>NC_056671.1:13513578-18513578 GCF_018350195.1 Panthera tigris | reverse complement strand
GGGGGAGGGCACGAAAGCTCTCTGAGGAGGTGACATTTGAGCTGAGATCTGAAGGGGGAGAAAGAGCAGGCCATGAAAAGGGGCTGGCTACGACTAGTGCAAAGGCCCTGAGGCAGGCGGAAAAGCAGCTTGTACTAAGGAGGGAGAGAGGGCAGAGTGGCCGGAGCCTGGAGATTAAGGTGGGGTGTGGTTTTTGTTTTAAGAGCAAGGGAAGTCATAAGCCTCTGAACAGAGGGCGAGGAAGCCAATTCACAGTTTACAAAGCTCCTTCCTAGGATCTCCATGGGTTCTTTTCCTGGACTCAGAAAAGAGGCTATCTCCCCACCCCCCACCTGCGCCTCTTCTTGGCTGAGAAAATGGAGCCCTCGTCACAAGTATGTGTGAGTGGGAGGGGTCCCAGGCCTCTGTGAAAGGCCTATGAGGCCCTGTGAGGATTTCACTCATTACTCCAGGGACCTTCACGGACCCCCCAGCAGCCTACCTCGGGACCCCAGCTGGGGAGCCCTGAATCACTCAGACCCCGCTGGCACCGAGGCCTAGATGCCCCCCTCCCTCACCACACCACGACTCCAGATGAAGGCTATCTTTGAAATGCCAGTGGGCAGCAGAGGCCCAACCACACCCACAGGAGGGTGGCTGTGCCCATGGCAACGGTCCTCTGAAGGGAAGGGCTTCCTTCCCACCTGCTCTCAGGTTTCTGCCCCAGGGAGAATTCCAGAGGAGCCCCATTGAAGGCGTCTGGCCGGGCAGGGCCTCCGGTCTCTGGGCCACAAGCAGCACTGGGGTGGCCAAACCAGCTGCTTTGTCGCCAGCCTCTTGCATCCTGTCTCAGTGGCTTCTTGGCAAATGTGAGGGGATGTGATTTCATGGGGGGCCTGCTGTCTCCTGGGGCAGGCTCCCAGAAGAGACTGTCGGAGACACGGCGCCCTCCCTCCCGGCTGTGTGACCTCAGGCCGGTTCCTTCACCTCTCTGGGCGCGCTTCCTCTCCTGTAGCTGGGGGGAATCCATGAGGAGAAAGCCCTACGCACCACCTGGCACACACCTTTCCCCTGTTGTCTCTTCTGTCTTTTCTTCTCATTGCGGCTTGGGCCCATCCACGCCGTGCACTCACTGGAGAGAGGACAAGAAGGCCGGCCAGAATTTCTCACCTGGACGGCCCCGCACTCTCCAGTCCCATTGTGGAGACTGGGGCAGTGCCAGGTGGCTGCTGTAGGGGTTGTGGGGGGCGGGTGTCGTTTGAATTTAGACGGTGCTGGGTTCAAATCCTGACCGCATCCTGGCGGGTACCTTGGGCAAGGGGTTTCACTGTTCGGAGCCTCAGTGTATCCGCCTGCGGAAGGGGCTGGAGAAGACTCCCCGCCTTGAGGCCGTGGTAGTATATTTACACTGAGACTGTCACCCATCAGCTCGAGAACCATTGCCGTCACCCCCAAAAGAGACCCAACACTCTTTGGGCCACACCCTCCAAGCCTCGCCTCCCCCCAGTCCCTGGCGACCATTCACCTACTTGCCGTCTCTGTAGACTTGCCTGTCCTGGGCATCTCACACAAACGGGATCACGCGGCATGTGGCCTCCGATGTCTGTCCGGCTTTTTTCCTTTTGCAGGCCCATCCATGTTGCGGCCAGTGGCGAAACTTCATCCTTTCTATTATTGGGTAATTTCCACTGTGTAGTTATGCCACATTGTATTTATCCAGTTACCATCCGAGTTGTTTCTATTTGGGGCTATTACAAATAGCGATGCTATGAACATTCGTATTCAAGTTTTTTGTGTGGACCTATGTTTTCATTTCTCTTGGCTTTATCGCTCGGAGTGGAATTGTTGGCTCCCGTGGTAATCCTACATTTAACATTTGGAGGAACTGCCAGACTGTTTTCCAAAGCAGCTGCACCATCCTCGCGGACATTTATTATTGTCATTTTTTTTTTTTTAATTTGAGAGCAAGAGCAGGGGAGAGGGGCCACAGGAAAGAGAGAGACAGAGAGAGAGAGAGAGAGAGAGAGAGAGAGAGAGAGAGAGAATCTTAACCAGGCTCCACACTCAGTATGAACCCGGCACAGGGTTCCATCCACGACCCTGCGATCATGACCTGAGCCAAAATCATGAGTTGGACGCTCAACAGACTGAGCCACCCATGAGCCTCTCATTGTCTGCCTTTTTGAGACCATATATTTTTCAAATGTTTATTTACGTCTTTATTTTTGAGAGAGAGAGAGAGAGAGAGAGAGCACTCACGCGTGCACAAGCAGGGGAGGGGCAAAGAGAGAGGGTGAGAGAGAATCCCAAGAGGGCTCCTTGCTGACAGCACAGAGCCCAGGGCAGGGCTCAATCCTACGAACCATGAGACCACGACCTGAGCCGAGATCAAGAGTCTGACGCATAACCGACTGAGGCACCCCATTGTCTTTTTGAGACCATATTTTTACTGGCTGTGCTACCCTGAGTAGAGTCTCCTGGGCGTGGGTTCAAATCCTACCAGCTGTGGAATCTCAGATGAGTAGTCTGTCTGCATCCTTTTCTGGAAAATGGTATAAGAATCCTTTCCTCCCAGGCTGTCAGGAGATGGGTTGGAGACATCATCAGAGTCGTGCCAAGTGGAAAGTGAGGTGCACCCGTCTTGTTTTCATAACTGGGCACCACCCTCCGGGGGTTGGGGGCAGGTGCACCAGGTGTGAAGTCCCTGAGATGCTGACCCATCTGGCCTACTGATCTCTTCCCGGTGCCTGGACCGGAGTCTGGCATACACTAGGTGCTTGGTAAGTGCAGACCCTGGGTACAGCTCGGGACCTCCCTCTGTGGTAGCGGCTGAGCCCCCCTGGGGCTCTCCGGAACCTGTGTGGGCCAGAGGACCAGGCCGGGCTGTAGCCTCTACAGGATTCTGCCTGCGCTAAAGGCCTTGACATTTTTTCCTTCCTTAAGACACGTTCCTTCTGTGTGTTAAGAGCCCTTGTCCTTCCGGGACAGAGGCCAGAGAGCTTCGCCAGTGACAAAAACAGTCACATAATGGCAGGCACATCCTAGCAGTGGCCCTTGTTCACGTTCAGTAAATCCAGCGAGTGTTTGTGGGGTGTCCTAGGCACCTCACTTCCCCTTCCTACTCACCCCTTCCCTGCAAGGCAGACCTCCATGCTCTCAATCAACCAGTATTTTTTATTTTTTTTTACTACTTTTTATTATTTTTAAAAGCTTATTTATTTATCTTTGAGAGCAAGAGAGAGAGAGAGAGTGCAGTGGGCAGAGAGAGAGGGAGACAGAGAATCCCAAGCAGGCTCCGAGCCCACAGCAGGGAGCCTGATTCGGGGCTGGATCCCATGAACCATGAAATCATTCTATATACACAGTGGAATACTACTTGGCAGTGAGAAAGACTGAAATATGGTGTTTTATAGCAACGTGGATGGAACTGGAGAGTGTTATGCTAAGTGAACTAAGTCAGACAGAGAAAGACAGATGCTGTATGTGGATCCTGAGAAACTTAACAGAAGACCATGGTGGGGGTGGGGAGGAAAGGGGGGAAAAAAAAGAGGTTAGAGAGGGAGGGAGCCAAAATATAAGAGACTCTTAAAAACTGAGAACAAACTGAGGGTTGATGGGGGGTGGGAGGGAGAGAAGGGTGGGTGATGGGCATTGAGAAGGGCACCTGTTGGGATGAGCACTGGGTGTTGTATGGAAACCAATTTGACAGTAAATTTCATAGTAAAAAAAAAAAAAAATCATGACCTGAGCTGAAATCAGGAGCCTGATGCTTAACCAACTGAGCCACCCAGGCCCCCCAACCAGTATTTTTAAAGTACCTACTAAGTGCCAGAAGCTGGTCCTGCAGCTGCGAACAAGATAGATGTGGGGGTGCCTGGGTGGCTCTTGATTTTGGCTTAGGTCATGATCCCACGGTTCCGTGAGAACGAGCCTGAGTCTGGGCTCAGTATTGATAGCAAGGAGCCTGCTTGGGATTCTCTCTCTCTCTCTCTCTCTCTCTCTCCCTCTGGCCCTCTCCCGATCACACGTGCACACATGCATGCTCTTTCATTCTCTCTCAAAATAAATGAACTTAAAAAAAAAAGACAGATGTGATCCCTTGCCTCATGGAAACCAGTACTATTTTCCAGATAAGGACACAGGCATTGGAAGGGGAGGCTTTTGCTCGTGGCCCCCGTTGAATCAGCGGCAGCCAACATCCCACCTCCTGGACCAAAAAAAGTCACTTCCTTGCATGGGACCTCAGTTGCCCAGTCTGTGAAATGTGGGGCCGGAGGGGCCTAGGTTAGCTACCCTAGTGCTGACGGCTCACAGCTCTAACCCCGGACCTTGGAGGAGAGCAGGTACCATCCCCGGCCCCACTGTCCCCATCAGGCTCCTGGTAGCCAGGATCATCCTTGTCATTTTCTTTTCATTCGAGAGGCGCCTCTCTGCAGAAATGGGCCCCAGATTCTCTGCAGAAATGGGCCCCAGATTCGTTTGCCTGATGCCCGCTCCTCCCAGCCAGCAAGGCCCCCAGCAGAGAGGCTTTCAGTCTGGAAGGACTGAGGGAGCCTCTTCTGTTTACATTCCTCACCACAGCCAGATAGCTGCCTGTTTGCCCTAAGATCCTGAAAACCTTCTCTTCCCTCCCCATTATGGAGGGAGCCGCTTCTGGAGAAGCCACACTCCCCTCCAAGCCTCAGATTCCCATCTCTACAGTGAGCACGGGCGATCCCTGCCTCACAGCCTGCTTGGAAGGAAGGTTTACTTGACAAATCTCCCTCCCCACACCCCCGCCACTCTCAGTGAGTTAATTATTAGGGTTTTTTTGTTTTTGTTTTTTTTTTTTTGGTAAATGTTTTGCACTGGCGTTTGAACACATCATGTCTGTTCAGGTTCTCCTGTCTCTCCTTCTCTCCCTCTCTCTCTCTCGCTCCCTCTGCAGCAATTCCAAAATCCGACTTTCTAGCTGCTGAACCAACACCTCATGGGAGCCATTTCTGTTTGCAGGCTGAGGGACCCCACTGTTTTTGCGGAGCCAGCTCAATTTAAAGAAGAACAGTAATGATAAAGGGGCTAAGAATGTTCCCTGTGCTCTGCAGGGACCTGGTGCTCCCAGCCTCTCCACTGTGGCTGTGGGCTGGGGACATACCTACACCCTACTCTACAGTGGGGACACAGAGGCGCAGAGGTGGAGATGACTGGCTGCTCGGGTAGGGCACAGAGCCACAGCTGTGGTGGGGGGTGCTCAGGGAGCTTGGCTCTGGAGCTCAGGCCCACCGGGCTTCCAACCCCAGTCCCAGCAGAAGTGAGCTGCCCATCCTGTGGAGGCATTCAAGTAAAAGGCGAGACTGCATGTCAGGAGCTCACCTTCACCATCCAATACAAAATTAAAAAAACAGGGGCGCCTGGGTGGCTCAGTGGGTTGTGCGCCGGACTTCGGCTCAGGTCATGATTTCCCGCGTTGGGCTCTGTGCTGACAGCTGGGACCCTGGAACCTGCCTCTGATTCTGTGTCTCCCTCTCTCTGCCCCTCCCCTGCTCACGCTCTGTCTCTGTCTCTCAAAAATAAATAAATGTAAAAAAAAAAATTATTATTATTTTTTTAAATTAAAAAACAAAAATCAAAAAAACACACCTTGATCACCTCCTAGGTGCCAGGCCCCTTGCTAAGCGCTGGTAAAGAGGGGAAGAAAGGGAGCTCACGTGAATCTAGCCCCAGACAGCACGGTCTGGATCTCAGATGCCTCCCCTGTGGGACTTGGGGCTACCCCAGGGCAGGGTCCCCCGTAGCCGCGTCTGTCGGGGGGCTGGGGGGGGGGGCGCTGTCTACCAATGAATGAATGAATGAGCCAATGCCCGGGTGGGAGGACCCGCCAGGCGCCCATTACCAAAGGAGGAGCTGCCCGGGGGTGGCGGGGTCAGGAGCCCGGGAGGGATCTCGGGGGCCCCAGGCAGAGCCCTCCCCGGGAAGCGCCTGTGGCCCCGCGGCCGCGATCGCGACGCCCGGCTTCCCGGGTAGGGGACCGAGCCGGCTCCCCGTCCCCCACCCCCCCACCAGGGGAGGCGGCGAGCGGCGGGGGCGGGGGCAGCCGGGGGCGGCGCGCGGCGCTGGAACCTGAGCCGGGGAGGAGAGTCGCGCGGCGCGGGCGCGCGGGCGGGCGCCGGGCGGCCGGGATTCAGGAAGCGCCTCGCGGTCCCGGAGGTGAGTGGGGCCGGGGCCCTCGGGGCAGGGATCCTGGGGAGGGGGGGGGCGCGGCGCCCCCGGGGACGGCTCCGAGGCTCCGAGGCTCCGGTCCGGGGCGCGGGAAGGAGGCGCGGGGTCCCGCCAGCTCCCGCTGCCCCGCTGCGTGCCCTCGCACCCGCCCCCTCGTCTCTCTCGGCTTCGGTTTGTTTTATCACCTGTGAAATGGGCGCCGGCGTGGGCCGTGGGGTCGCCCTGTCTGCGGGAGGGAGGTCCCGGGTCCCCAAGAGCCAAGCGCAGGAATCAGAAGTGAGGAGGCCCTGCAGCCCACCTTAGAGGCATCCCCATTTCGGGGGGCTGGGAAGGGGCAGTCGGGGGCCCTGAGGTCTGCCTTCTATGGCTAAGCAAGCGGGAGGGAATTGGAAGTCTGGAACTTCCAGAGGGCCACTTCTTCGTTGGCCTCAGTTAGTCCCAGAGACGGCTCTTCCTCCAAGAGGCAGGACAATCTTTAACCTCCGGCTGTGCCTCCAGAGCCTCCTGGGAGGTCCGCCAGGACGGGGAGAGACCTCCCGCACTCCCCACTAGCCTGCAGAGACCCGCCACAGACTGCTGCGGGGGCTGCTCACCACCCGCCTGCCTGGCCCTGCCCAGCCCTTGGCCCCGTCTGCCCTCCCCATTTTGCAGATGAGGAAACTGAGGCTCTGGTCGGGGGTGGAGCCAGGTGAAAGTTTTACCCAGGGCTGCCGGGCTCCAGAGCCCTCCCTGCCTGGTGCCCCCGGGGGTGCCCTGGCTCAGCCTCTACCGCGGGGCTCTGCTGGGGCTGGGGTTGTGTGATGCTGTGTGTGAGCTTTGTTCTGGGAGCTAAGACCCACTCGGGGATTTAAGCTTCGCCACTTTATCTGTGGGGCGAGGACGGGGGTAACTCCATGACCCAAATGAGGAAGTTGAAAAGGTGGTCTCTTTAGAGAGGTCAAGTAGAAGGGTCAGGCCTATGTGGGCCCCCCCGTGCCACCCCAGTTTTGTGTGACCTTGGGTCAGTCCTTTGGCTGTCTGAGAGATAGCTCGTCTGTAAAATGGGGTGAAATGAGGGCCACCCCAGGGCTGTGGGGAGGACAGACCGCCTGGGAGGAGCTGGCCACACACTCCCAACTCACCCAGCAGCGTCATTGTGCTTGCTTGCTCCGGTAATGAAGAGGTGAAAAGAGGTAACTGGCCATTCCCCCATTTCTCTAGTTGATTCTGTTCGAATAACAGTAGGGAGCCCCTCTTCCCACCTTTGTCGGTGGTAAATCAGAGTGGGGAGGAGCTCCCCAAACAAATGTCAGGCGGAGGTCATGGGCCAAGGCAGGGTCTGGTTTGTAAAACCCGGGGTGGGGGGGGGGTGGGGGGAGGTCGCTGTGAGAGGAGGGGGTGTGGGTGAGAGCTGAGAAGTTGCGCTGGGGAGTGGCTGTGGGTGCCTCTGGCAGTTCACCTGGTGGGAGCAGGGCCTTGGCCACTTTCTCCTGTGTCTAGCAAGGCCTCCTGGAAAGCACCCTCCCCCCCCCCCCCCCCCCCCCCCCCCCCCCCCCCCGTGTCGGCTTCGGACCCTGGGCAGGGTCTAGCCGGAGGGCTCTGGCCCCCTCCACCACTTCCCCCAAACTGGGATTGCCTCTCCGGCCAGCTGTGCCCTCCAGGCAGGTGGGCATCCAGCAAGGTGAACACGTATGGTAGATGCTTGGCAAATGTGTGCTCTCAAATGAATGGGGGTCAGGAGAGAAGTCTGGGAAGGGATCGGGGAGGGCTTGATCGAGGTGGGGGTTCAAGCCACACCTTGAAGAATAAGTAAGGGAAAGGGCACTCAGGTAAAGGGAAGGACATTATGAGCAAAGACCTGACCACTACCTGCTGCCAGGTGGGTAAAGCTAGACTTTGTAAGGCCAAGACATTGTTCCGTTTGTCTGGAATGTGTGACGTGACCAGGAAGGGCAAGGGATTGGGCAGGCAGGGGCTAGGTCAGACCCAGAAGCCCTGAAGTCCAGGCTGGGAGGGACATGCCAGATGTGTGGTCTGGAAAGGTCCCTCTGGCTGCAGAGTCAGGGCCAGGCAAGGAGGCCGGTCCCCAGGCTGGAGAAGCCATCCCGGCCCGGGACCCGAGGCCCAGGATGGCGACTGGAGAGGGGTGGCTGGCAGGCGATGGGGGGAGGGAGAGAATCGGGCAGGGATTGGCCTCACTGTGCCCGGCACAGGTCAGGTGCTCCATAAATCTCACTGCACAGTTGAGTGACTGAACATCATTTTGAGAGGGCCCAAGTCCTTTGCGGCCCTTTACCTGTTCCTTGGTGGGAGGGGGAGTTGGCATGGAGTGGGCATCTCGACCCCTCACAGGCCCCTGACCACCTGCTGTCTGCCTCAGTTTCCCCCATTTGATTCTGGGAAAGACACTGCAGGCCCCTCCCCAAATCACTGGGCCATACAGAACAGCTCCACTTCTCATCACACACCAGATCTGGGGAGCCAAGAGAACATTGCATGCCAGCGGGCCCTCTGGAATGCTCCACATGGCCCATTTGGAGTGGAATTCACCTGTTAAAGATTAATTCAGATCTCTTGAGATACCTGTGGCCCTAGGCCCCAAAGCTGGTGCTCTGATCACTGAGTTCTGCCTGGCTTTAGCCAAACCTGGGCCGCATTAGTAGTCCTTATGATGGTCGCGAGCATTTATTGAGCACTTACTATGTGCCAGGCACTGAGCCAAACACTCTTAGTACATTTGGATATGAAACTATTATCGTTCCCATTTTTGAGAGGGCGGAGCTGCGAGGTCTGGGTAGTGAAGCCGCTTGCCCAGGGTCTTTTAGTTGGGAAGGGGCAGAGCTGGGATCTGAACTCTGTTTGTCTGATTCCAAAATCCATGCCCTTAACTTCCAAGGTGGCCTGTCCCCATTTGTCCCGTCCTGAAGTCACCGGGAAGAGACTGTGCGGTATAGAGAGAAGAATCTGGATTGCTCAGACAGGCCCTGCTTTAAGTCCTAGGTCTCCTGCTCCTTCTCCAGGGAAGCTCGGGCAAGTCACCTGGCCTCTCTGAACCTCAGTTTCCTCTTCTGTCAAATGGCGCTCTCAGATGCCACTTTGCAAAGACAGCCCGAGGCACACGGATGGGGCTCCGGAGCACCGTCTTCATCCTCATCCTGTTCCAGGACACGTTTTCCTCCAGCTCGTCCCTAGGGCACCCTCTGAGAGCCCCTCTGTGCCAGGCAGGTGGGCGGAACGTAGCAGGGGCAAAGCTAGACTTGCATTTGGACAAAGGACGATGCCTTTTCAGCCGTGAGATATTTATGGGCATTGACTGAGTGCCAGGAGCCCGTCAACGTTTCCTACTTTCCTGATTTAATGCTTTAAAGACTAAGGCTGGAGGGGGCGCCTGGATGGCTCAGTCAGTTGAGCAGCCGACTCTTGATCTCAGCTCAGGTCTTGATCTCGGAGTCGTGAGTTCAAGCCCTGCCTTGAGCTCCACAGGTGTGGAGCCTACTTTAAAAAATAAATAAATCCATAAAAATAAAAACAAAAATACTAGGGCTGGAACCTGGCTATCTGGTTTAACTCCCGGCTTTTAGTAAGTTCCCTTACTCCCTGGGCTGTGGTTTCCCCATCTGAAAAATTGGGATAGTAAGAGTGCTTGTTCTGTGGGGTGGATGTGGGCAGTCTCCAATGCCACATAGTGTGTCACCTGATGTTCACCTCGATGATGTCACAGCCTTGCCCCCACTGGAGATGGGCAGAGGACGGAAGCTGAAGCTCATTTTATGGCTGAGAAAACTGGGGCTCCAAGGGAGAAGCAAGTGACTCTGGTCCCCTTGGGTCCTTGGAAAGCCCAGTGGCCAGTTCAGCTTCCACTTTGGACCAGCCCCTCTTAGAGTCAGACCCACCTTGGTCCCCACTCTAGCTCTGCTACTTGCTGCTGTGTGACCTCAGGTGGTAGCTTGACCTCTCTGTTCCTGGGGCTGCCACCCAGGATTTGCTGGAGGTTGGAGCTTCGTCAGCTTGAGGGGGATTTGGGTCATTCTGGCCACTACCCTTGCCCCAGCCTGGACTCCCCCCTGCCTGGGTTTCCCTTGGGTCCCATGAACTGGCACGCTGGCCGAACAGGAACGAGGAAGGGAGGCCAGGCCCCTACTTTCACCGTGACTCTGACTTCCTTCCTGCCTCTGAGCCCCTTCCTGATCATTGGCTTCCCCTTTCTGTCCCAAGCCCTGGCCACTGCTGTGTGACCCCAAGTAGGTCACCTCACCTCTCTGAGCATGTTTCTTCATTGGTGAGGGAGCATCAGACACCGCGCCATGGGCATAGGAAGCCCTCCATAAATGGTCTTGGGTCTGCTCCAGATGAGGTCAGAGGATGGGAAAGGCTGCAGAAGGAGGAGAGGGTGTGGGGGGCAGACAGGAAGGCTATTGACCAAATGGGAATACTCTTATTTTTCTTTGGGTGGTGAGTAACGGCCGCCCGCCCTGCCACCCCCCTGCACAAAGGGCTCCTCAGTCTCACCGGCGCCTGTTTTTCCCTGAGGGTGGAGTGGCCTGGGTTCCACCCAGCTGACCGGGAGGGTGACCACCTTCTGGGATGGTTCCTCATGTGTGTGTACTGGTGGGGGGGGGGCACTTGTAACACATGCCCCGAGTGTGCCCCACAGGCTCAGGGGAGACCCCTGTGGGCAGGGGGCCAGTGAACCTCAGGCCAGGGACCTGTCGGCCCGGTTCACTCCTGTCTCTTGCAAAGACAAGGAGCTCAGGAAAACCTGTAGACGTAGGGAAGGAAGAGAGGAAGGAAGGAAGAGAGGAAGGAAGGAAGGAAGGGTGGGAAGGAGGGAGGCAGAGGTGACTGAACAGACAAATTAACAAGGCAGGGGCATCAGAAAAAACCACCTACTCGAATTCAGACTCTGGCTGAGACGGAGTGGGCTTGGGGAAGTGTCCTGGTCTGCTCGAGCCTCAGTTTCCTCACCTGCAAAACGGACTCATGATTAGCTGTCGTCCTCATGGTGGGTGTGGGTCTCACAGGTCAGAAAGCCCAGCACACTGTAAGTGCTCCATAAATTATCTGTTAAAGGTTGGGAGAGAGGCAGGACGTTAGCCACCTAGGCAGGTAGTTGGGCAGAGGTCCCTCTGTGTCCATTCCTTCATTCGTTCATTCAGCAAGTATATCTTGAGCAGCGACTAAGTGCCAGGCCCTGTTCTGGGCCCTTGGGGACTCAGTGGTGACCGGACAGAAAAGTTCCTTTTATTCCCCCACAGCCTTTGGGGCTGCACTTTTTTTTTTTTTTTTTTTTTTAGTTTGTTTTGATGTTTCATTTCTTCTTGAGGGAGAGAGAGCACAAGTAGGGGAGGAGCAGAGAAGGAGGGAGACAGAAGATCTGAAGCGGGCTCCGTGCTGACAGCACAGAGCCCGACGCGGGCCTCCATCCCACGAACCGTGAGATCGTGACCCGAGCCAAAGTCGAACGCTCAACCGACTGGGCCACCCCGGGGCTGCCCTTGATGAGGCTCTGACACCCACGATGAACAAGCAACCCAGCAGTGGGTGCTGTGATTAGCTTCCTTCTAGAAAGGAGAAAATGGAGGCTCGGAGAGGTGAAGTGACCCATCGCGGGGGGGGGGGGTCACACAGCTACTGAGCAGCAGAGCCAAGGTTCAGACTCCACGTCCGTCTGCCTGCAGCATCCCAGCGCCTCAGTACTGCACCACCTGCCTGACGAACTCCACGGGGTGCGGCTGTAGAAGGGTGACCCCAGAGAGAGGGCTTCGTAGAGCCTAAAGGGATGAACTCACATGGGGTTAAAAGCAAACGGTTGGAATCCTAGCCACAGTCCCTTCTTGTTGAGTTGCTACCTCGGCTGGGTCCCTTGTCTCTCTGCGCCTCGCTGGGCTGCTGTGTAAAACGGGGATAACGATAATGCCTCCCTCACGGGAGAGGCAGATGTAAAGGCGCTCGGTGCCTGGTGGGTGTTGGGTAAATAGCCCCCCTCCCCCGCCCCGCCTCCACTCTGCCGGGACGTGGTTTACTCGCGTGGGAATGGAGACAATAATATCTAGTATCTAACTTCTGGAGTCATGACTTGGATTAAGACAGAACGGTGCTGTGTGGAAGGTGCCAGTGAGGGCAGGCCCTGCTAACGGTGGGATCTCAGGCACCAGCCTCGGCCATGACTTTAAGCAGTTAACCAGAGACACAGCCTGCTGTTGGCACAGGCTGCTGGTGAGGCGGGCTGGGGCGGAGAGAGGGTCTCAGACTGGTTTTCTGCTCTGCGTCAGGCTCCCTTCCCAGGCCCGATGAACCCATTCATTCCCTGGGTATCTGCTCCCTCCTCTGACTTGGCAGCCTCAGGCCTTTTGCGCATGAGAATGAGGAGGACGGATGCCTGCATGGACGGGTGGGGTCTTGTCCCCTCTGGGCCTCAGCCTCCCAGCTGGGAAATGGAGCTGTGTGGCCTCCCGGAGATGGTGAGAGAAGGACATGAGGGGCCAGAAGACCTTTTTGGAAGGCGAGGTCTCCAAGCACGGTCCTGAGCCCTGGCCTTGGAGCCAATAAGTCTGGGTCCAAGCACCCGCTCTGCCCTGCCCTCTGGGACAGGGCCACCATGTTCTTGAGCCTCTGCTCTGGGCCAGACCCTCTGCTGGACCCTTTACACCTTCTTAATCCTCATGACCATCCCATGTGGTTTTTTCTTTTAATGTTTATTTTTTTGAGAAACAGAGGGGAGAGGCAGAGAGAGAGAGAGAGTGAGAGTGACTGAGAGAGAGAGAGAGAGAGAGGGAATCCCAAGCAGGCTCTGAACTGTGAGCACAGAGCCCAATGCGGGGCTTGAACCCATGAACCACAAGATCATGACCTGAGCCGAAGTTGGACGCTTCGCCGACTGAGCCACCCAGGCGCCCCACGATATCCCCGTGTTACACCAAGGAAACTGAGGCTTGGGGAAGGAAGCCACTTGCCCAAGGTCACCAAGCCAGGAAGGGGAGTTGAGATGTGGTGCACGTACCACACAATTCACCCTTTCAGAGTGTGCAATTCCGTGGTTTTTTAGTGTATTTGGAGTTGTACGTACATTCCCACCATCTAGCTCCAGTGTGTTTTCATCACCTCAAAAAGCACCCCCTCCCCCTCGGCAGTCCCCATCCCCGCGCTCTCTCCCTGCAGCCGCCAGCTCTGTGTCTCTATGCATTTGCCTCTTCCGGACATGTCATGTAAATGGAATCGGACAGCGTGTGGCCTTCTGCGATCCACGGCACACGCTCTTAAAACCACCGAGCCGTACTACCTCCTGGTGGCCCCTACCCCAGGGCTCGGACCCCTTGGACGTGAATGGCTGCCCGCGAAAGCTCAGGGAGATGTTTGTGCACAGTCAGGACCCCTCCAGCCAAGGACCTGCAGCATGACCGAGTGACTGCGGTGGCCCCACGGCCTTGCCCTCTGTGGGGCCTGATGAGTCACCCCAGCCTTGCCCCGCCTGGGTGGTGTGAGCTTCAGAGGGGCACTCTCCTGGGTGGGGGTGGGGGGGCGGCTACAGGACACTGGGGCTCTGTCTGCGCCGGACAGGCGGCCGCTGTGCAGCAGACAGGAAGCGGGCTGGGCCGAGACCTGCTAGGTAAATATGGGCTGGCTGGGGAAGGTGCCTGGCATGGCGTGATGCCCCCTGCGGCCACCGCCTGCCAGGGGCCAGGGAGCCTCGAACAGCCTGGCAGGCAGCAGGCTTCGCCTGGCCAAGGGGCCGAGCTCGCAGCCGGCTGCTCCAAGGTGGCTGCCAGAGTCCCAGGCTCTGGGCCCAGCCACTCCGCCCTCCCCGGCAGGCATACATACCTCCCTTGGTCCTACAGCTGTTCATCCACCCTTTGATGATGACAATGATAATAATAATAATACAGCGATGTCGAGGGCGCTACAACAGCATTCTTCATGGAGTGTGCCTTCTCCAGGTGCCGGGCTCGGTATTTCGCGCACTGTCCTACTTCAGCCTCGCAATAGTCCCCTGGGGTGGGTGCTGTCACCATCACCAGGTACAGGTGAGGAAATCGAGGCACAGGAAGGCCAGGTGACTTGCTCAGGGGCGCACAGCTGGCGAGCTGGCCATCTGCCTCGGGGGCCCGTGGTCCCTACGACCCACCCAGCGCCGCTTTCCCCACCCCCTCCTTCCACCCTTCCCTTGGGGAGTCCCCAGTCTTTGTAAAGTATCCACTGAAGGCGCAGGTTCTGGGACCACATGCGTTTGAATCCTGCTTCCCCCTCTCAGGAGCTGGGCAACACTGTCGGAGTGACTCTACCTCTCTGAGCCTCAGTTTCCTCACCTGGAAGGTGGGGGTGGGGGTTGGACAGAGCTGGTGTTTTCTCTCCGAGATCCCTGTTTTCTTAACCCTTTCCCCACCCACACCGCCCCTCCAAGACTGACCTGGAATGACTGGTGCTCACAGGCGTGTTTATTCCAAGGGGACTGCAGGAAATGGGGGGCCCCAAAGATGCGGCATGGAGCCACAGGTTGGAGCCGGGAGGAAGTGCCCTGGGTCTGTCTGGGAGCCCCACACTGCCCCCACCCTTGCTCTGCCTTCTTCCCACCCACCTACCCATCTTTTCTTCCTCCACCTTCCTCCTCCCCTGCTTCAGGCCACATCAGTCCCCCGTGCCTTCTACGCTCTCTTGTCCCCACACTTTGGACCTTGCTGTCTCTGTCCCAGCTGTCAGGCCCAGGCCAGACCCCCTCCTCCTTGCAGCCTGTCCCCATCCCTGTCAAAGGATCTGCAAGCACCCTCCGGGGGCTTCAGAAAGACCCTGCCTTATAGTTTACGAAAGCAAGTATTTATCGATGTCCCATTCTGCCTCAGCCCGGTGCTGGATGCTGGGGAAACAACAGACACAAAGTAGTCCCTCCCTCGTGGAACTAAAACTCCAGAGAAGAGCGAAGATGAATAAAGGAATAATATAAGTAAATGCACAAGTTTAATCCTGGAAAGAGCTATAAAGGGAGGCGTAGTTTGCTCTTAGAAAGAGGAGCAAGGAAGCTGGTTTAGACTGGAGGTCAAGGAGGCTTTTCACAGGAGGTGCCTGTGAAGAGGGGGACCTGAGCAAGGGGACCCAGCTAGGGGGGAAAGAGGGGACAGCCCTGGCTAAGGTCTGGAGAAGGAAAAATCCCTCTGCTTCCCCCTCTCCCAGACTCTTACGAAGCTCCATTCTTTTATGTTTCCCTGGGCGCCCTGCAAACAGGTGGCACTCAACAGATGCCCGTTGGAGTGAATCGATCCCAGGAGGGAGGGAACGGAGAGGAACTAGCTCCCTGGAATTCTTCTCCCTGGGGTGGAGTGGCCCTGCACGCCCAAACTTGCCACCAGATTTAAGCAGCTTTCCTGGGTCATGGAATCAGGAGGATGGGATTTGACAAATATGTGCCAGGGTTTCCATGAGATCAGGCAAAGCCACGGGTAATGGTGAGGATGGGCCCCTTCTTCCACCTTCCGCACGGGGAGGGGGCAGGCAGATGGTGCAGGAGGCCCCTGCCCCCACTGGGTCTGAGATTCTCAGAGAGAAGGTGCCTGCCGTTCATGGAGCGTGTAGTTCGCTATTTATTGAGGGCTTACTCTGTGCCAGGTGCCTGACTCAACCTGTATAATTCACACAACGACCCAGTTAAGATCCCCATGGACAGGTGAGGAGAGCAAGGCCCAGGGAGGTTAAGTCACTTAAGCTCACGCAGCTGATGAGCAGTGGGTATGGGAGCCGACCCCCTGATCTGTCTGATGAAAATGCACACTTTTTCCATGCCCCACTAGCTCCCTCCAGGGGCTCCTCCTCGGGGGAGAGGGAGCGGGTTTGGCCATCCTCACTGAGTCCCCAGATCCTTTAGAGCCTGGGACCTCTGTCAGGGCAGAGAGGGAGGCTTGGGGACCTTGGCTCATCACTGTATCTCCTCACCCTGCTCAGGACCTCTGCACCCCTTAACTCAGCACTCCTGAGCCCCTCTGATCTACACAGCTCTGAACACCGCTGGACATGACTCTGCTTCTTGGTTTGTCTGGCTGTTTACTCTGTTCCCCACCGGAAGGTCAGCCCCGGGAGGGCGGGGGTTTTTCTCAGGTCTGTTCCCATCTATGTTCCCTGCACCTGGCACCCTGTAGGTGCTCACTAAATATTTGGTCAATAAACGAATAGATGAGTGGTTTCTAATCCTGCTCCTTGGGCCCTGAGATCCAGACCCCCCCCCCCATTCACCCTGTCCTACCACCCTCTGCGTGGACCGCAGTCTGGTTTTTATATTCAGAAGACGTGCTCTGTGCTTAAGATGTGTGATTCCACCGCTTGAAGTGAATGCAGTGGTGATGCGCAGTGTGTGGGGAGGTTCCCACTGAGGCATAAACGTCCTTGGTTGAGCCCCCAGCGCTCTGCTGCCAGCTGGGTGCCGCCCGCTGCAAAGATCCCCGGTAGGGGTGGGCCCCAGGTAGGGGTGAGTCCCGGTAGGGGTGGGCCCTGGTGGGCTCACAGCGGGCGTGCGCATGCGCACACCACACGGGGAAAGACGCGAATAAGCATGCGCGACATTCACGCGCTGAGGAGACCCACGAGGACTCGCAGCCTCTCTCCCTGCCCGCATCCCCCCTCTCTCCCAAGTCTGGCATTGGTTTGGAACGTGTAATAATAGGCTACAGGGCAAATTAGAACAGGGAGTGAACTCTCCCTGACCACAGAGAACAGGGTAGCGTTTGCGGAAAGAATTGCCACAGAGCAAGCAGCAGAGCAGGCTGTGTGTGTGTGTGTGTGTGTGTGTACACGTGTGCATGTGTGTGCATATGTGCTCACTGGTGTGTATATTGCTTGATGAGGAAGGAGTAGCAGAGTTAGGATTCAGAGGCCATCTTCATGGCCATTTGCTCCCTGGGGGGCCCCTCAGGGCCTCAGTTTCCTTAACTGTAAAATGGGAGCAGTAGCCCAGCTTTGTGGGCTCTCGCCGGCCATGAATGCCAGGCTGGGTGCTTTGCTGTCGTGTGTGTGTGTGTGTGTGTGTGTGTGTGCGCGGAGGGGGGTGAGGAGGACAGGTGAACTCGCTGTACCATGTCGGTGACGACGATTAAAGCGCTCAAGTGCTTATTAGGTGCCCGAGAGACATGTGACCTGCCTTATGTCACGGCAGCCCTACGGGACAGATGCTGTCATTACGACCCTCATTTTACAGGTGGGGAAACGGAGGCTCAGAGAAATTAGCCCAGGCTGGTAGTAATAATCCTCAACTCCCAGGCTCCCAGGTTGTATAGCTCGCACATGATACTGTAGGTGCCCGGCGCTGTGTCTGGCCGCCGGCCCCTGCCCAGTCAACTGAGGGGTTAGGGTAGCCCAAGCTTTGTAGCCAAGTGTGCAGATTTGAATCCTGGCTCTGTCGCTAACCTGCTGTGTGGCCGCAGGCAAGCCACTTAACCTCTCTGATCCTCCGTTTCCTCGTCTGTAAAGTGGGAATGAGAGCCGTACCTCCCTCCAGGGCAGGGTTTCTCAGTCTCAGCACTATTGATATTTCTGGGCCCAGATCCCTCCTTGTGGTGGGGACTCTCCTGTGCATTGTCGTCATGATTATTCGTTGTAACTAAACGATAATAATGGTCACATGTGCCTTGCCTGAGGCTACCTGTGAGGCGTGAGCGGCTGAGAGGAGATTTGAATCTGGGGCCGGCTGACTTCGGACTCCTTGTCGTGGAGGCCTCAGAAACCTTGGATGCCGTCTGGGTTGGGGTTCCTTAGGAGAAGGGGCGCAGGCATGGTGGGGGGTTGAGAGCTCCCTGAGGTGGGGTGTCCGTCTGGCTCTGCTCCAGTGGGGGAAGGGGTGTGGTAATTGGGAGGGTGTTGACCGCGGAGGCATGTGCCCCAATGCCTCCTCTCCCCTGACCCCTGGGTCCCCAATGAGGTGGATGGGGCTGGGCCCTGGGAAATGTAATCTTTCCCCTCAGATGCCTGCACCCCAATGGATACCTGTCCCTGCCTCATCACGCCCCCCACTGCTGCAGAAAAAAACCATCCGACATCTCCCAAGATCTATAGGAGGAGGTGTGTTCACCCTGGTTTTACAGGTGGAGAAACCGAGGCCCAGAGAGAGGAAGTGACTTGTCCAAGATCACACAGCTGCTAGTTACCAGGGCCAGGACAGGAACCAGGTGTATCTGATTTCAGAACCTGTGTTCCTAACCTTTCCTTCCTCCTTTGATTAGAATCATCGATAGCCCCCAACTTATTCCCAGAGTTGGCACTGGGAATGCCTGACCTCATTTACTTCTTCCTGCAAAACTATGAAACGCTGCTGCCTTTGCACCCATTTTAAAGAGGAGGAAACTGAGGCCCCGGGAGCTAAAGCAACTTTCCCAAGGTCACGCTGCATATCCATAGGAAGTGAGCTTAGAACCCATGCCTGAATAACCCTAAAGCCCATGCTCTCCCTCCCCGCTGGTGCCCAGAAAAGGGCCCATCCCCGGCAGGAGCTCCAACCCTCAGGATGCTCTGCCATACCCACCCACAGGGGCCTCTTGCCCTCACCTCTCTGGCCCAGGCTTCCCTCCTGGCAGCCAGAAAACAAACAAGGTGGGAACCAGTGTTTATTTGGTCCTCTGCTAATGTGTTGGGCAGGCAGAGGAAGACATAGAAAAGAGAGTTTTTCAGACATCTCCCTGCAGCCCGGGTGGGATGGTGAAAGTTCCGGGAAACTCGCCCTCAGTGCCCAGCCCCGCCCACTGAGCAGTGTGCCGCAGAGGGCAGGGGCCTGCCAGGGCTTTGCGCCTCCCTGTCCTTGCTCCTGGTTAGCGGTCGGGCCCAGAGCTGGAGAGACCTGGGTTCAAGTCCAGCTCTTCTCCCCACAAGCTGCATGACTGCCCCTCTTAAAGCTCCAGTCTCTTGGGGCGCCTGAGTGGCTCAGTCGGTTGAGCGTCTGACTTCGGCTCAGGTCATGATCTCGCAGTTTGTGAGTTCGAGCCCCACATTGGGCTCTGTGCTGACAGCTCAGAGCCTGGAGCCTGCTTCGGATTCTGTGTCTCCATCTCTCTCTGCCCCTCCCCCACTCACACTCTGTCTCTGTCTCTCTCACAAGATAAACATTAAAAAAAAAAATTAAAAGCAAAAACAAAAACCTCCAGTCTCTCCATCTGAGAAACGGGGGGAACGAATTATACCTTCATCCGTGTGGTACCTTTCTCGGTGTTGGGGATGCAGGAGTGAACAAGGACAGATGCGTTCCCTGCCTCCTGGTTCTCACGTCCCAGGAATGAACTAATCCCACGAACAGATGGTCAGGGAGGGCTTCCCAGAGGAAGGGACAGTTGAGCTGGGAACACAGATGGGTAGGGGATAGGCAGGCCAACAGGGGAGGGGAGGGGCCGGCACTCGGCAGTGGGAAGCAGAGTTTTTGCACCGTGGGAAGTTAGCTATAGTCTTGGAAACTCAGTTTGCTGTTCTTCAAAATGGGAGTCATAAGGATGGCCCTAGGAGAGACGGAGTAATGCTGGCTCACACAGTGGGTTTGCACCTGTTTGCTGAGCACCTGCAGGGCCCGAAGCATGCATTTAATGGTTACGTTTTAGTGCTTGCTGTGTGCCAGGCACTGACCACTGAATGCATGCTCTCTGCCTGGACGTCCCCATTTTACAGATGAGAAAACCGAGGCCGTGAAATGTCAGCTTGCCCAGTGCCACACAGTTGCGGAGTGTGGAGCCTGGATTTGAACCCTGCTCTGCGGGGCTCTGAAGCTGGTGGGGTTGGTTGGGAGTAAGCCCCAGGCTCCGGGTCTGGGGTCCCAGGATGACTCTGAGGCCCTTCCTCCTCTCTCCACCTACTGCCCGGGGTAGCTGGACCCGAGGCCCGTTTACGTTTCCAGGTCCCTAAAAGAGGCTCCTGTTGTAGCTCTTGCCTGGGGCTGCCAGCCAACCACATCTGGGAGTGGTCACCCCGCACCCCTGTCATTACAACGGTGGCTTTGAAGCAGCTGGCAGCCGTGCTGTTTGCCCACGTGGGAGGGGGCTTCCTGGAGCCCCCACCCCTGGCCAGGCTCCGCCCGACTCCCCTCCCGTTCCCTTCCAGGCCGAGCAGCGCAGACGGGTCCCGGGTCAGCATGGCGGATCCCAGCGGAGGCCCCCACGCGGGGCCCGGGGAGGTGGCTGAGACCCCCGGGGACGAGAGCGGGACCCCCGGGGCTGAGGCCTTCCCCCTCTCTTCTCTGGCCAACCTGTTTGAAGGGGAGGATGGCTCCCCCTCCCCCTCCCCGGCTGACACCAGCCGCCCCGCCGGGCCAGGTGATGGGCGACCAAATCTGCGCATGAAGTTCCAGGGTGCCTTCCGCAAGGGGGTGCCCAACCCCATCGACCTGCTGGAGTCCACCCTGTATGAGTCCTCGGTGGTGCCTGGACCCAAGAAGGCACCCATGGACTCGCTCTTTGACTATGGCACCTATCGTCATCACCCCAGCGACAACAGGCGGTGGAGGAAGAAGGTCATCGAGTGAGTATTGCTGGCTGCCTGGCCAATGGTCTCCTCTGTGTTGAATCCGTCCGCCCATCCATCCATCCACCTACCTGTTCGCCCACCTGTCCACTTTTCCATACACTCGTCTGTCCACCCGTCTGTCCATCCATCCGCCATCCCTCCATCCGTCATCTCCTCGTTCATTCATCCAGCTACCTGTCTGTCCACCTGCTCGTCCACTTGTCCACCCGTCCATCATCCACTCATCAGGTATCTCCCTCCCCATCTGTCATCTATCTATCCGGCTGTCCCCCCGTGAAAACCCCTAAGAACCCCTCTCAGGCTTCTGTGTGTGTCTGGAGGACAGTCTTGAAGTCCGGAGATGGCCTGTTGCCTGGTCCTTGTCTGTCCTCCTTGCTGATCACAGACTCATTTGTGCCCTTGGATGAAGCCCTTGCTTGGGCGGGAGCTGTCTCCTTTCTTCGTTCACTGAGTCACCGATTCGTTTAGTGGATGTTTCTCAAGCACCCACCACGTGCCTGGCAGGGGGGTCGGCCCCGTGGCTCCAGGGGTGAGCCAGACCAGGTACCACTCCTGCAGAGTTCAGACGCTGAGTAGCCTCCACTGCTACCTTCATTGTGGAAGGTGAGGCAGGCGATAAGCAAGCAAATGGGCACGTGAACACACAGTTCGAGTTGGGGGAGGTGCTGAGGCAGAGAGGGGAGCTGATACGGGCAAGGTATTCCAGGAGGGCTTCCTGGAGGAGTCAACATTTTAGCTCAAAGCTAAGGGATGAGAAGGGGCAGCCACACGGGGTGAGGGTGGTGTTCCAGTGGACGGAAGTGTATGCACCAGGGCCGGAGACTGAAGAGGCTGGGTGTCCCCAAAGACTGAGATCTCACAGCCGTCCGCACGCTGCTGGACAATCGGTTCCACCTGTGCTCAGAGGACAGCAAAGCGCCCCGGTGTCCCCATCTCTTCCAGGTCCGGCTGGAAGCTTGGTGGGCTCCGTGCCTCCCTTTCCCTTCCCAACCCCCTCCTTCGGGCCTCACCCCGCCCCTACCCCAGACAGTCAGGGCTAGTGGCTTTGGAGGGGCCTTGCAGGAACTGGGGGTGTGGCTGAAGTCTCCGGAGACCCAAGCACCACCTAGTGCGGTGTGGGTGTGAGGGTGTCCTTTCCGTTTCGTTTTTGGTTCCAAGTTCACAGGTCGGGAGCGGATGAAATGGGGGCTTCCCAGGTGCTCTCAGGATCATAGCGGTCTGTGCCCTCATCCTCAGGGGGGGCAGCCCTGCCCCTGCCCTGGCACCCTGCCGCTGGAGCCCTGCCTCAAGGTGGGGGGTGGTCTGGGGCCCAGGCAGAGGAAGGAAGGAGAGCAGCTGTCCCCGTCGCCTGGCCTGCCAGCGGCTCTCCCTGCCCCTCAGCCCCTCCTGCTGCCCCACAGCCTGACCTCAGTCTCCCCTCCTGCCCGCCCGCCTCTGTCACTGCTCCCCCTCGGCTCCCCTCCTCTCTCCTCGGCTCCCTACACTGTCTCCGTTTCTGTCTTCCTCCGTTCATTTAACAGATTCTTAGTGTGCCCCGTATGCACCAGGCACTGGGTGGGTGGAGACGTGGCTGAGAGCACCCTCGCCCTTCGTGGAGCCCCCTGGGCTCACGCTGCTCCCAGTTCTTTGTCTGTTAAAACCTAGCACACAGTAGGTGCCCAGTTAGTGTTTGTCGAATGACCAAAGGACTATCCATTTTTTCCCTTATTCTGTCTCTCTGCTTCCCCACTCCCAGCCCCCTGTGGGTCGCGTCCTGTCTCTACCTGCCCCTGCAGCTCAGTGTTTCAAACACACATGCAGGCTGCGGACACACAGTGGGCGCTAAACAACAAAGCAATGTCTGCTAACGTGTATTGAGTGTTCACTGTGTGGTGGGCCTTGAACCAGGCACCTATGTGCTCATTTTTCTCAAAAGTCTGTTGAATGAATAAATTAATGAGCGAGTGGTTGAATAAATGAATGAGTTGCTTTATCTTTTAGTCTGGTGTTCCTCCTTTATTTTCTCACTATCCGTGTCTCTTTCGGTCTCTGGCCTAGTAAGTACTCACTAACTGACGAATGGAAGAGTGGATGAATGGATGGGTGGGTGGGTGGGTGGGTGGATGGGTAGGCTTGTTTCTTTTGTCTGTTTCCACCTAACACACAGTAGGTACCAGGTAGACTTCGTTGGGATAAAACATTCTTTTGTTTCTCCAGCCATCCCTCCCCTCGGTCTGGTTCCACCCTAGGGCTCTAGCTGCCCCCTTCCACCCCCCACCACCCCTGGGCCCCTCAGGCCAGAGACAGCGGGGTGGGCGGGGGATGAGCCCTCCCATCACCCTGCCTTCCCCCACCTCCAGGAAGCAGCCGCAGAGCCCCAAAGCTCCTGCACCCCAGCCGCCCCCCGTCCTTAAAGTCTTCAACCGGCCTATCCTCTTTGACATCGTGTCCCGGGGCTCTACTACTGACCTGGATGGGCTGCTTCCCTTCTTGCTGACCCACAAGAAGCGCCTGACTGACGAGGAGTTCCGGGGTGAGCCACCCGGGTGGGGGTAATGGGCGGGCCACCGGGGGTTGGGGAGGCTTGGCATTGGGGGCCACCTTTCCTCTTAGCGTCTTCCCCTGGGTCAATGGGCTGCACTGGCCACGAAGAGCACTGGATAGGGAGTCTGACCCTTGTGTCCTTCGCCGTATTACTCACATATTACTACCTCTCGAAAGGTAGCTTTGGCTACCTTCGTTCATTCTTTCAGCCTTCAATTATGGAAAGGTCAGTGTCGGAGGTAAGCAGAGTCCACTCACCTGGGTTCGAATCCCACCTCCACCGCTTACAGATATGTGGCTTCCCTGAGCCGCAATGTCCTCGTCCGTAAACTAGGGAATAATAGCATAGTCCTGGCAGAGCGAATATTCCTGCTTCTGCTCCCGGGCTCTGCCCTACCCCCACCCAGCTTTCGGACTCCCCTCCCTAGGCTGAGGCCGCAGTCACCACTGCCCTGGACTTCTCCCAGCCCAGAGGGCTCACCCTTCAGCCTCGTCACCTCGGGGCCTCAGCTCCCTCTGCCGCCCCAGGCCTCCCCTGCAAATTGGCAAAGTTGGCCTGTGAGCCCCTGGGCCCGCGTCAGCCACCTGCTACGTGCCAGGTACCAGGTTGAGGAGCCGTAATTCACTGGCCAAGCGACCCCACAAATCAATGTAAAATGTTAAGAACGGTGGCACCTGCCACAAGGGAGGTCCAGTCTCAAGAAGGTCGGCGGCAGTCTGCGGCTCGGGGCTGACGAAGCTTCGGGGAGGTGAGGGGCCCCATTTTTTGAGGCTTCGAGTATTTCAGGTAAATGAAGTGCCCAAACGGGGTGACCTGGTCAGCGGTACATTTTTCACGTATGCCTTTATCGGCCAGATTCTTTGAACACCAGAATGATACTGTGCAGTATCGTCATGGCAGTCAGAGGAGAAATGACTGGATTTATAAAAAATATTCCTTCGTGGTGCCCAGCCAGACCACGTGGCTCGTTTGTGGCACGAGCTTAGGGTTGCCGCAGCTTGGGGCCGCAGGTCCGACCTGCCCCCGGAGGGTGTCGGTGACTACGTGAATAATCTCATTTGGAGGTAACCCCACATTTAAGCCCCGACCAAACGGCCCCTCCAAGCCCCTCCCCAAGTTCATTAGGCACAAGAGGGAAACCTCAGGGTAGAGCAAACCCGAGTCATCAGCGAGACAGTGCAGCTCCAGGCTGGGCTTGCAAGGCTCCAGCTTCTTCTGAGTTCAGGACCGAGTCAGGGACTTTTCGCCCGGGCGAGGGACCCCCAGGAAAGCGTATCTGTGTGCATGAGCAGAGGTGGGGGGGGGGGGTCCCCTGAATCTGCAGAGAATAGTGCATGTGTAAAGGGGCATTAACCAGGAGGCCCGTGACGCAAATTAAGCCATCTGTAGGGCTGCTCGCTTGCTCTGGCCCCTTCTAAAGCCCTGGAGCTAATTTTGATTTCATAATTGCATGTTTCTTTTCATAAACATACCCCCAAATTCTGTAAGTCTGAGCCCCCGCAAAGCCTGGATCCGCCGCCGCATGATTTTCTAGTCAGAGGCTCATGAGCTGATCTGATTCTCAGGGGAGTCTGTGGCCACCACCCCTCAAAGTTTGACAACCCTCCAATTTGACATATTTACTTAGTCCCCCTTCCCCTGGTGGCTCCCAGGGCAGAGCCACTTCGCCACCTGGTGGTGGAGTCCTGGAACTGCGTGTCCCTTGGCGTTTCTGGGAAGATCTTGCTGTTGGCATCTCATCCCAGGACCCAGGCTGGCAGCCCCCCAACCCCGCTATAGCCTGGGTCTGGGGGTGCAGAAACCCAAATCCAAGGTCTGATTCCATGCTCTGCACAAGCCCCTTTCGGTGATCTGTGGTTTGGAATTACATGCGGCGATCAGCTCATCCGATGCTGTGCTGGGCACGGGGCGAACAGTGGTGAATGAAGCGGACACAACACTGTCCAGGTTGCTCACAGTTTCCTGGGTGAGATCAACATTGATCAAGCAATCACAGGAATAAAAACAGTTGTAATCTGTAATGTGTGCCAACGAGCGGCTATGTTGGAGGATCTGACCTAGTCAGGAAAATCTGGGAGAGCTTCCCGGAAGAGGTGATAGGCTGAATCTGAATGAGTTGCAGTTAACCAGATAAAAAGAGAAAGAAAGACCATGGAGGGGATGCAGGGACAGCATGTGCAAAGGCCCTGTGGCTCACTGTGGTCAACGTTGTACTCTGAGGTGACCACTCCAGCTGCTGTGTGGATTGAAGGAAAGCTTGAGAGCCTGGTGGAAGCCAGGCTGGGGTCTTGGGCCAGGAGGGTGGCAGTGGACACAGGGAGTGGGAGAGGGATTGAATAGGAAATGCTGGCGGTGGCTGTAGGAGGCAAGGACAAGGGTGGCACAAAGGTTTTTGGCTGGATGGGGACACCATCCTCTGCAGAGGGGACACATGAAGGCTGGGGGGTGGGTTTGGGGAGGGAAAGATGCTGAGGTCAGCATTCAGGGCCCCCCGCACTTACACAGATGGAGAACCGGAGTCTGCTTTTCATTCATGAAAACAGCTCCCTGGTGACTCTGGGCACCAGGGGTTCAGCAGGAAGCAGCTGGGGACGAGGCTTGTCCAGGAGACCGCAGTCCTGCGGGCACTGGGACCGAATTCAGGTCTCTGTGAGTCCTGCACATTCTCCCCGCTGACTCCTGACATCTAGAGAGAAATTCCTGAAGCACCTCCCTCGGAGTTGGAGTAACAGGTACAACAGCACCATGTCTTGAGGACTTTCATCTGCCTGGTGCCGGGCTCATCAGCAAACATGTATTAGCTCTTCGATTTCCTCCGTGGCCTCAATTTAGCTGGAAAGGAAAGAGAAGCAGATGAAAGGTCACGCGGAAACTGGGAGGGAAGCCGGGATTTGAACCCCAAGGTGCTTGGCTCCAGAGCAGGCAGCTCAGCTCACCCATTCCTGATTCCGTCCCTGCTGCGACCATTCCTGAGTCCCCAGCACGATTTTGCCCCGTGCCGGGTTCCCAGGGGGAGTTCTCTTTCCATCGACTCGTTCTTTCAAGGTGTAAGTCAAGATGTGTAACCACAGAAGTTAACACAAGGGAAAGAAAATTGCAAAGGGACATTAGCGAGTGTCCGTGGGCAGTGCGGGGACCCGTTGGGGACCACATGGAGACCGGCTTCGTTTGACAACGAGATGAAACCTTGCTCAAGGCAGGCAGGCCTTCAGTGTTACCGGTGCTGTGTCAAAACCCTCTCCCGCCCCTCCTGGGTAATTTCATATCCACTCTGGGGGGCAGTCTGCACGTCGGGGACTGCTGCACCCCTTCTGGTCCCTTCCAGGGACACTGGTGTAAATGCTTCCCGGGAAGAGGATCCTGTGTTCCAACAGGTGGCAAACGTTGCCTGCTGCGTCTGGCTTTTAGAGCTTCCCAGTCCCCATTAGCATATCAAAGGCTCTGACAAATCCTGTAATAAATATGGTTGGCTTTGTTTAACCCAGCCTTCCTCACCACTTATTTGATTTTTAAAATTCCCTCCCAATTATGCTTTGGAAAATCCCAATCTCTGTAGGCTGCAGCTTCCCTCATTTGGAAAAACTCCCCCTCTGAGTTTACTGGACCCCCTTGGGACCACGGGCACAGATAGGGAGAGGCTCAGAAGGGAGGTGCGGCAGGGCCAGGACCTCTGGCTCCCTGCCCGGTGCCCTGTCCCCTGCAGCCCAGGAGCTCCGTACCACAGACTGATGGCCCTTCCTCCTGTATGTCTCTCCCCCCAGAGCCGTCCACAGGGAAGACCTGTCTGCCCAAGGCCCTGCTGAATCTGAGCAGTGGCCGTAATGACACCATCCCTGTGCTCCTGGACATCGCCGAGCGGACAGGCAACATGCGGGAGTTCATCAACTCGCCTTTCCGGGACATCTACTACCGAGGTGGGGCCCCGGGTGGGGCAGGGGGGACGCAGGGTGACGGTGGGGCACCGTCCTTGCTTGTCTGATTCCCACTGCACCCCAAGAGCTCCCGTCTGTGCCCCAGGTGCCAGCATTGCGTCCAGGAACCGGCCACTGAATGAACAAAGGAACGATAACTACCCCTTCCAATCTTGATATTCTGAGTTTCAGAATCCCAGATTCTGAACCCAAGACTCTGAGACGCAGGGAGCCTAGTGATCCGTGAACTTGGAGTCTGGGATCCCGAGATGCTATCGTTCCGGACACCCTAAGGCTCGATGATAATAGTTGTACAGGCCCACACTGCTAAGCGGCAAAGGTGTCAGGGTCTAAACTTTGAGGTTCTATGACTCAGACTTGACCTTTCAGATTTCTGGATATGAAGATTCAAAGTCTGTGAACTTTCTATCCGAGTCCCAAACTCTGTGAGACCACAGTGTCTTTGCTTCCTCCTGGATTAAGGCCTCCTGTGAGTCTGACCAGAGTCCCCACACTTGGGACCCTACATGTGGGATCTCCTTTGAGTCTAAAATTCTGCATGCCCAGTGCAGCACGTCACGGCTTCGTGCGTCAGAGATCCCACATCCGGGCAGTGTCTGGAGGTCCGTTTGCCGCCCTTGGGTGGAGACGGTCAAGGCCCGGGCCTGCAGCCCCTCGCCTGATTTCCGCACTCTGCGCCCCACCGCGCTCCAGCCTGGTCCGGTGTCTGCCTGCGGTGACAGTCCCTACCCCCCTCCCCAGGCCAGACTGCCCTGCACATCGCCATCGAGCGCCGCTGCAAACACTACGTGGAGCTCCTGGTGGCCCAAGGAGCTGACGTCCATGCCCAGGCCCGGGGGCGCTTCTTCCAGCCCAAGGACGAGGGAGGCTATTTCTACTTTGGTGAGGAGGGGGCTGGGGTGCCTGGTGGTGTCCACAGCCCTGACCCCTCCCCAGACACTTAGAGCCCCTGCTGGCCAAGGGCTCTGGCCCCATGTCAGTGTTGGTCGCCTCACCTCCCTGAGCCTCAGCTTCCCCGTCTGTGCAGTGGGACCATGAAAGCCTCTGGGGCTGGGACAGGTTGTCAACATGTCCTTGAGACCCACCAGTGGCCCGATCGCAGGGCCCAAACCCCATCACCACCACGTCCCAGCTGAACCAAGGAAAGAGTCTCCATTTCACCCTGCTTATATATATTTTTAAATTTATTTATTTGTGGGGCGCCTGGGTGGCTCAGTCGGTTAAGCGACCGACTTCAGCTCAGGTCATGATCTCACAGTCCATGAGTTCGAGCCCTGCGTCGGGCTCTGTGCTGACTGCTCAGAGCCTGGAGCCTGCTTCAGATTCTGTGTCTCCCTCTCTCTCTGACCCTCCCTCGTTCATGCTCTGTCTCTCTCTGTCTCAAAAATAAATAAACATTTAAAAAAATTATTTATTTGTTTTGAGAGAGAGAGTGAGCACGAGCAGGGTAGGGACAGACAGGGGGAGGAGAGAGAGAGAGAGAGAGAGAGAGAGAGAGAGAGAGAGAGAGAGAGAATCCCAAGCAGGCTCTGCACAGTCATTGCAGAGCCCGAAGCGGGGCTCAAACCCACGAACCCCGTGCGATCACAACCTGAGCTGAAATCAAGAGTCAGATGCTTAACTGACTGAGCCACCCAGGTGCCCCTGAATTTCACCCCTGCTTAAAGGCACCCCTGCTTAAAGGTTATTTGAAGTTCAGGGACAAGGTCCCTCAGAGAATCCCTCGCAGCGTCCAAATCGCAAGCCCACAGCCCGTCTCCCGCACATCACCTGCAGAAATGTGCAACCGCCTCGGCGTGACGTGGACACGGACTGTTGGCACTGTGTCCAGTGTCCCCGGGGCACGCGTGTTCCCCGAGCACCCACAGGCGGAGCCCTGCCCCGGGGCCCCCCTTCACTGACCTCTCCCTGCCTCCTCCCGGGCCTGCAGGCGAGCTGCCCCTGTCGCTGGCGGCCTGCACCAACCAGCCCCACATCGTCAACTACCTGACAGAGAACCCGCACAAGAAGGCGGACATGCGGCGGCAGGACTCCCGCGGCAACACGGTGCTGCACGCCCTGGTGGCCATCGCCGACAACACCCGTGAGAACACCAAGTTCGTCACCAAGATGTACGACCTGCTGCTGCTCAAGTGTGCCCGCCTCTTCCCCGACAGCAACCTGGAGGCCGTGCTCAACAACGATGGGCTCTCGCCCCTCATGATGGCCGCCAAGACCGGCAAGATTGGGGTGAGTGGCGGGTGGGGGGTGGGGCATAGGCAGCCCCTCCCCCGCTCCTCTACACACACACACACACACACACACACACACACACACACACACACACTGGAGGGGGCTGCGCTGACGTTCATTATTATTAATATGCACACCCACTTGCTGTCATGCCAACCCCATTGTGCAGATGTCCTGGCTCAAGAACCTGCTGTGGCTCCCTATGGTCCAGCCAAACTGCTCGACTTCATCCCAGAACCTCAGTCCTCATCCCGTGCCACTGGGAGCATCATGCCCCACTCCCGCCAGCCAGGACAAGGCACTCATAGAAATCTAAGCCGCAGGGCCCCACCCATGTGAACTCCCCTATAATCCACTGTCAGGGTCCTAGCTCAGCCCCCAACCCGAGGGCCCTGCACAGCTTCTTTCCCCCTCTGGCCTCACAGCACAGGGCCCAGAGGGGATTTCTCATCCTGGGCACAACTGACATCTGAGACTAGATTGTTCTGGGGTGTGCGCACTGTGCTGTGCAGTGAAGGATGTTTAGCCGCATTCCTGATGTCGAACCCCAGATACCAGTGGCACTCCCCACCTCTGGGACAACCCCCGAAGTCTCCACGCATTGCCAAATCGTCCCCTGGGGGGGGCACCACTGCCCTGATTGAGAACCAAAACCGGGGCGCTCTGGAGTCTGGAGCACCTGCTGGCTCGGCCACTTCCCAGCGTGTGACTGCAGGCATCTCCCCTCCCCTTTCTGTGCTCAGTGTCCTCGTCTGTAAAATGGGGATGAAAATAGTGCCCTTCGGGATCACATGACAACGAGATAAGGCGATCCATTTAAAGCTTTTTAATAAAGAGCCTGGCGTGGGTGGTAAGTGCTCAGTAAATGGCAGGGATTATGATTGTCCTATTAAAATCATAGCAAAAGTTATTAAAATTCCAATTTATAAAAGAGTCTTGAGGTGGTGGAAAAGGCCTGACTTTAAAGTTTTTTTTTGTGTGTGTGTGTTTTTTAAGTTTATTGATTTATTTTGAGAGGGAGAGCATGATCAGGGAGGGGCAGAGAGAGAGAGAATCCCAAGCAAGCCCCTCACTGTCAGCTCAGAGCCTGATGCAGGGCTCGATCTCATGAACCATGAGATCATGATCTGAGCCAAGACCAAGGGTTGGACACTTAACCCACCGAGCCACCCAGATGCCCCATTATTATTATTATTTTTTAAGATTTTCTGTTTAAAAGGCCTAAGTTTAAATTCTGGCTTTGCCCTATTAACCTGTGTGGCCTTGGGCAATTTCCACCCCCTCTCTCTGTTCCTCAGTATCCTGTGTGTAGGCCACATACAGTCGCAGTGGCATCAGGAGGGACTGGATCTAACAATTATTTCTAGATTTAACATGTTAATAAAACTGGTTAATTGTTGTTTTCATTACATAAAAAAGATATTCGTTACAATTCAGATTTTCAAAAACATTTTTTTTTAAATTTTTTTTTCAACGTTTTTTATTTATTTTTGGGACAGAGAGAGACAGAGCATGAATGGGGGAGGGTCAGAGAGAGAGGGAGACACAGAATCGGAAACAGGATCCAGGCTCCGAGCCATCAGCCCAGAGCCTGACGCGGGGCTCGAACTCACGGACCGCGAGATCATGACCTGGCTGAAGTCAGACGCTTAACCGACTGCGCCACCCAGGCGCCCCTCAAAAACATTTTTTAAAGTTTATTTATTTATTTATTTATTTATTTATTTATTTATTTAGAGAGCACAAGCAGGGGAGGGGCGGCGGGGGGCGGCGGGGGTAGGGGGGAGAGAATCCCAAGCAGGCTCCGCGCTGTCAGCACAGAGCCCAATGTGAGGCTCAAACCCACAATCGACCGTGAGATCGTGACCTGAGCCGAAATCAAGAGTCGGACGCTTCACCGACTGAGCCACCCAGGCGTCCCTACAATTCAGATTTTTATGGCTGGCCTGGTTCAGTCTGGCTTCAGCTGACTGATTGTGCGGCTTCAGGGAACACCCTTCTTTGCTCTGAGCCTCTGTTTGCTCATCTGAAGACTAAGATGGTAAGAGTAAGAACAAGATGATGTGAGCACGGGGTCCGGCGCCCAGGACATGCTAAGTAAATGTTTCCTCCCCACTACGTGCTGCTCTCTGGGGAGGCACCATGTGATGGGCTGTGCAGGGCCCCCGGGGTCCCTCTGATGTGAGAAGCTGAGCGTTGGTGTCCCTCCCTGGGGCCCCCTGACCCTCCCGCCCCCACCCCGTGCAGGTCTTTCAGCACATCATTCGCCGGGAGGTGACAGACGAGGATACGAGGCACCTGTCCCGCAAGTTCAAGGACTGGGCCTACGGGCCGGTGTATTCCTCGCTGTATGACCTCTCCTCCCTGGACACGTGTGGGGAAGAGGCCTCTGTGCTGGAGATCCTGGTGTATAACAGCAAGATCGAGGTGAGCACCAAGGCAGGGGACAGAGCCTAGGGAAGGAAGGGTGTGGCTGGGATCAGGGAAGAGACCCCGGGGCTGGGAGGGGCTCTGTAACTTACATGCTGTGTGGCTCCAGAGAAGTGACCCAACCTCTCTGAGTCCCAGCTTCCTCTTTTGTAAAATGGGGATAAGGATAGTTCACATCCCTTGGAGTTGTTGGGAGAACCAAATGAGTTCATTTGAGAACAGTCTGGCACAGAATACACATTATATGTCAGCTATTATCATCAGTAGTCGTTAGATGAAGTTATGAAAGCTCTTTTTTTCACTTAGCAGTATTTTGCGAACATCGTTTTGCACCATTAAATATTCTTCTGCAATATCATTGCTGCGAGTAAATGTACCACATTCTAATGAACCGTTCTTCTATTCTTGGTCATTTGGGTTTGTTTCTGCCTTTAACTCTCAGGAATAACACTGCAATAGCACCTCTGTGGCTATGCTGTTGCCCAGATCCATGGTTATGAAGAAAGTCAAGTCACTGAAGGGACGGGACACTGATCAAATGCTGGGGACTAGGTGCAGAAGGTCTCCCTTTCCTCCCCGGCTCTGTGAGCTGGGACACATGCCTTCCCTTGCTGGAGCTCACTTCCCTCATCTTTGGAAGTAGTGACTAACTTGACTTAGTGACTAGCTTGATTTCGAATCGGGGTGGTGGGAGGTTTAGCATCTCTGGTACAAGCTTTGATTGACTGGCAGTGTCTGCCTGGGAAACAACAGTATAGAGAACTATTGTGCAGGGCTCAATTATTGATGTCTTCCTAGGGTTCAGCATCGGGGTGAGTCAATTGTCTGTCATCCTGGGGCTAAATTTCCCATTCCTGCTTCCTGACTCAGAACTTCTGAGGTTGAAGCCCGAGGATTTATATTTTTGATGAGCTACATAGGTGATTTTGCTACCGGCAAAATCCATAGGTTGGAGTTTGGGGACCATGAGAATAGCTTTCCAGCTCTGGGTTCTCTGAGCCTAGAATAGGCTACAAAGGTAAGTTGGGGCAGAATTGGGCGGAGCCTCGAATACTGAGCCCAGTAGTCTGGTGTTGATTCTGAATCCCCATCCAGTTCCCCATGAACCCTCGAGTGTCGCTCAAGAGCGGGTCAGGAGGAGGCAGAGGGTGGGGGAAGGCGTGCCAGACTCAGCCAGCTTAGATCCCACGTGCCGGGAAGGGTGGCCCCTGATCACCCTGTCTCCCACAGAACCGCCACGAGATGCTGGCCGTGGAGCCCATCAATGAACTGCTGAGGGACAAGTGGCGCAAGTTCGGGGCTGTCTCCTTCTACATCAACGTGGTCTCCTATCTGTGCGCCATGGTCATCTTCACCCTCACCGCCTACTACCAGCCACTGGAGGGCACTGTGAGTGGCTGCGAGCCGGGCAGGAGCTGGGGCACAGCTGGGGCCTCCCCCCACCCCCGGGCGGGGTCCCCTGTGGGAGGGACAGGAGAGAGCTGAGGAACAGGATGGGGGGTGCCCCCCTCCCCCGCACTCAGGGGGAAGAGAGTGAGGGAGGAGGGTCCACAGGATCCAGGTGTGTGGGGGGCGTTGGGGCGCGTCCGGATCAAGGGCCAGATGTTGGAGGGGCTGGGTGAGGACCTGTGCGCCACCTGCCCCCTCAGCCTCCGTACCCTTACCGCACCACCGTGGACTACCTGAGGCTGGCGGGAGAGATCATCACGCTCTTGACCGGCATCCTGTTCTTCTTTACCAACGTGAGTGCTTGGCCCCCGACCCCATCCACCCTGCCCTCCCTCCTCCCTTCCTCCTTCCTCCTTTTATGTCCCCCCTTCCACTCCCTTTTCCTGCCTCCTCTTCTAAGCCTGTACCCTCCTTCTCTGCTTTTTCCTCCTCCCCCAAAAGAAAAGAGCCCATCATCTGGTCTCTGCTTCCCTCTCTCCTCTCCCCTCCCCTCTGCACTCCTGCCATCTCTACCCCGCTCTCACATGCCTCCTCCCCTCTTCCAGATCAAAGACTTGTTCATGAAGAAATGCCCGGGAGTGAATTCTCTCTTCATCGATGGCTCCTTCCAGCTACTCTAGTGAGTAGAGGTCCCCAGGCTGGCAGCTTCTGGGTGAGGAAGGCACGGTTGGGGCAGGGACAGCATCCAGATTGCTGGGGAGCTGACTCTTATTAGGAGCAGGTTCACCCGGCCCAGACAACTGTAGCCCAACATCAGGACAAGGCCAATGTCAAGCAATAGAGTCTTCTGCTTAAAGCAAGACATGATTGCTAGAGGGTTCTCACCATATACACCTCTATAGAAATAATGCAATGTCTTATGCTGGTGATTGATTGCTAATGTCTGCCAGGAGTGGCATGTGAAGCATCCTCAGGCATGTTTGTGTTTGGTGGGTAAGAGTGCTGTGCTTGATTAATGATGTCTGCCTGGGGCACAGGATGAGTTGCTGTATGTGTACTACATCTCTTCCCTTTTTCTTAGACAACAATGAAATTCACTTAGCCACAAAATCTCCACTGAACACCACCTTCTCTAACAATTCCAAAGGGCATCGCTTTGGGATCCTGGAGGGCCTTGGGGCCATCGCACACATCAGTTGCCAACTAATTGAGCATTCTGACCAACAGGAATGCTGGGGAACCCAGTGCATCCACTTTGTTTCTCTTCTGGGGGTCTAGAAGGCATCGGGATGTCCTGGTACCCTGGAGGGCTTGGGGGCATGTCTCCACCTCCAGGGCCTCATCATCCCCTCTCCCCTCTGGCCCCTGCTGCCCTCCAGCTTCATCTACTCTGTGCTAGTGATTGTCTCAGCGGCCCTCTACCTGGCGGGGATTGAAGCCTACCTGGCTGTCATGGTCTTTGCCTTGGTCCTGGGCTGGATGAACGCCCTTTACTTTACCCGCGGGCTGAAGCTGACGGGAACCTATAGCATCATGATCCAGAAGGTATGGGCCCGGGGAACCCTCTAGACTGTGTGCATCTTATGCATGTAGATGGTGCCCTCAGCCCTAAGGACATGGGGCATTGTGGGGGCAGCAGGCAGGGTCTGGACATTGCTGGAGAGGGGGAAGGGATAGGGTGGAGGTGGGAAGATCTGGGATGGAAAAGACCGGAAAGCGAGAAACCACGTGTCTCATCTGTGTCTCCATATTCCCACCGGGGTCCTTAGATCCTCTTCAAAGACCTTTTCCGCTTCCTGCTGGTCTACTTGCTCTTCATGATTGGCTATGCTTCAGGTGAGCTCTGGTAGCCCGGGTGGTGGGCCCGGGGCCTGGGGTGGGGCAAGGACCCCACGGGGTGGGGTGGCCGTGGTACGAGGAGAACGGTAACCAGCGTGTGCTGAGTTCTTCCTGTGCGCCAGGCACTGGGCTGAGTCCTGTCCCATCCCTGCCTCATCAGTACCCCTGATGGGTCGGGGGCGTGAGTGCCTTTATTACCCCTTCTACAGATAAGAAAACTGAGGTTTAGGAAGGTTAAATAACTCGTCCCAAGTTCAAAAGCTAGGAAATGGTAAAATTGGTGGATTTGCTATTATTGCAAAAGGAGCCACCCAAACCTTAGGGGCTTAAAACAACCAATCGTCTACTATTGCTCACACGTCTTGGGGTCAGCTGGGTGGTCATGCCGACCCGGGCCAGGTCCGGCCCATCTCCATGGGCTCCTGTGTCTGCAGTCAGCTGTGGGTTGGCTGCTGGCCGGCCCGTCTAGTGAGGATGGCCATGGGGGATGGTGATCTTGCTCTCTTCGTGGTCACCCATCCTCCAGCCGTCTTGGGCGTGTTCACATGGTGGTCTGAGGGTTCCAAGAACTCAAGTAGAAGTGTTCACTGTCGCTGCCTGGCACACCGTCACTGCTGCTTTTCTCTTTTGGCCAACGCAAGTGACAGACCGGTTGTGATTCAAAGGGCGGGGAGATAGACTCTGCCTCTTGAAGAAAAGATCCGCAAAACCACATGGAAGGGACATGGGGACAGGGAAGGATGCATTTAAAAAAAATTTTTTTTTTAACATTTATTTATTTTTGAGAGACAGAGAGAGACAGAGCATGAGTGGGGGAGGGGCAGAGAGAGAGAAGGAGACACAGAATCTGAAGCAGGCTGCAGGCTCTGAGCAAGCTGTCAGCACAGAGCCTGATGCGGGGCTCGAACCCACAAACTGTGAGATCATGACCTGAGCCAAAGTCGGATGCTCAACCGACTGAGCCACCCAGGCGCCCCGGGAAGGATGCATTTTCATACTTAATCCGACAGTTCAGGTCAATTCTGGCTGTCTCCAATATGCCTGCTCCGGGATGTCATGATACCAGGGGACCTCAGTGGCACAGGCCATAGGGGAAGGGCCAGAGATGGGGAAACCGACTGAGCCATTGGGCTGGTCCCCAAGGGGTGGGTGAGCTGCCATCCAAGGCCCAGCCTCCAAAAGGGAGCAGCTGACTCAAACTTCACCAGGCCACATTCACACCTGAGGAGGTTGGTCTGGGGACAAGCACTGAAACAGGAATCTGATGGTGGTGAGATTTTAACCCAGATGAGGCCGAGCTTCTGTGTGGATTATGCTGGAGAAGAAGAACTGTAGCCTTAGCTGGGGAGATAGGGACAGGATACAGCTGCCCCCTCCCAGGGGTAGGACTGGGAAGAAACTAGACAGAGCGTCAAGGGTTCTGCAGTGTTTTGGGATTCGGGTCAAGAGGCCAGCCTCACTGCAGTCCTAATTATAGAAACTGAGGCAGAGGCTTAGAGGCTAGCAACTTCGTGGTCAGCTTGGTTCCAGGGCTTCTCCTGATAGGGGACACTGGATCCCTCACCTGAAGCTGACCTAACACAAACATGCCACTATTCTGTTTTGTGCCCATGGCAGACATTGCTAATGGATCGTAGAGTGATTTTTTCCGATAGGTCCAGATAAGGTCTCAGAATCCTTCTCAACGCGGGTCAGCAGCCACTCCGCGACTCAACAGCCGCGGCACGTGTACTGAAACCCGCTCGCCGCAATCCCAGATGGAGGTGCTATGAGATATGCCCCGCTGACTGAAGGGGCTCGGCCTCCTTGTGCTCCCTGCCCTGGACGGCGTAGGGTTAATCGTTGCTGCTAAACTGTGTTGAGAAGGACTCTGAAGCCTCGTCTGGGCTCAGTGGGAAGGGATGTGCACCATGATCGGTTTGAGATGTCTGGGGAGGGCAAGGGCCTTGGCAAGCATGGCTCCTGGGACAGTCAGAGCTGGTACCTGGTTTCGGCTTCCACCTGTCCCCTCTGAGCTGATGTGGGCTGGGAAATGGAGCACGACAGAGAGCCTGCCCCCTGGGAATGTTGGCCTTCCAGGCTCCCAAGACCTCTGAGAACAATAGGCTGGATTGGGGTTTCTCAGCCTTGGCCCCGCTGACACTTGGGGCCAGATAATTCTCTGTGGGGAGCATCCCGTGCATGGTGGAGTGGTTAACAGCGTCCCCGGCCGCTCCCCACGAGGTACCAGTAGCACTGCCTGCCTCTCTGGTTGTGACAGCCACACACTGCCAGATGTCCCCTAGGGGAAAAGCGGCTCCTGGTTGAGAACCGCTGGGCTAGATCCTGGGAACCTCTTCCTCATTAGCAAGACTTTGTGGAAAGAGCAGAGGCTGTGGACCCTTGGCTTGGTTTATAGGCTGGGTAACCCTGGGCCGGTGCGCTCCCCTCACCGAGCCTCAGCTTTCCCCGCTGTCAAATGGGAATGGCGCTCTGCACCTCTCAGCACGTGTCGCCACTCAGGGAATGTCACCCCGTCCCTCCCACAGCCCTGGTGTCCCTCCTGAACCCGTGCGCCAACATGAAGGTGTGCAGCGAGGACCACACCAACTGCACGGTGCCCACGTACCCGTCCTGCCGCGACAGCGAGACCTTCAGCACCTTCCTCCTGGACCTCTTCAAGCTGACCATCGGCATGGGTGACCTGGAGATGCTGAGCAGCACCAAGTACCCCGTGGTCTTCATCATCCTGCTCGTCACTTACATCATCCTCACCTTCGTGCTACTTCTCAACATGCTCATCGCCCTCATGGGGGAGACGGTGGGCCAGGTGTCCAAGGAGAGCAAGCACATCTGGAAGCTGCAGGTGACGCCCCGGGGGGGCCTCCCACCCCCACCCCCACCCCGCCAGCCACCGCCCCCTTCCAGAACGGAGAGACCCGGCCCACTGCACCCCCTTCAGCCTTCTGCTCGGGGCCAACTGCTCGTCTCATTCTGCCTCCGCTTCCCTGTCTGTAAAATGGACGTTGTAGGCCACGGCCTACTTCCCAGAGCTACCTAATGCATTTCCAGAGGCTTCTTGCCTGACCGCCAGCAGCGGTCTCAGAATCACCTTGTGGTCCGGCTTACGGGACACATCCGGCTCCCCCGGGACCCTGAGCGAGCTCTGTTGGCACAGGACGCTCAGAGAGCGTGGGCGTTTCCGCGGGGGCCCCGTGCGAAGCCCGAGGGCAGCTTCTGAGCACCCCCCCCAAAAGCCCAAGAGATGAGGCTGGCGTGGATGTGGACCACCCCAGTGCAGGGAGGCATCAGTATCTGTATCGGGGGGGCTTTTACCAGCCCCAGGCTTCTCCTGCTCTTTATGCACACCACTTACTTCCCCAGGCCTCAGTTTCCCCACTGGGTGTAACTCATAAAATGCAGACTGGCAGCCTGTAGACTGGGTTTGAGCAGCAAAGATTTATTTACTTATTTTCTGCATTGCCATATTTAAAAAAAAGTGAACGCAAAGATTTACAGTTAAGAGATAGCATGTAAAAATCCAGACTTCTGGCCTTTCTTGAAAGTGGGAAGCCTGGCAAGGCGGGCCCGCGTTCCTTTCTGGCAGTGCGCGAGGATGGGCGACAGCAGCTGTCTCCTTTACGCGGGGCGGGTGCTCCCTGGTTTGCTCCAGTCCCCACCCCGCCCTAGTGTTCCCAACGGCGAGTGGTGACCTTGTGAGTGCGTCACAGGGCTCGGATCCTACTTCACTCATTTGTGCTCCTGCCGGGGCCCCTGTGGGTAGTGGAATGGATAACCCCGCCCACCCTGGCACCTTGAGGGCAGTAGGCGGTGGGGAGGGGAGTGGGGAGCGGGTGCTCACCGATGGCCTGCCCGCCCCTTCCTCCCTGCAGTGGGCCACCACCATTCTGGACATCGAGCGTTCCTTCCCCGTGTTCCTGAGGAAGGCCTTCCGCTCTGGCGAGATGGTGACCGTGGGCAAGAGCTCAGACGGCACCCCAGACCGCAGATGGTGCTTCAGGTGAGGCAGGGCAGAACCACCCTGCGCAGATGGAGCCTCCTTATGCTTTCTACCCATTGCAACTTCCCAAGCCACTGAGTCCCCGATGGGCCCGAGTGGAGTTCGGTGCTATTGGGTGATGTTGGGCCAGTCGGTTTACTTCCCAGCCGCCGTTTCTTTATCCCTGAAATGGGGAGGATGATAGCACCGCCCCCCCCCCCAGGCCAGCTGTGCGGATCAGATGCCTTAGCACGTGAGGGAAGCCCAGCTAGCACCCCATGCGCATTGGGTTGTCCACATGGCTCCTCTGTCCCTCGCTGGGGGGACAGCAGGGACCTGCAGGCATCATCTTCTACTGACAAAACAATGGGTGCTTCGGCAGAAAGGGGAAACTGAGGAATGAGCCTCCCGGACTTGGGCCATTACCCGGGATGCACGGGGAGGGCCACCTTCTCAGGGGAACCCCTGGGTGACTCTTTTCTTTTAAGGTGACTCTTTGTAAAGCCATTGCCGGCATAGAATACAACCATCATGTTTGGGGTCAGGGAAAGCCAGCGTCCTCCTCTGTGAAGTGGGGACGATGACAGCACCCACCCCACGGGCCAGCCAGCCAGTCCTGTTCTGTTTGGCTCCAGAGCTCAAATCCGGACTCCGATATGTCAGCTTTGTGACCTTGCGGGAACAGCGTTCAGAAACCTCAGTTCGCTGTAAAGGGAGGGGAGTGGATGGATCTTCCTTGCTGGGTCCTGGCACACGGAAATTGCCCGAAATATGGAGGTCGAATGAAAACAACAAAAAGTCACTTTAAAAGGGGAGAAGCGTATTGAGCCAGTTTGGGCCCAAGAGGCTGCCTCCTGCCTTTGCCGGGGAGAGGGTGTCAGGAAGGAGGGGGTCCGCTGCAGATAAAGGGAGAAGCACAACGGGGTGCATCCAGAGGAAGTTCAGGACGCTGTGGACCTTGAAGACACGATGCCACGTGAAAACAACCAGACACAGAAGGGCACACAGTGTACGATTCCATTTACATGAAATGTGCAGAATAGGGAAATCTACAGAGACAGAAAAAGCAGAACATGGGGTCCGGGGGTTACGGGGGCCGGCGGGGCAGGTAGTGGGAGTCACTGCTTCCCGGGTACAGAATTTCTGTGATGGGAATATTGGAACTAGATAGCGGTGATGGTAACGCAAGCCTGGGAATATAGTTAATCCACTGAAGTGTATACTTAAAAAGGGATCAAAAGGCAAACGTTATGTTATGTGTATTTTACCAGAAGTTTTAGGAAAAGGAGGAGGATGTGCTGGGATGGCTGGAGCAGGGCGGCTGCCTGGGGGCGGGGAAGGGGTGCCGTCTCGGTGGGGGCTCCCCCCCGAACCCTTTGTCTGCTGTGGCCCCGGCAGGGTGGACGAGGTGAACTGGTCTCACTGGAACCAGAACTTGGGCATCATCAATGAGGACCCGGGCAAGAGCGAGAACTACCAGTACTATGGTTTCTCGCACACCGTGGGCCGGCTCCGGAGGGGTGAGTGCAAGCGGGTGGGGAGACTCGGGGGTGCAGAGCGGGGGGCCCTGGTCATCCTCATCCCCGATTTGCTCTGAGCTGTCCTCTCCTCTTTCTGGGACTCGCCGCTCGCATCTATAGAATGGGAGGGCATGATGGGCTGGCTGTTGCCTTCGCTGCTTGTGCATCCCTGGGATGCCCTTCCTCTACGCCGAGTGCATGAGACGCCGCACACAGGACATGGGCCCTCAGGCATTCTGCCTTGAGCTTGAATTCTGGCTCTTCCGTTCACTGCTGTGTGTTCCCGGGCGGCGCCTTGACCTCTCTGAGCCCCAGTTTCCGTGTCTATAACGATGGGGATAAGCACGCCTGCCCCTTTAGAGCACTACGGAGCGCCCGGTACACAGCAGGTGCTCGGTGTGTACGCGTGCGCTCTCTATCGACCCTCATCCTTCCCTCCGTCATGCTCACAACAGATCGGTGGTCCTCGGTGGTGCCGCGCGTGGTGGAGCTGAACAAGAACTCAAACCCAGACGATGTGGTGGTGCCTCTGGACAACATGGGGACCCCCAGCTGCGACGGCCACCAGCAGAGTTACCCCCCCAAGTGGAGGACAGACGCTGCTCCCCTCTAGGGGCTGTGGGCGGGGCAGGGTCTCTGGCCTGCCGTCCAGCCCCGTCCCCCCGCCCACCTGTTTCTACTCCACCCGCATTTCAGTGGTGCCTCCCAGGGCATCCCCCACATGCTCCCTTGACCCCCAGAGGCGAGGGCCGGGCGGAGATGAAGGGGAGGCCCCAGGACCCTCTGGTCCCCAGGCTGCCGCCCCCCCAGCTCTGCCTCCCCACCTGGGCCACCAGGCTCCTGGCCGCCTGTCTTACTCCCATGGAGTCACATAAGCCAATGCCAGGGCCTCTCTGTCCCGGGGGGCCCCGACACCTGCCTCTCCATTATTTATTTGCTCTGCACTCAGGAAAGTGGTGTGATCCCTGCCCCCAAATGGAACCTGGGCTGAGGCCTCAGGACCTCATTCCAGGTCACTGCCGGCCAGCCCCCAGCCCCCAGCCCCAGCCGGCGCCCTGGGCTGCACACAGCACCCTGCGCAGCAGCGGGGTGGCTTTGCTGTGGGGCCGGGGCCCTAGGGCGTGGGGCCGCGCCTGCGCCTGCGGTGTGTTCTGTAAAGGGTCTGGGATTTGTCGGTGCTCAATAAATGCGCATTCACTGATGGTGAAGATGGTGGGGGTGGTGGTGGGGGGGGAGCGGTAATGGGCGTGGGGATGACAGCAACGAGGAGCTGAGAGATGCCGGTGGGGGTGGGGATGAGAAGGAGGAACAGTAGCAGTGACCAGGGTGGCGCGAGGGTGGCGGTTGGAAGCTGGGCTCTGGGCGGCGGCGGTAGCGTGAGCCTAAGGGACGTGGGCGAGCTGGAGAGGACGGAGACTTGCAGGGAAGGGGCGAAGAGTCACGCTGGCTGAGGCGGGGGGGGGGGGGGCGATCATGCTGGGCGGGAGAGGAATGTTAGTAGGGGGAGAGAACGGAGGTGCGGGGAGAGTCATGTTGGCAGGAAGGAATAATGGTGGGACAGAGCGATGCCGGCAGGGGAGAGTAATGTTGGTGAGGGGAAAGTAATGATGAGAAAGAGGAATGTTGGTGGGAAAGAGTAACAGTGGGAGAGAAATGTTAGTTGGAAGCGTAATGTGGGTGAGAAAGAGTGATGGTGGGGAGAGAAATATTGGTGGAAAGTAATATTGGGGGGAGAGTAAGATTGGTGGAAAGAGTAAGATTGGTTGTGGAGAGTAATGTTGGTGGAGAGAGAGTAATGCAGGTGGGAAGAATAATGGCGGGCGAGAGTAATATTGGTGGGGGGAGAGTAATGGTGTGGGGAGAGTAATATTGGTGGAAAGTAATATTGGGGGGAGAGTAAGATTGGTGGAAAGAGTAAGATTGGTTGTGGAGAGTAATGTTGGTGGAGAGAGAGTAATGCAGGTGGGAAGAATAATGGCGGGCGAGAGTAATATTGGTGGGGGGAGAGTAATGGTGTGGGGAGAGTAATATTGGTGGAAAGTAATATTGGGGGGAGAGTAAGATTGGTGGAAAGAGTAAGATTGGTTGTGGAGAGTAATGTTGGTGGAGAGAGAGTAATGCAGGTGGGAAGAATAATGGCGGGCGAGAGTAATATTGGTGGGGGGAGAGTAATGGTGTGGGGAGAGTAATATTGGTGGAAAGTAATATTGGGGGGAGAGTAAGATTGGTGGAAAGAGTAAGATTGGTTGTGGAGAGTAATGTTGGTGGAGAGAGAGTAATGCAGGTGGGAAGAATAATGGCGGGCGAGAGTAGTATTGGTGGGGGGAGAGTAATGGTGTGGGGAGAGTAATATTGGTGGAAAGTAATATTGGGGGGAGAGTAAGATTGGTGGAAAGAGTAAGATTGGTTGTGGAGAGTAATGTTGGTGGAGAGAGAGTAATGCAGGTGGGAAGAATAATGGCGGGCGAGAGTAATATTGGTGGGGGGAGAGTAATGGTGTGGGGAGAGTAATATTGGTGGAAAGTAACATTGGCAGGAGAGTAAGATTGGTGGAAAGAGTAAGATTGGTTGGGGAGAGTAATGTTGGTGGAGAGAGAGTAATGCAGGTGGGAAGAATAATGGCGGGCGAGAGTAATATTGGTGGAAAGTAACATTGGCAGGAGAGTAAGATTGGTGGAAAGAGTAAGATTGGTTGGGGAGAGTAATGTTGGAGTGAAGAGAATGATGATGGTGGTTCTTTTTTCTCTCTTTCTAAGGGAGGAAACCTTTCCCCGAATGACCTCCCCTCTTGTATCATTGGCCAGAATAGGGTCACGTGTCTCCTGCTTCAGCCGGCGGGAAGCAGCAGTGTCCTAAAGCAGAGGGACACTTGGAGAAAGAGTGTCCCCAGCCAGGAATCCCTCTTGCCTGGGCGGGCCCACTAGGGTCTGCTTGCTACGGGGCTTTTTCCCCCGACGCCCAGCTGCACCCCAGCGGCTTTCTTCCGTCACTTGCCAATCTCTGTAACAGAGAAAGCCTGAGGTTCAGGACCTCTGAAAGGCAGAGCTGGCGCCGGGGATGACATTGGCTTCCCCTAGCCCACGGGGACCGAGAATGGGGGACGCTTACCGCGGAAAGTTGCAAGGTTGGTACCTGTGCTAGAGTGTGTCCGCGGCCCCAATTCCCCACTCTTCCCTTTGTCCGTGCCCTTGCGAGATAACCTCATGGTGTTCTCCCACTGTGGGCAAAGCGTAATTTTGCATCCCCGGCTTGGCTGTGAGATCTGTTTTAATCACCGCGTGCCAGTGGACATGCCTGGAGGACATGCCAGTGGACATGCCTGGAGGACATGCCAGTGGACATGCCTGGACATCCCCGCCGGAGGAGGATGGGAGGAGATCTGTGGAGCCTGGGTGAGATCAGAGGAACCCCAAAGATGCATGAGAAAGAATGGGTTTTTTTTATGCCGATGAGTTTTTGTGATTTAAGCGCAAGCATCGATGTTATGGCAATAGCTAGCGGATGCAGACTGTCCACTGCGCCCCACGTTTTAGATGAGGGACCCCAGGCTCAGAGAGGTGAAGACTCTTGCCCAGGGCACCTGGCTGGGGATTTGAACCCAGGTATTCTGTGCCCGCAGAGCCCATCCTGGAGAGAAAACACTGATCCCTGAGGGTGACAGGTGACAAGGCCAGGTCACTTTTGCCCTGAAGACCCCGGCTGTCGCCTGCTGTCTTGGCTGAGCCCTGAGACTGTCGGCTCCCATTTAGAACCCTCTCTCTCTTTGAACATACCCCTAACTTTATTCCAACCCGGATTTCTTATTATGTGCGTGTATGTGTATTTAATAATGATAAAGCACTTGTATGTCATATTTGACAGGAGAGCTTTTTTCATCTCAAGTTTAAAGCACTACTGGGAAATAATTAGTGCTACCAGAGTCAAAAACAATGGGACCCCATCAGAAAAGACAGTCTCAGAAACTCTCAGATCTTAATTGAACAATTACCTCTTATGCCTATGAATACTTCATTATTACATGCCCTGTTATTATTAGCTGTTATTATTGTTTTAGATGAATGCTGGGGATTTTTTAAAAATCAAAAGCCATTTTCAACCACACTGTTCATCTCCCCGGAACGCACGCGTCTGACATTTCCGAATGTAATGATGTTGTAGCCGGCAGTCTCCACGCCTCGCCCAGACGACCGTGTGTTCTGATCGTTTCAGTTGTTTGGACGGAGCCATTAAATACTCCAGGCCCCTGTTCCTACTGTTATCAATTTTTGGCTCCCTGGTAAAAACATTCGCACGAGGATCAAGCACCCCCTACCTTTTATTTTCCAGGAGTTCAAAGCCACCGTGGACAATGGGGAGATCTTTGTTCGCCCAAGCTTATGAGTTGAAGTGAAAAGTAGGGGTAGTGGTGGAGGCAGAGGACGGGATGGAAGGGGTGCCGGCAGCGGAGACCCAAGCCCAGGGAAGGAGAGCGGGCTCGGCATCTTCTGGTCTCGGGGGGAATCCCAGAAAGGAGGAAGCAGGTGAACACGGAGTGTTAGGCGTTGTGCTCCGGGTTCTGCATTCACGTCTCAGGAACCATGTTTGGGAACTGACAGACAGGTGTTTGGTGCCTTTCCAGGAGTCACATGCCCTCTTCTTTCTCCACAGCACCTGTTTAGTTCAGAGTTCTTCACTCTGTTCCTCCGATCATGTGCTCCCCTGAGCCAACCACTGTGACTCTGTTTCCCTTACTAGGGATTGGTAGAGGAATGGCCACGTGAACCAGTTCTGACCTATAAGACAGAAGTCTGCTGAAGGAAGAGGGGGCTTCTGGGAAAATAAGGGCAATCTAGGAAGACACTGTCTTCTCCTTTGCTGGGCACTCTCAGGTCTGTGATGCGATGCCTGGAACTGCAGCAGCCATTTTGTGACCATAAAGGGGTTTAGTGGAATAGAAGGATGAGAAAGGGTCTTCGATGATACCGTCGAGCTGCTGAATTAACCAACCCTGGGGCCGCCCTACCTTAAGGCTTCTTATGGTTGTTTGAGATGATCCTTTTTCTTTCTCATTTAACAACCGAGTCAGGGTTTCTTGATACTTTGCCCAAATCAGAATACATTTTTATCACCATTTTACAGATGAAGAAAGTGAGACCCCATGAAGTGAACACCCTTGCCTAAGAACACGCAGCTTAGATGTGGTGGAGTCAGGATTTGCCCCCTCTGTCTTAGGAGGAGAACCCTTCTAGGAGGTTGGCGGGATTTTTTTTTTCCCTTAGTGTTTTGGCCTTTCCAGAGCATGTGCACATTCCATTTCTCCATGGTAACATCTGTGATGGCTTCTAACAGGAGAGGACAGAGGAGTTTGGGTGGAACTGGGACTTGAATCCAGGTGCCCAGATCCAGGTGCTAGTGACATCAGAGAGGCCCGCTTGCTCTTAGCCCCCCTCGGTTTGGGACGCGTCCACTGGATCCCACACAGCAGCCTTTGGCTGGAGCAGGGTGGGACTGCGGATCCTGGAGATTGGCCACCAGGGGCCGCTGTAGTCACACCCGGGGGCCTCCTCAGAGGAGGCCAGAGGGAACTTGGAAGCAGCCAATTTAGTTGGAAAGAACCCCTAGCTGAGCTCCCCATGGGGTATGTCCCCAGGCTGTAAGAGTCAGGAAGTCCCGCACCTCCCAACAACGAGAGAAGGAGAGAAGGTGGCCCAGATCTGCCTGGGGAGAGTCTAGACCTAGTTGCTGTGTGCCCTCAGGCAAGTTGCCTTCCCTCTCTGAACCTCACTTTTGTCATTTTCAAAATAGGGGTACTCACTCCCACTTGTCGAATGAAGTCTTCCCGTCTCTTCTTGGGGGTCCTTTCCCCTCTTTGGGCCTAGCTCAACACGGTGGACAAGGACCAACTAGGATGTGGTGGCCCCAGAATTGAGGCCCAATGACTCCAGGCCAGGGTTGGATTCCAGCTGTTGCTCTGCCACAAATTCATTAGGAGTCTTTGTGCTGCAACCGGGGAAACTGAGATCCGCACATCACCAGAGAGAAGGACTTAGTTTCCCTAATTGCAGTACAAGAGGTAGGACTCAGTATTTCCTGAAGTATTTGTTCTTTGGGATATTAGTGGATAGAAACAAAAACTTAGGGAGGGCACCTGGACAGCTCAGTCGGAAGCGTCAGACTCTTGGTTTTTGGCTCAGGTCATGATCTCACAGTTCATAAGTTCGAGCCCCGCGTTGGGCTCCACACTGACAGTTCGAGCCTGCTTGGGATTCTCTGTCTCTGCTTCTCCCTGGCTCGCGAATGCGACTCTCTCCCTCTCTCTCAAAAATAAATAGGGGCACGTGGGTGGCTCAGTCAGTTGAGCATCCAACTTCAGCTCAGGTCATGGTCTCACAGTTTGTGGGTTCGAGCCCCGCGTCGGGCTCTGTGCTGACAGCTCAGAGCCCCGAGCCTGCTTCAGAATCTGTGTCTCCCTCTCTCTCTCTGTCCCTCCCCTGCACATGCTCAGTCTCTCTCTCTCTCTCTCAAAAATAAATAAACATTAATAAGCATCCGACTTTGGCTCAGGTCATGATCTTGCAGTTCGTGAGCTCTTGCCCCACGTCAGGCTCTGTGCTGACAGCTCCGAGCCCGGAGTCTGCTTCGGATTCTGTGTCTCCCTCTTTCTCTGCTCCTCCCCCCGCTCACGCTCTGTCTCTGCCTCTCAAAAATGAATAAACTTAAAAAAAATTAAAAATAAACAAACATTTAAAAAAAGAACTAAAAAAAAGTTAGAGAAATGCTGGGTTAAAAGGATGGATACTTTGCCTGCAGGACTTTTCAGAGCCTTTAATATGCTAATATGATTTGGGCATCTCCAAGGTAGAGGGAGAGGGATGCATCTATTTTGGACCTCTTTTTACATGGAAACGCACTTTCCAAGGTGAAAGCAGCTGGAGTAGGTGATGACAGAAATAACACACCTAACTTTGGGGGCATCTTCTCTAAAGCGGATTCTGTTCCCCAGGGGACTTGGCCACCTGTTTCCTAATGTTCAACCGCACACGGTGATAATGCGACTTGGTGACTGAATTAGATAATACCAGTCTCTTTACAGTGGAGAAATAGGCAGCTCAGAGAGGGGTGGTCACTTGCCAAAGGCCACATGCTCATGAGGGGCAGTGTCAACCTTGGAACCAGGTCTGTCTGATCCTCTAACCGCTAGACCCCACTGCCCTCAGGCAGGTCCCTCTCACAGGGCCCATTTGCCCTGTCATTCTGATCACACATCACCTGGTGACATCCCGCCCTTCAGATGCCACGACCTCCTTTGACAGATCTGGAATCGAGGCCACACAAGTCCCCCCAGGGTCACCTATGGAGTGGAAGAGTTACTGAAGCCAGTTTCCCGGCCTCCTCCCCTCCCGCCACCACAGTCCTAGTGAGCTGGCCGTGCTGGTGATTTAAACAGAAATCCTTCAGTCCACCCGCCCCCCTAGCTGGGCTCCACCTTCCAGGCCCGCGCAGGGGGCGGGTGGGACCACGAGGGCCCTTTTTTTTTTTTTTTTTTTTAACGTTTATTTATGTTTGAGACAGAGAGAGACAGAGCATGAACGGGGGAGGGTCACAGAGAGAGGGAGACACAGAATCTGAAACAGGCTCCAGGCTCTGAGCGGTCAGCACAGAGCCCGACGCGGGGCTCAAACCCACCGACCGCGAGATCGTGACCTGAGCCGAAGTCGGACGCTTAACCGACCAAACCACCCAGGCGCCCCACTAGGGCCCTTTAAGGGAGCCTGGAATGCGCAGGCGCAGTGGGACAGGGTGCACGTGTGGGGGCGGAGTCTCGGTACAGCTGGAAGCCCTAGCGTAGGTTCGAAGTCGCTGCGGGGCAAGTTCAGGGGTTGACGTGGTCTCAGGTTCCCCTCTCCAGAAGTGGGGAGGGGCTCTGAAGGCTGGCACATGGGTCAAGAAAGCACAGAGCTTCCCGGAAAGGTGAGTGTCCCCCGTACTGGACCCTTCACTGAAATATTTGCCCAGGCTCTCAGGCCCCTCGCGGGCAGCTCTGGAGTCTGTAAGATGGGGTGGTCTTGTAGCCCTTGTTAATGAAGTAAGTGCTAATAATCCTCGAAGTTCCGTGCCAGCCACGTGTGGCTACCGCGTGGGACAGTTCAGCTCTCAGGGGTGTGAGCCCACAGCCGGAGGAGCCTGGGGTCGCCAGGAGGGGCTTGGAGACAGGGAAGGGCTTGCAGCTCTGGTTGGGGAGGGGGGGGACAGACAGAGAGCAGATTGTTCCCTCTGCCCCTTGACCCAGCACCACACCCTGCAGCCGGCAGTGGGGGCCCCAAGGCTGGACCTTTGTGCTGGAGCCCAGGGGGCCACATCTGGGGCTTGGTGGTAGTTTATTGTTCTCCGCAAAGCGCGGCAGGTCAGAGGTCAGACTCTGAATCAGACAGGCCTGGGTTCGATCCCAGCTGCTTCGCCCTCCTCAGGCCTCAGCTGACGCCGGGCAAAGCGATTGCCCTCCCTGGGGGCGTCACTAGCCTCACCTGGGACACGGGGACGTGCACCCGTATCGTGAATGGTCGTGGCGACTAACACCGTTTAGCACCGAGCCTGGTGACCAGTGTGCCTGGGGTGACTGTGGGCCCTTGGTGATTGTAGCGTCGATAGTAACGTCGTGGTCGCCTGCACTGCGAGGCGGTGATATAAAGGGCAGGGCTGCGGCATGTCAGCATGGTGATTCTGGAAGGCTCTTCGCGCTCAGCGAGTTCAGCTCCTAGGAAGAAGGAGCCCGGCCAAGGCGCCGGGGGAAGCCGGTGCTAGGGCAGGGCCAGAACCCCAGCCGGACCCTGGGGCCCGCCCCAGCCTGTCTGTGCCACGTGCCCCCACCGCCCACGGCGCAGGCCCCGCCCCACAAAGGTGGAGCCTTTCCCGGATAGGAGGCGGGTCCTCAATCTGCAATTCCAGCATCTCCAAATGGAGGGACCTGTCTCGGCCGGTGGCTCCAGGCTTGCCTCCGTGTGCTCCCCTGATGCCCCTGGCCGTGGGCCCAGGACGTGGGGACCTGGGCTACCGGGAGATCACGTTGGTGCGGAGGTGGCCCCTGGGAACAGCTGAGCCACAGGCCGCCATCCAGCCCTGAATCTAGCCCTAGACCCTGTCTCTCTGCCCCTCTCCAAGTTCCAGAACGGAGCTTTCGTGTTCTTGAATTCCCTCGCTGGTCCAGGGTCACTCGGAGGAGCAAAGCTCCGACTCCAGCCTGCTTCTAGCTCACTCCAGAGTCTGGGCCTTCTGGGCTGCCCACCTCCAGGGACCTCCTCGGCACTGCGCGGCCCCAGGCGGGCTGCAGCTCTGCGTGAGGGCGGAGGCTGCCCGAGCCCGGGGGGCGGGGCCTGACGCTCCCCTCCTGTCGGTCCGCCAGGCCATCCTCGGGTTCTGCGTTCTCATCCTGTAAGACGGGGATGACTTTGTTGCATACGTACCTGATGCAGCTGCTGTGAGACTCCCATTTCGGGAGGTCAGAAAAGCTCTTTGTCAACTGCTCTCGGCTTCCCACTTATGATCACCCCCAGCAGCCTGCCTGGCAGTACCTTCTCAGCTTGTCACCAGCAGGACCCCGGGGCTCCCCAGGGCGTGACAGTGATGTGCAGAAGGGCCTGGGTCCCGCCCTGGCACCCAGGTGGGGCTCCGAGCATGGGAAGGGAGGCCTGCATCAAACAAACTGGGGGTGGGGCTCCTGGGGGCTCAGTCAGTTAAGCGTCCCACTTGGGCTCAGGTCATGATCTCATGGTTCGTGGGTTCAGGCCCTGTGTCGGCTCTCCGCTGTCAGCACACAGCCCGCTTCACAAACTCCGTCCCTCTCTCTGCCTCTCCCCTGCTCGCTCTGCCTCTCAAAAATAAATAAACTTAAAAAAAATTTTAAAAAACTTAAAAAAAATAACAACGAAAACAAACTGGGGGCTCCCCAGGTCCCCCAGGCCGGATGGCGGGCTCCCCTGCCCGGGGAGAGGGCAGAGACAGGATGTGAAAAAGAGTCCATGCTGTGGGGTCCAGACCCCAACTTTTCAGAATTGCTGTGTGACCTTAGGCAGGTCACCTAACATCTCTGAGCCTCGGTTTCTTCCTCTGACACCTACTACCTTGCAAGGATGTGGCGAGGCTCCAGTGAGATACAGTGTGTATGAACGTGCCCAGCACAAAGTTAGGTGCCCGATGAATGCCAAGTGTCCTGGGGTGGGGGGGGCTGCAGATCTCCAGGTGCCGGGGCCTGGAGTGGGCGTGTGCTGGGGCTGGCCAGGGAGAAGGTCACTGCCACAGCCACTCTGGCCTGCCCAGGGCCATACTGGCCCATGGACGCCTGGAGCGGGTCAGGCACAAGGGAAAAGCTGGGAAGGCATTTCGTGATGCAGGGAGACACCATCCCCAGACCACCTCGGCACCATTCGGGGAACGAGCCAAGGGGCCCGGGCTTGGTTCTGTCTCAGCCGCTCTGCAGACCGGTCGCCGGCCACGACCCAGTGGCCTTCCGCCTGTGCGCGGACATGTCAACGGGGTAAATGACGGTGTCTACCTTGAAAGAGCTGGAAAAGGAAATGAAACACTGAATGCAGAGTGGCCGGCGGGTGCCAGGAGGTTCCTGGCCTGCTTCCTCAGGGCTCCAAGCCCGGTCGGCAGCGGGGGAGACAGCCCGTTTTACTCCTGGGGGAGGGAGGACAGAACAAAACAATTCCACAGCTGAGACACCATCTGTGTTTTCCTTTTTTTTTCTTTCTCTTCGTTTTTAAAACAATATAGTGCAGACTGCACTTCTCACAGTAGAATATAATGGTCAATTTTAGTATAAAAAAAAAACATTCTCAGAGATTTGTAAATGCACTTAGTGCTCGAACAGGCCTTGGAGAGATACAGTACCGCTTCCGGAGTGCCAGAGGGGCCGGGACTTGGGGAATTCGGGCCTTGGGGACTGAAGAGGGGGCTCCTTGCCTGCCTCCCCGTGGTGTGGGGTGGGCCTTGGAGGGCAGCTTGCAGGAAAGGCGTTGGATTGGGTCTCCCAGTTAAAACCAGTAGGTTGCCTCTCACTGGCTCTGAGGAGAACCCCTGAGGAAGGCAGGGCAGGGTCCCTCTGACTGGTGTCTAAGATGGCAGGCCCACCGTTAGCCCCTGTGGTGCCTTTGTGCGAATAGGAAAATGGCGCCCCTTCCTCAAGATTCAGAAAACTGCCGTAATAAATATACACGTCTAGGATGCAAATGGTGTCTCCTTGGACGAGGTGCCCTTGTGCGGTGCACAGCCTGTACAGCCGTGCCCAGCAGCCCTGTAAGATGTGGAGAGAAAGGGGACGGTGGTAGTACGGGGTCTGGAGGGTGGGGATGGGGGTGTAATTCTGTTTGGGGAAGAGATGGGAGGAGGGAAGGAGAATCTAGAGGAGGAGGAGCAGGGGGACTGGTGGTCCTTGGAGCCTCTCTCAGAGTGGCCTTCACTTGGATTGGCCAGTGGGGGACACTGTAGGCCCTGTGACTTCCTATACCCCCTCTCTGCTCCTTTTCCAGGAGACGGGGAGCCCGTGGGGGGAGGAGCTCTCTGACCCCTGGGGGCTGCTCTGACCCCACCCTGACTCTGGACCATCACATTTCCTCCTGTGTCCCCCCGTGGCCTGAGCCCCTCTCTTGGGAAAGCCAGAAAGAACCATTCCTGTTTTAAAGTGGTTTCTCTCTCCCTGCCTCTGCCAGCTTGGATGGAGGAAGTGGTGGACGTCAGTGGTGGTCCTGGGCCCTCCCCGTGTCCTCGGGCAGCCGATAGCAGGGAGGGGCCTTGGGCAGAAAGGCGGCCCCGCCACTCCCCATCAGGTGGCCGCACGGCAGCAGCCCGCCCGGCTTCCCTGTGGGCACCCACGGGCACTCGGGCACAGGGCGAGGCTGGGCGCCCCTGTGCGCCGCCCACCCTGTTCTGCGGCCTGCCTTCCCGCTCGACGCCCTGTCCGTCTGTCCACGCGTCCGCCGGGCAGGCCTTATCTGTAGACGGGCAGGCGGATGTGGGCGTGCTGGTGGTCGAGCAGCCGGGGCACAGCCACGGTCTCGTAGCCCTTGCCCAGCATCTGCTCCTTGATGCAGGGCGGCCGGATGTCATTGATGAGATACTCCAGCGACTGCAGGCTGCTGCTCAGCACGGCCGTGTTGCACACGCTCTTGCTGGGCAGGCCCGAGAGGGCCTCCACGGGGGGGCCCGCCAGCTCCCGGGGCGCCCCCGGCCCCAGCTCAGTGACGGCCACGGCCGCCGCCGGGTTGTAGCAATCGCTGGTGGGAGTCACCAGCACGCTGTTCCAGGGGGCGGCGAAGTACTGGCCCACGGTGAAGCCGGTGGGCAGCCCCATGGCGCAGCTGAGGGGCGACCCGCTGGCCCGCTCGTACACCCGCCCCCCGCACGCCTCGGGGGACTTGCTGGCCGCCGTGCCGCCGCTGTAGGCCCTCAGCGGCTGGGGTGGGGGTGGGGGCGGCTTCTGCGGCCACAGCAGGTAATCCAGGCCCCCGTCGGCGTACCCTGCAGGCTTGGTGGCCCCAGCCAACGTCGAGGCCGCCGTGCCGCCCTGGCCCAGCTCGGCACCTTTCCGGCAGTCGGGCAGGCCGGCGGCAGCGGCCGAGTAGGCCATGCCGGGGAAGCTGGGCACGGGGCCGTGCTTGGCCGGGCTGGGGTGGGGACCGGCTACGGCCTGGCAGGCGGCAGGCGCGGCGCCCGGGGCCTGGCACTGCTGGTTGAGCTGGTAGAGGATGCTGTGGATGGAGGGCAGGTTGGAAGGCGGCAGGGGCAGGCCGCGGCCAGGCAGGGGGATGACGGAGGCGGCGGTGGCGGCGGCCGCGGGCAGGCCGGGTGGTGGGGCGGGTGCCTCGGGCGGCTTGGGGTAGGCCAGGGGCCCCAGAGTGCTGGGCGCCGGGTAGGGCGCGATGCCCACCTGCACGGCAGCTGGTGACAGCTTGGTCCGCTTGCCCTCGGCGCTCTTGAGCACGCTTTTGGCAGGCCCAGCAGGCGCGGCGCTGCCGGAGGAGGAGACGGCGGCCTTGACAATGGCCAGCAGGCCCTGGTAGCCGGCGGCGTGCTGCGGGTAGGGGCTGTAGCGCTGGCCGCTGGTGTCATAGCCGTTGACCGTGCGGCCCAGGTGCTTGTGCTGGGGCACCCGGATGTTGGTGGGGAAGATCTTGATGGACAGCGGGCTGTTGGCCACCTTCTCGGCATAGGCGTCCAGCTCGGCCGGGCTCGGGTAGCGGGACGAATGCATGGAGCTGGCGGCCGTCTCGCCTGCGGAGATAAGCGGAGAGGAAAGCACAGGTGAGGGCTGACCCCGCGACCCGGGGAGGCGGTGTGGCCACAGCCCTGCCACTCCCTCCTCTGGTTCCCCATTTGCCCCCTCGCCCCTCCGTTTGTCCCTTCTAAACCCCAGAGCTTCGCCTTGGGTGTAAGGTACAGAAAGCAAACTGCATGCATCGTAAGCTGAGCTTTCACGGACGGAACGCGCTGGGCCGAGAGATGGGTCACTGCCGGTGCCCCCAGAGTGTCGCCTGCGACTCCGCCCAAGCGCACAGCCGTCCTGATTTCCGATGGCAGCGTCTGTACACGCGGGCTGGAATCCCGCCACGCGCCCTCGGCCGCATCGGCCTCTGCCACCCAAGGTGTTTTGTGAGGTTCACTCAGGTGGCCGTGGTTCGCGCTTCCTCACGGCCGTGTGGTCCTCGTGTGGACTCCTCCTTCCTGCTGCTGACGGCATTTGGGTGGTTTCCAGTTTGGGGCTGACACACACACACACTGCCACGCTTCCTGGTGTGCGAGTACCCAGTGAGTTCTCTTGGGACTTTGCCCGGGACGGGGATTCGGGGCAGGTGAACCTGCAGCTTCAGGAGAAGACGCCCCACGCTTTGCCAAGGAGCCTGTGCCGGGCCGCGCTCCCCCGGCGGAAAACAGGAGTTCCGGGGGCTCCGCACCCTCACTGACGCTTGGCGCCCCGTCTTCACACCACACTGGTGGCAGGCCCTTCCTGCTATTTCTTCGTCATCCTCTCTGTGCCTCCCTTGGTGGGATGGGATGTAAAATGGGATGTAAAATGGGATGATGGCCACCTGCTGACCTCTATGGGATAGTTAAATGTGTTGCTATGTGAACAGAGCCCAGCACAAGGCCGGAGACGGACAGGAGATGCTCCGTTGGCTTTCGTCGGTTGCTCACATGACCTGCCTTGATCAGCAGGCAGGGGAGGAGGGGTTTTAGCCACAGTGGCTGCCCGTCCCATCCCCAAGTCTGCCTGTCACCTACAAGGCCAGGGTGGTAACCACTGCCTCTTCTGCACGCTGTCATTGTGGGGCCGGAGGCTGCACTTTGTGTGACAGGCTGACCGTCCCACCGGCCAGCGTCCTGGGGGAGGTGGGCTGCTGGTGGGCAGACCCCCCTCTTCCATCCAGAGCCCCTCCCCGGGGCCTGAGACATTCCTCAGTGCTGCCCAGGACCCTCCCCAGGTGGGGAAAGGAGGGTGGGGCGGGGGCGGGCTGTGGGAGACAGATGGGAGGTCTCCGGATTTTAGAGCTGGCTGGCCTGAGTGGAGTCCTGCCTGGTTGTGGGGCTTTGTGGCTTGCCTGACCGAGCCTCCCCACCTGTGAACCGGGGATCATGATTGTGTCAGTTGTGCAGGGTGGCCTGGAGTGATGGCTGCCAAAGGGGGTGAGACACACAGTCGGAGTTGGGAGATGGTCACCTGTCTAGGCCCTGGGGCGAGGGGCCCCTCCCTACAAGGTCTCCGCAGCACACTGCCTTTCTCCTGTCCCATGACTCCCTTGGGGCCCACCGGTGACTCCCAGGGGGAACTTGAGAATGGGGCGCCTCAGTTTCCTCATCTGTAAAATGGGAGGTGATACTGCCACGAACGCTGCCTCCCAGGGTGGCTGCGAACTTTCATGAGTTGTGCATGGTGGAGTGTGGGCAGCATCGGGTGCTCTCCGAGTGGGGGTGTTGACGCCCTCCCCATCTGCTTGGGATGCGGGCCTCCCTGGGGGCGGAGGGGCAGGGGCTCGGGCTGCCCTTCCTTCTGACCAGCCCGGGGGGTCCTGGCACTGTGGCTGGGGTGGAGTGCAGACCCCACCTGCCCATCCCTTGAAGGTCTCGCCCCACATCCCATCCATCCAGAGCCTCGCCCCTGAGCCCCTTGTTGGGCTCACAGCCGGTGAGCCGAGCAAGACACGTGCTGTGATGGGAAGGCTAAGGCATTTGGGGATGGGGCGGGGGCCTCACCCAGCGGGGCTCTGGAAAGCGAGACAGCTTTCTGGAAGAAAGGGCATCCCAGTGAAGGCGATGTCAAAAGGGGTGAGGAGAGGGGAGAGCAACATATTTCAGGCAGAAGAAACAGCACAGGCAGAGGTCCAGAGGTGAGGAAGCATGTCCTGAGTGAGGAACTGTAAATAATGTGGAATGAGAGCAGAAGCCCGGATCAGGCGCGTGGAAGAGGAGAGACAGGCGGCCTGGGAGGGCAGGGGGCCAGTGCAAAGGGGCCTCCTCGCCGCAGGGCAGGGCAGGGCAGGGGAGGGGTGGGGCACACATGCGTGTTGCAAAGGTCATTCCCTTCTGCCCTAAGGTGCAGGAATGTGGTCTGACCTGGGCAGGGCAGCAGGCAGGGAAGAGGCAGGCGGCACTCAGCATGCCAAGGAGACTAGGGGAGTGCCCCTTCATCCCTCGGGCCTAATTCGGGGCCGGGCAGGTGGAGCTGACCCCTGGCTGGCCACAGGCCCCCATCCTGACCCTGCCTGGGGCAGCCCCCTCCCTAAGTGGCCTAAAATAAACTCGGTGTGGAGAATGGAAATGTCACTTTGGCCAACGGGGGAATCTTTCTCTGAGATTGGATTTAAACTACATTATACAAGCAATTTCATGGGCACTTAGCGCCGCTCGGAGAGTCCCGCAAAAAAGGGACCAGCTCTTCATTTACCAGCCATAAATCAGCAGTTGCTATAATGAGCACAAAAATGTCACTTTTATGCAATTTTACAGATGAACAAAACTGGTGAAATTAACTGTGGTAACCTACTATAGTCAGCAAAAGCGGCTGCCGGGGAAAAAAAATTATATCTGTATGTATTTTTGTTCCTCTTAAACCCTCTTCCCAAGCAGGTTTCTGCCATTGTGGTGTGAAAACTCATTTGTCCTCACCATTATACTTTCATTTGGAGTTTATCTTGAGTATCCAATGAGCCACCAACTGTGAAAATGATTAAATCTACAAAATCTATCTAATGGATGGAATAAATTAGGTGTTTAAAACCTTTAAGAAGAAGAAGAGAGCGGGGCGGGGGGTGGGGGGTTGGGAATAAGTACTGCCTGTTACTGGTTCCCATTCACTGAAATGAGGAGCCCATCTGCCCCCCTGCTGGCCATCAGGGCTCCAGGAGGGTGGGCTGGTCCCTGCAGCACTTGGGGGAGTGGATGGAGCCTGCCCTCTGGTGAGCACGGAGCGTGCGCTAGACTCTGGGCCTACGGCTTTTCTTGACGTCTCATTTGGCGCACCTGACCACTCAGAAGTGAGCGGTGGTCCCCACTTTACAGATGAGGCAGCAGACGAGTCAAAGCATTCAGCAGACAGCCACCAAGATGTGCCACACCCCTCTGCATCACTATCACCTCTTGGTACTCATGCCCGTGTGCTGCTCCCCCCACCCCGCCCCCAAGTGGGGCTGAGACCCGTGAGGTCCTGTGGACCCAGCCAGGGCCAGATCATGGAGGCGCTGTGGCTTCCTCCTCACTCACCCGGATCGCTTGCTGCGGGGGAAGCAGCCCACGGGGGAGATGAACGGGGGTCTCCCACCCACAGCCATGCGAGGCAGCCCCGGTCGAGCCTTCGGATGAGTATGGTCCCGGCCAGCATCCTGATTGCAGCTTCATGGAAGACGCAGAGCAGAACTACCCAGTTAAGCCTCTCCTGAATCCCTGATCACAGACCATGAGCGAGAACACACGTCTGTCCAGGTCTCAAGCTGCTAAGTTCTGAAGTCACCGGCTACACAGCAACAGATAACTAGCAGAGGCCCCTGTTCTACAGATGAGGGTATGACCTCAGAGCTTCCTAAGACCACGCCACGGGCAAGGGGCGGTGCTGAGACTAGACCCGGCGTGTCTTCCTTCCAAGTCTTCATAACGCTCGCCTCACGAGGCAGGCCCCCGTGAAGCCAGGACACTCGAGAGGCTCTCCCTCTTCCATAGAACTGGGGGGGGGGGGGAGGGCGGGAATAATCCAAAGGAGGGACCCCGGAGTCAGCCCGGAGGCTCCGAGAGGCAGGAGGTGAGCCGTTAGAGGTCACAGGCCCGGCAGCTCTCACCCCTGCCCTTGGCTGGCTGCTAGGGCCTGCCAGCCCGCGGCCCTGAGCGGGTCTCGCCCGGCATGTGCTCAGGGCTCTCCGGTGTCTTGAATGGGAGTGCCTTTGGGTGGGGGCATGGGTGTGCCCCTGCAGGTCACCAGAGTCCCCGGTCCCAAACCTGGCCCAGTTGTGCTGAGGCCGTGGCTGCCGCAGCCCCTGCCTTGTGCCTTGTTCCTGAAGGGCTTTCTCCTGAGCCACCCTGGGTGCCTCACACCCAGCTTTTCCCACCAGGGTTCCTGGAGGGGGGCCCAGCCACCAGTTCAGTGCTCTTGCACAGCCCCGTGTGGCCACTGTGAGGACACAAAAAAGGCCTCACAGACGGCACCAGCCGAGCCGGCTGTCTCTGGCGGGCTTCTAAGCAGTGGTGAGGATGGGGGACGTGGGAAGAGCGCTCACAGGGTTAACGGGTGGCAGGGGAGGGGCCTGTTGGGGGATCCCAGGGCCTCTCTTCAGTGCTACTCCCTCCCTGCCTTCTCGGGTCCCCCCAGCTGGGCTCCATCAGTGCCTGGGCTTGGTCACCACGTGCCGGGGACTTGTCCTTCTCTCCCACCAGACTCGGGCTCCCTGAGCTGGCTTGCTCACTGCGGAGTCCCCGGTGTCTACAGGACACATAGTAGGTGCTCAGGAACGTCTCAATGAATGATGACGCTGTGCCCAGACGGACCCGTCCAGCCTGGGGGCCCCTGTTCACTGCCAGTCATGATACTTGGAAGGAACTAAGCCAAGCGGACAGCCTCGTGGAGAGCTGCCTCTCAGAAGCCTCTCCTCAGCCCCGCATCCACCAGATGCTTCCTGGGCTCTCGTCTATGCAGGCACTATGCAGGGCCTGGGAAAAGCAGCAGTAACCAAAGCCCAGGCAGAGTCCCTGCCCTCATGGAGCCGACAGTCTCGTGGGGCGACAATCCTATACGTCGAGTCAGGCAGCAACCAGCCCCGGAAACAAGGATAGAGTGGGTGTGGTAGTTTTAGAACACGTCCACGAATTCTCCGACTCCTCCCACAAATCGCGGAGGCCGCTCTTCCTTCACTCGAACAGGAAGTAACTGGGCAACTCCATTCTACTGAGCAGAGTGCAGCAGACACGATGTTGTGTGGCTGGGTCATTGCGGCGTGGCTTCGCCTGGAGCCCGAGGTGGCTCTGTGTCGGTGCCTTGGGGCGTCCACCCCTGGAACCCAGGCACTGTGCTCTCGGAAGTCCAGGTCACGTGGAGAGGCCACGTGTGGGTGTTTTCCCGACCGCCAGCATCAACCACCTGATACATGAGGAAGCAAAAGCCTTCAGAAGGTTCCAGCCCCCAGCCTGTGCCCTGTCCGTACCCCTGAGCGTACCACACGGCTGTCGGAGGCCACTGACTTTTGGGGTAATTTGTTGTGCAAGCACAGTAACAGAAACAGCAGGGCACAGGGGACGGGGCAGACCTGGTGGAGGGGTGTTCAGTGTGGACTCGGCGATCGGTGAAGAAGGCGTCTCTGATGATACGGCCTTGGAGAGAGGGCGGGAAGGTGAGCGAGTGGGCCGTGAGGCTGTCTGACGAAGAGCAGTGTCCGCAGGGGGACGGCAGGCGCCAAGGCCAAGGGGCGTGGATAAGGTGTGTCTGGGGAAGCAGAGCCAGCAGGGAAGGCCTGTAGAAGGGTGGCATGCTTGAGGACCTGGGCTCCTGGTCCACGTTGGAGGGTGGGGACCAGAGGAAGAACGTGACCTACCTTGAGTTTTGATGGGACCCCTTGAGCTACTGGGTGGAAAATAGGGCAGGAAAAGGGGCATCAGGAGGAAGTCCTGGGAGCAGCCTGTCCCCACGAGACAGAGCACCCAGCAGGTTCTCAGCAGCAATGTGCTTTGCTGGGCATTGAAACTTGGGTTCTAGAAGGCTCTGATGAAGTGGGCAAAGGTATAGAGTCCAGGCATGTGGAAAGAGGAGGTGACAGAGGGGCTGTACTCAAGAGCCCTCCGTCTCTCTCCTTCCCCGTTGAAGGGTTGGGGGGTCAAATCAAGACTGAAGAAGAAAAGAGCCGCAGATGCCAGCATGGCCCTGCCTGGTGAGGGGGCGTTTCATTTCTTCTCTGTGCTTTTCTGTCGTTGCCAGTGGCTGGCCGTGACCTTGCGTTGCTTTAGGGTGGGGGACAGGCGCACAGCTCTCCTTTCTCCCAGGGCCCTCCTGCCCTTGACGTTTGCGTCACGCAGCCTGCTTCAAACCCTCCTCCTCTTCCCTCGGCCTTGAGCGGCCCGAGGCCCTCCCTGTCTGCCTGCCTGGGCGCCTGTCACTGTCCGGCTGCCTCTGCTCCCAGGCAGAGCATGGAGGGCGGCTGGCAGCCTTTTGAAAAGGAATCATGGTGCAGGGGGGCGGATGGGGGCCGAGTCCCAGAGATCTGGATTCAGATCCCGGCTGTGCCACACACGCACCGTGTGGCTTTGGGCGGGCCACGACCCCTCTGGGAACCTCCGTTTTCTCGTAAAATGGGGACGCTGCTGCTATTGCTGTCCTTGGAGGATTGTTGTGAGGACCATAAAGGGTCCTGTCCTCGGTGCTGTAGTTGCTGGTGGTGATGAACTCACTGGAGCTCCCTCCACTGTCTCCAAGTCCCCAGGGGGGGTCTCTGTAAAACCCTCCAGTGGGCCCCAGTGTTTGTGAAATCTGAACTGCTCAGGATGGTATTCGAGGCCCCGGCCATCTGACCCTGACCTCTCTCTGCAACCCTCCTTCCCACAGGCCCCTGGACACACACATGGTGGCCCCCGGGCCTCCTCTCACCAGCCGACAACCACCCTCCCTTGAGTGTGGCCCCAGGCCAGGCATTGTGCCAAATCCTTACAGCCCCGCCCTCCTGAAGTCCTCGTGACAGCCTGGGAGGCAGCCCTGGGTTTCAGAAGAGGTGAGACATTCAAGGAACAGGGTGTCAAGCGGGGATTTTTGCTGAGGACTGAAGGACAGATGGGCGGGGAATGAGCCGAAGGCCCAGGCGGGGCAGGGACTGAGGTGAGGTGCACAGGGAGTCCGTGCCCTGCCCGGGGGCGTTCACCCTTGAAATCAGGCTCCGTCACTGAGTGGGGCAAATCATACACCTGGCGGGTGGGAAACGGCCCAAGGACCGTCACTTTGAGAGCTCTGGTCACATAGAAAGGATCCGTGAGCCAGGATCTGAGCCCTGGCCATGTGTCCCCTGGGCACCACAGACGCCGTGGCTTGGGATGATTCTCGCACACCCGACACGCTTTCCCTCCGTAACCAAATTCCCACTGGTCCTTTAGAGCCTGGCTGGAACGAGGCCTCCCTGTGCTCCCCTCCCGCACACACCCAACTCAGTCTGCGTCCGTCTGTCTCCCGCGCCCTGAGACACCTCTGGGTCCTCCCCGGTTCCTGATTGAGAGTGGTCAGCCTGGGGTTGGGTGCAATTGTCCCAACAGTGCCTGGAGCACAGAGGATGCTTGGATTTCGTGCTGGGAGAATGAAGTACGAAAGGTTGCTTATACCCGCCCTGGGTAGCTGGCTCCGGTGCTCCCGGTCTCAGCTGGGGCATGCCCCCCACCCCCACAACGGGCTCCCCAAGCTGTAACTGCCTGTTGACTTGTCTCCAGGGCTAGGTACTGAGGCCAAGCCCTGCACTTTCTCACCACCCTGACGCCTGAAAAAAAAAATGTGTGGAACCACGGCAGGTGCTTGGCAAGTGCTGCCGAGTCCAGAGAATTCTCTGTTCTGAGGACTCCGAGAGGCTGAGGGGCAGCAGGCAGACAGCACCCGACTCCCGTGCATGGAAACAAAGGCACCCACCCTGTGAGCTGGGCTGCCCCTGCCCCGTGGCCCCCATTAAAGGAAATTTAAAAGGCTGGCTGGAAGTGCGGATGAGCCGTCACTGCCCTTACGTTAATGTTATGGGCCTTTTACAGGTGCGTTAAAGAGACGTGGTTATTAACGAGTATATTAAGCCAATTAAAAGCGGCCCTTTGAGTGGGATTTAATGTTGCTACAGGGAGACGGGAGAGCGGGACTCGGCGGCACCGCATCGGGAGGGGGAGAAGCAGGGGTGGAGGGGTGAGGGCTCTGCTGGAGAGACCACACAGGGCACAGGTGCACAGCTCGGACTCTGGCAGGAGTCAGGCCGTGGCAGACAGATGCGCGGTGTGACCGCTTGCTCCGGGCGACCTTGGACAGGTCACTTAACGTGACCCCGTTTCTCATCTTTAAGGGGACGAAGGGGTGGACAGATCACAGGAGGCTGAAGTCCGTGTGATACTCTGCCCTGTAAGGTGTGCGGTACCTGCTCACCAAGGGGCAGGTGGAGGAGGGTGTGGGGGTGGGTGAGGGGTGAGATGCCAGCGCGGAATTCCTGCCCCCATGCTCCAGGCTTCTCTGTGGGACTCCAGGCACCTTCCGTGGCTACACGCTGGCCCCTCCAGGTGCCGTCCAGCTGAACGCAGGCTCCTGCTGGTCCACTGGACACACTCCTGCAGAAGCCGTCCCCTTGGCGGACCCTGGAGTTCGTGACTGAAATGGAGGTAACTGCAGCTCTCCCGTAGGAGGAGAGGGAGGGCTAAAGGTATGCCAGGCTCACAGTAGGCGTTCAGCAAACGTCCCCTCTTTTCTCCTGCGGTTGCAGATTTTGCCTGTTGCCTCTTGCCTTCGGGCTCAGGAAGTCACGGCGGGCATTACGTTGTTGAAATGGGGGGAGGGGTGTCCCGGGCTGCTCCGGGGCGCAAGGGGTCCCTGGGCACAGGGCCTGGCCCGAGCCCACAGGGAGGAGCAGTCTGCATCTGCATTCCCCTTTGCTGCCGACACTCTGCCCTTGGAGGTGGCAGCCTCCTGAATGCTCAATTAACGTGACACTAATTAGCTGGTGGCACCGGCAGAATCCCTAATGAGGCCGCCCAGGAAGGAGGGGGGTGCGTGGGGAGGGCGGCTGGGCCGGGGCAGATGCAGCTGTTCTCTGGCCTCCGCTGGGAGGGATATGGGGAGGGACAGGGGTGGCAGCCAACAACCCTGACCTCCCCCCAGCCCACTGACCGGGGTGCGAATCCCGGTGCCCCCATTACTAGCTGGGTGACCTCACGGTGGTGACCCCGCGGCTCCCTGGCCTCCATTTGTCCTATGAGAACAGAGTGAAGGAAGATTAAATGAGAAATCTTGGTACATAGTGGATGCTCAGAAAAGGCTGGCCACCTGGCTTCCAGCTCTTTCTAGGCCAGACTAGGCAGTGCAGGGTGGTGGTTATCACTGGGCGCTGCACAAAGGAGCCTCTCATTCTCTAACCACGTGTGTGCATATGCACGCAGGTTCTCACACACATACGCGCGCGCTTAGGGCACACACGTGGAGCCACTTGTGCCCAGATATTCAGGGACATCCTGTTCACAAAGACCAGCAGGTTCTCACAGGCACACACCTTCCACGCCCTGGTATCCACGCCCTGGAGCGGCCGACGTGGGCTTTAATGCTTCCCCAGCCGGACCTTCCTGCCTCTTGTCGTCTCTTTCCCTTTGCTGCTCCCTGACTGGCTTCTGAGAGCTTACTTCTCACCGTCTCCCGGTACCCAGACCCTGGCTTTGCTGTTTTCCCGACCCGCCTGCGGCATTGCTGGCCTGCCTGCCTGCCCAGTGCCCTTTAGAACTGCTGCCTCTTCTCTCCTCCTTCTGGCCACACACACACACCCCTGTCCGTCTCCATCCAGGACAGCGTGGGTCTGACTCATCTACCCTTCCCTCCCCACTCACCCTGCCCCTCCCCATTGCTGTCTCTCTCTGCAGCCTCGTCCCTGGCTCTCTCTACTCTGGATACTGGTCCCTTATAAGTGCTGCAGACACCCTCTCTCTATTTTTGGCTAGCCTTGACTTTTTTTTATGGTGTATTTTGCCGAGCTGCAGTTTTTAATTTTAATGCGGTCCAATGTGTTTCCTTTATTTGTGCTTTATTCTCCCTCTCCGTTTGCAAATCCTTCCTGGTGGATACTCTCCATTTTCTTCAAAGAGGGATAAGGTTTTGCATTCCCCGGCGCCAGGTTTTTAAGTCTGTCTGGAACTCTTCTTGCCGTGTGGTGTGAGGTAGGGCTCCGACGTCTTTCATTTCCGCACTGCCTGTCCGTCCCCAGGGACCTGCAAGGCCTGCTTTGTCCCGGATGGAGCTCACATGCACACTGACCCATTTCTAGATGTTCTCCTTCCTGCCCTGGTTCCCTCTGTCCCTGTGCTGCTCCCACCACCTCAGCCGTAAAGCCAGGGAGGCACTAGCCCAGTCCCCTGTCCTAATACTACTTTGATAAGAACAAAAGGCCAAGAATGGGCAAGGCACAGGTGACTTTGCTGACAAAATCAGCTTTTCAAATTATACACCCCCCTTCCCCAACACACACACGGTCAGGATTTAAGGACTGGGTTGACTTTTTTCCATACCAAACTCTGTCCGTGTGCATAATCTACATCCACGTTTATTTAGGTCTTTAAAAAATATCACTGGATTGGGGCACCTGGGTGGCACAGTCGGTTAAGCGTCCGACTTTGGCTCAGGTCATGATCCGGTGGTGCATGAGTTTGAGCCCCACATTGGGCTAACTGCTGTCAGTGTAGAGTCTGCTTTGGATCCTCTGTCTCCCTCTCTGTCTGCCCCTCCCGTGCTTGTGCTCTCTCAAAAATAAAAACATTTTAAAGAGAAATCACAATATAAATTTTTCTCCACAAAGGTCATTTACCTCTTTTACCAATTTATTTTAGTTCCTTAATAAATTGTAATAGTACCATAACTTGGATAAAGTGGACAGTTCCCAGAAAGATGCAGACTACCCATCTGACTTAAGAAGAAACAGAGAATCTGAATGGACCTGTAACAAACAAAGAGGCTGACCTGGTAATCAGAACACCACCTACAGATCAAAACCACAGTGAGCAAGCACTCTGTGCCCAGCAGGACAGCTGGAATTAGAAAGCTGGGTGGCAGGTTTGGGTGAAGATGTGGAGAAACCGGAACCCCGGAAGAGAGCACAACCACTCGGGAAACCGTTCAGGCACTTCCTCAGGAAGCTAGACACAGAGGGGCCCCTGGGCAGCTGGCTCAGTTATGCGCCCGACTCTTTTTTAGCTCAGGCCACGATCTCACGGTTCCGTGTCTGGCTCCAAGATAGGCATGGAGCCTGCTTGGGATTCTCTCTCTCCCTCTCTCTGCCCCTCCCCCACGCAGGCATGCTTTCTCTCTCTCTCTCTCAAAATACATAAATAAACTTTAAGGAGCGCCCGGGTGGCTCAGTCGGTTAAGCGTCCCACCTCGGCTCAGGTCATGATCCCGCAGTTCTGGAGTTTGACCCCCGTGTCGGGCTCTGTCCTGACAGCCCAGAGCCTGGAGCCTGCTTCAGGTTCTGTGTCTCCCTCTTTCTCTACCCCTCCCCCACTCATACTCAGTCTCTATCAAAAAGAAACATTAAAAAAATTTTTAATTATTAAGAAAAGTTAAACATAGAATTGTCCTGTGCCCAAGCAATACCACTCGTAGGTTTACATGCAAGAAAAATGAAAACCTACATCCCCATGAAAACGGGGTGAATCACGACCCGGCCACGTAACGGAATGGTATTCGGTGGTGACAGGGAGCCGGGCACGGACACCTGATACTCCGTGGATGAACCCAGAACACACAGGGAGTGAAAACAGCTGGACACAAAAGGCCACACAGGGTACAATTCCATTTATACGGGACATCGAGAGAGACCCAACGCAGAGACCGAAAGTAGGTCAGGAAGTTTCGTGGTGGCCTACAGCTGGAAGGTGGCTGCGGGCAATGGGGACCGGCTGGTGATGGGTGTGGGGTTTCTGTTTGGGGCGATGAGGAAACATTTGGAAATTTAGTAGTGGTGATGGCTGCACAACCCTGTGAATTTACACTGGAAAGTATTCACTAGTGCAGTCCGAGTGGGTGAATCGTATGGTAGGTGTTACCGTCGGCGTAAGGCAGTTGCCAAAAAAATCGGTAATAGTATCTTTTTTAAAAAATGTAATTTCTAGCTCTTTGTATTTGGTGTAACGTTAGGAGCCAGTAAACCGTGGCATACAGGCCAAGCCTGGCCTGCTGCCTGTTTTTGTAAATAAAGTTTTATTGGAACACAGCCGCGCCGATTCATGTCCGTGAATCTGCGGCTGTTTTCCTGCTACAGTGTGACGGAGGTGGGTAAGTTACCGTAGACACTGGATGGCCTGCAGGGATGAAAATATCAAAGTTGCAGAAAATGTTTGCCAACTCCCGTCGTAGGGGAACACAATTGCGTCTGTGCGTCGCTCTTGTATCCGCAGTCTTGCTGACTGACTTCTTTTGGGGGTTTCTGTGCAGTTAGTTTTCCTTCTTTCTAGTCCTTGTAACTTATTTTTCTCGCTGTCACTGGGCCGGCCACGACCTCTGTGCAGTGTGGAAAGGCAGTGATTCGGGTCTTCGTCTTCCTCTGGTCTTAGCAAGCCTCGGGTTGCTTTGCTGTGGACTGTGGCTGGATCCGCTGTGACAGAGGAAGCTGCCTACCTTCCTAGTTTATGAGAGCTGGTTTTTATTTGGCAAGTCATAAAAGGGGGCTCGCTCGTGGCCCTTCGTCTCTGAGCCTCTCTTCTCTCCTAGGCATGGTTCCCGGGGCGGGGGCAGCACCGGACCTTCCTTCTGTCCCCAGGCTGCACTCCGCAACAGCTACATAATTGAATCTGCTACCAGAGGTTTGTTTTTAATTTTATTGGAATTTTAAATTGCTTTGTTTCTTCTGTCTTTTATTAGTGCCAGTGGAAGCAGGTGCACTGGCAGGAATGTCATGGGGCTGTGGTTCTAGCCTTTTGGGGTCAGGGTTGGGGCGGGGGGATGAGGGGTGGGAACTGGGGAGAAGAGCCTCTCCCTGCTCCTCCTGGGTCAGCGAGCCCTTCCTCCTGTGAAGATGAGATGGGCCAGGAACCTCTTGTCCCTTTGTGGGTGTAGGGAGGGGGCTCCCACTCTCCGGGGGAGGTGGGGCAGGTAAAGTGTTGGAGCCTGCTGCCAGGCCCTGGGGGTTCTCTCCTGTTCTTATCTTCACATCACAGTGGAGTTAACAGGCCCACAAAGGGCCAGCCACTCACTTGTCCAAGAACACACACGCCCCATTTGCGGTACAGCCAGGATTTGACCCCCAGACCATCTTGGTCTCAAGGCCTGTGCCCTAGGGGCTTATGGGAAGGAGGGTAGGGTGGGTCCACTGCTCTCACCTATAAAGAAGCAAGAGCGGTGGCTCACATCAGTCTCCTGGGGCGGCTGCCATTCCCTTCTCAGATGGCAGGTCCCTGAGAGCCACCCCCCAAGCCCCTACGGTGCCTCGCCGGGGCGCTCCGCCCAGCCTAAACTTAGAGCGGCGGTGACTCAAAGTTGATGTATCAACACCATGATGAGAAAGTCAAATACTTATTAGCAGGGAAGGCCCTGAGCGGCTGAGAAAAACAGGCTTCTGTCCCAGGTGTGGGCAGGTCCTGTTTGGGACCCAGGGACTCTGGCCCGCTGGGAGTAGCCCAAGATCTTAGGCCTGAGGTAGAGGAGGGGAAATGGACTCCCCCTGCCCACCGTACACACACATACACATCTTTTTTCCTTTGTCTGCAGGTCACTTTCTCCAGTCACCCGGCATAGGCTATAAGAGCCAGCTGCCCAGACTCCTGGACAGAGGGCCACCCACACTCCTGACTCCTCTGTCTGTCTGACCTCAGGTCCCAGAGAGGTAAATGGTTTGCCGGCCGTGTTCTGGGCATATGTGGTTGCCGTGCCTTGTGCAGCCTTGTGTCGTCAGGCTGCTCGGATCCCAGTTTACAGGAACGGAGGGAGGGACTCTCAGACTGGGCCATGTCTTCCCCCGACCAGGCTTCTGACGTTTTATTGTCACAGGTGGTCAGAGCTGGATGGCTTCTCAGGTCCACCTGACCGGACGCCTTGCTTTACAGAAGGGAGAACACTGGCCCTACGAGGCTGACCAACTTGTCCAAGGTCACACTGCACATGGCCCAGTTGAGACCTTTCTTCCGTGGTAAGAAATGCAGCACAGCCCACGGTCTGGTCACAGAGCTCAGGGAGAGCCCTTCCTGTCTCAGTTCTGTCTGAGGGGCCACAGGCACAAGAGGGTCTGCCTTAGGGCCTGACTGCCCCAAAGTCATGTCCAGGAGGAGGAAAGGGCAGGAGACGACTCTGCCAGTTGTCCAGGCCTTGACCAGCAGCAGGGCACCCAATTCAATTTGCTTATCTCCCTTCCTGCCTCCCTCTTCCCTGTGCTTTTCAATTACAGGCAGAGTCAGTATCTTTTCTAGTAAGTACAAAGATGTCAAAGGGTCTGAGTGAGCCAGAGAAGAAGGATGTCCTTGGTGGCCCTCCACGCGGACCAGTACAAGTCTTGGAGCCAAAGGATGGACGAGTCCAGGTCGTCATGCCTCGCCCTGCCTCCAGCCAGCTGCACAGGGGCAGTCATGGGTGAGAACACACATTCTTTGAGCCAGTAAGTCCACCATGGAAGAATGTGTGTTTTTTCACAGATACACGTGCATGTACAAAGATTCATTACAGCACTGTTCACAATAGCAAGAGACTAGAAACAACCTAAATGTCTATCAGAGAGGGATGGTTAAAACGTTATTCTTTAGCCATGTAATGGAATACCGTGCAGCTGTTAGAATGAAGGCATTCTTTCTGTCAGGTGGTGAATAACTGCCAGGACATACTGGTAAGGAAGAAGGCAAGGGATTGAGAAGGGGAGGAGGTATAAGAGGTATTTAATGCTTCTCCTGCATGTGTGTATTTTTCAGAAGGGTATTTATGAAACTGCTAACACTGGTTTCCTCTGGGAAAGAGAGTTATTTTTCATTTTAAATTCTTGCTCTTTCTGAATTGGGTGCCATGGACAACCTATTCAGTGAAGTACTTAATATAACAAAAGAGAACATGTTCTCCCTGGAGGTCCTATAAAGGAGTGAAGGGGACTAGGCATTAAAAAACATTATTCCTTGAAACCAAAGCCCTCCCCGCCCTCAACAATTATCTGTCATCATTCGGTTTTTGATAAGGCGAGTTATTTCTCTATACTCCTATCTCCGAAAGAACACCAGCAGAAGACCCTCAGTTTTGAGGATGTCGATATAATAACTTCTCTTCCTACAAATAACCCCAAAACAACATGAAGCAAAAATGCAAGTTCCATTTCTGGCAAAACTAGGTGATAGCTAATCCCCTAAACAACAGGTGGGCAGGCTCCCCAAAGCAACAGAGATCAAGTGGGGCTGAGGGAGGAAGCAGAGAGAGGGTGGGTGCCATGGCTGTAGATTCCAGAAACAGCCAGTAGTGTATCCTTCCCAACTGTGACAGATACACCCTGTACAAATCTTAACAAAATCTAAACCCCTTCTTTGCTGCAGTGGAACCAGGGATGCATCAGCTGGTTATAGACCTTCCCTAGACCCACTTGGTTCTGAAGAGCAAAGAAGGTAGGGCTACAAAAGAAATCCCACAAATAAGCCATACTTGCAGGAACCTGTTTGTGAGGCAACTGGACAGAAATAGCCTCCTCCAGTGGCAAGTAATCAAAATTGAACCACCACAGTACTTAATCGAAAGGAAAAGCAAAGCGTAAGTAAAAGCTGGCAAAAAACAAAACAAACCACTACTTCCCATCAGAAAAATGTAGCCACAGAAGAGATGAAGATTATAGTTAAATATTTCATCGTGAAGGAGAGAACTTAGTAAACAATGGTTTCCATAAAGCAAAACCACAAAGAAGATATACAAGAGTAGAAGAAAAAACTTACTGTAAAAGCAAAAGGGGAAAATGGCGTGCATAAGGAAAACAAGGCACACACAAAAAAAGTAAAATGAAAGGCAAAAGACCGCCAATCTGTGCTTAACTAGAGCCCCCAAAGAAGGAAACTGAAATAATACAAGCCTTGGATCTGCCTGTCAAAAGGGCACGGGTACTGTGTTCTGGGAAAAAGATACTCTGAACAGTCAACCCCAAGACATATGCTAGTAAAGTAATAACATGAAAGATATGGAAAGATCAAAGTAAAATACGAAGAAAGAAAAATCAGCCTTCAACTTCTCCATGGCAACATTCAACATTAGAGGAGAACAGAATATGGTCTGCAAAGACCCTCAAGGAAACAAAGTGACCCAGGGATTATTTTTCATTCACTCAAGCAGAAAGTCGACAGATAGACCTTTCTGAACTTGGGAACTCTCGAAGTGCTGTTCACGTGAGGCCTTAAGCCATATACAAGTGGACCAACTTTGGATGATGGGAAACTGAGGCACAGGAACTGGTGGTGAGCACTGGCCCTATTTCTCTCGGAGACAGACTGAAAATAACTGGGCGTAGTGATGTAACCACCATTACGAGCCCTGGGATAGAGTAATGGTACCGCTAATAACAAAGCGGGGAGGGAAAGGAGGGATGGCAGTAGAAGCGCACAGATATCCCCATATTTAATAATTGGGAATAAAAGATCTCCTTTCTTTTTTTAATGTTTATTTTTGAGAGAGCATGAGCAGGGTAGGGGCAGAGAGAGGGAGACCTAGAATCCGAAGCAGGCTCCAGGATCTGAGCTGTCAGCACAGAGCCCAACACGGGGCGAGAACCCATGAACTGTGAGATCATGACCTGAGCCGAAGTCAGATGCTTAACTGACTGAGCCACCCAGGTGCCCCAAAAGATATCCTTTTTAAAAAGTTGTTTTAAAGTTGTTTTGTTTTAATGTTTATTTTTGAGAGGGGGAGAGAAAGTGTGAGGAGGGGGAGGGGCAGAGAGAATGGGAGAGGGAGATTCCCAAGCAGACTCCCCACCATCAGTGCACAGCCCAATGAGGGGCTCGAAGTCACAAGCTGCGAGATCATGACTTGAGCTGACATCAAGAGTTGGACGCCTAAGGGCACCTGGGTGACTCTGTTGGTTAAGTGTCTGACTTTGGCTCAGGTCATGATCTCACGGTTTGTGAGTTCAAGCCCTGTGTCAGGCTCTGTGCTGACAGCTTGGAGCCTGCTTCAGATTCTGTGTCCCCCTCTCTCTCTCTCTCTGTCCCTCCCCCATTTGTGCGCGTTCTCTCTCTCTCTCAAAAACAAACATTAAAAAAGAGTTGGACGCTTAACTGACTGAGCCACCCAGGCATGCCCCCCTCCCCTTTTTTTAGTAATCTCTACACCCACTGTGGGGCTTGAACTCACAACCCTGAAATCAAGAGTTGCATGCTCTATCAACTGAGCCAGCCAGGAGCCCCAAAAGATATCATTTAAAACTGATGTCAGGTAATGGAGGCTTAATACAAAGAAAGGAACTCTAAGAAAATGTAGAGACAAAAAGGAAATACATTGATTTCATCAGTTTGCTCATTTTAAGGACAGTAATAGATACTGTTCCAAAGAAATAGAGGATTAGGGTATTATTTAAAGTTACAGCACTAGAACAAAATCAACCTTCTTTATGATTAGTAGGTATGCAAAGCAGCACAGATCACATAGACGTAGACTTTTCAAAGCAATTAAAATAAAGCACAAAATAGACCAGACACCTGTCATATCAATAAACGTAAATGGGCTAAAACTCTCAAAAAAATTTAAAAAGCCATTCAGATTGGATCACAAAGCTTAATTCAACTCTATGGTCTATGAGTCACATCTAAACCAAGTGATTCAGAAAGGTTGAAATGAAAGGATTGGTAAAGTTTCAAGAAAAACCGTGAAGTAAAAAAGCAGAGGTTACCATCTTAGTAGACAAAATTGAACTCGTGCCAAAAAGTATTAAATATGGCAAAGAAGGATGCAATTCACTGTGAAGATTTAAGGTATTGAGATCTCTGTGTTAAATGACATGGCATCACCATACATAAGGCCAAAGCATCAGGAGCTACGAGAAGAAACACACTGGAACACATTAGCGGTAGGCATCTAATTCAGTTCTCCATCCATGACGGGTAAGTAAGGACATGGAAGACATAAGCGACATAGTTAATGGGAAGACATAATTGGCATACGCCAAACTCTGAATCCTGGAAACAGCCACATCTTCCTTCTTTTTAATGTTTATTTTGAGAGCGCGAGTGAGCGCAAGGGGAGGGGCAGAGAGAGAATCCCAGGCAGGCTCTGTGCTGTCAGTGTAGAGCCTGACATGGGGCTTGAACTCACAAACTGTGAGATCGTGACCTGAGCCAAAACCAAGAGTCAGATGTTTAACTGACTAAGCCACCCAGGCGCCCCTCACATCTTCTTTTCAAGTCCCATTTAAAAAGAAAAGTCACAAACAAATGACTACAGATGACGTCACAAAGAAAAATTTATTCAAGTCCAAAAAAAGTAGAAATCTTGAGCAACATTCTCTGAATCATAATGTATTATAACCAGAAATAATGAAATACAAAAGCACCTACCACCTGGGTAGATAGGTGGAACCCAGATGAGCCTTAGGTCAAAGAAGAAACCAAAATCACAAGAGGTTTTAAAAACAAAATACCTCCTCTTAGGACCTATCAGATATCACTAAAGCAGTGCTCAGAGAATTTGTAGCCTTACTTTTTCCTTTTTTTCCTTGTTTATCAGTATAAAGAGTTATGCTTCTAACTTAAGAAATTTTTTATAAAACAAGGAAAGTAGGAATAATTTAATAAAAATAAATGCGTAAGTGAGAAATGCATGAAGTGAGAAAAGGGTAATTACTAATAACTAAATACTAAAGATGGATCTTTGGGGAAGGGAGAGAGGTAAGCTTTTAGCCAGCTAACCTAATCAAGAAAAATGGGGTTTGGGCAGGGGGATGGGGGAGGGATGAACAATATAGACAAGAAATAAGAATGAAATCATCCTTTAAAAGAATTACAGGGGCTCCTGGGTGGCTTAGTGGGTTGAGCGTCCGACTTCAGCTCAGGTCATGATCTCATGGTTCGTGGGTTCGAGCCCCACATGGGACTCTGCACTAGGGGTGTGGAGCCTGCCTGGAATTCTCGCTCTCTCTCTGCCTCTCCCCCTCTCAAAATAAATAAAAATAAATAAAAGAACTGTAAATTAATTTGTTCAGTCTCATACAAGTAAATTGGACAAGTGGGTAAAATGAATACTTTTCTAGACAGACAAAATTTACCAAACTCATTTAAGGAACAGAATGGTCACAACAGATCAGTTATTACAGAAGAATCAAAGAGCTACTCCAAAGAAAGGCCCGGGCCCAGACTGTTTCAGAGAGGATCAAAGAATCTTTAAGGAACAGATAATCCATTTCTTTTTTTTTCTTCTTCAGTGTTTTATTTATTTTTGAAAGAGAGCATGAGTGGGGGAGGGGCCGAGAAAGTGGGGGACAGAGGATCTGAAGGGGGTTCTGCACTGACAGTGGAAAGCCTGACGTGGGGCTCAAACTCACGAACCATAAGATCGTGACCTGAGCCAAAGTCACACGCTCAACTGACTGAGCCACCCAGGTGCCCCAGATAATCCATTTCTTCTTAAGCTGTCACAAAGCATCGAGAAAGCCGAAAGCCTCCGTTCTCTCTATGAGGCAAGCAGAACAGTGATAGCGAAACCCAACAAAAGGCATTCCAGAACCTGAAGGCTAATCTCACTAATGAAATTGAAGCAAAACTCCTACATGAAATAACAAAGCCAGTCTGGCAATATATTAAGATATTCACCATGACCAGGTGGGATTTGACCAGGAATGCAAGGGTAGTTCAATGGTAAGGAATCCCTGTCATTATTCCTATTAAAAGACAAAAAAACCCATATGGCCATCTTCATGGACACTGAAAAGGCATTTGCTAAGCTTTAACTTCCATTGTTGATTTTTTAAAATTCTTAATAAAACAGGAACACAGGGGCACTTACTTAACCTGCTAAACATCTGCCCCCTGCACACCAGCATTTTGCATAATCAAAGCTTCTCATTAAAGTCAGGAATGAAGCAAGAGTGTCCATTATCACGAATATTATTTTTCATTGTTCCAGGGATAGCAGCAGACACTATTAAATAAGACAAATCAAAGTATAAAACTTCCGAAGTAGGAAGTAAAATTATCATTTGCACACAATCTAATAGCCTAACTGGAAAATCTAAGAAACCAAATTGAAAAACCGTTACAAACAATAACAGAATTCAGTAAGGGGGCGGGAGTTAATAGCCTTTATATAAATAACTTCCGTTTCAGGAAGAAAAGAGTAGCCCAAAACGGGTAACTATCCAGAAGTCAACTTTTAACGTATGTGCAAAAAGCTAGATGAGGCAGACATCAAAACGTTCCCAGGGACAAAAAAAAAAAAAAAAAAAATCTGAGCAAACAAAGGTTTTATCATGTTCCTGGAGGGCATCAACATAAAAAAATAATTTCTTCCTAAAACATAAATTTCATGTAATCCGGGGGAAAAAAACACCCAACAGGATTTTTTGCTCTCTCCTAGATAAGTTGCTCCTATGAGTTCAGACAGAAAAATAGCCCAGGAAATTCTGTGTGGGGGGGAGGTTGGGGAATGAACAGGAACAGCAGCCCCCCCCCCCCTCAAATATGAAACGGGGTCATCTACGTGCTACAATAGGGATGAACCTATAGGGATGAGCTTGAAAGCGTGGTGGTGCTCAGGGAAAGAAGCCAGTCACAAAAGGCCACGTGCTGTAGGATTCCCTTCTCATCAAAGTCCAGAATAGGGGACTCTGCAAAGAAGGGGAGCGGGGGATCAGAGAGTGACTGCTAATGGGGCAGAGGTTTCTTCTTGAGGTGACAAAAATGTTCTAAAATTTGCTGTGCTGATGGGTGCAAGATTCTGTAAATATGCTAAAAAAACATGAGTTGTATGCTTCAGATGGGTGGGTTTTATGGTATGTGAATCATATTTCAAAAACATTAAAATTCTTAATGTATTATAACTATAATAATTACCATAGCATTGCACTGATGAATATGCTTAGATCCATACCTCCCGCTTTATACCATGTATTTAAAAAATTAAACCATAAGAGAACTAGAGGAAACCCTGATCTCAGCATGAGGAAGGATATTCTAAGTATGACACAAAATCCAGGGGCCATAAAAGGAAATACAGATTTCACTTCACAAAGAAAATGTCTTCATGGCAGAATCAAAGACAAATGATAAATCGGGGAAACCATATGCAATTCAAATGACAGACCGAGGTCTAATTCCGTTATATGCAAAGAGCTCCTGTAATTCAATAAGGACAAAACCTACCCAACTGAAAAAGATGGACCAAGGAGATGAATCAGTTCAAAGAGAAAACAGATGGCCCAGACATGAGAAGATATTCATCCTCATTCATGTTATATGTTAATCTAAAACTGCGCTGGGATCCTATTTTTCTCTGATGAGGTGAGCAGAGCCTAGAAGTTTTGAGACTGTGCCGTGATGGGCGAGGGTGTGGGCAGACAGGCTGTCTCACACACAGTCGTCTGAATATGTTAATCAGACCACATAGTTCAAAATTACAAGTACAAATACCTTGGACCCTCGAGAAACCTATCCTGCAGTTTTGCTCACACCTTTGTGACACATACATGTGGTTGCTGATCGCTGCACTGCTTGTAATGGCAACGGGCAGGTCCAGTGTATATAGAGGACTGGCCAAATGAAACACAGTTCGCCCTTGCTCTGGAAAACTAAGGGGCCGAAGAAGGAAGAAGCTCTTTAGATGCTGACCCACAGGGCCCACTGGGAGGATGTGTGGCTATGTCCCAGGTGTGCTGGGTTGTGCAGAGAACGTCTGGAAGGACACACAGGACGACGCTGGCTGCCTCTGAGAAGGGGAGTGGGCGGCCGTACGACAGGAGCGAGATGGGGACTTTTGTCTGTATACACGCCCCTCGTTCCTCTTGTATACTGGACCACGTGAGTGTACTACCTTGTCTGAAGATAAACACAGAACAAGAAAGAAAAAAGAGCAGCGGTGTAAGCACAGTGATGAGTGGCAACCGCTCCTGAGCTGTGGGACGGAGCCAACGGGGAGGGGGTGGGAACTGTGGGGAACAGGAGGCAGAGATCTTCAAAGAGACGAGAGCAGTTCAGTTCCAACCAACAGCTGCAGTTCAGGAACCCAGGCCTATGTTGCCAGATCCTCTGATTTTTTTTTTTTTCCCCAAGAGACATGAAAAATCCAGGTTATTATGCAAATCTCCCTGTTTTCAAATGTTTCCAAATACTGCAACTTTTCAAAAACCCTATGGTGGCTACAAATAATCAGAGGGTTTGTCATCCCTATCCTAGATGGCCAAGGAAGACAGACCCTTGGAGATCACCAAGTCCAGCTCCCTAATTTGACACACTGAAAAAGCAAGGCCCAGAGAGGGCAAGGACCTGCCCAAGGTCACACAGCAAATCAGGCCCCAAGCTAGGATCCCATTCAGGACTATTTGCTTCCACACTGTCCTACTCTCTGCTAACAGCACAGGAAAATGGTGATTGAGACAGACGTGGTGCATCGTGGGGTCACACACAGGGGGCCGGGGTCAGAGAGGGCTCCTGGAAGGAGGTCGCACCCATTGGGAGTCAGCCAAAGGGGGTAGGTGCTGTCGTGGGGGAGGCAGCACAGCACAGGCAAAGACCGGGAACAGGGTGAGTTCTGGGCAGGGTCACGGTGGGCGGACATGCCAGTTCGGATGGCATTCCCTCTGCGTCTGCCCCACAGAGGCTTGGGTGGGGGGAGCAGGACGTGTCTAGGAACAGGGCGCGCTCTGTGGGTTCAGCGGACAGCAGAAGGGGGCAGGGGAGGGCGTGCACTCACACTTACGCAGCTCCCGGCTCTTGCTCGGGCAGGCCAGGTGCTGGCCCGGTGGGTTCTGGGTCCTCTGGAGACAGGCCAGCATGGCTGAGCTGGGGGCCCGCGGCGGGGCGCACTCTGCGGCAGGGTCCCTGTGAGGAGGGAGACGAGGTGCTTGTCACTCAGGCTGCTCCGTGCGGGCCTCCCACCTCCCCGGGCTGGGGTCACTGCCAGCAGCCTCCCCACTACCCAGCAGAGCGTCAGAGACTTTCAGAGGAGACGCCCCTTCTCCCTTATCTGGCGGAGGAGGACACTGAGGCCCGGAGGCGTGAAGAGGCTCATCCGTGGCCTCACAAGAAGGAAAAGATTCCAGATCTCAGGGCGCCTGGGTGGCTCAGTCGGTTAGATGTCTGACTCTTGATTTTGGCTCAGGTCATGATTTCATGGTTTGTGGGTTCAAGCCCTGAGTTGGCTCTGTGCTGATAGCATGGAGCCTGCTTGGGATTCTCTCTCCCTCTATTTCTGCCCTGCCCACTCTCAAAAATAAACTTAAGAAAAAAAGAATCCAGGTCACGAGTGGTGGATTTCCACTGTGATGGGGCCAGAACAGAACGGTCAGACACGTCCTGGCCCTGCCCGTTGTGCGGGTCACCTCCTCCAGGGGGCCTCCCTGATGCCCCCACGCCTGGACACGTCCGCACCCCCTCCCTTCCAGTGGGTTGTGTCCTCTGGCTCTCTCGTCACCACCTCTGTCCCTGCTCTTCAGCCTCGGGCTCATGGAGGGCAAAGGCCCCATGTGGTCATCTTTGGAAGCTACGTGAGGGGTACCCAGGAACTGCCAGTGTGCACGTGGGTGTTCCAGCGTTTTGGAATGTTGACCTGGGGCATTCTCCCGGCACCCCTACAGGAAGACGTCCGGGACGGCACTGCTGGGAGAAAGCGTGATCTCCCGCCCTGATCCCCACTGAGCCTGACTGAGCCCTGAGCCCAGGTCCCAAGGACTCCCTGCCTGAGCTCCCCACCCCAGACAGGAAGGGCAGGGCCGCCCAAGGCAGCTCTACCCTGCCAGGCTGGGCAGGGTCCCCCACAGGTGGCAGCTCAGATGAGGCTCCAGACAGGTCCACGTTGTGCTCACTTGCCCAGAGTCAGGTGCCCAGTGTTTACAAGGAAACGTGCACTCTTATCTTCGAAAAACCCACTTGCCCAAGAACACAGAGCCTCTGAGGGGCAGGGTGAGCCTGCCCTGGAGGCCATGGAGAAAAGACAGGAGTTTTCCCTGCAAGGGCCCCTCCCTTCCTCTCTCCTCGGTAAGGGGCCAGAGCCACGGGCCCAAGCCACCCCTGATGTCCACCCACCCCGGGCACTGGATCCCCACTACCTCCTGACCCCACCCCACCCACGTCTTGAGCAGCCAAGCTGGGCCAGCTCAATCCTCTTGCCAGTTCTTTAAAAAAAAAAAAAGAAGAAGAAAGAGGAGGGGGTGTGTGTTTAAGGGGAAGAAAGGGGAGTTATTTAATACTAAACAGGTGTCTGGAGCCCTTAAATTCTGCTGCTTTCTTCTAATAATGAAGTATTCATGAGGAAAAGCCTTTTTTCACTACTTTCTTAAGATACTAATTTCACAACAAGCTCCTTGTTACGGCGCAATTATTCCAATCTTGAATTTCCCCGAGACGGTTGCAGCCTCCTGTCTGTCCTGGCCTCTCGGTAAATGAAAGACAATCACGTAACCACCTTTCATTATGCTCTATTTTACTTTCAGCAAAGGTACCCTGAAAGAAATGATTTACTCTGAAAGGGACTTTTATTCAGTTTCAAAACCAATTTTCTCCTATTACTGTCTCAAAAAAAAAAAAAAAAAAAAAAAGAAAGACAAGAAAAAAAAAGTAGGGGTGAATGGGGGAGGGGAGGCGGTTCTCCCCCTCCCCCCACCCCCAATCGCCAGCCTTAACGCAGCGGTGATGCACGCGCAGTCAGAGCTGCAGTATCCACTTCCCGGCTTTGATTTCTGGTAATTTTAAAATATGCCATTACAATCAGGCAGAAATTACACAGTTTAAAAAGGGAATGAAGTGGGGCTTATTGCAGGGATGAAAGCCCTTGACTGCAGGAAGGAGGCACTGAGCCTCGGGGACTGGGGACTTGGGCCCTTCAGGATATAGCCGTGCACACACTCTGCCCCGCTCGGACACCTGGGGACACGTGGGCACGATGCCGTCACACGCTCACTACGGACATCTCCCGAGATGGGCACAGTGCTGCCCATCCTTACCAGTGGTGCCGCGCCCCTCCACGCCCCCTGGCGCCCTCTCATGCACAAGTAGACTGTCCATGGTCACGCACAACGGTGTGGTGCGTGGAAGGTGGAAGGTAAGAGCCCAGCAGCCCAGCATGGTGCCCCCTTCTCACTGCTCTGACACAGGGTTTGGGGGACAGAGGGGAGAGCCGGAGAAGGCCTGCCAGCTGCAGGTGAAAGTCCTCTCGGGGAAACCCAAGCCAGAGAGAGGCCACACCCTGCGCAGGGCCACGCAGCAGGCAGTGGCTGTGTAAGCCTCCCCCCCAGCAGGCAGCCTGCAGGCCAGGCCAGGCAACCTGGTGCCCACTGTGTGACCCCAGGGGAGCTACCGCCCCTCTCTTGTAAAAGAGGCTCCCTGACCCTCCCAGGTCATTATCCACCAGGGTCCAGACAATGCCCAACACTCCCCCCCCCGCCCCCCCCGGCCCCCGCGCGCAGGTCCTTCCTCCCTCTTGCCTTTCACTGGGTGCCAGGGGCCCAAGAAGCCCAGCCCCTGTCCAGGCCCCCCCACAACTCCCCTTGGGCCGCACATTACAGCATGCTTTGCAGCTGAAAGGGGCAGGCTGGGGGCTGTAGTTGTTGGGGGTGAGGGGCAGACTGCCTCATTTGGGGCCTCTCTGGACCCCATCACCTGCCCTCCCGGTGAGGCTCTGGTTTTCAGAATGCTCTGATGGTGGACACCTAGGCGGTTCTGGGAGCCAACAGGTCACCTGCCCCATCTCGGGGGGGGGGGGCGACAGAGGATCCTGCCCCCCCTCCCCTGCCACCACCGAGGGAACAGAATCCATGTTAAGGCCTCAGCTCAGTGCAACTGCCTGAATCATTTTATCCCTCACTTCTGGAGGACCGGCAGGCAGGGCCCTGCTGTCTGAGAGACCATCTTCACTTGAAGAGGAAGGGCTTTTCTCTCTGTGCCTCTAATCCCAATTCACTGCTCATTTTCCCAGGAACCCTGTGCCCTACTGCTGGGGCACGTTGTGGGTGGGAGGGGGTAGGAGCCGGCCGAGCACGATGACGAGTGGGTTACCACCAGTTCCCACATCATCCCAACCATCTATAACAGGACAAAGACCCCTCTCCTTGCCCTTCAATGTCTCTCTGGCCCCAGAATAGAGCCCAGCCTTCTTTGCCTGCACCCTCCCCTTCCACCGCCCTAGCTCTTCTAGACCTCCCTCCAGCTGGCTGCCCCACACGCCCAAACCTTTGCCTGTGCTGGCCCCTCTGCCTACAGCACCGCCACCCCAATCCATTTTAACTCAGACTCTGGCTCAGCTGTCCCCTCCTCTGGGCATCCCCCCTCACGGTCCTAGTCACGCCGAGTTGTAAGTGCCAATTTTCACGTCTGTCTCTCTCCACTGGACTGTGAGTTTCTCGGGGGCAAGGACCATGTCTTATTTGTCTCTTTCTCCTGGTGCCTGGCAAAGAGCAATCATTTAATACATAGGTGCTGAATGAAGGGCTGAATCAATGAATCCGTTGTCAGACGAAGTGACCAAGGCCCAGAGAAGTCGAGCATCCTGCACAAGGTCACACAGCAAGCTGGGGACAGGAATGGGGCAGGCGCCTAAAACACTCAGGTTCTTTGCCTTGACCCCACCTTGCCCCCTCTCTGCTTGGCATCATCCCATCTGCAGAAAGCCAGCACCTTGGAGGCCCCACCCAGACTCATGACTCCCCAAGCCAGGGACCGTCCTGGGAATGCTGCTCATTTTGAAACCCTATCTGCAAATCAGGCTGTTTATACGCCCAAGGTCTTTTGTGACTTTAATAAAAAAAGGGGGTGGGGGGAGGGAGGGAGAAAATGTCGCAAGCCTCAATGATTAGAATGCTTTGGCATCATTCCTGACGTGGGGGCTGATAAGACGTCTTATCTCAGAGGCACCCCTAGGAAAAGGTCCCCTCCACCAGATAACGCCCCCAGCTGTCGATATGCCCTTTCATGGCTGAGGATTTAGATAAAGGAAATGTGACAGGGGAGGGGAAAGAAAGGAAGGAACTTTCCAAGTCCGAGGAGGAATTGAGTCTGTGCTGCTTGCCTTGGCAGAACAATGCATAGGAGAAGGATGTCTAAAGGGTCTTTATTTTTATTAAAAGAACAGGGAATTGGGGCCTTTGGGCCTGCCTGCTTTCTGTCATCTCTCCCAGCCTGTCTGGCTGCAGGGGGCCTCGGGAAGCCCCAGCCAGTGGGAGGGGGAAGCTCACAAGTAACTATACACACATTAGTACTAATAATAGCGCTTCCCATTTATCGAAGTTTCCCTCTGTGCCACACCCCACGTGCATCCTGTCCGTTATACCTCACCGCAGCTTCCTAGCAGCCTCTGGGGTGGGTGCTGTTTTAGCCCCATTTCACAGATTAGGAAATGGTCACGGAGAAGGGAAGGAATCTGCACAAGGTCATGCAGCTTTTAGGTGTCACTCCCAACCAGAGACTGCACCCTCAGCCCCACACCATGTGGCCCCCACCCCTGGATCAATCGTTGGGGGGGGGGCGCTCAGTCCCCAGCTTCTAGGCAGCTGGGCAGGAAGGAGCAGAGGCAAAGGCCTGCTTCTCTCCAGTGCCCAAATCCACTTTGATTCTCTTCCAGGAGGGGCTGGGATCACAGAGAGGGAGGTGAGGAGGGGAAGGAGGAGGAGGGACTCCCAGGAGGCCACTTACTCATCCCATAAACATTCACAGAGGACAGCGTGTGAGGCCTGTGTTGGGCAGAACAATACTGAGCTGAATATATTGCAGACCCTGCCTCTGTGAGAACGTTTTGAGGTGCCTGTCATCTACCCACCCATTCCCTTCCTCCCTCCCTCGTTTGTTCGTTCATTCATTCATTCATTCATTCAGGCAGCAAACACTCCCTGAGCATCTTTTGAGGGCCAGTCCAGTGCCTCGTGGGCTGTACAAAAATCGGTTAAGAACGTCCTGCTAAAGAGAACATCCAGTAAGAACGGACTTCCCACTCCCGAATCTAGCCCATTTAAAGTGAACTTTCCTGGCTTCTCCCTCCACCAGCTGCTCCTATTTCTCTAAGGTGGCAGTTGGACAGAGCTTTCCCTCATGCATCCTGCAGGTCAGCAGATAGTCCCTTGCCAGGCCGGGCTGGCCCTAAAGCAGGGCAGAATATGAGGACATGCTTGGAGAGGCTATGACCTCATGAAGGCCATGGCCATCCACTTCCAGCCTGTGTCTCTCCCCTGCTCCTGGAGCTGCCTGCTCTGGCCTCCTTGGCTCTACTCAAGGCCAAAGACTAGCTGTGGCTTGGAGGGTAAGGTCATGCCAGGCCCTTCCCAGTGTGCGATGAGAATAGGAGTTCACAGAGGAAAGCTGTGGGTGGCACGTGCCCACACCAGGGTTCTGGTTGGCTGAGTGACCTGGAGGAAGTCACCATCCCTCCCTGACTCTCAGTTTCCCTCACTGAACCTTGATGGGGCGTAGACCAGCGGATCTTGTAGGAGGTGCTTCCAGCTTAGACATGTGGGGATGTTACGATTTAGTTTTCAAACAATCCAGTGCACTAACTGTGTGCAAGGCAACAGGGCTAGGTCTTCTGTTGGCACACGGAGGGGGGTTCTAGATGCAGCCTGTACTTGAGGGATTCAGAATCTTGAGTTGGGATAAGACAGGGAGCTGGAGAAATCCAGCAGTTCACCTGGAGCGCTGGGTGGACCGTTAGGACTCTTAGGACTCTGAGTTTCCTAACAGGGGTTGAAGGAGTTGCCCACTACTCCTCGGGGGCCCCACAAACCTCCAAGGGGGAGGAGGCAGGAGCTGCCCACAGTTCTCACCTTGATCCTTTCCCTGCCCCCGCTGCTTTACAGGAAGCCTTATTCCTCCTCACCCTGTCCTGGCCACAGAGCCTGACCCCCACCTACAGGGAAGATGTGTAGTGGAGGTGGGTGGGAGGCCCAGGGCTTGGGGAAGGGAATGAGCACTGGACTGGGAGCCTGGGAGAGTTGGAGTCAGATCTTGATTGTGTGGCCTCAAGTCACTTTATCTGTGACCGTCTCCAGCACCACAAGTCAGGCCAGCTCGAAGCCTCAGAAGCTCAGTCCTCCATAAACAGTGAGGGGCAGGAACATCGCCTGCCTCTGGCCAGGACAGAGGGAAGGAGGGACCCTTGCCCAGGAGTGCCATAGGGAATCAGGGTGCACAGCCCCTCCCCCACAACAGGAAGATCCACTGTCTGTCTCTTTCTTCCTCTTCTTGGTCTCTCTCCCTGTCCCTTACTCCATCTGCCTTCCCCTCCTGGCGTCTCTCTTCTTCTTTCCTGCTGTCCCTCTTTCTTGTTCTCTTCCTGACCCCACTCTCCCCTACTCCTCCCCCCCATCCCACTCTGTCTCTCTGCAGGGCAGCCAGAGTAGAAGCCCACCCCCATCCCCCCTCCTGCAGCTCCCTCCCCCATCCCTGTTCTGAGCCTGAGGCCTTCCAGGGGACCCTGTTAATAATTAAATGTTAATCTAAAAAGCAATTTGAGCTGCGGCTAGGCAGATCTGGTTAGAGATTACATTAGCATGGAGGAGGCGAGGGTAATTTTCTTTAACCCCTCTCCTGATCTCTCAAGCCCGGGAATCTTCAAGTCGCACCACCACTGCTGATTAAACTGGCGCAGGGCTTGGCTGTGGATAAGGGGTCTGTGAAAAGTGATTATTTCCCCACTGCCATTTGGGTTGCAGCACCAGAAGGGGATTTTCACTTTCTTTTTTCAAAGGTTGGGGTGGAGGGGCACTGCCCCCTTCAACAGGCCGCCTCATCTACCGCCAGGATTACGGCTGCATCCATCCCCACACCCCCACAGGGCCAGAGGTCTCTCCAAAATGCAAATCTGGCCACAAAGCATCCCTGGCTCCCTCTGTTCCCAGGACAGAGATTCCATCCTGGGAGTTGGCCTGGGAGACAACTCTCCATTCAGTCTAGGTCCAGCCCTGAGCTGGGCACTGGAGCCAGAGAGGCGGGCAGTTTTGGGCTGCCAGGAGACACCAAAAAGTGAACTGACAATCACGAATTCAGAGGGCAGGCAGCCTCAGCGGAGCCCTGTGGTGAGTGCAAGCTTCTCACCACCACACGTGCAGGCCTTTGCCCATGGAATCCCTTCTGCCTGCAAGCCCTTCCTGAGTCTCTACCTGCCCCTTGAAATTCTACTTGACTTTCAGCTGGAGCCCAGGTTCCTCAAGGGCTTCTCAGAGACACACAAGGTGCTTGATAAACGTCTGATCAATAATCAAACTAATGGGAGTTCCTTGCGTGGCTCTCTCTGATCCCTTCTCCATGGGTATATGATACTATGACCAGTGGCCGTGCATAGTGGGCCCCTAGGAAACCATCTCCTGAAGGAAGGATGGGCAAGAAGCTGGCCCAGGGTGTTGAGGCAAAACAGGGCTCAGAAAATGACCAACTAGGACAGAGGGGGCGGTTTAGGGTGGGTGGCTCTCCCGAGCCCTTCAGCACCACGGCCAGCTCCCAGTGCGAGCGCCCGGCGGAAAGGGGCAGGGCAGAACCTGGGAGCACAGTGACGTCAGTCACCATGGGAACTAATCTAGATGTTATTTGCCCTGGGTGGCACTCCAACCTCTGGAGACATGACAAATTAAGCACCTACTGTGTGTGGGGTCCTGTGTGAGATGCTGAGGCAGTGACAGACCCTGACAGCGGGATGAGGGTGTCAGAAGGGCAACGACAAGGCAGACAAGGGGTAGCCATGATGGGGCCACCCTACCTAGCCTAGGGGTGTCACAATGAAAGGACAGCTCCACTGCCTCCTAAGGAGAGTGACAATATTGTTCCAGGCTTTGGAACCAGATGTCTGAGCTTTATCCCTTAACTGAACCCCAGCTTTATCCCTTAACTCTGATGCCTAGGGCAAATCCCTCTGAGAGTCAGTTTCCTCCTCTGAAAAAGGGGTTAATTTCTTACCAGGGATCATACAAATAAGGTGCCAGGGTCATAGTAGTAACTGTCCAAGTGGTAGCTGTTATTAGTATCATTTATGATTATTATCAACAGATAGGTAGTAAACAGGTGAAGAGGGGAGGAGAAAGGGTCCCTATGAAGACTTGGAAAAAAACGGGAATGTGAAGAACTTGCAGCAGCTCCAGGAAGGAGAAGGAACCCTCTTGATGAGTAACTAAGAGCACCCCATCTGCGTTAAGGCCAGGCAGGGTCACCAGGGGCAGGGACCTCAGTCACAAGGTGGCGAGATCCACCTCCTGTGGCCAAGTGCTGGTTCAGGGCAGGGAGAGGCTAAGAGACGGTGCTGGGTGGGTGGGTGGGTCCATAAAAAGGCTTGAAAACCGCTCCCTCTAGTGATGGGGTGAGGGGGTAGTTCTTGGCACCGGCATCACACCTGGTTGGTCTCCTCCCAGAATCAAAGACGGCCCAGGAGCACCAGGGGAGTGAATGGGGGTGGGGCTCGTTCTCACAAAAAGGAGCCTTCAGGAAGCCCTAGCCAGGGAAGCAAAGCTAGCAAATCTCAGACCCCTACCCAGCTTCCACTCCCTGAGAGCCAGATCCCAGGAAGGGAAGTGCTGGGGGGGCGGGGCGGGGGTGGTGGTGGCACGACTGTACAGGTCATCCATTCTTTCCCTATCCTGACCTAGGCATAAGTGACAGCAAGGTCTCCACTGTTACCTTCCAGCCAAGGGATGGGGGGGTGGGGGTGAAGCCAGGCATCAATATACTGAATGTCAGCAGCAGAAAGGCCCCAACCCAGGATTTTTGTTGGAGGTCATGGAACCTTTGTGGAGGAGCAACATACAAGTGGAAACTAAAACGATACCGGGTGTTACCAGAGAGATGACTGGGGATAATGAGTCCGGAAGGGGGAACACTGTGCAAAGGGCAAACGTAAGACCCATCGTGGAGCTGGGAGGGGCTCAGTGCTCCCATGCATCTTCTCACCTATCCCCCTGCATGCCCCCAGGTCCCTGCACCCCTGCACCCCACAGTTCAGGCTTAACCCAACAACAGGGAAGCAGAAAATCTAATAATCAGAGTAATAATAGGAGCTGATTTTTATTTTTAGTGTTCCCATGGGCTCAGCACTTTACAGACATCACGTCATTTAACCAACCCCACAACCTAGAGAAAGAGATTACTACGGTCTGTGTACCCATGAGGAAACAGAGGCCAGGACAGAGTTGTGGGGAGGCGGTGGGGGGGGGTGGGGGTGGCGCTGTCCAGGGCCACAGGGCAGGCAGTTAGTTGGTGGAGGGGCAGGGCTGGGCAGGGCTGGGCTGGGCCAGACTTAGACCCTGAGGGGAGGGAGGAAGGGCAGAAAACTGGGCCCAGGGCAGGAAGGCCAGGAGTGCTTAGGAGACTAGGAGACAGACGCCCAGGTGTGGGGTGGGGTAAGAGGAGGGGTGGATAAAAGTGTCTGGTTGAAGTTTGTTCTTCACTTTGAGCCAGGAGCCAAAGATCAACAGATGCTTCAGAGGATCAGGCTAGAACAGAAATGAGCAGAGCCTTCAAAGGACAGGGGACAGGGAAACAAGACGAGGCACTCTAGCCCAACTATATCATCAATAGATTTATATATATGTTAACCCCCCAGAGCCAAGCCCCACTTGTGTGTGGGCCAGGTGTCCAGCTTCTGTCCTTTGCTGTGAGCTGGGCTGGGGGTGCCGCGTCTTTAAGCCCTTTTCTGGGAGAGGGGCTCCCTCAGTGTCATCTGGCCACAGGGCGCTGTGATCTCAGCACTGGGATGCTGGGGCCAACCCACCTGGGTTCAAACCCCAGCTCTGCCACAGCCTGGCCATGTGACTGTGTTTATCTCTAGGGAGTTTGATTCTTTTTCTTTGTGCTTCTATTTCTAATTTTTCTACAGTGACTGTGCATCACTTTTTTTTTTTTTTTTTTAAGTAGGCTCCATACCCAACATAGGGCTTGAACTCATGAGATCAAGCCCTGAGATCAAGAGTTGGATGCTCCACCGACTGAGCCACCCAGGTGCCCCTTAAGTAACTTTTTGAAAAGGATTTCAACCACTGACCACCCGGAGGCGAGGAGCTGGATGTATTATAAATTGTTGGACGTGACAGGGAGCAGCTGCTCAGGGAGGAGGCAGTGGCTGGGAAAGGTGGGGATGGGTGGAGAGAGAGAGAGGCAGGTGCACGAGAGGGCCCAGAGGCTTTGAAATCCAGGCGTGAAGGGAAGCAAAGCTGGTCCAGACAACCCTCCAGCAGGTCCTTCCTGCAGCTCTTCCACAACAGACCCATGCTCTGGCCATGCGCCCCATCACGTCCCAGCCTCCACAGGGCCCCTTCATTCTACTCTCCACCCCGCAGGGGCCAGGCTGAGCTTCTACGTGGAACTCACTTCCTTTTCTACTCTAAACTCCCCCACTGGCTTCCATGGCGTTTCTATCAATATCCTCTAAGGCTCTATGTGAGCGTCTTTCCACTCCCTATCTACACTATCCTTCTCCTCTTGCTACCCTGCTCTTCTAACAGGTCAATGGTCAACCTCGGTATCACCCCAGGACCTTTGCGCTCATAGTTTTGTCTCTCCTAAATACACCAGTGCTCTCCAATAGAAATATAATGTAATTACAAATTGTCTAGTATCCACAAGGGAAATTCTGTTTAATGACATTTCATTTAATCTAATATGTCCAAAATAGGATCACTTCAACATGTAATCAATATTTAAAAATTACTAATGAGATAGTTTATGTCCCACCCTCCCCCCCACCCCCAACCCCCAACCCCCGGCTAAGCCTTTGAAATCCGGGATGGATTTTACACTTACAGACCATCTCAGTTCAGAAGGGGGGACACTTTTGTGCCAGCTCAACTCCTCATTCACACCTCAATTCAAACATCACCTCCTCTAAGAGGCCCTCCTTGACTGCTCCAGCCACTATTCCATCATAGCTCTAGGTCCTTCATTGTCATTACCACTCTGAAATGACCTTATTGATGAACAATTTAGCATCTGTCTCTTCCACTGGAGCACAATCTCTACTGTGTTTGCACATTGGGCACATAGGTGCCCGGGGTGGGCAGGTGGTAGGGGATGGGGTGGGGCCCCGGGGCCCTTATCTGTGTACCTCATTCCGAATTCGACTCCGGCGAGGGGAGGCAGAGGAGTGTGTATGTGTGTTTGGGGCAGGGGATGCACAGGGGGTGGGGGTGACGGGCACGCGCACACCCACAGACACACATAAAGACCCCCCACCCCCTCCCCCTGCTTCTGAAGAGCGGGCCCAGAAGATGGGCCTCCTTTCAAAATCAGCCCGGCGCGGAAAAACAGCTGTGACAGCACAAAGCCGAGATTGAATCAGCGACGGGCCCGATTGCCTGGTGACGGTTACAAATGATCTGATGTGGAAAAGACAGGATCAGATGTGTGCAGAACAACGGCTGCTCCGAGCCCCCACATGCCAGACAATGGGCTGCTGGGCGGGCGGGCAGGTGGCTCCCAGAAGCCCAGGCCGGAATGTGCCTATCGGCGCGGGCCCTTCCTCCAGGCCAGGCCTGGGCTTGGCCTTGTCCACACTAACTCACACAAGCCCCACTTGACCAGGGCGTCATTTATACAAGGTGAAACCAGATCCTTCCCGAACACCCAACACCTGGGGGGAATGTCCCCAGCATGAGACCAAGTGCTGAGCTCTGGGAAGCTGGATGGTGGCTGAATTTTTATCAGTCATATTGCTTCCAAATACTAAAAGATTAATTTTACTTTTGTAATGAGGGAGGAAAGAGAACATTCTCCCTACCTCTTACACCCCACCATCTCCCAGCTTCTGCCTCAGAAGGGTGAGCACGTGTCCCCTGTCATACATAGCTCCATGACATAGCTCCATGGACCAGCTCCTACCTGATCCCCAAGGGGTGGGACAGGGGATGAACCTCCGTGTGTGACTCCCAGGCTCTCAACCACTTAGCACCGAACGTCACCTCCCAGTGACCCTCTCCATAACCCTGTGTGAGAAGGCTGGGTCTGGAGAGACTGTGGCTTGGCCCAGCGGTGCTCAGCAGGAAGGTGGCCGAACCTGGGGCCTCACAGGCCCATCTCTAGTTTCTTTCTACACCAAGGCCAGGCACACAGTAGATGCTCAGTAAATTCCCACCGAATGAACAGAGGAATGCACTGGGCCTTTCCTTCCCGACCACCCCTTGTGTGACCCAGGGCCCACAGCTCTCCTCTCTGGTGACGTGCCCTGGCCCCTGGGGTCTCTCCCTCATTTGACCGCACCGTGTACCTACCACCTCAGTCCAACAAACCCCTCCGCACATCTGGAACACGAAGGCCCCCAGAGAACCAAGTGGGTACTTGACAGTGCAGATGGGTGAGTGGGGTGTGGGCCGGGCGGCAACGTGAGCCCCACCCCAAGTGGTGTCACGGAGGCTCAAGGGCTGGGAAGATTCTGGAAGATGGGGAGGGGCGCCCCTCGCTCCACCCAGCCTTGAGCCCGCCCTGAGAAGCACAGGCATATCCATGCCTCAAGCAGAGGCTCAGCGAGGCCCAGGGTCTGTCCAAGGTCACCTGGTGGGGTCTGCACACGAAGCAGGGTCTGCTGCGCTCTGAAGCCGGCGGCTGGGGCAGACCAAGGGAAGGCTGGGATTCCAAGTGGGCGCCCGGCGTCCCACTGGTCGCTCCTGGGGTGGGCACTGGGCCACCTCCCCTGGACACTGCCCTGACTCTGAGTAGTCAGCAGGACTGCAGGCCAAGGAAGGGGCTGACGCCAGAGGGGCCGTCCTGAGCACAGTGAAGTCAGCCTCCCACCGCCACCACCAGGATGGCATCCTGCTGGGCCTCACGCCCCAGAGCTGCAAGGCACGGCCCCCCTAGCCCCTGCAGTGGGCGCGAAGGCTGAAGCAGCGACCCGGGGCCCTCTCTGCCACTTCCGGCAGGACTCTCCTAAGTCAGCAGGTCCCTGGGGGCCTGTTTCTCCATCTGAAAACTGGGGCTAGAAACGGCACCTCTGTCACCGGGCCGAGAAGACTGGGCAGGATGAGGAGCACGTGGAGTGCAGTCACTTGCTCGGCGGTGCCTTCTTAGCCCCTTGAAATCCACCGCCCACTGGGTGCCCACCGTGCCGGCAGCATCCACCCTCCACTTTCACCATCGTGGGCCAGAGAGGACAATGGCTTCAACAAGGGGAGGGATTTGTCCCCGGCCCATGCAGAGCAGCGTGAGGGGACCCGACGAGGTACGTGTGGCCCTGGCCTGGGGACCCTTGGGCTCCAAGACCTGAACCCCAGCTCTTCCAGTAAGGTTTATCCTTCAGCTCGCAGGGACGAGCCCCACGTACGCTCAGGTCAGAGTGGGCGTTGGTGGCTGCATGCTCCAAGCCTTGCCTGAGCACCTGCAGTGCCAGGCTGTGGGGACCCAGCAGGCACGGCAGGGATGGTGAGGCACACGCCCGACGACCCCAACCCCGGTCAGATGGAGCTCCGAGGGAGCCCAGAGCAGGGTGCTGCACGGAGCACGTGGCACACCGAGAGGGGCTTAGTGAGTCTGATGAGCCAGGCCTGTAGGGCTCACTGAACGGTAGGGCAGGGGTGGGAATGTATTCCAGTGGAAGACCCCACCCCACGTGCAGATGCCAGAGGTAGTACCTAGCAGTCATCCGCCCACTGAATCCTCATAACCTCCCTGAAGTAGAGACCATTATTATCCCAGTCTTCCAGGAGGGGAAACTGAGGCACGGAGAAGGGAAGCCACTTGCCCAAAGCCATCCAGTGAGGGACCGGTGGGTCGGGGATTTGAACCCATATCCGTGTGGCTCTGCGATCATGACCACCCCACCCACGGCCCCTCAGCATAAAAAAACAAGGGGTAGGCAATTTGGGTGGGGTGTGCAAGAATGGACACGGACTGGAGGGGCTGGGGTGGGGTGGTGGTCTTGAAGGCCAGGCTGAGGTCTTGGCACCTCATCCACGGACAAGAGGGAGCCACAGAGAAGCCTTGGTGGTTACGGGAGGACTCCGGAGCTGGCCTCTCTGGATTGAAACCCCACCTCTTCCACTCACCAGCTGTGCAGCCTGGGGCAGGTCAACTCACCTCTCTGTGCTTATTTCCCCATCAGTGAGGTTGGATTTTGGCACACAGTGAATTCCAGGTATTTATTAAATTGGTGTGGGGGGGGGGGCGGAGAAAAAACCCTGAAAGCTGGAGGACTGAGACATTGCCCCCTCGGGTTTGGTGACGGTCTAGTCGCTGGGCCTAGGGCACATTTTGGCCCAGGGGAGTGGGCACAGACTGGCACAGCCCAGCCCTGGCAGTGGGTGCCGGGCTCGGGGAGGCGGTGGTGGCAGCGGCGTCTCGGGGCCTGGCTGGGACATGCGCCGGCAAGTGCACGCGCGCGCGGCTGTGTGTGTTGCTGCAGCAGCTTCTATGCAAACATGTTAATTTGTTTTCATTTTGTGTTTTTTTTCCCTCGCAGGATAATTGGGTGAGTTTGAAGTCTTGGCGAGGCTGCTGATTATAGCTATTTGGGTGGTGCCCTCGCGGGGCTTTGGGCCCTGCCTCCTGCCTCTGGCAGTGAAGGCGGCATCTGGGGGTGTCTTGAGAGGTGCTTGGAGCTGCCGCTGGGTTCTGGGGGCTCTGGCTGGCTGTGCTCTCTACCCAGGCACCACCACGTCCCTGAAGGGTACAAATCCCACCCACAAACAGCTTTTCTTTGCCCTGTTTGCTGTAGTGGGGGGAAAAAAAGTGACATGGTTGCCAATATTACAAAGAAAAGAAAAACTAAAATTCTCCTCCAAATTCTCCTTGTCTGGTTTGCCTTGAAAACAAACGAATGAAAACTGGCAGCTCAGGAACCACCGAGCCCACACCCCCATGAGGCCCAGTGGGGCAGGTGCATTCGCTCATCGCGTCACCTGGTTGGCCCCAGTGGGCACCTGAGTTTTCCACCCTGGAGAAAAGCACATACCGGCTCTGGGGTCATGTGGTCTGAGGCTCAGGCCAAGGCTCCTCAGGCCAAGGCTCTGCCCTCCACAGCTGGGTGGCCTTGGCCAGTGTCTGCCTTTCCGAGGCTCCTTTTCCCATCTGTGAAACTCGGGAGGATTAAAATTAAGACGGCTAAATTTTCAGGAGCACATTGGGGGCTTGGAAGGGTTGGCTCCCTTCTTGAGAAGAGGGTCGGCTGGGGTGAGAGCTTCCTGCTCCCCAGGTGTCCTGCACTTGACCCCATCCCCGGACAGGCAACCTCATCTCTGATCTGCTTGTATCCATTTCTCTGGCTGGGCGGGGACCAGGTCCCTGAGGCCAGGGCCGCACCTTGGACTTCAGAGACAGCCTACTGTGCACCATACTGTGGCAACGAACTGGGAGAGGTGAAAAGGCTTGGGGTTCTGGTGGCAGAAGGCAGGGTATGGAACCCAGAGGGGGACTCCAAGCCCCTCCGGGATGGGGGACAACTAGGAAGAGGCGAGGTGGACTTACTCTGCAGAGAAGATGAGGATACGTGTGGAGTGTGTGTGAGTGTGTGAGAGTGTGTGTGTGTGTGTGTGTGTGTGTGTGTGTGTGTGTGTGTGTGTGTTGGGAAGGTGAACAGGGAAGGCAGCCCCAGTAGAAGCCCCGGTCTGACAAAGGCACAGGGGAGGGAATGGTCTGGTGGGTGCGAGCTGGGGTATCAGGTTGCACCTGATCAGGTTGGGAAGCCGAGTGGCCTTTGGGGCTGCAGGTGGGTGTTCTGGGCCTCCCACAGCACAGAGGGGACTTGGTCAGTGTCTACAGTGGATAGCTGCCCAGTGGGTTGGGTGGAGGTCAGGAAGAGACTAAGGACTGGCCTTCCAGGAAACCACCTTCCCTGTGATCCTAGGACCCCTGACAAGTCATTTCAGCTATCTGAACCTCAGTCTGCCTATCTGTAAAATGGGGCTGCGGCAGGAACCCCTTGAAACAATCCCTGCCATGTGTTTATGCTCCCAAGGCTTACCCCACATCCCTGCCACCTGCACATTGCCTCACCTGTCCTCTTACCTCTCCCAGGAGGGGGCAGGGATGCCAGAAAGCCCAGGACATGTTCATGAAGCCTGAGCACGTACAGGCTCTAAGCTCAGCATTTTGCCCATGTCCTAGCACGTCTCCAATGCAGGGATTCTGTTCCATTCCCATTTTTAAGCTATGGTGATTGAGACTCAGAGAAAGTTTAGTAGGTAGGGTGGCCCTCAACAAGGTCCTGTCCCGGATCTCCACTAAAGCTACGGCAGCTACCGCAGAGCCTGGCCAGGACCGAGGGACAGAAGGGGTGCCTGGTGCCTGCCCAAGGAACAAAGGCAGCCGACAGCCTTCCTAAAGCTACTTGGGCAGCTGAGGTGGGACTTCAAGTTGCAGCCCCGGGTCCTGGGACCCGACACCAGCAGGGCACCAAAGGCAACTCCATGGAAAGAAAAGGCTTTGGAGTTGGCCAAATACTGGCCCCGTGAGCAGCTGTGAGTATGGCCAGTCCGCTGTCCTGAGCCTGTCTTCACTGGTAACGGGACCACTGCCCTTTACCTGCCTTGGCTGGTGCTGACCCTCAGGCCAGGGTGAGCCCCCTTGGCCCTGGCCCATCTGCAGGCAGCGGGATGATGGCAGCTGTCATTTATGAAAACACCGATTGTGCGCTAGGACTTTTAAAATTGTTGCCCCCTTTCAACCCTTTTACCTGCAGGGTTGGCGGAGCATCTGGCCCGGTGCTGGCACACAGTAGGCCTACCGCCAACCAGGTTCATGACTGCCCTTGGCTTCTCGAGCAGCCAAAGGTCCCAGAAAACAAAAGCAGGCAAATAATGGTGGAAGGTGGCGGTGGGGGGGGGGGTGGGCAGAAGATGACAGGCTCCCTGGCTAGTCCCCCGGGGCTGGTGGCAGACCTCTGTGGAGGGCTCGGGCCTCCCCGGTCACACAGGGTGGCAGCTGGCAGCATCCCCTTCCCCCACTGAGCACCACACAAAGGGGCCTCTATTCCCTGCTCTGAGCATTTATCCCTGGCCGGCTGGGCTGCGCCGCCCTCTCCCCACTCTGCTGGCGGCCCTGCCTGGCCCGAGCCTACACAAAGGCCGGTGTGTCCCTGCCAAGCCAGCCTGGCCTTAGAAGACCCCGTCCACAGAGAGCTAGAGAGCTCAAAAGGGGCCTGGGGTGGGTTCACAGTGTGTGGCGAGGCCTCACGTCCAGGCCACGATGGGGAGGCAGCTAGGAAGGCGTGAAAAAGATTTTGGAGCCGACGAACCTGAATGTGGCTCCAGCTGCCCCTAGCTGTGTATGCGGCCTTCGGTCAGTTTAGACCTCAGTTTTCTCATCTGTACAATGGAGACGATGCCCAACTTTCGGGGCTCCTGAGGGCTCAGTCAGGCGGTGCAGGGCCCAGCACACAGCACCTCAGAGTCAGATTAGAGGCAACTGGGGGAGCCCTGTCCTGGGGGCCTGGTGGGCCCAGCCCCCTGGGGAGGGAGGAGGCACAGCACCCCTTGTGGACCACTCCATCCCCACTCTCCATCCGGCAAGATCCACCTAGGCTGACCTTCAGGCCAGGGTGAGCCCTCTCCGGCCCTAGCCCATCTGCAACCCCGCGGGATGACGGTAGCTACGGTTTACGAAATGCCGACTGTGCGCTAGGATTTATCGTCTCCTTTCGACCCCGCTGCTACCCTGAGAACATGCGGCAGGGTGGCACAATGACGACAGGCTCTGGAGTCCAGTGAGACAGGTCGGAAGCCCGGCACTGCTTCCATCCGTGAGACTCCTCACGCTCTGGGGATAAGAAGGGCAGTGTGCTCCCAAAGGTCAGTTCAACAGCCCAATGAGGACAAGCTGCTGGATGCCCCCAGCCCAGGGCACAGCCCCAGGAAGCCTGAACTCCTGACCACTGAGCTATCATTCCCAACTCACAGAAGGGGAAACCGAGGCCCAGCTGGCAAGCCACGCCGTGCTTGGTGTGCAGGAGGAGGGCAATAAACCTGCTGGATCATTCTGGAGAGGGGCTCGGGGTTCGAAGCCGACCGAGACCAGTGGATTCTGACTCGCCCTCTTCTGCAAATGTGTTTGGGCAGTTTTTTCTCGTTTCACAGCCGGCCTCGGCTCTGTGGGCCATGCGGCCTGCGGAGGGTGGGACGGGAGACCCGAGCCCGGAGCTTGACCCATCCCCCTGGCTGACCTCCAGGAGCCCTCACCCTGCCGCACAAAGTCCCCCTTTTCTCTCTCCCACCCGCTCGGGGCGGCCAAGTGAGCAGCGGAATACCAAGTAATTAAGTCGGCGCACACCATCCGGGCGCCCAGGAACACTGTGGAGTTTCCCTTTTATGTTTATAGCAATTGTATGAAAATGTGCAACATGGAGCGGCACCAGCTGACAAATGAGACGAAACAGACAGGATTCCGGGCCGGCTTTTTTCCGGGCCTGATTGGCATTAATTGTGAGCGTTTACAAAGCACAACTCGGCGCCTGACATTTGCTTCAAGCGAACATTTCCTTCTAATAGTTTTAATGATTACAACGGGAGCTGGTGATCGCTGCCGGGCGGGGAAGGGGCTGCCTGGCGCCTGGCCTGGGCTCCTGCCAGGGGTCTGACCAGTCTGTGCCTGCCTGGGTCCCAGGGGTCCCGCTTGCCCCGGCCACCTGCGGGAGGGCTGCATCAAGTCCGGAGCCTTGGGCACCAGGACCCCCCCACACGGGGCCTGGCTGCCGACACACGCCAAGCTGCTGGCTTATGAGTTGATGGGCAAACCCACAGGCACAGTGATCCTGGGCGCAGACCTGGGGCGGAGGGAGGGAGGGAGGGAAGGGAGAAGCACAGGGGTATTTGGCTGGTGTGGCTCTGAGGCTGCAGGGCCTCAGTTCCCTCATCTCAGGACGTGGGGTAGGAAGGACCCAACAAATGCTGGCAGTTCTTTCTTTGTCATGTGACCTTGCCCAAATCCCCTCCCCACTCAGGGCCTGCCTGGCCTTCTGCACCTGTAATGTAACAGGGACTTGGTCAGCCAGAGGCATACAGGTCGGCATGCCAGTCCCAGCGGCATGACCTTGGGGGAGCCCCTTGATCTGAGCCTCAGTTTTCTTCATCTGCAGACCTGGGAGTTCAGAATCCCCACAGGCTGCAGATTGGTTCCTAGACTCCCGCAGAAAGGGTGTAAAAACCCTGAATTTCTGGCCTGCCATGAGCCTGTGTCCCATGACCTCCAGGAGAGCCTTCCAAATACTTTACTCGCTCACACACATCCTTTCAGTAAACATCGAGCGTCCTCATTAGGAACCTGGGAGGACATCACTGAACAAAGCAAAGATCCTCCCTTTGGGGAAGAGACATGACAGATATAAATGCACTTCGGATGTGCTATCCCAATGACTTATCCCCGTCTTACAGAGGGAGCAACTGAGGCACAGAGAGGGAGAAATGAAGTCACCCGGGCAATCGAACTCTGGCAGGCTGCCTCAGAGGGGAGTCCTCTCAGACCCACTTGATGGCCAGCCCACTTGGGACGTGGGTGGAAGTCCTTTCTAAGGGCCTGCGGAAGGCTGACCCCTTGAGTGGGTCTCATCTGGGCACCGTGGCAGGAGGCCTGGACCACCAGGAAGAAGGGAATTTGTGAGGCCCTGGACAGCCCCATTCTGCTGGGCTAGAAATGAAAGAGGAAGTCCCTCCTCTGTGGGCCCCAGGACACCATTCTTTCCCACATCTCCATCAACACTGGGCAGGGTCCGCTCTGGGACAAGTCTCTCTGTGGAAGACGTGCAAACAGGATCAGCGAGGTGGCTGCAAAAGAAGAGCGGGTCCCTGGACAGCTACATGGCACGTGCAAAGGCCCAGAGCTATAAAAGAACCCAGGGGGTGGGGGCGGGCGGGGTTCAAAATGCCCTCCGTTTGAGGAGGCCCTAGCCTCTCTTCAGCAGCCACCCGGGTCTCACCCAGCCCCCTGATTTTGCCAGGCCCTCCCTGCAGTAAGTCCCCTGGATGGGTCCCTGCTCTGTGCTTGGCTCCAGCCAGAAAAACCTTGGCAAATGTTTCTTTTAGAGTCAGTGTGGGGTGTGGGGCAGGGAGAAATTTTTTTTTAATGGGGATTTTTTTTTTTTCCTTTTGCATATGGTGGCACAGATGGGCCCATGATCCATAAAAACTGTTTGCAATTAAACTCCCACTTTGCATGGCTGGATTTGTCAGTTGTTTGAACCTCGAGTGTGGGGTTCCACGCTGACGGGGGAGATGGGGCTCAGGGCAGGGCGGGGCCAGATTCTGCAGGATGGGCGGAGGCCCAGGAACCTGCTCTGGGCTTGGGGCCCAAGCCGATGGGGCGGCAGGACAGCCACGCCAGCTCCCTCTCTGGGCATCCCCCAGCCCTCGCCAGGAGTCGGGAGTATGGCCAGGCGGCTGGGGTGGGGCTTGGCAGGGTTTCCCAGCCCAGCAGAGACTTGGCCAGGGCTTGGTGCCCTGGCTGTGGGGGTAATGAGGAGGGAGAGAGAGGAGCTAATCACCACTCAGCCCTGCCAGAGATTGGGTCTGGGATGAGGACAGGCAGGAGGGTGGTCGAGCAGTGTGAGCCATAATGGGGGTCCAGCAAGCAGAGTGCAATGGCAGGTTCAAGGCTGAGGAGCCAGAACCACTGGCCCAGTTGGCACAAAGGTCCAGCACGGTGCCAGGAAGAACTGCCAAGAGCCAGAACTGGCTCCTTCCTCGTCCCCAGGAGAACCGGCCAGCCTCCTTATGCCTCTGTACAGGTAGGGAAATCAAGGCAGGCACCAAGAACCTCTCAGGGGCTCGGGCTTCCCCTGCCAAACCAACAGGCTCTCTGCATTTAGGAGCCTTTTCAGAGGGCTTCTAGAATGGGGGCAAGGGGCCTGTACCCCTTCTACTCCTCTTGGCCTCAAAATGCCAGCCGGCCACCCCAGCTGCTGCCCTGGGATGCGTGCTTGTTTGGGTTAACAAATGCACCGTTTGGCTTTGGGAAATCCTGAGATCGCTAATAATTGTTCCCCGATGAAAAGAAATAAGGCCCTGATACCCCCTTTCCCCCGCCCCTTCCAAGCTGGGAAAGAAAAGTCATAAAAATAGCTTGTTATCTCACCTATTGAGGCTCCGACTGGATGTTACTGCTAATTGGGTATAACATCCTTGTCTTGTTCTCTCAGAAGCTAAATCAAGAAAGCGCCACTGCTGCGAACTAATTATATCTCCGGCCTGCAGCCTGCAGCTTGTCTCTCCCTTTATTGAGTTAAAAAATGGTCACGAACCTTCATCTTTTATCCCCCCAAGCACCGGGTCCAGGCTGCCCGCCAGACGTGGACCGCACTGCAGGAAGGTCTAGGAGGGGCTTCGGGGATGGACAGCAAGGTGAGGAGGGCCGGGAGGGAAGCCTTGGCCCCTAGGGCCTGCCTGGCTCCCTTCCTCCGCCACCACCCCAGGCCTCTGGCCTCTCTCCTCCCTGCAGCTGGGCCCCCTGGGAGGTCAGGAGCACGACAGCCAGGCGGCTGAGCATTCAGTCATTTATTCCTTCAACGTGCTCTAGGTGAGACTTCAGGTAGAGCGGGGGTAGCCCCAAGCACCAGCTAACCTCACCCTGGGTTCGAGGAGATGCTGACGAAATACACGGAGATGGGACCGGATCATTCTTCTGCCCAGAGAGCCACTGCAGATCCCTACCACGGAGTCCAGATGCCAAGACCAGCCCTGGCTCCTTCCACAGGCCCCGCGTGTCTCCATATTCCAGGCACATCCAGCCACATGCTGGTCCCTCAACCCACACTAGTCATGCCTGCCTGCCTGCCTGCCTGCCTGCCTCTGAGCTGCTTCTCAGGCTGCTCTTTTCCCCCAGAGGGGCCCCTCACCTTCTTAGAAGACCCAGCCCTACCTGTCAGAAGCCCACCAAGCTGTAAGGCCTTTAGTGACACCTTCTCCAGGAAGCCTGCCCTGTCTGCCTGCCACCCTCAGCCCTGCTTCAGGCTGTGGACCTCGAGACCTGAGTGTGACTGTCAGCTCAGCCACTCAGCAAGGGCATGACCCTCTTCTGCTTAATGGCTCTGAGCCTCAGTTTTCTCATCTCTACAATGGGTTAAGATTTCTTCCTAGAGGTGGTTGAGGGGCACATTGCAGGTGCTCTGCAGAATGATAAATGACGGAGTACCCAAGAAGGACCAAGCTCTCAGGAAGAGCTCACTCAATGTTATTATTATGCAGACTGAAAGCATCTGGAATCGGCCTAAAGCACTTGAAATGAGCAGGCACTGGGCTACACAGACACAGGTGTGTTTTGGCGTTGGATAAAGGTAACACACTCTGATACCTCACCAGCTCCTGTGACTGTTGAACAACCTATATCCTCAGAGAAGATCCCCCGGGGTCCCTTATTCTGGTACCATATGGAGATGGGCTGGCGTGGCCTCTGAGCTCATCAAGGCCAGGCAGGCAAGCGGGCTTCAGCTCTTAGGCCCCACTGATGGATTGGAGCTGCCTGCCCAGAGCCCTGGAAAGAACCCAAGGTCAGGGGAAGAACTCAGCAGGGGAAGAGGGCAGCAATTGATTGGCGATGTCTGCCAAGGGCACAGCAGTGGGAGGCAAGCCAGGCCTGCCACAGATACGCCATCCCTGACATTTTACAGAGGACGCAGCTGAGGCCGGGCTGGGGTGGGAGGTAACTTGCTCAAGGTCGTGCATCTCATAAAGAAAACAGCTGGCCCAGAACTGGATCCCCTCAGACCCTGCCCAAGGATCCTCCCATGACAGTCCCACCCAGCCTGGTCCTCTCACAGGGAGAAGACAGGCAGAAGCTTGCATGGATAATGAAGGGGATTCTGTTGTCCTGCCGTGTGGCCCTGGGCCGTCATTTTACCTTGCTGAGCCTCCGTTTCTTCATGTATACAACCGGGATTAAAAAAAAAAAAAAAAACAAAACAAAACACCCTTCCCACAGTCGTTTGGGGATTACGTGACAGGCCAAAATGCCCAAGCAGGAAGCTTAGCCTGGAGCACGGGCAGAGGCCAACAGTGCCCTGTGATTCCCATAATAGGCAAAGGCGTTTAGACAGGAATCTCCAAAGTCAGCAGTCGAAAATACCTCCTCCTCCACGGAGCCCTCCCTGGCTATCCCAGCCGGCAGTAATAGTTTCTACCCGATTTCCCGGCATGCTTTGAGAGACTGGGGCCCCGGAAGGCAGGGGCCATATCTGGCTTGTTCACTGCAGGCCCCTCGACCCTGCTCCTGGCACAATGCCTGCACACTGTGAATTCTTGCACTGTGGCGACGGACCCACTGCACTGTGATGGCGTGTCTGAGGCCTCACCACCTTTTAAGGCAACTGGGCTTGCTCATCTCTGCGTCCCCAGCACCTGGCAGAGAGCCTGGCACGGAGCCGTAATCTCTCTGAATGAACGGATGAATCAAGAGTAAAAATAGCAGTTCCTGTTTACTGCTCACTTGCTGTGGGTTACTGCCAAGCCTCACAGCTGCCCTCCCAAGCGGACCCCTGGCCCATCCGACAGATGAGGAGACTGAGATCACGCAGATGCTGAGGGCCAGGGCCAAGCCCCAAATTCAGGCCTGGGGACTGCAGGCTGAAAGACCCTGCCTCCTCTGTGTCTCCCAGTGCCAAGCTCAGGCCTGGACCCCACGGGGCAGCTGCGCCCACCTTGGCAACGAGTCCCGGAGCAGACAGCTGGCGGCTGGACCGACCTCCTCCTCTGAGGGAGACCACCCCTCCCCACAGACTCTGGGTCATTAAGTTCTGCATCATTAAGTCCCTGTCCCCAGGAGCCTGTTCACAGCCAGCCTCGGCCTTACCCCCTGACCTCCCGGGTCTTTGTCCTCTGTGCCCTCTGCACAATGGCAGGGGCTCCCAGGGCCCCAAACAGCTGCTGTGGCCGGGATGCTGGTTTGCTCTGGGGCCAGGGTGACTGGCTGGGGCCTGTGCCTGAGCCCACCCACTTGTGAAGGGCTCAAACTCACCCAAGTACTCTGCACACTCAAGCTCGTCCCACCCACCAGCCGGGGAGAAAACTGCTATTACTTCCTTGAACAGATGAGAAAAGTGAGCCCCAGAGAGGTAAAGCGGCTTGTCTGAGGACACACAGCCAGTGAGAGTGCAAAAGCCCAGGGTTCTATCCTAATCTGCAACTCCCTGCAAATGTTGCCAGACTGACCTCTTTAGCACCCCGATCATACCTCACCCCTCCCCAAGATGCCTTCACTGGCTTCAGGTTGTTCTGCCTCTGGACATGTCAACTACTTAGTTCAGCACTCAAGGCCCTGCACACCGTCCTAGTTTTTCTCCCTTTACCTCTACCTTCTTAGAAGCTCCCCCTGCCCTTCCTGGTCATGCCACTGAATCTCAAAGTCCCTCTGCCAGCAACATCATCTTTACTCCGTGCTGGGCAGATCCACCCAGTCCTCAGGCCTGAGAGCAAAAGCCCCCTCTGTCAGGAAGCCCTCCATGACGTGGTTTTTCCCTCCTGCATGTCTCTCCTCCAGCCCTGCTCGGGCTCTGACCAGAATCCGAATTAGTTGCAGATTCCTCCTCCCCGTGGAGGCTGTGGGCCATCTGATTTCTTAGAGCTTTGCCACCTGCACAGTGGCAGGCAGGGTGGGTGCCCTTGCCCACCCTGATGCCCAACACCCAAGTGGACCCAGGGGGTGGGGGTGGGGGGGTGGTTGGAGCCCAGGCTTGTTCCTTCATCCTCCTCTAGCTGGCCGTGCTGTGTTCTGCCCCCCCCCCCCCCCCCCCACTTCTGGCCACCAACAGACTTTACACCTGAGCTACTTCCTGGCTTTGTGACCTTGGGGAGCGAAGTAACCTCTCTGTGCCCGGGTCCCACCCCACGCACCAGTAAAATGGGGGTGGGGGGCAGGTAGCAGCATCTGCATTTCTTAGGGCTATGACATACACCCTGGGAGGTACCAGACAGGTGACCTCTCCCCAGGAATGCTCACCACTATTATTTCTGTCTGCACCCCTATCCGGCGGCCAGCACGTGAATTTGGGGGTCAGAGAGACTCAGGTTCCAACCACTTACTGGGTCTGTGATTCTGGGCAGGTGGCTCATATTCCCCGGGGCCTCTATTTCCCCATCTCTGAAATGGTACTAACTCCGCCCACACAAATGCAACCCGGATCCATCTCGGAACCCCTCTTTTGTTCCAGGCATGCAGTAGGCACTCCGATATTTCTCAACTAACGAATCAATGGTCCAGGTGTAAGGAATCCATCCCCCTTCCAGCCTCCTCTCCGCCCACCCCAGCCTCCAGAATCCCCTTCCCCACCCCCAGCCCAGTGCAGACTAAAATAGTCATTAGGCAGATTTCAAAAGATGTCAGTAGCTTATAATTATAGTCGACATCCTTCTGAGATAAAAGTGATTACCTTGGATGCAAATCACTTAGCAACCAATCAGGGCGGTGGGCGGCGCCCACGGAGGTGACCGGCCGGCGTGCAGCCCTCCGCCCGCAGTCCGCCCGGCACAGGCGGAGAAAGCGCACAATAGCTCTTGACACGCAAATGGGTTAACACAATAAAGGCGGCTCCGGCCGCTGCTGGGGGAGAACAGCAATTCCCGGCCCGCGGGAGGTAATAAAGCGGCCCTTTTGTGCGCGCCTCCTCGTTCTCACCCCCGCCCCGAGCCCAGAGGAATCGCCGCCTGATTGAATTACGGTTCATGAATATGAGCTGCTCCGCTTGCTTCCTCCGGTTCGTGAGGGACTGGAAGGTGGAGGGGGCCCGGGAAGGCTGGGGAGGGGCCCCTGGCCAGGCCCCAGCCCCATAGGAGCTCAGATGGGAGCCACGTGTGCTCACCACGTGTGCTCACCACGTGGGGTGCCCTGGGTAGGTGGGTGGGAGATCCAGCGGAGGCAGCTGGAAGGGTCCCTGCCTACCCTGCGGTCTTTGATCTTTGGCTCGGGGTGGGGGTGGGGGGGGGGCAGGAAGAGTCATTCGCGGCCCTGTTCTGAGGATGAGGCTCAGAGAGGCAAAGCTACTCACCCAAGGTCACACAGCCAACAAGGGTGGACCCATTCCATAGCCTGGCTCTTAACCATGAGCCACTGCCCACCACAGGGGGTTAAGCAACTCAGCCCAACCCTGCCCCCTCCCCGCCAGAGCAACTGTGACGCTCAGAAGGGATAGGGGATGGGCGAGCTTACATGGAATTAGACCAGTGATAAGGATTACTGGGGGGTTGGGGGAGGGAGCTAACCTTGAGAGAGGAGACTGTCCAGGGTTACCATCCCTGTTAAGGGAGCCCTGCCGGATCCTCTCCCCTGCCCAACCCTCTCCCCTGCCCAAACCTCTCCCATCTACCTCAATCTCCAGGACACATCCACCCCAAGGCCACCCCTTCCCCTCATTCAGCACCCCCAGAGCACTCACAGGCCACACCCAATGACCAGAACGCTCTGCACTTCTCTGTCGGGCAGATCCCCGTTTGTCCAGAGTCACCTTGTACCCTTCCTAGAGGGCCCTCCTCAACCTCCAGGCTGGGTCAGGAGCCACATCTACCAGGGTTGCCACCGACCCACCTACATCCTTGACTTCCCTACCAGCTGAGTGCCTACCAAGAGGGTCCCTGCAGTAACTGACTGAAGCCTCACCCCTCCCTGGGGGGAGCCCAGAGGGGCAGATGACAAGGAACCCGGGGCCAGCTCTCTCAACCCTTCCTGCCAGGCAGGCTTCATGTCCCACCTTCCTTCCCCCAGTGCTGGAGAAGAGGGGTGCCAGGGGTGAGGGAAGCAGGGTGTTCACAAGGCCAGGGCAGAAGTTGCTACTCTGCCCAACACTATCCTGTAGGTAACGGGGAGGCAGGATTCAAACCCAGGTTTCAGTGCAGGAAGGAACCTTGGTGAGGCCAGACTCCCTCCGTAGCCAACAGTCCCCGACTTTTGCAGGGACCCTGTCCAACAAGTGGTGTAAGGCCTCCCCTCCACCCGTGGAAGGGTGTGGGAAGACCTGAGGACTCCGGAGCCAAGGCACTTCAGAGCCAAACCTCTACAGCTGCCTGGCTGAGCACCTGAGCCTGTTTCCTCATCTGTAAAATGGGCCACAGCACACGAGCCACTCCAAGCGGTAACTGAGATCCTATACGATGCCTGGCACACAGGGAGACACTGGGTAAGCTGGCACTCCCTCCTGCTCGTCGCCTGGTGCTATTGCCAAGCCCAGGGAAGGGAACAGAAGGAATTGCCCAATTCTGACAGCCTTTCCCTCCGCTTTGGCTGTGGAAGTGTAAATACTCCACGGAGGACCTCCAACTGCCTGTGTTTGTGGATCTCTGGCGCGCACTCCGGGTTTGTTTCTAAACTGGGAAGCTTCGAGAGGCAGTGCAAACAGCCCTTCTGCCCACCTCTCCCACTTCTCCCCCCATCTGCTGTTGCTCTGTCCTTGGAAGCCTGTGTGTTTAACGACACCATTTCAGCTGGAAATATCATCTCCCTGCCAAGCCCCCAAAAGCAGCTCCACTGATATTTATTGACCTGTTAATCTAGCTGGAGAGCTGGGTAGGAGAAGAGAAAAAATGCTGGCTGCATAGAGACTAGGGCCTGGCTTCTCATTATGACCCCCTCCTACACACACACACACACACACACACACACACACACACACACACTTCCCTCTGCTCTCACCCTACCCCACGCTGAAGCAATGACACAGTTCTCTAACCTTTACCACAAAATGTGATCTCGGCAGTTTCACCCACATCCGACAATGGTAGCAATTGCTGGAAGGAACTCAGAAGAGGAATCAAAGAACCAGCGGCAGGATACTGGCTGGGGGGGATCTCTGGGCCTTCACAAGGAACAGGGCCAGTGCCTGAAGGGTGTGGGGAAGAAAGGGCTGGTGCCTGACCCCATCAAAGCTGGCCCCTGGCAGGGGCACACTTCATTCAGACCTTGGCACTGACGGGGCTGACTTGCCCTCTGTTCACTTAATGAGCACCACACTGTGCCTGTCAAAATCATCTTAAATGCCAAAAGGAGAGCGGGGCCGACAGGAGTTCAGGCTTGGCCGAGGCCCTTCATCTTGGGGTTGTGCAGCAAAGGAAACCCTTAGACTTGAGGGCTGGCAGGCAGCAGCTGCCCTGCACCTTCCCTGGCTGGGGGAGCACACACTTTTTCCCGAGTGGAAGTGGCCTGTTTTAAGGCAGGGGTCCCCCGTCTCTCTGGGGGCCCTGGGAACTTCAGCCTCCTGGCTGGGTGTATGTATGGTGGGGTTCGAGGTCTTCACCGTAGCATCCCTTTTGAAAGCATAAAGTTGCTGCTCTGTTTGGCAGTCCTGAGCCCCCAGGCAGTGCCAGGCTACACGGGCAAAGCTGAACACCTGTCCTTGGGGGGAGGAGCATCAGCCGGGACAGCTGGCACTGTTTCCCTCCCCCACCTCATCCAAGAGCTGGGGATTTAGGTCAGAGGACTACAGTTGAGAGTGGGGGAATCTGCCTTCACCCCTCCATTACCCAAAGGCATCAGGTCTCACCAGGAGTTACCACAACCCCGCCCCCTCTGGCCCTGGGTCAAGGCAAGTCGCGTCGCCCCAGCAACCCGAGATGTCAGAAGCCTGGCAGTGACGTCACGCTGTGGCCCCATTGGAGAACCCACCATCCTTGCAAGATTTTTTGAAGAACGAGGGCTGTACAGGAGACCCTGCTATGGTCTAGCCTTGGAGGGCGCAATCCTCAACGCAACCACCTGCACGGCCAGGACTCCACATCCCCCCCGCCCTGAGCTGATGTCCCCTGAGGATCTCAGAGGCTGCTTGGGAGAACCCCAAGGGTTCCAGCCCTCCAAGACACGGGAGTTCCCAGGGAATTTTCGGATGACAGAGCTGCTATCTTTGTCTGTTGGCTTTAGGGGTGGGGTGACCTTTCCTCTCTGGCATACGCCTCGCCCAGGGCTCCGTGGAGTCCCCACAACCTCCACTCCGGCCGCTTGGCCGGTTTAGACAAGTTGCGGGTGAGAGGGAAAGGGGTGGGGGGAAGACAAGGAGCACCAATGCTTCAGGATTCCCAACAGCTCAGGGCCCCTTTATTTCCGATCCGGCCGCCCAGACGCCAGGGAGTGCCCCCAGCTCCAGCCCGGAACCCCGCCCCGCGCAACTCACCAGATCAGCCAGGCCGTTGAAGGGCACCAGGTCTCAGCGGCGACGACTCTCTGCTCGCCGGGTCGCAGCCATGCAGAGGTGGCAGAGGTTGCCTGAGGGAGCCCCCCTTGGGGGCCGATGCCTCTCTCCGGGTGGAAAGGGACGTTGTCGGTGAGAGTGATCCAGGCACCGGCCCGCGCCGTCCGAAGTCGGCGGTGGCGGGTCTCTCGGCTCAGCGTGGGTCGTGCCCGCCCGGGACCTGGGCGGTGCGGGCGCTCAGGCGGCGCATCCTCACCGGGGCCTGTGCTCACCGCGTCCGGCGGGCGGCGCTGCGCCTCCCCTCGGGGTCTTGCTCAGGGCTGCAGCTCGGCCCGCGCCGCTCCCCGGGGCGCCCTCTCCGCCCGCGCCAGGAGCCGGGCGGCCGCGGCCCCTCTCGCCGGCCCCAGCTGCAGCCTGTCTTTGTTGCTTCCTCTCGCACGACCGCCCGCCCGCGGTTCGCAGCCCCCAGGTCCGCCCGGGGGCGGGAGGGGGTCGTCTCCTCTGGGGCTGCACGCACCTGCAGCGGCCCCGACTCCTCGCCGGGCATGCACCGGCCCCCGCAGGTTGCAAAGAGCGGCGGCGAGAATGCACCGGCCCCTCCTCCTCCTACTCCAAGCCCTGGGTGTGGGGGGAGGGGAAGCTGGAGAGCTGAGGCAGCCGCGGCGGCGGCAGCGGGCGGCGGAGGCTCGGATGCAGTCCCGGGGGCCTCGGCGCCGCGAAATAACTGGTCCGGGTGGCGCAGGGCGGACGTGGGAATGGCCAGGAGGACGGTACACCGGGCGTGCGAGCTCTCGAGCTGCAGCAGGGGCGGCGCGCGCCGGGCTCTCACGCGCCCATGGCCCCTGGCGGCGCGCAGGGGCTCCCGGGGCCTCAGCCTCGCGCCGCCTGGCGCGCGCCGGCGCCTCGCCTCGCCTCGCTTCAGGCCCGGGTGCCGCGCGCAGCGTCCCGCAGGCGGCGGGCCGGGCTCTTCACCTCCCCCGGCTGGAGCACGCAGCCTTTCTGCGGAGCCGCCAGCCCGGCAGTCCTGCCCGCTGCTCCGCTCCGGCCCGACTGACAGGCGCGAGCGCCGGCAGCGGCCGCGGCGTCTCGCCCCCCGCCCGCCCCCTGCGATCCAGCCCAATCAGCGGCGGCCGAGAGGCGGTTACCAGGGTGACGCGGCGCCGCGTCCTGCGGGGGGCGGGGCCAGGGGCCGCCACGCGCGCTTTTCGCGGCAAAATTCAAAGGCCGGCAGGGCGGCTCTCCAACCTCCTCCCCCAAGCTGGGGCGGGGCGGGGCTTACCTCGCGAGGACTGCAACTCCCGGCATGCAGCGCGCCGGCGCCGGGCGGAGGGGCCCCGACTTGGGGCGCAGAGCATGCTCGTATTTGTAGTCCCTTTGTCGGGACCCAGCGGTGGAAAAACCAGTATCCTTTATGGAGCGCATATTTGGGGCAAGGCACTGTGCTAAGAGCATTATCTGCATTGTTTCATATAATCTTAGAAACAACCCTATGAGGAATTTTGTTAAAAATAATAGCAAGTTAACTCTCATGTAATGAAGTACTCTACCTAAGCCTCGCAACAACCCTTTAGAGGGTTGGTATCATCCCTATTTTACAGATGAGAAAAACGATATGGTGGGTACTAGTATTATACTCCCAACTTATGGAGCAATTTGGGCCTAAGAGATGTGAAGTGACACTCTGTCCTGAGTGTTTTGCCCCCAGGCCTATTTTTGGCAGTCAATGATTTCTGGCATCACATTTAAGATCTGTGAACCACTGACTATAAACCCAGGCACCGTGCTGGGCTCTTTACAAGGTCCATCTCATAGTATCCACACCACATGTATGGGAGGCAGGCCCAGGCATTCTTCACCTAACAAATGGGGAACCTGAGGCACAGTATCCCCTGGTGTCCAAATTTTGAATCCATCAAACTGTATTGCACCTTGTGTTTCACTTTCTAAGCAGCTCCATACGCTCTCAGTAGGTCTGTCTGAGAGCCCACGGGTGGCCTGCTTAGCAGTCCCATTTTACAGCTGGAGAAATTGAGTCCTGGGAGGGACAGTTCTCCCCGTTGCCATGTGTCCATCACACAGCAAGTTGGGGAGCCAGCTTTCTAGGAAAGACTTCAGGGTCCCTACAGAAAGGCAAAACCGCAGCCGGCTATGTCTGTGTGACCGCAGCCCGTGTCTTGTGACCCCTTGGAGCCCATGGAACCTGGGTGGCCTTCCATCCCTGTCCTTGCTAGCTGTTGGTTTCGGTCATTTGTCTTCGTGGCTCTGTGCCTGTCTTGTCTGTGTATCGTAATTCCTATTTTAGGGGGTTCTTGTGCGGACAAAAAGTTATTGCTGGAAAGGATTCAGAACACACTACATGCTTCATGAATGCCAACAGTGGTCATCCAGACACGGAAGGCTTTGAAGACCCTGGTGAGTGTCCCCAGTGAGATGGGTTGCTTACAGTCAGGCCCTAGCCTACTTTTAGGATCCAGCCCACCCCCTACCCAGAGGTTGGGAGAGGCGCCAGAGGGGGAGCTCCAGGGCCCGACCAAGTAGGCCACCTGCCGCCTTATCTAGGGCAGGAGCTGGCCCTATTTCAGGTCCTCGCGGCTGCTGCGAGTGCCATTCCCAGTAGCTCCTGGCTTCGGTGCCCTGCTCTAGTTCTCGCGGGCTGACCCACCCAACCCTCGTGGAGTTGGAGTGGGGGTGGGGATTTACCTGGGAACGTGACCCAACCCTCAGCCGCTTCTGCTCAAGCTGTTCCAGGGGCCAGCTGCCAGAGCTTCCAGTGACACCTGGGCAGGTTGCCTGGGCAACACATTGGGTGGACCTGGGGTGTGGACAGGTGGGGAGAACACGGTGCAGGACTCAAGCCAGGTGCAGAGAGAGGGACAAAAACCAAACCAACCAACCAACCAACCAACCAAACAAACAAACAAACCAAACGTGGGAAGAAAGGAAATGCAGAAAAAGGCTATGGGGCCACACCATTTATTTTCCAAAGTTTGGGATTTTTTTCCATAGTAGGTTACCATGACTTGATACCTACTATGTGCAGGCTGTGTGCTCAGTGCTGTTTATATCACTTTCTATCTCCTCTTACCTTCATAGCAACCCCGTGAGGTCTATTCGATTGTGATCCACATCTCACAGCCGGGGAAGGCCATGTGACTTGCACAAGGTCACACAGTGACAGAACCAGGTCCTGAACACCGGAGCCCTCGAACTTGATTTATTGCACCCCATACCGGCCACTAATTGACTGGCTGTGGCCTTGAGGGCAAGTTTCCTCTCCTCCTCTGGACCTCAGTTTCCTCTGTTGTAAAATGGAGGGTAGAGCTTATAACTGAGCCCTACCGATCGGACTCTCTTGAGCTGGCACCCCTCCCTGACTCAGTAGCCCCCAAAGGTCCCACTGTGGTTCCAATGTACAGCCGGGGGGTTAGAAGTTCTCAAAAGACCCCTCCATCTCCGAAGGTCTGTGAGCCCATGATGTGCTAATGGTGGGATTTCAGGCAGCGGTGGGCTGGAGGGCAGGTGTATAGGCGGAGAGCTCAGTCTTCCAGGTTCCTCTCCTGCCCCTCCAGGCAGGTGGACGGCCTCATAGATGCTCAACCTCAGGTCTTCACTTACACCCTCCCATACTCACAGTGCCTACCTCCCTGAGGTCAGGCCCTCCCGTCAGTGTCCCCTGGCCCTCCAGTTCCCAGCTTTGATCCAGCCTTCCCTTGCTATTGGTCACGTGCAATAACTCTGCATTATGTGAATGGAGACAGTGTCAAGATAGATTTGCCACGGTCCACAGAACCACCAGGCGGGCCAGCGCTTGAATGCCGGCTCCAGCCAGGGGTTCAAGAGGCCCTGAAGGGGTTGTGGGACAGCCAGCACCTCAGCCCTCACCGTATCCCAGCCTTGCTGCAATACCTGCACAGCCTCTGTGCACAGGCTAACTTCCAGGTCTTTACCCATTCTGTCCCTTCCACCTAGAGTATCCTCCCTCCAGGTAAGTGACCTTTGCTCCTCCTTCAGACTTCAGCTAGGGTGCCCCCTCTCCGGGAAGCCTTCCCTGACTACTGCCCTCCAGGCTGGAGCGCTCCCCCCTTCCTAGATGTACCCAGTCTATTTTATAATGGCCCAATTATTTGACAGTCTTCCCCGCCAACCTGAGGGCTCTGTGAGGGCAGGAGCTGCATTTGAACTGCTTTCACCCCAGCACAGGCCTGGTATGCAGTCGGCGCTCAGTAAAGTGTTGTTGAGTCCATCTCTGAACGAATGAATAAATGTGGCCCAGGTTTTGTTTTGTTCTCTTGTAGTGGAGAAGCAGGGAGAGGAGGAGGGAGTGGCATCACACTGGCTGGATCTGAATCCTGACTCTTCAGGTTAATAGCCATGTGGCTCATCTGCTCTGTGCCTCGGTTTTCCCCAACCGGGAAATGGGGTTAATTGCCACGTAGGTACTGCTCAAGGAGACCGGAGGCTGGAACTTTTGTTCCCACTTTCTTATATATGTAAGGTTAGTCATGCCTGTTCCCTCTTTCACTCTGCTCATTCATTCATTCATTCAAAATTTCCCAAGTACCTGCTCTGTGCCAGCCACTAGGGATTCAGCAGTAATCTAAACACAGTCCTTGACCTTGTGGGGCTCAGGTTTCATGGCGGGGGGGGGGGGGGGGGAAGGGACAGATAAGACAGCTAGCACTTATCATCCAGGGTAACAGGAGGGAAAAGCATAGAGCAGGCACCTGACCCAGCCAGTGGGCTGGTGCTGGTGAAAAGGCTGCTCAGCAGCCCCTAAAATATGGGTAGGAGGTAACCAAGGGGAGGGGCGAGGGAAGAGTCATCCTGGCAGAGGGCAATGCCAATGCAAAGGTCCAGTGTCCCAACTGAGGGGGCTGTGAGTGTCCCAAGAGTGGAGGGGGTTCAGAGGCTGAGCTGGGCTGGGGAGGGAGGCGGGGGAGGCAGAGACTGAGCCTTTGTCCTGGTGGGGGGAGAAGGCCTGCCCCAGCCTCCCTCCCCAGCCCCCACCTGCCTCACCTGCCCTTGTTGCCATAATCTAGGCCAGAGCCTGGAGGGAGCCGAGCCCCCATTGGTGCACACCATGTAGGTTTTTCAGAGATAATTTAATCAGAGCTATTAATAAGCAGAAAAGAAAGAGCTCTTTATGCTCCTCCTGGAGAAAAGGGGAAAGATGAAGAAGCACGTGTAACCTTGTTATTCACCCAGCCCTGCCCCCCAAGTACCTAGAGTCTCTCTCCAGGGCAGGCCAGGGAGATGGGGCCAGGAGCCCAGAAGAGGGGGGCTGAGGAGATCCAGGGAGCCCTGGGGACTGGCCCCTGCCATGCTCCCCTCTGGCCACCTTGGCGTCCCCTTGATTGTTTGCAGGTGCCAAACTGTTTCCACTGAGGCCTTTGCCCAAGCTGTGCCCTCCGCCTGGAACGCTCTTCCTTCTGCTCTTTGCATTATCATCCTTTAGGTCTCAGCTCAAATGTCACATCTGCAGAGAAGCACTTCCTGACCACCCCATCTGCATTATTCCCCGACAGCACCCTCCTTCGCTTTCCCTCCCCAGCACTGATTACTGTCGGCAACTCCCAGGGCCCTTGTGGGTTGACTTGTTTCTCTTCTGTCTCCCAGTCTAGATTGTCAGCTCTGGGGAGGTGGTGGGGAGGACTCTTTGTCATCATCGGTACTGGATCGCCAGCACGTTGCATAATCACTTGCACAGAGTAGGTTCTATGTCGTTATTTTGCTGACAGAATTGGGGAAGGTTCAAGATGCCTGGGGAGTTGGGAGAGCAGCCAGAAGGTGGTGGGGTCCCTTCCACCTGGCAGAACCCAAGAGAATCTGGGAACCGTTAAACCCCGGAGAGGGAAGGCCCGTGCTCAAAGTCATGCAGCAGGTTTGGGCCAGAGGTGGGACTTGAACCCAGAGCCCTCTCAGGGCATACGGTTTCATTTGAGGCTCATCTGACACACCAGCTGTGTGTTGAGGAGGATTCTGAGGCCTCTTCACCCAGGCTCAGGAGGGAAAGAGGGCTGTGCTGCCATCGATTAGTGACGTCTGCTGAGTCTGGGGTTAGCTGTTGGGGAACCAGCAGCGCAGGGGCTATTCCTATGAAGGGGGAGTGTTGAAAGAGCACTGGATTGGGAGTCCCGGGTTTTGTTCCTTCAATCAGCACCACCATCTTATCATGTGACCCCTCTAGACAAGTCAGGCAGCTTCCCTGGGCTCAACTGAGAGTTGGGACTCTACTTACCCTGGCCCTGCCTATCTCAAGGAAGGACTACAATGAGAAAACAGATATAACATTTCCAAAAGCCTAATGGACTCTGTACACAGAATCAATGATTATTATTGTAAAACAAAGTGACAACAATAGTAATAATTCCCCACTACGGACCAGGCACTGCCCCAGGTACTTTTCATACATGATCTGTAAACCTCACAGCAAAGCCCACGAAGGGGAACCGCTGGCCTGTGTTAGAGACGTGGACCCTGAGGCTGGCATCAGTGGTCTTGCTGGAGGTGGCAGAGAGCTCCTGGGTGGGCGGCACCAGGATTCGAACCCTGATGGGTCTGTGTGATAGGTTTCTGCCTTAGCCGGAGGCCTGAACAAACAGGAAGCAGCGACCGGATGTGGAGGTGATCCCCCACGACCCTCCGCAAGGTCGATCTCTGCTCTTCTGACCAGCTGGGCCTGGTTCTCCCAGGCTCTGAGTGGCAGGGAGATTTCCAGGGGATTAAACACAGCCCGCCCCGCCCCCCCTCTGGCCTGGAAAGGCCACCAGGCCCTCCCAACCCCGCCTGGCAGATCTCCTTTTGTACAAAAAGTTATTGACTTATCAAGGTTAAAATACATTCAGTGCAGGCCAATAAAACAGGGATACCGCCGCATCCTGGCTGTCATGTGTAGCCTGGTTTTCATGGCAACGGGCTCTCTTCTGCACATGAAACGGTTCAGTTGTGCAAAGTTCAGGCGTTACATAAACAGGGAGTTAACAACAGCGGCAGAAATCAATGTCTGGCCAGGCATGGCCTGGGGAGATAGCATTGATTGGGCCTCACGTTGTCGATAGGCCAGGTGCCTGCTTCCTGCCCGGTGGCCTTGGGCTCCCTCCCATAGCCCCACCCCCGGCTCAGACCCAGAGAGCTCCAGAAAGGTGCCTCCACCCTTGCCCCAGAGCCCCTTCCTGGCGGCGATCCAGCAGGGAGGGGATCTGCTAAGCTGTCTGCAGCTGTTTTGTAAACCATTATATTGCTCCGAGATGCCATTCCCTTGCCTTAAAATAAGTTCACGCCATTGTTAATAGAAAAAGCAGTCCTTTGCCTATTGAACCACCCCCGTGACAAGGAACAATCCCACTGCCTCTATGTTTAGCCATAAAAACCACCCATTTGTCAAGACGTGCCCCAATCGGGTCAAATAGATCAGGATATGAAACCAAACTGGCTGTGTAACTTTCACTAAGTCACTTCACCTCTCGGAGCCTTGGCTTCCTGTTTTCTGAAATGCAAGAATAACAGCACCAGCTTCCTGGGGGTAGGGAGGAAGAAACAGCTTTGGGTCTGTGTCGGGAAGCTGGCCCTCTTGTGTCTCTCTTCAACTATAGATCCCAGCAGACACCTAGATGAGGCAGAAAAAGACCCCAGGGGACTAGGAAGTGATGCTTGGGCTCATAATCCCAGCTCCACTGCTAGCTGTGTGACCTTAGGCAAGTCACTTTACCACCCTGAGCCTTGGCCTTCCTTCCCTTCATGCAGTATGGGGAAAGTGCCTTCGCAAGAGCGAAGAAGAACAAATGAGCTCAATGTTCTGGGCGCGCAGAAGGTGCCTTGGAAAGATTTCTCAAAACAGATCCTTCCTCCAGTGTTCCAATCTCAGATCTACCCACCCTCATAAAATGGAAAATCTCATGGGATTTCTCTCGGGAAAGAAAGGGTTTCCGAGGAAAGAGTTATCCATTCCATTTCCTGGAAGGTTCTTACGGACAGGGACCTAGTCCTGTTCATCTTTGTATGGTCAATGCTTGGTACAGAGCCCAGGTCTACGGTAAGATGTCAATACGTGGTTATTGAACAAGGGTAAACTCCTCTAGAGAGCCGACTAGACCTTCTCTATCCGGCCTGGGATACAAAGGGATGGGGACAAGGGGACGGCGAGGATGACTTAGGATGGGTTTGGGGGTGCTTCTAGCCCCACCGTATGGCACACACAGCTAACTCACTGGCTGAAATTCATACCTCCTTCCACGGAGTGGAGTGGATGCTGGGAAGCAGAGCCCAGCGGGAGGATGAAGCTCAGGGCTACATTTCCAGGCATGGCTGAACGAGTAGCTTTTGCCAGTGAAATGTGAGCAAGCCGAGTGTAGGAAGTGATTATGCCTCTTGTATACAGTTTTCTCTTCTGCCCCAAGGCAGACGATGGACCTTTCCAGGGCGGAGCAGGGCCAAAAGAGGGATGGAGCCTGGGGCCCTAAATCACTGGTGGAGGAAAGTTGCCCACTTGTTGACCAACAGCACGAGCTTTGGACTATTATATGAGAACTGAACGTTTGCTGAGTTGCACCATTAAGACGCCAGGGTCTGTTTGTTACAGCTGCTGTGTTGCTGTTACAGATTCACAGGACTTCCCAGGAAGGACTCAGAACACCTCCCTCCCCCTCCTCTCCCCCAAACACATACCCACCAGTACAGTCCTCTCCGAGTCACGGAATTTTACAGAGCTGAGAGGGGACCCTTATTTAATAAAGCAAGTACGGTAAAATATTAATGATAGAACCCAACTAGTGGATATTTATGTGTTCACTGTAAATGTCTTTCAACTTTGCTGTATGTTTGAAATGCTTCATAATAAAATGATCGAAAAAATATCTATTCTTATATTTTCAAAATCTTTCTAGGAACCTTACGGTTTTAGGAAGATATGTCAGGGACTACTAGTTATGGGGGGGGGGAGGTGCAGAGAGAACTCCCCGGAGTTCTCCGGGCATCTCTCCCCGGAGAGCACTCCGGGGTCCACACTCCCCCCTCTGCCCCACCCACTTCAACTACAGCACGACCAATTTCATCTTTTTCATATCAGAGTTCAGCATGTGATTTAATTTGAACAAAAGGTTTCCACTGTTCCAGTCATAAAAGCCTGAAAACTGAGTTCAACCCTCTCGTGTTGTAGATGGGGAAACTGAGGTTGAGAGAGACGGTGTAACTCCAGGTTACACAGTGAGCCAGTAGCCGGACTGGAAATGAAACCCAGGTCTCCTGGTCCCCAGGACGGAGTCGTTCTCCATGGCTTCCTGGAGGTTCTCGGGGGGGGGGGGTGCTCCACCCTGGGGGCTACTTGGACGCAAAGGGGCGGGTGGGGCACCAGGCAGGACTCCTTCACGTCCTGCACCCTCCAGCTAGAGCCCTCCGCCTTTGGCGGTCTTATATGTTGGGTTCCAAGGTATTTGACCAAATGCTCTGCAGGGAGGGAGTGACTGCGTGGGAGGTGGCGGAGGTGGGTACTGGAGAGGACTTCAGCAGGTCCAAGAGTTTTCTGGAGTGGGACCCTCCCCCTGCCCCCCAGCACCACCCCCTTCTCTCTAGCTGCGGTGAGAAGATGGATGGGAGGAGGCAGGGCTGGAACAGACCAGTCAGGAATGATGGATTTGGGCCCCGACCAGAAGCCCCCAGGGTCATCTGGAGCCACAGGCAGAGGTGAGAGGTCATCCAGCCAGGCAGGTGGGTCAGTAAGGGACAGGGATAGGGAGTCAACTTAGGGGTCTGAGGGCTAGTAATGGAAAGGGTGGGGTGTACTCTAACCCTGGCACGACTCTAGTATAGCTGCCTCATTCATTCATTCATTCATTCTACTAGTCCTGTGTGCCCGGCCCGGGCTGGGCACCAGAGTTCCAGGATAAATGGGCACCGTTCCTGCAGGGAGAGGGGCAGGAGGGAAATGAACAGTGTCACCTCACCCCACCAATGATTGGTCACACGCCTTGGGCAGTTCCCATCGTCCCCCCGAGCTTCAGTTTCCCCATGTGGAAAAGGAGGAGAACCTCGGTTCCAAACCGACGACGTGTGTGATGCACGTGGCACAGAGCTTCGCGTGGAGACGTGGCGACTCCCTTCCCCAGACTTCCAATTAGGAGAAAAGAGAAGGGTCACGTTACCCGACCTGGACTGTTTCGGGGAAGACGAGCACGAGTTCAAATCTTGACGCGGCGTAGCAGCTGTGGGGCGGTGGGCCATGCTCCTCTGTGGAATAAGCATGGTAATCATAGTGACTGCCTTGCCTGATGGATATGAGGTTTCAGTGAGGTAATATATGAAAGCATAGGGGCACCTGGTTGGCTCAGTCGGTGGAGCCTGCAACTTCTGATCTCAGGGCTGTGTATTCAAGCCCCACACTGCGCGTGGAGCCTACTTTAAAAAAAAATATATGGGGCGCCAGGGTGGCTCAGTCGGTTAAGCGTCCGACTTTGGCTCGGGTCATGATCTCGCGGTCCGTGAGTTCGAGCCCCGCGTCGGGCTCTGGGCTGACCGCTCAGAGCCTGGAGCCTGTTTCGGATTCTGTGTCTCCCTCTCTCTGACCCTCCCCCATCCATGCTCTGTCTCTCTCTGTCTCAAAAATAAATGTTAAAAAAAATTAAAAAATATATATTATATATATAAATATAAATATAAATATAAATATAAATATATAGGCACCTGGGTGGTTTAGTTGGTTAAGAGTCCAGCTTCTATTCAGGTCATGATCTCACAGTTCGTGAGTTCGAGTCCCACATTGGGTTCCTCTCTCCTCAGCACAGAGCCTGCTTCAGATCCCCTGTCTCCCTCTCTCTCTCCTCTCTCTCTCTCTCTCTCTCTCTCTCTCTCTGTCTCTGCCCCTCCCCTGCTCAAAAGCATGCTTTCTCTCCCTCTCACAAATAAACATTTAAAATAAATAAATGTATATACAATATACATATATATACGTGTGCATACACACATATAAATATATAAAGAAGAGTGCCTGGCCCACAGCTAACACTCAAGTCAATGTTAACCTTTGCTATCAGTGGTATGACGGACCCTGAATCTACCAGAGCAGTAAGAACACCATCGGTGAGTATTACCCTAGTGCTACAGGAGAGCTCGCAGACCATCTGAACCTAGACTGGTGCCTATACGCCAACCCTGGCCCATCCGGAGCGAAAGCCTGGAGCTCTGGCTTGGATTGGCTTTGCCACCCCCTGCAGGCTCAACGAGAACAGCGCTGCAATTGATTAGCAATGTCTGCTCGGGCAAGGGTGGGGACAGGGACAGGAGGCAGGCCTTCTATTAGCCATTCCCTTGCCGTCCCAAGCCCTCCCCTTGTACAGATAGGGAAACTAAGGCTCAGGGAAGAAAACGAGACTCGCTCAAGGCCACGCAGGCAGTCACAGACAGGGCTCCTGTGCCCGCCTTCCCGATTCCTCGCTGGGCCCTGGTCTGTGTCATTTAATCCTGTGGAGAAAAGTCATTACTTCTCCATTACATTTCTCAGCCTGTTTTCTGGAAGGGAGTTAATTGATTTAAACTTTTCCAGGATGAGTCTCCCTCCTCCTCCCCTCCCCTGGGCCCCCCGATTCTATTATCGCTCTGCCTCTCGGAAATGAGTAGGTGGCATCTGTGAAGACAGGCACGGACGTCTCTAGGCAGGGCCTTGAAGCGGGTGTGAAGAGTGTGGACCTTGCCTGGGGCTGGGTCTTCTGGGGACCTCCACGTTTAATGACAGTAACTGCCAGGATTCAAGCGTGTGGTGTTCCTAATCCCGAGAGTGGTTACTAATTGTGTGCTAGGTGTGGCTCTGAGTGTTCATTGACTGGTCACATCCACCCGATATACAGAAGGAGAAACCGAGGCACAGGGATGGTCCCAGAGCTGGGATTCAAACCCAAGACCGCCTGGCTCCGAATTCTTTGTTCTTTACTATTTATAATCACTGCCTCCTTGACTCTGTCAAAACCCAACCACCCCAAATGCCCTTTCCGATTCTCCCTCCACATCTGTGGGCTTGACTGCGGGGTGATCACTGACACCCCACTTGATGGATATGGAAACTGAGGCCAAGCTGGAGGATGTGGGGATGGATCCCGAGTCACATGGGAAGTGGGCCAAGGCTCTGTCTTTGTCTGCCCCTGTGGGGAAGAAGCTGAGGCTCAGAGTACGGCTGGTGTGGCGATCTTCCTGGCTGATTCATCTTCCAAGCTGAAATATTTATTTATGCACCCCATTTAATCAGGATATGCCGTAATTAGCGGCAGATTTGTGCCTCCTGCCTGTGGTATTATTTATTTCGGGTTCTGGGCAGCCACTTCCCTGGGCCGAGTGTGCACTGGGCCTGGATTTCAATCAGATGGGGCCATGGCAGAGCTGTCCCGGGGGACCTCACGGCGGCAATGCCCCCCTCGGAATGATAAATGAGCCCACAGACAGCAGAAATGCTGCCCAGCTGCTCTGGGGGGCTGGCGTGCGCAGGGTGGGGAAGGGATGTTCTCACCAGTCCCAGGATCCTGTCACCGAGGCACTCCCCCTCCCCCAGTGCCAGACAATAGCCTGGCATCCCCAACCTCAGAAAGAAACAACCAAGACAGACAGCTCCACGTGGGCCCCACTGCTGTCCTGCCTCTGGAATCCCAAGGCTGGAAGGAACTTGGAGGGGCCACCTGTCCCTATTGCTGTCTTAGTTCACGTTTTCATCTCGGCATCTCTTGGCCTTGACCGTGGGGAACGTGCTCCTCTCCTCGCAGCCCCCATGGCTGGGAAGTTCCTTCTGCTGTCTAACCTTAGTCAAGGGGAAAGCATTTGCGCCTCTGTCCCGCAGGTGATCCCATGAATGACACCCTCTGTCGCTGTCTAGAAGGAGGTGGAAGGTACAGGAAGGGTGGGGGAGGGTGGCAAGGGGTTCTTTGGATGCTAAAGGGAGTGGCACAGAAATAAAAGCTAACCTTTATTGTGCTAAGGCCTTTACCTGTGTTTGGGTGAGTTTCTTAACCTCTCGGGGCCTCTGTTTGCTCAACTGCATAATGGGGATAATAGCAGGAGATACCTCCTGTGATTGCTACGAAGATTGAAAGAGTTAATCACTCAGCGCCCCTAAAAAGTACCTGACACACAGCAGGTGCTCAATAATCATGCACTGTTGTTATTATTTGGTGGTTGATTCTTACACGACCCCGGGCGCGTCAGATCCACACCATTTTACAGACGAGGAAACTGAAGCCAATGCCTTACCCACAAGATGGCCCTCACCATCCTCGTTTTCCAGATGGGGGAACCGGGGTCTGGGACCCCAGGGAGCCCCTCAAAGGCTGCCTCCTGCACGCTGAGGGCTCTGTGGGTGGTCCCCCCCCCCCCCCGCTTTGTCGCTTTGTCCTGGGATCCATCCAGAAGGAGGGGACATAGATACTGACCTCGCCGGGTGCTTTGGGAATCAAGCGAAGCCATCTATGGGAGGCACCCAGCATGAGCCTGGCAGGGAGAGAAGCCCGGACTAGGGTTGGAACCTCGTCCTCTGGCCACAGAGGAGCTGAGTCCTGAGGTTGGCTCACAGGGGCTCCAGGAGAGTGTTTCTTGGATTGTCAAATGATCATAGAGAAGCTGGCACAGCTCCCGGTGGGGGGAACGGGGGTGTCAATTAGGCCAGATGCCCACAGGGGGATCCCGTCGCGGCTGGCCTAGTTGGGACAGGGTTTGTGGCCGACCTTCCACCAGGGACTGCTGCTTCCAGGCCAACTGTCCTAATGAGGTCAGCGAGAGATGTGGCTGTAACAGGTGGGGGAGGAGGTGCGGGGGGACTGCGCTTGGGTCTCATTTTGCAGATAAGGAAACTGAGACTCGGCGAGGGGAGGTGATTTGCTGGGGGGCACAGTTTGTAAACCTTGGAGGCTCTGGGAGGGTCCCTGATGCCCACATCCACCAAGCTCGTCCAGGTCCAAAGTGAGTTTGCTGTGTGGCCTTGAGGGAGTTACTCAACCTCTCTGAGCCTCCCTTGCCTCAGGTGTCATAATGGGAATACTACCTATGTGGGGATAGGCGTGGGGGGATTCTGGAAGTGAGCTGTTGCCCTGCTCTGCTCAGAGGATTCTGACCTTGAAACAGAACAAAGGAGTTTGGTGGGGGAGGTCCCTTCTGTGTCCCTTCTCACTTTTCCCAGGCTCTTCACTCTGCCTGAAATGCCCTTCCCCGCCCCCTTTCCAGGCTAACTTCTCCTCATGTTTGGGTCCCACCTCCATTGACACCTCCACCAGGAAGCCCTCTCACTGCCCCTCCTCCACATATGGGGTGAGTCTCACTTCTGCGCTCCCCCTAGCCTCTCCTTTGATCTCGCCTTCCTCACTGTTAGTTCCGTGGGGGCAGGCACCGGATTATCTGGTTTGCACCGCAGATCTGGCATCCAGCATGGGGCTTGGGCACGTGGCAGGTGCTAATAAATGTTTGTCTGATGACTGACTCACTCACTGAATAACTGAATGAGGGAACCAGTTAACAGAACCCCCTGACATGCTTCTATGTCTCCCCCTAAAAGACAGGGGGAGTGCATGTCTCCCCCTAAAAATCCATATGTTGAAAACCTAATGCCCAAGGTCACAGCATTGGGACGTGGGGACTTTGGGAGATGACAAGGTCCTGAGGGCAGAGCCTTTGGTAATGAGCTCCCTGCCCTTATAAAAGAGGCCCCAAGGGGCGCCTGGGTGGCGCAGTCGGTTAAGCGTCCGACTTCAGCCAGGTCACGATCTCACGGTCCGTGAGTTCGAGCCCCGCGTCAGGCTCTGGGCTGATGGCTCAGAGCCTGGAGCCTGTTTCCGATTCTGTGTCTCCCTCTCTCTCTGTCCCTCCCCCGTTCATGCTCTGCCTCTCTCTGTCCCAAAAATAAATAAACGTTGAAAAAAAAAAAAAAAAAAAAAAAGAGGCCCCAAGGGGCCCCTGGGTGGCTCAGTCGGTTAAGCGTCTGACTCTTGATTTCCACTCAGGTCAAGATCTCGTGGTTCCTGAATTTGAGCCCCTTGCTGGGGAGTGCGGAGCCTGTTTGGGATTCTCTCTCTCTCTCTCTCTCTCTCTCTCTCTCTCTTCTCTCTCTGCCCCTTCCCTGTTCTCTCTCTCTCACTCTCAAAAAAAAAAAAAAAAGAGACCCCCAAGAGCTCCCTCACCCCAACAGTCATGTGAGGAAAAGTGAGAAGTCAGCGACCCTAAAGACAGCTCTCACCCCACCCTGCTGCCTCCCTGACATCAGACATCAAGCCTCCAAAACTGTGAGAAACAAATTTCTGTTGTTGATAAGCCTCCAAAGCTCTGGCATTTTGTTAACAGCAGCCCGAACCGACTACAACACATGCCCACCTCTCCTGGTTCCCAACCTCCACCCCTCTTTGCAGAGAACCAGGAAGCTGGCAGCTTGAGTGGCGACAGCTAAATTTGAATCCCCCGTAACGGCAGCTGCACAGATGTAAAGCCAGGCTCTCAGCTCGGGGAGCTCGTTGGCTTTCTCCAGAATGGCCCTGGTCAGGTAGGTGCTGCTGGGGAGAAGCCGGCTTTGGGCTGTTCACCTTTGGCGCCTACGGGAGCAGCAGAAAAGGCTGATCTGGAATCACGCAAGGCCTTCACCACCTTGGGCCATAGTTTTCTCATCTACGAAATGGACCTTCCATCCTGGAGCTGCTGTGCGTGCTTAGGGAAGACCCCAGGATGGGTGGATGGGCGGGGGGGGATCCATGCAGGCATAGTCTGTCCCAGACTGGGCTTCCTCACCCAAGGGAGGGCCCAGGCATCAGCTCCCAGTGTGCTGCTTTGAGGGACCCTCACCATCTGCCAATCCTGTCCCTCTTTCCCCTTCCACACAGATGCTCGGATCTCCCGATGGAAATTTCCACTGGGAGAAGGGCTGCAAGTTTCTATGGTCATTTACTGAGCACCTACTGTGGCCCATCTGACTACACAGACAAGATAAATCAAAAAACCCCTCCCAGCTGGGGCCGCATGGCATGGGGGCAGAAGGGGAAGTAATTTGGGGGGGATGAGTAGGAGAGAAAGAAAAGAAGCCCCCTGTAGAGACCACTGATGGGGTTTTTTGCTGTCTGGTTAACAGTAATAATCACCCAGGAAAGGTTTTGAGCCCTTACCAGGCGCCATGCCCACCAAGGCCTCCCAGCAACTGTCTTAGGACAGGTTCAAAATGTCTCTCCATTTTACAGATAAGGAAACCGAGGCTCAGAAAGGTGCGGTGGTGCTTTTGGAAGGCACCCAGCTTGGAAGTTACAGCACTGTGATCTGAATCCTGGTAATGTCAAAGCTTATGCTCCTTGGCCAGGGGCCTCGTATGGAGATGATCAGGAAACGTTTGTTGATTGACTAATGGAAGGAAGGAAGGAGAAATGATTTAATGAATGAATGGCCAGCCAGCTCTAGGATGGCTACTGGGGGCTGGCAGAGCCTGGAGAGGAAACTCCAAATCCAACCCAGGCCCCTGCTGATCTCCCACAGTGCCTTGCCCCCCACAGGGTGGAGGTGGGTGGCCATCCGGTGGCAGAGAAGGGGTAGAGGCCCAACTCCCCCAGCCTCTGTCCTGCCCCTGAATGCTTGCACTGTTTGTGACTTATTGTTTAACTTTACAAGCTCCTTGGCTTTTATGAGGGTTATTTATAAAGCTCTGGGCTTTGATCCGCAGCATAAAAAAGCAAACTCCTGTGTCTGAAAATGTCACCGGGGATTAGGGAGCCTTTGAAGTCCCCTCCCTGCAGGCAGCACCCGCCCAGCTTCCCCTCCAGAGGGCCTCTAAGCCTGGGAGCCCTGCCCAAGGCCTAGGGGCCCTCCTTTGCGGTGCAAGTGGCCCCTGGCCAGACGACTGACAGGTTGGGGTCCCCTCCCCGCTGGAGCACTCCACCCAGCTGGGCACTGTTCCCAGCCCCAGTCAGGACTGAGCCTTCCTGATCTCCAGATGTTGGCAACATCTGTCTCTCACATTTATGGACAGCCAGAGGCTGCTATCTCGCATCCCTGAGCCCAGAACTAGGGACTGTGGGGGTTTAAAAAAATGGATTATTATTACCGGCTTATTAGGAGGGAGGGGGGCAGGGAGTGTAAACAGGCAGGTAGGGTAGAAAGAACAGCTCTCAGTGTGGCAGGTGACTATCCCCTTCCTCCTAGCCCTGGGGTCTAGCCTTCCACCCTGCCTGCTCCGGAGAGACCCCTCAATTGTTTCTCTCCTCTTCAGTCAGGTGACAGCTGGAGTGGTTCAGGCGAGCTCATGGCGGGGGGGGGGGGGGGGGGGGGGCCGGGACGGAGAGAGAGACACAGCAGACAGTCTAGAGAAGCAGCAATGTTTCCTGCTCCCTGCCTGGTTCCCAGAAGGAGGAACGGGATGACTTGGCCCGGGGCCGTTCAGACATTCTCAGTGGCTTCAGTGTGTCCAGGGCTTTTTTTCTCCCCCCCCCTCTCTGTTTTTTTGCAGGACCTTCAAGCACCTCGGTAGGAGATAGCCAGGGCAGGAGGTGAAGTCCCAGCTTGCACCTTCTCCGAGCTGTGTGATCTCCGGCAAGCCCTTGCCCTCTCTGAGCTGCCCTTGCCCAATTTCCAAAATGGGGAGGCCCATCCCACTCCGGGTGGTATAAGGACCTCATGAAGTCATTCCTGGGAGCATGGGGGGGATGCTTGGTAGCCCTGGAAGGAACCATCCTGGCTTCCTTCTCCAGACCCAGAGAAGCTGGGGCCCCAACCAAGAGCGTCCTCAGCCAAGGCCCTCTGTCTGGCTCTCTGCCCAACTTTCTCCCGGCTTTCTACCAGGGCGGTGGAGGCGGGGCCGTGTGAGCGGGCATGTGAACAGGTATGTGAGGAGCATGACCTGGTGAGCGATCAGACGAACGGTGGTCCACTCGTACCTTGGAGTACTCCTCAGCGATAGAAAGGAATGAAGCCCTGACACAAGCAACATGCCTGAACCTCAACACCAAACCCAGCCACTGTATGTTTGCACCTGCTACGCCATCTGCCTGCAAAGCTTCTTCCCTTACCCACCAACACCCCCCCCCCCGACCCCTTTACCTGGCTAAACTCCCCCTCCACCTTTACAGCCAGACTCAAAAGACAAGGTATTGTGTGACGTGTATGAAGTTCCAGAAAAGGCAAAAGGGTAGCGACAGAAAGCAGATGGAGGGTGGCCGGGGGTATGTCAAAGTGTAAGGACAGGGATGGAGCACAAAGGAGCAAGAGGGAAATTCTGGGGGTGATGGAAATGTTCTGTATCTTGATTATGGTGTCGCTTACATGACTATATTCATTTATATACAAATTGCATGCATTTTTTTTTTTTTTGAGAGAGAGAGTGCGCGCATGCATGCATACGAGCGGGGGAAGGGTAGAGGGAGAAAGATAGAGAGAGAGAGAGAGAGAGAGAGAAAGAAAGAGAGAGAGAATCCCAAGAAAGTTCCACACTCAGTGCAGAGCCCAATGTGGGGCTCGATCCCACGGCCCTGTGAGCATGACCTGAGCTGAAATCAAGAGTCAGACGCTCAACAGACTGAGCCACACAGGCGCCCCCAAGTTATATGCATTTGTATACATTTGTACACTCACCCAGTTGCACGCTTATCGTCAGTGAATTTCGTTGTGTGGAAATCACATTGCCAGAAAGCGAAACGATTACAGTAAAAAAACCCACCAGCAAGTAGAAAACTAATCCTCCTGGAAGAACATGAGACTGAAAAGGAAACAAGCAAAACCCTCTCTTAAGTTCAATTCTTCTCTGCAGAAGCAACAATGTATTCATTCATGAAATCACTCAACTAATATTTAGTGACTATCTACTATGTGCCAAGCACCAGGGCAGTTACCCTTTTTTTTAAATTTTTTAAAAATGTTTATTTTATTTTTAAGAGAGAGAGAGAGCGCGCTAATAGAGGAGGGGCAGAGAGAGAGGGAGACACAGAATCCGAAGCAGGCTCCAGGCTCCGAGCTGTCAGTACAGAGCCCAATGCGGGGCTCGAACTCACGAACCACGTGACCTGAGATTGTGACCTGAGCCGAAGTCGGAAACTTAACCGACTGAGCCACCAAGGTGCCCCTCCCTCATACTTTTTAAAGGCTGTATGAGGGTCCACTGAAGGGATGAGCCAAGTTTATTAAACCTGTTCTTTTTTTTAAGATTTTATTTTTAAGTAGTCTCTACACCCAACATGGGGCTCGAACTCACAACCCTGAGATCGAGTCACACGCTCCACCAACTGAGCCAGCCAGGCGCCCCCAAACCTGTCCTTTCTTGATGGATGTTTTAGTAGGTTCTGTGTTTCATTTTGTATCCTCCACAGCATTGTAGTGAACATCCTTGTACAAGAAAGTGGCCTTATTCACAGGGCAAATTCCTGGGGGTCAAAGAATCTTTGCACTTCAAAGCGTGAAAAAATTCAAAATTTAAATCTCTCAGGTCAGCCCTCTACTTGACATTTAGATGTGTTTCCACTCCTTTTAGACAAGGAACCTGTGCTGACAGCACAGGGCCTGCTTGGGATTCTCTCTTTCTCCCTCGCTGCTCCTCCTCCACTCATGCTTTCTTGCTTTCTCTCAAAATAAACACTAAAAAGAAAGAAAGAAAATGAACCCACATCCCCACTTGTACCGCCAAGCTGCACAGTTCTGCCCTTATCAATTCCTCTAGGTTCATCTCACTCTGTGCTCTAGCTACAGTGATCTCTCTCCCCCGCCACAGGGCCTTTGCACCTGCTATGCCATCTACCTGCAAAAGTTCCTCCCTCCCCCTTGTCTCCTTCACCCTGCTAAGCTCCCCTTTATCCTTCAGACTTCATCCTACAAGAAGCACTACTTCCTCCAGGGAGCCTTCCCTGATCACTCTGATGGGGCATGTCCCTGTAACAGCTCTCAGAGACTCTGTTTCTGACTCTGTTGCTTCCCTTCAAAGCACTGATATTCACTGATGAAGAAATTTGTGTTTTTAGGACTCTGTGAATAATGCCTGTCTCCCCACTAGACTACAAGCTCCATAGGGCAGGCCTTGGGTTGGACCCTGGGACAAGGATTGGCATGCAAGGGATTGTTTAAGGAAGTGATCCCTCGGGAGATGAGTAAGGGAGTGGGGGGAGCAGGACCGGGGATAGGAGAAAGCCAAGGAGGGTGCAATCTTAGGCAAAGCCCCATGGAGGGTGGCTTCAGCCCAGTCTCACACAGGAGCTTGGGAGTGTGAGTTACACCACACAGTTATCGGGACCTGAGTCAAGGGAGCTGGCCCTTCACCCACTGCCAGCCATTGACTGAGAACCGCCCCAGCCTGGGGGTGAGGGGGTTCTAACCCCCTGGCTCTCTGCACGTGCCAGCAAAGTGGCTCCGGCAGCTGGAGGATGGTTCTCTAAAGGAGTCAGAAACGTAGGCAAATGGAAGGAAAGCACACAGAAGCTGGTGGAGGGGCACACAGAAATGGCCAAAGGGACCCTAGGGGGATCTGAGCGGGGCACTAATTGTACCCGCTGCAGGCGATGTCTATCTTCTTCTCTACCCCGGGCACCTAGTCCAGTGCTTGGCACAGAGCGTGCCCTCAAGAAAGACTCGGTCAGTAAGTGAATGAGCCCCGGAATGAACGTGAGCGGAGGGAGAGCCTTCAGCCAGAAGGAATGACATAAACGAAGGCCCAGGAGTGGAACTAGGAACCAACTGTTCAATTGTTAGAAGCCGTGCGAGCCAGTTGTCAAAACAGTATTTCTGACACCAACTGGTGCTTCGTAATCCAATCCAGGTCTGACGCTCAACCGCCCGGAGTTAACGTCAGACCCGACGGGTGGAGGGGCATGTATCCCAACAAGACGGCAAGGTCACGACCAAATGGGTGCAGATTCGGGGAGTCTCGAAACTCCCTTCAGCGTTGAGACTTTGCTGGAGCAGATGGCAGATAGAGCTCAGAAAAGCACTATGCTCAAGATTACAATTTTATTATAAAGGATAAAATCAGGATCAGCCCAATGAAGGGTGAGGTCCGGGAGGGCCCCAAACTCGGAGCTTCCGCGCCCTCTCCCCATGGAATCAGGGCTCAACACCCTCCTGGTGCATCAGTGTGTTTAGCAACCAGGAAGCTGTACTGAGCCGCAGCGTCCAGAGTTTTTATGGGGGTCCCGTTGCCTAGGCAGGGCTGACCGAATCATTGGCCGTGTGATTGAGCTCAGTCTCCAGGCCTCCTCCCCCTGCTCCTTTGGAGAAGAGGTCCTGAAAGCCCCAGCCTTCTAATCACATGGTGGGTCTTTTCTGGTGACCGGCCCCATCCTGAGTCACCCCATCTCTTAGCATCAACTCCGGTGTGATCTCAGGGGCTCACAAATAACACATTCTCCCCATCACTTCAGAAAGTCCAAGGATTCAGTCTTCCTCTCAGGAACCAGGGACAAAGTTCAGCCACTTTTTTTTTTTTTTTTTTTTTTTTACACAACACACAGTGATTACTGACATTTAAATTATATAAACTTACAGCTAAGTCAATCATATCATAACTAGTAAATACTCAAAACTCATCATTTCTTTTTTTTTTTTTTAATTTTAGAGAGCGGGAGAGAGAGCGTGCATGAGTGGGGGAGAAGGACAAAGGGAGAGAGAGAGAGACAGAGAGAGGATCTTAAGCAGGTTCCATGGTCAGCACAGAGCCTGACGTGGGGCACAATCTCACAACCGTGGTATCATGACCTGAGCTGAAATCAAGAATTGGACACGCGACCGACTGAGCCACTCAGGTGCCCCCTTAATGCTTTAACTACATTGTGCTACTTGTATGCATTTGAAGTTATTTTTCCCTATTGCATCTTTATAACGGAAATGCTATACGGTGGAATCTGTGCGTCTCTCCCCAAGCCCACGATCACCAACATGTTGGTGGGTTTGAAATCACAGTATCTGACCATCGGCAGATAATTGATAAATGGCAAGTGTTATGAATGGGGCCTTAACTTAGCCGTAGGTTGCTCGTCTACCCTTAGGAAGTGGCTTAGTCAGTTGATCGTCCCACCTCAGCTCAGGTCGTGATCTCAAGGTCTGTGGGCTTGAGCCTGGCGTGGGCTCCGTGTTGACAGTGTGGAGGCTGCTCCGAATCCCCTCTCTCTTTCTCTGCCCCTCCCCCACTCACGCGCACACACTCTCAAAATAAATAAAAAGGACAGGAAGTAATGGAGACAATGTTAACGCAGATGAAAAAAAGTGTGTTCTGTTTATAGCCACGAGCTGGGAATAGCGCAAAGAAACTGAAGAGATATTCTTCCAGTATTCAGAAACCATTAGGCAATTGAGCGAAGAAGTTGCTCACGTCACCGACACGGGAGTGAAGTTTTGATGTCCACCTTCACTGTCCCACTTTCAGCCCTGCCCACTCGCACTTACGTGAAAATAGCAACCGAGATTCAAGGCTGAGCTACCCTTTGTTCAACACGTCCGACTATAGGCTGCCTATTGATGCCAGAGTTTGGCAAAAATCAATGCAAAGTGTTTTACGAGGATCAATTCGTTCTAGGAATTTACAGTAAAGACAAGTGTATATTTTGCTATTATTTTAAAATTGCGTGCCACGTGTCAATATCAATACACTATGTATCAGTGAAAGTGATAATTAGGCACATACACGCACCTATCATGCAGACAGGTTTCTCTCCAGACAGCTGGGACTAAGCTTCTGTGATCGGCAGGCCGGATGGAGAGGAAGGGCCAGCACACCTGAGGAGCTGAGTTTGGAGATGAGGCCCAGTGCAGACAGAGCAGGAGCCTGAATGCCAAGGTCAGAGAGGGAGACAACCTAGTCTAAGGCACACAGCCAGGAAGTGGCAGGGCTGGGTTAATCCGAAGGTTATAGTGGGGACCTCTCTCTGTCCTGGGTCCTCTGCGTTCCTCTCCCACCCAGGGCTCCAGCTCACGTATCTCAGGGGCAAACCTGGGGTGGCTTGGGCGTGCCAGGTTAACCTAACCCAGCCTGGGAATCCCACAAACAGAGCCATTTGTCAGGTCTCTCGTGTGCCAATTAGCAGGGCACGAGCCCGATTAGTCCCTGTGGCATGGCAGATTGGGGGGAATTAATCAGGCCAGAGGCGGTGGCAGGGAGGGGGAGGATAGGAAGGGGAGTGGAAACGGGGCTGAAGGACCCGGGTGGATCATTCCTTACAAGTGGCCACCCAGCCAGTGGGAGGAGCAGCCATAGCTCCTGGGAGATGCCAGCGGAGGGAGTCATTCTGGGAGATCAGGAGGGCCTGCCCACCCTTCCCTAGAAAGACAGTACTAGTTTTTAGATCCAGGTGGCTCAGGGAATGACCACAGACGGGGCCCTGCCTTCCACACCTGGATTTCAGAAGGTGGGGGGTGGGGGAAGAGAGGGGCTAAGTGGGGTAGGAGGGGATGTTCTAGGGCAGCTGAGCAGACTGAATGAAGTCCCATCTCCCCTCCTCACTGGCCCCAGCTTCTCTGGGAGAATGTCAGGAACTGTCTCTCACCTGCTGAAGCTGGGCTGGCTGTTCCTGGCACGTAGAGCCCTGGGGATCCTACCTGGAAAGTGTCATCTTAGAAGCTGGGTTCTCAGCCCCTGCCAATGTGCTTGCCTTTGATTTATTTTTTTTTAAGTTTATTTATTTATTTTGAGAGAGACAGAGACAGCGGGAGTGAGGGAGGGGCAGAGAAAGAGAGAGAATCCCAAGCAGGCTCCACACTGTCAGTGCAGAGCCCGATGCAGGGCTCAAACTCATGAACCATGAGATCATGACTTGAGCTGAAACCAAGAGTTGGACGCTTAACTGATCGATTGAGCCGCCTGGGGGCCCCTGTGCTTGCCTTTTAAAATGTGTTTCCACTGAGAGTTCAGGAAGCCTATGTGGAGGCTTTGTTGACATTAGGAAAAGGCATCCCATTCGGGCAGACCAATTAGGAAAAATCACCCTTTTGGGTACAACAATTACCAAAAGGCTGCATTTTCTCTAGGCTCTTGAAGGCTCTTGGTATAAGCCTCAGCTAGTGGACATCAAGCTGAATTTCAGATACATTTGACCTCCAATCCCACCGCCTCAACCAGGTGCCTGTGGGTAGAGTACAGCTGGACAAGGGTATACTGCAGCCCTGTTCCCACCTTTGCACCCCCAGGGACTGCCTCGGTCCCCTGTGACACCATGGAAAGAGCATGGACTCCGTAATCAGCTAGCACTGGATCCGAACCCCTGCACTGCCGCTTGGCAATCCTGAGATATATATAGTAACTAGTCCCTTATGACAGATGAATAACCTGAGACTCGAAGAGTCTAAAAGACTTGTCCCAGATCACACAGCTGGTGACAGGGCCAGGACTTGCATCTTTGTTGTCTGATTTCAAAGTTATTCCGCTACTAGTCGAGGCAGAGGCTTTTTCCTCATGGGCAAATGCCCAGCTTACAGAAAGAAGGGAGCCAAGGCCTGGTGTTTCTGCTCCTTCTGTCTGTTCATCTATCCATGTATCCATCTCATCCATCCATCCGCCTATTCATTCATCTACCTACCAACCTGCTCATCCATCCATGCATCATCTATCCATCCATCCTCCCACCTCTTCACTCATCCACCACCACTCTTCTCATCCATTCATCCATCCATCCACCCACCTACCAATCCAACTACCAACCTGCTCATCTATCTGTCCATCCATCCATCCATCCATCCATTCACCCACCTACCCACCCACTCACCCACCTATTCACCCATCCACCTACCAACATGCTCATCCGTCCATCCATTCATCATCTATCCACCCATCTTCCCACCTATTCACTCATCTACCCACCAACCTTCTCATCCATCCATCCATCCATCCATCCATCCATTCAACCATCCATCCACCCACCTACCAATCCAACTACCAACCTGCTCATCTGTCTATCCATCTATCCATCCATCCCTTCACCCACCTACCCACCCACTCACCCACCTATTCACCCATCCATCTACCAACCTGCTCATCCATCCATCCATCCATCCATCCACCCACCCATCCATTCATCTATCCATCCATCCGTCTATCCATCCATCCATTCATCTATCCACCCATCCATTCATCTATCCATCCATCCGTCTATCCATCCATCCATTCATCTATCCACCCATCCATTCATCTATCCATCCACCCACCCACCTATTCACCCACCCACCTACCAATCTACTCATCCATCCATCCACCTACCAATCCACCTATCAACCTTCTCATCCATCTATCCATTCATCCATCCACCTACCAATACACCTACCAATCTGCTCATAGATCCATCTACCAACTACAAATCCTTCGGACTCATCTCACCCACCCATCCACCCATCTATCCATCTGTTCATCATCCATCCTTCCATTATCCAACAACATTCCCTTAGCACCTCCTCAGTGCTAATTTCTAGAGATAAAGATGAGAATAAAGCATCATCTTTGCTTTTAAGAACTTCTGGTCTCCAGGGGAAGATGAGATACATAGTTAGATTATTTTCTCATCTGTGTCTTCCCCACCCTACCCCAGAGTGTCAGGAAAAGAAATGTGGGAAATGTTGCCTATTAGATCCCCCTCTGGGTGATTCACTACTCACATTATTGGCACATTAAAAGATCTGACAAGTCCTACAGTCAAGATCTCTTTTCAACCCTTTTCAACCACTATTACCCCAAATGACTTGTCTCTAGAACCTATTTTAAGAGGATTGCCTGTTAAAATCCCATGGAATGAGATTGTCTCAGAATAGAATTGGGGAAATGCTGATACACCAAGGAAAAAAGAACCAAGTGTCACTTAAAAAACAGAGTAGTATTGGATTATAAGCTGAAGTATAAAATAAATACCAACGAGCCCATACCGATATTAATAAATGACTGGACCGATAAACAAAAGGGAGAATATACGAATCTCCTGTGCAGAAGAATTCCAAATAATTTATGTAGATCCTCTGCCTTCAAGGAGGGGGAGCATAACTCCCCAGTGTTTCAGTCTAAAAATACAATATGCAAAGAAGGGGAAAGTGGAGAAGCTGGGCAAACACTACACCAGCCACGTGATCAACATTAAGCTTGATAGTGATATCTCAAGCTCATAGTATGTGCCCCTGATGGGATGAGAGTGGCCCTTCACCTCTTCTTAAAACACATAACCTCAGTCCAATTAAGAGAAAAATATCAGACAAATCCCAGTTGAGTTACATTCTACAAAATACCCGAACAGTACTCCTTAACATTGTCAAAGTCATCAAAAACAAGGACAATCCAAGAAACTGTCGCAGCCAAGAGGACACTAAGAAGAAGTGACCACTGTATGCAGTGGGGTATCCTGGGTGGGATCCTAGAGCAGAAAAAGGACGTTAGGTAGAAACCAAAGAAATCAGAATGAAGAATGGGGTTTAGTTAATAATAATGTATCAATATTAGTTCATTAATTGTGACAAATGTAAGATGTTAATAATGGGGGAAACTGGGTGTGGGGCATGTGGGAAATCTTTGTATTATCTGTGTAATCTTTCTGTAAGTCTAAAATTGTTCTGAGATTAAAAATTATTTAAAAAATAAGTAAATAAAGAAACAAGTGAACAAAATTCAGCAAGTGAGGTACAGGGTTTGGGGAACAGCCTGGGGGGAGACAAGGAGTTCTGGTTAGGAGAAGAGGTCTGAAATCAGAGACGGCTAAATTCTGTAACTCACCTACTGCATGACTCTGAGCAAACTGGTTAATCTTTCTGAGATTATTTCTTCATCTGTAAATGGAGATTTAAAAATGCCGTATTAGTTGATTTGGATTAAATGAGGCAATGCATATAGAGTCCTAGGCACCAATAAACATCGTGGGACCGTTAGACTTACTATCTTGTTATTTTTGGCAGGTGTGGAGGATCTGGGAAGGCTGCAGGGAATGGGGCTACTGGCACCCACCCTTGGAGAACTGGTAAAATATAGGTTGGGAGTGGGAGGTCAGTTTTCCCCAAAGCAGAGAGGTCCTTTCTTCTTTCCTAGCTCCTACTCTTTGGTTCCAGAGCAGAGCTAAGTGGCCTGGGAGGAGATAGAGACCTCACAGATAGGCTTCTGACTTCCCACCCCAGCTATGGCCCTGGCTTGCCCTTCCGTCTGCCAGGGTCTCTGGGCTAAGTAATCGCTAATTCCTCCCTGATGAAGCACCTGTATCTGTAAGCAAATGAGCTGGCAGGTGGCGGCCCGGATAAAATATGACCTGCTCAGCAGGGGATTTGCTTACCAGTCGGGAGGCAGCCCATCCTGCTGCCTGCAGCCTGGAGGCCTCCTGGATAAAGAATAAATCACTGGTGCCCACAGGGCAGGCGAGAGGGCAGGAGGCACCTGAAAGAGTAAATGCCCCCTCCCTGGCCTCAGGCTTATGGACACTTTCTCAGTGGCTTACGGAAAAGAACCAGAACCGGGAATCAAGGAGACAAGGGGAATTCATTCTAGCTCCACCACAAACTTGCTGTGAAGCCTTGGCAGAGTCACTTTCCCCTTCTGGGCCTTAGTTCTCAACTCCAAGAAAGAGCTGTTCTTTCCCTCATGGATTCGCTACAAAGAACATAGAAGAAACTGTATGGAAATAAACAATATTTGTTACAATAGTGATGATTGTTATGTTATTACTATGTTGCTCCCACAGAAACCCCAGGGATCAGAGCTCAGGGGCTGGTAAGTTTCTGGTGGGCTGGTAGCTTTAGGGAATTATCTTCAAGGCTATAGTATCTATCAACAGAAAACTGATCAGAGACCTTTCCAAGGAGGCAGCATGATATATGGAAAACCAGAAGTTCCGGAGGCATCGGAACTTGTTTTGAATCCTACAGCTGTCACCCATTAGCTGAAAGGACTTGGGGAAATCACCTTTCCCCTTTGATCCTCAGTCAACTGATCTATAAAGCAGAATGAAGAATACAATCTTTTAGGTTGTGGTTATAAGGTATAAACAAGATTACATTCCAGAGAGGCTGGCTCATAAGTAGCTCCCTGATAAAGGCTAGTTTGTCGAGGCTGAAACAGGTTTACAAATCAGATTTCCTAACTTTCTACTCAGCTCTTTGCTGAGACCTCAGAAAGTCTTGGGGAATCTCCAGGCCTCTGTGAGCCGCATCGCTGCCCCTACCCCCAGTCCCCTGCCGGGAGACTTCTGCAACTTGGACCTGGGAGACCCCTTGGGAAGTGCTCCAGCCCGGAGGCTGCGGGGACTGCATGATGAAGACAGAGCCGTTTGCTAATACCATGTGGCTGCTGTGACAGTCTGTTAATGCCATTTACAACGTGCTGTAATTATGTCTCACACATGCTGGCGGCCCAGCCAGCAGGAACATTCCCTGGGAGGGGCCTCGGAAAGATTCCTTTAGCAGGGTGGGGGTTGGGCTTTCTCAGGAGGCTGGGGGCTGGGGGGGTTGGAAGCCACTCTGAAGGAGTAGGAATTCCTCCCTTTGCACTGACCTACTTGGCTGCCCTGGGCACCTGAGAAAGAGTTCACACCTGCTTGGACCAGTGGTTCCCATCCTGCATTGTTTTGGAACTTTGGACAAGTCTTGGTTCCTCTCTGGGCCTCAGTATCCCCTTCTATAAGATAAGGATATGGGGAAAGATAAGAGCAGTAGTTCTTAACATTTTTTTGTAGCATCTCCCTAGAAAAATGCACATGCTCACATCCAATCACAATGTATCCTGCATTTTCAGGGGGCTCACGGGCGACTGAAGTCCATTATTAAGCACCAATGACCCCAGGCCTAGAATCTCAGTCTAGATCATTTCACGGACCTACTACCGCTGTGTTTCAGTCTATTTCTCCACCTGGTTTGTGAGGTCACTCTCTGCTGGATGTTGCTGCTTGTCGTTTGGGACACAGGTGTTCATGACAGTTAGCTGCTCACCCTAGATGGGGCTCCTTATCAGAAAGTTCCAGAGTTGTCTCTTAAGTCCTTCTGCCTTGAATTTAATGGGCCGGCTCATTTCTACAATGCTGCCCAAACCGTGATATTCCAGGATCTTGCTAGCTGGCGATGTGCATTATCCTCGAAGTTTGGTAAAAAGAGCTCACCTTTGGAGTTAGACAGGTCTGAGTTAGAATCTCTCCATACTTCCTTGCTGTCCAACCACCAGCTTCTCGGAGCCTCAGTTTCCCTTTCCAGGGAGTTGTCATGAGGGACAATGCCCCTCAGGTGCCTGGTGCAGAATAAGCACCCAACGCAGGCCAGTTCTGCTCCCACTACTGCCCCCCCGCCCCCACCACCACACTGAGCTCAGACCTTCCTCTTCCTTTCTGGAGGGAGCTGAGGAGTCTTGGGGAAAAGCTCTCGGGAATGGAGAAGCCTATTTCCAAGTCATTAGTCCCCCAGTGTCGGGCTGCAGGATGGATTTTGATCAAGAGCGGGGTGACATTTGGCAAAAGTTGCTGATGAGGGATTGAATGATTAATCGTCATGACAACCAGGCTGGAGTAATGACAGGGATGCGATGGCGCCCGAGTTAAACACAAAGCGGCCCCGCGAGCCGGGGCGGTAAATTACTAGGCTTGTCACCGCTGCGCTTTTGGAGAAAGCGGCCGTGCGTTCCTAATGAGAGGTTAACTGTGTCCCCAAAGTAATTACAGCCGATTGAAGAGGTGGCTGGTAATTAGAGGATTAGCGGTGATGAGACTCACCTGCATGGTTGCCATGGTGATGGAGGGTGGGTGGGGTAGCGAGGGGAGGAGGGTCCAGACTCCTCCCCAAGGCAGGTGCCAGAGACCTCTCTAGTTGGGCCAGCCTTGGTGTCCATGACCAATGGGACGGGCCCTGGAGAGCTGGTGGGCAGGCCCCAAGGTTCTGCCTCTGGTGGCGGGGCCTCAGTCTCCCCATCTGTAAAATGAGAGCTTGAACCCATTGAAGAGCATGGAATAACAGAGCTGGAATTCTGGAACATGGCTGGTCTAGTCAAGTGACATCTCTCTCAAACTCCAAATAGTCTTCAATTTGCCACCCTCCTCCCAAGCCTGGCTTTGCTGGGGCCCAGGAAACCACACACAAATTCTACCTCTTGGCTGAGTGTTTCCAAGGTCTGAGCATAAGCCTCCATTTCCTCATCTCTAAAATGGGGACAATGGGGGCGCCTGGGTGGCTCGGTCGGTTGAGCGTCCGACTTCAGCTCAGGTCATGATCTCACGGTTCGTGAGTTCCAGCCCCGCGTCGGGCTCTGTGCTGACAGCTCGGAGCCTGGAGCCTGCTTGGGATTCTGTGTCTCCCTCTCTCTGCCCCTTCCCCGCTCATGCTCTCTCTCTGTCTCTCAAAAATGAATAAACGTTAAAAAAATAAAAAAATAAAAAAAATAAAATGGAGACAATAATAATGGTACCTGTTTCCAAGGGTCCTCTAGAGAATGCAGTGAAATCATAATTGCAGGGCCCTTAGGAAAATGCCTGGTCACGGCAAGAGCTCCATAAATGTTAGTGCTTTTGGTACCCTTTACAAATACCTCTTCCTTCTGCAGACCTGGAGTAGCCAGGGGCAGGGAGGGGTCAGGGGCCTCAACCTTTTGTTGGAGAATGGGCTGCGCCTTCCACACATGATAGGTGACAGGAGCTCCAGGTGAAGCTCTGGGCACTAGGCGCCCACTGTTTGCTCACGCTGCATATCCTTGGTCAAATCTCTCTGCTTCTCTGAGCTTCTTGATTCCTGCCTGCCTGACTGTTCTGTTGGGAGAAAGGAAGGAAATGCTGGGTTTGTGGTGCACTTCGCATATGCCAGACCTTCCCATGGTACTTTATAACTATTATTTACTTCTATCCTCCCCATAATCCATAGAATAATTAGTTTGCCCATTTTTAAACAAGATATTTTGTTTTTAAGTAATCTCTACACCCAACGTGGGGCTGGAACTTAAAACCCTGAGATCAAGAGTCACGTGCTCTATTGACTGAGCCAGCCAGGCACCCCTATTTTGCCCATTTTTTTAAAAATGTGTATTTATTTATTCTTTTTTTATTTTTAAATTTTTTAAATGTTTATTTATTTTTGAGACAGAGAGAGACAGAGCATGAACGGGGGAGGGTCAGAGAGAGAGGGAGACACAGAATCCGAAACAGGCTCCGAGCTGTCAGCACAGAGCCCGACGCGGGGCTCGAACTCACGAACTGTGAGATGGTGACCTGAGCCGAAGTCGACGCTTAACCGGCTGAGCCACCCAGGTGCCCCTGTATCTATTTATTCTTGAGAGACAGCGTGCACACACCTGCAAGCAAAGCAGTGTAGGGGTAGAAAGAGAGGGAGAGAGAAAATCCTAAGCAGCCTCTGCCCACCAGCACCCAGCCCCATGCAGAGCTCAAACTCACGAACTGCGAGATCATAACCTGAGCCGACATAACCTGAGTCGGAGGCTCAACCCACTGAGTTACCCAGGCACCCCTGCCCATTTCTGAGAGGAGAAAACAAAGGCCCAGGGAGGTGAAGTGAGCAGCCCAGACACACAGAGCTGGAGTGAAAGGGTCAGGATTTGAATCCAAGTCAGTCTAAATTTCTTACACTCGCGGGGCGCCTGGGTAGCTCAGTCGGTTGAGCGTCCGACTTCAGCTCAAGTTCATGATCTTGCAGTTTGTGATCGAGCCCCGCGTCGGGCTCTGTGCTGACAGCTCGGAGCCTGGAGCCTGCTTGGGATTCTGTGTCTCCCTCTCTCTGAACCTCCCCTGTTCATGCTCTGTCTCTCTTTGTCTCAAATAAATAAATAAACGTTAAAAAAAAAGAATAAATAAACATTAAAAAAAATTTCTCACACTTTCTACCACATGAAGAAGCCGACTTACACCCCAAGGAGAAGCCGGTCCACCACCTCCATCCAAGGGCCTGGGCACCCCAGAGGCGGACCTTCAAGAGAAGCCTGCCTGGGATTGGCCTGGGCGGTCGTGACATCATGAGGGCGGAGCTCTCGCCGCGCCGCGCTTGTGGGCAGCTGCGGCTGCTGGTGGAGTCTGCGCGCCCCAGGGTCCGGATTGAGATGCCAGGGGGTGAGGACGGTGACAGCCAGATCTCCAAACTGGTCCCCGGGCACAGGCCTCAGTGAACCACTGAGCACAGTGGCTTAATTATTCCATCCATAAATGATGAGCCTCGTTCATTTCCGGGCCTTCATGACAAATTTATGGCCTTATTTAATGTGCTGGCTGCTGACCTTCCCTGGGATCGCAGGGAAACCGGGGCGGGGTGCGGGTGGCTTCCTGGAGGGCGCGGTGCCCGAGCTGCTGGGCCTCACCTCCCCTCCCGTCACCCGCGGGAGCAACCGAGGCCTCTGGCCTATTGCAGTTGGCGAACTCATTTTTTCTCCGCCTTGCTTCTCTGGGGGAGGCGCTGGCGCGTGAGCTGAGGGTAGGGCCTCTGAAGTCAGAGGGATGCTGGTTCGAGTCCGCGTCTGCTACTTTTGAGCTACATGACTTTAAGCATGTAAGCTGCTTTGTCTCAGGCTCCTGGACGAGGTAGAACAGCTGGAAATGATCTGTGTAGTAAATACTCCATATATTGCTGCCCTGGGGGTTTCACATCGGATTTTATTTATATATCATTTGGAGCCACTGCTTGGGGCCTGGTGACCCTGGAACAGACCACATCTTAAAGTAGAAGCACACTCAGATTTGGCCACCAGGCCTTGCTCTGAGCAGAGAAGGCCCCAGAAATCACCGGCTGCAGGAGCCCAGCCCTGAGCAACCAGGAGCCTGGTTCTGGCTTTTGGTCCCGCCTCCAGCTCTGAGCTGGCCTTGGTGACTCACACCCCTCCCTCAGTTTACCACATTTGTCACAGGGCGGCCAGCGTAGTATTCATACTTGCCATGGGCCAGAAGTTCCAGTATGAACTGGATTGAAGGATAATAGAATCACCTTTTGGGGCCAGTTTCTGGAACCTACACACACACGGTCCTCCGGCCTAGATGGCTGACAGGCTCTGAGTGGGGCATGGGTGCAGCTCACAGAACCACAGGACCCTTGAGCTGACCGGGAGCTCAGAGAGCACCTCCTCCAGCCTCACACTTCATAGATGAGGATGCTCATAACATGGTCGCCAGATATTAAGTGCTTACTGTATACCGGGCACCACGATCATCGCTTGCCATCTATTTGTCTCATTCGGTCCTCACCACAACCAAATAGGGGCCAAGTATGACTTACTTCATTTACAAAGGAGGAATACAGAGGCCCAGAGAAGTACAGAACTCGGAGAAGGCCACACAGCACCACCTGCCTCCAGGTCCAGACCCTTCCCGTGTGGATGCACCATAAGTATTCGCATGTCCTTGCACGGGTGCGCCTTCTTGTGCCTGTGTGTGTGTTTGCGCGGAGGTGCCAATATAAGGAGATGTGCACGCCACCTGTGAGCGCGTGTCACACCTGGGCGGGTCATTCGTGGGGCGCATGTTCTGACTCCCTGTCCAGTGCTCTTTCACCCCTAGCCGGGGCCATTCAACAAAGAGCTGGTTGGAAATGGAACCTTTCAGCTGGGGCGTGCCTGGCTTCCCACAGTCTTAGGGAATGAGTTTAATTTGCATACTTATTTGCATGCCAGCGCAGTCACTCACGCGCCAGGGCCCAGCCTGGGCAGGGAAAATGTGTGTCGATTCCTACACCGCCCGTAACTCCGCCGTCAGCCAGCCATCCGAGGTGCAGTTTCTCCGAGCTCATTTCTATCATTACCCCCATTGTGTAGATCACGAAACTGAGGTTTAGAATTCCTGGGCCAACGTCATGTCGCCAGCAAGTGGCAGAGCCGAGGTCTGATGCTTGGTTAGAAAAGCCAAATCCAGTGGTCTTTCCCCAGTCCCACCCTGCCCGCAGGCTTGAGGTAGACGTGGAGGAGTGAGCGGCTGGGAGGAGCTTCAGGGAGAAACCATGGGGCCCTGGAAGTTTCCCTGTGTGTGTGTGTGTGTGTGTGTGTGTGTGTGTGTTACGAGCGTATGGGTATAGCATGGTGCGTTTCATCATCTTGCAACAAAATGCCTCAGCCTCTTATGTGACAGGCACATAAATAACAACAATAATAATGGGCATAGCAAACATGGGTCTAGTGCTTATGGTGCACCAGGCAAATGAGTTCTATTAATTTATCTTTGCAACAATCCTAGGAGGTGGTAACATTATTGTTCCCATTTTTCGTTTGGGGAAACAGAAGCACAGAGAGGTGAAGTGACTTGCTCAAGGTCATACAGCTGGGAAGTGGCAGGGCTGGGACTCAAACCCAGGCCATTTGGGTCCATGGGTCACGGATCCAACCGTACCACTCTCAAGGTGTGCTGCTCCCAGCGTGACTGGACACGTGATGGGGTGAGTGTGTGTCTAAGCTTGGGCTGCCACGATAAGCTACCAAAGACCGGGTGGCTTAAACAACGGAAATTGCTTTTCTCACCGTTTAGAGTCCAGGAAGTTCAAGATCAAGGTGCTAGCTGATTCAGTTTCTGAGCAGAGCTCTCTTCCTGACTTGTAGACAACTGCCTCCTCGTTGTGGACTCACATGGTCTTTCCTCGGCTCACCTGCATGGAGAGAAGACAGAGCTCTGATTCTGGCATGTCTTCTAATAAGGGCACAATCCCTTCATGACGGCCACACCTTCATGACCGCATTTAGCCCTTAATACCTCTCATAGGTACGACCTCCAAATACCATCACATTTGGAGTTAGAACTTCAACATACGGATTTGGGGTGGGGAAAATACAACATTGCGTACATGCGTGCACACTCGTGCACGTACACATGAAGGTGTGTGCCTGTCCATGTGTGCATTTCCTTGTGTGTGTTCATATGAAAGTACCTGTGGGTATATAAATATGTAGATGTATATACACATGAGTACATGGCCTCACGTATGTACATCCGAGTGTGTGTACGTGGGTATATTAGAGGCTGAGAAACTTCATCCCAGGTCAGCCCCTCTGCCGATTAGTCCAATAGCCCCATGAAAACTGGGGTCACACAAAGGGAGCTAGGGTGGGGCTTTGGGTAGCTAGGGCCTAAGAGCTAGTGCTCCCTGGATTGGTGGGGGAGGGGACTCCTCAGCTCCTCACGCTCATCGCCCTGGCCTCCAGGAGACATTAATAATAGATCAGCAAATTCCAAATGTAAATAGGGCAATCAGGCCCGAAAACACAGACATTCATCACCCAGATACAAATTACGCTGCCGGCCCCTGATGTAATTACCAGAGTTCAGCTCGATGCATCGAGCCACCCCACCCTGTGCCCCAGCGAGTTGCTTTGTGCCGGTGTTCTCCCGCTGAGGATGCTCATCCACCTGACCCCAGAGGGTCTCTCTGGCCACAGCCAAGTGTGTCTAGCTGTCCTAAGCAGGTATGAAGACAGAAAACCCCTGAGATTCTTGTGCTTTGATGACAGAGCTCCATAGGTCACGGGGCAGACACCAATGGGTCAGATGCCTGCTTCTGGCTCTCGTTTTGAAATATTGCTGTGTGACCCTGGGCAAGTCACTCACCCTTTCTGAGTCTCAGTTTCCTCTTCTATCCAAAGAAGCTAACAATACAAATGCTAACAATACAAAACAGTACAATACAGCTTAGGGCTTTGGAGTCAGAAGGACCAGCTTCAGTCCCACCCTATCACTTTTGAGTTGAGAGACCTTGGGCAAGTTTCTTCCCTACTCTGAACCTCAACTCTTTCATCTGTAAAATGGGTGTAATAATGCCTGTCACATAGAATTATTTTGAGGAAAGAATGAAGATTTCTCTTTTAATTGGTGAATTTAACTCATTCACATTTATTGTGATTATATTATAATACCACACATAAAATATATATCACCAATATATCTGCACATTCAAAAATCTATATGTACATAGAGTGATTATATAATTACATGTTTTATGGCGGTCTTCTTTCTTGCTACATTTGTTTGTGTTTCCTATTTATTAGTCTTCCTTATGTTTCCTTCTTTCCCATGGCTATTGTATTAGTTATCTATTACTCCAAAACTTAGTGGCTTACCACAATAACCATTTATATTTTTTTAAATGTTTATATTTGAGAGACAGACAGAACGTGAGAGGGGGAGGGACAGAGAAAGATGGGGACAGAATCCAAAGTAGACTCCAGACTCTGAGCTGTCAGCACAGAGCCTAATGTGGGGCTAAAACTCACAAGCCGTGGGATCATGACTTGAGTCGCAGTTGGACACTCAACCAATTGAGCCAACCAGTCGCCCCCACAATAACCATTTAAGAATCTCATAGTTGTCGTGGAGTGGCTTAGGGTGGTTCAGGTTCAGGGTCTCTTCATGAGATTGTAGCCATGATGTTGGCCAAGGTTGTGGTCTCATCCACAGCCTTGATTGGACCGGAGTTTCCACTCCCCAAGGTGGCTCCTCAATTCCTCCCTGCGTGGATCTCCCTGTAGGACTGCTTGAATGTCCTCACGACATGGCAACTGGCTTCCCCTGGAGCGAGTGAGCGAAGAGAGCAAGGCAAAGGTTGTGATGTCTTTAATGACTGAGCCTCAGAAGTCACGAGCTGTCACGTCAGCCATGCTGTTACACAGGTCATTCCCCTCGTGTGGGAGGGAACTGCACAACAGGTGGATATCAGGATGCAGGGATCACTGGGGGCCACCTTGGAGCCTGGGTATGACACCTGCCTTGTGTTGGATTGCACGATAGTGTATGCAAAGCTCTCAGCCCGGGCACTGGGAGAAATTCATTAATCCCTACGACCCCAATGCCCAGCACGGTTCCTGGCACGGACTAGGCATCAACAAATAATGTGATGTGATGGCAAGGAGAGGGCCGTAGCAGAATCTGGTGGTACCCCAGCAGCCACTGGAACCCACATCCTCCTGCCTTGCCATTGCCCAGGCTTTGGCTCAGGCGTGCCGAGCCACGGAGGGTTAGGAGCTCCTGCCTTCTCTGAAGCAGGGAGGAGAGTCTAGACCAAAGGCAGTTTCCAGGCCTGTCTCGTCCCAACTCTACATTGATCAGTAATTAAACGCAGCCTCCAATTACTATAACGTTTGGCGAGGCACCAAGCTCGCGTGAAACCTTGCAATAAACATCTGCTTTATAAATTGCCTCTCAGTGCAGCACACCAGCAGGGTTCTTGGGGGTTGGGGAGAGAGAAGAGCTGGGAGCTGGGAAAGGGAGGAGAGGTTAGGGAGGGAGAGGCTGGCCTGCCAGGTGGTAGGAAGTGAGGGCCCCGAGCATTCCTCTGTGGAAGACTCCCTCACCACCCTCCAAGGTGGGGGCCCTGAATTTGACCCAGAGCTGGGGAATCCTCGTCTCCTGAGATTGTGTCAAAAGCTGCACACATACCTAATGCAAATTACCTTTCTCTTGCCTTTTCTTTTTCCAAAACCCATAACATCCCACTCACCTGTCATTTACATTTAGAGGGAGAAGCATAGAGGTTTATTAGCTATAGTAGCAGCCTCTGTCGGGGGTGAGATATTCTCCGGGCTCCAGAGGAAGAGGAGGGTCAGTGGTTTCTTACCAGGGTCCTGGAGCCCCAACCCCACTATGCACACTGTCCCCTGAGCCAGAAATGGGCCGGTGGACCCCACTCTGTCTCCTTCAGGGTCTTGCTTACAGAGACGACAAGGGAGGGGGAAACCCGGATCCGGGGTCTGATAGAACTGGGCCGAGGGCTGGCTCAGCTCACCTGAGACTTTGGGCAAGTGACTTTGCCTCTTTGGGCCTCTGTTTCTGCACCTGTGAAATGGTCATAAAACCCACGGGTGTCTGGCAGGATTAAGGGAGCCGTGGGAGTGAGGCAGCAGAGTGGATAGGGCAGGGGCTCTGAAGCCAGGCAGGCTTGCCCCTTGGATAGGACCGTTTTGTTTTCAGCCTCCTCTGAAGATGGGGAGGTAAGTGTGTCAGCTCACGGAGGTGCTGTGAGGTCTCGGCCGGGTGTGCAGCACGGCGGGCACTTAAATGCCAGCTGTTGTTGTTGCTGTTGCTATTATTATGCTCGACGGACAGAGAGTCGCTTCTGTTCCAGGGAGAAAGGATCTTCCTGGGCCTCTGGGCTCCCCTCCCCTGCCTTTGCTCCCCCCTCTCTTCCTACCCCTTGGAGCCTATGCTCTGCCCCTTGCCTGATGCACAAGACCTGGGCTCTCCAGGGAAGACCATTTGATTGATCTGCTGTCCCCGTCACTGGCACCACTGTGTGCTCTCCAGCCAGCTTGTTTGCTCATCCAGCACCGGGGGAAGTCGAGGACTTCTGGTAGGCGGGGATGGGGGATAAAGGGGAGGACTGTCTGAGGCCAAACTGCCTGCCTGGGGAAGCCTACAGCCGCCCAGCGCAGCTGAGATGAAATGAGATTTCACATGTGCCCCACGCTTAGCTGGTCGCATTAATACCATTATGGTCTGAAACCCCACCTGGAAGGTGTGGGGTGTGTTCCTCTCCCTTACTCCGCCCACCTTGTCCAGGTAAGATACGAGGCAAGGTGAGTGGGGCCGCCTCCCATCTCTCCACCCAGGTGAGCTGCGAAAGCACCTGAGTCCACCTTTAGGAACCCGTTCCTTAGCATTAGCACTGATGCTTGATCTTTTTTTCTTTAAAAATTTTTTAATGTTTATTTTTGAGACAGAGAGAGAGAGAGTACGAACAGGGGAGGGGGAGAGAGAGAGAGGGAGACACAGAATCTGAAGCAGGCTCCAGGCTCCCAGCTGTCAGCACAGAACCCGATGCAGGGCTTGAACTCGTGAAACACGAGATCGTGACCTGAGCTGAAGTTGGACACTTAACTGCCGGAGCCACCCAGACGCCCCAGAAACTTGGTCTCTCTTAAAAATGAAAACAGCCCCCAGAAGTCTGGCCGAAGGAGTCCCTTCTACCTTTAGCAAGAAATCATTTACGAAAAGACCTAAGAGTCAGCGGGGACGTTCGTCCCAGTGCCGGGGCCATGGTGAATGTTTGATGAACGAATGCACGAGTGAACGAAGTCTCAACTCCGCCTGGCACTGGCATCGCCCTCTGGATGTTCACGGCACTGGAGTCCAGCCTCATTGCAAACTCCTTCCCGACACGCGAAGCTCGTCGCCTAGAGGGCAGCCTGGCCCGTCTCTAGACAACTCCGGGCCCCGAAACACATTCCACGTGTTGAGCTCAAACTCCCTTCCCTGAAACTTCTCTAGGGATCGCCGTGCTCTTGCAGCGTGGCTCCGAGGTCAAAATCCTAAACCACAGATAAGCAGTTGCCAATACGTTTTGCAAAAGCTTGCCGGGCCCCGTCAGGATATTTATCAATGAGACCCACGCGGCAGGCGAAGTTTTATTCCAGTGAAGCTGTCAGCCCAACACAGCATGCAGGTGCTCCTATGAGTAGGAATGTGGCAGAATTGCGACGGGAGCTCACCCAAGCCAGGTGCCAGGTACTATTTAAATGCTTTCACGTGTATTGACTCATCTGCTACTCCCAGCCCTCCGGGGCGGTGGGTGCTGGGAAACCGAGACTCAGAGAGGTTAATTGACTTGCCCGAGATCCCACAGCGGTGGAGCTCTCAGAGCAGGGATCTGAATCCAGAGCGTCTTGCTCCAGAGTCTGGGCACCTAAGCCTCACCCTAAATAAACTCTTGTGAGCTCTTGTGATGTCACCAAGGCTCAAGTTTCTGCCATCTCTCAGCCTTACACAGTGTTGGCTTTGTTCTTGGACTCTGATGGTGGGTGAGCTCTGGTGGCCCTGCCCCCATCCGAGGCTCAAAACCAGAAGCAAAAGGGCCTTCTCTCCCTCTCCAGTCTGCATGGAACTCACAAGACTGGCCCACACTGGTCGCAGTCTGGTCCCCGAGCCCTTCCTTGTCGCAGGGAGATGTCTTTGGCTTTGGGTCCATGCTCACCTCTGGTGTGGGGGGTAAACAATCCGTTCAAGGGAAGATTGGGCTATTGTCACCAAAAGAAGGAGACAGGACGCTGCACACATCACCGGCTGTAAATGTCACACGTTGAATGCTACTAAAATGTTCTGGTTCCTGTTTTATGCGTACTGGGTTCCCGCTTAAGATTTTATTTGTCAGTGAATTTTATACCTAAAGACCGTTTGAAGGACCACTGGCCTATAACATTTTAAAGAGCTTCATAGGGTCTTTAACAAGGACGGGCATTAATTTACCAACTGGGACGGCATGTGAGAGTTTACCACCTCTCTCTATGGGATAATAACCATTATCATCATAAAGTTACTGCACACTTACTCTGCGTATACTATTCATACCCAAAATTGCTGCAGGAAGCTGACACTCAGAGAGGTTAAGTGACTTGCCTAATATCGCTCAGCTGATGAAGGGAAGATTGAAAACAAGAGTCAAGTCTGCCTGACATCAAAGCCAATATTTTCTTGGTTAAAAAATGTGTATTTTTGTATGTACAGGTATAACAGTTGTTGTAAAAAAAAAAAAAAAACCTCAAATAATGGGGAAGCATATAAAGGAGAAAATTAAACTACTTCCTTACACTGAACATTTTAAAAGATTTTAAACTCCGGGGCACCTGAGTGGCTTGGTCGGTTGAGTGTCCAACTTTGGCTCAGGTCATGATCTCGTGGTTCGTGGGTTCGAGCCCCACGTTGGGCTCCACAATAACTGCCCCTCCCCTGCTTATGCTCTCTCTCTCTCTCTCAAAATAAATAAGCTTAAAGAAAGATTTTCAACTTTTAAAATTATAAGAGTCAGGGGCGCCTGGGTGGCTCAGTCGGTTAAGCCTCCGACCCTTGATTTGGGCTCAGGTCATGATCTCACGGTTCATGAGTTCAAGCCCCGCGTCGGGCCCTGCGCTGGCAGTGTGGAGCCTGCTTGGGACTCTCTCTCTCTCCCTCTCTCTCTCTCTCTCTGCCCCTCCCCTACTTGTGCTGTCTCTGTCTCTCTCAAAATAAATACTAAAAAATATAAATAAAATTGTAAGAGTCATACTGCACACAGTACAAAGTAAATGAAACCGGCACGTAAATATGTGAAACGAAACCCAAAAGCTGTCTCCATATCCCGTTCTTCAGTCTCGCTTTCTAGAGAGAATCACTCTGAATAGATGCTTGTGTAGTTCTTTCCACATTTTTCATGCATACAAAACACATCTATGCTTTTACGTAAATGGCAGCACACTAGAAATTGTCCTGTGATTTGTTTTTTCCACTCAATAACAGCTCACATACTTTCTTCTTTACTGCTCCGCACCAAACTAGCCCATTCTTTTTCCCAGCTGCATAGTATTCCACTTAAATGGCCACATTATAATTTACATTTAACCAGTCCCCTGTTGATGGACACTTAGGTTGTTTCCAGCTTTATGCTTTGTTTTTGTTTTTGTTTTTAATTTTTAAATGTTTATTTATTTTTGAGAGAAAGAGAAAGAGAAAAAGAGAGAGAGTGGAGGAGGGGCAAGAGAGACAGAGACACAGAATCTGAAGCAAGATTCGAACCCACAAGCTGTGAGGTCATGACCTGAGCTGAAGTTCAACACTTAACCGACTGAGCCACCCGGGTGCCCCTTTAATTTTTCTAATGTTCATTGATTTTTTTGAGAGAGAGAGAGGGAGGGAGAAAGAGCGAGCAAGCAAGTGGGGGAGGGGCAGAGAGAGATACACACAGAATCCGGCCGGAGCAGATTCCAAGTTCTGAGCTGTCAGCACAGAGCCCGACATGGGCTCGAATCCATGAACCTCGGGATCAGGACCTGAGCCGAAGTCGGACGCCTGACTGACTGAGCCGCCCAGGCGCCCCTGGTTTGTTTGTTCTTTTTTAAGGGTCGCCATGAACATCCCTGTATTTTCTCTTTGCCTATCTGGGTGCACAGAGTCTGCCTCTAGGCTCTAACCACCTGCTACCCCACCCTCAGCTCCGTGGCCACACTTCGTGTGCGAGGTTTGGCTTCCCCACCAGCCTCTGCTTTGGGAAGGCCCCTGGGCCGCCTGAGGGAGCCTCTCCTCCTCACGTCCCAGCCGGTCTCTGCTCTGTCTCCTCTGAAAGCCCAGCTCAGACCCCTCAACGTCTCTCCATAATGAGATAATTTACATTTTCTGTTATTTTTCTTTTTTCTTTTTCAGCGAAAAGGGGGCACTTAAAGTGAAATATCTCTCGACACACTGTTAACAAGGATTCATAAAAGTGAACTGTTCACCTTGTCTGTCGGCGGGCGGTTATGAAAAATCGATAGCACACAGAGGAATCGTGCTCCTCGCGTCCGAGGTTGTCTGTCTAGTGGTGTGGACAGGGTGGGAGCCGCCTGGCCTCCTCAAACATGCCACCGGGAGGCTGGGGGGTGTGCAGGCATGGGGTTCCTGGACCCGAGCGACAGCTCAGGTCAGAAGTCAATGCAGAAGACGCATTGTTTGGGGCAGAGAATGCCGTCTGGCCCTGCACCCTCACTGCTTTCTTTCCCGATACTACCACGAGAGCGTGGCTCGAATGCCACATCTTCTGGAAAACCCTTCATTCATTCACTCCCCAAACACACATGGAGGCTCCTGCTATGCGGCAGGCCTGTGCTGGGCACACAGAGGTGGCTCAACATGCTCCCCGCTTTCTGCATGGTGACGCTGGACAGGTCAACAGGACCTAGACAGGGTGACGTGTGCTTCAGCAGGGATGCTGGGGGCCCAGAGGAGGCCTCTGTCCCTGCCTAAAGGGTGGGACACTCAGAGGAGGCTCCCTAGAGGGCCTATGTCAATGTCCAGGGCCCAGAGTGTGTGGGGGTGAACCGGACAGAGTACAGGAGGAAAGACTTGTTGAACAGAAGGAACAGCATATTCAGAGGCCCAGGGGCAAGAGGGAGGGCAGGTGGGTCTGGGGGCATCAGAGGTTTGATCTGACAGCAGCACGCACGGTCAGAGTGGGGACGGGTGGGAAGGTGACCAGTGGCCTGCCACTGAGGGCCCTGCGGACCTTGCTGAGGAACGGGGACCAGATGGGGGCTGATGCCTCTGCTGGCGGTATTTGGGGGTGAGTTTTGATTTCTCTTTGAAGTCTGAAGTCTCAGACTTCTTAAATTGTCTCTAATGCACCCGTGTTGCCTTTCTAACAAGGATTTTAAACTAACAGTAACAATTCTGCGGAAGGAAAAAAGGGAGAAGAAAAAGTAGTACTGGGGGTGCATGGCTGGCTGAGGTCACGATCTCCTGGTTCGTGGGTTTGAGCCCACTGATAGCGGAAATTGCAATGGCGGTAACGATAGTGGTGACAGTGGTGGGTGACAGTTCTAATAGTCCCGAGTCTAACCCGTAGGCAGAGGGGGCCACTGAAGGGAAGCAAAGGATGACAGTTTGAGTTCCAGAAGTCCTAGGAAGGTGACCGATAATGGAGGCAGGTGGGGAGCGAGCCTGTCCTAGGGCCCCTGCTCCTGACAGTCTCCTCTTAGGTGATTCACCTGAGGGAAGTGGTCCATTTCCAGGCTATTGTCCCCCCCACACCCCGCCATTAGCAACTAGACTCTGCAGCCAGTCAGATGCAGTCATGGCTGCTGTGTGGATGGAGTGAGGGTCTGGAGAGATGGGCCTCTCCAATGCCACTTTTCCAGCATCCAGAACCTTAATTGCCTCTCCCTCTAACTCTTAGACCCTCAACAGTCACAATTATTTTCTTCTTTTATTTTCTCCATCTACTCATCCATTACCCATCACTCTCCCATCCATCCATCCAACACTCACCCATTTATCCATCCAACCATTCATCCATCACCCACCCATCCATCCATCCGTCCATCCATCTATCCATCCATCCACCCATCCACCCATCCATCTATCACTCATTCATCCATCCATCCATCATTCACACATCCATCCATCAATCCATCATTCACACATCCATTCATCCATCCATCAATCCACCCATCACTCACCTATCTGTCCATCTATCTATCCATCCATCCATCCATCCATCCAACACTCACCCATTCATCCATCCAACCATTCATCCATCCAACACTCACCCATCCATCCATCCACCCATCCACGCATCCATCTATCATGCATCCATCCATCCATCCATCCTTCACACATCCATTCATCCATCCTTCACACATCCATTCATCCATCTGTCAATCCACCCATCACTACCTATCTGTCCATCCAAATATCCATCCATCCATCCATCCATCCATTCATCCATCTAACCATCCATCTATCCATCCATCCATCCATCCATCCATTCATCCATCTATCCATCCATCCATCCATCCATCCATCCATCTAACCATGCATCCATCCATCCATCCATCCATCCATCTATCCATCTATCCATCCATTTTTCCATCCTTCTCTTTATTTTCTGTGGTAGGAAGACCGACCCATTGATTAAGGTTCACCAAATATTAATTTCTGGGTAGTGGAATTGTGAATGATTTTCTTTTTTTTAATGTTTATTTTTATTTTTGAGAGAGAGCGTGTAAGTAGGGGAGGGGCAGAGAGAGAAGGGGACAGGGGATCCTAAGCTGGCTCTGCACTGACAGCAGAGAGCCTGATGTGGGGCTCAAACTCACAAACCACGATATCATGACCTGAGCCGAAGTCAGACGCTTAACCAACTGAGTCACCCAGCTGCCCTGTGAGTGATTTTCTTCTTGAATCTTTGCACTTTCCATATTGTTTGAATTTGTATACCCCATATCCCTCATAGGTGTTTGTATAAAGATGATGTATTTGTAAAAACAAACAAGCATACATACCAACATAAAAAAACACAAGTCAACATTTCAGGATGCTTATCCTGGTGACAGTCAGCTGCCACATAAGAAGTCTGACTACTCTGAGACAGCCATGCTGCAAAGAAGTCCAAGCTAGCTAAGTGGAGAGCTGCACAGAGAGAAAGGAGACATCCCACTGGCTCCCACAGCCCAGTCATGGAGCCCAGGCAGCAGATACATGAATGAAAGAGTCATTTTGGATAGCTCAGCCCCAGCATATGCAACTTGGAGAAGAACAAAGAGACTCATTTGACAGCCAGACCTGGGGACCCAGTCACCTATACTCATCCATCATTCAAGGACCCCAAATTAGGACTCAGTCATCGGTGAGCAAACATAAGCTGTTCTTGCTGTGTCCTGTGTTGGTCAACATACACAAAAAATCGTTGTACACACACACACACACACACACACACTCACATGGTTTGCGCATGACCATGGGCGAGTCCCTTTACTTTTCTGGTCTCACTTTTTCAAAGTGTGGAACAGGGGCCAGATGGCAGTAAGTGATCACACTGGTGGTTTCCCCCAGATGTCTCACCTGCCTTATCTGGAAGGCAGTGTCACGGGAGGTATAAGTCGGGCTTGGGAGTCAGGGTCATAAGTTTAAGTCTTGGCTGTGGCATTTATGAGCATGTGACCTTGATTCCCCCACACAATGCTTGGCTTTTTTTTTTTTTTTTCTCCAGTTTTACTTTTCTATCTTGATGAAAAATATGTGATGTTAGATGTCATTGCAAACAGAGCTGTGGCTAACGCTGCACAATTTATATTGCTGGTACTCTTGATGGTTCAAACATGTTTCAGCAATATTTGGTGTTTGTTTATTTATTTATTTATTTATTTATTTATTTAGAGAACAGGGGAAGGGCAGACAGAGAGAATCTCAGGCAGGTTCTACACCGTCAATGCAGAGCCCAAACTCACAAACTGTGAGATCATGACCTGAGCCGAAATCCAGAGTCAGACGCCTAGACAACTGAGCCACCCAGGGCCCCTTGTTTTGGCAATATTTAAAAAAAAAACTTTCCAGGGGCGCCTGGGTGGCTCAGTCGGTTAAGTGTCCGGCTTCAGCTCAGGTCATGATCTCGTGGTTCGTGGGTTCGAGCCCCACGTCGGGGTCTGTGCTGATGGCTCGGAGCCTGGAACCTGCTTCGGATTCTTTGTTTCCCTCTCTCTCTACCCCTCCCCCGCTTGTGTTCTGTCTCTCTCTGTCTCTCAAAAATGAATAAATGTTAAAAAAAATAAAAAAATTTTTTTTTCCTTCTGCAAAGTTGTCGGTGGGGAGCAAATGCTACCCTCCATGCCTTGACCCTGGATTCCCAAGCTGCCCCTTGAGAAGCATACACACAGGGTGGGCCGGTAAGGTTGGGGGCATCTTACGCCCTGACCATCAGCCCTGATCAGAATGGAATGAGGATCTTGGCAAGGGCATCCCCCTGCAGCCTGTGAGTAAGCATGTATACACACACACACACACACACACACGCACAAAATGGCTCTTCATACACCCGGCCTGATTAGAGTCAAAAGGGCGAGTAAGGGCCAGATTAAATATGTGTTGATTATGTGAGCTTGTGCTCCTGTTTATTTCTCATAAATAAGACATGAGCCCTGTTTTCCACCCCCAACACACACGTACACACACACACACACACACTTCCTGGGGATGATATTTATTGTATGCAAATCAGAAACTGAACTGGGAGAAGTAATCACCTGTTTATCAGATGGTGTGCAGATCGGGTGGAAAATAATAAGCTGGGGGTAATGGTGCTGTATCTGTTTGGACGGAGCTGACCCAGACCTGGGTCTGGATTTATCACACCCTGGACAAGTCAAGGGCTGGCCCTGGGGCCCGCCGATCCCCTGCCTGGTCAGGTTCGCCCAGTGGCGTTTACCAGGTAATTGTGCGTTCAGAAAATAGCAGGGTGAGGGCTAGCGGTTACCTGCTGCCTGCTGAGCTTGGACAGCTGTTTGCAGGAAAGACCTTGGACGTCAGGCTGACCCGGTGCAAACGCAGGATCTGCTGCCACTCGCTGTGTGACCTTGAGCACGCTGCCGCCCTTCTCTGGGTCTCCATTTCTTCCCCTGTTAAACGAAGGCGATCATGGCTCCAGTCTTGTAGGGTGTCGGGAACACGAGCAGGGTCAGGCGTGTCTACAGAGAGGCGCTTGGAGTCACCCTAGACCTTTCTCTCTTCCTCGCACCCCGTTTCTGCTTCCTAAGTGTCTCCTGAATGTGAGCACTGTCTGGCACCCTGGAAGTGCCTGGTAAATGCTGTCCTTGTTTTGCCCTGGTCCGGGTCTCACCATCTGTCACGGATTGACATCTAGCGAGCTTCCCTGCGTTTTCTCTGTCCCCTCCGATTCGTTCCTCACCCTCTGAAGCAGAGAGGGCTCTCTCTTCTTCTTTTTTAAAAATCTCTCTTTTATGCTCATTTATTTATTTTTGAGAGAGACAAGGAGAGAGGGCAGAGAGAGGAAGAGAGAGAAAGAGAATCCCAAGCAGGCCCGTGCTGTCAGCGCAGAGCCTGATGCAGGACTCAATCTCAAGACCTTGAGATCATGATCTGAGCCAAAATCAAGAGTCAGATGCTTCACCGACTGAGCCACCCAGGAGCCCCCGAGAGGGCCCTTTCTAACGTGAAAATCCCACCATCACGTGGCTCTCCTGCTCAAAAGCCTGCCGTGGCTCCTCAATGCCCTCCAGACAAAGAAATCCACATTCCTCCCCGTGCCCCACGAGGCCCCCCAGTGCAGACCTCAGCAGCCTGGCCATTGACTCCTTCCCCACGCTTCAGCCTCTCAGATCTTCATTCAGATCCCTAAACATGCCAAGCTGGTTCCTGCCCCAGGGCCTTTGTCCTTGCCGTGCCCTTTGCCTGGAACCTTCTGCCCCTGGCTCCTTTTCCACGCTGCTACTGAAATGTCACGTCCCCAGGGAAACTGCTCGATCTAAATTAGGTCCCCTCTGCCAGCTATTTGCCCTCTCTCGGAACCTTGTCAGTTTCCTTCATGACACCGATCACAATTTGTCCTAATGTTATTTATTTGGGTTTACTGGATTGCGGCTGCATCTCGGGCGGACCGGGAGCTTCGGCGCGCAGGGCCCGTGTCTGTTTTGCTCGCCACTGTGGTCCCGGTGTTCGGGTGCATCACCGGAGTAGCCGCCTCACGGATGCCCTTTGGAGGGCCGCGGATGTGACGAGACAGGCACAGGGGTGCTCTGGACCGGCGGCCGTGTGCCCCAGAGGGGAGGGGCCCTGACACCTGGCACCCCGCCCACTCCATGGCTCCCTAAGGGATGTTTGCCTGCCTCTCCCTAATGGCCTGACATACAGGGTCCCAGTGATAAACCTCCCTCTGATAAAAGATGCAAAACTAACATCTGGCGGTTAATTAATAAAGAGCAGCGGTGTCTGGCTGGGGCACGTGGTTGCTGATGTTGGCATTTTCTTCGCCCGCCCCAAGAGATGCTGACGCCGTGTTCGAAAACGGGGGAAAAAAGATCGATTTGGAACAGGCCCTGCTGACGAGGCTCCCAAGGGGCAGGACACCCTCTCGCCCCCTTTCTCGGGGGCTGACGCCCCGTCCTCCACCAAAGGGTTATGAGTCACCACTCATTTACTGAAGACCTATTATGCGCCAGGCTCCGCCGCATCTCATTCGTTCTCCCCAGGAGCCTCAAGAGGTGAATGTCTCTGTTCCCAGTTACAAACAAGGAAGCCAATTTACATACAAGAAAAAGCACGGCTCAGCTGCCCGCCCCAGAACCTAGGCTCCCCCTACCTCACTAGGGCTCGGGGGTGCCCGATGGACAGTCACTGGGGTGTTAGTCACAAATACAGGCTCCAGGGCCCCAGCACCCCAGAGTGGGGCCCAGGAGTCTGTATTTGTAACAAGAGCCCCATATGATTCTGAAGTGGGTAGATCAGATATCTCTCCTTGGAAAACACTGGTCTCTGGAATACTGTCAAACGCTTACTGAGCACCTGCTATGTTCCGGGCCCCCAGCTACTCCCAGTAACACTTAGGCAGGATGGACGTCTCCAGTTTACAGACATGGCCCAGGGAGAGCAAGGGACTTGATCAACGCCACACAGAGAGGCAGGCGGGCTCTAACCCAGATCCTCTGCCCCAGGCCTCGGGGCTTCCCGGCTGTCTCCGCCTGGCCCCCATGGGAAGGGAGAGGACCCTGCTCGCAGCTACAGGAGTCACATGCCAAGACCGGGCCGCTGAAATATTAATAGGGCTCATGTTTCAATTACTACTGGGGACACCCCGGCAGGCCTGGTCCCCAACCTCAGCTGGACGTGCGAGTACCAGGGGGCCCTTAAACAGGCGTGTGGGGAGCCCATCTAGGAGGCCGTGGCTGGTTCGTCAGGCTTCTTGGACTGGGCAAGTTGCTGTCTGAAGTCCTATTTGATGGAATGGATTCGGTGGCAACTGGACAGCTCTCGGCATGGACCGTGGGGCCATGGGGGTGGGGTGTGGTGGAGGGCGGCCAGCAAGGGGGGCTGGAACACGGCTCTGAGGCTCCGGAGAGGGGAAGACAGAAGGCAAGAGATGGAAATTAGAGCCGCCTATGTCTGAATCCCGGCTCCCTCTGCAGCGCTCTGTGGGGCTAGGCAGGCTCTCACCTGGAAACCAGGCACCTCAGGGGCCTCCCACGGCCATGGTGAAGGAGACAGCAAGGCACCGGCCGTGCCCCCAGGCTTGAGTGCAGCCCAGAGTTACTCTGAGAGGCTTGGGTTTCAGGCAGACGGGTTCAAACCCCAGCTGCACAGCGTTTGGGCTGCGTGAACTAGGCGCCTCACTTGGCCGGGACTCAGTCTCCCCATTGTCCCTGCTCCCAGGGTTCTTATGACCGATTAAATGCTAAAAAATGCTTAGCACAGGGCCTGTCCTTAGCACAGACACTATCGTGCTGACGGCTGTGTTGTGGTCTGTCACCGTTCCGACTGTTACATTGGGAGCTTGTGAGCACACATTGCTTACCTGTTTCAGGGTTTCCTGTCCCCGCTGAGCCCAGGCGGGGCTTCCTGTGGCCCTCCCTGCTCCAGGGTTCTCACTTGCTTGTGTCTGAGGGGCAGCATGGTCACCCACCCTGGGAGGGGGCGCCAGCCAGTCGGGAATCACTCAGCATAATTGAATTGTTACCGACGTGCCCTTGTGACTCTGGCCCACAGACATGATAATGCTCCCAGGCGCTGAACTGGCTCCCACCTTGGAGACCTCCTGGCACCCTGGACGGTGGCCCGAACAGGCTGGGAGTGGAGGGCCCACGGGGATTATAGGACATGTGGATACTTGGGCGTCCCTGGCTCTGCCACCGACTTACTGGGTCCCCTTGTCCCTCTCTGGGTCCCTCAAGTCAGCTCCTGGGTCCGCCTGGGGGCCGGAGGTGGGAGAGAAGAAAGGAGCCCGACTTGGGGCTCGCTTGAGGCTTCTCCCCCATCTTCCCTAGCGCTGGTCCAATTCCCTCCCCCACTCATTCTCAGTCCTGCCTTCCAGGTTCACTGCCTGCCAAGTAAACGTTGGCATTAGCCCCATTTCTCAGCTAGGCAAACCGAGGCTCAGAGAGGGAAGGCACCACGTTCAAAGCCCACAGCCAGGAAGTTATCAGATCCTGCACCTGAACCCGGGTCTGTCTGACTTTCAGGAGCCCACGTGCCCACGCTCGCTCCCCTATCCTACCCTCCTTTCCGCCCCATCTTCCCCTTAGCCTGGACCACAGGGTGGGGAGACCTTCCTAGCCACGTCCCTCCTCCCCCGCCCCCTCCCAGGCCCGCCCTGGGCAATCAGTTTCTTCAGATATGATTTGGGATTCTAATGAACGGAATGATTTGGCATTTAAATAATTATCCACTCTCTAACTGTTAGTGCTGCTGAGTCGGGAGAAATTTCCGCATCTTATTTATGAATATGGTTTTTCCCCCTCACCGGGTGGAGATTTCCCAGCCACCCCCTCCCAGCGCCTCCTCTCTTAAATGCCTTTCCAGCGCGTCTCCAGTGGAGCATCCCCCCCACGCGAGCCCCTAAGTGCCTATTAACAACGTTTCGCTTCCGCTATCGGCACCCGTTCACGCCCCTTTTTTATCTTTACATTTCAATATCATTACAAATCCTAGTGTTATTCAAATTGCATCAATTATTCAATTTCTCCACCCGGAGTGGAGGCAGCGGCTTCCCAGTGGCTGAGCAGGAAAAAGCAGGGGCCTTTCCAGGAGGGTTTGAAATTCACGGGGGATTCAGCCGGCTTCCATTAACCTGGGCTTTTTGGCTCCCACAAATCGTGGAATTGATTAACACACACACACACACACACACACACACACACACGCAGTTGCAATTTGGTTGGGGGAGAAAGCCTGCTGCCGAGACGCACCTGGGGAACGGTTTGGGAGCTAAAGTGCCGTCGCTGCCCTGTGATATTCATCCGCTGGGTATTTATTGAGCTCCTGCTGGAAGAAGAGCAGCCACCATTTATTGAGCACTTACTGTATACCAGACACCACTGGGTTTTTGTTTCTGTTTTTATTTTAGAGAGAGAGCAGAGAGGGAGAGAGAGAGAGAGAGAGAGAGAGAGAGAATCCCAAGCAGGCTCCGTGCTCAGCAAGGAGCCTGGTGTGAGGCTCATCCCAGGACCCGAACAGAAATCAAGAGTGGGTTGCTCAACTGACCGAGCCACCCAGGCACCCCAGCACTAGGTCTTTAGGGAAGATTCCTCCTCTAACCTTCAGGACTAGCTGGTGAGGTAGTTATTAATCCCCCCTCCCCCCATTGTATAGATGAGAAAACTGAGGCTCGGGGAGGGAAGGTCTCTGGCCCAGGGTTGCACAGTGGTAGAGACTGGTTTTGTCTTCAGGACCTGGCCTCTTAATCATTACGCTGTCAGCTGTGGTTGTAGGGTTTGGGTGATCCCAGGGAGTAGCCGGCAAGGGCCTGCGGGAGTGGAGAGGAAAGAGAAAGAACACTTCTTCCCACAGGGCCCTTTTTTGAAGGCTCACATGAGAAATGGTGCACATCTCGTTACTCCCCAAAGCCGAATTTGTTTCCCTAACAAACTCGTTTCTCATGGACACTGAGTCCTATCGTGGTCACATTTCTCTCTTTGCTTTGGCTGCCAGGAAACTCTGAGCCCACTGGTCACAACCATACAGGAACTTATCCCGTCATGTCCCCATCCTGGTCCGCTCATCCAGGCCCTTCCTGTTTGGGCATTGCGGTGTATATTTGTAAACCATTTCTAAGCCTTTTTTGAAACGAGGCCGGCTCTAAGTACCTTTTAAAAAAGGCTTTTAAGCATCCATTATGAAGCGTGGATTTTATGCAAGTTCTCGTTTGACCTTGGCGAGAGGTTTATTCCCACTTTGCAGATGATGCAACTGAGGCCCAGAGAGGCTAGGAGACTTGCCCAAGGACGCACAGTAAGTGGCAGAACCAGGATGGGAGCACAGTCTGCCGGCCCCCAGCACCAACTTCGTCCCATGACCCAGAAGGCCAGGTCCAGGCTCCAATGTCCCTGCTCTAGGTCTTGGTCTGGCAGAAAGGCGTGAAAAAAGAGCATTTAATCATGAGTCAGTGGACGTGGACCCCACCACCTTGCTGTGTGACTATCCCTCTGGGCCTCAGTTTCCCCACTGAGCACTGTCGGTCTGCCCTCCAAGGCCCCACGCAGCTCTGGCCTCGTGTCACTCTTTCTGCCTGTTTTACCAGCACATTCATCAATATCTGAGCCACGGTCACCACTCCCTGAGGCAGGTGCAGACCCTGGGGAACAGTGTCACCTGCTTCCCAGGGTTTCCTGACGCCACCGACAGGAGGAGGGAGCAGCCGTGGTGGTGACAGGGCTGTGACACGCGCCTCCCACACCGGCCACCTGCGTGCTTCGTGCTCTCGGGACCCTGGCAGGCAGTGCCTTCCTGGCAAGACGGCAACATCCAGGGCGGGGACGGAGGTGGGGTGTGAATGGGGAGAGGCTGAGATCAGGCGGGGGGACGGGGAGAGGTGGGGGGGTGGGTGCGTCCCTTCCTGGACATAAAGGCTCTGGGTCTAGGGTCCCGGGCCCCAGCCTGACCTAGGAAGGTCTGGGCTCCCAGCAGGCAGTTGGCGTCCTAGATTGACAGGCGCTGGAGACTGGGGGCAGGGAGGCCGCTGCCGTGAAAGGAATGGCATTTATTGAACACCTACTAAGTGCACTCCTCTCCACCGGAGGCTGCAAACTGGCAGTCCACAGATCAAATTCGGGCCACAAGCATGGTTTCTTCAGCCCCTGTTGTGCTTTCAAAAAGCTTGCCTCAGTTGTTTTCTGGCACTTACAAATAGGGACATCCTACATAAAATCAGGATTTCGGGTTCTGTTGAGGAGTCAGAGCACCAGGCAGCGCTGAGCCCCCTCGCCCGCAGGCTGGCTGGGTGCGCAGCGGGAGCTTGCTCCTTGTGTCCCATGTCCCACTCAGCCCTCTTGTCTCCCTCTGCATCGCTGCCCGGGCCCTGCGGGCACCCGAGTCCTCACCCCTCTTATAACCACGAATGCCTTGTGGGTGGTGTTACTATTCCCATTTTATAGATGAAGAAACTGCCTCCAGCTTATATCCATCACACCAAACCCCCCAACAGGTAGCACTGGAGTCAGGACTTAACCCCAGCCCTTAGCCCCCTCCCCCAAGCCCTTTCTGTTTCCACCGCACCCCCCACCCCCCGCCCCAATGAGGCCGGAGCAGACAGCCCCAGCAGCCTCCCTGGCGTGGAGCCTCTAAATCCTCGGTGCCCCCGTGCCAAATGAATGGCCTCTGATGTCCTTTCAAGCTTTAATGAGGGGCGTGGCAAGTAGAATTTGGCCTCCCCGGGGTCGGAACCAGGAATCTAACCAATCATCACACTGAGCCAGCGCGCAGGCTCTGTGCTGGCAACTTTGAACACCTGCTCTTTTACCCCTCACAGCTCTGCAAAAGGTTTAACAGATTAGGAGACTGAGGCTCTTCCCCCACCCACCAAGGCCCCGTGCCTCTGTCTTCCTTTCAGCTGGTTGAGGAGTCCTACCCGCTTCCTGCCTCAGGACCTTAGCGCACGCCGTCCCCTTTTGCTGGACTACCTTACAGCCTCCGGCACACAAGCCTTCATCACCCTTCAGGCCTCCCCTGGCTCTCTGAACAAAGTCTGGCTCCCTCTGTTATTGCCTCTTAGAGCTCCCTGTACACTTTGTAGTGTTAATGAGGACAGTAATGGTAGCTAAGACTTACCGCACACTTTCCACGAGCCAGGCACTGTTCTCAGCACTTCGATTACATCATCTCACCCTCTGAAGTGGCCGTGATTATTGCCCTCATTTTACAGATGAGGACATTGAGGCACAGAGAAGTTAAGTAACTTGCCCAAGGTCACACAGCTAGTGTTGAAATTTTTACCTTAGGCTGCATGACTGACTGCGGACTGACATCTGCAGGGTCTATGCCCTGGGGGACCTTCTCTTGATAAATAAATATGCTTTATATGGATGACCGCACCAGGATTATGGTTCCGAATTCCATGCCCATGTGACCACAAGCGTTACCTTGTCACCTCCATTTCCTTGCCGGAGTGTCTGTCTCACCCCTGGAGCGGCCCCAGGTCCTATTTGACTTCCAGGGACACCCCAAGTTTGCCATCTCCCCCATCCCCACCCCCAGTATCGCCAGTGAGAAAGGGGCCAGACAGGGTTCAAAACCACAGACCGAGTCGCACTGCCACCGTGCCTTAGGTCCCTCTCCCCCAGGCTGGGGCTGTGGACTGGCCTCTAGGAAATTCCGAAGGAGCCCCTCACTCCCGCCTTGCACCCCTCCTTCCTCACCACCCTCCCCTGCACCAGTTTACTGCCAATGACATTCAGATAAATGGTTGCTGTCAGCCAGGCCGGTCCCATGGAAAGGCGTGTCGTGTGATGTATGGCACCATCTTCTAGAACCACAGGACTCACTGCTCAGGGGCTCCGAGGGAATGCTCCCCCACTCCTGTCAGCCTCCGACCCCGGGCCACATCTGGGCTTTGGGGTCCCCCTCCTGTTCAGCCCTGGGGATGAGTCTCCCGTCAGACACAATTACTGGGGTCTTTAATCACATGCTGTTAAGAGCCTGGCCCACTCCCCTACTCTTCGGGCTGCGGTGGAACCCCAAAGGCAGCCTCCATTTCTGTCTGCTCTAGGTATGACATCCCAGATTATTCTGGGGCTTAGGGGGCTGCATGGGCAGTGGTCGTTGGTCCAACTCTCGGCATCTGGGCCCAGAGGGAGGAGACCCGCTTAGCCCAGCCCCCAGTAGGGCAGCTAATGAAACTCTGGTTTATGATCGTGCAGCCTTCAGTCAGCTCGGCTGATGTGGGGAGATCAGGGCGAGTATCGAAGGCGCTGCCCCGCGGGCCTGGCCAGCAGCCCCTGGGGAGGGCTGAGATATCGGAAGCCCCCCGGTCCTCATATTTCAGGGGGCACCCAAATGCTCTCTCCTGCCCTTGGACTTCTGCCGGCTGCAGAAAGATTGCCACCTTTCAAATGGGATTAATGACAATCATAGCTAGCACTTACTTAGTTCTGTGTGAATGCTCTATACGCAGCCAAAGGCCGGCCACAGTATTGAAAAGTGGGGCCAAAGTATTCAAGTGCATACACTACAAAGCCACGCGCGATGTTAAGCAAATGACGAGAGCCAACCCCCGGGGAGTTTGCGGGAGCCAGTCTCACGCCGTGGGCTTTTAACTTTGGTCCTCGCGACAACCATCGGAGGCAGCTGTCATCACCCCATTTCCCAGACGATGTAAACTGAGGCCCAGAGCGTTTCACGCACCTGCCCGAAGACACACGGCCAGTAAATTGCAGGCCTGGGACTGCAGTCCAGGAGAGGGGGCTCCAGAGTCCCCGCAGCGGCCGCCAGCCCAGGCTGCCGCCCGGAGCTAGAGTGAAGATTCAGTGAGGACGAGCAGGTGCAGAGCTCTTACCGCACCCCCCCCCCCCGCCCCTGCCGCCCTCGCCTGGCACAAATGTCACCAACCTCCCCGAGGAGCATCAGCAGAACCTCCCGTGGCCCTCAGCGGCTAATCTAGCTTATTTTTCTCACCCCAGCCCCTCCATAGAATCGAATGGCCTTTTGTACTCCTGGTCCTGAGCTGTGGGGTTCTGCTTCCTTGCCCCTTGGGTACTCATCTGGTCACCCCCTCCTGGTGGAAGCGGAGGCAGGAAGGGCAAGCCCACAGTGTTGACCTTTGCAGGCGAAAAACGGGAGACCCTCCCAGCCATGCAGGCAAGAAAAGACAAACGCCCTCGCAGACCTTCCTTCTGTAAAATGATGGACTGTGCACCTACTGGGTGCCTGCACAGCACTGGACGGAAGGAGGGATGCAAACGGCTTTGAAGCACCCTCAAGGACTGGCTTCCTGTGGGTCTCGGTGCGGGCTGCCGTAACCACATGCCGTAGACCTGGGAGGCTTAAACAGCAGACCTTTATTTCTCACCGTTCTGGAGGCTACAAGTCCAAGATCAAGGTGCCAGCATGGCCGGCTTCCAGTGAGAGGTGGCTGCCTTCTCGTCGTGTGCTCACACGACAGAGAGAGAGAGACAGAGAGAAAGACAGAGGGAGAGACAGAGAGAGACAGAGAGAGAGAGAAAGTTCTGGGGTCTCTTCCTGTAAGAGCACTGACCCCTCATGACGGCCCCACCCCAACGATCTCATCTAAACCTCGTCACCTCCCAAAGAAGCCACCTCCAAATACCATCCCACTGGCAGGTGAGCTTCAGCAAAGGAATTTGGGGGCAAGGAGGGGTAGGAAACACTTTAGCCCATAGCACCACGCGCCAGAAAGACAAAACTGTCACATGGGGAACAGACCGGCTGGATTCTGCTCCTGGACTCAAGTTGACTCACCAGAAACTTGCCGAGACCCCAATATGCATGTGGCACCACGGTGAGCACTGAGGGTACAGCAGAGAACGGGACACTCGGGGTTCCCGCCTTCGGTGAAGGGAGAGGACAGCAAGAGAGGGGCCACCGCAGTGCACGGAGGAAAATAAAACAGGGGGACGTGAAAGGGAGCCATCAAGGGGTCAGGAAGGACCTCTGCATGGAGCAGGCCAGGGAGCTGAGACCTGAGGCTGGGAAGCCAGCCCAGTGGAGACCCCGGGGGATCGGCAATCCAGGTGTGGCTGTGCAATCCAGGAGAGGGGAGCAATGATCCTGAGGTGGAAAGGAACTGAGGAGGCTTGGGAAGTCAAGAGACAGGTTGAGGGGCTGGATCGAGGGCAGGGGACAAGCACCATCCATTGTCCCTTGGACCGGCCTTGTGACTCTCGGCCAGAAGAGAGGGTGAATGGCCAGTGGCGAGGGAGGAGGGGCTGGCTGGCGAGGCACACTCGTGTCTGTGGCCGTCAGCTCAGTGGCCATAACAAAATACCAGACGGCGGGCTTACGTGACAGAAACGTATTCTCTCACAGTTCTGGAGGCTGGAGGCCCAAGGTCAAGGTGTCGGCGGGTCTGGTTCCTCGGAGCCTCTCTCCTTGGCTTGTAGAGACGTTCCTCTTCTCCCCGTGTCTTCACGTGGAATCCCCCGTGTGCATCTATGTCCTAATCACTTCCCTCTTTCTTTCTTTCTTTTTTTTTTTTTAGCATTTATTCAATTTTGAAAGAGAGAGAGAGACAGAGCACGAATGGAGGAGGGACAGAGAGAGAGGGGGTGGGGGGAGACACAGAATTCGAAGCAGGCTCCAGGTTCTGAGCTGTCAGCACAGAGCCCAACGTGGGGCTCGAACTCGTGAGCCATGAGATCATGACCTGAGCCGAAGCCGGACGCTCAACCGACTGAGCCACCCAGGTGCCGTCCCCCACCAGGCCTTTTTTTAAAGTTCATCTATTTTGAGAGAGAAAGGGAGTGAGAGCGCAAGTCAGGGAGGAGCAGAGAGGGAGAGGGAGAGAGAGAATCCCAAGCAGGCTCTGAGCTGTCAGCGCAGAGCCTGACACGGGGCTCGAACCCACGAACCGTGAGATCATGACCTGAGCCGAAGTCGGACACTTAACTGACTGAGCCACCCAGGCGCCCCCCCTAATCTTCATATAAGGACCACAGTCATGCTGGAGCAGGTCCAACCCACATGGCTTCACTTTACGTTAGTTCCCTACGTAAAGGAAATACAGTCACATACTGAGGTCCTGGGGGTTAGGGCTTGAACATATGAATTGGTGGCGGGGGGGGGGGGGGGATACAAAACTCAGCCCTTCTCAACTGGCTGCACCTTAGTCCAGCCTCTAGCTACCAGAACCTACATTCCTCCCCCGGAAGACTTTCCCTGAAGCCTGCTTCCTCACCTGTAGCCGGAAGTGCTGGGGAATCCGTGCCCCCAGGGCCATCCCGGTGATGGTGGGGGTTGATCTGTAAACACCCAGGCTCTCAGCTCCTGGAGCTGTGTGTGCACCTTTCACTGGCGGCCCCCTTCCCTGCCCCCCTTCCCCAGGAAGAAATCCTGATGTGAGCCTCTGACTTGCAGTCGAACCCTTGTCTCAGGGTCCGGGGAACCAGCACTTGGAGCCGGTGGCTCGTCCCTCCCGGCCTACGGGAGCTTGGAGATAGCGAGGACTGTTAAGAGCCGTCTGCGGACAGCGGCAGGTGCCCTGGAGGGGGCCCTGGTAATAGAGGGACAGTCAGGGCCACATTTGTAGATCGTCTCCCCTTCCCCGGGCGTCGTGCGTCACACTTCACCCACCTCCTCTTCTTAAACCCTCCCGACGGCTCTAGCGACGCAAGTTATTCTTAGCCCCCTTTTACAGATGGGAAAAACGAGGCTCAGAGAAGTCATCCCTGCCCTGAGGATGCAGAGCTAGGTTCTTAACCGCTACTCTATCTCCCGCCATGTAAGGTCGGGGCCTCGGACGCCCCGTGACCCAGCTTCCCCGGCGTGGCAGCTGCTCAGGGCCCCCTTGGTGCTCGCCGGGCCCATGACAACTCCCCCCGCACAGCCGGGACCGTTATCTGTTTTGCGCACGGCCTGCGCCCGTCAGGGTAATGGACTGTGCTTGTCCTAGCGGAGTTGGCCTCTGGCAGGGATGATGTATGAGGCGCTATTGTTTGATATGAATGCATTAGGCGACATTCCCGATAAAGACTTTACCAGCAGAGCCGTGGGCTCCAGCAGCAGCCCCCGTGGAGGGAGGCGGGAGGAGGCAGAGAAGCCCGGGTCCCCATCGAGCTCCGGGGGCCCTGGAGGCGGGGACCGGCCGCTGTCAGGGAGGCAGAGACCCCGTCACTCCACTCTTGCTTTCAAACTTTTGGGTCCTGAGCCCCGTGTCTCACATCCTTACAAGTAGCAGAGTGTGGACAGTGGGTCTCGCCCTTCCCGAAGCATCAGACTCGCCCTGGGAGCTGGCTACAAAGGCAGGGTCCTGGATCCCAACCTGGACCCGTTGAAGCAGTCTCCAGAGTGAGGCCGGGGATTCCGCCTTTTCAAAGCAGTTCCCTCCGTGAATCTAATATAGTCGGGCTGGGACCCAAAGGTGGTCCAGAGAAGTGGTGTGGGATGAAGACAATGGGGTTTGAAGTCAGAACCCCTGGGTTTGCGTCTGGGCTCCTCTGAGAAGCGGCAGGGAAATCTCAGGCAAGTCCCTTAGGCGCTCAGTGTTGTGATCCCGTCCTTGACAAATAAGCCTCAGTTTCGCGATCTGAAATGTGGGCCTAGCGTCAAAGCCCGCCGCGGTGGCCTCCCGGAGAGGGAGGGGACAAGAGCCCGCTTGTGCTCTGTCTGCACACTCACAGCTCACGGGACCGGGCGCCGTGGGTCCTCCCCATCTTCCCACGGGCCTCCTGGGGACACCACACTTAACTGCAGGCTAACACTCCAGGGGATCCCAGGCACTATAGGAGGGAAGGGGCGCCCTGCTGGGGCTGGAAGTTCCTCCAAAAGGTCCACTCCACTCCTTGCTTTGGGTGGATATATATAGTGGTTGCCACAGGCTGGGCGGGGGGAGGACAGGATGGGGAGTGGGTGCTGATGGGGGCAGAGTTTCTCTTGGGGGTGATGAAGACGTTCTGGAATTGGACATTGGTGAGAGTTGCAGAACTTTGTGAACATACTAAAGCCACGGAACTGTAGACTTTAAGAGCGTGAATTTTATGTCAGTTACAGCTCAATTTAAAAAAGTGTTTGGAGTCACAGGTTATGAAGGCACAGGACAGAATCTAAGGGAGAGTGAGCAGGGGCAGAGGGGTGGATGCGGCCAGGGCAGTGGGGCTCTGAGGGCCACTGGATGGACTCCAGCTTCATGATCACTGAGGAAGATGGGAGCCAAGGTGGGTTTTTGAGCAGAAGAGTGGCATGTTTCCCCACGGCTCCATCTGACGATTGTGGGGGGAGGGGAGGTGGGCACGGTGGGAGCAGGAAGGCCGGTGACCAGGCACAAGAGGACAGGATTTACAGATGGATTGGCTGTGTGGTAGGAGACAAAGAGGGAAGTCAAGGAAGACGCCGAGGTTGGGGCCTCGGAGGAGGGCTGGGAGGCAGAAAACCGTGGAGGGAGCAAGGCGGGGCTGGGAGGCGTCCAGAGGTCAGTCTGGAACATGTTACGTTTGCAACCAGCCGGACAAGGCGCCCCCAGCACTTGGGGGCGAGGGGCATCCGGCACAAAGATGATGGTGAAAGCGGGAGACAGGATGAGATCTCAGGGACCCATCAAGGCAGAGAGAGGGATGGAGAGGGCAAGAGCCCAGTCCAGGGTTTTCCATCCACAGCAGGTGGCACATCATCTCCATATCTCTAGAAAGGGGGTGCCCTGGCTCTTTTAAAAATGAAAATCTGGGGCACCTAGGTGGCTCAGTCGTTTGGGCTTCAGCCCAATTCATGGGTTCCAGGCCCACGTCAGGCTCTGTGCTGACTCGGGTTCCGTGTCTCCCTCTCTCTCTGCCCCTCCCCTCCCTCTCTCAAAAAATAAACCTTAAAAAAAAATGTTTTTTTAATTTTAAAGAAAGATGAAAATGTGAGGGTGCCTGTTGCTGCTGTAATGAATGACCACCAACTTGGTGACTTGAAACGATGCGCATTTGTTATCTTACTGGGTGCAAACTGGGTTTCCTGGGGCTAAAATCAAGGGCAGAGCTGCACCCTTCTTGACGGCTCTGGGGGGCAACCTACCATTGTGTCTTCTCCAGCTTCTAGAAGCCACCTGCTTTCCTTGGTTCATGCCCCCCCCCCCCCCGTCACTCCGACCTCTACTTCTGTTATAACATCTTTCTCTGACACTGACTCCCCTAAGTACCCTTGTGGTGACACTGGGTCCATCCCGATAACCCAGGATAATCTCCCCATCTCAAAGCCCTGAACTGAACCCCACCTGCAAAGTCCCCTTTGCCATGTAAGGTAACACATTCACAGGTTTGGAGAATTAGGACATAGACATCTTCGAGGAGTCGCGATCTAACCCCCCCCCCCCATGCCATTCTTCTGCTTAAACCCCCTCCGGCGGCTTCTGTTGCTCTCAGGGTCACATCAGAACCTCTGTTTCCTGCCTCTCCCCACATCGCCATCGCGGTGATGTTCACCCGGATCCCAGGTCAGCTGTGGCCCATCCCTCTGCCTGGAATGTTCTTCAAGTGTCAGTCAGATTTTAGCGCACAGGTCACCTCCTCCTGGAGTCTTCCCTCACTGCAACTAAAGCAGCCCTCTTCCTATACCCCATCATCATTTTTTTAAGTTTATTTATTTATTTTGAGAGAGAGAGAGAGAGAGAGAGAGGCAGGGGGCGGCATGTAAATTGGTGCGGCCGCTACGGAAAATGGTGTGGAAGCTCCTGGGCATTTAACCAAGGGAAGTGAAAACACTACTTCAAAGAGATATATACACTCCTATGTTCATTGCAGCGTTATTTACAACAACCGAGATAGGGAAGCAACCTAAGTGTCCGTCCGTGGATAAAGAAGCTATGTGTGGTACATACCGACGATGGAACATTATTCAGCCTTAAAAAGGAAGGAAATCTTGCTATTTGCAGCAACAGGGACGGACCAAGAGTGTGTCATGCTACGTGAACTAAGTCAGGCAAAGACAGATCCCGTATGAGGTCGCTTACACGTGGGATCCGAAAAACGAATCAAACAAAACACAAGTCAGAAGCAGACCCGTAAATACAGAGAACGCACCAGTGGTTGCCGGAGGGGAGGATGGAGGGGGAGAATGGGCAAAATAGGGGAGGGGGACTAAGAGGTACAAACTTCCAGCTGTAAAATAAGCCACGGAGATGAGAAGGGCCACGTGGGGAATAAAGTCAATAATATTGTAATAACTTTGTATAGTGACAGATGGTAACTGTGCTTATCGTGGCGAGCATTTCCTCATGTACATAAACATCGACTCATTATATTGTACACCTGAAACTAACAGGATATTGTGTGTCAACTGTAGTTTGACTAAAAAAAAAAAAATAGTCATTCAGCAAACGGGTACGGCACGACCGTGGGGGGCCTGGCACTGTGTCGGGAGGTGGGGTTCAGCGCGAACCAGACAGACGTGGTCCCTGTGCCCGAGGAGCAAATTCCCAAACGCCGCCTCCTGGAAACCCACCTCCTTAATCTCAGGACGCCTACCGCAGTCTGCCTCCAAGTTCAGCGGTTCCACGGCTGCCTCCCCCACTGGGGAGTGAGCACCTCAGCGTCAGGGACTGTGTCTCACTCATCCGGTGTCCCCAGTGACGGGTGCAGGGCCTGGCTCAGGAAATGGCTCAAGAAATGGCCTGTGAAACTGAATGAATCAGTGGGTGTGTGGCTATGAGGGTGGAGTGCTGGTCCTGTATACAGTAGGTGCTCAATACCGGGTGATGCCCACTGTTGGTGGCCCTGCCGCTTGGGTCAGGAGGGGGAGAGGATGTCCTGGCTCCTACATTCTGACCTGGGGTTGCGGGGGGGAGAGGCTGACCCCACACATGGTGACACACACACACACACACACACACGCAGACGCTCTTCTAAACTTATCCACATACGTATGCTCACGCACACGTGACAGGGTCAGGTGCAGGGAGAGACAATGAGGTAGAGGAAGGGTCGAAGCGCCTGGTTCGGGTCCTGACACAGATACCTCTTAATGGGAGGGTCTCAGTTTCTTCATCCGTGAAATGGGGATGAGACAAAGTGCCCCTCATAAGGACACGGTCGAGATGAGGTCAAGAGAAATGAGTTAATTTGTGTAACAGCGTGGCCCCTGGCGGCCCCTTGCTCCCCACTGTCTTGCTGGCTCTGGGCTCCCAACTTGGTGTGGGGGACACAGGAAGCAAGTGGAAGGGTGGGCCGGTGGCTCTGTGGCTTGTGCCCCTCCCCCCCAAAGCCCTCTTAGCCACGTGATCAGCCCTCACTATCCCTCGCCCCCAGGAGGGGTCCCCTTTGTAAGGTCCCCACCTTACAAAGCCGGTCTCTTCTACGTCCACGTCTGTTCATACCCTGATTCCACAACCGAGGAAAAGAATCCGGTGCCCCATGTGTCACGAGCACAAACACTTTAGCAGAAGCTTCTAAACGGTGAGGCTGACGGTGGGGGTTTCAGGCATGTATGGGACCAGCTTCTGCCCGCCCGCCCCGGGCCCACCCAGGGTTCGGCAGGAAACAGACTGCATGCAGCGTGGAGGCTGCAGATGTGATTGTTAGAGCTAATTTATGCTCCGTTTACACAGGCTCCAGATGTCACGGGCTCCTCTGTGGGTTTATCCAAATGCCAGGGAAGGTGGGAAGGGCCGGAGACCGAGGCTGGAGCCCCTTCCCCCTCCCGCCTCCTTTTCCTAGCCTTGCTCTGAGCACAGCCAACGAGTGCCCCCATCCGCCCCCCCCACCGCCACCGCCCCGGGTGTCACCTGCCCTGCTGAGCCCAGCCCCGCTCCCCAAAGCTCGTGCCACATGTTTTGGTCACAGACCGTAAGCTCCGTGAGACCAGGGGCCGTGTGCCTGGGCCCCTCTGGGGGCGATGGAGTAGTAATGGAGTGACGTCACTAGTCATGGAGTGATGGACGGTGTGCCAGCGGCTGTAGTGGGTAGAAAGATACGTTGAAGTCTTCACCCCCTGGTCCTTGTGAATGGGACCGTTTTTGGGAAAAGGATCTTTGCGGATATAATCGAGTTAAGACGAAACCATACGGGATCAGGGTGGGCCCTAAACCCAGTGACTGGCGTCCTTACAAGTTGGGGGAAATTCGGGCCCAGAGAAGAGAACGCCATGCGACAGCGCAGACAGAGAACGGGGGCGACGCACCCACCAGCCAAGGGAGGCCCGGGACCACCGGCAACCCCCAGAAGCTAGGAACGGTTTTGACCCCGACGCTTCCAGAAGGAACCACCGCCTCTGCCGATACCTTGATTTCAGACCGTGGCCCCCAGGTGTGGGAGAGAACACTTTCCTGTTGTCATCAGGCACGCGGTTTGTGAGGCTCGCTGGCGACAGCCCTAGCGAGCTGAGCCTATAGGACTGGGGGCGCTTGTCTAGCCGGCCAGCCGGTCAGGCCTTCTCCCGTCAACGCTCCTGAGCCTCAGCCCTCCGTGGGACTGCCACCCACCTGGAGGACCGCACCAGCCCCAGCGCCTCCGAGTCTCCCCGCCTCAGGCTCGTCCCCCCAAGCTCTTCTGCCCGCCCCCCCCCTCCCCGCCCCCGGCAACTGGGGCGTCTTCACTCTTACTTCCTACTTCCTCCCCACTCCCCGGCCATCGACTCGCCCCCGTCCCCTGAGAGCGACCCCCTCAATCTTGGACACGCACTGGGCCTCTCTGGGGCATCGGACACCGTTCTAACCCCCTCTTCGCGACTCTCCCTTCCCTTTGAGTCTGGGGTGTCTTCTCCCCGTGTTTCGTCCTGTCTGCTCTGTGTTGTGCGGGCGGCCTCCTCTTTTCCTGCCCTACCTCCCGAATGCGGGGGTTCCCCAGGGCTCTGCCCTGCTCCCCCTTTTCTCCTCCTTCCACACACGGTGGTGGCAATGGTGATGACGGTCACGATGATGATAGTTGTTTTCAAAAATTTTTAAACGTTTGTTTATTTTTGAGAGAGAGAGAGGGAGGGAGGGAGAGAGGCAGAGAGAGGGGAGACACAAAGTCTGAAGCAGGCTCCGGGCTCTGAGCTGTCAGCACAGAGCCCGATGAGGGGCTTGAACCACAAACTGAGAGATCATGGCCTGAGCCAAAGTCGGACGCTTAAGTGACTGAGCCACCCAGGCACCCCCGTGGTGCTGATGGCCATGGTGACCATGGGGACCGGGGGTGCTCCTGTTAATAGATTTCTCAACACAGAAAGCGTGCTAGATCAGGCCGTGCCGAAGCTTCAGATTCCCTGAGGCTCCACACACACACTGCGCCCTTGCACGTCTGCCTCTCTACTCTCTTGTCTTTCCTGTCTTTCTTACACACGCTTGTGCACACAGGCTGTACTCACGTGCTGGGGCCGCCATAACAGAGGACTACACACGGGGTGCCCCGAACAGCAGAAACGGATTCTCTTGCAGTTCCGGAGACCAGAAGTCCCAAATCAAGAGGTCAGCAGAGCTGTGCTCCCTCTGAGATGCTGGGTGGGATGAATCCTTCCTTGCCTCTTCCCGGCTTCCGGTGATGACCATCAACCCACAGCATCCCTCGGCTCACAGCTACACCCCTCCGGTCTCTGCCTCTGTCGTCACATGGCATTCTCCCTGTGTGCCTCCGTGTCTTTTCTCCTCTTCTTCGAAGGACACCAGACATAATGGATTAGGGTCACCCTCACATCCTCACCTTAACTTGATGACGTTGGCAAAGGTCACGTTCGCAGGAACTGGAGGTTAGGATGGCACATATCTTTTGGGGGACACACTTCAACCCAACACACACACACACACACACACACACACACACACTTCTTCTCCTCTGTACCTTTCTATCAGGCTTCTATCATTTCCACACCCCATCCCGTGTACTATCCAGCATTTGCCTGTCTGGTTACCTCTCCCCTTGTCTGTTTCTCCCTCTTCCTTTCCTACTTTCGTTCTTTCTTACCTTCAAGCATTTATTGGGCTTCTCTCTCCGCCAGGCTCTGTGCTGGAGAGATGCAGACACGGGTGACAGGCAGGAGCCCTGTCTTCAAGGAGAGTGAGGCCGCACAAGCCACTGACCAAGCAGCCCCATGAGAGCGTTCACGGGGCTCCGCGCGTCTGCGGGCACATTTGATGCAGCCAACGTGGCCTGTCCTCGGTGCTCTGTGCCCTGCTCCTCCTCCCGGGCCATCCCATCTCCTGCTCACTTCCACGACTCCAGAGGCCGCTCGGATGCCCCTGCTTCCTGAGCAGCTGTCCCCACGGGCCAGCGAAGGCATCTGGGGGACGTGCGCCCCCTCTGTGCACTCGTACCTTCTCCCGGTGCGCATCTCTCTTTAAAGAGGCTGAAGATTGCCCAGCCTGTCTCTGGGCTTTGCACTGAAAGGGCTAAATGATATGCTGACACCTTAATTACAGCCCATTGTCACCGAGTGCAGCGGAAATTGTCGGAGTGATCCCTGGAGAATGGGGCTAACAGGCCCGTCAGAGCCTTTGATTCCCCGTGGCAGATTGGAAGATGACACAAATGGTGGCAGCCCCTGCAAGACACACATCTACCTGTGTGGCCGCCGCAGGCAAGGGGTCCAGAGGGCCAGGAGCGCCAGCCCTCCGCCCCAGCCTGCCTCACCTCCCGGGCCAGAGGTCTGCCTGTGGTTTCCTTTCTGCCAGGCCTGCTTCTGCCCACACCGCAGCTCCTCAAACACCCCTCCACCTGTCAAACCCCCCTCCCCGGGCTCCCACCCTTGTCCAGATTTGCTAGTGCTGCCGGGAGCCAGGCTTTGCCCTCTTAAGCCCCGCCCCCCGCCCCCAGATCTTCACCACAATGCAGGGGGTGGGAACTACTATGTTCCCATTTTACAGATGAGGAAATGGAGGCTCTGAGTTCCTAAGCCACCTGCAGGAGGTCACCTGCAGGGAGCCCGGCTCCCAGCCCGAGCCTTGGCCACTGTGCAGATGGCCACTCAAACCCTGGGGCAGGGGCTTGGTGGCGTGGTGGGAGTTGTCGAGGTCATTCGGGCCCCCCGCAGCAGATAGGGGCCAGGACCTCACTCCCAGTCCACGACTCTCTCTCTCTGCCAGGCAGCATTTTGCGAAGCGCATCTGTGGAGGATGTTGACGATAATAATAACGCAATAACAGCAACGACCTGTCATTGAGGCTGACAAAGCATGGGCTCGGAGCCTTTAGCCCCAGGGGATTTCAGCTCCACCGTTGACTCTGCCGCCCTTATGATGATTCTGTGAGCTGATGCAGGGACAGAAAGTCTGGTCTAGGGGACAGCTCGCGCCCCCTCCGCTCCCCACCAGCCCACAGCCTGCACGGGCCAGGGGCCCAATCCCCCGCAGAGCCGTGCCTTGGATGGGCGGAGCGAAGCCGCGGCCCCCTCCGGGCCAGGCCTCTGACCACGCCCACTTTGTGGACCCCTCCCTCTGCTGCCTTTCTGGGTGAGTGAGGGCTGGTGCGGGGCACCTGACAATCTGGATTTTTAAATATTTCTTTTTGGTTTATTTATTTATTTTGAGACAGAGAGAGAGAGAGAGAAAATGCAAGTGGGGGAGGGGCAGAGAGAGAGGGAGAGAGACTCCCAAGCAGGCCCCACGCCATCAGTTCGAGGAGCCCCACGTGGGGCTCAAACTCAGGAACCCATTTAACTTGGGCTTTTAAAATCCAGCCGTCGGGGCACCTGGCCCGTCTGTCAGTAGAGCATGTGACTCTTGATCTCGGGGTTGTGAGTTTGAGCCCCACAGTGGGCATAGAGATTACTTTTAAAAAGGGCGTCTAGGTGGCTCTGTTGGTTAAATGTCTAATTCTTAATTTTGGCTCAGGTCATGATCTCACAGTTTGTGAGCTCGAGCCCCCCATCAGGCTCAGCACTGACAGTGCAGAGCCTGCTTGGGATTCTCTCTCTCTCTCTCTCTCTCTCTGCCCCTCCTCCGCTCATGCATTTTTCTGTCAAAATAAATAGGTAAACTTAAAAAGAAAAAGATTACTCAGAAAAATCTGGCTATCACAATGGAATCACAGGTGAGACCTGGTGACACAGCTAGCCCCATCGGCTGGAAAATCGGCCAAGGCATCTCTGCAGAGAGGAGCACCCACTCAGCACCCCCAGGACAGGCAGACCCCAAATAGGTACGCGGGAGCTGACTGACAGTCCCCATGCTGGGAAGGGAGACGCGGCAGCGGGACACGGGCCCTCCCAAGCTCTGCTAGGGCAGGACCTGCCCTGGATGGTGACCGTCACTGCTGTCTCCTTCCAGGAGACCCAGCCTCCAAGGGGGCCGGTGTCCCATGCGTGCCCCTACGCGATCCCCATGGAGGATCAGGGAGAGGCAGAAACTCCATCTGCAAAGCTCAGGCCATGTGCCCTGTGCCTCACAAGCCCTGAGGGGTCAGATGTCATTCCCATTTCACAGAGGAGGAAACGAAGTCACTATATCATGCATCCTTTTGGAAAAATTGCCGCGTGTCTGCTCTGTGCCTGGGGCTATCCTGGGCACTGGGGCCACATCAGGGGACAAGACAGAGTCTCAGCTCTTGGGGAACTCACACCCACAAACAGGGCCTGGCTTTTGGTCGCATGTCATCCGCAGCCAGGAGGAGGCAGGACCAGGCTGCGAGTAGGTTGAGGGGAGGGACTTAATCTGACAGATTGCAGGCCGGTTCCGTGACCTCAGCAAGTGATTTCACTTCCCAAGGCCTCAGTGTCCCCAGCTGCAAAATGGGCACCCTAGTGACACCTCCCCTACCCAGGGCAATGGAGTCAGGGCTCTTCTCGCTCCATCCCTGCTGGCAGGAGCCGCAGCATTTACAGCTGACACGGCATTTCCTGGACCCTTCCCCCACCTGGCGAAGGAGAACGGCTCCCAGTGAGGCTTCTCCCTCCGGCCTGGTCATTTCATGCGGCCTCCGCCAACTCCGGGAGGTGCCGTCATGGTCCCTGTTTGGCAGGCGGGGAGGCCAAGGCTCCGAGATGGAGCGACCTGCCCAGAGGCCACAGCAGGTAGCTCAGAACTGCTCTGCTCTCCACCCCCTCACCCAGCCCTTCCACCCGGGAGAACTGCCGAAACGCCATCAGCAAACCCACACACATGACCCGGCAATTCCGCTCCTCGTCATCAAGGAGTGAAAGCCCAAGACCATACCAAGACTCGACGTGAATATTCATAGCAGCATTATTCATAAAAGCCCCAAAGGGGTACGACCCTCAGGGGTCCCACCTGAGGAACAGCCATACAGTGGACCATTATACAGCCTTAACAAGGAGGGAGGCACGAACGCGTGCCGCACGGATGGACCTTGAAAACACTGTGCCGAGTAAGAGACGACTTAGTGTATGATTTACAGGCTGATGCCCAGAATAGGCAAATTCAAGAAACAGAAAGATTAGTGGCTGCCAGGGGATCTGTGTGTGTGTGTGTGTGTGTGTGTGCTTATGAGGAGGTGTTTCCTTTTAGGAGAAATGATGAAATGTTCTAAAATCGTGGTACCGGCTCCAAAACCTGGATACCCTTCAGATGTGTGAACTATATCTCACTGAAGCTGTTGTAAGAAACAAAACCCAATATGGGCCGGTGTGTGGACCCCTGTCCAGAGTCCCTGTGATTCCCCGGCTGCATTGTCAGGGGAGAGCCCAGGCCTTCAGATTCCCCTTCCAAGCTGGGCAGGGGTCCGCCTAGCACAGCCCAGGAAGTAACACAGGGACCCAATGCCGGAGACCAATCCTGAACCTGGTCCTTCACGCAAAACTCATTCCATGTTCCAGGCCCTGTACTGGCGTGGGGGACTCCGTGGGGGCCAAGGGACATGCCCTCCCTCCCAGAAGCCGACAGACAGACAGAGGAGCAGTGGGAGGAGGGTGGGGATGACCAGTAGGCAGAAGGGACATTGCTATCATCAGGGCCAGCATGGAGAGGAGGGGTCCCTCACTCAGCTCTGGCCCAGGACGGTCTCCCAAAGAACCAATGTGTAGACAGGGGCTCAAAGAAGTGAAAAAGAAATAGAGCAACTCAGGAGTGAAAAGTATTCCAGGCAGAGGGAACAGCAGATGTGAAAGCCTAGAGGCTCCAGAGAGTGTGGCCTGTTCAGAAGAAAGGGAGGGATGGAGGGAGGGACACAGGGGGGGACCCCTGGATCCATAGGAAGGGAGTTGAGGGGTTGAGATGGAGAAGCCACAGGCCCACAGGGCCGACCCTGGGCTCTGGGGATCCCCATTCCAGAGGCAGAGCCACCTCCCCTGCCCCGTTGGCCCTTCTTGGGCTGGAGTGCCTGAGGACACCCCCCCTCACCACGGAGGGAGGGTGTCTAGGCCGGCACAGCCAGGGCCCCCTGACCTGCGTACACGCCTCTAGGTCCCCCTCCCAGCTGTCCCTCCTGTGCCCCATGAGCATTAATCACAGCAGACGGAAAAGCAAGACTAAATTTTAATGAGACATCGCTGGGATGTCTTAAGCTGCATTTAAAAGCCCCTAAGCTTCCCTCGACAGGGGGACCCGCGTTAGGCAGGGTAAATATTTACGGCTCCACCTGAAAAGCCGGGCCCATTTTTCATGCAGGATTTTAACAATATAGATCACGCTGCGAGTGAGACATAGAGGAAAATGAAACCATAGGCGGCCGCAGCGCCAGGGCCCTGAATTATGGATCCGAACCTGTCCCTAACTTCTTGTTTTTAATTAAAAAGCCCTTTTCGGTAATTCCATTAAGAGGCGGCAGTGGTTCAAGACTCTCCACCCCGCCCCCACCCCGCCCCGACCCCCGCTCGTTCTCTTTAAATTATGAAATGTCCCAAGGGCTCCTTCCGGTTCAGGGGCTGGAGGACCAAGGTTAGGGGAGTGTCAGGATTCAGGAGGCCGAAGGTCAGGCCCAGCAGGCGCTCTGGGGCCTGAGCCCCTCCCTGCCATCTGCTTCTCCCCTGCCCCACACCTCAGCCAGACTCTTACCGTGCATCTGACTGCGTGCTGGGAGCTTCCCTCCCCATCATTTCTCTCGGTCCCCACGACGGCAGCGTGAGGTCAGGATGCGATGCCTTGTGCAGTAGAGGAAGCTGAGTCTCAGAGAGGGGAAGGGATGGGCCTAAAGTCACACAGCGAGTACGCGGTGCAGCTGGAACTCAGACCCAGAGCCACCTGCCTTGGCCCACTGGTAGCACAGCACACATTAATTCGATAAAGGATGTCTGAGCACCTGTCCTCTCTGGGGACCTAGGCCAGAGCTGGGGATTCAGAGCTGAGAGATGAACGTTGCTTGCCCTCGAGGAGTATGCAGTACCCTCCCTGCTGCTTACGTGTACCTTGCCTCCTCCTGGAAGCCTTTCCTGACTACCTCGGGCATCACTCTTCCACCTGCTACCCAGACCCTAACCTCATATTCATCCACCCACCTGTCCTTCCTTCGACTCATCTATTCTTCCACCCAGCCATCCATTCATCCCGCCATCCACCCTCCACCCATTCACTCAGCTACTCACCTATTCATCTGTCCATCTTTCCACTCATCTACTGTCTCATCCATCCTTCCTTCCTTCCTTCCTCCCATTCCCCTCCTTTCTTCTTTCCTTCCTTCCCTCTATTCACTCTTCCTTCCTTCCTTCCTTCCTTCCTTCCTTCCTCCCATTTCCCTCCATCCTTCCTTCCAGCCATCCTTCCATTTCCCTCCATCCTTCCTTCCAGCCATCCTTCCATTTCCCTCCATCCTTCCTTCCTTCCAGCCATCCTTCCACCCATCCATCCAACCATCCATCCACACTTCTATCCTTCCTTCCTTCCTTCCTTCCCTCTATTCACTCTTCCTTCCTTCCTTCCTTCCTTCCTTCCTTCCTTCCAACCATCCTTTGACCCATCCATCCATCCACCCTTCCTTCCTTCCTTCCTTCCTTCCTTCCTTCCTTCCCTCTATTAATCCTTCCTTCCTTCCTTCCTTCCTTCCTTCCTTCCTTCCTTCCTCCCATTCCCCTCCATCCTTCCTTCCATCCATCCATCCACACTTCTATCCATCCATCCATCCATCCATCCACTCACCCACTCATTTTACCCATCTACCCATCCACCCACTCATTTACCCATCCTTCCACCCACCATGTATCCAGCATCCATCCATCATGGAATGAACACATCTCAGGCCACCACTATGTATCACCCTTTGTGTCTCCTTCATCTGATTCTCATAGCACCTCTGCCAAGTAAAGTCTATCGTCTTCATTTTACAGATGGAGAAACTGAGGGTCTGGGATGTTTATGTTGCTTGTCCAAAGGCAAGGCAATGGAGAGTTATCTGCTTTTAGGCATGGTGACAAAGTGCGGGCCAGGAAAGAGAGGTCTAGCCAAATCGCATCATGTGGGTGGGCTCCCCGTTTCCCCTCTCCCACCACCACATGTGAGCCCCCCTTCCTCTCTTCCCTTGCTCCTAGGTGGGGCACTGGCTACCATGGCCATCCCTTGTCCTCAGAGTGGTGCAGGGAGAGGCAGAGCCCCCAACACAGGGCGCCTATTGTGCCCCTCCCAGGAGCACAGGCTCCCCATTGTCTGGAGGAAGCTGCAGGTGGGCTCCAGGCTGCTCCTGAAGCCCAGTGTCTATCATCTGGCTTTGATTGTCGCCATTGTGCAGCCACAGCGGCCCTTTGTCTCTGACAGAGCCTCTCCCTTAGCCTGCCCAACCTTCCCCCACCCCGCTGCAGCGATTTGCACTTAGGGTGGTAGGGAGAGACGGAACAGGGGGTGGGAGAGAGCACTGGCCTGGAAGTCCAGAGACCCCGAAACATCACATCCCCTGAGAGGGACTCGGTTTCCTCCATCTGTAAAATGGATGGTAACTCCCGCCGAGCCTCATCCATATTGGAAACAACGGCAGGGGGATGTAGAGGTAACTAACTCTGTTAACCTCTTGCCGTGTGGCCTTGAGCAAGTCATTTGCCCTCTCCCAACCTGCTTCTACCTCAGGGAGGGGAGAACAAAGAAGACGTCGGTGTGAACAGAGTGCTGAGCCCAAATTGTCCTCTCCTTCGCCACTGGAGGCAGTGGACACCGAAGAGCTCTGTGCCCTGCCGTGCATTCTGCTGTTTCTGCTGCATTTCCAAGCCGTCAAGTCCTTTCTTAGGCCATCTCGCGTCTCAGCACAGAGAAGTTAAGCAATGTATGTGAAGTCACACAGCGAGAGGCTCACAGCTCCTGTCCCCAGCGCCTTCTCCCCCCGGCACAGGAGGCTTCGGCCATGCTGTGGGGCGGAGGCTGGGCAGCAGGTCTGTGGCCAAGGCCGGTCTGATGGGGGCACGTACTCCTGGCCTGATCGGATGCAATCCCCTGGTGCCTGCGACAGGCTCCACTTATCAGAGCAGATCCGGAAGTGGAGGGGTGGAGGGTCCCGGAAGCCCCACAGAGGCACCAGACTTAGAAATGGCCGTGCCGGGGTCTAGCCCGGGATGAAGGGCCCCACTGCTGCTGCCCCTGAGGACAAAGGGGTGTTGCTGAGACACGTCCCCCTGTGTGGAGGGGTGACAAGGTGACCTGGAGTCAGCCCTGCCCAGCGGCAGGCACCCTGGTCTGTGTGGCCTCCGTGGCCGCTCGGAGTTTGGGCATGGCTGGGTGGCTGGGCAGAGTGGCTGGGGCTGCAGAGGTGGGTCCATCTGTCACCGAGCTCTGCCAGCACCCAGTGCCCAGCGCGGATTCTTGAGCCTGAGGACGCACGGTCGCAGCCCCTCCCAGGGGACAGCACCGCCTGGACACAACAAGGTCACCCAACAGTGTCACAAGACACAGATGGATGGGTGTCGCACAGACACGCGCAGGTCACCCAGATGGTGTCACGAGACGCAGGTAGATGGTGCCACACAGCCACGTCCTACAGTCACGGATAAACAGTACAACTGGAACCGTGTCATCCCCGTAGATGCAGTGCCTATGGCCTCCCCCGCATGATTCCCCAGGCACAGTATCATACACAGGGTGGGACATACCCCATTCGTCACACGGGGCACATGTGGCCACGACCTCACACGTACCTTCACATTCTCCCTCACACCGCCTGTCCGGAGCCGAGAGGCCAGGACCTCTCAGAGGAATGCAGTCCTGGGTTTGAATCCTGGCCCCAACCTTCCTTCTGTGTGTCCCCCTTTCCGGCCTGGGTCTCTGTCTCCTCCTCTGGAAAAGGGAGAGGGAACACCACCCACCAGGTTACTGTAAAGCCTGAGCGGAAAAAAAAAAAGTGCACAGGGTCCAGCAGAGGGCTGGCATACAGCAGGTGCTTAATAAAGGTGTGCAGAAAGCAGAGCCTCGGGTGAGGCACGCGAGCCTCTGGTTGTCCGTGGCAGGCTCTGGACGTGAAGTCCACTGCATAGTCTCTGGGGGCCAGAAGCCCCTCAGGATCTCAGGGACTGGCCTCAGGCTGGGAGTGGCAGGGAGGGAGGGGGGGAGAGGCTGGTCCACCCACCCACTCACCCACTTCGAGCAAGGCCGAAGTGCGCCATGCGCCCTTAGGGGCCCGACCATGCCCATTCCCACAGGGGGAGGAGTCTATGGGCCAAGGGGATGTGCCCACGGGAAGCCTGTGCCCCCACTGACCCCACGCAGGAATCCAGGACCCCGGTTCCAAGGCGTGGAGGGCCTCTTCTCACGGTTCATCTGAGGTCCCTCCTCCCAAGACAAAGCCACCACCAATGCGGGCACCCTCAGGCCCGAGGGGCAGTCAAGGTATGGCCACTTGAGGGGGGTCAGGATGGTTCCAGGTTGCCTGAGAGGCTGGTGTCTAGATGTGTGTGACAATGGCCTTCCAGGCCTGGACGCAGCCCGAGTTGGGAAGAGAAGCCTGGGGGGCTGGTGCTGGGGCCCCATTTACACCCTCATCTGGACCCCAGTGAGTATCACAGGCAGGTCTGGTGGGGGTCTGGGCCCAGGACCGGACACGGCCACCCTCAAACACTCTGTCTCCCAAAGATAGCAAGAAGCTCGTCTATCAGGGGCAACTTCCTGCAGCCAACAAGTGACATTCCAGGCCTGGGACTCTGTCTAACCTCAAGTCCCATCAGGCTCATGGCTTCCCAGTCCTGCCATGGGATCCCCCACCCCCACCCACATGACTGGGGATATCAAGCCAGAGAGCCCTGGAGCCTGCTGGTCAACCCAAACCTGGGTGCACAGCGGATGTGAGTCCAGAGTTGGTCCAGGAGCCCTGTGCCACTGCTGGACGGAACGGACGACTCCACCCGGCCCAGGGCTCAAGCTCATACAATCAGGGTCACAAGGAACCCTGCGACGCTCAGAAATTCCAACAGGCCTGGGTTCAAATCCCAACTCCACCTGAATGTGTGGCATCCAGAAATCTAAAATGAGCCTCTCTGAGTCTCGGTTCTATTGGAAACTGGAGATAAAACCCGCCTCCCAGGGCTGTGGTTGGGATCAAACGTAACCATGGCTTTGATTTCTGTCTGTACCCAAAGCCTACACAGACGTCCTTGGCCAGTCCCGGGGAAGCGTTTGTTGAATGAATGATTTTGAAAGACAGTCGGACAAGTGGGACGGAGGGAAGCCCTAGATCTCTGCCCAGCTCCCAGCTCCGGAACCCCTCCCTCTGCACAGCTGCAGCCCCTTCCTGGGGTGGGGTTCGGGGGGGGAACCCCTGCCCCCACTCAGAGCCCCTCCCCAAGCCACAGGAGGCCCAGACACATGTTCGGAGGGGGCATTATCTGTGCTCAGTTGACTGTAAACGTTTAAGCGGAATTGACTGTGTACTCAGCCACTTTCAAACACAACTAATCTTCATCGGGGCGACGGGAAGTGAAATATGTTATTGTCGGCAGCAGTAAATTACCCGTGCCAGAGCCGGCTCGTGAGGCATTACGGGCCGTGGCCGGCGCACTCCTTCACCCTGCCGCCACCCGCCCGCAATCCATTACCACAAACGGCCCTGGTCACCTCCTCCCCTGCCCCAGGGATGTGGGGCCAGCTGCCGGCCACCCGGGCCCGGCTCCCACCCGCCCCGGGCAGCAGGATGGAAAATGGGCAGTGGGGCTCCCAGATGCCCAGACAGGGAAGACCCACGCCCAGCAGATTCTTGGAAGTTGGCGACCCGAATGGGAGACCTGGGCCCAGACAGGGAAAGGCATGGGGTCCCAAGGCCTCTTGGGCCTCGGTTTCTGCATCTGTGAAACGGGGATTCGTTTCCAGTTGTCCGTGTTTGCGAACCTCTTTAGAGAGTCTGGCTGAACGGAAGATTAACAGCTGGATTCTCACATCTGCTTCCGCATACTCAATCTGCCGCAGCACGTTGTTCTGGTTGACGTAGACGAAGAACACGAAGCCTCGCGCAGACACACAGCTCAGAAAACGGCAGCGTTCCGACCTCTCTCTCAGATCATTATGAGCGTTCTTTCTTTGGTACGGAAACAAAACTCCCCGCGAGGTAGGGTGTAATGTGGTACCTGGAAGCACATCCCTTAACTTGCACACTCTGAGAAAGTAAAACCCATCGGTCTCTTCCGCACTTCGAATGGATCTTTGGCTGATCTTGTGACATTACGTATCAGCCATTGGGAAAATAGCGGTCGGCTTGAGTTACGCAGCCCTGCCAAACGTTGGCATATGTCGCCATACAGTATCAGAGAGAGAGAGAGAGAGAGAGAGAGAGAAGTCACATTCTTTTCAGGGAAGACTTCAAGTAGGAAGCCGTCAAGCCCACGGTGGCAGATACAAGTTCTCCAAAACCCTAATTTTTGCCTGAAAGTCTAATTTTATCCTGAGCAACAAATCGGTTGACAGGCAACTTTATTCGTGTTTGAGAAAATATCTGCCACATACCGTTTGTCCGTTGGTCATCACTCCGCGTGAAAACGGCCTTCCGTGAAGAAAGAGGCCGGTGCCGCTCGAGGCTCCAACAGTCACACAGTGTTTTTCTGGAGCAACCCATGGTAGGGCAGAGGGCTTCCTGGCCATCCTTCCTTTTCCGTCACGAGGCATATTTAAAGGATGCGAATTCAGGGGGCGCCTGGGTGGCTCAGTCGGTTGAGCGTCCGACTTCAGCTCGGGTCATGATCTCGCAGGTTTTGAGTTCGAGCCCCCGCACTGGGCTCCCTGCTGTCAGCGCAGAGCCGGCTTCGGGTCCTCTGTCCCCCTTTTCCTCTCTGCCCCTCCCCCGCTTGCGCTTTCTCAAAGAGAAACATTTAAAAAAATAAGTAAATAAAAGATGTGCACTTGAAGGTTGAGATTTTTGTAAAAAAAAAAAAAAATCAATAAATTTTACTTTTCATTAGGAGCATGCTTAACTGAAAGAGGCTTTTTAACTTTTAACCGAGAGAGTATTTGGGGTAAAGAAAGCAATGAGCTCCATTATGGTTTTATGGTTTGGTGCCCGTGGCCATGACATTGAGGCCAGCAGTGTATCCACCTGTTACTTTTACGGCATCAGTGCAAACACTAACACAGTGAAAGAGGCTCATAATGTCTTAGTATGATTATGAATGTGGTTTTGGTCTCAGGGGTAGCCTGAGAGGGTCTTGGGGACCCCCAGAGGTCTGTGGGGCACACTTTGAGAATCACTGATTCAGGATGATCAGCCCCAGGGCTGCCAAGGGTTCTGGAAGATGCGGCTGAAAAGACCTCCGTGAAATGCCCTACCTCATCAGGTACCAGCATCCTTCGCCCATCCTCTGGGGCCTCCTCCCCATTCTGGGGGCAGGTGTCCCCGGTCCCATGCCCAGCTCCTCCCTCAACCCCAATTCTGAGACTGCTAATGAAAACCTGTTGGCTCCTTCAAAACCCTCTTCAAAGTCAAGGTCTTCCTGATGCCTTCCTGAATACAAGCCCTCGGAGATCATATGTCCCTCCTCTGACTCAGTATCTCCCTCCCAGCCTCACCTTGTTCCCTGCATGCTGCCTCAGACAGACATGGTCAGCCCCTGAAAGACCCAGGTGATGCTTGGGGTGCCTGGGTGGCTCAGTCGGGTAAGCGTCCGACTTTGGCTCAGGTTATGATCTCATGATTTGTGGGTTCGAGCCCCATGTGGGGCTCTGTGCTGACAGCTCAGAGCCGGGAGCCTGCTTCAGATTCTGTGTCTCCCTCTCTCTGACCTTCTCTCTCTCTCTCTCTCAAAAATAAATAAACATTAAAAGACCCAGGTCGATCCAAAGGAATGATCTGGAAAATGGGGCTCAGCCAATGGTTGGGGCTGATTAGTGACACTGGCTAACAGTGGTCAGCAGGCCAGAGGGCTCTGGGAGATCCTGCTATGAATCCCAGAACATTAGGCACACCCCCAGGAGCTGAGCACCAGGCACCAGCACCCTCGGGGCGGCGGGGATGGGCCAGGCCTGGACAAGAGGAAAGAGTTATACGTTCTTCAAGGACCGACCTGGACAAAACTGTGACCTTAATGAATATTACATTTACGGTTCTTCTTGTTGTGTGACCTTTGACAAATCACTTAATCTCTCTGGATTAAGTTTCCTCATCTATCAAATGAAAAGTTTGGGCCAGTTCCTAAAGACTCCTTACAGCTCCCAAATTTTCCAGGTCAATGATATTCATGGGCTAAGAGCCCACGATGTTGATATTTCAGCTTTGAAGGAGAGGAGCATTCACGATTTTTGGGCCACTGACAATCAAACGTAGCATTGTGTTGACATTCAAATGTTGTGTAACATCACCCAGTGCGACTGCCATCAGTTTCTCATGCTAACGTATGAAAAGGCCCATTATGCTGACATCGAACACTCTATAACATCGGGGTCCAGTGCGAGCTTTGTACCGGTCATGCCAACAGCCCTGGGGTCCATAAACTGTCCCTTCGTGGAACTTTCCTCTGCAGGAGCCTGGATCCCCATGGCAGCCCCAGAGAGGGGCTTGGGGAGACTTCATCTGTCCCCATCCCCCAGAGTCTGTCCATTCTCTTACCCGAAGGACTGATGTTGCCTCAGCATAAGGCAAATGCAACTTGAACACAATCCCTGGGACTGCTCTTCTAACTGGGTTCTGCTTCCTCCCCAAATCCGTTGCCATAGCCCCAGTTCTTTTTTTTTTTTTTAAACGTTTATTCATTTTTGAGAGACAGAGTGTGAGCAGGGGAGGGGCAGAGAGAGAGGGAGACACAGAATCCCAAGCAGGCTCCGGGCTCCGAGCTGTCAGCGCAGAGCCCGACGTGGGGCTTGAACCCACAGACCCTGAGATCATGACCTGAGCTGAAGTCGGACGCTTAATCGACTGAGCCACCCAGGCGCCTCACTGTAGCTCCAGTTCTGCACGAGTTCCCTGCTTGCCACTTTCCACCTAGGGCTTTGCCGGCTAGAACCTACTGGTGGAAGGGGGTGGGCATGAAGGAGACATCAAGGCTCGGGGTGGGGGGGGGGGGAGGGGGAAGACCCACAAGGGGCCCTGGGAGGAATGTCCTGGGACTGTGGCCCAGCCCCTTTCTCCCTTTCTCCGCCCCCTTGTCCTGAGCGGTGGAGGCCAGGGCTCTGGGCCGGGCCGGGGACTTTGTCACCACGGTGATACGAGCTCCACCTGCTCAGACTTCTGAGAGACAAAGCCCCCCACTGGCTTTGCCTCCCCTGCCTTTCCGAAAGAAAGAAAGAAAGAAAGAAAGAAAGAAAGAAAGAAAAGAAAGAAGAAAAGAAAAGAAATTCCTGCAAGTTGAACAATCCTTGTGTTGGATTTGGGAGATGTTATTCCGAGTGACAGACAAGGGCAATTATCTGCAATCCGCCAGCAGTTTTAGCCTAATTTCATTACTGCTGTGCAATTCTCCCTGAGCTGCTAGTCTATCAATGTCTCGCAGAACGGATTAGCGGGCACTTTCTTCATCTTCAAATGAATTTTAGCTGTCATGCCCTTGATGAATACAGCGGGGACAGGCGGCTGACCCGGACTGGGGAGTGGCCGGGGGCGGCAGGCAGGCGGCCTCCGGGCCTGGAAGGAGGTGAGGCAGTGGGGGACAGACCAGTGAGGGGAGGCACAGGGAGGGGAAGGCACCCGAATGAGGCATCCAGCCTTCCGGGGACCTTCCGTGCCCAGGATTTAGGGCTGCCCGGGCCCATCTCCTGGGGCTTTGCACACTGTGCCTGCCATCCGGGGACAGCCTCCCAGCTCCCGGGCTGAGAATACAAGAGGGGGCTCTTTCCTCGGTACGCACGGCTGACCCCCCATCCTGCAGCCCTCTGGGTCACCCTGACACAGCACCCAGGCTCCAGAAACCTCAGCTGGAAGTCAGCCTCCCTGAGACACCATGGACCTCACAAGAGCAGAGTCCAGCATGGTCTTGTCACTACTGTGTCCCCAGAGCCGAGCTCATAGGAGATGCTCTGTCAGTTTTCATTGCAGGACAAATGATTCTCAGTTTCTCCGCAGCTTGGGTCGGGGCCTGGCGTGGGCCTGGCACGTGGCAGGAGCCCAGGCGCTATTAGACGAACGCGTGACGTCACGGAGGCTGATTGGAAAGAGGGCGGAGAGAGGGAGGAAGGCAACGGGGGTCCAGAGCTCCTCCTATACGTCGAGCATCTCGCTTTGTGCTTTGACTTGGCTGACGTGGCCTCTCCAACGTCACAGAGGTGAAGTGCCAAGCCCAGGGCACAAGTCAGTTGGGAACTGGTGAACCCAGGCCTGTCCGGCCATCCTCTCCAACTCCCAGGGAGCACTGTTTTGGGAGCACTGGATGTGGCGTGAGATTCTTATGGACAGGGGGAGGCCCCATGGAGAGAGGGGAGGAGCCCTGGGGAGAGGGCACGTGGGACCCTGTGTTAGCCACATGGGGTGAAGACCATGCCGGCTTAGGACTCCCTCGTCTCTACTCCCACCCAGAAGCCTTCTCCACCTCCCCTCCAAAAGCTTTCCAAATTCCCAGGATGGGGGCTATGGTGGGCTCTCCCCTTTTCCACCCATCCCCGCGTTCTTCCCCGTGCCCTGGATAGCTGACCTCCACAGGCTTCCCCCCCCCCGCCTCTGGCTTCCAGGAGGGATCATCCCCTGCGAGGCTGGGAGGGGCGGAAAAAGGGAGGTTGGGGACACTCCTGCCCTGACTCATTGGCGGAGGCTGTGTCCCTTGGAGCCCACGGCTCCCGCCCGGTGGCACTCCTTCTGTGGTTCCCCAACTACCGGGCTATTGTAGCTCCATTTCTGTCCCTTCAGATCTAAGGGTCCCTGCTGTTCCCCGGCCCTGAGGGTCCGCACCTTTCTCCTCAGAACTCCCCTTCCGGAGCTCTCCTCACCTGTGCCCTCCGAGCGGCTCGCTGGGTCCTGCCGGGATGCTCACGGATGCAGGACGAGTGGAGATCTGGTCCATTGTGACAGCGGCCTCCGTTAGCCCCGCACCTGCTCCGGGCCGGGCACAGGGCTGGGCTGCGGGCGTCCACCGGCCCACTGAAAAAACTCTCAACCGCTGGGTCTCAGAGGAGGGCACCGAGGCCCAGAGAGGCCAGGAGACTGTGGGGGGCACCCAGCAGGGAGTGGGGGGTGGGTCCACCTGAGCCCAATCCTGCCCTTCTGACCACACTCAGTTCTGCCCCAGCCAGAACCAGTGGACCTTCTGTGGTTCTTCACGAAGACCAGATGTCCTCGTTCACCCTGGAAAAGGCAGCCACGGCGGGTCCTTTAAGCTCCCTCAGGCCCTCCACAGCGGCCGTCCCACCGGCCCCCTACACCCCCTGGGGAGCCTGCTCTCCTCTCCCCAGGGCTGCAAGATGAGGCTCAGATCTGTCAAAGCCGGGCTTCCCTCCCCATTTTCAAGTTCTGGTCCTTTCTCCAGGCACCTGGGAGACTCTCCCAAGTTTATCGATCGCCAGGGCAGCCTTGAGTCAATATGGTGCACTTTGCTAATTAATCTTTTCCAGATAATTGTGGAAAATTATTGGTTTGCGTGAAGCTGGGATAAGGGGCAGCCTCCGTCCCCGCCGCGGCCCAGAGTGGCTTCCAGCAGAGCTCAGGGTACCAGCCCAGACCCTCTGCCCTGCCTCCCGCGCCTTACTGGCCTTTCTCTACCTTGAATCGGGGGCAATGGGCCCTGCTCCCCCCACCCCCTGCCCAGCCCCCTTCCAGAATCTTCAGCCCAAGACCCCCGGGCCAGCTCTCCCAGAGCTGCCCTGGGATGCAGGGGAAAACACTAGGAGCAGGGCTGGTCCCAGGTGCAAATCCCAGCTCCGGCAGTTACTAGCTGTGCCGCCTTTGGTGGGTTATTGAACTTCTCTGAGTCTCAGCTGAAGAACAAAATAGAGTTTGTCGTCTCCGCATCACCGGGCTGCTTCTAAAGACAAAACAAAAGAAGGCGTTTTAACACTGATTTACCAGGACTTCCGCAACTAATGATACCGACGCCCCCAGCGGGGGCTTTGCCACATTCCAGGTACCGCTCAGAATGTCTGAGGGGGGCTATCATTAGCCCCATTTTACAGAAAGGGAACCTGAGGCCCTAACGTTGCACAGACAGTAAGAGGCCGAGACTGAAATCCTGCCCGGTAGCCGGGATGCCGATCTTCGCCTCCCACGGTGTCACCGAGCTTGGCAGAGTGCCTGGCATACAGCCGTGTCACCGGGAACTAGTCCCCCACACGCCCCTCTCCAAGGCCAGGGAACACTAGCTCTGGGTGGCAAGTCCCCCACCCCGACCCCGTCATCAGGCTGCGGTGGACGCAGGGCCCTCCCCAACGCCCCATGGTCGTTAATCCAAACTGGACACTCCTGGGTAAAGTCCCCCGTCCCTTTAGGGCGTCTCCCTTTCTCCCAAATGTCATTTAACACACCACCTCGCGGGGCTGGAGATACCTGTTCCTAATAAACCTCTAAGACTTTAATGAACTAAATAGCAAATTACTTTTTTATTCAAGAATGAAATTTTATCATATTCATAATTCATATTTTATTTCAGACATCTGCTGCTGATTACATTACATTTAACTAAAATTAGATGATGCTCAGAATGCAATTAAGGATCTGCCAAATTCTTCGGCCCACCAATGCCGGCGGAGCTCAGCGGGGGCCGCTAGGAACCTAATATGTAATTAGGAGCTATTTTCTAGCTGTTTTTAAAGTCTGAAAATTAGCCGCCTTTATTAATCACACAGACAAATATAAAGTGGAACCAACGCTCGCTGAAATTTCTAAAAGGGATTTTTTGTTTAATTATACACCACGGAGCGCTGTGACTCGTTCTGCATGTTGATTTGTTGTGCACTGACATTTTGACAACTGGTTCTCAATTTGTCTGTCGTAGTTAGGCAACAACAAAGCCGACGGTAATACTTTAACTTTCAAAACCTTCAGTGTGCCGGGGAGAGGCAGAATGGCATTTCTCGCCGCGGGCCCCGCCGCACGGGCTCTCGAAGCCACGGGAGCCGAGACACGGGAAGGAGGGCAGGCCAGGGCCAGAAGGGGCTCAGCGGAGGAGGTGGGCCGGGCCGGGAGGTGGTAACAGCACAGGGCCAGGAGTCTGGAGGTGGAGAAGCCAGCCCAACTCTGCAGCTCGGCTCCTCCGGGGAAAGTCTTCTCTCTCCCTGGGCCTCACTCTCCTCCTGGGCACCCAGAGGGGTTTGGCGTTTGAGATCTTTTTTTTTTTTTTTTTTTAATTTTTTAAAAAAATCTTTGTTTATTTTTGAGAGAGAGACAGAGTGCGGGGGCGGGGGGTGAGGAACAGAGAGAGAGGGAGACAGAGAATCTGAAACAGGCTCCGGGCTCCAAGCTATCATCAGCACAGAGCCCGACGCGGGGCTCAAACTCGCGAACCGCGAGATCATGACCTGAGCCGAAGTCGCACGCTTAACGGACTGAGCCACCCAGGCGCCCCCGTTGTGCTAATTTCTGTGCAGCGTCATTGAGGTCTTGCCCCCCTCTGGGAGGGGCACTTCTATTACCTCAGTGGACAGAGGAGGAAGCTGCGCCTCAGTGAGACTAGTCCCAGGCACAGTGGGCGCAGCAGAACTCAAACTCAGATCCAGCTGACTCGAGAATCCGTTGTTTTAACTTCACTGCTGTATTCACCTGCCTGGCTGGGCAGCCCCAGGCAGGGGCGGCTCTCCGGGCCTCGTTTCCCATCTGCGCAGCTTGGATGCGGCGAAGCAGCTTTGCAAGGCCTGGGGTTGCCACCCTAGCCAGCTGCCCTTGCCCGCTTGGTAACCGACCGTCCCACCTGCAGCACTGCTGGGGGCCGGGGAGGGGGGACGCAGAGGGGGTCATGGCACGGAGCGGGGTGGAACTCCTGGCTGGGTCCCCGGCCCCCATGCAACCCCTGAGCTCGTTCCATGTCCCCTGGGCCAACACCCACCCACGAGCCCCAGGGACAGGGTGGCTGCCTAGGGGCCCATTCGACAACAATGACAACAATGACAACAATGACAACAATGACTGATCAGAACAGCAGACAGCTTTTTCCTGGGTGCCAGCGCGGTGTCACGTTACTGCCTGCACTCTGCCACAAATCCTACGAGGCGGAGTCACGGGTGAGCTGGGAGGCTCACATTCTGGGTTCAAACCACTCTCGCCACCTCCCGGCTGGGGTGGCCGGCCTTGGCCGGGCCACCTTGCCTCTCTGCACCATTAAAGTGAAGATCCTGAGGGCATCCGGCTGTCTGGATTCTGGTGAGGACCGAACCAGGTAATGGGTACTCAGTCCAAAGAAGCCTCAGCCAATGGAATTTACCTGCTACTACCCCATTTAACAGATGGGGTCACTGAGGATCGGTGGGGCAAAGTACTTGCCCTAAAGTACATATCGCTGAGCTGAGAACTGCACCCACGTGGTCTGATTCTGAATGCTCTCACCCCAGCCCCCGGATGCCTCCCCAGTGCCCACTGGGGAAGGCAGGAGAGGGGCCTAAAGACCCACCAAACTGGGCAGCCCCGTTCGGCCACTGTGGCTACTTCCAGGGGCCCCCCAGTCTCTCACTTCCCTCCTGCCCCCTGGACGGGGTACCCAGCAGTTTTTGGCGGGAGTCGAGGCATGGTGGAGCCCACCATGGGGGTCTCCTGCCCGCGCTGCCCCCAGGCCGGGGAACCAGCCCCCACCACCTGCCAAAACCCATTTTCAGGAGCCAGCCCTTCATCCCCCTCCTGCCCCCAGAATCACCTGATAAAAATGCCAACGGAGAAAAGGAGGTTTTTTTGGGTGACAATGAAACTGTCAATAAAATCTCAAACGCGGGGATAGGCAATGACTATTTCACTTACTCTGACAGTTGAGATTTTGCTGGGGAAGGAAAGTGACAGGCATCTGCTGACATCAACACCACTTCTTTCAGAGAACAACCCACGGGAAAGGCGGCCCTGGAGACCTGTGTGGCCCAGATGCCGGCTGGGCTGGGGCTGCTGCGTTGTCAGAGGAGTGGGGGTCAGCACGGAGGAGAGGCTGGACGCCTCGACTCCATCGGCTCATTGTTCGTCCCGTGACCTCCCGCTCTGAGTGCTGACACGCACCGGGCTCTGGGCGAGGGCTGGGAGCTGAAGACGTGAACCGGGAAAATGCCTGCCCTTCAGAGTGTTAGGCGTTCTGTTGTGTCCCTCACCAAAAGACGCGGCGAGGCCCTGACCCCCGGTACCTGTGAATGTGACCTTATTTGGTCACAGCAGATGTCATCGAGGTAAGATCAGGTCATCAGCGTGGGCCCTGATCCCGTGTGACTGGTGTCCTTATGAGAAGGGGAAATGTCACGTGAGACGGAGACACGGGGAGAAGCCGCTGTGTGGCCACAGACGCAGAGAGTGGAGGGATGTAGCTGTGAGCCGGGGGATGCCCAGGACTGCCGGCCACTTCCAGAGCCGGAAGAGGCAAGGAAGGATTCCACTCAGAGTCGTGGAAGGAGCGTGGCCCTGCTGACACCCTGCTTTCAGACTTCCAGCCTCCGGAACCGTGCAAGAAAGTATTTGTATTGTTTCCAGCCTCCCAGTCTGTGGCACTTTGTCATGGCAGCCCTAGGGCACTAATAGAAAAGGCATAAAAGACACCCAGGCCAACTAGGGAGTCAGCAGAGGCAGGAGACTGGTAAAAAAAGGAGTGTATCTGCTCCCTGAACAGAGGAGACAAATTGGACCCCCAAATCAGAAGGTCCCTCCAGGCACCCTGCTTATCTTCCCATCGGTCACCACCTCTCCATCCGTCCCTAATGCCACTGCTACCTTCTAGACACTGCCGTCCCTCACTTCCCACTGCCCTTCTCCATGCATTCATGATGCCACAGCTGGGGGACTTCCCAAAGCACAGCTGTGACTTGCCCTCGGGTGCCTACTTCCCACCCTGGCTCCCCAGGGCTCTCAGGATAACCTTGCCTCATGTTGGCTCCGGGCACCATCTGAACACCAAACCACCTGGGGCTTCTCTGCACATGGTCCAGCACTGCTCACCTCAGTGCCTTTGCTGCCTAGAACGCCCTCCTTCACCTCCCAACTCAGCCAAAATTCTGCCCAGGCATCTCCTCCTCCAGGAAGCCTCCCCTGATCCCATCCCCACACACCAGCTGGGATGTGTCCCACCCCTTCCTGGGTTCCCAGGGTAACTCAGAACCTGTTGATCTTTACGGTCATTGTCAGTTTGCTTATCTGGCTCTTCCCTGTGAGCCCTGGAGGGCAAGGATGGGTCTTGTTCACCCCGGGACCCCAGTGCCAGGTGGTACGTCCCCTGGGTTCCGTGACCAAGAAGCATGCTCTGGGAAGCAATGTTGGCCCAGCCATTTAGACCCGGGCCAGACAGTCGCTTGCTTGTGAGATCCTGTGAGATTGCCCAGGGTAGAGGGAGAGAAAGTGGCTTTGGGGTCAAAGGGTCTGGGCTCCAGTCCCACTTACCAGCTGGCTGGCCTCGGGCACATCACCTCATCTCGCTGAGCCTCAGCATCTTTATCTGTGAAATGGGAACAGTAAGACCTATTAACTTGGGGTCTGATTACAGCGATTATTAATGGTTCCTGTCATTATAATAACGATTAATTCATTGTAATTGTAAGATACCATATGGGCTTCCATTTCCCAAATCCATGGGTTCCTCAAGGCCAACCTCCCCGACCAACTCCTCAGAAAAATGAACCATACATGTGCCCCTGTGAGAGGGTCCGCAGTTTCTATTTGTCATTTAATTCTTATAACTCTTTACATCTTAATACGTTACCCTTCCGACTGGATGACCTCTCTGTTACCAGTGAGGATCGGCCCTTGAAGGGCTCAACAGTGGCTGCGTAGTCAATTTGAAGCCCTTACTGCCCACTCTGGACCTAATACAAATCCGAAACAATCTGGGCACCTGAGCTGAGGAGGAAACTGCAGGGTAGAGACTGCAAACGGGATTTGGAGTCGGGCAGACCTGTTTCCACCTGGTTCCTCCTGTAACAAGGCCGTGAGTCTGAGGACCAGCCGTTTCCCCTCTCTGAGCCTCAGTCTTCCCTTCTGCTAGATGAGCAGGTGTCTAACCTCAGTCTTGGGTTCCATCCAGCTCCCTTCCTTCCCGGTTGGGTGAGGTTGGGCATGCCCCACCACAACTCGGCCTCGGTTTCTGTTGTGGAGAATGGGGACATCGCCCGCCGCAGAGAACCGTGCTGAGCGCTTGTGCATGTCAAGCCCGCCATGGGGAACGTGTATAGGGACCGATGGCTGTTACTTTATTGCACCACGTTTGACGAATGGCCAGACCTGCACCGCCCCACGGCCAGGGGCCCCCAAAGCCTGGTAAATGGAGCGAGGAAGGGGGCACAGACCGGTGCTGGGGGCGTTTCCTGTGCCGAGGGCGTTTCCTGTGCTGGGGGCCTTCCAGCCCAGCCCTTCAAAGGACTTTAGAAATGCTCTTTGTCTCCCCGGTGCCCTAGCTGCTGAGAGAGGGAGGGTTTGTGGAGGCCCCTCTTTCCCTTTGAGTGAAGAAAAGATAAGAAAGGAAGTGCCCCACCCCTTTCCAACCAAGACCCCAACCCCCACCCGTTCCCAAACCCAGCAAACCCCTTTGGAGGGCTGGGGCAGCCAAGTCCCCTAAGCCGAGCGGGGTAGCCTTCCCTACTGCAGGCGAGAGGGGCTGCTTTCTACTTTCCTCCTCCTCCTCATTCATTCATTCATTTGTTCGTTCACTCATTCATTCAGAAAACCTCAAGTTCTTAAGTGCCAGGTAGTGTGTTCGACTCAGGGGGGACAGCAGTGAGAGAGACAGCCGTGACACCTGCCCTCAGGGGGCTGGCAATTTACTGGGGTGACAGGTGATGTAACAACAGATGACTGCAGGGTTTGGAAATATGTCAAAGGGAGAGATGGGAAGGGGCGGGGGTGTTCCAGGAAGAGGAAACGGCAGATTTCTGCCATCATCATTGTCACTGTCATCATCATCCTCATGGTCACCGTCCCTGCTGTCATCTGCCCGGCCCTCCCTATGGGACTCAAGTAGCCCCATGAATCTATTTCCTGTCTCCTGTACTGGAATGTGAGCTTCTCGACGGTAGGCACGGGGTCTGGTTGGCCCCCTCCTCGGTGACTCAGACCAATGCCTGGCACAGAGTTGTTACGCAGTCACATTTGTTGAGCAAATACAGAGTGAATACGCAGGCACCGCGCCCAGTGCCCTACACCTGTTACCTGACTTAATCCCCACGTATCACCTTATGGGCTGATGGTCTGACAAGAGGCTGAGGCTCAGAGAGGTGAAGGGGCTTGCCCAAGGCCACACAGCCAGCAAGTGACAGAGCTGGGATTTGGACCCAGTTCTATCTGGGCTCTTTCCCTCTACTGCTCAGGCCTGGAGTGGAGGGGTCTGGGGAGGGGGCGGGGCTGTGCAACAGACAGCAGGGCCCCTGGCACCCCCCAAAGGAAGCAGGTCTGAGAGGGACGGTACTGTGGGCTCCATAAATAACCCGGGTCCCTGGGCCCCGCCGGAGGTTTAGCGGGCCCGAGAGTGTGTGTGTAATACAAACAGCTCTAATCCCCTGTCAGTTAAACTGGATATCAGAGGAGACAAGCTTCCGAGCGGGGAGGCCTAATTGAATGGAATTGAAAAGGCGGAATGGGCAGCCGGGCCACGGAGGCGGGATGCGGGGCGAGCAGGCACGCAGGGCGGCAGCTGGCTGGGCCTCCCCTGCTCTGGTCTGGGCGGTGCTCCAGCCCCCCGCCGCAGGGAGAGGGGCTTGGGGGTGGTGGGGGGCATCACCATAGTGGGGGGGGCACCCCAGCCAGGGCACTCCGCCCCCGCCGGCCTCCTCTTTATCTGCTGGCTCTGCCATTTTCTCTCCATTGCTGACCCTTTTTCTGTTCCCTCTGTTATCTCGAATAATGTCACTGCCTCTTTAGAATCTATTCATCAGAGCAGAAAGAAGCCAATGCTGACTCTGATAAAAAAAAAAAAAAAAATACCATCTGTGCCTCCCGGGGAAGAGCTCTCAACCCAACCTCTGGCGCCCCTGCCCGCCCCCGCCACCCACCCGCCTGCCATTTCCTGGGGGTGCCGAGGGGTAATCAGATTCCGCCGGAGGCCGGGTGTCCTCCCACAGGTGGTGCTCCCACTCCCAGCTCACTCTCCAAAGCTAGGGGGAGACGGTCTCTGAAAGAGGTCTCTACCCGGGCAGTTTTCCATCCACACAAGAGTTTGATTTGGCCATGTGAATTTTTTTTTTTTTTAGATTGGTTTCTCTTTATTCGCTGACGATATGTATTTTATCCAAAAATCCAGATTCTGAGTTCTCTTTAAAAACTAGAGAGGAAGGTTGGAGGACAGTGGGTCCACCACCCACAGAGCAACAGATGATCGGAGCTTGGAGTCAAGGCGTGACGTCCTCCCTGCAGCCTGATCCTATGGCATCACCAGTCTGGTCTCTGACGGCTTGCCAGTATGGGGGCTCTGAGCGCAGAGGTTCCCCGATGTGGTGCCGAGGGGCAGGCGGAAAACCTCAGGGCACGTTTCAGGGGACTGGAAACATCTTCAGGGCGACAGCAGACCGAGGCCCAGAGAGAGCAAGCCACTTATCTAAGTCACACAGCATTTCAGAAATCTCCCAACTCGCGGACCACGTGTTCCTCAACCACGTGAGGCAGATGGGGAGAGAGGGGGTCCTGACTCTGGCCCACCGTGCCTCCCTTCCCTGCTCCCTGTCAAAGCCACGAAGACTCCCGTATCTGTGCCCGCGCTGTTGGGCCTCCGGGGAGTAGGCTCTGGGCGCCAGCAGGAGCTCTAGCATGGCCTAGGACGAGCCGGGACATGTCAGCGGCCCCGGCCATTGGAATGTCCCATCTCAGCCCGGCACCCTCAGACGGTCACGAGGCCTGGGTTCGGGTCCCGACTCTGCCACAAACGCACTGCGTCACCACGGGTCTCTGTTTCCGCAGCTACAGAGTGGGGGTCCTTGCAGCTCTATCAGGGAACGTTAGTATCAGGGCTCCTATGTTGCTAACGGAGGTCAGGTGCTCGGTCCGAGGAGAGTCTCTTTTTCCAGGGTCACATCCCCAACTCCCAGACCCGTGACCATCAACCGGTCTAGAGGCCACAGTGTGCGAGACACCTTAGCCAAAACCTGCCTCCTCGCCCTGAGTCCCGCCCGTCTTCTCCCTCCGGAAACAGGATGAGTCAGTAAAACCTAGCCTCACCTGGGGAGGAAAGTGGAGGCGGCCCGGGGCTGTGCAGCCGGACGCTGCTGGGGTCCCATCCCAGCTTGGCTGCCTCCGGGTGGGGTCACGTCACTTCTCTGAGCCTCAGTTTCCCCATCGCAGATAATAACGACGGCTCCCACTGACTGCACGCACCAGGCTCCGGGCTCCGTGTGATGTGCGTTGTTGCCTGGTATTTCCACTTGGCACGCAAGGAACCTGAGGCTCAGAGAGGGCGTGTGGCCAGCCCGAGTGGCTAGAGGTGATCGGCCACGATCAAGTCCAGACCTGCCTGACCCCAGAGCCATAAAATAGTGATCACTGAGAAGAGGAGAGCCGTACTCTTCTTCTTCTCAGTAGAAGAGTAAAAGGGGCATGAGGGCAAAGCTCCAGGCACAGGAGGGCACTATTATTTCTATGGATAGGGAAACTGAGGCCCAGAGAGGGTGAGATACCTGCCTAAGCTCCCACAGCAAGCCGCCTTGGTTTTCTCCTCATAGTTGGGGTGTCAGAGGAAGGGCACTGTATTTGGAATCCAGAGGGCCCATCAAGGCATACCTTCCGCCTCTGCTGACTTCATGGCTCACAGCAGGGACCCCCCTCACCCTGGGCCTCAGTCTCCTGTAAAACGGGGCCCCCACGCTTTCCTCAGAGGCTTTGCGGTATAGGTGGAGGGCAGCGGGGTGAAGGCACACAGAGCCACAGGCCGGCATGTCCGGGAGGGCAGGGGCAGCCCTACCAGTCACTGTCTTCCCAGAGCTTCGCCCAGCTCCTGGCACTTACTAGGTGCACATTTAGTATTTGCTGAATGAATAGCATCCAGGGCCCAGGGCCAGCGCCTGCCTGCAACCTTGGGCAGTCGTGGGGAGGAGGGCAGCTCCTTTGTCTCCAGGCAGGGAGGATGCCCGGGAGGCCCGAGGGGTCAGGTTCATCCCAGGTGCCCCCATCAGCATTCAGGTGATTCCTTCGCCTCAGCGAGTACATTATGCAAATGCCTCGAAATGGATGTTTTCCTTATCAGATTTAAAACACTGTATGAGAACAGACTCAGTTAATCTCCTGAGCCGGGGAGGGGGTTTGGCAGAGCAGCCTGTGATAGAGGCCCGATTCCCGTCTCTTCCCCTGTGTGTGTGGTTAGGCAGCTCCCCTCTCTGGTAGCCCACGAGGGTGGTGAGAATTGCGGCATTTGGCCCCCCCCCCCCATCTCTCCCTGTTGCCGGGAGGGGGTTGAGGGGCAGCCCAGGAGGACAGGAAGGGCCTTTCTCTGTCCCTCGGGCTGTGGCCCCCCCTCCCCGGTTTAAAGGAAGAAGCACACCCCCGAGGGCCTCCCACGGGGCCATTTCCCTGCAGCCGCATTTGTCGGCTTTACAGTGGGGAAAGAGAGTAAGACTGAACGGCTCGGGTTTGATTTACTAGCTTGAGCCAGCGTACTCGGGGCCCAGCGCCCCTGGCCCTCAGTCTGCTGTGCAGGATGGCCTCTGAGCCCCCACTGGCAGGTGCAGACCTCTCTCCCTTCAGTGAACAAAGACAGGCGGGGGCCGACCGTGCGGGGAGGGAGGTGGTGTCCAGCCTGATGGATGGCGTTCAAGGCTGGCCCTCTTTGGTCCGAGGCCTTAGGCGAGTCACTGGACTTCTCTCTGGGGGAGTGTGTGTCTGCTTCTCTGCGAAACGGGAGAATTTCCCCAGGCCCGCAATCCAAGCGGCTCTAAACCCCAGAAGCTCGAATTCATCTGGAAGCACAGCCAACATGGGCGATCTTTACCCTCTCCACACCTTCACCTCCGGATTCTCCATCCACAGAACACAGGGTGTCTGTCCCTAAAAACCGCAAATTCGTCACATTTGGCCCCCCGGGGCTCAGATAAGGGCCTGTGGTCCTCCTTCACCTGTGGGAATCAGTGATTGAGACGCCTGAGGGGTTTAGCATACAGCCTGGCATTTTGCATTTGAGGAAACTGAGGCCCCGAGGGAAGTAAGTCCCTGCCCCAGGCTGCGAAGTGGGCAGGTGAGACGGATCTCTGGACCCCAGGTAACGGTGCTCTTCCTGTGATGCCCCAGCGGGGAGGAGAAAACCAAAAGGTGGCCCACCCTGTGACCCTGGGCAGGTCTGTCGCCCTCTCTGGGTCTCAGTTTCCCATCAAGAGCAAGTGAGACACCGGACTGTGTGATTTCCGAGGGTCCCCCTGACCCTGACACTTTTGGATTCTAATTACAAACACCTGGCTGGCGACGGAGACTAGCGCCTCTGCTTCAGAGAAGCCTTTTGAGAAGACACAGGTGTGGTTCTTGTTCAACCCAGGGCCCAGTTTTCAGGGGACGGTGGCTCTCCTGAGACGGGAGAACCCGTAGTGCTCTTCGGCAACACGGTCACTTTGCCGGTTGGCTGTGTTGGCCGGACCACAGGCGGTCCAAGCTGTGGGCAGCAAGGACGGCCGAGGGGGCAGCGGGGGTGAGCTGAGCCGGTGCCTCCAGGGCAGAAGAGTGACATCTCCGTTCTGACAACTAGGCAGGGAATGGACAGGGGGCTTTGGGAAGTCCCTGGTCATCTCCTGGAGAACAGTGCACAAGAAGGGCTCTGAACTCACAAACATCTGGCTTCAAATCCCGCTCTGTCGCTTGCTTGCTGTGTGGCCCAGGGCAAGTCACTTCCCTTCCCTGGGCCTCCGTTTACTCATCAACAGAATGGGGACAAGGGCGATACCTACCTCACTGACCCGAGTGGGTTCACAGGGATAAGGCAAACAGCACCAGGCACCACGCTGGGCGTATAGCAGGTGCTCAGGAAGGCCGGCTGTTAGCAATTCAGGAGCTGACCGGGAGCGGCCACCGGGAGGGGCTGGACTCTGATGGACAATGGGACGTTCTGCAGGATAGCCGGCCAGGCCTCTTGAGTAAACCGTGTTATGGAGAAAAAAAAAAAAAAAGGGGGGGGGTTGAGAATTTAGGGCCATAACAGCCAGATGTGTGGTCCCGGACAGGATCCTGGACATTTGGGGGACAATTAGGAGGAAATGTGACTGTGGCCTGGGAATTAGGGTACAAACATATTGTAGGCATGTTGCTTTACCCCTCTGGGCCTCCGTTTCCTCATCTAAGACAGTGACTGGGCCTGGCACACAGTAGGGCGCTAAGAGACAGCCAAGGGGCTGGACCCGACCAGCTGAAAGCCAGCAAAGGCTGGGGAAGGAGGTGCCTGCTTGATGCTGTACCCCAAGCTAGGCGCCTTACCAAAAGCTCTTGCCAGGGAGCTGAAAGAAAAACGGAGCCCTGGAGAGGCAAAGGGGCTGGCCCAAGCACCCTGGAATGGCCCGCGGGGGCCCGACCGTGTGCCGACCCACAGCCAGCTCCCCTAACTCGACAGGCTTCTAGCCGTCCGCCAGGAGAAAATCCTCCCCAACAGAGAGCACAGGCGCAGACCACAGCAGCTACTCTGTCTGCCGTGAGTCACAATATTTGCTGCCTGTCTCCCAACGTGAGACCTCTGCCAGACCCAGGGAATTGTGAACTTCAGGCCGTATGGGTGGGTGTTAACTCCACGGTAGGCTGCAGAGGCTGGGAGCGGCTCCAAATGCTGACTTGAGAAGCTGCTGGCAAAGAGGGAGCTGGTGTTTAGGTGACCACCTCTCCCGGGAGGGGGCCGGCAGGGAGGCTGGAAAGCCAGCGGGCGTGGGCCGGGTTTCTCCAGCAGCGACCCCCGGGGTCTCAATCCAGGTGGTTTGGACACACTGGGCTGGGCCCTTCTACCGGACTCTGGGCACCATTCTGAAATGTCTGGGCTCTCTCTGAAAGACACTCCATTTTTTGGCACAGGACAGTGGTAACAACGGGAATTCACAAGCACCTACTATGTGCCAGGCACGGTACCAAGGAAGTGACGTGCACTTTCTCACTCGGTCTTCGTGAGACTTATCACGTGGGTATTACTATTATTTCCCCCTTCCAGATGCGGAGACTGTGGCCTCCAGAGGTGGCCTGGCTTGCCTGAGGCCACGCAGCCGATGGGCGGTAGAGGAGAACAGAAACCCAGGCAGAGCTGAGCTGTCCAGCACCAACACGGTGTGCTTAATCGACCTTTGAGGTCACTAGTTCAGTGTCCTCAGCCTTGGCCCCGCATTAGAAGAATCACCTGGGGGCTTTTGCAAAACACCCAAGACTGTGGAGATTAGTTAAATCAGAACACTGGGGAGGAGGTGGGCATGCCAGGGTGGGGGTGGGGTGGAGAGGCTGAGGTGCAGCTGGGAGCGAGATCTACTTCTGCAGGTGAGGACGAGGGTGATGGGGTGATGCTCCCTGCGAGTGCAAACTGTCTACACACGTAATAGAAAAGGCCAGTGGCCAGGAATGGGTGCCACTAGGCCCTTAGGGTGGCTTATGGTGGTGGCTGGGGTGAGGCTGTGCTGGCCAAGGCATGCAGGTGGCTGCTTCACGGAGTCATGAGCAACAGGCTGCCTTCTGCTCCAGGAGTGACACATTGTCCCCAGGGAGGGAGGAGGAGGGAGGGTCTCAAGGAAGCAGGTAGGTTCTGGGGGCCTCAGCTTCTGGACACCCACCATGGGCATCTCTGGGCGCCCCGGGGAGCTCCCAGGCTGGCCTCCTGCAGTGTGGAAATGCTGACAACAGTATCCCTGAGAAAGCACCTTTCAGCCCCGGCTGCTTATTCAAATCGTGTGGGGAACTTTTGAAAACACGTAGGCCCTGGCTCTGCTCTGACCAAGTACATCAGAACCCAGAGGAAATAATGAGCCCAAGCATGGAAAGCAGCAAGAATTGCAACGAACCTGGGTCCACACAGTAGCACGCAGGGGCTGAAGGCAGGCGCTACAGGCAGGTCGTCTGAGTGGGAAGCCTGCCTCTGATGCGTGCGGACTAGCTGTGTGGCCTTGGCTGAGTTACTCAACCTCTCTGAGCTTCAGTTTCCCGATCTGTCAGATGGGGCTGAGACCAGCAGTTATTCTCCAAGACTGGGGAAGATTAAAAGAGGTGATGTCCATAGTGTTTAGAACAGGGCCTGGCACCTGGTCAGTGCTCAGGATTAGTATTACTGACTTATGCATTATTTGTGTTTTGAAGAGACACCGGTAACCCCGATCAGTGATGCCGAGGCAGGCATCCTTCATATTGCCCTCACATCCCTGGCAGTGACCCCTGGCACAGCCCGAGAGGCCTGGCATGGTGGGGGGGAGGGGAAGGGCAGAGCTCAGACCTGCTCTACGGGCCAGCTCCCACTCACCCTCCCCGTGAACACCCTGGGAAAGGCACCCGCTGCCCCCTAGTGGCCAAGGGCAGAAGCGCAGGGCCATTTTGCCCAAGTCGCGAAATCCCTGCCCAGCCCCCACCTTCCGCGTGCTCCCTGCAGGTCCCCGGCTGCTGGAGCTATACTTGGCAATGTGCTAGCTACAAGAGCTTTTTGATGGATTCTGCCATTTCAGAAGGATATCTGACTGGTAATATAAAGTTCAAATAGGGCCAGGCAGGTGCCAGGCACTAGGCTACAAACCCCTCGCGTCTTTTTTCCCCACCCAGTGAACTTTAGAAAAAAGGAAGATTCCAGGATTTACAGGTTGGTTTTTGTTTCCAGGGCTAACAAAAATCTGTGAATTTGTGACTGCTCATGACTCCAGGTGCTAGGAAGCTTAAAATCCCCCTTCTGGAAAAGCAGGTAGGTCGTTCTGAACGACCAGGGCCATCTAGGAAAACCCCACCCTGTCCCCGAGACACACAACCAAGTGACCCAAAGCCCTTCTTTCCTCCACCTCAAGAGCTCCACGGGGCAAGTGGCTGGAGAAGGGACAGGGACAGAGGAGGCAGGCATGGGCGGGCTGCAGACTGTACAAGACTGTATCCTCCTTCTTTCTGGACTCCGAGTAAAGCACTGGTTTACTCAAGAGCTTTTTATTTCCCCTCTGCCAGTCCTGTGATGGGAGGTCACAAGGTGAAGGCCACCACCTGGACACCCCCTTGGGAGCCCACAGTCTAGCTGGAGAGAAGAGCAGGCCACACAAAGTGCCGAGTGGTTCAAACAGACTGGAGGTGCGAGGGGAGGAAGGTGGGGGTGAGGGTCACCCTGCCAGGGGTCAGGGAAGGCTTCCCAGAGGAGGTGGGAGGAGTGGGGCCCTGAGAGACAGGTGGAAGTGCCGAGGCAGAGGAAGGAGGGGGAAGGCGCACCGCTTCAGGAACCACACTCCCGCATCTGAGCGTCCAACCAAGTGGGCAGGGGGTCTGGGGAGAAGGCAGAGGCCCAAAGCGGATGGGTGTGTGGGAGCTGCAGGGAGGACAGGAGGGAAGCCCCCCACATGTCAGAGGACATGTCAGAGCCCCCCACGTGGCCCCACCACCTGGGCAGCTCAAGGGGATGCAGGACACGGACCGTGTCTTCTGGGCGGCCCCGTCCGCTGCAGGTTCCAGGTCGCGCCCCTGGGACTGGGGCCCACCGGCCAGCACAGAGGCCGGCTCCGGCACCCAGAATAATCCAGGAAGGGGCTTCGTGGTGGGGCTGCAGCGGCACAGGCTCCTCTCAGAGGCCATCCAGGGCTTGCCGCACGGGGGCGTCCAGGGAGGCGGCCGAGTGGACAGAGATGCCAGGGGCACCGATGCTGGTTTCCCAGCAGTCAAAGCCGCAGCTGCTCAGGGCCTGCTTCACGGCCTCGACCACCGACTGCTCCAGATCTGGGGAGACGGAAGGCAGCAGGTCACCCCACGCTCGTCTGCTCCCTTCGAGGCTGTTCAGGAAAAGGCCCGGGACAGGTCTTCCCGTTGGAATGTGGAGCCTTGCACCCTCTGGGGAAGGGGGCAGCGGTGGGCACGGAGCAACAGGTAAAGTCACGGGCCCCGAGTCACACGGCCCCGGCCCCACCGCGTACCAGCCGTGGGGCCCCAGACAAGCGGCTTCCCTTCTCTGAGCCTCGGTCTCCTCATTTGGGAAGGGGGCCAGTAGTGATTACTACTCCCCAAGGGTTACTGAGAGGCTTCCATGAGGAAAGGCAGGGAAGGCGCTGGGTACACTGCCTGGTACACGGTACACGCCCCAGAAGTGTTCTCCCTCATCATCGTCACTGACCGTGAACGAGGAGCCAACGGTCAAAGTCGGCTGTAGGCCACAGTGACTTCCTGAGGTCTGGGGCCGCGCTGAGAGCGAAGGGGGTGGTTGGGGCCACTGTGGGCTTACTACAGAGCAGTGGGCAACGGTGGGAGAAAAACAGGGAGGAGGAGAAGGTAAAGGAGGGGAGAGAAAGACCAGAAGCAGGGGGCAAAGGGAAGGCCGCGCAGGCGGGAGCACTGAGTGCCAGGTCCCGAGGGCAGGTGCGGTGTGGTGACCGAGCCGGCCCCGGGTACCGTTACCCGGCCTTGCTCTTTCCCCGGACACTGGGGGGCGGGGGGGGGGGGCGGGGGAAGAAAGCCCTCGGTTTTGTAGCAAGGTCAGTCCCCATCTTGGCCACATCAAGAGGTGACAGCGGGTGACGACAATGTCCTGGTTATTCCTCAAACCTGTGGGAGACTTGGCAGGTGAGGAGGTGGTGGGGACAGCCGCCATAATGGCGGCCCCTCCCCCAGCCCAGCCCTGTCCCAGGCTTTCTAAAGGCACTTTTCTTCTTGCGTCTAGACAACAATCATAAACTAGCCATCAGCGTCCTTGTTCCACCAATGCAGCAACAAAGGCCCAGAGTGGTGAATTAACTTGACTGAGGCCCCACGGCAGAGGTGAGACTGTTCTCCAGCTTCTCCCTCCTCCCAAGGGAACTGCCCAGGTAGAACCTTTGTACGAGCCCAGGCTGCCAACCCACCCTACCCAGCCTGCTCCCCGGTACCTGGCCTGAGGAGCGTGATGCCACAGCCACCACCGCCCGCGCCAGTGAGCTTGCTGTGCAGTCCATGGGCCATGGTCACCTGGCACAGCTGGTCTAGGGAGGCATGGCCCACGCCGAGGGCGTTCAGATGGTGCTGGTTCATGTCGATGAGCTCCTGCAGGAGAAGGTTCAGTCTGTTCCCACTCGGCCGGCCTGAAGCCAAGGTCCTGTGTCCACCCCATGCGTGTGACAGCCGCCGGTTTGGGAGAGCCAAATGGCTTAGGCAAGCCGGCACCGTGTCCCTGTCCGCTGGTAAAAGAACGTCTCCTTCCCGCGAGACTTCCCATGGGGCTGGGGTGGAGCTGGTGGGGAACACGTGTCCCAGGCCTGGCCAAAGAAGCCTCTGGCCACGGTGATTGCTCAGGGATGGACCTGTGACCCAAGCTGGGCCAACCGCCGCCTTCCCAGGGTTTTCTCTGCCTCTGCCCTCGAGCTGCGAAAACTGGTTGACTTCAGAAATAAGCTGCCAGAGTTCTCTCTGCCCTACACACGGCCAGAGAGTGCATGGAAGATGGAGAGATTTCAGACTCGGTTGTTTTGGCCCCTGGATCCAGCTATGCTTGATCCTGCTGGTCTTGCCAGTTATGAGCCAATAAATTCCTTTCCTGCTAAAGCCTGCTCAAGATGGATTTCTATCATCTGCACAAGTCTGAAGCGATACGCCATCCGACAGCGGCCGCGGGTACCAATTTTCAGAATAAGAACTGGTTTCTTATTCAAACAAGGTCGTAAGTGGGGGAAAGAGCTAAATGTTTCTCTGGTTTCTCTGATTTGCATAAAACTCCTGCTCTTCTGAGGCTCCGACGATGCAGGTTGATGAGATAAGAAAACTGATAGCGATCGCAGCCCAGGGACCCCTACTTACATCTCATTTGCTCCATCAGTGTCTGGGCGGGCACCGTGCTAAACGCTGGGGCTCTAAGAACGAGCACCCACCTGTGGTCCCTGCCACGGGCAAGTGAAGAATGTGAGATCGGGCAGAGCACCCGGGGGGGCTCAGTTCAGCCTCCGATTTCAGCTCACATCATGATCTCACAGTGGGTGGGTTCGAGCTCTGCACCGGGCTCTGCGCTGACAGCTCAGAGCCTGGAGCCCGCTTTGGATTCTGTGTCTCCTTCTTTCTCTGCCCCTCCCCCGCTCATGCTCGCTCTCTCTCAAAAATAAATAAAACATTAAAAAAATTTTAAAGAATGTGGGATCTGGGGATGCCTGGATGACTCAGTCTGTTAAACATCTGGCTCTTGATTTCGACTCAGGTCTTGATCTCAGGGTTTGTGAGATCAAGCAAGCCCTGCGTTGGGCTCCATCCTGACAGCGCCTGCTTGGGATTCTCTCTCTCTGCCCCACCGCCCACGCATGCATTCTCTCTCTCTCAAAATAAATAAACATTAAAAAAAAAAAAAGGATGTGGGATCTGGAATCAAGGGGAGGGGACTGGGTTTCAGTCCCAGCTCTGCTACTTCTAGGTTCTTGGGCAAGGCCTCTCACCCCGTGCCTCAGTTTCCCCGCTTGTAAAACTGGCATCCTAAGAGGATCTGTCTCCCTTCAGTGAGGAAGAAATCGGAGTTTTTCACATGACACCTGGCCTGAGATCAGGGCTCCGTGGAAGTCAGCTGCTATCAGTACTTTTGCGGTCCTAGAACAGTTATCCCCGTAGGGCGGAAGGTGACTTGCCTAAGGTCACTGGGCTGGTAAGGTACCAAGCCAGCACTGGAAACCGGGTCTGCCCGATGCGAAGCTCCCGTCTACCCCGCCTCCAAGAGCGAGCGCCCTCAGCATTCCTGCTGCCGCCTACTTCTCGCGGCGCGGGGCTTGAGGGTGCGCGGCTCTGCTCCGGGGAACCGGCAGCGCGTGTGCTGCGAGGGTTGCCAATCACGGAGCTGTTGGCCGGGCCCACCTGGCCCTCCTGCCGGGGTGGGGGGGGGGGAGGGGAGTCCTTCGGGCGCGGTCGGGTCGGCCCTCCCCTGCAGCCCGCCTCACACACCCCAGCACTTCTGACAAACGAGCAGACAGGCGTGATGGCCCGGTGGCGACCCCGGGTGCCTCTCCCCAGCCCCAGGGGCTGGATGCGAGGGAGAAGTTCTGGGGGCCCGCTCTCTGCGCCTGAGCGCCAGGTGTCACGTTGCCGAGGCAGGTTTCAGACACCTGTCACATTCTGATCCAAAATCTGTCAAGGATCAGATGACAGGTTGTGACACAGGAGAACAGCTCGCTGGTTTGAGCACAAAGCTGTCCAGGAGGCGAGCTGCACATTTCAGCGGCTGCCACAGCCAAAAATACACACAATGTATAATCAACGTGCTGTTCTGTGGCATTCTCCGGGGGCTCAACAGGGTATATTTTAGGCAGTACTCTATCATTATTAATTTCCTGCTCAGGAGGACTGTGTTCCCTCCTTTCTACGTGAAAGGAATTGAAGCCGGCAAGGCAAAGGCTGGGGGACTGGAGGCAGACAGCTAAGGAAATGGGAGCAAAAGCACAGAAACGAGAGCGGGTCGCTGCCCCTGGCCCATGGTGGGTGCTCATTACAGATCTGCTGGCTAAAGAGATAAACCCATAAGTCAGTTTAACACCTGGCACGGCCACCCACTAGTTGGCGAACCTTGCAGAAAGTTGCTCTTGAGGCCTCAGTATTCAGACCTGTAAAACGGGGGCAATATACCCACTTCACAGGGAGGTGGTTATAGAGACCAAGTGCGAAATCATTTGTGAAGAGACTTGGTTTAGTAGCTGCTTCCATTCACTATAGGAGCTGCAGATTCGAATGCATCCCGTGGGACAGAGAGGCACCAGGTGGACCGCAGCAGCTGCAGGTGACGCTTAGGGAGAGGTGGGGACTATGGACAAATGGAGACCCCAGGGCCTCCTCCCGGGGCCTCTTCTGCACCTCCAGCTGACTGTTGCTACCGAGCCTCACTCCCCCCGCCTGCCGGATCCTCTGATTCTCCAAGGGAAGCCAGGTGGCTCTTTAAGGTCGATCCACATTTGCCAGGCCACACGGGCCGTGTCTGAGGATGACCCTGGGCCCTCGGGCTTACTGAGCCGGTGGCTCATCAGGCATGGTAACTGCCTGTCGCCTACCGGGCCTCTTTGCACTCTTAAGACACTCCAGTGAGACCAGCAGGGGTGAAGCTGGGATTCAGACCCGGATCTGATCAAACCCAGGGCGTGAGGCCTCCGCCTCTACACTGGAATTATGCAAAGGGTAGCGGCTCGGGTCACAGGGAAGAAAGAACCATGTTAGAATACGTGTGAGCCAAAGCACGCCGGTGATAAACAGTCACCAAAGGACACAAATGCAGCGAGCAAACGTAACGGGAAAGGGATGGCCGTGCAGGAAATGGCTCCTGGACCTCTGGAAGATGGGGTCAGCAATATCCCACTGCGCCTTACGTGTGTGAACCCAAACCTGGCCCGTCGCACTTAGCACGCACCAGGCACTGCCCTCTGTGCTTTCGACATACTCTCTCCGCGGCTCTGAATCAGCTGGGGAAAGGCGTAAGAAGAAGGCACGCTCGCTGGCCTTGGCATACACGGGACCCCAGGCCCGGGCCCGGCCCCCAGGTTTCAGCTCGGGGGACTGTAAGCGCAGAGGGGGAGCCCCTGCCTCAGGCAGTGGTGTGGGTGAGACCGGGGACCCTGCAGACAGGCTCTTACTTCCAGCACCAGGTAGTGCTCCGGGGCGGGGGCAGCCACCATCTCCCCCAGCATCCGCTCGCACTCCAGGGAGATAGCATCTATGGAGGTCAGCAGGGGCGCCACGATCTCTGGGAACTGGAGGGAGAGCAAGCAAGGGCCCGTGAGGCCTGGGGCAGGGCAGACACTAGACAGCCGCCCTGGGCACGGGAGGAGGGAGGTGTCCCCACGGCCCGCTCCCACCATCTGAGAAAACCCCTTCTCCTTCCCGCCGGGGATCTGCCTTGCCCAGGCCCCCTCACAGAAGCGGGGGGATTCTCGCCACCAAGCCAGCGTGTCTGACGCTCCCTGTGCTGCCTCCCGGCTGGGATGGACACACAGCACCTCCTGGTCTGCCCAAAACCGCCTCTCCCGGTCCCCATCACCCATCCTGCCCCTCCGCTAGCCCATGCGGCAGAGGGAGAGCTCGAGCCCCTAGACCTGGCTGTCGGGGCCCCGCCAGAAACCCGCCTGAGTGAACACGAAGCACCTTAAGCAGCCTGCTCCTGACGCTGGCCACGAGAGCCTTGGTGCTGCGAGGGACCTTGGTGTTGGTCAGCAGGATCCTCAGAGCCGGCGGCCTGCGGGGTGAAGAGGGTCCATGGTGAGCTCGGGATGGAGGAGCTGTGTCAGGGCCGGGGGCACTCCGAAACATCACCCGACCCTGACACAGGAGGAAGCGGAGGCCCAGAAAAGGGGACCTCAGTGGGCTGGAGGGGGAGAGCGAGAGGAGCGGGGGGGGGGGGGGGGCCTCCTGCCGCCAATCATGGCTGCGTCTCCGCTCCAGGCCCTGGGCAGTCGGGACACTTTCCTTTGGCTCGTCACTCACCCACTTGACTTCAACTGGGCACCTACCATGTGCTGGGCACATGTGAGGGGGCCTGGCTTCGCCTGCAGCTGGACGAGCACGCCGGGTTCACAGAGTTGGATGAGTTCAAAGGCACTATGGCCAACAGTACAAGAGGGGGTGAAGGTTCTGTCGTGTGGGCCACCCCAGGCTGCCGGAGTGGAAGAAAAGCAACGGGACCTAGGACGGATCACGCAGAGGGGGTGCACACAGGGTAGGAAGGCACCCAGGGGAGCTGGTATGGTGAACAGTGGGGTGAAGGGGAGGAGGGCAGACTTGGGTGGCAGGCAGGTTCCCCGCAGGCTGAGCCCATCCCTGCCCTGCCTTGATGGCTCCCAGACCAGCCGCCATGGCCCAAAGCCAGATATGGTCAGAGGGAGTCCTTCGTCCCTACTTGGCTGTCCCAGGTGAGAGAACAGAGGCCCCAGGACGGCCACAGTGAGCTGCCCTCACCTACCTTCTGAGCTTTAGGCTACCTCCTAAAGTCACGATCGCAACTGTCCTATGCCTAGCTGTCCCTGGGGACTTAAGGCCCCATTTCTTGTCATCCCAAGCTGCCTTTCAGAGCACCACGGGCCGGGGACTGAGTATTTGGATGAGCTCTGCCCCAAGACAGCTGGAGACAGGCAGACCCCTTGATACCTTTATTCGTTTTTCTTTTCACAACTCGAGACTGTAAAATCCAATAGGGCTGGAAAAGGCTGCCAGAAACCTGCTTGATCTCACCGCCCATAAGCCCATGAAATTAATATCGATTCCCAGCCTTGGAGGCCGGCTCTTTTTTTTTTTTTTTAACTTTACAAAAGATGAACATTCTATTTGCCTTTTCTTTTCCCCTTAAAGACAAGCCGTTTCTCAAAAGGGCAGCGTTCTGGGAGGCCGCATCTTGATCCACTTTGCAAACAATGCATTTTTTTTTTAATAGAGAAGCACCATGCGTGGTTTGGGGGGAAAGGGTTCCTCTTGAAGCCACTGGCGGGATTAATGTGGAGTCTGGCCTCCCGGCTTCTCAGAGAATCAGCCATCTGCTCGCCGTGGCGCCCCGCAGCCAGCAGTGAAGGTCGGTTTGCTCTGTGTTCCCATCCGTCGGGGCGGGAGGAGTTGGAACACTGTGTCTTCATCTTCCTTAGACAAGTCCTCTGCGAACAGGCGGCTCCTAGCGCTGCCGGCCCCACTAAAACCCCAGGCTCTGCGGGCATCTAGAGACCACCCAGGCTGTGCTCCGCGAGTGCTTGTGCGTGCTAGGCACGGCTAACCCCTCAATCTTATCTCACCCCCGCCCTCCCTGGGTGCTCGCTCCTCTCAGCCATCCTGGCCCTGTGGCTGCAGCTCAGCACGCCAGGCACATTCCTGCCTCAGGGCCTTTGCACTTGCATTTCCTCCGCCAGGGACCCACCTCACTCTCGTGTTCCATTCAGGTCTCTGCTCAGATGTCGCTTCATCGGGGGCCTCCCCGGATCATCCCATCCAACAGCCTGACATGCTCTCGTGGAACCATCTGTTCATTGGTTGTCTCCTCCCAACAAAGTGTGAGTTCCGTGAAGGCGGGACTTTTTGTTCCCCACTGAGGCCCCAACACCCAGCACATGGTAGTTGCTCAGTCTCTGTGGCATTAAGTCTGATCTCAGCAGAGAGCAAAGCACTCTACAGGTGCCGTTTCTGATTCTGGGCTCAGGATCCTCGTTATATAAACGAGGAGGCGTGTGCCTCAGGAAGAGTGACTCACTCAAGAGCACCCGGCTCAGTGGGGCGCCTGGGCGGCTCAGTCGGTTGGGCGTCCGACTTCAGCTCAGGCCGTGATCTCGTGGCTGTGAGTTCGGGCCCCGCACCCGGCTCTGTGCTGACAGCTCGGAGCCCGGAGCCTGCTTTGGATTCTGTGTCTCCCTCCTGCTTCCCCCCTCCCCCACTCATTCTCTCTCTCCCTCTCTCTCTCTCTCTCCCTTAAGAATAAACATATATTAAAAATAAATAAAACAAAACAAAAAAGAGCACCCAGCTTGAAAGTGGCAGAGCTGGGCCCGCAGACCCCAGAGCCTCTGTCCGCCATGCCACCACCAGCTGGCCACCGGCTATGCCTCGGGCCCCCCTCCTGCCTCCTCACTCATCCCCTCATTTCCCTCCAGTAGAACGTACACGTGCCCACACCACCACGTTAGCTGGGGCCCAGTCGGTGCTTAGGATATAACTAGCCCTCAGGAAACACTGAATGAGACGTCACTGCCCCCTGTGACGCCCAGATCTGTCGTCCGACTTATGACACCCCTCGCTGCTATCCGTGGCAGCTTCAGGGCATTCATATCATCCTCTGGGTATCTTCGTGCCGAGGATCACAGCCGTGCCTGCCTCCTCCGGTGGGCTGAGCCCCGTGGGCAGGCCTGCGTCTGGTACCTCAGAGTCCAGCGGGGACTCCTGATGTCGCCTCACGGGGAGTCAGTCTACGTGGCAGAGCCGGCCCCGCCTGGGCCCCAGGCCCCACTGCCCTGACTGCACAGCAGCCGGAGCAAGCTGGTTCCACTTTCCTAAACGGCCCCGCTTCCTCCTCTGTGCAGAGTGAAGGCTGTCACCCAGGGGGATTCTGCCCTCCAGAGGACACTGGCAATGTCTGGAGACATTTTTGGCTGTCGCAACTGGGAGACAGGGGAGGTGCTACCGGCATCTAGTGGGTAAAGCGCAGGGATGCCGTTGAATATGCCAACCATGCCGCACAGGGCAGCGCCCGCACTATAAAGAATCGTCCGGTCCACTACGTCAATGGTGCCAAGGCTGAGAGACCCTAACGCAGAACCTCGGAAAGGCAGGCGTGGCTCCTGGAAGCCAAGAGAACTGGGGCAGAAAGTTCCCGGAGGTGCAGGTGGAAGTGACGCGGCACATCACGCCAGGTCAAGGAGCCACTCCTTGGCCCAGCTGGCGAGGGCCACTTGGCGTGGCCCAGCTGGCGAGGGCAGTGGGCCGGGACTTGCTGCCCGTGGGCCGTGAGGACCGCCCTCATCACCGTGGAAAGGCCCGCCTGGGTGGCAAAGTGCCCCGGGACACCACCTGACTCCATCGAGGGCTCAAGGAACTGCCACCTGCTCACCCTGGGAGTCGCTGCCCGCACGGGACATTTCCACTCTGAGTCCAAAGAGAACACAGCATGCTCTATTTTAACGTGCATGTTTGTAGTTCCGATTGCTCCCGAGGGAGGGGGTAAGGGAACCTGGGAAACGGGCTGAGAAGTTCTCAAATGTCACCCCTGCTGGAAGCCTCTCACGAGCCTGAGCCCTGGCTCTGCCTCGAGTGCCCGACTGTGGCAACCCTCATGTTCACCTGCAGTGGCTTTGTGTGCGTGTCTGCTGGCCCTCCCCTACCTGCCCCCACTCTCCTCCCACCCTGCCCCGCCACCAAAATTGTGTCCCAGACTCATTTTTACATCCCTAGACCCTAGTACAGTGTCCTCGGGAACACAGGAAGATATCAATTCTCATTTGCTAAATGCTTACACTATCGAATGAATGAAATGAACGACGACCCAGGGGTCTGGGGGAGCAGCCGCTCTCTGGAAGGTGAATGGCACGGCCACGCATGACTTCTCCCTCTAATCTCTTGGCAATTTAAGAGCTGCGGTACAGAAGGCAAGAACAGGGTGTCCTCATGGCCCACGGCCTGGGAGGGCCTCACAGGGGAGGGGAAAGAAAGCCAGGGGTGCCTGGGGGGCTCAGTCAGTTAAGTGTCTGACTTCGGTTCAGGTCATGATCTTGCAGTTCATGAGTTCGAGCCCCACTTCGGGCTGTCTGCTGTCAGTACAGAGCCCGCTTCCGATCCTCTCTTTTGCTCTCTGCCCCTCCCCCTTCTCAAAAATAAACAACAACAACAACAAAAAAAGCCAGAGATGCTGCCCCGCATGTTACCGCACAACGAGACAGAGCCCCCCCTCCCCCAACCGACGACGCGATGAAGCAGCCATGCCGGGAGGGGCTGCCCTACCCCAGAATTACCTCTTTAGGAGCGAAAGCTTTCCTTGCTGGTATCGGAGTGCTCCCCCTAAAGAGAAAAAGCAGCGGGTCAGAGCTATGGGAAAAGCTGTGTGTGTCTGCCCCTTGGGAGAGGAGCTGGGCTTGAGTGGGTAAGAGTTCTGCCCCATCCGGGGAACAGGTTAAACCCTTGTTAACTAGTCGTGCCAGCTTCGGTCACAAAAGGTCCCGGGAGGGCACAAAGGCACTCCGCGCTCCGCCAGGGAGCTCGCCCTCCCTCCAGGCTGCCCGGCCTCGTGCCACAGGCCACGTGGTGAAGGTGGGCCCAGGACCGTGGCCGGGTCCGGGAAGCCAGGATCCCACAGCAGCTCGTGTGACTGCCAGGCGCTACGGCCGTGACTCTGCAGCTGTACTGTGGCAACCCTCATGGGGAGCTCACTGCACCTGTAGCTTCCCGGGCCCTGCCATGACCCCCCCCAGGACCCCCAGAGGTCTGGATTCAGCAGGTGTGAGGCAGGACCCTGGAATTTCTCCCCTCCCTCACCCCCAAGCAAGAAAACACTGTTTTCCTCGGAAGCCGCTGATTTCATTCATCCAACCCAACAAAGCCTGAGCGTCTACAATGGTCACAGGAATTTATAAAATAATACAAACACAGAAAACTGGCCTGCGGCCGCACCTACCCCAAACGCTGACAGCATTGTCTACTCCGGAGGGGTTCCCGTGAATCACTCTCTCCCCCTGGAAGGCCCACTTGTTAATTAATTCCAAGTCCTCCACTGTCCACCTGAAGAAGACACACAAGTCCGTCTGTACCTCGGTGGAGAGGGGCGGCCAGGGCCGCTGCGGCAGCAAGGGGCGGGACCACACGAGCCAGGAACAGGAGAATAGTCTAGAACCTCTCCAGCTGCAGAGCCATCTCCTGCAATCCCCATGAAAACCCTACAGGGACAGTACGATTACTATCCCCTCTCCTACGGAAGAGGAAACTGAGGCACAGGTGGGTCAAGTAGATCCCCGTGCTGTGCACCGCTACATCAGAACCACATCGGTTGACTGGAGCCCAGGTTCTCAACTACCGAGCTTTATGGCGCCAACAGGACGTACTCGTTTGTCCGATATTTACTGAGCATCTACTGTGTGCCTGTCGCTAAGCTCACGGTAGGGAACGAACGAGACACGGCCCCCAGCCGCCTGAGGCTTGGCGTCTCATGGAGAGGGGACGCCAAAAGCAATCGATATTTAACTACAACCCCCAGGAGGGGCAGTGCAGGCTGGATGGCCTGTACCCCATCCGGAAAGGGAGAGGGCCTGAGGGACAAGGGTGCGGTCGGCAAGGCCAGAATGTGTGGGGAGAGCATTCCAGACCGGGGCTGCACAGCACCTGCAACTGTACAAGAGCCAGACCTTTCCAGGAACCGAAAGGCAAGCGTGCGAGACAGAGAGGGGGCAGCTGGACCCAGCCCGGGACCTGGCCCTCTCCGCAAAGGTGAATCTTCTTCCCACCCTGTGCACTGCTCATCCTCCGGGGGCTCAGATTTCCAACCCAGTCTTCACAGGAGACCGGATTCCGGTCTGATTCCAGCTCTGTCTGATTTAGAAACGCTGGGCAGGGGTTGGGGCCTGCTCTCACCAAAAGTCCTAGGAAGGAATGACTGGGCCTTCAGGGGTGGCGGGAGACCTGAATGTTAAGGAATCAGCATGAGAAAGAGCACACGCACGTGCATGCACACACACACGTATACATACACACACACTTATGCACACACACATACACGAGTCACCCATGCCTTTTGAAAATTAATTAAAAATTTTTTAATGTTTATTTTTGAGACAGAAAGAGACAGAGCATGAGCAGGGGAGGGGCAGAGAGAGAGGGAGACACAGAATCCAAAACGGGCTCCAGGCTCTGAGCTGTCAGCACAGAGCCCAATGCAGGGCTTGAACCAATGAACTAACTGTGAGATCATGACTTGAGCTAAAATTGGACGCTTAACTGACTGAGCCACCCAGGCGCCCCTACACAGTTTTCACGCTTCTAAATCAAGAATGATCCTATTCCAGGGGCGCCTGGGTGGCGCAGTCGGTTAAGCGTCTGACTTCAGCCAGGTCACGATCTCGCGGTCCGTGAGTTCGAGCCCCGCGTCAGGCTCTGGGCTGATGGCTCGGAGCCTGGAGCCTGTTTCCGATTCTGTGTCTCCCTCTCTCTCTGCCCCTCCCCCGTTCATGCTCTGTCTCTCTCTGTCCCAAAAATAAATAAAAAACGTTGAAAAAAAAAAAATGATCCTATTCCAGAAGATTATCAGAAATAACTTCTGTTATGTATTGTTTCCTCATTGTATGTTAACGTTTCTTACGGCTATTCTCTTTTGTTATGTGAAAAACACTTCCTTCCCTCTCTCTTTTTGATGTTTCTTCAAAAGTTTATTATTTAAAAAAATGTTTAATGTTTGTTGATCTCTTAGAGACAGAGCATGAGTGGGGGAGGGGCAGAGAGAGAGGGAGACACAGAATCCGAAACGGGCTCCAGGCTCTGAGCGGTCAGCACAGAGCCCGATGCGGGGCTCGGACTCACGAACTGTGAGATCATGACTTGAGCTGAAGTCGGACGCTTAATAGACTCAGCCACCCAAGCACCCCGAAAATTAAATTTTTTAAAAAAGTTTTAAGTAGGCTCCACACCCGATGTGGGGCTCAAACTCATGACCCTGAGATCAAAAGTCACACACTCCACTGCCTGAGCCAGCCAGGGACCCTCACCCATGCCTTTTGAAAGGCAGAGCTGGTCTGTTGGCCCATATACACGAGTCTGTTTAAGGGACCCAGGGCAAGCAGGCCTTCACTGATCTAGGTTATAATCAGTGATTAGCACATGGTAACGAGCACCATCTTATCACAGAAGCACCAAACGTCAAGGCTGGAGGGCCCCCTGAGGGACCGTCAGGTGCAGCCCCTCACTTCCAGATGAGGAAACAGAGCCCAGAGGAGAAGAGGGGGTGGCCCCACGCCTTGCAGCAAGTTAGCAGGCACACCTCACTGAAATCCCTGAAAACCATCACCTTGTGTTACCTCCAGGTGCGCCTCTCATCACCTACCGGATTCTTCCCCTGCCAAAAGCCGCCTCCACCCCACCCCTCCTACTCCTCTCCACCCACAGGAACCATCCAGAGCGAGTCTCAGGAGTGCTGACAGACACATCACATCACGAGCCCGCAGATCCACTGTGGCCACGAGGATCAAAGGGACCTTGGGGCTCAGTCTGAATCCAGCCGTATTTTAACCTCCGTGACTCAGAAGAGAAATCATTGGCCGTGACAGGGCAGCCAGGGGGGCCTGGGCTGCGGGAAAAACCACTGCCTTTCCAGGGCAGAGGGAGAAAGCCTCGATTCAAAGCCAAGCTCTGGAAGAGGACAAACGTCCGAGGCTGCAGGCTAGTGCAGTGTGTCCGCTCTGTGCCCCTGCAGCGGGCGTGGAGGGTAGAGGAGCGGTGCTCTGGGAGGAAACACGCAGCCACGCCCACCGTGCACCAGCACCACGTAAGCAGCCTCTTCTGCCGGCTACACCGGGAGACAGACAAGGCCGGCGGTCCGCCCAACACCACACACGGTTGGGACCCCAGGCCCCCGGTGGGAGGGCTCCCCTGCGCTGTGTGGGCCCAGGACGGACTGTAGTTTCTCCAGATGCAGCCCCCAAGTGGCAGAAACGGCTGCCAGGGACACTGTCCTGACGAGCCTCGCTGACTCCGCGAGAACTGCAGAGGCAATGCTCCCTCCGTGGAACGAGGTCAAGGGCTCCTAAGAAGGGAAATGCCTTAATAATAATAGATACTCCCCTGGGGTGCCTGGGCGGCTCAGTTGGCTGAGCGTCCGACTTCAGCTCAGGTCATGATCTCACGGTTCGTGGGTTCAAGCCCCACGTCGGGCTCTGTGCTGACAGCTCAGGGCCTGGAGCCTGCTTCCGATCCTGTGTCTCCCTCTCTCTCTGTCCCTCTCCCGCTCATACTCCGTCTCTCTCTGCCTCAAAAATATACATTAAAAAGAAAATTTTTTCAATAAGAAATAAAAAAAATACTCCTCCTGTGTTTATGTCTTGACATGTTACACTTTTTTTTTTTTTGCATAACTGTCTCGTAAGACCCAGCAATACTGTCCTTTTTTTTTTTTTTATTTATTTTTTTTATTTTTTTTATTTTTTTTTTAAATTTTTTTTTTCAACGTTTTTTATTTATTTTTGGGACAGAGAGAGACAGAGCATGAACGGGGGAGGGGCAGAGAGAGAGGGAGACACAGAATCGGAAACAGGCTCCAGGCTCCGAGCCATCAGCCCAGAGCCTGACGCGGGGCTCGAACTCACGGACCGTGAGATCGTGACCTGGCTGAAGTCGGACGCTTAACCGACTGCGCCACCCAGGCGCCCCCCAGCAATACTGTCCTTAATGCTCTCATCAGCTTTTTACAGAGGACACCGAGGCCCTGAGGGGCACAGCAGCACGGCCGCGGTCCCGCAGTGAGACAATGGCAGAAGTGGGCCCAACGGCTCCCTACATCCGGGCTCAGGTTCTTTCTACCATATCACGGGCACTCGAACCCCAAAGAGGCAAGGTAGAGGTGAGGGTAGGGGAAGGGCAGAGAGGTCAGGCTCTGGATTCAGACTGCCCGCGTTGGCCGCAGACACCTCTCGCCTCACAGGGTGGCGGGGAGTCCTCAGGGAGAGAACCCACGCCGGGGTCGTGGTGCCCGGGAAGGACAATGACGAGGGCAAGGGCCGCGATTACCTGCTGGCAGGCTCGCCGTCCTTCAGCGGGTTTGGGATCTCCTCACACGCGGTCAGGAGAGCGGAGGCCACACACACTGAGTAGGCGGCACTGGAGCCCAGGCCGGCCCCAGTGGGCAGCTCGGACCACACCCTGATGTCCAGGCTGGGCAGGGTCCTGAAACACAGTGGGGTGCAGGGCATGACTCTCCTGAAGGGTGGCGAGGTGCCGACGTCGCCCAGGACTGGACGTGGGCAGGGCCTGACTCCGAGCCTCTGGCCAGGTTTCTGGACTCGCGGACGTTTCCCGACCCCAAAAGCAGCCCTCTGGGATTGTAGGAAGTCGTGGTGAAGCAGACAACTTGGAAATAAATACCAGAACCACCTCCCTCCTGAACACACCGTTCCCTCCCGAGCCACCAACCATTTCTCTAAACTCCTTCCTGTTCCCTGCACAGGCTCTTTCGTGGCCCCGCTCTCTCTGTATCCCTGCCTGGGATAGCTCTGCACCTCCTTAGCCCCCAGGGAAACTCCTAGCCATCCTGCAAAACCCTTCTCAAATGTCACTGCCACCGTGAAGCTTCCGCTGGCCACCCACAGAACCCATTCCTAGCTCCCCTTGACGATCTCCACTACGTAGCCTTTCTCCACCACTGCCTCATGTTGGCGTGCTGTGTGCTCACGGGACCCTCCTCCTTCCTACCGGCCAGCAGTGCCCCGCTGTGTGTAACACGGGCCTGTTTTCTACCACTGGAAAGTTCCGAATCACTGTATCTTCTGTGTATTTCCCCCAAGCAAGGACTGTCAAATTTCGTGTCCTGTGGTTTCCATTAAGGAGTTTTCCCGTCTTCCAAACATAAAACCATAAGGCCGAAGCTGCCTTTTCAAACTACACATGCCCACCCCGCTCAGATCAGATTCTGAAATCTGCACCCCTTCCCCGAAGGGGACGTGCCCCACTTAAGTTGAAAATCCCACGCGGACAGCAAGAGTGGAGGCATTTATGAATGGGCCCTCTGCACCATGCCTGGCCCCCAGCGTCTGCTGTATGAGTGACGAGCTGCCCCCTGAGGCTTTCCCTTTGGGTTTGAAACAAAATAATTATACTGAAACTCACCGTGGGCTAGTTACAGAGCTAGGCCCATTTCATATATCGTATTTTCAATCCTCCAATAGTTTTCAGAGGAAAATAATAACAGCTAACGTTTCTCAAGCTACGTGCCAGGCTCTGAGTCAAGCGCTTTAAATAAATAAACTCATTTAACCTCCCAAGAAGCCTACGAGGTAGGTATTATTACTACCCCCATTTTACAGATGAGGACACTGAGGCCCAGGAAGGGTAAGAACCTCAAGTAAGCCAGTAAGTGGCCGCCGTGGGGTGCGAACCAACGCCATCTGACTCTCCATGACCACGTGACGTGGCCTCAGCGGTGAGCTGGCCTCCCTGAGGGCAAATAACCCAAATCCTATCTTCAGGGGTGAGACGGACACAGGTGTCACTTTGCTGATCACAGAGTTTCCCTGGAGTCTGCGGGACAAGCAGCAGGGGTGCCTCTGTGGACACAGCGCAGGAGAAGCCACGTGGTTCGGGAGTCCGGCTTCGGGTCTGCTGAATCCAAGAGGCCAGAGGAGGCAGTGGGGGGTTGAGAACGTAAGTGTCAGAACCCAAGTCAGCGGGGCTGATTCCCCAGCCCGGCCCTCAGTGTGTTTCTGAGTTTCATTCCTGGGCCAAATGAGGGCGCCCCTCTCAGAGCTTCCTAGGAATGTTAAAAGCAGACCGTCCATCAAGGGTCCAGCCTGGCACCTGGTGCATGCGGCGATGGCAAATGGCCATGGTCACCGGAACCCCGGAAGAAAGCCCCTGTGCTCTGCGGTAGCCAAAGCTACAGAAACCCTTGCCTGCTGCCCCGGGCGGGCTGAAGCAGGGCTCCCTCCCCGGACCACGCACGCACCTCTGCTTCCGGCAGATGCACAGGTACAAGTAAAGGAAGGCCAGCACGGCCGCACGCGCGGGGTCGGCACAGTCCTTGGGGACGGCTGCCACCTCCTCCAGCTTCTCCACTAGCTCCGCGGTGGGTGCCGAGGCGTCACCTTGCTCTGTCGCAAACAAGCACACGTGGCTGGGTGAGAGGGCCTCAGGTGCTTTTACAGACAACAGCACACAGAGGACCCAGCGGGTCACGAGAATCAGAATCTGAAGGACACAGAGTCACGGTCCGAGCGCCAGGGCCGAGACCGCCACCGGCCTTCAGGTTTTGCGGGCAGGTGGACTTGAGTTTGGGTCCCGACTGTACCATATGCTGGCTTTATGGCCTTGAGTGTGTGACTCAACGTCTCTGATCCTTAGTTTCCTTCCTTGGTAAACGAGATCATGACAGGACCTCCTCCAAGATAAACTTAAATAAGGTACAGGAGACCCTTAGCGCGGTTCCTGGCATACAGGAAGTGTTCAATTAACCGTAGGTTTTGAAACATGCATACACACACAAGGCGAATGCTAGCTCGATCTCTCAGAGGTCTGGCTTTGACCTCCACAGAACAAAACCCAAACCACGGGCAGTATTAAATTATTCCCCAAACGTGTCCCTCTCCCGAAACATAACCTGCGAGGACAGGATGCTCAAAACCAGAGAACGTGAAGTGCTGAGGTTTGCTTGGGCAGCCAGGAGAGGCCAGATAGCAGTTTCTCTCCCGTGTGTGGGGGGGCTGTGCCACTTTCCTCCGAGAGCCTGAGCAAGCCTGACCGGCTTACCTTGACAAACCACTCCCTGAGTCACAGGTCAAATTTTAAAGTAAACAGAAAAAGGAGCTTGGTGTGCCTGTGTTAGGAAACTGTAGGGTGAGGCACTCATTAAAAGGGCTGTGGGCTAACTGAAATAATACATTAAAGGCAGCTCAGCCAACGGGCAGTGTTACTGAGGGCACAGACATTTCAGAGCTCGGTGAAGGAAATGGAATAACTTGTTAAAGTGGTTGGAGAGTGGGGCACCTGGGTGGCTCACTCGGTTAAGCCTCTGACTTGAGCTCAGGTCGTGATCTTGTAGTTCGTGGGTTCCGGCCCCGTTTCGGGCTCTGTGCTGACAGCTCAGAGCCTGGAGCCTGCTTCGGATTCTGTGTCTCCCTCTCTCTCTTTGCCCCTCCCCCAGTTGCCCTCTTTCTCTCTCAAAAATAAACATTTAAAGAAATTAAAAAAAAAAAAAAAGAGTTTGGAGAGTTGAGAGAGATCCGGGTCTGAATTCTTTCTGCATCACCGACGAAGACGTGCGACCTGAGCCACTCGACCCCCGAACCTCGATTTTCTCCTCCATAAGATGGGGATGGATCCCGCCACCTACTTCCAGGGCAGGCTGGAGACTTCTAAGAGTGCTGATGTATGTAACACACTAGCCCAGTGCCTGGCACCCACGAAGATGCCCAGTGAAATGTTCACTGTGTTTGTAACTATTGGGAGGCAACCAAAGAACACTGAAAGACAAAGATGGAGGGGCCCTGCAGTCTAATAGAAAATGCGCGTCGTGCACCCTGCTCCTTTTTCTCCTTGGGGAAGTAACTCACACGCCCTCACGGACTACACTCAGTGTCCCGGCCCTCGCCCGCCTCCAGGCCTGCCGGATCCTTGCAGCAACCTTCCCAGGCAACACGACTCTGCCCACGGAGGCTCAGGGGGTTTGAGCGACCTGTTGAGGTTCACACAGGCAGGCAGGGGGGGTCTGGCACGTGGGCCAGACACCTGCCTGCTTCCATCAGTGCTACTGACACCCCAAAGCAGCAGCCAGCTCCCGGGGGACATTGCGAGCCTGGTGGGGGATGGTCTCGGGCATCACAGAAGGCAAACCCCACGCTGCTCTGGATGGCTGCTTTCCGAGGCCTGCTTCAAGGTAGCAGTTGTTTTCAACTGACAGTGTCCCTAGAATCACCCAGGGAATTTCTTTCTTTCTTTCCCTTCTTTTTTTTTTTTTTAATGTTTATTTATTTTTGAGAGAGACAGAGAGAGACAGAGCGTGAGCACAGAAGAAGCAGAGAGAGAGCAGGAGACACAGAATGCGAAGCAGGCTCCAGGCTGTCAGCACAGAGCCCGATGTGGGGTTCGAATCCACGAACCGTGAGATCATGACGGTTTGAGAGAGAGAGAGGGAGAGAGAGAGACAGAGCACGAGCAGGGGAGGGCAGAGAGAGAGAGACAGAATCCGAAGCAGGCTCCAGGCTCTGAGCTGTCAGCACAGAGCCTGATGGCAGGGCTCGAACCCACAGCCCCTCAGGTGCCGCCCAGGGAATTTCTTTCAAAATACACACACCTGGTCCCCTACCACCTCTACCCCTTTTCAATAAGAGAGAGGCAGGGCCAGGAATCCGTCTGTATTGTTAAAAACAACAACAAAATCGTCTCCAGGGGTTCTCAAGGCAGGACTGGCTGGAAAATGGGGGTTTTCACCTGTTCCTTCACCCCCTACAGTATCCGGGAGTGGCTTGCTGTGGACTGATTGTTACAGGGGACAGGGAGCAGGCAGGAAAAGACCATTGGGAGGACTCCCACTGGCCCCACTCTGGCTCAGAAACACTGTTCCCGACAATGGGGCAGCAGCCCAGCGAGGAGATAGCAAACTGAGAGCAGAAAACACCCTCCAGGTTTGGTGCAGGGGGCGACCCTGCTGATGAAAAACCTTGCCTATGAGGGGACACAACATTCACAGTATTATCGAAAATCAGCACAGGGGTCTTTATTTATTGGCATGGAAAGGTATCAGGCCTGATACCCTGAAGGGGGGGTAAAACCCACACATTTCTGGAAAGTCTGTATGGCCTGATCAGATTTTGGTTAAGGAACAGATATCCTCCTGCCTCTCTCAATCTAACTATCCACCTGCAGAAAACAGTCCAGAAGGATTAATACCAAAATGCTCACCGTTGTCACAGGGGCTGCTGAAAGGTCAGTAATAGATTTTTTTTTTTTAACTCACAGTGGTTTAATATTGACTCTGTTTTCCAATTAATAACCATGCTACTTTTATTTTTAATGATTTTTTAAAAGTTTATTTACTTACCTTGAAAAAGAGAGAGCATGCATGTGCAAGCAGTAGAGAGGCAGAGAGAGGGAGAGAGAGCATCGAGCACTGTTAGCTCGATCCTATGAATTGTGAGATCATGACTTGAGCTGAAATCAATAGTCAGATGCTTACCCGACTGAGCCACCCAGGTGCCCCATTATTGTCTTTAAAAAAATTTTTTTTTTAACATTTTTATATTTGAGAGAGAGAGAGAGGGAGAGAGACAGAGCATGAGCAGGGGAGGGGCAGAGAGAGAGAGAGAGAGAGAGAGAGACACACACAGAATCCAAAGCAGTCTCCAGGCTCTGAGCTGTCAGCACAGAGCCTGATGTGGGGCTCGAACCCACGAACCATGAGATCATGACCTGAGCTGAAGTTGGATGCTTAAACAACTGGGCCACCCAGGCACCCCAAGGTGCCCTATTATTTTTAATGATCTTTAAAAAAATGTTCATTTTATTTTTGAGAGAGAGAAGAATAGAGACAGAGCAGGGGAGGGGCAGAGAGAAAGGGAGACACAGAATCCGAAGCAGGCTCCAGGCTCTGAGCTGGCAGCACAGAGCCCAAGGCGGGGCTCGAACCCACGAACCGGGAGATCATGACCTGAGTTGAAGTCAGCACTTAAACGACTGAGCCACCCAGGCGCCCCTGATGATTTTCAATTATGCAAAATGCCACTACCTTCTCTTTGTCAAAACCATCCTCCAGAAGAAAGGCTCATTTTGTCCACTCAGACCTTAGGACCCTCCCAGCGGTATGTAACCATCACCAGAAGTAAATTTTCCTAGTCTTTTTCCTATGCACTTACATACCTGCTGATACCTAATCTGGGTTGTCCCTCAGATACATCCTGTTTGCATCTTTTGTTTTTTCACCCAACAACAGGCCTTCACGATCAGTCCACCACAGCCCGCATACATCCAGTGCATCATTTTATGCTCTTGAATTTAAAAAAATAAATAAGAAGGGGCACCTGGGTGGCTCAGTCGGTTGGGTGTCCGACTTCGGCTCAGGTCATGATCTCGTGGTCCGTGAGTTCGAGCCCCGCATTGGGCTCTGCGCCGGTAAGCTCGGAGCCTGGAGCCTCCTTCGGATTCTGTGTCTCCCTCTCTCTCTGCCCCTCCCCCACTCACACTCTGTCTCTCTCAAAAATAAATAAACATTAAAAAATTAAAAATAAAATAAAATAAATAAGTGAAGCTAATTTTATGGCTCAAGAGAAAAAAGAACACCCCCAGAGTGGCTAGTCTCCGGACCCCTCAGGGATAGCCTGGAATAACTACCCAGCCATGTGTTTCCCCTCTGTTCAGGACCCTGGCTCTTCCCACACCTGGTTCCTGCTCGCTGCACTTACCCAGAAAGCTCGTGTCCTGTAGCTGAAGCCTGGCCACATCCCAGACCCGCTTGATGCCAATGTTCGGTAGGTCGAGGCACACTTTCCCATTGCTGTGGGGCTGAAGCCGGAGGAATGTTCTTAAGTTCACGGCCACCGCCAACGCTACCTGTAGGATAAAGGGCAAAAGCAATGAGCCTGAGCATGGGTGGCAAAGAGTATGGCTCCAGTCTTAGAAACAGGGCTCAGTGTCAATGTGCTGAGGAGAGACAGCAAATACTGGCACGCAGGGCACGCCCACTCATGCCCTTGGCAGACACTGCCGATCAACCTTGGCATGCTCTCCCACTAGGTGGCACCGGCACTACCAATCAATTAGGAGTTAGCATCAACTTCTGTTTGCCCTCTCCATGCAAAACTTCAGAGGTCCTCCACACCAAGGAATGGCTTCCCCATCATCACCATGTCATCCAAATAAATGTAAGTTAAGAACATGAAGAATGACGGAATGGAGAAAGCATGAGCTGTGGGTTCAGACAGACGGAGGTTCATTCCCGGTTCTACCCAGGTGTACGGGACCTTGGTCAAGCGACCAATCCTCTCCTAAGCCTCAGCTTCCACATCTGCAAAATAGGATAATAAAAGTTTAACCTCGGAGGGCAGTCCTCAGACTTAAATGAGACAATGCATGTTTCAGACTCGTCTGCTGGATCCTACTCATTTTCCCCATTTCTGAATGTCGGGGTGCCCCAGGGCTCAGTGCTCCCACTCCTTTTCTTCTCCACCGAAGCCCACTTTCCAGGTCGCCTCATTCCACCTGCACAGCTTTACCTTTCAGCTTTGTGCTACCTTACTGAGGCCAGAGGAGCCCTTCAGTGGGGTAAGCCCTGTCTTTTCCCCGCCTCGCTGGGGAAAAACTGACCTCCTCTCTTAGATACCCCTAGGCTATGCCTCAAGACTTCTTTTCAGTTTAAGATTAGGGTCAGGGAGAAGAGGTGCCCAATTCTCAAAGACTCTGGGGGCCTTTACTTTGCCGTGGACCACAGCATGCTCTCCATGAAGAATGACTTTCCCTGGAGCAGACACCAGCAGGACTTCTGACAACATAGCTAGCTCCTGGGAATCCTGAAAGAAAAAGCCAGAGAGAGGATGAGACATCCCCAGATCTCAGAGATATTAGAGAATACCCAGTTCAAACTCATCATTCTAACGAAAAAGGCAGCTACCATCCAGCACTTCTTATGTGCCCCAAAGACTGCGCAGTCCACTAGGCACATCAGAAAGACCTGGGTTCAAATCCCAGCTCTTCAGCTCCCCAGTGAGGTCACTGTCTCTAACTCACTCAAATGGCTAAAAACCTTGGTTCCGTCCTATGTTATATTCGGACAAGAACTGCACTTACCTCAATGGGTTTTGGAAAGCTTAAGTTAAATAATACAAGAGGACCACTTGGCAGCGTGGGTCCCAGCTTTAATTATTACTACTATTGAGGCTAGAAATGTAAATGAAATCATGGAGTAGAAGGAAAGCCTTCCTGGACTTTTAGGCTGTTTCCAATACGTCACGACTGTAAATTGTAGGCTGCAGAAAACAGATGTCAAGCCCCTTCCTGCATGCACGCTTAACCGAGGATCTCTACAACACAGAGTCCTAGAAAGTGACTTGCTGGGTCTACAGGTGTGCGCATTTTAGATTTTCTAGAAATAATAAAAAATTACCATCCATTTAAGGCCTCAATTACCTCCATATGATAAGACCTGAGCCGCACTATGAGCTAAGTGCCATCGTGATCCCCGTTTCTTAGCGGGGGAAAGTGAGGCTCGGAACCGGGAGACCTACTGCTTGCCCAAAGCTCCAAATCCCTTCAGATTCGAGCTCACTAACCGCTCGGGACGGATTCTCAGAGTCGGAGAAACCAAGCCAGAGAAGCCGGGAGCCCGGCCCAAAGTCTCAGCCTCAAACCTCGCGCCCCCGGCCCGTGAGCCCAGGCGCTCACCTGCCTCGGCGGGACCGGTGAGCGAAAGCCAGAGCGGCTCGGGGACCAAGTCCCCCCGGGCGCCACCCCAACAGGGGTTCGCCCTTCCGCTCAGCCAATCAGAACACGCAAACTGGGCGTTCCTTTACCGATTGGCTTGAACATTGGCCAATAGGTGTCGCAACCAAGCTGTCCGGCTGCCCCCTCCGCGAACCAATGGGAAGCAAGTCCCTGGGAGTGTCCCGCCCTGGGTCGAGAGCCAAGAGCCAATGGAAAATGGGGGCTGAACGGTGACGCGGCCGGAGGTAGGTGGAGTCGCCCGCGACCTGGACGGGAGCCTGGCGGGGTCAGCCCCTGACGAGCTGCCTGGCGCATGGCTGTGTGGGGACTGGGAGCCCGCCTTGGCCTGCGCGGGGGCCTCGGCGCCGGCAGGCTGCTGTGTCCCCGTTTCCAGAGCCGCGGCCCCCAGGGCGTGGAAGACGGGGACGGGTGAGTGCCTGGCTGGGGAGGGTAACTCGGACACCTGCCGTGAATTGTGGTGTCGTCGCCATGGTGACGTCACACCGCAGTGAGGTCGCCGCAGCAACAGCCAGGTGACACGTCTTAGTCCTGACGTCACCTTGGCCACGTGAGCACCGTGGCAGCCAGAGACCCAAGATTTCTTTGCACAAGTCCGAACGAAGCCCGGCTGTCGTGCGTCAGGGCAGGGCACGTCCCTGGCCCGCCACGAGGGCCATCTTGCCCCGCCTCACCGTCGGGTGGGCCTCAATTCAGATTTTGACCTATTTCCTAAGACACAGAGATACACCGACACGATCTGAAGGTGGCCGTCCTCACCGACCTTGAAACTTGCTCCCCTTCCCAGACCTCCGAACCCGCATGGTCCCATGAATTTATCATGGATCGATATACTCTCCTAGATCCAGTAATTGAACGTTTGGATCACCTCGTGATGCCACATGTTCGTGTCAAAGCCTGCATTAAAGGTGTTAGGTTGCTATCTGAAAATGCCAGAATTAGAACTCTGTTTTGCCAGGTCTTCATTCCTGAGGATACGTGAAGCTTCATAGAAGGGACATGGCCCAGATTACTTTCTCCAAGCAGCCCTGACTGGGTAGAGTAGAGGATAAGAGTTTGGGTGGGTCAAAGTCACGGTTTCTGTCGGGTAAAAGGTAACTGGGGTCTGGAGTAAGGTAGTCTTGGGCATGAATCCCAGCCCTGTGTCTTCCTTCCTCAGGGACCTGGAGTCTCATCTTGTGAGCTCCAATTTCCTCAACAGTAAAAGGAAGGTCACCGGTAGTGCCTATGGGATAATTCCAGGAGATAATGCCAGTAATCCACTTAGCACAGTGCAGAGACTATGGAAAGTGATCAATAAACTCTTTCAGTGAACATTTATTGAGCATGTGCATTGAGCAGTGCACTACATGAGCTACTCTGCAGATAATGGATGTGGGCAGGACACAGAGCTTGCCCACAACGGACTGAATTGGGAAGAAGGGAGGAAAATGATGCCAACATGAGATCCAAACAGAGGAGGGTAAAGTGCTGCCTCTGAGGTTACTGGGCAAGATGTGACCCACTGAAGGAGGTGTCATGCCCACTCTCCACTTCTTGATGTCTGTGTCTCGTTAGGCCACAGCCTTCCTTGAAGACACCCAAGATCCCCAAGATATACACCAAAACAGGAGACAAAGGTAGGCGGCAGATGAAACATGCAAAAAACTCCATTTGAAAGTTCTTCCAAATTGTTTGCATACGTTAAAAATTATGTAACAGGGGCACCGGACTTCGGCTCCGGTGATCTCATAGTTCATGAGTTCGAGCCCCATGTCAGCTCTGTGCTGACAACTCAGAGCCTGGAGCCTGCTTCAGATTCTGTATCTCCCTCTCTTTCTACCTATCCCCTGCTTGTGTTCTCTCTCTCTCTCTCTCTCTTTCTCTCTTTCTCTCTCTCTCTCTCTCAAAAATAAACATTAAAAACATTAAAAATAATGTAACAGGTGTCAATAAATATCATCAAATGTGATATGAAATGAAAGATGCCTAAGATCTATGAAGTGATAAAAGCAAATTGCAGAGCAATCCAAATAATTGAAATCTACTTGGATAAAAGTGTGTGTGTTATGCGTATATACATATATGTGTTCAGATATGCATAGAATATGCTGAAAGGTTACATCTTGAAGTACTACCTGGGAGAGAGATTGAGTTTAGGAGAGGGGAATGAACAGAAGGGCTTTCATTGTTTATGGCACATACTTTTATTCTATCCTATGACTTTTTGTAACGAGCATATATTACTTTATGTAAACAATACCTGAAAATAATGTTGGACAGAAAAAAGTGAGATGTAGACTATATCAGTGTGACATATTTTCTAAAGTTTACAACTGCAGGGGCGCCTGGCCGGCTCAGAAGTGCATGCGACTCTTGATCTTGGGGTCCTGAGTTCGAGCCCTATGTCGGGTGTAGAGATTTCTTAAGTATTTTATTTTTATTTATTTTTTTTAATGTTTATTTTTGAGAGAGACAGAGCATGAGTGGGGAGGGGCAGACACACACACACACACACACACACACACACACACACACACACACACACACACAGAATCTGAAGCAGGCTCCAGGCTCTGAGCGGTAGAGCCCCACACGGGGCTCGAACTCACAAGCTGTGAGATCATGCCCTGAGCTGAAGTCGGACACTTAACCGACTGAGCCACCCAGGTGCCCCTACTTAAATATTTTAATTAAAAAAATTGCAGGTTGGGGCGCCTGGGTGGCTCAGTCGGTTAAGCATCCCACTCTTGGTTTCGACTCAGGTCATGATCTCATGGCTTTGTGGGATCAAGCCCTGCATTGGGCTGTGCGCTGGCAGTGGGAGCCTGCTTGGGATTCTCTCTCCCCCTCTCTCTGCCCCTCCCCCACTCGCACTGTCTCTGTTTCTCTCAAAGTAAACAAATAAACTTAAAAAAACTGTGCAGGTGGGGCGCCTGGGTGGCTCAGTCGGTTGAGCATCCGACTTCGGTTCAGGTCATGATCTCACAGGTTGTGAGTTTGAGCCCTGCGTCGGGCTCTGTGCTGACAGCTCAGAGCCTGGAGCCTGCTTTGGATTCTGGGTCTCCCTCTCTCTCTCTATCCCTCCTCCGTTCATGCTATGTCTCTCTCTGTCTCAAAAATAAATAAACAGCAAAAAAAAATTTTTTTTTAAAACTGTGCAGGTCACTAGTTTACATATATTTTGGGGAGTATGTACTTATGTCGTAAAAGTATAAAAGATACGCATACAATATACTTAATGCCACTGAACCATACTCTTAGAAATGATTCGAATGCTAAGTTTTATGTTATGTGTCTACTACCACAATAAATAAAGGGAAAGAGAACGGGCACAGGCATGCCCTCCAGCCGAGACCCCCAGGGACAGTCTAGTCAAGTTGGGTCTCTTAGCTCATTACATGGCACACCGTGGGCTCAGTGAGAAGATACTGGAAAGGGCCCATTATAGGACTGGGCTTATGCCAGGTGATCTGGAGCAAATTCCAGGAAGTGGGGTGTTACTCTGGATTGGATGCTGTAAGGAAGCAGGGCTAATTCTCTAGTTGGGTATCTCAATCATTTTTTATCTAGAAGGTGGGTGTGACAAAGAGAGGCCAAAGCTGTCATTGATAAAGAAGCAGCAGTCCCTTGCATTAGCCAGAGAATGGGGATGTTTGGTCATTTTTACAGGTTGGACAGTGTTCTGTGCTCAGACATGATTATGGGGGGTCTTGTTTGGGGATTGCTGTGTCACAGTCAGAGTGGGGGCCACCAGACAGTGTTCCACAGAGGTGTTTGAGTCCCAACGGAACACCACAGCCTGCCTGTGAGCGCCAGGCTGGCTCCTGGCTGTCGGGAGCAGATTTGTTCTATCTCCGTGGTTAAGGGACCATGGTGGGAAATCGTGACCTAGGCAGAGATCCACAGAGGACTTCGATTTTATGTGAAATATAATTATAATATGTACCTATATGTCTTATTTCTTTTTTTAAACAATGTTTATTTATTGAGAGAGAGAGAGAGAGAGAGAGAGAGGGAGCGAGCCGTCCCACGCAAGTGGGGTAGGGGCAGAGAGGGAGGGAGAGAAAGATCCTAAGGAGGCGGCACACAGACAGCATGGAGCCCAACACGGGGCTCCGTCTCACAAACCATGACATCATGACCTGAACTGAAATCAAGAGTCGGATGCTAAACCGACCGAGCCACCCAGGTGCCCCTTTATATGTCTTATTTCTTTAGCGGAATGATTAGTACATGATTTTTAGGAATAAAATAAAAGCATGTCAGGAAAGAAGTTACCCTTAGGAACAGCAATGAAAGGGAGTGCCTGGGGGCTTCAGGGGTGCTGATCATTCTCTACTTGTTGATCTGGGTCCTGATCACAGAGGTATATTCAGGTAGGAGCAATCGATCAACTTATATACTTAGGATTTGAGCACTTTTCTGTGTATATGTTATCCTTCAGGTGGAAAGTGTTTTTAAAAAAAGAGCATGCCAGGAAAAATAAAAAATCTTAATTTGGGTGGCTAAACATTTTTTCATAGGGTTTTCTAGCACCTTCACTGGAGAAAGGAGACCTAAAGATGACCAAGTGTTTGAAGCCTTGGGAACTACAGATGAATTAAGCTCAGCCATTGGGTAAGGCAGACGGGGTTGGCCTTGAGGCGGGGTTTGAATCGGCACCAGTAACGCAGTTCACGGGAAGCTCTCGAGAGCGCTGGCTGGCCCCGGGGGGCGGCCAACTCTTGGTGAACCTGCCTCGGCCTGGCAGGCACGGGCACGTGGTCAGCTCCACGAGGCTGCCGGGGGCTGCAGGCGCCTTTCCCTTCCGGCCCTGCCTGCTCCTGGCTGGCATCCGTCCCACGCCGTGTGGAGCTGCCATGCCCCTCCTTCCCTGGTTCCCCCACTCTTCAGGCGAGTACGGGTGTGCGGCTCCCACCTCCCAGTGATGGGCCCGACTAGGTGAGGTGTTCAGGATGGATAATGGCAGGTGCAGGTGGTCTGCCAGGGGAGCAGAGAACGCAGACCCCTTGGTGCCTGTGGGGAGGCGGGGGGTGGGGGGAGGAGGTGGAAGAGGCAGACACAAGGTGAAATGGGCAGGGGGGAAGGACGGGGAGTTCTGGCATCAGCTGTTTAGGATTAGCAAATCAGCAAGCCATCATCCCTCAGTCCGGGGCAGGGGGGCAGGAGACTGGGGACGCCTCGATTGTGGATTGTCGGAGAGCAAGCCTCTCCATGTGCCAGGCAGAGAGCCTCAGCCCACGTGCCTCATGGAGCCCACAGTCTTGGGGGTGCTGGGGGAGCAGACGGTAGAGGGGCACCCTCCAGGTGGCGGGAGCCTGAAGGAGCAGCACCGAGGAGGGTCTACAACTGGCTGCATCGTGGGGATGTCTTCCCTGAGGATATTCCCGGGCACCTGCCTGGTGCCAGGCCGGAGGATGTCGCTTTGCGGAGGGCAGGCTGTGTCCGGCCCACAGAGTTGTTCCTTGCAGTCCAAAGCGGGAGACCCACGCTAGATGACAAATTAACACGTTTGTCTGTTTAGTTCTGACTGTAAGGCAGGCTAAGACGATACACTGGTTGTGCCCAGAAGGCAACCTCTGTTGCGTGGTGACACTTCACCCCAGTCCCCTCCTCTGTCTTCCGGGCGGGTCCAGCCAATGGAAGGCACCAGCAGGAGATGGGACATTGGTAGAGAGAGGAGCGGGAACACTTTTGCCCCTATTCCCCAGTGACTCTCGCCCAGTCAGCTGCATGGCTCCTGGCGGTGGCCCCACCGAGAATCCAGCTCTCCCGGGTCTGGAGCACCTTTGACCTTCCCTCGCCCCTTCAGGCCCCTGCTTGTGCTAATTTTTGCCACCCACTGTCATTCCATAACTTTTCTCACACCCTGTTAATAGTCCCCTGGCCAGCCTTTCCTCCAGGAACCCTGCGAATGCACTGCCGACTCTTCCCTGCCAGGCCCCTGACTGGTAAAGAGAGTGGCAGAGTTTGGAGGGAGGCTGGAGCTGGGGTCCTGACCTGCGTCTGGGGCGCTTGGCTTTCCCCATCCCACCTGCCTTACCAGGAACTCCTACTCAGCCTTCAAAGTCCCACTTCCAGCACTGCTTCCTCCAGGAAGCCCTCCCTGAACTCCAGCCAAGGCCAAGGTTCCCAGGACCCTGGCCCTTTCCAGAGAGCTGACCTCAGTTTGCAACTTCACGTTCAGTCGTGTGATGCCCGATTCACGCCTCGGCCTCCTGCCGAACAGAGCCTGTGTCCCTTGTACTCATGCTGAATTGCCTGGACCTGGCCAGAGTAGGCACTGAGAAAGGAAGTGTTGACTGGATGAGTAATGAGTATAAGAAAAGGCATTTTGAGCAACAAACACCCCTAACCAAATGAAAGGTTATGATGTTCTCACTGTCAGCAAGAAAAATAACCCTGTGGTATCAGAGCTGAATTAGGACCCACAGACGTGATGTGAGACGCAGATTCTTTTCTTTTTCCTCATAGGTTTGCTTTGGAATTAGTCGCAGAAAAAGGCCACCCGTTTGCTGAAGAGCTGCAGAAAGTGAGTAGCAGTGTCTCATCCCAAGTTGGGATTTGTATCCCTGTGGCCTGATGGCCATAACTGGATTTGCCATCTGACCGTCACTTCCTCTCTGGGTCACCTGGGGCTACTCACTGTTTCTCTGGGATCCTCTGTTTCTTCACCTGCAAAACAGGGACACAGAGATCATCCTCCCTCCCAGGCGAGTGGTGAGAACAGCACCAAGGGGGGGAAACGTAAAGTGCAGTGGACTTGACCCAGCGTGCTTCTGCCCTTCAGGGGACGCACGGCAATGTCTGGTATTACTCTTGGTGGTTACAGGTGGGGGGGGGGGGCTCCTGACATCTAGTTGGTAGAGGCCAGGGATGCACATGCTAAACGTCCTACAACGCCCAGGGCCTCCCCTGCCACAGAGAATGCCCCTTGCCTGAATGTCAGCAGCCCCGAGGCTGAGAAACCTGGGAAAACCAGCTTCAGGAAGCCCTAGGCCAGGGGACCTTATGGCCTTCAGTATTAGTGTTCTCCTTAGGAAGCATGGAGACTGACCCACAGACAGGACTTTAACAGTGGAGACAGGGACATCCCCTCGGATGCATAGGACGTGTCCAAGGTTTCAGTCTACACATTGACCTGAGACTGTAGAAGCTGCTTCCTGGACACTCAGCCTGCTTCAGTCCTCCAGGCCAGGCTGGGGCCTGCTTAGCCTCCTGGGAGCAGGCGGAGGGCAGTGAGGGGGCCACAGAAGGGTGGGAGGGCCTTAAGTGCCGGAACTTTCTGTGAATGAGGCCCTCCTATGCGCCGCCAGCCCAGCGTGGTTTTCAGCCTCCCAGTGAAGAAGTTCTCACCTCAGCAGGCGTCATTTCCGCATGCTGTGCTCGTCTCTGCAGGGTTTCCAGAGGGAAAAGGCTGAGGCGGGGGTGGGGGGGCGGGGGCAGTGATGTGATGAGTCCACCTATGCTTTAGGCCCCTGTCCTTTGGATCCCAGCTCCAACGTCACGTCCCCCAGGGCCTCCAGCCCGGTTAGGCGCCTCCTCCAGCTTTCCACAACCCCCGTTGTGGAGGCCCTGCCTCTAACGGCAGGTGCCACAAAGAGTGTCACACGGTCTGATCGGTCTGATCCGTCTGTCTCCCCACTGGCCTGGGCACCCCGAGGGTGCAGACTGTGACCTTCTCACCCGGGAGCCCCGCCAGGTCCCCGCTCGCTGGGCCCGAGCACCGCTCTCCTCAGAAGCCTGTGACCTGCAGGTTAACGGGCACGTTATTGGGGCAAAACAAACTCCTAAAGGAAAGGGCCGCCTGCCCAAGGCGCCGGGGCTGGGAATCAGCGGAGTTGGGATCTGATTCCCAAGCTGGCTCCCGCCCCCTCCAGTGCTGGGGTGAGTGCTGCAGCTGGCCGTCCAGGGGGGCACTACCGTTACCCCGCCTCCCGCTCGAAGCCTGCGAGACGCCAGGTGGCCAAGGTCCCCACCCAGGTTCTGCCGGTCGGCAGCCCAAGGAGGGTCCCAGTTCACTGCTGGGTGGGCGGCCTCTGCTGCCTCCCGCTGCGCCCTGCTCCCGGCACGCTGTCACAGTCGCCATCTCAGCAGAGGTCGCAGACCACCACCCACCTCACGGCACCCCACCCAGCTTGAGCGGACTCTGGCCGGCCACAAAGGAGGCGACATTCGTGGGGCTCACTGGCACGGGCGCCCGTGGGTCGTTTGTCACGCAGGGGTCGACCATGTTCTCGTACATACTTGTCCTTTATGGCTTAGTTTTAAAGCACTGTCACGTTTGGTGTCTCGGCCCGGCTGTCACAGGTCAGACAACCAAAGCCGTCAGTGGAGAGGAAAGGGAAAGACTTCCCGGGGCCCAGGCCTGACGGAGACGAGAGCGGGGTGAGAAGCTACCTCTTGACTGTCGCTGGGCACCTGACGCTCATCGTCTGTGTGACTCGCATCCCCAAGGGACCCAGGGCCCCCGCTCAACAGAGCTGGTGTCCAAGGCAGACGTGCCAAAGGTTCAGACAGAGTTTGCCGATTCACCTTTAAATGCCAGCTGATTAAAGATCCGGCCAGTCCCCAGCAGGGCAGCCCCCGCTCGCCTCCTCGTGTCACAGGGCACCCCTGCACGTGGAACCACGTGAGCCCCGCCCGGCCCGCCAGGAACGGGTCTTCACTGTCGCCCCCCGTTGCTTCCCCAGATCCAGTGCTCGCTGCAGGACGTCGGCTCTGCCCTGGCGACCCCGCGCTCCTCGGCCAGGGAGGCTCACTTAAGTAATCTTCTCTCCCAACCTGCCGCGCGTGCTCAGAGGTGGGACCCTGTCCGGGGCGTCCCCTGGCACCCCCATCAGCCTGGCCCGTAGACCCCGAGAAGGAAGGCCCTCCCAAGCCGGCGGAAGTGGTTTGCAGAGCCCCCCCGGGGTGGAAGGGACATGGGGGCGGTTTCCCTGGTCTGGGGGGCGACGGGCCCCATGGCCGTGTCCTCCTGCTTCTCGGCTCCTCAGGATGTGCCGCATTCGAGGCGGGGCCCATCCTGGAGCTGGAGCAGTGGATCGACAGATACTCCAGCCAGCTCCCCCCTCTCACGGCGTTTATCCTGCCGGTAGGTGCCAGGCGGTGTCAACCTAGGGGTGGCCACAGGCCAAGTGTGTTCACAGAAACACACAGGTGCGGAGTAAGCCCCCTCTTTAATTTTTGCCTGTGACAGAAGCTGGCCGCCGGCCTCCCAAGTCCCCTCTGGACCCTCCCTGGTCCCTCCCCAGCCCTGCCCACTTTGGAGGGGGCTTCCCAGTGGACGCGCCCCTCTGCAGGGCCCCGGAAGCAGAACACTGCTGGCTGGGGGCGGGGGCGGGGTCCCATGTATCCGTCGATCCATCTGTCCAGGGGACTCCCTGTCTACGGTGGGCACACCCACCCCACCCCCACCCCTCCCCCCCTCCCCACCCCTTCCCCCCCCCAGCCCCGCTCCAGCCAGTGCTCTCTCCTTTCAGTCGGGAGGCAAGAGCAGCTCCGCGCTGCACTTCTGTCGGGCCGTGTGCCGCCGAGCAGAGAGACGGTAAGGGGGCCAAGGGAGAGGGCGGGGGCCTGGCCAGAGCAGCAGGCAAGCCTAGGAGGGTCGGCTCCGTGCCATCCAGCCACCCATCGGCAGACCTTCACCTGCCACCTTCACCGTTCCAGGTGGACGCCAGCCAGCCCGGGTCTCTGTCCTCAGAGCCCTGCATAGCCGAGGGGAGACAGTGACCCGCGAGCGGACAAATGACAGATGATGTAACCACATCACGATCAGAGCTTATGGAGAAACAAGAGGTTATAGGTGAACAGGGTAGGAGGAGTCCCTGATGGGGTTAGCTGGTTATTTATAATTCTGACACTCACGTGCTATGAAAGTCAAAAGGATGTTCGGGGGAGGCCTCCTTGCCCTGTGCCCTGGCTCCTCGTCCCTGGGGGTTAATGTAAGTGGGGTAGTTGGAGCTGGGCAGAAATGAGTGGAGAGCCCCGCACCGTGGTCAGGGCTGTGAGGGACGTGGAGTGGACACAGGGAGGGTCTCTCCCAGTCACACTGCGTGAGCCAGGGGTTGAAAGATTGGGGGGCGGGGAGGAACAGCGTCCAGTGCGAGGGGACAGCAAGGGCAGAGGTGGCAGCCCGTACTGAACGGACACAAAGGAGACCCGAGTGTCTGGGTCCAGAGAGAGAGGGCGTGGGGCACAATGAGGCCAGAGACCGGGCAGGGCCTCGGAGGCACAGAGAGGTCTACCTCTATCCCGAGAGCAATAGGAAACCGTTGGTGGGCTTTAGGCCACGCAGTGACACGAAGGGACCCTGCTGGCTGCTGGGTAAAGAAGGGCCCAGAGGGACCCACAGGGCTGGCGGCGGGGCTGGTGGAAGCTCTCAACAGACCAGCCACCCGATGCCCCAACACCTCCGAGTCAGGAAGAGGAAGGACCCCTAAAAGCTACTGACAGCCTTTCAGAGAAACTTCAGAAGAGTTCCCTGCAAAACCTCCATTTACACCACTTGTAACGCCAGCTGCCACCCAGCTTCCCAGACAAATGGAAGTGAAGCCCTACACTGATGAATGGGCAGGGCCGTGCTGGATATTTTCTCATCGTCACCTCATTGATGCCTCAGGATAACCTTGGTAGAGGGGTGGTGGCAGCCCCCCGTGTACAGGAGTCGGGAAACGAGCTCAGAGAGGCGACCTCGTGGCCAGGGTGGTCACCTGAGCGGTTCATGGCAGAGTCCAGATTTGAGCCCGGGTCGGTCTGCTTCCAAACCCGAGCTCTGTCCACAGCCCCACATCACAAAGGTCCCATCCCTCATGAAAGGCTCGTGGGCCCAAGTGGTTCCCAAAGGGGCCCCGCGTAACAGAGCTTCAGTTTCAAAAGAAAAAATTCATCATTTGTAGAAAACCATCCGTGTCGGCAATGCCCGTGGTACCAAAACAATCGGAGAGACCCAAAGGCCCGGCAGGCGGCCTAGTCCAGCAGAGGATGCACCAGGCAGGGTGGTGGGGACGTGCATGTGGGATGATGAAACCCCTTGGGCAGGGGACACAAAGCCAGAGCCTTGGTTTCGGGGAGAGCATCTCTCAGCAAGGGTTATGTGGCCGAGGTGACCTGCGTCAAGGGCCCGGCAAGGGCCCACCCCGTCACCAGTGCTCAGCAGGCAGCAGTCCGGAGGGATGTCTGCGCCCAGGCCGGCAAGAGCACCAGGTCAAGCCACTGTAGGCTCTGAGGTGCCGGTGTGGGACGCAGCCCTGGGTCCCCCGGAGTGTCGATCCCGTAATGTATGCGACGTGGCGTTTCCTCCTCTTCCAGGGTGGTGCCTCTTGTCCAGATGGGTGAGACGGATGCTAACGTGGCCAAGTTTTTAAACAGGTACTCTGATGGAATTTGGAGAGTCCCATTCAGTAAAACTAGGCACGTTGTGGGAAGCAACGATAAGAGAAGGGGGCCCACACGTTCATATCCACTGAGGGTCGGCGACGTGCCAGGCGCTGTGTCGGGCACAGGGATGCAGCTGAGGATGAGGCAGGTACCGTCCCTGTCCCTGGTGAGGTGAAGGTGTCGGGAGAGGCTGTTGTGAAAACCAGGAGCACGCAACATAAGAACAAAGGGACAGTGCAGCAAGAAGGGGCCCGCTTTCGGGTTGAGTGACCAGGGAGCTCAGGCAGGGGTCAGACCCACTGTCAGCCCCTCCCCACAAGACTCCAGGGCTGTATGAACTGAGAAGAGACAGCCGGGCAAGGCCAGCTCAGGGCCGTCAGGGCCCAGGGCCCCGGCACAGGAGCCAGTGAGCCGGGCTGGCCCCAGGAGGTCTCGTCTGGGTTCCATTCCAGCCTTGCCTCATGCAGTTCCAGTGTGGGCAAGGTCAGGGCCCAGGGGCAGACTGAGAACCAGGGGGCCCCTGGGAGCTGTCCTGGATTTCCAGAAAGCGACCTCACAGCCGGGGTCTCGCCCCTCACTGAGGTCACTCCTCTCCCTGGGATGTGACCTGATCAGCTCCTTTCTTCCTGGGAGGTGGCTGGGCCTGAAGGGAGAGAGGAAGGTTCCGTTCATCGGCACAGCAGTGGCCTTTGGGGAGCCTTGTCCTCCCGTAGTGTTGTGTGGGCCAAGCCAGTTCGTTTCCTCAGCAAGGAGGGTAGCGCTAGGCAGACTGGAAACAAGCATGTCACTACCTTCCAGGAATGGGAGACACCCAGAGCAGAGTCTCTTCCACTGCCCCCAAACCCTGCCCCCAGAGAGATGGCCAGGCATCAGGAGGAGGGGGGTTCGATCTCAGTGGGGGCGTGGTCAGGGAAGGTTCCAGCAGGACCCGGCATGGAGCTGGCCGCAGAGGGTAAGATTGGGGCCTGGAGAGGTGGAAGAGGGTGGTGGGCAGCGCTCGGCATGAAAACAAGGAAAAGCGGGGGACGGTTGAAAGGTGGGCGGCTTCGTGAACTCACTGCAGGCTCCTTAAGGGCGGGCTGGGTGTCTCGGTCCTGGTCACGGAAGGTACACAAACCAATCTAGAGAGTGGCCCAAAGCCACCAGCCCTGTGAGGTCCGGTGGGGGTAGCGGCCTCATCTGGCACAAACTGCCCCAGCCCCGGCGCCACAGTCACAGAAGCTGGCCTGGAGTGTCATCCATCAAAGCCCAAGTTGGCCGAGCACCCGCTGTCCCGCCCGATGCTCCTGGGGTGTGTGATTTATATTTCCTCCTTGAAGGCTAATATGGGAAGGACCCAGTTAGCATTGATCTCTCATTTCAGATCATTCTCTCTGTCCCTCCAGACTCAGCGACTATCTCTTCACATTAGCCAGATACGCAGCCATGAAAGAGGGGAATCAGGAAAAAATATACAAGAAAAATGACCCGTCGGACCGAGCCTGAGGCACCTGGAAATAATGCAAAGGGGGAGATCTGTAGAGCCCTCCGAGGTGAAGAGTTTGTCCTTCCTGTCCTGATTCTTGAAGATCTCGCCCAGGGGGGCTGGAGGAGACCCCTGTCCTCCCCACTAGGCTCTCCTGGGTCTTAGAGGAGGTGGTAATGAATGAATTCAGTATGGGGGAAAATAAGGCAAAGTGATCCCAGCAGTGAAAAGCCACATAGAAAAAAATTAAAAGTGGGAAAAGCTTAAGCCGTGTGTGTGTGTGTGCGCGTGCGTGCGTGTGCGCGTGTGCGTGCGCATGTGGTGAGAGAGCCCTTCCCCTGCCGGCTCAGGTGGCATAAAGATTTGGAACGATACCAGAGACCCTGGGAAATGTAATTGGGATTTAGCTGGGCCAGAGGGGCTGTAAATGTCACGTTTATAAAGGGGAAGGCAGGCGGGATTTGGAAGTTCGGTCACCTCCGAGCCACCATCCCCACCTACGTGTGGGGGCAGGGCAGCTGCACACCGACAGGTGAGGCCTCACGACTTGCTTCAGACTCAGGGATGAGGGACCAGGGTCCGGGGAAGAGGGACCGAGGAACGGCACGGCTTGGAGAAGGATTTCTTTCTCTGCCGGTTTATGCCTCTGAGATCCATGCCATGGCTGTATTTTATCTCTCTTGTCACCGCCGCCCCCTCCCACTGCGAGACGACACTGCCAGTGCCAGCTGTGTCCTTGGGAAGGGGATATTTATGCAGGGCGAGGAGGCGGCCCTGAGAACGTGAAGATCGCGCGCTGCTAATTGCGGGAAATGACTCCGGAAGGGCAGGCTCTCGCTAACTGTCAGGGCCAAGATGCCTGGTGAACTCGGCTCAGCAATCATTCACTTGCGGAGCCCCTGCTTCACATCGGGCACCGGCTCGCTTCAGGCAGGCTGGTCACTCTGCTGTCCTCCTTTTGCCAGCGAGTCAGCGAACATTAAAATGATCGGTCACACGTATAATTTTGCTCTCATTTCTTACGACTCTGCCTGCACATTTTGCAGGGACGGGTACATTTCATCCCGCTGGATCCTCGGCCTCCCGGCAGGCTGCAACAACCCTCTTGAGCCTGGGCGGGGAGGTGGCTGAGGTGCCGGCGAGCGTGGGCGAAGGTGAGATCCCTCCCGGAAGAGGCCGTGTCCGAGGCCTGCCCCGCTCCGCCCGCCCAGTGGTTAGCGCCAGGTCTGCTCCCCAGCGGGTGCTGAGCGTCAGTGCAGAGCTGGAAACGCCGAGAGCGCCGGCATTTCAGGAGAGGCTAACGTGGCTAACTGCCCCGCAAGCACTCGGGCCGGGCCGGGGAGGAGCTGGCCCCAAGAGCTTGCGGTGAACCACTCGTTCCCCTGCTTCTGCCCCCTCCTCACAGTCTTCCTGGAAGGGGCAGGACACACGTACCAAAACGCTCCCAGCCATGGTCAGACACCCTGGAAAAGGACAGGAGAAGCCCTTGAAATGCAGCATAAAATGATGCTTTGAAACAAAGCAGCTTGCCTCTTGCCAAATCCCGTCCCCGCCAGCCCTTGCGGGGAGAGGCTGTCGCGCGCCTGGAGTTAACCCCCGGTTCCCAGGCCCTGCCTCCGCCTCTTGTCTTTGGCCGGCACGCACTCCCCGAGAAGCGGCCCAGGTGCAGGGCAGACTTGGCATCTCGGGGGCTGCCTCCCGTGTTGCCAACCTGAGAAAAACAGAGCGAGCCTGCTCTGGGGACCCAGAGGACTGATCAGTTTGAAACGTTTGCTGTCCTGCAGTGCCTCACAAAGCCACGCTGGAGCCAGAAGCAAAAGGAGAAATGCGCACCCCCGCGTGCACCCGGCAAAATCTCCTCCTGTGTCTCAAACACAGGGGGAAAGTTCATCAAAAGCCCCGCCATCCAGACACACGACTAAGTAGGAAGCCCGCGTTGCCTGATCTGTTTGCACGCTGCTGTCGGCGCTCACGAGCCGTCGCCCCCGCCCCGCGCAGTTGTGCAGGGGTCGGGAAAGAAACAGCAGGCCGCTTTTACTTAAAACTGTGATGTCTTGGGGCGCCTGCCTGGCTCGGTCAGTGGAGCAGGCGACTCTTGCTCTCGGGTCGTGAGTTCCAGCCCTGCGCTGGACCCAGAGATTACTTAAAAAATGGTGATGCTTCCTCGATCATAGATCTTTTGCATCCTTTTAATCTTTTAAAATATCACATGAAACTTTGACCTCCCTTGATTCCTGGGGTTTGGGGCACTTCCATACATTGGCACCCATTAAAGTACCTCACCTGCCTACCCCTGGGCCAGACCCGGGGCCCGGGGCCCATTTAATACTCCTGCCAGAGAGGAGCTGGGGGTTGACTGTGTGCCGGGCCCGGTCCAGGGGTACCACGGACCCTTTTGTTCAAACCTCACAGTAGCCCTGAAACAGGCACTCTGCAGGGGAAGAAACCGAGGCTCAGGGGAAGCACCTTGTCTCAGGGAGTCTGCAGCCAGGTGTGGGCTCAGGACAGGGGGCCTTGTGTCTCTCCCTCCACCGCCACTTGACAGTCGTTTTAATCACGACCTGGGCCGCTGAGAACAATGTCAGACGCTAATAGATTCTGCCGTCTCATTTCTCAACCCAGTTTCCCTTAACTGATGTCTCCTGGCTATTGTTAATGTGCATTTTTCACCGAGTAATTTTCTCCGCCCGAACTTGTAACACATCCCAATGACAAACGTCCCGGTTCCGAATCCCCCGTCAGCTGCAATGTCACCCTCGCCTCCTCCCGACACCTTCCTCCGACAGCCCATCCAGTTTTATGATCGCTCTGTCCCAGTTATCACTACTGAACCTTTAAGAATCCAGACGTACTTCAAGTTTAATTGAATAAAATTCCTTGTATAATAAATTCCGCGTGAATGCTACATAAATCAGTGCCTGGACGGATTTGTGGCCCGTCCCTCCCTCCCTTCGCCCAGGCCCAGGAGTCTTCCGGGCAATACTGGACCCAGGCTGGCCCAGTCGTTCTTATCAAGGACTTACCTTTGCAGCCCTGATGGGGGCGCAGTTTCCTTCTCTGGGAGTCCCCGGTGGAAGACCGTGCTTGAGCCGGAGCAGAGGCAGGGGTGACAGGTCGGGGACGCCTGAGGCCTGAGGATGTCCCTCACGTTCCTCTCCCACTCCACAGAATCAGACACTTGTGACGGAGGGACCGTGCACACTCTTCCTAGAGACGCACGCACGCGTTCACCGCGCGCATACACCGTGGAAGCCCCGGGCAAGAATCCCCTAGAATGACCAGCGTAGCCCCCCTTTTCAGGAGCCGACCGGAGTCTCAGGCTGCCTGCTGCAAAGCCTCGCCTGGAGTCCGCAGAGCTCCAGCCTTGAAGCGCGAGAAGCAGCACTGGGGCTGGCCGGCGAGGCCGTGGACGGCTTCCGATGCTTGAAACACCGCGGAGGGCAGTGAGCACAGCTTGGCATGGGCTCAAGACCAGCTCTGGAACTTTCTAGCTTCTTGCCTCTGGGCGGGCCACTCCATCCTTCTCAGCCTTGCTTCTTCATCTGTGAAATGGGAAGGACAACAATGTCTGCCCCATAGGTAGGGGCCACGGGGAGAGCTTAATGAGGCAGCGTGTAAAAGGGCTCAGCACGCCCCGCAGCAAGCCAGCTGTTCTTACGGTTTGCCGTTACGGTTAGATTCGAATTCAGGCTCCAGCTGTGCCGCTTCCTGGGTGAGCCACCTTGAGTGAATTGCTCACTAACCTTGCTGAGCCTCAGTCTTCACCTTTTTGAAGTTTATTTATTTATTTTGAGAGACAGAGACAGAGATGGGGAGGGGCAGAGAGAGAGAATTCCAAGCAGGCGCCGTGCTGTCAGTACAGAGCCCCACACGGGGCTCGAACCCGCACTCCGGGAGATCATGACCTCAGCCGAAATCAAGAGTCATACGCATAACCGACTTCACCTTTTTTTTTTTTAATGTTTATTTTTGAGAGAGAGAGAGAGAGGGCGTGCACAAGCAGGGGAGGGGCACAGAGGGCCCGAAGCAGGCTTAGCGCTGGCAGCAGAGAGACTGATGCGGGGCTTGAACTCATGAACCACAAGATGGTGACCCGAGCCGAAGTCAGACACTTAACCGACTGAGCCACCCAGGCGGTGGCCCCTCAGTCTTCACCTCTTATGACTGGGGATGATTCAATTTCCGAGGGTTCGGGGAATAAGTCAACGGGTTCAGCACACAGCAGCGGCTATATCCCCCCCCCCCAAAAAAAAGTAGCTTATTGTTGAATTGCGTCTTCTCCTTTTCTTTTCAACGTTTTTTATTTATTTTTGGGACAGAGAGAGACAGAGCATGAACGGGGGAGGGGCAGAGGGAGAGGGAGACACAGAATCGGAAACAGGCTCCAGGCTCCGAGCCATCAGCCCAGAGTCTGACGCGGGGCTCGAACTCACGGACCGCGAGATCGTGACCTGGCTGAAGTCGGACGCTTAACGGACTGCGCCACCCAGGCGCCCCTGTCTTCTCCTTTTCTAAGCACTTTCAAGTAGCTCAGGCCTGGGTGAAGCCCAGAACACCACCGAGCAGCACCTCCGGGTGGTTTGGACTTGCTGAGGCTGGAGGGACACAGGTGTGCTCCAGGGGGTGCTAGTCCCAGTCAGACCAAGGGCCACGGCTCCAGGGACACCATGCCCGACTAAAAGGGAGAGGTTACTCAGTCACAGAGCAATGAGAGCCGAAAGGGATTGGAGAGATCATTGCTCCCATTTCACAGATGAAGAAACTGAGGTCGAGACACGCGTACGTATTAGTAGGTCAATATCAATAACGACCACAAATTGAGTACTGATTGTGTCCGGCCTCCTAAGCACTTTACAGGCAACCTTTCGTTTAATTCTTTCAACAGCCCCTGCACGTGGTACTGTTAACATTACCGTCATGTCCAAATTACAGGCGGAAAAACTGAGGCCCGGAGAGGAGAAAGGGCTTTCCCAAGGTCCTATGGCTCTAGGAGGTGGAGCCAGGCTCTACACCCTCTCAGCACCATGGCTACCGTGCCCTCAATGCTCGACTGCATGGACGTGTCTCATTTCTCGGAACCCCGTGAGGCGTGTGCACATTCTCCCCATTTCACAGGTCTAAGGAAACTGAAGCTCAGAGAGGTGAAGTCGCCTGCTCAGAGTCACACAGCACCTGCTGCGGCGATGATGGTTATAATGGTCTCATCACAAACAGCTGACATTTACAGAGCTCTTCTCGAGCAACAGGAGGGCTGCTCTATTGAGCGATACCAGAGCAGCTTCCGTGTGCGCTTAGCACATGCCCCACCCCCCCGACGCGCCCCCCCCCCCAGGTACATATTTGTATCTTTGTTTCAGATGCAGACACAGAAACTGGGGCACAGGGAGACAGCACTTTGGCCAGTGTCACGCAGCAAGAAGAGGCCAAACTCGTATTTGAACTTGGGTCTGTCTACCTCCAGCACGTTCTTGAACCTCTCCACGGTGACTCATGCCACCCGAGGCCTCCCTGTGGGCAGCAGCAGAGCCAGGACAAGAACCCCAGTTTTCAGGGGCCACCTTGGGGCAGTGATTGACAGCTAAGTAGGGGAGGGGAGGAGAAGAGGGTATCATAAACCCTGGGGGAGGGGCCCCTACCACCTGCTACAAGCTACCTCTCTGGGAAAGGGTGAGAAGCAGGCATCAGCCTGGGGGGCGTAGAGGCAAAGATGGCCCGGAGAAGTGGTCGAATAAATGGTGGAAAGGCGTCCAGCTGACTCAGCACCTGGGGGTGGCTGGGTGACCTGTCCCCCACCAGATGCTCCCAAGGCACAGATCCTTCGGCCCTCATCGCCGGCCATCTGCAGCGCCCACATCCTTCCTCCAGCCAGCAGGTGCCTTTATTTACGATCACCTTGGAAGGGTCGAGCAGACATATGTTGCTAAGGGTCGTTTATTCTTGTTTATAAAATTTATGGCTTCACCTCGATTACACACTGTCAAAACGGGAAGGATTGGCCCCAAAGTCTCTTGCCGCATGACTGCCTCAGACGTGCGTACATCTGTTAACTCCGTAGGAGCTGTAGAGGGAAATAAGGTTGATGATAGCTCAAAAGCTCGCTGTCCCGTCACAAGGTGTGGGCAGCCCGCCTCGAGAAAAGGCATCTGGGCGCGTCCGTGGAGGAGAGAGGGGTGGTGTCTGTGAGTGGCCGGGCCAGGTGGCACCAGCACCCTGTCCCCTCCCGGCCACACACTCTCTGTCGGGCGCTTGGGGTGGCCCAGTGGGAGAGGAAGAACTTGTTTCTGAGGATCCTCGGGGGTCCGGCCGCAGGATCCAGCAGCTGGAGAGAGTTCCGAGCCTGTGGCTCTCCACCTGCAGACTTCAGCGGGGAGACAGAAGCGGACTCTCCACTGCTGGGGGAATTGGAGATAGGACGACCTTTCAGGAGGGCAATTTGGCAGTGCACACGAAAGTCCTAGAAACGTACGTCCTTATGGATTCTGCGTCCGAGAATTTCTCCAAAGGAAATAGGTTGGTGGAGCCATCGGGATTTTTCAGGGCAGTGCTGCCCATTACAGTGAAAAACTGGACACCGTGTCTAACAATAGGGAGCTAATTGCTAAACAGGGAAAATAGTTAACAATAAGAGGCTATAAGAAACACAAACTGGGTGCGTGGGTGGTCCGTGAGTTCAAGTCCTGCATCGGGTGAGCACGAGACCCACTTTAGGTGAACACGAGCCCCAGGTGAGTCCTGCTTCTCTCTCTCTCTTTCTGCCCCTTGCTCACTTGCATCCTCTCTCTCAAAAAAAAAAAAAAAAAAAAAAAAGAAGGAAACACAAAACGACTGACATTGATTGTGTCTATATATTTATTACTGTGGAAAAGAGAAAACTTTTAAGTGAAAAAAAACCAAGTTGTAAAATAGTATGTATAGAACGACCTAATTCCTGGAAAAGAAATGCATGTGTGTGTATACACCATAGGAAAAAAATGCAAGGATCTGTCCCATGTGTTAGTAATACTTACCTCTAAGGGGCACCTGGGTGGCTCAGTCGGTTGAGTGTCTGACTTCGGCTCAGGTCACGATCTCACGGTTCGTGAGTTCGAGCCCTGCGTTGGGCTCTGTGCTGACAGCTCAGACCCTGGAGCCTGCTTCGGATTCTGTGTCTCCCTCTCTCTCTGTTCCTCCCCTGCTCACACTCTGTCTCTCTCTCTCTCTCTCTCAAAAATAAACATTAAAAACAAAATACCTCTAAATCATGGGATTATGAGTGGTTTTAACTTTAATAGTTGTTTGTCTGGATTTTCTTTCTTTCTTTTTTTTTTTTTTTGAACAATGAGTTTGGGTTGGATTTGACAAAGGCTTACTTGTGTAATAAACATGACTGCCAAAGAGAAAAGAAACGGACAAATGCTTTCCATGCCTGTCATAAATCATCTACCTCTCTCAGGATGCTTGGAGCCAGGGTAGGCTTCCCTCCGGTAGCCAGAGCCACGGGGCCCCTCCGAACTCTAGAAGCCTGGAGAACATGCCCCTGGTTGTTCTGCTGGAGACAGCTGGCTGTCTGGAGTGCAGTTCCCGGGCAGCCTGAATGTGGAGGGTTGGCTTCGGTTCTAGGGCAACAGAGGAGGGAAGAAAAATGATCACGGCCCCACTGAGGATTGCCCCCGGAAGGTGATCACACCAGCTTTCCACAGGACGCCGAGGACGCTGGCATCCTTCTTTCTCCTCTGTCGGCTGCTGCATCTTTAACTTGCGTGGGGTTTGAGAGTAGACAAAGAACATCCGTATTTATCATCTTAGATGGATTTTCACCGTGGATTATCACCCTAACTTCATTTGGACAAACTGGCGCCCCGTCGGGTACAGCGATGAATCCAATGTGCCACAGTCAGCCAAGTGGCACAAACCAGCACTCCACCCGGGCCTTCGGTAGCAAAACCCAGCTTCCCTTCCCAATTACCTTCTGTGGAGACAGTGGAAGGGCTTATGCCAGGGGTGAGAAAGAGACGCCAATATGCCATTTGGTCGGGAGGGGCTGCCCGGAAGGCTGTGTTAAGAAGGAGCCTGAGGGGCGCCTGGGGGCTCCGTCGATTGAGCGTCTGACTTCTGCTCAGGTCATGATCTTGCAGTTGACGAATTCGAGCCCCGCATCGGGCTCTGTGCTGACAACTCAGCCTGGAGCCTGCTTCGGATTCTGTGTCTCCCTCTTTCTCTCTCTCTGCCCCTCCCCACTCACACTCTGTCTCTGTCTCAAAAATAAAACATTAAAAATTTAAAAAAACAAAAAAGGAGCCTGAGGCTGGGCTGGGTCCAGATTTGGCAGGTGGTAGTAATCCGTTAGCATGACTTCCGACGGAGGTAGTGGAACAAAGATGTATTTGACATTTCTGGATTCCTAAGCCAAGGCCCTCAGATTTTAAAGAATGGGGACTTCAGAGGCAGGTATTGTCTCTGGGCTGCCCAAGCATGGACAGACTGTCCCTCCAAGCTGGCCCTAAAAGTGGCTTTCTCGACCCCACAGTTCCCTAAGAGGACGAGCTGGCGGGACAGATTTCTCAGAGCTTTGAGGTGACAACATCAGGGTCACAGATCTCCGACAACCGAATGCGTATAAATCTAATTGATGAGTCAGCCCTGATGAGCCCCCACCGTAATTCAGAATCTGTAATTACATTTCACATCAAAGCACGCAAAGATTAAAGCCAGTGAGAAATAGTGTGACAGCTCCCATCCCCAGCCCAGCCCCAACCTCTGCCACAATCTCCGTCCCCCCTCCTCCTGCCAGCAGGCAGGTGATCCAGGGCTAGGGGCTGTCCTTCTAGAAGCCACATTCCTCTAGCTGTTTCTTCTCTCAGTTAACTCCCTGGGGTGCTAGGCACCAGGTCCGTCCCCCCTCCTCCCGTTCCCCGCAGTGCTGCATTGAGACGGGGCAAACGCTTTCTTCAGGGGGATGTTCTTGGGTTTCTGGTTTACAATGTCCTCCCACTGAAGACCGCTAGGAACACCCCTGTAGTTGAGCAATGTCACGCTGTTCTATTGCAACGACAGAGCACACACACCATTGGGAAACGCGGGGTGTTTTAGAAGGGGGATTTCTTCAGCTGGTGCCGGGTGCTTTGCAGGGTGGTTCAAGGACTCAGGGGGCAGTTCTGTAGTTAAGGTACCTTAAAAAATCCTAGCTAGAAGGGGTGCCTGGGTGGCTCAGTTGGTTGAGCATCCGACTTCGGCTCAGGTCATGATCTCACAGTCTGTGAGTCTGAGCCCCACATTGGGCTCTGTGCCGACAGCTCGGAGCCTGGGGTCTGCTTTGGATTCTGTCTCCCTCTCTCTCTCTGCTCCTCCCCTGCTTGTGCTCTATCTCTCTCTGTCTCCCAAAAATAAATAAATATTTAAAAAAAAATTTTTTTTTAAAATCTTAGCTAGAAGGAGGAAGGAATGAAGGATGTTAAAGCTAATGGTGGGGCACCCAGCTGGCTCAGTCCGTTGGAGCACATGACTCTTGATCTCAGGGTTGTGAGTTCGAGCCCCATGCTGGGTGTACAGATTACCTTAAAAAGATAAAATCATTAAGCTGTAATGTAATACATTGGAGGGTCAGCAGACATAGCCCCCAATGTCAAGGGCCTGGCTTGGTGAGCCACCTTGCACACGCGCATCCCCACACTCCCACACCCAGGATGCGATCAAGCACCTGGTGTGGGAAGTAAATTCAATGCTCATTATATGTCAGGCATGGGGCATGCCTGACCTCATTTGACCTCCTGGGGACCCTACGTGGGACGAATGATCATCCTCGCTTTGCAGGTGTGGAAAGATGAGGTGATTTGGCCCAGGTCCTGGGAAGGAAGTGGCTGGGACCAGATCCAAAGTCTAGTCTAATTCCAGGATCCAAATCCTTGCCACTGCCCTGGGTGCCAGTGTAGGCTTTCAAAGTCCTGACAATAACAGGAAGCCCCCTTGTGGATATTTGCTATGTTCGGGTCCCTCTTCTCTTGACAGCCATGCCTCAAGTCCCTTTTGGGGAGTTACTTTTCCCCCTGGGATACAATCTCCGTGGGGCTCTCTGTCCTGTTTTCAACACATCATAAGCGATCTTCTGGGTTTCCCATTAGTGTCTGTCTCTCTCAAAGTAGGCTGTATCCTAGGGCTTAGTTAGAACAGGGCTTGGCACATGGCAGGTGCCCGAGAACATTTACTGAATGAATAAATGGAAGAGTGACATCGGTGCCTTGCTGGGTCTTTTTGCTCTCCCTGAATTTTCCCTGAAGATTCTGGCATGATCGGAACAAAGATGGGTTCCTGGTCGGAGCGGAGTCGTTCCCGCCGAGTCCTGAAGACTCTGCTCGACTTCAGCCTCTCTCGAAGACCCTGAACTACCCTGGCCCTTGCTCTGGCTCAGCTCTGCGTCTCCCGTCCTCAAAACCTGCCGATAAATCCCTTTTCTGTCTACATGAGGCAGAGCCGGTTTCTGTCACTTGCAGCTCGAGAACCCTAGCTGATAGAAACCCCTCGTGAGGGTGGCTGGAGGTGGGCGTCTCCAACTTCCCAGCTTCACAGCACGGACCTGCTGGGACAGGCCACCCGGCTGGTTCAACAGGGGCCGCTGTTACAGGAAACCAAGAGGGAAGACCAAGGAACTCTGGCCATTGCTGTGGAAGCAGTAGCAAGTTGGCTGTCATTATTAAGATGGTTTGGGGGCTGAGAGCAAGGCCTCCCTAGAGAAGACGCCACAACCCCAAATGGATCATGGTCCCAGATGCACTAAGGGGCCGTTCTGGGCCTCCACCTTGTCCCCCGTGGGTCTCTGGCTCAACTGGTGAGGAGAGGGGCTCAGCTCGCAGGGATGGGATGGGAGCGATGAGCTAAGGAAGAGGTGCCGCAACGCCCACGTCCTGTCTCCACCTGGGGAGCTTTGGGGGGGAGGCGGACGCAGGGTAACTGCAGAGCACGTACCCTTGCTCGGGTACGCTCCCAATCCAACTCAGCCTCTTACCTCCGCAGCCAGGGACAGTGCTGTTCTGCAGACAGCCACCTCTCCTGGTCTTGCCAGGACTCAGGAGACGAGAGCTCTGGGGTCCTCAGCAAGTCCTTACAGACCTGCAGGGCCTTCACTGCAAAGCGGGTGCAATTCTGTTTCCAGCAGTCCCCTCAAGGGTAGATGGGGCACCAGATGCAGAAGGCTCTGAATAAGGGACAGAGCAGCCCCTGTGGCTTCGCTCAGTCTTGATCCCATTGTCTGGAAGGCTCTCCCACCCCTCTTCTGCCTGCTCAGACCTTGGTAAGGGCTTGGGAGTGTGGCAAACGAGGGTTCGAATCTTGGCTCTGCCGCTGACCGACTCTAGGGCCTCGGACAAGGGGCCTGCCGTCTCCAAACCTCAGTTTTCCCAGCCGTGAAGCGGGCATCCTAACAGTGTGGCACTGGAGCGGATGATCACGGTATGTGCTCAGACATCTCTTTCTTGGATTGGTTACGCCTCTTCCCCAACCGGACCGTGAGGTCTGCAAGGCAGGGTGGTGTCCACATTCCTTGTGACTGCGCCCCCGGCACCCGGCGCAGCCTGTGTGCCTGTTTTTGGGTGAACGGAGGCAAGCCTGAACTCTCTGGCAGTCTGTCCAAGGGGGCTGCCTCCCGGCTGGGACGCCCGCCAACTGCTGGGTCCGTCTGGCATCATCGGTGATGGTGACAGCGCCATCCGGGCAGACCCTCACTTGCCCCACACAGGGTGATGCTCCCCTCCCTGGGCAGAGACCCTGGGTGGGACACAAGCGGGCCGGGGAGTCAGTGGGGCCAGGCCCTGTGGGGAGAGGGTGGTGGAGCCCGGTGTGTGGTACCAGTGCCCAGAACAGGCAATATATTAAGAGGACAAAGCGTCATTTGTCACGTGCCACGCCCCCCCCCCCCCCGCCCACGCCCCCGTCTGTCTTTCCCTCAACTTCAGGCTCCCCTGCCTTCCCTGGGGGAGCCCTCTCCTGCAGTCCCCTGTCTCTGTTTGCACCCAGTGACTTTTTTTTTTTAACGTTTACTTATTTTTGAGAGAGACAGAGACAGAACGCGAGTGGGTCAGGGGCAGAGAGAGAGGGAGAAGCAGAAGCAGGCTCCGGGCTCTGACCTGTCAGCACGGAGCCCGACGCGGGGGCTCGAACTCACGAGCCACGAGATCATGACCTGAGCCAAAGTCGGACGCTCAACCGACACCACACCCAATGACTTCTAACCCTTCCCGGCTCCCCCGCCACCCGTGGGATATCCAGCATAGACCTTTCCCTGTGGCGGCAAAGCCGACGGAGGTCGAAGGGGGCCCTTTGTAATCACACGGACCCGGGGCCGAATCCCACCTCTGGGGCTTTCTAGCCGCGTGGTCTCGTGCAAGGGGATGTATCTCTTTGAACCTCATCCGCACCCGCAGAACAGACCGAGTGCCCAGGGTCCCTGGGAGGAGGAGGGGCAAGAAATCGTGCAGAAGGCTGAGCGCCGGGCCGTGCTCAGGATGAGGGCCCGGGGGACGGGAGCTCCTGCCCCGGGTGCGATGCGGTCCGCCTCCTGCCGCTCACCAGCTCATCTTTGGTCTGGCTGCTGCCTCGGCCCCGAACGCCTCCCTTCCTGTCTCCGAGGTGCAGACCCTCTTTCCAGGGGGGGAAATAAAGGACACTTCCCTGATGGCACCCTTTTCCCTAAAAACACCCGACCCCTCTTCCGACCCCGGAGGGTGACTTGTCCCATTACCACAGAGAGGCTTTGTAAGGTCCGACTCCCGTTTTGCGGACGACAGTGAGGCCGGGAGAGGCGGGCAAAGCTCCCGCGGCCAGTGAGAAGCGGGGCTGGGCTTGGCACCCGTGTCTGGAAGACCCCGCAGCCGCGAGCTGTCCGTGAGGTAAGTGGGAGGGTTACTGTCGGGGCGATTTTCCTGCTGAGGAAGAAAAGGTTCAGGAAGTTGGAGGCCTGCCCAGAGTCACTCGGCGGACCTGAACCAGCGTTTGATGCCAAGTTCAGGGTCTCCTTCCCCCACGTGTCTGAACGCCGGGCCCCGGAGCGTGGCGCACGCGCTCCAACCTTTGCTCCTGAGTGCGGTCTGCGGTGCGGCGCCAGGCGGTCAGGAACGAGGGCCCCCGGGCCCCCCAGAGCCGCTGAATCAGGCGGGTCCCCCTCGGTGACTCGTGGGCACACGGTGTTCGGGAAGCCTGGAGTCTGACTTACGCTTTCGGCTCCCTCTGCAGGCTTCTCCGGGGTCAGAGAAGCAGGTCACACCTGCGGGGCCTCTCCTGTGGTCGCCGAGCATTCTCATTCTCGCCGTCTGGCTCTCTTGGCGGAGGGTCTGTAAAATGACACAGACCCCTGTCTGCCCGAGTCTCTGAGTCTCCCCGCGGCTCAGGGGCCACCCAACTGCCGAGGGCTGGGAAAGCCATGAAGGGGATGCGGCTGCCGGGCCCGTACGGCGGAAGGCTCAGGACACGGCGAGGGCTTGGGCAAAGGAGCCAAAAACCGGAGGCTGAGGGTGAAGCCCGGCAGAAGCCCCTCGGCACATCCCGCTGACACCTATGGATGCCTCCTCACACGGAGTGTGAAAGACAGAACTCCAGAGAGGGCGTCAACTAGGTCGCTGGAATAAAATAACGAGGACGGTTACACCAGCGGTGAATCACCGTATCACTGTCCACAGAGGGCCCGGCACAGGCTGGGGCTTTTCGGGCCACACTATGTGCGGGCTGCTGCTAGGCCCATTCTGTGGGAGAGGGAGGCGCGGCCCAGAGACGCCGAGGGTCTTGTCCCTGGCCTCAGGGCGAGTGGACAGCAGAGCCAGGATGCGAACCCGGTTCCAGAGGCTCCAAATCCCTTGCTCTGTCCAGTGCACTCGCTCAGCTCGGACTCCGGAGTCAAGTCGCGATCCAAGCACGTGCTTGCAACAAAGGTTAGTTCTGACGATTACAGTGAGCGAGCGACTTCCTTGCGACTCCGAACACTGGAGAGACCCTTGGATCCTGTCTGGGCCTCCGTGAGTGCACCTGCCCCCCATTCCTGCAGAAGTTCCAGAGGGAGATTGCGGACGAGACTTCTCCATATGATTTCTCACTGCCCTGCTATGTCGGTCGGTGGCAGTGGAAGCTCCCGGAAGTCGGGTCGGGGCCTACGTGACAAGTCACGGGTAGTCCCGTTTCCTTCTAGTGCCAAGGTGGGCAAAGGTAGGAATAGGACTAACATCTGAGTGCGGACTCGGTGCCAGGAACTGAGTGGGCTGCGGGCCTCGTGCTGCTTCATTTAAGCCCCGCGCCCCCTGAAGGGGACAGGAGACTCTGAAGAGGCACACGCAGAGGCCAGCCTGGGATGGAGCAGGAAGTCAGGGTTGGCACGCGTCTCCGTGGTCCCGAGCCCGCGCTCTGCTTCTCTAAACAGTGCTCCAGACCAACCACTTTCCACAGTTCTGCAGCTGCTCTGATCAACCTACGAGCTTTCCAGGAAATAAGTCTGGGGCCTGAGGGAGCCCTGGATCTACATGTTAACCAACCTTAGAGATAACCTGTCTGTTCGCGACCCTGTCACTTTTCGTAGCGTGACATCTGCTAAGTTAACGGGACAAAGATAGGCTCATGGCTCTGCTAGGTCAGAAACGCTGCAGAGACCAGCGTTCCATGTAAATATTCTCAGGCACTTGCAAGTTCTGGCCGTGTTATTAAAATCGTCTTCATCTAAGGGCTCCTGGGTGGCTCAGTCGGTGGAGCGGCCGACTCTCGATTTTAGCTCAGGTCGTGGTCCCAGGGTCGTGGGATCGGGCCCCACGTCAGGCTCTTTGCTGAGTGTGGAGCCTGCGTGGGATTCTTTCTCTCCCTCTGCCCCTCTCTCCCACTCCTACACTCTCAAAAAAAAAAGTCATTCTTTTGGCACAGAATGAGGCTCTGGGTGTCTCACGCTGGACCCTACTGATGTTGTTTAGGGAGCTTGGCAGGATTCTTTCCCTCCCGTGGTACAAATGCTCCAGGTGAGAAAAGCCAGCACGCATGGATTTCTCTTGGGTGCCCAGGTGTTCTGACTGTTGTAAAAGAGCTGCCAGGCTTTCAAGACATCTCTCCTGAGTCCCTGGATTTCAGGGGGTCAGCCTCCCGCTCAGACCCTCCAAGGGCTCCCTGCTCCAGGCAGGGAGAACTCACAGGAGGCTGGAGGCACCACGGAAAAACGGGCAGGTTTGACATGGGTTTCCTGCGGGGGATAAATCTGGGCTGAACAGAATGAGACACGGCTGTATATCCTGCAAGGATGATCCTCAGCGTGGGGGCAAAGCTGAATGGACCCAGACGTAGCTGTAAGGTTTGCCCTCACACGCTCGTGAATTTATGTGGATTGTTTTCAACGGACATACATCTATCGCTTCTATCCATTTGTGTGTAAGACACGTACTCCAGGGCGATGGCTGCCTCTGGGAGGTGGGTGAGAGGGCGAGGGCCCGGGCGGTGCTGAAGACGACCTTCGCTTTGTCTGAAGTGTGCTACTTCTCAAAACAGAAGTGGAAGCAAACAGGACACTGTCAACCGCTACTGACTCTGCTTAGTGGGTGAGACTGGGGAGCCTGTTACATTTTCCTTTGTACCTTCTTTCCGCTGCAGGAGCCTACGTGCCCTTTAAGCTCCAGGCGCCCCATCGTGAGCTATCCACACACGTGGTCGAAGAGCGCTCCTTCAGATAAAAAGCAGAACACAGCCATCACGTGCTAAAGTACAAATTTAATAAAGCCTCTGATCACGTTTTAATCTCTAGGTTATCTATGAAACAACAATGACAAAAAAATGCCACAACTTTTTAGAGCCATCAAGAGCCACCGAGGTGTCAACGAACACCAGCCATAAAAGTCCAGATGCAGAGTTTTAGATAGTGCAATATTTCCAGCTGTTGAAGAGAATTTAAACGAAATCACAAACTACCCCTCCTCATCAAAAGAACAAATAAAGTTGACCTTGGTGCTTGGAAACCACTCTCTCCCCAGTCCCACGCTGGTGGATTCTCAGGTAATAAAAGCTGAGGGGGAATCACACGTCTTTGTGCAGGTGGACAATCTGGGCAGCAGCATAAACGTACAAACCTGCTCAGTGCACCTGCACGCATTCAGAGGAGAGCTTTAGGAGAGTCTGGTTATTTAAAGTGGCAAATCCATAGATCTAGAGGTTACTAACAAGTCTTAAATAACAAATTTCCGTCTGTCTTTAGATTCCTTGCCGTCTTGCCATCAAAGGAAAACTCTGTTCTCCAGAAGTGCAGGGGCTCTAACAGAGCCAGGGTCGAACCCGAGCAGGACGTGGTACCCAGCTGTGACCCTCTGATGAAGGCCATGGAGACAGGTCTTGCCCGCTTTGCCACCAGCATGCTGGAAGGTGCTTTGCTGCTTGGAAGAGAGCTATCAGCCTTCAGCCGGCTCCACAGAGCAGAGGAGGGACCAGGCACTCCCGGCTTCTACCTTGGTGGTAGGGATGCGTAAGGAGCTTGACGGGGTGGGTGAGGGTGGATGGCTGTCAACACAGGCCACAGACACGGCCTCTGTCTCAAGTCCCTGGATCTAGACTAAAGTTCTCAGGACAAGGGGTAGGAATGAGGGTGGGGGGGGAGGGGATATAATGGGTTGGAAGAGAAAATGAAGTAAAAAAAACAAAACCCCAAACCCCAACTCAGAGTTTCCTCAGCCCTTTGAGCCTCCATCAGGGAAAGGGCTCCCGGTTCCCTGCGTTGAGGATGGATGAGCGGTAAGATCCAAGGTTTTTTTGTTTGTTTGTTTTGCAAGTGTATCATCAATGGAGGAAAGTCACTGCCCGGACAGGCTGGGTAACTTGGCTAGTGTTTGTTCCTTACTAGACAGCAAGTAGGGCACACCAGCGGGGAGAAGGCAGCCGCCCTCTTAGCAACCAGCAGGTTTGGGGGAACAGCCAGAGCCTTCTGGAAACAGAGTTGCTCTTAAGGGCCAAGGGTTTTTTTCCCCCAAAGCCAGATGCCAAGGTGCGTGCACAAGATGGGGTCAAGCCAGTGGAAGCCTCCGGGCCGCTCAGCCTGCTGAGTGTGCACAGAATCTGAGGCGAGACAGGGGAAGGGGCACTGCCGCTGTGTGGAATGCGTGGTTTCGAGGTGGGGGCAGCGCCCTGAACTTCCTGGGCTCCACGGCCTCCCTGGCGGGCACCTCTGCTTCCCTGGGCAGCAGGTGAGCCTGGCGGTCTGGAGAGAGGCCGCTGTGGCCCGGAGGGGGCAGAGACTTTGTCGAGTGCATAGAGGCTTGGCGAGGCCTTACCTGAGTAAAGAGTTTTCGGAAACGGAAGGAGAGCGCCTCACCTGTAGTGGGCTTTGCACACTCGGGCCTGTGTCATGAAAAACACTCTGGACCCTGGGAGTTCTTGGGACTTGTTCATACGCAGCTCAGAGTTAGGGAAAGAAAAGACTCACCGAGAAACCGAACCATCAGAAGAAGGCCCTCTGCGTCACAGGCCCCCGGAAAGTAGGAGAAAAGGAGCAGCGCTGGCGGAACTTGGAGGTTTATTCTCAACACCCTTCCCATCAGTGTCACCTAGGGAATGCTATGGAGTTGTCACGTGCGTCCCAAGTTGTTGAGGCCACAGGGGAGTCTCATGGCTATAGAGAGTGAGAGGTCACCTGGCTTGTGGTCACTTTCCCAGGGCGCCGCTGCCCCCGGAGCCGAAGGGCCCGGGACGCCGGGAGTCGGCCAGGGTGGGGGCGGGCGCGGGAGCTAGGAGAGCTCGAAGCCCGTGTTCATGCTGACGGCATAGCGCAGCTTCTCGCGGAGCACGCTCTTCCTGCTGTAGTTGGGCAGCTTGAGCAGGTTGAAGCAGGTGGAGGATGTGGGCAGGCGGCCGCCCGGCTCCCGCTTGCGGATGGTGAAGAAGCCCCGGAGGACACTGCCGAGGGTGTCCCCGGTGTCCTGCAAGCACACACCACAGCCTTGGGCGGGAGGCGCCCGGCGCCAGGGGCGGAGCACGACGGCGGGCCGACGAGCGCGCACGCTGCTGCCCGAGGCCAGCCCCCAATCGCGGCACGACTGGCCCCGAGCGCTGAGTGCACGGAGGCAGCCCCCGCGGCTCGGTCCTGCACACGGACTCCTGTGTTAAGTACGCGCTCAGAGACAGGGCTTTCCGGTTAACTGCTGGCTAGCGGTTTTCAAAGAGCCAGAATACTGCAAGAATACTCGAGGTACAAAATCATGCCTAATGCGGCTGAACGATTCCTACCGCCAGCGTGGCGACCTACGGAGGACCGTAAGTGGGGCAGCCTCCTTAAGTAAGGGGACTGAGGGTCGTCTAGTGTTTCACGAGGGACCTGGAGCCCAGACCGCACCATCCTGAAGGGAGCCACGTGCAGGGGTGGTGAGGGGAGGGCTGAGACCCTTTCACTGGCGACTCTTCGAGGGCCCCTTCCACACAGCATGATGACCCCGAAGGCATCGTTCTCCCGCACAGACGAGGAGACGAAGCGACGTGCTGGATGTGCACGGCCGGCATTCGGGCTTGTGCCGCCCACTCTTCAGCCGGCGTCCCTACCCCTCTCTCCCACCGCCCCTCACACCCGGAGCCCTGGTCGGGCCGGCAGCTGCCAAAACCGCTCCCGGGTACTTTCTCCCAAGGGAGTAAGGAGAGCTCAGGCCCCAGAGCAGCCCGGATCTGAGGGTACCCTCTGGGTGCCGGACCGCTCTCCCAGCCAGAGGGCCGTGGAACCTTCTCACGGGGCTCCGAGGAGCCGCGCTGCCCGCCATGCGGACACGGACCGGGTGGAGGCTCCAGCCGGTGGGCAGAGCTGACAACAACCAAGAGGGGCCGACTCTCCCCCCACCACCCGACTCTCCCCCCACCACCCCCGGCAGTGGTACCTGATCGTCTGACACTTCAACACAGCGGATGGAAAAAGGAGGCTTGAGGTAGGCGAATCCCAGGAGCGGGGGCCTGGAGCAGCTGGTCACAAACTGCAACACAAGGCAGGTTGGGGGACAGAGTGGGGCCCTTGCTCCCTCAAAACAGGCCCCTTACAGGCGAGCTTCCCTTTTCTGCCTTCTCCGGTCACGGTCCCATTAACTGCCGTGCAGCTGCCAGGACGGTGACAGAGAGTGCATTCGGTCCAAGGGCCGTAACACATCTCACATCTCTCTTAAGGGTGCTGCTCTCGAAGGTTAAAAACCCCTGAAGACCACACCAGTGGGTGTGACTTTGTGGGCATCAATCCCATCACTGGGTGGACAACGTGCAGCTCAAGAGTTCAGGAACAACACAAACTCCCCACACGGAACTGATCCCCAGTGGGTCTGGCACAGTGACCATCGCTCAGACAGACACCATGCAACGGGAGCACTGGGGACAGTGAGACGGTGATGCCCACCAAGCGTGGCACAGGAGAGGGGGCCCTGCTCCCCCTGCACCTGGCTTCCTGCTCGGCTTCCTAGCCACGCAGGCAAGGGTATGTGGGTGTGCTCACCCGAGCTCCCGGCCTGCTGGTTTACAGAGCAGTCTCTGTGAGTGGTCTCTGACAGATGAATCTGCTCTCAGCATGTGGACAAAAACCAGGCCTCAAGGGCCAGCAAGGCTGCGGGGCAGACCAAGACCTGAGATGGGGCCTACGGGCAATCAGCCCTGCTCCCTTGCCAGACTGTCGGGACTCCTTGCATCTTTCACGTGGCCACACCCGTGTTATTTCCCCCAACGGGCTAGCTCATGTCTGGACAGAGGAATCGGAACGACCCGGAAATCCAAGGGATAAACCTGCCCAGGGAAGTCCTAAGAAACGATTTGCTTTCTAAAGTTCAACATCAGCTAAAAATGCTCTCCCTTCTCCAGGGCAGGTATGGACCTGCTACTTACAACACCAGGCTGTGCTTCCAAATGCCACGGCAAGCCGATGTCTGAGGGCTCTGGGAGCCCGGTCTCGTCTAATCACTCCACGGAAGCTTGTGGGATTTGCTCTGTGTTAAGGAGGAGGAGACAGACCCAGGAGAGTCTGTGCATATTCCAATTCGGGCTGCTCAATGGAGGGAGTGGTGCCTTCACCCCCTGGGGCAGGAGGAGGAGGAAGAGGGGGGCGGGGAGGTGGCCCAGGGAGCTGCCATCTGCTGGCGTGACGTCTAGAGAAGGCAGAGTCATGTCCACTCCTGTGCTACGATGCTTGTGTAGTACGGTACCACCCGACTCTGGGGCCCGTGTGCAGAAAAGGGAAGGCACACGAGCAGGAACGGCAGGTCTGGCGACAGGCTATCCAGAGACACACACGCCCGCCGTGCGGGACAGTGGCTGCACACGGTTATGAGACACTGGCCCTCTTCCTTTCCGGAGAGGCAGGGCGAGCGGTTTTATGGGCCGGCAGACTGTTTTGCCTACAGGAGGCGCTGCCGGAAAAACTGAATTGATTCTCTTGAGAATCAACTTCTGGAATTAGGTCCACCTGCCTACCCCAAGTCCCTCAAAACCTGCAGGGATGACCAGGGCATTTCTGCATCTGTGAGAAGGGCCTCCTTGATGGGAATGAACTCTCCTCACAATGACAAACCAAGGAGGAAGAAAACCGGCTGCCATTTCAATTGGTGGTGATACTGTTCATGCTGCTTCAATGACTGGGGCCACTTGAGACCATTCGAGAAACCCAAACGTCCGAAGGAAAATATTCTAAGGCACTTAAATTTATCCCCAGAATATGGCAAAATGTTCGTGACAAAACATCAAATAGAAGACCAGATAACAAAGTGACGATTCCATTTTTATAAGATACACAGGTACACAACACATACACAGACAAGTGTAAATACCATCCAGTGTCCTATAACACACTTTGCCAACGTCAGTAACAGGAAACACGGTGGCCCTGAGGGAACGCTTTGAACATTTACAACTTCAGAGACACCAATATAAGGGAACTGGTTAATGTCAGCCACTCTGCAAAAATATATGTCACTACCAGCCTACTCAACCATATGTGTTTCTTAAAAAAGTGTTTTTTTTTTTTTATTTTGAGAGAGAGGGCGTGTGCGAATCGGGGAGGGGGGCAGAGAGAGAGGGAGGGAGAGCATCCCAAGCAGGCTCCGTGCTCAGTACAGAGCCCAGTGCGGGGCTCGATACCACGAACTGTGAGATCATGACCTGAGTCGACATCAAGAGTCTGACGCCCAACTGACTGAGTCACCCGAGCGCCCCTCAGTCACATGTATTTTATCAGGACATTGTGTGTGTGACACTGTATGTTTCACACTACTGAGAAAAAGGGTACACAGAGGCAGTCCCTGGAGAGCAGGAATGGAGACTGTTAAAAAGTCTGCTCATCTGGTGGGTGCCTGGCTGGCTCAGTCAGTGGAGCGTGTGACTCTTGATCTTGGGGTTATAAGTTTGAGCCCCACATTGGGTGCAGAGGTCACTTTTTAAAAAAGATCTTAAAAGAAAAAAGTTTGCTTGTCTGTATCTTAAGGTAATCAACCCCGTTTGCTTCTAAAAGGAAGAAAGAAGATACGGGCAAGGCCAGCGCTAATGAAGGGGAAGACGGAGTGCTGAGCCCAGCCAGCTCGGGCCCAGGCAGGCCTGTTTCTGCAGAGGAGTAGGCAGCAGGTCCCGGGCCCACCCGACTCAGCCTCGCCTTGGGCCTGTCTTGTTACTGCTTGACTTACCAAGGAGGCCGGCCTACGGGAGAGGATATGCCGATAAAATGAGGTCCTCTTGGTAATTTTATTTTTTTCCAGTGTAAATTACTGTATCAAGTGGCCTCTAGGTTTAGGAGAGTATCTATGAATGTGCGTAAAGGCAACATATAAAATACCTTCAGAAACATGGCTCTCTCGTCGGGTGTGAAGTCAGAGGCCAGAATATCCCAGAGCCAGATGATGACCCTGTGACTTCCGTGAAACCCACCGTAGTACACCGTGTGCTTCCTGAAAACAACGCAGACAATGGGCTCAGACACACACTCCCACGGGCGCTCACAGACACAGGCAGGGATGGGATTTAGCCAAATGACACGGCAAACCCGGGTAGGCCCGGGCAACTACTGACTTCTTGGAAGGCTGGACGCTCATGCCTTTGTAACCCATGTCCCTGGACGCTAAGTGGGCAGGGAGCTTAAGAGCCAGGACTGCAGCTCCGGAGCAGGAGCCGACAGGAGATCCTGCAATCCCATTTCCCGAGCCCCGGAGAGCCCAGCGGGTGGTCCCTGAGACTTCCTCAGTCTCCACTTCGACTTCTTGGGTCCCCAGACAGACAAGTGGCTGAGCTTTTATTCCAGGGCGATTCACCCTTAATCAGGGAGCAGTACACTTGGAGGTGGGCTGCAGAAACAGCTCTCCCAAGGGAGCCCAGCAAGGGGGCAGAGCTTGCTTTCCGGGAGGCCTAAGATTTCACCTCTCCCCCCTCTTTCTCGCTCCTTACTTTAAATCTTCCAGATCAATCTCAGCATTGTCACCGGAGATGAGACGCTGTAGCTCGGGGGTCGAGAACATCCGGATCCACTCGGGCTTGATAATGGAACGGAACCCGCTAATGAGGGCAGCTGTCTGGTTTTTGATCTGAGTGTGCATTCGAAAGTGGGCCATCAGATGGATGTAGCTAATCCTGTTGCAAACAAGAGAAAACGACGGGAATGAAAAGGCCAGGGTGGGCTGTTACCAACGGAACGAAAGAGGAGGCCAGTCATTTCTGGACCATTTCGCAAAAACACAAACGGCACCAGGGCGTCTCACCAGAACGATCATGAGGACGAGGATGGTGGCGGTGCCACTGTGTATGCGCCGTGCGTTCAAGGGCACGATCTCACTCATTCCTCCCCCAAACCCAGTGGGTCACGATCGGGCGACATCCCACTGTACCAAGAATAGAAGTGAGACATTCTCCAGGTGAGGAGAGGACCCTTCTCAGTGCAAAGGGTGCTTTTCGGGCTTCTATTTAATTTCACTGATTTAAGATATAATTCAGTCCTCCAATAAGCTTTAAAGCAGAGGAAACGTGGTTTCATGATGGAACCTCGGTCAAAGCCTTGCTAATCCAGACCAAGGCTCTCAGCCATGAAGAGGTAAGCCTGCGGATAGTTGTAACTAAATGCAGCTGGCTGACGGGTTCGATGGGGAAGCCAGAGCACTAACACCGGTTCCGAGCAGATGGTCTTCGGGGTCTGTTTTCACGAGCGCGGTGACCTCATCTGCAACACCATATCCCGTGCAACTCTTTCGAACAGGTTAAATCCGGGCTTGCCACCATCGCGGATTTCTTAGCAGACCATTTCCTCAGAGATGAAAGAACCTGAGGCTAGCCCAGGTACAACTCTCAAAAGCCCAAATTAGCACAGTCCCAATAAAAATTTTACCCCACGATGCTCAGATTTGAGTTACTGACCTTGAAAACAGGACTATTTAAACCAGTAGCAGACCCACACATCAGTATGCTCACGTATGACTTTTCCCATTATCGCCACTCACGGACTCTCTGAAGCTGTTGCTGACGTTCCATTTTACCAAAAGGGAGGGACTGTGGGCGACTTTCCCATTTTACCTCCCCGACCCCCAGAAAGTGCAAGATCAAACACCACCCCTGAGGAGGGCAGCATTGGCATTTCCAGACCTCTTAAGACCGTCCGTAGATCGAACCCCCAGCCCTTACACTGAGCTTGGATGCTAAGAACGTGTAAGCGTTTGTGAAGCGGCATCCCACACGGGTCTCCAGGCAGGACAGGGACCTCACTCCAACACAGGCCGCACCGACCCACTGCCCCCGGCTGTGCCACATGCCGCTCCCACCCTCACCTCTGTGCCGTGATGCCTGGCCAAACGCGGCCGATCTGAGGGTGGCGGGCTCTGTGTGACACGTCACACATCTGACAGTGGTGATGCTCGCTGCTCCCACTGATCAAAGCTTCCCTTTGAGCCACACATCCCGAAAGGTCTGTTGCGTGGCATTGCTTCACGCGAAGCCCTCGGAAGGGGCGGTTACAGGCCCACGGCAGGCAGCCACACGACCCGCCCCTGCTCTCGGACACCCTCAGGCAGCGCCTCCCAGCCTCAGCTCCCTGTTCTTTGCTCAGTTGTCCAACCGATGCCCCGTGGCCAGGAGTCAAAACTGGGGTCTTTCGATCATGATGGATATCAGGTCTGCTCTTCTAAATAAAAGCTCCCCAAGCATGCGGAATGACCCAGCCACCTGACCCAGGAGGGCCACACTGCTCGGAACACTGGGCTGTGATGTGCATCTGATCCAAATGACTCACCAGGTGGGACTGAGCTCTCACTTGTCAGTAGGAGAGTGATGCTCAGATTAACAGTTCAGAGGCTCCACTGAGCCTGGCGGCAGGAGAAGATTGATAGATTGACAAAAGGGCCAATATCTACTCCTCATGCCAGGTTCTACTGTTTTAATTAGGGGAGAATAGTGCGGGTGGAAACAGTGCATTGAGGAGTTTTGCTTCCAGGGACCAAGGAGGTTGACATTTATGATAGATTTCTAAAAGCCTGTTATCTGTGACAATAGCTGCCGGGCCTCAGAGTCTCCCCGCGTCTAAGGACCTGTCTGTGGCATTTGAATTCATCACCGTGTCTTCTCAAGAACAGCGTTTTATACAACTGCCACATGCTATCATTCCAAAATGATCTGCCCCTCCAAGGTGTCTTTCCGCCTCCATGCCCTCTGGGTTCAGGACTGCGTGCCTGAGTGGCTCAGAATCCATTTGTCTGCATCTCGAGCCGTCATTAAATTCCTAGGAACACCGTGGCCGGGGTGCCTCTGACCTTAGATGTGCTACTGCAAAAAATAAATTGTCAATTCTTATTTTGCAAATCGAATTTAACGCAATTTTGGCCTCTGAACTGTAACCAGTAAATTCCATGATGATATTTATGGCCTCTTTCTACTTCGATTTATCTTAATAAATTCTCCAAGTGAGCCCAGAAAGCCAGAATGAAGTCTTTTCAAGTGGTGACTTTAAAAATCTAATTGCTATACTCACTTATTTGCATTCGTAACCGGCGTGGTCTTCCCTCCAGGAGTCAGTTCATGGCAAACGAGCTGGGGGAGAAGACGGGGAGCAATGACTCGAGAGAATTCTAACGGGGAAATAAAGCTCTCTGAAGACGAAAGGGCCCGACGTCAATATCCCTAATAATGACAGACTCGAGGTGGGGCATGTCTGGGGACAATCATCTTTGCAAAAAGCCAGGGCTTCAGTCTCAACAAGCGGACCCTACATGATCAATATGGAAAGTGTCTTCTCATCCGATCCTCGTTCAAACATTAGTAAGGCTTCAAGATGTCGTGGAGGGGACCGTGTTAGCATTTATGAGCACAGAGGATGGTTAAATACACGTTGGTACAGCCATAGCCCTGAATGTCATGCAGCTATTAAAAAATATGAGGAAAACGTGTATTTGTTGAGAAGGGAGGAAAAAAGGTTATATGACAACACGCACGGTGTGGTGTCATTTCTACAAAAAAAAAAAAAAAAATCGTAGAGGTGCCCGGCTGCCTCCATCGGAAGACCATGCGACTCTTGATCTCAGGGTTGTGAGTTCGAGTCACGTTGGGTGTAATTACTTAATGAAACTTTAAAAATTACATACGGGCCCAGGGAGAAAAGTCTAGAAAAGCACAGACCACACATTAACAGTGGTGCTCTCCTGGCACTGGCATCAGAGGTGGTTTCATTTCCATTTTTGTGCTCGTATTATAGCTGAATTTGTGGTTTGCAGTTTGCATTATTTTTACCATCAGGAGAAAAACTGACAGGAGGAATGTTCAAAGTCTGATTACAGATTTGAAATCCATAGAATCGATTGTTTTCCTCAACCTCGAGAACTTCTGGGGTCACTTAAAAATCAAAGAACGCATGATTTGAAAGCTGATTTTAACAGAAATTCTATTGACATAATACCCTAGGTCTCTAATGATGAAGAAAGGAACAACCGTGGACCCCTAGTCCCACTGCTGCCAACACCTCGGGGCAACCAGAGGATTTTAAAGCTGAAGGGCCTCTGGCAATCACTCAGCCTCGTGTTTCCCAGAAGGGGCTCCATGGAACACCACGTCTGTGGGCTACCACTTGGAGAATGGCTCTCTCTCCCCCGGGAAGAGTCCTGAGACCCAGCGAGCTGGGGAGGGCAGAGGTCAGCACAGCTCACTAGGTTTCTCCCTCACAGGCCAGTGTGCTGGGGGTGGCGGTGGGGGAGGCTCTTCGGAGGGTGGGGCCTGGAGGTGTTTACCGAGTGACGCTGGTCCCAGCCAGGACTCACGTTCAAGAACGCGCTTTTGTGAGATAAGGGAAGTGGGGCTTGGGGAGACTGAGTGACCTCCCTGAGGTGATGCAGGTATGGCTCCAAGAAGCCAGCTCAGCACCACGAAGCTCCTGGTCTAGGCTCACGCAGGTGTTCACTGGGATGTAACTAGAGGGCGCTGAGGGAAAAAGCCAAAAGGAAAACTCCGGGAGCAAACTCCTCTGCTGGTGCAGTTTCAAGGGTCTTTTCTTCCTGCCCTGCTCTTAATGACGAGCACGAGCAAGGACTGGATTCTGTCCGAGGCACTTCCTCTCGGGTGGCTTCTTCCCCTCTTCAAGTCACAAGACTCTGTGTGTGACAGCTAATCCTCACCATGGTAACAAAAAGCAATGTTACCAACGGGGAATTAGAGCTTCCATCAGGAATGGCCCAGAGTGCGAGCTAAGCAAAGCAGGGTCTCCGTGGGGAGCTCTCCGAGGGCCAGGCAGGCAAAGGCCAGGTCAACTGGGATCGGAAAAGGGAGAGCCCTCCTTGCTGGCTAGGAGGGAGAAGGGGGATGGGCGAGGGAACCGGGGACGAGGACAGACAGCTGTGGTTTGTGGACCTCCTCCTGGGGGAAACACTAAGTGTCGGGGAGGTCTCAGGAAGCCGGTGGAGGGCGGCGAAGAATTGCTCAGCCCTAGAGGCCGACCTACCTGACCCATGACGTCCTCATCGTACGACAGAGTCAGGCCCAGGTCAGCGATGTCCCCTTCGTAACGCTAATGCAACAGAGAAGGGGCAAGTGTTGGGACCCAGGAGGGCTAGGTCCTCGAAGGTCTTAATACTTTCCCTCCTACTGAAACAAAGGGAAAGGCTCCTCACCGCGAGGAAGGGGGTAGAAGCGCCAGAAGGGGACGCGGGGGCCTGTGGTGGCTGCAGAAAAGCCCCTGTCCCACAGTAGGAAACTGCCTTCCACCACCCGAGAGCCCCGAGGCCTTCACTTCACTGCGTTTGCACTGGCCTGCAGCCAGGCCTTCTGCCGTGCCACACTGACCTTAATAGAAGTGAGGTTTTTGTAGAACTCTGAGTCCAGTGAAGGAAGCTCGTCCACGGAGCTATAGAAGACACTGTGGTGGTGCCCGAGCAGCTGGCTCAGGAAGAAGGAGGCGAAGGGCACGTCCACCACAATTCCCTGTGAGAGGAAAGACAGAAGCTTGCCTGTCTGCCCCACGGGATTCCATCTCAGTGACCTCGTCGGGCTGGCCTGGGCTGCGGAGGGGCTCCAAGGGCAGCAGTGAGATCTCTAGCTGCTGCCTAAACTTCCCCGGTGGAGACCAGTACCTCCCGCCACCTGGATCAAGTGCCTCTGGGGGACGTCACAGCACAGCAGGTAAGGGCACAGGCTTTGGAGCTGCAGAGCCCGGGGATCAAATCCCAGCTGCCCGGCTGTGAGGACATCGGCTCTCTCATCTGTAAACGGGGCCCAGCATAGCCTCGCCATTTTAAGGATTAAATGAACAGGCTGGAAAGGAACGGGGAGCACAGGCTCTCACCTGGAGGCAGGGCAGGGGAGAAAGACCTATCTGAGCTAGACCTAAGGAGCACAAGGCCCACAGGTGTGTTCTAGGAAGGGGACACAGAGCTCTCTGGCCACAGCACAGTGTTCGGGGTTGGAAAGGTGAGGGGTGAGGCCAGAGAGGAGGCAGGGCCAGATCAGGAGAGGTCTCTGGAGCTTCCTGGAGTCTGGACTCTATCCCGAGGGCAGCAGGGAGCCCCAGGAGGGCTCGAAGCAGGTTTGCACTTGAAATGGGGAAGGCGCCGGAGGAGGAAAATAGGAGGTGGGGATACAGGAAGGAAACATGCATTACACTGAGGAAAATGGACAGATTATTCTAGGTGGAGAGAAGACGGTGGATCACAGAGATTTAAAAGGGACAGAGTCAATGATGGCCTGACTCAGAGGGCTGAGTGAGTTAACGTGAGTTAACACACACTGCCCCTCACACAGACCCAGCATGTCCCAATTTCTCCCTGTGCTGTTACTGCTGGGGGAGGAGACAGACACTGGGTCCAGGGAACAGGGAGCACATTCCCAGAATGACGAAGGCACACTTCTCAGCGGGCCCAACTCTTCTGGCGCCTCGTGTTTAAAGGAGAAACATGGCATATGGCCAAGTACATCCTCATGGGATTTCTTCTTTACATGGGAATCACCCGAGAAATGGTGGAAACAGAAGCACAGAAAAGGAGCCCAGGACCCCCAACCAGCCCAGGGCAGGAGGCAGCCTGAGGGAGCTTGGGCAGGGATGCAGACAGAGCACCTAACCGCACCACGGCCAGGGACCGAGGCCGTGGACGGAGGCCATTTACACAGAGAATAAGTATGCTCGGCCACAGGGCCTCTCTCCCTCCATCTGCCCCAGCCCCCGGCTCTGCTTCGGAGGGCAGCCTGGCTTCCCTGGGGTCTGTGACGCGGTGAGAGGGGAGAGCTGCTCAGGCATCTCTGGAGCCCACCGTGAAGGCCACGAGAGCGGCAGCCTACGAGCTCCCACGGCAGCTTTACTTCCTGCCTGGGGAGCCGGACCCTGAGGGCGGGACCTAAGTGCCACCTGGCTTGGCTCATGGCGGACAGGGACCAGGAGTTGCGTGGGCCTCATCTGGAGTCTGCACAAGTCCACACCACCCTGACCCCATGAGACCGAGGAGCCAGGCACCACAGGTGTTTTACCTGTATTAGCTCATTTACCATCTACAGCAAGCCGATAACGTAGCTTTTGTTATCGCTACTTTTTCTGACGCGAACAAGGGCCTAGAGAAATAAAAGCAGGGGCACCTGGGTGGCTCAGTCGGTTGCGCGTTTGACTCTTGATATCGGCTCAAGTCATGATCCCAGGGTCATGGGGTTGAGCCCTGAATCGAGCGTGGAGCCTAAGATATTCTCTCTCTCTCTCTCTCTCTCTCTCTCTCTCCCTCTCTCTCTCTCTTTTCCCCTCTCCCCTGCTCCTACTCCCTCTCTAAAAAAAAAAAAAAAGAAAGAAAAAAAAAAGGGAAATAAAAGCAACTTGCTGGTGCAGTCACACAGCTGGCCAGGGAAGACTGGTCTCAACCAGGAGCTGTGGGCTCTGGAAGGCCCTGCCTTCCTTGCCTTCTGTAGGCAACACCCGGACCCCTGTGGCTGGCTCTGACCCTGTGGCTGGCTCTGAAGTACTCACTCCAATAACAAAAGATTTAAATTTAAAAAGAGCCGTAACAACTATCACACCCCACAAAATGCTGCCCTCCTGGGGACCAGGAGGGACCAGGCCAACCTGGGTTTGAAGTTGGATTCTACGGATTAACTACCACTGAGACTCTGGACAAGTGTCTCAAAGCCTCAGTTCTGCCACCTGCAGGTAAATGGGACAGCAGCAGCCACACCACAGCACTGGCGAGAGGATGAAATGGCATAACGTGTAGAAAACACCAAGTGTTTCTGTCCAGTAATCTCGGGTCCTGTCCTCTTTCCTGGACTCCATCCTAACGACAGGTCCTTTACGTGGCCGGTCACCAAAACGCGCACGAAGTCCACGGGGATTCTAACATCTCATTTTCCCTTCCGGGGTGATGCTCCTGAACATGCCTACCTCATACACAGCCTTCCCCAGCATCTTGCCCACAAACTCGAAGAGCTGTAGATAGTTCTCATGAATGTAGGACGTGGGTGAAGGGTACAGCCTCTCGTCCCCGCTGGTTGTCTGTGAAGAAGAACGGAGAGAGAGGCAGGGAGGTTAAATGCCTTGTAAAGAGCAAGCCCAGCCCTTCGCTTCTCGTTTGTCACCGAGAACCTGACTGCTGTCAGCCCCGCTCCCGCTCCCCTTAAATACCTTGAACAGATTGAGTGCCGGGTCGAACACCCTCTTGATGATTTCCTCCAGGAACTCCTTGAAAACACCGTCCTGGTCAATGCCGGCCTCGTCCACCCCGAGGTCATTGACGAACTTCACACGGATCACGCCCTTCATGGCGTGCTGGGACAGCTGCCGGAGCTGCTCGTAGCCATCCTGCCGAGAGCAGAGTTGCAGCCCATCAGGAGCGGGAGGACTTCTGCGTAACTCAGGGCTGCCTCCCCAAGGCTCCTGCTCCCGTGTGAATCCTTCCCGGCATAATTGCTAAACAGGACGCAGGGTGCGGGGCCGGGGGGGGGGGGGATGAGCAGTTCTCACCTGCTTGTACAAGAGCCTGTTAAAAGGAAAACTCATTTTGGGGATGTGACGCCACTGCTGTGTGGCAAGGGGAGGCTGCCTCTGAGACGATGCAGAGCACCAAGACAGGGAAACCAGGCAAGGTGAGTCGACAAGCTCTCGGCCATCCCATCTCATCCGCACAAAGGATGGAAGAAACTGGGACAAGATCCTACCCTCAATTTTAACGCAAAGAGTAGCTTATTTAGCTCACCGTAAAAATCAGTCAGTGGACTCATAGATCACAAGGTGAGAAAAGTAAGTACCCCCCACTGCTCAACTCCTGGTATCTTTCCCCAGATCAGGAAAGGCCTGGTGAGTCAGTCTGAGGAATTTAGTGCCTGAGGGCACTAGGGAGCCAGAGAAGAGTGGGGGGGGGGGGACACGACATGACTGGCTTTCTCAGAAATATCGTTGTTGATGGCACAGCAGCTGGAAGGAGGGGACAAGGGTGCAGGAGTGAGTCAAGGGTGCAGGAATGAGTGATGCTGGGCCCACAGGCAGGGGCAGGGGGGAGGAGAAGCCTGCAGCCAGCCCTCGAGGCATGCAGCCATCTAGTACCCGAGGACACGACTGACTTTAGAGTTCTTGTAATCATCTTGTTTAGTCTGTCTCTTGATTCTAATCTGTCAAGGTCTCCTAGGTTCCTCGCACGTGGACACTGTCCTAGGTTCCTCGCACGTGGACACTGATAAGCTGGCCGCTCAGGTGTTCGTTTCAGAGCAGTGACGGTCAGAAATAGTGCTGAACAGGACAGCGGCCAGGGAGGAGTCTTCTGATCCAACAGGAGCCGCCCCGTCATGAGGGAGAAGCCGTCATAGGGGAGAAAGTGAGCTCTTTAGATCCTGTCGCAGAAGGTGCAAATCAACTGCAATATCCCTACGGAGGCCGCCCCACGGGTCTCCCTCTCAGGCATGACTGCAGTGCCGTGAGACGTTCTGCTAACACGAGACAGATCATCTCTATGGCATCCACCTGTCTGCCAGTCTGGTCCCTTGTCACAAAACACACGAGGCCAGAACAGTAAGACCTGCTTTGGGAAACTCTTGCCACCTTCCTGCTGATCACGTTCCTCTGGTGATGCAAAGGACTGTCCCATGGTGGCTCCCGATCTTATTCTGGGGTGAGGGTCCCAAGTTAGTGAGCCAGTAATAACTACCTCTGAGTGTCTTTGGAAGGCAGAGGACCACGGTTTCGGGTGCACAGGCCCGTGAAGTATCCTGTATGCATGTGGAAGTCTGAAAACCATGAAGTTAGATGGAAAGAAGCGGGAAACAGAAGTCACTGTGCAGCGCCAGCGGCAGCCTTTAAACCACGTGTCTCCATTTGAGATCACCATCCTGGCACAGAGTCGGGGATGGGTGGAGAACTCCAACATCTTCTTGCTTGCTTGCAGGATTTCCTCCATTCTGCTTTGAAATGATGCCTCCTAGCTTTACTTCCCATTAGGAGGGGTGTCGGTATCATGCCGGTTAAACGAGATGGTGTCCTGGGCAAGCACTTAGCACATGGCTGAACACAGGGCAAGTACTTAAGGAATGCTCGCTGGAGTCAAATCTTATTTTTCATTTTTCATTTATTATTGATTGATTGATTGAAAGGGGTGGGGTGCGAGGGGCAGAGAGAGAGAGGGAGAGAATCCCAAGCAGGCTCTGTGCTGTCAGCTGACTCGGGGCTCGATCTCACAAACCACGAGATCATGACCTGGCTGAAATCAAGAGTCGGACACTTAACCGACTGAGCCACCCAGGCGCCCCTCAGTTTTTCTTCACCAGCCCCACGTTGGCCTTTTCTCTGAAGGGCTAGAGAGAGGAATTTGCCAGCTGCCTCCTAACTGCCTGCTGCACCCCACATCCTCCGGGCACTGGCGGCATCACACGAGGATTCAACCCGCGTCTGTCCTTCCTTCCGGGAGGTGGGTCGGAGGAGGGCGTTCCTCTTCTCTACTGCAACTCAAAGACCCTGACCTGGGACGAGAGCTGGCTCCCCAGGCACGGCTCTCCCACTGACACCTGAATGAAGCCGACTGTGAATCGTAACTTCTCTGGCCTCAGTTCTGCCTTTGACAGAGTGAGGGGACAGGGCTGGGCAGAATATGGCCAAGGTTCCTCCTGGTTCTCAGATGCTAGGGTCCCGGCCCCGTTCACCCTCTGTGAGGGGACACCTTCCTGCAAAACTTCAGGCTAACACCTGGAAGCGGAGTACTAAGGCAGCACCTTCAGTACACACCACAGAAGAGGGAACCGAATAAAAGCCCGGGATATCCCAGGAGCGGCTAATATCGGCTTTGTGATGCCCCCTTGTGTCCAAATCCGGCAAAGGCCACTGCGCGCCTCTGTTCTAACCACCAAACCACCACAGAAGGAGAATGACTAGAGTGACTGAATATATGACCCTCTCCCCTTCCCAATTCGATATGAACAACAGTAATCAGGTTCATGACGAGATAGACTCTAATGGAATATGGAAAGGAAAGCGGACTTGGCCTAAAGCCTAAGAAAGACATCCCTCCTCGGACATCCCTGGAGGCTGTGTTGGAGCAAGCAGGCCCAGGGTAACGGGGACGTCAGGGGACTCTCCCATACGCAAGGACGCTTGAGGGAGTTGGGGATTCCGTCATTCTCAGGGCGCACCAGTCTCTAGCACCCCAGGCTTCCCGACTGTCAGGAAGTGACACGTCAGGGCTGGCCGCATCTGAGTGGGACCGAAGATGTTAAGGGACGGGGGAGGAGCGTGCAGGTCCGACCGAAGAAAGTGCTGCAGGAGGGAGTTTCCAAACCCACTCGGTCTTTCTCTTCTTGGAGTCAAAGCAAAGCTGGCAAACTGGTGGCCCGCAGGGTGAATTTGCCGGGAAGACCGGTGTTATCTAACCTTCCGGGCACATTACCAAATTCCATTAGCTCCCAACGTAAAAGCTCTGGGGATCTCACACAAAACCCCGCATTTTGGCCTCTCAAAACCCAGAGCATAGTGAAGCCGAAATCCCCACACAGAAGTAGTCAGGTGGAACTGGGTGCAGGCGGTCTCTTTTAGGGGGCACGTGGTCCCCACCTGCCCACCCCTCTCTACTGCTCGAGAACAATGAGGCTGGACGCCAGGTGTCATTTATCCACTCGCTCGTGGGGTCCTTTTTCTTAAGTAGTGACCTAAACTGCGGGCCGTGTTTCAGAGAGCGCAGGGTGGGGGGAGCCAGGGAAGTGAAGAAGATTCCTGTCGTTCAGCATGCAAACAAGATGCTCCTGCGTGGACACACTCGGCCGGCTTCACCCATTCCCACGACCAGCAGGGTCCCTGTAGGCACTCACATTTCTTACCTCTACTTTCAAGAATGTCAAAACCGTCACCTGGTTACCACATGGTGCCTTTCCCCAGCAGACCCCAGTGTCAGTCACCGGTGGCCGGGGGGGGAACTGAAAGCAGCTCTCCAGGAAGGAGCGTGAATCCCCCAAGGGAGAAAATGAAAATGTGTCGGGAGGAAGGGCTGCTGCCGTGGCCGCTGGCCGGTGGCCGGCTACGTGGCCACGCGCTGTCCTGAGATCCCGCGACTGCCCTCCGCTGCGGAACAGGCTAATGAGGAAACGTGGCTGAAGCGAGATAAAAGGTCTGAAGAGCAAGCGTGGGCAAATAAACCCAGCCCAGCCTCTTCCAGGAATGTGGGCTTGGGACTCAGTCACCAATTCTACCACCGCTGGTGGGATCCGCACGTTTGGGCAGGTTCCGCACTGCACAACCCTGGGGGAGGGTACGGCACACACAACGCAGACCTCGCAGTTACATACGTTTATTGTAACAACGTTCCGGCAGACGGTAGTTGGTGTCTTGTTCCAACAGAATCAATATATTCTTACAATTTTCTGACATATAGAGGCGACGTGTTCTGAGGACAGGCACCAATTTCTGGCACACATGAAGCTGCCACATAGCAGCAACTGTGGACCCTGGGTTGGCTGAGGTGAGCCACTTCACTTGTTCCTCCCAAGTTCATGTCTACCAAGAACTCCTAGCTCTAGAATACATGCACTTCCCAGTATGGCTCAGTAAACTTACTACCTACGCTCCAGCCTCCACATTCACAGTTGGGAGTCTGGGCAAAGTGCCTGCCAGGACGAATGGAGTTTGCACAGACACGAGAATGCCTACACGTGGCACTTCCTGCGCAAAGGGGCACAGTGCTCAATGTTCCAGCCCGGGGGACCCGCACGGGGAACAGGAAGGGAAACACTGCACTGCGGGTTCCCGACACCGAGGACATGTTTAATCAAGCGGCCCTTCAGAGCAGATCCCAGGACACATGGCCCCATTCCGCTCCCTAAGTCTCGATTTCGGGGTCATCAGACCAGGGGGTGACAAGGACAGTTCACAGGCAATAGATCGTCCATTAAAAACCCCCCGTCTCACAGAGTACACCTTTTTGTGATGGGCTTCTCACCTCCAACATGCGGGACCGTCGGATTGTGATGTGGGTGACGTGGGGAGAGGCCGAGCTGGTTTCCACGAGCCCCAGTTTCTCCTTCTCCTTGGTAACCATGTTTCGGAACAGGAGAACTCTCTGAAATGAGCAAAGGTGAGACCGGGAACTGGGTCAACAACGGATGATTCCCTAAAGACACGCTGTACGGGACTAATGAAACAAGTCACGCGAGAGGCCACCACAACGGGACGCTCTGATAGATGCTACGGGTCAGAAGTGTCTGGGGAGAACAGGAGACGTTCCCAAAAACAACCTCGGGAATTAGAAATCTAGCTGAGTACATGCCAAGGAAGAAAGGCCCCAGAAAGAGTGATCTGGCTGCAGCCACAGTCCGGTTAAAAATAGTCTGGAAGCCGGGACGCCTGGGTGGCTCATTCAGTTAAGTATCTGACTTCGGCTTGGGTCATGATCTCACAGTTCATGGGTTTGAGCCACACAATGGGCTCTGCACAGTGTGGAGTGTTTTTGGGAGTCTCTCTCTCTCTCTGCCTCTCCACCACTCGTGCTTTCTCTCTCTCAAAAATAAATAAGCTTTAAAAAAAAATGGGGTGCCTGGCTGGCTCAGTCAGTTGGGCGTCCGACTTCAGCTCAGGTCATGATCTCGTGGTCCATGAGCTCGAGCCCTGTATCAGGCTCTGTGCTGACAGCTCAGAGGCTGGAGCCTGCTTCCGATTCTGTGTCTCCCTCTCTCTGACCCTCTCCTGCTCACACTCTGTCTCACTCTCTCAAAAATAAATAAACGTTAAAAAAAATTAAAAAAAAAAAAACAATGGTCTGAGAGAAAATCATTCTCATTCAGTCCATAAGCCACTGTAAAAACCTGGTGGTAGAATAGGTTACAGAGGCTGCTTTATATACCTATGCCTGCTTTAAAGGAAATCAATGTTAGGAGTTAAAAAAGAGAAACATTTCAAAGATAATTTTTCTCACTGTCAGAAATTTCAAAAAATGATCCCACAGAATAAAGGTCCCTGACCTTTTATCAGCCTCCTCTGTGCCCTCAAGCACACCATAGGCCCCCTTGGTGTGGCCCCCCCCCCCCCCCCCCCGTAATATTTCTCAGTTACTGTTAGAGAAGAACCCTCTCTCCCATGGTCAAGATTCTGATAAGCCCCTTTCAGGAGAGCACGACCCTTGGCCCCATCCTGGGGTTGAGAATCACTGCTGTAAAAGCACTCTGATGATGTCTGCTGAATGAAGAAATAAATCCAATCACTGCTGATTTTGTTTAAAAATAGGAATCCCCTCAAATGTCAAAGGATTTGTTAAATACAAATAAGAACAGTCAGAATGGTTAACAACAACGATGGAAACAAGAGCTAACTATATACAGGAGAGGCTAGTGTGTTTACGTTTGATCATTTCATTGACTACGAAGTTAACACACGGCTGCAGCAGGAAAAGTGATTGCCAACGGCTTCCCGAGGAGGAGGAGGAACGTATCTGGCAGAGGGGTTACTTCTCAGGGGAGCCGCTTGAGGTGGCTGGTTCACCAGCCTAGAAACAAGGACGGAAGTGCTCTGGATAGTATCAGGGTTCCAGGACAACATGGAAAGGAAGGATAGACGGAGCCACAGTGAGGGAGGCTGTGACGGGGACAAAGGGCACTGGCATGTGTCTTGTCTGTGCAGGGGGAGTTGAGACTTCCAGAACAGGTCTTTAACTTGTGTGGGGCCGTGAGGCACGACTGTTTGCTCTCACCCCAAATCTTTAGCATGACCTGAACACGAGGCAGAAGAAAAGCTTCCCAGGGCACCTGGGTGGCTAGGTCGGTTAAGCATCTGACTCTTGACTTAACCTCAGGTCATGACCTCGTGGTCGGGCCCTGAGCTGACAGTGTGGAGCCTGCGCGGGATCTTCTCTTTCCGTCTCCGTCTGCCCCTCCCTCCACTCGTATGTGTGTGCCTCTCTCTCGCTCAAAATGAACAAATAATCATTTTAAAAAAATTTTAAAAGAAGAGTTTCCCACCTGGGTTAATCCCATATGGGGCAGAGACTGCCCACACAGAACTAAAAGTGCAGAGGTGGCCGTGAGAATGGCAGGAGTCAAGGAAAGACTGTGTGGGGCTCTGGTCTCCATGGGGCATGAAGGGGGTTTGGGGCAACGGTACGCAGCTCTCGATGGTATGAGAGGCCTCACGACGGCAGCAGACATCTGAGAAAGGGTCCTTGTCTCCATTTTGCAGATGAAGACACTGACTCACCCAAGGTCACACAGCTGGTGGACACAGGGGCCACAGTCAAACCCGGGACTCACACACGGGCCACCACACCACAGAGCCACTGCCCACCCCATGTGGCACCAGGCCTTCCAGGCCAGAACAAAAGAGAAGGTCTCAAGTCCCAGTCCGAGGATGCACTGCACGTAAAAGCGTAAAAGCAATGTAAGAGAGTGCAGAGAAGAAAGTGCGGCGTGTGTGAACGAGCCCGAGCCGAGGCCTTTACAAACTTTGAGGGAAGCAGGAACAGCTTTGTGGGCCACCCACATGAATGAGATCAAGAACAGGGAGAGTTCTGGTGTTTAGGGCAGATGCCATAATGACAGGTGCAAGATTGCGGGCAGGCCTGGAGAGACTATAACCCCCGTGTGCGCTCTGGCAAGAACATGCCAGCGAGAGAGGGCAGTACGTGCCCCCCCAGGAGGGGACAGTGCCTCGCTGCTATGACATACTGAGCGTCAGATGCCCTCCTGTAACTGCTGGGGCCATAAAAGGGTCAGGACAGGTGCCAGGGGATTGGGAAGGGTCCCCACGAGAGGAGAAAAAGTTCCTGAACCAAGGACAAAAAGCTTGGATGGCAATCTTAAGCACAATTCCCCAATTCCCCAAAGAAAAAACACACAGTGAGGATTAGATTATAGCCATGATTATGGCTTATTATTATGATTATTAGATTATGGCCAAGACATGCCAACTAATCTCAGAAGTTCTCAGGCTTCTTGTTCTCAGTCCCCCCACAGACTCAGTAATGACTTTCACGGCACTCCTAGGTCAAAAGAAATACTTACAGTGCCATCTACGAGGTAGCGAGGGTCCTAGCCACTCGGTAAGTATTTATGTGCTAAGAGCTTCGTATTTTAAAAATACATGCACGTTGAAACGAAAACTGAGTTTTGTTTTTAAAACCCAGCGTAGTGGCATCCTCGAAAGGAGCGTTGAAATCGTGAGCTCGGGCTGGTGCTCCACATGGTGTCCAAAGGATCTCACTGTGCTCTTCTCAAAAACCTAAAATGCCCTGTGACAACCCAGGGTCACCCCAGCAGAGCTCCTGTGACCTGCAGACACATGGAGCGGCAATCCCAGACTACAAGGGATGGGAGTGCTATGGTCCAGGGCTGACCTCACGGACACGCGGGGCCAGGGCAGGGTGCTGCGTTTTCAGTTAGACTGCCCCAAACTGGACGAGGCCCAGGGGATGGGCGGCTGGAAGCCACTTCCCCAAGGAGTAGCTGGGGGGAGGGGAAGGATGCTACCTGTGGCACAGAGCAGACCAGAAAGCAAACGAGAGTTGTCTGCACATCTCAGAAGATTTGGAGATTCCACTTAGAGTGGCTGTTCAAGGACCAGAGAGTAAGTTACACAGAAGTAAATCAGGTTAAGGTGAGGAAGACCGTCCCATCACTGGGAAGAGTAAAGCAATACAACGGATGGCTTTGCAAGGCTCCTGGCCTTCTACCTGAGGCAAGGTCAGGTGTATTGTCGGAGGCCTCCCACCCCAGACGGAGGCGTTTAGCTAAGTCATCCCCACAAGTTCCCTTCATTTCTAAGAGGCTCTGCTATCAAGTGCAATAAGAATTTAAACAGCCACATCCGTTTGCAAATCACTACTTGAGGGTAAAGAACGGCAACTACGAGTATTAACATCAAGGTCAAAACAATATCAAAGAGCAGCGAGGAATATGTATCTCTGAAAACTAAGGTTCAATGTACAAAAAATGTGACTTAGGCTCTTTTCTAAAAATGTCTTTTGTCCAAAAAGAAAAAACAAAGGGAGGGGCGCCTGGGTGGCTCCATGTGTTGAGCGTCTGACTCTCTCGTCTCAAGTCATGGTCTTGCAGCTCATGGGTTCGAGCCCTGGGTTGGGCTCTGCGCTGACAGCGCAGGGCCTGCTTGGGATCCTCTCCCTCTCTCTCTGCTCCTCTCCTACTTGTGCTCTCTCTCAAAATAAATAAACTTAAAAAAAAAAAGAAAGAGAAAAAGAAAAAGGAAAAGAAAGAGAGGCACACGAAGACCGTAAGAGTCTCTTCTGAAGGAGCACAGTATCATTGCGGGTTCCAGCAGACATTTCTGGAGTGTTCACTACAGACCAGGGACACGGGCAGCACCTTCCCTCATTTCCTGACACTCTGGCCACCGTACCTGACCCTTTCTGAGACTCTCATGTCTCTGGGGTCCGGGACACCACACTGCTGGTTTCCCTCCTCTGATGAGTCCTCTCCTCATGCTGGCCCTCTTAACAACAGGCCCCTTGGTTGTCTGACTCCGCCCGGTTCCCTGACCACCCTGTCCGTGGCCATGGATGCAGTCAGATTTGGGCGCTGTCCACGTCCAGTGTCTCTCTCCAGCCCCACTGTCCGATGGCCTCGAGGAGTGGCGGACACCGCACGCCTGTGCCGCCTGTTCAAAGCTGACCTCCTCTAGCCCGCGCCCCTACCCCAGGGAATGACTCCCCCAAGCGCCCAGGAGCCCAAGCCAGAAGCCCGCCCACCACCTGAATCCCTCCTTTCCTTCTCTGAATGTCTTTGTTCTGACCCTATCCTCTCTCCACTCCCATAACACCTCTGCCTCTAGCTGGTCTTCCGCCCCATGGCCAGAAGGAACCTTCTAAAGTGTAGCTCTGACCAGGGGCCCCCGAAGCTGATAACGCTCCAACGGCTCTGGCCAAAATCCAAGCTCCTGCCCTTGGTCTGCAGGGTCCTTCCAGCTCCAACCCCTATAAACCCGCTCAGCTTCCTGGCTCTCCTTCATATCCTCCGCAGCCAGACCGTACGTCGGGCCCTCCATTAGCACCGTATTCTCAACCCCCCGGGCCTTTAACCACTGGAAGCTTCTCCTGACTCCCTTCCCCCTATTGCCAGCTGGGCCTGGCCCCCTTGTCTGGACTCCCCCAGCATCCATCCCTGTGACATGCCCCCCACCTGCTAGAACTGCCAGTGCATACTTTCTGCAGTTTCTGTACTCGGCTTAATACCTGATGTAGATGGAGACCCACTGTGCGCGCACATTTGCAGAGTGAACGAGCTCGTTTCTTTCTTTCCAACTGCTACAGCAAAGGGGGCGAGTCGGGTGCCATGTGGCGGGGCACAAAGATGCACAGGGGCCCGGCTCTGAGAGCAACTCACGTTTTTGTGGGGAACGACATGAGGGACGTACTGCAGGATCAGCTGTGCCCGTCTTCTGTCCTTGTCCAGTTCTTGGAAGAGCACGCTAGGTTTGAGGTCCCTGCAGAAGAAAGGCATGGGTTTGGGGTTATCATAGGACAGCAGCTCTCTAGCGCAGGGGCGGCCAGCTCCAGCTTGCTGCCGTTTCTGTAAGCAAGGTTTCGGCGGAACACGGCCACGTCCGTCCACCGCGTACCGTCACTGGCCGCCTTCCCGCCACAATGGCAGACTGGGGCTCTTGCAAAGGAGAGCCTCTGGCTGCAAAGCCTAAAATACCTACTCTCTGCTCCGCCAGACCCCACTCTAGTGCCACAACGTAAGAGCCAACACGTCATTTATAAAAAATGGCAGACATCTTGGGACACCTGGGTGGCTTCGTCGGTTAAGCTCGATCTCGGCTCGGGTCACGATCTCACGGTTCATGAGTTCAAACCTTGAGACAGGCTCTGTGCTTACAGCACAGAGCCTGCTTGGGATCCTGCCTCGCCCTCTCTTTGCCCCTCCCCTGCTTGCTCTCTCTCTTAAAATACACAAACTAAAAAAAAAACAAAACCAAAACAAAACTGCAGACATCTTACACTTAGTTGTTGTAAGTGGATCTCCCCACCCTACCCCCAAAAGGCCAGCTGTAGTTTTCATCCTGCTCGTTCTGTTGATAAAAACCACCACTGAACCCTCATAACCTGCTGCTCAGTTCAGCTACAAGAAGTTTCTTCCCATTTGCTAACCATGCCCTGGCTTTGTCACCATTACTGAGCCCTGACCACCCTCAGGGTGAGCACGTCCTCACAGGCACCAACCACTGGGCGGTCTGTCCTCCCAGGGGGACAGAGGATGAGGGAGCGATGAAGACCCTTTGGCCCCAGAGCACGAGTCTGGCCGCCTGACGGAGGGGAGCCTGGCCCCCACAAACCCGCTCGCCCGGCCCTGCTCCTCACTTTCGCAGCCAGTGGTCCTCGGGGGCAAAGCGCCGCCGGCAGTCCCTCTCGTACAGCACCATCAGCCAGCCGTGGACAGAATGGAACAGCTCCAAGGTGTCCCCCTTGGCGTTCTCTGTGGGTCAAAGAAATGGGAGAGCTGCAAACACAGAGCTGGTCAGGGCTGGCAAGGAGCCAAGAGGATGGCGCCTTGTCTCTGCACGTCACCAGCCCCCACCAAGGTCTCTGTCTCCCTCACTCTATAGAGTCCACGTGGAATCGACAGAATAAAAGGCGCCCTGGGTACGTTCTGTTTGCAGGACCCTAGCGTCTCAGACACAATCACCACTGTCTGCCTCCCACTAGCAGCTGATCCAAAGGACCTTTTTAATCTAAGGAGCTTTGTACCAAGCAAACTGGAAGCACTTCAGGAGGTGAGCTCTGACTTGGAGCGTGCCCTGACACATGTTCCCTTTTCACGGAAATCGACTCAAAGAAGCAAAGGGAGATCCGGGGCAAAATCATCATCGTTAATAATCCTTCACACCTACACGTACTTCCTGAAGGGAGATGTAAAACTTCCATATCTGCACCTACTATCTTAAGAGGCCGCAGACAGGAGAAGTACAACTTCCAATTACGTGAATAAACGTGCCTGTGCAATCGGTTGTGATGGGCGATAAAGCTAGGCATCAGCTGATGTTCCAGACCGTGGCCTCCCCGCGTGCAGCACGACGGCTGGCATCTTCGCCTTACCTACGATCCCATCCCAGATCATCTTAAACACAAAGGAGTTCAGGAAAGAGGAGATGGTGACCAGCTCTTCCAGTTTGAATGAAATTTGTTCTTCGTAAACTTCGATGTCGTCAAGGATCCTAAATCAGATGGAAAATTATTCACAACTTCCCACGGAGGAAAGGGGAGGAACGACGAGATGTGTACCTCTTACTAGACGAATAGAAGCTCACGAAGTAAGCTCTGATGGGTAGGATGTGCTTCAGGAGAACCCGGAGGGGAGAGCAGCTGGGGACAGAGGTGAAGCAAAAGCGACCACGTGCAGATGAGTGTGGAAGCTGGTAATGGGCATTTGAGGGATCCTTCTACTCTTCTCTCCGCTTTCTATTAATTTGAAACTGTCCATAGTGAAAAATTTAAAACCACAACAGAGAGAGGAAAACAACAATAAGCTTCTCTCTGTATTCTCCTTATTCATAAGGATCTGACTGTGACACCTTCTCCATCCATGCCTATCCATGCTTATCAAGAAATCTTGACAGAGAGTGTATGCCCACTGAGAAAAGCTGTAGAATCTTTCCCTGCATCTGCAGCAGCCACTAGTGACCGTTAGTAGGTACCTGAGAAGTGTTTATGAGGGAATGAAAAACGAATGTTTGAAAGAATGTGTGAATAAATGAATTGTTTAAGATACAGCTCTACCTGAAAATCTCCTAAGTCTGCTCCGTTCATCTTAGGGCATGACTCATTCTTGGGTCGTCTTAGACCCAGCCCTTCAGGGTGTCTTACCCTTGCCCTGGCCTCCAACTGCTCACGGAGCACCTCTCTCCGTGGTTCTTACCCAATCTGTCACCTTGTGTCCCTGATCCCCTCCCACCCAATGTCTTCTACCATGAACATAACTGCCTGACGGGGTCCATTCTCATAATTCTTTACCAACCTTTGGAAAAAGTGGAATTAAAAGAATACCAAACACACAAGTAGACACATAGGCTGAAAAAAAAAGCACTGACTGGGACTCACATCTATTAATTCCCCACTCTGAGCCAGGCACTGCACTGAGAACTTGACTTTCCTTTTCTCATGTACTCCCTATCAGATGGCTGATAACCATTTCTACTCTTTGAAGGAGGAAGCTCAGAGTGGTTAAGCAACTCGCCTAGGGTTAGTCGATAATCATAACAAGAACCGCAGCCCGCAGCCCTTCCTAAGTGTCCGGGACTGTGCTAAGCACTTTGTGTGCTTTATCTCCTGCAATCCTTACCACAGAGCCCAGAGACACGTGCTACTGTTGTTCCCGCTTGTAGGTGAGGAAGCAAAGGCTCGGAAAGGTGGAGCCCCCTTGCCCGGGGTGTCTCAGGAAGTGGCCCACCCAGGATTTGCATCCTGGCACTCTGGCTATGGAACTTTCCAGGTAACTACTAACCTAGCAAGGAAATGGTAGAGCAGTGATTTGAACCCAGCTCTGGGAGAATCCCAGAGCCCACACTCAGTGGGACTGAACCAGCTCCCCTGGAAGGATGGAACTAAGAACTGCTGAACCCCAACTATGTGCCACCTACTTTGAAAATGTTTTCTCATCTAATTTTCCTAATGACCCTGCCACACGGGTCCAGAGGATGGCGGCAATCACATCAGCAACTACTTCCTTCCTGACACTGTCATTGGGCTTCTCCACATTCTGGAGAGGAACTCGGCCCCACAGCAGTCAACCTACGTGACGAGGTGCCGGGAGCAGTCACAGAACAGCGTCAGCATGGCCAAGAGCTGCTTGGACTCTTCGGTGTCATTGTTGAGGCACTCCGAGAAGAGCTTTAACCCTCCGTGGGGCCCCAGCTCACAGATAAACGCCCACAGTTTGGGGAGCAGGTCATCAAGGTAAGTGAGTCCTGGAAAAGGACAGAGAAACCCAAGCTTCAGGTGGGGGCACCATCTGGGTCACGGTTTCTCCTATCCGCTGGGGGAACAAAACACTCCTATTAGTGGACACTTAATGGGTGTGAAAAAAGGTGCAATTACTAAGAAAATCATTATCACCACCGAGAGTGATGATGGCAATAACAGCTACCGTTTAGTGGGTGCTTTCTATGTTCCAGACGTCATTCTAAGTACTCTGCATGCATTATCACCTTTCTACCTTGTGAAACCTAACGTTACCTCCATCTTATAAGGGAAGAAACTGAAGCCTGGAGAGGTTGAGTAATTAGCTCCAAATCACTCAGTCCAATAAGGAGCAGAGCCAAGAAGAGGAACCCAGGTCTGTCTGACTCAGCGTTTATATTTTAAATCTGGGGTCAGCAAGTTGTTTCTGGAAAGGCCTAGAGAGTCAGTACTTTCGGGCTTTGTGGGCCTGGCCTAACACCCTGTCACACTACTGAATGCTACCAGCATAGCACAAAAGCAGCCACAGACAAGATGTAAATGAATGGATGGGGCTGTGTTCCAATAAAACTTTATTTACAAAACCAAGTGGTGGGCCGCATTTGGCCCCTTTGCTGACCCCTGCTTTAAACCATCTTTCTGGCTCACCTACAATTTAGCAAAGCTTTCCTCTTTTCTACTATTCTACCTTTGTTAAAAATGGGAAAGCCATTAACGACTGTAGCAGAGATCCCGTGAAGTGTCACACAAACATTTAACCCTGGGTGGAGAAGACATTTTCGGAACGCTTCCCGATGGCATTTTAGAAATGCTTCCCGATGGCTACAAGGCATCAGACACACAGGCTACGTCACTATCACATTTTAAGTCTATTAGTGCAGCTACTGACTCAGAGAGTCTGGCTCTGAAAGTCCATGCGTCCCTGAAACTACAGTAGGGCGTGTACCTCAAATTATTCCTCATTTTTCACTTTCTGCCGGAGTCCTTATAACCCCCCTCATTTTACAGGGCACTCTGAATTACTCGGTACTGGACAAAGAACCGCTTCGGGAAGGTATACCCGCCTGGAGGAGGAGGACGATGACAGACTCAATCAGTGCTGCTCTGTGCTTAGACCAGGGTGGCCTGAAGGAACCAGAGAGGAGTGGCCACTTACTACTCCTGAAGGCTGGAGCTCACACTTTCCAAGGGGCAGGACAAGATTACGGAACGCAGACCCCTCAGAATTTAAGAGGAGGTGGAGACAGAGACGGAGTGAGCAGCCGCACTGCGGGGACCACAAATACACTCCCACGGGACGAGAAGGGAAGAGCAACTGCTCTCACATCATGTGAATGGCCCTCACGGCGGGGACGAACATGCTCGTTCCCGGCCTCAGACGCGGCTTCAACAAGGGCTGCGTCCGGCGCGACTCCGACGGCAACGAAGACGCAGGGCCCTGGGGAGCCGGGCCACAGGGCAGCACGTGGCACGCGAGGAGCGGGAGCAAAGCGCGTGGTCTCCCACACTCTGCTTCGCGTGTCGCTAAACAGACCCAATACTCTACCGACGCTTTACGCTAGTTTATCTCCTTCTTAAAAGGATACGTTTTCAAGTCAGCCAAGAGAACTTCTGGGTTCTCTCACTGGGACGAGGTTCTCTCACTGGGACGAGGCATTCAGATGCCTGAATTTGTGGTCGCCTCAAAAAGCTGAACGCTCACCTCAAAATCACGTCACTCGATACGCTTCTTAAGCCCTCACACTGGGTGCTGGGGCCCTGGGCTTGGTCCGGACCCCTTTTCGTCTGCTTTTACCCTCCCCCGAGGGAACCTGTCCCGGGCCCAGGGCTTTACACAGCACGCCTCTGCTCGCGCCCCCGCGCGGTCCACTCGCGTGCCTGACTGGCACCTCGCTCTCCTCACGGCCAGGCAGGACTCTGTTCCCCCAGCCTCCCTCCCAGCGGGCTTCTCCAGCTCTGCAAATGCACCACCATCCACAGGCTGTGGGGGCCAACAACCCGGCCTCATCTTGGAAGCCTCTAGCCTTCACTCCCCCAAATCCAACTGTACCGTAGGACCTGCAGACACGACTTCTAAAACACGCCCAGGTGCCCCTGCTTTCAACCCCGCCACCACGCCAGGCCTGTGTTGTCCAAGCGGGAACCGCGCTGCCCCCGAGGAGGCCTCTGAGAGTGTCTGGAGACGGGCAGCGTTGGCACGAACGGGGAGGGGAAGCGCCACGGGCATCTGTGATGGTTGGGCCGCTCAACATCCTACAAAGGACAAGACGGCTTCCACCGCCAAGAACTGTCGGGCCCAAAACGCCAGCAGTGCCGCGGCCGGGAAACCCTGCTCCAGTCCAAGCCCACGCTGTCTCATGACATCCATGGTCACAGTGCCCGTCATGACGGGCGCTACATTCTTCCCGTGCCTACAGCTCATCTCCTCATTCTTAGAATCCCTCGGGGAAGAGACCCCGACTGTCTCAGTCACCTCTTTATCCTCAGCCTGGCACACACAGGTGCTCTATCAATACGTGAAGATGAGTAAGTGTGAAAGAGAGAGGCAGTGGCAATTTATGATGTAAAAAAAGGTACAATGAAACAGAAAAGTTCCATATCCTTTACGTAGTCAATGGCTTTACGGCTCACAGACTTCCTGTCCTCGTAAGACCAATTCCTACGAGCAAGTCCTGCGAGGCAGTGGAAAGCCCCCAGTACCCACACTCTTGTGTTCACAGGGGCGGGGCGCAGAACTTTCTTCCTTGCTCAGCTAAGAAGGAAAATGCTGGGCAGAGACCCATGTGATGAAGATATTATGCGGCCGATAAAAATGACACTTTGGAAGAACCGCTGACCGGGATAAAATGCTTCTAAAATGATTAATGGAAAGGGCACAACTACGTATTTCAGTCTAAATATATACATACGTGTAGCACACTCAGGCACAGGTGGTTATCTTTGGAAAATGAGATTAAATATGGTCTAGGTTTTCTTTCTTTTCTTTTTTTTCTAGTTTTCTATTCAGAAAAACAGTAACTTTTGAAAGCAAATGGCACTCCGTAATGAAAACAAGAGCCAGGTCACAGGAGCAAGCCGCCCGCGCCAGGATGGAGGTTAGTGTGAGCCATTTAGCTGAGGTGTATCAACCTCGAAGGGGAATAGCTCAAAAACAGCCTCCTCCAAAATATATTTTCTGAGCTAAGGAAGCCAGAAGAAAATCAGCTTTTTCTAAGAAAAGTCATCCCCCAGTGTTGGAGACGGAAGAAGACGCCTCAGGCCTCCCAACCTGTGAGTATCTGCAGCCGGATCTGGGTCAGGGTCGTCAGCGAGGTCTGGTAGAGGACGCAGATGTTGCAGACCTTCTGGACCTCCGCAGAGTCCACACGCTTACCCCCAACAGGCCTGAGAATATTCCGAACTGATGCGGACTTCTGAAACGCGCGCTTCAGGAGGTCTGGCATGGAGAGGAGAAGGAACGTGTGAGCAGACGCTCAGCCATCTGCCCAGTTTCACTCTGTAAAGAGCATTTCGATAACGTGCCTCCTTTATAGCCAGAGCCGGACAGTGGGGCCACTGCTCTGACTCAAGTTATCTCTCTGGGATAAATTAGAAAAGCATTAACCACAGGCTTTTAGGTGGAACCCAAAGACCTCTTCAGAACATCAGAAGATGTTCCAGAACAAGCCAGGCACGTTCGACTCCTACAGGGGATTCCTTTACTTTGCCACCGGACTTCAGAACCCACAAGGGTAAAAATTCGACCGTACTAGGGGATGATGGGTGAAGGCGGGTGGCCTGGTTGATTCCCAGTTCTCTGTCCTTTCAGAGGGGAGCAGCATCAACCTCGAGCACTGATACTTGCTTTGGGTTGTGCTCGAAGGTTAGTTTTAAACCTTCTCCCTTACATTTACATCCTGCTGAAGCGACACTGAGCCCTGCTCCCGGGCAGCTGTGACATGGGGCTCTGCACCACACTGGCTGGCAGAAGAAAAGTCACCCGGAACCTGGACATTTGCCACAGGCAGGTGGCGCCACAGAACTCGGTGTCACTGGCATTTCCCGAACTTTTCTCAGAGTGGGCAAGAAACCTTTCCATGGACCCTATGACTGATTCCGCAGTAGGAGCAATGCCAAGGTGGCCTGGCCAGTGACCCAGTGTCCTCTGCATATGGACCCCCACGTGGGAGACTTTTTCTATGATTAGGAACTCAGAAAGGCTCTACCTCCCTTAAGAAATGAACCTTCTGAGGCATGTGGGTGGCTCAGTCAGTTAAGCATCTGACTCTTAGTTTGGGCTCAGGTCATCATCTCGCGGTTCATGAGATGGAGCCCCACATCGGGCTCTGTGCTGACAGCGCAGAAGCCGGCTTGGGATTCTCTCTCTCCTAAAATAAATTAATAAACTTAAAAAACTGAGGGCACCTGGGTGGCTCAGTTGGATAAGTGTCTAACTCTTAGTATTGACTCAGGTTGTGATCTCACGGTCGGTGGGATCAAGTCCCGTGTTGGGCTCTGCACTGACAGTGCAGAGACTGCTTGGGATCCCCTCTCTCCCTCTCTCACTGCCCCTCCCTCGCTGATGCTTTTTCTCTTTCTTTCAAAATAAATAAACTTAAAAAAAATTTAAAATTTAAGAAACGGGCCTTCCTTCTTCCTGCTAGGGAAGAGTAAGAAAAGATCCCCACCCCCCTTTTCATTTTAGCTACTAGAAATTCAGAGCCAAATGGAAGCCCAGAGACAACCACCATGGCCCTTGTGGCACACCCATCTGTGGACACTCTTCTCTATATACGACCTCGGTTTTGTTCACCTACTGCTACTTCCCTGGTCCTTGTTTTCTATTCCTGAAGATTTTCTATTGCTGTTTTGCTGAATGTGAACTTGGCTTAGTGGTCTTAAAACCCTTGTGGGAGAAGTCCGAGCGTCACAGAAACAGAGGGGAGAAGGCACACAGGGACAACAGGAGCGGCCCCTGAGCCAGGCAGAGCCACAGGGTCGGCCCCCCCGAGCCACTTACTCTTCACGGGAAGCACGTTCTGGGGGGATGCCGGCTGCGCGTGGGCTGGCTCCTGGTTCTCCAGAAGCTTCTTGTTCAGGATGTCACTGAAGAAGATCCGGATCAGAGGCACCCCCCACAGGAACTGCAGCTGTTTGGTGATCAAGGGCATGGACTCGTTAAGGCTACGAGAGAGCAGGAGACGGGCGCTGTCAGCTCCGCCTGACGGATGGCCGGGGAGAGCCCGCTCAGCCCCCCAGAGGGCCTTCCGCTTGGAGGGGTGGCTACAACCTGCCACTCGACATGGCGAGTAAGAGGATACGAAAAAGGGGGCCTAGATGCATAAGGCACTGGCCTCTTTGCCTCCTCTGCCACCCCACCCAGGCCTCCCGTGCCGCCAACAGCATCCCTGCTCGCCCCAGGGCCGCAGGCTCCACCTGCCATAGTCATGCCCTCTCTCTGTTCTGACCCCACCCCATTTACCATCCAGTCGACAAAAGCCATCTGCCGTCTGCTGCACTGGCCTCTTCTTCACATCCAGCCCGCAGGCCTGGCCCGCGAGTCTCCACGACCCCCAACCTCCTGAAAGTCTCCCCGCTCCACGCCGCAGCCCTAGCGTCAGACTCACACTCCTGAAATCCGCCTTCATCACCTCCCGGCTTAAGAGCCTATGAGGGCTCCCCTGGCTCCCGGCACCACAGTGGAAACAGCCACGACCCATGAGCACGAGCCAGGCCTAGAGGCAGGCCCTTCACGTACCTTATCTCCTCCAATTCTCTGAAACACCACACTCCGAGAGACTGTGAAAATCATCCCCGGGTTTCGGGCAAGGAGAGCAGGGTAAAGGGGCTTGTCCAAGTCCACTCAGAGCAGACCAGGTTGCCCACTGCTGCCCCCCCCGCCCCTCCTGCCTCCCAGAACATCCTTCCTGAGGCCACAACACACCTGCCCCATTCTCCTCAGGCTGGGCTATCACACTGGGGCCCATCACGGGCTGGCCATTTGTCTTTTCAACTGGATGGCACTCTGGTAGGAGGAAAAGGGAGGCTATCCTGGGATTTCCTCCCCTGGCCCTCACTCTTTGTTTCAAGGAGATCTGCCAGGGATCCAGGCAGCTATCTGAACAGGAAAAGAGCCGGAAGCTCTAGCCACCTTCACTCCCGAGACCTGCCTCATCTCAGCCCAGGAGGCTTGTTCTGCTTTCAAATCTGTGATGCCGTTTACTTAATCTCTCTCTTTGAGCCTAGCGCTTTTAATGTTTTTGAGTCCTTTAGTTACAAAATTTTAAACTTATATTCCACCTCTTGAAAAGGATCTGAGGTGACCTCTACCCCCTTTCAGTCACGGGGCTTATTTTAATCACCTGCAAAATACGGCAGTCTAGGGAGTCAGGAAAAGTGATACTGAAAAAGAAAAAATAGGGTTGACAGATAAGGTTCACAATTTACTAAAGAATGAAATACAAAATAAATGATCTCAAAAAAAAAACCAACAACAAAAAACTATTGAGTGGTGCCTGGGTGGCTCAGTCAGTTGAGCGCCCGGCTCTTGATCTCGGCTCAGGTCACGATCTCACAGGCTGTGGGTTCAAGCCCCACATCGGGCTCTGCACTGATGGTGTCAAGTCTGCTTGGGATTCTCTCTCTCTCCTCCTCTCTCTCTGTCCCTCCCCCACGCATGTGCATGCTCTCTCTCAAAATAAATAAACTTAAAAAAAAAAACAAAACAAACCTGTTGATATTTACAGGTAAAAAAAGAAACTGAAGGGACGTTCACACGGTTGTCTCTGGGTAGTAGCACAATGGGATGGTTTTTTTTCTTTTGGTCTTATCTAGATTTTATCCAGTGATATATATTACTTTTGCAACCAGAAACAAAACAACAGAAGCCGGAAGAAAGATGGAAGGAAGAAGGGGGAGGTGGTGAGAGACAGGCAGGAGACAAGAAAGGCAGTGATTTGCCCTGGGACTTACCCATAGTCCACAGATTGGGAGAACCAGCCGAGGACGGGGTGCCAGTGCGTCAGGTTGGATTTCTTCTGGGACACGTACTTCTGACAGTAGCACAGCATCTGGGTGAGCAAACTCACGAACCCATCCGTCTCTTCCTCTAACACCTTGGGGCTGAGGGAGCCCAACTGCAGAAGGTTGCCTGCAAAGAGAGAAGGCTGAGTGCAAGGAGCCCGGGCAGACCCGCTCCGTCACCTCGCAGCCCCACTCTCCGCCTGGGGCTCCCGCAGTCACGTCCACGCGCAGGAAGAAATCCCACGTGGAGAGGCACCTGGCAGCTGGCAGTGCTGGGGCTGCTCCGTGTCGCGCCTGGCTTCAAACCCTGGCCCTGCCACAGAGGAGCTGTGCGACCCTCAACCCACCTCTCGAATCCGTCTCCTCACCTAGAAGATTGGGATAATGATCCCCACTCTTGCCGTGAGGATGACAGGCAGACTCATACGCAGACGTGTGTGAACTTTAGTTAGCATATAACACTTCGATACGACACTAAAACTCGAGAATCGAGAGTCAATGTAAGAAATGACCTTTGGAAGGACACCTGAACGTCCCAGGAAGTCACTCTTGTTCAGCGTTCACCGAAGTTACTCACCACGAACTCCCTTAAAATTTAGCCCCAAGGACCTTTTCCTCCATTAAAAAAAACCTAAGTGATGAGAATTACGCTCTACCTATTCGCTTCTGTCCTTTCTCTACTTACAAGGAAAACGTAAAATAGATGATGAGGCTCTGCTCCGATCTAAACACCACCCAGCTGTGCCCTCCCTTCTCTTTTGAGATGAGAATTACCCAGGTGACTCATCCCATTTTCATTCTTCTCTTGGATGCCAGGAAGCTGAGGGCCAAAATTTAACATTTTTCACTCAGCCAGGTTGCCAGGTTGCTATATTTTCCATCAGTTTTCAATTCTACGTGTCTATTTTATGTATCCAATTACATGTCTTTTATCGCTAGGTACTTCCAAGCGTTACTAAAAACAACTCATGATCCCCAGAACAGCAAAAAGCAAACACGCTTGGGCTTCTCCTGATGCCCAGCCACAGATACTCACCCATTAGACAAAGCGTATGGCATCCTTCTAAGCTTTCACATACGTCACGGCATCGATCTTCGTTTCTTAAAAATGTGATGAATTTACGAAGCATGTCATGAGATTCTAAAACGGTGAGGCGCTGCGAACAATTGCAGACTGTTAGAGCGGGAGCCGACAGGAAGAATTTCCCACTGGAGCATGAACTTGGTCGCTTGCACATCAACACCTAGATGCCAAACATGCTCTCAACGGCCAGGAAGAAAACGAACCAAGATGAGGACCTGGCTCTCTCGGCCGCTAACACGAGTGCGTCTACAGCAGCTCCTGCCTTAGTAGAAGTGTCAGGAGAAGAGGTGGAAATGAAGGGAGAAAACATTTTACTCTCTAATTTCTAAGAAGAATGGCAAAAATGGACTGGGGGTGGGGAACCGGAGAGCCACTTACCTCAGGGGTCACTGTGCTGAGGTGAGTCACGAGAGCAGGCACAGACATGATGTGGATGAGGAATGGCCGAAGCAGACTGTCTGAAAATTGTGCAGCAATCACAGGGCTAGACACAGACAGATCGCCTTATTCACATGGGTTTGCATGTTGCCCCGGAACCAAAGAACCACTCTGCCAACGCCCCCAACTTCCTTGAAATTACGCCTCACAGGACGTCTAGGAAAACTAAAGGCTGAAAATGGGGACATCCAGTCTCAAAAGATCACACATACGTACTAGATGCTCGGTTTCCCTTGGTGCCCTGTTACGTACACCTCTTCATGAGGTCATCAAAAACCTCCCTTAGGGGCGCCTGGGGGGGCTCAGTCAGTTAAGCATCTGACTCTCGGTTTCAGCTCAGGTCATGACCTCATGGTTCGTGAATTCGAGCCCTGTGTCAGGCTCCATGCCGACAGCACACAGCCTGCTTGGGATTCTCTCTCCCCTTCCTTTTCTCTGTCCCTCCCCCACTCTTTCTCTCTCAAAATAAACTCTAAAAAACAAAACAAAACACTTCCTTTAGCCTCGCAGTTGTTGCACCTGAGCCCCCTTGGGGGACAAATTCTGCAGACGTCCTGCTAGGACTCAGGATGTGGCCTTATGTGTGGCCTCAGTGTTTGGCACGGCAGGGGAGGATGGTAAAGGAGACGTTCGCTGCACAGTCCCCGCCAGTACAGAGCTCACGCTGCAACCAGGGAGCTGGACAGGCACAAGGGAAAAAACAGAAACCGAGTCTGGGCAAAACGGGGGCCTGGGGAATGAATGGAACAAGGCGAGTTTGAGAAGGTGCCTCGTGCCATGGATTCAATATATGTTGCTCTTGGAATACAAAATTGTGGCCAATATGTGAGACAAGAATAAAGAACGAGGAGTAAAGAGTATGGGCTCTGAGGTCAGGATAGCCTGGGTTCAACTCCTGGCCCTGTCACTCCCTGCTGTGTGACCGGGGCCCTGCTCATGCCTTAACCTCTCTGGGCCTTAACTTCCTCATTTATAAAACTAAGATTAGAGAATGTGGTGAGGAGTCAGTTAATGTGGGTATAAATCTTAAAACAATCGTGTGGCCCATGAATGTTGGCTATTTGCATCATAGGATTTAGTGATCACGTCTGAACATAACGTTTATGATTTTACAGACTTTCAATAGTATATCCTACTGTGACAAAACCCCTAGGTATTTTGTTTTAAAAGGTCCTGGCCATGTTCAATTACATTCAAATACTCAGAGGGGAAAAAGGACACTACTTAAGGAAAAGGCTTCAGAGCCGCCTGGCCTTCAGAGTGAGCCAATGGACTCTAACGACTCTAACGTACAGAGTGAAAAAATCTAAATGATGGAGGCTACCACATTCTTAAAGGAGAAGGAACATGACGGAATGGCTGGATGTGACCCTCTCGGTGAATCACTCTTGAATTACAACACTCTGGGTGGGGGAGGGACGTTGGAACGGAAGGGAAGACTTCTGTTCTCAGGAGACGGAGGAGGGCGGCAGAGCGGCCCTGTGCCCTGGAGCTCAGGCACCTGCGTGTCAACGCTTCCCTGCCTCTGACGAGAGGGGAGGGTGGGCGAGGCTGGAACGAACTGCTCCAGAAAGTGACTCAGAGACAGCAGATGCGGGACACCTGCCGCTGGAAAACCTGTTTGCACCTATGTCTTAGGACTCATTAAATACGACTCCTCTCAGAGTCTGAAAGGAAGGTGTGTTTGTTTACTAGACGATCTGGTCTACTTCTGTAACTAATTACAGCATCACTGGCAGACCCCTGCTCCTCTCTCGTAAGGATCTCGCTTCTAGAAATGGGCTGTCCAACGCAGTAGCCAGTAGCCACGTGTGGCTCCCGACCACTTAAAATGTGGTTAGTTCAGATGCAGGTAGGCTTTAAGGGTAAAATACACAACAGGCTTTGAAGACTCAGTATGAAAAGAAATAAATTATTAATTTTTTTAAATGTTTATTATTTCTTTTTGAGAGACAGAGTGCAAGCGGGGGAGGGGCAGAGAGAGAGAGGGAGACCCAGAATCTGAAGCAGCTCCAGGCTCCGAGCTGTTAGCACAGAGCCCGATGCGGGGCTCAAACCCACCAACGGTGAGTTCGTGACCTGAGCCGAAGTCAGACACTTAACTGACTGAGCCACCCAGGCACCCCAAGTTAATTTTAACTAAAATAAAGAATTTAAAAGACTGACTACATGTAGAAATGATTATATTTTGGATATATCGATTTAAATAATTTCCCCTGATTTCTGGTCTTTTAAAATGTGGTTCTCATTACAGAGAAGGCTGCTCTAGACCAGCCTTGTCCAACAGAACTTTCCGTGATGGTGGAAATGTTTCTTCTTTGTGTGGTCCAATAAGGCTGTCACTGCTCAGTCACACGTGGTCCCGAAGCACCTGAAACGTGGCTAATGCAACCGAGGAACTGAATTCTTTTTTTGTTTTTAATTTTAATTTTAGTTTCAGTTTTAAAGAGAGGGAGAGAGAGAATGCGAGCAGGGGACAGGGGCAGGGGCAGGGGCAGGGGCAGAGGGAGGGAGAGAGAGAACCTTAAGCAGGCTCCACACCTAGCATGGAGCCAGATACAGAGCTCGATCCCATGACTCTGGGATCATGACCTGAGCAGAAATCAAGAGTCAGATGCTCAACCAACTGAGCCACCCAGACGCTGCAAGGAACTGAATTCTTAATTTTAATATATGTCTATTTAAACCCCAGGTGGCTAATGGTTAGTGGAAAGCACAGTCTAGACCAGGAGCGGCAAAAATGGCTCACAGGCCAAATTCTGCCCCTTGCCTATTTTTGCAAATACAGTTTTGTTCAAACATGGCCATTCTCCTCTGTGTACGCATCATCTATAGGTGCTTTGTGCCACACTGGCAGGGTGGTTGTGACCGACACTGCATGGACCACAGACCCGAAAATACGTATTAGCTGGCCCCTTGCAGAAAAAGTTTACCAACCAATCTCTAGACCATCGTTTGCTAACTGGTATTCCACAGGAAAGGAGTCCATGGGACACCAATAGACACGTTCCACCAGTGAAAACTTAGGTGGGGGTATTCCACGTTCAGATTATGTTTGGGCTGGCACCGGATTAAACAGGCCCAAAGGTTCTTAGACCTCAGGACTTGTCAAGAGCTCTCTGCGGTAAATTGCCCTGTGGATTAGCAAAGGGGGGCAGAGCAGGGAGCTTTACGTCACTGGTTTGACCATAACACTCCCCCTGCCCAAAGTTATTATCTTGGGGATTAAGATGATCAAGTTATCATATTAACATCTCCCCCAAGTCTGTGCTCCTCTCAACAGTTTAAGAATGTTCTGGACCCAGTCACAGACACAGCTTTGTGCACTTGGTAATTCTCAGAATTGCAGGCATAATTTCTATATGGAAGTACTTAGCTTATGTATTTTGTATCTCCTATCTAAGTGAAGGCAAACAGCACAACCTCTCTGAGCCTCCAGATTCTAACATTTTATTGTATTTTATTTATTTATTTAAGTTTATTTATTTTTGAGAGAGACAAAGACAGTGTGAGTGGGGGAGGGGCAGAGAGAGAGAGAGAGAGACAGACAGACACTGAGAGAATCCCAAGCAGGCTTTGCACCATCAGCACAGAGCCCAATGTGGGGTTTGAATTCACTAACCTGTGAGATCACGACCTGAGCTGGAACCATTAGTTGGATGCTTAACTGACTGGGCCACCCAGGCGGCCCAGATTTTAACATTTTAAACCTGGGCTCACAACACTACTCCCTTCACCCTCTACCCTGCCTTTCGCCGGGCCTCTTCCAGCTCAAGGGGTTCTCTTTATCTTATCAATTAAAAAGCTCAAAAGGAAAAATGCTTGGGTCTTGGGTCCTTGGCACAATGAAAGCAATTCGCTTTGAAAAGCTTCCTTCAAATCGCGATGCAAAAAATTCAGGGGCACAGACAGAAGAGCTGCCACAGATGCACCCTGTCAGTGAACAGAACAGAACAGGCAAGCCCCCACATGTAACGTGAGGAACAGGAGGAAGGGAAAGCGAGAGGAGGAAGTTTCCGGAAGCACGCCAGCTCCTCAGCTGGAGTTACTTACCGTAGTGCGAGAGAAAAGGTCGCAGTTAAAGTGCTTTTGGACAGACAAGGCCGGGGTCTTGCCAGGCCACGGGTTAACAGCATCTGAAAAAGAACATTTTTAACTGGTCAGGGGCCGATGCCAACCTACAGTCACTTGTATGTAAAAAAGCAGCACAGAAGTAAAATGAGTGCTTCAGATAAAAAGAAAAACAAAAAAACCTATATTTAGAATGTTTTCCAAAAATGAAGGGAGAGCAAAGTAAAGGGTATCTCCTTCATTATACCACTGTCTCTCTAAATATTGTGTTTAAATTTTTAAAATAAGACACAGCCAAAAAAGTTTACAGCCAATAAAAACACCACCACACTTAAAATTTCATACGTATGCTACTCCTACATTCTGGCATCCAGTAGAAGATTCCTCACAGAGACGTGCTGCTGACGGCACCACCTTCGGCCATCACAACCGCCTCCCAGGGTTCATGTGAGAAGAGGAAACCCGATCAGGAAGGAGCCCATCTCAGCGCCGGGCAGAAGGAAGGGTTCCATCAATGCTACTTCTAAACCCGAGAATCCCAAACCGCTTTTAAACAGCGATTAGAGTTCCGGCATTTATTCCCCTGGGTGTGTGAGCCGGCACAACAGGGGTGGTGTGGACAGAAGGGTGTTTGAGGACACAGCAAGAAAGCTAACTCCAGACTTCACCCAAGAAGGAACCCGAGGGAATCAAATCCTGAGGCCTCCCCTCTTGACTTTAAGTGTCAAGCGGCTGGGTCATTTCTGCAGCCAAAGATGTAGCACAACGAAGGGACCCCAGTGCCACTGTCCTCCCTCGACACAGACCACAAGCGACTCAAGGTGGGGGAAGGGACAGGAAGCTGAGCATTAAACTCCTCCTGCAAAAAGACTTCTGTGAAGAGGGCACCAGGTAATGCCAAAATCAGCTGTGAAAATTCAAGTTCAGGTACTGAAGAGAGAGGTCACGTGTTCGGGGACGCACTCACAAACCTGCAGCACAGGATAGAATCCATGCTGGTTGAGATGTCCCATTATATTTGCACAGATGTGGTTCATGGCTGGTCGAAGACTCTCCCCTGAATGAAGAAAGACGTGTGAGAGAAAAGGCACTGGCCTGACCGTGAACTATTTATAGCACACCCCAGGCCCGAGGCCATCATTTCGGTGGCTTGTCTTCCTACTCCCCTTCAGCCTGGTATCAGGCACAGGGAGAGGATGAACTCCAGAACCCACTCTCCTGGAAGGTCCAGCTCAAGTGTCACCTCTCAGGTGATGGGTCCTATGATCTCCCTCAGCCAGAAGTAACGTCCCCAGCCTCTGAGCACCTGTCGCACCTTTCCTAATTCCCTCCGAGGGCCCGGCACCGTTTGCTCTCTGTGGCCACCGCCTCTCCCCGCTGGGAGACGGACACCCTGGAACTCAAGGCCAGAACTCCCCAAGATTTAAATGCCCCCCCTCACAGCCCACGCCTTAAAATAACCCCTCTTTTCTGGCCAGGAGGCTTTGCACATAGTTGCCTCTGTTCTCAAAGTCCTCCCCCTTGGCTCTGCAAACCCCAACTCTCCCTTCAGCTGTTCGCTCAGACATCACTTCGGCGGGAGAGCCTGAGTCCCAGACACAGGGAGGCAGGGCCTCCCGGATCCGCTCAACGTTCTTGTTTCTCCGTAGTCTTCGTTCCGAGCGCTACGTTTCACACGGTCGTCATGACATGCGTGTGTTCACATGTAAGTCCTTCCTATATTCGCATATAGTCACATGTATGGGACTTCCCTTTAGCGTCTATCTCCCTCACCAGACTCTCCAGTTCTGTGAAGGGCGGGCGGGCACACGGCAGTCTTTGGCACCTGAAGCCCGAAGGCAGCGGCCTTCTCTGTATCTCCAGTGCCCGCACAGAATGTGGCACGGAGAAGGCCATTTGCAGAGCGGATGGACAAAGTGAACGGACAAAACACGGAAGGCTCAGTACGGCATCTGAGGGAGGAGGCAGCTTCATGATGCAAATCTTATGGACAAAATAGAATTATTTGCTGCCCAATGATTGTGACACGAATGACAAGGCTTGAGTGAATATCACCACTTGGAGGCTGAGGTGCTATGGGAGTTTTAAAAAATGAGCTCAGGGGGACCGTGCCTTTAAACGTACATTCAAAGGAGAGATTAGAACACACAATCCTGAATGTATTCTGGATATTACAATGCTATCTGATGGAAACGTCAAGGGCATCTTCATTGGTATGCTTTCAGGGCCCCCCCTGAGGCTTATGGCAGTGAAAATGCTTCTTCAAAAGGAGAAAAGGTCCCCAAGGTCTCTATGCAAATGCTACTTGGGAAAGATTTTGAAGCCAGTCCCACAGACCTTTTCCGCGGAGGATTTTCCATGTTGAAGTGTCTGTGAAGGTGACAAGCATCGTGAGGTACAGCGTGATGAGTCTGGAGTCCTGTAAGATTTCAGGCTGGAAACAACAAAGAGACTGAGATGAAGTCATACGTCCGACGGCAGAGCAGCCACTCACAACTTGCCTGGATGCACTCTGCCACCAATCGGCGAGTCAGGACCGTCCGAGTTTATTCTTTTACTCTTGGGGAATGACCACTTTGGGAGTTCAGGGACAGGGATTCTGGCACACGAATCCTCGAGCACGGAATCTGAAACACTCTCGGGAATGGAGAATGAGAATTCTTGGGAAGCAAGCTGACTGGAGCTGGCCTGCTGTGTACATGGATGGATGGATGTACGGACATATGTTCACTGGAGCAGCAGAGTAGAAATGCAATTGAACGTGACGGGGACTCTGGGCTCAGACTCCCTGCTTGACCACTGGCTAGATGTGTGAGTTAGGGCAAGCTGCTTACCCTCTCTGTCCCCCAGTTCCTCAGCTGTTGACTCTGGGTGGTAACATTGCTTTCTTCATAGGGTTGTTGTTAAAAATGAACGGATTAATGTAGACAAAGCACTAAGAACAGGGCCTGACACACAGGTAACTCTATGTAATACTGATTATCATAATCATAATTCATGCTTGCTGCCAGGTCAAGGCCAGGAGAGTCAATCACAAGTGCCCTGAGATGGCTAGAGATATGGGGGCTCTGGGGACATCTGCTCCATCGCTCAGCTCCCACGTGAGTCAAGCCTCTGCCCCTGAAACCTCTCTCCCAATGTGCGAGGTGAAAACGTCCACCGTTTGCAACCACTCACACCCCTGCCCACCTTCTCATAACACAAGGGTGGGCACAGGACCAGAAGGGCCAGTGGCAGTACCTTCCCCCCTCTTGCCACTGTGACCAGTTTGAGGTTGAGACCAGGACAACACTGGGCCTTTACTGTCCTCTCTGATTCCTAAACTAGTGGGAGAGGCCTCCCTTTTCTCTTTGGTCAAGATAAGAGTGAGGATGTGAGGCCAGAACTACTGTGATTACAACAGGAGAGAACAAAGCGATTCCAAAAGGGAGCAGAGAGGAGAGAAAGGGATGAGGGAGAATCCTAGAAGCTCCTGGCTCTGGTCATCCCTGGCTGCCACATTACAGAGAATGTTCTATAAAAAATATTCTCGGGGCACCTGGATGGCTTGGTCGGTTGAGCATCCAACTTCGGCTGAGGTCACAATCTCATGGTTCAGTTTGTGAGTTCAAGCCCCATGCCGGTGTCTCTGCTGTCAGCACAGAACACATCTTAGATCCTCTGTCCCCCCAAAATAAATAAACATTTAAAAAAAATATTCTCCTTCTTGCTTAGCTTGTATGTATTAGGAGCTGCACATGTTGGATTTCTGCACTTGTTTAGTTAACAAAAATTTTTTTAATGTTTATTTATTTTTGAGAGAAAGAGAGAGAGAGAGGCAGGCAGGGGAAGTAGGGGAAGTAGCAGAGAGAGAGAGGGAGACATAGAATCCGAAGCAGGCTCTAGGCTCTGAGCTGTCAGCACAGAGCCTGATGCGGGGCATGAAGTTATGAACCGCAAGATCATGACCTGAGCTGAAGTCAGACGCTTAACTGACGGAGCCACCCAGGTGCCCTGGGTTTCTGCACTTGTACCAAGAAGCCTGACTAGCATAATGTAAACGATAAATTATCCATTATTTCAAAAGAATAAAAAGAAAGGCAACAGATTTCTGGGTGTCAAGACTGTGGTGAGCATAAGCCAATGTTCAGAATGTTATACGTGAAAAAAGGACTCATACTGATAACGGTATCTAGCTTGCTCTCTCCTAGAACAGGGGTGCTAATAATTCTGTACTAGACTCTGATAAACTTCCAAAGAAATAACCTATGATGGAATCTTGAGGACTCTCAAGATATACTCTAAAGGCCTCCAATGAGAGGGAATATATTTACAATGAAAAGGATACATTTACAGGTGTCTTGTTCTGTTTTTACCTTGAGCTGCTCAAGAAACTCACAGCAACACCAAAGAATGTGTTTGATCTGTTTAATCCACAGGAGGGTGAGATCCTTGGAAAGAGCCAAGGACACATACCACACCTACAAGCAGGAGAAAGAGAAATGTAATGGGCAGAAACAGGGACCAAATTACATATGTTCTAGCTACTGGGACAGGACAAGTTCACTAGGTCCAGCGCTGGGGAAGGCAGTGGGAATGAACAGGTGAATAAACAGGGAGTAGGACTTATCTGAACACTAAACCCATAGATAAAATAGCCTAGTGAGGGAATTTACCATCCTAAGAGGTCAGAGGAGAACGCAGTCCTTGGATAATGAAAAGACTAAGAAAACCAGTTGCACTGCGGTAATGTTTTCAAGTCATTACTTATTAGGCAGGTGTGTGTGTCCACGTATGCAAAGTCCGACCTAACAAAATCGTAACACTTAGCAGGAACTTTCAGAACCAAAGAGATCGGCCTGAGAGCTTGTGGGAGACTTCCCAGCCCCCGTCTTGCTTACCTTGGGTTCGTTCTCAGCATCCATGCTGCTCAGGATGCAGCGACACAACTTCTCAAATCTCTGCGAAGAGGAAGGATGGGGGTTACACGTTTCTGCAAGCCACATTGAAATGGGAAAGCAGCAAGCATTCCGTGGGTACCTGGCACGTGCGGGACTCACATGATGCCAGATGACTCACGGACGTGATCATATTGAATTCCCCCTTATAGATGTGGAAACTGGGGATCAGAAAGGCTAACGTAAGGTTCTCAAATTGGTGGCCCACAGGCTGGAGGAGCCCTACACGTGGTTTCAGCCAGGGGTGCCTTTGGAAAAAACACAATCAACCCGGCAATCTGGGCCTGTGCTCCTGCGGGCTAGCAGCTGTTCCCTGGGTCGCGCTCTCCCGGTGGCCACTCTGTAAGCACCACAGACACGGACTTTTTCCCCACAACCTGTCACGCCATCATTTTTAACTTGAAATGCAAAAGGAAGGAAAGTGGAAACTGGAAACCACTTTACGCTGTCTATACTGGCCCTGGATCCACCCTTAAAAGTGCTATGGCCCCGGGCAGCCACCTCAGCATTCTAGACTATAGTTTCCTCCATCAACAGGGGTCACCTCACGGCACCTGCCTGTCCTCATCTTCCTGCCTGTGTAGTCCTGCCTCTCTCTGGGCTACATGTTCCGCAGGGTTAGAGACCCCGCCCATCTCATTTCCTTCTGGGGCCCCACTGCCTAGAAGAAGGTCTGGCACAATGGGATGCTTAGCAGTAATGAACGTCTAACCCCTGGGAGCACAGAGGCCCTCCTCGATGGGACCATCAGTACCATTACAGACAACTCGCTACTTCCTGGAATCGTTTGTAGGCTGATCATTCTAATCCCCAAAGTGCGACCAGCACGCTTCATTTGGTTTACAGGATTTAAAAGAAATTTCAAATTAGCTACCAACTTTTACAAATGAGAAAAACGAGTACAAGGATCACCAGCATCTCTCTTCAAAATTCACAGCAGTCCACCACTGGCTGGAGCCCAGGACTGGCCGCCCCCCTTCAGTGGCCATGCCACACACCCCATCAACTCCCTCTGATGTCATCATTCCCCATCACCACCACCTCCTGCCAGTTACTGATTATTATTTCTTTTTTGTTAATGTTTATTTATTTTTGAGAGAGAGCGAGCGAGCGAGCATGAGCAGGGGAGGGGCAGAGAGAGAGGGAAACATGGAACCCGAAGCAGGCTCCAGGCTCTGAGCTGTCAGCACAGCGCCCGATGCGGGGCTCAAACCCACGAACTGTGTGACCATGACCTGAGCCAAAGTCGGATGTTCAACCAACTGAGCCACCCTGGTGCTCCTACTTATTATAATTTGTTGTTTTCTCCTGTAAATGGCTTCTTCCACTCAGTTGCCCAACCTGCCTCACTCCTGTATACATCTGAGTCGGAGTGCTTGTCATGGTCAATGTAAAAGAATTGTGATGATTCTCAGAAGCACTGAGTGTAATCCCCGCAAAACACGTCCCAAGAAAACAAAAAGGGCAGGATGTGGTGGTAACAGAATCTATCTTGTAGCATCGCTATAAGGATTAAATGAATTATATTTGCAAAATACTTTCAAAAGACCTGGCAGATGGGTAAGCACAGTGTTCACTATTATTATTTTACCTCATTATCCTCTTTAATTCTGAACAAGAAGAGCAGTTTCCTGGCAATCTTAAAAATACAAAGTGCGCTTCTTTTACTGGACTCCACGTCATCTGCTTTAAAAAACTCATCGATCTCTCTCCTAGGAGGGGAAGGAGGCGGAAAGACATTTTAAATTAGGAGCTCATAGCAGCTGGAAGGCTTTTCAAGAACTGTAGGAGAAAACACCATTTTTTCTTGCTATTAACTGGGGACAGGGGACAACGTGCTGAGGATTTCCCAGCACCCACCGGATCTCTCTCTGCAGTCGCCTGCGACACAGGAAACTGCGAACATGGGCCTGGATCTCGACGGCCGCCCGCTCCCGCTCCTTCTGCACCAGCCTTTCCTCCCGAGCCTGACGGGCTCTATCGATGAACCACGCTCTCGAGGTCTGAGAAACGGTGAACATGTTTGCAAGTTTGCACGAACCCTGCAAGGAAAACGGCAAGTGGCTGACGTAGATCATTGAGGAAGAACACACACAGGAAGGGGCTCGCGAGCCAAGGGCGGGCGGGCACGCATTCGGGCAGCAGCAGAGCTACTCAGGACCCTTCGGTTCCCTCCACAGCGGCTAATAGCTCTCCTGGCACAAGTCCCAACTTCCTATCGGCTCTTTTCATGCACCTCATCTAGACCAGCGGTGCTTTTTCCTGCATTAAATAATCACATCTTCTTAAGAGCACAGCATCTGCCATAGGGTGTGGGCTCTGTAATTGTTTAATAGATGAACAAAGCATGAACCGGTTCCATCCATAAAGCTCTAATTCAAACCAGGCATCCTCTAGGTCAAAGGTTCCTAGGTATTTGAATTTTCTGGAGCAGTCTAAAGCTGAGCAGTCAAATTTATTTTGCAAAGTACAGGCTTGAAGGGAAAAAAAAATCGAACATAATTATTTACCGTCACCATTATTTCATTTCTCTGTTCACCCGACAAATATTTACTGGTATCTACTTTGTGCCCAGCACAAAATAAGCCCTCATTTTTTATTTTATTTTTTTTGGAAAAAGAGCCATTTTAACGCTAAAAAAGCCAAACGTGTGAGTCCAAAATGCAAGACAATCTGTTAGATTGAATACATTTGGTTTTATGTATAACTTACTCGGCTGTCCTTACTGTTCCCATTCTGCCAAGGGCTGATAAGGACGTCGGAGCAGAATCTGTCCATCCACTGAAAGGCATGTTTTGGACAGAGGGTCTAAACTGTCCATTACATTTTTATCTAAATCACCAATCACTATCTTTTCCCAAAGATGTGGCTTTGGCTATGCCTAGAGCACACAACATGGGTCCATAGAGCCTCCCACGATGAAATTTCTTTGGATGCTTGAAAACTTTGTCATTCTATCCCAACTATATAAGCAGTCCAGCCGACAAAATTATTCAAAGGGATTACTCAGAAATCCAGACTTCTGGAAAACAATCCCTTTACCACGTTACCTCCCTCAGAGCAGCGCCCACATGAAAAGATCATCAGGAATAAAAAGCTCATTCAAGGCTCTTTCCATGTCAACATACCGAGAGGCCTCTGTGGTCCCTTTTCAACACGGATTCGCATCTGTTAAACAACATGTGGGTCTCTCATCGGTAATTGTCAAAACAAATGAACAGAGCCCACCTGGTCACAGGAAGGCAGGAAAGAAGGCAGGGGAGAAAAAGGTAGCAGTCTTCTGAATCACTTGTTCTCTCTGCCCAGCAGCAGTCTGAATAGCTCACCTGAGGACCTGCCTGTGACACAGAAACGCCAGGTAATCATTAGTGATGTTGCACAGGACTCACTATGCCGAGGGCAGCTTCTCGCTTCAGAGGAGCTTGTCCTTCCTGGCAGAAGCACGTGGAAAAATCCAGATTCGGGGTTAAGTTTTACAGGCAGGGTATCATATATCTTCCGCACTGAATAAAAGTAATAAAAAGTGCCTCTGGTTTAAAACACTAGTATTCTCATTTTTACTTAACGTCTGATTTAATTTTTTTAAACGTTTATTCATTTTTGAGAGACAGAGCATGAGCAGGGGAGGGACAGAGAGAGAGGGAGACACAGAATCCGAAGCAGGCTCCAGGTTCTGAGCTGTCAGCACAGGGCCTGACGTGGGGCTCGAACCCACGAACCGTGAGATCATGACCTGAGCTGAAGTGGGATGCTCAACCGACTGAGCCACCCAGGCATCCCTTCATGTCTGGTTTAAATGTTATAGTGTACCTCCCCAGTCCTCCAGCTGAAAGGGAATAGATTGAAAATAACCCCCAAAGAAGCTAATTGAAGCCGCACACACCTTATGGCACTAAGCACGAACAGAGGGGAATGGCATGTTAAGAAGCCATTGAAAGTTATGTGTGGCATTTTTTTAATGAAAATGAAAAACATTTATGCCTAAGAAATGAAAAACAACATGAGACAGTGGTTGTTTGGAGGTGGAGGAATGATGGGAAGTTCTGCTTCCTGAACTAGTCCGTTTTCCAAATTCTCTGCAGAAAGCATGCAGTGAGGCAGCACAGCACTGTGAGAGGCACACAGCCTTTCGAGTCACAGCTGGAGCCCGTCTCTAGCTCTGCCATGCAGCCCCCACAGGGAGAGGTCTCAGACCCTTTCTGCCTTAATGAGACAATTTATGTCAAATACCTATCAAGGTGGCTGACAGATTACACAGTAAGTCTAATTGACGTATTCTTTGTACAGACGTGAGAATTTTTTTCTTAACTCTGCGGTACGGGCTCTCATCTGTCTGGTCACTAAGGGCCCTTACGTTCCTCCCCCATTAAATTTTGTCCTATCCCTGGGTGCACTAAGATTCACCAGTCCTGTCACTTGGGCTATGGCCCTGTTTAGATTGGTTAACAGCTTCAAGCTCCAGAGAGCTGCAGAAGACAGGGCCCAAGCCCTGAGCACAATGGTATGATTCTTCCTTAACAGGCAGAGAGTCCCTCATTGGGGGGGGAGGATGGGGGGGGGGGAAGGGGTGATGAAAAGAAGGAGCCTCTTCTCAATGGAAAAACAGGAGATTGCATATGCAAACTGACAAAGTACCTGAAAGGCTATCTCAAAATTTTCACTTCTCCCAAGCAGCCTCGTAGGATAAGATCTCTTCCTTGAGATTAGCATCCCCTCGGCAATGCTGTATGCTGGTTTTGTTGACACCGTATAATAGTCTGTACTTGCAGTTTTTCTAATTCCTTCTTATTCTCCTCTTCTATCTAAAATCTACCAGTTTATGGGGCGCCTGGGTGGCGCAGTCGGTTAAGCGTCCGACTTCAGCCAGGTCACGATCTCGCGGTCTGTGAGTTCGAGCCCCGCGTCAGGCTCTGGGCTGATGGCTCGGAGCCTGGAGCCTGTTTCCGATTCTGTGTCTCCCTCTCTCTCTGACCCTCCCCCGTTCATGCTCTCTCTCTGTCCCAAAAATAAATAAAAAACGTTGAAAAAAAAATTTTAAATCTACCAGTTTATTAATCAAAACACATTACGAAGTCTTTTAAGTGTGTATTCGAAGTAACTGTAATGAAAGATTACACAAACTTTGACTTAATCAAAGAAAGAAAAGGCTGTGTATAGTAGAAAAAACCTTGGATCATATCGAGTACCCTTGGTTCTTTTTAGTTCTCAGTCTACCTCATTTGGCCAAATTATTTATCCTCTCTAGGCCTCAGATTCCTTATCTGTAAATTGAGGATCATAGTGCCTGCCTCCTAGGGGTGCTACAAGAATTAACCGAAATATTTACACTTCTTGTATCCCAATTTAGTCGTCAGGATGCTGTGATTAGGATTAAGTGGGAAAATACTAACAAGGAGTATCTGAAAGCAGATAGCATGTAACTGGGCTTTACTGTAGCATCCAGACTTAAAACCAAAAAACCCCCCCAAAAAAACTTACAATCCAGTTAGGGGAAACAATGATATAGGTGGAAAAATTAGAAACCCAAGAGGTTGGGTTAACCAAGATTACTTAAAAAGCAAAAAGGAAAGTAAGTTGATTAAAGTACCCACTATGTGTCATGTCCCTTCTACATAACAGCAACCCTGTGAGATCACTTAGTATCTCCCATAGTCCATGTTAGACTGCCAGTGATGGGCAGAGCCAAGATTTTAATACTAAGAGACAGGAATCAGACTCTACGTCTATACTCCCACGATATCTGCTCAACATCAGTCTTCCCTGGATGAGGTCAATTTCATGGAGAATTATGAAAGAGGCCAGAGAGTATCATCCAAAGGTGAAAGGCCAGAAATATCAACTGCTGTCTGAGCCCGACAGGATTTTCCCCCTATGGTGCGAACAGCTGGACAGGCAGGTGTGGTGACCATCACCATTTAAGGGCGGATCATGAATCAGGCAGTGTACAGATACTTACCCAGTCTGTCTTTTCAACAGCTCTATAAGATCTCAAATGGTCCAATTTTGAAAGAACAGGCAATTGCACTTAGGCTATTAATAAGAACAGCTATCATTTATTGAAGGCTATTGCCTATCTAGGTGTGTGTTATCATCAATCCCACCTTCACACAGAGCAAATGAAACGTAGAGGGAACGTGACTTGTGAGAGGTCACTAGACTCCTGAATCTGAAGCCACGTCCAACTCCAAAGCAATTATTTAAAGTGAAACCGACAAGACCTGGAGACTGCCCCACCCATGGAACAGCAAAAACAAACAGCTGCACGTGCAAGGCTGTCCACAGGGCTAAGTTAGAGTCAAATTACGACCAAGTTTTTCTTTACTGAAATCATTAACACCAGCTGCCTCTACGGAGAGGGCTGAATGCCAGGTACCAAAACTTGTATTACACAGCTCCCTCTGTGAAACGAGCTAATGACTCCGTTTCACAGAGGAAGAAACCGAGGCTCGGAGAGGTGAGGGAACTCACCCAAGGTCACACAGCGAGTATAGGATTTGAACTCCGATTTGGGGGAGGGACTCCTGAGGCCCAGCATCTTTCCTCGGCATCAACAACAATAACAAATCTTTTTCACCCAGCATTAGCCTGTCTATAAAGACCTATCGCCCCAGAGCTGAAAAGGGATGGAAACGGCTACGGAGAAACCCCCCGAGCACGAAAGTCAGCCCCCGGCACCCGCCCTCCGACTTGGGGAGGCAGGGACCCGGCCAAAGAGCCACCTCCTTCAAAGTCCCCCCACCACTCGGAAAACACACAACCCTGTTCCCACTCGCTACCCGTAGGCCGTAGACCTTTATCCGCTCGAGGCCCCCGCGCTCCGGGTCGGGGCCGAAGCTACCGCCGCCTCAGCTCAGTGCCCTCGAGCTCTGCCGGACCCGGGGCAGCGTCCGAGGCCCGACCGCCATCTTGCCCCGGGGTGTCCTAGCTCAGAGCTCCGCTGGGATGCAACGATCCAGCTCCAGGAAACGACAGTTCCGCAGAGCTTCTTTACCCGGGAAGAACAACCTCCCTGCATCTTGCCCTCCTTTCTGGAAGCTGAAAAAAAGCAGACCGTTCAAGAGCTGGATAAATTCCTGACCCAGCCGAGGGGAGATGCAACCCATCCCAGAGGGGGAGGTTGGAAGGAACGCGAACAACGTCTAGGCTTACGACGGACCCTTTCAGAAGTTGCCCTCTGCGGGGCGGAAGCGGGCTGCGGCAGCGGAAGTTCCCGCCCCCGCCCCGCCTCTGCCCCCGGCTTGCGCGAGCTGGGTGTTTCCTGCTTCTTTCAGTCCGGGTTTGGAGACTCCGGCGTCCTCCGACTTTTCATGGTAGGGAGGGCGGTGCCCACTACCTGCGGGCTCTGGGCGGCCGAGAGAGCTCGGCCGAGGCTGAGTAGAAGGGGAAGGGGCCGAGGGGGGCGGTTGCGTTGTGGGCAGTCGCGAAAGGGGAGAGGCGGGTGGGGGATTGGAGGGGGGCGAGGCCGGGGGTGGGGGAAGGGCTCTGGTGGATAATTGTATGTGTGTGTTTGGGGGTGGGAGGGTCCCTGGCTGTTGGGGATCGGGAACGAGCATTTGGACTTGGGAGAGTAGATACGTGTGTGGGTGACTTCGGTTGTCTGAGTCCTGAGTGCTCATTGGAAGTGGGATTGGTTATCGTGAAGAGAACAAAGAGGGGTCGTCGAAGATGGACGTTGGAGTGGAAAACCGGGACGGGAGGGTGTTGCGAAAGAGAATGGTTAGGTTACGAGAGAGCGACGTGGGCTTCCTTGGGGGCGGAGCGTTTGGGGTTTTTGGAAGTTGTGGCTGGAGCACCTGGGTGTCGGGGAAGGGGCGAAGGGGCTTCCAGGGGCTTCTGAACACAAGGGTTAGTGAAGCGGGTGAAAGAAGTAGAGGGAGCTGGAGGGGAGGGCAGATGTGCATCCAGCGCCTGAAGGAATGCCAGGGGCCTGAGGTCAGGGTGCCTTCGCCACGGAGTCCAGCGCCTTTAACTGGCGCCTTGGTACCTATCTAGTCACTTCCGTTGGGACCCGAAGTGGCCACACCTAAGGAGCTGGGAATGGATGTCAGTCACCCAGCTGTGCGAAAGTTTCTGTTTGCATGTGATCTTTCAAGGGTTTGTTCCTCAAATAGCTCTTTGGCCTTGGCTGGGAATGACTAAAGTCCAGCTAGCTTTTACTTCTTTGCTTGGTCTTTAACTGGAAAATGCAGTCTTTAGAGAAGATAAGTTTCAAGGACCCTACTGAAGAAGACTTAGCCATTCTGTATCTAACTTTACTCCATTTTATGCAAAATAAGGACTACCTGAAGGGGGAAAGGCATTAATTGAACCAGTGGTTCTCAAACTGGTCTCTAGACCAGCAGCAGCAGCATCACCTGGGAACTTGCTAGGAATGGCCAAAGTTTCAAGCCCTACCACTGACTACTGAATCAGTGTGGGGGGGTTGGGCCCACCAATCTGTTTTAACAAGCCCTACCGGAGATTAGTGATTTCTTGATTTGGACTATGTAACGAAAGGGGCCTGAGTCAGAGGACACGTATAGTTCTGATTATTAATCTTCTCCCCCCAAAACTGGGGTTGGTGATCATCTCTTCCTCACTAGATCCTTGAGAGAAATCGGCCAATGGTTTGCGTGATACACAAAGGAGGAGAGTGTAATTCAGCACAACGCTTGGAAATAGCAGTAGCTGCCCTATGAGCAAGTTTTGGATGCAAAATAATGCTACAGTTATCGGGCCACCTTAATTTAGTTTGGTGGAAATGGAACAGCAGACTTTCTTGAGTTGTAGCAATGCCTTTAGTTTGGGGGAAATTTTATAATTAGCCTCAAGACAGTGACTTGAGATCAAGCTGGTTAAAGGAACCCCTTAGCCCTGTGGCTCTTAGCTTGGGCCGCACGTTAGAATTACCCGAAGAGCTTCTTAAATACTGCTGAGCTGCCCTTCCTCTACTCTGATTAATTGGCCTGGGGTGAAGCCCAGGCACGGTGCACCCAGGTGACTGTAGTACAGCCAGGGGCTGGGACCTCTTAAGGAGGCTTGAAGGGACAGAAGGGAAACCACGCCGAGGACCAGGTGCCAAGTACTTTAGCATTACCTGAAGGTTATTATGAAGATTATGCCCTTCACTTCATTTTACAACTTAGGAAACTGAGAGTCAGTCAAAAGGCTTGTCTCAACCTCACACCGGAAGTGGTGGAACAGAGCCTGTAGCCTAGGTTCCTCAGATTTTTGATCAAACTTTCCACGTGCCCGTTTCCCCGAGCATACACACACAGGGGACACAGTTCCACCGAGAACTGCAGAGAAAACATCCAAGGGTCAGGGAGTTGGTGCCTTTTTTCCTATTGTACTTGTCTGGGGGGCCTCTTTTCAAGCCAACACTTTTCCCCTTTGGGCTGATTTTTATTTTCTAAGCACATATACAGTTACTTCCTGTCTTTGGCTCCGAAGCTGTGAGATTGGGGCCGGCTTTTGCTTATGATGCTTTGGTTTATTTTTACATGTGGTCAGAATTCACTCGGCCAATAGAACAGGAGGTTGGGGAGCTTCTCCAAGGTGATGAGGTTAATACAGACTAGTTAAGGCATACAGAACTATTTCAAGCAGTAGGTTGTAGTCTTAGCTGCACATTGGAAATACCTAGGGGAGTTAAAAAAAAAAAAAAAAATTCTGTTGCCCAGGCCACGCCCCAGACCAGTTACATCAGAATTTACATGGATAGGACCCTGCTGGGTTTTTTGTTTTTTTTTTTTTGAGTGGAGAGCCACTGTTCAGAATCTGCTACAGGAGACTTAGGGGAGGTGGGAAAGAGAGAAGCCTTGACTTCCCTAATTGGGTTCAACTTTTCTGATGGAATACAATTGGTAACCAGTACCTCAAGTATGAATTCCATCTTTGTTTCTCACAACCAGTTTTGCTGTCTCCTGCCCCACCCTCCCCAACCTCATTAATGATGGAATCAAATCTTTGAAACAAGGGAAAAAGCAGGATCCCAGGAGCAGTGGCTGGGGAGTCTTCGGTAGAGAGGTTTGCTGTGAGAGGCTTTTTGTCTGCTGCTTTGTGTCCTTAGCTCGGTGCAGTGTGGGCTCAGGGACGAGAACACAGAACCATTTAGCCAAGGGCCTTTCCTAGTACTGAGGTGACTGACCTTTAGAAGGGTGGGCTCCTAGAAGGTTTGGAGCTTTTTTTCCCATCTATTCTGGAGTCTCAAGGCTAGATCAGGATGGTTTCTGCCTTTATCTCTTAGTGATTCAGGTGGGTGTCCATAGAGATGGGCATTGTCTTCAGAGAAGGTCATTTGAGACTTTGAGAGCATTTTGAAATAATCATAGTGTGAGTCTTTGGCGTTTGAGTGTTTGCTCTGAGCCAGAGACCGTGCTGAGTGCTCTCTGGCATCCCTCACAGCAATCCTGGAGGGAGACACTGCCCTTGTCCCTGTTTCATAGATGGAACTAGACTCCAGTGACTCGCCCACAACTGATCAGTGGCAGGGCTGGGTGCTCAAATTCGGGCGTGATGTCCAAACCCAAGCCCTTAGCCACACATTGCCTCCCATCTATTTTCAAAGCTTTCTTTTTTAATTCGTAAAGAAGTGGGGGGGGGGGCTCCTCAATTTACATGTTGTTGCTGTATATATTTCAAGCATGAATGTTGATAAAATCATGGGCTCAAGGCCAGACCGGACTTGCCCATGTCCTTTACTTGCTCTGTCACTGACCCACCGTCAGTACCAACGCATTTTGGGAAGTGACTGAACTTCTCTGGGATGTGGTATCCAAATCTACAAGGTGGAAATAACGATAGTTGTCTCCCAGCATTGTTTACATTTTAAATGGTTGTATGTGGTGGTAGAGATGAAAACTGGTATCTTCTGGGAGGGAGGAGTGGGAGAAGGCATAGAGGGGCTTTCTGGAACCATGAAAATGTTGGCGGTCTGGATCCGAGTCGTGGCTATACAGATGCATATACTGGCCCAAATGCATCAAACCGTGCACTTCAGATATGCTTTATGGTGTGAAAATTATCTCTGGAAAGGTATCGGAAAGTAAAACTACACTGCAGTCTGCAGTACACTTGGACTTGTTTTGTCTGTTTCATAGTAGGTGCCTTACAGAATGCCAGATCATTTCCCAAAACACTTATTTTTGTGTAAATTACATCTAAAAAGGAACTTTAAAAAGTATTTCAATTTTGGGCAATTTTCCCTAACTGCCCCCCAGCCTTGCCCTCAAACCCCACAACTATAAGCCTTCATTCCCCCCACTCCCCGCCCTAGGTCTTTAAAGTTTTTAGAAACTCTTTATTCTCATCAGCTACTTCTATCATCCCATGGACAAGAGTTTTTCTGGGAAGAATGGTTGGTGATAGCCATTAGTGTGGGGTTTCTGGGGACTGATTTCAAAGGAAAGCTGGAGGGGAGGGGTCCCACAGAGACCCCAGGTGAGTTAAGCTTGAGGTTCTGAAAACGTGCCTTCTTATGGTATATTCACCTGATGATGCAGGAACGCTTCTGGAGAAAACACTTTTCTCTCCAGAAGCCCGTTCTTCCTGTCATTCTGCAGGGCCCTGACATGAGTCCTCCAGTGGGTGATTTCCAGGCCACTCTTCTGGGGGGATGGGGGTCGGAAGGGTTGGTCATTGCCTGTGCTATTACCGATTGATGGACAGTGGGTTGCCCCTCATTAGTCCCTTCTCCTGTTGAAGAATAACATTTGTATTTTACCCATCATACATGTAATCCATGTTAATTGTGGGAGATCCAGAAAAGATAGAAAGGCATAAAGAATTTTAAGAAATCCTTTTTCAGGATCAGGATATAGTTTTTTAAAGTTTTGTGCTGTCAAAACCCCCAGGAGTTTTGACTATATGCCAATAGTCAAAGTTGGCTTTCTCTCCTTATTGCCGTGAGGGAGAACCACAGAGCATCTCGGAAAGAGGATTGGGGCTTGCCTTGGGTGATTTGGGGGAGGATTCAGGGAAGTAGGGCTTTGCTCGATATTGAATGCTGTCAGGAGGGAGGGTTAATTCTGTGACTGGGTCTCAGTAATTCCTGTTTTGAAGGTGGGAAGAACGGAGTGGGGCTGAAGCTCTAACTGGTAAAGGAGCAGCAGTGAGTTGCATAAGTCAGGATATGGGGATGTTTGGTCATTTTTGTGTTTGGGGCGATGTTCTTGTTTTTGTCTGCGTTCACGCATAATTATGGGGTAGTCTTGTTTGTGCCTTGATCCATCAGCCACCGAGTGGCCTTGTCAGATGGTGACGTGCTATGAATTGTTCACGTTCAGTGCGAACCTCACGGCCCAGATAGGAGTGCCAGGCCAGGTTCTGGCCGTCAGGCTGCCTCCCCTCTGCTGTGCCCCAGATCGATCAAAGAAGATTCAGCCCACTCTTCGACACCTCCTGCCATAGGCCTTTACCTGTCGAAGAGATGTTTTCTTTGAGTACACGGGTGCCAGGTCCCAGTCTCCTTCCTAGGCCTGCTTAAATCAGCGCAGCCGTTGCTTCGAGATGGGCACAAGAACCGGCAGTGCCATTAAGGAGACTGTCATCGGATCTGGCTGTTTTGGGAGGTGCTGGTACAGGAAGTCTCTATTTTGCAATAACTTTATTTCCAAGCGTTTTTAAATACTTGTTTCATCCCCAGAAACACTTCCCCCTCTCCCCCCAGCAGAAAGTGTCAGGAGTGGTAGTTGGGACCCCACTGAATTCATAAAGGCTAATTTCACTTGCAGTTCAGCTGAAAGATAGCACTTTCTGCCATCCAGTGGCACATGGCAATAAGGAGACCGAGAGAGACCCGGGCAGTGCTTCAAGCTGCTGTCGGATGTGCCCCGGGTGTTCGCTTATATGAGGAACAGGCGGAAAGGAAGTCTGCCCACCTCAACAGTTAGTGGTAAAATCCTGCTCACGGGTTCAGCAGGTGAGGTCAGTATACGAGCTCTCTGGGTGGGGTTTGGGGCAACCAGTACCCCACCTCCCACCAGTTGTTGCCCTGCTGACCTGTTCGGCCTCTAATTTTAAGAGAAGCTAGGAATCCGGATTTTTCTGTGAACTTGCCTGTGTCGTCAACTTTCAGAGCAATCTTGAAGTTTTAAATGCAGTCTATAATTGGGCCAAGCAAAACACACCTGGAGGCCAGGTTCAGCCCACAGTCTGAAAGAGGTAAACCGGGCCGGGTGCTGTGACCCTGGTGACCGTTTGTCTTCTCCACTGGCAGGAAGAGATGTCAGGAGAAAGTGTGGTGAGCTCAGCGGTGCCAGCGGCTGCTACCCGCACCACTTCCTTCAAGGGCACGAGCCCCAGCTCCAAGTACGTAAAGCTGAACGTGGGCGGAGCCCTCTACTACACCACCATGCAGACACTGACCAAGCAGGACACCATGCTGAAAGCCATGTTCAGCGGGCGCATGGAAGTACTCACCGACAGCGAAGGTAAGCCTGCCCCCCAGGCGCTGGGGACGTGCTTGTGGTTGAGGGTTCATTCGAGTTCAGAAGGCCAAAGTTAAATGGCAGTTGTGCTCGGTGTTCTCTCAGTGTGCAGGGGGCCTTGGGAGCGTGTAACCGGGAGAGCAGATGTAGTCCGGGTGGGGCGGGGGGTGTGGTGAAGGAGGGTTTCCCCAAGGAAGTGACATGTAAGTCGAGATGTGAAGGTGGGCTGGGGTCACCTGGGTGGGGACTCACAGTCTTGACTTCATTGTTGATTGCCTGTGTGACTTTGAGAAAGTCACTTCCCTCCTCGAGGCCACAGCTCTGTGGCTGGACTAGCAGCCCTAGTCGGTCCCCTGCCAGTTCTCAAGCGATGATTCTGTGACTTCAGAGTGAAACTCCAGTGTGGGAGAGGCATGAATGTGTTCTGTGGACCCTTGTCTTCCTGGGATGGGGGCCTGACAAAGACAGACCTGGATTTAGGATCTCGTGATCCTAACGAGGTGGTTTAACCTGTTCTCGTTTCCCCATTAGTGATACCCACCTCATGGGGCTGTTGGTGCATGGTATTCAATAGATATATATTCCGTGTGTGTTTCTTCTTCTTTTTACCTTTTTCTCATGGAAAGTCACATTGGTAGAAGGGAAAGAATCCTTTTTTTTTCTTAATTTTTTTTTAATGTTTGTTTATTTTAGAGAGAGAGAGAGAGAGACAGACAGAGCATGGGCAGGGGAGGGGCAGAGAGAGAGAGGGAGACACAGAATCCGAAGCAGGCTCCAGGCTCTGAGCTGTCAGCACAGAGCCCGATGCGGGGCTCGAACCCACAAACCGTGAGATCATGACCTGAGCCGAAGTCGGATGCGACTGAGCCACCCAGGTGCCCCAAGGCAAAGAATTCTTTAAAGCCACCTCAGCGTAACTGCTTCCTACCTGCCTGAAACAATCCAAGGGCACTTGGCAAGGGGGGACATTCTTACCTTGGCTGGGTTCACGGGGCAGGTCACGTGAGGCTCACTTTTGTGGCTTGAGATTGCTTAGGACCTGGCTGGACCCTCCCTTACCTGTTTCTGAGGTTGGCTGCTGTGCCCATGCCCCTGCCTTGCGGGGGTGTTGGTTCCTGGGAAGGTGGGCCGGTTTTGCTACAAGTAGGTGGGATTGGGGACTCTAAGCCTGGCGCCCAGAGTGCATCCTCTGATCCTAGAAGGGAGGAAGCTTGAGCTGATCGCTAGGGAGGGTGATTCCCCCGGTGTCCTAGAGAAGGCCCAGCTGCAGGGCTGGAGGTTCTGTTTTGCTGAGTTTCCTGTGAGTTTGGGTTTCTGGCCAGGCATCAGGTGAATGAGGTTGGAACCTCAGAGCTTCCTTCTGTGTCTCACCCAGAAAGCTTGGAGCTTTTTATGAGTGGGAGGATCCCCTTTGCTGTGCCGCACCCAGCACTGCCCCGGGAGTATTTGTGGAGACTGAGACAATAGCGCCCCAGCTGCCGAAGGAAACAGACCTTATCTGAGAACCCAGGATTGTTGTAGTTTTTCTTCCGCCCTACCCAGTCTTGGGCGGGGGGGCGGGGGGGGGGCTCAGGAAAAGCAGCTGAGTCGCTTTGGAAGTGAAGTTGGAGCCTCATCTCCTTGAAAGCCCTCGCCTTGCTGGCCTAATGCCACGCCGTGGAAGAGCTGGTCCTCCAGTTCTTTGATCGCCCAGCTGGGAGAGATGCAGGGACAGCAAGGGGGGGGGGGGGGTCCCGCTTCCAAACAGCTGCTAGAAGACGTCCTGTCCCCAGTGCTTCCTGGAAAATCCAGCATGTTCAGGGAAGCAGGGCTGTCTTTGATACTCTGATCTTGGCCGTTTTCACAGAGCTCCACTGGCTCTCCAGCCCCCTGCCTATCACGAAAAGCTCATAGCACTGCATTTTAAAAGCTATAGGACTTAAAAAAAAAAAGGCTACTGAGTTCAGGGCATGCTGGCTCTTACCCTGGGCTGTCCTTGGTTTGCTGCAGGCCCAGCCCCCTGGCCAGGGCACCTGAGCACAGCAACCTTTACAGGTCACCTGCCAGCTTTGCGTCTGGTCTTCCAGCCCGCGCTGTGCCGGGCAAGGCGAGCCCGTTGGCCCCTGGTGAGTACACTGCACAGCCTGACCGGGGGCCTCAGTGTTGCCCTCAGATACACCATTGGGTCTACAAACTGGGATAAATGTCCTGCATCTCCCAGCTTCACCCTGGGCTTCAGTGAGGTTTGCCACAAACAGGCCAAAACATCAAGTGCAGCTCGGTGAGACCAGCGGATCCAGCATTGTGTCCTGCTGGCTGAGGAACAGGGGCTCCAAAGTCACAGAGCAGCAATGTATTGAGCTGCTAGAAATCTCTGAAGGGCGCTTGAGAAACTGGTTGCTCCCGGAGAGGACCTGGGGCCCAGGATGAGTGGTGGACTCTCTCCCGCTTCTGCCTGTTGGAGTTTTGTACCGCTCAGTTCCTAAACGGGGAGGTTTGGAGTGAGTGGATTTGGGTGTTGGAGTGAGACAGACCGGGTTTGAGTCCGGTAGCAGTCACAGCTAACGTTGATGGAGCCGTTTCTGTGCGTATCGGGCACTGGGCTAATTTAGGCTCGTTTGTCATTTACTGGCAATGGGACATTGGGCGGGTGACTTTCTCTGAGCCTGTTTCCTCAGTTGTGAATGGCAGTGCTTTTCAGGATTGTTACGGGAGTGAGAGAGGACATTAACATTAGAAACTTCTTGGTGGAGTGCCTGACAGTTGGAAGACTCTCTAAATGGGCGCTGTTCACTCTCGCTTCATCCCGCCTGGGTGGGGTGTCCGGGTGGGGGGAGGAGCCCTGTAAGGGGCTGTGGAGAAGCAGGTCTTAGCGGTGCCTTGGGGAGAAGTGGCCTGCCTTGGCCTTGGGGATGAGTGTTCTGCACCTTACGCCCAAAGGGTGGCTTTTCTAAGACGGCCAAGACTCTGGCAATGAGCAGGCCTCTCCCACACTCCTCCCCAGAAGAGCACAGTTCTTACAGTGCCGGGATTTTTACCTGATTCCTTGTCAACATGGATTTATTTGGGACCTTGCCTTAGTAAGAGTTCTGCCTTAGAACTCGCCTGTAGTTAGTTGCCTATTTGGTCCCTGTTGCTTGGTACTGTGCTTCCCCCCGCCACCGCCTTCCCCCGTGGTTTCTGGTCTCTTGCTAATGTTCTTGGAATGAGGGAGTGTGTGAACCAGATTAAAGAACGGAGTCATTAATCTTATTATCAGCACACGTTTCCTTGAAAACCAGTGGGAAAGTCAGGTGTAATACATGGGAAGACCGTAGTACCTCGTGGTTTCCCTGCGATCTCCATGCTTCCTGCCTTAAATTAGAGTTCTGAAATACGGTGAGAGCTTGTAAATTGTGATTAATAAAACAAACTGCCTCTTGCCCCTGATGAGAAGTATTAGGGTCTGGGAGCGAACGGTCAAGAAAGAATTATTGAGACGTCTTTGGTGCAAAAAAGGAAGTTTTATTAAAGCACAGGGACAGGACCCGTGGGTAGAAAGAGCTGCGCTGGGATTGTAAGGAGTGACCGATGATATACTTCTAAGTTGGGAGTGGGTTGGGAATAAGGTAGGTCTCTAAGGAATTTGGAAGGAAGGCTTCCAGGACCTTGAGGGGCTAGCTGGTGTTAAAATAAGGTCATTGACTACTATCTAGCAAAACCTTAGTTAGGAGACCCTTCAGATGTATGTGCATCAGTGGGCCATATGCTTGGAGACTGATTATTAACATATATTTGGGGGGCAAAGATAAAGGAAGTTTCCAAATGGATTTTTTTTAAGTGTATTTATTTATTTTGAAAGAGAGAGAGAGAGTGCCCTCGCACACAAGTGGGGGAGGGACAGAGAGAGAGGATCCCAAGCAGGCTGTGCACTGTCAGCACAGAGCCCCACGCGGGGCTCCAGCCCACGAACCCATGAGATCATGACCTGAGCTGAAACCAAGAGTCAGATGCTTGACTGACTGAGCCACCCAGGCGCCCCCCAAATGGGTTTTTACATGTTAACAAAGACTTACAGGATCCAGGAGGTTGGGCTGAGGTCAACCTAAGGTTGCCATTTGCCCCTAGGCAGCTGAGTTCCTGAGGGAAGGTCACCCTGTCTCCAGTACGTGTCAATGGGCTGCAAGTTGTAAGGAGATTTAAGTTTTTCTACATTTCTTTTGCCTTTGTTCTCCACATCACCCTCACTCAGACAAGAAAGAAAACATTGCCTGGCCCGATGTGGCCTCTCTTTACCTTTTTGTTTGCCTCTCTCCCTTCCAGAGGTAACCACTGGCCTGACTTTGGGGTCAGTAGGTGAATTTCAACCTTGGCCGCATAGTGAGTCACCTGGGAGCTAAATCCTGCTGCCTGGGTCCCCACGCACCCAGAGAGCCAGATGTACTTGGGCAGCTGTGTGGTCGGGGCGTTAGGGCTTGGAGGGGCTCCGCAGGGGAATCTACTGTGCGTCTGGTGGTGAAAGCCACTGATGTGAATGTGTAGTGAATGCCTCTTGCTCTGCAGTGTCTGTCCCCAAACAAGGCAGAGTTGGTGTGTTTTCCGACATCATATAAGTGGTGTTACGTCCTTTGTAGCCTCTTTGCCTTCTTAGCATTATGCTTGTGAAATCTAGCCGTGAACGATACGTAGCTCTAGTTCAAATATCGGTAGTTGTGTTCCATTTTGGGAATATGCTGTAGTTTATGGACCCGTATTCTGGCCATAGCTGTTCACACTGCTGCCAGTGTTCACTGTCGGGAATATTGCCCTTCTCAAACACTCTCTGGCACGTGTGAGCTTCTCCAGGGCAGCGCTTCCCAGCCTTCGCCACGTCATGGCACACAGAGAAAGTCATATTCTTATTGTGGTAGATGAAAAGGCTCTAGGCCCAGGGCTACAGCATTTAAGATCTTACCCGCCCCTGGGAGCTCTCTCCTGGAGCTTATTTGCAGAAGGGGAATCCGGGAGAGCATCCTTGGCTTGATTAGGTATTAGCTGTTGTGCCGATTTACACTCCCCACAGTGGTCTGAATTTTTGCCAACACCGGGCACGGTCGGACCTCCTAATTATTGCCGATCTGACGGTTATGAGCTGGTGCTCTGTCATTTTATTTAACATTTCCTAATTTCTAGTCCATTGAGCATCTTCTTATGTGTATTGGTCATTTGTGTTTCATCGTTTAGCTGCCTGATTGCATCTTATTTACACATTTTTCTGTTTGCCTTTTTTTTTCTTACTGCTTTGTGAAAATCTATATTCTGGATCTCATTTCTTTGTGATTTTATGTTGTAAATATCTTCTCCAGTCTGACTTGTGATAGCATTTTTACATTGTTTTTTTACATTTAGGTCTTTGATCTACCTCATTGGTGCTCAACCAGGGATGATTTTGACCTCCAAGTGACATCTGGCAATGTCCAGAGACCTTTCTGATTGCCACAATTTGAGGGTGGGAGCTGCTGGCATCTGGTGGGTAGCGGCCAGCGATGCTGCTAAATACCCAGTGATGCACAGGACAGTCCCTCGGTAACATAGGATTATCCGCTCCAAAATGTCGCTAGTACTGAGGCTGAGAAACCCTGCCCCAGAGATTCTGGTTCAGGAATGGGACAGCTTCCTGGAATCTGAATATGTAATGAGTGCCTCAGGTGATTTATGAACAGGCAAGTTTGGGAACCCCCGAAATAGTATAAATACCTTAAGAAGAGGTCGGTGAAGCCCCAGAGGTGGGGGGCAGGGAAAGGAGCAAGAAGCACTCGGTGTGCTGGTGGCACAAGGAGGCAGGCCTTGTCGCCCAGTCCCCTGTCCCTGAGAGAAGCCTTCCCCGGCTCACCCTGAAAGCCACGCAGACTCCCACGGGCTGGACTGTGCCCCCTCCGGACATCGCTACTGCTCTGTCCTCCAGCAGTGATGAAGAGACGCGTAAAGGGCTCATTGTCAGAGACCTCATTTGAGTGCTGCCAATAGACCCAGCGTTGTGCTACGTGTCTCCAGTACATTCTCTCATCGTGCCTTTACACCAGCCCTGTGGGGTGCCAGTTTTAGGAGAGGACCTGGAGGACAGAGAGGTTCGGTGAAACACCTGTGTCATCCAGCAGGTAGGCGGCAGAACTGGGTTTCCGACACAGGCCCTTGCTGTTAGCCGTCGGGTCGTGCGGCGTCTCCCAGACCATTCCAGAGCCTTCCGGTCTGCCTCTGCCTGTTCTGCTCTTCAGCCTTGCCGAATGGGCCCCCCGACCCCAGGCCGCCCTGACTTGTACAGCCTTCCGCGACAGCCTGTGTGCTCCGGGGCGTCAGCAAAGACGCCCCACAAGCCAGGAGCTGCTTGACTTCCATTGGCTTTTCTACACGCCAGGCATTTGAGCTGTTTCAAAGGGGGTAGATTCTGGCTTTGAAAGCAACTAAAATATTTTAAAATCAAAATGCTAATTGAAACCTCATGGCGAGCGCGCCTCGCTCCTTTGCCCTTATTTGTCCAAAGTATGATTCCTTCACCACAAGCATTTCCTGACAGCATTCTTGAGCTGGCGCCCAATGTCACGGTCTGTCTCTTCGTTTATGGAAACTCCGGACTGTCACTTGGATAATTGATTTCAGGGGCCCCTGCTCTTGCTGAGCAGGCTAAGTTGTCCATGCGTCAAAGGCAGAACATGGACATTTTTTTCCCAGAATCGCCAAGTTAAACTGGTTGCCGTTTCCCTGAAGACTGAGATCCTGCGCGTCTTCTCAGTTGGTGAAAAGGAGCTTTCCTGTGAATTTCTTACTTGCTTTTTGTGATCAAGTCCTGCATCCCCAACTTGGGAATGTCCCTGAACCCCTCCGAGTCTCTGTTGTCATCTGTGGTCAATGCAGGGGACTGAGCCTCCCTCTGAAAGATCTGTTGGGAAGATAAAATGATCCTTCCACACCTTCTCTGCTCCCTGGAGGGAAAGCACTTGATCCAGGATAGCAGGTCGTAAGCCGGTGGCCTGCAGATAGGTCTTATTTGCCCTAGCGTGGATTAGTGACATTTTGCTTCACTATTATTTACAAGTCAGGAGGTTTCCCGGAGAAACCTGCATTTCTGGCTTCTCTTGGAATATCAGAGGCTCCTGAGGCCCTGGGCCCACGTTCCTGCCTGGCCATCTCTGCCTGGCCATCTCTGCCGGAGTGAGGAAGAGCCTCCCCGTGCTCTGTCCCCAGGGGCAGGGCACGTGCTCTCCGGTCAGCCTCCGGCCCGGCCCACCTACACTCACTCGTGCTGCTTGCTCCAGGCCCCCGGAGGCGGCCGAGCTGCATGGCAGATACCACAGCCGTGCTTTGTCGTCTCAAATGTAGGAGGAAGCGGTGGGATGATGTCCAGCGGTCACTGTCAGGGTGCCGTGATTGACCATGCCTGCGAACGCCTCTTCCTTCCTCGAGGCCAGGGTGTGACTCCGGGCCACACGCTTGCACTGTGTTTGCCACCCTGGGAAGGGCTCTTCGCGCTGCGCTCCGGAAACCGCAGCTGTGTGGAAGTGTCAAGTGCAAACGTCTGGAGGGCAAGACCGGGCCTTTGACCGAAGGGTCGGACTGAGGAGTTTGTAGGACGGGAATATGGAAATGGCCTTCTTCCCAAACTCGCCTAGCGACTGTGGCGAACACCACCAAGTGGCGCCCGGAAACCCCGAGAGCGCACTTGGCACGGCCAGGTTAGGGAAGGGGTGGGGGGTGGTGGACAGACTTGTGACTCTGGATATGAAAGAGGTGTCTTCGCTGCTCTGGGCTTCTGTCTGGGGTCAGGGCCTGGGGGCCAGAGGGGGACTTGGGCCGGGATGCCGTGGCGTTAGGAGTGGAAGTGTGTGCGCCTCTCCCAGACTGAGCGACAGACCCGGAGGAGGGGGGGCATAAAACTGCTGGTTCCCGCCTGAACCCCCCTGCCCCGTGCATTGGCGTCCTGGCACCTGTAATGTGGGACAGGAGACCGAGGGAGACCCCTTGCTGGGGCTGCCCTGCTGGCCTGGGGGAGGGGGCGCTCCTCTACTGGCTTCTTTCTAGATGCCCTGGCTTCTGTCGAGCCATACGAGTCGTACCACATCTTTGCTTCATCCCAGCCTCTCCTTTCAGTCGCTCCACTCCCAGGCTCCGGTCTTGTTTCCTGCTGCAGTTTCCACCCCACCCCACCCTGCTCCGGGGTATTGGTGTTTCTGAAGATGAGTTGTGGGAGCCTGGGGGTTCCTAGTGAAGGTATAGCAGGCCGGTGCCCGGACTCGAGAGGCCATCGAGAGGCCAAAGGAAAGGCTTGCCCGGCTGGCCCCAACCCCCAAGGGCGTCTCACCGTGCCTGGTTCTGGTCGGCAGTCGGCACGTTTTGCCATAGTTAATGAAAGCGAGTTCCGTCTCCCCACGTTACACTCGGCTGCCTGGGGCAGGGGCTGTCGGGTTCACCGTCTCCTCTGCAGTCGCTGTCACTAGCCAGTAAGGGCCTGTTTGGGGAGTCGAGGGTGGAATGTCCCGTGGTGGTGCCGGGGGGGCGTTGGGGATCCCTCTGGGGAGTCACACGTTGCCGTCTTTTGCTTATTTGACAACCTGAAAGCATCGTAGAAAGAGGGAGTAGGTATTTTTACCTCACGCTTTTCCCCAGTCATTGGGGTGTGGTCATTTGGACCCATTTTATCCAGGTGTTGTGCACTCTTGGGATGTCCAAGGCACTGTCTAAGGGGTTTTTGAGGGTACTTTAGAAACCCGCTTTTAGGCCCCAGGGGTCCTGGCATCCAAAAGAGCCCAAGAGCAGGTGAGTCCGTGGTTGGGGTGGTCTCCAGCCAGCAGGGCCTGGAGACCATTGCAGTGCTTCCCAGGCAGGGCTCGGTCAGCCCTTCGCTGACCGCTGGGCAGGTGGGGCTACAGCCCCCTCTGCGGTCCTGCGGCCTGGGAGGCCGAGGGAGCCAAGAGACACCCCAGTTCTCCTCAGCACCTTCCAAGAGACGAGTGTCCGTATAACTAGGCCCTCCCTTCATCCTCGTGCCGCCGCAGGCTGGATCCTCATCGACCGGTGTGGGAAACACTTTGGTACGATACTCAACTACCTTCGTGACGGGGCGGTCCCCTTGCCCGAGAGCCGCCGGGAGATCGAGGAGCTGCTGGCAGAAGCCAAGTACTACCTGGTCCAGGGCCTGGTGGAAGAATGCCAGGCAGCCTTACAAGTAGGTATCCCCCTTTCTCCCCATAAGGGTGGGGAGGTGCTGGGCCCACCTGCCTTTCTCATTTTCCTTCTCTACAAAATGGGGGCAGTTCCTCCCTCACTGAGACGTGTGGGTTCACAAGTATCCCTGGAGCTCCTCTCTCCTTGGGTCAGGGACCCCTTAGAGGCTTCCCTGTGATGCTCAGGCCACCTAACTGTGCTCAGTCGCCATGGTGCTGGGTCATCTCATGTGTACATTGAAACCCTTCAGTACTGAGCTTTGGGCTGTAAAACTTGATCAGTTTTTTGGACCCATCTCGGGACTTATTCTCACCCCACCAGTCACTGTTGGGAGCCTCATGTAATCTCTGCAGACTCAGACACCCCTCACTCCTCAGCTGCACCTGGGTTAGGATCATTGGGGTCAACTCTGGTGATAGCAAAATCCCTGTAGAACCAAAATGCTTCTAGACATAGCCGGCGGCCATTTATTTCAGGCAAAATTCCAACATGGTCGAGGATCAGAAGAGTTCCTTCATAATGCCACAGGAATTGGATTTGTATGCACGAGGCTCTTGTTTGTGCCTCCCTCGGGCCACATGTCTTCTGGCCCTCCGCTGGAGCCGTTCCCATACGGCCTGACTCCTTGGCGATCTGTTGTTTCCACGTACCCCCTCGACCTGCGAGTCTGTGAACTCACTGTAAATCTGACTGAATGCTATAGCCTTTACTTTCGTATTTTTATTTCATTTTTATGCTGGTTTAATGTTGGTTTATTTTGTGAGAGAGCACACATGCGTATGTGCGTGAGAGAGGAAGGGGCAGAGAGAGGGAGAGAGAATCCCAAGCGGGCTCCGAGCTGTCAGCGCAGAGCCTGACTCGGGGCTCAACCTCACAAACCATGACGTCATGACCTGAGCCGAAGTCAGGAGTCGGATGCTTAACCGACTGAGCCACCCAGGCACCCCTCGTTTTTAGGTTTGTTAAAGTAATGTGTGTACATCGTATCTTTCTCCTCTGTTACTTCTTTCAACAGTTCTGTTTACTTTCTTACGCTATCTATTGACATCTCAGTTTTCAATGTCATCTGTTGCGAGACAGAAATTAAATTTTTGCTCATGCAGTACCACCAACCACTACCAAACTTAGGTACCCATATTCCTTCTCCAGTTTTCCAATATAGTGTTTATCACAGCTTTGGTTAAATCAGTATTCAGAGTTTACGTTGTGATGTCTAAATATTGTTAATCGTTGAGCCACAGAGTATACAGTGAATATTTTTTATTGTGCAACTTTTCAGTTTGCCAGAGTTAGTGACTGCCTCATTGTTTTGTCTGCTTGGTTTTCTAAGTACATATCTCTAATTGATCCCTAAATGGTCAGAAAGGTCGGTCTCCTATTGGCGTGTTTAGACACACCAGTGAATCGGTTTCATCTTTGTCTTAGAGACACGCCCTCCAGGTTCCCTTTCTGTGGTTTCTGTTAGTCTGAAGTTAAACCTCTAGAACTGACCTCCTCCCAGTTTCCCTCACTTTTATCTTTCTGTTCCACTTTCTCAGAGGTTTTCTTCAATTTTATCTTTTCAACCCTTCTGTTGAACTTTTCATTTCTACGATCATATTTCTAATTTCCCAGAGCCTTTTCATGTTCTCTGAGTGCTCTTTCTTCTCTAGAACGCTGATCTTATTTCATAGGATTCCGTATGTGCTCTCCTTTATCTGATAATACTATTTGAAGTTTTCTTTCTGCTGCATTCATCGTTGGGCTCCTTCCCTTACTTTTTCTCTTTGTTTTGGTTTCAGTCTCACGGTTGAGAGGCTTTCCACATAGAATCTGATGATCTCGGGTCTGTTAAAATTCAAGAGTAGAGTTCTGAAAAGCTGTGTGTGTGGTGCATGGGTGGGCCTCGTCCAGTGGGCTTCATTGGCGGATGAAAAGGCTTTTTCCTTGGGAATCCCCAGTGTCCGAGTCTGTAAGCCTTTTCCTGGACGGATCAGTTCCCCGTGGAGGAATCCTCCACTCTCCTGCCTGGTGGGTAGAAGCCTGACTGGCGGCCTTCTGCCATCTGAGTAGGGGAAGGAGTTGGGAGCTGGGGCTCACCGTTTAGTGTGTCGACCACTCGCTCAATCCCCCTGTTTTTAGAAGAGTGGCTCAGCCCTGTCCTCACCCATACAAACCACTCCAGGAAGATAGACCTTTCTTCTGCCAGGGGAAGGGGATGTACTTGGGGCGTCTCACCGGTGTTTCTGCTGATTGGTTAGCAATCCTCTGCTCTGGCCCTTTGCCCACCAGCCTTCACGGGTGTTCTTTGAGAACCTCTAGGATTCTTTCTCCTCGGTTATTCCTCATCTGCTTCCCAGGCTCAGATTTTTCCCCTCTCCCATCCTTCTCCGTAGGCTTATACTTTCTAAGTTCTTCCACGGTTGTTGCAGTGGGGTTTTAGGTGTTTCTACACAATCATATTCCATCCGCTGTGTTTAGAGTTTATTTTCAAGTGGCTCCCTGGGTGGCGGAAACGTGTCCTCGTTGTTAGGGTTTACTGAGCGCCCTGACCAAAGAGCAGACTTCCTAGAGAACTCGACCCTTGGCCATTCCCCTCCCCTTCCCCCTGATTCACTGGTGGTAAGAATCCTCCTCTCTTCCCGGCGCCGGTGGCCCCACCTTCCCTCGCCAGCACCTGTCTTTACCCAGCAGGCCAGCTTAAATAATCCACTGCTGGGCAGGCCTCCCAGGCTGAAAGCGTGTTTTGTTCCAGCAGAACAAAGACACTTATGAGCCTTTCTGCAAAGTTCCTGTCATCACTTCGTCCAAGGAAGAGCAGAAACTTATAGCAACGTCAAATAAGGTACGTTGGAAGCACCCTTGTGGCGTGTCTTTGGCTACCGAAATCATGAATCCGTTTTGAAATGGAAACCTATAGAAGTCCCTGAGCAAGGCCTGAGAAGCGGTGAAGAATGGGAACCTGTTCCCCTAGAATGGGCTCCTGCAGTCTCCCTCCCCACACACCCACCCCCGCCGCCCCCCGCCAGCCTGCAAGCTGTGCTCAGCTGCCTTCTGGGCCTGGTGGCAGGGCCCAGCCCCGCGGGAAGCCCACGGTCCTCTGTACCTCCGCTCCGAGTGACTCTCTTCTTTCTTTTTTAAAACACCCTGCAGCCAGCCGTGAAGCTGCTCTACAACAGAAGTAACAACAAATACTCGTATACCAGGTAAGGTGTCAGCGATAAAGGCCACCCACCCTCGCCAGGAAAGCTTCTCACACAGGCCGGGCGCGGCTCCTCTTTGACCTTCCAGTGCGGGTGGCTGTCTGTACTGGGAGGGTGCCCAGGGTAACAGACGACAGGAGACTGAATTCACATCCACCGTGGCCTTTTGAAGTATATAATTCAGTGATTTTTAGTGTATTTACAGACTTGTTTAGCTATCACCGCTTACCCACATTGTGAACATTTTCACCACCTCAGAAAGAAGCCCATTGTCAGTCACTCTTCACTCCCCGCCACCCCCAACCCTTGGCAGCCGCTGGCCTCCGCTTGTGTGGCTTTGCTCACTCTGGACACTTCATGTAAACAGCATCATACAACACATTACCTTTTGTGACCGGTTTCTCTCCCTTAGCACGTTTTCAAGGTTTCATCCTCGTGGCGTGTGTCAGTACCTCCTTCCTTTTTATGGCTGAGTAATATCCCATCGTATGGATATCTCCTGCATCTTGTTGATCCATTCGTCAGTTGACGGGTGCTCAGGGTCATTTCCGCTTTGGGGGGGGCCATCGCGAACGCTGCCGTGAGCATTCGGACCACATTCGTAACACACGTGTTCTGTGTGGTCAGAGGTCTTCGTCTCTCTTGGATGTACCTAGGAGCCGAATCGCTGGGCCCTTTGGTAACCCTAGCTCTAGTCATTTGGGGACCCGCTAAACTGTTTTTCCAAAGCAGCTGCACCATTTCACATTTCCACCAGCAATACGTAACAGGTTTCTAGAATGCCTTCTGGCTCTTGGGACCATGTGTTCTCAGTTGTAGGGGGTATAATGAGGTTACTCAAGACCCACAAATGGACCCAAGATGAAGAGTCTCCTTTGGACAGCTCTGTCCTGCCACTCGTGGGGCTCCCTCCACATTCCCCACCTGGTGCCTGTGCACCCACAGGCGCCAAGTTGTTCACGTTTCATCTCCGGCAGAGCCCAGCTAAGCGGCCGCCCTGGCGGGCCGATTGAGAGCACAGGCTTAGGGGCTAGAGCCGTCTCTTTGGAGGCCTGGCTCTGGCATTCTTGGCCTCGGGCAGTCACCTGTTTGCTCTGGCCCTCCCTTTCCTTGGTGGAGCAGCGGGGCCTGCGGTGCCCTTCTTCTGGGCTCCTTGGGAGGTTGAAAAGGGACGTGGAAACAACTCAACTGCAGTTAGTACCGGTCTGCGGTCACCTAATCAAATGCTCTTTTGCAGCAATTCTGATGACAATATGTTGAAAAACATTGAGCTCTTTGATAAGCTCTCTCTGCGCTTTAATGGAAGGGTCCTGTTCATAAAGGACGTCATCGGGGATGAAATCTGCTGCTGGTCCTTTTACGGGCAGGGCCGCAAGATCGCTGAGGTTTGCTGCACTTCCATTGTCTATGCCACGGAGAAGAAACAGACCAAGGTAAGCCCTTCGGGGAACGGCTCCGGGTGACTGGTCAGAATACGCACCGCTTCCCTTTCCCCTTGAGCAAAATAAACCTAAAGAGGGAAAAGCTTTGAAAATGCTTTCCTTGATGCACGACTGCTCATGGTGAAAACAGTCATTATCTTTTGGGCCCCGGAGAGTCGCCTGTAGGTCTTGCAGAAACAGAATGGCCTTTCCTTTCTGACGGTGAGCAAATAGGGACAGTCATACTGCACCTAAGTCCCTTGGCTGTAAAGGTCGATTCAGATGTATCCTCACGCCGCTGTCCCCTCGCCACCTGCATCGTCTCCTGTCGGTGACGGGACAGGGCCTGTTGTTCCACAGCACCACCATCTCCCACCAGCGTGGCCCCATCCCATCTCAGTCATCAGAGGAACAGTGCTGCCTTCAAGAGCTTGACCTTGGCTTTCTAGTCACAACCTATGACTTGTGCCGTCTGTCTGCCCTCTGACCCACTGACCTGGAGTGGCCCTCCACCCTCGCAGGGCCTGCGTGGCATTCCTTAGCTGGCGTGCTTGTTGGCTTCCTTCTGAGCACGCAGCTTCCTGACTGATCCGGACTCTGTGGATCTACTTCCGTATCATCGTCTCCAAACCAGTAATGCTGCAAGGCGCTGTTGGAGGTGCGGTGCTCTGTTCGTTGAACTTCGCTCCCTGGAGGTCTTCTGCTTACTCTTCTTGGGCTCTGCAACTCGGTTTTCTTCCTCTTTTCAAAACAGAAATCCCCCAGTACACTCTGTCACTTCCCTCGGATCCTTGCTAAGGGAACCCCGATCACCAGGGACCTGCAGGGTCTGCCAGGCAGGTTTTCATGCACAAGACTGTGCATCACCCACTTGGGGTACTGTCCTCAGTAAGGCCCCGGGAGCGCACAGTTGTGTGTGATTCTAGAGCTAGCCTGGGCAGAAAAGGCAGAGAGAACATGAGACCACGCAGTAGAAACCAGAGTTGTAAACATTTTTTTTTTTAACTTCTAAACCATTTTGTCATTGGTATTTGGAATATATCCTGAAAGATACATACTAGTTAAAGATAGCCAAGGAGGGAAAACCCCTAAGGTTCCTTTTTTTTCAAAGAGGGCAGGGAGACCAGATTCGCTCGCTTCTCTTTACCACATCAGCAAGACGCATGCCTCTTTTCTCCCGTGAACTTTTTTTTAGGGCTGTGAATTCCATCTGTCATTGGCTCCCCCGCCTTGTCAGTTTGGTTTTGTTATATACACGGGTTGCCTTTGTCCTTGGGTAATAACAGGACGATCATCATATTAATCTGATTAAGCTTTAAAATACTGACTTTACGTTTTTAGAGTTTAACAGGGAACAAGGGATTCAGAGGCCTCATGATCTGATCCCAACTATTTATAGATTAACCAACAGGTTCTGGAGTGAGCTTGTGCTTGTGTTTTTGAAATAGGATAGAGGTGGGGCTCAGGGTGATGGGCCCGGGCCCCTAGCCACAGCTCCCTTTGCTCTGCTGTCGTGTCCCCAGGGCTCTTTCCTTTCTCCAGGAGAAGCACACGCCTGGCTTTGCAGGGGGTCATGTGGGGGCACGGCTGCCCCTACAGGCGCAGGTTCCTTCTTCTGGCCCACGCCTTCGGGACTGTGCTTTGGGGCTGACACTCGTATTTTGTTGTTCCAAGTAACTGTACAGATGTTCCTTTTGGGGGTTTTTGTAGAATTGCGATCCCTCTTGGTACAGCATCCCAAGTGCTTTACTAATTCCTTTAATCATTTAACTGTCTTTTGTGGTTAAGCCGGAAAGGGTTTGGCTTGCTGAAATTAAAGTTTAAGCAGATAGTTAATACGTATGTTGTCCATTTGGTTCTTGATTCCGACTCACTAGGGACTTGGTGTTAATAAAGCACAGAGCTGTGCCCTTTATTGGTCTCCTTTGTTCTGTTGTTCAGACTGACACTTCTATTGCTCTGTCTTCAATTTCATGGACTCTTTTCTCTGTCCTCCCCATTCTGTTATTGAGCCCTTCCAGTAAGTTTGTGTGTGTGTGTGTGTGTGTGTGTGTGTGTGTGTGTGTGTGTGTGTGTGTGTGTTTATCTTGGGTGTTGTATTTTTCAGTAACAGTTTTCGTTTGGGTCTTCTATCTTATGTCTCTTTGCTGAGACCTCCTGTGTTTGCATTCGCCTTAACAGAGTTCACCCTTCCTTGTGGAGATGTTTTTATAATAGCTGCTTGCACGTCTTCATCAGGTAATTCCAGCATTTGTGGCCTCCTGGACTTGGTATCTGTTGATTCTGTTTTCCCTCAGGAGTTGAGATTTTTCTGGTTCTTCATTGATGACACAAACTTTCGAATTGTATCCCGGATATCCCGAATGTTAGAGGGCTTTTAGATCTTGTTAAATCCTAAAGAGAACGTTTTTTTTTGTTTTTTTGGTTTTTTTTTATTGTTTTAGTAGGCAGTTGACCCACTTGGGTTCAGGTCACAAGTGCCAGCCAGCTCTGGGTTGCCGTTCCAATGACAATCCAGTTTTCAAAGCCTTCAGATCCGTGCTGCACTGAGGGCCAGTCTGCGCCTGTGGCACCGGTCTGGCCCATTGCTTCGTTCTGTGCGTGCTGTTGAGGGACGGATCGGCAGCCAGGCTCAGGCCCAGGAGTTCCTGCACAACCCCAAGCAGCTGCTTTCCTGAGCGCCCTTCTTTCACAATCTTCTGGTGCTGTTTCCCTGGGGCTCCCCTTTTTCAGCCCACTGACCGGAGACTGGGGCTTCAGTTCCCTGCTCTCCCACACACTGCCTGTGACTGTATCCTTACCTGCAGCCTAACGGCATAAAGAAGCTAGAGGAAAATAGTAGCCCAGATTCACTCCATCCTGATGAGACCACAGTTCTCATTAGAAAGGAAGCTTCCCCTTCAGAGTTTTGACTCCCACAGTCTCCAGCCATTGCTGCCACAGGATTTGGGCAGGGAGGGTTGGGGTGCAAGAGAATGGAGAAAAGAAAAAAGAAAACCGAGAACTTTCCTTCAGTCTCTGGGTATCGGGTGGCCCCTCTGGAGCTCTCTGAGCTGATGCCAGTTTCAGGGTCACAGGGTGCATTGACCTCCCTCTGGACAGTACTGGTGGGGGAGAAGGCATAACCTCACTACTGGTTAGAGGCTACTCCAGACTGGTCCCTCCCCCCAATCCGGCCGCCACTATTTCTGTGTCACAGCCCTCAGCCACTGCGTGCTCTCTCTCCTGGTTGTGTGGCCTCCGTGGGAAATAGAGTAGAATGCACTCTCCCCATTTCTCTCAGAACCTCCGAATCCTGCCCTTGAAAGCCAAGTCTCTGTGAGTCAAGTGCCCGGGACCCACTTGTGCAGCCCCACTCTGGTTCATGGCGCCGTAGCCCCGAAGGGTACCAGGCAGTCACAGAGCTTCGCCACGCAGGAGGGGTCATGTCCTTTCCAGCTGGTCCCTGCTCACAAAGAGTACTGCTGCCCTAAAGGCTGCTCCGAGGTGTGGAACAGCTCCACGGGAACAGGTCTGTTGTTAGTGGAAACATGCTGGAAACGACCTAATCGGTTAATTGCGTCGTTACAGTCTTACAGCCCCTGATGGGGAAGGATCGCCTGTGTTAGGGGAAAGCAAAAGGTGAAGTGTGTGGCGGGTCACCTTTTGTGTGTTCTAAAGCGTGTGAGTGTGTGTGTGTACAGACGTACATTTATCTGCACCGCGTCCCTTTTGTGTCCTGTGTGTCGAGCACCGTGTGTAAGTACTGCCTATTGAAAATCAAAACTACTTTAAAAATAGTAAGGACAGCCTTAAACGGCATCCTAGGGGCCTGAAGGGGCCAGGGGCCCTGCTGGCAACCCCAGGAGGCAGCGGAGGTGGTGGGGTGTGTGTGTGATGCTAACCTACCTGCCTTGTGTTTTGTGGGGGTGCAGGTGGAGTTCCCAGAGGCCCGGATTTATGAGGAGACCCTCAATATTTTGTTGTACGAGGCCCAGGACGGCCGAGGACCCGACAACGCGCTCCTGGAGGCCACGGGCGGGGCGGCCGGACGTTCCCACCACCTGGATGAGGACGAGGAGCGGGAGCGGGAGCGGATCGAGCGCGTGCGGCGGATCCACATCAAGCGCCCCGACGACCGGGCGCACCTCCACCAGTGAGCGAGCGAGCGAGCGAGCCGCCTCCCTCCTCCCTCCTCCCCTGCTCTTCACTCCGATTCCTGCAGGCTCCGGGCGCCTTCCACTTCCCCCGGAGTCTGGAGATACTTTTGTAATAAGCCAGATGATGATTTTGATATTTTTCGACCAGGTGACTGTCTTTCCCCAGGTGAATGCACCCTTGTTCTTAAGTGGAGTCCAAGGTCTCCCCCTTCCGTGGGAAACGGGGAATCCTTGGAGCCAGGCTTTCTTGGTTCTCGGAGAAAAGTATGAATGGGTGTGAAGCGGACGTGAGAGATGTTGTCTGCAGTATTTATTTTTGTGGGTGTGGACTACCTATTTGAGCTTCGGGGCGGCATTCCCTCGGGGTTCAGTTGGACGGCTCCGAGGGGGATCCTGCCAGTTAGTTGGTGGCCACCAGACGTTCTCGTGAGCATCCTGGGTCGTCGTCCTCCAGCCCAGCACACTGGCTGCCGGTTCCTGTGTGCTATAGACTGGGCGGCCATCCGGGGTTTTGCTGGAAGCACCCGCGGCGGCAGGATTTCTGCGCCTATGGCTTATTGGTAAATGATTGCAGTTTGTGGCGTGGAAGATAGGACCTGTGAGCTTCGTGCCTCTAACTTGTCCTGGCGTAACTCTGGGTAAGGAGCAGGCCTGTTGCCCCCTGGGCTGACGTGTGGTCCGTGCTCATTGGGACCCCACATGCCTGGCCGAGGGCAGAGCCGTCCCCGGCAGGGAGTGCTGGGGTCCTGGCCCTCTCCCTGATTCCTGCCCCTTCTACCTGGCCTCCTTGTTGAGCAACCCCGTTCTGGGAAGGCCGTCTGGCCTGGTTACAGGTGGAGCTCACACCGCTGCTTCCTGGGATCCATTCCTCCTCCTTCACCCTTCTTCTCTGTTAAGCTGGGCTGTCTCGGGTAGAAGCCCTGCCTTTTGCTTAGAAAGTGGACGTGGCCCGGACTCTTTCCCCTCCCCGAGCCTGGTATCCAGGCAGGAAGACCACCCCCACCAACAGTCTCAGGGCACCCATCACCTGGAGATCCCCTTTTTGTCTTTGCCTCTGATTTTTACAGTATGGAGTGACCACAGGGAGCAAGAGTTTGAGGCTGTGCACATCCTTTGTGGTCCAGTTAAGTGTGTGTGTTCATGTTTAAGGGACGTGTGCGACTGTGGGCGGGGACGTGTGCTTGTGGGGCGCAGGGGGCCCGCGCTGGAGCCCGGCTGTCTGCACGGTTGCTTGTGCAAGACGGACGTTCTCGGTGACCTACCTCCCAGTCTCCTCTGCGCCCACGAAGGGACAGAAGTGCGTTGTGGCTGATGTGGCTGCGACTAGATTAGGTAGAGTAGTTACAGGAAGATGTGAACGTGTGTGACAGAATGGATGGAATTTGTCTGTTTTTCAAGGGAAATGTTACTGTTTTATACCAAAGGTGTTAACGTGGGCAGCCTTTGACACCATGTATTCCAAAAAAAAAAAAAAACGAGTTTATATTTTGAAATGGTTTTTACAGCTTAGGCTTTGCACATACTGCCTTTCTTGAGACAGTCATAGGCCTTTATTTTGTATCCAGCAGCAAAGCCTCCAATAAAACTCTAAAACAATCTTGATTGAACCTAAAAATCATGTACGGGGTCGATGCTTTTTAAACTGTTGTGTGGGAGACTTTCCTACTAAGCCATTTGGATTTTATTAAGTGCACGGGAAAGGGGGCTTAAACACGGTTTCGTAAATATTTTATATACCGTTTAAGTTTTAAACACCAACCCTGGCATTTGGGTTGAACTTTTTTAGAACGTTAAAGCGAGTGTCAGTTCTGATGTTTTCTGTAGGAATGGAAAAGCCATCCTATGAATTGTGTTTTTAAATCTTTCTGTGAAGAGTACGTCTGTGGAACAATCGGATTTGTTTGGGCTTCTACACCGTCTGAGCTAATGTTTCTGGCAGTCTTTACACTTTTCCTACACTTTGCACTTGTTCATTTTGAGTCTTTGCTTTCTCGGGAACGGAACAGGTTCCCGAAACATTCCGTGGTGAGGGAGGCCGTTAGCTGCGGAGCCAGGAGCTGACAGGAAGCGTTGGCTGGTCCAAGCTCTGTCGGCAAACGTATTCTACGAGGAACTGATTTTTATGCTAGCACGAAGGGCAAACCAAGGTCAATATTTATACTGAAGAACCATCTAAGTAAAAACACTGGCCTAAGATGTGGTGAAGTGTTTTATTACAGTGTAAGAGCTTACAGTTAAAGTAGAACAGCTTTGGGTCCTTGTTGGTGGGGACCGGGGGCCTGTGCCCAAGACAATCCTGGAGTAGCCTCTTCTGTCCCCCTCCCCCACCCCCAGGGTAGCAGGTAAGCAGCCTGGCTGAGGGGCAGGTACCCCCCCCCCTCGGCTGACGCGTGCTGGCGTGCACCTCACAGCAGCTGCTCGGGACCCAAGTGTCAGCACCGCTCCTCCGCCCTCCCTTAGGGCTCCACCCAGCGTCACCGTAGCCCGCCTGTGTGTCACTAACCTTCCTCTCTGTGCTATGAGAAGAAATGCTATAAACGTTAGAAGTAGTCACTGTATGTTGTACAAGCATTTGTGGACGTGTAAAATAAAAGTTACGTAATGCTTCTGTTGAAATGTTTCCTGCGTTCGTTCTGTAGTGTTTGAATTTAAACACTGCGAGGAAGTCTTGGGGAGAAAGTGAATCAGCTGGGGTTGCTACCCCTTTGATTTTAATACTAGGGAGGGACGGGGGAGGGACAGGCGCTTCGGCCTCCAGCTGGGGAGGAGGCTGGGGAGCTGCGTCAGAAACGTTAAGGCATCGGGTGTGGTGAGTTCCACTGAGTTAAAGCAAAATTCAAATTCTGCAGCTTTATGAAATTTTCCTCTCAGATCACATACATGCTCCTGTGTTCCTCGGGACCACTGCGGCCTTGACAAAGGCAGAGCATCTGTCGCCCACCGTATAATGACGTGTTCACATACCCATCTAGGGAGGGTCCAGGTAGGGACACGGAACACCATCCCCGTAGGCGACTTGAGGTTGGGCCCCTGAAGAGGACCTTTGACTTCGGCGCCCCAGGGCAGCAGAGAGCCGGGAGGGGGACAGGTGCCCCTCAGTCTCTTCAGATGGGATCTCCTTTTGCTAGAGCTGCTGTCCCCTTTCCCGGAAGGTGTAGCCACCTGGACAGCCCCCCACTTCCTGGGCGCTTTCCTCAGCCGGAGCACAGCCAGCCACCGGAGAGGTCAGGAGGAAGTCGTGCGGACCGACACCTTGGGAGAGAGGCCACACTTAGGTCAGAGCCCTCTTCTCACCCGGTGGTCCACAGCGGGGCAGTGGGTGTGGACCAGCCTGGAGAAGCCAGCCCCACCGGACTTGAGGCAGAGGGCATTTAGAAAAGGAAATGGGATTTAGAAAAGGCATCTTCAGCCCGAGCCAGTCAGGCCGTGTGACTCTCAGGACAGAATTACTCCTGAAGGTCATGCCCCTAAGACAGCACGTAGACTGAAAACTCCTCTGATGCTTTAAATCCAAAATAGTACTTAAAGATTTCAACTTCTCCCTGAAGGCGTTTAGGGGCATTTGGATCACAAAAGCCTTTTGGGTGCTGTTTACATCCACAGTCACAGTTTCATAGTTAAGGGGATATAAATTAAAATAGGTACAAGACACTCTGTACGTCGACAGACCGTTTCCTCGTTCGTTTGTATCAACTAAGGATACCGGGTGCATGTATACAAAAGACATCTTAAAACACTCAGCCCGCTCAGGTTGTAATAGGCTATTTCCTAGCAAAATTGGATCAAACTAAGCTCTGTGTACTCCCGGTACAGCGAGGACTGTTGAGATGCCGGGTCCAGCATGGTCGGACCCGGGAGGGAGGGCACAGCATGGAGCACGCCAGCTGGACTTGAGCCGACCAGAGAGCGCTCACATTCCAAAGCCCCGGCCACGCCCCCGCCAAGCCAATTACATCACCGCGTCTGAGACTCAGGCACTGGTACTTTTGGAAACTCACAGGAGACTCCAGTGTTGGAAACACGAATGAGAACCACTGTGATAAGGCGTAAGGCCTTTACCAGGCAGTGAAAAGGTGGCTTCGACCTTTAAAACGGAGAAGGACTGAACGTCAACTTCCTGTTTACTAACAACCAAAACTGGGAGGTGAACTTGCTTTATTTTCCCCCCTTTTCATTCATTGTGTGAATCTGTACCCCTGGTATCCATACCTTCCTGTTTTGATACAGAATCGAGAATAGAGGGAGAAGTGAACAGTCTATATTCTCATGTCAGACTGCTCACGCCTCCCTCCCCCGCCAGCCACTCACCACGGTTAACTGTCCGTTTTTATCTTTATAGATTTGCTCTTCGGGTCCCGTGTCGAAAACGATCGTGCCTTCTTTTCCAGGACTAATATAAAACCGTAAACTGGAAATACACAAAATCATCAATTACTGACCTTTTTTTGCCTCTTGTCTACAAAAGAAATTCGCTTATGCAGCTTTACTGGTTTCAAGATCAAATTCCTGTTTTAATAGAGTTTTATTTTACTTGAGTACCCAAAAGACCACCAGTTCCGTAACGGAGAAAACTCACCACGTTCCTGTGGTTATTCTCAAGTCACTTTAGCACGTTCAGTCCTTCAAGGGGCCAATTTGATGTCTGAAGAACCACCTACATATGGTCCTGCTGAAACTCTCGTGGCTGGGGTGGGGGGCGGGTCTCCCTGTGAGGTCCAGCAAAACCAACCCCACTCTGTGCCCCCCTCTTGTACATAATGGATTTGCTCAGGACATTAGGGTGGCTTCAGACCTAATAGGGGCAGCAGGAAGACCTGCTTTCCCAGGGGCTGGGGGGTGGGGGAGGGGGCACAGCGCCTCCTGATCCCGTCTGCGAACGAGAATCCAGCATGGCCTCAGGAACCCCCACACCATCCCCAACCAGCCAGGTGACACTGGGCCTGCTGCTTAGCCGCTTTGTGCCCCTGACATGGAAAACGTGGCCATCCTTCAGAGCTGAGAGAATCGAGTAAGAGCACCCCATCTATGTGTCAGATGGTTTTCTTTTCCGTCCTAAAGTAATGTTGCCACTCTGCCCTCATCAGTTGTAGGCAGCCTGCAAAGCTCTGGGCCCATCGTGCTCGGCCAACGGTCCCGAACAACAACCATCAACAGGAAGGGTGTGGCCGTCACCTGCTCTGGCCCAGAGGTCCACCTTTCACTCAGTGACAGCTTCCCTCAGGAACATAAGGCCCTCCTTGGAGAACTGGGATGTGAGACCACGGTTCCCTATGTGAGTGAGCGATCGCTGGGCAAAACCACCTACCTCCCCTGGACGACATTGACGATGTTCCCCCGCTTCACCAGCATGACGAGCTTAGTAATGGCTTCAAAGATATGTTCACACTGTAAGACGGCATCCCCCTGAGAAGGAGACATGGGCTGTTCCAGAAGCAGTGGCTTAAAAGGTTTTTTTAATTTTTATTTTTGAGAGAGACAGAGCATGAGCAGGGGAGGGACAGAGAGAGAGAGAGGGAAACACAGAATCCGAAGCAGGCTCCAGGCACTGAGCTGTCAGCACAGAGCCCGACGCTGGGCTCGAACTCACGAACCGTGAGATCATGACCTGAGCCGAAGTCGGACGCTCAACCGACTGAGCCACCCAGGCACCCCGGGAGCAGTGGCTCAAAAGGAAAACACCCTCCAATACCGAGGCTCTGCGGCAGGCAACTGAATATCGTGGCGGTGGTCTCCGTCTGTCAGCAGAGACGGGTGGCCGGCAATTACCTTTTGTTTGCTGTCCTCTGGCGACACGTGAATGACCAAGATTCCATCACTGAGGCTGCTGGTGGAGACCCCTTAAGACAGATCCAGAGTTAGGGACCGGGAACCGGACAACTTGAAATCAATGCAGGAAGAAAGAGGAGGCATACCTGGGGGTGCCCCAACCCCACGCTCTTTCCCTCCCAGCTGGGCCCAGCAGGAAGAAGGGCACACTCCAGCAATGAGCATGCCGTGAGGCTGTGAAGGGCTGTGCTCGGGATACAGCACAGGTCATCGGAGAAGGGGACGGTTGTCCAAGCTGGATACTGGAGCAAAGGGGTGGCCGTTGATATTTATGCCAGAAAGAGAAGCACAGGCCAGGCCCCGGCAGCCTCAGGCTTTAAGGGCACCCTCCACTTCGGTCTTCCACTGGAGGGTGTCTTCTTAACTGGTGAGCCCAGAAGCTAAGTCGACCCCGTGAACAGCCGTACGGTCGCTGGCTTCTTACCTTTGAGTGCCGAGTACGCTATTTTCTGCTTGATTTTGGCAAGTTCCACCACGTAAGCCGCTTTCTGAGTGAGGAGGAACTGCCGCTCCCGCGCCCGGAAGCCCTTCCTGTCGTATTTAATGACCGGGACACCGTACTGCGAAGAGGTGACCGTCACCATGAAGGGAAGGGGACTCCGTGGGCGGAGGGGGCAGAGTACTGAGCTCCTTACTTCCAGCACTCACCTGCTTATCGGTGAGCAGGTATTACCACACAGCGCTTCCTGCCATGGAACCCTGGGGTCTCTCCGTAACCCTGCCACCCCCACCCACAGAGGGACAAAGGCAGCAAGAGCTGAAGTAACCTGCCCAGATGGCGCATGGCTACTAAGTTGTGCCATGTTGGCACCCCGCCCCGTTGCTGCTGCTAATAGGGGGTGTTTAACGATTAATTTCATGGCTGTGTTTCACTCAATTTCATAGGAAAACCCAACCCGGTTCCTGGGGTGACAGATAAGGACCGTAAGAACAGCAAATAGGTACCTAGGGATCATGCGGGCCCCGCAGTCTTTGTTAATACCCAGAGCATCACAGTTGTGAACCCTGCCCATCCCCACGCACCCCTGCATTTCAACAGCACTTCCAGACACCCCTCGTACAGAAGACAGACCCTGTTCTCACGCTTCGTGAGGGAATCCTGACTGATGCCAGGACACAACACATCCCTACCTGGATTTTCTCACTGCTGATGAGTTGAAGTACTTTGGGATTAATGTCTCCTTCATCTGGGGAGGGAATCGGAGCACAGTGAATCGTCAACTAAACGCCATCGTGGTGCAAAAGCCACTGGTACCTGCTGGGTTTACGTCTCTCTGTGACCAAGACCTCCACTATGGCCAGGAGACTCTCCGGAGTCAGGCGTCATCTTCTGACCCTCTAAGCGAGTGCACAAACAGAAGAACGTACTTACCGATCCGACTGTTGGCGAAGGGCTGGTTTAAGGCCTCTGCATAACCTTCTTTCTTCGCCCTGAAGAGTTCACTTGTAACCACCTTTTGCTGCATCTGGTAACAGAGAGAGGAAAGTACAAAAGTGGGAGCCGTGGGGCTCCTTGGGACGGAGGTCCGCGGCACAGCTCACTTTCCGTGATCAGCTGTAGAGGCCTCGTCATACCTCTGCCCGGAAATGACAGCACATTCCAGGCTTTGGCCAAAGTGCCCCTAAAAATTATGCTGGCAGAGACTGGAGCTGACACTTCGTGCTGGTCTCTTGCACTCCCTTCCCAGCAGGGGAATTTTCAGAATTTCAGACAGCAGTTTCCTCCTTCTGGGTCAGAGGTCTGCCTGCAAACTCCAGCCCCGGGGGCCAGATCCAGCCTGCTGCCGGTTGTTTCTAAGTTTTTGTTTGTTTGTTTTGCAGCCTGGCTACGCCATTCATTCATGTGTGCTGTCCGGCAGCTTCCGTGCTCTGCTCGCAGAGTCGAGTGACTGCAACAGAGATCGTGCGGCCCGCAGACCCTGAGAGAGGACTCTCTAGCGCTTTACGGACCTGCAGACAAGCAGACACAAAACCCTCCAGCAGAGAAGGGGCCCGGCCTTCCGTGCAGCACGGGGGCCATCTGGGCTGTGTTCCCATGGCAACAGCGTGAGCAGAAGCACTTGCAACATCTGTCCTTGAACAAGGGGCTCTGACCTAAGTGGCCTTCTTGTGTTCCATCCCCAACACATGCAGGAGGCATGCGCCCGGTGTGACCCCTGGGCTCCCAGGAGAGATGGTGGGCGAGCGCCGCCCACCCCGGACCTTCCAGCACCTTCGCCACCCGCCCGGGCTCCCCGTCCTTACCAGCGCCTTCCTCTCGGCCGTGATCCCGCGACAGTACTTCCGAACCAGGTTCCTGGTGCACATCTTCCTGAGCAGGTCCGAGGCCTGTGTGGAGAACACACGCACTTCTGCTCTACCCGCCTCACTCAGGCCCAGTCTTGGGCTGTGGCCACCAAGACAGAGGCTCTGAAAGCAAGTCGAATTCAGTCCGATTTCAACTACAGCATTAGTGGTTTTTTGGTTTTTTTTTTTAAGTTTATTTACTTTGAGAGCAAGCGAGCATGAGCGGTGGGGAGGGGCGGGGTGGGGGGAGGGAGGGAGGGAGAATCCCAAGCAGGCTCCTTGCTGTCAGCACAGAGCCTGATGTGGGGTTTAATCCCATGAACCTCAAGATCATGACTTGAGCTGAAACCAAGACTTGGACGCTTAACTGACTGAGCCACGCAGGCGCCCCAGTACAGCATTAGTATTTTAAAGCCCGAGAAAGCAACTAATCTTCCAATGTTGCATTACCTTTTCACCGTTCCTAAGCTACTGCTTCTCGAACTTGAATGTGTTTGAGTCACCCGAGGACTCGGCTAAAAAAAAAGACTCTAAGAACTGCTCAGCGGACCTGGGCTGGGGCCCGGTTTCTTACAGAGACCCCCACTGTGCTCCAGCCACAGGATCCTTGGACCTTCTTTTGAGAAACGCTGTTCTAGGTGACAGTCATTATAAGCCATCAGGAAGGCCACACCAAGGGCAGCGCTATTCGCAAATGCTCCGTGCTAACCAACCTCCATTGGCTTGAGAGTACGAATTGAGAGGAGCGACATTTCTCATAGGACAGCCTTGCAAAGAAGTGCTTCGCTAAAGCCTTTCGAGCCAAGGGTGGTGGCACAAAGATACACCAGCTGAGCCCCGTCGCTGCCCGAGTCACTTGCAACAACAATCTGCGTGTCATCCTCACATTTTCTAAAATGCCAGGAGGCCTCAGCCAGCTCTTGTCCAAGACATTCTTTGGGACATGATACCGGAGGTTCAAGATGTAATTCTTCCGCACGAACACGATAAACTCCTCATTGTCCGGGCAGAGAGGCTTGTTGCGGTTGATGAATCCCTTTATGAACCTGAAACGGCAAGTGGTTTCTGTTAATTTTCTGGCCCATTTCTTCACGAAGCCTCGGGCTCTCTCCCCACCTGTTTGCAAAGGAGGCCAAAATGGTGCAGGTTGTTTGGGTCGCCAGGTGGGGCGACCGTTCCATGGCCCGCAGGTCGGGTCTGCCCCGAAAATGTGCTCTATTTCACCCATGCTATCTTTGGTTTTGTTTTGAGTGGTTTGAATTAGTTGCTAACAACAATATTGGGAAATAGTACACGAAAGCCAGATTTCCAGCCAACCTTGGGCGGGCGGAGGGGGGGGGGCTGGTTATCAAGAATCTGTGGCAACACTAAGCTGGCATTTCTCCAAGGCAGCAGTCAGCTGGAGTAGTGACTGCCCCTCTGAGGTGGACTGAGCTTTCCAAAGTTAGCTGCAGTTCCCACCATGCCTTATCATCTTATCCCAGCTCGTGAAATTCACTTTTTCCTGCCTGGCACTGGAGGGCAGCTGACCTTGTGACTTTTGAACTAAGAGAAACTGACAGGCGTACTGAATTGTGATCACTGTCCAATTAGGGAGCTCAGAAGAAAGCAATGGACTTAGCCGCAGTCCCCACCATGCCTTATCGTCTTATCCCAGCTCGTGAAACTCGCTTTTTTACCTGCCTGGCATTGGAGGGCAGCTGACCTTGCGACTTTTGAACTAAGAGAAACTGACAAGCGTACTAAATTGTGGTCACCGTCAAATTAGGGAGCTCAGAGGAAAGCCACAGAGCTGAATTCTTAGGGGCTGACACCCTGAAGGGAAGATGGGCTTTCGGCACAAAGCCAAAGAACTCAGCCAAGTCCGCGACCACCTTCTACAGAGAACTCACTTTCTTACGGTCCACACAGCCCACTTTCTCCTTTTGGCCAGCTTCCGAGCCAGGGCCCCGCGCCAGTGGGCTTCAAGTGTGATGGCTGAAAGAGTTCACTGCCAGCGTTAGAAGGTGAGCACGATCACATTTCAATACAATGGCTTTTTTCCAGAAACATTCAGCCACTCCACAAACATCCGGATACCCACCCGCACTCTGCCCGAGAGATGGAAAGGTGGTGAGTGTTACCAGTTCTTGTGGGGAGCGTAGGGGGCGGTTCAGACAACTGAACCAGGGCAACAGAGGAACCCCAGGGGTGCTGCAGGAAGCTTCAAGGAAAGCCCCACAATGACATGAGGGGATCAGAGTTTCCCCAGGCCTTCCTGAGGGACCCGTCAGTTTTGTTGCCGCCCACGGCTGGTCTCAACTGATGTGTGCTTTAAGTTGCCTACACTTGAGAACTGAGATACGTAAATTGGGACACAGAGATTTCTGACTTGCTTCCCAGTTTTTAAGTGCTTTGCAGATTTTGTTCAGTTATTCGGATTAGAAAAAATACTTTCTTGTGTGCTCCTCATAGCAGCACTGTTTTCTGTTATAAAAGCAAACAACTGAAACAACCCATGCGTCCATCCAGCGAATGGCTGAATTATGAACGGGGGTTGGCAAACTGCGGCCCGTGGGCCATCTGTTTTTGTAAACAAAGGTTTACTGCCACACGACTATGCCCGTTTATTTACATATAGCCTATAGTACCTTCCTGATACAATGTCAGAGCTGAGTAGCTGTGACCGAGGCCGGGTGACCCCCAAGTCTACAGTACCACCTGGTCTTTAGGAAAGTTTGCCAACGTGTGATACGGTGCAATCCTACGCAGCCATGACAGCAAATGACCAAACCTGCGCACGTCGACTGGTTGCATTTCGGAAACAAACACATCCCTAAAAATATAAACAGGATAATCTTACGGAGTTCCAAATGTGTCAGCCAATAAAACTGTTGTTTAGAGACGTATCCATAGATGGTAAAGCTATAGAGGAAAACAAGGCAATGAGAAATGCAGAATTGCAAAGAGAGATGGGGGCGGGGGGGGGGGGCAGGGTTGAGAAGGGACAGGAGAGCGACAGGAGACGGGTTCCCAAGGTACTCCTGGTGTTGGCATTCTTTTAAAAGAGTTATTCTGTAAACAGGCACACGTGGTGGGATCCAATAAACCACGTCCGTGGGAGGAATACGGGCCACTCCGTTGCAATCTCGGGTCAACAGAATAAAGACGAGACACACGCAAGGTTTCAAGGCCGAGCAAGGGGAGAGAAGCCACCAAAGGGGCCTGAGCTCCAGGTACAGCAGGGATGAGAGAGACCGCAGAGGTCTGGCTCACTGCAGACGGGCACGTTTCTGTTTTAATTCTTACCTGCGTGTCTCTTTCTCACGTACACTCTCCTCTCTAGGCAGGCTTTGTATGTGGCTTGGATTCTTGCAACTTAAAATGAAACAAAAGTTTTGGTGAGATGGCTTTCAGTTGTGCACCTGCGTGGTAGCGCTTTTCCAAGGGCAGGTCAGAAGCAGCCCTCGGGGTGTGCCGTGCGGAGCTGACTGGGAAGAGCTGGGAAGGGGAGGGCCCATCCTCCCTCCCTCCCTCCCTCCCTCTCTCCTTCCTCCCTCCAGGGTAAAGAACAGACTCGGTGGTTAGAGCTCCCCACCCCCGTCTGTCTACAGGGGGCCTGCTGGCCCTCGGTTCCATGGCCCTCGGACCACATGCTTGCTCGCCCTCGAGCTGCCCCGTCCACCTCCCTCCACCTGGGGATTGAGTTCCCAACACAAGCCAGGCGCACTGAGGACCCCACAGACCAGTGGCATCCCATTCCCTGGGGGCTGGTTAGAAACGCTGGGGTCCCCCCTGCAGCCAGCACCCACCCAGAAACGAGGTCCCGGGATTGGTGCCCACTGCTGTCACGGTCCAAAAAAAGGACGGTGGTCACAAGCCCGGCTCCTGAAGGCGGGCAGACCCATGTTCCAACCCAAGCTCTGCCGCTTACTAGCTGTGCAGCCTTCAGCAAGTTACCAACGTCTTGGGCCTCAGTTTCCCTGACTGCAAAGTGGAGATAATACAGCTGCACAGGTTAGTTTTAAAGAGCACAACGAGGTCCTGAGGGCAGAGGACTTAATACGTACCTGGCACACAGAAAGCACTCAGGTATACGCGGCAGGGTCTGTCTCGACAGACCAGTTGAGATTTCAAGGGAGAAGCCCCGCTGCACTCCAGGAGTTTTTACATTTTTTTGCACCCCCAACCTCCACCCCAGAACTTTTCTCATTTGCCGTTCGCTGTGCTCCCCGCGCCCCGCGCCCCCACCCCGCCCCCCGTGCCTGCAGGCTTTGAGGCGACACCTTCCGGCATCATACTGGTATGAACGAAATGTTCAAAGCTTCATTTGAGGTTCGGGTCCTAACAAGTGGGATGGCAATCCGGCATTTAAGTTTCCGGGTGCATCCATGACTACCCTCCAAACACGCATTAAGGCATATAAACCCATGTGTTCTCATTCTGGGTTTCCAAAGCGAGTGCTTCTTACATTAGATCAGACACCATGTGTAAGATGTAACCCAAGCTAAGCCGGTTCGTTTCACATTCTACGGAAATCAGGACAGGAAAAAAAAAAAAAAAAAGAAAAAGAAAATCATACCTAATTGATGTTTACTAAATTCAAAGGCATCTTCAGTAGCAAACAGAGTTCTGGGGAAACGAATGAATATCTTGGTTCTAGAAGTGAAGAAAAGATAGTTGTCATGAGTAATTGGCTGGCTTGAATAGTGTCCCCTCGCCAGAACCTCAGAATGTGATCTTATCTGGCAATAGGGTCTTTGCAGACGTCATCAAGGTAGGGATTGAGAAGAGATCATCCAGAATTAGGGTTCACCTAAATCCGGCATGCGTGTGCATCTAAGGGACAGAAAAGGACACACAGGCACAGGGAAGTTCATGTGAAGACAGAAGCAGAGACTGGAGGGAGGGAAGTGGCCACAAGCCAAGGAAGGTCAGGAGCCACCAGAAGCTGGAAGAGGCAAGGAAGGACCCTCCCACAGAGCCCGCCGACACCTCGAGAACACTCTTCTGTTGTTTAAAGCCAGCCAGTCTGTGGTCATTTGTTACCAGCCTCAGGAAACTACTACATTGATTTGACTTGAAGTTAGTTCCTTAGGCTTTGAAGATTGATGACAAGGAATAGGAGTCTCAGTTTTTTTGTTTTGTTTTTTAGGTTTTATCTTCTTTTTTTCTTTTTTTTTTAACGTTATTTTTGAGACAGGGGGAGACAGGGGGAGAACGGGGGAGGGTCAGAGAGAGAGGGAGACACAGAATCCAAAACAGGCTCCAGGCTCTGAGCTGTCAGCACAGAGCCCGACGCGGGGCTCGAACTCACGGACCGCGAGATCATGACCCAAGCCGAAGTCGGACGCTCAACCAACTGAGCCACCCAGGCGCCCCAGGTTTTATCTTTTTAAAAAATGTTTATCTGAGAGAGAGTGTGTGCACGCACAAGTGGGGGAGGGGCCGAGAGGGACAGAGACGATCCCAAGTAGGTTCCACACTGTCAGTGCAGAGCCTGATATGGGGCTCAATCCCAAGAACCGTGAGATCATGGCCTGAGCCGAAATCAAGAATCGGATGCTTAACCAACTGAGCCACCCAGGTGCCCCCAGTCTCAGTTTAAAAGAAGATCCCCTTGGGGCACCTGGGTGGCTCAATTTGTTAAGCGTCTGACTTCGGCGCAGGTCATGATCTCATAGTTCGTGAGTTTGAGCCCCACGTCAGGCTCTGTGCTGACAGCTCCGAGCCTGGAGCCTGCTTCGGATTCTGTGTCTCCCTCTCTCTCTCTCTCTCTGTCCCTCCCCCGCTCACGTTCTGTCTCTCAAAAAGTAAATGTTAAAAAAAAAATTAAAAAAAAAAAAAGGAAATCCCCTCCACCAGCAAAGATAAATTATCAATATGCATCACTTTCTACCTGCCCTACGCACCCTGTGAGGGCAACTTACCACCTATGACCTCTTTAGTCCGCCTCCCTTGGGCTGTGTGAAGCTCCATTCCCCTCAGGGATCAGGCTTAGAAATGTGGTTAATACTTGAAGCAGGTCCCAGGACAGAAGTGTAAGGATGGAGAGGGACCAGGTGGCCAGACGGCTGTCTATATGTGAGTGGGAGTTAGGAGTTGACAGGCAAAGCCCCTGATAGATTCGAAGGCAGAGATCCCTGGAGCTGGATTCTCTGTGGCCTGGGAATGCCCGTCTATACCCTTGGGCACCGCTCCCTACCACCAAATTCACCCTGACCAAAAGGACTTATAGGACAAACTAAACTCTTCGCGGTTCGCCCCACGGAGTTCTGCCTCAAACGCTTCCAATGTGTACAAAAGTTCTCCTCACGGACAACTACAGCGATAGTAATGTACTCGGAGTTCTAGAACACCACCTTCTGGGATGCCCGAGGAGCTTTGGCATCACAGAAGTCCTAATATCCCCTCTGAGAGGTCCTGCGTGCATGTGATCAATAACAAGACCAAACAAACTCATCTTGCAGGCAAAGACGTTCAACCCAGCCCTGAGTGAGGTATAGAACACAGGGTTCCTTTCCAACTTAATCTCCTCCCGTAGGCAGTGCTAGAGCCCTTCCAACCACTTGGAGCTTGTCATGTTGTGACTCTTAATAATAAATACATATTTGGGGATGCCTGGAGGGCTCAGCCAGTTAAGCATCGGTTGAGTGTCCGACTCTTAACCACAGTTCCTGAGATCGAGCCCCGTGTTGCTCTCTGCACTGGCAGGGCAGAGCCTGCTTGGGATTCTCTCTCCCCCTCCCTGCCCCTCCCCTGCGCGTACTCTCTCAAAATAAACAAACATTCAAAAAATAGATGTATTTGGTCTTTGTCCTGTTCCAGTATCACGGCTCCCCAAATCCTTGTAATTAGAGCAACAGGGGCATCTTCTTGTTATATTTGGACTCTGTTCCTGAAATGGTTTCAAAGGGATAAGAGTGAAACGGGTGTCTCACTAGTCATTAACAGATCCCTTTCCACCACACCACACCCGAGTTTCTGCTAAGGAAGTGATGTGTGCAAAGCCCCCTGGATAAGCTAAGGATGGGAGCCGGCTGCCAGGGAAACCAATCTTGAGATGAGAGGCTGAGGACTTTCAGCCCCGCCTCGAGGTAGGGGAGGGGGGCTGGGGGTTGAACTGATGACCAGTGACTTTGTCAATCGTGCCCATGTAATGAAGCCTCCATAACCGCTCCCCCGTGCCCCCCGCCAAAAAAAGACGTGGCTTGATGTTCTGAGTGTACCTGGAGAGGGCGTGGAAGTTCCAGGCTTCTTCCCCAGACCCCGCCCTATGTATCTCTTCCATCTGGCTGTTCTTGAGTTCTATTTTTTTGTAATAAGCCGGCAATCCAGTAAGAAAAATGTTTTAGTTTTTCTTTAATTTTTATTTTTGAGAGAGAGAGAGAGAGAGAGAGAGAGAGAGCATCTGTGCAAGCGGAGGAGAGGCAGAGAGAGGGGAACAGAAGTTCTGAAGCAGGTTCTTCACTGACAGCAGCGAGCCCGATGCGGGGCTCGAACTCCTGAACCGCGAGACCATGTCCCGAGCTGATGGCTCCACCGACCGAGCCACTCAGGGACCCAAGTAAAATTTTTTTCTGAGTTTTCTGAGCCACTCTAGCCAATCGATTGAACCCAAAGAGGGGGTCCTGGGAACCTCCAATAGCTAGCCAGTCAGTGGTCAGAAGCACAGGTGACCAGTGGGACTTGTAACTGGCATCTGAAGTGGGGGGCGGGGGTAGACAGTCTGGCGAGGCTGAGTCCTTAACTTGGGCATTGGACACTACCTAGGTAGACAGTGTCAGAACTGAGCTCGACTGTGGACACTCAGCTGCTTTCAGAAACGTCGTGCAATATTCTGTGTGAGCAAAGCAAGGTGAGCAGGTACACACAGTGTTTTCTTCACGGAGCTGCATCTAACTTGAGTGGATGGAGGTATCCGCTTGTACGTCTACGTAAATTCCTTTAAAAATTCATCTCCAGGCTCTAGACGCATACGGGTCGATGCACAAAGCTTTTCAACGGGGATTTCTTGGCCACTTACCTCCCCAACTTGTACTCCTCGGGCGTGTAGCCGATGTACTGGATCAGCCGTTCTACGCCCTCTGCTGGAGGCCCGTGCCAGTGTGGCCAGGTGTCTGGGCACAAGGACTTGTACCTGGGGAGAGGAGAGGCCCTTCCAGAAAGCCTTCGGACCTTCCACTCACCTCCCCCACCCCCACTCCCCTCCAGAGCTCAGGATGTGCTCCGCTGTGGTATGTCAGCGTCATACCAACTTCCTTGAATTCAATAACACACACTTGGCAAGAAACATAAAAGGGAGAAACGGTCTCAACGGGGTGGGTTGGGTCTGTCTTCATAGAACAATGACATCGTCAGACACCCCACCCAAGAAACTCCATTCCACTCCTAAGTACACACGCAGAGACATGAAAACATACGTCCACACACAAGCTCATACATGAACGTTCACGGTGTCATCACTCATCATAGACAAAAGGTAGACACAACCCAAATGTCCGTCTGCCGATGAATGAATAGATAAATGAACGTGGGCCAGCACAGGAAGAAAAGGTACCGTGCTTGGTAAGTGACGAGGGATTTCTCAAGGGTAATTTTGGACGTAATGCTGATTTAAGAACCTGATTTCAGCACACAATACAACTCCCTTCTATATGTGGTCACCATAGACAGAACCATGGTTGTCTGAAACATAATGAAATAAGAGAACGCAGAATTCCAAGTGCCCGTGGACCAAGGGTAGAAACTATATCCGGGACCGCCCTGGCTGGGTTTGAGTCCAGCTCAGGAGCCGGGCAAGTCACTTCACCTCCTCACCCTGTGCAACACGAACAATAACAAGCCCTTCTCGTGGGACCGTCACAAGGCTGAAGGGAGATAATCTGTGGAGAGCACTGGACACAGTCCGAGACTTCAAAAAAATGTTAGCTACGTTACTCCTACTATGCTTCTTGCCCTTAATAATGTTACATGGTTCCTACTATTTCAAAATCACATTTTACACTGTTTTTTAAAATCCGTTAATGTTTATATTTGAGAGAGACACAGCGTGTGATCAGGGGAGGGGCAGAGAGAGGGGGAGACCCAGAATCCGAAACAGGATCCAGGTTCTGAGCTGTCAGCACAGAGCCCGACACGGGGCTCGAACCCACGGACTGCAAGATCATGACCTGAGTCGAAGTCGGATGCTTAACCAACTGAGCCACCCAGGACCCCACATTTTACTCTGTTAAAAATGGGTTTATTTTCCAGGAACTATACTTTATGAGCAAGTCCATGAAGGGCAATGGACTGAATGTTTGTGTCGTCTCCTTACTCCTAAATTCTCATGCTGAAATCCTAACCCACGATGTGATGGCTTTAGGAGGTGGGGTCTTTGGGAGGTGATGAGGTCATGAGGGAGCCTCCATGAAAGGGATGAGTGTCCCTATAACAGAGGCCTCCAGAGATCTCCCTCACCCTCTTTCCCCCACGCGAGGATATGAGAGAATGGCGGACTTCATGCAACCCAGAAGACAGTCCTCACCGGAACATGACCACGCTGCTATCTCGAGCTCAGATTTCCAGCCTCCCAAACTGTGAGAAATAAATTTCTGTTGTTTGTAAACCACCCAGTCCCCGGTACTTTGTTTTAGCCGCCTGAATTAAGACAGGCACTGAGTGTCATGTGTTCTTCCCTGGTTACCTTTCCCGGTCTAGTCACGTACGCACAAAGGCACAGGGGCACGCCAACCCCAGGGAACACAGTACAGCCCCAGGCCCTGCTCCCGGCTGTCCAGGCCACGCCCATCACTAGCACACGTCATCAAAGTTGTCCAAACATGGGCTAGACAGACACGGCGGGGAATGAGGAGATGCCTTAAACACTGACAGGGAGAGAGACTAGTACGTTCCATCTGTGTAAGTTCCACTAGTAAATTTCAAATGTGAGATACAATAGCTTCCTGATCAAGGGAAGTAAGGCCAGGCAGGGTGCACACATATGATCATCTTTAGCCCCTCCCTGAGCCCACTGACCTGCAGCCATGCCAGCCTCCTGGCTGGTCCTCCAGCCCACCCAGTTCCCACCTCCAGGCTCTTCTCCCTGGATCACTGTCCCCAAATACCTTCATGGCTCCCTCCCTCCACTTGGAAAGGCCCTCCCAGACCACCTTACCTAAAGAGGTAAAGCCTTCCACCTTTCGACCCTGCTCCTCTTTCCCCTCCCCAGATTCATTTCCCTTCAAAGACATATCCCCACTTGACCGCCTATATCCTCATTATAGCTAGTGGGCTCCCCCACTGGGAAGTAAACCCCATGCTGCAGTGGGGTCTGTGCTGTCCTGCAGTTACCCAGCACCAAGGACAGCGCTGGCACACAGCAGGTGCTCAGTAGTATTTACAGAAAGAGTGAAGGAGCCTCAGGCGATAACAAAATAGAAAAAGAAGATGTGTGAAGTGCAAAAAAATGCAAAAAAAAAAAAAATGGGAACGTCAAACGCGCATGTGTTTGGGGGGTAGGGTGGGCGGTGGCTGCTGATTCTGGCCATCTCTACCCCAAGTTAGACTCAGGAAAAAATGGATATGTGAAAATGATGAATGAAATACAAGTAGCTGATGAGCAAACACAAAGCAAAAAGTCTGGTAGTTCCTCAAACAAATAAACATTGAATTATCATACAACCTAGTAATCTACTCATAGGTATACCCCCTCCCAAATAAAAATACATGTCCACATAAAAACCTATGCATGTATGTTCCTAACAGTATTATTCATAATAGCCCCGAGCAGAAACAATCCAAATGCCCATCAACTGATAATGCATAAATAGAATGTGGCCTGTCTATCCACACAATGGAGCATGATTCAGCCCTCAAAAGGAATGAAAATATACACTACAACAGGGATGAACCTTGAAAACACGATGCCAAGTGACAGAAACCAGTCACAAAAGGCCACATACTGTATGATTTCATGCATATGAAATGTTCAGAATGGGGAAATCTAGAGAGACAAGCAGTAGGTTAGTGACTGCTTCGGGCTGGAGTGGGGGTGGTAAGGAGATAAGGGGGTTACAGCTAAAGGGTGTCAGCAGGTAAATAAATCATTAACAGAACAGTAAGGAAAGAGATTATTACTTAATAAATGCATATAAGCAGATATTACTTATCAAGGCATGAGGCTCATGGGAGAAAAACAAACATGGTCCTTGGTAGAGAAAGATCTGAGATCACTAAATCAGGGGCTAAAAATTAGAGCTGCTAGAAAACGCTCAAGTTTCAAAGGGCAGGATCTGGATGTAAGTTGCAAAATGCAAGAAATCTGATGAAAAATGTAAGCTCGTGCACAAGGCTTTTATACAGTTGAAGCTCAAAAGCAGCTTAGTATCAGGTTAAAATATAAAGTTGCCAATATTCAACCATGGCGACCCACAAAAATAACAATTTTATTCTGCTTCCCTTGAGTGTGTGAGAATGTGTGTTTTGTTTTGTTTTGTTTTGTTTTTTTTGGTAGGACAAATTCACACATAGCCCCCCACCAATGAAGTGCTGGTGCACAAGCAATTTGAGTGGCGGTGGTGGTGGGATTATATCATTAAATCCTTATGAACTTATGTTCACACCACTACACCTCCTTCTCTTGATAGCCCATGAGGCCGAGAGGATCGCTTCCAGACTGAAGGCTAAACTAGCACCTACAATCACCATGGGAAGGGTCTTCCCCAACTAAGTACAGACTCAAGTGGTGCACTGCCCACTCTGCCCCCTGGGTGGCAGGTCTGTGCGTTAACCTGTGTTTCCTGGACTCCAAGAAGTTACAGGCTTAACGTCAGGAAGGGAAGGAGGTACAGTGAATCAGTTTCCTATTCTGCAAAATGTTAGTGCTCATCACAGTCAAGTCTACAGCAATTAACCAAATGGAGTTGCCCGGGGCCTGGCCTTTTATTCGGCAACGCACCCTGAGAGTCCTCACACAGTAGGCATTTGTACCAGCTTCAACTCAACAAAACCAACTTTACCTTTGCAAGAAATGTTCATATTTCCGCCGGTGTGCAAAGCCAGCCCGTCTCACCCGCAGGTGCTCCATCAGCCCCAGGTACTTGATCTGATGCCTTATGAGCAAGTCATCAAACTTGCCTTTGGAAACACAGAAGGGAGAGTGACAGTAAAGGATTCCATGGCTCCGTTTCAACCAAGACAGATCACAGGCTGCAAGCTGACCATCTGTGGGCTGGGTCTGGCCACGGACATATTTTGTCAGGTCCTAACTCTGTTGTTTTATTTTAATGGGGGAATTTACAGCAAAAATTGGATTTCTGGCTTCTCTTAAAAAAAAAAAAAAAAAAGATATCCGGCCATGCTGGGCTAGAGTCCCACGTGGCAATAACTAGCTGGAAGGTAATAGGGCTGCTCCTTTAGACAGCATGTGCCCTTTGCAGTTCGCCACAGTCCCCTCCACTCCCTATTGCCTTACATCCTGCTTCACTCACGTGCTCTTCCTGCCTGCCTTCTGTAAGCCTCTGACTATACAACTGTGTTACCGACCATGGCATGAGCGTGGAAGATACCCAAGTCCCAGACCATTTGGAAAACTGTTCGCTGGCTGGAGAGAAGCAACACTGCTTCCCCCCACCTCTGACATCTGCCTGGCTCAGCTGTGCTGCTCCTGAAACTGGCCAGGCTCTGAGCAATGGTCACACAGGACCACCAAAAAAACTCCTCTCCCTCCCTATTCATTTGCCTTCTATTATTTAAAAATGAAAATAAATCATGTATGGAGAGCAAGGAGCAAGCCTGTGGGGTTTTTGTTTTTTTGTCAGGATTTTAACCCACTGCCACCTTGGCTTTCCTCCCAGCCTTATTTCCCTGAGTTCAGTGTTCAGAACGATTCATGACTCACTGGGTTCTTTCCTCTCATTGGGCTTGATGCAACGGATGTATGAAGGTTCCTTAGAGATGAGGATTTCCAGAAGGCTGCTCAGGCTGTTTTTAAACTGAGTCCCCACCTTGAGAAAGAGAGAGAGAGAGAATGAACTAAGTAGAGATTGCAGCTCCAAGTAAATACAGAGAAGATTGGCTAGCCCTTTAGGTCCCAACTCCTGACATATTATCCTACCCATTACCATTCTGCCCACTAGGAGAAGGTTCTGAATGTCCTGGCCTGCGAAGTACAGGCTCAGACTGGTCAAGCAGAAGCCGGACCAGCACCTGTCCAGAATTCTTCCTTCACTTAGCAAATATGTGATGAGCGCCTTGTAAGAGCCAGTATCGCCATTGAGACCATCACCCCCATGCTCTCTTACTTCCTTGTTACCAAGCTTCCTTTATGACACACTGTTTTAAGCTCTTTCTTTCTTTGATGGTATTTTCCCATACTTTCTTTCACTAGATTATAAGCCCCATGAGAAGAGAGATCTTGTCCATTTTGTCAGCGTTAAATCCTGTGCCCCCTCTACACAGTAGGCACTCAGTGAGTGCACATAAGCACACTGGTTGCTATACTTGGAAAGTATATATTTAATAGAACGTGTTAGCAACATTTCCAGAAAAAGGAAGGACAGCTTAAAATGTATAGGTAACTGGGGGTAACTGTGCCCTCTGGCTGATTTTTGCTACCTTTCTAATTCTGCATGAGCATTTTTTCCCCACCTCCCCACTCACCGTTGGTGGCCTTCTTCGGTTTTCTAACTCAGCCACCAGGAAGCAATCCTTCAGGATGCGATTTTTGGAACTGCAGAGCACCTGCAAGTAAAAGAAACGAGTTCCACGTTCAGTGTTTCGGAAATCACTAAGGGGCCTTCAGGAGAGCTTGCATAAGTGTGCACAAGGTCCCAGAGCCACTTACTTCCGGAGCACTTGAAGAAGTGGGGAAAAGACATAGTCAAACACAGAAGGAAATGTTTAAAGCTTCATTTTATGGTATTTTTTAAGTTTACTTATTTATTTTTGAGAGAAAGAGAGAGACAGACAGACAGAGAGTGGAGGAGGGTGGGGGCAGAGAGAGAAGGAGACACAGAATCTGAAGGAGGCTCCAGGCTCTGAGCTGTCAGCACAGAGTCCAATGCGGGGCTTGAACCCACGAACGTCAAGGTCATGACCTGAGCCGAAGTCAGACGCTTAACCGACGGAGCCCCCTGTGCCCCCCCAACGTTTCTTTAAATTAAAAAAAATTGTTTAATCCACTCTAATTCTGCATTTACAACAGCAGGAAAGAGCAATTTGCATACAGGAGAGAACAAATTGAAATGACCCATTTTGAAGCCAAAACAAAGTGCAAGGAGCTTCAGCCCTGGCTGGTCAAGTGAGAGACTTGGAGATTTTTCCATGGGAAGCCCCCTCCGTAGGTGGGTTTGTGAGGGGTAGGGGCATGGCACACAGAGGCCAGTGTGTCAAATCGTCAGGAGACTATTATTACGTTCCCTGTGTCAGCCCGGCCCTTCCACTCCTGTGTCATTCACCGCGACTCTGAGAGGGAGGCCCCACCAGACCCACCTCACCAGATGGGGAGGTCTGCCTAAGAACCCCAGTTGGGAAGGGGTGGGGCTGACAATGACCCAGGGAGCACCTTCCTGGAGCAGAGATCCAAAGTTAGGAATTGCTTCTCTATCCTGAACCCCAGAGGTGGGGACAAGAGGACCTAGAAGTGACAGAGAAAGACCAGGGAGGGCAGAAGACATCCCTGAAATGACTGGTTTGTGCGTCCACTCTGAAAATGCCTCCCTAACGGTTAAGCTTTTTGTAGACCAAGCTACTTAAGTAAAATCCCATTTTTATAAAACAGTTGACTGTTTCAATGCAAAGCAAGGCTTTACAACACCCAAGGTTTTTCTGATCAGTGAGGTACATGGAGGGAGACTGGGACTTGCAGCAGCAGCCCTAGGGGCTAATCTCAGCCCCACCTCACCGTGTGACCTTGAACAAGTTGAGATTTCTCTGGGTCCGTCTCCTCATCCTCTGTTTGTGCTACCCTGCTATATTCCCGCTGCACCAGAACAAAAATCTCTACTCCTCCTTGGGCACTTCATCCTGATGGGCTCAGTCCCCGCTCCTAACATTATACTCGTCACTGAATACACACTGAACTCATCTGGGCCTCAGGGCCTTTGCACATGCTGGTCCCCCCACCCTGGAGAAACCCCATTTTTTCCAGTCAACAGCTCGAAGTCACCTCCAGAGGGGTGCTTTCTTTGATCTCTTAAACTAAATTTAAAATGTCCCTCTCAGGGCACCTGGGTGGCTCGATCAGTTAAGCATCTGACTCTTGATTTCGGCTCAGGTCATGATCTCACAGTTTGTGAATTCAAGCCCCTGTGTCAGGCTCTGCATCAATGCTGAGCCTGCTTGGGATTCTCCCTCTCCCTCTCTCTGCTCATCCCCCATTCATGCTCTGTCTCTCTCAAAATAAACAAACTTTAAAAAAGAAAATGTCCCTCTCAATCATATTTCCTTATTTTCTTCATAGCACTTCTCACTGATGGATAACTTATCGTGTGCAGTTGACCTTTGAACAATACGGATTTGAACCATGTGGATCCACTTACATGTAGTTTTTTTTTTTTAACAGTAACATTACTATAAATGTATTTTAAGATTTTCTTTTTTTTTTTTAATACGATTTATTGTTTAGTTGGCTAACATACAGAGTATACAGTGTGCTCTTGGTTTGGGGGCCTCAAGTTTGTTCTCTGTATTTAAGAATCTCTGTAAGATTTTCTTACTAACATTTTCTTTCCTCTAGCTTACCTCCTTTTAAGAATGCAGCATATATGATACACGTAACAGACAAAATATATGTGAATCGGCTGTTCACGCATCAGTAAGGGTTCCGGTCAACGGCAGGCTGTTAGCAGTTAAGTTGTGGGAAGTCAAAAGTCATACATGGATTTTTAAAATTATTTATTTTTGAGAAACAGAGAGAGCATGGCAGGGGCAGAGAGAGAGGAAGAAAGAGAGAGAGAATCCCAAGCAGACTCCGCACAGGCAGCACGGAGCCCGATGCAAGGCTCGAGCTCGTGAACTATGAGGTCATGACCTGGGCCGAGGTCAGATGCTTAGCCAACTGAGCCACCCAGGTGCCCAGTTATAGGTGGATGTTTGACTGCACGGAGGATTGGCGGGATCTTGTTGTTCAGGGGTCAGTGTATATATTTATCCTCGGCCACTCCCCACCCCCACGGTAAGCCTCGTGAGAGCAAGGACCGCCCCAAGCGGGTACAGAGTTCTGGCACACAGCAGGGGCAACATACACACTTGAATAGGCACGTTGGGTCAAGGGCACATCGTACAGATGACCTCAAATATCTGTTCCGACCATGAAGGTCTATCGTAAAGGACTGCAGAGAAAAATCCAGGAGGCCCAATCTAGCCCCAAATCCGGGTCATGGGTGATATCTAATAACCATCAGAAACACACACGGTTAAACTTCACGCTTACTTCTTTCAGATGTCTGTAGAGGAGATCATTGTTCTTTTCCAAGAAACCTGTAAAACGTTGAAACTTTTTTTGAGTCAGTGGCTTTGCCTAAAAATGCATTTCCATCCCAAGTGATCGCAAAAGGAAACCCTGCAAATAATCTCCTAGGATCAGGTCGGAGCTTCCCAGCCTTGGCACTGCTCACATTTGGGGCTGAAAAGACTTTGTTGTGGGGTCCATCTTGCGAATCACAGAATGTTTAACAGCATCCCTGACCTCTACCCATGCGATGTCAGTGTCACCTTCTCTAGCTGCAAGAGTCAAATTGTCTCTAGTCATGGCCAGATGTTCCTGGAGGAGTTAGCTCGCCCTTGGTTGAGAATGAGGTCCTCAGAGTTGAATCTATGGCATACACGCCGTACTCTAAACTCCCACTTAGCTCTCACAAGAAGGTAGAGATTTTACGCGAAGCACTGTAGATATGTCCTAGTCCCGTAGCATACAACTACGTATAAACGGAATGACGTCAGAACAAGGAAGGGGGTGCTGAATTTCAAGAGGGGCCAGGCGAAGCCAGGTGAGAAAATCATCCCACCACTTAGCAAAGCCAAGCTGAAGCCCCAGGACTCGAGGCACCCAACAGTGTCTTCATACAAAGGGAAACTCGCCATTTCCAATGTTAAAACTTGGCTTGTTCAGTGCTCGCTTAAAACCTTATCGGTTACTAGTAATTGCGTTCGTTAACTAAATGACGTTATACAATCAAAACCAACTAAAAAAAGGCGTCTGAGACCTAACCTTTTCAGAAGACTATTTGGAGTCACGAAGACTGGCATCCTTATTGTGGCAAAACAGACATAACATAAAATGTAGCATTTTAGCTATTGTTACGTGTTCAGGGGTATTAAGCACGGCCACACCGCTGTGTAACCGGCACCACCAGTCGTCTCCAAAATGCTTCACCTTCTCAAACTGAAACTCTGACCCCGTTAAATGCTAACGTAACCACCACTTTCTGCCTCTAGGAATTTGGCTCCTCTTCTGATTTGACTACGCCTTATAATGGGAATGATGCAGGGTTTTGTTCTTTTGTAACTGGCTTATTTCACTTGGCGTAAGGTTTTCTTCTTAGAAAAACTTTTTAAACATTTATTGTTGAGAGAGAGAGAGAGAGAGAGAGAGAACAAGCAGGGGAGGCACAGACAGAGAAGGAGACAGAGGATTTGAAGTGGGCTGTGCAGTGACAGCGGAGAGCCCGACTCGGGGGCTCGAACCCACGAACCACGAGGTCATGACCTGAGCCAAAGTTGGACCCTCAACCCACTGAGCCGCCCAGGCGCCCCCAAACTAATTTCTGATAGAACTTTTAACTTAGCAATGCCACTTTTGGGAATTTATGCTACGTATCTAACATGCACAGATTGGCCAAGTGAAATATGCAAGGGGGTCAACGACAGCAGGGTTTACAAGAAACAAAACTGGAAACAAGCTGTGTCCATCAAACAGGTCAAAGGACACGGCCCTAGAGGGAGTGCCTGTAGCCTCTCAAAAGAAACGTGGTGCAATCTGTTGGCTGCTACGGAGAATAGATGTGAGTGCGGAGGCAAAAGGTGCGGGTCTGAACCCCAGCTCTGTCACTTACTATCTGAGTGACCTTGGGCAAGTTACTTGACTTCTCTGAGCTCAGTTGCCTTCGAGATTAAAAGAAGGATAATAAAACGGTTCTGTGAGGTGAAGCACTGGGACAGTGTCTGGCCTACAGTAAGTATTGAGCGTTAATTGGAATCCAAATGATCTTGGGCTCCTAGGTGGCTCAGTCGGTTGAGCGTCTGACTTTGGCTCAGATCATGGTCTTGAGGTTAGTGCGTTGAACCCCACACTGGGCTCTCTGCTGTCAGGACCAAGCCTGCTTCGGATCCTCTGTCTCCCTCTCTCTCCTTCTCTCTCTCTCTGCCCCTCCCCTGTTCACGCTCTTTCGCTCAAAAATAAACAAACATTTAGGGCACCTGGGTGCATCTGACTTTGGCTCAGGTCATGATCCCATGAGTTCGAATCCCACACTGGGTGAGCTTGAGCCCCAGTTCGGGTGAATATGAGCCCTGCTTCTCTCTCTCTCTCTCTCTCTCTCTCTCTCTCTGTGCCCCTAGCTCACTTGGGCACACGCTTTTTCTCCCTCTCTCCCTCTCAAAAATAAATAAACAAACATTTAAAACAAAAACAAACAATTTTTCTCGTTTTCATTAAATGAAAAAAAATGCAAAATAGAGAACACAGAATAACAATCTGTGTTACTTAAATGCGTGTGCATATATGCGTTATTTGAATATGTATATGTGTCCCCACGTACTTAAGTAGATGCAGAAGATATTTCTATTTTCCTGAAAGAAATTACAAGAAACTGTTGGTTCCTGTGGGAGAAACTAGGAGTAAAGGGGACTTTTAGTTTCCTTTTTTGGACTTTTCTGTACCGTTAGGAACTTCTTGCGTTATGTGTATATTATTGATGATGACAATCAATCAATTATCCACAAAGAGAGATTCATCCCATTTGAAAATGTTTTCTGTTTTTATACCACTCTGAATTCAAGAGAAAAAATACATGTTGCTTTTTAAATATTCTTAGAGAAACTTATTTAAAAGTGAAAATAATTTAGGGGCACCTGGCTTGCTCAGTCAATGGAGCATGTGACTCCTGATCTTGGGGTTGTGAGTTCAAGCCCCACGGTGGGTGTGGAGCCTACCTCAAAAAAGAACTGTAAAAAGAAAAAAAAAAAGTGAAAATAATTTAGAACCTAAAGCAGAAATGACAAAAGAAAATATTTTTTAAAGGTTTTGAGAGACAATGTTCATAGGAACCTTATTAGTAAGAGCTCAAAAGCAAACACCCCAAATGCCTATCAACTGATGAATGGATAAACAAAACAGGGTATATCCATAGATGGAATATTATTTAGCAATAAAAAATGGTAACACAGATGAACCTTGAAAACAAGATGCTAAGGGAAAGAAGCCAGACACAGAAGACCACACATTGTGTGATTCCATTTAGATGAAATACCCAGAACAGGCAAATTTGCAGAGACAGAAAACAGATTAGTTCACAGCTGTGGGGGATGGGGCTGGGGAAAACAGGGAATAGTTGCTAATGCAAACAGGGTTTCTTTTTGGGATGAAGTGTTCTTTTTTTGTTAAATAGTTATTTATTTTGAGAGAGAGAGAGAGAGAGAGAGAGAGAGAGAGAGAGAGAGAGCGCGCGCGCGCGCGAGCATGGTAGCAGAAGAGGGGCAGAGAGAAAGAGGGAGAATCCCAAGCAGGCTCTGTGCCATCAGTGCGGAGCCTGACCTGGGACTCGAACCCACAAACCGCGAGATCACGACCAGAGCCGAGGCCAAGAGTTGCCTGCTTCATTGACTGAGCCACGCCAGGCGCCCCTGGGGCGAAGCGTTCTAAAATGCACAGTGGTGATGGGTGGATAACTATAAAGTGAACAGAGTAAAAACTACCGGATGGTGCACTTTAAATGGGTGAAATGAAGTGGTTCGACAAAAAAGCAATAAAGAGAAAACTTCAAACGGCTTGCTTGCAAGCAGAGCTAGGGAATGTTTGGGATAGACGTGCAGCCGTTTCTTCGGCGGACACAGGGACACCTGCGTGACCGTGACCTACGCCCCACGCACACTCACCTTTGGTGCAGTACGTGACCTCTCCTGCGTAGTGAGAGAGCCGAAACTCCATCCAGCCAATCCTCTTTCGGCCCTTTGGCCCCGCCAGCTTCCGGCTGCAGCAAGAGAGAACGAGACACAAACTGAACCTTCCTAGTTTGCTGTAACAAAACGCACCGACATAGAAAGCAAAGGGCGGAAGAGAAGCCTGGAGAAAGGGCAACCCACTTGCACAGCTGGTGGGATGCAAACTGGTGCGGCCACTGTAGGAAGGACTAGGGAGGTTCCTCCAAAAGTTGAAACAGAGCTACCCTACAATCCAGCAATTGTACTACGAGGTATTTACCCAAAGAATACAAAAACACTAATTCAAAGGGATACATGCAGCCCTATGTTTATAGCAGCATTATTTACAACAGTCAAATTATGGAAGCAGCCCAAGTGTCCACCGATCGGTGAATGGATAAAGAAGATATGGCATATAAACACAATGGAATATTACCCAGCCACAAAAAAGAATGAAATCTTGCCATTTGCAACGACATGGATGGACCTAGAGAATAAAATGGCTAAGTAAAGTCAGTCAGACAAAGACAAATACCGTGTGATCTCATTCATACGTGGAATTTAAGAAACAAATGAACAAAGCGGTGGGGGAGAGACAAAGTAAGAAACAAACTCTTAACTGTAGAGAATAAACTGATGGTTACCAGGGTGGGGACATGGGGGAAATAGGTGATGGGGACTGAGGACTTCACTTGTGATGATCACTATACTGTACCCCTGAAACTAACATAACACTGTATGTTAACTAACTGGAATTGAAATGAAGACTTAAAAATAAAATGTGATCCTTCCCCTGAGAACTGAGGAATTAAAAAACACACGTGAGCCACAGAAGACACACTGATTTGTACAATGAAAAAAGTTCTACTTTTTCCAGATGATAACTAAGAACCAATTTACTACATTTTTATGATGGTAACTGACTAAAATGCTCATAAAACATCATTTTTCAGATTCTGGTGATGGCTAATTTTTTTGTAACCTTTCTTGAAATGAACATATATATTGACAACGCAGATACCCAAGTGGGGGAGGGGCAGAGAGAGAGAGGAAGAGAGAGAATTCCCAAGCAGGCTCTGCACAGTCAGTGCAGATGTGGGGCTTTAACTCATGAACCATGAGATCGTGACCTGAGCTGAAGTCAGACATTTAACTGACTGAGCCACCCAGGTGCCCTTCAGTTTTCCATTTTTGATTCATTTCCTTATCCTTTCAACATTCTACAAAAGCTCTGATAAAGCCACTACCATTTACCCGGTCTTTGCCACGGCCAGAAATTACACTAGGTGACTTACGGAGTCACTTACAATGCTCCGCACCAGGTATATTAATAGGTCACGTGTCTTATAAGTGGCCGAGCTGCGATTCTAGTCCATTTTCTTGGATGCTGTAAACCCTCATTCTCTGGATCTACGTGGCAGTGATGTGAGTACACACGAATGTGAAGATTTGTTGGGTCGTACGCTTCAGATCCACACATAGCTCTGTGTGTACTTTATATTTGATACGTAACTTAAAAAAAAAAAAAAAGACTATTTCTGGGGTTCCTGGGTGGCTCAGTCCATTAAGTGTCTGACTCTTGATTTCAGCTCCGGTCATGATCTCACAGTTCATGAGATCAAGCCCCGTGTTGGGTTCTGGGCTGACTGCACTGAGCCTAGTTGGCTCTCTCCCTCTCTTTCTATCCCTCCCCTGCTTGCACTCTCTCTCTCTCTCAAAATAAACATTAAAAAAAAAAAAAAAGACCTATTTCACACCTGTGACCCTGTCCACAAGGTAACGATCATAAAGATACAAAATCTTAGGGGCGCCTGGGTGGCCCAGTCCATGAAGTGTCTGACTTCGGCTCAGGTCATGATCTTATGGTTCATGAGTTTGGGCCCCGCGTTGGGCTCTGTGCTGACAGCTTGGACCCTGGAGCCTGCTTCAGACTCTGTGTCTCCCTCTCTCTCTGCCCCTCCTCCACTGTGCTCTCTCTCACGCTCAAAAATAAACGTTAAAAAAAAAAGATACAAAATCTTAGAACATTCTACCTGGAATTCGGGTTTGATTTCTACTAACAAAAGGTACACGTATATAGGAGTCGGTATATCATCATGGTGCGTCACGTTTCTGTGCACGAAGAAGCACCTTTACTCTTGGGGTCCACTGCCCACATACCCAAGAAAGTGGGTAAGTGACGAGCTTCCCCAAGCTGCTTGTCGAGCGAGATACATACGTCTGGAAGTGCGCATGCTGGCCTACTCTCTCTTCCAATTTCTCCAGGAAACTCAAGTCCGTAGCGGGACCGGGACGGATACATTCTTCATCCTTCCAGAGAAAAAAAGAGAAGCCTCGATCCATAGCATCCTACGCCATCGATTCCAAGTTGAAACGCCTTCGCCAGCTGTGGCCGAAGGTAGTGGACTAAAACGCTGTCACCTCAACCCAAGTTCAGGTGAACCTTGGGGGCGCGAGGGCAGTGACCCCTCACGCGTGCTTAGCTTCTCAGAGGGATCTGAAATCCTGTGAAAAGTCACCTCGCCCACCCATCCGGCCACCATATTTCCAAAGTCTTCTTGAACACCACCTCAGTTTCCCTTAACCAGCCACTGCTGGCCAAGACCACATCCCCTTTTACCAGGAGCAAAAACCTCATGGAGCGAAAGCTATAAAGCCCCGGGCATCTAACTTCTCACGTCTCTCCGGCTGTGTCTTTCTACTTCCTGTTTCGGGCCCTTAACATTGGCAACATGCGAGTGACCATCTTTAAAATCAACCCTGCAGCTTTTGTTAAAACGACAAGAGAACACCGGGCTTCAGGTGAGTGAGACAACCCTTTCGAAGTGACATGTCTATGCTAGTCTAGCCATCAATATGAGCATTGAGAGCCCCGAGAAGCGCTTATGTCAGCCTGTGCCTCCCGGAACTTGCCTCCCCGGATGTCCACACGGCCCTTCCCAGACCACCTCGCCTGAAATTGAGTCATCCTTCCCGGCGCATCTCATCTTTTGAGCTTTTTTCATTGTAAAACCTACTTATGTTGCCCACGAAACTGTCTGTTGTCAGTCTCTCCGCGCTAGAATTTAAAGCTTCATGAATGTAGTGGTTTTGATCTGTTTTGTCCACTGCTCGTGTCCCACAGCACAGGGCACAGTCATGGCACCAAGGAAGCATTCGGTAAGCATTTGTTGAACGAAGAGAGTCTGAATGCTTACCACACGCCGGCATAATTCTAAGCCCTGTGCATGTACAATCTCAGCCTGTCCTTACAATTCCTCGAGATAAGTGCTGCTATCACTGTGTCCATTTAAGACAAGGAGATGGGAGCTCAGAGAGGGTAAGACACCCACCCAAGGTTACATAGCTAGCAAGCAATGGGGCGGGCATCTGAATCCAGGGGGTGCCCATGTTCCTGGCAACGACAGGCACCATCTGTAGTCACTGCTGTGCTTTAGAATCTTGTTCACCCAACAGTTAGGTGGGGGCGGGCGGCAGGCAGGAGAGAGGAGACCAATTATTTTCGTTATAAGGGAGAAGATCCCAAATGACCCAAAGCATCCGACTTTGGCTCAGGTCACGATATCACGGTTCGTGGGTTATGGGTTCGAGCCTGCGTCGGGGTGATGGCTGGGAGCCTGAAGCCTGCTTCAGGTTCTGTGTCTCCCTCTCTCCCTGCCCCTCCCTCGCTCCCACTCTGTTTCTCTCAAAAATAAATAAACATGTTGAAAAAAGCGATGTTTGAACTGGAACAATTGGGCATGGATGTTCTCAGAAGTTCCAACAGGTCAAGATAAAGCCATGGGTGCATCCCAAGGAGTCTCAACTCTGGATCAGCGCACATTCTTTGTAAAACCTTCCTTTATGTTTTCTGGCTTTCTGCTTGTGCTAAGCAACCCTTTTCAAGCCTGGGGGAAGACTTCCGCGTGTTGGCGACACCGTATGAATGGACTCTAAGTCAACGTTAATTTTCTCACCAGAATGGAAATGATCCCTTTGTGTCTCTCGTCCACCAAATCACAGATGATCTTGTTGTTGAAATACTGAATGGGCTCCCACTGAAATGACAAAGAGAAAAGAATTCTCCGAGGGGGATTTAGGTGAACATAAAATAGATCTCTTTTTAAAATGATTTTCCAACGTTATTTTTCCAAAATCTGATTTTTTTTATCTCTAACATTAAAAAAAAAAAAAAAGAAAGAAAGAAAAGAAACTACCCGAATGTCAAAGTAATTTCCCAGAAAATAAGCAGAGCAGGAGAGAAAAAAATAATTCTTAGTACTAGGGAGGCCAAAATCTCCAGGGAAATATCATCTCTCAAGCAAATCTCTTTCGCTAGATTAAGAAATCAAGTGAGAAGAAAACATTAAGACGTTTACCTCTATACCTTCCATTTCATATTCTGCCTGTTCCGCCTTAAGGGTTCTCTCAATTAACAGTTGTTGGAGTTTCTCATTGCAGTAATTGATGCAGAACTGTTCGAAACTAGAGAGGCCAAAAATTTAAAGAGCTAAAGCTACGCGAGTAGACCAATTAAAAAACTGTATTTGCTTATTTTTATTTTTTTTAACGCTTATTTTGAGAGAGAGAGTGCGGAAGTGGGGGAGGAGCAGAGAGAGAGGGAGAGAGAGAATCCCAAGCAGGCTCTGCACTGTCAGCACGTAGCCTGATGCGGGGCTCAAACTCATGAAATTGTGAGATCATGACCCGAGCCGAAATCAATAGTCAACGCTTCACTGACTGAGCCACCCAGGCACCCCTGTATTTACTTCTTTTTTTAAAGATGTTTTTTAATACAGAAAAAGCAAAGTCCTTATTAATTATACAATTTACTAAATAGATCCCAAGAATCAAGTTAAAAGATGTTTGCATTTTTTTTTTTTACATTTATTTATTTTTGAGAGACGGAGAGAGATAGAGCATAAGTGGGGGAGGGACAGAGAAAGAATGAGACACAGAATCCAAAGCAGGCTCCAGGCTCCGAGCTGTCTGCACAGACCCCAACGTGGGGCTCTAACTCACAAACTGTGAGATCGTGACCTGAGCCCAAGTCGAACACTTGACCGACTGAGCCACCGAGGCGCCCCAAGACGTTTGCCTTTTTTTTTTTTTTAACGTTTATTTATTTTTGAGACAGAGAGAGACAGAGCACGAACGGGGGAGGGGCAGAGAGAGAGGGAGACACAGAGTCGGAAGAGGCTCCAGGCTCTGAGCCATCAGCCCAGAGCCCGACGCGGGGCTCGAACACACGGACCGCGAGATCGTGACCCGGGCCGAAGTCGGACGCTCAACCGACTGAGCCACCCAGGCGCCCCAGACGTTTGCCTTTTTTAATGGTCATTCCAATTCTGGAACAGTCTATGAGTTAGCGGCTACGGAAATCCCGAGAATTTCTAAAGATGGGAAACCCAGTTCCAGCAACATTAGAGATGCCTCAAACCAGACGGACAGAGGACCAGGAGGTAATGACAAACTTACCCATTCTTGTCGAAGACCTCAAACCCATAGATATCCAGCAATCCAATCACAGTCTTCTTGGTGAAATCCTAGTCAAAGTAACACACACTGTTCATTGTTAGGTCTTTTACTTAATGACTCTTTTTTTTTTTTTTTTTTTAATTTTTTTTTCAACGTTTTTTATTTATTTTTGGGACAGAGAGAGACAGAGCATGAACGGGGGAGGGGCAGAGAGAGAGGGAGACACAGAATCGGAAACAGGCTCCAGGCTCCGAGCCATCAGGCCAGAGCCTGACGCGGGGCTCGAACTCACGGACCGCGAGATCGTGACCTGGCTGAAGTCGGACGCTTAACCGACTGCGCCACCCAGGCGCCCCACTTAATGACTCTTAAAACCCGGTAGCTGCCCCCAAAGCTGGGACTTGGTTATAAAACTCACACCTTCTCTGTCTCCAACATTGGCTCACAGAGAAATTATAGGGTGGAAACAAATTTCCCAGCCTGCTCCTCTGGCCGGCAGCCCGCCGGGATCCCACTGAAGCTTCCACAGCCACCACCCAAGAAGTGAGACCTTCCCCTTCTGGTTCACTCCCTTCCTTCAGCCCTTCTCAGCCTCCCAAGCCCACATCAATCCCAAAGAAAGCAAGAGACCTCTATAGACAGCAGCAAAGGAGATGTCTATCCAGGAGAGAGGACAGGTGATACAAATGTCATTTTAAAACAGAGGATGGGGACACTTGGGTGGCTCAGTCAGTTAAGCATTTGACTTCGGCTCATGTCATGATCTCACAGTTCACGAGTTCGAGCCCCACGTCGGGCTCCGTGTGGACGGCTCCAAGCCTGGAGCCTGCTTCCCATTCTGTGTCCTCTCTCTCTCTGCCTCTCCCGCACTCATGCTCTGTCTCTCTCTCTCAAAAATAAACATTAAAAAATTTAAAAAAAAAAAAGAGAGGACCAGGTGCAAAGATAGATATTTATTTTTATTTTTTTAAAATGTTTATTTATTTTTGAGACAGAGAGAGACAGAGCACGAACGGGGGAGGGGCAGAGAGAGAGGGAGACACAGAATCCGAAGCAGGCTCCAGGCTCCGAGCCATCAGCTCAGAGCCCGACGCGGGGCTCGAACTCACGGATGGCGAGATCGTGACCTGAGTTGAAGTCGGACGCCCAACCGACTGAGCCACCCAGGCGCCCCAAAGATGGATATTTAAAGAGAACATGCCTATTTTTTTCGAAAGGGCCACAATTTAGCATTCCGTATGGTGTCCTGAGCTGACGCCTTCCAAATCTGTCCTTTACATACTATCTCCTTGAATTTTACATCTACATACTCTGTGCCTCAGGATCATTTCCTTGATTTCTAGCTTGGAGGAAACTCCCAGGGTGAATCTGAAGGACTTGTTATACATATTTTTTCTTATACACATTAAAAGATGCTCACCGTTAAAGCTAAATTCTGTGGACACTGAAGGCCATCTGGCGTACTTCAAATACTGTGCATCCCACACTTCGGGACACACTCCAAAAATCATTCAGCGGGCGTTTTTTTGTGAGCCTACTGTGTGCCGGGAATGGAGACGCGGAACAATATCGTCCCTGGGCACCAGGGGCCAACGGTCAATGCTCACAAATTCTTCAGAGTGACGAGGTCGGTTATAAAACATTACCACGTTAGCAAGAGTGAGTCAGTCAAACGTGTTTGGACTAACCTTGTTCACTAAGGAGGAATTGATTTTGTTGACTAGCCAAGTAAATGTTCGTCCATAAATGGCCTTTGCCATTGCATCTCTAGCGTAGACAGAGAGTTCCAGAGTCAGTGGGCATATTACCTGAGGACAACAACAGGTGCATCATTACAGAAGTTAAAAAAAAAAAACAAAAAACCCATGGGGGCACCTGGGTGGCTCAGTTGGTTAAGCGTTCCGGGGCTTGGTTCCAGTTCAGGTCATGGTCTCATGGTGGTGAGATTGAGCCCCATGTCGAGCTCTGCACTGAACATGGAACCTGCTTGGGGTTCTCCGTCTCCGTCTTTCTCTGCAACTTTCTTTCTCTCTCTCAAAAAAAAAAAAAAGCCCACTTCCTCCCGAGTTTCCAAATTAGCCTTTAATAGCAGCCAGCGAGGGATATGCGCTGGGGGAAGACACCGCCCCCACCTGTACACGTTCAGGCAGTAGCTATGTCCTGAGTGCTTACGACGTGTTGGGCACCGCATGGAGCTGCTGAGGTACAGCCATGACTGAGACAAATTCTGTGGGTTCACAGTTGGGGGACGGGACATTCACGCCCCACACGCCGTCATGTTGCAAGCTGAGAGCAGTATGAGGAGATACCGATGGTGCATAAGGATAGGGGTGGGATGGTCAGGGAGACTCTTTGAGGGTGTGACCCCAGGAACTGAAGGATGAGAAGGCATTAATTAGAGAAGCACAGGGAACAGTGTTCCAGTAGAGGGAACGGCATGTGCAAAGACCTCATGGGGGAAAGGCATGGCAAGAGGGGAGGCATGGAAAGCTAGTGATGGTGCAATGGTGGGGGCGGGGAGGGCAGGCACATTTCCATCTAGTGTCATTTTTACCTCTTCAGTTTTGGCTTCAATCTTTCTATGGGTGAGAGCTTCCAGAAGGATGGATGGGTGGACCCCCAGGAGCTGAAAACATGGAAACCAAAATGCCATTCAGCGATCGGATTTGCTTTTTGCCAATTTGCAAGGAATTGGTGCCATTTCCAGGCCCAGGATTATACACCCTGACGGATAATCCCACCGAAACGCGAGAGAGACCACATCCCGATTTTACACTCAGCTGGCTTTTACCCACTCCCTCACCTGCCCCCCTCGCTCTTTAAATCTCCTAGCCAGTATCAGCCGGAAGGCCACGGTGTTGGCCGCGTGGGACCTGGGCCTCCAGCTGCCTTCAGCTCCCCTCTCCTGCCCTCCGCCTCCGAAAGGGCCGGGCCCTCCCCGTGCTTTTCAGAAGCCGAACGTCACCTTGGCGATCCATTTGATCTCGTGGGTGTCTGGGATCGTGGCACAGCCTTGGTGGTTCTCTTCAAAACAAACGTTCCCCAGGTGTAGGACGCTGGCAAGAATTCCAAAGAGATTCTAGGAATGTGGAAAAGGGTGAGGAGAACAGGGAGAGAAGGGCGGCCGCCCAACTGATGAACGTCATCACGGGAGACAGCCAAGGAAAACCGCCCCTTCCCAATTCCAGCCCGAGCTCACAGAGCCAAGTTTCCCCCGCCCCAGGAATCAGCTTCTTACCCACCTCAGATGTTAAGGGAAGGAGGATAAAAGAACCTCAGCAGAGGATGGGGGAAGATTCCTCCTTCCATCTCCAGTGCAGGACACTTCTATTTCTGGATCCTCCCCATCCCCTTCCCACCAACAGACCATTTCATATGCAAATAGCATGATCCCAGATACATATAGGTATATATTATATCAATGCATAATATTTTATTTTTTAACGTATTATTTATTTTTGAGAGGGTGTAACCAGGCGAGGGGCAGAGAGAGAGGGAGACAGCGGATCCAAAGCCGGCTCCGGGCCGACAGCAGTGAGCCCCATGTGGGGCTTGAACCCACGAACTGTGAGATCACGACCTGAGCCAAAGTCAGAGGCTCAACCGACTGAGCCACCCAGGTGCCCCTAAATATATTTTAAAGTATAATTCTAGTCCTTGAAAGAGCAAGAGTTTTAACCATCAAAAAGAAAAACAGAAAAAGATGTAAAAACAGAATGTTCATATATCCTACAATCTTCTCCAGTTTGTTCAAAAATAGAAGTGTAAATAAACAGTAATCCTGTAGATCCGGAGCATGTAAATATCTGAGATTTGATTTGGGGGCACCTGGGTGGCTTAAGTGGTTGAGTGTCTGACTTCGGCTCAGGTCATGATCTCACAGTTCAGAGTTTGAGCTGGGCTATCCACTGTCAGCACAGATCTTGCTACGGATCCTCTGTCCATCCCCCACCCCCCCCACCCCCGTCTCTCAAAAATAAATAAAAATTATTAAGAATATATTTGAGATTGGATGTGAGAGGAAGAAGAAACAAAATCTCCTCCTTGCTCACCGCATTGGGAAATCTTAGGTCTGATGAAATGCAGAACGCCCAGGTAACATTTCAGTCCCAGATAAGCAAGGACTAACTTTTTCGTAGAAGTTTATCTCATTGGGACAAGCTTATCTGAAATTCACATGTAACTAAGCATCCTGTATTTTCATTTGCTGAGCCTGGCAACCCTACTGGGCGATCACCAAGATACCAGGATTGTTTCGTCAATCCCAGACCATACTGGCAGTTGTGACCACAGGGCTCATACCTCGAGGTCATCTTCAGTAAAATCGATGACAGAAAAGGCACTGGAAACAGTTTTCCAGTCGTTCTTGTCATTAATAGACGACTCTTTGGCACAATGACCCTGTTAACACAGAATCGGGTTGTTTCGCGTCATTTCCACAGGGACAGTTAGGCACGCCCACACCTATTCTTGAATCAAAGTGGTTTTCTCTCCAAACACGCAAGAGCTAGTTCTAGAATGTTCTGATTATAAAAAGCCAGGTTTTATCTCATCGTCTAGCACAGCATGATTTGCCAGCTGTTGCCTTTTTCAAATTTATTTGGAATCTCTGCCCTGGGAAAACTTTCAAAGGTGCACATTAGTGGTATATCTCTTCAAGTATTTTTTTTTTAATTGTTTTCCTTGTCTTATTTGTCAAGTAAACTGAAGATGTTTGTCTCAGTAAACACCTGCTAAAAAATGCAGGGAGAGGACAAGCCCTGAAATTCAGATAACAATCTCGACGCAATCACAACCTCCAGCAGAAACTGCCGTGAGGGATGAGGGACGAGGTAGGAGACACTCAAGAAGAGTTTGGCATTTAGAGAAATGAAGGTGATACGGATACAATCACCAGCAGAGAGGTGATGAGACTTCCCACTGACTCTGGAAGTTGTCTTCTAAAGAAGACACACACCACCGAATGTCACAATTTAAAGGGAAGACATCCTGGATGAAGTCTGTTTTGTTTATGTTTGTTTGTCTCTTTTGCTTTTGTAGGACAAGGTGTTCCTAGATTCCTGGCTATCTGAAGATTCGTCATGTTAAACAGATTTCCTTGTTGCCTGGGGAAACCGGAGGTGCTGGGTCATGAAAAGATCCACCCGTGAACTGGCCAGTGTTAAATCTGCAACCTCCCAAATATCCCTCCCGGTTCGACCAATGGCATCTGCTCCTGCCCCACCAAGGGCGGGGCCAGCTTAAGTCAATCCTTCCAGGGCACCTAGAGGTTTGGAAGCAGCGTGGATATACTGCGAGTAAAGCCACTACGTTTGTCCAAGTTACCGGGCAACACAAAATTGAACAAAATAATACTGGCGAATGGTCTGAAGATCTGGCCAGAAAAAAAAAAAAAAATCTGCAAAGATAAAACACAAGCTACATTCCAAAAGGGAATGATTTGAATTATCAAAGGGTTAGGAGAAGCCCTTGGGAAAAGGATTCAAGCTCTAAAATATTTTTATAAATTGACCCTCTCTGTTCATGCCGTGAGAAGCCAAATGTGAGGCTACCATACAGCTTTATGGGGAGAATTCAGTTCTCAAAAAGGAAAAAAAAAAAAAAAAATATATATATATATATATCACATCCGAATTACTCTTCATTCTCCAATTAGTACGAAATCTGCAAAAGGAGATTGGGATTCTTTTATTTTCATCATTTAGCCTCATTTTTCAAGATGCATTTTGGTCATGTCTACTCTTTCACCAGGACTATGAAATGCTGGTCTTTCTTTTACAAGATTCACTTCCTAAGACCTCGTTCTCTTTCTCAAATGATGGCCCCACGTGCACTCTGCCAAGTGGCCTCCATTCAAAGCCAGACCCAGCAAAGAAGAGAAAAATCCAAAAATCTTGGGGCATAAAAGGTGCCAGTGACATCAAATAGTGATAGATCCTATACAATCGGGACCTTCTAGAACCCTAGTCCTGGCTGCAGAAAAACTAATGGTGGGAGTCAAATTCTCCAAGTCCATCTTTCAACACTGGGTCCCAGGGTTGCTTACGGGAATGGCCCAAACTCTCTCTGTAAGGAAGTCCATTCATTTTGCAATTAACAACCCTCAGACTGGGAGGCAAGGTGGGGAGTCTTTTCCAAACTAGTTCTGGGAAGCAGAAGGGAGCAGCACAAGTTGTGGACACGGACGGGCAGCGAGTTACTATCACACCCAGACCGGTAGTTCTCACTTCTGCTGTGTATTGGAATCACCGGGGATTCACTTAATTATCCAGAATCACAGGGGAGTGTTTAACACAGCCTTGATGTCCAGGTCCCATCTCAGACCAATTAGACCGGAATCTTTAGAGTGTGTGTGTGTGTGTGTGTGTGTGTGTGTGTGTGTGTTGACAAATCCCCTCGGGTGATTCTAATTTCAGCCAGGACTGAGAACCACCCACCTAGAGACTGGTTACTTTACCAAGATGATCTGTCAGGCATAGACAAAGGGGTTATGATAAGTGGCAAGAAACCAGTCCATAGGATATCTCCAGAATGGTAATGAGAAAGTTCTTGGCCATCCCATAGAAACCCCCAGTAATGCCCTTCACCCCTGCCACCCAAAGGGCGCCCCCCCCCCCCAAGCCAGGTACTGGTCCTTCTGACCTGTGAGAGGTATTTATACAGCTGGGGGTCCCGCTCAAGTCCAAGGTAAGCAAGGAGTTCCTCTTCGCCTCCCTCCAGCAGCTGGTAGAAGATGTGGAAGTTCCTCTCGCCCTGGTTTTGATAGACGACTCGAGACTTTTCTATCAGGTAACTGATGATATGCCCACCTACGGGAATGCCCTTCAGGACAGAACAAAAAATGCCCAATGACGAGAACTGAGCCGCCTTCTTACTGGTGTCTTCTGAGGAACAGCAATTCTGAATTCAAATGATACTTCTTCTATGCTTAGTGTTTTCTGGGCTCTGTTTACAAATATTTTTGCCTGCCCTGAGGTCATGAGAAGGATTTTCTATGCTTCTGTCTAGAAGCGTGGTCATTTTACCAGTTGCATTTAGGACAGCAGTCGAGCACTACTGAATTCTTGGGTATGGAGTGAGGTAGAGGGTCAAAGGTCTTTTTAGTCACATGGATTTCAGATTGATCAGCACCGTTTTGGAAAGGCAATCGTTTCCCTACTGGATCACAGTGGTGCTTTGGTCATAAGCCAGGCAATCATATCACATATGGACGCCTTGGTGGACTCCACTCCCGTCTACTGGCCTGTTTACGTATCTTTATGTATCACACTGTTTTGTTTTTAAGAATATATCCAGTAAGGGATTTGGGTTCCAGAACATATATAGAACTCCTGCAAATCAACATGAGAAAAACAGCCTAATTAAAAGTGGGCAAAAGGCTCTAAACAAACTTTTTAATTGGCCAGTTATCAAGACTTCACTAATCATCAGGGAGATACAAACATAAATCACACTGGGAAACCAGTCTACTCCACCAGAACGTCTCAAACCTGAAAGGACTGATGATACCAGATGCTTTCAAGGGTGCAGAGAACCCTGCTGGTAACTGGACCCATCGTTAATTATCATAACATTCCTGGTAAGAACCCAACAATGCCACCTCTGGGTATGTGCCCAACATAAGTGGATGCAAATATCTACTCAAAGACATGTTGCAAGGATGTTCAGAGCGCTATCTGCAACAGCCCCAAACTGGAAACCCAACTGTCCATCGATAGGAGAACAGAAAAATCATGATGAGGTCACATAAGCAAAAAATGACCAACTGCCACACGGAGCGACATTAATGAACCTGACAGAGTGTTGATTAAAGGGAGCCAGACGAAAAAGAGGACATATAATTCCTACACATGAGGCCCAAGAACCCACAAAATTAATCTGATTATAGAGGGAAGAACAGTTGGTAACAGTTGGGAGGGCAGATACTGTCAGAGAAGGGTAGGACAATCTTCTAGGTGCTAGAAATTGTTACATCTTGATCTGAGTGCCAGTTGTCACAGGCAGATAGGTAAAAACTCATTAAACTGGACTCATGCCTTGCTTCCTTTTCAGTAGATGTGTTGAATTTCAATAAGGAGTTTAAAAACAGACACAACTATTCAATTTTTTTTTTTTTCAAAGTCTGGGCGCACTTCACCAGAAGTCCACGTACCGGCTTCTGGAAAACCCTGAGCCAGTCTGTTATCACTACACTCAACCCTCAAGCAACAACTGTCCTCCAGTCTAAGTGATAGTTTGTCCCCTGGAGTTCTATGTCCTTGAGAACTCTGTCGACCCTTCCCACTTGCACTGGCCCCATTTAAATTCTGTGAACATACAACAATTCTCATCATACACTGTCTCCGGTTGCCTCCATGCCACAGCAGCAGAGCTGAGCGGTTGTGACGGAAACCATATGGTCCACAGAGTCTGAAATATTGACTATCTGGCCCTATCCAAAAAACATTTGCCAACCCATGCCATATAATTATGCGCACCCACACAGTACATCGTTTCCATGTGGTTATTCTCAAGCTTTATAAGAAATGGCTGACACGTCAGACTTTCCTAAGACTTGACCATGTTACGTGTAGCTTCATTCACTTGCTCTTGCTGTTACGTGACAGTTCATTGGGTGAACATCCCACCATTTAACCATTCTCCTGTCGATGGACACTCAGCCCTCTCCAGATGTGTTGACTGTTTCCAGACCTTTTTACCATCATGAGCAGGGCTCTTGGGGGCAGGCTTGCCAATCTCCAAGAGCGGAATGGCTCCACCATAGATGATGTGATTTCAACTTCACAAGATAATAATGTTGTTTTCCAAGTGGGTCGCACCAGTGTGAGCCCCACCGGCAATGTGGAAAAGTTCCTAATTATCCACATCTTCACCAATAGCTGGTGTGATCAGACTTCTTAATTTTTGCTCACCCAGAAAGTATACAATGGTATCTCATTGCGGTCTTTGTTTGCATTTCCCAAAACGGCACTAATCCTGGAGTTGTTAATTATTTGAGCCGATAGAGCCCTTTCTCCCTTAAGGGACCTCGGGTCGGGTTTCTGTCACTGGCAGGCTAAGGGGTCCCCATGAACCGGTAATAGGAACTTCAGTGTACCTTATAGTCAAACTGGATGTCCATGTATTTTCCAAATCTGCTGGAGTTGTCATTCCGGAGTGTTTTGGCATTTCCAAAAGCCTTGCAATACAAAGCGAGGGAGACAGGGACAGGCTGAACCAAACTGTCATGTCTGGTCTTTCAAGCTCACCAAGCTCATCAGACGCCACGATTATGAAAATGGGGGAGCCAGGGATTAAAGCCATACTTTATCTTCTAAGAAGGAACCACGAAGTACAGAGAATTTGATGCCAAATACTGAGGATGGAGCGAGAGGAAAGGACAAAAAGATCTCTCTAGCATCCAATCTAGGATTGACTAGGGAGAGCTATAGAGGCCCCTAGGCCCCTGATGTTCTAGAAGACAGAGTTCATGGCCCCCATTACCAGACCTTTTTTTCTATCAAACAGGTAAACTGTTCAGCCCATAGGTCTATGGGGAAAATTCCTTCAACCACAAATACCTTTAACGTGAAGGGCGACAAAAACACAGAATTGCTTGTTCAAAATCAAACAGCAAGTCAGTGAATTGCAATAATCATCCAAATAATTTCAATTAAATAAGAAAGATATTAATAAGAGAGCACGACTTTAGTGCTTACTAATTCTGCTGTGTGCTTTTTATGCATTCACCTGGTTTTATCCTCAGAAACTCCTAGGAGGTGGGAACTATGAGTAGACCCATTCCACAGATAGGGAAACAGAATCTGGGATATGCAGTGGTTTGCTAAAGCTTGCTGAGGCGTGGCTGCCCTGGGATTAGCGTCCATGCTTGCCGGACTTCAAGGTTATGCCCTTAAGCACAATATTTCCCTTGAGACCTTTCTGCTTAACTCCCAGACGGTGATCTGCCCATTTTGACTGTCCTGCACAGGCAGAAGATTCTTCTTACTTAATTGACCTCCCTAGAACTCCCCTCAACAGGTCCTCAAAGATCACTTACCTCCAGCACTGGATTGGAGAGCAGCAGTCTGTCACGGGCTATTTGTAGTGACTCGGTCATTGGGCAGGTCACGGCAAAATACTGGAGAATCTTCTTGGAGGCCTCCGTTTTCCCTGCCCCGCTCTCTCCAGAAATGAGGATGAAGTGGTTAGTTAGCTCAGAGCACATCATGCGGTAAGCGTTGTCAGCTATGGCGTAGCTGGAGAAGGAGCGGGAAGGGGCTGTGTGTAATGCCCACCACAGCAGAAGGACCAAGAACCCCGCCTCCGGGAAACCACATCCAGACTGTGGTACAAGGACAGTGAGCTCAGATATCAAACGCTCACCAGGACCCATTGACTGATCAGAGATAAAATGTACCAGAAATCAAAACTCAGACAACAGTTAAAATGGACAAGTTGAGCAACAATGGACATTTTTTAAAAGTTTATTTATTTTGAGAGAGAGAGCGTGCGCCCGCGAGTGAGCAAGGGAGGGGCAGAGAGAGAGGGAGAGAATCCCAAGCAGGCTCCAGCCTGTCATTGCAAAGCCTGACATGGGGGCTTGAACCCGTGAACGTGAGATCGCGACCTGAGCCAAAATCATGAGTCAGATACTCAACCGACTGAGCTGCCAAGGCGCCCCCATCAACATTTCATATGAGAATAAGCCAGATACTAAATTATATATATCCCCAAGAGACATTCTATTAACTGCAGGTAGAAATAACATCTTGTCTAAATATTTTAAACACTTAATAGCTATAATGAGATCCCAAGTTTCCTCTTTCCTTCAAGATGTAGCGTAGTAAGAGTACCGAGACAGGAAAGCAAAAATATCTTAAAAGCTCTGTGATATCTATAGGACAAGAGGTGAAACTGGTACAAGGTTTTTACCTTCAAGATCAGAAACCAAAGCGTGAAAGTCTCCCAAGAGTATAAGCTTCCCACGTGGCCGCGTTTGAAAGCTGGCTAATTTGGATCCCCCTAGTGGTAGTGATTCAGAAAGGTTTATAAAGGCCTTATAGGAGGTGAATAGGTAAGTCCTCAAGAAAAATGGAGAGACAGCCCACATATTAGCCCAGAAGTCAACCAGGGAGAACTGAGAAATTCAGTAGCGCCATAGTGACATATAGATCAGACAGGAAATTGCTTGAACTACGGATCTGCAGGGCCGCTACCAAAGGGAGGCTCCTTTGCCGCCATGATACTCAGACACCAGTAGATGGCGCTACAGCAAACCTCTTCCCAGAAAAGACCCCTCTCCAGCCGCGCTCTTAGAGCTCTTAACAGCTACAAAAGATTCCACCTCTCGGGATATTTAAACTGAGACTTGACAAGGATCTGATGCTTTCTATTGTGTTGAAAGACATTTATCAAGAAGGCAGGAGGTTAAGTGAGGTACAGAACCTAATGAGGATGCATCAAAGATATGGATGGATGGATGGATGGATGGATGGGGTGAATGGATGGATGGATAGGAAAGAGGGAGAGAGGGAAAAGGAAAAAAGAGGAAGAGAGAAAAATACTACTGATGATCCCCCATATGTACTACTTACACATGTGGTGGCAGTTCAAAGAAATTGACCCCTTGATAAAGTTCCATCTGGCTCATAGTGTAGATTCCAAGCTCCTGGTATGGATTCACAGATACAAGGAGAGTCCCAATATAGGTCTAGAAGAATGGACCAAAGCACTAGTGAGGAATTGTGGGGTGCAAAGGGCTACAGTGAGAGACCATCCCATGCTATGATCCCCATGTGTTCATTTCATGGGATATAAAACAATAAATAAGACAGGTGGTGTCCCTGCTGTCCTGGAGCTTACACGCGTGTGCACATGTCTGGGGGAAGGGGTTCCAGAATGCTTCAATTAGAATGGTAAGAAAGGTGCACATAGGGTAATGAGAGAGGGAGTGACCAAGGAAGGCCACCTTAGCTCGTGGGCTTGGGGAAGTCTTCTTTAAGGAGGTGACTCCGAGCTGAAACTTGAATGATGAAAAAAAAAAAGTAGGCAGGAAAGGGCAGGTCAGGCTGAGGGGTCCAGGGTGGGCAGGCTGGCTGCCCTGGAGGTCAGCGAGGGAGTGGGGAACGGAAGACGCTAAGACACGGAGTCCGAGAGGGAGCAAGTTCGGATCCCCCAGGGCATGAAGAACCGGGGGTTTATTCCAAATGCAGCGTGTGGTGGAGACACCACTCTCCCTACTGATAAGTAATACTTGCCTTACACTGTAAATGTAAAATGGAGAGCTTTACGAAGAGAATCTGACCTACGTTGATGTTTCAGAGAGGTCTCTCCGGCCACTGGGTGAAAGCAGGGAAGATAGGCATCCCAGCTGTCTCCAGCTGGGCCAACATGCCCACCTGCTGGCACGTATTTCCCTGGGTTGCAATGTTGCATTCTATTACTGGTCAAGTTCCTCACATACTCGTGATTGTAACAGAACCACTAACGTAAACGCTTCTTGGAATACACTCAGGAACGACCAAAGCTCTCACCCTCTTACATAGAAAACAAAGGCATGCCTGGGCTCCTCTGGAAATACAACTGGAGTTTTCAAATTCCGGGTTTGTTACTGGGTTTCATTCCAGAGCCTCGATATTGGAGGTTCTCAAGTTTATGCCTAGGCTAAAATCATTCTAACGGATGTTTCTAATCTCTAGAACAAAGTCGAACAGAGAACTAGAACAGATGAGAGTACCATATTTTGTCTAAAATTGTGCACGGCTTCCACCAGTAGAAATCTGCCAGGGTAGAACGTAGTTTCTGAAATCTGTTCAAACCGGAAATGATTTATTCATGATGATCCTATCATCCCACTTCTACTTCTCCATACCGCACTCTTTCTCCTTGGCTTATACATAAAATCTACTTCAATCAAAAATATATACTCTAAGAACTCCCATTGCTTATTTCTCCCAGGAACCTTGATTTCGACATACGGATTAAGTCATGGCACCATTAAAAACAAAACAGCTACAAGGCAAATATCGTTAGATCGCTTTTCATGGTCTAATTGACTCTTAGCAACAGCTAATAAAATCTCAATAAAGTTAATTAAGTTTAAAAACACACAGAGACGCTGTGGAGTTTACCCTACAACAATCTACCTGAAATTTGACCAATCAAATCAAGGTGTGGTGAGAAATGGGGAACTTAATAAAAACTGACCACCACTAGAAGCAACCAGACAAACCTAAGAACAGGTCTGGCCATGTCAGCCCGCATCAAACGGTAAGGTGCACACTGGCCTAAATCCTCACCTCCTGGGCTGGGCCTGGGTAACTAGCCTGGCCAATCATAATATTCCTCACTTCAGCTGTGGGGATTGGTTCAGAGGTAAGCAATGACCCGAGATGGGCCAATCAGAGCCAACCAATGTCTGTGTCTCCGGGAGGAATTGCTCTCTTGTCTACCAACATCAGCCTGGTCCGGCTGTCAGCTACCCAGCCCCCTTGCCCCCTTGCATAGAGTCCGCCCCAGAAAGAGACCTTTGCAAAATCGAGCAGAGAGGTGGGAAAGAGCCCTCGAGGCTCTTCAAGACTCATCACCCTAGACCCTAGATCTATTTCTGGACCCTACAGTGACATGGGTCAATAGATTCTGTCTTATGGCTTACGCCCGTTTAAGCTGGGTCTTTGTCACTGGAAGCCAGGATTAGGGTGCATCTGGCAGTGGTCCCTTCACACCTCTCTTTAAAGGCTGATCTAATAGAGAGATAGTGTTCACTATCCTCAAGGCTGTGAAGACAGGCAGGAGGGGAACCACCAGTCTAGGGAAACAGCTGAGGAACAGGTGACATTACATAGATGAGGTTCTCGCTGAAACGCTTTCGAAGATTGTCCAGAAAAGCAGATTCGCTGGTGTAGGCATCCAACAGCACAAAATCCTGCACCCCGACCTTGTCCCGGGCGGTCAGCGTGCTTTCCATGTGCAGACGAATGTGCTTCCTCCTCACTTCTTCTTTCTGCGGCAAACAGAACATTCGTCAGCAGCTCGCTTATTCTGCAGCCCCTATTGCTCGTCTAAGACGGAAACAGCGAGATGCCCTGGGGACAGTGGAGCACTGAGATCACATTAGGCTCTCTTTGTTAAGGGTTTACGATCTGGTTAGGGATACAAGGGGATGGTAATAAAAGCAGTAACGGTAACGGCAGCAGCTGACGGCAACCGAGCAGTGACTGCTAGGTACTACGCTAAATACTTGGCCTCTATTTTCTTTGGCCCTAGTGCTGAGGCTAGGAAGTAAATGCTATTGCCATGCCTATTTAGCAGATGAGGAAACTGAGGACAGAGACACTATAAAGCACGTCCAAGTTCTGCCAAAAGGCACGGCCAGGATATGAACCTAGAAAGCCCGGCCCCAGAGTCTTTCTTGACCATCCCTTGCTAAGCGTCAGTTACCTCAGCTTGCTGTGTAATTCTGAGATGAGTGAGGAATTTGGTTGCAATGGGAATTTCTTGTTACAGAGGAACACTCAAGGAAGGACACCCCGGAAGGGTCCTCTCTCCAAGGCTGGGCTTCAGACCTCCCTGGAAAAGGAGTCGTCGCAGCTCACTGGAAGGTGGAGAATCTCAGCGGGATACCAGGGGGCAGAGCTGGTCCACTGTCACTAGACAGTGTCCATGAGGGACACAGGTGGGCAAAGGGAGTCCGATCGGCGCTGGGCAGCGGGCCTGGTGCAGCACTGCCTGAGTCAGGAGGGCTGTGGGAAACAGCTCTCCAGGTCTGGGGCAAGCTGAGGCTGGAGACTGGAGGGTACAGAGAGAGAGAGGTGGGGGGCACCGCCATAGGAGGTGGCCTGGAGCGTGTGAGCTCTGCGTTGGGAGGATCGCCACAAGGTGATCACCAGGCCCAGGCTACTGGGGGGCTGAGGGACCGTGCTCTGGGCACACGGTTAGTGCATGGGTCACCATGTACCACTGCGCAGGCGACTGCCGCTGAAAAGAAGCAGCAAAACCTAGCAAAGGGAGCCAGGAAGAGAAACCTCTGGCTAGTGCAGCGTCCCTCCAGCGCCCTCTAGTGACCAGGATTCAAGGAGCTGCGTTCAAGGAGGTCCGTTATCACAGGGCAGGTACTGAAGGATGAATCTGGGCATGGGACAGGAAATTGACAACGGACACCTTTGGATACACAGAGGATCTGGAATAGCTGAAACTGTCTCGACAAAGGAAAACAAAGCTACAGGACTCACGCATCTTCGCCGGGAGTAATCAAGCCCACTGTGTCAACTGATTTTTAACAAAGGTACCAAAACAAGTCAGTGCAAAAAAGGAAAATCTTTTCAACTAATAGCACAGGAATAGCTAGGTATCATAATGGGGTAAATCTATTTCAACCCTACTTCATGATACATATATATTATAAAATAATGTAGTGTAATACATATAAAATATATGTTCATATTTTAATACATTTCTATTACTTGAACTTTTATATGTGTAAAACTATATGTAAAACTTCCACATATCTATATATTATATAAACTTGTATGTATAAAACTATATGTAAAACTTCTATATATCTATATATTATACAGTATACATTTATATATAAAACTATATATAAGACACATATCTATATAATATATAAACATATATACAAAACTCTATATAAAACTTTTTTTTATGTATCAGGACACCTGGGTGGCTCAGTCGGTTGAGCGCCCAATGCTTGATTTTGGCTCAGGTCGGGATCCCAGTTTCATGGGATGAAGCCCTGTGTAGGGCTCTGTGCTGACAGTGCAGTCTACTTGAGATTCTCTCTCTCCCCCTCTGCCTGTCTCCCCTGCCTGCATTCTCTCTCTCAAAATTAATTAAAAACAAACCTTTTTAATTCATCTATATGTTATATAAACTTACATATGGAACTATATAAAGAAAACTTTTATTATATATGAACTTTATATATAAACAATTCCTATCTCATAATATATAAAGATATAAATTTATAAAAACATGTTGGACATATTATAACATTTTATTTATATATATAAAAGCTTGAGATGAATCTGAGACCTAACTGTCAATGCATAATCTATAAAGCTAACGGGAGAAAACAGAAGAGAATATCTCTGCAACCAGAGGAAGGTAATATTTCCTTATGACAAAGGAAGAAAGAACTATAAAAAATAAGGCATTCGACTTCATCAAAAACTTCTCCCAGAAGACACCATTAAGAAAACGAATAGGCAAGCCACAGACTGGCCGAAAGTGTTCACAAAATGTATACCTGCGAAGGATTTGCATCCAGGATAAAAGATTCTTATGACTCAGTAACAGAAAATCAAACCCCGTAAAAATTGCGCAGAAGACTTGAACGGACATTTCACAAAGGCAGACAAAACGAATGGTCAATGAGCGCATAGGAAAGTGCTCAACGTCATTAGTCATCAGGGAAATGCAAGTCAGAACTGCATCGAGATGGCCCCAGAGCAGCTCGAATGAAAAAGACTGACAGCACCAACTATGAGCGAGACGCAGAACAGATGGACTGCTCCCGCATCGCTGGCAGGAACGTGAAGTGATTAGAATCACTTTGGGAAAAAGGTCTGGCAGTTTCTAATAAAGTTAGCCTCCGCCCTTTGATCCAGCAGTCCCCTCCCAAGTATTTACATAGGAGAAGTGTAAACACACAGCCACAAAAAGACTCCAACATAAAGGTTTACAGCAACTTTATTCATAATGGCCCCAAACTGGAAACAATCCAAATTTCCATCAACCGGAGAGCGGACGTGGAATCTATACAATAGAAAGGGTACAGCGATAAAAAAGAGAGAACTGGTACACAAGACACAGAGGACTCTCACCGACATTGTGCTGAGTGAAAGAACTCAGACACAAAAGAGTGCATGCCCTATGATTCCATTTATCTGAAATTCTAGAAGCAAAACTAATCTGCAGTGAAAAATCAGAACAATTGTTGCCTGGTTAGGGGGGTGGTCTGGCAAAGGGCATTTTTGGAGTGATGGAAACATTCTCTGCCTTGATAGGGCTGTGTGTTACATGGCTGTGTCTGTTTGCCAAGATACCTTGTTAAGATTTGGTAGATTTCCACATATGTAAATCTTATTCTAAAAAAGAACCACAGGGGGGCCTGGGTGGCTCGGTCCGTTGGGCGTCCGACTTCGGCTCAGGTCATGAACTCGTGGTTTGCGAGTTCGAGCCCCGCATCAGGCTCTGTGCTGACAGCTCGGAGCCTGCTTCGGATTCTGTGTCTCCCTCTCTCTCTGCCCTTCCCCTGCTCATGCTCTGTCTCTCTCTGTCTCTCAAAAACAAATAAATGTTTAAAAAAAAATTTTTTTTTAAAAAAAGAACCACAAAAAAAGTAAGTGTGCAGGGGATGGAGAGTGGGTAGAGGCCTACATGGAAACAGAAAAGCAGAATGGTAATAATTGTCGAAGCTGGGTGATGGGAATAAGGCGGGTTTATTATACTAATCTGTTTGTACACATTCGAAATTTTGCAGAATAGAAAGTTTTAAAAACCAGAATGGCCACCAGGTGTCTCTCTACCCTAGTCAAACGGAGCTAAAACACTGCTCTCCAAGGATGAAAACAATGCATTTAGATTGTAAAAGAATCGTGAAAGAATATCCTGGTGATTCCAAATATCCCCATTTTAAAGCATTTGTGGGACGCCTGGGTGGCTCAGTCGAGTAAGCATCTACTCTTGATTTCAGCTCAGGTCGTGATCTCACAGTTCGTGGGTTCGAGCCCCGCATCGGGCTCTGCGCTGACAGCTTGGAGTGCTTGAGATTCTGTCTCTCTCCCTTTCTCTGCCGCTCCCCTGCTCTCTCTCCTCTCTCCCTCTCAAAGTAAACACTTTTTTAAAAAAAGTGTGTGCGTCTGTGTGTTTAAGAGAGGCAGTAAAGGACCCTGGAACACAAGCCTTCCCCGGGGTTTAAATCCAGTCTCTGTCACTTCCGGGGAAAGTCTCTTTCGCTCTGCAAGGACCGGTCTCTGTTTCAGGTCTGTAAAATGGAAACATAACTGTACCTACTTGGCAAGGTTGTTGGTTTGAACAGACCATGGAAAGGACTTGGCATGGTGCCAGACACAATGTCAGCTCTGGGAGCACGTCCTTCGAGCCCCATTAGTATTACTGTATTAGTAATTATCAGAAACGAGAAAACAAAGTGAAAAGTGCGCCGGTTAGTGGTCAGCGAGCCCCTGTTGAATTGGGAGTGGGCTGGAGTCTGAAATGTCTGGAGCCGCGCCCACAAACAGCGCTGCCGTCAGATCCCCACACTGGAGGGTGCAGAAATCACAAAGCTCTCTTATCCCCCTTCGATCGATGTGTGCCTACAAGAGTGAGCCCTGCAGTCAGTACCTCGGGCTTTCAGTGACTCGCAGCCCGAGCCGATTTTGCATAAACCTCGAAGGTTAAGGAATGGGGCAGTGATTTTAACTCCCCAAGGGCCACTTCAGACTGGAGTTTTGTTTGCTGCAATATTTCAATTCCCACGGCTGGGTTCCTTTTACCTAGCTCGTTTCCAAATATCTTTAAAGGGCAAGAGGAAATGAGAGTGTCCTGGTAAGATTGACGGGAACAGTCAAAGGGATGAAAATCGGGGCAGAGGGGATGGGGGAATAAAGCAATTCAAGTAGTTGTGCTTTGGCCCAAAAGAAAAGGATCGAAAGATCTTATCAGGAAGAGAATATCAAATCCGGAAAGGACCAAATAAGAGGGAAGAAATTCAAGAGGGAGGTTTTTAGGAGACCTAAGACTGAACATCTTTGGGGCGATGAAACTTTTGTAGAGGATGCCGTTGTGCAAACCCACAGGTTAGGGATCACAAACTGTGCTGCCTGCAGGGACCCGGGCAGGTGCTAGGGTTGAGTCAAGCTGGTGGATGATAGGGACTCGCTTAGATTAGGGAACGAATGGGCGTCGAAACCGGGCCACCCCCGCTTGTCTCTGCTGACTCCAGGTGTGAATGTTTGCCTCGTGTTGCCAGACCTTCCGATCATTCAAGAAAAGTGAGAAATTTGGAATTTTATGTGAAGTCTGTTGCACATGCATAGCCTGGTGGGGCACCAGTCGAAAGAAAGCTAGTCACCCTTCGTCTTGGGTGGTTCAGATAATTCACTTGTCTGCAGGCGGGAGACTCAGGAGATGCTCCCACCAGGACCATTATTTTGGAAGCGTCATATCATCAGTGATGGCCTGACCATACCACCTTCTATATAACCTAGCACCTGACCCAGTGTGTGTCTGGGTGAGTGGGAGGAGGGGGGGAAAGAAGGGAGGAGGGAGGCACAGCGTATATCAAGATGGCTAAATGCTGTGACAGAGACCAAAATGCCTGACACACATTCCATGCATGTCCCGACCTTTCCCCCTGCGGTTAAGTCACATGACTATTTTGGACCAACAGACTGTGGCTAGAAGTGACCTCTGTGCCAGCTCCTCCATTGGGTTATCCGGACTCCTTCAAGGCTGCAGTGACTGGGAATTTCTTGTGGAATGGACGAGCCACAAAATCGATACAGCCTGGATCCCGGAGTCATCACGTGGAGAGAGATGCTCTAATGAATCATCCGGACGCACGGTAGGCTTTGCGTAAGCAAGAAATAAACTCCTGCTGCGGCCAAGTTCGGAGAATTGGGGGCTGTTTGTTGCTGTAGCTGAAGGCTGCTTATCCTGACTCATATACCTGCAGAAAAGGGCTTTTTCCGCAGGGAGAACGACACTTGGAAAGTGAGTCACAGCTCTTGCACGTTAAACTCAGCCAACTGTCCTGGCTACTACTCTAAGGTTTGGAAGATGAGAAGAGGGAATTTTTTTTTTTTAATGTTCATTTCTTTTTGAGAGTGGGGTGGGGGGGAGGGAGGAAAAGGCAGAGAGAAAGAGAGGGAGACAAAAGATCTGAGGCAGGCTGCACACTGACAGAGCCCAATGTGGGGCTCGAACTCAAACCATGAGATCATGATCTGAGCCAAAGTCATCAGATGCTTAACCGACTGAGCCACCCAGGCACCCCAAGAGGGAAATTTTTTTCTTGATGTTTATTTATGTTTGGGGGGGTGGGGACACAGTGCGCTCAGGGGAGGGGCAGAGAGAGAGGGAGACACAGAATCCGAAGCAGGCTCCAGGCTCTGAGCTGTCCGCACAGAGCTCGAAGCGGGGCTCAAATTCACAGGCCGTGAGATCATGACCTGAGCCGAAGTCAGATGCTTAACTGACTGAGCCACCCAGGAGCCCCCAGGATTTTCTATAGGTAAAATCATGCCACCTGCAAATAGAGCCCATTTTACTTCTGCCTTTCCAACTCTGATGCCTTTTATTTCTTTTTCTTGCCCAACTGCTCTGGCTAGAACAGTATTATGTTGAATATGAGTGGTGACCAAAAGGAAGCAAGAAAGTGTTTCTCAAAATGCATGAGGAGTTTATTATTTCCATTCAAATACATAACTAAGGGGTTTGTACGGAATCTTACCTTTCTTATATTATTTCCCCTTTCTTCTATCCAAAACCCTCATTCAGTGACACAATTATTCATGGGCTTTTTTCCATAATACACACATGATAGTTCCAAAGTAAGAGCGCCAACACTATCCCCAATGTGATTAGTGGAAAAGGTCTGAAAGTTTTTCAGTTATTTGTCTTGGGAGTGTACTTTGCTGGGGTTGTATAGGCACATCACTGCGTTTTTAAGTCCCCTTGAAATAGTTGATCTCAAAAAAAAAAAAAAAATAGTTGATCTCTATGTGGCTCTACCAGCAATTAAATACAACCTTAGGTTTATCTCCTTTATTTTATTCCTTACTTGGAGATTAATTTTTCAATGTTATTTTACTCTATAATTCTGTAAACATTTTAATGGTTCCAAAGAACAAAATAAGGCATATTGACAGAACTAGCTCCTACCCCTGTCTCTCGAGCCCTATTCCTTTCTATTTCTGTAAATGACCATTTAAAAACTATTAGGGATGCCTGGGTGACTCAGGCAGTTAAGCGTCCGACTTCGGCTCAGGTCGTGATCTCACAGCTCGTGGGTTTGAGCCCCACGTCGGGCTCTGTGCTGACAGCTCGGAGCCTGGAGCCTGCTTCGGATTCTGTGTCTCCCTCCTTCTCTCTTTCCCCCTACCACACTGTCTCTCTCTCTCTCTCTCTCTCTCAAAAATAAATAAACATTTGGGGTGCGTGGGTGGCTCAGCCAGCTTAGCGTCCGACTTCGGCTCAGGTCATGATCTCACGGTTCGTGGGTTCGAGCCCCGCATCGGGCTCTGTGCTGACAGCTCAGAGCCTGGAGCCTGCTTCGGATTCTGTGTCTCCCTGTCTCTCTGCCTCTCCCTTGTGTGCTCTCTCTCTCAAAAATAAAACAAACATGGAAAACATTTAAAAGTTATTACAATGCTAAAATTGTTTCTTAAATATTAGCAAACACCTGTCGGTTGTTTCCCTCCTTTCTTAGGCATGTATTTGCAAATTCTATATTCTGTTTTTCCAACTTGTCTTTCACTGGGACATGTCTCCTGGTGATCACTCCAGAGCTGTTAATAACGACATTCCTCATTCCTTTTTTTAAAGTTGCCAAGTACCCCACTGTGCGTAAGTACCTACTACAGTTTATTCAAATGGTTGCACAGAGAAAGATCTCAACTAACCCTTCTCAGAAACTGACAGAAAACAATGGCAAAAAAATCAGTAGGACACAGAAAAGCTAAACAGAATTAACTAACACAAGTAGAACATTGCACCCCACCATTGAAGAATATGCATTTTGTTTCAAAAGCACATAGGGTACTTACAGTAAGTTGACCACAGCCCGGGCCATAAAGCAAATCTCAAGGGATTTATGTCATGCAAAGCTGAGTCTGGCCAAGCATCTAGGTCAACATTCCAGTAGAACCTTCTGAACCTCCTCAGACCTTCTGAGATAATGTTCTAGAACTTCATTGTCTCTTACGGCAGCTGATAGCCACACACGGCCCGTCAGCGTTTGAAATACGATGAGTGAGACTGAGGGACTGAAATTTTAATTTCAATTAACCTCAACAGGCAGCACAAGCCTAGACCTAACTTCCCATTTGAAGGATAACAAAGAACAAGAAACACTTTTTTTAAGTTTATTTTGAGAGAGAGAGAAAGAGCGCGAGTCAGGGAGGGGAGAGAGAGAGAGAGAGAGAGAGAGAGAGAGAGAGAGAGAGTGAGTCAGTCCCAGGAGGGGCAGAGGGGGAGAGAGAGAGAGAAGAGAGACCAGAAGTGGGGCTCCTGGTTACTCTAAGTGGGGCTCGTGCTCATGAACCAGGAGATCATGACCTGAGCCAAAGTCAGATGCTTAACGACTGAGCCAGCCAGGCGCCCGATAAAAAAATACTTTAAATAAAAGGTCAGAGAGGAAAGTGCAAGTCAAAACTGCAATGAGATGGTACTTCATGCCCACCAGGATGGCCACAATCCGTCCGGTCATAACAAGGGTTGGCGAGGAAGTGGAAACGTTGGAACCCTCGTCCCTGGTTGGGTGCCCATCAGTTGAACAGAAAACACCTATTGCAAGGGTGCCTGGCCGGCTCAGTCGGGAGGGCATGGACTCTTGATCTTGGGGTTGTGAGTTCAATCCCCACGTTGGGTGTAGCACTTACTTTAAAAAAAATAGATAGGGGCGCCTGGGTGGCTCAGTCGGTTAAGCGTCCGACTTCGGCTCAGGTCACGATCTCGCAGTCTGTGAGTTCGAGCCCCGCGTCGGGCTCTGTGCTGACTGCTCAGAGCCTGGAGCCTGTTTCAGATTCTGTGTCTCCCTCTCTCTCTGACCCTCCCCCATTCATGCTCTGTCTCTCTCTGTCTCAAAAATAAACATTAAAAAAAATTTTTTTTTTTTTAATAAAAAAAATAGAAAAGAGGCGCCATGGTAGCTCAATGGGTTAAGCATCCAACTCTTGATTTCAGCTCAGGTCACTGTGATCTCACAGTTTGTGAGTTGGAGCCCCACCTTGGGCTCCGTGCTGACAGCATGGAACCTGCTTGGGATTCTCTCTCTCTCTCTCTCTCTCTCTCTCTCTCTCTTTCTCTTTCTGCCTCTCTCCTGCTCATGTATGTGCACTCTCACCTTTAAAATAAATAAAGAAGCATTAAAAAAAATAGAATACATTACTACTGCTATTACATAGCGGGGTGGCCAGACCACGACCAGTTACACAGAGTTACATTTTGCACCAGGCATTGGATTTGTATTTTCATATACAAATTCACTTGAAAGCTCTCAACGACCTTCGGAGGTAACAGGCACTTCGGCTCTCATTTTATAGGTGGAGACGCTGCGTGAGACACAGAGAGATTCCATAACTTGCCAGACAACTAGTATAGGCCAACCAAGATTCAAACCTAAAGAGTCCAACTCCAGAATCCATGCTGTTTTTAGCACACTCCAGAAGGATGCAGAAGAACACTTAGAGAAACAGAAATACGTGCCAAATCCTGGGTAGGAAGATTCAACAAAGATGTGCAATGCAACCACTCTGCTGTGCACAGCTGGGAAAGTGAACGAATCACCATTATGTTCGCCAACATGGTTTAATCTCAAAACAAGCCTTGTTCAGAGAAAGCAAGTCATATAAGAATATATATACGGCTTGATTCTATTTTTTTTTTATTAATTTTTTTAACGTTTATTTATTTTTGAGACAGAGAGAGACAGAGCATGAACGGGAGAGGGTCAGAGAGAGGGAGACACAGAATCTGAAACAGGCTCCAGGCGCTGAGCCATCAGCACAGAGCCCGATGCGGGGCTCGAACTCACATGCCGCGAGATCGTGACCTGAGCCGAAGTCGGACGCTTAACCGACTGAGCCACCCAGGCGCCCCGACGGTTTGATTCTATTTTAACAAATGTCCCAAACAAGCAAAATTGAGCACTATATGGTTTGAAGATACATGCACCGATGGTAAAACTATCAGGAAAACCAAGGATTGTGCTTCATAGCTTACCCTGGGTGGCAGCATAGAGGTGTTTAATATTCTTTAACTTATACCTATGTTGTATATACCTTCTCTATTTCTAATGAAAATATAAAAGAAACTAGACCAACCTCACTTAGGTACATCAATACTAAATTCCTCAATGACTAGCAAACAAAATCTAATCAAATAATAAAGGAACGGTAAAACACGGCCCAGTGGGATGTATTCCCGAAAGTCAATATTAATTTAGTAATAAAATCAATTATAAGAATTCAATATTAGAAAATCAACGAATAAAGAAGGTAAAAGATTAATAAAAGATTATAGAGAAGACGAAAAGATACATAATAGATTGACCCTATCAGTCGATCAAGACTAAAACGTTACAGGTAATCAAAAGGAATGAAATCTTGCCATTTGCAACAACGTGGATGGAACTAGAGGATATTATACGGAGCGAAATTAGAGAAAGACAAATGTCATATTACTTCACTCATAAAAACAGGAAGGGGGACAAAACACAGGAGACTCTTAAATACAGAGAACAAACTGAGGGTTGCTGGAGGGGAGGTAGGTGGGAGGATGGTCTAAATGGGTGACGGGCACTAAGGAGGACATTTGTTGGGATGAGCACTGGGTGTTCTATGTAGGGGATGAATCCCTGGATCCTACTCCTTTTGAAACCATTATTGCACTATATGCCAACTAACTTAGATGCAAATTTAAAAAATAAATTAATTGGGGCACCTGAGTGGTTCAGTCCGTTAAGCGTCTGACTTCAGCTCAGGTCATGATCTCATGGTTCATGGGTTCAAGCCCCACATCGGGCTCTGTGCGGACAGCTCAGAGCCTAGAGCCTGCTTCAGATTCTGTCTCCCTCTCTCTCTGCCCCTCCCTGGCTCACGCTCTGTCTGTCTGTCTCTCTCTCTCTCTCTCTCTCTCAAAAATAAATACACATTTAAAAATAATCAAATAAATAAAAAATATAATATTAATTAATTTTAAAAAGGAATGAGAAATTATACCTATCTAAAGATTCTGAAAAGGCACCTGATAAAATTCAACTTTCATTCTTGGTAATTATATTTATCACAAACAATACATGGAACTTAAATAAAAACTTGGAAGAAAAATATAGATACTTAACATCAAAAAAAAAAAAAAAGAAGCTAGCATCATACTTGATAGTAAATGCAGAAACATACCTAATAGTAAGTATGGAAGCACACTTATCAAAATAAGGAACAAGGGGCACCTGGGTGGCTCAGCTGGTTGGGTGTCTTGACTCTTCATTTAAGTTCAGGTCATGATCCCAGGGTCGTGGGATCGAGCCCTGCATCGGGCCCCACACGGAGCATGGAGCCTGTTTAAGATTCTCTCTCTCCCTCTGCCACTCTCCCCGACTCATGCACTCTCTTTCTCTCTCAAATAAATAAGTAAGTAAGTAAGTAGACATGGATGTCCTTTATCATCCTATTTAACATTGTTCTGGAGGTACCAGCCAGTGCAATTAGACAAGAGAAGTAAGTAAGGAACAGAAATACTAGAGAAAAAGAGATAAAAGTATTTGCAGATTGTCTGAGTGCTTCTATGGAAAATCCAAGCAAATCAACCAAAAATTATACATGATATAGAAACGCAGGCCCAATACAAAGTTAATCATCAGAAATAAATAGCTTTCGGGGCGCCTGGGTGGCTCAGTCGGTTGAGCGTCCGACTTCAGCTCAGGTCATGATCTCACGGTTTGTGAGTTCGAGCCCCGTATCAGGCTCTGTGCTGACAGCTCAGAGCCTGGAGCCTGCTTCGGATTCTGTGTCTCCCTCTCTCTCTGGCCCTCCCTCTCTTCCCTCTCTCTCTCTCTCTTCTCTCAAAAATAAAACATTACAAAAAATTTTTAAAAAGAAATAGCTTTAGCGTAACCAGCTAATTATTAGTTAAAAGTTGTAACTGAAGAAGGAACTCTACTTAAAATATCACCAGAGTTGAAATATAAAAACAATCTTACCAAAAAACATGTCAAGTTTATATAAAAATAATTTTAACACCCTCCTAAGGACCACAAAGGAAAAGCTAAACAAATAGAAAAACACACTATGTCTTTGTTTAGGAAGATTCAACATCACAAAGATATCAGTTCCACTAAGTTCATCTATAAAGTAAATAAATCCCATTTATTTATTTAAAAAATTTTTTTAATATTTATTTCAGAGAGAGAGAGTGAGTGAGTGACCATGAGTGGGAGAGGGGCAGAGAGAGAGGAAGACACAGAAATCTGAAGGAGGCTCCAGGCTCCGGGCTGTCAGCACAGAGCCCATGGGGCTCAAACCCACGAACCCCAAGATCATGACCTGACCCAAAGTCAGATGCTTAACCGACTGAGCCACTCAGGCACCCCTAAATAAATCCCATTTAAATTACTGCTGGGGGACACCTGGCTGGCTCAATCCATAGAGCCGACACTCTTGTTCTTGGGGTCATGAGTTCAAGTCCTACGTTGGGCATAGAGATTACTTAAAAACTACTGCCACGATTTTTTGGGCACTAAATTTGAGTCTAAAGTTCATCTTGAAAAAGTGAAACTATCCAGGAAATTTCTGAAATAAACAAAAAGATCAATGGGAAGATATGAGCCTACACAGATATTAAAACACAAAGCTACATTAATCCAACAGTGTATGATTGCACACGAACACACAACCAATTCAGTTTCACTGAATAGAGAAGGGAGAGCTTGTCCCAAACTTCTATTAAAAGTGATTAAGGTAGCATTAAATTTGTGGTGAGAAAATGCATTATTCAGTAAACGGCATTATACAATCGTAAAAACTCAGAGGGCTGCTGATCTGAGGATGAATTTTTCTGTACATAAATTATACCTTTATAGCCTAACTTTAAAAATTAGCATTAGGACATTGGATAGCTCTATTTAAAAAAAAAAAAAAAAACGTTTGGATATCTACCCCGTACTTTATGCCAAAACAAATTCCAGATGAGTCAAAGATTCAAACATTAAACAATACAAATTAAAAAATAAAGGTACTAGAAGAAAATATAGGTAAAGTAAGAAAAGTTCTTCTAAGTATGATTTTTAAAAACTCAGGAAGCAGTCAGAATGGCTAACATTAGCAACTCAGGCAACAACAGATGTTGGCGAGGATGCGGAGAAAGAGGATCCCCGGTGGTGGGAATCCCCCTGCTGGTGGGAATGCAAACTGGTGCAGCCACTCTGGAAAACAGTACGGAGGTTCCTCAAAAAACTAAAAATAGAACTACCCTACGACCCAGCAATTGCACTACTAGGTATTTATCCAAGGGATACAGGGGTGCTGTTTCAAAGGGGCACGTGCACCCCCATGTTTATAGCAGCACTATCAACAATAGCCAAAGTATGCAAAGAGCCCAAATGTCCATCGATGGATGAATGGATAATACAATGGAGTATCACTCGGCAATCAAAAAGAATGAAATCTTGCCATTTGCAACTACGTGGATGGAACTGGAGGGTATTATGCTAAGTGAAATTAGTCAGAGAAAGACAAATATCATAGGACTTCACTTATCTGAAGAACTTAAGATACAAAATAGATGAACATAAGGGAAGAGAAGCAAAAATAATATAAGAACAAGGAGGGGGACAAAACATAAGAGGCTCTTAAATACCGAGAACAAACTGAGGGGTTGCTGGGGGGTTGTGGGTGGAGGGATGGGATAAATGCAAGATGGGCATTAAGGAAGACACTTGTTGGGATGAGCACTGGGTGTTATACAAGGGGATGGATCCCTGGAATCTACTCCCAAAATCATTATTGTACTATATGCTAACTAATTTGGATGTAAATTTAAAGATAAATTTAGGGGCGCCTGGGTGGCTCAGTCAGTTAAGCATCCGACTTGGGATCAGGTCATGATCTCACAGTTCGTGGGTTCAAGCCCCACATTGGGCTCTGTGCTGACAGCTCAGAGCCTGAAGCCTGCTTCGGATTCTATGTCTTCCTCTCTCTCTGCCTCTCCCCTGCTCATACTCTGTCTCTCTCTCTCTCTCCCTGCAAAATGAATAAATATTAAAAAAATTAAAAATAAATTAAAAAAATAAAATAATAAAGAAAAGCTTTCTGAGGAAAAAAAAATTCAGGAAGGTACACACACACACACACACACACACACACGCACACACACCAGTTCAACGACAGAAAAATGTCTGCCAAAAAAAAAAAAAATTGTAAGCAAAGTCAAAGGACAAAAAGAATTTTGGAAAAAAATACTTGCAACTCACATTCTAGACAAATGACTAGATTCCTTAATATATAAAGAGCTTCTATAAATCAATAAGAAAAGTCCAACACCCCTACATACATACACACCAAAACTAGATAAAGCTTAAAAAACAATTCACAGCAAAGAAAATGAAGACTTGTCCTTCAAACATAAGAAAAAAAAAATACTCCGCTTTGAAGAAAAATGTTACTAGAGTACACTGAGCTACTGTTTTCCGTTTTTGGCAGTCTGACAAATAAAACTTTGAGAACATACTTGGTGAGAGTATGGCAAAGAAATACTGGCATTTATTCTAAGTGAGAGGTTATATACCTTGTTGAAACTCTATGAAATATAATTTGATAAAATATTTTTAAAACTATTCTTTGAGACAATAATTTCATTTCTGGATACTTATCCTCTAGATAAGCCCTCTAACCTTTTCATTAGACAAAATATAAATATCCACTAATAAGGAACAAGTAAATTAAATTATGGTCCAGGCGATACAATGGAATACAATATACACGCACATACATGTACATTCATGAAATCTCCCTGGAAGATGCCCAAGAAATTGGCAACAGTGGCTGCTTCTGGAAAAGGAGGCTTCAGTTTGTAAACCTGTTTGTGCTTTTTGAATTTTGTATGTGTATTTGTATTATCTATTCAAAATCAGAGATAGGTAAATGTCTCCAATACTCAATATCCCTGCACCCCATTTTTTATAGGACTGTCTTCAACTTGCAGTTAATCAGATGATTTCTTGATCTTAGGCTGATTCCTTCTAGAAGACTCTCAAGAGTAAATCTTGCTCATTGTTGTGTCCCCAGCTTCTAGTTCAGTTCTTGCCTCAGTAAGTGTGCTGAGTGAATTAGAATTTCATGCTAGTTCTGTGCCTTGTATAGACTGGAAACAATCTAGAGAATTCAGAGAGGAAGAACAGCAGCTAAAGTCATTGGTCTCGGGGAAATCACAGTTTAAAGAAAGATAATCAACACTGGTTTACCCAAATGTATTCCACCTGCTGATAAGAGGGACTATTTTTGTGGGCAATAGCCCTTTCTAGTTCACTGGATATCTACCATGCACAGTAACAGGGCAGTTTGCAAATATCTGTCTCATGGAATATCCATGACAACTCATCCCATAGATGGTATTTTCCTCCCTTGGTGAAAGTAGAAACAGAAGTTAAGTGACAGGAAGGCTACAGAAAGGATTTGGATCAGTCTAAAGGTTAGTCCCACGGCTGTGTAGTTATGTGACTCTGACTATGTCATTGCCCCCTTTGAACCTCAGCATGGTACAGGTGACAGGAATTGCCTCCACTCCCTTCCAAGGGAATCTGCTCCCTTCCCACTCCTGCTGAAGAGGTGAGTTGAACGGGTCACAGGTGGGCCAGAGCATGGCTCTGCCCTGGGAAGGGGAACAGACCTAGACAAGACCACAGAATCCAGCCCGGGGAATCTAAGAGGCTCCATTCTTTTTGCCATGGGGATGTAAAAATAACAAGGTTATGAGCACGGTGATGTTGGCCATGCACGTAGATGCAAAGACATAGACGTTGGAGGGGGCACCTGGGTGGCTCAGTTGATTGAGTCTCCGAGTCTTGATTTTGGCTCAGGTCACGATCTCACATTTTGTGGCATCGAGCCCAGCATGGGGCTCTGTGCTGACAGTGCGGAGCCTGCTTGGGATTCTCTCTGTCCCTCCCCCGCTTGCTCGTGCTCTCTCTCTCTTGCTCTCAAAGATAAACAAACAAACAAACAAAAAGACATGTATTGGGCAGTCCTAGAGACAGACAGATGCTAACTGTCCCATAACTTCTCGGTTCCATTTTAGATCTGGCCATACTTCCTGCCACATGGTATGCATGTGCATGGGGGTGAGGGAAACCCTCATAAATACATCCGCACAATTTTTAAATGCCACGCGGTCCCCCCCCAAACAAACAAGGCTTTCTCATCTTTTTCAACCTCAGTCCCTCTCCCCATCCAAAGGTTTAGGGCTGTCCTTCCTGAATATTTACACACCCGTAACATTTTCCTATTTATACAGACAGAACCGTGTCCCACGTGGCGAACTGCATGTTGCTTTTCTCTCACTTAATAGCTCTAGATAGCTTTCAGGATCAGCAGGAACCACCTCATTCTTTCTAGGACGGCGTACTCGTTGTTCACTACCTTCTCTCATCCACCAACATTCAAGGAGCTCAGTTTTTCCTGTGTCAGGTCCTGTTCTAGGCACCTCACTCGTGATGCATCAGTGGACAAGTTGGAAAAATAGCCTTGTCCTTGAGGAGCTGACATTCCTACAGATGGACCTCAGGTTATTTTTAGTTTGTGGTGCCACAGACCATTTGTAATGGGCATCCTGCCGGTTACGGCTCGGCGTGTTTTGTTTTGGGAGAGAACCAGTAGGAAGGAACTCCCGGATCACAAGACAACTTGGAGACCCAACTTAGCCAACGTGCACCGGAAACATCACTCCAACTTCCGCTCCAACAAAGCAGGTGTGAAAATGCAGTTTTTCCCCCAACTCTCTCCAATACTGCTATTATGGGTCCTTTTCTTGGTCACCACATAGGTGGAGACGGGAGCATTTTGTGAATTGCAAGCAGGCGGGAGCGTCATTTTGTAGGTTTATTGGTTTTTTTTTTTATACTTGCATGTTTCTTGGACTTTTGTATTTCTTTTTTCTATCATCTGCCCACTTGTATTCTTCCTTAGGTTCTAATAAGGAACTTAGTTTTGTCTTTTACTTGAATGGCCTCTTTGCGGAGTTAGGAAATCAGCCCTTTGCTATGGGCTGGGAATATTTTTCCCAGTTTGTCATTTGTCTTTTGATTTTGCTCATGGAGGTTTTCCTGCAGAGAAATACCTGATGAAGTTTATTATATAAAAATGACTTTTTCCTTTATGGGGTCTAGAACTCCAACACTATGTACTTCTGTTTCCACCCTTTGGAGTTTGTGATCTATAACAAAATAAACTCTTAAGTTCATCCGCCTGGGCTTTTCTTCCTTGAAACTAAATAGTCAAATCATTTTTCATTTTTTAAAAATGTGTATTTAGGGGCGCCTGGGTGGCTCAGTCGGTTGAGCATCCGGCTTCAGCTCAGGTCATGATCTCACAGTCTGTGGGTTCGAGCCCCACGTCGGGCTCTGTGCTAACAGCTCAGAGCCTGGAGCCTGTTTCGATTCTGTGTTCCCCTCTCTCTCTGCCCCTCCCCCACTCATGCTCTGTCTCTGTCTCAGCAATAAACATTAAAAAAAATTTTTTTAATGTGTATTTATTTTGAGACAGAGAGAACAGAGGAGGGGCAGAGAGAGCAAGAGAGAACAAGAGCGAGAGCGAGAGAGAGAGAGAGAGAGAGAGAATCCCAAACAGGCTCCATGCTGTCAGCACAGAGCCCAATGCGGGGCTCGATCCCATGAACTGTGAGATCATGACCTGAGCTGGAATCAAGAATTGGATGCCTAACCGACTGAGCCACCCAGCTGCCCCCATTTTTCATTTCTAAGTGGGGGTCATAAGATTTCTTTCATGGATTTGTCCTAAGGATAGGAGGCGACTACAGATAGGTCACTGAATAAAACCTAGCCCCTCTGCCGGGGTTAGTAGATAATAAAATACAGATAGATGTAATGATAATGAGGAATGACTATAGCCAGTAAGAGGCAGAGCTGGGATTCAACCCACATCTGTCACTTCAGTCTCAGTTTGGGCTCTTATGGAGCAAATCCAAGTGTTTTTCTCTGTTTCAATGCTCTCTTTGAATTTATGATTAGGTCAATCTGCATTTGAGTGAAAACCACACATTCGTCTTGCATCCAGAGCTATGGCAAGGAGATAGTTCTGAAACCTTGAGTAGGTTTGCTCATTCTACTTAAACCACAAAATAAAACTTCCAGCTACGATGGTCTCAAGCCAGTTCTAGAGCGGTTTCAAGTATTCCTACGTGGTTCCACTTGAGGGGTATGGAAAAGAGATACTGTCCCACCCCACAACTTCTCTAAACCTTTCCCCAGCTAGGATAAGCTTTAGCGCTGGCTAAAAATTCACCTCTGGGTTCCTTTCCTTTGAGCTAAATGGTAGTGCTTAAATGAAGGCTGACAGGACACAGTTTTAAGAAGTTTTGGCAAAAGAAGCGAACTGAAAAGAAAAAGCGTGAGGAGTCCTGGGGAAGGCACGTCTGGGTGATGGGGGGCTCACAGAAGCAGCTCGCCCTTTTACTATCATGGCTGATGGGCCACTAATGCACCCCATGTGTACCGTGCTGGGCCCATAGCCTCAATTATTATTATGTCTCATCTCATTTAATCCTCATTAAATCCTTAGAAAGCCCCTCTGAGGTAACTGCTATTACCTTAATTTTTCAAAAAGGAAAACTTGGGCTAAACTCTCCAAGATGCAGGGGAGGTAAGTGAGGGAGGCAGGATTCATACCAAAGGCTGGACTCCGGACCCCCTGCACCCAGCTCTAAGCTCACCATCTCCGGGGAGGCTCCGGCTGCCCCCGGGACAGAAGAGTTGGAAGTAAAGGACTCAGAAGAAAATTCCAAAGCCACTTTCCTAGATAGAAGCTGGATCTACTTTGGTTTTGCCTAGATACCACCCCAGCCCTGAGAAACAGTTCCAGTTTTGCAGTAACATTAGAGTAAGGAAGCATGCCCCCTGTTGAGCTGTATTATTAATGCTGACAAGGCTGAAGTGAAGTTGCAACCAAATGTACAAGGAGCGTTGTACATTTCGGCCACCCCTTAGAGAGGCAGCACTGTCATATGTTAAAATAATGCCTCTGAAGGTCGTATAACCAATGCTTTCTCCCTTTTAAGTGAGGCCAACAGAACACAGACGTACCTGTGCCTTACGATTACAAACTATGTATGCATATGGGTGCTCATGGACCCAGGCTGGACCGGGACATGGACCAGATGCAGTTATAGGAGGTGGCAGGTGGCCATTTCTCGTGTCTACTTTCCCCGCTGACTGGTGAGACACCGAGCCCAAGAATTCTTATTTCTTTTCCCCCCACTGTGGTGCCCTCCCAGGACCTGTACCTCCTCCTTGGACTTCCCCTGGAGGTACGTCCTCTTCCCGACTCGGAAGGCCTCAGGCGGGACAGTCCAACAACACGTTCCCATCTCTAGCCAGGAGGAGGTGGAAGAAAGCTCAGACTTCCCGTTTCTGCACTCCAGGCACTTAGATCTTGCTCACAGGCGTGTCAAGGAGCAAAAGAGCCATTGCTGACCTCTTGGTTCGGAAGCAACTTCAGTAGCTACCACTAGGGACTGGGCAGGAGAGGAGCACCCTGGGGAACAGTCTCACGGCATCGTGGAAAGAGATTAGATGCATTATGAAGAAAAAAAGAAATGTGCCGTTTAACTCGCATGCAGTTAATTCCCACGCAAAACAAAGCTGCATGTTGCACGTGGATGTAGCCATAGTTAAGGACGCAAACGAAATGCGCCGGGACTGGGGAATCTCTAAAAAAAGGTAATTCCGGGGCGCCTGGGTGGCTCAGTCGGTTAAGCGGCCGACTTCGGCTCAGGTCATGATCTCGTGGTCCGTGAGTTTGAGCCCCGCGTCGGGCTCTGGGCTGATAGCTCAGAGCCTGGAGCCTGTTTCGGATTCTGTGTCTCCCTCTCTCTGACCCTCCCCCGTTCATGCTCTGTCTCTCTCTGTCTCAAAAATAAATAAACGTTAAAAAAAATAAAATAAAATAAAAATTAAAAAAAGTAATTCCTTTTCGGAACTGGTGAGGGTCATTTGCATTGTTTGCAACCAATGAAATCAAACACAACATAGTGGATACAGGTTTTTTGTTTTGTTTTGTTTTGTTTTTTTAATAGTAAGATTTAAATTCAGAAGGAAAAAAAGAGGATGTTTTGGCTTACACTGGAGCCCAGATTGTAAAACCATATACTGAATACAGGGATAGGTCGGTTCGGTAAACCTTGGACAATGGAGCCCCGCCCTCCCTCCACCAAATAACCAAGGACACAGGGCTTACCCTGATATTCCCCCAACGATTACTTCGTGACTTGCAGTTTGTGGGCAAAAGCTCTCGTGTTTGCTGACGGAATGACAAAGTCTTTGCTAGCTGCACGATAAACGCCATGGGATGACTGCTTTCTCTTTCCAAACTCAAACGGAAAGCGATCCAACACCCTCCCCGCCCCCCCCCCCAAAAAAACCTACAACTGTTAGTGAATCTTGTATGTTTCAGTAGTGACGTTTGCTGCGTCTAAGTCTCACCTTTCCTATTTTCGTTCCAGTTTGGATTTTTGCTTGTGTGTATGCACTGAGGCAAGATTAAGAACAGAGTCTACTTTTACCTCGTCCTAAGTGATTGTATCTAAACAGTGATGCACTGGGTTTGCTGGTTGTTTTTCGTAATACACATGAAGACATAACGACACTCATCTCTGTGTAGCCAGCGAGACTCATCTAGAAGCTTCCACCTTGTGAAACAAGCTGTTGTTGTTTCTAAGTCTCAGCAAATGATTCCAAAATAAATCAGGAAAATCCCAGGAGTGCTTCTCTTTAGTGGATATGAAGGAAATTGAGTGAAAGAGGCACGTGAAGCGTTTCTGGAGTGCTAGGTCTTGACCCAGACGGTGGTTACCTAGGTGTGGACCTTATAATACTTAAGCTGCACACTTATGCTTCGCACGTTTCGGTATGTGGGTTATATCCCACAAGAAAAAGCCTTTCTAAAACCTCACGTGTCCTAATTCTGCCGTGTTTCCTCTCAAGGAAAAGAATAGGACACAGGAGTGTCTACGATGAACTCCATGGAGGCTTTCACTACGTTCACTTAGTCTTTATAAATTTGTAGGTGGGGAAACCAAATTGCTGCGAGGTCTTGTTTCCTATGGAAATTCCTATGAGTTTAAGGTCCTTGTTCCTTAAATTCATTTAAGCTTGTGGAGATGGCAAATAAGAAGTCAAAAGAGGACACCTCGGTAGACGGGAGTTAACATTTCGTGTGTTAGAAAGGAGAATCTATCCGTTCTCCGTGGTACTTTCCAGAAGCTTTGGCTTTTGTTTCAATTTCTCCTCCAACACGGAGCGCCGCGGTAGTCCCATGTCTAAAGCTTAAAGATCCACAAGGATGTGAGGCAGAGTCTTGCCATTAAAGACCTTCTTCTGTTGACATCTGTAATTCACAGAAGCGGAATGTTTGTTTCTTTCCTCTGAGGATGTTTCATTATGATCATTCCCACGGAGGAAAGCTACATGGTGGATGTTTCCGGCTACGCTTCACACATCCTCCATGGGAGCCAAGGAGACATATTCTGGCGAACAAACACATCGGCTCTCTCTCCTATGAAGGCAGATAACCAAAGAGTTGGAAAACGCCACCTTTCACAGAGCTTGGCAGCAGCGAACCACAGCTCCCTCACTATTAGTAAAGTCCCAGAGACAGAAACGGGGAAAGAGAAGACCCTTGCCACGGTGGTTGGCTAACTGGCAATCTAAGAGCAGTGAAACTCTGAAGCCGACATCACCCGGAGTCGAGAAGCACAGAAACTCCCATTAGTTTTGTTATCGACCCATCGGAGCCGGCCCACTAACCCAGGTGTCTCTGTGCTGAGCCACTGAAGAGCCACTGAAATCCCAATCGTTTTCCCAGTGAAAACCACTGGGACCTTAAGTTCACAACGAGGCGTCATTTGAAATCCCCTGCAATCTCCTCTTTATCCACACCCATCCAGAAGGAGGAGGAGGAAAACACGTACGAAGTTTAGCCACAGAGAAAGCGCCCACCACCCATTCCTGGGACCTCTTGCTCGTTTCCAAGAAATAGGTTCCACGAATCTTGTCAAGGGTGACCATTCGGCCGCCAGAACAGGACAGAGGTTGGGGGGAGCCGCTTCACTTTCTCAAATCAAAAGGGGGGAAAGTAAGTGAGAAAATCTCCCGAGTTCAAACATTCCTTTAAAACCCGCAACTTTAAATACTAAATGTGTTTCATGGCTGCCATCTTGAAAAACATTAGTTTGCCAAAGGCGGCCTTTGATTCCCATTTGGGATGGAAACGCTTGCAGATAATCCATTGAAACAGGTCCGTCACAAAGGCCTTTTTGCAACGATCGTGGTGCTTGTGAAGGACAACATTTTTGTGCGCCGAACAAAACATTTTAATGCGCTACAATCCATTACACATATAGTCCTCCATTTTCTTTCAGGAATTATTCATTAGAAAACATTTAACGTCACTGTGGATTTCACACTGGGCAGTCTGGACACAAAGAACAAGAGATGGCCCATTTATAAGGGGCTGGGGCCTTCTTTTCTAATCTGAGAAACTCCAAGGAGGTGGGGCCCGCAGGACACAACGGGCCCGGCTAAATTGTGCGGTTAACGGTCAAAGCCCCCCTGCCTACTTTGACACTCATTTAAAGATGACAGGGAACAAAAGAGATTTGTTCTGTGCGACCCTTTCTTGTGACACAGTCTACATCAGCTCCACACATGAAACCACCCGATATTTTATTCCACCTGCCATCCCCCACCCGCCTTCACCGACCCTCTAACTCTGCTCCTTCGCGCGTTCCCACTTTAACACAAGGAGACAGGTAAAGAATATCGTTAAAAGCGGGCCATTCAGCACGTCAGCTTTCATAATACAATTGCCTGTCAGGTTCCCTATGAGGCCCTCAAACGTCTGGGTTCAGGCCAGAAATCCGGCCTGCAGTTCGGTTAGTGAGCAGGGCAGCTCCCGTAGTGAAGGGCCATCTCCCAGGCGGACACCAAAAAAAGCCATCTTTAATAACCTCAGTTTGAAACATTTCCCTCCATCGTTGAGGGATCACCTGCCAAGCCCCGAAGGGCTATGTGTATATTCCTGGAACGTCTACATTTACAACTGTAACTACAAACTCAGGCCGAGAGACCTAGAAGCCTGTCAGTAGAGAAGGTTGGGAGAGAAAGATCTTACAGCATTGTTTCAGATGTTCTCGATGGGGCAAAACAGTTTAACGCCAGAGGATCCTTCCCTAAAACGATGGGGGGAAATTCTAGCTCTCTGGAAATTCTCGTCAGATTAACGGATGTAGCTGATCGGAGAGGGATATGTACAGACCTAAACACCGCTCGTATGGTTTCTACGCTGCATACTGCAGGGTATACGCCACCTAGGGATGTTTCCAGAAGGTTGGGGGGGGGGGTCCCCCACCCGTTCCTGTTCTTATGGTGGGTTTCCAGAACAAACCAGCAGGCACAGATAGTCACGGGTTTTCATAGATCACCTAAAACGACTCGTGTCACTGTATCATTCTTTTGCCTATCAAACAATCCTGATGTTTGAACACACACTTGCTTCTGGTCGTCATGATGTGCTATATAGAAGCTGCCTCTGGTCACAGTCCAACAGCAAGAACGTGATGGATATTGTCAGTGGGGACTTAGGGAGAAAGCAAAATTCATAATGAAGCTGCTTGTAGAGGCTTGGCCAGTGGTTGATGAAATTCTAAAAACAACACAGTTTTGATGTTCCATGTCAGACAATAGCAAACTATGTCCTGTGGGCCAAATTCGGACAGCTGCCTGTTTTTGTCACACGCTACGGAGCGGTTTGTACATTTTTAAATGATGGGGGGGGGGGGGATGGGGAATCAAGAGAATAATATTTCATGACATGAGAAAATTGTATGAAATGCAAACCTCAGTGTCACTGATTGGAATACGGCCACGCTTATGGTTTATGGGGGTCTGCGGCTGCTTTTCCACCACAACAGGAATGAATAGTTGCTACGGAGGCTGTGTGGTCCGGGAAACCTAAAATATTTACCGTCTGGACTTTACAGAAGAAGCTTGGGGATCCCTGCTCTGCATCTTGGTTAGCCCACGTCCCTCTTTTCCTTAGGAACCAGACTTCCGAATCAATGGTAGTTTAAAAAAGTGGAAAAGTCTGTAAAAAGACAAGCCAAGTGGAATTTCAAAAATAATCCTTTCCAAAAAAGGGTCCAGTGGTTTTCTGATACCTCCCTCAAATTTGGAGGTGTGATACTTCTTAATTAAGCTTTTCTGTATTCCCAGCGCCTAACAATCTTGGCAAATTAAGGTCATTTAGAACCCGGAAGGGGAGACGTTACCTTTTCCTCAACCCATTGTTTTCTGGCTTGCCCAAACGCAAACCAGAAATTAACTGCAAACAGCAGGTAGCAATTTCAAGCATAGAACTCAACAGAGTGTCGGCTCCACCAACAGAAACTGACCTGTAGCTCTCAAAGAAACCCTTCTGAAGGTGCTGTCCCCACTTCTGAATGAGAGTCCTCGGTGGCAGCTAAAATTTAAATCAAACGCACATTGAGAAAGTGTGGTCCGATGTTTTGATTCAAAGGGTCTTAGCTGTGGAACTGACAAGGATCGAACCTGAGTGATAAAAGCATTGTAAGACCGCCAGTTTTTATGTATCTGATTTGCTCAACAGTGACAGCTCAGCAGTTGAAATGAGGGACTATCTTTTCATCTCACGACAAGAGGACTGTTGGTGTTTTATTATCCAACTACAGCCTCTTAATCACTACTGAATGAGTATAATTATGAATATCAGCAAACAGAATAATGCTCCTAAATTACCTTAGGGATTAGATGGTCCCCTTGTAAAAAAAAAAAAAAAAATAGAGCAGTTCATGGGTTCTTAATTGTCCCATGGGAGTTGCAGGTGGAGGAAACATTTGCAGTTACAGTATAGGACCATGTTTTTCAGCCTAAGCAGGAAATAAAAAAATATCAAAGGCAAGACCTAAATGTAACTCACTAACTCCCAACCATAGATTAAATACATGTTAGAAAAAAAGATCTTGGAAAATTCGTAGTAGCCTTTTTCCTTTGCACACATTTCTTAATTGAGATGTAATGGACATGTAACATTATAGTAAACTCAGACGTAGTTCAACATTTGTATACCCTATGAAAGGATCACAAAAAGTCTAGTCCATCACCACAGTTACAAAGTGTTTTTTTTGTGTGTGTGCTGACAACTTTTAAAGATTTACTCTCTTAGCAAATTTCTTTTTTTTTTAATTTTTTTTAACGTTTATTTATTTTTGAGACAGAGAGAGACAGAGCATGAATGGGGGAGGGGCAGAGAGAGAGGGAGACACAGAATCCGAAGCAGGCTCCAGGCTCTTAGCCGTCAGCCCAGAGCCCAACACGGGGCTCGAACTCACGGACCGCGAGATCGTGACCTGAGCTGAAGTCGGACGTTTAACCAACTGAGCCACCCAGGCGCCCCTCTCTTAGCAACTTTCAAATATACAGTACAAGATTATTAACCATAGTCAGCATGCTTGTATATGATATCTGCAGGATTTATTTATTTTACCACTGGAAGTTTGTCCCTGCTGACCCCATTCACTCATTTTACCTACCCTCCACCTCTGGCAAGCAACAATCTGTTATCTGTATCTACATGCGTTTTTGTTTTTGTTTTTGTTTTTGCGGTTGCTGTAGGAGTCTACATATGAATAACATCATACAGTATTTGTCATTCTCTGACTTGTTTCACTTAGCATAATGCCATCAGTGTTGCCATAAATGGTAAAACCTTCATACGGTTGAATAATTACACACACACACACACACACACACACACACACACACTCTTTATCCATTTATGCATCGATCAACACTTAGGCTGCTTCCACATTTTGGCTATTTTTAATAATGCTGCAATAAACACAGGGGTTCAATATAGCAGTTTTAAGTGGAGGATATTTTTCTGAGTTACTTTTTGCCTTTCCTGAAGTCCATTAAAGTTTCCAGAAATCCTGTTTCCTTGAGTTTATAGATGAAGTTGTACAAGAGGCATTTTCTTGCCTTAAGGAGAATCTTCCTGGCATTCTCAGCTAGCTTTCCCTGGAACAGAAGCTATATCATGGTCTGGGAGCCTTATAAACACTCAGCAGAAATTGGATATTGACCATGGATTACACTAAAACCTATTTGGATCAACAAATATGAAAGTGTGGCTTGGAATTTTCCCGGGATTCTGCACCCCCCTCAGTTCATATCCCTCTGGGGACAACGGAGAAATTAACAGATGCCCCCACAGTACACAACTTTCTACATGGCTTTTTAACTATTCCCCATTCTGACATCTGTGCTTAAATAACACTGGTGAAAACAGCTAACACTTCCGGCAGGTTGAGAAATCACTGGAGCCTGTGGTTCTCAAACTTGAATATGGCAGAGGATCGCCTGGAAAAGTCTGGGAAAAGGCAGAGTAGGGCCCAGGAATCTGGATGTGTAACAGGTACCCCAGGCCATTCCAACGAATAGGTCCGGGTAGCCCAGGACCATGGTTAGAACCCCATTCCTCAAAGCTGGGTCCACAGACCTGCAGTGTCGACATCCCCTGAGAAGTTTAGCACAGTTTATGCAAATTTCAAGTTCAACGGTCTTTCTTTTGCTACATCTGGAATTCATTAGGGGTTTTCCAACCCTTTTTCCTCCATGTCCAAAGCCAGTCAGTTCATTTTCTTTTTGTGACATTGCCAGGACTTGCCAGGCAGGACAGACCGCCCCCCACCCCTTTATTTTCTTCTGGAGAGGGAGGCCCAAAAGGTTTCATCTCAAATTTCTAAAAGGGTAGGTAGACCCCAAAACCCAAGAGATACCGCCAGTCTCTCAGATTCCTCTTTCTGAAGAAACATACCTTTTCTGTCCCCAAAACTTATTGTTTTTAATATTTAGAGAGACACAGAGCATGCAGAGGAGGACACACACACACACACACACACACACACACACAGAATCTGAAGCAGGCTGCCGGCTCTGAGCTGTCAGCACAGAGCCCGACGCGAGGCTTGAACCCATGAACCACAAGATCATGACCTCAGCCAAAGTCGGACACTTAACCAACTGAGCCATCCAGGTGCCCCTGCCCCCAATTTTTAATAAAAAAACCAAAATGTACAAGGTCTTTAGCCATGGGCTGGATCAACTTCCTGGAAATGTTCATTCCACAAAGGGTAGAATTCTTGCGCACACACCCCAGAAATGGAATAAAGATCAATGTGTACCGTTTTTAAAAATTTACTTTCCTGGGGAGATACAGGCTTCCACGTATGGCGTAAATCAATCACGGGAAGAAAAGGCACAGCATAAGGAATACAGTCAATGATATCGCAATAGTGATATATGGGACAGATGGTTGTGGCATCTGTGGTGAGCAAAGCGTAACGCATCTACTTGTCCAACCACTACGTCCTACACGTGAAACTAACGCAACACTGTGTGTGAACTATACTAAAAACAAAAACAAAACTGACTTTTCTGGATTTTGCTGTTAACCCTGGTTTATGATGAGATCGAGCGGGGAAAGGAGAAGGAAAAGTATGTTAAATAAACATCTGCTAAAGTCCCTCACGGAAATCGCTTCTCAGCCTCTTGGCTCAGATCTAGCGTAAAAGCCCCCCACGGATATTGGCTTTTTAAAATGGTATCTTTTCTCTGTCTGATTGTAAAAGAAGGACATTGTCGTTTCAGACGCTCTGGAAAGACACAATAGAGAGGATACAAATCATCACCACTTCGGGGCGCCTGGGCGGCCAAGTCGGTTAAGCATCCCAATCTTGATTTTTGGCTCAGGTCACGATCTCATGGTCCTGAGATGGAGCCCCATGTGAGGCTGCATGATGGGCGTGCAATCTGCTTGGGGTTCTCTCCCTCCCTCTTCCCTCTGCCCCTACCCCACTAGCATGCACTCCCTCTTTCTCTCTCTCAAAATAAATAAATAGATAGATAGATAGATAAATAAATAAATAAATAAATAAATAAATAAATAAATTCACCATTCAGAAATTACCACTGTTTTCATTTGGGAATATTCCTTTCTAGTCTTCCTCACCCCAGGCATATATGTATGTAAAAATATTGGGATAATGTTTTAAGTTATTTTCATGTTTATTTATTTTGAGAGAGAGAGAGAGCGCATACACGCACATAAGTGGGGGAGGGGCAGAGAGAGAGAGAGAGAGAGAGAGGGGGAGAGAGAGAGAGAGAGAGAGAGAGAGAGAGAATGAGAGAGAATCCCAAGCAGGCTCCATGCTGTCAGCGCAGAGCCTGACACAGGGCTCGATCTCGTGAACTCAGAGGTCATGACCTGAGCTGAAATCAAGAGTCTCACTTGACCCACTGAGCCACCCAGGTGCCCCCACTGGGATGATGTTTTATATATGGTTTTCTATCTTTTAAGAATAACACGATTGATCCTTACACATTAAGAATGGTGCTTTGAGGGGCGCCTGGGTGGCTCAGTCGGCTGAGTGTCCGACTTCGGCTCAGGTCACGATCTCACGGTCCGTGAGTTCGAGCCCCGCGTCGGGGTCTGGGCTGATGGCCCGGAGCCTGAAGCCTACTTCCAATTCTGTGTCTCCCTCTCTCTCTGCTCCTCCCCCATTCATGCTCTGTCTCTCTCTATCTCAAAAAAAAAAAAAAAAAAAAAAAAAGAATGGTGCTTTGAAACACCACATGGTGTGAAACGGTCTGGATTTGAAGCCATCAGAATGACAACATTAAAATAAAAATTCAGGCAACAGCTAATTTCCCAATTGTGCTCCACAGAATTTATGGTATTATTTATGAGTCTTCTGGCCAAGTACCCCTGATTAAAGTATTAATGCTAATAACTACAATTATTCTCATCAATAAATATCTTTTAAAGAGTCAAAGTGGAATTATGAACAGAGGCAGGCTTCTGTAACAAGAGATCTACCCCTGGAAAGACGAAAAAAAGAACCCTTCATTTTCTGTGTCATAGTGACAGCACCTTCTTGTTCCCTCAGTCGTAAAACAAATTCTGAACCAAAGAAAGAGAGCAAACTCGTCTGACACAATCTTAAGTATCTAGGAAACTGTATGAGATGGAAAATGGAGTTTCACCTTCTCTGACGGTGATGAAAAACATCACAATTAGACCTAGCTTCTCGGACCACCGTGGGATCCTCTGGGTTAGATGATGCTTGACTCAAGCAGAGACAAAATGAAGTAACTTTCTTGAACCAGCTAAAACTACTGGAGATGTTGCACATAGAATCTGTATTGTCAACTTAAGAAGTCAATGATCAGATTAGAAAGTTGAGTGGTTATTTTTTAAGGTTTTTAGTTTTAAGTAATCTCTACATCCAATGTGGGGCTCGAACTTACAACCCCGAGATCAAGAGTCACAGGCTTTACTGACCAAACCAGCCAGGCACACTGAAAGTTGAGGGATTCTAATAAATAGGAACCAGGAGCGCAATCAAAATCCTAACTATGTGAACACGACACCTGATCAACCACTTTCTGAGCATCTGATGTGTGCAAGGCATCATGGGAGGTACTTGGTCCCCAGGAACTTACAATCACTTTAGAAATAAAAGCACAGTTATAGGAACAGTGAAGACAACAACACTGGGGGCACCTGGGTGGCTCAGTGGGTTAAGCAAACCCACTTTGGCTCAGGTCATGATCTCACATTCCTGAGTTCGAGCCCCGTGCCAGGCTCTGGGCTGACAGCTCAGAACCTGGAGCCTGCTTCAGATTCTATGTCTCCTTCTCTCTCTGCCCCTCCCCTGCTTGTATATTCATTCTCTCTCTCTCTCTCTCTCTCTCTCTCTCTCTCTCTCTCTCTCTCTCTCTCAAAAAAAAAAAAAAAAAAAGTAATAAATTTGTATTTAAAAAAAAGACAACCCAGGGGCTCCTGGGTGGCTCAGTCAGTTAAGCATCTGATTTCACCTCAGGTCATGATCTCAGAGTCCGCGAGTTCAAGCCCCACGTCGGCCTCTGTGCTGACAGCTCGGAGCCTGGAGCCTGCTTCGGATTCTGTGTCTCCCTCTCTCTCTGCCCCTCCCCTGCTCATGCTCTGTCTCTGTCTCAAAAATAAATAAAAACACTAAAATGAATAAAATAAAATAAAATAAAATAAAGACAACCCTAGACTAAATGCCTCTCTCTCAAAAAAATAATAAATATATGTTAAAAAAAAAAAAGACATCAACCCTAGACTGAATGCCTGTTCTTTTAAATGGCTTTTACTCAGATCCCCCCTCCGCAAAATGATTAATTAGGAAGTTACTTAAAATAGAAGTTCCTGCTGTCAAACTGTGTGTGAATTTGCTTTTCTTCAAGATTTCAATATAAAATGCTTGCTCTTCGTTAATCAAAAGATAAGATAGTGGGGGTGATGGGAGGCAAGTGTTCAAAAGAGTTTTTAAAGTAGTAACACACACATACACACACCACGGTTTAGATGAATCTCTGCTTTAAAAATAAGGCATACCAAAATGAGTTGCAAAATCGTAAAGGAAAGCCATCAGGAGTAAGAGGAAGGAGCTCACTGAACCCAATTACTCTCTGAATTCAACATATTACTTGGGTGCCGCTTCTCCCGCCTCCTAGTGACACCGCCTCCTAACCGGACAGGAAAAGGAGTCTACCAGAGGTGTAAGGGGCTTAGCGAATTAGGACTTAAGACAGCCAGGGTCAAAGTAACTACTCCCCACTGCAGTAGGTGTCCCACAAATCTACAGATGTGTTAAAACGGCGTAGCACTCCCCACACACCTCGCGCCAACGTCACCTGTCCTGGTTTAAATATCGTATGGTAGTTATGTACGACATCATCGGGGGACACTGGGTCAAGTGTACATGGGACCTCTGTGTGGCTATTTTTGCAACTTGGGGAGTCTGCTATTATTTTAAAATAAAGTTTTTTTTTTTTTAACTTACCTATGTATTTGACTCTGATGGGGTTACAGAGTCCTAAAAATACATAGTCACCAAAATATATTTGAACAGCAGCAAAGTCCTTATCTGAAACGTAGTGTGTCAAAAGAGACCAAAAAAAGGGCATTATATAATCACCGAGAAGACAATCCAAAAAGAAGATAGAACAATTTTAAGAATGCACCCAACATGAGAGCACTCAAATATATAAAATAACAAACGTAAAGGAATAAAAAAATAATGCAATAATAGTAGGGAGTTTTAAGACCCCATTTGCATCAATGGACTGGTCATTTAAGTAGGAAATCAACAAGGAAACAATGGCTTTGAATGACACACTGGACCAGGTGGACTCAACAGATATATAGAGAACATTCTATCCTACAACAGCAGAGGAGAGACCCAAAGGGACAAAGACAAGAAAGGATCGGAGAAAATCTCCAGAAACAATGACAAAACAAGTAGCAGAATGGCAAGAAAGACAGATCAATAATTACTTTCAATGTAAGTGGACTAAATGCTCCAATCAAAAGACAAAGGGTGTGAGAATGGATTTAAAAAAAAAAAAACACAGAAAAAACAAAACAAAAAACAAGGCCCATCTATATGCTGCCTACAAGAGACTCATTTTAGACCTAAAGACACCTGCAGATTGAAAGTGAGGGGACAGAGAAATATTTATCATGCAAATGGAGGTCTAAAGAAAGCCAGAGTAGCCATACTTACATCAGATAAGCTAGATTTTAATTTTTTATGTTTATTTATTTTTGAGAGAGAGAGAGAGAGAGAGAGAGAGAGAGAGAGAGAGAGAGAATGAGAATACGAGCGGGAGAGGGGCAGAGAGAAAGGGAGACACAGAATCTGAAGGAGGCTCCAGTCTCTGAGCTGTCTGCCCAGAGCCCCACATGGTACTCGAACTTGTGAATTAAGAGATCATAATCAGAGCCAAAGTTGGATGCTCAACCGAGTGAGCCACCCAGGCACCCCAGACAAGCTGGACTTTAAAAACAAAGACTATGGGGGCATCCGGGTGGCTCAGGTCGGTTAGGCATCCGAATCTTGATTTTGGCACAGGTCACGATCTCACGGTTCATGGGATTGAACCCCACATCAGGCTCTGCACTGACAGTGTGGACCCTGCTTGGGATTCTCTCTCTCCCCCACGCTCTCTCTCTGCCCCTCCCCTGCTCAAACTCTCTGTCTCTCCCAAAATAAATACACTAAAAAAAAAAAAAAAAAAAAAAAAGACTGGAAACAAAAGAAAGAAAGAAAAGAAGCATGGAGGCAGCCATCCCGTATGAACACTGAACATGGATTTCAATCATGAGTTGCTTCCTCATTATCTGGCAAAGGAGCGTATACAGATTTCCGACTAAACAACAAGTTCCCACAATTCTACTAGCTTGGAGGAAAGAGGCCAGCTGTGCAGACGACTTTGAGAAAGTGAGCTTTTGAATAAATTACGCATGAATTAAAAAAGGCCATCATGTGGACGGTGCCCAGTTGAGTGGCATGAACCAAGTGCTCAGTAAAGAGTAGCATCATTATTCATTTTGTTCTTCTCCTCAAGCCCAGCTCCTTCTCAGGTCATTTCCACTGGCTTCGTTGCCAATATTTCCAAATAAGGGTTTTATTTTTTTTTTAAGTTTATTTCTGGGGTGCCTGGGTGGCTCAGTCAGTTAAGCGTCTGACTTTTTGACTCAGGTCATAATCTCACGGTTCGTGAGTTCAAGCCCCACATCGGGCTCCGCGCTGACAGCTCAGAGCCTGGAGCCTGTTCGGATTCTGTGTCCCCCTCTCTCTCTCTGACCCTCCCCTGCTTGCTCATGCTCGCTCTCTCTCTCTCTCTTTCTCTCAAAAATAAACATTAAAAAAATCTTTTCATAAAGTTTATTTCTTTTGAGAGACAGACAGAAACAGGGCAGAGAGGGGAGGGCAGACAGAGGGGGAGAGAGTATGAATCCCAAGCGGGCTCCACACTCTCAACACAAAGCCCGATGCGGGGCCTGACCTCATGAACCATGAGATCATGATGTGAGCCGAAATCCAGAGTCAGATGCATAATTGACTGAGCCACCCAGGTGCCCCAAGGCTTGAAACAAACAAACAAACAAACAAACAAACAAAAAACTCTTTATTTTGAAATAATTATAGATTCACAAGAAGCTGCTAAACCAGTACAGAGAGGTCCCACGTACCCTTCCTCTAGCCTCCCCCAAAGGTAACAATAACTATCGTACCAGGAAATCAACACTAGGACATTCTTCACACTGTATTCAGATTTCACTTTTCTCTTTTGAAGAGAGAGTGAGTGCGCATGGGCACCCATGTGCACAACCGGGGGGAGGGGTGGGGGAGACAGAATCCCAAACACTCTCCACACCCGGCACCAAGCCCAACGGGGAGGGGAGTGAGGGTGGGGGGGGAGGGGAGTGAGGATGGGGGGGGGGGGGGAGTTCGATCTCACGATCTGAGCCGAAATCAGGAATCAGACACTTAACCGACTGAGCCACCAAGGACCAAGGTGCCCTCACATCTTTCTAGTTCTTATATGCACTCGTGTCATGTGCTTCTATATAATTTCATCCCATGTGCACCATGACCAACAAGACACAAATGCTCTGTCATTTCCTAAAGTCATACGAACAATTTTTCTGTGACTCCTGGCAACCAGTATTCTGTTCATCAGCTCTATAATCATGTTATTCTGAGAATGATCTATAAATGGAGTCACAGAACATAGAACCTTTTGAGGCTTTTTCCACTCAGCATAACGCCTTTGAGATCCGTCCAAGATGTCAGGTGTATCAATAGTTTGCTTGTTTTTATTATGACGTAGGATGTCCAAACGTTTACCAAAGCGATCCGGGAATTAATTCACAAGTGGGGGAAGGATAGCTTTCCTCCATTTTTTATACAGTATAACCACATAGGGGGCACCTGGGTGGCTCAGTTGGTTAAGTGACTTCAGCTCAGGTCATGATCTCACATTTCGTGGGTTCGAGCCCCGCGTCGGACTCTGTGCTGACAGCTCAGAGCCTGGAGCCTGCTTCGGATTCTGTGTGTGCGTCTCTCTCTGCCCCTCTGCCTGCCTCCCTCCCTCTCTCAAAAATAAATAAAACAGTAAAAAATAAAAAATAGGGGTGCCTGGTGGCTCAGTTAAGTGTCTGACTCTTGGTTTCGGCTCAGGTCATGATCTCCGTTTCGGGAGTTCGAGCTCCACGTCTACTCGCGAAGAGCCTCTCTGGGATTCTCTCTCTCCCTTTCTTTCTGCCCCTCCCCTGCTCATGCTGTCTCCGTCTCTCTCAGAATAAATGAATACACTTTAATAAACAAAAAATTTAAAAAACAAAGTATAACCACATATAGATAAATCTGCACGTATATTACATCTACGTGGATTTCGATACAGCCATGACAATTAGAAAATGACACATGACACTTTGCTTGAGGACAGGCCCACCTGTCACATCTCCTCGGCAAGACCCGCTCCGCAGGAAATACTCCTCTCCAACGAACCAAATCATTCTTCCCCATGAATCATGCTCCCTCGGGTTCCTGTTTTGAGACCTGATGCAGGAATGACGAGGAAAGCCGGGACCTCTGGGAGTTCAAGTACACTTTCAGTCAAGGACAGTGCCATTTGGAGTTACCAGTTGCCAAGGCGACGGTATTAGGTGCTATAGAAATGGATCATTGACTGAATGGATGGATCGATGACAGGCTGGAGCTAGAGTTTCTTCATCGGGCATGAGGATTGTGTGGCTGGCTACTGAATTATTCTCACCACATATACAAATGCTTCTGTCACCTTTTTGGCTGTCTAGAGAAGGAGAAATTATCCTCCAATTGGTAATGTTTTCTAAACAGACATGGTTATGCAAAAGAAAAGAAAAAGGCCAGAAAAGAGAACTGTCCTTCTAAATCTTTAGGCTTTTTAACGAACCCCTGGAAAAAGCCAGTAGGTTCGACACCCAATTTCCATCTTGCACCTGCCCCAGGAGAATTATTGTCACTGCCTACGCGCCTAGGAAAATAGCTCAGTTTTAGCTTCCTAAGGTGATCTTTCTCTGGGGCAATTTGGGGTTACCACATCTAAAAGCATAAACACGGTGCCTCGGGGATACATTTAGAGACAGTCTCAAATGTGAGGGCAATTACTACCCACAATTTTCTTCAGGCACCTACCTACTACTTAAGGTTCCACCTGAGCTGCCCACCGCAGCAGCCTCCAGCCCCATGCGGCTCTCCAAATCAATGAAAAGTAAAATTGGAAATTCAGTTCCCCAGGCACACCAGCCACGTCCCAAGCACTCAGTAGTCCCATATGGCCAGCAGCGACCGCATTGGACATGGAGAATGCAGACCATTTCCATAATCACAGAAAGGTTGATTGACGGCGTAGCTCGAGGGCGATCTGAAATGAACTGGTAACACCCCACAACTTCCGTCCTAAAGGATCGCATCCCCCAGTGAGTACAAAGGGTGGCATCGAACAACCATCTCAAATAAAATTTTCACCAAATATATGCACTCTTATCCGTGAGCCCCGTTCTCGCCCCATCACTCCTGGAGGCCCAGCTGTTACTCTTGTTTAAAGAGCTCCTCATAGAAGAGAAGGTGCCAGAATGAGGCCACCTCCCAGTCACATTACCTTGGATGCCATCCTGCAGGGAGAGTGCACCGGTTGTTAACAGCTCTTGTGCTGAGCCATTCAAAACTGCCTCCCCCGTTGGCTTATGAGCCTTGATCCTGAGATGCCCAGCAGCAAGGTCTGATGCGATTCTAGCTCACTGGGCGGGGTGGTGTTAATAATTCATCCCAGGAGGTGGTGACTGCTCCCGATGGCCGCCCACCTGTGGCACACAGGGCTGCTTGCAACCGATAAGAACTGGAAACCGGACCTCTCTCGAGATTACGTTACAGCCACTGCTGATCTCTGATTAGTCACCTACATTCCTGACCAGCCACCGAATATCAAAGTCAGGACCCCCAGTGAGCTGTGCTAAAGAAAAGCTGCTCTTGGCTTCTCAGCTGAGCTCCAGCTAGGTCCTCGGTGAACAGACGTGATCACCAGAGAATCAACTAGACAGAGACGAGCTCCCATTCCACCCCTTAGTTACGCAGATCTTTTTTTTTTTTAAGTTTATTTTTATTTAGAGAGAGAGAGAGATAGAGAGCCAGGGGGGCGGGCAGAGAGAGAGGGAGACAGAATCCCAACGTGGTACTCAAACTCACGAACCATGAGATCATGACCTGAGCTGAAGTCAAGAGTCGGACGCCTAATTGACTGAGCCACCCAGGCGCCCTTCCCAGACTTCTCGAGTCATTTGAACAATTTCTTCTGTGTTCTTCCAGAGTTATGTTATGCTTAAATATGCATGTATATGCAAGTGCATGCATCACTTAATGCACGCAACCAGGAGCATACAACGTATGCTTCCTTCCTTCTGAGGTTTCCCTTACTCACTCTTGATGATCATTCTGCAGTGCTAGGAAACTTCCAGAGGCATACTGGTGGGGCACTGGGAATGGCAGGAGCACCCAGGTGTCTGTAGAGAATTTACAAATCATAAGAAGACCAACTAGGGGCACCTGGGTGGCTCAGTCGGTTAAGCATCTGACTTTGGCTCAGGTCATGATCTCGCGGTCCATGAGTTCGAGCCCCGCGTCAGGCTCTGTGCTGATGGCTCAGCGCCTGGAGCCTGTTTCCGATTCTGTGTCTCCCTCTCTCTCTGCCCCTCTGCAATTCATGTTCTGTCTCTGTCTCAAAAATAAATAAACGTTAAAAAAAATATAAACAAAAAAAACAACACCAACTAAAAGTCTGCTTTACGTCATCACCAGGCACCAGTAATTCTAGACAATGTCAGGGATAAAATACTCCATCCCACAAGAATCTTTTGTTGATCTAAGTCTTAGATTATAGCTCAACTATTTCTGTTGAGTTTCAATAATGTATTTGTAAGCTTCAAATTAGCACAGTTTGTGGATTATCCTTTATTTTTTTAACGTTTATTCATTTTGGAGAGACAGAGGCAGAGTGTGAGTGGGGGAAGAACAGAGAGGGAGACACAGAATCTGAAGCAGGCTCCAGGCTCCGAGCTGTCAGCACAGAGCCTGATGTGGGGCTTGAGCTCATGAACCATGAGATTGGGACCTGAGCTGAAGCCAGACGCCCAACCGACTGAGCCACCCAGGTGCCCCGTGGATTATCCTTTAAGCAGCACTGAATTCTATGTAGAAGTTGGGGATTTCCTAGTTACGCGGTCTTCCTCTAACACACAGACTCCGCCACATGTGTTCCTATTCAGAGTGAGATCATGTTGAATTAGAATTGTGCTCACCTTGGGCACAGGTCGATGTGTCCAGCCTCTGTCATATTTTGTACCTGTTTCTGGGCTTAAACAATAGATTAGAAGTAAGGATAGCCATATGCATTTTTTTTTTCTTTTCGGAGTTCTTTTTCTCATAGGAAGTTTTATTTTTTTATTTTTATTTTTTTTTTTAATTTTTAACGTTTTTTTTTTTTAATTTATTTTTGAGACAGAGAGAGAGCATGAACGGGGGAGGGTCAAAGAGAGAGGGAGACACAGAATCTGGAACAGGGTCCCGGCTCTGAGCGGTCAGCACAGAGCCCGACGCGGGGCTTGAACTCACGGACTGCGAGATCATGACCTGAGCCGAAGTTGGACGCTTAACCGACTGAGCCAACCAGGCGCCCCTCTCATAGCAAGTTTTAAATGAAGTTCATCAATCATAAAAAAAAAAAAATTTTGTAAAGAGCCAGAGTCAGCCTTTAGAACTGTCCCTTGAAGATCCCTCCCAGAGAAAATTGTGTGAAAGCCATGATCTGTGGCTTAGCAGTGGAGAAATTCCTTAGATTTGCAACCGCAAAATGTAAGGAAGTGGATACACATATAGGGGGGGAAAAAAAGAACAGGTTTTAAAGAATAGCAGGAGAAATGGGCAGAAGACATGAACAGACACTTCTCCAAAGAAGACATCCAGATGGCTAATAAACACATGAAAAAATGCTCAACATCACTCCTCATCAGGAAAAGACAAATCAAAACCACACTGAGATACCACCTCACACCAATCAGAGCAGCTAAGATTAACAACTCAGGCGACAACAGATGCGGGTGAGGATGTGGAGAAATGGGAAACCTCTCGAACTGCCAGTGGGAATGCAAACTGGTGCAGCCACTCAGGAAAACAGTGCGGAGTTTCCTCAAAAAAGCAAAAATAGATCTACCCTAGGACCCAGCAATAGCCCTACTAGGAAGGGCTACTCCTAGCCCTACTCTGAAGGATACAGGAATGCTGAGGCACAGGGGCACATGTACCCCAATGTTTATAGCAGCTCTTTTAACAAGAGCCAAATTTGTTGAATTAGCCAAATTCAACAAAGAGCCTAAATGTCCATCAACTGATGAATGGATGAAGAAGATGTGGTATATATACACAAAGGAATACTACTCGGCAATGAGATAGAATAAAATCCTGCCATTTGCAATGATGTGGATGGAACTGGAGGGTATTAGGCTACGTGAAATAAGCCAGTCATATGTTTTCACTCATACATGGAATTTGAGAAACTTATCAGAAGACCATGGGGAAAGGGAAGGGGAAAAATATAGTCTGAAACAGAAAGGGAGGCAAACCATAAAAGACTCTTAAATACAGAGAACAAACTAAGGGTTGATGGGGAGACGCGGGGGAAGGGGAAAATGGGTGACGGGCATTGAAGAGGGCACTTGTTGGGATGAGCGCTGGGTATTGTATGTAAGCAATGAATCATGGGAATCTACTCCTGAAGCCAAGAGCACACTGTATATACTGTATGTTAGCTAACTTGACAATAAATTATATTAAAAAAATAAATTAAATAAAGCAAAGGATGCAATAAGGTATCATGAGAGACTGACTATACAAACAATGACCAGCTCATATATAAAAACAAAGCCCTGACCTACAACCGTGCAGCAAGCTGCCCAGAAAACTGACCCATTACCTATAACCAGCAGCCCAGGAAGCCAGCCTGCTGGGTCAGACCTGCCAGGAACCAAACTGCTATCTATCTCTAGTAACAATCCGGGAAAGCCAAGCAATGACCCCAAAACCAACAGCACAAAACGGCCAGGACTACATTCACAACGGCCAAGCTTCTCTCATTTTTGTTCCCATTTCCAACTGAGGACCAACCAGAGAAAGCCAGATAAGCTCCCTAACTGATCACACATAATGCCCTTCTAGTTAGCCCGCCTTCAGATTCCCGTGCCAACTGCCTCCCGCTCTGAGCTTATCAGAAGCTTCCTTTCTCCCCGCCCGCCCCATAAAGCTTTCCCACTTCTGTGCCTGCCTCAGATTCTCTGCCTCAACACGGGCCATGGTGGCCGACTCCCTTGTTACATACAGCAAGCTCTGAACGAATAGCCTTTGGTTGGAAATAAACAAAGACCAACCAAATGGAAACAATCAGCCATGAACTGATTTTTGTCAAAGAAACGCTTGAGAACTTTTTACTAACTGTAACGAACTCTCTAGTGAAGTTATTTTAGTGGAAATTTTCGGCTATGGAGACATTTGAAAGCTCCGAGAATTGATCTGAAGATAGAAAGACACGGATACCGCCATTTCTGGAATGTGTTGTGAAAAGGAATTTTTGGGAGTCTCTACCAAATTTATCCTGCTTATTTAAGACTTCTCCTGCTTGGGGGTGCCTGGCTGCCTGAGTCTGGAGAGCATGTGACTGTGGATCTTGAGTTGTGAGTTCGAGTGTTGCATGTAGAGATTACTCAAAAAAGAAAAAGAAGAAAGACTTTTCCTACTTGCATATCTATTGCTTCACATCTATTCAACATACATATGCAGAAAAAAAAAAAGATCACTATTGGAATCGCTGACAAATTATGCAGCAGTCGAGGCTTAAAAACCTATCAAGTTATTATTCGTTACTGTGACAAATGTGCTGGTAGAACGTTCCCCACTTTGGTCAGAAGATATATTCATGTAATCATAAAGGACCAGCCCACTACTCCTTTCCCTATTTTGTGCTAAAATATTTTAATTTTGAAACGTTTTACTGGCATGATTTTATACATACAAAGTTCAGTAAAACACATTGCACTGCATTTATTTTCTGACAGTTGTCATTTGCTTCATTCACAATTACGGAAAAAAATTTTGTGGTGTAGAAAAGGGAGACATTAAAAGTGACCTCTGCAGGTGCCAGGTACTCCAAGTGTGCAGTTATATTGTCTAGTGGTTTTTTTTTCTTTTAATGTTTATTTATTTTTGAGATAGAGTGCGAGCGGGAGAGGGGCAGAGAGAGGAGACACAGAATCCAAAGCCGATTCCAGGCTCCGAGCTGTCAGCACAGAGCCCGACGCAAGGCTCGAACCCCCGAACTGGGGGATCATGACCTGAGCTGAAGTCAGACGCTTAACCAACTGAGCCACCCAGGCGCCCCATCTAAGGTTCTTTTTTGTTGGCCGTGAGGGTTCCTGTTGTGTTAAATCACTCTACAATATTGAACCAGCCCCCAGAGGTGAGTATTTAGGCTGTTCTAAGTTTTTGGCTACTTAGATAATGCCGTACATCTGACCGTGAGGCACAAACCAATGGCAAACTGTAGGATACGGACTTCCTAACTGAAACTGCTAAGTCAAGGTTTCTGTGCTATTGGTGTTTTGCTCCACACTGCACGAATTTACATTTCCAGCAGGGCCCGAAGACGCATGTTCTTTCCACCACAGCTTGGCTTGCTGGCTATCACTCTGTGTTACCAAAAGCCTTGCTGGTCACCTCTCCGAGGGATAAACAGGAGGACTGCTTTAATTGTAAGGGAAGTTAAGCCGCTCTTCACATGCCCGAGATCCACATGACTTCCAAGAATGCTTTATGACTTACAGAAATTGACCTTCTAACCTGTGTTGCAATTAACTATCTCCGTTTGTTCCTTGCCCGTTGCCATGCAGGATTTTTCAAAATTTGTTTTCCCTTTGAATACAGTTAGATTTCATTCAAAGTCTCTTCCTCGATGTTTTCTTAATGTTCGTCAAGGCCTTTGCTACATTAAACATTCTAGTGTTTGAAGGGACGACGGCTCCAGGTGAGAATGTTAACTTATTAATGGTAAGCCCTTGTTCCCCCCCACCCCTTAAAAATTTACACATGAAGCCTTAAGGTGTTTTGAACACTCTTTTATGGAAAAATAGGTAAGATTTTGAAGGCCTCCTATAAACAGAAGTGCTATGGCAGGAACACTGTTAACCCCCGACCCCCAATACACACACATACACGCATGCACACACATGCTCACAGTGTTATCCGACTCATTTCAAGAGATCAGGAAAGACTTTAGGATAAAAGGCCGAAGGGGCACCTGGGTGGCTCAGTAGGTTAAACCTCTGGCTTCGGCTGGGGTCATAATTTTGCAGTTCATGAGTTCGAGTCCCGCATCAGGCTCTGTGCGGACAGCTCAGAGCCTGGAGCCCGCTTCGGATTCTGTGTCTCCCTCTCTCTCTCGGCCCCTCCACTGCTCACATTCTCTCTCTAAAATAAAAACACGTTAAGATATATATATTAAAAAAAAAAAAAAAAAAGGCCCAAAAGTTTTGGAGCCCAGTCAGTTGGGAGTGAGGTCTGTCTCCACTGCTTGCTGACGGAGGGACTTTGGGAAAGTGTCTTCATCTGGTTAAGCCTCAGTTTTTGCAACCATGAAATGAGGGGTGGGGGGAACAGTATACCCTACCTCACAGGATTGTCTTTGGGTTGCATGAGGTAAGGAGCCCATGGAACCCAAGATAGCTCATCATAAGCACCACTAAATGCGAGTTGGGATGCTGTCAGCCACTCCCATTCATAAGTACCTGCTGTGCAGGAGGGTCCAAGATGCAGAAATACCCCCTGAGAAGCATAAGATGTAGACACGATCAGATGATGCAGGAATGCCAGTAACCGATATATCAGGCCAAGAAAAAGACATGAACAAAGGGCTATCTCTACACAAGATCCATTTGGAGCCTCAGAGCAGGAGGTGGTATTTGAGATGGTCTTTGAAGGATGAGGTAAGAAATCCTTTCCAGCACTCCAACAACAACCAAAAGGCAGAAAAATCGGCAAATGTCCGGATTTAGGTAGACTGCAGGATACGTAGGAACAAGTGGTTGGCTAGACAGGTCAGCTGTAATCCGGCTGCTGTGGCCCTTTGTAAGGTCTTTCGAATGGAGAAAACACATCTCCTTTTCTCTTAACTTTGCAGAGAGCAGGGACTCGACGTGGCCGACTGCCCCTTTCCTCTTTTTAGGACTAGAGAACCCTTCCCCAACCGTTAGCTAGGCGCATGGCTGCTCAGCTAGAAACTACATTTCCCAACCTCCCTTGCAGTTGGAAGTAGTCATGTGACTCATCATGGAAGGCGAGCAGGAGCAAGGTGCGCACGTTCGGCCATTGTGTGGCTTCCCCTTCCGTCTGTCCTCTTCCCGTGAGTTGGATTATAGACCTGGCGGTAAGCTTTGACCACGCAAACAAGAACAGCCCCCAGGAAACGGTAGAGCCATTCTAGATGGCCTGTGGAACAGAAACACCTGTCCACACTGGGCTACTCACCTCCCTCTGGACTTTTGAGCGAAACAGCTCCTATTGTCTTTAAGGCTCTGCCCTTTGGAGGTCTCCATTTCAGCAGCTTCGAGAGTGCCCGAATTTATATGGTTAGCAAGTGCTGCCTATTCTAGATTCACAGATCTCAGAATGTTGTCTCCTATTACCAAATCCCAGGAAATGAGATATTAATGGAGCTGGGGAAAGCTATAGTTCATCACCCAAGTAAATAATGACTGAACTGGGGCGCCTGGGTGGCACAGTCGGTTAAGCGTCTGACTTCAGCCAGGTCACGATCTCGCGGTCCGTGAGTTCGAGCCCCGCGTCGGGCTCTGGGCTGATGGCTCGGAGCCTGGAGCCTGTTTCCGATTCTGTGTCTCCCTCTCTCTCTGCCCCTCCCCCGTTCATGCTCTGTCTCTCTCTGTCCCAAAAATAAATAAAAAATGTTGAAAAAAAGATAATAATAATGACTGAACCGGACTGGGACCACAATCCTTCGGTTGTTTGTTCATTCTTTTCCTTGGCATTTATTCGATCTCTGTGTGTATGTCCCTTCGCTTCTAGAATGGATTCTCCAGAAAGAGACAAATCACAAACACAGGATGCTTTAAGGAGAGGATTAAATAAGAGAAAGATGATGCGTGGCTGATTTATAGGACATGTACTGAGAGAACTCACAGAGTGGCCAGAAAAATGGTCAGAGCATAGCAGGCTACATGGAGACAATGTGGAAAAGGTAAAATTTGAGTCTGGTCTGTGAAGGAGGAATGGCCTTATATTGGTGGAAAGGTAGGAGGAGGCATAAAAGGCCAAGGAAATAGCAAAACTCGAGGCAAAAAGAAGATTGGTGACTAAGGCAGTAAAGAAAATGGCTCAGTTCAACTGGACCGCCATATTAGAAAAAACAAGAGATGAGGTTCAAAAGGTCTGGGACACATGATGGAAAAATTTGAATGGGAGACTAAATACGGAAGAAGATTGTTCATCCGAGAGCCTAGGATTTTGTAACAACTAAGTGTGGACACAAACTAAATGCAATAGAATGTTTACTTATTGATATTTAATACATTATAACTTTAAATGCACAAACCAGACACAAAGCAATTTAAGTGTGCTATTTCCCCGATAATTTCACGATTTACCATCTACGGGTCTCGGTACCCGGCAGGTGAAACTATGGTAAAGTGAACCTTTGTCTTTTTTCAGTCCTGTTGACTTTTCTGTGTGAGTCTACAACCATCCTCATTTGGAAAGGACGTCCAAAGCCTAACCATCTGGTTCTTGGCCACTGTAAGCTCAGACAAAATGGTTTTCTGGGCCTCTCCATCTGCAAAGAGCCCTTAGCACCCCCTGGCTACTTACAATTTAAATATGTTTGAAGGAAGGAGGAGGGTAGGAAGAAAGGAGGAGATAGATGAAGGGAAGAAAGAGGGAAAAGAAGGAAGGGAAGGACTTGAAGCAGAATATGTTAGAACAAGAAACAAACATTAATGTCCAATGTGATCAAGCCCACCTCACAGCTGTCAATGTCATGTCCAGTCACAACTGTGTTTCCTAAACCTCAGATGCCATGTAGCCATTGAAGATTGCATAGGGAACCCAAGAACAGCTTAAAGGTAACTACTTACTGTTTAAAAATTTACCCTCATTAACCACAGTCTGGGTCCTTTAGCAACGTACGGGGATCCTATGGACGGAGTTTTTCTTTATGCTATTTTAGATACATGGATTGATATAGATTTGAAGAACAACTAAAAGCCATTCATCCGGTCTGATACCTCAAACCACCGTAAATCCCTAAAATGGGTCAACTCTACATTTCTGATTTATTCCATTAGATTTATGTTCACTGAAAGTGTACAGGTGCGATCATCCTGTGAGGTTACTTTTCTTGCCTAAGTGTGTCACCAGAAGAATGTCAAGTGATAAAAACAACAAAGATCTTATTCAGACTCCTGGTTCCAGGGGCATGGGCTACGTGACTCATCACAGCCTGAGTCTACACTGCAGGTATGTCATTTTTAAAAAATTTTTTTAAAGTTTTTATTTAAAGTCCAGTTAGTTAACATACACTGCAGGTATTTCAAACGTCACAGTTTCAAATTGTGAATTTGTAAGCATTTTGACACAGAGGCAGTTAAGCCCTCCTCCTTCCAACATCACTGTTATTAAGATTTAAGATAGCATATCCTAAGACAGAAAGAAGACAACATTTAGTTTCATCGGATACATCTATAATTGCCTGGAATTATGTTTGGGTCATCAAAAAATCAGATTCTCCAGGATTTTTCTGTTTGGGACGTATGCCAACAACAGTTATCATCTTACTAAGTGCTCACTATGTGCCAAAAAACGTGTATACATTTTCTGCACTTAACCCTCATTTTTTTTTTTAATTTAAATCCAAGTTAGTTAACATTAAGTGTAATAATGGTTTCAGGAATAGAATTTAGTGATTTGTCGCTTACGTATAACACCCAGTGCTCACCCCAACAAGTGTCCTCCTTAATGCCCACTCATTTAGCCCTTCCCTCCCACCCAACACCCTGCCAGCAACCCTCAGTTTGTTCTTTGTATTTAAGAGTCTCTTATGGTTTATCTCCCTCTCTGTGTTTATATTATTTTTGCTTCCCTTCCCTTATGTTCATCTGTTTTGTGTCTTAAATTCACATACAAGTAAAGTCATACAATATTTGTCTTTCTCTGACTGACGTATTTTGCTTAGCATAATACACTCCTGTTCCATCCACGTTGTTACAAGATTTCATTCTTTTTGATTGCCAAGTAATATTCCATCGTGTATGTGTGTATATATTTATATATATACACATATGTATATATATATATATATACATATACACACACACACCCCATCATCTTTTTTTTTTTTAAATGTTTTATTTATTTTTGAGAAAGTGAGAGATAGAGCATGAGCAGGGGAGGGTCAGAGAGAGAGGAAGACACAGAATCTGAAGCAGGCTCCAGGCTCTGAGCCGTCAGCACAGAGCCTGACGCAGGGCTCAAACTCACAAACTGTGAGATCATGACCTGAGCCAAAGTCGGTCGCCCAACCGACTGAGCCACCCAGGCGCCCCACCACATCTTCTTTATCCATTCATCTGTCAATGGACATTTGAGCTCTTTCCACACTTTGGCTATTGTCAATAGTGCTGCTATAAACATCGGGGTGCGTGTGTCCCTTCAATTCAGCATTTTTGTGTCCTTTGGATAAATACCAAGGAGAGAAGTTGCTGGGTCGTAGGGTAGTTCTACCCTTATGTATTTATTAGTCACCATTCTCAAGAGAAACAGAACCAAAAGGAGATAGATAGATATAGATATAGATATAGATATAGATATATGTATATCTATATCTATATCTATGTATATATACATAGGTGATATACATACAAAGGAGATATATATCTATGTAAGAGATTATGGAAATGGGCTCACGCTATTTTGGGGGCCAAGAAGTCCCATGCCCTTCCATCTGTGATCTGGAGACCCAGGAAAGCTGCTGGTGTAATTCAGTCCAAGGCCTGAGAACCAGGGGGCTGATGGTCTATGTCCTAACATGAGTCCAAAGGCCCAAGAACCAGAACACCAATAGCTGAGGCAAGAGAAGACGGATGTTCCAGCTCAATGACAAAGAGCAAATTCACCCTCCCTCTGCCTCTTTGTTCTCCTCAGGCCCTCAACGAATCACATGAGGCCCACTGTACTCAGTCTACCAACGCAAATGCTAATCTCTTCTGGAACCACCCATACAGAAGCACCCAGGAATTACTGTTTTACCAGCTGTCGGGGGCACTGCTCAGCCTGGGCAAGTTGAGACATCAAAGTAACGATCACACTTCATTAGAATCCTCTGAGTCAAATACTAACTTCTTTTTGCCGGGCGGGGGGGGGGGGGGGCAAGCTCTAGATCCGAGAAACCAAGGAACTTGCCCAAGGTCACACAGCTGGTAAGCGGCGTTAGGCAGACCTGGAAGCCAGTATTCTTAGCCACCTCGCTGGATCCAGGCAAAGGGTGGTGGCTGTCACTTAGCAGGTCCTGATAGAATCAAAACCAAAACTTCCAATTCCCACCCCCCCACCCCACTTTCCTGTTCCACTGCCTTTGGGAAACTTAAAAAAGGTTCAATTAGCATGTCACAACCACCTTAGAAAAGACTGGATCAAACTAGAATCCTCAAGGAATACTGAATTCAAGGGACAATTTCCATGAGGTGAAAGGTATCCTCCCAGGTATCCTCCCACAGATGGCATATTAACAGGAGGAAAATGTATTTCTCCAGTAGAGAAATCAGACAACACCTCCACTGGGTGTCATAAGTTAGCATCACGAGTGAGGGGCAAATGGACACTGTGAGCCTCCAGGTGGGATTCCCTAAGAGGGAAGGACCATCAGCTCTGTAGTATGTGGCCAAGAATGCGTGGCCAGAATTGGATCGCGAAGGAACAACACAATACGAGGAAGGTCCTATAATAAAACGGAGTGAGAGGGACTGTATTCTTCCAAAATATCAACATTTGAAAGACAGAAGCAGCTCCAGTTAACAGAGGCCAGAGCGGGGGGAAGAAGGATAAAAGGGGGACAAATAAAGAAGCTAGAGAGCGGACAACTGAATGCACTACCTGACCCTAGGCTGGATCCTGCACTGGACAGGGAAAATGCCAGAAAGAGAGTGATTCAGGGGTAAAGGGAGCACAAATGATAAAGCAAATAGGATAAGCAATTTAACAATAGGTGAAGCCCAGAGTGCCTGGATGGCTCCGTTGGTTAAGCATCCGACTTCGGCTCAGGTCCCGGTCTCCTTGTTCGTGAGTTTGAGCCCTGCGTTGGGCTCCAGGCTGACAGCTTGGGGCCTGGAGTCTGCTTCAGATTCCGTGTCTCCCTTTCTCTGTCTGCTCCTCCCTCGCTCATGCGCTCTCTCTCAAAAATGAAAAAAATGTTAAAAAAAAAATAGGTGAATCTGGGCAAAGGGTGTGGGGTGTTTCTTTGTGCTATTCAAATTCTTGCACTTCTTATTCTTTTTTTTTAATATTTATTTTAAAAGAGAGCGAGCATGTGAGCCTGAGTGGGGGAGGGGTGGAGAGAGAGAGGGAGAGAGAGAATCCCAAACAGGCTCCCAGCTGTCAGTGCAGAGCCCAATGCAGGGCTTATTCCCATGAACTGTGAGATCATGAGCTGAAATCAAGAGCCAGAGTCTGAACCAACTGAGCCACCCCGGTGCCCCACACTTTTCTCATTCTTGCAGATCGGTTTTAACAGTTATATACTTATAAAACCATTCTTTCTTTTGGTCCCACGTTTGGTTTTGATAGGTTTCTGATGATAACAAGGCTAATTATATTGGTTGTATTCCCAAAGAAAGAAACTCTTACCTGTTTTAACTACTGCAACACTCTTTTCCCATCCTTTTCCTTTGACACAACCAAAAGAGTCCCCCTTTCTCCTTTCTACCCAGTCCCAACATGCAGAACTGTATCTGAGACTTACTTTTTTTCAAATATTCGTGCTTACATCCTGGCCTTCCCAGCATTGGGGCAGCACCAGCACAGAAGTATCAAGATACTGCATTCTAGACTCCAAGTTCTTTAAGATATGATCGCTACTCATAAGTAGTCTATCCCCAATAATAAACTTAGTCATTCTATATGGTACCCAGATATACTACATTTAAATTTTTGGTATTTTTTATTCAGAGATTTTTGAATTTTGATTAAAAAAAATAATACATTAAAATATTATCCAGAATTTTTGGTGACCCCCCCTTTTTTTTTAATGCTTATTCATTTTTGAGAGATCATCAACAGGAGAAAAGCAGAGAGAGAGGGAGACACAGAATCTGAAGCAGGCTCCAGGCCCTAAGCTGTCAGCCTGGAGCCCAACACAGGGCTCATACTCATGAACAAGGAGACCATGACCTGAGCTGAAGTCGGACGCTTAACCAACTGAGCCACCCAGGCGCCCCATGGAGACCCCTTTAATTTTGTCCCTGAGGCAAGTGCTTCACTTGCCTCACCCTACTCCCAGCCCTGCTGAAATTCAAAGCTTATTAAAAAAAAAAAATTAGACGGGGACAGAAAAAAAGTATTGCAGAATCCTGGTGAGGTTATGTAGCTGTTTGGCTTATTTTTCATTTGTGGTTGATTCTTCTTATGCTTTGAAAAGAGAAATTCTACACAATATTGTCAAGAAGGCAAAGGAATTTATACATATGCTGTAAGAAATATTTTCATTTGCTACAAAGTTTCCTAATCCAGCCAACCTCCAAAAGACCACGTAGGAATCATGGACTAAGATATACAGCATGAAAAGAAGATAAAACATCCATCACGGAATAAATGGATAAACAAATACGATATGTACATGCAATGGACTATTATTCAGCTATAAAGAATGAAGGACTGACAAATGCTGCAACATGAAGAAGCCTTAGAAACTTTACGCTAAGTGAAATCAGCCAGACACAAAAGGTACCATCTATATGAAGTGTCCAGAATAGGCAAATCCAGAGAGACAAAGTAGATTAGTCTACTGCCAGGGACTGAGCAGGGACTGAGCAGAGATAGAAAAGGATTGATTGCTACGGATTACAGGGTTTCTTTTTGAGGCAAAAAAATAAATAAAAAAATATAACCCAACTCTGGAATAGTGGTGATGGCTGCTCAACTTTGTATATACATGAAAACCCATTGAACTGTATGCTTTAAAAGTACCTTTTTGGGGGCCCCTGGCTGGCTCCGTTGGTAGAGCATGAAATTCTTGATCTTGGAGGGCTCAGGACTTTGAGTGCCACATGGAGGGTAGAGATAACTTAAAAAAAAAAATTAAAGTATGTATTTTAAAAGTATGTGAACTTAATAAAGCTGTTGTTTAAAAACAACAACAATAACAACAAAACAGGGGTGCCTAGGTGGCTCAGTGGGTTGAGCGTTGACTTGGGCTCAGGTTGTCATTTCCGGGTTCGTGAGTTTGAGCCCAGCGGCGTTGGGCTAGCTGCCGTCAGGGTGAAGCCAGCTTCAGATCCTCTGTCTCCCTCTCTCTGCCCCTCTCCCACTTTGTGCACGCTCTCTCTCAAATAAATGAATTAATTAAATTAATTACATTAATTAATTAAAAAATTAAAATTAAAAAATAGCAAACAGCAAGAAAAATTCACCACAGAACTAACAAGAATTCTAGATGTAAGAAGAGGAGGAAAGGTTTGTAAATCAAGAAAACATCCTGCTGAAAAGCAGGGACAGCTGGAGGCGGTGAGAGGCAGTAGCTTCCGCTGGTGTTTTCTATGGCTCTGGTTCCGGCTTTGCTAAGCGTTTAACCTTTCTGAGCCATATTTTCTCACTTGCAGAAACATGGATAATATCCACTTCCCAGGATTAGTATCACGGTTCATGAGGTCACACGTACACAGGCTTTGACACTCCAAATGGGGGCAAATTTCCCTCTTCGAGAGGGGGTCAGGAGGCACATCAAACTTATTTTTCGAACTGCAAACATGCGCTGCATACACGCAGGGAAAACAGTGCCCCTGTTTATAGACATTAGTGACTACTGACCTACTTTCCTCCTTATTGGTAAATATTCGCTGAGTGTCCCTAGAACAAAGGGCGCCAGAAGACATGTTCTTCGTGTGTTTTAACAAGTGGGAATTCAGTCTTCAGCCACTCAGGAGTACCTCAGGAAGGTCTGTGACAAGTCTCTGTTTCATATGGCAAATCTGTCATCAGAAGACACAGCACCTAATTGGACTGTCTACTAGAGATAAAGAGAGATGTCAGAAGGAATCTCAAACACAAGAGGGTGGCAGAAAATCCCTACCGGGGTAAGCCACGTATATGCTAGGAAATAGAGCATATTTTATTTCCTAAAATAAGAAAGCATTAATAGCAAATTATTATTTTCTTAATTTTTTAATGTTTATTTATCTTTGCAAGAGACAGAGAAAGAGTGTGAGCAGGGAAGGGGCAGAGAGGGAGGGAGACACATACACACACACACACACACACACACACACACACACACACACACACACACACACACACACAGAATCAAAGCAAGCTCCAGGCTCCGAGCCATCAGCACAGAGCCCGATGCGGAGCTTGAACTCACAGACCACTAGATCATGACCTGAGCCACCCAGGCGCCCCGCATTAATAGCAAATTAAACAAAAGCAACTACCCCCAGCTAACCCAAGAGCTACATCCTAAAACGGAGCGTGGACGAGAGAAATCATGGCATGGGAACGAGGAGCTGACCCCTGCCATATTGATTCTTTCACATTCCATGCTAGGCCTGCCCTGGCCTTTTCTCTTTCCTGAAAGGTCTTAAAAAGTATCCCTGAGGCTGCAAAGCAAGAAGCTGCTCCTGCAATTCCCCTTCCAGGGCGGTCTGCTTTGCTTACAGCCCTTGGCTCTAAGGAGGGCCCAGATTTTGTGTCTGAGTGTTTGGTAAGGCGTCTAGGGACTTCAGAGACCCCGCCCCACACGGGCACGCTCAGGGGACAGGACCCGTGCCGGACCTCACAGCTTCTATCTCCAAGCGGCAACAACCCCTCCAAGAGCCTTTGGAAGGCATTCAAAGCTTGTCCAAAAAGAAATTACTTGCCATCATGGATCGTTGAAATAGTATGGAAGCTGCAACAGCCAAAGACTCCAGCAATCAGTACGGGACACAGACACTTCCGGATTTTCTAAAATGGATTTCCTCCTTCAGCAAAGTAGGAAATGACCGACTGATGATTTAGCAGGGTAGCCAAGGAACGCAAAAGCATGTGTTATGGGAAGGATTACCTATTTTATAGTAAATTAAAATGAGCAAAAATGAGTCCCTCTAAACAAGGCAAATTTTATCCATGGCCTAATGCCATGCCCGAAGCAGCATTTAAATGATACTTAAATGAGCAATCTGCCAGATTATATCCAGTATTATAATATTAATTTTGAAAAAAAAAAAACTTATACTACAACTACCCACGTGCTAACATCAACAACAAAAACCCTCTGATATAAACAGAGACAGTCCCAATTCCATTGTTATTTTTGGTGGAACAACCCAAGATTACAACCCTAAAGCTAGGTGAAACAAAAGGACAGAAAATAGTGTGATTTCCTGGAAATCCCACAATGCAATTTCACTTTGAACTTGCAAACACATAGCCCCACATAATCTGCATGCAACTGGGTGGTGTTTTGTTCTAGAATGATGGGCCCCAATTAAAAATAATGAGGCCTGTCTCCAGCCGCCAGACCCAATTAGAGATAATGAGGACTGATAGCTCCTGAAATAGATTCATTTTTCTCTGATAGACGAATTGGGACAGGGGCCTTGGTAGGGGTCATTGGGCCAGGCCCGGCAACAAAGCATGGGTCACTCAGGCTTAAGAAGCCCTTGTGAACCCAGCTATTAAATAAGGAAGTAGGAATAACCCCGCAAGACGTTCATCCATCAGCCACTTATAATCTGCCACATTCAGATATGCACTGTTAGCCAAACATTGTGTCTATTAAATATTAAAACTTTCTAATAATGACTATATCACTCAAAGGATTGTTTTTAAAAACACTGACAAAGACACGTGGCTGACTTCACCTAGGTCTTGCGTTTAATGTGTGCCTACACACACACACACACACACACACACACACACACACACACACACACACACACTTTATTTGGAGTATTTATAGACTTCCAGAAAGTTGCAAAAACAATGCCGACTTTCCCTATATCCTTCACCCAGTTCCCCATAATGACAACATCTTACATAACCTGGCACATTTGTTACAACAAAGAAAGGAAATCAACACTACTGTCTACTAGACTCATTAGCCTGGGAATGGAAGGAGTGAGACCAAGGTGGCGGGACTGGAATGGAGTGGAGGAGGGAGGCGTAGCAAGCAGTGTCTCCTACAAACTGTGGGGGACCTGGGCAACTGGCCCAATGGTGGAGCTGTTCAGCTGGTGGAAAAGGAGAGCACCTGGACAGGTAGAGACAGTCAAGCAAATTGTGCCCAAGGACTCTGATTACCCTCTTCACAAAGGCCACCGCAAGTGGATAGCACTTCTGTGTTATCTGAGGGCCTGTCTGGATGGGGCCCATTACTCAAGAATGAACAACAGTTATCAAGGATGCAATGGTCTCGCGAAAGCCTTAAAGGAGGAGAACCAAGGGGCCCTCAGGGTGATACATGTAGAAAGACTTCAGTGTGAATCCATCATCCCTCACTCCTGGGTCCCTGAGCAAGATTTTAACCTCCAATAAAACGATGACTTTACTATCAAGGAGATGTACTGAAAACGTGTTGTATTTTGTCAAAAATAGCTTAATCTCGGGGTGCCTGGGTGGCTCAGTTAAGCCACTGACTCTTGATTTGGGCTCAGGCCATGATCTCCTGTTTGAGCCCCGCATCCGGGTCTGTACTGACAGCGTGGAGCCTGCTTGGGATTCTCTCTCTCCCTCTATCCCCCCTCTGCTTGTGTGCACGCTCTCAAAATAAACTTAAAATATATCTTAATCTAGAAGTGAAAAAAAGAAGTTTTAAAAGTTTGGCAGGTTGTATTTTCTTTCCAAAGATGGTCACTACAATACGCCCCCTTCCACCTGTTCTTCTAGATCTTTCCATTCCTCTATAAGAGATGGCCTTTAATTCCTTCTTGAATCTAGATGGGCTTGTGGCTCACTTTAACCAACAGAACGTGGCAGAAGGGACACCGTATGGCTTCTGGGGCTAGGTCAAAGACACAGCTGTCATCAGCAGTCTGGCTGCCCTGAGGCCACCATGTTGAGAAGAAGCTCGCTGTATGGAGAGGGTATAGGCATGCCCTTCTGGTTGGCAGGTTCTTGTTCTCCAGTCCACCCAGCCAGGGACCAGACTTGAGAGTGAATGAGTCTTTAGATACATTGAGCCCAGCTACCAAGTCACTCCCATCCCAACCCTCCAGTTTTCCCAACTGAGGACCCAGACATCGAGAAACCAGGTTCAGGCGAGCTGGAACTCATTACCCACAGAATCAGTCTGCACAAGAAAGGGTGGCTGTTTTATGCCATTAAGTTTGGGATGGCTTATTGATGCCCAGTAATAACTGAAACCATGACAAATATACTCTCTTAACTGAAAACCATCAGTCCAATCCCAAAGTTAGCCACCGCTTTCCCAACCCTGATGAACACGTGGGAGGACACCCACATCTGCTGAAGTCTCAAAAGCAGCAACAGACCTTCTAGAACCTCGCTACCTAAGGTCTGGGAACCAGCAGCATCAGCACCGACTGGGAGCACTTAGAAATGTACAGTCTCAAGCCTCATCCTAGACTTACCCAGTCAGAACCTGCCTTTTAATGAGATCTCCAGTGACATACACGCATTGCACAATCTGAGACAGGACTTTCTGCTTCTGTCTCCACAGGTTCAACTGAACGCTTAAGAATCACCTGTATTTTTCCCAAACCTATTTGTACCTCATTAAGCTTGCTGTTGTAATTAAGTCATTCCAACATCAAGCACATTGATGAAATTCAAGTACACAGTCCTCAGTAGGTCTTACAAAGAGAATGTGGCCCAGGTGTTAATTTCCATGAAGTTAGTAAAGGGGAGGAAACTGTAAAAGATTTAGGATAAAAATCTAGAAGGATTCTAGTATGGACCACATGTTTGTGTCCTCCCCAAATTCCTGAGGTGGAGTCCTAATGCCCAGTGTGAAGATATTCAGCGGTAAAGTCTTTGGGAGGTAATTGGGTTAGATAAGGTCACCAGAGTGGAACACCCATGATGGGATTGGTGCCCTTTTAAGAAGGGCACGAAGGAAAGGCCACGTGAGCTCACAGCAAGAAGACGGTTCTCTGCAAAAGCAACACCAAGAACCCAATCTCCCAGCACCTTGATTAGACTTCCCTGCCTTCACAACTGGGACAAATAAATGTCTGTCATATACGGCACTCCATCTATAGTGTTTTGTTATAGCAGCCCAAGCAGACTAGCACAGATTCTGTACTCGGGGCTTTAAAGAGCAGTCTCCTATCATATGATCCACCAATTCCACTCCTAGGTATATACCCAAAAGAATTGAAAACAGGGGCTCAAACAGATATTTACACACCCATGTTCACAGCAATATTATTTACAATAGCCAAAAGGTACAAGGAACCCAAGTGTCTAATCAACAGATAAAACGTGGTATTTGTATGTGCATTACACAGGCAACAGAATGTACATTTATATACATGTGCAATAGAACATTATTCAGCCTTAAAAAAGAAGAAAATTCTGACACACGCTCTAATATGGATAAATCTTGAAGACATCATGCTAAGCAAAACAAGGCAGTCGTAAAAGATTCAAAAATCTGGATGCCACTTACAGGAGATTCCTGGAGCAGCAAAATGCATAAAGAATGGTGGTTCCCAGGGGCTGGGGACAAAGAGGAGGGAGTTAGTGTTTGTTGGGGACAGAGTTTCAGTCTGAGAAGAGGAGTAAGTTTTAGAGATGAATGGTGGTGATGATCGCACAACATCGTAAATATACTGAATGCTACATAAATGTATACTTAGAAATGGTTAAGGTAGGGGTGCCTGGATGGCTCAGTCGGTCAAGTGTCCGACTTTGGCTCAGGTCATGATCTCACGGCTTGTGAGTTTGAGCCCCGTGTCGGGCTCTGTGCTGACAGCTCGGAGCCTGGAACCTACTTCGGATTCTGTGTCTCCTTCTCTCTCTTCTCCTCCCCTACTCACACTCTGTCTCTCTCTGTCTCTCAAAAATAAATAAATGTAAAAAAAAAAAAAGACTAAAAAAAAAAGAAATGGTTAAGATCGTAAATTTTATGTATATTTACCACCATAAAAAATTATTCCATCCATGGAAAACCTCTCTCTCCATTTATTCCCGTCTTCCTTCCAGACCTTTAAGAGTTCTAAAGCTTTTCTCCATAAAACTCCTTGGCAACAATGAACTAGAAGAAAAATTAAGGGAACAATTCAACTTATAGTACATCAAGAAGAATAAAATACGTACGAATAAGTTTAACCAAGGAGGTAAAATATCTGTATACTGAAAACTTTAAGATATTGATGAAAGAAGTTGAACACTAATAAATGGAAAGATACTCCATGTTCATAGATTAGAAGAATATTGTTAAAATGTCCATACTACCTAAAGGAATCTATAGATTCACTACAATCCTTGTCAAAATTCCAATGCCATTTTTCATAGATATGAAAAAAAAACCACCCCTAAAATTTGTATGAACCACAAAATACCCTGAATAGCCAAGGCAATACTGAGAAAGAACAATAAAGCCAGAGGCGTCACACTTCCAGATTTCAAAGTATATTACAAAGCTCTAGTAATCAAAACACTATGGTACTGGCATAAAAACCGATGCAGATCAATGGAACAGAGAACCCAGAGATAAACTCATGCATATATTGACTTATGACAAAGGAGCCAATTAATACACAACGAAGGAGCCAAGAACATCTAATAGGGAAAGGATAGTCTTTTTAATAAATGATATTGGGAAAAATGGACAGCTGCATGCAAAACAAACTGGATCGCTATCTCACAACACACACAAAAATCAACTAAAAATGGATTAAAGATGTGAAACCATAAAACTCATACACGAAAACACGGAGGAACAGCTCCTTGACATTGGTCTTAGCAAGGATTTTTTTGGATTTGACACCATAAGCAAGGCAACAAGAGCAAAAATAAACATGCGGGACTACATCAAATTAAAAATTGTCCACACAGCAAAGGAAACCGTTAACAACATGAAAAGGCTACCTACAGAATGGGGGAAAATACTTGCAAACCACCTATCTGCTAAGGGGTTCATACTCGAAATATACAAGGAACCCGCTCAACAGCAAAAAAAAACCCAATGGAAAAAAAAAAAGGGCAAAGGACTTGCCTAGACATTTTTCCAAAGACATACAATGGTCAACAGGTACACGGAAAGATGTTCAACATGACTGATCGTCAAGGAAATGCAAATCAAAACCACAGCGAGATCATCTCATACCTGTAGGGATGTCTGTACAAAAGGGATAATAAAGGTCGATGAGGAAGTGAGAGAGTGGAACCCTTGTACGCTGCTGGTGAGAATATAAATTGGTGCAGCTCTTGCGGAAAATAACATAAAGGTTCCTCAAGAATGTAACAGAACTACCATATGATCCAGCAGGCCCACTCCTGGGTATATATCCAAAGGAAACAAAATCACAATCTTGAAGAGGTAACTGCACTCCCATGTTCATTGCGCCCTTATTCACAATCGCCAAGGTATGGAAACAGCCTAAGTGTCTGTCAACAGATGAATGGATAAAGAAGATGTGATCTATACATACACACACATGCACACACACATGCAATGGAATATTATTTAGCCTAAGAAGGAAATCCTGCGTTTTGCAACAACACGGATGAAACTAGAGGACATTATGCAAGGTGAAATAAGCCAGAGAAAGACACATTAAGGGCATGGCATCACTTATGTGTGGAATCAAAAAGAGCCAAACTTGATAAAACAGTAGATGAGTGGTTGCCAGAGGCTGGAGGAGAGTAGAATATGGAAGGGTTGGTCCAAAGGTACAAACTTTCAGTCATAAAATGAGGAAGACCTGAGGATCTAATGTAAAACATGCTGACTACAGTCGGTAACACTGTCATATGATTAAAATTTGCTGAGAGGACAATTTAAATGTCCTTTAAATGCACACACAAAAGGTAAATATGTGAGGTGATGGACAGGTTACTTAACTTGACGGGAGGAACGCTTCCACCATTCTATAGTTGTGTCAAATCGTCACATTGTACACTTAAATATCTCAGAATTTTGTCAATTATATCTCAAAAAAAAAAAAAAACAATGGTTTGGATTCTTTGGCTATTTTTTTTTTCTTTTAGCACGTAACATTTACTTTTATTGTGGTAAGGACCTCTAACAGGAGATCTGCCCTCTTAACAGAGAACTGCAGGCATCACATTGTACGGATCTCTAGAACTCATTTACATAATCGAACCTTTACACCTTTGTGTCAGCTCCCCATGTCCCCCTGTGGCCACCCCTGGGCAATCACCAATCTACTGTTTCTAGGAGTTGCACTCTCTTAGGGATTTCAGGAGTAAAACCATGCAATATTTTTGCTTCTGTGACTGGCTTCCTTCATTTAGCGTAGCATCATCAAGGTGGGCTAATGTCTACTTAATTCTTGGTTTTTGTTGCTACTATGAGGTCGCATGCTTAAAATATTCTTTAAATCCTGAGTCACCCAGGTGCCCCTCAATTGTTTAATTTTAAATAGTCCCATACGGTTAGCGATTACTGTATTGGACAGCAAAGGTCTATACAATCATTTTTTTTTTTTTAACATTTATTTATTTTTGAGACAGAGAGAGACAGAGCATGAACGGGGGAGGGGCAGAGAGAGAGGGAGACACAGAATCGGAAGCAGGCTCCAGGCTCTGAGCCATCAGCCCAGAGCCCGACGCGGGGCTCGAACCCGCGGACCGCGGGATCGTGACCTGAGCTGAAGTCGGATGCTTAACCGACTGAGCCACCCAGGCGCCCCTATACAATCATTTTTAAATCTGTTTCCTTCCCCTACCTCCCACTCTTCCAATAGACCAATGGTTCTGGGCCAGGGGCAACTTTCCCCCTGAGCCCCAGGGGACACTTATGTCTGAGGACATTTGTGGCTGTCACGATAGGGGAAAGGGTGCTACTCCCATCTAGTGGGTAGAGGCCAGGGATGCTAAATGTCCTACAATGCCCACCTTAAAGACAGCTCCCCCACCTTAAAGAATCATCAAGCACAATTGTCAATAGCACCAACGCTGAGAACTGGGACACACTTTTTTTATGGTAAGCAAAGGCTTTCTTAATTTGTACAGCTGTGATATGCATTCTTTTGATTTAAAAAAAAAGCTTAAATTGAGGTAAAAATAGAATGTAAAACTTACCATATTAACCATTTGTGAAGTGTCCAGCTCAGGAGCACTAAGGATATTCATTTCGTCGTGCAACAGACCTTCAGAACTTTTTCATCTTTCAAAATGGAAATCCTAAACCTATTCAATGGTAGCCCTCCGTTTCCCTCTGCCCCAAGCCCCTGGCAACACCAGTCTGCTTTGTCTCTATGAATTTGACTATTCTAGGCACTGCATATGTCTTTATTGTGACTGGCTTATTTCACTTAACATCACGTCCTCAAGGTTCTGTGTTGTAGCACATGACAGAATCTTCTCCCCTTTTAAGGCTGAATATTCTCTTGTATATCACATTTAAGTTTGTTTGCTCGTTTATTGAGAGAGAGAGAGAGAGAGAGAGAGAGAGAGAGAGAGAGAGAGAGAGAGAGAAGGAGGGAGGGAGGGAGAATCCCAAGCAGGCGCCACACTGACATCACAGAGCCCAACTTGGAGCTCAAACTCACGAACTACGAGATCATGACCCGAGCCGAAATCAAGAGTTGGACACTCAGCTGACTGTGCCACCCAGGCGCCCCTGGTGGAGCACATCCTATTTACCCACTCCTCCATTGTTGGGCACTTGGGTTGCGGCCACCTCTTGGCTATTAGAAATCATACTGTGACAAACGTGGAGGGGTCATTTACTGGATTCAAAATGAACCGTTTTGGACACGTTTCAGATTTACAGAAAAGTTGCAGAGATTACACAGGGACCTCCCACGTACCCCTCCCCGAGTTCCCCGTTGTCATTTCACATTACCGCGGTATGTTTGCCACAGCAATGGCAGTCCGTTTCTATAAACTAGACTCCAGACTGGATCAAATGTTACCGGTTTTCCCACCATGTCCTGGTCTTCTCTTGGGATCCAACCAGGGTACCCATGTGGCATCAGTTCCTGTGTCCTAGCCAGTCCCCTCTGGTTTGGGACAGTTTCTTTTTTGTTATTTTTTTAAAAGATTTTTTTTTGGTTTATTTTTGAAAGAGAGCATGAGCAGGGGAGGGGCCGGGAGAGAGGGGGGACAGAGGACCTGAAGCGGGCCACATGCCAACAGCAACGAGCCTGACGCAGAGCTCCAGCTCATGAACCGAGAGATCATGACCTGAGCCGGAGTCTGATGCTCAACCGACTGAGCCACCCAGGTGCTCCCTTGGACAGTTTCTTATACTTCCATTGTTTTTCAGGACCATGATGGTTTTGAAGGGTATGGATCTGGTATTTTGTAGAATGAGCCTCAATTGGGGATTGTCAAACATTCTCCTCATGAGTAGACTGAAGTTATTGTTTTGTTTGTTTTTAAGGAAGATTACCACAGTGGCGAAATGCCCCTGTGGCTTCTCATCCCGTCACATCCTACCAGGGGGTGCATGGGACCCCCCAGGGCATCACTGCTGACATTAGTATTCATCACTTGGTCCAGGATAGAATTTACTGGGTTTCTCTAACTGCTGGAAGTTGGAGGGGGGGGGTCAGGAAGACAAGCCCAACAGTGAAGGGGGAAAGGGAAGATTCATGTTCCCATCCAGGATATGGAGGTTGTCTACGTGGAATATTCGGGATTCTTCTGGAAGGAATGTTTGTTGTTCTTGCATTTATCCATTTCTTTCATCATTTATATCAGAATGTACTCATGGATAATTACCTTACACCATTGGTTACAATTAAATTTTTTGAGCTGGGGCCAATCCTTCCTTTCTAAAGGAGTGTACCACCAACTACTTTAGATCTGATGCTATAAAGGGTCTCAAAAGTTGATAAAACAGACTTTTTCCGAGGAATGTGCCTTGTCTCCAAGTTACTAGTATCATTGATAATTGTGACAATTAAGGTCGTACCGATCATTCTGAGCAAAACGTTGTTCAACCCGTCTCCTTTTAGGCAGGGCTAAAATAAGGACCAGTTGCAAAGCACTTCTAGAATAATCCTGAGAAGCTTACAAGCGTCCCCCCAAGATGGAGCTGTAAAACCCTTTTGGGAAGGTACTTAATTGGTCCAATGGAGAAGACAGGGTCATTATCACTGAGCTGGCCCATCGGGGTCACAAATCCCTGGGCTCAGGAAAAGCAACAAAACCAGTGTGGGGTGCATTTGCCTAAAAGCAAAAGCAGTTTCTCCAGGACAACATCCACTTGTGTGCTTTCATTTTGCTCAGAGCACTGTTAACAAAACAATGTTCGGATCAAGAATATTTGGAATAGAGCGTTCATTTGGATAAATGGTTTTTTGTTTTTGAGAAGCCACCCCTGAAAAGTCAAGAGAATTCTATTCAATCTTTTAAGCATTCCAGCTTTTTGGTTTTCTTCTGAGACAACTTGTTCTTTTGATTGAAAAATTTCTTACCTTTGCATCTGAAACCAAAGCAGAGATGGGGGGGTGGGGGACTTATTTGAGCGTATATAGAGGTTGTATATATATGAACCTAAACTACCGTTGAAATGGCTATTTTGATTCTACAAGTTTAGCATTTTTAAATATGTCGTTAAAAGTCAAGAAATATATTGGGGCACCTGGGTGGCTCAGTCGGTTAACTGTCCACCTTCGGCTCAGGTCATGATCTCGCGGTCTGTGAGTTCGAGCCCCGTGTTGGGCTCTGGGCTGACAGCTCCGAGCCTGGAGCCTGCTTTGGATTCTGTGTCTCCCTCTCTCTCTGCCCCTCCCCCACTCATACTCTGTCTCTCTTGCTCTCAAAAAAAATAAATAAAATAAAGATAAAAATAAATAAATAATGAACATTTAAAAATCCATATATAGTTGAAAGAATTTGGTCTTACTTGCTCAGAGTCCCAAGCACATACTGGCCGGTCACTTATTGTAGCATGGTCTGTACTCGGGACTGTGTGTATAAGTACCCCCCTTTTTTTTTTTTTTAATTTTTTTTTAATATTTATTTATTTTTGAGACAGAGAGAGAGCATGAACAGGGGAGGGTCAGAGAAAGAGGGAGACACAGAATCTGAAACAGGCTCCAGGCTCTGAGCAGTCAGCACAGAGCCCGACGCGGGGCTCAAACTCACGGACCGGGAGATCATGACCTGAGCCGAAGTCGGCCGCTTAACCAACCAACTGAGCCACACAGGCGTCCCAGTACCCCCTTTTCTTAACACACATGTCATGGGGTTCACAGTCTGGAGCTCCACCAGAGGATTTTCAAAACCAGGGGCATTGCACTTGGGAATCCTTTTCATTTCAGGTGCAGATTCATTTCCGAAGTGCACAGCCCTCCCTGGCCCTTGGTCCACGTGCATGACAACTTTCCTCCCAGTGATTTGCAAACAGCAGGTACTGGTTTTGACAATGAGCTCTCTTGGCCCGGCCCATCTGCCGCATTCCCACTGCACACCCCACTGTGACCATGCTCTTTCAACGAATTCTAATGGAATTTAGAAGGGTTAGAGACAGGCACACCGAGGCATCCCTTCCGCAGAAGCACTTGGTGGGTTTCAAAGCACGCAGAACGCACCCGTCTCTCACACGGGCTAGGTGATGAAACAGGCATTCTCCGGAACCAAGCGTCCCAAACAAGTCAGGCGCTAGGACCTCCGCCGTATTCTCCAAGCTGAAATTGCGGAGGCCTTTTTGTCCGTTACAGCCAGGCATGTAATCAGTGATTGTTCCTATTGTAAATCCCAGATTCACCATCTGTATGCTCCAAAGGGCTGGGTGATTGTTAATACCCCATCCCTATGGGATTAATCTGCAATTTCACACTAAATGATTTTTAAGTATAATTTGTTACAATGATACAACATTACCATTTCTAAAACAAACAGCCGGGATTGTTACCTTGCAATAAAAAGCAGAAAAGTGTCCACCAAGTGCTATGTATGAACAAGTTTATGCGCTGTTCTGTTTTATTCACTTTAGACATCAGTGGGGAAAGATATTAGAAAAGAAGAAAAAGAAAGAAAGAAAGAAAGAAAGAAAGAAAGAAAGAAAGAAAGAAAGAAAGACGCACAACAAAAAACCTGGTCCAGAGCCTTGGGAAAGGGGCTTTTAGTCAGAGAGCAGGCTGCTTTTTGTTACTGGGGAACAGGATCTAAACATGAAATAGTGGTAGTCAGAGTTCCCTGAACAGTCTTTTAAAAACCCTCAGGGTTGTTTGTTGTTTGCAGGAGAAAGCGGCTTGCAGCGAAAAATTGGAGCTTGGATTCTCTGTTGAACAACGAACATTTAAAGATCTTTTTGTGCACAAAGGAAGATGCCTGCAAGAACAGTCTGTAATATTAAAAAGAGGGGCGCCTGGGTGGCTCAGTCGGTTAAGTGTCCGACTTCGGCTCGGGTCGTGATCTCACGGCTCACGGGTTCGAACCCCGCATCGGACTCTGGGCTGACAGCTTAGAGCCTGGAGCCTGCTTCGGATTCTGTGTCTCCCTCTCTCTCTGTCCTTCCCCTACTAGCTCTCTCTCTTTCTCTCTCTCAAAAATAAACATTAAAAAAAAAAAAAAAAAGAGCTGGCCTGAAGCATGCAGAGTTTTCCTTTTCACGAGGCACAGAGGCATGCTATTTTCCCATGTCTTAATTACACAAAAGGTATTACTCCAAACGTTGTAACTACCCACTTCAAAATATATTACCTTCAAAAAATGCACTTATTTGAAGTCTAACCAAAGTGAGGATACCAGATATTTTCACCTACTTTAAGAAGGAAGCCTTTCCATTAGACTCAAACAAATACAGCAAATTTATTTTCCCCCCAAACTTTCTTCTGGTGGGTTCAGATGTTCCCTTATGGATCAGTGGTTTGAGAGGTCAGATCCGCTGGCTTAGCAGAAAGAGTTATGAAGCGGTCTGCACATCTAGTGTGCTCAACTCCATTTATTTGACTCAAGCCCATAAACGGTGTGTGACCTCCCTGGGGTCAGTGTGACCAGTAGCAATTTCCTGGGACGTAGCTGCATCCTTACCAGTGGGACCTGCCTGGTCCCAAGCCCTACATCCTAAGAGATGCTTAAGATGCCCCGCCCATGAGAAACTACCTGGTGTGGAAAAGTACAAGGGAGGGGTCCTCCAGACAACCTCTTCCCCATCCCCTGACACGGTCAGGTCAGGTGGAACAGATCAGTTAAGCCAAAATCAAAGGGATCTCCTCATCTCTCCTGTGGGGGCGGATGACACCTACTTCACAGCATCCTAAGGACCGAGCTGGATGCGCAAAGCACTCAGCACAGCATCGAGCAGAGGAAGTTGTGGGGGGAAAAGGGTAGATCATCTTTATTAACCACTGATGATCCTTCTCGGCTTTTAATAGCAACATGGGTGTGCCCACACATCTTATTTTTGTCTTCACTCTAAGAGAAACAAAGAGCAATTAAAAAACGTGTTCAAAAAACAAACGGCTGAGACCTAGACAGTAGGGCAGAGCAATAAGGAAGTGGCCAGGCAAGGGGCAAATCGAAGAGCACAGGACAATCCCTCTAACTGTGGGCAGCTGTGTTCAGTCCCAGCTGATGACTGCCTCGTGGGGTTGCTGGCCAAGTGGCCAGCTTTTCCCATTTTTCAAGAAAACCTAGAGAGTTGCCTGGGTGGCTCAGTCAGTTAAGCAGCCGACTCTTGGTTTCGACTCAGGTCATGATCTCACGGTTCGTGAGTTCGAGCCCCACGTGGGGCTCTGCGCTGACAGCATGGAGCCTGCTTGGGATTCTTGCCTCCCTCTCTCTCTGCCCCACACCTGCTTGTGGACACATGGGCACATGCACTCTCTCTCTTTCAAAATAAACATCTTTAAAAAAAAAAAAAAAAAGGCTGGAAGTCCTAGCTTTTGAAGGATTTTTAAATGCCGGCTTTTAAGTTTTTGTGTTTGTTTGTTTTAAAGCCCTTGAGCCAAAGCCTGTCTGTGGATCACGCACCTCTGGTTCAGGATCTCTCATCGAAGCCAGTAGAAAAAGACAAAGAAAATGGAACACAGAATAGAGTGATAGTCTCAATTCTGTCTAATAATGTAGACTCAGATTAGATGTGAAGTTGTATGTTAACTACTCCCCCATCACAGATCTAGAGGCTGCAGCCATTACCCTGCACAACGAGAAAATACAAGAGCCACAAAGTGGCCAGATGAAATCAATTCTGGAATGGAGGGACAACACAGCCTTCCCCAAATGGGATTGCCCGGCAGGATTTCCTCCTGGAATGAAGGTGAGGGCTTAGACTGGGTAAGACTGTGGACTGGGCAGACGATGAGGCCCTTGACTAGATTTTCATACGTAAAACAGCACGGTTGTGAGGGGTCATGAGTAACTTCTCCCTAGAAGCCGGGGGAAGGCTGTGTCAAAGCGTTCGGATCACTAGAGACCTACCTAAGTTCAGATTCTCCTGGTTAAAAAATCTGAGATAGTTTCCCAAAGCAACCCAACCGATTCCTTCCTTTTTCCAGAAGAATCTAGCAACCGAATAAGAAGTCCCTTTAAACACACAAAACCACCTGAAACATATACCTGGTTCGAGGAATACGTACCCCACAGAAGGCGTGCTCCCCCAGCCTCACACAGCCCTGCAAGATGGGCGTCGTTACTCCCCTGCAGAGATAGGAGAACCAAGGAAGGGGGAAGAATTCATCCAAAGCCCTGCAGCTAGGGATAGGCAAGAGAGGGACAGCACTGAGACAGGAGCCACCGCTGTCCTCTCCAACCAGTTGAGCCTCAGGGAGCACCTCCTCCTGGAGGGCCCTCCCTGTGTTTAGCGTCCACAGGGAACGGAGGGTTCTGGATACATACTCCAATTCATATGGAATTGCTATGTTATGAGGATGGGTTGTTCACTTTGCCCAATATCAAACATGCTTCAGGTGAAGATTATGCCAAACAACTTGACTGGTCTGTTTGACCAAGAGATGGCCCAGCCTTTTAACACATTTTTACTGTAAATCTCTAAATGCTCGAAATCTCTCAATCTCTAAGCATCTCTAAATGCTTTGTTTCATGCTTTTCAACTTAAGCCAGATAGGAAAATAACCACCCAGCAGCATCAATGTGGTCATTATCAAGATAATAGGTGTTGAAATGGATAAAGGATTAAGTTTTTTCTCAAAGCATTTATTTTTTCACTCCTCTGGATTATCAGTTAGATGTAAATATAACTTTTTTTTTAAATATCTGTTTTAAAGTTTATGTTGCAAGAGAGAGAGGGAGAGTGAGCACGTGCACAAGTTGGGGAGGGGCAGAGAGGGCAGGGGAGAGAATCCCAAGCAGGCTCTGCGCTGTCAGTACAGGGCCCGATGGGGGGTTTGAACTCACAAACCTTGAGATTATGATGTGAGCCGTAACCAAGAGTCAGACACTTAACCGACTGAGCCACCCAGACGCCCCTATATTACTTGTTAATGCAGCAGAGATTTGGTCCAGAAAATTATTTATATAGACCAACTTGGCATTCAAGTTCAAGGAATACTGTGGAATTCTGGCATTGGGGGAGCTTCAGAGGTGGCATCCAACTGGTTTCTGGTTTCAGAATCCCCCTTCACCTGTGCCCAGTCTCTGTATCGACAGCTGGGGTGAGGGCACTATTTACCAGCAGAGGAGACAGGCCAGCCTGGGATCACGGTCACTGTTAGCAAGTTTTTCCTTATCCTGATTAATAAGCCTCAGAACCTACCACCTGGTGGTAGTTCTGTTTTGCGAAGTCACAGACAATACGGCCTCTGGTTTTTATTCTCTCGGCACTCCAAAAAAGCGGCCAAAAGAAACAACTTTTTCAGAAAGGAAAGCCTAGATGTATTGCCATAAACAATGAAGTGAGGTTATTATAAAAGGCAGTTGGGGGAAAAAAACAGAAAAACGCGGAGAAGTCTCCGGCAATTTGCTCAGTGCACATTTGAGGGTCACACTCTTTAACAGGCTTAATTTTTGTTTGTTTGTTTTTTTTTTAAGTTAGTCACAACCTTTCTGAAGAGTCGGACAGGACAATGGTGGAAACTGGTCTGGAGTTTCAGACGAGAGGCAGGAGATCACAAAGATACAAAAACATTATAGTATTCCCTTCCTAGAAACACCGGAGGATTTAGCATCCTTTTATTAAATAAGACGTAGGACAATTCGAAGCGGCAGTTCCTCTACAAATGCGTTCCCAAAGAGAACCATAATACACGTATCAGTCTTGCTAACAGGAGCAAAGGAGATCAATGACCAGTGGACTTTCACGGTCTCCCACAGAAAAACAACAAACTCTGCTCTCGTCTTCGAAAGCTGTGTTCAGACATTCAACAGTGGCTTCCCAATGCTAGGGAACCTACCTCTTAAGAAATCGGAATCAGAAGGTACTTTTAAGAGAGCCATGAGCCTTGGGGAGTAAAGACCGGGTAAGCTTTCTGTCCAGAACTTTCTGAGAAGAAAATGCCACCTAACTAGTTTTTAGCAATGGGACACAAGAAAAAAAGCTTTTTAAAAGCCTGTAAATCTCCAGAGTGCCTACTATGCGCCAGAGACAGCCCAGGAGGCTGTGGCCTTGAGGGTTTGCTGTAGTATAGTCATTTATGAGGAAAAAAACAAACAAAAAACAAAAAAAAACACCACCTTGAGATTTCTGCTTCGTAGATGTGCCCTGCGGTTCACTGTACCAGCCAGAGGTCAGAGCGGAAGACAGAGAACTATTCATCGCTACAAGTCATGTAATTCTGACCACACTCCCTTTCCCTCTTTACCATGGGAAACTCAGAACAGTTAAGCAAAATAAAAGTCAAAAACTTTGGAATTAAAGGAGAAACGGTCAGGGCGTGTGATAAAAATCGGGCTACTTGAGCTAAAAAAAAAAAAAAAAAGCTGCTTTAACTTGCTAAGTGAATATACTGTAATCCTTCAATACGAACGCTATACTTACACATTGCACACAAGGAACTGGTCTTCCCACGTATGAAGGAGTTGGGTTTTAAGCTCATCGTTAACATCATAAACAAATATTTTGCCCACAGCCATAGGCACCCTAGCTCCGAAGAGATCAGACAAATAACTACTGCTCAACCACCAACACGTATCAAACTCAGGCCCAGATTAGAGCATTTTCCACTACGTCAATCCAGAGCGTAAGGAGAAAAGCCACATACCTGTTGCTTTTGTTCCTTTCTGCAGATTTTCTATAAAAATCAGAGGTCTGGTGAACAGAGCGTCTGCTGAGCCTTTTAGAAATCTTGCTAGCAGGAAAGCAGGTACCTTTGCAAAGTCAGGATGGATCTAAGACCCTCCCCACACAGAAGCAAATGATAAGGAGCCACAGAGCCATGGACACAGGTGAACTTCATGATCACCTGCTACAGGTGTCCACACTTTACCTGAGAATCACGTGGGACATTTGTGAAACAAGGATTCCCCAGCTCTTCCCTTTTGTGGTTTTAATTTCACCCCGGGTGACTCTTACAATTCAACAGGCTTGAGAAATATTCGTAAAAGGGAAAAATAGACGCATGTCACAAAAAGAAGGGTTTCTGCTAAGTTACCTGGGTTTTCTGAATACCCTCAACAGTAGAAGTTTGAGTGGCAATATTTTCACCAACCATTCCTGAGGCTGAGAACTTAAAATGTCAAGTCTTTAGTAAAATGGCCATAGTTCCCAGCCAAAAGCCCATGTAGGGAAGCCAAGTTTTCAAAGCCAAGTTCTCTCAAGAAAAAGGGGAGGTTTTGAGGACTTTCCAGAACATCCTCTTTTTTTTTTTTTTTTTTTTTTGTCTTTTAAGGAAGGGTCCCTGCTTGGCTTTTCCATAGTGCACGAGTCTGCAGAACTCACAGACTGGATGCATTTTATTTAAAAAGCTTTACTGAATCCATCAACTTTCAGAAGAGAGACTTTCTTTCCAAACTGCTGTGGAGATAAAAAATTGTACCTTAGTGAAAAGGGCTGTTACCTCAACAGGAGATTGTGAAGTCACCTCTGTTTACACACAACTCCATTAAGGATTAACAGAAATAAACTCAAATACTTTGAATGCTTACCACTTAACCTTGGAATTAATTATTGGTCTCTAATTATAGGTCACCAAGGGACACTTAAAGCCATGTTAACGACTTTTATAAACAGGCAAAATGCAAACTTTCAATAGAGGTAGGTCGGAGAGAAATGAAAACAGTTTCATGACCATGACCTTAACTAACATCCGTAAACTACATTCCCCCACCAGAGAATGCAAGTGATCTATTTACTCTTGGCAGAGAAGAAAGGAATAAGGGCGCCCAGGTGTTAAAGGAAAACCATTCAGGAGGACATGGACCAGCGCCAAGGTCACGGCCGGCCTGAATGAGCAATGAAATCCAGGTACACCCAGCCTTAGGGAGCCCCGGCTCCTCGCGGGACTTAAGCACGGGCTAGGACACGCTTCCCAACCACAGGCGTGGAAACGCGGCTCCCTTGCCTGCTAGGGGGATGCAGAACGCGAGGGCAGCCACAGGAAATTCAAGAAGCGCTGGGCGCCCGGCCTGGCTCCGCCAGAGTGGCGCAGCCTCGAGCCCAACGTCCACCTGTAGGTGCAGGGGCCGCGGCGTCTCTCCGCTCTGGGTTCCAATCCGGACTCTGCCACTTACTGGCCGTGCTCCTTCGGCCCCCTCGTGACCGCTCAGAGCGTCAGGTTCGCCATAGGCAAAAAGGGGACCATCGCGTCTAAGGGGCCGGCGTGAAGAATAAACGAGGAGGTAGAAATACATAAGGAAATAAAGCCAAGGGTGGCCGTGACGATTAGTGTGGTCATTACTCTGGCAAATGATTCCAACGGAGGCTCAGGAGCGAGGGCGCCGGAAAGGCAGACTTTCTCGGGGGATCACACTGACTCCAGCCCCCTAAGGGGGGCCGCGGGGACCTTTGTCCGCGCCCGCGCCGCCCGCCGCCGCCCGCGGTCCGCGCCACCTTTCCCGCGGCGGGCGCCGGGCGGGGCGGGGCAGCAGGCGACGCGGGCCGGGCGGCGGGGAAGGCGGGAGCGCGGGCGCACCGGCGGGACCCGGCCCCCAACGGCTCGGCGGGCTCGGCTCGCGGCCCCGGACCCCGAGCGCCTCGGCCGCCGAGCCCAGCCGCGCGCGCGCGCGCACGCGCGCTCCAGGCGGACTCACTCTCCACGCGGGATCCGGGGGCGGGGGGAGTGCGGCGCGCAGACCCGGGCCGCCCCCCAGCGCCGGGCCGCCGCGCTCGGCCCGCCCCCCCCCCCCCCTCGAGGCCTCGGCAGGTGGAGGCGCCCGGCGCGAGCGCTCCCGGCCCCGCAGCCCCCGCCCGCCCGCCGCGCGCCAGCCCGCGGGCGCAACTTTCTTAAAGGGACAGGTAGCCGGAATCGGCGTCTACCTGGGCCCCCCCACCTCGCCGGGCGGCCTCAAGGCCCGTCCCGGCTTAGGGGGAAAGGGGAGTTTGCCGCCGAGCTCTCCTCCCACCCACCGCCTTCTCCCCCCGGGGAAGTGACGGGTTGCAAGTTTTAATGCACCCGGCATCCTTTTGCAACTTAATTCTTTTGGTCTAAATCGCCCTCCCACTGCTCCTCAACGCATGCTCGCCGGCATGCAGTTGCGGCCACTGCTGGCAAAGTTTGAAGAGGGGTGTCCCCACCCCTGCGCCCCGCCCCACCCCACCCCACCTAGAGCCCCGGGGCGTGCAAGGCTGGCGGCTGCTGGGAAACACTCGCTGCAGTCCCCTTGACCCTGCCCTGTAACTGACCCTTGGGGAAAAAGCCCCCTGCACGGCTACTGCGCATGCTCTGAGCTGGACAGCTCCAGAGAGGGAAATTTAAAAACGGTTCGAGCCGCGACGGCGGCCAAATTGCTGAACGCGAGGGGCGAGCGCGAGGGAGCCCCCCTCCGGAACCCCCGCCCGCCCCAAGAGCGCCTGCAGCGGCGGCCAGACGAGGATCGGCTCCAGGTACCGCCTTGCAGGGTCGGCTTTGCTGCCTTGCATTGCATTTCCAGGGTGGAGCCCCGGGCGCAGGGGCTGTGGGGGCTACCTCTCTCTTCTCCCCTTTTCTCCTTCCCGGGAATCCCTGAATGACTTTTGGGGTGGAACTGAGATTCTTGGGTGGGTTTCTGTGTTTGTTTCAAGGTTGAAGTTTGAGAAACTTCGGCAAATTTTGTGTTTTTGTTTCTTTTTTTTTTTTTTTTTAAGACTGTGTGTGTATGTGGTGGGGGGTGGGGTGGGGTGGGAGGTTGGATTGGTTTTCCAGCCAGGGCATGTGGCATTTCTGAAGGCATTTCCAGGGCGGGAGCCCTGCAGGGATTATTCCCCTTTGCAAGTGGGAATTTGGCCCTCCCAGAGAAACATACATGACACGTCAAGCACAGCTTTTTTATTTACCTTTTTTGTTTAAAAATAAATAAATAAATAAATAACTGAACAATAAAGTAACTGAGCTGCGGTTGAAAAGAGGCTTGGAAGGGATTCAGGTTTTTCTGATTCCTATTTTGCAAGTCCACATTTTCCACGACTTGACATTTGGATTCTAGAGCCTTCCTCTGCCCTTCCCCCATTAATTCGAAAGAACCTGGAATTTCATTCCATTCTCTTCATTTGCTTCTGAAACTCTGTAGAACTGCCCTGGGAAAGTGACCTATGATGCCCAGAAATCTTCTAGTACTTTCTTCTTTCTTTCTTTTTCTTTCTTTCTTTCAAGTGTTCTGCTGGTTGGTTGAGCTTCATCCTTCTGAACTGTGGGAAAACTGGGGTTCTGCCCTGTCCACACCATCACTGATGGGAGCTTTGTTTTCTGCTTGTCTTTTCCCCAAGGAGATGATAGAAAGTGACATCTCGTCTATGATGTCAGGAATTCTGCAAAACTCAGGGCAAAATCATCACCCCTCTCCACAGGAGTACAGGTGAGGGCTTCAGCAAAAACAAACCATTTCTTTTTGAATTGTTTAACGCGTTTATGTGCTGCTTATGGTTTCTGCGCAAGAACTATTGTTACCTTGAATTTTGCGGTTTTGCAAGACAGCCAGAAGATCTCAATTTCAAAGTTGGCCTCTCTGAGGGTGTCTGGGCTTGTGGCGTGGGGCAACGGGGACCACTCAAAGGCCAGTCTTTTGTCTCCTCCAAGAGAGGTCCCCTCCTGGGTGACAGACTGGGCATCCTGGTGAATGTTAAGATGACAGTAGCAGTTACTGCTTCCCTTACAGTGTCCTAAGATTGGCTCCAGGAAATGTCCCCCAAAAGCTTTGGGGTGTGGGGGAGGAATTGGCGGCCACACTCCTTGGATGCTGCAGAAGTTGGGAGCGGGAACTCCTGAATTCCTGGCCTGACTGTGTGACTTTCAGCAAGGTCCTTGACCTCTCTGGACCTCTGGACCTCATTTCCTTATCAGTTAAATGACGCTCTGGAGCTGAGGCCAAAATAAGTTGTTTCTTGAGACAGGATGAAGCGAGATATACACGGGTCGGGGGAGCTCCTCAGAGTCCTTTGCCCTTTTTTTCTCTTCAAGCCTCAGAGCTAGAACGGCCTCTCGGGGTTCGACTAGTCCAGCCCCTTTCTTTTACGGTTGGGGAAACTGAGGCCAAGAAGGGAGAAGGGGCCAAGAAGGTCACACAGCCAAGGGAGGGAGGAGGAGAAAAAAGGAATGAGCTGGAGTTCCCTCCCAGCCTCTCTCGCCTGAGGCCAGGAGGCCTGACTTGGTTCCCAGTGCCCCACCTGTCAAGGCAGGCATCGTGTCCATGGGTTGAGGGGGCACAGCCCAGATTATGGAGTGGGGACAGGACAGGGGCTGGCCTGGGAAGAGCAGGCTGTCACCTCGGATCAGACCTGTTTACCCAGGGGCTGTCTGGCCTCCTGGGGCCACTACAACTCACCAGCAATGCCTTCTGGGGCAGACGACAGCCCCCAATTAGAGCGAGGTTTGCTTCCTAAGGGCTGTGGGCCTGGAGGCTGCCTTCTGAGATCTGAACGAAGACACAAATGCAAAGAGATGTTTGCTGAGATCTTGCTGTGTGCAGATCTGGGACTCCACATGTATGCTAGGCATGCGGCAATCTGAGAGCACCTACTGTGTGCCCAGCTTGGGAAGTTGCTGTGATGAGCCCCCATTGCACAGATGAGGAAACTGAGGCTTGGAGACATTAAGTGAAATCTTTAACCAAGAACCCACCACCAAGGACCTCTGGGCTTCCTTCCAGCCCTGAAAGGGTTTAAATAATGGCAGGTGTAGTGGGGGCAGCATAAGGGTGTTAGGAGGTTGGGCTCTGAAATCCTCTATAATCCCAGTTGATTCCTGAGCCTCAGTTTCCTCGTCCATAAAATGGGGATAGAAATAGAAAACTCCACTGCATGGAGTTATTATAAAGATGAAGGAACAATTTCTGACTCTGCCACTTGCCAATTGTATGATTCTGGACGATTTCATTTCTACACCTTCATTTGTCTGTGTCTGTAGCAGGGATAATAAAAGCTACGGGTTTTAAATGCAATATCTATGGAAGTGTCTGTCACCCAGCAGGCACTCAGTGTATCGGGGTGAATCTCCCTCTGTCCCCCCAGCCGGAAGCCCATGGGAAAACAGGTCCTTCCCCTGGACCAGCTGGAAAAGCTCAGAACCATTGATTCTTACTGTTGCCTAAAGCACCCCATAAAAGCATCAGAGTTAGGGAATCAGGTGTTTAAACTTTTTTTTAATGTTTATTTGATTTTGAGTGAGAGAGACAAGAGACAGAGCACGAGCAGGGGAGTAGCAGAGAGAAAGAGGGAGACCCAGAATCCGAAGCAGGCTCCAGGCTCTGAGCTGTCAGCACAGAGCCCGACACGGGGCTCAAACTCACGAACTGCGAGATCATGACCTGAGCTGAAGTCAGGCGCTTAACCGACTGAGCCACCCAGGTGCCCCGGGAATCAGGTGTTCAGAGCAGCTGCTCTGGAGTCAGACGTGCCAAGTTCAAAGTCCAGCTTTGGACATGTCACGTGATTTGCTTGAGTCTCCTAATCTTTCCCAGGAGCACGATTAGGGCGCAGTCGCTGCTAAAAGGACTGAGTATATTTTATAGAGCAAGAGACACAGAACCAGCATTTGCCGCTGTTCTTACTACTTAGTTCCATTAACAAGTGTTAAGTTTCTGCAACAGTTGGGGTCTCTGGAGGGCCTTTGTGTGGGGGCCCTGGAGGAACAGGGTGGATGAGGGGGTTCCCTGAACCCAGATTTCCAGTACTCCCCAGTCGGGGCTCCCACCAGCTCCAAGCCTTGGGGTCTTGGCCAGCCCAGCTCCCAAACTGTCTGGGGTACTGAGCAAGCTGTCCCTCTCCAGAAATAGGGCAGAGCAGGCAGTAAGCTTACTGTGTGTGTGTGTGTAGGGGGGTGTCAATGCCTACCCAGTTCCCTGACCAGCTGGCAGGGGCGAGGCAGTAGAGCTAAGAGAAACAGTCTTGCCTCAGCACAGGATGAGTTGCCTGGGTGTCCTGCCTTATATTTGCATGGGTTTGGGGCTTTCTTGTGTTAAACAGCTACCATGTCCCTCCCTGAGGGCAGAATAATAATAATGGTGACAACAGCAATAATAATAATAATAATAATAATAATAATAGCAGCTGATGGTTTCTTAACCCTTTACTACCTACCTTCCCTGTGCCGCAGCCATCCTGTGAATGTGGCACTCCTGTGCCCATCTGGCAGATAAGGAAACCAAGGCTCAATCTGATTAAATGGCTTTACATGATGACACAGCTAGTCATGGCCAAAGTACCACTCGAACCTGAGGCTGTCCCACCCAGAGGGCGCCACGACCACTACCTCCCCGCACCCCCCGCCCCGTGCCCCTCAAATGCTGGAACACAATAAGTTGCTTTACCACCTCGCCACTGTATGACCCCAGACAAGTCACTGTCCGTCTCTGTGCCTCAGTTTCTTCATCTGTGGAATGGAGCAAAGGGAGAGCCCAATTCACAGGTTATTGGGAGTATCTGGCACTTTCTGTCTAGAAAAGGTGTTTGGCCAGGCCTGGGATAGATTGCTTTCTCAGGGAGGGGAGGTTTTATGATCGTGGAGTAGACTCCCTGGCCCCTTCCAACCACTCCCATTTTTCTCCCTGAATAATAGCCTTGGAGAAGTTTATGGGCTTCTCATTCCCCCTCTCCCATCTCCAGGGAATGGCTCCAAGGACCACTCAGGCTGCTGGTCCAGCCTGGTTCCAGCCCCCAGGCAGCCCTCCACGCAGCCCTCCATCCCCAAGGACCGCCTTGGCCGTTAACTTTCAATGGCTGTGTGCAGAGAGGGAGGGAGCGGGGGCAGGGGACAGCAGCTGGAGGCCGTCCTGTCCCCAAGGAGCTGTCGGGGGAGAGTCCGTGGCTGGGCCTAGACAGCAAATGGCAGCAGCCTTCCCCGCCTGAGACGCTGGGGCCTGGGGGCCAGGGCCAGGGGCAGCCGTGACCCTGTGGACAGCACCAACAGCTCACGTCCCACGTGGGTTCGACATGGGTTAGCCGGTTTCCCTTTGGTTCAAAGCTGGGAGGGAAGTGCTCCCTTCGAGGTTCTGCGGGATAATTCGAGTTACTAAGCACCTACTGTGTGCCAGAAAGCTGCGGAGCTCCTTAGCAAGTGCACCGACCCCATTTTATCTTCATGGTAACAACCGTGGAATAGGTGGTGGCATGATCCCATTTTACAGACAAGGAGACTGAGGCCGAGCATCTTGTCCAGAGGCATACGTTCAGGAAGGGGCAGAACAGCGTTGCTTTGTTGTTGTTGAAGTTTATTTATTTTGAGAGAGAGAGAGAGAGAGAGAGTGCATGTAGGTGCGGGCAGGGAGAGAGAGAGAGAGAGGGAAAGAGAGAGAATCCCAAGCAGGTTCTGCACTGTCAGCGTGGGTCTGCTGCGGGGCTCGAACTCACGGACTATGAGACCATGATCTGGGCTGAAATCAAGAGCCAGATGCTTGACTGGCAGCCACCCAGGCGCCCCCAGGGCAGCAGATTTCAACTACCTGTCCCCGCGTTTGGAACTTATTCTAGAGGTCAGGTCCAACAACCTCCTTTTACAGATCGGGAAACTGAGGCCCAGAGGAAGAAGGCAGACTTCTGGCTCCTTGGACATTTACCTTGTCCCACAGCCATGCTGCTCTGTGGCTCTCCTTACAGATTCTGATGCCAGACTCTCAGTTCCTCCTCTAAGAAACGGGCAAAGCCCTTCCTTTCTTTGGACAGTGGTGTTTTCATCTGTGGATCACAGTGCTGGGCACACGATCGACCATAAATATTCATCGGGTAGATGGATGGATGGGTAACTATCACCTGAGAAACAGTATGTCCGTGAAAATGTAGAGAGGCTTTGTGCTTAAGTGACGACAGGGTCCCGCAATGTGGACCAGGGTGGACAGAGGCCACCTGCCTTTCCTCTTAAGCCCCCCGCTGAGCTGCATGTGGGGATGGTTTAACTCCCATATCAGTGTGGCTCCACCCATCAGTTGTAACCTCCTTGCAGGGGGGAGGCTGGGGGCTCCATCTGTCAGGGGCGGTGACGCTCCCAACATCCTTACACCCTTCCTCCCTCGAGGTGGCCAGAACAACTCCTCCAGCTACCTAACAGGCAAGGGAAAGAGAGGTAGCCTTTCCGGGGTCCAGCCTTCCTGGGTTCACCCCTAGAAACACGCGTGCGTGCACACACAGACATACACACACGCGCCCCCCACCCCACCCCTGCCAAGTTCCAGCCAAGTTCTAGCAAGGAGAGATTCTCTTTTCCAGCCTCCTAATCAAATCATGTCCTATTACGCTCACTCTTGGCCCAGTTGGGAATCCCCTAGCTTGCTCAACTGCATTTGATTTTCTTCTTCCTGTGAACGGTTACAAAAGATGTTACAAAAGATGTGTTAGCTAAATAAATACCGCCGTGAAATGCTTAATCCGTTTTGTGTAAAGGGTTGGATTGGAAACAGGAACAGTTTGTGGTAATGTTAAGAGCTTCCCACTAAACCACATCTCCAGAAGGCAGGTAAAAACCTTGTAATCAGAGAGGAAGTGACGTCCCGGGGCTGGGTGCGCCTCTGCTCCGCTGGGATGGTGATCTGACTCCCCAAAGGCAATATGTGCCGTGGGGTCTCCTCCTAGTGACCATGCAAAAGGCAAGAGGAGAGAACGCAATGGGGAAGAAAAAAGGAACGGGGTCTAAGCATCTGCTGGGGGCCGGGCCCCATCGTACACATTATCTGATCTTATCCTCACAGCCGCCCTCTGGGGGTGGGGGGGAGGTTATGATGATGACGATTCCATTTTATAGATGGGAAAATTGAGGCACAGGGCAGGTAAAGTGATTTGCCCAAGGTCACATAGCTACAAAGGGCTTGGAGTGGGACTTCGGCCACAAGTAGATGCCTTCTACCTGGGCTGGGCTGGGGTACCCTTCTACCCTTTCCTACTCCAGCAAGGATGTAATAAATGTCCACAGGGTGCCAGGCCCTGTGCCAGTGGCTGAACAAAATAGAGGGTCTCCCAGCCCTGGCCCTCCTAGAGTGGAATGACCGGAAACGTATAAGGTGAATACCTCCTTAAAAATTGCTAAATGTTCTGCAGACACACACAGGAAGGACCACTAGGGGTGTGGGTAGCCAGAGGGAATCTCTCAGAGGAGGGAAGATTTAGGCTGAGACCAGAAGCATGAGAAAGAGCCAGCCACGAATGAGTGCACGGAACAGCATTCCAGCCGGAGGGAACAGCAGGTGCAAAGAGAACTTAAAATGCTCGAGGAACTCAAAGTTCGACAGGTTCGCTAGAGCGGAGGAGAGGAAGGCATGAGGGGAGGGGTGGGAGGCAGCCAGGGCCAGATCATGGTGGGGAGCTGGAGCCTTACTCCCCTAATGGGTTTTAAGGACAGTGCCAGGTTCTGATGTCCCTTCCAAAAGGTCACTCTGACTGCTGGGTGTTAAATCCATCTATTCCACAAATAGTTGTCTAGCACTCGAGCCACACACTGTTCGACACCCTTCCTGTGGTTTACCCTGAACCAAGAACGCCTCTGTTCTGCACATGAGCTAACAGAGACTCAAAGGCACCGAGTCACCTGCACAAGGACCTCTATTAGGAGTAGAGCCAGGACTGGAATCACCCCTGCAGTGCCTTGCCCTCCTGGCTCATCTTCTGTCCCTCCAGCAACATGGCTGATTAATTAAGGACACTGTTAATTCCTGTCATCAGGTTGGTCCCCTGGTCACTTAGGATGGCAGCCAGGGACTCCAGTGGTGTGTCCCTTTGCCCAGGGCCACCACAGGGTCCCCTGACCAGGGACCCTGTCACTATGGAGGCACCCAGCAGATCCTTCTAAAAATGATGACGATGATTTACCCTTCCCGCCCACAGCTTGACGTATTTCAGCCAAACTGGCACAGAGACCAAGTAAAGAGGCTGCGGGGTGGTGGTTCAAGCCCCAGCTCCTTTGCGTACACGCTGTGAGGCCGAGGGCTATCGCTTCCCCTCTCTGAGCCTCAGCTATCCCATCTGCGAAATGGGTTTGCTAAGATGACTTCATCCCACAGGCTGTCGAGCATCGAGGGAGGTACAGACCGGAGAGGGCTGGCGGGGAGGTAGGCACACTATAGGACCACACTATGGGACTGTGCATTCCTAAGTCAACTAGAAAGTTCTCTCCTCGGGCAGAGAGGTGGTTCTGTGCTTGCCCCACAGCCTGGCAAGTAGGAGTTGAGGAAATACCTATGTTTACTGAGTGTTGGCTGCACACTCTTTAGAAGATGTTCGTCATCACGTGAACCGCACCATGCCATGCACGTGGGTGGACTGGGCACCCCACCCTCATGGCCGCCTCAGTCCTTACAACAAACACCCTGCGAGGTGGGTACAGGCATTAAGCCATATAGAGGAGCCAACTGAGGCCCAGAGAGGCAGACTACCGCAGACCAGTCTCACAGCTATAAAGGGGCCGGGTGGGATTCAAACCCAGGCCTGGCTGACCATAGAGCCGACACTTGGAACCACTACCTGGAAATGCCCGAGAGAAAGCAATGGGGGGTCGCGGGGGACAGGCCTGACTCGGGTTCCCTAGCTGGGAGGGGCCCGGAATGTGTCATTGCAGAGGACTCGGGAATTGTGATGAGCAAACTCACCAGGGCACACAGATGAGGCAGGTAAAATGATAAGCACGTAGTAGGCACTTGGAAAATGTTGGCCGGATTATTCCACTGACGACCGAGTATTCTGAGGTCGGTGTCCCCAGGGTACCACCTTGCTCCTCACCAGGCTCTGCCCCCTTCAGCATCCTCCCGCTTCCTGGCAGAGGTGGGCCGCCCACCTCTGCGGTCCCCCCACCCCGAGTGGCCCGGCAGGCTGTGTGTGTCGCAGGGGCAGCCCCACCAAGATGGAAAGGGCTCAACCCCATTGTGTTCCAGATGGGCAAATAGAGGCCCCGGGGAAAGGTGCTGGGGCGGGTACCTGAGGCCATTGGCCAGAAGCTGCTGAGATAAATTCTCCTGGCTCGCCCTCACCTCTCCCATCTGTGAACAGGGGTGATGACACCCACAAGGTGTGTGTGTTAGTAAGGAAAAGACGGATGTGTCCCCGTGTGGGGTGGAGGGCTGATGGTGAACTACTGAATTCAGAAGGGGACTCTGGGGTGCCAGGCAGGTCTTTCTTTCCTTCTTTTTTTTGTTTTTTTTTAAATGTTTATTTATTTTTGAGAGATCAAGACAGAGCACGAGCAGGGAGGGGCAGAGAGAGAGGGAGACACAGAACCCCAAGCAGGCTCCAGGCTCTGAGCTGTCAGCACAGAGCCCGACGCGGGGCTCGAACCCACAAACCGCGAGATCGTGACCTGAGCCAAAGTCAGACACTTAACCGGCTGAGTCACCCAGGTGCCCCATCATATTCTTGACCATCACTTTAGAGTAGATGCCATTATTATTCCCGGTTTATACACTGAGCCCCAGAGCAGGTGACTGTCACACAGGCAGGAATCTTTAGGCTCTGGTCCACCCGTGTTGGGGTTCATGCCTGCTCCTAACCACGGTCTAGTTTGCCTTCCTAGAGCGCAAGCACACGTAGGACTCTAAGGGAACCTCTACTCTGCCGCCATTGCTTTGTGGCTGGGGAAACTGAGGCCAGGAGAGGGAGACTCACTTGCCCCAGATGATAGAACTGTGGAAATGTGACCAGAGTGTTTACCTGCAGACTGTTCCCATGAGTCATAGCTTCTTTGCACCAAAGGGAACTTGGAGGCTGCTTGGGCTCATCCATCCAATAGGAGCCTGACCCCCATCATCCCTTGACTCCTGCTTGAATGCTCCCAGGACGGGGAGCTTACTACTTTGTGAGCCACCTTAGTACAAGGCTCCCATTTTTACAGAGCCGTTCCCTGTCACTTCCTCGCTGGTGGGAGGTAAAGCGGGGAGTTTTTCATAATGGGACATACTAAAACTCCAAATTCCATGCAATCAGCTCCTGAAATTTCCGAACCTCAATCAAATTTCCAATTTTAAGGCAATATAGACACACCAGAGATTTTTCCATAATGATCAAAAAGACTGTCTCAGACCACCATCACCTGGTAGAACTTTCTGTGAAAAGACCATTCCAGACCACCACCACCTAGTAGAACTTTCTGTGGTGATAGAAACGTTCCAATTTTGTGCTGTCCAGTACGGCAGGCACTGGCCATGTGTGGCCATTGAGCACTTGAAACGTGGCTGGTGTGATAAAGAAACTGAATCCATAATTTTAATTTTAATGAATTTAAATTTAAATAGCCACGTGCGTGGGGCGCCTGGGGGGCTCAGTCGGTTGAGAGTCCGACTTCGGCTCAGGTCATGATCTCACAGCCTGTGGGTTTGAGCCCCACGTCGGGCTCTGGGCTGACAGCTCGGAGCCTGGAGCCTGCTTCCTGTCCTGTGTCTCCTTCTGTCTCCGCCCCTCCCCCACTCTCACTTTGTCTCACTCTTGTCTCTCAAAAATAAATAAATGTTAAAACAAAATTTTTTTAAATAAATAAATAGCCACGTGCGGCTTCCTATTGGATAGCACAGTGCTAGAATTTTCTAGAATCCACAGAGCCCATTTCTTCAACCGTTCCTTGTAGGGCAGGGAGAAAGGACAGTGGGACTGTAACCAGCCCAGTGTCTTGCTGGGGGACCCTAGACAGGCCTATTTCTCCCTGGCCTCCGTGTCCCCATCTGGTAAATGGGAAAGTGGTAATGATAACAATACCTGCCTGACCGGCTTGGGCACACAGTGGGGACTCACCCACCCCAAGCTGTGTCCACAGGCTTTTATAAAATTAAATAAAGTTAAGCTGGGCCTTTTATCCCCTCCCGGCCCTTTGGACAGCAGGGAGTGGGGCATCTGGAAAGCTGGGTCTGTTTGCTCATTTGTCCAAGCTGTGAGGACTTAGTGAGCACATACTATGTGCCTGGCCCCATACTGGGCTCTGGGGTACAGCTGCTCCCTCAGGGGGTTCAAGGTTCCCTGCTGCAGCATCAGGTTGTCCGGGGGCCACCTAACCCAGCAGTGGACTCAGCCCGGGTCCTCGCATGGAACTCTATGCATCGATGAGGGACAGGTCATAGGGACGCTTCACTAAGCCACCGTGGAGAGAGGGCTGGGCCGATGGGCCTCTGGGCAGGGAGCAGAGGAAGGGTGGAGGAGAAGGGGACAGAGATGGTTGAGGACCCAGGCTGGGCAGTGGGGACGAGACACTCCCCATTTAGGCCCTAGAGCACCGCACTCTTCCCGTGATCCACAGCGAAGAGGGGCCCGAATGCCGGCTGATGAGACAGCAGAAAGCGAGCCAGGCTTCGGGGCCAGCGGATCCCCGGCACAGAGCCTCTGGGCATCCACATCCACTGCAGGAGACCAGCCGGGCCGGTGCCAGGCACACTGACACAGACATTTTGGCCTGGGCAAGAGAGAGACCCAGCAGGGGGAGCAGGGCCTGGCCACCGACCCCCGGGATGAGCAGCAACCCCCCACGAAGGGAGAATGGGGACCAGGCCTGTGTCAGAAGCTGAATATGCACTGGCTAATGTGATCCTCAACACAACCCAGGGAGATATGGACTGTTATTCTCCCATTTTCCAGAGGAGAAAACAGAGGCCCAGGGACCAGAAGTCACAGGGATTCATCTAGTCAAAGCTTACCCTGTGCCCAAGACCCTGTTTCACCACCTTGGGGCTGTCCTTCCCCCAGAGCTTTTCTGGGAGGTGCTAAAATACAGTCTCCTGGGCACCACAGCTCAAGGGTGGCGGGGGGACCCCAGGCTCTGGGCTAGGTCTTGAACCCTGTATTTCAACCAACTCCTGGGCAATGCTGTGTACACAGCCCCCACTGGAAAGCCCCAGGATCATGGGGGCGGGGTGCATCACCCCCAGGTCACATCTAATTCTCGGCCCGTTGTGCCACAAAAACAGCCTCAGACTGGCGCAGACAGACCTGGGTTCGAGTCCTGGTCTGGCCTCAGCTTCTCCATCTGTAAAGTGGGGCCGCCTACTCCCCGTCCCTGTCCTGGAGGGGTTGCAAGGACTCAGGGAGGCGGAGGATGGCTCAGTGAGCACCAAAAGTTCCGGACACCGCGGCTATTGTCACACCATTCTTTGTGTCGGTGGCCTGGGGTCAGCTTACTTCGACCAGCCAAGCAGGCACTTAAGTAGCACCTCTGTGTGCAGGGACACCGGGTGATACAAGGCTCAGGGCCAGCCCTCGGTGGTCCAGCAGGCAGGGCAGGGGTGGAGAGATGGCTGTACAGACTCACGGGCCCTGGCAAGGTGTAGGGAGCCGTCAGGAGGCAGAGGGGTCCCCGAGCTTGGGGTCTGGATGGCAAAGACTTCCCGGAGGAGAAGCCACACTCCTGGGCTGGAATGAGCGCCCCCCCTGCCCCCTGGGAGCCGGGAGCCCTAGCCCTGGTCTTTTTCAGGACTCCGAATCGGGAGAAAACGGCTTCTCTTCTCCCAACCTCAGTGTCCCCATGGGTAGAATGAGGGGTGGGGTCAGATGATGTCTGGAGGGACTTTGGCCGTCAGAAGGCAGTTTGGAGTGAGCCCCCCAGGGATGGGCACCGTTCGGGTGGGGGGAGGAAAAGCAAAAGGGGGCATTCCCGGCAGGAGGGAATGGCTAGAATGCAAAGACGCGAGGTGCGACGGTGCCTGGGTGTCCCGGGGGCAAAGCGGACACTGGGTGGCCCCAGTAGGGATGATGCCAAAGGAATGGGGAGCCAGGTGGACACCCAAATGGCAGGGAAGAAAACCACATAAATTACAACCAGAATAGCACCATTTACTCGGCCCCTCTATGGGCTCAGCTACATCGATACCCTTCCGGGATCCTTGCGTTATGGGGAAACAGGCTCAGGACAGCTAAGTGACTGCTGAGGGTCTCAGTTTCTCTATCTGTAAAATGGGGATAGCATGGAGCCCAGGGTCTGGCATACAGGAAGTGCTCAATAAATGGGAGCCGCTAGTGGAAACAGCAACAGAGGCAGGTCCGCGAGACCAGAGTCCAAAGCTTCGATGTACTTCTAGTCCTCTGGGAACCTAGCTAATGTGACTTTTGACGTTAATATTGGTATTAATAATGACAGCTAAATCAGACACCGTTCCAAGGGCTTTACACACTTAATCCTCACGACGCCCTATGAGACGGGAAGTGTTGTCAACCCTATTTTACAGATGGAAACTGAGGCTCAGAGAAGTTAAGTCAGTGGCCCTGGGCACACAGGTGATTAGAACCCAGAGCCCAGGCTCTTAACCACTCTGGGAACTAACCACTCTGGGTCACCTGCTGCCAGAGACTTTGCTTACTGGTGGCATGCAAGAAGCCGGTTTGTTTGCAAGCCCCTCACCTCTATCCATCCCTCCCTGCTGCCCCAGTGCCAGACGGGGCCACGTGGGCAGTAGGGAGCTACAGCAGGTAACAGAGCAGGAGCAGGGTTCACACCACCAGCCTCTGGGAGGTGGGCCAGTCATGGGGTGCGGAGGGGTGGGTGGGGACCAGCCAGACGTCCCCAACAGCGGGCCCTGCCCTTCGGCCTTACCCCATGGTCTCCACGGGCCCGAGGGGACAGATGGCATCGCCCAGGCCTGGGCCGCGGCTGTCACTCGCCAGATGAGTTACGAGCAGGCTGAAGGAGTGGCAGCCGGGGGTGGGAAGGGGCTACAAAAACAATTGCAGGGAGACCCCGGGACAATGGGGGCCACGTGCCACGGGGGCAACAGTCGTTTGTCGCACAATGGGCCGCCGGGGGGGACAGAAGCCAGGCCAACTGCTGCTGCTGACAGGGCCGGCCGGGTTTTCAAATCGTTTCCAGGCCCTGTTTTCCTACAAGGCAGCCAATCGCTGGGGTAGCCGGGCGGTCACCTGATGCCAGCTTGGTGGGCTGAGGGCCGAGGCCCGGCGACAACCGAGCAGTTGTGGCCATGGCAACGCTAATTGTGGCCCTAAAACAAGGGGAGAGAGAGCGAGAGAGAGAGCGGGTGAGGTGGGAAGGAGGGGGAAGAGAGGCTGAGACACCAAGGCAGAGGAGAGGGGACGCTAGCTGCGGTGGCCCGCAGGTGACAGAAGCCGAGGTCCACCGTGGGTCCCCTGTCACATGCAGGACAAAGCCAGAGGCTGCGTTGTTTTTTTCTCTCTCCCCCTTTCCATGAAGCCCCGACACACTCCTGCTTGAAACATGGAGCTTAGAATTTGGACCGCGGGCCTCCGGGCTGCAAACCAGAAAGGCCCTGGCCAGTTTGCAGCCACGTTACGACGTGGACGGGATGCTCCCGTGGGGCATCTTGGAGCCGTGTGGCAAGCATGACGTCGGAGGTGCTGGGGGTCATGGTTACCCCACATCGGGGTACCTGCCTGCCATCCTCAGTGGGCAGCCTCTTCCTTCCCGTAGAGACTGATGGTTTTGCTCGCACATCTGTTGAGGGGTGGTGGGCCTGCGTCCCAAGTGGAGGCTCCGGGGGCTTCCTGGGGTCACGGTGAAGAGCTCCGCAGCCTTCAGGCTGTGCTGCCTGGTTTCCAGACCCCCCGCTTCCTGTTACACATGGCTTTGGGCCAGTGACTCGGGGCTCTGAGCCTCAGTTTCCCCATCTGTAAAAGCGGGGGGGGATGTGGGCATATCCTACCTCTCAGGGCTACTGTGGGGATCGGGCGGGATTGAAAAGGACTGTGCTTGTTGAGCACCGAGCCCTGTGCCTCAGTTTCCCCACCCATAAAATGGGAATCATAATAATACTACCATTTGCCTCATGAGGTGACCCAGAGATTTAAACGGGTTTCTGCCTGCAAAGGGCTTGATATGGTGCCGGGCACAGAGTAAGTGCTCAACAAACATGAGCGTTTATCATTCTGGGGGGAGGGGCTAACGTGAGATGTGTTAAGTGGGTAAATGAAGGAATGAATGATTTGAGGATGTGTGATCCTGGCTGCCAAAGCGGGAGGATCCTGGGTCCCCATGTCCAGCCCCGGGGATGGGCAGATTAGGGAAGCTGGGGGAGGTGAGGGACTAAAGGGGCGATTCCAGAGGTGGGGGGGCCCCCCAAGAGCTGGCCTGAGCTCCCCGCCCCGCCCGAGCTCCTGCCCCTCCCTGCAGGCTCCTGGCCACCACCACCGGCGAGGACGACCTTCCCGGGGACCTGCAGTCGCTGTCCTGGCTCACAGCTGTGGACGTGCCGCGGCTGCAGCAGATGGCGAGTGGCCGCGTGGACCTGGGTGGCCCCAGTGCACCCCACCCACATCCAGGTAGGCTCAGGGGTGAGGTGGAGGCGGGGCATGAGGGCGGTGCAGGGGAGGGGCGGCGCTCAGCACTGCCACCCACCCGCCGTATGTCTGCGGCCAGATCTCTGTCCGTGTCTGGGCCTTTGTTTCTCCATCTGTAAAATGCGACTAATCATGCCTTCCTCAGAGGGATGTGGTTCATTCATTTGCTCACCACTGTGCACCAGGCCCTGTGTGAGCTAAGGTGTCGGTGAAGAAGAAAGACAGCCCTGCCCCGACCCTGATATGTCTTGAAGGTCTAAAGCAGTTACCAAACTGTGGCCCGCGGGCCAGATGCAGCCGGCAACCTGCAGCCTGTTTGCTTTTTTTTTTTTTTTTTTTTTATTGCCTTCGTGTTCAGAATGGTTTTACATTTCTCAAGGATGGTAAAAAACAAAAACAAACAAACAAAACAAAAGAGAAGACAGAAGCTATATGGCTGGCAAAGCCTCAAATATTTGCTCCCTGGCCATTTACAAAAGCCTCCTGAACCCTGATCGTCAAAGAGGTCATACGTGGAAAGTGCCAAAGGTCCTGGCACACAGTAGGTGCTCAATAAACGGCAGCCAGTCGCAGTCATAGCAAGTGGACTAAATATTTAGAGACCCAGAAAGCACTGGAGACCAACAATCAAGGAAAACCATCATCACAGTATGTTAAAAGGACCGACAGTTGAGAAATTCGTGTCTAGGATTATTTCTTTCATTGAACAAACTGTTCTTGGCCAAAACATCTATAGCAGGGGTCAGCAAACTTTTAACGTAAAGGGTCAAGGAGTAAATATTTTAGACTCTGTGGGCCATACGGTCTCCGTTGAGATGCTCAACTTTGTCACTGTGGCGCAAACCCAGCCCTAGACAATATGTAAACGAAGGGATGTAGTCGCGGGCCAGTAAAACTGTGTTTACAAAGACGTGCTGTAGGCTGGGTTTGGCTGGCTGGCCGTGGTTGGCCAAGCCCCGATGGAGAACTTCCAGCTGTATGACATCGGGCAAGCACCCTCCCCCTCTGACCTGTGTCCTCCTCTGCGACAAAAGGACAGCCGCACTGCCCTCGCGGGGCGACGCGGAGACGTGACGCCGAAAGCTCCTTGCACGCACAGTCGGGGCTGTGTGGCACACGAGCGGGAACCCTCCCCTCTCCACCGCGTTGCCGCACGCCTCCTGTGTCCCTGTCTCCGTGCCAGGGGTTTGGAGCACTGGGTCATATAAGATGTGGTCCTAGTTGTCAGGGAGGAGCTGAGGGCCTGGTCAGAGAAGAGGGCAAGGCGAACAGATCACAGGCACAAGGGGATGAGCCCAAGGGGTGGCGGCCAGGACTCAGAGGAGAGCTTCCTGGAAGAGGTGGCCCCCCGGGCAGGATCATCTTGCAGGTCAACTTTGTTTCACCTGGAAGGTAGCCCCAAGTCAGAATGGTACAGTGAGCATCTGTGATAGATTAGCCATGCTAATCTGAGCTAATCCTTGGCGGACGAGCAGGACTCAGCAAAGGGGAGACAGGCACAGAGGCATTTAGAGCTAAGCCTAGAGGACTGGGGGATGGAGGCACGTTTTTGAGGAGAGAGATGAACATAATGAGTTGATGCTTTAGCTTCACGATGGACGAGGGCCAAGATGTTCATGACATCATCATCGTTAATTATCCGCTCGTATTTATCGAGAGCTTATGTGCCGAGCAATGTAATGAGCACAACCTCCTGACAACTTCATACGTAGGTAATCTCGGTAGTGCCGCTGTACAGATGGGGAAACTGAGGCTGGCCCAAGGTCACACAGCTGGTAGGAGCCCACTGGTCACTCCCACGCTCCCGGGCAGTGGTTTGCCAGGCACCTGCTGTGCACCTGGGTGGGGGACGGCTCCATTCTCCGGAGGTCCCCGGGGACTGAGCTGCTCTGACCCACTCCTCCAGCCCAGCGGCATCTCTGTGCTTCCCTTTTGCAGGTGCCTTGGCCAGGGCAGCCAGCCTGCATGTGGGAGCCACCCCAGGTCCACTGCTCCACGGCCCGGCTGGCATGGTCCCCCCAGGCATGCTAGGCCTGGGCCCCATAGCCAATCACAGAGCCAGCGTAAGTGCCACCGCGTGGGTCGGGGAGCTAGAACGGGGGGCCCTCCGGGGCTGGGGTGCCCCACCCTCACCCTGACCTCTGTCTCCCCCTCTTGCGGCCTCTGCAGATGAACCAGATCCCTGTGGGGGGCCAGCCCTCATCCAGCCTGCAGGACCAGCCACAGCTGTACTCGCCCGCCTCCCAAACGCAGTTACCGCTGCCCCCAGGCACCCAGCAGGTACCGGGGGCTGGCGGGGGCCCCTGGACTCGGAGACACACACCCCTGCCTTGGGCTGGCCAGGGAGCTCTCTGAGCCTCAGTTTACTCCCCTGCAACATGGGCATAACATTGCGTGTCATTGAGTCCTTCATTCCGTCCCCTAAAACCGCTGCACGGGGCAGGGACAGGATTATCTCCCGGGGCCATAGACCTGACATCTTGCTAAACAGCGTCTCCTGAAAAGGGAGCCCGGGGTTGGGGCTGGGGGGCATCCTGTGAGTGGCTTATGCTCTCTCTCACCTTTTCTCTCTGCCACCCTTCCCTGCCACGCCCGTGAGAAGCGCCCCCCTATGGGCCTGTACGGCTCCCCGTTTGGAGCACGGCCTCCCTACCCCCAGCCCCACATGGCTGTGCATTCGTCTCGGGAACTGCACCCCAAACACTACCCCAAGCCCATCTACTCATACAGGTGAGGTCCAGGACGGGCTGGGGCCACAAGGGGCTCGGGGAGGAGAGGGGCGAGGCTATCCCAGACAGCTAGATGTGGTGCGATGGCTCAGACTTGCAAGGGGGAGTTTGGGGGGGAGTGGGGAACCCCCAGGTGGGACCTGCTCGAGGAAGGACCATCGTGTGTCCAGTCAGCCCCCAGGGCTGAGAACCCACTCCCGACTCTGTCACTCATAAACTGTGTGGCCTTGGGGAAGTGGCTTGGCCTCTCTGAGCCTCAGTTTCCTCTGGTGTAAAAAGTCATCGAAACAAGAGGATTGTGTACCTCACAAGATTTGGATACGGCTGGGGCGGGAGGTAAGCAAGCCTGGTTAAAGTCTAAAGGCCCACAGGCATGAATTACGGAGAAGGAATAAAGAGAGGAAAAGCACTTTCTCAGATTGGTACCAGTGTCCGAGCTCAGGGTCAAGGAGAAGGGCGGGAGGTGGGGAAAACGTAGGGCCGTGGAAAGGTACCAGAGCTAACGCCGTTGGAGCATGTAGGGGCTGGTACCGCTGGGGTCAAGCAGGGCAGGCTTCCTGGCAGAGGAGACCTGGGGCCGTCAGCCCGAGCCACCGTCACCCCCGCCTTCTCCACCCTGTGCCTCCAGCTGTCTGATTGCCATGGCCTTGAAGAACAGTAAGACAGGCAGCCTGCCTGTGAGCGAGATCTACACCTTCATGAAGGAGCACTTTCCCTACTTCAAGGTGAGGGGCCCCAGCCTGGCCTAGGGGTGCTGGAGCCGCCCCGGCCTCTCGTACTGCCAGAACCCAGGACCTGGCCCCGGGGCCACACTGGGTCGCCCTTTTAGGCCCCCAGTTGTGTCCATAGGCACCGTTCACACAGTCAGGGGCAAAGAAATCCAGAAGGGAAAGGGGGCATCTGAGCTGGGCTCTAACGAGGGAACAAGTTCACCAGGCATCCGCGGGAGCAGGGGAGGGGGGCGGCGGGAAGAGGGGCTAACCTAGTTACTCAGCACCGACTCGGTTCAACATACGGATGCAGGGGCACCTGGGTGGCTCAGTCACTTGAGTGTCTTGATTTCAACTCAGGTCATGATCCCAGGGTCATGGGATCAAGCCCCACGTCGGGCTCTGAGCTCAGCATGAAGCCTGCTTAGGTGTCTCTCTCTCTCTCTCTCTCTCTCTCTCTCTCTCTCTCTCTCCCCCTCCCCCCCTTCCCTTCCCTCCTTCTCCCGGCTCACGTGCTCTCTTCCCCTCCCTCTGAAAAAGTGAACAATTTCAAAAACATACTGATGCAGAACACAGGCTTGGCAAGAGCTTTTGCCCCGCCGAGCCTCGGTTTTCTCATCCATAAGATGGGGAGGATAATACCCCTCTGCCAAGGTTGGCGAGGACTCTGCGTGTAAAGGGCCTGGCAGCTCCTGGCACGTGGTGGGCCACTAGGAACGTTAGTTTTGCTGGCATCCAAGCAAACTCAGGAGCCGGTGGTCAGAGGGTCGGTACCAAGCTGTGAGGTCGCCGACTTGGACCGTGCCCTCCGCAGAAAATGCCGCGCACCGTAGTGTGTGCGGGAGGGGAAGAGGCCATGAGGTGCGCTGTCGTATCTGCTTACCTCACAATCAAGTATGAGCGTTGAAAACTGTCTGGCATTGAATACACTCGGCCAGTTATCCGTGCATTCGCATCGGCTCGCTTGCTCGCCGAGCGGGAGAGAAAGGACGGAAAATTCGGCATCCCCGGGCCGGTTCTCAAGTAGTAACTGTTGGCTGCAGCCAAAGTGCACCTGCCCCTTTAACAGGGCACGGGCCCTCCAGTTTGCCCCAGTCCCTACCGCTCTCTCTCGTCTTCCCAACTCAAGGCGGGTGTCGGAGTGTCGTGTTACCCCGCCCCTGCCGCGCCTGCCCCTCTAGGCCCGCCTTTGAGAGGCCCCTGGAGAGGAAGAGCTCATAGGGAGGTCTCTGAGGGGGTCTCCTGCGCGTCCGTCTCTCCCCACAGACGGCTCCCGACGGCTGGAAGAACTCGGTGCGGCACAACCTGTCCCTGAACAAGTGCTTTGAGAAGGTGGAGAACAAGATGAGTGGCTCCTCGAGGAAGGGCTGCCTGTGGGCCCTGAACCTGGCCCGCATCGACAAGATGGAGGAAGAGATGTACAAGTGGAAGAGGAAGGACCTTGCCGCCATCCACCGGAGCATGGCCAACCCCGGTGAGGCCCACACGCACCGCCCGGCCCGGCTCTGCCTGCGTCCTGCCTGGCCGGCACCAAGTCTCGGCCCGATGGGGGGCACACGGGCCTCTGGTGAACTTCCCGCCTGTGAACTATGCCTCCCCTCCCTGCCCCCCTCCCCTGTGGCTGCTCAGCTCAGAGCCCTGGTCACAGGTCTGGGAAAAGCTGTTCAGTCTCCCCTCAGCAACCCCTAGTTTCTCCCAGAGAAACACCAGACGAGACAACCACGGGATGACGTCGCTTTCGTACTTCTCCTACCACATCGGCACTGAGTTTTAAAACCATAAAATAATAGGGGCGCCTGGGTGGCTCGATCGGTTAAGCGTCCGACTTGGGCTCAGGGCATGATCTTGTGGTTCGCGGGTCCAAGCCCCGGATCGGGCTCTTGGGCCGGCAGCTCAGAGCCTGGCGCCTGCTTCGGATTCTGTGTCTCCCTCTCTCTCTGTCCCTCCCTCATCACGCTCTGTGTCTGTCTGTCTCTCTCCCTCAGAAATAAACGTTAAAAAAACTTTTTTACATATTAAAAAACATAAAATGATAAAATAATAAAGTAATAACACCCAGTGTGGGCTAGGATGTGGAGAAACAGGCACCTCCGTGTCTAACTGATGGGAACCTAAGTGAAACTTTTCCGGGACACAGTAATAGAACAAAACCCTGCAAACTGTACCTCATTGTTTGCACCAGTTATTATTTTTTTAAGTTTATTTATTGATTTTGAGAGAGAGAGAGACAGGGAGAGCGAGTGGGGGAGGGGCAGCGAGGGAGAGAGAGAATCCCAAGTAGGCTTCACGCTCATCGTGGAGCCCGACGCGGGGCTCGAACTCACAAACCGTGAGAGCGTGACCTGAGCTGAAACCAAGAATCGCTTAACTGACTGAGCCACCCAGGCACCCCCTTGATCCAATCACTTCTGGCCACGTGTGCTGAGGAGATCAAAGATTTCAACAAAAGGCTTACACACAACGTGATTCATCACAAAATTATTTCTAATGGTAAAAAATTGAAAGCAATCTAGACATCCTACAAGAGGGGATTAAATAGACACAATGTCATACCATGCAAGGACTAGAGAGAAAAATATTTTTGGAATAGAAAGAAATACTTCCAACACAACAGGTGAAAAAAAGACAGGTTATGAAGCCATATCACACAGCCTCATTATATTTTAAAATGCATATGTGATGTTACATGAACATATACATTTATATATGTGTGTATATCCACTCATATGTGCGTATATGTACTTATGTGGACACACACACACACACACACACACACACACACACACAGACTAGAAGAAATATACCAAACTCTTTACTGTGAATGAAGAGACCACTGGTAATTTTTATATTCTTCACGTTTCTGTATTTTCCAAATCTACCCTGTTCGTGAACCTCTTTGCTATGAGAAAAAAAATATGGCATGTTTTGTTGTTTTTTTTTTTTTTTTTTAATTAAGAGATGTGAAGGGGAGGGGAGAATGTGAAATGAAAGGCCAGTCCCACCCAGCCTTAGGAATATGTGGCCTGACTCCATGGGGATTGGCATGCCTGGTGTTTGCATATGAAGGAGGACAGGAGTATAACTCAGACACGAATAATTCAATAAAGAGAAGAAAAGGGGACCATAGCGGGGTCCGGGAGGCCCTCAGCGGAATGAGTACCGTGTGATGCCCACCCCTCAGAGAGCCCTGGGGTCTGGCTTGAGACCTGAGGCCAGCCCTGACACGTTTAGAGTAAGACCCAGGTTGGAAGCGTCCTCTAAAGTGAGTGTAACCTAAATCGATCCTGGGACCCTAGCGGTCCAGTCTCGAACTGGTGTTACGGTCCAGGAGACACGAGCCAGCAACCAAAAGTAATTCCACAGTCATGGTCTTGTTCGTATCCAAGGCCGTCAAGGAGGATCCAGCTTTAACTCACAGCGACACTTCTTAATGTCTCTTGAGCAGCAGGGAGTGGCGAGGGCCCCTTGCACGTTGATGCATTTTGTCCCCATGTCGTGGATTTGTAACCTCCGCCGGACCTCCTCTTGCAGGGCGTGAGGAGCTCCAGGCGAGGTCCTAGGGTTACTGCACTGTCCCAATGAGAGGAGCTCATGTTATTATCCGAGGCCCTTCTCCTTCCTCAAAGACCCTACCCTGTGATTTCATGACATTTCCCCAACAACACTGTGTGGAGCGTATGATGCCATCTCCTAGATGAAGAGACCGAGGTTCAGAGGGTCCAAGAGGTTGGCTAACGGTCGCGCGCATGGTTTACCACTGGGGCCTGGGAACTGCAGGGTGGCTGCTCAGTGACCTCTCCCACTTGCCTGCAGAGGAGCTGGACAAGCTGATCTCGGACCGACCGGAGAGCTGCAGACGCCCTGGCAAACTGGGAGACCCCGAGGGCCCCGTGCTGACTCATGCCACCACGGTGGCCATGGCCCATGGACGCCTGGCTGTCTCCCAGCTTCCGCCCCAGCCACTGATGACCCTGTCCCTGCAGTCCGGCCCCCTGCACCACCAGGTCCAGCCCCAGGCACATCTCGCCCCAGACTCTCCCGCCCCGGCCCAGACCCCACCGCTGCACGCCCTGCCGGAACTGAGCCCCAGCCCCCTCCCCCACCCCGCCATGGGAAGGGCGCCCGTGGACTTCGTCAACATCAGCACCGACATGAACACTGAGGTGGATGCCCTGGACCCCAGCATCATGGACTTCGCTCTGCAGGGTGAGGCCGGAGGAGTGGCGGGGTGGGGGTGGGGGGCTGGAGGGCCAAGAAGATGGGGGAGGGCAAGAGAGAGGAGGTCTGTCTGCATTTCCACCTCCGCTCATTCCTTCAACAAGCACTCCCCAACCGCCTAATGACGGTGAAGTACAGCCAGCATTTAGTGAGCGCTTACTGTATACCAGGCCTCGTGCCAAACGCGTCATAGCCATCACCCCCATGTCACCCTGCATCGGCCCTGGGGGGCCACTGCCATTTCACGTCCCCATCCTGCCAGCGAGGAAACTGAGGCAGAGGAGCGAGGTCCCCTGGCTCGCCGGTGGCCCAGCCGGGATTTCAACCCAGGTCCGTCCGACCCCCAACTTTTCCACTCCCACTGCTTCCACTCGCACGTGCCAACCTCATGCCGGGTCACACTCTGGCCCCCACTGCCTGCCACACGGTCGTCCCTGATACACAGGAGCTGAGCGGATGACCCTTGTGACTCATCCGTTCACGACCGTGTGCCAGCCAATGGCCGAGAACTCCTCTGCCCTCAAGGAGCTCGGTGTCTAGAGAGGGAAACGGACCGGTTGGCAGTTTGTTAGTTAGCAAGCGAGCGAGTCACGTACAGCTGTGAACTGGGTGTATCCGGACCTCGCCGCCTCCTGCCTGTCCCCCGAGATTATCATGTAGTCAAACTGTGTTGTAAACTGTGTTGTGCTGTTCTGTCCCCTGACCTTGCCACAGTGGGACCCCTTAGTGAGAGTAAGTGCTTCCCACACAGCCCCCTGTTTAAGCCCCCGAGGGGAGGGAGGGGGCGATTGTCTCCATTTCATTCCAAGGAGCCTGAGGCTCCGAGACAGAAGTGATGTTCCCAGGGATGCCCAGTGGGGTGGGAAGGGAAGGGGGGGGCGGCTAGAACGAACTTGGTGTCTCCATGCTCCCCTGCGGTACCCGACTTTGAACCCCAGACATGGTCTTTGCCTCTTCCTTAAGATAGGATTTGAACTCGGTCTGTTTGACACGAAGCCAGCTCACCCAACCGCTTTTGTCTTTGAAAGGGAACCTCTGGGAGGAGATGAAGGATGGGGGCTTCAGCCTGGACACGCTGGGGGCCTTCGGAGACTCCCCCCTTGGCTGTGAGCTGGGGGTCTCGGGCCTGACCCCCGTCTCCGGCGGCAGCGACCAGTCTTTCCCAGACCTGCAGGTGACGGGCCTGTATGCTGCGTACTCGACCCCAGACAGCGTGGCCGCGTCGGCCACAACCTCATCCTCCCAGTACCTGGGCAGCCCAGGGAACAAGCCCATCGCCCTGCTTTGAGGTGACGCCTCACCTGCCCCGGCACCCGGAACCCCGGGCTTGGGGTTCCTGGACGCAAGCCTCTCACATCTCCGTCGGCACCCCGGGCCCTCTCGCACCTCGGCAGGAGGCCTTTGGGGCCACCTCGAGTCAGAAGGACAGAGGACAATGGACAGGCATTGCAGCCTCCCTGACCTCCTGACACCTGAGAACGAGATTTCTCCAGCCTGCATCCCCGCAGTGCTCCCGAAACGACCCGCAGTCCCCTCTGGGGTGGGACCGCCATGGAAACACCCCGGCAGGGAGGCCCTTTAATTTATTCTTCTGGGATTAAGCCTCCACCTCAGCCTCCAGAGGACAGGCCTTGAGGCCAGGAGCAGAGCTGGGAGACTGGCGCACCTCTCTTGGACCGGACCAGGCTGAACTCCGGAATGGGTGCCCGGCCCTCCCCTCCAGGCTCCCCACTCCCGGAGTCTGTTGGAGTTTCACACAACAGGTCCCGGGCCCATGCAGGGCACCGTGTCCCTGTGTACATTTATTTATATTTATTGGAGCCCATCCACACCGCCTCTCGGAACCCAGCCCCTGGCCTCTGGAATGAGAGTCCCCGGTACCTCTCCCTGCATCCTGGCAACCTTAACTCCCAAATTACAGGTGAATCGTGACGCCAACCGGCTCTTAACCCCTTTGCAGCCCTGGGCTGCTTTTTAGAACAGAAAGCACTTTTGACACTATGAGACATCCACTTTTTCTACATTAGATTCCAGATACTTTTTTTTTTTTTTTAACGTTTATTTATTTTTGAAAGAGAGAGAGAGACAGAGTGCGAGCAGGGGAGGGGCAAAGAGAGAGGAAGACACAGAATCCGAAGCAGGCTCCAGGCTCCGAGCTGTCAGCACAGAGCCCCGTGCGGGGCTCAAACTCATGAACCATAAGATCATGACCTGAGCTGAAGTCAGAGGCTTAACCGACTGAGCCACCCAGGCGCCCCAGAGACCGGATGACTTTCTAACTGCTCAGGCATGGTCCAGATTTCTTCCCACGTGCTCCTAAGAGGGGAGGTGCCATACATAGTTTGGGGCTGGGGGCTTTCTAAGGGCAAATCGGGAGGGGGATGGGAAGAATGGCAGGGGCGTTCTGTGCTGGAATTAAAGACACTCCTGGTGGAGGGCAAGCAAACTGAACCATGTAAAACTTGACCCATGCAGCGAGTGGGGGCCAGCAAAGCTATAATGCAGAGTATTTATTGGCACCTGTTTGTCTGTTCATTGCCCTGTGACCGTTTTACGTTTCTTTTCTTTTTTTTTTCTTTTTGTCAACTGATTTTGCAAGTGGCGGATTCTGCAGACGGTGGGTTGGAGGAGGGACAGGAGAGGGGGGTGGGGAAAAGAGAAGGTAACTCGGGATCTTCCAGCTAAGGTGATGCCAAGAATCTGCTAGTGTGGCTTGTGCCACTGCCCTCTCTTGACCAGCTGGATGTTTGGCTCCTGTGTCTGCGAGTTCCCAAACCCAAGAGCCAGAATTTTCATCAGCCAGCCACCTGGAGGGTTCAGGGTTTAGACTTGTCTTGAAGGGCCACCTTTAAGTACTTCCTACCTGGTTCCGGAACTTTCTGCCAAGCAGCCACCACAGCCCGGTGCTGTGCGTCTGAGCAGGACCGCTCAGCTGCTTTGTGTGATGTGCCCCCCGATAAGTTAAGATGTTTGAGTCATTGTCAACAAAGACCCCGCGTTCGGGCAACACCAAGACTCTGTAAGAGTAGTGATGAATAAATGTCTTCTGTCAATAAAGGCTGAACGGCAGCCCTGTGGCTTGGGGGAAGATGGGGGAGGGGGGAGGTGAAGGACAAAAACGCCATTTGTCACAACCCTCACAGGTGAGGCCCCATTTTACAGATGGGGAAACTGAGACCCAAAGAGGCAACACTGAAGCCAGGCCTCTGATGCCAGGTTCCCATTGCCCCAGAAACTGGGGGGAGTTGGCCATTCATTGGTAAAATTAGCGTGGCCATCATTTACGGTCCCTCAGTGCCAGGCTCTTGACAGGCATTATCTCCGGCGGGGATGTGAAGCCCGTTTTTTGCTCAGAAGGCGGAGGCTCACGTGAGCTGAAGAGGCAGGACTGGGTCTGTGTGTGCCAGATTCCAGAGCTAGAGCTCAGAGGTGCTGCCTCTGGTGCATAGCTGGGGTCAGAGAAGGCCTCAAGGGCGAGGAGACACAACCTTTTGAGCACCGGGCCCTGTGCTGGTCACTCCTATCGATCAGCTCCTTCTATCCTCATGACAACCCCACCAGGCATGCCGTAGTTACTGTACCCATTTTGCAGATGAAGAAACTGAGGCTCAGAGGAACAAAGGAATGTCCTGCCATCCAAGATAACAGCAAAAGGGTGTATGAATTAGGCGTCTAAGTCTTAAGCCCTCCCAGGGAGTGGCTTGCAGCCTCACTGGGGAGACCGGTTCACACATAGGCAACAATTCGCAGGAAAGGAAGGGTAGGAGGATGATGGGGAAGTGGGGATTGGGCCTACCTTAGTGGAAACCAGGCAGGTGACAGGGAGAGGGTGCCCCGGGGGTGGCCCTGTGACCCCAGCCTGGCCAATGAGAACATCACTGCCCCCACCGCCCCCAGTGATTGGTTGGGGGCGGAATGACACCGGCCATGTCACATGTCACAGCCGATCGACATCACCTGGGGACTTTGTAGAAGCTACAGGACAGGGCCACCACACTGGAGGGTACAGCCTGAGCAGGTGGGTCACCACAGGGAGAGGGCTAAGGAGCCTTGGGTCTGACACCTATTCCTTACTATGGACACTTGGGGCAGATATGCACAGAATCAAGGCAAGAATGCCAAGATCATAAGGTCACAAGCTCTAGGCAAAGAGCCCCAGTCACAACCCAAGCCCCACCTGTGCAGGGGCCGTGCTGACACAAGGACGAAGCGTGAAGGAGAGACCTGAGGAATGAGGCTTCTCTAAGGTTCTCTCTGCAGCTGGTCAACTCAGGAGGAAAATACTCATCGATGTGAGCGCCAGCTGTATACTCTGCACGAGCTAAACAGCCAGGAACCATCTCCTCGAGACAACACAACCACCCTCAGAGTCAGGAGATGGTCCCATTTCCCAGGTGAGAACACTAAGGCTCGGCTCACGATCATGCAGCTTTCCTCTTCTCCCTCCAGGAGAAATCGTCCACATTCTAACAACAAAAATAGTAATGACACGGGGTGACATGCTACATGGCTTATTTCGTTCATCCCGTTCTCCATGGGGCACAGCTGTCATCACCTGTGGGAGGCAGAATACTGGCTCCCAATGGTGGCCACGTCCTAATCCTGCGACTTTGTTCGGTTACAGCAAGGGGAATGAAGGGAGCAGATGGGATTGAGGCTGCATTAGAGGCTGCATTAATTAGTTAATTCAAGCAGCTGTCTTAAACGAGGGAGCGTATCCCGGATTATCTAGGGAAACCCTGTGGTCATCACAGGATCCTTCTAAGTAAAAGAGGGAGGCAGGAGAGTTGGTGTCAGCCCTGGAGATGTAGCCTTGCTGGCCGTGAAAGTGGAATGGGGCCTCTCGATGCTGGAAAACACCAGAAAACGGACTTTCCCTTAGAGATTCCAAAAGGACCACAGGCGGGGGGCGACTGAGTGGCTCAGTCGGTCAAGCGTCTGACTCTCGATTTCGACTGGGGTCATCATCTCACAGTTCGAGCCCCAAGTCAGGCTCTGCACCGACAGTGTAGAGCCCGCTTGGGATTCTTTCTCTCTCTACCCCTCCCCACTCGTATGCGCTCTCTCTCTCAAAATAAATAAATAAACTTAAAAAAAAAAAAAAAAAAAAGGAACCACAGGCTTAGCAGCACCGATTCTAACCCAGTGAGACCCATTACAGACTTCTGATCTCCAGAACCGTAAGATGACAAGTTTGTGTTGTTTTTAAGCCACTAAGGTTGCGCTGTCACAGCCGCCACGGGAAACAAACATCCCATTTTACAGAAGACAAAACTGAGGCTCAGAGCGGCCGAGCCGCTTACCTGTGATCAGGAAGGGGTGGAGATGGGATTCCAATGGCGCTCAGCTTCCCCACAGCCTATCATCCATCTCTGAGGGCTCAGCTGGCCCGTCGCTTGCCGGGGTTAACGTAGAGCAGTAACAGGTTATGCGGCTGCGGTCTGACCCTAGATGTGCAGCTCTCCCGGCCCTTTGCACGGCCCTGGCACCTCACCGCCTCACCTAGCATTTGCTCCCCAAGGCTCAGCTGGTGCAGGTTCAGGGAAAGGGATGAAGGAAACGGACAGAAGTAGACGATGAGATGAGCGAGGCAGGTGTTTCCACCCCTGGGGGGGTCGCAGCACCCCCACCTCCAAGGCAGGGGTAGCAGCCGAAGCCCAAACTGGCGGAAGGAAGGGAGGCCTGGCAGCTGGGGCAGGAGCCGCTGGGTGGGCGGGGGAAGCAGGAGGCACAGGAATGGAAAATTTAAAGGCGCACGCTAGGCTGCGTTTCCCCGCCACCGTGTTTGAGCGATGCAGGCGAAAAAGTCCAATGCCTTGAGTAGACAATTACTTCCAGGCTTGATCCGGAAGGATCGCTCCCGTGAAAATGAACAAAAAAGCCATTTCGAGTGTCGGCGAGGTTATGGGGAAACCAGATCCCGTGCGCGCTGTTGGTGGGAATGTAAAATGGCGTAGCCCCAACGGGAAACGGTCTGGTGTTTTCTCACAAAGTGCAGCACAGAACTGCCCTCCGGTCCAGCAATTCCGCGTGTGGGCAGCGCTCCGCAAGGACCCGGAAGGGGGGACTCGAAGATGTATCTGCACGCCCACGCTCATGGCGGCGCTATTCACGAAAGCCAAAAGGTGGAAGCAACAGAAGTGACCACGGACGGGTGAGTGGATAAGCGGAACGTGGGTGCCACGGTCTGAAAGGTTGTGTGCCGCGGCCCCCTCCCCGCCATGCGTATGCCGAAATCCTAACGCAGATACGATGGCATCAGCAGGTGGGGGGGCCTCTCGGATGTACGTAGATCGTGAGGGTGGCCTCTTCAAGAATGGGATTAATGTGGGGCGCCTGGGTGGCTTGGTCGGTTAAGTGTCCCACTTCGGCTCAGGTCATGATCTCACGGTCTGTGAGTTCAGCCCCGCGTCGGGCTCTGTGCTGACCGCTCAGAGCCTGGAGCCTGTTTCAGATTCTGTGTCTCCCTCTCTCTGACCCTCCCCCATTCATGCTCTGTCTGTGTCTCAAAAATAAATAAACGTTAAAGAAAAATTAAAAAAAAAAAAAAAGAATGGGATTAATGCTCTTACGAGAAGCCCAAAGACGTCCCTTCTGCCACGTGAGGACACAGGGAGAAGTTTGCACCCCAGAAGAGGCATGGTGTCACCCTGATCTTGGACTTCCAGACCGTAGAACTGTAACCAATGAATTTCCGTTATTTATAAGCTCCACACCCCCCTCCCCAGCCTGTGGTATTTTATATATATATATATATATATATATATATATATATATATTCAATGGAATGTTATCCGGCCTTAAAAAGAAGGGAGTTCTGACACCTGCTACAACATGGACGAAACCTTGCGGACGTGGTGCTGAGTGAAAGAAGCCAGACGCAAAAAGACCAGCACTGGATGCTTCCGCTTGTATGAGGGACCTCGAGTAGGCAAATGCATACAGACAGAAAGCAGCTGGTGGTTGCCAGGGCTGGCGGGAGGGGGAAATGGGGGTGTTTGAGGGGTAAAGAGTCTCCGTTTGAGATGATAATGTTGTAGAGACGGACAGTGGTGCTGATTTGCCCAACGGCGTGACTGCACGTAATGCCGCCGGGCTGTACATTTCAAAGACGGTTAAAACGGCTAAAATGGTAAATTTTGACGTGATGTATATTTTACCAAAAATGGTAAATGGTAAAAAAAATGAAAAATGGGAAATCCTAGGCCACTGGCCTGTGTTTCCTGTACACGAAGCTGCTCAGAGATATACAAGGGTCAGAGTATCACAAGATACAGATCATCAGGGCAAAGTGGCCTTTTCCTTCACCTTCCAGAAGGGGGCCACCCTCTGCCAATAAGACGGCTCTAGGGGCGCCTGAGTGGCTCAGTCGGTTAAGCGTCCGACTTCAGCTCAGGTCACGATCTCGCGGTCCGTGAGTTCGAGCCCCGAGTCGGGCTCTGGGCTGATGGCTCAGAGCCTGGAGCCTGCTTCCGATTCTGTGTCTCCCTCTCTCTCTGCCCCTCCCCCGTTCACGCTCTGTCTCTGTCTCAAAGATAAATAAAATGTTAAAAAAAAAAATGTTTTAAAAAGATGGCCCTCCAGCATCCCTCCTCAGCTCAGTAGCCATAGGAATTTAGGGATTTCTAGGCATGTGTTTCATTTTCAAATCCATGTTTCAGATAGATAGATGATAGATAGATAGATAGATACAAATCACACAAAAGGAGCAGCCCAGAGGCTGCAGGACCACAAGCCATGGTCTCCCAGCCCACTGGGGAGATGGTCAGGGAGAACTGCCTGGAGGAAGCACCATGTGAGTTGGGTTTTGAGGGGTGAGTAGGAGTCAGCCAGGCAAAGGCCGAAGCGGAAGAGGGTTTCTGGCAGGAGAAACAGTCTGTGCTCACCTGGCAGTGAACCGACAAGTTTGGTGGCTGGTGATGACAGAGTCCGTAGGAACGATGTGCAGGCTGGGTGTGGGTCACGCCAGTCCATGTGGGGTTAAGTAAGAACTCGTCCCAGCGGGTACTTGGGGCAGTGAAGGGGCATTTTGGGGATAGACTATTGGCAGAGAGCCTCGGCCTGGCTCCGGCCATCAGCTGCATGGACAAAACCCAGAAGAAGACAGGTTTGCTCATGCTAGCGGAGTGTGCAGGACCCTTTCCTGTGCCTGCTGGTCATCTGGGGACCCTTGCTGCGGTCCTGTGGGTGATCGTCTCTGTTCGGTTCCTATCACAGTGACCCTGAAAGGTGGACCATCTCCGAAAGAAATAGGACAACAAATGACAACAGACCCTGGGCATTTGATGAGTTGTGGCCATGAATATCCTCTACGGTTAATCCTTTGCAATTTCCAGCTTTGGGGACCCTGGAAAAACAGCTCCCGAGGGCAGGAGTGGGCTGTCTTGCTCACGGCTGTGCCCCCTCACACAGTGTGTGACACATAGTACGTGCTCAATAAATAGTCGACGAAGATACGCTCGGCACAGACAGAACCGGGCACCATGAGGCCGGAGATCCCCTCACCAGCCACACGATGGGCCACCTCACCTCAACACAGCTCTGTTCTCAACTCCCTACTCTCGGCTGCAAAGGAGCTCAGGACATGATTTAAAGGTAAAACAAAACAACAACAACAAAAAACCAGTGTTTTGAAACACAAATATCCCCCTAGAGAAGTATACAGATGTCTGCCATTTACTCTGAAATGTGTCCAAATAAGAGAATGGGTTGACAGGTTGAGAGAGGGGCGGATAGATGGATGGGCCAGGACAAGCACAGGAAAAGGACCACGATAGCAGCCAGCACTGAATGGCTGTGCGTCTGCCACAGTGAAGTTGACCTGTTGGTGTTTGGAAATTTTTCATAATAAAGTGTCAGGGGAAAGTGACCTTGGGTTAAAAGGCCAACTGATTTTTGGATTTGGAGAATGAGGTGGGGGAGGCAAAGCAAGAGGCAGAGGTTGGGATGACCCAAGCAGGGGGTGCCAGTTTGGTAGCACTCTGCTTTTGTGATGTGGACAAGCTGTACGTCCAAGGACACGGGGTTCCTTCAAGTGGTTTGGGCGGGGGGGGGTGCGTGGTGCACCAGAATCTGCTGATCCAGTGAATGGAGAGGGTAGCTTGTCCCCAGCCGAAGCCTGGCCCTGGAGGGGCCGGGGTCTTGATGGGGATCCGAATGAGGACGTTGGTTGGATCAGCTGGGGTGGGGGCGGGGGGGGGGGGGGGGGGGGGGAGGTGAGGCGGGGGGCCGGTGTAGATGGTGTCCTCACGTGCCAGGACGTAGCCTTTGCAAAGGTTCAGGATTTACGGGACAGCAAAAAGCCTCCCAAGATCGGGTCTGGGTCAGCCTGGGTGCCTGGCCCCCACCTCACCAGCTGTGTGAACTTGGGCACGTCTCTTCTCTCTGAGCTGGAGTTTTCTTGCCCATAAAAGTGAGGATAGAGTGTAGCATGCACTTGAGAGGCTCTCGAGGGTCACATGGGATGAGGTCACCACCCTGAGCATCCAGTTTGGACCCGAGGTGCCCACCGAGGCCTCTGGCCACACTCAGTGGCATGGTCCCTCCCCTCTTCCCTGGAGGGGGCTGCACTGAGTCCCCAGAAGGAGGAAAGTTGACCTCGTCAGGGAAAGTACTATCAGCTGATTGCCAATGTGCTGAACTCCGCCCCATCAGCCGGCAGACAGCAGCAGGCACCCATTTTTGAAATCAAGCTGAAAAGACCAAGTCTGCCTGTGACTTCCAGGATACAAACTGTCACAAACTGTCTGACTTCTGGGATACAAACTCCTATCAGAGCTTTGTCTTCCTGGGATGGGGGCTTGCTCAAGATCTCAGCCAATGGGGCAGGCCGGTGAGCTCCAGGGCAATCACCCAGGCAGGCGGCCTGCCTCTTCTGGTCCAGGTAATAAGTCAAGGCCAAAGTGCTTCCTTTAAAAAACACTTTATTCCACACATCTCCTGGCGGGATCCCCCACCCACTGCACCTGGGGAGCAGCTCGTTATGGACCTGCCTTTCCCTCCAAAACCAAGGGAGCCTCCCGCACACGGAAACATTCAGTTCCCGAGTCAGCGTGGAGTCCCACGCCCTCCCCGAATCGGCCCCAGGATGGGACAACAGATAATTCCTCTTTCTCCCATCCCTCACTGCCCCCATGACACCTTCATGTGCCAGGTCCGTCACTGGCTGATGGCCAAACTCTGGTTTTTTTTTCCACTCAGGCAGTGGAAGAATCCGGGCTGGTGGGGGGCTTCCCTGGGCAGCCTCGTCGGTCTCTGAACCGGCAAGGTTCCTCAGACAAACTTCCCATCCCAGCGGGGGGGGGGGGGGGGGGGGGGCGGGGGGGGTGCAACTGCCCCCATCACCGGCACCCAGGAACTGATGGACGGGGCCGGGACGATAGCAGGCCCCCGATGCCGTGCGGCCTCCAGAACCCAGTGCTGGAGGGCAGGTCGCAGGGGCCTCCCTGAGCAAATTGGTGTGGCCCTCCTGGTCCAGTCCTTGCAAACCAAGAGCTCTGCCCCTTGGGGCCAGATCCCTGCCCAGACATCAAGGCACCAGGTGAGGGGGTGCCGGCAGAGGGGCCCTTCGAGGTGAGTAGTGGCAGTCCCCGCAGTGACACTCATGAGCCAGCTGGGCTGTGAGCCCGGTGACCGTCTGCCTTCTGCCTTCGTGTTCCCAACCTGGCCACGAGGCTGCACGCAGGGGACCAGGGGGCCGTCCTTGTCCTCCTCCCAGGGAAGGGGGCGGCTGGGAGGGCTGGGAGCCACACGGAAGCTGTCTTCAAAGGTCCTGAAATGTGCGGCCAAACAGTTCTGCCCATTTGCTTTCCCTCTTTCGAAAACAGAATCAGCGCGGCCTTACCAGCGAGACGTTCCTGGCGCTCCTCTAGGGGCCACGTGGGGAACGACATACCGTTTTATTCTCTTAAAAAACCATTCATGCCCTTTCCCAGGTGACTTGACAGTTTCCGAATAAGCATCATGACAAAAAACCAGGCTGTTTCTGCGCTTCCTTCCTCGGCCTACTTATTCTGCCGAACTATGTAAGACACTTACAATCAGGAGTTGGTCTCAGTAGAAAAATAAAAAGATTCTGTGATCTGATATAAAACGAGCCCAAGAGAACACCTGGAGCCCGCACACCAGGCACTGGAAAGCAAAAGGAAACTGGGGGGTTTGGTTTCAATGTGATTCAGGGATGCAGCAAAAAAAAAAAAAAAAAATGATGTCTCAAGAGACACCAGAGCCAACTTCCCAGTGATGGAGAGGAAGTTATTTCTGCTCGGAAGGGGCTCTCCTGAGCTTTTTATTGAGACAGGAGTGAGTGGGAGGCCAGCAGCCCTGCAGAGATGCCTAGGGTTTGGGGGTTTGGGGGTTTTGAGGGGTTTTTTTTTTGCTTTTTTCTTTTTAAAAAGCAAACCCCCAAGGTCCTGATGAGGCCTGCGGTAGGCGGGTCAGCGTGGTTTCTTTTGCCCGTGGTCCTGAAAGAGGCCGGGTGGGCCGGGGTCAGGTGGAGGCTGGGCTGTCCATGGTGGACAGGAGGTGAATGACTTCGGCCCGCTCTGCTGAGCTAATGTGCTGGCTCAGGTACACTATGCAGTCCACGGCCACATCAGGGTTGTCTTGAACCAGGCTGCAGGGGGAGGGGAGAAAAGGGCAGGGGTCATTCCTGCCACTTAGTTCAGGGGGTCCTAAGGCAGTCGCTAAGAATTCCTGTGTGGGGCCATGCCATGTTCCTGGGTGGGTGACAACCCAGGCCTCCCAAGTCTCTTTGTGCCGTGGTCACCGTGGCGGGAGAGGGGGAGTGGTCCCATACGGCAGGAGGGAATTCTGGGGGTCAGAACACTTGGAAGGACAGTGGACCCTGTCAGTCACTAGCTGTGTGACTGGAGACCCAGTATTTCCCCTAAATTTCAGCTTCATTCCCTAAATGGGGTCCCACATGATCGACTAGCCATCTCACAGGGGACCCCATGGGAATGGGGTGAGCAAATCCTTTGGAAAGGCTGGTACCTACAGCCTAGCAGTTAAGAACGTGGGCTCTCCCAGATGCGCTCTAGCCGTGACCTTGGACCAGCTGTCCTCTATACTCCAGCAAGGAATACAGCCCCCGAGCCGTGGACCTCGCACACAAAGCTGAGCCGTAGGCCCGGGGACCATGCAGCGTCGTGGAGTCAAGCTGGCACTCTGGGGTCAGGCGGCTGGCGGTAAATCCGGCGCTCGCCAAGAAGTCCAAGGCATGGGCAGGTGGGCGGGGTGGCCACTTACCGTCTGATGGCCTTGAGGACGGAGTCTCGCTTCAAACACTTGATGTTCTCGCGGATGGTGGAACGCAGGCCGCCCCCGCCCTGCCAGTGTTGTTCCAGCCACTTTACCACCATCTGGTTGTTATCCCACAGGTAGGCCTGGGGGGAAGGGGACAGGCAGCCTCAGAGAGGGACCTCTGAGCAGGCTGGCCCCGGGAGGCACGCGCGCACCCATCCACCCACGCGTCCTGTCTCCGCCCAGGCCCACCTTGACGGCCCCCTCCGTCTCCACGAACCACCGACGCAGCATGGACTGGATGTGCACGTGGCTCAGCTCACTGCTGGCCTGCAGGATCTCCTGCTTGACCTGGTCCTCCAGCAGGAGGCGGCGCAGACGCCAGTACAGGAAGGCGCGTGAGGTCTTCCACTCCACGATGTCCTGCGGACGAGCCCCAGGCCTGAGCCCTCCGAAGGGGCAGGGGCGGGCAGAGATGCAGGGTGCTGCCCGGGGCGGGGCCCTGGGCTAGGTGCACGCTCAGTGATCATTCCCGTTTTACAGGCGGGGCAGCTGAGGCTCGGGGCGGGGGGGGGGGGGTTGGCGGGGCCAAGATTTCACCGGGACTCTACTCGGGCTTCCCAGAGGCACGGAGGGGCTTAGGCTGGCTGGGAGGGAGCCCCACACACAGGGGTGGTAGGTGAGTGTAGGGTATCTTCTTAGGGGCCGAGCGATGGGGTGGGGCTGGTGAAGGCCAGTGCTGGGCGGGAACAATCCTTCCCAAGTCTGGCCCGTGGTTAGAGACACCCATAGAGGTCAGACTGGCGGTTCCCAAACCTTGCTGCCTGTTGGAATCGCTTGGGGATTTGCAGCCATAGTTATACGGGGCTCCCACCCCCTGATACTCTGATTTAATTGGTCCGAAGAGCCACCTGGGCACTGGGATTTTTTTTTTTTTTTTTTTTTTTATCGCTCTCCAAGTGTTTCTAACATGTAGCTTTCGAGCCCAGATCTGCTCCGGTTGGAAACCAGGTGACCTTAGGATGGGGCATTCATGTGGGGCTCCCACAGCTGCAGGCTCTTACAGAGATGACACCCTTCTCCAGCATGCCGTGGGCCCTGTCGTGGAGGTCGGCGAACAGCACCGCCACCTGGTGGTAGATGGGCAGGAGCAGGTCCTCCCGGGCCTTCAGCTGGCCCTCCAGGTCCTTGCGGTCCTTATCGGAGAGCTCGGACACTCCTGTGGGCACAAACCAGGGTTTGCAGGACAGGCCTGCGCTCTGATTCGGAAGCTGCCCCCAAACCAAGCTGCTCGCACGGTCTCAGAAGCGTGCTTACCATGGCGAGACCGCATTCAGCGTGCAACTCTAAATGCGCCCCCTTCTCGGGAAGAACCACTGTGCTCACGGGCTACGATCACTTACTATTTTCCACACATATTGCAAAATACAATTAAGGGGATATTATGAACAAGCCTGGGCCAATTTCACACCTTAGATGAAATGGACAAATTCCTTGAAATATACAAACTATGGAAGCTCTGCCAAGAGGAAACAGATCCCCTGAATAGTCCTACATATAATAAAGATGAATTTATAGCCAGAAACCTCCTATCAAAGATTTAAAGAAATAATGCCAATTCAGACTCAGAAAACAGAAGGGAACACCTCCCAACTCATTCAAGAGATCAGCATTTACCCTGACACGAAACCAAAGAAATTACACACACACACACACACACACACACACACACACACACTCTAATAAATCTTATGAAGGGCACAGTTATAAAGACACTGTCACCCAATATGGACTTTTAAAGAGAATTACATCTAAGGCTACAAGTGAAACAAAACTATCACTCAGACAAAATTGGTAACACACTTCAGGTCTGATGGAAAATTCGAAAGGGACATTTTGCTGTGCAAATTCTCATCGTCCTCACTGGCCCCAAATACTTCCATTGTTATATTTTATGTGTGTTCAGAAATAAATACACTAAGGCACTAAACACACTTTTTAATGGTAAAGGGCTGATTTTGCTATATGAACGTGTTTAACACATCCCCCGATTTTTGGAGCTGTCTTCTGGCACGCCGGCACTTTGTTTTTACCAGATTAGAACCCCCCGGGAGGGGAGCGGGCTGGGTCTCTCTTGCCCTCTGAGACCTGAGGCGTTCCCACCCCTCTCACCTAGCTGTTCCACGAGCTTCTTATAAACTGGGTCAATCCTCCTCATGGTCTTTATCAGATCTTTCTTCCGGAACTTAATCTCCACTGTTCCCTCCGGCTCCAGAATGCTCGCCCTGAAAAAAGAAGAGGAAGGGGTGGAAGGTGTAGGAGATGTCCCCCCAACAAACTACAGCCAGGAGACATGGGGGTAGAGACAGGAGAGCCAGGAAATCCGGGTGTGAGTTCTTAGATCTTTCACAGACTCACTCTGTGACCTTGGGCAAGTCAGAGGGGACTCTCCGGTCATCTGCTTCTATATCCATAAAATGTACAGGGGCTGAGCCAACTTCTTAAAATCACGTTTTCTGAACTCTGGAATGCCCTTTCGGCTCTGAGAGCATAGGCCTCTTCTCCAGAACAGCATAGCCCTCCTGTTCTTCAGCTACAGCCCTTTGTGACTTTCCTAATCTCTGCTCTCCTCGGGCCAGGGTACTGTTTCTGATCTCCTCCAAGCTCACAAAGGCACAATGAAGAACTCAACATGGTTCAGTATGAGCTGGCCCTCTCACTCACCCCCACACTGCCCCTTCATCCTCTTTTGATAGTTTGGAAGCCCCAAGAAATACTTGATGTAGCTCTGAGCTTCCTGGTGGCCAGAGTGAAAAGGTAATGATGACCCCACTTGAGGCTGCTCATGTCCCGAGTCGTCCTGGAGGGCGGACCTCAACAGCCCCCCGTGATGGTCTAGGTGCACTGAAGGTGGGACAGGTGTCGCTCATGTGCACCATATCACAATATCTACCATGATGTCTGGTACATAGTAGGTACTCAATAAATAGTCACTGAATGAATGAATGGATAACAGACACAGGAAGAGGATGCCTATATTTGGGGCAAAACTACTCCTGAGGTCTTGATATCCTACACAGCATGTAGCTTAGAGTCTTCCTTTCTTTTTTTTTTTTTTTAATTTTTTAACATTTATTCAGTTTTGAGGGACAGAGTGTGAGTGGAGGAGGGGCAGAGAGCAAGGGAGACACAGAATCCGAAGCAGGCTCCGGGCTCTGAGCTGTCAGCACAGAGCCCGATGCGGGGCTCGAACTCACGAACTGCGAGATCATGACCTGAGCCAAAGTCGGACGCCCAACCGACTGAGCACCCCAGGCGCCCCAACTTAGAGTCTTCACTTTAAAGTTACTCAAGCACCACGTGGCAAGTACTACTGTCATTATCCTTTCTGTAAACGTTCCTGGAATGAATGAATTCCTCCTTAACAAAGTGCCACAGGTTTCTCTCTCCCGACGAACCAGTAACCTCTCAGGCAAGTATCTGTCAGTCATTTGTTCAGCCAGGATTTCCCAACCACCTGCTAGCGGTCAGGCATTGTGCGAGGCCCTGGCCTGTAAAACTGAATAAAGCACAGCCCCTCCAGGAACTCACAGCTTGGGCAGAGACTCAGAGCCCAGGGAGAACTAGAGGACTGGTTATGTTTCCCTTTTTATCCTGGCTGCCAGGAAGCTCAGGTGCCATGAACTCTCCTGATAAAATCCACCTGTGCACTGGATGCTAGTTTCGGACTGGTAAAATTGGAGCCTCTCCATCCTTCAGAACCTCAGAACGCCCTGGCAATTCCTGGCCAGTGGCTCAAAGATGATGGGGCCTCGGGACTGGGGGTGAAGGGAAACGAGGCTGAGGGTCACACACCCACCTGCTCTCCTTGTCTGCGTACGTTTCTATGCACAGGGGGTTGATGGAGGAGTCCACGACCACCCAGGAGCCCCCCCGGAGTTCCCCGTTGGGTGGGATATAGATCAGGACGGGCTGTTTGTACTGCCTGAGGCTGTCCACGATGTAGGCTCCAAACTTCAGCACCTGGTCGTACATGTCTGAAAGCAAAGCAGTTAGTGGCCCGGTGAGGAGGCTTCAGGCCCCAGCACCTGCCACACGCCAAGCCCCCAGCCGTCGCTGTCCTGGGGAGCCTGAGAAAGCGTGTTCAGCCGGGATGCTTCGCGGCACCATGGAAAGGGCAGTAGAGGAGGCCAGGTACAGACTGCACCCTTACTGTCCGTGTCACCTTGGCCAGGCCACTCTCCCCTCCCTCACACTGGGGCCTCTCAGTGCCTCCATCTGTAAAAGGAAGCGTAGGGCAATCTCAAGGGTCCCTTCCTTCCAGCTCTGACTCCGGGATGCCCTCACCGGTGACTGCCCCCCGCCCTGTCCTGCCGTTCCCAGCACACGGAACCCTATCCAGCAATAGCACAGATCCTTCCCTCCTGCCCACAGACAGCGTGGTCGTTATTTTCCACCAAGACGAGGCTCTCCGAGTACCAGGCACCTTATGTGGTTAGGCTGCAATAATAAAATCAACCATCATCATGCCAGGAGCTAACACCATGCACCCGTGATCAGCTCATATCAAACCCTCACTTCAGACCTCTCTCAGGTTGGTCTGACTCTTAGCCCCCTCACAGGAAGGAAAGTTCCCGGGGTCGCCCACCCTGCCCTGCCCCTCACAGGGTGACCTCTGGCTAGTCACACTAGGAGCCCTCAGTTCCTCATCTGTGAAATGGGTGGATGTTCCCTGAACTGCTCCCATCCTTGGAGGTTGTAGGGGGGCTCGGCTAAGATGATGACGCGACAGCGCCACCTGGAGGGGGTTTCCCTGTCCTGGGTGCTGACCCCGCAGCTTTGGGACACCCACAGGAGAGGTGGCTTTACCTTTCATGCCACCGGAGAACCCCCTCCAGTTGGCAAAGATTATCAGGGGCAATCTCTCTCGGTTGAAATCGTTGATGGCCTGGGCCGTCTTGTAGGCTGAGTCTGGGAACCACACCTGGCCCGCCTGCTGGATTATCTGGAACACAGGGTGCCCTGGATCAGACTCCTCTGTGCAAGACCAGCGAGGGGACACGGGGACAGTCTTCTGAGCCATACCCTAGAGGGCAGGCAATCTGATCTGCGCTGGCACCCACACCAGAGCCAGGGCTCACAGGGAAGGCCTGAAGCTCACCTGCTGGGGGCCCTGCTTCTGCAGCCCAGGAAGGTTCCTTCTGCCTCATTTACAGGCTCAAAGGGGTGCCAAGCCAGTCCAGGCCATACCGAGTCCTAGGACCCACCCTCTGGCTCCTGAGCTCCTCCCATATGTGCCATGGCCCAGCTAGAGTCAGTGACAGGGACAGGGACAGGCGCAGAGGGCAGGAGGGATTCCCAGGGACCTGTCACCCCCTGAAGAAGAAAGACAGCGTAGGACATTTATGCATCCCGCAGAGACAGTGCTGGAGACGGGCGCCCCTGGGGCCAAGGACTCCCCTGAGGCTGGAAGGGCAGGCGTGTGACCGCCCAGGATCCACTCCGGCTGGCTGAGCCAGCTGAAACCACAGTCCCAAATTCCCAGCCCTCTGACCTTGGCCTCGGAATCCAGGTTGGCAGGGTCTGCAGGCACTACCACCTCCACGGTCCGCGTCTCCACGGCGATCACTCCAACAGGGATCCCCCCTAGCCTGTGAGGTGGAGCAGGGACGAGCGGGGAGCTGGGCGGCAGCCCCCTTGGATCCGGGGGTAGACGGGTCCGCCCAGCCCCGGCTGACATTCTATGGGCATCCTGGGTACCTGGGCACTAAAGGCTGGGACGCGGGCACGCGTGCAGAAGCGTGCACAGCTTTTACTCTGGCGGGTTATTTTACTGGAAGGCAAAGAAGCCGTTCCAAAGCGGTAAGAGCCTCCTCGCCAGCCGGCGGGCTGGAAAGGTGCCATCGGCGCCCTTCTTGGGGCAGCAGCCATCGTGGTGACGGGGAGGGTGAGGCCAGTGCAGGAGCAGCGCTCTCCACTAGAACTTTCTGGGACGCTGTGTTGCCCCTGGGCCATCCAGAACAGCAGCCGTGACATGCTACCTCGTGCGGATGCTCAGCACCTGAAACGTGCCAAGGGCAACAGGGGAACGGAATACACCTTCCTCTCTCAAGTCACCGAGATTTGAATTGCACGTGGCCAGCAGCCACCGCGCGGGACGGGGCGGGTCTAGGCACCGAGGCGTGCTTGCAAAGGGGTGGCGGATGTGGAGCCTGAAGGAGCTGCGGCTCAGAGGATTCCATGACATTAGTCACTGTCACCCGCCTGCTACCAGCCAGGCCGGAGCCAGGTGCATCCCTGGGTCACTCGTGACTACGAGGCAGGTGGAGAGAAAGTCTTTAAATAAAGGAAGGGTTTCCGTGTAGAAGAGGGAGATCTCATCGCAGGTCTTAAAAAATAAAACACTTAGGGAGGAGGGATGAGCTGTTAGTACTAGGCTTAACATTTGGTATTTTAATACTTATTTATTGCCCGGGAGAGAAATAACAGCACCAACAAGGACAGGAATAACAGCCGCTGGCACTGACGGAGCACTTGGGGTGTTTGAAGAGCTTGACACATGTCCTCACAGCAGTCCTCTGGGGGCAGGATTATCATCCCCGTCTTGCAGATGAGGACGTAAAGGCCCAGAGAAAGTGAAGGACCTTAGATCTGACTCCAGAGCCTGGACTTGTAACAACTACCTCGTGCCACGATCTGAATGCTAACTTATAAGGATAATTATAAGGGTCAATTATACGGAGAGGATCCCGCAGGTGGCCAGACATGTCTAAAATGATGACGGCTGCACCACTGAGGGGTGAGCGGCTCAGCTCTGAAAGCATCCAAGCGATTAAGCCGTCCACCAGCTCTGCGTAGACAAGAGGGCTCCTGATCGTGGCCCTCGTGGAACAGACCTCATAGTTTTGAGTGTCTGTGTAGTTTTCTGGTGGGAGCACCCAGCGCTGTCTTCTGATTCCCAAAGGGGCAGACTCTGGCCCCCAGCAAGCAGATGGCTGAGATGGCCTTTCCTAAGGCCACAGAAAAATCCAGACTTTATGAAGAAGTTCAGCCTCCAGAAAACCATCCCCCCAAACTGGTTTTCCTTTCGGAAAGCCCTGAGGCCAAAAGGAAAGTGTCCTTGGGGGTCACCCAGGAGGAAAGGACCCATGGCTAGTGCCTGGGAGTCCCAGTGCCTGGTGAGGCCAGGCGAGTGCAGGCTGCCCCGTTCCCAGGGTTACCTCGCTCTTCCTGTCACCACCGTCTGGGCCCAAGGCGCCATGATTTCCTGGAAACTGCCGTGGTCAAAGAATCCACTCTGCCAGGATCCCTTCAGAGCTGTGGGCAGAAGGGCAGAGGCCCAGGCCAAGGGGCTGGGTTGATCAGGGTCCCCATGGTCTGCCTGGTGGGGCAGACAACCTGACCTTCACAGCCCAGACACCTGTTTCTCCAGAAAACCACACAGACCCCGACCCCATTAAAAGAAAGCAAAGCAAAGCAAAGCAAAACAAAACCTCCCAAAAACACGGTTGCAGAAAATACCCCAAGTCAGGAATTCAGCCCATTTGGAACATCCAACCGTATCAGCTCCTGCCAACGCCAAATGCACGGAGATCCTAATCCCAAGGATCAGCCCAGGAGGCAAAGAGAGCTGACAGGTCCCCTTCAGAAGATGGGATTTGGGAAAGGGACCACCTGCCCGGGAAACCTCATCCTCAATGTGCCGGCAGTAGCTTAATAACATTTAAATGTTAACTGGGGGCCATCTTCGATTTCAGAGAAAGAGACAGACAGACAGAGGGAGAGGGAGAGAAGAGGGGAGTCGGGGAGGGGCGGGGGAGGAGGGAAAGGGAGATGACTTGGGGAGGGGGAGGGGACAGAATATGATGATGCCAATTGCAGCCGTCCCTTTAAAGGAAGCATTGGCGCCCTGGTGTCCGTGACTCCGGTTTGGCCAAGGAGAAAGGAGCCAGGTGACGCGAGGGTCACAAGCCGCCAGCGAGGGAGGCTGGGTGCCTGAAAACAAAGGAGCCCAACTCCCGTGTCTGCCCGAGGGCTGGCCTGACCAGATGGAGAAAATGGTCAGAAACAAGGTGGACATTTTTTTAGTTAAGATAAAGCCATCCCCCTCAGAGCTCACGGGGAAGAAAGCTCGAGAGAGGCACAAGAGGGGCACGCGAGCCGCGGGGTATCCTGAGCCGGCAGCGCCCGGCGCACCCCTGACGGGCACCCCTCCTGCACCACGCAGCTGGACGGGCAGGCGGATCCCTAAAGGCAGCGGCGTCTGAAATTCCAGACTCGGGATCATGGTAACGGGGTTAGCTCAGCTTCCCTGGGGTGTTCTGCTTGCTCAGGAGGTAATCCAATACCTGCCGGAGACAAGCTTGCCCCTTTCAGAGAGGGGGTGGGGGGGGGGGTGTAGTCTTGTCTCTGAAACCCTGATGTCCGCATTTTCCCATGTAACCACGGGGCAGCTCGGAGGGAGGCCAGGCCCCCTGTTGCACTTCCCCTGCATCTGCCAGCCCGAGGACCCAGAGCCTGTGCCCACCGCTTCTTTATTAACGACTTAGGAAAAGTATAGAGAAAAGTGCCCCCCACCCCCAGCCTCCACTCCCTCTGCGTTTGATCTCAGGTGTCCCCTTCCGGGATGTGTGACCAAGGGAGGATCGGGGCTTCTACCAGAGGGCCCCTTCACGCCTTCTTTTCAGAAAAGAAACCCAAGAGCCAGGTCTCCGGCAAAGCACTTAGGGACTCACTTGGGTGAGGCCGTCCTGCAAGCAGCCACCGGGGGTCGTAGGGAGCCCTGGACGGGAAGAATCCAATTTCTCGGTCGATGGGGTCCGAGGGTGTGGTGATGGGGACTGGACTGCGATTATCCTAGAAAAGAAAGCAGCCTCAGTCTTCTATGCCGGTCAGCCATGCCTGTGATCTGCTTCTCCCCTCCGACCATGATCATGCCTGCCTGCGCAGCAGAGCCCTGCCCGAATTAGCCAGTCATCGCCAGCATGAGTGGCGTCTGGTGAGGGCCTGCCAAGGTGCAGGCTCCCAACGTCATGGTACTGAGTCACCAAGGGAGCTCCCTAGGGTAGGTGCTATTGTTATTCCCATTTCACAGATGAGGAAACTGAGGCTCAGGAAGATGCACGGACTGTCCCAAGGTCTCACTGCTAGCGATGAGGAAGCCGGGAATCGGATCCAGCCCGACTGCAAAGCTTCAGGGTTCTCTATTGTTCAGTGTTACCTCTTTTGATGAGACGCAAGGCCACCCCTTTATAAAGGATCAGCACATAGCATCTTACAATGGCATTAAAATTTTCTTTTAATGTTTACTTAGTTTTGAGAGAGAGGCAGAATGCGAGCAGGGGAGGGGCAGAGAGAGAGGGAGACGCAGAATCCCAAGCAGGCTCCGGGCTCCGAGTTGTCAGCACAGAGCCCGACGTGGGGCTCGAACTCACGAACCGTGAGATCATGACCATGAGCCGAAGTCAGATGCTTAACCAACTGAGCCACCCAGGCACCCCAGTGGCATTTTTTTTTTTAAAGCAAAGAACAGCTAGACAGAGCTGGGTGTCTGAGAGGGAAGGAGGGAGGAGTGAAGAAAAATTAAGCTCAGCCACAAGGGTGGCACTTCCTGGTTCCCAAACTCCCATACCACCCAGCAAGTGAACCTGATGACAAAGTCTTCCAGACTCTACGGTGCAGAGTGGGGGGGATACTGGACCTTTGGCATATAGGACAGCCACTCCAGGATGGTGTACACGCCCTCGAAGTCATCTGGCACAGTGACGTGGGAGACGCCGTTGTAATGCATGATCTGCACGCCGCCCAGCTGGTTGTTGGAGGTGTAAACCTCTCTGCCCAGGACCTGCTTTGACATGGCAAGGTTAGCAAGGGCCCGCCCGGCTCAGGCCCCTTCCACCTGCTCGGAAGTCATCTCCCTCGGCGGTCCTCAACCCTGGCCGCCCGTGACAGTCACCCGGGAGTTTTCAAAACTCCCAATGCCCAGGCTGCATCCGGACCAATTACAGCAGAATCTTTTGAGGCTGGGACCCAGGCATCAGTACTTTTTCCTTAAACTTCTAGGTAGGTGGAACTCTGCGGCCCAATTTGAGGACCAGCGATCCAACCGATTACTTGGGTCTTCTCCAAGGTGAAACCCTACCGGGTATTTCTGATTTGGCAGGTTGGCGCCGAGGCCTGGGAATCTGCATTCGTAACAAGTTCCTGGGTGATGCTGCTGCTGGTTCCGGGACCAGACTTGCAGAACTTCAGTGGGATTTTATCAGACATTATCTTACCAAGGCTTTTACAGCAACGTGGGGTATGTTTTCATACAGTGAAAACAGAATCCCAAACCGCACGCTCACCAGGCATCATGGAGACGGAAGATGGGACGGAAAGACACCAAAATTTGAGTAGGAGCAAAATTACTTTTTTGGGGGGTGGTCTTTTTCCAATTTTCTACAATATATAATGCCACCTTAATAATTTGTAAAATTTAAACTGTCAGCACACAAGAGTTTTAGCACAAGAGCCTAACACTTAGAAAAAAATTGTTTTGGCTCCTGAGAGACCCAGATGAGTACAAACTGGAAAAACAGCTCCTAGCTCAGTTGGAATGACACTGGTTTCATACTGAGAAAAGTCCCCCATCGGGAGACAGTGGTTGTTAAAATGAGTCCTGGCCCCACACGCCCGCCCCCTACAGTCTCCTTTTCGGTCACCTTGTTGAGAGCGCTGGCTCCCGTCAGGATGATGTGCGAATTTTCCACCTGGATCACTCGCTGGCCCAGCCTCACCAAGTAGGCCCCGATCCCAAGGGCTCGGCAGGTCACCTGTGGAGACAGCAGCCCTTGGGAATTCCGGAGGCAGGTGTGGCCCGGGGTGGGAAAGCCCAGGAACCCACTGGGCACACGTGGAGGGTACAATTTGGCCACTGGCAGCCTGGCTGGTGACCAAATGGCACAGGCACAGGCCACTTCTTCGCGCTCACCTAACCTTGGCTTCCAGAAAGAATGTGGTTAATGAAGAAGAGTGTTGTGAGGATAGACAGCAGACACAGAATGTTCTGGTTGTTGCTTCACACAAGGCATAGCTTATATGTAGTTCTTCTGAGCCATGGTAGCCTCTCACACAGCCACAGGGCATCTGGGAGTGCGTGCAAAACTGGTGATATCTGACTAAGGTCTATACCAAGGCAAAGTGTTGTGCCAATGTCAATGTCCCGGGTTCGATAATGTGTTATGTAGGATACTGCCTTGGGGGAAGCTGGGTGAGGGGGACAGAGGACCTCTCTATACTGGCTTATAACTTCTGGTGAGTCAATCGTAAACTTTTTCAAAATTATATATATCTATATAGCTATCTATCTATATCTATCTATATATACATATATATAAATACATACACACATATATATGTCATCATATATAATTATATATATGATATATGTCATATATAATTATATATTACATCATCATATATAATTATATGATATGTGATATGTCATAATGTATATAAATGTTATATCATTATATGTATGTGTGATATGTGTTATCATGTAATTATATATTATATATGTCATATCATGTCATATATATGTCATATATCATGATGTCACCATCATAATGATATATATACATTATGACATATATCATATATATCATGTTGATATAAATGATATTATATATGATACATATAAAAATATGTACTTTGGAACATATAAAAATACATATCTTTTGTAGATATTAATATATATAGATTTTGAAACATATATGAAATATATGTAAATGAGATGCAGAACACAAGCCTAAGGAAGACACTCATGGCCACATTTTCCACCCTGGAAACTGAAGATCCAACACCAAATGTAAAGATAAGGTCTTAAACGACAATCTACCATGAAAGAGTAGTATTACCAGAAACAGCAAATATTTTTGAAAAGGCCAAGGGAGGGAAGGGGGAGATATTCATTCAGTACCAATTAAAACCAGACAAAAGTTCTTCTAAATACTCAGTACCTTTTAAATAAGAAGACATTGGACTGTGGTTCAAACACAACTATAAAAAGATACATTTTGAGATAATTGTTAAAACTGACCCCCGAACCAGGTTTCAAGGATATTGAAGAATTGCTGTTGATGTTGGTGTAAGAACAGTACCGTCATTTTGTAAAAAAGCATGGCGGGGGAAGGTCTTTAGCTAGTAAAGATCTGCATCGGAGCATCCACAGATGGAAAGACAGGGCCAGGGGCTTGCTTTAAAATATCCCCAAACAGGAGAGCAGAGGGGCCGGGGGGGGGCAGGACGAGCTGCTGGCTGACAATCACCGGAACTGCATGATGAACGCACGGGACGCTTACAAAGATTCCATAAGAGAAAGGCGAAAAGGAAAAGGAAGTATAATAGGAGGCTCACCAGACTGATGGTGACGATCTCTTCATAAGCTAGGGAGGACTCCCCTGCAATCATGCCCGAACCCTTGAGGTTCTCCACGCCCAGGCCACGGTCCTTCCCGATGATATCCGTGATGACATACCTTCACGAACCGAACATGGATTCAAGACCAAGCTCTAGCCCAGAAAAATTCAAGGCGGACGCACTTCCCCAGGACCCAGGGCAGGAGGGACGGACGAGCAAGGTGAGGGAACAGAAGGTGACAAAGCAGCCAGGGGTGAAAGGAAAGCAGAGGTCTAGGACCTTCACAGTTGGTCCTGAAGTTTCTAGAAGGGCAAGTACAACATCAGTAATTATCACCCTTCCAACCAAAGATGTCTGCCTTGCCCCCACCCTGCCTACCTCCAAAAACCATCTAGAATAGCGTTTGGTCTACAGAGAGATGGGGAAAGCCACTTAGTTCACAATCAATCAATCAACCAGTCAGTCAGTCAAAAGATTCTATGGCCACAGAAGTGTAAGCCACTAGACAGCCCAGCCCCTGTTAAAGATTCACAAGACACTGCAACCGTTAAAGGTTCTGAGAAGGTCTGCAGTAAAGATGCTTTTTAGATCTCCTTTAAATCCAGTGTTCCTCAACTTACTTGATTATGGAACTTTTTCTACACTACCCACCTCCCCCGCAAACATATCACCAACTAACATTCCAGAAAACCTAGCTGGGAAATTCTGATTTTGTCAACCTCACTAAAACAAAACAAAACAAAACAAAACACCTGCAAAATTCCCTGGAAAAGATAGCTGGTAGCCTTGAACCTTCTCACTGGAGCAGACTCCCGCCTTGCCTACACCTTACCAGCCTGCCAAATTGCTGCTGTGTCAGTCTGGCTAATCTGGGCATAAACATGAGCTGGCAGCTCCGGGGAACCCATCTAATTCTTCTTGCGTGATGTACTATTTTTATGAAAGCTGTGACTCATTTTGGGATGGCAAGGAAGGGCTCGCCCTGGAGAATTCCCCAGGTGTCTAAGTCGTCGGTGTCCAGAAAGCTCAGGGGTCCCCACTGTACAAACACCACCACCCCATTTGAAAACGTCACCCACAAGCCCAGAGGCAAAGAGAGGGATTGCCCATTAGCAGCTGAGGCGCGGCCAGAGGCAAAATGAAGGAGCTACCTGATAAATTACTTACCTGGACTCTCCCTCTTCCTCGATGTGTTTACAATGGACAGAGTTTAGGGAGCTGATTCTGGTGTAGTCTTGAGGCGTCAGGTACAGGTATTTAAATCCCTTAAAAACATATATACTCCAGTGAGGCTGTGAATTCAGCTCCCTGCACTCCACAGCCAATGTTTTCTATAAAAAACCACGACACTATAGGGGCGGAGGTTAATAACGAGTCAACAATGTGTTAACAGCCTAGTTAACATGTCTGATGTTAATACCATATTCATAACGGCTATAAACTGAAGGTCTGATCAGTGCTAAAAGCTTTCCACTCATCTTTACACACAACCGCACATTTTTCCTGCTCTGATCCAGTTCCTCAACGATCTTTTCATCGTTGCTCCCCTGAAGGGTCTCTTTTGTTCCCTTATTGCCAGCTCCCTCCACCAAATTTTATTATATAGTTTATGAACCATGCGTATGTATGCGTATGTATATATGTGTGTGTGTATGGATGTATGCATGCTTTTTACATGAAAAGAATAATTTTTGCCCCTCTGGCAGAGGCGGGATCACCCCCTTGAGAATGCATGCTTTGCCTGCAAAAAATAACTGTCCCCTGCAGTTCCCCATCACGAAATGCGTGCTTTTCTCTCATTCACTGCGCCTTTATCGTGGCTCGTGTCTCTACGTCTCCGAGATCATTTCTGAGAATTCTCTGAGGCCAGGGACTATGTCTCATTCACCTTTGTATCCTTCATGTACAGTGCATTCGTGCTCAGCCTATATTAGCTCAACGTTTACAAACTTGTCTTCATTATCGTTCCCCTAAGGTGCCTTTTTAGACATTTCTTCCTAATTGCCACCCCGTCTCATGAAATGTTAATACTGATCAACTTTATACGCCTTTTGTGTGCTGTTCGTATGTCTGTGCTTTGTACACAAAGACTGCGAAGATTTTTTCCGCCCCTCTTGTGGGCGCCATCACCCCCACCGGGTGGCCTCACACCGCCAGGCTGGCTTTGTGACGTACTTTGTGGGGGTCTCCTGGGTCCACCCAAGCCACCTGGAACATGTGCTTGATCTCCTCTGCAAGGCTGATACAGGCCCCGCTGTTGGCTGCGAGGTAGATTTTGGGGATACCCTCCGCCCGGGCCATCTCAGATGCACGCAGATACAAAAGGTCTTCTTCTAGGCCGAAGGACCCAATGCGGAAGGTGATGTCATTGCTGATGACGATCGCGTCCCGCCCTTCTGGATACTCTCGGGTCTTAAACCTCATCTTGAAGGCCACCATGCCCACCTGCCGAGGGGATGAACGCACAAGGAAAACGGTTTGTTTCTTCAGGGGGACATTTTTGGAAAGGGTGATTCCAGCCAGGGGCTGGGCTCTGCTGAATTCTTGCCTCATTTCCTCCAGGGAGGCGGTTCATCTCCACCAGCTGGCCCTGAGGGTCCAGCACGAGCTCGGTGTATGTCAGGATGTCTTTGGGGTACTTGTCCGCGGAGCCCCACAGTTTAAGGAGAGCCTGGGGACAGGGAAAGAAAGAGAAAACCCGAAGTCACCATTAGGGAGGCACATTTTCTAGTTCTCTCTTTCTTTAAAGCATCCACTCTTTAAAGCACGCACAGAAAAACCACACAGAATAATAAATACCCAAGCACCTACCTCGTGGTTCTGTCAAATCCTAATTTTTCCGTGGTTGCTTATGAATTTTTTTAAAGGAATAAGAAAAATGCAGTTGAGGCCCCTGGTGTAGCCCTCCCCAACCCGTCCCTCCAACCCCTCCCCAACCCCAGATAACCATCTGTCTTGAACTTAGCGTCTACTAGTCCCGTGCATGTTTTTATGCATTGTATATGCATCCATTTAAAACGTGCCGGGCGCCTGGCTGGCTCAGTGGGAAGAACACGTGACTCTTGATCTCGGGGTCATGAGTTCGAGCCCCACGTGAGGATCGAGAGTTGTGTGCTCTTGGCACCCCTGCGTGATTTTAAAATTTAAATAAATGGTCTGGCCCTGGACACATCCTTCTGCACCTTGCCCCATCGGCTCCCCCATAGGCGTGAGATATTTATCCATAATGAGAAATTTAACTCTGGTTCATTTTTTTCTACTTTTCAGTTTCCATGGTGTGAGTAGACCATAATTTACTTATCCATAGCCTTTTCTAAGGAACATTTAGGTTGCTTCCAATTCTACAGTATTAACAATAAGGCCGTAACGAGCATTCTGATGGTCTCGTCTTATAAACCTGGATGAGAGTCTCGCCAGGTAGGTACCGAGGAGCGGAATTGCTGGGTCACTGGGTTGGTGAAGCTTCAAGTTTGATCAATATTACCAAACTGCTCTCTCATTTTTTTATGTTTATTTTTAGTTTTGAGAGAAAGAGAGAGAGAGAGAGAGACAGAGCACAAGTGGGGGAGGGGCAGAGACAGAGAGGGAGACACAGAATTTGAAACAGGCTCCATCCAGGCTCTGAGCTGTCAGTGCAGAGCCCGACGCAGGACTCAAACTCACCAACGGTGAGATCATGACCTGAGCCGAAATCGGACACTTAACCGACTGGGCCACCCAGGCGCCCCGTGCTCTCTCATTTTTAAAGACCCTTTACAGGTCCAGTAAGAAGGCATAAGAATTCCTTTGTTCCATGCACTTGCCCATACTTGTTTTGTCAAATATTTTAACGTTCACCTGTCTGCTGGGTGTGAAATTATACTGCGGTATTAATCTGTTCTCTACTGATTATTAAGGAGAGCCTTTGAATGCACTTATCGACCATGGGAGTTTCTTTTTTGCCAATTTCCCCGTTTGTAATTCCCGTCCATATTTTTTATAGTTTTCCCTGTTTTTTTTTTTTTCTAACTGATTTATACGTGCTCTTTAGATAATCTGTTGTAATCCCTTGCTGGTAATAGGCATTGAAACATATTCTTCCAAACCGGGGCTCATCTTTCCTTTTTTGCATCAAGAACTTCAAAATTTTAATATAGTCAAGTTTATGGGTCTTTTCCTGTACAGCTTATGCTTTAAACTGACTCCCAAGTAGCTTTAATCCCCTTGAAATTTATTTCTGTGTGCTAGATAAGGTAGAAATCAAAATTTACTTTTTCCAGTTAGATAAATCCTCCTTTACCCATGCAGGATATGCGCCAAGATACCCAGCGGGTGTGTGAAACCCCAGACGGTACTGAACCCTATATATCCCTTTGTTTTTCTATACATATGATAAAGTTTAATTTATAAACAGGCACAGTAAAATTAATAATAAAAGAACAATTATAACAATACACTATAATAAAAGTTATGTGAACACAGTCTCTCTCTCTCTCTCTCTCTCCCCCAGAATGTCTTATTGTACTAAACTCACCCTTCTTCCTGTGATGACAGGAGATGATAACATGCCTACACGATGGGCTAAAGTGAGATGCCTGATGTAGGTACCGTGACACAGCGTTAGGCTAACACCGAACTTCTGACCACACGTCAGAAGGAGGAACCTCTGGTTCCAGACTGCCGTTGACCACAGGTAACTGAAACCGTGGAAAACGAAGCCACGGAGAAGCGGGAAATACTGTACCTTTCGGTGACGTTCACTCCCTTGATTCCCTATCCCACCTCTGCCTTCGGTCAAGGCTGTTTGTGAGTGGGTCTGATTTTAGGCTCTATGCTGTTCCACTGGTCTACTTGTCTGGCTCTATTGCAACAATACACCGAAATAAGTACTGCTACTTTAAAACGAGTGATGACGTTTGTTAAGACAAGTCCTCTTGCCTTTAGTTCTTTGTTTTTGCTATTCACAGCTTTTGCTTTTCCATACGAATTTTGCAGTTTCTCCAAAAAAAAACCCCTCTGGAATTACACTGAATTATTCATTTGGGCATGAATGTTGTCCATACTATTCTGTCTCTTTATCTAAAAGAAAGGGGATGGGGGCGCCTGGGTAGCTCAGTCAGTTAAGTGACCAACTTCGGCTCGGGTCACGATCTCGCCGTTTGTGAGTTCGAGCCCCGCATCGGGCGCTGTGCTGACAGCTCGGAGCCTGGAGCCTGCTTCTGATTCTGTGTCTCCCTCTTTCTCTGCCCCTCCCCTGCTCATGCTCTGTCTCTGCTTCCTTCAAAAGTAAATAAAAAAAATGTTACTGCACTGACAACGGTGAATGGATTCCATGAGGGTGGGATTTTATTTGCTGAGACCCATTTTCCTGTATTTTCCAATGAACACCTCAATCACCAGGAAAACACAACAAGACACTGTTTTTAAAAAGTAGACTAAAAGTTCCTTAAAGCTAGTGAGTGACCCCACCCTCTTCCTCAGGGTCGACCTGCCCATAGCATGGTGCCTGGAATGTGGCAGGCACAGACCTTCACAAATGAGCTCTTAATAAACAAGCTTTCAAAAGGCCAGGAGGAAACACACCGAAATTATTAAGCAATGTGTCTTTAGGACACGGAACCATGAGTCACTTTTTTCTTTTTTTCCACGCTCCTTTATTTTCCTAAGCTTCTGGATTACGTGACTTTCTAACATGCGGAGGAAAGTAGGTTCATTTTAGACAAGACGCTAGGAAGGCATTCCCAATACGGAGTTCTTTAGGCTGGGGTCTTCAGGAGAGTAACTAAGGACGGGGAGGGGTGTGGGGCGGGTGGAATCCCTGGGGGGACCCGGGGTGGTGCCCCGGGAAAGCCACAGGACTTGCCTGCCTGAACATCTCCGGGAAGTCGTACACGTAGGTGGTGCCCAGGGACTGGGCCTGGAATCGCTTGGCCTGAAGCAGATCCTTGGTGACGTAGGGAGTGTTGATCAGCATCCCGTGCTGGGGGCCCTGCTTGTTGCCAAAGGAGTGAAACATGATCTGGGAAGACAGAAAGAGAAACAGAGTGAAGGAGGGGACTCCCAGAGAGCCACGCTCCCGTCCAATTCACTCCCATCCTCCTCAACGAAAAGGCGGCGGAAAGAAGCAAAGGACATCACATCACATGACAAAGCGCACGCCCCAGAGAGGTAATCTTCTTTTCTCTGCCACTGTGGGCAACCAGCACGAGAAGGGACAGTGACAGGTATGGGAGCGTAGCTCCAAAAATGTAACTATCATAGGGCTTTACACACACGCAAAAACTGGTGAAATCTGAATAGAGTCCGCATTTGTGTTATCAGCACTGTACCAACGTCAACTGCCTGTCATGACAAGGTCCCATTGTTTACGTTGCTATCATTGGGGGAGGTCGGGTCAAGGGTGCTTGGGAACTCTCTGCAGTAATGGTTTCCCCTCTACTATTTTTCCAACCTCCTGACACTCTTTAATCGCTTAAAAAGTGATAGATGTAATGGAAGTCAATGGGATATTTGATTTGGTTTACAAAGATCTGTTCTAAAACACGGCTGGGGAAAATACCCATTTCCCTAAGTGAGCCAGCCTTATGGGAGCTGCACGACGGTGACCCACGGCCCTCCGCATCTTATCCCAAATATCAGTCCTCGAACGGATCAAACTTTGGATTGATTCTCCTTCGCAGAGGAATGAACTGGCATTCAGAAGCTGACACGTCTACCGTAAACTCAAAGCAGCCACCCCCATCCAGCAGATGGCCACCAAACATCATTTCAGTCTGTGTCTTGCTCTCTCGAGCGGACGGACCCCGACTGCACTTTGAGGTGGGGCTCTGCGGGCCCGCCCAGCCTTACGTTTCCAGATCTGGGGTCGGTGACTTCTTTGTAGAGGCTGATGTCCAGGTAGTAGCCCGATTCGTTGGTGATGAACAGGCGGATGGGAACAGCACTGCCGGCGGTGGTCTGGCGGATGTTGATCTTGACCTCGGCCTGCAGCACGCGGAGTTTCCACAGCCGGCTGCCGTAGCGCATAACCATGGAACGCACGGACTCCTCGATCTGCCGCCAAATCACAGCAATTCCACTCTCAGGCCCCAATCCAGGCACACTGGTAATACACAGGTCTAGCTATTTATAAATAGTTGTGATAACAACGGAACGATGAGGGACACTGAAGGCAAAACACCTGTGACACAGTACGGACCCAGAAATAGCCACGTGCTAAGTATATGAAGATCATGATCTCATTTCATCTCATAATTACTCCGAGAGGGCGGCATTTTTATGCCCCACTGACAGATGAGGAAACTGAGACTGGGAAGTAACAGAGCTAGTGTGCCCACATTATATCAATCTTTATCTGCACCGTGTAGCTCGAGCCTTTGCATTTTCTTTTCCTGGGAACTATGTGGGTTGATGGAGACGGGGCATCAGCACGGGCCCTCTGCACCCCACAGATGCCATGCTGATGTCCCAGGACTTCTTTCATCCCAGAATCACCAGCACCAACCCTGCCTGTTCATGAAGAACCAGCCACGGGAGAACGGGTCTCTATCCCCTTCCCTCCTATACACGGTCCCCAAGAGCCCAAGGAGCCAGGAACCAGGGACAAAATTTGGGGCATTCGCGTCATCCCAAGAGTGAAGCATGCTGCCCGGGAAAGGGTGAACATCAGAACAGGGATAACCCTAAGGGGGTGGCAAAAACATGGCTCTGGAACTTCATGGACAGGAGGTTGTCCACCTGCAGCCACAGGCCCAGGGAAAGTTGAACCCAGTGCCTCCCCAGAGGCGAGACCTTGAAGGGGTCCATGATGACGGTGGGCACGAAGTTCAGGAAGATGTGGTTGCAGTCAGTGCGCACGCTGGTGTTGTTGAACGCCACCTCCAGCTCATCCATGGCTTCCAGGAGCAGACGCTCACCCTCGTTCTGCAGGTACTCAAAGGAGGCTTCCTGCCAAAGCGGGAGGGACAGACGCTAAGGCAAGGGGCGCAGGGCTGGAAACGGGGCCTCAGACACACAAGGAGAGAGGAAACATTTCCCCTCCCCCGAAAAGTATGCCCAGCGAGTATACGCCGAGCCCTGCCTCTGAAGGTGAAGGCACGTCAAAGGCTGTCCAGCGTCCTGACCCTGCCTTCTATCTCCTGTAGTGTGATGCTCTGACCACTGGGGGCCTCCCTGACCCCGGAGGGACCGCCGCTTCCAGGGTTACCGATTCCGAGAGACAGTCAACGACTCACCCCAAAGTGAGTGCACTTTGCAAATGCAAACCAACCAGTTTTCAGAGCACACACCTCCTCTTCGGGGCTCTCGCGTTCCAAGTCACCGTCCACCTGCCCTAATCACCCCAGGCCCAGGTGCTGGACAACTAGAGACAGCCCCTCAGTTCCAGAACCTACTGAGATTATTCAAACAAGCCAAACCCAAGCCGGCCTACCCTGCCGCACATGATCCTTCCTGCAGAAACCACCACAAAGGTTCTTATCCACGTTTCCCCCTCCTCCCCGGCCTCTCGGCCGCCCCTGGTGCTTCCCCATGTGTGGCTCCCTGTGTAAGGTGTGCCCCCACTCTTGGGATCTGAGAGTGACAATCTTTTCAGTGGTAACTGCTTCCTGATCTATCAGCCTTACTGTACCTGAAAATAATAAGACCCCTGGAGGTAGCTAGTTGACTGAGGCAGCAAAAAACTGACATTAGCTTCACATCGATCAATAGAGGATTAGGAAAAAACAAAACAAAACAAAACCACACACACGGTACATCCAGGCAAAGACAGAGCATGAGGCATACTATCTTCATCAACACGGGAGATGAGGTCTACGAGGCCCTGACCAGTAAAAGAGCAACAGTATTCAAACGGTTGGTCCACCGGGAGCCCCCACCCACAACACTACACCTGCAACTCAGGTCATGATCTCACAGTTCCTTGAGTTTGAGTCCCGCGTCGGGCTCTGTGCTGACAGCTCAGAGCCTGGAGCCTGCTTCGGATTCTGTGTCTCCCTCTCTCTCTGCCCCTCCCCTGCTCACGCTCCCACGCTCTCACACTCTCTCTCTCTCAAAAATAAACATGAAAAAAAATTGTTAATCAAAAACCATACTTTCCAGTGTGATCTGAAAAGCTCGCAACAGAATCACAGGTGACTTTTCTGGCTGTGTTGGAAAATGATCACGCACTCAGTAGGCACACACAAGCAACTCCCTGAGTACGCCAGGACTCTGCTACCTGCTCAATTCCCTTCACGCGGACAGAGCGAAGGGAAGGCCGGCGCGCGAGGGACAGGTTCAGGGGGAGAAAGAAACACTCCACGACGCTTTACCTTCGTAATGAGGTCCGAGTGCCTGATGATGGCGCGGATGAAGAATCTGTGGTCTGTCACCTCCGCGCCTTCTTTCACTTTGGCGGCGCCCAGGTACAGGTGCATCTTGTGGTTGGCGCAGGGCACGGCGGTCAGATCGAAGCTGCGCATCCGGCTGAGCTCCAGCTGGAAGGCCAGGGCGGGTTCCAGGTGACGGTAAATGCGATCTTCTGCAAACTGCGGGCCGGCCAGAGAGCGGAGACGGACAGACACACAGACAGACGCTGAATTTGACACTGGGGCCGCACGCCTGCCTGCTGGGCGCCCTGTCCTGCAGACCCCTGATGTTGGTCAGTTTAGCACCCAGGGGATGTAGCCTTCACGGGGTCACCCGTGGGCAGCTCTAGGGCTCAAGAGACTCGGGGTTTGGGAAGGTCCAGACAAGAGCACGAGCACTGTAAGACCTGAGTGCCGGCACGAGCCTCTCAGCTCCCAGGTGGGCCTGCCCGGTCCCCAGCGCCTGCCAGCACGGCCTCTTCTCTGTCACAACACAGGGTACCTCTCAGGAAGTCACTAAAGGCTGGTTTCTCTGTGGAAACTGGTCCCCGAAAGGAAGCGACAGACACTGCTGGAGACCGAACTAGAGGAGAAGATGAAGACCCGAAAGAAAGGATGGGTCTTATGCAGAAATGGAAGGCTTTGGATAAATTAAACCACAACACGCCGAACAGGATGGAGTCCGGAGTTTGTGATGGGAATAAGCCTGCCTGTTCTAGAACAGGGATGAGCAAAAGCCTTTCTTAAAGGGCCAGAGAGGGAATATATGAGGCTGGTGGGCCACACGCTCGGTCAGAGCCACGTGATCTCTGCCACTGGCGCAAGAAAGCCACAGCAGAAAACAGGAGATCAGATGGGTGTGGCTGTGTTCCAGTCAAACTCCGTTTATAAAAACAGGCAGCCGGTCTGCAAGAACGTAAGAAAAAGAGGTTGGGAGAGCCATCTGAGGACAAAAGTGATCCAGATGAGGGAGAAACCAGAGTGAAGGCTGAAAGGGCGGGAAGCACGGGATCTCAGCTCCACAGAGAAACACAATCCCAGAGGAAGGCTGGAGTTTACACAAAAGTTACATGTCCGTTCTTTAAAACGGAGGTTACCTCAAGGACTGGGGACTATACTCTTCCCGAATATCAAAGATGCCAGGGAGGCAAGAACAGTATCACTGCTTTCTTTACATCATACCTCATCTCTTGCTCTGAATGTGAAAAACTTCGGAAATTCTTTCTGCAAAAGAAATCCATAGACGAGACAATGAAATCAAGTAAGACTCATACAAATACTTGTTTTGTGATTTTTTTAAAGCCATAACCCCATCTGTTTCCAGAATGAATCCTTTGAAAACCTTCTCTTTTCTAGTGATTGCTCTCTTCAACCCCCATCTACTAAGTAAACATCAAATCAACAGCACCGAGTCTTAAGGAATGTTAAAGACTCACACAGATGCACTGAGAATCACACTGACCTCTTGGGCAATCAGGAATGTGATTCTTCGGAGTCCATATTCCACAAGGATGTTTTTCTGCATTAAAAACCAAATATGTAATGGAATAGTATTTAGCCACAAAAAGAAATGAAGTACTGATACAAGTTCCCACATGGATGAACCTTGACAACATGATACTGAGTCAAAGACACCAGTCACAAAAGACCTCACATTGCATGATTCCATTTATATGAAACATCCAGAAATGGGCAGACACATAGAGACAGAAAGTAGATTAATGGTTGCCTAGGATGGGGAGGGTGTTTGGTTGAGGGAAAATGGGGAATGATTGCTAATAAGTTTTTTTGGTAGGTGGTGATGGCGAAAATGTTCTAAAATATATTTAGGGGTGCCTGGATGGCTCAGTCAGTTAAGAGTCTGACTCTTGATATCAGCTCAGGTTGTGATCTCACAGTCACAGGATCAAGCCCCATATCAGGCTCCATACCAGTCATGGAACCAGCTTAAGATTCTCTCTCTCCCTCTCTCTCTGTCCCGCCTCTCTCCCTCTCTCTCTCAAAATAAATAAACATTTAAAAAAAGTAAATAGTGGGGCGCCTGGGTGGCTCAAGTCAGTTAAGTATCTGACTTCAGCTTAGGTCATGATCTCATGGGCCATGGGTTCGGGCCCCACATCAGGCTCTGTGCTGACAGCTCAGAGCCTGGAGCCTGCTTTGGATTCTGTGTCTCCCTCTCTCTCTGCCACTCCCCCATTCGTGCTCTGTCTCTCTCCGCCTCTCAAAATGAATAAACGTTAAAAAAAATTTTTTTAATAATAAATAAATAGATAGAATAAAATATAATGATGGTTACACAACTGTACTAATATTCCAAAAAGCGCTGAATTGTACATATTCGATGGAGGAATAATGTAGTATGTGAATTATATTTAATAAAGCTGCTATATTAAAATATATATATATATGTATATATATATATATATATATATGTATATATATATATATATATATATATATATATATATATACATAGACATACAATTCTTTAACATATCATGAAATCTTTTTTTTTATGAAATCTTTAATAAAATTGAGGAGGGAGGTCACTGTTATATTAAAAAGAAAGACAAGTTGGGGTGCCTGGCTGCTGGCTCAGTCAGAAGAGCACGTGACTCATGATCTTGGAGTTGTGAGTTCTAGCCCCACGTTGGATATAAAGATTACTTCAAAATAAAAACTTTAAAGAAAAAAAGATAAGTTGAGTAAAGAAACAAAAAAAGTATACTTTTTGTATATGCAGTATGACTGCATTTACACAAAATTCCAGAATAGATGAAACTAATCCAAGCTGTTAAAACTCAGGCTAGTGGTCGGTTATCTCTGGCAAGGAGAAGCTGGGAACATTCATTTTTTCTATCTGAATGCTGGTTATATTTAGGAATTCACTATGAAAACTCACCAGGTTGTACATTTATGATTTGTACCCTTTTCTGTATGTTAAACTTCAATAGGAAGGCATCCAAGAAAAAGTACAAAACTGTTTTTAGTTAATCCCTAAATGAAATATTATTACATACAGTATTATATAAGGGGAAAGAAAAAACCCAAAAGACAAGGAAATACAGTTCTTGCTTAACTTGTCCATACGGTAAAGAAACTTATCCGGGGAGATGAGTTGTCTTAGCGCATTTCAGAAAGACGTAACTAGACAAACACAAAAGAATACTTAATGGGGGGTGCCTGGGTGGCTCAGTTGGTTAAGCGTCCAACTTTTGGTTTCAGCCCAGGTCACGATCTCACAGTTCATCGGTTTGAGCCCCAAATCGGGCTCCACACTGACAGTGCAGAACCTGCTTGGGATTCTCTCTCTCTCTGCTCCTCCCCTGCTCGTGCTCTCTCTCAAAATAAATAAACTTTAAAAAAAAAAAGAATACTTCATGGAACGTTGGTTGCAAAGAGAACAAGATAAACCACAAAACAAAGAGGATGTGAATGCGGCAAAACTAACCTGGTTAGGGGGAGCCTGAATCATTAGTTCTCAACTAAGGATGTGCATCAGTGTGTGCGTGGGAATGTATATGTATATTAATGTCTGTATGTGAGAATATGTATGTAGGTCTCTGCTTCATGTAAAAAAAAATTTAAATACTCTAGCAATATATTGGAAGGACATTAAAAGTCCTTCCTTTCCCCCAGGTATATATTGTAGCCCTCCTCTCTTTGGTATGTTACGTATAGACATACATATATCACTCACTGCCCATACTTTTCCCTCCACTCTGCCCTCTCCAGGCAAGAAACACCAATTATCGTGAGCATCATTTGATCTGGTTATAGGGTAGGGCTAACCGCAACCGCTCAAATGTTGCCTTATCAACGCCATGGGACGCCACGTGTAACTTGAGTAAGAACATCAGCTATGTCAAGAAGAAACCAGCCAAAGGGAAACACGTCAATATCTTCATCCCGGGGCTGGACTGTAGGGCTGTGGGTTTCATTTTAAAACCTGCTTTTCAGGGGCGCCTGGGTGGCTCAGCCTGTTAAGCATCCGACTTCAGTTCAGGTCATGATCTCACTGTCCATGAGTTTGAGCCCTGTGTCGGGCTCTGTGCCGACGGCTCAGGGTCTGGAGCCTGCTTCAGATTCGGTGTCTCCCTCACCCTCCGCCCCTTCCCCACTTGCCCTCTGTCTCTCTCAAAAATTAAAAAAAGTAATAAATTTTGAAAAAATTGAACAGTCGAAAAATAAATAAATAAAACCTACTTTTCAGATTTGTCCGCACCTTAAACATTTTGTACAATGAACGTCATTACATTTATTTTATTTTATTTATTTATTTGAGAGAGACAGAGATAGCACAATTGGAGGAGAGGCAGAAAGAGAGGGAGGGAGAGAGACCACCCCAAGCAAGCTCTGCGTTGCCAGCACAGAGATGGACACGAGTCTCAAACTCCTAAAACCGTGAGATATGACCTGAGCCGAAACCAAGAGTTGGACGCCTAGCTGACTGAGCCACCCAGGCGCCCCCTACATTTGTTGATTAATCAAGTAAAGACTAAGTAAATCACTGACAATAACGTCCCTAAGCTTCCATGGCGTTATCTGGGACTCAGCATCATTCATCCCCATCTTCTGCCTAGGAAGCCTCAGGTCCCCTGAGGGACACCGAGTCAGAGGAGGTAAAAAGTGTCCCTCCCACTTGGATACTATGGAGAACACAACAAATGTACAGGTAAATAGACTAAAAACCAACAACTAAAAATTTCCAAGTGGTCTGGAAGCTGGGACCAACTCAGAACTAACAGCCGGGCAGTGTGCCTGGGATTAATTTAGGAGTTCAGAAATCTCAGCATCCCATTTTACAGATGGGGAAACTAAGGAACAGAGAGGTAAAGTGACCTGCCCGAGGTCACACAGTGCCTTCCCACTGTTTCTACCACCTACGCTTGCCAAGCTGCTCCACATCTGTTCGCAGCTGAGGTCTCTGAGCATATATAATACAGCTGTCCCTACTGCCCGGATGAGAAAACATGCTCACAACTGCCACACGGTTATAAAAGCAAGTTCTTTGCATAGATGGTGGTCAGCATAAGTGACTATTTAAAGATTTGACTTTTCTGGGTTATTTCGACAAAAAGCATTCCCCCCCTAAACCCCAAACTATTTATCGAATGCCTCTGTGAAGTGGCATATATACACTGGCTCATTTCATCATTGCGCGGGCTAAGGAGTGTACAGGTAACCCTTGAACAACGTGGGGGTTAGGGGCACCGACCCCTGCACAGTCGATAATCCACGTACAACTTTCGACTCCCCGAGAACTTAATTATTAACAGCCTACTGTTGACCCGAAGCCTTACCTAGAACATCAACAGTCAGTTAACACGTATTCTGCATGTTATATGCGTTATATGCTATACTCTTACGATAAAGTAAGGCAACGAGAAGAAGCGTTGTTAAGAAAATCACAGGGAAGACAAAAATACATTCATAGCCCTAATCCGTGTAGGAAAAGATCTGCGAATGAGCGCACCCGCGCAGTTCAACCCACGTTGTTCAAACGTCCACTGCACATACTTCGCCTTTAGGTCGTTCCGACACCCGGGGAGGGAGAAACTCTGCCCCCACGTTACTGGGGGAGAAGCCAAGACGCTACCACGTTCGGCTACTTCTGCCCAAGGTTACGGGCTCCCAGGAGTAGCAGAGCTAGGATGGGAAGCCGGGTCTGTGGCTCTGAAGTGCATATCAGGACTCGGGCCCATGGGATGCCTTGCCACGGCAGCCCTTCCTTCCTGTCTCAGTGACTTGGGACCACAGGCACGGCCGGCGTACCTTGGACTGTACGAACGTCCGGAAAATCGGCACCAGCTCCTCATCTTCCAGGTGGTCCGCGTACTGGATGGCCACATTCAGGATGTGGATTGGCTCCTCTCTGAGGCTCTGGGGGAGAAAACAAGGGCAGGGGGCAGGAGGCCTCAGGGGTCCCAGGCGGCCCCCTCCTGGACAGGCTCCCTGCTCAGGAGACTTACCTTGTTCTCTTCTTCAGAGTACAAGGGGGCGCAGGCCTTCCTGAAGAGGGGGATTTCCCTGGGCACGTTGGCAAAGCAGGAGATGACTTCGTCGAAGTTTCTGGGGGTGTGGGGTGGAGAGGTAGGGCTGAGGGGCTGCCGGCTCCTTAAGGTCATAGGTCAAGATTTCACTCTGGCCAGATGGAAGGACTGGGTCCTTCCCCTTTCCCACCGACGGCTCTAGGAGCTCATCCAACTCCGCCCAGGGCTCACTGGGTTCCTGACCAGGCCCAAGACACCACTGATGGGGTATTTCCCCAAAGGGAAGAAGGGACCTATGTGATCTGAGATCGTGAATAAAAGAAAGGGTGTCCAGTGCTCTGGGGCATCAGTTGGGTTCCCCGTCACTGGCCGGGAGACCCTCATACCTCACTTCACCGAATCAACTAAGGCCATTGAGGAGTTACAGCAAGATAACCCAAGCACGAGGCACAGCACACGGGAACGGGTGGAAAGTAGGCAATGCTAATAGGACTGATCGCTGATGTTCACTGAGAATCCCACCTATCCCTTAGCTACACTTTAAATACGATATTTAATATACTCCATCTCATTTCATTTTCCTGGTGATCCCATGAAGTAGATCCTTCTCTTATCCCCACGATAAAGATGAGAAAACTAAGGCACAGGGAGGTTAAATAATTTGCTCAGAGTCTCACGGCGTGGAAACACATGGCCAGAATTTAAATATGGGCAGGCCACACAAACGAACAGGTGGGGGCCAGGAGAAGCTTGCCTGGCCCCTCTGCTCAACGTGTCTGGGAGACTGGGCCACTCTGGGTACCTTGTGAAGTCCTCAAATCTCCTGAAGGCAACCATGGCCCCCATCCGCTGACACAGTGGGGCAAAGCCGCTGTCCATGAAGAGCTCGGTGCTGTGCCTCAGCAGGTCGGGGTTGGTGACACTGATGGGCACGGCCATCCTGCAGGGGGACCAGAGGAGGGGACTGATGCAGCTGCTTGAAGACCTGGCCCCAAGAGTTAACTGCTCCTGCCCTGGAAGCTTCGATGAGCCAGACTAGCATTAAAGCCCTCCCACAGTGGGGCTTAAAATTGCACGTGGAAGGGACTGGGGTCTGGGGCTGAGGAGTCCTTGTTTTTTATGTTTATTTATTTTTGAGAGAGAGAGAGAGACAGACTGTGAGTGGGGGAGGGGCAGAGAGAGGGAGACACAGAATCCGAAGCAGGCTCCAGGCACTGAGCTGTCGGCACAGAGCCCGACGCGGGGCTCGAACTCACGAACCATGAGATCATGACCTGAGCCGAAGTCGGACGCTCAACCGACTGAACCACCCAGGCATGGGGCTGAGAAGTCTTCTCTGATTGCTCAGGACCTGGTACAGACTAAGCTCAACGAGCGAGGGAGGGAATGAATGAAGGAATGAATGAATGATGCAGACAGGCATGTGTGCAGACAAGTCCAGCCTCCCCGTGGTCCCAGGGAAATCCAGAACGGTGAACTCAGCCACAGAGCATGAACACTCTTAGTGCCAGCTTCTCCTGCACAGCCCAGCCCTAGGCGGCTGGTGAAAGGGCAGGCTTGGTTCTAGAGAGACACGCCAGGCTTCCGCTCTCCCAGTCCCTCCCTCTCCATCAAACCTGCTCTTGGGACAGGGGTCCGGAACCAAAACCGGCCCCGAGGCCAGCTGCCCGTGAGAGCTTAGCTGGCCACTGCCCCCAGGACTGGCAGCTCACCAGCAACAAACACAGACAGATCCCCTGGAGCCCTGGAATCAAGTGAAGAAGGGGTTACCAGAGGAGGTGCTGAAAAGAGGCCTGCTCTCCTGAAAAGGAGACCTCCTTGCAAGACTGGCCCTTGGCTGGTATCTGGGAACTTGGGGAGGGTTTCCACCATTCCCTGAATCATACGAGAGGCTCGCTGTGCTCCAAATGTTTGTGCCGTGTGGTTTATGCAGAACACCTGTCTTCCTTCTGGAGTCGGGGATTTCAGCAGAAATCCCCGTGTTCGGCAGAGGGTGTCTACACGACCAGCCCCCAGCGGAAACCCTGGGCGCTGGGTCTCTAACCAGCTGCCGGACCGCACTGCACACAGGCCATCACAACACGTTGCTGGGGGAACAGAGCGCATCCTATGGGGCTCCCTTGGGGAGGACTCCTGCACCAGGCATCCTGGGGACTTCACCCCCGTGACCCTCTTCCTTTTGGTGACGGTGCCCCACTTCGCGGACCTTCACTGCGACAAGTCACAGCCGTGAGCATGACCTATACGGAGCCCTATAAATCTTCCCAGCCACCTGTCGAATCTGGGGTGCTCCTGGAGACGCTGGACCCAGGTGGGACAGGGCCTCTGTGCCTTCCTGTCGGGTACCCCTGAAATCACTCCCCACCCCCTCCCCCAGGCTCCCTGCTCTTGGACAGCTAAATACAGAGAAGCAAACCGGCATAGAAGCATGGGCTGAATTCAGCCCGCAGGTGACTTGGGTCCCTGCAGCATTTTTAATTTTTTGTTTAAGTTTATTTATTTATTTTGAGAGAGAAAGAGCAGGGGAGGGGCAGAGAGAGGGAGAGAGAGAGAATCAGGACAGAGCCTGACACGCGTTTCAAATTCACGAGCCTGGAGATCCCATGACCTGAGCCGAAAGCAAGAGTCGGACGCTTAAGTGACTGAGCCACCCAGGCGCCCCAGTCCCTGCAGCATTTTTAATAGATTCCTACACATCGCTTACCTGTTCAGAGCGAAAAGTTGAAGGATTTAATTTTTTTTTTTTTCTTAAGTCTAGATGTCCTACTTCTCTTGGGGGAGAAAAAAAAGGAAAGATGTGGGCCGGCTGGGCCATTTTCCTGGGGGTCTACCAGCAGCCCGCAGGCACAGCCACTCTCTCCAGCTCCTGCCTCCCAGCTGTGCTCACGGCCCCCCCACCCCGCCCCCCCCACCGTGGCCCTGGCCCTCAGTCCTGGATGCACCCCGCGTGAAGGTCCGCTGGCCTCTGACCTCCCTGCACTGGTCCCCTGACCCAAAGAACAATGCGCCTGGCTCTCCAGCCGGGTCCTCCTGGAGGTGGGACTTCAGTCATCGCAGCCCTTCCCGAAGGCCCTGAGAAGCAGGGCTTGGTGGGGACGGGGAGGGGGGGAAAGCAGGCAGAGTGTGCCCTGAAGCCACCAGCCCAGAGCAAGCTTCCTGTGCTCCCAGCCAACAGCCACAACAAGGAGCTGAGAGGGTCAGGGAATCCCCTCCAGGGGCCTCAGTGTCTGTGCGGGTCAAAACAGGAGCCTGTATGGGGCGCCTGGGTGGCTCAGTCGGTTAAGCCTCCAACTTCGGCTCAGGTCATGATCTCACGGTTTGTGGGTTCAAGCCCCGCGTCGGGCTCTGTGCTGAAGCTCGGAGCCTGGAGCCTGCTTCAGATTCTGAGTCTCCCTCTCTCTCTGTCCCTCCCCCACCCATGCTCTGTCTCTCTAAAGAATAAACGTTAAAAAAAAATAGGACCCCGTGACCACACTGGTGGTCACAAAGAATAACCCAGATTTATATGTCGGTTCCTCCTAAGGAACAAGGTGCGACTGATCCACAGGCTTTAGGAAAGCAGCCCTCCTTTCCTAACTGGGTGGGACTCTTAAGGCAAAGAACAGAATGCCTCCTCACGGGCACAGAGTTTCCAAAGCCCTTTCACCATGCCTCCCACTGTCCCCGAAACGATGCCAGGGCCACAAGCACTTTATCCCCTTTTCTCTCAGTCGGGGAAAATACCATCATCTCCCCCCACTTTTTTTTTTTTTTTTTGGAAATAGGAAGGGTAAAAATAAATGATAAATATGAAAGAAGGTGCCTCATGGAGAAGCACTTCTTTCCTTTGCCCATAACAGAGCAATACCTGGGGCATCTGGGTGGCTCAGTCAGTTAAGCGTCCAACTCATGATTTCGACTCAGGTCATGATCTCACAGTTTGTGAGTTCGAGCCCCACGTTGGGCTCTGCACTGACAGTACAGAGCCTGCTTGGGATTCTCTCTCTCTCTCTCTCTCTCTCTCTCTCCCTCTCTCTCTGCTCCTACCCAACTCATGCTCTCTCTCTCAAAATAAACTTAAAAATTGTTTTTCAAAAAAAACCAAAGCAACACCCTTATTCTTAAAGGCAATGGAAAGAAAAACATAGATTTTGAAATCCCAAGAGATCCAAATATACCCCGCCCCCCCCCCCATACACACACACTGGAATATTACCCAGAAACGAAAAAGAATGAAATCTTGCCATTTGCAACGTTGTGGATGGAGTTAGAGGGTATTATGCTAAGCGAAATAAGACAGTCAGAGGAACACAAATACCGTATGACTTCATTCATATGTGGAATTTAAGAAATCAAACAGATGGACATGGGGCAGGGAAGGAAAAATAAGATAAAAGCAGAACTGAAGGTTGATGGAGGGAGGTGGCGGGGGGCTGGGCTAGATGGGTGATGGGCATTAAGGAGGGCACCTGTCATGGTGAGCACCGGGTATTGTATGTCAGTGATGAAATCACTGAAACCAATACTAAACTACACATAACTTGAATTTAAATAAAAACTTGGGAGGAAAAAAAAAGAAACCATGAACGCTATTGCCCATACGGACCCAAGATCTGGTTAACTCAACGCCCCAGTCATGATGAGACCGTCCTCCTAGCCACAAGCAAAGCCTGCGGGGAGCCCCAGGAGAACCAGACACAGAGGGGCGAGGGAAGAGGGAAAGAGAACTCTCCACACTGTAGGGAGAGTGATTGCTTTAGCGGAAGGTGACACATTCTACCTGACCAGAACGGTACTTTGGGTCCTGAAATAAGGTGGATTAAAAAAAGACATGATGAGGGAACAGCAGAGGCACACCAGAATGTCCCCAACTGAGCACATCGTGGGGATCCAGACAGGGCAACACCAGCCCCGGCTGGTGGCTCGAATCCCTACCCTGCGTACAGCTGGGCATGTACCAAGGGGAGGCCCCGGGGCCTAAATGGAGATAGGAACACAGTTTTGGCCAACAGATGGTGAGGGCTGAATGAAACAGGGTGTGGAAGTGCACGGTGCCCGACCAATGGCATAGCGATAACCATCACAGGGATCACTAATGCTCACCAACAGCTTTCTGCATGCCAGGCACGCCCCTAAAAGCCATGTGGGCCTTATCTCACTTATTCCCCATAATGATCTAGGAGCGCGCCACCGGAGCGAACGTTCTGCGGTGACGGAATGTTCTAGAACTGCAATATCCCGCGTGGCAGCCACAAACCACATGTGGCTATGGGGCACTTTAAATGCAGCAGGTAGGCCCGAGGAGCTGAATTTGTCATTGAATCTCACTCGATTTAATTTAAAGAGCCCACACAGGGGTAGTGGCTTCCACACTGGGAAGTACAGGTGCATGAGGCAGGCATTGGATTAACTCCTTTTGCAGATGAGAGAACAGAGATGTAGGGAGATCCCACGGTGGGGAAGTGGCGTTCCTGAGGTCCCTCCCCAGACATACTCGCTGGGTCCCTCCAGAGACAGGACTATGGTGGCCAGGGAGAAAAGAAACACCCACCACCCCTCCCCCACGTGCACCCCACTCCATACCGGTTTGGGTGGGAGGAGGGCAGCATGAACTGGAATTCTACCACGCAGGTGCCATCTGGGAGCTGCCGGTGCTGCAAGCTGTTTAACTCATAGGCGATGTAGCCCCTTCGCACGTAAACCTAACGGAGCAGAGGCACAGAAGACATTCTCGCAGAGGACCCTCCAGACCAGAGAAAACTCGGGCTGGAGCGATACCAGAAACCCTCTCTAAATGATCCCTACGAAGTAGCAAAGAGAGAGTCTGCTCACTCTTTACAAGGTTACCTTCTTTGCAAAGGGCTCGATAGTAAATATGCATTTTATTTACCTATTTTTGTTCATGTTGAGAGAGAGTGTGCACGCACGACGAGCGGGGCACAGAGAGAGAGAGAGAGAGAGAGAGAGAGAGATTCCCAACCAAGCTCCAAGCCTTCAGCGCCGAGCCCAATGCGGGGCTCAAGCTCACAAACCTCGAGATCATGACACGAGCTGAAGTTAAGAGTCGGATGCTCAACCGACGGAGCCACCCAGGTACGCTTAGGGAGTAAATATTTTGGACTTTGGGGGACAGATGGAGGATACATCGTCTCTGTCACAACTATTCAATTCTGTTGTCGCAGCCTGGAAGCAGCCAAGGATGATATGTAAATGAATGGGCGTGGCTGTGTTCCAATAAACCTTTATTTATAAAATCAGGCAGTGGGCCACATGTGGCCCACAGGCTATCGCTTCCAACTCCTACTCTAGAGCGCGCCATCCAGGAGAAATGTAACACAGCCACGTGTGCAATTTTAATTTCAAATTTTCCAGTAGCCACTTTAAAAAAAAGGCAGCAGGTGAAAATGTTTAATAATAGACTTCGTTTCATCCCCAATACCTAACGTAATGTCATTTCCATAGGTAATCAGCAGCAAAAGTATTGATATATTTGAAATTCTTTCTCCACACAAAGTCTTTGGAATCCAGGGTGCACTTTATACTTAGAGCACAGCTCAACTCAGACAAGCTATGTTTCCAGTGCTCGTTGGCCAGATGTCACCAGTGGCTGCCATATTGGATAGCACAGTTCTAGAGTTTAGACAGTGGGAGGTTTTTTTAACTGAATAGGGAATATAAGAAGTGTGCAGTAAGAGTTAACATAGCAGGCCTAACTGCTATCCTTCGAAAGGCCCCCGGCCAGCATCAGGAACCTTGGATCTGGGAGGGTTCATGGCACCCAAGCTATACGATGATTTTATGTTGAACATATGCTTTCTTTCTGGGAGTTCGGAATTTAGTTACATGCTAGGACCAACCCCCAATGAAACCCCCAGGCACCGAGTCTCCGAGCCTCATTTCAAACATGTCATAAGTCATTGCTTGAAGAATTAAAAGTGCCTATAGGAAGGGCACCTGGGTGGCTCAGTCAGTTGAGCATCCAACTTCAGCTCAGGTCATGATCTCACAGTTTGTGGGTTCGTGGGTTCGAGTCCCACGTCGGGCTCTGTGCTGACAGCTCAGAGCCTGGAGCCTGCTTCGGATCCTGCGTCTCCCTCTCTCTCTGCTCCTCCCCCGCTCACGCTCTGTCTCTCTCTCACAAAAATAAACAAACATTAAAAAAAAAAAAAGCGCCTACAGAACCCACTGGAAGCTTTCACTTGGCTTCCCCCACACACTTCACCCCCACACACTGTGTCCCTTTGCTGATCGTACTTTGCGTCCTTTCGCTGTAACAATTCACAGCCATGAGCACGCCTATCTGCTGAGCCCTGCGGTTCTTCCCAGTGAATCATTGAACCCGGGGCTGGCCTGGGGACACCCACACATTTTAGCAGGACCAAAACTCTCCACATCTCAAGAGACCAAGTAACAATGTAATATTCAAGGTGTGCCTCTTGAGTCAGGGAGAAGAGGCGGGATTGTGTTCAATAAACCCGCCGAACAAAGTGAAAGAATGCTCAAAGAGCTGTGGAAAATTCTCAAACAGAAAAAAATGGGATTTAGCGCACCGAAAAGCAAAGGTGGGTGCTGCTCTCCACCTGACAGAGGACACCCCCCCCCCCCAAATAGGACAGGTGACTGGATAATGAGTACCAAGTGCTTCCTGCAAGTGTTTACTCATTTATCTTCCAATAACCCCGTGAGGTAGGTATTATTGCCCCCGCTACAGCAGGAGAACCTAAATGTCCAGCAAAGGAAAGCAACGGGCCACAGGTCACACAGCTCGGGACTCTGCACAGATTGCTCCCCCTGACTGGAACCTCTGTGCTTCTTCCCACCAATTCTGACTTGCTCTTTAGCTGCCTGTTTTCACATCACTTTCTCATCCGAGTCTGAGCCGGACCTCCCGGTGAGGTTAGACTCTGCTGTCCGATTCTCAGCATGCCCGTTGTATTTAGTGTGTGTGTGTGTGTGTGTGTGTGTGTGTGTGTATCTCCCCAGCCAGAGAGAAGCTCCGTTAGGGCAGAGACCGGGGCTGTTCCCCTGCTGTTTCCCCAGAGGCTGGCACACAGTGGGTCTCAACATAAGTGAAAATTGGAAAGGGGGGGAAAGAGAGGCACTTAAGAGAGCTACGTGGTCTCACTGCCGGAAACAGGGAGACCTGAGAAGGATTCTTTGAGCTGAAACCAGGGAGGAGGAAAGGCTGCAGGCCCAGGAGAGTCTGGGGCCATCGCATACGCAAAAGCCCCAAACGGTCTCCGTGGAGACCCAGTCAACGTTCTAGCACCAGGATGGGTGACCCATGGGGTCTAAAAGGTGGCAGAAGAGGGAGCGGGGACCACAGGGGACCAAGACTCCAAGATCGGAGAGTTTTGCTGCTGGCCACTGCCTTGTCTGCCCCATCAGGACTGGTGACAGGGAGATCGCCTTAAATTGTCACCTAGGCTCCTTCCTGCCCTATGGCTCAAGCAGACAAGTCTTCCAAAGGTATGTAACACAGGGAATCAGAGAGTCTGCAGGAGGCGCCTGGGCTCTTGGTGGTTAGCATTTCAACGTGCCCTGCCTGGAGGAGGCCGGACCGGCACCTGAGAAAACGGGGGTCACCAGCAAGCGCCCTGGTCAGAGACCTCGTGAGACCCTGGTCGTGCCACTCCCCAGCTGGGGGACCTCGGGCCAGACGCTCCACCTCTCTGAGCCTCAACGCCCTTCTCTGTGAGATGGGCAGGTAACAGTACCTACCCTGTGGAGAGAAGGATAAGGTCCCGTTCGCGAGGCGCGTGGCCCGGGCTCAGGCGCACAGCAGGCGGGCGGTGGATGTCAGGACCGGCATGTTGGCTACGGGTGCTGTTACTGGGTCCTCCCTCCTACTTACCTCCAGGGACGCCATGCAAACGACCTTGTTAGCGTGGTAGAAGAAAGTGGGCAGGACGTCGAATATGGTCGTCTCTGACAGTATTAATTTCTACAGGATGGGAAGGGGGAAGAAGAGGCAAATGTTACCAAGTTTTCACCAAGATGAGTGGAGGGGTGGGAGCAGGGAGGGGAAGCCGGCGGTGGTTTCTGTCCGTGCTCCAGGCCCGTGGACCTGAAAGTGGGAGCAGTTCTGGGAGGATTACACCTTGGGCTCCCCGTTCCAGATGCGGAGGGGGTACCTGGAGGCCTGCAAATGATCCAAAGTTGGGGGCTCGGGGAACCCAAAAGATGAAGCCGTAACTCAGCCGTGTGAGTGTTCCTGGTTTCCTAGTAAGCTCCATCACATCTGAGTGTTTAAAACTGCACCCCGGGGGACGTCTGGATGACTCCGTCAGTTAAGAATCTCCCTCTTGATTTTGGCTCGGGTCATGATCTCGCGGCTCGTGAGTTCGAGCCCCGCGTCGGGCTCTGTGCTGATAGCATGGACCCTGCTTGGGATTCTCTCTCCCTCTCTCTCTCTGCCCCTCGCCACCTCCCCCTCTCTCTCAAAAGTAAATAAACATTTATGAATAAATAAATAAATAAATAAATAAATAAATAAATAAATAAAATTCGATAAAATCAAATAAAATACAATTGCACCTCGGGGGGTGGGGGGGGAGCCTTGCTGCCTGATACTCTCTGTCCATCCTGCAGGACTGAACCTCTCTCGGGCTCCCCGAGGTCCCGTCGGGCAGCCCTGGCCACATTGGACGGAACCACTGGTACCTGCAACCGTGCTCTGAAGGCAGGTGCCCGCACACGGAGGGCACGGGGAGCCCACCTCCCCGAGGCCTGACTTGGGCCACAGTGTGAGCTCTGTGGCAGGTGGATGGGAGGAAGCGGCCTCACCTTGAGGTTTTCCGGGCAGAACTGGTGGCCATACATGTCGATGGCGGACAGGAAAATGGACTCCACCTGGTTGTGCCTCAGCTCGTAGGACGGGAGGTGGGAGGCGATCAGGATCTGCAGGGGGAGGGGACAGAGGGCGGGGTAAGCCAAGGGCCAGGCCCTGGGATCAGGACGTGGGATGGCGGCAGAGGGGCCGTGCGGGGTGAGGGATGTGCGTGGCGGGAAGGACGCTCCCCAGGACCCTACCTGTCTCGCTCTGAGGGCCACTTTGCAATGCTCGCTTTTGCTCAGCTGAGTGAGCTCGTTGAGGATGGAGGTCAGCTCTTCCGACAGGGAAGGGTCTGGGCCACAGAGCTCATCCTTTGAGGGACACAAAAACAGAAATCCAAACGGCTTTTCTCCACCGGAAGGAAACACGCCCAGCCCTCACCCACAGCTGGGGCGTGCGGCCGCCCCAACAACCCAGACAGCTGCTCAGCTCTCTGCACATCCCCGGCAGAGCCTGATAATCATACCCTTGACCACTGTCCACCACGTGCCCCCCATTCACCCCTGACACGCCCTCCACACCTGCTAACATGAAAAATACAACCAAGTCTCTACCGACAGCACCATTAATAGGCGGCCATTATCAGGCATTTAATGTGTCCCAGGCAAGCAACTAGACCCTTTATGTCCATTTCCCCAGATTCTCCCAACCCTCTGAGGAGTTACATTACGATGCCCATTTTACAGATGGGAAAAGTGAGGCTCAGGGCCAATCTGAAGCCAGGTCTCTTGTGTCCCCGAGGCTTCACTTTCCTCTCTACATTGCTGCCTGACTTAAGGGGTTCACAGGTGCAGACAAGAGGGACGAGGGGCAATGGAGCCCGGTACAAACAAAAAGTAAGGTTCACATGGGATGCTCTAGCGAGGGTGTGGTAAGCCGCCCTCTGCGAGTCCCCACAAGGAGCATTCAGGGTCTGGGTGGGGGGGGGGGGGGGGGTCAAGGGCAGCTTCCAGCAGGAAGGAGGATCTGAGTTGCAGAAGAAGTAGAGGGGTGATCATTCCACGTGCATCCCTCCTCCTGCTTCTGAATGAGGGACCTGCTTTCTAGAGATCAGGGTTGCATGCACCTGCTCTGGACATCTCCTCCTTATGCCCCCCGAAACACAAGAAGGGCTTAGGAATGGCTCAGAGCAGATGTTCCCTAAACACCCTCAGAAGGCAAATCACTGACTGCTGGGACTCTCAACGCCCCAGCAACTCGCCCCCACCCCTGCCGCAGCCCAGGCTGCTTTCCAAGAAGTCACCAGATGGTGGGGCCATGGGTCCTTTCTTCTACACCTGCCTCTGCATCTCCCTAATTAGAATGAGCCTGCTCTGTTTCTACGATCAGAACGATCAGCACGTTTCTAACGCATTAACATTTCACACTTGGACACAAACAAACGTGCTGAAGAAACTGCACAGGAGATTATTCTTAACCTTCTCTCCCTCCCCGTAAGTGATCTGTTTTAGCAACCAAGTCCCCCTGGTTGGTTGAGCGTCAGACTTTGGCTCAGGTCATGATCTCGCGGTTCGTGAGATCGAGCCCCGTGTTGGGCTCCCTGCTGTCAGTGCAGAGTCTGCTTCGGATCCTGTTTCCCTCTTTCTGCCCCTCCCCTGTTGGTGTGCTCTTTCTCTCTCTCTCTCTCAAAATATAAACCTTAAAAAAAAAAAAAAGAAAGAAAGAAAGACATGAAGGCCCCTTAAAGACTCAGAAAATTTCATTTCGAAGTAATCATGCAGTTAACAAGTCCTTTCAGAAAGTGTCCTAGGCACCATCAAATGCAAAGAACTCACCACTTTCAATAAATATTTTAGGTGGTTTCTCTAGGGAGTATAAAATACCTCCCTTCATTCTGTACAGTTTATACAGTGCAGTGCTAAAATATTAACTCTAAATCACGTAGAAACTTTGCAAACATTTTCAATAAATAGAACCAAGAGAGCCAAAAGAATAATGGATCTCACACATCCTCCCCACCAAGCAGGCACATCTACAGCCGCCTTCACTGAGAAGCCCCCGAGAGCAAGTGTCCTAGCTCTCTGCTCCGGGAGCCACCCCGCCAAGACTGTCCTCTGATGTCCATAATGTTTAGCTCTTTCACGCCCAGAAGAGAGTCAGTATGTGCACAGAGAGTAGCAAACAGCAGAATAATCCAGAGCTTTCACCCCTGGCTTCCGAATGGCGAGGAGATGGTAATACGTGACAGGCAGACCTTCGGGCCTAAGTTCCCAATCCTGTACTTATGGGCCGCACACTGGGAAGCTCTCCCTCCAAACATAATTTGGAAGAATTGCCAAAACTACACAAGAAATGAGGGTCGGTATATGGAAAACCCCTCTAATGATGATCCAGTTCCACCGGCTGCTCAACTTTGACCGTATGGCCACACCTGCTTTTTCTCCAGCATGCATACACGTGTGTGCACACATACGCTTTTGTTTTTGAAAGTCAGTTACAGACCCCATGATCCCTCCCGGTAAGAATACACCTCCTTGTGGGGCGCCTGGGTGGCTCAGTCAGGTGGGCATCGGACGACAGCTCAGGTCACGATCTCACAGTTCATGAGTGTGAGCCCTGCATCAGGCTCTCCCGATAACGCAGACCCTGCTTGGGATTCTCTCTCTCCCTCTCTCTCTGCCCTCCGCCCCGCAAAATAAATAAACGTTAAAAAAAAAAAAATGTACCTCCTTGAGAAAACAGATCTCCTAGCTAACGAAAGAACCATTGAAACATCCGAGAAATTAAACATTAAACTGATAATATTATATAATACGCAGCCCACGAGGAAGTTTCGCACCGGGGATAGCTTTCAGAAAGTACTGATGCCTGGGCCACATCCCCAGAAAGCCGGATTTAACTGACCAGGGGTGAGGCCAGGGTGTCTGTATTTTTTAAAAGTCCCCCTACACCTACCCCAGGAGGTTCTCATGTGCAGCTAGGATTAAGAGATCCTCATGCCGCACTAGGAGATTTCAAAATGATTCTTTACAAAAATGTCAGTATTTCTGAACCCATCTTGCTAGGGTGTTAACTATCCTATAAGCCCAGGCCCAAATTTGGCCCACCGCCCATTTTTGTAAATAAAGTGGGTTTTTAAAAATTTGTTTTAACGTTTATTTATTTTTGAGAGAGAGAGAGAGAGCGTGAGCAGGGGAGGGGCAAATAGAGAGAGGGAGACACAGAATCCGAAACAGGCTCCAGGCTCTGAGCTGTCAGCACAGAGCCCGACGCGGGGCTCGAACCCGCAAACGGTGAGACCGTGACCTGAGCCAAAGTCAGACACTTAATGGACTGCGCTACCCAGGTGCCCCACAAATAAAGTTTATACGTTCAGTTATATACTGACCATGGCTTCTTTCACGCTACAACAGCAGAACTGAACTGTTGCAACACGGGCTGCATGGTTCTTAAGACCAAAACATTTACTATCTTTACAAAAAAGAAAAAAAAAAAATCTGTCGGCGCCTTCTTGCTAAAACCAAGTCCAGATCTCCTAGTATCTGCTGACCCTGCGTCTTCCAAGTGAGTCGGGTCAGAGACCATATCAAGGGAAGAGATCGCGAACTATAAAGGATGCTAATTACCATCTGGTAGGAAGAGAAATAAGAACGAAGAAATTCCGTGCTTCTCCAAGAAGGCAAAACCAAAGTCCTACCAGACTCAGAATCCAATAGCCCCTAATAACTCATGACTCCCGGCGGGGGGGGGCCGGGGGCGGGGGGGAAACTCTGGGTTCCAATCCCAGCTCTGCATTTAGCAGCTGTGTGCCCTTGGCAAAGTGACTTCACCTCCTTGTGCTCTGCCAGAGCGGGAGTGAACACAGTACGCACCTTCCGGGCTTGCTCAGGTCAACGAGCCGGTTTTTGAAAAGCACGTGAGGAGTGCCCAGCACGTAGGAGGCGCTCCGTGAGCGTCAGTCGCGATTGCACCCAGGGGCGGCTGCATCCCACCCGCGCCGCCTGGTTTTATAAACAAAGTCTTATTGGGACACAGCCGTGTCCATTTGCAGGCCTTGACGTTGCACAAGGTCGGGACAGAGGCTGCACGGCCAGCAAAAGCTAAACTATTTCTACCCCGGCCCTTTCCAGAATGTCTGTGGACCCCGAGCTACTCCCGCTGTGGGTACAGGGTGCCCCATCCTGCTTACGATCAACATGATCACCAGCTGGTTCTTCTTGGCCACCTGCGCGTGGGAAAAGATGCAGTCCAGCACCTGGGACATGTTTGGCTTCAGCTGCTCCCTGAGGTTGATCACACACTTGTCGTAGTGAGCTAGAGGGAGACAACAGGGGTGAGGCTCAGGGCCCCCCCACCCTGTGGGCTTGTCACCAGCGCTGGCGGCGACACTTGCCTTGTTGGAAATGGTGTTCCACGCGTAAATATCTTCTCAGGAGATCCAACACCACTGCCTTCATGTAGCCGCGGGTCCCGCTGCGGTACCTGGGGAGGCAGGGGAGGCTGCTTGAGCCGTCAGCCCTACTTCCTAGGGTGCCTGGGTCTACAGCCGGGGCTTTTAGGACTTCCAAAAGGAGAAAACGGTAATAAAGTATCTGGAGGCTGCACTCCCCGATCCTCAAGCCGGGGAGGGTCGTGGGAGTCGGTTCATTCGCACTGACTCTGCAGGCCAAAGACAGCAGTGACTTGCCCAAGTTCTGACCCCAAGCCAGAGTCCGAGCCTGAGCCTTTGGATGGCACCTGCCCATCCCCAGAGAGAAGAGACAGGGTCAGCCTTGCATGCACAGTTGAAAACCAAAATGACTGACCACCATAGGCATAAAGGCAGCTTGAAAACTAAGTAAATGAAACTTGAGAGACATTGATCGATAGATCCTTATGTAAATTTCACTTCCCTTTTATTATTTTTTAAAATGTCTGTTTATTTTTGAGAGAAAGAGAGCAGGAAAGGGGGAGAGAGAGGAGAGAGAGAGAATCCCAAGCAGACTCTGCACTGTTAGCACAGAGCCCAACACAGGGCTCGAACCCACAAACCATGAGATCATGACCTGAGCCGAGATCAAGGGTTAGACACTTTAACCAAATGAGACATCCAGACACCCCTCACTTCTCTTTTAAAAACCAAATTTTAACCTGGATGTTCCCTAAAACATTTTCTCTTCTAAATAAATCATTTCTGCACATAGGGAACAGAATCCCTTAAGAGATGCGACACTGAGTTTTAAGGGCGTTGAGACCAGTTTAACCCCAGCGTCACTTAAATGACAACAAAAGAAAGAACCCAAAACATGCACTTATTCAAATGTGATTTTTTTTTTTTGATGTTTATTTTTGAGAGAGAGAAAGAGTGCAAGCGGGGAGGGGCAGAGAGAGAGAGAGAGAGAGAGAGAGAGAGGTGGAGACACAGAATCCGAAGCAGGCTCCAGGCTCCAAGCTGTCAGCACAGAGCCCGACACGGGCTTGAACTCAAGACCCATGAGATCGTGACCTGAACTGAACCGACTGAGCCACCAAGGGGCCCCATTTTCCTTTCTTTTTTCTTTTCTTTTCTTTCTTTCTTTCTTTCTTTCTTTCTTTCTTTCTTTCTTCTTCCTTCCTTTTTTTTAAAATCAAATGTAATTTATATATATACATATATATGTATGTATGTGTGTGTATATATATATGTATATATATATATATACACACACATATATATATATACACACACACACACATACATACATATATATACACATATATATACACACACACACACACATATACATAGAACAGAGCTTTGAGGGGTGCCTGGCTGACTCAGCTGGTAAAGCATATGACTCTGGATCTCAGGGTTGTGAGCCCCACGTTGGGTGTAGAGATTACCTAAATAAATAAATTAAATTAAAAAAAAAAAACAAAAACAGAGCTTTGCTACTTATGTTTAACACAGAAAAACCTGCCAGGGAATTTAGCTAACTTAACATTTGTTCATTTTCTTCTAGGTGTTTCTCTGAAGCGAAAGGGTGGGTTTAAAGTTAGCGGTCAAAGTGTTCTGGGGGAGGGTCTCCCCTCCTAGCGCTTGGCTGTGAAACTCTCTTCTTGTGGGGGATCCAAAGATACCCTTTGTCAGGTCGATCCTCTATGAGCAGTCCGAGTCCCCATGAGCCGAAGAGCTCCCTGAAGAGAGGGGCAGCCTCCCAGGGTCCTACCTCTCTGTGCCTCCAGTAGTTTCCAGAAGGTGGTAAATGTGCACAGACTTCATTTCCTCTGGTTTAAAAATGTTTGGATTCTGTCCTTACATGCAAAGCTTTCCTGCGACACAGTTTTCACACAACATGGCCATTCTTCCTGTCATTAGAATAGTTCTTGCTGCTCAATAGCTCCTCAAAATACAAATTCTTGGGGCACCTGTGTGGCTCAGTCAGTTAAGCATCTGACTTCGGCTCACGTCATGTTCTCACGGTTTGTGAGTTCGAGCCCCACGTCGGGCTCTGTGCTGACGGCTCGGAGCCTGGAGCCTGCTTCGGATTCTGTGTCTCCCTCTCTCTCTGCCCCATCCCTGCTCGTGCGTGCTCTCTCTCTCTCTCGAAAATAAATAAACATTCAAAACAAAACATAGCCGAAAAAATCTTCATCATCTCTCCTCTGCAATGATTTCAAAACGACAACAATAATGGGTATAGTCCTTTATAAAGCCAACAAAACCACTGTATCCCACTGTCATATAGTCAAAGCTCCCCTGAGTATGTGCCATGTGTCATCAGCCCTTTACAAAACTTAATCCACTTGTAACTCAGGATGACTTACTGTGCGTGAAGTGTCTTAAGTCCTATTTTACAACTTGGTGAACTGAGATTACAGGAGAAAAGGGTCTTGCTTGGAGTTTCTAGGGTTAGGAATAGGTAACCCCATGGGCTGGGTCTTAGCTTCAGAGAGCCCCAGAGTGCCACGTTCGTGTGGTGACAACTACACCCCATGGGGGGCCCGGGACTCACCTCTGGACCAGCTGCACGATGCTCTGGGTGTTCATGAAGAACACCTCCCGGTCAGCCTTCCGCTGCAGGGTGGCCGCGTGGCAGTCCAGGATAGTGGCTATCTAGAAGGGCAGACAGGATAGGTCTGACCACTCATCACCATACGATCCGGTCACCTCCAGAAGTCACCAGAAGGACCCACCGTGGGATTCCATGGAGGACCCATTCAAGGCTCATTCAAAAATCGAAAATTTCTTGGGTCACCTGCGTGGCTCAGTCAGTTGAGCGTCCGACTTCAGCTCAGGTCATGATCTCACGGTTCGTGGGTTCGAGCCCCACGTCGGGCTCTGTGCTGACGGCTCGGAGCCTGGAGCCTGCTTCGGATTCTGTGTCTCCCTCTCTCTCTCTGTCCCTCCCCTGCTCACCCTCCCTCCCTCCCTCCCTCTCTCCCTCTCTGTCTCAAAAGTGAATAAACATTAAAAAACATTTTTAAAAATTAAAAATTTCAGCTCCAAAGCTCTCTGGCCACCAGCTGTTTGTCCCTCTCAACACATGGCTGGAGGAATTCAAGAGCTTAGAAATGACAACAATCCCATAAAGACACGTGTATTATTCTTCTCCACAAATATGAGTGGTCTGGGAAAAGGGAAGGGAATTTTCAACCCCAGGGAAAATGAAGGTGCTGGGGGGGGGGGGTCTTGTTTTTATAACTAGATTTATTGGTATTATCATACTGCTTTTGGCAACAAAAATTGTTTTTAATGAAAAAATCTACACTAACAACAAATTCCCAAAAGGTACAAATGCATACTTTTCTCAACTGGGGTTCTTTAGAGTTGTGTTTTGGTTATTTTTCAGTTGAGATATCATTCACATACCATGGTATGTCTCCCATTCATTTTCTTTTTATTTTTTTAACGTTTATTTATTTTTGAGAGACAGAGCACGAGCAGGGGAGGGGCAGAGACAGAGGGAGACACAGAATCCAAAGCAGGCTCCAGGCTCTGAGCTGTCAGCACAGAGCTCGGTGTGGGGCTCAAACTCACGAACCACAAGATCATGACCTGAGCCGAAGCCGGACGCTTAACCGAATGAGCCACCAGGCGCCTTTCTCCCCCGCCTTGAAAGTATGCACCTAATTCAGCATTTCTCAGTCCATTCAAAGTTGTGCAACCATTTGCCACTATCTAGTTTGAGAGCATTTTCATCGTCCCAGAAAGCAACCCGATAAGCATTTAAAAATGTCTGGATCCCCCTCCCCCAGCCCCTGGCAACCCCTAATCCACTTTTTGTCTCCAGGGATTTGCTTTTTCTATGGAATCATGCAACAGGTGATCTTTGGTGTCTTTCACTCAGCCTCTTCCAGTATAAATCCATATTAGATCCCTTTTGGTGGGATCTATTCCAACCTCTGGAGTGGCTGACCCCTAGCTCCCCAAATCACGAACATGTGGGTGGGGGAACAGTGACGGTATGAATCCCTTCTAATGAGACACGGGCAGGTTCTTCCAAAAGCAAATTGCCTTTAAAATGCTTGATAAAAGCAAAAAAAAAAAAAAAAAAAAAATCAGGCCAACATAGTATTATTAGAGATATTTTATACGACCCTGGAAGGCTTTCCATCACGTAAAAATATTATATACACACCTAGTCCCAAGATGATCGCCTTACAGACACCAGAGGAAAGTCAAAGCTACAGTCTTGCAAGAAAAACCCACAACTGCCTCTCTTTCAGCCAGGTCAGGTGTGGAAAATGCTCCCTGCATTTGTAGCAACCGCTCACTCCTATTCTGAATCTGAGTTCTATAGAGTGAGGCCCCTGTGTTCATCTGAACAGTTGTTGCTTTGGAGAAAATGGTGGGGTTAGCCCCCAACACCGTGCGTGCTCGATCAGAGGCCACGGTGACCGGGAGTTGAGTTCCCGAGTGGCACCCGGGGGTCCCCTGGTGGGGCCGGGTGGGGGGCACGTACCTGCTGGCTGGGGAACTGGCACAGCACCGAGGTGATGTTGCTGGCATACTGAGCCATCACCCTGCGGACCGACTTCTCCACGGGGGCGGGGATGCGGCCCGACACGCTGGTCATGATCTCCTGCAGCTCCAGCAGCGGCAGGGACGGGTGCCGCAGGGTCGTCATGAGTTTCTGCACCCACTCCTTCAGCTGAAGCGGGGACCACGGCGTCAGCCTGAGGCCCTGCGGGTCCTTGGGCAACACCACCCTCCACGAGGCACGCGACATGCACCACCCAGGTCCTGTACTCGAGGAGCCCAAGAGCTAGACGCAGCAGCCTCTAGAACAGTCCCAAGCGGAATGGCCCCCTGACCACAAGGGGAATACTCAGTTTCCCTGCACTCCCCTCTCCATGCATCCGCCAGCCTGGCGTGAGGATATTACACAAGGCCACACGAAGAGCTCACATCCGAGGACGCTTGCTCAGTGCCAGGCACTGCGCTAAAACTTTCATTTGTACCTTCCCCCCCGATCCTCAGAAATAACCCTACAAAGTAGGGATAATCATTATTCCCATTTTATAGTTGAGAAACCTGAAACAGAGAGGCTGACTGAGTTATCCAAAGTCACCCAGCTAGTGAGAAGCAAACTCGGGCCATCAAGCTCCCGAGATGCTTAACAGCGACACGAGGCTGCTTCCAGGGGTCCCAGCAGCCGAAATGTTGACAGTCTCTGAGTGAGAAGGATAAGAGTGCTGCCACCACAGGGGTCGGGCGGTTTAAAACTGAAAGAATGCACACGCTGGCAAGTGCAAAGGCTAAAGAAGTGTGGCCGTCACGGCGATCACAATTAGACAACACGGGAGTTAAGAGCACAGACCCTGAAGACAGACGGTCAGTGTTCAAATCCAACCCGATCTTTTTCACGGATGAAACGGGACAAGTTTCTTAGCCTCTCTGTGTCCCAGTTTCCTTACCTGTAAGGTGGAAATAATATCATACTGGCCATAAACACCACCGCACAGTCACCACCACTAAGAGATAGAAGGTGACGCACGATGTTATTACTAGTGATGATGAATTTAGCATCGTGGGTCTTGCGCAGAAGCCTGCAAGTGTGAAAACTCATTTCTCTACAGAGTAAGTAGGCAACGGGCCCCTGGAACGATGAACAACGAACAGAGCGTGTCTCTGACCAAAGCGCCTTCCTTGCTCTCTAAGAGGGGACCCACGCGGACTCCTTTCCTCACGCACAGCTTGAACACTCCCCGGGATGCAACGAACTGAACCACAAAAAACCAATACAGCTTTCGCAACAGTATGGAAGCAAAGAGAAACGTACACCCGTGTTTACAATCAAAGTGAGGAAGTCCTTTGTAAAAACGGAGGACTAGCCATTTTCCCATTCCTTACTTCAGTAAAGACCTCGGATCTGATGGTTTAAACCCTCGTGGCTCTTCACAGACCTGCAAACGCGTGCAGACTACATACCCATCCTTCACACATGACCTACCTTTGTGCTAAAAATAGGCTCTGGCAGACAGTAGCCATTCATGACGTTGGTCAGGTTTTCCAGGACACTGTGGAAAACCTGGTGTAGTTTCTCTCCGATGATGGGCAGAGTTTGCTGGGAAGGGAGCTCTCCTGTGAATGGCTCGGCCTGACGAGACACAGCAAGAACCAGAGGTCAAGGACACCTGCCTCCCGAGTGAGACAAGATAAAAACGAGGGGCGAGGCAGATCTACCAATACACAACATAATTAGGATGAAGCCTGAGGGAGAAAGAACGAAAAAACCCAGAAGACATCGTACTGGAAAGTCACAATTGCTACATTCACACCCCGATGCTGGCTTCCCAAATCTCCCCCATCGCAAATGCCGTGATCCGTGATCCGTTGTCAGGTGCCCCCGGTGATTCTGGAGGAGATTAGGTTCTTTTGTTTCACTTTGCTTTCTAATCACGACTATCTATTTTCCCTATTTATTTTCAGTCTTTATCCAATCCCAGACATAAACACCTAGCCGGATGAAAACTTAACGAAACTCTCATGCCAACGTCCCAGCTTTTTGTAAATCACAAACATTTAGCCTTGGAGAACCAAAAAACAAAAAGCTGCCCCCAAGGGTTCACCCTGACCTCACACGCCCATTCATTTAGTCATTCGTTCTACAAATGTCCACTGACTGCCTACTTCGTGCAGCCCTGGGGCCCAGGAGGTTTGGGACGTGCTGTTCTGCTGGCCTGGAACCCTCAGCTTCCTGCCCCTTCCGCTGCCCCACCCCTGTGGGCTCCTCTTGTCCTTTGAGATTAACCAGAGGGTTTCGTTCTGCATAGTCTGGGGCTGGTTCTCCAGCTGGGCCCCCACAGCGGGGGCCAAGGGCAGTCCCTCTTCCTGCACTTATGGAGCTGAGCGACACTAATATAAGACGGTAAGAGGAAAACTGGGTGCAAGGTATATAGAAACTCTCTGTACTATCTTGCCAAAATTTTCTGTGAATATAAAACTAAAAAAAGCTATTAAACATTTTTAAAAGGTGGTCCAGAAAGGCCTCACTGCGGGGGGTGGGGAGGGGGGTTCAGGGATGACGCTCGAATAAATGTTTACAAGAGGTAAGAGGGTAAGCACTGAAAACATCTGGGGGAAGGTTCTTCTGGGCAAAGGGGGCAGGTTCTAAGTGGAAGATCCTGGCGTGTTCGATTAAATGAGGGGGAGAAGAAAAGTGGGTGAAGCCAGAGAAGACAGTGGGGGGAAGAAAAAGCCAGTGGGGGACAACTCAGTTGGGGTCTTGTAGGAAGAACCTGAGTTTGACCCTGAGCCAGATGCGGAGCTGATGGGAGGGGTAGGAGCAGAGGCAGGCAGGCTTCTGTGCCCGTCATGCGCTGCCGGGGGCCCACAGGGGCAGGACAAGAGTCAGGAGTCTTAAGCCAGCTCGGCTCCCTGAACGGGCAGAGCCAGCCAGGGTGGCTGTGCTGGGGTGCAACATACCGGGCGCACTTTGGAAGGGTCATCGAGCTCCAGCTTGGCCACCACACAGCCTGCTTCCAGCACGGCCCCCGGGCGCTTGATGTACTTTACCCGGCCGCTTTCCTGCACGTTCAGGGTCATGATCATCTTCATCACCTGTTTTGCAGAAGGAAGAGACGAGATGAGCCCGCCAGGACTGGCTGTGTGTGTGTGTGTGACAGCTAGAGTCCCCCAGAACCAGTTTTCTGGAGCAGGTCCTTGGCCATTTAAATAGAACGACTCCCTGAGCAGAGTTCATGTGTAAAGGATGGAGGGAACTGGTATTTGCCAGAAGCCTGCTGTGTGCTAGGCTCAGTGCTGTTCGTGAATTATCTCCGTCTGCAAAGGCAGCTGGGAAGGCAGGTGTTTATTGTACCCATTTTACAGGCACGGAAACTGCTTTTTTTAATTTCTTTTTTCTTTTTTTTTTCCTTTAAGTTTACTTACTTCCTTTTGAGAGAGAGAGAGAGAGAGAGAGAGAGAATCCCAAGCAGGCTCCACACTGCCAGCGCAAAACCTGATGCGGGGCTCAAACCTGAGCCAAAATCAAGAGTTGGATGCTTAATCGACTGAGCCACCCAGGTGCCCCAGAAACTGATTTTATTTGTGATGTAAAGCCTCCCTCTTAGAAATACAGTTAAATCATTTGGGGGGGGGGGGGATTAACAGACATATTCCGAAAAAATGGTGTATTTTGTGACCGGCTCCTTTCTTTTTTTTTTAATTTTTTTTTAACGTTTTATTTTTGAGACAGAGAAAGACAGAGCATGGACAGAGGAGGGGCAGAGAGAGAGGGAGACACAGAATCGGAAGCAGGCTCCAGGCTCTGAGCCATCAGCCCAGAGCCCGACGTGGGGCTCGAACTCACGGACCATGAGATCGTGACCTGAGCTGAAGTCGGACGCTTAACCGACTGAGCCACCCAGGCGCCCCTAGTGACCGGCTCCTCTCTTAAAAGCAGTGAGAAAACCCTCTGGGGAACACTTGGTGGCAAGAAGAACATGCTCCCAGCACAGTCACCAGCCCCTTTGACTGGCCTGACGGTCTGCCAACACAGACACGATGAGTTTTGCCACCGTGGCGTGGGCTGCAGGCAGCCGGCACTGTGACCCTTTAGGTCAGCAGCTCACAGCCTGGGCGCCCGAGACAGACCTGGGCTGGAGCCCAGCACCCCACCCATCGCTCCGTGACCTCTACCAGGTGCCTTGCCCTCTCTGAGCCTCACTCTCCTCAACCATAAAATGGAAGACAGCCACGCCTCACAGGCCTCTTGAGTAACCAGGATTACCCGAGAAGAGGAGCCTGGCACATGGCGGGAGGTCAGCAAGGACCACCTCCTACAGCCGCCGCATTTTCACTGCCATCATCGTATTATTTACCGTGGCAGCGTGGCATGGAGCCCAGGTGTGAACCCTAGCTAGCTCTGTGTGACCTTGAGTGAGTTCCTCGGCCTGCCTGGGCCCATTTCTTCATGTGTCAAGTGGGAATCCTCTCTGTGCCCATCTCCTATGACTGTTGCCGGAAAGATTACAGAAGGTAATTAAAGACACGTAAAATGCCTACAGTAGCACCCGCCACAGGCAAGCACTTTATAAGTACTGGCTTACGGCTTGTTAAATCATCACCGTCATTATTATTAATCAGTTCTTGGGGCACGTGGGTGGCTCAGTCAGTTAGACGTCTGACTCTTGACTTCAGCTCAGGTCACGAGCTCACAGTTTGTGAGTCTGAGCCCCGCATCGGGCTCTGCGCTGGCAGCGTGGAACCTGCTTGGGATTCTCTCTCTCCCTTTCTTCTCTGTCCCTCTCTCACTTGTTCTCCTGTCCTTCTCTCAAAATAAGTAAAAATAAGCTTGAAAAAAAAAATCAGTTCTCACTCGTTCCTGCAGAGTGTACATTTTGGAGGTTTTCCCTTTGAACACTGCAGAGAATTTGGGCTGAACCCCACATACTGGCTCTCTGAGGAGTCAGCAGGTGGCAACCCAGGGGAGAGGTGCAGACTGGATGATGGCGGATGGTCCTCCCTTGGGGAGTGGGGGGAGGGGAGACCCGGCTGCAGCCTCACCCCAGGGGCGGGCTCTGTGCTCACCTCCATCTCCGCGTAGCTGCTCCCAGCCTCGACGTGGCCCCCGTCCTCCACCGTGTACTGTATTAGCTTCCCGGCCGAAGGGGACCTCAGGACCGTGGGATCGTTCTCCTTCTCAAACACACAGGTCTTGTTGCCAATGGTAACACGGTAACTGGGAAGGAGAACGGGCAGGCAGGCGGGTAGATGGGGAGGACCATCCACCCCGCATGCCCAAGTCAGGCTTTGGTCGGTATCTCCCCCTCCCTAGAGGCAGCCATGAGCATGACCCTGCACGTGGTCTGTTGGATTCCAACTTTCCCAAATGCTAGCCTTTGACGGTTACGGCAGAGATAACTGGGAATGAAGCGGGTGAGCAAAAGGTGTGACCCTTTTCTGGCTGAAAACAAGTCCCTTTTACTGACAGAATTCTAACAGGCACAGAGAACGCAATCAATATTATTCGATACATAGTTACCAATGGTAAGTCTTCGCCTTATAACCGAACTGGGGAGAGTATGCCCCCGGGGGGAGCCTATAATAACCTTGAACATTCCTGGCAGACAGAACATGGCTTAAAAAGAGGTAATAAAATAGTGCTCTGGCTGGGGCGAATCCAGTCTGCCTTCTTCCAAAACTTCGAAGGTTGGGAAGGGAGACAACTCTCTAAGCGGAGCTTTCGCAGGCACTGGGCCTGACTCTCCTCGGCTGGAGTGGGAGAGAGGGTCTGTACTGCCTGCTCGTCAGGGATGGTCCGCATTTCATTGTATGAGCTCAGTGTGGTCAGCTGTATCGGAATAGAAGGGTCTTTGGGTCTATCTCGTGATGCCCCACTGCTACGTGCTTCCTGGGTCTCCTTCCTGTATTTCACCCACTCAGGTGCACAGAGACCTTTCCTGCCACTTCTGCTTGTTTAATGGGTCACATTCGCCAACAGGCTCCATGGGTCGTGACCACGGTCTCATCCCAGCACCTAGCTCCGTGCCTGGTACGAGGAGCCGTTGCCCTAACTGGACGGCTGCTTCTCCTCCAGGCCTGCGCTCAGCCCGGTGTGGGCACCGCAGCTCAGACAAGGGGCAGCTGACACACTGTCGCACACCTCGCAGGCCACGGAGCTGGGAGTCACATCCCATCCGGCTCTGAACCCCGCTATGTCACTAGAAACGGGCCTCCTGGGAGCCTCCCCCCAGATGTCTGCCAGTTGGTGGTTTTCCAGCCAAGAGATTAACCTCTCCATGGGCCCCAGAATTTACTGGAAACGGTACTTTATCGAAGACTCCTGGGCTGCACACAGCTGGCTTTGTATTCTCAACCCGCGGCTCTGTGTACCCCGCCATGTACCTGTCAACCTCTTCTTTCATGTAGGTGGTATAGCTGTTGCCATTGTAGGACAGCAGTAACCCACCGTCATTCAGCCGGTGGGCGTCGATCTCGATGTGACAGCCGTTCATGATGAGGACGAACATGGTCAGAGATTGCCGGGCCACCTGTAGGGACAGACTCAGTGTCCCTGCCCGAATTCAGGAGGCCTGCTTGTCCCTGGGTGCCAGGGCGCCACGAGCAAGGGCTAGGGTCCACAGTGGGAGTGCCACGGTGGACGTTTGCAATCTCTCCAGTCTCGGCCCTCATTCGCCCCCAGGGAGCCACTGCCGGAGCTGCAGAGTGGTGCCACACTTGTCCCCTGGGTGGCCTGATGGCCACTGGCTACAGGCGGAGTTCCAGCCTGGCCACATCCCCACCAATCGCTTGCCCTTCCGATTCCTGTCTTCAAGCATCAGCCCCCAAGCAGGGCCACCCTGAGTAGCAAAGAGATGGGGTGGGGGTCTCGCCGGGAGTGAGGCAGTCCTGGAGACTCCAGCAGTGACCAGGACTCTGTCCTCCTCAGACCCGGCTCTGCCCGGGGGCACACCAGACATTTGGGACACTCGAGAAAGGCACAGGTGGCCAGGCCCTGACCTCAGCTCTGTACTTCAACCGGACATACTAGCCTTCGGTTCGACGTGAGTGCTCTCTCTCAGAACACGAAACACCCTAAAGAGCCCTTGACCCGTAAAATATTCATGTGGAAACAAAAGGTATTAAGAAGTATAGGAATGTCTATTGCAACACTATTCGTGGCAACAGGAAGACTGAGAAAGTAGCCATCTAACGACCTTGCAATGGAATACTCTAGACCAGCACTGTCCAACATGGCCGCCCCTGGCTAGGCTGGCTATTTACATGTAAATTAATTTCACTTAAAAAAAAAAAAGGAAAATTTAGTTCCTCGGCACTCAGTAGATACAGGTGGCCCCATACTGGACAGCACAGATACAGAACATTTGCCTTCCTACGGAAAGTTCTATTGGACAGCATTAGAGACAACAACCTGATATAAGAAACCTTGTTACTAACAGGGGAAAACATTATGCTGTAATAATATCAAAGCAGTAAAACAGTATTTGCACCATGATCTCAATGTGCAAAATCGATGCCTGAGGGGAAAAAAATTTTAAAGAGATTTGCTGAGACGTTAATAGGGATCACCTCCCGGAGTCAGCACCTGAAGGGCTTTGCTCTTTTGATGTTTTGTGCTTGTTTGAAATTTTTGACTTTTATGCAATAAGCATGTGCCATATTTAAAAACCACACTGGGGGAACCAGGGCCCCCAGAATAGCCAAGCAGCATGGAGGGGTAGAAAGTGGTTTTATAAGCACGCCCGCACGGATAACACGCTCGTTTGGCTGAACTAAACCTGAAAAACCCCAAAGTTGGAAGCGTAAAGTGCTCAGTGATCTTAAAGATAACAGAAAATAAATATTCTGCCTCAAAAGCTGACTCAAGTTCGGTTATCTTTTCCCTCCCTAAAGGCCGCCTTAGCTTCTTGGGGACACTTTGGCCCTCCAGGTCACCCCGACTCAGAAATAGGGCCTGACCCTGTGACTGCACATCTCAGAGACTCCCTGATAGTCTCTGCTGAATTGACCTCGGGTGTCCCAGCAAGGGTAACCGGATACTTCTGAAGGGACAGCCACCCCGAGTAACCTTCAGGAAAGCCCTGAAGGTGGGCCAGGGAGAGATTAGAAAGCCACACATTGACCTTCGGTGCAGAGCTGGCCTCACCAGCCCTGTGGAAAGGGACCCACACACTATGCCAGCTCAGCACAGGTCCTGCTCATGCTCTGTACTGGACTGGATATCATCCCCCCAAATTCATGTCCTTCCTGGCACCTCAGAATGTCAACCTGATTTGGAAATAGTGTCTTTGCAGGTGTAATTAGTTGAAAGAAGTCCTACCGGAGGAGGGTGGGCCCTAAATGCGATCTGACTGGTGATTTTCTGAGAAGAGACCCAATGCAGAAGGAAGACACTGTGAACACATACCCACATGTAAGGCGGTCATATGAAGCCAGGGGCATAGATCAGGGTGACAGTCTGTAGACCGGGGAATACCAAGGACCACCCACAACCATCAGAAGCTAGGAAAGCATGATGCAGATTCTTTCCTGGAGACTTCAGAGAAACAGGGCCCAGTGGACACCTGGATTTTAGACTCTGGCCTCCGGAGTATGAGACATAACCTTTCTGTTGTCTCAAACCACCAGCTTACAGTACTTTGTTACTGTGGCCCCAGGACGCTAACACATGCTCCGTTGTACCTTGTGCCTATTGCTCAAGTCTGTGCATTCTGAAACCCAAAGGGCTTAGGTTTCAAGATCACAGGACTGCCTGGGGCGTCCCGGGACCCAAGCATGAGCAAGTCCACTCCGGGCATGGCTCACTGCAGAAATAAAAACTCCCACCAGCCTCCAGAGTGTTGGAGACATCCGAGAAAGCCGGGGCCTTCACCTTGAGAATGTACTTAACACCATCATAAATTAATTCCACATCCACGATGTTCAGCAGAGAAGCGGCAGGAAGGACCTGGCCCCTGAAAGAGAAGACAGACTCCTGGTTGGCTGTGGGAATGAACGAGAACTCTGCAGCCGTCCTCTGGTTTGAACCAATCACTCAGCTCTTTGCCTTGCCTAAGCATCAACCCACCTGACTGTACTAAAAAAGCTAAAACTGATGAAAAGGAAAGGAAACTGACATTCCTCAGAACTTAAGGAAACAGCACTTACTCAAGGATGAGAAATTTCCAGAGGGCTTCCCAGGAAGCAAAATTCATAATGCTTGTTCTTGGAAAAACTCCCCATGTGGGAATCCTGCCACCTGCTTATGAAAGAAACTGGGTGCACGCACTGAGATTCTATTACTGTTCAAAAGCATGATAACCAAGCGCTAAAATCTATTCTCTTTTTAAATTTTTTTTTTTTTGTAGTTTCATTTGCCTATCACAATGTTTCTCCACGAGGGGTGACTTCAGCCTCTACCCTAGGACATTTGGCAATGTCTAGAGATGTCTTTGATTGTCATGGCTTCTGGCGGAGTGAGGGGGTGGGAGGACACTGGGGATAGAGGGCCAGGGATGCTGCTAACTTCCCACAGTGCACAGGACAGCCCTTGCAATAAAAAATGAATCCGCAGTAAAAAATGAATCAGCTCAGGGGCGCCTGGGCGGCTCAGTCAGTCGAGCATCCGACTTCAGCTCAGGTCATGATCTCACGGTTCATGAGTTTGAGCCCCGGGTCGGGCTCTGTGCCAGCAGCTTGGAGCCTGGAGCCTGCTTCAGATTCTGCGTCTCCCTCACTCTCTGCCCCTCTGTGGCACGCACTCTGTCTCTCTCTCTCTCTCTCAAAAAATAAACAAACATTAAAAAAAAAGAATCAACTCAAAACATCAAGGGTGCTGAAGCTGCGAAATCCTGGCCCATTCTAACAGTGAGCGACCTGGCCCCTTCCATTTCACTAGTCACCGTCTGATTCGGGTGAGGGACCGGAAAGAACATTTGTAGAGGTGACCTATACGCTGCTTTGCTTCTCAAATCCACCTTCTTTCCGAACTCAAGTATTATGACGTCGCTTGCACAAGTCAGCATGAATAAGCACCCCTCTGTCTGCTGCCTTGAGGATCCCATCCCCAGCGACTCTCCTCCAGGGCAGACTCGGTTCAGGCGAGGAATTTCAGAGGCAAGCACGGAGGAGGGATTCCCTAACTGCCTGGGGGCTGGTCATCGCCTTCCTCACCACTAACGCGCATCCCACAGGGGGAAAAGAATTACCATCGTGCCCTACCTTTCCAGCGAGTGTAAGAAATCCGTCATGCAGGTTCTGAACATCACATCGGCCACGTTCAAGGCTCCACACACCACCCCAAGCATGATATCTGGCTTCTCAGCCTAGGAAAGACTCCGCGCTTCAGTGTCGGTGGTGACCGAGCCCACGAGGAGCCGGGGGCTCCACGACCCCGAGGGGAGAAGCATGCAGCCCCCCCCACCTGCACTTTCTCAGCGATGAGGTGATCCAACCACCCTGTGTCGATGTCATTGTTCTGGAAACGCTCGGTCTCCAGCAGGTTAATGAGATACTCCACGGTGGTCCTGAAGTCGCCCCGGATGGACAGCTCCTTCAAAGCCACCACCATGTTCCTTGAGGGGAAAGGCACATTGATTGTTTTCCAAATTAATATACCGGCCAACAGAGTTCCTGCGTGCTTCTCAGAGAGCCAGAATAGCACAGTTGAGAGAGGGGGGCCTGAGTCCAATGGCCCAGGTGTCAATCTCGGCTCCAGCATTTACTGGTCACTTGGGCAAAGGACTTAACCGCTCTGGGCTTCAGTTTCCTCATCTGGAAAACGGGGAGATAACTCTGACTTCCAACGGGTGCTTGAGGATTAAAGTGAGACAATCCATAGAGAGCACACAGTCACCGATAAAAAAGGTCGGCTGCTACCAACAGGATTAATTACCGTGATGGTAATGATTATTAACCACGGCCAGTAGCTCTGCCTCTCTCCGGCCAGCCCTATTCAAATCCTCAGCACCCAGGGCAGCTGCTTTGCTGGGTATGCACGGGGTGGGCCTACGGACGGCCAACGCTGTCCCTCCACTGAGGGGGTGGCGGTCACCCATCCACCCGTGCCTGGTTGGTCACCACCTCCCATCTCCCAGAGGGGTGGCCTTCCCCCAAACAGGGCTCCAGTCCAAAGGGCTGATACCCCTACTCCCTATGAAATCACAGGGAGAGTGTTGGGCACCAGAGAAAGAGGTGGGATTAGAACAATTCTCTTCCCGGGAGGGAGCTTTGATATCTGACATTGGTGTCCCAGCGTGCATTCAGCAGGTGGAGCAAAGGGGCAAATCACAAGCCCAGTTCGGGGGGGAGAGAAAATACACAAGATGCACTAAGATCAAATGAGGGCGTCAATAGTCTACGGAAGGTCAGCTGTGGCACTGGAATCTGCACGTACGAGACGAGCTACTGGGCTCAAGGGTGACCCACTTGTTCCAATTTGCTCAGGACACGCCCAATTGTAGCAGTGAGAAATCCCAAATCCTAGGGAAGCCTCAGTCCTGGGGGAACTGGCACCCTTGAACCCCCCCGCCCCCGGCACCGGACTCTGGCGGCCATAAGAAATGCTGAAATTCTTCCCTCTGAATTCTGTTGAAATGGATACTGGTCATTCACAGCATGGGACACGCAAGCCACAGGCCGTTTGCATCGGCATGGGCTGGGATGGCTGGCCTTCCTCCTCCCCCTTCAATTTTACACCCAACGTGGGGCTCAAACTTAACAACATTGAGATCAAGAGTCACATGCCACGCCGACTGAGCCAGCCAGGCACCCTGATTTTAATGCCTTTGAGACAGAATGACTGCAATGTCTTTGGGACTTTTCACTCTCAAGGACAGTTATTCATCCACACGAGAAGGTTTAATCACAACGTGAGCTGGTTTTTACCTCTCTGCGCTCGGGGCAAGGCAGGAGAAATTTTAAGATGTGGGTGTTTCGGGATTCGGGAGCCCCTTTGTCAAGGGGCGTTTCTCCAGGACCTACTTAAAAGGTTTGTATCTAAAGAAGTCCCACACGCATCTTTTTTTTTTTTTTTAAAGCTATAGTACTTGGCACCTTTTATATGCGACCTGTAATGATCCCAAGACCAAAATGGCCTTGGTGAGCTCACTGGCCTTTACGGATCTCGGACACAGGAAGAGGGCAGACTTCACTCTTGGATTTTAGCAAAGGGTATTTGACACAGGGTCTGCTCGGTGATTCGCCTCCTTTATCTCCTGGTGCTGCTGCATCTGAAGCCACAGGCTAACTTTTAGTTTCCCGAAGAAAGGAGGGAAAGGAGGAGGGAAGGAGGGAGATACTGACGAAATGGCCTCTTCCCGGTTCTCTCCCCAGGAGAAGCAGTGCCCGAACTGGGAATCCGCAAATTCATGTAAGCCGCCAGTAGCAGCCACGCTGAAATAACCCCACACATTCTTGTTGCTGCGGAAATTCAGTTCCTGAACCGTTCCGGAGCTTGGCTTAAACCCCTGGAGCCCGGGCAGAAAAAGCAAAATGGGAAAAAAAAAAAAAAAAAAATCGTCACTCCAGCCAAATGTGCATCAGAATTAAATCCTAGGAAAACCCAAGAACACCCATCACAACTAAAAGCTTAGCGTCATCAACAGAACATTGATATCTCCCATTGCGGGTGTGGGTGTATCTACCCTTGTCCACACATCAGTGCGTGCAGGTAATCTCTACTTTAAAAAAGCTATAAAAATAAATAACCCAGTTGGATGGGCTGGGGCGGGGGGTGGGGGGTGCACGCGGAGGAGGTACAGATACGATATGGGTGAACGTTGCTCATGATGGAGTGGAATGAAAATACATTCTGATTTTGTCAGCTTGACATTGTCAGTAATAAAAAGCTTTTGAACTCTGGATTATGAAAATTCCAGCAGATAAAGAAATCTAACGCTAACACACACCGAATACACTTATTGGGGGGGTGGGGGATGGCCCATCCCATCCCCCTGAAAATAATTTTGGTAAGGGGGGAGGGGACATGGACCCTGGCTTGCCGTGATCAGGGCTTCTGACGCGCATAATGGAGGCATCCGTTTGGGCACAGGTACCTGGAGGTGAGAGCTGGAGAATTTCAGGTGCCTGGGCTGTTTCCACACCTGGTTCTCCGCCCTCCCAGGCATCATCCCCCTGAAAACCTCCCATTTTCCTTACTCACCACCAGAGTCGGTCGTTTGCAGCCCAAGATGCCAAATGAATAGCGCTACCACACCTTACGATCCTTTCATTAAAAGGGGGGTGGGGGGAGACAAACCTCTTACCCCAGGTTTCTTGAGTGTAATCATGGAACAATCAGGCTGTGGTAAATTTTTATGGAGCTCATGTGACAATCAACCGTGAGCAACTACGTCAAGTGGGACAGATGCCAGCTGGCTGATTTTTAAGGCGCACGGAAGAACAAGTCGCAAAGGAACTCCTCACGGGGGATCAGACTCCATTTATGTTGTAGCAGAGAGTACGTGGGGCCAGAAAACCAAGGCCCCGGGTTCCAAGCCTGGCTGCTCATCCCCAAAACGGATGTGGCCTTTCGAGTCCAACAAGGAGGCCCGGCCACGGCCTCAGCAGGTCCCAGGCACAAAACCCTACCTCAACCCGTTGAGCTGTAGGGCAGGGCAACAATGCCCAGTGGGGTAACCGTCATGTAAGTGACCAATGAGACGCATGAAGGGCTCACCCCCGATCAAACGGTGCGCCTCCCCGCGCCTGTCTGTACCCTGGGAAGCCTGGGCGTCTCGTCCGAGGCTAACGTCTGGGATGTGTCCCACACTGGGAGACTGGAGACGGCAGACGCGGGGTGGGGAACCTCCCAACTTGCCTCATCTGGGTTCTCGCTGGTGATTCTGGCCGCGATGACATGGCCTCGGGCGAGCGGAGGGTTAGAAGGAGTTTCAAATGAAATGGGTGTCACCCCCCATGGTGACTCTCCGTACAGAAGCCGGATATCCTTCAGCCGGTGCAACGGCACCCCCATGGCGATCTGGAAGGAAGAGATCCACGCCCCGTGAGCCTCAGCCCCACCGGAACCCCGGCCCCCAAACACCGAGCGCACTGCCACGGAGGAAGAGGCGCAGTGAACGATTTCAGGGATACCGAGCACGTCCTGAGCGTGCAACACTGTGGCTGCGATGGCGGGAGAAGCAAAGCAAGAAAAAGGCAAGAGGCTTGACTCCGCCCCCAGGGAGCAAACAGCGTCCCCCGAGGAAAAGCAGCCACTTTCGTAAAACCACCTCACGCCACCAGAACACCCGTGCGTCAAATAAAAGTTACAGACTCCGGGTGCCATCCGTGCAAGGGGAGATATAACGGCGGCCAGCTGCAGACTTAAAGGTTTTACTACTTTTAAAGTTTTTATTTATCCGTTTTGAGAGAGAGAGCAAGAGCCAGCAGGGGTGGGGGGAGGGTGACGGAGAGGGAGGGGACAGAGGATCCAAAGTGGGCTCTGTGCTGACAGCAGAGAGCCTGACCCGGGGCTGGAACTCATGAACCGTGAGATCACGCCCTGAGCCGAAGTCAGCCGCTTAACTGACTGCGCCACCCAGGGGCCCCGAGTTAAAGGTTTTAAAAGGACTCAGAGGAACCTGAGCCTGCAGAATGAGTATAAGACACAAATTTAACCTCCTGGGTCTTTCTGATGAGATGCACTAAGAAGGGCCCAACGCCCGCCTAGGTGGTAAGTTGCCAAAACCCTTACGGGACTTTTCCACCAGGAAGAAGCCATCAGACAAATCCACACTGAGGGGCGTTCTGCCTGAACTCTTCTCAAACACCAACATGAGAACAAAAAGGTATGTCTGAGGACAGAGGAGAGACTCAAAAGTTGTGGTGGTGAAACAGAATGTGAGGTCCGGGAATGGATCCTGGGTTTTTAAAGTAAGCAAAAAAAATAGCCATAAAAAGAGATTACTGGAACAGAGGGGAAACTCTTAATGGTATTAGATTGTATAAATTTGTTGTTGTTTAAGCAGGCTCCACGCCCAATGCGGGGCTTGAACTCATGACCCTGAGATCAAGAGTCGATGCTCTACTGGCTGAGCCACTCAAGAGCCCCTAAATTTTATCAATTTTTTAATTTTATACTTCTTAATTTTAGATAGACGTGTGGTGGCATCAGTGCTTTACCAAGCGTCATCATTTTCTGGTGGTGTTGTGCCAGAATGATCTTTTTTTTTAGAATGGTCTTATTCTTGGGAGTTCCTTTGACTCAAGGATTTAGAGGTAAAGTGCCAAGAAGGTTCAAGTCAAAACATCACTCAAAAACATAAGCTGCGGGGCGCCTGGGTGGGTCAATTGGTTGCTTAACCAACTTCGGCTCAGGTCATGATCTCACAGTTCATCAGTTCAAGCCCCGCGTCGGGCTCTGCACTGACAGCTCGGAGCCTGGAGCCTGCTTCGGATTCTGTCTCTCTCTTTCTCTCTCAAAGGTAAATAAAGCATTAAAAAAAAGTTAAGCTGAAAAAAAATTAAACAGACACACAAATACAACACAAACATGGCAGAGACTAACAATTGGTGGACTGAGGGGTAGGGGGTGGGTGTTAATTGCACTGTCCTTGCAACATTCCTGAAATTTCCCAAACTAAAAAAAAACAAAACACAAAAAACAAAACCCCACAAAATAGAAAAACAATAAAAATGCTGGTGGAGGGAGGAAGCAAGGAAAGAAAGGAAAGACACACATATTTTACAAATTTGAGTTCCCATTGGTGCAGGATTTCCTAACTGTGGGTCACAAGTTCTCGACGGGGGTGATACTGCCCCCCAAGGGGGCAAATATTTGCTCTTGGGGATGAAATCATCTTACTCTTTGTATGCGTAAGATGTGGATGTATCTACAGTAAAAACAGGTATATCTGTGATGTTAAAATTTCATAAGGGGAGGAATTAGGGGGAAAAGTATCTACAAAGGCTCCTGAAGGGAGCTGTAATGAAAAAAAAAAGGCTGAGGGGCACCTGGGCGGCTCAGTCAGTTAAGCGTCCGATTTTGGCTCAGAGCATGATCTCGCGGTTCGTGAGTTCGAGCCCCACAATGGGCCCCACGCTCACGGTGCAGAGCCTGCTTGAGATTCTCTCTCTCTCTCCCTCTCCCTCTCCTTCTCTCTCTGGCCCTTTCGTGCTCTCTCTCTCAAAAATAAATAAACTTTTTTGAAAAGTTAAAAAAAAAAAAAAAAGGTTGAGACACACTTCTCTGGGAGGGACTATGAACGGGTACGGGGGGGTCCGCAAATGCCCTGGAACTGTATAAAATAGTTTTTTCCCAGGGAGAAGTTCAACAGGCTTCTGCCCATTTCTCAAAGAGGTCTATAGCCAGACAAAGGGGACGAGCCACTTCTCAGAAGCTTCTCGGCCTGTGTGGTTCTCAGGGCTACTCCCGCAACAAACCAGTCACTCCCCAGGGACGGCCAGTCAAGACAGAGTCGGGAAGGGCCGATATGAGCCGGACAGGGCCCCCACCCCAGGCGGAAGAAACCCCAGGGCCTGGAGCCCATTTCCTCGCCTGTAGCTGGGCGGCCGGCAGGTTGACGTCGGCGATCATTTCCGTGCACGGGTGTTCCACCTGCAGGCGGGGATTCAGCTCCAGAAAGTGGAAGCTGCCATCCGGGCTGTAGAGGTATTCCACCGTCCCCGCGCTCACGTAGCCCACGGTCTTGGCCAGGCGGACGGCACACTGCACAGAAACGGACACCGAAGGGTTTCCAGTGGTTTTCTTGGACCGTCTCAATGGTGGCTTATAAGTTCCCCGCACCAAATGCTGAGGGCCTGCTGTGTGGGAGCTCCTTTGGGACCTCAGGGATCACACTCCCTACGATGGCTCTCACCCCGCCGACCGTGTCTTCACGGGCACCCACCCCGCTCTGGCAACGCGAACTGTAGGGCGCTTTTGCTGGCTGGGTGGAGACGGCTCTCCCTGCGGCTGTCCGCCCCGCGCCACCCCCGCCCCCTCCCCAGCTCTGCAGAGCTCACCTGCTCCATGAACTCGAACACAGCCGGTGTGGCGATGGTGGCCGGTGCCTCCTCGATGATCTTCTGATGCCGCCGCTGGATGGAGCAGTCACGCCCGAACAGAGACACGGCGTTCCCGTACTGGTCGGCGAGGATCTGGACCTCCAGGTGCCGGGCGTGCTGGGCCAGCTTCATGAGAAAGATCGGGGAGCCCGGGATCTCACTCTGCACCTGGGGGGACAGCAGAGTGGCTCACTCTTCCCCGGGGGACCAGGGCTGGAGCGCGAAGTTCTCTGAAGATACGTCCACGATTTTGCTGATCTCTTAGCTTTGTTTTACCTCTCTCACAGACATGCCCTTCTCCTTGATGTTTTAAGTCCGATATTGTCAAAAGTCTATAATGGAACAAGGACACTTTTCCCACAACCCCATCTCCTAAAGATAATGTGCTGTTAAGATTTGGGTGCGTGTTAGAGTTTAATGTGCTAACAGTGACTGTGGTTAAGAGTTAACTGGTTAAGTCAATGTGCTGGTGAGAGCCGGGGGCACACTCAGGAACACACACGGCACACGGAATGTTCTTGGGATAAAAATAGGACCGAAACATGCTACCCTGCAACTTTCTTTTCCTCCTTCTTAAATAGTACTCTCTCACTTCATTCTTTTGATGGCTTAAAGCCAATCGTCCAGAAATTCTTAATGACGATATAAAAATCAGTGGTCCCATTTAACGATGCCTAGGAAGTTTTTAAGTTTTATTTTATTTTATTTTTTATTTATTTTGAGAGCAAGATAGAGAGCAAGCAGGGGAGGGATAGAGAGAGGGAGAGAGAGATCCCATGCAAGGCTCTGTGCTGCCAGGGCAGAGCTCGACACGAGGCTCGATCTCATGAACCCGGGAGATCGTGACCTGAGCTGAAACCAAGAGTCAGATGTTTAACTGACTGAGCTGCCCAGGCACCCCTAAGAAATTTTTTTAAAAAGCAAGCTGCAGCTATATAGGGGATGACCCCACTTATAATACAAAAAATAATAAAACAGAACTGTATGACTGTCTATATAAAAGTAGATACAGGGGCACCTGGCTGGCTCACGGTAGAGCACGTGACTCTTGGTCTCGGGTTTGTTAAGTTCGAGCCCCACACTGGGTGTAGAGATTACTTTTAAAAATTAAAAAATCTTTTAAAACTGTTTTTTCAAAAGTATATACTGTCAAAGTGCTGGAACCAACCCAACCGCTAACTAGTTACATCTGAGAAGGGGGAGGAGTTCAGAGGTGGTGATAAAAAGAGAATTTTCCACAGGGCGCCTGGGTGGCTCAGTCGGTTAAGCGTCCCACTTCAGCTCAGGTCACGATCTCGCGGTCCGTGAGTTCGAGCCCTGCGTCGGGCTCTGGGCTGATGGCTCGGAGCCTGGAGCCTGCTTCTGATTCTGTGTCTCCCTCTCTCTCTGTCCCTCCCCCGTTCGTACTCTGTCTCTCTGTGTCTCAAAAATAAATAAACATTTAAAAAAATTTAAAAAAAAAAGAGAATTTTCCTTTTTTATGTTTAATATACCCCAAAAGTGTTCGGATGTTTGTATAAGAACAGTTTCATACTGCACTCACGTAATCAAAAGAAAATTGCTTGGGGGAGGCTGGGCATGTGTGGGGACAGGGCGTATGCAGGAGTTTTACACTTCCCACTCAATTTTGCTGTGAATTAAAAACCACTCTAAGAAGCAATGCCTATTTTAAAAGACTTTTTTCTTAATGTTTTCATTTATTTTTGAGAGAGAGCGTGGGGAGAGGTGGTGGTGGACAGGGAGCGGAGGACAGAGGATCCGAAGCAGGCCCTCCATCGACAGCGGTGAGCCCAAGTGGGGCTCGAACTCACAAACCCTGAGATCATGACCTGAGCTGAAGTCAGACACCCAACCGACTGAGCCACCCAGGCGCCCCACATCTATTTTAAAGAAAGGGGGGGAAAAGCTTTAGAACCTATATGACTCGTAAATGTAATAGAGGCTCCAGGACTGGATCCTGAAACAGAAAGAAGAGATTAGTGGGGAATATTGGTGAGCTCTGAATCAAGTCTGGAGTTCACTTAATAGAAACGTATCACTGTTGATCTCTTAGTTAGAGCAAATGTAGCATGGCTGACGGAAGATAAAGGCGGGAAACCAGGTGAAGCGTAGATGGGAATTCTACCACCTTCACAACTTTCCTGTAAATAGAACTTCTTCCCCCCAAAATACCCCAAAAACCCGTTCAGCCCAATGGAATCACGTGAGAGCGAAACCACTACGTTATAGAACATTCACACACTGCCCACAGCTGTTTATCTGGTAAACCTTTTTAGAAAGCAATTTATTGACCCGTTTTGGTAAATGCACGCGCCCTCTAAGTCCTTCTTGGCACGTCATCAAAATAACCGTCAAGACTGGAACAACATGGGAAAAATGTCCATGATCTACAGCTTGGAATTTTTTTTTAACGTAGAACAAAACACCGGGCAGAATGAATGCAACTCTTTCAAACACGCACGGGAACAAGTTCTGGAAGAAACCCTAGAAATACTAAAATAGTCGTGTTAAGAATGGAAAGGTTGAGGGGCCTAGGTGGCTCATTCAGTTTGGTGTCCAACTCTTGATCTCAGTTCAGGTCATGATCTCACAGTTTGTGGGACTGAGCCCCACATCGGGCTCTGCGCTGAAAGCGTAGAGCCTGCTTCGGATCCTCTCTCTCCCACTCTCTCCGCCCCTCCCTCTCTCACACACACAGTAAATAAATAAACATTCTTTAAAAAGAAATCTTCAAAAAAAGTCTTTAAAAAGAATGGGAAGATCATCAGCCTACCTTTTTTAAGACAATGCCAACGGTTCGGGGCGCCTGGGTGGCTCAGTCGGTTAAGCGACCCACTTCAGCTCAGGTCACGATCTCACGGTCCGTGAGTTCGAGCCCCGTGTCGGGCTCTAGGCTGACGGCTCAGAGCCTGGAGCCTATTTCAGATTCTGTGTCTCCCTCTCTCTCTGACCCTCCCCCATTCATGCTCTGTCTCTCTCTGTCTCAAAAATAAATAAACGTTAAAAAAAAAAAAAAAAGACAATGCCAACGGGCAGCTGCAATAGGGCATAATGTTGGCAAAGTGAAAACCCTGCTACAAATAAGCAGATACACAGTTCATTCCTACAACCAAAGTCAATCACCTAGAAACATTAAAAACACCAAGACTACCAAAACATACACAATGTCCCATCTTTCGAGAGACAACTATAGTCACAAGCCGATAGATACTCTGGCCCTGCTTCTCTGAAATCATTTAAAGTCACGAGGATTCACAGAATCGGACATCTAAGTTAATGGCGTGGGGATCAACACGAACCACGGACTTCCGTGTGTCGTAAAAACGTACACATTTGCTTCGGAAGACAGCAGAGCAATATTCCAGCTCCCGCACATGTCCTCTTGATTTCTGACACGGTAACGCAAATGAAAAGAATCTGGCAGCCAACAACGAAGTGCACACAATTCCCAAATACTCAGCAAGAACGGCTCACTTGTCTGAAAAGGATTGGGAAGTCCTCGGCACTCTCTGCTTTCCGGATTCCTTTCCCTCCACCGCCTTCAGAAGCTTTGATCATCAAGGGAAAACCAATTTTCTCTGCCACCTGGGGGCGAAGGACAAACAGACCTCTTTAGAAGGTAGACTGTTTCCAGGATGATGAGAAGCCTCCAGCACCTTGACCTCCCAGCCCCATGTTTACCTCTAGGCCCTCCTCCACATCTTTCACACAACCCTGGTCGTAAATGTCTTCTGGGACACTGATTCTTTTCCCCTCCTGCAGATTATCTTCTGTCCACTCTATCATCAGACCTGGAGAGTCACAAAAAAAACAAAACAAAAAAAAAAAGCTGAATCCTCCTGAGGATGGTAGAGATACATAATACGGAAACCACAGGGCCTTTCCTCACCAAAGCCTCTCAAGACCTGGCCTCTGGACCAACAACATACACAGTCCTTCAGCTTCACACAGTGGCTTTTAATTTTCCTAAGGACTGACTTGACCTCGAAAGGGAAATCAAACTTAAGAAATTCAGACTGAGTCTACCAAGAACAATCATATTAACCTGAACTGAAAAAAAATTCCAACTCTACCCACGGATGTCATTTACATGTGAATCGCTGTTTTCTAAAACCCTTTCCATCCCAAATTCGCTGTCTTTGAGGAAAAAAATCAGATTGAATAGGAAACTCCTGAGATTTTTTTTTTCCTGTTCATTTTTAATTTATCCTAGATTTTTTTTTCCTGTTCATTTTTAATTTATCCTAGAAATTCTATCCTAGGATTCCTTAGGAATTCATCCTAAGGAAATGATTAAAAACTACATCGAGATTTAGCTATAAGACTATCAAGACTCCACTACTTTTAGCTCTTAAAACAAAAAATTGGAACGAAATAAGCTGGAAACAACCTAAATATATAACTGTAGAGAACTGTTAATTATGGTAAGTACCTCTCTACGATAAAATCCAATGCAGATATTTTAAATGTTGTAAAGTGTACTTATTGACAAAGAAGGATTAGTAAGAAAAAAAATAAGTCACAGAGTAGTCAATACAAGATCTCTGGCTTTTTAAAAGATATGCCTAGGAAAAAAAGGCCGGAAAGGTAGGCTCTTTGGCTGTAACAGACGTTTGACACTGGGGCATAGGATTGTGGATGATTTCTATTTCTTTTTTGTAGTTCTAGATTTTCTAAGCTGTCTGCAATGAAACTGTACCATTGGTTTCATCATTTTAAATTTTTTAAATGATAAGGATAAAAAGAAAAAAGCATATTCCTATCACCCCTTCTGGGCAGATAGGGTGGCAGAGCTCCCCGCAGAGTGAGGCTCAGGTCACTTACCACTTCCACTCCAAGGCAGTGTTGGGACCTGCAGCGTCTGGGCCACAATGGTGGAGGCGATCTTATCTCCCAAGGCCCACATGGCCTCACTGGGAGGGCCTGAGGGATCAGGGACAAAGGGCGAGGCAGAATCGAGTTAGTCAATGGCCCCTTGCAGCCCCGTGCCAACCAAATGCACAAAGACAAGTACTCAGGTCCTAGCTCTCAAGGAATGTAACAACAAGTTGGGGAAGGAAAAAAAATCTATCGGTCTGCTACTTCATCAGATGGGGATGAAGTTTGCCATTTTTAGTACATGTGGACTGTAAACCTGATCTGAGTTACAACCTGAGGTATGTGGCATGCGCAAAATTCACTTGTCGGGAAGAAGCCAAAGAGTTAGACCAAAGGGCCAAGCTAGCACCTCAGAAAACTAGACCCTAGGTCAGCAAACTTCTCCTATAATGATCCAGATGGAAAATATTTGGAGCTTTGCGGGTCTGCCTGTCTCTGTCATGAATATTCAACTTTGCCAATGTTGGGCAAAAGCAGCCATAGGCAATCAATAAATGAATGAGAGGGCCGTGTTTCAATAAATCTTTATTTACAAAAGCAGGCAGTGATCTGGACTTGGCCTATGGGCTATAGTTCGCTGGGCTGGCTCATCAACCTCCAGAGGAGCTAAGGGATAATGAGGGTCCCACAGGACGGCCAACCAAAGACAATAGATAGAGAAAACATAAACAGGCCTGGGTCACTAAGCAGACCCGTGGAATGTCAGGTGCTGATTTGCCCTGAGTTGCTTCATACAGTGTGTGTTGCAGGCCCAGAGATAAGAAGCAGCACGGGGATTTAGTGTGGATGGTAAATGATTCCCCCAAATCATGCAAAGATGGCCAACAGCATAACTGCACACACAGAGTTTACAAATACATATCCTATAACAAACAGATGCCATAGAGAGTATCGTTTTACCTAAAAAGCTATAGCGATGAGGGACTCTGGTCCTAAGATGCCAGGACATTACAAAGCCCTGAGAACAGCCCAAGAAAGGTGTGGGCTTATCAGAAATGTGACCTCCGAACCCAGTCAGAAATCTGAACGTGGCTGGGATCTCGGTACCAGCAGGAGCATGAGCAGAGGGTTCCGCTCGCTCCAGCATCATTCCGAGGCGGTACCCGTGGTAAGGCCTCCTATGTCCCTGGGCTGCCCAACCTCCCCTCCACCGGCCGGCCCTGCTTCCTCGTGACAATGAAAGGGTGAGGTGGGAATGTAAAGTGACCCCCACCTTGCAGGGCTACACTGGAAAGAGAGCCTGACCCAGCAGACCATCCCGTGAACGCCCCGATTCCCGCGTATCTGACGGAGACATACTCTACCTAAGAAAGCAATGTCATGCTTGCACAGGAGCTCCGGGAGTTTGGGGTTTTCGGAAGCATGGCCCCAGCCAGCCCACACTGCCTGTAAACACAGAGAGGTGTGAATGAAGATCTTCGAGAATCCCCCTCCTGTCACGCACGGAAAGCTCTTCCCGGGGTCACATCAGCCCCGGATTTCAGGGTCTCGGACGATCTGGCTCCTCCCTCCCTTCTGAACCTGCAGGAGTGAGTTTTTGCTCCGAAGTTCAGAGCTTCATCCCCCTGTAGACAGACTGGGCACCCCATCTGACTTACCTGCACGGGGATCCTCTTGGCAATGTCCACAACCAGCTCCACGTTGGCATAGTTGTTGTTGTTGGGCCCTCCTGGGACAGGGACGTACTGATCTGCCATCTTGATATACTCTGCAATTAAATGCGAAAAGGAAAGAAGAACTGAGACGCTGAAGTTCACTGCAGGACTACGTACGGCCACCGAGAGGATGACCGAGATTCTGTGGCAGCAAGGGACAAACGCGTGTGGTCATTTGAAGAAAACCGAACGTGACTTTCACTATGTGAAAATATATGTGCATCAGGACAAGGTCTGGAAGGGACTAAAGAAAGAAGGACGCAAGCTTCTTGGGGACAGTTGGGATAAGAGATGGCGTGTTCTATTAATTCCCTTTTTTAATGTGTATTTATTTTGTGTGTGTGTGTGTGTATGTGTGTGCGCGCGCGCAAGAGAGAGAGAGAGAGAGAGGGAGAATCCCAAGTAAGCTCGACGTCATCAGCACAGAGCCCAACTCAGGGCCCCATCTCACGAACCTGACATCATGACCTGAGCAGAGATCAAGAGTCTGATGCTCAACGAACTGAGCCACCCAGGAGCCCCTATTAATTCCTATTTAAAGTTTACCTTAATACTGTTTTGCCATTAAGCAATACAATGTGGTTTTTTTACATTTTTGTTTATTTACTTTTTGAGAGAGAGATAGAGTGAGCACAAGCAGGAGAGGGGCGGGGAGAGAGGGAGGGAGGGAGAGAGGATCCCAAGCAGGCTCTGTGCTGTTAGCACAGAGCCCAGCGTGGGGTGGGGCTTGAACTCTCGAACCGTGAGATCATAACCTGAGCCGAAACCAAGAGTTGGATGCTTAACTGACTGAGCCACCCAGATGCCCCAACAATACGATGTTTTTTTTAACCACGGTAAAAAACAAAAAACATAAAATGGGTCATCGAATTCATTTTTCCAGCGTCCAGTTCCAGAGGATTTAGCACATTCACATTGTTATGAAACAGATCTCCAGAACTTTTTCTATCTTGCAAATCTGAAACTCTGCCCATGAAACAACTACTCCCCTTGTTCCCTCCCGCAGCCCCTGGCCACCACCATCTACCCTCGGTCTCTACGAATCTGACAACTCTAGGGACCTCATATATGTGGGATCCTATTTGTCTTTCTGTGACTGGTTCCTTGCACTTGGCATCGTGTCTTCTGGTTCACCGACGCTGAACCACGTGACTGGATTTCCTTCCTTTTTAAGGCTGAATACAATGCGATGTTTTGATTTCAAAATAGTCATGCCCTTTATGCCAGAAACTCCACTTCTAGGAATATGTCCTAAAAAACCCTACTCATGAACGAAGCCAAAGGATGATGTAAGAGGATGTTCACTGGGCAGTGTTTTGGACTGTGAAAAGCCAGACTCAAGCCAAAGGCAAGGGTTGGTACCCCTGTCCCATGGGATTCTTGTGGATCCTGAGAAGGAACAGTGTGGAACTTCATGTGCAGGCTCGCAAAGAAACCCAAGAGTGGTGGATTCCTTCCAGCCTGCCTGCCTCCCGTGTTTATGGAGCACACGAGCATTGGCCACGGGGGAGGGCCCACAGATTACAAAGTAAGGAGTCAGACAAGCTCCCTCCTGTCCCTGGGTTTTACTCCACTATCTGAGAAGATAAACAAGAAAACAAACACAATAGCACCAGAACGGGGTCAACTCCAGGGCTCTCTGTAAAAGTCACACGGGAGAACACGACTCAAAGGCTAGGGCAGGGAGGGGTGGAGGCCTGTTGTGCCAGAAGCTTCGGGGGTGGAGAAGTAGTGGGGGGAGCGTCATCAGCAAAAGATCCAGCATGTTCCAAGAGTTCTTGGACAGGAAAGAGCTCAGCCAGCCCAGGAACCGATGAGGCCACTGTGGCTGGGACCCAGGGATGGAACGTGAGAGGCACTAGATGGGGCCAGGAGGCCAGCAGAGTCACGTTGTGAGGCACCTTAACTGGCCTGAGTGAGGACGTGGAATTTTAGTCTGAGTGTGATGGGAGCCCCCACAGAATAAGGCTGTGGATTCAGACAGCCTGGGGTTCCAATCCTGCCATGCCACATACTGGCTCTACGACCCTGGACGAATGACTTATGTCCCTGTGCCTCGCTGCCTTGTCTATAAAATAGGGCTGACAATCAAATCTGTCCTCTGAGTTAAAAGGAGGCTGCATCCTGAGGCACCTGGGTGGCTCAGTCGGTTAAGCATCTGACTCTTGATCTCGGCTCAGGTCATGGTCTCATGGTTCATGAGTTCGACTCCCACATCAGGCTCCATGCTGACAACGTGGAGCCTGCTTGAGATTCTCTCTCTCCCTCTTTCTCTGCTCCTCCCCTATTCATTCTCTCATCTCTCTCAAAATAAATAAATAAACATTAAAAAAGAGAGAGAGAGAGAAGGCTGCATCAGTGCGGGGTCAGGGCCCAGGGCCTCTGCTCCAGGTTCGGGGGGAGGGCAGGGGACAGCCCCGCAGCCTCAGAAGCTTCGAGGAGGAGCTGACAGGCCCTGAGGCTGGGTTTCTAAGAGGTCACTCTGGCTACTGTGTGGAAAAAAGTCTGTAGAGGGATGTGATGGTTCAGGGAAAAAAAGCAAACTTGTCCGACAGTTATTTACAGAATGAGCTATGCTAACAGACATAGAGAAACAGTGAACAGAAAACTGAATGGTTGAAACACAATACATACATCTGCAAGAAAGAACCGCCCCCCCCACCCCGCCCCACCGGGTGAGAAAGACCACTCTGATGGAACACTGGGCACTTCTCAAAGATAGGATTTCTACTTTGAGTATTGACCGTTTGCATTTTTTCAAGTTTATTTATTTGAGAGAGAAAGAACGCGACAGTGAGTGAGCGGGGCAGAAAGAGAAGGAGTGAGAGAATCCCAAGCAGGCTCCGCACCGTCAGCACAGAGCCAGATGCGGGGCCCGATCTCACAAACTGTGAGATCGTGACCTGAGCCAAAGTCAAGAGTCGGACGCTTAACTGACTGAGCCAGCCAGGCGCCCCTGCATTTTTAATTAAATGAAGAACAGGCAAATAATGCAAGCTCAGGAGAGGTACCTTGGGACTCTGGCGTCCAGGATGGACGTGGCCTAGGTAAAATGGAGGAGAGGGCAGGTAAGGACAGGGGGTGGCGGGAGGGGAAGGAGTCAAGGCCCGGGTACCTGCATTGGCCTTCAGGTCCTCTGGGGTCACCATGACAACAAACCGGATGGCCCGCTCGTTGCGGAACATCTCATAGGCCCACCTGCGGATGGAGCGCATGCACTTCACGGCGGCGATGCCGTTGTTGGCGATGAGCACCTGGACCGGGAAAATGGGGAAGGGGCCAGAGCTGCACACCTACCTGTGCTGGGAGCTGCATGCTACCCCGGTGTCCATCTCACAGCTGCAGAGCCTCCTGAGGTACCTCTTTGAATCTCTAGAGCACACAGCCTGGCAGAGAGGTGCTCAAAATCTGCTGGCTGCATGAATAGATGATGAGGGGATGGATGGATGATTGGTCAGGTGGAGGACTGGATGGATGGACAGATGGATGGATGGATGGATGGATGGATGGATGGATGGATGGATGAGTGGATGGATGAGTGGATGGATGGATGAATGGATGGACAGATGGGTGGATGGGTAAGTGGATGGATGGATGGATGGATGGATGGATGGATGGATGGATGAGTGGATGGATGGATGGATGAGTGGATGGATAGATGGGTGGATGGGTGGATGGGTGGATGGGTAAGTGGATGGATAGATGGATGGGTGGGTGGATGGATGGATGGATGGATGGATGGATGGATAAGTGGATGGATGGACGGATGGATGGGTAGATGGATGAGTGGATGGATAGATGGGTGGATGGGTGGATGGGTAAGTGGATGGATGGATGAGTGGATGGATGAAAGAATGGATGGATGGATGGATGGATGGATGGATGGATGGATGGATGGATGGATGAGTGGATGGATGGGTGAGTGGATGGATGGGTGAGTGGATGGATAGATGGGTGGATGGGTAGATGGGTAAGTGGATGGATGGATGGATGGATGGATGGATGGATGGATGGATGAGTGGATGGATGGGTGGATGGATGGGTGGATGGGTGAGTGGATGGATGGATGGATGGATGGATGGATGGATGGATGGATGGTTGGATGGATGGGTAAGTGGATGGATGGATGGATGGATGGATGGTTGGATGGATGGGTAAGTGGATGGATGGATGGATGGATGAGTGGATGGATGGATGGATGGACAAGATGGGCAGGATGGACAGGATGGGATGAATGAATGATTTTTGATCCTCTACTGGCACCATCACGATCACTTAACATTTCTGAATGCTTACATGTACCAAGCTACAGTACCATATATTTCACCAGCATTATTTCATTTCATCCTCACAACAGCCCTTGACAGTGGCTGTATTCTTATCTCTATTTGGGATTAAAGATATTAAAAAAGGAGTCGAGGCACTTGCCCAAAGTCACACAGCCAGTACGTAGCAGGCATGGGACTCGTGAGCCCTGCACACTCTGACCTGTGCTCTGAACTGGCCCCCTTGGCTACCTCTGCGTCCTGGAGGTTAAAGGCCCCAGACTTGGTAAGGAGGAAAGGCAGTAACGCCGGCCATCCTCAGCAACTGAAAGCAACAGAAAAGGTCCCAGTTTCCATTCCTAATGTGCCTGAACTTCCTGTGTGGCACTAGGCAGACCCCCACATAAGGATCTCAGACTGGCCAGCCTCCTGGCTTGGTCTATAAGAAATAAAACCAAGGTCTAGTTTTCCTGTTAAAAAGAAATAGGCATATGGCCTCGAACCTCTGGCTGACGTAGCAAGAACATAATTTTAAGGCTCGGGAGGACAAGTCTCATTAGAGATGGGGAATGCAATGGCTGCCATTTTACAGAAAGGGAAACTGAGTCCAGATGTCATATCCTTATGAGTGGCCACAGCAGACGGAGCCCAGCGCTCTGGGTTCTGGTTCAGTGCTCCCTCCTTTCGAAACTGCTCCCTGGAGAGCAACGACAGAATGGCAGTCCTTCGGTTCTCTCAGTCTTATCATCAAAGGGAGGCTTGGTCAAGAAGGAAGGGCTCTGGGTGAGCCTAGGACAGCCCGTTTCCCTAGGCCCCATTTGTCCCAGCACATTCTGGGAGCTCCGCCAGGGGAGAAGGCCACTGTGGGCTGGCTGGCTGTTCTAGTCTCCACAGGTGCAGCTTTCCCACAAGGAGTCTAGGGGAAAGGGCAAGCCACGGTCAAGTCCAAAGTCATAAAGTGAGGCAGCTCCCGGCTGAGGCCTTCAGCGGCCACCCAGCCTCTCGGCTCCCCAGGGCTGCGTGCCAGCCACCATCAGTTGGGCCGGCTGCAACACAGTGCCCTTGGCAAGTGTGACAAAAGCGTAGCTTCTGGATCCCCGCCCAAGAGTTTCTAACTCTGAGGCTCCAGGGCAGAAGAGTCTATTGGCTGCCAGGCTCAGGAGCCCATAGGAGTCTCTAACGCTCAATACTGCACTTAGGACGCTGGAGAGAGGACGTGGGGTCTGGACTCTGACGACCAGAGTCCAAATCCCAGCTCTGCCAATGACCAGCTGTAAGACCCAGGCAAGCCACCTCCCTTCCCTGGGCCTGTTTCCCCTTCTGCAAAATAATATCGCCCGACAGGACTCGGTGGGGGGCGGGGGTGTATAGTTAAATGAGGTAAGATAAGGTAAGGCAGTTCCCACGGTGCCCGGCAGAGCAGGCCCTCAAAAGCCAGTAGCTGCTGTTGTTATAATTACCCAGCACCACCCTGGAGTAATAGTGGAAAAGAACAAGGCCTTCTGGTCAAACTGACCTGGGTTCAAATCCCGACTCCGGCCCTCTCTGGCCACGGGACTTTGGACAACCAATGTCAAGTCTCTGCATCTTTGTTCTCCATGAATACGACGGGAATTACCAGTCTGTGGCCCAGAGCCTTAACCTGATGGAATGGGAAACGATGCGAAAAGCCGTTCTAAATGGCCACAGGTAGCGGTTTCCCTTCGTTATCGTTATTCAGTACATGGGCCTCCTCTCCCGGAAGGAGCTCTACACCTCAGAAGGGCAGGGCGGGGCTTTTAGACCTGCCCCCCCCCCCAGTAACCGAGAAAGCCGCCCCTTGCATGAAAGCACCGTGGGGTCTTTTCAGACCTCAGTCTCCATTTGTGTGAAATGGGGGTGATGCACCTGTTGCTTCCGGCTGTTGACAGGGTAGAAAGCTGATGAATTCCAGCACGTGGTACTCAGCGAGCGCCCACGGAAGGGTGGCCTGGCCCTTTCTCTACAGAGTTATGTGAGCCTGAAGTAGGTTCTCTCCCCTCCAGCTGGGAGGAGGGGCCCCACCCCACCCCGACTGCCGGGACCCCATCTGTACCTTCTCAATGACCCGATCCCCCCCGAAGCGCGTGACAAACTCAGCCGGGGAGGCCACGGTAAAGTCTCTGTGCAGGTCCACCTTCTTTAGTTCTCGGCCCTTCTTCACCAGGTGGAGTCCAGACATGCTGGGTCTGCAGAGCGAACAGGACAGACCCCGATGAGCCGTGGAGCCTGGGATGCGGGGGAAGGGAGTCGGGAGGCCAGCACCCGTGAAGTCAACATCAACAGAGAAGTGGGAGCCCGTCAGACCCCCTCTTTGTAGTCTCCACCAGGGACCTTGAAGCATTTCACAAGGAGACTCAAGAACCCAGTACAGGAATGAGCAGGAGTGATCCCTGGCGTGCCCCAAGCTGTACATTTCAAATCTTTAATCTCCAGTTAATTCTTACTTCATACGCTCCCAACTTAGAAACTCAAATAATACTGAAAAGCTTATGGGGAGGGGTTTACGAACAGGGAGCAAGCCCACACAGTCTAACACTTTAGATTTGTCTTTCATGCCCTTTTCTGCACACACGTATCAAAAATTGGGGGGCTGAAAACAACAAAAAAAAAAGTGTGTAACTTCCAGGTGGTGGTTCCTTGCCCTCCCCCTCCAGAACCCCACACCAGAGGAAAGCACTTCTCTGGCATTGCCATCTCTCCATAGTCCTGAACAATGCATGAGTATCACCTTGTGTGACATCTTTTTTTTTTTAGTTCATTTATTTATTTAGAGAGGCGGGAGGGGCAGAGAGAGAGAGAGGGAGAGAGAGAATCCCAAGCAGGGTCCATGCTGTCAGTGCAGAGCCTGATGCAGGGCTTGAACTCACGAACCGCGAGATCATGATCTGAGCCAAAATCAAGAGTCAAACACTTAACCAAGTGAGCCACCCAGGCATCCCTCTTATCAACATTTTTTATATTGACTGTACGTTGAAATCCTATTTATAGCAGCACTATTGACAGTGGCCAAACTATGGAAAGAGCTCAAATGTCCATCGACAGATGAAGGGGCAAAGAAGATGTGGAATATACAATGGAATATTACTCGGCCATCAAAAAGAATTTGTAGGGGCGCCTGGGTGGCTCAGTCAGTTAAGCTCTGACTTCGGCTCAGGTCATGATCTCGTGGTCCGTGGGTTCGAGCCCCGCGTCAGGCTCAGTGCTGACAGCTCAGAGCCTGGAGCCTGTTTCAGGTTCTGTGTCTCCCTTTGTCTGCCCCTCCCCCGCTCATGCTCGCTCTCTCTCTCTCTCTCTCTCTCTCTCTTAAAAATAAGTAAAACATTAAAAAATAAATTAAAAAAAAGAATTTGTAACAACGTGGATGGAACTAGGGTGTAATATGCTAAGCAAAATAAGCTAGTCACAGAAAGACAAGTATCATATGATTTCACTCATACGTGGAATTTAAGATACAAAACAGATGAACATAGGGGAAGGGAAGCAAAAATAATATAAACACAGAGAAGGGGGACAAAACATAAGAGACTCTTAAATACAGAGAACACACCAAAGGTTGCTGGGGGGGAGGAAGGGGAGTAATGGACTAAATGAGTGATGGGTATTAAGAAGGCACTTGTTGGAATGAGTACTGAGTGTTACATGTAAGTGATGAATCACTAAATTCTATTCCTGAAATTATTATTATACTATATATTAACTGACTTGGATTTAAATTAAAACAAATAAAAACTTGCTATAACTATAGCAAAAAAATAATAAAATACAGTAAACATATTGACTATAAAAAAAGAAATTCTGAAAAATATTTTCTGAGCCTTTGAGATTTTAGATATGTAGTTTTAAAGGCTGATATGGCACATACTGTGTATACATATGATTTTATACTTACATGACATATAAAACAAAAATCCACAAAAAAATATTACCTATATTATCTATCAAAAAATATTATCTATTTTAGATAGTATTAAGACATATACTCAAATACATATCTTTTTACTTTTTTTTATGTTTATTTTTGAGAGAGAGACACACAGAATGCGAGTGGGGGAGGGGCAGAGAGACAGGGAGACACAGAATCTGAAGCAGGCTCCAGGCTCCGAGCTGTCAGCACAGAGCCCGATGTGGGGCTCGAACTCAGGAACAGTGATAGCAGACCTGAGACGAAGTTGGACACTTAACCGACTGAGCCACCCAGGCGCCCCTCTTTTTACTTTTTAAAGTGACTATTAGAAATTAAATTACATGGGGTGCCTGGGTAGCTCAGTCGGTTGAGTGTCCGACTTCGGCTCAGGTCATGATCTCATGCTTCATGGGTTCAAGCCCCGCGTCGGGCTCGGTGCTGACAGCTCGGAGCCTGGAGCCTGCTTAGGATTCCGTCTCCCTCTCTCCGTGCCCCTCTCCTGTTCGTGCTTTGTCTCTCTCTCAAAAATAAATAAACATTTAAAAAAAAAAGAAAAATTAAATTACATGTGTAGCTTACATTATGTTTCTATTAGGCAGTGCTGATCTGGAGTACAGCTCCAAAATACGGCAAGGAAACCAGAGTTATGGGTCTTCAGTATCTGAGTTTTGAGACACCATCTATGGCCCTCGGATCTCGAAGGACGAGAATGAGTGCTCTTACTCAGCTGCCCCATCTGCTTCCCGTCCCCCAATCTCTCAACACAGGCATGCTGCACCCTGGCAGATTCAGTACGTGGTGTTTCATGAATCCAGGATTATTCACAGATGAGGGCTGGGGTAGACCACACGTGCCTTCCTACCTTCCTTCCTTCCTCTTTCTTTCCTCTCTCCCTCTCTTTCCTGGAGACAGTGGGGTTTTCATTCACATAGCTCTTTTTAAAATTTTTTCTAACGTTTATTCATTTTTTGATAGAGACAAGAGCATGAGTGGGGGAGGGGCAGAGAGAGAGGGAGACACAGGATCAGAAGCAGGCTCCAGGCTCCGAGCCGTCAGCCCAGAGCCCGACGCGGGGCTCGAACTCACGGACCGCGAGATCGTGACCTGAGTCGAAGTCGGACGCTCAACCGACTGAGCCACCCAGGCAACCCTCCTTCGCATAGCTCTTGCACCTGTTGCTAATGCGGCCCACTAATTGCAGCTAATTGAGCAGCTCCTTTATTTTTCATTGGCAGCATCCCTCCTGGAGGCCTCTGCTCTCTCCTCCCGTCCTGACTGCCGGTTCTCCAGACCCCCTTACCCGACTGTCATCCTGGGCCTTCTTTTGCTGACCTCCTCGGGATGCCTTTTGCCTCTCCTCGGGTCTGATCCCTCATTTGGGGGATCACACGGCTCCCTCTTTCTCCCTCGTTTTGTTGGGACATAGCGTCCAGTAGTTCATCTGATTCAAAAGATGGTACCATGGCAGGACACGTGACGAGGACGTCCTCGCGTGCCTGTCCTCCTCCTCGCTGCACCAGGCTACTTCATCACTACCGCCCTGGAGATTCCCTCTGATTCTATGCTGGATGTCAGTTTATTCTCTGGCTTCAGGGGGAGATCGCTAGCCTTCTCAAAAAAGGCGTTCGGGAGTGGGGACTGGGGGTGGTAAATGTGTCATCAGCTGGCGTGGTCTGAAACTTCCTTCTCCTCTCACGTTTGACCCTAGCCTTTGGCCGTGTACAGAACTCTATCAGGGAAAACCTTCTCCTTCCGAGTTTTGGAAGCCTTGCACCATCGTGTTGTGGCTTCCGAGGATGCTGGAACCAGAGCTGTTCCGATACTTGGATCCTTCGTGGGTGATCTGTTTTGTTTCACATCCAGAAGCTTATAGGACCTTGTCTCTGTCTCCTGTAGCCTACAGTTTCACAGGGATGTGCTCAGGTGTGTGTCTGCTTCCGTCAGTGGGGCTGTGCATCTATCAGGCTCCTTCAGTGTGAAAACTCACATCCTGGAATTTATCTTCGAATATTTCCTTCAAATGATTTCCCTGCCTCCTTTTTCTCTATTCTTTCCAGAAGCCTTATCATCCGGATGCTGAAATTCTTAGGCTGGCCGGCAAGTTTCTGTATTTTACCCCTCCCCTACTTCCCATCTCGTGTCTTCCACTTTCCGGGCAATTCCTTCAGCCTTCTCTCCTAACCCGCTGTTGTGTTTTTAAATTTGTTTTAATGGCTGTTTGTTTTTGAGAGAGACAGAGACAGAATGCGAGTGGGTCAGGGGCAGAGAGAGAGGGAGACACAGGATCCGAGGCAGGCTGCAGGCTCCAGGCTCCGAGCTGTCAGCACAGAGCCGGATGAGGGGCTCGAACTCATGAGCTGTGAGATCATGACCTGAGCCGAAGTCAGGCGCTCAACTGACTGAGCCACCCAGGGGCACCACCCACCACCCATCCCCCCTCCCCGCCGCCGCTGTTGTGTTTTTACAACCAAGAGCTTGTTAATGACCAGCAGAGCTTCCTTTTCACGCATCCTATGCCTATGTGTGCAACATCCTCCCTGACTTCAGTGAGGGCAATAATGGCAGCTTTTTCACATTCCCTTCTCCTGGCACGATTTCTGTTTCTTCCAAGTCTCTTGTGTCTCTCTGTTCGGGGCCTGCCTTCCATATCAGAAACTGTCCCCAACTGTTTGTTAAGCCTCAGTCACTTCCTCGTGGCGAAGAGCGAGAACCAAAGGGCTGACAGAAGGTACTGAGGTGAGGCCGGCGGACCCTGAGCTCCACGCTCGGGACCTTGGGGAGGGGGGCTGCTGTGTACCAGGGAACCCGAAGTACACTTAGAGTCGTCTTCTTTCAAGGGTCCAACTCTCAATTGGCCAGCAGCTGGGAAGAGGGTGGGTGGGGGGGTGGACGTAGCAGGAAGGTCTGGGATGGGGGGCAGGGAAGGTTTCAACACCTATAACCTATACGGACCCTGATCGTCACGTTTGGATACAGGCCCCACACCCTCCACCGTGCCCATCGGTCCCCAGCGCCAAGACCCTCTACTTTTCCCTCTCCAGGGAATGAATTGCCTGCTTTCTGTGGGGGTGGGAGTGGACAACCCCTGCCAAGCAAAGCAGACAAGAAGATCTGGGCATTTTGTACCCAATTCTTACGTTGGTACCTCCCCACCTTTACCCCCAGGCGCACAGGCACGTGATGCCGCCAGTCCCTGTGCCTTTCAGGGTGCAGATCCAGTAAGTTCTCAGCCGTCCTCACGGCTGCTTTAGGACTCAGCCCTCTTGGTTCTGCTAAGCCAGTTACTGCTGGCTCACCTGCTTTGGGGCCTCCAAAATAGTATTGCTAATCTCCTCTCCTGTCCTGCCAGCCTTGATGGTTTCCATCTCTTTAAAAAAAAAAAAAAAAAAGAATCTAGGGACGCCTGGGTGGATCAGTCGGTTAAGCATCTGACTCTTGATTTCTGCGTAGGTCAGGATCTCATGGTTCACGAGATAGAGCCCTGTGTCAGGCTCTGTGCTGGCAGTGAAGAGTCTGCTTGGGATTCTCTCTCTCCCGCTCCCTCTCTCTGCCCTTCCCCTGCTTGCACTCTCTCTCTCAAAATAAATAAACTTAAATAAAATAAAATAAAAAAATAAAATAAAATAAAATAAAATAAAAATCTCTTTTGCCATCATTTAGTGGGATGTTGACAGGACCTTCTCCTGACATGGAAGAGAATCAGGCGCGAATATTCAGTCCACTTTTGTAACGCAGCAAGGGGACATTCATCTGCCAGGAATTAAGCCAGAAGTTAACCACCCACAGGTGTGTCCAGTGGCTGTGTCACCAGGCAGGTCGAGGGCAGGGATGAGTGGGTTCAGGGGACCAAACTTTTGGTGAAGAACTGATCGATCATAGGGCGCCTGGGTGGCTCAGTCGGTCAAGCGTCCGACTTCGGCTCAGGTCATGATCTCGCGGTCCGTGAGTTCGAGCCCCGCGTCAGGCTCTGTGCTGACAGCTCAGAGCCTGGAGCCTGCTTCAGATTCTGTGTCTCCCTCTCTCTCTGACCCTCCCCCGTTCATGCTCTGTCTCTCTCTGTCTCAAAAATAAATAAACATTTTTAAAAAAATTTTTTAATAAATAAATAAACTGCAAGCAGCTTTTCTTCTAGAACCTCCTAGGGCTGAACTACTGAAACAAAACAGGACTTACAAGGACTTACAAGGGTACTTTGGAAGGGCAGATATTGTCTTGCCAATTACATCCCATCAATCAGCAAGGAGCTCAGTTTGTTTCGGATAACTTTATTTATTTCCAAAAACAAGCAGATGTGGCCTGAGGGCCCTAACCTGCAGGCCTCTGATCTAGGGAAAGAGACACCAAAATGGTAAGCAATTATGGGTGGTTTGTGTTTTCTTCTCTTCCTTTATGTTTGTTAAATTTCCCGCAGTGATAAAATTTTAAGCATTTTTGAGAGGGACCGAAAGAGAGTGAGTGGGAGAGGGACAGAGAGAGGCAGAATTCCAAGCAGGCTTTGCGCTGTCACTGCGGTGACGCGGGCTCGAATTCATGAAACCGTGAGATCACAACTTGAGCCGAAATCAAGAGTCGAATGCTTAACCGACTGAGCTACCCAGGCGCCCCGATAAATTATTTTCAATAAAAAAAAAAAAAAGCTATGAATTTTGTTAATAGGGATGCTGGAAGCCCTAGCCATTCTGGCATCCATGGGGCAAGGCACTCAGTATCCCTAACTGTAAGATAAGGTTATTAACACGTACTTCACCAGGTTTAAAGGTTAATATATAGAAAGTAAAAAATGGCATCTGGCACACAGTAAACTCTGTATTATCATTTCAGTGCCATGAAGCCAAGAGGATCAGGGGCTGTTGACCTCCCAACCTCACCAGGAAACGCTTCAGCCACTCCTCTGCCCAGGGTCTGCTCCCCATCCATCCGCTCTCCCCGACCCCCCACTCTTATCTACAGCCTTCCCCTACTGGCTGGCTTCATCTTTTGGCTTCAGGTAGTCTCAGACATCCCGTTTCCATGCACGCAAACACTAAAACTCTAGCAAACTGACCTAAAGCACAACAACAACAAAAAGTCATCCAGGAGAAGAACACCATTTTGTGGCCTGGAAAAACCATTCCCAGCCGCCATTTTGATTTCAAACATGGCGACAGAGCCCCTCCATCAGGTGGGTCGCGGCCCATCACAACTAACTAGGCGGGCGAACACACAATGCTGCCGGAGGGGCCTTGTTTCAGACCCAGTCTCCAGGCCAGTGGCTATTTTTATTCGTTTTTGACAAAGTTGGAGGCCAACCAACATTGGCTCTGGAGGGCCGACCGTCAACCGGCATTTGTTCCAAGGCAAGTGTGAGGGCTGAAATATTCCAGGGTGACTTTGGAAATGGCTTCAGGTGCAATCAACTAGGCCACAGAGCTATCCGCCAAACACCAAACACAGTCAGCTGCTCAGGCACAAGACCAGGCAGAAAACACCCGGAGGGAAGAAATAAACATCTCAAGTGTCACTGTGAATCAGACACAGGGGGCTTCTCACTGAATCCCCAGAGCCCCGTGCAGGGGAGGCCACCATTTCCTGCTCACAGTGAGGAAACTGAGGCTCCGAGAGGCCCGATGACCTCAAGCCACACAGACGGCAAGTGTGGGCTTCCAATCTGACTCTGACCTTCTGAATCTAAGTTTGAGGCAGGAAGATATTTAAGACAAATGGGAGTATCTCTATTGTCTGGACTTGAAAAAACAAGCACTTATATTTGAGAGGCGATGTGTATACCACAGGGTTCTCAGCTGGGAGCAGTTTTGTCCCCCGGAGACACCTGGCCACGTTTGCAGACATTTTTTTGTGGTCACAACGAAGGAGGGGTGGCCATCTAGTAGGTAAAGGCCAGGGATGCTGCTGAATGTTCTAGGATGCTCAGAACAGCCCCTCACCGCAAAGAATTACAGGGCCCCACGCGTTAGCAGTGCCTCAGCTGAGAAAACCTAATGGTTTCTAATCGATCTCATCGTAGATTAGAGCCATCCTTCCAGACTTTCCATGCAGAATCTACCATTCCTGACCTGTGTAATCCTGGGAAAGTTGCTTTAGCAGGTGTCTCTTAGTTGCCTCATAAGATGAAAATATTAACAACATTAATTGCGTCTCCTTCCTTGAGTGTGTGTTCAGGGTTCAACATTGGGCCTTGCGGGCAGTAAAGACCTTAAGCCGAGGGGCCTCTCCACAGGGAAGCCATGGGAAGAGCCCAGTATGGGGCCACTGGGCCCTGACATCAACCAGCCCTTGTGTCCCTACCTCTCCTTTCTCTTTGGTAAAACAGGGATGGTAACCGCTGAGAGCCGATGACCTGATGGAAGTAAAGTTATTTACTTACTATTTTCACCAAGCAAGTAAGGAAGAAAGGACATTGCATAGCTTAGTAAAAGGCCGATAATTCTGAACTCATCTTTGGGCTCCCAGACACATAGACCCTTGGAAATCTCTCAGGCCTCCTGTCCCCCTCCCCACCGGCCCAGTGCTTCCTGGGATGGCCACCTTGGCTAGGCCAGGAGTCCTTAAAATAGGGTCCAAAAACCAAATCCAGGCTGCCACATGCTTTTGTACCTCCCACAAGCTAATAATGGTTTTTACCTTTTTATTTATTTTCTACTTATTTTTTAAATGTTCATTTATTTTTTGAGGGCAGGCGAGGAAGGGGCAGAGAGAAGGGGACAGAGGATCTGAAGCGGGCTCTGTGCAGACAGCAGCGAGCCTGATGTGGGGCTCGAACTCACGAACCGGGAGATCATGACCCGAGCGGAAGTTGGACGCTCAACTGACTGAGCCACCCAGGTGCCCCTGGTTTTTACATTTTTAAATGGTTGAAAGAATCTTACTTTGTGACATGAGAAAATTATGTGAATTTTCAACCTCAGTGTCCATAAATACAGTGTGATTGGAATACAGTCAGGCCCTCTCAATCATGATGTAATTATCTGTGGCTGCTAGGGCAGTAAATGGCAGAGCTGAGTAGGTGTGACAGAGACCATATGACCACAAAAGCCGAAAATATTTACTATTTGGCCCTTGATGGAAACAGTTCACCAACTCTGAGTTAAGCGGTGCTTTTCGGCCCTGACTGTGCACTCCATGACGAGAAGCCTTAAAAACTGCTGATGTCTAGACCCCACCTGGACTAATTACTCAGCATCCCCAGGATGGGAAGGATTGTTGGGGGGGGGGGGGAGAGTAGGGGTCACCCAGGCATCTACATTTTCCAAAAGCACCGCCCCCCCCCCCCCCCCCCGCAGGAAATTCTAACCTGCAGGTGGGGGCGAGAGCCACCAATCAACAACCCACATTTCAACCAGGCAGCTGGCCTTGGTTCTGAGCAGCATTCCCATGGCAGCGAAGCCACTTGCAATGGGGTGATTCCAATTCTTGCAGGTTTATTCTTTCAGCTTAAGGTGGTTTCGATTAAATGTGATTCAAGATTCGTAGGTTGAACTTTTGTGTAAATAGCCTTACAGATCAGGAAAAAAAAAAAAAATGTCTCCTTTGTAGGCCACGCGGCCAGCTTTGGGCACACCGGAGGACTTGAGGGGTTTTGCCAGAGGGGTCAGATGGGGGTAGAAATGTGACTAACATGCTCTACAAAAAGCTCAGTGTACAAGAAAGACCATGATCCAAACAGGGGACCGGTGCCCGTCTGCAGGCCCTTTGCCTTCAGCAGTCCAAGGAGGGTCCCCCGAAAGGCTCTGTTATTCTGCTTTGCAGAGGGACCAGAGAACTTCAAGGTCAGCCTCCTTCCTGGGGCATGTCTCCTGCCCTCTCTGAACCCCCCAACCTTGAACCCAAACAACCAGGTCCTTCTGGCTCCAAGTGACCTCACTTCCCTGCACTAACTATCCAGCAACTGTTAATAAAGATCATGGGGTGGGCGGGGATGCATGGGGAGAAGTGGTTAAGGGTGATTTTTGTTCCTCCTTTTTGCTTATCTAGAATTTTCTGACTTTTCAACAACAAACAGAACGTGACTTTGGTAAGTTTTTCAAGTGCAATACAATGAAAACAAGAAATCAAGCAGGTGGGGCTAGGAAGCACTGGGGCACAGAAACGCCTGCACTAATTGCTCAGAAAATAACCTTAAATGGGATGCGCGCTCGGATGCACATTGACTCGCCCCGGGCTTCGCGATCATTTCCAAAGTCCTGCCGTCCGCAACCAAGGCTTCACCAAAGCAAAGGGGAGGAAGAGGAGGAAAGCGAGACCCCCCGCCAGCGGGTCCACCTTTGTGTTCCTGAGCGCCCCCTTCCAAACAACATCACCGCCAAATCCAGCCCCCCGGGTTTTGCAAGGCAGGCTCCGTCTCCCCAGCGGCCCAACTAAAGCCTGCATTTCTTTGGTGGGGGCGGGGAAGAGGAGGTGGAGCGAAGGGGTCACACGGCTTGTCTCTACTAGGGGCGGGGGGGGGGGGGGGACACGCTGCATAAGTTTGCAAAAGATAACGGTCATTAGAATTGCAGGCTTACTTACTTTACTTTGCGATCAGGGAAACAGACCTTGCACTTGGCAGGACTCATATTGACCTGCCCGCCGACCAATCCCACCCGGCTCCTTCCGGAATGCCGAGCATGCACCCCTGAACCCCCTGAAGCGGACCCCGGTCCCGGGGCCCAGCAGGGCAGCCACAGGGAGGCGGAGGCGCGGTCCGAGAGCGGCTCGGGCCGGGTTGTGCTGCAACCTGCAGATGCCGGCCCAAGCGCTGAGCTTCCTCCATCCCGAAATGAGTCCTGCGCGCAAGTGTCCGGGGCGGACGCGCCCGCCCAGGCCCCGCCCCCAAGCGGACCCCTCCTCCCAGAAGGGTCCTGCCCCCTCACCGGGCCCCGCCCCCTATCCCCGCCGGCCAGGTCCCGCCCCCCCCGCGCCGGCCAATCACGGAGCCACCGCTGACCTTGGGGGCCGGGAAACGACCGCCGGAGATGTTAAAAAAAAAAAAAAAAAAAAAAACACACAAAAAACAAAAACCCTCTTGGCTGCTTTCCTACCCAGCTCGCCTGACTGGAGGAGAAGCGTTCCAGGATGGCACCCACTAGCTACTGGCAGCTGGGCAAAACTCACAAGTGCTTGAATACACCCGCTAGGGAAGTGGTGGAAAATATGGTTTATTTAAAATATGAGTCAGGGGCGTCTGGGTGGCTCAGTCGGTTGAGAGCCCCACTCTTGATTTCGGCTCAGATCATGACCTCAAGGTTAGGGGGATACAGCCCTGCCTCGGGCTCTGAGCTGACGGTGTGGAGCCTGCTTGGGATTTTCTCTCTCCTCTCTCTGTCCCTCCCTTGCGCGCTCTCTCTCTCTCTCTCTCTCTGATAATAAATAAACCTTAAAATATGAGTCAGATGTCACCACAGTGCCTGGTAAAAGCCCCCGAAGTCAGGTCAACTTCTGGCTTCCAAGTTCCTGGTTTTGCTCATTCTTTCACCTCTATTCCCAGGGACAAGTTTGTTCCAGGTCCCTCTGTCCCCACGGAGAGCTCCCAACACACACTTCTGACCACATGGGTCACCTGGTAAAGTGAGTGCTTTCAAGGCAGGGAAGACCCCAGCTGCCCTGAGACCCTAAAAAGGCTTCATTCTGGCTTCCAGCTATGGAATGAATGAGTCACAGGAATGAAAGGGACAGCATAAGGAATATAGTCGATGATAGTGTAGCAGTGATGTATGGTGACAGATGGCGGCTACACTTGTGGTGAGCGCAGCATAACTACATAGACTTGTCTAATCACTATGTCCTACACCTGAAACGAATGCAACATTGTGTGTCAGCCACACTCAAATGAATACATCTTTTCTTAAAAAAATAAGCTTTCTGCTAAGACCAGCATACCCTGGGTGCTCTTCTGTGCCTTTGTCTTATTTAATAGCGATCCTGTTGTTTTTAATTTTTTTTCATTGTAAGTTTATTTATCTTTGAGAGAGAGAGAGAGAGAAGAGAGCACTAGTGGGGTAGGGGAAGAGAAAAGAGGGGAGAGAGAATCCCACGCAGGCTCTGAGTCCGACGCGGGACTCAAACTCATGAACCGTGAGATCCTGACCTGAGCTGAAATCAAGAGTGGGATTCTTGGGGCGCCTGGGTGGCTCAGTCGGTTAAGCGTCCGACTTCGGCTCAGGTCATGATCTCGTGGTCTGTGAGTTCGAGGCCCGCGTCAGGCTCTGCACTGACAGCTCGGAGCCTGGAGCCTGTTTCAGATTCTGTGTCTCCCTCTCTCTCTGACCCTCCCCCGTTCATGCTCTGTCTCTTCCTATCTCAAAAATAAATAAACGCTAAAAAATAAAATAAATTTAAAAAAAAGAGTGGGATTCTTCATGGACTGAGCCACCCAGGTGCCCAACAATCCTATCGTTTTTATTTCCATTATGCAGATAAGGAAACAAGACCCAGAGATGTACATTTCCTAAGGGTGACAGAGCTGGAGCCTTGAACCCACGCAAACTGATTCCAGTTAGAATAAATGAATGAATACTTCTCCAAGTAGTTTTCATAAGTTAAAAGGACCCAAAACACTGCCTAGAAAATATTGCAATGATAATAAATGTAGCCTACGTTCACAGCAAAGCAAGAAGCCAAAAACTAATGTAAAAGTTTGCAAATATGGCCACAATGGCAGCAGTGACCTCTCCTAGGAGCTGTAGAAGCTGCCCTGCCTGAGGACACCAGTTAGCTGTGCTCTAGCCAGATATCAACTGTTTCAACAAGGGGATTAAGAAATAAATACATAAAACAGGTGAACACAATTCTCAGTTCTTCAGAATTTCTAGAATGTTCTCCACAGCCTTGTCTTTCCTTCCTCCAAAACGAACTCCACCTTAGGCTGATGCATTTTTTAAAGTTTCAAACCAACCCCCTCCCCCCCTGCAAATTCATCCCCGACATGACCCAAATTTAATATATTCACCTCAAAATAGGGAAAACAATTAAAATCAGGAAGTGGAAGTATTTCAAAAGACCCCAAGTCAGTAAGGATCAAGTGGGAAAGAGCTTGAATCGGTTTACTTGCATCGCTCTGGATTTTTATCCTCTAGTGACAAAACCCCAACACCCGTTGGACCTCGTGGTGATGCTAAGTTCTCCGCCAACCCAGCCCGAGAGACGTCGTAACACAGCTCGCTTTTACGTGGGGGCGCTCAAGAAAGGATTTCACTTAGATGTCCGCGCTTGGCACGTCATCAGAGTGATAACGACTTGGGTTTTTCTCTGCCTGCCTTATTAGGGAAGAGAAGATCGGAAGGAAAGAATAACACACGCCCCTATGCTGAGTACCGCCTTTATACAAACATCTCCTCTAAACAATTGTCACCGTGCTTTCGATGACAGTTCAAACTTGGCTGTAGATGCAGTCTCGTGTTACAAGCCCTTCTGCCCAGGCTCATCAGAGGCTAAATTTAACTTGTTGGTATGGCAGAGGGAAAAGCCAGGTCAATGGCGAAAGGCACACGCAAAAAACAACAAGAAATGGTACACGTACAAGTGACTAGCAGCACAGTGGAAATTCCGGAGCCGTGAGCGGCCTCAAGCCTGGCCCTGTGCCCTCTGTGACCCCGAGCAAACCTCTTCTCTCCACTTCATCTGTAAAACCATCCATATACAAAGTGTGTTCATTCAGACAAAACCAAAATAATGCCCTGGGGCATTAACCTGGGGGGCTCAGTCCGTTAAGCGTCTGACTTCAGCTCAGGTCATGATCTCATGGTTCGTGAGTTCAAGTCCCACTGACAGCACAGAGCCCGCTTCGGATCCTCTGTCCTTCCCTCTCTCTGCCCCTCCCCTGCTCCCCTGCATGCGAGCGCAAGCTCTCTCTCTTTCAAAAATAAACATTAACAAAATAATTTAAAATAATCCCTTTCAATATGTGATGGAGGAAATGTTCCATTAAGCATAGAGCAGAAGTGAAAGATTTTTCTAAATTAAGATACAGACGGGGCCCCTGGGTGGCTCAGTCTGTTGCACATCTGACTCTTGATTTCAGTTCAGGTCACGATCTCACAGTTTGTGGGACTGAGCCCACATTGGGCTCTGTGCTGACAGTGCAGAGCCTGCTTAAGACTCTCTCTCTCTCTCTCTCTCTCTCTCTCTCTCTCTCTCTCTCTTCCTCTCTCTCTGCCCCTTCCCCGCTTGTTCTCACTCTGTTTCTCAAAATAAATAAATAAACTTAAGGGGCACCTGGGTGGCACAGTCGGTTAAGTGTCCAACCTCGGCACAGGTTACAATCTCACCTTTTGTGGGTTCGAGCCCCATGTCGGGCTCTGTGCTGACAGCTCAGAGCCTGGAGCCTGCTTTGGATTCTGTGTCTCCCTCTCTCTCTGTCCCGCCCCCGCTTGCACTCTGTCTCTCTCTCTCTCTCAGAAATAAACATTAAAATTCTTTTAATTATACAAAAATAAACTTTAAAAAAACAAAAATAAAAATAAAGCGGGATCCAGATATTTAAGAGAGAGAGAAAGGAATGTTTAGTTTCTCTGGATCCTGTATTAATAGCCAGCCTCTTCCAAAACTCAATAGCCAGTCCACCAATGAAACAATGTGAAAACAGAGACCCCCTTCCCCCGAACCTCCCAGAAAACATCTTAGGAGCTAAAAAGAGTTGAAAACGGGGTTTCTGCCAGCCTCTCCCTAAATCAATAAAGGAATAAGTAAATTAAAACATTATCAAAAGATCCATGGCATTTCACTGAGGGACAAATAACAAATATTTATAGACAATTTAAAGTTTTATGACCTGCTCACTACAGTTGGAGCAGAGGAAAAGAGATACGGAGGGGAGATAATGAGCAGGAAGGATCTGGAAGAGGCCCGATGCAAGCCCACCCAGGACGTTATCTGGGACAGAAGTGCAGCAAGGTCCCGGGTGTCAGGGTGCTCGCCTGTGGTGTCCTTCACTGCGGTCCAGACCCCACCGACCCGCACTCGCCTCCCTGGGCTCTGCGGTCTGCCTTGAGAAGCCTCTCTTGAACTCAGCACTCCCACCAGGGAAGTGAGTGGTTGGGAAAGCACCCTGTGGACTGCCTTGTGTTCTACCATTTTGTTGGGGACACTTCGCCTGCCCCCCCTCCACTTCCTCCCCTGGGGACACAGGCTGCTATACCTTAAGGATGTACGCCCGGAGGGGCCTGGGAAGAGCCATGGCCACAGGCGAGAGCTTTGGAAGATGCCCATTCAGCGGCCGGCCCCCGAGGCAGCCCCTGGGCCACCCACACCCGCCACTCCTTCTCCCGTGATCTCAGCACACTTGTGAGGTAGACACCAGCATTGCCCCGCTTCGACGGAGAAGGAAATTGCAGCTGAGAGAGCTCACGGGACTGGTCTGAGATCCGAAGCCAGACCTGTCTGCCTGCGGGGCCTGGGCCCTTGCTGTGACCACTGTGCTTGGCACCCAATGACAGTGATCACGCCATGGCACTGTGGGCTCACAGTAGCTCAGCTAAGCGTGGCACCGGGCCTGTGAGGTAGGCAGCACTGTGACCTCGTTCTGGAGGATGCTGAGGCACAGAAAGGTTAACGGCTCGGCCCCGGGGCACTTGACAGCTGAGTGGAGGAGAAAGCATGCGCAGTGGGAAGTTCTCTGCCCACGATGGGAAGTTCTCTGGGCTAGTGGCCTCTTAGGCTCCTTCCTGGCCTGGCCTGGCCTCTCTGAGGCCATCTGAGCACCCACGGTGCCTGCACAGAGCCCGGCAACCAGCAGGCCTATGATAAATGCTCCCAAGCCCATGAATGAATGGGACAAACCTTAGCTTCTCCACTGGACCGTTTCATCTCTGAGTTTGTCCTAATGTTTACCTAGGAGGACCCAGACCATCGACGGGCAACCGGCCCAGGAGAAAATGGTTCGAAATTAACAAACTTTCCCCAAGCTCTCTTCCCCCCTCCCCCTCCCACCTCCGTTCTTCCAGCACCGCCCCCCTGCCCCCCACCACGCACCGCTCCACACACAAAGAAACAAAAGCAAAGGCTGCTGGGGCCACAAAGGATCTCAGAGCATCCAGTCCAGCCCCCTGAGAGGGTAGGTGACATCCTCAAGGTCACAGAGCTTAATGGCTGCCTCCCCTGCCTCATTCTTCTCACTAATGCCAAGAACGGGTTAGGAGGAGGGTGGAGGCATCTTTGCTGGAGCCCAGGTTAAGCATCAATACCGGGAGATCGCAGACCGCTTTCTGACCTGCACCTGCTGAGGGTCCGGGCTCGAATGGCACTGAGGGCCTATGATTATCTCTGATAGAGATATCAGAGACCTCTGACAGACCCCTGAGGGTCAGGGCTTCAGCTTTTTATCTAGGAAGTGGGATGACTGGTTCACTTTCCCCCCCCAATATTTTTATAAGGTTTTATTATTAAACATTGTTAACACTTGTTGTAACAATATCTACAGCAGAAAGTTGGAAAACACAGAAGAAAATTTAAATGACTCATAATTGCACCATATAAAAACAATGATTATTAACTATTTTGACACATTCCTTATAGACTTTCCAGCCACACACACACACACACACACACACACACACAAACATTAAGCACCCTCATTTTCTGTGCTTACTAATTGGACAGAAATCTAAGCACATTACATTCATGTGTCCACAATCCCTTATCTGAAACTCCCAGGACTCAATATGCTTTGGAATTTGGGAACTTTCTTGGGGGGTGATGGTAAAGCTTTACATGATACGTTTTCATGTTACTATTTCAGCAGCAGAAGGCATGAATATTCACAAAACGGGATAAATAAACACTACAAACCACTTTACATCTATTCAAGGTGGATTTTGCTGCTAAATGAGTTCACCACCAACTAATGAATTTCCAGGTCATAACTTTATTTTTTTTTTTAAGCTTATTTATTTATCTTGAGAGGAAGACAGACAGAATCCTAAGCAGGCTCCACACCTAGCACAGAGCTTGACACAGAGCTCAATCTCATGAACTGTAAGATCGTGACCTGAGCCAAAAGCAAGAGCGGGACGTTTAACTGAGTCACCCAGGCGCCCCCTGGGTCATAACTTTAATTTTCAGGACTACAGTTGTGCGATCCTGAACCTGTCCTATCCGACCCATTCAGTCCACACACGCACCCACGGGAGAGAAGTATCAGGGCAACAGTGCTCTGAACGGGCATCTTACCCCAGACCCACTGTATACTAGTCACATTGCCACTGTTGACCAAAGTGATTACCTCGGAACCTTCATTTCACAGCACGTGAGCATTTTGTCACTTGTAATGTTCTCACCAGCTTTGTTCTCTAAGGGTTGCATGGGAAGTCCGCCATCTGGGAACTATTTCCAAGTCCAGAGAAGAGCCAAGTCCCAACACCTGGCCTGAGATGAACCCAAAAGGGAAGACGAGGAGGGGACTTGAACAGACAGCACGAAGTCACCAGGTTAACAGACAGTCCATAATCTCAGCCGGCCCTTGCCAGCTGGGAAGATGGGAGGGAACAGGGAGATTGTACAACCATATTAAACGCAGAAGAAAAATTAGGGCTTAACCATGGAACTAGTCTACAAAATCATACAATTTACACAAAAAAGAGTTTTATGAAAACAAAAATGCTATTGCTGCTGAAAGCAACAGCAAAGTGTCTATTCACCCATCCATCCATCCATCCATTTATTCCTTCCTTCCCACTTTCCTTCCTTCCTTCCTCCCTTCCTTCCTCCCTTCCTTCCTCCCTTCCTCCCTTCTTTCCTTCCTTCCTTCCTTCCTTCCTTCCTTCCTTCCTTCCTTCCTTCCTTCCTTCCCAGATTCATTCATGAAGCGTTTTGCATGCCCCAGGAATGCAGAATTCTGTCTTTGGCAAGCCTGGGTTCCTCACTGAATTCATGCATTCGGCAAATATTTATTCAGAGTCTACCATGAACCCACACTAGGCCAGTCGGTGGGGAAAACTGGAGACCCACGTGGCACCATTTTCATGGACCTTGCCCTCCGTGCAGGAGACAGGTAACAACCAAGTCAACACAAGGAAATTAATGACATAATCCTCAGGAAGGATTATGAGTTGTGAAAACATGTCAGAGCAATCGATCAAGAAATGGGGGCACATGGGGAATGCTTGGGGACAGGGAACACCCTTCAGAAGAGGTGACTTCGGGGGTGCCTGAGTGGCTTAGTCAGTTAAGTATCCAACACCATCTCGGCTCAGGTCATGATCAGGTTTGAGAGTTTGAGCCCCCGGTCGGGCTCTGTGCCGACAGTGTGGAGCCTGCTTGGGATTCTCTTTCTCTCCCTCTGTCTCTGCCCCTCCCCCACTCACTCTCTCTCCCTCAAAATAAATAACTAAACTTAAAAAAAAAAAGCAGAAGAGGTGACTTTGGTGGGCAGGCAGGACAGGCTACAGAATTCACAGGGCCCAGTGCAAAATGAAAACATGGAGCCCTTGTTGAAAAGTTATTAAGAATTTCAAGAGGGAGGCAGCAGAGGGTCACACGCCTTGAAGTAGGTCCTGGGGGGAGGTGTAAGGAAACGGTGGCAGGGGGAGGGGGGTGTGGAGGAGGGGGTGGGGGCCATTTCAGTTCAGAGGGAACAGCAAATGGGAGTTTTCTGGGATGGCGAGGGCACAGGGGGAAGACAAAGGCCCTCTGAGATCATTCGAAAAGAGCTCCTCCCACGCCACAGAATTAAACATGTGCTGTTTCTCTACCCAGTCTCCTGGCTGGTGGCCTGGCAGGAAGACGCCAGCATGGGCCACAAGGTGACCTCTGGAGCGACACAGAGGTCACACGGTCTGTGAAGAACCTGTTACCAGCAGGGAAGATCCGCAGACCTATCAATGCCTTTGCTGTAGCTTCTGCCTGAGTGCAGCCCCCTGGAATAAACCACCCCCCACCCCGGTCTTAGGTTTCTGTCTGCGAAATGGGAAGGTTGGAAGGACTAGCAAAAAAATAAAATAAAATAAAACCCCTACTCCCTACCTCCATTTTGCAGAAATAGAGCCCCGGAAGGTTAGGGGATTTGCCTGAGGGTGCAGATTATTTAGCAGCTGACCGGGAAAGAATAATATTAATAAAGGGAACTTCCCGGACTCCAGCAGGGGCACTTTACCCACACATTGGCCTTCTCTAAGTCAGGCTTCATTTCCTCACCCCTCCGGCTGGTTGCAGGCCACCTGCCCACATCTGAACGTGGCCTGGGCTTTTGACCTGGGGGCCCCGGGGAAGAGGCATGACCACCCTGTGGAAGAGGGAGAGCACAGCAGTGGCTCTCTGCAAAGCAACACTCTGGCGGGTTTTGGGGGGGAGGGAGTTGGGAGGCTCCCCCCTGAATATTTCTTCAGAGTTGACCCAAGATGGACCAACGGATGTGAGCAAAAGGGTCAACAGTAGCCAGGGCGGGGCGGCGGTGGGGGGGACGCCACGGATCTGAGCCCTGGTTTTCTCATCTGTAAAATGGGGACCCACCGCCAGCCTTGTGCTGTTGTTCTAAGGGATCAATAGATAATTTATATAAACTGTAAAGTGGTGGGTGAAGTGGGTGTTGGGGGGACAAAGAGCAAGCCAAAGGGAGGAGCTATGAAGGAATCCGGGTCTTATTAAGTACCTACTATGTACCGGTCTTTGCATACGTTACAATCGTTATGCCATTTAATCAGGTCAGTGTTTGGCAGATGAGGAACTGAGGCCGGGACAGGCGAATGCCATGCCCAAGGGCACACAGTGGGGGGTGGCAGAGCCCAGGTGGAACCAGCTCTGCTTCCAACACCAATGACTGCTCTTTGTACCAGACCCTAAAGCCCTCCCTTCCTTTAACCCTTGCGGAACCTCAAACTGAACTCCCCCCTGAGGACGGTCAGTACAGGGAATACTCGCATTTCGTCTCTCTCTACCTTCTATTTCCCGTCACCAGAGCGCAAATTAAGCTCCCTGGGAACGTGGGCACCTATGGAAGAAGCCACCTCCTCGTCCAAGTTTTTCACGTTCGAGAGAGAGAGTACAAGAGGTGCACTGAGACCGACAGCCAGTGGGATTCTACCTCCTGGAGAAAGGAACAGACCGGAAGGAGGGAAGGACACTGGAAGGAAAGCAGAGGACCTGGCCCAGTTACGGTTGGTGGCCCTTCTCTTTTCTCTGCTTGTCTGTGTTTCCTGAGTTTTCCACCTGGAACTACCGTATTCTGTTTGCAATTCTGTCTCCCGGAAGGGAGGCGGCAAAGCTCAACAGCAACAACAAAAACAAACAAAGCCACCAACTGCACACCCAGGCTCGACACTCCCACCTGTGACGGGCCTATGGGCATTTGTTTCCAACAAATTGCTGGATGCGGTTACAGTATCTGAGTTTTTGTTTTGAAGGCATCCCTAAGGGGAAGGCATGTGCCTCCGTGCTTAGTTACCTGTTGAAAGAATCAAGGAACAAATGAACGAGGGTCTCTTCAGGAGGCAGGGAACCTGTCCCTCCCTCCAGCCCCCATCATCCCATCCCGAATGGCTCTTGTCAGCCTTGGCTCATTCGGCTTAAATTACAACGGGTCACACTCAAGGTCGGCTTCCCAACTGGGCTAAGCTCTTTCTAGAAAGACAGTCTCCTGTGCCTCCCAGTTAGAAGGACACAGGGCACGTTACCTTATGGTGGGGACGGGGTTCTCCGGCTCGCCTGCAGTGAGAGCAGCCTCCAGAGACAGAGTCCCCAGGCTGGCCCGGCTGCCCTTCCGGGGAGACTCTCGGAACAAGCCGGCACTGGGGTCCTCATCGGAGGAGTTGTCGTCGAAGGAGCCCAGGATAAAGTTGGTCATCAGCTGCCTCTTGATGTGCTCCTGCTTCTCGTCTTTCTTGGAGAGGGGTCTGGCTCGCTGGCCCTGGGGCTTGGCTGGAGACGACGGGCCATCGGTATCTGGGGTCTTCAGGTCTGCGGTCCCTGTTGCATTGGCTTGGGGCGCTGGGGAGGTGTCATCAGAGGAAAGGGGGTCTCCTGGGGGATTCTGGCGTAGGGGTGGCCCGGAAGTTCTTTGCTGATCGGTATCGTCGGCACCTCTGTGGGAGGCTGGCTCAGCCCGGTTAGGAGTCTCTGGCAGAGGGCCGTTGTTATCATTTTTCTGCGGCGGCTCCCCTGAGCTGTCTGAGGCTGGAAAAGGCGCTTGGCTTGGGCTACAGCTCCCTTCGGGTGTGCTCTTGGTGACTTGCTTGGAGTCTGTCATTTCCCCCCAGAATTTTAACCAGGAGAAGGTCAAGCAGGAGAAAATCAAACAAGATAGAAAAAGAAGCAAGGTCATTCAGAAAATCTGTAGGGGAAAAAAGGAAAGGCATTTTAGAGTCTACATAATGGAGTTATTCCCACCCTAAAGGGGCACGCGGGGCAAGGGGCAAGCTAGGGTTCTGTGGGTTCAGCTGGCCGTGCCAGAGAGGAAAGGCAGTGGACAGAGTGGTTCTGCGAAGAGCACGCTCTGTGGTCCTAGGCACGTTCCTGAACGCCTCTGGATGTTCGTTTCTCACCTCTCATTTAGGGACACTAACACATGCTCACCGTAAATCATCAACATGCACATAAGAGATGAGTAGATCATGCCTGTTATGAATCCCGTTACAGATTCCTAAGACCCAAAAAGTTGAAGCAATCCAAATGTCCGTTACCTGAAGAATGGGTAAACAAAAAGTGATCCATCCATACAACGGAGTCTTATCTGGTCATAAAATAGGACTGAAGCACTGACACACGTTACAACACGGATGCATCTTGAAAACATTATGCCAGGCGCCAAAGACCACATTGTATGACGCCGTGTATCTGATACGCCCAGAACAGGCAAATTCATAGAGACAGAAAGCTGAGTGGTTGCCTAGGGCTAGTAGGATGGGGATAAAGGGTACAAGGGTTGTGTTTGGGGGGATGAAAATGTTCTAAAATTGACTGTAGTGAATGTACTTGGGGAATGTACTAGAAACCACGGAAGTATATAGGTTACATGAGTGAACCAAATGGCATAAGAATTATCTCTCAATAAAGCTGTTACCTAGAAAGAAAAGAGAAGACTCTACATATTCCAATTCGTAGATGTAAAGGGACTGTCGCCATTATCTTATCATCACCACCGCCATCATCGTTGTATTACTGTCACAATCCTCATCATGGTTCTGGAAGGGGGAAGGGCACTTTGCCTTATTTTCTTCCTAGCGCTAGTACGCCCGGGATGGAGTGTGCTTAGAACCAAATGAAAACCCAGCAAGACCGAAGAGAGTCTGTTCTGTTCCAGGGTCTAAAACAGTGTCCGGTAAACAGGGAGAGCTTAACAAGAGACAAAAAGTCATTTTGCCGAACGCATGAATTCAGATATTCTGATTTCTAACCCATGCCTCTTCCCTCCACGCTAACTCTGCCCTATTAGTGGAGTCGATCATTGCGATTTGAAGTAAAGATTGTTAAAAAGCAAACAAACAAAAATACGACCTGAACGTGTTGAAATTTCGGAACCAATTTTGCCACAGGGAGACAGTAGAAGCATTTAGAAAAAAACAAAAAACAAAAAACAAAAAAACAGGACCACCAAGCTCAAACATATCAATATAGTACCTAAAAGGCTTTTGTCTTTTTATAATTCAACATTATGTTCTTAAGGGAAGTAGAAACGTTCTCAAGATTTCCCAGAACGGCACGACTCTGAGTACTTCTTGTGCACTTTGGGCAACAGAAACTGTTGAAATGTCATCAGGGTATTTTCCAGGTAATACACAGGGTCAGGAGGTTTTTTCCCTTTAAGGTCATCAAGTTTCTTTTTACAGAAAAGGCAGTCAAGGGTGGCTCAGCATCTATCAATGTAACAAACCACATCCATAGAACAGAGTGGAAACTCACAGGATGACCTCGATGAACACCAAAAAAAAAAAAAAAAAAAAAAAGCATTTGGCCAAAATCCAACACCCTTTCATGATTAAAAAAAAAAAAAAAAGTCAGAAAAGTAGGAATAGAAAGGAACTTGAATGCAATAAGGCACGTTATGAAAAACCTATAGCTAATATATAGTCAATGGTGAAAGACCAGAAGCTTTCTCCTGAAGATCAGGAACAAGGCAAGGGTGCCCACTTTTCACCTATTTCACCTATTTTGCTATTGTACTGGAGGTCCTAGCCAAAGCAATTAGACAAGAAGAAGAAATAAAAGCCATTCAAATGGAAAAGGAAGACCTGAAATCATTTCTAATCATAGACGGCATGATCCTATACAGGTTTCCCCGCTATCCAAAAGTAGAGAGGTTCCTCTGAAAACTTTCATAAGTTGAAATGGCGTAAAGCAAAGAAGCAATTACCATTAATTGATAAGAAAACACTTTTGAGCATTCCCAGACCCATAAAATAACCTCTCTTAGGCTTTTCTGGTAGCTGAGGACACATCTTGCTAATGGATACACAACATAAATCAAGACAAAACTCAGATGCTCACAGACACAGTTCAAAGCTATGGCGGCTTTGGTGCTGAGGTGCTGAGTGTAGTTCTCACCAAAGGAGCTTGGCTATTTTAACTTTTCCACTTTTCTCCTAAAAGCAAAAATCCTCTTCAGATTTCCTCCAGTTAGCAAAAACAGGTACTAGTGTAGGTCTTTCACAAAAACAAAGTGGCATAATGTGAACTTTCAAAAAGCAGGAGATGCCTGTGTATAGAAAATCCTGAAGAATCCACACACATGAGGCCCCTGGGTGGCTCAGTTGGTTGAGCAGCTGACTCTTGATTTTGGCTCGGGTCATAATGCCAGGGTTGTGGAATCGAGCCCTTCATCAGGCTCTCTGCTGAGCATGGAGCCTGCTTAAAATTCTCTCCCTTTCTCTCCTTCTCTCTCTCTCTCTCTCTCTCTCTCCCCTCTGCCCCTCTCCCCCACTTGCACTCTCTCTATACATGTAATTAAAAAAATTAAAAAGAAAAAAGAATCCACACACACACACACACACACACACACACAAAACCCTAATAGAAGTAATGAACAAATTAAGCACAATTGTAGGATACAGGATCAATATGCAAAAATTAATTGTGTTTCTTGCACCAACAATGGACAATTTGAAAAGGAAATTAAAAAAACAATTCCATTTACGGTAGCATCCAAAAGGATAAAATATCTAGGAATAAATTTAACCAAGGAGGTGAAAGATGTGTACAACGCTGGTGTATAAAACATTGCTGAAAGAAATTAAAGAAGATCTAAATAAATGTAAGACATCCCATGTTCATGGATTGGAAGATTGCCTACTGTTAAGATGGCCATACTACCTGAAACGATAAACAGATTCATATGCAGCTGCAAGGAGAACCAATAGCCAAAGCAATCTTAAAAAAGAACAAAGTTGGAGGACTCACACTTTCTGATTTCAAAGCTTACTGTAAAACTACGGTCAAAACAGTGTGGCACTGGCATAAAGAACAGGTATATAGATCAATGGATTAGAATCAAATGTCTCCAAATAAACCCATATACATCTATGGCCCATAGACTTTTTATGAAGATATCAAGACCATGCAATGTGGGGGGTGGGGGGATGCCTCGCTGGCTCAGTCAGAAGAGCATGAGACTCTTGATCTCAGGATCGTGAATTCAAGCCCCACGCTGGGTACAGAGATTACTAAAGAAAATAAACAAACTTGAAAAAAAAAAAAAAAAAAGACCATTCAAGGAGGAAAGAATAGTCTCTTCAACATATGGTTCTGAGACAACTGATTTCTACAAGCAATAGAATGAGGTTGGACTCTGTGGGGAATAAGCTTAGGGATTCCCCAGGCTTGCACCGATGGGTTAACAAGGCATAAAGAATTAGAAAGCCACAGATGCTCACACCCACGTTTGGGTAGACAAGATTAGTTAAATAGGTATAGAGAGGGTGGGGTAAAGGCCCCAACACAAAAGTATATGAGGTAAGTAAGATTAGGTATTCAGGGCAGATATGCCCCCCCAATTTAGTACTATAGCAGAAAGCTTCTTTCACAGGAAGGAAGAACCAAATTAGGTAAATAGGTAAATAGGGCTATAGACCACTGCGGGGTAAAGTTGCCCTGAACAACCATCTGCCTGGCTCCAGGATTTTGTTTTATATATTGACCCAAACCTCTAACACCGTATATCTTCAAAACCCTCTTTCCCTCACGCCCATGAGTTAATGTTCACAGATTTATTATCTCTTTGTGCACATCCATCATCACGTTTGTAAGCCTTCTGATCCTAATAAAAATGGAGCAAGGACCCTTAGTTGGGGCTCTTGTCTCCTCCCGGACATTAGCCATCTCTCGAATTTTAATCCTGCGTCCTGCTTTCTTGCTGGACAAGAAAGAACTCTAGACCCAGAGTCTACGACAGGACTCCTAACTCAGACCATATAAAAAAACTCAACTCAACATGAGTCAACAACCTAAATAGAACTAAAACCACAAAAAAATTTGGGGCACCTGGGTGGCTCAGTCGGTTGGGCGTCTGACTTCGGCTCAGGTCATGATCTCACAGTCCAAGGGTTTGAGCCCCTCGTCGGGCTCCGTGCTGACAGCTCAGAGCCTGGAGCCTGCTTCGGATTCTGTGTCTCCCTCTCTCTCTGCCCCTCCCCCGCTCAAGCTCTGTCTCTGTCTCTCTCAAAAATAAATAAACATTAAAAAAAATGGAAAAAAAAACACAAAAAATTTAAAAGAAAACATGGAAGCAAATCGTTGTGACCTTAGAATTGGCGATGGATTCTCAGATGTGACACCAGAAGCATGAGCATAAAAAAAAAAAAAGTAGATAAATTGGACCTCATTCAAATTAAACACTTTTATGCATCAAAGGGCACTACCAAGGAAGTGAAAAGACAGCCTACCGAAGGGGAGAAAATATTTGTAAATCACACATTTGCTAACAGTTTAGTATCCGGAACATATACAGAAGTCTTACAACTCAGCAACAAAAAGACCAACGAGCCGATTTAAAATTTTTTTGTTCTGTTTATTCATTTTTGAAAGACAGAGAGAGAGCAAAAGCAGGGGTGGGGCGGAGAGAAAGGGGGACACAGACACGGAAGCAGGCTCCAGGCACAGAGCCGTCGGCACCAGAGCCCGACGCGGGGCTCGAACTCACAAACCGCGAGATCGTGACCTGAGCCGAAGTCGGACGCTCCACTCACTGAGCCACCCAAGTGCCACCCCAGACAAGCTGATTTTAAAATGAGCCGAGGACACGAATGGACATTGCTCCAAAACAGATATACAAACGGCCGATAGCTCACGAAGAGATCCGACCTTAGTCGTTCCGGAAATGCAAATCAATATACTGCCATGTACCATTTCAGACCCACAAGGATGGCTGCAATCAGAGAGACAGAGAAGCAGGGAAGGAGGGAGGGGGGAAGGAAGGGGGGCGGAGGGAAGAAAACAGCAAGGGGCTGGTGAGCACGTGGAGAAACCGGAACCTCTGTCCGCTGCTGGGGGCACTGGGGAATGAATGGTGGGGCTGCCGTGCGGAACCGTTCGGTGGCTCCTCAAAAACTTGAACATGGAACTGCTCTCTGACCCAGGGCTTTCCCTCCCCAGACATAGCCCCACAAAAACTGAAAGCGGGGACTGAAACAAGCAGAGGTACACACCTGTTCACAGCAGCACCCAGCTTTCCGATGCCCTCGCCTTGCTCTCTCCCCCAAGGCTCCCCAACCGCGGCACTATTGGCTTCCGGGGCTGGAACGTTCCCTGTTCCGTGGTGGGGGCCGTCCTGGGCATCGTAGGGCGCACAGCCTTCACCCACTAGACGCCGGGAGCACCCCCTTCCCTCAGCTGCGACGATGCAAAATGTCTCCAGACGTCGCCAAACGTCTCAGGGGACAAAACTGCTCTCGGGTGACCACCACCGGGTCTCCAGACCCCCAGGTGTACTCCCTCCCTCCCTCCTGCTTCTCGATGGTGAGGTCCTTCTGGGGACTCCACTCTTGCACGTAGCAAGTTCTCGAGAAAAGTTTAAAAAGTGCAAGAAAGGTCAGAGTCCTGACATTGCTGGCTCGCGCATGCCCTTAGGACAGATTTAGAAATTAGTCACTGGCAGGGGACAGTACCAAAAATGTTGCAAAGGCTATTCTGGCTCCCTTAGCGAGCCCATTAGGTTAGAGTCCTACACCTTCCCCGGGCAGGAGAGCGTGACAGGGTGCGAGAGCCCACAGACCTCCAGCATGGAAACAAAGACAACACAGCATGGAAACGGCACCGACTGGTCTCTCCGGGCCAATTCGGCTGCCCTTGTAGACAGGGACGAACTGTCATTCATTTCGGGATCTTGGTGCCCAGCTTGGGACATGGCAGGTACCCCCAAGGCGTGTACAAAATGAACGATACCTGCACACACCCACACCGAGCACCCACTGATGGCTTGAGGCAAGCTGGAATTTGGATTTGGATTTGGACTTTGGAAATTTCCATCTTGGGACCTGTATCAGGGATGCGGGGATACAAGCAGTGTCTTTCCAGCGGCTCTTTTGCAAGAGTGTCAGGCCGGCGTCGGGCTCTTTGCCGGCAGCTCAGAGCCTGGAGCCTGCTTCCAATTCTGTGTCTCCCTCTCTCTCTGCCCCGCCCCTGACTGCTTTCTCTTGCTCTCTCTCTCCCTCTCTCAAACATAAACATTAAACATTTTTAATAAAATTTTTTTTAAATAAACAAATAAACATAATAGTACTTACACATATTACACCGTCACGAGTATAGGGTGCCTGCTAGCCTCAAACCTCAGAACAACTGTGATGGATATTATCATTGCTGTTGTCATCTTACTTCCATTTCACAGTTCAGTAAATGGGCTCAGAGAAGCTCAGGACCTTGACTTCACTCAAATCCGGCCCCCGCACCCAAACCTTTCACAGCGTCCTAGCATGAAAAGTGGACGTAGATAAATTCCCTAAAATGGACGGTGTTAACCCCCCAGCATGTGGACACCCGACTGTAAAACCAGACACCTGGCCGTGTCCCTGGAAGACGGGGCATCAGAGCGACATGTAAACTAACAATGCCAGACGTGCACAGTGGTCCAGGAGGAGCACTGCGCAGGTGGTTTGAGTCCATAGGCAGGAAAGGCCAGAGGAGTCCCCGCAGTGAAGCTCCGGGGCCCACGCCATGCCAAACTGTCGCCCTTCGCCGAAATCGCCCAGCTGACCCCGAAAACTGAGCACAGCCAGAGCTATTTTTATGTCTTGCAAAGCAAACCTTGCCAGGTGTCAGAGCAATCATGGGTCCAGCCACAACGAACGCAGGAAACCGCTCGGCACCTACAAGCACGGGGCAGCGACCAAATGAAGAGTGGAAGGGGGGTGGGGTGCGGGGTGGTCGGGATCTGTTTGCCCGCGGCTCCCCACCCCTGCAACACACACCCATCCCTGGCAAGGTCTGTGCGGGACCGAGGGGGGCAGGATGCCAGCGTGAGGACAGCAATTCTGTTCCACGCTCGGATTTTTCCTCCCGCCAAAAGGAAGAGCACCTGGGTGTTTGCTTCCACTTACCACCACGGTGGCCACGGCCGCCAGCTCCATTCTCATGTGGGTCCTGACAGGCGCCCACGGGGTGACTAAGGGAACCCGGCCCACAGGGTGTCACCTTTCAGCAAGAGGCTGGTGTCGTGCATCAGGCCATGGGGGAGGAGTTCAGACCCGCCGGTGCTCCAGCACGGGTGAGTTTTTACTCGAGTCAGCCATGCGGCACGCCCTCCTTTGTCCCCCACGGATCTAAGCCACTCGTGAAGGTCTGTCTGCGCTCAGGTCAGCCCTCCCCTGACTTGGACTCCGTTACTCGGGAGGCTGTCTACGCTCTCTGGGGCTGGCCAGCCCACAGGGCCACCTCCCCCGGCTTGCCACATTCCTGTACGTACTTAGGCTTATTTCACTGCTTGTACCATTGACCTCTGGCCCAAATCTGCATCTCTCGACTGTGTTTGAAACACTCCCCTAGTCAGAAGCACCTTCTGTGCCCATGTGCTCACCTGCGAGACGCTTTGCCCGGGTTTGGCCACGTTGGGACGGAAAGAGAAGCAGAGTGTCAGGACGAAGTGTGGGCAGCCAAGAACCCTCCAGCTGGCAGGCGGGCAGCCCGATGTCCTTTTGCTAAGGCAGAGGTCACGCAGGTGAGGGGAGCTGGCCGCGTGAGGCTGCCCCGGGCGTTCAAAGCTGACCGGCGGATACCTTAACCTGCACGCCAGCCTGCAGGAACGGGGGTGTCACGGGTCACCGTGCTCCCCCTAATCCACCTGCTCCACCCCACAGCCTGGGAGGGGACCCTTGGAGGTGAGCACGTCCTTATTAAGGAGTGTCCTTATTCTATAGATGAGCAGAGGTCGGAGGTCCCGCGTGAAATTAGCAACACGGCCATGATCAGCACTGCGGTCCCAGCTCCAGGCCAGGGCTCCTTCTACACCAACACATCATTCACGGCAAAACCCCACTGTCCTTGGGCACCTTGTTTGGTGCCCTGGTAGCTGACCTCAGCTCTGCCACCTACAAGCAGGGTGAGCCTTGGGCAATACTTAGGATCCTCATCTACAAAGTAGGGTAAGGACGTGCGTACCTCGCAAGACAGAGTGCCGAGAGTCCAAGGTGATCCCACGTGGGGAACTGAGCCAGTGCCGGATGCGATTCATCCCGACGACCGCCACGAATGACCGCACCGAGAGTCCAGGGCAGCACGAGTCACTGCGCAGCGGGACCCCGCCACCCACGGAGTGCTATCTCGGACAAATCACGTTCCCTCTCTGAACCTGAGGTTCCCCGTCTGGAAAAGCCTCGCCCACCTCAGAGGATTATTGGGAGGACCAACCAAGATCTGTTTAGTCACTAAACACAGCCCTCCCCTTCTTGGTGCGGCAAAATGCAAAGAATGAGGCAGGTGACCATGAGTGTCGTTTCAGCTGTGGGTCCTCCTCCACAAAGGCACACAAATGGACTCACATTTGTGTAACGGGGGCCAGTGTGCCGCGGGTCAGGCCTCGGGGCCACTCCCGGAGGACCGGCCGGCCCAGATGGGACAGGCAGACTCCTATGGGACAGTCCCAGGACTCACCAGCTCCTTAGCTCCAGCCCCAAGCTGCTTAGGGAGGTCACCGCAGGGCAGATGTTTTCCCAAAGGGCAGAAATCTGGGGCCTCGGCAGCCTAGGCCAGGGCTGAATTGACTTCTCGTCTGTTCCCTGATCCGATGGGGGATATTCCCGCGGATTCTGCGTGGTTTTGTTGTTGCTGTTTGAGAGGGGTCACATTTTATGTTATTTAGAAAGGGATTTTCTTTCTTCACTTGCTATCACAGGGGTTAAAGGAAGGAAGAAAGGAGATGTCAGAGAACGCTGTAGGGGATTGGAAGCGATTCCTAAGAAGTCACCGGGCATGTTTGTCTGTCACTGGAGTATAGGGAGCACGCAGTCCGTCACAGCCCGTGTGCTACGAGCTTCATACGTGTCGTCTCATCAGCCTCCCCCTGCAACCATCTGCAACAGGGTGCCCCTTCTTACTCCCCTCTGCAGGTGAGGGAACAGGCTCAGTCACCCCCGAGTTCACACGTGCAGGACCCAGGTGGCCTCCCTTGGAAGCCCACGCCCTTAATCCTCACATGTTCTTCCTGCCTGGGCAGGATTTCCCTCCGTAAGCCCTGAGAAAGGTCCCCCAAGTCAGCGGATCTGAGAGGTGACTGTCAGTGCTGCTTGGTTTCTTAGAGCTGTGAGCTAGTGTGTGAATCCTTGCGTCCACTGCCGAGGCACCAAAATGTAACCAGGAGCGAAGAACGGAACTGCTTCTCGGTGGTCTTGGGGTTCCTCTCCTAGGAAAGGCTTTGGGGGACACAGGAGAGTCCCACTCAAATAAAGTCTTTCAAATCAAGATCTCGCCGCTAGGATCCCAGCATCAGGAACAGCCCGATCTGGAAGGGAGTTTGAGAGAGAACTCCTTCCAGGGGTGGTGATGGGCACGAGGGACAGCTGAAAGACACATCTGCCCTGGGCCTTTGAGGAATCAATAGGAGTTCGCCAGGTTGCTACGGGGGGCAGGACGTCTCAAGCAGAGTCTGCCCTTGGCACTGTGCTAGATGGTGAATTAGCAACTATGCTGGCTACAGATGGGGACTCTGCCAAAAGGACTAAAAAAGGAACAGCAAGCAGCAAAATGTTCTATTATGAACACTTGGTTCATAATAAACAAATAGTAAACAAGAAAACAAAGGCCACTCCTTTGTTTTCGCATCTGACGATGTGTGACGGTGCAGGTGACAGCGGAGGAGGGGGCAACGCAAGGATATCACCTACCTCTGTGATTGGGCCAGGGCACTGTGCTGGTGAGAGGTCATGTTTCCCTACCCCGGGGGGAGAAATGCCCAGGGAGAGCGAGAGAATTGTAACCTTCGTCTCAAACAGAACCTGCCGCCTGTCACTCTCTAACCACAAACGCTAAAAGCACGGCATGCTGATATATAACAACGCCTTCCGTCGTCGTGACTCTTGCATTCGGGTTCTCATTTACTCCTCACAGCCATCCTGTGGGAGTAGTATTCTTATCTCATTTCACAGATGGGGCATGAAAATCCAGCGCCCAGAGAGCGGGGCGTGACCTGCCCAAAGTCACACAGCTTGGAGCTACACGGAATTCAACGCTGCTCTGCCTCATCCCAAAGCCTACGTTTAAAAAAATAAATAAATAAATTTATTTATTTTTGAGAGAGAGAGAGAGAGACAGAGCACAAGCAGGGGAGGGGCAGAGAGAGAGGGAGACACAGAATCGGAAGCAGGCTCCAGGTTCTGAGCTGTCAGGACTGAGCCCAACGCGGGGCTCGAACTCGCAAACCAGGAGATCATGACTTGAGCCGAAGTCGGACATTTAACCGACTGAGCCACCCTGGTGCCCCCAAAGCCTACTTTTGTAGTAAGTGGAGGTGAGCAGGCTGCTGATTCGGTGGATGAATTGGCTACCCTACCTTCTGGGACGGCTGGAATCCAAAGCCTAGAAATGAGAACCAGAGCGGTTCTCAAACTAATCACTCGTCAGAACATCTGGGTCTCCGGAGAATCCCGTGACCATCAGAGTAAGCACACGTTACCTACATGTTGGTGGGTTTGTACCAAATCCCACACTGCCTTGAGAGTCGAGCAGGTGTGCAGCATTGGGGGCCACCAATTTGGGGACAACTTTGGGGAGGAAATCCCTTTTATGAAAAGCCTGTGAATTTCAGTTTTCCCTGGCAAGCCACCCGTGCTCAGTTAACACCTGTCAGCCAAACCCAACTTTCGTTGGGGTTAATCTGCTGGCCCAGGCACAACTGGCCTGAATGGTTCCCGCTGGGCCCCCACCCTGGAGAAACGTAAGAGGGGCACGTCCCCACCTCCAGTGGAAAACCTGCTCCGCGGTCTCAAAGGCTCACCGGGCTCACCTGTCCCGCTAGGGTCTCACTTGAGCCATCTTGGTAGAAACTGCCAAAGTCAACTGTCACACACGACCTAGGTCTGCCTGCCCAGGCTGGAAAATCAGTTCTCCGCAGGCAGACCGAGGAAGCTGTTCTCAGCTCTGGGCCCTGTAGCTCCCCGCTGCTCCAAGAAGGAGGCGTGCATCCCTTAAGTGTCTCATGATGCTGCTTAGTAATTTGTCCCTGTCTGCTGCCCCACCCCCTCTCCACCCTCTCCCCAGCGCCAGGCAGGCTGTTTGGTTCCTGGAAAGTTCCAGAGTTCCTGGTTCCTCCTCCGTTGAGGCCTTTGTGGCTCCTGCACCATAAGCCTCCGACACACTTCCTCCGCCTTCCTGCATCAGCCCCTTTGCCTGGCTATGTCACACCTCCTTCCAGAAACATCCTTACCTGCAAGACCAAGTTGTGTGCTTTTTTTTTTTTCTTCTTTTCTTTCTTTTTTTTTTTTTTTTTTTTAGTGGCACAGCAAGGGCTTCTCCTAGATGTGCCGTGAGATTTTAAACCCTGCCTGGGAGGGCCCCTCCTTCCTGTGCTGTCTGCTCCGAGTCTCCTGGAGCCAGCAGCCACATCTGGCTGGTGCTCAGCAATTACCTGCTGATGAACGAGTGGATGATGGAAGGAGACAAAATCCCGGGTCCAGAAGGAATAGAGAGGATAGAATTCCATCTGCAAAGGTGGCCGGGGCCCGCCTCCTTCTTGGAGCAGTGGGGAGCTACAGGGCCAAGAGCTGAGAACAGCCTCCGCGGTCTGCCTGGCTGGGCTGGAAAATCAGTTTTCCCATCTGTAAAATGGGGACAATAACCCCAGCGCCCCGAAGGGCAATTCAATGCACTCCCGTAGGTTGATTGCTTAGCTCGGCCTTAACAAAGCGTGCGATCAGGAGCGGCTGCTGTCATTCTTGTAGTTCTTTTCCTCATTAGTGTTGCTACTTAGGTGCCGAGCGGCCCCTGCCTTGGAGACCAGCGGGCTTTGTGCAAGGCTTCTCCTTGATATTGAACCGTGACGTGGTGGGTATCTCCTCCCCAAGTTGGCTCTGCTGGCTGAGGCCTCCCCGACGCCTAGTGCCCGGGCGGGGCCACGGCACCATCCTGCCTTAACGACAGTGTGACGTGACTCCTCCCAACCTGAGTCAACTTGACCTTCTGGGGACGGCTGCTCTCCTTCAAGGCCGGCCCAGCGCCTCCCACCAGCTTTGGAAATCTGGTTGCAAATGTCGGGAGGAATCAAGAGAACCCCACATGGGTGATTTGCTTCTCTAAAAAGGAGCAACCTCTCCCCTGTCCCGTCCCTTCCAGAAGTCAAAGCGAAAACTGCTCTAGACACAGAATCAGAGGCCTCGGCACCGTCAGCAGCTGGGAAACTCCGCAGCGTCGGTTCCGTATTGGAATCTTTGGACCTCAGTTTTTCAGTTTTGAGTAACAACGCCAACCTCACGAGGGCTCCTGTAAAGACTAAGTAATGAGAAGACGGGCTCAGAAGAACTTATAGGTTGTGTGGATAGAGGGCACCAGGAGCAGTCTCGAGGGCCATTTTAAGGTTCCGCAAACCTCTCCGGGCAGGGAGAGGGTCTGCAGGGTGGCCCAGGCCCTCGGGAGCCTCGCCAGAATCCCAGCTGACAAGCACAAGCAGGCCAGCCTCGCTGACAGATCACGTTTTGTGCCAGAAACTAATCTAGGTTAGTTAATTAAGTTAAATTAAGATCTTGTGGGGGTGCCTGGGTGGCTCAGTCGGTTGAGCGTCCGACTTCAGCTCAGGTCACGATCTCGCGGTCCGTGAGTTCGAGCCCCGAGTCGGGCTCTGGACTGACGGCTCGGAGCCTGGAGCCTGTTTCCGATTCTGTGTCTCCCTCTCTCTCTGCCCCTCCCCCGTTCATGCTCTGTCTCTCTCTGTCTCAAAAATAAATAAACGTTAAAAAAAAAAAAATTAAAAAAAAAAAAAGACCTTGTGTACCGGTTGGATTACAGAATCTGGAGTTGCTAACTCCAGGTTCTATTTCTGCTCTTTATTTCCTGTGTGACCTTCGGCAAATTCCCTCACCTCTCTGAGCCTTGACTTTCTCGTGTGTTCAACGGGGATGATAAGAATGACTTCCTCAGAGAGATCTGGTGGGGTTTAAGTGAGCTAATATAAACAACACAAATGAAGAGCGTTCTAATCACTCTCCATGATGCACCCGGCTTTGACCTGAGATCAAGGTCAAGCCACTGCTGACACTTATTTGAACCACTGCATAAGTCTCCTGACCCAGCTCCCTGACCCTAGTCCATAATGCACAGAGAAGCCAAGAGGAACTTGTAAACCATTTCTTGTCCCAGATTATGATTTTTTTAAGTTTATTTATTTTTGAGAGAGAGACAGAGAGAAAGAGAGCATGAGCAGAGGAGGGGCAGTGGGAGAGAGGGAGAGAGCGAATTCCAAGCAGGCTCCATGCCACCAGTGCAGACCCTGACGTGGGGCTTGAACCCATAAACCTCAAGATCACGACTGGTGCCAAAATCAAGAGTCCGACGCCTAATCAACTGAGCCACCCAGGCGCCCCCACATTGTGATTTCTAAGTATATTTCGCCTTAAAAGGAAGCATGACTATTGGGGAAATGAACGGCTCATTCCAGAGCTGGGGCAGAAATGTACAGAAATGAACTGTAACTTCCTGTCCTGCCTGAACGCGAGGACCCGGTAGCGGCTTGCTCTGCCAAAGATAAGATACCTGGGCCCGTAAAACGGTGATCACGGCAGTGGACTGAAATATGTCAAAGCAGTTTCAAAAATCATACGGTCCTAATGTTCCTCAAAACAAAACCTCACAGACACCTGGGGAACTCCCAATGGTAGCACTCATGACTCTGAAATTGACTTACAAAAAAAAAAGGACACAATCAAGCATTTATTCTGCCTTTCCTGTACTTCGGGGTTGCCAGACGGTGGGTGAAACTTGTCCATTACAGAACAATGACAGCTAAGAAGGGAACCGGGATGGAGGGAAGTAGGAAGCCACATTTGCAGCCAGTAAGGAAATAATGTTGACCTGGGCTCGGATCGCCCATGGCTTGTGAACTATTCAGTGAAAGGCTGGCGAGGACTTCGCAACGGGGGTCAGGCTAATAATGTTCCCACGCTCACTGATGAGTGAGCATCACTGAAGGTGGGATAACCCAACGTTAGGTTCTTCTTCACGTGACACAATAGAAAGCCAACAGCGGGGGCGCCTGGGCGGCTCGGTCGGTTGAGCGTCCGACTTTGGCTCAGGTCATGATCTCGAGGCTCATGAGTTCGAGCCCCACGTCAGGCTCACTGCTGTCAGCCTGTCAGCACAGAACCCGCTTCAGATCCTCTGTCCCCTTCTTTCTGCCCCTCCCTCGCTCACGCTCTCCTGAAAAATATTTAAAAAAAAAGAAAGGAAGGAAGAAAGCAAGAAAGGGAACGGCACCACCTGTGAAGTGGTCTTGGACCAAGGATTTGGACCCGAATTGATTCAAGCCTCTACACCTATGTACTTATGTATAGGGACAGAGAGACATGTTAAATTGATGCTTGAGAGATGCGTAATCAGGATGTGGGAAGTTCTATGGGACAAACGACCTGTTTTCCTAAGTAACTGGCACTCAATAAAGGAGGGGGGCGGTTATTACAGACGAAGTGAGACCTAAGAGGACCTTTTGTGGGTCCTGATTGGAACAGGACAACTGTTCAAAGACTTCTCTGACACAGTCAGAGGGCACTGAGCGCAAACTGGGGACTAGGTTAAGGAAACACCGTTAACTGTGTTGGAAACAATCATGGCAATGGTTTTGAAAAAGTCCGCCTCTCTTTTAGAGATACCTACTAAAGTATTTATCCGGCTCTGAGATTTGCTTGAACAACTCCAACACCCTCCCCCCCCCCCCCCACCGGCCTCCAAACTCTAGTTAAAGGGAAGTATGCCGAAGTACTCAGGGGGAGAAGGTACCGATGTCTGCAACTGATGTGGAATGCAGTGGGTGTTCGCTCTACTGTTATTTCAACTTTGTTGTGGGTTTGAAATTTTTTTTTAATGTTTTTATTTATTTTTGAGACAGAGAGAGACAGAGCATGAGCAGGGGAGGGGCAGAGAGAGAGGGAGACACAGAATCCGAAGCAGGCTCCAGGCTCCGAGCTGTCAGCACAGCGCCCGATGCGGGTTGCTCGAACTCACAAACCATGAGCTCATGATCGGAGCTGAAGTCAGTCGCTCGACCGACTGAGCCATCCAGGCACCCCAGCGCCCAACTCTTGGTATCAGCTCAGGTCATGATCTCGCGGTTCATGGGTTCGAGCCCCGCGTCGGGCTCTGTGCTGGTGGTGTGGAGCCTGCTTGGGATATTCTGTCTCCGTCCCTTGCCCGCTCCAGTGCACATGTGCTCTCTCTCTCTCTCTCACTCTCAAAGCAAACATTAAAAAAAAGTTAACTTTTTTCTATAGCAAAAAGTTAAAAAATATACCCCACAAAACGCAAGGCACCCTGTCTACTGATTAAAACCTGTATATTAGCACCGATAGTTAAGATTTGTATAGTACTTCCTGTGTGCCAGGCTCTGTACGAAGCGTTTTATAATCATGATCTCATTCTACTCTGTGAGATGAGTATCATGAGCAGCCTTTTGCTTTGTTTTTAAATGAAAAGGAATCTCAGGGCTCAAGAAGTTAAACTTGCCCAAAGTCACTCTGGCAGTGAGCAGCTGAACTGAATTTCACATTCTCAGTGGCTCCTTCATCATACTCCTTTGTGGTCCACATGGCCCTGGGGATCTGGCCCCGGCCCACTCTCTGGCCATTGGTCCCTGTTCAGCCCATGCTTGTGGGCCCGTGTTCTGGAATGTTCTTTCCCACCACTGCTCCCTGGCAGAGTTATCTCTTGCCCCTTTTTCTGTCTTTGCTTCCATGTTCCCACTCCAGACCCACCCTGACACCCACGGGTCTTATTCTCAATGACCCGTCCCTTTCCTTCGTGTCGCTTACCATATGCTGAGCTGACACCATGTGTCCCTGTGAGCTGACGCTATGCTGATATGCTCACTCATACCCCTCCGTGGAATGTAAGCTTCGTCGGGACGAGGGCTGGCTGTGGCCTGCCCCCGGCTCCGCAGTGCAGCGCCTAGCACCCAGAAGGGTAAACCCACGGGATGCATCGATGCCTCCACCTAGCTCAGGTCCGTCTCAGTGTCCGGGCCGTGCTTCCTGCCTCCCTGGAGGGTCCTCCTGCCCCGACGAGTCTCAAGGGTGTGGGTGTCAAGGTCAGGCATCGGGCAACCACCTGGACAGGCGGCTGAATCCCCACCGCATCCTGCACTGGACGCCAGGCTCCTGCTCGATGCCCTCATGGCTCCCCGTCCTCTCCCTCTGCATGCGCCCTGGGTGTAGTTATGTGTGAGGTCACTTTTACACGCACCCCTGTCTTCCCCACTAGAAAGTAAACCCTGTGAGGGAAGGCGGGGCCTAAAACCCAGACCTGTTCGAATTTCGCAATAACTCCCGATACAGGCTCTCTGACCCCTTTCCCCAGCAAGCGAGAGTTAGAAAAAAATGACTCTGGACACAGGGCTCTTTTGGAAACCGAGGGCAGATACAGAGCGAGGCGTAAGCGATCGTCCAATGAGCCAAGGAAATTGCTTAACGATAATACAGCTTAACGTTTGTCGGGCACTTGCTGGACACCAGGTCTTAAGCCGTGCGCTTCAGGTTTGTCGTTCCTTCACGTGTCCACGAAGGTTCTAGGAAGTATGTGCTCCCGGTTTTGCCAATGAAGAGACGAGGCACAGGGGGCATCTGTTGCCCAAGGCCCCACCATGGAGTGGCAGAGCTGAGCCGTCCTGGACCTGAGCCGTCCTGAGGGGTCTGTGCGTTTTCTTCACACTCCCCCTACGCCCACCACCACCTCCCCCCACGGTTGAGTTAGTGCAATTGCCTGCTGGCAGATCTCCCTGAGAGCCTGAACTCTGACCACACACACACACACACACACACACCCGCCTTGGAACCCTGCACAAGAGCTCAAACCTGTGACCCTGATCTGTTGCAGGATCATACTTCCGGGACTTCGAAGGAAAATTGAGAAGGGCAAGAAATGAAACGGTTCCGTGCTTCTCAAGAGGTGGCTGTGGGACACCGGCCCTGAAAGACGGTCCCCATCGCTGCCAGATCCCAGAGTCACATTTTGGAGACTGCCACCGCAGCTTAGTGTATTCAGGGCTCTGAGAAGTCCCGCTGGAAAGGGTTTGGGCTCCCCACAGGCAGCCCAATGTTTCCCGAACCAGAGCCCCTCTTCCTCCATACGTGGGTTATTCCTCTAAACGGGAGGGCCCCCAAACTCCCAGTGTGTTGGGAATGTGGAAAAACCAGGCCCCGGCCTTCCTCATAACATGGAAGGAAGGTCTGCTAAGGGGAGCATTTCCAACAGCTAATTATTCAAGTTACTACTGGAGCCGGAGACCCATTTACTTCCAAATAGAAAGGAGAATGTGTACCGGGAATATCACTCTCGCCCATGATTTGGCCTGATTTGATCTGATTTGATTTGATTTGATTTGGGAAGGTGGTGCTCCAGTGAGCCCAACAGGAGTGGCACAATCCCAGGGCTAACTGAAGAGCGAGGCTGTTTCCCGGGGCCCCAGTGCAGGGAAGGGAGCTAAGGTACGCTGAGTGGCCCAGGGACATCCAGAAAGCAGCGCTTCTGGCATGGGGATCATCTGGGTGAGCCAAATGGACTCTGCCATTTGTCATCTGATTGCCCTGAGCCAGTCACGGGAATTCTCCAAACGTTGGTTTCCTGGTTTGAGGAATGGAGTAAACAGGGACTCCATCCTAAGATCGTCCTTGAGCGTAATTCAACACTTGACGCGTGCCAACCACGAAGTAACCTTGGGTTCCCTGTGGTGCCCGGCCCACGTTGTCCAGCAGGAGGGGCCCTGAATAAACAAACATGGCCTATCTTCCTGGAGAATCCTCTTACTCTATGGCAGGAAGTTTACTATTATTATAACAAAGAGATCTCTTAGAATAGAATGTGAGGGGCGCCTGGATGGCTCAGCTGGTTAAGCGTCCGACTTCGGCTCAGGTCACGATCTCGCGGTCCGCGAGTTCGAGCCCCACGTCGGGCTCTGGGCTGACAGCTGGGAGCCTGGAGCCTGCTTCCGATTCTGTGTCTCCCTCTCTCTCTGCCCCTCCCCCATTCATGCTGTCTCTCTCTGTCTCAAAAATAAATAAAAACATTAAAAAAAAAAAAGAATAGAACGTGAAACGTGCATGAAGTTTTCAGATAAAATGCAAGATTTCTGACCATGCTTCCAGGCGCGCCGATGCGTGCTTCTCTAAAGATCCTGGAGTCAAAACTCAGAGGAGACTTTAGATTAAGGTATCCCAAAGTTTACACAGGGACAAGACTTTGAGGGAGCCTCCATTTGAAAAGATAAAAATTTCTATTGCCCCCTAAAGATCAAGTATCTCATGTAATACTTTATGTCTCAGATTTAAAGGTGATAAAACAGAGCCTACCCGGCACCTGAGCAGGGGCAAAAAGAACTCCTTTGCATAAAAGAAACTATTGGGACTATATCAAAATAAAAAGCCTTTGTACAGCAAACTATCAGCAAAACAAGCAAACAAAAAACTTACTGAATGGGAGAAGATATTTGTAAGTGATAGAGTATCCAAAATGCGTCAAGGACTTATACAACTCAACGTGAAAAAAAAAAACAAAACAACCTGATTTTAAAAATGAGGAGAGGACCCGAACAGAGATTTTTTTCCAAAGAAGGGTACAGATGGCCGACAGACACATGAAAAGATGCTCAACGTCACTCATCACCAGGGAAATGCGCGCGGAAACCACATCACCTCACACCTGTCAGAATGGCTAACATTAACAACTCAGCCAACAACAGATGTTGGCGAGGATGCGGAGAAAGAGCTCTTTTGCATTGTTGGTGGGAATGCAAACGGGTGCAGCCGCTCTGGAAAACAGCATGGAGGTTCCTCAAAAAATTAAAAAGAGAACTACCCTACGACCCAGCAACTGCACTACTAAGCATTTTCCCAAGGAAAACAAAGACACTGATTTGAAAAGATACACGCAGCTCTGTATACACTGCAGCATTATTTACAACAGCCAAGATACGGGAGCAACCTGGGTGTCCGTCAACAGACAAATGGATAAAGAAGGTGGGAATATATACATATATGTGCACACACACAACAGAATATTACTCAGCCGTAGAGAATGAAGTCTTGCCATTTGCGACAACAGGGATGGAGCTGGGGGGTGTTGTGCTAAGCGACGTATGTCGGACCAAGAAAGAGAAATACCGTACGATTTCACGCCTAAGTAGAATCTAAAAATACGAATAAATCAAGAGCAGAATCAGGTCAATAAGTACAGAGAACAAGGGGATGGTTGCCAGAGGAAATAAAATGGCTTCCTCCAACTGAGGAGGTCGGCACGTCCGGTCACATGACCGAGGATGGGCTGAGTCTTTCCATTTAAAACCCGAGTCAGTAAAGTCGTACCTTCACCTCCCAAGACACTGTCAGAAGGCAAAAGCCATTTATAAAACAATGTCTCTACTTTGCAGTTTTTAACTGGAAGGACTGGCTTCCCAGGAGCTCCCCCTCAGGCCTGGGCCAATGTTGACGGTTGGTCACCCAACTTCTATGGAAGCCCACTGATGTTAGAGTAATCATCATCATCACTGAGAGATAATTGAGTACGAGGTGAAGGCACAAAATAGGTCTTTAGGAAACTATATGGGAAGTTTTATACCAAACTGTGCATAGTGGCTCCCAGCAGGGAGGAGGGGCAGATGGAAGGGTGGTGGTGCAGGGAGACCTTTTTACTCTGTGCCACTTGACTTTTACTCCCTAGAGCCCTTAAAAAAAAAAAAAAATGATGCCTAGGGGCGCCTGGGTGGCTCAGTCAGTTAAGTCTGACATCGGCTCAGGTCATGATCTCATGGTTTGTGAGTCTGAACCCTGCGTCGGACTCTGTGCTGACAGCTCAGAGCCTAGAGCCTGCTTTGGATTCTGTGTCTCTCTCTCTCTCTCTCTCTCTCTCTCTCTGCCCCTCCCCCGTTCATGCTCTGTCTCTCTTTCAAAAATAAACATTAAAATTTTTTTAAAAAAATAACATCTTTCTAGCAATGTGGGACCACTATAAATGCTTGACTCTTGGAGTATGCTTTCTTTCTTTTAATTTTATTTATTTTGAGAGAGTGCAGAAGTAAGGTAGGGACAAAGAGAGGGAGAGAGAGACTCCCAAGCAGGCCCCAGGCTCCGAGCTGTCGGTGCAGAGCCCGACATGGGACTCGAACTCACAACTGTGAGATCGTGACCTGAGCTGAAGTCAGACGCTTAACCAACTGAGCCACCCAGGCGCCCCCCCTTCAGAATACACTTAAAAATATACATAATAATAATAGTTTGAGAGATTGGACATCTGTGAGAAACCGAATGGTTTTCCTTAAGGACAGGAGTCTTGAGGGCAAAAAAAACCCCCAAAACAACAACAACAACAACAAAAATCACAGAACTACCTTTTCAGTAAACCTAAGCCCAAACCTAACCCTACCGTTTCGGTTTGTGGAACGGATGGAAGAGTTCACGCAGAGATTCCCAACAACGTAACCATTTACAGAAGCAGAGAGAGGCTCTTCTCCTTGATCTGTTACATTTCCAACCCTCACATCAGGTCCCGGTAAACAGGAGTGACCGTCCCCCTCTGGAAAGCCCGCATGCACACTCCTGCACAGGGGCTCAGCTCGCCGCGCGTGAAACCCCCATCCACGTGGGCGCCGGCTTTATGGTCAGTGACCCCACGGAGGGGTGAGCTCACTTACCCCCTGTCCCTCCGCCTTTCCCGTGTCCTCCCAATTACGCGCTCGGGGTTGCATTTTCCGGGTTCCTTGTCTGCCGTGTGCCTGACTCTAAGCCAGCTAGCTTCTCACCACCGTGACTGTAAGCGTCACTTTCAGAGGAACTGGCCTCTGCCGTTTAAAAATGATCCCCGGAGCACTTAACCTTCAAGGCACTGAAGACCAGGAACAGCCCAGGTGAAGTGGGGCAAGATCTCGCACCAAACCACTCGTGTGGCCCCCTGCCACTCCGGGAGGGACCCTGCCGGCCACCCTTCAATCCCAGCCCTCGCTGGGTTTCACAATTGTTACGTATCTAAGCCATCTAAAGCCCAAGATGGGGCATCTAAAGTCCAAGTTGTCGTAAGCAATACGGACAAAGTCATCCCGGCCCTCCTGAGACATGCAGGAAATTAATTGCACACGGGTTGTGGGGTGTTTGAGAAAGGGCTTCTGGAGCCAGCCTGCAGCGAAAGCTCTGATGGGTTTGCACAACTGCTGTCAAAGGACCACCAGGCTTCTTTCCCCAGATAAAGATTTGGTAAAACCTTCCGAACGAAAATGCCACTCACGCTCAGGGAGGAAAAAAAAACCCAAACACCCCAACAGCTGGGTCAGCTGGCTCTTGCTAGGGCCCGGCGGGGAAGACGGGGAAACCCGGCACAGGCTGTTACGGAATGTTCCGCGAGGAGGGGAGGGCTGCGGGCATATAGGACAAAGGTCGCCCCCAGGTCCAAACCAGAGCCGGTAAGGCAGAGGCCACACGGAAGGGCGTTGTGCTCTGACAAGAGGTAAGGGGAACAGCAGCTTGGCGGGCCTGATCTCAGTAAACCAGGAGGGAGCAAGTGGAAAAACCCGCCAGAACCCGAACTTCTGCAGAACAGTTTAAATGGCAGGGGGACAGGGGCAGCCAGAGAGACTTCCTCTGCGGGCTTGTTTTCCAAGAAGGAAAAGTGGGCAAACGGTGGACTTCTTGGAACTTTCCCCCCCGGACTCGTAAGCGGGAAGCCACTTTGTGCCTGTCCTCTGGAAGCCTGGGCACCGTCAGCTGTAAGCCGGGCCAGCCCCACCTACGTTTTATAGGAGCGGAGGGCGAAACAATGCCGGTCAGGGGCTTGGCACGCTGCCTGCCCGCCTGCAGTCCTCCCCAGACCGCAGCCCCTGCACCGTGGGGCTTCGGTTATCGATCCCAATGACTTCACTAGAGGGTAGCTCGTGCAAAATTTTCAAAGAGGCACATTTCAGACTCCGGACACATCCTGGTTTTTTCCTGGGAGAGCCGTGACTCCAGGACGTTCTGTAAACTCCATTTGGAAGTCCTCCCTGATGACAGCCGATAACCGTGATCTGGGCAGAGTGTAAACAGTGGCAAGACGACGCGGCTTTGAAATCGGGCTGCCGTGGGTTCGAATCCTAGCTCCGTTACCTGTGGCTCTAGGCAAATGGCTGAGTCTATTTGTCCATCCAGGTACTTTACCACGTGGCTGGGAAAAGTGAAATCAAACGACAAACACCGAGCTTCTAGCATAGTGGCTTGTTCGTGACAGGCACCGAGCAACGTCTTTCTTTTTTTTTTTTTTTATTTTTATTTTTATTTTATTTATTTTTTTTTTTTTAATGTTGATTTTTGAGGGAGACAGGCAGACAGAGTGTGAGCAGGGGAGGGGCAGAGAGAGAGGAGGAGACACAGAATCCGAAGCAGGCTCCAGGCTCTGAGCTGTCAGCACAGAGCCCTACGCAGGGCTCGAACCCACAAACTGAGTTCATGACCTGAGCCAAAGTCAGATGCTTAACTGACTGAGCCACCCAGGCGCCCCCCTCCGAGCAACGTCTTTCTAATGAAACTCCTTACTTCCAAAGAGACTAGAAAAGTTCCTCGCTACCCCTACTCACACACACATGGGGAACTCGGTTCTGGTGCCTCAGCTATCCTCTGACACTCTCTCTCTACGGCCACAAGTAATTTCCAGAAGCTGAATGGTTGGCTGGAAACCAATCGTTCATAAACTTTTCCTACCCAACATAATAGAAAAAATAGATTCCTTCAAATACCTCTTACATGCAGAAAATCCTATTATCTGCCGAAAAGAAAAAAAAATGAAGTGACCACATGGCGTCAATGTTGGAGAAGTGGATAAATTACGCCAAAGATGGCTGATGGGACTAAAACAAACTCTGGTCTCTAGCTTAGAGATGCCGCCTCCGGTTTCTTCTTCCTTTGTTTGCTGTGCATCGCAAACCGCCCCCACATATGGAGGCTGTTGGCTATAAATTACCCTCCCCACTGGCATTCCGGGCTCAGACCTTTGGAGAAACGGTCTCCTCTGAGCCCGCCAGCGTAAAACCAATCTGCAATCCACCAAGATCTCCGAGGGCCGCTTGGTTTTTCTGCCAGCGTTCCAGCCTGGTTCCGTAACATACAGAACACAGGGCATCTGGTCAAAGAAGCTGCTGGTTGGGCTGCAAACCTGACCCTTCATAAAAACGCCCATGTCTCCTTTTCACCCCAAGAACCACTTAAATCACAATTTCTGGGAGCGGGCCTGGCATTCATGTTTTTGTTTCCCCAGGAGACAGGGAAATGAAATGGACCCCATGAAAGAAAAAGCTGGGGTTTTTTTCCCCCCTTACTTCTTTTCCGGCTTCTATTCTCGTTAGGACCTGCACCCCCACCCTATCCATGGCTTCATGTATGTCCTCCTTGCAAGGGACAGGGAGTTAATGATATCTCTGGAGTCTTCCAGCACGACAGAGAACCTCTCAGGCGGGACCGGGTGAAGCCTTCATGCACACATTGCAGACCGCTCGTGTTGGACATCGATGCCAAGACCCCCTGGCTCCAAGGAATAAGTGATTTATGAGGGACACCTGGACCCTGTCCTGGTTCTGACCGGTCCCCAGATGCCCGGAGGGACACGCGCACCAGACCACAATCCTCAGTAAAAACCCCAGGCCCCAGGCAAAGACGAGACTTCATGCTCTTCCTTCCCAAGTCTTGCCAGATGCTCCCTCGGTCTCTGCTCTCGCTTCCTGCGGGCTCACGTTTGATTTCCAACTTGCCAAGAACCCTCTTGGCTGGTCCCCAGGGACCTCTTCTGGGTCCTCAGACCCAGTCTGCCTGCGTCGCACAGGTAAGCATCCATGGGGAGTCTTAAGGCATACAAAGGGCTTGTTTGAAGCCTGTGGATACCACCCCCCGGACCACAAAAGCCACTAGCTGAGAGGGACAGGAAGACACAGGAAATATACAACTGAGTAGCAAAGACTGCAAAGTATCGAACTCCTGGTCTGACCTCAGGTTGTGAGACTCAGATTCAAAGTGTCAGAAGGACTCTAAGTAGGAAGAGAGGCCACTGAAGTTCCAGACTTTTCTCAGCATGCGTCACCACCAATCAACATGCCAGGACCCTCTGAAGTAGCCCAGAGCCTCCTACCTGTTCTCCCTTGTACATCTCGAAGGTTTGACAAGGATGAAAAGTCTGCTTTTCTGCCAAACACTGAACTGTTTGCTTCCCCAAGTCCGAAACTCTACTTTTTTATACTAGGTGCAAACTGAAGCAGAAAGCAAATTTTAAGATGGACAGAATGTCCCATGTAATAATGGGGGCATCTTAACAACATGTCTAAAAAAGCAAAAACAAACAAACAAAAAAAACCCCACATTCTCTTGACTTTGCCCTGCTGGACTCTGTTCAGATAGTGACTTTCACATAATTAGTTTACAACTCGGGGTTCCCAGGTCATTTTGCATTGCGGACTTCCCGGTTTCCAAAAGCCCTCGACAAATACTCTTCCCCTTGCCTGAGAAGGGAGACAGAACCATTCTGGCCGGGTTCTCACCTGTTCCCACGGTGAGCCACGCAGAACTGACCGGTGGCAGGATGCCACAGATGGGCACTGCCACTGCAGACATCTGAGTGGGAGTTCCTAGGACAGGTGTCTTCGACCTGTTTCCCTATGGCAGTCAAACTAAGAGCGGTCTTTACATGTTAAATGCTCAAGGGGGGGAAAAAAAATCAAGATTTCGTGACACGTGCAAATCATATTCAGCTCCAATTTCAGTGTCCGGGAAGTTTTATTGGAAAACAGCCACACCTGCTCATTTACATTTATCACATGGCTGCTTTGTCTGCAAAAGAGAGTGGAGTGGTTCTCACGGACGGAACCAGGGCAGACCCTAGAATACGGACTACCTGACCCTTTATATAGAAAAAGCATGCTGACCCCTGACCTAAAAGGCCAAGATTGCCTTTTATCCATTTCTGCAAACCTAGTGCTGTGATCATAGCAAATCCCAAAACGTGAAGGATAACGACCACTCCAGAAACCAGTGATCAAATCTGCATTTCCTTTGGGGGAGGGGCGGTCATAAACCACTGAACCCACAGCTCTGTGTTCTGTTTAAAGTATCACTAGATGTCTAAGGCTCACTATTAAACAAGAAAAAGCAAAGGAGTTCACTTTTTGAATGATTTACAGTAACCCAGAGTTCACCGCCTCTCCCCTATGGACAGCATTGTGTCGGGAGCCAAGCATCAAAGCCTAACTGATGTAGAAATATCACCTCGTCATTCCTCACTTGGATAAGGGAGCCGCCCCCCCCCCCACCCCAAGTTACCAGAGGGCAAACTGAGAACGCATCTTGGTTCTGGATCTTCCTTCTGTTGAAAGCCTGCTTGCCCATGGCAGTGTGGGATCACATACCCTCCTTCTGAAACGTTTAGAAAACGAAGGCCTAGATGGGAAGCAATGTTCTCGAGCAAAAGGTTTCCAGATCCCTGCGCAGAGAGGAGGTGGGGCCGTGAGCACTGGATGCGTTCTCGCCCACTTAAATACTAGCACGTGTTAACCAGGCCCTTCCGTGTACTTCTGGCTTCCTTCTTCATCAGACACCAGGGGAGTCCAGGCTTTGAACGTGAGGGTCCACCCTCCACCCCGACTGCCAGCCAAGTGCTGGCAGGTCAGTGGGCCATCAGGGCTTCTTCCTAGCGCCCTAGCCTCACACCTCCAGTCCAGAGTCCCAGGGAAGGGTCTGCAAACACTAACGGGATGGGGGCGGGGGAGCTCCCCTTGCGCTGTCCCAAGGCTTGGCAGGACTTGGCAGCCACGATCCCCGGAGAAACGCTTTTCCGGCCCCACTCGGCCTCTTTAGGGTCTCCGCAGTTCCTGACCGCGTACCTACGGCCCCATCGCCATCTCCCGGCTGGGGTGAGGCCCAGCGGTCGGTGACCCTCCCGGGAACCCGCCCAGGGCTTACCCGGCCTGGAGAGGTGGGCGGCTCCATCCGAGGGGCGGGGCGGAAGGGTTGTGTGTGGGGGGGGGGGGGGGCAGCACTTCCTGCCCACAAAGGTTGCTGCGGGGCAGCCGGAGCGCGCCGGCCAGAGGGAGCTGACAGAAAGGGCACTGGGCACGGAGTGAAACTTCAACTATCTTTTTATTGCCAAGCTCACTTGGAGTTAACGCCCCCTTTCCCCCAACTAACACAGCAACGGCATCTCTAACAGGATGGAGGACGGAGGTACAGACCTAACAAAAGACCGTCTCCCCGACAAAGGATTAAAAAATATATATATACATCTGCAGAAGTATTTTTAAAACAGCAAAATTCACCAGTGTTGAAAAAAAAACCCCCATGTGATTTCAGTCCATAAAAAAACAGCAAGTGGCACTCTGTGCTTCCTGAAATCCCCCAACTCGAGATACTCCAGAGAAGAAAAGCATTTCCTCTTTAAAAAAATAAAAAAAATAAAAAAAAAAAACTCCCCTTTCTCTTTCTTCCAGTTCAACTTCCACTGTTTATTCCTAGGAACACCCATAGAGTAACTAGAAAACAAGCCCCAGTTCACTTCCCTCTCCTGATCTGTTGAAGGCTCACTCAGAGATCAGTCCTCAAGAACTTTCAGCCCCAAATTTCTGGGCACTTGCAAAATGTCCCGCTTCCTGCAAGGAGGGGCCTCGGGGCTCTCAGAAGGATGCGGGGAGCAGTGTACTTGGCCAAGAACGGGAAGCCAAGCTGGGCAAAGGAGGGCCTTGCTAAATAAACACACCCAACGCTACAACCTAAAGTCCAACTAAAGTAACAGCTGGCTGTACCACAAGGTGCTTCTGTTTCCTGTCCCCTTTTACCATAAAGGTGACACAGAGAGCAGTGGTCTGGAGTATTTGACCGCCTCTCTCTCCCAAATACCGTGAAGGTATATTTTAGTCCAAAGGCGTGTTGCAAAGACAGACATGAGGTCCCAGAGTAGAGCCTTTGCTGCCACTCTTGGCGAGTAACTTCACTAGCAGCTTCTAAAAGCCGGCCCAGGGACAGCCTCCCCAGTTTAGGGTCACAGATCCTTCCAGTTGATGGGCTCCTTGCCAGACTTCTGCAGCAACTCATTGGTTTTAGAGAAGTGTCTACATCCAAAGAACCCTCTGTACACCGACAACGGGGAGGGGTGAGCGGTCTGCAGCACGTGGTGACGTTTCTGAAAGAGAACGAGAGAATCAAAGTCGGCACGTCTGGGACCGGAGGCACCGCCTACGCAGCGGTCACGTGCCCGTATCTTAGGATCTAGCGATCCCACTGCTAAGAATGCGTTTGCCAACGGACCCCACGGGGCATAGACCCACGTGGAGATGCAGGCATGAGGTTCCACGGCTTGGGTCAGGAAAGACCTCACATCATAAACCCAGGGTTAGGCAACTGGCTGCAAACACTTCCCTGAACTTCTTACAAGGGGACACCACGAGGATATCAGAAGAACAAGGTTGAGCTAGTGGGCTGATGTGGAAAGACCTAAATATCGCAAGTAGAAGAAAAAAGGGATAATTACACAAAAAGGTTTTTTTGGGAAAATATCTAAGACACTATAGTTCCTTTAGGGAAAAGAAATAGTGGAAGGCATTTATCTACTTTCTATTTTACACTTTCCTGTATTACCTGAACTGTCAACAAAAACAGAACACTTTGATTTTTTAAATGTCAACTCTAGTTAATGGAGCAGGAAGACCAGGGACGTTTGTTTTCTTGCTTCTTTTCTGTATGTAAATAAAAACCTTGGGGCACCTGGGGCGCTCAGTGGGTTGAGCATCCAACTTTGGCTCAGGTCACGATCTCACGGTTCCTGAGTTCAGTCCCCGGCATCAGGCTTTCTGCTGTCAGCACCCAGCCCGCTTCAGATCCTCTGCCCCTCCTCTCTCTGCCCCTCCCCCATTCACGCTCCGGCAAAAATAAAAATATTAAAAATAAATAAATGCTACTTCACAAGTGTTTTCACAACATCCCTGCCTTCAAACACCTCCATCCGGGAGGGGCCATCATTAAAGCCAGGCGGCGCAGTGTGGTTAAGAACCAGAGCCCGAAGGGGCACCTGGCTGGCTCAGTCAGAAGAGCACGCGACCCCCGATGGCAGGGTCGGGGGGTCAAGCCCCACATTGGGGGTAAATATTACTTATATAAAAACAAAACAAAAAAACACGGAGCCGGGAGCCAGATGGCCTGGGTTCAAGTTCTGACTGCCGTGTCGTGTGGCCCCAGAGAAGTCAAGGAGTCCAGCCCGCACGTCAGTCTTCATCTGTAAACGGGGAAGAAGAGTGCCCGACTTGTGGAGATGCCGTGCAGGGACAAAGAAGGCCCGTGGGTCTTGATGCAGCCTGACAGGTAACTTACGCAGGTTAAGTGCTTACTAGCCTGGCCCTGAAAATGTGAGCCATGCTGGGCTCTGAAGGAAGTCTCTGGACCGAGGAGGCACGATATTCAAAGGCAGGCAGGGAAGCGGGACACAGGGAAGAGGTGGGGGGGGCGGGGAGGAGTGGAGAAGGTGGGAGCTGCGGCTGAGAGGCAGCCCGGGGCGTGCTCGTGCTCAAGACCCCACCCAAGGCAAGGCCTTCCACGGGGGGACTCCATGGGACACTCTGGCCAGATCAGGTGAGGGCCTGGGCCAGGCACAGACAGTTAGGTGGGGAGGCATCTGAGAGCAGGGGAAAGGCTCTGAAGGCCTGACACCTGCGGGATGGGGAGGAGGGAGGGACAGTGCGGGATGGGACTTCTGTTTGCACAAGTGCCCGGCGGCGGCGGTACCCTCCACCCTTGGGGAGTACGCGGCAGCAGGTTCAGCGAGGCCGGCTGAGGAAAGGAGAGCGTTAACTCGGGAAGCTCCGAATGTGATGTGCCTCGCGGCAGCCGGGACAGACAGACCCGGCGCTCAGGAAAGCCACTGGGCTGGACCCGCAACTTGCTTCTAATGACCAAGCTTTTACAAGCGCCTCCCGTCCAACCGGACCATTGTCGATAATAAAGATTAAAACACGAAGAGCCACGCGGCCCTTCAGTCTCCCCAAGGCAGAGATGGAGACGGCTCGCACGGACACTTCCTACTTGCCTAGAGAATCAGATCTCAGCAGTTAGTTCACTCATGCCAGATTTTATTATGCGCTGCCTCACAACACCTGAAAACGTCTGCTTCCTTGACACAGACCCTCTGTAGAGAGAGAAGCGCCTTCGCGTGGCTCCTACTCGGTTGCCGGTCACATAAAGGCGCGGGGAGTAGACCCCAGAAACAGAAAGCCTTTGGTGGCACCGTCAACGGTGAGCGGGAGGAGGACTGGCATCAGGGGAGGCAAGGGGACAGGATTTAAGGCCAGGAGGGCAAGGGGAGATTCAAGGATGGCGTCTGGCTTTTAATCTCGGCACCAGGTACGCTGCTCCTTCTGGAAACAGAGGGAGAAGAGCAGAGAAGGAGCAGGTGGGGGGAAGCCGAGGGCGGGCGGCTCGGTGGTCGCGGGGTCCTTGGCCTTACTGGCCACTTCCTGCATCGCTTGCACCGGACGGTGCCCGCATCATTCCACGTATGTGGCAGGTCCACGCCCGCGTTACTAACGCTACTGAATCAGAAGTTGGGCCGGTGCTTTCCTCTCACACAAGTCATCATTCTTGTAATTCGTCTGAATTTTGCTTAATTTTCAATGGCAAACCTGACCCTAACTCTTAAGTCTTTAGGGAGAATAAGCTTCATCTTAGGACATGGGGTTTTCCAAGACCACACAACGGAAAATTCCTAAGATTTTCTCAACTGGCTTAAAGTGTTTAAAAGACAAAACACAACAACCATACCCTATCGATGGCACTGCCTTTCTTCTGAGCGTAAGAGCCCCAGAGCAGGAAGACGAGGCCGCTGGAGTTGTGATTTAGCCAGGACACGACCGCATCCGTAAACTCCTCCCATCCTCTCTCCTTATGCGAATTAGCCTGATGTGCCCGGACGGTGAGGACTGCGTTGAGTAAGAGAACACCTACAGACACACAGCAAAGAAACGGCTGAAAAGACAAACGAGCCAGCCCAGACACCTGACAACAGGGGCTGTGCCCGTGGAACCGTTCCCGTGTCGGGGTCCAGCACAGCTGTCTGAAACCGGCTCCCAAAGAAAGCAATGCAACATGACTGCTGGGCACCTCCGGGCAAGACCAGAGAGCATTTTATTTTCACCTCTGCAATTTCAACATCTTCTAAGTTTGTAACAGTGAACGTGCCTTTCATCAGTCATCAGGGTTGTTTCAAACATCTGTCTATCCCAAGTGAGGCGCCTGGGTGGCTCAGTTGGTTGAGCCTCCAACTTCGGCTCAGGTCACGATCTCAAGGCTTGTGAGTTCAAGCCCCACGTCGGGCTCTGTGCTAACAGCTCAGAGCCTGGAGCCTGTTTCAGAGTCTGTGTCTCTCTGCCCTCTCCTGCTTATGCTAGGTCTCTCTCTCAAAAATAAATAGACATTAAAAAATTAAAAAATAATAAGAGAAAGAAAAAAGAATCAGATGGTAAATATTCTTTCCTTATCTGGTTATAGTTTATTTGTTAGAAAGGGAGGAAGGAAGAAAGTCCGGCCGGCTGTCTGCTTGGTTCAGTTGGTTAAGTGTTCTATTTTGGCTCAGATTATGACCTCACGATTCACAAGTTGGAGCCCTGCATCGAGGTTTCTGTGGCCAGCACAGAGCCTGCTTCGGATCCTCTGCTCCCAGCTTGTGCTCTCATTCTCTCTCAAAAATAAACGTTTAGGCAAGAAAGAAAGAAAAGAAAGAAAGAAAAGAACCAATGAAAGGAAGAAAAGAAAAAGAAAAGAAAAGAAAAAGAAAAGAAAAAGAAAAGAAAGGAAAGGAAGAAAGAAAAAGTCCTGTAAATGGTATTCAACAGAGAAAAAACACAACCCGAGTGCTGAAATGAGAAAGGTAAGGTCACCTCCCAAGTGGTCAAAGTTAGCAAATATAAAACATTAATTACAAAGGGCACCTGGCCGGCTCAGTCGGTGGAGCGTGCAACTTTGATCTTGGGGTTGTGAGTTCAAGCCCCTAGTTGGGTGTAGAGATTACTTAAAAATAAATAACAAGAAAGAACAAACTTCTCTCTTTCAAATTACAGTTAAAACACGAAAGAAAACACTGGCTGGAGGATAAAGAGGAGACACATATTTTGACTTGTATAAATGCAGTCAGTCTGTGAGAATGTTCCAGTGCTGTGTTCTTTTATAAACATAAGCAAGCAGTGCAGGACAAGGGAAGACTGTGCTGAAATCCATCCAGGACACATCTAGCAGCCAGGTAGGTGGCTTACCTTGTTTGGCCCACCCGGATAAATCTCCGTGACCAGGATGAACAAAACCATCTATGTCTGTAGACAGCTCTCTATAAATGTTTTCCAAACTGAAAGTAAGCCAGGAGAAAAACAAAAAACAGATCTCGAGCACAATTCCGAGAATCCAGTAGCCTCCAACATACACGTGGATTCCAGCCTGCACCCCAGCCCGTGCAGGGGGAGGGCCGAACGGACCCGGCGGATTCGTGAGGAAGCATCACACTCCTCTGACCGGTAACCTTGCCAAAGACCTTTCCTTTGGTTTAGGCTTGAATTTAAGGAATAGCACTTTGGATGACTTAAGTAAATCAGCCCAGGAGTTACCACCTCCCTCCCAATTAATGCTTCTAGTTTTAGATCTTTGTGTATTTGTTATGTTCTTACATTTTATACGTCAAATTCTCCAAAGCAGTGGTTTTTAATCAGGGGTCATTTTTGCACCCCAGGGGACTTTGGGCACTGTCCAAAGACATCCATCACTGCCATTTTACCAGCACCTCTAGTTCTGCGGGGGGGGGGGGGGGGGGGGGGGGGGCGGCAGCGGGTAGAAGCCACTACTAAACACCCTTCACCTCTCCCATAAAAAGACCCAACCCCTGATGTTGACAGTACCAAGATGGAGAAATCCTACTCCAATGGCTATTGGAAGTCTCCCAAGTGCATGTATGATCCACAAAGCACACACCTGAAAGTTATCACACTTGGACCCGAGCCATCTGTGAAGCAATCGTACCTGGGTGGAGGTGGAATGGGTCTTTGAACACTAAAGCAGAGACCGTGGGCTTGATTGGGTCCGTGATATGGATCCTGTCCCAGGATGACAACCTTCACCTGTGAACACCAGGTGGCAAGAGAGTAAATACTGTCGCATAGGCAGTTTACACGAACACCTGCCTGCCTGATAACCTGTACAAAGGACCGTGATGAGGAGACAGGCGGCTCTCCAACCCAACTAAGAAGCCCCAGAAGGGAGAGGGTGACCCGGCACCATTACTTTCCATTATCAAGTTAGCCTTCACTCAGTCACCCTGCTGCACGGCCCCACTCCTTCTCTGACGCAAGTGTGTGAAAACAGGTTCAGGTCTTTCTCATCCCCTTCGTTTTTCAAATTTCAAAAAACGTGCCCTTGGCACAAGTACAACCATCCAGAAACACACAGAGTGGTTCGGGGCCTCCTGCTCTTCCTTATCCCCTCCTGAGTCAACGTTGTAAAGTGACCTATACAATTGGGGTTATTGTAGCCATCACCCTACATCGTGCCTTTTACGCGTCCTCCAATCCCCAAAGCACTCAGCCACTAATAAGTAGTTGGCTTGTTTCCTAAGTTTTTTCTGTCACAAGAAAAATACTGCAGCAAACACCCTAATATGTGTATCCTTATACACTGTTTCTCTACATATGGAACAGATTCAGAAGAGCGGAGGCGCTGGTCCCAGGACAGGTGTATTTTACAAATTGCTTTTCAATGAGGGGAGGCAATTCAAATTCCCTACCAGCAACACAGGAAGAGGCCTGTTCCCCCATATCCCGAGGGATGGAACAGAAGAAGGTCAAAGGTGCTGGAGCAGGTGGCAACATGCAATTTCAAGTAATGAGGTCACTGTCACAGGCAGTATTAAAATACAGCTAGTCGGTTCGATCTGGTGCCGGCCCACCTCCTCATTCTCATGTTTCTGGCCCTGCTGTTCCTTCTCAGAAGCTTCTCTCGTGCCTAACATACACCGCATCCTTCACAACCCAACCTTCAGACATCGGGAAGTTTCTGAGGACCCCCCTGCTCCTCCCATTGGTGCACACCCCGTCCTCAGCATATTCTCCCTCGTGAAGCAGCCGGTCCCAGCAGGGAAGCCTTCGGTTCCGGTCCTGGATAAGGGACGACCCCGAAGGAGTCACTAAACCTCCCCGTCTGTCAAGACAACTCCCTGAGCCACCTGATCCACAGAACTGTCACGTTCTCCTTTTCCTGTTGACAGTGGTCACTGGCATTCAAAACAGGACCCACTGTTCAAACAAGGCACAAACTCGTACTGAGTTAAACAGGACTTGGTTTCTTTAACTTTAGAAAACCGGGAGCTCTATTCAAAGCTCTCGCTCTAAAGTGAAAAACTGTCAAGTCTGCTAAATATTAGGTGTGACAGCCTTATCTAAATGGGTTATTCACCTAATCTCATTTCTACGAGATTTAACAGAGACAGGATTTACCAAATCACACATTCCTGCCCTTGGCTTACAAGACGGGGAAGGGAACAGGATAAGAACAAAATATAAAATCTCAAGCCCCGAGCTGAGTGTAGAGAGTACTCCAGCATGAAGAGACACTAAATGTACTGGAGAGGAAGCCCAGATCACAAAGGTAGTGGGTAACAGGCTTCCAGGAGGTGCCATAGATGGATCTCATCGAGTTTTTCAAAAGACAGAAGAGAGGATTCTTGTCACACTGTCCAACTCTGAAGCAAGAGGGTTGGGGGTGGAGGACAGGCCGGGCAGCAGGCCACGGCTATTTTCATGTTCAGCTTCTGTCGTTCGTACAGTATGAAGCCATAAACAAGCTTCTGAGCAGGAGACTGAAGTGACCAGACCAAGCCAGTCAGTAGATGTTGCACGGAATGAACCAGAGCAAAGGGGTCTGTTAAAAGGGCAGCAGAATTGCTGAGGCCGGATGAGCTTGAAAGCATCACCTATGAAAGACAGTGTGGTCAGACAGAGTACTGACCTGCAGGTCAAGGTGGATGGACAATAACCAACTGAAAAAGACCTAACCGCTTCCTGCCTCAGTTTCCTCACCGCCACCACAATAAGATGTGATGCTGGCATGGAGCTGCTTTCAGGATTAAATAAAATCCAAAAAATTAGAGCACACAGACCCAAAGTCTACGTATAATTTTTTCTTTTTTGCTGCCTTGGTGGCACATGCTAAAAGTTAGAAAGTTAACAGGCTACAAAACAGCCAGCCCAAAACTCACCATTTCAGCATTTATCACTCAATGATGGACAGTGCCTTAACTCCAGAGCCATTCACAAATAACTACTGGATTCTCACCCTCCCCCCCTTTTACTAAAACTCACCGACAACTTGTACTTACATGTCTTATGTCACACATTTGCGTCCAGGTGAAGACTTGGTGTGGGGGTGGGTACACGGTGTAATGTTTTCTTTCTTCTGCAACAAATCCCATGAGCTGAGGTAAAGGCAAATTAGATTTAAAATCAGATTCTCACCGGAAAGCACGAGAATTCATTAAGAAAACTTCCAATGTAAGCTAACAGAAGCACCACCTAGCTCCTCGCCGTGTTTTATATCCAAATTCTTTTGAAAAACAGCAAGGAACAACTGTACTTGCGGGTCACCGAGGATGTCCCACTCCAAAGTCAGTACCCTTCCCCTCTGTTTCCACTGGGTCAGAGTTGATGGGCCTGGCTGCTTTGACTTCCTCTTGGTGCCAACCCCTCCCCTCTTTTTGTAAAGGTTGAACCGGGTGTCAACGCAGTCAGGGGTTTGCGATTTTACCACGCAGCTCTTGCCTGGAGAGTAGACCAACTGAATGGTTAACAAAGACCCCGATCATCTTACAGTAAGCTCTTAAGGCGTGCAAATGCAAAACACATGGGTGTATTTTACTTTCGTAGCTCACAAGGACGTTAAAGGAGGGAATACAGAAGCCTACGGAAGCAATATCCTACAAACGCGGAAGCAATATTCTACAAACGCGGACTCCGCAAGTTGTACGAGCAACACAAAGGGCCCCGCAGCCTCCAGGCTTACCTTTATGAAATACGGTTTCCCGAACTCGGCGCTGAGGTGCTTCTTCCAACTCTCACCGAAACCCACGGGCACGTTGCGCGCGGCGAGTCTGAGCAGGGCGGCGGCCTTGTTCCTCTGGATGCGGATCAACTGTTCGGGGCTCAGCGGCGAGGTGGGGGGCGTGCCGGGGTCCTCCTGTCCGGCCCGGGCCTTCTTGGCAGGGCTGGCCTGCAAGCGATCCCCGCGCAGGCTGGTCAAGAGCCGCAGCGGGCCGCGCCCGGGCGCCCGCAGCTGCCGCCCCCATCCCCAGGGCCCATTGAGCAGCACGCCCATCCGCGGGGACGCAGCCGCCAGGGGGCAAGTCGCAGCAAAATCGGAGTGAGGGAGCCCAGCCGGGAAGGCAGGCCGCTGACCCCAGTTTTGGGTTGCGTACCAAACTGCGGCTGGCAGAGGGGCAGGAAGCAAGGCCCGCGACACCTCCGGAGGGGTACAAGGGCTGGGAGGCCGCGACCCAGGAGCCCCGCCCCCTCGGACCCGCCACCCGCGTCCCCACGTGGTCTTTTCGCGGCAAAACCCCTTCGGGCTCCCGCCCCGTGTCCTCTCCGATTGGACGGCGGGCCGAGCGGGGCGGCCCCCTCGCGTCTGATTGGCGCCGTGGGCCCCGCGATCCATCCCCATTGGCTGGCCCCTCAGAATGGCCGCCGATAGAAAACTGCCTGGGCTGTTTTGAACACGTGCAGGCGGCTTTGAACACTAGGACCCAAGTTAACGGGTCAGCGGTGCATCCCTGTTACCCCTCGGTCGGGCGGGACCCCGGTCCCTCCTCCCGGTCCCTTGCTCCCGGTGCCCGGTCCCCGCCGCGCCTCACCGCCGCATCCCCGCTCTCCTCAGCTACCGCCGCCACGCCGGTCCCTGGGTCGGCCGGCTCGGGGCTGCGGGTACGTCGTTTCCCGGCGGGGTTCGGGGAGAAGAAGGAGTAGAGGGTCTTCTGGCCAATCATCCCGGAGCCGGGGAGAGTGAACGCGCGCCGCCCGGGAACCCGCGGTATGCGCCGGCTGCAGCGGTCCGAAATTGGCGCCAAACGCCCCGCGCATGCTCCGATCGGGGGGGGCTGGGCAGGGGGCGGTGGGGGGTCTAATGCGCATGTGCCGGAGGGCCCGCGGAGCAACGCCCCTGGCTCCTGGCGGGGCTTGGAAGCCTCTGGCCGGAGGGTGAGTTTTCTTAGGTGTTTTAGTCTTTCATTCATTGTACTCGGCAGTCACACCTCTGCCTTGGGGCCCGTCCCTTCACCTCCCCGCAGTGGAAAGGAGCTGGAAGTACCTGCCCCACTGGGTTGTAGTGGGGGTGCAATTAACATTACAATAGTAATTTGTTTTGCCCTTAGGTCCGGGTGCACGCCCCAGTTTTCACAACCTACTTTACTGGTCTTAAACTAGGGCCTAGTGCGGTCCCGCGTTTAGCCTAACCTGTAAGATTTGGGGGAGACTGGAATTGAGGTCTTGAAGAGTAAATTCCAGAAACTCTTCCCAATACACCTGCGATTCTTCTTGTTCCCTCCCTCCCTCCCCGCGTCCAAACCATCAACAGGCCTCTTGGCTCTATCTCCAAAACAAACCCCAGATTCAACTGCCGCTGTGCGTCGCTTGGCTACTATCCTGGCCGCTCCCCTCTTTGCCGCCAGAGTGCTGCTTTTGAAATGTAAATGAATCGTGGTAATCCCCAGGTAAAATCCTCCTGTAGTTTTCAAATCGGTTTTAGAATAAACCCCAGCTTGTTACGCTGCTGGTAGAGCTGTTTCCCCGCTCGGACGGGAGCCCCTACTACTGCGAGGTGGCCGAATCTGGCTTTCTCACATTGACTGGACAGTCCAGCCTGTCCCTTGCCTGGCCTGTACGGCCTTGCACACGCTGCCCACCCCCCCCCCCCAACCTGGTAAGCTTTGGGTCTGAGGTCCCTTCCTCTGAAAGGCCTCCTCTTCCCCCACTTTCTAGCTGGTCACTCTATAGCTTCTGTACTGTCTATACTTGTTTATTTCCTTGTTGGTCTCCACCTCCAAAATTGAACCCTGCTGGGGGCAGGGACTTTTATCTGACTGCTGTTGTGTTCCAGCGCCTGGGGCAAGGAGCCCGGTGTGTCAGGAGAGAAGCCCCTAACTCAACTTCATTTGCGCTTCCGGCCACTTTGGGAAACAGTTCAGCAGCTTGCGTATCAAGTGAACCAGACGCTTACCACGCACCCCTGCGGTTCACCCAAGTGCAATTAAAATCTGCATTCACACAAAAGTTCATGCGTGAATGGATACGGTGACTTCATTTGTAAAAACGTGCCTCATGGGGGTGGGGGGTGGGTAACAGACTGTGGGGCATCCATACAATAGAATGCTACCTAGCAGTAGAAGGAACAACCAACCAATACGAACAAGGGGTGCGTCTTGACAGCTTTTGGACTAAAAGAAAGGCCAGACCCAAACGGCTGTATATTGTATAGCCTTCCTAAGAAAGTCTGGAAAAGACAAAACCATAGAGACAGGCAACACCTCGGTGGTTGGAAGCTCAGGGGTGAAAGGGAGCTGATAAGAGGCTTGGGGGGGGGATCTTGTGGGGAGACAGAACCCCAGGGAGCCTCTGGAGATTCCTTGTGCTGGTGGTCACACGACTGTGTGCTTTTGTCCAAACCTGCACAACTGTGCGCCGAGATCATTCAAAAAGAGGGCTCCGGTCTCCCCGAGCGTTCGTTCACTCCACTGGGGGAGACAGAGAGTAAACCAAAATTAGGAGCACTGACGGAACCTACCATTTATTTATTTGTTTTTAATTTTTTTTTAACGTTTATTTATTTTTGGGACAGAGAGAGACAGAGCATGAACGGGGGAGGGGCAGAGAGAGAGGGAGACACAGAATCGGAAACAGGCTCCAGGCTCTGAGCCATCAGCCCAGAGCCCGACGCGGGGCTCGAACTCACGACCGCGAGATCATGACCTGAGCTGAAGTCGGACGCTTAACTGACTGAGCCACCCAGGCGCCCCTCATTTATTTGGAGCACAGAAGCATTTCTCACACATCTTATCTAATAACCCTCATGGTGCTCTCAGGGCATAGGTTTTATAGCCCTTACTGCATAGATGAAGCAATTCAAACCCAGAGAGTTTTAGCAACCTGTAGGAGCCACACAGCTAGGGTGGTGGAGACGGATAGAGGAGCCATGGAATCGTGCTCCCACCTGGTGGCCCAGCTCCCTACCTGGACGCCCAGTGGCCCCTGAGGAGAGGCGACACCCAACAGCTGCTCCCAAACCACACGGGATCCTCAGCCGGCACAGTCCAGGCAGTCAGGCTGAAACCCGGCAGTGAGTGCCGCGCGCCCAGAAGGCCAGCAGGTGGCGCCAGGAAGCCGCCACCATACTGTTTGTAGGCGCCTGCATTTCCCGGCCGGCGCCGAAATCCGCCCGGAAGCAGTGCGGCTGCGCGGGTGTCGTCCGCTTCCCGACAGCCCTGCCTCCGGTGTTTGCAGGGCTCAGGGCGGCGCGGGTGCTCTCTGGGGTTTCTCAGGGCGCCCTCGCCTCCCCTGGCCCCACGCACGGGCAGTTCTTTTGGAGTTGGGCGTGCGGGTGATCTTTTGGGCCCCACGCAGTTCTTTTGGAGTTGGGCGTGCGGGTGATCACGCTTAACTGTTTTACATTCAGACTCTGAATCGTAGCCATTTGCGGATCGCTATGCTTACCCGAGGGGGTAGTGGCGTCGGAGGGCCGGTCAGCAGTGGGTGAAAAGGAGACAGGGAATCTGCTTTTCTGAGTGACTTTAGGCGAACCCCTTCACCTCTCCAGGCGTCCCAGGAAAGGCGTCCTTTCTTTATAAGGTCAGGTGCTTGCGGGTGGAATGCAGGCTTTGGGGGTTTTGCAAGCAGATTGTGATTCATAGCCAGGTGTGGGAGACCCAGGACATCCTGAGGGACCCTTCCAACTTCAACATCCTCTACTTCTGTGCTAGAACATGGTGTTAAAAGTGGGAACTTGAAAGCACCGCGGAGAAATGCAGTGGGACCACTTCTCCACCAAGCCGATTTTTGGATCTGGGACCGAGCCTGGGCAATCTCTCTCTCCGCCCTGCCTCCGGCGCCCAGGTCTTTGCTTCGTGGAGACAGGATGGACAGATTCTTGGTGAAAGGGGCGTTAGGGGACCTTTTGGGAAAGAGGGAGCGAGAGGTGAGCGGAGAAGGTCCAGCAGGCCGGCAAGCGGACCAGGAGGGTGGCAGGAAAAGGCCGAAGGCGGAGACCCCGGGGAATGCAGGCCACCAGGCCGGCCCCAGCTGGCAGCACATCCGGGCTGAGGGCCTGAGCTGTGATTACACAGTCCTGTTTGGCAAAGCCGAAGCAGACAAGATTTTCCAGGAGCTGGAGCGGGAAGTGGAGTATTTTACAGGTAAGCAGAGGACCGTGTGTGTTGAAGACTTGTTTCATACAACTAGCGGGCTGTGTTTGGAGAAATAACGAACTCGGGAGCCATTGGTTACGGGTGACTTCATTTACTGATTCAACACCTATTCTCTGGGCCAGGCACCTTGTTGGGCGCTCGGGACACAAACTGGAGAAAAGTTTGCCCACCCACCACCGGGAGCTGGCAGATGCTGAGAGTGACTTGCCACTTGGCCACTGATTAGAATCATCTGGGAAGGTTAAAAATAAGAAAAAAGATGCTGCGTTCTACCCGGGACCAACTGAATCAGAGTAGGGTGGGGGTGCAGCCTGGGCATCGGTGTTTTTAGAAAGCTTCCAGGTGATTCTGAGGTGCAGCTGGTCTCGTAGGAGACACAGCAAATAACCAGGTAGTTCCTCCCAGCGGCGGTTCTCTGCATCACCTGGAGGACCTTGTTGCTCCTGGAACGTGGATCACCGGCCCCTCCCCCACGCTCTAGCGGCTGTTTCCGGGTGATGCCGGGTGACCCGAACGCACACTGAGAACGCCTGCAAGGTGGCAGAGCACTTGCAGGCATAGAAAAGCCCACGGAGACCCCAGCCTACAGCCTTGGCTGCATTAATTTCACCTTCTTGGGGGCTCCACACCCTCGGTCCCCGCGGTTGGCGGGATCACCCTAGCGTGCAGCCTGACTTCAGCTTGCTTGCGTTTCAGCCTCTTGATACGTTCCCACTGTAGGCAAGACAATGAAGTCACGGTATTAAAAAAAAAAAAGAAAATGGACAAGACCGTGTTTCTGTAAGTGTAGGACAAGAATCACTGTTCTTACATGAACATTTTGGGCTAGCAACAGGGAGTTTTGTCCTTGGTCAGGAGACTAAATGTTACTTCCTGATTTAGTCCCCTTTCGATCCTGAATACTCAGGGAGCCAACGTGTGGGGTCCTCACCTGCCTGCCCTCCTGAGCTGCCATGTTCTATCTGCACAGGCGCGCTGGCCAGGGTCCAGGTGTTTGGGAAGTGGCACAGTGTGCCCAGGAAGCAGGCGACCTACGGCAACCCCGGGCTGACCTACACGTTTTCGGGCCTTACTCTGTCTCCAAAGCCCTGGATCCCAGTTCTAGAGCGCGTCCGGGATCGTGTTTCTGCGGTGACTGGAGAGACCTTCAACTTTGTGCTCGTGAACAGGTAACGTCCTACCTGCGTTTTACTTTTTCTTCTTTAGGTTGCTGGACTGAATTGTATAAATCTTCTTCTTCTGAAGGCATGAGTTTAGATTTCACCATATTTTACTCATTTGTACAAGTAATTCCTTAGTGCAGCAGGGACAGCACCAGCGGTCAGTCTTCGTGGAGCCCGTGCTGCACTGGGAAGCGAGAGGGGATTGTCTGATGAACAAACAGTTGAACAAGATCATTCGAGATGCTGACAAGTGTCTGAAAGAAAATGAAACAGGCTGATTTTGCTAAAGAATGGCGAGGAGGAAGGGATCTGGGTTTAGGTCAGGGTTTCTCAGCAGCGACACTGATGTTTCAGGCCAGGTGATTCCTCTTGGGACTGCCCTGTGCATCACAGGATGGGAGCAACATCCCTGGCTTCCACCCACTGGATGCCAGGGGCATCCCCTTCCCAGTCGCAGCCACCAGAGTGTCTCCAAACATTGCCAGGCGTCCCTTGGGCGGGGGACAGAATCGCTCCGCTTACGAACCCTGAGTTTAGGGGAAGGTGGTTAGCAGAGGGCTTACCGAGATGCTGATGTTGGAGTTGGAGACTAACTGGAGAGAGGGCATGAGCCACACACACATCTGGAGGAAGAGCAGAGGGGGCTTGGGGTGCGTATAGAACGGGAATCCCACTGATCTGGCTGGAGAAGTGAGGGAGAGGGGGGTACCAGGAGCTCAGAGATGGGCACTTACGCTATCTGTGCAGAGTCTAAGTGTAGGGAGAAACCATCTTATGTTATACTGGTTTACATACACAAACTGGGAGGAGTGGAAGACGTGTTCGTGGCTTCTTTTGGTGAGGTGTGTTTTAAGGTGAGGGATCAAATAGGAAGAGGTCAAATGGAGACCAGGCGCGGCTCATCTGCGTACCCGGAGGAGGCCCCCCCGCCCCTGCAGAACCATGAGCGGGGGCTGCTCCTCGCACCTTTCACGCAGTAGGACAGCAAGGGTTCTGGCACGTTCCGGGAGAGAGCCGTTTTGTACATCGTGCTTGTTTTCTCGTGGCAGGTACAAAGATGGCCGTGACCACATCGGTGAACACAGAGATGATGAAAGGGAACTGGCTCCCGGGAGCCCCATAGCCTCGGTCTCCTTCGGGGCCTGCAGAGATTTCTTCTTCCGGCATAAGGATTCTCGGGGAAGCAGCCCTCCCGGAAGGTGGAGGTGGTCAGGCTTCAGCTGGCCCACGGAAGTTTGCTTATGATGAACCACCCGACCAACACTCACTGGTATCACAGTCTCCCCGTCCGAAAGAAGATTCTAGCTCCACGGGTCAATCTGACATTTCGCAAAATTCTGCCTACTAAAAAGTAAAAACTTTGTCAGCAGTTTGTAAGTCTAATTTCTCCTCCCTCTCTACTCCAGGAGGGAACTGGCATCCCCTTTCTGAAAAGGGAACACAGAAGAGGTTTAATCCAAGCGTGGGGCTTATTGCACAGCAATGCAGGATTCCGAAAGAGGATGGCTTTATCAAATTGGTCAAGTATGAAAGAATACCAGTTGATTTTTTTTCCTAACAAAAAGATTCTTTTATTACTATAATACACAGCAGATACAAAAGGTACCTTTAGCAAATACATAAATCAGCAGTTATTATGGCATAAACTACTAGTTTAACTTCGGTTTTTTGCCAAGAGAAGCCACTCTGTAAATAACTTAAAGCCAGAAATAAGATGATGTGGCTGCTACTCAATGCCTAATAATTTACGAAATGAGGAAGTCAGCTTTAAGTCAGGTTAAGAGACTGCACAGATTATCATTCACATTTACAACCTTGGCTCCCACCCTGGCCTCTGACCAAAGATCTGCTGACAGCTAAACGTTCAGAGGATCATCCCCTTTTGTGCCCAGCGAGTCTCTTTAGTGGCAGGCTTCAAAGAGTAAGCGGTGGCAGGAGAGCAGTGACTGAAAGCTGCGACTTTGCAACGCCGCGTCAGGTCACATAACTGGGGGTTTGTTCCACCAGACCCAGGCAAAATAGGTGGACTGGGTTCAGTGTCAAAGCCAGGGCCTGCCACGGAATCAGGAAGGGGCGTCAGCAGTGAAGGCCTCAGATGCTTCGAACTGTTCCTCTCTCCCTGATGCCCGTGGCCTGGAGAACCTTCACAGTATTTTCAATCGGTAGTGAGTCTGGAGTCCTCGGGGGTGAGTGCCGGGCCAGGCGGGATGGTGATCACCTGGGCCACTTCCGCTTTTAGCCAACACCCAGGCATCGTCTAGAAGTGTCTGCCAGCCTGCCCCCACCAGAAGGAGCATGGTCCTCAGCCTTACCTCGGGGGACCTTTTAGACAGCTCTGATTCCAAATCTTAACTCTGAGGAGTCCATTTGAGTTTGGTATCTTTTTTTTTGTTTAAATAAAACTAGCTAAAACATAGATACTACTGTGTGTCCTCAAACTTCCTGTGGTCCTGAGAGGCATTCATGAGACTTATCCAAAGAGGGAAGAGAGTGCTCAATACAGTCTTTGTATCAGGCTACTAGAAACCAATAAATTTAGAGTACGGACCTGTAATGAAATGACAATACTAGATGATCAACTGTAATGATACGTTTTTAAAAATTGAAAACTTTCTCTTTTTTTTGTGGGAAAGGCTGGGGTTTTGATGCTCACTGAGTCTTAACTGTTCACTTTACAAATGAGGAAACGGAGGCTCAGAAAGAAAGACTGCGGCCCCACGGTCGGTGCCCTTCCTTCTGAACCCAGCTCTCAAACCAAGGCTAGGACTGTCCTTTTACACAGCCCCCAGCTCCACCTGTAAACCTCAGGAGCTCTGCATGAGCCACGGAGTTAGGAACCACCGTCCGGAGCGGAGCTTTGTCCAGAGCAGAGGAGGCGCAGATGCCAGCACGGAGGCAGCCCCGTCCCGGCTATTCGCGCAGTTTTAGGACGTACCGTCATCCTGTCTCTGGCACGGTAAGCAGAGAGTTAAGAGCGACCCGGGAGTTCACTACTAACAGAGCAGTGAAAGAATTTCCCCTGGGGGCAGATCTGGCAGGTGCGCTTTTACTACATATAAAGAATCCAAAGATTAAAAAAGACCCACAGAAAGAGGAGGTGGGTGTTCTTGAGGTGTCTCGTAACTGTCCTGTTGCTATCCGTTGAGAAAGTTGGAAGGAACAGAGCTTTCCAAAAGTTCTTTATAGGACTCTTGGACAACGTATATTTTCCCAAATGGACGTGCTACAAAAGCGACCGAAAGGGAAAGGCACTTTTTCTTCTAAATTGTTGCCTTTAACAATTTCACCAATTCTCGTGAACGATTTTCATGGGCCTGCTTATTAAAAATAAAAGATCGGGGCTGAAACCAATCGGAGGATTAGACAAAGCTACCTCCCCTCTGAGAACACCTAATGTGGCCGAATATAAAAAAGGTGGCTTCCAGAGTTGGATTTCTTTTAATTAGCAGGTGAGTAAAAAGACGTTCTAGACAGAACGAATGCTGTCCCAGCACAAGGACACCGTCCGGTGCGCACCATTCAGGGAGCCTGATCCGGTTTGAACTGGGGCCACTGGCTCCTGCACGGAGCCTGCTCTTAGAACACACCAGAAGGCTGAGGACTCTAGTGGGGCCTCTTGCGTGCACACACACAGTCTGATTTTGCCTTGTTCCCGGCCCGTGTGGACAGTGCCACGGCTCTAGCTCCGGAGCCGGGGTGGTCACTCCTCCGACCTGTACTCCCGGCCCTGGTGCTGCATCTTGGAAAGGACGCGCTCGTAAAACAGCAGGTAAGCGCTGGAGGACAGCACCTCCTGCAGGCTCGCCTTGCGGACGGTGTCATCGGAGATCCACAGCCACTGGTTGCTGGTGGAGAGAGGGTTCTTGGCCGAAGGTGGGGACCGTCGGTAAGTCACGAAGTGTCCTGAGTGCATGTCTCCATGGTGGACGACAACCGCCATCAGCCGGAAGAGGTACGTGGAGGAACTGAATGGGAGGAACGGATGCCAGTGGTTTACCGACAGGAAAAAGGGTTCCGGGCAAAAACAAAAAGAATCCTAGATGTTCAGTGACAGGGGACTGATTCGATGGTACATCCGTACGAGTGATTACTACACAGCCACGACAATAGGGACTGATACTTACTGGCATGGGAAGATGCCCATTCCGTGAGTGTATGTACCCTGTGTGTAAGCACACGTACAACTTTAGAGCAGAAGGCTTTAGGGATTTAACTGCTGATCTCTACGTGGTATCCTGAGAAATTTGAAATCTCCTTCTTCATACTCTACATACATTCACACGTGTATACACAGAAGACATATATTTAAATTCTACGTACTTTTAGAATTCTTATTTTTAAAGTGATTTCCGTTTTGGACGAAAACAGGAATGCGTAATAGTGAAATCACACCTTAAGATGAAAGAAAAATGTCCATCCACATTGGCATTCATTTCTGTGCTAAGCTAATTTTGGAAACCAAGAGAAACAGCAGCGACAACGGATGAAGAATGTGCCCCTGAAGAGTGGCTCACCTGTAGTCAGGAACAACTGGGAGGGGGAAGGGCATTGGGGCTGGCAGGGTAGGCAATAAAGATGGGGAGCAGGCGCCATTCATAAAAATTTGTGTTTTCGGACCCCCTGGCTGATTCAAAACTGCAAGAGAAAAAGGCCCAAGGCAATTACAAGTCGCAGTAGCTGTGGGTAAACAAAACATGGCTTCGATTACCTTGAGCTTAACTCCCCAGCAATGCTACAAAGAAAGAAAACCAAGTATTTCATTTTGTGTGATGTTGATTGATAAAATGTCCTTTTTGTCCTTGACTGTTTAATCCCAAGTAGAAAACGTGTGTCTAGCTCCTGGTCTGCTGTTCACTTTGAGAGCTCTGTGAACCTTAAAGCCTCCTATCCCTGATCCCTGTTTGCTAAAGACGCGCCAGAGTTAAGCTGTAGCTAATTTACTGACATTTCGACAAAGTCAAGCTTTCTCAACCTGGACACTACCGACACGTGGGCCGGATAATTCTTGGTTGTGGCGGGGGCTATCCTGCGTGTGGCAGGATGTTTCTTGGCACCCCTGGCCTCTATCCACCAGATGCCAGTAACACCGGTCTCCCATTTGTGGCAACCAAAAACGCTACTAGCTACTGCCCAAAGTCTCCTGGGGGACAAAATTCCCTGGTGAGAACCACCGATCTAAACATTCTCTCTTCTTTAGTTGCCAGCTTCTAAAGAATACCAACGTGTAACAGCGTTAATAAATGTTTATGGATGCAGGTAAAATAATGAAGGAGATGCTGATGTCTTTTTTCCTTTCATGGGTCATTTTTGGGGGCCTGTAAGTACCAAGTCAGTCACTGTGGGTCATATGGTGGCCATAGCCAGCATGCTGTGACGACTAGCAGACCTGCACCCCGCCCCCTGCTCCCCCCAGGAAAGGAAGAACCCAGAGTGAGGCAGCCCTTGATTTAAAACAGAAGCTAAGGGGCGCCTGGGTGGCTCAGTCGGTTGGGCATTCGACTTCGGCTCAGGTCATGATCTTGTGGCTTGTGGGTTTGAGCCCCACATCGGGCTCGGTGCTGACAGCTCAGAGCCTGGAGCCTGCTTCGGATTCTGTGTCTCCCTCTCTCTCTGCCTCTCCCCCTGCTCAAGCTCTGTCTCTCTCAAAAATAAACATTAAGAAAAAAATTTTTCAAACAGCGGCTAAGACTGAGCCCTCTTCCCACTACAGCTGCTTCTGACGTTCATCTATTGATCAACTGAGGAAAGGCAAAATACAGTCTTCCTGTGAATGATGTCCTGCCAGGCCACACAACTATGGATGCAAGAAAGAATAAAAGCAGTAAAGGACGCTGAGTCAGGAGCATCTGGGGTGCGGGGAAGACAGCCCTCTGGCTTGACTGGGAGCAAATGTGGGGGCTGAGTGTGGGCTCAGAGCCCTTAGAGTCTATGGGTTTTCCTCATCTATTTAATTCTAAAGAGCTCAATGTGTTAGATAAGATAGCTTTTAAAAACTGCCCAACACTGGGGCAGCTGCGTAGCTCAGTCGGTTAAGTTCCCAGCTCTTGATTTCCACCCGGGTCATGATTCATAGTTTCATGAGTTCAAGCCCGCGTGAGCTCTGTGCTGAGGATGTGGGGCCCACTCAGGATTCTCTGTCTCTCTCCCTGCCCCTCCCCCACATGCATTCTGTCTCTCTCAAAGTAAAACAAATTTAAAAACCTGCCCATCACTACCTCTGGTTCTCTCCCAATGGACTAGCGCTTGCCCTCCGACCAGTCATTTCGCCTCCTGGGGCCTCCGATTTTCCCCTCAGCGGGGCTGAGGGTCCCAAGAGCTACCTGCGGTACTGGGACCTGACTCCATTATTCATCTCTGGTGAGGACAGCAGTGGAACTAGATCAATAAGGAATTCAGTAACGAAGAAGTCAGTGATCATTAGCCAGGACCCTCCCTCCCCGTGTCACCCGTATAAACGAGATGACCATACTGCGGGAAGAAATTCACTGGACTGCTCAGAGCCAACGAGCATTCAGTCAAAAGACCAGAAGGCGATGTTAAGGTTGTCTTCCCAAATTTTTTCAACTATGATTTATCGTTTTTAAAACCATACATCTCATTACTATGGACGTTTGACCTCTTTTAAAGGGATCTTCCCCCTCACACTCCCAGTGCTGCCGTTCTCAGGTATTTAAGCCACCACCGGACAAGCTCCCTCGCAGCATAAGGGTCCCAGAAGGCGGTGACACCAAATCCCTTTTCTCTGAGCCGCACGTCCCGTGCGTCGGCTCCTGGGGCACGCACCTGATCTGGGGGCGGCCGGCCCGTCCTGCAGGTCGAGTGAGGGCCCCGCGCTCTCGCCGGGCTTAGGGCTGTGCTGCCCGGGTCTGTGCCCTAGGAGGTGGTACTTGTAGATGTCCATCATCAGGAACTCATTGAACTGCACGTGCTCATGGCGCTTCAGGGGCGTGCCGTGGCTGGACCAGCTCAGCCGCTGCAGGTGGATGCACAGACACTGAGGGAGCTGCGGGCGAGAGAAACCGAGGCAGCAGGCTGTCGGGGGCGGGACACGGCGGGTCCCTGAGAGCTAGGCCGACAAGGTGTGTGGCGTGGGCTCACCTTCCCTAGTTTCAGCTGCTTGACAAAGGTGGTCCTCTGGTGTTCCACCTTCTCCCCATCCAACGTCCCTTTGGCTTCAATCTGAAATGAAAGAAACCTCTCCGCAGAATTTCTTGTAACGCAACATCTGCGGCAAACCGCAGGGCCGACCGGTATTCCGCCTGGATTCAGCTGGCACCCGACTTTGACCTGCTGAAGGAGCTCAGCCCCCCAGTTAATTGTGACCTGTTGTCAGTTTTAGTCGTCAAGTGACAGTGACAGAGGGGCAAGAGAAGTGAGGCAGCAACGCTAGAACTCTGATGTGGGCACGTCGCCTGTTCTGTGTCTTCAAAAATTCTGCTCCACACGGTTCCTCTTCTTCAGAGGATGAAACACAAATGCTTATGGGAGTCGGGCAGGGCAGGTAAGCGTCAGTACAGCAGGGCGTAAGACAAGGGGGCTGCGGGGGGGGGGGGGGGCGGCATACGTCCTGTCTCAAAGCACAGCAGAGTCTTCCTGTAAACATTCTGTGGATGAAGTAAAACTCATCCAGAAAAGAGGTTTGGTCCATGGGCTACTGATTTCCCAGCCAAGTTACGTGACTGTGGCTAAAACGACCATCCGGGCATAGTCAGAAGAGCTCGCTGTGAGAGGCGCTCTATCAGGACACACAGGCCTAGGGGGTGACACTGGGGCTTAGGGGCATACCTGCGTACAGTTGTCACATACGACGTCCCGCACTGATTCTGATGAGATAAAGTGGTGAAGGCAGTGGTCCAGGGTCAGTGGATGCCCCTGAAGCACCAGAAAACAAAATTCACGATTACAACTTAAAAGAGAGCTATACTGAAACTCTTAACAGATGGCAGTGTGATCCCAGAGCTTTATTTGCTTTATGGCCAATAAAGCTTCACAGATACTACTGGACATTCCCTGAGCAAAGTGGAGCTCAAGGCACCCTAGGCCTGCTCCTACGAGCTATTACATAACATTGTAGAAACTTAAGGACTTCTACACTGTTTTAGATATCTTTGCATTTGAGAGTAACACATGTATGTACACTCAAAAAAGCCAAAATTCCTGCAGCCAGAGAAAAACCATCCACTTTCTTCTCCCCCCACATCGGGCCATGGTACCACACACGACAACTAAGACAGGTTCAGCCAACCAAGCGTCTGAGTAATGCACAGCACCTCAGCTACACAAAATGCCTCAAAGCCCTTTCAGACTTAAATGTCTCCAAGATAGACCCCAAATAAACCATCGCTCAATACGTACCCATGTGGCAGCTGGAATACTCAGTGAAAGGCTATCGAAGGTATCGAATCGAACGGGACTCTGAAACAAACAGTGCAGAAAATCCAGAAAGGATGCAGGTTCAAGTCAAAGCTTTACAGATGGGAAGACACATGCCTATGCAACAGTTTAATATTTAGATGCCCAACATTTCCATAATGGAACACAGTGTACTTACCCAGAAGCAAATTCTAGGACAAACAACCTTGTCAACGTAACGGGCACAGTAATACCGAAGCACAGCTTGTGAGGTAACTACAGAACATGCCTGACCCAGCAATGTAGGGATTTTATCCTCAGGAAATAACCCTGGACAAAACTACAAGGATGTTCATCACGGCATCATTTAAATCGGCACAATGTGAATAACTGAAGTTTCTAGGGAATGATTAAATAAATTACATCATGTCCACATTAAAAACAGTATAGAAGAATCGTATGCGTAATCAGAAAGATGTGCCTGTTATGGTATTAGTTGCAAAAAAAACAAAAACAAAAACAAAAAACCAGATGATAAAATAGGGTAAGAGTTCCTGCTTTTGGTGATGACAGAGTAGCTTGGCTAGACTAGCTGTCCTGAGATAACGCATATAAATTCTGGACCAAAACAAAACACGGCAACTGGAGAGCTACCGTCAACGCTTGGGAAAACAGGAACTCCGTGGGGAGATTTCCACTGTGTGACTTGTTGCCCGGGGGTGCTCCCCAGTCTCGCAGTTCAGTGTTGAGTGGAAAAAAGCAGCAGTCTTACAGGATGGAGGTATCAGAGGACTGAGTTCAGGGCTGGTAAAGAGGCTGGAGGAAATCCCAGAAAGAGGACAGCCACAGAGAGGAGGAACCCCCAGATCAATGTATAAACCCTGCCCAATTCCAAGGCAGGCACACGCCCGTGTGCACACCCACACCAGACATGCGGGCAAACTCCAGGGGCCTGGCAAAAAGCAGAAGCTAGAAGCTGAAAACACTCAGCAGAGATTTTGCTGCCCGATGTGGGGAAGACAGTTGGGCTTTGAGCTCAGCCAAGTTAACTGTACGCCAGAAGAGAATTCATTTTTTAGAGAAACGTAACAGAATCCAAAGTCTCTACTACGACGTTAATTAATATGCAATAAGAAATGACTAGACATACACTACGAAGAAAGAAGAAAATGTGAGCCATGGTGAAGGACCCTACGGATTGACCTGGATACTGAAATGAGCACAAGGACCTTAGCGAGAACTATGACAAACATGCTCAAGGACACAAAGGAGAGAGTTATTTAGTCCTGGTGGAGGACAAACGGGCAGTCTCGGTAGATATCCAGCAACTATGAAGAACTAAAAAGAAATTATACAACCAAGAGCACAGTAACCAAAATGAAAACTCTGCTGGACAAGCACACAAATGGCGACGGCGAGGAGTCTGTGAACTTGAAGACAAGTAAACAGAAATTATCCAATCTAAAGGACATGGAGGAGAGAGGCTGAAGAAAAGCGAACCAAGCCTCAGTGAGCTGTGGAACAGTACCAAGTGAACCAACAAGCAGAGAAAGAGGAATAAAATTTGGGGGGAAATTAATGGCAAAAAATATGTACAAGTTTGGTGAAAGACATGTACAGATACATGAAATTCAGCAAATTCCAAGCAAATACAAAGAAAACCACACCTGGGCACAGCATGGACAAACTGCTGAAACTCAAAAATAAAGAGAAAACCTTGTAAGCAGGCAGAGAAAAAAAATGACACTGTACCTACAGGAGAACGGTATGAATCATGCCGACTGTGCATTAGAAAAACTGGAGACCAGAAGACCACAGAACAATGCCTTCAAAGTGGTGAACTGCAAGGAAACAAGGCATGCGTGGGGGCCGCCCCTTCCAGTTTGGAGGTAGGGGGCGGCAGGAGAGAGAATGGAGGGTGGAATTCGCGCTAAGAGATTGGGCCCTGGCTCTGCCAGTCTGTGAGGCTGGGGCACGGCTCATGTCCTCAGGGGGCTCTGACTGGCAGGGTGGAGGGCATTCGGTGGGGAAGACGGGTGGGAGCTCAAATAGCAGCCTACGATGGCTCGGCTCCGCCCCCCAAGGGATGATGTCACTCCCATGAATCCACTTCCGGGCCTATCTTTCTGCTTCAGTGGCTTACTCAGTTGTTCTTTGCCTGATGCTCAAGTGTACGCTTCAAACACCACAGGTGGCCGTGGCGGGATCAGAAGGGGCGGGCAGGAAGAGTGGGGAGCAAGGAGAGAGAAGGAGGACTCTGTTATCTAGAACAATTACTGGAAATTCACCAGCTACAGCGGGAGAGCCCAAGGTAAAGCCGTGAGGTTCCTTCTGTCCCTGTTAGTTGCTCAAGAAGTAATGCGGTTTTTTTTTTTCTTTTTTAATGTGTATTTATTTTTGAGAGAGAGTGCAGGAGAGGGGCAGAGAGAGAAAGGGACAGAAGATCCGAAGCAGGCTCCACGCTGACAGCAGTGAGCCTGATGCGGGGCTGGAACCCATGAGCTGTGAGATCATGACCTGAGCTGAAATTGGACGCTCAACCTACTGAGCCACCCAGGCACCCCAGTAATGCGCTCTTCGGAGCTCATCAGCAAGGCACAGAGAGACGCCACAGTAACGCCTCCTTGAAGGCCTTTCTTCCCCTACAACTCTTCACCTAGACCTTCCCCTTTTCCCTTCCTTTTCCTGGCATTGTAAAACAGCAAGTCAACTGTGGGAGGTATCTGGACACAAGGGTTTTCCTGCACCGTAAGCGGATGCGAAGCAATCCTTCGTGCCCTGCCCAGCTGGTCTTCCCTTCCACAGACTGAGATGACTTTGTGGTCATCCATGTCCTAATGAGACACCATGGCTGGAAACAGACGTGCCGAATTAGTTCAGTCAAAAAAGCAAACAAATCAACTCAAACCAAACCACAACAACAGCAACCCCAAATCTGTATCTAACAAAACTATTCTCAAAAAGGAAAAAAAAAAAGGCAAAATGGAAGCCTTTTCATGTAAATGAAAACTAAATAAACTTGTTGCCAATAACCTAAGAAATGTTAAAGGAATCTTTTTAGGCTGAAGGGGAAAAACATCCAATGGACTTGCATCTACAGAAAGGACCAAAGAACACTGAGAATGGTAAATAGAAAACATTTCTTCAAAAACGTCTTTTAAACACATAAAGTGCTTAAAGCAAAAATTATGACATTATCGTGGAGTTTATAATTTGTAGACGTAATATATATGACAAAAATACTACAGAAAAGGGGGTAATAGAACTCTACTTTTGTAAGTTTCCTGTATTTTACAGGGAGTATATTAACTCTGAATAGACCAGGATACATGAAAATTGCATGATGTAATCACACACACACACACACACACACACACACACACACACCCTCCCCACGTAAAAAAGTAGAGCTAAAAAGCCAATGGAGGAATTACAATGGAATACTCAGAAGTATTCAATTAACCCAAAGGAAGGCAGGAAAGGAAGCACAGAGGAACAAAAAAATTCTATGAGACAAACAGTAAACAAACGGTAAACTAACAGACTTAAGTCCAACCACATACTTACGTTTAAACATAAATGGACTAAGCACACTAATCAAAAGGCAAATTGTCAAACTGAACCCAATTATATGCTGTCTACAAAAGCTACACTTCAAATACAAAGGCAAAAATTAGCTCAATAATAAGAGAATAGAGGGGCGCCTGGGTGGCTCAGTCGGTTGAGTGTCCAACTTCGGCTCAGGTCATGATCTCGAGGTCCGTGAGTTTGAGCCCCACATCGGGCTCTGTGCTGACAGCTCAGAGCCTGGAGCCTGCTTCAGATTCTGTGTCTCCCTCTCTCCACCCCTCCCCCACTCATGCTCTGTCTCTCTCTGTCAAAAATAACTAAACTTAAATAAGAGGATAGATAGATAGATAGATAGATAGATAGATAGATAGATAAATTAGAGAACAAAAAGAGATATCCTATAGAAACACTAGTTAGAAACTAATGGGACGCAATAGACTATTAAAACAAGGAGGCTTACCAAAGACATAGAAGGACATTTTATCAGGAAAGTAAGAGTCAACTCATCATAACAGCCCATATGTATACACCTAATAGCAAAGCCTCACAAGAAATTCTATGAAAATAAAACTAAAGAAAGAAAGAAAAACATGGGAATGCAAGCTGGTGCAGCCACTCTGGAAAACAGTATGGAGGTTCCTCAAAACACTAAAAACAGACCTACCCTATGACCCAGCAATTGCACTACTAGGTATTTACCCAAGGGATACAGGTGTGCTGTTTCGAAGGGACACATGCACCCCCATGTTTATAGCAGCGCTATCAACAATAGCCAAAGTATGGAAAGAGCCCAAATGTCCATCGAGGGATGAATGCATAAAGAAGATGTGGTATATATACACAATGGAGTATTCCTCGGCAATCAAAAGAATGAAATCTTGCCATTTGCAACTAGGTGGATGGAACTGGAGGGTATTATGCTAAGTGAAATTAGTCAGTCAGAGAAAGACAAAAATCATATGACTTCACTCATAGGAGGACTTTAAGAGACAAAAGAGATGAACATAAGGGAAGGGAAACAAAAATAATATAAAAACAGGGAGGGGGACAAAACAGAAGAGAATCATAAATATGGAGAACAAACAGGGTTACTGGAGGGAGGGGGGGGGGCGGATGGGCTAAACAGGTAAAGGGCATTAAGGAATCTACTCCTGAAATCATTGTTGCACTATATGCTAACTAATTTGGATGTAAATTAAAACAAGTAAAATTAAACAAAAGACAGTAAAGAAAGAAAGAAAGAAAGAAAGAAAGAAAGAAAGAAAGAAAGAAAGAAAAACAGATAATTCTAGCAAATAATTAAAGAAGAAACAATACCAAGCTTAACCAAAGTCCTTCAGGAAACAGGAGGAAGGAACACTTCCCAGCTTATTTTATGAGTATAGTATAATCCTCATAACAAAACCTGACAAAAGACATTACAAGAAACCGTAAGACCAATATTCCTCACGAACACAGACACTAATCTCCTTTAGATAATATTAGCAAACCAAACCCGGTAATATATGTAAAAGAATACATCACAATAAAGCGGGGTTAATTCTGGAAACACAAGGCTGGTTTAACATTAGAAAAATCAATCACTGCAACTCACCATATTAAGAGAATAAAAGAAAAACATGATGCTGAGTGAAAGAAGCTAGTCACAAAGGACCACATATGGTACGATTCCGTGTGTATGAAATGTCCAGAAGAGGCAAATCTATAGAGACAGAAGTAGGTCAGTGGTCGCCAGGGGCTACAAGTGTGGGGGAGATGGAGAGAAACCGCTAATGGGTACGGGCGTTTTTGGCGGGGGTTGAAAATATCCTAAAATGGATCAAGGTGCTAATTACGCAATTCTCCATTTTTGTATTGATGTCAGAAATTTTCCAAATAAAAAGTTATTTTAAAACATCAAAGCAAAAAAACAAAGACAAAAAAAACCCCAAGCGAGAGACTCTATCGTGCCTACCATCCGTAGGGACCCAGCCTTGAGACTCGAATTCCTGCCAATCCACAATGGGTCTGCCATCAGTGCAGAAAATGCCCCTGAGGGTCAAAGGACAGCTTGACACTGACTAAAGGGAGGCGGTCAGTCCACTCTGTGCGCAGAGCCCAGGCGATCACAAGCGCCATATACCAATGTCAGTCATTCTCCAGATGCTTCACGAATCTTAACTTGAAAGAAAACCATAGAAAATACCAAGTTCTGCTATTGTAGTTACCTGGTGCTCACAGTGTTTGCAGACCATGTTGCTCGTAAGTCTTCCATGGAAGGGATGCTGGGATTTCCAGTGATTGGACGTGGGGTGAGGTGACCCTGGAACACAGAACGCGTCTGGATATGCCACCTCCAGCCCCTTGGTACCAACCTCAAAATTCACCCTCCTTTTCAGTACGTGGTAGGAACTCTCCTCTTTAGAAAAAAAATGTTCCTGGAAGGTAAACTGAAATAGCTTTCCTTACTGACTTCCATCAAAAAAAAAAAAAAAAAAACAAAAACAAAAAAACCCGTTCCCTTTCACAGGAGAATTGATACAGGTCCTTAAATGTGGTTTCCGTATAACGGGTACAGCCACATTTAAAAAAGGAATTTGTGTTGAATAATGGATTTTCACATTCACTTTAAAATGTTTGTGACGTCCAAAGATAAGCAAGTTCTGAAAAACCGGCACTTTTTTTGATAGGATGGGAGTTAGAGGAATAAAGAGCGTGGTGTGCTAGTCAGAAAACTCGCACCCTAGACTCAGGCAACCCTGGGCTGGGTCCCAGCTGTGTCACCTCATCTCTGTGAGCCTCGTTAAGATGCTGCAGCCACTGGCACCCAGTCTTGGGCTCAAAAGCTAATCGTTATTATTACTTACTGACGCACAAAGGAATCAGTTTGTCTTATTTTCCCCCCTCTTAAGTTTAGGTCTTAAGAAAACAATTCCTTCTAAGGAGGACTGTGATCATTTGCCGAGGACATGACAGTTTCAGCTTTATTAAGTTCCTCGAGTGAGATCAAGGCAAGAAGGTAGAAAGAAAACCCTTGTCTGAGGTGGAAATAGGTCCGTTACTTTTGTTCGGAGCGGGAAACCAAGCAAGGCCCTGGTGTGAGGGGAACGATTCAAGATGGTCCGAACGAACAATGGAAAGCTGTTTCCAAAACACAAGCTCCTCTGCAAGTACGCACAGTTCGAGCTGGATTGGATGTCACCAGAAAAAAAAACACAATTTGTCTTCAACAACAAATCGTTGTCACATCTCAAAAGTACCCATCTTCTGTGTTACAGTTCAAGGGGAATGATTACCTCTCGTACGGCAGGTTATTTGTTTAGGAGTTATCTCTGGCTGCTGCTGTAGGGAAAAAAGAAGAATGAAAACAGACTGAAAACCCAGCCGCAATCCCTTCTACCACCCTCACGCTGCTCCTAAAGCTTACAAGCTTCTCTGCTCATGGCCCCACTTAAACCCGACTTTTAACAAGAGTTCCTAAAAGCAGCCCTGGTGATCCTCTCTGGTTGGTGACTGTACCCAATCATCAAATGCAATCAAAACACGTTTCCTCTCTCTGGAATATTCCCTCCCATCCCTTTGCTAGTTAACTTTTACCAACTCCCTAATATCTATAGTGTTCTAGGGAAATGAGGATTCATTTAGCATTCCTATGGCTCCTTGTTCCCTAGATTAGATGGGGGGGGGCAAGGGGGAAGAAATACCTTTTCTTCTCAAAGCCAATACAAATCGTAGTAATGAATCATTTTAAAGAGGCTTGGAACCCTAACCAAAGTCACCAATTGCAAAGTTTACAGCTTAAGACAATCCCCCAGCCCCACTCCCACTAGTAATTTTTATTGAGACTTTTTTTTTGACAGAGACGGAGTGTGCGCATGTGCACGCACGGAGGGAGGGGCAGAGGGAGAAAGAGCATCCCAAACAGGGCCCAAGCCCAGCACAGTGCCCGACGCGGGGCTCGGTCCCACAACCGTGAGATCACGACCTTAGCCGACACCAAGAGCCGGATGCTTAACCGACTGAGTCACCCGGGCGCCCCGAGACTTACTGTGGAGTTGAAAGTGGTGCAAAGATTACACTTGTGCTCCCTATACCTATTAAATATGCACGAACCACATACGCGTATTGAGAGGATCAATGACTTACCTCCAGGGAGTGCACATCAAACAAATGTGTGACCCGGGGCTGCCGGTCCCGCTCATCTTCCAAGGACGAGGTAATGACGTGGAATAACTCGTGGGCATCCTGTCACGGGGCAAAGCTGCCTCAGAGAGGCCCGAGGAGGCTGGGGTCGCATCAGAACCGCCCTGCGTGGACCACCAGGCACACCTGCAGCCACTGGGGCAGAATCTGCCCCCCACCTTCTCAAGGTTCAGCCCATCGACAGCTACCTCCCCGACACCTTCCCCGTAAAGGCCCTTCGACTAAGGGGCTCAAGGGGAGAGAGGAGGAAAGCAAGCTTGGGGTACAGGGCTGCCTTCACACCTGCCACCTCCCAGCCTGTCTCAGCTTTGTCAACATGGCCCTGACCTCCGCCCCGCCTACTTTTGTTGTGGTGGTGGTAAAACAAACACATCACATAAACGTTACGGCTTTAACCATTTTGAAGCGTACAGTTCCATAGGGTTAGGTACGTCCACACGTCGTGTCACCGTCACCACGGCCCATTCTCCGAACCGTCCCAGCTTCCCCAACTGAAACTCTGTTCCAGTCAAATATCAACTCCCAGCCCCTTCCTCCCTGGGCCTGGACACCCACCATTCCACTCTCGGTCTCGCAAAATCTGGCCTCTCAGAAACTCACAGAAGGAATCACACAGTATTTGTCCTTCTGTGACCGGCTTGCTACACTCAGCACAATGTCCTCAAGGCCCGTCCACGCTATAGCCCGGCTCACAATTTCCTTCCTTGTTTCCCATCTCAGGCCTGTCCTTTGCACTCTGGCCTGAGCGGCCGGCCCACATCTTCACACAGGGCCCCTTCTCATCCTTCACGTTTCTGCCGGAAAGGCACCTGCGCAAGGAGACCCTCCCGCGGGGACTCTCCCCGACTCAGCCCCCTCCCCCCCCAAGCCGGTGCAGCGGGTCCTCTACCCGAGACACAGCCCGAATCCCAGAGGACTCTGTCTCCCCTGCCCCAACCCTCTCTGCCTCCCCTGCCTCTGAGGCAGGCCATCCCCGGCCTAACACCTGTTCTGGCCTCTCCACTTCCCTCTCTGCTCCCTCTGCCCGGCTCCGGTCCCTTGGGTACAGCACGTGCCGTTCACACATAAATCAGGTCACGGCGGGTGCCTATAAAGCCTCCAGTGGTTCCCCCACTGCACACCGAGTAGAAACCCCCCTCCGGCCCAGGGCACCAGGGGCCCTGCGCAACCCGCCCCCTGCCACCGTCCGAGCGCCCTCCCCTCCGCGGCTCTGCTGCGGCCGGCCCCAGCCACACCGACCTCCCTGTCCTTCCCAAACACCGCAGCCTCGAGGCTTTCGCCCCGCACCCAGGCTCTTCACAGGACTCACTTCGTTTCAGACTTCAGGTCCCAGCAAAAATCTCGGGTCTCCAGAAGAGTCTTCTCTACCTGAAGGAGTCCCCCCACTGCTCTTCTCTCCCCGCCAGCGCCAGGCCCCTGACACTCGCACGGTCACTGTCACATCGGCACGCTTATCTTGTGGTTAGCACATTTTGAAATGACCTCTTTACTGTCCACAGAAACCTGCAAGCCATGTTTGCCGCTACAACCCCAGGCCCCGCACAAGCCCTGCCTGAGGCAGGCATTCGATAGGTATTTGTTGCAGGGGACGAACCACTGGATTCTACGCCTGAAATCATCATTGCGCTACATGCTAACTAACTTGGATGTAAACTTAAAAAAAAAAAAAATATTTGTTGCACGTATAAATGAAGCCCCTCCTAGGCTATGAATGGGCGTGATGGAGAGTGATGGAGGTACAAAGCTAAAGGGCAAGGCCCTCGAAGGACGCACAACCCAGGGGTGGACGCGGCAGCCTGGCTATTTATCGAGTGACGCTGCCGCAGCCTGAAAGGGACCAGCTTTTCCAGGGCAGCTCACAGACAAGGCGTCTGGACCAACCCTTGAAGCTGGAGCAGGGGTTCGCCAGAGGGAAAAATCTCAAGACAAGATGCCGTCAGACCCAACCCTATCGGGTCTGTGAGCCACGGAGCTCCTCGGCCTCGAGGAAAGGAAGGTATCGCAGACGAGGGCGGGGCTTCGGCGGGCACTTTAGCACCAGCGGGGCTCCAGCCCTGGCTCTGCCACTCAGAGAGCCGTGTGACTTCGGGCAAGCCACCCTGCTCCTCCGAACCTCGGTGTTCTCATCCGCAAGACGGGGACAGTGACCGTGAGTCCTGACGGGGTCGTAGTGAGGATTAAATCAGAGAACTCAACGGAGGCACACTGGCCCAACACAGCTGCCACAGCCCTGGCTCTAGACCCTGAAGAGTGGTTGACGGTGCGAGTCTGCTGCTGACCGACTAGGTCAGTAAAGCGGAGATGCGGACAAGGCCCTGGGCCAGTAGCTCCGGCTGCCTCCAGAGGGCAAGAGGCTGGCGGCCAGCCATGCTTGCCTCTTTCCCGTGCACAGCGCAGGGCTCAGTGACTGCTACCTGCTGAAGCTGCTGGAAATACATCCAAGGAGTAACTGGGACTGCACTCAAGGGTCCTTGACAGACAAGCACGACTTAGCAAAGGTATCCGATGTCCCTGGGACTACATCTCAGCCATTCTCTCGGGTTAGAGAGAGGAAAATGCAGCTAAATCGTGCCAGTTACCAGAGGAGGATTTAGTAAGAATTTTCTAAATGGAGAAACATTTCAATGTACAAGGGATTCGTCGAGATGCGTTGTAAGAAAGTAGAAAGCGTCAACACCCGGTTTACAAAGTAATGCCCGTGCAGCTTCAGACTGAACTGGAAACAGAGGTAGTCTTTAAAAACAAGGGGGGCTGGGAAGCCTTCCCCCCTCACTTTTCAGCGTTTTTAAACGCATTTCACTCCCGCCCCACCCTTGTGAGGACCCACGGGCTGTCTCCCATTTCTTGGGTCTATTATCTGGATGGTGGAGGCAGAAGCCGCCCACGCAAAGCTGGTCCCGAGACCGTCCTGGAAAGGTAGCCAGGGAGGCCGTACCAGCACATCACCGGAAGCTAAACGCCCCGTCCCTAAAACTTAACTCTCAGCTTCGGTCTCAGACTCACCGTCGGCAATAGCAGCGGTCTGAGGGGGTGGGGTGTGGTCAGGACCAAAAAAGGCAGTGACCCTGCAGTTGTGGGAAAGGGAGTACGAGTGGCTGGAAGAAGGCCCTGGGGGTGCATATGACAGCTGCTCAAGGTCTGGGGCTACTTCAATTCATCTAGCCTCTAAAAACGGATTTCTTTTTAAAAATGGGGGTGTGGTTCAAAAAAGCCCCTCTGAGCCCCAAAGGTAAAGCCACCCGCCTCTCTCTGAAAGGTCCAGGTGGCCCTGGTATCCAATGACGTGCAAAGTCACTCCAGAACAAAAAAGAGGTTGGCTCTTTGGCAATGAGGTGTTCCTGCCCTATCCTGCTAACCTTTCCACCCAACGGGTAAGAAACAAAGAAAACCCGCTGCATTTCTCCTCTGATCGCGAGAATGGGAACAGAACTTGCGATCTGGTCCCAGAATACTAAGGCAGGCTAGAATGCCACAGAAATGTACACTCAGGCCAGGCGAGCACAAGGTCGATACTGGCATTTTTTCTTCATGCCTTAGCAACGAGGCTACTTTTCAGCCGTCATCGCGAGCTCAGGCCCCAGCGCGTTAGTGGGCAGAATGGGAGGTTCACCTGTTCTTCAAATGAAGAGATCTGCCATCTGTACATTCTTAAGACATCCAACAAGCAGCTCGCATCTAAGACCTCATCGTCAGTAACTTCTTGGCAGGACAAAGCTGGAAACCAAAAAGGTGACGCCATTAGTAAATTCACTAGCCTAACAACAAGCCAGGAAACCTGTCCTGCACAACATATCAAAGCTAATTAAGCCTCTCGCTGTAAAATCCACCTTGAGTTATAGTTCTTTCATTATTCCTCTTTGTAGCCTCAACCAATGCACAGAGGGCTGTTAGGCACCGTGTATTTGCTGAAGGAATGTGATCTTTCATGAGGCTATAGCATTTAAATGAAGTACTTGATTTCGGCTATTTGAATTATCGTCATCGATATAAATTGTTGCGAGATTCCTCCTGAATGAAATGATTTTAACTCACAACTCTGAGGGCGGGAGGCCCCTCAAGACTTCATCTAGTCCAACCCACACTCAGTGCTTAACCCCCTCGCCCCACCCCACCCAACAGGACTCTCTCTGGGGCCACGGGGCCTCTGCTAGTATCTGTCTGCACTGGAGTTTCTGATCATCACGGGACAAGCTCTACGGGGCAGCATGAAAGGGTCTGCTGAGTAGTTCACTTTTCAGTCATATGTAAAACCAAGCCTAACAAACAAAAATGAACGTGTGACGGGCTCACGAGTCTATACTGTCATCACAGCTAGATCAAGGGTTGGCAAGCTGTTTCTGTAACGGGTCTGACGGTAGGCGTTTTAGGCTCTGTGGGCTCTGCCGCGACTCCTCAACTCTGCTGCTGTGGCACCAAGGCAGCCAGACCGCAAGTAAGTGGGCATGGCCGTTTGAATAAAACTTTATTTGCAAAAACAGGCCGCGGAGCAGACCTGACCCACGGGCCAGAGTTTGAGGACTCCTGATCCTGACGGCCCCCTTCCATCGCATGCCTCGCCGGCCCAGCGCTGCTAGACAGAGTGTGGGACATAAAAATACAGGGGCCCGCCACCTCTGTGCAGTTTCCCGAGTTCAACTACCTCCAGACCGACTAAGCCAGCCTGTTGCTTCTCTTTAATTTGCAGTTGGTAAACTGGAGACAGTCCTTTGGACACTTCGGGCTCTGACTCAGGAGGCTGAACGTGGTGGGGACTTTGGGGGTGGGTAGCCTGTGGAGAAGCAGCAGCCCGGGGAGCCAGTGCTAAGTCCCGAGGCTCCTCTTAGCACTGAGGACCCTGGTGTCACATCTCTACCCTCCAGAACAAAGGGTGCCCATTAGGACAGCAACCGAACCTCCTTCTTCCTCTTACGCCCCTCAAGCAGCCTGTGTGGTAGCTTTTTTCCTCTCAAGGAAAATTTTAATGTCTCCTTTAGCCTAATTTTGCTTAAAATCCCACGAGGTGATTTAGCAATATCTACTAATTTTCATGTCCTATGATTCATGTCCTAGCAGTCTGACTTTCTCAGGATCTACTGCAGGCAAACACAGGCCCGTGTGCACTAGGGGCACGTACAAGACCATTCGCTGGGGCCCATCTATGACCACAAGGCACCGGAAGCCAACAGCTAAATAAACTGAGGTATCCTGACGTTCTGGATACTGCACAATTGTGAAAGTGAATGAGGTTTGCAAATCACATATCTGATAAGGGACTGATATCCAGAACGTGTTAAAAGCTCCCCAAACTCAACAACAACAAAAATACAGACGACCCAATTCAAAAATGGACAAGGGACTTGAGTAGACATTTATAAAAAAAAAAAACAAACGATCAAAACAACTATACAAATGGCCACACAAAAACTTACGCGCAACATCGCTTATCAGTAGGGAAATGCAGATCAAAACCACAATGAGAAATCACTTCACGCCCATTATGGCTACTATCAAAAAGACAGACAATAACGAGCGTGAGCGAGGAGGTGGAGAACTGGAACCCTCTGCACACCTGTTGGTGTGAATGCAAACTGGTGCAGCTGCTCTGGAAAACGGTATAGTGGTTCCTCAAAAACATTAAACGGAATGACCATTTGGTGCAGCAATCCCACTTGGAGGTATACAACCAAAACAATAAAAAGCAGGGACACGAGTAGGTAGGTATCTGCACACCGGCGTTCACAGCAGCATCATTCACAAAAGCCAAAGGTGGAAACAACCCACACGTCCCTTGACTTATGAATGGATGAACAAAATGTGGTATGTACATACAATGGAGCATTATTCATATTTAGCCTTAAAAAGGAACAGAATTCTGACACCTGCTACCACACGGATGAACTTGAAGGACGCTGTGCTGAGTGAAACAAGCCGGACACACAAGGACAAATATTCTATGACTCCACTTCTATGAGATACAGAGTCAAACTCAGAGACACGGAGTAAAATAGTGGTTTCCAGGGTCTGGGGACAGAGGAGAATGGGAAGTCACTACCTAACGGATACAGAATTTCGATATGGGATGATGGAAAAGTTCTGGTGATGAAGAGGGGTATGGTTGCAGAGCAATGTGAATGTACTCAGTGCCACATAAATGTGCACTTAAAAACGGTTAAGATGGTAAATTTTATGTTATGGGTATCCTGCCGCAATTTTTAAAAACTGGGCAACGGAGGGGCGCCTGGGTGGCTTAGTCTGTTAAGCATCCGACTCTTGATTTTGGCTCAAGTCACGATCCTGCGGTTTGCAGGTTCGAGCCCCACCTCGGCCTCCGCGCTGGCAGTGCAGTCTGCTTGGGATTCTCCCTTTCTGTCCCTCCCTTGCTCTTTCAAAAAAATGAATAAATAAAAAAAATTTTTTTAGTTAAAAAAAACCCCAAAAACAAAAAACTGGGCAAGGGAAATGAGTAGGCAATTCACAGAAGACAGAAGACCAATAAACTCACAAAAGAGAAAAAAAATGAAGGAGGTAAAGCTATATGTAGGGACAAGGACATTTCTCCAATATGTATTATATTATTTGCTTAGGAAAAAACATAAATGAGACAATATATAATTTTTGTGGGTACTTAAAAACATATTTCAACGCGTAGAAAACAGCCTGGAAGGATACACTTATATTTTACTTTGTGAAGAAAGGAGGGGAACAGGATTGGGGCAGTGATAAAGGGAACTATGGCCTTATGTAATGGTTTAATTTTTTACAAGGAGAATTTGTTCATGCATTACTTGCATAATTAAAAATTACCTCTAAAAACCAAAATAAAAAGTCACTGAGAAGCAGACACAGAGAGGGGAGAACAGACTGAGGTGGAGTGGCCCTGCACGGCTCTGGCTCCCAGCACAGCATCACGCGTGTGAAAAGGGGAGACCGGAGGTCACGCTAGGACGGCTCCTGAACCTGCATTATACTGCCTGTAGGGACATTTCAGCTTTTCACTCTGGAATGGTATTTATTTTTAACAGGGTAGTAGAAGATTTTTAAAAATTTTTTTATTTGTGTTTATGTTTGAGAGAGACAGAAAGAGAGCGTGAGCGGGGGAGGAGCAGAGAGAGAGGGAGACACAGAATCCAAAGCAGGCTCCAGGCTCTGAGCTGTCAAAACAGAGCCCAACGTGGGGCTCAAACCCATGAACCGTGAGATCATGACCTGAGCCGAAGTGGGACGCTCAACCGACTGAGGCACCCAGGCACCCCTAGAAGAAATTATTTTCAAACTGCCTGTTATACAGAACAGTAGAACTCGCTTTCCGTGTCAGGCTGGGCTCGCCGGGGAAAACACCCCAGTGAAGCAACAATGAGCTGTTTTTTAAATCCATTTTCTTCCTGACTGTGAGAGTAAGCTATAGAAATATGGTTGTTTTGTTTTCTCTTAATGTTCCCAAACTGTCAATTGCACAAGACCAAAACGGCCTGTCCGGCCTTTATCTGTGGACATTTTTGCTTTGCTGAAGTCAAATTACATCGTATTTTGAACACTGCTCTTTTTAAACTCGGTATTATAGCCTATGCCTCTCCCAAATTAAAAAAACAATACAACACAACACTTTATAAAGATGATTCATAACAGCTACGTAATATTTTGTTGACTGCTTAATCATTCTACTGCTGGACATCGACATCTTCTACCCCCTGCCCTCCTTTGTAACAACGTGTTGGGAGATCTTTGTACATACAATCGCATTTCCCAAATCGTGTTCTGTGGAATGTCCTTGGGATGTTAACAGATGTTATGGGAGGAAAAACTCGTTCTACAGTCAAAAGAACTGGCCTAAAAATGAAGTTGGACTGGTGATTTCCTTTACCGATACACCCTTTACCAAGACTGTTATATATGTGACTTCCCAAGCTCGGGGTTGCTGTTCAGCCATTCCTAAACTGGCTTGCTCTCAGAATTCCATTTCAGGCGAGTGCAAATCACGGTCGGCAGAATTATTAGGTCAAATGGAACCGGGCATTTTGCAAGCTATCACTGTGTGGTTCCAAGCTGCTTTCCAGAAAGTCTGCCCTACGTTACACCACCACCAGCACATGTGAACACGTCACCCATCAGAACTGTGGATTGTTCAGTCTTTGCTGACAAGCAAAACGACGATAACCCCTCCAGTATGCTATTTATGTTTCTCCGATGATGGCCACGTTGAATATTTGAGGGTCTGTTAGATAACACTGTGAACCTGCATACAATCTGTACTATTTCTTCTGCGAATTACCTTACCTCTTAGGCTAAGACACTTCTTTTCTTTAAACTTTAATAAACCAGAGTACTTCTCACCATCAAAATGTTTAAGTGGCAGTGGATGTGTTTTCTTCCCTAAAAAAGCTATTAATAAGCTGACGATAATTTAAAAATAAATGGCTACATCTTTAATTAAAAAAACAGCTGTTTGTATCTACTGGACCCTCCGTGTTTTGTTTGTTTGTTTTCTATAACGATCTGTACGATCTTTTTTCACACAAAGGCTATTAACCCTTTGCCTGTCACCTGGGCTGCTGCTTTCAAAACGCACACAATCCCCTTTAAATTCCCAGTTAGATACCTTTGAGGAGGTGCAACAAGGTTAAGGATAAATACTGGTGTGGGGGGGGCTCCTTCTGATCCCTGGTGTACTGGGTGGTAAACTCTTCCAGCCACTTGATGAAGGCGGGGCAGGCAGACAAGCCTTGCAGCAGGGAGTTCATGAAGCAGGTGTTCCCTAAGTTGACCAGCCCGGGCACCAGCCCTGAAAAAGTCGGGGGAAGAAGACAACAGCACATCACATGGGACCGGCTCTTTTTTTCTCTCCCATTTGGGAGCCAGAGTTTCTGCACTGTGGCCTGGAGTTTAAAATCCCAATCTCACAAAGTCCGTGCCCACTGACATCGGGGGCCAGGCATTCGATCCGCGCCGAGGCCCGGTCCTAGTGTGGCTCCTTCAGGAGACTGTAAGCGACAGAAGGAGGTCCCCCGTCACGTGTTACATCTGAAGGCCGCCACGGTGTCTGGCACAGTTTGGTTTACGCTGAGTGTACAAAAACACTTAGTAACAACATCTCTCTCTTTCGCCCCTTTTCTCCCTCCTTTGATAAGAAAGCAACGTTTCTCAGAACAGAAGAAAACAATTGTTCTTTTGTTGCTCCCCAGGACAATGATCTTGTTCTTAGAATCAGTTCGAAAGACACCACCATAGCAACTGTGATCAGTCTTTCTGCAAAGAGATCAACAAAACCTGACGTACTTCCCTCTTCTGCTGAAACCTTTTTAAGAAACTTTTCTTTAATGCAAAGTTCTCAAACTTTTGTGCACAAAAGAAGAGAGGATACGTAACGGACTCTAATTGGAACCACCCCCAGATTTAACAACGATCAACATTTTGTTCCACCTTATCCCCTTTTTGGTTTGCTTGTTGTTGCTGACTTTTAATCAACACAGTGAGAGCAGCATTTACAAGAGGGGGTACTTTTTTAAGGAAAGAGAATTTTGTATTAAAGACACTAACTTGAAACGTTTACTCGTGACTAGCTGCTGGTCGGTGAACCCACAAACGCGTCACACAATGAGTCAGTTGTGGCACTGAACAACACGAGTACCATGTTAAGGAGAACAGCCACGTGAACTTTTTCATTACGGAGCACGTCTCAAACTCGAGACTGTAGAGGGGGTGAAACAGAAATCTTTTCACTACAGGGTCTAAAATAATGAGTCGTTAAAATGAACTTCTCTTTAAAAGAAAGTACTGTTCGGAAACCGAAGATACAAGAGAACAACAACAACAACAACAACAGAACCCTCCCTTTTTTGTACTGTTTTGGGACGGGAAGGGCTGGGGTCAAGTGCACAGACTAGGCTGCGATGACCTCATTCTTACCTTTTCTACGCTTCTTTCTTTCTGTAATGGGACCCCAAATCACATAGATCCCTGCGGCAAGGGCAGCAGCAAGTCCCCCTATAACACCCCAGTTCTTCATGACTTTATATCTAAAAAAGAAAATAGGCTTACACTCTTCCCTCATCATGGACACAATACGTATGACTATAGACACAGGTGCACAGAAATAACATTTCATCAAAATAACCCAATGGCCCACCAAACACCTCACTTTCAAGTTGAAGTAATGATACTGTTAGGATTATGTCTTGAAAATCAGCACGTTCAGACGTCAGGATTTAAAACCGAAGTCAGAGCACAGAAGCCCCATCTCCCTCAGGGGGCATGCCAAGGTTCTCCCCTTACTCTGCCTCCCACGCTGCTGTCACACCGGCCACCTCAGGACCTTTGCACTGCTCCTCCCTCTGCCTAGAATGCTCCCCCCTGCCGGATCACTGCATGGCTCTCTCTTACCTCCCCTTCATCTCTTTTTTTTTTTTTTTCATTTTTTTTAATGTTTATTTATTTTTGAGAGACACAGGGTGCAAGCGGGGAAGGGGCAGAGAGAGAGGGAGACAGAATCCGAAACAGGCTCTAGGTTCTGAGCTGTCAGCACAGAGCCTGACACCGGGCTCACGTGGAGCCGTGAGATCATGATGTGGGGCTCGAACTCAAGAGCCATGAGATCATGTCATCTGGGCCAAAGTGGGACACTTAGCCAACTGAGCCACCCAGGCGCCCCCCTCCCCTTCACTTCTAACCAACAATTAGAACCTGTACTCCTGGTTCCTTTTACCCAGTTCTGCTTTTTCTTTTTACCACCTTCTAATGTAACATTCACTCATTAACTAGGGCTATTGTCTGTCTCCCCCCCTGGAATGCAAGTCCCCGTGGGCAGAGATCTTTGTCTCTTTTACTCACTGGCATATCCCAAGTCTCTAGATCATGCCTGGCAACTAACAGGTTCCTAATAATATTTACTGAATGACTGGATACTGGAGACAACATATAGAAATACTAAATAGGGAAGGGGCATACTATATATAGCATAACCGATCTACTAAACATTTACTAAATTAAAAATTTCTTAATTTGAGGCTTGGCTTAAACACTGAAGTTATTTTACTACAAACGAAGACATTTCAGCAATTTAAAACACTGTTTTTATGCAAAGTTATGTATTTCCACCAAATAAGACAAACTATGTGTGTGTGTGTGTGTGTATACACATACATACAACATATACTGGTATATATGTGTTAGATATGTGTATATATGTGTGTGTAATATATTCTTATGCCAATATTTGGCTCCCGTGAACATTGTTTTGAGCTCAGCTCAGTCAACATTAACTCGATGAGGAGTCACTAGTGATATGAGTAACTCTGTCTCCAACAACCAACACCTCCCTAAGGTCACAACTAATACGATACATAACTGATAACGGAATTCCAAATCAATCTTTGTTCTCCTAAGACAGAGTCCATAGAACATGCACAGAGCTGGGTTAGGAAAGGACAGGTGCATTAATCTGGCTCAATTCTGGTTTTTCTATTCCTCAGGGCGTCATTCCACTTTCACAGCCTCGGTTCTGTTACCTGTGCAATGGGCACAATCACGAGATCCAGCTCATGGAATTCTCAGAATCAAACAAGCACTAATGCACAGGATGCAAAGTAAGGGCTCGGGGAGCCTGGGTGCCTCAGTCAGTTAAGCATCCAACTCTTGAGAGCAGCTCAGGTCGTGATCTCACGGTTGTGAGATCGAGCCCCGTGTCAGGACTCCGTGCTGAGCGTGGAGCCTGCTTGTGATTCTCTCACCTTCTGCGCCTCCCACGCTCACGTGCTCTCTCTCAAAGTAAGTAAATATTAAAAAAAAAAAACCAGAGGGCTTAATAAATGTTAGCTGCTACAATTATTAAGTATTATAATCTCAATTTCATTTGTGAAAGCTATTCTTGAATTTCTTCGCGCACTACTGTGCTGACTTCCACACAACAGGTGCGTTAACGAAACTGCCCTGAAAGGTTAAAAAGAACCATCACTGAAAGCATAAAAAAAGTTTTTTTAAATGTTTATTGATTTTTGTGAGAGAGACTGAGCATGAGCAGAGGAGGGCAGAGAGAGAGACAGACACAGAATCCGAAGCAGGTTCCGGGCTCTGAGCTGTCAGCACAGAGCCCGACAGGGGGCTCGAACCCAGGAACGGTGAGATCATGACCACAGCCGAAGTCGGCCGCTCAACCGACTGAGCCACCCAGGCGCTCCTAACCAAACACCAATATTTAGGGGTGCATACTCTATGCCAGGCACTGTGATGATCTTATCCCATCAGAACAATCCCACAGAGGTAGATTTTATTATCATCTCCATTTTCACGGATGAGGAAACCAAGAGACGAGCCAACTCCGTCAAAGTGAGAGAGGCCGCGGGGATCTGAGCGCACACCCGTAGGGCTGCCGGGTCTGTGCTGGAAACCACAAACCTCGTGCGGGAACCTGAAGGACAGAGCGTCGAAGGGATGGGAGCGGGGGCTTGCCCAGGTCCTCCGCAGGGTATGGACAAAAACCCCAGCACATGGTGACTCCGGAAACCCCATTCCCCTGCAAAATGACAACCCGAGGAGAGTAGTGGGGTCTGGGAGTAAAAAGACCTGTCTTCTCCCCCAGCTCTACTGTGAGGTCAGCTGTAGGCAAAGCCGACTCGGGGCCTGTTTGCCACCTGCAGAATGGGGGCACTGGACAGGACGGCCGCTGAGGGCTCCCAGCCCTGGGAGCTCCCTAAACCTGCTCCAGTTCCAGAGGAAGGAAGCTGAGATGAGCGGCAGGTCTCAGTCATTTAGGGTCAGGAATGGGGGTGCAGCGCTCAGCTCTCAAGCCTGGAGCCTGTGGGAGGATGAGTAAGAGAAGGGAAATAGGGACCCTGACACGATTGGGGGACCCATACTATTGGGGTTCCTAGCAGGAATGGGAGACCATACCAGGACTGGAAGCCTTCACAGGTTAAGGGGTGCTGATCGGTTCAGGGACTCTTGCAAGATAGAGATTCACTAATAAGATTGAGAATCAGCGATCCCTGGCTTAACTAGGCGGTGGAGGGTGGGGGGCAACAGGAATAGGGGTACTGCCCAAATGAGGAAGACCCGGGGTGCTTTGCAGGGCGTGAGAGCACCGTGGCAGGATTGGGGAGCGCCGGCAGACCAGGAACTGACATGGCTGGGGAGTCCGGAAGGACTGGGGGTGCCCTGAAAGGATTAAGGGGTCCTGGAAGGCCTGTGAGGCCCTGAGAGGTCTGAGGGGCACTGGCAGAATTCGGGGCTTTGACGAGCCCGAGAGTGTCTGGAAGTTCTGGAGACAAGGACAGGATTGGAGGAGGCAGTGGCGGGCGGGGATGGGAGGGCAGGGCGCTGAGAGAATTTGGGGCGCTAGCAGAACTGGGGAGGGCTGACAGAACTGCGTTGCCGAACAACTGGAGGCCCTGGAGGCCCATCCCCCGTCCCGCCTCGGGGCCTGGGTCTCCTACCAAGCCCGACGCAGAAACCTCCAGAATGCTCGCTCCGGCCCCGGGGACCCTGCCAGGGCCGTGAAAAGGCCGCCACAGGCCCAGGCTGGGGACCCTGGCCCCGGCCTCTCCGGCCGCCCCCCCCCCCCCCAGGCTCACCTGACGGCCGCCCCGGTCCGCAGGAAGCGCTGGATGGCCCTGTCGGCCGCGGTCATCGCCGCCTGGGCCCGGGAGCTCAGCATCGCGGCCGCGCGGGAGACCCGCCGCCGCGCCCCCCGCCGCCACCACCTCGCTGGACTGAGGGCTCCTAAGGCTCCCGAGGCGGCGGAACCCGCGGCCACAGTCCCAGCTCCTCCGGGGAAGGTAGGCCGGGGACCGGCTCCCCGGAGAACCGGAAGCAGCCGCCGCCGGAGAACAAGAGACGACGGACCACATCCTTGTTTTTCTTTTTCCCCCCGCTTAGCAACGCGCGCGGGCGGCGGTTACCGAGGGAGGCCCTGCGGCCTGCTTGGTTTTTCAAGTTTTGTTCGGGCTCCGTTCGTTTTACATACAGATGTCCCACTAACAGCCCCAAGGGTCATTTTAATTTTCTTCGTTATGAAGAGGGCAGCCCAGCCCGAAAGCGGGGATCAGGCCTCGGCCACCAATAGTTATTATTGTCGTCAGAGTGGACATAGGTTGCAGAGGAAGGGCCTTAGTGAGCCTGTGGTCCGTCTCTGACGGCATCAATGGAGAAACCTAGGCCTTTGATAACAGCCACCACACATAAGGTGTACTTGCGTGCATTGCTGAGTACGTCACGTGCATTACTTTCAGCCTTCACAGCACCCGTATCATGACCCACACTTCACATCCCAGGAGACCCACGATGCTTACAAGTAGCTTGTAAATGGAGGAAAGGAGATTGGCAGGGAAGTCTGAGTGTCCCCAGAAGAGCGCTGTACGGTTGAAATATAACCAAGGTCACATTTTAAATGATCTGATAGCCACATGAAAGTTAAAAAAAAAAATCCAATTAATTTTATTTTTCTTTTTTTCCCCGCCCGCCCCTGAAATTAATTTTAGCAATAGCTTTTACTTGACCCGATATGTCCAAGATATTGTCATTTCTTTGTAAGCATTATTAATGAGACCATTTACATTCTTTTTTTTTTTTTTTTTTGTCTAAGTACATCTTAATTTGAACCAGCTCCTTTTTCATGCGTTCCATAGCTGCTCATGGCCAGTGGCTACCACATTGGACAACACAGCTTTTCAGCATTAGAGCCAGAGAGAATGTGTGCCCTCCCTTTTAATCACTTTCTCCAACTCCAGAGCAAGTGATGGCGCCTGCTTTAGTACAGAAATCAATGCTTTAGCTCAGTGGTTCTCAAAGTTTTTGGTCTCAGGACCCCTTGGTATACTTAAAAATTAATTGAGCTTGAAAAAAAAAATTGAGAGCTTTTGTTCATGTGGGTTATATCTAACTATACTTATGCTATTACAAATTAAAATTGAGAAATAGTCGGGTTCCTTTTTTTTTTTTTTTAATTTTTCTTTTTCAACGTTTTTTTATTTATTTTTGGGACAGAGAGAGACAGAGCATGAACGGGGGAGGGGCAGAGAGAGAGGGAGACACAGAATCAGAAACCGGCTCCAGGCTCCGAGCCATCGGCCCAGAGCCTGACGCGGGGCTCGAACTCACGGACCACGAGATCGTGACCTGGTTGAAGTCGGACGCTTAACCGACTGCGCCACCCAGGCGCCCCAGTCGGGTTCCTTTTAAATTAAGTATAATGTATACAGTAAGACTCAACTATATTTGGTTTTGTGAATTTTGGCAAATGCATAATCGTGTAACCACTACCACAATGGATACCATGATATAGAACCTTCCCACAACCTCCCCCCCCCACACACAAAATTACCTCCTGTCCCTTTGTAGTCCAGTCTTCCGCCCACCTTCAGCCCTAGCAACCACTGACCGAGAGTGAGAAAAGTTTTAAAATCCAAGACTCCCAAATGATTTTGCCCAACTGTAGGCTAACGTAAGCGTTCTGAGTCCATTTAAGGTAGGCTAGGCTAAGCTGTAATGTTCAGTAGGGTCGGTGCATTAAATGCATTTTTGACTTCGGATATTTTCCACCTATGATGGGTTTAGGGCAACATAACCGCATCACAGGTCAAGGAAGATCTGTACTCCTCATTCCATGAAGTTAACAATGCCTGCAGCCTGACCCCCGCTGCTCATCTGACCAGCATGGGTGCGGTTGTCATTGACTAATAGAAGTTCTTAAAAATAAAGACAAATTACTAATTTATGTTGATAACACAGCTCCCAGAAACCAGGCAGTGCCCGCTCTCACATCCATCAGGCAGATCAAGGATTTGCAGCATCCTGGGAGATCACAAGGTCATCTGTCAGAGCCTTAGGCATCTTTCAGTTGCTGGGATTGTTTTGCAGGTAAATGGCTTATTTGAGATCCTAACCTCCACGGGATAAAAACCCCAAGCGGTGTTTTCCCAACTGCCCCCACCTCTTACAGTCAGTCTTGCTCCTTTGACACCAAGGAGTAGTTCCCTAAATAACGCAACTTTGTAGCCACTGCCATCTCATTTCAATATTTAAATCACTGTCCTGTTTATTTTCTTATTTAAAACTCAAACGTGATTCAAAAGTCTTCTCCCAGACTCCGGAGGAGGGAGTGACCCGGAGAGAGAGGAGTCTAGCTCTGAATACCTTTCCCACTTTCTCTCCTACCTCCCCTGTGTCTCAGAAGGCAGACTTCAGAAATTGTGATCGCCACAAAGCCACAAGAAAGATCTGGAATCCAAACGAGAGCCTTCTTAGTATTTTTAAAAAGTTATCATTGTGCTATATTTTCCTACCACAGAGGTAGACTATGAAAAAGAGCATTGAGGGGCGCCTGGGTGGCTCAGTCAGTGGAGCATCTAACTCTTGATTTCGGTTCAGGTCATGATTTCCAGTTTGTGAAATCGAGCCCCATGTTGGGGCTCTCCCTCTCTCTCTGCCCTTCCCCTGCTCTCTAAATTAATTAATTGATTGGCTGACTGATTGATTGATTGATTTTAAAAAGGTATTGAATTCCGTTCCAGCCTTTACAACTTGATACAGGGTTTGACACAGACTTTTCCTTGGAGTACTCTCATTAGTAGAGACCTCAGTGCCCCTCTCCTCAAAAGCCACACTGACCCAACACCTCTTAATAAACCCTGAGGGCAGGACTGGCACAAATGTCTGGGTTTGGTTGGCAACTCTCTCAAGGTAGATTATGTAGCATTTGGTGTCTTTTCTCCTTGGCTTTGGGTCTACATGCCTGTTCTGGAAAAACAAGACAATCCTTTCACAAGTGTGAAACACCTGCTTTTTATTTCCAGGCAGAGAAAATAAAAACAGAAGGATACAAGCTGTGGTTGCTTCATAAGACTATCCCCCCGCCTCCAAAAAAAAAAAAAAACCCGAACAAAAAACCTAACAGTAACAACAAAATGACTCAAAAATGGGTAAATTCTCCCTCAAACAGCACTCCAGCACTCTCCTGCCCTCCTCTCCTGTTGTTGTTTTTCCCAGAAGTCCTCTGAGCACAGAGTTGGCCCTCATATCAGCCAACTCCCCAGATGAGTTATGGGTTGACCCCAGGGCCAGAAGGGGATGGGATGAAGTTGATAAGAATCATCTCAGATTTCTAAATGTTAAGTAGAGGTGAAAAGGGTTTCTTTGCTCAAACTGGACCCTTTGGGGAGTCGAATGTAGTGTTAATAATATTAGGACTACAGGTGTGAACTGGGCTTAAATAAAGAGATCCTTGGGGTTCTAGATCTAGACTGAAACTTCCATCTGGTGGACTGCGTGAACTTAGGCAACTCATCTTTTTCCCTGGGTGTGATGGTTAATTTTATGTGTTAACTTGGCTGGGTCCTGGTGCCCAGATACTTGGTTATTCCGGATATTTCTGTGAGAGTCTTTTTGGGTGAGATTAATATTTAAATCTATAGACTCTGGGTAAAATCGATTGCCCTTCCTAACATAAGTGGGTTGCATCCAATCAGTGGAAGATCTGAAGAGAACAAAGAGACTGATGACCCCCAAGCAGGAGGAAATTCTGCTAGCAGATGGCCTTCAGACTTGAACTACAATATTGGCTCTTCTCTGGGTCTCTACCTTGCTGGCCCACCCGAAATATTTTGGGCTTGCTAATTTCCACAATCATATGAGCCAATACCTTAAAATTGATCTCTCTGTCTCTGTCTCTCCCTTTCTCTGATAGAATGTATATCAGATTGGAAATATGAAAAATATAACACACAGTGATGTCGACTATATGAGGAAATAGGCACTCTTGGGCATCCCTGTGGGAGAGTAAATGACTATCTCCATCCTAGACAGTTTGAACTACTTAGAAAAATTAAAAATCTGCATATTCTGTCACCTAAGTAGGTACCATACACACACAAGAATAAGGATATTTATTGCAGCCTTATTGCTAATACTCAAAGATTGGAAGCAATCTAAATATTCAGCAAAATTATGGGAACCCCACACAGCTTAGTACTGTGTACTATGAAAATAATGAGCCAGCTCTTTGTGGGTTGACAAGGAAGGTTCTAAGATTCCAAGACGTTGAGAGAGAACAGTGAGGTGCAGGACAATGAAATGGAATGCTGTTATTTGCAAGAGAGAATAAAAATTAAGTGATTATAAATATAGGGCTAATAAAGAAACTGGGAGCACAGCCTGCCTCTTGTAAGGAAATTATGTTACTGAGGACAGGGAAAGACATCCTTTCGTCCTTTGTGAATTTTGTACCATGGGCATGCATTATTTATTCAAAAAATAATTAAAAATTTAAAACCTGAAAAACATAGGGGAAACAGTATCAAAACTGACATCCCTTCTGGTAAAAAATGTTCATTAGAAACTTGTAAAAAAAAAAAGTGAAAAAGCAAGCTATCATAGGATCAGTATGATCTCAAATTTGTAAAAAGATATTTATGTATGGGTGTCCCTGCATCACAAAATGATTGGAAGGTATACTCCCAAAGTAGTAAGTCTGGTTATCTCTTTGTGGTATATAGTAATATATATTTTTTATTTTCTTCTGAACGCTTTTGCATGTTATCTGAATTTCTATACTGATCATTTATTTCTTCTAGTTAGAAAAGTGATTTTTAAGAGAAGACTATATGTAAAATTTTGCCTTTCTTTATGCAATAGTTCTGAATTGTTGCAATGTTTGTAACTCATATCCTGGTTGATCTCCAGTCTCCAGGGGGATCCTAAAACTCAGCCTTTAGGCTCATCTTACCTCAGATCCTGATCATAATCATAATAAGACCACATTTAACCTTTCCTAGGTAGTCCTTTATAAAAATAATTTGCAATTAGCAAATGCAGTCGTCATTATCTAATTTATATGGCTGATCAATTCGTACATTGTGTATATTCACCCTCTTAAACTCGCAAGCCTCAATAGGCCTTTCAGAACTCGGATATGGTTAACCGTGTATGTTTCCTCCTATTTGATGTTAATTTATTCTTGTCAAACAGTAACTGTATTCCTCTCTTTGTTTTTCCCTGGTAAGAACGGCATTCAAAGTCACCCACTCCTGTTCAAACAATAGTCCTGTAAGACCTTAGCACATTGCCTCAAGAAACTGCCAGATAGTTTTCCAAAGTGTTTGTATCTGCCCCCAGTTTCTGGCCCAGGGCTCCCAGAACCTTTGTACTTTCCTAAGTGATACGAGCACCAGGAGCGTCTTTGGTTCTACTGAGGTGATTCTGAATGGGCTCTGGATGGCTCCTGGATGATTAGAAGCTTGGAACTTTCAGCTCTACCCCTCATCCTCCAGAGGAGGGACTGGAGGACTTAATAATTGATCAGGCTTATATAAAGAAGCCTCCATAAAATCCCAAAAGTAGGGGTTTGGAGAGCTTCCAGGTTGGCAAAGCCATCCCAGCTCCGTGGGAACAGAAGTTCCTGCACACATGGGACCCTCACAGTCCTCACCCTGTGTATTTCACCCTATGTCTTTATTCATCTGACTGTTCATCCGTATCCTTTAATAAACTGATGAATGTAAGGAACTATTTCCCTGAGTTCTGTGACCCACCCTAGCAAATTCAGTGAACCAGAGGAGGGGGTAATGGGAACCTCCAATTCTTAGCCAAATTGAACAGAAGCTGCGGGTAACCTGGAGACCTACTAATTACAGATGGTATCTGTAGTGGGGTGCAAGCAGTTTTGTGGGACTGGGCCCTTCATCTGTGGGATCTGACATTCTCTCCAGGTAGACAGTGTCAGGATTGAGTTACATTGTAAGACATGCAGCTGATGTTGCAGAGAATCGGTGGGTGTGGGAAATCATGGTATGAGAAATCTGGTGACAGAGGTGTGGTGAGTTTGGTAGTGGTGTGAAAAGTACAAGAACAATCCTGGAAGGAGAGCTGGACTTTTCCCAATTCAGGAAAACTGTGCAGGTTTTCCCTACACATGGGTTCAAAGAGCTAAAGGAACGAATGAGACCAAAGTCTCACCAAATAGAGGACGCTAATAAAGAGATAGAAATTATAAAAGGAAATCAAATAGAAATTATGAACTTGAAAGAATAACTGAAATGGAAAATTCACTAGAGGGACTCCACAACAGATTTGAGCAGGCAGAAGAAAGAATTCGTGAACACAAAAATAGATCAATCAAGATTATCCATTATAGGAACAGAAAGAAAAATAAAGAAAGAACAATGATCAGAGGCTTAGAGATCTATAGAACACCATCAAGCATGTAACACATGCACAATAGGAATCTCAGAAAAGAGGAAAAAGAAAGGGGCATAAAGAATATTTGAAAAAAATGATGGCTAAAATTTGATGGGAAACACATCCAAGAAGTTCAGGGAACTCCAAGAAGGATAAATTCTACACATCCAAGAAGTTCAGGGAACTCCAAGGAGGATAAATTCAAAGATATTCACACCTAGACACATAATTAAGCTGTCAAAAGACAAGGATAATTTTGGAAGCAGAAAGAGAGGTGACTCTCAAACAAAAGGAATCTCAAAAGATTAACGACTGATTTCTCATCAGAAACCATAGGGAACAGAAGGCAGTTGGATGATATGTTCAATGACCTAAAAGAAAAAAGAACTGTCGATCAAGAATTCTGCATCTGGCAAAACTACTCTTCAAAAATGAAGGAGAAATTAAGATATTACCAGATAAGCAAAAACTGAGATTTGTTTCTAGCAGTCTTGCCCTGCAACAAATACTAAAGGGAATCTTTCAGATTAAAATGAAAGGACACTGGGGTACCTGGGTGGCTCAGTAGGTTGAGCGTCCGACTTCGGCTCAGGTCACGATCTCACAGCTCGTGAGTTCGAGCCCGGCGTCGGGCTCTGTGCTGACAGCTCGGAGCCTGGAGCCTGCTTCGGATTCTGTGTCTCCCTCTCTCTCTGCCCCAACCCACTCGCATTCTGTCTCTGTCTCTCTCAAAAATAAATAAACGTTAAAAATTTTTAAATAAAAATAAAATGAAAGGACACTAGTTAGTAATTCAAATCCACCTGAAGAAATAAAGAGCATCTGTAAAGATACTTTCAAAGGTAACTTTGGTACTCAAAGGTAAATATGAAAAATGGAAAAATGTGTTTTTTGTTTGCAACTCATTTTTGTCTTCTGACTTAAAAGGCAACTACATAAAGCAATAATTATAAATCTATGTTGAACATTGTGTGCCCACACAATGCATAAAGATGTAATTTGTGGGGTGCCTCAGTGACTCAGTCAGTTAAGTGTCCAACTCTTGATTTCAGCTCAGGTCTTGAGCTCAGGGTCATGAGTTCAAGCCCCATGTTGGGCTCTGTGCTGGGCATGGGGCCTACTTAAAAAAAAAAAGATGTAATTTGTATCATAACAACTTAAAAGGTGGGAGAAATGAAGATACACAAGGGCAAAGTTTTTGTAAAATAATGAAATTAAGTTGGTATTAATCCAAACTAGATTGTTATATATTGAGATGTTAATGGTAATCTTCAGGAAACCACTAAGAAAATGACTAAAATATATATACAGTGAAGGAAATGACAAAGGAATTAAAACGGCACACTAGAAAACATATATTAACACAAAACAAGGCAATGATGGGGGGAATTGAGGAACTAAATAGACATAAAACATAATTTGTTTTCTACATGATCAGTGATCACATTAAATGTAAATGGACTAAACTCTCTAAAATCCAGAGATTGACAGAATGGATAAAACAATATGATCCAACTGTATGCTGTCTACAAGAGTTTCATTTCATTTTATTTATTTTTTAATGCTTATTTATTTTTGAAAGAGAGAGACAGAGACGAAGTGTGAGTAGGGGAGGGGCAGAAAGAGAGGGAGACACAGAATCCAAGGCAGGTTCCAGGCTCTGAGCTGTCAGCACAGAACCCAATGTGGGGCTCGAACTCATGAAGTGTGAGATCATGACCTGAGCCAAAGTCAGACGCTTAACTGACTGAGCCACCCAGGCACCCCTACAAGAGTTTCATTTTAGGTTCAAAGACACAAATAGGTTGAAAGTAGAAGAATGGAAAAGGTCTTGCCATGCAAAGAGTAACCAAAAGACAGCTGAAGTGACTATGCAAATTTGAGACAGAATAGACTTTACGACCAAAAAAATTGTTACTAGAGACAAAGAAAGACATTTTATGATGAGAAAAGGGTCAGTCCACCAAGAAGATATAACAACTGTAAGCATACACACACTTAACAACACAGCCCCAAAATACATGAAGAAAAAGAGGACAGAATTGAAGGGGAAAATGGACAACTCAAGAATAATAGTTGGAAGGGCACCTGGATGGCTCAGTCAGTTGAGCATCCAACTCTTGATCTCAGCTCAGGTCTTGATCTCCGGGTGGTGAGTTCAAGCCCTGTGTTGGGTTCTGCTGGGTGTGAAGCCTACTTAAAAAAAGAAGGAGAAGAAGGAAGAGGAGGGGAGGAAGAAGGAGGAGGAGGAGGAGGAGGAGGAGAGTTGGAGATTCCAATACCCCACTTTCAATAATGGATAGAACAACCAGACAGAAAATCATCCAAGAAAGAGAAGTTTGAGCAACACTGTAGACCAACCATATCTAGCAGACATCTATAGAACATTCCCCACAACAACAGCAGAATACACTTGCTTCTCAAATGCACATGGAGCATTCTCCAAGATAGACCATACGGTAGACCATAAAGTAAGTCTCAGCGAACTTAAAAAAGATTGCAACCATGCAAAGTATGCTCTCCAACCACAATGCAATGAAATTAGAAATCAGTAACAGAAGGAAATTTGGGAAATCACTAAGCCGACGGAAATGAGATAACGTGTTTCTAAATAATAAATAGGTAAACGAAGAATTAACAAGGGAAATTAGGAAACACTTTGAATGAAAGAGATTGAAAATACAAGTCACACTACTGCAGAGAAAAGACCATCACTTCTTCCATGTTGACTCATACCTTGAACGGCTTCTGCTTGATAATCTCGTCCTCAGGTCTCGATAGGCGTCCTGCCTGCTGATTCACATTTACCTCTTGCTTATTTTATGTCCCTCTCGCAACGCAATGTCTGAGGGATCATGGTTTTATTAGGAGAGCTTTAGAGTTGGTCTTTTGAGCCAGCCTACCAAAATGCAGGAAGAAAAACAGGACAGGATTGAAGGAAAAAACAAGTTCTCTCTGCCCTCTTCAGGCCTCTCTCCTTGTAGATTAGACATCTTGTACTTCATAGGAGAATGAGATGTATGACCAAGGGACTCTTTGAAGTTGTAAGCCTTTACATTTTTTAACAGGGCTTAACCTCCTAGCCAAGCCTTCCCTTTCTACTGGCTCCTAGGGTAAAGTCAGTAGGTAATTAACAGCTCCCAGCACAATGCCAGGGACCTGGGAATGACTCCGGGTGGAACTGCCACCCTACCAGCCTGGCTATCAGACCAGGGATCTACCACCAAAGGTCTATTGTCCCCTTCGGTTTTTTATCCAGTTTCAGAGAAAGAAAAAAAAAATACAAATCTATTTATGAATTTAAATCCACAAGTTCCTTTTTAAAAATTAAATGCCATTTTTATAACTAGTGGAATATTACCTTAATAATAATAAGAGGATTTAGAACACAGTTGACAGGAGAACCACTTGTACATGACACACAATTGTATCGTCAGTATCTCAGGCTCAGGGGCAGCTTGTCAGTCTTTATTCCAGCCCCTATTGATTTGTTTTAAGATTCTGAGGTGAGAGATCGTGATGCATTACTCTGATGTGAAATAAAACCCATCTGGCTTTTGGCATGCCCCCATTTCCCAGACAGATGGATAATGTGGTTAGCTGGAAGTAACTGCCTTTATAATATTCATATCTGCTCAAGGATGTCTCAAAGATCAGAGGTCTGAACAAACATGGGTCGTATTTTTCTTGGCAGATGATCTAACCCAGATACAACTTTAGAACAGGGGGGCTCAGTATGGTCCCCAGAGCAACAGAGTCAGTGTTGAACCCGGGAGCCTGTTCAAAATGGAAACTCTCAGGCTTTCCCCCAGACCTGCTGGATTAGAAACTCTGGGGGTGGGGGACAGCCATCTGCATGTTAACAAGCCCTCTGGGGGGCTACCGACTGACACGCGAAGGTGAAAGCCACTGCTTTAGAAAGCTATAACCATATTTCTAAGAAAGCAGAGAAAACATTAATTCTGTAAGATCTTTTAAATGCCTGTGATGTGCTAAGTACTGTTCTCCCAGTTCTCGGTGGGGGGGGGGGGGGGGGGGTAGGGGGTGTGCCTCCAAAGTCTCCAGAGAGCAGGGAGGGAATCTAAATGTGGGAAGCTTGCTGTAGGCTGACTGCAGCCTTGATAGGGCCCGGCAGGCTGCCTGGAGGCCCCAGTCGCTAGTGGCCAGAGAAAAAGGCAGACCAATGGTTGAGGAACACAACTTCCCTCTTCCCCAGAAAGCTTGTGATCCTGTTACGTGAAATCTCTCCTTTTAACTGTTGAACAACTTGGAAGCCAAATGTTATGATTATTAAAAAATTATTATCTTTAAAAAAAAAAAAAGAACAGCTCTATTGAAACGCAATTACATACCCCACAATTTGCTCTTTTTAAGCATATAATTTGATGACCAGTTGATGAACATTTGCGTTGTTTTCCACTTTTTGGTATTATAAATAATGATGCCATGAACATTTGTGTACAAGGTCTGTGTGCACTGCGTTTTCATTTTTTAGGGGCACATACCTCTAAGTGGTATCACGGGGTCATGAGATAACTCAGTGTTTCCATTTTTGAGAAACTGCCGAACTGTTTTCCACAGAGGCTGCCCCATTTTACCTTCCCGGCAGCCGTGGATGAGGGGAATGGCCAGTCCCACATGCTCACCAACACTAGCTATTGTCCGGCTTTTTAATTTTAGCCATTCCGGTGGGCGTGGTGGGATTTGTCACTTTGATTTCCATTTCCCTCACGACTAACGATGTTAAGCATTTTTTCAAGTTATTATTTGTCCGTTTTTAAATTATGTTGTTGTCTTTTTTATTATTGAGTTGGACGAGTTCTTTATGTTGTTTGAAGTAAGTCTCTTATCAGGGATATGATTCGAAAATATTTTCTCCCGTGCCGTGGGTTGTCTTCTCTTAATTATGTTCTTTGTGGCATAAAAGCTTTTAACTTTGATATAGTCCAACGTATCTAATTTTTTCTTTTGTCACTTGTGCTTTGGATGTTGTGTCTAAGAAACCACTGCCTAACTCAAGGTCCTAAGGGTCTACTCCTATACTTTCTTCTAAGAGTTTCATAATTTTAAATCTTTATCTTTAAAGTATTCTTGTTAACCCTTCAGACTACTCACAACACATCTCTGTGTGGATCTACCTTACAGTTGTGGAGTAAACAACTGTCAAGATTTGTCTGGGACTCAGGGCTTCCCAGGACCTGGAATTTCCAGTGCGAAAACTCAGGGTCCTGGGTAAACCAGGATGAGTTGGACACCCTACCAGGGCGCCTCCAACTTGCCACCTCTAATAGAAACCATTTCCCTGGCTTTCCATGGCTTACAATAGATACTGAATCCCTACTCACCTGAATGAAAGATCAGTTTGTTTTCAGTTTAAGGAGCATTTATTGAGTGCACACAATGTAAAACCCTGGGGTTGAGTTTAGTGAGGGATATTAAATTCCAATTTCAGTGCCCATAAATAAAGTTTTATTGTTCTAGGCCCTTGGGGTGCATCAGCAAACCTTTATGGAGCTTAAGTTCTAAATAGGGCAGCTATTCTAGCAGGAAGGGAATGGTGAAACAGAGAGGGAGGATTTTTGAAGGCAGGGATTTGGTTTTATTAATCTTTGATTCCCCGGTGTCAGGGCTATAGAAATCAATAATGCTTGCCGAATGAATGAAGTGAGTGCTCTTTGGCCTTCTCATATTTAACTTTTTTTTTTTCTTGATTCATTTCACTGGACCTGGCAGCCCCCTGATGACAGTGACATGCCTAACTTGTCGTCTCGCATATGCCCCAGTGCCTATTACAATGCCTGGCATGCAGTAGGTGCTCAATAAACAGTACCCTAACTCACGCGTACTGTCTTTACATTTTTCATTCCCTTCGTGTGCTATACCAGCCTGGGTTTCAAGAATATCGAACTGAAAACAACATAAACGAATCCCTACAAATAAACATTTAGAGAGGCGGTGTCAGCCGAAGAGCGCTCATTGGTACCTCGACAGCCATTTCACAGGCTGGTGTGCCCTATAGGCACCCAGTAAAACATCACCAACCACGGAGAGCCTGTAAATTCCTCTAACCAGAAGGGCTCTCCCCGCCCCCTCTCCCCGCGCTGCCTGCTCTGCCCTCCGCCTCCTCCTCTCCGCCCACTCTCCTGGCGGCGGCGGCTTTGTCTCGTGGGCTGGTCCCCGGCGGCTCCCTCCCCCGAACAGCTGCCGCCGAGGGAGGAAGCGGCGCGGGAGCTGTCCAGCACCCCGGTGCTGAAACCCCGACCGCGAGCCATCCACCAACACCATGTAAGGGCCATGAAAAGGGCTCGTCCTGGCGCAGCGCGGACATGGAGGAGGACTTATTCCAGCTCAGGCAGCTGCCGTGAGTATCATGGGGGCGAGTGCGAGGCAGACAGGCTTTCCTTTAAAAAATGAAAACCTGCAAGGGGGCATCTCTGCATGGCTTCTTGAATTGAAAAGGAACTGTTTGAGAGGAAAGAATTAGGCCCAGAGGAGACAAGCCATTTTCCTACTCCAGGAGCCCAGCCTCTGTATCTCTGATTCAGTTCTATTTTTCAGATCCGTCAGAGTCTTATGGGGAACAAGGGGTGTTATGTTTTCCCTTTTAATTGCTCGCGATCCTAAAGGGATTTTTGAGGTCTGTGTTTTAAGAAAGCGTTAGCTGCTGTTTTGAAATGTGGACGGAATTGATGAGTCCATATGCAATGACATCGGTTTTTCCCAGCCCTTCTCCAAGGCTGTGAAATCCCTAATTTTTCTGCAAGGTCTTTGGGAAGGGAATGATACCGATGTTGCAAAGTGGTGTCTAAAAAGCCGGAATACCTTCCTAGAGGGGAGGCTTGGGCAAAGTCTTGTTGTTTATGAAGTGTGTGAATGAGAGGGCTGTGCACGGTCGCTGAAACCTCTTGCCTTCTTCTGAATGAAAAGGTTTTTGTAACAGCCAGCTAGAGTGGGACTCACTGTCGATGGCTATCCTCAAGAACATCAGGAATACAAAGCTAGAGGATGGGAATTTGTAAGGAATGTCAAATTTGCTCTGAGAATCTTGGGGGAATAAAACCAAGCAACGGAAAGGACAGGGGCCTTGTAGAGGGGGCTTACGGATTTCTCCTACTACAAGCCGATGGTGATCTGTTAAGCAAATCCCAAGACTATGAGATGGGGCATTAACAGGGATTTCTGTTTTAATTTTTAGAAGCACCAGCTATTTGGATGATACAAGTAGACATTGTTTGGATTTGTTGGAAAGGATACATCATTGTTAGTATACGTGTGTTTTCTTGACTTAAAAATTTTTTTCCTCTCTAAGCCATCGAGAAATTCTCCCAAGTGACTTTTAGTGTGACTGATACAGCTCTCTGAGGCTCTGAAACCTGAAGGGTATTGTAATGTTTACTTCTCAATCAGTGTAAAATTAATTTTCATTTTAAAATTTTAATTATTCTTTTACGTTTTTATTAATTGATCCACAAACAGGGTATCTTATGTAATGTAGGGTTATTTCACAAATGCTAAAGGATGCTCAGTGTTAGAATTTCCAGAGGTCAATGTATGAATACGTAAAAATATTCATATCTGAGTGTAAATCTCTTAAGGGAAACATACCACTTTCGTTGAAAATAAATAGGTCCAAAAACCAACCTATTATCGCAGAATAAAAAGTAATTCAGAAACTGAAATATGAAATCTAGTACCTAGAATAGGAATACAATATATATTGGATCTGCAGTTTACTGAGATAAATTTTCAAAAAATGTCAGAGCATGTGAACTTTGCAGATTACTCAGAGACTCAGGTATAGACATGACACTATTGTGACAATTCTTTCAATTCAAAACAGAAGGCAAAAATAATCAGAGGGTTCTATTTATTTAAAATTTAAAATTTAGTTTTTTATACTAATGTACAATATAAGGCACTAATAGAATCTGTACGGAGGATAAATAAAGTTCAAAAAGAAGCTCAAGAATAAAAAGTAAGTCTCTCTCTTCCCAAACTGCAGGTTAAGTTTCTTGATTGTTCTCCCTGATATTTTAACAGATAAATACATGTATTATCCATTAGAGAGGCCAAATTGTGTACCAAGATCGCTGGCTCTTGAGTGAGACAGCCTTGAGTTCAGATCCTGACTTTGCCACTTTCTGCTTATTTGACTCTGAGCAAGTGACTTAACCTTTCTGAGATTGAATTTCCCCAGCCATAAAATGGGGCTCATAATAGTACTTGATTCACAGAGTTGCTGTAATGATCCAGTGACATGACGTGTGCTGAATGCCTGGCAAACACAAAGCATTTGACGTATACTAACTGATATTATTATTACATCTAAAAAAAATCATTTATAAAAATATATAGAGGCTCCCTATGCTGAAAGCTTCAAAACTGTAATCTGCAATTTGAATGAAGTCAAAATTAGCCCTGAAATGTGTTGACCACTATTTATAAAAAAAGAAGTGAAGTAAAAGGAACAGCCACGTGAATCTGAGTGGGTTACAAATCACGACTTAGATGTTTTTTAAACCACACCCTGTGTATATTGTGCACAGATTGCAGGCAACAGATTTCCTGAGAGCAATATGGTTTAAAGAAAAAATCAGAATGCCTTGTAGAGGGTTGGCAAGAGTGAACTTTGGAACAGGCTCAGTCTCATGGGAAGCCAAGTGTTAATAGATTATAAGCCACTAAGTAGTTTACAGGGTTTGGGGAGGGGGAAAGGGGATAAGGATGCCTAAGAAAACAGTCCCGCCTTGCAGTTGGAAGCTCCTTCACACGGCTCTAGGATGGTTCATTTCAGGCTCCAAACAACCTCTGCTTTTCACCTGCTGTCCATTCAGGCGCAGCACCGTGTACAGGAGATTCAGGAGGCTGAGATTTTATATCCAGTTCTGCGTTATTGCGTGTCCTTGTGCGAGACTTTTCTGGGGCTCTCCTTTCTAGGATGATTTCTTGAAAGCAACTTTTGCAGACCACATTGGTTGATTGGGTGATTGATTGATTCACTCATTTCATTCATTTGGGCACCACCCTAGGTACAAGGGATTCTACGACTGAATAAGATAGACATGGCCCTTGCCATCAAGGAGGTGACAGTCTTAAGCTGCAATGTCCGATATGGTAGTCACTAACCATATGTGGCTATTTACATTTAAACTTAAATTATGCAATTTGTACGTAAAATCATTTCTATAGTATAGTATATAGCATAAAATATAATTTGTAAATCAAATACGCAGAATTTGAAAAAGTCAGTGTCTCAGTTGCACCGATGACATTTCAACTGCTCAGTAGCTACATGTGGGGACCCCTGGGTGGCTTAGTCGGTTAAGCATCTGACTCTCGATTTCAGCTCAGGTCATGATCTCACAGACTGCATCCCTGCGTTGTCAAGCTGCATGATCAACAGCACAGAGCCTGCTTGGGATTCTCTCTCGCGCTCTCTTTCTGCCTCCCCCCACCTCAAAATAAATAAATTAAAAAAAAAAATAGCTACATCTGGCTAGTAGCTACCATATTGGACAACACTGGTCTAGTGCTAGGAGAGGCAGACCTTGAACACATCTTGCACAGTAATTATGAGAATTGTCTTTTTTTTTTAATTTTTTAATGTTTATTTTATTTTTGAGAGACAGCGTGAGCAAGGGAGGGGCAGAGACGGGGCCCCTGTAGTGTGTGACAAGGAGTTGGAACTTCAGACTGTGTCTGCCCAGTTCACTTTCTTCCTCTCTCCTTTCTTACCAACTTTGTCTTCAAGATTAAACTCAAGTGCATTACCTCAATGAAGCTTCCACTGACTTCTCCTGAGCTTCAGCAACAGCAGGGGTAAAAGTGTGGGCTGTGAGGTGGGCAGATGTGGGTTCGAACACCTGGGTGGCCTCGGGCCAGTGACTTCATCTCCCAAACGCTGGGTGTTCCTCCGTCAAGTCAGGATAATGGCCGTATCTGCAGGGCAAGGCTGTTGTGAGTGAGAATCAGAACAGTCATCTCTGGGAAGCTCTTAGCTCAGTGCCTGGCTCCGAGTTAGGGCTCAGCGAATGGTGCTGGCGTTATCGGTCTTCCTTCACTCTAGATTTGTTTCCCTTATCCTCCAACATCACCTGGAAGCCATGGTCTCCTTTCTCAGAACACGAAGAAAATGCTCCCCAAAGGGGGAGATTCCTGGCCAAGGAGGAGAGACGGGAGTTCATTATCTACTCACTTCAGGCAAAAAGCAGAGAGTTGTTTTAATAGCCTAGGGATCCTCAAGGTCAACCCACCGAAACCTTTTAAAACCTCAAGTTCAAAGCTGCTCACACCCCATCATTTCAAACACATGCCAGCCTGCCTTACCTCTAGGGGATATGTGTTTCAGTGACTTAAAGGGGAACAATCTGGAGGCCAAAGAAAGAATGTCCCCTTGCAAAGAGGCCATTGCTTGGGTGATCTTAGGTTTTAGGGAGGATTGTCGCAGGGTCTGCTGGCCCGGAGAGTGGTACTCCAGCCCCTGTGAATCTCTTCTCCGTCTGTCTTAAAGAATTATGCAGATCTGACTGTGAATCACTGTGTGATCTTAGGCAGCGTATTTAGTTTCCTGCGACCTAAGGGGTTCCCCTGGCCACCTTGAGAGGCATTCTCAGCTTTAAGATTCTAAGCTCCCTAGATGGGTGCCTCGTACCATCCTGGCTTATGGAAATTATTCTGCGATAATTACTAATCATATCTCTTTCACTCTGTAGTACGTGGTTTCTCAACTTTGACATTGTTCACATTTCAGACCAGATGGTACCTGGTGGGGGGGGGGCGTGGCTATGCATTATAGGATGTTTAGCAGCATCCCTGGCCTCTACCCACTAGATGTCACAACCTGTCCCCCCAAGTTGTGACAATCAAAAATGTCTGCCGACATTGCCAGTGTCCCCTAAGAGACTAAACTGTGCCCCGATGAGAACCACTGCTCGCAAGTGTTTTAGTTTAGGTAATAAATTATTCAGTGTCTCATCTTTGGGTCTCTCTTCCAACCTCATTTCCTCTGACCTTAGTCCTGTCAGGACCCTAGTACGTGCTCTTTATGCGCCTCCTTCCACCCTCGGTTTACTGTTGGTAAAAAAAACCATGAGGTCCATAAGGACAAGAGCTCCGTCTGACACAGAGAAGGTCCTGACAGCATGCTTGCTGGGTGAATGCATGAGTCAGTTACAAAGACAAACTACTTGGAAAGGTGTAGCACAGCTCTCTGCTCCCTGCCCCCCCTCCACTGAGGCCATGGCACAGAATGAGCAAGTGTGGGGGCTCTCGACTCAAGCAGACCTGGATCCAAATCCTGACTTTCCTGCTAAACTGGAAGGCCATCTTTTCTTCTCCAGGCCCCAGTTTCGAGTGCTTGGTACAGCTACCTGCACAGAGTAAGGGCTAAATAAATGTTAACCGTTGTTTATTTGTGATCGTGGCCTTTTGTCCAGAATATAAGCTAGTGGTCCACTACCCAGGGAACAAAGTCAATGCTATTCAGGTCGATGGAGGTGGTAGGAAAATACAGAGAACTAAAATCCACGGAGAACTAAGCTTTCTTCTAATTATGGACGTCTAGAGATTCTGGAATGGAAGGGATCTTAAAGGCCATTGCATCCAACCCCTCATACCTTATCGCCCCAACCCAGGGCAGGAGGGCATCGAGCGGTGGCTTTCGAACATCTGTGGCCACCCTCAGTGGGTTATTAAAATTCAGATCCCTGGGCTCTACCCTGCAGAGATGCACAAACCTTAAATCAGGAGAATGGCCCAGGAATTGGCATTTTAATCAGCTCCCTAGGGGTGTTCTTGGCCGCAGAGAAGCATCGGCTAATTGGTTAAGACTGTGGGCTGTGGAACTTCTCCGGCCAGGGACTGTAGTACACTATATTCTCTCTAGGGATCCTGAGCCAATTGATGTGATGTCCCCGAGCTTCTATTTACTTGGCTATAAACTGGGCATATTAATAACACCTCCTTCCCAGGGTTGTTGAAGAGATTATAGAAGATTGTAAGTATATATAGCATTTAGGTGTGCTGAAATGCTGCGTGTTAAATATCATTACCCTTAGGTCCACTCGTGGATACCCACCCACCTCTCCTAGACCGTCTCTCATAAAGGAGAGGCCCACTGCCTTCGAAAGCAGCCTTTTTCATCTCTGGACTTCTTGGCCTAAGAAGGCTCCCCATGCTGTGCTGAAATCTGCTTCCCTCTCCTCTATCCCCAGAAGCTCAAGCTCTGGTCTCAGGGTCCGAGTTGAACAAGTACCATCTTTCACGTGCCTAAATTTGAAATATTTGAAGACAGAGGTCCAGCTCCTGAGAAGACGCTTCCCGAATCGCACGGCTCAGGGAGTGCCCAGGTCTTATCTCGAAGGGAAACAAAAAGCGAGTCCATTTTTAAATAACCTCGGCAATCTCCATTGCACTGGGCCCACGGTATCGAATCCCATTGGCCAATCTGGTCTCAGATTCCTAAGAAGCCCCAACGCCACGCCACTGAGCACGTGGGACAAAACCGAGGGATGCTGGTCCTCAGCGCTGACCGACTGAGTTCCCCAAACGAGTGGACACTTGTTATGCCTTGTAGATGGGTCTCTCAGGGAAGGGGTCTTCCTCTACTCATCGGTGGGGGGTGGGTAGGGAGGACAAATAACAAAAGCTTCACCCCCACCCCCTTCCCCGGTTTAGTCCCCCTAATCCAAGCCACCATCACCTCTCACACAGCCAACTGGACAGCCACCTCCCTGGTCTCCCTGCTTCCTTCCTTGCCATCTTTCTGTGTTAAACATGCCTCTTATTTTCTATATTCTAGTGTTTTGGCATCTTGGGGCCTTGCTGATCCTGGAGGGATTGTCCCTTCCGGAATTAACTAGTCATGATTCATCTGCCAGTGCACTTTTCGTACACAAGGTAACCAACCCAGAGCCACTATCCACCTGTCCTAATCACCCCAAGGCCAAGTACCAAGCACCCCCTGTGCCCCAGAACCTGCTGAGATTATCCACACTGAAATTACTCAAACCTCAGCCCGCCTACCCGGACTCGCCTACTCCTTCCTGTGGAAACCAGGATAAGGGCTCTTGCCCACCTTTCCCCCTCACCCTCCCTGCCTTTTTACCAACTCAGGTGCGTCCCCATATGGCGCCTGAGGTGTGGCAGGCTCTTCTTGTGATTTGGGAGAACAGAGTGTATTCTTTACCAACAGTTGTCTCCTGGTCCGTCGGTCTTGCTCTCCCTCAATAATATTATAACCTGTATTTTAAACCACCCTCCACAATCTGTTCTTCCTCTTGTGGAAACATGTGCCTGAGTGATCTTCTCAAAACTCAACTCTGATCATCTTCCACTCTCTCTTGCCTGCTTGAAACCTTTCAATGGCATCCCCTGGGTCTTGGGATAATGTGGAAAGTCCTCACTGTGGTGTCCAACGCTTTGCATGACTCGGCCTGTCTCTGTGACCTCCATGCCTTGGCCCTGCCTCTGGGCCTTTGCACCAGCCATTCTCCCTGCCCTCTCTCCAACTGTGCCCAACTCTCCTTGCCCTCTTGATCTCAGCCTCCTTAGGGAGGTCTACTCTGACTCCTCCTTCTGCCAATTCTTTACCTTCCCACTCCTTTCCTTTCCTTCTCAAGATCCATTCATTGGCAAATGTATTATAATTTCTTCGCTTACCATCTCCCCAACTAGAGCACCCACCCACCAACTAGAGCATGAGGGCAGGGACCACATCTATTTTGTGCCTTTGGCATCCCAGCACCCAGCACACCGTCAGCACTCAGTAAACACCGAAATTACCGAATGATTGTGCCGGGCTGTGCAAGACACTCTTGTCTATATTGACTCCTTTCATCTCCTTGGCAACCCTGTGAGGTGGGAATTACCATCTCCATCCAATCAGGGAGGCAACCAAGACTCAGAGAGGTAAAGTAACCTCCCTAGGGTCACACAGCAACTAAGTGGCATGGACAAGGAATCCAAACACAGGTCAGTCTGCTTGCCGGAGTTGGGCTCCCTTCTTCCCTAGGACAGACCATGTCTCTTCATGACGGGACACTATCTGCCACCCTGTGAAAATCACAGTGAGGTGTAAGCTTCCTTTTCAGTCTGGTAGATTCGCTAACTCAGGGGATAAAAGCCCAGAAGCTCAGATGAAAAGAGAAAAAACTTCCGTATCTGAAATACCCTAACCAAGGCTCAGACCCTAATTTAAGGAACTAGAGTGAATTACATGATGGTACAAATAAGATTTTTGACAGCCATTTCCTCAAGTTCTTCTCTTCTTTAAATAGCAAAATTATGTGAAATAAATGTTCCCTGCTATTTTGGTAAATTACATGCTGTATATACACAACAAATGCCAAGAAATTTTGTAAGCCAACCTGTTTCCAAGCCCTCATACATTTAACATATGTCATTGCAATTTTCTTTATCTTTCCTATCACATTTCCCCCCTTGGGAAGTCTTGACTCAGAGAGTTGATAAATACTTTCAGGAACCCGACCGAGTCGAAATGTAGTCTGGTTTTCTGAGAGTCATTTAGTGTCAAAGGTCTCTCTTTATGTCTGTCTTAAAACAAGTTTTCATAAAGAAAGATGCGCTGGCTTCTTGGGGTTTGCCGGAGTGGGAATGTGAGCAGATCCTGGTTTAAACCTGCGGGGAGCTAAGTCACTTTCTCAAGGTCATATTTCACAAGGGTCAGTGTCCTCTGAGCTCAGGCAGAAAGGCGATCCGAGCGGGACCAGGTGGAGGGAAGGTGGCATTAACTCAATGCCCGTGATTTTCCCGTTCCTTCGTCAAGCTCAGTTAACCTCTATAGGGGTCCTGCAAGCTCCTTGTCATTCCCATTCCACAGATGAAAGTGTCTGCACCGTGCTTAGCAGGTGCCACATTATCAACAAGAGCTCTGGAAAGAGTTGCTGTTGTTACTTATATTACAAAAGCAATAGATGTGCAGGTTTAAAATTGCAAACGTTAGAAAGGTCCAAAATGAAAAGTAGAAAAATGTCCTTCCCATCCAGAAAGTCCCCATTTCCGTGCAGTCCTTCTTCCCAGAAGAAACCAGTCTGTGATTTCTTATGTATCCTTCCAGAACGTCCAGCACAGTGGAAGAATACTCTATAGCATCGTTTGTCCAACAAAGGTGCACACAAATTATCTGGGGACCTGGCTAAAATGCAGATAGATGCTGATTCAGTAGCTCTGGGTCAGGGCCTGAGACTCTGAATTTCTAACAAGCCTCTAGGGGATGCTGGGGCCCCTGGTTCAAGACCACACTTAAATCTTAGTAGCAAAGAACCTAGATCACGTAACCATATTCTAGCATATTTAATAACGAACCCTGACAATCTTTTCCTGTTGGCTCTTAGAGATCAACTTGTGTGTGTGTGTGTGTGTGTGTGTGTGTGTGTGTGTGTATGTGTGGGTGTGTGTTTCTTACGGCAAAATATACGTAAGATAAAATTTACCATTTGGACAATTTTAAGCATATGGTTAGCGGCCTTAAGTACCTTCACGCTGTTATGCAACCAACACTACCATCATTTCCAGAACTTTTTCATCTTCCCCAGCTGAAACTCTGTCCCTATTAAACACCAAATCCCCCTTCCCCCCAGCCCCTGGCAACTGCTATCCTACCTTCTGTCCCTGTGAATTTGACCATTCTAGGCCCCCTCGTATAGGCACACTCATATAATATTTGTCTTTTCACGCCAGACTTATTTCATTTAGCATAATATCTTCAAAGTTCATCCATGTTGTAGCGTGTCAGAATTTTCTCCTTTTTAACGGCTGAATAATATTCCACTGTATGTCCAGACCACACTCTGTTGATCTGTTCGTCCACTGATGGACCCTTGGATGGTTGAGATATTATGATAGGGATCAACAAACAGAATTTTTTAAACATTCTCTTAAGTGGAGGCACCATAATCTATGTAATTACTCCCCTCCTGATGATTACTGCACACAGCATGCCAGCACCAGAAGAGAATATAGCAGAGCGGCTGGGAGTGGGGACTCTGAAGTCAGATGGCTTTACCAAAGTCTGGCTTAGACACCTGCTGGCTGACCTTCGTGCAGCTCCTGGCCCCTCTGGGCTTCACTGTCCTCATCTGTGAAATGGGGTTAGTGACGGTGAAAAGTACATAAGGTAATCAGTGCAGAGCACAGGTATGGCACCCGATACCCGGCAGGCTAACAACCCTTATCAGCCGTTGTTTGTATCGTAAGCCATTGCCTTCTCACGTCTGTCCCTGCAACAAACTGCCAGCAGCATAATTCTGTGTGGGAGCACAGAGCACTGAACATTTTGAAAGCTATCACAGAGTACCTTCCCCAGAGTTGCAGTGGTCCCTTTAGTCACAGAAAGAAGTGTGGAGCCCTTGGATGGTCCTTGAGGAGAGGATACGATACAAGCAGGATCCCGAGGAGATTGTTGGGCTTCATGGTCATTCCCTCTGCGATGTTACCTCGGAGTCAAGGGTGATCCATTCATCTTCCCTTCATCCCTGAAAATGAGGTGATGGCACATGTAAATGTCCATTTCCTTCTCGGGGAACCTGGGTGGCTCAGTCGGTTGAGCGTCCGCCTTCAGCTCAGGTCATGATCTCACGGTCTCTGAGTTCGAGCCCCGGTTCGGGTCGCACTCTGTGCTGACAGCTCATAGCCTGGAGCCTGCTTTGGATTCTGTGCCTCCCTCTCTCTCTGCCCCTCCCCCGCTCACGCTCTGTCTCTCAAAAAGAAATAAACATTAAAAAAAATGTTTTAAATGTCCATTTCTTTCCCTTTTCTAATACTTCTCTATATTTCTATCTTCCATGAATACCTAGGGGACTGTTTATGTTTCTGATGTGGGGGTTGCTTCTTAGGGACAGGAAGTCCCACTTATTTGAAATTCCTTCCCATTTAATACCACCCCTTACTCAGAGGGTTGCAGAGTTGAAATGTTACCCTCGCACACGTCCCTAGCTAGCCTTTCAAAGTTTTTGTTTTTTTTTTAAGTTTATTTATTTTTGTTAGAGAGACAGAGTGTGAGAGGACGAGGGGCAGAGAGAGAGGGAGACATAGAATCTAAAGCAGGCTCCAGCTGTGAGCTCTCAGCACAGCCTGATGTGGGTCTTGAACCCACAAACGGTGAGATCATGACCTGAGCTGAAGTCAGACACTTAACTGATTAAGCCTCCCAGGTGCCCCCAAGGCATTAAAAAAAAGTTCATTTATTTATTTTGAGAGAGAGACAGAGAGAGAGCACAAGCAGGGGAGAGGCAGAGAGAGAGGGAGAGAGAGAATCCTAAGCAGGCTCCGAGCTGTCAGCATGGAGCCTGACACGGGGCTCGAACTCACAAACCGTGAGATCATGACCTGAGCCAACGTCAAGAGTCCAACAGTTAACCTACTGAGCCACCCAGCCGCCCCTCACGGCACTTATCTGTAGCGTTTCTCACAATGTGCAAGACAGCTACGTGTGGGCACACACACCTTTTTCAATGCCCGCCTCCCTCCCCAGCAGCAGACCATGAGCCCAGCAGGAAGGAACCTCAGTGTGCCTGGCTCGCCCTTGAAACCCCAGTAGTACTTTTGGACTTGCTACGAGGCAGGTGCTCAATAAATATTTGTTGAATAAATGAACAAATGGATTCCAGTAACATCGATGGCAGTATTAAAGATTAAGGGGGTTGGTTTCTTTTGATGGTGAAATACACAAACAAAATTTATCGTTTTAATTATTTGTAAGTGTACATACACTCGCCTTGTTGGGCAACAACACCGTCCTCCGTCTCCGGGACTATTTCGTCTTCTCAAAATGCAACTCTGACCCCCTTAAACACGAGCCTTCCATTCCTTCCCAGCCCCGCCCCCACCACCCCTGGCGATTGCTATTCTCCTTTGTCTCTGTGAAATTGATTTCTCCAAGCATCTCGAAAGTCGAATCATACAATATTTGTCCTTTTGCGACCGGTATGTTTCACTTAGCATGGTGTTTTCAAGGTTCGTCCGTGTTGTAGCACGGATCGACGCTTCACTCCTTTATAAGACTGAATAGTATTCCATTGTGTGGCTAGGACCCCGTTTTGTTTATCCATTCATTCATCAGCTGAGAGACACTTGGGTCGCTCCCACCTTTTGGGGCTCTCATGACTCATGCGGCAGTGAACTTGGCATATATTCACAATGGCACGCAACAGTTACCTCTATCTGGTTCCAGGGAATTTCCACCGTCTCAAAAGGAAACCCGGTACCATCAGGCAGCCACTCCCCCTTCCCCCACCACTCCCAGACCCCGGTGAGTGCTAATCCACCTTCTGTCTCAATGCACTGGTCCATTCTGGATACTTCACGTAAATGGAATCATACAACATGCGGACTTTTGCGTCTGGCTTCCTTCGCCCAGCTTCACGTTTCAACGTCCATCTGAGTTGTGGCAGGTGTTGGTGATTTGAGGACTCTTACGCAGCGGTGGGCTATCGACCTCTCAAACCAGCCCTAAGAGCAGATTGTTCAACGTTCAGAACATGTTGGAGCCTGTTATTTCATCATCGGCAGGTTGAACTTGGTCGCATATACACCCTGGATATCGTCACATGCTACACATCCTTATGGCCTGGGGGGTTTTAGCTGAGATTCAGTCTATGGGCACGCCACTGGCCTGAGAACAATCCCGTGGTCTCCCTCAGCATGCCCCCCAAAGCTACCCCCAAAGAAATGCCTGGTCAGAAGAAAACAGTGTTCTTGCTGCTTCAGCAAAGCCCCAGACCCCAGCTTCTAACCAGATTTCCGGGCCCAAGGCCTTTGCTCCCAGGGGACACCTGCCTCCCGGCTCCAGGCAGGGGCATCTATCTGTCCTGTATCACAGGGGTCCTGGGCCTCTCGGACGAGGTAGAGGGGCTGCAGACACCCACCTCCGCCGACAGAGTAGGGGCTCCCATCCTCGGCACGACTGTTTCCTGATCGGTATGGGGCAGGCGCGCAGCAGAATCGTTTGTTTGGCTCCGTGGCATGAAATCAGTCCACACATCAGCAACGGCAGCACCACCTGGGAACGTGTCAGAAATGCAAAATCTCAGTTCCCAGCTGAGACCTTCTGAATCAGACCCTCTGGCCGTGGGGCCCCGGCCATCAGGGTTGTGACCAGCCCTGTAGGGGTTCAAAGACTCCAGCTAAAACGCCCTGCAGCAGTGTGATGACCTGGGAAGTGGTCAGCCAGGCTGGAATAGAGCTGTGCCTTCTGATTCCCGCTCTAGAACACATCGTTTCCCACTGCCTGGCACGTCTCCTACATGTAGGCCAGCTCAGTTCAGGCATCACCTTCTTTCCCCAGACGCCTTCTCTCTGGGGAGAGAAACTGATGCCCAGTGATTAGGACCTAGGGCTCTAATACCAACGCCAACCCGGCTGAGGCCTCAGCTCCTTCAAGCTGTGTGACTTTGGATGAGTGCCTTCACCTCTCTGGGCATCGGTTTCCTCATCCGTGATGTGGGGATAATAGCGGTACCTAATTCATAGGCTAATGGTCAGGGTAACAGGCGAGAATGTAAAAGGCTTATAGCATAGCTCTTAGCACATAGCAAGTGCTCAGTAAAAACAGCTCTGTGGTTTGAGAACTAGTATCTAAGAAGCTTGAGGGAGGGGAATTCGAGGTGTGCACAGTGCTTTAAATTTGTTTGCACAATAACTCTGGAGGGGCTTATTTGTAGCAGGTACCATTGGTGCCGGTCCCAGATCCCCTCTACCAGGCTGGTGAATCTCCCAGGTGCTATTAGGTTTGGCTGCTTATAGCTCCCAGCTGCGGTCCGCTCTGAAGAGTGCCCTCAGCTGAGGGGAGCCGCCTCACCTGGGGACACCTAGGAGGCTATGCCCTCCGCCCCTGCGGTGACGTGCCAATGACTGACGCGAGCCCAGCCCCCAGACCTGTGGGTGGGACCATCCCGGTGGCATAATTCCCACTCCAGAGTTCCCCAATGGATCAGATTTCAGCAAAAACCACATCCCCGCCTTGTCCTGCCTCCCTCACTTCCCAGTGGAAGTACTTCCTTAACAAATCATCGCGCAAGAATCCCCAGCTCATTTTTGCAGCGATCGAAGAATTCATCATGAAATTCATCCGGAATCCCGTGGAACCCAGAACGGCCAAAACAATTTTGAAAACGAAGAACAGAATTGGAGGTCTCACACTTCCTGATTTCAAACCTCACTACAAAGCGACAGCGACGAAAACAACGTGGTACTGACCTAAGGAAAGACATATAGACCAAGGGAATGGAGTAGAGAGCTCAGAAGTGAACCCTCATGTGTAACGGTCAAGTGATTTTTGACGAGATCATTCAATGGGGTGAAGGGCGGTCCTCTCAAACAATGGTGCTGGGAAAACTGGATGTCCACATGCAAAATAAAAGCCGGACCCCCACCTTATGGCATATACAAAAATCAACTCAAAACGGATCAAAGATCTAACCCTATAAAAAGCTCTTAGACGAAAATATAAGGAAAAAGATTCATGGCATTGGAACTGGCTGGACCATATCACAATTAAAAACTTGTGTACATCCAAGGACACAATCAACAGAGTTGAAAAGGCCACCTGTGTAAAGGGAGAAACTATCTGTAAATCATATATCTGATAAAGCATTGATATCCAGAATATATTCCCAATACACCTGATTTAAAAATGGACAAGAGCCTTGAACATGTTTTCAAAGATACACACATGGCCAACAAATCGGTGCTCAATTTTAGGGAAATTCAAATCCAAACCACAACCAGATACCATTCCACACCCATTAGGCTGGCTTTTATTAAAAAAAAAAAAAAAGAAAAGAAAAGAAAAAAGAAATAGTTAAGTATTGGCAAGGATGTAGAAAATTGGAACATTTGTGCATTGATGATGGAAATATAAACTGGTATAGCTGCTGTGGAAACCTATATGCAGGTTTCTCAGAAAATTAAACATAAGATTACCCTATGGTCCAGCAATCCCACTTCTGGGGATAGAACCAAAAGAAGGGAAAGCTGGGACTCAGATACACGCACACCCACGGTCCCAGCAGCGTTATTCACAACAGCCCAAAGGTGGAACCACCCAAGCGTCCATGATGGGCGGATAAAAAAAAATTGTGGTATGTCCATACCATGGAATATTATTTACCCTAAAAAAGGAAGGGCATTCTGGCACGTGCTACGACGCGAATGAACCCCGAGGACATGATTCTGAGTGAAAGAAGCTGGTCACAAAAAGCACAAATACCGGACGATTCCACTCACGTGAGGCACGTAGAAAAATTCAATTCATAGAGACAGAATGTGGGACGGTGGGTGTCAGGGACTGGAGGGAGAGGGGAACAGGGAGTTAGTGTTTAGTGGGTAGAGTTCCAGACCGGGAGGAGGAAGAGCCCTGGAGATTCACGGTGGTGATGGTGGGACAACAATGTGAATGGACTTAATGCCATACGATTGTACACTTACACGTGGTTAAATGGCAAATTTTATTTTATGTGTGTTTTACCGCAATCGAAAAGGAAGAGAATCCCACCGTAGGCTCTGTGTCTCAGGCATCCGGCTCATGATGCAATTATCACACCCAATTTATAGAGGAGGTAAACTGAGGCTCAGAGAGACTGTTATATCTTATCGGCCGGGGATGATAAGAGTCACTGCCATTCAGGGTTTTGTGAGGATTAAATCAACTAATGACGTGTGTAAAGACCCCTGATCAAGGAAGAGAGTTACCTAGGAAGATGTGGGAGAAGGAAATCAGAAAGGAGTCACGGCAGCTTCCACTGAATTATGGCCAAACGTTGGCAATCTTGTCGTGCAACCTGACAGTCATGTTCGGTCCTTAAGCTGGACAGCGGAGCAAAAATATTTCTGTCATTGTTACCTATACGCTTGCATATGTTTTAAATATTTCAACATAAATTTTTTATGGAACGAACGTCAGAGTAGGTAGGGAGCAATAGAAGGGTTTGGAGAGAGAGCGTCCCGTCTTTGGCCGGGAATGCAAGGTTTTGATCTGACAGAAATGCAGTTGAACCTTGGCTCTGTGTCACTTTAGCCATGGCTGTGAGCGAGTCACGTGACTTCTGGGGCCACAGTTTCCTGGTCTAGTAAAGGGCTGGTAAGGATCCCAACCGCGACCGTTGTGCGGATCCGAGCGCTTGGAAAACAACACCCAGAATGAGGCACGGAACGTAAGCTCGGTGCTGCCAGCCGGGGGTGGTGATGCTAGACGGGATGGAGTGAGAGCTCCAGGCTTCAGTCAGACCAGACCAGCCTGCAAACCCTGTGTTCTAGGTCCGCCCCAGGAGAGCCTCACAGCTCAAGCTTTCCAAGCCCAGCCTTGTCCGTGAGTGGTGTTTCAGGTATTTGCAAACTCGCTGTGATTTCATCTGCTTTTTCTCTTCTCCAACTTCGTAAGCAGGACGTGTTCCCCCTGCTTCTATGCCAGAGCACCAGTTATTCTCGGTGAAATACAGGGGATCGTGCGACAATTAATAATGATAATAGTAACAGTATGTTTTACTTAGATATTTCTTCTTTTCTACCTCTTTATTTTTTTTTAATGTTTATCTTTATTTTTGAGACAGAGAGAGATGGAGCATGAGCGGGGGAGGGGCAGAGAGAGAGAGAGAGAGGGAGACACAGAATCCGAAACAGGCTCCAGGCTCTGAGCTGTCAGCACAGAGCCCGACGCGGGGCTTGAACTCATGGACCACAAGATCGTGACCTGAGCCGAGTCGGACGCTCAACTGACTGAGCCACCCAGGCGCCCCTCTACCTCTTTATTTTTTTAAGTTTATTATTTATTTTGAGAGAGAGAGAGAGAGAGAGAGAGAGAAAACCAATGGGGGAGGGCAGAGAGGGGGGGACAGAGGAGCTGAAGAGGGGTCTCTGCTGTCAGCACAGAGCCCGATGTGGGGCTCAAACTCGTGAACCATGAGATCGTGACCCGAGCCGAAGTCAGATGCTTAACCCACTGAGCCACCCAGGCGCCCCTCCTTTTTTAGCTTTTTAAAGCATTGCCCAAATTTGCCCTCTAGGCCTTCATGCTCATGACTTCCCAGACTTCTTTTTTCAAAGCCCTAAGAGCAACGGGCATTACTCATTCAACATCGCTCTCTCCCGTGACCCTTGGCTGGGACGCCTCTGTTCTGTCCCCACCGTGACCCCAAAACCCACCACAGGGCTGGCGGACGGTAGGAGTTTTGTGTTTGGGAGTGAGGGAGATGGAAGGACACAGGTAATTTTACTGCTGAGCCCCAGATGAAGAGATCGCCGCTCAGAGAAACCAAGACTTTTCCAGAGTAACAAGAAATAGTATCATTTGAAGGAATGTATTGCAGAGCGGAGTCCGTGGGTCTCAAACGCGAAAGCCTACAAGACCAGCCAAAAGGGGCAAGTGCCAAGTAAGAGGAACAGAGAACGGGTACACGTGGCAAAAGACCCTCCAGGCTGGAGGTAATTTGGAGAGAAAGGGACTGTGATCAATCATGGAGTGTGGGTCCCATCTACGGGGAGCCCACTACCCAGATTGAGCCACATGGCTCCCTTACAGGAAGATGAGCCCCAGGTGACCAGTGCTCCACTCTTTTTTTTACCTAATCTCTCCACCCAACATGAGGCTCGAGCCCACAACCCCAAGATCAAGAGTCCCATGCTCCACTGACTGAGCCAGCCAACTGCCCCAGACACTCTACTTTTTGAAGGGACATGAAGAATCTGGCTTTCTACAGTACTTCTCCCAATTAAAAAACTTGGGCATCCACTTTAACTATAAAAAAAAGACTGTAAGGGGAACTTTTTTGTGGACATAATGTCACCCCTTAGGTGACCACAAATTGTTACCCCTGACACAGAGAGAGGAGTCTAAATTCCGAAACACGTGTGATTCCAAACAGTATTTACATCTACAGCAAAGATATCCTCTTTCACATAGCCTAGCTCGTGTATAGGGTCCCCCTGGAGTTGTGCAGTGCCCAACCTGTACAAATGTACGTGGCAGCCCTGATACATTAACTCTTAAAGCTGTCACACACACCCCCCCACCAGTCCAACTGGATGGAAATGCCACCCCCTACCTGCACATCCATTCGATTCTCCGGACCATGAGAAAAAGCCTTTCACCTGTCTTGGGCACAAGAGCTGTTCAGCAAGGGCATTGAAGGGAAGTTCTAGCCATCATGACCAGATTTGCTCTGTTCTCTAGGGTGGTGAAATTCCGTCGCACGGGCGAGAGTGCCAGGTCAGAGGATGACACGGCTTCGGGAGAGCATGAGGTCCAGATTGAAGGGGTCCGCACGGGCCTAGAGGCTGTCGAGCTGGACGATGGGGCAGCTGTGCCCAAGGAGTTTGCCAATCCCACTGACGGTGAGGGGGCTCTGCATTTGGGATGTCAGCCTGGGCCACAGCCAGGGGCTCTGAGGTGCCAGCGTTACCTCCCCAGATAGCACTCTCAGAGGTATCTAGGGAAGGGACAGTTAGGAGGGCCCAGAGGGCCCAGAGGTGACACTGGGAGTGTGGGCAGGCCTCCATGGCTGACTCCAGCAGATAAGGTTACATCACAATCCCTGCCAGTCTGCTTCATTGCACAACACTCAGCTGAGGACAGCAGCGACGATGATGATGATGGTGATGGTGGTGATGCTAGTGGTGATGGTGATGATAGTGTAATGACGGTGGTGAGGTGACAGTGATGATGATGGTGAGGAGGAGGAGGGGGAGGGGGAGAATGATGAGGAGGAAGAGGATTCTGATGATGATAGCAATGATGATGATGGTGGTGATGATGTTGATGATGATGGTGGTGATGATGGTGGTGATGATGGTGATGGTGATGATGTTGATGAAGATGATGATGATGGTGACGATGGTGGTGATGATGTTGATGATGATGGTGATGATGGTGATGATGGTGATGATGGTGGTGATGATGTTGGTGATGTTGGTGATGATGGTGGTGATGGTGATGGTGGTGATGGTGGTGATGATGGTGGTGATGGTGATGATGATGGTGATGATGGTGATGGTGATGGTGGTGATGGTGGTGATGATGGTGGTGATGATGGTGGTGACGATGGTGATGATGGTGGTGACGATGTTGGTGATGGTGGTAATGGTGATGATGGTGATAATGTTGGTGGTGATAGTGATGATAGTGTAATGATGGTGGTGAGGTGACGGTGATTATGATGGTGAGGAGGAGGATGATAATGGTAGGAAGAGGATGATGATGGTGAGGAGGAGGAGGATGATAGTGATGATGGCAAATGATGGTGATGGTGACAACGGTGATGGTGGTGGTGATGAAGAGGATGGTGATGATGGTGGTAATGATGGTGATGATGGTGATGATGGTGGTGATGATGGTGGTGATGATGGTGGTGGTGACGATGGTGGTGATGATGGTGATGGTGGTGATGGTGGGGATGATGGTGGTGATGGTGGTGATGATGATGGTGATGATGGTGATGGTGATGGTGGTGATGATGGTGGTGACGATGGCGGTGATGGTGGTAATGGTGATGATGGGATAATGTTGGTGGTGATAGTGATGATAGTGTAATGATGGTGGTGAAGTGACGGTGATGATGATGGTGAAGAGGAGGATGATAATGGTAGGAAGAGGATGATGATGGTGAGGAGGAGGAGGATGATAGTGATGATGGCAAATGATGGTGATGGTGACAACGGTGATGGTGGTGGTGACAAAGAGGATGGTGATGATGGTGGTAATGATGGTGATGATGGTGATGATGTTGGTGATGATGGTGGTGATGATGGTGATGGTGATGGTGGTGATGATGGTGGTGATGATGGTGATGGTGATGGTGGTGATGATGGTGGTGATGATGGTGATGGTGATGGTGGTGATGATGGTGGTGATGATGGTGATGGTGATGATGGTGGTGATGATGGTGATGGTGGTGATGGTGGTGATGATGGTGATGATGGTGATGGTGATGGTGGTGATGATGGTGGTGACGATGGTGGTGATGGTGGTAATGGTGATGATGGTGATAATGTTGGTGGTGATAGTGATGATAGTGTAATGATGGTGGTGAAGTGATGGTGATGATGATGGTGAAGAGGAAGATGATAATGGTAGGAAGAGGATGATGATGGTGAGGAGGAGGAGAATGATAGTGATGATAGCAAATGATGATGATGGTGACAACAGTGATGGCGGTGGTGATGAAGAGGATGGTGACGATGGTAGTAGTGATGGTGATGGTGATGATTGTGGTGATGACAGTGATGGTGATGATGTGGTGGTGATGGTGATAGTGAGGATTATGGTGTTAGTGATGAAGAGGATGATGATGGTGGTGGTGATGGTGATGATGATGATGGTGGTGCTGGCGGTAATGGTGGCAGTGGTGATGAAGACGATGACGATGATAGTGATTATGGTGATGGTGATAATGGTGATGGTGCTGATGATGTGATGGTGGCGGTGGTGATGAAGAGGATGGTGATGGTGATGATGGTGATGATAGTGATGATGGTGGTGGTGGTGATGATAATGATATTAGTGGTGGCAAAGATAATGGTGGTGGTGGTGTTGATGATAGCATAATGATGATGGTGAGATGGTGGTGATGATGGTTGTGGTGGTGGTGGTGATGGTGATGGTGGCAATGATGGTGATGATGCTGATGGTAGTGATGATGAAAGTGGTGATGGTGGTGATGATGGTGGTGGTGATGATAATGGTGGTGGTGATGATAGTGTAATGATGATGGTGATGACGATGGTGATGATGGTGGTGGTGATGGTGATGATAGTGTAATGGTGATGTAATGATGGTGGTGATGATGGTGGTGGCGATGGTGGTGATGGTGATGACGGTGGTGATGGTGGTAATCATAGTGTAATGATGATGGTGAGCTGGTGGTGATGACGACGATGATGATGGCAATGGTGATGTTGATGGTGGTGACGGTGACCATAGTGACAGGAGCAGTGGACATTGGCTGAGGATTACTCTGGGCCAGGCGCTGTAAGTACCTTGCCCAGGGTCACACACCCCAAAATGAGCAAAGCTGGAATGACAGCCAGGCAATTCCCAGAGCCCACCTTCGTACCCATGATCCTGTGCTCCTCTGAGTAGAGCTAGTCAAACAAGAGACACCTGAGGTGATGCTGTGGGACCTGGTCTCCCCTCACACACAATGCCGGTGGATGAGAACATCCCATGCATTCCTGGAAGGCCCGAGATTCCCAACATGAGAGAGGGTTCGTGACTCAAACCCAAGGCCTGTTGTTGGCAGATCTAAGGAGGCAATGACTGGGGAGGGGGCAGGCAACGGTTGGGAGCAGTGGCTTTACTCCCAGGCTGATCCGACTCAGCTCCAGGATCTACAGTGTGGCAGTCGCATGCCACTGGGCAAGTCCTTGTCCTGCTCTACAAAACGGAGCTGGGACTGGGTCTGAATGGGTGAGACAGGGATGAAAGGAGACAGTGAACGTCAAGGTCTTCATGCAGTGCCTGGCCCATGGTGAGCCATGAAACATGCACCATTATTCTGTTATTACTGTTCTTACTACTGACGATGCTGTAGGACTTACTCGCTTTCTCCTCTGTATTTTTTTGCTGGAGGAAACTCGATCCTGCTGGTGTGATAGACACCAGCTCACACTTCTGGAGAAAATTGTGATTGATGTAAGAGGCCCATGATCGAAACTCGAAAAACATGACAATCCCAGCAGGGGCTGATGAGATCCTCAGAGGCAGCCCACAGAAGGGCCACCCAGTGTGCTCCTTTAGTATTTTTAGTTTGCAATTAACGTGTTTTGGAAACCACTTTAGATTCACAGAGAAGTTGCCAGCGTAGTTCAGAGAGCTCCCTCAGACCCTTCCTACAGCTTCCCTTGACATTAACATCTTACCGGGCTATGGTGCATTTGTCAGAACGAAGAAACGAACACTGATGCAATACCTTTTACTAAATCCCAGACTTTTTTTTAAGTTTTTAAATTTATTTTTTAAGAGAGAGAGAGAGAGAGCACGCTCAGGCTTGCCAGAACAGGGGAGGGACAGAGAGAGAAGGAGAGAGATAATTCCAAGCAGACTCCGCGCTGCCAGTGCAGAGCCCGATGCAGGGCTCGAACTCACGAACCATGGGATCATGACCTGAGACGAAACCATTGAGTCGGATGCCCAACCAACTGAGCCTAAACCCCAGACTTTTGATTCAGATTTCCCCAGTTTTTCCAGCCGTGCTGTTGCAGGGCTCAGTCCAGCCAACTATGTTGTCTTTAGTCTTTCCATATTTTTCAAAAACACTTACGAGCTGATCGATTATATCCTATTTTTTTCTGAGCACACAAATAACATATGCTGCTTTGGAGAGCATTTTCCACATGCTAGAAAGGCACAAAGTTGGAAAGTTACAAAGATGACTGTGAACAGTTTGTGGACACTCAATCTTACTGCTCTTGGAGAGCACACACACACATACCTAATTTTATCACAACCACAGCCCTTAAGGGTGCACACCTATCTCCAGTTACCTTTTTCACTTAAGGATATAATGCCGACACCTTTCCACCTGAGTGCAGCGGCATTCTGCTTTCGAAAAGTCTTTCTTTCCTGACTCTGGAAGCAATACGTTGTGGAAAAAAAAAAAAAAAGCCTAAAATCTCAGAGGATTTCTCCCTTCCTCTCTCCAAAGACAACAAGAATGAAACCATAATGTAAAGTTTTGTATGTATTCCATGCATATACACATACCTACATTCAAATGCACACACATGCACACAGGCATGTGATTCCAAGAAGAGAATCACACTAAACATGTTTTCCATTTTACTTTGGGTTTTTTAAGGTTATTTATTTATTTTGAAAGAGAGAGAGAGAGAGAGAGAGAAGGCATGTGCAAGTGGGGGCAGGACAGAGAGAGGGAGAGAGAGAATCCCAAGCAGGCTCCGTGCTGTCAGCACAGAGCCCTACGGGGGGAAGGGGGGGGCTTGAGCCCACGAACTGTGAGACCACGACCTGAGCCAAAACCAAGAGTTGGACACTTCACTGCCTGAGCCACCCAGGCGCCCCTGTTTTGCTTTATTTTTAAAAAAATTAACGATATGTTGTGTGCATATGCACATTCTTTTTAACAGGCAGGTCATATGTCATAACGTCAATATATACAAAGGTATATACAATCATGATCTACATAATAGTTTATTTAACCAACCCCTGTTGGTAGACATTCTGGGTTTTCCAGTTTTCCCTTTTATAAACCATGCTGCAGTGGGTTTTGTGGCCAGAAAGCTCTTCATATTGGCTGGAATGTTTTTCTAGGATGACGTTTCTAGAAGTAGTATGTGCTGCCTTTACTAAGCTTGGCTGTGGACCCTCCCCCTTCCCAGACACCCCCACACGAGGACAACTGCAGGGTGCACTCATTCCTTCGTCCCCTCCCCTTTTCTCCTTTTCCAGATACTTTCATGGTGGAAGACGCGGTAGAAGCCATTGGGTTTGGAAAATTTCAATGGAAGCTGTCGGTGCTCACGGGCTTGGCCTGGGCAAGTATTTGCGGGCGTGGTGACCTCACCTTCAGTCTCCAAGACCCTCACCCCGCCGGGCTGCTCAAATGGGTTCTAGGGGCTGTACAGAAGGACGTAGTTGTCTCCACCTGAAGCCTTTGCTTGAATCAATAAAAGTGTGTTGCATGACCCTGGTGATCTGAAGATCTGCCCTTGGGGGTAGTTTGGGTGTGGTTGGCGCTGGCCCTCAAGGTGGCCTTGAAGCTTCTGGCTAAAGAAGTGGTTCTCAACCCTTTGGGGCTCGGGGTTGCTATAAGATTACGGTGTCATCTGTGGAGCTCACCCTAGGTAAACACACACAAATAAAAATGTGCTTTCCGCTTCGAGAGGCTCATGGTCCCTTGTTAAAAATCCCCTAATCTTCCTCTAGCACAGCGCAGCTAGACCTTTTTTTTTTAACGTTTATTTTTGAGGAGAGACAGAGTGCGATGGGGGAGGGACAGAGAGAGGGGGAGACATAGAAGCCAAAGAAGGCTCCAGGCTCTGAGCTGTCAGCACAGAGCCGGATGTGGGGCTCAAACCCACAAACTGTGAGTTCATGACCTGAGCCGAAGTCAGACGCTTCACCGACCGAGCCACCCAGGTGCCCCTGCAGCTAGACCCTTAACACAGCGGAAATGGATTTTTGTGAATGCTGCATGACCTATTTTTTCAAATGGATCTCTAATTTCCCCACCTCATTCCTCCCTCCTAATTTGAAAAGCCTCCCATATTATCCATCACATTCCTGCGGCTACACGGGGCTGCTTCTGAACTCTCATTTCTGTCTAGTCTCATAAAGGTACCATGGTGTGTGATCACGGGGGCTTCCTAGTATATGTTAATTATTAGAAGGTCATACTTGTTAACGAAACTGACAATTCTGCATGAACAATGGCCTATAAACCAAAGCCAAGCTAGTCTTTAACTGAGCCAACGAAAAAAGATCATGGTCTGTCTGCCTCTACGAAAAAGTTTTTCTGGGATTTTAGAAGCATAATATTTCCCCACTTCGTTTGGGGGGAGGGGTGCCTCTGTTTCTTCAACACAGAAACACGCAGAGAGAATGTTACACGCCCCTTTGTCAATTCCCACATGGTAACATTCTCTTTTAACTACCGGAGTTTGCAGTGTGTTTTGGTGCGTGGTAGGGCGCTCAGCAGCCGCCAGGGGAAGAGGGGTTTCCTACGTGCTCTCCTAGGGGTCATGGACTTGGAGAGGGCGCAGCCGCCCCGCCCCCGGCGCCGGGCAGACCCGGGCTGGCCTCACCGTGATTGCTTCCTCCCTGCAGATGGCCGACGCCATGGAAATGATGATCCTGAGTATCCTGGCTCCCCAGCTGCACTGCGAGTGGAGACTCCCCAGCTGGCAGGTTGCGTTGCTGACCTCGGTAGGCACCCCCCCTCCCCCCCCCACCCGCCCGCGGGTCTCCTGTGGCCTTCAGGACACCCCCTAGGGTGCTCTGTGGGGTGAAAGGCTCAGGCTGAGCAGGAAAAAAATAAAACCCGGGTTGGAAATCACTGATCCCAGCTTCCCTAACTCCTCTGTGCACCTCAAACATCGGGGGCAGGTTTGTGGCAAATACTCCCCCCAGGGGTCCCACGACGTGAGTTCCCAGACATTCTGCTCAGTGGCTGGGAAGCTGGAACCCACCGGGGCATAAACCTTTTAAGCCTCCCGGCAAAAAGGAGATGCCGGTTCCTCCCACGACCAGGGAGATCTGAACATTGGAAGGACACGGTGCCTGACACATAGTAGGTGTTCCGCAAATGGTAGGGAGCGTTGCTCCCTGGAGGCTTGAAGGAGAGTGAGGGAGAACCCTCCGTATTTGTTAGGGGAGCTCAGCAGCAGCCCTCTACAAGGGAGGGGAACGGCCAGGCTGGATAAGAGGATAATAATGGCACAAAAGCTAATATTTATTAAGCTCTTGCTATGCAAAGGGCTTTACATATATTGTATGCAATCCATGCATACTATGTATTGTACTCTTTAATCCTGACAACCCTAGGAGGCAGGTACTATTGTTAGCAGAGGAAAATGAGGCACAGAGAGGTTAAGTCACTCACGAAAGGTCACACAGCCTAGCCACTGGCAAAGTACAGTAATTGCTAGCTAGGAGCACCTCCAAGAATGCTACAACTGTTCTGGAATGGCGTGAGTGCCTTCAGCAACCAGGACTGGTCCGATACCAGCAGTAAAGTTGTACAGCCTTGTGGGAGGAGTTTATGAAACTCCTGTGTTTTGCGGTTTAGTCACCTAGACGTGTGACCTTGAGTGAGGCACTTTCCGGCTCTATTTCATCACCTGCAAAACGGAGGTGATAATGCCTGTTTTTCCTGCCAACAGCAAAATGCGTACAGTGCCTAGCACACGGTAGGGGATGAATGATTGAGACTTCTTTCTCACCTTCCTGATTTTCACTGATTCCCCCCTCAAGCATACCCGCAGGTCTGTGTGTTTGCAACGGGGAGCCTTTCTCGTCTTTTGTCGTTTGGTTCCGCAACAGTCACCACTTACCGAGCTCTCATGATGCGCCAGACTCCGTGCTGAGGGTTTGACACGCGTTATCTTTTTAACCTTCTCAAAGACCCTGTGAAAGAGGTGCTCTTCTCACTCCCGGTTCACAGATACGGAAACTAAGGCTCAGAGAGGTGTGGTGACCTGCCCAAGCTCCCACAGCCCGTAAGAGGCAGAGGCAGAATTGAAACCCAGGACTGTAAAGTTCAGAGCCCCCCCCCGCCCCCCTCCCAGCTACTGCCCCGGACTACTTCCTAATGGTATAAAATTTAGGCTCGTGGGCTTGGTGAGGCTGTGAAGTTTCGTGGCCAAGCTTCTGTGGAAAAGTTTGAGCACAGCAGGAGCAGATTTACCTGCCGAAGGAGGGTAAGAGGGGAGGGCATTGTTGTCATAGGAAATACATGGGGTTACTGTAATTACTGTGATATAAACTAGTGCTCTGCTGGGCCAAGAGTGCTCCCTTGGGGGAGAAAAACTGGGGGAAATGTGGGGGGGGGATGCTTAATTCTTCTGGGGCACAAGGATAGCACATCATTAAGGCAGCAGTTCACCCCAAGACAGCTGTCTTCAAACATTTTTTACTCTCGGTCGTTTAGAAGAGATTTTTCTAAAAACTAGGCCGGTCCTGGGACTTTTATAGGTTTTAAAATTGACATTCCGTGTCTTTATTTTCTTTTTCTTTTTACTTCTTTTCAAAGTTATTTATTTCTCCTGAGAGACAGCACACATTGGGGAGGGGCAGAGAGAGCGGGAGACAGAATCCCAAGCGGGCTCTGAGCTGTCGGCACAGAGCCTGACCTGGGGCTCAAACTCAGGAAGCCACGAGATCAGAACCTGAGCTGAAACCAAGAGTTGGACGCTCAACCCGACTGAGCCACCCAGGCACCCCTACTTTTTTTTTTTTTTTTTTTACTTTTTAAAAAACGTTTTATTTATTTATTTTTTAAATTTTTTTTTTTAACGTTTATTTATTTTTGAGACAGAGGGAGACAGAGCATGAACGGGGGAGGGGCAGCGAGAGAGGGAGACACAGAACCCAAAGCAGGCCCCAGACTCTGAGCTGTCAGCACAGAGCCCGACGCGGGGCTCGAACTCACGACCGCGAGATCATGGCCTGAGCCGAAGTCGAACGCTTAACCGACTGAGCCACCCAGGCGCCCCAAAACGTTTTATTTATTTAGAGAGTGAGCGCAAGTCGGGGAGGGGCAGGGAGAGACTCCCAAGCAGGCACTGAGCTGTCAACAGAGCTCAGTCTCACAAACCATGAGATCATGACCTCAGCCAAAATCAAGAGTCAGCACTTAAACTACTGAGCCACCCACGTGTTCCACTTGTTTTTTTATTTTTTATTTTTTTACTTTTTTTTGACATGAAATGTTTTTGAGTTGTAGGTTGCAGCTGCTATGATTTCTGGTGTATTGGAAATATAAAACTAAATAAAATTTCAAATCACTCTTTCAAATGTGTCCAATGGAATTGAACTAGTTATCTGATACCCACCATACCATGTTTTAAAATAACATGAATAAGGCCTTCAGAAGCATTTGGAGGGGCGCCTGGGTGGCTCAGTGGGTTGGTTGAGCGTCCGACTTCGGCTCAGGTCATGATCTCTGGTCCATGGGTTCGAGCCCTGCGTTGGGCTCTGTGCTGACAGCTCAGAGCCTGGAGCCTGTTTCAGATTCTGTGTCCCCCTCTCTCTCTGCCCCTCTCCCTCTCATGCTCTGTCTCTCTCTCTCTCTCTCTTAAGAATAAATAAATGTTTGGGGCACCTGGGTGGCTCAGTTGGTTAAGCGGCCGACTTCGGCTCAGGTCATGATCTCACGGTCCATGAGTTCGAGCCCCGCGTCGGGCTCTGTGCTGACAGCTCAGAGCCTGGAGCCTGTTTCAGATTCTGTGTCTCCCTCTCTCTGACCCTCCCCCGTTCATGCTCTGTATCGCTCTGTCTCAAAAATAAATAAACGTTAAAAAAAAAAATTTTAAAAAAAGAATAAATAAATGTTAAAAAAAAGAAGTATTTGGAGATTCTGCATTGCCTTGTTTGCTTCTTGAGCTGGCATTTCCCTTCCATTTCTCCCTGTTTTCTCATAGCCGTGTTTTGCTTTGCTCAAAAGCATATCATTTATCACCTGTCGGAATTTTCTGGGACAAAATCTATAAATTTTAAATTATTGTTTTTAATTTTTCTGAGCTCATAAGGTTCTAAGTATTGAAATTTTTCTCCTGCACTGAGTTATCGTGATAATTTTTAGTAATGTGCAATAGATCAAAACAAGAAGGAATTAATTCTGATAAATATTATTAAACACAAGTGATTTTTTTCTCAGGAATGTACCTCTTAATGAGGGGTACGGAGTATCTCCCCAGTTATGTCACGTATTCTTGGGTGATTACTTTCTGCTAAAATGAGACAGGGCTTGGCAACAGTTTCGTTCCCGTTTCCCATTTTTACTGAGTGGATGTAAATATGAAGGGCTTTGTTTGCATATAAAAATTGAGGGGGGGGGGCGCTGAAGGCCTTGTGGAATAATCCATAAACTAATGCCACCTGGTTTTTTCAACAACTTCCGAGCTACATGCTGACGAGCACACAGCAATCGCTCGTCAAAGATTATTTTTAGTGATCTAATTTGCTGACAGCTTGATTAGGCTCTCTTTCAATTTGGTTAAAAATAATAAAAAGGAATTGGAAACTGAATGACTTGCAAAAGCATTTGTAACTGTGTCATTGGTGTCCCTTTTGAGGTGTCCTGGGGGGTTTAACCTCAGAGCCCTGCGCTGTGAGGGGTACCGCAGAGGCTGGGGCAGCGAGAAGTGGGAAGGGGGTGCTTGAGAAAGGGAGGTGAGGCAGGGAACAGATGAGCGCCCTAGCCTGTTCTCAGGAAAGAGTGTGTATGGAAGCTGAGGACCTGGAAGATATTTTCTTTAACGTAGCCATGGCAGGGGGCGGGGCGCCTGGGTGGCTCAGTCAGTTGAGCATCCTACTGCGGCTCAGGTCATGATCTTGTGGTTTGTGAGTTCGAGCCCCGCATCGGGCTCTGTGCTGACAGCTCGGAGCCCAGAGCCTGCTTCGGATCCTGTGCCTCCCTCTCTCCCTGCCCCTCCCCTGCTCATTCTCTGTCTCTCTCTCTCTCTCTCAAAAATAAATATTTTAGAAAATTAAAAAAAATAAAAAATAAAGTAGCCATGGCGGGGCGCCTGGGTGGCTCAGTCGGTTGAGCATCTGACTCTAGGTTTCAGCTCAGGTCACCATCTCACAGTCCGTGGGTTCGAGCCCCACGTTTGGCTCTGCACTGGCAGCTCAGAGTCAGCTTGGGATATTCTCTCTCTCTCTCTCTTTCTCTCTGTCTCTCTGCCCCTCCCCTGCTTGCATTGTCTCTGTCTCTCTCAAAATAAAGAAATAAAACTTAAAAAAAATTTTTTTAAGTAAAAGTAGCCGTGTCTGCTCCTCCCTTGGAGTGCCTGCCTCTGTGTAGTCCCTGTTTGCAGCCCGCTGCCCGAAGACATGCCTGAAGGAGTGGCTTTTGGGTCAGACAGCACTGGGCAGTGCCCTCACCTCTTTGGGCCTCAGTTACCTTGTCTGCAAAATGGGGATGATATCGGCACCCACCTCGTAGGCTGCCGCGAACATTAGGTAAGACGTCAGTATAAAGAGGTTAGTGTGCTGTCCCACTCTTGGTGAGGACGAGGCATGAGAGTTTAGGGTTTAGGATCTGGCTCTCCCCTCTCCTCCCTGGGATACTGAGCAGGTTTCTTAACCCTCTGAGCCTCAGGCTCCCCGTCTGTAAAATGGGCACGATCATTCAAACCTCATCAGCTCTGTTCAACAATAAACAATGCAACAATGACTTTGCCGGGCACACCAGTGAGCGCTTGGTGAAGGTTCCTCTTGGGAATAGCCTACAGCTCTCATTCCAACCTCCTGTCTTCTGTTGTTCATATCCTCCAAACCCTTGATATTTTCTTTTTTTTTTAATTTTTTAAAGTTTATTTATTTTGAGAGAGCGAGAGAGAGCGAGCCAGTTGGCGGGGGGGGGGGGGAGCGGGGCGGGGGCAGAGAGAGAGGAGGACACAGGATCCCAAGCAGGCTCTGTGCTGACAGCAGAGATCCTGACATGGGGCTCAAACTCACAAACCGGGAGATCATGACCTGAGCTGAAGTCAGATGCTTAACCGACTGAGCCACCCAGGTGCCCCTGCCTTTGATCTTTTCTCAGCAACAGGGTGACACATTTCTTTGATGCGGTGAGAGGTTGGTTCGATGCTAGCTAGCTCTACAGCTATACTGCCTGATTCCAGCCTGTCCCGCCTACACCTGGGTGACCCTGGCCAAGGGACCTGCCCTCTCTGAGTCTCGGTTTTCTCCTCTGTAAAATGGGGCTAATGGTATCATCCACCCCACAGGATTGTTGTCAGGCTTAAAGGGTCGCATGAGCGCGTAGAATACCGTTCGCACCTTAACAGGCTCTCAGCCGATGTTGGCTCGTTAGTATTACGAGGATGTGATGTCACAGGTTCAATCCGTTGTTCCCTTTCTCTGTGATGCTCCGTGTCAGTGTTTAACAGAAGCTGTCTTTCCATCCACAGGTAGTCTTTGTGGGCATGATGTCCAGTTCCACCCTCTGGGGAAACATCTCAGACCAGTACGGCCGGAAAACAGTAAGGCGACCTCTCCTAAGCGCATGTCCTCCGGGTTAATCTCCATGGTGACGCTGACAGGTGGCAAGCCAGCGCTCTGCTTAGCGTTTGGGAGGCCCGATTAGCTCTGTTGAAATGCAATGACAAGACATGGCTCTGAGGCCATTGAAATCCCACATTCCTAGTGGGGCCCGAGCGTGCACGTTTCAGAACGCAGAAGATGCTTTGGGTGCCCTCTCCGGTCCCCTTGGCAACCCCCGTTCCCTTACACCAGGCTGGGGGCAGGCAAGGGCTGGTAGATGAAGACCTCGACTTTCTTGCCCTCAAGTGAATCATCTGTCAATCCCAGCAGGATTGAGCTCTGGGGCCCACCGTGGGAACCTGCTCATGAAGGTACCCTGAATTGTCTGCCTGCCCCACCCCTCCCGGGATCACCACCCAAATAAACTAGAATTCTTGTGTCAGGGTCTGCTGCTGGGGAGGCCCAGCCTCAGGCACGGCATGAAATGGATTTGCAAGCAAGAAGCAAGAAGGGAACTTACAGGTCTGGCATTGCCGTGAGCTCTTACTGTTTTATTTGTGACTTCATGGTCCCCTTTGTATTTTGTGCTGCTCATGTTTTGCGGGGCTTCGCGTGGGTTCTTTGATACCTTCAGTGTGTGCATGCGAACTTAGGCCTGATGGGAGAAAAGATCTGTGGAGATCCAGGCAGGCTTTACTTGGTTAAGTGCCTTGCTCGGGAAAAGCCGCCCCTGCGGTTGTGCAGTCCCGGGTGATCGCACCCCCTGGCTGCTTTATCGTCCTCTTCAGCCTGCAGTTTCCTCAGAGGCAGGGTGGTATAGTGGTTATGTGCTTGGGCTCTGGAATCTGGTGGATCTGGGTTTAGTCCCTGGGTTTAGTCCCCTGCCACTCCTGGCTGTGTGACCTCAGGCAAGCGATTGCCCTCTCTGAGCATCGATTTCCTCAAACATGTAAAGAAAAAATAACAGCGTCTACATTGGAGGGTTAATTGAGATCCTGAATATGAATGGCTTTGTAGAACGCCAGGCACATCAGCGACACAGGACACATGTTAGCTGGCATCGCAGTGATAACGTTTCTGACAAATTCCCAGGTGATGCTGTTGCCACGGCTTATCTGGGGCCCGTACTTTGAGAACAATTGGCTCAGACTAGTTTAGACTCTCTAAACCAGCTTAGAATTCTGTTAGGAAGGAAGAAGGGAGATATGGATGCCGAGTAGGTAATAGGCAGGGTCCACTGTAACCCGCATGCCATGAGCTGAAAAGAAAACAGTGACTTGTATGGCAGGCCCTGTACCAACCATGATACGTGCTTGGTGTTATTATTGTTCTGATTTTACAGAAGGGGAAACCGAGGCACAGAGCATGGGCAGTTTGCCCAAGGCCACTTAGTTTGTGTGTCACAGGGCCAGGTCTTACTCTTTCTGAGTCTAGACTCTTCCCTTAACTGTGATGCCAGCGGCTTGAATGTGTAGGTGCTCAATCAATAAATGCTGCCTCGATGAGTGAATGAATGAATGAATGAATGAGTGGCTGAACAGTGCAGTCCAGCTGCAGCCCCTCCCACTGTGGCTGAGCCGGAAACATGTGGGCCAGCAGGCACCTGGGAGACATTGACTAATAAAACCACCAAGAAGTGGCTGGGGCAGGACCAGAGGCAGCCAGGCTGGTAAACCAACAGCGGCCATTGTAGCTCGGGGACTCTTGGTTGGTTTTAGAGACTGGGGAGGTCGGTGGGGATGACCTCTCCAGCCTCCGGAAGAGGATAGAAGCTGGATTACCCTGGTCTCCAGGAAGTAGCTCCCTAAACTCTGCCCCATACACACCCTCCCACCTGCTTCCTTTTTCTGGAGGGTGTAAGTCATTGCTTTAAGGATTTTCTGGCTGGAAGATAGAACAGACCAGAGCTGGGGTGGGGGTGGGGGCGGAGAAAGAGAAAGATAGAGGGAAGGAGGAAGGAAGGGAGGGAGGGAGGGAGGATGGATGGAAGGAGCACCCCTTAAAATAAAACAGAGCCATTTCTTGGGCAGAACTGCAGCAGTTAAAGGAGCTGTAAATGTGTGGCTGAGGCTGCACCTAACATTGGCCCTCGCACTTTTCAAATAATCAAAGGAAAAAGCTCTTCTAAAGTCTTCACGTGGCTTCTTCCTGCGCAGACTGGGCACGGGGTGGACGACCTGTCCCACCATCTCTGGCTAAAGAACAGTTTTTATTTACTTGCCCCTGAGGCCAACAGGCATATGCACAAAAAATGCAGGAACCCATAACAAGGAACTTTCCTCTGCCCCAAATTCTGTTACTCAATTGCTGAATCACGAAGCCATGAGGAGTACAAGGGGTAAGAAGTGAAAATACCTGAATCTGGGGCCTGGGTCTGCCCCCGGGGTGACTCAAGTTATCCCGCCCTTCTTGGGGCCTCAGTTTCTTTATCTATGTAAGAGGAGATTGGATTCAGTAATAACTGAGGAATTCCCCAAACTGAAGGGCAAATGGGTTTGTCGTCCCTTGTGTCTGTTCTAATGGCTCAGTAGGGGATGCCAGACGCATGGATTTGAGGAGTCAGAAGGCTCAGTGGGACGGTGCTGTGATCGATTAGCGATGTCTGCCAGGGGCACAGGACAGGAGGATGGATAAGTGAGTGCAGTATACCCCTTGAGGAAGGTGGCTGTGCCTGCTTTGCTCACTGGGGTGGGCTGGCATTTGGGACGGCCTTATAGCAACCACTCCTCGTAAATACTTCGCGAGTGGCTGAACAGGATGGATGAAAATCAAATCTCCTTGTTGCCACTTTCTGCTTCTCTCTCATCCTCTCCAGACCAGCAAGTGACTTTACTGATGAGTGTTTTTTCTTTATGGAAAGTCCACAAAGGTCATTAGCTTGTGATCCCTGGGAAGAGGGTGTTCACTCTGTCATTAATGTCAGTCGTGCCTATGGTGTTCCCAGGAGGTAGCCCTATAGGACGTAGATGTCTTCATTTTTCTGATCGGTCTCAGAGGAGAAAACTATGGCTTATATTTTAAAAAGATTTGTAGGGGCACCTGGGTGGCTCAGTTGGTTAAGCATTGGACTTTGGCTCAGGTCACGACCTCACAGTTTGTGAGTTCGAGCCCCACATCGGGCTCTGTGCTGACAGCTTGGAGCCTGGAGCCTGCTTCGGATTCTGTGTCCCCCTCTCTCTCTGCCCCTCCCCTGCTCATGCTTGCTCTCATGTGCTCTCTCTCTCAAAAATAAACATTAAAAAAAAGAAAATTAAAAAAAAATTTTTTTTTTAATTTTAAAAGATTCGTAGGTGGGTTTTCAGTAATGCCATTTACTGAATCTTGTGAGTCCTGAACACATTTTGGCAACTTCTAGAACAGTAGTTCTCAACGGGGGAGGGGGTGGGCAGGTTTTGTCTCCCCCTTCCTCCCAGGGGACCCTCAGCAAGGTCTGGAGACGTTTGTGGCTGTCACAAGTCAGGGGAGGGGTGCTCCTGGCATCTAGTGAGTAGAGGTCAGAGATCCTGCTCGATACCCCAAAGTGCACAGGACGGTCCACACCACGACGAATTGCCAAGTCCAGAATGGGAAGGGTGCCAGGGCTGAGAAACCAGGCGCCCAGAGAGAATGCACGTATCGTGAAGAATTCATTCTTCACCGACTTATTGCATAGCCTGGGACTGCTCCGCCTAATTTCCTGTTTACCTCCAGGGCTCACTGGGACACGTGAAATGCTAAGGTGACATCCCTGTGAGAGCACGGGCTCTGAGATCTGACTGCTAAGATTCAAATCCCGGTTCCTCCGCAGACAAGCTGCTGCGTGACCCCGAGCAAGTGACTCAGCCTCCCTGTGCCTCAGTTTCCTCCTCTCTTCATGGGATAAAAATAGCCTCTCTTCCCCAGGGGTGTTCTAGGAGTAAATGGGCCCTTGCACCGAGAGCTCTTGGCACAGAGGAAGCAACTCGTAAATGTCCGGCAGTGTTCCCATCATTTGCCAAGTTCAGGGTACCGATAAATGGCAGTGCCGGTGTTAAAAATGCAGCTGTGTCTGGCTCCAGAGTCCACATCCTTGGCTGCTGGGAGACATAACTGAGTTATCCCCCGGGATTCAGTTGACCAGTTGGACATTCATCCGTTCCAAAGAGATGAAGCTTGGGTAGAGTGGTCCACGCAAAGCTGGCACGACCGGAGAGGAGAGAAAGCGCCCCCAGACTGCAGGGCCCCCTCCTCCCTGCATGGAATTCTGGCCCAACCGCAGGGAGGACGGATCAGGTTCTAATTATAAAGCCTCTGTAGAACTCCTCCAGAAACCGAGGGTGAGCCGGGCAGCTGGCGAGCTTTAGCAAGTGCCAAGAATCTCCTCCTAGCTCCTTGATCTGCCTCCGCCCAGCTGGGAGGCTTCTGGGAGGGCGTCTGCTCCATGACTTTGCAGGGGAATCACATAAGGGGTTCGGACTCAGTGGGCCACTTTGATTCCTACAGAACTTTCTACACCCTGCGGGCCTGTGGCAGCCGCAGAAAGGAAGGGCAGCTGCAGGCGTGTGGCCTCGCGGGGATGAAGAGACACACCCAGGTTCCTAGTCCCATGCTTCACCCCCTCTGTCGAGCGAGGGAGGCGTAGGCAGGTTTTTTCACTTCTTGGAGCCTCAGTTTCCCCATTTTCCCCTTCCGTAAAATAGGGTTGACAAGAGGAGGAGTTCAGAGGATTGCAGGGAGGGTTACGTAAGAAATGTATGTAACGCACTTAGAACAGTATCTACGAACACATGGACAGCCCGTGATCCCTGGTAACTATTATCGGCTGTGACTCGAAGAAAACACAGTTTAGAATATGATCAGGTCACTCTCTGGTTCAAAGTCTACAGATCCAGCCTGGGTGGCTCAGTCACTTGAGCGTCCGACTCTTGATTTCGGCTCAGGTCGTGATCCTGGGGACGTGGGATCGAGCCCCGTGTCGGGCAGGCTCCACACTGAGGGTGGAGCCCACTTAGGTCTCTCTCTCTCTCTCTCTCTCTCTCTCTCTCTCTCTCTCTCTCTCTCTCTCCCCCCCTCCCCCTCCCCCGCTGGCGCTCACTCTCTCTCTCTCTCTCTCAACTAAAATGAAAAAAAAAAAAATTCAAAGGCTGTAGGTCCATGCCCTCTATGTCATTTATAGGTAAAGCGGGGAAGGAGGGTGACAGGCAGGCAACAGGCCTCTCATCCCCATATTTTGAGGACCCCCAGGCCCCTTTGCCCCATGACTGTTTTCCCCGTCCTTGTACGTGACTGGAGAACACCACCGGGGCCGAGTAGACGGTCTCCCGAGGCTGAGCAGTGCTCATGACAATGACATCAGCATGCTCCTTTTGGCGGTTGCAGACCCAGAACCCGAGTGGCAGTAAGACCCTGAGCCTTGGGGCAGCAGCTTGAAGGCTTTGCAGGCTGCAGGTTGTAAACCCGTGAGCCATGAACCAAGTATGGCCTACCCAGGTGTTTCATTTAACCTGTAAGATAGGGGACAGGATGTGGAATCGGTTGCCTCTGTTTCAAAAATGTATTTTGCATAAAAATAAGGAGTTGTTTTTGTTTGCTTTTTGTTTTTGTTTTTGTTTTTTTTGCTAATTGGGCGATCTGGCAGCCCAGGGTCCACATTTCGTGATGGCCACTTTGGGCTAGAGCTGAGTAGAGGCCGACAAGACAGGTCAAGGTCTCTTGCATTCACTCGGACCCACCTGTCCTTGCTGCATGATACTGTCACATATGTTCTTGGTCAGAGGCAATGGGAACCGTCAAAGGCCCAGGAGGAGGGGAGGGGCTCATTGGAAATACAACCTGGCATTGGGGGTTGGAAACCCTGACTCCAGTTTTGACTCTGCTGACCTTGGACAAATCGCTAGACTACTTTGACCCTCCCTGCGCTGGTTTGTAAAGTGGGAGTGGAAACAGCAGCCTCTTTCCACCGGCTGCCCGCGAGGACCCGGTGTTACGACGTGACAATGAATTGCAAAATGCAAATCCAAGTTCTGTGAAGTCAGAGACTCTGACTGCCACGTTCCCTGTAGCCTGGGACAAAGGCCCATGTTTAGCAAACAGCAGGCACTCAATATATGCATGGCAAAGGGATGAATGAATGAATGAATGAATGAATAACAGTATCTTGACTGCCAGGCATGTGACAGGTGCTCCATATATGCATACTGAACAAATGAATGAATGAATGATGCATAACAGTACCTTTAGTTCTGGGCACACAGCAGGTGCCCATTACATGTATATTGAATGAATGAATGAATGATATATAGCATTATCTCTAGTGTCTGGCATACAGCAGGCGCTTGATATACGCTTTTTGTTGAGTGAATAATTGAATGAGCCAGCTAACGGATGAGTAATGTCTATACTTCTATCTGTAGAGCTTGGCATACAAGGGATGCTCAGTAAGTGAGTATGGAAGGAAGAAAAGGAGAGAGAAGAGGGAGACGAAGGAGCCAACAATCCGAAAGGCGGGACACATATTAGGCAGAATGACAAGTGAGGTTAATGAAAAGCTCAAAGGCCCGGAGACGTTTCTGCAGAGTCCCGAGCAGTGCTCGTGCCTTTGCAATAGCCCTGACGGTATTCACGAAGGGTTGCTGAGCCCTCATTTCCTGGCCAGCTGGAAAGCCCTGGCGTCAGCGGGCCAGTGCAGAGCCAGCTGCAAGTGTGCTGTGACCCCACAGGACAGGTCAGCATGCAGGTCTTTGCTGCCTAGCATGGGGTCCCACGGTGACCCCAGCGGGATAACGCAGCTCCCAGGTCGTCCCTAGAGGGAGGCTTAGCTTGCAGGTGCCAGCCTGGGTGCCCTTTTCTCTTACCCTCTCCTCTTCTCCTGCTGTTTTCCTTCTTTCCTTTCATTTTCTCTGCTGCTAATGATACCCTGTTTCTGATTCAAGATGGCTTGGGTTCCAAGGAAGCAAACCTCTCTTAAATTAGCTTAAGCCAAAAGAAAGGAAGTAAGCATATGTGTGGCAGGTACCGATTTCATAGTCATGGGTTTTAGGGGAGCAGAAATGGGGCTTTATTATTGTTGCAATAGATCCAGAGCTCCCTAGGCTTTCCTAATTCCTATCCCACCTGTTTTGGTATGCACTTAATAGCGTTCTTTATTAGCAACTTTGTTTAAAAAAAAAAATACCTCAAATGCATGTTTTTGGAAAAGGAAACTTTATAGAGAGTCTTAAATAGGAAATTTAAGTAGGCATAAATAGGAAATATCTGCAAACATGATTACAGTGAAGGGGCGCCTGGGTGGCTCAGTCCGTGAAGCCTCTGACTTCGGCTCGGGTCATGATCTCATAGTTCGGGAGTTCGAGCCCCGTGTTGGGCTCTGTGCTGACAGCTTGAAGCCTGCTTCAGATTCTGTCTCCTTCTCTCTCTGCCCCTCCCCTGCTTGCGCTGTGTCTCTCTTTGTGTCTCAAAAATAAATAAACATTAAAAAAATTAAAAATAAATGAATAAATAAATAAGTAAATAATACAATACAATGAAAAAAAAATCCAATGTTACTAAATTCTAGTCAGTTCTGGTAGCCCCCCGCCCCAGTCTGTTAAAAAGAGATTGGCAGGTGTTTAAAAAGGTGTTAAAGACAGACTAGCACCACGTGGATACTGTCTCTTGGACATAATCAGAAGAATAACGATGGAAACAAAAAGAAATCGCTTTCTTGCATAATCAGAAGAATAACGATGGAAACAAAAAGAAATCGCTTTCTTGCAAGGTAATGCAAGTTATTTAAAATATTCACCCACCGCTGAAAATCATTTTCCGAGAGACTGGAAATCATCTGGCAGACCTCCGGATTTCTCCTTTTAATCAGTTTTAATTTTTTTTTTAAGTTTATTTATTTAAGTAATCTCTACCCCCAGCGCAGAGCTCGAACTCACAACCCCAAGATCAAGAGTCTCATTCCCTTCCGACTGAGCCAGCCAGGCACCCCTGTCCATTTTAATTTTAAAGCTAAAACCACTGTGCTTCACGCTTCCCCCCAGGGGGACAGGAGAGTGAACTCAAACCTGGGTCTGGGAGAAGTGCTACAGAAAGAGACCTGCCGGGACCCCATGTTGCAGGTCTAAAATCCACGTAAAATTCGCATTCGACTCCACAACGCCTTCGGTGTTGGTGTGATATAAAAATCCTATTTTAGGGGCACCTGGGTGGCTCAGTAGGTTAAGCGCCTTTGGCTCAGGTCACGATCTCACGTTCTTGAGTTCGAGCCCCACGTGGGGCTCTGCACTGACAGCGTGGAACCTGCTTGGGATTCTCTCTCCCCCTCTCTGTGCCCCTCCCTCACTTTCTCTCTTCCTCTCCCTCCCTCCCTCTCTCTCTCTCTCTCTCTCTCTCTCTTTCTCTCAAAAATAAATAAATAAATATTTAAAAATAATTAAAATCCCATTTTAAATTGGATTCATCCTTAATTTTTTCTCAGTCTCTAAGAGTAACATTCCCAGCAGATGCACTGTTTGTCTTACAGCATTGTGCGCCTAGGTGGTTCTCAACCCCATCAAATACAATGTCCCCTTTACTCGGAAAGTGTTATAGGGGCACCTGGGTGGCTCAGTTGATTCTGAGGCTGTTCATGAGTTCTAGCCTCACATTGGGATTGCTGCTGTCGGTGCAGATCCTGCTTCAGAACCTCTGTCCCCCTCTCTCTCTGCCTCTCCCCCTCTCTCTCTCTCTCTCTCTCAAAAATAAACATTTAAGAAACTTTTAATAAAAAAAGAAAATGTTATAAAAACTTTTAATAATGCCCCTTAATTATCCAGAAATACTTTCAGAAATAAAATAGCCACTCACATAATCTTGAAAAAGAAGTCGTGTATAAAAATATTAAAAGAGAAAAGAAATCAGGTATAATTCCCCAGCTGCGATAGGAGAGAGAATTTGTTTAAAGGCAGCAAGTAATTAAATCGGATTTATTGTCACAATGGAAAGGTGCACGTACGACTGCCTAGGTAATAAACGGAAGTGGTTAACATTTGTCCCTGGTTATAAATAAGCTTGTGTGTAATTGAATTTTGTTGCTGCTTTTCTCTTTATATTTGACATTTTGAAATAGGTTTAGATGGGTCTATTCATAGATACACATAGAAACCCAGTGAATGCAGACGGATACTGAAGTGTTCTCTCAGTGACTCAAATACCATATGGAGCGTTGCCACGGACAACTCGGCTTTCTGAAATGATGAACAATTGTGTAAAGTTCCAGATACAGCCACGTACCGACTTCCTTTGATTTACCTAGAAGCCTCGTTCCTGCAAAATTAAGTGTGTGTGCAAACTCTGTCCTCCCCCCCCCCCCCCATCTTATTTATATATAAAATACAGTGACGGTCAAGGTGAAGATAATGGTAGTTTTCACCTGCGTGACGTTCAGGTCGAAAGTTCAGCTTGGGACGGTGCAGGATACAGGACCGGAGTCACGGAGTCTCAGGCACGGGGGGGACATCTAACGTCTCAGGGCCGTGTACATCAAATGCCGATCATTGAGACAACCAAGAATGCCCCACAGTTTCCCCACACATGCCCCCCCCCCCAGGGGTTGGCCCCATCGCACAGAGAACCCCTTGGATCTCCCCGGTTGTGTGGGTTACCCTTTAGCATGACGTCATTGATGGCTTTTAACATGCTCCGGGCCGCGTGACCTGGAGGTACGGAGCAGCCCTGTGACTTGGTGTCTTTCTTCCCCACAGGGGCTGAAGATCAGCGTGCTCTGGACCCTGTACTACGGCGTCCTCAGTGCTTTCGCCCCCGTGTACAGCTGGATCCTGGTGCTCCGGGGCCTGGTGGGCTTCGGGATCGGAGGGGTCCCCCAGTCGTAAGTAAATACCCAGCTCTGGCCAGGCAGCCAGGCAGCCAGTCAACTACGTTCATGGCCTCAGAGGGGTGCAGAGATGGCACACTAGGGCTTCTGTCAAGGAGGCATGACGTAGCCAGAGAATTACCATCATTAGTATGGTGATGATTGACAATGTAAAAGCAACACACGAGGGGCGCCTGGCTGGCTCAGTTGCTGGGCCGCGAGACTCTTGATCTCGGGGTTGTAAGTTTGAGCCGCGCACTGGGTGTAGCGGGTACTTAAAAATAAGATTAAAAAAAAAAAAAACAAAGAAGAACACGGCAGTGGGAAAGTCGTAAATGTGAAATAATAGTAAAAACAAGAGATCTAGCATTGCTTGGGCATTTCTCTTGGACGCATCACAACAGCCCCAGGAGAGGTATGCTATCAAGTGATTGCAGCCTCCGTTTTTATAGTTGAAACTAAGACTCAGGGGGTGAAACCATTTGCCCAAGTCATGTGGCGCGTGGTGGAGCTAAGACCCCGAGTCCGTCTGCCTACACCGCCCACGCTCTTAACCATCATGCGTGAGGCCCCCTTCCGCGCTTCCAACCGAAGCACGAGGTGGGGAGCTGGGCCTAACCGTGTGTGAATCGAGTGTTGTTTGGTTGGTGCTGTGGTTAAGGTACTGAGAGTAGTCACAGTTGTAGGAAAAAGTCCCTCTCCCCTGGGAGATTGGCAGACGATGGCCTGTGGGCTACATCTGACCTGCCGACTGCTTTTATAAATGAAGTGTTATTGGGACACAGCCACACCCATCATTTGCATATCACCTGTGCCCAGTTTCCCGTACAGCAACCAAGTTGAGTTATCTCCGCAGAGACCGTATTTGTTATCTGACCCTTTATAGACAATGTACGTTGACCCCAACCTAAACGATGATAATGGCCAAAATTTACTGTTTACTAAGTGGCAGGTGCTATTCTAAATGGTTTACCATATTATCTCATTTAATTCCGTCAAATTGCTTGGGTAAATTCTATTATTTTTTGTTTTTTTATTTATTTTGAGAGAGAGAGCTCAAGCATGCATGCACACACACTAGTAGGGAAGGGGCAGAGAGAGAGGGAGAGAGAGAATCTTTGTGTTTTTAAAATTTTTTAATGTTTTATCTGTTTTTGAGAGAGAGAGACAGAGCACGAGTGGGGGAGGGACAAAGAGAGAGAAAGGGAGACAGAGAATCGGAAGCAGGCTCCAGACTCCGAGCTGTCAGCACAGAGCCTGACGCGGGGTTCAAACTCACGGACCGTGAGATCATGACCTGAGCCGAAGTCGGACCCAACCAACTGAGCCACCCAGGCGCCCCGGGAGAGAATCTTAAGCAGCGCAGAGCCTGACGCGGGGCTCGATCCCACAAACCGTGAGATCATGACCTGAGCCGACATCAAGAGTGAGTGGCTCAACCGACTGAGCTGCCCAGGCACCCTGGTGAATTGTATTATTCATCCCATTTTACAGATTTTTACAGATTTTACTGAACCAAAGAGAGGTAGAGTGATTTACCCCAGGTGACACAGGCAGGAAGAGGCAGAGCCAGAGTCTGAACTCAGTTCCTCTAACTCCAGAGCCTGGGCTCTAACCATTGCATTGTACTGCCTTTCGATTAAGGATGCAACCATAAAAGCCTCTTAAATACAGAGAACAAACTGAGGGTTGCTGGAGGGACAGTGGGGAGAGGGATGGGTTAAATGGGTGATGGGCATTAAGGAGGGCACTTTTTGGGTTGAGCACTGGGTGTTGTATGTAAGTGATGAATCATTGGGTTCTACTTGTGAAACCAAGGCTACACTGTATGTTAACTAACTTGAATTTAAATTAAAAAAATATATATTTTTTTGAAAGACCCAGAGGCAGATTGGGGAAGATACAGGATATTTCATAGGAAGGGATCTGAAGGAAAAGAGGAACCCGTACCTGAGAGTCTGAGAAAGGCTAATTCCTTGGAAGGCCCATTCTGGTTAGCAAGTTGGGGTGAGATATGTAAGAATTGAAAGCTGCAGTTGGACAGGTAGACCAGGGCAAGTTTGCTAAAAGTCTTGAATGCCAGGCCAAAGGGCTTGTCTACAGGCAGTGGGGAGCCACTGAGAGTTCTTGAGCAGGGGGGGCACTTTGGAAATGTTAATCTGGCAATGGTGGGTAGGATGGGTTGGAGGTAAAGAATGATAATTCCTGTTGCAATAACTTAGGGAAATTTCACACAAGGACCAGTTCATTCCATTCATTCAACCAATATTTCTTGAGCACCTACTATGGCACCGGCCTGTACTAGATGCTGGGGATACAGCAGTGAGAGAGACAGACACGGTCCCTGTTACAAGTGGGGATCCCGGGGAACAGAATGTGAGATGGAGAGTAGTGTGCACATGGTTACTGAGACCAGCACCTGCAGGGGAGTGAGAAAACAGTGAGTGAGCAGAGGGAGGAGTTGAGTACAGCTGATCCTGCAGGAGTTCCAGAGCCAGGGTGGCTCCTTAGAGTTTCCCAGATTGAGGCTGGACCTCTGCCCCCTCATATCAGCTACGTTGGACGCGGGCTGCTCTCAAGGAGGGAGCACGATCTTGGGCAAGGCAGCTACTTTGGGCTAAGGCAATTCCTGCAAGGGACTCAATTCTGAGCTCTTAGCAGGTAACATTTCTGGTCATTCCAGGGGATTGTGTGTGGCAGTCCCGAAGGGGGAGCCTAGGTGGTCACATCACAGCACCCACGACAGTCCACCCCTTGCACCTGTTAGATCCACTTGCTGCATATAATTTCACCCCATCTGGGAACAGCTTCTCCAGGATTCTGGTTTGTCTTTGCCCTGAAAAGACCATGTCCCATGGCTGGTGGGACAATCTACAGTCATCTGCTATCGCTGCTGGCCTCACAGCTCCAACTGAGGCCAAGTGTCTCCCTCTCCCGCTACTCGTTGCGGGTTCCCCTCGCCTTGGGCCAGCACTTCTGCTGATCGAGATGGTTTCCCTGGCAGAGTGGTCCAGACCCTATGCCTGAGTCACCATGCCCGACCCAGGCCGTAGCTGCTGCCTGTCCATTTAATATCAAAATCGGGCTGGGGATTACCAAGAGATGTCCCCTGTATCGCCTGGGTGCCCCATCAGATAAGAGTAGCCATACCACCTCCCGATGCCCCATTGCTCAGGCAGAATGCTGACTCTCTTTCTTGACACAAGGAATCCAAAGTTACTAGGTGGCAGGCATTGCTTAAAGTCTGACGGGGTTCTTGTGGTGTCCCCCAGTGGGTGAAGCATGCCCTCTCTGGGAACCAGGACCTCTAAACCCACAGGTAGGGGAAGTAAAAATTCCTCCTTCAACCCTTTGAATTCAGAACGATGTATCCTTTCTGCATAGCACCATGCAATGGGCATTGATTTAAGGTTGTGTTGTGTCCTGGAAGACAGTAACCTATCCTCACCGGGCATCATCTCCAAGCCGATGCCTCCGTGGCACCTTCAAGAGGCTCTTCCATCCCTCTCTCAGGCCAGCAGCTTCAAGGTGACACAAGATCTGACAGGACCCGTGGATTCCACGGTCACGTACCTGCTGCTACGTCTTCTTTGATATGTATCAGCTTCCTAGGTCTCAAGCACTATTACGTGGGATTCTGTGTCAATGAGTCAAATACCCTGAAAGCCCTCAGATAATGGTGCTGGCAGGAGAGGCAAGTCAATACCCAGAATATGTGCCAGTTCCAGTCAGGACGAGTCACTGCTCCTTCCAAAATGGGAGATGTCTATTATAACTAACTTTTATATTGTGACATGGGATGTGACATGGGATTCCACCCTGGGGGCTCTGCGTTGGTCTCTGCTGCTGGCCGACTGGCCCTTCAGCCGCAAAACTAGCAAGATTGGCTTTGGTGCGTGAGGGTGTGGCCATTGCCTCTGGTGGGTTAACAGTTCACTGGTTGACTCCTTGGGCCCGTTGAGTCTCACGATGGGGGACGGCTGGGAGAGGGGCTCTAGAAGGGTCGTGCTAACACTGAAGTAGAACGGCTTAGGTCCTGGTCACCAGATTCGCATCCTGACTCTGCCGTGATAGCCGTGTGCCCCTAGGCAAGTCACTAGACCTTTCTACGCCTCAACTTCTTCGTCTCTCAGATGAGGACGATAGCATACCTACCTCATGGGGGTCACTTAGAATATTAAATGACAACACATGTGAAGTGCCCGGGACAGTGCCCAGCAGAGCACTTAGTGAATGTCAGCATGTGTCTGGTCTGCCAAAGACTTTGGTGAGAAGCTCAGGTGTCAGCGTGATGGATGTTGGGCTCACTGGGTACTTATGGGAAGAATAAATGGGGACAGAAGATGTGCCCACATGGGATTTAGCCTGGGAGCTAATCCTGAGACTCGTTCTGCCACTTAGTGGCTGGAAGGGCAGTGAGTGGCTCTCAGTTCTCAGCCCTTCCCTCCCTATTCATTATTGATCCCTCCAGGGCTCTGCAGAGTAGGCATTTGACATACACTCCTGGACCTCGGATGGGTTTAAAAGCCACTAGAGCTTGAGGCAGAAACCATTAAGCCAAGCCCATAAATCTGGGCTGGCAGGGGCTTGTGGCCGATGTCCTCCACATCTGGACCAACTCCAGGACTTTCTGCGGACGAAGCCACTGCCCCATTCATGAGCCATTCATTGACTAAGGAACAGTTTTCCCCCAGTGGCTGGAAGGAACGCACTCACACAGGTACACATTCAATTCCTTTCTCAGGGATGCTCAGGTAGATGATGGCAGAACCAGTCTCCAAATGGCTACCCGGACTTGCTTCCCATCAGAGGGGAGGGAAAGGAGCTAAGTATTCAGAACGTGGTTCTTGTTTGGAATGGTGGGATGAGAGGCGCCATTTTTCTCCTTCTCCTTCTCCACATTTTCTGGAAGTGTCATAAAAGGCGTGAGAAATAGAATAGATCCTTAACAGTGCTGGAAAGCAAGAAAAGGGTGCCATCAGCCGACCAGACATTTTGAGGAGCCTCTGGAAGACTGTAGGCAGACAGGATTCCAATGGCAGAGTAACTAGCAGAGAGAAAAATCACCTCCTAAAAATGCAAAGGGGAGAGATCTTCAGGGAGAGAGGACAGGACACCAGGGGATAAAATTAAGGACACAGAGCAGCTGGGCCTTTACCCCTTATTACCCTTATGTCGTGCGGGTCCTCAGATGGCCTGGCTGCTCCCGACCCCCACCCCCCAAATGTCACGCCTCCCGTTTAGCTATTCATTTACTTAATGCGACCACAGCCCTTCTGTTTGTTTCTTGGGCTATGACTCCTTCCCAAGCTCCAGACCATGTGCTTTTGCTCCACATGACCATTTTAAAACTCACAGAACTTCAAAGCATAGATATTGTTATCCCCATTGTGCAGATAAGAAAACTAGGGCTTTAAAAAAACTGAGTAACATGGGGCACCTGGGTGGCTCAGTTAAGCATCCAACTCTGGATTTAGGCTTAGGTCATGATCTCACGGTTTGTGAGCCCCAGCCCCACGTTGGGCTCTGTGCAAACGGCCCGGAGCCTGCTTGGGATTCTCTGTCTCTCTGCTCCTCTCCTGCACGCTGGCTCTCTCTCTCTCTCTCTCTCTCTCTCTCTCTCTCAATAAATAAGTAAAACTTTAAAAGATGATAAAGTAACCTGCCCAAGGTCACATAGCTAACAAATGGCAGGGCTCGTATTTAAACATCCCTTTTGACACTGCGAATATATTCTCTTAAATACTCCACTCCATGGCTCTTTGGGACGTGAGGGGAGCAAAGAAAAAACAGAAACAAAATGACAGAAGAAATAGTCACCCAAGAGAGCCATTGGCTTCCCAGCACCTTGGCTCTATCCATTTACATAAAAACAATCATGCCTTAATTATGCGATGCTCTTAACTAGTTCTAAAAATGTCTCCCTTAAGTTCATTATTTGGAAACACTTAGTTGAAGATTTTTTTCTTAGTTGAAGATTATTTTCAGTGTTCATTTATTTATTTGGAGAGAGAGAGAAAGAGCAAGCAAGTGCAAGCAGGGAAGGGCCAGAGAGAGAGAGAGAGGGAGAGAGAGAATCCCAAGCAGGCACCCGACTCAGGGCTCGATCCCACGAACCGTGAGGTCATGACCGTAGCCAAAATCAAGAGTCAGATGCTTCATCACCTGGGCCACCCAGGCGCCCCCTCGTTGAAGATATTTTTACGTAATTCAGTGTAACTCAGAGTTTCCCATCGCTTAGGCTTTGCACCACCTCGCAAAACAAATCGGTAAGATTTTGCTGTGTAATTTTTAAAAATTCAACAAGCAGAAGTCCCTACAACGAATTATTAGTGTAAACACAAATGATATTATTTGAGACTAAAAATTGTTTTTCTTTCGGTTTTAGTGAGGTAAATTGGCATCCAGCACTATATATATATTCAAGGCTTACAGTATAATGCCTTGACTTACATATCTTGCAAAATGATCACCTCAATACGTTTAATTAACATCCATCATCTTATCTGCAGACTATATTATTAATAAAGAGCCCATGCCTCTGCCCTGACGTGTATTTTTTATATGCTTCCTTCTTCTTTCTATTTTTATAATTAAAAAAAAATTAATGTTTATTTATTTTGAGAGAGAGTGTGAGCGAGGGAACGGCAGAGAGAGGGAGAGAGAGAATCCCAAGCAGGTGCCCCACTGTCAGCACAGAGCTGGAAAAAGTAGTCTGTCTCACAAACCACGAGATCATGACCTGAGCCAAAATCAAGAGTCAGATGCTTAATCTACTGAGCTACCCAGGAGCCCCTAATTTGTTTTAAATTTTAGTCCCCAACCTGGGGCTTGAACTCACAACTCCAAGATCAAGAGTCACATGCTGTACCGACTGAGCCAGCCAGGCTCCCCCTCTCTCTTTTTCTTCTTTCTTTTATTCCTTCCCCCAAAGTAGGTATTTATGTTGGTCCTTGGAGATAATGTTACTGTTGTAACATTAATAACGGCAATGATGATGGGACGCCTGCGTGGCTCAGTCGGTTGAGTGTCCGACTTCGGCTCAGGTCATATCTCACGGTTCGTGAGTTTGAGCCCCGCATCTGGCTCTGTGCTGACAGCTCAGAGCCTGGAGCCTGCTTTGGATTCTGTGTCTCCCCCTCTCTCTGTTCCTCCCCTGCTTGCACTCTGTCTCCCTCTCTGTCCCTCTCTGCCGTTCTCTTTCTCTCAAAAATAAACATTTAAAAAACATTTTTTTCAATGATAATGATGATCATAGTAATGTCCACTGAGTGTTTACCAAGGGCAAGGGACAGATGAGAAAACAGGCTTGGAGATCGAGATCACAAGTGACATGTTTAAGGCTAAATGGCTATTGAGGGGAGTATGAAGTTACTTCTTGCTTTGTAACAGACCACCCCAACATTTGTGGCCTAACGACAGTTTACTGAGCTCAGGGTTCTGCAGCTGGGCAGTTGGGTTGTTCAGGGCTCGGCGGGGCTCCCTCATATGTCTCTAGTCAACTGGTGAATTGGATGGGGGCTGGCCAGGTTAGCATGGCCACAGCTGATTCATCGATGCTCCACAAGCCTCTCAAACTCCGGCTGGCCAGCCCAGGCACCTGGTCACATGGTCACGTGGCACCTGGGTAGGGGTCGGAGCGAGGATGCAAAAGCCGTAAAGCGTCTTGAGGCCCAAGGCACAATATCACTTCTGCAACGTTCTATTGATCAAGAGCGAGTCTCAACGCCCAGATTCAAGGGATGAGGAAACAGACTTTGCATGGAGGTGATCTGCAAGGGAGCAAGACACAGGGAGGGAAAAGAGTGGGGGGGGGGCGCCTTGTGCAAACCATCTGCCGCATGGAGAAACTGGGTTCAAATCCAGGCCCATCTAATGCCAAAGCTCTTACATTTCAACAGATACTGTAGAAGGATTCTGAGCTTGTACAGTCAGAAGATGCTGATAAATCATTAATGTCCACTGGGTCCGTGATAGTGATTTGGAGATGATTCTGGAGAGGTAGAACTGGAGGTTCAGAGAAGTTTCTATTCCCTTTAATTAAGACTGGAGGGGGTGCCTGGGGGGCTCAGTCGGTTAAGCGTCCGACTTCGGCTCAGGTCATGATCTCACAGTCCGTGAGTTCGAGCCCCACGTTGAGCTCTGTGCTGACAGCTCGGAGCCTGGAGCCTGCTTCAGATTCTGTGTCTCCCTCTCTCTCTGCCCCTCCCCTCTGCTCATGCTCTGTCTCTCTCTCTCTCAAAAATAAATGTTAAAAAAAATTTTTTTAAATGATCATTGCCACTAATTGCAAAATACACAGAAAATACATGGAAGAGACAGGCTGGCCCCAGGGTAGAACGTTTATTATTTCCAGCAGAGGGTGCTGTGTTATTTCCGTAGAAATGCCACTTAGCTAGGAGAATGAGCTGGACACCTGCCTTAACTGGCACCCTGCTTGTGTGTTAGCTGCTCTTCAAGATTAATACTCCAGGTCGCTGCCCATCTGTTCCACCTTGCAAGGTCTTCAGAAGATTCTTCAGATTCTTGTCTAGGTGGAACTTGCACAAACCCACCCTTAGCACTGCGGTTTCTCTTTAAGACCAAGCAGAAACGGCAAAGGGAGATCACAGGTCCCTTCCTTCCAAGCACGTGATCCAAATGGTAAGTCTCTAACTGCCAAGGGCTATACATTGTGAGGATTTTCGGTGGGAATTTTTTTCACGCCACCGTCAACCGCTTCTTGGCATTGCTGCTTTCACTGCTCGTTCTTTTATTTTTCAGTGTGCTTGTAATAATCCCTACACTTGGGATGGAGGTCAAACAGCTCATTTTCATCATGAACCACTATAAATAATGGCCAAATGGGGAGCACGACAATTACAGGAAAAGAGGTTTCTTGTGGCATACGAGGCAAAGACAAGAAATTGAAAACAATCAGAGCATTAATCAACTGGGTTGCCACTGTTTAAAAATAATGCAGTAGACCCGCGAATATTAACTTGGAAAGGTTTCCCAAATGTCTTATTGAAAGCAGATCCTGACACAGAGAAGCCAGAGCAAATAGTTTACTCTGGGAGATTCTGCAACCCATGTCTCCAGATTGTCCCGTTTAAGGGAGAGGGAAACGTCATTTGTTGAGAGTTGCCCCTGGGAAGTTTAAATTCCTTGGCAAACTAGACTCCTAGTCTGCCACCGAGGTTGGCAGAGCAAGCCTTAATAACCAGAGAGGGGCGCCTGGAACAGTCATCTGAGCGTCTGCCTTCGACTCAGGTCATGATCTCACTGCTTGTGGGTTCGAGCCCCGCGTCAGGCTCTGTGCTGACAGCTCAGAGCCTGGAGCCCGCTTCGGATTCTGTCTCCGTCTCTCTGCCCCTCCCCTGCTCATGCTCTGTCTCTCTCTCTCTCTCTCACGTATAAAATAAAACATGAAAAAAAAATTTTTTAAATAACCAAAGAAAGCACTCAGGATAGAGTTGCAGGAAGTGGCAGGTGGAAAACTGTATTGACAAGGAAGTTGGAAAAGTCGGGCATTTGTATGGGTTGAACTTGGACAGTAGGCTGCATGTGGGAAGGAAGGAAGGAGGAAGGAAGAAGGAAGGAAGGGGAGAAAGGAAGTAGGGAGGACAGAAAGGAAGGACAGGAGGAAGGGAGGAAGAGGGAAGGAAAGGAAGGGAAGAAAAAAAGATAACATTGCTTGCATTTATTTATTTAGCTAGAGAAGGGGCTGGAAGTTTGCAAAGCAGGCTCCCGGTAGTTATGGCTTTGGGGGGAATGGAAGGGAAGTAGGGGCAGTGGGGAAGAGGAAGAGGCATCATATACTCTGTATATTTGTGTATTGCTAACTTGTCTTAAACGAAAATGCATTCGTGAGGTGCTGCTGCTTCAACTAAAAAAATGTAAAAAGAAATAAAAAGACTGTGTGCTTATAGCTTCATGATAAGAAGAAATCCTTGACATCGAAGGACAGGAATAGCTCTGCCCCCTGGAACACGCCACGGCACAGTTTCGCAGTTAGTTGTTGAGCTTTCCTGTGACGGAGGAAAGGTGAACATGCTTCCCGCTTTATTAGTAGTATTTATTATTATTATTATTGATTTTTTTTTTGAATAATGTAAGCACACCGTGCGGAGAAGAGCATAAGGTGTCAAAGAAATCATCCATGGTAACCGCTGTGACCTCTGGAACCACTATAATCTGGGTCCCCATTCTCAGAGCTGAGTTAAATGAGATTCCTGATGGTTTTTGCTGAGCGAGGTGCCTGTGGGCATATACACTGGAATGAGTTGGGGGGGGACCACTCTGGCAATATATATCAAAAGCCTTCAAAATACGCATAGGCTTTGACACAAATTCTATTTAGCAGGGGCCTAGCCTAAGGAAACCACGTGCAGACCAAAATGTCTTCAGCCTGACGTCGTTCACTGAAGTGTTGTTTATCGTCGTGAAACCATCCAAATGAGGAAGTGGTTGGTGGGCTAGAAGCTATAGACAGATGTGGATGAGAATTTTGGCTCTCCTACTTACTGACTTACTAGCTGCGTGATCCTGGTCAACTAACAATTTATCTAACGTAGATAGACCTAGAGATGAAAATGAGAGTCAAAAGTACACACACCCAGGGACAGCCAGGTGGCTCGGTTGGTTAAGCTGCCGACTCTTGATTTCGGCTCAGGTCATGGTCTCACGCTTTGTGGGCTCGAGCCCCGCATCAGGCTCTGCGCTGGCAGTGTGGAACCTGCTTGCGATTTTCTCTCTTTCCCTCTCTCTCTGCCCCTCCCTGCCTCTCTCTCTCTCTCTCAAAATAAATAAATAAACTTTTCGAACTTAAAAAAAAAAATACGTACACACATACAGAGGATTATAATTACCCCATTTATTTGAGATGCTTACTGAGTGAGTTAACCCATGTAAAACATCTAGAAGAATATTTGGCATATAGTAGGTCCTCAATAAAAGGTAGCTATTATTAAGAAAAGTATGGTTCAGGGGCGTCTGGGTGGCTCAGTCAGTTAAGCGACATTGGCTCAGGTCATGATCTCACGGTTGGTGGGTTCGAGCCCCATGTAGGGCTCTGTGCTGACAGCTCAGAGCCTGGAGCCTGCTTCGGATTCTGTGTCTTTCTCTCTCTCTCTGACCCTCCCCCATTCACACTCTGTCTCTCTGCATCTCTCAAAAATGAATAAACATTAAAAAAAATGTTAAAAAAAAAGAAATGTATGGTTCATGCATGTGATGGAATATATGTGTGTAAGAGGGTTTTAAGTGGTATGGTAATGCTATTTATAAATCAATGAAAAGTAAGGTTTAAAATTCTTTTTTTATTTTTTTATTAAAATTTTTTTTAACATTTATTTATTTTTGAGAGACAGAGTGAGACAGAGCACCAGCAGGGACGGGCAGAGAGAGAGGGGGACACAGAATCCGAAGCAGGCTCCAGGCTCTGGCTGTCAGCACAGATCCCTACGTGGGTCTCAAACTCACTGACCAGGTGATCATGACCTGAGCTGAAGTCGAATGCTTAACTGACTGAGCCAGCCAGGTGCCCTAGGTTCAAAATTCTTGAGTATGATCTTAGCTAGAGAGAGAGATTGAGAAAGAGGGATAAAGACAGAAGATCAAGACAGAATATACTAGAATACTTATACTGTGAAATGAACTAGATGACATTGCCTTTTCTTCATACTTTTTTCTAAATAGAGTGTATATACCTGAACTACTAAAGCCCTAACCTTTCCTCTGAGGCTCCTAAGAATTCTTCCTTCTCTGGACAGAGGTATCCTTTTATCATTATCCTGAGAAGGACTTCTACTGGCGATAGAACTGTTCCTAAATCTCAGTGGTATTGCTAAGACCAACTTTCAAAATGTTAGATGTTATGCAGGGAAGGACGTCATTCGTACAAGCAGAGGTTCCGTAGAAGCAGAGGTTAGTCAGAGATTCTTGTGTAAGTGATTTATTTAAGGAATGCTCTCGGAAGCCCGTAAAACCGTGAAAGAGGCAATCATGTTGAAAGGAAGAAGTTAAGCAAAAGTATGGTTTCTGGTGACGTCGAGACTCGGGCTGATCCCACAGGGAACTCAGGAGTGTTCTTTGTTCCACAAGGTCTGTCCTACCTTGAGGCAATGGAACGGGACTTTTGTAAGCACATACCAGTCTGTCCTGGGGAGAAGGGTTGTAACTCCTAGACACTTCTCTGGTGAGGCAGCCACAGTTGCTCCAGAGCAATCCCAGAAGAGGGTTGCAGCATTAGCAGCAGCAGCTGGGAGTTGGACACGAACTAGTAAAGGGGCATCCCAGGAGACCTAGATGGGTCACCAGCATCCATCTGCCTCAAAAGGGTTAATGGAAATGAGCCTCTCTCTCCCCGGCCTCCCTTATGAGGAGCCAGGAGAGTCGCATGACGCTATCTAGTAGCCCCGATGCTTGACTTAGGTGGGAGATGTGGGGAAAGAGAAAGCCTGCTCTTCCTAACAAATGGGAGGCAGCATGGAGAAGTCGTTTAGAAGTTTCCTTCTCTTCCCAGCGTGGCCAGCGGCTGAGGAAGTGGAAGGCAGGGGAAGGGGCACGAATGTAGTAGATGGAGGGGTCGATGCAGTTAGGACGTTCGTTACATTCAGCAAACCAATAAGTTGATTGAGCAAATAAGAAATATATTGAGGAGAATGAGGCCCCTGTGTCTCAATGTCGGAGAAGGGAATTATAGACATGGAAACCCGGGAGGGTTAGAAAGAACCCTAACCTTCTGGTTGGACTGGAATTGAAAGTATCAGTAAGAACTCATTTTTTAAAAATATATATACACAGATAGATATAGAAACATATGGGTGTATGGAGTGCATGTGGACAGAGAGAAATGGAGAGACCAAGATAGATGATAGAGAGAAAGAGAGATCTCTTAGCTGCATCCACTGAGAAGGCCTAGAAGCAACGACAGCCCAGCAGCAATGAGCACACTGACCTCAGTATTTGGTTTCTAAATACCGTCTTCTACCAAAAGGAACCAGAACCTCTTAGAAAAATGGCTGACACCGTGGCTGGGACCAGGAAAACACACCATGAGCTTGGACATCTTGTTGTGCCAGAAAGTAAAGAAGAGTTCAAGGAATGATGGAGGCATGTAAAAGAGACATAGGGATTGGTTTAAACGGTCTTCCAATGAGAGGCACCTGGGTGTCTCAATTGGTGAAGCGTCCAGCTTCGGCTCAAGTCATGATCTCATGGTTTGTGGGTTCGAGCCCCACGTTGGGCTCTGTGCTGCTGGCTGAGAGCCTGGAGCCTGCTTTGGATTCTGTGTCTCCCTCTCTCTCTCTCTGCCCCTCCGTCGCTTGTGCTCTGCGTGTCTCGCGGTCTCAAAAATAAACATTTTTTTAAAAATTAAAAAGAAAAGTCTTCCAACGGTCAGATCTGGGACAGTCTGAGCATCAGAAGAATAATGGTAGTAGTGGGTTACAACCCACTGAATAAAATAGGAATCTACAAGTTCATACTGATTCGTTGAATGAATAGATAGATAGATAGATAGATAGATAGATAGATAGATACAGGGGAAAAGGGAAACTCCTCCTTACAGTAGAATATCCATTCTAAATGTAGAAGGAACAATGGAAATTTAAAAAATACCACCTGTTACCATCATAGTAGTGTTGATTCAGGTGGATATCGTCCATGAGTGGGATATCGAAGCTGATGGGTAGAGGTTCTAGGGAGAACAGGATATTGGCATAATCTCTGAATTTTTCCCCACAAAGTAATCCCAGATAGAAAAAGGATAACTTTAGGGTGGAGAAATCTGTCAGACACCATCTTGAGCCAGTGATGAAGGTTAAGGTCACCAGTGATGAGAGGAGTTGACACCATATGGCCCTGATGTGAGGCACTGGAAGGAGCTTAGTATCATTTCTGCGGAGTTCTTGCCAAGAAAACATGGCCTGAGTCTGGTCACAGGGAGACAGCAGATGGACTTAAGAGGAGGAGCATCCTACAGAATGAAAGGCCTGGACTCTTTAAGACTATTCAGGACGTGAATAATAGGGAAAAACCTGAATGATGTTCCAGATTGAAGTTGCCCATTGTCACACTACCCTATTTTCTCCTATATTTGCTGGGTTGTGGGTAGGGCTCCGTGTCGGCAGTTCTGAATTTGAGAATCATGTGGGGAGTGAGTGAATGCAGATGCCAGAACCCCACCCCTGAGAGTCTGTTCCCAAGGGTTTGGGGTGGGGCCTAGGGATCTATGACCTTAGCCGTCATCCTAGGAAATTCCAAAGTAAGTGGTCCACAGACCACCCTCAGAGGAATATTCGCCTAGAAATTCAGAAAGCGGTGGCAGTCCTCTTACTCAGTCCCGACCTTAACTTTCTTCCTGTCTCTCTGCTTTCCCAGGGTGACGCTGTACGCGGAGTTCCTTCCCATGAAGGCCAGAGCTAAGTGTATTTTGCTGATTGAGGTAAGGAGGGTGGTCTGGGTTTCCCAAGAGCGCTCAGTCCCTGAGCAGGAGATTCTCAGGCGTCTTGAGCCACAGGATAAGGAAATGGGAGTTTAAGAGAGCTCTAACAAACTCAGTGTGTGGAGACTTAAATGGGTCAATTATGTCAATTCTGACATGGTCTTTTTGCAATACGGATAAACTCTTCAATTGACGAAAAAACCCCACCAATCAATCTCTTAAAAAAATGGCAGCAGGCAGGTGGTATTTCCTTCTTGGACTTCACGTGGCTTTTATCTGAGAGTTGGTGCCGAGAGTTGGTGCGTAAGGGGACCAAAACTCCTGTCCCCCATCCATATCATCACCCTCCACCCCTGTTTGTATCCAGGCTCACCTGTGTCTTGTGTGAGGGGCCACTTCTGTAGCCTAGAGGCTGCCTTAAAACTCCCTCGGTCCAGGGGCGCCTGGGTGGCTCAGTCGGTTAAGCGTCCGACTTCGGCTCAGGTCACGATCTCGTGGTCCGTGAGTTTGAGCCCCGCGTCGGGCTCTGGGCTGATGGCTCAGAGCCTAGAGCCTGCTTCCGATTCTGTGTCTCCCTCTCTCTCTGCCCCTCCCCCGTTCATGCTCTGTCTCTCTCTGTCTCAAACATAAATAAACGTTAAAAAAAAAAAAATTAAAAAAAAAAAAAAACAAAACTCCCTCAGTCCAGCTCGTCCCTCTGAGCCTTGTTTCTGCCAAGGTTTTGTGACCCGTTTTCCAATCATGGTTCTGGAAGATCTCAGGGCCAATATGTAGCTGCCCAATGACCCCTCTACCATGCAGGCAGTAGAGTTTATTTGTCCTTTGGGACACTGATGCCCACAGTGACTACTATGATGCCACTCCGACGTCTCTAGTCACCATGACCACGTTGACAATAGTAATCACATTGACGTCCCTGCCCAACTTACCACCCAGACTGCATCTACCCCTGATCGATACCCCTGGTAGTCATCTGGTCCACACTGGTATGGATGAACCAGCTATTTAAATATTGAGATGCATTTATGCCAGCAGATCTTGGTCCCTGATTACCCCTCATCGCCTGACACCCTGTCCACTCTTAGGACCCCCTAGAACTTCCCATGATCTAGCATCTGAAGAGTTAACTCCTGGCACAGTCATGGTATATGTGTGTGTGTTGAGAGCGGGGGGTATATGACCAGTGTCGAGTGTCTATCCTGGGTTGGTCCAGTTTGTTAGACATTTTGGCTATCACCCCCGGTTGCCGGCAACAGAAATAGACTGTGGTTAAGTGCAGCCAAAGAGGGTTTAGAAAGGCTCTCGGAGTCCCCCAGAACTGATGGAGAAGCTGAAGGGCCATGTTTGGCAATGGACAATAGTTGTAGGGCCTGAGCAGGAGACAGCATACTCAGGATAGTTTGAAGAGGGTTTGATAAAGGGACTATTTCTAAATAGCCCCAGGCCTGAAGTGCCAGCTGCCAGGCAAAGGCAGGAAGTAATTAGCAGCCCAGAGAGAAAGAGAGACAGAGTTGTGTGTCCAGGGCTGTTGGACAGGTGCTGTGACCTGCTGAGAGATGCAGCCAGCCCATGACCACCGTGCAGGGAGGGAGCCAGAGGAATAAATGCCCCCACATCTCTTTCCTTTCTCCCTCCTCCCTCCCTCCCATGTCCTGTGGGGCTCCCCATTGGCTGTAGCCAGTGGAAAGCCAGAAGACAGCGAGCCTGTGGATGCAGTCCATACAAAAAAAGCGAGGTGGGAAAGGATGACGAGGCAAACAGAAGATAGTCAGCCCTGCAGGGAAGAGGCAGTTGTGATAAAGGATACTAGGGGCCTCTTGGGCGAGAGAGATGGATGTCAGTAGACGAAACCAATATGTCCATTACCGTATTGACCTCACACGATATTGATGGCATTGATCTCCCTAAACCAGAGCTGCCACATCGTACCCACTCCAGTGGGTACCACGCAAATATGACAGAGTGTGGATGGGCCCCTCAGGAGATGGGCAACATGATGGCCCTGCCCCCAACTATATGAAAAACAGGAAAGACGGCCATTCCGACGTGGCTGACCCCGAGGACCCTCCCCCGTGTCAGTAGCGTTGTCTGCAGTGACCCCGACATTGCTCATGTGTTGGCCACGCTGCTCCCATCGCTGATCCCGTTTTCCCCTGCCAGGTCTTCTGGGCCATCGGGACAGTGTTCGAGGTGATCCTGGCCGTGTTTGTGATGCCCAGCCTGGGCTGGCGCTGGCTGCTCATCCTCTCGGCCGTCCCGTTGCTTCTCTTTGCGGTTCTGTGTTTTGTAGGTATCCTTTAAGAGATGTCAACCTTTATGGGGCACCTGGGCGGCGGCTCAGTCGGTTAAGCATCCAACTTTAGGTCATCATCTCACGGTTTGTGGGTTCTAGCCCCGCATGGCGTTCTGAGATGTTTGGGATTCTCTCTGTCTCTCCCACTTCCTCCCTCGTCCCTAAATGCTCTTCTTCTGTCTCTGTCTCAAAATAAATAATAAAAAAAAAAAGATCTCAACCTTGGCCACTTGGCTTTCTGCTGTTCAGCCGTTCACTGTGTTTCAGTGGGGAGGAGGTAAAGGAGGACACTGTCCTGCAGAGATTCTTTGTAAGATGATGTTTTTGGAACTCTGCCAGCCGCACCAATTAATAATAATAATAGCAACAGAAACAACAATCATTGCATGAACCCATTCCAGGTATCGTGCTAAGCACTTTGTCTGGATTCTCTCACTTAACCCTCTCGGCAACCTTTACGAGGTGGGATCTATCGTTATCCCCATTTTGTGGATGAGGAAATGGAGGCACAGAGAGGTCAAGTAATTACTCAGGGTCCCACAACCAGGATAATCAATGACAGAGCCAGGATTTGAAGCTAGCCCTCTGGCTCCAGAGCCCTAAGCTTAAAGACTCCACACCCCGCTGAGATATGTGGCTGGGACCCCGTGTTCTGTTCCACCCTAATCTGCCACGCCTGTCCCCACAGTGGCTGCCAGAGAGCGCAAGGTATGACGTGCTGTCCGGGAATCAGGAGAAGGCCATCGCCACCTTAAAGAGGATAGCGACAGAAAACGGAGCCCCCATGCCGCTGGGGAAACTCATCATCTCCAGACAGGTCGGTGCCTGGCCCGCTGTCTGTGGCGTGTGTGTGTGTCCGTGCGCCTGTGCGGGAGTGTGTGCGTGGGTGGGGCGTGCTCTCCACGGAGGTGGCAAATTCTGAGACCAGCAAAAAGCGCACAAGCAGACTAATTCCCCAAAAGCCAATTTTCCTGAATTAACTTGCCAGTGTATCTTTTTTACCAAAAAATGTTTCAAGGATCTTTTTGAGTATATGTAGCAAATAGGAGTATATTTTTCCTGTGTATGTATTAACACATTTATTTCCTCGATATATGCTCTCTATAAATACGTTAATGAATCTATTTCTAAATATATTAACCTATTCCAAAATATAGTCAATAAATACAAACATTCTCAAATACATTCAATAAACCTATTTAATGGGTGTTGTCTTTTCATTCAAGAATATACTAAAAAATATATTTTTATTCATGAGGACGATTCACAGGGAGACTAAGCCACCTAAAACCCATAATCTTTTTTTTAAACATTTAGCATGGTTAAATAAGCAAGCGTTTCTCAAACTGCTAAGAAAAATGTTTTCGTTAAATATACCTAAGAAGAATATTATCACAGTCCTAGAATATACTCTTTTAAAAAAATTTTTTTAACATTTATTTATTATTGCGAGACAGAGACAGAGCGTGAGCATGGGAGGGGCAGAGAGAGAGGAGGAGACACAGAATCCAACCAGGCTCCAGGCTCTGAGCTGTCAGCACAGAGCCCGACGAGGGGCTTGAACTCACCAACTGCGAGATCATGACCTGAGTCTAAGTCAGACGCCCAACCAACTGAGCCACCCAGGCACCCCCTAGAATATACTCTTAAAAAGAACATTGTAGGGGTGCCTGGGTGGCTCTTGGTTTCAGCTCAGGTCATGATCTCACAGTTTGTGGGTTCAAGCCCCGTGTTGGGCTCTGTGCTGACAGCACAGAGCCTGCTTGGGATTCTCTCTCTCCTTCTGTCCCTCCTTTATGCTCTCTCTCTCTCTATTGCTCATAAAAATAAATAAACTTAAAAAGAACGTTGTAGAGCAAAGATTCGATAAATTAGCAAATTATATGAAATTGGCAAATGGGTCATTTAACTAATCAACCTTTGACACATTGGCTTCTGGTGAATTGATTTTCAGTACATTGATTTTTGTGATCTTGACCTAGAGCTGGCTTGGGAGGGCATTAAATGGTTGGATGCCCCTTGGATTGACTGTCTGCTCCCTGGGTCCATGGCACTGCCCGAGAATCCCTGGGGGTACCAAGCCCAAGGAATCTGCTTCCCGCTACAGGGATTGCAGAATGTTTCCATCCTTGGGAACCAAGCCTGTAGACCTTGCTGGGTCCTGGCTGGAGGGCCTCACTGGGCCGGGAGACTTTGTGCCGTGGGATCGGGTCCTGGGTTCCCGGAATCTGAGCATGTAGCCCACCAGGAGCTTCCCTCCCTGCTGTGGGTGCCCACGGTCTTAGGCTGCCGGCTGGGGCCCATACTTCTCGAGGGGAGGAGAGCAAATTGCACGTTCTTGTCTTGAAACAGGAAGACCGAGGCAGAATGAGGGACCTTTTCACACCCCATTTTAGGTGGACGACCTTGTTGCTGTGGTTTATATGGTAAGAGCTGTTTCTTGACACCTTGATCCCCTTCATTCATGCCCCGTTTTGCTTTCTGGTTTTTTTTTTTATTTTCATTTATTTATTTTTGGGACAGTGCGAGAGACAGAGTGTAAGCAGTGAGGGGCAGGCAGAGGGAGACACAGAATCTGAAGCAGGCTCCAGGCTCTGAGCTGTCAGCCCAGAGCCCGATGCGGGGCTCGAACTCCCGAACCGTGAGATCATGACCTGAGCCGAAGTCGGACGCTTAACCGACTGAGCCACCCAGGCGCCCCTTTGCTTTCTGTTTTTACGTGATGCACAGATAGCTCTTTGATCTTGGGCAGCAGTTGCACAATAAAGCGGTTTGGGTATGACTTTCCTGATTTCTGCCTTATTCAGGCATCACCCATGCTATTCTTTTCTTCGTCGTTTTCTTTAATTGGACTCACTTTTTACTCAAATAAATGTCCTTTTTAACTACGTTTTTCATTTTAATTCCAACACAGTTAACATGCAATGTTATGTTAGTTTCGGGTGTAGAATACAGTGATTCAACAATTGTATGCATTACTCAGTGCTCATCATGATAAGTGCACTCTTAATCCCCATCACCTATCTCACCCATCCCCCCAGCATCCTCCCCTCTGGTAAGTTCTCTATGCTTAAGAGTCTGTTTCTTGATTTGTTTCTCTGTCTCTTTCTTTTCCCTTTGCTCATTTGTGTTGTTTCTTAAATTCCACATATGGATGAAATCACGTGGTATTTGCCCTCTGACTGAGATACTACGCTTAGCATTATACTCTCTCGTTCCATCCATGTCATTGCAAATGGCAAGATTTCATTCCTTTTTATGGCTGAGTGATATTCCATTGTATATATAGACCACATCTTCTTGATCCATTCATCTATTGATGGACACTTGGGCTTCTTCCATAATTTGGCTATTATAAATAATACTGTAGGGACGCCTGGGTGGCTCAGTCAGCTAAGCATCCGACTTCGGCTCAGGGCATGATCTCACGGTCCACGAGTTCAAGTCCTGCATTGGGCTCTGTGCTGCTGACAGCTCAGAGCCTGGAGCCTGCTTCAGATTCTGTGTGTCCCCGCCCCCCCCCCACCCCTCCTCCGCTCATGCTCTATCTTGCTCTGTCTCTCAAAAATAAATAAATGTGAGGGGCGCCTGGGTGGCGCAGTCGGTTAAGCGTCCGACTTCAGCCAGGTCACGATCTCGCGGTCCGTGAGTTCGAGCCCCGCGTCAGGCTCTGGGCTGATGGCTCGGAGCCTGGAGCCTGTTTCCGATTCTGTGTCTCCCTCTCTCTCTGCCCCTCCCCCGTTCATGCTCTGTCTCTCTCTGTCCCAAAAATAAAAATAAAAAACGTTGAAAAAAAAAATTTAAAAAAAATAAATAAATAAATGTGAAAAATAAAAATAAAAAAACAATAAATAATGCTGTAATAAACATGGGGGGGGCGTATATCCTTTCGAATTAGTGTTTTTGTATTCTTTGGGTAAATGCCCAATAGTGCCATAACTGGACCATAGGGTATTTCTATTTTTAATGTTTTGGGGAAACTCCATACCGTTTTCCAGAGTGGCTGCACCAGTTTGCATCCCCACCAACAGTGCACAAGTGTTCAGATAAATGTCTTTTAAAACATGAAAAAAAAAACAAAAACAGCAGGCCATAGAGAGAAGGCCCTCCTCAAGAGAAATATAGTAAAAAGCAGCTAGATTGATGATTTGCCAAAGCTCTGAGTTACTGTACTTAATAGAGAGAGAGGCAGATGTTGAGGACTCATTAGCAAGTAAGTGAGACTAGGAAGCCATCAAAATACAGTTGACCTTCAGCAGTGCAGAGTGGGGGTTAAAGGCACAGACCCCGAGTAGTTGAAAATCTTTTGATCCCCCCCAAACTTCACTAATAGCCTCCTGTTAACCAGAAGCCTTACTGATAACATTAACCAGAAGCCTTACTGATGAACACATATTTTGTCTGTTATATGTATTATGTACTGTATTCTTAAAGTAAGCTAGAGAAAAAGTGTTATTAAAATCATCTTCAAGAGAAAATGTACTTGCAGTATTTATTGAAAAAAAAATCTCCTTATAAGTGGCCCCTGCAGTTCAAACCTGTGTTGTCCAAGGGTCAACTGTAATTGAAAGGAAAATGATAATGCCTGCTCCCTTACTCCTCTTTTCGGGCCATACTGCCTTCGGTGTACCACCAGTGGCATGGGACCCCTGTTTGGGGAACCACTGATTTGGTCAACACGTGCAGCCTTAGAACTCTCAGTCCTGATCCTGGTGTATTTTCCTTAAAACGCGGCCATTCGCGATGGCTGGATGTGGGCAGGGTGGAAGGGAGGGATTTGTGCAGAGTAATTACCTGAAAATCCACAACCAGTCAAATCTCAGCTATTCTTTGAACTCTCTATGAAATCATGTATGCAGCACGAATAGTGTGCAGAAGGGGCGTGGCTAACACTTTTCGGAGTTGTGGTGTAACCACTTATCCCTTTCCCTATGCACCTTTGAGGAGAGGTGCTAATTAGCAGGGGATCGTCCTGAAAAGTGGTCAATTGCAGGCAAGTGGAGAGGAAGGCCTTGATAATAAACAGAACTGGGCTCCAATTCTGCCCATGCATTCCTGAGAGCTGAACCAAGCATTTATTAAACACCTGCTGTATGCTCAATACAAGTGCTCAGTCTGCAGGATTTTTGAAAAGGGAGAGGAGGTGGTTGACCTAGTTAAGGGTGTCTGTCTTGTGACAGACTGTCTGACAGTCTGTCTTGTGCATGTGACTCATTTGGGCCGACACTACCCAAATACCGAAGCAATTAATTAGAGACTATTTCTTGCACCCAATAGAAATCACTAAATTTGCTAGCACATATTGTAACTCAAGGAAATGTATCACCGTGGACTAATTATGACAGTTCCCACATAACTGTACTACAGGATGAGAATGTTCTGGTCCTACAGACTTGAGTGTTATGGTTCCTGGGACCATCGGGAATTCATTAACTGGGTCATTCTAATCTGAAATTTTAGGGCAGTCTGCTGACTCCACACTTGTATGGGGTACACAGCAGGTGTTTAATAAATGCTTGGTGAGTTGATTCAACTCTTAAGAGTTCAAGGGTAGAGCTGGAGCCCAGTTCTCTGTATTATCAAAGTGTTTCCCTCCTCTTCCCTCTCCACATCGACCAACTTGGCCCAGAAGCCCTGACGGATGTCAGCCATGACTGTTTTCTTCCAAATCTTGGTTCCCCAAACTTTTATTTCCTATTGCCAATTGTGAAAAACAGCCTGGTGTTCTCTGTGATGTAATACAGTTGTTGGTCTTTCAAAGGACACAGGATCACATACCTTTAACATAACCGCTATGCTTTGTACCTGCCGTTTTCCTGCTCAAGGGCCCCAGGAACCGCCCCCCCCCCAAAGCCCCAGTGTCACCCACGTCCAAAGACTGGTCCTCGCTGCTATAGACGCAAGTCCTTCCTGAGGGGTTGGGGAAAGGGGATCTTGCATTTCTCCCATCATTTCTTTACCTTTTTTTGCTTCCTTTCTGGCAGGTTTTCCAATGCGTTTTCTTACTATGGATTAGTTCTGCTCACCACTGAGCTCTTTCAGGCAGGAGATGTCTGCAGCAGTGAGTATCAAACTCCCTTTACCAGCTAACCACTCCTACCCCCACCATACACAGTCACACACACATCCCCGCCCCTCGTTCAGCCCTTCCTGAGCCCGGCCACGCACAAACGCCAGTGACTTTGTCCCACAGACTCCAGGGAGAAAGTTCCTTCCAAATCTGAGCACAAAAGACCTGGGCTGCGGTCTCCGAGATTAGAAACCCGAACAACCTTGTCACGATAGAAGGGACATTATAGCAGAGTCACCGCTTATGTCACGCAAAGGGCTCGATGAAGTACGACACTGAGTTTGATGGCTGTGACCCTGTGCGGTAATTCTCACGTGCGTGTGAAGTCGGAGGACCGGGTAGGATCTCAACCCTGGCCACACAACGGAATCACCTGGGGCCAGTTAAACGATGCCCGGGTCGATTCACTCAGCGTCTCCGGACCCGGGCGTTAGTGGCTTTTAAAAGCTCCCCCCGGCGATTCTCTTGTGCAGCCGGAGGTGGGAGCCACCGGACAAAAGGAACAGGCAGAAAGCAAAGACTATATGCACATGTCTGGGATTTCAAACAATTCTATCTTTAAAAATAGGTTCCTAGCATTGAGCCCAGGGTGGAGGATAAAGGGATCAGGTTCTCACTTGTCTGTAGGATTTACCTGGTTATCTTTTTCATAGTAAGCCTCTATAAGCTTAGTTAATAGTTTGGTTTATTGGTGTAAGTGAGGATTTAATGAGTTGGTGGCTCAGTCGCAGGTTTGGGATTTGGTTATTGACTACAGATCACATGCCCCCAACAGTGGACCCGCTTAAGCAAAACAGAGGAGGATCCAGGGGAATGTTACAAAGCAGGGGTTGGCAAACTTTTTGCAGAAAGGGCCAGCTAGTCAATATTTTAGGCTTTGTGGGCCATACAAAGAAGGAAAAAAGCTGTGGCCAATTGGTTAACGAACAAGCATTGCTCGTGTTCCGATAAAACCTTATTCATGAATGTGAATTTGGGGCATCCAGAAGGCTCAGCCAGTGGAGCATCCGACTCTTGATTTCGGCTCAGGTCGTGAGCCCAGGGTCATGGCATTGAGCCCTGCATCGGGCTCCTTGCTGAGCATGGAGCCTGCTTGGGATTCTCTCTCCTTCTGTCCCTTTCCTCCCACTCACGTGCTCTCGTTCTCTCTCTTTCCCTAAAATAAAAAAAAGTTTAATGAGTACGAATTTGGACTTCATATCATTTTGATGTCATGAAGTGTTATTCGTCTTTGGATTTTTAAAAATCACTTAAAAATGCAGGGGCACCTGCGTGGCTCAGTCGGTTAAGCGTCCAACTCTTGGTTTCTACTCAGGTCATGATCTTGTGGTTTTGTGAGTTCAGGCCCCGCATCCAGCTCTGCACTGGCTGCAAGGAGCCTGCTTGGGATTCTCGCTCCCTGCCCCACCCCCGCTCTTGCTGTCTCTGTCTCTTTCAAAATAAATAAATAAACTTAACAAAAAAATTTTTTAATGTAAAAACCATTCTTAGCACGCAGGCCAGGCAGAAACAAACTGGAGACCAGATTTGGCGTCAGGTGATAGTTTGCCAGCTCCTGTTAAAAGCTGTCTCTTGGGATGCCTGGGTGGCTCTGTCGGTTAAGCATCCAACTTCGGGTCAGGTCATGATCTCATGGCTTGTGATCTCACGACTCATGAGTTCAAGTCCCACATCGGGCTCCGTGCTGACAGCTCGGAGCCTGGAGCCTGCTTCAGATTCTGTATCTCCCTCTCTCTCTCTGCCCCTCCCCCACTCGTGCTCTCTCTGTCTCTCAAAAATAAATAAACATTAAAAAAAAGAAAGCCCTTTCTTCTACCTGGGCAGGAGAAGTGATACCGTGGAACAAGCCCACAGCTGGAAATCAGGGAGCCTGGGTTCCAGCACTAAGTAGCTGTGTGATCTTGGACAAGTCATTTATTCAATATTTTCTATAAGCCAGGTACTGATCTAGGTGTTAGGGTACATCAGTGACCACAAAAGACAAATATCCCTACCCTGTGAGCTCATGTTTTGGTGGGGAGAGAGAAAGAGAGAGAATAGCTTAATAAGTGAGGCAATGACATAGTGTGTTAGAAGGTGATGGCTTGAAGAAAAAAAATTTTAAGAAAAGGTAAAATCATGCCTCTCATACAAATATATAATGACCGCATGTCAGAGATTTTAACTCATCGGTTAATGAATGAATTAGTTAAGAACTGTGAAAAGTCTGAGGATTTACCTATTTTGCAGCTAACAGGTTAGGCGTGCACAGCTTCCACAGATGCCTGCAAAAGACACAACACTCCTGGATCAGAGACAAAGGACTTTGCTACTCACAGTAATAGCAGTAGCTGGAGTATCAGCATTTCTTACACCAGTGAGGAGCTCCCACTCCCACAGGGTGATGTGAAGAGAGGAGGTCACACCAGCAAGAGCAGTGGGTTATGTTACAAGAGAGGATCTCTGAGCTTAGGGCACCCAGCTCTCTTACACTGGATGCTAAGCCTGCCTGCTCTTGCCCTGTGGGGAGACACTAGACCGTTGAAGGCCATAAGCAAACCTGTTCCTTACTCCAAAGGTAGACGCTCCCTGTCAAGGCTGTTGGTTAAACCAAGGTCCTTGAAAAGACAGTCCAGAGCAAAGAAAGTCAGTGCCTCTGCTTATAAACCATACAGAGATGTGAGCATCCATGGAGAATTGTCTACTAACACCGGAGGTCTGCTAACACCCCAAGAGGTTACAACTGGTTCAAAGGAGAGTTCAAAAGATACATGTATATAGGCAATCAGAAATGCAGAAATGGCTTTACAGTTAGAGGCACAACTTGTCAGTATGCATAAGGCAGTGATCAATTGCATCACCAGACACAATTTGCATTTCGATGAACTAGAAGCATTTGCATCAATACCAATATTCTATAATGTGCATAGCTCAAAGATAACGAAAAGCAGGACGACCTATAAGGGTACGCTAGACAAAACATTTTGCCCATTTCAAAATCTTTCACGCTGTTTGTTAACAAATGTATAGGAAAAGGAGACAGTCAAGCAGGGCAAGGGAGGTCAGGAGGGCGGGGCAGAGCAAGGGGCACTGGGTATGTTGAAGTTTTAAATGGGGGTGCTCAGGGTGACCTTCATGAGATGAGATTTAAAAAGATATAAAGGATGTGAGGAAATTAGTCATGGGATCTATAAAGAGCATCCCGGAAGAGGCAACAGCCAGTGCAAAGGTCCTGACGCAGGAGTATTGAAGGAAGAGCAAGGATACCAGTGTGGCTCGAGTACAGTGAGCAGAGCAAGGGAGAGAGAGAAGGTGAGATCAAGGAAGTCATGAGGGCCAGGTAATATTGGTGGGGATCATCGAGGCCACCCTGGAGTCTGTCTGCCACAAACGCACCTAGTGTGAGCCATTTCTGGGCTAAGCGCCCTCATATGCACAGCCTGCTTTCATTCTCCCCCCCCCCCCCCCACCTTGCCCAGTGGTTTCATTAGCTCCAGTTGTGTGAAGAAACTGAGGCTCAGAGAGATAAAGCGCTGCTGGTTGGGATTCGAACCTGAGTCTGTCGGACCCCGGAGCCTGGGCTCTTTCCACGGTGTCCCGGCTGAATCGTACCCAGGGAAGGAGGTGTGGGGGCAGGAGGGCGTGATTCAAGTTTCCGAGAATGGCTCTTCTTTCTCCTGTCTCCCACCTTCCAGTCTCTAGCCAGAAGAAGGCGGTAGAAGCAAAATGCAGCCTGGCCTGTGAGTACCTGAGTGAGGAGGATTACATGGACCTGCTGTGGACCACGCTCTCCGAGTTTCCAGGTGAGGGAGCTGTGGGCGGTGGGGGCGGGGGCAGGGGGCCGCTGTGGATCTGGTGGCTCCCCCTGGTGCTGCTGCCTGGGAGAAAAATCCCCTTTCTAGGGGAGCTGGAGATTAGTTTTTCAACCCTTAGCTGCAAGTTGTCAAGAACTGTAAAGGCTGCTCTCACTGAAGGCTAACAAATGAAGCCGCCCGTGTCACGCTCCCTGGCAGAAGACATGAGACTCCTGGGTCAGAGACAAAAGACTGTTACCCATGGCACAGTGAACAACATGAACAGCGTACTAGTGCCAGCTCCCCTTGCTCTCAAGTCCCACAGGGATGATGAGGGAGGGTCCAAGTGGATGCTACGCACGCAATGGAGTAATGGGTGTAGCTGCTGTGCTCTGACTCTCGTCCTTTGATGAGAACCCGCTCACTCAAGTGTGCACAAAAGCTGATAATGGATGATGGTTGCTACTTAAGGAATTACCTGAGCATTCCCTACCATGTCGTGAGTGATCTACTAGTCCCTATATTCTTGACTCTGTGTTCCACAGTTTTCCTTGGCTTCCCAACATCTTCCTCAGTCCCTTTTTCACTTTGCTTACCTAAGGAGTCCCAAGCTTAGGGAACCCAAATCTTTTATAATGGGCTGCCAGAAACTTGTCCAGCTTTTGATCTAGAGAGATGCGTCATCTTTATGGACAGTAAAACAGGCTTGCTCTTTGCTCTGGAAGGAGACGGTATCTCTATCTTCGCAAGGCTGTTGGCTATCCAAACAGAACAAAGGGCAGCCAGTACACAAAAATATAAGAGATCCATGGAGAATTGTCCCCCATCAGCACTCACACTGGAAGGACTAGTGGGGAGTCAAAAAATCCAAACCTGCACGTAAAGTGAAGGTAATTTATCTTTTTCCTTTAAAAAATGAGTAATTATTACAACAAGAGTGTCTGGTATTTATTGAATGCTTACTTTATGTATGTCAGGCTCTATGCTAAATGTTTTCTAGATACGTCTCATTTAGTCTTTTTTAAAATTTAGTTATTGAAATTCAAGTTAGTTAACATACAGTGTAGTATTGGCTTCAAGAGAACCCTTTGATTCATCACTTACATATGACACCCAGTGCTCAGCCCAACAAGTGCCCTCCTTAATGCCCTCACCCATTTAGCCCATCCTCCCACCTACCTCCCCTCCAGCAACCCTCAGTTTGTTCTCTGTATTTAAGAGTCTCTTATGGCTTTCTTCCCTCTCCGTTTTTATCTTATTTTTCCTTCCCTTCCCCTATGTTCATCTGTTTTATTTCTTAGATACCACAGCTGAGTGAAATCATACGATATATGTCTTTCTCTGACTTCTTTCGCTTAGCATAATACACTCTAGTTCCATCCATGTTGTTGCCAATGGCAAGATTTCATTCTTTTTGATTGCTGACTAATATTCCGGGGTGTGTGTGTGTGTGTGTGTGTGTGTGTGTGTGTGTGTGTGTGTACCTGTACAGGTATACACACACATACACACACACACACACACACACACACACACACACACCTCACATCTTCTTTATCCATTCCTCAGCTGATGGGCATTTAGGCTCTTTCCATAATTTGGCTATTGTTGATAGCACTGCTACAAACATTGGGGTGCATGTACGCCTTTGAATCAGCATTTTTGTATCCTGTGGATAAACACTTAGTAGTGCAATTATAGTAGGGTGGTTCTATTTTTAATTTTTTGAGGAACCTCCATACTGTTTTCCAGAGTGGCTGCACCAGCTTGCATACGCACCAACAGTGCCAAAGTGTTCCCCTGTCTCCACGTCCTCGGCAACATCTGTCGTTGCCTGAGTTGTTAATGTCAGCCATTCTGACAGGTGTGAGGTGGTATCTCATTGTGGTTTTGATTTGTGTTTCCCTGATGTTGAGTGACGTTGAGCATTCTTTCACGTGTCGGTTGGCCGTCTGGATGTCTTCCTTGGAGAAGTGTCTGTTCATGTCTTTTGCCCATTTCTTCCCTGGATTATTTGTCTTTTGGGTGTTGAGTTCGATAAGTTCTTTGTAGATTTTGGATACTAACCCTTTATCTGATAATGTCATCTAGTCTTATGAAGTAGCACAGTTATTCCCATTTTACACCTGAAGAAACTGAGGCTCAGAGAGGTGTAGCAAAAACTGTCCCTGGCAACTTGCAGCTGCCAATATCTGCATCTCTGTGCCTGAGGGCTATCTCAGGAGGAATGGAAAGCTTCAGTATCTAAAAGCAAACAAATAAGGTGGCTGGAAGTGTCAGGGAGTTAACACCTGGGAGCTGCTTTCAAATGGTAATTGCAGGAGTTGGTGGTGTATAAATACCCCAGCTTCCTCGCCCATCAGGCAGGAGAATTCTAAAAAGGATATTCCATACTGGCTCCCAGAGCCCCCCAGTGGAATTCGGTAGAAATGACCCACAGTGGTAACTTGGCTTGACATGCACTCTTGCCTTCCCTTCCGCATCTTACTTTCCCACCCTCCTATTGGTTCTTCTTTGGGTTGCCTCTCAACTAAACACTTGTACCTGGGCCCTTGTCCCAGGATCTGCTTCTAGGAAAACCCAGCTAAGACGCTAAGTGTCCCACACCCGGCAGGGCTAAGCGCTGTGGTCCCACCCCAGAGCCCACAGTCTTCACTCATTACTACGCCATCCATCTATCTTCCAAAAGCCTTCCCGCAAATAGCTCACAGTAAGAGTAGGGACTCAGAGTTAGACACCACGTTGCCAATAACCGTTTCCATGACTTCATGCACTCACCATGATTTTTCATGATTTCCATGGTATTGCCTTTCTGAAACTCAGAACAAATTCTTACTTATTACATTTACGATTTGTTGTTTCTGTTCACTGGCGTATCCCAAGCTCCTAGCGCAACAGTTCCTAACACAAAGATAGACGCTTAATTTTTTAATGAATAAGTGTGGGAAGTGGGGCTATTGCGAGCATTTATTTTGGGGGGTTGTTTTGATGATGAAGCAAGATAACAGCTGTAAAAGTGCTGAGCCCACATTTAACAGTTATTATTAATAATAAGCACCACGCTGTACTGTCTCTACTGAGGTTAGGGAATCTTATTTTTATTTAGTCCCATTTTGCAGGTGAAGTAACTGAGGCCCTGAGAACGCAAGGGGCTAACGTTCACTCACATGGTCATTGGCAGGGTTCAATGCCTCCAGGGCTGTTGGACTGAGGGCCTCAGTTCCCCACTGGCTGTTGGCCAGAGGCCACTTTTTGCTCCTCGCCAGGTAGCCTTCTCCATGAAGACCAGCACCTAAGAAGAGTCAGGGGGCGAGAGAATGCCAGCAGAACAGAAGCTGCAGTCTTTTATAACCTCATCTCAGAAGTGACATCCCAATGCTTTTCTATATTCTAGTCATTGGAAGCGACTCGCTGGGTCCGGCACACTCTCAAGGGTAGCGATTATACGGGGTGTGAATACCAGGGGGTGTTGGGAGCCATATTGGAAGCTGCCTGCCATGGTGCCCTGCTGTCTTCCAGGTGTCCTTGTGACTCTGTGGATTATTGACCGCCTGGGCCGCAAGAAGACCATGGCCCTGTGCTTCGTCATCTTCTCCCTGTGCAGCCTCCTGCTGTTTATCTGTGTCGGAAGGTGGGTCGTGAAACCCCCTCTCTCTGGCCAGCAGGCACACTTCTCAGGGCATGGTCAGTGGCTCTCTGGGTCTGTAAGCTGTGGACTGTACTCCTGGTGGTCATCTGCGAGATCCCTCCCCAGCCCCTCTCTAGGACTCTTGACTCTTGACCACAGGATCGGGTTCATATTTGCGCCTCTGATGGGGTTAAGGGTGGGAGGGCACTTTGGTTCAGGTTTCGCCCCAACACTGTCACTTTTAGACTTTTGACATTGTCCACCAGTGAGATCACGCATACAGCTCTTTATGTATGGGTTAAAAGCATTCCTTTGTTCAGTGGAAATACTTCAAGGTCCTGGTTTATAATCCCCTTTTGGCGTTTCTCCATTTTTCCATCAAGAGCCTCAAAATATGGAAGTGGCTTGTGCCTCTCTTGCTCTCGGAGAGGCCCCAGACCATACCTGATGAATTTGTGGAAGGCCTGGAGAGGAAGCTTAGACCCTGACATGGGGGTGTTCTTAGACATTTATGGGAACAATGGAACAGACGGTCAGGGGTCAGGATTATCCTAAAAATACTGAACAGAAGTTTACTTTCACTGGCTCAGCTGGCACCTGACTCAATTCCTGCCCCTACAAGGTTCCATCTGGATTTTCAAGTGGTTTTATATCACTTCTCTCTGACCTTGCCCCCAACCTGGACTCCACAGATGTTTGCAGCTCTTACCCTGGACTTTGGAGAAAGACAAAATTTATAAAGGCAGGCCTTCAGAGATGGCACTGGGATTGTGTGCCTGTGTGGATTGGGTGAGGGTGGGCTTTGCCCATTTCTAGGGTATAAATTCTGCCTGGGCAGATAGGACTTTGCTGAAACAAGTCAACAGAAGAAAGTACCTGCTCATCAACTTTTTTATTTCTCTCCCTAGAAATATGCTCACTCTGTTACTCTTCATTGCAAGAGCGTTTATTTCTGGAGGCTTCCAGGCAGCCTATGTTTACACACCTGAGGTAGGAGAGGTGTCTGGGAGCAGCCGGGTCGGGGAGGGAAGGAGCTCTGCTTTCAGAAACATCCCGCCTGGGATCCTCAGCATGAGATTTATCCTTGGGCTTGGGTCTGTCTGGGTGGGAACAGTGAAGCTCTTCATTATTTCAGGCTATCTTCCCGTCTTTTTTTTTTTTTTTTCCTTTTTGCTTATGAAAGCTAATGTTCAAGGTAAAAGTTCTGAATGGTAGTGAACGGTATAAAACCAAAAGTTAAAGGGCCCCACATTCCCCCTTCCTAGACACAACCTTTTTGAATAGTTCAGTTTTTTTTAAAATTTTTTTTAACGTTTATTTATTTTTGAGACAGAGAGAGACAAAGCATGAACGGGGGAAGGGCAGAGAGAGAGGGAGACACAGAATCGGAAGCAGGCTCCAGGCTCTGAGCCATCAGCCCAGAGCCCAACGCGGGGCTCGAACTCACGGACCGCGAGATCGTGACCTGAGCTGAAGTCGGACGCTCAACCGACTGAGCCACCCAGGCGCCCCTTGAATAGCTCAGTTTTTTTCAAAGCATACACTAATTTATGTTAGTGGGTGTACCAGATTGGGTAAGCGAGCAACTGGGAAGAGTTTTAATACAGAAGCTAATTACAGTGGTGAGGGACAAGGCTGAGGGAAACATGAACGTGACATAGCAGTGCCCCCGAGCTTGCAGTGGGGCGAAGGTGGCTGGGGACTCTGCCGCCACCCAGAGTCGGTGGGATGTTGAGAGGGGAGTGTTCCAGGGTCCCAGGAGAGAGCTGCGTGGAGAGAAGTTGTGACCTTCAGCTGAGGGACGCACGGGACTGAGGCAGCCTGGAGGGGAAGATCAGGAGAATAAATACCCCGACCTCTCTCTTCTACCCCCTTCCATCTCCCGCTGGGGTTGCCCATTGGCTGAGCCTAACCAGAAGCCAGAAGGCCAGGGAACCCTTGGTGGTCCACATCGGCCAGCCCCAGGGCAGAGAATGAGGTGGGGAAATTCGGAGGGAAAGATGAAAGACTATGAGCCCAGGACATAGGAATCTACTTTGTTCTTTTTAACAGTTACTAATCTTTACTATATATTCAATATTTACTACGTATAGTATATCCTGTATACAATATACTAATATATACCACATATTACATACTATACTATATGGTGTATGTATAATATATATATATTTTTATACCTCCCTTTGCTGTATTGTGTAGTATATAACTATATATTATATACTGCATTTTTTATACTATAAATACTATATATATTATATACTATACAATATAGTATATATACTTATTTTTTATCCCTCCTTTTACTATACTGTGTAGTATATAACTATATATTACATACTCTTTTATTATACTATAAATACTATATATATTATATACTATGCTATATAGTATATATACATATATATTTTTTTAACATTTATTTTTGAGACAGAGAGAGACAGAGCATGAATGGGGGAGGGTCAGAGAGAGGGAGACACAGAATCTGAAACAGGCTCCAGGCTCTGAGCTGTCAGCACAGAGCCTGACGCGGGGCTTGAACTCACGGACCGCGAGATCATGACCTGAGCCGAAGTCGGCCGCTTAACTGACTGAGCCACCCAGGCGCCCCTATATATACATATTTTTATCCCTCCTTTTACTATACTGTGTATTATATAGCTATATATTATATACTGCATTTTATTATACTATAAATACTATGTAGATTATATATTATACTATATAGTATATATATATTTTTATACCTCCCTTTACTATACTGTGTCGTATATAACTATATTATATACTCTATTTTATTATACTATAAATACTATGTATATTATATACTATGCTATATAGTATGTATACTTTATATTATATACTATACTTTATTATACTATATGGTTTATACATGCATATATATTATATACTTTATAGTACAGACAAATCATAATTTTTTAAAGAGTTTATTTATTTATTTATTTAGAGAGAGAGAGAGAGTGGGGGGTGTCAGTGCAGAGCCTGATAAGGGGCTCGAGCTCACAAGCCATGCGATGATCATGGCCTGAGCTGAAGTCGGACGCTTAGCCGACTGAACCACCCAGGCACCCTGGACAAGTCATAAGTTGATAACAATTCTACAGATATTTGGCTTGTTTTCCAACTTTTCACTATCACAGACAGTGCTGAGGTAAACAGCTTTATATAGTCTTGGGCACACGTATCCTTCCTGTAGAATAAATGCCAAGATATGGAATTGTTGAGTGAAAGCCTATCAACGTTACAAACATTGAGATGAGTTGAAAAATCACTTCCTAAAATGTTGTACAAGTTTGCACTCCACACAACAGCGTCTCGGCGTGTCTCAGTTTCCCACACTCAGGGATTATGGGTTGTTTATTTTAGATCTATTGTATTTTATTTCATCTTATTTTTTCAAAGTTTAGTTAAGAGAGACTGAGACAGCGCGGGGGGGGTGGGGGGCAGGCAGAGAGAGAGGAGACAGAGAATCCAAAGCAGGTCTGAGCTGCAAGCGCTGGGCCCGATGCGGGGCTCGAACTCACGAAACCGTGAGATGGTGACCTGAGCCGAAATCACGAGTCAGGTGCTTAACCACCTGAATCACCCAGGTGCCCCTAGTTCATCTTACTTTAGATAGAAGCAAAGGGAGAAGGAGAATATTATATACCAGATACTGTGCCAGGGGAAAGAGGGTGTCTGGATTAGCCCTCATTCCCGCAGCACCCCGGAGCCCTCGCTCTGAGTCATCGTCCTCACCCTGCTCCAATCCTGCCTCCTCCAAGAAGCCCTCCCAGATCTCCCCCTCCCCTGACTTCCTCGTGCATTCAGTGTCTGTGCCCCTCTTCTAATACTATGTCTGTCGATCTCGTTTGAATGGTAAACTGTGGAACATCCGCCGGGGAATACAGTTACGGCAGTTAATGATGAGGTGGTTATGAGCAGTTAAGAACGAGGTAGGTATCTATATACGATGTCAAGAAGATTTCAAGACATAGCGCTGAATGGATAAAGCAAGCTGCAGAATGGTACGCTATGATACCGTTTACATTTTAAAAACGATGCTGTGTATTTTGTATACACATATTTTTTAACGCACCTGGGTGGATACATTCCACACCTTATTAATAGTTAGAACCTCTGGGGAGTATTACAACCTAGGAGAGGTTGTAGATCCAAGGACGGCCGGGTGATTTCATTTTTGACAAGGGGAATGTATTTATATGTTGCTTGTGTCGTTGGGTGAATTAAAATATCCTCTGTAGGGGTGCCTGGGTGGCTCAGTGGGTTAAGCGTCAGACTCTTGGTTTCAGCTCCGGTCGTGATCTCATGGTTTGTGAGTTCAAGCCCCCCGCATCAGGCTCTGTACCGATAGCTACAGAGCCTGCTTGGCTGTCTCTCTCTCTCTGCCCTTCCCCTGTGGACTCACTCTCTTTCTCTCTCTCTCTCTCTCTCTCAAAATAAATAAATAAACACTAAAAAATAGAAAAAAAAATATCACAGGTAAATGCATATGGTATACACTCAAAAACTTTGCTGAGCGAATAAATAAATGAACGAACGTAGATGTGTATACGGTCATAGAAAAACCTGGAAGGATATACGTTCAAACGTGACAACGGTTATCTCTGAGTTTTGGGATCATGCGTGAATTTCATTTTTCCCTTCACATTCTTCATTCTTCCCGAGCTTCTGCACAGAGCATTGGAGTTGTTAGAGGCACGCTAGCTGCTGTAACAAATAACTCCTCAAAGGGAATGTATTGACCCAACAGCAGTTCCTCACTAATGAAACAGTCCAACACGGTGTTCCAGGCTGGTGGGCAGCCTCCATTTCCACAGTGATTCAGGGACCCAAGTTCTTGGCATCTTGCAGCTTCATCCAGTAATGATGAACCAAGGGTGATTTTGCCCCCCAGCGGCCATTTGCCATCTGTCTGCAGATACGTTGGGTTGTTACAACTCAGGAGAGCCGTGCAGAAGGTTCTCCTGCATCTAGCGGGTAGGGGGCAGGGATGCTGCTAAACATCCGCCGATGCCCAGGACGGCCCCTCACCACAAAGAATGACCCACCCCCAAAGGGCCACAGTGCCAAGGTTGAAAACTCCTGCCCCAGGGCCTTGGAGTCCTCCTTCCAGCCAGCGGACTGGGGAAGGGAGTGGAGAAGACACTGCCTTGGTCTGGAAGATGCACAGTCACTTCTCACTTTGCCCGAGGGAGAGCTAGGCACGGGGCCACTCTGGGTACGAACTGAGAAACTGTGTAAGCATTTCAACCTCTGTCTCAGTGAAACGCCTTGAAAGGCTGGGGCCGGTGCCGCAGGGTGAACTAATGAAAAGAGGCGGGAGAACAGTATCTGGATGCAGAATGGGGAGTGGTTCCTGGCGGAGTCTTTGGAGGCCAGCCACCCTGGGCACCGAGGACCCCTAACTGGGTTCCCACCCACAGCTTGGCCTCTCGCCCTCCTTCTCCATTGAGCCTCCTATCCCCTTTGAGACAAGAACCCCCACCTGGTCTCCCACCCCTCGATGGGGTCACCAACACCCGAGTGATCCACGCTAGCTCCGGGCCCGCGGGCGTCAGTCCTATCACTCCTGAGCCAGAGTGGGGCCGGGGGGAGGATCCTGCGTTTTCTCAAGCCCGCATCCACGGCTGTGTTTCAGGTCTACCCCACGGCAACTCGAGCGCTCGGCCTGGGCACCTGCAGTGGCATGGCGAGAGTGGGTGCTCTCATTACTCCGTTCATTGCTCAGGTAGGTGTCCCCTCCAAATCCGGGGCTGGGGGGAGGTGGGGAGGGGCGCAAAAGCCAGAGCACAGAAAGCAGTTACACCACGTCCAGACGTCTGCAGAACCTTCCGTGCACATCATCTTCTTTTACCCTAACAGCCCATCCTATGAAAGGAACAGTGTTGCTTGCAAATGAGCAAACGGGCTCAGAAAGGCATGCGACTTGCTCAAGGTCACACGGCTGGGAAGCAGAGAAGCTGGGACTCAAACCCAAGTCTTTCCTACGCAGAAGACCCGGGGTGTGTGTGTGGGGGGGGGGGGGCACCATCTGATTGGGCCAAAAACAAATTGGATGAAAACAAGTAAGAGGAAAACAAACTGTTGAAGACAACATGATTTAGTGGGAAGCAGATGTCCCTGGCCATGGTTTCAGAGTTGGGATAATGAGGTGTTTTTGCAGAATTTTGCAGCCCCTTGTGTGTCTTGAAGCATTTCTATCCGTTTTTAGGGATCTTATTTTGAAGTCGTTTTGCTTTTTTTAATAGCCTTTATCGCCTTTTTTTTTTTTTTTTCCCCAAGGTACAAGTCTCATAACGTAAAACGAACCATTTTGAAGTGAACAGTGTTCAGGGGCGCCTGGCTGGCTCAGTGGGAAGAGCGTGCGACTCTTGAGCTCAGGGTCCTGAGTTCAAGCCCCACGTTGGGCGTAGAGAGTACTTAAAGAAATAAAGCCTAAAAAATTAAAGTGAACAAGTCAGTGACATTTAGCACATTCACAGTGCTGTGCAACCACCACCCCTATCTAGTTCCAAAACATTGTCATCAAATAAAAGTCCATACCCCCCCAGAAAAGTCCTATTCATTAGACAGGTACCCCCTTTTTCCCCCTCTTCCCTTGCCAACCCCAAGGTGCATTTTTTTAAGTTTATTTATTTGGAGAGAGAGAGAGAGTGCAAGAGCAAGGGAAGGCCAGAGAGAGAGAGAGAGAGAGAGAGAGAGAGAATCCCAAGCAGGCTTTGCACTGTCAGCACAGAGCCTGATACGGGGCTCGAACCCACGGACCGTGAGATCGTGAGCTGAGCCGAAGTCGGAGCCTAACCGACTGAGCCACCCAGGGGCTCCCAAGGTGCATTTTTTTTTTTTTAAAGGAAGCTCTACACCCAACACGGGGCTTGAACTCGTGACCCGAAGATTAAGAGTCGCGTGTTCTACCGACTGAGCCAGTCAGGTGCCCCTGTGCATTGTCTGTATGTACCTATTCTGGATTTTTCACGTAAATAGAATTCTGCCACGTGTTTCAGCCAAGTAACTCTGTTCTGGGCTGTTGTGTCTGGCCATTGTATGTCCCCACTACCTACTGTTGGTTGGGAGCTGGCCACGCGCCTGCAGGGGACCGAGTCGCCTTGGGGTTTCCTCTCACTGGGAGGGGGTTACTGCCCTTACCCCTCTGGCAGATGAGCAAATGAGGCTGGGCTCTGCTGTTAATCTAGAAAGTCAGCAGAGCGCCTGCTCTGAGAGAGAGTGTCGTTTCAAGGAATACAGACCTTAGAGCCTGATGGGGATAGAGCTCAAATCCCAGCCCCGTCCTGAGTATCTGTGAGAACTCGAGTATGCCACTTACTTACCCCTCTTTGAGGCTCAGTTTTTCCCCCTCTGCAAAATGGGGACACGTGCCTCTCTCTGTCATGAGGACTCCATGGGATCAGTGCAGAGAGCGCTTACAAGAGGGCCTGGAGTCATCAGTACCTCCCGCAGGGTCGGTGGCATCTGTGACTCAGGAGGGACGCCCTCACCGGCACGTGTCTCCCTCCCCCAGGTCATGCTGGAATCTTCCGTGTACCTGACGCTGGCGGTTTACAGTGGCTGCTGCCTCCTGGCCGCCCTGGCCTCCTGCTTTTTGCCCATCGAGACCAAAGGCCGCGGACTGCAGGAGTCCAGCCACCGGGAGTGGGGCCAGGAGATGGTCGGTCGAGGGGCGCACGGCACAGGCATCACCAGGTCGAACTCTGGCTCTCAGGAGTAGTGACCGATGCAGGGCTGAGCTGGTCTTTGGGGCTGTAGAAGGCAGGGAGCTGGTGGAACCCAGTTGGGGCACCGACCGTCACTGCCGACATCCAGAACTTACCCGGGGGGACAACCTGGACCAACAGGGTTTTGTGTCTTGACTCTGTTTGCTCATATTCATCGAGATCCACCTGGGGATGGGGAGGCATTTGCTCTGGGGGGTTCTCTGTGTGTGGGGGGGAGGTTTGCCAATAACCTGTGGGCCTGCATGGGAAAACTGCCACGTGAGGAGTGGCCGGTGTCCCCGAAGGCCAACCGGGCGCCACCCGGAGTCAGCCAGTCGCACCCTTGGTGAACAATAGCCAACAAATCTCTGTAGATACAGTCCAGGCCCAGAGCCCCGTTAAGACCTGCCACCCAGGGAGTCAACACCTGCCATCCACCAACAGTACCTGTTCAGTAGGTTCTCCTACACCCCCAGCCCCAGGCTTTCTTCTCTGAAACCGTGGGTGACCCAGATGTGGCTTGAACAGCTTTTTCCTGGGTCTGAGAGATGCTCTCTCAGAAGGGGCTCCTCGGTTTGCCTCCCCATGGCCTGCCTAGTGGACACTCTGGCAGATGGACATGCATTTGAACTTGAGCCACGTGTCCCCTCCTGGCCTCTCTGGGGCTGCTCTGGGCACATGACCAAGGGGACAGCTGGGCTTAACCCAGATGATACTCCCAGAAAGCTGTCGTCCTCTCCCGCCCCCAGGAATTGGGGACTGAGGCCAGAGGAGGTGAGGATAAAGCCCAAGGCCAAAGCAGGGGCCTCCCCTTCGGAAGCAACGAAGGCCATGCTGGGGGCTTCTTTTCTGACCCCTTCGTCGATCAGGCTGGTTGGTGACTCTTGGAGAAAGAAAACAGTTAACTCAGGTTTCCGTACTTTGGAGCTGGAGGGTGGGTACATGGCTAAATGGGCAGAAAATGAAGGGATGCTACATCACCCACTCACTCCCATTGGGATCAGGGAACCAGGAATCCTTCCTCCCTGGTTTCTTCCTTTCCGCTCTCAAGGGCTGGCTTGGTCTTTACATACAGGTAGCTCCTGGGGTCCCAGCCCTAGTTCTCTGCCACCAGTGGGGAGGAACGGGAGGGCCCAGACGTGTGACATGTGTACATTTTCAAAGGAAGAGAAGAGCACCCGGTTGGGTTTGGGGTTGGCCTCTGGAGGAAGGGCTGACCCCGTGTCTCAGCAGACAGCATCCGCCTCCAGGATTTGGTTTACATGAGCCCCTTCCCCATCATGAGGGCAGGGAAGCCAGAGGAGGAGGGAGGAAGCTGCTGGATCCCATCAAAGGCCAGAGAAGACTGACCTTCTGCGTGGAGATGCCTGCTTGAAGCAAACATTTTGAGGAAACCAAATGTGTATGTTCATCTCTTATTAAAACATGTTGGTGATGGACATCGTAAGGGTCCAAGTTTGTCCATGTGTCATGATGTCCTAGTGACAGTTCACCTTAAGGACCTTGCCAACTTAGTCCATCCAGGGTCATCGCAATGCTGTGGTACGATAATCTTTCCGATATGGTGGACAAGTTGCACAAGTTGGTGGCCAGTGTCATGACTTTGAGTCTGATGGAGACAACACTCTCTTTTGATGGTGTGGAGGTCACAGTGGGTGACTTTTGCAAGCTCAGGTCGTGGGTCAATGGCAAACAATCCCATGGGCCTGAAATACAGACTGCAGCCCCCTTGTCCCGGCAGCCAGAGAGGAGGTGGCTTGGCCACCTTGGATCTATCCCTCCCAGACACCCACATTTCCTTAAACCATGGGTGGCTATGCCTTTAATTATTTCTGATCTGCTGAGCTCTCCTGGGTAACGCAGAACTTTTGCTTGTTTTTTTCTTTCTTTTCCTTCTTTCCCTTCTTTTCTTTCTTTCCCTTCTTTCCCTCCCTCCCTCCCTGCTGTCCAGAGACTGCCAGATGTCCCCTTACACTCACCCTCAAATAACCTGGAGGAGTCAGGGGCCAGGGTGGGGAAAGAGTGCTTGGTGGGCAGGAGTATTTTCCGGGCGCTGGGGCAGTGAGGCTTGCAGTTGAGGGCTTTCTCTTCTTGAGAAGATGAAATCTTAAAACTCTTTGCCTTCTAAATTGCCTGCCCTTAAAAAAGAGCTGCACAGGAGCTGTCCAAGCTTCTGAAATATACAAGGCCTTTAGCTGAAGACATTTGTATCTAACTTGGGACTATCCCAAAGCTCCTGCTTACATTAATGGAAATGTCCTCCCTTTCTCTTGGTGTTAGGAAAGATTTCAGAAAATGGCAAGAGATGTTCAATGTAGCTAAGGCTTTGTAATTTCTTTCTTTCCCTTATTCCGAGTAGTCTTAGAACCCAGAAGTGAGATGTGTTGGCAATGACATAAGAGTATCTTAGGGATGGCCTTTGAAATGAATATAGATATTCATGGTTTTTGACTAGTGTAAGTTACAGAGAGCCTTGAAGGATAAGATCAAGAGTCTCCCTTGGTTGCTACTAGTAAACATCAAAGGTCTGGGATAACCTTGAGCTGCAAGCCGAAGTAAAGCCAGTCGACAGTAGCTTACCCGTTTGAGTATCAGTTCTTCATTTAATGACAAGCCCAGGGTCAGGTGGTTCTAAGGAAGACTCAGCAGCTCAAAGATGTTATCAAGGACCCCACCTCTTTTTGCTTCTCTTCTATGCCATCCTCTGCCATTTGGCCATTTGACCCTATGCGTGAAACCTTAAGATCACAAGATGGCTGCCAAGGTGCCAGGCATCACGTTTTTTTCAAAAGAGATAGAATGGGGAAGGAACAGTCACAGGAAGTTTTCTTTCTAAAAGGGCTGAGTCTAAAGAAGCATGTGTCTTCCTCCAGGGCTAGAGAAGGAAGGGCCTCCTTCCCATAGGATCGAGGGGTACACAGCTTCTTGAACACAAATTGGGGTTCTGTTAGCATGAAGAAGGAAGGATGGTGAGAGGGGGATGGTTGAGGGGAGCCTTGCCACGGAGTTCTCGGGGCCGTTTTCACTGCAAGGAATAGAAATCGTACCCAGCTTAATTCGAATGAAGAAACACAGCTTTATTGTAAGGCTGGGACCAGGAGTTAATTTCCTCCCGTGGCACCAGGGAACGTAAGTGAGTGGAACAGAGGTGTGCGGAGTCTACAGCAACATGCGTGTTAACTCTTGCGTTTGTCTCTTGTAACTGTATTATAGATCACGTCCTGGCATGTGGTCAGTGTGCGTGGAGTACCTACCATGCATCTGTCAGGCATGATACTCAATAGTGAGGATACAAAAAGGAATAAGACACGTCCTTACCTTCATGAACTCACGGCGCAGCGCGGGGAACAGGCACAAACAAGGTCATTGTGATACAGTGTGATGTGAACCCTACTGGAGGGATGCAGAGTGTAACAGGAGGCACACAGAATGCCAATCCTGAAGCCCCACGACATCCTGGAGCCCCTTCTCACTCTTCAAAGGTTCAGTGGTTTCAATCAGAGTTTAGTCACTGGGGGTACTTTGCTACATTCTGATTCTTTGACGTTTAAGCGTACAGACACGTCACGAATAATCATTCTCGATTAATCAAGAATACTCGGTGATGAACCACTGCAAATCCCCCTGCCCCCATCAATGCCAGAGAACAGAGTGCTTTGCAGATTCAGCAATAAGAAAACAAAAATTCCACTCACAATACCATCGAAAAGGATAAAACACTTAGGAATAAATTGCACAAAAGGAGTACAAGGCTTTTACAGACTGCAAAACGTTGCTTAAAGAAACCGAAGATCTGAAAAAATGGAGAAACGTTCCTTGTTCGTGGACTTAACAGTCGTCAAGTACGTAGGTACTCCCTAAATTGATCTATAAATACACAATCCCTATCAAAATCCCTGACTGGTTCTTCTTTTGCAGAAATTGGCAAGCTGGGTGTAGAATTCATATGAAACCGCAAAGGACTCAGAAGAGCCAAAAAAAAAAAAAAATCTTGAAAAAGATGAATAAATGTGGAAGACTCACACTTCCTAATTATAAAACTTCTTATAAAGCCTCAGTAATCAAGACAGTGGGCTACTATCATAAGGATACAGATACAGATCAATGGAGTCGAATTGAAGTTCCCCAAATTCACCCATATATTTATGATCACGATTGACTTTTTTTAAACGTTTCCTTCTTTATTTTTGAATGGGGGGAGGAGCAGAGGGAGAGAGAAGGAATCCCAAGCAGACTTCACACCGTTAGCGCAGAACCCGATGCGGGGCTTGATCCCATGGACTGAGCCCAAGTCAAGAGTCGGACGCTCAACCGAGTGAGCCACCCAGGCGCTGCTGTGGTCAATTGATTTTTGACAAAGGTACCAAGACAATTCAACGAGGAAAGCTAATACTCTCTAAATTCATCAATTCCTGGCCCGGGGTTCTCCTTTCTACCCCTTCCCAGCTGTTGACTGGGAATAACATGAATAACTTCTGCAAGAATTTAGCACTGACGCCCAGTTAGAATGCAATCAATTTTAGGTATAATAATAATGATTTATTCTTATTCTAGGATAGGAACTCTACCTTAGCTCTTGGATCCCTCACTCTGTTTAGCTCAGTGCCATCCCAAATCACGAAGACCCCACTGAGCATGGGAAGGAGAAGATGGTGATGGCATGGATGTAGACGCCATGGCACGGGCCAGTCAAGACCTCATCACAGCACTAAGGGGGCCACGGGTCCCAGATGCAGGAAGGCTTCCTCCAGGCTCTGGTCTCCTGCAAAAGCCCAGACAGATGCAAATTCTACCTCAGAGCCTGAGGCAGGTAATTAGGGACAGAGATGCTAAGGTGCCCTGTAGGTTCGTTAAAGGCTTTCAGAAACATCTGGAAGTCCATTTGTCATCTCAGAGGGGTGCCAGCCAGAAGAGAAGAAAGATATGAAATCTGCCCCCCCCCCCAACAAGGACTATGCGTGGTGAGTTCAGTTCTCTGTGAAGGGGTCCCTTGTGGGATGTTCCCTCCAGGGGCCCCTCCTCGGGGCTCACAGGGCCGTTCAGCAGGTTGCTGATGCTGTTGGGAATCCTGGATGTGGGACGGGTATCGTATGTGGCTAGTTCAATGCCTCACTTCTTCTGCCTCCCTATACTCCAGCTCTGCGTGGGACTTCCTGCAAGGAGATCTATTGCAGCCTTCCCTCAAGTGCGCTCCGTGGCATGGGTGCTCTGGGCAAAAAGGTTTCCGGAGCCAAATGCGTTTAGGAAGGCTGGGTGAAGGAACATCAGATAGATGTCTTTGCTGCAGGACTTCCCAGAACCTTTGATATGTTAGTAATTTGTCGTCAAGTCACCCGACCTAACCTAAATGGTCCTCAATTTTCTGCTTGCCCCTTTCATTTCCCTTTTTAAAAAATGTTTATTTTTGAGAGAGAGAGAGAGAGAGCAGGGGAGGGGCGGGGGGGGGGGCGGGCAGAGGATCAACAGTGGGCTTCGTGCTAACAGCACATAGCCTGGTGTGGGGCTCAAAACCATGAACTGTGAGATCATGACCTGAGCGGAAGTTGGATGCTGAGCCACCCAGGCGCTCCGCCCCTTCGATTTTCTGAGCTTTCCTTTCTTCTAAGGACTTGCAGTATAATGGCCCCCAACTGCTCTTCAGACCGTCAGGCCCAGAGTGGGTGGAGAGACCCCAGTGATCAAAGGGAGCCCCAGATAGGGATGGACTCGCCTCCAGAAATGGGCCTTGTGATCTTCCTCTCCCTGGTACTTCTTACAGAAAGGAGCCAGGGCTGAAGTGGAGTAGAGACAGCTTAGAGGGGGATACACTGGTTGGCCGAGGGGAGCGGGGAGTCCTTGGGGAGGTGGCGGTTACTGGTGTTTTCAGAGGTGAGGTGGCGGCATCTTGAGCAACTTCCTTTCTTCCAGAACTTTCCCAAAGAGCTTGGCTGCCTCCAGGGCACAGCCCCAGTGGATAGTGAGCCCGTAGCCTCCATGGCCATAGTTGTGGATGACCTGGGAGAGGTAAGAGAGACGGTAGCCCCGTGCATCCTGGAAGACTCGGGAGCTTCCTGCAGAGTTCTGGGTGAAGCCAGAGGGCGGCAGGGGGCCTCTCAGCTCCCTGGAGGGATGGTGGGACCCCAGGAACACCAGTAAAGTGACTGGGGAACTGGAGGGTCGACATCCTAGGTTCTCTTTTGCTTAGGAGATGGACCTGCTTTAGGCACTCAGCACAGGAAATGTAGAATCGTCTAGAACTTGAGGTCAGGGATTCCCCTCTCCCAAATTGTTTGAAGTTCCCTACATCACCTTTCTCATCCGCATCCTGCTCTGGAATGCCAAACCTCCTGTATTAATAGATAGACTCTTCTACCTATCTCGGGGTTGGGGGAGGGGAAGATAAGTGGGGCCAACATATGGGTAGACTCTGGTTAGCATGCTAATTCATCCTAGGGACAGAGGCAAGACCCCTGGGGACTTTTTTAAAGCCAAAATCATTGGCAGGGAGTTTGACTCTATACGTGACGCTTTCCTCTGTATGTGTGCACATGTGCACGTAAGCACGCACGCACACACACACACACACACACACACACACATGCACAAAGGTGCACACCACATGCCCGCGATAAGGGAGGAAGGATGACCTATCTACCTAAGGGGGATTCTTTTCCTTTGGGGACCCCAGCTACTCAGGTCAGTTCCTTCAGCCCAGGACAACTTCTGCCGCCTCAATAAAGCCCAGTTCGTACCTCGTAAGAGGGAACGTGAAAGAGGGACCCCAGAGAGATGATGGGGCAGCCACAAATGGGCATCTGAGAAACGGCGCTGGAGTCAAACTCAAACCACATCCCAGCCGTGCCCCGCACTAGCTGTCTGATTTAGGCAGATGACTCTACCTGCTAGACCCCCGATTTCCTCATCTGAAGCATGGGGGAAACAGTCCCTATCCCCAAGAGCTGTAGAGGAGATTCAGTAAGGTTGTTCGTGTCATGAACACAAAGCAGGCTCAGTAAGTACCCACTTCCCTTCTACTCGACCACGGGCTTTGACACCCTGAGGCACACCGCCCTCTATGCAACCTTCGGCAGGTCCTTTCCCATCACTGAGCCTCAGTTTCTTTATAGAGGAGGGGATGTCAGCCAGTGTTGTTCTTTCCTGGCAGCAGGCTGTGTGGAGCCAGATGTCAGGCAAGACTGGAAATGCCAGAGCCCCCTTACGGGTAAGGGAGGCCCTTGCTTTCCTCATCAGGAGAGCATACCTCTGTGTTTGAAGATGCAAAACGAAGCTGTTCTCTTTCTAGCCGAATCTGGGGGCGTACTGGCCGGAGGCCAGTCAACTCAGCAACAATTTTTGCATCCTGGAAAAAAAAGTGTTAGTAATTCATCTCCAGATATTTTTTTTTTCCTGCTGCCATTTTTAGATGGTAGGGTTAGCTCTTGGAACCTCGTTATCATCACCACCACCACCAGCCATCACCACGATGTCACGGGCCACCCCCTCCTCACCATCATTATCACCATCCTGAGCATATTCATTACCAGTCAATACCACCATCACTTCCGCCCCCACCCTCGTCAATATCACGTTTGTCACTCCTACCATCAGGCAAATGTAAACACTGAGATCCCTACAAGGATACATCTGCTCCTTGTGAAGACAGACGAAGGTGGTTTTAGGGAAGACAGACCACTCTTTAGGGATCTGTCTTTAGGGAAGACAGACCCACAGAAGACAGCCACTCTTAGCCACAGAGGGTGTCAGCAGCTCACAGCAGGACTTCCTTGTACATTATCAAATTCTGGTGTCTTCCACGGTCCCTCGTTAGAAGAAGTTTGCCCAGTTATCCCAGTGGGAGGTATCTTCCCATACTCAAGGGGTCTCATGGTCGAGCTGCCCAGACCCGAGTCTGCCAGGACCCCTCCCACCTTACCTGCAGTGTGGGCTCCAGTCTGCAGCAGCCTTCCCAGATGGTGTTGTGGTCCTGGATGTTGTTTACCTCGCTCCAGTTCCCCAGCTGAAAGATGCCTCCAAGAGTCACTGCCTGGATCCTAGATAAAAGTGAAGGGCGTCAATGATGAGGGGAAATGAAGCCTTTGAGGTTAATGGGGGCCATGGGCACGCTCACCCTGACAACCATCTCTCCCTACATCCCCGCCGCCACCCACACCGTCAACACCACTGCAATTGCCTCTGGCATCACCACCCACCAGCATCTCTGCCGTCACCACCAATGTCACTGTCAACATCGTCACCTCTTCCGGTGCACAACACGGTGACTATAGTTAGCGATCCCGTATTATAGACTTTAAAGTTGCTGAAAGAGTAAGCCATACACATTCTCACTACGCACAGGGAAGATGTAATTGTGGGACCTGATGGGAGTGTCAGCTAACCTTACCGAGGTAATCGTGTTGTAATACGTGCATATATCAAATCTTCGTGTACATCGTAAGCGTGCACAATATGTCAGTTATATCTTGATATCATCAAAAATACCAATCACTGCCATCATCACCGACCTCGTCATCGACACCACGCCCCCCCCATTAATGTCAGCGCCTGACCATCCTTGTCCCAGTCACCACCCCCAGGAAGTGGCTTCCCCATCAGTGACAACACAGCCACCATCGTCACCTCTTCCCGAATGTCATCATCACCTTCGACCCATATCCCCTTTCCCAAAGGCTTCTCATTATTTCCAGTCACACCGCCTCCGGGGTCCCTGCCCTCACACCCACCACCTTCCTCTCCAGTATCACCACGCCTGTTGTCCAAAAGCTTGTTCAAGATAGAGCCCAGTTAAGGCCGAGTCTTGCCTTCCCAGGGATTTAGTGGCTCGACTTCACTTAGAAAACACTGGGAGAAAAAGCTTTCAGGGACTTGGGGTGGGCAGCATAAAGAGGGCATGATGGTGCCCCTTGTTCTGTCCTAAGACGTCAGATTCTTACCCTGGGATGATGTACGGGGACTTGTAGATGCCTTTCTCTGGGTCATGGGTGATAATGAAGTGCTTCATCCAAGGGGCATCCACCTGTTGATTGAGGACAGACAAGTCTCATCAGGGGAGCCGGATCACTGGGCTTCCCTGCCCTTTTCCTCTCTGTGCCCAGATGTTCTGACAAGGGTGGCGGAGCCGATTCCCAAGCCCACTCCTGACCCCTCTGCCCCGCCTCTGCGCTGACTTCCTTGCTCTTGCGCGAAGAGCCGCCCCTGCTCCCTGAAATTTCACACATTCTCACCTGCATGACCACAGAGAAGCCCAGCACACGTGTGCCGATCCACGTACACATCAGCCCACATCAGGAACACATGTACACTCAACATGGGCGGGTGTACGCACCCACACCCACAAAAAGGCACCCTGCACGCATGTGCACACATACACAGTGAGAGGCAACGTGGATGATGTTGACACACACAGGCTCTGAAACCAGGTTGCCTGGGTTCCAATCCCAATCCCACAACTCTCCTCCGTGCCTCGTGTTTCCCCATCTGTAAAATAGCAATGGCCACGTGTAGACCCCATCTCAAAGGGTTCTGGTAAGCACTAAATTAAGAACACAATAAAGTGCTCAGGCCTGTACCTAATAACATTCCATAAACGTTTGCTCTTTTCATTATATTACAAGAATATGCAACTCCCGCGTATGTACAAACATTTACACCCATGCTTTGCCGTGTTAAGGAACAACAACAACAACCAAAGGGAATGTTTGGAGGAATCATGTTTCTTGGTCCTTCTTGTTTCTTTAAGATGCCAGTTGCCTGAAATCTGCGAGGCTCCCCTAACAGATGTCCCCGATGCATCCTCTATCTTTGGAGAGGAAATAAGCAGGCAGCTACAATCTCTCTATGAAGAAAAGCAGGAAGTTCCATCCCTCATCTTCACACTCACCTTAATGATCTGTCCCCGGCCTGGCTGCAGCAGGGGGTCCGGTTGCAATGACCCAGCCCACACCCCGGTGCAGTTGATAATTACATCGGCACCTCCTCTTGCTACCTGGCAGCGATGAACAGAGCAGGTGGCGTGGGAAGGGGTGAGGCCCCTGGTACCGCTTACCCCCTCCTTCCCCCTGCCCTTTACCCTGCAGCTCCCTGCAGAAAAGCGGGGAGGGGGCTCAGTGAGGAATCCATGGAACTGCCTCCAAATCTCCACTCTGCCATTTCCCCGCTATGTGACCTCAGAAAGGTTCCATCACCACCTCAGGGCCCAGCTGCCTCCGCTGTAAAGCAGGGCCGGTAATATCTGTTCTTAGGCTGTGCGAGGATCCAACGTGACCCTGGATGTCAAAGTGCTTGGGAAGGAGTAACGTGGAAGGGGGGAACCTTCTTGGAACCTCCCAGAAGAAGTCAGGTGCAGAGAGAGTTCTCTTCTTCCTTCTGACTCCTTTTGATTTTCATTCTCTTGCCTCACACTCTGCTAAGGCACTTTCAGAAGGCATGTTGGAGGCCCTGGCTCTGTGCATGTGTGGGATACTTGACAGCTCAAGGATGTAACCTCATGGGCACCCAAACACCCAGCCCAGCCCCAGTGACTCCCTTCACAGGTTTGTCGTGGGACACACGCTTTGGAAGCATTGTTATTGTTCAAGAACCAGTTTTTGCTACACTGGCCTGTGAACTCCTTGGGAATGAGTGCTGTTTCTAAGTCAACATGGATCCCAAGTGCCCAGTAGGGCTCGATCCGGAGGAGGTACTCATTATATGATGCTGGTAGCTGCAGGTGCTGAGCACAATTCTAGGTGCTAGGTTTGAGTGAAGTCATACAGCAAAGCTCCTGGCACATAGCCAGTGCCTGATGAGGACAGCTGTTATTGATGGTGGTGTTACTCTGGAGCTGAGTCAGCTGAGAGCCTTGACTTTGCAGAAACATTAACCCTGATTTAGGTAGGAAGCAACCAAGTGAGGCAGCCAGCTCTCTGGGCCTAAAACCCTCCGTGGCTTAGAGGTAGATTAGCCTCCAATGGCCACCATAATCCCACTGTCCCTCTGTTCCTGCCACCAACATCAAGACAGAATGCTTGAGTCCTTCTGGGATTGAAGAAAGGCCTGGTGACTGGGACAGGCCTCAGGGGATCCCGGGCACCCAACAAGGAGCTCCCCAATCCAGCACCAGGAAGCAGAGGCCTCCCCTCCTCACCTCCCTCCCGTATCCAGCCCCTTCCAGCCCTGCAACTCACCTCCTCAAAAGACTCCACCTTCTTCTGGAAGAATTTCACTCCCCTCTCAGTTAACCTGGGTGATCAGACACATCAAAAACCCAGGACTCAGCTATTTGTCCCATCTCTCCAAGAGGATGGCATGGGAGATGTTTCCCAAAGAACCTTCTGGGGACATTAGTCCCACAGGTTGCTCCTGGAGAACATGGCTGTGTTGTCAGGTCAGTTCATGAGCACCTTGATAGACTGGTGGTCCATGAAATGTCCCTTGGGAAACCTGAGACGGTCCAAGCCCCTGGTCGGGCAGATGGCGATGAAAGAAGGGCCTTGTTGAAGGTCGTACAGTGAGTCAATGATGGGATTGGGATGTAACGTAAGCCCAGGCGTGTTAGCTCAAAACTCATCCTACTACTACCATATTGCTTTATACCATTAAGGAGAGCGAGATGCGGGGTGGAAGCAGGGCAGGGTTGGACCAATGCTAAACGCCCCTTTGTCAGAAGCAGGGCATGAGGAGGAAGGTGGGCTGGGGACATCCACCCCTCCCTCAAAATGTCCCAGAGGGAAAAATATCTGTCATTGTTAGAGACACGGTAGAAACATCAAAAGAACAGGAAGGAAATCCTGTGAAAAGTGAAGCATGACTTCAGGACTATTTTATCTACATAATTCCCTCAAGATAGAAAAAGTGGGAACTTACTGTCTAGGAAGAGGCTAGGCAGGAGTCAGAGGTATCCTAAGGTTAGGAGAGATAACTACTTTTTTTTTATTGCTTTTTAGTTGTTTCCAAACCTGGCTGATAATTAGGATCACACAAATTTCTAAGCCCCCACTCCAGAGGATCTGATTCAATAGATTTGAAGTGGGGTCCTGAAATCTATATCTTTTAAAAGCTCCCCAGGTCATTCGATAAATGCTCCCATCCATTCTAGATTTTTAAAAATCTTAACAAAGCAGTAATATATAGGAAATGTGGAATCTTCCTTAAGATGGCTACCAATATAAAAATGTCTCTCAAAGCTAGTGTTTGCTAATTTAGAACACTATAAGATTCCTGTTAACATCAGGAACAAGACAGGGACACCCACTATCCCCTGTGTTAGTTACCATTGTTCTGGAGGTACTGACCACAACAGTTAGACAAGAAAAAACATGAGGTATAAAAATAAAAGACAACTTATGTTTTGCGGGTGACGTAAATGTATCTGGAAACCTCAAGAGAGTCCATTAAAACTACTCCACAAACATTATGTATTTTGGGTGAGGTCAACAATAAATATCACATGTAAAGAGTTGCCCAGATGGTTCTGGTGCCCAGTCAGGTGTGGGAACCTTGGTTTTAGTGCACAAGAGTCATCAGAACCAAGGATAGCTCCCACCAAGTCTGAGTTTTCTTTAACATTTGGGGCTGGTCAATACAAAGACAAATCTCATGAACAGTTGTCTACCACACCCTGGTCCCTGTAAGGTGCTTTCCTAAAACTAAAGTTGAAATTCTCACCTTTCAGTCAGCCACTGTAGATACCTCCTCCCTTCCACAATCAGGCTTGTGTTGAACCAGCCGTAGCTAGAGTAAGAACAGGTAAGAGTGGGAATAAAGAATCAGAATCAGAGCTATGTTAGAAGCCTTTCAAATGGAGCTGGGAGCAGTCTCTTTTTTTTGGGGGGGGGGGTGGGTGGCAAGGGTAGAGGCAGGACCACTGAGTGAAGTTCGAACAGGGACTGGTTTTCAGTGCAAGGAAAATTTTTCTATCAGAAAATCCATCCCACAGGTGTGTTGTTTTGAAGGGGCACATGAACTCCAATATTTATAGCAGCACTATCGACAATAGCCAAAGTATGGAAAGAGCCCAAATGTCCACTGACAGATGAATGGATAAAGAAGATGTGGGGTGTGTGTGTGTGTGTGTGTATGTATATATATATATATATATATATATATATATGTATATATATATGTGTATATATATGTGTATATATATATGTGTATATATATATGTGTATATATATATATATATACACACACATGCACAGTGGAGTATTGTGGAGTATTAGACAGATGAACGGATAAAGAAGATGTGGGGTGTGTGTGTGTGTGTGTGTGTGTATGTATATATATATATATATATATATATATATATGTATATGTATATATATGTGTATATATATATGTGTATATATATATATATATATATATACACACACATGCACAGTGGAGTATTGTGGAGTATTACTCAGCAATCAAAAAGAATGAAATCTTGCCATTTGCAACAACATGGATGGAACTAGAGTGTATTAGGCTAAGTGAAATTAGTCAGAGAAAGACAAATATCATATGACTTCACTTATATGTGGAATTTAGGATACCAAACAGACAAACATAAGGGAAGGGAAGCAAAAATAATATAAAAGCAGGGAGGGGAACAAAACATAAGAGACTCTTAAATATAGACAACAAACGGTTGCTGGAGGGGTTATGGGTGGGGGGATGGGCTAAATGGGCAAGAGGCATTAAGGAAGACACTTGGGATGAGCATTGGGTGTTATATGTAGGGGATGAATCACTGGGCTTTACTCCTGAAATCATTATTGTACTATATGCTGACTAGCCTGGATGTAAATTAAAAAACAAAACAAAACAAAACAGGGGCGCCTGGGTGGGTCAGTCAGTTAAGCGTCCAACTTCTGCTCAGGTCATGATCTCGCGGTTTGTGGGTTTGAGCCCCGCCTCGGGCTCTGTGCTATCAGCTCGGAGCCTGGAGCCTGCTTTGGATTCTGTGTCTCCCTCTCTCTCTGGCCCTCCCCTGTTCATGCTCTGTCTCTTTCTCTCAAATAAATAAATAAATATTTTAAAAATTAAAAAAAAAATAGATAAAAAATTTTTTAAAAACCCATCCCTGACATTAGAGTGTGCAAGTGGAGATTGGACATGCATTTTTAGAGGGGATTCAGGCATGGGGTGGGGTGAGGGGAGGACCAAAGAGACATTATGCTTCAAGGAAAAGAACAGAGGTGTTGGGGGTCACGCAGACTGGGTCGGAATCCCATTTTGGTCATTTGGCTGTGTGACCTTGGGAAGCCGCTTAGACTCTCTGAAGCTCCGTTTCCTCATCTAGAAAAGAGGGTGGCGATAGGGAGTTTCAGGGCTTCCGTTCTGTGACTCCATATCCTCCACCGCCCCAGCCCAGGGCCCCGTTGAGGGGGTGGCTTCTCCAATAGAGCTGGACAGAGCACCAGGAGTCCAAGGTGCCGGTGGCTCTTGGCCTGGGATGGGACAGGAAACTTGGTGTCTCCATCTCTCGCTGCCTCCTGGACGGATCCGTCTGAATCGTGGCACCGTAGCCCCTTCGCCCGTGACAATAACCTCACCTGTAATCAGGGAACATGTCCAGGTCTCTGGGAGTCAGCGTCCGAAATCCCAGAACTGTGTTCTTCCACGAGGGATCCTGCCGAGGAAGGAGAGAAGGAGGCACGGGGATGAGTGAAAGGCAATAAAAACGGTAACAAAACTTAAACGACGCATATACTGCGTGGAAGGTGCACTCCCAAGCATTTTGTTTATACCACTCCCTTTAACATCCCCAGCAATCCACGGAGGCAGATACTGTTCTCCTCTCCGTTTTCACAGATGGGCCAGTTGAGGCTTAAGGAGGTGAAGTAACTTGTCTAAAGTCACGCAGCTAATAAATGATTGACCTGAGGTTGGAACCAATAATACAGTTAGGCTCCAGAGTCCATGGTCTTAACCGTGACGCTATACAAAGGAAAGGGGAGCGTGAGGCTGAGGGAGGTGATAGGGTAAGAGAAATAAGAGAGAAAAAGAAGGTGACAGGGTTCCCAAGGGGTGAGAGTGCGAGGCAATAGGGAATAGGGTCAGACAACTTGGTGGAGGCTTGGGCCTGACTACAGACCACCTTGAATTCTCTGAGACTCCATTTTCTTGTCCGTAAAATGGCGTCAGTAATCACGCTTGGTCCCACGGAAGGTAACAGACGACGCGGGTAATGCCCTTGGCTCGGTGCTAACCATTGACTAAGCCTTAGAGAGCTGGCCTGGGGTTCCGGGCATCCAGCCAGACTCCCCTCTTCCAGCAACCTGAGGACATCCCCCCAAGGCTGTGCCCTTCTTAGCACATCGGGCACCACGGGGGTCACAGAGGGCCTGGGTTCAAATCCCAGTTCTGCCACTTTGGTTCTCTGACTTTGAGCAAGTTACTGCTCCATTCCCCGAGCCTCTATTTTCTCATCTGTGAAAAGAAGGCAGTGCTAGTGCTGACTTGCCGGTGGTAATGAGAATGAAACCAGTCACTAGTTGTAACGTAATTAGGACACGGCCTGGTACATAATATGCACTTCAGAAGTTTGCACCACGCTGTTTTAATCTATCTTAGTGAAAAGTCCTGGGACCTCCAGGGACCCAGGAAGCCTTGCGGCTGCCACACGAAATCACCACCACTACGAGACGTGTCTGGGTTTGACTCAACCAGAGACCAGGTCCCCTACGTCATCAGAAAATCCTTTGGCCTCTGCCAACTTAATAGCCAAATTGGAACCAGAAATAACGTTAAAGCAAAAAGAGAATTTAAAGTAAACCTGATTTGAATGCAAGAGTTGGCTCACCTGCAAGGCTCAAAGTAACTCCCTGACTCGGGTCCCCAGCCCTGGTCTGTGATCGAGGCTCTGCCCCACGGTCAAGGACTCCTCACTCACCGGAATAGCTTCATGGAAGAGGTTGTAGCCTGAGACTAGGGCCAGGCCCACGTTTGCGGCGTTGGGAGAATGGACGCGGCTCAGGAGATGGTCGAAGGTCTGCTGGTTCCAGTCCCTGGAAGGATCCCCCAGAGTCTTGGTCACCTAATACCCTGAGCTGGACAAGAAAACTCTGAGGCTTGGCTTGTGTGGGGTGATGCTCACGCTGGTGGAGATGTGTCCAAATCCAGAAATCTACCACGTCCACTTCAGCGGCCCAAATGCCTAAGGGGTTTTCCCCACCCCCGGACTTTCTAGTATTTCCCCATTCATAGGAAAGAGAAGGAAGGAACCATTTGGGGCCCACCTTGGGCCTGGGCTCCTGTAGCTGTGAGTTTAAAAGAAGGCTTTGGGGACGCCCAGGTGGCTCGGTCAGTTAAGCATCCGACTCTCGATCATGATCTCACGTTTCCTGGGTTCGAGCCCGGTGTTGGGCTCCGCACTGACTGAGTGGAGCCTGCTTGGGATTCTATCTCCCTCTCTCTCTGCTCCTCCCCTGCTCTCTCTCTAACTCACTCTCTCAAAATAAATAAATAAACACTTAAATAATAATAATAAACGAAGGCTTTGACCTGCCTGAGGCCTTCGAGCCCCACAGTTCAGGCTCACTCTGAGCACCCCCCACGTAAATGCCGACAGTAGACTGTGGCTCATGGCTCCCAGACATTTTCCTTCTCTTCTTCGTGGGCACAGAGCCCAGGTACGTCTCCCGGACTCCCGTGCAGCCAGCGTGGCTGTGTGGCTGCGTTCTGGCCAATGGACTGCACGTGCGGTCCTTATGCTGCGCTCCTTCTGGAAGCACGGCGTACTGATATCAGAAGGCACAGTGGCCACGTCAGAAGCCACAGAGAAGGACAGCAGAGCTGTGAGATGCAAGGAGCCTGGGCCCCTGAATTGCCACCCACTGATCAGGAGCGTTGGTTTTGGAATTTATGGGAGAATGTAACTTCGGTCTGAGTTGTTAACGTACTCGTGGATTTCTGAAGCTGCCAGCAGTTTCTAAACAGACATAATAACCTTTGCAACGTCCTTGTTAAACCCGAGCATCCATCCGCCCACTGACAAGTACTCCTGATCCAGAGGTTCCTCCAAAAGTTAAAAATAGAACCACCCTATGATCCAGTAATCACACTACTATTTCCCCAGAGACTACAAAAACACTAATTCGAATGGATACATGCGTCCTGATGTTCATGGCAGCATTATTTGCAATCGCCAAGATATGGAAGCAGTCCCAGTGCCCATCAGTTGATGAATGGACAAAGAAGATGTGGTCTGTATATACACAATGGAATATTACTCCGCCATAAACGAGAACGGAGTCTTGCCGTTTGCGACGACACGGCTGGAGCTAGAGAGTATTACGCTAAGTGAAATACATCAGAGAAAGACAAATACAATACGATTCCACTCACATGTGGAATTTACGAAACCAAACAAGCGAGCAAAGAGGGAAAAAGAGAGAGAGAGAGAGACAACCCAAAAAACAGACTCCTAACTGTAGAGATTACGCTGATAGTTGCCAGACAGGAGGGGTGGGTGGGGGGTGGGGGAAAGCGGTGATGGGGGTTAAGGACGGCTTGTTGTGACGGGGGCCACATATTGTATGAAAGTGTTGAATTACTATGTCGTACACCTGAAACTAATGTAACACTGCATTTTAACCACCTGGAATTAAAATAAAAACTAAAATAAAATATATAAAATAATATAATAATTATAAAAATTATTAATTACAATAATTTTAATTAATATAATTTAATATAATATATAATATATAATTTTAATTAATATAATTTAATATAATATATAATATATAATTTTAATTAATATAATTTTAATTATAATAAAAAATAAAATTAAAAAACCTGCTAAATAAAAATGACTAGTAAGTGTCACAATGGGCAAATTCAGGAGAAACAGATCTATAACCTATTAAATCTAGCTAAGAGACTATTAAAGATAGCAATTAGAAGAAGTTGAAAAGAATTGAAAGGCCCCCTTATGAATTTATATATGGAAGAAAGTATGTCTCTGAGGGCAAAATTGTTCCCTACAGCACTCAACATCAAAAATTTTAGTGAATTTTGTCCTTTGTAATTATTGCTGGGATTTGAAGGCTCTGTTTTCTGTTAGCCACTGGGGAAATCAGATGGAAGTGACTTTTAAAATTGTTTTTAATGTTTTTTTTATTTGTTTTTGAGACAGAGACAGAGCGTCAGCAGGGGAGGGGCAGAGAGAGAGAAAGAGACACAGAATCGGAAGCAGGCTCCAGGCTCCGAGCCGTCAGCACAGAGCCCGACGCGGGGCTCGAACCCACGAACCGGGAGATCATGACCTGAGCCCAAGTCGGACGCTCAACCGACTGAGCCACCCAGGCAACCCTGGATGAAAATGACCTTTAAATAAATAATTATAAACTAGGGGGGAAAAAAAACCCAAAAGTATTCCTGATCACATGGATCATGTGAGGAATGGAGGAAATCCTCCATTGGGCACACAGTAGGGCTAAATGCTTATTAGTATTTTCTTCCAAGTCTTGACAAGGAGCTTGTTCTCGGTGACGGGAACCCGGAGCATCCCCTCATCAGAGTCAGCCCCTCCAGTCCCGGGGCCAGTCTCTGGGACCCTCACTCACGCCTCCTGTGGGTTTCTGGGGTCCGAGAGGTAGGGCTGACAGAGGCCGGCCGCCACGTCGGTGTTGGTGAGCGGGGTGAAGCGATCTGCGTAGACCCTCATGTCCAGGGATGGCAGGACTGATCGGTAGCGCTCGTGGATGCAGAGGGCGGTGGACAGCCCGATGACACCCGCTCCGATCACTACCACGCGCATCGTGCCGGCCTGCGGGACGGAAGGGTTGAAGTGTGCCGTTACCGCCATCACCACTCTCCCCTGAAAGCTTAGAAAGTGCCAGACACCGCCAAGCCCCTTCTGTACCTGACCCTCTTGATGACCCTCACGAACGGAAAAAAGTTGAAACACAGAGAGGCCAAGCAACTTGCCCCAGGTCACACAGCGGGGAAGGGATGCCGCTCTGGCTGGGGAGCCTCCCCGGATACCCTGCCCCAGCCCGGGAACATAAAAAGGACGGAGCAGAGGGCCTGGCTGCGGGCTGGGAGTCTAGCCATCAGGACAATGGGCTCTAGCTTCAAGTCTCGTACCTCAACTCTGCCACCTACTGGCCACTGACGATGAAATGAGACTTCAACTTCTGATAAATGGGAAAAACAACCCCTACCTTGGACAGTACGTGGGAGATTTAACAAGATGGCCAATGTAAAAACCCTTAACACAGGGTCAGGTGCAAAAGTGGCTTTACTGACTTTTGTGGGACACCTACGGTGTGCCAGCCCCGGTACTAAATGCTTCCCATGCGTCATTTCTTCTAAGTCTCCCCACATTGTTCGGAGGCAGGGGCTGGTGTTAGTGGCCTCGTTGGCCGGATGAGGAAAGGAGGCTCAGAGAGGTGCGGTAAGTTGCCTGAGGTCACACAGCCAGGAAGTGGTGCTGTTGGGATTCAATTTCGATCCAAGCACACTCAACATCGACTTCTGGCACACCCACCGGGCACCGAGCGGGCGGCTAGCGGGGTGTAATGTCTGGCTTTAGAACTCAGATCTTGCAGCACACACACTCAGTCAGGGCCGGCCCTGGGGGCTGGGCTGGCTGCGTCCTCAGAAGTTTAAAAGGCCCAGCAGCTTTTGACCTTGAAGCTGCTTGGGCCCAGCACAGCAGGGAAATACTGTGTCCGCTCCTGCTGGGGCAGAACAAGAGGACTTTTTGTGCCCGGAAGGGCCAAGTTCAACTTTCCCTCCTCTACACTCACAGCCCTCCTCCCTCAGACCAAGCCTCCTGGCAACCCCGTGGCCCTGATCCGCAGGACATTCTCAATATGGCCTAGTTTTATAAAAGGGAAAAATGGCTCCAGCCCACAAAAACTGGACTCCGTCGGGGTTTCAGCAGCCAAGTTGGAGATAAAACCACAAAACGGAAAGGCATTGCTCCTCTGGGCCATTCCCCTTCCGGCTGCAAGGCTTGGTTACAGGGGCCGACCCTCTTGGGGATTCCTAGCCTCCTCCCACCCCTCCTCCCCCACACTTTGCCTCAGGAGATTCAATCTCCTCATCTTTAAAATAAGAGTCACCCTGACCTCGCCAGGTCGTCCTGAAAATTAAACCACTAGCCTGGTGGAGGTTCCTAGTACGGCACCTGGCACAGAGTAGGCCCTCAATACGTAGTGACCTCCTTCTGTCCCCCAGCGCCTTGTAAATAACAACAGAAAGAACACTGGGGGAAGGAGTAGAGGAAGAAGGGCGAATCAGATCTGGCTTTAGTTCTGACTCTCTGTGTGGCCTTGGCCAAGTTCCTTCCCCTCTCTGGGCCTTCTGACTCTCTCTGCAATAACTCCGTAGAGTTGACCACTTTTGTGCACTGACAATAAGAAGGCACAGCACAGGGGGGCGGCAGTAACAGCTCAGGCTGGGGGGCAGACGTACGAGGCTCACAGCCTGGCTCGGGCACACCCCACTGTGTGGCTGTGGGCAAGTCGCTTAACTGAGCACGGGTGATCGAAGTCCCAGTTTCCCAGGACTGAGGGTATCCCCAGGATGTGGGCTTTGAATGCTAAAACCAGGAGAGTCCTGGGCCAGACCGGAATGAGTTGGTCACACTGACTTAAGTCTCTGTTTCCTCTTCTATAAACTGTTCAGGGTTCACAAAGCTCCCTGCTTATAGTCTCCCCACCAGAATATCAGCTCTGGGAGGGCGGGGACTTTTATCTACTGTTCTACCCACTGGGGGGCTCATAAAATGACAGCAGTGACTGTCACCCAGTTTACAGGTGAGGGAGCTGAGGCCAGAGAGAGCAAGGTAAATTATTTGAAATCATAACAAGAGTTGGAGGAAAGGTGGGGTGTGAACCCAGCTCTGCCTTTTCCAGGGCCTGTTTTTTTTTTTTTTCGTCATCTCATCACCTAGAAAACCAGCAAAGGCTGGAGGAAAAGAGGAGTTGCTTATATACTAGAAGTGGTAAAGGGGCGCCTGGGTGGCGCAGTCGGTTAAGCGTCCGACTTCAGCCAGGTCACCATCTCGCAGTCCGTGAGTTCGAGCCCCGCGTCAGGCTCTGGGCTGATGGCTCGGAGCCTGGAGCCTGTTTCCGATTCTGTGTCTCCCTCTCTCTCTGTCCCTCCCCCGTTCATGCTCTGTCTCTCTCTGTCCCAAAAATAAAAATAAAAAACGTTGAAAAAAAAATTAAAAAAAAAAATTAAAAAAAAAAAAAATAGAAGTGGTAAAGCATGAGAAGGAGAGTGTGAAAACCCCCCAGAGGTCTCTGGGCAAGGAGAAAGGCTTTGCACCAAAGCAAAGCTGGGATTCGGCGTGTCTCCTATAACCAGGCTATTCAGGTGTGTCAAAGCCTCTGGTTAGGAGCAGGGGCACACGCCCCAAAGAAGAGCATGAAGGGGCTCCTGGGTGGCTCAGTCAGTTAAGCTTCTGACTTCAGCTCATGTCACCATCTCACAGTTTGTGAGTTCGAGCCCCGCATCCGGCCCTGTGCTGACGGCTCAGAGCCTGGAGCCTGCTTTGGATTCTGCGTCTCCCTCTCTCTCTGCCCCTCCCCTGCTTGCGCTCTGTCTCTGAAAAATAGATAAACATTCAAAAATTAAAAAAAAAAAAAAAAAAAGCACGAGGGAGGCCCAGAGCAACGTCTCAAACCAAATGGCCAAGAGAAAGAGGGGTAAGTAACATTGTTGGGCTCAGTTTCTCCAGAGTGTCAAATTCTAAAAATGAGTTAGACATTGTTATACAGATGGGGAAAGGGAGGCGCGGAAACAGAGGAGAGACTCAACCAAAATGACACATTTGTGACAAAAGGGTTCGTGGGGGTCTTGGGGTGAAAAGAGCTGTTCGTGGGGGTCTTGGGGTGAAAAGAGCTCTGTAAAAGGCAAGAATAGGTCGAGTCAGGAAAAAACTGGCAACACAGAGATCACAACAAGAGCATGGCTGGCATGCGACTGTCACGGCGCTAAGAACTTCACACGCTGTATCTGTTTTCAGCTCCTAACAACCCTCAGGGTTATCCTTCTGCCCATTTGACAGATGAAGCAAGTAAGGCTCAGACACCCAGCTGGTGGGACGCAAAGCCCAGCGCAGCCTGACCCACACAAGTCCACGCCCCCGAGCACCAGGCACACTGGGCTGGCAAATCACACTATGTGGAAAATCTGAGGGCTAAGCAGGTGAGAAATAAACAGCCGATGTTTCAGGGTCCCGCACTGAAAAACAAAAAACGTAAACTAAAACGTTTGTAGGAATTTTTAGCGTGTCGCTGGCAGGCGTAGAATTGCAAAGGGAAAACGTGTTCCCGAAGCCAGTCCTCTTGAACTACGTGAATCCAATCTGATGCTGATTAGAGCCCCTGTGTGCCTGCGTGTGTGTGTGAAAGTGCAGGGTAAATGCAGGAGGTTCTCTTGAGAAGCAGGAGCTAGACTGCAGGATTTGACAGCCCCAGCGCCAGGTAAAATCAGTAAAGCAAGTGGCTAATGAAGTTTTAGACTCACATGCACACAGCTCGATTACTAAGTCAACCATTTGCTCGTTGTTGCTCGTGTTTCTATTAGCACTGCCTTTCTCCAGGGTCTTGGGCCATCCCTTCAACCGATCATGCTTGGAGTGTGCATCCAGGAAGATGCTGAGCTTCTTACATCTATCTGTGTGTGTGTGTGTGTGTGTGTGTGTGTGTGTGTGATTATAACGTCTCCGTAAGTGTGCAGCAGGAAGGGAATTTTGGGTCTCTGCCGCTCACCACATACATGTAGATTTAGTACCGACATCCTTTTACTTAATCCTCTCAACTGGGAGGTTCTACAGACACGGGACTGAGGTTCAGGGAGAGGAAGTCACTCTCCCAGCGTCACGCGAACAGTGTGGGACAGCGCTGGGACCTGGAGCCTGTTCTAGCTGAGTTTTCTCTGCCATGCGGTATAACTATTAGGGAGCAGGCAGGAAGTTAGCACCTGACGCTTTCTGCTTGTTTTTCAGTCTTGGTACGTGTTGGCTTATAACCCTCCTTGTCCCTAGAAAGGAATTTGGGCCAGCTTGGGCCTTTGATTGCTATTTGCATCTACCCCAAAAAAAAAAAAAAAAAAAAAAAAAAAAGGAAAGACTTCTAAAACAAATCAACAAGTCACAGACAAGGTATCTGAATAAACATAATCGGGTTGTGCCCTATGGCTACTTCTTAGGAAGCTGACATTTTCACAACTGATCTTAAAAATGGAATGGATTCTATAAATGCTTGATAAACAGGCTATCGGCTCCCTGCCCCCAAATAATAATTACCGTTTATTGAGTACCTGCTATGTGCCCAGTCCGTGCTCAGTACGTTCTGTTCATCACCTCTTTTGATACTGAAGTTAACCCCGTAAGAGGTGATTATGATCCCTGTCTTCCAGATGAGGAAAAGGAAGCCTGGAGAGGCGAAGGCACCTGCCTGCGTTCCTGCCTTGGCTCCAGGGCTGTTACCTGCCTTGGGCTCTAATGGGGAGCCTTCTCCTTAACGCCCGGAGGACCTTGGGTCCTGGTGCACCGCCGCCCCCACTCACCTGGATTGCCAAACTTCTGAAGAAAGGAGACAGCTGGGCGCAGGATTTTACCTCCTGAGAGGAGTCTCCTGATTCTGAGGCGTCCTGTCCTCAGCCCTCTGCCCGCCAACGGGGACTGAAGCTCAGGGTCAAAGTCTGGACTTGTGGACAGGACACAGCGAGGGGTAGGGCTTGGCGCTGTTGCTTCTCACAGGCTGGGAGACTCCCCTCCCCTCCCCTCCTTCTGGTCCCTGAAAAGTTGCCTGACTTTTCTGGCCGATCCCAAGCCCCTGCGGACAGCCCTCGGTGGGGAGGGAGGGCGGCAGGGCTGATGGGGACAAGGAGGTCTGTCTCCTGGGCCAGCTGGAGACGATCCTCTTTCTTCCCTCTTCCTGCTGCCACCCTGGGGGAGAGGAAGGTTGTTCCCTGAGCCGCTGTGGGCCTGGTCAGCCTGGGAGCCCTGCGGGGGAGGCCAGAGATACAGGACAGGGGCTCCAGGGGCCAGCCGGCCAGCCTAATGCCATTCTGGAATGCTGGGTGCATGAGGCCAAGAGAGACTCAAGGCAACGCCTGTTTGGGTGGCTCTTTGTTCCCGTATCCCAGAGACACAGGCGGCAGGACTCCAGGTCCCTCCTCTGCCAGGGCTAGACCTGGAGCTGCAGTTACTGGAACCAAAAAATCATCAGGCGCCTCACTATGTGGATGGGGAAACTGAGGCCCTGAGAGAGGGACTAGCCACCCCTGAGTAAGGCATCCTTTGGGTCAGCTTTGAAGATCCAACCTCCCCTTCCCTATCTTGCATCAAATGAAACAGTTTGGATAGGGGGCGCCTGGATGACTCAGTCGTTGAGCGTGGGGCTTGGGCTCAGGTCATGATCTCACAGTTTGTGAGTTTGAACCCCACATCGGGCTCACTGCTGTCAGCATGAAGCCTATTTCTGATTCTCTGTCTCCCTCTCTCTTTGCACTCCCCATCCCGCTCAAAAATAAATAAACATTTTTTTAAAAGTTTGGATAAAATAAGAAAATGCATATATTTAGTGCGTGGGGTTTTTTTTTTAGTAATAATTTTTAAAAGGATGGGGTGAACTCCACCCTTTATATACTTTAACTTCTTTTGAATTTTTTAAATCATCTTCATGCTTCACTTTTATATCACATGACCTTGTCCCCCAAGTCCATGGCAATATTTATTTATTTTTTAATGTTTATTTTATTTTTGAGGGGGAGGAGGGGCAGAGAGAGAGAGGGAGAGAGAGAATCCCAAGCAGGCTCCACGCTGTCAGCACAGAACCCAGTGGGGGGCTCGAACTTGTGAACCGTGAGATCATGACCTGCGCCAAAGTTGGACACTCAACCGACTGAGCCACCCAGGTGCCCCGTTGAGAAACTATTCTGAATACACAAAGTTTGCTGATCATAATGACAGAAGGTCCCCAAAAAGCCCTGAAGGACCTTTGGAAGCAATTTCTGTATATTTGGGTGGAGTTGTAGGAGTCAAAGATCCTTCTGTTCCCGTGGCTGGTTGATAAACAGCATGGCTCCTTGGAGCTCTGAAATACACTTGGATAGGGCAAAAGGATCATTCACCGGGAGAATTCCCTGCAGGAGGCAGAATTCTGGGTGCGGCAGGTAAAGTTATAGAATAACGAGTCAACGCGCGCCTACTCTCCTTCAGATAAAAGCAGTTTTATTATAACTTTTCAAAGTGTTAAGGTAATCATAACCCCTGTAAATGTGTACAACACAGGAGGTAGAAAGATGAAAGTACTCATCCTGCAGCCAATCCTACCACCAGGAAATAGGGGCTGTTAACATTGGGTGAATATCCCAGAGACAAAATGGGACCGTGTTATACGCGCTGTGTCTCCCGTTCTGTTCACTTACCAATATGGTAGGTCCTGAATCTCTCTCCATACAGTTATAGGACAGCAGCCTCCGTTTCACACAGGGTACTACTGTCTATGGATATAACAATTTTTCCAGTTAGTCCCTCAGGGGGGTGTCCCTAGAATTTTTTTTTTTTTTTGTATGTTACCAACAAATATCCCGAATGTGTTCCTTGGCACACTCGTCTAATTATTTCCTCAGACTCGATTCCTAAAAATGGAATCTTTGTGCCAAAGAGTTTGCACATTTAAAACGTTCATCCGTTTTGCCAGACGGTCCTCCAGAAGAGCTGTATCGATTGATAAATTCAAAGGAGCTGCCCACCGTGTACTTGCACCATCTTGAGAGTGAAAGCCTCCTTAAATTTTGCACAGCCCCCATCCACCTAGTTCCAGCCCTGCTGGTGACATTGCATATGGTCATATGGTGATGGGCTCTTTGGGAGTTCTTTATAAGGTGTCTCTGTATGTATGTATGTATGTATGATGCATGTATTTTTAAAAATTCTTTAATGTTTATTTATATATTTTGAGAGAGAGAGAAAGAGCTCGAGCAGGGGAGGGGCAGAGAGAGAAGGAGAGAGAGAGAATCCCAAGCAGGCTCCGCACTGCCAGTGCAGAGCCTGACACAGGGCTCGACCTCACGAACCGCAAGATCATGACCTGAGCTGAAACCAAGTCGGACGCCTGACTGACTGAGTCACCCAGACGCCGCATGATGTATGTATGTATCTAGCTCATCTTTCCCTTGAAGTGAGTTGGCTATTTTTCTTTTTGATTTGGAAGAATTGCTTTTATGTTTATGGGTTTCCTCCTTCTGTTGCAATGTTTTCCCCAGTGTGTTCGCCATGAAAAGATTTTAAAACTTTTTTGTAGTCAAATCTATTCATCTTTTTTTTCCTTCATGGTTTCTGCCATTAGTATCATATTTAGAAGCCTTTCCTCCCCTCCCCTTCCTGCCCCTTTTTATAGATTACTCGCACAGACTTTTAAGAACTTGTGAGGGTTGGTTTTTTTTTTTTTTTTACATTTGAATATTTGATTCATTTGGAATCAATTTCAGAGAATAGAAGCAGGGTATGGGGGCACCTGGCTGGTTCGGTCAGAAGAGCATGTGACTCTTGATCTCGGGGGTCATGAGTTCAAGCCCCACGTTGGGTCTAGAGCTTACTTTTAAAAAAAAAATCATCGTCATAAATGCCAACTACAAAATTATTCAAAAGAAGGAAAAAAGGAAACCAGAGAACAATCAGGAGGCCACATGGCAGGACATGTAAGGGCATTATTTTAGTATCAAACATGCCTGGCTTCACCCAGCTCCACCCCTCATGGTCCTCAGGATCTCAGACAAGCTCCCCCTGAATGCCTCATGTAAAATAGGGGAGGGGGCTGATAACAGTTCCTTACTAGTGGAAAAACTAAATAGCTAGGGATTTCTCCTGCTGTGGACTTAAAATGAAACAGTGATTGTCACAGGACACAATGCACACTATGTACCCAATAAATGGTATCTCTTATCAGGATCCCCTACACTCCAAAAAATTAGGTTGGGATTTTCACTGGAATTGCATTTATTTTAGTCTAGAAAGATTGATAATCTTACTATAATGAGTCTTTCCAACAAAAACAAAGCATTTCTAGGACACCTGGCTGGCTCAGTTGGTAGAGCATGCGGCTCTTGTTCTTGGGGTTGTGAGTTTAAGCCCCATGTCAGGTGTAAAGAAAGATGACTTAAAAATAAAATTTTTTTTGAGTTATTTGGCGGGGGTGGGCAGAGAGAGATAGAGAGAGAGAGGAAGGGGCAGATAGAGAAAGAGAGAATCCCAAGCAGGCTCCACGCTGTCAACACGGAGCCTGATGCTGTCTCGACCCCACGACTGAGATCGTGACCTGAGCCGAGATCAAGAGTCAGCTGCTTAACTGACTGAGCCACCCTAGTGCCCCAAAAATAAAATATTAAAAAAAAAAAAAAGCTTTTCCATCTCTCCATATATGTCTTCTTTTTTGTTCTTTGGTAGTTTTCTAACTCCTCATACTTTTCTTCCAAAACTCGGATCTTGTCATATCCTAATTTGTGACCTGCTTCCCCCCAATGCTTATTTTTTTCTGAAAATCTTTCATAAAATACAACAGTGCATTGTTTTATAACATTTTTATATGGCTGCTGTATTCCTTTTCTGTTACCGTATAACAAACTACCTCAAAATCTAGCAAAAAGAAAATCTTTTTTTTTTAATGTTTATTTTTGAGAGAGAGAGAGAGAGAGAGAGAGAGAGCGCAGGCTAGCGAGCATGGGGGTGGGCAGCAGAAAGAGAGGGAGACAGAATCTGAAGCAGGCTCCCGGTTCTGAGCTGTCAGCACAGAGACCAACGCGGGGCTCAAACCCACGAACTGCGAGATCATGACCTGAGCTGAAGTCGGACGCTTCATCCATTGAGTCACCCAGGTGCCCCATGGCTGCGTCTTTCTTAAGATCCAGTCAGGATGTTGGCCATGACTCTAGTCTCGCTGGGGGCTTCAATGGGGCCAGAGGACCGATCCACTTTCAAGGTGGTTCGCTCACATGGCTGGTAAGTTGGTGCTGGCTGTTGGTAGGAGGCCTCCGTTCCTTGCCATGGGGACCTCTCTCCACAGGGGCTGCGGGAGTATGTCGTCATGACATGGCAACGGGGCTCCCTGAGAGGGAGCGGTCCAAGAGAGAGCAAAATGGAAGCCACAGCGTCTTGTATGACCTCACCTCAGAGGTCACACACTGTCACATCTGTGATTATATAGTAGTTACACAGGTCAGCCCTATGCATTGTGGGGAATGGTCCAGAAAGGCAGGAAGTACCAGGAGATGGGGATCCGAAGGACCACCTAGGAGGACCGTCCCATGCATATAGCCGCATTTAAGCAACAAATCCCCTCTCTTGGAACATTTAACCGCTCCGTCTCACAAACTGAGATTCCAAGGCCCAGTAAGGGTCACTGTATCACTTGCAGACATGGGGTGAGTTACAGGCAGGGTCAGGCTAGCCCAAATCCTGTGAGTCAACCCACCAGAGAGGTGAGGGGATGCCTGGAGGCAGGCAGAGCCCCTCTCCTAGCAGGGGAAACCCACGAAACCAGGTTAAAGCAGGGAGTGGGCAGAGGAATGGAGACTTTAGCCAATATACAGGAAGGAACACAGAGCTCTGAGGCTGCCTGGCTGCCCGTGCCCATCAACCGGCCCAGAGAGATGCCTCGGCAGGAGTCCTGCATAACAACGCTCCCTCCCGGGACACCATGCCCAATGACTCAGGTTTTCAGTCCTCTGGACACCGTCCCCCCCGCACACGGGGGCTCATCCAAACTGTTGCCTCTCGGGCTAGAAAGGCTGACAACCTGCACCTGGGCCTTGGGGGTCTGGTTGGCTTGGGTTCAAATGCTAGCTCCGCTCTGAGCCTCAGTTTCTGCATCCAAGGCGACGATCGTATCAGGTGTATTCGTTTCCTAGAGCTGCTTTCAAAACTGCGTGGTTTCAACAACAGAAATGCAATTGCCTTGTGGTTCTGGGTGCTAGGAGTTTGAAATGAGGCTGTTGGCCCTTCTGAGGGCCGTGGGAATCTGTTCCATGCTTCTCCCCCAGTTTCTGGGGGCTTGGCTGGTGACCTTGGGTGTTCCTTGGCTTATGGCAAGACTGCAGTCTTCACACGGCAATTTCCCTGCACGTCTGCCTCTGTGTCCAAATTTCCCCTTTTCATAAGACACAGCCAAGTCAGACGAAGGCCCACCCTCATGATCTCATCTTAATTTGATTCTCTGCCCAGACCCTATTTCCAAACAAGGTCATGTACACAGGGCCTGGGAATCAAGACTTCAACATCTTTTAGGGGGACACAGGTCAACCCGTTACACTAAGTAACACGAATGTGTTGGACAGCTTGGACAGCAAGGACAGCTTGCCATCCCTTTGATGGGCATGGTTGTGTTCAATCCTCACAAATGACCCATCAAATAAGTGCTCTCGTTCTCCTCTCTGTCTTACAGAGGAGGCAGGTGAGCCTCAGAAGAAGGAAGTGTCTGATCTGGAGCTCCACAGCTCCTAAGTCGGGACGCCCGGTTGAACCAGGCACATCCCAGCAGGTCTATAGCTCCCCGATGGGGTTGCCGTGTGTTTCTTCTGCCCGAAGGTCACCTTGTCCAGAGCTTTCCCTGACCACTTGCCCAAACAGCCCTCCCCATCACCCTTCTCCCCTTGGTCTTCCAAACCTATTTCATTTCTCTGACGCTAATCTGATCTTATTCGAAGGACTCTGACAATACCAATTTATTGAAGCACAAGGGATTTCGCACATATTAGAGTAAATATATTTGCTTATATGTCGTTTGACTAGGTCCCCCACTGGATGCCATCCAAAGGCAGTGACTGTTTCCTTCACTCGTGGACCCCAAATTCCTATGGAGAGCGTGGGCACTCCAGAAATGTTTGTTGAATGAACTGAGTGAAGGAGAATGTGATACAATGTCCCAGAAGTGCCTGGAATATATTGGATTATGACATTGTGATGGGTTTTTTTTCTTACACTATGTGTGCAGGTTGGTTTTTACATTCATCTTCTATGGCTGCTATCACCAGTTACCAGAAACATAGTGGCTTAAAACATCAGGAATTTTTTCTCTTGTAGTTCTAGAGGCCGGAAGTCTAAAATCGAGTAGGGCTGAGTTCTTTCCGAGACTCTGAGTGGAGAATCCATTCGCTTGCCTTTTTCTGCTTCTAGAGGCCCCCCCCCCCCACCCCGGTACTCCTTGGCTCATGATCCTGCTTTCATCACTCCAACCTCCTGCTTTCGTTGTTACGTATCTTTCTGCTTGCTCTGATCCTGCCACCTCCCTCTTATAAAGACCCCTGGGATTATACAGGCCCACCTGGATAAAGCAGGATACCCTCCCCATCTCAACAGCCTTAATCACACCTGCAAAATCCCTCTTACCATGTCAGGTGACATGTTCCCAAGTTCCAGGGATTGGGATACAGACATCCTCGGAGAGCCATTATGCAGCCTACCAAAGCTTTATTACCTCTCAGTTTCATTTTCGAAGAGTTATGGAGAAATTGCAAATTGGTTGCTCTAAAAAGGGAACTCTCCATAGAGTTCTGAAGAACCTCTGTCTTTTGCCTGAATCCTAAAGCAGAAAACCTGGTCTTGTATACCAGCCTCACCACTCCCTAGCTATGTGAACTTGGGCGTGTGACTTAACAACTTTTCGAGTGAATTTCCTCATCCGTGAAATAAGGATCACAACAGTGGTGACAAGAAATAAAGAAAGCAGCCCAACCCAGGAAGGAACACTGGGGCCATAGGAGCACAGAGAAGGGGCACCTAATTCAGCCCTCGGTCAGGGAAGGCTTCCTGGAGGAGGTGAGCCTGCAGCCTGAGTGGGGACATTCCCATATTAATAACCTTGTCTCCAGCACACTCACAAAGCATTTTGCATAACACCTGGCAGACTGCAAATTACTCCATAACCTGTTGTGTGGTTTTTTTTCTTTTTTTCTTTTTTCTTTAAGTAGGCTTCAGAAGCCCAGGGTGGAGCCCAACTCGAGGCTTGAACTCATGACCCTGACCAGCCATGAGATTAAGACCTGAGCTGAGGTGGACTGAGCCACCCAGGTGCCCCCTGTTGTATTTATTGATTTATTGATTTATTTAATGTTTATTTATTAACGAGTGGGAGAGGGGCAGAGAGAGGGAGACACAGAATCTGAAGCAGGCTCCAGGCTCCGAGTTGTCAACACAGGGCTGGACATGGGGCTTGAACTCACGAGCCATGAGATCATGACCTGAGCCGAAGCTGAAGTCCCACGCTTAACTGACTGAGCCACCCATGCGCCTCTCCCTGTTGTTTTTTGATAGTTGAAAAAGCTGGGAATACAATGACCAGATCAAAGACGATTAAATAAATTTTGACGAAAAAAAATTAGGATGATAACGAACGGAAAGGGCTTTACTGGATAGAAGAAAACTTTGGAGCTGCCTCCTCTAGCTGAGTCCCCTCTTCCACTCCTGGGGTCCCTTGAAACCTACAGACTGACTCCAAGTGGGGGAGGGGGACTTTCACTTCTCCTATCCCCTCCCCACCCCCCTGATGGGCCCCAGCGGAGTCAGGGCCCCAGCCATTTGCACAAGAGTTTAAAATAACCAGGATTTGAAATCAAGCAGAATCAAAGCAGGATGGATCTGTGCCTTGGAATCTGGAGACAAAAGGAAAAATCACTGATACGGTAAAAAATGTTAACATTTTGTTCATCATGGATTTAGGCATTAAATTTGATTCCCTAAAATGTTGCATGAAAATATTTCTCTGGTTACTTACTGGGGTGGTTGTTGGTTTGTTTTGGAGGCCCCTGAAGTTTTGGGCCCTCACCCTGGTCCCAGCCCTGCCCCTGAGATTTTTCTTAGGGACCATGTGACAAGACAGAGATACTTACGACAAAGTCCAGTGACACTTGCTGTGTCTCTGGGGACAGAATGGAGGTGACGGGATCCTGGAAAGGACCAGGCCCGGGGGCTTTTTGGAGGGGTTATCAGGCAAGAATTAGTTGTGGGAGGAAGAGGGCCTCTCTTGAGGAGGAAGTGAGAAAGCGTAGAGATGGTCTCCGGAAAGGGGGGAGGTGGGTTTATTGCCATCCAGACAACAGGATCAGACCTTGGTATGGATTTCTTTCTTTCTTTCTTTCTTTCTTTCTTTCTTTCTTCTTTCTTCCTTTCAAGTTTATTTGAGAGAGGGGAGGGTCGGGGGGATCTGAAGTGGGCTCTGAGCTAATGGCAGAAAGGGCTCCAAGCTAACATCAGAGAGTCTGGACGCAGGGTTCAAACTCACGAACGCTGAGATCATGGCCTGAGCTGAAGTCAGACGCTTAACCGACTGAGCCACCCAGGCACCCAGGTTAGGATTCCTTGATTGCAGAGGAAGAAACTAGAGGCAAGAGCGGAGGGGTGACCTGGCATTTGTGTAGGTAAATCTGTAATCCCCAGACCAGGACCTTTAGCATCGTCAGGGAATTATTAAACGTGTAAAAATTTCCAGCTTGCTATTAAATCAGTGAATCAGAAACTCTAGAGGGTGGGGCCTAGATGTCTGTTTTCTCCAGGGGATTTTCAAACACTTGAATTTGAGAACCACTGGCCTAAGGCTCTCGGCCCTAAAACCCCACACCCATTTCACAAATACGTTGTAATGATTACTAACTGGGAACAAAATTTATAGATTATAAAGCCCATGTACACATGTAGTCTAAAAACCCCAAATCCGTGATGCACTGATGTAATGTAGACGTAAAAGAAAAATAAATCATAACAAAACATGCATTTCAGTGTGTGAATACTTGGGCACAGCTCTCTGGAGGGCAAAGGAAAGTCTCAGAAGTTTGTGTCTGTTTTTAATGAACTGGTTTGGATTTGAGAGTAAGATATTCATCATTCAACTGAAATTTTGTCCCCAATTTTGTCTTATATTTGGATACTTATTTATTTTTGAGAGTGAGAGAGACAGAGTGTGAGCGGAGACACAGAATCTTTTGAGAGAGGGTGAGACACAGAATCCTAAGCAGGCTCCAGGTGCCGAGCTGTCAGCACAGAGCCCGACGCAGAGACTCAAACCCAGGAACTGCAAGATTGTGACCTGAGCTGAGGTGGGATGCTTACCTGACTGAGCCACCCAGGAGCCCCTATATCTGATATTTTAAAATAAGTGCTAACTAAGTATGACTGTGGACCAAGATCACAGGTACAAACGCAAATCTGTTTGGTCAACTACTCTTAATATTAGGAGTGGCGTTGCCATTCATAAACTCTTCCCAAATGGTGACCAACTCCCCACAAAGCTCTCAAAGTATATTTTCCCGTCTAGTTAAACACAGTTGCATTTCTGAAAATTCGTGAAAGAGCCTCGGCATTGATGTATAAAATGGAGTTAAGTCCTGGCTTCAGAGAATTTTGAATGGGTTTCTCACCTACACAGGTGTTTGTGGGAATGGAACAATTCTTTGGGAAAGTCTCCAGTACCTTGCAGGACATCTCATATTCCTGGCTCCTGCCCTCTAAATGCCAGTGGCTCTCTAGTACCCATAAGCAAGACAACAAAAAATACGCCTACAATTAAAAAAAAAAAAAATGCTCCATAGGGGTTACAATGCCCCCACTGAGAACCACCTTTATAATGAATGGTGCTGAAGGGTGCCTGGGTGGCTCAGTCGGTTAGTCGGACATCGCTCAGGTCATGATCTCCCGGTTTGTGAGTTCCAGCCCCCAGCCCGGCTCTGTGCTGACAGCTTGGAGCCCGCTTCTGTGTCTCCCTCTCTCTCTGCCCCTCCCCCATTTACACTCAGTCTCTCCCCCTCTCTCAAAGATAAACATTAAAACAAAACAAAAAAAATTAATAAATAAAATGAATGGTGCTGAAGAGTCAGATCCCAGGAATATGCAGGAGGTCCCAGCCCCTGGATTTGGGGGAGGGATCCAGGAGGCTGCGTGGGTTTCTGGCGGGGGTGGGGGGGCGGAGCCCTTTGCTGAAATGCAGGATTGGACCAGGCCATGTGGGGGTGCTTGTGCAGTGTGCACGCCAGAGACAGAAGTGAAGAAGGGCTTTTTGGAAATGAAAGAGAACTTCCCTATCATTGAGTCAAGCCAGTACTGATTGCTACGGTACTCCACCTCTCCTACATCTCCATACTGGTCACATCTTCCCAGGAGGACAGCAGCAGCCCCTTCCCTGGTCTCCCTCAAACCTTCCGCCACACAGTCCATTCCCTACCCAGCAGCCAAGAGCTTTCTGGAGCCCATCCCTATGTGCCACTCTTCTTGCTTCCCTCCGTAGGCCCTGGCCTCTGACGGACAAATAACCTTCCCGTTTCCAGGCCTTTGTGCATGCTGCCACCAACCCCCCAACCTCCAGGCTGTCTCCCCCGCCCTTCCCCCGTTAATCCTGCTCTCCTGTCAGGCCTCAGAGCAAATGTCCCTTTCTCAGAGAAGCCTTCCCTGACTTCCCAAGGAGTTGGCTGGGTTTATGGACACAGAAAGAATTCATATAAAAATATTAGCAAGATAATTTATAAATGTGCCTAGTCATTTGATTCACTCCTGTAAAAGACCTGAGGACAGGCCCGATCTGACTTGCGCACTGTTGAATATTCCATGCCTGCCACTTAGCAGGTGCCCAATATTTCACAAACGAATGAATGAAGGAACGAATGAATTTCTGCAGACTGCCGAGGGTTTCTATCTCCCGGTCCCTGCGCTTCCCCTCCTGCGCAGTCGCGGGGCCTCGCTTTCCCGCCTGCTCAGCGGGCGAGCCCCCTGGGGCGGACGTGCCCGCGGAAGCGCGCGGCCCTGGTCCCCAGACCCGAGGGCCGGGCGCGCGGGCGGGGGCGTGCGTGCCGGGCGCGCGGGGGAGGCTGCCGGGGCCTCCAGCGGCCGCTCCGGGCTCCCGTGCCGCGCACGCGCACGCGCGCCGCCCCGCGCCCCGCCTTCCCCCCCTCCCCGCCGCAGCGCTCCGGGCCCGGCGCGCGCCGGCGCGGGAGGCGGGAGGCGGGAGGCGGGTGGCGGGGGCGGTGGACGCCGAGGGGGAGGGGCGGCCCGGCCCGGCTCGGCCCGGCCGCCCGCGCGCGGCTGCTCTAGCGCCCCGGGCCCGGCCCGGGCGGCGGCGGCGGCGGCAGCGGCGGCTCTAGCCGGAGGCCTCGGCGGCGCCCGTGCGCCGCGCCGCAGCCATGGCCCTGGTGACCCTGCAGCGCTCGCCCACGCCCAGCGCCGCCTCCTCCTCGGCCAGCAACAGCGAGGTGAGCCCCGGGCCCGCGACCCCGGCCCGGCCGAGCAGCCGCTGCTCCAGGCCTGGGCCGCGAGTGCGGGGCGGAGGGCGCCCGGGCCCTGCGGAGACCCCGCGGTGCGACCGTGTCTGGGCAGCCGGCCTCGGGTTACTGTGCGGGAGACCGAGAGTGTCACCCCGTCTGTGTGTGGAGCCGTGACCTCTGTTTGGGGGTGACTTTCAGGGAGACTGTAGGTGCGGGTGTGACCTCTGTCTGGGGGTGGCCGTGCGTGAGACTGTGTGTGTGTGTGTGACTGATCCCCGTCTGGGGGTGACAGTGTGGCAGACTGGGTGTGCGACTGGGACTCCTAGTTGGCGACTTTGGGAGATGCTGGTTCTGAGATTCGTGGCCCTGTGGCTGTTCTAGGCCCCTGCCCTGCGATCCTGGCTGTGTATGGGAGACTGTGTGTGACGGTGGCCGGTCTGCTGGGAAACTGCACCCGCCTGATGCTGTGACAGAGGCCCCCCGGGGAGGGTGGGGGGAGGTGCCCCTGGGAATGTTTGAGATTGTTTCCCCGACTGCACGCCCCTGGAGGTCTGTCTCCCCGGGGCCCGTGTCACTGTGTGTCAGTGACCGAGTGAGCTCAGGGCACTTGTGTGACTGGGTGTCTTGTCTTTGTGTGTGGCTGAGTCTGGATTTTTTCCTTTTTGAAATGTCCTTCGGGACTGCATGTTTGTGTGTATCTGGCTGTGTGGCTGGGGCCGATTCCGGGGTTCCTGTAGCTGCACGGTGCATTCTGGGGGCTGAGAGTGCACCGAGGCACCCTGCGGGGTTCTGTGTGTCCCTGTGCCACCAGGCCTGTGTTGGCCGGCTCCTTCTTGTCCTGGAGTAGATTGGGGAATGGGTCCTCTGAGCCTGGGGCCTCCGGCAGCTGCAGGGCTGACCCTCTTGTCCCCTGCTGTCCCACTTTCTCTCGGAGAACTGTGGCCTCTGGTCTACACTCCTATCCGTGGCACAGGCCGAGTGTTGGCCTAAAGATAGAGCGGCTGGAGGAGGAGTTTGGGGACTGTTTAGAGAAGGGAGAGAAGTCTGGAGGAGCCCTGCAGGCCCAGGAAGTGGCCTCCCCAGCAGCTGAGCGAATCCAGCCCCTTCTCTGTAGAGGAAATTGATAACACGGAAAGGTTTGTGTGTGTTCGCGAGAGACCAGGAGAGAAGAGGAACCAGTTTGAGGGTAGCTCTTCAGCCTGTTTCACCAGGAACAGTGCGAACATTTTCAGAGAGGGGGCAAGACCGAACCCCTATGCATAGCCCCCTCTTCTCCAGGAGAGGCCGTTCATGAGTTCCCTTGTCTGCAGACAGGATTCTGCAAGTCGATCGCAGGGAAAAGAACATGGGTGGCCAATTGCCTGCCACTGAGAATTCAGGCAGCAGTAACTTCTCTCCTCCCCACACAGACATCTGTTCTCCTCCATCATTCCGATTCATGCCGTCTTGCAGTTCCCAGAGTACTTCGAAGCACTTAATCTCATGTTCTCAAAACTATGAGGTGAGGGAAGGGTTCGGCTTCAGTAAGGGATTACGCAGAAGGCCTCTCAGCCTCAGTCTTGGTTTCGATTCCTGACCTCTTCCTGTCTGAGACACAGTTTTTTGTTTGTCTAAAAAAAAATTTTTTTTTAAGTTTACTTACTTATTTTGAGAGAGAGAGGGAGAAAGAGAATCCCAAGCAGGCTCCGTGCTGTTAGCCCAGAGCCCAGCACGGGGCTGAGACTCGTGAATCTTGAGATCATGACGTGAGCCTCAGTCGAGAGTCGGACACTTAACTGACTGAGCCACCCAGGTGCCCCTGAGACACGGTTTTTAAATTTTATGTTATTATCTTTTAGCTGAGATACAATTCACATATCATCCATTCACCATTTCAGACTGTACAATTTCAGACCACTTTAGCGCCTTTTAGTATATTGACAGGGTTGCACGACCATCACCACTGTGTAAGTGCCAGAAATTTTCATCACTCCCAAAAAGAACCCTCACCCCCCGTAGCCATCACCTGTGGCCCCCCTCTCCCCGCCCTTACCCTGCTCTCCCCAGATTCTAGGTTTCCACTGATTACTTGTGTTGTCCCCGTAGATTCACCCGTTCTGGACATTTTGCATGAGTAGAATCCTACAATAAGGTGACCTTTTGTGTCTGGACTCTTGTCACTTAGCGTAACGTCCGCAAGGTTCAACCATGTTGCGGCATGGGTCAATACTACACTCCTTTTTATTGCCAGATAATATTCCACTGCATGGGTGAATCACGTGTTGTGGGACATTGGGGTCCTCTCCACGAGACACATTTAAAACTGTTCCGCAGAGCGTTATTTTTACCAAGCGCCAATGACCCGGTAAACGTGAGACTGAAACTCAACCGCCTTTTATTTACCGTTAGTAGAGCAGCACCATTAATTGCCCAGTGAACTAGCCGAGGTTGGGATGTTCCCTGGAAGGCGAGGCTTTCTCCCAGATGGAGTGAGGCGCGAAGAAGCAAGAGACGATACGGAGAGAGTAGGCGCGTGCGCGTGGAGTCAGGAGACGCGGGTCCAGGCCGGCTGGGCCCCTGCTCTGACGTTCCTTCGGCCTCAGCTCCTGCAAAAGGGCTGGCTTCCCTCTTAACGTGTGTTCTGGGCACATCCTACAGCTTTCTTCTCTGGAATAACTGACCTTACCTCGCCTTCATTTCACTCCTGGGAATCCCAGAGAACGACCGAGAATGAAGTGGCTTTGAGGTCTATACCCCTAAATCACTTCCTTACTGCTCAAAATGCGACTCCTCCTCTGAGTCAGAGACTCCCCGAGCGGCCGTTTCCTGACTCAGCCCGTTCGGTGTGGGAACGGGGAACTCAGCCTGACCGGCAAAGCGGTTCTCCTCTCTTAATTTCCCCCCCTCCCCCCATCTTCAGTTATCTCATTTATGTCATTTTTACTGTCAGTCTTATCTCGTTCCTCTGTGAGAACAAGCAGAAAGCACAACAGCGGATAAATCAATAACTTTCAAGAATGGGTTGTAACATTGTTATTTTTGACAAGCGTTCAAGGTGACTAATATTTATGGGCAGATCTCCAGTCTCTTTTTCTTTGGGGGGGGGGGTGGGGACGTCGGATCAGGGTTTCTCAACCTTGGCACTGCTGACGTTGGGGCCAGAAAATTCGATGTCTTGTGCATCGTGGCACGTTTCGCGTCACCCGGTCCTCCGCCCACTAGATGCCAGGAGCATCCACTCAAAAAAGGCTCCAGATATTGCCCGGTGTCCAGATATTGCCCGGACAATTGAGAAAAATTGTCCCCGGTTGAGGACCACCGGGTTAGACCCAACATCCTCTTCTAAGTTTGTGGTCGTGGTGTGTGAGTTATTTACGCTTGGCTCTGGGACGGAAGCTCCTGGCCCTGTGGTCAGTGAAGGCTTGCCTGAGTTTTCCACTTCTCTGTGGCATAGGGAGCGTGAGAACTGGCCACGAGTGTCCGCCTCGGACATACAGGATCTTAATACAGTTTAGGGACTCCGGGACTCTCTGGTGTATTTCTCCTCCTTTGTTGGAACCACCACCTCTGCTCTGTGTCCCTTGCCACTCAGGCCCCCTTCCTCTCGTGAGCTCCGTACTCTTTTCCCATCACTGCTGTCTTCTGCCTGGTCTCTGTCCTCGTTCAGCCTTGCATCTCTCCCGGGGCATCACTGCTTTCCAGGTTTCTCTTTCCTAGTCCGCGGGTTCCGGGGGTGCAGAGTTGTTGGGGGGGGGCGGGGGCGGTCGTTTTCTTATTTCAGTTTTCTCCTTGAAGGCAAGAAGGGGGAAAATGTCAATCGGGGCGTAAGTCCTAATTGCTTTCAGATTCTAACCCCCCTGGCCTTTAAACTTTTAGAAAATATCAAATGTCCATTTCTCTTGTTTATATAAATAAACCGATAGCCTAGAAAGTTTTATATTCAACATTGAAGCCTTTTTGAGAACCACCAAGAGCTTTTGAGACCCACAGACAGACAGGCTGCTCCTGGCCACCTTCCGTCATGAAAGACTTGCCTGGAATGGTTTTACCTTTTTTTTTTTTTTTTTTAACCCATGTGTTGGGGCTTAAAATGGTGTTGATCACTCAGCTATGGCCTGGGTTGAAGGAGGAAATAGATGCTCTTAAAACATAGCCCCCCCTCCCCTCAAAAAACAGGGTGAGATCCAAAACAAGCTTGGAAAGTTGAGAAGAGTGTGTTGAACGACGCCAGGTAGGAATAGTCCAGTCAACAGGAATCCATGCACGACGGGGTGTTAGGAATGTGGGTAACCATTGGGAAGCCTGAAAATTCCTCCATGGAAGTTACTCAGAGGGACAGCGGAGCGGGGTTGCCAAGGAAAGGGTGCGACCGTGTAGAAAGAGCCAGGTGTCCTGGACACCTGTATCTTTTTCAGACATCAGAGCAGAAAATGTGAGACTCGTGTCCGCGGCTCATTGCCCAGTGGTGTCTGTGATGTGACGTTCTCTTTCTTTCTCTGTAGCTGGAGGCTGGCAGCGATGAAGATCGAAAGGTAAACCTCAGGTAAGCGGACTTAATTTTCATTCCTAAGTCTTTCTTCCAAGCAGGCTGAATACTCTCGTCCCTTGCCAAAAGAGAGAACCCTTGAAAAAGAACACACCAGCTTTTTTCAGTAGAGCTTTAACAATTATGCCCAAAGCACGTCGCAAAGGTAGTGCTTGAACTTTTGTATAGATGTTTAACTATAAACAGCTTTAATAACGTCGTCGTTTAGAAAAGAAGGAAAATCGTGGCCAGAATCCCACTACCCCTCCTGCTTTACCGTTATGCACGTCTCTAGATAACTTCCTTCTAGATTTTACCTCTGCCTTTGAAAAAACTAGTCATGGTAATGTTCTCACTTTTCCATCCTGCTTTTGATAAGGTGTTCTTCTGAGGTAAGCACATTGCTGATTTGAAACGGGCATCCTACCCCCTGAGTTTAATTCAAGGTGGGTTTTTTTGTGCTTGTGAGAAATCTTTCAGTACACTCTTTTTAAAGACTTCCTCAAGCTGTGGCCCCCAGCTGCTGTATTCCCTGGTAGACCCCAAAAGCATTTTTATTTTTCTTTGCCAAAAAGCAAGGCCGCCTTTTGGGTGTTCTGTTTACGGAAGATGTAGCACTCCCTTCTGTAATGTGTTCTTATCATATCATTCATTCTAGGCTAAGGTGCCAGTCTTAAACTCTGACTCTCAGAGTCTAAAAAAGTACATAGAGTTCCAAGGATATTAGTCTTTAAAAAAAAAAAAATGTCTGCTTCATCTTAGGAGGAGGAAAACTAATTGGAAAAGGGAATACGTGTTCAGAAACTGGGGTCCACCATTCATTACGGAGAGCAGGATATTCTGGTTAAGCTCACATACAGAAGTGGTAAAAACATGCTTTTAACCTGTCTCTGAAGGTTGTGTGTCTTTGAGCGAAAGGCAAGAAAACACTTTTAATGTGGCGTGCGTTATTTCCAAAGATTGTACGTGGAGGGAAGCAGTAGCCTACAAAACCCAGAGATGTCTTGTTTCAGTGGCTGGGCCCTCACTTTAACGTTCCCCTGGGGGACGATGACAGATTTGCTCTGTCACTCGGGGTGTTCGGGGCATTCGGTTGCTCAGGGTCGAGGTCAGGGCTCCAAGGCTGGAATCAGCCAGACTCCCAACTGGGGGCAGTAACGGGCCGTGTTGTGGATCAGACTCGTCGTGCTCGGCTCTCTTAGGCGGAGGCGAAGAGGGGAAGAAGTGCAAGTGGCTCTTGGGAGGCTGTCTGGGGGAGGAAGTGCAGGCCGAGGGGCCAGACCAGCAGCCCGGAAGCCTGTGCCGCCACCTCTCCTGCCCCAGCCTCCCTGCAGCGCTTACCTGGAGCCGGAACGTCTTCCACCCCTGAGCCCTCCCCTTTCTTTCGGGGCTCTTGCCCTGGACAAAGTATTTAGCTCTCTCACTTAGATTGTCTTTGGGGACGAAGAACTACTGTTTCGTTTTGGGTTTTTTTTCCAAATCGCCTTTAGTTAGCAGACGGCATAGTGTCGTGAATTCTTTCACTTCATAAGAACTCACAAACAGCGGTGATCTGAAGATGCTTGTGCCCTGGGGGCCAGTAAAAGGCCCCTTTCCGTGCACGGTTTGGAGCTGGAGCGGACCTCGCAAAGGGAAGGGAAGTCCGCTCTGCACATTGCCGTGCTTAATCCTCTCCCCGGCCCTGGGAGGGTTTTCCCAGTTTACAGGGGAGGAGCCTGAGGTCCAGGGTTGCACGCGGCAGGTACTGTATTTGAAGCGAGGCCTCTGTGGCCTCCAACACCTGGGTTGACCATAGGACGCCGTCTTTCCGGAGACCGGTGTCGCGGTTTGCTGGAGTCAGCTGTCCAGGAGTCAGATGTCCAGGTGAGGGAGCCTGCCTGCCACCAGCTGGTTGGAGGCATTGCCAGGGCCGGGACCGGGGAGCCCCGCTAACTTGGGGCGGTGCCTCCTGGATGTCTGCTGCCCGCGGGAATCCCTCACCGCTGTTACCAGCCGTCCCTGCCACCCACCCTTGTGAGCCCTGGGGGACCCTCGCCTGGAGCCGGGGACCTGGGCTCTGAGCTTGTCCTCCCGGGTTCCCTTCTCAGTCGCTCTTCCCCCACCTTGGCCTCACTCCCCATTTTCAGGCCAACGACTCCATCCTGTTGGCTTTTTTTTTTTTCCACTGTTTATTTATTTATTTCAAGAGAAAGAGTGTGAGTGGGGAAGAGGCACAGAGAGAGGGGGATAGAGAATGCCAAGCAGGCTCTGCGCTCTCAGCACAGAGCCTGACGCGGGGCTCGATCCCACCAACCGTGAGATCGTGACCTGAGCCGAGATCAAGAGTCGGACGCTTAAACCAACTGAGCTGCCTAGGCGCCCTTCCATCCTGCTTTCTTTTTTAATTTTTTTTTTTTAACATTTATTCATCTTTGAGAGACAGAGAAAGACAGAGCATGAGTTGGGGAGGAGCAGAGAGAGAGGGAGACACAGAATCTGTTAAGCGGGCTCCAAGCTCTAAGCTGTCAGCACAGAGCCCAACACGGGGCTCAAACTCCCGAACCATGAGATCATGACCTGAGCTGAAGTCGGATGCTCAACCGACTGAGCCACCCAGGCGCCCCTAAATGTTTATTTATTTATTTTTGAGAGGCAGGTTGGGGGAGAGTACAAGCAGGAGAGGGGCAGAGAGAGAAGGAGACACAGAATCCAAAGCAGGCTCCAGGCTCTGAGCTGTCAGCACAGAGCCCGATGCGGGTCTCAAACCCACGAACTCTGAGATCATGACCTGAGCCAAAGTCAGACGCTTAACCTGAGCCACCCAGGCGCCCCTCCATCCTGCTTTCTAACCCTTGTAGCAGACAGGAGAAGCTGTGGTGGCCTGCTTTAAGCTTTGACGGAAACCCATTGACATCCATGTGTTCATTTGCATTTTCAAGCCTTTGCTCCTCAGGCTTCTAGAAGAATTAATGGAATAGTCAGTTGTGTTTGCTCGTCTGGGCCGGGGCGGGGGGGGGGGGGGGGGGGGGGGGGGGGCGGGGATTTCTCTGTGCTTCAGGTTGGTTTTGAAGGGTTGCCGGCAGGCAGAAAAACTGGGGACAGCGGGATATTCCTCTCTCCCCTCCCCTCTGTCTACCTTTAATCGAAAGTTCTCATCTTTGGGGCGCCTGGGTGGCTCAGTTGCCTGAGCATCTGACTCACGGTTCGTGAGTTCGAGCCCCGCGTCGGGCTCTGCGCTGACAGTGCAGAGCCTGGAACCTGCTTCGGATTCTGTGTCTCCCTCTCTCTCTCTGCCCCTCCCCTGCGCGTGCGCTCTCTCTCTCTCTCTCTCTCAAAAGTGAATAAATAAACTAAAAAAAAAAAAAAAAAAAGCGTATAAAAGTTTTCATCTTTCGGGTCATCCATGGACTTCTCTTCGGCTCACCCGTGACCAGGAAATGGCTGAATGGCATCGATGGGTCTTCTGTGTCTCAGCTGGTCCTCTTCCCCAGTTTGCCCTGGTGGCACCATCATTCAGGTCCTGACACCTCCCCTGCTCTGTGTCAGACCGTCGTCCCCTCCATCCCTCCTCCCTCGGGCTTTCGTCCCCACCGTCAGATGGACACTATCTCGAAGCGCCCCTGGCCTGGGCTCCTTGCTCTGGTCCCACCTTTGCTGCCTTCCACGCTCACCCTCCACTGCTGCCCCTGCTCCCACCCCCCACTCGCACATGCTGTGTCTCTGTCCCGCTCCCTGGCCGTGCTGCTTCTTGAAGCCAGTTCCGGTTGGCCACAGTCCTCACGGCGGGCTCCGTGCTCCCACCCCCAATGTGTGTGGCTTGCCCCACTCTGGCAGGTGCCACACCCGCCCTGCCTCGCAGGTGTGTGTGCTTTTGTCTCGTCCCCCGCCTAGGTGGCGCTTGCCTTAGGGACAGGGCCTTAGTTCTCAGCCTGTGCGTGACATTTCAACAGTTTAAATATGTGCGCTCTGTTTTGACCCTGCGGTAGATCGCTCACCTGTATGAGCAGGAGCGAGGCGCAGAGGGGACAGCGTGGGGTCTGGAGTCAGGCAGACGGAGGTTCAGACCCTGGCTCCTGCCCTGGTAGCCGAGCTCCTTTACCTCCGCACCTTTAAGACACCTTTGTGGGTCTCTCGTTCCATCCGTAAAACACATACAGCTGCGACCTTCCAGGGTTGTGGAGTAGCAGGTGCGGGGCTCCTCAGGCAGAGCCCAGCTCGTGACGGGCGTGAAGAACCATCACTACGTTTGGTCCTCGTGAGCTGTTGTTCGTGTCAGTGTTAGTTCACAGCCCAGACTGAGAGGGCTTGACTTCCTGCGGGTGTGGTGTCCACTGTGTTCACGCGGGGCCCCTCAGAGGGCCGCCGCCGTGGATGCCCTGTGACCTGGCTGAGTCCCCATGAGATGCAAATAGGAAGTCACCTGCTGCAGAATCCGTGTCGTGATTCAGACAGTTTCTCTGAAGGCCTCCCGGGAAACATCTCAGGAGCGGCTCACCCCGGGCCCAGAACGAAGCTGACTGGTGCAGAGCAACCCAGACCCAGTTCCCTGCGTCCTTTCCCCTGCCCTCCGCGTGTGCAGGCTGCCGCCGGCCTCCAGCAGTACCCTTCTGGAAGCCGTGCCGCTCAGACTGTGGGAATTGGTGAGCAGATGGCTTTGCTGGCGGCGGCTCCTGGCTCCCTCGCCGTCCTGGGAGCTGCCTCAGTCTGGCATGAGCCGTAAGCGCTTGTGTGCCAGGCAGGGCCCCAGGGAGAGAATATGGTTGTGTTGTCTCCAGAGGGTGGATCGGGAGTGAATGTTTTTTTGTTGTTGTTGTTTCCATGCAGCGTTTCTAAGCCAAGCGTATGAAAGTGTTCATTGGAGTCCTTTTCGTTTTGTTTTCTTGCCTGCCCAAGCAGACGTTCGGGCCAAGGCAGTGGGACTTCGTTTTCTCTGTCTTACCTGGTGTCCGTGGCAAACTGCAGACTCCCCGCGCCCCTGCTTTTCCCTGCGTGCTTTCTTCCCCGTTGGATCTTGACCCGGAGCTCCCCAGAGGACCCCACTCTCCTTATAACCATCCGGAGTAGGGTTGTACCTTCCCTCCCCCTGCCCACAGCATCCGGGGGTGGCCGTGGCCTCGCTCTGCAGACCGTGCTTCCCCGGCTCCATTCAGCACCCTGTCTTTTATGCGTGTTCACCCTTTGGGGTTCTTCTCTTTCTCCACCGTTTCTTGGCCTGGACTTTATTGTTGATAGTCCGTCCGGTTAAGTCCTGCCAAGAGGCGTCAAGTATGCCCCGCACCCTGGCTCTGCAGCAGGTTGCTGTATCAGTTCACAGTTGCTGTGTAACAAGCTGCCCCACACCTGGCAGTCCAAAACCATTCCCAGTTCTCATCTCGCAGTTACCAGGGTCAGGAGCCTGGACGTGCTTTAGCTGGGTCCTCTGCGTGGCGTCTCACGTGCGGTAGTCAGGGTGTCGGCCAGGGCCAGGGGTCTCCTCAGAGGTATGAGTCCTCGTCCAAGCTTATGTGGTCCTTGGCAGAATTCCTGTTCTTGCAGCTAAGGTCACCGTGGCTCGCTTCTTCGAGGCCGACGAAGAGAATTGGCCGCTATGGAATCTTGGAAAGGAATGCAGTCAGAGGAGTGGCCACCCCGTCACCTTGGCCGTAGATTGTAACCTAATTACGGGAGCAGCTGTCTCCTCCTGTTACCTGGTCGTGCCACGCTCAGGATGGGGGCTCACCCAGGGCACCTGCATCAGGGGCTGGGATCTTGGCCATCTCAGAATTCTGCCCACTGGTCTCGGCCTGCGGGTGCATTATGTCAAGGTGATGCCGACTGAGGGACGTTCGGTCCTCGAGGGAAGGGGCCAGGAGCACCAGTGAGCCCGCAGGCTTCGACTGCCACGCCAGTGAGTGCCACCTCCTTTCCTGTCAGCACCCACACGCTTGTTCACGCTTTCAGGCTTGGCACCTCTTGGATTCACTTCCACTTTGATGATCGTCCTCTGAAACACCACTGCACTGACCCTTGCATCTCTGTCCATGAGCTTTGGCTGTAGGGGACAGGCCTGGGTTTGGTTCCCACCTCTGTCATCTGTCAGTTCACTAGGCAGCGGGCCAGATCGTCCACAGCTTGTAGGATTGTCGTCAGAATTAAATGTCATAACACCACGAACCTCTTCACCATCGTAGACACTGTGCAAATGCCCCCTGCCTGTCTCTCCTTCAGGGGCCAGCTTCTGTAGGAAGAGATTCATGGCCCTTCCTTTTCCTCCCCACTTGCGTTTTTCTCTCCTTTCTACTTCCTCGGGACTTGGGACTTGAGACTTGCTTGGTCGTGTGTTTACTTAAGTACATATATGTTCCCCCACTGGCAGAGCCGGCTACGTAATTTGTGGATCCCGGTACAGAATGAAAATTGTGGAGGCCTTTGTTAAAAAACGGTTAAGAATTTCAAGATGGTGGGAGCAGAGCTAACCAAGCGCGAGGCCCACCTGAGCCCAGGGCCTTGAACAACACGACAAGGCCTTCCTTCCTGGGTTCGACCCTCACGGCGCCTGGCGCGTGCCAGATGGGCCATCGAAGTCTCGTAAATTGACTTTCCTGCGTTCTTTTTCACATGGAGGAACTCAAAGTGCTCCTCGGTGACACACAGGATACTGAGGACAGAGAGATTTTTCCTGCCATTTCCCCCTGCAGTTTGGCAACGCAGGCACTGTTAGATACAGTCTCAGTACCCCTCTGTCCTACCCTGTCTGCTTACGAGCCATTCATTCAACAGATATTTATTGGGCACCTACTATGCACCAACCCCTGTTCGAGGAGCTGGGAATACAGCAGCGAACGAGACCCATCCCTGCCCTCACGGCCGACGCTCTGTTGGGGCAGACGAGGCAGGAAGTAAGCTAAACTAGCACGTTGCCAGCGTGTTAGCAAGTGCTGAGGAGAAAAAAGGAAGCAGGGACGGAGGTGAAGCGAACCTTCACACGTGCTCCACTCCACGAGTCGCCTTTTGTGCAGTATGTCATTTAATCTTCGCGAACATCCTGTAAGGAAGGCGCCATTTTGGTCTCCCGTTTGGAGGGAGAGCTTTGGAGACATTAACTGGCCTAATTTCACGCGGTACAAAGTGGTAGAGTCTCTCTCAGGCTCCCTGTCTCTCTGCCTTCAAAACCTGTCCTCCACCCCCAAGTTCAGGAGCCATCTCTACGGGCCCTCCTGCCCGTGGTTTGGATCTCTCACCAGGAGGCAGAGAGGAAGGAGGCCCCCCCACTCCCCGGAGGAACCATGGCTTTGTAGCCCTTCTTCCCACTTGGACCTTAGCGGTCTCACCATGAGCTGTGTGCTTTATTTCGCAAGTCGCAGGTCCCCCTGAGCTGCACTGAGAGTGAGAACTGTGACCTAATCCCCTTCCCAGGCGGTCACCAGGCAGTCGATGGGCAGAGCACCGGGGGAATACCAGTCCCAGCTTCTGTTTAGTGGGTGCCGGCAGGTGCAGGCTCTGGGTTTGGAACCCTGTGCTGTTGTCGCCACAGCCTCCGGGGCGGCTGCTGCCCCGCTTTAGGAAACCAGGAAACGGCGCTCGGAAAAGGCAGGTGGGAGTCCGGGACCAGGGTTTGAATGCGGGTCTCTGTGACTCAGAATCCCGTGTCCCTTTCTGCTCCGCCGGGTCCCTCACAGGAGACAGGCAGTTTTGTGTTGAGCACAGCCTTTCCTGTCCTCCCCCGACCCCACCCCCGGCTTAATAGTTGGTAGCTTCCCACTGACCCCCAGTTTTAAACACTGGGGTACACGAACTTAAAATCCTGTGACCATTATACTGTCCTGCTCTTCCTTTAGATTAACTCAGGTGTTACTCCTGGTGTGTCGGCACATTTGATTTTCAAATCAGAATTTGCCCTTCAGTACGTGTTAAATTTTTGTTGCTGTTAGAAAACTCATCCTAGAGGGGCGCCTGGGGGGCTCAGGAGGTTAAGCGTCCGACTTTTGATTTCAGCTCGGTCATGATCTCACGGTTCGTGAATTCGAGCCCTGTGTTGGGCTCTGTGCTGACAGTGTGGAGCCTGCTTGGGATTCTCTCTCTCTCTCTCTCTCTCTCTCTCTCTCTCCCTCTCTCCCCCCCCCCCTCCCCCTCTCCCTCTCCCTCTCCCCCTCTCCCCTTCCCTGCTCATGCTCACTCTCTCCCTCTCTCAAATAAGTAAACATTAAAAAAAAAAAAAAAGAAAGAAAACTCATCCTCGAGAGGGGACAAACGAGGACAGAGGAAAAGAGGTAATTTGATTCTGCTGGAAGTTAATTAAACTTACTATTAAGGTTAACTTAAAATGAATTTTGCTCAGAGCCTAGGAGGTTTCATTAAACTTTCGAAACACCAGTACTTAGACTTCAAAAGAATGCCACAGGGCCCTGGTCTCATTCTTCCCACACGCCGAGCGCACCCGGGAGCGCGTGCGCACACTGCGAGTGCTCAAGCCAGCTCTTCCTTCGTGGCGGACGCTGGTGTTGGCAGCCACCCTTACGGTAAGTGGAACACGGCTGTTGAGAGGGAGTCAGAAAACCTGGGTTCTGTCCTGAGATGTGTCGTCTGCTGTGCAACCTTAGGCAGGTCACTAAACCTCTCTGGGCCCCCACTTACTCCTTGGTAAAGTGATGAGACAAGATTAGAGTACGGCCTAGTCCCGTGGTGCTCCGTACTTCTAATCGTTTGCTCTAGACTTGTAACAGACTGCCCGCTTTCTCCTTTATTCCGGCACTGAGGGCAAGGTCATGTATTTGTGGAGCGCCTAGCCGCGTCAGGGTCATGGTTGACCCTGAGATGGAGAACATCGGCGTGGCCTCTGGGAGAAAGTAGGCCCTTTGCTTGGACCCACCCGCTCCTCAGCAGAGCCCTGGGCGAGCCACACTTGGCCGTCACGAGCGGGCTGGAAGGAAAGGACTCCCGCCTCCAGAACCCGCCTTTGGCCCGTACGTCGTGCCGTAGACAGACCTCTGGATTTGAACAACTTATTAGAAAATTCCTAAGACTAGGAGAACATCCAAAACAAGTCGTTCTGCTTCAAGGAAGGCTGTAGTAAGAAAACAGAATTAATCAAAATAGGATTAATCAGAGTCAGAAGGAGCCATTTTCAAGGCATGGCAGTAATTGGGCTGGGGTGGGGGCGTGTCTGTGAGTCCCACTTCGAGATGGGGTCGGTACTGTGACAACTCCCACGGCGGCCAAGATGGTGTGCCGATGGGGAAGCCAGCTGGCCAGCCTCGCTGCCCTCCCAGAATCCCCGGGAGATGGCAGGCTGCCATGTAGATTGCAGAGGTCCCCCAGGGCCTTTGGATCAGGGGACGGGCCCTGCCACCCAGCTGCCTGCCCTCCCCGAAACCGAGGAAAAGTCCTCCTCACTCTCAGGGCCCTCGAGAGGCCTAGGGAGAGTCTTGTACCGCGTGTGTGTGGGGGGGTGGGGGGAGTCCTTGCAGATACTGACGGACACATGGGAGCTGTTTTCTGTTGTTGTTTCTTTAGCTGCTATTTTCATTGATGGTAGTGAGTACCAGCCCCTCCAGCTGCTGTCCTGACCTTCTTCCCCTCCACTGATGCCCAGTTTCACCACAAAAGACCAAAAGGTCAACCAAGTGGAATCTGAGAGGAGAAACAGTCAACACTTGGCCTGTTTCCCTTCTAAGTTCCGCTGAACCTTGTACCAGACCTATCTGGGAAGCATCCTGTCTGGTGTGCCCTTATTTTTACAGATCTTTCTTTCTTTCTCTTTCTTTCGTTCTTTCTTTCTTTCTCTTCCTTCCTTCCTTCCTTCCTTCCTTCCTTCCTTCCTTCCTTCCTTCCTTCTTTCCTTCCATCCATCTATCCTTTCGGCTACTTTTGAAGTTATTTTTAAAAAGACTTTGTTTTAAAGAACATGGTTGTTTGGTATTAGGAAATGTCTGATGCTCTCCCTGCTGGGGGCCCCCGTGCCCTGGCAGAAGTAAGTCCCAGTCAAGGCTTGGCCCATACTTGGCAAGAGTTCTCGTGGTGTGTTTCCCCAAATCTGGGTCCAGTTGAAATTCCCACAAGGGAGGGATGTGGTTTGGAGACAGCCAGGCCGGCTGCCGCCTCTGGATATCACTTGTCGTTTCCTAGATGTCCAGGCCCTGCCTGTTCTGTGCCTGGTCTGTTGCAGGTGGCAGTTTGGGAGTGGCTCTTTAAGTCTGGGGTTGAGGCCGCTGAACCACACGGCAAGAGGGATCCCTAAGGAGCCTGCTGTCTAAGGCCCTAGCACCCCTTTCCAGACCCCACCTTGTAGGGTGGGAGGGAGGAGTATCTCTTGCGAGGCAACCTGGTAACAGAGACAGTTTTTGAGTTATTTGCTTTATTTGTCATCTCAAGCAATATATATTTAGCATCTATATATTAGCCTCTGTGCTAAATGCTGGGGAGTCTTGCTAAAAACAAAAAACAAAAAACAAAACAACCCTTACCTCCAGAGGCAATGTGTGTATGCTATGTCTACCATAGCTCTGTCCAAAGGGGATTTGAAACACCATGTAATAAAATTCATAGAAAACAGTATAATTTAAAATTAGTGAGGCAAGTGGGATATAGAGACAGTGGGGGAAAAGAAGGTGAAGCCAGGAGATGTGGATGTGGAATGCATGGCATGATGTTGGTACGGTTACCAGAGTGTGGCTACGGATCTGACGTTGAGCTTCCTAGTAGTCAGAGCAAAGAGAGAAACAAGATGGTTTGCTTGATTCATGGTATTCCTCAACATACCACCAGGTCGGTTCCTCTCTGAAGAATTCTTCTGCCAGACCCAATGTGGTGGGCGGATAAGCAGGTGGTCTTAGGTTTGGCCCTGAGGCCCACAGAGGGAGCTGATGCTGTGGGCCCATCCCACCAATTAACCTGGGTATTTGTGGTCTGGAGAGGTGAGGTCAGCGGCAGCGCTTGGTTCCAAACATTGAAAACAGGATGCTGAGTCACATCCTGCAGGCCGGCAGCATCCTGACTCCATGTGCCTTTCACAATGGAAGGCTCGCATGGGCAGGTTGGCCTCCCGCTGTTTCAGAAGTGTGGTCTCAAGCAGGAAAACGCTAAAATTAGGTTTTACATGGGTCAGGGCTGTGTGTGCACGAGGCCCTCAAACTCTGGGCACACATAGACCAGGAGGAACTGGAAGGGCGGAGTTTCCCATCATTCTCCACTGCCTTGCGTCCGAAGCAAGGCTGCCTCCGTCCCGGAAAATGCAGGGAGGGAAAAAGATCCCACGGCAGGCGGAGATCTGCGTCCGTGAGGGTAGAAAAGCCTCCAAAAGATGAAAGAGGAAGGCCGTGAAGTGTGCCGGTGGCAAAATGACTGATAAAGTGGTCTTAAAAGCTTTTATCGGGCTGAGGCGGTGGAGCATCCACTCTCGGTTTTGGCTCGGGTCATGATCTCACGGTTCGTGGGTTCGAGCCCCTCGTGGGACTCTGTGCTGACAGCGTGGAACATGCTTGGAGTTCTCTCCCTCTCTTTTTCTTACCCTCCCTCTCCCCTGCTTTCATTCTCTCCCTCTCAAAATAAACAAAAAAAAAGTGCTTTTATCACCTGTCTGTAAAGAATAACTACAAGTAATATGTTCCCCACACCCAAATAAGTGGAAATTTTTGAAATAAGTTTTAGATTTTGAAACGATATAAAACTTACAGGGAAGTTTATAAAACTTACAGCAAAGACAGCACAAAGAACTTTTTCCTGAACCGTTTGAGAGTAAAGTTGCCAGCCTGAAGCCCATCACCCTTTGAATGCAGGCAGGGACCCTCTACAGACCAGACCCTTGACCCTTGACCCTGATACTGATACATTACCGCCGTCTGGTCCTCCAGACCCCATTCAAGGTCTGCCATTTGACTCAATAAGCTCCTTGGTAATAGAAGGGCCCAGTTCATGATTGCACGTTGCTTGTAGCTGTCCTGTCTGAGACTCCTTCATTCTAGGACATTTCCTCCGTCTTTGACTCTCATGACCGGGACACTTTGGAAGGGGACGGGCTCATCATCTTGTAGAGTGTCCCTCAGTTTAGGTTTGCGTGGTGTTTCCCGGAGATTAGATTTGGGTGGTGTTTCTTAGGCGGTACTTGGAAATTATGCTAATCCCATCCCCCATCAACTTGTCTATTTCTATCTGTACGGACTCATGTTTGTTTCATTCCGCGGTTTACAATCCATTGGTTGTATTGCTGACTTCAAAGTTCAGATTATGCCTGACTTGGCCACTGGGGTCACATCCATGCTGGCTCCCGTGACCCTTGACATGTCCCCGCCATCCTTCAGCACTGCCTTGCTCTTTTTCGGGCCTCATCTTTTACTTTCTGTACCCCATATCCGGAATCAGCCATTTCTCCAAGGAGCCCCGGTTCTGTTTAGTGGCGAATGGAATTTATGTGCCTCTTACTGTGTGGGTGTTGCCCTCCTCAGGCCCTCTCAGTGGGCAGAATTAGGGCATGCGAGTAAGGGTGTGCACACATGCACACACACACACGCGCGCGTGCACACACACCTGCATCTCTTTTCCTATCCATCTAAATAATGTTGAGAACCATGAGTTCAGACTGATACCTTCCACTCTGATCCAACACCTCAGGGTTCATTCCGGTTTTTTCCCTCTCCGTATTTATGATTCCCTTCTCCGACTGCGAGAAATTGTCCCGAGCGCATTTGCTTGTCTGATCGGTGTCCCTGGCCGTAACCAGCCTCCCGTCTCTGCAGCCACCTCTTGCCTGCATAGACACCTTCCTAGCCCTGCTCACCTCACCCCCTCCTCCACTCAGAGAGGTCAGCATTCTTTTTTTTTTTTTTTTAATTTTTTTTAATGTTTTATTTATTTTTGAGACAGAGAGAGACCAAGCATGAACAGGGGAGGGTCGGAGAGAGAGAGAGACACAGAATCCGAAGCAGGCTCCAGGCTCTGAGCTGTCAGCACAGAGGCCAACGCAGGGCTCGAACTCACGGACCGTGAGATCATGACCTGAGCCGAAGTCGGACGCTCAACCGACTGAGCCACCCAGGCGCCCCGAGGTCAGCATTCTTGATGCTGTTTTCCCGAGGTGTCAGGTCAGTAGAGGCTCAGAGTCCTATTCCCTGGTTTCCTGTCCTGGTTCCTCCACTTCTTGGCCACGTGAACGTGGGCAAGCCACTCAGCCTCTCTGAGCCTCCGTTTCCCTCACAGACGCTGAGGATCAGGTTAGTTAATATGTGTAAATTGCTTAACACCACACTCAGCGGAGGTGTTCGTTATTGGCGTTGCATTCATTGAGTGCACACTGCCTTTTGGGCCCTCAGGGACCCAGAGATGGACAAGTCACAGTCCTGGCTGTCAAGACCCTCAGGGTGATGTGGAGAACCTGGTGGCTGTATTGTTCGGTACATTTGGGGGCCAAGAGGACCTGACCGCCAGGTGACGGTATCTCCACTTGTGGCATTTATGTGGTGAGTCTTATGTGTCCAGTTCGTCCTATGGGTTGTAAACACCCCATGTTCCAGCTGCTTAGAGGTTACTGAGGTGAGTAAGTCATGCAGTGGTTTGAGACTGAACAGGAAGTCAGCTCTGTGAGTTTGTTTATGAGTATTTACTTAGAATTTACTGTATGTCAGGCAAGGAAGGAGCTTTAGAAAATTATGTGTGCTCTGGTCCTCAAGTCCCATTGTGAAGTTCAAAAACTCTGGCGTGAGGGTAACTTCACCATAAGTTAGTAGTAAGTATGTCTGGGAACACAGTTTGGAAACCAGGGGTCTTAGGTTCCTATCACTTTCTTTTTTTCTTTTTAATGTTTTATTTATTCTTGAGAGAGACAGAGCATGAGCAGGGGAGGGGCAGAGCGAGAGAGAGACACAGAATCCGAAGCAGGCTCCAGGCTCTGAGCGGTCAGCACAGAGCCCAACGCGGGGCTCGAACTCCTAAGCCGTGAGATCATGACCTGAGCCGAAGTCGGACACTTAACCAACTGAGCCACCCAGGTGCCCCCTATCACTTTCGAAGCATATGACCTCGCATGAGTGACTTAGCCTCTAAGCCTCAGCTTCCTCACCTGCATGAAGAGAGAAGGTGCCATAAGATGTTGAAAGGGAAGAGCCGGGGCTTTTCGCAGCCGGGGGCAGCGAAGGAGGGCTTCCTGGAGAAGGTGTGGATGCTAGCAAGTGGGCACGAGGTAGGGAGGCAGACAGGAGAGCGAGAGGGCCGCGAACAGAGGCCAGGGTAGACGAGGAAGACCGCATAGAGAGAAAACAGAGAATGTGTGGAGTGTGGGAGAAATCGTGTACGAGGTAATACAAAGAAGGTTTTTATTATAAACCCTTTTCCTACTTGTTTATGAGCTCCTCGAGGTCAAAGAGCGTCCGATGAATGAAGCTGAGGTTAGCAACATGTAATCGCTAACTCTGCCTACCATAGAAAGCTAGCACCAGCCTGTTGGGGACTCTACAGATAATGTCACATCACTGAAAGTTCTGGAGCCGGGAATGACATAATAAGAGCTGTGGTTGGGATCTGTGCAGTGGATTAGAAGCCAGAGGTCCCTGCCCTGATTCCCAGTAGATGGAGAGCTTCTGGAGCTGTGCTGCCCTCCAGCAAAGCCACCAGCCACATGTGGCTGATTAAACTTGAATTCAATTGGAATTAATAAAATGGCAAACCTCAGTACGTCAGTCAACCTCCCCACGCTTCAAGTGTTCAGTAGGTGCCTACGGCTGGTGGCCTCGTGCGGGTAGAGAGCACGTCCGTTCTCTTGCAGGGACATTCGGAGTACCTAGCGTAGAGTCAGGCGTGCAGTGGGGCCCCAGTGGATGTTGTGTGGCTCGGCGGGGACGCAGGGGGCCAGAACTGCAGTGGTAACTGAGGAACTGGGGAAGAAGGGACCTCCAGAAGGGTTGGGACCCAGCAACCCATGAACGTGGGACAGGACTGCATACCGAAAAGAAAGGGCAAAGGACCTGGGACAGTTGAGATAATCTGTCCTTGGAATTTTTGCGTTGTTTCAAAAACATTTCCTCCGGGTGCCTGTTATTTCTGGCTGGCTAGGTTGTCTTTGCTGCCACTGCATTTCCAGCACAATGCAGCCTTTGTATCTTCTGCCCTCCTAAGGGGGCTTAGGTCCCGGTATCCCAGATGTACAGGGGAAGATAGCACCAGCTCGAGCTTCCACGGGCGGGGCCTGAGGGCTCTCGGGGGGCCGTGAGGGACCCGTCCTGAGGTCTGTAGAGCCAACTCCAGGCGCATCATTTGCAGTCTTTCTTACACTGGAGAAGGGGAGGGGTCGCGGGGGGAAATAATCCTGCTTTTGCGAACTTGCTGGTCTGTTGCTGGCAGGAGCCGCTCGCTCCTACCCGTTGACATGAAGGAGAGCTGTGTAGCTGGCCTCAGAGAATGTCTCTTGCTGCCTGAAATGCTTTCGGACATTCCTTCTCTCTGAGAAAAGCCCACGCCTTCCAGCCAAACAATACAGGCCTCGGCAGCAGAGACGTTTGTCCTGGGCCCTGCCGGCACCTCTTGCCCATGACCCCATTCCCTCAGTAGACCGCCCCCGAGCTGGAATTTCCCTGTCCTCAGCATTCTGTGGAGGAGAGCGGTTTCGGAGCTCTCGCGGGTACGTGTGGCAGGTGAGCCACCGAAGAATGCTGTTTGGGGCCGAGGCCCTGCCAAGCTGCGTGCGGAGCGCAAAGGGAAAACAACAAGGCCTCGGCACAACTTCGGGGTGACCTTCAAACATGAGTTCAAAATGGGGGAAGAGCGGGTAGTAAGTTTTCCATCCTTCCGTCTTCATACGCTTGGCTTTGCCGGGAAGAGGGTCTCTGTCCGTCCGGACCACCGCCAGCAGAGGTTTTTAGGCAGATCTGTGTCCGTCCAGCTTTGCCCACCGCTTCCGGTGCCGCAGGTCGGACACCCCTGCCCTCTGAGGCAGGCGTCCTGCGGGGAGGGTGCCGAACTTGGAGCCTCTCGGCTCGGTTCTGCCCCTTCTTCGACGTGTGGCCACAGACAAGTCATTCCTCTTCTCTGTCTTGATTCTTCCATCAGAAGATTTAAATTTTAAGAATTAAGTGAAAAAATGGAGGGGCAAGGGTTTCTTGCCAGTTAGGTAACCTTCTGTGTTCTCGTCTGGAAAAGGAGTGTAAGAATGCCTGCCTGGTCTCCCTCGAAGAGTTTCATGAAGGTCAAGTGACTGACATTAGTCAGAATGCTTTGTCCACAGCACGGCTGATCACAGGGCTGCTCTGTCTTTTCTGTTAATTGTTAATTTCATCTCGTGACGCAGGGCCGCCTTTCTGAAAACTGTAGAGCACCATTCAGGTCGAAGGTATCATTTATTTATTTAAAATAACACACATTGAGTGCCATGGGCTTACCCATAAGCATTCAGGTACCGAGAACTCATTGACAGGTTGATGGCTCAATTTTAGGCCCAATGTTTGGTTCTTAACTTCGCAATTTCTGAAGCTTGAATTTATTAGTATGCTCGGGGATGGTCAAGTTCTGCGAAACCAACTTATGCAAACCAAACTTACAAGGAACTGACCTATAAACCAGAATAGACATTTATGAATTCACAGTAGGGCCTTTTACAACAGAGACCAAATCTTCTTCTGTTCGTTATGGGGCATGTATAACGTAATCTTCCTACTCTCCTGCTGCCTGCTCCTCTTTTCCGTGTTTACCGATTCTACGAGGCCCAACCTGGTCTCGTTTCCTCCAGGGAGATGTCCTTGAACCCCCCAGGCTGGGCTGGGGGTCCCTCCTGCCACGTACATCCATGTGTGCGTATGTGTATGCACACACAGGACCCTATACATCCCTCTACTGTGGAACCCGCTGCATCACGTTGCAGTGACTGTCCTGTGTCTGTCTGACCCCCTGGAATGTAATGTCGCTCGGAGGCAGGAACCGTGTCTCTTTCATTTCTGGATTCCCAGGATTTAGCACTGCCCAGGCACAGCAAATACTCGTTCATCGAAATGGAATTAACGGAAACTCCTCTTGGGAGTTGTTCGTTGGCACCCACCTTTTCTGTGGTGACAACTTTACATTCATTCCTTTTTTTTCTTTTTCTAGAATTGTCATCACGTCCGCTAGACAAACCACAGTCCGCTCAGCCATCACCATACAGAGCTGAGGGTTGATATCCATGTCCAAGTAGTTCATTTCATTTCAGCCAGTTCGATCAATGTGGGACTCTTTCCAGAGCCTATGTTTTAGGCTCTGATTCTCTGATTTTGTGCAAGATGTAGCGTCGGAAATACTAAAATCCTACCAGTTAAGTAACCTTCTGTGTTCTCGTCTGGAAGAGGAGTGTCAGAATGCCTGCCTGGTCTCCCTCGAAGAGTTTCTTGAAGGTCAAGTGACTGACGTTAGTCAGAATGCTTTGTCCACAGCAGAGCTGATCACAGGGCTGGTCTTTCTGTTAATTGTTATTTCATATCGTGACGCGGGGCCGCCTTTCGAAAGCCAGGACGCTGTCACTGAACGTATTTGGTAGAAGACGGGCACGTGCATTTCTTTGTCACTTGTTTGGCTGCTTCCAAGGAGGGTATTCTTTTCTTTGACCTGGCGTGACCTCCCCTCATGGCACTGAGTCATGTTACTCTCCTGAGAGGACCATGCATTTTTATTTGTGTTATTTTTTACCAGCAGAAAACATTTATCATGTACCTGCAGTGTGTAAGGTACTATTAGCAATCCTGTGTGGGAAGGCCCTCTTCTCTGTGTTTTCTGTTACTGTTAAAGTCCAGGGTTCTGACTCTGCATCAGAAGTACTCCTGGAACTTTTAATTTATTTTATTTTATTTTATTTTTTAATTTTTTGAAAATGTCTATATTTATTTTGGAAAAGGAGAGAGAGAGTGCATGCACACAAGCAAGCAGGGGAGAGGCAGAGAGAGAGGGACAGAGGATCCAGAGCAGGCTGCACGCTGACAACAGAGAACCCGATGCAGGGCTTGAGCCCATGAACTGTGAGATCGTGACCCAAGCCCAAGTCAGACGCTCAATCCACTGAGCCACCCAGGCGCCCCCTGTCCCGGAACTTTTTTGAAAAGCAGATGCCTGGACTTAACGGCAGACATTTCGAGTGAGAATCGACTGAGGCTGGACCCGGGCATGACTGTGTTTTGGAAGTTCTGTAGGTTGTTCAGATGTGTAGCCAGAGTTGGAAACCAGGGACAGTAGCATAATATGGCTGTGATGTGGGGTTTCTATCCCTCCTATTTCTGTTTTTCAAGGAGTTGTTCCGAGTGGCTTAGCACACACCCGGACCACCCACACAAACACCTCCTTAAAAAGGAGTGTTATCTCTGCCTTTATCGACATTAGGGCAGGCTTGGCTTTACGTCGTACTCCTCAGTCTGCGAATATTTGGCCATTTGAATGAATGAACAGAGCCCTGTAAGTGACCAGCAGAACAAACATACAGTAGAACAGGAATTAGAACCCTGAAATATGGATCGCCAGACCAGTGCATTTTCTGTTCTTTAACCCCCACGTGCCCCAGCATCACTAAGGGGGTTGGTTAAAAATGAGATTGTCCCCGGAGGCTGTACTTGAGGAGTTTGTCTGGCTACCTTCACTCGTCGTTTGAAAAAGGTGACACGTGCCCTGCAGAGCTCTGGGAGCCACGCACACGTGGTGGCGCTCAGCCAATGACAATACTATTGATAAGAAGCCTGCGCTGAAAGCCGCTTCTCGACCGGCGGGGCTGTGCTGCCCGCAGAGCTCCTTGTCCGGATTCCCATTCAGCCCACAAGGACCGGGCACTGTGTCCCACCCCACAGCCGGGCGATGGTGGGTGGCAGCAGGCAGGGTGATTGCAGTGGCCCCCCTTGGCCTTCTGCTTGCCCCCAGGCCCGGTAGGAGAGCTCTGGCCCTGAGTCTCCTCCTGGACCCCATTTCACTGAATTATACCTTCTGTCCGTTTCCTTCGCACAAAGCTTTCACCTGCTGGGAAGAATTGCTACGGACCAGATCTTGACCTCTGTGATGTGTGCTTTAGCGGAACCAAAGCCGCCAGGGCAGAGGTGATATTAGGGTAATGGCTCTGATTCTCACTCAGAACTGGCGGGCGACCACGGGCACCACAGGACTTACGACTGTGGGCTTGGGGTCTAGTCCCAACTCGTAAAGATGTCATGCCCCTGGGCAGGCCGTAGTTTCCTCCACTGCAGCATAATTGTGTGTGTCCCACTTAATTCTCTCATGACGATTAATTTATCCTCTGGGAGCCAGGGGAAGCTTCCAGACAAGGCCTCCCCAGGAGTGTTCCAAAGCACCAGTTAGGGGCTCCCCTCTCCCCTCTTCGAACACCAGCAGGACCCCTGTCTTTGGACGCTTATCCCCTTCTGCCCTGCAGTGTGGCTATTCGTGTCCTTAATTTATTTCACGGGCCAAAAGAAGTGCTAAACACACAGAGCCCGCTGGCTCCTGCGGGCAGGTTTCGGGTTTCGGGGTCCCGTGCCAGGCCCTTGGGGACCTGGTCCTGCTTTACCTCTGCAGCCCTGCCCTGGGCACCGGGCCTGCGGTTCTCTGAGCAACGCCCGTGTGTGCACACGGGGTTCCCTCTACCTGGATGCTCCCCCCTCAGCCCTCTGTTTGCCTCCTCAGGCAGCAGTTAGCGTGACTGAAGAATTTTCAGAATGTAAGACGCTGTGACCACACGGACTGACTGTGGCGGCTGCCCACGGGTCACCGTTGGGTGAATGGGTGGCGATGTGACAGAAACAGGAGTCCCTCAGCCTGTCGATTTCAAGCAGAGGGGGGTCCTCACTGCTCTGGATTTGTTACTTGGCGGCCAGCTGTTTCCCCTCACAATTCCCAACACACACCCTGCGGCTTGTTCCTAAGGCCTACAAAAGCCGTAGGAGGAAAGTGATTACAGGAACTTCAGCTGTTTTGCGCTCTCTGAATGGCCCTCTTTCATCAGGATATGCAGGGACAAGGGCCTTTTTAAACCCAAATATCAGGGGAAGACAAGAGTCCCACAAGAGCCATCTGCCCCCTGGGTGGGAACATCATCCGGACGAGAACTCCTGCCCAAGGACTCCTGGCCCCTTCCTTCCCTCTCTCCTTTCTCTGGAGGGAGTGCGAGGCAGGAGCTGGAGGCAGTCGAAGATGTGAACCAGGCTATCATGAACCTTTTTTATTTCACTGACTTCTGCGTCTCCCTTCAGCGGGCTCACACCCTCCGCTCTTCAGAGGCTCCCAGCCCAAATTAGTACGTATCACCACCTGATCTCTTCCTACCACGTATCAGTTTTGGGGTGACACTGGCTGTTCATGCTGTGAGGGCTGGGGTTTTTCGAGGAGCATTGTTTGAGGCTTTTGTCTGTCCTTAGTGCCTTGGAGAAAACTAATCCTGCGTGTCCTTAGTGCCTTGGAGAAAACTAATCCTGCATCGTCTCCTGAAACAGGCAGTTAACCAGTGTTTGAGAACATATTTATTTGTACTGTGGGAGATAAAAGCATCGGGGTGGGGGGTGGGCAGGGAGGGCCAGGGCTGAACTTGCTTTTAATCTCCCATCAGGATTTGTCTTAAAGTGATGGAGAACACTTCAGTTTTATTTGTCGCCGTCTGACCTCTCTGGAACTTCACTTATACTTTCTAGGACACTGGCATTTTGGGGGAGAGGATTGGTTTTTCTGTAGCTGTGATGGTGTTTTGTGGGTCTGCACTTACTCCGAGAACCCACTAAAGTAGGTGTGCCATCCCCCAAATGAAATTCTGTTCACTTTTTTTTTTTTGAGAGAGAGGGGGCGGGGGAGGGACAGAAAGAGGGGGACAGAGGATCGGAAGCGGACCCTGTGCCGACAGCAGCGAGCCAGATGTGGGGCTCAAACTCGCAAGCTGTGAGATCATGACCCGAGCTGAAGTCAGACACTCAACCAACTGAGCCACCCAGGCGCCCCTCTAAAATGAATTTCTTTTTTTTCCTTGTTTTTTAAGTTTTTATTATTATTATTATTTATTTTTGAGAAAGAGAGAGCAAGCGAGGGAGGGGCAGAGAGAGGGAGACAGAATCCCAAGCAGGCTCTGCACGGTCAGTGCACAGCCCGATGTGGGGCTCGAACTCACGAACCGGGAAATCATGACCTGAGCTAGAACCCAGAGCCACCCAGGTCCCCCTCCAAAATGAGTTTCTTAAAGGACACCCCCAGTGCTGTGCCTTTAGGCTCACAAATCACTTCTGGGTATTAGAAGCCTGGCACAGAGAACCCGACATAGCCCTGGCAGCGGGAAATAGTGTTCTCATCAGCCACCCAGAGGGCACGTGAGGCTCAGGGCCTGGAGTGAGCTCAGAGCAAAAGACAGGAAACAGAGTCGCAGAGAATATCTGCATTTTGTTTCCATAAATCCTGTGACTGCCCATGCTCCACAGCCTCTCGGCCCCAGAAGTCATCTTCTGCGGTTACCCTCCTGCCGCCTCTGTCTACTGTCTCCCCAGCCGTCTCACAGGCCTGGGATAGATAATGTGCTTTGTGGACTTCCCCGCCGCTTTAAATCTTGCTCTTTACGGTAAATGCCTGCGCCTGATTGCCCTGAGGATGGAGGCAGTGTTCCAAGGGCCCCCATCCACACAGGCCCCTGACTTCATTCGGAGATGGGAGGCTGATTCTTTATCTGTCCCGGGTACACTGAAGAACCACCGGCCTTGTAAGCAATCACAATCACGGGATAAAACCAGCCTGTTCTTTTGCATTGTTCCCTTTTTTTTCCCCCAAAGGAAATGTAAGGGAATCCCAGGGGAATTTTTGCCCATGATTTCCAAGGCAAAGGTCACTGTTAATGGCTGGCTGTTTCCAGAGTGTTAAGGCTTCTGGTCAGTATGGATATTTTTTTTCTTTTCCTTTTTTTTTTTTTTAAATTGATGAACAAAAAATGGTTGATGTTGCTTTGCTTTGTGAAGATTTTCCCTGGCTCCTTCTGTGAACCGATGGTTGTTTTGTAAGTTTCGTGGGCAGCCCTTTCAAGTTTTGATGAGAATAAGTAGTAAGTGATCTGTGTTGAAACAGATCTGTCTGAATAGTTCTGAAAATAAGGTTGGAAAATTTTCAAGGAGAGGGTGACAAGTTTTAGGAGTAGGGGAGTGTTGGGCCATTCCACAACCAGCCGAAGTAAGAGCTTGGGTTTGAAATTGGCCAGATAGGCACTGAAGAGCTTTTTGCCTCCCTTGGTGAGACTGAACTAAGGAAAGGATGCTCCTCGTTTCTTTCAGTATTTTTTTTTTTTTTAAGATTTTATTTTTAAATAATCTCTTTGCCTAGGGGCGCCTGGGTGGCTCGGTCTGTTAAGCGTCCAACTTCGGCTCAGGTCATGATCTCACGGTCTGTGAGTTTGAGCCCCGTGTCGGGCTCTGTGCTTACAGCTCAGAGCCTGGAGCCTGTTTCAGATTCTGTGTCTCCCTCTCTCTCTGCCCCTCCCCTGTTCACACGCTGTCTCCCTCTGTCTCAAAAATAAATAAGCGTTAAAAAAAATTTTTTTAATTAAAAAAAAAATAATAATCTCTTTGCCTAACCTGGGGTTTGAACTTACAACCCCGAGATCAAGAGTCCCGTGCTCTACCTACTGAGTCAGCCAGGCATCCCCTTCTTTCAGTGTTTATAATCCTGGGCTCCCCAGCTCTTGAAACTGGCAGCACAGATATACAGCTGATAGAGTGGAAAGGGTAGCTTGGCAACACTCTTGAGGACAGTAAGTGGAGAGAAGTTACTCGGATGTAAAGGAACGGTATTTTGAAATCTGCAAAACCGGTTGTCAGTTACTCCATGGCCCCACTCAGCCTTATCACTTGGTATTTGAGCAGTCGCTATTTTTAGCGTGAGAATTCAACCAGCAAAAGTCACAGATTTTATTGTGGACTTCATATTATGGAAGATCACTGTCTTCCTGATTCCAGGAGCCGCTGAGTTCCATGTGGTGAGTTTTCTTAGCACCTAGTATATTAGACCTAGTCGAATTTTTTATTCCAGGGTTTAGAACATTTAACTACTTCCATGAGACATCTGGGGTGAAGGTGATCTTGTTGTTTTTTTTCCTGTTTAGGAAAACGTTCCTAGATTTCTGTCAGGAATCGATCAGCTTTCTGTTAAGACACACACACACACACACACACACACACACACACAGTGCTGCTTTTTCTTAGAGTTTCCTTTTAAGTCATTTATATGTTAATTGTTGCTCAAGAGAGAATTAATGATTTTTACAGTTCCCTAAACTGAAATGTGATCTTTCACAAAATTAATAGAAATAAAGTGCTTTTCCATTGTAATGTGTGGTACGTGTCTTCTATTACTCTGAAAATCAAATAAAAAATAATCATTCAAAAACATTAATATTTGCTCAGTACAGAAAATTCAGAGGATACTAAGAAATAAAAAGAAGGTAATCGTAGGTGATCCACCCTCCACCCCCCTCCCCACAAAAAAAACAGTTAATAATTTCGGTGTATTTTATGGGTAATTTTTAGCATTAATGGTATTTTTTAACAATTGGTAGTAACTAGTAGTTCATACAGTCTAAAGGTTTTTTTCTGATAGCCGCCAAATCACAAAGATGAAATTTTAAAAATTCAAATTGTAACTTTTTGAGTTGTATGTTGAATGTAATTGTTAGTGCTGGTTAAAATAGCAAAGACCAAGGATTCACTGCTGAGAGATTCATGGTGTGAATTGGAGGTTTTCTACAGCAGTAGGGACACAGTCACCTTGACTAAGTTAAATCACAGGTCACTAGCCACCCACTTGCAAACAAATGGTGAAAGTATAATTTCCTCTTCTTTATATTCAGTCAAGGGAGGGCACCAAGACCAGTGAAGTTGCCTTAAGTCAGGGAGTCACAAAGATTGCACAGCAAGACCGGGAAAAATTCACAGAGGGAACCGCCCCCTCTCAATCAGAGAGTTGGTCTGTGTTTTTAGAAGATTTTGTGTTACGGGGAGCTGGTTCGCCGTATCCTGCAGGAAGGGGGCGCTCCGCCGTGCAAGAGCCCAAAGAACCTTGGGCCTTTTAGCAGAAGCATGATTTCATCACATAGACTCTCAGCAGCAGGCTTGTAGCCAAGGTTGGAAAGAGCGCCGTGTGAAATGGTCATAAAAGTGGTTTTGTCCCCTGTGCATCGTACACGCCGTTCGTCCACACGACAGCTTTTCCTCCGCTGCATGTCTTTGCCCATTTTCCTCTCTGAACTCTAGCCTGACTGTGCTCTGCTTTTATTCTTCCCAGCTTAAGTGAGAGCTTTTTCATGGTGAAAGGAGCGGCCCTCTTCTTACAACAGGGAAACAGCCCTCAAAGCCAGCGAAGTCTTCAGCATCCCCACAAGCATGCAGGTAAATTGAGGTTCTTACATTGGAACTTACTTTCTGTGCAATGGAGGAACCTTCCATCACGGTGGTGAGCCCTTGGCTGGCTTTCAAGGCCAGAGAAATAGCGGAACGCAGGCTAATGACGCCTGCTGCATGGGAGAAGCTCTTTGCTTGAGCGGGCAGGCCAGGCGTGCTTTCCAGGTGGCTCTGGGAGCCAGTGACCCTTTGACCGTGCATTTCTACCGAAGCAGTAGGGCAGTCGTCAGCGTTCCATCTGGATGCAAAGATTTCCCACTCCCAGTTTATCAGTTAACTGCAGATTTCAAGTTGCAGTAGGACTTTTTAACAAGGGCACCAGTGCGTGTGATAGCCAGATGTTGTCCCCTTGGAAATAACCGTCTTGGGATGCTGTGTACCTACTTGAAGGACTCTGGTCATTTCCCCGAGCATTTGGAAAGCTTTCATTTGGAGGATTTCTTTATGAGTCTTTGGAAGGCACTGGGGGGTGAGAAGACTTTATTACTGAACAGTGGATTTGGTTTTTGAAAGTAGACAGGAAGTGATAAAGTGGGGATCAAACCCAGTATTCATTTAGGTGCAACAGCATACGAAAAAGAAACACTTATATGGCAATAAGACCGGTTTTCTTAGGTGACTTAACTCTGAAACCGAAGGCGGTTTAAAAGAGGAATCAGAAACCTCCGCGTACAAGTGAATCTTTGTGACGGGTCCACGGCCTCTTTGGGCGCTTCTCGGACGGGCAGCGCACGCCTCAATGCCATCTGCAAAGGCCTCGAAAGCAGCCAGCAGCTGCAGCCAGTTTTCTTGTCTCTGTGATCCTTTTGTCTCCGACCTCGAGTCCTCCAGCCTCATTTTGGATCCAAGTGCTTCAGTTCGAATTTCGTGTCTTACGGTTGACAGAAACAGCAAGGCCCAGTCAGTACTTTCCCCGTACGGATATGCGGAATCAAGATTTGAGTCTGTTTCAAGCTCAGAAAATAGTCGTCCTGCACAAGGAGGCAGTATGGTTTGGGGCAAGAATACGTGTCTTGGAGCCAGATAGACCTGGCTTCTGATCCCAGTTGTACAACTTACTGAGCAGTCACGGTCGACTCGTGACCCTCAGTTGCCTGATCTTTACAACGGGCCTCAAATACCGGTAACTCACACAGGATGGAATGTGAAATGTATGCGTGTAACATACTTCCCTCCCTGTGGGTGCTCTGTGTCTGGTAGCTGTGATTGTCACGACCGCGGTAGCAAGGACAGTCACCCTGCAAACAGAACCCTCTTTCTTGAACCTGCTCACGGTTCTGCCCCGTCGGGAATTTAACCATTGTTCGTGTCTTAACACCTACAACAGAGCGAATGCTCCCGCTTTGTTCACTCTTCATATAAAATGTCTCCATCCTCTGATTCAAACAGTGTTTTCCTACTGTGTGCAAGCTTGGGGAAGGAGGTGCAAAGCCACATAAAAACCCCAAGTCCGGCTGGTTCCTGCATCTCTGGAGCGTACAGGAGAGTAGAAAGGAAGCCACAGGCTTCGTGGCTCTTCTGCCCCCGAGGTCTGGAATGACCGATGTGCTCAGGAAGGCAGAGGGACCATGACTGTCTCAGTAAACGACCCTGGGGCAGGCACAGACTGGACTTGACGTTGATTCCTGTTTTTCTAGAATTACTGTCAAGTGCCCTGGAAGACCCACAATCCCATCAGCAATCACGCAGAGCGGAGTACAAATGATGGTTCATTTTGCCCGTGCAAAGGTCATTCCGGTCGTGTCAGCCGGTCCCCAGTCTGAGGCACTTGCGAGGGGCCTATACTTGAGGCTTATGTTCTCTGATCTTTTTGCAAGTGCTGAGTGAACACTTCAGCGTATAGAGACAGTGTGTGGAAGGCAGACCACAGCTGGGAGTTCTGTCGGTCAGCAAGTCCACATCTCCACAGGCAGGTCCCGCTGAAAGGAGCCTATCTATGTGGAAAATGCCCCTTTCATTTAGGCACACGTCAGACAAAGGGGCTTGTTTTTGCTTTCCTCTGTGTGCTGTGACTCAGAGCGGGTGGTGCTGGGGTGCAGGCGAGCCCAGAACCAGCTGAGGTGGTTGCGTGCCGTTGGGGTGCGGGGGCCACGCCAGGCAGGGGTGCTGTTGTAGAGGGAGGGGGATGAGGAGCACGTTGTCCTCTTGTAATGTGACCTGTCACCTGCCAGTCAACCCTTAGGAAAGCAGTGCCTGTGTGGGGTGTTTGACACAGTGCAGTCCTGTAACAGGGAGAGCAGACGAAGGGGGCAAGCTTCTAACGACCTGAGTCCTCCCTGAGGAAGGAAGTACAATTCGGACATCATATGTTTCAACCTGCCCTACAATGTGAAAGATGCTTCTGCCAAAGAAACGGATCCAGTGGGGGCGCCTGGGTGGCTCAGTTTGTTGAGCGTCCGGCTTCGGCTCAGGTCACGATCTCACCGTTTGTGAGTTCGAGCCCCGCGTCGGGCTCTGTGCTGACAGCTCAGAGCCTGGAGCCTGTTTCAGATTCTGTGTCTCCCTCTCTCTCTGCTCCTCCCCTGCTCATGCTCTGTCTCTCTCAAAAATAAAATAAAACGTTAAAAAAAAAATTAAAAAAAAAAAAAAAAGAAACAAATCCAGTGTATTGATCCTTCTCGGATTCTGGTTGTGCCCTACAGGTTAATTTCTTTTTAAAGGTAACTCTGTTTCTCAGGATGTTGCACAAATCAGAATTAATACAGATCTGTGAGTTACTCGTCCTTTCTGGTAGATCAGCATCTTTGCAGATGAGCCTTTCCTTCAGAAAGAAACATTAACAGAAATGTACCAGCTGGGGAGAGAGCTGTGTCAGCGTCCCACTTACTACTCACTGATTATGAACCTCAGTTAGGGGCCCTGGGCCTGGAACACACGGCCTGTTTTCAGCTGTGTTGATCCTCTGTGTCTGTGGAGACTCTGTGGAGATTCCCCGGCTCTGAAGGTCTTCGCTGCCTCCGCTCCAGCCTGGAGGCACCACCTGGGCCCTGGGCTGCTTGGAGAAGCTGGAAGCTCTGGATCACTGCCTTTATAAAGTAATAACGCTTTATTGGATTCAGTTGTAGAGTGAGTGATGCGTATACAAACTTCTGCGAAAATGGGTGCCAGCCTCAGGCCACAGGCAGCCGCTAGTAGCCTCCATAACCTTTAATAATGAAGGCAGCCGCTAGTAGCCTCCATAACCTTTAATAATGATCGCTGAAATCGCCTGGGTGATCATCACTGAGCCAGGGGGCGAAAACAACATTGAGTGTAATGATCAGAAGGAGGCCCAAGACCAGAGCCCAGATGTGCAAGCACTTGGCAGTGGAGACGAAGGCCTGGGCCCCCCACTCACTCACCTGCCATCCTCTGGTCCCCAGACTTCAGGGAGTAGGAGAATGACACAAAAGCCAGACGGCACAGGGACCAGACGGTGTGGTCGGGCACGGAGGTCTTGCTGTGGATGTTGATCATTGTGGTCGTCACGGGGGCCTAGCTCTGGGGCGCCCCGCGGGCAGCCACCTCGTGCTCCTCCTTGAGCATCTCATAGGTTGGGGGGATGCCAGTGTGGGCACCAGGGAAGAAGGGCTGGGAACAGCTGTCAAGGACAGAACTTTTAGCAAGAGAAGAGACAGTGACGGTGCTCGTTGTCAATTCACGTTGTCTTTCTGGACACCCCACAAGTACCTGCTGTCTGTAGTCACCTGACTTGCTTCCTCTCCAGGTTGTAGAAGGAGTCTCTGTCTTATGGAAAACGCAGGAGAGTATTAAACAGGAAAAATGACCTCCAGACCTTTCTCTTTCACACCAACTCTTAGCAAATCCCCTGCCCCAGCCCTGTCTGTAGTTCCTGCTCCCTCATCCTGAACAGGAACGTTTGTTTGAACTTGCTAACATCTTTCTTTCTTTCTCTTTCTCTCTTTATTTCAAGAGTAGGGGAGGGGCAGAGAGAAAGGGAGAGAGAATCCCAAGCAGACTGCACGGTCGGTGCTGAGCCCAAGTCGGGGCTCAAACCCACGAACCCTGAGATCATAACCTGAGCCAAAGTCAGACGCTTAACCGACTGAGCCACCCAGTCGCCCCTGAACTTGAAAACATTTCCCCTCTAGGCTTGTCGGTATCTTTTTACATCTTGTATTTAAAAAGCCCGTATTGCAAGCATTTTAGAATATAAAAGCAACTTCTAAAAACATGGCAGTCGGCTAGATCTCCCCACCCTCATCGAGCAACATTCGGGAATGGAGTAAGAGAAATTGAGCCTCTTAGTCTTTGGGACGGTTCCGTGTGGTGTAGGTGGAGGGATTTTGACTTCTCCGTCTTCTCCCAGGCCCTTAACATCATCAGCGTCTTGCAGGTTTCTGCCTAGAAGGTGGGCGGGCGGCCTTTTACAACTTTCTTTGTTGGGCCAACAGGTGACCTGCCCCAACATCTGCAAATAATGATCAACCTCCTGCGTTGTGAAGATCGGATCAAGCTGGTAAGAAGAGACGAGAGTGGCAAGTTTTAATTTTTAATCGTGCGATTTGGTAGGGAATTACTCACGAGCAGTGGGAGGCGGGGCATTTCTGTGTTGCAGCAAATTCTTCCCCCCATATTTCGCAAAAGCCCAAGCCAGGTTTGCTCACCATCACCCACACCGTCCGGAGAAAGGATGTACTAGGTGTTGGGGTCAGTCTGTGCTGGGTTGAGATTTTCAGTCTCTGGACTTTTATCTGTTCACCCATTTGAGCGACTTTGAGGGATTTCCTCTGAGCCAAGCACTGTCCCTCGTGCATGGATATGAACAAGACGTGAGAATTAAGAATCTCATCTCGATTCCTGAACTCACAGGGGGAAAGGTAGAACACAAAAGTCCTTGGTGTTGATTTGGTGACGGAAGGGGCCACCATCCGGAAAGGCAGGCCAGTGAGAGCGTCTTTGCCCGTCTAGGCCGTGCGCTTGGAGAGCGCCTGGGCGGAGCGGGTCCGGTACATGGTGGTGGTAGACAGCAGCGGGCGCCAGGACACGGAGGAGAGCATCTTGCTGGGAGTCGACTTTTCCAGTAAGGAGAGGTGAGTCTGGTGGGTGCTGCTTCCCTCCTGCGGTGGGGGGACAAGGGCTGCTGCCAGAGAAAGGCGTCCGTGGTCCTGTATCCATGGAGATGATGGTGGGGTGTGTGATGGGCAGTGGGCGGTGGGGGTGACCAGGCATGTGGAACCGTAGACCACACCATTCAGCTCTTGTGTGCCGGGCACTGTGCTAGATCCAGCCTCCGCTCTCAGCTCTGGGTCTAAGGAACATTACGCTGGGCTTAGAGGTTTACCACCGGCTACTATCCGGGTACTGTAGGAGAGAGCACCTTAGCCAGGAAGGCTTCCTGAAGGAGGTGGCAGCTGTGGTGAGCACCCAGGGACAAGCAGGAGCCAGCCCAGTGAGGCAGGGAGGGTGCCCTCCAGAGGGTCCCATGTTGAAGTGCGGGAGTGAAAGGCATATCGAGCACCTCACCCTGTATCACTGTCCCAAGTGGAATCCCAAGTCCTTGTGACGGGTCCTTGGTCAGAAGCTTGTAGAGAGGTTTGGAGTCTCCCAATACCCGGAGGCCAGGTTAGTCGTACCATCAGAGACCCTGTTATGCGTGTGCGATGAGTGTCAACGGCTCTTCTCGCATCTAGGATAAATGAGTATGTGTGAGATCGTTGTAGAACCTGGATTTGTGAGAACTGGACTAAGACGGGTTCCCGCTATTCATTTTCAATCTTCTCACCCACCAAGGAAAGTGCGTGCGTTCTCCTGTGTATGAGGCAGTGGGCCAGATGCGTGAAGAAACAGCCGTACACAGTTCCCCACCCCAGAGAGTCGAGAAGTTTAGCGAGGAAGGAGCCATAACCAGAAAGCAGGGTGGTGGGCTCAGTGACAGAGCGATGCTTCGGGTGGGGGGGGCTGTGGAAACACAGGAGAGGGGTGGGGTCGGAGGGGGCAAGCCAGAGGCCTTCCGCGGCCTCCGATGGCGAACCAGGTCTTCAAGGGCAGGCGGGCAGCAGGGCCGGTTCAGGGGTCGGGGCGAAGCAGGGGCGCGTTTGAAGCGCGTTGAAGGCAGATTCGATGGGAGGAAGGGAAAAGCCACAGAAGCAGTGAACGGTGTGGCAGCTGTGCGGTCACATCTTGTTCCCTGAGAGAGCTGCCGTTAGAGTGACCAGGACCCTGTCGCTTGTTAACAAGTACACGAATGGAGACGGAGGGCGTTTTCTTCTATGACCTTCTTCCCGGTACGTGATAGCACCAGGAGAAAGTTCTGTGTGGCACACTTTGGGAGAGAAGTGTGAGCTGGCGTCTGTGGCCTTGGGCTGGTTGGGAAGTCTGGATCTGGAAGCAGGTGCAGCCTGACGGGTCTTAGGAGCTGAGCTGGGAGGAGCCCCCTTGAAGACCAGACGGCCCGGTACTTCTGAGCCCCAGACAGGTGCTCTCGGAAGCAGGCTGCGCTCTGTGTTGTGGGCCATTGTTGGCAAGGTGGTGAAGCAAAGAGACGTTTCGTGTCCAATGGTATTGTGGTTATTATTCTTTATTTGAGAGAGAGAGAGAGAGAGAGAGAGATGGGGAGAGAGGCAGAGGGAGAGGGAGACACAGCATCCAAAGCAGGCTCCAGGCTCTGAGCTGTCAGTGCAGAGCCCGACATGGGGCTCGAACTCACAACCTGTGAGATCGTGACCTGAGCCGAAGTCGGGCTCTTAACCGACTGAGCCCCCCAGGCGCCCCGGTGTTGCAGTTACATTTACTCCTCCAGAGATGATAATGCCCGCCTTTCCGAGTTCCTTCCGGGGCTTCCCTCACCATGTGTCATCCATTCCAGTAACGCTCTCCGGCCCTGAGCCGGAACCTGCCTCCCTGTGGAATGTGCCCCTCATCCCTGCCCAGACCTCTGGAGTTGCCAGGTCTGCCCCTCCTGCCAGCCAGCTCTGTTGCTTCCGTGGGGGAGCACAGTGCAGTTGCCACAACACGTCCTCAGCGTCTCCTCGAACCGTTAAACTGCCCCGTGGGGTAGGTCGCCCCGATTCATGTTTTACAAGTGAGGAATCCAGCTCATGAGGTTGGCGTGGTTACCCCAAGGCCATCCTCCTGGCGGGAGAAGGGCCTCAGAATTGGGACTTTTGCTGCAGACCTGCAGTGTAGACCCCACACCTCGATAGGCCGCAGCCCTCCTCCACACCCTGTTGTTGGTGAGTTCGTTCATAGACTCAACCGCATCTGTATCTGTTAGCACTTGGCGTGTGCACAGCGCCCTGCCGGGTGCCGGAGCCACATCAGTGAGAGAGCCCGGCCTCTGCTCTCCGACCACGCAGCCCGGAGGCCGTGACCGTAGCATTGGACACGTACGCACGCCCTTCCACGTCATCCTTGGCGGCTGGAGTAGACAGGCCTGCCCGAGGCCGGTGCGGGGGCCTCGCGGCCGGGGAGGTGGGTCGGGTGGCTGCAGAGGGTGAGCAGGCGGTCAGAGGGGGACGGGCACCGAGTGGGCCTTCCTGTGGTCGGGCCTGAGCAGCCGCCCCGCGCATGCCCAGGTGTGTGGAGGCGGGGCCTGGAAACTGGGCATTTTTCTGCGGCTTCCACACTGACAGAGCACCAGGCACTTTTACTCGATCCTGGCTTGAAAGCAAAGCCCTGGTCCTTACCAGAGCTTTTGGCCCTGCCGAAACCATGATACACCTGTTTTTTTTTTTTTTAAATCCCTGACTTGAGATTATGCTTCCTTATTGTTTTAAAAAAACAAAAAAAGAGTGAGAGATGGGTGTTGCCCACAAGGGGCACCTACAGGGGGTTCCCTGGGGGTTGGTGCGGGTGCAGTGTTAGAGGGGAGAACACGTGGTAGTGACCGGCCCTGCCAGCTCCCGAGTGCTCTTTCAGAGCCATCCATGTGCCCCCTCGGGAGAGCAGAACGGCCACCCGCAGGTTCCGTCATGCACGATGTTTTGTCTGGGACCCGGGGCACTTGGAGTGCCGTGGGGGCGCCCGGCCATGCTGCCCTTGTTGGTCTCGCGCAGTTCGTGAAGGACTTCCACGGTTCCCTTGAGTTCCTCCCGCACTGGCCCAGCTGGCTCCTCTGTTCCTGCTATGCCGGGCCCCGGGGACTTGACACCACCTTCTCGGGCAGCTGCCCCCGCCCACTCTATCCTTCAAGGTCATTCTTCCTCTAAGACCCCACTTCCTGTGTATGCAAGTGCACAGGCCCTCCTTTGCTATAGAAATTTGACTGTCCGTCCCTGTAAGACTGGGAACTCACAGAATAGCAGATCGGGGCATGTTAAGGAATTTGCAGAGTTTTTACGGTCGTGTCACGGTCCCTGCTCGTGCTCTTGACTGTAGGGCAAGAGCCTGAGTGCAAGTGCTCCATGGACCTGGCCCCGCGCACACAGCACTCACTAGGCTCTTCCCTGTCTCTGTGATTTGGAGAGGCCAGCTTAGATGCTGCCCTTGCTTCGACTCCAGGCCTGGCCACGTATTCCCAGGGCCCCCTCTACCCTGGGCTTTCCGCATATCGGTTTGGGACTGCGAGGGGCCAGTCTGCACCAATACAGCCAAGTAGCTCCTGGGCTATCCGGGACTGGGCGTAAATTGTATTTTGCAGCTCTACAAAGGAAATATAATTAGCCGATCAAGTACGGGTAGGAGTGCAGGGCTGGGGCCTGAGAATTTGCCTAACACAAAAGGCTTAGTCTAATTTGACACGAAGGGCTGGAAACTGCCTTTCCCGAAGACAGAGAAGTAAAGGGTGGAAAAGGGGCCCACACGGTCCCCAGTGCTCCAAGGAAGAGGGGTCTCAGGGAGCTCAGAGCTCCCCGTCTGCAGTCACATGAGCATCATGTCACTCCCAGGCGGTGACTAAGTGGAGGCAGAGGCGAGCATTCTAGATCCCTGGAGGTCGTCGGAGTTGGCCTTGGCAGCAACGGCGGTCTGTCACGAGCAGACTCTTTTGTAAACGCCTGAAGAATTTTCATAATAATCCAAGGGGACCCTCTGATAAAGCCCTTTCTTTCCCTCTGTGTTTTTCAGTGGCGCCTGTCTCCAAAGTCATTAAGTGTCATTTCACTGGTAGGGTGAGCAAAACAAAAGCAGATTAAGCTAGGTTTTAAAGCGCAGCTGTACAAAGGTACAGAAACAGAGGCCCGGAAATGAGCTCCAGTAATGGGGTTGGCACCCTCCCCACCCCCGCCACCCTCGGACAGGAGGCCCGGCTGGCTGCCACCACTCGCCTGCGTCCCCTGGAGTGCGTGTGGCCTTGTGCCAGGAGTGTGCCAGCCACTGGCGGCCTCACCCCTGCGGCAGCATGGGCGTGAGGTCAACTGCTTGCTCTCTGTCTCCCTGAGAGCCACAGCTGAGACCTGGTGTTTGGTCAGAGTCCCCTGTGACCATCTCCAAGTAGAGGTCACTGGTGACCCCCTCTGGTGAGGGCCCGTCCCAGGCCCCGTCTTCTAGAATCCAGTGGCAAGCGGTCCGTACGCGGACGGCCCGAGAGCTTCTCCCAGATACACATACGGTAGCCAGACCCAGGTCAGGTGGTGGTTTCCCCCTGCCAGCTGGCCAGGCGGGGTGAAGACAGAGAGGGAAGACCATGCTTGGGCAGGTGGATCCTAACTCCAAGGCATCTGCTCTTTCCTCCCGAGTAGTAAAAGCTGTACCATCGGGATGGTTCTCCGGCTGTGGAGCGACACGAAAATCCACCTCGACGGAGATGGGTAAGGAGATCTCTTTAATTCTTCCACTGTGGACTTTGAAACACCAAGCTACTTTGGGCGTTGTTGGGTGATCATCCACAGGGTCACATGTGCGATGTGCTCATTACATCGGGAGAAACAGCATGCCCCTTAGTGAGCCACACAAGGAAGGGGACGTTCTGGCGTTGCATAAGGGCATTTGGGTCACAAAGTAGCAACGGAAGGGTATTTACAGGAGGTCCGCTGCGTGTGAAGTTCAAGAGCAGCAGGCAGCTGATATTCATACGTTTACCTTGATGCGTTAGGTGAATACTCAGTACGTGCCCTCCAGGTGGAGCTGGTCTCTGTACGTTCGTAGTTGGAAAGGACACAGCAGGAACCCGTGGTCTGTGGGGGTGCCGGGAAAGACAGACAGACAGCTGGCAGGCGGAGCAGCATTTCAGGTGCCTCTCTGGGGGGCTGCAGAGGAGGAACCCTTCCATTTGGCCTGGGCAGGTAAACAAGAGACGAAGAGCCATCCGGGTCCCACATACATTTGCTTCCAAGGGAAATACGCGGGTTCTGCCGTGAGTGGAAAGGAGCGGAGTAGAAGTTTATCCCTCCACTGAGATTCCAACGGTAAAAGTTACCTTGCCTCATAGTTAGCATTCGGGGTGAAAAAGTAAAATGTGACTTTTTGGGGGGGGCGGGGCAAAAGGTAGGATTATGGTTCTACTTTTTTTCCTTCTTAACATTTTGCCTTCCGTGAAGATATTTCCCATGCAATTGCAAAAGTAACGGACGGCACACGTGGGGCGGGAAGTAGCCGCGGTGGGCTGCTGGGATGGTGGCAGGAACGTGAACGAGGTGGCGTCAGATGGCATCGTTGCCCTTGCCAGGGTTTGTGTTTTTGACAGACCTCACGTAGCTGGGCTGGAAGCAAACGTTCGTCTTGTTTTTCTTTTTCTTCTTCTTTGTTCCTACTGTTGCCCTCATTGGATGCAGTGGGCTGGTAGTCCCTTATCAGGAAGCACAAGACGCACTTGTCCTCAGGGTGTCCGTACGAGCTGCCGTCTCGCTGTGGGTGCAGGGTCCAGTATCTCACCACGGTTCCGTTCTTTTCTGTTTGTCTTTCTCAGTGGGTTCAGCGTCAGCACAGCGGGACGGATGCACGTCTTCAAGCCCGTGTCTGTCCAGGCCATGTGGTAAGTGTGGTTTTAGAGAATTACATCGCCTTTGAAATTTTTTTTTTTTTTTTTTAGCTGCCAGCATGAATCGAAAGACCCCCTTCGATTTTAAGGCTCATTTAGGTGTGTGCGTGCGTGCGTGTGTGTGTGTGTGTGTGTGGCACAAAATGTGCATAACATAAAATGCACAATTTTAAGCATGCAATTCAATGTACATCCATGATGTGCAAACATAACCATCCGTTTCTGGAGCTTTTCCTTCATCCCAAACAGAAAGTCTGTGCCCATTAAACACTCATGCCCTCTCTCCCCAGGCCCTGGTACCCTCTATTCTACGTCCTGTCTCTATGACTCTGCCTATCCCAGGTCCCTCCTACAAGTGGAATCATACACTCTTTGTCCTTTTGTGTCTGGTTTATGTCACTTAAAATGTTGACAAGGTTCGTCCATACTGTAGCAAAAAAAAAAAAAAAAAATTTTTTTTAAGGTCATTTATTTTAAGAGAGCAGGCACGTGCGCAGGGAGGGCCAGAGAGAGAGGGAATCCTGAGCGGGCTCTGCGATGTCACCCCAGATCCCAACATCGGGGCTCGAACCCACGAACAGTGAGATGATGGCCTGAGCTGAAATCAAGAGTCAGATGCTCAACCAACTGAGCCACCCAGGTGCCCCCGTGTCCGAATCCTTTTTAAGGCTGAATATTATTCCCGTCTGTGGTTAGACACAATTTTTCTGTTTATCCTTTCATCTATTGATGGGCATTTGGGTTATTTCCACCTTTTGGCTACTGGCGAAGTATCTGTTTGAGTCCCTGCTTTCATTTCTTTTGAGTATGTGCCTAGAAGTGGGATTTCTAGATCACGTTAATGCTGTGTTTAACTTTTTAAGGAACCAAAACCGTTTTCCACAGCGACTGCACCATTTTGCATCCCCCCTGAGCCGTGCACGAGGGTCCCAGTTCCTCCACGTCCTCTCCAGTGCCCCGTTATTTTATTTTATTTTTTCATGATGGCCCGCTCAAGGGGTGTGAAGTGGTATCTCATTATGGCTCTGATTTATATTTGCCTAATTAATTACTACTGAGCATCTTTTCGTAGGCTTATTGGCCATTTGGGCATTCTTTGGAGAAATGTCTATTCAGGCCCTTTAGCCGGTTAGGAATGGGGTTGTCTTTTTGCCGTTCTGGCTGTCCAAATGTCATTCCAGCACAGATTAGCTTGTCCTTCGGGCCTGGCACACACTCGGTTTGTGCCATCCAGGGAACGGCACTCTGCCAGGCAGCGGGCATCTGGGAGGGCATACAACAGAACATAATTCCTGTCCTCGTGGGGTTTAAAGTCTATTGAGGGAGGTGGCCGTAGCACAGACAGAGTCCCATGTTGTGCCAGGGAGTGCTGGGAGCGTGTTCTCACAGGGGCCTCTTCTGCCCTGGGACGCAGGGTGCAGGGCCTCGTGCACGCTCAGCCTGGAGCATGACGTAGCCGTGGGTAAAGTCTGCACCGGGTGAAACGGGTCGTGTCCAGCGCTTCTCCCAGCCCAGCACAGGCATCTGAGAGCCTTCCTCATGGGGGGGGGGGGGGTTGTTGCACAAACCACTTGTGCAGCAGACTCAACACAACAGTGCCTGTCTCCAGTAATCTGGAAAAGACTCAGGAGAAAGCCGGTGGGGCCTGAGGAGAAGGGTTCTGCCCCAGTGTTTCAGGGTCATTACTTTTTTCCTCTGGGCCAGCAAGAGTTACCCAGAATTCTCCCATGGGCCACAAATCGATATGGTGCTTCGTTTTTACCTCGTCCCTTACTCTACGCCACCCCCGATTCAGGATCATTCTGGGGAAAATCACAAAATCCTAATTTTCTCCATGTCCTGGGTATTCCTGGTGCCCCTGGATCGTTTCTTGTCTCTTTCTCTACAGGCAAGTACAAAATAGGCCCCCATGTTTTTCCAGAACTTAAGGAACAAAACTAAATGTAGCAAATGTGCGGCTCCAGCCCGTCTCCTCAGGTAGCCTGGAGACGGCACGGGCGTGTCTGGGAAGCGTGCCCCAGACGGCGGTGGCTTCTGTGCCGTCTCCGAGGACTCTCGCTCCCCTCCAGGGCTTCCCGCTTCCACTCTTCGTCAATGCCCAACTCACCCCATCCACTGAGAAAGTTTCAGCCTCGATTTTCGTAAAAAGAGTTTTAGAAAAGGGACCAAGCTGACCGTTATTGTGTACGTTTTCCGTGTTGTTCCTTCCAACCCACTCCTTCCCGAACCCCATCTTCATTTCGTTCCTGTATTAACCTGAGTTTCCAGAACCTCATTCCCCCGAGAGACCTAAGCCTTGAAGCGATTATAACACTGATGGGAAAGGGTTCCACAGTACGTCGTTCGGAACGCGGTAAAAGGTCTCCGCTGTTAGCTAAAGACTCCTTCCTGCTCGGAGCCTCCTAGGCTTCGAGGTGGCTCCTAAATTCACGGTATCCCCACAGCCTCAGAAATAAATCTTCATTCTTGGGAGTTAATGGAGTGTGAAGGGCTCCGTGAGCCAGCCTGGGCGGGCGATAACAACATCTGTACTGTTGCCCTGCTGGGCACGATAAAGGATGTCCCATCCACTCTTGGGTTCAAAGCTTGTGTCACGGAGACTGGGCGTGTTAATCCGGAGGTTTCGGGCTGCCTTGTGTCCCCCCGGGAACCCGGTACACGGCAGGGTTGACTCCGGTAGGAAGTCTTTTAGGGATCGCCCCCTGCTCGGCCCCTATCTCGGCCCCCAGTCAAGGGGAAGGCCCAGCACTCCTGTGCCTCCCCGGGGCCTGACCCTGTCCCCCCTCCTCACCCCAGGTCTGCCCTGCAGGTCCTTCACAAGGCCTGCGAAGTGGCACGGAGACACAACTACTTCCCCGGCGGCGTGGCTCTCATCTGGGCCACCTACTATGAGAGCTGCATCAGCTCCGATCAGAGCTGCATCAACGAGTGGAACGCCATGCAGGACCTGGAGTCCACGCGGCCCGACTCCCCGGCCCTGTTTGTGGACAAGTAAGTGCGGCGCTGCCTTGCCCACGCCGGCCGACCCGGAGTCTGCACGAGGTGACACCTGCCCTGCAGTCCGGCGACCGAGGGCCACCTCTCCCAGGACCAGCGTTCCGAGCGGGGGTCCCTAACCTGCTGCCCGTGGGTGGTCTTTGGCTCCGCGATGGTGTGACCACCCTCCCCCCCCCCATTCAAATCAGAGACGGGTTCCAGCGTGAATGCATTTCTGGGGCACAGCTCCCTAACTCCTGTCAGCTTCTCAGAGGAACTTGCGGCCCACGTGCGTCACTGGCTCTTGGGCGGTGCCCTGGGGTCTGGCCTTTCCTCTTCAGGTGGCTCAAGACTCAATTTCCAAAGCCTTTCCCTGTGCTCCTAGGAGTATTATAGATCCATTGTCCTGGGATCCTAAAATACAACTGCACCAGCACTGGCCAAGTGCAGCCTGCCTTAGAGGCCACGATCGAGTGGCCTATGTCACGTGGCCTCCAACAGAGCTCAGGTGGCCTGAGGCCACATACACTAAATGAGAAGTCTGGGTCCAGAAGGAAGTGGCCCTTCTGTCTTGGTTAGGACTGTCCTCCCCTGAGTTGTATGTCCCTCTGGGACTGCATTAAGAGGGCCATGGACAGAGAGGTCAGCCTGAGTGAGGAGAGGACCGGAAGCCACATTCCATGAGGCCTCAGATTATGAGAGGTTTGGGGAGAATGTTAGTTGCCTTTGAATACATAAAGGGGCGTCCTGTGGAAGAATTATCCTGGTCTGTGTAGAACCAGAGCTGATGGGTAGAAGTTACCGGGAAACGTGTAGATTCTCCACGTTAGAAGGCCATCACGGGAGCTGGACACAAGGGGAACTCTGGACTGTCTCTGGACACAGTGCTGTCGTCACGCCCAGATACATTCAAGCAGAGACAAAAGGGTCTGGTTGTTGGGGAGCGGGGTGGCGGGAGAGGGGGGCAGGACGCTACACTGGGGCTTCCAGCATCTGGCCTTGAGAGTGATTCTCTGCAGCCCTGAGCGAGGATCTGCTTTCCAGCCGTCGTTTGTGCGCTCCATCTGCTCACCGCTCTGTGGACTCCCACGGGAGTTCTAGACCCAGAGCCGGACTTCTCTGTCCCTTCCCCCCTCCCCCAAAACATGCACAGCGAGACGGTAGTTCTCTGAGTCCAGGCCATGTTCATGTTCTCGTTAGGCCCAGGAGCATCTGGGGTTCCTGTAAACGCTGACCTCAGGCCCCCTCTCGTTGTGCGTGTTACCGAATGTCCTTCCTTTCCAGGCCAACTGAAGGGGAGAGGACCGAGCGCCTCATCAAAGCCAAGCTCCGGAGCATCATGATGAGCCAGGATCTGGAAAACGTGACCTCAAAAGAAGTAAGAGAGCTCTTCCCTTTGCAGGCCAGAGCTCACGCAGTGTTCGTTTGTCCTGTTGCCCGAACCACAGCGGAGGCGGGTCCGGCACCTGCTCACTGGCTCTCAGAGGCTTTTCCCACGGAGCTTAGCGGAAAGAGCGCAGGCCTTCAAGTCCCATTCTAGTTTGAGTCCAGCCACGCTGCATACATACCAATTTCCTGGCCTCTCTGAACCTATAAGACCTTTGATGGTAATTCCATGAGACCCATAGGTTGCACTGAGAAAACATTTCCCTCTTAAGGCCTTCTGCTCTGCCTTGTGTTTTATTGAGATACAGAAGACTCTTGTTTCTTATCTCAGGATTACCAGTTACCAGCGAGTTACGAACCCTGGACTGCCTCCCATCTGCCTTTGAGTGTTTTCTTGGATCACTTTTTTCTTTTTCTCGGGTTGCTTTTTGTTCAAGGAATGCAATGAATTATAATAGTAGGTTAGGGGCGCCTGGGTGGCTCAGTCAGTTAAGCGTCTAGCTTCAGCTCAGGTCATGATCCCCCAGTTCATGAGTTCGAGCCCCACATCGGGCTCTGCGCTGACAGTGCAGAGCCTGCTTCGGATCTTCTGTTCCTCTCTTTGCCCCTCCCTCACTCTCTCCCTCAAAAATAAACATTAAAAAAATAATAATAATTGCTTAAACCAGGCAGATGGAAAGGGTTGAATTGGCCATTTTTAAAAGGCACGCATCATCGTTTTATTAGTTAAGACACATAAAAAGTCACATCGTGATGCCTTCCGGAGCAAGATGAAACTGACTTTATGGGTTGACTGTGATATAGTTGATACTTAATTGTAAAAATGTGCCTTAAACTCAAAACGAAGAGATCCCAGGGGAATCTGCTTCTTCGTATAAAATAATCAACTCTTCGCAGTCAGACTGACTTTGAGGCTGAGTAGCCTGCGTTCCCACCACCTGCCCGTGTGTGTGTGTGTGTGTGTGTGTGTGTCTGTGTGTGTGTGTGTCTGTGTGTGTGTGTGCTTACTCTGGGATCAAAACAAAACAACTCGCCAACAACCAAAGATCATTTCTGAAAACAAGCACAGTGTAAGTTGTGACTTTACTGCTTTGGAGGTGGACAACTGTGGTTTTGTTTTATTTTGTTTTCTAACAACACACTTTCCTACTCTTTTCCACTCCACAGATCCGTAATGAATTAGAGACGCAGATGAACTGTAACTTGAAAGAATTCAAGGAATTCATAGACAACGAGATGCTCCTTATCTTGGGACAGATGGACAAACCCTCCCTCATCTTCGACCATCTTTATCTCGTAAGAGGCACAGCACCCGGCAGGGTCTGGTTGGGGGAACATAAATCAACAGGACCTTGATTGTTTGGAGTTTGCAGCAAGGTCAGAGAAGGGGAGCAAACTTGAGTTACTGGCACCTCGGTCCTGACTCTTCTGGAAACTCCTGTCTCAGACCCCGTCACTCTGGCCTCCACGAGTTTGCACTCGAGCCAGATGTCCGAGGGGTGGTTCCCAGCTGAGCCATGGGGGGTTGTTTGAAGGCTCTCTGGCATAGTCCACTGACAGCAGTTTTCAGACTCTCTCCATCCTTGGTCTTCAGTCACTAACACAGAGGCCCCACCCAGTTCCCTCCAAACGGTGTGTGGGCTCAGAACCCCCAGTTACTAGAGGGAGCATGCTCGCCAAACCCCAGGATTATGCCTCGGCATCCTGAGACGTGAGAAACAGTAGGGAAAACAGACCAGACACCCAAAACCCAGCTTCCCCTCTCTGTCCGGAAGCCTGCTCCGTGCACCTCTCCCAGGCCCGCCGAAGGAATGGGCGCGGGCGGGGTGGAATCTCCCTACCTCCGTCTCTTGCTCAGATTTTCTTAATGCCGTAAATCTCCATAGAAGGCAACTGGCGAGTTCCCAGAGCCTCTCAGAGAGACTATAGAGGAAGGCATGTTGCTAAAATTAGAGAAGCAATGCAGTGTGATGAAAATCAGACCCACCAGGGCCAAGTTCCCACTCCCCAGCCTGAGTGGCTGTGTGACCGGGACCGAGTCTCTCTGGCTTCTCCCCTTCATTCTGTACCAGGCGGGATCATTATGAGGATGAAGTAAAAGACGCATATAAAGCACCGAGTGCGGTTTCTGTAGGCACTAAGAAATGGCACCCGTTGTCAGAGCAGAAGTCACTTCCTGGGAGAGCGGAGGTAGTTCATTGGCTGCTGAAGACATGACCGACTTTGCTTTCTGCCCACAAGAAGTTCTTAATAGTTCCCCAGACGCATGTGTCGTGATATATACTTAATATGTTAAATACGGATGTATTTAGTGAATTCGTTTATATCAGTCGCTACATATGTATATGTTTAACGTTTGTATTAAAACGTATGTGAATATGTGGATTTGAAGCCTGTATCTTGAAAGCTGTCAGGCAGCGCTGGGCTCTAATCTTCTCCCTGGGAAGCTGGTAGTTCTTCCTGGTGGAAAACAACAGAAGGCAGGCTGTCCCTCCACTAGGTGGTGATCACAACAAGAGGGTGCTCACACATTTAGTGGAGCTCTCTTTATTTTTTCGGTGCGGTTTGATGCTTTATGTCACTTTTTCCATGAGAGATACTAAAGGAATTTTTATATTTGAGCCTCTCCCTGCAGCACAGAAATCCAGCTAGCACCCACATGATGCCAGCTTCACTGGTGCCCCCGCAGCCCCTGCGTTCTGAGGGGCCTGCCTTCCTGGGAAAAGAAGCTTCTAGGGAGACTTGGGAGGGGGGAGTGTCTTTTGCTATTTTGACTCCATGTTGTTTGCATTTCCTAAGAACGAAGTGATAGTTTCTTCTTTTGCTTTTCTTCCCTTTCTATGTTCCTCATACTCTCAGAAATGGAGGGTTTGTGTTTTAGTCTGCTCTACAAGGTATTAAATCAAAACATGTTATGGAAGGTAAGGAAATAAGAGAAACTCTAAAGAAGAAAATGAAAAGCATTCCCAATTTTACAAACCTGGATGTAGTCGCTATGAATGTTCCGGTATATTTATTTTCCCATTTGTGGTTTTTTTTTTTCTTTTTATGTCTATAGAACTTATTAAAAGAGAGAAAAGGAAACAATACTATTTGTATAGTTCCGTATCCTGTTTCTTGTTTTAAATTGTTGTTCTGTGGCGTTTCCCTGTGTCACTGACTAACCACCATAAACTCTGATTTTTTTCAAGTGCCCTATCATATGGGTTCATCATCGTTTATTTTACTGATTTCTTCTTGTCAGACCTCTGAGTTGTTTTCCAGTGTTTGTCATTATAAATAACCATAACTATCCTTGTACGTAAATCTCTGTGCACATTCTGGGTGTTTCTGCAGGACAGCTTTTTATATGTGGAACTATGGGACCTTTTAAAAATACTTCCCAGACCTACTCCTGCTTTCTTTTTTTTTTTGTTGTCGTTATTATTTTTTTAACGTTTCTTTATTTTTGAGAGAGAGCAAGAACGAGAACGAGCAGGGGAAGGGCAGAGAGAGAGGGAGACACAGAATCCGAAGCGGGCTCTGCGTTGGCAGCCCAGAGCCCGATGCGGGGCTCGAACTCACGACCCGTGAGATCATGACCTGAGCTGAAGTCGGGCGCTTAACCAGCTGAGCCACCCAGGCACCCCAAACAACTCTTGCTTTCAATTAGCAGTGTGTGCAAGTGCCCTCTCCTGAGTGGGAGGTCGGAGGTCACTGCCTCTGGTGACAGGACCCTGCTGGGGACTTAGGAAAGGAAGTGGCAAGAGGGGGTGCAGGTGTTTCTGAACTTGCTCTTTCCCGAAGGCCAGAGGGCGTCACACTCAGGCTGATGACGCTGTGACTGCCTCGGGAAGCTGCTTCAATACCGGCCTGTTTCGGTTCTGTCTGTTGTCGAAGGCCAAGGGCCCGCGCAAGGACCATCCCCGTCAGGGCTAGCCCACGCCGTGCATCCCATAAGCAGCTCTGAGGCTGACATGTGACACTCACGGGGGTTTGTGTGATCTGTCCCCCAGGGCTCTGAATGGAATGCGTCCAATCTGGAGGAGCTGCAGGGCTCAGGGTGAGTCTGCTCCCCTCGTCTTCCCTTGTCCTTCCAGGCAGCCTAGAAACCCTCAAGGTCGAGCCCTTATAACTGCAGGCACCCGTCTCCGAGCCACCTGCCATGGCTGGGCAGCTTTGCACGGCTAAACGGATGTGCTTCTGAATGCCACCTCCTGAATAATTCACGGGTTTTAGACTTGAACGGGGTTCCGTGTGATTGTGTGTGTCAGCAAAGAGTGGTCCGCAGTCACACTCCAGTGGCATAGGACGGCGTGGGTGCTGACAAGGCCACGAGCCCCCTCACGTGCACCACTGCCCGCACGCCTGCTGGCGGTCCTGGTGGGGACCGCGCAGCAACCCTGATCCCAGGACCACTCCTGCTTCTACCGGACGTTCCACTCTGGGTCCTGGTGGGAATCTTGTGGCCAAAATGCTCAGTGTTGGCCAGAAACATACGCCTGTCTCAGTCTGAGAAATGCCCAACGGCAGGAATTTAAAAAAAAAAAAAAAAAAGGTTTAAATCTAGATCTTCAAGAACAGATGTCTGGACATTTTTTTTTAAACAACACAGCCACAAAATCACCATTCTGTGGGTCTGACATGATGGCATTCTTGAATTACTGCATTTAAAAATGAAGACTAAACAAATCTTAAAATATATCTTTAGAACTACTGGTTAAGATGTGTTCTTGCGACAAAAAAATATTCTTCAAATGTACAGCAATACTATCTATGCCTTCTCTTGCTGGGAACACATAAATGATTTTTAAAGGTATTTTCTTACAGCATTTATAAGTATTCTCTTACAAACCTATTGGAGGTATTTTCTAACTCCTGAAATTATTTTGGTCTTCCGGGAATAGAAGTATCACATTTAAAGAACTACAGAACCAGCATTTGAGGACCTTCTCAACAATTTATTTGTTTCTAGTCTGCCTTGTTTCAAGAAGGATTTAAGGCAGTTCTTAGGTACATGAATAATGGATGGATAGAGTCTGTTTTTTTTTTTTTAGCTCTTTAAAAGTGGAGACTTTGTTTTTTTTAAAGCCTCAGTATATTCATAACAGTTAATGAATTTTGAAACTTCAAGAGCGTTTGAAAATGTATTTAAGTAATACACATGTCTGCTTTCCAGAATTCATATTGCTTAGCAATGCTTTGAACTTTCTTTTTCCTGAGTTTTTTATAAAGGAATATGTTTTTTTTTATTTTAAATATAATATGTTCTCATCACACAGAGGGCATTTAGAAAGCACACCAATGTGTGTTAATGACTATTAAGGAAAAACAAAAACCCCACCGTAAACACATATCCTTTATGCGCATGTATTTAATTTTTTCTTTGCTCAGTTTTTCTGCTACTTTGTTCTTTGTAGTTCCTCATTCTGATTCTCCAAATTTGTCCTTTATTTTTTTCTCATTACAGTGTTGACTACATTTTAAATGTCACTAGAGAAATAGATAATTTTTTCCCTGGCTTATTTGCATATCATAACATCCGAGTCTACGACGAGGAAACAACAGACCTTCTTGCCCACTGGAACGAGGCGTACCATTTTATAAACAAAGCGAAGTAAGTGGGTGGAGAAGCGAAAGAAGCTGGTCTGAGGAGGAAACTGGCAGACGCTGGGTGGGCACAAATTAATGGCAATCCCAGACACCGCCGTCTCCCGGTTTGTGGAGCCTTTGATGTGTGGTGGACCTCTGGTTTTAAACCACAGGACCCGTAGCACCAAAGGGACACGGTCACTGATCTCAAGGTGGGGACCCCAGGGAGCCTTCGTTTCCCCCATCCTTGACCGTGACATGGGACCCCACTTTTGTCGTTGGTGTCAAAAGTAGTATCAGAAAAGGATCTGACACCAAGTGGACATTCTTGGGAGCTCTGCCTTTGGGGAGTCGCTCAGCCAAAGGAGGGAGGGGGGTGGGCCAGGTCATATGTGGACTCTGGGCACTTTTGGGGCTGCGTCTGCCAAGAAAGCTGCTCAGGCAGGTGCCCCAAGGTATGGCCCAGCTTGTGCACCTGTGTTCGTGCAACTTTCCTATTCATGGAAAGGAGCAGACCATCAGAGGTCCCCATTGCCCCGTGCCTGTCACTGGTGTCCCCCATCTTTAGTCCTCCCCTTATTCTCTTATGGAACAACTCTGCCTCACTGAGAGAAAACCCTCTGTGATGCTATCGAGAGAAACCCCATCTTCTGCTTTGCACCCCATCAGGGGCAAAGCTATGCAACACGTCCTTACCAAATCTCAGTTTGTTTGCATTTTTTGGTGGGGGTTAGATTTCAGACCAGCAGTGAAACAAAAAACAACAACAACAACAACAAAACAAAATGCACATAATGGGGATGAATTTGAAGCCCGGGGTCTAGGAAGCGAGCCTGGACCCACCGGACCGGCCAGCTGCTACCAGTGTAAACAGGCAGGCTGGTGGGTCTACGTGCTGTGCAAATAAAGCTTCCAGGTGCCACCCTGCCAGCCCTTTCCATTCTCGAGGAGGTGAGGTGTCGAGAAACCCCATCCTCGGCTTTGCCGTATCCATGAAATCAGCCCCGACCGGGCCAGTACGGCCTCCCTGCAAACCACCAGTCCGCCTGGGTTCTTCCCCCCCCCCCCCCGTCTGAGTCCAGGGGGCTGCTGCCCTCGCTCTGGCTCCTGGACCCTCCCGTCTGATGCACATCTTGCTCTCCTGAGGGCCTTGCAGCCTTCAGTGCGCTGACCCCGTTTGTCTGCAGTCACCCGCTCCCTGTCTCCATCTGCTGTCACAGCTGTGTGGCTTTTGCAGATGTCCCTTCAGCTGCCCCTTGGCTTCCTGCAAAAGAGCCTCTGATCTCCTGGCCCATCCCAGCGATCCCACTTTGTCCCTGAAGGCGGCCCGGTTTGGGAGCTCTCCCTGCACAGCTTGGCAAGACAGGGACAGATTTATCTCGATTTCCCATTGTGTGCTAATTGATTTTGCAGCGAAGCTATTTCCTTTAGAGGGTGTGTGGCCATCTGCTGCACAAATATCAGGACATAAGGGGGGGGGGGTCTGGGCACGGAGATAACTTCAGGGTTTATAAAACTCCACTGGGGAACACCTGAGAGAAGGAAATTGTTGAAATTTCTGGACTCTCTCCTCCACCCACCCCCACCCCCACCCCCGCCGCCCCACCCCTGCAGGAGGAACCATTCCAAGTGCCTGGTGCATTGCAAGATGGGTGTCAGCCGATCCGCTTCCACGGTCATAGCCTACGCGATGAAGGAGTTTGGCTGGCCTCTGGAAAAAGCGTACAACTACGTGAAGCAGAAGCGCAGCATTACACGCCCCAACGCGGGCTTTATGAGGCAGCTGTCTGAGTATGAAGGCATCTTGGACGCGAGGTGGGTGACCGCCTGCTGAGAAGGATCGAGGGGACCGAGCGGGCTCCGCAGCTAAAACCCTGCTTCTGGGGGGAGGGGGGGGCGGTGCGGTGCCGGTCTGAGAAAACAACCATTGTTTGGGGTTTGATTAGTGGTTTCCAGGAGGGATCTGTTTGATTTTGTTGGCACACACAGAAAGCTGTTTTGCTGCCGGAGGGAACGGTGCACAGCTTCTAATCCAAGGCATGACGTCATGTGCAGCACAGGCACGTGGACGTCCCCGTTTCCTGAGCATCTGCTTCGCGCCGAGCCGCGTGCCAGGCTTCGCCACGGGGCGGTTCCCAGGGCTGCAGAGCAGATACTCCCGGTGCTGACCCGCTGGGCCCCTCAGGGCGAGCTCGCCCATCTCCCCAAGCCTCGAGCCCAGCCTCGGTGTCCTCTTCTGAGTTTGGGATTAAAGCCTCCCTGATAGGGTTGTTCTGAGATTTGTGTGAACGGTGCACAGGTTCGCCCTTGCAGGTGCTTTGCCATAGCTGGCCCACGGTGACATTTGAAATCTCTAACCCCCGTCCAGAAAAGGTCTGCAGAGTACAGGTTACCCCCCATGTTGGGGGGGAGGAGGGGAGGGAGGAGGAACAGGTGCGCGAGGGCAGAGGGGAGGGAGCACTCCCAGGTCCGTGGGCTCCCAAGGCTCCTGTGTGGGGAGGCCCCATGAAGGCGGATCCCCGCTGGACTCTGGGACTCCCTTCTGTTCTGGCGGTTTGGAGCCTCCCTGGATTATTTCTGACTGGTATTGTGAGGAGGCCACAAGCTGAGTCCACTGGCTTCTTGGCCACGTGTGAGAAAGCAGGAGTGCTCCGGCAGGGTTGAACGGGGTCTGAGGACAGCCCTAGACGTCTCTGGAGTCCCTTTGCTGCCAACCAGGGAGCAGCTGGACAGATCCCCGGGCGGGGCCCAGGGACGACGAGGAGGGGTTTGGGGGGAGGAGGGGGAGGAGGCGAGGGAGGGAAAGAGGTGGGTGGTCCTGCTCTCTCCCTTGGCCCTTCAGTCGCTTGCTGCACCATCAGGAGTTTGCAGCCTCACCAGGGGTCTTCAGGCTGAGTTCACAGCCACAAGGCACCGACCGTGACTCGCAGCCCCATCTGGGGGCCCTCTCGGCCTTGCCTGAATGCGCACACAGAGCCGTCACGGATGGCCGTGGTGCTCCCGTGCACTGCCGGACAGCAGGGCCTTAGTTCACGCTGTCCTCTTATGTTTGCTTCTCTCGCCGTAACCCGCATACCCGCATGCTGTTGGCTACTGTGGCCCTAAGGTGCGTGGGGGTGACTGACTTACCTTATTTCACATTAAACTTTTGTCTTCTCTTTTTTTTTTTCATCCTTACATTAAAAATGTGTTATAACGGGGGCACCTGGGTGGCTCCGTCAGTTAAGTGTCCAGCTCTTGATTTCGGCTCACGTCATGATCTCATGGGTTGTGAGCTCGAGTCCCACGTCGGGCTCTGCTTGGGATTTCTCTCTCCCTCCAGTGTCTCTGCCCTCCCCTGCACTCACACATTCTCTCTCTCTCTCTCAAAGTAAACATTTAAAAAAAATGTGTTATAACAATACTACTACAGTTTTATAAAACCTAGTTTTAAATGTTTATTTTTGAGAGAGAGAACGCGCACACGCGAGTGGGGAAGGGGCGGAGGGCGGGGTCCAGAGGATCTGAAGCAGGCTCCACACTGTCAGCCGAGAGCCCAGTGCGGAGCTTGAACTCTTAAACCGCGAGATCGAGACCTGAGCCGAAACCAAGAGTCAGACGCTTAAGCGACTGAGCCGCCCAGGGGCCCACATGTAATCTTTCTGACCTAAATGCATGTTTCCAGTTTTTTCAGATGTGGCCCCAAGTTAGCGCACATTCCGTGTTTACACAGTCAGGCCAGCGTGAGATCTGTATGTGCTGTCTGTTGCCGTCCTCACTGCCTCCCTACGGTGTGGGGAGGAGAGGATTCCCATCCTCGTTGACAGATGGCGAGACGGAGATGAAACACGCAGTAGAGTGGCTGAGTTCACAGAATGACACGGGACCCCAAGACCGTGTTGACCCTCGGGGTCTACACTGCTTTCACGTTACCCGCCGCAGAGTCCCCGTGTGACAATGCCAATTAAGGCTCCCGACGTGCGCCCCAGTGGCCGAGGGTCCTAGTGATACCTCTGTCGGCCTCGGGCTGTCCCTCACCGGCTCCCCCCGCAACCCCTCTTCCGGGGACCCTCCGGGCACCGGCCCCCCCTGACTTTCCTCTGCCCTTCCTCCCCCGCAGCAAACAACGACACAACAAGCTGTGGCGCCAGCAGGGCGACACCTGCCTCCAGCCGCCCACGGAGGACCCCGCAGGGTCTGGGGACTTCTTGCCGGAGACGCTGGACGGCACCCCAGAGGCCCAGCTGCCCTGCCTGGACGACGCTGCCCAGCCTGGGTTCCCAGACAGCAGGGCCCCAGGAGGAGCCGCCCTCCCCTGCTGCTTCCGGCGACTCTCAGACCCCCTCCTGCATCCCCCCGGCGGCGAGACCCGCAGCGTGGTCCACCTGGAGGACCTGGAGAGGGACGCCCTCCTGGAGGAAGCAGCCGAGGCGACCGAGGCACACGGGCCGGCCGCACATCCCCGGGAAGCTTCCGGACCCTGCGAGGAGGAGGTGAAGAAGCAGCTGGAGTTCGGGAGCCCCAAGGCCCGGAGTGGCTGGTCGCCCCCGGTGGAGGAGATGGAAGGGGACGAGGCCCCGGGAGCAGGGCGGTGGGGGCGGCCCCCGCCCCAGCTGGACCAAAGCCTGCTCAACCGGGAAAACCTGAACAACAACAACAGCAAGAGGAGCTGTCCGGAGGGCTTCGAGGTGGGCGCTGGGCTGGCCCGTCCTGCCCCCCTGCCAGCGGGCGCTATCGGAGGGGAGGGGCAGGCGTGCCCAGGCCAGGGGTCTGCGGGGCGCTCAGTCACGGCTCGGCTCGGGCTGCGCCTCCAGCTCGACTTCCTTCTTTCCTTTCTTTTTTATTTACTTTGAGAGAGGTGCAGAGAGCAAGTCAGGGAAGAGTAGAGAGAGGACCTCAAGCAGGCTCTGTGCCGTCACCGTGGGGCCCAGCACGGGGCTCCAGCTCACAAACCGTGAGGTCACGATCTGAGCGGAGATCGGGAGTCAGACGCTCAACTGACTAAGCCACCCAGACGCCCCTCGCTTCCTTCCTTACATAAAATGGAAAGCAAGACTTAGCACCCAGCTTCACGTTGATCAACACAAGACCGTTCTTATTTCATACCCTCCCTCACCTCCCCACGCTCTGAATTGTCTCGAAACAAATCCCAGATGTGTCGCTTCAGTGGAGACACGACCACAGTATCACCTCTAAGAAACCGGTGGGAACTGTTCCATATCATCAAGGGTCTGGTCTTCCGACTACTGTTCGGATGCTCGACTCCAGCAGTCCCCTGTGGCTCTCCTGTGTGGTGGGTTTCTGCAGCAAGGTCCTGGCAAGCTGGCGCTCGCTCAGAAAATCATTAATTCCACCAGGCTTTTCCCTCCTCCGAGCGGCCCAGGGGCGGAGGATGGGTTGGCGGGGGGTGTCCCGTGCCGCCCACTCTCGGCGTCCCCCCTCACTCTGCGCTGGCTCGCCACGGCGAGAGCACTCGGGAAGCCGGCAGGTGCCAGCATCCCCCGTACAGAGGGTTTGCCTTGGCCACCTTTTAATACGAATGAAGTGGGGCCGACCCACCACCGACCTCCAAACGATAAAACATTCCAGACGCCATGTTCCTGACTCAGGAGTTTCTCCCGCCACTCCCCCTTCCCTCAAAGAGCAAATACCCATAAAGAGAGAGGACGTAAGACCTCTGCCCAGGACAGTAGTGCCTCCATCAGTCTCAGAGGGCGTGGGGTGAGTCGCAGAATGGAGGAGACGAGCAGCTTGGGTAAGAAGGTACGTGAAGGACACAGCCTGCCTTCCCTGGCCAGAATTTGATTGAACGGGTGACGTGATCAAGGGAAGAGGACCAAGACACAAGCATTCATTCATTTGTTCAACTCTTGTTTGTGAGCTATGGCTCCAGGTTGGTGAGGGTTCATCTGTAAGACTATGCCTTCACTCAGCGTCCTGGTCCGTTTTCACTAGAAGACAGTAGACCCTCCGAGGGCGGGGACCACGTCTTGTTTGCAGCCCCTGCGCCTGATACAGCTCATGATGTGTGACAGGTGCTCCCTAAGTAGGAGTTGGACGAGTGACTTCTCTCCCAGCCGGTTGCTCCTCGGGCTCCGAAAGGTGGTCTTAAATCTCCCACCATGGGATCATTTCACCACGTGTTAGAACGTTAGGTCCTGAAGGTTTTAGAAGAAAACTTTGGTCAGAGTTCCGGGTTGCGAGTTCAGGCTGTAGGTCGGGAGTGATCTGGTCTCACTGGTTGACCTGGAAGCCGGCCCCAGGAGTCCTGAGTAGGCTAGGATTCTGCGGGAGACCAGGCCCCCCTGCCTCCCCCACCGCACGCTCTCCATATGCTCCCCTGCAGCCTCGAGGAATCATGGCTGGGTTTCCTTAGGATTCCTCCAGGACTGGACTACCCCGTGACTTCTTAGCTTGGGGGACCTACGTCTGTGACACCGGATGGGATTAACCCTTGACGGTCAGGGCCAGTGGCAGGCCACAGGGAGAAACGTACAGTATCAGCCCTTCGCCAAAAAGCCTTTGTTTCAGACCAGCTTGGGAATCTCACAGCTAAACCACTGTCGGGGTGAGGGTCGGCCTCCCCCACCGCAGCCCATAGGAGCAGCCCTATGGGCACATGAGGGAGGTGAGCAGGTGCCCCGCCCATCAGAAGGGCACACTGTGGAGGCACAGGTCACACTGACCTAGAGGCAGGTGGTTTTCCTCGGAAAACATCACAAATGTGTGCTCCCTTGGTACATAAAACCCACCTTAGGGGCGCCTGGGTGGCTCAGTCCCTTAAGCGTCTGACCTCGGCTCAGGTCCTGATCTCGTGGTTCGTGAGTTCGAGCCCCGTGTCAGGCTCTGTGCTCGCAGTGCAGAGCCCGCTTCCGGTCCTCTGTCTCCCTGGCTCTCTGCCCCTCCCCCCAAATAAATAAACAAACAAACAAAAGAACCACCTCAGCCTGGCTCCCTCATCCGAGACTATGGGCACCCGTATTTGGGTGGGTAAGATTAAGAGGGTCTTTCCAAAGCCATTTTTGCCCTTTGCCACCTCACTGTGAAGACCACAGTCCACAGCTACATGGTGGTTCTTTGGAGCCGTGCTGTATTCATGCTAGAAGGGCAGAGCCCCGTTTGCAGGCCACATACTCCCCATCACAGATTTGTTCCGAGAGGGAGAGGACGGGGGAGGCATCCACGTGAGATGGCGGAGGTGGGGTTGAGCAGGCCTTGCTCCTGACCACCCTGCTGGCTGTGTGGCCGGAGACTTCCCCGGGATCGTGGGCACATAGCTTCTGGAAAGTTTGGTTCGGCATCCCTAACCGCCACTGTTCATGGCCCAGGGGGTTCTGAGAGGCCTCTGTTCCTGCACTGACTGAAGTGGGGGCTCCCTCTCCAGTGCCTGCCCCAGCCCCACCCCACGCCTTCCTCGTGTTCTGTGGCCGCTGGCCCGTTACCGTATACTCACCACATTCTCGTCTCCTTTCAGCACGATGCTATATTCGGGATCCTTAACAAGGTGAAGCCTTCCTACAAATCCTGTGCCGACTGTATGTACCCTACAGCCAGCGGGGCTCCTGAGGCCTTCAGGGAGCGGGGCGAGAACCCCGGTGCCCCCGCCATCTGCACCCAGCCGACCTTCCTGCCCCACCTCACATCTTCCCCTGTGGCCTACACGTCCAGCAGGGCCCGAGCTTTAGAGAGACTGGCCTCTGGCCCAAGCGAAAGTCCCTCTTTCCTACCACCAGCAGGCTCGAGGAGGTCAGACGGTGGTGGCTCTGGGGCCGAAGCTGCCCCAGAAACACCAGCTAGCCTTTCGGAACCTTCCAGAGAAACCCAAAGAGCCCTGCCAAAGTCCCTCCTTTTGAAGAACTCTCACTGTGATAAGAACCCTCCAAGCATGGAAGTGGCGAAGGATGAATCCCCACCCAAGAAAGATCCGAAGCCAGCCAAGGACCTGCGGCTTCTGTTCAGCAAAGAAGCTGAGAAACCAACCACCAACAGCTACTTGATGCAGCACCAGGAATCCATCATTCAGCTGCAGAAGGCGGGCTTGGTCCGGAAGCACACCAAAGAACTGGAGAGGTTAAAGGGCACGCCCGCAGACCCGGCTTCTCCCTCCAGGGACGGCACGACCAGCAGGCTGGAGGCCAGCATCCCCGAGGAGAGCCCCGCTCCGCCGGGGCCCCTGCCGCTGCCTCGCCTCTCTGGGAGTGACGAGAAGTCAGAGGCCCTCCCCGCTCCACTCGAAGGAGCCCCACTCAAGAGTCCCACCCCCTTCCTCTGCCGCCTGGATCACACCAGTCATTTCTCGAAAGACTTCCTGAAGACGATCTGCTACACCCCCACCTCCTCCTCCATGAGCTCCAACCTGACCCGGAGCTCCAGCAGCGACAGCATCCACAGCGTCCGAGGCAAGCCCGGGCTCGTGAAGCAGCGGACGCAGGAGATCGAGACCCGTCTCCGGCTGGCGGGCCTCACCGTCTCGTCCCCGCTGAAACGCTCACACTCTCTGGCCAAGCTCGGAAGTCTCAACTTCTCGACGGAGGACCTGTCCGGTGAGGCGGACGCGTCCACCCTCGCCGATTCCCGGGACGCTAAGTTGGGCGAGCCTTCCTTCTCGTGTGAGCCCCGGGCAAACCCAAGGAACCCAGCTGCAACCTCTCCGCCATCAGGGAAACCCGCTTCAGAAAACTTGAGAAGCCCCTTGTGGATGAGCAGGAGCTGACCCGCCTCTCGCTGCATTTGGACGGACACCATCACGTGATCCCTCCGTGCGTTTCACCGGGGGTTTTGGTCAGCCCCTTGTATCTTGATTTCTCCTAAACAGTGGACGCTCGGACTTTCCCCCTCTTGCCACAGAGAGGAGGGGAAGAGACAAAAAATAACGTAGCACAAGAAGAAAGGGGGAAGAAGCCAGCTGTGTGGCCCTGGAGAGCCAGAAGCCGTCGGCCAGTAGATACAAAACCCTGATCCCCAAGTCCTGTGGTTTCAGGAAGAATCCGGTTTTAAAAAAGCATATACGGATGTGCAGACACATCGCAAGTACTCCCTTGGCACCGTGCGGAAGACCGGGGGCCGAGATGGCTCCGTCGCCACGCGCACGTCCCTAGCTCATTCAGGCCCTCGCGGGGAAACCCTTGGATGGCAATATTAAGTCCTACCTCTGTTCTTGCTGTGCTTTTTGTTTTTAAGATACAATAGTGACCCAGGCTCGTTCCAGGGAATGATGCTGTGTCAGAAAAGGTTTTTTCCAAAAGAGAATTTTTTCTTTGGTCCCCACCAAAAAAAAAAAAAAACCACCCCAAAAAGCGTTAAGACTTTTAAGTCGACCGCACCAAGCGCCGCTAGGTAAAGTTAACAGGAAGTCGTCCAGTGCCGTTGTTGAACCAACTCTATGGCGCGTGGAGATCATCCGTACGGTTGACTTCTTTGTCCTGATTGTGTTGTTACCGCTGAGTGATGCGCGTCTGGCCAGCGCCGGGGCGAGGGGCGGGGGGGCGGGAACGTACGTGACGTCCTTGGTCGTTGCCAATGGCAAAGTTTAAAGTGCCCCCAACCTGGGGAGGAGGACCCACGACGCACTGCGGGTCCCTCATCCGCTGCTGGACCCGGTGCGGTTGTGTTGAGGCTTTGGAAGTGATTGAGCATCTGGTGGGGACGGTGGTGCTGCCACTCGGATCGATTGTCCTGCTTGGATCGATCGAACCTGCCCTCGGGTTCCTTGGGTCACAGGAGCGTGTTTGGGGAGGCAGAGGGGGTCTCCCTCCTGGGGAACGACTCTGCAGCAGCTCCTCAGAGAAACGAGATGATGGAAAAGCTTCCCAGATGTTTACAGCTGCCCCTTCCTTAGGTGAGGACACTGCTTCCTGTTTCTCTCTGGCTCTTCCTCGCGGTGAGGCCAGAGCGGAGGAGAGGTCTGTCGTCCCGGCCTGGGCTCCAGGTAGCCGCCTTTCAGAATCCAGTGAGCTGCACACGACATGCTGTCACTGGCTCCGGGCTGGGGGGGGAGGGGGTGGCGGTGGGGGAGGGGCTCCGCAGGTGTTGTGCGGAGCCCCTGTTAAAATATTTTGGAGAGCGAGAAAAGAGGCTCGGTGGGTAAGGCAGAAAGGTTTCATCCAAGGAGGCAGAAAACTGGTGTACGGACCCATGGGCCAAGAACATTTTTAAGAGGTCACAAAAAAATAACAATACGCAACAGGTGCCAGGTAGCCAGCGAAGCTTAAGATACTCACCGTCGAGCCCTTTATAAAGTTTGCGGACCCTGGGCTTTATTCGACACCTCGGGGCTCCAGAACAAAACTGGCGAATCTGAAGGCCCTCCCTGCCTCTTGGACACCTCAGGCCAAACGCTTGCCTTCTCCCGACCCAGACCTTGCCAGCCACCCCCCCCCCCCCCCCCGCGGCTCTCACGCAGGGTAGGGTCGCTGTGTAGGTGCGAGGGCACTGCTGGCCGAAGCTTTCCCGGAGTATAGCTGGCTCTCCGCCGGTGGCCAGATTGGTTCAGTGAAACTACAAGCCTCCCGGGCCCAGCCAAGCTCCGAAAGTGGGCGAAGGAGTCGCCCTCTTACGTTTTACATTGGTCAGACCTGGGCCCCCCGAGAGCACTCCGGGAAGGATCTTCAGGAACAAGGGTGATCCACATTCCAACTAGTGGGTAGAGTCTGTGCAAAAATGCTCTCTCCAGGAACTTTTCCTCTCTGGCATTCTTTTTTATTTTTATTTTTTATTATTTTTTTTCTAACATTACGTTACTTTATAGGAATTTATTTTCCCACCTGTCAATCCAAACCACCTTAAAAGGTGATTATCTGCTTCTTCCTGAAAACCCTTTTGGGTACCCTGCCCCCCCCCCCCACTCCCGCCACCGCCCTGGCCAAAAGAAACATATTCTCAAAAAACATACCAAGTTCAGTACGTTTTGCCAAATTAAATTTCATGTGGTGGCTCAATTTTTGTGTCAAAATAATCCTTTAGATTTGACGCTGACAGGCTTGGGTTGCTCTTTTGAGACCAGGTCTGTGTGTGAGAACCGGATGTTTTTAATTTTCAAAGTGTAGGAGGAGGATTAGGAATTTGAATGAGTCTTTGGCTTCCGGTTGCCCATTTGTCTTCAGAAGCATGGCTCGCCTTTCAGCGTCTACACAGACCAGGGCCCAAGTCCCCATTATCAGAGCAAAATGAAGCCCTCTTGATTTAATGGCTACCACTCTGGCCTGGAGGAAAGGATCAAAGCTTTTCTCCCAGACCCAGAGAAGCAAGAACACCCCGCCAGGCTTGGGGGCACCCTGGCAAAGACAGGCTCACGCTGGCCCCTGGAAGAGGAATTTTGTGCCACACGACATTCCGTGTCTTGACCGATGCCCTGTCTCGTCTTCCCTGCTGATGGCGAGAATTCTGAACACGGGTGGCACAAGTTAGAGGCGGGGTCTTTGCTGTGAAAGTCGTTGGTTTTGGTGACCACCCTCTTCGGAGAACACCCTTGCTGAAACAGAGAGCAAAAGTTTTCTAAGTCAGCTTGATAATCTCCCTGAGCCTTGAACCGCTTTTCACGTACTGTCTCGCCTCTCTCTCTTTTGCTTTAATTCCTATGGCATGCCAGAAGTTAGACTCAGCTTCCCCAGATGTTCATCTTGCATTGATTCGGGGCGGGGAGGGTCTTCTTGTGAAGCTTTAAGTATTCGGGGGAAACTGGTCACGGAGAGAGAAACCACAGGACCCCCTGGTCATGATCTGACAATGCCGATTTCAGTTTCTTGGCCGGGTAGCTACTGCAGGGCCTTGGAGCGATGTCCATCACCGCGTGAACTTGAGAACAAAGTTGCCCACTCTTGGCATTCCCTGCTGCTTTGATCTCACAGTGTGGGGACCCATGCCGAGCTCTGGGTGCCCAACAGCATGCTCCTGGGTAGTGGGTAGCGGTACCCTGTCCGTCATGCATGAGATCGCTCACTAGCTGCTCACAGATGGCTGCACTGTGCCAGCCTCTTCTGTTCCACCCCATACCTCTCGCCAAAAACCATTCCAGCCCCTTCTAGAGCCTTTTCCCTCCCGGATAAGCCCAGAGGATGCCACAGAATTAACCTCCTCAGGACAGCCCTGGACTTAGGCACCCCTGTCTCTCCACACCGGCCAGATCCCAGAAGGTTCATGACTCGCCCTGCTCCCCTGGGACCATTTCTCCCCAGTGAGAAGAAATGCTACATCGTCAAGGTCATAGAAGTAACCTTACCCAAGGTGTCCGAAGAGAGACGTGCCCTCCGTTGACAGGAAATGCCCGGTGCTGGCATACATTTCACCCAGCGCTCCTCTGGCTTGCCACCTGGCGGGGCTTCCCACAGACACAGCGAGGACAGGAGCACTAGGCAGGCTAAGGAGTTTGTGACACAGCATGGTGCAGGTTCACCTGCTCTGCTCCCACCCCGCAGGTTCTTGCCGATGCTGCATGCCAAACCCAGGTAGCTGATCGACCCCCACGCTCAGCTACTTGGTCTTACTGTGTGCGTTCCGTCACCGAATCCCCGTGTGTAGGAGTTCACGCCGCATCGACAGATCTACAGCTTGAATCACATCATCCTGTGGGCCACTTCTGTCCCACCCACATCCATGCCGTGTCCCCCGAGTCCGAAGCGGACCACCTTGACCCATCGGGAGTGGGGCTGTGCAGCGGTCCCCACAGCAGACCTGGACGTGACCACCTTTTGTCTTGCAGCCGGTGCCCTGGCCTCAGTCAGTCTCTTAAATAGGAGTCTTTATAACCAGCCCTCCAGCCCTCCGCGGTCCTTTGTGTTGGCCATGCCACACAAGAAGGTGGCTGCTTCCTCCCCCCTCTTCCGACACTGTAATTGTTGTTTTACAATTGAGTGCCTTAATAATAGTTTACGAATACTGTGTATTTATGGGAAACTGTTAAGCTCTCACCTGTGATTGGACCTTCGCCTTGTCTGTGGTGGTTGGCGTGCGGGCCGGAGCTCGCCCTGCCCCACGCATGTGCTCATCTGCTGCGCGGTCGTGCCTGGGGCGGGGGTGGGGGTGGGGGGGGACCTGCAGGTGTCCAAGAGCATCAGGGGTTCCTGCAGGCGAGGCAGGCGCTGGCTCACGCCGCGCCCCACAGTTGCAAGGAAAGCACGGAATTTGGCTTGCTAGCCAGCTGGGGGGTAGCATCCCGCCCCGTCACACGATTGTACTGTCTCCTAGAGATCTCTTACCACCGAGGCCACCCTGTCTCCCCCCGTGCCGGTGTCCTGAGCTCTCTGCAACAAAACGCAGGTGCAGGTACCACCCCCTGCAAAATCAGGAACTCTACAAGATAAGTTCTTTGGTTTTCAGAAGCTGCCAGTGGGTTCCAGCGTGTTGCGTTACGGTATCGATTTTTTTTTTTTTATTATATTGTTTTTCTTCTTGTTTTTTTATATATATATTTAAAAGGCAGTATCTTTTGTACTGTGAATTTGCAGTAGAAGATGCATAACGCACTTTTTCTTCTGTTGGTGCGTACTGTAATAGTTCGTGTGCTTCTCGTGATGAGAATAAACTTTTTCTTTATACGTGTTTGATGACCTATGAACTTGTGCAGAAGGAAACTGCTTCTTCAATCCTTGCCTAGACAGTCAGACATAGCTGCGTCATCCCGACAGCCGGTCTTTACTGAGCACCTACTGTGCGCTAAGCCCTGTACGAAAAACCCAGACACGTTAGACCGAAGAAAGAACCAAGGGCAGAAATGTGAGCTCCTCCAGGAATTGTCTGGTTTTCCTCCTGGTTTTGTCAGTGAGGAAGAACAGGCCCACTTGCGGGTGGTCATGGGACTTGTTCGCTGGCTGGTGTCTCTTCTTGCACAAGCAGAAGACAGCTAACTAGCGTGTGCTCCTCAGACCCACCTAAGCTATGCCAGCCACACGTCACGGGGGAGGGGACTGTGGAGGCTAATTATCGCTAGTGACCGAGGCAGGAATCCCAGGGAACTTCAGTTGCTACACACAACAGAGGCTTATCTCACGCCCAGGTCACAATCCATGGCAGGTCAGGACCTTTGGGTGGCTCTCCAGCCTTGGTGACTCACAAAGCTGAGCTACTTGGCATTTTAAACCCTGTGCTATCTTGGTGTTCTTTGCTTCTGGCTGTGCAGTCGGGGGAAAGAGCATGGGGACTCTCATTCTTCACGGCCTTTGGACGCAATACATCACACGTCCAGACCGCCGGGAGGTGTGCGGGCACACGTGCTTGGTGGGCAGCACCGTCTGCCACAGGGACCTTGGCGCGACCACTGAATTCCAGTGCCTGTGGATCCACGAAATACTTTGTTGAGTTCACCCCGGCTTGCTGGGTCTGTCACCTGGACTCCCAGAAGACAGATGGATAAACCGGAATGCAAGCTGATCACTTTAGAACAAGAATTATTAGCCGTCAAGCAGGTCAGATTACTCTCCCTTGCCAATTAGCACATTGAGTCCTCTAGGCGAATCTACATTTGAAGCCAAACTATGGTCAGGAATTGCTTCTTGAGTATGAAATCAAAGCAGAAGGTCTGGGGAGGTGGTTCTCAGGGGCCACGCCAGGAAGCTGCGGGGCAGTCCTTTCTGTAAGATGTTTTTGAAATCAAACCACCGAGGGTCATGGTTCAGGACAGTCTTCGTTGGCAAGGCTGGAGACACCTCATAAATTCTCTTCAGGCTCCAGATATGAATCAGAGCCCAGGGATCGGGCCCAGCACTCTGTATGTTCCCGATGGATTCCCTGGGAATTCTAAAGGCCAAGTTCAAACACCATCAAAATAAGAATGTGACACAGTGGAGCAGGCTTCCACTTAGCTGGTTACAATCACATTCCATGCATGCTTTCTAGAGACAACACCCACATCCCTCTAACAGAATGCGGGGGTGTTGCCAAAACCCACCAGATACTCATTTACCCAGGGCCCTGGCAGAATGTTCCTACAATTGGCTGTCTTTACCCCGATTTCACCCCCAAGAGTAACAGTCCTGAGGTGGAGTGAGAGCCCAGATCACGCCTCCAGCCGGGGGGGTAGTTTTGCACACGAGGACGCTCCTGCCTGTTTGTGTTTACGCCCAGAGAAGCCCCTCTTGGCGAGATGCTTGGAGGGGGCTCCAGAAGGCAGAGCTTGGAGAACGGCATTTCGGAAGGCAGTGGGAGGGGAAGCCCTTCCTAAAGACGTCTCCTGCCCAGGAAAGACCAGCCACGCACCCTGCGCCCCAGCGGTAGGGAGCAGATTCTACTGGTCCTTCTGTGTACCCAGCACTTCACGGAAGGAGTCCCACTGAGTCCTTCAGACAGCCCTGTTGATGTTACCCGCAGTTTACGCGTGAAGAGGCGGGCCTGCAGAGTGTAAGTGATTTGCCCGTGGCCACATGTGGAAAGCGGTGAAGCCAGTCAGTACTGCTTCTTCCCCACCTAAAACCTTGCCAAGAAGCAAGCTGAAGCTGCATTCTTCATCTCCCTATAGGCGTCAGCAAGAAAGCACAGGAGTCAGAAATGAAGCCTCCCTCCCGCCCCTGGGAAATCTGACCTACGTCCAGCTCCAAAGGCTATTTGGACAACATAAGGTGTGTGTCTCTTGCCCAAGTCGTAGCCACCATTTTTGGGGTTTGTTTGTTTTTTTTTTTTTGTTTTTTTTTTGTTTTGCCTTTAAAGGGAAACTGCTCGTGCATCCTGAAGTATATCTATAAAGGGTCCCATTTCAGCTTGAAAGTCCTCTTGTTGTGCACGGTTCCAGCAGATAAAATGTTGGTGTTGGCACAAGCAGCCTCCCGGCACAGAAAAGGATGCAGGGGACCCTGGTGCTAAGAGACACGTTCTCCTGCAGGTGGTATGTTGGAGGTGGTGAGCTCCCTCTAGTTTTGAAATCAGATATCAATGGGTTTAGAACAATGTTACCTACCTCACGGAGCCGGTGATTTGAGAATTAGCCGATAATGTACGGAACCCCCTTTTGCCTGGCACGCCGTCCACGCCGAATCGACGGTGGCCGTTATTGTTGGTACTGGGCAGGAGGGACGGAGGGGAGGGAGGCAGGAAGGAAGTAACGTACACCGGGCACCTACTACTGACAAGCGGTGGTCCGCACAGCAGACATGAGCCCGTTTTACAAATGAGGGTTGGAAGCTCAGAGGGTTAGGGAGTATGGGTCAGAGCCCCACAGCCAGAAAGGGACAGAGGTCCAGGGTGTCTGACTCCAAATTCATCTACTTTCTACCCCACCACCCTCTCCCCAAAGATAATAGCCCACCGTGTACTTAGTGCAATGCTCAGCATAGCAGGTGCTCAATAAATACCTCATGATTGTGAACGAGTGAGCAAATGAATGAAACACGCTGTGACAGTGAACCCTAGTTTCATTCACCAAGGCCTAGAAAGTTTGGGGACACCCATGCCTGCCTAAACCAAGTTCCTCCGGGCAAGGGCAGTGTCTGTCACCTCCTGGACCCCAGCAAGGGCTTGGCACATTTGACTGAAACTTAGGTCAATACGGGGCATTAGCTGTGACTCTAAGAATCCTGAGTTGTTCAGAGTCCAAAAGAATCTGAAAGGTCACCCAAGCCAGGTCCCTTTATCACATCCATCCATTCTTGCATTCTTCCCCCATTCTCAGCTCCCCTGCCATGTGTCATGCCCTGGGGACATAGAGGAGGCCATCTGTTTCATCCCTGGGGGGTCCTGACAGAAAACCCTCTTGCAAAAGATAAGAAGGAAATATACCACCTGCTAACGGAAATGGAGTTGGACAGGTAGGATTCAAGGTTTATGTTTTTTCCTCCTTTTACCTATTTTCCAACATCTGTGCAGCAAGCAGGGTTGTGTTACTTTTATTTTAAAAAGGGGGGGGGGGGGCGCCTGGCTGGCTCAGTCAGAAAGCATGTGACTCTTGATCTCAGGGTTGCAAATTGGAGCCCCATGTGGGGGTACAGAGATTACTTAAATAAATAAAAACTTTTACAAAAATAAATAAAATTAAAAAGGGAAACATAAAGAGCTAACGAAAGAATGCTTTTGTATTGAGCTACGATTTGCAGGACAAGCTCCCAGGCTCCTGGTTCCAGGGGACTGGGCTAGGCATTTTGCGGGGGAAGGTCTTTGGGCCCCTCTGATGAGCTAGCACGGCCGGGAAGGGACAGGGAGATCCCGGATGGCAGTGCCTCACTACCCTGGTCTGTGAGCTTCTCCAGGCTGCTCAGGCCCACCCTCTGAGCATCTGGCGTGGCAGGGCAGCGTCCAGGGCTGGCTTCGTGGTCGGCGGCCCAGGACTCTGCAAGTAACCAGGGCATCGCGATTGGCCTAAGTCTCCGCTATCGCTCTTCTGAAATCCCCGTAATTCCTCGACAAAGGCCAGGCCTTTCCATTTTGCGTTGGGCCCTGCTAATCACGTAGCCAGCCCCGGCAGGATCCCCCTTCCAACCAAGGGCTTCGGAACAAGGCAGGCCGGGGTCCCAGTACGAGCTCCCTGACTCACCTATTCTGTGACCTGGAGCAAGTGACTTCACCTCCCTGGGACTCAAGTTTCTTAAGACGAAGAACAAAAATAACCTCATAGTGATGTGATAAAAGGTGAGCACAAAGTACGTGCCCCCGAATCGTACTGTTACTTGTTACATAAAGTACTTACCACGGGCCCCGACACAGAGTAATCCTCCAGCGGGGAGGACGCTGGTCTCCGGCCAGACGCCCACAGATCAGACGCCGCTGATGGACGGCTCTCCTCCCCACCCTGCCTCCTGTGCACGGCTCTGGAGGGCAGAGCGGGTAGGTACTCGGCTGGGATGCGCGCACATACGCTCCCCCTCCCCCGCCCTGACCCCTCGGAGGACCCTGCCTCTGCCTCTCTCCAGATACAAACACCGTCCGTCCCCCCACCCCGACCCGGACCCCGCGTGGTTCTTCACAACAAGCCTCCGGGGAAGGGAACGGCGTGGGCGGCCCGTGAGCGTGGGCTGGTCCCTGCCGCGATCCAGAGGTACATCCTGTTCTGGCGTTGCCATGGCACAGCCGAACATCTGCCACAACAAACGGCTGTGGCCGGCGGCTGGCAGTGGGGCCGGGGCCGGGCAAGGGAGGCTGGGGCTGAGAGCGCGCGAGACCGAGCAGGACTCGAGCCGGACAGTGATCTGGGAAACCTCCCCGGCACCCCCGCCACCTCCCCGCGACACGTGCACGCGCACGCGCGCGCACGCATGCGCACACTGTGTCTAGGAGGCTTCCAGGGACTCGGCCCCGTAGGGAAGAAGAATTCCCGATTCCCAATTTTCTTCCTGGAGATCCTGGGGGAAGATCGCCGGCCAGCGCGAAGCCTTAGCAGGGCTTCCCTTCCTCTCCTCACCACCCCCCCCCACCCCCCCGACTGCCCCGAATTCTCATCCTGGTCTAGCTCGCTCACAGCCGGGCTCCCAGATCTGCCCTAGGCCCCATCCCGCTCCTAAAATGGAATTTGCTTTCCTGGTTGTTATTGTTGTTTTTCCTGATTAGAAAGTAAAACACAGTCATTGTATCAAAATCACATGATGTCCACAGCGACAATAGCTGCGCTCCTGGTGCATGAGCCAGCGGCTGAGCCACATACCTCTCATTAAAAATACGAATGCATAAAAGGCCCGTGGTACTTGCTATACATGTATTTGTCAAAAAAAACCCAAAACAAAACAACAACAACAAAAACCTGTTAAAATCTGATCCCGTGCGTCCAGCTGGGAATGCAGGTATTAACACATTTTCTACAGGAAGAAAACAGAGGCTCAGGTAGGTGACCTGCCTGAGGTCACTAGTGAGTGTCTGATCTGGATTTGAATCCAGGTTATACCAACATTAGAGAGCTTTAAGCCCAGAATCTTCCACTACCCCCACCACCCCCACCCTTTGCTGCTTCTCTTAGTTTCTTGAACACCTAGTCAGGTCCACTCCTTTTTTCAGGCCACACGCCCCCAGTGCTGACCTCATTCCTGCTGGAAGCCCCAGAGGTCCAGCTGAGGTCATGGTTCTGGCCCTAGACTTATGAAGGCCACACCCTGTCTGAGGCCTTTGGGCCCTCCTCCCCGCCCCCCCCCCCCCTCGTTTGCCTGTGTTCCTGCCCTCCAAGAGTTTTAGCACTCTCCCTGGGCCTGCCCAGGGCCCAGACTTCAGTGGTACCACACCTCTTCCCTCTGCCCACTTTCTCTGCCCTGCAGTGGCAGCTAAGTTGAGATCATAATGTTAGTTATAACAGGTGACAAGTCTTGAGCCATACCAGACAAGGTGGCTTTGTCATCACCATTGTTCAGGTGAAGAGACTCAGAAGTTGAATGATTTACCCGGGTAGCCCAGCCAGAAGGGAGACAGACTTCCAGAACCACCTCTTCCAGGAAGCCATCCCTAACAGCAGCCGGCCCTCCACTCCCCACCCCCCACTCCCTACCCCCACCCAAATCTGGAAGAGAGAAGTATTTAGTCGGAGTACCCCACTGGCCTGTACAAGACTGTGAGCCCCTTAGGTTGGGTGCTGAGTCAGGTTTATTGTGGCTCACCCTGGGCCTGACATAATAGGCACTCAATAACTATTTGTTCGATGAACGGATAAATAAATAAATGACGAATGATGGGGCTGATCTCTTCCCCTCTGGGGCCGTTAGAGGTTTGGGGGAGGCAGGTAGATCTCTTTGAATCTTTCCTCTGCTGCTTCCTGGCCGTGTGACGTTGGCCCAATTACCTAACCTCTCTGAGCCTCCATTTTCCTCTCTGTAAAATAGGGTGACAGTCTGTGGGGAGGGGTGGAGATGACCTACAACTGACTGCATGTGGTAGGTGTTCAGTAAACAACACTGCAGAGAGATAATTCAGGTTCAAAGTCAGGCAGTGAGGGTTCCAAATCTGAGATCCAATACCAACTGGCCGTGTGGCCTCGGGCAACTCACTGTCCTTCTCAGGCCTCGTTTTCCAGATCTGTCACTTGGGGATAATAACAGCACCAATCAGTTGGTGTGGTTGGGATTCAATGAGCGTCCACATAGTAAGTCCCCCATAAACATGGGCTTCCGTGATTTGGGGTGAGTTCTCCCACTTTTTCTACTCTACCCCAGGGCCTTGCTCCATACCAGGCACATGGTGGGCGCTGAGATTGCTGAAGGAACTGAATCTCATTTCTGTGGCTGTTTGGCTGTGGGCCCAGAGAGCCGAAGCGGTTCCCAGAACGCCCTCCCCACCCGGAGCCGGCTCTCGGGTGTTTTTCCACTTCACTTCCCGACTAAATGGGGACGGAGCCAAGGCCCTGTCTCAGCCTTTGTGCTGAGCCCAGTGGAGGTGGGATGGCAGCTCCTCCCGGCTAGCCTCTCCCTGCAGAGGCTGGAAAGGAGGTAGGGAAGGTTGGAGTGGCAGTGGAAGCCCCTCCAGAGTTAGGCCTGCACCCCAAGAGGTCGAAGCTAGTCAAACAGGAGAGCAGGGTTCAAGCCGAGCACCACCACTCCTAGCTGTGTGCCTGTGGACATGTCACCCCACCTCTCTGAGCCTCACTTCCTGGACACTGGACTGTCAGTAACACTAGTGCCCTCAAAGGATTGTTGGGAAGCAGGTGAAGGGTGAAGCATACAGTAAGTGCTCTATAAATGTACCTGTGGAGCATTCAGTAAGTGCTCTATAAAGGCACTCGCAGATGGGACCACAGTTTTTACAGGGTAGCTCCTGTCTCCAAAGACGGGGAAACTGAGGCCCAGAGAGGGCCAGTGACTTGTCCAAGGTCACAGAGCGTGTATCCTGCTGGGTCCAGCTGTAGCCTTAGCCATTCTCCCTGCTCAGCCCCAAAACAATCAGCAGGGCCTGGCTTCTGGGTAGACAAGGCAGGGGTCTCCCTAAGGCTGAGAGAGTGGGTGGGAGGGGTTGGAAGAGAGCAGTAGAAAGAGCCCCTTTGCTGAGGTCCTTGTTTTCTCATAGGGAGGTGAAGGGGAAACACGAGGTCAGCAGCCTCTGGGCTTGGGGTGTTATTAGAAGCTCCCAGAGTGCAAGAAGGAAGGGTCCCTGTCACTCATGTCCCCACCCCTGTGGGTCCAGAAGCCTCCCAGGGGTGGCAACAGGGTGTCCGGATGGTTTCTGCAGCCCCAGGAGGCAGGGAGGGGGTCTCTCTGGGCCAGGTGGGGGACTATGGGCGGCGCTGCCTTCTACAGCCCCGCCCACAGGATGCTCCCCTGCCCGCCTGCCCGGTCCCCTCCCAGGGACCCCAGGGACCACTCTCTTCCTCCTTCTACCTGGCCCACAATACACAGTCTGGAGGAGACCACGCGTGGCCTGGAGCCTCCTGAGTCCTCCCGCCTCCAGTGCAAGCATCCCAGCTGCGGGCCCTGCGTGCCTGCGGGCCTCCGGGTGCACCGTGTCTAGTGGGGTGAGGGGCGTGGCTGAAGGCCAAGGCAAAGAGCAGGTGCACTGAATACAATCAGGTCCCACAGGCAGGGTTTGAGACAGGCTTGGCGGTCTACACCAGATCACCCAGCTCACGTCAGCATCCCTGTGGGCCTGGCTGTGTCTTGTTTATCCCCGCTGGAGAGACAAGGAATTGAAATGGTAGTGATTCAGCCTCTCCTAATCTCACAAAGGCTCCATCCGGGCCAGCAGGACCTGGTCTCGCCTGCAGGCATCCAATTCCTCTCGGCTCTGACTCCGAGGCTCCATTCTTCACACTTCTCCTCCTTTGGGGATTAAAAAAAAAAAAAAAAAGACAAAACAAACGAAGGAACAAAAACCAACCATGAAGTGATTTAAAAAAAAAAGAAAACAAAACCCCCACAGTTCTCAAGTGCAAGTAATTTAGGCAGAGAAAAGGAGCACGGGGCGCTGGTCACGTTCCCGCTGGTCTTTCCAAATTTACAGCCCAAGTATCTTGCCGTCATCCCATTCCCAAATGCGGTACCTTGTGAATCTGCGGTAGTGTGATCCTGACAGCCACTTACTATGCTTTTCTCGTGTGCCGTATACCTTGCTAAGCGTTTAAATGGGATCTCATGGGGCACCTGGGTGGGTCAGTCGGTTGAGCGTCCGACTTCAGCTCAGGTCACGATCTCGCGGTCCGTGAGTTCGAGCCCTGTGTCGGGCTCTGGGCTGATGGCTCAGAGCCTGGAGCCTGCTTCCGATTCTGTGTCTCCCTCTCTCTCTGCCCCTCCCCCGTTCATGCTCTGTCTCTCTCTGTCTCAAAAATAAATGAACGTTAAGAAAATAAAAAATTTAAATAAATAAATAAATAAATAAATGGGATCTCGTTCGACCTCGCGGCAACCATGAGAGGTAGGCCCCACAATGCTCTCCATTTTGCAGTGAGGAAATGGAGGCACAGAGAGGCAGGGGGACCTGCCCGAGGCCACACAGCGTGTCCTCGGCAGAGATGGAAACCAAAAAGGGGTCTGCTCACTGCCAAAGCCTCATCTGCCAAACTGCTTCGATGGCGCTAACATGATAACAGGAAGCCTTGCTCGTTTTCTCCATCTCCTCTGGCTTGCCGACTGAGGCGGTGGAAGGGTTAGCATCCAAGTCTCTCACCCCATCGGCGTCTTCTCCCTGAGGGATGTGACTGTCCCAGGCCCTGGGAAAGGACTTGGTTTCAGCTGCAGGGGGCCGCCGCAATCTGGCGACAAGAAAAAACTCTTTGCATCTTTTAAAAGCTTGAGTCCTGGGAGCCTCAGGGAAAGAGGGACAGATGGGGCCATAGATTTCTTCCAGAAATGGTCTCATTTTCTTTGCAATCCCTGGATGGCTGATGTATTGAGGGTCAAGAAGAATGACTGGTCATCTCTCACTGAGCTGGTGGAGGGCAAGGGGGCAGGGGACAAACGTCTGTTTCTAATTAGCAGGAAATGGTAATATCTCTGCGGCCCTTCCTTATCCTGGGTGCTCCAGAAGATTCTCAGTGTCCCAATCAGTGTAGGTGGATGAGAACCAGTCCCTGACACCTAGCTGGACCATTTACTACCCAGAATCAAACCCTGTAGGCAGCCCGCTAAACCTCCGGTTTGAAACTAGTCTGGTGAAAGGCATATCTCAGCCACGCGGGCACTCAGTCACCAAAATGCTCAGCGTCAATTTTCTGGGAGTGTCGTGGAGAGAGCAGCCCAGCAGGAAGGATTTATACGTGAAGAGCCAGCTCCCTTCCCTCGTCGGTTCCACATTTGGGTGCCCTGAGCCACAATCTGCTACGTATCCTACGCAATCCGACGCCCACCCACAGAAACAACCAGGGCTCAGAGCCTGATGGTGTCCTGATGATGTCTTCCCAGTTCTTTCTCTCGGCACATGCACACAGATCATCGTGACTCCATTGTGTGGCTTCTCAGAAGAAGGACGCATAGGTCGTTTCCAATTTCTTACCGTTGAACGACGTTGTGGTGAACACCTTTATGCCTAATGCATTTGTAGCACCTGCCATCCTTCCTTAGACCCGATTCTCAGAAACGGTAGCCTATCTCCAACGGGGGCCCCAGCAATCCACACTTGCTCATGGTCACGTCTTTAGGAAGCCGACTTCCATATCGAATCAGGGCTGGCCTGCATAGGCATAAATGACAGTGTGTGACTTTCAAAGCTCAGTCATGAACGGCATTGCAGCCTCTGCCGTGGGCTCTTGAATCTCTCAGTCTGGGGAAGCCGGCCGCCATGTCATGAGGACCCTCAAACAGCCAGGGAAGATGCCCACCTGACGAGAAACTGAGGCCTCCCGCCAACGGCCGCACCAGCTTGTTAGCCATGTGGGCGAACCAACTTGGAAGCAGGGGTGGGGTCTCAGTGAAGACTTCCACGGACCGCGGTCCCGACTTTGATCTGCCTGCAACCTTCTAAGGAGCCCTCCCCCAGAGCCACACAGCGAGGCGGCTCCCAAATTGTCAACCCGCAAGAGATGATAAATGATTTTGTTGTGTTGAGCTAATACATTTTGGGTGATTTGTGTTACAGCTGCGGATAATTCATAGACTGGGCTGAAGACCAGACCACTTTCAAGACTCCTCATGGAGTCGGGAGTCATTCTTTCTTTCCTTTTCATTCTGCCAGATTGTCAGCTCTTACACTGACTTGCAACTAACTGGTCGGATGATCTCAAGTGGCTTCCTGATAGGAGTTCCCATCAGTTCTGGGGATGCAGAGCTTTGGAAAGCCCCATATGTGAGCAACAGCCCTCCGCACGCTGTTCCCACATGAAGATTGATTTTTGATTTGTGGCCGTGTGCACTTCAGGGAGAGATGTTCCCGGCTTGTGTCTGTGCCCAGTTAAGCCATCTAATAGCCCAAGCCAGGCAGCAGAGAAAGCCAATCCTGTTATAAGTTAACTGCCCCCTTTCTTTCTCTGGATTCTCAAAAACTTTTTAAGGAGTGTAAGCGAAAACATCTGGCTCACGGAAGACTATGTCATCAGAGGCCATGCAACCAGCATGAGGGTTATGGTGAGGAAGCCAAGCTTCCACTTGCTTGGCTCACGTCCTCCAAAGATCTCCCACTCGCTGCACAGACCCAGGGAAGCTGCATGGGTGCTTGGAGAGACCCTGAGGGTTCCATTCATTTAATCATTAATATGTTCAGTGAATATTTATTTAGCACCCCAGACACTGTTGAGAACATTCTAAGGAGTGGAAATAATGGTCTTTGTGCTTGACGTCATTCAGAGAGACCGAAAATGGAGTAGAAAGTCCATAGATGTTGTTGTTGATACTCGGTTCAAGTCCCAACTATTCCGTCTAGCTGTGTGACCCTGGACGGGTTTCTATACCTCTCTGGGCCTCAGTTTCCTCTTCTAAAAGGAAAAGATAACAACAGAATCTATTTGCAATGTTTTGAGGATGAAAGGAGATACGCACGTGACACGATTAGTACTGGACCTAGAACAATGGCATGTGTTTAACTACTGTAGAGTGTATTATTCTCAGTAGTGAAACGTCCCACCGTGCTTCGGATAAGCCCGCATCACAAATAAGACAGACCTATATTTGAATCCCAAGTGTGTGCATCACATGTCTTCTCCACGCTGAGTCTGTCTTTCTTTCTTTCTTTCTTTCCTTCTTTCTTTCTTTTAACATTTATTCATTTTTGAGAGACACAGAGAGACAGAGGGAGAGCAGGGAAGGGGCAGAGAGAGAGGGAGACACAGAATGGGAAGCGGGCTCCAGGCTCTGAGCCATCAGCCCAGAGCCGGATGTGGGGCTCGAACTCGCGGACCGTGAGATCGATCGTGACCTGAGCCGAAGTCGGACACTCAACCGACTGAGCCACCCAGGCGCCTCTATGTGGTAGATATTTCTATTAGCAAAGAAGATGGTTAGAAAAACAAACCATTGTGGGGCTCCTGGGTGGGTCAGTCGGTTAAGCGTCCGACTCTTGGTTTCGGCTCAGGCCGTGATCTCACGGTTTGAGTTTGAGCCCCGCATCGAGCTCTGTGCTAACGGCGTCAAGGCTGCTTGAGATTCTCTCTTCTCTCTCTGCCCCTCCCCCAGTCCCCTGCTTGTGCTCACGTTCTCTCAAAATAAATAAATAAATGTAAAAAAAAAAAAAAAGTAAAGAAAGAAAAACAAACCATTGCAATGCAGTGTGATCAATGCAAAGGTCTTTACAGGGGTGTGGATTTCTGAGGAACCGGCCTGCGATCCATTTGTGTAATAGAACCTTAAAGAGAACCTGAAAGAGCGAGTTCTCCTTTGACTCTGGGGCAGGAACTCTGGCTGCAGAGGCGGGACTCTGTGTGATGGGCAGGTGATCCCGGAAGTTCCAGGAGCAGTGGAGCTGTGATGAAGGGTCTGGTCTGTCGGACCAGAGTCCAGACTTCCGCTCCACCATTGACTTAGCCAAGTGAAATTAATCAATGCAGTCCCCTCTCGGAGCCTCAGTGTCCTCATCTGTAAAATACCGTCAATGATGACAGCTGGTCTGCACTGACTGCCAGCGATGTGTCGGACCTTGTTTTAAGTACTTTACCTTCATTTTAACTCTCTGAGTCTTCACATCAGCCCCGCGAAGTAGGTGCGATTATCATATCCCCATCTTACAGATGGGCAAGGTGTGGCACAGGGAAGTTAGGTCACTCTCTAGTCAGTGGCTGAGACAGGTTTTAATTTTTTTTTTTAATGTTTGTTTATTTAAGAGAGAGAGAGAGAGAGAGAGAGAGAGACAGAGCGCAAGCTGGGGAGGGACAGAGAAAGAGGGAGACACAGAATCCGAAGCAGGCTCCAGGCTCTGAGCTGTCAGCACAGAGCCCGATGTGGGGCTTGAACTCAAAAACTGCTAGATCATGACCTGAGCCGAAGTCAGACACTTAACTGACTGAGCCACCCAGGTGCCCCAGGAGACAGGGTTTTTTTTTTGTTTGTTTTCTGTTTTATTTTTTTTATGTTTGTTTATTTTTGAGGGGAGCGGGGCAGGAGGGGCAGAAAGGCAGGCTCCAGGCTCTGAGCTGTCAGCACAGAGCCCAACATGGGGCTGGAACCCACGAACCACAAGATCATGACCTGAGCCGAAGTTGGATGCTTAACAGACTGAGAGCCACCAGGCCCCCTGAGACGGGTTTTAAACCCAGGCAGTCAGGGTCCTTGGCCAGTGGCCCTGCTTTAGGGACTTGGAGGCGGCAGAAGGGGCCTCACTGCATGGTGTAGGAGGAGAGTGAGCCTTGGCTCCATGGCCTTGGGCAAGCTTCCGTGAGCTTCCATTTCCTTGTCTAGAAAATGGGAGGATAAGGGCTTTGTATCAGTTACCTACTGCTGTGTAACAAACCACTCCAAAGTGTTAGCGGCTTGAAGCAACATGCATTATTTCGCTCATGACTGGGGGGCTAACTTGGCTGTGGGTTTGCTCTTGCAGCTGTGGCCGGATGGAAGGTTGATCATGGCTGGATGGTCTAGGATGTCCTCACTCGTATGTCTGGAGGTTGGTGGCTGCTGGCTGGGGTGACGGGATGTGTCTGGGTCATGCAACTGTCGTCACCCAGCAGGCTAACTTCGTCTTCCTGGGCTTTTCACGTGGTGGCTGGGATCCAAGTAGAGCAAGAGAGGGTAAGCTCCCCACACAAACAGTTCACAGGTCTTTGCATGTGTCATGTTTGTTCACGTCCCATTGGCCAAAGCCGGTCCCAAGGTCAAGGCCTGAGTCAGCGTGGAGAGCGACTCCACAGGGCATGGCTAGGGGAAGGAGGAGAGTTGATAATCATTTTTACACTCTCACCTCAGCCTCCCTGGCGGGGATATTGGGAAGAACAAATGAGAAATGATACGGTTCTCAGTAGTAATGAACTTAACAGAAATCACTTATTGGCGTCCAGTAGGGGCTCAAAACAAGCTGAGTGAATAATCCTCACTTTCCAGGTGAGGGAACTGTTGTTCAAAGACACGAATAACTTGCCTAGCATCACACAGCTAATTCTTGAAACAGCTGGACTCTGAACCCAGGGCTGCCTGATTCCAAAGCTCTCGTTCATAGCCATCCCTCCTGCTGTTTTCCCAGCACACGTATTTCAGTTCGAATATGAATAGGGACCAATAGAAGCCCCTCTCTGGGTTACAAACCCGGTTTCTCCTGCCCTGCCTTGAAGGTCTGGCCTCATCTGAAAGAAGCCAGCCGACTACTGCTTGTTGTCTGTAGTAGTCTGGGACTGGGGGTGCAGTTGAGTCTGGCGCAAAGCAGAAACCGGAGAGCATTTGCTGGAATAAAAGATATTGCCACGTCTTCCCATCCTAAGAACTTGTGAATGCATGCAGACCCAGAGACAGAGAGAGAGAGAGAGAGAGAGAGCCACTTCGGTCCCCACATTGCAAACAATACCTTCCTGCCACCAAGTTTTGGTGTACAAAGCATCTGTGTCTTAGAGGGGTGTTCTCCCGTTGGAACTCTCCTCTGGGAAAAGCCATTTTCTCACCTCTCCAGAAAAGGAGGTGGCACTTCCTTGGGGAGAGAACAGATGATCTTATTATACCCAGCTTTTCTGCTGGGAAAGGCAACGGCTGGTGGGGGCTATGGTCAAAACCTGTAAAGGAAAAAGGGAACATATTCCAAACCACCGGAGAGGAGCTCATGTGCCCACCCCCACCCCCCCCCCCCCCCCCCCCCCCCCCCCCCCCCCCCCCCCCCCGGCAAGGGTCCAAGCCTGGTGTGATTTATCCTGGTGTGTTCAGGCATTTCCGACTCTCCAGGAGAGCATCATGTCTCTGAGGTCCCAAGTGTAGCCCCGAAGCTGGAGAGTAGGAACACGTGGGCCCGTTCAACTGGTTTCTTTGCTTTTGCTTATCTCTGAAAGTTTCCGTCATAAACAAACAAGGGTAACTCAGCAATTTGGAAAGACAGGCTGGGGAGGGGAGAATGCAGACTCTGAAGTCAGAGACATGCAAGATGGAGCCATATCATTTCAAGTTGCTTCCCCTCCGGAAGCCTCAGTTTCCTCTTCTGTAAAATGGGCATGGCAATAGGCCCTTTCTCCTAGGATTGCTGTGATGATTGAATGAGATCTTTCCTGTGAAACCCCTGGCCCAGTAAGACTTAGTAAAGCTCCGTATGTCTGAGCCCCGGTCTCTCAGCCTGGCTACCGATGACATCTGAGACCTAATACTTCTTTTGTCGTCGGTGAGATGGAGGCCGCCTCGTACATTGTTTCTAGCAGCATCCCTGGCCTCTACTCCCTAGATGCCGGTTGCACTGTCCAAGTCATGACAACCAAAAATGCCTCCAGACATTGTCCAATGTCCCCTTGGCGGCAGACATGGGAAGTATGATTGCCCTCAGTTGAGGAAGCATTGGTCTAAGCCTTTATCGTTGTTATTAATTAACAAATTAACAATAATCTCCTTTTCACGTGAGGCTGAGGCATCTGACTTGTGAGGGGAGCAAAAGCCAAGTTAGACTTTGGAAGCTGTTGCTCACACTGCTGTAGGTGGTACAGGCAATTGGAAAGCTGATGATCTCAACGAGATTTACTTACCTGGGTGAGCGAGTAGTCTTTGTAGTCTGTCTTTCTGGCCACATCCCTCACCTATAGTGTTCGGTCCGATTACTACACTGGAATGCGTTTGCCCATCCACTCTTCTTGTTTTCATCCAGGGTTGTTTCCATACCAAACAGCAGCAAATGTCCTTACGCACTGCAACTGACCCTCGTTATTGTGGACTCTGTACTTGCAAATTCAACTACTTGTTACGATTTATTTGCAGCCCCTGCTTTTGTAGTCATTCGGGGGCACGTGCACACAGCAGAGAAAATGTTACTCATCCCAGCTGAGATGGAAGGAGGCAATGCTCTGCCTTATTTTAGCTCTCCTAATGTAAAAAAAAAGTGTTCTTTCACCGTATATTTAGCATTTGTGTGCATTTGGGCCATGATTGGCTATTTAAAATGGCCCCCAACTGTAGTGCTAATGTGTGGTCTGAGATTGGGAATTGCAAGGAGGCGGGCGATGTGCCTTAGGGAGAAAATGCATGCGTTAGATAAGCTTTGTTCAGTCCTGAGTTATAGTGCTATTGGCTGTAAGTTCAATGTTAATGAATCAACTATATAAATATACATTAATTAACAACGTATATATTAAACAAGGTGTCTTATTATCTTTTTAAATTATATATATATATATTTGTAATGTTTATTTATTATTTTTGAGACAGAGAGAGAGAGAGATGGAACACAAGTAGGGGAGGGGCAGAGAGAGGGAGAAGCAGGCTCCAGGCTCTGAGCTGTCAGCGTAGAGCCCGCCGAGGGGCTCAAACTCATGGACCACGAGATTGTGACCTGAGCTGAAGTCAGACGCTTAACTGACTGAGCCGTGGAATAAGCCCCATTTTGTTATTATCATTTTTAAAAGTCATCTCTATGCCCAGTGTGGAGCTTGAATTTACAACTCTGAGATCAGGAGTCACATGCTCTACCAACCGAGTCAGCCAGGTGTCCCTAAAAAAAGGTGTCTTTAAACAGAAACACACATAAAACAAGGTTATATAGTCACTGGTTGATGAAATTGTTGTGACCGGAAGCCTGTTGGAACCGAGCCCTATATTTCCCCTAGGTGCAAGGATCTGGTATTTGATGTTTGTGGTGACTTCATTATAGAATAGAACAACAGTGAAAAATGAGAATTAACTGTATCTTTGTGTGTAACCATGATTATTGCCTCAGGATAAATTTCTGAGAATGGAATTATGAGCTAACATAGAATAGCCCTTCTGAGTTCTTTTGAGATTGTATCAGTCACCTCCTATTACGTAACAAACCTCAGTTTCCTCTGTAAAATGGAGATTTACAAAAAAACACCTTATTTTCCATCAGCTTAGACTGAAGATTCCTTGAGTTAGAATCTGGCAAATTGGTAACACTGGGCCTGGTGAGCAGTGAGTACCAGTTCTGTTATAATATTTATTTGTAGTGAGCATCTGTGGCAGGTGCTCTTACAAACAGAATCTCAGGTCAGCATCATTTTTCCCCATTGAAGAGATAAAGGACCTGAGACGTTGAGAAGGTAGCATGGTTCACCCAAAATCACAGAACCAGGACCGGTGGCAGGGCCAATCATGACACCAGGGTTTCTACCATCAGCTCAGTCCATCATAGCCATCAGGCATGGACTCAGCCCCCAGCATGTGCTGGGCCCTGGGCCAAGTGCGCGAAATGCGTTTTCTTGTGGATGTTCCCACGTCGCGAGGTGGTGTCAGACGAGGCTGAGTAGGGGGTGGAGTAGGGACTTTCATCCCCACTGGGTAGACATGAAGACTTCGCCCATTGGTGTCAGTGGAGACCACAGGAGAAGTCTGGATTTCCACCCCCACTGAGGAAGTGATGTGTTCATCTCTCTCCTCCAGGGTGGCATCAGAGGAAGCATAATAGAGAGTCAGGACTTTACCACTGTCTGATACAGTCCTAAACGTATGTAGAGGGAATCTTTAAGACAGTTATATGATAAACAAAGGAGACATAAAGGGAAATGAGTTTGCTAGACTTGACTTGAACTGGTGAAATGACACCAGTAGACTGTGAACATGATATAGGCTTAGCCTATCTATAATGTAATACTTAGAGCCACCACTCAAAAAGCTATACAAAGAGATACACTCAAAACCACTAGAGATAAATCGAAGTGGAATTCTAAAAAATGTTCAAGGAACCCACGAGAAAGCAGGAAACAGAGAACAAGACAAATGAAAAGTAGAACAAGCATAAATCACAAAACAATACGTCAGATCAAGCTTTAACAAATCAACAATTACTTTAAATGTAAAGGGTCTAAATACACTAATTAAAAGATAGAGATTGGGAGAGTGGATCAAAACGCACTTCAAATATGTCAATATAAGCAGGTTGAAAGTACAACGATGGAAAAAAAAGATACATTATGGAAGCATTAATCAAAAGAATTCAAGAGTGGCCATGTTAATATTAGATAAAGTGTATTTCGGAGCAAAGAAAACTACCAGGAAGAGAGGAACATTTATAATGATAAAAAGGCAATCCACCAAGAAGACCCAGTAATCCTACATGTGTATACAGCAAACATCAGAGCTGCAGAATATATGAAGCAAAAAACAAAACTGAAAGGAGAAATGGACAAATCCATTCTTGTAGTTTAATATTTCAACACTCCTTTTTCAACAACTGAAAGAACAACTTGACAAAAAAATTGGCATTTTTTGGTCAATAGCAAGGACGCTATTAACCAACAGGATCTGATTGACATTTGTAGAACACTCTGTTGAACAACAGCATACACATTCTTTTCAAGTACCCGCTGAACATATACCAACATAGGCTATATCCTGGGCCATTCAAAAGGAACTTCAACAAATTTAAAACAATTAAAGAAATCGTACAATGTGTTCTCTGACCATGAGGAAATCAAATTAGAAAAGAATAGCAGAGACATAACAGGATAATCTCCAAACACTTTGAAACTAAACAACACACTTATAAATAATTCATGAGTCAAAGAGGCAGTCTCCAGGGACATTTAAACATACATTGAACTGAATGAAAACAACAATGCAAACATCAAAATGTGTGTCACACAAGCTAAAGCAGTACTGAGAAAGAATTATATAGTATTATATATTATATAGTATTAGCTAAAGTCTCACAGCAGTAATCTAAGCTCCCACATCAAGCACCTAGAACAGGAAGTGCAAAATAAATCCAAAGCAAGAAGAAGGAAGGAAATAATAAAGGGCACAAATCAATTAAACTGAAAATAGAAAGACAATAGTGAAAATCAACGAAACAAAGAGCAGTTCTTTGGAAGAATAGGTAAAAGTGACAAATCTCTAAGAATGATCAAGAAAACAAGACAAAAAGAAGACACAACTAACCAGTATCAGGATGAAACAGGAACTATGGCTACAAACCTTGCGGACAACAGAAGATAAGAACATTCTACAAACGACTCTATACACATACATCTGACCACTTAAAGGAAATGGGCCAATACCTTAAAAAGCACAAACTATCTTAAGTAACTCAGTAGGGAACAATTTGAAGAACAATATAACTATTAAGGAAGGTGAATTTGCAATTTAACAGCTCCCCCTCAGAAAAAGTCTCTAGATCCATATGGCTTCACTAGAAAAGCCTAGCAAACATTTAAAGAATTAATAGCAATCTACACAATCTCTTTCAGAAAATAGAAGAGAAGGAAACACATCCCACCTCATTTAATTAAGGCAGTGTTATTCTGATATCAAAATCAGGCAGAGAGTACCAAAAAAAAAAAAACCTATAGACCCATATCCCTCATTAGTTTAGAAACAAACATACTTAAAAATGCATTAGCAAAGAGAATTCAGCAACATATAAAAAGAATTATACACCATGACCAAGTGGAATTTATTCCAGGCTTATAAGGCTGGCTCAATATTCAAAAATCAACCAGTCTAACTTCCCTTATTAATAGGCTAAACCAAAAAAATCATATGGTCATATCATTTGATGTAGAAAAATATTTGACAATATTCAACAGCTATTCATGATTAAAACTCTTTTAAAAAATAAGAATAAAGGGGAAACTTTCACAACTTGATAAAGAGTATAGCTAACCTCATAGTTAATGATGAAAGACTGAATGCTTCCCCCCTAAAGTCAAGAAAAAGGCATGGATGTTTGCTCTCACTGTTTACTCAACATAGTACTGGAGGTTCTAGCCAGTGCAATAAGGCAAGAAAAGGGAACAAAAGGCATACAGATCAGAAAGGAAGAAATAAAACTATCCCTATTTATGCATAACATGATTGTCTACATAGAAAATCCCAAGAAATCTAAAAAATACCTCCTGGAACTAATCAGTGAGTTCAAGAAGTTTGCAAGAGGCGTGCCTGGGTGGCTCGGTTGAGCATCTGACTCTTGATCTCAGGCCAGGTCATGATCCCAGGGTCGTGGGATTGAGCCCTGCATTGGGCTCTGCGTGGAACCTACTTAAGATGCTCTCTCTCTTTCCCTCTGCCCCTCCCCCCACTCACAGCCCCCCCCCCAAACATAAGAAAAATAAATTTTTAAAAATTAAAAAGAGAAGGTTGCAGGATGCAAGTTAAACATACAAACAAATTAATTATATTTCAGTATACTTCCAAGGAACTCACAGACACTGAAATTTAAAAATACAATGCTACTTACAGTTAAAAAAAAATTACTTAGGTGTGAATCTCACAAAACATGTATAGGGCTTATATCCTGAAACAGACAACACAATGAAAGAAATCAAATAAACAGACCTATGATGTTATGGATTAGAAAACAGCACAATAAAGCTACTGTCACTTCTCCCCAAACTGATATACAGGTTTAACACAATTCCTATAAAACCTCAGGAAGACGTTTTTGCAGATATAAACAAGATTATTCTAAAATTTATGTGGAAAGGCAATGAAGTTAGAATAACTAAAACATTTCTTAAAAAGGGAAAAAAGTGGACAGAAACAGTGTACCCAATTTCATGATTTATTATATAACTTCAGTAATCATGACTGTGTGTTAATGGCAGAAGATAGATAAATAGATCAATGCAAGAAATAGAGAACCCATAAATAGACCCACATAAATATGCCCGATGGATATCTGACAAAGGTGCAAAATTAAAAGTCAATGGAGGAAAGATAGCAATTCCAAAAAATGATACTAGAGCAATTGTACAATTGTTGGCCAAAAAAAAAAAAAAAAAAAAATTAACCTCAGGGCCCTGGGTGGTTCAGTTGGTTAAGCAGGTTAAGCATCAGACTCTTGATTTCAGCTCAGGTCATGATCTTGCAGTCTCGAGATCAAGCCCCACATTGGGCTCTGCACTGACAGTGCAGAGGCTGCTTGGGATTCTTTCTCTCCCTGTCTCTTTGCCCCTCCCCTGTGTCCTCTACCTCTCTCTCTCTCTCTCTCTCTCTCTCTCTCTCTCTCTCTCAATAAATAAACATTAGCACACACACCCCCAAATTAACCTCAACCTAAGTCTCAAACTTTATACAAAAATTAATTCAACAAAGGGACTCCTGCTTGACTCAGTTGAAAGAGCATGTGATTCTTGATCTTGGGGCTGTGAGTTCCAACCCCACGTTGGGTATAGAGATTACTAAAAAAAAAAAAAAAAAAAAAAAGATAAACTTCAACAATAGTGCAATATGGATCACAGACTTCTTAGATTTAATACCAAAAGCATAATCTAAAAAAGAAAAATTGATGTGCCTGGTGGCTCAGTCGGTTAAGCATCTGACTCTTGATTTCAACTCAGGTCATGATCTCATGGTTGTTAGATCGAGCCCCACCTTGGGCTCCAAGCTGAGCAAGGAGCTTGCTTAAGATTCTCTCTCTCCCTCTTCCTCTGCCTCTCCCCTGCTCACATTCTCTCTGTCTCTCTCAAAATAAATAAATAACTAACTATTTTTTTAAAGGAAAACCGACAAACTGAATAAAATTAAAAACATTCTCTTTGTGAGAGACTACACTAAGAGGAAGAAAAACCACTACATAATGGGAGATACTTTTGGAAACCACATAGCCGACAGAGGACTAGTACGTAGAATATATAAAGAACTCTCAAACTCAAAAATCAAAATGACAAATGGTTCAATAAAAAAAAATGGGCAGAAGACATGAAGAGATGGCAAATAACCATAGGAAAAGATTTCAACATGTTTAGCCATCAGAGAAATGCAAATTAAAACCACAATAAGATATCACTATTTACCTATCAGAATGGCTAAAAAATAATAATGACAACACCAAATGCTGGTGAAGATGCAGAGAAACTGGATCACTTATGACTCACTGGTTGATAGGGATGTAAATGGTACAGTGACACCAGCCAATAGTTTGTCAGTTTCTTAAAATACTAAACATACAATTACCATATGACCTAACCATTGTACTATGGGGAAATTATTTGTTAACAGAAAAATAAAAATGTATGTTCACACATAAATCTGTACGTGAATGTTTATAATGTTTATAGCAGCTTTTAAAATATATATATAATAAACCACTCCAGACTGGAAACAACTCTTCAAGGGCTGAATAGTTAAACTGTAGTACATCCATGCCATGGAATACCATTCAGCAATAATAAAGAACAAACTATTCACACATGCAACAACCTGGGTACATCTCTAGAAATTTAAACTGAGTGAAAAAAAGCCAATCCCATGGGGCGCCTGGGTGGCTCAGTCGATTGAGTGTCCGACTTTGGCTCAGGTCACGATCTCACAGTTCATGAGTTTGAGTCCCACTCATGCTCTCTCTCTAAAAAATAAAAAAAAAACCAAACATTAAAAAAAAAGCCAATCCCCAAAAGTTGCATTCTATGTCATTTTGTTTGTCATTCTTGAAATGGCAGAATTTGAGAAATAGAGAACAGATGAGTGGTTGCCAGGAGTTAAGGGGGGTTGGGTAGGAGGGAAGTGGGTGTGGCTCTGAACAGGCAACGAGATTTTGTGGTTTTGGAAATGTTCTGTATCTTGACTGTATCAATGTCAACATCTGGGTTGTTATATTGTACTATCATTTTGCAAAATGTTACCATTGGGGGAACCAAGATAAAGGGTTCATATGATCTCTTTGTATTCTTTCTTACACCTGCATGCGAATCTACAATGATCTCAAAATGAAAAAATTAATTAAAGGGCACCTGGGTGGTTCAGCATCTGATTCTTAGTTTTGGCTCAGGTCATGATCTCACGGTTCCTAGGACAGAGCCCTGCCTTGGGCTGACAGTTCAGAGCCTGCTTGGGATTCTCTCTCTCCCTCTCTCTCTCCCCCTCCCCCACTCACGCTCTTTCTCTCTCAAAATAAATAAACGTTTTAAAAATTTTTAATTAAAAAAAAAAAGGCAATCCTTCTGTGGCTGCTCAATCATTTCCAACTCCTCGTTTGCAGAAAGAAGGAGTCAAAGCGGTGAGGATCAAGATTTATCAATGTGGTGTGAATTTTAATATTCTCTGAGCTTTGTCCTCTTCTGTCACTCAATTAGGGGTTTTGCCTGCTGAGATTACTCCAGGGGTTTTCAGTCTCATTTATTTAATATTATTATTATTTGTTAATGCTTCCACAGGGCTAATTCACTCAGCTTCCAGGTTGCCTTGGCAACCCAAGACGAATGTCCCCATTGGGTAGAAAGAGAAACCAGAAAAACGATGCGCTAAGGAGCCTCCAAATGTAGGTTTTACAATCCTTTCTTCTTCATACGTGAGCTGGCCCCTGTGTCATGTAGGATTTGGAATCACGCTTATTTTTCCTGATCATTAAGTTCCCTTTCATCTAGCATGTGTCTCAGGTCACTTTAGAGATCACTGGCTTTGAGAACTGGAGAAGACTCTAAAATCCAGCATCTCGGGCAGCTGGGTGGCTCAGTGGGTTAAGCGACTGACTCTTGATTGCGGCTCAGGTCACGATCTCACAGTTGGTGGGATTGAGGCCGGTGGTGGGCGCAGAGCTTCCTTGAGATTCTCTCTCTGCTTTTCTCTCTCTCTCTCTCTCTCTCTCTCTGCCCCTCCCCCACTCTCAAAGTACATAAATAAACATTAAAAAATAAAATGAAATCCAGCATCTCACCTGGATCCGGGTCCCTTCATGTAAGGGCCGGCTTGGGCAGAGCCAAGATTTCCTTCAGGCTCACAAAGGGACTGCTATGGTTTCTAGAACAGGGATGGGGCAGTTTTCTCCCAGGAAAGGGTTATGCAATTTTCCTGCTGTTTCTGGGAGTAGGAACTCTCACCTGACCACATTCAGGGCAGGTGTGGGGTGGGGTGGTAAAGTGACCTTGCTTCTGGCCTTGTTTCTTGTGCAAAAATCACCTCTCCCAACCCAGCGATAAAACCAGGAACTGAAACAGTCACCTGGAAGGGGAAGGTCTGGAGATCTTTCTTTCTCATTGTATTCCATGGTTGTTCTATGGTGTTATCATCTGGGGGGAATTGGTGTCGTGGGAGATTTTACTTCTAATCTAATCATTTAAAGACCTGGGATAAGTGAATCAACAAGTTTTAAACAACTGCTGTATGACAGGCAACTGTACTGGATGCTTTGCCATACCTTAATGCATTGAATCTGAACTCCTGAAATCTTCAAATCCCCTCCCTGAAGTAAGCATTTGGATGCGCCCCACTGAATAAAGAGAGTAAGACTCAGAGAAGGAAAATGACTCGCCCAAGGTCACACAACTGGTGAGTAGAGGAGTTTGAACGTAAGGCCAAGTCTGCCAGGATCTAAAGTCCCTGTTTTCTCTGTTCCTTCATGCAGCCATAGAGGCAGTTGAGTGTAAGGGCTAACTGGCAAAGGGTGCAAATTCTGCCTTTAGGGGGACGTGCGTTCTATCATTAACTCTGCCTGGCTCAAGCTGTGTGATCTGGGGCAATTCATTTAACTTTTTTTAAAGTTTATTAGTTTATTTTAGGGGGGGGGAAGGGAGGGGCAGAGAGAGAGAATTCCAAGCAGGCTTTGCACTGTCAGCACAGAGCCCGACGTGGGGTTCAAACTCAGGAACCGTGACATCATGACCTGAGCTGAAATCAAGAGTCGGTTGCTCAAATGACTGACCCATCCAGTCCCCCCACTTCTTATTTTCTTCACCTCTATTGATGAGGATTAAGAATTGTTTTTTGTAGCCATAGGATTGTTGGGGGGGGGGGAGATTTCAGGGGATTTTGTGCTCAAAGCACTCAGATAGTCCCTGGCACATAGAAGCGATGGAAAATGTTGGCGATAATCTGTTCCCAAAGAGTAAGCCAGCTTGTTTCCTGGTTCCTTCTCAGAGCACTGCATCAACCTTCATTTTCCCCAAGCCACTCAGAGCTCTGCTGCTATCAATGCCCTTGCTTCATTAAAAATAGGAATCCTAATAATAGCCAAGCGTTTTTGTGCATCACCAAATGCCTGGCATTGCACTAGGTGCTCTGCTATCATCATCTCTCATTTAGACGAAGTAAGTGGCCAAGTCTTGCTGCGGAAGGGATGCTCAGTCCCTCCTGTTAGTGGCTGCTTGAAGGCAAAATGAAACTCACCCCTCCACTTTGTTGAGGGCACAGCAGTAGCAGCAACAGGTACCATTTGTGAAGGGCTCATCACAAGTTAGGCGCCCTACCTAATGTATTACTAAGCTCAAGGAATCCTTCCAGGGAGTGACTTCTACAGTCCCTACTTTACTGCTAAAGAAACTGAGGCCTAGAGAGGATAAGTAAGTTGCTGTTCTAGCTCTTTTGGTTCAAGGTGGACCATGATTTACATAACACACATTTCTGAGGCCAATGCCTAAAATGAAAAATCCCTCCTTGCGAATTGCAAAGATGCCTTGCTTTGTTGATTCACTTCCTCGGGTCCAGTTTCCCCAAATCTTGGTATTTCAGAGCTTGGTATTTCAGAATGGGACTCTATTAACAGGACAGCTTCACGCGAAAGATCAGGAAATTTTGGCCTGAAGAGGCGAAGGGAACTGACCTAGGACACATCGTCTGAACAGCAGCCAAGATGAGACTCGAATCCACTGCCCTTTGGCCTGGCTGGCCCAGTTATTAAGCAAACGGGTGAGGGGCTTTGGCCAGGAAAAAGAAGGGAAGGACCTTGTATCTTTTATTTCCTCATCTGCAAAATGGGGTCAAGATGGGACCTCCTTGAGTAGTGGTGTGGCCCAGTCCAGGGACAGCCACCCTGTGCTAGGAATGCGACAATGGAAAGTGCAGGGCGGGCCTGAGCGCTGGCAGTCCCCAGAAGTGGAAGTGGGAGGGGGCGATGGCAGCAAGGACAGAACTTCGGAAGCCGGAGGCGCGAGTTCGAGAATTCGGGGCGGGGCTTAGAGGTTTACGGGTTTAGATAGGCAGTGGGCGGGGCCCGCGGGATGCAGAGACTAGGGTGGCTGGCCCGTGGGTGGGGCTTTCTAGAAGCGGGGCGCGGTTTCGCGGGGCCGCTGGGCCAGTTCGGCGGCTACGAGAGGGTAGGCGGGCTTAGGGAGCCCGGGGGCCGGCTAAGGGTTTGGTTAGGGCAGTGGGCGGGGCTCAGAGGAGCTGACGTTCCGGTTTGGAGAGGCTCTGGGAACCTTTGAGGAGCTGGAAGATGTGGCCCCGCAGAGCCAAGCGGGTCAGTGGGCGGAGCTCTAAGAATGCGGCTCCCCGTTTTGAGGAGCAGTGGGCGTGGCCCTCCGGCTAGTTGACTAGTGGGCGGTGCGTGTGCTTCGGCACCACCTTCCCCCGCAGCCCACCCGCATCCCTCGGCGCGACCAGAGGGGGCGCTAAGGAGAGTGGGGCGTGGAACGAGGGGTGGGAAGTGGGCTTCCCCTCCCGGAAGTGGGCGTGGCGCTCGGCAGCCTGAGGACCCTCTGGTTGGGCGCGGCGCGGCGCGGGGGCGGGGCCTGCGTGCGGCGGCGGTGGCGGCGGTGGCTGCCCGCGCCCCTCCCCCGCGAGGCGCTCAGTGCCAGGCGGGAGGCGGCAGCGGTTGGAGGCTACGCCGGGCTTTGCAGCGGGGACTTCGGCGGCGGCGGCGGCGGCGCCTCAGGCACTTCGGCCCTGGTGAGCAGCGCGCGCCGGGCGGGGCCGCTCGGGAGCGAGCCGGCGGGCCGACCGGCCCTCTCAGCATGTGCCGGCGCCGGCTGACAGGAGCCGGCGGGGCGTGGAGCAGGGCCCGGTGGAGGGGAGTGGGCTGTGGTGGGCGCGCGGGGCGCGGATCCTTGGGCCGGGGCTCCCCCGGCCGGTGTGTCTCGGGTTGCAGCCGGGGCTGCTGGCCGAGGTTCGGGACCGAACCCCTTGGCCTGGGGAGAGAGCACTGGGATCCCTTTGGGAGGCGGCTGCCCAGGGGAGGCTTTCAGGGCTCCAGACCCCTCCCGGCCGGGTGAGGAGCCGCGGGCTGAGTGGGGACGGGGCTGCCCGAGGAAGGATTTGAGGGGCTGGGGACTCGCCTGGCTGGGTGGGGCCTGGGGTGGGGAGGGGCTGCTCGGGGCCAGGGCGCCCAGCCGGGGGGCCCCCGGGCCTGGGGGCGGGGTTTGAGCCGCCCTGGGGAGCCAGTGGGTGGGGGGTTGGCCGGGGCCGGGCTCACGTGGGGCCGGGGCAAGCTGGGGCCCTGCGTGGGAGGGGTAGAGGGCGGCGGTCTGGCCCGAGGACTGCTGGCTGTGGGTGCGAGGCCAGCGCCGGGCCCTGAAGCTCTAGCTCGGGGGTCGGGAAGGGCGGGGCACGGCTGGAGCTGGAGTAACGTGGGTGGGGGGCGGCTTGGGAAGCGGACGAGCCGGGCGGTGGGAGCGGCGGGCTGGGAGGGCTGGGACTGGCGGGGGGTGGGGGGTGTTGGTCTCGAGGAAGAACGGAGCTGGCACGCTGCTTGCAGGGTCGGGGGCCAGGAGCGTCTGAGTGAACTGGGTGATTCCGAGATGTGCTCCCCCAATAGCGGAGCAGCTGGCGAGGGACGCAGTCAAAAGGAGCGAGGTGCAGGTGGGGCTCCGCTGCGCCTAAATGACTGGGGATGAGGTCAGATGTTGAGGGTGGAAATGCAGGAACCCAGCTCTCCCGCCTGTCCACACGGGCGCGTACACACCAGCTCTCCGTCTCCCAAATGCTTTGAATGTGTTGGGGGAAGTGGCAGGCTGCAAGGGAGCGCCGAGAAGAAAGGGGCTTCCTCTTGGAGGGAGGCGCTGGCCCTGCGGTCCTTTTTTGGGAGCGTTCAAAGGTTTTTTTTTTTTTTTTTTTTTTTTTTTTTGATCGCTGGAAAAGGAAACGTAGGCTTTACGGCATCATGGTTTAGAATCACATCCTATATTTGGCCTTAATGTAGGCTGCCCTTGTTTTGTGGTGTCCAGAGTACTTCCTCTACATGTTGGAAACGTGGGATTCAGTGTGAGAAGCAAATTGCAAGTTGTTCGTCTCCCCCAGGATAGGAAGATACAAAGGCCTTTCTTTCCTGTAAGACATTTAAACAATTGAATATAGTGCGAGGTTTTAAACTGGTGCTGGGTGGTGAATGTCTTTAGTTTCGGTAATAGTTATCACAAAATATTAGGCCCTCTTACCGCAGCCTTCCTGCCTGGGATTACGTTCTAAAACAGTACTTGTAGGGCTCTTAGTCACTCCATATAATAATGCATTTCATTGTCCTTATCTGGCAGAACTCTCTCCTGACACCAGGGCCTGCTAGAATAGACAAAAACATGATTAAGTATAAGCAGTTGCTTTGTACCGTCTGTTCATTTGTGAAGGCAAATAGATATCTGTTTATATATCTTCACTTTCTGCATTCTCTGTAAAACTGAAGAAATGGGAAAAATCTGTTTTGGACTTGATTCTGTGTATTTCAGAAAACGAACTTTAGGAAACTAATTTTCTTTTCGGAGTGGAGGTACATTTCAGAGACACGGTGTTTGGGTGTGAAGTCTACTAGTAACCCTGGGGTCTGAGAGGTTGCATAAATATGTGGAGGCAGGGAATGAAATAAAACTGGGAATTGTGTTGTAAATTAGGCCTGATGTTCAGTCTTTTGTGATAGGTGATAGTCTTGTGTACTGAGGATTGAACAAAGATTGGTATGAAAGTCGGGTACACACCTTTTTGACAAATCCAGAAGGTGCCTTTTCCGTATTTGTTTTTTATTATTTGTGGAAGGTACATTAAAGCCCGATGAATTTCTTTTTAATTTTTTAAAAATTTTTAAACTTTTTTTTTTTAACGTTTATTTATTTTTGAGACCGAGACAGAGCATGAATGGGGGAGGGTCAGAGAGAGAGGGAGACACAGAATCTGAAGCAGGCTCCAGGCTCTGAGCTGTCAGCACAGAGTCCGACGCAGGGCTCGAACTCACGGACCGTGAGATCATGACCTGAGCTGAAGTCGGACACTTAACCGACGGAGCCACCCAGGCGCCCCAAGCCTGATGAATTTTAATAGACACGTACCGGTGGGCTATCACTGCACATAGTATTGAATGTGCATGGTCATCTGTTACTTTGCAGATTGTGCTAATCAGCATTTATGTCTATTAATTTATATATGGTTTAGAATTAGGTTCAGGGTGACAAATAGTAGTTTTTAAACACTTTATTTTTTTTGATTTACATTTTACGCTTAATGCACCTGTCACTTTTGGGATCCACTTCAACCATGAGGAGGAGAGTCACTCCAGTGCCTGTGAAATGGAATGTTCAAAAGGATAAATGATAAGTTCTCAGTTATGTGACTGGGAATGTGGAGATTCAGTTCTTTATAATGGCAGATTGTTTCTTAATGCTTTGATTTGTCACAAACTCGTACTTTAGAAACAGATATTGTTACCTGGGCTGTTTTACCTTTGACTTTTTCAGAGGTGAAACAATAAGAAATTACGGTGCCTCTCGCATATTCAGGGTACAAATACATGTTCGTTTTTCATTTGGTGACTTCCCTATGTTATCCTGTTTCTGAGTTAAAAAAAAACTGTTTTCTGACACTTCTCTGTCTTTTTCAACTTAAGTTGCCTTTTCTGTATTAAAACATGGAAATCGTCATGAATATTTCAGTATGACCTAGTACCTAGAATCTTAAGTAATAGAATCTCTCTGGGTTTTCTTTGCCCTAGTTTGGATCCTTTAAAATGAGTGAGCAAGATTCTGTACTCCTTTTTGAGAGCTTGTTTGTATTTTAATAGTGCATAACAGGATCTTTTTTGTTTTATAACTGCTTTTTAAGGTAGAATTCGCATACTGTACAATTTACCTGTCTAAAGTGTACAGTTCAGTGGTTTTTATTATATTCACCCACACTTTTAGAACCTATCCATCAGTCCAGAAAGAAACTCCAAACTTATTAGTCACTGGTCTTCCAGCCCCCCCCCCCCCCATTCTCATCCCTCCCCTGCCCTACGCAACCGCTAGCCTACTTTCTGTCACTATGAATTTGCCTGTTTTGGACATTTCATGTAAATTTCATATAAATCATTCAATACTGGTCTTTTGTGTCTGTCTTTTTAAATCATAATGTTCTCAACATTTGTGTTGTAGCCTGTATCAGTACTTTATTCTTTTCTTAATGGTCGAATAATATTCTGTTGTATGGATATACCGTGTTTTGTTGATCCATTCATCCGTTGATGCACATTTGGGTGTTTTCCCCTGTTTGGTCATTATGAATAATACCGCCGTATGAACATTCCTGTACAAGTTTCTGTGTGGACATGTTTTCATTTCTCTTGAGAATTGCTGGGTCATACTGGTTACTCTGTGTTGAACTATGAGAGGAACTGCCAGACGCTGTTTTCCAAAGCAGCTGCATCATTTTACAATTCCACCAGCAGTGTATAAAGGTTTCAGTTTCTCCACATCCTTGTCACATTAGCTGTTCTCTTACTTTTTGACTCTAGCCGTCCTAGCGGGTGTGAAGCAGTATCTCATTGTAGTTTTGATTTGCATTTTCTGATGGCTAAGGATGTCCTGCATCTCCTGAAGTCATCAGCAGACAATTGTATATTTTCTTTGGAGAAATCTCTGTTCAGATGTTTTTCTTATTTTTAAATTGGGTTCTGTTTTTATTGTTATGAGTTATTTATATATTTTAGATTATATAGTGCCTTATCAGATGTATGATGAGCAAAACGTTTCTCCAATTCTGTGAGTTGCATTTTCACTTTCCTTGATAGTGTCCTCTGAAGCACAAAATTTTGGTAACATTCAATTTATGCATAATTGAGTCAGAATTGATAATGGAGTTAAAAATTGTTTAGACCCCAAATCACCTCGTCATCAGTATCTTGGTTATATAAATTAAAAGCCAAATGTGAAAGAGTTAGGGAAAGATTTAAATTAGTTCTAGATCAGAAAGGGTTCATCAGGAACATGTCATTCCCCTGCGGAAATCCTCCGGTGGCTTCCTACCTCCTCGTCTGTGGTTAAAGTTCAGGCTTCTTCGTGGGGTTGTGGCTCAAGGTGTCTCCGATTTCAGCCTGCCTCGTCTCTCATTACTCTCCTACCTGTGTTTTCATCGTTGCTGCCACTTCCCCAAACATCCCGGCCTTCGGATCTTCTCGTGATGAGCTCATTACTGCGCACCCCGCATTCCTTCCATCTGCTGAGTCCCGGTTGTCCTTTGGGAGCCTCCTTCCTCATCCCTGCAGGCAGACGTCGTCCTTGTCTTCGTGCCTCCTCCATCCATCACTACTGTCTGCTGCTACAAGGAGCTGGGCCTGAACTCGAGCTTCCTGTCTGGGAGGCGCCTTCCATAGAAGGCAGGATGTGAGAGAGAAGTTCGCTTGCAAGGCGGACCGGGTTCCCTTGCTCACCGCTTGGTCTCGAGCGCCTGTTGGGTTGTTTGCTGAATGAAGGGTGATTGAAGTTAATCGGAAAGATCTTGAGGTCAGTGCACGTCTCGGATTATTATACACGTCTTTGTGGCCTGGGCTGAAGTAACGCCGAGTGATTCCCCTCTGCCTTTCTGGCACCCAAGTCCAGCCGTTGCCAAAAAATCGCTCAGACGTAAAACCAAGCGTTTGAAGCATTTGTCCAAGGGCGGAACATCCTCGCGGGTTCTCTCCCCTTGATGACCAGCGGCGACCGGTGCACAGCCTTCTCAGTAGGACAGATGGCCAGGGAACATTTTTAGTTTGGTAGGATTTACCACGCCAAATGGAGGCCAGCCCTGCTGGTGTGGAGTCGGTCAGTACTGGAACCACCTCTGTGTATACCTGATAACGGGTGTAAACTGGGTTTTCAGGGCACACGCTTTCTTGCTTTTCATTCTTTTTTCCCCTGCTCTCTTCTCTCAGAGCATCTGACTCAGGTAGTAGTCTTTAGTTATGTTTTGTGTTCTTATGTTCATTTTTAATACTTTCATTGAAAATACTCCACTTAGCATCTTAAGAATTAGGAGAAACCAGGGGCGCCTGGGTGGCTCAGTCGGTTAAGCATCCGACTTTGGCTCAGGTCACGATCTCAGGGTTTGTGAGTTCGAGCCCTGCGTCGGGCTCTCTGCTGTCAGCACAGAGCCTGCTTTGCATCCTCTGTCTCCCTCTCTCTCTCTGCCCACAACCCCCTCAAAAATAAATAAACATTAAAAAAAAATTAGGAGAAACCAGTCGGCTTTTGGGGGAACATTTCTTTTGTGTGCGTGTTCTATTGAAGTGGTTGGCTTATGGTAAGGGAGTAAAGAAAAGAAAAATTTCTTCGTCTCACTGGGCTCTCATCTCTCCCTTATATAGTTGAGCTGCCACAGAGTTTTGTATACAAAGAAACTGAGGAATTGAAAGGTGCAGGCCTTTAGAGCTGGACCGAGCTGGGTTTCACCCTTGGCTCCACTTTTGAATAGCTGTGACTGCCAATCCCCTCACCTCCCTGGGCCTGTTTCCTCTTCTGTGGTGTGGAGATGCTGATGGTGCCTTGTTGGGTCATCGAGTAGACAGTGAATAAGTTTGTGTTCCCTCCGTCTTCACTCTTCGTGTCTGTTAATGAATGGAACTGGGGAGAATCAAGTAGAGTAAGTTCAATACATTTCATTTCTGATACTGAGCTATTAATGTATGAATTCCTACTCCCACCTCAGCATTTTAGACTTCAAATCAAAGTTGAATTCCTGAAGAGGGAAAAAAAGTCTAATTTTAGGGTAGGAAGGTAATATTAAAGATAAGGCGGGTTTGGTTTGGTTTTGTTTTTGCCTTCTGTCTGAATTGGAAGTGTCTATTAGACAAGCTTCTCTTACTCAGGCCTCCCTTGTATTCAGTCTCTGTCTATTTTGAGGAAGGTGGTTTAGTTCCTGGAAAAAACTGATCTTTTTAGGGTTTGGAAGGAGACCGTGCTGCGGTGCTTGAGATAGATGGTCCTCTGGTTATGATGTGAATGGCAGCATTGTGATAAACTGTAACATTCTGTGTGGGAAAAGAGCCTCAGTAGTTTCATGGGATGCTAAATGGGGCCGTCATTTGAATCTCACATTAATAACGAAAAGAGTTCCTCCTGTTTGCCACAGTAAAGAGAAATTAAATCAGATCAATACAAAGGTCAGGGTGAGAGAAACTGAGATACAGAGGGAGGTAGGAAGGCTTATATTTGGTATGGCTAAAGATAATACTTTCACAATATATGTCCTCCCCCTTTAGGGTCATGAAATCGTCTTACATTTACTTTTTAAAAATGATAAAAACGGATCATACATAGACCAGTATCTTACCACCTTTTTAAGAATATATCATTTTGGGGGCATTTGGGAGATTATTTCTCAAGTCCAGAGGCCCTTATTCTGGACTGCACACGAGGATCAGCTGTAGACCTTTATGAATACAGCTGCCTGGGCTTGTCCTCCCTGGTGACTCTGAATCACAGCCAGAGTGGAAAGTACCTTACTGGTCTATTCCACATCTTACAGATGAGGGGATTGTGGTCAGGAGCATGAGCGATATGCCCATAATCAGGCAGTTAACGGTCCCTTCCCACCTCCCCCAGCTGTCTTCCACCTCTTTCCATGTGTAGTGTGAATTCATTTTTAGAGTTGGTGGTGTTGATTTATAGTGTTGTGTGAAAAAAAAAATTTTTTTTTAGACGCTGTGAACCTGGTGTGCCTTCTCTTTTTAGTCCTTGACTGAATGCACCAGTTCCCTCTTGACTTTCTACCACGGTCTCTTGCCAGATCTACTCACAGAGGTTTTACTTCTCCAGTTTATCACCGCTGTCAGTGTTTGTACCAATGTTTGTGTGTTTTCTCATGTCTTTAGATTGCACATGAAGCTTGGTCCAGATTTTTCAGGTTTTTTAAGATGCGTTTTCGGGGAACTTAAAAATACACTGAATCTCTTGGATAAGCCTTTGTTAGATTTGATTTTCCTAGTTTTAGTGTAAAAAAATCCCTTTTTACTTCTTCAATCTTCTAATCTGACCATTAGTAAGCAGTAGTTGTAAGTATCGCAAAAGTTTCAAAGGCCAATTAACATTGCAGAGATGCCTTTGCTTTGTGTCTTGCCAGAATAATCGGCACTACTAGGCCACGTGTAGATGAAGATGCTAATTTTGAGAGGGGCAACACGCACCCGGTACTGGAACTACACAGATTGTAACAGGCAGCGTGAAAACTCTTCGGGATTAGCGGTTGACCACAGCTTCACAGTGCGGTCATTCTGTCTCCACAGAACCGAGACATTCTGGGAATCTGGGCACCTGGCAGTTGGGTGCAAGAGCCTTTTTTGCCCCATTGTGGAATCAGATGTGTGTCCCCATATTCTGACAACTGCTGAGGTCTTTATCCTGAATGAACAAAGCTGTCATTTTTCAGTTTCATGAAAGGCCATAAACACACGTGGGAAAATAGCGTAGGGGGAGTGAAGCCTTTGAGAGGGTATTTTCCACTCTGGATGTTTTAGGGGTTCTTGAAAATAATTCACGAGCACCCCCTCCTTAGCACAAATGTTTAATCACTATTGTTTGCTTACTGCACGTGAAAGATACTTAAATTCCTTTTCATTATGGTCAGGCATTCTTTTCTGGTTAAAGATTCTAATTCCTTCCATTCTTAGGAACTTAAAGAATTGAGGCTGACTTATTAATATAAAAACTCAAATGCTGCCTGAGTGGTCACTGAGACACACATGTAAACTTGAGTTATCATCTCCCTTAAGCAGAAGGGTTTATTGGGAAACTCATCACTTTACAAGCTAGATGGCGAATTAATTTTGCGGTCAGTGGTGTCTTTAGCTTAACGTTGTCATCCTAGTTTTTCTTGGCAAGCCAGAGTGCAGCCTCAGCCAACAAGTGCTGGCCGTAGCTCTTTGGGGTGGTATTTAATAAGATGCTTGTTGTCTGTTTTAGAAATAGAGTAACCTTAGACTTCCTTATTTGAGCCACTGCTTACAGTGCTACTATAGGAAAAGGTAAGTTGGAAGGTTTTTTGTTTTTGTTTTTTTTAATACCTTGAGACTTTCAGTTTGTTCTTATGCAGTGCAGAGATATCTTGCATGCACTGGGCTGAATTACATTGTCAAGTGGAACAAATAATGCGTATTACCTGCAAAGGATAGTTGTGAACCGTGCGGTTTTCTAAAACCGTGGAGAGCCCAGCTGCAGTTTCTGTTTTGTAGGTGCTGTATACATTCAGTCCTCAACCCAGAACTGGGTTGTGTTCCAAAGTTGAACTCAGTTATTTGGAACTCAGATGGCATGGCATTTTTGGTATGGAGTCAGTATTATAAGTGGTGGGTAAGTTTCCAGCCTAGACTGAAGAATTCTGTTTAATTCATAGCACAGGGTTTTCAACTCTTTTTGTTTTTTGTTTTTTAAGTTTAATTATTAGAGAGAGAGAGAGAGAGAGAGACAGAAAGAGAGGGAGAGAGAGAGAATCCCAGGCAGGCTCCACACTGTCAACGCAGAGCCCGATGTGGGGCTCAGACTCACGAACCATGAGATCATGACCTGAGCCAAAATCAAGAGTCAGATGCTTTAACTGACTGAGCCACCCAGGCGCCCCAGGGTTTTAAACTCTTAATGGTGATAGTGGAATCCTAGATCGTGGGAGCTGGGAGTCATGTGAAAAAGAAGGAAGGAGCCATGTTCTTCCCCCACCAGCCTGTGTTGACATCTAGTGGCCTCTTGCCCCAGCAGTCCTCTGTGTGCTTCATCCATCTTTCTTAATTTGAAACTTCTTCTCCCCTGTTTAAGCTGATCTCCTTTAAGTAGTAGTAAAGCAAATGATTCAAATGCATTTTCACTAATGTGTTCCCGGGTGGCCACAGTTACAACTAGACTACCACTGTTGATCAGTGCCAGGGTGACGAAGGGCTTTCATTATATTATTTTTCTCACATCCCTCAACCCTTTCCGAGGTACAGTATTAATATTTTTAAAAAGGAGATTCCTTGTGATAAATCATCTCTCTGAAATTGTGGCATTCAGTCAGCGTAACAAGGTTTGGAGGGGAAAGTTGAACTGATGCATGTGGGATCAGGCATGGCCCGTGTAGAGGCTGGCCCCGGTACCTGCAATCAGGAAGAAGCCCTGCCCGCTTTTGAAAGGTTCTTCCTGTTACCTCTAAAACAGTTAATCTGGTAAGTTTTGTGTTTTTTTGGCTTTTCGTGCCCCCCCCCCCCACTTCCCGAAATACTCGTGATCCCTTTTTTTTTGTTTTTTCCATTTGGAACCACTCTTGAAAGGGTCTTAGGTTTTAGTACTGACTTGGTTGCTTTGACCTTTGAAAAGGGGATCAGGGCAGGGTAATGGCTGTAAATTGGGTTGGCTTATACTGGCTAGAGCTAGGCATTGATCTCTCTATATTTCCATTTCCTTGTAAACTTTTTAAAAGTAGTCTCTATGCTTAATGTGCAGCTCGAACTCACAAGCCCGAGATCAGGAGTTGCATGCTTTACTGACCGAGCCAGCCAGGCACCCCTTGAGTGTATAATTCTTAATACTGAATTCTGTGTGGGAACTGAGCTCCCCGAGAGTTGAGAGGGCAAGATATTGGAGGGTCAGTATCTATGGGACACAGGGTTGAGGTCCTGCCCGAGGGTGTGCAAAATAGCACCTGGCTGATTTGGAACAGGTGTAAGAGAGGAGGAATAGTGTAAGGTAGATAGAGAAGATGGCCTGGATTGTGGGAAGTCATAATAGAGTATACTTTTATACAGCACATTTAGGTAAAATGTAAATAGAGTTTAGATGGAGAGTTACAAAGGTAGATGAAAATATAATTTGTGGGTGTCACTAATGTTAATGATTTCTATACTACTGTGAATTATATTTTGGGTTAAATGGATATAAATTTAAAAATAAATATCTGGAGGCACCTGGATGGCTCAGTTGGTTAGGCGTCCGACTTCAGCTCAGGTCATGATCTCACAGTCCGTGAGTTCGAGCCCCATGTCAGGCTCTGTGCTGACAGCTCAGAGCCTGGAGCCTGCTTCGGATTCTGTGTCTCCCTGTCTCTCTGCCCCTCCCCTGCTTGTGCTCTGTCTCTCTGTGTCTCAAAAAATAAGTAAAAACATAAAAAAGTAAATAAAAATAAATATCCGTGTGGAATTATTAATTTCAGTTTGTGAAAGTGAACACTGATACCACCATATTCCATGTTCCTTGAAGGCAGAGAACGTCTTACATTTTCTGTGCCTCCATTTCTCAGGATGTTGCCTGAGACACAGTAGGTGCTCCATAAATGTTAGTTGAATAATTGAGTTTCAGTTTTATGTGCTACACTTGGGATAGAGATTTTCAGTCTTCCTTCCCATTTTACTAGAAGATGAAAGTAATGAAGGAGACGTTTTCTTTTGCTTTATTTAATGTTTATTTTTGAGAGGGAGAGTGAGCACAAGTGGAGGAGGGGCAAGGAGAGAGGGGGAAAGAGGATCTGAAGTGAGCTCTGCGCTGACAGCAGCGTGCCTGACGTGGAGCCCCAACTCACAAACCCAAGATCATGACCCGAGCCAAAGTCAGACATTCAACCCACCAAGCCACCCAGGCGTCCTGATGGGGATGTTTTCTGTGGTGTAGAAGGATTGCTGATTGTAAACATTTGTTTATTAAATTATCTTATGATAATCTAACCCTATAATTTTTATTATAAATACTGTAAGCAGTACGTGGTGTATATGTACACATTTAATTATTGAAACATGTTTTATTTGTAAAGCACATTTTGGAGTTATTTATTTAAAGCATGAATTCTGATGAAAAAGAAGAGTTACATTACCTATGGGTACACCATTGCAAATTTACCCTAGTTCTTGAATAAGTTGAAAATATTGGTAGCATGGGGTTTTTAGGTCTTTGTTTTGTAGTTTGGTTAGCAACTTTGACTTTAGAAACAATTGAAGTAACACCAGAGTGGAAGTATGCTTTCATTTTGTGAGTTTTTGTCAAAATACGTATGAGAAGAACCATTATTTGTATCAAGATGAAGATTTAAAGTTAAGGTAGCCATGGAAAAAAACCGAGTTTGTCTTTCCTGTCGTTCTTTTCTTAAGTTTCTTAACTTTCAACACGTTGGCTGACTGTCGAGTGCCCACGGTGGCCCCTGAGGGGCCTCCAGGCCAGCCCCAGAGAAATCACCTGATGCATCTAAGCTCATTTCAGTGGCTCCTGGAGCTCCAAGGTTTTAATACGTTTGGAATCATTTGACTTGAGAAATTGACAAGAAATGGCCAAATTAAAATAGGGCAAATTGTATACCACTCCAACTGTTGAATCATTTGGGGGTTCATTGGTGCAGTATTACAATTTCAAAAACTATAGGTTTTGGTTTATATCATATTAGTGATGAGCGATCACAAAAAACATTGTAATTGTGATAAGAGATCATAAGAATTGTTTCGTAGGGACCCCTGGCTGGCTCAGTCAGTAGAGCATGGGACTCTTGTTCTCGTGGTCATGAGTTCAAGCCCCACAGTGGTCATAGAGCCTTAAAAGAAAAAAAAAAGATTCGTTTTGTGATTGTTTTTGTGTGTGGTATATGTGTGTATTTCTGGCAGTTTTTAGAGGTTACTAAATTATAAATGTAGTTTTTCTGCTTGTCTGTTTGCTATAAATGCAGTCTTTTAAGAGAGTATTAGGGATGGGAAGCCCCTTGATCTTTCTGCTAGTTTCCTAATCACAGTGCTTTAAAGAGGATTCTTCGTACTTTCTTTTAAGGCATATAAAATTTGTCTTTTAGTTATAGTCTAATTTAACGTAAAAAATGGACTGTGATTTTCTTTTCAAGTCTTCATACAGTTTGGAAGGAAGGTAGATCTTGGCGGGGAGGGGTTGTGTTAGTTTTGTTAACCAAGGCTACTAAAAGCTATGGAATATTCACTCCCAAAATACTTAGCTGAACTATTTCTTCCCCAAAGAGGGCCTTATTTGTTTTTCTCACTTCCCTGGAGGTTTTTTCATTTTGTTGGTGAAATGGGATGTATGATGTTTTTTCCTGAAGAATTGAGACCTTCGGAAGGTAGTGGGTGGTGGCAAAGTAGTTATTTGTAGTAACTATATTTTCCCCAGTGGATTTTCAGTCTTTAGTTTCTTGTATTGTGTTGTAGATACTGATATTCTGTGGGAGTCTTTGCCCCTGCTCCTTTTGAAGAGAGGTGTGCTGATAAGGAAGTAATTTGTAATTTTTTAAAGTTTATTTATTTTGACAGAGGGGGCAGGGGAAGGGGAGAGAGAGAAGGAGACAAGAGAATCCCAAGCAGGCTCCTCACTGTCAGCACCGAGACTGATGTGGGGCTCGAACCCACAAACCACAAGATCATGACCGGAGCCGAAATCAAAAGTCAGACGCTTAACCAACTGAGCCACCCAGGTACCCCAGTAGTTTGTATTTTTTTTACCAAAAAGGGTCAGACAAAATGTTTTGCCCTGAGGTGTAGTAAGATTTTAAGAGGTATACTTTCCTATTTCTATAGGATGTCTGAACATTCTGGAGACAGGGAGATTTAGGTTTAAAGAGTGTTAGTTGTTAGTTTAATTTTGAAATTGTGTGCTCAGTAGGTTTACCTTCGAGCTCTGGGCACGTCTGTGGATGGAGTACCTTAATTTTAAACCCATGAATCCAGTCATCAGTCTGAAAAGGTACAATAAGTGATTGAAATTTTTTCTCTATTTTTTTTTTTCTCTTTTCAAATACACTACTTGTAAAGAGAAGGCTCTTTGGAGTTACTGGTAAGAGGTGGTTCTTTGCCCTGGTTGTTGACTCCTTCTGTCCTTCTGTGTGCACTGCATCCCAGTATTTGCCACAGCAGCACATTAATGTCAGTGGGAATATTTGATTACGATGTGTCCTCCTCCAGCAGATTGTGAGCTGCATGAGAGCTCGGGCCAGGCCTCCTTCCTCGCTCACCACCGCGTCTGCCATGTCTGTCAGGATGCCAAGCACATGACCAAAGCTCAATAAATATTTGTGGAATAAATGAACGATGAATGACTAGAACTAAAGACCTGCTCAGCATTCACAGTTGAGGGTACGCGTTGTACGCATACCCCTGTGAGTTGTAAAAACTAATTGAGTTCTCAGTGAATTGTGTGCCTTTTATTGGGGGCGTGTGGACTGGATCCCAGTGAAACAAGTGTTTCGTATTGACTTGTAGGCTTCAGGTCAAAATAGGACCATAGAATAATAACTTACTTTACTTGTCCATTTTATAGATGAAGAAACCAGCAACCGTAGGACCAGAAATGACTTAGTGGTTAAGTGACTGTGTCAGGATAAACTCGCATCTTGCATCTAAGCCACAGTTTTCCTACTCTACCTCACTGTTCCCTTGAAACATTCGTCAGGTGTGTATGTTTAGTCACAGCCCAGGGTATAGGGCATTCAAAAGGGAAGACTGAAATTCTTCAGGGGGAGGTGATGACTTTGTTTTTGACATTGTTAGTTTCTCCTGTGACTCTAGCCTTTTGAGGGTCTTCATAAAAATGCCTTTAAAAAACCCTCAAAAGATCTGGGAGTCCGGTAATTTCATTTCCTGGTACAAGCATATTGGCAAAGAATTATTAACATTTCATTCCAAGAGTAACACCATCTGACGAAGTGGTGGAAACAGACTTAGTGAGTTTGAACAGTCATCCACAGTGTGCTTTTTAGCAGTTGTTAATAAGAGAAGTAGGTCATTGGTATAGAAAGAGTATTTGGAAACACATTCATCATTAATTTTTAAGTGGGATTGCTGGGTCAGTCACGTCTGTAAAAGTTCTGTAGTTGATACGAGGACTCTTGGGATTAATTTGGCTCTTTGATGAGAAGAGGCAGAGTTCAGCTTCTGAGACTAGTCTCTTGGGGTGCAGCCCCCGAGTCGGATCCACAGTGTTCTCTGGGCAGGTAGAGCCTCTGTGATGGAGATTTCTTACACAATTCTTTTTCAAAGCTCCGGGGATGGGTAGAGGTGGTTGTGTTTCTGAAGATTTGGCGATAAGCAGCAAATTGGAAGAATGTGAGGGATAGGAAACATGTCATGCTTGCATATTATTGTAGGAAAAATCTGCTCTTATTCTGATAGTGCAATAAAAAAATATATTTCTGTCATTGAAGAGTGAGAGATGACCTCTAAAACCTCACAATCTCATGTTTTAGTAACTGTAAAATTTCTGTCACGTATGTCATTATTGTTATATTTTAAGCGAGTTCTAGGCCCTGTTAGGGCATCTTTTAGTTGATAAAGGGTCTCTTTAATACAAATGTGAGAGAATTTGAAGATTTTCTTATTTTTTGCATTTAGGATCTTTATATGTTGCTATTTTGCTGTTCATATGCTGATTTCTCTCTTTTTTTATTTTTATTTTTTAATGTTTATTTACTTTTGAGAGAGACACAGAGTGTGAGTAGGGGAGGAGCAGAGAAAGAGGGAGACACAGAATCCGAAGCAGGCTCCAGGCTCCGAGCTGTCAGCACAGAACCCCACGCGGGGCTTGAACTCATGAGCTGTGAGATCATGGCCTGAGCCGAAGTCGGACGCCCAACCGACTGAGCCACCCAGGAGCCCCTATATGCTGATTTCATTGCTTTTATTAAATTTTGGCTTTAGGAGGTGTAGTTGACATAAAATCATAAGATATTTGAAATGTGTATTGTGGTGATTTGATTTATGTTCTGTAGCTCATTTCATACCTTTTCCGACTTCATTTTTAGCAGTCATTTTCATAGTTTCCCGTTCTAGTCCATCCAAATCATCAGTGAGCCTTTAAGTCACCATCCGTTGTCCTCAGCTTTTCTCTGTAACAAGTTCTTAAATTGGTACAAAATTGCAAAATGTAAAAGTAAGAATTGTTTTCTTAGAAAGCTTTAAAAAATATAAACCGATTCATTATTCCTCACCTTTCAGAAATTGTCCTTGATATATAGATTTCTGGCTTTTTATGCATGTCCTTTCGTGCTGTTCTCTTGGACAATTGAGTACATAGTCCTCTGGCATTAAGCCTAAGGGTTTTCAGTCAGAAGTAAAGATTTGCCTCCTTTGGCATACTTAATGCTCTCTTTGGTTTCTCTGTATTTGGATGTTTACAGCCAGTTTCTATATTTTATAAAATGTGAGCAAAATGTAATTTCATATTTAAAAATTGCACAAACAGGCCTAGTGGAACCCTGAACTGCGAGGCAACACCCCAGTGAGAGCGCTGAGTGGCATTACAGGCTGACGTGGGAAAGCCAAATTGTATGTATGAGGGGGAGTTTATCATTGAAAAAGTATGAAAGTTCAGGGGACGGAAAGTTGAACTGCCCTGTACTTTGTGGTGCAAGGTCATTGTGTCTCTCCAGAAGTCTTTTATCTTTGGACAAGTCACATAATGTTTCCGCACGGAAAATGAAGGGCCTGGAAGCGATGAGCTTTGGAACCTTTTCCACTCCGGGCTTCTGTGAGGACTGAGCCTGGATGCTTCTTGGTGGATCTTACTTGTGGGGTGTTTTTTATTTGTTTGTTTGTTTGTTTTGGTTGTTGTTGTTGTTCCTGGAAACATTTAAAAATTAAAATGATAATGGGTTATTGAATCAAAACAAAGTGCCTTTATAATTGATGCCTGATTACTTGGCATTTTGCCTATGACCTGGATGGATAACGATGATGGGATAGAACTATTTGGGAGGCTGTAATGAGGATGAATTTTCCTGCTTTGTTCTTGCTGTTCTCCATGTCATGACAGATTGAACCAACATCAAGGCTGTTCCATGCTTGCAGTCAGTTGTCATAAATGGTCGGCAGTTTTTCTAGAAAAAAACCATTCTTTTCCAGCACCTCATTGTCATTAGTGGAGTCCAGATCTCTTTCAGCCATAGCTGCTGTGTGTGAGGTCTGTTTTGCTTTGTAAGAAATGTTGCATGTGGTCTTAGAATTTCTTCCTTGTTAAAACAGCTTCTATTAAAGGATGCAAATTACATATATTTTTTTCTTGGAGCGTGTCACATATGAATCTGTTAATTAAGGGACTAGATGCAATGAAAATTATTTGTTGGATGAATTCGAATGTCACTGGTAGATTTTGTTTAAGAAAATTCAAAAGAGCTGAGCCATCTCCTATCCAGAATTGATGAATGTTGAATTTTTATATTTAATCAGAGCACCTCCCATATTTGCTTTGGGTGTCTGCTCTCTTTAAATGTGTATTTTACGTAGGCTTACATATTCCATTTCCAGCTTCTTAAAAGCAATTTTAACTGTTGGTATTGCCATTTAAATAGCTGTTTTTCAGACATTTGTTTCCTCATCCGCTGTCTCACTTGGCATTTTCTATTAAATAATGCATCCTATTTCTCCCACATTAAAAAGTGCCTGCCATAAAAGCAACAACTTAGAGGGAACATGTTCTTTCCCTGTTGGGACATTCTGGAGTCTTCCTGTGGTTGCTGCTGGCTAGAGAACATTTTGTGAGCCCTTGAGTAATTGATGCTCTGGAACAGTCTCAGCAAATGTGCTGGGCAGGATTTTGCTACTAGTAGGGGTTTTCCTGTATGTGTTCCTAGCAGGATGTGTTTCCTTTTATATGAACCGTAGAAATACATCTGCTGGAATCTTTAAACAGATAACTTCTCAATAAACAGGAAAATGTCAAAATTGTGGTCATTTTTTTATGAGATTGATGGAAGTAGACAGAGAATAGAGAAAATGTAGTAACATTTACTCAGGTGTTTTGAGTGTATTTTATTTGGTACCATTACAGTATAAACACCCTGTCTTGTCTACATTTTTTCCTCCTCACATCCAACACATTTCTTGTATGACCTATGAAATAAATTTTCTATGTATAACCTGGCAGCACCGTAAGACTTCTTACACTCTCCCCGAGGTTGGGGATTATCAACTGACCGTAAGATGGAAGTTTTATTCTGAGAGTGATTTTTAGCAAACTTTCCTCTGACAACTTATCTGGGGTGCCTGGCTGGCTCATTTGGTAGAGCATGTGACTCTTGATCTTGGAATTGTGAGCTCACACCCCACATTGGGTATAGAGATTACGTAAAAATAAAATCTTTAAAAAATAAAATAAGTCCTTAACCCATAGAGATAGACCTTATTTTTAACAGCTTGTTCTTGGTTAAGATGATCACCCAACATGTGAAGAAAATTTTAATTGTTTTTTTGTTTCCGTAGATGAACTGTTAGGTATTGTGAGTGTCAGTAGTCAGCTTTTAGATTTTTATTTGAAGCAAAAACAGAAGTATATTATCTACTGTTTAGAAATCTTTGTGGAAATATAAATTTGTGCAGCCATTATGGAAAGAAAATGGAATGTAAATCTGTGCATCCATTACGGAGGTTCCTCAAAAAATTAAAAGTAGAATTACCTTATGGCCTGGCAATTCCACTCCTGGGTATTTATCCAAAGGAAATGAAATCTTTATCTTGAAAAGGTATATATGCACTCCCACGTTCATTGTAGCATTATTTACAATAGCCAAGATTTGGAAACAATCTAAGTGTGCAGTCAACAGATGAATCGATAAAGAAAATGTGGTACGTGTGTATGTATTGCATATGTATAGATATAAATGTATATGTATGTATATAGAATATATATGTTAGAATATTATTCAGCCATAAAAAAGAAGGAAATTATACCATCTGTGGCAACATGGATGGATCTAGAGGGCATTATGCTAAGTGAAATAAGTCAGGCAAAGACAAGTACTGCATGATATCACTTAACGTTTTTAAAAAAGCCAAAGCAGAACTCATAGAAACAGAACAGTGATTGCCAGAAGTGGGGGGAGTGAGGTGGATGAAATGTGTGAAGGCGATCAAAAGGTACAGACTTTGAATGTTCAGATACATAAGTCTTGGGGCTGTAATTTACAACATGGCGACCACAGAAAAGGTAAAGAACTTTAAAAAAATAAATTTATTATGATAGTCTCTGGACAGTCAAGACCTAACTCTTAATCCTTTTTTCTGGCATTCAGTATTACCTGGGGATTTGGGCAGAGGAGATGACTGCCCATGTTTCTAAAGTAGAGTTTCAGCTAAACCCCAGAGAGGACATTTCATAGTTGAGCCTATGCTCTCAACCTGTTCTCACATTATCTTTCAAGGACCTCAGTTTTTTTTATAATGAAAACCATTTTAGGATAGTCCCAGTCTTATTAGAAATATGGGTAGAATGATAAACTTTCATATTATAAAGCCTTAGATAAGGTTTGTAATTTTACACTTGGTGGAAATTAAAAACCACGTTGCTTTTTCTCACATCTAAAGTCAATTTATTTTGAAATGTGTGAACAATTCTTTGATTTGCTTAATGAATGACTTATTGCTACATCTTCTCCACTGCTGTGACAGTCCTACAATTGTAAAGAAAGAGCCCTACGCATTTTTAAGAATTTGTACTCGAGAGACCTAATGAACAGGTGACTTCGCCAGAGGTCAACTCTGACAAGACATTTAAAATTATACCTAGTATTTCTTTGGACTTTGTGTCTGTTGTATTAGTTCAGGATTTTTCATTTACTCTTTTTACTATAATTGAGCATTAGATTTCTTTATAAAGTATCTTAGTATTGGGGGACACTTCAGTTCTATAATTTGGGACAAGATTATTTAATAAAAGAACTAAGATTGGATGATACATTTCAATTTGGAAATTTATGGCTGAGCACGTAAAAAAAAAAAAACAAGAACAGTCAAACACTAATGCCATTTCATAATGCAAGCAGCTTCTCTCGAGAGGAGGGTTTTTTTGTTTGAGATAGATCATATTTTTTCCTTTAAGGGGAAAATTGAAGTGTAGTAAATACCATGCTGAGGTAGGAGAACATAAATTTTGTGAAGGGTCCTTGATAACTGATGCTAGTTCTCTTATGTGAAAATTATACTCTTGGCCCATAATCAGTAGGGAATTGATTTGGATCTTTTCTCTTCAGGTAGAGAAACCTATTAGGGAGCTCTTAAATAATAATTGCTGACATTCATTGGATAGTGCTTACTATGCTTCAGATTCTGTACTAGGTACTTTGCAGACATTTTAAAAAACCGGTTTGTTGAAATATACTGTTGACCCTTGAACAACATGGAGGTTAGGGAAACTGACCCCCTGTGCAGTCAAAACTCACAGTAACTTTCGGGGCATCCAGGTGGCTCAGTCTGTTAAGCGTCCGACTCTTGATTTCAGCTCAGGTCATGATCTCACAGTTCGTGAGATCGAGCCCCGCATTGGGCTCTGTGAGCCTGCTTGGGATTCTCTCTTTCCCTTTCCCTCTACCCCTCCCCCACTCATATCTTCTCTCCGCCCCCCCCCCCCAATAAATAAACTTAAACATCTGTACATGACTTTTGATTCCCCCAAAACTTTACTGCTAACAGCCTACTGTTGACTGAGAGCTGTACCGATAACATATACAGTGGATTAGCACATATTTTGTATTACATGTATTATATACTGTATTCTTATAAGAGTAAGCTAGAGAAAAGAAAGTGTTAAGAAAAATTTAAGGAAGAGAAAATACATTTACGGTCCTGTACAGTGTTTATTGAAAAACATCTGCAAGTGGACCTGTGCAGTTTGAACCCATGTTGTTCAGGGGTCACCTGTAATTCACATACCGTACAGTTCACCCATTTAGAGCATACAGCTCAATGGTTTTTAGTAAACATATTTACAAATATGTGCAACTATCACCACAGTCAATTTCAGAACATTTTCATCGCCTCAGAATGAAACCCTATACTTGTTAACTGTAACCTTTTATTCTCCTGTTGTCAGTCCCCCCCTCCCCCCCATTCCCCAGCAACCACTGATTTACTTTCTATAGCTGTAAATTTGCCTATTCTGGATTTTCATGTGAATGGAATCATAATATGTAGACTTTTATGATTGGCCTTTTTTACTCAGCATAATATTTTCAAGGTTCATCCAAGTTGTAGCATGTATTACTACTTCATTCCTTTTTATTGCCAAATAATATTTCATTGTATGAGTATATCACATTTTGTTTTCCCATTCGTCTGATGGATATGCAACCAGTGGGTGGTTTCCACTCTTTGGCTGTTGTGAAATAAGCTGCTAAGAACATTCATGTACAAATATTTGTTTGAATACTTCTTTTTAATTCTTTGGGGTGTATTTCTAGGAGTGGATTTCTGGGTCATATGGTCACTGTTTAATCATTTCAAGAACTGCCAGACTGCTTTCCAGAACAACAGCACCATCTTATATTCCTGCTAGCAGTGTATGCGTGTTCTGACTTCTCTGCATCCTTGTCAACATCAACACTTCATCCTTGTCAAGTTATTCTCTGACGTTTTGATTCTAGCCATCTTAGTGGGCATGAAGTGGTATTTCTTTGTGGTTTTGATTTACGTTTCCCCAGTGACTAATGATGTCCAGCATCTTTTCATGTGCTTATTGGACATTTGTGTACCTTCTTTGGAAAAATATCTATTCAAGTTATTTGCCCCCTTTTAAATTGGATTATGTGTCTTACTGAACTGTAGGAATTCTTTATATATTCTAGATACAGAGGCCTTATCAGATACATGATTTGCAAAAATCTCCCATTCTGATGGGTTGTCTCTTTCCTTTCTTGATGGTATCTTTTGAAGCCAAAGGTTTTTAATTTTGATAAGATCCAGTTTATCTACTTTTTATTTTGTTGCTTGTACTTTTGGTGGTGTCATGTCTAAGAATCCCTTGTCAGATCCAAGGTCATGAAGATTTACTTCTATGTTTCTTTCTAAGAGTTTCATAGTTTTAATTCTCTTATGGGTTATATCTTTACCCATTTTGAGTTAGTTATTTTATATAGTGTGGGTTAGGGTCAGGCTTCTTTTGTATGTGGCTATCCAGTGGTCCCAGCACCTTTTGTTAAAAAGGCAATTTTGGGGCGCCTGGGTGGCGCAGTCGGTTAAGCGTCCGACTTCAGCCAGGTCACGATCTCGCGGTCCGTGAGTTCGAGCCCCGCGTCAGGCTCTGGGCTGATGGCTCGGAGCCTGGAGCCTGTTTCCGATTCTGTGTCTCCCTCTCTCTCTGACCCTCCCCCGTTCATGCTCTGTCTCTCTCTGTCCCAAAAATAAATTAAAAAAAAAAAAATAAAAAAATAAAAAGGCAATTTTTCCCCCATTGAATGGTTTTGGCACTCTCGTTGAAAATCATTTGACCAAAGATGTATGAATTTATTTCTAGACTTTGAATTTTGTTCCATTGATCTGTATGTTCATCCTTGTCTTGATTTTCATTGCTTTGTAGTAAGTTTTGCAATAAAAAAATATCGATCTTCCTAATTTCGTTCTTTTTCTTCAAGGTGGTTTTGTTTTTGGGGGGTTTCCTTTGCAGTTCCATATAAATTTTGGAATCTGTTTATTAATTTCTATGAAGTCAGCTAAGATTTTGAAAGGGATTGCTGTAAACTTGTAGATCAGTTTGGGGAGTATTGCTGTCTTTTTTTTTTTTTTTTTTTTTTAAGGACGCTCCATACCCACTGTGGGGCTTGAAATAACAACCCTGAGATCCAGTGTCACATGCTCTACCAGTTGAGCCAGCCAGGTGCCCCGGAATATTGCTATCTTAATGTTAAGCCTTCTGATCCATCAACACTGGATATCTTTCCATTTAATTGTGGTCTTCTTTAATTTCTTTCAGCAGTGTCTTCTTGTAGTTTTCAGTGTACATGTCTTTCTTTCACCTTCTTGGTTGGGTTTATTCCCAAGTTTTGTATTCTTTCTGATACTACTGTGAATGGAATTGTGTTCTTAATTTCATTTTCAGATGGTTTATCAAGAGTTATATAGGGGCGCCTGGGTGGCTCAGTCGGTTAAGCGGCCAACTTCGGCTCAAGTCATGATCTCACCGTTCGTGAGTTCGAGCCCCGCGTCGGGCTCTGTGCTGACAGCTCAGAGCCTGGAGCCTGTTTCAGATTCTGTGTCTCCCTCTCTCTGATCCTCCCCCGTTCATGCTCTGTCTCTCTCTGTCTCAAAAATAAATAAACGTTAAAAAAAAAATTTTTTTAAAAAAGAGTTGTATAGAAATACAATTGATTTTTGTGTATTGATCTCTTATCCTGCAACCTTGCTGAACTTATTAATTCTCATAGTTTTTTAGTGGATTTCTTAGGGTTGTAAGGTCATGTCATCTATGTTCAGAGATAGTTTGACTTCTTCCTTTTCAGTTTGAATGCCTTTTCTTTCTTTTTCTTGTCTAATTGCCCTGGCTAGAACCTGTAGCACATTGCTGAATAAAAATGGCAAAGAGCAGACATCCTTATCTGCTTCTCGATCTTGGAGATCAAGAGAGAAAGCCTCTTTCATCATTGAGTATTGTGCTAGCTGTGGGGTTTCTGTTTTGTTTTAATCGGTTTGAGGAAGTTTCCTTGTATTCCTAGTTTCTTGAGTGTTTTTATCATGAAAGTGTTGGATTTTGTCAAGTACTTGATCTGCGTGAGACGATTGTACAAGTTTTGTTTTTATTCGATTGATATATGTTACCCTAGTTGATTTTCAGATGTTGACCTGACTTTGCACTCCTGGGACAAGTCCCACTTGGTCATGGTGTATAATCCTTTTTATAGGTTGCTAGATTTGGTCTGCTAGTATTTTGGTGAGGATTTTTGTGTCTCTATTCATAAGACATATTGGTGTAGTTTTCTTGTGATGTCTTTGATTTTGGTATTAGAGTAATACCGGCCTCTTAAAATTAGTTTGGAAGTGTTTCCTCCTCTTCTGTTATTTGGAAGAATTGGTGAAGAATTGGTGTTAATTCTTTAGATGTTTGATAGGCTTTGGCGGTGAAACCATCTATCTGGACCTGGGTTTGTCAGATGTTGTTTTTAACTCTTACAAGTACCAATTCCTTCGTTGTATAGAAGAGGAAGCTGAAGCTCAGAAAGGCAAATTAAGTAATTTGCTAGTAAGTGGGAAAACTGGGATCTTAATCCAAATTACTTTATGTCAAGTTCTAGGATGATAACAATAGCTGACATTTATTGCGTAATTAGTTAGGTGTCTCTAACCTAACCGTACGAGGTGCTTTAACGTGTTAATCTTCTGCTACAATCCCAACACCAAGTGCCCATTTAGTAGTAACTTCAGTTTTATGTATCTCATACCCATTTTCACGTAGAGAATCTGACACCTAAGGAGATTCAGTGACTTGCCCTACTGAACCTGGGCCAGAAAGTAAATGGTACAGCTGTGCTTCTCACTCACAAGGCTGTCTGACTCTGGGGCCTGCCGTCGTAATTGCTTTCCTCTGTTGTGTGCAGCAAAAGCAGCTGTGCCACATGTGGACAGCTGAGCCCAGATCGGGTCCGACCTCGGATGTGAATGGGTGCGCACCACCCTCCAAGTTCCACTTGAGCACGCGGGGCTCAGTCAGCACTGCGCCGTGAAGCGCGGTCTTCTCTCACTGCTCTGCTATGTAGCCAGCGCTCCGCTCCGTTCTGACTTCACGCGGTTAGGCTGAAAATAAATTGTCACTACGTGTAGTACAGAAATGACTTTTAAGGGTATTTTAGTATGTCAGTCACCCAGCAGAGTCGCATGATATTTTTCAACGAGGACATCCAGAGCACTTTACGTGCTTATATAATATTCATATTGTTAGTGAGATTAGATGGTATCTAGCCTATTTGAGTAAAGACGAAAAGCGGGTCTCTCTTTTTTAAGTGAAAGGCCTTGAGGAAGGCCTCAAATGTCCATTCACATTTCAAAGGAGGCACAGAAACTGACCTGATGTCTTGTGTGGGTGGCGGGGCTGGTTGGGTGGTGGAACTCACGGAGGGAGGTTAGATTTGGTCTCCTGCAGAGCAGAGTGGGTGGCGTCTGGGCCTGGGAGTCCCCGGAACAAGGGCTGGAGGCTCCACTCCGCAGAACCAGGTTGTCGGTCGTGCCGCTCACACCTGTGCTCACACCGGTGCTGGGCGTCGTCGTGTCCAGGGCCCGCAGCCTGGCTTCTGCCGAGGCTGGTGTGGCACCTGTGCTCACACCGGTGCTGGGCGTCGTCGTGTCCAGGGCCCGCGGCCTGGCTTCTGCTGGTGTGGGGCCATCCCCTGGAAGTGCAGCGCTGGAGGAGGGTGTCTAGCTGCTCTTAATTTTAGACTTTCAGGCAACTTTTTCCGCAGCCAGCCGTATCCCACATCCCTATCTTTAGAGGCGTACAAGTTTTCTTCTGAGTGCTCTGCGTTTTCACAGTGGGCCTTGGCGGGCATCGTTTTGGTGAGATTCTCCCCCTGAGGCACTCAGCTGAGTAGAGAACATTCATACTTAAGTCCGTTACACATGCATGATAGCTTTCTGTCTTCCTAGATTTCATTGTCACATTTTTTTTTTTTAAGATTTTTTTTTTTTTTTAGGGGCTCCTGGGTGGCTCAGTGGGTTAAGTGTCTGACTGCTGATTTCAGCTCAGGTCATGGTCTCATGGTTCATGGGACTGAGCCCTGTGTCAGGCTCTGTGCTGACATCGTAGAGCCTGCTTGGGATTCTCTCTCTCCCTCTCTCTCTCTCTCTGCTCCTCCCCCCATACACATGCTCTCTCTCTCAAAATAAATGAACTTTAAAAAAATAATTTTTAACGTTTATTTATTTTTCTGGCAGAAAGAGAGCACAGGCGGGGGAGGGGCAGAGAGAGAAGGAGACAGAACATGAAGCAGGCTCCAGGCTCCGAGCTGTCAGCACAGAGCCCGACGTGGGGCTCGAACTCACAGATCACAAGATCATGACCTGAGCCGAAGTCGGCCGCTTAACCGACTGAGCCACCCAGGCGCCCTAAGATTTATTTTTTTTAAGTAATCTCTATACCCACCACGGGGCTCGAATTTTCACAACCCTGAGATCAAGAGTCGCATGCTCCACCGACTGAGCCAGCCAGGTGCCTCCACGTTTGCTTTTTTGTAGGCTTTCCAGTGTCCTTTTTCTTGCCTTTGGTGTTTACACCTACTTTTATTCCTTTACAGCATTTTATTAGGATTTCAGGAAGGAGTGGAGATAAATGCGATTTGTATTTCTTTTGTAAATTACCTCTTCATGTCCTTTGTAAATTTTCTGTTGGGGTTTTCATGTTCTGAATTTGTAAAAACTTTATATGTATATGAACGAAACCTCTTTGACATATGGTAACGGTACAGTCCTTTCTTTTCTGTAAACTTACTTTCGAAACACTTGCTGGAAGATCGTGGGGAAGATTCCAGCTTTTGCTAACTTATACAGATGGTTGTATAGGGAAGTGGATCCTGAGACCAGCTGGCTGTACCTTAACTTTTGTATGGGTGTGATTTTCTTGTGGTTTTCACCACCTCATAGAAGCTGTCTTATCTATTCACGCTTGAGAACTACTCATACTGTTTCACAAATGACAGACTCTGGCCAAGTGGAAGCGAATAAGTTGCCATCTCCTCTACCAAATACTCTAAATATATGGTCCTGGTCGTCAGCTGGAAAGGTCTGGGAACAGCTGGGCTGAGGAACACGGGTGCTCAGCTGCCTGCCAAGCGTTTGTTGCCTCAGCCCAGCCACATGCCCTAGACTTGGAAAGAGTCCACTTTTGCACATGCCTTGGAAGGGTAGAAGGAGTCTCTGGCAAATATAAATGATCTCCCTCTGCGTTTAGCAGTGGGCCCAGAGCCATGAGGAAGGGAGTCGTCAGAGGGAAGGAATTAGCAACAGCCCACCATGTGTCCCATTTGGCACGAGTGGACAGGTGTTAACCTTCCTCTGTGCATAGCAGTCAGGAGTACTGGTTTTCAGCTGACTTGTCAGGTTTGACCATGTTCCATTTCCTCTTATGTTTTCTCCAGGCTCCTTCTATCCTAGCCAATAGGAACAGAATGTCTTGCATTAGCAAGACAGGAAAATTATATTGGGTGCAGTCTAGGAAACTTTGATCAGGTGAGGCCTGGTGATAAAGCAGCTTTCAGTGCACATGTCTCTGGGACACCTGATGGAATTTGGAGTCCATCAGTCACTTTGGAAGTGACCCTTGAGGAAGCCCAGAAACACCAGCTCAGTGTCACTTCCCCTTTCCCAGGTCCCCTGGTTACTTGGGAAATGGCTGTGGTGAAATGGCTATGGTGAAATGACGTGAAAACCCAACCTGGTTTCGTTTCCCCTCCCTGAATTATTCTTTTCCTCTGATTCCTACTGCCATGATCGTCCCAGATCTTTCTCAGGCCTGGTTCACTGCCACGGTTCAGCCAGCACCTTGCTTGTAGCTTCTTCTCGTCTACTATGCTACTGCCATCCTAAATGCACTTTCATTACACTACTTTATATTTAAACCTTTGCTTCTCTTTTCTAAGACCTGGCTTTTGACCCGTCTGCTGTGTTAGTCACAGTCCTGTTGGCACTTGGCACCAGGAGTTCTGTTGTAAGTTGCTCTGATTATTATTCCTACATTGGAAGGCTCTTGAAGACCAGGATGGTTGCTTACGTCTCTTGAATTTGCCACCACACATAGCTGGTCTTGTGGAAACACTCGTAAGCAGGCACGGTTCTCAGCGGAGTGCTGATGTCTGGGGAAAATGCTCAAAATCTGAAAAATTACCTTGGCAGACTGAGGAAAAAGCCACAGCGTCCTAACTTTTGGGGGGTTTTCTTTAGCTTCAAATTCACCACGTAACTTCACTCTGGAGTTTCCTTTTCTATAAATGGGGAGGGTTGGAGTGAATTATCTTTCAATTCCCACCCAACCCTGAAAGGCTAATTTTCCTTCGTTCTTTGCCTTGATCTTTGTCCTGAAATTAAAACTGATGAGCTGTTTCTGGATCTTGAATTAGGAATTTTTCATTTCTTTGTAGTTCTTTCCCTGACGCATTTTGCAGTTTTCTCTGGGTATGTGCTGCTGAAGGAAATTCGGATTTGCCATTTGGCTACTTTTTAGGAGAGCAGACAAAATGCCGTATCATTCTGATTTCTTTCTTTCTTTCGTTCGTTCGTTTGTTCGTTTTTTTTTTTTTCCCCTCAGAGTTTCTCGTTTGTAAAAATAAAGCTTTCAGGTAGGTGCATGATTTTAACATAATTTTTGCTCTTCTACAGACACAATGAGGCGAGTGGTACGACAGAGCAAGTTTCGGCATGTATTTGGACAAGCGGTGAAAAATGACCAGTGTTACGATGACATCCGGGTTTCTCGAGTGACCTGGGATAGTTCCTTTTGCGCTGTCAATCCCCGATTTGTTGCCATAATCATAGAAGCGAGTGGGGGCGGGGCGTTCCTTGTGCTCCCTCTGCACAAGGTAAGTAATCTGACTTTCCATTCTCTGAGACACCCTCTGGTAATCTCGATTTATTCTGTCATAGATTGACTTTGGGGATTGATAGTTCACTAAGACTTGTGTGCTTGCGGAGACCATTAGGCTCCGATGTAATTGACACTCAGTTCCACACACTTTACTGATCTCATCAGTTTTTTCTAACAGAATCATTAAACAGAATGGTGAACTCTGTTCTGGGTGTGGCTGCTGTGGATAAGAGATTATAATGATGCTGTGAGCATGGGCAGGCACAGGCATCTTATGATTTTGTTAATAATCCTCTTCTCACAGGAGTTTTTCTCAAAAATGCAGTTTTTAAGAGGAGCAGAAATTTGTAAGTTAATCTTCCTCCTCCTCCTCCTCCTCCTCCTCCTCCTCCTCCTCCTCCTCCCTCCTCCGGTGTAGTGAGTGATCGGTTTTGAGACTTTTTGGTCTTTTGAATGATAAGTGGAATGAGAGCTTAAGAAAATGTCCCCAAACAGTGCAGTTTTCAAGTCTGGACAAGACTGAGTTTTAGCATAGAATCTAAGCAGTGCAAATAAGCGGTAGAAATAAAGTGTCTTTACTGAAAGCTGTTCCGTGTGACCTTCAACCTTAGCCCACTTCCCGGTCTCCTGACTTTCTCCTTCCAGAGAGCCTTCTCCAGTAGGGGGAGAAGGTAGGAGATTTGGGAATTTCTGACTGTTCTTGAATATTACAGACGAAACTCGGTACTACTTTAACAGGAAATCACAGCATTGCAGATCAGGAGGGAGGGGGTGCTGAGAGAGAGAGAGAGCTTGCAAAGCATCCTTTTGTAGTTGGCTTCTAGGAGGAAAATAAGTTTGGTGAGTCCTGAGCTCTAGTGATAAGGGCTCAGTACTGGTGAGGACGCAGGTGTTGGGTCACGTTACAGCTGTTTCCACTCTGCTGAGAACATTGGGTCCCCCTGACTCTCAGCCATGCATATTAGGGGTACATCTCATAATGGACCATGTGATTCTGAAAGTGGTTACAGTAAAGTGAATTGCCGTCAAAGTATCATTTCCCATTACATTTTGGTGTTTTTTCATTGGGAAAACTCTCACTGGGAAAGCTTCCAATTCTCCTGTACTTTATTTTCTCTCAGATGCTCATGACTGACTCATTTTAACACCTGATTTTTACTTCAGTGGCCCGATGGATGCGATAGTCCACAATGGGACCATCTCACTACAGAAATAGGAGAGGGATGCGTTTTGGAAACAAATTTGTTAAGTGTTTTCCAAATGTACCTTCCTTATTGGCAGAGCTGGTGATTATATTTTAAAGGAGAATCTTTTCATTAAGTTGAAATTTAATTTTCTACTTGAATACTTTTCTTTCTGTGGAGAAAATGGCTGTTTTGTGGCAAATAATACATTACAGTATTATAACTGCTTACCCGATTCTAGAGTGGGAGTTTGAATTTACGGTCAGTCGCGTGTGGTGGGTTTGACAGTGGCCAGATGAGAGGACACCTCAGCTTGTCAGCCGAGATCCAGCAGTACCAGACCACCGCCATCTGTTTGGGAGTTTGCGTTTTTATTCCCCCTTTTATAGACTGAGGGATACGTTTGGGTTGGTTTTTTTCCTTCACAGAAATGGAAGAAGCTAATTGAGAAGCCCGAAATAACTTTTGAATGGCTAATCTTTGTCTGAGTTGAGACAGTTCTCTTCAAGTTGGCTCTGTGAATCCATCTTGTACAAACCATAGGAAACTTTGAGCTTCATTAATACCACTTAAGGGAGACCTGCCTGTGGTTCCTAAGCTAACTAGATCTTAGGATTTGATTCTCACTTGCATTGGTATTTTGTTCCTTTCCCAGTTTTGTAGGAATTAAGATAGAATAAGTTACCGTGTTTGGAAGAAGTGTTAGTTTTTGGAGGAGCCTCAAGGGTCTTTTTCCCAGACAAATATACGGTCTGGGTGGCTCTGCTCCTCAAAGATTAATTTGTTTTGGAGGAGGTGACAGCCTGGCCATTGGAAATGAGATCAGTACTTGGGAGTTACTGACTTTTGTAATCGATGGGTTCACATGTACCATGTGGGATTTTTGTGTCCTAAAGTGTCTGTATTTAGCCCTTGGAGTCGCTGTGGCATAGAGGGAGAGCGCGGGTCTGGGGACTGGGGAGCCGGGTGGTTCAGTCCCGGCTCTACCGCAGACTTGTACTGGGACACGGATATGTCACTGTCCTTCCTGCAGTTTCAGTGTCTTGACAACTTTGAGATAGTTTTATAACGAGGTGCTGCTTTTGTTTAAAGCAAACAAAACCCAAATTCTCACATATAATACGAAATGATACCTGAAATCAAGATTGCAGGCAACGATGCTCTGGGTGTGTGCTGGGCTCCAGTGCGTGCTGATAGTCTGGAATCACTCTAAACGTGAACTGTAGGAGACGGGCATGGTTTTTAATGACCATCTCAGAGACTTCTAGTAATGTCCATCCCTCCCCTTCTTTCTGGCTATAGACAGGCAGGTTGGTTTTGGTGATGCTTTGGGGCTTTCTGCGCATGTTAATATTGAATATGCACGTATCGATCTTCAGATGTATTGTGACTCTTTCAGGAAGGCTCCTGTTAAAAAACACGGCCTTCCATGAATTTCTCTTCAAAGCCGGTTAGCGTCAGCAGTAAATAGGGCTTATTATTGCTACTTCGTGAGGCTTGTGGTTAGATTCTGGGAAAATCCTGATCTCTGTCTTGCGGGACTTAAAAAAATGGAAAGAGTAGCGGAGACAAATACAGTAAAACACATACATAAGCAAGAGGCAAACTTAGGAATGAATGTATATTTATTTTAAGCGTATGGTTTCTGAGGTTTTTGTTAAGAAGGTTGTATTAGGGAGAGTGGGATCGTAGGAGGTCACTGCTAGAGGACTACAGAAAGTACTCAGCCCTGAGGTGGAGTGATTTAGATTAGCACGCATGGTTCAGGATCTCTTTTGTAATGTTCCTCTCAAGCTGTGGCATGCCGTGCTGTCATGACTTGCAAGGTGTGGCTTAATACATTTTCTTAGGATTTGGTCTTTCAGAGGATGAATAATAGCAGTCTTGCAGAACAGAAGTTGGCTTTGTGGTTTTGACCGTAGGGATGCCCCCCCCCCCCCCCCCGCTCGGTTACACAAGCTGCCTTGTATCAAGAGCATACAGGTTTCAGCTCCCCGTGTGCTGTATCACGTGGGCATGAACAAGCCTCTGCTGTTGTGGGGCAGCCGCACTGGTGATGCGGGATGGGGCATTCCCATCCCTGTCGTGAGCTGTGGTGGCTCAAAACACCGGTGTTTGTGGGACGGTACGTGTGTGTGCGTGCACCTACACACTGAAACTTCAGATCACAGTGAATCTAAATCCTGACTTAAAACAAGGGTGGGGGGGAGCTGTTAGAGTAATATGCTCTTGATCTCTTAACGTTCACTTAAGTGGAGGATGCAAATTGGAGGGCTCCTATCTCCCCTAATTGCTTTCTCCCTTCCTCCCTGGACCCTTCCGACTTGGGGGTTTTTGGGGTGGTGGCTAATTTCATCCTTCCGGTAATTGCCTCTGAGGAAGTTGAGCTCTGGGCCATGGTGGGCTGGGTGTGGGGCCAGGCCTCTGTTAACCTTTTGGGTCACTGTCTCCTCTCCTGGTTCTCTGGAATAGCTGTGCGGTACCTTCTTACGCACAGTGATGTTTCTCCCATTTGTTGTAGGAACTGTGTGTGGGGATATTTGCGACATTGCTTTATTTATGTCTCTGAGCTATCTTTTCAACTCCTTTTGTAGTCTTTATCAACTAGGGTTGTGTGAAAGAATTCAGTCCAACAGAAAATAATTTCAGTAAATATTTTCTTGGTTCTCTCAAGGATGGGACATGCTATGCCTTCTAGATGCATACGAGAGAAATTAATTCGTCACATACACGTGTTGCCTTAGAGCATCAGGACTTAGTTTTCTCACAGAGCCTGGGTTGACAAGGGTTGCTTTAGAGTGTTTTTCTTTCATAACGATTGAGGAAGAAATCTTGATTCATTTCGGTCAGTATCCTAAGTACCTCTTCTCACTGTCTAGTATGCAACTCAAGTGTTCTCTCGGACTCAGAGTCAGGGGAAGGTCTCTTCTGGGTTCCCTTAGCTGCTTGTCTGTGCCACTAGTACCACAGCCTGCACCGTCACATTGGACTTGAATTATTTTCTTAGCCACCTCACAGATAAGGGGAGGATGCTTATAATTACAGCCTCTTGATCTCTTTGACAGTCACTTGGATGGAGGATGCAAACTGGATGGCTGTTCGTACAGTAGCCCTTGGTAGAGGTTCTCCAGAATCTGGCCTTAATCCATTGTGGTGGACCTACAGGATGTCCTCCAGTCATTCTGCCCTCGTATTCGCGGTGTCCTGTGGCCCCCCACCAACTCCCCCCCCCCACACACACACAGTAAATAGGGCTGAACGTGTAACCACTGGGATATGGTAGAATTGATGGCATGTGACTTCTGAGACTAGGTCATGAAAACTTACTGGCTTCCACTTTGTCCCTTTGGGAAGCACCATGTTTCGAGGACACGTAAACAGTTCTCTGGAGGGGTCATGGGACCTCCTACCTGTAGTCCACACCAGCTGACCAACCATGTGAGTGAGTGGTCTTGGAAGTGGATCGTGCAGCCCTGACTGACATACTGACTCATGAGAACTCTGAACCAGAACCACTCACATAAGGTGCTTTGGGACTCCTAACCCTCAAAGTATGAGAGAATAAATGTTGACTGTTTTCAATAGCTAGGTTTCAGGGTAACTTACTAAGCAGTGGTTGATAACTAATACATGTATTCTTCAAATATAGCGGAGCACTTGACTCATAATGTTAGGTCACACAATGTGTGAATAAATGAGTTACTAGTAGCGACCTAAAAGGCCTTTTGGTAGTTTTAGGCACTCTTTCCACACATTTATGTAGATACATAGATAGATTCAGGTATATAACATTCTTAAATAAATCTTAAATGAATAATTGAGGGATTCTGTACAGTGTCAAGAGAAGATTATATGGCAAGATTTGGTTATCCTGTGTTCCACGATACTATCATATAACCTAAAAAATGTGTTGGAACGTCATAGTCACTGTCCTCTGTGTAACTTCAAATTATGTTATTGGTTTTGGGGAAGAGTCAGGAATGTTAATATTGATGGTGGGACTGAAGGTGATTTTTATTTTTTACTTTATAATGACCTGTATTTTTTTCAAAATATTTTACAATGAACTTATTACAGGTAAAGCTTATTTCTAAAAGTATTACCAGTAATATTATCAGAACATGTATGAAGAGTTCATTGTTCTTTAAGCTTGAGTGAAGTCTAAAGCAGTACCTTTTTTTTTGCTTTTTTAAAGGCTCTTTTTATTTATTTTTAAAAAATGCTTATTTTATTTATTATTTTTTTTTACATATGAAATTTATTGTCAAATTGGTTTCCATACAACACCCAGTGCTCATCCCAACAGGTGCCCTTCTCAATACCCATCACCCACCCTCCCCTCCCTCCCACCCCCATCAACCCTCAGTTTGTTCTCAGTTTTTAAGAGTCTCTTTAAAGCAGTACCTTAAAAAAAATCATATTTATTCGTCCACCTACTCATACTCAGTCCTTAGACATTTGAGTACCTGCTCAACGCCAGGACCTTTGCTGGGCTCTTGCTCTTAAAAAGCTTTGGTAACGGTTGACCTTGATCTCTCCGGTGGGGAGCTTTGTGTGCACATAAAGTTGTCTGACACAGTGATGAGAGATGAGTTCCAGCTGAGGCTCCTAAATCAAGGAAGACGTCACAGAGAAGGTTCTACTGGAATTCAGGTTTCTCCTGTGTGTAGGAGCCAGGGATGAAACAGAAGAGGAGCCCAGCCAATTCGCTAAACTGATGAGTTTGAAGAGGTGCTCTGTTCCCAGAAGGACAGAGAATGAGGTGGGAGCCACATTCTCCCTCAGATTCCTGGATCTTGGGGAGTGGAGGTGGGTGTTTGGTGAAACTGGTGAAATGGGATGTTCCATCAGAGGGATTAAGAGGAGGTGACAGGTAGCTTTTTGGCAGAAACACCAATTCTTTCATTCTCTTTGTCACTTCCAGTGTAAATAGTGCAAAATTGGTGTTTTCCTTAATCATCATATGGACACGAACCAGAAAATAAGCAGCACCATTCTCCATTTTAGGATTGTCATAACTGGATCAACACAGCATCGTTCCTGTTTCTCTTCAGACGGCAGTGACGTCATGTCATATTCATAAAAATGAGACTCGGGTGTGACATCAGAATGTGCTTGGAGGGTCCCCTTCATACATGGTGTCTTAGTTTTTGCACTGGCTACGGTGGCTTTCATCCCTGTGTTCTGCAGTTGCAGAAATCAAAACTCAGATTGAGTGATTGCCCAGAGCTATGGGGTCTTTCGTGGATTAGAACCTGGGTCTCTGAGTCTTCATTTGATTCGTACATGTGTATCGTGTATATTTTTGATGAACGTTTTCCCCCACTGAGTGCGAAAGATTTTTTTGTTTTTGTTTTGATATAGAAACTGTGGTCTAATTGATACTTAATCCTTTGCATTCTTTCTCTGGGGTTAGAAGGCTTAATAACAAAACGCTTGCTCGTCAGGGCTTTGGTTCTGTCAGTTCAGAGAATTGTCTTAGGGTTTGGAAAATACTGGGTCTGTACCATGCCTCGAGGACACGGCCGCAGCGATGAGATCTCGCAGCACTTCACATTACTGAGGGTGTCCTTTAAGCGCCAGGCACCGTGCTGATAAGTGCCTTCTTTCACGGGCTGGTTCCAAAGGGACGCCAGTCTCCTGATGGTGCTTTTCTCCATGACCCCCAGTCACTGCCAGCACCTGCTGGATTTGCATGGGCTGCGTCTCCCCCTTACTGTACACGGCTGACAGGCAATTTCCATTCCCACAAATAACAGTGATCCGTTTTGGACAAGGGTAGCGACGCCAGTAACCCTTTGTACAGATGTGGACGTTTGGCACATGGTAGCTTTGGTGTCACGGGCAGGGGATAATTTTATTCAGTGCTAATATCCTGATGTGTCCTGGGATGCCCATTCACGCCTCCTGAAATAGACGCTGTCTGATGCCTGAGCACCTTAAAACTGTCGATTGTATGGGCCTTGAAAGGCTGGGAGGCAGGGGTGGGGGGAGGAGGATGCAGGGGAAGGGCACCAGGTGCAGAACAATGACTTCCAAATTATGTCACGAGCCGCCAGCCACACGAGCACTGTACGGCCTCATTACCACATGAAGTGCCACAGAAGGGCCCTTTCATTTTCTCCCAGCGACTGTTTGCCACAGTCTTGCTATAGGGGCTCGTGGCGGGGGGATACACTGCTCACCCCCAGTTAACAACGGAGCACAGAATCCTGGCAGAAGGAACCTCACAATGTACCCCGGGGCTATTTTTGATTACAGTGAGTGGCTGTGACTCAGAGTGTGCCCTGGCAGATGACGGCTTCCACCCTCCCCTCCCCATCCTCCTCCCCTGGAGATGAGCAGGCAGCCTGTCCTTTGTACGTTTCCTTGGCCGCCTTCTCCTGCCGCTGCAGTTCACTGATCTGTCCACAGCAGCCGGCCCGCAGGCCTGACAGGGCTCTGACAGTGGTTTTTACCATATATGGCCATCAGAGCTCTGGGGCTGTCAGCCGGCCAGGATAATTTCCTTCCTTTGCTTTGATTGGCTGCTTGGTGGCTCACAGAATGGTGGGATCTGGGAGTGTGTGGTGAAGGGAAGCCACTGAGTCAAGTGCAAAGAACATTTAACTCTTTGCTGGTTTTTTGGAGCGTGGATCAGGGCTGAGCACACGGGCCAGTGCTGCCTGCAGAAGCCCTCGGTGTCCAAACGTTATAACCTAAGTCTGGGGAAGCGGCAAAGAAAAGGTTTCTGAACTCAGATCACTCTGAAATAGACCCAGCGTTTAGTGGACAAACATCTGCAGTCCTGATTTGTCCAGAAGCCTCCTTATAACCATGTGCAGCAAATTTCCTGCTGCCGAGTTGAATATCTGTGCTCGTTAGGGGTGGGACCTGAGTTGAGTCCAGGGGAGGCCGAGCTGGGAGGGGTGAGTGATGGAGCACGTGTTGGCTCTCTTAGAGGAACGGTGACTTGGGTTTCTTTTCTGGCTGAGCTTTGTAAGTCATGAGTAAATGATACAGTCTGCTGAATTGGGTCTGTCCTCCTGTCCTGCGTGTTTATAACTGCTGCAAGGTGTGAACTGCCTCTGCCATGGAACCCAAGGCATTTACCTTAAAAAAAAAACCCCAAAGAACAACTTCCGCTATTTTTCTGGTTTTCATCCCTACTTACTTCAGGGAGGGTGGATTTTTATTCTGAAGCTTGTATGTAAACCCGTGCAGAGCTGGGATTGAAAGGGGTGGTAGCTCTGGAACGCTTCGTCATTCACAGAGGGTCCTGGGGGAGACCCCTCCAGTGTCATTTGCTTAGTACAAGCAACCGATTACTCTGCTTCCTGGTTTGATACTGAATGGTTGAATTTCCTCGATTTGCAGTTATATCAATAGTTTTTTGCTTTTCAGCTTCTGCTTTCAAGCTGAATTTTATTTTGACTAGATTCCACCTCATCTGGGGTTCCTAGTTTTTTGTTTGTTCTCAGACCAGAAGTGTTTGGAATTACGTGTCTGTAGTGATGAAGTTTTCACTTTACAGATTTTTTGTTAGGAAATACAGTGTCTATTCCCGATTACATATTTGGGTGCAGTTGAGTAAGGAGACGTTCCCTTCCACTGTTTTTGCTTTCTGATAGTGAAATCAATAGTTTTACAGTAACTTCCCTCAGATTCTTAATGAGGACTTTTAAAATGGTCTATGCAGTATTAGACCCAGGTTTTAAAGAGGGCCCGTGATCACCAAAATAATCTGTTTGGCATTTTCTCTCGTACCCGTGAAGACTTGTTTTTCGCTCACAGGCAGGTGAGGCCTCTGCAGAAGCGCCCTGCGTCTCCCTGGCAGCTCGAGTGTCTGGCTTACTTTCCAGGACTGGGTAACCCAATCTGTGTGTTTTATTCCAGGGCACCCCCGCTTACCCTCAAGGTTGGTGTTTTTGGTTCTCTTAAAGTAAAACCTCCTCCGAATGTACTACTCCTGGGTCAGGAGCTATCCCTCTTGGCGACCAGCTTGTCCACAAGTCAGATATCGTGTGCCTCAGTCTTTCCAGTCTGCCGTGGAAGTCCCTGTCTCATCACCTGTGCCTCTCCCCAGCTATCTTCGTGTGAAGCAGCAGGGCCTGAAGAGATTTCAGCAGAGCGTGTATCTATGTAAAGAATACCGATACCAGAGAAAGGTAGTTGAAAAACCAGAAAGCCCACTTTAATAGACATCCTTTTCGGACTCCTTTGAACTCCACACGGTGTGTATGGAGCCCTTCTGCCTGGCGGAAAACTTTTCCTTAGCTCCTGAGCATTTGCTTGACTTCCCGTCCTCCTTACGGAGTTGGGGAGTTCTCAGTGTGTCCCTCCAAGGCCAGCAAGGAGTTATTGTCAGTGCCTTACAAAAAAGATCCTCAAATGTATGGACGGAATGACAAAGTTATTGAACTTTGGGCATACAAAGTGATTTTGATTAACATTTTTTCCTAAAATAAAAACTTACGTGAAGATAAAGTAGGGACAGACAGTTTGCAAAATCTTTATCTCTTGTTCCTTGATTCAGGATACGGTAGGGGTTGTGTTAGACCCTTACATCCGAGGGTAGAATAGCCCGTCTGGATAATAAGCACAGATTATATGATGGGTCATGAAGCGGCTGGATAAGATGACTGTAGGTCCGAAGCTGGAAAGGCGCTGGGAAGCTGCCGTGCCGGACCAGCCAAGAGGGATGGTGTGGACTGTTCTCAGAAGCCAACACCCTGGAACAGTGTGGGTGTCCGCGTCGCTGAAATGCCAGGACGTCAGCTGGAAAGACGTCGTATGCGGAAGGAGCGTCTTACGGGGGAATGCTTGATTTGACTGATAAAATTAACGTGTCACTTTTTTTTATTTTTTTTTATTTTTTTAACGTTTATTTATTTTTGAGATAGAGACAGAGCATTAACGGGGGAGGGTCAGAGTGAGAGAGGGAGACACAGAATCTGAAATAGGCTCCAGGCTCTAAGCTGTCAGCACAGAGCCCGACGCGGGGGGCTCGAACTCACGGACCCGTGAGATCATGACCTGAGCCGAAGTCGGACGCCTAACCGACTGAGCCACCCAGGCGCCCCAACGTGTCACTTTTTAACACCGTGGGAGTTTATTAACTTTTTGGAAACCTGTGTTATCCTGAGAATGAGCCTGCTGGGCAAAGTGCTGGGTAGCTGTACCGAATGGTAACATTTTGAAAGAGCCATCCATTAGATGCTCCCAGAGCGAGCAAGCTAATGTGTGGATTGAAAATGGTTATCATGTAAGGGGTCGTTGTTACATCAAGAAACAGTCATTCTGAATGATCTTTTATAGAATGCAGAGGTCATGTTGGCAGCTTCCTACTGTTGACTTTGGAGTTTGGGAGGGTGAAAATGTCTGCTGGTTCATCTGAGATATACCATTAGCTCCTTTTATTTATTTATTTATTTATTTATTTATTTATTTATTTATTTATTTATTTATTATTTATGAACTAGAGAGAGAGCAGGGAAGGGACAGAGAGAGACAGAAGATCTGAAGCAGTCTCTGCGCTGTCAGCACAGAGCCCTACGTGGGGCTCAAACTCACAAACTGTGAGATCATGACCTGAACCAAAGTCGGACACTTCATGGACTGAGCCACCATTAGCTCCTTTAAAGACACATCCCAGAGTGGAGCTCCTTTATAGGAACAAGTATGCACGAGGACTACTGTACACATTTTTCCGTAGATATTTAGAGCGTTTTGGTTGCTCAGTACTGCTCTCAGCACGTAGGATGAGTTCACTTCTTAAGTATGGATTCCTTTGTGTGTGTATGTTTTAAAGTTTTTATGTATTTCTTTTGAGAGAGAGGGGCAGAGCGAGAGAGAGAGACCCCAAGCAGGCTCCGTGCTGTCAGTGCAGAGCCCAACATGCACGGCTCAGTCCCACAAACTGTGAGATCATAACCTGAGCTGAAATCGTTGGATTCTTAACTGACCCGAGGCAGCCAAGTGCCCCAGTAGGGGTTCCTTTTTGACATGAGGTGTGAGAAGTAAGGTGCACTGGTAGATGGAGGTGGGACAGTTACGGTTTCCCATTGAAATGGATGGGAAATGTCTTGAACAACCGGGACTATCATGTCATAAGAGTTACACTGTATTTTGTATACCTCAGGAGGAATGTGTTTGCAAAGTTATTTACAATTACAAGTGTTCCTTCTTAGAGCAGTTAGAGAATACATTTACTGGTGCTTAAATTTTGATTTCACTTTCCCCTCTCCAAACATGCCTGTTGGAGGAAAGTGTTGCCTAACTTTGGGTTTAGTTGAAGCATCAGTTTTCCAGGAGCTCTTTTCAGTTTTGTGGCTGCTTTGAAATTTTTGAGAACTTTCCCCAAACCCAGAGTAAATGATAATGCTGGTGTCTAGGTGGTTTTCTGCCACGATGCGGATTGGTGGCTGGAACATGTCAAAGCCATCAGCCTCAGCTCGGGCCAGCCACATGGAAATTGTGCTGTCACACCTCTGCCTTGTGCCAGCTGTACACGCACTTTGGAGGCTGAATTTTCCCTGGGGCTCATGTTGCTGGGCCCCGGGCAGGCCAAAGGATCTTTCAGATAATGATAGTGCATGACTCGGTGCCCTGACCCAGTCCACTGGTATTCCCCAAGTGTGTGAACGAGGCTCGGGGCCGGAGCCTTTGGTAACCTGGGTCATTTTTTGCCCCTTGAGTTGACTTGCTGGCAATTCCCACCACTTGGAGTTTTAGCTAGAGAGGTGTACATAGAGTTCTCCCATGGCAAGTGGCTGGGACTAGGAAGTAATCAATAAATTTGTACACATTATTTAAAGCAGGGAGTCTAAAGAGTGACAGACTATTCTCAGCTAAACTTTCAATTCCATGCTAGAAAAGTGGGAATATTCTAGATGATGCAGCTGAGGTGTGACACACCCTTAATGAGACAGTGACCTGATTTGTTAGTAAATGAAATTATTCTCTATAGGAGCCTTGGAAAATTGATAGGTAGTTCTTAAAATAAACCACCATTTAGTTAAAAAAAAAAGGGGGGGGGCTGGCATTAAATTCTTGTAACTCTTCTTTTCAGCCTCTGCATTTATTTACATTTGCTGCTTAGAAGCTCAGGTGAGCCATGTTGCCAGCCTGACTTACAGTGGGTGTCTCTTCTGAATGGCCCCCCACACGCCAGCAATTAGACATGGATGCCTCGGTTTGTTGACCGGATGATGAATGAGGATGCGTCATGGGTAGGAATGAGAAATACATTCTCATTAAATGCTAGTGCAAAATGTTTCTCAGAACGGTGCGTCCACATCTTTACCATATACGGCCACTGTTGTGTGGTTTCTTTCAGTTTCCTTGTACCGAGCTCTCAGCAGTCTATAAGTGCCCAGCTCTGCCCTTTTAATAACATATACTCATAGGATAAAATATGCTGTGCTTTTCTCTTAATTGATTTTATTATGGGTAAGAAGATACTCAAGTGTAAGCCCTTGAAATCGTGATCGCTGACCCTTGATTGATTTACATACGTCCTGTATGTAAAACGATTAGGGCACATTTATTTTTTTCAAAATTTTTTCTTCTTTTTAGAAAGAGAGTGCAGGCTCCATGCCCAGCAAGTAGTCAAAGTGGGGCTCAAGCTGAGCCCCTGAGATCATGACCTGAGCCGAAATCAAGAGCTGGACACTGCACCAACTGAGCCATCCAGGTGCCCCAAGTGTGCCACTAAGATGCCAGTTCTTCTCACACTTTCTTCCTTTTTTGTTCCTTTATCACTATCAGACATTTAGTCGATGGCCTTTTTGTTCTGCTGCAATATGATGCTACTTTCCCTGTTTTATTTGTTGTAAGGATTTGTGATGATGTTTACAACCAGAGGAAACAGCTGGTGGCAGGGTATCATTTTTATGAGCTCTATTTCTGATGACCAGCTGCCAATAGCTTTAACATTACTGTTGTGCCTTTTTCACAACCCGTGGCCTAGTGGGAATTTTCTTGCCCTGTGGAAATCTAGTACGGCTGGATCGTCACTGATGCTTTCGGTCTGTGCTGCTTCACTCCATTTCTTTATTTAGAAAATGGGGACAGTACAGATGCTATATCATGAAGCAGCTTGGTGAGAACGAAGACAGAAAGGTCTTCGTACGGTTCCTACCACGTAACATAAGCATTCTGAAAGGGTTCGCAAGTTTTCTTCTTCTTTGGCTTTGATGGGAAGGAGGGCAGTTGGTAGCGGTTGCCCTTTCAATGGGATTCAAGTTCCTGCGAAAACATTCGGCTCTTTAGTACTTTGATGCCCTGGACTTGTCAGCACTGAGCTGAGAGTGGAAGAGAGGCTTACTGCTCACTGTTCTCAAATGTCTGACTTGACTGAACGGTATCTTTAAGCCACGATTGTGTAATTTTAACCTAAAAAAAAAGGCATTTAGTAAGTTTCACAGTATAGTTAAGAACAACTTGTATTAGAGAAAATTATTTGATGTCCTTGGAAGCTCAGAGTTTATTTAGTAACTGTACTTTGCCATCAAAGAGGCCAGACGTGGTTTGCTGGGCAGAGCCTAAGAATGCAAAGATAAAACAATTCAGATACAAAAACTTTTTTCCCTTGGGAGTAAAGTGTTTTTCTTTTTTTAATTATTTTTTAAGATAGGAAACAAAATACTAGGACACTCATGTACTCACCCACAAGATTAAACAGATGTTAATATTTTACCATGTTTGTTTCCTACCTCCCATTTTTTAAAAAACAATAAAGCATAACAGATGTAACTAAAATACCATTCCCCTTTTTTCCTCTTCTCCTTCACCAGAGGTAATCATTTCCTCAAAGTTGGTATGTATTCTATTTGTGTACTTTTACTACATGTGTATGTATCTGTACATAGACTGATTTTTGTGTGTGTTAAACTTTTGTGTGAGTGATACTTATTTCCATACCAAGGACAGTTAAATTGCTTCTGCTTTTTTCACCATTCCCAGTGATGCTGCGGTTAATATCCTTTCTGTGCAAATACAGGGACCTTTCTTTCCCACAGACCACCTCAAATGGTATTGCTCAGGGGTGGGCAGCTTCACCTCTACCTGTGTCCAGATTGCTCTCAAAAAGAATCAGAGCAGGAGCCTTCAGTGAACGGTCGCTTGGAATTCCTCTTTCCTGACATCCTTGCCAACACTTGTAATTAGGCTTCTAAATTGTTGCCAGTTTTAATAGGTATAAGATGTTACCATAGCATTTTAATTTCTAGTTCGCTGAGTGAGACCAAGTATCTTTTCATACATCTGTGTGGGCTTTTCCTTCTCTGTGAATTCAGTGCTCCTGTGCTCCTGTCGTTTGCCATCATTCTGTCAGGTTGTTTGTTGACTTTGTTGGATATGGATGTTGCATATGTATCTTCTCTGTCTGCAGCTTGTCTGCACTCTGCTTGTTTTTTTGTTGTTCTTGAGGGGAGTTTGCAACAGTGTTTATCATGTAGGCTTCAGTTTCTCTTTGTCATACCGTCCTTTGTTATCAGGGTGGCACAGTCCTTAAGTGAGGGGTTGAGCGGTACTGCTCTTTTCTGTTCTCTGGAAAGTTTTGTCTGAGCCGATCTCTTCCTTGAGTGTTTGGTAAAGCTCTCCTGTAAAACCACGTGGGCCTAGTGGCCTTTGGTATTATGTGATTAGATTTATGGGGAGGTAGGTAGTATGTGGACTTTTGTTACTGGTCTTTTGTGGCTATGGGTCTATTCAGGTTTTTTATTTATTGACAATTTTTTGATGTTTTTTTTCTAGGAGATTGCTTCTTTCATCTGGTGTTTTAAAATTTATTATCAGATGTTATTCCTAGTATTTTCATATTATGTGAATTTACACCATATTTGTAAGTTATGTCCCTTGTTAAATTCCTGGTATTTGTGCTTTCTCTTCTTTCTTAATCTATCCTATTGTGTTGATGTGGCTTATTATTTATTTTCTTTCTTGTTAATTTCTTTTCATAATTTTACATTCTTTGGGTGTGCTCTATATAAAAATACGGCAACCTTTTCATGTGCTTATTATCAGCTCCTTAATTTTCAGACTTTCTGTATATGTGCATTTAAAGCTAATTGATTTACCGTTAAGATCTGTTTTAGCCCTCTCCCACAAGTTATGAAACGTCATGTGTTTATTGATCAATTTTAACATTTCTATTGGCCATTATGACTTTCTATGTGAATTATTTAGTAAATTTAAAAAATTTTCAGATGCCTTAGGGATTTTTGGTTCATATTTTTTCTATTAATTTTTAATTGAATTGCATTGTACTCTGAACATGCACTATGAGGTATTGATTTCTTGGTATTTTGTGAGATTTGCTTTGTGGTATCCTAATTGGTCATTTAAAAACGATAATGTTTAATGTGTGTTTGAAAAAAATGTTTATTTTTAAATATTGGCTCCAAGGCTAGATATATCCATTAGATAAATCTTGTTACTTTTTTTCCCCCAGTGTTTATTTGGTTTTGAGAGAGAGAGAGAGAGAGACACACACACACAGAATCCGAAGCAGGCTCCAGGCTCCGAGCTGTCAGCACAGAGCCCAACGCAGGGCTCTAACCCATGAACCGTGAGATCGTGACCTGAGCTAAAGTTAAAGGCTTAACCAACTGAGCCACCCAGGAGTCCCAAAGCCTGTGACTTTTGTTAAAGTCTTCTATATTCATACTAATTTTTGTCTGTTTGCTTGAGAGTGAGTCTTTGTTAAAATCTCTTAAGATTATGGCTTTGTCATTTTCTCTTCATAGTTCTCTCAGCTTCTGCTATAAATATTTTGAGTTTGTGCAGTTAGAGGAATTAGACTTCCTAGTGCCTTTAGCATCCCAGTGAATTGTTTCAAAATTATACAGTGACATTAATCTTTAATAGTGCATTCTACCTTAAAGTCTGTCCTTGCTCAGCTATTTGGCATATATTTTTACGGCCTTCCCCTGCTTTAATTACTTTTTAGTTTTCTTGTTTTTTGTTTGTTTTAGAGAGAGAGAGCATGAGTGGGGGAGAGGGGCGGATGGGGGAGGAGAGAATCCCAAGCAGGCTCCATGCACAGTGCAGAGCCTGACTTGGGGCTCGGTCCCACAACCCTGGGAATCATGTCTGAGCCACCCAGGCACCCCTGCCTTTTTATTTTTTAACTTAGTTCCTTTATTACTTTTAAAATATGTCTTGTAGCTGGTTGTAATCAAATCTGAAACATGCTGTCTTTTAGCTGGTGGGTTCAATATGTTGATACTACAATTACATATTATGTATATCACAGTATTACTGTAAAATGAACACCTGCGAGTCCACCGCCACCTGCATGAGAAATAGAATATTACAGGGAGTGGTAGCTTACGGGCTGGGTCACTCACACGGTTTTTGTGAGGATGCAGTACAGAAAATAGGGAAAACAACCTGGCTAGAGGCCTCAGCAGCAGTTGCTTCTTTAAGGAGAGATGGGATCAGGGATATGACAGAGTGGATTCCAGCAGTTGCTGAATTTGGGGTGACGTTTATTGAGCCCTGCAAATGCTGGGAAAGTACTTTACCTGGATTATCTTCAATTTGTCTTCACATCAGCTCGTATAGAAGGAATCACGACATTCTCAGTTTACAGATGAGGAGATGAGGTGGAGAGGTGAAGTCATTTTGGCCAGAGCATCAGAGCTGGAACCTGACAGAGTCGTGACGCCAGCCCAGGCAGTCTGCTTCTCAGCCATCTGTGCTTTGCTGCCTGTAAATGACCCGTGTGGCCCTCCTTATAACACCCAGGTTCTGTGTTCGTTGGCACTTTCTTTTAGGATTCCTTTTCTGCCGATGCAATTCCACAGGTCCAAACTGGGTTTAATTCGATTTACAAGAGAAAACGAGCATGTGAAAAAACCTAGGCTTTAGGTCTGTGGACAGGGCCATCTTCACACCTCAATTTAGAATTCTTCTTTTCTCGGCAGAGAACCTTTCTGTGCCTGGGTGGCTCAGTCGGTTAAGCATCTGGCTCATGGTGCGTGAGATCATGCACTGCGTCAGGCTCTGTGCCGACAGCGTGTAGCCTGCTTGAGATTCTCTCTCCCTCTCTGTCTCTCCGCCCCTCCCCCCACACTCTTGAACTGTCCTTCTCTCTAAAAATAAATAAGCTTAAAAGAGAAGAAAGAAAACCTCCCCGAAGACTGTGATCCCCACAGGCCTGGCTGAATGCCCTTCTTCTGTGTTCCTGCCACCTGTGCTTGTCCTGTGGCGCATGTCTTCTGCTGCACCGTATTTGGTGGTTGACACAGCCTCTACGTCCCGCCAGGACAGGGCTGCCGTGTTTACTTCTCTGTCTCTCATACTCAGCACAGCGTCTGGGCCCCATGAGAGTTCATAAGTGACACGTGTTTGTCCTTCTTAATGATAGACTAAATTAATGTATTAAACTAGAAGAACTAGTAATAAAAGTAGTTTTATATTGTGTATTTACTATATTCCAGTCACCATACAGGCTTACCTCATTTTTTTTTCCAATATATGAAATTTATTGTCAAATTGGTTTCCATACAACACCCAGTGCTCATCCCAAAAGGTGCCCTCCTCAATACCCATCCCCCACCCTCCCTTCCCTCCCACCCCACCATCAACCCTCAGTTTGTTCTCAGTTTTTAACAGTCTCTTATGCTTTGGCTCTCTCCCACTCTAACCTCTTTTTTTTTTTTTTTTTTTCCCTTCCCCTCCCCCATGGGTTTCTGTTAAGTTTCTCAGGATCCACATAAGAGTGAAACCACATGGTATCTGTCTTTCTCTGTATGGCTTATTTCACTTAGCATCACACTCTCCAGTTCCATCCACGTTGCTACAAAAGGCCATATTTCATTCTTTCTCATTGCCACGTAGTATTCCATTGTGTATATAAACCACAAACAGGCTTACCTCATTTATTGCACTTCACAGATACTCTTTTTTCCCAAACCAGGTTTGTGGCGATCCCCCATCGAGGAAGTCTGTCGATGCCATTTTCCCAACAGCATTTGCTCACTTTGTGCCTCTATTACATTTTGTTCGTTCTTGGAATATTTCAGACTTTTTCGTTGCTGTTACATTTATGGTTTATATGTGATCAGTGATCATGACTCAGTGAAAGCTCACATGATGGCTAGCATTCTTCAGCAATAAAGTACTCCCTAATTAAGGTTTATGCATTGTGTTTTTTTAGACATCATGCTGTCGCACAGTTAATAGACTACAGTATGGTATAAATACAACTTTTGTGTACACAGTAAAATTGAAAACTTCATTTGACTCACTTTAATTGCACTGATATGTACCAGAGCCTGCCATATCTCTGAGGTATATCTGAAATTAAATTTTTTACATACCATATACAGATAATTGTAATACCAAGTTATGATTTACCTAAAAACTTTATTTCATTTAATCCTACGGTAATCCTGGGAGATGAGTATTATTGTCACTCCTTTCACAGATGATGGGCTGAAGCTCAGATTACGTGACTTGCCTAAGGCCACCCACTGTTTGAACAGTAGAGTCTGGATTTGAACCCATATCTGTCTGACTCTCAGTACTGTGGTCTTTGTGTTTAGCATAATTGCTTCTCGGGACATTTCCACAGTTGAGTCACAGTGGAGAAATCACAGAATTCCTTGATCTTGAAAATTTTCTGGGAAGCCTTGCCCCAGTGTTGTACTGACTTGTCTTAACAGGAGAATAACACAACAACAAAATAGGTTCAGTTTTGCTTGGCCGTGATTCCTCGTTGTACGCTCGCTTTTAGAGCATACAGGACCTCGGCATGGATTGCACCAACATGTTTAAGAAAGGAAATAGCTTTTGTGTACCTGTTACAATAGCATTTGTCTTGGTCAACACAAAATTGGCTTGATAAGCCAGATTGACTTGTTAGATTCAGATGTGTCACGTGAGTATATCGTGATGGTTACTTATGATCAGCATTGAAAAATGTTTTTTTAATGTTTGTTTACGTTGAGAGAGAGAGAGAGCATCCACGAGTGAGGGAGGGGCAGAGAGAGAATCCCAGGCAGACTCCATGCTGTGCATGGAGCCTGATGTGGGGCTTGATTGCACCAACCATGAGATCATGACCCGAGCCGAAATCAAGAGTTGGACACTTAACCAACTGAACCACCCAGGCGCCCCTGAATATTGTATTCTCAACGAGACGTGGACTAGATAATGGGTGAGATCTAAGCTAGTGTTAATGAGTTGGTCTGGCTGACTCTTCTGTTGATCAAAGACAGTAAAGAGACTGAGACAGTCTTCTACAGATTGAGCCCCTAAGCATTAGCTAAAGCTTTTCTTTTTATTACCCTAACTTTGTGTGCTCACAGTGCCATTCATTTCCAGAACTAGTGATTTGTATATTCAAGGGTATTAGCTAATTTTACTAAGAGTTGTATTTAACATTTTGAGTAACACCAAGTTTTTTGTTTTTTTTTTTAACAGTAAAAACACACCTATAATTTACAAATTGTGTTTTGGTAAAAAGATTTAGCATTCTCGTTCACTATGTCTGCTAATGCAGTTGATTAAATAAAAATCTTTGTGGTTCTAGAAATTTGGATCCTTGTAATTTGGTGGCATGTCCTTGGCAGTAGCTATTTCTGGACATAAAACTTGACAGTTCTTACTAGTTGACATTGACCGTGATACATAGATACTTGAGAGTTTGGGGTGGAGGTAATAAAGGAAAAATGGTTCTGAGCAAACCTACAAACTCTGTGGTGTTGGTGTTACACAGTACGTTTGTTTCTCTCTTCTTTCAGACTGGTCGAATTGACAAATCCTACCCTACAGTATGTGGCCACACGGGACCGGTGCTTGACATAGACTGGTGCCCACACAACGATCAGGTCATTGCCAGCGGTTCAGAGGACTGCACGGTTATGGTAAGCTCCCAGGGGGTGGCATGCACACAGGCCAGTGAGACCTACCTACGACTTTCAAAACGCATGTGTGTGCAGAGGCTTGAAAAGCAGAAAGTCATAGCAGTTTTGATTGTCCATTGGATTATACCATGATTTAGTGAGATGAAAGGACAACTATAGCCAAGCCTTTTATAAGCCCTTCTATCAAAGAGGTTGTACTGTATTGTTTTTCTTCTTCTTTTGTATGAGCGTGCATGTGGACGTGCTTATTGGCTGTTGTCACGTCTGCTCCATGGGAAGATTTTGAGGACAGTAAAATGACCTTCCAGTAATTCTGTGAATGCCATTGGACCACATAACTCCTCTCCCTCCCCCCAAAGGAAAGAAACTACCAACATGAATGGAATCTTTATAGTGAAATAAGATGCCAAAGGTTATACATGTAAAATGGGATATATCGCATATATTGGGAAATTGAAAAGTTTTGCAGTAAGTAAAGTGCTTATTTTCAAGCTAACGTCAGAAGGTGTGTTCTGTCTAGTTTGACCCTGGTTAAGAAATTCCTTCTTATTCAGGTAGACAAACAATATGAAAGAATTTGAAAGTAAGTTCTTTACATTCCTCCATTTAGATTCCAAAAGCAGATTATGTGTGAAACCAGGCTTTGGGATGCTTTTTAATGTCAAGCGTCTTGTTCTTGATTATGTTCTTCTTAGCCTTGAAATGTAATTGTGGGTTTGGATCAGTTTTTAATCCTAGCCCCAGATATGTTGAAAGGTTAACATAGGCACAGATGGGGAGAAATGCATTAAGAGCTGAGCTAAGTGAAGGCCGTGCCTGCGTCAGTTACAGGCGCTCTCACGCATGTCAGGTGCAGAGCTTGGAGACCACTCTTCTTTCCCTCTTCATTTTCTGTGGACTGAGCCAGACTTAGAAACCGTGTGTGGAAGGCTTTATTAATTAAAATTATTTGACATAAACAAATTAATTCCTGAACTGTGTCATTTAAACATTTACTCATTTTTCCTCATGGACTTTTGGCTGAGGAGAGCTCCTCCTGTGATTTCATAATTTTGGCAGCCAAATCATATTAAGGAAATATGTTAAAAGGAACTGTTCTGCTTAGTGTGCCTTGCTAAATTGATCATTTTCATGGCTGCAGACACATTTTACTAAAGGAAAGGAACATTGTTTAGACCCTTGATGCCCAAATCTTAAACTGAGAGTATTAACTTCTCTTGAAGAAGCAAGTTTGATTCATCTGAAAAATAAAACAAACAAACAAAAAACACTTTTTATTATAAAACACGCTAAATAAACAGGTAAGGGAGTTCAGTTAAGTGAATCCCGTATAACCACTGCCCAGGTCAGGAAACAGAACTTTGCCAGCCTTCTCAGACTCTCCCTGTGCCCCTTCCCTGTCATAAACACCCCCCCCACCTCCCTCCCTCCAAAAGTATCCGCTACTCCCCCTCATCATTCTCCATGGTTTTAATCACCCAAACGTGTATTTCTAGACACTATAGCTCAGTCTTGCCACTTTAAAGAACTCGGTACATCTTTTGTAACCTCTTGGCTCCTCTTCCATCGTTTTCTTGTCCTTGACAATGAATCTGATGAAGAAGCCCCTCCTTCGACCTGCATCTTTCAACTTAGTTTCTGATGATTGCACATGCATGGTGCATTTCAACATATTCCTCTGTCCTCTAAATTCCCTATAAATTGGCAGCTGGATCCTGAAGTGTGATCACGTTCAGGCTCGATCCCCTTGGCAAGATGATAGCTAGTGTTAATGTTGTTTGATCAAGAGGCCCGTGATACCAGGATGATTCGTGCAGCCGTTGATGTTCAGCACCCAGATCCAGCAGATCCTTAGGGGTCGCAAAATGGTGATCTTAAATTGTGTTACTTTGTTTTCAATTTTTAGCAGGTAAAAATTGTAAGGGGATGCCTTCTCTTATCTACTATTTGGCCAGTAGTACTGTTCATATAGGAAAGTAGGACAGATGCTTGAATCTCTCCTTTTGTTTACTCAGTTTTCAAGATAATGAATTGGTTCTCTCTCTTTCTCAGAAGACGACCAGTTAGGGTTTTTCCCCCTTTCATGTCATTTTGAATTCATGGATTGGAACATCTTTCGTGGGTTTTGATTCATTACAATTCTTATCTCAAAGCCCAGGTCATCCACTCTCTGTTAATAGGAACTTGTTCAAGGTTCCTGAGTCCTTTGACATACCCTGGTTGTTTTTGATAGCTTCCCTGGTATTTGGTATGGTAAGGCGCTCCGTGCTCATCTTGGACATCTCTTCACCTAACTTCATATCAGTCATTTCTCTCCGAAGCTCTGGTTTCTTTCTTTTTTTTTTTTTTAATTTTTAATGTTTATTTTTGAGAGAGAGAGAGAGACAGACAGACAGACATAGCATGAGCGGGGGAGGAGCAGAGAGAGAGAGGGAGACACAGATCCGAAGCAGGCTCCAGGCTCCGAGCTGTAAGCACAGAGCCCGATGCGGGTCTCGAACCCACAAACCGGGAGATCATGACCTGAGCCGAAGTCGGACGCTTAACCTACTGAACCACCCAGGTGCCCTGCTCTGATTTCTTTGAATGGAAAATAGAATTTCTAGATCACATTCTGGGTGCTAGGAATGGTCACTGTTACCATGGTGATCACTTTTTAAAGACTTGGCAGTAAATGGGGCTAGAATATACATATATATTTAAAGATAAGATACCACGTGACCTCACTTTAATATTCCCTGTTAAAATTCTGGACTATATAGTTTTAATCTAACCTTCACTATTGCATCTCTACCTTCTTGCATACTGAGAATCCGGGGTCTGAAGGGCTCAGGGGTGAATTAGACTGCCCTGATCTGTCCCATGTCTCATGCTTTATTACTATTACATACAACAGATTCAAAGCAAAGATACTGTTGTGACCACCATAACAGTTTATGATTACTGAAAATAGTTTCCACAACTTTTTTTTTTAATGTTTATTTATTTTGAGAGAGAGAAAGAGAGAAAATCCTCCAAGTGGGGGAGGGGCAGAGAGAGAGGGAGAGAGAGAATCCCAAGCAGGAGCCCCGGAAAGCTACAACTTTTTAATCTGCGCTATTTCTGTTCTCCCTCTTTAAAAATGATGTACTGATGGGGGCGCCTGGGCGGCTCAGTTGGTTAAACGTCCAGCTTTGGCCCAGGTCATCATCTCACGGTTTGTGGGTTCGAGCCCTGCATCAGGCTCTGTGCTGACAGCTCAGAGCCTGGAGCCTGCTTTGGGTTCTGCGTCTCCCTCTCTCTCTGCCCCTCCCCTGCTCACACTCTGTCTCTCAGAAATAAATAAACATTAAATTTGTTTTTAAAAAAATGATGTACTGATGTACTCTGGGGGTGTTGGGGTGGCTTAGTTGGTTGAGTGTCCTTTGGCTCAGGCCATGATCTCATGGTTGTGGGACTGAGCTCCACAAGAGGCTCTGCTGAGCATGGAACCTGCCTAAGATTCTCCCCCTCCCTCTCCCTCCCCCTCTCCCTCTCCCTCTCCTTCTCTCCCAGCTTGCACGAACTCCACTCTTGCTGTCTCTAAAATAAAAATAAATAAATAAAAATAAAATGAGGTGCTCTGTAATTCCAAGATCACATAGCCATTATATTTAACAGCCTCTCCTTAGTTCTGTGAGTATCCGTATTTAGTGCTCTCCATAGGTCCTTATGTCGACCTCTTTCTAGTCACTTAGACCATCTGAAGCTCCTTCCCAGGTAGATTCTAGACCTCAGTACACTAGAACCCAACCAGAGAGTGCTCGCCTCTGGACAGGCCCCACACTGAGGAGAAATTCCCAAGAATGGAATCAAAAGAAAAGGCTCATGGGAACAATATTTTCTAAGTTCTTCTACATAGATAATAGCTGGTAGCTGGTCTGTGATCTTTACAATTTTGAAGGTGAGTTTTTCTGGATATAAAATTTTTGGTTCACAGTCCTTACTCAAGTATGTAAATATATTATTCCTTTTTTTTTTTTTTTTTTGTCATAAAGTGTTGTTGTCAAAACAAATCAGATAATCTAATTCTTTCTTCCTTGTAAACCATATATTCTTTTTGCCTAGATGTTCATAAGATTTTTTTTTTTTCTTAGAACATAGTGATCTATGGGGCTGGCTGGCTCAGTTAGTTAATAAGCAAGCACGCGATTTCAGCTCAGGTCGTAATCTCACGGTTCGTGGGTTCGAGCCCCGCGTCGGGCTCTGTGCTGACAGCTCAGAGCCTGAAGCCTGCCTCGGATTCTGTGTCTCCTCTCTCTGCCCCTCCCCTGCTGATGCTCTGCTCGCTCTCAAAAATAAATAAACATTAAAAAAAACCTTTTTTAATATAATAGTAATCTTGCTAGAATATTGTTGGTCATTCTGAGTTGGCATTCCGTGGTTTGTGGTATGTTTTTGGGTTTGGTTTGGCTTTGTTTTTTTTTTGTTTTTTTTTTTTTTTTAATTTTTTTTTTCAACGTTTTTTATTTATTTTTGGGACAGAGAGAGACAGAGCATGAACGGGGGAGGGGCAGAGAGAGAGGGAGACACAGAATCGGAAACAGGCTCCAGGCTCCGAGCCATCAGCCCAGAGCCCGACGCGGGGCTCGAACTCACGGACTGCGAGATCGTGACCTGGCTGAAGTCGGACGCTTAACCGACTGCGCCACCCAGGCGCCCTGGTTTGGCTTTGTTTTTAAAGAGAGAGCTGGAGCATGTGCCCACGAGCTGGGGGCGGCGGGAGGTAGGGTGGTGAGAGGGGAGGAGAGAGAAGAAAATCCCAAGCAGGCTTCACACCCAGTGTGGAGCCTGACTTGAGGCCCAGTCCCATGATCCTGGGATTATGACCTGAGCCAAAATCAAGAGTTGGATGCTCAACTGACTGTGAGCCACCTAGGCGCCCTATGGTACGTTCTTTCAGTATAAGGTTTCAGGTCTTCTTCCCCCTCCCAGGAATGTTTTCTTCAATTACAGTCTTTGTATTTGTTCTGTTTTCTTGCCTTGGTTTTCTTCTTCAGGGACTCCTGTTAATCCATATGCTTTGTCTTCTTTACCTGTCTCCAGTATTGTTTAGTTTTTCTCCCAACCTTATTTCTAATTTTGAAAAAATTTTTCTACCTTACTTTTGAGTTTTTCAAGTTCTGATTTATGTGTCCTGGATTTTATTTTGTTTTGAAATAGTATGTGATGGTTTTTACCTCTTTTTGAGCATACCTTCTTAGCATTCTTTCTTTAATTTTTTTTTTTTAATTTTTAATGTTTATTTATTTTTGAGAGGCAGAACATGCGCAGGGGAGGGGCAGAGAGAGAGGGAGACACAGAATTTGAAGCAGTCTCCAGGCTCTGAGTTGTCAGCACAGATCCCAGCCAGGCTCGAAATCACAAACTGTGAGATGATGACCTGAGCCGAAGTCGGCCACTCAACCGACTGAGCCACTCTGGTGCCTCCTTTCTTAGCATTCTTTTATTGTTTATAGGAATGCTATTCTATGCCTTATTCTCTTTGTTTCTTATAGTAATGTGGGGGGCCTTGGCTTTTTTTTCCTTTTAAATTTCTTTTGTTTATTTTTGAGAGACAGAGAGAGAGAAAACGTGAGGAGGGGAGGGGCAGAGAAAGAGGGAGACAGAATCCGAAGCAGGCTCCAGGCTCTGAGCTATCAGCACAGAGCCTGATGCAGGGCTCAAACCCACGAACCGCGAGATCATGACCTGAGCCAAAGTCGGACGCTTAACCGACTGAGCCACCCAGGTGCCCCTTCTTATTTTCATGTGCATTTAGAGTCATTCGGAGGTGGCTTAGTGCACAGAGCCAACCTAACTTCACAGAGCTCCCCCCGTCTGTCCTTTCCAGGGGGCGTTCAGAATCACAGTGGCTTGCTTTCTTAGATTTCCTAGCCTGCCTTTCTTTGTTTTTGCTCATTCCTTTGCCCCTCTGACTTCTGTCTTTCTCAGATTTGTTTCCATTCCTTGGAATTTCTCACTGTGGGGCCTGTCTCGGAAAGGAGCCCTTTCTGGTTGACCTGTGGAGTACGGGGTCCGAAGTCTAGATTGCTCCAGCCCCTTCAGACCTTTGTATTCAGGTCCCCATCCTCACCAGCTATTGGAGAGGACAAAAACCTTCTCAGTTTCCATTGCTAGTGCCATAGGGGCCTACTGGTGTCAGGTCTGTGAAGCACCCCATTGCTGCCCCATGACTTTTCCACACAGAGACCGATAGATAATACACAGGTCACGTGGTTATTGGTGGTTTCCTCCTCCCACTTGCATTTGGGGATTATCACCTAGTTCTGGGTTTTTGTTTTGTTATCTGCTTGCTCTGTGTTTTTATGGAGAGATTTGGGAAGATCCCAAAACTGTGCTTGCCGCTAACACCACCATCCTTCCAGAATTTTCTTTGTTGTCCTTTTATTGGTATTGCCAGACTAAACATTTTGTAAATTGAGTCATGCTCTGAGGTAAATCCTCCCCCTAGTTTATTTTTTTAAGCTCTTAAGAATGGCACTGATATTTTAATCGTTTAAGGTCCCCCAAATTTGTTTTTATTATTGGGGCAATTACAAGAAGCTTTTGTAGCTTAGCAGTTGAAATGAAATTTTGAAGAAATAGTTGATTGTCTCCTACCCCACCTCTTAATACCTCATTTTCCACTTTGCTCTCCTAAAGGTAAAAGAACACTGTATGATAGATCAGACAGTTTCAGACAAAACCATTTTTAAATTTTATGTTTACTTTATATTTTAAGCAATCTCTGTGCCCAACATGGAGCTCGGACTCAACAACCTGAAATCAAGAGTCGCATACTTACTGATTGAGCCAGCCAAGCACTCTGACACCATTTTTTTTTTTTTTTTTTTTTTTTTAAACAGAAAAGCTTTCTTTAGTTTCCCAAGCCTAGGCTGTTGGTGGTAACCCAGAGCTACAAATAGTAGATAGTGTAACAAAGCCTCATTATAGCAGGGGAAGAATACTGAGAAAAGCTCAAGATGGAGAATTGGGAGCATGTGTATAGGCCACTTAAATGCTCTCAGCCTCAGTTGCCTTACACGTAAAATAACAACAACAATAACAACAGCAACGAGGAAGCTATGAATACATAGTGAGTTACTATTTTTTACAGTGTAGCTATAGCAGATTCATAGCAATGAGAATATCTTTAGTAAATATTCAGTAAAAAAAAAAAAAGTACAGTAGAACCAACTTTGTCAAATGAACTGTAAAAGAATTAGGTTAATTTTTAAAACTGCTTTTTGTATTGGGGCTTCTGGGTGGCTCAGTCGGTTAAGCATCGGACTTCAGCTCAGGTCATGATGTCACAGTTTGTGGATTTGGGCCCCGCATCGGGCTCTGCGCTGACAGCTCAGAGCCTGGAGCCTGTTTCGGATTCTGTGTCTCCCTTTCTCTGTGCCCCTCCCCTGATCACACTCTGTCTCTCTCTCAAAAAAATAAACATTAAAAAATATTTAGAACCTCCCCCCCCTCCCGCTTTTTGTATTAATAGTCTAATTCCACTGAGCAGTTAGGCACTGATTTGTTAATGTGGCAAAAGCATTGATTCAATGACAATGATGTCCCTTTGATCGCAGGTTTAGGAAAAGGAATGCCAGGCTGATGGCACATTCCTTCATGTTTTACAGATGGCTTCTTTAAGCAGCCCCAAAAGCGAATTATATTGGCATAGTTTACCTTTCTTGTACTACTTTTTGAAGCTGTGTTTTATACCGGCAAAAAGGAATTCTACAAATCCTCCTCCCAGAAATTAGACTGTGCTCCTAGGTTTTCCGGACTTTTCATACCGTGAGTTCTTTTCTCCAACAGTGTGTTCTCACGGAGAGTTTTAAAGATTGTGGCTGCTAAGTATTTTACTTGGGAAGACTTTAGCTCTAAGAAAATATTACTGCTTTACATAGCACAAAGAGCAGCCAAGTTAAGTTTAGTGAATGATCTCGATTCAGTGCTGTTGCTTATCTGCAGGGTAGTAATCAAACACAAATGCAAAAAATGGCTGATTCACACAGTGGGTTGCATAATTGTTTTTTCCAGAGTCAGGGAGAGGGAAAGATCTTGCGGAGTATTTGTCTTATTTGTGTCTAGCCCATCCCAAATGAAGTTTAAGTGGACATTTTTCCCTTCTCCCAAATCAGTTTTACACTTGGGTGGAAATCAACAAAGATAAACTCCCTGTTTTATACATTGTTGCTTCTGTTATAAATTTTCCTAATAGTTTTTGCCTTGAAATAAAAATGGAAGCAATATTGTAGTTGGTGATGAGAGTGAATTCCTCAAGATTTCTGACCCCTTGGTCATTCGGCAGATGGCATCTGGGCCATTTGCTAGTGGGTATTGTATCCTGCGCAGATCAGAGCCCAGCTCTCAGTTCTTGATTTTGCCAAAACTAATGTTGTTCTTAACGTCATGGTTCACTGAGGCACATCCTGACTCCTTACATGCTGCCCCGTGGGTATTGGATAGGCAGCCTCTGTCGGGGATCCTGCAACGGCTGTAGAATCTGCGAGGCTCCTCCCGTCTCCTCTCATCTCTTTTCTTCATTTTCTCTTTGGAATTGGTTTCCTTCGCATTTAAAAATATAGCCTTTTGGGGGGATAGCCCTTTTTATGGCTGTAGCCCTAGTGCCTAGACCAGTAGCAAGTTCAGAATGGGTGATTGAAATAGGGAAGAGGTGTCTGGAAACACTTCCCATAACGTTTAAATTTTGCACTGTTTGAGGTTTAACAAAACCGTCAAACAAATTGCACTTTAAAATTACTCCTTGAGAGAAACCCACGTTTCATTTTCATCACTTTTTTCTTTTTCTTTTTTTTTTTTTTTTAAGATTTTAAATAATCTCTACACTCAACGTGGGGCTTGAGCCCACAGCCCTGAGATCGAGTCGTAGGCTCCACTGATTGAGTCAGCCAGGCACCCCGTTCATCCCTTTTTTCTTATTGGAGCTGTTCTCTTGAGCTGTCCTTTTTCCATTTTCAGAATTCCACATGTTGAAAAGGATTCCAGTGATACATTAGTTCCTGAACATGCACTTAAAAGTTGTTGGTTTTTTTTTTTTTTCCAGAACCACAATGGGTTTTTACTGATTGATTCACTTTTCATGTGGAAGCCCTTGGGACTGATTATGGGTTTTTTTCCCCCCAGAACGAAACATTGCCATAGCAATGTCCAGTCCAAATAGAAAATCTCAGGAATACACAGTATGATTTGAAAAACAAAACAAAGCAAAAAAATCAAGTGGAGGAAAGAGATAGCTTGTCCCTGCCGTGCTGAAATGCTCAGTCTGGGCACAGCAGAGAGAGGGTGGTTGACTCCTGTTTTCCTCTCTGCTCACTGACGTGTTTTTGAAAAAGCTGATTGGTTTTGGAGTACTAGCCTTAGCCACGGTAACAGATGCTAATAGACCCGCATAGAGATCAGAGCTGTTCTCATTTGTGCTAATTGGCCTAGGCACGTATTAGAGCTTTCGCACATAATACCTTGGATGTAAATTAGAAAGTGCTGAATTAATTTGAAGACAAGGTTCTTGAAGGAAATCCTGATGTTCACACCCTGAAAATATATGCAGGGGTCATAGTAACAGCAAGAAAAATAACCACGAACATGCAATAAGCATTTTTTTGGTCAAGCCCTGTTTCATAAGCCCTTATGTGCAATGATTATATTTAATCATTATAACAGCACAGTAAGGCAAGAGTATGTCCCATTTTAAAGCTTAGGAAACACCAGTCCAGGCAGTAACTGGTCTGTCGAAGGTCACCCTTTTTGCACTGTTTCACATTAGGGGAATGCTTTGGGTACGCAAGGTGGTTTAGCTCGTTTGATGCTTCCAGTAACGCCCGTAAGCGGATCCTGGCCCCGTATCAAGCAAGGAAATTGAAGCTTCCGGGAGTGAAACCCCTTCTTAATGCTAACACAGCCAGTTAGCGTCCCAGCTGTGACAGGAGCCGGGCCGGCGTCCTTTCTCCGCACCAGCCCGCGTCCCACATTACACACAAGAAGACTAAACATGTACCGAGCGGCCTTCGCTTTGTTGTCCCTGCCCTGCCGCTGGTGAGACCTCTTCAGTCCGAACTGGAAGGCCACTGCTTGGAAGCTGCGGACAACCCTAAAAAGGGCAGAGAGCCGTGTAAGGACAGCCTGTGAGTAGGGCTAGTGGGCACCAGCCAGGGGGGCGTGCTCGCTCGATGTGGAAAAGCTCACGGGTCTCCAGCTCTTTCCCGCAGCCCACAGTGCGCGACCCACCACCTTTACTTACCAGCGGAGGCAGCGGTTCCGTCGTCTCCTCGTTTTAGTTTCATAGACTTTTCCAGCCACTGTCTCCTCCCGCTGTAAATCCTCATGCCTGTGTTACCCCTCCCTTCTTCCCTCTAAGTCCTGGCCACTACGAGAGGTCATTCCCTCAGAGGGCCTTCCTGAACGTCCCAGCCGGGGAGAGCAAGGAAGCAACCTCACGACGCCCGCGTTTTCGCTCAGCACGTGGCTTACGGCAGCGGAGCGCCGCTTCCGTACGCCGTGCGGTTTCCTGGTGCACAAGACAAGGGCCAGCAGCGGCTGACGCTCGCGAAGAGCCTGCCTCACGACAGGCATCGCTCTAAACACTTCAGTTTCATGGCCCCGACGAAAGCAGATTCATTGTTATTCCCATTTCAGAGGTGAGGAAAACTTAAGGCCCAGCAAGTGTAGGTGCAGGTCTCCGAGGTTATGCAGGTGATACCGGGAAGAATCAGGAATTGAACAGTCTGTTCTAGGTCTGGGGCCCACGTTCTTAAGCATCGCATTGTTCTGTCTCTGCGTTTGGGGGGCACAGGTTGTATGCCAGGCACTGTTCCAGGGCTTATGAACTCATTTCATCCTCACAGCAGCCCTAGAAAGTTTGCCCAGGACCATCGGTGTAAGTGGCCCAGGCAGGGTTTGGACCAGGGTCTATTTGGCTCTGGAGCCCATGCTCCAAGCCCCCACATCACACCAGTTATGTTTGATTTTTGGTCTCCTAGAAGTCTCTGCTTTCTGTTAGACTGTACACCCCTTGAGAGCAGGGCCCGTGCGTGCTCACCCTTTTTCCCCCTTGCCTGGTAATGAGCCTGCCTCATAGTGGCTACTCAAGAGATGTGTTGTGTGAACGAGCGACCAAGGTGGTAAAGTGGGTTAGGAACCATTGAATCTTCTAAAGGTGAAATTAAAAAAGGAATAGTTTCCTTATTTTACAAATTATATAAGTGTTTTGCCTCATCATTAAAATTCCCTTGCCATCCAAGGAAAACCTGAATGAGGGAGAAGCTAGAGACAGGAGAGGGTAAAGTCCCATCGTGGGCCCCGCTTCCACCTTCATGTTTAAGATTGGAAATGCTGGCTCTGAACAAAGCCTTCCGTCACTCCATGCCCCATTCGGGATTTAGAGAACACGCTATTTAATTGTGGTCAGAGCGGGGTACAGAGGTGTCGCAGACCTTGCAAGAAAACCAGCAGCCCGTGGTTGGGGTGCCATCTGGAGACGGCAGGTGGTATTGCCACTCTTCCAGTTCTAAGCCCGGGTCGGAATTCATCTTGGAGAATGCATTTCCTGTTGAGTCACTAAAGTCCCATTTCATAATTGTTTCTCTGACTTCATGCTTTGATCAAATCAGCAGTTGTTTTCTGTTCCTTATGTTAAAAAACAACAACAACAAAACACAAGACCTGCTCTACATTCAGATAGCTAAGTTCAATTTGGAGCTGTTTTACCAATCATAAACCTTTGATTATAAAGTAATGTGTATGGGATGAAAGCGACCTATAGTGCTGGGGGTGTTCAGCAGATACCCACATTCTCCGGGGGAGGGGGCCATGGCTCAGGTCTGTTTGGTGGAGAAGAGGGGCAAGGTAGGTTTTCCTTCTGCTTTCTGTGCTCGTTCACACCTGCACCGTTGACAATTTGCTGAATGGTGAGGGTTCGGGGGAAATTAGGTGACATCCTCAACTCAGGCCCTCAAAAGGCCAGGTTTATTTTGCCGTGATTGGTGTAAGGGGTTGTAGTTAGCCTGGGCAGAATTTAGCCGTAAGAATGAACGATCACTTAATTCATGCCTTTTCCCCATTCTTCAGGATGGCAAACTTTTTCTTCTAATTTTTTGCAGGACAGCAGAACTGAGCTGAACCTTAAACACCCATCTAATCCAGATCTTTGCCTTCCACTAAGCAGTTGAAAACAGACATTGTTTGTCTCCTCCTTAAAAATCCCCAACAAAGGAAAATTCTGTTTCTCACTTGTTCCACTGTTGAGCATGATTTTTCACTGGCAAGTTCTAAATTTTTCGTGAACTAGTTCCTTAAAATGTTTCTTGGTGGTAAATTTACTTATTTGAATACATTAATACTTATTTAATACATTTTAATTTTTTAATATATTTTAAATATACAAACAATTTAAAATATATTAACATATTTAATGTGTTTTACTCTCTGTATGTAAAAAGATAATTACTTTAAACTTGAACCTTTTCACAAACTTAAGTATTACTTAATGTCTGGTTTTCTACAGGATTCTTGGTGCTATTCGGCTTAGTTGTTACTCGGTTCTTCCTTCATAGAGGGTTTCTCTTAATCTTTTAAAACTCATGTCTTCCTCTGTCGTAGTGTCTTATTATCCCTTCCGTCTGATGTTCTTCCCATCCCCGACCCCCTCTACCATGCAGGCACATCCCCATTTAAGATATGGTGAATATCCTGTGTGGCTTCACCAGTCAGAAGCATTTTTTAAACTGCTTCATTGAGCTACAGCTCACATACAGTTCACCCATCTAAAGTGTACAATTCGGTGGTCTCGATTTATTCACAGATACGTACAACCATCCCCAGAGACCATTTGCGAATGTTTTTCATCACCCCAGAAGGAAACCGTGTACCCATTCACTATCACTGTGCCGAAGTCCCCAGCGCTAAGCAGCCACTAATCAACTTTCTGTCTCTGTGTATTTTTCTGTCCCAGACATTTCATATACACAAAATCCTACGATATGTGGACCTAGTTTTTTTTTTACTTCGCGTAATATTTTCGAGCTTCATCCATATTGTAGCATGAATCAGTACTTAATTCCTTTTTGGGGACAAGTAATATTCCATTGTATATAGATCTATCATATTTTGTTTATCCATTTCTCAGTTGCCGGGCATTTGGGCTGTTTCCACATTTTGGCCTTTATGAGTAATGATGCTGTGAACATTCACATACGAGTTTTTGTGTAGACATATATTTTCATTGCTCTTGGGTTACCTTAGGAGTGATGTTGCTAAGCCATATAAACTCTCGTGTTTAATCACTTGAGAGCTGTCAGACTCGTTTCCAAAGCGGCTGCACCATTTTGTATCCCACCAGCAGTGTGTGGGGGCCCTGACTGTCCCACATCCTCGTCGGCACTCGGTATCTGCCTTTTGATTACAGCCGCCCGTGGGCGTGAACTGATGCTTTATTGTGGTTTAGATTTGCGTTTCCCTAATGACTAAATAATACTGAGCGTGTTTTCATGTGCCTTAAAACTAGTTGTATATCTTTCTTGAAGAAATGTCCAGATTCTTTGCCCATTTTAAAAATTGGGTTATTTTACTTTTATTGTTGATTTGTAAGAGTTCTTTATAGCTTTTCTTTCCATGTCCTTTGAAACACAAAGCTTTAAATTTCCATGAGGCCAAATTTATCTTTTGTTTCTTTGTAAGGTTTTTCTGTAGTAGATGTTACAGAACTATTACGTGTATTTTTATTTTCCAAACGTAAAACTAGAGAAATCATGATGTTTTAAATGCTGCACCATCCCAAGAGCTCTGGTGGGTGGCGTCTCTCCCCTCAAAACCCGTGGGCTCCACGAGGGCTCATCACCCCAGTGCTGCCTCTCAATGGGGGCCTCGGTCGTTGTCCCTTTTTCTCTTAAGTATTTCTATATGCTTCTAGTCAGAGAGTTTTGAATTTAACAGAGAATTTAGAATAAAATGTCAACTACTGTTAAATAAAAGTGGGGACGCAGCATTTTGGAGGCCTGATGGATGTTCTGATCTTTAATATCATACTCCATTTTAAAAACAGCTGCATAGAGTCGACGTGCGGTATTCCGCCTTTCCTCCAAAGACCAGTCAGTGTGTGTTCTGTTTATGCAGAGCGCGTCTGCAAACCGGATGGTCAAGGAAGGGTGATCGTGAAAGGTCCTACCTCACGTGGATCCTCTCGCTTCCTTTCCCAACAGGTGTGGCAGATCCCAGAAAATGGACTCACCCTTTCCCTGACCGAACCTGTGGTGATTTTAGAGGGCCACTCGAAGAGAGTTGGCATCGTGGCCTGGCATCCGACTGCCCGCAACGTCCTTCTTAGCGCAGGTGGGAGCCGAGCAGTTGGGGAGGGGGCAGTAGCCAGTGCATTTTGATGTGTGCTCCACAGCTTTGAAGCAGCTCATTAGGAATCCATGCTGAGGTGCTGAGATGCGGCAGTTCTCTAGCTTGCCTGCACACCCGTGTGCGTGTGCGTGTCTGTGTGTGTGTGTGTGTGTGTGTGTGTGTGTGTGTGTGTGTGTGTGAAGGCTGCATTGGCAGTCTGACTCAAGACTTCTTGCTTAGAGAAATGAACAGATACGTGCTTACCTATAAATCCAGCAGATGCACGGCTCCTGATGGGGCCCTTCATGGACCACAGTTTTAGTTATTCTTGATAGAGCAGGAGGATCCCTGGTGGGAGCCCTGGGTGCCAGCTCTGATGTTGTTGCCAACTTCGGGGTGGTCCTGTGAGGCAAATATCCTCCTTCCTTTAAAAAGATACTTTCATTTTTCTCCTTATACAAGTAGTACATGTATGCTATAGAAAATATACAGAAACGAAAGGAGAAAATAAAAATCAGTTGTAATCCTGCCACCCGCCCAGAGGGAACATCATTACCATGTCTGTGTTTCACTCCACAAGGTACTTTTTTGCACATACCTGAGTGATGTCTCCCACAAAGATAGGTTCAGACACTTTACTTGTGACTTGCTTTTTGCACTTAGTGGTACACTGTAGTCCTCTCCATGTGCCATTGAATGTTCTTCCTCTGATATATTTTTTTAAATGTTTATTTATTTATTTTGAGAAAGGGCAAGTATCAGTGGGGGAGGGACAGAAAAGGGAGAGAGAGAGAGAATCCCTAGCAGGCGCAGAAGTGGACGTGGGGCTTGATCTCACAAACCGTGAGATCCTGATCCAAACCAAAATCAAGAGTCCAGCGCTCAGCTGACTGAGCTACCCAGGCTCCCCCTTTCCTATCATATTTTTAACGACCTCAGTGATAGTCCGTTGTTTAGACATCTTCATTTATGTAATCAGTCCCCTATTTCTGGACATGGAGGTTTTGGCTTGTGTTTTTACGCTGCTGGACGGCACTACAGTGAACCCCCGAACCAAGATCTAGCGTTCTTGGTTTGCCACTTGAGTAGTTTCCACGTTTTACCCTGCAGGAATCTCTTTGTCTCCAGTTTGAGATTTTGTGTTTAATAGAAGCCATACAAAGGTCACAAGGCAGCGTCATGGGATGATGGAAAAGTTCTATATTTTGATTGTGATGGTGGCCACACATATGAATATATACACTTGTCAATATTTAGCACACATATACTAAAAATGGGGGCGTTGGATTGTATGTAAATCATGCTTTCATAAAATTGACTTACAAAAAAAGAAATACTAATGTGAATGGTAGAATTTTTAAAATCTTTCCCCTCACCAGTACAAAGGAAGGGGGCAGTTGAGTTTTTAACTGGGAATAGAGGGTGTTTATAATATAATAAATTTAAAAACTTAATACCACATGTACCTGTTGAAACCAAGGACTCCTTTTCAAAACAGATGCTACTTAGAATTCTCTCCTTTTTTAAGTCACAAGTGACTATACGTGGGAACTCTCCTCATATTCAACTCAGTCCAGTAAGGAGAGAAAACAGTTGTAAAGAGGGAAGCCAGTCATGGAAAATTTCCTGCCGCCCTTCTCATCGAGGTCAAATATAGGGTACTGTCAGCAGACTCTCCCCATTCTGCCTTTTACAAGCAGAAGAGAATGGCTAATTGCTGTGTTGTGCATATTTTAAGACTACGTGATCTATCCATGGTGGCTGAAGTTACCTGTTGGCCTGTGGTGCGCAAGACAGAGGAGAGTCAAGTCTCATCCTAGGGTTTAGCTCCAGCTTTACTGTCGTACAAGTTTGTTTACAGTCTTCTACTTCTGGCCCTTAGACAGCTTGGGTGCCTGGATATCAGTGGCTAATTTTTCTGAAGTGCTTGTAAAATTGGCCTATTGGCAAGAATTTACCTTCAGGATATCCATCCCTTATTTACTTCATCCTTGAACTAATGTCCTGGAAGCAACAAATGGTGCCACTTATTACAGGGTCCTTGGGGCAGATGCTTGAAGGAAGGTGGGATTGAGGAACAGAGGGGTGTGGCTGAGCCAGCATTGTGGCCTCTTTGGGGATCAGCTTCCAAATCCACATGCCTACTTGATTACGGTTTGGGCTTCTCAGATCAGCCCCGCCTTGACCTATTTTTCTCCCCTTTTAAAGATGAGGATATGTTGTGAGCACGTGGTTGGGTCATCCTTTAATGTGAGGCCATGTTTTACAGCATCGTTGATTTGAATAACGTGCTGTGTCACATTTTTGTTGAGTGCTCTAGACAGTCATTTAAACTCTTCGTTTTTATTTCCTCCGGAAAAGAAATAAGTCGTATTCATTCTGATGTTGGTTTTACTAGAAAAGGAAACACACGATCACTCGGGGTCCATCAGCCCGTTAGCTCTTAAAAAACATAGGATTCTGTTTTCTTTTTTTTTTTTCTTTTTTTTTTTTTTTGGGACAGAGAGAGACAGAGCATGAACGGGGGAGGGGCAGAGAGAGAGGGAGACACAGAATCGGAAACAGGCTCCAGGCTCCGAGCCATCAGCCCAGAGCCTGACGCGGGGCTCGAACTCACGGACCGTGAGATCGTGACCTGGCTGAAGTCGGACGCTTAACCGACTGCGCCACCCAGGCGCCCCAGGATTCTGTTTTCTTAGAGTTCTTTGTTTGGTTGTTACTTTTTGTGTGTTTCATATGAAACCAAATGGAGCAAACGATGTTTTTCCTTTAATACATTTCTTTTATATGCATGTGTTTTTTGTCACTTTGGTTTTTAATTAGCGGCCAATAAAGTAGGGCCTCCCGGGGCGCCTGGGCAGCTCAGTCGGTTGAGCGTCTGACTTTGGCTCAGGTCATGATCTCGAGGTCTGTGAGTTCAGGCCCCGCATTGGGCTCTGTGCTGACAGCTCAGAGCCTGGAGCCTCCTTCAGATTCTGTGTCTCCTTCTCTCTCTGCCCCCACTCCCCACCACTCTCTGGCTGTCTGTCTCTCTCTCTCTCTCTCTCTCTCTCTCTCTCTCTCACTCACTCACTCAAAAATAAACATTAAAAAAAATAAAAGTAAAATAAGGTAGGGCCTCCCCGCGATCAGCATCTTCCTGTGTCTGTGTCTCCCTGCTGTATTCCTAGTTTTCACAAGCGCGCTGCTGTATGGGTGTTTCTCATCTCTGAGGAGCATGGTTTTGTTTGCTTTCAGGCTGTGACAATGCCATCATCATCTGGAATGTGGGGACGGGGGAAGCCCTCATAAACCTGGACGATATGCACTCGGACATGATTTACAATGTAAGCTGGAACCGGAACGGCAGTCTGATCTGCACAGCTTCCAAAGACAAGAAAGTGAGAGTGATCGATCCTAGGAAGCAAGAGATTGTTGCTGTGAGTATGCGAAGGGCAGAGCCGCCCGTGTTTGTCGCACTTGGGCGAGGGCGAGCTTTGCTTGTTAAGGCAGGCGGCAGAGGCCTCGCGCCCGCTCCGTGGAACCTAACTGCAGACGCCGGACCGTGAATCCGCACAGGCTTGTACAGGCTTCTTCCTCCCGGTCACACTTCAGAGTTGTGTATCCCACAATTTACACAAGCCGTACCTCTCCCTTGGTGACCATTTCCCACAAAGAAACAAAGTTTTTATTGGTTCACTAGAATCCTTAAGAATTTACCAGTCTAGATCAGCTAACCCAGATAGTTCACTGCGTTTCTGGCTTAGCACTGAGTATTGATTGCTTCATTGATCCCCGCCCCTTCCTGCAACCATTGTCAGACCACCTTACAGAGATGCCACGGGTATCTTATCAGCTTGTGTCTTAGTTTCTTCCACCCAGACTAGGCCTCAACAAGTTACCTGTCATGACAGAAGACTTTGGGACTTGAGCTGGGGTTGAAGCTGTAGGTGCTGGACCCCAGAATGTCCTGCGTCTCCCCTTCTCTGGGATGTGCTGGTCCTTTGGCAGTATTACTTCTTAAGTTGGGTGACAGCCACAGCTCGTATTTGTCGAGCACTGGGGACTTGCCTGGCCCTGTGCAAAGTGCTTTCTCCACTAGAACCTTTCAGGGCTCACTACTAGTGCACTCTCAAGGAACAAATGAATAAAGGAAGGGGTTCACTGAACTAGACTTCGCTGTGTCCTGCGAAATTGGTGGAAACCATAGGGTATATCCAGTCTTCAGGTTATCCCCTGGAGAAACAGACATCTGGTAGAGTCCTTTCATGTGTTTTCTTTTTGCAGCATGGACTTGGGTTGGCAGCAGGGCATGGTGGAAAGAGTGAGGCTTTTGAGTCAACTCCTGGCAGTCTGCTTGCTCACTAGCTGAGGGACCTTGGCCAACTTACATAGTGTCTCTTTGTTTCCTCATTTTGGGAGGAGCAGTGGTTAATTCTCTCTCTCTCTCTCTCTCTCTCTCTCTCTCTCTCTCTCTCACACACACACACACACACACACACACACACACACACACACACCTGGCAAACACCTGGCAATCAGGATGAATGGCATGGCGGCATGGGTTGGATTCCGTGTATAAGCCCCCTCCACCTTTCTTTCTCGCAGTTTGAATATAATGTGCCTCTTGCTCTTTGCCTCCCAGGAGAAGGAGAAAGCACACGAAGGAGCAAGACCCATGAGAGCCATCTTTCTGGCTGACGGGAATGTCTTCACCACTGGTTTCAGCCGCATGAGTGAGCGGCAGCTGGCTCTCTGGAATCCGGTATGCCCCTTCCCAGCCTTCCCACTGGCTTATTACACTGAGCTTTCTCTTTCTGAGCAGGTCTTTGGAGGGGGGTAAGTAGATTATAGGATTCTTAGTGTAGTTTTCTGAACTCCTGTCTGCCTTAAATTGGATGTGACATGCTCATCCTCACTAGAGACTTATTGCTAAACGTATTACTAAAATGCATTCTTGACACTCCAAAGTAGTCTGTGTTGGCTGTATTTTTTACAAAGAATGCACGAAGAAATGGTGTTTTGGACTTGGGAACCAAGTTCTGAGCTTTATTTTATAAAGAATATGACCGAATGTTGAAATCAGAATAGTCATGCTTAGGAAAACATTAATAGCATAAGTGAAAAATAAACTGTATATATGGTACAATCTCAGTGTGCGTGTGTGTGTGTGTGTGTGTGTGTGTGTGTGTGTGTGTGTGTAAGGAAGCAGACCAAAATGGCAATTGTTTCTGCCACCCACTGGATTGTGGGATTGTGGGATTGTGGAATATGGGATGATTATTACAGTGTTTCTGTAACTTTAAAGAGCACGTATTTATGTTAAGAAAAAAAAATGTTAAAACATTTTTCATGTTTATTTTTGAAAGAAAGTGTGAGTGGGGGAGGGGCAGAGAAAGAGAGAGAGCGAGACAGACAGACAGACAGACAGAATCCGAAGCAGGCCTCCAAGCTCTGAGCTGTCAGCACAGAGCCCGATGCGGGGCTTGAACCCACAAACCACGAGATCATGACCTGAGCCGAAGTTGGACGCTCAACCTACTGAGCCACCCATGTGCCCCAGAAAAATTTCTTTTAAAACAGAAAATAGTCACAAAAGAGAACTGTCTCATCTTTGTCATGGAATCACAGATGTGTGCGTTGATTAGGTTGTCAAATGGGCACAATTTTCAGTGGGTTGGATACCATTTAGTATCCCTTTGGTATTTACATGTATGAATATTATATATGTGCATCGTTCAGACTTGCATTATTCTAGGAAATGGCTCACTTAATAAAATAATGATTCATCTTGCAAAAATATGGGTGAATATACAAGTATATAGATAGATACAGATCTTTGTATTTTTTTCCCAGAAAAATATGCAGGAACCAATCGCTCTTCATGAAATGGACACTAGCAATGGGGTGTTGCTGCCCTTCTATGACCCTGACACCAGTATCATTTACTTATGTGGAAAGGTAAACAGTCATTTTAATGTTTTATATTCAGTTTAATCTTGTAAGAGGAGAAGTTTATCCTTCAGAGATTTAGTTGCTGGGCAATGCGTTGTATCATATTAATAGTCTAATTTAGATGATTTGTGTATGTGTCTTAAACTAAAATAAGGACGGATGTGTGTCTTGGTGTGTTTTAGGTCTTGAGCCTAGACCCTTTGAGCCTGTCATTTGCGTGGTGATAGCACACCATGTTTAGGACTCCTGAGTACGCATCCCTGAGGACAGCAGGGATGGGGCTCGGGTGTTGGGGTGAACACTGGCAGGAATGTCTTCGCTTGGGGACTCTAGTGAGAGAAAGAGGACACCCCGGTGTCTCTTCACCTCTGGTGCTGTGTGGTTGAGGATTTTAGATCCTCTCTAATGGTATCAGGAACAAGCAGCCAGTTTGCCGCATCTGATGCTGAAGTCCATTGGGTAGCCCTAGAGTGACATTTAGGTGTTTATTTCCACGTGCCATGGACCTGTAAAGAGAATAGCGCTTTTTGGATAGGAGCTCTTAAAGGCCTCAGAGACTCTCCAGGGGGTTCTTGTCCCTGGAGTTCAGCATTAGGGCCCTGGGCTTGAAAGTATGTGGCCTGACTAAAGTGTCAGGAGGTGACAGTTGTTATAGGAAGACCCCACACTAAAATCAAAAAGCATACCTCCTGCCTTATGATGTCCACCTAACTACAGTGTTTGCTAGCTTTATTATTATTATTATTATTTTTTTTTTTTTTTTTTTTTTTAGTGGGCAGTAACCTTAATGTTCCTTAGTCTTCTGTAGATTCAATTTTTCTCAGACTTTCTGTAGCTGAAATAAATGAATTAACAAAATTGAAGCTGTTGCTGTATTTCCCCCAAACCTGTGTAGATAGCCCCTTGCTGAGTAAAGCCAGACATGTTTCGGTTCTCATAGTTGACTGAGCGCTGCTTCACATTGTCCTCCATCAGCTGCTTCGAACCCGGGATCTTGTCTGTTTCCTTGAGAGTCATTTTCAGATGTTCACAGCTGCCATAGACTGCATCAAAACCAGTAACGGGAGCGATTACCCAGATGTTAGCAACGCTAGGTGGAAAGTTATTTTCAGTACACAGGAAACAGTCTGTGTTTAGCTTGTTTACCATCACTTTAGATATTTACGTTATCGAAACAAGTGGAAATCATGAGAACCGAGACACTTGGAAGGGCACGATCGCATATACACACACGTTTCCCCTCCAGCAGGCAGCATTGCCTTTGCCGCTCAAGGTGGCGTAACTGTGGGACAGCTAGTTCTGCTTAGAGACACTCGCGTACGCTTCCGACCTCCAAAACCATCTGACCTTTCTAAGAAAAATTATCCTGGAATTTGATACATTGCAACAAGACAGCGCTGTCTTCTGAAGTTAAGGAATACTCATGTTTTAGTGAGTTTCTTCATTATGAATGAAGAATTATTATGAACTGTGAATTAATTATTAATGAAGGATGATTAAAAACTCTTTGTTCTTAACATTTCATTCTTCTACAAATCTTACTTTTTATTATTGCTTGATTGTCCGGGGTTGGCGCCCTCAGGTCTGCAAAGGACACCGTTCTGTGCCAGTCTTCGCCCTCTCCGTGGTCCCCCTAGACTTTGTCTTTTGAAGTTGAATTGCGATACAGTTGCTGGGCCGGAGGCGTTCACATTTTTGCCCTGACTCTGACTTGGCGTCCGGGCTCAGTGGAGAGCCTCCAGTAGGAGGCGGAGGAGACCATTTAAAAGACATGCTAGCATTTGATGAGTGAGGGCTTTGCCAGGAAGGGCACCCATCAGATCCTCTCCCTCTGGAGAGGAAGCGAAGGTTGGCCACTGAGGCCAAGTCCCAGTCAGTGCTGGGTTGACAGGGGAGAGAGACACCACCTCATCCAGCTGCTTCAGGTAACGTTCAATGCGAAGTTTTCTCTGATTTCTTGTAGGGTGACAGCAGTATCCGCTATTTTGAGATCACAGATGAATCCCCGTATGTCCACTACCTCAACACATTCAGCAGCAAGGAGCCTCAGAGAGGGATGGGCTACATGCCCAAGAGGGGACTTGACGTTAACAAATGTGAGATCGCCAGGTAAAGAGCCGGTACCGGAAGATACGCAGGTTGTTTGTGCCCCGCGTGTTACACCAGAGCGATACAGCTGCCGGTAATGCCCTAGGGCCGCAGTCTCGTCTCCCCTCCGTTGCACTGCGGAATTGGTTTCTCATTTCCTGTCTACACTGAGAAACAGAGTTTTAGAGCAGGAAAGAACTTGCAAAATCGTGTCATGGAACCGTGCTTCAGACTGTGTGGCCCGAAGCACCAGTGACGTGGCTCAGCCAAGGCGCACTGCACATGTACTGACCTAGCGAAGCCTCCATCTCTCGTCTTCAGGCCAAGGCTGTGGCCAGTGTCTGCTGGGAGGCAAGCGGGGGCTAGCCTGCCCCTGAGATGGACCGAATAGATGGTTTTCCTGCCCGCCGTGGGGACAAACATGTTCCAAACTGGATCGTGGACCTCACGGACCCTAGATTAGAGAAGGCAGAGACCAGTAGCTGGGTGTTGGGTTAGCTTGATTTAGGAAATGCAACTATGTTATAGAATTGCTGCCTGTCTATACTACTAGGGATTTTTAAAAAATTTTATATTGCATAATGCCAGTGGTCTTCCCAAAGGGTAGGCTTTTTTCTCCTCCTAGTCAACAGGAGATACTCTGTGAGACTCACGAATGACTGGCCATTTAAAAACTTTTTTCTTAAGCTTTATTTATTTATTTTGGATAGAGAGGGGTAGGGGGAGATAGAAAGCCAACGCACGGGAGCAGGGGAGGGGCAGAGAGAGAGGGAGACAGAGAATCCCGAGCAGGCTGCGTGCTGTCAGCACAGAACCTGACGCAGGGCTCGAACCCACAAACCGTGAGATCATGCCCCGAGCCGAAACCGAGTCGGGCGCTCAACCGACTGAGCCACCCGGGTGCCCCATGAATAACTGGCCGTTTTGAGCAACAGGATGACTAGCGCCACGCTATTGGGCCGGTGACCGTACCGCACATTTGTACAACACTACATTTCTGTGGACATCTGCCTACCTCTGTTGTTTTGGTCATACAGTTAAATAATGAGCACATCTTTTAAGTTAATTACTCTAAGTTTCATTTTTAAATATACTTAATTCTCTGTAGCTGGAGTAGTGAAAGAAAGATAATTCAAAATTATAGTTTAAACCAAACTCATCAAAATGTGGTTCAAAATAGATTGAATCCAAACTTGAGAGTGCTTCTGGTACTTGGGAAAGCATTTATTTTACTGTCATCTAAAAGTCAAAAACCTGTAAGCATAATCATTCAGGATACCTCCTACTTATTAAATGTTTACTGAGCATTCATTAATACATTGAGTACTTGAGCTGGACATCAAACCCAGGCCAGTTTGGTTGGTTTTTGTTTTTGTTTTTATTTTTGTTTTTTACCACTCTGCTGACTGCAGAGGTTTCGTGCTTTATGTTCCTAGTCTTTCCACATTTTGGATAATTTCAAATTTTTCTTGAGTGTCAAATATGATGCGGTTTGCATAGATGCCAAAATTGTAATCCTAGGATTATCTTCTTTTCCTTTTTTTTTTTTTAATTTTGTTTTTAGCGTTTATTCATCTTTGAGAGACAGAGAGAGACAGAACATGAGTGGGGGAGGGATAGAGACAGGGAGACACAGAATCCGGAGCAGGCTCCAGGCTCCAAGCTGTCAGCACAGAGCCTGACGTGGGGCTTGAACTTACGAACTGCGAGATCATGACCTGAGCCGAAGTCATACGCTCAACCAACTGAGCCACCCAGGCGCCTATCTTCTTTTCCTTTTTAAAAATCCTATTTATGCCAACAAATGTTCAGCCACTTCTAGTTGGCAGAAGACCTGGCATCCGAATCGTGGATGCTAATCTCATGTCAGGTGTTTGTTCTCTCCTGTCTGTTGACTTGGTCATTGTTCCAGAAGTGAATCATCGGCGGTGGTGGCGTTTCCACCACGGCTGCTCAGCCCTGAAGATGGGGGTTTGACTGTCCCAGCAGCATAGACCTCAACTCCTGGTTCCTGTTTCTAGTCCACCATTTCCTAGCATAGCTCCTCTTGGCTTCTGTTTTCTCATCTGGAAAACGGGAACACAGATTGTACCTGCTCCCCAGGGTGGATCGGCCGCGGTGCTAGGCAGAGCATGTCGTATCCCATACAGGAGAGTAATTGTTATGAAGCCTGTGACTTGGCCTCTTATTTCACTTAATACAACTTTGCCTTTATTTCCCCCTTGAAGATTCTTCAAACTTCATGAGAGAAAGTGTGAGCCTATTATCATGACGGTTCCAAGGAAAGTAAGTGCCCAGTTTCTTAGGCAAATTTGTGTTTCAAAGACTTTCACATGTCAGGTCTTTCTTCTTCTTTAACCGAGGGTTTTCCCAAACTGTCTCTTGTAGTCGGACCTTTTCCAGGATGACCTGTATCCTGACACAGCAGGGCCCGAAGCGGCGCTGGAGGCAGAGGAGTGGTTTGAGGGGAAGAATGCAGATCCAGTCCTCATCTCCTTAAAGCATGGATACATTCCTGGCAAAAACCGGGATCTCAAAGTGGTCAAGAAGAACATTCTGGATAGCAAGCCCACTGCAAATAAGAAGTGTGACCTGATCAACATCCCCAAGAAAACCCCGGACACAGCCAGTGTGGTAAGGACCCCCTGAGGTTGAGGGGTGCGGTGCGCTTGGCTGGCTCAGGGCTTTCTTTCAGTGAATGAAAACATGACTATTTCTAAGAACCTCCTTGGCCACATAACATTTTTAAGTTTGGCTCCATTAGCTGTTTCTGGGGTTTTTGTTTTCGTTTTTTTGTAATGACCAGGAGAGAAGTCAGTCTGCGACCATTTTTAAGAGAGTGCACAGGAGCTGCTTGGGTGTTTTCTTAAGTGTGTCTCCCCAGACCGTTCACGTCCATCTTTGATTGGGGTGGAAATGAAGCAAGAGAGCGTGGGGCCACAGATGCCGAGAAGAGGGGGTCCTGGGAGGGGAAGAGAGTGGTGCGAGCGTCCAGATGTTGCTGAGTGTTCCAGAGACACAGGCGTGTGGCGACGAGTGCAACTTAGCGAAGATGATCTTGGACCTCTTGGCAAGAACCATCTGAGTGGAGCGGTGGGAGCCGAAGCCTGACATCGGGGGCCCACACGGCCACTGGGGATGCTGCTGCTAGGAGAGCAGGGTCTAGCCAGGGAGGAGGCGGCAAGGGGACTTGGCGGGCGTGGAACAGGATCCCAGGGGCCAGAGGGAGGTCGGTGAACTGTCAGTGAGAAGGTATAAGTGGAACGAAGAGGCCAAGCGCCCGGAGGAGCTGGCACTTTGGCCATAACTAGGGAAGCCACGTCAGATGCCGTGGACTGCAGGGTTTCCAACAGGGTCCATTCCACGTGGAAGAGGCTGAGGCCTCTTTAGAAGAGTTAGCAAGCAGGGCAAGGGCTTTAGCTCCTAAGAAGGGCCCTCCCCGGGTGATGGCAGGGGCTCGGCAGCCTCCAGAAGGCCACATAGACATTACTCCTGATGGTATCGCACCGGGTGGCCAGGCTGTGGCGCAGCCGTGAAGGGACCGGTCCCTTCCCACAGTTTCTGTCCTGAGACTGACTCCGGGTAAGTGCACGGGCATGAGGAGCAGCGCTGCGGGACTGTGGCTCTGCTGTGGGGCGGCAGGTGGGCTGACCAGCAGCCGGGACTCTCCTATGGCCCAACTTGGTGGCGGTGCCTGGCCACATCCAAAGTGGAAAATGAGACTGCGCAGCCTATACATTCTCAACTGTGGTGAACTTCGTTGAGTGCATTTTAGTCAACCTCTTACCCTCTCCCCCCTTTTTGGTTTTCTTAGCAAAATGAAGCCAAGCTGGATGAGATTTTAAAAGAGATCAAATCTATAAAAGATACAATCTGCAATCAAGACGAGCGCATTTCCAAGTTAGAACAGCAGATGGCGAAGATCGCCGCCTGAAGGTCCACCCCCCACCCCCAAAATGGGAGCAGGAACTCTTCGTGGTAGCCGGTTGTGGGCGTGGTCCCAGGGAGGGCGGAAGGGAGGCACTGCCATTTGGGGACCTTCCGTGTCAGCGGCCCGTGTCAACCAGCCACGGGCCGCATTCCAGTCAGAACTCAATTCGTCTCCCAAATTTGCAGAAACAAAATGTGATTTAAAAGCTGAGCTTTTTATCAGAAAGCTTTTTTGATGTTTTAAGTGTTACGTGACTTGTCGAACTTTTAAAAGACAAAAGTGCTACTTTTAAAATCCCAGATATTCTGAATTTTAGAAAACCGACCAATTCTGATTCAGTGTTGTGCCCAAGTACCTTTTTTCTTTTTTTTTTTATAAACAGGGACCAATGCCACATTGCTTTTTATATTTCTTTTTTTTTTTTTTAACGTTGCCAAAACCAAAAGTAGCTCCCCCGCCCGCCGCCCTTGTATTTTGCTACTTTGCAGTATTTGTGTGTGGTTTTTTTTTTTTTCCTCCTTAATTTGAAAGGGACAGCACTGTGTATGTTTATAAACTAAATGAAGATAAGATATTATTTTGTATACACGTTCATCCGAGAACAATCAGAGCAGTAGCCTCATGGTGCTGGCTCGTTTGCAGCACAAAACCCGGTCATCCTCATGACTGTACAGAAGGAAGACTTGAAAAATCACGTGGGTTCACGTCACCACCCCTCTCCTTTCACGGAGTCTTCTGATCAAAAAAGCTCCTATTGTATCGTCTCTTTTCTTTCCTTTCTCTTTTCTAGAAACTGGGTGGTTGTACCAGAATGGAATTTCAGTTCTTGGTTATCCTGTGCTTCAGATGATTATAATCTAACCTAAACTAGCGTGTGTTTCCGCAGTTTTGTTATACACGTAGAATCTATTGCATTGATCACTTTAAACGTCATAGTTCAGGTTTCGGTCAATACTTGACAAGGGTGCCCGGGACAGGAGGCCACAGAAGCCACTGTGGAGTGCTCCTTCTTGCCCATTTCAGCAGCCTGTCTTGCTCCTGAGTGCGGTAGGGGACTGTAGGCCGAGCGAACCTGCAGGGGGGAGTGTGCCCCCACGGGACCCTCTGCTCTCCCAGCACATCGCATGCCGACCCTGTGCTGTGCTGGAGGCAGAAATGGCTCTCTCTGCACCCCAGAGCCCCTGCCCTCCCCTCTGTGTCACAGATGCAGCCACCTCTCTCAGGGCTCCCCCAGACAGTCCTCCTGTTTTTCCTGCCTCGGCCCTCTCCACAGTCAGCTGAGATGAAGGCCAGAGGGTGCTATTGACTATTGAGACTGAGAACAGTCTAGAATGAAGCAAGACCAGGAGCACGGGCCTCTGCTGTAGCTTTAATGTGTACGAACTTGTCCCTTTGCACCCTCCACACAAACCAGCCTGCTCTGCCCCTCCGGCTCACACAGAGGCTGTGTCAAAGCGCAGAGGTTCCCCCGGATTCAGGGGCCAGCGACTGAGCTCTGAATACCTGTTCCATTCCTAGGTTAGCTAGAACTTCTCCATTTCCATGTTCTCATTTTGCATGCTTGAGGAACAAGATTTAAAGAACCTCTGGGAAAGACTGAGTGTCCGTGGTCGAACATGAAACGTGGAGTGCCATTGGGACCGCCCGGGGGCTCTTGCGCATGCTCCCGCCGGTGTGGGGACGAACTGGCTGGGAGCATCTGTAACAGGGAACCAGGATGGAGGCGGAGTGTGGCGACACTGGGTTGGAACGCGCAGTCGAGCTGGGGCTAATGTCTGCGTAGGAAAGGTACCGTGTTTTTACCCAGAATTGGGATCGCTGTCTCCACACTTTCAGGGCATCTGAATGTTTGGTGTGGTTTTGTGTGTGTATGTGTGTGTGTTTAATATTGGAGTGGATAATGAGATGTAAAGAAAACAATAATTACAGTGACTTCTATTCAAACCTGTACATGTTTCTTTATCGACGTAATCTGCTGAGGACCTTCATTTTTTAAATTGAGAAGTGTTTTAAGGTTCTGACAAATTAAAGTAAACAAAATTGTTGATAGTGGTGGAACACCATAGGGAACGGGGTTCAAAGAGAAGACAGAGGGCAAGGAGAAATTACCCTGATTTTAGTGATTTTAGCTTATGACTTATTTAATGAACGAATGCCCAGCCAGGCTCAGAGTCGGTGCCTGAAGCTTTGTGGATTATTTTTCCTGTTTTGTCTTTTTTTTTTTTTCTCCTTCTTCTTTTCAAAGCCGTGCTATCCCAGAGGAAAACCAGTGAATTGCTCCTAGATCGGCTCTTATAGAGCGGCCATAGTATTCTGTCAAAACACTTGCTTCCATTTTCAAAGATAAAAAAATCATTGATTACAAAACGGTGTCCGTATTTATTTCGCACCTTCGGCTGTCTTTGGGGCAGCGCACAGCTCCTCTGACTCCGTGGAACTGGCCGGGCGACCGTCTCCTCTCTGAGGGTGAGTACAGGGGAAGTGTGGGTGAGCCACTCAGCGCCGGCAAAGCGGGGACGTCGAGTGGGGTAGAGCGGAGAGCGTGCTGCCTGCCAGACCCCCACGGGCCTGCGTGTTTGAATCCTGCCTCCGGCCTTTACCGGAGGGGGGATCTGGGGCAGGTCTCCTAATCTCAAGACATCCCTTTTCCTGCTCTGAAGGAGGGACGCAGGCTTCCGCGTGGTTTGGAAGGGAGCTACCTGGGCCCGGCCACACGGAGAGCCCTCGCCGAGTGGCTGCCGCTTTCGCTGTTTCCCTGGCGGCGCTTTTGGAAGCGTGCTCTTCGGTGGAGTACAGTCCTCTCGGCTTAGCTGTGACTTTTATTCCAGTGGGAGGTTTTCAGGGTCCTTTGAATCTCGTGGCCTTTGGCAGCTTCCCTTTTTACACCAGGATATCGTCTCAGGACATTTCAGTGATTTTAGCAGAGTTTCCCACCGTTTGGGTTTTCCAGAGGTTTGTAAACATGAATAATTGGCGTGAAGATGCCCCCCCCCCCCCGCCCCCAATACATTCTCCTAAAGTTGCTGCGGTCGGTGAGAACAGCAGCCAGGTTCGTGGTCAGCTCGTGTGGCTGCAGGAAGCAGCGACGACAGATGCTGTCTGTGCCCCTTGGTGCCCACGGTCAGGGGGCAGACGCGTGCTGGGAGGTGTTTACAACCGACGTTCTCTCGTTTTGGCTGCCTTGCCTCTTGGTCGGAGACCTAAAGGTTACCGTGTCCGCCCCAGACGTCCAGCCAGGCCCCATCAAGGGAGAACTTCCGTATTTTGAAAGGCTACTTCCCTTGCTGGTCTCGGCCTTGTGTGTCCAGAAAAGCTTTTTCTTGGCTGTTAAGAATCTGTTAACTCTAAGTGGCCCTTCTCTTCTGCTAGCACATTAGAACGTCCCGAAGCCGTCACTGGACTCGACCGTGAGTCGTGGCCACGGACACTCACATTTTCCTGCAAGACTGAAGGGGGCATTTGCACATTGGTGCAACCTTTCCGGAGGGCAGTGTGACAAGGTCCGTCTGGAGTCTTGAATGTCCTTACCTTTTGGCCCAGGGTCTTCACCTCTGGGAATTGTGCCCCAAGGAAACTGGTAGAAGAACTCTCCAGGAACGAGAAGAGGGAAGATTAGTCTAGCAGGGTTGGTTAACTTTAACCGCCCAGGACCGATTGCTCTCCACAAGCCCTCTTGAGGCCGTACGCATATACAGTGTGTATTTACATGTAGAATAAACCCAAGTTTTCTTGTTTCTATGTGGAGGTACCAGTGGTGGGTAGTTTTGACTTAGATTTTCCTGAATTTTCTATCTCACACAAATGTCTTTACTCCCAGACAAAAGTCATTAAAAGTAGGGGTGCCTGGGTGGCCAATTGATTAAGTGTCCGACTTCAGGTCATGATCCTGCTGTTCGTGAGTTTGAGCCCCACGTCGGGCTCTGTGCTGATGGGTCAGAGCCTGGAGCCTGTTCCGGATTCTGTGTCTCCCCCCCCAACTCTCTGCCCCTCCCCAACTCATGCTCGGTCTCTCCCTCTCAAAAATAAACATTAAAAAAAAAAAAAAACATTTAAGGGGTGCCTGGCTGGCTCAGTCGGTAAAGCGTCCGGCTTTGGCTCAGGTCATGATCTCACGGTTCGTGGGTTCGAGCCCCACGTCGGGCTCTGCGCTGACAGCTCAGAGCCTGGAACCAGCTTTGGATTGTGTGTCCTCCTCTCTCTGCCCCTCCCCTGCTCGCACTCTGTCTCTTGTGTCAAAAATAAACATTAAGACATAAAAAACAAGTTATTAAAATTAATGTATGGGCTGCCGGGGTGGCTCAGTCAGTTAAGTGTCCGGCTCTTGACTTCGGCTCAGGTCATGATCTCATGATTTGTGAGATCGAGCCCCACCCCCACCCTGTCAGCTCTGTGCTGACCTCGCAGAGCCTTCTTGGGATTCTCTCTCTCCCTTGCTGTCTGCCCTTCCCCCACTTGCACGCACGCTCTCGCTCTCTCTCTCTCTCTCTCAAAATAAACTTAAAATTTTTTTAATGTATGAGTGATGAATTTGTAATCCGTGGAAACAGGGATCCTAAACATCCTAAATCAACAGGGGCAGGGGGTGGAGCAGGAAATGATGGCGTGCCATGACCAGTTCTGGAGGCAGGGACTCCTCAGAGCCACCCGACGATACCAGTGTATATTCCTGATAGAGTCAGTAGTTAAACGGAAGGAAACTTTATTTTCAAGTTCAGAAGAAAAAATAAGCCCTTTTCCACCCAGACTTCTGTCTGGGGGGAAACGTTTTAAATCACAAAGGAAAAGATAACGTTGGCTGTGTTAAAGTGAAATTACATGAGACTTCAATATGTCAAAAAAAAAAAAATGAAGGTCATGGAACCTGGGAAATATATTTTCAACCAGTAAGATATGAAGTATATTTCCATCTAATGCATCTAATGTATTTCGTGTAATGTGCTTGATCTCAGATCCAGCCGCTGTCTCTGTTTGCGAAGGGGGTGATCTGTGCTGATGCGCCCGTAGCATTCCCTCCTGGCCCCTGGGAATTGAGTCTGTCAGCAACAGGGGTGGAAGGACAGACAGTGCTAGGAGTCACTAGGCATAGTGAGCTTTGTTCCCCCAGTTGCAAGTTTCTGGAAAAGGTGGGACAGAGACGAAGGGACAGACTGCTCCAGATCCAGTGGTCCTCGAGGGTCAGGTGGCCGCTAAGTTGGTTAGGTCGGTGGAAATGTGGAGGGAGGTGAGCTTAGACAAGCTGCTGAAATCTTTGCAATTCAGTGTAGTTTTCCTTTATTGTGTGGAAACGCAGCCAGGTAAGACAACTGATTTTAAGAGCCAGGGCTAGTACACGGGGAGTGGGGGGTGGGGGCGTAGTGTTGGATGAGGAACACCGCTCCGGTGACTGGAAAGTTCGAATCCACTGCAGCTTGCTCGACTCGGGAGCTTGGGAAGGAAGATCTCTTCTGTTACCAAAACCACTGGGTGCCTCGTTTTTTGTTTTAAATGGAGGGGCTTCCTCACACGGGTCTCAGAGACTGAATATTTTTGGAAAGGATGACGTGGGGGTCTGCAGCAGCGCTGGAGAGAAATGATTCAGACAGAAGCCCAGTGGGCGGCTGCCGGTGTCGGGAAGGCTCCGGGTTGAGGGTCCAGCAGTCATCAGTGTCGCAGAGGCTCACGTGGTGCCTGTGCTGTGAGCTGCCGGCTGGTTCAGGTGATGCCGATAGATCACAGTGGCAAGGGGACCCCGCACAGGACGCCTGGGGGCCCTGAGGGGCTGCGGAAGCTGAGAGGGTGGGTTTCCAGACTTGCTGAGCCTCACTTCCCCTGGGGGCCCCCTCTGGTCCCCGGCAGCAGGCCCCGCCTTCCTCACAGACCTGCTGTCTTCTCATTACTTCCAAACCGCGCCCTCCCCTCCCCCGCCCCCGCCGCCAACTAGACGTGGTTCTGTTTGTCTTGACATTCACTGGGCGAATACTTACTTTTCCAGTGAGGGTGTAAAGGTCCAGAGGAGATTGTAGTTGAGCAAATGACCAAGTGGTCCAGCTGTTCGGTGTTCGGACCGCAGCTCGGTGCCCTGAGGGTCAAGACCTCAACCATCAGTATTTCAGCAACAAAATCCTAGCTTTTGGGCTATGCGGAGATAGGTCTGAGAACTGGGAAGTTGCCCCATAAATAACAGGAAGTTGTTGCAGGTTCGTTTCCGCGCCTAGATGATACTTGGGTCACAGAAGATAGAAAAGGCACCTCACGGTTAAGAAACTGCTGGGCTGCTTCTGGCCACGCTCAACTACACGCGTCCCTCAAGACAGTAAAGTGAGTTCTTGGCACCCTGGCCGCTTTTTACAAGGGGCAGTGGATTAAAGTGCCATAGAAAATGGCAAGGTGGAGAATCCCATGTAGGCATCTGTGCACCTGCCAGAAACTTCCCGTTGTAGAGAGACCAGACCATTGTAGGAAGAGCCTCGTAACTGGTTCCTCTAACACCACCCACCTGTTCCCTTTTTTGTTTCCAGAGTGATGTTTTCTAAAACAGAATCTGTCGAGATCTCTGAGGGGGACACAAGTGGTTCCCCTTGTCTCTAGGACGAAGTCATTGCTCTTCAGCCTCGTCTATGAGAGCTCCCTTGACTTGCCCCCTGCCTCCCACCCCACCTGATTCCTGTCTCCTCTCGTATCCCACACACGTTCCGCCAGCTACTCGTGTTGGCTGTAGCTTTAGAATACGTCCATATTCCAGCTGCTTCTCGCACTGCCACTGTTAACCCGCTAGTCCATGGCCCTGTCATCCCTAATGTGGACCGAGCTTCTGCGTTAGGGTTCTCGAGAGAGAGCCAATAGGATGTGTACATATACAGAAAGAAAAAGGTTCATTTATAAGGAACTGGCTCACGGTTTTGAAGGCTGACGAGTCCCAAGGTCTCCTGTCAGCAAACTGGAGACCCAAGAGGCCTGACATTTCCATTTGAGTCCAAAGGCAACAAAAAATCATTGCTCAAAGGTAGTCGGGCAAGGGGATCTCCCTTACTCTCCTTGTCTGGTCTATCCAGGCCTTCACCTGATTGGGTGATGCCCACCCACGCGGTGGAGGGCAGTCTCTGCTTTCCTCAATCTGGAGATTCACATGTTAGTATCTGGAAACCCCTTACAGATACACCCAGAATATTTGACCAAATAATCTAGGTACCCCCATTGGCCCAGTAAAATGAACATAAACTGTCAGAGCTTCTAAACCAAGCTTCCTGTTCCCTGCTTTAATAAGTCTTCCACACCGTGGCCAGAATAACCTTTTAAGGTATTAGGCAGATGAGGACAAAGTAAGGTCCACAGACCAAATCCAACCCTCTGAAAGTTTCTGTGATAGCCCACAAGGGAAAAATAGTCTTTACATTTTTAAATGATTGGGGGGGGGGGACTTTAAAAAAGAATAGTGACAAGTAAAAGGCATATGAAACTCAAGTTGTAATGTCCATAAAGTTCATGGGAACACAGCCGCGCCCATTTGTTTAAGCCACAGTTAACGGCTGCTTTTGCCTTACACCCTCGGAATTTAGTTGCAACCAGAGACTGGCTACAAACCCTAAAATGTTTACCATCCGCCCCACTAAGAAAAAGCTTGCTGATCCCTGTATTTATGGAGTCAAAACCCTCCATGGCGTCTCCTCTCGGAACAAAAGCTGAGATTCCCACATTTGGCTGGCCCCGTCGCCTCCCCGACCTCCTCTGATGATGTCCCCTGGTTTTCAGGAGACCCCCTGCCTTTGAGCTTCCCACATACTGCTCTCTCCAGACCACCCATCCTCCCCCCACCCCAGTGTCTGCAAGGCTCACCACTGCTCTCCCTCCCCTGCCCCCCTCCCCGTAACACCTTATTTTCACGAAGACCTAGCACCTTTGGTGGAGACTCGGATCGGATCGGATCAGATCAGATCGTCTCCCCTGAAGCGAATGTAAACTCCCCCAGAACAGGAACACCTTTCATTCACTGTTATCCCTGGAATCTGGCATATTGTATTAAGAAATATTTGCTCAATAAATGAATGAAACTTGGGGCGCCTGGGTGGCGCAGTCGGTTAAGCGTCCGACTTCAGCCAGGTCACGATCTCACGGTCCGTGAGTTCGAGCCCCGCGTCGGGCTCTGGGCTGATGGCTCGGAGCCTGGAGCCTGTTTCCGATTCTGTGTCTCCCTCTCTCTCTGTCCCTCCCCCGTTCATGCTCTGTCTCTCTCTGTCCCAAAAATAAAATAAACGTTGAAAAAAAATTTTTTTTAAAAATGAATGAAACTAGGGACACGATCTGGGGTGGGGGCATCTATTGGACTGTCCACATGGCAGTACTTTGCTTCCAGGATATGACCCTCCCCTGAGCACCGCTGACCCCTGGCTGGGCCAAAGCACCCCCCACCCCCACCCCCCCCCTCGCCGCCGCCGCCTTTGGAGCCACCTCCAGCGGTGCCAAATCCACGTTTCCCTTCACAGAGGCCTGGGATTTGGGGATGTGAGGGAGCAAGCAGGCAGAGCAGGTGTGTGGTGATGGAGAAGGGGCTTCTGGGTCCCTTGAGTTCCCTAAATCCACGCATAAGATCCAGCTACGTTTCTAACCTTAAGTGCCACCAGCTATCCCAGGAATCCTATTGCCATTGAAGCCAGTTAGAGAGGAGTTTGCACCCAAGACTCCTTCCTCGTGGCGGTATTTCTCCATCATCAGAGCCCCGTGAGGTCTGAGTCCGGAGTTCTCCATCACTGTACCTCCCTGCCCCGTGCTTGGGGTGGGTGCTGGAGGCATTGATCCCTTCAGCGACTACTGTTGGAAAAAATCCCTGAGTTTGGAGCACATTTCTAGGCTTGATTACCCTCTGGCCTTCCGGGTCTGGGAACAGCCCCTGCGCTGACCACCCGCTGGCATCAAAGCTGACCCACTGAACCCTGGGGAACCCCTGTTCTTCGTCTCTCTGGAGGAACAGCTTCACTCTGCAGCCTTTCATCCCGGAGCTGCCCAGAGTGACAGCCAGAATCCAGGGCTCCCCAAGGGTCTGCCGCCGTTTGAGAAGGGGAATTGCATCCCAGCTGCGGTGGGCCCCCAAGTGGCCATTTCCCTTTTAGATGATTCAAATCGGCAAATCACAGCTGTGAGCCCTCCCTTCAATCAAAGAGGATGTGTGTGTTGGGGAAGGGGGGGGGCGCGGGCAGGTAGTTGAGGGTGGCCCCTCCCCCGCCCCCGCCCCCGCCTTTCCTTAGAGCAGCTCTGTGCTCTCTGAGATCTTTACTCTCATTTGAACAAAGGATCCCATGACGGGTAATTTCCCGGTGCTGCCCAGAGAGGTCAGGCCACACAGCCAGCTGGATGCTTCAGTAGGAAGTTGCAGGTTTTGTGGTCTGGTCTGGCCAACCTGGGCTCAAATCCGCCCGGGGCCCCTCCCTGAGCCTCAGCTTCCTAGGAGGCAGAATGGCCACTTTAGAAGGCAGGCATGATTCTAGGAGAGCTGCGGCCCCACCTTGCCCACGGTTTTCCCCATTTTCAGGGAAATGGGCATCTTTGGGGGACGGAGGGTGCCCACGGTGAGTTCCCAGCAAATTCCAAATGGCTTTTCGGATCTCGGCTGTACCTGTCAGGTACAGTCCGTGCCCATCCATGAAATTTCAGGATTCCACGAGTGTTTAATTTTTTTTCCCCCTCATTTTCCTCGCTAGCTGAGCGCATAGTTGACCAGCCTACGCCTGGGAAATACCAGGTCGAAGCTAAGCGTTGCTGGCTTTGGTCACCTGCAGCTCCCTCTGTGTCTCTAGAACTTCGTCGCCGTGAACTTGTCACTGGTGTGCACAGTCCCCTCCCTGCTCCACTCCCCGCCCAGATAGAAGAGAGGAGCAAAGTGCAACCCGGATAGGCCACCGCGAAGCTGATGGGAAGCACCATCACGTGGCGGCTGCGAGCATTTTCACGCAGCGGCTAATGTAAGCAAAATTGCCCTTCGTGCACGGACAGCCGCTTAGGGGGCGTCCAAGTAATAAGGAGGCTGTAGGCTGCTTGGATATGCAGTCTGTTGTTGTCCAAGTCGGGACCCAGTGAGCTTTAAGATGGGGTTGCTCCAGCGGGAACGGGTTAGTTAACCCCCTGCAGCACATTTCCACACCCCCCCCCACACACAAATGGCCCTTGGTCCCCAGGCTAGTCCCACCACGGGATCTGGGTCTGTATCGAGAGGAACCTCACACCTGCTGGCTTTGCTGACCTGCAAGCTCCTTCACACCCCAGCAGATCACATGCTGTTGTAAAGTGGGGGGGACCAATCACAACAGGCAGCGTCTGCCAGGAGGGGCTGTGATAATTTGTATATTTATTCTACTCTGATTGAACGCAGGCTCTCGTTTAAACCCTGGCTCTCCTGCTTCGCTTCCTAGCTGTTTGGCCTCAGGCAAGTTACTTAACCTCTCTGGGCTTTGGGGGTTTTTTTCCCCATCCAAACATGGGAATGCTAATACTACCTACCTCGTGAGGCAATTGGGACAAATTAAACTGTCAATTTGCATCATTGTGACAAATATGTCAAGCGCCTAGGACAGTGCCTGGCATGAAGAAGCACCTGGTAAATGTGAGCCGTTGTTATGCTTATACGACAGGCACTGTGCTTGGCCCAGGAGGTGCGACAGTGGCCAAAAGAGGCCTGGGTTTCTTCTGGAGCTTTCCAGAGACAGAGAGATGTATCAAGTCACCACATGTGCGTCGGGGAGGGGCACAGTGTTGTGAGATCACAGAGCGGGGCCGGCGGTCAGGAAAGGCTTTTTCTGAGGAGATGGCACATGAACTGGGTCTGAATTGTGAGTAGGAGTTACTCAGGTGATGAGCAGTAAGGAATGCTCCAGGCAGAAGGAACTGTACGTGCAAAGGTCCTGTGTCGGGAGGAAACATGAGAGGAACTAGAAGAAGGTGCTGGAACAAGGCGGCATGTGGATGAGATGAACTGGAGAGGAAGAGGGGGGGCAAGGCATCGGCTACCATGTCAGGGATTTGAGTCTTTATTCTAAAAGCAATGGGGAGCCATTGAATCCTGCACAGGCAGAGAGTTGTTCTTGAACTTGGAGCAAGGATTTTCCATTGAGGACCGGGGGCCGGAGACCTGTAGCCGCTCTGAAGTTTTAAGATGGGGAGACTCAGGGAGTCAGAGACGAGGCGACTGGGCTCTGCCTACATCTGCAGCCCAAAAAACATGCTCTTGGACTTTCACTGATTCCTTGCGTTGTTTTGCACTAAGCATTCACGCCTCCGTTTTCCAGATGAGACCGTTTTTCAGAGAGCTCAAGTGAATTGCCTAAAGCCACGCAGCAAGCTTAAAGGACCCAATTCTCATTCTCAGACCTGTGCTCTCCACCTGGCTATATTCGGTGACCCTGGATTGTGGCTTTTGGCCTGGCCACGAATCTGAAGGCCCCCAGAAGGCAAGGATAGCATCTGTCTTAGGTGGGGCTCATTCCAGTGCCTGGCATTTGTCAGGGCTCAATAAATGTGCCCTGCGCCGAGAAAGCCAGCAGCCTAGTCTTGAGGGGGACGCGTGTTTCATTCTGTCCATCCGTGGGGACCTGGTGGGTCACTTCTTATTCTAGTTCGGTTCTCCCCATAGCCAGTGTCTCTTCATTTCTCTAGGTCAGGGATCAGCTGGTGGGACAAATCTGGCTCTCCACCTGATTTTGCAAAGAAAATTTTACTGGCTCACAGCCACGCCCATTCATTACATACGGACCAGCTCTTTCCATGTTTACCACCACGGAGTTGAATTTTTTTTTTAATTTTTTTTTAACATTTATTTATTTTTGAGACAGAGAGAGACAGAGCATGAACAGGGAAGGGTCAGAGAGAGGGAGACACAGAATCTGAAACAGGCTCCAGGCTCTGAGCTGTCAGCCCAGAGCCCAACGCGGGGCTCGAACTCACGGACCGCGAGATCATGACCTAAGCCGAAGTCGGCCGCCCAACCGACTGAGCCACCCAGGCGCCCCCCGGAGTTGAATATTTGAGACAGATCCACAAAGCTGAAAAGATTTAGCCTCTGGCCCTTTACAGAAAAAGCCCCTTGCTCCTGTTATAGGGAAAGGAGTTGCCCTCTGGGCGGGGGTGGTTAGTCTATGATGTCTGAGTGGGTTTCTAACCCCTTCTGGAGAATCCTTCAGAGTCAGGCTGAGGAGCATAAGAGGAAGTGACTTGACTGGCCCATTGCTGCAGCCAAGGGGCCTTAGGAAACCACGGTTGGAAGCCTCGAGAAACACAGGGCTGGGGCGTGGGTAGGGCCGTCCCCAGAATACCCCAGAAGGGTGGAGACAGACCAAGGCAGCAAATGTCTAGTCATTCTGAAATCTAGGGTGTCTATAAAGTCCTGGCCTTGCTTGAAATCTCTGTTTCTTGATAACAAGGTCAACATGTAGATTGTTATGTCTATTTTTCTGTTTAAAAATATAGGGAAGGAAGGTTTACGGGCAAGAGGAGAGCCACCCATCGCTGGGCCAGTCAGAGATGAGCCCTGCATTTCTTTCAGTGCCTCTGCTGAGCACCCACCCTCTGCTGCGACTCTGCTCTTTATACACCTTCACCCCTGCTTTTCCACTAACGAGGCGTGAGCGCTTTGCACGGCGTGACTTTAACACCTGCCTCACGCTTCATCAGGGGGCAGGCTTCCGTGAGGGTGGGACCGGTCTGCTTTTTCCCCACCGTTTCTCTCACCTTAAGTATAATTGCTCCCGTCTCGGAAGGCATTTTTGGGGAGTGTTTCTCGGGGCCCCACTTGCAGGAGTGGAAACCCGCTCACTCTGAATGCTTGGATCTCACAGGTGTTAGGTGCCACGAGATGTGGCTTTATGGGCTCCGCACAGACCGCGCGAGGCGGAGCGCTCTTAGCAACGTCTGTTCCTCTGCGAGGTCCGCTCAGCTGTGCGAGTCTTCCCTTGAAAGGGTTTGCCGGCCCCCGGTTATTCCCTTTTTACACAGAGCGCTTCAGCCAGCACGATCACAGGCCAGGCGCCGAGACAGAGGGCTGGGCTTTCTTCCGGCTGCCCGGACCTGGGTCTGCCGCCGACGCTGTGTGACCTGGAGCGAGGCACGGCCTCGCTTTGAGCCTCAGTTTCCCCACCTCCAAAGACGGCTCTGGGCAGTACGTGAGCCGATACGATGCGCAGCGTCTGGCCTGTGGCAGAGGCCAAGGAACATGGTAAGCGTTTGTACTGCTCGGCTTTGCAGGTGAGGCAGCCAGAGGCTCGAGAGAAGCGACTTGCCCAAGGTCACACAGGTCGTACGAGGCCAGTTATCCGCCCCGCTCCCCAGCCTTGCGAGTTGTCCCCTGTAGGGCACTGCTCCCAGATGGTTTGCAAAGCTCACAGATGGCATAAAGGACCAGGTACAGTTTCCTTTTCCCCAGGCTGTGCCCGACCCTCTAGAGAAGCAGCGTGTGGCTGCATCTGGGAGGGGGAGGAAGGGATACATCTGGGGAGTGTGGGGGTCTGCATCTGCCCCCCCCCAGCCCTGCCCCCTCGGCCAGTCCTTCCACCCCAGCGCCGCGGGTGGGGGTAACAGCCTCTGATAGCCCATTCAGAGTTTAGCAAACGGCCGGCTCTCCTGGCCCCCTGGCCTGGAAGGGACCAGGGACATACCCAGTTTTAAGCCGGAAAGTTCTGCATCCCCAGAACCCGGTCGGTCTCCGGCAGACCAGGAAGGGAGACCGCCCTCCCCTTGTCCTCTGCGTCTTCAGGACCTCACTGCTGGTGTCAGAACTGTGGATCTGGTAATGGATTCTGGTTCAGGATGAGCTGGTCTGAGGGGTGGGGACCCAAGGCTGTTCCCAGAGGAGGGGCTGTCCTGTCTCTGACATGCTTGTGAACGCGGGCTAAAACATTGATCTGGAACTCCTATAACCTGAGAGTGGCCTCCAGCCCCAACGTGGGTCTGTTTCGAGCTTCTCAGTCCCTGTTCCTGAGGGCTGGCTACTTCCAAACCTGCTGGGGAAGGGTGGGAAGTTCTAACATTCTTACCTCCCCTTTTGGGGCCTCAGTTTCCCTGTCTCTGCAGACCGGGAGAGTTTCTGGTCCCTTCCAGGATGGAGGCCCCAGTGGTGAACACCCACTGGGTTTCCAGTTTCCATTAAAAAATTTTTTTTAATGTTTATTTATTTTTGAGAGAGAGAGACACAGAGAGAGAGAGAGAGAGGGAAGGACAGAGAGAGAGGGAGACACAGAATGCGAAGCAGGCTCCAGGCTCCGAGCTGTCAGCCCTGAGCCTGATGCGGGGCTCGAACCCACGAACCGTGAGATCATGACCTGAGCCGAAGTTGGCCGCCCAACTCGTTGAGCCCCCCAGGCGCCCCCGGTTTCCATTTTAAAACTGCCTGTGTGTGAGGTAGGGTAAGAAACCCTGTCCGCATATATCTTGCATCCCACCTATACAAAGCCACAGGCCAGACCCCGGGAGATGATGCTTTCCTTCACTCCCTTGAGAGTTCTGTGCTCTCTTAGGTCTCCTGGCCATTGGCCACGCTGTGCTCTCTGCCTGGGATGCCCACCCAGCCCACCCCTACTTCTCATCCCTGCACCACTTCTTGGAAGACTCTCCTGACAGCCCCTCCCTTGGCCAGGGTGGTTTAGGGGCCCCTCCCTCGCTCACCGCAGGGTGACAATACTGAGTGTAATGGTCTGTTTACTGGTTCACCTGCTGGCTTCCCCACCAGACGAAGAGCTTCTGGAGCCAGAGCCCAGAACTGCTTGCTTTTGGACCTCCGAGCACGCAGCCTTGGTGTGCCAGACGTGGCCAAATGAGCGAGTCCGGATGGAGAAATAAAATAAGCATGTCTTGCCCTGATGGACATCTTGCCATCTTGCCATCTAGCTCCTCAGAGAAGTTACCGATCGGAGCTGAAAGGACCACCTGTGCATCTAGAGATGACTCTGGAAGGAACGACTGCATCGTATTTGCAAACCTCAGGAAGGTGTGCGTTCTGTGGTTTCTCCCACCCTGGCTCCCTTCTTGGACAGGAGTCTAGAACCGTCCTTATTTGCATCTGGTCACTGCCTTCCCTCCAGGGCAGGGTCACCCCACCCCTACTCTCCATCACCGTGGGGTTGCGCTGGGGCCTCCTTAACCAGCCCTCCCCAGAAATCTTCTAGATGCTTCTTGGCGTTTTCATACCTACCAGAACCCCAGAGTGCTCCCGGGCTCAGCAGGTCCCAGTCCGTCACCACCCACCCAGTCTCAATCAACATTGTCACCAAAACTGTCACAAACAAGGGGGTGTGGGCCGTCACGTGGCCCTGTCTGAGTAACCACATTCTCGCTTCCTTCTTTCACACAGGCCGTTGAAGGTTGGCAGGGTCTGGGACCACAGCCCCGGGTGCCACAGCAGTGCCCTGGCAGTGTGGGCTCGGTCCCTGTCACTGAGGCAGAGAAGCGGCTTCTCCCCGGCTCACGAGGCAGCTGTCCCATGCTCTGCTGAGCAGGGTAAGTGCCAGCTCACAAAACCATAGGGAGTGGCTGGGGGGAGCTGTGGGACCGGCAGGCCTGGCCTGCCTGACAGCCGAGGGCAGTCCCGGGGCAGGACCTGAGCTCCGAACCAGAGCTTGGGCTCGGGGTGAGGGGAGAGGGGCTCAGGATCGAGGTCGTGGCCTTATTCCACAGTCTCTTCCAGATCCTTAACTTCTATCCCAACCTTCCCATCGGGTCTGCCAGCAGCTGCTGGCTCGGAGAGGGTGAGGTTTCTTAATAGAAAAAGTCCGAAAAATCAGAGCATTTCTCTAAAAATCATGCTACCCCTCCTTTCATACAAGGCATGGGGAGGTGAAGGGATTTGCTCAGAACAGAGCTGGGGTTAGGGCTGGGTGATTCCAGAAAGGGGGAGCAGGTGCAGGGCCTGTCTGGAAGCTTCTGAGGCTCTGGATCCATAAAAATATTGTCTCCAGAGCTGCATTCTTTTTTTGTTTTTCCCTCACTTTATTTATCTACCTATCTATCTATCTATCTATTTATTTATTTATTTATTTATTTATTTATGTTTATTTATTTATTTGAGAGAGAGTGCAATCAGGGGAGGGGCAGAGATTGAGAATCCCAAGCAGGCTCCGCATTGTCAACGCGGAGCCCCACGCAGGGTTCAGACTCACGAACCATGAGATCATGACCTGAGCCGAAATCAAGAGTCGGGGACCTAACCAACTGAGCCATCCAGGCGCCCCTCCAAAACTGCGTTCTTTGCACTTTCACTTGTTACGACGTTGAAAAAATTGTTGAAAAAATACGAAAAAAAAAAATACGAAAAAGTATGAAAATATTAGAATTAGGACACTAATATTGCTGGCAAAAGAGAAAATAATCATCAGAATTTGAGTACTCTTAGGTATTTGTATTTGGGGTGCTTTAGGGGCGTAAAGGAGAGTGGTGGGGGGGTAGTACCTAAAGCTATGGCCCCCAACACACACACATGCACACACATACACACACACACACACACACACACACACCATAGACAATGATCTAGGGCTCCAGGCGCCGGGAGTTCTCTTCCTTCCCTCCTGGACCCTCTCGTTTTCCTCCTCTCCCATCTCTGACTTCGAGTCCCCCGAGAGCAGGCTTCTCACTGGGCAAGGGGCTCAGGAGGTGACCCCCCCGCCCCCTGCCTAGGCCCAGATGTGTTGGTGGCTTCCTTTGGGGCTTGCCTGGCCACACCCAAAATGGTCTATGCCTTCCTCACCAGGCTAGGCCAGCAACCAAGGGAGATTGAAACCCGGATAGCGGAAGGGACCGGGCTGTTGGGCTGAGCGCCTCTGGGGAAGCTCGGCCAGGCTGGAGCAGGGGCTTCGGAGGGCCCGGGAATCGTCCAAGCATTCTGTGCCCCCTTTGTGCAGATGGGAAACCCTCAGAGGGGACAAGCGGCTGCCCACGGTGGCCTGGCTGGGAGGTGGCCGGGCTTGGACGTACCGCGGCCCCGTCTGGCTGCAGGACCCTCGCGGAGCCCCCGGAGACCCCGGCCCTGGCTTCTCAGTCTCCTTTGCTGACCTTGAGCAAGAAGATGGTGGGGGTGGGGCGGAGCACGAGACTCAGGCGAGAAGGAGACAGCATGGCTGGAGCGTGTCTGTGCGTCTGTGTGCTTGTCCACCTGGCTGTCGACACAGGTCTTCCGCCAGCCATGGGTTGTTAAACTAAAACCAGGGGTAGGTCTCTTTGAATTCACGTGTGCAAAACAGCTTACCTCCTCTGGACCAGGCTAGCCAATTCAGGGTCCAAAAGGGGAAAGTTAGGTTTTTTGGTAGGTGGGCAAAACCCCAAAATCTTCACCGTCACTGTGGCTCATGTTCCTGCAAAGGCTACGGAACAGTAAACAGGTGTATCTGTGGTATTAAAATGCATGGGGGGTGGGGCGCCTGGGGGGCCCAGTAGGTTGGGCATCTGACTCCTGATCTCAGCTCAGGTCTTGATCTCAGGGTCGCGAGTTCAGACGCACTTAAGGAAAAAAAAATTTAAGGGGAAGAAAGTCTGAAAGGGCTCCTTGGTGGGGGCGGAGGAGATGCTGAGAAAAGGTGGGGAAGTGCAGGCACCGTGCGGGAAGCCTGAGGGCACGTGTCCTGTGCACCTGCCTGCTGGTGGCCTCTGTCCCATTCACGCACCACCCCTGCAGCGGGCGTTTAATGATCCCCAGGAGGCCAGGCCTGTCGGTGCTGGGGACCCAGCGGAGACTGCCCTGCAAGAGCTTGTGATCTGGCGGAGGCAGTGGGGCAGCCACGGTGCCCGTGCCGATGGGCAGGTGTCACAGTGCCTGCTGAGCCCTGCGCATGTGGTGTGAACGGTGACATCTCTCCTGTCCCCTTGGAGTTTATGGGCCAGTGGGAATGGAGTTTTAGACAGTAAACATTTTATTTATTTATTTTTGATTGTTTTATTTTTAATTTTTCTTAATGTTTATTTATTTTTGGGAGAGAGAGAGAGCATGAGCGGGGAGGAGCAGAGAGCTTGGGAGACACAGAATCCGAAGCAGGCTCCAGGCTCCGAGCTGCCAGCACAGAGCCCGACGCGGGGCTCGAACCCACAAACAGCAAGATCATGACCTGAGCCGAAGTCAGAGACTTAATTGAGCCACTCAGGCGCCCCTATTTATTTTTTAGAGAGAGAGAAAAAGAGAGAGAGAGCACGATGAGTAGGGGAGGGGCAGAGGGAGAGAGTGAAAGAATGTTAAACAGGCTCCAAGCCCAGTGTGGAGCCCGATGTGGGGCTCTTGATCTCGCGACCATGAGATCATGAGCTGAAATCAAGAGTCAGATGCTTAACCGACTGAGCCACCCAGGAGCCTCAAGTAAGCAAACATTTTAAATGGTTTAAACAATGGGAATGACTATGCCTGAGCAATCCAGGATGGCTTCTTGGAGAAGGTGCCATTTGCTCAACTCTGGAGAATAGATGGGATTATTAATCCCTCACATGGGATTAATAGAGGAGGTTGTAGGGCCTGAGTGAGCTAGTAATTCATGTATAGCTCTCAAACCAGTGCCTGGAACCTTGTCTACACTTGACACATGTGCTTTGCAAACCAGGCATGGGCCAGGGCTTGCGGTGGAGACAGTTTTCTAGGGCTCCCCGTCCCAGCCCCCTCCGCCAAGATCAGAGGTAGGTAAGTCAAAGCTATGCCTTTGGGGATATTTCCGGGAGATGGCCCTAAATGCAGAATGACGAGGACAACAGCTGGCCATTGTTGAGCACTTAATGTGTGCTAAACCCTCAGCCTGAGCCAGCTCACTTCAACCCACAACCACCCCACTCCGTGCTGTCATTGTCTTCGTATTCCAGATGAGGAGCCTGTGGCTCAGAGAGGTGAGTTCGGTTGCCCAAGGTCACGCAGCTTGTAAGTGCCAGAGCCGGGGACTGGATCTGGTTTGACTGGATCAGATCCTGATCGGATCTGATCCTGAGCTGGGCCAGGCTGGGCCGGGGCCTATCCTGTCCGCCAGCCCTGAGAAATGCCCTGAGGTCTGAGGGGGAGGGCACCTGGGCCTCGGTTTGACCTTCTTGTTGATCTGGAGCCTTCCCTTCTCTTGGTGGCTGTTTCACCCACACCCTGAGATGCTCAGTCTTTCACATCTTAAGGTTCCAAACTCTTGAGTGCTGGGATTCCCGGGATCCAAGATTCTGAATGCAAAGTCCCAAGCTTCTTACAGCGCCCTGGCGTCTTCCCCACGCCTGGAGCAGGGTGTGGGCCCCCCGCCAGCAGCCTGCCCCTCCACAGCCTGGGTGGGGCTCGGGCAGAGCACCCTGGTTTTAGGGTGAAAGACAGGAAACGGGCCGTATCTGACCTACTCTGTTAGGCAAGCAGGAAGAGTGTGACAAGGGTGTGACAACTCTGCCCCTCTCTCAGAGCCCCCCTCCTGTGGTGAGTGACCGTTTTCCTGCCTCCGGGGGAGAAAGGTGGAAGGTGGGGGCTTCACCGCTCTGAGGAACGGACTTCACTCTCCTGAGCCTTGCTGTCCTAATCTGTGTAATGGGATTCCCAAAGGCCAGTGCCAGGGTGGAGGTGAGTAGGGTGATGACATGGTCCAGCCGCAGTGGGGCCTTCTGGAATACCACCGTCCTCATATCACCATGCATTTAACTTGAAGTAAAGTTAGTATCCTCCCTGCCAGACACAGCGCTCCTCTCCTTGCTACCTGCACGGCCCCCTCGGAGTCACAGGACCCCCAGGAGCCGGGATTTTTTTTTCCTGTCGAATGGGCTGATGCCTGCCCAGCCACAGCCTGGCTCGCGGCTGTGATGTCCATGGTCCCTGTCCCTTGAGGTCTGTGGGACGGCAGGCAGCAGGCTGGGGTGACCGGCCACCCCAGCTTGCCTGGGACTGAGGCCACGGGATGAGGGATGAGGGGATGATCTTCAGCACTAACATCAGGAATCCTGGACGAGGGTGGTGGCCCTAATTAGACCTGGGCTGGGAGATGGGAGCTTTTCCGGTGTGCTCTGTCTCATCTCAACACACAGGGAGGCCTCTGCTCTCACGCTGGACCCGAGGCCTCCCTCACTGCCCATGGTGGAGGTGGGGAGGCTGCCGCGTCCGTACCTTCCCTGATTCTGAGATTTCTGTTTCCTCTGCCCCTCTGGGCACAGCCCCCAAGAGGCTTTCTCAGTAAAACACTCTCTGCCGGATGCCAGCTTCAGGGACCTTCCCTGCAGCATGCTATTAGATTCTCAGGACCATTCTTTGAAGCAAGGTCACCCATTTTACAGATTAGGACACTGAGGCTCAGAGAGGGTGGAACGAGGCTCAGGTGACACGGCTGCTGAGCGGTCTCTCCTCCACCCCAAGTTGCCTCTGCATGCAGGGGAGGTGGGGATGGGCGCAGGGAGAGGGCAGGGGAGGGCGAGAGCCTCCTCCACGCCCTCCTCCACCCTCCACGCAGGAACAGCGGGTGGGGCCTTTTTTTTTTTTTTTTTTTTGTTCCTAGCCTCTCTGCTTCCAGGAAGTGGCTGAGAGCTCTGCCTTCCAGGAACCGAGAGCTGCCTGAGTGGGGGGTGAAGGGTACAAGTCTTCGTAATTTTGAAATACTATCCAAGCTGGTGGCTTCTTCCTAAAGTCCCCCTCCCCCGCCCCGCCCCAGGAAAGCGGGGCCAAGATCAGGCCCTGTCCTCTACCCCCCAAGCAGGAGCTCCACCCTTGTGCAAAGAAACTGCCTCCTGAAGAGGGAGACAAAGAATGTGTGTGTGTGTGTGTGTGTGTGTGTGTGTGTAGGGGGGGGATACGTTTAGTAAGCACCTACTTGATGGGGTTTTGGAATGATGGGAGTTTGGAACTGACAGCCAAGAAAGGTTTCTTGAAGACATCTTTGGTGCAAAAAGGTGATTTTGCCTTAAGGCTCTGGGCTAAGACCCGGGGGCAGGAAGAGCTGCCCTGGGGCTGTAAACTCTGGAGTTGGGGGAGGTGAAGACAAAAGGGAGGCCTCCAGAAGGACTTTGATGTGCTAAAGAGGGCTCCTAAGATACCTGAGGCCTTGCAGTTGTCAAGCTAAGGTGGTTTTCCTTCTAGTGAGGCATTAACATTAGGACGGCAGGGGGTTCCTGGAGAAACGTTCTGTTCTGTTTTGCCTCAAGTATTCGTCAATGGGCTGCAGGTTATAAATACACTTAATCTTACCCGCCATTTCCTTCTTACCTTTGTTCCCCACATCGCTGTGGAGGGGAGGGTGATGTTGGGGCTCCAGGAAACTGAGTCTAGGGGTTTCTGGAGATTAAGCTATTGATAGATTGCCTTTTCCTTGTAATTTACCAAGGCGTTTGTAAACGGAGAGAGAGACTCAGGTCCTGCAAAACTGTGATCTCTATCAGCTAACCATTTGTTATCTTTCCTTTCCTTTGTTCTTGGGCAGCCAAGGGTGCCTGAGGACTATCACACACATCCCGCCTAGGGAGGGGGGGGTGTGCTAGCTTGTGCTTGGCCCTCAACTTGCCTTATGGCCCCTCATCCTAGTGGGAGCCTGGAACTTTTGAATCCATTCTCTTGTATTCCTTTAACAGCTCGATGAGATAGATGTGGTTTGTTATCCCCATTTTGCAGATGAGAAAACTGAGGCTCAGCAATTCAAGGTCCTACAGCTTCTATGGGACAGAACTGAGACCGGAACATCTTTTTCTCTCCCCCCATAGCCTGTTCTCTCAATGCTGTGCCCTGCATAGCCCTCGGGACATATGGGGCTGACCTTTCTGGGTGAGATGGCCTTCAAGGTCTCCTTATTCTTAGTCTGCCCTCCTTCCCTCAGCTGGGTCCCCAACCCCCGCCATAGATACAACAAGCTAAGGTCTCTTCCAAGCCTTTGGTCCTTCTGCCCCCTCAGCTAGGTCAGCTTTCTCCACAAAGCCTTCCCGAATCTTCACTGGGTTCCAGTCTGATCTCTGGCAGCTGTGTGCCTTTGGGCAAGTTGCTTTACCTCTCTGAGGTAGAGCTTCATCTCTCCACGGTAAAATGAAGATAATTGTCCGTGATGAGGTTTTGGAGTGATGGTGGGGTTTGGAGCTGACGGCCAAGAAAGAATTCTTGAAGACGTCTTCGGTGCAAAAAAAAGTGATTTTCTTAAAGCACGGGGACAGGACCCGTGGGCAGGAAGAGCTGCACCGGGGTGGTGAAGGGTTACTGGTTTATGCTATGGAGTCGAGGGAGGTAAAGTCAAGATGAAGTTTCTCTCTTTTTAAAATTTATTTACTCTTCCTTTATTTTTGAGAGAGAGACAGAATGTGAGTGGGTTAGGGGCAGAGAGAGAGGGAGACACAGAAGCAGAAGCAGGCTCCAGGCTTCGAGCTGTCAGCACAGAGCCCGATGCGGGGCTCGAACTCACAAGCTGTGAGACCATGACCTGAGCTGAAGTTGGATGTTCAACCGACTGAGCCACCCAGGGGCCCCTAAGATTACCTTTTTCTTGTAATTTACTCAGATATTTGTCAACTGACGGAGACTCATGTCCTGCATGACTGTGACCTGTATCAGCTAGCCGTTTGTTTTCTGTCCTTTCCTTTGACCTTGGGCAGGAAGCAGTACCTGAGGAATATCACACATATCCCACCTGGGGCTGGGGTGTGTGTCTGTGTGTGTACAGGTGCACACGCGCGTGTGTGGGTGTGTGCGCGTGCACTAGCTTGTACTTTGCCCTCAGCTTGAGGGCCTGATGTGTCTGGTGCAAATATCATGAAGTTTGGTTTGAGAAATTATTTTATTTTATTTTTGAACTTTTTTTAGCGTTTAGTTTTGGGATAGAGCGAGAGTGGGGGACGGGCAGAGAGAGAGAGAGGAGACAGAGGACCTAGAGTGGGCTCTACGCTGACAGCACAGAGCCCCACATGGGGCTCAAACCCATGAACTGTGAGATCATGACCTGAGCTGAAGTCAGACGCTTAACCGACCGAGCCACCCAGGCGCCCTGGTTTAAGAAATTATTTTAAGACACGATTTTTTAAATTTATTTTTTTAAATGTCAGTACTTTTTTAAAAAAATTTTTTTTAACGTTTATTTATTTTTGAGACAGAGAGAGACAAAGCATGAACGGGGGAGGGGCAGAGAGAGAGGGAGACACAGAACCGGAAGCAGGCTCCAGGCTCTGAGCCATCAGTCCAGAGCCCGACGAGGGGCTCGAACCCACGGACCGTGAGATCGTGACCTGAGCTGAAGTCGGATGCTTAACCGACTGAGCCACCCAGGCGCCCCAGTACTTTTTTTTTAATGTTTATTTACTTTGAGAGAGCCCATGTGCGCTCTGGGAAGGGGCAGAGAGAGAGAGAGAGAGAGAGAGAGAATCCTAAGCAGGCTCTGTGCTGTCAGCACAGAGCCCGATGTCAAGCTCCATCCCACAAACCATGAGATCGTGACCTGAGCCGAAGTCAGGAGTCAGACTTTTAATCAACTGAGCCACCCAGGCACCTGAAGGACTTTTTTTTCTTTATTTATTTTGAGAGACAGAGAGAGAGCGTGAGTGGAAGAGAGGCAGAGAGGGAGAGAGAGACTCCCAAGCTCAATCGGCTTAACCGATTGAGCCGCCCAGGTGCCCCCAGGCTGCCATTTTGGAAACCAACATAATTCTAACTAACAAGTGGAGGAGGTCAAGTGGAGCCTGGGAGCTGAGGGGCCTAGGAGTACGTTATAGTCACTCAAGGAATGATGAGCAACTGGTCTCTGCTCTAAATTAGGTGAAGGACAAGGAAAAGTACTGGAACTGACCCAGGCTCTGCCCCAGACACAGTGCTTGGGATTGCACACTGCTGAAGGTATTGTATCCAAGGAAACCAGGAATACGTGAATCCTGGCCCAGGACACAGCCACAGGATTCTCAAGTGCATGACTCCGAATCCCATAAACAACAGCCCGTGCCAGGGGAAGCATAAGGGGAGAGAGAGCAATCAAGAAAGCAAGTTCAGGGGCGCGTGGGTGGCTCAGTTGGTTGAGCATCCGACTCTTGATTTCAGCTCAGGTCATGATCTCACGGTTCCTGAGATCGAGCCCTGGGTTAGGCTCTGTGCTGACAGCATGGAGCCTGCTTGGGATATTCTGTCTCTCTCTCTCTCTCTCTCTCTCTCTCTCTCAGAAATAAACAAGCTTAAACTTTATATATATGGGTGTTCACAATGCTGGGAAGAAAGACCAATGAGATGGTCAAAAGCAGAGGCCCTGCCCTTTTTGGCTACTGGTCCGGGGGCTGAAGGGTCACAGCAGAATGGACCCCCAGGCAAGTGAAATGACTATCAGCTGCCTGAGGGCAGGACTGTTCCAAGAAGATGTGTTTTCTCCTGGCCCCAGATAGTACAGTTGATGGCTCTGGGCCCTTGAGGACTTACAGGATCGGCTTACTGATGGAGGCAAAGTAGCCGCCCTTTTCGGGAGCTTGTCATGGGAACCGAGTGCTAAGGGCTTTGTAGGGCCTGTTTCATTCTCACTATAAGCCACGAGGTAGGTACTGTCCTCCCAAAATGTGGAAGTGAGGACAGAAGGGAACCAGACCAAGCTGAGACACTGAGAAAGGAGGGGGAAGAAACTGAGAATCTGAAGAACAGGCCTGGGCTATGTAGGGTGGGAGCCAAGACAAAGGAGAATGGAACAGAGGGACACAGAGAGACGTATCAGGAACCGTCTCCTCAAAAAAAAAAAGGCCTCAAGGGTCCAAACAAGCAGCTTTATCCTGCACACCTGTGGTCTCCAAACTCTTCTGCTCACGAACCCCATCAGTGGACAATACGGATGCATTGATCTACGAATTATGCACAGAAATAGAAATTACGAAGTGGATGACATAATTATATAACTGGACGCTGTAATATTTCCTTTCTATACCCCGGTGGGCGGTCTTGCCCGCAATTTTAAAGTTTTAATCAGAAAGGCAGGGAGTTAGGTCGGTTACGTGTTGGACTTTGCCTCAGGGCGTGATCTCATGGTTTGTGAGTTCGAGCCCCACGTCGGGCTCCATGCTGACCGTGTGGAGGAGCCTGCCTGGGATTCTCGCTCCCTCCTCTCTCTCTGCCCCTCCCCCTCTCGCGCTTCCTCTCTCCCTCTCAAAATTAGTAAACCTAAAAAAAGGAGTTAATGTTGATAAATAACGATGGCCGCTATTTGCTGGGGGGCTACCGCGTACCAGGTAAATGCCAGGTTACGAGGACGCTAGGTGCCTGCCCCAGGTCAGACACCCTCCTAGCTGAGGCTGTCCGGGGTTGCAGTAGAGGGTGCTCGGCAGGCCCAGGGGTGAGCCTGTCCTGATGTCCCTCTGTCTGTGTCTGCCTCCAGGTGCCATGCCTCTGCAAGTCCTCCTGCTTCTGATTTTGCTGGGCTCTGACAGCAGCCTGCAGCTGCGGGAGACATGGGAGAATGGAACCTTTGAGGCCCCGGACCCCCTGCTTGTGCAGGGCCAGAAACAAGTGGAGGAGGACCCAGAACAAGACATGTATGACTATATTGGCACGGACCCTCCAGAGACGCTTTTTACAAATAGCCCTGGGCCTGTGCCCCTGACCTGGACATTTCTGGCTGAGATGGCAACATTGGGGCAGAAGGATTCCGGAACTCCTGAACAAGCCACTCTGGTGATAGCCAGAGGGGACTCCGTTGGCCTGTACCCAAGAGGGATGGCCATGGGGGATCTGAGCATGGAAGTGGCCACGCAGGGGGTTCCCGTCACACTGGGCCCTCTGAGCAAAGAACACGTCACTGCGTTACTTCCCATCACAGAGGCTTCATCCACAGAGGGGGCTCCATCCACAGAGCTGGCCACCATTGAGGCCCTGTCCACGGGGCCGGCAACCACAGAGGCACAGACCACACAACCTGCGGCCACAGAGGCCCCGTCCACGGGGCCGGCAGCCACAGAGGCACTGACCACACAACCTGCGGCCACAGAGGCCCCGTCCACGGGGCCGTCAGCCACAGAGGCACTGACCACACAACCTGCGGCCACAGAGGCCCCGTCCACGGGGCCGGCAGCCACAGAGGCACTGACCACACAACCTGCGGCCACAGAGGCCCCGTCCACGGGGCCGTCAGCCACAGAGGCACTGACCACACAACCTGCGGCCACAGAGGCCCCGTCCACGGGGCCGGCAGCCACAGAGGCACAGACCACACAACCTGCGGCCACAGAGGCCCCGTCCACGGGGCCGGCAGCCACAGAGGCACAGACCACACAACCTGCGGCCACAGAGGCCCCATCCACGGGGCCGGCAGCCACAGAGGCACAGACCACACAACCTGCGGCCACAGAGGCCCCGTCCACGGGGCCGGCAGCCACAGAGGCACAGACCACACAACCTGCGGCCACAGAGGCCCCGTCCACGGGACCAGAAGCCACGGATGCCCTGTCCACATCCACGGAGCCCACTGCCACAGAGGCCCTGTCCACAGATCCTGCCACCACGAAGGTCCCATCCACAGGTCCTGCGACCACAAGGAGCCTAACCATGGCCCTGCTTGTGCCCTCTGATCCTTACAACAGCACCACCGTGGCAGTAGGCAATTCATCTGATGGCTTCATCAAACAATGGAAAAATAATCAGAATCTTGCCCCCCAGAGCTCCGTGGCCCCCAGCCCCACAGAGGCTCTGGACCGCATCCCTGTGAAGCAGTGCCTGCTGGCCATCCTCGTCCTGGCCCTGGTGGCCACAACCTTCCTCGTGTGCACAGTGGTGCTGGCTGTCCGCCTCTCTCGCAAGAATCACATGTACCCTGTGCGCAATTATTCCCCCACTGAGATGGTCTGCATCTCGTCCCTGCTGCCTGAGGGGGGCGAAGCGCCCTCAGCCACGGCCAACGGGGACCTGCCCAATGCCAAGAGCCAGGGCCTAAAGGCGGGGCCGAGGGAAGGCCGAGATGGGGATGACCTCACCTTGCAGAGTTTCCTCCCTTAACCCCCACCCCTCACCTGCTCATCCATCTGAACAGGACCCTCGCCTCCCTGCTCCCAGCGGGCCACCACTGAGCACCCCGGCTCTGTTCCACGGGTCCGGGCTTCCTTGGGGCCCCTAGGGATGGGGATCTCTAGGACAGAGCCCCCAGGTGCCCCACAGGAAGGAGAGCAGCTGAACTCTTGCAGCCAAAGCAGGACTGTGGGCAAGCCACCGCATCCTCCCTCCTGCCTCCGGGGGGGCCCTGGGGAGATCCCTCCACCTCCCTGTCTCCCACCTGTCTGGGTTCCCTCTGAGGCCTTCCACGGCTGGAGCCTCATCCCCAAGCACCCGGTGAAGCCCCCGCCCTCACGCCCATTTTCTTCTGGTTGCCATGGTCACCGCACAGGAAAGGGGGCATTTTGGGGGCAGGAGTGCTGGATTCTGAAGGCCATTCCCTGCCCCTCTCCGACTTGGGGCAGCTTGGGTTTTCTTGGGCATCTCCCCAGGGAGCCCAGGGTGAGATCCTGGCCTGGGAGGGCTGGGGCGGGCTTGGAGAGCCCAGGGCCATACCTTTCTTTGGGGCTGTGTGGGTCATCGTTCACTGAAATATCCCACTCCCCAGCCCGCGGCCCGGGACAGCGCAGGTGCTCAATAAGTATTCGATAAACTAATGGTGGCTGTTTCAGGGCGTCAAGGTGTCTCCTGCTGGGGCTTTGGTCCCTTGCTGTTCACCCCGGCCCCGGCCCGCTCCAGAACCCCCCCAACCCCCCGGTCTATGCCTTAAGTTTTCAGTATTGTCTCTTGGACACTGGGGGCATCTTGGTACATCCTTGGGCAGCCGGGAAGGTTTTAGGCCGTTGGGGGCGGGTGGGGAAACTGTTCCCCGAATCCACTTTATTCAACTCCCCCGCCCCCCATGACCCAGTTCTGGCATACAGAATTTGGTTCCCGCCCCAACTCTCAGACAAACGCGTCCTCTCAAGGTCAGTGCCATCCTCCCCAGAAACTCACCCTGACCTCTCCTGGGGAGGGGGGGGAGGTGGCCTGTCGCCCATTTAACACCCACTCCTCACAGGGCTGAGCACAGCTGCGGCCTACAAGGTTTTCGTACAAAATTTGGGGCCAGCAAACCTTTTTCTTAAATGGCCAGACCAAAAATATGTGACGTTTTGCAGACCGTGCGGTCCCCGTTGCAACTCGTCAGTTCCATCCTTGGTCCTCGTAGATTGTGGGTGATCGTTGACGATGTGTCACAAATGAATAGGGTTGGCTGCGTTCTAATAAAACTTTTATTTACAAACAAAGCGGCAGGCTGGATTTGGCTCTGTGTTCGCTGACCCCTGATCTGAGCATCGGGTGAGCAGCTGGCCCGGTTTGCGTGGGACTTTGGTGAATGTAGCACCGGGAGCCCTATGTTGGGGGAAACCGCTCAGCCCCAGCAAATCAAGAAGTTGGCTGCCCTATTTAAGCAACACTCACCGTGTGCGTGCGTTACCACATTCGGACCCACGCTGACCCCGAGGGTCGGATCAGAAAGCCAAGGCTTCCACAGTGGCTTCAACAGTAGCTGAGCCCGGGGGCGCCTGGGGGGGCTCAGTCGGTTAAGCGTCGGACTTCGGCTCGGGTCGTGATCTCACGGTTCGTGAGTTCGAGCCCCGCGTCGGGCTCTGTGCTGACAGCTCGGAGCCCGGAGCCTGCTTCGGATTCTGTGTCTCCCTCTCTCTCTGCCCCTCCTCTGCTTGTGCGCTCCCTCTCTCTCAAAAACAAAACAAAAACAAACAAACCCCCCAAACCAGTGGCTGAGCCGGGATTCAGACCTGGGTTCTTCTGTCTCTTGATGCTTTTTGATCAGAAGGGACTACTGCTTTGAGCCCCTGTTCTACCTTCTGGGGGAGGACTACAACTCGTTTTGGTGGACTTTTTCTCTTCTAGAAAAATACCTCCGGCGGCTTCTTTGGGAGTGCCGGACCCTTCAGGGTGAGAGAGAGTTCAAAGACAGGGTGGAGTCTGGGGGGTATTGGCTGAAGCTGGAAAGGGGGTGGGAGAGACCAGGGACAGACAGGAGGGAAGGTGGCGGGCCAGGGGCAGTGGGGGCAGAGTTAGTGAGAAGTGGAGGGTTGTCTGCCCCGCCCCCTGACGCTCTGGAACAAGTGTGACACCCAAGGTGTTCCGGGCACTTTGGTGGGGGAGGGGTGCCCACCCTGGGCCGGGGCAGCTCACCCTGGAAAAGGCAGAATTGTGCGTTAGGGGAAACGTGCGTTTACTTGCCCTTTGGGAGCGATGAGAAAAATCGTGTGGGGGACTCGATATCGTGGAGCTGGGGACACAGAGGCTGAAGGACTTGGGGGGCAAGCGTCCCTCTGGGGTCTTGTCACCCTGTCCTCCTCCTGGGTAGGGAGCAGGTCTCCACGTCCCCCCACCCCCACTGGAGGACACTGTGACCGCAGAGGGCTCCCCTTGGCGGCTCTCTGGCTCTCTCCAAGGCGCGGAATTGAAGTCTGGGGATGACAGGTGCTTGAAGCAGCCACCAGGCGGCACCCGCCACCGGCTCTTGGAGCTCTCGAAAGCCGGGAGCTTCCCAGAGGACAAAGGAGCAGCAGGGATTGCTGGGCCAGGAGTGCTGCGAACCCAGGAGGGTGCTGGTGAGTGTTTAACCTCCAGCCCCTTGGGTGGATTTGTATCCCAGCCATGATTTGCGATGCTTGCCAATTTCCTTGGTGTAAATACCCCCTTGGCTGATTTGGAGCAACCAACTATGTATATAGTAAATGGTACCATAAATGCAAATAATCTCAAGAACATAGAAGAGTAGAATGTAGTAAAATAACTAGGAAGTGGTGAGCTTTGAGTACTGGAGGACCTTGGGTTTTTGTTGTGTTTTGTGTTTATTTATTTTTGAGTGAGAACGTGAAGGGGGAAGGGGCAGAGAGAGAGGGAGACGGAGAAGCCCAAGCAGGCTCGCGCCGTCAGCACAGAGCCCGATGCGGGGCTAGAACTCACACACTGTGAGACCGTGAGCGGAGCCAAAATCAAGAGTCAGACACTTAACCGACTGAGCCACCCAGGCGCCCTGGGCCTTGGTTTTTTATAATTTAACTTATTAAACAACTGGCTTACAAAATTCTGAAACTCTAACAGTTGGCCCTCGGAGACTGCTATAGGCTGGCTCCTACGTCCCACTGTGCCCTCCTCCTGCCCGGACCTCCCCTTGGCCTTGACCATCACCACCTGAATCACCCCAACCATCTATTCAGCAAATATATTCTGAGCACAGAACATCTGCAGTATCTCCATGAGTCCCCTCAAACAGCCTGGGAAGGAGGAACTCATATTCTCATTTTACAGAAGAGGAAACTGAGGCTCAGACAGGCGAAGTCACCTGTCTCAGGTCACCCATAGGATCTGGGACCGGAACTCAAGCCTGAATCCGAAAGCCACGTTCCTACCACAGTGCTATGTTATTCTTGAGGTCGCGGTGGGGTTCTGGGGGAATGCCATGCCCCGAGCTCTCACCCCTGCTGACCTGTCCTGGTGCCTGGAAGTCCCCATCAGTCACCCTTGTGGCTCCTGGCTGCCGAGGGAAGGCGCTGGTACTTGGGAGGGTGACAAGCCCAAAGCCAGCTCTCTCCTTGCAGACAGCAGGACACAGCCATGCTGGGGTCTAAGACAAAGAGAGGTGGCCGGGGACATCGACTGGGCAGTCAGTGCACGTGCACCCCATGCAAACTTGTCACCTGCATGACCTACCAGACCTCACAACCACCCCATGATGTGGGTACAATTATTATCCCATTTTACTGCTGGGAACACACAATTATTATCCCATTTTACTGCTGGGGAAACTAAGGCTCAGAAAGCTGGATCACTTGCTCTGGCAGGTTGCTCTGCTAAGAAAGCAGACTGTACTGACTTCAGCTCTGCCGGTGGGGAAGGAAGGAGGGTAGACAGGAAATCAGGAAATGGGGGCGGGGGGTCAGCCTTGCGGTGGTTCTTCTGGAAGCTGATCTGGGCAGAGGCTCGTCAAGCTTGCCCTCCATATCCCTCCCCATGTGCCGCTCTGCTGAGCCACATAACTCGAATGTCAGGGTATGTCCACTCTGTGCTATGTCCCCTGGGATGCCATGTGGTTAAGACATGGGATGCCCACTGGGGCTCATGGCCTGGAGGGAGTAAGAGATTTGTCAAATTGTCGCCCAGAAAACGATAAGATTGTGGCTGGGCCTGGAGCCCAAAGGTGGTGGCGGGGGTGGGGGTGGGGTTGCTGGGCATGTGCGATGTAGCCAGACTTTGGGGGTGGGGTGGAAAGGAGTCAGGAAATGGTATGAGGCTGGAAAGGTGCAGAGTTGTGGAGGGTGGGTGCAGGGAGGAGAATGTTCCAGCCACTGAGGACAGCGTAGAGAACAGGGTGGGGACATTGGGAGAATGGACGAGGCCCGGGTGGTGGGAAGGAGCCAGAATGGCTTCAGGGAGGAGGGCGAGGCTGTGCGAGGATGGGGGGGGGGCTGGGCCGGAGAAGGGGTGCAAGAAGGTGAGGAATCGAGGGATAACTGGGAAGGAGGAAGGGGAGGAGTCGGTGATGGATTGGCAAGATGAGGAGGAGAGGGAAGGAAGTGAAATCTCGTTTGCTACTTGGGTATCATCCATGGAAGAAGCAGGTCGGGCGGTGGGTTGGGCTTCCGCCACGTCGCGTCTGCAGGGTCTGGTCAACCTCCAGGCGGAGGTGTCCAGAAGGCTCCTGGAAAACAGGCTCAACGTCACTGACCATCAGGGAAATGCAAATGAAAGCCGCCCGAGATGTCACTTTGTGCCACCGGAAGGACTAAAACTGAAGACCGACAATACCAAGTGCTGACGAGCACGCAGAGAAGCCAGAACGCTCCCGCGTCGCTCCCGCAAATGCACCAGGGCACAGCCGCTTTGCACAGCAGTGTGGCGGTTTCTTACAACGTTGGACACATATTCACCATTTGGCATATTTGCACCAAGTGGCGCATCCAGGCAACTTTGCAATCCCTTTCCTAGGTATTTCTGCAAGAGAATGAAGCCATATGTGCCTACAAAGACCTGTAGATAACACTTTTGGCAGCTTTATTATTAATAACCCCAAGGCTGGAAACAATCCAAAGATCCACCATCTGGTGAATGGATACGTGGATGATAGGACACCACTCAGACTAAAAGGGCGCAGACGGTTGACTGATGACAACGTGGATGAATCTCAAACACACGCGGGGCTAAAGGGGCCAGACACAAAGGGCTGTTTGTCTGTTTCTCGGCTTCAACAACAGGCAGGGCAAGAACAGGCCAAACTGAGCTATAGCGGCGGAAATCAGATCGGTGGTTACCCTTGCCGGGGAGGAGGAGGCTGGAAGGAGCTGGAAGGAGGGGCTGGAAGGAGCCTTCCGGGATGATGGGAACATGCCTGATCTTGGTCTGCGTGGTGGTCACACGAGATTGTCACTTCCCGAAGCACCCCCCCACCCCCTAACTGTTCTCGCCTGACTGGTGCATTTCACAGTGTGGAAAGTGCGTCTCGAGCGCAAGCCAACGAACGAGCGGGCAGGTGCGTTCGTGAGTCCGGCTGGGCACGCCTGCGGGTCCGCTCGGGTGAAGGAGCGTGCGTGAGGGTCAAGGGCTTGGAAATCTGGCCCTGGGAGGCCACAGCTCCTGGGGCTGTCCCACCCATGCCCTGCGTAGATGCAACCCTTCTTTCCTTCAGTGGCTGCTCCTGTGCCCAGACACCATCCATGACTCCCTAGTACCCAAGTACAAAAAACGTGTCCAGTCTTGTCACTTGCTGGGCATTGACCTAAATGCGTCGTGGTCTGGACGGACTGGACTCCTCACTCCTCACACATGCTTCCTGCCTCTCATCCATCACCCCCTTCCACTACCTCTCTCTGAGGTCAGCTCCCCCAGGCCCCGAGCCCTTTCTGAGCTCCGGGCGGATCCAGCCATGCCTCTGGTCTCCCTGTTGGCTCGTTCCTCCTCCTTCTGGTTCTTTGCCCCGAGCCTGGCTGACCAACAGATAACTCCAGTGTGTTCTCCTCCACTCCGGGCCTCGATCTCTCCATCTGTAAAATGGGTGTCCGTGTGTCTGCTCACGCCAGCGTCATGCCGTTCCACTGTTCACTCACCTGTTCCTTCCACTCGGGTGAGCCGCCCGAGGCAGGGTCTTGTGCATCTGTTAACCTTAACAATGGCACTAGAAGCTCACCCCTGTGTGCCAGTCAGGAGTTTACTCTGTGCTAAATTGGTCGCCTGTGTTTTCTCATTTCATCCTCGCCTTGTGAGACGGGTCCTCTTTGTGACTCCATTTTACAGATGAACACACTGAGGTTCAGAGAGGTTGAATCACTTGCCTGAGGCCACACAGATCTGGGACTTGCTGGGGGGCAGGGGGACACCAGCCATCAAAGCCTGGCTTCTTGAGGAAGGGCTGGATATTCCCCCAAATCCCCAGGGCTCAAAGCCACACCCTCGGCCCGACTGTCCCTCCGCCACACAGACCAGAGTCCTCCCCGGAGGCTGTTCTGTGCCCACGCCAGCCCACGGTGGAGGGCGGGAGGTGCTGGGAGGCGGCCGTTGGGCTCTGCCCATCCTTGGTGCCCACGTGGTGCCAGGGGTGATGCCAGAGAGTACTGTAGGGCAGAGGTATTCCCTAATTCAACCACCCCAGACTCAACTCTGTGAGACCTTGGGCCTGCCAGCACCCTCTCGGGTCCCAATTTTCCCTTCTGTAGAATGGGAGTATCTACACTAGCTCCTGCTGGAGGGACAACACCACCACGGGGCAGGCAGCAGAACCGGGAGGAGCCGACAGGGAGGATATGGTGGGCAGCCAGGGCACCCACCAGGCAGCATGGGATGGCAGCTTGGGAGCCAGCGAAAGCCTGGAGGCAGGGCTGCGAGAAGGTCCTCCTGGAGGTGGGACCTGAAGCCATGGGGGGAATAAGAGAGTGTGGTCCTCGCCCAACAGGGCTCCTCTTAGTAACGGCCGGTGTTCTCAGTCCCCACAGAGGGGACACGCTTCCATCCCCCGGGGCAGAAAACGTCATGACAAACAGACTGTGGCTCTTGCATTTCCCCATAGGTAGCCCTGCCCTCACAGGTAGCCCCGCCCCATAGATAGCCCCGCCCCATAGATAGCCCCACCCCATATGTAGCACCGCCCCCATATGTAGTCCTACCTCCATAGGTAGTCCCGCCCCCCATAGGTAGCCCCGCCCCCATAGGTGGCCCCGCCCCCATAGGAGCCCCGCCCCCATAGGTAGCCCCGCCCCATAGATAGCCCCGCCCCCATAGGTAGCCCCGCCCTCATAGGAGGCCCGTTCCATAGGTAGCCCCGCCCCATAGGTAGCCCCGCCCTCATAGGTAGCCCCGCCCCATAGGTAGCCCCGCCCCCATAGGTAGCCCCGCCCTCATAGGAGCCCCGCCCCCATAGGAGCCCCGCCCCCATAGGTAGCCCTGCTGTGCCCAGAGACACTTCACAAAAGTTGAAACCGCAGCCGCGTGCGAGGCGGTGTGTGGATTCAAGGTCCTAAGGTGGTTGGCCTCGAGGACAGGTGTGCTGTGTGCCTCTCTGGGTGGCCCTAACGGCGGGGCTTCAGCCTCAGCCTCTGCTCCTGTGCTCCCTGCACACGCGGTCCCGGGCCACGGGATGCCGCAGGCTTGCGGGGCAGGGACTGCGACTCTGCGTCTAGAACGGTCCCGGCACCAAGCAGGTGACTGGGCGGTGTCCGTGGAATATTCCAACAGCTGGGAGTAGGCATGAAAGCGTTTTGGAAGGACAACAGGGAACAATGCCCGTCCTGGAATGTTACGTGGACTCTGAGCCTCAGTTTCCTCCCCTGTGAAATGGGATGATCACAGTGTCGCCCCGCGGGGGTGTTGGGGGAGGGGTGAAGGAGACGAGGCCGGAAGAGAGTAAGTGCGTGCCCGATAAATCACAGCTGCTGGGATCATTGATGTGGGAAGGAGACGGGAAGGCAGTACACCATGCTGTTGAGCGGTTCACTGCCCAGCGGGCGTTAAGTAAGTTTCATTTGCTTCTTTCGACCTCTGTCTTCCTCGTGTTTCTCAACAAACAGAATAAAACCATAAGTGCCAGGGGATCGGGGGTCCCCAACCTCCCTGGCTGGTGAGTAAACCGTCGTCCTAGACTTCCTGATGTTCTCACGGGAAGGCTGTGAGCCCGTGGTCTTCACCTGGAGGTGACACTGCCCTCCAGGAGACATTGCCACGTCTGCGAATATTTTTGGTTGTACCCCTGGCATCCAGTAGGTGGTCGGGGTGGCTGCTAACCACCCTGCAGTGCACAGGGCAGCCTCCCCCTCCCCCCCCCCCAATGGGGGGGAAGTGTCTGGTCCAAGAGGTCAAGGGTGCCGAGGTGAAGAAGCCCTGCTATCCTCACTCGGCAGTGAGAGACCCACAGAGCTCCCCTTCCCAGAGGTTCTCAGGGACCCAGATGGGCTTCTGCGTGCCGGGGGAGGCTGGTGGCCGGAAGGCTGTAGCCATAGCTGCCGGGGGGAGGCTGGAGAGCCGCATGCCCATGCCCGAGGCGGGCAAAACGAGAATGCCCTCTCTGGGCCTCATGACAGACCAGAGCGCCAAAGTGGCACTGACACAGTCCCCTTTCCGAGGCACACGAACCCTGCCAGGGGAGTCATGGGCACAGGGAACCACACTCCCCTCCAGTCTCAGCGTTGGTTCCAAGCTGCTCCCCACTCCCTTGGGTTCATTCTTTCCAGAGACCCTGCTGTCCAGGCTCTGGGCCCCCAGGAGGGACAGGCTTCAAGCGATTTCCTACAGAGTTTCAGCGGTGCCTCAGCAAATCACCGGGTGCAAATGAACACGCAGGACAATATTCTCCCTCTTCCTGCCTTCTGGCCCCATGAGCCTTCTTGCTCTTTCTTCTTCACATGCTCCTGCCTCAGGCCCTTTGCACTTGCTGTTTCCTGTATCTGATGTTGTCTTCCCAGATGTCTGCCCGGCTGCCCTTGTCTCACCCTTTTGGCCTCAGCTTGCTGTCCCCTCTTCTGAGAGGTCTTCTCTGCAGCCCAGACCTTGGGTCTCCTTTCCCACACCCCCCTTTTCCGGTCCAGCACGGATAACCATCTGGAGCGAGGTGGAGATAATGAATTTTGTTGTGCAAGGGCGGGGCCCCTGTTCCTCATGTTCCCTCTCCCCTCGTCACTGTGCCTGGCGCACAGTAGAGGTTCAGGGAGCATTTACTGAATGAACTAACGAGCAAGGGAGGCTGTGCACGGGCGTGGGTGGGAGGCAGAGCAGTGACGGAATTAACAAAAGCCGTCAGCACGCGGCGGGCGGAGACCAAGGGAACCTTAGGTGTAAGGCTTGGAGTCCGGCAGACCTGGTTCGAATCCCGGCTCCCCTGCTTACCAGTTGCAGGATGGTGGACACCCCGCTAACCTCCGGGAGCCTCAGCTTCCACGCCTGCGAAATGGGGAGAGGAGTCCTTGCTGATCCTAAGGCCACGGGAGAGGCCACGACCGTGCGCGTGGCTGGCACACCGGAGGCGCCTGGTTACTGCCCATCTGGGGAGAGATGGTCCCTGGCTTCCGGGCAGACACGGACCACCTGAGCGGCACAGCGGGGGCCTCCGCGGCCCGAACCTCAAAGCTCCGCCCCTGCGGTTTGGGGCGCAAACCCCCGCCCTGCTGAGCTCTCTGTCTTTTGGCCTAAAATTAGCTCACAAATTCCTTGGCTGCCTGGCCGGTGCTTCCAACCGACAATTCAAACCAGATGTTTCCAGCTGTCGGGGCCCATCCCCCCCCCCCCCCCCCCCGGCCCGCGCCCGCGTGTGTCCCTGCTCGAGGAGGTCTGAATTAACCCCCGGGGAGAGCAGCCCGCTGGCCACACTCAGGAGCCCTGGCTGCGTGGCGGATGCAGGGGTGTGGAGGGGAGCCCCAGGCCCGCAGGCACACCCCCTTCAAGGATGGGGGCGCCCCCTGACGACTGACCTGCTGGCGGGTGACGGCCACCGGGCCTAATTGCTCTGCCCCTTTCCATCCGGTAGCATTATGGAGTGCCTGCTGTATGCCAGGCTTCTGTGTTCGCTGCTGTCCAGATGGTGAGACAAGCATTCTCAGTCCCAGGTATCGCTTGGTTGCTGATATTATTATTATTATTATTATTAGCATATTTATTTAATGCCAGGTGCCAAGGTTCATTGATTTCTCACGATAACCCAGGGGTGTGGGGGTTATAATTACTCCCATTTTACAGATGAGGAAATCGAGGCCCAGGGCGGTGGAGTAACCTAGCCCAAGGGCCCCCAGCTCCAAAGGAACAGAACCCAGAGGTCCCCGAAGGGCAGGTAGTCTTGGCTCCTCCTGGGTGGGTTTGACTTCTCTGTTGTCACCCCCCATGTGGCCCTTTTCCATGTGGCGGGTGGGTCTGGATGTCATGGAAGGACCTCTCTGCGAGGATGTCCCTGGGCCCAGCAGGCAGCTGGAACCCCCCACAAGCCAAGTTTCTGTCCCAGCTGAGTCAGGAGCTGGTGGTCAGGGTGGAAGGAACCACGGGGAGGCTGGGAATCTGTGTGGCTTTTGTGAGGGCCTCATACAGAGCCCCTTCTCCCCAGAGATGGGACCCAGAGCCATCTCTTGGTCAGAGTCCTGGAGAGAAAGAGTGTGTGTGTGTGTGTGTGTGTGTGTGTGTGTGTGTCTGTTGGGGGTGGGAAAAGAGGAGAAAGCCTTGACACATGGAGAGATGTGGTGGAGGGTTTGCCCACACAGGGACCCATGATTGGCCTTCTTCACCTACAGTAAAAGCCCAGATCCCTGCCAACGCCCACAGAGGCCCTGCACGGTCTGGCCCCGGTGCCCTCTAACCTCCCACTGTCCCCTCACTCACTCTGTTCCAACCACGCCAGATACTTCTTTTCCTCTCCTTGAAAATGCCAGGCTCCCCCTACCGCAGGACCTTTGCACCTGCTCTTCTCGCTGCCTGGAATGCTCTTCCTCTGATCATCTCTCTCACTCACTCTCTCACAGCCTTCAGGGCTTCGCTGGAATGTCCCCCTTTCCCTGACCTTTTCCTGACTTATATATCACTAAGTTGTCACTTTAACCATCTTCCTTGTTCCACTAGAATATAAGCTCCGTCAGGACAGGGATTTTTACCTTTGTTGTTCTCTGCTGTAGCCCCAGAGCTTAGAAAGCACCTGGCATGTAGTATGTGCTCAGTAAGTACTGAGAGAGGGACAGAGAGAGAGAGAGAGAGAGGGAGAAAGGAAGAAAAGAGAAGAAGGAATTTAGGGAGGGAAGATGAGACAGAAGGTCTTGGTGTAAAGTGAGCGGGCAGAAAGAAAGCAGGAGAAATCTGGGGTGAGGGACTGGGTGTTTGGGTGACTTAGGGCCCCCCGAAGTTCAGCCCCAAGCCCTCCCCACTTCTCGCTCTCGGCCAGCAGCCCTCTGCTCAAAGTCAGGCACCCCACCCCCTTCCCAACAGGGCTGCAAAGGAATTCAGAAGCACCATCTGATTCCGTCCCACGATGGGGTAGCCGGTGGGGCGGGGGCAGTGGAGACCGTGGGGGGGGGGGGGCACGACGTGCCCGAGGGCACCCAGTGGGCAGGGCCAGATGGGGAGGGTGAGGCCAGGTCTGCGGTGTTTACATTCCTGCCCTCCCAGATGGCTTCCGTGCGGGGCTAGCGAGGCGCTCCTTGCACCGGCCGGGCCGCGGGGAATGTAAATGTTTACAAGGCAGCGCGCAGCTGGCCGGGCCACCAGAGCCACGGGAAGCCAGAGATCCTACCGGCTCCTGTGCCCCCCTCCAAAAAAAGAGGGCGATGCAGCGTTCCTTTTTTTTTTTCCAGAAAACTTTTCATCGAGTCATAACCTACGTAAAACACACGAATCTCAAGGGTGCATGTTGATTCCTCCCTACGCACGCGCCCGTGTAACCGCCACCCAGGTCTAGATAGCATACGCTTCCAGCCCTAGAAGGTTCCTTTGTGCCTCTTTCCGGCCAACACCACCACCACCCCCCGCCAAGGTAACTGCTCCTCTGACTTCTGTTCCCGTAGCTTAGTTTTGCATTTGTTCTAGAACTTCGTGTAAATGGCATCACCCAGTGTGTGTTCTCCCGGGCCCAGTTCTTTCGCTGGGCGTGTTGATGGGACTTATCCACGCCGTATGCCCCCGGCCTCTTCCTTTCGCTGCTGAGGAGCGCTCTCCTGCATCGAGGTACCAGTCTGTTCACCCGTTTTTCTGTTGGTGGACATTGGGGCTGCTTCCAGTGTTTTCTGCCCTGGTAGATTAACGCGGTCATGGATATTTTTGTCTCTGTGTGGATGTGTGTTTTTATTTCTCTTGGGTAGATACCTACGAAGGAGGTTGCTGGACCATCCGGGAAGTGGACGGCTAACTTTGTGGGAGCTGCCAGACCGTTTTCCAAAGTGGCTGTGCTGTTTTGCTCTCCCGTCCATCGTGGGTGAGCGTCCAGGTGTTTGCTGGTGACGACAAGTGAATGGAAACGCGTGGAAAATTTACTTAGGATCACTGAGCGACAGAGCTTGGAGGAGCCTCCGCTGACCCCCCCTGATGCAGGAAGGGAAACCGAGGCTCGGGGCCACGCAGTGTGTGAGGAGCAGAGCCAGGAGCTAACGCAGGTCCCCTAATGTCCAAGCTTTTAACTACCCCAGGGTCTTAGCGGATCAACGCGCTGTCTTGTTTTCCCGGAAGAGGCCTCATGCCGAGCCCTTTCCTACCTCAGGGCCTTTGCGCCTGCTGTTCCCTTGGTCCGGGAGCTCTTCCTCCTGCTCCTCGAGTGCCTAGTGTCTCTTATCCTGCAGGCCTCAGTTCAGAAACGTCTTCAGACAGGCTGTCCCTGACCACGGTTGCTAAAATAACTGCCCAGGCACCTGCCCCCCGCCCCCGCTCACTTCGAAGCTATCTTTTATCCTTTTTATCTCCTTGACAGCATTTCGCAGTGTTGGATTATCTTCCCGATTTGCCACTTGACTTGTTTCTCATCCGTGTCCCCTACTAGGAGCTCCCTGAGGCCGGGCCCTGGTCTGCCTTGTTCCCGGACAGGACCTGCTGCATAGCAAAATAACGTCATTGTACAGCCCCTCCCTGGGCCTCCGTTTCCACATCTGTGACATGCACAGATTGGGCTAAAGTCATTCAGCCGGTGGACGGCATTTATGGAGCCCCTGCCATGTCCAGGCGCTGGTAGAGTGGGGATGCCTTAACAGAAAGGCTCTGATCCTGGACCCGAGAAGCTGACAGTCTAGAGTCATATGTCGAGAGACCACGAGAGCCCGGCGTGCTCGAGCTCTCTGAACGGGGAGCCCACTGGGAGCACCGAGGAGGCTGCTGGCATCCCTCTCCAGATGGGGTCGGGGAGGGCTTCCTGGAGGCAGCGATGACTCAGCGATGATGTGCAGGGGAGCAGGGACGGCGGCGCAAAGCTGGCCGTTTCTGGCTCATCGACAGCACAGATCCTGTTGACAGGTGCTCGGTACACAGCTGGGGAGCAAGTGAAACTCTCGAGTTTATAGGTGGGGAAACTGAGGCCTGGGGGGGGGTTCACAGCACACCTAGAGCTCTGGCCTGCCCATTCTGCCTCCTTGGAGCACCCCCCCTCCCCCGGCCAGGAGGCCACTCCATGGGTGTCCCTCTGAAGGCCAGGACGACGCTGTGATGGGGCCACAGCCCAGGCCTCTCCAGCCACATAAAAGGCTTGGGATATTTTTGCCAGGAGGGCAGGTCCCAGTGGCCCGAGGGCCGTGTAATTAGAGGCGGCACCGAACCCACCAGAGGCCGGAGCTGGGGACTGCGGTGGGCCGGGCTGCCCCAGGCTCAACCGGGGAGGACCTTGGCCGAGCCGCCGCGGGGCGTGGGGGGGTCCCCTCCCCTTCTCCGCCTCCTCGGCCACGGCTGTTCAGCGGGGCGGGCGCACAGCTGGTAATTGTACGGGGGGGCACCGGGCGGGGTCTCGGAATTGCTTCAAGGCCGGGATTATAGGTTGCAAGCGAGCGGCCTGGCCTGCTCCGTGCCCCAGGCCTGCCCGCTCACCTCGGAGCCACGGCGGTGCGGGCCCTGGGGGTCAGCTGGGCCGGGCCCCACAACAGGCCCTGGGGCTGGAGAGTGAAGAATGTGAGACCTTCCGGTAGATGAAGACTGGCTGGGGCAAAGTCTCGGAGCACGAGGTTGTCAAACCCTGGGAGTGCAGGAGTGGAGGTCAGAATGCTCATTCGCACAGCGACAAGCATTTATGGAGCGCCTACTGTGTGCCAGGCGCTGTCCTAGATGCTGGCGTTACGGAAGTGCACAAAACAGACCTGGCTCATCTACTCTGTTTGGTTGAAGTGTAATTATTTATTTTGAAAGAGAGGGAGAGAGAGAGAGAGAGAAGGAACCAGTGGGGGAGGGCCAGAGAGAGAACGGACCGAGGATCTGAAGCGGGCTCTGTGCCGACAGCAGAGAGCCCCATGCAGGGCTTGAACTCACAAGCTGTGAGATCATGAGCTGAGCTAAAGTCAGACGCTTTAATGGACTAAGCCACCCAGGCGCCCCATGGCTCATCTATTCTTAAAGGATAATAACCTTCCGGAACCGCTCTGAAGGTGCTGGTTTCCAACTACCTCGGGGCCTTTGCACGTGCTGTTCTTGCTGCTGGGGATCCTCCTGCCTCCTTGCCTTCCTAAATACCTCCTCCTCATCTCCATGAGCAACTCTGCTATTAGCTCCTCATGGAGGGCCCCAGGAGCTCTGGGACCAGACTAGCCCCCTACAATGCCAGAACTGCCCCAGCCCAGCTCTTAGCCCGGTTTGCAGTTAGATACTCATTTGTTTGTGTACTTGTTTATTTCAGGTCTCCCTTCTACGCTGTGAGCTCTGTGCCCGTGTTTGCTCATCACTGTCTCCCAGAGCCTGACACCGGCTGGGTGTAAAGTAAACGTCACGAGATATTTGTAGAACGAACGAAGGGCGGAGTGTGAGAGCGTCGGGACCTCAGCGTTGGCAGCCTCGTGGCAGAGATCTGGCCCAAGCCCATTTAGCTGCAGCCCAGAGAGGGGCAGCGATTTGCCCAGCCCCCACAGTTGGTGAGACACAGGGGCTGGCGAAGAAACAAGGGCTCTGATCTCCACACGCTGTTGGAGCTAGGTCACGCTGCTGTGAACCTCAGTTTCCACATCTGTCAAATGGGATGTGCTTATCCATCCACCTCTCCCCCAGGCACTTACGGAGCCTGCTGGGCTTGAGGCACAGCGGTGGGCTCCATGGAGGGGAGGGACGCCCGGTACTTTGGAGGGTGGCTGACTCAACTTTGCAGGAAGCAAGTAATAACATTCGCTCTCAGTGTGGGAGGCAGAATGAGGCCCCTCCCCCAGAGATGTCCACATCCCGAGCCCTGGAACCTACAGATGGGAATGTGTCACCCGGCATGGCAAAGGGCTTTGCGGATGGGATTAGGTTAAGGACAGGAGGTGGGGAGGTCATCCTGGGCTATCTGGGTGAGCCCAATGTCATCCCAAGGGTCCTTGAAATTGGGAGAGCGGTTTGGAAGAGAGCCAGGGGGATGCAGTGTGAGAACCTAGCCCATGGCAGCTGGCCGTGAAGACAGAGAAAGAGCCCATAAGCAGGGGAACTCAGGCGGCTTCTAGATCCCTCCCCCGAACCCTCCGGGATGAACGGACACCGTGCTTTTCACCCGGTGAGACCCCGTTTCTGACTTCTGGCTGCCAGTACCGTGAACAACAGATGTGTGCTGTTTAAGCCTCTAAAGTTTGTGGTCATTTGCTATGGCGGCTGTAGGAAACTCATATGCTTGGCATCTAAGCAATGCTCGTTCCTGCCCTCCAGCTCCTCTGACTTTTCCCAGAAGCCTTGTGAGCAGCGGACATTCTCTGTCCTCAGTTTCCAGATGACAAAACAGAGGCGGAGGTAGAATTTGAACCCAGGTCCATCTGCCTGTGGGTCCGGGCTCTGCCATTCTGGTACCAAAGCAGGAGCACAGAACAGGACCCTGACTTAGGCGGGGGCATCCGGGCCATCCGACCTGGAGTCAGGTCCTGTTTGGGCTGGTTGCACCCCTGCCTCTTGATGTCTCGGGGTCAGATTCCCTGCAGCCCTCAGGCTTTGCCAGCAGGGGCTCCTCCCCGGGGTAGCGGGCCCTGGGATGCCCCCTGGTCATCTTGAAGGTGGGTGCCCCTGCTGCATCACGTCTGTGGGCGGCCACTTGCGCCTGGGGGCATGTGCATCTATGAGCGTCCACTGGCGGGCAGTCATCCGTTTCCTTGGGACGCAAGGTTTGGGGGTGACCCCAAGAGATAATGGGATCTTCTCTGGGGTTTTTTCCAAACAACTGCTCTCCCCCGTTTTGGAGGTGAGTAGGGATTGCGGGGACCATCAGAAGAGGTGATAGTAATCTAGAGTCCTGGTCCCTAAAGGGTGGACAGGAATTGTCAACTCATGCACTCCTCCTGTCCCATACCTTCTGTGGCTCCCTACTGCCTCCTGGATGAGTGACGCTTTAACCTGGCTCTTGCTGACTTCGACCCTCATTACCTGCACCTCCCTTTTCTCTGCCTCACGCTCCAGCCTGATCTAATTACGGTGCGGCTTTCCAGTCACTGTGCCTTTATCCATGCTGGTCCTCCTGCCAGGATGCCTCTCCGGGGTCTCTTGTTCAGACTGGCTGCTGTCCTCCTGGACGACTTCCCGCCTCTTTCTCTCAGGGCACCTCTCCCTGCCCTGGGGTTCCCCGAGCTCTTGGCCTGACCTCTCTCCTTCTACAGATCCCTTTTCCATTTTGTGTAAAAGTAATTCGCATATGCGTCCTTCTCCCTGGACTTCTCCAGAGGGCTGGGTTGTGTGGGATTTCCCTCTGAGACCTGATGGGCAACGTGCCTGGCACATGTTCAGCAAGCACTTGTGAATGAATGAATGAATGAATGGGTACGTGAATGAATGGATGCAAGGGCCACTGACCCACCGGGGTCCTCAGGTCAGCCAGAGATCCCAGTTGCAGGGTCTGCTATTGACTTGCCTCAGTTTCCTGGTTGAGCCACTTGAATACACCCTGCCTCACTTTTCCCACCTGTGAAATGGGGTCCCGATTCCTTCTCCAGCTACTCCATTTGGGGTATTGTGTGTGTGTGTTTAATGTTTATTTTTGAGAGAAAGCGAGACAGAGCGTGAGGCGGGGAGGGGCAGAGAGAGAGGGAGACGCAGAATCCGAAGCAGGCTCCAGGCTCCGAGCTGTCAGCTCAGAGCCCGACGCGGGGCTCGAACTCACGGACTGCGAGATCATGACCTGAGCTGAAGGCAGACGCTTAACCTACTGAGCCCAGGCGCCCCTCCATTTGGGGTACAGGAAGGCCACAGATCTTCGAAGTGGGAGCCAGAGGGAGCCCAGGAAGCTTCCCGCCCACCCTGGCAAATAAGGAAACTGAGGCCTGGAGAAGGGAAGAGCCCAACCAGGGCCAGCCAGTGGGTGCCAGAACTCGGCTCCCTGCTGCAGACCTGGACCCTCCATCAGGCCTCCGCTCGGGCTCTCCCTTAAACACACTCTGCTCCCACCCTGCACCCTGAGCCTCGGAAAACCTGAGTCACAGCTGGAATCGAGGACCAGGACGGGGAATTTTCCTTCTCGCTTCCAGGGGCCCCTGAACCTCCCTGACCTCGTCCCCTTTGGAAGGGAGGCAGGCCCCCAGCTCGCTGTTCTGGGGGAGCGCTGCAGGCCAGCCCTGTGTGTCCCTCTGTCCGCCCCGGGGGCCGGTCCTGGGGACCTACCCCCCCCACCCCCCCACCCTCGAGTCAAGGAGGAAATGCCCCATCTGGGGCTCCCCAGAGCTGGAGGGGCGCCTGGGGGAGTGCAAGCTGTGAGCGAGGGGGGACCGTGTGGGGCCAGCGCAGCCCCGCCCCTCCCCTGTCCCCACCCCAAAGCCGCCTAATGGAATCAAGCTGGCCCCGCGGCCGCGGGGCGGGAGGAAGGAGGCGGGGGCAGGGGGCGGGCGGCGCCGGGCCCGGAGCAGCGGCGGCAGCTGGCACTCCCCGACGCTCCACCTGGCGGGAGCACCCAGGCCTGCGTGCGCGGAGGGACGGGTGAGTCCCCGCGTCCCCTCGGTCCGGGAGCCTGGCGGTGGCCGGGGGTTCGGGGACGGGAGTGCCGGCGCGAGCACTTTGGGGCGCGTCTCTAAGTCCGCGTGCCTTCGGAGGGTGCGTTGGAGGCCGCGCGCCCGCGGGACCTGCGCGACGGGCTGGCGTGGCGGAACGCGGGTGCGCCGTCGCGGTGTCCCGCGGGCGCTGCCGGGCCGGCGGGGCTGCGTGTGTGCGGTTGTGGCCTCCCCGCGGGGGATGTGTTCTCCACCAGTGGGCGCGGGGGCGGGCGGCCCAGGGTCAGCGGCGGGCTCGTGCGGACCCGCCTGTCCCGTCTGTGGGGGAGCCAGCGCGTGCCCGGGGGCTGGGTATGCGCTCTCGGGGCCGGACGGGCGGCCCGGCGTGGGGCTGTCGTGCGCCCTGTGTGCATCCGCGCCGGGGGGTGGGGGGGGGGCGTGCAAACTTTCTGGGGTGTCTGGGCGTATGCGTGTCCCCGTTGCCGTGCGTGTGCGTTGTAGTGTGTGTGTGTCTGCGTTGTGCGTCCGTATCTTGTGTGTCCGCGCTGCTGCTGCTGCTCTGTGTGCCTGTGTCTTTTGAGCCTCAGGACTTCCCTTCCCTGTCCCGGCCTCCCTTCCAAGGGACCCAAGCCCCTGTCCTCGGCTGCCCCGGGGCCTGGGGCGGGGGCGCCTAGCGATTCAGCCAGACCCCTCCCCCAACAGCCGCTAATTGAAGCCAGGTTTTTGTGGGCTGCCCCTCCCCCTCTGGCCACGAGTCTCTGGGTGGGGGTGGGGCAGTGACTCGCCTCCCAGCCTCAGGTACCCAGGCCCTAGGGGGGGATTTGCAGCACCCGCGTATGCCCCAGGCACATTTAAGGCCGCGAGCCCCAGTGAGATTGGCGCTGGAGAAGGCCCTGCTCCAAGCTGGGGGTCCTGCACCACCATGCGGCCCCCACTAATTAATTGATAACCAACTCCTCATCTGGCACTGCCGTGGACAATAGACCCGAGAGGTGGCCCTTATCCCCATCATACAGATGGGGACACCGAGGCTCACAGAGGTGACATGCCCCACTCCGGGACACATAGCTGGGCAGTGAGCGGCCTCCTCTGGGGTGTTCGGACCCGCTTCCCTTCAGGGCTCTGCCTCAACTGGTTGTGTGATCCTGGGCAGGCCATTCCCAGCCTCGGGGGCGAATTTCCTCTTGGGTAAAATGACAGGGGTTGGCCTGACGCCAGCTCCCAATGGCCGGGAGCTGAGTTTCCGAGCCCCGGAAAAAAATGAGGACTCAGGAGGCTAGGCTCACCTTCTCCCAGAAAGGAGGTGGGGACGGCCGGCGGGCAGAGTGATCACTTCAGAGCTGTCCAGGCCACGGTTCCCACTCTATAGAGGGGAAACTGAGGCCCAGAGAGGGCAGGGGCTCGTCGGATAGGGTCACACCTTGCCTTTGAGGCCCGACCGGCTTCCCACCCCGCCTGCACCTTTCCGGGGGAGCCAGGCTGTGGGGTGTGGGGGACCCGAGAGTCGGGGTCTCGGCCTTTAACGGCCAGTGATAGCCTGTGTGGCCTCTTATCCTCTGTCCCTGACCCCAAGGTTCTGCGGGGGAGGGGAGCCCTTCCCTCTATCCAGCTGGGTGGTGTGTGTGTGTGTGTGTGTGTGTGTGTGTGTGTGTGTGCGCATGCGCCCTGGATTCCTGGGTGGCCAGAGCTGAGGTTTCACTCAACAGGGTAAAAAAGTTGATCATTTCCTCGGCGGGGGAGGGGGGGGGCAGTGAGCCAGTTTACACATCAGGTAAGGAAATCATTTTTAATCATTTGCCTGCTTGGAGGATGCCGCCGCTAGTCCTGGGCTCTGCTGGGGTCCAAACGTGGCTGCTCTGGAGCCCGCCCTTTCCCGGGTGCTCTGTGCCAGCTGCCTTCTCCACGTTATCTCACCCGGTCCTTAGGGCCTGTGGTCACCTCCCCGCCGCCTGCCCACTGTACAGACGGGGAAAGTGAGGCCCGGAGGGATCGGACCACAGCGCTCGACCAGGTGGAGCCAGGGTTCCAGCCGCTTCGCTGCCGGCAGGCCCTCCCAGGACAGCCCCCTGGGCACCCCCCGGGGGGAGTAGTTGTGGTGAGAAGCTTCGGCCGCCACCACGAAAGGTCTCTCTCAGGCAGGGAGGTGACTGGTGGACAGAGACCCCAGAGATCAAAGGTGTCCGTGGGGACCTTTGCTAACAAGTGCGCAGGGGCGGGGGGTGCTGGGAAGGCCCTTGTTGCAGCTGACAAGTGGTGTCTCCCAGGGTGCCGGCTCGTTTCTGGGCCGGCCCCGGGCACATACCAGTGTGTGAGTGTGTGTGAGTGTGTGTGTGTGTGTGTGAGTGTGTGTGTGTGTAGTCTGAGTCACACAGAGGAAGGTTAACACCCCGGCTCTGACACTCCCCTCCGTGTGTCCCTGGGCAAGTCACTGTCGCCTGGACCAGTCAGGCAGAGCCAGTCAGGCAGAGCCGGCAGGTGTTGGCCCCCAGGGCTGAACCCTAGAGTGGCTCTGGGGTGGGGCCCCCGGCAAAGGGGGCGGGGCCTCCCCCCCCCCCCCGCCCCCCAGTGGAAAGCCCAGGGTCATCAGCTCATTATTCAAAACGAACCCCTGAACAGATTTGCCTCTTTTTATGCCCCGGAATTATCTTTTTTTGTTTTCTTTTGTTTTGTTTTTGGCCACCGGAGGCAGTTTGTCCAAATTTATGTCGGTACAATTAATTTCCACTAACGATGCTTAATGGGGAGGCTTCGGGTCGTTATGAAGAAGCCGCTCAAAGGCCTCACTCCCCTCACCCCCGCACTTAATCCGGCACCCCTCAAGCGATTTCCAGAGCAGGACTTGGGGACCGGGCACTCGAGGGGACACGCAGTCGAGGTGCTGGGAACCTGACCTCCTCCTCCAGGCCAGGACCTTGCTCCGTGACCAGGGGCCTGCCCCTCGCTGTCTCTGGGCCCCTGTTCCCCATCTCAATCCCTTGAGACAGGGTGGCAGACAGGGCTTCCTAAGGCTTTTCTTCGAGCTTCTAGCCCCACCCAGTGCCAGGGGCCTGGGCCCTCTGTTGGGTCAGGAGGGGTTCTCGGGGCAGCCCATGAGGGGGCTGCAGAAAGGGGCTCCTGGGTTTGTCTGAGTGCCTAGCCCTCCTCGGGCTGGCTGGGAGAGTCCGTGTTTCAGGAGGTGGTCTCCTCTGTAAACCTAGGCCGTGCAGAATTTATTGGTCAGCCAGGCTATCTGGGCCGGATGGGGTCTGGGGGTTCATCCTGGGAGCAGTCTTGCCGCAGGGGAGGAGGGAGGTGCGGGGTTCATCTGGTTCCCGTTTACGGGGGGCCATAGGACTGGGGCTCCCGCAGTCTCCAGCTTTGTCTCTGGCACAAGGGGTCCCGCCGCCCCCTCCCGGGCCTCCACGCCCTGCTTTGTGCCTTGAGGTGAGGGCCAGCGGTGTTCTTGGCATCCAGACCCTCTGCTGAGCTCAGGGAGTCTGGAAGCTTCACGGGACCCCAGAGTCACTGGGGGCTGCTGGGGAGGGTTCCCCCAAAGAAGAAGGGCTCACTCCCTCAGGGACTCTGTTTCTTACTTACTCAGCCTTACCATCATTTCTCCCTCCCTGCCTGGATCCGAACCCCTGCCCTCTCCTGGCAATGACTTAACCCCTCTGAGCCTCAGTTTTTCACACCCGCAAAATGGGAGTAATAATAATAGTACTTCTCCCATCGGGTGGTTCTCGGGAGTCAATGAAGTTCTGTGTCAGAAACTTAAAATAGGACCTGGCACATGGCAGGCAGTGGAAGGGGAAGTTATTATTCATTCGGCCCGGTCGGTCAAGAGACATTTATGGAGCACTTACTGTATACCAGACATGGTGTGAAACCCTGAGGGTGCCCAGGTAAGTAAGATTCGGTCCCCGCCCTCCAGGACCTCAGAGTGGAGTGGGGTGACTCACCAGGGGTCCCTCTGGGATCTCAGAGTGAAGGAGGGGGCGGGCATGTCCCCCACGTATGGGCGGACGGGGTCCATTGTGTGGCGGGCAGGGGAAGCGGCCTTCTGGAACACGTGCTGTTTCCTGCGCCTGGCCGCGGTCCCCGAGACCCCGGCGTTCCACCCTGACCTGTCTCCCGCCTCGCTTCCCCGCAGGTCCTGGACAGCATGGTTTCCGCCGTGGTCCCCAGGCTGCTCGTGTCTCTGCTGCTTCTCCTCAGGGCCCTGCCCGCGGTGGCCTACTCCGTGCCCCTGCAGGCCGCCTTCCTGGAGGACACAGGGGGCAGCGGGGAGGCCGAGGGCTCATCGGCCTCCTCCCCGAGCCTCCCGCCCCCCCGGACCCCGGCCCTCAGCCCCACGTCGCTGGGGCCCCGGCCCACGCCCCTGGCGGGCCCCAGGCCCCCCACCAACTTCCTGGACGGGATCGTGGACTTCTTCCGCCAGTACGTGATGCTCATCGCCGTGGTGGGCTCCCTGGTGTTCCTGCTGATGTTCATCGTCTGCGCCGCCCTCATCACCCGCCAGAAGCACAAGGCCTCGGCCTACTACCCCTCGTCTTTCCCCAAGAAGAAGTACGTGGACCAGAGTGACCGGGCCGGGGGCCCCCGCGCCTTCAGCGAGGTCCCCGACCGGGCTCCCGACGGCCGGTCCGAGGAAGCCCTGGATTCCTCCCAGCAGCTCCAGGCTGACATCCTTGCCGCCACCCAGAACCTCAAGTCCCCCGCCAGAGCTGCCCCGGGCGGTGGAGACGGAACCAGGATGGAGGGCAAGTCGGAGGAAGACGAGAGCGGCAGCCGGGAGGGGGGCCAGGAAGCCCAGGGACGTGGGGTCCCGGGGGAGAAAGCCGAGGTGCCAGACGAGCCATGCGCAGTGGGGGCGGAGGAGGCTCTGGAGGCCGGCCAAGGCCAAGGCGAGTCAGAAGCGGCTCCTTCATCAGCCCAGGAAGCCAGAGGACCCGCTGGTCCCCCCGAGGGCCCCTGTGCTTGCGGTATCGCCCCCAAGGTCTAACAGGCCTCTGGGGCTGCTGGCCTTGACTGTCGGACCCCTAGTGGTCACCTCCATGGATGTGGGAAGGCCCTTGACCCTTTCCGCTCCCTGACACCCTCTCCTCAGCGCCCCCCCTCCCGCCCCCGCCGCAAATCCCAGTGCGTCCCAACCCTGCAGTGGGCAGAGGTGCTGGTCTCCGGCCTACCCCGGGAAGCTCCCCCCGTTCCAGGAACACTTGCCCCTGCAGCCCCAAAGGGCGGCACCCCAAACACAGCTCCTCCGGGGAGGCGGGGATGGGAAGGATCCCTGTTATATTCATGAAAACACGGCTGACGACATGGGCCATGTCCTTTGGGAAACGTAGATCATGGGTCCCCTGTGACGGTGCGGACCTCGCTGGGGGTAGGAAAGAAAAGTCAGAATACCTAGGAGTTTTGGACCAGGGTGAATGGGACAAGGCCCCTGGGGCGGGCGCAGTTAGAGCTACCGTAGACGTGGGCCTGATGAATCGGAAAGCTTCCGGGGGCCCGTGCGCACATCGCGACACGTCCCTAAATGAGCATTTCCAAAGCTGCGTTCCCTGCGGTGCTCTGTGGAAAAAGGATTTTGGGGTCCGATGAGTTGAGGAAACACTGCCTCTCTGTTCCCCGCACGCCCCCCTTAGGGCACCCCAGGGCTCTGCCAATACTCCAGTAAAGGCTCCGGTTGGAACCCGGTTGGTCTGTCTCAAACTGCTTTTGACCACAGGGTTTTTTTGACCACAGGGTTTTTTTTTATCGTCGTCGTTATTTTACAGTTACAGAATAACATCTTGCAGAGCACACTCTGGAAATCAGTGCCCCAGATGTTCCTGAAGGTGCCCCCCAGTTTGTGGTTGGTCCAGGGTGAGGGGTACGGGGCCTGGGGGTGCTCGGGTCCCCTCAATTCTGCCAAGCATCTCTGCCCGGGGACGAATTGCTCATCCTGTCATTGCCACCCGCATGGGATGAATGCGTCAAAGCTTTCTTGTCAGGCCCCCGAAGCTGGGGGGCTGTGTGTGAGGGGGCCCCACTCTGGGGGAGACTGAGAAGGTGGGGGCGGTTTCCAACACCCAGCCTGGAGCGGGGGGGGGCCCTGGCCCCCCTCCACGTCGTTCACGTGCATTGTCTGGCAGCCTGTGCCCACAGCATTCTTTAGCTTTCGACAAGGGAGACTGAGCTCCGTCCTGATCTGGGGAGGCTCTGGGGGGTGCTCTTCCTCAGCCCTTCATCTGGGGCCCCCCCAACCTCTGCACAATTTTTTAGGTGCTGAGATATAGCAAACCAGCACAATAAACCTTTATTCTGGCCCGAGTGTCGCTGGTTTTCTGCAGGGCGGGTTGGGGGTGGGGGGGGGGGGGATGAGTCTGCTGGTGGGGGTGGGGGGTGGAGCCTTTCTTCCGGGCTGTTCCATGGGGTGAGGCAGCTTTCTGGGGGAGATACGGCGGGCAGGCTGAATGAGCAGATTCGGGAAGGGAGTGGAGAGCAGGATCCCCATGGGAAGGGGGGTGGGAGTTCTTGCCCCCAAGACTGGGCACCAGCCTTGGACTCGCGGCCACGCAGACCCAGCCGGCTTCTGTGAGCAGGTCTGCTAGTTACTGTGGCTGTTGGAGAGCCACCCCCCTCCTTTCCCTGGAAATATGAGCAGTAGAGACACTACCAGCCGACGTTTCAGTCTCCCATCCTCTGGCAGAGTGGCCGAGGACTAGAGTCGGTCTCATGGCCAGCGCCATGGTCACCGCACCCTTGGCCTGGGGTGGGAGGCAGCCCTAGCCTTTGTCTCCTCACCGCCAGGCTCTTCCTTGCCTTTGATGGCATGTTCCTGCTGCCACTGCGCCACCACCCCCCCCTCCCTGGAGCAGCCAGCTGGAATCCAGATGTGGCTGGGCTGGGAGCACGTGCTGGATCCCCGGGGTGATGGGGGCAGGGAGGCCATCCCCACCCCCCACCAGCCCCTCTCCTCCGCTGACCCCACATCCCTTCAGAGGGGCGCCGGGTTTGGGTTTCATAACACACAATGGCCTCTGTCTCGCGCAGTGGGGAAGGGCCCTCCCTCTCTCAGCCCAGACAGGCTCCCGCCCAAGAATGTAGGGAAAATCCAATATGGCTGTCTGCATGCTATGTGGCTCTGACCAAGTCACTCAACCTCTCTGTGTGTGACAGGCTCTCTCCTTGCTCCTGAGCTCCTGCGGGGTCCTAGGCGATTGGGTATGGCTGGGGTAGGTAAGACAGAAGTAGATGTTAGAGATCCCCGGGGAGCAGGCAGGGATGAGTTTTCCAACCAGCGGCTCCGTGGTCAACGGCTCCCCCATGAATCGTCAACTGGAGCTGCCACAGGACACGTAATGGGTGGCCTCAGTTATGGCCTGTGTCTCCCGGGAATGATGGGGGTGAGGATTAAGGAGGTAGTTTGAGTCCCAGTGCAGAAGTCAACCTCCCTCTTACCTCTGAGCTTTTACAGCTACTATCCCCTCTGCCTATGACACCCTTCCCCCGCCACTTGTCTTGCTAACCCCGCCTCCTTCTTTAGCTTCCAGCTTAGATGTCACCTGCCTTTCCTGACAGCACCCTCCCCCCGCCCAGCCTTTCTTTCACAGTCCCCTGGGCTCAATGCTAATAATAATTGCTTATAGTTAATGAGCACCTGTACCTACCAGGCAGTGCTCTAAGCACTGAACATCATTTGCTTATTGGGACTCTCAAGCCTATGAGATAGACACTGCTGTTCTTCCCATGTCACAGATGAGGAAACTGAGGTCCACAGAGGTGATGTCAGGTGCCCGGGTCACACAGCCGGGATTCCAGCCTCGTAGGCTGATTCTAGAGTGAATCGGTAAATGGGCTCTACAGCTTTTTTGGTGAATGAATGAATGAATGAATGAGGCCCTGGGGGAGGAGAGAGCAAGGCCCCACTTCTGCGTAGAGCCCCTCCGGTGTGCTCCCACATCTTTGCTGGCGTTACCAGCAGGGCCTCTCTTGTGGGCACACATCTGGCCAGGCACCAGCAGAGGGCGGGCTGTGGAGCAGACAGTGGTTGGGGGCATGTGTGGGTTGGGTCCAGGAGAGGGGGAAAATGGGGCTTGAGGGTGGGGGTGGGCCGTTCCCCTGTTCCCAGGGATCCAGGAATCTGCCAGGGCCCGAACAGGCCCCCACTGTCCCGGGGCTTATAAAACCGCACAGCTGCCCCCAGGCTGGGAGTCTGGGGGCTGGGCTTGCTGCCGCTGCTGTATAGAGAGAGGGGGAGGGACAGCAAAACCACCCCAAGACACGGCCCCCAGCTCAGTGTGGGAATGGGGGCTGCTGGTGCAGTGTGGTGGGGGTGGGGGCGGGGCTGCTGGAGAGCCCTCGTCCCCAGGCCCTGCGTGTCTCCAACCAGCCCGAGGGTCTGGGTAACCCCTGGCTGGGGGTCATGTCAAGGCAAGAGCGGGAGGGGCAGAAGTCCCATCTTCCAGGGGCTCTGCCCTGGTACATCACCTGTAATCTTCTTGGGGTGATTAAGGAGGTTTGGGCCCTTAGGATGAGATCTGCCTGTGTCCGTGCCACCTCCGTCCTTTCTCGGCTGTGTGGCCTCGGCCATCTGGGCTTTCGTTTCCATGTGTATGAAGAAGAGATGATCCTGCCCTACCCGGCAGGGGTCTCAACCTGCACAGGGAGATTATCTGAGAGCCTTTTAAAATCATAGCCCCACTCAGGCCCACTCAGATTTTTTAAAGTTTTTTTTATATGTTGATTGATTTTTGAGAGAGAGAGAGAGAGAGAGAGCGAGCGCCTGAGCAGGGGAGAGGTAGAGGGGGGGGGGTGGGGACAGATGATCCGAAGCAGGCTCCTCGCTGACAGCAGTGAGCCTGAAGTGGGGCTCGAACTCACGAACAAGGAGATCATGACCTGAGCCGAAGTCAGATGCTCCACTGACCGAGCCAGCCAGGCGTCCCCCGACCCAGACCAATGAAATCAGAGTGTCTGAGGGTGTGGCTGGGCAACTGTCTCTGCCTGCGGGTCCGTCCCCAGTATCTCCCCAGCACTCCGGGCACACAGTAGGTGCTCCGCGTGTGCACACAGGTGCACGCGTATAAGGCTAAAGGAAGGCACACGTGAGCATCCATCACACCATTTAACCCTCACCCACACTCCCCACAGAGAGACGAGCAACATCATCGCCTCCCTTTTACAGACGAGGAAGCAGAGGGTGAAGAGGCTTGTCCGGTGTCACACGGACAGGCGTAGCTGGGATCTGAACCGTCCGTCTGACTCCTCAGTCCAGGGTCCTCAGCCCCGAGCCTCCTACTTCATCTTAGAACTCGCTTGTGGGCCCAGAAGCTGAGCCCTTCTGATGCTGGGGTGGGGAATCCTGTTTTGTGTCCGTTGCATTTCATCGTGGGTCCCCAGTCCTTGTTTTAACGCCACCCTACCCCTGGGGTGTTGACGGTGACTGGCCAGTGCCGTGGGTCCTTCCTGTCTTGGTTCTCATTCCTAGAGGTTTAGAATCATTGAGTCTGCCCCCAAGGGGATCCATCAGCTTTCCGGGTTCCAAGGTGGCCAAGAAGCAACTGCCAGGGTCATCGGCTTTTCGTTTTCCAACCGCAACCCTTTAATGAGCACCTACTGTGTGCCAGATACCGAGGACACACCATTGGCACAACAGACCTGAGGCTATATTCTAGGGGAGGAGGTGAAAATGCTTAACCGACTGAGCCACCCGGGCACCCCGGGGAGGAGATGAAAATGACTCAAAGAATCCCCTAGATGCGACCACAGTGATTAATAACAGGAATGGCCGCCATTCACAAATGGACTGTTACACGCGTCTCTGGCACTTTACTGATACATATTCATTCTTGCCGGTTTGCAGAGGTATAGCTGACGCACGATAAAATGCACATTTTTAAAAACGTGCAATTTGATAATTTTGACATAGGTGTAGGTGTATCTCTTAAAGCCATCACCACAATCAGGGTAATGGACATATCCGTCACCTCTGAAAGTTTCTTCATACCCCTTTGTGGTCTCTGCTGACCGCTTCTCCCCACCTCAATCCCTAGACAACTATTGATCTGTTTATGTCACTATGATCCATTTTTGTTTTCTGGAATTTTCTATAAATGGAACCATATACTCTTCTTTATTTTTGATTTTATTATTTTTTGTAGAGAGAGAAATTGTGCACGATCTGGGGGGAGGGGCAGAGGGAGAGAGAGAGAACCCACCCTCAGCGTGGAGCCCAACTTGGGACTCGATCCCATGACCCTGGGATCGTGACCTGAGCCGAAATCGACAGTTGGATGCTCAACGGACGGAGCCACCCAGGTGCCCCGATACTTCCCTGCTTTTTATTGCTGAGTAGTATTCCCTTGTATGGATGTACTATAATTTGTTTATCCGTTCACCTGCTGATGGACGTTTGGGTGGTTTTCCAGCTTTTGGCTATTACCAATAAAGCTGCTGGGAACTCCTGGTGTATTCTATTCCTTCTTTACAGCCTTCTTAATGAGATGGTTGTTATTTCTCCCCATTTTACAGATGAAAACAAAAGACTCAGAGAGGTCAAGTTACTTGTCCAAGGTCACACAGCCAGTAAGTAGTTGGAGCACAGAATCTTACAGTGGGACAGTTTGAACTAAGTTACTGTAGGGAACTTCTGAAGTCCAGACAGTCTCAGAAACCCTGAACCAGACCAGCACCCCCGTGTCGTGCGTGGGCACCTGTGGACCAGACAGGGGCTGGGACCCATCCAAAGCCGACCGGGGACCCGGGGCTCTGTTGTGTCCGTCTCTGCCCTGCCTCTTCTCCGGCTCTTCAGCTGGTGTCGGGGAAGAAGCAGGCCTATGTGGGGCAAGACAGGGATCTGCCATGTTTTCAGGAGGTTTTCATTTCAGGATTCCTCTGGCTGCTCAGAAAAAGCCTGGAGGATCTGGCAGTGGCTCCAGGGCCCGGGGGGTTCCTCTGCAGCTGCTTCCCGCCACCCCCCCCCCCTCCAGCCAAATGGGTCCAGGGTTTATAGCGGCAGCTGCAAAGTATAAAATAGTCCTGCTCATAAATCTGCTCTCGCCGGGGTCCCTGATGCCAGAGGCCTCTGCGGTGCCGGGCATGGGCATCCCACCACCCGCTGGGGCCCTGCAGGGGCCACCTAGGGGTGCCCTGGGAGGATGGAGGGTCCAGGTCTATGGGTGGCCACCTGGGACCTCTGCCTTAGGCTTTGGGGAGCCAGACTCAGCCAGGGGGGCTGGAGGGGGAAAAAGAGAGACTGGGCTTGTACCGGGGTGGAGGACTGGGGACTGCAAGGGGAGGGGGACGTAGTGGGATGCGGAAATAAGGAACCTGGAGACCCAGTCACGCCCCTTCCACCGGCATGGCCTTGGGCAAGTCAGCTTACCTCTTTGAGCTATGGGTTCTTCACTTGTAAAGCCCCTGGACCACAGCCTTTGCCCTGGCTCCCCCACCCGCCAGAATGCTGCAAGGTTAATAGACGTGAACGCACCTTACAGCGTGTGGGACAGTGGAGCCTGCTGGTTAGGGGTACAGGCTTCCCGTGACCTGGGTTCCAATCTCAGCTCTGCCACCACCCGGCTGTGTGACCTCGGGCAAGTCACTAAACCTCTCTGAGCCTGAGTTTCCTCAGCTGTGAGATGGGAATAATGGTGGCCCTTGCCTCGGAGGGGCGGGGGGAGTTGGGGTCATTCACTTAGACCTGCTTAGAGCAGGCCCCCCACGGGTGCTCAGTGAATGTGAGCTTCTGCTAGCTGTCAACTGTGAAGTGCTGTGCCCAGAGAAAGGGGCGGAAACTTCTGTCTCTAAGCGTCCAGCTGTTCTGAGAGTCACCTCTTCTTTCCAGATCTAGGTTTAGAAGCTCCAGAGTCACAAGATCAGCGATTCTCAGACGCTTGAAACTTTGGCATTATAACGTCTTTTCTTGGGGTGGGGGCAGGGCAGAGGGGCCTGGAAGTGTCCGGTGAGAGCAGAGCAGAGCCAGCAGCCAGGGAAGTCCCGTGAACTCCAAGGAGGGGGTGAAGGATGTGGCCAGAGAGAAGAGACAGGCTCGTGCCGCCCTTTGGGGAAGGACCCCGCAACCCCGTGTGCCCCTCTGCAGGGGTCTGGCGCCTGGCGGGGGCCAGGGGTCATGTGACAGCTGTTCCCTGTCTCCCTCCGAGGTGCGGTGACCCCAGTTAGGGCTTAGATATTGTCTGGGCGAGTGCGGCTGGAGACGCGGCTGACAACAGGGGTAGGGGAGCCCAGGAACTTGGGCCCATCTGGGGCAGGTGCCAAGGCCATCTCTGGGGGGTTGGAAAGGTTGGGGAGGGGTGGTATCCAGCTGGATTCGCTGCCGGGTGACCTAGAATATCACCCCTCCCCTCTCTGTTGTGTTCCCGTCTATAAAACAAGCCAAATACTTATCAGCACTGACTCTGGGCAGGACACTCCTTCAGGAGCAGTGGGGGAAGGACTTAAGGTGTCTGCATCCCACAAGACTTGGATCCAAACCCGAGTTCGAATTCCACTTCCAGGCAGTGTGACCTTAGGCAGTTTCCGCCCCCTTTTGGAGCCTCAGCACCTCACCTGTGAAACCACAGATCCTGCCCTGTCGCCAGGCTCAGATGAGAAAATGCTCCTAGAGCTCACGGCCTGGGGCCCGGGAGGGAGAAAGGGCTCCGTTTCTGATTATCTTTGTTGCTCCTGCTGCCAGGAAGCCCCAGAGAGGGAACGGCAGGCAGTTCTGATCTCTGAGATTCTGCGGCTTCCCTGCCCAGCTGCACTGCAGGTCAGAGCCCAGTACAGAGCTGGGTAAGCAGTAGGTGCTCAATGCATGCTGAGCCCAATGAATCCCTTCAAGTTGCTCTCTGAAGGAGGAGCGGAGAGGAAGAGTGACGTTGGGAGGTGGGACACCTCTCCTGCACCTGCCCTGGGGAAGGTTGTGGGACGAGGCTCTCCGAGAGACCCCTTTGGCCCCCAGATCTCCTACTTGTATCCTTTGTCAGTGTTGAAATCCCCCTGTTGGGTCCACTTTCCGTCACTGCTTGAGTACCCGGTGCGTAGCAGGCACAGCGCTAAGCGCTTTCTATGCATTGGGTCCTCACAAAGCTGAGGGAGGCACGGGTATTATCCACCGTTTCACAGAGGAAGGCACGGAAACTCAGAGAGGTGAAGTGACTTGCCCAAGGTCACACTTCTGCAATCCTGTTCCCGAATGAATGAATGAATGCATGAATGAGTGCGTGAATGCAGGGCAAGCAGGCTTGCAGGAGAGGCCCGCGTCCATTGTGCCCACACCCCTGCAGCTCAGCTGGGGCAGCAGGAGGTGCCGCGGCGCTCGGGTCTGCAGGCAGAAAGGCGGCCAAGAGGCCCCGCCGCGCGTCAGGCCCTTCCGCCTCACACACGGCGCATGCGCGCACCTGCAGGGCGGGCGCTCTCGCTTGCTGGTGGAGCGGGTGCCCGAGCCTCTGGCAGCACGGCCCTGCGGACAGGGTGTCCCCACGTTCCCGAGTGCGCCGTCGGGGCTGGCCTGAGGCCACGTGGCGGGGGAAGGACCAGCTGGCCTTGGGACCCCAGCGCCTTGGATCTACCCAGGATGCTGCGCACGTGCGGGGACGCCAAGGGTCCACCGCGTCTGGAGGCCAAGCCCACGGCCCCGCGGCTCTCCTGAGACGTGAACTTGCAGGCGGGGGGCCCTGGATGGGCACTGGTCCCCGGTCTGGTGCTCCGGGGTTATGGGGGGGGAGGGGTGCAACTCTACACCCTCCCTGGCTGTGCTGCCTGGAGCAAGTCGCTTGCCCTCTCTGGGCCTCGACCACCTCTCTGGCAAAGGGAAGAAGACAGTGCTCTGAATTTCAGACGGCTGGTGGGCCCCCAAACCCTGCGCCCTTGTATGAGGCGTTATTGCCGGCCTCTGGGGGGAAGGGCGGCTGGATGCCATTTTCCCCTGAGTCGCTCGGTTCTCGGACAAGAAGGTCTTGGGAGAACCTGGCTTCTTCCCACCGGAGAGCTCAAACTACCTCTGGCCTCCCATCTTGAGAGACCCCTAGAGGAATCCTTCCAGCAACTTCTGTCGTCTCCAGCATCTGAAAACTCCTCGCTGTTAGGAAGTCCTTCCTTCCACCACACCTAAGTTGGACGGGCTGGGCCTGAGGGCCGCTTTCCCCACGACGGCAGAGCTCTGGCTGGAAGGACGGGGCAAGCCATCGGGGAGCCAGTTAGAAACACTTTTGAATTTTTCCCGTGACCTCTCGTAAGATAAGAACGGCTTGTCTTTGTGCAGATGAGATCTTCGCACGGTGTGGTTTTGAGTGGACCAGAGTGCAGATATACGGCCCTCTCTGAGGGTCATATGGCAGCATCATGTCCTTGCCTTTCGCCCCAGAAGTTCTTACCCGGAGCCGGCCTACAGAAGTGCCTGCGTGTGGGCCCTGAGATGGGCCTGCCAGGATGCCCGTGCCCGTGTGGTTCATAAGTGAGAAAAGGGAGGCCGTCCCTGTGCCCACTGGTGTGGCAGAGTTCTAGCCGGCGCTCCTGTCAAGTGAGAGGATGTTCAGAGAGCACTTGCTTTGCGAGGCAAGGGCCTGGAGCCTTAATATCGTCAACGTTTCCCGATTTGCTTTCCACGTAAATGATCCCATTGGAAAAATCGCTACGGAGTCGCTTTGCTCAGCTTCGTTTAGCCCATGAGGAAGCCGTCCCTGCTCCGCGAACTGTTGACGGAGGTGAGCTGACCCCTCCGACGTCACACGGCCGGTGAGTGGGGGAGAGGGCTCAGATCCTAGGTCTGGCCTGGGAGCTCAACCTCCTTGTGGTTTACCGACTACCTTACACGAAGGGAAAGAACGATGAGCCCCAGGAAGTGGCCTTGACCTGATGGACTTGTACAGGCGGCTCCCCTTTTTGAGGTGTGAGCCCAGACTCCCGCTCGCCTGGGCTTCGGGTGGCCCCAGAACGGAGCCAGTTTCAGGGTCCCTCTGGGCAGGTGTGCGGGGGCCACAGCAGGCGCCAGGTGAGCTCATGAAGGGAGGTCACAGGTGGCAGAGCTGGGCGGCCCTGTGTCCTCACATATTTCTGAGGGTGCCCTGCACGTGCGTGTCTTTGCAGACGCACGCACGGGGCACTCCTGCCTGTAGGTCCTTCTGGTGGGATCACCAGGTGTAGCCTTTTCACAGGTGCTCCCAAACGACTTGTCCGAGGGGTGGCACCATTTCCACCCCTGTCTTGGTCCGGGAGTGCCCCCCTTCCCCTCCGTCCTTGGCAACGCCGCCAAGGTTTTCCGTCTTTTTCCTAGGTGGGCTGTTGGATTATCGGTGAATCGGGGGCTTCATACAGCGTCCTTCTCCCATGAGTCGCCTGCTTCGATCCTTAGTCTCTGCTTGTGTTGATTGCGTATCCGCTGATTTTCAACCCTGTTGAGCCACAGAATCCTTTGTTCTCATAAACTCTCACCAGGACTCCTACCCTAAGTTGGATGAGAGAAGAGCTGTATTTTGGAGGGGAAACGGGCTGCCCCCGGAGGGCACCTGTTCGCCTCCCTGTGCCCCTGCACGAGCCCCGAGTGCTCAGTGGAGCGTAGTTTGCAAACAGCTGGTACGGTCCTACCACTCAAGGTACAGACGGGCAAACTGAGAAGGGTAGTGGCCGAGGCGGGTCTCCAGCCCACGTCCCTGACTGTCGTCAGTGTTGACTGGTGGTGGGAGAGTGATAGTGAAGGGTGGGGGGGGGGGGGTCGTGATAGTAGAAGGGGAGGGGGAGGTGCTGGAGGAGGGTAGAGGCTGTGGAGGAGACGATGATGGGTGTTACTGTGGTGGTGATGGTGGAGAAGGTGCCGGTTGAGGAGGTGGAGGGGCGCCTGGGTGGCTCAGTCGGTTAGGCCTCTGACTTTGGCTCAGGTCGTGATCTCACAGTTCGTGAGTTCGAGCCCCGCGTCGGCCTCTGTGCTGACAGCCTGGAGCCCGCTTCCAGTTCTGTGTCTCCCTCTCTCTGCCCCTCCCCCGCCCGCACTCCGTGTCTGTCTCTCTCTCAAAAATAAATACATATTAAAATAATTTTTTTTGAGGAGGTGGACATTCTTGCCTCGTGCCTGATCTTGATGGGGGGTGCTTATACAGTTTTCCACTGGGCATAATGTTTGCTGTAGTTTTCTGGTAAATATCCCTTTCCAAGTCAAGGACATTCCTTTCTATTCTTAGATCGCCAAGATTTTGTGTTGCGAACGGGTATTGAGGTTTATTAACTGCTTTCCAGTATCTCCAAGATGAGACAATTCCTTTCTCTCACCGAGGGGACTGTATGCAAACATCCCTGGGGCAATCTGAATGAGCCGGTTCGTTCTGGAGCATGGACTCTCCCGCTGCCCTGCTCGCTTTCCCGGTCTCCCCTCGCTTCCTCCCTAAAACGCAGACACTTTTCAAGGCCTCAGGAGCTGGATGTAAGAGGAGGGTGAGGCATCAGAATAGAAATGATCTCCCCGTGCTGGGTCAGCGCTTTCTGCCTGCCTGACTTCTGCTGCTGTTTCCTGTACTAATCCCGGGGGGGAACAGCTCCCCCCAGCTTGTTCCAGACATAGCCCGAGACATTCTGAGGTTGCGTTAAAATGTTGGTGGCAGACAGACAGGGGGGATCTTGAAGGCTTGCATTCCTCTCCGGGATGCCAGAAGTGGGGGGGGGGGGCGGGGAGGTGGGGCGGGTGTGTGGCTGGGGAGGAATTTTTCTTGGGGGGAGGTTGATTCGGGGTGTGGGGAAAAGGGCTGGTTGCTAGGCAAAATCGGCGGAGATGAATCATGTTCTGGCATGAGTTGGTTATTGGCTAAAATGAGAAGTTGTCCAAGTTTGTGGAATCTTTTTGTTGGAGCTGGAAGGGAATATGGATTCATTGGGTCCGGTCCCCTCCTTGTGCAGAGAAACTGCGTGGACAGAGGAGAAAGCGTTGCCCAGGGAATGAGAACAGGTCTTCCTTTTGCCTACCCTTTTCCGGGACCTGTGACCAGAATGGGCCTTTGGGAGGGCCTCCTCTGTGGTACACAGTTCCTGTTCCAGGTATCAGAGATCCAATGGTGAATCCTCAGACGTGCCCTCCCCAAGCGAGGTAAATCCAGGGTGCTGTGTACTGTGGAGAAAATAAACAGTATGATGAGCTAGACAGCAGGCATGGGTTTCTACCTGAGCAGGGGTGGATGGGGTGAGGTAGGTCCCAAACGGAGGGGGCGGTCTTGGGAAGCTCTGGGGAAGAAGGCTCTGGGCAGAGGGGCCAGCAAGTGCAAAGGCCCTGAGGTGGGGAATGAGCTTGGGGAGTCTGAGGGAGAGGCCACTGGGGCTGGAATGGGTTGAGTGGGACAAAAGGTAGGCAGGTAGGGCCTCCGAGGCCAGAGAGAGAGGTTCGGTGGGAAGCCACTGCTTGGCATAAATCCTGACGTCTCCTTTCTGCCCTGTGGCGCCTGCTAAGGGCCTGTGTTGTGGGTGAAGGAGCATCTAGTAAGCACCTACTGGGTGCCTGGCTGTCCTGGCCACTTTGATCACGCGACCTCATTTTGCCCTGTGACAGCCCCTCGCGGGTTTTCTACATGAGAGAGGCCCACGCTTGCTCGTGGCCACGAAGGGCAGGTGGCCGTGACCCAGACTCTCTCCCTGAGGCCCTCAGCTCTGTCAGCTCAGCCGGAAAGGGACTCGCCTGCACGAGCAGACCATCCTTTGGTTCAGCTCCCTAGAAAAAAGAGTGGGAAAGGTCAAGAGGAGACAGATCCCGGCGGCCGCCCAAGAAGGCTTGCCAGGAAGCAGGGCCACGCTGTCCCAAGGCTTTGGGGTTAGAACGGATGAGCACCCGCTTGAAGGGAGATGGTCCCCAGGGGCCCTGCTGTTGTGGGAAAGTGAGCAAGACGCTGGGGCTGTGGGGCAAATGGGACAGTGTGAGAAGCTCCCACAAAGCTCCTTTGCCTCCTAAACCCCACAGATGCCTGAATTCCTCATTGGTGGTAAGCCCTTGGCTCTTCTTCTTACAATATGCAGATCTCCTCTGAACCCCAGATTGTGATAAATTCTAGAGACTGTCAGTGCCAAGCGCCCAGATACCAGACATGTCTGAGGGGCTGTCAGACTTAGAGCCCCTCGTGGGATCGACGGGCACTTTTGTCGGGGGCACATTGCTGCCCATGTCCTCCCTCTGCCCAATCCTGCTTTGTTACCCACTCTTCCGCAGGTGGTGACACCAGGGACACGCCCAGATAAATACCCTTCATGCTAACTTGCATATCAGAGTCGGCTTCTTGGGGGAACCTGACCTGTAACAGTGACGGTGCTATCGATGGGGACAGTGATGGTGATAACGATGGCGATGATGGGTATGACAATGATGGTGGCAGTGATAATGGGGATCCTGGTGATGATGACGATGGTGATAATGATGATGGGACGGTGGCGGTGACAATGATGATGCTGGGGATGGTGGTGGTGGTGAAGGTGAAGGTGATGATGGTTAACATTTATTGAGCGCTAAGTGCATGCCTGGCTCTGTGTCTTTTTTGACTGGAGCTGGGATAATTCATTCAGTCCTTACAGCGATCCTGTGACTTAGGGGCTAGCTTTCTGCTGATTTTTCAGAAAGGGAGATCAAAGCTCAGCTTGGCGAAGTGCCTGCTTAAAGTCACATGCAGAGGTCACGGCAGAGCTGGGGTCGGAACCCAAGCCCCCAAGTCCTCATTCAGGGTTGCTCCCTAAGTGACTCAGGGGGCCAGTGACGCAGGGCTGCATGTGGTGGGGAGGTATTTGGGTAGAGGGGTGTCCAGCCCAGTTTCCACATTGGGGCTTCCTTTGACCCATTGGCTTGAGGTGCCAGGGGCAGGATGGGAGGCCCCTGGAACTTCTTGGGCACAAGCAGCTCTAAGGGCAATAATAGTTGTCCTCACCCGGGGGGCCTTCTGGAGTTATTCTGGGAGCTGGGCTTCTCTGAGGTGCCTAACATGACTTTTCCAAAGACAGCTGGGCGGGGAGGGCGGTGGTGGTATTTGAGGCTGGGCCTGGGGCATAGCCATACCCTGTGGTTGGCCAAGCACCGTGGAGGGAGCTTGCCCAACAAGCCATGTGTGACAGAAGTCACATCTGTGTGTTTCCTGCCCTGTGCAGCCAGACGAGAGCTCTGCGTGACTTTGAAGGACTTAGTGTGAGGGCTGGTCTCGTGGTGAACATACCATAGGTTGGAAGCCTTGAGGTTGTGGTATTTTAAAAAGAGTAACAGTAATAGTGGGAGTAGTAACAGTAGAAGTAACAACAGCTACTATTTGTAATGGTAGTAATGATACCCACGCTCATAGTAATAATGGCAGCAGAGAGCGTGAGTGGAGTCGTAACAAGCAGAGGGCCTGGACTCCGGATCAGGCAGCCTGGGGCTAGAATCCCTCCTCTGTCACTTCCTGGCTGTGTGATCTTGGACATGCCCTTTAGCTGGTGGTTTCTTCATCTGCAGAATGGGATAATAATAGCAGGTTAGGAGTCTCCTGGGAGGAGCCAACGAGCTAATCTATAGAAACACCCAGCAACTGCGCCTGGTCCGTAGTCACGGCTGAGCTGTTGTGCGTAATCATAACAGACCCATAACAATAATGAACTCTATGTATCGTATGCTTTATTGCATTCTTTCATTCAGTTGTCAGGTCAACCCGACCGGGTAGGTACTGTTATCGTTCCCATTCTGCAGATGAATAAACTGAGGCTTGGGGTGGTTGAGGTTTCCTGTTCGGGGTCCCACAGTGGCAGCCAGGGCTTGAACCCCCCCTGTCTGATTCCAGCACTCCAAGCTCACTCGGCTTTGTGCTGCTGCTGCCTCCCTGTGTGGACATGGCCTTCTCTGGGGAGGTGGTTTTTGGAGGGGTTGGCTGATGTCACCTTGGAGGGTGGAGAAAGCAAGTAGATGGGCCAGAAAGAGCCATTGATGAGGGATGTGCTTCTCATCCATCTTCTGGTTGGGGCTGGAGGTCGTCTGCAGTGTCCCCTCACTCTACCGAGACTCAGTGGGACCTATAAGTGTTTTGTCGTGAGGGTGGACAGAGTCTGTATTCCTCCCTGAAGTTCAAGGGGCCTCAGTTATCAAGAGATGCCTCTCATTTGCTTGGCATTTCAATAAGACTCCAGGATAGAGACCGCTAGTTTTGACAGGACATGCTTAATGGGAGGTTCTAAAACTGTGCATTCTGATGTGGTCCCAAGTGGCCCAAATCCAGGAATAACATCTAGGGAAGGTTAAGTTAGAGACATGGTCATAGTTGTGGTGTGGTGCTTTGGAAGGGGTGGGAGGTGGATAGAGGACCTCAGCAGAGTGCTGGCCTTCTGCTTCCTGGCTGTGTCATCGGAGGCAAGCCATTTCACCATTCTGAACCTGGTTCTCTGTCTGTCCATCCGTCCATCCATTCCCCACCCACCCACTATCCATCTATGTATCCATTCACCCATTAACCCACCCATCCCCCCCATGTATTTATCCATCCATCCATCTACCCACCTACCCACCCACTCACATACCCTCCATCCATCCACCCTTCTGTTTACCCACCCATTCATTGACCCATCCATCCATCTATGTGGACACTTAACCCATGAACCCATCCATCCATCCCCCCACCTACCAATCCATCCACTCACCCATCCACCCACCCACTTATCCATCCATCTATCCATCCATCCATCCATCCATCCATCCACCCACCCACCCACCCACCAATCCAAACACCCATCCATTCATACACCGAATAAGCATTCAGGGAATCCCCTAGTAAGTTAAGAACTGTACCAGATGCTGGGTCCCATAATTAAGACATTGCCTTGAAAATAATCTATATAATCATCAACAGAAAACTAAATTATGGACCTTCATATATAGAATGCTGTGCAGCGGTGAAGAATGTAGCAGGTCTATAGGAACGGAGAGGGAATGGCCTTCAGAAATATGGTCAAGAGGAAAATAAGCATGGCAGAAGTGTGTATAGTATGCTACCATCTGTGTGAAAAAGAAACAAAAGGATGGTCTACTTAAACATGTATACTTGGATATGCCTAGAGAATTTCTAGAAGGACACCTACGAAACAAGTGTTAGAGATTGCCTTGGGGAAGGAGGCTGGGGAATTAAGGATGGCAAGGAAACTTATATAGGACTCTTCCATTTCAGGCTGTTTGAATTTTTTTCTTGTGGTATGTTACCTATTTAAAACTGAAAAAAAAAAGAGACTTAATGTCTGTGCAATGATACGGAAAAACAAGAGAAAAGCAAATTGCAGTGCTGTCTATGACACGTATGTGATTAAGAAGTATAGGGGACTGCGGGAGCAGAGAGGGGCACCTAGCTCTAGCTCAACCTGGGACAATCCGGGAAGGCTTCTCAGAGGAGGTGATGCCTGAGATGAGGCTCCCAGGCTGAGTGGGGGTTAAGGGAGAATGCCTGGTGAGGGCATTCCTGCCAGAAGCAAGGGAAAAGCCTAACAGTAAGGTTCAGCATGGCTGGGGCAAATCCATCGATGTGGTAGGAAGTTTGGAATTTGTCTGAAGTGCAACAGGCAGCCACGGACAGGTTTTAAGAAAAGGAGCGACGGAGTCACTTTTGTTTAGGAAAACCCCTCCGGCAGCCACGTGTGAAACGGATCCCAACAGTGAGGCTGGAGGCAGGGAGATCACGGCGGGGGCCAGGAGAGAGATGACGATGGCCTAGACTAAGGCAGACGCTGGGGGCCACCGAGGAAGGGACTCGGGAGCTCTTTTGGAGATGGGAGGTGACACCTCACAGGGCCATGAGCCTCCTCTGAAATAATCTTAGCAGGCTGATTTGCAAAGGGCGCCGCGGTTCTCGCCCGTGGGTGCATACTGGAAACTCCTGGGGAGCTTTTTAAAAGGTACCAGCGCCCAGGCTCCACCCTCGGGACATCAGATTTAATCGGGCGTCGGGGTTAAAGCAGGCTCCCCGGACGGTCCTGAAGCACAGCCAGCCAAGGGCCGTGGTGCTCGGTGGCGAGTTGGCCAGATGAACGCACGGGGGGGGGGGGGGGGTGCTTATCCCGTGTTGGTTTCCCTTCATGTGGATTCTCAAGGCCCAGGTGAGCCTCGGGCCCGCGGGAGGAATCTTTGATGTGTCCTGCCAGCGGGAAACCGGGAAGAAGCCTGGGCCTTGTGGCTTGAGTCAGTTTGAATAACGGCCCCCTCAGAGGGCTGCCGTGCCCATCGACGGATGACAAACGTCAGGGCCTGGGTGCGTGATGGACTCTTCCGACTTGCACGTCAAGATCTCTCCGTGGAGGTTTTCCTTAGAGATGCAGAGACCTAGCCTTAAGCTCATGGAAGGGTACGCGATGCCCTCGTGTGGTTACCACTAGACTTGTCTGGGGAAAGGAGGGTCTTGAATGTAAGTCAAAAAAAAAAAAAAAAAATCACTTCTTTTCGCTGCACAAACACCTACTTTGAGGTTTGGGCTGTTCTGGTAATCTTGCTGTGGCCGTCTGCGAGCAGCTCGTGGCGTGTAGAATTCTGGTTCGAGTCTCAGGGGATGTTAACCGGGACAGAAATGTCTCATTTTTTTAAATTACAGAGAAAAGCGGTGGGCAATTGCAGTGTGGCCACATATAATAAAGAAGGCAACGGGACCGGCTTAGCCTAGAGGGATGGTGAATTAAATAGTAGAGTGTGCCACACGGGACATTTTGACATGGCTCCACCCGGTGGCCCTAATTTGAGATTCTTATAAAGGCCCCAGTCTGTGGAGGGAATGGGCTTTGAAGTTCTGTGCCTTCCTCCAGGACTCAGAGGACTTTTCGTTTTCTTTCTTTCTTTTTTTTTTTTTTAACTTTTGAAGAGTTGGAGATTTGAGATGGTTAGATGGTACTTTCTAAGATCACGTTTTTGCTAGAAAATTGGGCCTTTTTAAGTGGGATTTTGGCTGATGCAGGACTGTGGGGTACCTCAAAATGATACCCACAGCTCCGGGGGCAGATGAGGGTCAGGAGGGATGCTGGGTAGAATGTTATTCATGCCTGAGCCAGGGACGGATGTTTTAAAACCTCAGGTCACTGTACATGTGCAGACAGCTCCGAATGAGCTACTCAAATACCACCCCTGTGCAGGGCATGGCAGAGAATGGACAAAGGAAGTTCCCTCCCTGCGCCTGGGCTCCTCCACCACTATCCAGAACCACCCAGGCCATCAGAAGTCAGAGGCATTAGAATCACCTGCCGGGGGGCACCTGGGTGGCTCGGTCGGTTAAGTGTCCGACTTCAGCTCAGGTCAGGATCTCACGGTTCATGGGTTCAAGCCCCCATCGGGCTCTGTGCTGACAGCTCAGAGCCTGGAGCTTGCTTGGGATTCTGTTTCCCTCTCTCTCTGCCCTCCCCCGCTTGCACTGTTTCTCTCTCTCTCTCTCAAAAATAAACATTGGGAAAAAAAAAAAAGAATCTAAAGGGGACGTAAAGTGGAATGATGGGTCTAGAAATCTCCATTTTCAACTCATCCCCTGGGTGTTTTTTTTGTTGTTGTTTACTTATTTTGAGAGAGAGTGAGTGGGCAATGTGAGGGGCAATGAGAGAGGGAGAGAGAGAATCCCAAGCAGGCTCGCACTGTCAGCATGGAGCCTGATGGAGGGCTCGAACCCACAAACCAGGAGATCACGACCCAGGCCAAAATCAAGAGTCAGATGCCCAACTGACTGAGCCACCCAGGCACCCCCCCCCCCCGCCTTTTTTTTTAAAGTCGTACTGTCACAGTCTTTAGTATGAATCTGAATTCCGTCAGTGATCTATACATACCCAAATCAATTTCTTGGGTCAAAATTGTAGCTGAATTCATTTTTAAAGTCAAGGTTCCAAATAGCTGGGACAGTTCTCTGAAACGTTAACAGCCTTTCCTCCCACAGGGAGGAATCCCTACTATAAAGACCTGTGCTAATTTATTTATCACATCGTATTTTAATGTGATTTATTTCTCAATCTATTAGTTTGCAAAGAACCACGAACAGAGATGGCCCTCTCCTTTCACCTTCACCCCATTCCGTAAAATGTGACACACATCTGGCCATCTCTGTCAGTGGTCTTTACTGACCAGTTTGCTGAGAAAGGTGCACACGCTGTCACGGTTCAGTACCTGGGAGCCCCAGGGGGCTCGGGGCGGCACCTGGGGGTGAGTGAGGGATCCAAGAGACAAGGCTTACCAGAGAAAAACATGGTCTTACATTCTTTTATTATATATATATATGCAAATCTGTTTTATGTACAATAATTGGCTCTCTCAAATAATCATACCAAGGCCTTCTACTGGTAATCTTCGTCAGACAGGGTCAGCTGAAACGAGGTATCGGTGCACTTCGTGGACCAGCACAGCAGACTTTGTTCCTGATTTCAGCTTTGAGGCCATGCACACAATTCAAAATATACACAAACTGGGTTAAGGCGATAAAAGGGGGCTGAAAGAAAGCACGGGGTCTGGAACGAGTAAACTGTGTATTTTGCTTGCATTAGAGCCACAACGTGACCAGCAAGTGCTGTGCGTGTCTCAGAGGGTCTCGTACTGTAGTGTGAGGGGCTTCTGAACATCTACGGTGATCGTGTGGCGGGTGCACAGACAGCGTATATGACCTGCCGGTCGCTTCGCCGAGGGCTCATTTCTTCTCCGCCTCTCCTTTCTTGGGTTCTTGTTTCAGTTTGTAATCGGCCAGGGCAGCCTTGATCGCATCTTCAGCCAGCACTGGAAGTGGCACAAGGAAAGACAAGCTAAGTTTGGAGGCTCTACAGACAGAGTCTTAGGAATCGCATCTTTAAGAGCTGGAGGGCCGTGGTGCTGGGAAGGGCTTAACAGAGCCGACTAGCCAGGGTGCGGGGGGTGACGGGCAAGCCTGGAAAGCCAACCAGCCGTTTCCTGAGCCAGGCTGCTCCCGTCCAGTGGCTCTGGAGACACACTGGGGTTTAAATACCTGGGATTTGGGCCTGGTCCCTCAGCTTCCTGGAATGCCCTTTCTCTTCTATGAGACTGGGACACTGTTTTCTTGCTGGGATAGCGTGAGGACTTGCACCACGTGTCTGATGCATCGGAGGGACAGGAGAAATGGTCTGGTCTGCTCACGTGGAGGTCAGGAATAAAGGTGGTGGACGCTGGCTGAGCAAGCTGGCATGACTTACGTATTGCCAACAGGTGGCACCTGCCACGTTACTCTCCAGAGACCCCAAGCTTGAACACTTTTACTTTGGAGTCGATGTTACAAATGGCGCTATGGGGGAAAATAGAAATGAAGAGTGCTGGAATGACAGCAGCAAGCAAGCCAGCGGCAGAGAGCGGCAGCTGAAGGCTGCGGTACCCAAGGAGGCGGCCAAAAGAGGCGGCTGGGGGTTTTCTGAAGCCGTGTGAAAATGCTTGAGCTATGGCCTGTATTCCTGGGTACTTGAAAGTTCAGCTCAGGTGGAAAGAACTCCGGTCTCAGCAGACTTCCTGAAGGCTGTGTTCCACGTCCCTGCCCCAGCACTCTGTTCTCCTGGGGGTCTTACCCTGGGCAGGAGACCGGGCTCTCTGCTGATTTGTAACTAATGTGGTCAGTAAACCTCCATCAGTAAGTGAAGCTGCCATTTCTCTTCCCTCCTTCCCGTAGAAGGTTGAGAGAGAGGATGGAAAAAGCTTTAGATTTAAGGCAGAGACTGAACTAGAAAGCCACGTAGAGGTGTTAAGGCATCTGGGCTTTCGCTTAGGACAGCGTAGAGGGGACTAGTGAACGAGCGGACCTGGTCATCCCGTACACAGATGCAGACCTCGACGGGAACAGCGCCTGGGAAAGGACGCGACAACACACATACAACAGATGGGATCGTGGCAAAAGCTTTTCACCTTTACTGGTCTGAACTGGACTCTGATGGGGTGGGAACAGCACAGATTCTGGCATCAGAGATTGGGGGCTAGGTGCTGGCTTTCCCACTTAGAAGCCATGGAACTGGGGCGCTTTAACCCGAGCCCCGCTTTCCTGGTCTGTAAGAGGGAGACATAATGACACCTTCTGTGGACTAGCAGACGTTTCTGAGGCTGAGAAATGATGCCACGAAGTGCTCAGCATGATGCCCAGCACACATGACCTCCTGGAAGATCCTCCTGGAGACGACTGGGTCACCTGGAGTTTAACCCTCTCAAGGCTAGAGACAGACTCCGCGATGAAAATGGACTTGCCCGTACCCTGCACAAATGCCAGCTGATACCTGACAAACTCCCAACTGCCCCAGCTTGTTGGATTCTGGAGCAGAGACTTACTGGAGCAGTGCAGTTTCACGGGGGGAAGGCAGAGCTCCTTGGCGATGTCTGTGTTCTTGATGGTCAGGGCTTCCTCCACCTGAGACACGTGAAAGACCAACAGTTTTAGCAGCGATGCTCTCGCTTAAAGAACAGGCAGTAAGAAAAGAGAAGGTCAGAGAGGCCCTCCGGACAGGGTGGTGGGGGAGGATTTCCCTTTAACAGCCCCAAAGGCCCCTCGCTTGTGCATCAAGGCTGCAGCTGGGACGCTCAAGGGTGGAGTTCGCACACCCCAGCGCCTGGCCAGGGTCAGCAAGGCCGACAAAGACGGTCCCACGAGCCAGCCAGTGAGGAGTCCCTTAGGGGTCTGCTGGAGGCCAGCGACACGAGTCTTTTTTTTTTTTTTTTTTTTTTTTTTAAAGGCAGGGATTTCCTATTCTGGTTTTGTGAATATCAGCTTTACTGATGGTCTTATACCAAATGTTTAGAATAAATCCCTTCAACTAGAAGTGCTAAAGAGTGTCAGCGAGGTCAGAGAGATGGCAGATAGGCCAGTGGCACAGACAGGTCTTGGGGTGAGAGGTCTCTTTAGGCTGCTCCTCTGCCTAAAGGAAGACCTGTCTCCTTGAAACACACTGAAAAGGATGCCTGGGTTTGGCTGAGTGCCCAAGGGCACGTGAGGCGGGCCTACATGGCATGGAGCCCCGCTGCTTAAGGAATGCCAGATTTCCCCATCTGCCCCCCAGTTTCCCAATTCTGCTGACTTCAATGATTATGCTTCACATTCTGTTCCTAGTAACTCAGATAGGAGGACCTCAAGGTCATAGAAAGGCCCTCTTTCCTCCACTTTCTGGTCACAACTCAAAGGCCAGATCCTGGGAGCACAGGTGCCTTGTCTCACTTCCCCCTTCCCTGAGGACAGTGCTTGACAAATGACTTCAGAGCCACCTCCTGCCAGAACAGGTTAGGTGTGTGCTTGCCAGAGGAGCTTGCCAGCCAGAAGGCCTTGAGCCCCAGGAGGCAGGTGGCACGTGGCCTGGCACTCCACATTGCTGTAGAGCTGCCCAGCTCCCCAAGCACACCCCTCCATGACTCAGCTCCCTGAACTTGATCCCTTGGGGCTGCAAAGATAAGCAGCCCTGCGTTTTGGCTTTTCAGAGAGGTTTTAATGACTGGATTTTAGAAACTCCAGCTCTTCGCTGCATTTGGGACCTTCTACCTCTGCAGCTGCTGGGAAAGAGGCTTTGGCAGAGAAAAGGACGGAAAAGATGTTCCAGCCTCTCTCATTTCTACCCTCTGAGGACCTGCTGATCAGCCACCGGGATCACTGTTCTGACTTATTTGTTCACTTTGCCTCCATCTTTGCTGTTTTTGATTCTTTAATCCCTCTTTTAGCACAGGCTAGTTTGTTATTTCACGAATCCTTACAAACCACCTGCAGTCCTTCCTGAAATATGATGGAAGGAAATAAACAAGAACACAAACCACGATATAACCTCTCCCATCCTTAAACTCCTAGGAAATTATAACATTATCAGCAACCTGGGAGAAAGCCACAGATTTCTTTGTAGTTCTTTTTTGTTAGAGGGGGAGGTGAAGATCTTTTTTCTACATAATTAAAAACAAAAGTAAAACCATCAAAATCCCTGAACAAATAAAAATGATCAACCCCCCCCCGCCCCCATTAAAATACACCTAACAAAATTATCCATAATTCTGAACGTAGAGAAGAATTTAATCAAAACCTGAGTAGGAGAAATTTAAAAAATTATTAGAATATTTTGAAACAAAATCACAGTGACTCCCCGCCCCCAACAAGACCCTTCCCTGAATTCAGAGGTAGGTTTGTTGGGAATGTGATTTAATTCTCGCAGTTTGTAGGCAACCTTACCGTCTTCCCTTTTACCCATTCGGTGGCTAATGAGCTGGAGGCAATTGCAGAACCACAGCCAAATGTTTTAAACCTGGCATCCACAATCTTCCCCTGTTCATCTACTTGAATCTGAAAAAGAGACAAGAGTTAAGCAGTGATTCCTGGTGCCGCCGTGTAGAACTTGGGTTCTCCCCAAGGACTTTGGTCTTGATTTTCACACTTTTAAGTTCTGGCATTAATGACTACTAAATTTGCTTTGCTGCAAAGGGCTCAGTGGTGAAAAGTGTAGGAACAACTATCACAACTATACAGGCCTACCTGGTAAAGACAGGCTGAAGAATGTGCCCCCCTCCCTCCGTGTTTTGTTTTTGTTCTGCAATCCTAGCTTGCTTTTTGGCTATGAAGGTCTGCTGCTCATGGCTCTCAGTCAATCTGTATCTTTAAGCCCTGGGAGAGTCTGCAATAAAGGCCTCTGGTTAATGCTTTTTAGTTTGGCATGAAATGACATCTAGTGGTTCCCTCCTGCCTCCCGTTTCTGTTTTCCAAGACAGGCATGAAGACCTCTGGCAAGCTTCCTACTCACTCCCCAAGGTGAAGTAGATGTGGTCAAAGTTACAGTTTACCCAAAGTGCCAGTCCCTCCCTTTGTGTTGTCTCCCATTTGGGGGGAGGGTTGATATACTGCATTTCCTGTCTCACCGGGGATTGCTAACTGAACGGTTGTGGTTTTCCTTTGAAACTCTACCGAGCTGAGGTTGGAATTTAAGCTGAGACAGCAGAAAAGGGAGACTGGTTTACTCTGTCAGAAGGGGTCAGCATAGTGTGTTAAGAAGGAGAACTAACACTCAGCTCCCACTCTAATGACTGGTGACAGCAGCTCATCCCATCCTGTCCTAGGAATCCAGATGGAGACCAAATGAAATGCTGTACGTGCAAATGGTTTGTGAACTAAAAGATGAAAACCAGTGGCACCTGTAATTTCATCACATCACCACAAGCTGGCGCTCCCACCAATCCGGTTCCAACGTTTTTTGATGTCTTGTCAAGGGATCCTACATTCCTAGGATTTTCATAATGATCAACAACCTGAAATGAGAAGGTTAAGAGAAGACATGATCACTCTTTCTTGTTACCGCCCCCCTGCCCCCACTTGATGCTAAGCTCCTTGCAGCCAGCAAGCAGAACCTGACAATCCCTGAACACCAAACTTCACCCCAGCAGAAGGGCTTACACTTTATGTCCATGAGACTTTATAACCCCATCTTTTTGTAGCTCTTCTCCAACTACCTTCAGACATTTGAGATGCTGGAGAAAAATCAGCAAAATCATGTCTTAATTCCACAGGGTTTTTAATCACAAGTCATTGGGATCAAATAGCATTTATGTTATTTCCAAATAAAATCCATCTTCAAAGAGTAATGATTACTGTTAACAATTCTAAAATGAATTATGGTCCAGCAATTGAAGGACTGCCCAGAAGCCTCAAGGAGAATGTTCCAGGAGGAACAATGCTATGGAATGCGTTTGTGTGTGATAAAATAACCGTCCTATGACTGTTTTTCAAGGCCCTGAAATCGCTCTGGTGGAGCAGCGCACCCTGGTGGTTGAAAGGCTGCTAGCCCACGTTCGCGGAGCGTGTATTGTCAACAAAACACACCCCTGGGTGGGGGAGGAGCGAAGTCCCTGCAACCGTGCAGAAGCCAGAACGGAATGATAATCTGGCATACAAAAGGCTTTAATGTAACCTCGAGGCTTGTCCTCCAGTTAGTCGTAAGTCTCCCTACCTTCCAGTTTGCTTTCCCCACTTATCCGACCACGGATTTTGACTCCAAGCCCAAGGACGTACAAAATAGTAAGCTAAATCTAGACTTTTTGCCCCATGTTGATTTACCGCGTCCTTCAGGTAGTCCTTTTCCGAGTGGGAGAGTTTCATGTCTAGGGGACTCCACGCCCTCGGAAGGCAAGGGCTGCAAACTACGCACCTATCCCTACACCCCCGGCTCCTTTCCTTTCCGTCCGCCAAAAAAGACAAAAATTAAAATATTATGACTGTTGATTACGAGTCTGACTCCACTCGGAGCCTAAGGGCTCCGACAGCAAGAACCGCACCACAGATGATCTCCGTGTGTTGGGCACCAGGCCGAGGACTCCACAAGCACTACCTAGCTCGTGTAGATGAATGCCAAGACCTCATTTTACAAGTGGGGAAAACAGGTTCAGCGCAGAGCAGTGACTTCCCCAAGGTCACCTGGCCAGGGCAATAGCCTGGCTGAAGCCGGAGCCCGCGCCGGTGTGTGCGTTCATCCCTGAAGTCAGGCTGCCAGATTACAACAGAGGCCTCCTTCCCGGGCTGTTGCGTTTTAAGGCTGGGATGCCCGAAATCGCAGCCAGCGGCGGGGCCCACGGGCAGCGGTTAGTTTTATTTCAGGCGCAGGTAGTCACTGCGCAGCAAACGAAAGCTAGTCCAGGCAGAGGCGCGCGAGGGGACGGCCCCCACCCTGGCTGCACTGGGGGCTCCCGAGGCCGCGCACAGCCCCGCAACCGCTCCTCTCCAGGCCGGGCCTCCGCCGGACGCTGACATACCTGAGTCCCTTAGGTGGTCCTCGTCCTCCCGCCCCCTTGCCGGTGCGGGCCCCGCGCAGCCCCTCATCAGCCCCTACCTTCTTGTGATACAGCCGGGCCGGAGCCGACAGCTCCCGGGGGGGCACGCGCGGGCTTCGGAGCAGCAGGGCGGACGCCGCCCGCCTCAGACGGCCCGCTCCAGCCGCAGCCATCTTGCGGGCTTGCGCCTGCGCAGGCCGAGCGCTAGACCGAGGGGAGGGGTGCGCCCGCGAGCCGGCTCTCCGCTTAGAGCGCGCACCCTTTTACGTCACCGCGACTTCGCGCCTGCGTCCTTCCCCTCTGTGCACCGGTCCCCGTTTGGCCCCGCCTTGACCACGCCCCTCCGGGGGTGGGCGGGACACGGAGCTAAAGGATGGAAGGCGGAGGGCTAGTTCTTCCTGTAGGGCTGTGGCTCTGAGGGGGTGCTGAAGCTGCAATGGGGACCCAGATTTGCGTTCACAAAGCCTACCGCCGGAGTGGGCGCAGTGGATCAACCAGTCTACTTCTCTTACCCCCACTTTTCAGCTTCAGGAGTTGAGGGTCAGAGAGATTTAGTAACTTGTCCAAGGTTGCCCAGGCAGACTAATTTGGGAAGCTCTGACAACCCTGGTTCCCGTGTGACCCTATGCGAATGACATCACCTCTTTAAGCCTTGATCCTGACTTTTGTACTAATTCAAGGACAATTCATTCATTGAGCAATAAACGTTGAGTACCTACCATGTGGCAAGGCGTTGTACTAGTCTTTGGGGATCCAAGGGAAAGAAAAAACGTATTCATTGCTTACATAATTAACCTTGCTAATGAGGGAGAGAGGCAACAAATACACATCAGTATTTTCCTACTAAAAAATGAGCTTGAGGACGCGAACACACCATGCCCTGATTTTTAAAGAAGTGCAGATATGAATTTATGTCTGCATCTATTTCTCTTTTCATAAAGAGATAATTTATATGACAATGCTTGGAAATGAAGAGTTTCTAAATAAGTGTAGTAATGTGATTTATTAATCGAGGTTTGCAGAATATGATCTTAAAAAACCAGAAAACTCACACATATATTTAATGCCCAGTAGGCACCAGGTATTACATAAAGGGGAGGAATCTCTTTGGGAAATGGGTTTTTCTTGTGAATGGTGCAATTGATCCTTCCCCTGAAAACTTGTTTTCTCTGCGTTTGAGGCTCGGTTACTGCGGAGACTGAAACAAACACCAGGTCGGGCTAGGTGGGAAGGCAGGCGTTTATGCCTAGATTCCTTTTGACCTTCTCAAGATGGCGCCAAACCCTTCCCTTCAATCATCACTTCATGACTTCCTCTATGGCCTGCACTTCTGTACAAAGACTCAACTTCTGTCTAAAGTTGCGATGGAACATGAGCTGTGTTAGGGAGTTTTTCCTCTATGAGTACTTTTACATGTATGTAAATGTGTAACCGCTTTTTAAAACCCACGATCGTGTTCTGATGTAGCCAAAGAATGGAACTGACCGAAAAGGTTAGGAGCAGCACAAGCACCAAGTTTATTAGGACGAGAGTGAAACAAAGAGACCCCTGTGACCTGGAAGGGGCTCCTTAAAGAGGAGGCTCCTTAAGTCGTTGGAGAGGGAGGGCTTGTATGGGCTACAGTGGTGGGACCTTTTGAGGTGTAACCGTGCAGCTAATGAACACGGATATGGTCCCTGGCAGATTGTTCCAGGAAGTGGGTGTCTCAGACAGCCCTGTACTTTCTGCTCTGCTATTAACAAGGGGCCACTTATCCCTATCTGCCCAAGGTCAGTCTGTCTCCTGTCACAGTCCCCCCTTAGAGGAGGTGACCCCAACTGCCCTTGGGGTATGTGGGTGGTGACCTCTCTGACTTCTTCATGCTGGGATGGGGCATGGAGACGAGTGGCAGCTAGAGTCCCTCCCTGTGGGGTCTGTCTCGTGGCCCCCAGTAAAGGTCTAGTGGCACTTCCATTGCTGGGTACACTGATAGGACCATTTGGAGGTGTAAAGGACTCTAGGCGAGAAGCAACAAACCAGGTGAGTGCATTGAGAATATAAAGTCCTAAGAGGAGCATTAAGGAAGGGGTTAATAAGGGAGCTGTTAGTGGCCAAAGCCAGCGCCAACAGTTGAGCCCTTAGGGAGCCCCACCAATTGGAAAGAGCCTCTATGGAGATGACCAGACTGTTGGAGGAATCGAGACGTGTGGCCATCTGTCCCGTTATTGATGTAGAAACAACGTTCTTCCTTAAGGAAGGCACAGGATCACCCCCCGCACTTAGGTTAGCAAGTCTCAGGCCTGTCGGTTTTTTATTTTTAAAAATGTTTTTATTTTTTTTTTAACGTTTATTCATTTTTAAGAGAGAGAGAGAGCATGAGCGAGGGACAGGGAGAGAGAGAGAGAGACAGAGAATGTGAAGCAGGCTCCAGCCTCTGAGCTGTCAGCACACAGCATGATGTGGGGCTCAAACCCATGAACCGTGAGATCATGACCTGAGCCGAAGTCAGATGCTTAACCGACTGAGCCACCCAGGGGCCCCATAGGCCTGTCGGTTTTGAAGTGTGACTCCTGCCAAGGAGTTCACCTGCTCTGCAGGTGTTTGTATCCCCTTGATGGTCTCCCTCAATGTCTTGGCCAGTTGTGCTGAGAGGTCTACGGAGGTGCCTCCTAGGGCTGTTCCAGACGCTCCCAACAATCCAGTCAACAAAGAGACCAGAAGGGGAGCAATAGCCACCCTTCGGACCCTGGTCAAGGATCATTTAGAACCTGCAGCATGCTGCTGGAACCAGGCGCATCATCAGCTGGGGCAGCTATGAAAGTGAGGAAGCACTGCCCTCTCCATAAGGGCGGCAGCGTGATGTACTCCCTGGTTCCACAGAACAAACCCTCTTCCACCCAGAGGTTTACGTGGAAGTCGTAAGTAAAGAGGGCTTGGGGTCTACTTGTTGCAGGGGGGCCCCCTGACAATCTGCTCCAAATTAGGGAGGCGTCTGAGTCTTTCCCGTATGGTGGATGCAAGGAAGCTGGAGGGATATGTTTTGAGGAAGAATTCTTGGGACGAGAGGAGTGGTGTGGACGCCAGACTTAAATTTGCTGAATTATAAGAGACGGTAGACCTTCTGGCTACACGGACATTGCCTGCGGTGCAGGAGGTTGTGCGCTTTGGGGGATACTGGGCTCGGAGGAAACGTCGAGGAAAAGGTGATATTTATCAGTGTTCTTACACGCACTGAGAGAACTGCAGCGGGGAGTTCCAGGTCTCCTTCCGCAGAGGCTCTAGTGACTTGGGATGTGAGATTACATTGAGATGTGGGGAGATTACCTGTGAAGAGACCCGTGTGTGGGATGGACGCTGAATTTTCAAAGCAGATTGGGAAGACGGCACTGGCGTTGAGGTGGAGTCGGTCCAACCGGGCGAGGGTGAGGGTACCACTGGACCAAGGGGTGTTGTTCCTTTTAGTTTCCGTATCCTCCTTCCAGGCTTTGAAGAACAGCCATTCAATGTGAGCGCCGGGGAAAGGACTGGTAGAGGAGATGAAGGGGGTGACAGTGTCATTGGCTCATAGCCACACAGACGTGGGGGCTGGGACGACTGTGCCTAAAGAATCCTTCCCACAGATCCAGCAGTCAGCTAAGATAAAGGCAGCGGCAATTAATGGAACCCACTCGAGGATTCCCTGTGGCAGCCGGCACCATAAGAGTGTGAGATATAGAAATATTAAAGCCCTAGGGGGTCATGGTGTTGTTATGAGACGTTTAAGGGGTGGAGCACTTCTCTGAACTTCTTGAAGAGGAATTGTAGGTCTTCAATAGTCTCACAGTTGTACTTGTCTCCTTCTTTCTGAGGATCGTCTGGAGCTCGCCAGGGCTTTAGACGAGTGTGGTGAATCCAAGCATCTCCTCCTGAAATCTTACCAGCAGAAGGGGTGGAGAGGATCACCGGGCAGGGGTCCTCTCAGGAAGGCCGAAGAGAGGGGGAAGGAGGAGGAAGAGATTGAACTAGAACTGGATGCCCGGGCTCAAATAGAGGTCCTCCTTGTATGCGCTGTGTGGTATTTTCGTTTTCTTGTAGTGCCCTCTGGAATTTGGAAGGAGAAATGACATGTTTGACCTGTTACTTGTCAAATAATATGTCGTTGGTTAGAAAGGGTCTCCATAAAGTGTCTCGGAGGGGCTAAAGCCAGACCAGCCCTGAGGAGTATTCCTCATTCACAGCAAGGCAATAGGCAAGACCCGTATCCAGGGGAGGCTCATCTCTTGAGCAAGCTTTTTTTAGGTGCCTCTTTAGAACCCCGTTTGCCCTCTCAACCTTTCCTGAGGACTGGGGTCTCCAGGCACAATGTAGGTGGTACCGAATACCTAGGGCAGCAGAGATGCCCTGTGTGATGGACCATTATCACTCTGAGTGCTTTCAAGCAACCCAAATCGGGGAATATTTTTTTTTTTTTAATTTTTTAAAATGTTTCTTTATTTTTGAGAGAGAGACAGAGCATGAGTGGGGGAGGGGCCAAGAGAGAGAGGGAGACATGGAATCTGAAGTAGGTTCCAGTCTCTGAGAGGTCAGCACAGAGCCTGATGTGGGGTTTGAACCCACCAACTGAGAGATCATGACCTGAGCCGAAGTCGGATGCTTAACAGGCGCCCCAGATCGGGGAATAATTTCATGTTCAATTGTCTTAATTACTTCCAGGGCCTTTTCCATCTTACTGGGGAAGACCTCAATCCAACTGGTGAAGGTGCCCACCCACACCAGTAGGTACTGTATTCCTGGAGTTTTTGGCAAATACCGGCCAATCCTCCCCCATGAAAGACCCTGTTTGTTGGACTCCTGGAGGAGCCACCTGATGGTGCTTGGGGTTATTTATTTATTTATTTATTTATTTATTTATTTATTTTTTGATATATTTCTCAGGATCCTACCACCTGCTCAACAGTCTAAATTTTTTTTTAATGTTTTTATTTATTTTTGAGACAGAGAGAGACAGAGCATGAGCAGGGGAGGGGCAGAGAGAGAGGGAGACACAGAATCGGAAGCAGGCTCCAGCTCTGAGCTGTCAGCACAGAGCCTGACGCGGGGCTTGAACTCACGGACCATGAGATCATGACCTGAGATGAAGTCGGACGCTCAACCGACTGAGCCACCCAGGTGCCCCTAGTCTAATTTTATTTCCTGTGAAGAACTTACATGTCCACTGAAGTGTCCCGTCTCTTTCCAGGGTTTTAAGCAGTTTCCATCTGGTAGCGGTGGGCAACAAGATCTTCCCCTGTTCATCCTGTAGCCATCCCGAGGGCAAGAGGGTAAATCGCCAGGACAGGGCTCTCATGGTTTCTTTGTCGCTGTATTGGGGTTTCATGGGTTGTAAGGGGGGTTCCCAAAAGAGAGGAGCTATTTTGTTTTTAGGGGAAACACTATTAGCTGCCTGTTTGGCTGTGGCATCAGTCCTTTTATTTCCCTTTGCAACCTCATCTGGTCCTTTTTGGTGGCCTTTACAGTGTGTTGGGGGAAGAGACTGAGGTCAGGGGCACCTGGGTGGCTCTGTCCCTTAGCGTTCAACTTCAGCTCAAGTCATGATCTCATGGTTCGTGAGTTCAAGCCCCATATTGGGCTCTGTGCTGCCAGCGCAGAGCCTGCTTGGGATCCTCTGTCCCCCTCTCTCTGCCCCTCCCCCGCTTGCACTCTCTCAACAATAAACAAACACTGAAACACACACACACACACACACACACACACACACACACACACACCCCGAGATCAGTAAATGACCTATCTCCTGATGGAACTCTATAGGAGTCCCAGTGGCTGTTAGAAAGTTTCTTTCTCTCCAGATGACAGCATGGCCATGAAGGACCAAGTAGGCATACTTAAAGTCTGTACAGATTTTGAACTTTTTACCTTCACTAAAGCTCCAGGGCCCCGGGTGAAGGCTATAAGCTCCACAAGAGGAGTTTGAAGATGAAAGGTAGAAAATGCGGACCGGGGAGATGAGCCACGCTAGAGTGTCAGAATCGGAAGCAAGTAGCCACCTTCCACTGTAGTTTGGGAAACCTGTGAGTAGGACTCCTTGGAAGTCTCCCGGATCACTCCTGGGAAGATTTCCGGGGGATCAATCCTGGGCTTCTCCACTCATTTCCCGAAGGGAGAGGCTGGTCGAGACAAAGAGGAAAATTGAGCGGGATACCCAAACGGGCGGTCAGGGGTCAGGTTCCGCCAGCGCCTTCAGGCGTCCACCAAAGAGTAGTTCGGTCAGGACTCATCAGCTGTTGTTTGCCCTCCCCTAAGTCCCATGCATCGGGAAACTGGGTCTCCAACACATCCACGTTCCCAACTCCGTTTGGGGCGCAGCTGGGAGGAGACCCAGGGAACCTGTCACCCGAGGCTTTGAGAATGGCAACGCCCCATTCGCTCTTAACTGGCTAACAGGTGCCCATAGTTTGAGAGTTCGTGTGAGATAGGAAAAGAGGGTGCCGACTGCTCCTTACTTACGGTTAGAAGACGTGGAGATCTCCAAGGAGCCTTCAAAGCTGTAACCGTTTTTTAAAAGCCGGGATTGTGTTCTCAAGAATGGAACCGACCAGCAAGGTTAAGAGCAGCACAGGCACCAGGTTTATGAGGGCGAGGACGAAACAAAGAGACTCTCGCCACCCCGGAGGGGCTCCTTAAGGAGAAAGCCACTAGGGCATCCGAGGGGAGGGCTTCTGTGTGTTACAGTGGCGGGACCTTTTGAGGGGGAGTAACCGTGCAGCTGCTGAACCTGGATAGGGTCCCCGGCGGATTGTCCCAGGAAGTGGGTGTCTCAGACGGTCCTGTCCTTTCTGCCCTCTTGTTGTTATCAAGGAGCCACTTATTCCTAACTGCCCAAGGTCAGGCTGTCTCCTGTCTCAAAAGCAATACAAAATTTCGTGTATTCCCAGATTTTCCCGTCACCCGAGGCTCACAGTTTCCCATTCGGTGGCCCGAGAGCGGGGTTTTGAGCAGGCGAACGCCGCGGGCAGCTTCTACTTTCGCGGGTCCTCGGCCGCCGAGAGAAGACCCGAGAGTCACTGGAAGCGCAAGATGGCGACGGCGGCCGCAACGTCGGCTTCGGAAGCGGAGGCCGAGCCGAAGGCCGGGCCCACCGCGGAGGGCGAGGAAGATGAGGTTAAGGCGGCTAGGACGAGGAGGAAGGTGTTGTCGCGGGCCGTGGCCGCTGCGACGTACAAGGCCATGGGGCCGGGGTGGGACCAGCAGGAGGAAGGCGTGAGTGAGAGCGATGGGGACGAGGAGTACGCCATGGCTTCCTCCGCGGAGAGCTCCCCCGGGGAGTACGAGTGGGAGTACGACGAAGAGGAGGAGAAGAACCAGCTGGAGATCGAGCGGCTGGAGGAGCAGGTGTGTCCGTGGCTGGGGCGGCGGGCTCCTTCCCTGTGGTTCCCAGGCGCCGGCCCTTCTCCCCGGTGCCCGGCCCCCGGCGGTAATTAAAGCTCCCAAGGCCGCAAAACCGCTATTAATCACCGCAGCTCCCATCGTTGGGGCGCTTCCTGCTTGCCGGGTGCTTTGCGAGTGTCGTCCCCTTGAACTTTCGCAGCGACCTAGTGAAGGAAGTAGTGTTATTACCCGTTTTCCCGGAGGAGATTGAGGCTCCTCGTGGAGGGAATTATCTTGCTGCAGATTACACTTCTGCAAGTGGCGGCCAGGCCTTGAACTTTGAAACGACTCCAGAGCTCCCACTCTGAACCACCCGTTAAAGTATGGTCTGCAGTAGCAATAAAATGTTATTCATAAGAGAGTGGCTTTTTCTTTCTTTCTTTCTTTTTTTTTTTTTTCCCGGTAGGAATGACCATAATGATGAACTGCAGTACGATAGACAAAGTAACCAGCGGGACGGCGATAATAGAAACGGGAAGGTAGAGGTTTCAGCGGCTGGAGGCTGAGTTCCCAGTTGTAGCCCTTCCATGCTTACGGGTGCCTAGGCAGATTTCTTAACTTGTCTGAGCCTGTGCTTTCTCACCTGCAAATTGGGAGGAACAACTCATGCATCATGTAGTTGTCATAACAGTAATTAAAGGCCCAGTGCCTGGCACCTAATGGTAACGTGATCCCTAATTTGTAACTTCTGTGTGATCCAGGGTCCCAGCAGGAAATAGGTGGCACACTCGAATTAGGATAATTTGAGAAAAAGACAATAAAGGGGCTAATGTGTTTATAAAAGCGTGAGCTGAGAAACCAGGAGTGAAGGTTCAGTACCTCGGGGCTCCTTAACAGCCGGACCTTGTGACCACCATTAGGCCTGAAGAGATGAGGCGGGAAAACTGTGACCAGTTTTCTGAATAGTCGTGTGGAGAGGGCACCCGAGAGCAGGTGAGACACCTTTAGTCAGGGCGCGCAGCTGTAGTTTCCCATCAGGGATTGGGGTGGGGGAAGGAATACCCTGACCTCTCTTCCTCTCTCCAAACATCTGCTGGTGCCTTTGGCTGGCGAACCCTGCTGGAAGCAAGAGAGCCAGAGACCCCATGGATATGGTACACACGGGAGGGCACAGGACAGGGAGGAGAAGGTGGAGTAGAATTGGAAGGGCAAACAGAAATCAAGCACATTCTCATTTTGGTGATGAAGAAACAGGCTCAGTGAAGAGTGAAATGATTTGCTCAAAGTCACTCACAAGGGGATTTGAATTTAACCAGGTTGTCTGCGGCCCCGATGCCACATCTGTATGAAATCAGTGATGGGAAGTTATTAACCTAGGTTACTCAACCTTGTTGGGTGTGAGATTCCTTAGGATGGCCTCTCCGGCAGTCATACTTTTGTTGTGAAATAGTAATGATGTCCGTTGGTATCGCTCATTCCATTCATCATCACATTTGAACGTCAAAGGAACCAGTGGGTGTAGGAAAGCGGTTCCCTGTTCGCTTTTTATAAATAAGCATGCTGGTGTTCGTTCAGTCTTTCGTTTGTTGAGAAAATGCCAGGCTGTGTCCCTGTCCCGATGGAAGTCTGTCCTTCTGATTTCTAGCCTTCAGCTTTTCAGCGAGCCATTAGCTCACTCAGATCTTACTCTTCTGTGAGGCAGGGGAAATAGGATTATTGGTTTTAGCAGAAGGACAGGCTTGGAAGCAGAAAGATTAAATCCTTGATGAGGAGAAGCATCTAGCTAGAGAGGAGGATGGGTCAGAGCAGAGGTGTCCTGGCTACTGGTGTCCCCTCGTTGCCTGCCCCACCTCAGGCCACAGAGGGCGGGATGGAGTTCGGAAGGGGACCACACAGGATGGGATCTGGCAAGTGATGTGAATTGAAGAGCCTCTTAGCTTTATCAGACTCTTTGTCATGGGGTCGAGGGATTGATTTTTCCCATTTTTCCAAACCTTTCTGCCACCTCCTCCTAATCCCATAGCCTCTAGTTCCTGCTGCCACGGAATAACTTCTAGACAGGCCTGTGAAAAACTCAACCTGGTCATATTTGCGAAGTCCAGTGCTCATCCCTGAGTGTAGTTTACGAAAGCTTCAAGTTGTGGTATCTGTGGAACAAAAGCAAGGGTTTCCCGTTATCTGTGTTTGTGCCCCGAAACTAAACGTGGTGCCCTATCGGTTACTCCAACTCGCCGGTCCCTCGGTGGCCCAGGTGGTTTAAACCAGGGGCCAAACTCACGGGGCTGTCGTGGAGCTTAAGTGACCTGCTGCTTCGAAAGTTCGTGGCACATTTGACGCATAGTAGGTGCTGTGCCGAGGCCTGCTCTGTTCTTTCCTTGCCCTCCCCCTGATTGCAGTGGTTGTGTCTCTTGGACCAGGCCTGTTGTTACTTCTCCACCCCTATTCCAGGTTGTGCCTCTAGGGAGTCAGGAAATCAACACATCATTTTCTGCGTTGGCTAAGCCGCCTCTTTCTTTAAAGCATCCTTTGTCGTTAATGAGGCTCTGAGACCAGAATAGACCTGTGTATGTGCTCATTCGTCAGTGCCAAGTGAACTCTGTGGAAATGTCTCTTAAATGCATCCTCAGCATGCATTTCAAACACGTACTTCTGGAACGCCTCTTCATGTATAGTATCTTCGTTGTTTGGGCCTAAAAATCAGAAATTTGGACCAAAGACCACCTTAGAGGCCGTTTCTCTACTTCATTGACTTATTCTTTCTGACCTCCATGTGATATGCAGGTAAGGGACGCTTGTATAGACAGACATTACTCACGATGACTGACAAGGACTGTCCCACTCCTCTTCGTGCTCCAAAACCACTCTCAGACCCAGGTGAGTTGAGAGCGGTGGGTGACAGGGAGAGCTTTTGCCCCTTCTTTAACAAGGAAAGTAGATTTTGCGCAAACTTCTTTAGTTAGTGTCACTTGAGTGCACACTTGACAGTCCATTTTGAAACATCAGCGTGTCATGACAGCCCGCGTGGCAAGCAGAGGTTCACTCCAGCGCCTTCCTGGTACAAAGGAGGAGAGCCAGGGGAGATCAGAACGCTTGGGTCCTGACCTAGTCCAGTCCTTTTTCAGCCCTTCATGTTGGATCTTGGGATGGGCTCCGCTTGTTAAATTTTATATATCACGAGCAGGAGAACATTGCTAAAAGTCTTAGGATTAAAAAAAAAAAAGTATAGGTCATAGTCTTCCCTGTTATTGAGCCTTTATTGTCCTTTTGCATGTAATTTGATACATGCAGAGCAGTTCACATCTGTAAGTTACAAAGGGGGGTAAGTGACTACTGCTTACCCGGCACGTGGTCGAAGAGTTAGAACTTCAACAGTGTTGTTGCAGGTACCCAGGGGTCTTTCCCCTATTCCATTGCCCTGCCTCTCCTCCCAAAACCCAGGTAACTACTTTCTTGAATCTGCCGTGCTCCCTTTTCCCTTAAAGCGTGTAATTTTATTTCCCACGTATGCATGCCTAAGTCATCTGTTGTCCACTTTTGTTCATTGATGAGCTTTTAAAAAATATACCATGCTGTATGTAATCTTTTGGGACTGCTTTCCACTCAGCATCGTGTTTCTAACATTCATCTGTGTTGCTTGTAGCTGCACTTAATTCATTTTGACTACTGTATATTTAGCATAACATTGGGCGAGTATCCCACAATTTATCAGTTCTTCTGGCATTTGGATTGCTTACAGTTTTTTTTCTTTTGTCCTATTACCAACCAGCCACAAGGTACATTGTTACTGTTGAAACATGCTATTATCCACCATGTTTAAGAATTTCTACGGGGCACCTGGGTGGCTCCGTCGGTTAAGTGTCCGACTTTGGCTCAGGTCGTGATCTCACTGTTCGGGAGTTCGAGCCCCATGTCGGGGTCTGTGCTGACAGCTCAGCGCCTGGAGCCTGCTTCGGATTCTGTGTTTCCCTCTCTCTCTCTGCTTTCCCAGCTCATACTGTCTCTCTCTGCCTCTCAAAAAATGAATAAATGCTAAAAAAAAAATAAAAAAAAGAATTTCTCTGAGTCAGTGTTTTTCAAACCGGGGTCATGGTTATGGGTCATGAATTCATTTTAATGGATGCAATGAGTGCCACTTTGTCATAGGTTTTCTGTCTGTGTGGGTCTGGTGCTGGGTGTTCTCTTTTGTTCTGTTGGTCAGTTTGTCAATCCCGTGTCAATTCCACGGTCTGACTCTGCTGAGACTTGCAACCTGGTGAGATGAGTCCTTCCATGCGTATTTTAATGTATCAGCTAGTATCTAGATTATTGAGTATACCTTCAGAGTGTTAGTTGAATGAAGGAGAGGGAAATATTTATTGCCGAAACGCTGTGGCAGGTGTTGGAAAAGTAGACACTAGTCTTTTTGTATAGACCTAAGGTAACTCCATACCCCAACCTCCTATAAAAGCTTTTTTACAAAGTTAAATTTTCATTTTGAGCTAGTCGTAGACTTCCCTGCAGTTGTAAGAAATAATACAGAGCTCCTGTGTACCCTTTACCAGTTTCTCCCAGTGGTAATCTTCTTAAAACTACATATGATGTCACTACCCACATGTTGACGTTGACACAGTTGACACAGATCAGTTTTGTCACAACAGGGGTCCTTCTGGTTTTTTTATAGCTGTAGTTCCTGACCTCTGGCCATCACTGTCTGTTCTCTGTTTCTATACTTTTGTCATTTCAGGGATGTTATGTAAATGGAATCATATAGTATGTAATCTTTTTGGATTAGCTTATTCAGCGTAAGTCCCTTAAAATTCATCTGAGTGGGGTTCACTTCCTTTTTCTAACTGAAAAGTATTCCACAGTGTGGGTGCACCATGGTGACTTTAGCCATTCACCATTGAAGGACATCTGGGTTGTTTCCAGTTTGGGCTAATAGGAATAAAGCTGTTAGGAACAGGTTTTGTGTGACCATGGGTTTTGTTTCTCTGGAAAAATACCCACGGTGCACTTGCTGGATGATAAAGTAATTGTGTGTTGAATTTTATGAGGAACAGCCCAGCTGTTTTCCAAAGCTGCTGTATACATGTTACCTTCCCAGCAGCAATGTGTGAGTGATCCATTTGGTTTTTTGTTTGTTTCTGTTTTTGCATCTTCTCCAGCATTTGGTGTTGTCGCTGTTTTTTATTTTAGTCACTCTGTTAGGTGTGTAATGTTTCATTGTGGTTTTACGTTACATTTCCCTGATAGTTAATGATCTTGACTGTTCATGTGGACTTACTTGCCATCTGAGTGTCCTCTTTGGATATACGTGTTGGTTTATGTCTTTTACCCATTTTTTAATTGGATTGTTTGTTTTTTACTGTTGAGTTTACTTTAAGTTTATTTACATGAGAGAGGGAGAGCACACATGTGAGTGGGGAGGGGCAGAGACAGAAGGAGAGAGAGAGAATCCTTAGCAGGCTGTGCCCTGTCAGCACAGAGCCCAACGCAGGGCTTGAACTCACCAACTATGAGATTGTGAACTGAGCCCAAATCAAGAGTCAGATGCTCAACTGACTGAGCCACCCAAGCGCCCCTTTATTGTCGAGTTTAGATCTATCTATCTATCTATATATATATATTTTTTTAAGTTTATTTATTTATTTTGAGAGAAAGAATGGGGCAGAGAGAGGAGAGAGAATTCCCAAACAGGCTCTGCACTGTCAGCACTGAGCCTGATGCGGGGCTTGAACTCATGAACTATGAGATCGTGACCTGAGCTGAAGTCACGAGTCAGATGCTTAACCAACTGAGCCACCCAGGCATCCCTAGAGTTCTAGCTTTTAGATACTAGTCCTTTATTACATATGTGGTTTGTGCTTTTTTTTTTTTTTTGAAGTCTATAGCTTGTCTTTGCATCCTCTTGATGGAGTCTTTTATAGAGCAAAAAGTTTAAATTTTAATGCGGGCCAACTTGCTGAGAGTTTTTATTGTAAATGGTTGTTGGATTTTGTCAATTACATTTTCTGTGTCAGTGGATATCATGATTTTTGTTTAGCCTGTTGATTTAGTGGATTACGGTGATTGATTTTCAAAGATTGAACTAGCCTTGCATTCCTGGAACAAATTGTTTAGTCATGGCATATAATTCTTTTTATACATTGAGTTTAGTTGGGTTAAGTGTTCCTCTCCCCACTGCGTTGGCTGTATCCTTAATTTATTGTATTTTCATTTTCATTCAGTAGTGTGTGTTTTTGTTTTCCTCGATACTTCCTCTTTGATCCATGGGTTATTTAGAAGTATATCACTTTGTTTCCAAATGTTTAAAGATTTCCCCATTTTTACTGATTTTTGATTTAATTCTATAGTCATCAGAAAACATACTGTATATGATTTCAGTTTTTTGAAAATTTGTTGAGGTTTGTCTTATGGCCTGTGATTTAGTCTCAGTGAATGTTCCATGGGCCCTTGAGGGAAAAAAAAGGTGTATTTTGTTGCTCTTGGATGGAGTGTTCTATATATGTTGATTAGATCATGTTGGTTGATGATACTGAGTTCTGTGTCCTTGCTGATTATCTGTCCGGTACTACTTTCAGTTGCTGAAGTGGAGAATGTTGAAGTCCCCATTATAACCGTGGTCATGTCTCTTAGCTCAGTCTTGCTTAATCTGTTTTGAAGGATCTGTTGTTTGTGATCTTCCTGGTGGGTTGATCCTTTTATCATTATGTAATCCCCCCCCCCCCCACCTTTTTGTTTTAAGTTTGAGAGAGAGAAAGCATGTGTGAGCTGGTGAGAGGGGCAGAGGTGGGGGGTGGGGAGGGGAGATCTTAAACAGGCTCTGTGCCAAGCTAATGCGCTAACCCACAACCCTGGGATCATGACCTGAGCCCAGATCAAGAGTCATGCACTCCACTGACTGAGCCAGCCAGGTGCCCCTGCAGTGTCCATTTTTATCCTTGGTAATTTTCTCTAAAGTCCGCTTTATGTGATATTAACATAGCCACTTCTGCTTTTTTTTGGACTAATGTTTACATGGTATATCTTTTTCCATCCTTTTCCTTTCAGCCTGCCTATGTCCTTGAATTTGAAGTGAGTTTCTTACAAGGGTTGTGTTTTTATCTGCTCTGCATTCTTTGCCTTATTAATTAGTATATTGAGACCATAAACATTAAGATAGGTGTTGATATGTTAGGTCTAATGATATGTTAGGTCAGATGGCCTGGCATTTTATTATTTTGTTTGTTTCCTCTGTTTTTTTTTTTTTTTGTATCTTTATTCTTGCCTTCCTGTGAGTTACTTGAACATCTTTTAATATTCCATCTTGATTTATTTGCAGTGATTTTTAGTATATTGCTTTGTATAGTTTCTTGGTGGTTGCCTTGGGTATTACAGTGTATTTAACTTACATGGTATTTGTTCTACCAATGAGTGGAAATCTTTCCCTTTAAGTTCCTTTACCATCCCTACTTTTAAATATCATTGTTTTGGGTATCAGATGGCCTTGAAAGTTTTGTTTCAGTTATCACATACAATTTAGAAAACTCATGGGAAGCACCATTCCTGATACTTGCTCGTATTTCTATACTTTCTGTTCCTTCTCCCTTCCTGGTGCTCCAAGATTTATCATTTTCTTTTGTTATCCTTAAGAGTCAGTCTGCTAGCGGCAAATTCTTTTAGTTTGCTGTGGTCTCAGATGTCTGATAGCTATTTAAGCGATTTTGATTTGTTTTAACTTTGAGTTTGAAAAGTTTCAAGTATGAAAACAAGTCTCTGTGTACCTGTCACTCAGCTTCAACAGGTGTTGCCATTCTTGTTCCTCGCAGTAGGGATTTTCATTTCATTTTCATTTCGCAGTAGGTGTTTTTGTTTGTTTAGTAAAAGAGCTCTTAACCTACATACCTGGCATGTGCTAAACCATGTTATGAAGCACCTTTTAAAATCCTTGCAAGAGGGGCACCTGGCTGGCTCAGTTGACTCTTAATCTCGGGGTTGTGAGTTTGAGCCCCATGTTGGGTATAGAGATTACTTAAAAAAAAATTAAAATAAAGACAGTAAAATCCTTGCAAGAACTTTATGGAGTAGACCTTAGTGGTGTCTCTGTTTTACAGGTGAAACACTGGAGGCTTAGAAGAATTAATAAGTTGCCTAAGGTCACACTTGGTATTTATTTTTTCCTTTCATCAGAACGTTCCTGTGTTGCAGAGAGAACCCCACTGCTTTCTGATAGGGACTGTAACAGATTGGGAGAGCTTTGTGTTGATTAGAGAAAGCCTCATTCATTGATTTTTCTTCCTCTTCCTGGGGGTAACTGTTACACTGTTGTTTCCTTGGCTCTCCCAGATGGCCCATGTATTTGGTCTGTAAGCAGACATGTGCCTCCTAACCAGTGGTGAAGAATGCTGAGTGATGATGGCATATTAAATTTCACCTTGTGGCGTTCTCCTTTTAGCTCTCTATCAACGTCTATGACTACAACTGCCACGTGGACCTGATCCGGCTGCTCCGGCTGGAAGGCGAGCTCACCAAAGTGCGGATGGCTCGCCAGAAGATGAGTGAGATCTTTCCTTTGACCGAAGGTAATGCTTCAGCGGTCAGGCTGCTTTGATAAAAACGGAAGTGCAGGATACACATTCGTGTTTCAATGGGAGGTGTGCCTTACAGAACATTTGGAACATAGAAATAAAGTGGAAAGAAGAAAGCCCATCAGCCAGTGTCCGGGATTTCTAGTTTCTCGTCTTGTAGTTTTTTTCGAAACATAGTCGTGATCATGTAATACTGACCCACGTTTCGGATCCTGAGTTGTTTTTTTTTTAATCCTATACCACGATGAAAACTTTTTATGTAATTAAACTTTTCCCGCGTCTTTGTGTTTCCCATTCCAGTATTTGTGTATTTAATCCATTCTCTCAGAACTAGATAATTGTAAATGTATTACAATTAAACTTTTATAAACAGTTTTTAAAATTTTATTTATTTATTTTGAGATAGCGTGAGCAGGGGAGGGGCAGAGAGAGAGGGGAGGGAAATCCCAAGCTGACAGCACAGAGCCCGATGTGGGGCTTGAACTCACGAACCGAACCGTGACATTATGATCTCAGCTGAAATCAAGAGTCTGATGTGTAACCGACTGAGTCACCCAGCCACCCATTATAAACAGTTTTTAATGTAAATGTTTTATACCTTGTTTGTTACAGGATCGTTGGGCATTTAGGTTATTTATACTTACTTGCTTATTTGAAACATAATTAAACTGTGCATCTTTGTGGTTCAGTCTTCACGAATGTTCGTAACGGATATTTTAGGGAGGAGTTGGAAAACTCTGGTCCCAGATCCAGCTCTCCCTGCCCCGAAAGCATAACTGCCAAGTACGGAAACTGAAATCAGATCGCCGAGGTTCATTCCTGGCTGTACGTCTTACTGCTGGGTGACCTTAAGTGAATTATGTAAACGTTTTAAGACTCAGTTTTCCCAGCAGTAAAATGGGGCTGATAATAGTTTCTGCCTTATAGTACGTGGGTTGGAAGAGGTGTTCTGTGTACAGCACTTAACAGATACCTTAGTGTGTTGTCAATGCTTAGATGCCATTTTTATTAATAATCATTACTGTCACCTACAGAATTTTGACAAAGATTAAATGGGAAATATATGTAAGTACTTTGCAGAGTATAAGATGCCCAATAGGTGTAGGATGTTTCTAATTATTTGATTTGGAAGCATAAACCTTCTATGTGCTTGGTACAGGCTTTAAGAATGGAATTTCTGCGAACTGTACCAGGCTGTATAAGATGGGTGAGATGTTTGTGTGCCCGTGACTGGCAGTAAAGTCCCGGCTTTCGTCCTGCCCTTTGGTGAAGGAGATGGTGACGCAGGAGGTGCTGTTGTCTTGCAGAGCTCTGGCTGGAGTGGCTGCATGACGAGATCAGCATGGCTCTGGACGGCCTGGACAGAGAGCACGTGTACGACCTCTTTGAGAAAGCTGTGAAGGATTACATTTGTAAGTTCCCCGTGCGCTTCTTCGAGGCGTCTGCAGCGTCACCCAGCGGCGGCCTCTCCTGCCCTGGACCGTACTGTGAGGTGTCACTGCTCAGGAAGGAGAGCGTTAGTCTAGCAGTTAGAAGGATTGGAGTTTGCTCATCGTTCTCATCGTCTGTGGTTGTCATTTGAGGATATTTGGTTTTCAAATTCAAGTGGAAGAAATATTTCTAGCAAGATAATGGATATAGTTACACCTAGCACTTTTCTGGCGGGGAGAACTTACGTGGTATTTCCAGATGACTTTTACACATTGAATGGGTTGTTTGGATTGTTTTGGACAGAATGTTTTATTTATTTGCTTATTTATTGTTTATTTATTAAAATCGTTTTTTAAGGTTTATTTACTTTTGAGAGAGAGAGAGAGAGAGAGGGTGTGCACTCGCGCACGAGTCGGGAAGGGGTAGAGAGAGAGAGGGAGACACAGAAACCAAAGCAGGCTCCAGGCTCTGAGCTGTCGGCACAGAGCCCGACGTGGGGCTCGAACTCAGGAATGGCAAGCTCATGACCTAGGCTGAAGTCAAATGCTTAACCGACTACGCCACCCAGGTGCCCCCATTTTTTTTATTTTTTACGTTTTTATTTTGAGAGAGAGAGAGAGAGTGCGTGTGCATGAGAGAGAGAACCCCAGTGGGAGCAGAGGCAGGATCCCAAGTTGGCTCCATGCTGACAGCGCAGAGCCTGATGCGGGGCTTGAACTCATGAACTGTGAGATCGTGACCCGAGCCAAAATCAAGTCACCCAACTGACCGAGCCACCCAGGCGCCCCCACCTTTCCCTCTTTTAAATTAAACATCTTTCTTCCATGTGTGATTTTCCCCACTTCCCGCCTTGGGCATCTCCCCTTGTGAGAAGCGTGGGTGTCTGGACTGTAGGCTGCCCTGAGGGAGAGGACCTTTCACGTACCTTTTTACCAGCCAAAAAGAATTGATCAATTTTCAGTTTTTATAATCTGGATACTGAAAATTACAGGTATTTGGGGAATATGAAATTATACCACATGCACTTCTAGAAGCTATACTTGTGTCTCTGTTCTGATGCTGCCCCTGTGGCTTCTTAGAATCTCTTGACAGCTCTTAAGGCATGATGGTCCCATGTTTTCTGATGATCCTGTTACTCCTTTGTTAAGGTCTCAGAGTTGTCCTTAACAGCACCGGCTCTTTTTCTCCAGGGATCTTTTGTCTCTGCCCAGACTGTGATGTTTTTAGGTCCTTTATGGTTTGTAGTCATTCCGGCTGTCCGGCCTCCACTGCCACTTAGTGCTGAAGTCAGCGCGCCTTCCTTTTCCCCAACTGCTTCAGGGCTGCTGGGGGTCAGGAAGCTGGATAACTGTGCTTCTTAGATTATGTCTGTCTCTCTGTCTCTCTCTCTTTTTTTAATGTTTTATTTATTTTTGAGAGAGAGCAAGTGGGCGAGAGGCCGAGAGGGGAGAACAGAGGATCTGAAGGGGGCTCGGTGCTAACAGCAGCGAGCCGGATGTGGGGCTCGAACTCACGAACTGTGAGATCATTACCTGAGCCGAAGTGGGACCCCCCCCCCCCGACTGAGCCACCCAGGTGCCCCAGATTATGTGTCTCAAAGTAGTTTTGAATGGGGACCCACAGGGCTTTTTTGTTGTTTTCAGGAGCTTTAGAACGTGGAAGTTGTGTCGCATGTTTTGTGAATGTTCAGAAACCACTATGAAGCCACTTTGGTCTGCTTCCTAGTTCTTAATTGTGTTTTGCACATTTGAAGATGCATGTACTCCGATTTCAGACCATCTGGGAGGCGTTCAGTGCGCCAGTAACAGAGTATGCCTGTGGCCCTTTGGCTCTTTGATGATTTTGAAAATCGGGTTCCTTGGTCTTTGGAGAAGGCCTCGTGCAGGGGCTTCATGCCCTGCTTTGGAACCTGGAGTCCAGTGACTCATTATTTGCTTCTCGTAATTATTGTGGACCCTGTACCCTTGGGTTTTCTGAGTTTAGAATACTACTCATAATTTTTACACCTTTTTAGATTGTTTAAATATTGGGAAGAGTTGTGAGGTAATCTATTGAAAATTCCCTTCTCTTCCCTTCTCTTCAGAGGATGAGCTGTTTCATAGACCATCTGTAGACATGACTCAACCATCACCAAGGGTTTCTGCTCCAAGAGCTGCTCTTTTCCTTTTTTTTTTTTTAAGATTTTATTATTTATTTATATATATATTTTTTAACGTTTATTTATTTTTGAGACAGAGAGAGACAGAGCATGAACGGGGGAGGGTCAGAGAGAGAGGGAGACACAGAACCTGAAACAGGCTCCAGGCTCTGAGCCATCAGCACAGAGCCCGACGCGGGGCTGGAACTCACGGACCATGAGATCATGACCTGAGCCGAAGTCGGACGCTCAACCGACTGAGCCCCCCAGGCGCCCCAAGATTTTATTTTTTAAAGTGATCTCTACACCCCACGTGGGGCTCAAACTCATAACCCCAGGATCAAGAGTCACATGCTCTTCTGATGGAGTCAGCTGGGCGCCCCTCTTTTCCTTTTTTCTTTTGCAGCCTGTATGGAAGCTCGGTACTGGTGAACTAAAACAGAGTAGCTGACGAACTTTGGCTGAGGTCTTTGAAATAAACCCGTTTCAGTGAAAAAGCAAGCCTTGGGAAGACGTACAGTAATTCTCACATAGGCTTCTTTATTTTTTAAGTGTTTTTATTTTACAAGGTTCGTTAGCACAGGCCCGGGAAATTATTTTCAGGTCTTTGAAAAGTGACTTAGTGGGCAAAATGTGTGCAATAAGAATCACTGCCTTTCTGAAGAGTTTAGTTCATCAGTCTGCTCTTAAAAGCAGCAGGGGTGAGTATATGAAAAGTGTAAAGAGAAAGTGGGAAAAAAACCCAGGGCCACCAGGTCTTTTCTGTTGTTGCTGTGTAAACATCGTTACACCTGGAGACTTAAAATACAGACTTCTGGTGACAGGATTGGTGCTTTTAATTTGTTCTTTCACTTCAAAGAGTAGGTTTAAAAAGGAATCGGTGTTCAAAAGTTAAAAAATTCTGGGCTTTGCAATCTTTCTGAAGGTTGACTCAGATTCGTAACTGTTTTCGTTAAACTCTGTTAGTGGATTCCTTCAGTTTTAATAAATAAGCTTTATAATCACAGTCGTATTACATATTACCTCCTGGCATATTCTGTTTTTGAAGTAAAACTCGATAATCGAAACCTAGTAGGAACATGGTTTAAGATACACTTCTTTTTGAGCTGCAGTATTAGCATCATATGTAAGTTGGGATGCTCGTTGATGTTCCGTTAACATTTTATATGAACTTGTACTGTTTTGGTGGGCACGTTTATTTTACGATGCATCAGAACAAAAGTTTTGATATTTGGGTATTTCATATCCTGAACTGATTAGAACACTTCTTCTTAGGTCCTAACATTTGGCTCGAGTACGGCCAGTACTCAGTCGGTGGGATTGGGCAGAAAGGTGGCCTTGAGAAAGTCCGCTCTGTGTTTGAAAGGGCACTCTCGTCGGTTGGCTTACATATGACCAAAGGACTCGCCATCTGGGAGGCTTACCGGGAGTTTGAAAGTGCGATTGTGGAAGCTGCCCGGGTGAGTGCCCCTGTCTCTGGGCCCAGTGCTTGCCTTTGAACAGCCGGGGCTCTTTGTAAGTGGTCTTGGAGGAACACCGCTAACAAAATGGTCTTTGCCAGTCTCCTAGTGGGTGGGCAGTAGAGTAAATCGGTAGTCTTTGTGGAATAGCAAGAATGATTTGTTGGACTGAAAAGCAAATGACCCTATGATTTTTTCCTGATGTTTAAAAATACTACTATTTCAGTTACTGGTTCCAGGTGAATACACAAGAATAACCACGTCACTCTAAAACACACACACACACACACACACACACACACACATATACACACATACACACACACACACACATATACACACACGTATATATGTGCACATATACACATACATCTATATACGTATGTGTGTATGTGTCGTGTCCAATAGTAACTGCAAGAGATTTGACCCCATCATAGTTAGATTTTTAAAACTTTCATTTACAGGATTTTACAGCCCCTCCCAGTGTCCCCTCTCCCCTGTGTGTGTGTATGCACAGAGTTAGTGTTGGCAGTTAGCGGAGCCCGCTGGCAGTTAGGTCATTACTAAAGTGGCGCTCTCCCTTCTTGGTGACATCCCTATTGAAGAGCCTGCAGTGGTGCCTCTAGCTCACCCCGACTGAGGCATCAGGGCCGACGCCTTTGGCTGACCAGGCCCTGCGTGGGCCCTGCTCCCGCAGTCCCCCCTCGACACTCGGGCTTGCCGTCCCCTGTTTCCACGCTGTTCCTTCTCTCTTGCTACGTCCGGAGAGCCTGCAGATGCACCCCAGGTGCCAGCTCCCCCGGGAGTCCTTCCCGCTCTCCTCCCTTCATAACGAACCGCAGCCTCCAAAACCAGCTTAAATAAAGCCAGCCACGGGACGTCGATACCAGTGATACTTCTGTGATGTCTCCATTCGGCCCCGTGGTAGTCATTTGTATAGAATATAGTCCGTATATGCATTTCTTATATTCCTTTTTGCTTTTCACTCCCTCTTAAACACTTAGTAGCAGAGACCAGTTTATTTTTGAATCCCTTGCAACGTTTGTCACAATACCTCATGCATAAGAGGTCAGAAACAGTTTTTTACTTTCAACTAAAAACTTGTTGAAATATTTTTTGAAGTAGGAAGAACCAAAAAGTTTGTAATTTACTACACATTTGCTTCTTTAGCCCATAGCTGGCTTCCTTTCCCCCTTTGACCGGGAACAAACCTTTGATTCACAGCTGGAGAAAGTCCACAGTCTCTTCCGGCGACAGTTGGCGATCCCACTCTTTGGTAAGAGAAACCGACGTGTCAGTAGCCGGCCCTTCCTCCGTGGTTTTTAAAATGCCTGGGGGTCTGTCCTGTAATTAGTCCTTTCCTAGCATCCTGTGAGGCAAGTGTCGCTGGTGTTCTTGCTCTCACTGGACAGTGCCACTGTGTTTTGGTAAAAATATACCTTGAATTGTTAATGCTCAAGAGGATTCTGAGGGTCAGCGGCAGACTTCCCGACTCAGTTTCCTATGTTAAGACGTTGGTGGTGGAGAGGTGGGGTCACTATAAGGGGTAGGGAAGCTGACCCCCTATATTTTCTGGGGAAGCTTTATTGAGTAAGGCTTCCATCGTGAACATTTTCTCTTTAGGACTAATCTCTTCGGTATCAGAATGGGGATTTTCCACAGGCTTCTATCATTCTTCCGGGGGGGTGGGGAGGGGTGTGATTTGGTTCAGGAGCACTGTTGACTGGGAGTGTTCCCATCTGACTTTCTTGGGGGTTTGGTAAGGATTTTCCTTTTTGGGTAAATATATTTTGGTAGCCAAGCCTTCGAAGCTCTGGTATTGAGTGTGAGCGGCACCTGGAGGATTTTTCTGGGGAAGAGTTTGGTGCTTCCGTCTTGTCTGTTCCCTAGGCCTGGTTATGCATGGCAAACCCCTGGCACTTCTGGATAACTCCTTGAGCCCAGGCATGATTTCTCTTTTCACGTCACGGTTTGTTTGGATTTGATTTGACAGATTTATAAAATGGCTGGCTTTCCAGTTGAATCCTTGGGCGATACGCAGAAAAGCCTAGAACTCGGTGGCTTGTAGGTGTCCCCTCATGTACCACCGTGACATGGCGCAGCCCAGTGAGTAGAACGTGACCTGGAGCCTTACTGCCTGGCTCAAGGCCTCGCTCTACCATTTGATGTAACTCTCTGCTTCCGTTTCCTCACCTGCAAAATGGGGATCACGACAGAACCTATTCCATAGAGTTGTGAGGATCAAATGAGTTAGTGGATGGAGAGTATTAGAACATAGGAAGCAGTGGGTGAGTGTTGCTGTTATTGAATTAACTGCTTAGTTGGTTGGTAGGGCTGCTTGGGGAATTGCCTTGAGACGGAATCTTAAGGTCAAGTCCGGGCCCAGTAGAAGATCCGATCCTAAGAGCTGTTGTGGCCGCTGATGTGGGAGGGGCTAGCAACATCCGAGTCTCGTGGTTTCATCTCTGGTTGGGTTGATAAAACCCACGGCAAGACCTACGGGGCTGAATCCATCTTTCAATAGATATGGAGGCAACATTTGCAGAGTATGAAGAATGGTCAGAAGACCCAATACCGGAGTCGGTGATTCAGAACTATAACAAAGCACTGCAGCAGCTGGAGAAATACAAACCCTATGAAGAGGCGCTGGTAAGTGTTGGCCTCTTTTACGGTAAACGCGTCCCTGCAAACTTTACCCTGATCGATAGTTGCAAATAAAGCAGTGTCTTTAAAATCTGTTTTGTTGTGAAATATGTAGAGTGTATAAATGTGTACGTGCAGTTTACATCCTAATAATAAAGTGAACGTCCATGTACCCACCACCCAGGTTAAGAAATAGAACATTGCCAGTACCTTAGAAGTCTCCTATGTGCCCCTCTCCGATTGCTTCCTCTTCCCTCTCCCGAGAGGTAATCACTTTCCTGACTTTTGTGATAATCATTCCCTCGCTTTTCTTTATAGTTTTACAATCTACGAACATACCTTTGATTAACGTGTTGTTTAATTTTGCTTGTTTTTTGAGCTTTTCTATAATGGAATCATGCTGTGTATTTTCTTTCATCGACCGTGTTTTTGGGTTGTACCCGTGTTGATAAGTATAGTCCGTTTGTTTCCACGGCTATCGAGTTGTGTATGTGTGTGCCTCGATTTGTTGACTCGTGGTTCCTAGGTAGTTGGGTCGCTTTCCCGCGTTTTGCCGGGAGGAGCAGCATGTTTCCGACCGTTCTTGGATGTATCTCTTGGTACACGTGTGAGGAGAGTTCCTCCAGAGCGTGCACCTAGGAATGGAATTGCTGGATCGTCCCGTCCTGCGGGACTGTTTTCCGCGTCATCGGCTGACGCTCCTAGCGGGGGGTTCTCAGCGAACTCGGGGTTCTCGTCGCCCTCACCAGCCTTGGATATCGACATACTCAAATTTTACCCGTTCTGATGGATCTGAGTTGTAGCTTTAATTCGCATTTCCCTGGTTACTGCTAAAGTTGAGCATTTTTTCACATCTGTTGGTATTCAGGTTTCCTTTTTTGTGAGCTACCTGTTGAAGTCTGTGACTCATTTCCCTTTCATTTGTGTTTTTTTTTAATTAATTCGGAGGAACCTCAGATCTTAATCCTTACTTTTGGTTGTATGTATCGCAGAAACTTCCCCCAAGTTTGTGATTTGTCTTTTCAAGGTGTTTAATGGCATCTTTTGATGCCTGGTTCTTAATTTTACTCTAATTGGATTTATCATTCTTTACCTTACAGTTTGCGCTTTTGTTATGCTTAAGAAATCTCTCCATGTTCCAAGCTCATGGCTGTTCTTAGCTCTGTTTTCTTCTGAAAGTTTATAGTTGTGTGTTTCATGTTTAGATCTTCGTATGGAATTGATTTTTGCATATAGCATGAGATGGGGTCCAGTTTCATTTTTCCATATGAGAACCAGTTTTCCAGCACCAATTTTGATCATTCCATCTTTCCCTCGTTGATGTGCCGGCCCACATCTGTCATAGATTAGCTCTCCATTTGTGTATCTGTTTCTGGGCTTTCTATTCTGCCCCACTGGTTTATATTATACTATCGTAATACTGATAGTTTTATAAATTTTGCTCGTAGGTGACATGAATCCCACCCATGTTGTTCCTCTTCAAGAGTGTTTTGTCTTTCTTTAGTCCCTTTTTTTTTTTAATAAATGTTATTTATTTATTAAGTTTATTTGTTTATTTTGAGATAGAGACAGAGCGTGCGAGCAGGGGAGGGGCAAAGAGAGAGGGAGAGAGAGAATCCCAAGTAGGCTCCACGCTGCCAGCACAAAACCCGATGCGGGGCTCAAACCCACAAACTGTGAGATCATGACCTGAGCCAAAATCAAGAGTTGGACGCTTAACTGATAGAGCCACCCAGGCACCCCTGTTTTAGTTCTTACTGCTTCTGTTGAATAGAATCAGCTTTTCAAATTTTATTTAAAAAGCTGTTGAATTTTTTTTGTTGTTGCAATTACATTTTCTCTGTAGATCAATGTGGGGAAGAATATACATCTTTAAAATTCTGAGTCTTCCAATCTATGAACGTGGTTTATAGGTCTTTGCTATTTAGGCTGTGTCTTTCTGTAAAATTGTATAAATTTATTTTTGTTTTCTATATTAATTTTTGTTTTCTTTATAAATTCTTATCAATGATTTATTGATTCTTTTGGATTTTCTGTGTTGACCATAGTATTTGGCTTTTGTTTTCTTGACCATAAGATTGTCTGTAAGTAGTGTTTTCCAGCCTTTCTTGGCCTTAGAATACTTTCAGCTTCATTTACCATGTCCCAGACTTACACTCTTGTGTTCTTGTATTTCTTGTCTTTTTGTTTAACCTGAGAGGCATCCTTGTTAATCTTGCATTATACAGCCCCACCCTGTCTGCATTCACTTATGTGCATTTCCTGTTTTTCTTTGCTCTTTTTCCCCCGTCTTGCATCATAGAGCTTTCATCTGGGATCTTTTTTTTTTTTTTTTTTTGCTTCAGATATACCCTTTGACAGTCTCCTGCACTGGATATTTGCTGGTGACAGATGGTCTCAGTTTTAATTTGACAAGGTCTTTCACTTTGGTCTCCTTGAAAGTTCATTTCTCAGGATGTAGAATTCTCGACTGACAGTTACGTCTCCTGTCTTGCTTCTGTCATTGGCTGTTAAGAAGTCAGCTTCTTTGATGCCAATCCTTGTTTTTTCTCTGGCCCATTTTAAGATCTCTTTGGTTTTGTTTGATGTCCTGTAATTTCATTACAGTAGGTCCAGGGGTGGATATCTTTGTATTTATCCTTTTGGGGGTTAGTTGGGCTTCTTGGCTCTGTTTTTGGTATCTTGTGGCATGGTAAGGACAGAGACTTTGAGAGCCAGGCTACCTCGAGTTTGAATGTTAGCTCTGCCAGTTACTAGCTCTCAGACTTCGTTCTTAGCCGCCTTGTGTATCGGTCGCCTTGAATGTAAGAGGGGGTAATAATGACACCTCATTGTGAAGATCACATCCTTAATAATAGATCTTATACCAGCAAAGGCTTAACCTTCACTTAGATTTTGTTCTTAGTATTTCTTGTTTCTTTGCCGGTTTGATGTTTTTCAAGACGTTTTTCATATTTAATCCAGCAATTTTAAGTTGTTTTCAGTGGCAGTCTGCCTGCGTAACTAGTTTGTCATTACAACTAGAAACCGAGGCTCTCTACAACGCCCTCTTTCTATGTTCAGAGCGTGCGTGCTCTCCTGCTGGCCCGCGTGTGCTCTGTCTCCCTTTTTCACATGTAAATGATTGGAGGTGGTTGTGTTTCTCAAAGCGTCATTGGTGAAATCCTCATCCAGTTTGATGTTAGGATCTTCAGCAGAGGGTGGCTGAAAAGCAAAGTTGAATAAGGTTTTTGTCTGAAAAGAATTCGGACTGTTGGTCTTTGGAGCAGTCAGCATTCGGCCTCGTGTCTTCCCTTTTCTGCCTGTGCCTGCGTCCCGGCGGGAGCTGGTATGTGGGATGAGAAACCTGAAGTGCCTCACGGCACCGAAGTGCTCCAGTGTGGTTGCCCTCACTCGCTCAGTAGGCCAAGGAAGGGACTTCTTCGGAGCGATGGCTAGCCGTGGTCATTGGCAAAGGTGTTTCTCCTTCATTTGGTTTCTGGTGGATGCTCTCATCAGAAATCCTGTGGCCTAGGGATGGGTCCGGGAAAGGGTTGATGGAGTCTTTGTAACCGTTGCCGTGGAGAGGCACCCCGACCCTCACTCTGCCGGTCAGATTGCGGAGGTACCCGGGGTGGGGATTGGTGATTCCGATTGACGTAGCCAGTCTTGCCAGGATTTAATATGAAGATGTGTTGTGCTTCCTCCCGGTGTCGAGTGGCGCATCTCGACCTCATTGTGCTTCCCCCGCCTTCCCTAGCTGCAAGCAGAGGCACCCAGACTGGCCGAATATCAGGCGTACATCGATTTTGAGATGAAAATCGGCGACCCTGCTCGCGTCCAGTTGATCTTCGAGCGCGCCCTGGTCGAGAACTGCCTCGTCCCAGATTTGTGGATCCGCTACAGTCAGTACCTAGTAAGACGACCTGACTTGTTCTAACTTCGTTTCCTTTTTACCGATTGAGAGTCTACGCGAAGGAACTCAGCCAGGGCGCCGGGAGTCAGCCGCGTGCTGCTCCTCTCTGCGCTCTCCCCTTTCCCTCATCTTCCTTTCGCCCTGTTGGCCGACCCGTGAGGTTCTGCTGTTTCAAGTCCCATCAGACTGATCACGCTAACTGTGGGAAAAATGGGCACGGTTTTCCTGTCGAGGGCTTTGCGACACCGATGTTTTTCTTTTCACTTTGTATTCTGGAGAAAGTGTACACCTGGCACATAGATGAGGAAAGGCGGAACCTGGCGTGCCGTCACCCAGCTTCAACAGTTAACTCACGGCACTAGTCTAGTTCCATCTGTGTGCTTACCTTCTTCCCCCTTCCACGTGAAGCAGATCCAGAAGTCACATCTCACTGGCGAGTACGTCGGTATGTGCGTACGAAAGATTTGAGTCAGGGTGCATACTGGGTCCATCCACGCGGATAGGCTGATATCCCTTAAAGCTGTTTTCATGTCTGGTCTCCCCTCTCCTCAATTCCCCTTTGCGATTTTTTTGTCGAAGAGACCAGTCACGAGAATTTCTAAGGAAATTTCTTTTGTCAGCTGGTCGTGCTGGAAAGGTCTCGTGGATGGTGAAGCCTGTAACAGTAGCATTGTATCTCCTCACCGTGAACTTCTTTATCGTAGGATCGGCAGCTGAAAGTAAAGGATTTGGTTTTATCTGTACATAATCGTGCCGTGAGAAACTGCCCCTGGACAGTCGCCCTGTGGAGCCGTTACCTCTTGGCCATGGAAAGACACGGAGTTGACCATCAAGTGATTTCCGGTGCGAATGTTTTTGTGGGAAGACTCTTAAACTTTCTGTTCCAAGCCAGAAAGATAGCTGTCACAGAGTCATTAGGTCAGCCTTTCCCTGGGTGTTGAGTTTGGGATATTGGGTATTAGTGACAAAAAAGGCCCTAAGTGGGAGATAACTTGGTTGTGTTTTTGTCTTCTCAGAGCCAAAGAATGCTGACATTCTTTGTGATTTTCCAAGAAGTTGGGTCTTCTCTCCAATCTGACTTGGTCTGGAATTCTCTTAGTGTAGGACATCGTGTGGAATTTACCCCTTTTAGAACACGGTCCAAATCCTGTAGTAGCTTTTCTTTTGAACATGTCTCTCTAGCTCACTTCACTTTGTTGTATCCTGTCATTATTGTTTTAAGTCATACAGTATCTGATAGTCAGTAGAGGTTTTTGTAACAGTCTTGAGAACTTATATCAGCTTCTTTTTGAATTGGTGACAAATCCTGGCTTTTTCTTCAATTCCAGCGACCTTCGAGAAAGCTTTGAGTGCCGGCTTCATTCAGGCCACTGATTATGTGGAAATTTGGCAGGCGTACCTTGATTACCTGAGGAGAAGGGTTGATTTCAAACAAGGTATTTCAATTCGTGTGTCAGATGCGGTTCTGACTTTTTTCTCAACATACGTTTTGCTGAGATGTCCCAGGTTGCCCGGATACATCATGATTAGGCAAATGATGTAGACCAGCCACTGGTAACTGTTTGCCCCCAGAAATGTTGGCTATTGAAGTCTTCTAACAAGTCCTGCTGTGAGTTGTAAAGGAAGAGAGTTAAGGTCCTTCTCTTTTATTCTGGCTCCTGCAGCCTCTTTAGTCTCATTTCTCTCCTCTCTCCCTTCTGTAGATCCTAAATAGTTCTTTAGATAGGACTCCTGTATGTCTTTGAAATCTTTGAATCTCTGTAGGATCCCCTGCCTTCTTCCCTTTTCTCCTCAAAAAAAAAAAAAAAAAAAAAAAAAAAGCGTCAGAAACCCCTGACTTGCACTCATGCAGGTGGCCTTCGGCCCTTCTCCCAGCTGGGCGAGACCCCCTCTGCTGGGGTCCCACACGCGGCACCCCGTGCTCACCTTTGTTGTGCTGTCCGTGATGTGTGCTGTTGTAGCCTTTCTCCCCAGCTATGTGATGAGGGCAGGCGCTGATGCCAGATGCACAACAGGCCCCCAGGAGCTTCACTGTGGGATTTAAAAGATAAAAAAAGACACGGTATGTGGTTTCACGAAGCCAAACCTCTTTTGCAATTTCTGACAGACTCCAGTAAAGAGCTGGAAGAGCTGAGGTCTGCGTTCACTCGCGCCTTGGAGTATCTGAAGCAGGAGGTAGAGGAGCGTAAGTGTGGCTTCGACCCGTTCCCTTTTCCGCTCGTCTCCTGTTCGTGGTGGGTGTGCCTTCTCAGTCAGAGGCTCCGGGCCTCTAAATTGATTTCTGATTTTGACTAAGTCTGTTCTTACAGGTTTCAATGAGAGCGGAGATCCAAGCTGCATGATCATGCAGAACTGGGCTAGGATTGAGGTAAACGTCTCCGACACGCCTGTCGGTTCCAGCCCGCTTTGAGGGACGTGTGTGTCGTTAATGTGGCTGAAGTTGGGTCCGAGTCTTAGGTGATGGTCCAGGGTCTGTAAGGGTCTCTGTTACATATCTAGCTCGGTGCACATTCACTTATACCTTAGAGAAAACACTGGCACGCAGTTAAGAAGCTATGCGGCGGACATTGGAACGCCCATCACCCTGCACCTCTTGCCTCCGTCCCTCAGTGCCTTGTTCGTCAGGCTGTACCGGGTGTGGACCGTTCGCCAGGTGTTTCACTGTGTGCTGGGGAGGTAGACCTGCCTCGTGCTCCTAAGGCTCTCATCTCGTGTAGGAGACAGGAGTTTGACGGATAATTAGGGGACACAGTGAATTGAGTGTTCTTGTTGGACCAAGGACCCCGAGTCAAGAAGATACGGAACCCGCCCTTGATCAGCTCACAGAACTGTGAAATTTTTTTTTTAACATATATTTATTATGTTTATTTTTGAGAGAGAGAGAGAGAAAGAGAGGGAGAGAGCGGGGGAGGGGCAGAGAGAGAGAGGGAGACACAGAGTCTGAAGCGGGCTCCAGGCTCCAAGCTGTCAGCACAGAGCCCGATGCAAGGCTCGAACCCACGAACCGCGAGATCGTCACCTGAGCCGCAGTCGGACGCTTAACCGACTGAGCCCCCCAGGCACTTCCAGAATTGTGAAGTTCGAAGCACATTTTATTTTCTGAGAGGGGTCAGGTCAAAGAAACGGATGTCTGTCGGGTTCACAGAGAGGTTCGCTTGCCCAAGTGGCACAGCAGGGGGCCTCCTCCTAGAGCAGTCTTTCTTTCTCCGCATTGCCTCAGATTAAACACTCGTAGTTCAGCTTGATAAAAATAAAACACAGTTGTCTAGCTAGTTCTGTCGTAAGTACCTGTGGGCTCCTGCTCTTTGCTCTCAAATAGGTTAGGCAGGCAGCTAGAGGCTTGTCCCCTTGGAGAGGCTGGAGTGGTTGAGCCGAGCCCGTCGCCGTGGAAGGTGGCTGGGAATGTCCAGGGAGTTACGTCACATGCACAGTTAGTGGGGGGTTTTTAAAGCCTGTCTGTTTGAGGTGTGTTTTGCTATGGGTGCCAACGTCGGTAAGGTTTGAATCTTTCCTAACGGAGCCCATTAATGCGTTTCAGGCTCGACTGTGCAATAACATGCAGAAAGCTCGGGAACTCTGGGACAGCATCATGACCAAAGGGAACGCCAAGTATGCCAACATGTGGCTTGAATATTACAACCTGGAAAGGTAACTGATCTGGGGGTGCTTTTGGTGGTGCTTGTCAGGGGTAACCCGTCTTCCCTCCCGGCTGACTCCTGCCAGCTTGGGCCTGCTCCTTACCGCAGGCCGGGTCCCCCCCCCCGCCCCGATTAGCCTCTCTTTTGTTGGTGGCTGTGTGTATAATGGGCGAGGCTAGGGAACCGAACCTCCTGTTTTATGCTTGGGCTTGTCTTACAGCCGTGCGTTTCTTTCTGTTTGTTATTTTGGTTTGTTTTGATTTTTGGAGATGAATGTTTTCTGTGACTTTTGGGGGGAACTATTTTTTATATTTGCTTTGGATGTAAGAGTAGAAAATACTAAAAAACGAAGAGAAAAAAACCCCCAAATTTTCTGTAGCGACAGACCCAGAGGACATAACCCCTGTTAGCTAATAGTTTGGGTATGTTCCTTGAGATTTTTTTAGATTGAAATTTTTTAAAAATTATTTTTATTTTAGGGGCACCTGGGTGGCTCAGTCGGTTAAGCGCCGGACTTTGGCTTAGGTCATGATCTCACGGTTTGTGGGTTTGAGCTCCGTGTGCTGACGGCTCAGAGCCTGGCGCCTGCTTCGGATTCTGTGTCTCCCTCTCTCTCGGCCCCTCCCCTGCTCACAGTCTGTCTCTTTCTCTCTCTTTCTCAAAAATAAATAAACATTAAAAAAAAATTATTTTTATTTTATTCTTTTGAGGAAGCGCATGCACGAGTTAGGGAGGGGCACAGGGAGAGGGAGAATCTTAAGCAGGTTCCACGCCCAGTGCAGAGCCCCATGTGGGGCTCGATCCCATGACTGTGAGATCATGGCCTGAGCCTAAATCAAGAGTTGAATGCTTAAGTGACTGAGCCACCCAGGTGCTCTGTAATTTTTTTGTTGTTGTTTTAAAGAAAATGGAATGATAGCGTACATTATAAATCTCTGAAGCTATTTTAAATAAATAAGATGTGACCAATGATATTTATCACGGGGGGGAAGATGTAAAAAATATGACCAGCTTTTCTATTTCATTGTGTCTTGAACATTGTGTGTCAATAAATATATTTGTCTATATATTCTTTTTGAGTATTTTGGATTTTACCCCAATTTAAAAAACAACATGTACTCAAAATAGACAGTTACAAAACTGTGTGGTAGAAAGTGAAAGTTTCTTCCCATCTCATCCCCAGAGATATGACTACTATTAAAGCTTATGAGCAGCGCCTGGGTGGCTCAGTGGGTTAAGCATCTGACTCTTGATTTTAGTTCAAGTCCTCACGGTTCGTGGGATTGGGCCCCGTATCAGGCTCTGCACTGACCGCATGGAGCCTGCTTGGGATAGTCTCTCTCCCCCTCCCCCTCCCCCCCTCCCCCTCTCCCCCTCTCTCTCTCCCTCTCCCTCCCTCCCTCCCTCCCTCCCTCCCTCTCTCCCTCCCTCTCTCTCTCTCTCTCTCTCTCTCTCTCTCTCTCTCTCTCTGGCTCTCCCCTATGCACACATGTGCTATCTGAAAATAACTAACCATTTAAAAAAAAAAAAAAAGCTTGTTGAATATTCCTCTAGACCAGCAGTTCTCAGATTTTTTGGTCAGGATCCCTTACACTCTTAAAGTTTAAGAACCCGGAGCAGCTTTTGTTTATGTGAGTTCTGTGTATTTAATGGACCACATTAGAAACATTGATACATCTTCCTAAGTATCAATATCACTGTATTAGAAAGTGAAAGACTGAAACATAATTTTATTGTCACGATAATAAATTCATTATGTTTAACATAAAGAATATATTATTTATGAAAAATGATTATTTTCCAAACCCCGAAATAACTTAGAAAAGTGGCATGGTTTTGTATTTTTGCGAGTATCATTAGTTTGGGTTAGAAGATTGCTGGATTTTGCATTTGCTGTATTGTGAATTTGCATTGAAGAATATGAAGAAAATTTGGCTTCACGCAGATAGGAGGCTAGAAGAGAGAAGGGTATTTTAGTAAGCTTTTCAGGTAAGTATGGATATTCTTTCATACTAGAGCAAGATTCGGCAAGTAGTAGTTTCTTTAAAAAGTTTATTTAGATGTTTTTATTTATTTTTGAGACAGAGAAAAAGCACGAGCTGGGGAAGGGGCAGAGAGAGAGGGAGACAGGAACTGAAGTGGGCTCCACGCTAACAGCAGAGAGCCTGATGCAGGGCTCAGACTCATGAGTTTTGAGATCATGACCTGAGACGAAGTGAGATGCTTAGCCGACCGAGCCACCCAGGCGCCCCAGCAAGCAGTTTCTTAATAGTTGCGATGTGGCACCTGAAACCGTATCATTGGATTTCTGAGACTCTTACGCTAATATCCATTGGTCTGTTTTGTACTTTGAATGGACCTTTTACCAAATATGCATGGTTCTGTGACCTGCATTGTTCATGTGGAAAATACTCAATCACTGAGTCACGCAGCTCTACACAGTATCGACACATTTCATAATACGGTATTTTAAAAGGTATCGTTTTGGTGATCTTAGAAAAGTCTGTTCAGGTGGAACCTGTCAGCCTCAAAGTGGCAGATACGGATTTTCCTAAATCGGGATTTTCACTTGAAAGTTGCGCTGTTAACACGGCAACAGATACAGTTCGTGGTTTTCCTTGAAGTGACGAACCCACTTCATTAATTTTCAGAAATGTCTGCCAGATTCTCAGGTCTCCATAACCATAGGTTTTGTCGCTCAGCTCTTTTCTCAAGTAAAAATGTTGTTTCCTGAGAAAACAAACTAGTTCAGCTTGCCCCCTAAACAAAAGGATCTCTTCTTTGGGACAACCGTCGTACTCGGGTGTGCAGAAAAAGCACCTTATGTGTGCACGTCTCCTTTTGTCCCGCAGGATGTGAAAACTGTGCTGCCTTGATTTGTGCTAAGGGCCACCGTAGCTTTTGCACCGTCAGTGCAAATGTCAGCACAGTGAAAAAGTCAGTTCGTGTTCAGTAACAACGAAAGTAGTTTTGACTTTGCAGATCCCCTCCCTGAAAGGGTCTCGGAGACCCTCTGGGGTGACGTGGATCGTACTCGGAGAACCGCCGCTCTAATTTTTTATTTTTTAGCGTCCTAATACGTATTTATAATATTTACATATGTTTGTAAGTTTTTAAAAAATAGAAATGGGAACGTAGTGTTTCATAGCTGCTGTTACTAAGAGAATATTGTTTATTGGGATGAGCAATCTTTCCACTGCTAATCACAATAAACTGTATTCTCTTAGTAACAGCAGTTACCAAAAGATGGGACTCTGGGCATGAAATCTGGCAGTCTGCTGGATCAGTGATTCTTCCCTTGGGTAGGACAGCATTCTAGAGTTTCTCTAAGGACTTGATCAAGTTATATGGCATTCTTAGATCTCCCACCTGTGTTGCATATGCAGGTGCTGTAAAGGCGGGTCACCTGGTCGCAGACTACTGCCCCAGGTGCATTTTCCAGCAGCATCTGGTTGCTAAAGGCAAGAGTGGCTTAGAAGAAAGCCTTAGCTTTTGACTGGAGGAGAAAGGAGAAAGTATTAGAAGCAGAGTGGTGCAAAGAGCTGTGGGCAGTTCTGGAAGCTAGAGCCTCCTCAGAAGCTAGAGTTGCTGCAGAGCTTCTGATCTTGTGTCGCTGCCTGTGAGAACACGGCCTCTCCTTCTCTGTGCCTGCTGCTTTGTGTCCTGGTGGCAGCCACGGTTTGTTTTCTGTCCTAGGGCACACGGTGACACCCAGCACTGTAGGAAGGCTCTGCACCGGGCCGTCCAGTGCACCAGTGACTACCCCGAGCACGTCTGTGAAGTGTTGCTCACCATGGAGAGGACAGAAGGTGGGGCCCCTCCGCTCTCGGCTTCTGGCTTGGAGTCTGTCCCATTTGCCGGTTGGTCTCAAGACTATAGTCTGAGGACAGACTGTGTACGGGTACAGCCGCTCACATGGCACTCAGTGATTAGAGCGTTGATGGCACTCGCTAGTGAGTCCACATCCTCTCGCCCCTCTTCTGAGAGTCTCTGGGTACAAGGAGGGCTCTCTGTGATGCGCCCTGGCACAGGGTTCTCTTCATTCTTTGCGGTGGGCAAAGCAGCCCTGTCTGCTCACTAGGTACCGGCAGCACTCCTCCGTCACCCCCGGTCATGACAGAGACATCTCCAGACTTGTTCCCTGGGGAGTCAGCTCGCAGTTCAGAGTCCCTGCTCTAGCACAATGTCACGCACACAAAAGGCCTGTTGAGGGGCAAAGGGCTGAACGTGGCCCTCGGTGGGGTGTGCGTCCCTTGTCCTAGCTGAGAGCCTCGGTATTAAGTTCTCAGTAGGAAATTGCATTTATCTATGGGTGTTGATCTAGATTTGGGGTACGAACCCCTCGGAACTGGAAACAAAACACGGAAGCAACAAAAGCAAATAAAAAACACCCTAACATTTATCATTTGAGCAGCTCTTAAAATCCTTCATCTTCGTGTAAATGCCTTGTACCCGTTACATTAGAATGTCTTCTTAATCTTTGCCATGGAGAGCCCATAATAGATCGTATTCTGGTTTTCAAGTCTCTTCTAAAAGAAAAGGGATGTTTTAGACATATCTGGGAGGACTATTCACATTCTGAAAGGCTCAAGCCTGCCATAAGGAAGTCCTAAAATGGGGAGCCGACTCTCCGGTTTTTATTGTCTGATGGGAGAGATCTCTGGTAGAGGTGCGGGGAAATTAAGAAAATTTTATACTGTTGCATCCTTGCAAATGCAAAAAAGTTAAAGTTTGCTTCTCTTTCTGTCAAGGTACTCTAGAAGATTGGGATATAGCTGTTCAGAAAACCGAAACTCGATTAGCTCGTGTTAATGAGCAGAGAATTAAGGTGATGATGCTTATTTAAAGTCCTAGAACCTCTGCTAGCTGTTTCGACTGTGTTTCGTATGGATATTTCTTGTCAAAACCTTTGAGGTCTTAAGTATCGTTTGCTCAGAGAATATTAATTAGTGAAACACTTGAATCCGCATTGAAGCCTATCTTGTATCATTTTCTTGGATTGGCTCAAAATTTGAGCCCCAGCAATAAGTATGTAGTGGGGGGGATTTGGGACCTAAAAGTTATTGGGCTATAGTTGAAAGAGATAGAATGGAGCCCCACGTAGCCCGGTGATTGGAACTTGAACCCGTCCCAGTTAATGAGAGCCCCGGTTTTACGATGTGTTTCTTCCTTTTGGTGAGTAATTCCTGGGGACACTGCAGAGCATCCTGTAGACTTGAGACACAGAACCCTAAGAATCCTGGATAAGCCCTGGCCGGGAAAGTTGTGAGGACACCCTCCTCCTCCTCCTGGCGACCTCTCCTCTCCCTGGGGTAGTGAATTTCCACTCCCAAGTCCCCTTTCCTCGCCACTCCCCATGGGTCCGTAGAGTTCCCGCAGTCGCCGCATTTTAGTGATGCGTCCGTGTTCCCAACTTCCCAGGTTGCGGAGAAGGAAGCGGCGCTCGCCCAGCAAGAAGAAGAAAAGGCAGAACAGCGGAAGAGGGCCCGGGCTGAGAAGAAAGCGTTAAAAAAGAAGAAAAAGACCAGAGGCGCAGACAAGCGCAAAGCAGAAGAGGATGATGAGAAAGAGTGGGGCGATGATGAAGAAGGTAAAGCTTTCTGGAAATGCTACTTGGGAGCATCTCCAAGTTCCAGTGAAGTTATGAAAAACATCCAGAGAACTTTTGTCTTAAGCCATGTGAGAATAAGTTGCTCGCATGGTGCCCCATCACCCTTCCTGTCCCTCTCCACCGTCCACATGCGTGACTTCCCCCTGCTCGGGCTCCATGCCGTGTGCCATTCCCTGCCCTGCAGCCACCTCGGCCTGTCTTCCCGGCCTCCACTCCCTCCACTGTACCATCGTCCCCCCTCCGCCTGCCTGCTGTGTGGAACCCCCCTCACCCACTCGGGCTCCCACACCCCAGCTGCCCCTGCCCCTCATCCTCTCAGGCTCCAGCATCCCGCACCGCAGCCCCAGCCTGCACGGGCACCTGCCTTGTTCGGCCTGCCAAATGGTTCTGACTTGGTAGAGTCTTCAGCCAGTGTTTCTCTTGCCCCTGCCATTCCAGGGCTGGGCAGGTGTGGGTCAGGTTTATTTCAGCAGCGTCAGTCAAGGTAAAAGCATTGTCTCTAGACATTAAGGGACGCCATACGTTTTCCTAGTACAATGGTGTCAACCAGAGGGAAATAGTAACGGAGCCATCATCCAATTGAACGACCTTTTGCTTATGCACCTTTTTGGGGCCTTCAGAATGACCATGTATGGGTAGCTCACAGTCCTAGGGCTCCAGGTTTAGCAGGAAAGGCAGATGTGACGTGTCTGCAGTGGTGGGTAGTCAGGATCGTGGGAGAGCACGGTGTGGATCAATGGCGGAGGCCAAAGGGCCACTGGCGGGTCAGCTGTCTGCAGGAAAGACTTCACGCATCTCGGCATCTGGAGGCGGGAGGGGTCGCTGTCAAGTGCAAAGGAAGGGAAAGGTAAAGCAAACAGTGCCACTGACAGCGAGGCACGAGGCACAGACGAGCCTGGCATTTTCTCTGAGTGGCAGGTAGCTGGGTTTGAGCCCCGATGCGTGCTGGGGGCGGTGTGCTGGCATAGGGGAGGCTGGGGGAGGCGAGGCCGGAGGAGCTGGCCGGCCTGCCCACTCAGGGCCGCTCTTGAATGCAGCGTGCAATGGTTAGACTTCATTAGGAAGGCAGTGGGGAGTTGATGGAAAGGTCTGGAAGTGGGGCCAGTGCCAATTGGCTTCCAGGACCGTTCCTCTGGAGGCAGTGGGGCAGATGGGTTGGAGTGGAATGTTGTTAAACTCTGCTGAAGGACACGAGACAGCAGTGAACAGTTTAGGGACTGCAGTGCTGTGTAGATGTGGAGCCCGTACTGCAGAGTCACCCAAGGGGCTTGTTTAAATTCAAGTCTCCCGGCCCCGTCCCTCCGTTGCTGCCCCAGCAAAAGGGGTACTAGAGCATTTGCCACCTGAAGTTGGAGATCCCCTGCCCTTTGATGCAGGTGACTCTTGAACCTTGAGGGTTAGGGATGCCGACCTCCCGCACAGTCAGAAATCCGCGTGTAACTTTTGATTCCCCCCAGACTTAACTACTGCTAGCCTACCGTTGACTGGGAGCCTTCCCGGGATGATGTCAGCAGTTGACTAACACATATTTTGTGCGTCACGTATGTTCTATACTGTATGCTTATAATGAGGCTACAGAAAAAACGTAATTGCAAAAACCAGAAGAGAAAGTACATTGCCATGCTGGATGGTATTTATCAGAAAAGTCCACGTGCAAGTGCACCTGCGCAGTTCAAAACCGTGTTGTTCAAGGATCAACTGTATAATTAAGAGTGGACGATGGGGGACGCCTGGGTGGCTCAGTCAGTTAAGCATCGCCTTCAGCTCAGGTCATGATCTCGTGGTGTGTGAGTTCGAGCCCCGCGACGGGCTCTGTGCTGACAGCTCAGGGCCTGGAGCCTGCTTTGGATTCTGTCTCCCTCTCTCTCTCTGCCCCTCCCCCACTGATACACACACTCTCTCCAAAATAAAAAAAATTAGGAAGAAAAAAGAGTGGGTGATGGGGACTTAAGTGATCACCTGATTTAGTCCACTTACCTGAATGTAACTGAGGCCCAGAAAGTGGGGGGACAAGTTGAATGGGTGAAGCAAGACTTGACAGAGGGCGTGGTATGGCCCAGGTCCAGAGAGTGTGTCCTGGGCAGCTGCCACAGACCAGCCGTTTGTGGTGGGAGGAGAACTTTCCCCGCAAGAGCACTTAGGGGGAACAGCTCGCTGAAGAGAAGAAATCTTAATCGTTGCTACTTTGCTTCCTTCAACCTGTAGAGCAGCCTTCCAAACGCAGAAAGGTTGAGGACAGCACTCCCTCAGCTGGAGAAGCACAGGACCGAGAGCCGGAAGCGGGACTCCTGGGGAAAAGTGTGCCCGTGGACGTGGACCCCCCCTCAAAGCAGAAGGAGAGGGCGGCCGCCCTGAAGAGGGACGTGCCCAAGGTGCCCCACGACAGCAGCAAGGACAGCATCACCGTCTTCGTCAGCAACCTGCCCTACAGCATGAGTGAGCCGGACGTGCAGCTCCGGCCGCTCTTTGAGGCCTGTGGGGAGGTGGCGGAGATCCGGCCCATCTTCAGCAACCGGGGCGATTTCCGAGGCTATTGCTACGTGGAGTTTAAAGAGGAGAAGTCCGCCCTGCAGGCGCTGGAGTTAGACCGGAAGAACGTAGAAGGGAGGCCGATGTTTGTTTCCCCCTGTGTGGATAAGAGCAAAAATCCCGATTTCAAGGTGGGTCTGTGCAACACGACGCCTTTCGTGTTGGGTTGCTGTGGACAGAGCGAACGCTTTTCTCCTGGAGCCGCTAACATTTAGCGTCCACGTGCGGTATCTGTAGTCTGGTAACTGCCGCGTTAACCGGGGTCTGTTCTGAGCTGGGTAGCTGAGGCCTGACTCCTGGCTCGGTTTCTTCGAGCCCGCGCTGGTTGACACGTGATGAGAACATTAGGAACCGTAACAATGGCTGTTTGCCGCTGAATTTAGCAGTGGAGAGGGGGCGGGGGGGGGGGTGGTGGCCGTGTGAGGTATTTAACATACTGCCTCGTCGGCTCCTTGCCCACACTAGGAGATCAGCCGCTTCCATTCTTGCCATGTTCTGGAGGAGGAAGTTAAAGTGACTTGCTTGGAGTGGTGCCATTAACAATTCACAGCACCCGGGGGCGCCTGGGGGGCTCAGTGGGTTAAGCGTCAGACTTTGTCTCAGGTCACCATGCGGCTGTTCATGGGTTCGAGCCCCACATCAGTTTCTGTGCTGACAGCTCAGAGCCTGGAGCCTGCCTCAGATTCTGTGTCTCCCTCGCTCTCTGCCCCTCCTCTGCTCATGCTCTCTCACTCAAAAATAACAAACAGTAAAAAACAAACAAACAAACAAAAAAACCAATCTGTAGCGCCCAGGGTTGGCTCCCGTCTCCAGGCTGAGTCTGGTATGCACTAGGGTGTGGTGTGCTGGATGGGGCTGTGGGTGCTTGACTTCGTTTCCTTCCCTTCTTTCTGTAGGTGTTCAGGTACAGCACTGCCCTGGAGAAACACAAGCTGTTTGTCTCGGGCCTGCCTTTTTCCTGCACTAAAGAGGAACTGGAAGAGATCTGTAAGGCTCATGGCACCGTGAAGGACATCAGGCTGGTTACCAACCGGGCGGGCAAACCGAAGGTCAGTGTCTGCGTGCGATGCGTTAGCCTCCCAAGGCTCGGGCCAGCCTCGTTCTCCATCTGTTCAGGCTATTAGGTTCTGAGTGGGTTTCTCTGCTGAGAAACGACAGGTTGACAGAATGTTAGGACACTTGGTTCTACTTGCATTTGGACTCGGATTGGCTCGTTTCCAGCTAATTATGCTAAAAAGAATAGGGCATCGGCCGTGGTGGGGAACCTGCCCTGAATTAGCAGGAGCCTCAGCGCAGACCCCTGGCTGTGAGGTGTGGGCGAGGTGCCCTCTTCCGGAGCGAGCGCCCTCTTGCCCAGGCTGGCCCCTTCACTAGGCCTCCAGCCACCACTTCCCGTCCCTCCCCGAGACCCCATCACGTCCTCCCCTTAGCCCCCCTGGGCGCCTTGCGAGATCCTTTTTGTGCGACATTCTGAGTAGTTGTTCAGGCACGTGTTTGGATGACCTCTCGTTCCCCCGGCCGTCCAGGGTGATGGAGAGTTGAAGACTATGAAGCAAGGAGGGGCCGAGGTGCAGACATGAGGGCTCATCCCGTGTCCAGCCGCCTCATCCATTCGTTTTTGCTGGATTTATACTGGTCCGTCTGTCCGTTTCTTTCCTTCGTTATTCTTATCTTTTTTTTCTTTCCTTTTTTTTTTTTCTTTTTTTTTGCTGGAGCAAGCATGAGGTGTACCAACCTCACAAAGATGATCTGAAGTTACAGTCGGTGGCAGAAACAGAGGAAGAGTAGGGCCAGCGAATAAATCTGTAGACAAAGGACGGTGGCGGTGGGGGGAGGGAACCCGATGACGGGGTGCCTGCCCGGTACCGGCTTCCAGAACTGAGGGAGGAAGTCGTGTCTGGCTGCGCAGCACCTCACCTGACGGCTCCGGCTCTGCCTCTTTCAGGGCCTGGCTTATGTGGAGTATGAAAGTGAATCTCAGGCGTCGCAGGCCGTACTGAAGATGGATGGCATGACCGTCAAAGAGAATGTCATCAAAGTGGCCATCAGCAATCCCCCTCAGAGGAAGGTTCCAGAGAAGCCAGAAGCAAGGAGAGCGCCAGGTGGTGCCTTGGTGCCGCGGCAGATTTACGGAGCGTAAGTGCTTGCGTGCCACCCGGCGCAGACTCCGTCCTGGCCGGCACCGCTAGCTGGTTTCCCGCTAGTCACGCGGGCTTGGGCAGAGAGCCAGGGCCTGCCGTGCTGGGGACGCTCACCGTGGCTCAGCAGAGCAGGGTGCCCGGAGCAGGTCCGCACGGCGCGTGAGCCGGGGAGCGGAGCCCTTCCTGGTGTTCACAGTTTATACACGTGATTTATTTGAGGGCAGTCGGTTTCTAGGCGGCGGTTATTTTAAAGCCTCCTTTGGCAGTAGGGTGCATACGTGTGGATTCAGAAGCTTGCCGGGGTGACCTGTAGCCCCAGCTATAATCCTCTAAGAGCGAGGTTTTCAGCCGGTAGGAATGAGACGGCAAAATTGTGACGTTAGTTGGTGAGGTCCGAAGGATGACAGCATTTTGATCCGCCCTGCTTGTGACTGTATTGCACAGGGTTGGTCTTTGCCAAAATTGTGGAAGGGGCAGTTTGTTAAACCGGTTTTCGCCAGTTCAGAGTCAGGGAGAACGGGGATCATCCCTACCTTTCTGGTTTTTACTCTTCACCTCTTAACTTTGTGCTCTGTGCATTGAGAGAAATTTGTCTCGTAACAGACTACAGAAATGACCCTTGAAAGTACAGTCTTCACCGTTTAGCTTTGGGTGATTTAAGACCATCCTGGCTTCTTTTCCCAAGTCAAGGAGGGGCCGTGAATTGTTGCTTGGAAAGGATACATTCGGTGTTTGCTCTTCCAGGCGGGGGAAAGGAAGAACCCAGCTCTCCCTGCTGCCTCGTGCCCTGCAGCGCCCGGGCGCCCCGGCCGCTCAGGCTGAGAACGGCCCCGCCCCGCGGCCAGCGGTCACCACCTCAGCGGCCACCGAGGCACCCAAGATGTCCAATGCCGATTTTGCCAAGTTGCTTCTGAGAAAGTGAATGGGACTGTGGAGAAGGGAAATGCCTTACTTCATGCTGGCCAGGAAGACCACCCGGCACCCAGCGGTACTCTGGGTATGGAGCGGCCCGGGGCAGCACCCCTCTTGCACATTTTCCTCTGGGTTAGACAGAAAGGGATGAGGGTGTCCAAGGAAAGAGGCTTGAAGCGCTCCCTCATATTGAGGGCAATAGGAGGAAAATGATCACTCCGTGGTTGGGCCCAGGGTGTCGTTTCCTAAAATATTTTTGTGTCTTATGGAGCGAGAAACAGAAGTGAAACTCAAACACCGTTTTGAGACCCACCTGTCCAAATGTTTTCGGCCAGCTCTGGCCCCCTTTTATAAGACACTTCTCTTACACCTTGCACAGCACACGTGCCCGTCACTCTTTTAATTTTAAAAGACAAAATGGCAGATGCTAGTAATTCACCAGAATGGCCTATTTTAGTAAAGGGGTGGTGGGGGGGATAGGGGAAGTCACCTAAAAAAAAATTGATGGATTTTTGTTCAAGGGGGCTGTGCGCGTTTTTATATTATGTATTTGTAAATGACACATCCACCCATTGTTTTATGTTTCCTAAAAGCCGAGTCTTTGTGACATTTGTTTTGTCCGGGAGTTCTGTGCGCCACCTGCCGTGGACCATTTTCTTTGCCTAGTGTTGAGTGAACTGTATTCTTTGTCTAAACATTGCGTTTCAGCCCTTTGGTTTTGTTTAAATGCCATGTCAAGTGCAAACTTAAATTCTTCCCACTTAGCTTTGTTTATTAAACTGAAGTTCTCTTAAAAACTTCTTGCTGAATGGTACTCAGATGTTCATTCAAACCCGGACGTGTTTTGAGATGGGTGCACTTGGTGTTACCTAACACACGTGTGAATAGAACTTTTGTAAGGCCAATCCTGTTGTCCCTTTGATTTAAATCCTTTCCGTTGTGATGGGTCTTCAGTTTTAAACTTTACTTTGCAGCATGTTGGCACTGCAGCTGTTAAGCTTTTTTTTTTTTTTTTTTTTTTTTTTACCTCTCTGCTTCTGTCAAATATTTATCGCTTTAAAAGCAGCATTGCCAGTCCAATAGGGAAACAGACTTTGTAAAGACACTCTGGGGGAAGAAATCAGGAAATGCTTTCATGTGTGATGGAAATCAACCCACTTCTCTGGTTTTTTAAGTCTCTGTGCATCAGGCTTTACTACATCTTTCACGGAAAACTGTAAGCATTATACAAAAGCACAGACAGAAGAGCAAAAGGAAGTCCTTATGTGCCTGTCACTGAGCCTCAGCATTTCCCATCTAGTGCATCGGCCTTCATTTCTGCCCCCACCCCCTCCTCCCTGTTACGGACATCACAGAACTCCCCCAGTAACGGCGTAGCACCTGCCTCAAAGAGATAAAGACCTAAAGGTCACAGTATTGTCATCATCCCTAGAAACATGAGCAGTCATGCCTTCGTGTCCTCAGCTAACCATATTGCCAGTTTCCTGTTGTTCTGTAAATGTATCTCCCCGCCCCCCACCCCGGTAAGTTAGGATAGGTTGATAAACCTCCCAAGGCTTTTAATCTGAAGGTTCCCCTCTACCTTGTCTTTCTCTTTGGCACAAAACATTTTTTGTCAGGTGTTACTTCTGAATTAAATTCAAGTAGTGGCTGCTGGAAGCAGCCAGAAGAACGTGTGCTGTGACCCTGGTTCCTCCTGTGCTCTTTGGAATATGGCCACTCACCCTCCTGCAGAAGCCTGCTCGCTGGGTGAGGGGACTGGGGATGCTCAGGGACGGCTGCTGAGGAGCCACGAATATTCCCTTCCTGATCCAGGTTAATGTGGCTTTACTCTCGCGGCTTCCTGTCTTACTGTTCTGTTTTCTTGATGGGGGCAGCCTTCTGCCCTCACTTTGTGCTCTTGCCTGTCAACACAGGCCCATCACAGAGTCGAACCTCTTCAGGCTGGAGCTCAGGGTGTTGACGGCTCTAGAAACGGACTGTCGGGAACATGTGAGTGGGTCTATGTGTTTTCCCCAGGAAACGAAGAACTGTTGGCAAACAGGAGCACGAAATGGCACGCAGTTGGGAGTGTCAGTGACAGGTCGGTGACTTCTCCCTGCCGGCACAGGTAGGTGGCTAACCCAAAGGGTTCTGTCCCATTTTCCCGTTGAAATTACCGTCTGGGATCTATTTTCTGCCACGATAATCTAAATAGGACTTCACGTTCTGCAAGAATTCCTCCTTCATCCTCGTAACAAACGGGAACAGCTCTTGGATAAGACAGCCAAGTCTCGGGCCTTTCTGTCGTAAAATACTTTACTAGAGTCAGTCATCTGTTAAAATAACATCCTTGCAACAGAACTAAAGCGCACGCTTCTCTATAGTACAGAGCGCTGCCGTCAGGCTTCCTTGGTGTGCCTGTAACATCAAGAAGAGTTAGGCTGAAGAGCTACCTTATGGCAACGTGCAAATACGAAAAGATTTTTTATAGAGGTTTGAATATCACTCGGGACCACTTGAGACATTTTTCTTAATCCTTCAGAAAGCTACTCTGTGCTAATTACACAGTTAAAGAGGTATACAGACACCTGCTACTTCAGAATAGTGACCTCCTTACCGTCAGAGTGTGACTTCTCAAGCCAGAGACCACACTTTGTATGTATTCACCATCATTTGGACCCTGACAGAGTGCACTACGGTGTGAGATGTCCCGTGCTCCGTCACTGGGAGGGGGACCCGTGGCCCTTTTGACTCCGAGGAGCACAGCAGCGGTCACATTGTCGCCTCTGCCATTTATTATCGATAGAGAACCTTCTTCCGTAGAATGACGACGCGGAAACTTGGCCGTGTGGTACATTTTATCATTTTACAAGTTCCTAGAAAAATAAGGCCACTGGAAGGCAGTCTCTTTTGCTTCCCCGAGGGAATGCTGGACACCTTGCTGTACCCTGGCTGCGGGAGGTGGGGGTCAGGTGAGTACGTGGATCAAACTGCACGACAAGAGAGACACATCGGACTATGGCTAAGGGTTTTCCCTGGGTTTGGGAGACACTCCAGTTCGTTACCAAAAATGCATATTTGGTGTTCATACATGGCATCTGTTTTCTCAGATGTATTCTTGAATGTCCACCTACACAAGATGTTACACTCAGAGTCAGACTTGGCCACGTGCACCATACCTGACTTGCGGTATGACCCAGTCGAGTGACGAACTCAGAACTTTGAGACTAAAACATCTGGTCTGAGTTGCTGCAAATGAAGTGTGAGAAACATTCAGACACAGAGAAGACCAAGCTGGCCGCTCGGCTATTCTTAATTAGAAAAAAGAGTCTTGACAGGGAAAAAAAAACCAGCCTCTGCGACTCACGTTCGCAAGCCACCTAGGACTCAAAGACTTCCTTGAAATAAGCAAGGTATCTCACAGAGACGTTGTCAGCATTTTTTATTTTGTATCTCAAAAGTCTGCCCTACTAGTGAGAATTAGTCACAACGCTCATCTCTTTGTAGGGGAGCAAAACTCTCTCAGAAAGAAAGCTTTCCATTATTTCTCAGAACCGGGACCGGGTTGGCACCAAGAGTGCTGACCTCCCAGGTGAAGTCCCAGCACCTCTCAGCCAGTTTCACAGAAACACTTGGAGGAGTTACTCCTGGGGCCCTAGACCTCGTTCCACACTCCCGGCCTCTCCCGACCCGAGTGCAAATTCTGCTCCAGAACCCGTGTTCTGGTCACACAAAGCGCACCGGTGCGCCCCCAGCGCCTACTGGGGCCACCACCACGGACAGCGGACGCCACACAACATTTACTAGCTCAAAAGAAGAAAATAAATAACTTGGGCTGAGTTATAAGTTACCTTAAAGACAGGGCTTAATAATTTAGTTTTGTCGCTTTTTTAACGAAAACATTTGGAGGTAAGTAAAGAACGCTTAAGTTCCTAATCGGTCTCCTTTTGCTTTGGGAGACGGCTAGGTTTCTAGAAACGCTAAGTGTTGCTTCCCACTGGGTCATCCCTTGGCACCAAGGGAGGCTCTCCGGGGTTAGGGCCTCACGGGCAGAGTCTCCTTAAACCCGGAATGGTTGGGCGTGGCCTCTGGCAGGGCCACCGGGTACTCGGTTGTGGCAAAGAGCAGGGTGTCCAGGGTGGTCTCCGTACACTTGGCGATGAAGCGGATGAACGGCCTCACGTCGCCTTCGTTGGCCACTTCCAGTACGTGGTAGTACTCGGACCTCTGCTCCTTGCGGATGGTGATGGGGGGGTAGCCCGCCTGCATCAGGATGAGGTTCATGAGCAGGCGCGAGGTCCTTCCGTTGCCGTCGATGAAAGGGTGGATGTAAACCAGTTTATAATGGGCCAGGGCCGCAAACTCCACCGGGTGCAGGTTCATGGCGTCCTCGGAGTTGAGCCACTGGATGAACTCCTCCATCTGCTTTTCCACGTCTTGAGGATGGGGGGGGATGTGATGTCCCACCAGGACTTGTGTCGTCCGAAACCTGCCAGCTTCCACTGGATCCACATAACCCAGCACCCGCCTATGGATCTCCAGCACGTCGCTGATGGCCACAGAGCCGATGCGGGAAACCAGCGTTGTGTTGATGTACGTCATCGCTGCGTGCATGCCGATGACCTCGTTCTGCTCCTCCAGGCTTTTCCCTGGCACGGCATAGCGGGTCTCGAGGATGTGCCTGATTTCCGAGAGGGTGAGGGTGTTGCCCTCGATCGCGACCGTGTGGTAGATGTGATGGTAGTAGGTTTCCTCCATGACCCTGCGCAGCGCGGAGTTGCCCTTGGGGATGGACATGACCTTCTTCACTTTGCTGTCGATGATGCTGAAATACCTCTGGTCGATCTCCTCCACCAGCGGCAGTGTCCGGTCCCGGTTGACCAGTGCTTTCTCGTGGTAGGGCGAGATGGTCAACGCTCTGGCGTACAAGTAATCGGCCTGGACGATGTCCTTGTCCTCTTCGGAAAAGATGCCGAACTCATTGAGCGCATCTGCGAAGTCTGGGTCCATTTGGAGGGCGTGCAAGAAGAGCTTGTGGGCTTTCTCTCGCTTGCCTTGGCGTTTCATTTCCAGGGCTTGGTTCAGAGCTGCTTTGGCTTCCAACTTCCCAGCTAGAAGAGAGCCAAAGAAGCATGGGTAGGGAGGGCACGGGATGTTCAGGGGCGCTGTCCCCTGTGCCGGTGCTTCAGGGGGCTCGTCCCAGCACTCTCTGTGTGTGTGGATGCGTTTGTGCCCCACACCTGGTGTGTGTGTGTCCCCAGAGCCACAGCCTCCACCCTGGGAGGTATCACCCGGACTCCCCAGCCCCAGCTTTCTGAGGGCCGAAGTGAGTGGCTGTGGCCACAACTCCTGTCAGGTGGCCCTCCTGTATGATCTTCTCAGCTCCCTGCTGTCCTGGATCAGTCCTGATGATGCTGATCCCTGCTCCTGTCCCTTCAGGCCTAGGCTGTGAACAGCATTCCCACCCCCCCTCCCCCACGCCCCGGTGCCAGGCCCTGGGGGCTTCCCCACCCCTGATCTGTTCTTTACATCTTTTAACCCAGTGATTCTCAAGCAGGGGTGATTTTGTCCTTTAGAGGACATCCAGCAGCGTCTGAGACATGGTGGGGTGTCACAGTTAAGGGCGTGAGGGTGCTACTGGCATCCAGCGGGTAGAGACCAGGGATGCTCAGCCTCCTAACTGCACCACAGAGGACAGCGCGGGGGTAGAAACTTCTCTAGCTCTAGCCCTCCCTCACCAGCCCTCCACCCACTGCTGAGGGTCATTAACACATACTTGGCTTCTTTTCCTTGGATGCCCAAGCCCTCTCACCCTCCGGGTCTCTGCCTGGTGCACTTTCCCCTCATGCCTTTTCCTTTTGGTCATTTTCCTATTTACACTGGGGTCTCAGCTCAGGCCTCCCCTCCAGGGAGCCTTCCTGGTGTGCTCCCCTCCTTCCCCATCACCAGGCTGGTGATGCCGTGCGGCAGTCATTTGTCAGCTTGTCTGAGCCGGGAGCTCAGGGTAGACTTGTTCCCCATAGTGGCCCTGTGTCCTGCACACACGACCCAGTATGCACTGTAAATATCTATGAAATTAACAAGTGTTGAGGAGAGCTGGCCAGTCTGTCTTACCTGGAGAGGCCTTGGTCCTGACCGCCAGCAGTGCCGCATCGCTGGAGGTGACACTGAGCTCCGTAGATGGGCTGGTACACTTGGTGACGGCATGCTGCACCCTGTCCAGCTTGCTCCTGAGCAGGTAGAAGCCTTTGAGCACCGTCAGACACTGCTCTTCGATGGGCCCCAGGGGCAGCAGCAGTGCCAGCAGGGACCCCAACACCATGCTCAGCAGCATCACCCACAGGAAGCGGCCCCAGACGGAGACCCACTTCGGTTCGGTCACTGCCATCACTGAAGCCATCGGCATGAGTGTCATCTGGACGGAGGGGCAGGCCCCCTGGACATACTCCGTTGCCTCAGAGCAGGATCTGCAGGGGACCAAGAGTTGTAGGAGATGAAGTGGGGGAAGGGGACACACGCAAGATATGTTGCTGACTTCAGCTGGGGCTTGCAGGCTCCCACACCTCTTATTTCACTATGACCAGGGGGATTGAGGCAAGGCAGGAAGTGCTTATAAACGGGGAGGGGCCAGCCCGAAAGACTGGTGCCACTTCCAGGCCGTTGGGACTCTGAGCAGTAATGCTACCGCACTCAACATTTATTGAGCGCTTACTGTGTGCCAGGCCCCATGCTAAGTACCAAGGACCTCATGCATACTCTCTCTACCAGTCTCCAACAGGAGCAGATGCTATCTATCGTCCTCCCACTTCTCCAGATGAGGAAACAGGCTCAGAGATGAAGCCCCTTGCCCCAAGTCACCCAGTGAGTAAGTGACAGCCTTGGGACTTGAATTCAGGAACTCTCCCCCAACCTCCCTTGACCACAAATCTCTGTGGCCACACATCAAGATTGGCCAAGGCAGTTCTGGGGGCTAGTGTCTGATCCACACAACTATTTTTGTGGCCTGATTTACTGCCTCTTCATGCCCTCACCCTGGTATTAGCCACAGTGCTGCTCTCCCCTCTCTGGCCTTCCTTTCCTGGCCTGCCCAGCAACGATCTCACCTAGAGCTTAGGCAGTCCAAGCATCTCAAAACCTCCAGCCGTGGGCCACAGTGGGTGACCCACTCCTCACCCTCCATCGGGACAGTGGGCATGTGCTTGGGGCTGGCAGTGGAGGTGGAGGGCTCAGGTATGCAAGCACCATTATGCTGACAATAAGCATTTATTGGGCAACTATGGTGTACTGAGCACTGGGCTGCGGGGTAGCCGTGCATTATCTCACTTACTCTTTAACACCTTATGAAGGAAAGCTACCCTTAGCTCCATTTTACAAAGGAAACTAAATCAGCAAGTCAGTTTCTAGAAGGCCATGGGAGTAAACAGAAGCATGAAGAATGAATCCTCAGTGCATCTAGGAAGAGTGCCCAGGTCTTAACCTCTACCTTATTCTCAACCAGGGCCCGTGTACCCCTATTCCGGCCTGCTTCTGGTGCTGGGCCTCCAAGACCCAGAAATGACTGATGAGGTTTGTGATCGCTCAGGGCTTAGAGTCTAATGGGGAAGCTGGCTCGTTGATAACATCTGAAATGGCTTGGTCTGCGCCCTAACGGGGGTACGCTTGGCGTGCTGTAGGGGTTTAGAGGAGGGTGTGAGTCACTGCTTCATCCAGGTGCTTTGTGCGGCTCCCGGAGGGACGGGATACACGGCAAGGGCTGGAGTTCGCCAGGGACGCGGGTCTGCGCAGGGGAGGCAGGAGATGCGAATCTCACCCCTCACTACCCTAGGAAGGGGGAAACTGACGCCCAGAGGGGCTGGGCTACAGTCCCTCTGAACCCCGCCCAGGACTCACTCCCCCGCCGCCCCCTGCCCAGCTGGCTCTTTCCGAGCCCCTTGGGCTCTCCCCCTCCTACCGCGCGCGGCTTCCGACCCTGCAGCCGACTTCAGACGCTCGGAGGCCCCGCAGCCGCCGGCTCCCAGGCCCTGCTCCGCCGCCGGCTCCTGGCCCCGCCCCCGGCGCCTCGCCTCGCCATTGGGTGGTTCGCCATCCTCGTCGTGGCGGATTGGCCTCCCCAACCTGTCCGCCCCTCGTACTTCCGGGTTTTCGCGTCAGCTCCTGCTTCCCCGGGAAAGATGCGCCGTGGGCCACTCCCATTGGCCGGCTCCTGTGTTGGTCTCGTGGCCGCAGCGGCCAATAAGCAACAGGCGGGGCGGTGCCCGGGCGAGAGGCGGGAGTAGCGCGTGGAAAACCCGCGCGGGCGCGGAGATCTGCGGGTATGATAGATGCCGCGGTCGGAAACTGGTAATTCCGCCAGCCCCGGAGTGCTGTGCTTCCCTCTCCACGTCCTGGGGCCCTTCTCCTGGGCCTCCTTTTCCTTAGGTGTGAAATGAGGGTGCTCTCCACCTTGTTAGTCTGCCGTCACAGCCCCTTGTTCTTAGCCACGACGCTGTACCAGGGTTGCCGTCGTTTCTGACCTCTTTTCCTTTTCCTCCCTGAGTTTTTAACTTGGCATCCGCTCGAGAAGGAGCTGGCTGGTTTATTTAGCTTCCAGGGAGATAGAGATTTTTCCTTGAAGCAGAGAGCTGAAACTTCCGTCTTAGTTCACAAATATTGAAATTAAACACCCAGGACGTGCCCAGAAATGCTAAGCATTAAGATGTTAGCCTATAGACTGGAGCCAGAGGGACCCCGGCTGAAGTTCAGACTTTGTCACCTCCGCTCTGTGAGACCTTCGGCAAGTTATTCCGAGCTTCAGTTTTTCCATTTGTAAAATGGAGACAAACTGCCTCGCCTTTGGCCCCAAGTTCAGGATTTGCAGGCCAGACTCTTCAAGATCTGACCTTTTCCATGACACACATTCCCCTTGGGAGCCACTATCAGGCAGTGGTTGTGGGCGTTTCCACTGGAAGCCACACAGCCCGGGGTTCCAGTCCCAGCTCTGCCCTCTTGCAAACTGAGTTACATTCAGCAAGTGACTTGGTCTATCTCACCGGTTCCGTTTGCTTTTCAGTAAAATGGGGACAGTGTGATGACAGTACTTCATAGAGTTTTATGTGAGGGCGAAGTGAGATCCTACATGTCTGGCACAAAGCTGACGTTTGGTGAGTATCCGCTGTTGCAGTTATTCCTAGACAAGACACAAGTCCTTGCTGTTTTTGTTATTCACAGAAGAAACTGTCGGAGCTGTAGGCTGCTCCAACCACGGGGGAGTGACTCCATGTCCTTTCTTAGGTCTCAGCCTGATCCAGTTGAGGGAAGCCACTGACCTACAGCACAAAGGAAGTGTCCCAACCCAGGCCAGAGGTGTGCTGTCATGAAAGATACCATGGGGGCGTGGGGGTGGGGGGTGGGGGGGGGTGCGGGGCATTGCAAGGTGAGGGACCAAACAGCTTTGGCCCTCGCTGGCTGTGCTTCTGCTTATATCTGGTAACTCTTCCCCTATTCCCCCAGCTCCCGGCCCTTGGCATGGAGAACGGCACATAGCAAATGCTCAGGAGATTTTGTTGACTGAAATAAGAGATATCTAAAACAGGACAAACCATGGTGTTTTTAAGAAACGAAAAAAATCAAGACGGTGGTTATTTCTGGGGCTTCTTGTTTCTATCTTTTTTTTTTTTTTCTTTTTAAATGTATTTATTTTGAGAGAATGTGAGCAGGGGAGGGGCATAGAGAGGGAGACAAGAATCCCAAGCAGGCTCCACACTCAGTGCGGAGCCTGACACGGGGCTCGATCCCACGACGGTGAGATCATGACCTGAGCTGAGATCAAGAGTCAGTTGCTCAACCGGCTGAGCCACCCAGGGGCCCCGTATTGTTTCTGTCTTTTGAACGAAGGTCTTGAACACGGTTCCCTTGAAGTGCCCTGAATTTTCACTTCTGATGGCCTGCATAGTAATGTTGTAAAAACTTTTCCCAGAGGAGGGCCAGGCTGCCCTGCTACCAGTGAATTATGGAGGATGGTCAGTGGAGGGGAAAGCAGTGAGGCTCAGGGGCCAGACAGATAATGTGTTCAAATGCAAGGCCTACCTGGACTAGGTCACTCACCACACTGAACTGGATATCATGGGGCTTGTGGACTTCTGTCCCCTCCCGGGCATAAGATGACATCATCATCTGCTTTTAAAGGCACTGTCCGCTTTCCATCTCTTCAGGCCCCAGTTCTTTAATGAGCTTAGACCTAATGAGCTAAGCTTTAATGAGCTTAGACCTGGGATGCAAATCCAGAAGCTGCATAAGAACCATCAAGGAGTGAAACTGCCTGGGCCTGAGACAGTAGAGGGAGGTGGGGAGTGTGGAGAAGGTGAGCGTACCTGCCTTATCCAAGGTGGGTAACAGCTAATCTGCTCTAGCCTCCCTTTACTGTGTGAAAAATGTACTGTGTCCAAGAGTTGACAGATTTTTCTGATTTTTCACAAGAAATGTCAGGCCTAGATCTCGAAGCAAACTCTCCAGATTTTTTAACAGTTGGCATCTCTGCCCACTGGCCATGCAGGGCTGCCAGACTGTAATCCCTGTTTTAGGCTTTTAAAATGGGCGGGAGACGGTGGCCGGGAACCCAGGAAGTAACATCACAAATGCCCGCTCAGCAAATGACTGCGCCACTGTCGGTGACCACCAGGGGGCAGTAGTTCACCAAACATCACGTCCCCGTTCAATCTTTGTCAGGAGATCACACTCAATTTTCTTGACTTTGTCTGCATTCAGCTGTGTTGAATGCACAAAATATGGTCCCTGAAGCAAGATTGAAAAGTCAGCTTTCTCCACCTTAAGCATTCTATATTGGGTGGAAATGGCTTCCTCGTGGCCCACGCAGGAGTTTTCTAAGAGCTTACCTTGACACTTGACAAAGAACCTGGAAAGTGGCTGCTTGGAAATGTGTCCATTATGCAAAACAAAACAAAACAAAACAAACCCTTATGCATCTTTAAGAAACAGCAGTCAAGTGCTTCTTGCTGGCTGAATCGGATTCTATTGCTTAGGAAACACAAAACTCCCCAACTCGAGGCTATATATTGCATTGATGGCTCCAGAATGACTCAACTTCATTTAAAAGAAAATACACCAGACTGGTTCTCTCTCTCCCACCTCCCAGGTTCTTCTCATTTCCCAGCCTGCTTGGATTTTTTTTTTCTCTTTCCTTCTAACTTAGAGCTGCTGCAGAAGAGGCCCCCAGCAACCCTTTTCCCTGACTACTGATGTCCTCAGTTTGCATACCCAGTGGGGTCCAGGGGGCATCCACAGGAGACAGGGTTTGGGATAGGTGTCCTTGGGCTGATGGCTCATGCTTGGGATTCAGGATGATCTCAGACATGCAAAGAAGTATTGTTTTCAGAGCAAATCACTTGGGGAAGTGATGTTTCTTACTTTCAAAAAATTAAACCATAACTGTTTCCTTTTCTCATTAAATAACCCAAATAACCAACTACCTACTTAATTTTTTTTTTAATTGAAGTGTGGCTGACATACAATATTATGTTCGTTTGGGTGTACAACACAGTGACTTGACAATTCTGTACATCATGCAGTGCTCACCATGAAGAGTGTAGTTACTGTCTGTCACTTTACAATGTTATCACAACTACTTTATTTCCTAAAAGCATAATGGGATCACAGATATAATAGAAGGCACAAATAAACAATAAGACAAAAAAAATCCTGTGCACAATTGTACTAGATATTTTTTATGCACATCTATTTTTAAATCATGAAATATTTCAGACATCTAGAAGGCATAGGTAGTAAAATGGGTCCCTGGGTGCCTCCCCGCACCCCCCCCCCCACCAGTTTAAGAAATATCATATTATATTACCAACGTACTGAAGCCCCGGGGCACTCTCTCCCATATCACCTTCCCTTCCTTCACTCCGAGAGATAATCACTGTCTTGAATTTGTTACTTATTACATCCATATATGGCCTCTTGTTTTTACCCACCAGTCCTTTTCTATTACAAGCAACATGTCAGTGAAGTTCTTATATGAGCTTTTGGTGTGTGCCTGGAAGTTTCTCTAGGGCAGAGCTTCTCAACGAATCACCTGGGGAGCTTTTAATTTTTTTTTTTTTTTTCAACATTTTTTATTTATTTTTGGGACAGAGAGAGACAGAGCATGAACGGGGGAGGGGCAGAGAGAGAGGGAGACACAGAATCTGAAACAGGCTCCAGGCTCCGAGCCATCAGCCCAGAGCCTGACGCGGGGCTCGAACCCACGGACCGCGAGATCGTGACCTGGCTGAAGTCGGACGCTTAACCGACTGCGCCACCCAGGCGCCCCCTGGGGAGCTTTTAAAAAAACACCCTATACCTGGGCCTGCTCTAGACTGATGAAGTCCTCCAACCTTTCTGATCCTTCTGTATCTTGGCTATACGTGGAAATAATTGTACTGGTCACACTATCTCATTACTGGTAGTGGTAACCACCATTTATTAAGCACTTACTGTGTACGAAGTAGTTTATGTGTATTGTTTTATTGGACTTTTGGAACAATGCTGTGAGGTAGAGATTATTAAGCCCACTTTACAGAAGGTAAGACTGAGGCTCATAGAAGTAATTAGTCTGAGTCACACAGCAAGCAAGTGGCAGAGCCAGGGTTCACAACCAGCCTTCCTGACTCAGAACTTGTGGTTTTAACCACTAGGAGACTCTATGATTTCAGAGCTGACAGGTTATGCTTAGGCTCTTCAGTTCTACAGGTGGAGAAACTGAGGCGGATAGAGTGCAAGGGCAAAGCCAGGACACAAATCCAAGTCCGTAGACTCTCTCTTTATTCATCAACACATCACTTTCTTATGTAAAAGTACTTTGAAGAAGGGAATGAGAAGTAAGGAGGGAGAAATCTTAATAAAGCCATCTTTTCTTCTCAAGACAGTTTCTGGCTCTCCTAGGGTCAGCTGGATCTGCTCTGTATCAGTTATCCACTGCTGTGTAACAAATAATGCCCAAATTTAGCAGCTTAACACAACAATAAACATTTATTATTTTACATAGTTCATATGTGTCAAGAATCCAGGAGTGGCTTAACTGGGTGAGTTTTTAAAAAATTTTTAACGTTTATTTATTATTGAGAGACAGGGAGAGACAGAGCATGAGCATGGGAGGGGCAGAGAGAGGGGGAGACACAGAATCCGAAGGAGGCTCTAGGCTCTGAGCTGTCAGCACAGAGCTGGACATGGGGCTCGAACTCATAAACTGCGAGATGGTGACCTGAGCCGAAGTTGGACGGTTAACCAGCTGAGCCACCCAGGTGTCCCTCATTTTTTTTTTTTAACGTTTATTTATTTATTTTTGAGAAAGAGAGCAGAAACTGGGGAGGGGCAGAGAGAGAGAGAGAGGGAGGCACAGAATCCAAAGCAGGCTCCAGGTTCCAAGCTGTCGGTGCAGAGCCCAAACACAGGGCTCAAACTCACGAACCGTGGGATCATGACCTGAGCCGAAGTCGGACGTTTAACCTACTGAGCCTCCCAGGTGTCCCTAGTTGGGTAGTTGTGGCTCAGGATCTCTCTCGAGATTGCAGTTGTGATGTTGGCTGGGGTTACAGTCACCCGAAGGCTTGACTCGGCTAAAGAGACATTCCCAAGGTGGCTGAAAAGTTGGTGCTGGCTGGTGGCCAGGGGCTTCATTTCTCTCCATGTGGGTCACTTCGTAGGGCTGTTTGAGTGTCCCCACAACATGGCAACTTCCCCCCAGTCTGAGTGATCCAAGCACGTGGTGTCTTTTATGACATAGCTTTTGAAGTCACAGCATTGTCACCTCTGCTGGACTGTATGGGCCGCAACACAGGGCAGCCTCGGTACCATGTGGAAGGGGACTGCCTAGCGTTCAGCAGGAGGTGAATGGGGGCCATCTCGGAGGCTGCCTGTCCAGCACCCACCGTGCCTGCCCCTCCTCAATCCCAGTGGTTCTTGCCGACAGCCCAGCAGCATGGACTTCAGGCCCCTGTGGCCGAGTCTTTGGGGGCCTCAGGACAGGAAGCTTCTGCAGGCATGAGACTCACCTGTCACAACAGTGGGTTCCGAGTTGCCAAAGTACCTTTCCCCCAGATGTTTCATGAGAGCTTTCCAGCGCTGCTACTCTCATTGGCCTGAGAAGCTGCCTACTCCTGCCTAAAAACACAGTCATGCGGACATGGAGACTGGCTCACGTGCTCAGGACGCCGTTGTAGATCGTTGCCTCTAGAAGATGTGACTGACACCTTCTCCTCGTCCTGCGTGGTGATGGTGACTTAGGGTGGCCACTAGGCCAGCCCAAGTGCCGATCTGGAGGCCCCACGGTCTGCCTCCTCCCCCTTCTCAGATCTCCCTGCTTCACCCGATCCGAGGCTGCCCCTTCCAGCAACACCCGTCAGCGGGACAGCCAAGAGCCTGGCAGCCGCAGGGCAGGGGGGCCGCAACCACCCTGGGTCCAGATTGCAGTCCCTTTGGACACGCCCCAGAAGCACTCAGTGGAAGCTTTCGGTTGCCATAGTAACACAGAGACAAGGAAATTAGCAAGGGTGCCTGGCTAGGCTAGAAAGCTGTGCTTTTATTCTGCGTTTCCCACTTCTAACTAGACAAGGCTAGGGACGGACATCAAAGGATCTTTTCCTGGAAATGCTCTTTAATAAATTGTGAAATGAGGGGCGCCTGGGTGGCTGTCGGTTAAGCGTCCGACTTCGGCTCAGGTCACGATCTCGCAGTTTGTGAGTTTGAGCCCCGCGTCGGGCTCTGGGCTGACAGCTCGGAGCCTGGAGCCTGCTTCCGATTCTGTGTCTCCCTCTCTCTCTGCCCCTCCCCCACTTGCTCTCTGTCTCTCAAAAATGAATAAATGTTAAAAAAATTTTTTTTTTTAGATAAATAAATAAATTGTGAAATGAGCACAACCCCCATAGGGTGATGGTGGTGATTCTGGCATTCTCAGAGGAACCCAAGGAGCAAGTTTATAGCCAAGGCAGCTTCTTGTTGACGTTGATACTGTTATTTTAAGAAGACTTTCAGATTTGTGCGTGTGTGTGTGTGTGTTAGGATTCTCTACACCCAGTGTGGGGCTTGAACTCACAACCCCGAGATCAAGAGTTGCATGCTCCACCAACTGAGCCAAGCAGGCGCCCCTGTTGTTGTTAATATCAACTTTACTGAGGTGTGATTCTCGTACCATACAATCCACTCAGGATCATGGTCAAGGTTAGAACTTTTCATCCCCCCGAAAAGAAACCTCCCACCCTTTAGATTTCTCTGCCACCGGCCGCCCTCAGCCCCGGCAACCTACTTTCTATCCCTATAGATTCTTCTTCCTATAAATGGAATCACAGAATACGTAGTCTTTTGTGACTGGCTTCTTTCAGCATTTTTATTCTTTGCCTCCTTAAGGTTCTTCATAGTCTCCCTGACAAAGGTGTCTCTGTTCTCTTTGAGAACAATTCATGGGCCAGGGGTGCAGCTGCCAAATTAGCCCCCGCCCGGGCTCCAGATGGACGGAGGGGAGCAGATTCCTCCGAGGCCACCAATGTTCACCCTTCCCCGCCGCTTTGAGGCTGTAGTGGGACAAGTGGCCCGTTTGGAGCACGACTGGCCACGTGTCATGCCTGCACGGGTGGACATGCCTCCCCACCGCGCTCCTTCTTTTGGAGGCCGGGGTGGACATTTCTAATCACAGCCAGCAAGCGCTCACTAGGTGCCAGGCACCATCCTAAGAGTGGCATGCGTGTTAGGACTAGTTCATTGTTACAGACCTTTTCTCCCCCCCGCCCCCGCCACCTCCCTTTTTTAAACCTTTCTTCTTCTTCTTTAATGCTTATTTATTTATTGAGAGAGAGAGAGAGGAAAAAAAAAGCATGAGTGGGGGAGGGGCAGAGAGCGAGAGAGAGGGAGAGAGAGAATCCCAAGCAGACTCCGCACTGTCAGTGCAGAGCCTGACGTGGGGCTCGACCCCACAAACCATGAGATCGTGACCCGAGCCGAAATCAAGAGTTGGGCGCTGAACCGGCTGAGCCACCCAAGCGCTCCCCCCACCTTTTCTTTTTGTGGGATCCACTTAAAAGCTGCCTCTTTTAGTTCATGCCCATGTTTTGCTGAAGCTATAATCTGTCTCTTTTCTTTCAGCCATAAACCGTGTGTATCAAAAAAAAAAAAAATCTCACTGTTCACCTTGCATTAGTCTGGATACTTGACTTTGATGAGTATTATTATTATATTAAAATGCACATCACATGAAATTTACCACCTTAACTATTTTGAAATAGTGGCATTAAACACATTCACACTTTTGTACAAACACCACTACCATCCGTCTCCAGACCCCTTTTCATCTGCCGACACTGAGACCGTAGCTCCCCAGTCCGCCTCCCCCCAGCCTGTGAGACCCCCTTCTACTTCCTGTCTGTATGATTCTGACCAGTCTAGGTGGAACCTGACCGTATTTGTCTCTTTGTGACGGCTTAGCCTCACATACCTCCGAGGTCCACCTTGTGGTTAGCATGTTTCAGAATCTCCTTCCTTTTTCTTTTTTTTTAATTAAAAATTTTTAAAGTTTATTTACTGATTTTTGAGAGGGGGGTGGGGAAAGGACAGAGAGAGAGAGAGAGGGAGAGAGAGAATCCCAAGCAGGCTCTGTACTGTCAGCACAGAACCCAATGCCGGGCTTGAACTCACCATATGGTGAGATGATGGCCTGAGCCAGAATCAAGAGTCAGACGCTTAACCGACTGAGCCACCCAAGCTCCCCACAATCTCCTTCCTTTTTAAGGCCAGATAACATTCCTAGTGTTCACTTTAAAATTTTTTTTTTTAATGTTTTTTATTTATTTTTGAGACAGAGAGAGACAGAGCATGAACGGGGGAGGGTCAGAGAGAGAGGGAGACACAGAATCCGAAGCAGGCTCCAGGCTCCGAGCTGTCAGCACAGAGCCCGATGCGGGGCTCGAACCCACAAACCGTGAGATCGTGACCTGAGCTGAAGTCGGCCGCTTAACCGACCGAGCCCCCCAGGCGCCCCTCCTAGTGTTCACTTTTAACATGTCCTCATGGACAGCTGAGATGCTAGTTTGATATCATTTCTTTTTTAATTTTAAAGATTTTCAGAAACTTTTTAGAGCAGCTTTAAGTTCACAGGAAAATTGAGAGGAAGGTACAGAGATTCCCCACATACACCCTACTCACCCCCCATTCACAGCCCTGACCCCCTTTACCAACATCTCTGACCAGGGCGGAATGTTTGTTGTAATCGATGAAGCAACGTGGACATGTCATTATCACCAAGGTCAAGGTCCATAGTTTACATCCAGGCTCATTCTCAGTGTCGTACCACCATATCATGCAGAGTATTTTCACTGTCCTAAATGTCCTCTGTGCTCTGCCTTTTCATCCCTCTCATCTGTCCCAACCCAGGGCAACGTGATATTTTTACTGTCTCCATGGTTTCGTCTTTTTCAGAATGTTGTCTGTTGGGGGGCGCCCGGGTGGCTCAGTCGGTTGAAGTGTCCGATTTCCGCTCAGGTCATGATCTCACGGTTCGTGAGTTCGGGCCCCATGTCGGTCTCTGTGCTGACAGCTCGGAGCCTGGAGCCCACTTCAGATCCTCTGTCTCCCTCTCTGTCTGCCCCTCCCCCACTTACATGCTCTCTCCCCAAAATAAATAAACATTAAAAAAAAATTTTTGTTAACATCTTTTGTTGGAATCCTTCAGTACGTAGCCTTTTCCGATTGGCTTCTTTCACTTAGGAATATGCATTTAAGTTTCCTCCATGTCTGTTCATGGCTTGATCGGTCATTTCCTTTTAGCGCTGAATACTTCATGGTCTATCCACTCACCTCCTGAAGGGCATCTTGGCTGCTTTCGGGTTTGGGCAATTATGAGTAAAGCTGCTGTAAATATCTGTGTGCAGGTTTTTGTGTGGACCTGTGTTCAACTCCTTTGGGGAAATACCAAGGAGCACGGTTGCGGGCTTGTGTGGGACGAGTAGGTTTGGTTTTGGAGGAAACTGCCAACCTGTTTCCCAAAGTCCTTTTTTGACCTCCCAGCAGCCATGAGTGAGAGCACCTGTCGCTTCACACCCTTGTCAGCATTTGGTGTTGACCGTGTTCCAGATTTGGGCCATTCTCACAGGTGTGTGGTGGCATCCTGTTGTATTTTTATAATTTTCTTTTTGACATCTATTCATTTTTGAGAGAGAGAGGGAGGCACAGAATCCGAAGCGGGCTCCAGGCTCTGAGCTGTCAGCACAGAGCCCGACGTGGGGCTCGATCCCACGAGACCGCGAGATCACGACCCGAGCCAAAGTCGGACCCTCCAACGACTGAGCCACCTAGGCACCCCTAACGGTATCCTGTTGTTGTAATTTGCATTTCTCTGATGACATGTGATATGGAGCGTGATATTATTTTCCCATTGGCTAGTATCTGGCGAGATGAATTGAAAACGTTGGTTAAAGCAGAAAACCAGAAAATTTTATATCCTAGAATATTTTATCTTTTATTTTCACTTACCCACACAAGTGTCCTGTATACTAATTTATATTCTGTACATTAATTTTCCAATATTAATATGGGGTTAGTTAATATTAGGTCAATTCAGTAACCTAGGTAACTAGTTAATATGGGGTTAATTAATCGATGATAGGTTGAGTGATTAAAGCCTCCTGTTGTCTTTCCTTTACAAGTCAGATGATTGTCTCTTTTGGCTTACTTGAATGTAATAAGAATTTATTATTATTTTATTTTAATTTCTTTATTTTTAATTTTTAAAAAAATGTTTATTTTTGAGAGAGAGAAAGAGACATAGTGTGAATGGGGAGGTACAGAGAGAGAGGGAGGCACAGAATCCAAAGCAGCTCCAGGCTCCGAGCTGTCAGCACAGAGCCCGATGTGGGGTTTGAACCCATGAACCTGGAGATCATGACCTGAGCCAAAGTCAGATGCTTAACCGAATGAGCCACCCAGACACCCCTGTTTTATTTTATTTTATTTTTAAAGTTTATTTATTTATTTTGAGAGAGAGAGAGAGAGCAGGGGAGAGGCAGAGAGGGAAGGAGAGAGAATCCCAAGTAGGCTCTGAGCTGTCAGAGCAGTGCCCAATGTGGGGCTCCAAACCATGAACCATGAGATCATGACCTGAGCTGAAACCAAGAGCTGAACACTTAGTCGACTGAGCCACCCAGGCGCTCCAAATGTAATGAGACTTTAGAGCCACTTGCAGAGCAGAATACAGACCCTTCCAGATTTTAATAGTAGCCCCCCCCCACCCCCCACGCCCGGCCGCCGCGATCTTTTACAGTCACCTACCTCTCTAGCTAATTAGCAGTTTCTATTTAGGAAGTTGATTTTCTCAGGGCTTTCTAAAAACGCTTAACTTTTCATGGACACAACTTCCTTTTCCCCTCGTGTTTTATCCTACCACGTGCTGTTTACCTAAAATACAATGGCAAGTCAGCAGGCTTACTTGTGGTAAGCATGCAGCTCACCTGGGGGCCGCTGGTCTGCAGGGGCGGGTGTGCAGGGGACAGCCTAATCGGACAGGCGACCTGGACAGATCCACCCCGAACGAAATTCTACAAACTGCCGTGCCGGTACCTGTCAAAAGTGTCCCGATCATAAGAGCCAAAGAAAGACCGAGGAGGAACTGTTAAAGACTGGAAGACACAGAGGAAAATGTGACACCTCGAGGTGTTCTGATGGTGGATCATGTCCTTTTATTATAAAGGGCTTTATTGGGATAACTGGTAACACCTACATGAGGTCTGAGGATTAAGTGACGAGGATGCTCGTGTTCGTTTCCTGATTTCCGGGGCCGTCGTATGATTCTGTAGGAGAACTCCGTGCCGCACACCCCTCCTCCCTGTCAGAGTCTCTCCCTGAATAGCCAATCGGGGAGGAGCAGAAAGATCCTTCAGGAAAGGTCTTTTGTGCAGGATGATGTCGAGTAGCAGCAACATCCATGAGAGGGTTCGGGGACTTCACGCACACCAAGGGCCATTCGGCCAGAGGGCTGCTACACAGTCTTTGCACCTGGAATGTTCTTTCCCACGTCCCTGCTTCCCAGAGCAAAGTCCTGCTCCCCTCAGAGCATTTCAGCTCCTTTCTTGGGGAGCTTGCTCAAACCCTAGTCCCTTGTGTGGTCAGGGCTCCCTGCCCTCTCCCTAGGTGTCAGTCGTTCTTGTATCAAATTATTTGTCCACTGTCTCCCTGGCAGCTTGTGGACTCACAGGGCAGCCCTTGCCCGCAGCCCCCCCGGTGCAACACGAACCCCCACATCGTTCCGGCATGAATGGAACATTCTAGTAAGTACGAAGAGCTCACCTTGTTTCAGGGCTGATTAGATTTTACTGAACCTTACTGCTTCCATTTATAAAGGTCTCCCCTGTGGCTCGCCCCCCTTCCTCAGTGCTAAGTGTCTTTCTTGGGGTGTTGACCTCTCCTCACCCCATCCCGGACCTCTTCCAATGGAACACCGGGCAGCAACAGAGAACAAATGAGTGGCTTCAGGGTTCCAGGAGAGAACAAAAGAGTGGTTTATGGACAGGGTCGCTCACACTGTTGCCACATCACCTCAGGGAGCCGCAGAGAAGTTAATTGTCCAACATTTTACTTTGTATGGCTGGATCTAATTACTTGGGGAATGGGGTGTTAAATCTCACATGTTGGCCCTTACGGCTGTCACCCGGGAGGGAGTTAAGAGGCTCCATCACAACAGGGACGGAGGGCAAATGAGCTTCCAGTGTGACGGGAAGGCGCAGAGGTGCCCTCAGAAGTGGCACTGCCCGAGACCAACTTCTTGTTTCTATGTTTTCTCTGTGACACAAATCCCCAGTGGGTGGCTCAGGGTATGTGCTTTGGAAATGATAAAAGGCAGTGCTGTGCAGTGATTTAAAGTAGGGGTTGGTGGGGCGCCTGGGTGGCTCAGTTGGTTGAACGTTTGACTCTTGATTTCGGCTCAGGTCATGATCTCACGGTTCGTGAGTTTGAGCCCTGCATCGGGCTCTGTGCTGACAGTGCAGAGCCTGCTTGGGATTCTCTCTCTCTCTCTCTCTCTCTCTCTCTCTCTCTCTGTGCCCTTACCCTGCTTGCACGCAAAATAAATAAACTTAAAACAATAAATAAATAAAGTAGAGGTCGGCAAATTATGGCTTGGGGGCCCAGTTTGGCTCCCTGCCTGTTTTTGTAAATAAAGTTTTATCGGAACATGGCCATGTTCACTGGTTTATGTATGGTCTATGGCTGAGGAGAGTGGTCGCAGCAGAGACTGTAAGGCCCACAAAGTCTAAAATATTTACTACTGGGCCCTTCCTAGAACAAGTTTTCTGACCCCTGGTTTAGAGCTCAGGGTCTGGAGCCAGACTGTCTGGGGTTGAAAACCCAGCCCTGCCACTGTGTGACCTTGGGTTTCCTGGCTTTGTCGTCTCATCTGTGAAATGGGAATGATCACAGTGGTTGTCACGCAGGTTGTTAGAGGAGTGAGTGAGCTCTTGGCATGCGGTACATGGGAGATGTTATTGATTGTCTGGAAACGAAGGTGTTCCGAGTTGCTTTCCTGGCCGGAGCGCTGGCAGGTTTCCCTGCTGGTCACAGACACGCGGGACCAGCCCTGTCGGGGCTGCGGAAGTAGCTGTGGGTTCTCGGGGGGGGGGGGTTCCCTGTAGTGGGTTGTTTCCACAGTCCCCCGAGTTAGGCTGTGTGCGAATGGGAGGCGGTCCTGGCTCCCAAATGAAGGAAGGATATGAAATAGGCTGCCCCAAATCCTCCTTAACCTGAAACGTAAGCGAAGGGAAATTGCACAACCTGTTGGTGGGATTTTTGTAGAGGGGATATAAGCCATGTGCAAAGTGATTTTGGTAGCTGGTGGCAGGGAGCCAAGTGTCAGAACGAAATGGGCCGCCTGATGTATCTCTTTGGCTCAGGGTAGTGGTTAAAACACTGACTCTGAAGATGGACCTGGGTTCAAATCTGGACTCCGTCACTTCCCATGTGACTCAGGCAAGTGACTCCACCTCTCTGAGCCTCAGTTTCCCTAGCTGTCAAACGGGACTGACAATACCAATAACACCCATATAAGCATTGTGTACAAGAAGCCCCTTCGTGCCTTTAGCCCACCTCTGAATCACCTGTTTTATTATTTACTTAATGCTTGTCTTTATTTATTTTTAAAAAAAAATTTTTTTTTCAACGTTTTTTATTTATTTTTGGGACAGAGAGAGACAGAGCATGAACGGGGGAGGGGCAGAGAGAGAGGGAGACACAGAATCGGAAACAGGCTCCAGGCTCCGAGCCATCAGCCCAGAGCCTGACGCGGGGCTCGAACTCACGGACCGCGAGATCGTGACCTGGCTGAAGTTGGACGCTTAACCGACTGCGCCACCCAGGCGCCCCAATGCTTGTCTTTAAATCAACTTTGGAACCTAGACCCTCATCCTAAGGCAATAATGTTGGTGACGTCATAGGGCACAAAGTGTCTTTTTCCTAACACACGTCCCAGCTGTATCTTAAAAATGTGTCCCACCAGAAAGTAGACTTCACAAAGCCAGGGATGTTTCTGTATTTTGTTTGCTAATCCATTTCCAGCCCAGCGCCTGACACATAATAGGTGCTCACTACCTGGTTGTTGAACGAATGAATGAATGAATGAATGATCTTAAATCATCATGATTGTTCGTTCAGGCAGTCAGAGTAACGCGGGGCCCTCAGGTTGGAAGACCGCCCCTCCTCCCCCGTGACAGCAGCCGTCTTCCCACTTCTTTGGTTCCAAGTCAGGGGACCCAGACCGAACGAGCCCGCGATGTCTTTTGGCTACTTCTGAGCTCAGTGCAGATGGCAGCCAGGCCGAACTGAGCCCTGACAATTGCAGAGAAGCTGTGGGGTCTGGAGAGAGACGTTCACGGTACACGGGGGCTCAGGGCGTGCAACGGCCAGCTCAGTCCTTAACCATTATTTATTATCGCTGCCAGCATTTTTGTTAAGGAGATGGCAGGCGTTTGGGCACATAGCTGCTTCCAGATGTCCGCCATAAATGTTCTGCACTTGCTGAGTTCCCAGAAACATAAAACCCGCTGTCAATGGACTTGCCCAGAGCCTGTATTTGCTGCGTTTTTGTTCTTGTTTAGTTATTACATTAAGTCTCCTGTGATTACAGAGCTGACAGCTGGTAAGGATTTGCATATGGCATGAAATTAAGTTAGTTCATTTTAATGTCTAAACCGAGCAGGGCACGAATTTGTCTGGTGAAAACCCTGCCTTCCTTGTCTTTGTTTGCACATCTGCTTTTGGCACTAGCCTCTACGGTCTTGAAGTTTGATTTCTCCCCACTCCACCCAGAGACGACAGGGGATGGGCTCCCCCTTGTAGAACTCCAAGAGGGATTTTTGCGCTTGGGGCCTAGAATGTTCTCTTTCAGGTTTGGGGAGGAATTAAGATTCAAGGGCAGCTGAGCAGAGACCAGCATTCTAGCCCCCAGCTGTGTGGTCTTTTTGCTGTGTCGCCTTGGGCAAGTCACTTTCCCTCTCTCGGCCTCAATTTCCTCATCTGTCAGATGACGGACAGACGTAGATAAGCGTTCATCTCTAGGGGTGAAAATTGGACATTGGGGGTGGGGCGAGTTTTCATTATGTGGGACGGAGCCAGACAGGGTACATTATTTGGTATTCCTGGTCCTTTGGTATCAGATGCCAACATCCTGCTCCTGGCAATCGCTGCCAACCGATCAGGACCTCCGCGTACTTCACGTTCTGTAGCAAGCGCGATCAGTACCCTGCTCGCATGCGTGGACCTCTTTCCTGTTTTCATGGGCACTGTCTCCCCCACAGTTAGCACCTGCACCTCTGTTGCTGGCGCTTTGCCCTCAGCCCGCCAGGATCCATTTTGCTGGGAATTCAAGCTCCCTACCCCTCCGGGCAGCTCTTCACCGAAGACCGAGAGGTAAGAAGGGGTTGGAGTACACGCTTTCAATCCCCTTGCCTCCGACCCGGTCAGCTCTGAGAGGGCACCTGCGCGCGCCCGACACTGAACAGATCCCAAACCCGTTATTTGGATTGAACGAAAACACACTTCTGCAGGCTGGATCTTGCCAGAAGCTGCTGGTTCAGGGCCTCCAGTTAGAACAGTTCTGCTGGTGAGGACGGCAAATGTTGTCACAGGACTGTGTGTATGTGAGGGACTGTCTTAAGTGCCCTGGATGCATTAGCTCATTTCATCCTCGAGACCACCCTCCAAGGCCTTCGAAGGTAGACATCAGCCTCTCCACTTTGCAGATGAGGGAACGGAGGCGCCGAGAGGTGAGGTTGTTTGCCTCAGGTCCCGAAGCTGTGAGTGAGGAGCGAGGTCCACAGCCTGGCAGTCTGGCTCCCTTTCTACACAGTACTTTTTCTAAATATGGAGTGGCCCTATTTTTGTTTAAACGCATGCACAGTCTGGCTGGAGCTACCCCAATATGTTGACTGCTTATTTTATCTTTGGGTGATCTTTAAAAAAAAATGTGCGTTGAAAAAATTTTTTTTGGTCTTCTGCCTGTGTAGAGAAATTGTGTAACAAGAAAACAGGACAGGTCAAAGAAAGCCAGAGGGCCTCATTCTCTTCCCCTCTCTCCTGCTGTCACGGAGCGCCCATTCCCAGCCCCTCTGACAGCTGTCTCCAGAGCTGCCCATCTGCTTCCTTCAGGGTGTCCCTGGAGGTGCGATTCTCCATCAGGCCCTGGGCTCTGCCTGGTTCCCACTGTATCAGGAGCCAGGGCAGAAAACCAGCCTAGCTGCTGTAGGGCATACGTCTTTAAGGGGACCCGGGCTTGGGTTGGGTTTCCCAGGAGAAGACCTGCTTAGGTCTTCTTAGGTCACATAAGAAAGACTTATGTGTCCCAGGGGAGATGAGTAAGGGGGTCAGGGAGGCAGGGCAGGGAAAGGGAAGAAGCCAAACAAGGTATGATTTCGGGGCAAAGTCCTACGGAGGGTATCCTCAGCCCGGATCCTCAGGGGTGCCCTGGAGAGTGAGTCCCTGAGCTGAGTTAGCCTGGGGAGGGAGCGGGGCTTTCACACACAGGCACCTGATGGTCATCAGCTAAGGCCTGCCCGGGAAGAAAGCTCAGGCGTTCCTGGCCCCCCGCAAGTGCCAGCAGAGGCCTTCAGCAGCCCAGGAGCTCCACGAAGGGTCACAGGAGTGGCTGGTGGAGGTGAATGCATGCAGAGGCTGGGGTAGATGCTGGGACACACAGAAAAGGAATGTAGAGATCTGAGTGGGTTTGGGCTGAGCACCAATATTGTCCAGGCCAGACCAGATGCTGGGATGTATGGGAAAGAGCGACTGACTTGGTGTTCTCACTGTGTGACCTTGGGCAAGTGCCTCAGCCTCTCTGAGCCCCAGTCTTCTCACCTGAAAAATGAAGGCAATCATTTGTCCCCCCCCACCCCCGCCCCACCTCCCCACCCCACCCCAGGGCCTCGTAAATAAAATACTACTCAAAGGTCAGGTGTTTACCTTTCTCTTGGGTGGGGATTTATGTCATGTTTTTTTACTATAATTTAAATGGAATGAGGCTGTGCATTGTATTAGTCAGCTGGGCGGCCATAAGAAAATACCAGAGACTGAGCGGCTTAAACCACAGAAATGGATCTCTCACAGTTCTGGAGTCTAGAAGTCCAAGGCGTCAACAGGGTTGGTTTCTGGTGAGGCCTCTCTCCTTGGTTTGCCCATGGCATCTTCTCACTCTTTCCTCCGCTCTTTCCTCTTTCCTTCTCGCCTTTCCTGGCATTTGTGTGGGAGGGAGTGGGGGGGGGGAGAGAGATGGAGAGAGAGAGGGGAGAGAGAGGGAGAAGGAGAGAGAGGGGGGAAGGGGGGTAGAGAGGGAGAGGGAGGGAGGGAGAGAAGGAAGGAGAGAGGGAGAGAGGGGAGGGGGAAGAAAGAAAGAAAAAAGAGAAGGGAGAGAGGGAGAGGGAGAGAGGGGAGGGGAGGAGAAGAAAGAGAAAGAAAGAGGAAGAGAGAGGGAGGGAGAGAGAAGGCATTATCTCGGGTGGTTCTTCCTCCTGTATAAGGACACCAGCCCTATTGGATTAAGGCCTCACCCTATGACCTCATTTAACCTTAATTACTTCCTTAAAGGCCCCATTTCCAAACACAGTCACTTTGGGGTTAAGGCTTCAAGATGTGAATTTGGGGGTGGGGGGGACATCATTCTGTCCACAACATGCATGTAGAATGCTTGCGTGATGCGTGGCAGATGTTCTAGAAATGTTCCTTTCTCTCCCCTCCCTTCCTGCCTTCTCCTCATCCTTCCTTCTAACCAGTATCGCGTTCCAGGGACCTTTCTGGGCTGGGGCACTGAGTGGTCAGCAAGGCAGACCCAGTTCCTGCCTCCATTTCCTCCGAAAATGTCTGACTCTCACCCATGGTGAAGCAAAATCAATAAGCTTGGGGCCCACGATCCTTACATCTCAGTGTTTGGAGGCAGAACCCGCACCCCCAGGCCTGACCGTCGGGGGTGCCTCATGGCTGTTGGGGGGGGTGCCGGGGGAGGGTGCCCACCATGTGTCTGCAATCAAACAGAAAAATAGTGGCTAACTTGGAAATGTGATTTCGCTTACAAATGCCTATTTCCAGCTTCTCTTGAAATAATTAGGTGAGCTGGCGGCCCTGGGCCCCCATTCTTGTGAGGCCTTGGCTGCATACCCGCCGGCCTTGAGGACGCAGGGAGAGTGGTCCCAGTTCACTCCGCTCCCTGCTGGGTCTGGCTCAGTAGTTATCCTGCCTGTCCCTGTAGGTATTAAGATTTGCAACAGCTATTTTAAATAAATATGACCGATTGGAGGGCCTGACTTTGGAGCCTTACTTTTACCATATGGAGAGTGGGGTCAGTAGAATCTTGTTTTCTGTTCTTTTTTTTGTTGTTGTTCCCAGGGGTGTAAGATCCCAGACCGTGGGGTGCGGTTTGAGGGTGAGGGCTTTTGGGAATCGGGAATCATTATGGTGATAATGGGTACGGCTCGGATTGTCCCCTTAATGTCCTCCCCGTATCCATGCTGGTTCTAGAGCTCCTCATCTCCTCCTGTTCTGGCTCTGGGCTTGACCATGTGACCTTCTCTGACCCGTGGGATACTAGCAAACGTAAGGCAAGCAGAGGCTGAAAAAAGTGCTTGCATATTTCTACTTGCTCTCTTGGACTCCCGCAGGCGCCTAGAGAATGTGCCTGAGCTGGCCGGAAAACGCGTCCAGACTAGAACATGCGAGATGCATGCATGTGACAGACGCATGGGAGAGAGCCCAGTTGTCCCAACGGAGGCCATCAGCCAACACGTGCTGACTGCCAGACAAGTGTGTGAGCTTGGCTGAGGCTTGAAGATCGGCCAGCCAACCGCAGACTTGTTCAGGGTCGCGGAAGCAGTGGTTTGAAGTGCTTGAGGTTTAAGATAGCTGGTTACATGGCATTGTTGTAGGGGGAGAGAACTGATACATTTGTAGGCTCTGCAGGCTCCTTCTTCCTCCCCTCCTAATCTCCCCACCCCCCCTCAACTTGAATTTACTGAGCACCCGCTATGTGCTAGGGTACATTGGTGACCAAAATTAGATACGGTCCTCGCCCTTAGGATGTTTGCAATCTCGCTTCTATTTCTATCACCCGCCTTGCCAAGACTGGACTTCAGCACGGAGGTGACTTATTTCGCTGCTCTAGGCTGATCTGGGATGGGTTTCTTCCCCACAGAATGCTTTGTTACAACTTCTATCGTTCTCATTTTCATTGTTCCCTCGGCCACTGCAGAGATCGCCACTGGTGGAGTTGGCTCTTGCCAGTAAGGGAAATCCTTTCGAGATGATGTGTGCAGCTGGGATGTTCTTAAGGAATTTATATGAAGAGGGAGCAAATCCTTGTATGTTTTTATAAGGTAGGGAGAGTTTTATGTTCTGTGAAGTTCGGTGTATTGTGATGAATTATGCTTCGGTCTGAAGTCTATGCAGAAAAGCACAGCATTTCTCGGAGTTCTGGGAAATAATACTGTAAATACAGTGATGGTTTATTTCTTGGCCGGGCATTTTCTCTAATAATGTAAAGAGATGTCAACACCCATTTCTTAAGGGCAAAATATGAGGTTCTCTCTTCTCACTCCAGGGAAAGAGTGACTAGAGTTTGCTGTGTTCTTTAGATTCTTAAAGGCAGGGGGGCTTGGTCTAGGGCCCGTGTCCTGCTCAGCTGGCCGTCCTCGTGCTTCCAGCTGGCCCACATCAGTTCAGGCGAATTAGGGGAGGCAGCACCATCTGACCCCGGGCTCTTACTGGAGTGTGGTTCCCAAAGATGTGTCTGCCTTGCCCGTGGCCTGCTGTGGGCAGATCTTTCTGTGAAAGTGGAAAGGCCAGTCACGGTCCTGTTCCTAGCCTCAGTTTCCCCACCTGTAGCGACCCAGTGATAATCCACCGTTTCTCTAGCTGTATCCCTCCACCAATCGGCATCGCTGGAACTCCTTCCCTGGGTTTATGCATCTTGGAGACAGAAAGACGATGGGGGCTGGGTCCCCCTGACGGTGGCAGTGTGACAGGGAGTGGGAGGTCTTTTCTGATCTGGTGATTTGATTGATTTGGTCATTTGTGTTTGGGAGATGCTGTTTTATGCTCCTCGGGTGATCTTACATGGCTGGATGCCTTCACTGCCTTCGATGCCTGCGTGCAAAGAAGGAATGTGGAACTGGATATGAGTCCTGCTTTGGTTCCTGTATGGCATGGCTTTAAGAAAGTCAAGTCCACTCTCTTGGCCTCTGTTTCTTCCTCTGGATAGTGAGGTGACTCTTCCGGCTCTAAACATTCTAGAATTTATTGATGCCAATAACACCCTTGCCAACATGTCTTAAATGCGACAGGGAGTTTTCCTCCTGATTCCCTGGCTTCATCTTGGGGATAGAATCGAGAGTGTGTGAATCAGGATTCCTTTGATTGGAAGCCTTAGAAACTCAGTTCATATTGGCTGAAGCAAGGTAATATGCCGGCTCAATGGGTTGAAAAATCTAGGGCTCTGGCTTCAGGCTTGGCTGGATCCAGATGTCCTTCAGAAGGCCATTGCTATGGTTACATGCTGTAGAATGCTCTTGGTCAGGAAGGTCCTCCTCAAACCTGACTCGCCTCCTTCCTGCTGCTGTGTAGATGCATCCTGTCCTTCCCACCATCACCGCTGATGGTGTGTGAGGGGGTCAGGGGTCCTGACCCCCAGGTTCAGGTCCTGGGGCTTTTGTGAGCTGTGTGACTTGGCAAGTTTCCTTTCCGGGCCTCAGTTTTCTCTTCCATTAAACAGAGCGAGCAGTTCTCGCTTTGCGCTTCTCACGGACCCAGTGCAAGGATCAAGTGAGACCAAGGACATGGCTGTGTGTTGAAAAGCCCAAAGCACCGTACACATCCACGGCCCCGTTCCCTTATCCTGTAATGTGTCTGAAGTTGCTTCTGAGATTCTCCGTTTTCTTTTCCTCTCTGGACTAGACACATCAGCAGACTGGCTGGGTGAGTGTCGTTGTTATTTTTACGGCTACAGAGAGCCCAGGCCATTAGGAAGGGCTCCACCAAACATTAATTACAATGCCCACATCACATCTAGTGCAGGCTGGATGTAGTGTCTTCCCTGGGTCCACGGACCGTTTCTGGGAAACAGAAGCTGCATGGTGTTTTATCAAACATTTATGGCTATTGGCTCGGGGGTGGGGGGGGGTGAGTTTACAAGGCTGAGCCCTGGGAAATTAAATTTCTTGCATTTTGACTCAGTCCTAATCATGCCGCAAGCCATGGGATTTATGAGGCTGTAAAGGCTTGAGCACATTGCAGGCTGGAGGCCTTGCTTCTGGCTTCTGGCCTGTGTCCTTGACGAGAGGCATCCTCTAGGAGCTTGGGGCTCAGCGGCCTGTTGGTTCGACAAACACACACCGGGTGCCCGCGGCCACCAGTGGTGAGCAGCACAGACGTGGGGTCTGCCTTCTTGTTGCGTGCAGCTTCCTAAGAAGACTGGCATTGCCGAATGATTTTGCAAATAATTCCAGAATTTCCAACTATGGTTAAGGGACTGAGGGTTAAGGGAGTGAGGGAAGGTTCCGAGATGATGTGAAAAGGTTGAGTGGGGTGAATGGTAGTCTCCAAACAGATCTGTCCATGTCCTAACTTCTGGAACCCGTGGACATGACCTTATTTAGAAAAAAAGGGTCTTTGCAGATGTAATTAAATAAAGGCTCTCAGGGAGCCTGAGTGGCTCAGTCAGTTAAGTGTCCAACTCTTAACGTTGGCTCAGGTCACGTTCTTGCAGTTCGTGGGATTGAGCCCCGTGTCGGGCTCTGTGTTGAGAGGGTGGAGCCTGCTTGGGATTCTCTCTCTCCCTCTCTCTCTGCCCCTCGCCTGCTTGCCACTCACTCTCGCTTTCTCAAAATAAATAAATAAACATTTGGGGCCACCAAGGTGGCTCAGTCAGTTGAGCGTCCGACTTCGGCTCGGGTCATGATCTCACGGTTCCTAAGTTTGAACCCCGTGTCGGGCTCTGTACTGACAGCTCAGAGCCTGGAGCCTGCTTTGGATTTTGTGTTTCCCTCTCTCTCTGCCCCTCCCCCACTTGCGTTCTGTCTCTCTCTCTCTGTCTCTATCGCTCTCAAAAATAAACAAACATTAGAAAAGCATTTAAAAATTTAAGAAAACAAAACGAAACAAAGGAAGGATCTCGAGATGAGATTATCTTGGATTATCCAGTCGGGCCCTAAGTCCAATGACAAGTGGCCCCATAAGAGAGAAGGAGGAGAGAGCCATGTGAGGGTGTTGTGATACAGCCATAAGACAAAGGGCACTTGGAGCCACCAGAAGCTGGGAGACGCAAGGAAGGATTCTTTCCTAGCGCATCCAGAGGGATCAGGGGCCTACTGACACCTTGACTTTGGAACTTCTGGCCTCTAGAACTGTGAGGAAGTGAATTTCTGTTGTTTTAAGCCACCATATTGGTGGAAATTTGACACAGCAGTCTCAGGAAATGAATCCAGGTGGAATAACCAATTTTGACCTCATCTGGGAAATCCAGGAAGGCTTTGGGAGGAAGTGGCTTTCGAGCTGGCAAATGTGGGATAAGTAGCAATTAAGCTGGCAAAAGGGGCTGCGCTGCAGGGGAGGGGAGGGACGGGGAGGGGGAGAAGTGTTCCATGAAGACATCGCATGTGCAAAGGCCCTGAGGTGGAAGGAGCTGGACTTGCTGCATCCACAGCCCCTTTCGGTTTTGCAGGAGCATTGAGCTCTGTCCTACCTCAGGATGTTTGCACTTGTTCCCTCAGTCCGGGATGCCCTTTCCTCCACCTCTTCCACATGTCTGGCTCCTTATCCTTCCAAGCCTCAGCTGAAATGAGATGTCGGGCACAGCGTTTTATGACCATCCTCACTAAGTATATCCCCTCTCTTACTCTTTCCCCCTCCACCCATTGGCTCCCTTCATAACATTGAAAATAATAGTAATGACAGTAGCCAAGACTGAGCCCTCAGTACGACCTAGGCATTGTGCGGACTGCTCTACGAGTACCCGTCTGATTTAATCTTCATAACAATCCCGTGGGACAAGTGCCGTTTTCTTGTTGTCGCGAGATCCCCATTTCACAGATGGGAGCACTGAGGCACAGAGAGCTCAGGTTACATGGTAGGAAGGGAAGGAGCTGGGATTTAAACCCAAGCAGTTTGGCACACGTTCAGCAGATACTTGGTGGCCGCCTCTTGCCTTCTGGACTTTGACAGAGGTTCGAGCCTTCCTGAGAGCAGTGTCCCCAAGATGGCCCACAGCGGAGCCCACAGGTCCTGGGCCCCTGTGCGGGAATCATCGGTCCTCCATCCCAGTTCTTGCCCGACCCAGAGTCCTCAAGAGAAGAGGACCTGACAGCCCCTCTTGGCCTCCGTCCACTCCTCTCCTGCAGGTGGAGGGGAGGAGACCCCAGTGCAATGTCGCCAAGGTGCACAGGGGGTCACCGCTGCCCAAGAAACTTCCTCCCACCACACTGGTGGGCCCAGGGTATTAGGGGCTGGCAGGACTGGAGTTCAGGGACAAGTCCCAGCGCTTCGTCTCCTGGGAGCCGAGGCCCCTGTCTTCCGGGAGGCCAGGATGTGCGGCCACGTGTGTCCAGAAACACTAGTCAGCTCCGTGGGCAGCCACGCCGAGGTACCGTGGCTTAGCCCCGGCACGTCCGTCCCCCTCATGCGGCCCATCTGCGGTTCAGGAGGAGCTGGGCTCAGCTGGGCCGGGCTTCCAGGCTGCAGAGTAGGCTCAGGCTTCCACACCTTCGCCTTTGGCCTCCTGGCACCAGCAGGCTGCCCAGGGCATTCTCTTCCCATGCCAGTGCCCACGGCCAAGGCACGAGACACCAGCCAAGTGCAAAAGTGTATTTAGGACTTTGCACAGGCTGCGTCCGTGAGCACACCGTTGGCGCAAATCCAACCCCCATCCAAGCTTAACCTCAGCGGACCAGACACCGTGCCTCTAGGGGCGGGAAGGCGGCAGAGGGCCCGGACGAGGGAGGAGGTGAAGGTTGGGGCCGGTCTGCAATCTTCTTCTTGTGCTGCCTGTCTACACTTGGGGGCTCCCGGGCCTGGTTTCCTCAGCCAGTCCTGCTTTCGGTTGGGGGCTCGGAGCCGGCGGGGAGAGTATCTGGGGAAAGGTGCCAGAGTTTCCTTCCGTCCCTTGCTTCTGGCCGTGTGGCTGTGATTGGCTGCCCCGAGGGTGGTAACATCCGGGGTTCAAACTAAGGATGCTGTGGTTCACCCAGGGGGTGAGACCGTTGACCGTATGGAGCTGATGGGGAAGCAGGAAGAGGAGATCACCTTAACCACTCTGGTCCTTTCCTTTTTTTTTTTTTTTTTTTTAAATTTAAAGGACCGGGGCGCCTGGGTGGCTCGGTTGGTTAAGCGTCCAACTTCGGCTCAGGTCACGATCTCACGGTGTGTGAGTTCGAGCCCCGCGTCGGGCTCTGTGCTGACTGCTCAGAGCCTGGAGCCTGTTTCAGATTCTGTGTCTCCCTCTCTCTCTGCCCCTCCCCTGTTCATGCTCTGTCTCTCTCTGTCTCAAAAATAAATAAACGTTAAAAAAACAATAAATAAATAAATAAATAAATAAATAAATAAATTTAAAGGACCACACTTCAGGTTTATTTATGAAAAAAAAAATACTGTGGTATTATTGCAGAGGAAGAAACATGTTCATCAAAGCATATGGATCTCGACATACTAACCATCATCAACTGTAATCAAGTAGCTGGTATAACTTAAAAAATATCTATCTATCTATCTATCATCATCTTTTTTTATTGAGCTATAATCCACATGTCATAAAATTTGCCCTTTTTAAGGTATAAAATTCGGTGGTTTTAGTATACTCCCTAGGTTGTACGACCATCACCACTATTTAATCCCAGAACACGTTAACCTGCCCCAGAGGAAGCCTACTTCCCATTAGTAACACACACCCCCCCCCCCCCCCCGCTTTCCCCCACTAATCTATTTTCTGTCTTACACATTTGCCTCTTCGTGGCAGTTCATATGTATGAAATTGTACACTATGTGGCCTTTCAGGTCTGGCTTCTTTCGCTTAGCAGAGTGTTTCTGACGTCCACCTGGCTTGTAGCATGGGTCAGTGCCTGATCGTTTTCTCCATCACCTCCGCTCCTGGGGTGAGTGTGTGTGAGGGGGTTTCTGTGTCTGCCAGCCTCTTCCTGCCTCTCCTCTTCCTGGCAGCCAAGCAGAGAGCTTCGTTTGTAATTCCTGTTCCCTAGATAGAACAGAGGGACTCATTCCCTTGCTTGTGATTGGGTGCCGTGGCCCCCAGGGCATGGCGAGGCAGGCCAGGTCCCTGTCCTCAAGGAGGGTGGGACCGAGAGGAGGAGAATGAGAGGAGCTGAACAGGGCAGCAGTAGACCAAGTGACGGAGAGGAGGGTGGGTGTTTTGAAAGCAGAGCAGCTTGTGGGATGGAGTCTGGAAAATGCACAAGGGCAGAGAGCTCAGCCCGGCTGGAGGCATGGGTGAGAGGCTGGGGAGGGCAGGAGTGGGGTGGCGAGGTGGGAGGGGGGGGCGTGGCCATAAGTGCTCCTGACTTATCTGTCATGTAACCTGGGCCACAGCAGGGCCTAATTTGCCCTTGAAACCTCCCTCAAAGGGTGGTCTGAAGACTGGTCAAGGGAGAAGGGAACACAGAGAATGGTGTTGAGCTGTGCATCCAACCCCTGCTGGATTCAGCAACAGACACGAAGAAATCAGAGCTCCGTTTCTAGCTTAGGTCTAGCTGGGGAGACGAGAATTATCCAGAATTCATAGTCGAGGCCTAAAGAGCATGCAGATTCGGAGGTGACCAAGATCTTCACTGGCCGAGGAAATCCAATCAAGGAGGGCTTCCCAGCAGAGGTGGCCCTGGAGGAAGGGCAGTGGCCGGCTCGTAGAGACGTGGGGAAGACACATCAGGAGCCAGAGCAACCCCAAAATGTAAAAGCACTTCAAAATATAGAATGCTTACAATATATAAGGCACTTTGTTTTCACTCTACCATTTAATCCTCAAACAAACTTATTTGCATCCCCATTTTACAGATAGGGAGACCGAGGCTAAATCACACACAGATACTAATTGGCAGAACTGGGAGTCACCTGGTCCCCGGCTTCCCCCCTCTCCCCTCACCAGAGAGGAACTCAGGAACCCCAGGCCCCAGCTTCTGCTCAGGCTGCTTAAAAAAAGAAAAAAAAAAAAAAAACAACAAAAAACACCTTAATTTTTTTTTTTTTAAATTATTTGAGAGACAGAACGAGTGCAGGAGGGACAGAGAGAGAGGGGGACAGAGGATCCGAAGCGGGCTCTGTGCTCATAGCAGGCAGCCGGGTGTGGGGCTCAAACTCACACACCGCAAGATCATGACCTGAGCTGAATTCAGACGCCTAACCGACTGAGCCTTCCAGGCGTCCCAAGAGCCACCTTTTTAATGTCTTTCTCCCTGGCCAGGAAAATTGTCCAGAAGGGTGTGAAATAGGCACTGGCCAGGCCAGGAAAAGATTCCTCCTCCCTGTTCATCGGATGATTCTGCTACCGGTGTGAAATCTTCATTTTAACCATAAAAAAAAAAAAAAGTAGGGTGGCCTGTCTACAAATACTTTTTTTTTCTTTTTTAACAAACTCCTTTCATAATGCTGACAACTATAAAGTAAAACCTCAATCAGCACTTGATTGAGTGAGTGATTGACTCACTGCTTTGTGGATCTCGGCGTAGGTGCCCAAGGGATGAGGGAATAGGCCCTGCGCTAAATCGGGGAGGGAGTGTCCCCGTGTGCGTTTGTTTTCTTCCTGACATAAACTGTCGCAGTGCAATCGACAGGAAGGGTGATTTGTCCCCTCGGAGATTCTGCAGCCTCCTGGCCCTTGTCGAAGCCTGGCCTAGGAGGAGACGAGGCCAGGGTGGAGGGCACGAGAGCCTGCCGCTGCAGGGAGCCTGGGGAGTGAGGGGTGGCTGTCCGTTTTCCATCTGGAGCGGCCCTCAGCGTTTGTCCTGGCATCCTGCAGGTGGGGCCATGGAGCCGACGTCCTAGCTGAACGGAACCGGAGCAAGACCTGAACCCTGATTGTCATGATTGTTAGGAGTAGCTAGCTTTTGAGGACTGCTTGTTACAGCCCCATAACATGGCCTGTCCTGCCCGCCAGTAGTTACTCTGGCTGTGGTGTGAGAGGAGCAGAATGCAAGCCAGGAAGCCTTTTGTTGTTGTTTTTTAAGAGAGAGAGAGAGGGAGGGGAGGTGCAGAGAGAGTGGGAGAGAGAGAATCCCAAGCAGTCTCTGAGCTGTCAGCACAGAGCGCGACACGGTTGAACCCATGAACTGTGAGCCCTAATCGAGTCGGAGGCTTAACCGACTGAGTCACCCAGGCGCCCCGCAGGGAGGTCTTTGAGAAGGTGATTTTGTTCCTGCAGGTGAGAGATGACGGGAGGTGGGGAGAAAGGGCTGGGGTCAGTGACGGGTGGGGGCTAAATAGACCAGGGCTCCAGAATGGCTATTAAGGGACAAGGGAAAGCGTCACTTCTGCTCGGCTTGCCCGAAGAGCTCTCAGACCACCAAAGTTCCTCTCACCATCTCCTATGAGAGAATAAATTCCGCTCGTCTTCTCGCAAGAAATGGGTCTCCGTTTTCACCCTTCGTAAAGGGCAACAGAAAGTTCACTCCAGAGATGCGAGGCCCCCGGGCCGGGCTGTCCCACGGCCGAGGCTCTGTCTGTTGGCAACGCCGTCAATTACAAGCGGCCGAGGCAGGTGCCGGTCAGCTGGCCTCGCAGCGGGCGTTAGGGAAATCGTCTTTGGCTTGATTATATTAGCTGGCTGTCCCAAAGAGGTGAGAAAATAGACCTAAATCCCTCTGGCTTTGTGCCTCATGCCCCGCCCATCCCTTGCGTTCAGGCGTCACGGCTCAGTCAGAAGATGGCCTTTCAGCACAGCTGCTGTGGAAAATGGGGAAAATCTCGTTAGAGAGAGAATTGTGTCAGGAGAGAGAGATGCAATTTAGCACTGTATGTTCTTATGAAAATGCGTGTGCATCTCTGAAAAGGAACAACACTGTTCAGGCAGGACAAAGGAGAGAGAAGCCCAGTGGCCGATCCTGGCGACCAGAGGACAGGGGTCACGTGGCTTTGGATGTGTGGTTTGCTGCTCCCACCGGCTGCCTTTCTCCGGAGAGCTCGGAAGCCGGGTGCGGGTGCCCATTCCAGCGGGATGGGCCATAGCGTCTGTCCCAAGGGGGTAGACCCGCGCCCTCCAACGTGGAAGCCAGTAGCCGTGTGTCGCTATTTACATTCAAATTCATGAAAATGGTGTCGGATGAAAACTTCAGTCCCTCAGCTGCATTAATCAGATTTTAAGTACTCCATAGCCACATGTGACTAGTGGCTACCAGACTGGACAGTGCAGGTAAAGAACATTCCCCGGATCGCAGAAAGTTCTGTTGGCCATTGCTGGTGCCCCCCGGTCCGGAAGACCCAAAACGGAAGATACTCAAACAACAAAAAGGAGGGAGGTCTTCGCTGGCCCCAGCCTAAGGAGCCTGTGCGCCTCTCACTTCCCTCTCCCAATAAGTGGCAGAACTGGGGTTAGAACCCAGATCTCATTTAATTCCAGAGCTCACCCCGCCTCCCCCCGCCATCTTTAGACTCTATGTAACACGGACTGGCCCCAGATTGCTATGAAGTGGCTCATTTCGCTCAATACTTCCTGCTCTAGGGAGCTATGGTATTTATCCACTAGGCCTGACAGGTCACTGGTCAAGGGATGCTCTCCCAGTGACAGAGCCAGCATTGATTCCGGGCACTGTCGACCTGCTCTGGACGGCCAAAGAAAGCCCAAGGCAGGGAGGTGACAGATGGAATTTGGGCTGGATGCTCAGACCTGGTAAGTGCAGGAGAACATGGGAAGGCACCCAGAGTGCATGCCCTCAGTGTCAAGAGAGTGAGGTCACACAGATCTGGGTGGGGGGTGGGGGACACATTGGCTCTGCCATCTACTAGCTCTCTGGCCCCTACATTTTCTCTTCTTGTCCCGTCTTATCTCTCTCCACAATGAGGGAATTCCTTTAAAATATGAATCAGATCCTGCCACTCCCCTGCATTAATCATGTTCGTGATTTCCCACTGATTTAGAATGCAATCCAAATTTTATAAAGGTCCACACGACCTGGCTCATCCTTTACCCTCCAACGTTATCTTTCCTGACACCTCTTGTTGGTACCTTCATGGCCCTCGTCACGCCCTGGAACTATTTCCTTGTTTGCTTTCTTGGTTATTGCCTATATTCCTCCTGGGCTGGAGACTTCATGAAGGTCGGGCATGCTTATTTTATTCCTTATTCTATGTACTGGTGCCTCACACAGCCCCCAGAGATGCAATGAATACTTGTCTAATGAAAGAAGTAACAGTCTTATGCACGATGCTTAACCTCTTTGAACTTCTGTTTCCTCGCCTGTAAAATGAACTAGAAATATTTTGTAAGGTTATTTGTAAGATAGAAGCAGTGATGGAGTGCACGGCACACAGTAGGCACTCAAGTTGGCAATTATCAGTAGTATAGAAAAGTTGTAAGTTCAATACAAGTACCTTTTTTCCCCCAGAGCCATTTGGAAGAAAGCTGCCAACCTGATGATCCATGACCGCTGAATATAGTAGAATTTATTTCCCTAAAACAGGAAGGCTCTGAGATAGTCACAATAAAACTGTTAGGATCAGGACATTAACCCTGACACATTACTAACCTCTAATCCTCAGACCCCATTCAGCATTTGCTGTTTGTCCCAATAATGTCCTTTGTAACAGAAGGGTCCAGTTCAGGATTGCCCATTGCCTGTAGGTGTCCTGTCTCTTGAGTCTCCTTTAGTCTGGAGCATTCTTCAACCTTTTGAAGGGGACAGGCCCATCATTTTGCAGAATGTCCCTCAGTTTGGGTTTGTCTGATGTTCCCTTGAGTTTAGCTTTGGATCGTGCATCTTTGGCAGGAATGGCACAGGAGCAATTCTGTGTCCTTATTGAATCCTGCCAGGTGGCATGCGATTTCCATGTGTCCCATTATTGGTCTGTTCTCTTTGGTCATGTGACTAAGGTGGTTTCTGCCAAGCTTCTTTTTGCTGTGAAGTTACTCTTTTCCTCTGTCTTAATATTTTTGTGGAAAGGTTCTTTTTTTTTTGTTTACTGTTTATTTATTTATTTTGAGAGACAGCGAAAAAGAGTGAGCATGAGTGGGGGAGGGGTAGAGAGAGAGGGAGAAAGAGAATCCCAAGCAAGATCTGCATTGTCAGTGCAGAGCCTGATGCAGGGATTGATATCATGACCACGAGATCATGACCTGAGCCGAAATCAAGAATCGGATGCTTAACCAACTGAGCCGCCCAGGAGCCCCAGCTCTTTGAAACTATGTAAATGTCGTCACCAAATCATTCATTCATTCATTCATAACATTAAGAACTAATTCTTTGCTATTTTACTTAGAGGATTTAATCCATTACTATTATCATTTATTTTAGTGGTCAGATTGCCTCATTTTGGGCCAGTGAGAGTCCCTTCAAGCTGTCTTCTGCGTCCCTTGATACAACCTCCATTTTGCTCTGAGCACTGCTTTGCTTTTTGGCCCAGCAAGATGTTCTAGGCTCATCCTGTACTCTCCCTGAGCCAGCAGCCCTGGAATCAACCATTTCTCAAGGGAGCCCTGGTTCAGTTTAGTGGGGGATATCTAGAAGTAAAGTTGGTCCTGGTGTGTGTATTGCTGTTGGGGCATCACAGTTCTGAGAGCCCCTCCGTGGACAAAGCTCAGGGATGTGTGTGTGTGTGTGTGTGTGTGTGTGCACGCGTGTGCACGCATGTGTGCACACATGTGTACACACACACACAGACATGCTCACGTCTGTATTTATTTCTAGACTTTTTCTATATACTGAAAACCATAAAGTCACATTGGTACCTCTGATTCAAATCTATCACCATCGAGTTTATTCTGATTCTTTCCACTTCCATATTTGTAACTCCCTTCTGATGATGAGAAAGCTGGCTGCCATTTTCCTCAGTATATTTAACTGTCTGACCAATGAAACAATCATCCTGTTACACCTGCCACTGCTACCTTGCATGGGCCCCCTTGTCACCCTGCCTGTTCTCTCTTAGCCCATGTTAGCTGTACCCTCAGGCAGATATACTCCTCATCCCGCTTGGGCTCTGATGGCAATCCAATCATTGTGGTTGTTGCTGTTGTTACTATTATCCTTGGCAGGCTAGTGGGGCTGAGGAATGGATCAGATTCTCATTTAGATAATCTGCTTTCATCCAACCGGAGGAGCCATTTCTGGAGGCTCGTGTATGTGTGTGTTTTTTATATTCCTAAGATGCTTCTCCCCAGCCCCGTCTAAGAGGTCAAAGCAATTAAAAATCCTTAATAATTACCCAACATTCAGGAATTGATGGCTGATTTCAAGTGCCATGCCTTTTATTCTTTCACCTCCCCCGCAGAAATCTAAGGGAGGAAAAGTAAGTAGCAGCTGAAACGATCCCCCACTCACTTTCTATAAAGAGGAAAATTAGCTGCTCTAATAATCATGAATATTAATGTATAGCCAATTGCACTCAATTAAAATGATGATCTATAATTTTGCCTCGGAGCTTTATGGAGGCCATTTCAATGACTACCGAGTGGAGTTGGGTGCTTTTCAGAGTTCATGGGTTCGGCTTAACTCTCTCATCCCCATCACTGGCTTCCATGTAGTATGGACCCCAAGTTCTTCCCCGGTCAAATTGCTCAACCCTTGGAGTGTGCATTTTCTCTGTTTTTAGGGTCTGGGATATATCATAGTCATGGCAAGTTTATGAGATCCTGTGTAGGTCACTCTGATTCCATTAGTCCTGAAAACAATTCCCCCATTACTCTTCTGACACACAGGTTCGCCATGATTGTTCGATGAAGTTCTCTTCTCCCTGGAGAGCCGACTGACCGTAGGTGGGAGTCCCTAGCCCCAAATGTGCCAAGTAGAACCTCTTCCCTGGGAATCTGAGATCGGGACTAAGAAGGTTTAGTGTCAGAGGGATGCTTTTGAGCAGCACTATAAAACTCAGGAGCGGTGGGCAGCTAGCTTCTGGCTCGTCACATAAACTGGACAGCCCACACGCAGAGAGAGAAGCAGGCTGAGTGGCAGACGTAGAGAGGAAGCAGGCATCCTGAGAGCCTTCTGCCGCTCATTCAGGTCCCTCCTGAGTCCTGGAATGTCCCTAGCCTGGTTTTTTGGAAACACTCTGTACCCTTACATGTCCCCTTTTATTCCTAATGTTAGATTTAGAAAACTACCGTGACCTGTATCCAAAGAGTCCCAACTGACACGATTGTCAATGGACAGGCCTCTGTTCTTATTTCTGAGCCCAGAGCAGGCACTCCTGCCAGTCCTTACTGTTCACAGCAGGGCTATCTCAACCAGAAAAAAGGCCCGGGCCGGGCCAGAGAATGGAGCATCGGTCATAGCCTCCGGCTCTCGGGTTCTATTTCTATCTATTCATCAATGATTCTGTTAAAAGAGAAAAAATAAGACAACATAAGATGAGTTCAGTGGAGAAAATGCACTGAGATGGTTTGGTCGTTCTGATGCCAACCAGTGGGTGGCCTGACATGTTATTTTTCAGCTAGTTGTTTGGGGTTCTTGCAGACACAGCTGCTGTGTGTCGGTAGCTCTCCTGGCTGTTTCCCTCCATGCCCTGTCACTCTCTATCCCCTTTGCCCTGCTGTATTCTTCTTAGCTCTCATCACTGCCTGATATCGCAGTACCTATTTGTTAGTTCTTTGTGTGCTGATTGTCTCCCTCAACTAGAACAGAAACCTTGTCTATCTTGTTCACTACTGTACCCTCGTATCTAGAACAGGGCCTGGCACACACTAGGTGGCCAACAAATATTTTCAGAATGAAGGAATGGATGGATGGTTGGATGGGTGGGTGGGTGGGTGGGTTTAACCTCTCTTTGGTAAGCTCAAAGCAGAGGCTCTGGCTAGTGACCAAACACATCGCAGGGGCTTGAATATCCTTTTGTTTAGCCTTCTTCCCACTGCACAGAGGCCATTCATTAGGGCAAGTGCCTTTTCCTGGTGTGTCCAAAAAATGTGGCTTGGAGCTCAGCCTTTGGATTTAGCACACCTGGGTGTGAATCCCAGCTCTGCCACAGCTGTGTGCACCCTGGGTAAATTACTACACCTCTCCACGCTGTATTTCTTCATCTTTGAATTAAGGACAATAATAGTTCCTATCTCATTGGGTTGTTGTGCAAACCCAATGGGCTCTGAGTGTTGATTTCTTAGCTCTGAAACTGGCATGTAAGCTTGCTCAATAAATGTGAATTTTTATTATAGCTCCATTAAAGAGACATCACACCCCATTGTTGAGTAGTTCATTCATCCATTGGTACACGAATCGATTAGTTAGTTCAGCCAACATGCACTGAGCATCCGTGTTTGTGTTAGATTCCAGGGATATGAATATGGTGGTAAGACAATTTGCCTCTCCCAGTGAGAATTTGTGTCGTAGGAGAGAGCTCTCAGAAAGATGACCTAAGGCATGATTATCTCATGTGCTCGCCAGGGCCATCAACATAGGTACTCAGGGTAGGGTTTTGAAATGGGACTTCAGAGCAGTGCTGGATGGTTCAGAGAAATCTTGGTAATTGGGACACATGGATTCTGGTTGCAACTTGCTGTTTGAACTGAGAAAATGCACGTCACTTCGACTAGCACATTTCCCCACCTGAAAAATACGAGTGTGGCACTAGATCAGTTGGCCTCAAGCTTTGATGTGCATCAGAATTTTTTGAGGCAGTGTGTTAAAATGCACAATGCAGGACTCCGCCCCACAGAGAAGGATTCAGATGTTGGAAGGAATGGCGTTTTAGATGATTCTGATGCAGGCCCTCAGAACACACTTTGAGGGATTGTGAACTAAATGATATTTCACATTTCCTCTTTGTGGTTCTGACACTCTTAAACACAGCACAGTCCCCATCTTTAATACTCTGCTTTTCTAGAAGTCAGGATATGGTGTAGCCTCCTCTCTCAACCTTTAAGTCCTAGGGAGCTTTCCATGGTTCTGAAGTCAGTTCCAGGGCTCTGTGGCTGAACAGCTCCGGGTGGCACCTTCTGTTGGCATCTTCTGGGTAGCTGTTCCTTCACAAAAGGAGATCAAATCAACTGTAAGGCCTCCTCCCCCTGCCCAGAAGTTGTCTTAGCCTCTCCTCTGCTTGGTGAAAGAAAAAAAAAAAGCATATTCTTGTTTCCATGCCAGGTTGCTAGTGCCCTGGTTTCCATGACAGCAGAGAGGGAATGGAAGCCAGGCTCTCACCTACAAAGGAATTAAAATCCACCCTCTTGGAGAACAAACAATGATTCCAGGAGAGTCCTGGAAATTGGAGAGTGTTGGTTTTGATTCATCCAACCACACAGGAAGGAGAAGGTGTAAGGAGCACTGAGGGAGGGGTGGTTTTGTAAGGGCTTTTGTGAGTAGGGCAGATTATAATGGTTATGGCAATAGCAATGATAACAAGTCAGTCCACTACACTTTAAAATTTGTGGCATCCACTTTAGACTCTCAGTGCATCCTGTGGCTTTTATGCAGGAAGAAACAGTGACCTCAAGTGAAGTGATTCATATACTACTTTCATGCTATCTCTTTAGTGCCTGGGGCTTCTTATCATTTGACCTGTACTCCTCCAGAAATGCCCAAGCATGGGCTCTCCTTCTCATCATGAAAATCCACTGGTCCCCTGTCTCATCATCTCCCATTCCTGATAGCAATGACACATTCGAGAAGTTAGTCTTAGCTAGAGAGCAATAGTGAGTCAAAGGGCTAGTGTGTCAGATCAAGTTTATTTCTAGTGGCAATATCCTAATGCAAACTGGTGACTCTATTGGCAAAAGTACTGACACTTTGCCAGATCAGGGAAGAAAAGAATTTATGAACACAGTGTATTTCCCTATTCTGCTTACATGAAGGGCTACTCTGATTCACTTCAGCTTGGAGAACCAGTTTCATGTTCTATATTTCCTCAGGACAACCCCATGGTAGCTACTGTTATTGTCCACATTTTACAGATGAGGAACATGAGGCCCAGAGAGGCTAAGAAACTTTTCAAGAGATCACACAGCTAGGACATGCCAGAGTGGGGATTTGAACCTAGGTCACTGGCACTGTCGTTAGACATGAGTGACCAATTCACCTGGACAAGAGCCGGGATAAGCCCCTCAAGGCACCGGGCTTGCTTGAAGCCAAAAGGTACTTCTGGGGAGTCTTCTGTGGATAATTTCAAAGTGGTGTCCTTAATCAGAAGGGTCTTGATCATAGAAAGGCACCTGGAGAGAAGGGATTGGATTGGGTTGGGAACAGTTGCCCAGCACAGGGTGACATACAGTTGGCCGAGTCCTGAGGTGAGTAGTAAACATAGAAGCCTCATGGTCACAACAAAGACACCTCAGTTTCATGTTGTGCCATAATGGGAGAACTCAGCAGCATCTTTAGACTTATCTCCTAACACTCCAGAGGGCTGGGTGGCAATGTCGGGATGAGATTTCATCTGTGTAGAGATTCTAGTCATATGATTGGGGAAAGAATGAAGGCCATTCCGTCATAAGAGGTTAGGGCCTTCATGTTGGACATGAATAGGACCTTAGAAATAGTCAGATTCAGCACATCTCAAAGTGTTTTGGTGTATCTCACCAAGGAGATATATATATATATATATATATATATATATATATATATATATATATATGATGGTTTAGGTGTTATATTAGTCAGGATAAGCCCACTAATGCTGCAGTAACAAGCACACCCAGAAATCTCCATGGCTTCATACCACAAAGCTGTATTTCTCCTCTATGAATTCTGGTGAGGGTCAGTCAACCCTCTAGGTGGTGGTCCTTCATGCAATGACTTAAGGACTCAGCCTGCTTTGATTTTTTCTGATGCTGCCACCTCATTTGGTAACATTCAGGTCATGAAGGCAGAGGTAGGGAGAATTGAAGGGCTGCTCATGTTGAAATAAAAAAGACTACAGACACAGGATTTTATTTTATTAAAATTTTTTTTAAATCCTTATTTGTTTTTGAGAGAGAGATAGCATGTGAGCAGGGAGGAGCAGAGAGAAAGGGAGACACAGAATCCGAAGCAGGCTCCAGGCTCTGAGCTGTCAGCACAGAGCCAGAGCCTGACGTGGGGCTCGAACTCACAAACTGTGAGATCACGACCTGAGCCGAAGTCAGACGCTTAACCGACTGAGCCACCCAGGCGCCCCCAGACACAGGATTTTAAAATCGTTGCTCTAAACCAGAAGTGGTTTGCAAGAAGGAAAGAGGAGGGTATTCATCAGCTAGGGGCTAAGGGCTACCCATCTCATTTTCTTAGCATACTGCAATCACAGATGTTCATTTATCCCTGGATATAACCCAAGACCACCTCCAAGGTTTGCTCTGTGGTCAGCATGGGAAAAGGTGCCTTGACATTCAAGAAGGGAAGATGAGGCTTCATGACGTTGGTAGAGGAGGCTCAACTCCCCAAAGGCTGTTTCAGAGAGATACTGATAGCATACATTTGAAAGGAGTAGCCAAAGAGAAACACAAACGCATACATACACAAAATGCACAAATGCACTGAAGCCAACACACAAAGACACACAGTTCACACACATATCCAAGCACACACAGGCACACCCACACCCACACCCACAGCGATATACCGACACTCGCCTCCTCTCTGTGTGATTAATCTCCCCAAGGCTAGGAGGAGAGACCAGAAGGTCCCTGAGGTCCCGTGGGGACAGTGAACTAGGCCTGGAGTGTATAAATCTGGGGTTGGCAGAAGAATGGGCTCAACCACCCCCATTTCTCTCCTGCTGGTGCCCCGTAAATCTCTCCTGGCCCCTACCTCCCCTCCCTGCAGCAATCCTGGCTGCCACCTCTCCTCGGTTTACTAGATTTAGGTGCTGGAGTGGTTTGTTTTCTCCCCAGCTTGGTAGAGCCTGCCTGACAGGGGCAAATTTACCATCCCCAGAGCCTGCAGAATCAATATCACTTTCTTCTTGCCGGAGGGAGAGAGTGGGATTTGAGGGGGATCATCCATGGTTGGTTTGGCCTGGGCCCCTGCTCCTTGTAGAGCAGGGGGAAGGGATTTTCAGCACCAGGCAGGTCGGAACTTCTCCCCAGCTCAGTGTAGACTGCCGAGCCTGTGATATGCGCACCCGTGTACCTCAGGACCCAAGGCCAAGGCCGGACCCTGGGAGGCAGAATTCCACAGGTGTTGGCTATTTTTCTCAGACCTATTATAACACCCTATAATGAGCGTCAGGTAAGAGCCATAAACCTGACCTGGAGAGAAGCATTCTCAGTGATGTTACAAGCTTTGGAGAAAATGGCTGCTCACCTCATTAGCAGAGGCCCTGGCTGTTCTGAATAGCCATGACCGGTCACATGGGGGCTCATGCCAAGCGACACACAATACCCGCTGTCACGGTGTTGATGGAGGGTGGGGCCGGCTCCGGTCTTGCTGCCCTGGTCAGCTGACTGTTACTTGAGTATTTGGAGTTATGTTATGGACGTGGGCGTGAGGAGCTCAACATGTCTCCCGTTCTCTCTCTTCCTCCCTCCCACTCTCCCCCATCCTCCCTCCCTTTCTTCTCAGGTATTTATTGAGCACCTACTGTGTCCTGGGTGCTTGAACAAAGCAGGCCTGGGCCCTGCCCCGGTAGTGTCTATGTGGTGGTCTGGGAGGACAATTAACAAACAGATGGGTGAACAAAGTAATTTCAGAGGGTGAGAAATTCTTTTGAAAGAGTGAACCCAACTGATGAGAAGGGAGTAAATGGGGGAGAGGGTTTTATACGGACTCACGGAGGGCCTCTTGGAGGAGGTGACATCTGAGTTGAGACCTGAAGGGAGAGAAAGAGCCAGCTGTGCAGACACTGGGGGCTGAGAACTCCAGGGCTAGGGACCAGCATGTGCAAAGGGCAGAGGGTGGGGTCGGGGGAGAGCTGGGGGCTTTCCAGGAATAGAAAGGACAGGGTTCGTGAGGACAATGCTGTAGGAGAGGAGGTCGGACACGCAGACAGATCATGTCCTGCCTCATAGACCAGGGTGAGAAGTGAAAGTTTTAAGTGTCGCCGGAAGTCATTCGCTGGAGGCTCCAAGCTGGAAAGAGACACATGATCCAATCTATATCTTAAAGAAAGGACTCTGGCTGCTGTGTGTGTGAACGGCCTGTCGTGGAGCAAGGGTGGAAGCTGGGAGAGAGGGAGGTGGCAGCAGCAGAAATCCTGGTGCCTTGGCCCCAGGTGGCCTCAGTAAGAAGGAGGAGCTGGATCCCCAATAGATTTTGAAGGGAGAGCCAACAAGACTTGCGGACCGGTTGATAGGACTGGGTAAGGTTGATATTTTTGCACTCGTCTGTCTTAACTTAGGTACATTCTCTTTTCATATTAACCTTCCCTTGATGATCAATATTGTCGCACCTCAGATTCCCGGGAGGGCAGGAGAAACGGGCTGTAATGGAGGCTGAGTGACGTGATGTGAGAGATCTGGCTCGTGGTCCTCTGTGCTCCTGACTTGTTAAGTGACGTTGGCTAAATCGCACCCCCGCTTCCCCCTGCCCGCCCCACGCCCCGCCCCTCGATGTGCGCGGTCACCGTGTGGAGCAGAGGGAGGCTTTGAGGGTATCTTGGGTTCGGGCACCAGGAACGGAGCGCAGGAGGTCGTGGAGCAGAGGCGTGCATGGTAGGATCACATCGGGAAGGGTTCATCTCTTGGCCGACTGGCCCCCCCCTCCCCTCTGCTCTCCCGCCGTGGTTCTGAGGACGGCCTTCCCCTCTGTCAGGTGTTGCCATACAGGACTCTGGATGAAAACCTACAGAGAGAGGGAGAGAGGGAGAGAGGGAGAGAGGGAGAGAGAGATGGGTGAGTGAGCCCTTTGGGTGCTGCTGTGGCATTCAGCTCTGGCCCCTGTGACAGGGGGCAGTGACGTCACCCTAGATAGAGCTTCTGAAACTTGGGCCACACCGTTCACCACCGAGGAAACCGTGCACAAACAGGTTTCCTTTTCCTCGCAGCAAACAGGTTGTTCATTAGTGTGCTAATTAGCGCTGACCTTGCTTCCAGAATAACTCTTGGGGGTCGGCGTGGTGGGAGTAGGTGGAGGGGCGTGGATGGGAGTCCTCCCGCCTCCCGCCTCCCGCCTCCCGGCTGGGCTAGATGCCTCCTCCCCTCCTCCCCACTGTGCCCCGCTGGTCTCCGCTTCTCCGTCGCTTCTTCTTCTCTTCTTCGTGCTCCCTCTCTGCCTGCGTCTCACTGAGCCGGGGGCTGGGGCCGGGTGGGGGGGGGCCCCCCGCTCTCCAAAGCAACAGTTCATTTTTAGATTCCCTTGTTCACATTTCTGCTTCACAGTGTGAGATCTCACAGAGACCAGCGTGCGGTTCCTCTTCCGTATTTTAGCAGGCGCCTCCGCGAAAACAGGGTTTAATCAGACGAGTGACTCTAATGGAGAACATTCAGGTGTTCCGACAGACCGATGGATAGAATACCTTGGGGCAAGGAAGCAGTTCCAGTTGTTAAATAACATTTCCCCCCTATTTATAAAAACCGTGTGCGCTCGATGCGTAACACTTGGAAAACACAGAAGGGCACAAAGAAAATGAAGCAACACATTCCTCTCTGATTCCTCCACTCAAAAACCACACACACACACACACACACACACTGCTAGCACTTTGAATATTCTTCCGTACTCAGTGATTTTCATGCAGCACTATATTGTGAACACGCACCGCATCAATATTCTTCTAAACTATGATTTTCTTTTCCAAATGGAAAAGTTTCGAACAACACAAAACATTAAAAAAAAAATAAAAAAGGTCTGCTCTTCTCACAATCCTCAGGATAACCCTTATCACTTAAAAATATTGGTCAGCTTGGGGCACCTGGGTGGCTCAGTCGGTTAGGCCTCCGACTCTTGACGTCGGCTCAGATCATGATCTCACGGTTCGTGGGATCGAGCCCTGCATTGGAATTCTCTTCTCCCCCTATCTCTCTGCCGCTTCCCTGCTCTCTCTCTGTCTCAAAATAAACATTAAAAAATATTTGTTGGCTTTTCCCCCATGTATCTGTGCGCTAAAATGTAACCCCTGTAGAATCTTGGCTTGTTTTTTCCGCCTCTGTGTCCTCAGCACCTACACTATGTCCTACGTGTAGTAGTGCTCAGTAAATATTGTTGAAGCAATGAAAAATATAAATACATATTTAATAGAGTTCCTGGGGTAGAGTCAACTTGCACATTTTCGGGGAACGCGTGGAAAACCCTGATTTAATACATTACACGCATTTCCTGCTTTCTGGGAAGAAGACTGGAGTTTACCTTTGAGAAGGAACATCCCTTGATTCTCGGTGAGCAGAAAATAAGAAAAATGATCTATTTACAGTTCTTGGGGAGACCCTGAAAGCCCAAATGCTGAAGCACAGACGAAGCTGTTAGGTATTCTAAGGAGAACCTAATGCAAACCGTGTGTGTGTGTGTGTGTGTGTGTGTGTGTGTGTGTGTGTGTTAGCAGAACGTGCCCCTGCAGGGCTAGAGAAGAATCTGCCTCCGCACTTGGAGGTGGGCTGCTGCAGGCCTGCATGTGCTTGTTTGCTCTTGGGAGATGGGGTGTGCGTTCTCATCTGAGCCCTTGCTCACTGGGGTTGGGGATTGAGGGCCAGATGGTGGCAGGAGGGACGTGCAGGTTTGATCTTCCCGTCACCTGAGGCTGGAGGCGAAAGGGAGGGTTTGGCGAGGAGGACCCAGGTCTTCAGGGTTGGTCTCCCTCCCAGTGGTGAGGTATAAGACCTAGCAGACAGAGCTGTAAATGTCCTGCCAGCCAATGCAGTCGTCTCATTTGGGCCAGGAGGCTCACTGCAGGCGGTGACAGGACTTCTCGGCGGAGGAGACGCTCCCTGCTTCATGAGGAGGTGTTGTTGGTCTTCTTCCTTATCTTTCTTCATCCAGAAGGAGCTGGGTGGGAACTTGGAGGGGTGGAGACCCCTGCCCCCACCTCCCGCCTTCTCCAGAATGTCTTTAGTGCTCAGCGAGCAGCTCCTTGTCATGGAGCTTGAATGTGGTGTCTGCTCTTCAGGATGGAGAGAGAGGAGACTTTCTTAACAGTGGTTCTAAATTGGTGACTCAGTTGGCTGAGTGTGTGGCTTGGGCTCAGGTCACGATCTCGCTGTTGGTGAGTTCGAGCCCCGCGTCGGGCTCTGTGCTGACAGCTCGGAGCCTGGAGCCTGCTTCGGATTCTGTGTCTCCCTCTCTCCGCCCCTCCCTCACTGGCACTCTGTCTCTCTCTCTCAAAAATAAATAAACATAAAAAAAAAATTAAAAAACCCCAATGGGTCTAAATTAATCTCCATGTGACAAAGGCTCTCCTCTTATCTTGCTGTCTGTAGTGTCGCACAGCCTGAGGATCTGTCAGCATTTGAAGTGCAAATACCCTATGGCCCACAAATGCCACCTCTAGGAATCTCGTCTCAGCACTAGTGTGATGGACAAAGAGGCATGTATTGACTGACGTTTTCCGCAGCATCAAACAAAAGGGGTTGTTTGTGATAGCATAAAACTGGGAATAAGCTAAGTGTCCATCTGGTGGGGACTCTTAGACAAACCATGGTATATCTGCACTAGAGTGAGCCAGATCCGTACCTGTGTGTGGGTGTTTCTCTGACACATGCTGCCGGGGAACAATACACAGAGAATGGTCCCATTCATTGAGAAACACAAAACCAATGCAAAAATGTGTTTCTATGTGTACGTAAATGCAAAGAAAATCCCGCAAGTGTGCCTGCTTGAACAATAACTGGGGTGACTTCTAAGGAGGGCAGCGGGATTATGTGTGTGGAGTCTATGTGGATAATAACGATGGCAGTTAAAGTAACAGGTGACGTTTGATGAATGCTTGCTCTGGGCCAACCACTGTTGAAGGGCTTTATTTGAAGGAGTTAACCTACCCAATCCTAATAATGACCTTATGAATTATGATTAGATTCCTTATTTTACACGAGGAAACGAAGGCACAACTCCAGGGGGTGCTATATGCATAGAAAACAATACGAACTGTGGCCCTGGAATTGTGCGGGCAGCGGGACAGCAGAGAAATGAGGCAAAGGGGCCGATTTAAGAGGCGGAGTCGGGATTTGAACCACTATGCTTTACTGCCTCCGCTGCCTATCCCATCCCCCCTTAAAACTAATTTTTACAGTGGGATTTTCAGGTACTTCACGCGTGTTAAAAAAACACAAACCCTACAGCCTGGTTTCACTTGGATATTTTCGAGGGCTGTGTGGTGAAGTTCGTCGGGGGAACAGCATCTTGCCTCTGGGGTTAGGGGTGGGAGTCGTCCCAGCAGAATACAGAGGTAGGACAGCAGGATGCCAAGGTCAAAAGGACGTGTGGGCTCATTCCTGAACCCGGGGTGAATGGATTCTTGGGGAACCTTTAGAAACAGCTGGGACTAATTCTAAGCGATCAGGCTGCTGTGGGCTTGTTAGCTGAAAATTTTGGAGTGAAGTAAACTCTTTTTAGGGAATAAAAGCCTTTATTGTATATTTACAGGAGGGTGACTCCTGGGGCACGAGGGACTACATAATAATACTCCTTATGGAACAAAAGTAGGATGGCTTAGTATATGCTGACTGGTGTTTCATTCAACGTGTCATGAAATAACACTAGGCCTCCTTTGAAAAAAGGTATGGCTGTGTACCTGCATCACTGTCTATAATTTGGGGGTTGACTATAATTTGCTTCCTAATTCCCTGGAGAGAGCGCCACTGTCCCCTCCATACAACGCTGCAGGAACATCCTGGGGCTGCATTGGCTGGGATCGGAACGCACCTCTGACTTATCCAGGAAGCTTATAAAACATGCAGATTTCTGGGCTCACTCTGTGCAGTAACTATCTACTCCTACGTAACGAATCACCCTGACACCTAACGGCTTAAAACAACAGTGCATTTTTGCTTCACATAGTTCTTGAGGGTCAGGAATTAGGTAGCATCTTGCCCGGTTGGTTTTGGCATGTGGTCTCTTATGAGGCTGCGGTCAGGGTGTGGGCCAGGGCCTGGCTGGAGCTGGGGGACTGATTTCACAGGTCACGGAACTCGGGTCCTCGGCATCCGGAAACCTGCGTCACGCTGGCTGCGCATCCTCGTGACATGGTGTCTGACTTGCCCCAGAGCAACTGACTCAAGAGAGAGCAAGGCAGACGTGATGTTGTTTATGACCTAGCCACAGAAGTCAGCTTCCGCAATAGCCTACTGGTTACACGGGTGTTATGGACTGAGCATTTTTTCATACGTTGAAACCCTAATCCCCAATGGGACAGGTTAGGAAGAGGGGCCGTTCCGATGTGATTAGGTCACGAAGGCCTCCATGAATGGGACGAGTGACCTCTTTATAAAAGGGACTGAGAGAGCTCCCTCGCCCTTCTGCCACGTAGGACACAGCAAAAAGATGGTGATCTGTGAACGAGGAAGTGAACCCTGGCACCTTGATCTTGGACTTCCAAGCTTCTAGAACCTGGGAAATAGTTTATTGTTTACATCAACCCCATATACGGTATTTTTTTGGGTATAGCAGCCTGAGCTAACTAAGACAACAGGTCAGGCCTATTCAGGGATGAGGGGACTCAATAAAAGGTTGCAAATACCAGGGATTCACTGGGAGGCAGGAATCACAGGGGACCATCTTGGAGGCTGGATGCCACAGCCTGAGAGATTCTGATTTCCCAGGCGTGTGGGGTGGAGCTTAGGGATCTACCATTTTAACAAGTGCTCAGGTGACTGCTGTATTAACCCAGCCCAAGCTTACTGGCTCGGTGGTCAGTCCCCATGCCAGGTGGCTACAGACGGGCTCCTGAAGTTTGCTCTTCCTGGGTCGTGGGAGTGAGGGGTGAGGAACGCTGTTTGGTTCCTTTGGTTTATGTATATAGTAGAAGAGTTTGGACAATCCTGAAAATGACCCCTGGGCCTGTAAATGGACCTTAGAAGAAAAGACAGTGGACAGATCTGCTCGGTGGTTTAAGGACCGTCCCCCCCCCCCCCCCCCCCCCGCCCTTTGGAGGCAGACTGAGAATTTGGGTGTCCCTTGTTCCTTCTGAACCTCAGGTTCAACATCTGTAAAATAAAAGTAATCATTACAGTGAGTGTGTATGACTTTGAGATTAAAAAGGAGCAAAAACCCTAAATGATCATTTTGGGGATCATAGAGCCCCTTGAAAACTACATGATAGCTGTGGATCCTGCAGGGGTATCAGTTATGCATGCGTGCCTGGCACACTTTTCCCCTCTTCTGGTAACATCACTCTGATTTACAGTGAGAAGCCATCTTTCCTCTAGGCGGTGGGGGTTTGGATTCGTCAGTCTTACTCCGGTCTCCCTTGAGAGGCAACATGAGGCCTGGCCAATCAGAACATGTGCTGCATCCTCCAGCACAATGATTGGTTCAGGTAACGCACATGACTGCAGAGCTGTCCAATCAGAATGCATTCCAGGACTGGGGCACCTGGGTGGCTCAGGTCATGATCTCAAGATTCATGAGTTCTAGCCCCACACCCGGCTCTGTGCTAACAGTGTGGAGCCTGCTTGGGATATTTTCTCTCTCTCTCTCTCTCTCTCTCTCTCTCTGTCTCTTTCTGCCTCTCCTGCACTTGCACTGTCTCTCAAAATAAATAAATAAGCTTAAAAAAAAAAAGAATGTTGGGACACCTGGGTAGCTCAGTTGGTTAAGCATCTGACTTCAGTTCAGGTGATGATCTCACAGTTTGTGGGTTCGAGCCCCACATCGGGCTCCGTGCTGACAGCTCAGAGCCTGCAGGCTTCTTCAGATTCTGTATCTCCTCCTCTCTCTGCTTCTCCCCTGCTCATGCTCTGTCTCTCAAAAATAAGTAAATGTTTAAAAAATTAAAAAAAAAAAAAGAATGCATTCCAGGACTAAGGAGAGAGATACTGCTACAGAGATATTCTTTTTTTGTTTTTGTTTTTGTGTTTTTTTTTTTTTTGCTGGGATCTCTAGCTGGTGGGATGTGAGCAAGGAGCTGCTGTCAGTCATGCTGGGGAAACACCAACCTGAGAGTGAAGCCAACAGAGATGAAAAATAGCAAAGAACCCAGTATTGATGCTCTCTTGTGAGTACCTGGATCAAACCACACTTGAACTTCCAGGTTATACCGGTCAGCAAATTCCCCTTTAGGCTTCATTACTTTGAGCTGGGTTTCTGACACTTGCAAAGCCTTGAGGTGAGACCATTTTGAAATGCTAAAAGCCCCAAATAGATGCAAATGATCTGTATTAAATTTTCATGCATTTGGTACCTTTGATGGTGAGGAGGCAAGGTGATATTTTCCTGGATCACTCTCCCATTCCCTCGGGGAAAGAAATTATTTTGTTTGTTTTGAGAAGCAGACATTTGGCCACTCCCAGAGAAATAACCCAGTTCTGTTTCTTACAGTGTGAACACGTCTTCAGAATGGCATATCTGCTGTGCTGGACCACACAGCACAGTTAGTACGTGCTTACTGTATACCAGGCACTCTCCTCTACAGAAATTAACTTGTTAATTCTCCCCGGAAAAAGCAAAGCAAAGCAAAGCAAAACCAAACAACCAAACCCCAAACAAATAGAATTTCTAGTTTTGGCTTTTTCTTTTCCCACGAGACCAATGGCTCTTGCTCCTGGCTTGTATTAGAATTTGGTATAAGATGATAGTTGATGTCGCACAAAGTCTTATAAGGCAGGATAATTCGTTGAGATATTAATTTGTGGGTTTTTTTTGCTACAAGAGATGAATCAGAATGTGAGGCGTTATCTGCAAATTCTCCTCTCTGCTGGATACTGCTAAGAAAGGAGAAAAGAGGATGGACATGAGGTAGGCAGACGTCCAATGTCTGCTTCTATTGGTACTTAATAAATGTTTGTTTCCTTCCCTCTTTCCTCTTCTGTCTTGTTACGCATCATGACAAAGTGGACAAGTGTCGTCTGCAGGCAGAACTGTCCCAGGGAGACTCAAAACCTACTCCGTAGCCAATGACCTACCTATAAAGCCTGTGAATTCACATCAGGCAGAGGACTGGGTTACTGAGAGCTTTCAGGGACGCTGTAGGAGAGTGAAGGGCTCTGAGTCCATTGCCTGTCACAGAACGTCTCCACTCATAGCTTGACAGTGATGTGCAGCCTAGATGATGCTGTTGTCTCAAAGGGAAGGACAGGGAGACAAGTGCCCTTGAGGAGCAGGGAAATGGCAGAAGCAGTGGGAGTGGAGGGAGACTCCTCAACACCAGAAGGGGGTTGGTTGGAGTTCTGCAGGTGCCGTGATTCTCCATAGGATCCTGAGGGGGATAGCTGGAACGCCCCTGGTGGTTGGGATGTGGTGGTGTGGAATGACTGGGGTACACGTAAGGAAGACGGAGCCTGGCTATTGGGGCTCTCAGTCTGCACAAGATTTCTGTGGCCAAGCTTAAACAATTCTGTAGAGAGCTGGATGATAGCCCATTAGCAACACATAGGGAACTGAGGACCAGAGGCCTATCTTTTGTTTCCTGAGCTCCACATTAAGCCTCCCAGATTCCGTGCCACCTTAGAAATGTGGAAGGACTGGGGTCACTGGGTGGCTCAGTCAGTTAAGCATCCTATTCTTGATCTCTGCTCAGGTCATGATCTCACGGTTCCTGAGATCGATCCTGCTTCGGGCTCTGCACTGACAGTATGGAGCCTGCTTGGGCACTTCTCTCTCCCTGTCTCTCTGCCCTTCCTCTCCTCTCTCTCATGCTTGGTCTCTCTCTGTCTTAAGTAAATTAAAAAAAAAAAAACTTAAAAAAGAAATGTGGATGGACCACACCAAAATATGGAGATTGAATTTCTCACCAACCCTATAAGATGGGGGGGTAGGGTGGGAGGAGGTTCAGAGCTGATTGTAAAAATAAGCCGTGGATTCATTGCATATTTGAGTTTGTAGCCGAGTCTTTTATTTTATTATTAGTTTTTAATGTTTATTTTGGAGAGAGAGAGAGAGAGACAGAATATGACCAGGGGAGGGGCAGAGAGAGAGGGAGACACAGAATCCGAAGCAGGCTCCAGGCTCTTAGCTGTCAGTACAGCTCGAACCCATGGACCACAAGATCATGACCTGAACCGAAGTCAGACGCTTAACCAACTGAGCCACCCAGGTGCCCCATGCAGCCTGAGTCTTTTAAACAGAGCTGTCCGTATTGAATGTTTACTTGCACCAGGCACTGTGTTGAATTTTGTAACTTATGGTATTGCCTTTACCCCTCAAAGCAATCCCATGATATTAGGTATTATTACATTTTATAGGTAAGGAAACTGACTCCCAGAGGATTTAGAGTGCTTGTTGTAATGTATGTTAATGGTGCCCCTCCACACTTACTCCCTTGGGTCTTACCATTTCAGAGTTCATGGGCTAGACTTCCAACCCTCAGCATCTGCAGCTCTTTGACAGAGGGATCCCACTGACCACCAGAGTCCCCATGCATAGCAGGCCAGAAGTGGCAGGGAGTTAATGCCTCCTGGGACAGCCCTCGAATAATGATTTATAGGAGAAGTTGGTGTATAAATACCCCAGCTCCCTTGCTCCTTGGATGAGGTAGCTCCTTGGATGGGGAACATCACTGGTTCCCAGGAGTCCCCAACAGAATTCAATCCCGGTTGACCTCCTTGGTAGCTTCCTTAATACATACCCTGCATAGTTCCATCTCTTCTCCAGTCCCCTGCTGGTGCTTCATGAGGTCACTGCCTAAATCACCTGCTTGCACTCGGACCCTTGTCTCAGAGGAGGTTTCTGAGTGATCCCAAACTGAGATACTTGACCATGATAAATAGTGAATTGAGGAGCTGGGATTTGAAACCCATTCTGAATCTCTCCATTGCCCGTGCACCTAGCCGCTGCTCTGGAGCTTTCTTTTAAGCTTGATAGACCAGCATTTCAAGTGTCTGCAGGGACACCATGATGTACATGTTCTCTGCCACTCCGCAAACATGCAAGCAGTGATCTCGCTGGACGTGTGCACGGAGGGTGGGCATATCCTTCGCAGATGCCCAGTCTCTTTTCACAAGGGAGTGGCAGGGAGAGTGGCCACTTGCAGGGTGGAGTTCTGTGCTTTGATGGGAAGGAGGAGGGAGGAGTCTGTTGCTCCAAGAAAGGGCCTGTGTGCCGATGCTGACTCTAGTTAATATGCCGCCCGAGTACCTCTTCTCCAAGCTGGCCATCTCTCAGCTGGGCGATAAAGTAATTTAACTAGGGCTGTCTCTCAGGCTAGAGCTCCTGGAGATTGCTCCTCATTTATCACAGAGGGAAAATTGGGATCTGCAGCCCATGGGCTGCCAGCATCATCTAGGCTGCGTCATTGATCTTTGAGTGGTGAAGTTCTGCAGTGGGTAATGGAGTCAGAGCCTATACGCTCCAGCAGCCATGAAAGCTCTTCTCAACCCAGTCCTCTGCCTGATGTGAATTCTGTGGCTTCGTGTTTAGTCATTGCCAACGGGGTGGGAGTTGATGGACCCTAGGAAGATCCTTCTGCCTACACGTGCCTGCTCTGCTGGTTTGTCATGATGTCTCTCAAAAGAGAAGGGAGAGGAGAGTGAAAGAAATAGATACTTTTAGCATTCTTGCAATGGAAATCGTATGCTTGCCTGCGTGGAGGGGTCTGCAAACTTCTTCTGTAGAGGACCCAAGAGTAACTATTTTAGGCTTTGTGGGCCACATGGTCCGTGTGGCAACTGCTCAACCCTGCTGCTGTAACACAAAAGGGTTGAGGTGGCCAGCCAGCCGACCCTCTTTTCTAATAGTACCTGGTTTTTATTCCACTTCTTCCCACCTGCCCCTTGTGCTCCTGGAAGACCAACTCTACCCCCACCATCAGGGTGGGTTTTGATTGGTCTCAGCTAATCAACACAGTCCATTTCCCTGGATACTGATTGGTTCAGAGGTGGGAATGTGATCTAAGTCAGTCCAATCAGAGTGAACGTCAGGACTCTTGCTTGTGATGTTGGAAGGAAGACATTCTGTGTGTGTGTGTGTGTGTGTGTGTGTGTGTGTGTGTGTGTGTTGTGTGTATGTGGATTGTGTGGGTTTCAGACATGAGGCCTGGAACTGCTGCAGCTCTTTTGCTTTCATGAGGAAAGCCTGCTCATGGAGGAAGTCAATCACAGTGAGGAAGTAAGAACCAAGAGAATGAGAAGAGTGGGTCCTGAGACTTTCCAATTATATATTACTTTTTAAAAGTGCCAGTGTAAGTTTTAGGTACTTGTAGCAGCAAGGATCATCTGACTACACTTCCATGTGGCTACGCATTGTGCTTTACAGATATCACCTAATTTAATAGTTGTAGCAACTATGGGGTGCCTGGCTGGCTCAGTCGGTAGAGCATGCGACTCTTGATCTCAGGGTCGGGAGTTCAAGCCCCACATTGGGCATGGAGCCTACTTAAAGTTAAAAAAAAATAGTCAAGTCTATACGGAAGGCCTTATCATCACTATTTAGGAGATGTTGAAACTAAGACCTAACAAAGATTAAGTGGCCCACCTAAAGTCACGCAGTGTAGACACTATTGTCCATGACCATTTTGGATTCCTCTTCCATTCCCTTATTCTGGCACCAGACCCTGCACCCTGACCCCTGTGACTGATGGCTCTTGAGAGGGACATATGCCACAAGCTGAGCCAATCGAAACGCTTCTCTGGGATTTTTCTCTCTGGAGCTGGAGGTAAAGGTAAAGAGCTCTCTCTGGTTGTGTAGCTCCTCTTTCTAGAAACTTCTTTTCCATTCATATCCACACGAGTAGAGAGGACAGCCATGTTAGCACTTGACCCTGCCTCTGGATACAGTTGATTGGTTCAAGGGTGAAAACTTGACCCAAGAAAGACTAACCAGTTCTGTAGTGGTGTTGATATATATCCACAAGTTCTTTGATACTCTTCCTTCCAAACAGTTAAGCCTAATTTCCCTCCCCTTGAATATGGGCTGGACTTAGTGCCTTGCTTTTAATGAATAGAATGATGGTATTTGACTTCTGAGGCAGGTCATAAAAACGATAGTTTCTGGCTGATGTTCTCTGTCTTTCACTCACCTCAGGGGAAGCCAACTGCTATGCTTGATTGAGGACACTCAAGCAGCCTATAGACAGGCCCATGTGGTGAAGAACTATAACAACCAGAACTAACTTCCCAGCCGTGTGCATGAACTATTTTGGAAATGGATTCTGCAGCCCCTGTCTGGCCTTCAGATGATTTCTGGAATATGAGAGACCCTGAGCCATGACTACTCAGCTAAGCTACCCCTGGATTCCTGACCCACAGAAACTATGTGAGATTATAAATGTGGTTGTTGTTTTAAGCCACTCAGTTTTGGGATCATTTGTTATGCAGCAGCAGATAACTGATGCAAAACCTTCACTGAGATTGTTGGGCTTGGGATTGAGATAGTGTGGCCAAGTGGATTTAAGATCCGTTGGCAGCCACATGTCCTATCATAAAGGTCAGAGTGTCTGAAGAAGCCAGTTGTGTGTGTGTGTGTGTGAGAGAGAGAGAGAGAGAAAGAGAGAGAGAGAGAGAGAGAGAGAGAGAGAGAGAGAGAGAGGAGAATGAGGAAAAAGATGAATTGTGGATGCATGTTGTTTCTGCCTACCTAGCATCTGTCCACCTTTGTTGGTGACAATACCCTGATTTGCCATGGCACAAACCACCATTTTCTCACTGAGAGTTCACGTGGGTAGAGTAGGACTGATTTCAGAACTCTCTTCCAGGATAAGCATGTGGTTCGTGTAGTTCTAGCACGTACGTGAAGCAGTTTCTGAAGCCACGGTTCCATGAGCCAATAATCACCCCCTGTCCCTGCCCTTTTTTTTTTTTTTTTTTTGCTAAAGCTGATTTGACTTGAATTTCACTTACCAGTGAAAAAGACCAGTCTGAAATGGACCAGAGATGAGCAATGGAGGGAGACGAAATTTCTGATGGCGTACCAGTTCCTGCATCCAGCTGTTCCTGAAACCCAGCCAGGTCCCGCCTTTAATAATAGCAGGGGCAGCAGCAACAACAAACATTTACTGAATGCCTATAATAAATCCCACCTTCTGCTAATTTAGCTCCTCTTACTCGCAACCGAGAAAGTCTTAAAGAGCCCAATATCCACTGCAACAATATCTGGAAGGGGAGAGAATGTGCTAAGGGAACGAAATTTAAATCAAGGTTTACAAAAAGACACAAGTGGGAAATCAGGCAAGACTGTAACTGAGTCATGCATAAATTTTGCCTAGACCTTCTCTGTGCTTAGGGCCCCTTGTGCGGGGAGCACAGCCCCACAGGGAGGCGTTCATGGATCGGATGCCAAACAGATTCAGGCGGGGGGAACGGGCGAAGAAGACAAAGCAAGGCACATTTCTGAAAGCCTTCTGAATCTTTAAAATTAGGACCTAAATCTATCTTCTCATCAAGAATGGCAGGGGTGGGAGATGGCGTTGGAAGGCGGAGGTTTTTCAACCAATAAAGCGCCGCCTCCCTTCTATATTCTTTTTACTTTGATCTTTTTTTTCTTTTTTGTCCACGACGGAAAGCACGAGTGCTCTCTCCCCTCTCTCCAGAGGTATGCCCTTTTGAAAAATGTTTTCATGTTTATTTTATAAGTAAACTTTAGCGTTTAGAGCCGTTTTAGATTCATGGTATAATGAAACTAAATGAGGGGAAGGTACAGAGATCTCCCACGTATGCCGTGCGCCCCCACAAATGCACAGGCTCCCCCAGTACCAACATCCCTCACCAGAGCCGGACGCCCGTTACGCTTGACGAACCTCCATCCATGCACCATGATCACCCAGAGTCTATAGTTTGTATTTGGGTTTGCTCTTGGCGGTGTGCCTTCTGTGGGTTTGGACAAATTTACGATGACGTGTATCCACCGTTCTAGAATCATATAGAATGGCTCCCTAGCCCCCAAATCCTCTGTGTTCCACCCACTCACCGTCAGCATCCGCTTTTTAACAGCGTGGAGGGCACCCTTGCGGGGCTTTTCCTATGCATCTGCACGCCTTGTTACCCGAAACTGGGTGCACCTTTCGGCGAGCGTCAGGCCAAAAGACACAACCTAGCCAAAGACTAGGAAGAGGAGGGGTTTTACTTGCCACATGGAAAGGAGAGCACCAGGGATGTTTCCCAGAGCCGCATCTCCTTGAACAGCAAAACTGGGCAAGTTTTGAGGTAGGAGGGCATGCATATTCATGAAGGGGCTTCAGCATGGAATTAGGGCAAAAGTCATCTTAAGGTGACGGAGTCCAGGTAGAAGTCAGCATCACCAGTTCTTCTGGCTTTGGTCGGTCTGGCATCTGAGTGCTCAGAGGGGTTTAGATCCTGCAAAGATAACTCAAGAATGTGCCTCAGATTAATCTTTACATTTGAACCAGCACTGGTGGTTTGACCCCTGATTTATTGTCTTGACATGATTAGCCTGGCTCCTGGCCTGATAGTGGCTGTTTGTTCTTACAGTCTTACCAGACCTCCCAGACCCCCCCCCCCCCACCCTTAAAGTCATTATCTGCTGGGGTCTGTTCTTCTGCAATTTCAAGATACCCCAAGAAAATTCTGCAAGAAATGCTTTTGCAGATCTCAAGATGTTGGGGGCCTAAAATGACTTTTCTTTTTCTTTTTTTTTTTAAATTTGTTAATTTTTAAAAAAATGTTTATTTTTGGGAGAGAGGAGAGACAGAGCGTGAGCTGGGGAGGGGCAGAGAGAGAGGAAGACACAGAATCCGAAGCAGGCTCTGGGCTCCGAGCTGACAGCACAGAGCCCGTGGCGGGGCTCAAACCCAGGAACCGCGAGATCATGACCTGAGCTGGTTGGATGCTTAACAGACTGAGCCAGCCAGGCGCCCCCTAAAATGACTTTTCTTATGTCAAGAAAGCTATTCGTCATCTTTCTTTTTCCGGGGGGCCCCCTAACTTGTTCCGCTTCCAGCCTGAGTACGCGCATGGGCCTAAATGTGGTTTTGTGTTTCCTTTCTTTCTAATAATACTTATCCTGTAGTACTTAGAGATCTGTGACCTGCTTTGTGTCACTTGCACGTAGGTCTCGTGAGCACAGGCTCTACTGCATTCTTTAAAGAGATACTTAACACCCCAATGGAATATTCCAGTGGAATATGATCCGTGTCCCTGTTGATGGGCATTTAATTATTTCCAGCTTTCTCTGTGTGTTTCATGCACCCTCTTGTCCACACATATTTGTGCATGTGTGTTTTTGTAGAAAACATGCTTCTGAGAGCTGGGAGGGTAAAGGTTATGCAGGTTTGGGCTTTTCGATGGGAGCGGGCAGCCGCCCTGGGAAAGGTTGTGCTAGCTTGAACTTTCATCACTGGTGACTTCCAGCTCCACCCCACCGATGGAGGGCAACTTCTATCACATTGTTTTTGCTGATCTGGTTAGCAAAAAGGATATCCTTTTTTGCTGTCTTAACTTGAATTTCCTTTATTGTTTCAACTCCCAAACAACTTCCTTTTTCTGGACTCCACCCACCATCCCACTCCCTCCCACTCTCCCACCCCCAGCCCCAGGGGCCTCAGGCCTGAGTTCCCTAAGGAGCTGGGTTGCTTTCAGAGCTGTATTTAAGGCAATGAGGAAGATGGCTTTGATGGCTTCCAGGAGGGTGGGTGTTCTCTCCGGCCTTTCATCTTCAAGATTTCTGCCCGTGGGTTTGGCAGAGAGAATGGGGAAGAGCTTTGAGAGCCCAGGGTCATCCTGGGTTGACGGTGGTTTTGCAATCAGAAGCTGGAAGAAAGATGTGTGAATCAAGAGGGTGGGTGTGGGTGCCTCTGCCTCGGAATGGGTGGGAGTGAAATACCACTGGTGGAATAAATAAAAGACAATAATTATAGTACAAAATGCACATGTGTCAGGCACAACACTGAGGACCTGAAATGTGTGACCTCACTTAATCCCCAGCATAACCCTATGAAGTTGGTAAGAGTGTTACCCGTTTATAAATGTGCAAACCAAGGCGTGAGGAATGAGCTGCTTTGATGAAGAGCTCACAGCCGGCAGGTGGTTAGGCTAGGACTCCACCTGCTTGCTCTTGTAATTTAACCATTACAAACGCTGCCTCCCCCTCAAGGTTAACACTTGACCAGCCCTATGTCGCCTAATGATGACGCACTGGGACCTGTGTATTCCTTCACACATGCCGTCTGGGAGGGAAGTTCACTGTCCTCACCTTATGCCAGAGGAAACTGAGGCTTGGGAAAGGTAAGTGGAGACATTGGGGTTTGAATCCAGGCCCTTCATTCCCAGCTCAGTGATTTTGACCCCCTCACATCTGAATAAACCAAAGCTCCTAAAGTTGACTATTTTTCTTGTTGAACGTTTGGCCTTGTGGATAAGCAGCGATCGCTTACCAGCCAGTGCGGTCACACACTGGTAGATAAATCTTGGCTGTGGATTGGATGTAGAGGGGGACAGGGGAACTCTTCAACTCCATGGATGATTGGAGGCTCCATTTTCTGAGTGAAGTGTAGGGGGAGGTTCAGAGTGGGGGTGCAGATGGCCAGTTCAGGTTTGTGCAGGTTGTGTTCTAGGCATGTCTGAAACATCCAGACATCTAGATGCTGCCCTCCACTGACAGATGATTCCTCTCCCTGCACGGTGGGTAATTTACACTGACTAAGGTTGATTTTCTTAGCACGGTCAGGAAGCAAATGGTGGGGGTGGGGAGAAGATCACCCTGAATGCATTGTGAACGCTCAACATAACTTCTGTTCAACTCTTGTAGCCATGGTAGAGAATTTTCAGGCTAAGGGGAATGTGCAGGGGAACAGTGAGAACGGGGTTCTGTGTTAGTCCCGTTCCTGGAAGACGGGTGGGATGGCGGTCCCTGGGTTCAATGCAATTCAGCTGAAATCCACAGCCCTTACTGAGTCTGTGTTCTATGGCAGCCTTAGCAGTGAACATTGGAATTCTGTCTTTTCTCTCAATGCCTCTCTGGAGAAGACTCTGAAACCACCTCTCTGTGGTCTGGAGTGCAGAGACCTTATGTTTGAGTAGAGGCAAAGACACACACACACACACACACACACACACACACACGCACACACCCCAATCAGGACAAGTAATCAAAACTAAATTAAATAAACATGCTAAGGAGGAGACCCACCCTCTCTGCCCGGTGATTAGGATTGAATAGAAATATCTTTTTGCCTTTGCCCCCTCTTCAACCTTTCCCCAGTGTTGGTTTTTTTCCCCTCTGAAAGGAAAGAGAAGTCTTAACAAGCACCTCAGTGAATGATGTGGAGTTCTCTTGGAGTTTTCAATTTGGCTGTATTGATTTATAAGGTCTTTTCAATTACTGAATTCTTCTTGGTGGCAGTGCATAGGGCCCGAGTACGTGAGAATCATGCTCTATTGATTCCAGGTACTTAGAAAGAGGGCATTTATGTGTCCGCTTTAGATTGATGAGGTTGCAAATAATGAAGCTTCCCACACAACATTTATTAAATGAAAATCTAGAATTCATTAACACAAGAACTTGTCTTGTATTAGAAAAGAAGTGGTGGGGGGGTGTTGGAGAAAAAAATAGGGACTACAGTAGTTATCATGAACATAATATATGAAGCAATTTGAATTCAAGGGAAGGCAATTTGGAATCTTATTAAATTTTCTTCCCTCCTTTTATTGTGTGAGCACGGTTGGGTGCCTTCTGGGGAGTCATCGATCAAAACACAGGTACATGGGGAGGTGGGGACTGGAAAAAGAGACCAGTTACCAAATCCTTGCTCTAGTTAAAATGGGGTCGCTCTTGAGTGGTTAGTGTCTACTCCAAATCAGGAACTCAATAGATATAAGTGGTAAATGATGAATGAATGAATGAATGAACGAATGAATGAATGAATCGGTATCGGGAGAGACTGTTGAACGTTAGCTGTGGTTGCCGAAGAGGTTGGCACAGGTATTTAGCGAAGCTCTCTCAGACTCCGTTTCCGATTCATTTCACTCGCTCGTTTACATACTCACTCGACACACAGTTATCAAGAATTGACCATGTCCAAGGGACTATGTCAAGCACTCTATTCATTTCTGAGGGCTGTCCTAACAAATGACTCCAAACTAGGTGATGTAAAACAACGGAAATTTATTTTCTTTCGGTTATGGAGGCTAGAAGTCTAAAATTGAGGTGTTGAGGGGTGCCTGGGTGGCACAGTCTCTTGGGTGTCCAACTTCAGCTCAGGTCATGATCTCGCAACTCGTGAGTTCGAGCCCCGCGTCGGGCTCTGTGCGGACAGCTCGGAGCCTGGAGCTGCTTCGGATTCTGTGTCTCCCTCTGTCTCTGCCCCTCCCCTGCTCACGCTCTGTGTCTGTCTCTCTGTCTCTCGCTCTCTCAAAAATAAATAAACCTTAAAAACATTGTTTTCAAGTTGAGGTGTTGGAGGGTCGCGTCCCCTTGAAGGCTCTAGGGGAGGGTCCTTCTTCACCTCTTCCAGCTTCTGTTTCCTTGCTTTGTGACCCCATCCCTCCAGTCTCAGCCTCTGTCTTCCCGTGGCCATCTTTCCTGTGTCCCTAGGTCTCCCTTTCCTTATAAAGACATCAGTTGTTGGGTTTGGGACCCCACGTAACCTAGCATGACCTCTTCTTAACCCGGCAGCATCTGCAGAGACCCCAAGTCCGCATAAGGTCACATTCACAGGTGCTGGGTGGACATGAACTTTGGGGACACACTATCCAACCCAATGACTGGCACTGTGAGGAGAACACTGGAGATAAGGGCCTGCTCCTCAGGGGCTAACAGCAAGTAGGGGAGAGAAGAGAAACAAATATGTTTGACTCGTAAACACAAGTACGTAGGCTCCTCCCTCCGTACAGCGTGTCAGGCTGGTGACCCGATGTTCCCCCTTGAATCCTCCCCGCAGCTCGCTGAAATAGGCGGGATGGTGCTCGTTGTCAGAGTCGAGGAAGCGGAGGTTCAGAGAGGTGCAGTTGCACGGTGGGTAGACTGCACAGCGGGGTCCAGCTGGTTCCTTCTACATGCTTCCTGTGGGGACACAAGAAACTGCAGCATGAAGAAGAAAAAGGTATAATGCAACCACACATAGGTAAACACTGTTAAATTTTGGTGCGTAGGACTTCTGGAATTTTTAGGGGGCTTTTTTTTTTTTTTTTTTGGTCTGCTGAGCGAGCCTGTTCCCATCTTTGTACCTGGCCATCTTCCCATCCATGTTGCTCTATGGCAGGATCCTGGAAGCTCTGCCTGGGCAACATGACCCCAGTCCCAGCTCTAGTTGATTCAGTTAGGTTGTGAGCACCTGACCCACATCACGTCAGCCAGTGCCTTGATGGGGAACTTGGAGTGGAGGCCACGTGGCTCCAGCCTCGAACTTGCTGATCCCCGAGGTGGAGCAGGTGAGTGTCTGGAATGGGCAAGACAGCATTGTGATGTAGGCTTGGAGGAGAGAGGTCTGCAGTGAGGGTGCAGAGGAGATGACACCCATAATCCAGCCATCTCGTGCTCTTGAGTTCTCTGACTATCCTCATGACAAACCTCCCTTTTTCAGAGATTTGCAAGGGTTTCTGTTACTCGCAGGCAAGAATCCGTAGCAGGTGGCAGGAAAAAAAAAAAAAAAAAAAAAAAAAAAACAACACCAAACATCTAACAGCCACTTAACACGTAAGGACACCTATTTATTTACCAAGGTGGCTGGGGGAGAGTAATTCTGGGATGGTTCAGTGTCATTAAAGGCATAGGTATTTACATATTTTTTGTCCTGCCTTCCCTGGGGTATAGGCAGTAACTCCCCTCATGGTCACAAGATGGCTGCTGCAGCTCCAAGAATCACATCTTCAGAGGATAGTGTCCCAAACCAGGATGAGAAGATAACTAGAGCAGGAAAGGATTTTTTTCTGCATGCACCTTTCTTTTATTGGGAGACAGGGGGAGGATTACTTCCTGGAAGCCTCTCAGCAGATTTCCCTTTTGTCTAATTGGTCAGATCTGGGCTACCTGCCCACTTCCAGACCAATCCCTGGAAGGGCGGGGAAGGGGCCTGCTGTGATTGATTTAGACAAATCTTATTTCATCCTCCGGGGCCAGACAAATTTGTTCAATAGTGCAAAATCCGAGGCCTAGGAGTAAGGAAGAAGGGGAGGGATGGAATGGTGCTGGAAAGATCACCAGTAAACTACTCGATGAGTCCTAACAAACTGTCCGTAACGTTTTTTCAACCTATGATATTTGCTTCAAATATTGTGACCATCTTTCTATTCGGGTAAGTATACAAAGTGCATGATTTTCCCCATTACGCTACAGAACAGTGGTTCTCAACAGAGGTGGGACAGCCGGTGGTTTCTGCTATCTGATACCCTCCTTCTCTGCTGTTGCCCTGGCAACAGCCCATCCTCCAACCCAGTGTCAAGGACCATTGCGTCTCTTTCTCTTTTTCCACTTCTTTGTTTGGGACTATTTTTCTCAGTCCGATAAGACTCAAGTTTCCAGAGAGAGAGTCGTCTGCTTGTTCCCTCCTCACGACACCCCCTCCTACTCATTTCTGAGGCCCCCGAGGAGGGACGGTTGACATCGAAGTCTTGGCCAGGGGAGTCTGGGACGATGGAGAAGGAGGGTGTACAGGGCTTTAGGGTGGAAGCCAGGCTCGCTCTCTGGTGGTGCTGGATACCGATCAGGGAATCCTTGGCCATAAAGTGACCTAAGTAAGTGCCAGGCACAAGCTGACCATGGCATTCCTCCTTTGAACTTCGTATCCCTGCTGGCCTTGGGAAGGGAGAGCGGAGGCAAGTGTGATGTCATGAAGGAGCACAGACTTTGGACTTGGACTGACCTAGGTTTGAATCCTGCTCTGCCATATAAAAGCAAGTTGCCTGGCCTCCAAGGCTCTCAGGTTCCTCATATGTAAACTGGGTATGATACGGTCTATTCCGCAGGTTACAGTGTAGATTGGAGATGATGTGTGTAAAGCGATTAGGAGAGATTCCCAAGAAATGCCGCTGGTATTGTAGGAGGATTTTTCCAGTGGCTGATGCCTCTCCTTGCCCCCGATTCCCTGTGTGGGGGGAAGGATGATAGACAACCGTACCCCTCAGTTGCCTTGTCTGTAAAGAGGAAAAACAAGTAAACGGGACAGTGTATGTAAAACATCAGCACACTGTAAGTACTTGGTAAACGTGAACACCCATAATTGATATTACCACGACCTGCATTAGTCTGATGTTTCTTTTGCGGGTTATGTGTTTAGTGCCTCCTAGGGGCCTCACCCTGTGCTTAGTTCTGGGGGTTTAGCAGTGACCCTGAACCCTGGGGGTTTAGCAGGCCACGGGGATTTGCCATCCCACCCAGGGGCTGACACGTTCACCTTTGACTAGGGTGTAGACATCTGTGTGCCAGGCCCTCTAAGCAGAGCTCTCACTTCAGTACCCCCTGGAAGGGAGCAAGGGTTGAGATGGGTGAATGAGTAGGAATGATGATTCTGTCAGGAAGAAGCGAGAGCCGCCAAATGCAAAGGGATGTTGGGGTGTTGAGGACCCGCTGTCGAGGCGGTAAGGGTCAGAAGCTCTTTCGGGCAAGCCTTCTGCAGCCCCAAGAGATGTTTAAATGCGTCCAATTCAGTGGGCAAAGTAAGCCAAGGCCTGTGCTTCTGACAGTGCGGCTCTTTGGGCCAGGACGCGTGAGCGGTACTCAGCGAGCTCTGGGAGCGAGGACCCAATGGAGTCTCCTTGGCTGCTGTGCTTGACTGAAATAGCCAAGCCAGGCTGGAAGGATGCTGGGCAAATTCAGGAAAAGAGCGCACTGGCCGCTGGTTATGTTTGATTCTAGCTTAGAGTAGCCACAGCTTGGGCTCTGGAGCCAGAATGCCTGAGTTTGACTCCCTGCTTCTCCCCTACCCAGCACCGCAACCTTAGGAAAACCGCTCGACCTCTCTGAGTCTCAGTTTCTTTGCCCGCAAAATGGGGATGGAATTGTACCTACCTCGGTGGGTTGCCACAAGGATTAAATGAAACGATGCCTGTGTAACACCGGTTATCTCTTAGATCCACACGACGAGTCTAGAGGGCAAGGCAGGATCTCTGTGCCCATTTCACAGATAGGAAAACTGAGCCTCAGCGAACTCCTTAAGGGCAGATGCTGGGTGATAGCTGTTTTTCTCTGCCTAGTACCTATTAAATCTTCAGTAAGTAGTGATGTTACACATTCTAGGTATGTGACCACTGATTGCCTTCATCCAATAGGCACTGAGAGATCTGATTGTAAACCTCATGCTCCGTGTGAGTGACTCAGTGGAGATGCGGAATGCCAGGTGGATTAGACATATGCTTGTCCATCAAGTGGTGAAGAATCATTGAATCATTGCCAATGACTGAGCCCTGCTTACGTGTTAGACACCTTGCCAAATGTTACATGCATTTTCATGGGATGCCCAAAGTCGCCCTGTGAATAAGTGTGATTATTTGCTACCATTTCATAGATGAATAAACTGAGCCTTGTAAAGGTGAAAGAACTTGCCCAAGATCATCTATCCGGTGGTGTCAGAGCTGGGATTCCCACTGGTCTTGTTTGACACCAAAGTCTGAACGTCTGGCTGCACCACCATTACCCAGAGAAGGTGAAGGCCCCACCCAAGGTCACACAGCAAGCAGGGGTGCACTAAGACAGGACTAGGACTAGGACTAGGACTCAGGCTGCCTTCCCTCAGTTCTGCCTTCTCCGCCACTCAGCCCTCCCTTGTGCAGACTGAAGCCTGTCTCACTGTGCCTGGAATCCCTTCAAAGCCCCCAGGGAAGGACAGAAGGAGGAGTCGGGTTGGGGGTTTCAGCTGTTCCCGTCAGACCCCTGCCGTGGTCGAGTAATTTTCCAGATCGGATCCAATTTCCAGCCAGAGCTGAAATGTGTCAGGCATTCGGCAGCAACAAGCCAAGCCTGACTGCGTGCGGCGGGAACGGAGGGGGCTAATGATTTGCCGATGGCGTCCGATTACCAGCAAGTTGTCAGAACATGCCAGCTTGGGAGGATGCTGTCAACGATGGCTCCATGTCCAGGCCAGGTAGCTGAGTACAGTTGGGGTGGGGGGCATTCCCCAGGAGCCCCTTCGATTGCCCCAAGTGGGGACTGGCATGCCTTTTCATCTCAGACACAGAAGGCAGCAAAAGAAATAGGGAAAAGGTGCATTTGGTGTCTCTGTGGGCTTGTAGCCCGTGGGATCCTGGAACAGAATCATCATATATGCAGGACAGGGTTGTGGTTAGGAGCAGGGCTTTGGAGGCAGAGCTGGGTTGATGTAGCCGGCTGACTTGAGATTATTTATTTATAAAATAAGAATGTCTTTATACAGCAACAGTAATGCTCACCTTTCTCGTAGACGCGTCAGGTGATCTAAATGAGTGGGTGCTGATAACAGCCTTAGAAAGGTGCCCAGCTCTTAGTAAATCCTCAATACATAGTAGCCCTGGTGGCCTGGGGCCACTTCTACCCTTTGCCTGGCTCCCCTCTTGCTCCTCTCTGACCCCCCCATTCCTGGCCACTCAACGATAGAACAATTTCAACAAGATGGCCATTTAGTTCCGTCTCCCAAAAGAAGCTCTTTGAATTGCTGAATTGTAACAGGGCTTCGTTGCTTGACTAATTGTCGGGGCCCTTATGTTCTTCCCATCACATTTGCAAGAGCAGTGAAGGGTGGTGATTTGAATTCCTGTTCTACCTCTTGTAAGCTGTATGTGACCTTGGGCAAATGGCTGTACTGTACTTGCCTCAGTTTCCTCAAAGGTGACTAGTAATTCCTCTCTCCAAGGACTTCCATGAAGTTTAAATTAAGTTTAAACTGATTTAACTGTGTGTACATACATTCACCTTCACGGGTACATACATGTGTCTGTGTTTATGCGCGTGGCATATAAGTACGTGCAAAAACAGCACATGGCAAATAGTTCCTACCTAGTGTGGGCTGTTATTATTACACCAGGCCAAAATCTGCTTCCCTGTTTTCCTCATCCACTGGTCTGCCCTGTACAGAATGAACATTTACTCATTCTACAGTCAACATCCAACAATCGTCACTGAGTACCGATTGTGTGCTAGACATTGTGTGGGCTTTCCATGGTGGCTGTAGTGACTTACCGCTCCGACCTCCCTCTCAGGGAGCTTCGTTGACCAACAGCCTTCCATTGCTGTATCTCTGGGTCCTCCAAGATGTGCACGCCAGGCTGTGCTTCTCCCAAATGGTCCCAAAGACTGAGCACATGGAGTGATAGAGCCCGGCTAGTCCTGCTCAACCCGAGGCCTGTCTGCATTCATTTCCTGAGGCTGCTGTAACAAATTGCCACAAACTCAGGGCTGAAAACGACTGAAATGTATTCTGGAGGCCAGAAATCCAAAGTCGAGGTGTTGGCTGTACTCCCTAAGGAAACTCTAGGGGAGAAAAAAGCTTTCTTGACTCTCTGGCTTCCAATGGCTGTCAGCATCCCTAGAGCCCATGTAACTCCATCCTCTGCCTGTATCTTCACATCACCGTCTCTTTTTCCTTCTGTGTTTACTCCTTTCCTGTCTGTCTCAAGCCTCCTTCTATCTTCCCCTTATAAGGACACTTATCATTGGATTTAGGGCCCACCTGGGCAATCCAGGATAAGCCCCTTCATCTTAAGATCCTTCATCACATTTCCAGGGATTCAATGTGGACATTTGGTGGGGGGTGGTTAAGTCTCCCACACCCTGTACCAGGAAGATTTTGCCCTAGGACTCCCCATTTTTTTCTAGATGAGACTCTTAGTCCAAGGCTCTACTGATCCAGTCCTTACTGTCCTGCCTCTTCTCACAGGCATCAGATCTAGAGTTTGGTCTGAAGTCTCCCCCGTCTGCCTTGCTCTCTCTTCCTCAGGCTTGATAGGCATTTCCTTCATAATTGCACATTGAATCCTTTCTTGGCATCTGTTTCTTGCAGGACCCAAAGCTGAGTGCTTTCTCTTCTACTTTTCGTGGGGTCCTGGGATTCCCTTCCCAGAGAGAGAGAGAGAGAGAGAGAGAGAGAGGTCACTAGAATAGCAGTCTAGCTTGTTGGCTCATTGATTTGGTGACCAGATAGGATACAGTCAAGATCACGGGTTTGAGCCTCAACTGGGTACATTAACTTTGTTGGGTTCTTTGGTCAATCATGTCTGCACCTCTTGCGGTGGACATTTATTCTTTTGTCCAACTATCTTCTTTTTATCCAGACAGGGCTTTCTGGGCATTTCTGGTCTTCCTCTTCCTCCCTCACTCCACCCACTGATAAGGAGTTGACAAGGGGGAGGTCATATTCTTTCCATCCTCAGCCAGTGATTGGTCTGGGAGTGGGCACATGACCCAAGCCAGGGAATCAGAGCTCTTCCCTTGGAACAGGTGTGGGGGCAGGAAAGGATGAGAAGGACCTAGCCCTCTGTGATCTGCGATGACAGGGGCTGTGCCCCAGAGCTGCTGGTGGCCTGCGGTGAACCTTATGGAGACAGCCAGCCTGAGAGAAGTCAGCTGTCAGTGCAGAGGCAATCGGAGATGAAAGGTGGTGAGAGAGAGGAACAGAGACTGGAGCTTAGCCCCTCCTATTGCTTTCATTCAGCATCAAGAAGGCAGCCCCATCCCTGCCCTTCCCACGATAGGGATATATGGGCCAGTTAATTCCCTTTTAGCCTACACTGGTTGTACTTGCAACAGAGGCCCATACTAGCATAATCTCCCTAGGAATTCCTGTTTTTAACCCCCCCAAAGGAGGGGGTGAGAGTGTGTATATCTCAGGAACAGTTTTATTGAGGTACAACTGATATACAACTAATTGCTCATATTTAAGGTGTACAATTTCATTAATTTTGACACATTGACGCCCGTGAATCCATCACTACAACCAAGATAGCCTATCCACCGGCCCCAAAAGTGTCTCTGTGCCCCTTTGTCCTCTCTCTTTGCCCTCCCCAAGGGCCCCCCCCCCCCGCTTCCTCCCAAGGAACCACTGGTTTGCTCTTTGCCACTATATTTTCTAGAATGCTATCTAAATGGGATGATAAGGTATGTGCTTCTTTGTTTGCCTTCTTTCACCCCACATAATTATTTGAGATTTCTCCATGCTGATGTGTGCTTTAATGCCAACACTCTTGCACAGGGGTTATTTTTGTGAGGCTCAAATGAAGTAATAGGTATGAGAAATATTTTTTAAATAATAAAGGCACATAGTTGCTATACAGGATAATTCTTAAACTACCTTCTGCCTAAAATATCTATCCCCCTTCCCACTTCTTTCCCTGGTGAATCCCTTTTCATCACCTTCTTGGGTATACTCATCCCCAACTGCTGTGAGCTGTTAGCGGCTGATGGCTCACAGCCATCCCATGCTCCACTGAATTGCCTTTGTTGGATGATAGCTGCCTCCCCCTGGGAGGTTACCCTCTCCCACTGAGGCAGCAGGCAGCCAATGAGTAATTGATCAAGGTGGGAAAAAAAGCTGTGGCTCAACTCGTGCTCTCAGGCTCCCCATGGGGATTAGGCTGAAGCTCAGCTCCCCCGCATCCTGCCCTATCCTGCCTCCCTCACTCTCTTTTTCCTTAACAAATCCCTTGCACAAACGCCTGGCTCAGGCTCTGCTTCTAAAGAATCCACCCTAGGACAGTTGGGACTAGAAATGGCCCTAGGAAGCCAATTCTAAGCATGGGATTCTGGAGTCGGAGCACTTGCTGCCTTAAGGGAATGAGGAACCCATCACTGGGGGTAGGTGGGGTGTTGATGGATTTTGGCTTGGGGTAGCAGGACAGCGGCTAAGATGCACCCAGGGTGATCTGCAGGGTTATGGCAGGAGGAGCTGCAATAACTTGTAAAGTGTCTCTAGCATTTGAAAGATGCTGAGGAGGGGCGCCTGGCTGGCTCAGTCAGTGGTGGGGCATGTGACTCTTGATCTCGGGGTTATAAGTTCGAGCCCCATGTTGGGTATAGGGATTGCTTAAAAATAAAATCTTTTAAAAAAAAGACATGGGGGAAATAATAACTATAAGAATTATAGAGGTGAGTGGCTGTTGTAAGTTCCCTTGAATCCCTGGATTCATTGAACAGAGAAAACATCAGGCTCTGATCTATTTATTATAACTTAAAACCAAGTATGAGAGTCAGAGAAGCTCCTTGGGAACATTTAAAGGGACCGAGCTGAAGACGGGGCGAAAGACTTACCTGTGAAAGTTATTGAATCTCAGAGAAAGATGAACTCTCAGGCCTGGCAGGTCTGCTATGTCAAAGTCAGTGCCCTGATAGGGAGGGAGGGAGGACCCGAGACCTGGGGTGAGGATATCTGGGAAGATGCCCTGGAGAACCTCAAGTTTCCTGATTTTCCTGAGCCCTCTGAACCTACAGAAGCAGCTGCCTCCCTTTGTTAGAAGGCTTCAACCTCCCTTTTCTTGAAAATTATGTAGAAACCCCAAGCGAGACAGCTACTACAAGATAATGTTTTCCCTTCCCAGCATGGGCCTCTCCTCCCCATTTGGACATCAGACCTCTAAGAAGGGTTAAGTACCAGCATGGCTTCACCACAGAAGTGCTGGATCTGCTAAGGGAGGAGAGATAATAAACTTCAAAGGAATTGCAGAATGAGGAATTGAGAAGTATGGCTCCTGAGGGTGCTGGATCAAGGGGGAAAGATAGAAAGAGGGTTTGTTAATATAGGGTATTCTTCTTATCTTGCTAAATAGAATGTAACTTCCTGTTAGGTGCCCCAGGCATCAGTCTTGATTGGCTGCTGGAAGGCTTAGAAAACTGGCTCACCTTGAATGCAGTAGAGACAGCAGACTAGAGGAAGGGATCAAGAGGCTCAGAGAAGTGGAAATGCTAGAGGGGATCTATTGCTTAAGATCAGAAAATCACCAGCTGACTAGATTCCTTGGAAAAGTCTGGTGGACCCTTCTTTTATCAAGGCCACAACGAATATGCTGATGAGGGAGCACCAGCATCATTAAGAAGCTCCGTGGTGGTGGTGTTCTCTGAGGATGGGGCTGGCTGGTAGAGCTGCCATGACAGAACTGGTATCCTGGTTTCAATGGGAATGGTGGGGTTTAGGTGTTGCCAAAGCCACCTGGCAGCTCTTAACCATCAGAAGCAAAGAGGACACAATGACTGTCATGGGCAGCAAGTCAGAATGGCAGCCAGAGGGACTTGATCCATTGGGATCCATGCAGACGGCTAACAGAGCATGGTGTGCCTGGGTAGGACGGATAGGCAGCTAACAAATGTGTTGCTAAATATGTATAATCAAAGAAGATCACCAATGGATGAGCAGAAGACTAAAGTCAGTTTCCCCAAGGAAAACCATGATCCTAATTTCCATGCTTGGAACTGGTTCCCAAACCAGTTCCCATAGGCTGAGAGAGAGGACAGAGTCTCTATGAGAAAGGACATGGCAACATCATGGCAGTGTATACGGTAGTTATTTAGCTCGTTCTTCCCCAGAAGAACGATCTCTGGCCATTTACTCAGGTATGTATACTGGGATACAAAATAACGGCCTCTTCCAAGCCCTGCAAAGATGTCCATGCCATAATCTCTGGATCCTAGGAATCTGTTCCATTACATTTTATTTATTTTGGGAGGGGAGGGTTATTTTTTTTTACTTTCTAAAAGTTTGTTTGTTTGTTTATTTTTTTTTCAATATATGAAGTTTATTATCAAATTGGTTTCCATACAACACCCAGTGCTCATCCCAAAAGGTGCCCTCCTCAATACGCATCACCCACCCTCCCCTCCCTCCCACCCCCCATCAACCCTCAGTTTGTTCTCAGTTTTTAAGAGTCTCTTATGCTTTGGTTCTCTTCCACTCTAACCTCTTTTTCCATTACATTTTTAAAAAGGGACTTTGAAGATGTAATTAAGATTCCAGATTTTAAGATAAGGAGATTATCCTGGATTCTCCAAGTGGGTCCAAACTAATCATATGAGCCATTAAAATCAGAGAACCTTCTCTAGTTGGAGGCAGGAGAGAAGGCAGAAGGAAATGTCAGAGAGATTCAAAGCATGTGGCCCCTTCTGCCATTGCTGGCAAGAGGCCACAGGACGCAGGAGAAAAAATGCAGGTGGACTCCAAGGGTGAAGACTGACATGTAGCAAGTAGAGAGGACCTCAGTTCTACATCCACAAGGGACTGAGCCGAAAACTTGAATAAACTTGGAAGCAGATTCGTTCCCAGAGCTTCCAGAAAGAAATCCAGCTCAGCCAACACCTTGATTTCACCCTTATGAGACTAAGCAGAGGACTTGATAATCATCCTATACCCAGATTTCTGGCCTATGGAACTATGAGAAATAAGTGGAGGTCATTCCAAGCCATCGAGTTTGTGGTGATTTGTTGTGACAGTGATTAATACAGAAATTAATACGGGGCCATTGAGGGTTATGGATATAGGATATGAGTTGACGCTGACATGCAAAGACCTGAAGCACCGGTGTGGCTCCCATGTTAGAGTGGTGGCATAGGAAGTCCAGGTAATCCATGGAGTTCTCTACTAACTTCCTCTCCTAGAGCTTACGTGGGAGATAGACCAATGTGATGTCTTACAGACCATCTGTTGGTCATTCCTATTTCCAAAAGTACAATTGGAATGAATGTTCTTAATTGTTGGCATGACTCTCACATTCATGTGGGGTTTTTGACCAGTGAAATAAGAGCTCTTTCACCCTTCCAAAGGACAGGTGGAAGGCCCTGACACTTCTCTCTCCCAGTCAAGAGAGTAAATAAAAAGTATTCCATTCTAGGGATAAGATGGAGATAAATGCCACCCCCATGGATTTATAGAAAGCACAAGTGTTGGTCTCATCAATTCTTTTCTAATTAATTAGTCCGGCCCCTGCAAAGACCAAGCAGTCATGGCAGATGACAGTGGATAATCTCAAATGCAATCAAGTAATAGCCCCGATTGTACTGCTGTGCTAGTTACAGGATCTTTACTGGAGGGGAGTATCACAGCCTGTGCTGTGAAGACGTGCAGCTATTGATCTGGCGAATGTGTTCTTTTCAATACCTGTCAGGAATGAGGATTAGAAGCAGTCTCCACTTATGTGGGACAGACAGCAGATAGATTCCTTTTCCCAGGGCTACATTAAGTCTCTACTTCTCTGCCTCCATATAGTCCAAAGGGGCTTGGAACTCTTAGAAATTCTGCAGAACTTCCCATTGGTCTACTACGTTGATGCCTTTGTTTTAATCTGATCTGATGAACAAAAGGGGTAAGTACCCTGGATGCCTTGCTAAGACAAATTTGTTCCAGAAGGTGGGAGACAAAGCCTATTAAAATTCAGGAGCTTGCCATATCAGTGAAGCTTTCAGGGATCCAATGATCCAAGACAGGCCAGTACATTCTCTCCTTAAGCTGAGGACACGTTATTGCATTTTGCAACTTCTACCCCTAAAAAAGAAGCACAATGCTTGGTGGGCTTCTTTGGGTATTTGAAGACAGGATATTGTGCACTTGAAAATAATTCTACAGCACATTTATTGAGTGACATAAAAGGCTGCTAGTGTTTTTAGGGGAGCCCAGGGCAAGAAAGGACTCTGGAGTGGGTCCAAGCTGCTGAATGAACCATATGATCTGGCAGAGATCATTGAACTAGAGGCATCTTTGGTAGACGTGGATGCTGGAGCTTGGAGTAAAGCCTTGCTATCTGTGGTAGGTTGAATTTTGTCCCTCAAAAAGATGTACTGAAGTCCTAACCCCTGGTACCTACGATTGTGACCTTGTTTGGAAAAATGGACTTTGCACATATAACCAAGTTAAAATGAGGTCATACTGGACTAGGGTGCACATTAAACCCAATGACTTGTGTCCTTACAAGGAGAGGCATATTTGGAGGCACACTTACACATTCACAGGAAGAGAATACCTTGTGAAGACAGAAGCGGAGATTGGAGGGATGCATTTATAAGCCCGGGAACACCAAGGACTGCTAGCAACCATCAGAAACTAGGAGACATGCAAGGAATGGCTTCTCTCTCAAAGCCTCCAGAAGGAATCAACCCTACTGACACCTTGACTTTGGATTCCTAGCTTCCAGAACAGTGAGAGAATAAATTTCTGGTGTGTTAAGTACCCAGTTTGCGATACTTTGTTATGGCAGCGCTTGGAAACAAATACAGTCTCTAAAACCTAGAACCGTACCCCATCTAAAATATGTCAATGCACACCATTTCCAAAGAAGTGCCTAGCTTGCTCCTGGGTTCTAGTGGCAACTGAGTGTGTAGCCATGTGACATCAAATGACCATGCAGTCAGGAGCTGCTAGTCTCATCATGAACGGGTTCCTGTCAGACACACAAGGGCCTAAGCAAGGTGGATCCAGTCGCAGTTCATTGTAAAGTGGAGGTCGTACATACTGGATTGGGCTCACATAGGTTCAGGGAACACAAACAAGCTGCATGGGCATGTAGCCAGGACTCCCATTTATCCACTACCGTTGTCCCAGCAGCTGTCCCTCAGCTCTCGTCTGTGACCACATGGAGAGCTTCCAACTGATGGAAGAGGAATAAGCTTAGGTCACAAATGGGTGCACCTAGTCAGTGTGTGCAAGCCAAAAATGGAAAGTTGGCAGCACGACAGCCATTTTTAGGGTTGGTTCCTAAAGGCTGAATCTTCAGGCATGCACCGTGCCATTCACTCTGTATGGAGACAGAAATGGCCCAAGTGGAGAATATACATGGAATCATAGGAAAGGATGAATAGTTTGGTTGATTGGTCAAGGGCCTGGAAGGAGAAATTTTGGAAAATGGGATAAAGAGTTTTATGATGGAGGCATGTAGATAGAGTTATGAAAGCAGGCGCAAAGTGTGAAGTTCTTCTGTTGTATGTTAATGTTAATCATTGCAAAAAAGACACTAAAAAAATCATATGGACAGAGTAACTCAGTCAGTAGATGTCAGCCTGCCTCAATCCCTGGCCAACCTGATGCTTGCACAGTGGAGTAGTCATGGTGGAAGAGTTGGAGATTGTCCATGGAACCAAACAGCATGGATTCCTCTTACCAAGGCTGATCTAGTTACTGCCACTGCTGGGTATCTGACCTACCCACAACAGAGAATGATTCTATGTCCCCAGTGTGGAACCACATCACTTTGTAACAAAGTGATCCTATCAGACCCTTACATCATGGAAGCCATGGTTGGAATTGACATATATTCTAGGTATGTGTTTGCCTTTCTGGCTCTTAGGACCTCAGCTAGTAGCACTATTTAAGGATTCATATATATGTACCACCATGTGATACTGAAAAATACAACTTGGGCAAAATGATGCAGCAACGGGCACAAGATCCTCTGGTCTTACCGTATCCTACACAATCCAGCAGTGGTTGTATCTGTTAGAGGAGTATAACGGCCTCTGGGAGGCATAGCTGATAGGTTAGCATGGAGATGACACCCTGAAAGGTTGTCACACTATCCTTAAGGATGCAGAATATTCCCTAAATCAGTGGCCATTATGTATTGCTATGTCAGTAAGAGGTAGAGTATATGGGTCTAGAACTAAGAGGTAAAAGTAGGAATTGCCCTATCCTTTATAACTCCCAGTGAACTACTTGGAGTCTTTGTGCATTGTTCCCAGGTGCTGTGAATTTAGGGGTCCTAGTTTCCAGAGGGGGTCCACTTCCATCAGGGTACACAATAAGAGTCTCAGTTAACCTAAAACTATGCCTGCCACCTGGTTATTTTAGGTATACCAGAAGGCAAAATCACCATCCTGGCAGAAGTAATTGGCCCTGATCACCATGGGGAGTCAGGGCTGCAGCTACACAGTGAGGTATATTCCTCTTCTTCTCTTTTAATGTTTATTTATATTTTTTGAGAGAGAGAGTGTGTGTGTGTGTACGCATGAGCAGGGGAGGGGAAGAGAGAGAGGGAGAGATAGAATCCCAAGCAGGCTCTGCGCTGTCAGCACAGAGCCCGAGGTGGGGCTTGAACTCACAAACTGTGAGATCATGGCCTGAGCCAAGATCAAGAGTCAGATGCTTAACAGACTGAGCCACCCAGGCATCCCAATAAAGCATATTCTTGTTGCTCAGATGGATTATCTGGGTTATCTCTTGAGGTCCCCATGCCTAACTATAATTGAAAATGGGCAGTAAACAACCGCTGCCTGCTAAGGGCATGGTAACCAGGGGTTCAGACTCTTCAGGATAAGGGTCTGTATCACCCCATTAGATTGGCCACTTAGGCCAGCAGAAGTGCTAACAGGGGAGGGCAATCTAGAATGAGTGGTGGAAGAGAGAGATGATGAGTATTAGCTTGGCCTTGAGACTAACTACTGTAGTGGGGGCTCTAGTTCATCCCACTAATCTTCTTGTTAAAATTTCCCCCCCCAAATTGTGACCAACCAGAGTTCTATAGAGGCTGTGCCTACGTGGAGTGAACTTAATGCAAAAGGCAATGAATCAGAGCAGTTCAGAGGGGTGGACTGTAATAGAGGATGTCCATCTCAGATCCTCCTAATGGGCTGATGGACCCATTGTCAGGTGCAGTGAAATGCTGGCTGCATGGCTCATAGTTGCCTCATTCTCTGGTGAATTGACTTCAGCCAATGGGAACCCCTTTGCCACCTGGGAACAGCTGGTAGCTAATGATAGACTGACACAGGGGAATAAAATCCAGGCTCCAGGACAATTTCCATGATGTAATCCATGCTCTGGAGCACTCTGTGGGATCCAACTGAGGGTAGCCTGTAGCTGAGATCATGTTCTTGCTTAGTTTTTATCCCTGCCCTGCCTCCCTCACCCCCTTCCTCCTGAGAGTATCACTTAAAAAGTCACTCACATAAGAATAGCACCAAAAAGCAAACGAAATCTAGGAATTAATCTAACCAAAGTCCTGATCACATCAGGTAGTTTTTTCAGTATTATCAAAGAATTCCTTAATCTCATATAACTTCTTATATATATAACTTCAAATAACCAGTGTTAACGTTTTCCCAATGATTATAATTTTTAAAATATAGCTTACTTGTTTGGATCTGTGTTAGTTTTTTTTTTTTTTATTGCTGCTGTAACAAATCATCATAAAGTTGGTGGTTTAGCAATATAAATTCATTATCTCATAGTTCCAGAGGTCAGAGGTTGGACATGGATCTCACGGGGCTAAAATCAAGGCCTTGGCAGAGCTGTGCTCCTTTCCAGGGGCTTTAGGGGGGAATATGTTTCCTCACCTTTTTCTATGACCTTTCTTCTGTTGTCACATCTCATTCTGACTCCAGACAGGAGACTCCACTTTCAAAGACTCGTGATTAGGTTGGACCCACCTGTCTAATCCAGAATAATCTCTCCATCTCAAAGGCCTTAGCCCTAATCACATCTGCAAAGTCTATTTTGTCATATAAGGTAACATATTCACAGGTCACAGGGATCAGGAAATGGACATCTTTGGAGACTATAATTTTGCCACTGAAGGACCCAAATAAAGTCCACATATTGTGTTTGGTTGATAGATCCCTTAAGTCATTTTAAAGCCATAGGTCCCTCTGCTATAACTTTTTTTTTGTTCTTGCAGTTTATCAAAGAAACTGAGTTCTTTTTCCTATGGAGTTCCCCGAGTCTTGATTTTGCTGTATCCTCATGGTTCCCTTAAAGTATTCTTCTGTTCTCTGTACATTGGTGGTTGGATCTAGGGCTTTATCAGATTTACGTTCATTTCTTTTTGTAAGACTACTTCATGGCAGGTGTGTGTGTGTGTGTGTGTGTGTGTGCGTGTGTGTGTGCGCGTGCATGTATGAGAGAGAGATAGCAGTAGCTATTGGTGCTCAATACTTAAATCTGTTAATTCTGTAGGGGTTGCAAAAGGGTGATATTCTAATTCTGTAATTCTGTGTTCACCTATTATCCGAAATATATCTCTAGAGTATCATCTGCTATTTGGCTAGTCTTTGGTGCAGGTCCGGATAGATGCTTACCTCTTTTTCTTTTTCTTTTTTTTTTCTGTTTTCATAATGGATAGTTTACGCATCAGCATTTTCCACCCCTGACCAGTGAGTTCCCTTTCGTCTATCATTATGAAGTCAAGGAATTGAGCATATCTGATGTCCAATCTAGATCCGTATTTTGGTTTTAGGACAATGGCACCCATTGTTCTAAATTTCCTCTCACTAAGAATTCTGCTACTTCACCCCCAAATATTCTGCTCCCTCACTCCACTGCATACAATAAAAATTAATTAGTTGCCCAAATTTTAATAAGCAAGAGTTGAATAAGGTTATGATCGGACAGCGAGCCCCAATGTGAATATATAGGGTTGCCAGCATTCCAGCCAAAGTAAAAGATCCATTAGTCAACCTGGTCTTATCCCATGCCATTAGCCTGTCTGTATTGAGAATAGCTTGGATACTGTTGTTCCCACTATTCGCCCCAAGAATCCCTTGTTCAAAACCATCAACTTAGTAACGGCAGGCAACATTATTGAGTTCTTACTATAGGGTAGGTTGTGTGCTAAGTCCTTCGATGTAGTGACTCTTAATTTTCACAGTTGCCCTAAGAGGAAGGCATTCTTATCATCATCTCCATTCTGTGGATGAGAAAATCGAGCCCCAGACAGGTTAAGTCACTAGACCAAGGTCACACAGCTGTTAAGGTGTGGACCTGAGACTGACAGCCCTGGGCCCAGGCTCCCGGTGGCAATTACTGGCTAATTAGTAGCTGCCTCCTTTAGACAGGGTATGGGTCCAGTTGATCATGGGACCCACCTGGCACTCTTCATTCAATCATGTTACTTGCCTGGCCTCTGCTGGCATTTGAGTTTGAGATCTCTGACGTGCCGCATCACCCTTTCACAAGTCTTGCGATGGCAGGGAGCTTTAATTGGGTTGCTAATCAGAATGGATGCCTCATCTGAACCTGTCCAGGGAATAGAGTTTTATTTGTCCTGGATCCCACGCTGGGCTGGATTTATAAACGCAGAATCCCGATGCCAAATTTAGCAAAGTGAATTATTTTGTTTCCCAAATGTAGGCCACAGCATCTAATTTGAGCTGTAACTTAGTAACTGTGTGTGCAATTACCCAGCGAGGTGATGGGTGATGGACACGTTCAGGATGGGATCTGGAGCCACTGAACCAAATGAGTTCCTTGTTCCTTTCTCCCGCCGCAAGAAACAGTTTCTGTTCTGTTGACTGTCTTGGTGGTTTCTGCGCTTCCTTTGGTCCCTGGAGACAACATTGGAGGTGTGGCTTAAAGATCAGCCAGCTGGCAAGAGTCTATGAAATGCAGGCCCTGCACCACAGCTGTTTTCTGTGTCATTTGGGGTTATTTCCCAGGACTCTCTGGGCCTGTTTTCTTAGTAACATAAGAGGCCACAAGTGCTCCCCTTGTCAAAGACCTTTGGTTCTATGGGATAAGTGGGGGCTCTGGGACTGGGGAGTTTTCATTTCCATACAAGTTATAACTGCCTTTAATTGTGCACTTACTACACGCAAAGTGTGGTATACACATTATCTCATTTAGAACGCGCCACAGTGTGACACACACAAACTGAGGCTCAGAGGAGTTAAGTTGTTTGTCCAAAATCACACAGCTGGTAAGCGGCAGAGCTGGTCAAAACCCATTAGAACAGATTCATCGGGAGACAGAGGACTTCCCATAGAAGGCTGGACGTTGACTTGGCGGGGCCTACAGGATTTATCTAGCAGGGAGGGAGCTGGTCAGTAAAATCCGCTCTCCTTGTACTCTGTGAATTCAAAGTCCCGTGGCAATGGAAGGAAAGCGTTTGGGCCACTTTCATACTGCCCATGAAACAGCAGACGCCATATCCTCAAGCTCCTGGCTAGCTTGGGCAAACACGAACAGATAGGAAGAACTCCTAGAACAAAGCAGTAGGTGAGCAGCAGGAATGAAAGGAGCTTTGGCTCCTTTGGGGATGCAGTAGAAGCGGATGGCCTCAGGGCGTCAGCTCCTCCTTCTTCCTCCTTCCTTCCTGCCTCCTTCCTGCCTTCGTTCTGCTTCCGATTCAGATGCCTAGGAGAGAGCTGACTGGTCCAGACTGAGGCATGTGCCTGCCCCCTCAGCCAAGAGAAGGGGGGGGCACTTTGACAGCTCCCAGAGAACTGCCTTCAACGAGAATGGTGGGGGGTCGGTGGGAACAGATCCCTGTATAGAAATGAAGGTGCTGGTAGCGGCTGAAGAGGAAGGGCACCCGCCGGGCAAAACCCAGCCGAGACCCACCCTGGAGGCCTTCCCCGGGATGGCCGGGATGCCTGGGGGGTCTAGGGCAGCTATTTTGGGAGCTGGGGTAGCGATGGCTGGTTCTCCCCATCTGTAGAATGACCACGTTAGAGTACAGAGACCCCAAGGGTCTCTGTCCCTTTCCCCTCTCTTGCCACCGAGGCCCTCTGGCTCCTTCACTGAAGGAGTGCTCGTTTCCCAGACTTCTGCCCAGGTGCGGTCCCGGGAAACACGGCTGCAGCTGTCATACCTGGCACTCCCGCTCGCCCTTTGTTCCCTAGCCGTCTTGATGAGATGCGGGACGAGGATCTGTGACATGGGACATTTAGTGGCTGTAATTATCCGCCCATAGAAATCCCCTTCCTTCTTTCCCATCTTAATCCTCGTCAGGCTTCATTATGCACAGATAATAAAGAGACGTTGGGAGTATACAATGATGATGTTGATGAGCCAGGGAGAGTGGCTTCTGGAATGTGTCTGGACTGGGGACAGCCTGCTTGGCCACATCGCACCTCTCTCATGTTGGCCGCCTCTCTGCTGAGTCCTTTGGCCCCTTCGGAGTCCTTAGCAGTCAGAGCTCAGGCTCTAAGACAAAGATTTTCTTCCTCGGCTGCAGATCGAAATGCTTTAGGGAGCCTAAAATTTTGAGATCTGGGGTTCCCCCCGCCAAAGATTCCAGTGTACTTGGTATGTGGTGGGATTGGGGCACTGGTATGTTTAAAAGTCCCTCAAGGGCACCTGGGTGGCTCTGTCAGTTGAGCGTCCAACTCTTGATTTTGGCTCAGGTCATGATTCCAGGGTTGTGGGATCGAGCCCCGCGTCAGGCTCCACAATTGAGAGGGGAGCCTGCTTGAGATTCATATTCTCTCTCTCTCTCTCTCTCTCTCTCTCTCTCTCTCTCTCTCCCTCTGCCCCTTTCCCTGGCTCTCATGCTCTCTCTTTCTCTCTCTGTCAAATTAAAAAATAACAATAAATAAAAGGGGTCCCTGGGTGGTTCAGTCGGTTAAGTATCCGACTTTGGCTCAGGTCATGATTCCAGGGTTGTGGGATCGAGCCCCGCGTCAGATTCATTGAGATTGATTCTCATCTTGAGATTCATTCATTCATTCATTCTCTCTCTCTCTCTCTCTCTCTCTCTTTCTTTCTCTCTCTTTCTCTCCCTCTGCCCCTTTCCCTGGCTCACATGCTCTCTCTTTCTCTCTGTCTCTCTCTCAAAAAAATAAAAAAAATAAAATAAATAAAATAAATAAAATAAATAAATAAAAGAGGCTCAGTCAGTTAAGTGTCTGACTTTGGCTCAGGTCATGATCTCGCAGTCTGTGAGTTCGAGCCCCACGTCAGGATCTGTGGTGACAGCTCGGAGCCTGGAGCCTGCTTCGGATTCTGTGTTTCCCTCTCTCTCTCTGCCCCTAGCTTGCTCTCTCTCTCTCTCTCTCTCAAAAATAAATAAACATTAAAAAAAAAAGTGCCCCCTCAAGTAATTCTGTGCAGCCAGGAATGAGAACCACTGATGGGTTATGGGTAGCACTTTAGGCTATGGGGTTCCACTCCACCATGCCCACCACCCCCATAGTAAAATGAAGATTCTGGGATAGAAGCCTTGTCATGGGCTTTTAGAACTCCTTCATAGTGGCATATGCCTATAGAGCTCTGAGATAGCCCAGGGTTCAAATCCCGGATCTTTCTCTCACTAGCTGTGTGCCTTTCAGCAAATGTCTTAACCTCCTTGAGATGTAGCTTCTTCGTCTATAAAGTCAGGTTAATAACAGAACCTTCCTTAGAAGGGTGCCATTGGGATTAAATGAACTAGAGGATATGAAGCACTTGGCATGATGCCTGGTACAGAATAAGCCCTCAATAAATGTAAGCTGTGGTTGATATTATCATTAGTATTATCCAGCATTTCCAATTTCTTATCTGAATATTTAGATACGTGGTTTATCACTATGAACAAGATAACCTTATGAGGGAAAGTGGATTTTATGATATGCAGCAAAATCCCGAGGGCCCTCGCTACCTGAAGTGTGGTCTGCAGAAGAGCAGCATCTGTATCACCGCAAAATTGTCAGAAATTCAGAATCCCAGACCCCTACCCCGGGCCTGTAAACCCAGATCTGCATTTTAACACGGTCCCCAGGTGACCTGCGTCCTCTGTAAAATTTGAGAAGCCTTGAACTAGGATAGTCTGAGCCTAGGGCCCCACGCGAGGTTAGCAATTGTCCTCTGTAGCCTTAAACCAGGGTATTGGGTGGTAAAATTTTAGGCACTGAGATAAGGAGATATTTCTGATCAAAGGAGTTTTAAAAATCATTCTGTAGGATGGCTGGGGTGCTCATGTTGACTTCTCTGAGACTACCCCCAGTGCCACACTGAAAGCCTCAAAACATCTCTATGTGATAAGTATTATCGTTACCTTCACTGACCACACAAAGAAATTGAGACTCAGAGAGGTGAAGGAACTTGCCTACGGTTATACAGCTTGGACAGGACAGTCTTTTGAGGCCTGCTCTAGGGCTCTGGCATATCCTCCTCTGGTTTTCGCTTACTTGGAACCAGGAGGTAGCCTCCAGAACCTTCCCTATTCCCACTCTAGGGGAAGGGGAATGTGGCTAGTCTATATTCCCTGTTTTCCGTCCACACTTTTTCCAGCTGGAGTGGGAACACGCCAATTAGAGGCACTGCCAGCAGTCGTTGCCCCAGTGTCGTACAGAAACAGCTTGATTATGGTGATATTCCCTCCTCCCCATAAAGCTAATAGACATTCGCATGCAGACTTGGTCCTCTTGAGCTTGCGGGGTGCGTGAGTGTGAGACCTGACAAGACCACGGCAGAGACGGAGAAGTGTTCGCCAAAGCCCGAGTGCTATCGTGTCTCCACAAATCTTTCTTTAAGCAAAGAATAAAAACCTCTGGCCATTTCAGCATACGGGCTAAAGAGGCCTTTAAAGTACAAAGAGTATATATTGTGAGTGGTCCCAGCTTCTTCAAAGGGGCTAACATGATAAGCAGAGCCCATACCAGATGAAAATGGTGGAAAAGACTGAAAAAAAAAACGTCAGATGATAAAAGGAGTTGGGGGGCCATGGGGAGCAGGGAACAAGGCACTTTTTTTCCTATCAGGGGAAAAGTAGGCATGATCCTGAGCAAGGCAGTGAAGTCATCTTCACGATGAGGTTGATGACGATGGTTAGTTCGTAGTGAGGGCTGTTCCGTGCCGGGCATCATGTGAGTTCTTTATGAGTACCAACCATCCCATTGAATTCCCTGGACTTGTACCCTTCAATATGGCAGCCATTAGCCACATGTGGCTTTTTAAAATTTAGGATTATATTAACTAAAATGAAAATTAAGCTCTGTAGGGGCACCTGGGTGGCTCGGTCTGTTAAGCCTCCAACTTCAGCTCAGGTCATGATCTCACGGTTCGTGGGTTCGAGCCCCGCATCGGGCTCTGTGCTGACAGCTCAGAGCCTGGAGCCTGCTTCAGATTCTGTGTCTCCTTCTCTCTCTGCCCCTCCCCCACTCGCATTCTGTCTCTCTCTATCTCTTGAAAATAAATAAATGTTAAAAAATTTTTGAAAAGTCGAGCTCTGTTAATTACACTAGCCACATTTCAGGTTTTTAATAGCCACATGTGGCTAGTGGCTACCATATTGGAGAGTGATGAAATAGAATATTCTCACCATTGTAGAATGTTCTATTGGACAGTACAGGTTTAGACCTTGTCAGAGTGTGCACCAACAATATCAGCTAGGAGATATTTTCCGTTAGACAGAATATAGAATCTTTCTATAGCTCTACTGAATCACCCATTTGGGAAGTTTTGGGACATTATTTTGTTATATATATATTTTATGCCTTAATCTCTCTTTCTTTTCCTTCTGGGATTCCAATTACTCTTATGTTAGATCTTTTCATATTATTCCATAGGCCCCTGACACTCTGTTAATTTTATATCTTTTCTCCCCCTTCTCAAGAATGGATAATTTCTGTTGATCTATCTTCAAGTTCACTGAATGTTTTTTGTGTATTCCAGTTTTATTTTTTAAAATTTTTAAAAATGCTTATTTTTTGAGAGAAAGAGAGAGAGAGAGAGAGAGAGAGAGACAGACAGAGCACAAATGGAGGAGGGGCAGAGTGAAAGGGAGACACAGAATCTGAAGCAGGTTCCAGGCTCTGAGATGTCAGCACAGAGCCCAACATGGGGTTCAAACCCACAAACCATGAGATCATGACCTGAGCCAAAGTTGGACGTTTAACCTACTGAGCCACCCAGGCACCCCTTTGTATATTCCAGTTTTAGAATTTCCTTTTGGTTCCTTCTCACATTTTCTGCTTCTCCACTGAGATTTCCCATACTTTCATTATTTCATATTTTTCTTTACATGAGAGTACATAGTTATAGTAATTGCTTTAAATCCTTATGGGTCATCTCAGGGCTGGTTTTTATTAATTATCTTTTCCTAAAAAATGGGTCACATCTGCCTGGTTCTCTGCATGTTGAATCATTTTGGATTTTATCCTGCATGTTGTGAATACTTTGTTGTAGAGATTATGGATTCTGTTATATTGCTGCAAAGAGTGTTGATGATTTTGTTTTAGCAGGCAATTAATAGACTGAAGATTGTCTCACCTGTGGGGGAAGCAGTCAAAATCCTGGTTGAGGTCTTTAATCTTTAGCTATAAGCTGCTTTAAGTCTCTTATGCATGCATGGTCTAGGGGTCAGCTAGACATTTGGACTGAGCCTCTACTCAGAAGTTGGGATCCCCTTTCTCTGCTTTCTCCTTTCTAGGATTGTCCCTCATTATGACTCTGGTTGCTTTGGGCTGCTTCCTCTGGCTTGTCAGGCCAGAAAGCTGGCAAGATGTCTATGAGAGTTGTAACTGTCCTGCACTGAACCACAGCTGTGGCCTGCCCTCAGACAAGAGTAGCAAAAATGAGAAGGTCATCCAATGCTAGTCCCTTTTTTTCCCAAGATTTGACTTCCCTCTGAAATCTACCTGTTCCCTCCCCGCCCCCAACCGCCGACTCTCCAGAGACCTAGAATAATTGATTTTTGTATTTTGCTCAGAGTTTATAATTGTTATATGTGGTATTGTTAGTCTGTTAGGACCTAGCTCTGCCATACCAGAAACAGAGCCCTGGGCTTATTGAATTACGATCTTCATTTAACAAGATCCCCAAATAATTCAGATGCAGTTGAGAAACACTGCTCTACACCCCCCAAGGAGGAAGATACTTCTCTATCTTATTCTCATTTTATAGATGAGGAAACTGAAGCATAAGAAAGTTAGTTAAGGGGAACCTGGGTAGTTCAATCAGTTAAGAAACTGCCTCTTGATTACAGCTCAGGTCATGATCTCATGGTTTGTGAGTTTGAGCCCTGCATCAATCCTGCTTGGGATTCTGTCTCTCTCTCTCTGCCCCTCCTGTGTTCTCTCTCTCTCAAAATAAATAACTTAAAAAATTAAAAAAAGAGAAAGCTGCTAAAAATGGCTAAGGTCACAGAGTGAATGAGGAGGGATGGGACTCAAACCCATCAGGAGTCTGACTCCAGAGCTTACCCACAATGTTGTAAACCTGCTGGGCTTCATACTACTTTGAAGTGTGGTGGGAGTTGAGAGATCAAAGAGGCAATGAGGAGACTGTAAGTTACTGTCCCTGGTTGTGCACTGGGAGACAGATGACCCATCACACAGTTGGGATTAGACTTATCTCATTCACGCATCAATCTTCGCATGGTCCTGGATGATTGGGATTTGCTATTTTGAAGTCCCAAAATCTAGCATAAGGTGACATCAATCCTGGGATCCCTGCATCTTCAAACCCTTGAGTTGGAGATCTACTTCACTTATTAGTTGATGCAAGTGACTTGCTCACAAAATAGAACATTAAGCTTTAATTGAAGTGAATTAAGCTGTGTTCTCATAATTTCAAGGAACTCTAACATGACTCCTCCCTTCCAAGGTAAGAGGACTTTTGTATTCTAGATGATTCCTCTCTTCTTTTGCATTCCACATCCCACCTGTCAGTCATAAAGAGGACTTATTGTTTGCGGTTTCCTACATAGTGGGCCAATCCATCAGCCAAAGAAATGTTTAGAGGGCATGAAATATATGTCAACAGCCATGTTATCTCTTTTCTCCAGCCCTACTCTAAGTTTCTGTCCTCAATAGAAGGACAATATTTACAAGCCATCTGCATTGGTATTTAAGTAACATCTAGAATCTGTGGGGAAAGATGAGTTGTGGAACTGCCCTGGCAATGACTTTACAAAATACTTACTCCAGTCCCATCTCATTTTATAGATGAGGGATGGAGGTCAAGAGACGTTAAATGTCTTTGTTCAGATCACACAGCTATTAAAGGGTAGAGCCAGATGTTCAATCCCAGTCCTGGTCCAACCGACATAAATTGGATGAACTAGGGTGTCGAAGAAGATGTGGTGCTTTGGGGTGGGGTCAGAACTGATTCTTAATGTTAGCAGGAAAACTCCATTGCTAGGGGTTTTAGAGCAAATGACATAACAGAGGGTAGGAAATGGGTTATCTGGGTATTGCAGCCATTGAGGAAAAAGTCAGGAGCATCTGGAGAAGCCTGGAAATGATCCTCCCCCAGAGGGCTCCAGGATATACAGACCGGGAAGCATGGATAGTGGTAGGGATCGTTGGGAGCACAAAGAGCAGGTAGACATTTGGCCTGAAGGCTGCTATGAAGACACACCAAGACCCTAATGTCAGTGGCCCCTCGTGTTCATGTTTGTGGCAAATGCTCTATCCTCTGGCTGGAGCTTTCCTTGGGGGACTCAAATACCCCATGAACTCAAGGCCCTCAGTTCTTCTTAGTCTCCTTTTTGAGGGTGGTGGTCTATAATCTGGGGCTTCCTCCTCACTTGCGTTTCCCTTGGTGTCTTGCAAAGCGCTAAACTGCGTGGAAATTTCGCAATCTCTTCTGGAATTGTGCATTTCGGGTTTTCTCAAACATATGCTCTCATGCACTTACTTCTCATTATTTGTGGTAGTTATGTTCTGTAAGTCAGTACCAACACTCAATTAGGGAACACTGAACCATTGCTCCTGGGAGAAATACAGGATTAGTTTCCTGCAAGCCTCTGGTCACATTTTCATCAATCAGTTGATAGATAACCTTCTTTTATGTGTGTTTCTGTTTAAAGACGCCATATTTAATATATGTTGTTGATTCATTAACATTGAACTCATGGCCAACAACACTGTAACTCACGCCTGAGTGAAGCTTGTCTAACACATGCATTTTCTTCCTGAGGCACACACAGCCTTCTTACACTTAGGCACCCTGCACAGTACTTCAACACTACCCTTGAGGGCCATTTGAAACAGGAAAATCACCAGCAAAAGGCACAAAATGCAAAAACATTGCAGTAAACATACTGCGAAAAGGATACGTGTTTACAAAGAGAGCTGAAACAAGAAGGCAGAATGTCATCTTGTTCATGTCAGTGGGGAACCACGTTGGGTGACTCAAATTTCTTGCTACTCTGTGCATGCTGGCAGAAGCACTACAAATATTGGTTTTGGGGTTACAAATACATTTAAGCAAGTAGGCAAATTTTCAAATATGGAATCTACGAATAACGGGGGCCAACCATGGTAGGGCTTGGCATCGTTCAGTACTCAGTAAAGGTTTCTTATCATTACTAACAGCTGGCAAGTAGGTGGTTCGTGGGGCTCACGGGTGAGTGTATCTGTAGGAAAAGAAATGGCAAAGTGAAGAAAATCTCACCCCAGATTTCCCAACACCCTGAGGGAGGTGTTCCTCCATGGCTTTTAGTGGAGTCAGCCCTGTTTATTTAACCTCCAGAAATTCAACTCTTTGAAGGGATAAGCTAGGCATCTTGATTGTGAGAGACAGAAGTTGACTTTTGTTACCTTAAACAGAAAATAAACTTATTGGAAGAGCTTTGGGTGGCTTGCTAAATTGGTGGGAAGTTTGCAAGTCCAGACAAGAAGACAGTCAAGCACACCCAAAGATCAGTCGCCGAGATGACGTGTTTGGGGGGCCACACATGGCACAAATACCATAGATACATGATGCCAACCAATAGGCCCTTGACCCAACTGCCTCTTCGGACAGCTATGCCTCTCTCACAAGTTTCAGAGCCGAGGAAAGGCCAAGTGATCAGTCCAGTTATGTCCCTTGGCCATGCTCTTGGTGTGTGCTGGTGGGAGGGGAACTGTCCCCCACCTTTAAGTTTTTGTAGTGGGAGGTGTGGCTCAGCCACCATGTCTGGTGGTTCCTCAACCAGGAATAGTGCCTAGATACTGGGATGGAAAGTGTTCCCTAGGTGTGCATTGGGGTGAGGAAGGAGAAAGGAAGGGAGGGAAGGGGACAGAGAGACAAAGAAAGACAGAAAAAGACTGAAACCCACTCACAGAGCAAATGCCCCATGGCGAGGCAGGGATGGAGACAGGGCATGGCTGTTCCTTAAGGCTCTGTGATAACTCTCAGAGTAACATCTCACCTTGTGGAGAGTCTCATGTGTTTATCCTGGATGGGAGCTGAATGCAAGTCAACCACATCTGCTGTTCCTCAAGATAAATATCAGTCTGTTTTAACATTAGAGGAAAACTGTGTGGTTTTGGGGAGAGGGGTATACACCTTCCTTAGGTATTTCCAACAGTAAATTTTAAACTATGTGTGTATATATATATAATTTTTATTTTATTATTTTATTTATTTTATATTTTATTTAAAAATTTTAATGTTTATTTATTTTTGAGAGAGAGAAAGAGAGAGAGAGAGAGAGAGAGAGAGAGAGAGAGAGAGAGAGACAGAGTACGAGAAGGGGAGGGGAAAAGAGAGAGAGACACAGAATCCAAAGCAGGCTCCAGGCTCCGAGCTGTCAGCACAGAGCCCGACATGGGGCTCGAACTCACAAGCTGTGAGATCATGACCTGAGCCAAAGTCAGACTCTCAACTGACTAAGCCACCCAGACACCCCTGTTTTATTTTAGCCTAGGTGCTGGCATAAGGGATGATTCCTCTTTGGACTTATGTGCAGGTACTTTCTCTCTCATTTACATTCAATCCTATCCTATTAGGTAGGTGTTATGTCTCCATTTTACAGATGAGGCTCAGAGAGGACATAACTATAATATGGTTTTTGTGTGTTTGTTTCATGCTATCCTTATCAGTTTTGAGGCCCTGGTTAGAGGCTGGCCAGTTCTCCTTCTTGAGCAGATAATTAGGTTCACACTCCAACCAGTCCCTTGTCAGGCTTCACAGCCTGTGGTCACCATGCACCTCCTAATCATGCCAGAGTTGGGTACCAGACAAATAGGGGCAGCCTCTATGCCCCAGAGTCCACAAAACTGTTCAAACTAGACAACCCATAGGGAGCCTGGAAACTAGCTACCTTCAACCCTCCTTGCTACACATAAGCTCCTATAGCTCCAGCTTACTGTTACCTGCCTCTGGGTGCAACTCCCCACGTAGCCCTGTGTGATGCTTCTCCTCATTTGGAGATGTAATAACGAAGACTTTGGTTTTTCATCTATCTGACTGTTCGTGTGTTGTGTGCCCCCTCCCCCCCCATCAAAAGGATCTTTAAATCTTAGAAAACAGTGATATACTCCGCCCTCCTAACATGTTGGTTACTGTGACCACAGTCGAAATGGAGTGATAGGCTATCGATTGAAGAATGTCCCCTTTTGCCCACGGGGTGCACACACAGTGACAGTGTCTATTCTCGTTACTGTTGTTCACCCAGTGTCCAGGACAGCACCTGCTGGGTAAATACCAGTTTAGCTGAACTGACTTCAGTGAGTATTTATTGCCTACTTGGGCTGTGTTAGATGCATAGATGCTGGCTGAGCTGACAATACCATGAGACAGTAGCCCATGTGTAAGAACTGTAGAGGTGGCTCCATTGGTTAAGCATAAGACTCTTGATTTTAGCTCAGGTCATGATCCCAGGGTCGTGGGGTCGAGCCCTGCATTGGGCTCCATGCTGAACGTGCAGCCTGCTTGGGATTCTCTCTCTCCTCTCCTCTCCTCTCCTCTCCTCTCCTCTCCTCTCCTCTCCTCTCCTCTCCTCTCCTCTCCTCTCTCTCTCTCTCTCTCTCTCTCTCTCTCTGTCCCTTCCTCTGCCTCTCTCTCTCTCTCAAAAAAAAAAAAAAAAGGCCCATAGAGACATGAGAATAGCACCATGCATTCCCATGGGCTCCCATTCTTCTGGGTTTACTTAACCTCAGGATTCAGTCTATAGTAACTTCAGGTCCATGGCAACTTGTCATCACTATGCTTTGTGACAAAGTCCACATGCTCTTCTACCCAAATTCCCCAAATGTTAATATTTCCCCATATTAGCTTTATCACTCTCTCTCTCTCTCTAAAGGTATACATGTATATGTAAATACACATATAAGTATAGTATTACTTTCCTGATGCTCCTTTGGTCTCCTTCAGTCTGGAACAGTTTCTCAGTCTTTCATCGTCTTTCATGACCTTGACATTTTGGAAGATTTCAGTCCAGTTCCTTTGCAAAAGGTACCCTCTGTGTGGATTTGTGTGTTATTTCCTTGGGATGAGATTCAAGTTGTTGTACATTTTGGGGGAAAATGTCGCAGAATGACACTGTGTCCTTCTCAGTGCGTCATATCAGGAGGTACATGATGTTGCTTTGTCCCCACATTAATTTTGAGCACTTGGTGTTTGCCAACTATATGAGAGTTCCAGGAGCTTTATTTTTATTTTTTGCAATTGTCCTGTATGTCTGGATTTTTTTTTTTTAACTGAAAGCAGTAATATGATAGTCAAAAAGGACTTAGACTGTGAGTCATGGCTGGACATTTCCTTTGTAAAAGCTGTCATTTTTAAAACATTTTTTTTTAAATTATATTGCCGGCCCTGGGCCAGCACTTTCTGTGCCTCTTCTCCTTCAGTCCTCCCAGAAGCCCCTTGAGGTGGGTACTGTTGTCCCATTTTACAGACACAGAGACCAAGGACCAAAGACTTAAGGAACTTGCCTGGAATCACTAAGCTCGTGGGTAGCAGATCTAGGATTCCACCTGGCATCCCACGGGGTGGGGAGGTCAGTTCCTTCCCGATGGGGAGCGAAGGTGAGTGAGATCAGCAGCAGTGAGTTAGAATAGTGGTTCCCAAATTGCGGTTCCTGGACCATCAGCCACATTAGCACCACCTGGGAAGTGATTAGAAATGTGACTTTTTGAGTGTCACTCCAGACTGTCTGAATGGACACCCTGAAGGCATCATTGTAGCAAGCCCCACAGGCGATTCCCACACTCAAGTTTGAGACCCCCTGCTCAAAGGGCCAGGACTTGATGTCTGGTGGTAAGCATCAATCCTGCTTGTCATTTCTGCATTATTTATGAGGCTTCATGAATATGCAAATTTCTGCCAGTTGATTGGCTTGCCTGGTGTGGGTCCATGCATCTCATAAATCAGAGGCTGCTGTGCTTTCTTGTTTAGTAATTCCCCAACTGTGGGCCATTCTGTAGCTGCAGTGAGATCAATAAACCCTCCGCTCAGAGGGAAATAAGCCAAGCTGGCTCCCATATGCCAGAATTCCCGCTGCCTTGAAGGTCCTCTGGGGCCCATGGAATTGCAAAGGGGCCCTGTAACCTTGGGCTCTGGAGTCAGTGGGTTGAGGTTTGCATTTCAGCCTTGCCAATTACTGGCCGTGTGAGGAGAACAAGCCATGTGACCTCCCAGCCCAGTTCCTCATTTGTGAGATGGAGGTAATAATCTTGGGACTTGTTAGTATAAAAGTGCTTGGTTCTTGCTTTCTCCCAGTCTTGGCTTCTGAGGGGCTCGGTGCCGTGACCAAGGCCACACAACTCTTTTGTGGTGGAATCAGGCTAGAAGCCAGGTGTCCTGGGTCCTCGTCCAGCTTTCTTTCTCCCATACGAAGACTCCTGGCCCTTCGTTAATCTGTCAGAGGCTGGTGCTGAATGGAGCATTGTCAGTACGGTTGTTTTGCCATTGCTGCTGACTGGGGAGAGAGGTCAGTTTCAGGAGAATGGACACATGGCCACTAGCTTGACCCTTTTTGGAGACTAAAGGACAGGGTAGGCAGGAGACAGAGCTGGTTGGTGATGGTAACTACTGCCCCCACCTTGAGATACAAGCCCTGGTCATCTGCCTTGGTTCTCAGCTTATCTGCAAATCACATGGTTGGAGGGGACAGTCAAAAGCCCTCCTCTGTCTTCCCTGTTTTGTCTAGGGAGATATTTCTGAGCTGGTGAATTGGTAGTTAAGAGCACACGTGTTGAGGTCAGGCAGAATAGAGTCATAAGTGTCTGTGTGTGCTTGGGGAAGTGACTTAACCTCTCTGAGACTCAGCTTCCTCATCTGTAAAGTGGGACTAATCACAGTACCCACCTCGCAGGGTGGTAGTCGGAATGGATCGGGACAATCCTTGGTACAGGGTCCTGCACAGAGTGCCCACTCCAAGGTAGTCCCGTGCTCCATTCAGATGGGGGCCCACCCTCCCAGTATCTCCCAAAGGGCAGGATACACCCCATGGGTGGGAGGAGTTGAGACAGAAGAAAACGTTCAGTTACACAGAGTATCTGTCAGGATTCAACCAGAGAAACAGACCCGGTGGGAGATCTACAGGGAGAGCTTGATTGCAAGGAATTGGTCATGTGATTGTGGGGACTGGCTGGGCAAGTCTGAACTCCATGGAGCGGGCTATCGGGAAGAGGAGGCTGGAACTCTCTGGAAGGAGCTGAAGCTGCCGTCCATGAGTAGCATTTCTTCTTGGAAACCTCGGTTTTCCTCTGAAAGCCTTTCAGTTGATTGAATCAGGTCCACCCAGACCACGGAGGATAATCCCCTGTACTTAAAATCAGCTGATCATGGGGCACCTGGGTGGGTCAGTCAGTTAAGCGTCCGGCTCTTGATTTTGGCTCAGGTCGTGATCTCATGGTGTGTGGGCTCGAGCCCCACATCGGACTCTGTGCTAAGTGTGCATCCTGCTTGTGATTCTACACCCCCATTTCTCTCAAAATGAAAAAAACCAACTGATTATAAACATCGGTGACATCTACAAAATACCTTCATGGCGACAGACTGAGCTTGGAACACCTGCCACCCTGGAACCAAGGGAAGGCGGGGGGGTCCTCTCGATTGACAGGTTCGCCGCAGGACCGAACACAGGGCGGGGGTTGGGAGGGAGAGTCCTTTTGAAAAACAAAGGCCGACACAGGTTGCCACGTAAGATTCAGTTTGGAGCAAGACACAAGCAAAAAAAAGAGTTTACTGCTAAAAGAGAAAGGAAATTATTCCCAGAGCCCTTATTTTACTATGTATAAATAGAGAAAGGAGAAAAATAAAACAAACAAGCAAATGCCTTCACAGCAGCGCCGAAAATGGTGCTGCCAGGTTTGAATTTGAATGATGAGGTATCGTAGCCAAGCCAAACTGACACAGAAAACCGCTACTGTGTATCATATATCGTGTATGCATAGATTACATGCACACACATGTGTAACAGGTTCGCACTCCATTCTCAGACAGTTTGCCTTATAAAAAAAAAAAAAATCAACAATGCACGGGGCGCCTGGTTGGCCCAGTAGGCTGAGTGTCCAACTTCCGCTCAGGCGATGATCTCACAGTTTGTGAGTTCGAGCCCCACATCGGGCTTGCTGCTATCAGCACGGAGCCCAACTTTGGATCCTTTGTCCCCCTCTCTCTTTGTCTCTCCCCGGCTCACGGGCACATTCTCTCTTTCTCAAAGGTAAACAAACATGAAGAAAAAAAAATCAACTGTGCAGCTTGGCGGTTTCTCATTTCTTTTCGCGTCAGTGCTACCTTATGCTTTCTCCATCAGGGTCATTGTCCTAGGCAAAGCGACGCATCCTCACAGAACCTCGATGTTCGGATCTGCAAAACCGGGATAATGAGAGGTCCCGTCTGGAAGGTTGGCTCTGATCTTGCTACTGTTACTGCTGTACCAACGTGTTCCTTCGTCACCCGTGGGTGGGTTTCTGGGTTGTCTTCGCTTTTTGCCAGTTCAGGTCCACGATCCCGTATCCAACCCCCCTGGGGCTACCCACGTTTTGGGACTCAGTGGTTTCAGACAGCTTATAGGGTATGCACAGCATATTCTATGTGATACCACTAGGGGGGCTCAGGGCAGCACCATGTAATCAAACATACTAATACATTCTTAGGGAAACTCATAAATATTCCCACTGAGTGGGATAAAGTGAGCTCCGTGAATAGCCTCGCATTAGTTCAGGGTCGGTTTTGCGGTCAAACGAGGGTTGGCTCCAAACTTATGGAAACACGTTCAAAGTCTCTTGGATTTTTGAATTACAGAGAAATACAAGACTTTACGAGGGCAACTCTTTCTCTAAGATACATTTCTAGAAAAGATGTTGCTGGGATGAGGGGCTTGTACGTTTCCAAGCTTTTTAATAATTGTTTATAAATTTCCTGTCCCAAACTGTCCTCTAAGCAGCGTTGGTTCTGAGCCAGGTCTCCAGGGGAAGTGGAGGCCATGGCTCCTGGATCCCGGGATGGATGGAGGTCTGTGGGGGGGGGGGGGCAGCGGGGGCTTCATCTGCCTCCTGAAGTCCTCGGAGAAAGAGCTGAGGGGAGGCCTCTCCAGTGCACCTGCCAGGGGGATGGTGCTGTGGCAGCGGAAGGAGGAGCTGGGCGTGGAACGGCCAGAGCTCGAGGAAATGAAATCTGAGCTCCCCATGGCCTGCGGAGAGGCAGGAAAAGTCTCCAGGGAGCTGGCCTTGGAACCTGGAGCCCAAGTGAGGCAGCTGGTGTCGGAATTAGCTCTGGCTGTCTTCCCGTCCCAGAACTCGGCGCTCCGGGCTAGGGGCTGGGCTGTGTTTCCTTCCAAGTCTCTCCATCTGTTTTCATCGGAGGGAAAAATGATCCCGAGTGGAGACGGAAGGCCTGCTGTGGCCACAGCTGTTGGAGCGTGTGGCTCGGGGCTGGCGTTAGGTGGGAGCCCTGGGCGAGCTTGGCAGGCGTAGGTTACCCCCTCGGTTTGGGACACAGTGCAGGGACAAGAAAGAAGCAGGCAGCGGTCTGCGATCTTCCTCCCGTGGTGGGGCTGGAAGCAGCATGGTGCCTAGCGCTTAGTGGGGATTTTATATGCCATTCGATGGAAGGAAGCACATGAAGAAGAAGCCCAGTGATGTTAGCAGGTGCCTAGCACTTAGTGGGGATTTTATATGCCGTTCGATGGAAGGAAGCACACAAAGAAGAAGAAAGAAGCCCCATGATGTTAGCAGGTCAGAGCTAAAATGGTCTTTGGGGATCACCCTAGCTTTCCGTTTTACAGATAGGCAAGTGGAGGCCCAGAGGGATCAAGGGGCTTGCCCAAGGTCCCCCAGCCCGTGTGCCCCTGCAAACCCTCCCAGCCTCTTCTGTTGAGTCAGCCCATCTCTTTTGGCCTCGGGTTCCTCATTGGTCAAATGTCCGTCCTGACTTGCTATTTCTGCTAGGCGGAGTTAGAATCAAAGTTGATTACATCCCTCCCCTGCCTAAAACCCTTCTGTGGCTCCCTGTTGCCCTCAAAATAAAGACATATGTCCCTGACACGTCTGACACGTTCTGTGTAGTCTGGCTCCAACTCCCACCCGCTGTCCTCCTAGCATCAGCCCGGACCCCCCATCTCTGCCCTCCGGCCCCCCTGCCTCCTAGTAGTACCTCCCGCACTCAGCCTCTTTCCCGCCACAGGACACTTGTGCAACCCTCTGCCTGGTGAGCCCGAGCATCTCTGCTTCACATCCCAGTTCTGCCACTTCTCTGCTGGGTGACCCTGAAAAAGTCACTCCACCTCTCTGGGCCTCAATGTCCTCATCTGCAAAATGGAACTGACAATAATAAACCCTCCTACACAGGGTTGTCGTAATGATTAAGTGAGTTAAAATGTGTGCATCATAAGCACTCCGTAGGCATCTTTTCTTAACGACTCCTTCTCGTGGCCCCGGGGCAATCTCCCTCGCTGCTTGGCCATGATTATCTCATTTCGTGTGTGATCATTTGGCTGTAACATCTGTCGCTCTGCTAGAATGTAATCTCCAGGAGGGCAGGGACAGGTCTGTCTCATTCACAGCTGTGTCCCCAGCTCCCGGAACAGTACCCGGCTCCCTTGTGGGAGCTCTAGAAAGACTCAGTAGATCTTGGGGAACTGTGGCATGACTTCACGATTGCGTCCGTGGAAATCTGATTTCTTCTAGTCGCCTGTGTCCCACAAGCCCTGGCCACACTGCCTCCCACCCCAGTCTCTTTCAAGAAAGACAATGATCTCAGCAGAGACTGCTGTGTCTCGTGCCTAGGTCCCCGGGCATCCAGCCGTGGCCTTGGTCCGCTGGGCCAGTCCGTGTAGCACGATTGCTGCTTGTCTAATTAGATCCATCGAGATGAAAACAGGGCAGCGGCTCATCCCGTGTGCTCTCAATTAACTCAGGAGCACCCCCAGCCGCTGTGGCTGCCCCGCCTCCGGGTCTTCCTCATCTGGGTCGGGGCTGCCTCGGGGAGCAGGCAAATGCAGTTATTTCCGGGCCAGGTGGCTGGAGGGAGCTGGGTGACCCAGGCCAGCCTGTCCCCTTGTCCACTCCAGGCAGAGCCCTGGGAGGAGGGGGAACACATGAAAATGGACATAAGACCAAAGTCCCTGATTCCAACCTCCCCCTTGCTTATGTGTTCATTTATAAAAATAATTACAGCCAGGAATTTAATTGACTCTCCCTGTACTGGCTGTTGAAGGCGGGATCCTCTGTCTACCTTGCCATACCCTTCAAGCCAGTCACCATTCCAGGCTGACCACCTTTCCCTGCTCATGCTGTCTGTGCTGTTGCCCCCTCCCACCATGCTCCCCACTGCCGCCAGGGTGATCTTCCTAAGACGCGCCTCTATCCCTCCCCTGTTTATTCTCTTCTATGGCTCCCTATTGCCCTGGATAAAGCCCAGACTTCTGCTAAAGATCTACGAGGCCCTTCAGGCCCTGGCCTCTCCTCTCTCCACCTCTGCTCCAGCCCCTTAGGCTCTTTGATTCAGGCCAACAGTGTCTTCACTTTCTTGACTAATCTTTGCCCACTGTCACCTGAAGGTTTTTGCACGTGCTGTTCCCTCTGCCAGGAACATTGTGAATGATTTCATGAGTGCGTGCATGCATGGATAAATGATAAATCAGAGGGAAGGGGTGATTGCTATGTGGTAGCGGAGAGTCTAGTAACACGTTCCCCTGGGGTAACACAGAAATTGGATAATGTGTGTAGCCTATTGGGTAATCTAGATAAGGAGATCCCCAGGCAGAATGTTGTAAATGACACCTGTTTCTTCTTGATGCTTAAAATAATATGCAAGAGGAGGGTGCTAAGTCTTGAATTGTTCAAGGGCAAAACTCATCTCTATTAATAATGACATCAGGCATGTATTTTATTATGCCTCAGTTTGTTCCAAGAAATGGATTGCATGCTTTGGAAATTTTGTATTAGTTCTCTGTTGCCACTCAAGAAATTATCCCCAAACTTCGCCTTAAAATAGCAGTAAACATGTATTATCTCATAGGTGCTGTGGGTTATTAACTTAGGAGCGGCTTAGCTGGGTGGTTCTGGATCAGGGTCTCTCATGAGGTTGCAGTCATGATGGCATCTGGGGCTGGTGGTCATCTGAAGGCTTGACCGTAGGGGGAGGATTTACTTCCAAAATGCTCACTCACACCGCTGGCAAGTTGGTCCTGGCTGTTGGCGGAAGACCTCAGCTCCTTGCCACATACTGCTCCGCAGGATCGCTTCAGGACCCTCACCGCAGAGTAGCTTCCTTCTCCCAAGAGTGACCCAGGAGAGAGCCAGATGGGAGCTGCAGGTTTTAAAACAACCTGACCTTAGAACCCACCCATTGTCATTTCTGTCATATCCTAGTGGTTACGCGGGTCAGCCCTGTGCGGTGTAGGAGAGGACTACACGAGAGCCATCTTGGAGAGTGGCTCACACAGTGGGCCCTCCCGTCCCCGGTGACTCACGTCCCTCCTACATGCAAAATACACTCCTTCCCCCCGCCTCCCCACCAATAGCTCCTAAAACTTGCATCCCGTTACAGCAGCAGCTCAAAATCAGAATCCCATCGTCTAAATCAAGTGTAGGTCTGGATGAAGACTCCCAGATGTGGTTTCCTTGGTACAGCTCCTTAAGTATTGCTTCCCTCTCTCTGAGACCTGTGAACTGACTTCTATACATGACATGTAGTAGAGGAAGGCAGGGGATAAAATGTATAGACAACTCCTATTCCAAAGGTGGGGGGTGATGAAAGAAACACCTAGGGATTACTGGTCCATTGCAATTCTTAAATATAATCCAGGGCACAGTTTTTAAAATTGGGACCCAAACTGGGACCCCCCAAAATTGAGTTTTTAAAATTGGGACCCAAGGTCTGGGGACAGATCTCTACAGCTCCTGGTTTCACTCTCTGATTCATCCTTCCTTCCCCATGAAACACAGGAAGCGCATGTTTGCAGACGAACTGGTTTCTCGTCCTGCTTTCTTTCTGTAGAAGTGTGGGAGTCCAAAGGCCTCCTTTTAATCTGTGTAATTCTCGTCTCTTTCAATCCAAGCTGCCTGTGTTGTTGCCAATACATTTCTCTTAAAAATTTTGTGAATCTTATGACAGGTTCATTCCGTTAAAAACAAAACAAAACCAAAAACCAAAAACAAGCCGCCACACCCGTGAATCTCATTGAGATAAACTCTGGTCTACCTTGAGCATCTGCTGACAAATCCCAAGGTAGCTGAGGCACAGTACCCTTAAGGTTATGAAATCCGTGTGGTTCAACTGATGAGTTATTTGCAGTATTATCTTAGGTCTTCTGGGGCATTGGTAAGGGATTTTACAGTCACACCCCAACCTCATTTTTATACCCTATTTCCTGGATTTGATCTCTGTCTGGAAACATGTAATTTTAGCATCCTTTGCCATCTGGAGATACAGGCAGCTTCCAAAACTATCAAGCCCTGGTTCCCTTTCGGTTTAATGGCCATTCCTTTAACTTGCCCCTCTCCTCTTGCATGTTACTATAAGCATCGAGAAGAAACAGGTGTCATCTGTGACTACACACATTATCCAGTTTTCCTGTTACCCCAGGGGAAAGTGTTACTAACCTTTCTGCTGTTGTGGAACAAGCATCCCCTTTCCTCTGGTTTATCAATTATTGCCCCAAACACTCACTCATCAAATCATTAACGTAGCCAATATGTATGTGTGCAAGATACGTGGTTACAATAATGACATAATTTCAGGACCTGTTCTTATGATGCTTACATTCTATCTGAATTTTATTTTGTTCCCGTCCCTTCTGGAACCCTATGAAATAGATGTGACTATTATTTCCATTTTGCATATAAGGGAACTCAAGCTAATAAGGTAAAATCAACTGCCTAGGATCTCACAGCTAACAAGTGGGAGAGGTGGGGTTTGAACCCAGTTCTGTTTGACTACAGAGCTCCAGTGCATAGGTGTTACCATTGTAATTCTCTTCCCTGGAATTTAGTGTTCATTGCCTTTGCCAAGGTCTAAAGTCATGTCCATTTCTTCCTTGAGATTCCCTGGGAATCAAGCTGTTGGCTTGATATATTTTTTCAGGCAGGGATGAATAAAGATGTGCATTTAGGAAAGGGAAGATGGCTAGGTTTCTAGGATTGCTTTTTCATACAGTGGCTTTGGGAACTCTTCACAAGACCTCACCATCCCCCAGTGCTACACTCACCAAGCAGGAAAGCTGGAGATGTCCCGAGTGTCCCCTTCGGAGGGTAGGACCATGAGCGGTTCTTCTTAAAGTGCTGAAATCCCTGACTTTTGAAGGACGCTTGGGGGAAGAGACAATGATCCAAGCAGGAGAACTAAATTACATGGTCATAAATCCACAGCACATTGTTATTTTCTCTCTCCTCTCCCCGCACTCCACCATCTTACTAAGTCACAAGGTGCTCTCAAAAGCTTAATAACACCTTAGGATCTAGGGCAAGAAATATGCTTAAGGGAGGGCAGACCTCGTTCCCCGGATGCTGTTAAATGTGTGGCGTCTCCTTGATCTTCTCTTTGGGCTAGAAATATGGGGACCTTCCATGAGCTGTAGAAACACTGTTAGTTTTTGGAAAAAAAGAGGGGGGATGGATATATACACACACACACACACACACACACACACACACACACGCACACACATATACGTACCACCTCTTCTTTATCCACTCATCAGTTGAGGGATATTTGGGCTCCCCATACTTTGGCTATTGTTGATAGTGCTGCTATAAACATCGGGGTGCATGTATAGCTTCGAATCTGTATTTTTGTATCCTTTGGGTAAGTACCTAATGGTACAGTTGCTGGATTGTGGTTTTTTTAGTTTTTAGTTCTATTTTTAGTTTTTTGAGGAACCTCCATACTGCCCTCCAGAGTGATGATTTTAAAGATCTATTCTCTTAGCCACTTTCAAACATGCAATACAGTATTCTTAACTATCTTCACTATGCTGTACATTACATCCCCATTTACTTCATTTTATAACTGGGAATTTTGTACATTTTGTCCCCCTGAATTCACCCATTTTTCCTATCCCCACATCCCATTTCTGGCAACCACTGATCTATTCTCTGTATCAATGAGCTCGTTTCTTGTTTTGTTTTTAAATTCCATATATAAGTGAGATTGTACAGTGTTTGCTTTTCTGTTTGCCTTATTTCACTTAGCATTATACCCTCAAGGTCCATCATACTGTCACAAATGATAAGCTTTCATTCTTTTTAATAGCTGAATAATAATCCATTATATATATTATTACATAATATCATATTAATTATATATATAATTAATATAATGATATATTGATGGTGACTATAATGATGATATAATTATAATATATTAATATATAATTATATACATTAATATAATGATAATATATATATTTAGCACATTTTCTTATCCATTCATCCACTGATGGACACTTAGGTTGTTTCCATGTCTTGGCTCATGTAAATAATGCTGCAATGAACATAGGGGTGTGTGTATCTTTTCAAGTTAGTGATTTCACTTTCTTCGGGTATATACCCACAAGTAGGATTGCTGGATCATAGGGTAGTTCTATTTTTAATTTCTTGAGCCACCTCCATACTGTTTTCCCTGGTGGCTGCACCAGCTTGCATTCCCACCGACAGGGCACGAGGGTTCCCTTGTCCAGTGCACATGTTCTCCCATTATTTTTTGATCACATCCCCGTTTTGTTATTTTTTTTCATGGCACTTATTGCAGTCTTTATTTTATTCACTTATTTTACTTGTTTACATGTTTCTTAACCTGTTTATGACTTCCTACCAGAAGAGAAAAGAATAGAGGTGCCTGGACACTCTAAGTCCGGAAAGGCAGTTTTAGGATTAGGGCTATATGGATGGGTGGTCTCACGTGCGTACTGTAAAACTCCAGGGAATACTGTTCACTTAGATCAGTGATGAGTTTGTCCTCACCCCTTGGGGACATTGGGCAATGGCTGAAGAAATTTTTTACGGTCATAACTTGGGGGTGGAGTGGGTAGAGTCCAGGAATGCTTCTAAACACAATTCACAGGACAGCCCTCCACAACTACCTGGCCCCAAATGTCAATAGTACCAAGGTTGAGAAACCCTGATTCAGACTACAGGGTGAATGTTATTACTGTATGGACGTTGGCCTTCACACAGAGTCAAGCAATTTCCCCCAGAGAAGCCCAGCTGCTTGGCGCTGTCTGTGGTGCTGACGTGGACCTGCCCTCCTAGCTCAGTCCCTGCAGCTTGTCCAAGTTCCAGCCTTTCTGGATCCCATTCTGATCCCTGTTCCTGATTTCCCCTCAGAATATCGTACTAAGCATTATACAACATCGGAGCAGTAAGGTCAAACTGAGGCCCAGAGCTCAGATTTGGCATTGCAATAAAAGATGACATTGCAACGGAACATCATTTACCTGCAGCTTATGAAATGCAGCTATCATTTGTCCTCCCTGCCCAGGACAACATGGCCAATGATGTTTTGCCATCTGAAGATCATTAATGGAGTTGCCCCCTGATTGAGAAGCCCAGTGATGCATCTTGTTCTTAATCATGAGGGCACTAGAAAGAAAAGGACTTAGAAGATTTGCTCCCGTGGTGCTCAGGGCAGCTGGGGTGGGCAGGCCCTTGCTGGGTGCCCTGGGGTTAGACAGCCTGTCTTCCAGGGAGTTAATTGATTCTTTAGGTTAACACTGTTCTGTGTGCACAGACAAATCTGGGCATCCCTTCTGCTTAATGTGATGCTGAGCGTTTCCTGTGAATTCTTCAGTCCCTGGCTCTCGCTTCTGACTTCATGGAACTCTGCTCTGGGAAACCACTCATTTCTCTGTGAAACCATTGGTTCAGAAAAATGAATTCCAGGAGGTTGTTTTGTTGGTGGTGGTCTTCCCTGAAAGCATTATTTTTCATCGATCTTGGAACTGTCACCTGGGGTGTCCTTCTATTGAGGGCCTACTAAGTATCAATGTTTATTGTCTCTGATCTTAAGTCTGTCAGGTAGACATTACTTACCCAATTTTATTCATTTTTTAAAAGTTTATTCATTTGGAGAGAGAAAGAGAGAGGAGGATCGGGGGGTGGGGTGGGGCGGGGGTAGATTCCCAAGTAGGCTCTGCACTGTCAGTGCAGAGCATGATGTGGGGCTCAATCCCACGAACAGTGAGATCATGACCTGAACCGAAATCAAGAGCTGGATGCTTAACTGACTGAGCTACCCAGGCGCCCCTACCCCATTTTCAAATGAAGAAACTGGGTCTCAGATTGTGCAAGGTCACACTGCCAGGAAATGGCAGGGCTATAGTTTAACCTCATTTTCTCGTCTTTCATCTGGTTTGTTGCTCTCCAAGGTGGGGTTGCCAGATCAGCAGCATCAGCGTCACTAGGAACTTGTCGGAAGGTCAAGTTTTCAGGCACCTCCCTGCACTTAGTGAACCAGAAACTCTGGGGTGGACCTGGCAATCTTTGCTTTACAAAACTCTCCAAGAGGTTCTGACGCATATTCAAGTTTGAGAACCACCGATCTAGAGCGTCCTTCCTTTTACGCCTCACCAGAACTTTCTGCTGGAGAGATGAGCAGCCAGTAATGAGGAGTTATCTGGTATTTCCTGAGGCGGGAGGGTTTGATCATTCTGGACCCCTTCTTCCTAGGAGATCATTGGGAGTCTTAGCTTTCTCCACCTTGTCCTGAGAGGGAAGAAGACTTAGAGCCACTGATCTGCCTCAGTTTCCCCAAAGCGATAGCTCCTGAAAAGAAAGAAGCCCATGCCTGAGCGCCCTAGTGGCTGGGAACTTCCTTGTCTGACTTGCCCAATACTAGTTCTGGCTCACCTTCAATGTTCAATAAGTAACTAATGGATGCAAGTGGAATAGACCAGCCGGGGGCTCAGGGGGGTGCAGCCACAAGGATATTTGTCCCCTATCAGAATGGCTTCTGACTCAGAAATCCTGGAAGTGCCACCCAGTACCTCATTCACTCGAAGTGACTCACCGCCAGGACTGTGGGAGCATCCCTTGTAATGTTACATAAAGCAAGAAGTCTCCCACTGCTTTCATCTCCAAAGAGCCCAGAGTGTTTGTGGTGGCACCCCTTCCCGGAGGTCACAAATCTTTCCTAGGTTGGGGGGGTGGCCGGGTAGACCTTTCTGTCTCTCAGGCCACCTCTACATCTCCCAAGATCCTTTGCAAAAATGATGGTGGCAGATAGGAACGTCTAGGACTGATGCTAATGGCACCTTTTGTTCAGGTGCCTGGCCCTGGGCTAAGGGGCTTTCCCTACATTACCTCATGGAATCCTAAGCACTGCCCTATAAGGTTGGGATTATGAGTCCCCATTTTACAGATGGGAAAACTGAGGCTGAGAGAAGTCAGCATGTCCAAGGTTCTGCAGCTGGTGAGTGGCAGCCTGGTAACAAAACCCAGGTCACTCTGTCACCCAAGTTTGCTTTTTTTTTTTTTTTTAATTTTGAGAGAGAGGGAGCAGGGGAGAGGGGCAGAGGGAGAGAAAGAGAGATAATGTGAAGCAGGCTCCATGCTCAGTGCAGAGCCCGATGTGGGGCTTGATCCCACAACCCTGGGATCACGACCTGAGCCGAAATCAAGAGTCAGATGCTCAACCAACCGAACGAGCCAGGCGTCCCCCAGGTTTGCTCTTAACCCCCACGTAATTGATCATTTCATCCTATTTCACAGACAAGGAAGCTGAAGTGAGGGGTCCTATTCTAACCACACAACTGGGGAGCGGCAGATGTGGGATTTGAATCCAGGTCTTTCTTTTGAAAGGAAAGTCTGTGTTTAGGGGTCTGTTTGGCCTACAGAACATGGAACTCAGTCTCAACAGCTCCATAAAGGGAGCTGATGTGGATCTGAGGACAGAGCAGTATCATTAGGGTGAACGTATATGGCCTCGGGTAAGCCATTTTACGTCTCTCTCTGCCTCAGTTTCCTCATCTACGATTACACAGTGCCACCAACCTCATATATTTGTTGTTATACCCAAGCAACATAATGACCCTGAGAGAGATTTTAATAACAATAGCAGTGGCCACGTTTTACGAACACCCACCGCGTGATGTCGGGGGATCTGTAAGATCTATATCTCCTTTAATCCTCATCCTATGAGATCGGTGCTTTGATTCCTTAAGATGAGCTCTGGGCTTCAGTTCCTTCCTCTGCACGCTGGGGGTGATGTCGTTAAGTACTGCACAGGGACGCTTGAGTATTACATGAGTTAAAATATGTAAACGATCAGGACAGGTGTTGGCACAAAGGAAGCGCTATGTAAGTGTCCTATCACCGTGGACGTCTTGTAACCGGGGAAACTGAGGCTCAGGGAAGTGACTGGCTTGCTCAAGACCACACAGCTGAGAAGTGGCTCATCCAGGTCCTAAACCTTGAGACTCCAGTGCCTGCTCCTTCTCCCCCCTGTTCAAAGGCCCCACTTGGCAATGCCCCTGCTTTGTCCACAGTCCCTTGTGAGTCCCTTGTCTCGCCCCAGACGTCAGGGTGGGATACCCCCGCTCTGGGGCTGTGGCCCATCCTCTCTTGATCCATGGGAGCCCCATGCCCATTCTCTGAGCCTCCCGGGGCATGAAAACAAACTGCAGAGCCTGAGAAATAAATAAAAAATTAGCTTCATGCTCCCAGTGTCCAGAGGCTGTGGCGGGCGTTGAATTATTCAGGCTGTTTGGGTGTGAGCTGTTAGTTTTCTCTGGCTCTTGCCTTGACGCCCGCCCTGACACATTGATGGATGAGCCAGTAAAACACTCAGAGGCCAGGAGGAAAATTCTTAATCATAAGTCATTGATGGGAGCGAGTGTTTTTTTCTGCGATGGCAGCTCCAGAAGTTCAGCCTGGCCCGGGCCCTCCCTCACCTTCCCCTAATGAGGCTGGAGACCCCAACTACAGAGTCATCCTTAGCGGCCGGCTAGGGACTTGAAGCCGGACTTTTAAGAATGGAACTTCTCCTTCATTTTATTTTACATTTTTATTTTTAAAAACAAAGGCGTGTGATTTCTATAAAAGGCACAGAATCCTAAGTGTACCACACGATGTATTTTTACCTTTGTGATCATGGTGTGACCCATCACTCAGCTCAAGATATGAAACATTCCACCTCTAGACGTTTCCCTCATTTCCCTTTCCAGCCAGTTAACATCTCCGCTCCCAGACAGGGCGTATCCTGACCTCCAGCATCGTAGATTAGTCGCGTCTTCTCTAGAGTTTCACATAAAATGGAATCATCGGGTTGGTGATTGGCTTCTTTCACTAACATTTTTAATTTTTTGAGATTCATCCCTTCTGTTGCATGTATCAGTGACTTGTTCTTTTTTATTGTTGAGCGGCGTTTCACTGAATATGAATAGACCACCATTTCTTCATCCATTCCACCGCTGATGGACATCTGGGATGTCTCCAGTCTTGGTCTATTATAAACGGAGCTGCTACAAACATTTGCATAGCAGACTTTGTGTGGATGTGTGATTTTAGATTTTCTGAGTCTGTACCTAGGACAGTGGTGGCTGCACCTTAGAGGAAGTGCTTGATAAGAAACAGACAGGGGCGCCTGGATGGCTCAGTCGGTTAAGCATCCAACTCAGGTCATGAGATCTCACGGTTTGTGGGATCGAGCCCTGCCTCAGGCTCTGTACTGACAGCACGGAGCCTGCTTAGGATTTCCTCTCTCCTTTCTCTCTCTGCCCCTCCCCAGCTTGCTCTTTCTCTCTCTCTGTCAAAGTAAATAAATACATTAAAAAAAAAAAAAAGAAACAGACAGATACTTTCCCAAAGTGGTCGGACCATTTTTACAATTCCCACCAGGAGTGTGTGAGAGTTGCCATCATCCCACATCCTCGCCAACACTTGGTATTGTCAGCCTTTTCAACTTTCGCCCTCCTGATGGGTAGGTGGTGTTATCACGCTGGGGTTTTATTTTTGTGTGGCTGATGCTGTAGAACATCTTTTCGTGTGCTCGTTGGTTGTGTGCGCGTCCTTTTGTGCGGTATCTTTTCCATTCCACGCCAAGCCCATGCGACTCTGCTTCTCTGTGTGAGGTCTTCCTCCCAGACTTGGAAGCCTGCAAGTGTAGCCCAGAGGGGCAAGCCTCAAACGATGGAGATAGGATCGAGTAGATAAATGGCACACCTTCTCATTCCCCCAGTGGGGTGACTCTGAAGCGTATTTCCCAAGGATTCTCCTAAGGGCCCCAGTGGGCAGCCTGCCCAGCAGCCTATCAAGGTCAAGGCTCATTAACACATCCTTTCTGAGCTTGTATCCCTTCCCCATCTCACTTCCCCACTCCCTCCCTCCCTTGTTTTCTGGGACCACCTCCCAAAGGGACTGCACACACCCCAGTCTTTGTTTCAGGATTTGCTTTGAGGATAACACAAACTAAGGAGACACCCCAGGGATTGGTGAGAGCAGGAAGCTGCTGCCTCCCCCAGGGCTGGAGAAACACAGGGAGGGTGTGGTGTGACCGGCACCCAAGGGCTGGGGGCCCCTGGCAGAACTTGGAATGGCAGTGGGCTTGTCCAGGGGAAACTGATGCCACCAAGGAGCCCAACAGTGTCGGATTCACACCCAAATCAGAGAAGGATAGGGGAGAAATGCCCTGGCTTCCTGCCTTTCCCCCATCCTCGAATCTCCTGCACAAGCTTCTCATTGGTGGAATCCAGACAGAATCCAGCTGACCCAGGAGCTGGAAAACACAGCCCCCGAGATACAGAGCTGAGCCAGGGACGGAAGGGGCATTGTTATGAGGGCAGACAGTCTCGGGGGAAGCAAGACAGCAGAAGGTCCTTTCTGGATGCATAGAGATGACCCACCCTCCTTCTCCAGTGGGCAAATAGACCAGATCCAGGAACTGCCCTCTCTGCTGCTGCTTCCCCCCTGCCCCCCAGAGGCCCTGTGCAGGAGGCACTTAGATCCTGAGCATGACAGCTGCTCCTTTGTGCCCAGGCACAGGGCACTGCCCAGAGCTCCTTCTTCCTGGGCCACTTTGAGCTCTCGCTTTCCCCAGGGTGGTGAGATGCTTAGGTATCTGTCATCTGCAAGATTAAAACCCACCCAGGTGGAAAATGGCAGGTGGCATGCCAAGCAAAAGGATTCCTCTCCACCACAGAAGGAAGGCAGCCCTTTGAGCCAGTGCCACGGACACCCGATGCCTCTTGCTGGCAAGCACCCTCCTGGCAGATGGAATTTACAGACCTCTGTGTCCTGCATGGGAACAATTAGACACAGGGTAAAGGGATCCAGACTGGGGCCTGTGTGCTCATTCCAGCCCGCCCACGAACAGGTCAGGTGACCTTGAGCAAATCGTCTCCACTTCCCCAGCCTCTGTTTGGCCATCTGTAAAATGGGATCGCGATACTGTTTTTACTTTTTTTTTTTTTAATGGGGTGTTGAGTGGATTCATGCACAAAGTACCTGTTAGCAGGATGAAGGCAAAGGACCCAAGGTTGCCCCTCTTCCTCAGAAAAGGTGACACTGAGGAGCTACACCAGGAAGCACTGTCTCACGGGGGCTAACTGCCAGGTGGCCCCCCCAATGATTACCGATCAGTTAAGTAGGTTCTTCATAGATGTTTGCTAAATGCATGACTACATCAACACCGGCCCCTTACCATGTGTTAAATCAGATCTAAAGTAATATTTGGCACTCCGAAATCGATGTCCTGTCCCAGCCCTGCTTACCTAACCTCCAGCTCACACACCTACTCGGTGTCCTGCTGGGAGGTGGCTTGGCCAGCACCCTCTGATCTGCAGTCCTCTCCGAGCTCTGTCACCAGTCCCCCCACGCCCTCCCCCACCTCTTCAGGTCTTGCCCAGGCCAACTCACACCTCTGATCCGCTTTATCCCATCCTTGGTGCCTGATCACTGGGCAGGATTTGGCTGAGTGGAAGGATTGAGGGGAGCATGCTGGAGAGGGGGCCCAGCATGAGTGAGGGCCCAGGGGTGGGGGTAAGTGGGCCTAAACAGACAGCAGGGAGGAGAGGAACCTGATTAGGGTAGGTCAGGGTAGGTTCCCAGGACCTGTTCCATGCCGGACAACATGCTAAGCTCAGTGTACATTCTCGTCTAAGCTGTTCCTGTGGTTATGGTGACGCCCGCATCACGGTAGCTAAGATCCCGGGCTCTGGGGTCAGACAGCCTGGGCTCAGATTGTAGCTCCTCCAAGTCCTGGGAGAGTGGCCTCTCAAGAACGTAATCTCGTTGTGCCTCAGTTTCTCCAGAGAGAAGAAAGGTGCTATCGTACCTACTCATGGGGTTCTCGTGCAGACTAGGGGTTAACCATTCATGGGACGTGCTTAGGGTAGGACCTTGCACACGGTCATTCCTCCATGGATGTTAGAGGTCAGGGTCTCTAGACTTGTGCTGTCCAAGAAGGCAGCCACTAGCCACGTGCAGCAACTTAAATTTAAATGAAGGAAAAGCCAGAACTTGGTTTCTCATCCCATGAGCCGCATTTCAAGGGCTCAGTAGCCAGGAGTTTGGAGAGTGCAGGCATGGAACAGCTCCGTCGTGGGGAAGTTTGGTGCGGGCTGCTGGAGAGGGATGAGTAAGAAGCTGGTAATGGTGGCTCCCTATGGGGACGAGAACTTGGAAGATGGTGGGGACAGGGGGTCTGAGAAAGACTTTCCTCTTGTGTGTGTTCAGAACTTTTGTTGTCGTCGTTGTTTTAAATCGTGAGCACTTACTACTTGGCAAAACACAAAAAACAAACACGCCTTACTTGGCACTCTTATAGAGGAGAAACTGAGGCTCCGAGAAGGTTCAAGGCCACCGTGCTGGAAAGTGGGAGGCCCGAGGCTGGACACTCCTGCCTGACGTGGAGCTCGAGCTCTCGACCACCGGGCAGCTGAGCTGAAGACTTGAAGGGAAATGGGGAGCCCCAGAGGCTGGTGATGTTTCAAAGGGTTCAGGCCCTGGAGACTCCCAAGACCCACTTCCCTCCTTTAGTCCTGACCGGGGATCACCTCGTAAGTCCCCTAGGGAAGTGTCAGTCAGGTTCGTGGAGCAGATATCACATGGGCTGTGGTGAAGCATGGTGCTGATTCAAGTCTGCTCTCCTGCACTAAGTCGCCGTGAGATCTTGTGCCTCAGTTGTACCGTCTGCAAAATGGGGATAATAACTGTTCCAGGCTCACAGGGCTGATGCCAAGATGAAGTAAGATGACGTGAAGTGCTTGGCTCATAGGGAGCCCCCCATCTGGGCAAGTTAATGTACTATTATTATTATTTTATTAAATCTTAAAGCTGGTCTCTGAAGAAACTGACCTGGGGCCCCCCTGAAGCATCTTCTTTTCCCAAGTCCCTGGGAAGGGCAAAGGGAGAGGGGAGGAGGGAAGAGGCCTGAAATTCCTCTCAGCTATACAATCGGGCCCATCCCTCGGCACGTCCCCCTCGGCCTTGCAAAGTGCGGCCAGGAAAACACTGCATTCTGCTAACAAAACGTGTGGCAAAAGGCGGGAGTGAGCTTGAGGAATATTTAGAGGGCTGTCACCCGCTTGTCTCCGGATTCCCCTGAATGCTCCATGGTGAAGAAGCAATTCTGTATTTGCCATTAATCTTGCAAATCAATGCATGAAGTGGCCATAGCTGAGGGTTTTCCTCTTAATTGATTATGGCCTCAGAACGGAGTTCCGAGCTCATTAGGCAGAGTCGGGAGCACATCATCGTGTGGCCTGCTGTGCCTGGCCTGTCGGTGGGGGATGCTCTGGGCTCCCCACTGGCACCTGGATTGACAACCAGAAGCCCCAGGGGAGGGAGAGGAGGCTGCGGAGGACCCATTACGGTTTCGACACCTGAGTGATCTCAAGGCTGTGAAAGAGTGTGGTGTTTGTACCTGAGGGACAGGGTTCAAGTCTGGGCCCCCCACTCTCCGCCTGTTGGAACTTGGGTCACTGCCTCTCTCTGAGTCTCGGGTTCTTCATCTTTGGAGATTATACGAATGCTCAGTACAGAAGTTTACTGGGAGGGTCACATGAACTCTACCATTACATTTCCATCAGAGTGAGTGCTGCTCATGGGAGGTGACTACCGGGTCCTAGAAGAATCTTTCCTTCCAACCCCAGTCCCGTGGGCTGTAAGATGGCTGAAAGACTCCCATGAATGCTCCTTCACTCAAAATTTACTTATTCAGACACATTGCGCTGTTATCTGTCACCGATACCCCAGGGTAGGTAAAGGATTGGAGAGCAGGGTTGCTTGGGGGAAGGGGTGAAGGAAACCAGGGGGCACTGGGAGCCCCAAGACAGTGGGAGAGGACCACTGACCTGTGTACGAGGCTTTACAGTTTATACAGGACCCTCAGATTCATTGGTGTAGCCACTCACCACCCAGGTCAAGAAGGGTTCAAACTAGCACGGGCAACAGCAGCACGGGCATCGACAGCAGGTGAATGCACCTCCCTCTTCCTTCCATGTCCCAGGCCATCTGCTCGGTGCCTCTAACATCAGACACGACCCTGTCTCGGAGCCTTCTCCAAAGCACTGGAATACGCAATCACTAAGGCATCCACTCACTCCTTTGTTCAACCAGCCATTAAGAAACAACTAACCATGTAATCAACTAGCTAGCTGACCATCCAACTAGCCGACTAACCACTCAATCATCCAGTGAGCAACTAACCAATCACCCAACCAAAATGCAGACCAACTAACCAATCAAATAACCACTAATTAGCAAGTCAACCAAAATATACCGGTTTGGGGGCAAGTCCATACAAAGAGACTCTGACTTGGCCCAGGGAGAGGGCTGTCTGCCTCTTGTTTGGGCTTTCAGCCCTCCTGGAAGGGGCCTCACCCTTGCACTATGTCCCTGTCTAACCCCGGCCAGGCATTTTCCCTTCTGGGCCCGTTTCCCCATCTGCCAAGGCAGTGGTTTGCAAACTGGCTTCCTTCGGGCCTAGGGTTCTATGGAAGGGCCCTGAGGCTGCCTTGGGAGGCAGGAGGCAGACAGGAGGGTGGGGACTGGGATCGTCATCAACTGTGTGTTCTCCTTTTATCTGTTCTGCATAACTGGGATTTTGACTAAGATTTTGTTTGAAGAAAGGCTTAGATGTCTTCAAAACTATTTTTAGGGGCCCCTGGGTGGCTCAGTCACTTAAGCGTCCGACTTTGGCTCAGGTCATGATCTCAAGGTTGATGAGTTCGAGCCCTGCATCGCGCTCTGTGCTGACAGCTCAGAGCCTGGAGCCTGCTTCGCATTCTGTGTCTCCCTCTCTGTCTGCCCCTCCTCTGCTCATGCGTGTGTGCTCTCTCTCTCAGAAAAAAATATTTAAAAATTTTTTTTTAAAAACCACCATTTTAAAATATTTAAAACCCATCGCAATGGGTCACCTTTTCAGCTCTAGGGACCAATTATTGTGCCCTTACGGGTGTGAGGAGGTGTGAAGGAGACCCTGGGCTCTGGGCAGAGTCTTGTGAAAGCACAGAAGTGGCCGTCTGTGTCCCCTAGGGTTTGGGACCCCTGAGTTCTGAGGCACAGCAGTTGGGAGCCTAATATACTTAGAAGCTCTCCTAGACCCCGTGTCACTGAGAGGCTCAGTACAAGTAGCCCCTAACTGCATTTACAAGCAGAGCCCGCTTCCCATGATCCAGGGTCTGGTAGAATTTCCAAACAGCTCCTGGCAGGGCGTGGGATGTCCTTGGATACGGTACCCACCAGGAAATGACTCCAAAGGATCTTCAGCCGTACCCAGGGCTGCCCATCTGCTTGTTTCTCGGAGTCGCCAGAGCAGATGGAATGCAGGACGGGGGCGTGTGTAGGAAGACTGTGGGCATCAGAGCCACCCACTGCCGCTGGCCCTCAGGGACACCTGGGTGCGCTGTGCAGCTGGGATTTCCATGTGGGTTTCAGCTGCCCAAAGTGGAAAAGCAGCCAGATAGGGCCCAGGGTTCCCACTGCAGGAGAGAAGGCACAGTGTCGCGGGGTGAGGCCTTGGATCGAACCCCTATTCTCTGTGAGACCTCGGGCAAGTCACTTCACCGTTCCAAGCCCATTTCCTTCTCTGTTAAAACTGGGGGCCAGTAGGTGATTACCATCGAAAGGTGCAAGGTCAAGATAGGACATGTCTCCGTTTACTGGGATCCCCACTTTATAGATGGGAAAACTGGTCAAGCAGGGGATTAAAAAAAAAAAAAAAAAGCAGGGATTCTAATTGAGGTTTTGGAGTTGACATCTCTTTCTTTAACCCTGGGATGTTTTTTCCTGTCTCTGTGGGACGTTTTCCTTTCAGACAAGATTGAGCCAGTCCTGACTGGGAAAGCTAAGGTCTGGTTCTGCACAAACACCCAGGGATGACTCCAGGGGCGTCTTGATCTCACCACACCCCCTGTTCCTTTGCAATGTCCCCCCACCCCAATAGGGGGCGGGTTGAAATCTCTCCCAAGGCACCTTAAACACCCCCCGCCCGCTGCCCACTGATCTGAGGGACTATCATTTATTCAGAAGCATCACTGAGAGCTTCTGATTTATTGGTGATGGGTCAGCTATGTTCTTAAGGCAGCTTATGGTTGTGCCGTTAAATTTGCAGAGATTAAAAGCATGATGGGGAAGATAAATGGAGTGATTCTGGGGAGCCTGGGAGGGAAGCTTCTAGGAGGGCTCCCCAGACCCCTCCGTGCTCATCTGACAAGAAGCAAGCTCCTCTCTGCTGCTTTGCATGATGGAAAGCATCCCATAAGGAGGAGATTTGCGTGCAGAACAGGAGGATGTCCATTCCTGGGGTCACGGGCTATTCTCATGCTGGAATCATAGACTCTGTGAGTCAGAGAGTCACAGACAGATGAGTTCTAGAAATTATGCACTGCAGCCCTGTCAATATACCAACAAAGAAATTAGACCCAGAGAAATGACCTCATCAGGGCCACTCAGCCAGCAGGCTGCATCCTGACTCTCTCTCCAGTGCTCTTTTTGTGGCACCAGGATGCCTTTCTGCCAGAGGTGGGGATTAGGACTTTTGAGGGGGCCTTGCATCTTCCTAAGGACCCCCACTTTACAGAAAAAGAAGCCGAGGTTCAGAGAGGACACCTGCCCTCCTGATGGTCTCGCAGGGATTTCACAGGGACCCCTCAGCTTTGCACTGTTTCCCTAGCACCCATGTCAGTGTTGAGAACGTAACAGGTGCAATAAATATTTGTTGAATGAATGCATGAACAAATGAAGGGTTATCAGATGATCCGGAACTAGAACCGTGTGATTTAAAGCCTGCATTTGGGGAGGCTGGGTGGCTCAGTTAGTTAGGCTTCTGACTCTTGGTTTCAGCTCAGGTCATGATCTCACAGCTTTGTGAGTTCGAGCCCCACCCCGGGCTCTGCACGCTGACAGCGTGGAGCCTGCTTGGGGTCCTCTCTGTCCCTCCCCTGCTCGTGCTCTCTTTCTCTCAAACTAAATAAAGAAGCTTAAAAAAAAAAATCTGTCAAAAGGATAGCATCGAATTCTAGTGGATCCAATTCGTGGAGACCTTGTTTCAATGTAGTTGACCTCTCCTGAGCACCTACTGTGTGCAGAGCTCTGTGAAGGGCATTGTGGGAGTTAAGGGAGAAAGGGCTGCATGCAATTAAGAGAATGCTTTCTTGCTTCCTTTCTTTTATGTTAATTTCCGGGAGAGAGGGAGACAGAGTGTGAGCGGGGGAGGGGCAGAGAGAGAGGGAGACACAGAATCCAAAGCAGGTTCCAAGTTCTGAGCTGTCAGCACAGAGTCCGACGCGGGACTCGAACTCCCGAACTGCGAGATCAGGACCTGAGCCGAAGTCGGACGCTTAACAAAATGAGCTACTCAGGCGCCCCAAGAGAATGCTTTCTGGAGCCAGACTGCCTGGGTCTGACTCCCACATCTTCTAGCAAATCTTCCAGAAATGCAGAAACGGGACGGCATTTCTGCTTGGCAGTGACAGACTGCCAAGAGTCGGGGGACTGCGACTGAGGGGTTGCCAGCCTACTGGGTCAGGGCCCACAGTCCCCGCTTGGCACCAGTCCCCAGGGCTTCCTCTTCTAACCCCCATTCATTCATTCAGCGGTTTCTGGGACCAGTCTGTCCTCTGTAAGCATTTGTGCTCCCTGATCGGTCCCTTCCTGGCCCTGCTGAGTGGGTCAGGGTTGACCTTAGTGTCCCCTCCCCAAGAATATACTGCCCTGAGCATCAGCTCCATAGAACTTCTTGCTTCCGACCTCCACCCCGTCCCTTGTCCTTGGAGCATAGATTTTAAAACAGACACAATTGATTTGCCAAGGACGAGTGATTAATTAGAAGCGAGGACTCGCTGTAGGAGAGCCTCGGAGGCCGTTTTGATCTCCGATGCCTCTAGAATGTTGCTGCCTTTGTTCTGGCCCCAGATGGGGGACTCCTTAGGCAGCGGGGGCGTGCAGATGGTGTGCTATTTATGACAACCACCTACCCAGCACCCCGTCTCCCATCCCAGCCCCTTCTCTTTCTTCCTGAGATCTGTTCCACGCTCTGCGGGTGCGTGTAGGGGGGGAACGGGGCGCTGCCCGGGGGCTTTGGAGCCCGGAGGAAGCACAGGTGCATACCCGGGGCCGGCTGCCAGGGTGCGTTTCGTTCTTTCCTTCCACTTTGTTATCACCCCCCGGCGAGGCTCAGGACTGTCAGAGGGGTGGAGAAATGGTGGGAAGCAGCAGCCCAGTTGGAGAGCTTTCCCGCAGAACCTTGCCTGTCATATGCAGCTCTTCTTGGCCCCGCACGGACCCTGGGAGCTCGATAGAAATGCAGACTCTGGGGCACCAACCCAGATCTGCTGAGATCTCCCAGCCAATTCATCGCACCACAGCACTTTTCATATTCACCCTGCCTCCAGCGCGATCCTTGAGAGTGGGTGCAGCCTTCCACAGTGATTCTTACGCTCCCCGCCCCCGCCCCCAGCCCGCTGTCTGGCGCAGAGTAGGTAGGTGCTCAGTAAGTTTTTGCAGATGTGATTCCTCCACCGCCGTTAGGTTCCCGATGTCGTTCTCGGCCCCAGCCACACACTGGACTCCTCTGAGGAGCTTTAGACGTGATTAGTCGCCGGCCCCACCTCCAGAGAGCCTAACTTAATAGCTGGTTGTGGTCTTGGAGGGGCCCTGGGCGTGCAGGCTCGGAAGTTCCCCAGAGTCCTAAGTGCGGCCCCGGCTGAGGACCTCTACAGTTGGTGCCTGTGAGAAGAGTTCACGGTCAAAATCAGTCTTTCAAGTCCCAGAGGGAGGCTGATGTCGGAGACCCACTCACCCTCTCTGTTTTCCCGCCGTGTTGGGATCGGATAGACATTTACCCCCTGAAGAAACGGATCCCTGTGCTGGCTTGCATTTAGGGATCAATGACATACACATTTTTGAATGCAAAGGTCACGCTAGGGTGATGTCACCAGGGTGAGACGCTCACTTATGAGAGGTGCACGGGACGTGAGAGCCCATCCGCTTAGGTGGATGCACCTGCCTTTTTACCTCCCTCTCCTCTCCCACCTCCTCTGGTTAATTCCCATTACTTCTTTAGCCCTCAACCTGATGGTCACCTCCTCCAGGAAGCCTTCTCTGACCACCCCCACGGTAGGCAGCTTCCTTTGTTACATGGTTTCAAAGAGTGGTGCTCTTTTCAGAGCCCAGTTGGTGGGCACCCTGGCGCGTGACGTTGAGCATGATGTCTGGCGCCCCCTTCTGGAGGGGAGGCTCACGGGGGTCCTTTGTCCTAGTGCATCGGACCGTGCTCAGTAAACATTTCGAGGAGTGGTTGGACGGGTGAACGGATGAATGCATGCAATTCTGCATCCACACGTAGTTAAGCGTGCCACAGTTGGGGCAGGGTTCTTCCTTTCCACACATCTTCTGGAGACGTGGTTTATCCAATTACCATCAGGTATTCTGTCAACCCTGTCATGTGCAGTGAGGCATAGCTGTGTTTCTTAGGTCTATAATTTTCCAATAATTAGACCTTCAGGCGCATATGTCTTGTGGTTCGAATATGATTCAGTTATATCTCTGTTGCTAAAGTAACTGCATACGTAAACCCTCAGAAATGTGCTTCAATAGTGATGGGCTACTATGAATGTGTGCTATTTAGGTAACTTGCAATATACTTTCAGGACAATATAATTACATGGCTGGGTTATTTTTAATTTCATCGGGCAGCATGTCTCAAGCCTCAGTCGTTTCAGCGCCACTTTTTAAAAAAAAATTTTTGCCCTGCCTGTATACCACTTTGATGGTGTCATGAATTTAATATATATTTTTAAATCTACTCGTTAAAAATGTCAGTAAATGTGCTCCTTAAATATCGGTAAATGTAGCTCCAAAGGAAGATTTACATGGCGACAGCAAATAGAAGATCAGTTTTCACTTTCCTCAAATGTGATATACCCAGCAACCATCACCCCGATGAACAATGAAAATAAAACAGTGTTTTTAAACGTTAGCGAGATATCGTTTAGCTAGACACAAGGCTCTGAGCCTGATGCTTGCTGGCTCTTTCTTTGTTACAAAGGGAGATCTGCAAGTGTTGGAGAAGGTGTTAAAGACCTGTGAGCACCAAAGCAAGACCTTTTCCTGGGTGTAATTATCAGAATTGGAGGGAAAAATTGAAAAACCAATATTTGCTTCATGTTGTGACTCATTACAGATTTGATGTCTTGTTCGTATTATAGGATATTGCTTTATCATATGAATTCATCTGTATGAGCTCCCAGTTGGCTCCTACAAAGTCAATGTCAAGTTTGATGTCCCGAAATCAAGTTTGGAGACTGGGTGGCTCTTGAGGTCTTCTGTTCTGCCTAAACTGTAGAGTTAAGAACCACTGCCAGGGGCGCCTGGGTGGCTTGGTCGGTTAAGCGTCAGACTTCGGCTCAGGTCATGATCTCACAGTCCGTGAGTTCGAGCCCCGCGTCGGGCTCTGTGCTGGCAGCTCAGAGCCTGGAGCCTGTTTCAGATTCTATGTTTCCCTCTCTCTCTGCCCCTCCCCTGTTCATGCTCTGTCTCTCTCTGTCTCAAAGATAAATAAACGTTAAAAAAAAAAAATTAAAAAAAAAAAAAAAAAGAACCACTGCCAAATCACAGGTGACTTGGAGGGGTCACCCACCGAGGCTGGAATCCTGACTTTACCACTTATTTGCTCTGTGACCTCGGGCACTTTTCACTTCTCTTGGTCTCCATTTTCTCAGCTGTAAAACGCAACTATAGCTTCAGCCTCAAAGGACTGGTGTGCAGCTTATAAAAAAGTAGCATGTGTGTGTGAATCCCCCTGTCAAGGGACAGGTGGTCTGTTAACTGGTGGTGGTTGTGCATCCCGTAAGCTCCCAGAAAGCAGAGCAGTGTCTTATTTGTGCCACAACAGCAGTGGCTGTTACCTGCTCGGTGCTCAGCAGATATGCTCACTCTTGACCAGGTTCAGGTGTGCAGAGGGTGGGGGATGCTGTTTGCTCACGCGGCCTTGGGCAGAAAGTCTTCTCTGATGAGGTGGCTTGAAACACGTGCTGTGTCAATTTAGAGATTGCCTTTGGGGGCAGAATGGCCCTTGGGGTTCTGGGGACAGGCGCTGTGCGGGGTGGTCCATGAAGAACTACCAGCTGTTTCAGGGATGGTGGAAACAGAGGCAGCCTATGTGACATCGCAGAGTCATAAGCCACCAGAAACAGAAGGACCGAGTGCCCTCATTTTAGAGGGGGGGTCTAAGGCCTGAGAAAGGAGGTGACCTGACTAAGGTCACCCTGCTGGGCTGGAAGCTTGAACCCGTGCTTCCTGATACCCACCCCAGTCCAGAGCCTCATCCACATCATATCCAGTCCTTACTCACTGTTGTCAGACACTTGATCTGCTTGTCATCCTTCCCAGAACTTTGCAAAGCCTCTGGCCTCATCTCCCCTCTGGGAATAAATCTACCCTCTCCGCCAGCACCCGCAGAAAGCAGGGGACGCTGGGAGCCTCCGTGGGCACACACGTCATTCCACGTAGGGCCCAGCTGTGATCCCAGGGGCACGAGCGTACTCACACCCCTGGGAGGGCCGTGCTAAGTCGGCTCCAGAAAAACACTGCCTGATGTCTTCCCTCCCGGGTCTCCTCTGTTGGGCTAAAAAATGTTTATTCTTTAATATGATGCAACCTTCATTAAAAATATGGAAAAGGAAAAAAAGTATCGCGACGTGAAAAAAAAATCACAATCCCACAACCTAAAGAAAACCACTGATAATATCTTGGCATATTTCCTTTTAGTCTTTTTATTCTGCATCTATGTGTATTTTCCCCCACCCCCTGTTGGACTCACATCCTACAAACAGAGCCTCGTATCGGCTCACCATTATGTTATGTCCACTTACTATTATGGCCATTTCCCAAGTTAGTTAAATTTTTTTCTTTTATCCTAGAGCATCAATTTAATTCACGGATTTGGAGAAAATAAATTTTTATGTTGAAATCAACACCAGACCAGGGTGCCTGGGTGCCTCAGGTGGTTAAGCACCTGGCTCTTGATGTCGGCTTAGGTCATGATCTCGTGGTTCATGGGATTGAGCCCCACGTTGGACTCTGTGCGGACAGGATGGAGCCTGCTTGGGATTCTCTCCCTCTCTCTCTGCCTCGCTCTCTCTCTCAAAATGAATTTAAAAATTGAAAAAAATAGTTAAAAAATAAAAAAATAGAAATGAAGTAAAAAGAAATAAAGCGTACGTTCCCGTGGCTCTTAGTATGCTCACAAAAGCACGCAGCCATCACCACGCTCAATTTTAGAACATTTTTGTTGCCTCAGAAACAAATCCCGTGGGGCGCCTGGGTGGCTCAGTCGGTTAAGCGTCCGACTTCGGCTCAGGTCATGATCCCACAGTTCGTGGGTTCGAGCCCCGCGTCGGGCTCTGTGCTGACTGCTCGGAGCCTGGAGCCTGCTTCGGATTCTGTGTGTGTCTCTCTCTGCTCCTCTCCCACGCATGCTCTGTCTCTCAAAAACAAATAAAGGTTAAAAAAATATTTTTAAATAAATCCCGCACGCATGAGCAGTCATTCTTCACTTCCCCCCAGCCCCTGACAACCGCTAATCTACTTTCTGCCTCTGTAGTTTTGCCGCGGCTTGGTATTTCATAGAAACGGAATTACACAATATGTGGTCTTCTGCGCCTGGCTTCTGTCCCTCGGCATCGTGTTTTCAAGGTGCATCCGTGTTTGTCGCGTGTCATCAGTACCTCGTTGCTTTTTTATGGCCGGAGAATCTGTTCTATGACTCTCCCAAATTTTTCCGCTTTTCGACGATTACGAGTAATGCTGCCACGCACATTTGCGTATACGTTTTTGCATGGATGTATGTTTTCATTTCTCTTGGGCGTGTACCCCTGGTGGAATGCTGGGTCATAGGGTAACTCTGTTTTCTTCTTTTGAGGCACCGCCAGACTGTCTTTCCAGAGTGGCTGTGTCATCGTACATCCCCACCAGCAATGTGCGAGAGTTCCCGTTTCCCCACATCCTCACCAGGACTTGTTACTACAGCCATCCTCGTGGGTGGGAAGTGGTATTTCACTGTGGTTTTGATTTGCATTTTCCCTAATGACTAATGATGTTGGGCCTCTTGTCCTGTGTGTATTGGCCATTTCTCTTTGGAGAAATGTCTGTTCCGATCATTTGCCTGCTTTTAGGTGGATTATTGAATTGTCTTTTTATATTGAGTTACCCAAGTTCTCTGAATAGTCTAGATACAAGCCCCGTATCAGATACGTGATTTGCAAATCTTTTCTCCCGTTCTCTGGGCTGTCTTTTCCTTTTCTTGAGGAGATCCTTTGAAGCGCAGAAGTTTTTAAATGTTTATGAAGTTTCAAGATTTAATATTGCACACGGGCGTGCATGATTTTCCTACCTAACGCCTACTGTCGAACACCCGAACTGTTTCCAGCTTCTTTGCTATATCGTTCATCATGTTAAGCTCTATACCTGTATGAATAAATCTTTGTGCACAATTCTCATGGTCTCCTTAGGACAGAAGTCTAGCAGTGTAACTACTCTAGCCGAGGGTGTGAATGCTTTTACGACTCTTGGCCAATTGCTTACCAAAAAGCTCATGTCCCCGTGTGCCCTTTTCTGCCCACCACCCACCCCTAAGGTGCATTCGAGTGTCATTCACTGTATCCTCTGGTGCTATTATTTATGAAAGAAGGACTCCTTTACCGAATTCCCTGAATTTCCCCGAATTGTAAGATGTATGTGTTTTCTAGCTGGTCTGGGCTCAGCTGTGCTGGTCTGGGGAAAGAATTTTAAGGTGCATGAGAAGTCAGTCCGGCTAGAAGGGATTACTAATTTCGATCCCAGAATATCTTTCGGGAGAAGAAGTTTCAGTACTTTTGCGTACAGACAACCACTGTCCGGGACCCTTTACACAGTTCCTTGGGGAGGCCGCTTCAACGCACACGGCAGAAGCAGCTCGTGAGAACACTGCTGGCCAGCGGTGGATGCCCTTGGGTGGCCGTGGCCACTCATCCTTGTCTATATCGTTCATTTTCCTCCTCCTTCCCGATGATTAAAAAAAAAAAGAAAAGAAAAGAATCCATTCAAGTTATCACCAGATTCCAGATTAGTGGGGTTTGGCCCTCCAGGAAATCTGATTATTGGGCAGTGTGGTGCTTTGTGGTTTCAAACCGCCATTTAACCCAGCAAACCTTTCTCGAGAACCTGTCAGGCACCAGCCATTGTACGAGGGCATTAGGGATGCAAATATGTACGAGGGCATTAGGGACACAAATTTGTAGTCTCCCGTTTATACCCATTTGAGGTCCTGGAGGTCGTTTGAAAATCTGATGAAAATGTTGGACTCCCTTCCCAGAAAACCTTGTGCACTCACGCAGGTGGTTTTATTTGTGTATAGTGTCTTTACAGACCATCCACGGATTTCCTAGGAGGTGTCCAGAATCACTGTTTTATTCTCTTTTTTTTTTAACGTTTATTTATTTTTGAGACAGAGAGAGACAGAGCATGAATGGGGGAGGGTCAGAGAGAGAGGGAGACACAGAATCTGAAACAGGCTCCAGGCTCCGAGCAGTCAGCACAGAGCCCGACGCGGGGCTTGAACTCACGGACCGCGAGATCATGACCTGAGCCGAAGTCAGACACTTAACCCACTGAGCCACCCAGGCGCCCCTGTTCTTTTTTTTTTTAAGTTTACTTATTTTGAGAGAGAGAGAGAGAGACAGTGCGAGTGGAGGAGGGGCAGAAAGAGAGAGAGAGAGAGAGAATCCCTGATGCATGGCTCAAACTCACCAAACCTTGAGATCATGGCCTGAGCTGAAACCAAGAGTCAGACGCTTCACTGATTGAGCCACCCAGGTGCCCCATATTCTAATAACCAGGAAAAAAAAGGTGCCGTTCTCACGTCTGTATCATTATAATTACGTAACACCTTAAAAGCTTGACTCCTAAAAGGATGTCCTTTCCCCCACTACAGGATTTGTAGACTCTGACATTTGAACGTGTCCCTGAAGGATTACAGCCTCAGCGGAAAGTTGGACAGGGCTGGTCCCAGCCCTCACGGAGCCTGCAGTCCAGGGAGGAATGCCTATGCTCTCCTGACCTGACCTACCCTGGGAACACTTGCCGAATCTCCGCAGGGCAGTTGTCCCCTGGCCCTCGCCTACAGCAAAGGAACAAGAATGAATGAAATAAGAGTGAATGAGCTGAAGAGACAGAGGGCGGTGGCATGAGGGGGCCTGGATTTCACCAGTCTTGGTGGCCCCCAGTCAGGACAGGGACTGTGTCCTGTCCCTGTGGCTGAGTCCAACCTGGTCTTTTAGGTGACGTCAAGGGCCAATTAGGGTTTTGAGAACCAACACTCCTGGAACAGTGGAAACCAAGGCAGGCTGGGGCGCCTGGGTGGCTCAGTTGGTTGAGCGCCGACTTCGGCTCAGGTCACGATCTCGCGGTCCGTGAGTTCGAGCCCCGCATCGGGCCCCTGTGCTGACAGCTCAGAGCCCGGAGCCTGTTTCAATTCTGTGTCTCCCTCTCTCTGACCCTCCCCCATTCATGCTCTGTCTCTCTCTGTCTCAAAAATAAAATAAAACATTAAAAAAAAAAATTAAAAAAAAAAAAAAAAAAAAAAAAGAAACCAAGGCAGGCAGCTGCGGGCATGGGACGAAGCCAAGAAGCGTGGCCACCGAGATCCTCAGGATCTGGGAGGCCCGCAAATTACTTTTTGCTCTGTTCTCTGTACCACACGACAAAGACCCCATCAGGCCGACGAGGAAGGGCAGACTGTCGCGCCTGCCTCCCGAAGGAAGGAATGGACCAGGCAGGAAGCCATCTTTCTGGGGTGAATAATTCACAGGTTTCCTTTGCTGAATTCCGGATCAGCTCTTGCCGCGCCCCCCCCCCCGCACCCCACCGTGTCCTTTCTCTCGCCCCAACATCACACAAAAGGAATGTGAAGCGTACTGAACCAGGAGGCAGCCAGCTGCTTTCCAGTGGATGTTAAAGCAGCACAGAGAGAAAGCTCACCAACGAACCCTCAATATCGTGGTGGGTGCCCTGGAGTGGGACTGTCCCAGAGTGGGCAAGCCCGGGAAACGGAGTACGGTGTGGATTTGGACACAGGCCAGCTCCTCCGCTGTTTATATTCCTGTGCTTATGGGCTTCTCATGGGTCGTGGGCACCTCTAGGAAGCCAAAGAAAGCTACAGACCCCTCTTCTGCACGCTACTTTTGCAAATCGTTTGAGGAAGGTTTTGGACCATTGGGGCTCAACTGTGGGTTGCTAGAGGTTCCTGGAAAGCAAATGTTAACTTGTGTGGTCTACTGTGGGAGCTGAAATGTCTGTGTGCTGCGATTATTGCCATTAAAGGTCATCATGATAAAAATCAGGCAAACTTTTTCTTAAAAGACCAGATAGTGGATGTTTTAGGCTTTGTGAGCCATACAGTGACTCGTCAAAACGACTCAGCCCTGGGGCTCCTGGGTGGCTCAGTCGGTTAAGTGGCCGACTTCGGCTCAGGTCACGATCTCGCGGTCCGTGAGTTCGACCCCCGCGTCGGGCTCTGTGCTGACCGCTCAGAGCCTGGAGCCTGTTTCGGATTCTGTGTCTCCCTCTCTCTGACCCTCCCCTGTTCATGTTCTGTCTCTCTCTGTCTCAAAAATAAATAACAATAAACGTTAAAAAAAACAAAACGACTCAGCCCTGCCGTTGTAGCAAGAAAGCTACATAGGTATGGCCGTGTTCCAATAAAACTTTATTTACAAAAACAGACAATGGGCCAAATTTGGCTCGTGGGCTCTAGCTTTCTGACCCCTGATGATAATAACAGCCAGTGTTTAGGAACACTTACCTTGAGCCAGGAGGCGAGCTATGTGTTTATAGTTTTATCCCTGTTTTACAGATGAGAAATCGGCATTAGGGACATTTTGCTACTGGCCCAGGGTCACTCAGCTGGTAATTGCTGAAGCTTGGATTCTGATTTCGTTGCTTTGATTGTACAGGATGGTCACGAAAAGTGTTACAAAGGAGAGGGGACAGGAGATGATGATAAAGATTTATCGAGGTTCTGCTCTGTGCCAGGTGCTATGCTAAGTGAATGATATGGGTTAACACACGTCATCTCTGCCACAGCGCACTGGTACTGATATTATCTATGAGACAGAACTGAGATACAGAGAGGTTAAGGCACTTGCCTTAGGTAACACAGCTGGTGAGTGGTGGGGATGTGGTTTGAAGTGTTGGGGTTCAGAGCCAATGGCCAAGAAAGCATTCTTGAGACGTTTTTTTGGTGCAAGAGGGTGTTTTTATTATAGCACAGGGACAGGACCCATGGGCAGAAAGAGCTGCACTGGGGTTGTGAGGAGTGGCTAGATTACAGAAGATTTTCTATCCTATAGAGGGGAGGGTGATGTTAGGGCTGCGGGAAGTTGAGTTTATAGGTGTCCGGAGATTGCTTTATTTTCTTGTACATCATTAAGACAGTTGCAAACTGATGGAGACGAATGTCCTGCAGGACTGTGATCTCTATCAGTTAACCATTGGTGTTTCCCTTTCCTTTGTTCTTGGGCAGCCAGGAGCGCCTGAGGAATGTCACACATGACCCACGGAGGGGGGGGGGCGCACTGGGGGTGGAGGGAGGTGGTGGGAAGTGGGGGGGGGGGGTGGGTGTTAACCTTGGGCTTTGCCCTCAGCTTGCCTTTTGCTCCCTGATCGGTGGGGCAGGATTCAAACCTGCACTGTGCTCTCAAAACCACCCCACCGCAGCCACCTCTGGTCGCTCTGTTGAAGCCCTCAGGCCGCGGCAGTGTCCCCCTTATCATCTGATGGGACAGCCCCAGCTAGAGAGCGGTCCTGAGTCAGACTCCCGAGCGCCCTACTTGTCAGTTGGTACCCCTGTAGCCCCTGGGTCATGGCGTGGTCCTAGCAGAGAGTCTTGTTTGGCTAGGGTTTACCAGCTGGCCGGATATTTACAGAGCTGGAGCCCTACACACGGGGCTGTTCTAAAGGGCCACGTTAGGGAGAAGTACGCGGATGAGTGTGGAGTGATGCTCCCGCGTGGTGACCAGAAATGCCAGGGCACCGGGCTGCCTCGAGGACATGTCAGTTGAGGGGAACCTGAGGCCTGGGACCCTCGGGCGTCCCCCACCCGCGCCCGGGTCCACGACACCCCCGCGCCTCCTGTCTCTCCTCGGAGGCGGCTGAGTTCTGGGCTTGCGTCTGAGTCAGAGGCCCCAGCAGGAAAATAAACTTTCTGTACTAAGGGGAGGAGGGAGAAGCTCACTTTTCAAAAATAGGAGAGGCAGGCCTGTTGCTATGACGAATTCCTTGTGTTGCTTCCATGTTTTTGAGATTTTTACATTTTTTTTTTTTTTGTGACCCACATAAAAAGGTACATACAGCCTCCTTGTAAAAATACACAGAAAAATCTCCATCCTGTGCCCCGATCTGAGTGCAATTCAAGGAGCTTTGGGGCCGGGAGAGCTTGTTGTAAAGGCTTTGAAGGCTCCAAGATCTCTGACATTTGGGGGACCCCACCCCACGTCACGGCAAACCTCAAAATGTCCCTACAGATCCCATTACACATCTGCATTTCTTATAAAAATATCTGAAAAGGTTTGAAAAGAAGCCATACAGTAAGGGCTTTTTTGAAGCCTGAATTATTCAGCGTGTTCTTGTGACTTGGGCTTTTCTATTTCTAAAGACAGGAGCCCTGAGAAATGGCAGTTGACTCGCGAACGTACCGTAGACATTTCATCAGACATTCATTAATTTTGAGTTTTCAGTTGCCCTTCGGTGTCCTGGGGTCGGTTGGCTTGTGAGTTCAGGTTCCGAATATCTCTGGAGGCCCTCGACGAGCCTGTGGGCTTGGGGGTTCAGGGCCTCAGTGTTCCCATATGCAACATGGGAGCGGTTTAGGAAGAGAGAGAAGAAGAGAAGGGGGAGGGAGGGGACAGAGCACATGGGACCTAAGAGCAATCATCAGTGACTTTGGGAGAAGGTAGAAAGGAGTTCCTGGTAGGACCGTTGCTGCCTTTCTGTGAGTTTAAAACGATATTGTGAAAAAGTCCCCCCACCTAAGGTGGTGGTGGTGAGAGGGGTCAGTGGATTAATGGGAACCTGGGGTGGGGGGGAGACGGGGGCAGCAAGGGCTCGAAGGGTGTGGCTCCACGTTCCCAGTCTCCTCTAGCCGAACAGGTGCTTTTCCATATGCTCTCATATGTTGGGGGATCCCTACAGATCCTTCGGGAAGAAAGGGGTCTTCTCAAAAGGAAGCTAAAGTCCCTGCAAGTGCTTGAGGGCAAAGGCAAGTCGAAGGAAGGATCTCATACCATTGATCCCAGAGGCCTTGGGTTTTTCTAACCGCGAAGGCAAAAGAGGCCAAGTCCTCGCTTGTAGATTGGTGTGGGGGGCAGGGGCCAGAGGTGGGCGGTGGGAGGGAAACAGAGCGGAGGAAGAAGCGGCCCAGACGGTGAATTCGAGTCTCATTACTACTGCCTTGCTGTCTTGCCAGCTGCCGCTCTGGGAGCTTCACGAGTGCCAACTCTTAATTCTACGATGCCCCGCCCGGCACGTACTATTACTATCCGCGTGTTCCAGAGGAGGAAACCGAGACTCAGAGAGGGGGAGTCACTTTGTCAAGGTCACACAGCCTCACACAAGTGGCAGAGCTGGGATGCAAATCTGGGCACCTGGTAGCGTGGCTTTACTTCCTCCGTGTGTTAAGAACGAACACAGCTTAGGGGCCTCCCGGGTGGTTCAGTCAATTAAGCGACCTACTCTTGATTTCGGCTCAGGTCGTGATCTCACGGTTCCCGGGTTCAAGTCCCATGTCTGGCCTGGCACTGACAGCCCGGAGCCTGCTTGGGATTCTGTCTCCCTCTCTCTCTTCCCCTCCCCTACTCGCTCTCTATCTCTCTCTCAAGATAAGTAAATAAACATTCAAAGAAATATATAAAAAAAGAACACAGCTTAGACTTTGGTAAATGATGCCGGGGCAGAGCCAGGAGGGAGGGTGGCGGGGGAGACAGGCTTTCAGAAATGACCCACGGAGTTCCGCCAGCCCCATTTATGAAGCGCTTAGTGTCAGCCTTCTGTCACATGCACTACGTGCCTCATCGCAGAGAATCCTCCAGAGTAGCTCTGCGGGGCGGAAATTACCATCGCCATTTGATAGAAAGGGTAACGGAAGCCCAGAGAGGGCAAGTACCTGACTCAAGCTCACACAGCGACAACAGTGGAAGGGGCTGGGATTCAAACCCAGGTTTTTCTGATCTCAAAAGTCTGTGTTCTTGACCGCCAGGCTGAACTGCCCTAAAATGGAGTGGCTTTGGTGCTTCTGGTCTAGTTCCAGGAGCTCACAGGAACAGCTGGCCCCCGAGAGGGAGGTGCGGGCATGGAGGCTGGCTCGACTCACCAAACATTTCCAGTGCGGGTCAGGTCCAGCGCCAGTCGCCGGGACAACGGCAATCCAGGGGTGGAGACAGATGCATACATGGCAGGCTGGAAAGGCAGTGCGATTTGAGAAGAGATGAACGCGTTGGCCAAGTACTGACCTCCCTGGCAGAAGGGGTGACCAACTTTCCCAGGTAGGTGGGAAGAGGGGGGGTGGCGACCCTGGAAGGCTCGCTGGAGGAGACGACATCGGCACTCAGTTTTGAAAGGTGACCGGGATACCAGGCGGCTGCACACAGGGTGGCGAGGGAGGGGAAGGGGCAGCGGGAGCAAAGTGGGAGATTCGAAAGTACACGATGGGGTCAGAGTAGGAGGGGAAGAGGTAGGCTATGCAGCTGGAGAGATGGGCAGGGCAAGGCCACTGAACCCATCCGTGTGTGTGTGTGTGTGTGTGTGTGTGTGTGTGTGTGTGTGTAGAAGCTGAGGAGTTCTCTGGGAACTGGGAGAGTTGGCTGCTCAGGACTTGCTGTGTGACTCTGAGCGGCTGCTAACCCTCTCTGGGCCTCTCTGTTCTACTCCCTGGGAAAGGGAAGGTTTCCCAGACCCAAGCAACAGCTGCGAGCAGTCAGGCCTCACTTGAGAACTGGGGAAAGGCCAGCTTGGGTTGGAAAAGGGGTCTCAAGCTGGCTCCCAGCCCTCCCATCCCTGTCCTGGAGACGCGGGCTGCAACACCCCTGCTGGTGCCCCCACCCCTCCCAGGCGTCCAGGGTAGTCTCCGGCTCCTGCAAATCTCTCTGTCTCAGCAGGAGGAGCTGTGCCGGCAGGGTCCAGGGCAGGGTCCAGCTCACGGGGGAGCCTCATCCACCCCCACCAGGAAGCCCCCTCCCCTGGCCTCAGACTTAAGGCTTCCTCACTCCTTGTCCACCCCCCCCCTTCCTTATCCCCTCCCCGCCCCCACAAGCCCCTCCTTTCAGTGCTGTTAACCCTTCCCAGCCTGGACAGAAGCCCAGGGGGCTGGATACTTGCCAAGCAGGCAAATCTCCTGGGCTGCCAGTTCCCCCCTAGCTCCTCCTCCTTCTCGGTTCCCCAAAGTCAACTTCTCACTTCTGTGTTCCTTCCTTCCACCACAGACAAACCCCAGGAGCTCGAGGAACCCTCCTCCCCCCCCTCCGTCCCTGAGCCTGGTCTACCGGACAGAGGGATTAACTCTTGCCACTGTTGCTTGAACACCTACCGCACAGACACACATCACGTTTCCGGGACCATTTTTGGCTGAGGGTGTTACAAACGTCTGGCGATCCTTGCACAGTGTTCCCCTCTCCCGTCTTGCCAACCCTGCCCGGAGAAAGCAGTATTTCAATCAGCATCTGAAAGGGTTGGGGTCTCGAGCTGTCTTTCAGCTTTGCTATCCCTTTAATTTTCTCCTTCCTGGGAGACGAGGTTAGGTACTGGGGAGCCATGAAATGTTGTTGAGCGGGGGAGTGCCATGGAACAAAAGGGAACATCAGGAAGGTGACTCCGGTAGTGCCCCAGGGATGATTAGAGGGCCTGCATTTGGGAATGTCGGCCTCTCAGTGCCCAGTAGAGGAGGAAAACGATCCAACATTCACTGAGTGCTGCGTGCCAGACTCTGTCCTAAGCCTGTTGTGTGCATCCACTCATTGCATCTTTCCAACAGCAGACTGAGCTAGTAGGTCTTTTATTATTCCCGTGTGCGGAGGAGAGAGCCGAGACTCAGAGAGGGTAGGAAATGGTGCAAGGTCACACAGCTATAGCCAGTGGAGCGGGGACTCAAACCCAGATCTGTCTGCCACCAGGGTCAGTGTTCTGGTCTCTGGAACAGCCCTTGTGTTCACTTCCTACTGCTGCCCTACCAATAATCACGAATTTAGTGGCCCTAAAACAATACAGATTTATACCCCCACCGTTTTGGAGGTCCGAAGTCCAAAATGAGTCTGAAGGGGCTACGATCAAGACTGCCGGAGGCTTCAGGGAGAATCCGTTCCTTGTGTCTTCCGGGGCGGAGGCTGCCTGTTCTCCTTGGCTTGTGGCCACACACTGAGACGTCTGCTTCCTTCCTCCCCCAGCTCTGATTCCCTGCCTTCCTCCTCTGAAATGCTCGGATTACTCTAGGTCCACCTGGGTAATCCTGGATAATCTCCCCATCTCACGAGTCACAGGAGCAGCGAACCTACCAGAGACGATGAACGCCTCGCCCAAGGCCACACGGCTGAAATGGAGCTCTCATTCCGGTATGGTCTGTCTACCTCTTAAAGTCCAAAGTAGGCACAGTTTGGATTTATAGGGAATCCTTTGTGTCACAGAAAGCGTCTTCCCGGGCCTCCTGTGGTCTGAGAGCCTCTCTGGCGAACCTAGTTCTGCAGCTGTTAATCGGAACAAGGAAACCATCTGCTTTAACTAGAGCGTTGAGAATCTGTGAACACTAAAAATCAACCCGGAAACATACCAAGGGCTATGGGAATTAAGATAGAAGTTTATCGAGGGCTGCCTGGGTGGCTCAGTCGGTCACGCGTCCAACTTTGGCTCGGGTCACGATCTCATGGTTCGTGGGTTCAAGCCCCGCCTTGGGCTCTGTGCTGACAGCTTGGAGCCCGGAGCCCGCTTAGGATTCTTTGTGTCTCTCTCTCTCTGCCCTTCTCCTGCTTGCAATCAGTCTCTCTGTGTCTCAAAAAAAAAAAAAAGCCCAAAAGACATTAAAAAATAAACTTAAAAGATTTGTTTATCTATACTAGGGTCAGCCAACACGTGGGATAAGATAAGGCAGAGCCGGCACCAGCCCCCCAGCCTCCGCGGCCAGTGGGATGGGCTTTCGTTGGAGGACAGAGTGGGATGAGAAAGTGGGACCCTTCCTTTAGGTGCAAGGTAGGCGCTGCCAGTGGGTGACGGTGCTCTTTCCAGCCAGTCCTAGATGCGGCCTCACGTTTCCTTTAACGCAGAGCTCCAGGACTCCAGGGTCAACCAAAGGGATTTGTGTTGAAGATGAAGCTTGACCCGCCATCTTGGAACCACACAGTTTCCAAGGGGATAAACAGAGGCTTCTTTGCCACCACCTCTCTCGCAGGTCCCAGGATCCTGATGTTAGGCCTTAGATTTCAGAATCCTATTTAAAAGCAACAACAACAAACAACTCCCCCCACCTTCCCCGACCCGCAACGCTTTTTACTCCGAGGAAGAAATGACCAAACTCCTCAGCCACGTTCAGAATGGTGGCCAGAGACCTGTGGCTTCTGATTGGCCGGGGTCAGCCGGACTCCTCCGACTTCTCACTGGGGGTCCGCGTGGGGCTGTGTGCTCTGACCTCCACCTTGGGCATGGGGTGGGGGGGGGCCCGCTGGCCTGAAACCCGGAGTCCTCGCTCTGTCGGATCTCCCAGCCGATAAAACCCAAACCTCATCACAGCCTGGGGTTGGCTTGGGAGGTGAGAGGCGTCCAGGGGACGTGCATTAAGGGCGTCCAACATCCAGTGAAGGAGGAAGAGGCAATTTCCATAAATCCATCCAGAGGCTGGGTTCACCGGGCTCCGCTCCCCCTCCGGGATATCCTGGATATCCTGAGTGTTCCAGATCTTCCTCAGAGGTTGCCTCCCTGTCTCCTCTCCCTCCTCCCCCTCCTTCTCCTCTGCCCCTCCCCCTCCATCTCTCTCTCCTCTCCCTGTCTCCTTCCCCTGTCCCCTCTCCCTTCTCCACTGCCTCCTCCTCTCCCTCCCCCTCCCCCCTCCTCCTCCTCCCCCCCACCCGTCTCCTCTCCCTCCTCTACTTCCTCCTCCCCTCCCCCTCCTCTCCTCCTCCCTCCCAGTCCCCCTCAGTCCCCAGCAGATGAGGAAACTATGGCTCTGAGAGGAGAGAGGACATGCCTCAGTCACACAGCTCACGGTAGGAGAGAGGGATTCAGTCCAATCCGCTCCGTCTGATTTCAGGGCCCCTGCTCTTAACCACCATTCCGGAGACTGACAAGGTAACTCGTTTCGGGATCCAGGATTTATTCCTACCGGAAATGTCCGTATGGGTGGTTTTCAAACTTGAGCAGGATCAGTATCCCCTGGCGCCTTTCGAACACACAGCTCATGGGGCCCAGCCTGCCGAGGTTCTGCTTCCCCAGGGCTGCGGACGGGCCTGGCTTGCGAGCTTGCGTTTCTAACAAGCTCCGCAGCAAGGCAGCAGCGGCTGGTCCAGAACCCGTACTTTGAGAAGCACCGGTCTCTGTTAATGACAGACCTTTAGGTGGTGATGTACAGGACACACAGCATCTGTACTGCGTTGTGGGAATATCCTCACCTTTGGACCAGGATGCTCTGGGGCTGCTGCTCTGCTGGTAACTGCTGGGTGACCTTGGAGGCATCCCTTGCCTTCTCTGGGCCCAATGGTCCCATCTGTACAGTAAAGGCGTGGATGAGACGCTCTAAGTCCTCTGGGCAAGACTGGCAGAGCGGGGAGGAGAGAGGTTTGGAGTCAGGCTGGGTCTGACTTCTGACTCTAGGATGCTGTGTGACTTTGGACAGTGACTTAACCTCTCTGTGCTTCCAGTTTGTATCTAGGGAATGAAAGAGACGGTCGTTTCCAAGTGTCAGTCTCACTGAACTAACAGTTGAGGAACGTAGGGAGAGGAAGGAGAGGTTCTACGGATGGTCAGATGGTGAAAGACGTGTTCCCACACCTGCCCAAGCCTCTGCCCCTCCCTCCCTCTCTCCTTCTCTCTCTCCCCTTCTTCCCTCCCCTTTCTCCTCCCCTTCTCTTTTCCTTTCTACACAAGTTATTTTTGGTAGCCTTAGCTATGGGATCACACAGATCTGGGTTCGAGCAGGCCTCCGTCGGCCCCATCTGGGTGCTCTTCGCGAAATAACTCCTCCCCGGGGCCCCAGCATTCTCACCTGTAACATGAGATGTCACACGCGTTGCTGGAAGTTTGCGTGCCTTGCTCCAGAGAAAGCACCTGACACAGGGCCATGCACAAAGTGGCCACTTCTGTTAGCTCTTTAGTCTGGGGGCCAAGAGTCCGGGCTGTGGAGCCAGTCTGGTTGGATTCCCAGCTCTCCCACCTATCAGCTGTGTGGCCTAGGACAAGTGACTTAACCTTTCTGTGTCCCAGTTTCCTCATTGGTAGAAGGAGGGCAGGAACAGTACCTACTTGGCAGGGTTGTCCCGAGAATTAAGTAGCCAGAGACTAACCCGCTGCCTGGTTGTCTGCTAATCTTGTTTATTCTGCTAATGATGCAGACAAGGAGTCAGGCACTTAGCTCTGCGGACAGAGCAGGGGACAAAAATGTAGTTCCTTCCCCAAATGAGTTTCCAGTGTAAGGGAGAGAGACCCCCTAACAGGAAAGGGCAACAGGCGCCACTGTGGATAGAAAGGGAGCCCAGGGGCCCCCCAGGGGCAGGGAAGGCTTCTGGGAAGCTGGTCTCCAAGCCGAGACCTGAAAAGGGACCAGGAGACCCTCTGAATAATAAGTGTGTTCGCAGGAATTCGACTTAAGAAGACAACTGGACAAGTGTGATTGGTGTATTTATTATAGTCAACAAGTTGGAAATGACCTGACCAACCACCAAGAAAGTATTGATGAAAGGAGCCAGTGCATCAATTGATCGAAACAATGAACAGCTATTGAAACAGGATAAGATGTCCACACACACACACACACACACACACACTCACACACCTATCAGGGAATGAAAAAGGTTATGCTATGGTACACGGAATGTGACCGAGCCATTTGACATTTATATATAGAATGTATATGTGTGGGTTCATACCAAAATGGTAGTGATATTTATCTCTGGGAAGCAGGGTTTAGGGATGAAAGCAGGATTTACGCTTATGTATTTATTCATTAGTGTTTATTCATTTTTGAGAGAGAGCGTGAGCAGGGGAGCGGCAGAGGGAGGGGGACGGAGGATCTGAAGCAGGGTCGACGCTGACAGCAGAGAGCCCAACGTGGGGCCGTGAGATCATGACCTGAGATCACCCAGGCGCTCCGAGCAGGATGTACATTCAAACAACGCAGGCTCGGAACTTAGTGACAAAAGTTCTGCTGCATCTCGAGCAGACGGCTCTCCAGAAACGGCCCATCGATGCCTATGCCAACCACGTGGAAGATTTTTGCTGGCCCTGTAACGTTTGCTAAAAGTGAACAGAAAACATTTTAACCTGTGTTCGTTCGATACTTAAAAAAAAAAAACCTCATTGCTGTTTTCATTTCCCCCCCCCCCCAAAAAAAAAAAAAGGAAAGAAAGGAAAAAGGGAGCTGAAGGTCATCAAGCCTCAGCTCAGGCCAGGAAGGGCATCCCGGTGGGCGGAGGGAGGCGGTGGCCCAGCCCGGTAGGGCATCCGGCAGGCGGCTCAGCTCCGAGGCCCTTTGTAGGGAGCAGCCGGGCTGCCTGGGGCTTCCATATGCTCCTGGTTTGTGCTCGGGATGGTGGGCACCACTCCCGCGGGTCGTCCCCAGCAGGCCTCGCCACCAGCCACCACCCACAAGCCCGGTCCCCCGCTGGCAGGCAGGGGCAGCCTCCCCTGGCGGTCCCCGCTCCCCGCAGCTGGCCGCCCCCGCCCTCGGCCAGCCCAGTTTCCTGCCCCTCCCTCTCCCTCTCTCCTCCCTCCAGCTGTTTCTCTGGCAGAGCTCTGTCCCATTCAGGACAGCAGCCCCAGCGAGAGAGAGCGCGCCAGGAGCTCGGGACTGAATGAGGTCTCCCGGAGGGCCTCCTGAGGGATGAGGGGGTTCCAGAGGAGGCTGTGACCTGGGGGGAGGGGGGGGAGGGTTCCAGGAGATCTTGAACGAACGGACGGACGGCTTTCTGGGCTGACAGCCACAGCCAGAGAACGAGGTGATTGAGAAAAAGAAGTCCGGCAACACAGGTCCCCTGCCCAGCGTTCAGTGCCCCGAAGTCCAGGGGGGACCCTTGGGAGGACCTGGCCGGAAACCAGCCACAAGGTATCACGCTTGGCTTTGACATCCTCTGGAGGGCTCAGGAAAGGGGGCTCCTAGGAGAGAGAGGAGGCCCGTGGCTCGGCGTGAAATTTCACTTTTGTCAAAATGCAAACAGTCCTGTGATGATTTTCAGATTTTCACGCGCGCTCGTTGTGAAACATAGCGGGGTCAGCGTCTCTCCTTCCTGACTCTGCTAACGCTCACGGCAAGGCCACGCCGCGGCGGGAGCTTCCATTTGACAGGTTGTCTTCGTTTTCCAGGTGAGGACACCGAGGCTCAGAGAGGGCAAGCCACTGGCTCAGGGCTGCAGAGACGGTAAGCCGGCGCTGGGGCTGGGGGGACCCGAGATCGGAACCAAATGAGCGTCTGCACGGCTCTCCTCCCCCGCGCCCGGGCTGGACTCTTGGTATAGACTCAGGAGGAGGGCCTCACCCAGGGGTGGCCTTCTCGGTGGCTCTATCACTCACACCCTCGTTCGCTCACTAATTTACCTCTGCTGTTTGTCCAGTGCCTACGATGTAGCAGACGCAGGTAAGTATACACCCGGCGTCTCGTGGGGTAACCTACCTCGTCCTTGACCCCGGACTGTCAGCTTCGAACCACAGTCCTTCAGTGCGCCTCCCGAGGACGGCGCGGAAAACGCGTCTTGGGCTTTATGTGACCATTCCTCGCGGCGGTTGCTTCTTTCTTCTTTCCTCCTTTTTTTCTGTCCTCACAAACAGGGCTGTGAGGGCCACTCATGCGCGACACCTTTGTGTGTGGGTCCTGTGGATACTTTTCTCAAAGGCTAAATCGCTGAGCCCACGGTCTGCCGGGTTTTGAGGTTTGTGAGGCTTCTGGTGAGAATTCTATCTGGCCGCCTTCCCCCTTACACCGCCCTATTGAGGCCGATTACTCCTGACAGTCTTACTGTTCACTTTTTATGATTGTGTGGTCCCACTTGTTTCCTGCTGGCATGCTTCCCTTTTGTTGGTATCTGAGAGTTCTTCGTATACGAAGGATACGGACCCTCTGGCCGTGCTGTGGAACGTGCCCCACGCCCCCCCCCTGCTTCCAGACTAGCGCATGGGTGGTGCTACCATTTACTTATTTATTTTCTAAGCTTCACTTATTTCTTTTGAGAGAGAGAGAGGGCACGAGTGGAAGAGAGGCAGAGAAAGAGAGAGACAGAGAGGGAGAGAGAGAATCCCACGCAGGTTCTGCACTGTCAGCACAGAGCCTGACTTGGGGGATCGAACTCACGAACCGTGAGATCGTGACCTGGGCCGAGATCGAGAGTGGGACCCTTAACCCGACCGAGCCACCCAGGTGCCCCGGTGTGCTACCGTTCACGTGAGTTCGCTCTAAAGGCTAGCTTCGGGCGCAACGACAAACCACACGCTATAATCACGGAACTGCTGTTTGATGTAAGTCTGATCACTCAGACCGGCCTGTGGTTCAGATAGGCCAGCGAGGAAGTGGCCAGCCGGGCGTCGGGTCTGTCTTCCTTTTTCCATCAAGAGGTCTGGCCGCCAACTTCCTACTCGGCGGCCCCTACCTCCTTTTGAAGCCGGATCTTACCTGCGGTTCTTGCTCTCTCCCACTCCCTGCACACTCACTCAAAGGAGAGGCACGTCCAGATGCCTCATTTGCTGAGGTGAATGTGATTGGCTAATCCAGCCCTCTGGGGGTGGGAGGAGGGCCACCTGGCACTTTCTCCATAAAAGAAGGCTTAACTGTCACCAGGGGTGCTTAGGTGGTGGGGTGCCAAGCATAAGAAGCCTGTGGGTAGAGTTCTCTCTTGGTACCCGGGAACCTTCTCTGCCACAACTTCGCGGACTAGGTGAACTCGACTTTGGCAAAGTCACTCCTCTCTCTGGCTTGACCCCTTCGGAGAGATTCCTCTCTCAGGGCCCAGCTTCCTCTGTCTCCCCTGCTAACCTGGGGGCTCCTTGAGGCCAGACTCGGGGTACTTTTCTCTCTGTATCCTCAGTCCTCTGCACCAGCCCTAGTGCACGGTAGATGCTCGGTAAATGTTCATTGAATAAATAAAGTGACCAGGCCTCGGTTTTACCATCTGTAAAATGGGATTGGGAGAGTCAAAGGCTCATCCCTTCGGTGTTTACTTAACTAACTCCTCTCGGTTTGCAAACCACTTTACTGCCATGATTTTCTTTCTTCTTCTTTTCTTTTTCTTTTTTTGTTTTTTTAGTATTTTTAAATGTTTATTTTGAGAGACAGAGATAGAGTGTGAGTGGGGGAGGGGCAGAGAGAGAGAGAGAGAGAGATTGAGAATCCCAAGCAGTCTCCTCACTGTCAACACAGAGCCCGACACGGGACTCAAACCCACGAAACCGTGAGATTACGACCTGAGCCGAAATCAAGAGTCGGATGCTCAACTGACTGAGCCACCCAGGCGCCCCACTCCCGTGATTTTCTTGAATCCTCACCGTGGCTGTGTGACGAAGATATTATGAACATGCCCATTTTACAGATTAGGAAACTGAGGCCTAGAGAGGGGTTCCGACAGGAGACCTCCATGAGAGGCACCAGCACGTCGTGGCTGTGGAGCTGGTTCTTTTGGGTGAGTTCGAGCCTGGTCTGCCCCCTGCCGGCTGAGCGACGTGGAACGAGTTCCCTGTATGCGCGTTTCCTCGTCTGTGAAATGGGAATATTATAAAGATGAAACGAGATCACACACGTGGAGCACTTAGCAGACGGCTTGTTGCGTCCCAAGGTGCTCTGTAAACATCAGCTATGGTTCTGTTATCACTTCTAGGCCACCGTGCCGTCTAGACCTTTGCCACCCATCTGAGCCGAACAGAAATGGTTATTGATGTCTTTACCAGCGGATTAGCAATGCTCAGGTTCCCGTCCGAGTACAAAAATACTAAAAGCCTATTTCGCTCTCTTTGGGCTACGCTGCGCGAGCGTGGTTCTTACCGCCAGGAATTACTGCCAGCTTCAGGGCTGCAAAGCAGACTCGGGGCTTCTCAAAGTACCGTCGTGGGAATGTTGGCATCAGAAGAATCATGAATAATATGATTCCTGCAGAATAATCATGAGGATTTCCTGAAGCTCCGGTTTTTCGAGTCGGAATCTCTGAGGGTGAGGTGGGGGGGGGTTCTTCCTTGCACCAGCCTCCACCCCCCCCCACCAGATGATTCTGACGCCTCCCAAAACTTGAGGGCCCCTGAGCTAGAGTGTGTGAACATCGTTTCTTTTTTTGCCTTTTGTCCAGGTCTCTGGGTTGTTTATCGCAGACACTGAGGTTCATGTTTTTCCCTTTCTAAGCAAATATCTGTGTACTTCTGTGCGTTTTCATGTCCTGCGTCAGCTGTTGAGGCCGGGAGGCATGGCGCAGAAGAAGTGAAACTTTATTTTGTAGTGCCGCGGAAAGTCAGAGTGTGCTAGCAATCACCCAGCGTGTGGGCTTTGGAATTATTTTAAGCCACCGAACTCTCTCCCTCCAATGAAAATACACGGAGGACTGCAATCTGAAAACAGATAACAGACGTGTTAGGCTAGCCGAAACAGAAGTGGGGGACTCGCCGAAACTCACTCTTAGAGCTTGGCGGGGCGGGTTGAAGCCGGCAAATCTCCTCCAAACTAAGAGACCAACGTTCTTGAACATTGTGGGATTGGCCGCATGGGCTTAGACAAGGTACTCTCACCCTCTGGCCATAACCGTCTCATTTGTGATCAAGGAGGTTGAGCGTTGCACCCGTCGGGGTAGTAGCTGCTAGAATACATAGACGCAAGCACGTGTAATGGCTCAAACAGAACAGACGTTTACTATGAGGCAGGTGCTTCTGCACGGGACGGCCCTCTTCCGTGCACGTCCCTACGGTCCCCTTGGACATCACCACTGGTGGAAGAAAGCATGGACGTAGCACGTTTACTTCTTCAGTGCCTGCTGCCACACGAGAGGACTAGTCATGTGGCCGATCTAGTTGCAAAGGAGGCTGGAAAATAGAGTTCTTGGCAAGGCGACTCTTTCCCGATGTCAGCTGTATGCTGTTCCGGGGGGGGGGGGGGGTGGATTTTTGCGGACAGCTAGTTGTCTCTGCCCCAAATATGGTGACCTCTGGGGTCCCTTCCACTCTCTGATTTTAAGTCTAAATTCTCACTCCCATGGCGTCAACACGGTGATGTTGCTCCACAAATACTTTCCTGCCCTCAAGATAATCCCCATCAGATATACTGAGTAAATCCCCACATTCCAGCCCAGTAAAGGCGGGTTTCCCTGGGACTCAGGCGACAGCGATTCTCCCTCCCTCCTGGAGAAAGCAAACGAGAAGGACAGTTGTCCTGAGCACAGCACCCTTCACTGAGCCAAAGGCTTTCAGATCCAGTATCTTCCTGCATCCCCCTCCCAGCCCTACCTGGAAAGGCTTCACGATACTCGTCCCCGTTTTATAGACGAAGAACGAGAAGATCAGAGAGGTAGAGGGTCTCGCCCAAGGTCACACGCGTGGGCTGGGATTTGAACTGAGAAAATCCCAGTCCCGTCCTAGGGTCGCGTCGCACGCCGGATGCGTGAGCGTGCGAGCACGTATGCGTGCGTGTGCGTGCGTGCGTGTCGTTCGGGCAGGGGCGTTCCTCGGGCTGTGTTCCCCCGGGTCTGGGCATCCGGAGGTCGGAGTACAGGAGTCATTGTCCGTATCCCTAGAATGGTCCAAGCTTGCTGGTCATGAGGCAGCCGGGTGGGTGTCCTGGCCTGGAAAGCCCGGCGTCACTGAATGTCACAGCCACCGACCGACCAGAGAAAAGGGGAGGGGATAGCGTGCGAGGACACAGACTGAGGCTGTGCGGGTGACACTGAGGCCTTGATTGGGCCAGGCACATAGTGGGTGCTTGGGAACAATCTCCCGCGTGAATCAGCCTAGGGAGAGGTGGCAGCCATAGAATGGAATTAGACCCAGACTCTGTGCTTGAGGCCCTTGGGGGAGGGGAGGCAAGCTAGTAACACGCTCTTTTATTTATTCCCCCAACAAACTTTTATTAGCACCTGCTGTGTGTCTGGCACCGTCTTGTAGTGATGGGCACAACGTGATAGAGGAAGTAGGATTTCTTGCCCTGCTGGGTGGTAATTCTACACGGTGCTGTCACAGGAAGACAATATCTGGTTGGCATCAGTTGATGGAATAACAATGGTCACAGACTCCACAGCCCGTGGCTCTAGAGTTCAGATAACATCTCTGTCCCCTAGCCTCCTGTCACCTCAGCATCCCCATCCATAAAGTGGGTACCCTCTTCGTGCCTCCTTCACGGCCTTGGCAGGGGATAAAATGGGTTCATCTACACAAGGCACAGTACAGCGCACGGTCAGCTCAGGGAAGACATTTCTACTTTTATCCCCCGGAAGGTGGGCATTGGAGTTCGCCCTCGCGTGTCTGGGTTGACGTGGGAGTCTGGCGCCGTGCGATCTTGGGTCCCCGGGCTGGAAAAGATCATTTGGGCCCGTCTCCTGGCTTTGTGCCTCGCCCCGTGGAGAAGTCCCGGGCTCGGGTGGGGGGTGGGGGGGGGAGCTCAGGCCTCGTTCCATCCACCACGGACGCTCTGTAAACTTGGAAGTACCAGCAGCTGACTCAGCAGGGGGGTCAGCTGCAACGTAGGCAGCCTGTGGGAATCGGTTCTGCTTTCTTGAGGTTCACAACTCGGGTCCTCTGATCCCAGCCCTGGGGGAAGCTCTTGTGTAAGGAGGCGGCTGAGTAGGGCTGTTGGTGCAAGACCCCGTGACTCCTACGTTTTCCTTCTGAGAGTCGGGGGCCAGGAGACAAGAGAGCTCGGTCTGGCACCAGCCACCTGGGCGAGCTCAGCTAAGTCCATCCCTGTCGAGTGTCCGTGTCCCCCTGTCTCAGAGGGTGGAGAGTGTGTCTGCAGTGCTCAGAAGATGATCGGGGTGGTGTTCAAGGGCAGGGGGCCATTCAGAACGCACCCGTCCCTGGTTATCCGAATTTGCTTGAAGGGTCATCAGCATCTGTGAATTCTTGAGTCTGAGAGGAAGAGCTCAAATAACCAGCGTATGAGTTTCTCGTTGCTGCTGTAACAACCTCCACGAACCTGGTGGCCTAGTAACACATGTGTTCCCTTCCGGTTCGGAAGGTCAACAACAGGTTTCACTGTGCTAAAAAGCGAGGTGTTGGCGGACCTGTGCTCCGTTCGGAGGCTCCGGGGGAGAATGCAGCCCCTTGTCTTTTTCCAGAGCCCAGAGGCTGTTCACACTGGTGGGCTCATGGTCCCTTTCTCCTTCTCCAAAGCCAGCAGCAGCGGGTCGAGTCCTTCTCACATCGTATCGCCCCGATTTTCCTGTCTCCCTCTTTCAGTTTGAAGGACCTGTGCAAGGACCCTGGATAAATCTCCCCCATCTCATGACCCTTGACTCAGTCCCATGGGCAAAGCCCCTTTCTCCGTGTCAGGTAGCATACTCTCAGGTTCTGGGAGATCGGACATGGGCATCTTTGGTGTGGCGGGGTAGCATTATTCTGCCCGTCACGGTGAGGGATATCTCGAATGCTGATCTGTGACTCTTTGTTTCCTAGATTTGGAAATTCAGAGTTCAGATGGCCACTGTTAGAGTTACAGCTGGCCAGCAGGGCGCTGGCCAGTCAGAGCAGATGTGGGCGTGAACAGCCCATGAGGCTGTACCCAAGCGTGTGGGTGATCATCAGGCCCGACGAAGGCCCCAGGCTTTGGCGTCATTCAGACTGGATTCAAATTCCTGCCCCACTACCTACAAGCCCTGTTGCTCTGAGCAAAGTGAGTTTCTCATCTATGAAACGAGACGGCAGTATGCCCTCGATAGGGTGGTCGTTAGGAAGAAATGAAGGTGCCCAAGTTAAGCGTGGAACATGGTGGCTGGAACCTGGTAAAGGGCTCCCCATGAACCAGCGATCCTCCTGGTGGTTGAGCCTCTATGTCAGACCCTAGTGATTTCTAGACATGAGAACTCTTCTGTTTCTGCCCCATGCTGGGGAGAAGGGCCGAGCCTTGCTCGTGGGCTGTGTGTACCCTTGAAGAAAGGCGGCTCATGGTTGGGAATGTGTGTGTGCCAACCTGCGGGGTCCTGCTCCAGATGCCCAGCCAGGCTTGTGTTCAACTAGAAGGTTCTCAGGATCTGAGGTGGCTCAAGGGAGGGGCTCTCTCGTCCCCTCAGCTGCAAGACCTTGCAACTTCCTGTTCTGCTGTTCTCCCCATGTGTCTCAGTTTCCAACAATACTCTCTCTTCCTGAGCTTCTCTTTCTGCTTCTGGCTCTGCTGAGGACTGCCCGACCCTCTCTGGGTCGCCTGTTTAAACATCTTAAGAGGGATCATCTGATTTGTTTAGTCCTAGTGCGGTTCAGGTCTGATAGATTGATCCCCTCTCAATCTGGAATGTTCATGTCCAACAGGCCCAAGAAAAATTTTTTTTTTTTTTAAATGATTTATTGTCACGTTAGCTCACCTACAGTGTATACAGTATGCTCTTGGTTTTGGGGGTAGATTCCCGTGATTCATTATTTACATACAACACCCAGTGCTCATCCCAACAAGTGACCTCCTCAATGCCCATCACCCATTTTCCCCTCTCCCCTGCCCTGCCCCCCCCCTCTCTGTATTGAAGAGTCTCTTATGGGGTTTGCCTCCCTCTCTATTTGAAACTACTTTTTCCCCTCCCCTCCCCCATGGTCTTCTGTTAAGTTTCTCAAGTCCCACATATGAGTGGAAACATGATTTGTCTTTCTCTGACCGGCTTATTTCACTCAGCATAACACCCTCCAGTTCCATCCACGTTGTTGCAGATGGTAGGATTTCATTCTTCCTCACTGCCACGTAGTGTTCCGTTGTGTGTGTAAACTACATCTTCTTCATCATTCATCAGTTGATGGACATTAGTAGGCCCAGGAAAAATCTTGAATTGACACTGGATTGAATTGACATTGATCTCGACCTTGTCTAGTCCAGGGACGGAGTTCCACGGTCCTCACTCACGAGCCATGGCAGACACGAACCCAATCATGCCTTTCCCTCTAGCCGAACCCAAATGTTTCAGTTATTTAACTCTGTGGTCCAAACCTCTCCAAAATGCGGTGGCTTGAAATGACGTATTTGTTCACAGTTCTGTAGCTCGGCAGAGTTCTGCAGCGATGGCCCACGTGGAAGTCACGTGGAACGAAGTTGGGTCACTCATGGGCTACGTGCAACTGGGAGCTTGACCCGGGCGGGGCCGCTTAAGATGGCCCCACATCCTGCTGGGACTCGGGCTGTCTCTCCCCCATGTCGCAGCCCGTCTGGACTTCTCTACTTGGGGCCTCAGGGCTCTGGGACAGTGAAAGCCAAGGCTGCTGGGCCTCTGAGGACGTAGGCCTGGGGTTGGCACAGCATCGCTTCTGCCACATTCCGTTGATCGCGGCATGTCACCGGCCCAGCCCAGACTCAAAGGGAAAAGCAGCAGAGGCCACCTCTTGATGTGTGTGTGTGTGGGGGGGGGGGGGGGTTGATGGTAGAGCCCATCCCCGATGACAGTCTGTCAACCAGATTTGACCTTAAAATTCGACGGATGACAATGGTCGTCTGAGATGGTCATTTGTCATTCCTGAGGTCTTAGTTTGTTGGGGCTGCGATAGCAGAATGCCAGAGACTGCGTGGCTCCTAAACAGAGAAACTCACCGTTGGCGGTTCTGGAGTCTGGAAGTCCCGGATCAGGGTGCCAGCACGGTCACGTTCTAGTGGGGGCCCTCTTCTGGGCTGCACACTGCCGTCCTTGCTGTGTCTTTACACCATGGAAGGGGCAAGGGAGCTCTCTGGGGTCTCTTTCATAAGAGCACTAATCCCCCGCATCATCTCCCAGAGATCCCACCTCCTAATACTATCAAGCTGGGGGTTAGGACATGACGTATGTATTGGGGTGGGTGGGCTGGGTGGGGGTGGAGGGGAAACGAACGTTCAGACCGTGGCCTGAGTGAGTTAGTCCACGCTTTCACTTGTCGGCTGGGAAATAAGCTTTAGAAAGGGAGAGGGACTCCCATGGAGGGAGCAAGAGAGCCAGGATACAGCCTCCACGCACCCCACCAGCATTTACTGAGCGCCTACTGTGTGCCAGGAGCATGGGATACAGGGAGAGACAGGCCCTGCCCTCAGGGGGCTCCCTGTCAAGCGGGCAGACAGGCGTGTATGCAGACTGGTGTCCGTGTGGCCAGATTTCGGCTTTAATGGCATGGCGCACGGTGCCAGCTGCTCCCGGGTCACAATCACCCATGACGTTTCCGTCCATCGTGCACTCAGTAAAGTAGGTGAACCCCGGCCATTTGACTGAGAGTGCATTTTTCTTTTGTTTTGTTGAAACTTTATTTTGAGAGAGAGAGAGAGAGTAGGGGGGAGGGCAGAGAGAGGGCGAGAGTATCCCAAGCAGGCTCTGTGCTGTCAGGGCAGAGATCGACATGGGGCTCGGTCTCACGAACCCTGAGATCCTGACCTGAGCCGAAATCAAGAGTCGGGCGCTTAACCGGCCGGACCGCCCGGGAGCCCCGAGAGCGTATTGCTAAATACACTCAGATTAATGTCTGCCCGCTACCCTCAGTGTGCAAAGTACCTCGGGGGGCAAAGAGCTTCGCTGGGGTTGGCTTTGCTAGGGGAAGTCAGGAAACGGCGCCTTGAGAAGGAAGTGCGGATTTGAACTGGTGCCAAGGATGAATTGGCTTTGGAGGAGGCCTCCAGTTGGCTGGAGCAGGAGTTGGCCAGAAAGAAAAGATCCTTCAGGTGGGGAGAGCAGCACGAGCGGAGATCCGGAGGCTGGACGAGCGAGGGTGTGTGGTGTGGTGGGTGGGAGCAGGGAGTGGCCGGAGGGAGTCTGGACGCTCTGCGGGGTCTTGAAGATCCCACGCAATTTTCTGGGTGGTCCAGCGCTGCCCCGTTGCAGCATCCTGTTGTCCTGAGGCCCATGTCTCCGAACTCCCATCGAGCTGAAGCTCAGACGTTTGCACAATTGAAGATTCCAGGCAGCCCCAAACTAATTGAGTTTGAACTTCTAACTTGGCAGAGGGCATGTCGGTTTGTGGCTCTGTCTCCCGGCCTGTCTGGTCCATGAACCAGCTCAGCGTTGCTTTGCATTGGTGGCTTTCTTAACTGGATGACGGGGTCCCCTCTCCTCCCATGCCCGGGACTTGCTGCCAGACGAGGACACGGAGCTTGGGAGAAACGAGATGTTTCCTCCAGGGCTAAAGAAGGCTGATTTCGGATGGCACCTGCGGTCGGCCTGGGCTCCTTTCCTGTGGGGAGACCTTGCCACTGCCCTTCGGAGCCAGACCGAGCCGGGCCGGGCACCGGAGGGCCCACTGGCTTCCCAGCGGCTGGGGACACAGAGCCGACGGGCGTCAAGACAGAGCCTTCGGGGAGGGCAGGCCGTCTGCAGTCTCTTTTACGGCAGGCTTGACTCACAAGGGGCCTCTTCGACTGTCAGGGATTTGGGTCACGAAGAGGGGAACGGCCACCCGGCGGGTAGAAGCCCAAGATCCGCCAGCTCCCAGACCTGTTTTGAAACGCCGGCCGTGAACCCCGGAAAAGTTCACTGGACCGCTCTGTGCCTCGGTTTCCTCCTCCGTAAAATGAGGCTCACGGGGGTGTTGTGTGGCTTCCGTGAGATCCTGTGTGGCTCGGAGGTGGGGCTGAAAACCACCGTGGCCTCTGCGTGAGGGGGCCTGGCTCCAGGGGTGCGGAACTGTGGGGGCCGGAGGTCCTGAGCCAGGAGGGGCCAAGAAAGGCCAAGTGTGCCGTTCCCAGGGTCACGCTGCACCCCAAGCCTTCCCCTCCATTTCCTGCCTTGGCCCCAAAACCTGGCAGGACGGGGTGGGGACCTTGAATCACCAGCCTCTCTTCTCCTGGGGGGCGCGGGGCCTGTTTGGCCTCAATGGGCCTTTCTTTTTCTGGCCTTTCCCTCCCCCGCCACCAAAAACCTCAGACGTGAAGGGAATCGGGAATCAGGAGCAGGCCCCAGGGCAGGGCAGGGCGGCTCCCCGGAGCCTGGCTGGGCTGGGCGATGCCGCTCACCTCCCCGTCACCGATTCCTGGCGTTCTGTTCCCTCCGCAGTCCCTCCGCAGTCTCTCCCTGCTCTGGCGTCTCGCATTTCCCAGGAAGCCAACATCACCCACAGTTCCTCCTCCTAAGAGCTTCGTGTGTTGTTTCCACTGCCCACAGAGGACAGGGAGCTTCTGTCTGCTGAGTCCCTGCTGGGCTTCTGCCCTGTCCTGCTTTAAGGTTGTCTTCCGGGGCCACAGGTTCGTCGTTTCTCTGGTGTGGAGCTAGGGCAAAGGGTCCCATTTTACAGCCAAGGAGACTGAGGCCCAGAGAGAGGGTGTGTGCTCGCCGGCTCCTTCCTTCTGTAATTTACCAGGTCTTTTCTAGCCGGCCTCCCTCTCTGCCTTTGAAATGCACCCTTTGCCCTTTGGGGGGGCCCTGTGATGGGGCACACAGGGAAATGATTTGGAGTCTGGGACGAGACGGACCTGGGTTCCACTCCTGAATCCCCTGGCGACCAGCGGGGTGCTCTCTCGCACAGCGTCCCGGTTGGCTGCTCTCTCTCGGCCTCGGGTTCCCCGTTTGCCAATGAAAGTGATAACAGGATCAGCCCTGCGTTGCAGGGTGAAGATTAAATGAGATAATCCATGTAAAGGGCCTGGCCCTGGGCCCTGCACCGAGTGGGTCCCTGTCAAGGGGGCGTGCCTCAGACTCCTGGGCTTTTAAAACAAGATGGGTGCCTGGAGGTCCCTGGTAAATGCTTTTTGAAATGAGACTAAATTCTTGAATTACCCCTTCTGCTCCAGCCCCCTAGCCTGTTTACAGCCATACTTTCCTGTCCAGGATGAGGCTCAGAGAGGCTGGTCGACTGCCTAAGGTCACACAGCTGCTGACAAAGGGAGACACGCTCCTGATACCTCCTCCCGTACCTGCCTGTACACTTGACCGTAAACCACAAGGGCTTTTCCTATTTTCCTGGCCCCTTTGTCCAGAGTCTACACATCCTCCTCTTTTGTGATTTCTAGACCTTTCTGCTTTACCTCTGCCACAGACCCTCCCTATTCCAATCAGGGCTATCTCCTGTATCGTTGTTTTGTTTTTTTGTTTTTTTAATCAAATGCCCCATTCGGTCAGAAGCCTGTTCTCACCCAGATGTCCCGCCGAAAACCAAAGCAATCAACTCGTTCACACTGAGGTGTTTGCAGCTGCCGACAGCTTACGGGAGTGGGGGCTTGCGAACACGATGGCCAGAGTCAGCAGAGAATGTCTGTGCCGGCGGACGTTCGGGCACCGTGGACACAAGGTGAGGGGAGACTTGGGGCCAGGGGTTTTCCCAGAGGCGAGCGAGCCGTGGCCTGGTTCTGCTATAAAGACCCGAGGGCAGGAAGTTACTGAGCCAACTCCATACGAGTTTGTATTTCCAACTCCCTCACACCTCCACCAGCGCCTCTCTGCTCCCCCCGTTTCTTGTAGACGGAGTGGCCCGAATTGGGTTGACTTTTTTTTTTTTTTTTTTAATGTGATGAGGCTGCACTCCAGCAGAGCTCAGAGAAACAGGGCAGGCCCCGGAGGCCTTGGGGACGAGTGTTGCAATCTTGGCACACCCCGTGTCTACACTGCCCGCCCACCGGCCTGCCACTTTCCCACAGAGGACAGAGGTGCTTACCACGGCCATGTCCTGGGCCCTGGACGAGGACAGGTGTCCCTGTCACCCTTTGCCGAACTGGTAACGCTGTCTTCTCGCTCAGGGGCCCTTCTTCCTTCCTTCCTCGCGTGGGCACTGGAGGGGGCGCTGCGAGAGGCCCGGGGCTGTGCCACTGGGCCGCTGTGGGGAGAGGCAGGTCAGGTGTCTGGTCGGGGTGTGTTTGGAGAGGCAGGATGGCACGAATGTTGCCGCTTCTGGAATCCAGCTGCGTGGTTTCCCATTCCTTGACTTCCTGGCTCCGCGGCCTTGGTTTCCTTATCTGTACGGGGTGGGGGAGGGGGGAGGGGGGAGGGGGGGCCAGAATGGCATTGCCTCACGGGCTTTTGGGGGTGGAAGGAGATAAATGTAGGGGAGGGCACGTTTTATTTCGTTTTATATCTTGTTTGTTTGTTTGTTTGGTATTTGCCACCATCAGCTGTTTGAAGGCAAGAAGCTGGAACTTGGGGGTCCGCGCACGGAGTGCGTGTGGCTCTGGGGCCCAGGGAGCAGTGAGTGCCAAGCGTTTGCCCCTGGCAGTCCGGTCCGTGTCCCTAGCGACGGGGTGGATTCGTACGAAGCTCTGCCCCTTTCTGCTTTCTCGCCGTGGCGGGGGGAGGGGGGCTTTGGGGGCGTAGTTTCACCTTGTTTACGGTCATGTTCTTGAAAACTCGGGGTGCGCGGCGAGGGTGGTGGAGAGGGTGTAGGGGTGAGGTCAGAAGAGCTCCATGGGACACCCGGGCGGCTCAGCTGCTTGAGCATCAAGTTCTTGGTTTCGGCCCAGGTCAGGGCCTCACGGGTTCGGGAGTTCGAGCCCCGCGTTGGGCTCCGCACTGACGGTCTTGAGCCTGCTTCGGATTTTCTCTCTCTCTTCTTCTCTCTGCCCTTCTCTGGCTCATTCTCTCTCTCAAAAATAAATAAATAAACTTAAAAAAAAAAAACCAACAACGAACTCCTGGCTTCAGGTCAGTGGTAAGTTTCTGGAACCATCCGAAAGGCCTCCCCGGGCGTCGTCTGGTTCCCCCAGGGTGGGGTGGGTGGCCAGCTGGTTTCTCCCCTTGATGTCTTATGGAGAAGCTGGGGGCATCTCTGTATGCTCAAGTTCCCGAGGGGGCTCCAGCATTCGTGGGGTTCTGGGCTCCACCCCCAGATGTAGGGCACAGAGCAAGGCCACTGTGAGAAGCTGGGTCAAAGGCTGGCTGGCCCCTGTCTTCTCAGTGTACCTCCCTGCCCTGTGACCACTTCACCCCTCCTCTCCCTCCCTCCTCCCCCCTCCTCCTCCCTCCTCCTCTCTCCATTCTTCTGCAGCCAGTGTTCTAAATTCTTCCAGAAGTTGAGTGGAACATCTCTGGGCAGAAGCAAGAACTGACCTTGAGGAAAGGGAGGGTCCTCGAAGCTCCAGGGGCCGGCTGGCTTCTCAGTGGCTTCCTCTCCCCGGGAGCTGGCTGAGAGGAGATGCCATGAAAAGAAGTGAGCCTCAGTTGTCCAGCAAACGTACCCCGGGCACCCAGCCCCCCTGCACCCTGCACAGCACGGGCACTCAGTGCATGTTCGTGAGGGGATGACCAGCAGAGGCCCACACCCCACACCCTCATACTCTGGGGACCGGGATCTGGAGCATCGCCTCAAGCCCCGCTCCTTCCCTTAGGGCAAACCGAACCCTCACTAGAGTTATTTTGAGGGTATGTGCTTATTTTTAAAACACAAGATTATTTTGAGGGCATCCGCTTTATTTAAAAAAGAAAAAGCATGGGAATTTTGCATTCAGCACCATAATATGCCCCTGCCTTTAAAGACAAAACTTGTGGCCCTCAGAAAACCTTGGGTCAGCTCCAGGGAAAGGACCTTCATCTGTGTTCTGGTTTCCTGTCTCTGTGGCTCATTCAGCGACATTTGGGGTAGAAAACGCATGGATCGTCAGGTTTGAGGGGGATGCTCACGGACAGTTGAGTCTTCCCCTTCCCCCCCCCCCCGCCCCTCCCATGTCTATATTGTGTGAGAATATAGGCACAGAGAGGTTAAGTGACATGCTCAAGGTCACACAGCTGGTAAGCAGCAGAGCCAGAGTTTGAACCCAGACAGCTTTCACCACAACGCTTGCAAAGATGCCACTTGGGTGAGCCCTGTTCCTGTCTACGCTGTTGCATTTGTGGCTAGACAGCTGGGGCAGTTTCCCGAACAACTGAGACCCACTTCCTTCCACGGCATCTCCTCTGATGACGGTCGGCTCCCAGAGAGAAGAACCACCAAGGGCCCAGATGGCGCCTGGGGCCTCAAGAACCCTTCTACTGGGGACAGGGAAGGTTCTGCACAAAGGCACAAATTTTAGGGTTCCCCGGCTGGAGTCACGGACCTCTGGTCTGGGCTGGGTCTCTCTAGAAGGAAACAGTCTGTGTGCCTCTCGTCTGAGGCGCTTGGCCAGCCTCTTGCCCCAGGTGGTTTGGCTTCTGCCGAGCGTCCAACCCTCAGCGCCTGCGCGCTGTCTGTGAGCCAACCGTGGGCTGCCAAGGATCTGAGAACTCGTTTCCAGAAGAGGCAACTGAGGCCCAAACATGATGTCAGAGGAAGAAGGCTGGTGTCCAATCCCGTGTGTCTGGCCGCCCTGGCTCAGGAGCTCAGGTGGGGCCTCTGCCCTGCCTCTTCTCTGCGGGACCAGGGGGCGCCTTCCAAGTCCATGGTCGCCTGGAGGATCCACGTGCTCGTGGCTCAGAGAGGGAAAGAGATTGGTGTAGGTTCTCAGAAGGTTGGGAGCAGAGTGTGACCGGAAGCCATGTCTCCCACTCGCCTGGCACCTCATTCATCCCTGTCGCCCTCAGGGGAACATTCGAGGACCGGGGTTTGGGCGGGAAAGACAGAGCTGCTCTTCGGGTCTCAGTTTCCCCTGATGTCGAACAGGGGGATTGACAACCCCAGCCCACTGGAACCTGTATGTGGTGAAGTTTTTACCAAACAGAGAGAAAGAGAGAGAGAATGCAGACAACAGAATGAGTTTTTTCAGAAAGTGAGATGTTTTCAGCTGAGGAAGATGAGTCTTTGTCCCACCGATTTTTGTTGGCGTTAAATACCGTCTCTTTTCCGAAACGGCGGGGGCGGTAAAGGGCAATTTTAATTTTGCGGTACCCTCACTTGGCGAACACGGAAAGGTGGGAACTGTAAGGCAGTCTCACAACTGTTTGGGAGATGTAACTGGCTCATGAAACCCCAAAGTTTGCAGTTCACTGAACTAACGCGGTCTCTTGGGCTCCTTTGAGCTCAGGGACAAGCCAGGTAGGCGTAGGAGTGGCTGAGGTCATGTGATTGGAAAGAACCAAGAGACTGGGCCCTGGGCATGGAGGTGAGGGTTCCGGCAGCTAGAGCCAGAGCCGGACGGCAGAGCCGGGAATGTACCTGGCACGGAGTAGTTGCCCATTTTGGGCAACGGGGTGAAATGGTTCCCATGTGAGTGTTCAGCACATGACTCAGAGTCAGGGCAGTGGGGAGAGAGAGAGAGAGAGAGAGAGAGAGAGAGAGCGAGCGCTGGGTTCTGAGTTGGATATCTGTCTTCAGTCGGATTTCCCCAGAGCAGAGCCTGAGGCAAGGATTTGGGTGAATGTGAGGTTTTGAGGATGTGCTGTCGGACAGGGTTGGGATTAGGGAGAGGCGAACGAGGTAGGGTCATGCAAGTTTAGAGCTGGATTCCATCTTCATTTAAAATTTTGATATTTTGCTCATCTTGTATCTTATGCTTTAGTTTAAATGTTTTTTAAGTTTATCTATTTTGAGAGAGAGAGACAAAGAGAGAACGCACGTGCATTTGAGCAGGAAAGGGGCAGAGAGAGGGGAGGGGGACAGAGAGTCCAAAGCAGGCTCTGCGGTGTCAGCACAGAGCCCGACACGGGGATCAGTGCCACAAACCAGGAGATCATGACCTGAGCAGAAATCGAGAGTCAGATGCTTAGACAACTGAGCCACCCAGGCGTCCCTAATTTCGCTTTGTGAAAATATGGAACTAAAGTATTATTTATCTTGATTAGTAAATTGCTTGACACACTCTTAAATCTACGTTCAAGGACAGAGCAGGGCGGGAACCCAGCAAGGATGTGGTCTCAGGTGGAGACTTTTCTTAGCCTGATCCCATGGGGAGCTCTGGAGCCTGAATCGCACCCCCGTCAGTTGGAGGGAGGCAGCCCCTGCTTAGCCGAGGGCAATTCCCAGGAGAAGGGGCCAGCTGTGAGCCGTGAGCATCTAGTATTCTCTGCAGCGGTGGGATGGGTGCCCTCAGCTAGTAAAGGGGATCTGAGCTGGACACCCACCACCCACCACAGTACTCTTTGTTTTTCTTTGAGAGACGCCAGGAAAAAATTTGAGTCATTTTTAGGTGCTTTTGGCTGTCGGACTGTGTTTCTTTGGCGATGACTGTGCTAAAGCCTCCAGGGCCCAGCTTCTAGTCCTGTTATAGAATGGGTGAATGAGGGGCACCTGAGCGGCTCAGTGGGTTGAGCGTCTGACTGGATTTCGGCTCAGGTCATGATCCCAGGGTCATGGGATCGAGCCCCATGTTGTGTCCAGTGCTGAGCGTGGAGCCTGCTTAAGGTTCTCTCTCTCTCTCTCTCTCTCTCTCTCTCTCTCTCTCTCTCTCTCCTTCCCTCTCTCTCTCTCTCTCTCCCTCCTCCCCTTTCCCGCTCACACATGCTCTCTCTCTCTCAAGTAAATAATAATAATAAAGAACAGATGAATGAATGAATGCTTTGAGCAGGGAGGGTGTCCTGGGTTGGGCAGGGGAAGGTAGGCGGAGCTAGCGTGGGTAGGGGCGTGGCCTGAGGCATGAGCTCATTCCAGCTTGGAGGATGGGAGCAGGCTGGAGGAAAGCCACAGTGGGTCAAGTGTCTGTGATCCTGGCCAAGGAAGGAAAAGCAGGGGGAGGATAAAGTAGGAAGGAGAGGGCTTTGCCCCTGGTGAAGCAGGCAAGTGGCGAGGGTCCCGGGAGGTAGCCTGGCACTCTGGATTCTCCTCAACTGGGAAGCTGAAGGAGTTGTAGACCCTTGAGGCCGGCGAAAGCACTGCAGACTAGATGTGACATTAAGTCCCAGGGCTCAGAGAGAGAGAGAGAGAGGCACAGGCTTTGTTCCCTAAAAGGGGCTCCTTCTGGGATTTTAGGGTGACACCACGGTCCACACGTTCTTGCTAAAACTCTGCCCCTGCTGCACACAGTGCCTGAGTTTACACCGTCAAAGCTTTAAATCCGAACTTAATCCGTGACCTCCTCCAGCCACCTGGCCCGAATGTGCCAAGTTCTCATGCCTCTGAGCCTTGGCGTCTGCTGTGCCTGGGCTAACTCTCACTTGTCCAAGTTTCCCTTCTCCCAGGCAGCCTTCCCTGACTTGGTAGCTGGCGTGGGTACCATGCCTGTGTGTTCTCCCAGCACACGGGGCTTGCTGTGTTGTGATTTTGCTCATTATCTGCACCCCCGCCCCCTGGCTTGGGGTTTCTCCGGAGTGGGAACTACATCTTTGTATTCCCAGCTCTTGGCTGATACCTGGCAGATCGTGCGTGCTCAGTAAGGTTTATTGAATGTATGAATGAGAAATGTGTGATCTGTCGTCAGATATTTATACCCTAGTGTGAAAGAAGCTCCGAGAGGAGTTTTTTGTTTGTTTTATGATCCTACTCCCTCATGACTGTCCCACATTCGTGTCTGGGGCAATATAATTCAAAATAGCCTAAGAATCGTAATCGTATTCAATAACGTACTCCTCTTATCTAATTCTAGTACCGACTCTATTTGGTATGTACTCTTACTGCTCCGTTTTGCAGAGGGAAACTGAGGCACGCGATATTTAAGCGACCTAGGCAGTAGGTAGCGGAGCCGGCATTTGAGCTCAGATGTTCTGGCTCCAGAGCGTGCTCCCGTCACGCTGAGGTGCTGACCACGGGTTTGGGTTCAAGTCCTCACTCCTCCATACGGTAGCTGTGTGGCCTTGGGCAGGTTGCTTGACCCCTCTGGGCTTCTGTTGCCGCAACTGGGAGACGGGGCTGGTAATCAGGGCTGTTGGGACAAAGTGAGCGAGGGGAAGGGTCCTGAGGGCTGACGGTGACGGTTCCCACGGCCAGCTGGTGGTTATACACTGCGGGGGCTCTTGGAAACCTGCACCAGTGGAGACATTGCCAGGGTTCTTGTCAGAAGGGTGAGAAAGCAAGGAGGAGGGAGACAAAGGCCCCTCTGTGAGCCACCTGGGGCCCTTCCTCTGGGAGGCGAGTTAGGAAGAAATGAGAGCCCCGTAGGGGGAGACGAGGACTCCCGCCTGGGAGTGGGGCGGGTGCCATGTTGCCTGCCAGGATTTGTTCTTCACGAGCAATGGGTGGAAAATTACTTTGAATTCTTTCCTGAGGGGGCAGGAAGGCTAGGGCCAGTCCACAGAGGGGAGAGGGCTCTCTACCCGCCAGGAATGCGATCCCAGTTTTATTTTAAAACAGAATAGAAACAACTTTAAGTTGATGGTGGCTTGGGGCCGCTCATGGCTGCCTAGCCAGTTCTAGAACACGACTCTTCACAAGCTCAGGCTCCAGCCTCGGAGATTGGGGATAGCAGCAGAAACGTGCCAGCTGGCCCATCACTACCCTGTTCTCTGAGGAGCCTGCCTCCTCCAGCTTGACTGGCTTCTTTTCTGGGAAACCAGATCTACCCTTTGGGGTTGGCAGGGGGGCCTTGGGCACAAATCTGTCTCCCTCACGCTGCAGATCGTTTCATACATCTGCAAAATATATTCCTGATCCCTGATCCCCACAGCGGCCCTGCGGATGGTTTCTCCCTCCCTCTGATAAACATGGAAATGGAGGACCAGAAGTTGGAACAGCTGGACAGTTAGGAGAAAAACCAAGATTTCTCATACCACAGACATGGCTTGGGCTCTCTGGGGACTAACAGTCTAAGTAGCTCTGAAGCATTTTCTTGATGAACTAAAACCCAGCACAGCCAGTGCAAAGGGACGGCTGAAAAGTTGTTTGCTCTCCTTGTGACACGGAGGAAGGGCTTGAGAGCCCCAGACAGTTTTGGGAATAAGTAGCAAATGATACACACATGATTGATTGCAATACTATGTAACACATATTCAACAATGAATCGTAGTAGTAAAGAGACTGGAAACAAGTGCTCAAATCCAGGAGACTGGTTCAGTAAATGATGGCAAGACCAACAATGGAGTACTATGCAGCCATCAAAAAGGATAGACACTATACTGATGTGAAATGATCTCCAAGGTGTACTGCTAGGATAGACAACTTGCAAAAATAGTGTGTGTAATATACTGCCTTTCGTGCAAAATGGGAGAGAAATTAGAATACACATGTATATTTGCTTAAAGGAACTAGAAGGGGATAGGAGAAACAAATAAAAGCCGACGATAGGTCCAGGGGGCACTGAGTGGATGGTGACAGGGTAGGAATGAGGATTTGCCTTCTTTTTTTTTTTTTTTCCAAGATTTTATTTTTAAGTAATCTCTGTACCCAACAGGGGGCTCAAACTCATGACCCCGAGATCAAGAGTCACATGCTCCACTGACTGAGCCAGCCAGGTGCCCTGGATTCGCCTTCCAAATTTTAAATAATTTTAGATGGTTTTGAATATCACCAATTAGATGGAGTTGTGTTGCGTAGTCAAAAATTTAAGTTACAAAAGCCAAGGGACAATCACGCACAGTTGCCCATTAGGCTAGTGGTTATTATAAAGTATTCTTTAAACTGTAATCCTTGTGACTTTTACCGTCATGATCCCCCTGACCATCACATGAACACACGTAGGGTTTTAAACCGAGCTTTGCCTGACTCCAGCTTCCTCAGTGTCACAAGGAGAGGGTTCCTTCTGGCCTACTTTGAACCTAGCCTGAGAGGGTCCTAATTGTGTCTGATGCAGGGCCCGCCCTTCCCTGTAGCATCCATTTCATTCTGGATGCTGGGATGTGTTCCTGGTGCCCTTGGCCTCCTGTGGACACGGGTGGTCAAGCCAGTTGACTTGTGTGTCTCTTTCCAAGAGAACAAACTTGGTGAAATGTTGGTAGGAAAAAAATGTGTCCTTGTGGGCTCTCCTTGACCCTCATATCCAATGAGCAGAGAGACCTTCTAGAGAATATAATTGAACAGCCATATGCTCGGTCAAGAAAACAATCTTATAGGGCTTTTAGCCGGTGGTTTCTCTGCCAGGACCTCCCCAGACACAGCTTCCTGTTGAGATTTATATACATATATATATATATATATAATAAATATATAAATATTTATATATATACACACATATATATACACATACACACACATACATATATATATGACAATAAATGATATATATAGTCAAATATATATATATTATCATATATATGTCAATATGTATATTTGACAATAAATTATATATATATATAATTGTCAAATTCGTTTCCATACAGCACCCAGTGCTCATCCCAACCTGTTAAAATTAACCGAAGACATTGATGAGCTGCCACTGCATATTCTGATCAGCGTGTTTCTATGTGGCTCCAGCCTTCCATCCCAAAGCCGAGGCCCCTCACATTTCTATCCCAGAGCCCAGGCTCACACCTCGCTCTGTAGCTCTCTGGTCTTTGGGAAGTTTGGAACTACCCCAAGGCTGCCCTTATTACGCTCCTAAACATGTACCCAAATACACCAGAAAACACCCACGTGCCCTCTACTTCCCAGGCTGCTGTGGACCACCCCCCGGAAGGATGGCCATTCGTGGGGTCCCCTCCTTGGCCTACTCTGGGGTGGGCCCGTCAGGACTTCATGGACTTTCTCAGGAGTCAGGCAGAAAGGTTGCTTTCAACCTTTTCTCCTTCTGTGTGTCTGACTCTGAATCTCTGTATTTGCTCTGCCTTAGTCCTTCTTCCCCCGCCCTCACAGTTTAGAGGCTTCTGTTACCTTCTCGGTCATTCTCTGTCTCCCCCTCCTCCCCTCCTCTCTGTTCCTCCATGTCCTTTTCCCTCTATGTCCTCTTCCCTTGGGGTTTGCTTGGCCGCCCTTCCCTCCATGCAACTCCTTGGGTGTCTGCTGCGATCCCCTGCTCCCTCCTCCCCACTGAGATTACCCCCACCCCCACCCCACCAAACCCCTGCCCTGCTGGGCCTGCAGTGGAGAAGACTCTTCTCCCAAATCTCCCCGAGAGTGGAGGGGCAGGTCAGCCACATGGGGCTCAGTAGGGCCTGCGCTTGGTTTAACGTTCTGCCGTTACTGGTCTTGAAATTCTTAGTACTTCCTTTTTTTTTTCTTTTTTTTTTTTTTAATGTTTATTTTTGAGAAAGAGAGAGAGAGAGAGAGCATGAACAGGGGAGGGGCAGAGAGAGAGAGGGAGACACAGACCCCGAAGCAGGCTCCAGGCTCCGAGCCGTCAGCACAGAGCCCGACGCGGGGCTCGAACCCACGAACCTGAGCCGTGGTCAGTTGCTTAACCGACCGAGCCACCCAGGCGCCCCTGGCATGGACCTTTTCAAAGAGTAGCCACAGCCTCTCTGGACCTCAGTTTCTTCGTCTGCCAAATGGGGATCATGGGAATGTTATGACCCAGACGAGCGCTCAGCACGGGGCCCAGCATACGTGGGCCGGCAAGGCCAGCACTCAGGAGCTTCTGGCTTCCCTCCCTCTGGGGCGGAGGAGGGGGTGATTTGTCAATAGGAAAACCGTATGATTTATTGTCCAAACTGAAAGGGGCGTGTTGAGATCGGAGGCACAGGCCGAGGTGTGGGGTCACCATGTAGGGGTCGTGAGTGCCTTTATCAGCATCCTGAACGTGGTAACAGGGGAGCGAGCATCGGGGAGCCGGCGTAACCACGCCCTGGGCTGGCCTCCAGCTGGGAGACCGCACGACTGGGTTCTAGCATTTGCCGCAGAGAATGGCGTCGCCCTCGCCCTAGCTAACAACGTCGGGACGTCAGGGAAACACGATCAGCGAGAAGGCCTTGAAGGCCGCGCAGTCCAGACTCCCAAACATCCTAGAAACGTCTTCCGATTAAGCCAGCAATACGTCGGCCTGAAAGTCCAGCCACTCCTTCCCGGGCACGGCGGGGCAAAGTGGCTCTTGCCGAACAGCACCCTGGCGCGGGGGCCGCCGTCTCGAGGCAGCGAGCATTTGACGGACGCCCGTCCAAAAACACGCAGACCTCGAGGCTGCGGGTCCACGAGGACACCGATCGCCCCATCACACCTCGTCCTTTCTGCCCAGACCGCTGGAGAGAGTCCTTCTTGCTCTCCGGCCCCGGGAGGGCTCACCGTTCCCCGCCGGCTGGGTTTGTTTTTCACCGGGGGCACGTGACGGCCGGAGCCGGCTTCCCTTTCCGAGATTAGGAGTCTGGGCGTCCCCTGGGTGGCCGACCCAAGCTCCGTATTTAGGACATTCCTTATCGTCTGCATTTTTCTCCTCAGCCCTGGCTCCGCTTTCTGTCTCCACCCACGTTCCCTTCCTCCTTTCGCTCTCATTTTTAATTTATGTTCCCCTGTACACGTGAGCCTCTTGGGAGACTTTTCTCCCCCACCCGCCCCCCCACCCCACCCCATCCCTTCTGGACCACGCCAAAGTGTGAGCAAACAAACAGACAAACCCGCAAGCCAAAGCCTCCTGTAGCCCTCCTCCTTCTGCTTGGAGACACAAGGGTCCCAGCGGGTGGGGGGGCTGGAAGGCGCGAGGTTAAGAACGATGCAGAGGAAGCGGTGACCAACGTGAGAGTGAGGAAGTCGGCCGCCCTCGTCCGGGGCAGGAGGTGGCCGGCTGACCCCGTGTGACTCCGGGGGGCTGAACCGGGCTCCAGGTGACCATGTCAGGTCGCTCGGAGTCCAGCTGAGTCCAGAAAGGAAGAGCTTTCTAACGGCCCCGTGGGTCTTTCTCGAAGTTCCGCCGGTGGAGGTGGGGAGGAGAAAGAGGAGTGACCTGTTCTGGAACATGGCAGAACCCAGGGAGAGTTTATTTCTGGTTCTTTTTCCGGAGCGTTGACCGGAGGGCCCGGGCGTGGGCTCCCCCCGTTTCAAGGCCAGGCGATCTGGCTGGCGAAGGGCACCCCTTGATGGTGCCCGTGTGATGCTGTCTTCTGCCTGTCTCCCCTCACCCCCCACCGCCACCCGCCCACGAGGTAAGCGCCACCAGACACGAGTCTTCGCACGCTTCGCTGTCTGTGGCATCCCCACACCTAGCCGGGCGCCTGGCACTCCACCGAGCTTTGTCACATTCATCGAATAAAGGCCACAGCTTCCGGTGGCCGAGCCGGAATGCAACCTCAATATTGTCACCCTCCAGAAATAGCTGTCTGTAAACATAACAGCCCAGGGGCACGTCTGTCGAGTCAGGATCTTCACCTACAAAAGCTGACCAGCCCATCCTGCTTTGCCTGGAACGTTCTGGAAGCCCCGCCTCACGGGATACCCCCAAGCTGGATGACTGGTCTCCCTGCATTGGGGATCCCGAGGTGGGTCTTTACGGATGAGGACATTGCTCCCTGGCCCCGGGATCTGGCTCCGAGTCTGCCGGGCGAGGCTTAAGCTCTCTGAGTTACTTAAGCGCGCTGAGTTACTTTCTTTTTCCTGTAACGTGAGGGCGGCAGCCCCCTCGAGCCTGAAGCCTCTCCAGCAACGGCTTTTAAGATTCTGGAATTTCCTCTGGGCTTCAACCAGCTGCTTTTTCCGTTGAGGGTGGAGGGGTAGTTTTCCCAGCAGGACCCTTCCGTAGGGCAAGGCTGGAGCTCTGCCTTGGGAAAGGTGACCGCGCAGTGACAGGGTTGAGGGGGAGGGCAGCCCGTGCTTCCTCCCCCCCGCGCCTGGGAACAGGGTGGGGTCTCCTACTCCACCATCCTGGTTTGCTAGCAGCAGTGGCCAGCCCTTTTGTCAGCCGCCTGGGCTGGAGCCAGGGGGTTCCCAGGGGCCCCCAAGACCCCCGTGCCCAGGGCTGGCAGCCTGGCAGGGTGCAGCTGTGCGGCTCAGGGCTCCCGGATCTCTCCGGGGTCCACCCGCCTGCCCAGGAGCCCAGCGAGTGGCAACTGTGCCGTCCGAGGTGGGTGAGTCAAGTCACTGAGGGCTCTCGGAGGTGGGGCGGTGGATGTGTGGGACGCTGTGACCCTGCCAGCCCCGGGCACAGTTGGGGTCAGCAGGCATAAGAACACAGTGCTCTGTGCCCAGAGGGACCTCCAGCAGGCAAGTCACAGGACGCCAGGGACAGTCACCGTGACTGAAGATGTGGCTCCTCTGTCAGAGCGGCCCAAGCTCGAATCCCATCTCTGCCCCTTCCTAGCTGTGGGGCTCTGGGGCTAGTGGTCTTGCTTCTTTGAGCCTCAGTTTCCACTTCTGCAAAATGGGAATGAAAAGCCTGCCTTGTTGACGGCTTGCTCTAAGTAGAGGTTGGCACCTGAGAAGTGGGGGTTAATGTCGTCACCCCAGCCTCTCACTTTCTGTCCCTCTCTGCCGAGGGCAGAACTCAGAGACCCAGAGACAGGTGAGGGCTTCTGAGTCACCCTGGAGAAGCTTGCTAGTGAGACACGAGGCAAGTCTGAGGCTCGAAGGCTCATCACAGCCCTGCAGTGGAAGGGCCGTCAGTCCCTCGGGGGCTTGGACGCACCGTGATGGGACAGAGGGACATTCTCACCAGTCTTGTGGATTGCCGCTGGGGTCCGTTAGAACAGAACCAAGCTCCAGGCGTGGCTGCTTATCCCGACCCTGTTCCTTTCAGAGTCTAGTTTCGACATCTGTTGCGTGGGGAGAATAATTCCCTCTCCTCTGGGGGCTTTGTCCGGCTACGGGGAGAAGAGGAAGACCAAGCCCAGCCAGACGCCTGGCCGTCCCAGCACGAGCGTCCTTTCTTCTCGTTGTCACTGCTGGGGACAGGGCAGCCCGGATCCGCATCGAGTGCTCAGTGAGGCTGGGAGGAGCTTAGGGAACAAGACAGGGGCACCCCAGGCAGAGGGGATCGGCCAGAGTCAGAGCCTAGAGGTCTCGAACACCATGCTAGGGGGGCACTGGGCTCCTGGAGCCCGCGGGAGCAGATTGGTTTGGAAGGACTTGGGCTCTGAAGTCCCCCCCCCTCCACCGCCTCCCCCCAGTAGCCCTGGGCCCTGCAGCCCTGTCCTGGGTCAGTGCCCCTAGGTTGCTGACATCACCCAGGCTGGCCAAGGGGGACAGATACTATTGCTCACACACCGGGGCCCTCTTTTCCTCTCTCTGTGGCTGTTCTCCACCGGGTCTCCTGTTTGGTGCCGCCTTTCCCCCTCTCGCCGTGTCCCACCTCCGCGCCTTCGTCCCTGCTGTCCCCCAACCCCTCCAGGATATCCCCTTCCGCTGAGACTGCTTCCCCCCTCTTCCCCTGCTCCTGCCACAGCCCCATAAGGGGCGAACACCCCATTCAAACCCACTGCTGCAGCTTCCTGGCCGGGCAGCCTGCGGCAAGTTACTTAACCTCACCGAGCTTCTCTTTCTTCATCCGTAAATGGCGCCAAGAAGAGTTCTAGCTTCAAGACTGATGTGGAGACCGAGTCTGTTAATGTGTAAACGCCACACACATGACAAGCCCTGGAATGGACGTAACGAATTTTATGGCGTGTGCGCCGTGGTGTCGGATATGCTGTTGAAGGGGTCGGGGATACAGCCGTGAACAAACAGACCGAAGCCTCTGCCCTCAGTAAATGTCAGCTCCGATTTATGCGTCCGTTTCCGTGACTGTTCTCTCCACCTGCCCGCAAGGTGGGACAGCGTCCGGTTCCTCCGAGCCTCAGACACCCGGCTCGGGGGCTGGCGTTGTTTGCAAAGTGAAGGCAAGTTCTCTGATTTGGGGATTCCCTTGCCATTCCTGATTTCCCTGGAGAGGTTATGGCACCTGAGGGAGCCCCTCAAGGGCAAGGGACATTGTAGGGTCAGGCAAACAAGTCTGCGAGGCCCTCAGTCTCTCTCTCAAGCTGCCGCCCCTTTAGGGGGCTGCGCACTCTTGCAGGGAGGTCCCTCCTCAACTGGGGGATCCCGGAGCTGGAACAGCTGCGTGTGAGGCAGGCGTGTCGCCGGTGACAGAATCCCAACCCAACTGGCTAAAGCAGTAAAGGAAATCCATTGGTTGAGGGAACCCCTACGTGTAGCAAGGGTTCGGGTGTGGTTGGTGTTTCCGCATCTTTGAGGTCGGCCTTCTTCTGTGTCGGTCTCGTTCTCTGTTAGAATCTGCCCAGGTGGTGGCAAGAGTCCCAGGGAAGACTCTCATTGGCCCACTCTAAGCCCTGTGCCCCATTCCTGAAGCAGTCATTGGTGGCCAGCGGAGTGGGATATTCTCATTGGCCAGGCTCAGAGCAGGGGGTGGGGTCATCTCCTTCCAAGCCCGGCAGCCTGACGAGACGGGTGGGGTGGCTTCTGACAAAGAAGCGATGGACAGGCCCCTCCCCAAATGGATGCACGAACGGGCCCTGTCTGGGAGCACGTGGAAGGGCAGAAGGTGTCTTTGGATTCCAGGGGCTGCTGACCAAAAGCTTGGGGTTTGCTCACGGCTACGAGGAAGGGGTGCTTCTGGAGAGAAGGCCAGCATTTCTGCTGTTGTGGGGGTGGGTGCACAATTTTGACTTATATTTGGATTCCTTTCTGGGACCATACGCCTGGAAGGAGAAGGGAAGGGACATCGCCAGGCCCCTGCTCGGTGCCCCGCACTGGGCTAAGCTCTGCATGCTTTGTGACGCCAGAAGCAAGCGTGGGCTTTGGAAAGAAACTCCAGAGAGGTAAGCGAGGAGGAACAGACCGGACGCCTACATCCAAATCCTGGTTCTGCCACTTCCTCACTGTGTGGCCTTAGGCAGATTGCTTGACCTCTCTGTGCTTCAACTTCTTCACCTTAACAATACCCATATTCAAATGGGATCGATAATACCCAATGTTGCTCCTGTCTAGATTAATTAGCTAGATCATGCTATATTAGCAAATTAGCTAAAGTATTTCGAACAGTGCCCGGTGCACTGTAAACTTCCAATAAATGTTAGTCATGGTTTTGGCCCGTCTTGGCTGCTGTAACCAAAACGGCAATTGACTTCTCACAGTTCCGGAAGCCGGGACGTCCAAGATCAGGGTTCCGGCAGATGTGGTGGCTGGAGAGGGCCTGCTCCCTGGTTCACATCTTCTCTCCGTGTCCTCAGATGGTGGAGGCAGGGATCTCTCTGTGGGGTCTCTCATAAAGGCACTCACCCCGTTCGTGGGACTCCACCCTCATGACCTAATTGCTTCCCAAAGGCCCCGCTTTCTAACACCCTCACGTTAGGGATGAGCTTTCCACATATGAACATTGGGCGGGGGCGGGCAGGGGGGACGACACAGACCTTCAGTTCGTAACAGGTCATTATCATCATTACTTCCTTTACTGCAGTTCATTGGAGGAGGGGAGTAGAAAGTGGGATTAATGGTGGAATTCAAGGCATGGCAGCAGGGTTTACCAGGCACCGGTTCTGGGGGCGCGGAGGATGCCCTTCTGGAATCCAAAGTTCAGACCCCCAGAGGCTGCACCTTCATTTGCATCCGTGCTTATCTCCTGGGGGGGGGGGAGGGTCGTCTTCAGACTTACCTGCTTCACACACCTGTCCCAGGATGCGCATCTTTTGGAAGCGGCTGGTTCCGGCTGCCTGTTGGCATTGCCTTTCTCTCTCCCCCCTCTCCCCACACCCCCGTGTTGTAAGGCCCCAGGCCAGTGAGACCCAGAAATGAGGAGTCAGCATTGTCATGGCAACCAATTTTCATCTGTGGCTTCAGGGCCTCTGGGGGCAGAAGATGAGTCTCGGCCCCTAGGACTGGCCAGCGTGGGCCTTTCTCCGTGACCTGGCTTCTCCCGTGAAGCCTCATCTGGGTGTCTGTGGTCCCCACTCGTCTCGTCTGTCATCTAAGACCTTAGAGCATTGGCAGTTACCATGGAAACAGCTCTTGAGGCAAAACTGCCCACGTGGGCTGAGGAAATATTCCTCAAGAAAATGGGGGGATTGCCAGACTCCTTGGCGCTCTGAGGGGGCCCCGACTCCCGGAACCTCCGAGGACTGCCACTTCTGGGTGGACCCAGAGCTGGCGGAAGGGTCCTCGCTCAGCTCGCGGGGCCCCTTGCTGGCCTCCTGTCTCCAGTCTTCCCTCTTCCAGCATGGCCCCCATATCAGCGGTGTGGGTTAGAGCTGGGCTCATTTCAGAATGATGGACATCCCTCTGCTCAAAGGCCATCCGTGGCTCCCTATTGCCTCCACGATAAAGTCAGTGCCTTGCAAGGGTCTTTCTCCCAGCCCGGTCTCCAGCCGTCCCACTCTCCACACACGCACTTACCATGCTCGATGAAGCCTGTGTGCCTTCACGCACGGATCTGTCTTCGCGGATGCCTCCTGCCTCCCTGGCGCCCCATAGCAAAGGCTTTGCACTCTCCGAGGCTCGGCCCCAATGCCACCTCCACCGAGAAGTTTCCCCTGATTTCCCCAACCAACTTCCCTTTGCTTTGTACAGATCCAGGGTCACAGTCTCAGCGGCCAACGGGGCCGGGAGGGAGACACAACGACTAGTGTGGGGATCAAGACTATAAAAGGGAGGGTGGAGACTGCGGAGAAGCCCATCCTGTCTGTGATGCAGTATGACCAGTTCGCTGCAAGCCTGGACTTACGGGTGACATCTCAGAGCATCTACCATGCCCCTGCACCCACCTCCCCTACATGACGGCAGAGACTGGGCCATCTGACGCCCACAGCTTCTAGCGGGGAGCGTGGCCCACTAGCAGCCATCTGAATAGATGCTTGAATGCACAGGTCTGTGCTGTTTCCTGAACCCATCGAATGTGCTCCTACCTCAGGGCCTTTGCACTTGCCGTTCCTCCTGCCTTTAATCAGATAGTCACACGTCTCCCTCTTCCTATGTTCTGGTTTCTGCTCAGAGGTCACCTTCTCAGAGATGTCTCCTCTGGGCACTCCACCTAAAATAATGCTCTTCCCCCCCCCCCCCATGCCCTGTTCCTCTTTATATTTTCTCTGTAGCACCTACTACCGTCTGCCACTATATAATCATTTGATTTTTTTTTCCAGCACTTACAAGATGCTTCCAATGCACCAGGCATGCTTCTAAAACGTTACCAGTGTAAACTCATTTAATCCTTAGAGTCGCCCCATGCGGGAGGCGCTACTCACCAGGGCTGTTTCTCGGCTGAGGACACTGAAGCACAGAGAGGTGTAATGACTCCCCCAAGGTCACACAGCGGGTGGGTGGCAGAGCAGGGACTCAAACCCAGGCAGTCTGGCTCCAGAGGCATTTGCCTCCTTGGCACCTACTCGTTTATCTGTTTGCTCCCATTCCTCTTCCGAGGATGCCAGCCTCTTGAGGCAAGTGCCGTGTCTCTGTTCCCTGCTATATCCCCAGGACCGAGACCCAGGCCTGGAGCCTAATGGATGTTTGATAAATATTTCTTGGAAGGATGGAGAAAAGGAGACCCAAGGATCAGAAACGTGGAGGGAAGAATCCCTGGCCTCTGGAGCTTTCCATGAGCCCGATGTCAAGGCCATCTTGCCGGAAGTTTCTCAGCCTCCCGGAGGGTTTGAGTCAGCTTGTCTGGGCGAGGCCCCGGCCCACCCTCCCTCGTCCTCCAATAGGGCCTCTGTTCTCTGACCTCTCCCAGGCAAAGGTGCCAAACCGCACTCCTGAAGCCCCAGGCCCATGCTGCGCACACTTCCTCCCGTGACGGGGCCACGGAGGAGAACGTTCCAGGCCGGAGGCAGGAAGTCTCCGAAACAAGGTGGCCTGGGGTGAACGGGGCCGGGGCGGGGCTGTCCTTGGCCAGATGTGCCAGAGCCTCAGCGCCGCGGAGGACGTCAGAAGGCTGGAAAGGGGCCTGGGACCCGAGGCTGCAGCCTGCCGGTGCCTCTGATGTATCCAACGTGCCCCGACTTCTGACCCTAATCCGAGAGGTTCCAGAGAAGGCCGGTGCCCTGCCAGCTTCTCCTTGGACCCTCAAACAGTAGCTCTGCTGAGGGAGCCGTGGGGACGCATTTCCCAGGTCCTTTCCTATGACATTCCCCAGTAATCGTGATTGCGACAGGCACTCCGCCGAGGGTTCCATCGAATGGTCGCGGCCCCTGGATGTAGACGCTAGGGAGGAGAAGCCCGAGGCCCAGGGAGGTGAGGTAACTCATCCCAGGTCACACAGCCTGCAAGTGCTGGAGCTGGGGTTACCGAACCTGATTCCAGGAAGAACCAGAAGAGAAGCCGCATTCTACCCATTGCTCCCTTGGGGTTGGGGGTGGGGCAACCTGGGGAAGGATCATGAAACTTGTTTGAAATTGAGTTTTCTCTGCCAAATGGGAATAAGGGGGAATTGGCATCGGGGGAGTCCCCACGAGGGGCTGCCTCTTTTGCTAGGCGCATCCCGTGGGCCGTTTTCCTTCCATTTCACAGCCCGTCGGGCGAGCTCCGCGTTCCAGGAGCAGAAACGGGGGGTCAGAGATGCGGAGAAAACGGGGTAGAGCCCACACAGCCAGGGCCAGCTCCTGGCTACGCCGGGATCCTCTGTGAGGACAGAGCGGGCACAAGAGCTCGGTTTCAGCCGAGGGTTTCAACCAAGTTGAAAAATGCTTCGCGGAGGCCCTCGCAGAGGATGTGGGGAGGGAGAGGGGGCCGAGCTGAGGGCAGGGATCGCAGTGGCCACACTTCGTCATCCGGCCGGGGCGGCGTCTGGTCTGGGAGGGGGAGGCTCAGAGGAACCACCGGCTGCGGCCTGGCTCCCATCCCCTCCGCTGCCTCCAGACACATTCCAGGCTCATCTTCAAGTTCTGTCGGTTTCTGGAAGCCCGGCCCTCTGCTTTGGTTCAGAATCTGCTAAGTGGATTCAGCCCAGCTTTCTCCTCAGTGGGGGACAGGGCTGCTGCTGGTTCTCCCAAGTAAATCTCCATCCGATTTTTCTCTACAAATGTTTGCTGAGCACCTGCTGTGCGTGGGGCACTCTGTGGACCCACATTATTGCTTCTTGACAGGCTCATGGTAACTCTAGGAGGGAGGTCATAATATCAGCCCCATTTTACAGATGGGAACACTGAGTCTTGGAAAGGAGAGAGTTTGTTCATGGTTGCTTAGCTAAGAAGGGCATTTGAACCTGGTGGCTTAGCCACTGGGCAGCTTGGAGCAGGGGAATGAGCCCGAGACAACCTTGTCATAGTTAGTAAGGACCCCAGACCTGCTGACCGGGTGAGGAAGGGGAGGTTTATAAATCAGCCTTCAGCCACTGGGCCAGAAATCTTAGAACTGCAAGGGGTCCCAAGAAAGCACTTTATCCAGATTCCATGATTTTCTCAAAGGAAGATTTTATTATCGCCATTCCATAGGCAACTCAACAACGGCTCAGAGAGGTAAAGCAATTTGCTCAGGGTCACACAGCGTGGAGCTGGGCCATACTGTCTTTTTTAGTGCCACGAGGCTGGCAATCGACGGACGCTTGGCCCATTCAACCGTGGCATTTTTTTTTTAAATCTTTTTTAATGCTTATTTATTTTTGAGAGAGACAGAGACAGAATGCAAGTGGGTTAGGGGCAGAGAGAGAGGGAGACACAGAAGCGGAAGCAGGCTCCAGGCTCTGAGCCGTCAGCACAGAGCCCGACGCGGGGCTCGAACTCACAAACCGCGAGATTACAACCCGAGTTGAGGTCGGACGCTCCACCGACTGAGCCACCCAGGTGCCCCCCAACCGTGGCATTTTTTAAAGCTGGAAGGGAGCCTTCGACACCGTCAACACCAACCTCCTTGTTTTACAGACGGGGAAACCCAGGCCCCCAGGGGGTCAGGGATTTACCTAAGGGCGTTGTCAAGTAGACCCTGTAAAGTATAAAGACCTCTGCCTCTCAGTGGCCATGTGACCTTGGGTGAGACTCCACCCCCCAGGCCTCTGCTTCTTCAACTCTAAATTGGCCGTAGTAATGACCCCACCGTCGCATGGGGTTCGTGTGAAGGACGTACACGAAGAGCTTCTCAGCGTCCTGACGCACATCGTGCTCAGTAAAATACCGTTATTTGGATGATGATATTTAATAACATTTAACCCTGAGAGCCTCGGAGTCTAGGCTCCGAGCCCCTGCTGTGAGCAGGACCCTGAGCACATGCCCTGGGCGGCACCTGGCCGGACGCGGGGGGGGGGGGGGGGGGGGGGGGGGGAGGGGACGGCGACCCCCGTTGGCAGCCGTCTCAGACCACATCCTGAGCAGCTCATGTCATCGCGCCCAGTGCCTTCTGGATAAGCTCGGGGATTGCTTGCGTGAGCGGACACAAGGCTGGCTTTAGGGGATTAGGCAAGTCGGGTGCTGGGCCTCGTAGTCTAGGGGGATATAAGCATGGGGGAATTTGTTTACAGGTCACCTCCAGGGGCTGGGGCCGTGTTTGTGGGAAAAGGCGCAAGCTATCTGCCTGGCGGCTTTGGATGCAAGCTGAGTAGTTGCAAAGACACGCAGTGTTTGTGCGTCAGACCCACTGTTGGGGCCAGAGTGGCTTCTCAGCCTGGAAGGAGAGACGTCCACCCAAACACTCTTGCTAGGGGCCTAGGTGGCTGGGAATGACTGCTGGGTCTGCAATCAGATAGGGGGGCCGGGTTTGCAAGGAAGTGTCCACACTCTACCTGGGCCCCAGGGCCTGCGGCCAAGGCAGGGTCTCATTTGGGGCCGGGATCCATCCTGGGCTCAGTCCTAGAGGAGGCAGGGGCCTTAGGGACTTCGGTAAGGAGCTGGTGCTGCTTCTAAGGAGGGCTCGTAAGCAGAGAGCGTTGCAATGTGGTTTGCGCTTTGAAGAGCTCTCTCTGGCTACCAGGTGGGGAATGAAATCCGAATGGAAACGAGTGGCTGGTTGGGGGCCTGTCACCACCATCCGGGTGGGCAGAAGTGGCGGGCAGGTCTGCGAGCTGTTGATGGACAAAACGGGCAGGATCTGACAGATATGGGGGTAGAGGGTAGGGAGTGTGGTTAGGGTCATAGCCAGAAACTGATGACCGGCTCAAACAGGGAGACAGGAGAGCCTAGGCTCAGAGGGCTCAGAAAGGGGTGGACAGTATAGGGGATGTTCTCTCTCTCTCTCTCTCTCTCTCTCTCTGTCTGTCTCTCTCTCTGTCTCTCTCTCTCCAGCAGCCCAGGGCCAGCCCTGCATGGAGACCTTGGTGCCCCAGGCTGGGGGCCAGAGGAGGGGTCTGTACTTCGATCCAGGTGGCACGGCTGTGACCGACTCAGGAGACTCTGCCGGGAGGGAGCCTGACCTCCCTCTCGTCCTGCCCTGTCCCCCCTGTCGGGCTCTCAAAGAGCCTTGTGATGTCATTCCTGTGGGTCCGCCTGTAGGACACAGAGCCGGGGGGAGTGGATCTGGGGACAGACAGAGCACACCCGGGAGGAAGGAGTGGTGTTCTAATGCGGGGGAGGGGAGACCAGGCAGTAGAATGGATATTTGGGGGGGTCTCCTGCTTCTGTGCACTCGTCTGCTGTTGGAGGTTTCCTGGGGCCTCTGGTCTCTGAGCAAGTGGGTTGTCCGGGTCCAGGGTTATAGGCTCCTGGCTCTTGCCCACGCCTACGGAGCCCTAAGCTCAAACATGGCCCCATCCAAACCACAAGAAAATGGGACAGGCTGTCAGGCGGCCAGCACTTTCTAGCTTCACTGCAGTGACTCAGTGTGAGCTTCCAAGTGTGGGCGTGGGACCAGGGAGGAAATTCTCTCCCAACACCGAGCTAATTCCGTCCGGGGGCTGGCTGCCAGCCCGTGGCTGGAGTATCTGCGGTGCTGGTGGTTTCGAGGTTCCTGAGTCCTCGGAGCTGGGGATCCAGCAACTGAAACCCCTAATGTGTCTCTCACAGCCATCTGCCCGGTCTCTCTGCCCGGAAGGGCGGGGGACTGGTAGGTGGGAGCAACCGGGAACTCTGGCAGCAAAGACCTCAGAACCTGCAGAGGCCGTCTGGGCCAGCAGGAGGTGAGGATAAGGCTGGGGAGGGACATTTGTGGAGGAAGAGTGGCCGAGGCTATGATCTGGGGCAACCAGAAATAGCAGCTTTGGGGGGCAGAGCGTCCTTGGTTCAAAGCTTAGGCTAACGCTTACGGTCTGGGTGAGCCTGGCCTGGCCACTTCACCTCTCTGAGTGAGCCTCCATTGGCAAATCTGTGCAGGGAAGGTACAGAGGGGGGAGCCCTAAGGTGGGTGACGTGCCAGGCAGAGTTCTAGGCCCTGGGGATACGCCACACACGAGACAGACGGAGACCCTCTCCTCTGTGGCTTAGGGAGGGTCACTTGCTCTGTCTGGACCTCAGTTTCCCCGGCCACAAAATGGGATGCCCTCTGGGGGAGAGCTTGGAGAGAGCCAGAGGAGAGGCATCTGCGGCCGCCCATCTGGACCTTGGGAGCAGGCCGTGGGGAGGGCAAGAGCCAGGCCAAACGCAAAGGAAGGAGCTTCCTGTTTCCCTGATGGGCTCCCCCACCCATGGGCCCTGCTACACACACGGACAGGGAGAAAGAGAGGCCGAGGAAGAAGCCAGCAGAGAGAGTCCCCGACAGACAGACGACAGACAGAAAGGGAGCCGAGTCCTTCGCAGACTTGGGGCCCTCGTTTAGCAAAGGGGCCCGCAACAGAGACCCAGACAGGAAGCGAAAGGCACACAGCTGCTGCCCAGATGCCCCTCAGCCCTGCCATCCCCTGAGCCCATGGGGACACGGGCCAGCGGAGAGCAGCTGGAGGAGGTGGGGCCTCGGACTCATACGGACCGGATTCAAATCCCTGCACTGCCACTAACCAGCTGTGTGGCTTCAGGCAAGCAAGCCCGCCCCCGCCCCCTCTGGCCTCAGATGTCCCCTTGATAAAGCAGGATGGAGGACAGCCACCCTTGCAGAGCGGGACAGGGGGAGGTCCAGGTGGTGCAACCCAGCCTCCCAGCCAGGGCCAGGGAGCGGCAGGCTCCGCACTCCCTCGCAGGATGGATGGATGAGCTCCCATCTCCGGGAGACTTTCCCCATGGCACTGGGGTCGTGACACAGTCCCATTCGGGCCATTGACTGGACACAGAGGGGCCCCATAGAAAAATCACAGGGAACCTGGAAACACATCTGGCCCCATCTGCAAAATGCATGCCGTGAACCCCGCCAGATAAATCTCGTGGGGGCTCTCGGGAGGTTCCCGGGGAGCAAAGACCAGAGAATTCCAGAATGTTCCGAGGAGGCCAGGTGGTAGACAAGGAAAGAGAGTGGGTTGGGCAGTTCAGCAGGCTCTGAGTTTGAAACCCCGCATGGCACCTGCCTGCTTGGAGCTTCCTCCTCCGTCCAGAATGACTCATTTGACCTGCCTGGCTGACCTACCTGTGGGCACATTACTTACCTTCTCTGGGCCTCAGTTTCCTCATCTGTAATAGTGCTTAGAACAGTGCCTAGCCTGTAGTGAGGGCCATCTGTTTGCTTAATAAAAATTAAGCAAATGACATCCACCTGAGGGTTTTGCTCTCGACGGCAGGAGAAACCCTTTGTGAACTTGAGCCCGGACCTGTCCTGGGCCAGGGCTGGGCTTGCCGAGGAGGTCGGAGGCCTTGGGTGCCACAGAGCCAGCTTAACTGGGCCAGTGTTTCCACTGGCTCAGCCAAGTTCATTCCCAGTTTGAAAAGAGGCTTCGGGGGGGGGGGGGCACCGAAGTCCCCTGGGCAGGGCCAAGGCTGTCAGGCCGAGCGTGGCTTCATCAGGGATCCAGGCGTGGGCTGAACACCGTCGGAGCATGAGCACCAGGCAGGGATTTGGAGTGTCTCTTTGTTTGCTCTTGGTTTTTCTGGACCTCAGGAGAGGAAAGAGGGCTCACATAATGACACCCCTCCGTCCATTCTCATTTGCATCACTGGCCGCTCGAAGCCCCCCCGCACTTGACCTCCCTTTCTTCCTGGCATTCATTTCTCTATACTTCTCCCTCCCACCCCTGCTCCCACGGGGCTATCCTAATCCGTTCAGTGTGTAGCTTGTTATCTGGTGGTGTTCTTGCCAGATGTTTGTTCCCGTTTTGTGTGCGTGCGTGTTTTCGATGCCCTTAAGTGCTCCTATGGTTAGGTGGTTTTAAGATGCTCCGAATGCCAATGCCGTGTGTACTGTGCATGATCTGTCACTTCTAGCAGCTTATGGCATTCCCTGGTCCCCTCTCCCACAGTGGACCTTCAGGGGTCTCCAGCTTCCAGCCGTCAGCAGACGCATGTGTGTGCCTCCTTAGACCCCAGATCCTGTTTTAGCACACACACTGTTTTAGCACACACACACTGTTTTAGCGCACACAATCTCCCCAAGGTCTCCTGCCCCTGTGGGCCGGCACCTTTGGCTTTTGTTAGAGGATCGACCTCCGGACCTCCGGGGCTGGGAGTGCCTGGGAGTGCCTGGGAATGCACGTGGGCAGGGTGGAGGGATACAAACGCTCGGCCTCCTGGATCACGACCTCCATTGTTCCCAGAGCGCAAGCAAGGGCCAAGGGCACCTTCTGCACCCTTGACTAGCCTCCTCCCCTTCCTGATCCGATTTCTCCACTCCTGTATGGATTTTTTCCCGGAACACTTCCTTAATAAATCACTTTTGCAGGGATCCGCATTGGAGGTTTGCTTCTGGAGAGCCCAAGCCGAGGCATGTCCCCGCAAACGGCACACACGAGTGCCCTGGTGCTTGGTGCCTTCCGGGGCTGGAGGGTGCCCAGGGGTTCACGGGTACCCGCAGGGTGGCCTGAGAGCCTGTGCCCCCATCCTGCCAGCCTGAGGGGTAGCCGTGCCAGCGCTGTATTCTTGCCACAGCCCGGTAGGCACCAAGTCTCATCCAGCCGCGGTTGTCATTTGCAAGTCTTGGAGCATGAATTTGTCACATGCCCATGTTTGGAGGTTTCCCTCCTGTAAATTACCTGTTCGGATGGTTTGAGGTTGTTCTGTTGGGGTTGCTGCCTGTTTGGATTTGAAGGTATTTCTTGTACATTGTACATTTCTTGTACATTTCTTGTACATTGCAGATGGCACTCCCTTGATGGGTGTGGAGATGGTAAATATCTTCCTCCACTGGAGGCGGGGCGTGTGTGTGTGTGTGTGTGTGTGTGTGTGTGCCCGAGTAACCCATCGTAAGGATAGGGCCTGGGTCCCAGCACGGGTGAGGCCATGGGGTAGAGAGCTGGGGGTAAGACTCCCCCAAGCCCAGAGTGAGCCATGTGGAGGAACCGTAAATAGCCGTGTTGGGTTATACCAATGATGGCAGCATGTAGGTGTTAGAGATTGAATCGCATCCCCCCAGATTCATACGTCGGATGAATCTAACCCCAAGCCCCCGACACCTCCGAATAGGACTGTATTTTCAGGGATATGGCCTGTAAAGAGGCGGTTAGGGTAAAATGAAGCCATCTGGGTGGGCCCTGATCCATCATGACGGGGCTCCTTGTAAGAAGAGATCAGGACACAGGCACACACGGAGGCAAGATCACGTAGGACACGGGGAGAAGACGGCTGTGTAGGAGCCAAGGAGAGCGACCCTCAGAGGAAGCCTGCCAGCATCTTGATCCTGGGCTTACAACCTCCAGAGCCATGAGAAAATCAACGTCTGTTGTTTAAACTGCCCGGCCTGTGGTCCCCGGTGACAGCGATGCGGGCTGACTGATACAGTAGGCGTCAGGCTCCATGTTTCCAAAGCCTCGGGGGAGGACGACACCTCCCCCCTTGCAAGTCGTCTGTGACAACACTTCTAATGGGCTTGGCACCCACCACATAGAAGTGTCCAGTAAATCACGATGTCAGCAGTTAATGCCACACGTGCTTACTGAGCACTTACTGTGCACCGGGCACTGAGCCGGAGACTGGTGAAGGAGGAGTGTCTGTTATCCAGCAGGCTTTTGGGGGGTGCTGGGGGCAGCAGGTGGGACACAGTCAGCATCAGAGGGAGAGGCCTGGGAGCTGGCCAGAGCGTAGATGAAGGGAGCAGTGGGGTCAGAACCGGGTACTGATAGAAAACTGGTGGACGCGGATTACGTCCACCCCTCCCTCCCCAAACAATAACAACAACGACAAGGACAAGAGTGGCCTTATGCGCTACAGGGATTTAAATGCTTCACGCACATTACTTCGCCTCCCTGTGCCTCAGCGTCCCCATCTGAAAATGGGTGCAATCGTGTCCCGGCCCCGGAAGGCTGTCGTGTAAGAGGTGGGTAAGATGTGTGTGGCCCGCTGTCCAGTCACAGGAAGTGCTTAATGATCCGTGGTGAACTTTCCATGCCCCAGGCAGTGCCCCCAGAGCCCCTGGAACAAACACCGCCTCCTCAAGCCTCACGAGAGCCTGGGGGTAGGTCCTCGGACCAGCCCCATCGCGCTGGGATTGCAATGGGGCCCGGAGGCCTTGGTCCCCGTTCCGGCTGCTGTAACAGAATGCCGGAGACTCTGGGGCTTAAGCAACAGACATCTGTCCTCACAGTTCTGGAGGCTGAGAGGTCCAAGGTCACACCTGAACAACTTGCTTCTCCTCTCTGAGCCTCAATTTCAGGACCTACAAAATGGGGATGATAATACCTGCCCTGCCCACTTCTCAGGACTGCTGGGAAGGTGCGCTAAGGCCATAAAGAGAAACAAAGGCGTCCTTTGCTTCATATGTGTCCCGTAGATGTCCAGGCAGGGATGCTAGGGAGGAGGGGGCCTGGAGGCAGGACACTGTCTCGATGACCTGGAGAGTCTGTCCCAGGGGCCTCAGAACAGCTCAACTCCAGGCCTTATTCTAAATGGGTGTAAGTTCAGGGTCACAGGCTGAATCTGGGAGCCAGCCAGGGGAGTTCATTTGCTCCCTGGGCTTCCTGGGCTCTCTGGGGGAGCCGAGGGCAGAAAGGGGGACAGACTGGCCACAGGCTCACCTGCCTGCCTGGGCTGTGATGAACCATGTGCCCCAGACCTCAACCAGATGTCCTGAAAAGAAGGGCAGGGAGGTAGATCCCTGGAGGGGCTAGGACAAGGGGAACAATGAGTAGGTGTCCTGGGGGGGCAGGAGGAGGGGTGGTGTAGACACGGAGAGATGAGCTCCACTTTCTGGAAAGCAAAGCGGTTAAGAGCAGGGCTCAAAGTCTGAGCAATGTGAGCTGGCCACCCGCTGACTGTGCGACAATAGCCTCACTTCCTCACCCTTACATTGGGAGTGACAGCAGCACCACTTCTGGGGACCTGGGGGGTTGTGTGAGCTGATACAATGAAAGTATTTATACAGCGTTCCGGGCTGTTGCAGGTACCCAGTCAACTATCACTTATCACCGCGGACTAAAACCAATAGAAAGTATAACTAGATCCAGGCATGAAGAGTAACCAAACCAACGTAGAAGCCAGACCAGCTGGGTTAATACGGTTGCTGCCTCTGACCTGCGAATGTGACTCTGAGCTTCCTTGTGGCCACATCGAAAAGGGAAACATGATCAGTTGTAGAACCTGGATGACCTAGAATGAGGAAACAGCCCAGTTCCCCCGGGGGAAACAACGTTGTTCCTTACCTTGAATTCTCCTGGGCATTTCTCACCAAGCAGGGGCCTTCATAAAGGGCACCCGAGGGAGGCAGTGGGCAGTGTCATGGACCAGGATATACACAGCATTGCAGATGTGATTTTCATGTGGAGCCGCTTCTAGGGGCCTTGAAGGAAAGGCGAAGGGAAGCCTGGGAAGGTGGCTCCGGGAAGGCAGCTCCATAGGAGGGTCAAGAACATGGGGCGCCCGGGTGGCTCGGTCGGTTGAGCGTCCAACTTCAGCTCAGGTCATGATCTCGCCGTCTGTGAGTTCGAGCCCCGCGTCGGGCTCTGTGCTGACAGCTCGGAGCCAGGAGCCTGCTTCGGATCCTGTGTCTCCCTCTCTCTCTGCCCCTCACCCACTCATGCTCTGTCTCCCTCTCTCAAAAAATAAATAAACATAAAAAAAAAAAAAGAATGTAATGAAGGTCTGAACTCTTAGGATTCAGAGCTAAGGCTTAGAGAGCTGGGAGTCGTAAGTGGCAGGACTGGGGACTGCTAATCCCTCGGGGAAACGGGGAGCCCAAGACACTTCTCACTTGGGATCCTTGGAGGTCCAACTTCCCAGCTGTGTGGACTTGGGCAGGTTGCTTCACCTCTCTGAACCTCAGTTTTTGCACCTGTAAGTCAGAGCTACCCTTTCAGGGCTGTAGGGAACATGCCTCGCCAAGCACGTTTCACACATGCTGAGCGTTCAAATAAATGTTGGTTATGCGTATACGCCTATCGTGGATATACAGTTCCACACACTTTTTCTCAGAAGCTTCCTGATTGTTTAAGGACTACAAATAGCTAGAATTTTATGGCTCTTTAGAATTTACAGTTGGCCAAGGGTTCATTGTCACTACATGTGACCCTCCCAACAAAATGAGGGGGGCTTTCTTACCCCTATTTGAGAGACGAAGAGAAACAAAATCTTCGCCTGTGTCTCCCTTGACCCGCCCTTGAACCCAGGACTGGGGAGGCCAGTGGGGGGGACCTATGGGTCCTGCGGCCTTCCAGGCCCCCTTCTACCTTTCGAGGCAAAGGCCATTTTAGGAGAGAGTGGAAGCCTGGGACAGAATAACAACAACAACAACAACAACAACAACAACAACAGCATAGTGTTTACCCTGTTCTAAGAACTTTACATGTGACGTTGAAACTTCACCACCATCGCATGATCCGGCCCATTTTACAGATAAGACAACCGAGGCGCGGAGCCGATAGCTGACTTGCCCGTGGTCACAGGAAGTTCATGCAGACCCAGGATCGGGGAGCTGGCGGCCTGGCCAGGCCCCAGAGTCTGTGTCCTTGGCTCCTGTGCTGTACGGCCTGGGCTGGCACAGAAACGGGCTCAGGGCAGGAAGGGTGTGTGTCCGGATGGGCCGAGGGCTGACCTGTGATGAAACACTCCCCCAGGAGGACTCAGGGGGAGGGCACACGTCAACGGGGGACACTGATGAACTCAATTCCTAGTAGACTGAGGGGGCGGATGGACAGACAGGCCCAGAGGTTGTCAGCACCACTCTGTGCTGCTTTGGCCCGGCCAACCCCCATCCCTGCCCGGAGACGGTGAGACACGGCCTGTGACCCCGAGCCGCTCCAGCCCAGCCGGAGAGCCAGACATGACGTTATCTGTGTCCAGTGCCTTTCTGGAGACGTGATGCAAAGTGCGGGGTCCCTGCTCCTCTCCACCCTCCTCTTGGGGCTCAGACGCCTCCCCCGTTGGCAGCGGGGGAGGGGGTGCAGAGACGGCCTGGCACGTTCCCTCATTCTCTGAACTCCTAGCTGTCCTTGAAAACTCAGCTCAGATCCTGCCTGCCCTGAGAAGCACAGGACTGGTGCCCAGGCTGGGGAGCACCCCCTCCAGGCTTCTTCGAGCTTCCTGGCCTTGCCCCAGCTCACCTCTGTCTTGTGCCCTGTGATTGGCCGTGAGCTCCTGTGGGACGGGACCCTGGGGGAAGCCATTTCCTTGTCCCCGGGGCCTGCACAGCCCGGCACAGGGAATGTGGACATGGTCATTTCTTCCTCGAGGACACGCTTGGTGGCTGTCATCAGACCGTGATTTCCGGGGCAGCGTGTAGAGATGGTGACCGCCCTGGTTCTGCAGACCTCGTTCAAATTCTGGTTCCCCCACCCCCTGCCTGGATGGATGTCTTGGGCGAGCGTTCTCATCTCCCTCAGCCTTGTCGGTGCCCGTCATGGGGCCAAAGCAAGGGCATCCATAGCAAATGCTCAGCACGGTCCCTGGCCTCCATCGTTATCACGAGCACCAGTCACATTCCCCCCAGTTACGGGGGGCGGGGGGAGCCGTATTCGGCCCATCTTCTGTTTGCATTCCAGGGTCACAGGAAGCCCCCCGGGACCCCTCACTGGGCACCTCTGGAATATTCTCCCAGCCTGCAGTATGGCATGACACCCAAGCAGGATGGTGCTTTAATTCTGAATCCCTTGAGCCCAGGGCCCTCAACGGGATTTTCCAAGTGGCTTTTATTTAATGAAAGCTAAAGATGACTTTTCTGCAATGAAATACCACCTCAAACCCATTAAGGACCAGTAATGCGTTTATATGGTGGAAGGTCGGCGTTATTTATAACAAAGCATCGATTGGCAGTCTCACCGGCTGAGCTTCTGGTTTGGTTCCCATTCGTCAGGATGGGGAGAGCCTGGGTGGTGGAAAGTGCATGGGCTCTGGGCTGTCGGAGCCCTGGGTTCCAATCCCACGGTTTACCCCGGGCCCTAACTGAATCACTAATATTTTTTGATCACGTGCCAGCACTGAAGCAACGCGCCGTATTTCTGATGCCTGTAATTTTTACACCCATTCTGTTTAGTAGTGAGTATTCCCATTCTATCGATGACGAAACTGAGGCTCCGAGAGGAGAAGTCGTGTATCCAAAGCCACATAGCTGGTAGGTGGCCAAAGCTGGGTTTGAACCATGCCCGTGAGACCACCTCCAAGACCTCCCAACTTGCAAACTCCGTGGACTCTCAGTCTGTTCTTCCTTAGGTTGGGAAAATACCCAACAACGTTGTTATGGGAAGTGGGGAAAATACCCAACAACGTTGTTATGAGAAGTATGGTAGGTGCTCGGTGAATGCATTTGTGTCTGTCTCCTCACCGGGCTGTTGTGACAGCAGGTCTGTGTGATCCGCGACACCCATAGGGCCCAGGGAATGCCAAGTGAGCAGGACGCTTCTCTCTCTGGGCCTCAGTTTCCCAGATCCCAAACAAGAATCACAACACCTGCCTCAAAGAGCCCCTGGAAAGAGAAACTAAGGGAATCACAGTTCTTGGCACATCGTGGGTGCTCAGGACCGTTCCTTTTCTGTCTTCTGGGTGCCTCGAGTGTTCTGGGTCTGCCCTGGCAGAATATTTGCATCGAACCATCCACACGCTCTCCCCTGTGCCTTCCCCACACCCACCCCTGACTCAGAGTCTCATCTGTGGATGTGCTTGGGTGGGGAGGAGGTGGGGGTTGGGATGAAGGGTCCAGCCGTTAATCTGGGTTCACGGGGCTCTGTCGCCTTCCAGCCTCCAACCTCTGCTTTCTCCTCTGTAAACTGGGAGTAATGACAATAGATTGTATCTGTGGCTCTGAGTGCACCCAACCCCTGGCTCTTGGACCTGGATCCAACCACTGCCTCCTCATCTTTCCTGCAGGTGTTCCTAGCTGTGCCCTGGGACCGATTGGCCAAGGACCCCACTGGAGAGCTTTGGACACCCTAACAGTGAACGGTGAGGGACTTTTGCGGTCTGAACAAATGTCCAGAGGGCACCCGTGGGGGACCCGTGACGAGGTAGGGGCACTGGAGGATGCCAGCACAGCTGTCTCCTGGGTTTTGGAAACATGGCTGGAGCCACGTCCACAGCGTTATCCACCCCTCCTTCATGGCCCTTAGCGTCATTGCAGTTCTGCCATGATTTGAGGAGCTTGATGAATGCTCTCTCCCTCAGTGGACTGTAAGGGGAAGGGGAGGGTCCCCGAGAGGCAGCGACCATGGTTGTCAGGAGGATAGACCCTGAGGCTGGGGTCTGACTCGTGGCCCCGCCTCTTCTCAGCTGTATGACCTTGGGTAAGTGACTTCAGCTCTCTAGACCTCAGTTTTCCCATCTGTAACATGGGCTTTGTTGTGAAGCAAGTAGTTAAGCAGTCAAGATACTACGCCGGCCCGGCTCAGAGTCGGGCAGGACACTGTCGGTCTTGCTGGTGTTGGTCAACCTCTTAGAGCCAGTTCCCCTAACGACTCCTGTCTCTGCTCACAGAGAATGGGGGACAAGGATTACAACACCTCCTTCTCCTACGACGAGGAGTACTCGGATGATTTTGAACCCATCATGGTTTTGGAGGAGTCTTCTCCCCTGGAAGGCAAGGTGACCAGGATCTTCCTGGTGGCGGTCTACAGCATTGTCTGCTTCCTCGGGATCCTGGGCAACGGGCTGGTGATCGTCATCGCCACCTTCAAGATGAAGAAGACGGTGAACACCGTCTGGTTCCTCAACCTGGCCGTGGCGGACTTCCTGTTCAACGTCTTCCTCCCGATCCACATTGCCTACACCGCCATGGACTACCACTGGGTCTTCGGCACGGCCATGTGCAAGATCAGCAACTTCCTGCTCATCCACAACATGTACACCAGCGTCTTCCTGCTGACCGTCATCAGCTTCGACCGCTGCATCTCCGTGCTCCTTCCCGTCTGGTCCCAGAACCACCGCGGCGTGAGGCTGGCCTGCGTGGCCTGCGTGGTTATCTGGGTCCTGGCTTTCTTCCTGAGCTCTCCGTCCCTCGTCTTCCGGGACACGGCCCACGTGCACGGGAAAACGTCCTGCTTTAACAACTTCAGCCTGTCCGCGGCCGGCTCCGCCCCGTGGCTCCCTCGCTCCGGGCTGGACCCCACGGGCCTCAGCCGCCACGTGGTGGTGACGGTCACCCGCTTCCTCTGTGGCTTCCTGGTCCCCGTGCTCATCATCACGGCCTGCTACTTCACCATCGTCTGCAAGCTTCGACGCAACCGCCTGGCCAGGACCAAGAAACCCTTCAAGATCATCGTGACCATCATCACCACCTTCTTCCTCTGCTGGTGTCCCTACCACACCCTCTACCTGCTGGAGCTCCGCCACGCCACCGTGCCGGGCTCCGTCTTCAGCCTGGGTTTGCCCCTGGCCACCGCCATTGCCATTGCCAACAGCTGCATGAACCCCATCCTGTACGTCTTCGTGGGCCAGGACTTCAAGAAGTTCAAGGTGGCCCTCTTCTCCCGCCTGGTTAACGCGCTGAGCGAGGACACAGGCCACTCCTCCTACCCCAGCCACAGGAGCTTTACCAAGATGTCATCCATCAACGAGAAGGAGACCAGCATGCTTTGAGCCTCATCCGCGAACCCCTGGTGGACAGGCACTCCGGCCTCGGAGGCCCAGAGCTGTGCCTTCCAAAGACCACCGCAGAAACCCCCTTCAGCACCCGCCAACGCCTGCTAGAGTTTACCTGGGGCTGGCCAGTGCTTTGAGCTGGGAGTCCAGGGCTCGGAACTCCGTCCTTCGAGGGGCGTGGCTGACCGGGCAGGCCGTGGACCGGCATCCCATGCTTCTTGGGAGACCTGCCTTGGCTGACCCAAAGCGAAAAAGGGAGCATTCTTAAAAGCGCTGCCATGAACCGGGATCAGCATAAGACAGAGGGATTAAGCTACCTATTCCGCGCTCCCCTGGAATCACAAACGCGCCACGGGGCGTGTTCCTGGCCTGAGCAGCAGAGGTCAGGGCCAACCCAGTGTGATGCAAACCGCCGCCTCGCCCCACATGCCTGTATCACTGGCCAGCCAGAAATCCTGCCGCCCGCCCGCATCATTTCTCCGGGTGAGGGCAAGTGGAGATGCACAGGTTACCTGGGAGAGGAAGGTGACACAGGCACTCGCGAACTGCCAGGACCACGCACTTGGCTTTCAGATCAGGTGGGAAGACAGAGAACAGGTCCTGAGGAGCCCTGTGGGCTCTGTGAGGGCAGGACATGTGGGGCCTGGGGGAAGGGGTGGAGAGAGAGGAGCAAAGGGCTTTCAGAGGATGCGGCCTGAAGGCACCCGGCCTGGAACCTCCCAGGTGGAGGCCGCTTGGGCCGCAGCTACTTTGGGGGTGGGGGTGGGGGTGGTGTCGGCCCCTCACCCCCGGCCCTGCTCTCACCTTGCACTTGTTGCCTGGGGGCCGGGCCATGGCAACGGCTTCACTCTCAGCTTCTTCCCCATCGTGGGGGTTTTCCCTTCCTTTCCCTATCCACCGCCTCTGGCTGCAGGTGCTCGGATTAAAACACGCGAGGGCAGGGGCCCGGGAAGGAGGGCACCTTCCCCTGCTCCTCAGCTTTCTCAAAGCCTTGCCAGAATCGGCTTCAGGAAACAAGCTGGGGGCGCCTGGCAGGTTGAAGGGCATGTCCGAGGGCTCGGTCACCGATCGCAGAGCCCGGAGCCTGGCCCCTTGAACCGTGCTCTGGAGATGCGGGCTGTGGGGACGGCAGGCGCGGAGCCCCTCCTGGCGCGGCCATGCTGTCTTTTCCCACCTGGGACTGACGCCTCCCTGTGCCACGGTGTCCTTGTCCCATTTACAGATGGCAAAGCTGAGGCTCAGGGAGGGTGGGGAGTAACTCGCCCACTGACACACAGCCGGCAAGAGGCAGAGTTAAGATGTGAACCCAGCTCTGTCTGGCTCCGGAAGCTCTGTCTTGTTGTTGTTTGTTTTCAATGGCTAATGTATCTATTGAGAATTTCTAGACTATAATGGTAGCCTACATTTATTTAGTGCTCCCTATGCTAAACTTATTCCTCCCAGCAGCCTTGACTTCCAATTATTACTTCCCTTTTACATATGAGGTATCTGAAGCTCAGAGAGGTTAAGTAACTTCCCTGAGGGCGTCCAGCTGGTCCCTGCCAGAGCCAGCATTGGAAACTAGGTCTATCTGACTCAAATAAGGCCGCAGGATCAGGGTTTTGAGAGAGGCTTGGGGTTTTGACCACAAATATTGATTCGTCAACAGATTAATATAAACATTTCCTCGGCCTATACATCAGCTTTGCAAATAGTTTTTGAAAATGACCCAACATGGCAGAGAAAATACTCTTGGCCTCCAGTTCCCTCGACATCCATCCACACGCGCCCGCCGTGGTTCCCAGCTCCTGCGCCCCCTGAGGCCTCCGGGAAGGCAGTGGGGAGAGAGAGGATGGTCAGGAGGTAGTCGTCGGTGAGCCGGGGACCCTTGGCCTCCCAGTGTCCACACTCTCTCCCAAACGCCATCATCGTGAAGCCAATCCTCCGACAAGATGCAATGAACAGATGTAATGTCTACACGGCGTTGGGCAAGTTCCCGAGGCCCCGGGCTGTTTGGAAATCACACCTCATTAAGAGACAGACTGTTCCTTCCCTTCTTGGGTCATTGTGCTTATGATGAGGCAGCTCTGAAGTGACCCTAAGCCAGGGCGCCCAATGGCTTCAAGAAATCTGAACTTGGACCGGCTGAGAGCAAAAACAGGGAACTTTAAATATTGCCCCGTGCCCCTCGTCATCCCCCCGCCCCCGCCCCAACTTCACAAGTGAAGCAACGAGATGGCATGGGACGTCTTCCAGACCCCAGAGACGGTCACCAGCCACGCAGGGTCTGACCCCCAGGTGATACTTGTTCAGGCGGGTCCCTCACTCCTCCTGGGCCGCGCGACAAGCCAGGAAACCAGCTTGTTGGAAAAGCTGATGAGCGGGAGTAGAATTCAAACCAGCTGTTTTCCTCCTTAGGGTTAGGCCTCTTTCTGGCTGCCCCACCAGTTGTTCCCCATTAAATACTTAAATGCAACCGCGGCATCCTCCTTAATCTTGTCCCTACAGCTTCTTCAAAGGATCTCACAGATGCAAAGGTCCTGCGGCTCACACAGCGTGCGTGCCTGCGTGACTCCGCAGGCAGCCAACATGCTCTGGGTCTGACTAGGCCTCCTCTTGGAGCCGGGACTCGGCCGATGGGGGACGGGGGGGGGTCAGCGCTGCTTCCTGGGTGGGGTTGGTGGGCCAAGGGGGTCCGGGGAAGCGGGCACAGGGACAGGAGCTGAAGGTGGTATTTGAGAGGGAGGGCTGAGGGAAGCACGGAGGAAATGCAGAACAAAGATAAAGGAAGGGGTCTGGCATTTATTTAGCACCTACTAGGTGTCCGGCTCACAATCTCATCAGACCCTGACAACGGTCCAATGTGAAGAAGACCATCAGAGCCGCCTGGGTGAGCAGGGCGGGAGGCTGGGCTTGCAGACCCCACCTGTCCGGGCTCACGCGGCCGGTAAACGGTGGAGCTGGGCTTTGAACCAGGTCTGCGCCCTGAAATCCCAGCGTCTTGGGCCTACGGGAGGAAGGAGAGAGAGGGAGGGGAAAGGGGACGGAGGAGGGGGGTAAGCAAAGGGATGAGGGGGAGGGGCTCAGGAGGGGACAGTGACCCGGATGTTGTGCTGGCTGAGGACGGAGTCTGCCTTAAGCCTGCCCGCAGAGTCAGCTCTGGAGGGCTTAGGGGCCAGGCCGGGTGGGAGAGGATACAACCAAACAGTGAGGGGCACCTGGGTGGCTGTCATTTGGGCGTCCCGCTCTCGATTTCGGCCCAGGTCGTGCCCACATTTCGTGAAACGGAGCTCCACGTTGCGCTCAGCTCTGACAGTGCAGAGCCTGCTTGGGATTCTCTGTCTCCCCCCCTCTCTGCCTCTCTCTCTCTCTCTCTCTCAAAATAAATAATAAATTATTAAAAAAAAAAGAACCCAACAGTGAGAGCCATCAGGGTCTCTCCCATTTTACAGATAAGGGAGTTGAGGTTTCGAGAGCCGCCCTTTGCTGCAGACCGAGCTGGCATTTGCTCTCTTGGAAGTGGTCTATAATTCCCCAGTTCTTCCCCCTCCCGTTCTGCCCTAGCGTGCTGTGCCCTGGCCGGAGCTGGGGCGCCCCGGGCCCGTGGTTGCCAAACCCTGGATTTGGAAAATTCCTGCTGGGGATGCCTTCCAGGACCAGGAGGAACCAGGAAGCCACTTGTCCAACCGTGAAAGAATTGCTTTCTCCCTTTGAGGACAAAGTCGCTTTCGATTAGAGACTGAAGCAAGAGTGGGCTCCGTGCTGGATGTTCCTGGCCCCCAAGACCCCCATGCCTTCCCCATCCACCTCCCAGAGGAGCAGGTGAGGCTCGGAGAAGTGGAGAACGCTGCCCAAAGCCACACAGCAGTGTTGCGCGGCGGCTGGAGGAACCTCCAAATTCCCTATCATTCCTTAAATTTAGGACTTCAAAGAAACTGCATTTTGAAAAGCATTCCCTCCTCTTCTCTCAGTTCCTTAGCAACCAAGGACGGGAGATTGTCAGGGACTCAAGATAACACTCACCCATCCCCCCCCAACATCCACCCACCCATCCATTTACATAACCATTTCTGTAGCCACCCGTTCATCCATTCAGTGAAAATCTATTTCATAGCTTCTCCTTGCCAGGCCCTGTGTTAGGCACCAGGAATGCAAGAGTGATCGGGACATATACAGTCTCCGTCCTCATGAGCTCATTCATTGGTCAGTGGGAGAGACAGCCAACGAGTTTTTAAAAACCACACCCTCAACGGAAAACAGCCACACTAAGTGCTACACACGCATTACAGGGAGATCCGACCCTGTCCGAAGACCGGGGAAACCTCCTCGGGGAAGAGATGCTGGCGTTGAGACGGGAAGGATGGGTGGGCGCTGATTGGGGGTGAGGTGTGGGAGAGGGTGCTTCAGCGGGAGGGAACAGTGTGGGAGGAGAGAGTGGTTGCCGGGGACTGAAGGAGGCTGGGGGCTGCAGCAGAGAGCACAGAGCAGACAGGATGGCGAGCAGGGCAGAGGGGGCCAGGCGCAGGGCAGGGCCGCGCTCAGCCCTGCATATTTGCAATGATGCCCGATGCCCGGGGCCCAGCTGGGGAGGACAGGTTGGAGGAGGGCAGAAGGGAAAGCCAGGAGGCGGCTACAGCGTCCACATGCGTGCAATGGGAGCAGAGGTAGAGCTTGAGACAAATGGACTATTCTAGAGATGCTTAACAGCTACCCGAGCTTTCTCAGGGGAGCGGTTAGCGGAAAGCCAACCCAGGGCCCGTTTCAGCTGCACAGAGGCCTCGGTGCGTTGCTTTATTGATGGAAATTAATTGTAAATATTATTCAAATTTACCTCCCAGTGCACAATTACGTTTCTCAGGGGAGCCCTCTGAGCACATAATAAAACCCTATAAATAATACATATATTAACCTACGAGGAACAGAGAGGCCCATTAGTGCCGCAATTGTGGGTGGCGGCCGGGGGGCGATTTATGCAGACAAGACGCTAGGTGCTTGGACTGGGGTTTAACTTTGGAGGTCATCCGATCTCTGTCCCCGGGATCTTCCGGAAGTCGCTCCCCCTGGGAGTCGGGCAGCTATCGCTCTAGAATCCTGGTCATCGGGCAGAGGGTTGAGGGTGTGTGGGGCAAGGAGACCCGTGGTGAACGAAGGAAGAAACGCAGGCATCCGAGACGCTTCCCTTGTGCTCCAAGCTTAAAGACGGCAATACCAACAACATCAATAGTGGGTAATATCAGTTGAGCATGCCCAGGTTTGGGTCTCCTCCAAGCACTTTGGTTTCATTTTCTCATTGAATCCTTAACAACAGCCTTTGCGGTAGGAGCCATTACTATTCCCACGTCCAGACGAGGAAACGGAGGCTCAGAGAGGTGAAGTGTCTTGCCCAGCGTTGCACAGCCAGTAAGCGACAGAGCTTGCTAGCAAACCCCAGGGTGTCCGATTCTAAAGCAACTTTCAAGTGCCAAGTGTCCTCTCAAGAGACTCCTCCAGGGGGAGGGGAAGGTACACTCCCTGTCCGGTGTCAGATTTTAAGGAGGTGGGAGTGGGGGGCGGGGGGGGGGGATCTGGCTTTTTCCTTTCAGAGGAAGGAGCCGGTGTCTGGGTGGGCTTGTCGTTTCCTCACAGCCCTGGGAATCTTAAAAACCACATCCCTTCCCATCCTCCTCATTTACAGATGGTAAAACTGAGGCCTCTTTGCAAATGAGATGGGGACACCCCCCCCCCACGCTCTCCCCCCACCTCACTGGCCGCTGTGAGTGAGGTGTGTGGGGAAATGCCCGCGTGAGCCACTTTCCTGAGCACCAGCATTCCGGAGACCTGGGCACTCACGGGCTGCGGTCTTCATGGTTTGTCGATAGGGGCTTTGGTGCCCATCTGCCCTGAAGGACCCGTCTCCAGGATCCAGGGGTCACTGGGGCATTTCCAGCGGAATCCTGGCTAACGGGGAGGCAGGAGGCCTTGCAAAACCCTTGTACAGGGCAGAGACAGACTGCGTTTGGGACATAAACGTCATCCCTCACAGCTGTCCTGGATGTGGGTGACAGCGCTGTCTGTCCGGATCCAGGTAGCCGTTACGCGTCCGTCCTTAGACATAAAACCTCATTTGTCTATGCATAGGTGATTACTGCCCTTCACTGTAGGAAGTTAGGCCTCCATAGAAGTATTTTGAAGAATACGTCTTAAAATACAATTTGAAAATGAACCAATCTATGGCGTCTGCAGGAGTGACTTCCCCCCTCCTTTGGCACTCTGGACGGAACCGGGTCTGGGAGCCTCTCTCTGATTCAAGAGAGCAACTCAGAGGGAGGCGGTCCCGGCAGGGTCCCTCCAGGGTGGCAGCATCTCAGGAGGGACTGAGCCCTCCCAGGGGTCGCCCCAGCCCTTTCCCCTGACTCAAAGGGCCCTTGATGGCTAGGACACAGGGTCATGGGGGCTCGGGCGTCAGAATGCCTGGGCTTGAATCCCAGCTCCACCATTTACAGCGTCTAGGGTTAGGGGTAGGGTGAAGGCTCTATGACTTGGACAAGCCACTCAACACCTCCAAAGCCTCAGTTTTGTCATCTGTAAAATGGGCCTAATAAGAACCTGCATCCCAGGGTCGCTGGGAGGATTAAATGAGATGTCGCGCACAAGCACTTAGCAGCTGCCGGGCTCGCATGGAGCACCCACTCTCATCAGCCTCCCCACTGGTCTCCCCGCTTCCGGCCTTGCCCCCCACAACCCACCTTCCTCGAAACAGCCTGAGTGAGCTCCCCTCACAGAGCGCAGCAATCCCAGCCCCTTACGGTGGCATCCAAAGCCCTAGAGGAGTAGCACACCACCCCCCTACCTTCACCTCCCGCTGCTCCCCAGCCCAGCGCCCCTCCCTGCCTTTACACTGGCTGTTCCCAGACCGCTGTCCCCTCTCCTTTCAAGTTTCAGCCTCTCCCTTGCAGACCCCTCCCTGCAGGTAAAGCAGCCCCGTCCCCATTCTCTTTCAGATCCCCTGTTTTCTACTCATCATACTACTTCCTTTTCCTCTGGAAGAAGTTTATGCTGAGTCTGTCCCCCTCCTGGGTGGGGAGCTCCATCAGGGCCCTGGGGAGAGGGGGAGACGGGGCCGCGTCTGCCTGGCCCACCTCTGTAGCCTCAGCACCCAGAGCAGGGCTTAGCCCAGGAAGTATGCTCACGATCCTTTGTGGGACAAATGGGGAAATAACCACAGGCTGACGTTATTTTTATCATCATCGCCATCATCGAGTTTCAAGACGATCGCTGTTACAATACTCCATTTCCAAAGTGTTTTCACGGTTTTTCCTGTCCCGGTGAAGCTTGCAGGAGGGAGCTAGCTCCCACTTCCCAGATGTGGCGACCCCAGGTCACTTGTATCAGAAATGGAGAGGCCGCCACAGGGTTCTTGCCCTGGCACCATCAGGAGGGCTCCCAAATGAAGGCGAGTTCCATTCAGTGCTTTTATCTCCCTTGGCCTTTTCCTTTCCCCTTTGTCTGATTAATTGCAGCCGGAAAATAAAGGAACCAGATGCCTCCCCTCCCACCCTCCACACCCTCCCCCCCTCCCCCCCCCCCCCCCCCCCCGGGCATTGTTTTGTAGTTCTTTCCGGACCTGGACCCTGTTAAGGATTTGGCTGGTACAACCATGACCACAAACTTCCTGTGTTTATTCTTCCACTTAGAAATCATGGATGGAACAACCAACTGGGCGCCAGGTCTGGGTTGGGCACCGGGCGACGCTCCGGCAGGAAGTACAGCTAGATGCCTGATGCCCAAGTATCCCTGGAGCCCAGATGCCTAGCTCTGGGAGAGGTGGACCCCAGGATTATCTTTCCCTTGGTTTCCACCGTGCAGATGTTTGGTGCCCATACAGCAAATATCTGGATGACCGAATGAGTTTCTGGTTGGCTCCCAGATGTTGGAGCTGTGGAGTAAGGACACACATGGGGATGTGGGAAAGGGGGCTCTCAGCCACGGCTGGGGGGTGGTAGTAGCTGGCGAGCTCCTGGTTCAGACAGTTTACTATGCCCAGGCCACGGCCCAGACCCCAGTGCTTGGCTGGGAAGCAGGGACTCATGATGGCACGAGAGGCATGGTGACAAGCAGCCAGAGGCCATGTCCATCCATCACCTCATTTCATCCTCATTAAAAATCTGCAGGGTATGGGGTGCCTGGGTGGCTCAGTCGGTTAAGCGTCTGCCTCTTGATTTCGGCTCAGGCCATGATCTCACGGCTCGCGAGTTCGAGCCCCGCATTGGGCTCTGCGCTGACAGCCCCGGAGCCCGCTTGGGATTCTCTCTCCCTCTCTCTCTCTGCCTCTCCCCAACTCGGACATGTGCAAGCACCTTCTCTCTCTCTCTCAAAATTAAAGAAACTTAAAAAAAAAAAAACCAGAAAAAAAAAATCCCTGCAGGGTAAAACTACCTTCTCTTTAGAGATGAAGACGTTGACATTCAAAGGGGGGAAGCATGTTTCCCGGGATCACACTGACGTCCTCCCATTGACTTTTACTGAGCACCTACTATGTGCCAGGTACTGTGCTGGGTTCTGGGGCTACATCAGCAGCTCCCACACTGACTTTCATGAAATCTTATGACACATTAATACATAAAAGAGATAGGATATGAACCCATATCCATAAAGCTTTCTGGCTTTTTTTTTTTTTAAGTTTATTTATTTGGAGAGAGAGAGCATGGGGGAAGGGGACAGATGGAAAGAGAGAATTCCAAATGGAGCCCAACGCAGGGCTCCATCTCACAAACCGTGAGATCATGACCTGACCCAAAATCAAGAGTCGTGCGCTTAACGGACTGAGCCACCCAGGGGCCCCTAGCTTTGTGGCTCCTTATACTCTCCCACTAGATATGCTGCTTCTTGAGTTAAACAACTTAGGTCCAGAGGGATTAGTACAGAATGGAGAGAAGAGCTTTCTGTTATAATGCCTCACACCTCCTGGGAGTCAGAGAGAGAAAACTCCCATCTTGGCTGGGAGTTGGGATGGATTCTGGGAACCAGGATGCAGCCGGCAGCAACTGCTTTCCCTCCCTGACGCCTCAAAATAGGACAGTGGCTGGTGCCACTCTTCCTCTCCTTTGAAAGTCCGGCACGGAGATGGTCCCACTTAACCCAAAAGAGCGAGCTTTTCAAGGTGAAATCGCAGGTGTTGGGGCAGATGGACGGAACAAGAAATGGGGAATGGAGTGGGTTCCATGGTCCCCTTCCAGACTCATTATAGGATCAGTAGGTCTTTCAGCTTAATGGGCTCTGAAATGTCCCCTTTTCCAGACCAAAATGAAAGGAAAATCACTTATAATTCCAGAGATCACCCAGGTATAATCACTATTAGTATTTCAGCTTATGATCTACAGCCTAGTCTGTGTGTCTTTATATTTCAATATCTATCAGTCCAGCGAAAAGATTTGTATGTATATATATTCTGTTCCATAACATTTGTATCCATTTCCAAAATAAAAAAATCTTTTATTTATTTTTTATTTTAGAGAGAGAGCACATGAGAGAGGGAGGGGGCAGAGGGAGAGAAAGAGATTTTTTTTAAGTTTATTTATTTATTTTGAGAGAGAGAGAGAGCAGGGGAGGGGCAGAGAGAGGGAGAGACAGAATCCCAAGCAGCTCCATGCTTTCAGCAACTTTTTTTTTAACCTTTTAAACAAGTCTGTTTATTGAGAGAATCTGAAAATAGTAATAAGGCTTTCGACAGCATCGGACACATTTTCAAGATATTAACAGTATGAAATGTTAAGGATTTATTTCAAAAAAAAAAATCCAAAATTTTCTAGATCATTCCAAAACATGCTGCTTTCAGACTTGTTCTTTTTTTTTTTTTTTTTTTTTTTTGGTCTCAATGAATGACCTGAATTCTGAATGTCTCTCTCTTTTGGACCTAAAGCGGGGAGCTTGGGTTCGGCTCCCCTCTGCCCCAGGGAGGCAGGGCGTTGGGCCTCTAATCGTGCCCGGTGCCCGTGGGTAGGTGGCGGTGAAGGCCCACCTCCCTTTCCGGCCCCACGCGACTGATGAGCCCCACAGATGCTGAAGCACGGACACAGGAGACAGACACAGCCCGCCGTGTGGAGACCCCTGGCCGAGGGTGGGGCACGTGTGGCCCTGGAGCCTTGCCAGCGGCTCCAGAATGCGGCACGTGACCCTCCAGAAGCACAAAGCACAGCCCCGTCCCTTCTGTCCCTGAGCCCAGATCAAGAGTTGGATGCTTTCCCCCACTGAGCTACCCAGGCGCCCTTAGAGAGAGAATCTTAAGCAGACTCCACGCCCCTTGTGGAGCCCAACTCGGGGCTCCACCCTATGACCTTGGGATCATGACCTGAGCCGAGATCAAGAGCCGGGCGCTCAGCTGACTGAGCCACCCAGGCGCTTCTATCCATTTTTTAAAAATCAGGCATTGATTACTCAAGCGATTGCCAGGCTGACCCGGAAGAAGCTCCACAGTTAATTTAGCCAACCCCCTATTGACGGCCACTTATGCTGTTTCCTTTTTAGAAGCATTATTTCTCTTGTTCTTGTGGTTCCCTGATGGGTTCGCCCAGAAGCTACCGTAGAGCTGAGATTCTGACGCCAGGCACGCAAGCCCTGCGTGGCCCACAGAGCTAACGGGAGCTTTCTGCCCACTAGCCCAGCCTCTGGATACCTTCTATCTCTTCTCCCTTCTTCTATCCCTAGCAGCAGAGGGAAGAGGCTTTAAGAAGAGGTCCGCCAGCTCAGGAAGGAGGGGCTGGCCAGATGGGCAGCGATCACACACCTAGGCTCTGGAATCCGGCCAGTTTGGGCAAATGACTGTTGCTGTCTGAGCCCTGGTTTTACCCATCTGTAAGATCCAGGGTGGAATAGAAACGCCTTGTAGGGTTGCAGGAGGATTCAATAAAATAATCCGTGTAAAGAGCTTATCACGGCACCTGGAAAATATTATGTGCTTAAATAGTTGCTGGCGCTCGCTGTTGTCATGTTCGATTCCAGTTTTCCCTTTTACTGGAGCCACGAGACTGCATTTGCTTTGTTATCTCCGGGGGCCATGCCTAATCCAGGCCAGTGATTCAGGAGGCTGCACAAATCTGCCTAAATTATATATTGGGGTTGCGCAGCGAGTGCTTGCTACAATTTGGCTATGGGAAGAAAATGTAATTTATTTGTAGCCCACGTGGTCTTGCTTATGCCGTGGCTCCAAACCCCTCCCCTCCGTCACCCCGCACTGGCAGAGAACAAAACCGAAAACAAAAAAAGTTAAGCTTTACTAATGTTATGGGTTGAATTGGGCATCCCCCCCCACTAAAATTCACATGGTGACATCCTAACCTCTCCAGACCTCAGAATGTGACCTGCTTTGGAGACAGACCCTTTACAGACATCATCCTGTTAGAATCGGGTCATCAGGGTGGGACCTAGTCCAGTATGAGTGGTGTCCTTCCAAAAAGGGGATATTTGAGTGCAGACACGTAGAGAGAGAGGGTATGAAGAGACACTGGGAGAAAGCCATCGACAAGCCAAGGAGAGAGGCCTTAGAATGAGCCAGCCCAGCCGGCACCTTGATCTTGGCCTTCCAGACGCCATTATCCGTGAGACAGTGCATGTCTGTCCTTTAAGCCACCCAGTCTGCGGTGCTTTGCTACTAATATAACCAGTCTTAACATTTCTGTTCGAATGTTGTTTTTACAGGTTCCTGAGCTCAGTCTCCCTTGGATAAACATTCTCACCCTCTCCCAGATGCCGCCCTCCCCTGCCTTTCTCCTGGGGTGGCTTGGAGCACATGGGGGGTGGGGGCGGGTAGGGTTTGCTCTGACGTCTCAGGAGACCGTGGTGAAGTGTAGAACTCGCCGGGACCCTGTGCCTCCTAGTGCAGAGAGATAGATGTCTCCTTTCTCCCTGATCCTGCACGTACAAGTGGAAACCCATGGAAAGAGAACCCAGCTCTGGGCGTGGCTGACTAGTGTCTCCTCGGCTAACCCCCGCCCCCCCCCCCCCCAGCCCGGGTACCCTGGGTCTGCTGTCCTCCCAGCTTGGATAGGGATGAGGCATCCCAGCTTGTCTGAAGGTCACCCATCCTGCCCCATGGCTGCCTGCTGGCTTTCACCCACACCCATGCCACACGAGACCTGAGAGTGCCCAGCAAGGCCAGCGAGGCGGGGCTGTGGTCTGGAAAAACTCCTGCCCGAGGTATGTCAGGAGCAAATTTGCAACAGGGGAGACCAAGCAAATGCCTGGCCAGTCCTCTCTCCAGAACCCCTCTTCGCTTCCTCTACAAATGCTGGTTCTGGAAAAGAAGCAGCTTTTCTTCTCCTCTGTCTTCTCTACTTTTCCATCATCCAGTGGTAAGCCTCGGGGTGGTACAGGAAAGGGGGTCTGCTGCTCACCCCGGGCAGAACCCGGGAGCTGGGCTTCCAGGCACAGCTTTTGTGTGCTAAGGGAAGAGAATAAAGGAAATTGGAAAAATCCCCCCTCGGGACAGTGGCCTGACTTGAGTCCACCGGCTGGCTGCATCATCCCCTGTAGGCCGCCAGAGCGGAGCATCACCCCCTCCTTCCTCTCGTGTCACAGATCCCACCCCCTCCCGTGCGCACAGGCTCTCCCCGGCCAGTCGGTCAAAGATCTTGTATTCAGAACACTATCAAGCACAGCTTCCATAACTTCCAGAAAAGCCCCCCATTACCATTGCTTCTCAACTCCTTCTGCGGCTCCCAACAGGCTTTGGGGCTTAAGAGTGGGAATGAAAAAGTCAGGACGATACTATTAAGACGGTTATTCACAGGACGTCAGGAACCACTGACGGTTCCGCACTTCACAGGTGGGGAAATGGAAGCTCAGAGAGGTGAGGCACCTGCCCCGGGTGAGCCGGCTGGGAGCCACATTTGACTTCAGGCTTCTTATGGTCACACCTTGAAGATCGCTGCCTCGGTGCGGCCCGGGGGGGGGGGGGGGGGGGGCGCGGCTGTGAGCGGGCTCGAGTGCACAGTCCCACCTCGTTTTCTGCTCACTTCCCTCTTGCTGCTTACCGGACTTCCGAGAAGCTGGGGATGGGCCAGCAGCGAGGGTGGGGGTTGGAAAATCTCCATGCGGAGGGTGGTGCTCGTGTGATCCCCTACGGTTCACAATGTATCTGTAACGGGATTAGCGTTGCCTGGAATCCCGGCCTGCCCTCTCTTCCTGAGCCATCTGTATCCCCTGGGTCTAAGGGTTGCCAGGAACGAGGAACCCACCCTGGGCCTTTGCAGACAACGAGAACAGATGCTGCGGCCGCTCCCCACACGTTCCCCCTGCGGTGCTGTCCGCAGGCCGTTGTTCTGGCTTACACGGGGCTTTCACACCACCTGCTGACCTTACACCACCCCAAGTGTCCACCGGGATGGCGTGACGAGCCCCATTTTTCTAAGTTTTTTTTTTTTGAGAGAGCGTGAGCGGAGGAGGGGCAGGGAGAGACGGTACTCAGGAAGGTCAAGGCATGTGCCCACGCGACGCAGCTGAAGAACAGTGGTGCCAAGACCCGAGTCCGGGGCTCTGGTGCTCGGCACCCACCTGGGTGACCCTGGCCACTGAGTGCCCGCTGCTCGGTGTGCGTCAGTGTTTTCATCTACAAAATGGAGGGGCAGCTCAGGGGCTGAAATGAGATGCCAAATCAGGGGGCAAGAGACTCGTGCTTGAGTCCCAGCTCTCTTATGGGGTCTCCGTGTAACCCTGAGGTCATGTTCCCTTTCTGGGTCTCAGCCTTCCCTTCTGAAAAATAGGAAGGGGAAGGAGATGGGTTTTGCCAAGAGTCAGTTATCAGCAATTAGCATGTAACCATGTGTCGGGCACTTAAGACACGTAGCATTTCACGGGACCCTCCCCAAGCCCTGGCAGGTCGGCATGGTTATTATCATGCACATTTTACGGGTGCAGAGACTCAGGTCCGCATGTTGGCGGAGGCTTGCCCTTGGCAGGACAGCCTTTAAGGACCCTTTAAGCCCTGACATTCCAAGACTCCAGGCAGAGGGTTTCGGCAGATGAAGGTTCAAATCCTTCCTCTGCCGCTCCCCAGTTGTGTGATATTCTGGACAAAATGCTTCAACCTATCTGAGCCTCAGTTCCTTTATCTGCAAAATGGGTCCATCGGATCCGTCTTGCAGATTTCCTGAGATAATTAATGATCTGCTACAGGTCCGCTGTCAGGCTCATGGTACAGAGTGGCTCTTCCTGCTCTTTCCCGGCCTACAGTCAGGGGGTGCTTGAGAGGAACCACACTAAGCGAGGAGGCCAGAAGAATTCCTCCCTTTCCCAGCAAAATCCCGCCTGCCCCTCCCTCGCTTCTGTTCTGCTCTGCCACCTTCAAGTTCCAACGGCTGCATTTAATTGGATTTAACTTAATAGTTTCATTGATGCCTTTTGGTTCAGGGGACAAAGAGGCTTCTGGGTAATTTGCACGTTTCTAACAAACCAAATAAAGAGCTGATAAGCATAAACAAGTCCATTTTAATTGGATTAAGAGAAGCCTTGGCTTGGGGCTGACAAACCACAGAGGAGCTGGAGAAAAAAGGACTCGGATTTCAGACTTTCTGCTTCCTGGGGTCCCCAGAGCACTCTGCACTGACTCCCTTCTCATGCACCGTGTGCTGAGGTATTTGTGTCCGTGCCTTGTTCCATACACCGGACAGAAGTCTCTCCCCACCACCACCACCCGCCCCACCACCTCCCTTCCTTCCCCACCTGCTGCTGTGTGCTGCGAGACAGGTGGTACCACCCTCTGGCTTGGTCTCAGACCCACCCAAGTTCAGATCCCAGTCGCTTCCATGTTTGTCTTGAGCAATTCATTTAAATCTGTAAGCCTCAGTTTCTTCAGCTGTGAAAGGGGATCGTGGTGGTGTTTATCCTGTAGGGTTAGCGTGACAATTACATGCTGGTCAATTGCCTACTACTTAAAAGGTTCCCCAAGGTGGCAGCCACAGATAGCCAGAGTCAGGATGAGGGCGGGTCCCAGCCAAGTAAAGGAGCCAGAGGGTATGATATTTGGTAAGTAGAGGGTCAACTAACCCAGCCAAGAGGACCCAGGAGACAGCTTTGTCGACGGAGAAAAAGAGGCAGAAGCTGAAACAAAACCAAAAGCATTTATTTGGGGTCTCGGAGTTACAATTCGAGGAACACAGATTTGAGTACCAACCCAAATAGTGTCCCTCCCACCCCTACCACTTGCAAAATAAAAGTCAAGGTTTCTGAAAGATAAAAGGGAACGTGTGTTTCTGTGTAAGTTGTTTACAAAGAATTCTGATTGGTGTTGGCGGCAGAAAACTACTCCTGGCTGAATATAATTGGTTTCAAAGCAAAGTCTCTTACTGTTGCAAGCTGCACGTGTTACGAGGGAGTCCTCGGGCTATTTGTGGTTTGGCCCCGTTCACAGGTTCACGGGTCCACCTGGTAAGGACGTGCATAAGGCCCGCCTCCTTATGGCCTGCCGCCTCAATCTTATTTAATTTTTTTAACACTTATTCATTTTTGAGAGACAGAGAGAGACAGAGGATGCGCGGGGAAGGTTAGAGACAGGGGGAGACACTGAATCCGAAGCAGGCTCCAGAGTCTCAGCACAGAGCCTGACGCAGGGCTTGAACTCACAGACCCAAGAAATCATGACCCTAGCTGAAGTCCCTGACGCTTAACTGATTGAGCCACCCAGGTACCCCCTCCTGGCTCTGTTTAAAAACGCTTTGACATAATCGACCCCTCTTTGACTTTTTTTTCTTTTTTGGCAGCTTTTTTAAAGATTTTACAGCTTTGACTTTTTTACAGCTTCCAGGTGGGGCTTGAGGAATGGCTAGGGGTTGCCTGCAGCCATGCTTCCCAAACTTGACTGCACGTGCAGACCCCCAGGGATCTTTATCTTGTTAGGATGCAGATTCTGACTCGTGGGGCCTGAGATGGGTTTCACGTTTCTGATTGCCTCTCAGGTGATGCCGCGAGGCTGTTCTGAGGATCCCGCCTTGAATAGCTAGAGGCCAGGGGATCGGCGGGGAGTCGGGATCCGAGGACAGTCTGACCCCAAAACCTGCCTTCTCGTGAGCCCACCAGGAGGATGAGGGAACAGGTACATTGGGACATCCGGCAGGGGAGGTGGGCTAGAGGAGCTGTAGCCTGGGATACCTCCTTGGCATTTCTTTATCCTGAACTTCTGTGGCTGTTTTGCATTGGACGCTGTGCTGCATTTGAGCCTTTTCCGATATAGAAATAACCGTGTCCGGTATTTTCCCTGCAAACTTTTTTTTTTTTTTTTAACGTTTATTTATCTTTGAGACAGAGAGACACAGCATGAATGGGGGAGGGACAGAGAGAGAGGGGAACACAGAATCGGAAGCAGGCTCCAGGCTCTGAGCCATCAGCCCAGAGCCCCACGCGGGGCTTGAACCCGCAGACCGCGAGATTGTGACCTGAGCCGAAGTCGGACGCTTAACCGACTGAGCCACCCAGGCGCCCCCAAACTTTGTTTTTGTTGTTGTTGTTGCCACGTAACTAATTGGCTGTAGCGAAGTTTTGCCGTAAAAGGGAAAATCACGAAAAACCCAAGAAGGGCGTTCGTTAAAAAGGACATCACGAAACACAAAAGAAGACAAAATGAAAATTCTGCTCTACTGCGGAATAACAAAATATTTGAGTACATTTCAAGTGTGTGTAGAGTCATGGCAATCCTGTGGGAGTAATCAATTTTCTGAGTTGTACCTGAGCACTTAACTTCAAAGTCTTTCGTTCGTACTGTCCTACTTGTTGTTGTTGGTTCTGCATCACGCTTTTTCTTCACTGAAATGTCTTCCTTCGTTAAGAGAGGTATCCGTTTCCCCATACCAGGATGCTTTGGGTTGTGTCATGAAAGCCTTGTATGCTATCATTTGTTCTTGGCACATTGTCACAAGCGCGTTGATGGACCTTTTAAAGTTCTGTGGGAAACGTGCGTTCAAAACTCTGTGCCTGTGTGTAGCCCATTAGGAGGGCTGAGATCAGTGGGGAAATGGAAGGGTCGACCAGTTGATAAAACCAACGAGCTGTCAAACCAAACTCTCAACCGGCTATTTTGTTTAACTGTTTCCAGCAAAATTGCCTTACAGCCGATGAGGTCCGCAGGAAAAATGTGTGTTGTAAAGATGCTTGTGGCAAAAGTACTTAGAACCAAGATCGCAGTCCCCTCCCTGAAGATTCTTCTAGTACAACTGATAGTCCAGAAACCAGTGACTCCCCATATGGTGCCACCAGTGGGTGGTGGGCATGTGTGATTGCTGGGCTGGACACCCGTTTACTGGCTGTTCCTGGGTCTGTACTGTCTGCCTTGGGCCCCGTCTCAGCCCGACTGTGTGAACTCCGAGAGGCATGTGTCTGAGACGCTTGAGGTGGGTTTTGTTAATGCAAGAATCCTGCGTGGAGAACGTTCTATAGGAAACCCCTGGCACCGTGCCTCTGATTCTCTCATTAGGGCTGGAGGCCTGGGCTCCAGGGCTGGCCTTGCCTCTTAGCAGGTGTGTGACTCGCTCTTCCAGCCCTAGCTTCCTCATCTATAAATCGGGGTTTATGACCCGGGGCTGTTTTGAGACCTAAGTGAAAAAGGGGGGTGTACGACTGAGGGCACACCTGCCCATTTTAAGTGCTCACTAAGCATATTGCTGTCACAATTTGAATATAACCATGTCGTGGGCCTCTAAGTGCTTCACGTGTGGCGTTCATTGATGTGCTTAGTTCTTTCCTCTCTAAGGTTCCGTTTGCTCAACTGTACCGTAAGAGAGTTGATCTAGTCCGGGGGTTGCCAGACTATAGGCAGTGGACCTGCACGCAGCCTCGTTTTGCAAATACCTCATGGATTAGGGGTGCTAGATCCTGCAGAGTCGAAAATCCACACGTAACTTTGACTCCTCAAACAGTAACTAATAGGCTACTGCCGACCGGAAGGCTTAGTGATAACGTAAAAGTTGATTCACCTGTATTTTGTATATTAAGAGGTATTATACACTGTAGTCTTACATTAAAGTAAGCTGGGGGAAAGGAAATGTTATTGGGGGTATCATAAGAGAAATTGCACGTATAGTCCTGTGCTGTAAGAAATCTACATATAAGTGGACCCATGCAGTTCAAATCCGTGTTGTTTGAGGGTGAGTTGTACAGTTTTATTGGCCCACGGCCTTACCCATTCCTTTATGTACCGTCTGGCTGCTTCCATGCTGCAAAGATTGAGGTGAGCAGTCTCAACAGAGACCTTATGCCCACAAAGCCTAAAATACTTGCTATCCAACCCTTTACATAAAATGTTTACTGATCTACTCCAGCGAATTGCAAACTTTTATTAGCTGATGCAGGGGACGCTTTGGGTTGCCTATCTGTTGCACGTCAGGTTTTCAGAGAAGCAGGCTCTGAAATGGAGTTTAACGTGCGGGATATTCCTTAGGGCATGCTTTTGGATCACCACTTGTGCCAGGTGGGGAAGGAAGCAGAAAGAAAGAGGTCGATCTGTAATGCAGGCTCAGTGATCGCCTCAACTGACCCCATAGAGAGATAGGATGGCCTTTTGGGGTTGTCCTAAGTTGGGGTAAGGTGTTCAGGTGTTCAGCCCTTGAAACCCTACGTTAATCAGTTGTTGGATGTCCGCCGTCCCGGGAAGGGTGCATGGTCCCTGGTGAGGTGGTTGTCTGCAGCTGAATCAGTCCTTAAAGGGGCTGACAGCTGAGGTCAAGGGCTTTGTTGAAAGACTATATTGAAAGGGGTGGTGGGGCACCTGGCTGGCTCAGTTGGTTAAGCGTTCAGGTCATGATCTCATGGTTCATGAGATCAAGCCCCGCGTTGGGCGCTGCACTGCCAGCACGGAGCCTGCTTGGGATGCATATTCTCTCTCTCTCAAAATAAATAAATGTAAGAAAAAAGAAAGGGGTAGCAGATTCCACAGTCTTCTCACTACCCCACAGATCTTCTTGACATCTGCCTTGCCATCAGAACTCTGATTTTGTTTGAAGCAGCAACATGACGAGCCCCCAGGATAAATCCTGACTCTGTTAAGCCTCTCCTGCTTCTCGCCTGGGCCTGTGCCACCTATTTATTCTTCAGCCTCCTTTACAGCCAGCAGTGGTTTACTGGAGTCTAGTTCTGGCCAATAGAGTATAAGGGGAAGTCCGCAAGGATGGGGCAGTGTGGTTCTAAGAAAGATAGTTTGTTTTATGATGAAAAGGGACAAGCATGGGAGAAGGAAGAGTTGGCTGGCAGCCCCCCTCCGCTTTCTTCCTGCCTCAAATGTAGGCATTGATGCCTTGGGCTGTGGCAGCCATCTTGAGGCCATGAGGCAACACCTATGCATTCGTCAAAAGACAAACACACTAAGAATGGCAAAAGGGAAAGATAGAAAGATAGAAAGATTGGATCCTTGGTGTCATTATTTGAATCATTATATTGGGCCTGGAACTGTCTACCTTCAGTCCTCTTGTTCAGTGGGATAATAGTATGGCAGGTCATTCCTTGCCCCAGGCACTGGGTTTTCATTCTCCATCTGTAAAATGGGATAAGAATAATACTTCCCTTGTGGAGCTGCTATGAATCATCAAATATCTTGGCATATTTAAAGTGAACTATATAGGAAATAAAGCCAAGGAGGATTCTATGGTAACTGATCTAAAGAGAGGAATGACAAATATAGTAAAAGCCATCGTTACCAATGAGGATCACCAAATTCCTAGAAAGAAGCAGTTGGCAGCTTGAGGCAATTAGCTTTACAAGATTTCTCTTACCTTTTAAATATATAATACATGATACAGATATGTATATAAGGATCTATATAAAGATACGTATTACTATATATATATATATATATATATATATATATATATATATACACACACACACACATACACACACACTATGAGTTAGATATTCTAGTACTTACTGTCCCAAGCATTCTAAACTGATAAGGCAGGGGATTGTTCTATCATATGAAACCCTGCACAAAACTTCAACGTGTGAACAGAAAACTATCACAATTCTAGTTAAAACTAATTTGGCGGCTTGCATCGCCCTCCTCTACTCCCCTCCTTCTGGACACTTTCATAGACCTTTAGAACCCTGAGGGAACCCTAGTTTCAAACCCCTAGAATGGGTGGTATATCAGTTACCTATTGCTACAATGATGCTGTCTAGCAACACAAAATTTCAATGCACTTAAAAATCAGGGTTCGTTGCTCTTTCGTCTGAGCTGGTTGGCTAGACAGTTCTGCTGATCTTGGCTGGACTCCCTCTGATGTGTGGGGATGGCTGATTGTTGACTGATCTAGGATGGCCTAAGCTTGGGCAGTTGGGGAGAGCTTTGCTGGCATCCTCCAGCAGGGGTAAGAGGCATGTAAGAGGGAGATCAAAGCTAATCATGCCAAGTACATTTCCCGCCTCTGGTTACATCACATTTACTAACCTCTCTCTGACTAAAGCGAATCACATGGCCAAGCCCAGAGTCAGAGTGGGAGGGTGCTTCAAAGTCACATGGTGACCGGTATAAAGGAGGGTGAAAAGCTATGGCTTTATATATATATGGTGTGTGTGTGTGTGTGTGTGTGTGTGTGTGTGTGTGTGTGTGTGTGTCACCTGTGGTCTCTGAGAATCCTCCTGATTTTAAACACATGATCTTGAAAGCTCCATAGAAACCCCACCTTAAAAAGGTGGCTTTTTCTACTTCACTGGTTGGGCCTCATGGTTTGTTTGTTTTTTCCTTAGGGCTTATGCTTCAAAAAGTTATGTGCTCTCAGATGCTTAGGCCAGCTAGCTGTTGATCATTTCCCCCACTTGTGTGACTACAAATAGGACTTACCCACTATCTGTATCCCTAAGTTTAAGCACAAGACTAGAAGCATTGCACTAGGGGGATCAAGGAGCTTATGGTCCCAACTCAAATTGCCTGGAGTGGGGAGGGGTGACTCGTAGTTCAGCAACACAGGAAGACTGTCAAACGTCCTGATGATATGAAATCAGCCATATAAAAGAGTGGAACTTAAGTCACAGTTCTGCTTGTTCTGTGATGCATAATTTCATCAGGATAAAAAGGAAAACACGAAGCATGCCTGTATAACTAAGTGAGGCTGGCACAGCAATTAGGCCCTGTTGGTGGGGGCTTGGTTTACTCTCCTGCTCTGAATAATTTCTTTATTTGTGTGGCACCCACACAGCTTTGTGCCACTGAGCACATGTGTTCTCACTCTCCTGTAAATACTTGATTTTTCTAGTCCTACTCCCAAGTGGTTTCTTTCTTGGGAGCTGCTACCACTTGAAAAGTTTGTCCAAACAAAAGTCTACCTTCACCTGGTCAGGCTTTTAAGGAAACTGTCCGCCTCTATGCATTTATGCATCTTGTTTTTATTCATGTCTTTCATTTTTCTCCTCTTTCACCTCGATTAAAATTCCCAGGAGGGTTGGCTTGAAGTTATGGGAGTCTGTAGAGAAACAGTGGTTATGTAGCATACATGATGTTTCAGGACCACGGACAGAGCACCTCCTGCTGTGTGGATCTCCTATGCCTACAACACAGCCTGTGGAGAACAAACCTGTTGTTTAATTTTCCTCTGTGTAGGGCACCATTTCATCAAGAGACGGTTCAATGGTTAACAGCTTGAGTCTGGGGTTAGAATGTCTGAGTGTAATTTTGCCATCTCTCCCGTTACTAACCGCTTGACTCAGCCTCGGTTTCTCATCAGTAAAATAGAAATCATAATAGTGTCTAACTCCCTAGAGTTGTCGGGATTAAATGGCATGGTAAATTGAATTATTGGCCCCGATTCTTCATTCCTACTGGTTTGCATGCTATGAAATTTGGCAGTCGACAATATGGCTTGTTCATCCTATAGAATGGTAGCAGATGAGATGTAACCAGTGACAACAAATATGCTTAGAAACACTCTCCTGTGCGTCTGTCCTTACCACGAGCAAAGCTTCCCCTAGGTAGTTCCTTCCTCGTCATCCTGGGCCCTGGGGTAAACCTATGGGGTCAAATTTGAACTCAACCCTCAATCTGGAACATAGAGTCTGGAGCCCCGTCTATCCCTGCCAAGTTGCAGCCCACACCTAGACCCATGAGGATAAATGATTGCCGTATCGAATCACTGAGTTTTAGGGCTGTTTGCTATGCAGCATAACTGAGGGAGTAGCTAACCAATAAAAGTAAAACAAAGTATGTAATACACTTAAAACAGTGCCTGTACAAAGTAAGTGAATTATTCATTTTGGCTCTCCAGGTCATCATTATCAGGAGATGTGAAGATCAGTGGTACATGACTAAGATCTGGCTGTCTGGCCTTGGGCAAGTCATTTAACCTCACGGGTCCTCACTTTGCTTGTGTACAAAATGAAGCTAGGAATGCCCCTTCTGAGTATGTCTGAAATCATCAAAGGAGATCTGAACCTAAAATGGTATTGGAAACTATAGGTTGGTCAACTGTAAAAGCAACGTGATCAGGTGCTTCTACACATCAGCAATGTGATCAGGTGCTTCTAACACATCCTATGTGTTAGAAACAACATTCAGATTATGAAATCCAGTCTGAAGACCCAGTAGTACCAATGGGGGAAAGAGCCATGAAACCAAAAAGCTACTAGCTTTAAACTGATTTACCAGTGCAACCCTTTTTACTGATTTGATGCTAATTCCCAAGTACAGAGTCAGGCCTCACCAAATAAGTCACACACATTGTGTAATTTAGCATCAGGAGAAGATCCAGGTAGCTCCCATCCAAATAGCTCTTGGGTCCAAGAGACTCTCCAAGTAGTATCTTGTGATGGCTGGAAAAAAAATGCTTCCATGAGCAGCATTCTCTTGGAATAAGGATCTTGATTTTGCAGGTCCCTTTGAAAAGGTGTCTAAGTTACTAACAGACACACAACGATAGTTACACATCTAGCAAAAGATGAGCAAGCTGTCTACCAGCTGGGAGGGGGAATGAGACTGAGAGCAGATGTGTTCTGATGGTGGGGGTGAGGTAGGCTGGAGGGACAAAACACAAAACATGAAATCCAGTCAAGCAGGAGGAATTGGTGGGGGGAGGAAATAGACAGTGGTAATTGTGGAAGGTTGTAGGAATTCTCAATATGCCTGGGTTCATAAGAGCATGTGGAATTTACACAAAGATTTCTTAAATCGGATGCAAGAAATACTAAAACAGAAGAACTGATAAGTTGGGCTTTGTTACAATGAACAATTCTTCCCCTTCAAAGATGTTAGGAAAATGAAAAGGAAAGCCACATACTTAAAGCCCTTACACCTAGAATATACAAAGAACACTTATAACTAATAAGACAACACAATTTTTGAAAGGGGCAGATTATTTTAAATTCTAGCGTAATTAACATGCAGTGTTGTTAGTTTTCAGGTGTACAATATAGTGATTCAACAATTTCATACATGACTCAGTGCTCATCAAAATAAATGTACTACTCTTCATTCCCTTAACCTATATCAAACATCTGCCCACCTCCCTCTGGAAAACACCAGTTTTTTCTCTATAGGTAAGGGTCTGTTTTTTGTTTGTTTTTTCCTTTGTTTCTTAAATTCCACACATGAGTGAAATCATGTAGTATTTGTCTTTCTCTGACTTATTTCACTTAGTATTATATCCTCTAGATCCATCCATGTTGTTGCAAATAGCAAGATCTCATTCTTTTTTATGGCTAATATTTCTGTGTGTGTGTGTGTGTGTGTGTGTGTGTGTGTGTGTGTGTGTGTAAACACCATATCTTTATCCATTCATCTATGAATGGACATTTGGGTTGCTTCCATATCTTGGCTATTGTAAATAATGCTGCAAGAAACATAGGGGTGCATATATCTTTTTGAATTAGTGTTTTCGTTTTCTTTGGGTAAATAGCCAGGAGTGGAGTTACTGAATCATATGGTAATTCTAGTTTTAATTTTTTTTAGAAAACTCCATGCTGTTTTCCACAGTGGCTGCACTAGCTTACATTCCCACAAACAGGGAACAAGGGCTCCTTTTTCTCCACATCCTTAACAAAACTTTTTGTCTCTTGTGTTTTTGATTGTAGCCATTCTGACAGGTGTGAGGTGGTATCTCATTGTGGTTTTGATTTACATTTCCTTGATGATTAGTGTTGTTGAGCATGTTTTCATATGTCTGTTGGCCTTCTGTATGTCTTCTTTAGAGAAATGTCTGTTCATGTCTTCTGCCCATTTTAATTAGATTGTTGGTGTTGTATATTGGTCTTGTATAAGTTCTTTATATATCTTGGATAATAACCCCTTATCAGATATATCATTTACAAATATTTTTTCTACTTGGTTATTGTTTTTATTTTGTTGATGGTTTCCCTTGCTGTGCAGAAACTTTTTATTTTGATGTAGTCCTAATATTTTATTTTTTGTTTCCCTTGCCTTAGGAAACCTTTCTAGAAAAATGTTTTTATAGCCAGTGTCAGAGAAATTATTGCCTGTGCTCTCTTCTAGGATTTTCATAGTTTCAGATCACACATTTAGATCTTTAATCCATTTTGAGTTTATTTTTGTGTATCGTGTAATAAAGTGGTCCAGTTTCCTTCTTTTGCATGTAGCTATCCAGTTTTTCCAACACCATTTGTTAAAAAGACTGTTCTTTACCCACTGCATATTCTTGCTTCCTCTGTCAGAGATCTATTGACCATATAATTGTGGGTTTATTTCTGGGCTCTCTATTCTGTGCTGTTGATCTATGTGTCTATTTTTGTGCCAGTGCCATACCATTTTGATTACACAGCTTTGTAGTCTATCTTGACATCTGTGGTTGTGATACCTCTGGTTTTGTTCTTTTTCAAGAATGCTTTGCCTATTTGAGGTCTTTTGTAGTTACATACAAATTTTAGGATTATTCTAGTTCTGTGAAAAATGCTATTGGTATTTTGATAGAGATTGATTGCATTAAATCTGTAGATTGCGTTGGGTAGTATGGACATTTTAACAATACTTGTTCTCCCAATCCATGAGCATGGGATATCTTCCCCTTTGTACATGTCATCTGCACTTGCTTTCATCAATGTTTTATAGTTTTCAAAGTATAGGTCTTTTACATCCTTGGTTAACTTATTTCCTAGGTGTTTTATTCTTGGTGAAATTGTAAATGGGAACGTTTTCTTAATTTCTTTTTCTGCTACTTCATTATTAGTATATAAAAGTGTAACAGATTTCTGTATATTGATTTTGTATCCTGTGACTTTACTGAATTCATTTGTAGTTCTAGTAGTTTTTTGGTGGCGTCTTTAGGGTTTTCTATACATAGTATCATGTCATCTGCAAAAAGTGAAAGTTTTACTTCTTCCTTACCAACTTGGATGTCTTTTACTTCTTGTCTTCTCGTCTGATTGCTGTGGCTAAGAGTTCCAGTACTATGTTGAATAAAAGTTGTGGGAGTGGACATCCTTGTCTTGCTCTGCATCTTAGGGGGAAAGCTCTCAGGTTTTCCCCATTGAACATCTGAATTTTTCATATATGGCCTTTATTATGTTGAGGTGTATTTTCTCTGAGCCTGCTTTGTTGGAGGTTTTTATCATGAATGGAGGTTGTACTTTGTTAAATGCTTTTTCTGCATCTATTAAAATGATCATAAGGTTTTTGTTCTTTCTCTTCTTGATGTGATTTACCACATGGATTGATTTGTGAATATTGAACCACCCTTGCATCCCAAGAATAAATCCCATCTGATTGTGGTGAATGTCTTTTAAAAATATATTGTTGGATTTGGTTTGCTAATATTTTTTGAGGAATTGTGCATCTATGTTCATCAGAGATATTGGCTGTAGTGGTTGTTTTTTTTTATTGTTTGTTTTTGTACTGTCTTTATCTGGTTTTCTTATCAGGGTAATGCTGGCCTCATAGAATGAATTTGGAAGATTTCCTTCCTTTTCTATTTTTGGAACTAGTTTGTGAAGAATAAGTATTAAATATTTTTTAAATGTTTGGTTGAATTCACCTGTGAGGCCATCTGGTCCTAGACTTGTTTGCTGAGAGTATTATTATTATTATTGATTGAATTTCATTGCTAGTAATCATCTGTTCAAATTGTCTCCTAATGATTCAGTTTTGGGAAATGATATGTTTCTAGGAGTTTATTTCCTCTAGGTTGCCCAACTTGTTGGCATATAATTTTTCATAATATGCTCTTATAATCCTTTGTATTTATGTGGTGTTGGTTGTTTCTTTGCTTTCATTTCTGATTTTGAGTCCTTTTTTTATGAATCTGGCTAGAGATTTATTAATTTTGTTGATCTTTTCAAAGAATAAGCTCCCAGTTTCACTGATCTGTTCTGTTTATTTGTTTTGTTTTTTGAGTTTCTATTTCACTTATTTTTGCTCTAATCTTCATTATTTCTCTCCTTCTACTGTTTTGTTTTGTTTTGTTTTTCTTTTTCTGGCTCCTTTGGTGTAAGATTAGGTGTTTACTTGAGATTTTTCTTTCTTCTTGAGGTAGGCCTATATTGCTATAATCTTCCCTTTTAGAGATGCTTGTGCTGTGTCCCAAAGATTTTGGACCCTTGTGTTTTTATTTTCTTTTGTCTCTGTGTATTTTTAAAATTTCCTCCTTGATTTCTTGGTTGACCCCTTCATTGTTTGGTAGCATGTTATGCTACCGATATGATTAGATTCCTCCATGTATTTGTGTTCTTTCCAGATTTTTTCTTGTGGTTGATTTCTAGTTTCATAGTATTGTGGTCAGAAAAGATGCATGATATAGTTTTAATCTTCTTGAATTTGTTGAGACTTGTTTTGTGGCCTAACATGTAATCTATTCTGGGGAATGTTCCATGTGTACTTGCAAAGAATGTGTATTCCGCTGTTTGGGGATGGAATGTTCTGAATAGATCTATTAGATTTATCTGGTCCAATGTGTCATTCAAAGCCACGGTTGCTTGTTTTTTTCTGTTTGCATTATCTATTAATTGGGATGTTAAAGTCCCTACTATCATTGTATTCCTATCGATTTGTTTCTTATGTGTGTTAATAGCTGCATTATGTATTTGGGTGCTTTAATGTTGGGTGCATAAACAGTTATAATTGTTACATCTTCTCTATTGGATTGTTCCTTCTATGAGTATATAGCATCCTTGTTTGCCTTTTGTTACAGTCTTTTAAAATCTATTTTGTCTAATATTGGTAATGCTACCCCAGCTTTCTTTTCACTTCCATTTGCATGATAAATGTTTTCCATCCCCTCGCTTTCAATCTGCATGTGTCATTAGGTCTGAAAGGAGTTTCTTGTAGCCAGCCTATATATGGGGCTTCTTTTTTATCCATTCCATCACGCTATGTCTTTTGATTGGAATGTTTACTCTATTTACCTTCAAAGTAATTATTGATGTGTTTGTACTCATTGCCATTTTGTTATTTGCTTTATTGTTGTTTTGTAGTTCTCTGTTCGTTTCTTCTCTTGGTCTATTTTCTTGTGGTTTGATGGCTTTCATTAGTAATATGCTTAGATTCCTTTCTCTTTATTTTTTGTATATATGTATTACAGGTTTTTAATTTGGTTACCATTAGGTTTATATATAATATCCTACATAGAGAGTAGTCTATATTAAGTTGATGGTCACTTAGATTTGAACCCATTTTAGAAGCACTAAATTTTTACTCCTCCCCACTGCAACACACATGTTTTAGGTATATGGTGTCATATTTCACATCTTTTTATTTTGTGAATCACCTGCCTGATTTTTATACATACATTTCGTTTTCCTGATTTTCTTCTTCCTACTTTTCTTACCCCTGTTTTGGTCTTTCTTTGTCATTCAAAGAATCCCCTTTAGCATTTCTTGTAAAGCTGATTTAGTGGTAATGAATTCCTTTAATTTTTGTTTGGGGAAACATTCTCTCCTTCTATTCTGAATGATAGCATAGCTGGATAGAGTATTCTTCGTTGCAGGGTTTTTTTTTTCCTTTTAGGACTTTGAATATATCCTGCCACTCCCTTCTGGCCTGCAAAGTTTCTGCTGAAAAATCAGCTGATAGCCTTATGGGGTTTCCCTTAGATGTAACTGTTTTCTTTTCTCTTGCTGCTTTTAAAATTCACTATCACTACATTTTGCCACTTACTATGCCTTGAGTGGACCTCCTTAGGTTGATGTTTGTTTGTGTTTTTTTTGTTTGTTTGTTTGTTTGTTTTTTTGTTTGTTTGTTTTTGTTTTTTGTTTTTTTTTTTTGAGGGCTCTTTGTGCCTCCTTGATCTGGATGTCTGTTTTCCTTCCCCAGATTTTGGACGTTTTCAGCTATTTTTATTCAAGTAAATTTTGTTCCCCTTATTCTCTCTCTTCTCCTTCTGGGACCTCTATAATGCAAATGTTATTACACTGATGATGTCATTGAGTTCCCTTAATCTATTTTCATTTTTAATATTCTTTTTTCTTTTTCCTGCTCTGCTTGCTTGATTTCCATTACTGTCTTCTAGCTCACTGATCCATTTTTCTGCTTCCTCTACTCTACTATTTATTCCCTCTAGTATATTTTTTAATTTCACTTACTGAGTTAATCTGATTATTTTTTATATTTTCTATCTTTTTGTTGGCAGTCTCCCTGAGATCCTAAGTGTAGTGAGTATCTTTAGGACAATTATTTTATATTTTCTGTCAGGCATATTGCCTATCTTTTTCATTTTGCTCTCTTGCTGTGATTTTGTCCCCTTCTTTCATTTGGGACTTAGGCTTCTGTCTCCTCATGTTGTCCAACTTTCTGTGTCTGTTTCTATATATTGGGAAAGTCAGCTATGTCTCCTGCTCTTGAAAGTAGGGGCTTGAGGAAAAAGAGGTCCTGCAGTAAAAAGGACAGAGTATTTGAATAGACACTTCAGCAAAGAAAATTTAGAGCTAGTGAGTGTGTGAAAAGATGCACATCATTCACCATTAGAGAGATGCACATTCAAACCACAGTGAGTACCACTCACATCCAATAGGATATCTAAAAGTAAAAAGACAGACAACACCAAGGGTTGGTGAGGATGTGACTTCTCTACTGCTGGTAGAAATAGATAATGGGACAGCCTTTTTGGAAAACAGTTTGGCAGGTTTTTTAAAATAAAATTAAACATCCATTTGTGATCCAGCAGCAACTCCACTCTTAGGTATTTACTCAAGAGGATGAAAACTTATATCAGCACAAAGATCTGTATGTCAACATTTATAGCAGCTTTACTAATAATAACTCCAAACTGGAAAGAAGTCAAATTGCTATCAATTGGTGAATGAGTTAAAAAAAAAAAAAAAGATGGGGTATGTCCATACAATGGAGTACTACTAAGCAATGGAAAGGAGCGAACTCTCGATACTGATCATGCAACAATATGGAAATATCTCAAAAGTGTGAAGTTAGCTGAAAGAAGAGAGACTTGTATGATTCCATTTATATGAAATTCTGGAAAATTATAATGATAGAAAGCAAACCAGTGGGGGAGGGCACAGTGGAAGGAGGAAATCAACTGCAAAGGGCATGTCAGAACTTTTTGAGGAAAAAGAATGGTAGTCCTATGATTATTTCATGAGTATTAAAATTCACCAACTCCTATACGTGAAATTGGCAAGTTTTGTTGTATGTAAAATATATTTCAATAAAAGTGACCAAAAAAACCCACCGAGCTCGTGGTAAAGAAAATATTAATATTGACAACAATAATTAAATCCCTTTAACGAGTCAGATGCTCTGCATACATTTGTCTTCTTTTCTAGATCTAGGAAACACATGCTCAAAGGTATGAAACAACGTTCCTAACGTCACACATCAGGGAAGTAAGTGGCAGAGCTGGGACTTGAACCTGGAAAGGTGAAGGCACAGCCTACACATTTTCTACAGGACCCCTCAACTGGGCTCTGAGACCAACAACCTACCATCCTGTGGCTTGGAAATGGAGTCAATTGCTGGGGAAAGATGCAACCCTAACACCTGAGGAGCGTCTGGTTTCTCCTTGGGAATTAGCTAACAATTACCAAATCCATGCATTTAATGAGGTGGAAAGTGGCCTATGATAACAGTAATTAGCACTTAAACATTGCTCTTTAATATTAGCTTGCTTTAAAGGCATGTTTATTAAACACTTTCCACAGCCCTGGGAGGCAAGAGAAGGATGGAACGGCTGGCTTTCCAAGAAAGCCAACCGAGGTGAGGAAGTGGGCACGTTATCTTCCAGGCCAGTCTCCTACCAGTCCATAAGAAAACAGTGGCCTCAGTTCATTCAGCCAACAACATGCAGAGAAAGGGCACATGGTGAATGAAAGATCTCTGATTCACAGCTTTGATGTCAGGGAAAGTAGGTGTGAAATGCGGTATGCCTTTTGGCAAGGCCCTTCCCCTCTCTGAGCATGTTCCCCCAGTGGGTCAGTATGTGTGATTCCAAGCCCTGCATATGCCCCTTGAATTCCCATTCCAGGGATGACTGAATCCTTAGGGGATCACCCAGTTCAGCACACTGGTTTTGCAGAGGGAGTGACTGAAATCTTGGAGAGGGTGGAGCCTTGTTTAGGCAGTCTTTCCGAAGCAAAGTTTAGTTCCATGATTTAGGAAGGGTGGAATGAATAGGTTTGGAATGAAGGAGGAGTGGCTGAAAAAGCCACTCTGTGGTTCAGTACTCTTGGGACAGCCTGAATCTGAGGGAGGGCTGGACACATTAGGGGAATATGTTGGATAAATAGAACTCACCAGTGAGTGAGTAAGGGTGTGATGATAAGTAGGTTGTAAGCCAATGAGTTTCCAAGGAGCGAGTGACCAAGCGAATGAGTGAATGATGGGCCGTACTTTCCTGTTTCTTTGCATGCTTTGTGAATTTTTTGTGGACAGCCGGGCATTTCGAGTATTATAATGTGGTAACTCTGGAGATCAGATATTCCCCCCTTCCCTGAGGTTTGCACCTGTTGATGGTCAGGGGTTGCACCTGTCTGTTTAGTGACTTTTCCAAACTCCCCCACCCCCTATCCCACAGAGATTGTATTCCTTGTCAAGTGTGGTCACTGAAGCATCCACTTGGCTATCCAAGTGCCAAGACCTGAGCCCTGTCATTTCCTTAAAATGCAAACATTCAGTCCTTAAGTCATTTTCTTCACAAAGCATTGTCCTGGTTGTTGGAAGTCTTGGGTTAGGTGTCAAAACTTTGATTTTTGTCCAGAGTTGACTTCATCAGGGTTTGAAAGTTTGGTTGTTTGAGTGGAGGCTCTGATTCTCCGAGCAGCTTGCTCCATGATTTTTGGTAATGCCAGTGGGATACAGAATTCCTGGTTAGTCACGGTTCCCCATCCTTCCTATTGCCCCCCACCCCCCGTGCCAAGTTAGCAACCATGTAATGCTGTCCTGGTATATTTTTCTCAGAGAACTACCTCTCTCTACGTGTCTCTAATAAAAGTGTGAAAATTAAGGGATATGAGAACCCCGTGTTTTAAGAAAATTAAAGGGGGAGAGTATATTTCTATATGGAAAAGAGGAATATTATTTTGTGCTCCATGTGTGGATTGACTGCATGCGTATAACTCACTTGTGGTTACTCGTGTGGTTTTTCTCCTTGGAAGAGTGGAGAAAGGAAGATTTTTGCCCAGTCTAGCTGAGCCAGTGTCCCCTGGAACCTGCTAGGAAGCGAGCCCACAGGTAGGGGCTGGGGGTGGGTCAAATGAGCTCCTCCGTGAAGATCATTATTGTGACATTAATCGCCAAAGAGCCTCTTGGTAACTCCCTCCCTCCCTTGCCAACCTGTCCTCCATCCTTTGTCTCAGAGTCCCTCCGGGTGACCCAATTTCACTTCCTAGGAATTCATTCTATGGCAGAAATCACGTCAGCCAGGCTCACGAAAGTGAGGCAGGTCGCAGAGGCAGGAAAAGCCACTTTCAGGTCAGGGCTGCCGCTCAGGCAGAAGGGTGACCGCTCCACTTTGCTGAGCACCTACTGTATGCTTTAACAAACAAGCTCATCCCATCCCCCCCAGCGGCTCGGTGAGATAGGCACCATGACTTCTACCTTATAGAAGGGAAAACCAGGACGGTTTCATCACTGGCGGAGGTGAGATGTGAACCCAGCTAGGGAATTGTATGTCCATGGTGCCGCACACTTGTTTGCTCACTTCTGTCTGTGCTCACTTCCAATCAGTTGCGTCTGGTGTGGACAGTTCTGTGAAGGCCCCTATTCACATCCTCTTTCCTGCCTTGCCTCAAGTGCGTGCTACACACCTTGCTTTTGGTCCTAGGCCTCTCGAGTGCCATGAACTCCTGCTGCATCTTGTGTGGACCCCCACAAGGGAGTCTGAAGCCCCGCTGAAAACCCTTGACCAGTGAAGGTGGAGAGCTGATGGGCAGATGGTCCTGGGAGGCGTTCTGTAGACTTCTCAGGAGGTCCTGGTGAAATGGCCCCTTCCCTTCCCCCCATGGCCCTCAGCCAAGACACATAATACACATAACATGTAACATTGGCCTTTTCTTCTTCTTGTTTTCTCTGCTCCCCGGGGTCGCCCCTTGATGAAAGGACCTGCACGCAAAGCCTCACCCCAGCTTCTGCTTTCAGGAGACCCCACGCAAAGGCAGGCACCATAGATTTCTTAGATCAGGAAGCATTCTGGAGATGGATGTTGGGATTCTGACTGGTGAATGTAGGAGGCTTAGGTATGCAATTACAAGGTGGAGTTTTACACAGACTGCCAGACCAGACATGCCCACAAGGGGGTTTGTCTGTCTTCTTCAAGACGATCCTTAATGACCAGTGTCTTGCTTCACACTGATGGGAGAAGTTCCTACACTTTGGGGCTAGCTTACAAGCTACCCAGGGGGAAACCGTCCCATGAGCACACTGTTGTGCTAAGTTTTCGGTGCGACAAGACCCCTCCATGCGACAAGACCCCTCCGTGCGACAAGACCCCAATCGTGTCCATTGAGGCTGCTATAACAGAACGTCACAGACTGAGAGGCTTAAACAACAGACATGGGTTTCTCATGGTTCCGGAGACCAGAAAGGACCTGCTTCCTGCCTTCTTGCTGGGTCCTCCCTTCGTGGAGAGAGAGAGGGAGGGAGGTTGAGTCACTTAGTGTCTTTTTCTCCATTTATAAGGGCATTTAATCCCATCATGACCTAATCTAATCCTAATTACCTCTAAAGGCTGCCCATCCTAATACCATCACACTGGAGATTCCGAGTATACCTTTTGGGAGGACACATTCTGTCCCTAGCAGTCTCTGGTCCCCCAGGTTAGCCAGTGAGAGATGCTTCTCCTACTTACTAGAAACTGAATCCCTCGGGGCGCCTGGGTGACTCAGTCGGTTGAGCACCCAGCTCTTGATCTCGGTGTAGATCATGACCTCACCGTTCATGAGATGGAGCCTTTCATCGGGCTCTGCGCTGACGGTGTGGAGCCTGCTTGGGATTCTCTCTCTCCCTCTCTTGCTGCCTCTCCCCTGCATATTCTCTCTGTCTCTCAAATAAATTAAAAAAAACAAAACAAAACACAACAAATCGACTCCCTCATTTGTGAGATCTTCCCCAACACCATTAATAACAGTCATGCTAATAAAGAGAATAATACCCTTGTTCTTTCCTTCCCCTGTAGATATGGTCCTGTGCCCAGGACAGCAAGCCCTGTAGTTCTATTTCATAATCTCCATTTTAGAGATGAAAACATGAAAACCCAGGATGTGTAGCAGCTGGCCTCCGGTCACACAGCTGAGTCCCAACGTGAGTCAGGTTCGATGTCAGAGGAGCTCTGTATCCCACACCTCACCCAGTTCACTGAATGAATGAATAGCTCCCCTTTAAAGTATTTTTTTAATGTTTATTTTTGATAGAGAGAGAGAGTGAGCGCATGAGTGGGGGAGGGGCAGAAAGAGAGGAAGACACAGGATCCGAAGCAGGCTCCAGGCTCTGAGCTGACAGGGCTTAAACCCACGGACCACGAGATCATGACCTGAGCCGAAGTCAGACACTTAACCGACTGAGCCACCCAGGCACCCCTACCCTTTTTTGACATTATCCCAGAGACTGTCAACCTTGGCACTATAACGTTTTCGGTCAGGTCCTTCTGTTTCATGGCAGGAGCCGTTCTGTGCTTTGTGGGGTGTTGAACAGCATTCCTGAACTCTACCCAGTGGATGGCAGTAGCACCTCTCCCTCCCCCCACTGCGACAGCCAAAATTATCCCCGCTCATTGTTAAATAACCCCTGGGGTGCAAGATCGCCCCTGCTGAGAACCCCACTATTGGAGGTATCGCGTTCGGTTTTGATTAAAGCTAGGATTCCGTTGCCCTCATTTGGAAACCACTAGATTAGATGATTTTTTAATTTCCTACTTCAGGTCCCAAGGGATTTACACGCTTCCCCGAAACTACACACGGAACTCTGTGTGCGTGGGTACACGTGCATGCTCACGTCTTGCCAGGGAGGTAATTCATATTTTCATGGTATTTTTAAGGTGGCCTGAGAACTGCCTTCTGCAGTCCCTTTCCAGTCTGATGACTGGGCCTTTGGGGTTTTCAGCCCCTCTTTCTCTTTTCTTCTGCCCCCTACCCCAGTGTCCCTGCTCCATTGTCCAAAAAAAAAAAAAAAAAAAAAAAGGCATCTTGGTTCATCCTTTCTCCATTCCTCCTGGGGAAGAAGCTGTCACCTTGCCTCTGGGGGCTGGGGAGAGTGGCAGTGAAGGGAGGAGGAAAGAATTTCTAGAGAATCACTGAGCTGTGGAGTAAGAGATTATTGCCTAGCTGTTGCCATGGGGATCTATAAATCAGCCTTGCTGCTTAGAACCCAGAGCCGTCTGGCACACCAGCTCCCTGCCTGCTTCCCCAGGGGCAGCCTCGTTTCCTTGCGCCCCCCCCCCCCCCCCCCCGCCCCCGGGTCCTCAGCCCTGGAAAGGCCAACCCTTCACAGGGTCTCTTTTCCTTTCTTATCTCCTGTGCTTCGGCCTGTCTTCTCCCTATTGTCTTGCCAGACCTGCCCCTTCCTTCTTGGCTTGGGGCTCATTTCTCCCCCTGGGAGGCAGGGTAGTGATTAAATATACAGACGCTGAAGCTCGACCGCCTGATGTCAAAGTCCAGTTCTGTCATTTCCCAGCTGTGCGACCTTGGGCAAACTACTTACCTTCCCTGACCCTCAGTTCCCTGATTGCAAAAGGGGGAGACTGAGTCTCAGCCTCCCAGGGTCCTGGTCATGACTCAGGGACGTTACACGTGTGAAGCTTCTAGCACAGTATATCTATAACTAGTACTCCAGAATGTAACTAGTTCTCCATAAATATTAGCTCTTCTCATCGCTGTGAGTAGTTTCTCATTTCCATTTCTTATCAGCCATTGTCCAGGCAGCTGGATCCTTCTATCCATTCACTGCAAAGTTTGTGAGAGCTGAGGTTGGTAGATAGTGTTAAATGTGATTGAACAATTCATTCTTCCATTGGCTAAATGTTTGTTCATTATCTAGTCTTTGTTCGGAGGTGAAGGCATGGTTTCTGTCCGAATAGAGTTCATACCCTGGTGAGAGAGAGAAGGGGGCGGTGGGGTGGCGGGGGGTGGGGGGAGATCCCAAATTACTGAAGTTATAACAATGGTCACATCCAATGCTGTGATCCAGGGGGTTAGAGGAGGAGCTGAATTTGGTCTTTGTAGTCAGGGGAGGCTGCCTGGAAGAGGAAGAGCCTGAGCCAGATCTTAAGGAGGCAAAGATGTTAGCCAGATAAAGCCTTTCCAGGAAGAGGGGACGGTAGGAGTAAAGGCACAGAAAAGAAGCATGAGGACAGTGTGCACCTGTGTGTTTGGGGCCACCCCCCACCCCCCACCCCCCGCGCCGCCAAAAAAAAAAAAAAAAAAAGACAACCCTGCTTGATTTGGAGCATTTGCCAATATCCACGGTGTAAATATTGTCACCACTGCCAGTTTCAAGCTCCCAGTGCGACATCACGGAGTGTGAATATGAGAAGAGATGTGCACAGTTGGTTCTCAAGGGTCCGTAGGAGTGGGCTATGCCACGCCACTGGCTTTGGGGACTCAAGCAGGGGGTCAGTAATTAATTCAGTATTGCTGCAGATAGAATCCAGCGCAGCTAAGGCAGTAATAACTCAGGTCTGCTTTGGCCGATGATTTGTGGCTCTTCTCTGAGTCCCAAAGCATCAGCCTTGAGTATTCCTTAACTCCCTGAGAACAGTCCACCCACACTTCCGTCACACTTACTATGTGCCAGGCGCTGAGCTAGCTCCGGGGGGGTACAGAGATCATAATGCCAAAGAGCCAGGATGCACGGATGATACCGACCACGATGCACTTTGTGCTGCACTGACTGCCCAGGCTGGCAGGTGTAGACACCCCTTTGCCTCTCGGCAAGCACAGAGGGTCCCTCCCACCCACTCCTGGGCTCTGTCATTGGGGGAAATCTGACTCTGAAAGTCTGACCTCAGGCCTGGGCATTCCGAGTTTTGGAAGCCCAGGTAACTGGTTAGAGGTTGGGCGCTAACTTGGGTCACAGAAGAGAATTTGGTCCCGGAATTGCCGCCCCACCCCCTCCCTGTTTAGAACACCCCCAAGTGTGGTCCCCACCAAGATGGACCTTCTCTCTCGCTTCCGGCCGACTGTTCGTTCCCCATAATTATTTAGCACATGACTCCAGAAGACCCCCGAAATCATTTTGTTACACCACATTCCATTCTATAAGGACTGTTCGTTTCAATTAGCCGTCAGAGGCCTGAGGCAGAGACGCTCGGCCCTGCTCGGATACATCACCACCTTTGTTTGAAATTGGATTTAAGGCAGCCGGGGCGTGGGGGGTGGAGTGGGGGGATAAATATTTTATCATTTCTTCCTCCCCGATGTTCTGCCGGTTCTCATTTCCATGTTTCTCCCCCTGCACGGCAGCAGATTGCCGACTATAAATTTGAAGGGAAATAGTAAACGTGCGAACATGATAAATAAACATGTTGCTTTTGCGGGGACGGATATTATCATCCAGATTTATGGCTCTCCTCGCCTGCCCGTTTTATTGCATTTGGGGAAAAGCCGAGCGAGGTTTCCGTGTTCCATTGATCAACTATCTGCCCTTCGCCCTCGTCACCCCCCACCCCCCCTGAGTCACTGAAATATCAACCTGGACCGGGGACACAATTTCTCTCCCAGGAAGTGAATGCATCTTGACAGGTGTTTTCTTTGGGGACAGATATTTATAGCTGCAACCACGACTGCACCGCTGGGCACTATTGTCTACACCCGCCCCTTCCTCAGTTCTCAAAAATTGAACATATTTTTGTTCTCCTGGTGGGAAAAAGTGGCAAATCAATGATTTAAATCTCCGTTCCTCTGTTTCTCTCTTTCTGCCTCTTTCTCTGCCTCTCCCTAGTCTCTCCCTCTCCGTCTTCCACCTTCTGGACGGTCTCTGGATCATTCCCAGGTTCGAATCCCAGCGTTGCCCCCGATTTTTGTGTCACCCGAGCAAATGACTGACCTTCTCTGAGCCTCTCACCCTCGGGGCCACCACGCCTTTTCTCTGGTGTTCCATTGGTGTCACCAATTTACAGGGAGAAATTCGGGAATTATTTCTATGCCTGTCTCCACCTTCCCTCCCCGGTCTCACCCAACTCGCTTGGGGACGAGGGGCTACGTCAGCTTGCCTTCTTTTCTCCCTCCCTCTCCACCTGCTCCTCCGCCCCATGTTCTCCGTCTGTCACCGGACCTGCACCCGGGACCTGCCCCGGCAGAACCTTGGTGGCCCCTTTGCCTTCTTGGCTGCTGCCTCTCCCCACTTCTAGTCTGTCACCAAGTCCTGCGGATTCCTCCGTGTGCCTCTCTCTGCACCCCTCCCCAGCCCTCCACCTCTAGTTTTGAGTATCCCCAAAGTGACAGGCATTGAGGGGGTCTGGACCACAGTCCCGTCTCAAGAGGATCACTCCAGCGGGGTCTCTGCCCCGCCCCCCTCTCCTGGCTTGCCGCGCCCCACCCCCACCCCGTACTTACTGTAACAGCTAAGGGACACCCCGTGGAACCCAGGCCTGCAGTTCTGTTGCTAAGGAAACCACTTCCTTGGTTACCGGCCTGGGTAGCGCGTTGCCTCACTGTGTCTGCCTCCAGCAGCGTGGCCCCCTCTCTCCCCGGGAAGATGAGGAGGCGGCAGGAGAGGACAGCAGGGGTGGGGGGTGGTGAGCAAGAGACAGGCAGAGAGACAGAGATCGAGAGATGGAGAGATGCTTGCACAGAGCAGAAATCAAGAAGGCGCTCCGGACGAAACGGAGGCGAGGGGGAGGGGAAAGGCGGTGAGGGCAAGACAAAAGAAGTTTAATGAGCAGCTGGAGGAAATAAAAGCACAAAGAGGAAAATGGAGCGCCGGAGGGCATGTAAAGACAAATAGCCAGAAAGAAATCGATGCGAGAGCGATGGGGTCTGGGGCTCCCCTGGGGCTCCCCGTGGGCCCTGCCCCCCAGCATCCCCTCGGCCTCCCCATCCTTCTCCCCCTCCTTCTCCCCCTCCCACATTGTGCCCCAGAAGCACGTTTGCAGCCACCTCCTGGGTTACTGGAAAATTCGGGAAATCCCAGCCGTCAGCAGACGCCGGGTGCTGCCTGGTCTCTAGAGGTGACAGCAGGATGAGCCAGGGGTCCTGGCTTCCGGGCTGGGCATGCCCACTGCGCTGGGCATCCACTGGAACCCCCAGCTTTCCTTCCTCCGATGCGCTGGTGCCGTCACTCTGGATGTGCAGAGGGACTTTTCGGGGAAGGCCCTGACTGGCCAGTTTCTGCCATCACCTCTGTGGGACGTGGGCCAGTTCTGGCTAGTGACTGGGCATCAGCACGCAACGCCCCAGTCCACTGGGGTTGAGAATACCCTCCTGGGGTCAGTCACAAGCCACCTAGGGACTTTCCTTCTTTGCCCCATCCCCCTCCTTAAAAGCTTTCCGATTACTTACAAGTATCTGCTGGGTACTTGGTAAAATGTAAACTGCGGGGACCAGGATTTTTGTCTTTTTTGTCCCTTTTTAAGCCTCTAGAAGCTAGAGGAGTGCCTGGCCCACCGTAGATGCCCAGTAAAATATTTGTTGAAGAAACGAGGGAATGAATGAATGTTGCCTTGGTTCCTTCTGGGTCTGACCTACAGATTTGATTCAAGAGGACTGCTGAAGTGTGATACAAATGGGCAGAAATTGGCCAGAGAGGAGGTTGCCTAACTGGCCATCTTGCCCCGGCCTAAAGGGGTGGGAAACCCCCTTGCCCCCTGCCCTGCAGTGATCTGTGGTGGGAGAATATGGCAGAGAGTCTGTGAGATCTGAGGAGGAGAGTCCAGGAAAGCGTGGGGCTGCAGGTTCCATGGCTTCCCTCCCTTCTGGTCAGGGAGGAACAGATCATAGAAAGGGGAAAGGAGATTGGCATATGGCTTCAGGGCTCAGCTTGGGACCAGAGTCAAGGCTCTGTCTGAGGTCAGATGAGGGCCCAGCCAGCGTTCGAGGTCAGATGAGGGCCCAGCCAGCGTTCAAGGTCAGGGCCCAGAGTGACCAAGCAAAAGACCCACCCAGGACTAGGCCTGGGGCTCAGTCTGTGGCCACAATCAAAGCAGTGGGCAGATTCAGGCTCGGTCTGGATGTAACATCAGCATCCATTTTGGAGCCGGGCCAGGGTTTAGCCTATGACCCAGGTGGAGTGCTGTTGGTGACTTGGGTCAAGACTCCGTGGACACTTATACCACACCCACCCTCCCTCCCTCTCTCTCTCTCTCACACACACACACACACACACACACGCCCATTTGTGAAATTGCCTTACACAACACTCCATGACAAGGTAGAATACTCAACAAAACTCGCTTTTTAATGATGGTGTTGACCTGAGGAATCTTCGGACTGAGGCTTGTGGCCTGAGTGGCCACCAGCAGAGCTGGCCCAGGTCTTGGACCAAGAGTCACCCCAGAGAGTGCTGATCTCTAAGTGGGAGGGGAGGCCACGCCCTCGACTGCTTCTCAAAAGACTAGAAATTAGCCTGGGTGGGGGGTGGGGGAAGAAACATGGTATAAAATACATTCAGGGCCCCCTGGCTGGGCCCTGCGGTGGCCCGAATCCCACAGCTGAGGGAATCAGGGACGAGAAACACAGGCTCAATCCCTAAGCCCTTCTCTTCGAGTGGCCAAGTGCCAAGGGCAGAACGTATTAGTTCTATTCCTCTTAAAAAAATATATCTCTTTACACGCTCCTTCTCCCTAGCCTCTTGGGTATATGGGAACGAGCATTTTTACCTGTCCCGCGAGCCTTCGAAGGGGCTGACTGGGGGGGCTGCTCCAGACAGAATAGCAAAGATCTGTGACCTATGGCTTTTGCATCTACATGGTAGGGAATGAGACAGGTGCACGGGTATGGGCTGGATGTGAAGCCACTGGTATCCGAGGCGGGGGAAAGATGGGTCCTGAATCGATGCTTTCAAAGACAGATAATTAGCAACCCAGGTCCTTGAGAATCCTTTGGTTTGAGGTCTTAACCACCAAGGAGGCAGTGCTTGTATGGAAATGAAGAACCATTCCCATTCTGAGGGAGGCCAGCCCCATTGGACTATGACCAAGGGGAGGTCAATGGGCTGAGAAGGTAGTAGGGTCATGGTCCCACCTGATTTGGAGCACTTTGCTCTCTCATCTGGATAGCAAAGGACCCACTGGTAGGGGTCAGAGGGCAGTGTAGGATCAATGTGTTGGGCGCCACAACAGAGAGCTGTGTTACTCAAGATTCTGCATGTGGCCATCCTGGTGGGGTGACTGTTGGCGCCTGAGAACCCCCAGAAGGGAGATCAAAGATCCCAAGGTCACCTTCTGGCTACAGCAGGGGAAGAAAAGGGCAGAATTCCGGCCCTAGAGGTGGCCAACCAACCCAATGGCTTCTCAGGAGCACTGTGGCGACAGGTGGGCTCATGACAACAGCGGCCCCACGCGGTGGTGCCCGTTAACGTCCTGTGAGCATCATGGCCTCCGCACCCCACCCGGGCTGAGACCCTTCTTCAAACAGAAGCGGCCTGGATAAGCGTTGGTGCCTGTGATTCCGGGGGTGGAGGGAGAAGGTGGGGGGAGGCCGTGAATGTTCAGCCCAGAAGGGAAGAGAGTTTGGGGCCACTTTCTCCTGCTACAGTCCCTTCCACTCTGGCATCGAGGTCCTTGACATCTGCAGTGGGACACCCATGTCCTGGGGCCACCGTGAGCCCTCCCTCCCACAGGTGGGGCCCAGAGTGGCGGGGGGGGGGGGGGGGGCAGGGGCAGAGGAGACAGAAAAGGGTCCACGTGGCTAGAACGTCTCCAAACCAGGGGCCCCCTGCGCCTCCAAGGGTGGGGAGCGCCCAGTCTCTTCACTCGAGCCTTCTTGGTCATGCAGGAACGTCACTGAAGGCCGACAGCGGCCAAGGGGATTGTCCCCAAGCCAGAGAGAGAGGACAGATGGGTTGGGGTGGGGGGGGCATCCCCAGGAGTCGCGGGACTCCCGGCCCCTTCCCCGCCTGATGCATCATCTGGGGTAGTAGTCGTCGGGAACGCCGGTGAGGTTCCTCCCCTTCAGGGCCGCGTCCACCATCTTGATGTAGGCAGAGATGACCTTCTGCATGTCGGCCGTGTAGGGGTCGTACTCGAGCTTCCGGAGCCCTGAGCGCTTGAAGTTGCCGTCCTTCTGGCTCTCCACGCACAGCAGCCGGTCCTCCCTGACGGCCACGCCCAGCAGGCTGACCATGCGGCCCAGCTGGACGAACAGGTCCCGCTTCAGGTCCTCGAAGTGCACCACCAGCACCTTCTTGCCGAACTTGAGCCAGTCCAGCGTGTGAGTGGCCCACCACGGGGCGTAGTTCCGCACAAACTCCGGCCACTCTGGAGAGAGGAGGCAGGGCCGGGTCAGGGGGAGGAGGGGCTCTGGGGACAAGGGTCAGGTGGCAGCGGACGCAGTGACTGACAGCGACACCCTTACCCAGTCCTTCGGATCCCCAAACTGGCCTGATTCCTGCCCCCTCCGTGCTGCCGCTTCTGCCTGGAAGGTTCTTCACCTTGTCTTTGGGGATAACACCACCACTCGTTGGGTGCTCACTGTAGGCCCGGCACAGACTTATCCATAAATACGTGTATTTACTGTACCTTCTATATGCATTTGTATTCACGTACAATAAGCGTATGAATAGAGCTACTCATTCACTTATTCCTCATGATTCTGTGCGACAGGTACACTCGTTTTCATTAAACAGGAAAAAAAAAAAGAGGCACAGAGAGGTTAAGTCAGGTGCTCTTGGACACACAGCTAATCATCGGTAGAGCCAGGATGGGACACCAGTCTGGCTTCAAAGTCTAGGCTTTTCACCATCAAGTTACCCTGTGTAGTAGCAATTCTCCTCTTTGGTAACGGTTATCTACTCCCAGGTCCTACGATAGTAGGACCTTTGTATACGCAAGCGGATTAAAGCATAGGAGGTTTTGAGCATGGGGCCTCAGGCCCAGGAAGTGCTCAATAGATGTTGACTCAATACTCTTCCTGTCATTATCCTGAGATGAGATCTTGTCTTCCCCGGCTCTCCTGGCTCTAGGCTCTACAACCCCCTTTGAACCCCCCGCGTATGTGGTCTCTGATGGACTGGGCTGGGGGTAGAGTTGAAGTCAGATGCTCTATATCGTCATCTTTGCCTTCGTGTTGTTTCTCTACTTTTTATCATCATACACTATGTTTTGTTTTGTGGTGTGTTACCTGGCCATGGGAAAATGGCAGGGCAGATTGTCACCAGCAACGGGAAGGTGTTTGGGGATGGTCTGACTCGAAAGGCAGGCTACAGGAGAATGTGAGTGACGGCTTGGGGAAACCCTAGAGAGGACCTCAAAGAGACACCAGCCAGTCCTGGAGCTGTTGAAACTGACAGAACGAGAATCTGGGTAACTGTGGAAGGAGATCACAGAGGATGCTGGGAAGGCAGAAGGGGATTCCAAACCCCCACTAGGACAATCAGAGGGGGCAGGCGCCCCAAAACGCTGAAGCCAGACCCTCTGCTGCTCACAGAAGCACCACCGCCCTGCCCCCTCCAGAGGGATTTGTTTATTGAACGACAGTCTGGTGAGTTTTCCAAGCTGGGTTGGGGGAGCCCAACTGGTTCTTAATAACTAAATCCTCAACCTTTGCTGGGTGATGGGTGCCCATGATCTCATTTAATCCTAAAAACTACCCTGCAAGGAAAGGGCTACTGTTCATTTGTATCACCAGTGAGGAAACTGAGGCTCAGAGAGGGTAAGTGACTGGCCCGAGGTCACACAGCCCCAGGCAGCACCCTCCAGACCAGGCCTGTCTGATCCCAGGTCCTAATCCTTCCCAGGCACCAGGAGCCTCACCCCCACTGCCTTACACCCAGCAGGGGTTCAATAAATGCTTGTTGAACTAAACTGAAATTCCCAACCGCCAAACTGTGACGTGATAAAGGGCTCCTCTTTCGAGAGGCTCCGGCTCTCCCAGTGGCCCCCCCGGAACACCACCGCTACTTGGGAAATCCATATCCTGGCGACAAGGATATATTTTATCCTGACGATAAATTATTTACAATGTATCTGGCTAATTGGGCCCACACTGTTGTAATGGGTTAAGACCAGATGTATGAGTGATTAAAAGAACATATAGCATGTGTATAGTTTTTTGGGTTTTTTTTTTCTTTTTAAGAATCTCTCCACTCCTGAGTCACCTCACGGCGTCCCGGATGGTTCAGGACACCTGCTGCTCTGATGGCAGAGGCCCAGGTGGACGGAGATGGTACTCAGTCACCTAGTAACACGCAGATCGGATTTCCAGGCTTGGCCGCTTCTGACCATCTCAAATATTTGCTGGAGGGGGTGCTGCACGGTGGCCGTCGAGGAGAAGGAAGGACCTGCCAGCACGGTGGTCAGAGTCCTGCAAATGGGGCTCCTGGCCTTCAATGCAGGCGGGCGGAGACAGCATGGCATCCTTGGAGATCACCGGGGGATGGGACCGTATGTTGCCTGAGCACCTACTATGTGTCGGCCACCTCCCCTTTTCCCAAGAAGCCTGGAGAGAGAGACTTGGGCCCATTTTACACACAGGAAAAAGGAGGCTCAGAGACACGAAGCCAGTGGCTCAAGGCCACACACTAATCACCCAAGACAGGATTTGAACCCTCACTGAGCCCGGCGCCTGCCCTCCTAGGAAACCCTTCGGGATCAGCTCCTAGTTTACCACGGCTCACTTCACCTTCGGCTGTTGTTCTACGACTCGGGGTCTGTTCACGGACAACTTGGGAGTCAGACGGACAGCGTTCGCAACCCCTTTCCTCCCTAGAGTAGCTGAGGGGCTCGGTCGGTCTCCCGGTGGCTCAGTTTACCCATCGGCAGAACAACTGCGCAAAGACCTCCGTCCTGGGCATGCTGGGCGGAGGGAAGGGAGTAAGCGCAGCAAAGACCCTGGCACCCGGCCTGGGATCCAGCAGGTGCTCCGTAAGTGCTGGCTACGGTCACGATCATCCTTGATGCTGGTGCCCCAGGTGCCCCACCTGTCGCATCAGAGCTTCCGGGCAACACCCGAGCTGCCTCGGCAACAGCTGTGTGCCTACCCCAAAGATGGCCATCCTGGCTGTTCCTAACCCACTTCATCAGAAAGAAGGATAAAAGGTGAAGACAGAAGCCCCGATTAGCACAGGATTCCCAGTAACTGATCGCTGCCTTCAAAGCGGGTAATAAAGGCAAGCCAGCCACGGACCGTTGGTCACCAGTGCTGGTTCCGCCGGAACGGTCCCACACGTGCACCTGGCAGGGCCCCTCGGGCCCCTCTTTGCTCCCTCTTGTCGAGAAGAACCGGGGCCTGATTAATAGCTTAACTGCACTTAATTCCCCACGGAATCATCAAACACAGTCTGTTTCATTAGACAGATCAGGACAATTCACCTTGTGTAATCATATCACATAAAACTTTGCTTTGGACCCACTCCAGGGAGATTGTAAAATTAATGTTATGGAACCCAAAATGGGGGGGGGGGGGGGGAGGGTTGCAAGGGCCTTGACCCAGCTCTAAAGGGGAAGGGGGCAGAGGCAGGATGGGACGGATGTGCTCAGCAGCTAGGGAAGCTCTGCTCTTAGGGAGGTGACCGTCACCTGCTAGGGGAGGGCATTCTAAGCCAGGCGTTCTCAAACTTGCAAGTGCCTAGGAAGCTTCCCAGAGAATCTTGTTAAAATGCAGATTCCCATTCAGGGACCCTGGCAGGGGGTGGGGGAGGGCTGAGATGTGCTTTTTGAGAAAAGCTTTTTAGAAGCTTCCAGGTGATGGACACCACTGATCCACAGGCCACACTCTGAGCTGCAAGGTTTTTATGAAGGCAGTGGTTCTCACGTTGGGGCATCAATGTGTATCAAACATCTGCAGGGATGGGTAAGACCCAGATTTGCCAGGCGCCCGCCCGGAATGTGACTCTGCAGGTCTGTGGTGGGGGCCGCAGAATGTTTTTCTAACCAGTTCCCAAGTGATACTGATGTTGCTGATGCAGGGACCCTAAAAGCAAGGGTCTCAAGTCCCTCCAAGGGCCAGGCGTTAAAGCAGAGAGAGAAATGGTTCTTTGGGGGAAGGCTCTCAGAGCACTTAAGACTGGGGTCAGGCCTGCCTGGGAGGTGATGTGGTGGAGAAGCCCCCCCCTCCCATCCTGGACTCAGCTTGGGACCCCAGGCCCCCAACAGGAGATAGATTTGCTGGAATCTCTTCTCTCCCATCCCCTGCAGCCTCGTGGTTGGGCCTGTCCTGACACCTCCCTTATCTTTGGTTTTCAAGCTCCCAGCTGCCTTGATCAGGAAAGAGGCAAGGGGCTCCTGGGAACTGGAACTGTCTGAATCTGAGACCAGGCGCTAAACCAGGAAAGCAGCAGTGAACTCATCAGGAGGTCAGAGACCCCTCAAGGTAAGAGAGCCCGGTAGCTAACGCCTGGGGTTGAACCCCAGCTCTGCCAAACCCTGGGGCCTTGGCCAGTGAGGTGAATAAGCCTTCCTGGGATGGTGTCCTCGCCTGTGCAATGGAATGCCACCTTGACCACAAAAGCCTTTCTTCCCTCTTCCGGGAATTAGAAGGGTTAAATGCCATGAAGCATGCAAAGTGCCTGGCCCCATGCGAGCCTCCCAAGTGAGTCCCCTCCCTTGTCCCTGGGGACATCGGGATACCTGGGAGCCAGAGAGCTGGATTCTACTCCTGCCCTGACGACCTTGGCAGGTCCCTGCCTCTCTCTGGGCCTCAGTTTCCCCATTAATAAATAGACAATCAGTGGTTCTCAGTCCTGCCTGTATCCTGGATGCTTTAAAAAATACCGATGCCTGGGATCCACCACAGCAATGGTCCGGGTGCTGTCTGGGCACTGGGACTTCCCCACACTCCTCCAGGGATGTTGGCGTGCAGTGGGGGCTGGGGACCCCTGGGCTTGGTCAGCCCCAGGTCCTTTCCAGCTGGACCAGCAAAGTCGGTGCTCAGGACAGGCCCTCTGTCCTGGGCGCCTGCAGACTTCTCAGCCTGGCCCCGAGTGGTGTTCATTTTCGATTGTTCTGTAAGTAAATCAGAGGACCTCTCGGGGAACAAGGGCACAAATGTCCCCGCCTACGCTTCCACCCTCTGGGGGGGGGGGGTGGTGAGGCAAGGGAAGGCGCAGAGGAACCCCTTGACTGAACTGGGAAGCCAGGGCACGGTTGGCCAGACAGGCACAAGAGTCTTAATGAACGAGGTCACTGCTGCGGGTGTAACTGCCGGATTGCTCAGTGCACACCATCCCGTCAAGTTCCGGTCCTCTCTGGGGAGGGGCCAGGGCTGGAGAGCAGTTTTGGGGAGTCGCGGGGGGGGATGTGGAAAGCACCCCTCAGTGTTGAGGCTGGAGCAGGCTGGGTAAGGTGGAGAGAGCTCACATTTACAGAGCACCTACTGGCCTGCGAACCCCACCGTTCCATCGACGTTTTGCCCCATCCATTACCACTGTGGTGGTGAAGGGCCGGGGCTCAGGAGCAAGACTTTCTGGGGTCAAACCCCAGCTCTCCCGCATCCTGGAGAAGCCTCTTCACCTCCCTGAGCTTAGCTTGTCCCAGCTATAAAAGCAGGGTTAAACGAATGGGGTTTCAAGACTCTCGTTACCGCGATGGCGATGCGGGTGGAAGCCGATAGGGGATGCTGAGAGCCAGAGGGATTAAAGATACTCAAGAGGACAGAGCTTGGGTCTGACGGTAAAGCTCTCTCCATTATCGTGGGCCACCTCCCTGTGAGACATTCATCCACACAGCTGTCATCTAAGTACCAGAGGTGAATGTCAAAGGCAGATCATATTAAGATTCACTGCTCGGGGGGGTCAACGCGGTCACCTCCCAGCTGTGTGACCGGGCGCAGGTCACTTAACCTCTTGGAGCCTCACAACCCAGAGTTGTTAGGGGTGGTTCACCGCAGTGCTGCTCTGCGAGTCCTTAGGAGCTCATGAGTGACCTCATGGCCACCAGCCACCGACCCGGGGCTGAATTCAGGTCTCCTGACTCCCAGGGGAAAGGGCTCCTGAAACGGTTTCAATCCATCCCATATCAATCATGTGAGGGTTTCTATCTCCATAACGAGTCACATTTACAGAGTGGTTTTAAAGGGTTAAATTCTTAGAGCCTCACGATGCTTACCCCCGTTTTATAGATGGGACAAACTTAAGTCCAGGGGAGGGAAGTGGCGGAGATGGGCATTGAACCCAGGGAGTTGCTCCTGGGCCCAACCCGAGGCCCTTGCCCGCTGCCCTAGGGCATCACACTGGCTCTCAGCAGGGGACGCTGGGGGCGGGGGGAACGCAGGGGGCCTGCCCGGATCCCTCGCGGCAGACAGCACCGGCCGCTCACCCCAACCTGCCGCACCCCTGCCTCGCACCCCCCTCCCCCCGTACCTTTGCCCTTCCAGTGGGCATGTGCAGCAAAGCCGATGTGGCCGCCGTACTTGCGATTGAACTCTGCCATGAGCGCCTTGTAGGGGTTACGGATGAGCAGGATGGCGGCATCGAAGGCTTCGATCTCCTTCTGGCCGCTCTCGTGCGTCTTGATGCAGATGGTCCTGCCGCTGCGCCAGTGGTCCCGCTCACCTTTGAACCCTTCCCACGGGCAGGGGAAGGGGGGGTACAGGGCCGTGAGCGGGGGAGGTGAGGAGTCCCGCCACACCCTGCCCACCCAGGCCGCCTCTGTTATCCTCCCACATTCATTCACGCTCCCATTCCTTTCCTCCTGTATTTACTGAGCACCTACTACGTGCCAGGCATTGTGCTGGGAGGTGGGGATAGACTCTGCAAAAAGACCCGTGCGTCTCGCTGTCGTTGGGAGCCAGATTGTGTAAACCGTGACCGAAATAAACGTAACGAACCACAGCGCTGCCGAAGAGGCATGGGATGCTCGCTGAGGCACGACAAGAGGCACCTGACGGTGACACACCGGGGGAGCCCTCTTTGGGTGGACTCCCCATCCCCAGGCATGGCCGGTGAGTCGCTTTGGCCGCTGGGATGAGGACGGAAGCGGGTCTCTGTCAAAGCCCCCAGGTGCCCCACATGCTTGTTTACTCTTGTACGCTCCTCCATCACTGCGAGAGGGACGTGCACTAGCAGGCTGTTGGTCCCAGATGGTGAGAGACTCAGGGAACAGACACGGATATAACCCACGGTCTGGAGCTGCGCAGCCCAGCCCGCCTAGCCAAGATCGCGGACCTAGTCAGGCGGCATCCGGCAAAGTTTCCTGGAGGAAGAGGTGCTTAGGCTGACATGTGAAAGCCAAGGAGGAATCTACTAGCCCGACAGAGGAAGGGAAAGGTGGTGGGAACAGCGGATGCAAAGGCCCGGGGGTGGGTCGGAAGGAAGGTGCCACATGAGTGACTGCTGAGAGCAGAAAGAGGGGAGTGTAAAGCCAGACAGGACGGTAGGGGCTGTGACCAAGAGTTCAGCACGAGACCCCAAACATTAGGCAGCCCTTAAAAGGATTTAGGCAAAAGAGAAAGGGACATGATCAGATTTTCATTTCAAAAAATGGGGATGGGGCGCCTGGGTGGCTCAGCTGATGAAGCCTCTGACTTTTGATTTCAGCTCAGGTCACGATCTCGAAGTCTGCGAGTTCGACAGAGATGGGCGCCTGAAGGTACGGAGCCTGCTCGAGAGTCTCTCTCCCTCTTGCTACCCCTCCCCTGCTTTCTCTTAAACTTGGGGGGGGGGAAAGCTGGGGAAATGGAAGAGATTTTATAGATGAGGAAACAGGCAGAGAGAGAGATCAAAGAACGTGCTTTGGCTATACAGGCAGCGAGAGGCAGGGTCAACATTCAAACCCAACTCATCCAGGCTCCTGAGACCGAGTTCTCCAAGTCGCTTAGATGGCATCTTGCAAGCCGCGTAGAAATGGTACCGTACCGGCACCTTCAGGATACCGGCTGTGTTTCCAACTCAATGTTATTTCTTTGGCCTCCGTGTCCTCATCCATAAAATGGCACCATGCAGCTTCTCTTTCACAGGGCTGCTGTGAGAAACCACTGAGGCACACAGTTGTACGTGTTTCGATAAACAGCAGCTCAAAGAGAACAAGTCTAGGGGCGAGGCCACGGACTGAGGAGCCACCCTGCCTCCTCAAACCTCAGAGTTCATTTTTTTCTCTCCTGGCCCACGCACGAAGGTTTCTGAGGCTCTGCCTTTGGCTTTTAAGGTGGATTAAGATGAGGCCGGCATGGGACCTACTTCTGTTCCTGGAGATCAGGCTTCAGAAAGGTCTGGCACCCCCCCACCCCCACCCCGGGGTCACAAGGTAACAACACCAGGAATGGAATGTCATGTCCTGAGCCAGATTCTGTCCTGGGACTTGCCCAGTGAAGCTGTAGGAATTAGTCCAGCCTTGCACATTGGCGCTGGCCCGTGCCCACAAGGAAACATGAACCCACAGCCTTTGAGGCCCACGGGCAGCACAGGGTCATGGGCCACTGAGGAATGGGGTCTGGGAGCGTGAGCCCGGGACACAGGATTTCACGGCGTGCAGTCACACATGACATCGGTAAAGCCCCTCATGACGCGGACGAGGGGCTACCCGACTATGATTTCATTCTCTCTCTGCCAAAATCTATGTCACCACCGGCACAGCAACAGAAACACAGACGCAGGGGTTGCACAAGAGCGCATACGGGTTCTCAGAGAAGAAAAACTACAACGTGGCAGAGGGCTGAGACTAGTTTAAATCAGCCCCCGGGGGTTGCTGGGACCCTCAGTCACATTTCACTTTGCTACGGGATGGAGTCAACCTCGCACAATATTTGTCAAGATACAAAAAAACTAAACACCAGAGAAGACCTGCTTTGGTCTCGGGTTGCCTGAGAAGTTAGGCTGCAGGGTACCCTGGAAAAGTAGGGAGGTGGAGAAAATTCCACTTAGCACAGTGCCTCCCAGAGAGAGGAGTTCTGCGTCTAGGAAGGCGCCTTTGAGAAGCCACATGGGATCCGCATGCCTGAGGACCTAGCTCAGCTGTCCGCCAGGGAGGGACCTGTAGGTAATGACAGAGCAATCACGGGTGCAAGCCCGGGGCCAGAGCGGAATTGCGGAACTCTACCACCAGGGGGCGCCCTCTGGCGCCCTGTGGGACACAGGACCCAGCAACTCCACTGCATCAGTGTGAAATACTATTAGAGTTGTGGGTACATTTTGCAGTGAAGGAAACTGAGGCACAGAGAAGGGCAGAGACTCCACCCACATTCCTGCAGGCCCCGGAGTTTACTGGGGCAGGAAAGACCTACTCCTGGCTCTGGACACGGACACCCTGGAGGCTGGCAGTCCTCCAGGGATGATGGGGTTTATTTTGAGGCACTTCTCAGAAAACTGGTCCTGTGTCAGCAGGGCCAAGAGGCTGCCTCCCTAATGCCCTGCCCAATCTGGGCAGTCACCCAGCCCCTCCCACCTCTGGGTTCTGACAGGCCACAGAGCGGGAGCCTGCACTTGGGGCTGTGGGGTCCCTGAGATAGGAAGGGGGACGGAAGCGGGGGGCGGAGAAGAAGGAGAGAGAAACAGACATCAAAATAAGGAGACAAAGATCAGAGGGAGACAAAGACCAAGCAAGAGACGGACACAGAGAAAATCATAGTTTGCAAATGGCCAACCTCCCTGGGTAAGAGGAAGAGAAGGCAGAACTCAAGGGGTATAGACATGTGGATTCTGGGTGGGGAGAATCCATCTACCAGTCAGTCATTCTCTCCCTCCATCCCTCTTCTACTCAACAGTCCCTCGTGGGGGCAGACTGTTACCAGGATGAAGGAAGACGAGGTTGCCGAGAAAGTGAAGGACAGAGAAAATTCCAGGCAGCCCATCAGAAGTGGGAGGGCCCTGGGGGTCCCCCACCCCACACGAGTTTGTTCCAGAGGAGGAAATCGAAGGTTCAAGGGGCAGGGGACAGACCCCCAGTTATCCAGCTAGTCAGAGGCAGGGAGGAAGGAGGAAACTCCAAAAGTTGCCAACCAGCAAGAATCCGTGGAGGCTCCATTTGTCATACAGAAACCACCCGCTCTGGGCCCATCCCTTCTAATCAACGGCCTCTTAAATGTCCCTTCCACTGTGCCCTTCTCCCCACCACTGTCTCTGCGGCCGAAACGTCCCATCCAAACTCTGTGGCCAGAGAGGTATTTCACACATGCACATCTTAGCACAGACCCTCCTGCCCTAGAACCCCTCTTCACCCCACTCCCTGCATGAGCCTGCGGCCCCAGGATAATGTGCACTGTCCTCAGAGGGCTTGCACGGGCTTTGCCTGTCCGGTCCCGGCTGCCCTTCCTGTGCCCCACCCCCCGGCCCTCCCCCCTTCCAGCACCACCAGACTATTCGATTCACCAATCACACGGTCTCCTCTTCCGGCTGTTCCTCACATGTCCGCCCACCCCCGTGGCTTCTGCCCGGGGCCTCCCTCCTCTCCTTTCAGGTGAGTCCTGTCCACCTTCTGCACATACAACCCCCACCCAAGACTGAATCACAAACTCTGCAAGCACGCATCCCAGAGCCGGGCCCATAATGATCAGCATTATTAACAGTGACATGACATTTACAACAATAAGGGCCCCCGCTACAAGGAAGGAGAGCGCTGGATACAAGGGAGAAAAGCAGGAAGACGGGAAGTCGGCCAGAGACGCTGCAAAGGGGGATGTGACCCGCAGCTTGGGGAGCAGGTTTCCAGGCAGAAGAGCTAGGAAGGGGGTGGGGCCCGAGGTCCCAGGGAGAGGAAACCCGCGTGCAAATGGCTGGTGTGTTTTCCACCTGCGAACTCATCATACCTGGGGTTGGATGTGTGAAAGGGGCAGCAGACTGGCCCCCCAGTGGGGGCAAATCCACTCCCCCCCCCCCACTCCAGGACCCTCCAGCTCTGAGGACTTCCTTATGCTGTGGTGGTGGCAGGAACGTGGGGTTAGTAGAACCGACTGATGCTATGGGGGGGGGGGGTCCTCTATGCACCTGCCCCCCACTGCCAGCCCCCAACTCCCACGGCCAACTCACTGTTCCCTGCAAGGGCTCAGGACACAGGAAGCATTTTGAAGCCCCTCACGAAAGGAGAGCTGCTCAAAAAGCTTCAGCTGCCCCTCTTGGAGGGACCTAAGGAAACGTGCACATGGTGTGAGCCTGAGGAACGGCCAGGGAGGGTGTATGTTCTCCCTCTCTCTCTTTTCCTTTTTAAAATTTTAAGACACACCTCGCCCCCCTAATTACCAACTCTTGATATTCCCCCAAGACTCGAGTGTAAAATACACGGTATTTTTTTTTAAGTTTATTTACTTGAGAGAGAGAGAATGAGAGAACAAACGGGAGGGGCGGGGGAGGGGGACAGAGGATGTGAAGTGGGGTCTATGCTGACAGCAGACAGACCGAGGTGGGGCTTGAACTCATGAACCGACCTGAGCCGAAGTTGGATGCTTAACCGACTGAGCCACCCAAGTGCCCCTAAAATACACAGTATTTTTTGAATGCTGTGGGTCCAGAGGTGAGAATACTGGGCTCCCGGTCTAGGAGCCAGGGGCCTCACTCGGTGCCCGAATCACCTGGAGAGGTTTTAAAAAACTGACACCCTGTTCCCCTCGTAGGATCCTGATGGAAATGGTCTCAGGTGCAGCCTGGGCATCAAGACTTGAAATGCTCCCCGGGTGATTCTCATGTGTCGTCAGAGGCCAAGCCCTTTCCTTTGCCTAATAGTTGACTATCCCAGTTACAGGTCGCTTAAAAAATAATGTATACTTTACAACATAGCCTCACACACACGGTCTCGTTATATTTCTTTCAAAACCGCTAGGAGTTCAGTGTGGACATCCCTACAGTATAAATGAGGAGACTGAGGCTCAGAGAGGCAAAGAAATGTTGCCCAAGGTCTTGTACCTGGTAAGAGTTCGGTCTGAAAATTCAATCCCCTGACTCCATTTTAAGATTGTTTCCTGTGGTCCAAAGTTAGGTTGAATTAGACCAGAGGTGGTAAATACCTGGCAGGTGGCCACACTGTTCCCCCTCCTACACCGTCAACAGACATCACTACTAGATTAAGGCACTTTGGTTTCTGAAAGAGAACAGAACCTCAGAATCCTTCTTAACACACGGATTCACTGGAATGGATGCATGAGGTGATACCACTTTGCATCCCTGGACTAAATGCTCCTGAAGGACCCTCCTATCCGTAACGTTCTAGAATTCCAGAAATAGGCTTGCTGCTGCAGCCACAGGAAGGTTAGAATGTGAGTCAGCCACGGGATGCTTTCGGAGTCGGCTTCCCCCCTGCCGCTCCCCAGGGCAAACCGGAGAGAGCCCCGTCTGTCCCTGGGTTCCTCCCAGCAGCTCCCATAAAGGCAGCTCAACTTAGTGGTTAGGAGCAGAGATACCGTTGAAAGCCAGGCCTGGGTTCAAATCCTGGTATAAGCAAGCGAGACACCCAGTTTGGAGCCTCATACGTATTAAGTGTTCAATAAATGATCACTTACGCCAAAACTAAAGCCTGATCGATATACAGAAAGTTGGGATTCTAAGGCCGACCCCCTACCTGCTGCTAAGCCCATCCTTCAACCCGTCCCTTGTCATCCTTCTTGTCTTTCTTTCCTCCTGCTTCTTACCCTCAGACAGATGCCCTCTGGCTCTCCCGGAGCTGGGATGGAAGGATGGCTCTCTGTCAACACCAAGCTGCGTCCGGCCAGTGCCCGGACCATAGTATTCACAGCCTCCATTTACTGAACACTTACTCTGCGCTAAACCTGTTACACATACCAACTCACTAACCTTCACAATGACCTCACCAAGTACATACTGTTAGCTCTGATTTGCGCACGATGACACAGGACCAGAGAGGCACAGAAGCTGGCTCAAAGTCACACAGCCAGGAAGTGGTCTTCATCTGGTTTACAGACATAAAGACCCACAGCCAAGGGCTGCCCCACATACGTCCCCTGATATTCCCCCGGCCATGTCTGGGAGGGGGCTTCATGACCCATGGGTATTTCATCCAAGACATTCAGTTCCCCAGTGCGAACCCCCAGGGCTTTCTTGCCTATGACGGAGAGGTAAGGATGTGGGCTCTGAAATGCAGACAAGATGCCTGACCAACAGCAGGTGCTCCATAGGCACCCCCAGAACGAACCTAGTTCTGTTACCTCTGTATACAGCACAGGACTGCTGGTCAATAAAGGTCTGTGGTGAGGAACCTGCACCTAGTAGGTGCTCAAGGAGCGTTTGTGGCGACCTCAACGGAGGGAAGGTACCACATGCGCGCAGTAGGTGCCTGATGGCACAGAAGCTGCTCAGGCGATCTCGGTGGGCTCTAAGCGAAGGGAGGGGGGGGGCCAAGCGCACAGTAGGTCTTGGCGAACGTGCCCGGGTGAGTGGAGTGGCGCACAGTAGGTGCTCAGGAAGGGTATTCCCATGCCCTCCCGGTGGGTCCTCTCTGCTCCCCTCTGCCTCCTCACCTTTGTTGTAGAGAGAGCCGTCAAAATAGTAGCTGCCCGTATAGAAGCCAGTGGCCAGCTCGATGAGGTGGCGAGCCCACGTGTTGCCAGCGCCTGGGAAGCTGGCCAGAGCGATGAGCTGCTTGGACTTGGCTGGGAGGAACCTTCTGTCCATGCAGCGGTTGTCTGCAAAAGGCACGGCATGGTCAGGGGCGGACAGCGCCCGTCCGGAAGGGACCAGGGCCTTGAGCCCCATCCCGGCCCGCTTCCCAGCCATACGACCCAGTGCACAAGACAGAACTCCTTCCGGGCCTGCCTCCCCATCTTTAAAAGGAGAAAATGGTTCCTCATCACAGGACTGACGTGAGGGTTACATCAGCTCATGGATGAAAAGGGTTGATCACATAGCAGGGATTCAATGAACATCAGCTACAAGGAAGCGTGTTCTCTCCTGCCTCAGTTTCCCCCCGGAACAGCGAGTCGCTCTCTCACACCGCCCCCAACTCCACCGTCCTTCCCTCTAGATGCAAACCCTCATACGGCATCCACCTGCATGGGATCCAATCCAAGGTTCTGATCTCGGCCTCCAAGTCCCGGGTGGCCTGGCTCCTTCGTCCTCCGGGGCTCATCCCACCCCCCACCCCCGCCTGCCGGCCCTTGGGGTCTCCGCACTTCCTATCTGTGCCCTGCTCCTTCCTGACTCGGCACCTTGGGTAGGAGCCTTCGCTGCCCTCCCACCTGCCTTTGCCAGGCAGACTGCTGCTTTCCTTCCACTCCGCTGAATCAGCACCGCCTGCCTTCCCTACTCCCTGGGCTATCATTCTCGAACACTGTCCGTCTCCCCCATATGGCTCATCTCAACTGTTACTCGAACGACTATTTGTTTAGTTGGAGACCCTGCCTACATTGCTTTCTGCTGCCTCCCCAGCACTTTCCGTATCATTTGGCATAGAGTAGGGACGATACCAGTGTCTTAAACGGATGGATGGACAGACACATAGATGGGCAGGTAGAAGGACGGATATCACGGCGGATGGATGGGTAACAATATTTACTTTGCAGGCATCTTGTACGGGCTGACATGATACATGTAATATGTTAACGCGCCAAAGTGCTCGGAGGGGGTAGTTGGTTTTTTTTAGCCTTCAGCTTCCTCATCTGTACATGGGTTGGGGCAGGTGGGTACCATTCTGATCCTCTGGCTTTCCAGAGTCCTCCCAATGCCCCTGTTGTCAGAGCCTCAACACCTCCCACTGCAGCCCGCCCCGGAGCTGAGAAGGCACCGCGGTGGTTTCTTTTGGCCCCTACGGATGTAAGGGAAGCTGAGGGAAGGCCAGCACAAGGGACTCTGCAGTGGAAGGGGAGAGGAGAGAATCCTAGAGTTGGGGCTCCAGCCCTGCTCTGCACTCTGGGCCAACGACCTCAATCCTCAGTTCGGGTTGTGGACAACCCCCTCTCCCCTGCCCGAGCTCGCCACGCTGCTCCACATCCTACTCCTACCCTCTCATCCTTCCCTCCCACTCCTGGGGAGGGGCAGAGAGAGAGAGAGAGAGAGAGAGACCCAAGGAGGCTCCTCACCCAGGACTAAGCCCAATGTGGGCCTCCATCCCACGACCACGAAGTCACGACCGGAGCCGAAATCAAGAATCAGACACCCAACCGACTGAGCCACCCAGGTGCCCCCAGATCACTCCAGGATTAAACACTTCTGTTTCGAGGAGCCACTCCCTGTCCTCACCCCGTTTCCACCCCACTGCTGGCAGACTTGTCCACACTCTCCAATCCACTTCCTCCTACTGTTCCCAGCAGCGCCGTTCCGGGCTCCAACCCGCTGCTGCAGGGAGCCTGTCCCGCCCGAGGCACCGGTGACCACCCCCCTGCTCAGCATCTGATACCGCCCTCCATCCCGTCCTTCCCAGAATTCCTCCCGAGGTTCCACATGGTCTTTCCTGTTCCGCCAGACCTGCCATTACTGAAATCTATGAGCCACACTGATGTCTCGTAACGGCCCCTCGAGGGAAAAGTTTGAAGTCCTGAACTGAAATTCCAATTCCTCCAGCGACTTGCTGGGTGGCCTGGGGAAAATGATGGATCTGAGCCTCAGTTTCCTCACCAATAAAATGGGACTATTGACAACCATGGTGTCCTCGGGCGGGTCAAATGAGGGCGTGTGCCGTTAGCACGGGGCTCTCCCACATAGGGGTGCCAATCAACTGTGGCTCCTACTACTAGTCAGAGGGCCGGTTCCCCTCCCCCACTGCCCAGGTTGAATCTGTGCAGAGCACAGCCGACTTTGGAAAAGAAGAATCCGGTCTTTGTTGAAGCCAAGGAGGTATCTGGGAATGGTTTTCGTGGAAACATACTGCAAAACAGCCTAGGTGTATAACTTTCCGGAGCATGGGAAGGTCTTCTATTTTGTTTTAATAAACATTTATTCATTTTTGAGAGACAGCGTGAGCTGGAGAGGGGCACCGAGGATCCGAAGTGGCCTCTGCACCAACAGCAGTGAGCCAGACGCGGGGCTCGAACCCACAAACTGTGAAATCGTGACCCAAGCTGAGGTCACAGGCTCAAGTGACTGAGCCACCCAGGCGGCCCAGGTCTTGCGTTTTGAAAGGGGCGTGAATTATCCACTTGTCACTGAATAGCCCATTTAAAATGTGTGCATTCTATGCTATGCAAAGGTCACTTCAAAAACCGTAAGCAAATACTGAATTAAAATTAAGGATACGGACCCTGAAGTGTCACAGTGTTTGCAACTGAACAGCTGACCCTCAAACAGCATGGGTTTGACCTGTGAAGGTCCACTTACCTGCAGATTTTTTAATAAACACAATAGGCTACCATAAATGTGTCTTCCTGAAGATTTTCTTAACGCTTTTTTTCCTCTAGCGTATTTACTGTGACACAGCATACGATACATGGAGCATTGAGGCTTGCAATCAAGGGCAAGCCGTTGGTAGTTAAGTTTTGGGGGGAGTCAGAAGTGACATGTGGATTTTCGGCTGTGCAGGGTGTCAGCACCACCCCAACCCCTGACTTGTTCAAGGGTCAACCGGACCTTGAAATGCATGACGAAGGCAAGGACCAAGGATGGCGAAATGGGAGGTGGAGGATAAATGTAACAGAATGTTGACAAACGTGAAATCTATGGGACACATTATGGGTGTTTACGGTAGGATTCCATTTTTTTTTTTTTTTTTTTTTTAATTTCCTGGAGGCTGGACATTTTTCCATCATAAAATGCGGGGAGGGAGGAAAAAAAAAATCTGGCCCCTCAATTTCTCCAGAAAACGGAATGCTCCATTCAAATACTTGAGTGGGAGGCCAAGACCCTCCCTGAGGCATAAAGGCTGTTGTTTTCAGCCCTAAAAAGAAAGTTTGTTTGGTGCTTAAGCTCCGTCAATCAAACAAATGCTGGAGGCAATACTGTAGAGAACTCTGGAATCAGACGGACCTGGGCTTTAGTCTAGGGCTGGTAAGGGGGAGCTGTGTGATACTGAACGAGTCTCTTCCCCTCTCTGAGCCTGTTTCCTTACCTGTAAAATGCGGCTAGTCACCTTACAGGATTAAATGGATAAGATGTGTGAAGTATTTCCAATATATGCTGAGAAGCTGTGGTTAAGAGTGGAGCCTCAGGGGGCGCCCGGGTGGCTGTCGGTTAAGCGTCTGACTTCGGCTCAGGTCATGATCTCACAGTTTGTGAGTTCGAGCCCTGCGTCGGGCTGTGTGCTAACAGCTCACAGCCTGGAGCCTGCTTCGGATTCTGTGTCTCCTTCTCTCTCCGCCCCTCCCCCACTAGTGCTCTGTCTCTGTCTCTCAAAATAAACAAATGTCAAAAATAAAAAATAAATTTAAAAGAAAACATTAAAAAAAAAAAAAAGAGGGGAGCCTCAGGACCCAGACCGCCTGGGTTTGACTCCCAGCTCTGCCCTGTCCTAGCTGTGTGACTCTGGCCAAGCTACCCAACCTCTCTGTGCCAGGTTGCATCAATTGTAAAAGAGTAATGATAGCAATGCCTCGGTCATTGGACTATCGTGGAGGATTAGAGGAGTTAATTCGGTGTAAGTGGCTTAGACTGTATCTGGCACTCAGGTGTTCAATGACCATCTAGTTCCTGGCAGGAACATGAGTGTTTAGCACATAGTAAATGCTCAATAAATGGCAGCCGAGACGGACCAGGCTTTTGGCAGCCCTAATAAGCCACAGGCCTCTCAAACCTTGCCAGCGTTGAGAAGCTGCAAGCCTGATGTGGAAAAACTGGAGACCAGTAATGGCCTGGGGACGCGGCACAGGGAAGGAGCAAAGTCATCAATGAGGGGCTCTTTATCTGCTATTGAAAAGGCTCCAGGGGCGCCTGGGTGGCTCAGTCGGTTGAGCGTCCGACTTCAGCTCAGGTCACGATCTCACGGTTCGTGAGTTCGAGCCCCGCGTTGGGCTCTGGGCTGACGGCTCAGAGCCTGGAGCCTGCTTCCGATTCTGTGTCTCCCTCTCTCTCTGCCCCTCCCCCATTCATGCTCTGTCTCTCTCTGTCTCAAAAATAAATAAACATTAAAAAAAATTTTTTTTTTAAAAAAAGAAAAGGCTCCAATGTCTGTTCCCTGTCCCCATCAAAGCCATTCGCGGTCATGGAATGATTAATCTATGTAGAACTCTCCGCTAGGCTAGGGGACACAGTTCTGCACAGACTGACAGACACTTCCTGCAGGCGAACAAAGGCTCGTCCCCCTCACGGGAGTGTAAACAAAGCCAAGAGCCACACTTGCTAAACTGATTCCCGCTCCCTGGGCTCTTAGCAGGACCTCAGGTGCCACGGAAGCAGCCACCGATGGCCACCCCTGGTAACCCCATGGGACCGAAAAGGGGACAAGATTTTGCTGGGGCTGCCACTAGCTTTTGGCACCTCTGTGCACATCAGGAAAAGGCGCTCTCTCCTTCCTCTGGGCAGAGAGAGGCACCTCCATCCAGAGGGCAGAGCACGGGCTGGCTTTCAGGCACCACCTTCCCTGTAGGTTGTGCCTGTGCAGTGCCCAACCTGCCCAACCATACGGGGTGGCCCGGTTCCTGGGAGATGAAGAGGAGTCTAGCCCAATGGTGTTCTATTGGGTCTCCAGGCTTCAGGGGGTATGGGGAGTGTTCTTTACACTGGGGCCAGGGCTTTCTAGCAGGGGCTCTGGAGTCAGAAACATGAAAACAAACCACTCTTGTACATGTACAATTGTGGCCAGTTCTCACCTCCCGGGTCTTGCTTCTCCTACCTGGAAAATGGGGATGATATTGCCCTGGTCATAGACTCACTGCAGGCTTTACATCATGAAATGAGCTGAGGCTTCGCACAGGACCAGCGCATAGTAGGTGGTCGGCATATTCAGACATCGGGGTAACCCCTCACGGGGCTCCCTTGGGCCGAGTGTCCTGTCAAGGCACCTCTCCAAGAGCCACCCACCCGTCGTGATGCCTCGGTCAGGGGGGATGGTTTTCATCTAGAAGTTTTCTCAGTGGCGTGACCTCAGGCAAGGCCCTGAACTGTTCTGAGTCTCAGTTTCCCTACCGTCAAGGGGCGGTGATGATTATTCCCGCCTCCCAGGAGAGCTGAGGGGATTCAGAGAGAAAGCGTGAACTAAGGACTCAACACGGACTCTGGCGCAAAGAATGTCCCGGAGACGCGTCCTCAGCACCGCGGCCACAGGCTGGCAGCCACAAGGGGCAGAAGGGGAGCTGAACAGGAAGTGGGGGTCCCACCAGCAAAGGGAGGGAGGGGGGCAGAAGTGGAACGTGTGAGACGGAGAAAGAATTTATACCTCAACAGACTCCTAGAATTCAAAGGGCTCTTGGAAGTCCACATTCTATAACTTCATTTTACCGATGGGGAAACTGAGGCCCGGAAAGGGGAAGTGGCTTGCTCAGGATCCTGCGGCGGCTCTGTGTTGGTCCCCCAGGTCCCCCACGCCCAGCCCTGGGGACGTCACACTCAAGCTCACTGCCTCCACTGCAGAAGAGCCACCAAAGCGGGGGGCTTCAGTATGCGGGACAGAGATGAGGGTCTGCAGACCGCCCCCCCCCCCCCTCACCTGAGGCCCTCCTTCCGTTGCCCGTCAGGGTCGCTAAAGCCAAGTTCCCCAGCCCCCTACGCCCCGGTCTGAGCAGCACCAGCGGCATGAAAGGGGCTGACCGGGGCACCTCCGGGGAGGGAAGCCCCTGGACAGCATCCGGGGGTCAGCTGGCGGAGCCCAGGCTTACCTTGGACCTGCGTCTGGTACACGATGAAGTAACGGGGGGTCCCGCAGCTCTCGAACTCCTCGGCGCTGCACTTCTGGGCGCAGAGCTGCTCGTCCTCCCGCTCGTGAAGCGGGAAGCGCGTGGTGGGGAACCCGCAGTGGCAGGCGGTGCCCGCAAGGGCCGCCAGCGGGTACTCCTGGAGCGGGACACGGGGAGGAAGGAGGTCACCAAACCGCGGGACTGACCGGGCTCGCAATGCAGAGGAGGGCTGGCGTTCCCAGCGTCCCCTTCGCGGCCAACTTCACTCTGCCCCGCCCCGCGCGCCTCCTACGCGGCTTTATTAAGCGGTAACTGACAAATAAAACCAGCACCGGCGTCCGCGTCCGCGTCCACGCCGTAGCTGCCAACACTAGAGAAGGAAAGCCGTGTGATTCCATTGCATCGAGGCCCTGAGCCGGGTGGGCTCCGCTTTTCCTGCAAAGGCGGAGACTAGCGGAAGGCGGAAAGTACTGGAGACACCTGAGCTCCACGAGGAAGCTTTCTCCGGGAGGACCGGAAGGAAAACTTACCAGGAAATGTTCTTCTCACCGTCGCCCGCCCTGCCACCGTTAAGTCCCCCGGGCCGAGGGGGGACACGAAGCCCACGCCTTGGGAGAGGCTGTGTGAGCCCGTTCTTTCACGACAAACAGGATACTGACAGCCACGTGCAGCCACGATTTCGTGGCGACAGCTGCTCCCAATTGCTTCATTTGTCCCGAGGAGCCGCAAAGCGGGGGAGGGGGGGGGAACACTTGGATTCGGAGGGGACTGGGCTGCCCCTCGCCAGACTGGCCTCTGCTCCAGATCCGCAGCCCTGAATCCTCCCCGATAGCGGGTCCCAGGAATAATCTAGTAACAAACCAATTCAGCAAGCGTGGCACCATAGGATCGGTTTCTTTCTAACAGACATTGAATAGGGACTTCACCTCTTAGCAGAGACAGACAGAAAGACAGGGAGGGAGAGACAAAGACGCTGGTACGCAGGTGGGTCTGCGTGGGCCGTGACTGATGGCATTTTCTAACAGGTGATACGCAGCGAGCCTCCCCCGATATCCCAGATCTCCTCCACCCGTGGCGCCGGCAGTGCTGTACCCTCAGTCACTTAATCCCCGGGATTTTTTTTCCTGTGACCCCCTAAGGAGATCAGAAGAAACTGGAAGAGGGAGGTTTGCAGGGGGGGGCTTCCTATCCACCCACATACCCTCAATTCCCAATCCCACGTGCAGTCTGACCCTTTGTTACACGCTGCTTTGCCCTGGGACCTCATTGTCTCACTGTTGGCGTCCCACCCGCAGGCTCCAGGGCCCTCGGGGACCAAGGACTGTCCACCTGGAGGGGATGCCATGGAAGAGGGGCATCCATGCCCACCCGAGAGAGAGAAAGCTGGATCAAAAGCTGGTCAAACCTCCTAAGCCTATGAACTTGGCCCCTGACTTGCCAGGAAGTCTCTTAGGAGCAGAGCAAGCACTCAGGAAATGCTTGGTGACTTGAAGTTGCCTGCCTGGAGGCTCTGGAAGCCTCTCTGGGGAGGGGGAGGGGAGGTCTCTAGGGTAGCTCAGAAATTCAGAGCGTAGGTGTGGCAGGGGCCTTCCCCTGTGCGGGCCTTGGTTTTTGTCATCCGTGAAATGGGGGTGAAAATTCTCGAGTCTAAGCCTTGACGTGAGAGGTGAAGCGTGAGATCCGTGCTCGGTGAGTGGCAGCCCTCTGCGTTCCTGCGAGGTGTGCCTCATGGATCAGGGGCCCCTGTGAGGGCTGGGCCGAGCAGGACAATTCAGTGCAGGTGGGGCATTCGGGAGTTGGGGTCCAGGCTGGAGCACCCAGCAGGAGCCACGAGGCAGGCCCCCCCCCCACAACCGCCAGCATCTTTGAGGACAGACACGCCATCTTGGTGACCGTGCATCCCCAGCACCGAGCATGGGGCCTGGCACAAAGTAGGTTCTCAGCATGGGCAACCACCTTTCTGTGGTGGGGGAGGGGCGCTTCTGCTCGTGCAATGAGCTCACCTTGAAAGAAGGACAGAGTTCCTCAGACATCACTGAGTGCCAGTGTTGTGCCCAGCTCTGCTCTGGGTATGGGGGGGGGGGCATCAGTGTTCAAGGCACACCCCCTACCCTTGTGAAGTTCACTCTCTGGTCAGGGAGGGAGGATCTCGGGCTGAGAAAGGACCCACAGATCATCTAGTCCAACTTCAATCCAACGCCCAACGTTCTGGATGCCACACCTGCCCTGACTCGACGTGCTTGCCTCCGGTGACGGGGAGCTCACTCTGTCCCAGAGTGGGGCTGCCCTTGCCTTTCCCTGACAATCGTCTACTCATGCCTGTAGGCCCAGTTAGGAGGTCAGCCTCAGGCCTGAGCATTCCCCACGATTAGAACAAACCCGCTTCCTCAGGGGGAAAGAAATCGGCCTCCTGTAACTTCCACCCCTTAGATCCACAGGAAACTGTTGCATTTCTCTCCCGTGTCACACATCAGAGGGATGACCCCCTCATCCTGCCCGAGCTGCGGCTTCTCCAGCCAAGCACCCCCTTTCCTCCAGCTGTTCCACACTGCCCCCCCCCCCCGCACCCCCCCCCCCCGGAGCTTTGTGAACAGGACCCCGGGCTCACCTTCTCAGTGCAGAGATCCACGCACTTGTCCACGGACATGTTCGGCATGGCGGCTGTCACGGGCAAGGCCAGGGAGAGGTTGTCGGGCCTGCGGAAGCAGCCTCGGAAGACAGCGCTTCCATCTGGAGGGCCAGAGGGGAAAGCAGTGATCAGATCTCGGCTTGGCAAACCACTTTCTAAAGAAAAGTGCTTTTATGTATTTTTTAATGTTTGCTTATTTTGAGAGAGGGTGAGAGAGCATGTGCCTATGAGCGAGGGAGGGGCACAGAGACAGGGAGAGAGAGAATCCCAAGCAGGCTCTGTGCTGTCAGCTCACAGTTCCAACTTGGGGCTCGAGCTCATGAACTGTGAGATCACGACAGAGCCCAGATCACGGGTCAGACGCTTAACTGACTGAGCCAGCCAAGTGCCCCGAAAAGTGCTTTTAAATCGAAGCCCAGAGAAGGCAAGAGTCTTGCCCAAGGTCACACAGTGTACCAGAGTGGAGACGGATCGGCTACATAATTCAAAGTCTTCTCAACCCTGGCATCTTTGTCAACGGTCCCGGATGTTCCTGTGGGGCCCTATTGTCCCCTTTTGTCAGCGTTCCTGTGCCTTATTCATCCTCCACAACGGTCACCCCCCATTCAGGGGGATGATACACGCCATGGAGGATTTTCGTGATCCCCTCAGGAGACGGCTGCTCGAGGATCGAGGGAAGCAAAGTACCCAGGGCTGTCTTCTCCCTCCCATCATCCTCTGCCCACCCAGTGCTGAGCACCTACAGGTTAAGAGGGACTGATCTGCCGGAGGGACCGCCTTTAAGATAACCCGATCAGGCACACAACAGGGAATTCGGAGGCCGCACAGTCACCCCAAAGCAACAGGCAGCGATGATGCCTGAGGCCCGGTTTGCCACGAGCAGGACCCGAGACAGTGTTTTCTTGAGGTGTCCTCTCAGGAGAGGGGGGCGGGGGAGAAGCAGGGCAGGAACCGAGCAAGGATGTCGCCTCGGCTGGGTCCCACCCAAGCACGGATGACAAGCCGTGCCACAGCCGGTCCCACTGCAAGGAAAGGGGCCCGGCCTTGGCCGTGTGTCCCCCCTTCCCCGCCGCGCGTCAGATATTGGCCGCGGGACACAACGTCCTGGGAGAGCCCGCTCCTCTGGGGCCAAGGTTTATTTTCGCACAAGTGGGCACCAGACGTGAACCACTGGCTGCTGGCAGTCACTGCAGGGAAAGGGGACGTGGGCGGGCCCCTGTGGCACCCACTGTGGGGGGCACACAGATGTATAAATAAGGACGTTCCCCACCGCACTCACTCGCATTAACGCATGGAAGCCGGGTGTCCAACGACGAAGCACCGGGCAATAAAATACAGACCACCACCACAGTGGGACTCCATGCCCCCGCCAATAATGACAACGGCATTCAAGGCTCCTTTAGAGAGCTAAAGATGCGTTCAAGATGCTAAATATAAGCAGAGACTATCAAGCTGCCCATATGACCAAATATCAATTTTGTACAAAAGTGATCTCTCAGGGGCGCCTGGGTGGCTCAGGCGGTTAAGCGTCTGGGTCTTGACTTCGGCTCAGCTCACGATCTCAAGATTCTGAGACTGAGCCCCACGTCGGGCTCTACCCTGACAGCACAGAGCCTGCTTGGGATTCTCTCGCTCTCTCAAAATAAACAAACATTTAAAAAAGGCTCATTTATTTATTTATTTTTAACGTTTATTTATGTTTGAGAGAGAGAGAGACAGTGCAGGAGGGGGAAAGAGACAGGGAGGGAGACACAGAGTCCGAAGCAGGCTCCAGGCTCTGAGCTGTCAGCACAGAGCCCGACGCGGGGCTCGAACCCACAAACCATGAGATCATGACCTGAGCTGAAGTAGGAGGCTTAACCGACTGAGCCACCCAGGCGCCCCCATAAAAAAAGGTGCTTTTTTTTAATAAAAAAATGAACCCTCAACATTAATCTCTAGAGGGACCTACGCAAACATGTTGACAGCCACAGTCATCTCTGAACGGCAAGCATGATGGTCGTTTATGTCAACTTGGCGAGGCTATGACGCCCCAGTGTTTGATCAAACATACGTCCAGGTGCTGCTGGGAAGGTCCTTTGTAGATGTGGCTAACATTTATAATGAGTTCACTTTGGGAAGACTTACAGGAGAGTTCCCTTGAGCACAAGGGTGGGCCTCATCCAATCAGTTGAAGGCCTTAAAAGCAAAACCTGAGGTTTCCCAGAGAAGGAATTCTGCCTCAAAGCTGTGGCATTAACTGCTGAGTCTCCAGCCTGCTGATCTGCCCTAAAAATGTCGGGCTTGCCAGCTTCCACAACTGCATGAGCCAATGCCTTAAATAAGCCTCCTAACGTATATATAAATAAAACTCCTACAGGTTCTGTTTCCCTGGAGAACGCTGACGAATGGAGTAGCAGCATAGGCAATTTTTATTTCCATCTTTTTAAAACCCTTTTCTTTTTCTACAGTGAATATGTATTTTTTCAATGTCATTAAGACAAATCTAAAAGTTTTTAAATGCCCCTGTCAAATTTCCCAAAAGGTTCATGATGCCCATTTAATTTTTTGCTGTTGTTTGTTTATTTTTGAGAGTGAGAGAGAGCGAGCATGAGTTGAGGAGGGGGAGAGAGAGAGAGGGAGACACAGAATCCGAAGCAGGCTCCGGGCTCTGAGCTGTCAGCACACAGCCCGACCCGGGGCTCGAACCCACGGACCGTGAGATCATGACCTGGGCCGAAGTCGGACGCTTAACCGACTGAGCCACCCGGGCGCCCCCATGATGCCCATTTAAAATTGAGGTCAGCCGTGCTCACGTTTGAGTTATGTGAACCTTTCCAGAACACGGCTTTCACGTAAAACCAAGGACACCGTTCCCACAGTGCAGATCAAAACCAGGGGCTCAAAAATAGACGTCAGTTACCGAGTGCCTACCACGTGTGAGCTGCTGTGCTGGGAACTTCACAAACATCACCTCACTGCACCTTGGGGAAAACTCTGGAAGGCGGGGAGCAAACTCTCATTTTGCAGCTGACAGTGGCAGGACTTAGACCAAGAGGTCATGGGACCAACCTAAGGCCCCCACCGTTGGCAAAAACTTACTATGGATCGCTGTCAGCAACAAAATGTCAGCCCTTCGGAAAAAGGGAAGCAAGTTAAAGTTGCAAACACGTATATGCCCCCACTCTATAGTCTGTCTCTGGGTCTCTCCGGGGTGTCAGCCCGCCCCGTTGGCATATACACATCTATTCACGTTCACGTGCAGGGAAAGGGCTACGGAATCGCTCCCCAGGCAGAAAGACGGTGGAGGAGGGGGAGGGAGGGAGTTCGGGAATGATCGGCTTAAATGTCAGCTGTCACCCTAGTGATTCCTTCTACCACCTGGCACCCAGTAGCCCGAAGTCATTCCTCGCGGAGGCAAATCTAGCAAACGGAGAAGACATCTGGAATTTGGTTAAATGGCTAATTTCCAGAGCGCACCGCAGGCTCGCACCATCCAGTTCTCTCTTCCCTGCTTTCCTGGAGCCCTCGCTCCTGCTCCAGGCTGGGGAGGGAGGTGGCGGGGGCTGTGGAGGCTGGGGGTGGCCAGGATGCTGCTGACTCGCCCTGTGGTCCTCCAGGCCTCGGTTTCCCCCCTTATGCATGGCAGGGTGGGGGACAGACTATGCAGATTGCTCTTCTGGACAGGACAGCCCTCCAGCCCCCAAATGAGGAACTGCTACCCCCCAAAGGCCACCAGTGTCCTGTGTGGGGAACACGTGACAGTCTCCCATCCCGTGGCCCAGGATGCTCAGAGGGAAGCCCCATAAACTCATGAGTCATCCCGAGGAAGATTCGATGATGCTCAGAGAATGTGCTACCCAAGGGGAGGTCAGGGAGGGAGCCAGGCATTTGAGCCAAAGACTCGCAGCAGTGAGGTGGGAAGCCCAAAGCAGGTGCACGGACCCTCACTTACCCAGAAAACTCAGTTAGCTGTCAGCCCACTCGGGTCACAGGGCAGAGACACCCCGCCTTGCTTTTAGAAACAAGGGAGTTCGCCTTCTCTCTTCAACTCTGCTACCATTCACTGAGTCCCCACTGATGCCAGGCTCCCTGCTGGGTGCCTGGGATCCACTTAACCCTCACAGCACCCAGATGGGGTAGATGCTGGGGCCTCTCCCGTTTCACAGACGAGGCGCCTGAGGCTCAAGGAAGCTGCCTTCCAGTGGCACAGAGCGATCAAATGACCGAGTGAAATGGAAGCCAGGTTTCTCTGTCTCCCAAGTCCATGCTCCTTCCAATAATAACGATGCTGTTATGATAATGAGACGCTTATAGTAATATCAGAGTATCCCCGTTACGATTGTGGCTCCTGAATTATCAGTCGCGTGCTATCCTCCGGGAACCAGGCTGAGCGCTCCCAGGCGTGGCCTTGTTGAACACGCACATCGGCCTGTGATCTCAGGATCCCCATTTTGACAGATGAAGAAACGAGGCTCAGAGGGCTGAAACCACTCGACCCAAGTCAGCTGTGCCACTCGAAGAGGCAGAGGGGATACTGGAATCTAAGTGACACGTCTCCTCCACTCTGGAGGGTATTATCGGAGGCTGTGCGCCAGGCAATGTCTAAACACTTGATATACTTAAAAGAAGTTTTAGTGTTTACTTATTTTGAGAGAGAGGGAGAGCGTGTGCACGCAAGCAGGGGAGGAGCAGAGAGAGGGGGAGAGAGAGAAGCCCAAGCAGGCTCCACGCTGTCAGTACAGAGCCCAACGTGGGGCTCGATCTCACAAACTGGGAGGTCATGGCCTGAGCTGATATTAAGAGTTGGGCTCTTACCCCACGCACCCTAACACTTGATATACTTGGTCCCCTATTCCCTACAAGGAAGGTCTCTTTCTCCCCATTATACAGAAGGGGAAAGTGAGGCTCAGAGGGGGACAGTGACTTGCCCAAGGCCACACAGGTGACAAGTAGCAGCTTCTGGATTCCAACCCAGGAATGTCTGAGCTCAGAGTTCTCACACTCTCTGGGCTGTCTCTCTTTAAGAAGCCACCCCCGGGCCTTGAATCGGCATTTTCAAAACACTGGGCCATTTATTTTGTCCCAGGATCCTGCCCTTCACGCTCGCTCCACTTAATCATTCACAAAGTCAAAGCTGTCGCCCTGGGACATCTGGACACTGGAGTCGGATTTCTTGGAGCGCCAAAAAATGCCCAGGTCTGGACTCTGAGTCTCTAAACCCATATTCAAATTAACCTTCCTCTTTCCCACCAGGACGCGAATCAACAGACCATCTCCCCCGGGTCATGGCTGAGGCCGCGAAGGTTGCTACGGGAATCAGTTTTGGGGTGGAGGCTAAGGGTGGACCCTTTGGGACTGGGGCAGTCCTGGGTACACTGTAGGGATCCGAAGCCCACGATCTCTTGCCCTCTAGGGTGCTTCCTTCATGGATCCCCACCCCCACCCTTCTGAGACTGTGCTGGGGAAAAGAGTTGTGTCAGAAGCGGGGGGTGGGGGGGCGGTGTATGGACACCCGTGGGGTGAGTGCATCCGTCTGCCCATCAGCGGGGCGGGAGGGGCTGACCGTGAGATTAGCCGTGGGCCTGGTTGTAGTGAGGGTGTGTCTGGGAGGTGGGACGTGTGTGCATAATGTGTGTGACAAGGAGGCAGTGTGTGCATCTTGTGGACACATGCGGTAACGTGAGAACCGATCTGTTTGGGCATGTGAATGCTGAGCACCGAGCCCACCAATGCAGCCACGTGGCTCTGTCTCGGTGGGAATGTAGGACCCTGAGGGTGTAGGCTGTCTCCTGACGGTGGGCATCTGTACGTGACCGTGTGGTTGTGCGTGGGACCTCTACCACGGGGCAGAGATGCAATCCTCGGTGATCTCTCTGGGTTGCCTGGCAACCATGTACCTTGGGTGGAGAAGGGCTCTCTCTCTCTCCTAGCGGAGGGCCGGGCTAAGCCGCAGCCAACTTCCCCCCAGACAGGCTCGATGCCACCAGGGGTCGGGCATTTCTCAAAAATTCCCTGAACAGCCAGGACCTCAGATCCTGCAAGCATGTCTGTTTCCCCAGTGCGAGGCCACTTCATGCTTGTACCATACAAGAGACAAGATCACAAGGATCTCCCCGGGGTGCTGAGAGCACGGGGACCCCCACGCCTGGAGTGCGCAGCCGGGGCACTGCTGGGATCTGTTTCGGTCCTGTGTAACCCTGAACCTGACGTGAGTCTCTGCATAGGAGTGTAACTGCCCGTGGGCACGTGACAGCTGGCGCCCCGCCCAAGGTGGTCTTTGGGTCACCACTGCTAGGAGTCACCCCTACATCCTCTTGCAGATATGACCTTGCGTAGCTGAGGTCACCGGGGCATCACTCAAGGTCCCGTGAGCCCACACGGGTGCATCTGGACCCCCCCCCCCCCAGCCAAACACCCTGCCTTCAACACCCCCAGCTGGGGGGGCCTGGCTCTTGGGCTCTGGCTGATGGGGCTACATCAGCCCTGCGTCTGCAGGTGGCCTTGAGGGGGTCGGCCCTGACCCAGGGGCTCCAGAAGAGGCACCAGTCTGGCACCACACCAAAAGGCCATAGCACTTTCCTGGAACTGACAGGCTCGGGACGAGCCGCCTAGCTAAGGAGCGGAAGCCTAGCGGCCAGGAGACACGAGCTCTGGTGCCACCTCTACTTCTCTTCCCTGGACCTCGGAGTCTGTGCCTGTCACGCAGACAGCTCTTCCCATAGTGCCCGTTGGCGGCTACCCCCTTCCTCGGTGTTCGCCCTTGGGCAAGTTTCCTCTCCTTTTGGAGCCTCGATGTCCTCGTCTTTAAAATGGAGATGCGAATACTGGGTGGTTCACTCTGAGACGGATACGCCTGAGTCTGGCGAGCCGGAAGTAGAGTGGAAGGGGCAGGTGAAGGTCGGTGGACCGGTCTCCTTGCCTCCTGCCCTAAGACTTAACCCGAAAAGCAGTGGGAAGGGGGCAGGAACCTCTTCCCTGCCATCTCTCCAGGTGATTTCCTCCTTTTGGCCTGGACGCCTGGACGAAGGCCATCTGCAGGCCGCCAGACTGAGAGAGTGGGAAGGCGGAAGGAAGACCGTAAGCCCAGTTCCACGGAGGTTGTCTCCCTTTGACATTTAAGCATCTGCTAATGAGTCCCTGACCCTACCAGCTTAGAGAAGAGGGCTGAGTTGAATGCCCTGAATACCAAATAAGGTGAGGTTTCAAGGAGCCAGAGTGGGATCAGGAGGCATTGCTTCGAGACTCTCTTTGGGCCATGTGTGTCCAAGGGTGTGGTAAGGAGGGGACCAGGTGCGGGAAGGTGGTTCCAGGAGCAGTTGGCCTGTTGGATGTGGGGTTTTCCTACAGTCTTGCCCATTCCGCTTTTTTTGGGGGGGGGGAACCGCAGGGTCGCAGAGGGCTTCCTGATGTCCGGCAGGAAGGTGGGGTTCTCAGGGATCGGGGGAGCACTCTGCAGTCCATTTCTCTCTGCAGGTTGCTCTCTATTATGGCTTGGTGGTCAGAACATGGAGAAGACATTTAATTCTCCCACGCCCCTCCTTTCCTCCATCTGTAAAATGGACAAGTGGTCCTCCCCATCAGCGGTGAGGCCTTCTCATTACTTGGGTCTGCAAAGGAAGGAGAGGTGGCCAGTCAGGATCCCATGACCTTCCTAACACTCTTCTGTGATAGAATTTTGCACTCCCACAGCATGAACAGATGCCTTCCCGTTTGCAGAAAGCTCTGGTGCCCAGCAGAAAGAGAACTGGTTTTAAATTCAAACGGGGGCACCTGGGTGGCTCCATCAGTTAAGCGTCCGACTCTCGATTTTGGCTCAGGTCATGATCTCGTGGTTCGGAAGTCTGAGCCCCTGCCATCGGGGCTCCAGGCAGGCAGTGAGGAGCCCACTTGGGATTCTCTCTCTCTCTCCCTCTCTCCCCACCCCTCCCCCAATCGCATGCACTCTCTCTCTCTCTCTCTCAAAACTAACTAAATAACTAACTACGTAAATAAATTCAGACAGACCTGGGTCAGGTACTTACTAAGCTGAGTGTCCTTTTGGGCAGGTGTCTTCACCTCCTAAGCCTCGGTTTCCTCATCTGTAAATAGGGATCACATCTGCGCTGCACGGTGAGAGTGGAGGTCCCATGTGATGGCATTTAACGTGCCTAAGACCTAACCAGGACTCAGTAGCCCTCCCTGCTCCTTTCTCCTCCGCTTGTCCATGATGCGTGAAGGGTGGCTAGACTTTACAGAGCAGACGCTCTCAATGTCCCGGTGTCAGGGCCCCTGGCGCTCCCTGTCCCGATACAGATGGACAGCGACCCACAATATATACCCAGGACTCTGCCTTAGGGCTGGTGAAAACAGGCTGGGCCATGTCCCCAGGGGCCACCCTCAGCCAGTGATGGGGGTGTGCGGGAGGGTAAACGCTGCAGCTTCCTGCCCCTCCAGGGGGACACCTCTGAAGCACGTTCACCGCCGTCTCCCCGAGCTCCCCAGTGGGATTAACTTCGGCTGTCCTCAGCGTGCCCTGCCCTGTAGCGGACCTTGTTTCGGCTCTTTCCCTTCCTTGTCTCACTTCTCCATCCCTCCCAGAGATGCATCCTGGGGTCACTTCCCAAGCAAACCAAGGTTCCCATCCTTGCCTCTGGGGGAACCCAACTTAAAATATCTTTGGATCTCGGAGCACTAGTAATCCCCCAGGGAAACCCCACGTGGAGTTCAGGGCCACTGCTCTTCACAGCCCAGACTCTGTGAGAATGGTCCCCCTGGACAACAGCAGCAGCCCTGGGTCATGTCTTCCTCGTGGCCAATGTTACTACACACTCAGGATGGTAATCACATCAGCTGTGCTACATCTTGTACACACTGTATCTCAATCCTTGCAGCAGCCTGTGAGGTGGACCATACTATTATCCTGTTTTGCAGGTAGAGGCCTCGGAGATGTAACGAGATTCAACTGCTTTTTTCCAGGTCACACAGCCAGCGGGGAGCAGAGTTGGGATGTGACCCCAATCCTATCCGACACCCCATTTTGGCTTCCCACCCCTCTGCCGTTCTGTGGGAAGCCTGCCCAATCCTAACACGGTCGGGGTTTCCAGAGACCCCATACCAGCCACCTGAATTTCCCAGAAACCCTCTCCGGCCCCGCAGCAGGGGCCCCAGCGTCACAAAAGCCCATGCCCCACATTCTGGTGATGTCAGCTCTTCATTGCCAGGCCAGCTGGGATGGTGCATGACCTCGGCAGCTTGAGGCTTTTACTAGCAAGAGGTGAACAGAGCAACTGTTCATCAACTCTCTTTGCTGGGGGCAGATGAAGAACAGCCTGGAACCAGCTGCAAGTATCTCTGAAGTCCTATCATCTCTTTGTTCCGGGGCTTCACAAAAATGAGGTAAATGTCACCAGGCATCAGCTTAAAGGCAGGCGTGGAAGAGTTCCCCTTGGTTTGAAAGAGGCCACCACCCCCTGGGTAATTAGGCCAGGCTCTACTGCATTAAAGATGCCAGCGAGGAGGAAAGGCAGTGAGCTGGGAGCTGCAAACGGCCACCTATAATCAGAGAGAGATTGAATTACACAAAGAGCCTAACTGTCCGAGAAGAATTCAAACCAGCTATTTTTAGGCAGCACCAAAGGCTCCCGAGAGCTGTTGCAAATTCAAACGGCTTGAATTGGGTGCTACGTGAAGCACACTAAGGAGTTTTCATTCTAGGAAGAAAGGGGCATCACAACGGCTATGTGCTCTCTCGATTTTATCTCACTTGGTGGTCACAGCAATCTTTAAAGGTTGGAACTGTCCCCATTTTACAGATGAGGCGCTTGAGGCTCAGAGAGGAAACAACGTGGCCAGAGTCAACACGGCAAGTAAGTGAGAAAGCTGGGATAGAAGCGATGTCTGCCTGATTTCAAAACCTACGCTGCCCCCCTAGCCTTTGTGGACTCTGCTTAGGGGCGAAGAGCAAACCAATTCTCCCCCCTCAGGATGCAGAAGGAGGAAATTTTTCTAGCTGTCATCTCCTCGACCCTACACAGCAGAACTCATGAAGATTCATATAAATTATAAAATTCAGGAGTCCCGGGCACCTATTAAAGTGAAGGAGAGACCCCCAGAACTGGCAAAGGAGGAGCTAGGCATGGTCCATCCATCCAGTGTGACTTTCCACGAACATCTGAGGCTCCCTTTGGCAGAAGCCACCAGAATGGAGGATCAGTGAGCACAACACGAGTACTGCACGAAATTCCCCTTCTAACTTTCAAAGACAAAAAACTGCCAAGACTAACAGTACACAAAATACACTGTGTAAAGTGTGAGCCATAAGTCAAGGATCTATTTTTCCATGGTACTGTAAGCTTCATAATACTTCCACCAAGACAGAAAACAAACAAACAAGCAAGCAAGCAAGACGAAAAGGTGCTGAATCCTGGGAGAATCTGGCCTGCCTGCAGTTTTGGGGGCTTTAGGCTGCACGAAAGGATGGTCAGCACCATGGACAGCCACCCAATGGGCCCAACGTGTATCTAACACATTCAATGTAGTTCTAAGGAATCTTCTAACACAGATCTTGCAAGAATCTTTCAAGCAAATGAAATTTCTTGCAACATCCTGTAAAGCCGTAACGTTCTCAAATCGCTGGCAGGTCTCTGCCCCTGGGAGGAGAGCTACACTTGCTGACACATTTAGCAAACTGCTGTGAAAAATGTAATCCAACCAAGAAGGAAGTCCATTTCTCGGTTCTTTTGTAACAAGGGCAAAGAGTCCACGTGCCTGAGAGTCTGTGTCAAGGAAGAATAGCAGGGTGCCTGCAGACATTTGCTCTGCTAACCTTTTAATGCTCTCACTACTTACTGTAAGAGCATTCCATCACCTCGGAAACATGTAGGCTGCCTCCCTATGCAAGGTGTATGCCCCACCAGTGGTGCTTGGGAGACAAGAAGCCTCCTTTGGATCTTTCTAATCATTAAGAATTCTGTGCCACTGCTCAGGGAAACACAGTTAAGATACATTGTTGGTATCAACTAATGACTCTACAAACGGAATCCGGTTTCCCCCATACCTGTTTCCTGGTGTGTTTACTCATTTCCCTGCCTGGTATAATACTCGCTACTATCGTGTGCCAGTACCTCGGAAGGCCTCCCTTTCTGATTTACTTGTGTATAAATCGTGCCCAGGAATGGGAAACCAAAGGTGCCACTGGGTTCTGACCCAGTCACAAGGACACTGGCAATTCTGTTTTGCTTCGAGTCCGCAAATGGGGCAGAAGGAGAGATCAGAGGTCAGGGAAAGAAGGAGGTAAGCTAGATCCAAGGAGTTCTCCCAAAAGAGAGGATATGAGGTCCAGAATCCCTTACAAGAGGTCAAGGTGTCTACAGCACTGTAGGAAGTGAGCACCCAAACTAGCAGTCAGGGAGCTGGGTTCCAGCCCAAGCTCAGTCCCTAAGAAGCACTGCGGCCTTGGAAAAATCGTGCCTTCCCATCATTTCCTAAAGCTACCTTTAGGCTTTTGCACACCCCATTCCCTTTGCCTAGACTTCCCTCCCACCCCTTGGCAACTTCAGTCTGGATATCCTCCTCTTCCACACCAGGAAAAAATCCCATGCATCTTTCAAGGCCCTAATCAAACAGCCTTCTTCTGTGCAGAGTTTCAGTTTCTAAAGCTGTAAAACGGGACATCAGCATATAGGAAGGTGCTTCCAATAGGGCACTCAACACATGACCTTTGCTGACCCTGGACTTTTTGTTCATGGCTGGAATATATGGCTCTCCCTCTCATCCAGAAGTCTCCTTAAAATGGGATCCTACCCAAATGTCGCTCCCTCGGCTCCTGAAGACAGAGCCCCTGCCATTCCCCCATATATACACCCCCATGCTTGAACAGACCCCATTGGTGCCAGATCTGTTTCTCCACTAGACCATGACCTCCCCAACCGTGGAGACTGTGCTTTAGTCTCCACTCATCCTCTCCATGCCTAATCCCCATGGATGCTCATCAAGTGTTTTGGTTCAATGAATGGTCTCCATGTTCTCTCCAGACACCATGGTATCAACTGGGCGCCCACCAAGAGTCTCAATTTGGCACATCGTCAACCATCCATCTCCTTATCCAAGCCACTTCCGTTCTTATCTCAGCCATAGCAGCCTTGAGGTTAATAAGGCTTCAATTTTCTTCTGGAATCTCCAGCTGAAGGTGCCCAAGCTTCAAATCCTGTACAGTGATGATTCGGGACAACTGTGATGGACTTGGAGAAGCCTAGACTCCACCCTCAGCAGACATGACTACGTTCCCCTCTTGGACATAAATATAAAAGACTCCTTTCTCAGAGGGAACAAAACACCATCCTGGCTAACTTTTCTGCTGCCGAGGTGGGCAAGCGGAGGGGTGCAGGAACATCCCCGCCAGCCTCAGGGGCTACTCTGCAGCACCCACACAGGCCCCCCACTGCTACAAGGGCAAAACATACCCCCTTGTACAGAATCTACTGTCTTTGTGTGCCGAGGCTTGTATATTTCAACGGACTGAACATTTTCGATGGCCTGTGACAGTGTGCAGTTAAGCGTCCGACTTCAGCTCAGGTCATGATCTCACGGTCCGTGAGTTCAAGCCCCACGTCCGGCTCTGTGCTGACAGCTCAGAGCCTGGAGCCTGTTTCAGATTCTGTGTCTCCCTCTCTCTCTGCCCCTCCCCTGTTCATGCTTTGTCTCTCTCTGTCTCAAAAATAAATACAAAAAGTTAAAAAAAAATTAAAAACAAAAAACAAAACAAAAAAAACCTCGTCACGCTAGCGGCCAAACGAGGAACTCGCTGTGTGGCCATTCTCCCGCCTGGGTTTCACACGCCACCTCGGCCAGCCAGGACTCCAGCCCCGGGGGTGAACTGAGGCCCCCGTGGGGAGGCAGACGGTGCTTCCGCCGGCAGCAACCCGCACCTCTGCAAACTGGAAACACGCGCCACCCTACTGTGCGGCAAAAGCCTGAGTGGGGCTTCGAACACACGGGATTTGGGAAACAGAACACATGGCCAAGCAGACCCGCCACGAATTTTTATCAACAATGGCATTCCCATGGGAAAAGCCTGTCTCTACGTTCCGCCAAACCCACCTGTGTCCTGGGCAGGCAGCGTCACCTCTGCTGAGGTCTGAGGCCTTATTATTCAAAGTGTGGCCCCTAGCCCAGCAGCCTAGCATCACCTGGGAGCTCCTCAGAAATGCAAACTCTCACCCTGACCGGCCGAACCGAACGTGCTCCGTAACAACATCTCCATAGGGTTCACGGGCACATTCAAATGTGAAACGCTGGCCCAGGGGTCAGAGGTGTGGCTGCGGGTTCCTGTCCCTGCCTCAGGGACTGCATCAGAAGGGTAATCGGGAGAAACCCAGCCCTCCATCTCCTGTCAAGGTCATCAGCAATCTTCATAGGTTTGCGGATCACCTTTAAATAGACTGTGTGGCCTTGGGCAGGTTTACTTAAACTCGATAAGCCTCAGTTTCCTCAGTGCAAAATGGGAATGATTAACACTGGTAACCACTTATGGAGGCTGTAAGGAAGAGAGATGAAATTGGGCCTGTCGTGGGCTTGGGACAGTGCCTGGCACAGAGCAGATTACTGCTAGACAGACATTACCTGTTCCAGAAGGGGGACCGCAGGACAATGTCTGCAGAAGAGGGTCCATGCTCACTCCCCTCCCTCCCTCCGTGTGGAAACTGGAGAGCACGTCCAATAAGACCGAAGCAGAGCATGAAAGACGTGAGCCCTGTAACTGGTTTAAGTCCTCTGCTGCTTATGTGACACTGACCCTTAGTTTCCTTTACTGTAAACTGGGAGTTAGAGAATAATAGAGCCCGTTTCCAGGGTCCCCGTGAGGATGTGCTACTCCACATAAGGCACTGAGAAAAGGACCAAGTGTCTGCTTTTGTCATTATCTCTGTCTGCATCATTAGAGACAATACGCTTTCAGAAAACCAGGAAGGCAGGCCGAGCTCAGGCTCCAGCTCACTCTGTCAAGGAGGAAGACAGGGGAGGAGGCGGGAAGACAGGAGGCCGCTCTGGGTGGGAGGGAGGGGACACAGCTCACGGAAACATCCGAATTCCATGGATCAAAGCGTTCGGCAAGGGCCGCGGTGGAAGGTGGGGCGGGCGCAGGGCTGCGGGGAGTGCTGGGGAGCCCCAGCAGGCGCAGGGCAGGGAGCAGGTGGCCTTGCGGAGAGGGGTTGGGGCCAACTCACGTACACCTGCGCGCAGACTCCTGGGCCAGCTGCAGCCGGAAGACGGACAGGCGGTTGGCGCCGCCGCACACGCTGCCGCGCTCGCCTTTGCACTCCATGTCGCACTCGGCCTCGCTCACGTTTGTCGCCTGGATCTTGTGGCCGCAGTAGCACTCCGCGCCGAACTCCAGCCCGGCATACAGGTAACCCCTGGGGAAGGCTGCTGTCAGTCCAGGGCAGCTACCACCATGCAGACCCCGGGGACACGGAGGCTCACCCAGCAAAGTGGAGACCTGGGGCAACTGGAGGGCTCTGGGGACAAGGACCCCCCAGGGACCGCCCCCCCATAGCCACACCGTGTCCTACTGACACCCACCTTATACACTTCCACACGTGGCACACTTCACACACACGCGCACACACACACACCCCCTCCAAGCCCAGGGTCCTTCTGTCCCAACCCACTCCCTTGCTCCTCCCTGCCTAGAGCCGTGCTCCAGAGTCCAGCCCCTTTATTGCAGGAAACATCCCCCAAAATGATGCCTCCATGTCCCTTGAGAAAAGCTGGAAGGAAGGGAGGAGGCAGGGGCTCTCGTATCCCCTTGGAAGATGGCAAAACCAAGGTCACATATCCAGCCAAGGAAAAAAATTCCTTTTCCTAAAACTAAACAAAACTCCAGGCACTGCAGGGTTTTTGACTTATTTTCCCCTTGGCCTTGGGATCGTTTCCTAAAAAGGACTCTGTGGACACTCGTTCTGTAAACAGATGAGACGCCACGGCCTGTCTTGGCTGTAGCGGGTAGGGGCGAAGGGAGAGGATTAGGACAACCCCTCATCAGCCCCTCTCGCCTCGGAGGCGGAACCAGGAAGGCTCCTCTGGCAGCAGCCTGCAGAATGCTGGCTACATAAGGCTGCCTGGAGGGGAACGGTCAGCTCAGGTCGTGACTCTGGACACCTGCGGGCAGCTGGAGAGACAGACCCGCCCGGACTCGTGCCCCCACACGCCTCAGCGACTCCGAGTGGCACCTGCCCTTGCCTGCTCCACACACCCGCCTGGCCGGGTGCAGGGAGAGCAGCTTAAACCAAATGGGTGTCTTGGTGCCTGAACCCCACTGAAATCCTGCTTCCACCCGTCTTAGTCTTCCCATCTCTCTGAAGCCTTTGCTCTGGGGTACCCCGGACCCCTCTCATGTAACTGGACCCACTAACAGAAGGAACAATTTCCAAGGGAAAAGAAAAAAAAACCACTTCCAGTGGGTGTTATAACTCCAGAGCTGGTGGGAGCTTCCTCCTCACCCCTCCCTTGGACAGGAGACACCTGCCACGTCAGGACACACAAGTGGGCCCCAAGGGCACGTCCGTGTGGTGAGGACCCGAGGCCTCAGGCCACCAGCCAGGTGCGTGCCTGTCTCGGGAAGGGATTCTCCAGCCCTGTCCAAGCCCTCAGAGGCCGCAGGTCTCCGCAGTCCCTTGAGAGCAAGCCCATGGGGACACTGAGGCAGAATCATCTGGCTAATCCCACTCCCGGGCCATTATTTCCTGACACCCAAAAATGGTGTGAGATGATAAACGTTTGTTGGTTTAAGACACTACATTTGGGGATCATTGGTTGCCCAGCAACAGATAACTAATTTGGGAAGGGAAACGGAGTGAGCCTTGCCATCCTTCAGGCCACTGGGGTGTCCCTGGGAGCGCCCCAGACTACTGATCCCGATAAACCTCCTGTTGCCCTTGCCGGGAGGATCTTTCCAGAATTAAAACAGATCATACCTCTCCACTCTCTAAACCAGCCCCCGCCCCCCGGGGCCTCCACCGCAGGCAAATAAGCTTCCAGATGGCTTGGCTCAGCCTACCGACCCTCCTATCTGGGCTTCTTTAACATGGACGGCCATTAGGATCACCCAGGGAGCATTTTTTAAATGCCACATCTGGCTCCCATTTCGAGACAGTCTAATTTAATTGGCACTGTGACCCTAACGTGCAGCTGAGTGTGAAAATCGGCGCAGCGATGCTCTAACCATGGTCCCAGGACCCGCAGAGCCTGGACAGTCTTGGAACTCATGAAAAATGCAAATTTTTGGGCTGTACCCCAAGCCCGCTGAATCAGAAAGTGAGAACGGGGCCCAGCAATCTGTTTTTGCAAGACTCTGGGTGATGTTCGTGTTCACTCCGGGCTGAGGACCCTGCCCTAGATCCACCCTCCCTGCCCCTCCCCTCCCCCACCCTGCTACCTACTGCCTCATTCTCAATGCCTGGCATCGGGTAAATGTTAAATAAGTATTTGCCGAATGAATGGACACCACTCTCCTGATGAACGCCTCCCAGCGGTTCCCCCCTTGCCTGTGGCCAAGCCAGATGCTTCGGGTGGCATTCAAGGCTCCGTGTCAGCAGGCTTCAGCCAGCCTTGCCGCTTCCCCTCTAGACAACTCCCCTTGGACCTTCTGTGCACCCCCTCCCCACTGCCTGTGCAAGGATGCTAGCTATTTAGGATGTTTCAGGATTTCTGATCTTTGAGTGTGCTGTGATTTCTGTCCTCCTAGGACTACCTAGAAAACTCCTATTCATCCTTCAAAACCTGGCTTAAGATCTCACCTCTGTAACTCTTCTTGAGCCCTCCATTCCCTCAACCTTCACGGGCCCCCTGTACTTTAAACGGCACCCTCAGCCCAGCACCCATCACGCTTGAGGTCTCCATACCCTGGTTTCCTCGATCCGTGCAATGTGGATCACAACATTCCTGCCTCTTGGGGTCTCATGGTGGATGAGAGTTGATAATATCTGCAAAGTGCCGAGAACAGTGCCTGGCACAGGGAAATGCCCACCACGTGTAAGCTGTTGGTTTTCTACTGCCCAAGCCTGCTCATGCCTCTGTCTTCCCAACTAGCTGGGGAGCCCCCCCCCCGCCGAGGGCAGGGCTATGGCGGACTCATCTCTGCACCTCCAGCACCTCACACACACGTGGGCAGCGATAAACATTTGCTGAACTGAAGGGGATTAAATGAGTTCATCTGACTCGTCCTTTGATGCTTGGCTGTCACCTCCTGGGACTCCTTCCTGACACCCCAGGCGGGCTGGGGGCCCTCTTCTGCATTTCTCGTCTGCGATTCATTCCATCTGAACCCTCACCCTGCCCTACTGCCCTTCTCTGTTCACATGTCTGTCTCCCCATCAAGGCTGTGACTCCATGGGGCCATGGATGCTGTGGAATTCACCTGGGTCTCCCCACGGTCTGACAAATAAATTAATGAATCGATACCATCAAGGGCTCAGAGACCTTCCCAAGCTGGAGACAGCCCTGGGCTCAGGCAGATGATTATAAAGGGGATAGTGTTTCCTCATGAAGGACACAGGGAGGAGTCCCTCGGCCACCCACTTGCTCATTTCCACGACAGCCATGTAGCTGAGGTCCTCCAGAGTTGGTGACCTCAGGGCCAGCCGGCTAGAGTCTGAAAGTGAGCATGGCAGCAGCCTCTTCAAAGCTATTCCAGGTCCGGGGCACCTGGACCCTCGCACACACATTCACAAAGTCTCCTGCACACACAGCCGGTAGTGTTTAAAGACCATTCCGTGTGTGCACTAAGCTTACAAACATGACCCGCTGACTCTGCACGCTGTACATACAAACTCCCACCTAGGCCACAGCGTCCCACGGCTCCACAATCACAAACTCCCACAAACCACCTCCCGAACAGTCCTGCTCATCTGCACGCGTGCATGCGCATATACACTCACGCGTGAACATGCACATACACACACCCTCGTATCACTCTTTCCACGGGGCCATGGGCTCATCTTCCACTGTGCCCTTCCACGGGAAAGGAAAGAACACCACGGAAGGAAGGGGTCTGAAATGAATGGAGCCTGGGACGTCGGAGCCCTACCGTTCTGCACAGTTGTCCTGGCAACGGAAGATGGTCATCTTTTTGTAGTCGAAAAAGGACACGCCTCGCAGGGCCCGGCTCTGGGTGTCATCCAGGTAACAGCCGATGTACTTGGCTTTGGGGAGAGAAGAAAAGTCAGGTCTGGCTGGGGACAAAGCAGAAAGGGTTTCGCAAACCAGGGGCAACCAGCGTCCCTCCGGTTATGTGGCTTTCTTGACCTTTTGGTACCAGCCGCTCCCTCTGAGCAGAAAAGCAGAAACGAGAGACTAAAAGTCATGTGTGCTGGCTGACCCTGATTCGTAAGGGCAGCGCAGGCCAGCAGAGGAGGAAGGGACTCTTCTGGGTAGCCAGGGTTAAGACCAATCCCCTGGGCTCTACTGGTGACAACAAAGCAGGCGGGAAGCCAAGCCAAGGTCATTCCCTAAGCGCCACGCAGATGAGACCCATAGTAAGACAGCTCTGAAGAGCTTGACATGGCTGAGAGCATGTTGTCATTTCTACAAGCTGCCTTAAAATGTCTGTTTTTCCCTGGACACGTGGACTGGGATATCTCAAAGGCACCGGGTTAGAGAATACTAACCCAGTAAGGTCAAAATGGAAGGATCTGTGTAAATGTTTCTACCACAGCGTCTGACACACGATAGGCACAAAGGTACGATGAGTGGAACAAGAAACCGGCCATTCGCTGTGTCGTGCCGTGCTTCGTAGTTTGCCAACACGCGGGCCAACGTGAGTGCTTTCATCCAAAGAAAGACTTTACATGATGTAAAACCACCAGTAAGAAACCATACACAACAGGGGCGCCTGGGCGGCTCGGTCGGTAAAGCGTCCGACTTCGGCTCAGGTCATGGCCTCACAATGCGTGGGTCTGAGCCCCGCATCGGGCTCTGTGCTGACAGCTCGGAGCCCGGAGCCTGTTTTGGATTCTGTGTCTCCTTCTCTCTCCGCCCCTCCCCTGCTCGCTCTCTGTCTCTCAAAAGTGAATAAACATTAAAAAAAAAAAAAAATTAAACAAATAGAAACTACACACAACGTTTTCTTAAAGTAGTAACTGGGTTCCTGCACTTCATGGTAAACAGTAATTCTCACATGAAGACCACACTTCACAGTTTATACAAGTCTTTCCCCAAATGTTCTTATAATTATCATGACCTAGACATGTGCTTTGCTAAGTGGTTTCTACTTACCGTCTCACTGAATCCTTAGTGCTCCTCCTCCAAGGTAAGTGCTGCTATTCCCACTCTGTACAGAAGAGGAAACTGAGGCCCAGGGAGGTGAAGTCACTTGCCCACGGAAGCACAGCTGGTGGTGCCCACGCGGAGCCAGGGTGGACCTGGGCGATCGGGCTGCAGAACCGATGTTCTGAACCACTGCTCCCATCTTCTGAAATCCAAAGATCCTGGCGAGGACTCACATGAACAGTGGGGAGCACTGCCACGTTCATGCTCTTGGACAACTGAACAGAGGCCCAGAAAAGTCTGGGGGGGGGGGCGGGCTCGCTCCTGGGCGGTCGTGCCCCCCAGCGTGGCCCTGCTAAGTGCAGATTTGTCAGCCCCGCTGGAGATGGGCCTCGTCCTGATCACTCTGAATTTCTTCTCTAAGACAGAGGTGATACGGTTGATTGAAGAACAGTCCCTCTTTAAGAGAAAGCTCGCCTCCCTGGAGCGGGGACGTCAGATGGTGACAGCTCTGGGGAAGCCCACGTCTTGTCCCTGCGCTTGTTCAAGAATGTATGTCCCTGCCGTCACAGATGGGAATCCCAGCCCCTGGACTGGGGCGTGGGTGCTGTTCACACCTGAGCTGGGAGGCAGCCCCTCTCGTGAGCGTGTCACACTAACTTTAGGTCAATAATTCACTAAAGGGCAGAGTGTCCCATGTATGTAGAAGGGGTGGGGGCAGGGAAGAGATTGGGGGAGGGAGAGAAAAGATAAAAGAGGGAAGGAAGGAGGAAGGGACAGGAGAGAGGGAGGGCAAGGGAGGGAGAGGAGGAGGAGGAAGGTTTTTTGGGAGCATGAGGTCTTTATTGTCAGATCAAAAGATGGTGTGTGTGTGGGTGGAGCATGTATTGAGCACCTACTATATTCTCTCTACTAGGGGCCATTCCTCATTTTTAATTTTTAAACGTTTTTAAAAATTTAATTCCAGTCCAGTTAGCCTACAATGTTATAGGAGTTTTGGGTGTACAATACAGTGATTCAACAATTTTTTTTAAAGAATTTTTTTTAAGTTTACTTATTTGTTTTGAGAGAGAGCACGCGAGTGGGGAGGAGCAGAGAGGGGGAGAGTGAGAATCCCAAGCAGGCTCTGCGCTGTCCGCAAAGAGCCCAACGTGGGGCTTGGCCTCAAGAACCGTGAGGGCATGACCTGAGCGGAAATTAAGTCAGACACTTAACCGACTGAGCCACCCGGGTGGCGTTCCCCACCCCCTTTTTTAAAAGTAGGCTTTATGCCCAGTGGGGAGCCCAACACAGGACTTGAACCCACAACCCTAAGATCAAGACCTATGCCGAGATTAAGAGTTGGACGCTTAACGGACTGAGCCACCCAGGTGCCCCTGATTCAACAAATCTGTACATTACTCACTGCTCATCGTGACAAGTGTCCTCTTGGTCCCCAATCCCCTATTTCGCCCATCCCTCTACCCACCTCCCCTCTGGTACGATCCATTTATTCTCTGTAGTTAAGAGTCGGTTTCTTGGTTTGCTTCTCTCTTTTTTTTCCCTTTGACCGTTCGTTTCTCAAATGCCACATATGAGTGAAATCATATGGTGTCTTTCTCTGACTACCTTACTTCGCTTAGCACTATCTTTTAAAATTAATATTGCCACACACTTGTGAACTCATTTTCTAGATGAGGAAACTAATTCCAATGACCGTCACACCTGCCTGCTTTAGAAGCGAGTCTGGAGTTTTGGCACATGGGGTATGTTCTGACTGCTCGCCATTGACCTTACTTCTGTTCCTCCTCTTTGCTCAGTAGAATTAGAAGCTATGGAATCTGCCCAGGTGCTGACACCCTGTAAGGGTCTCGCCTGAAATTTAAGCCCAGGTCTCTTCTCCAGCCCTTTCACACGGGGGGAGGGTCCACTTCCTTTTGGCCCAAGATCACTAAAAGCCACACTGAGGTCTGACTCAGAGAAATGCTAGAGCCCCAGATAGGCTGGGCTTGAAGCTGGATGTGCTGTGGCTAAGGGTGGTCTCACCTAAGGGCGAGGGCAGGGGCGTTTGGCTGTATGTGGGGCGGTGGATCGTGCTAGATGAAATTTTTATAATCAGTCACACCAGTGAGCGTGTATACGCGCAGGTACAGGCACGTGTCCACTCTGGAGTGTAACGATACTGTCTGCATCTTCAAAGGGCCCCCTCTTCCTGTTTTTCTATTAATAGACCTTACCCGCCAATTACATTGTCCCTCCCACCAGCCAGTGACTGATCGATTGCTCCGGGAAAGGGCACGCGGCCCCCACTTTGGATTCTCACAGATCAAAGACAGGAGAGAGCAATCTGTTTCCCCTGGGTTATGACGTCGGCAGCCCGTAAGCCCAGAGCTACGAAGCCGCGGTCCCTGGCACCAAAGCCTGTCTGTTTGGGGAGGTGCAGCGAAGGCAGAGGCAAGCGGAGATGAAAAGTCAGAGAGAGAAAGGGCACAAATCGCTCCTTTGAAACTCCAGTCCCTTCTGCAGCTGGTTGACAAGACACAATGCGTGTCCTTCTTTAGCTTCAGCTGGTTCAGGACGGGTTTTTGTCCCTCGCCACCAGTGTAGCACTCCCGTATCAATACTCCAGCTAAGGTGCCCGAATCCACCCAGCCATGAGGGTCTACACCAAGTCTACGCCCATGCCTGTCTGTGCCAAAGCCGCCCCTTCCCATGTGCCACAGCAAGTCTCGGCTTGGGAGGAGGACGCTTCTGTCCCCACCAGACAGAGCGCCCAGGGGAGGGTGGGAGAGAGGGTCCCTCGGAAGCCGGCTGGGATCTGACCTGAGGGCCATCTGCCTCAAAGCGTGGGATTTTAAATGCTGTACCACCCGCTCTCTGTCCCCCCCTCCAGGCCAGACATCAGTGTTCGATGTCTCGCACAACAGGTGCTCAAAGCCTTTTTAGAGGAACAGACAATCCTCCGTTTCCTCATCTGTCAACAGGAAGGGGGGGGAAAGAGACACAGTCTCTCCTTAACGTCCTGGAGAAACACAGGCGTGTCACACGCTGTGACCCGATGAACTGGCTGAGCTCCGCGGGTCAGGAAATGGACACTGAATCAGTTTCCTTCCCGTCCTTGGCAAGGGCTGGTTCCTCCTTCCCCCACAGACCCTTCTGCACAGGCTGTGGCCAACACAATGGCCATCCCCACCCCTGGCATCTGTCACCCTGCTGACCTCATCAGTGCACTTGTCGCCAACCTGCTTCAGCCAGCACCTTGCCTTCAAATCCTGCTGTGGCGGCAGAATCTCCCCCGAGATGTGGGGGGAGGTTAGGTATGCAAAACAGGGAGAAAATCACAGGCCACTCGAGGGGGGATAAATGACTGAGTTCACACAATCTATCAACTCATCTCCACAGCTATCCAAATATCGCTGAAATGGCAGAGTCGTCCCCAGCTGTCCCATTTATCTCCAGCACAGGAACCAGTGAGGGGTGAGCCCGGGAGAGCACAGGCATCTGGAAAAAAGCACTCCCGACTGTGGGGTTTTTCTTTTCCTTCCCTTCCCTTTCCCTTCCCTTTCCCTTCCTTCCCTTCCCCTTCCCCTTCCCCTTTCCTTTCGTTTTCTTTCTTTTGCTTCAATTTATCTGCCCTTTCAGGAAATTTTGCTCTCTTCAACAAAAGTAATCTGTTAGAAGGATAACTAAACATGCACTGCTTTGTATTTCTCTGATTTACTGTTTGTGAGTAGATTCACAAACAGGAGGCATTACGCTGTGCTAGAAGACAGCCAGCCCTGGAGTCAACCAGATGTGGGTTCCAATCCTGACACTGCGGGGGCCTTGCGGTGTGACTCAAGCTCTTGGAGGTACCGTTCTCTTGCCTGGGAAGTGGGAATAAGAAAGAGGTGATATGGGTTGAACTGTGTCCCCCTCCCCCCACCTGCCGCCACCAACCAAAAATCAGTAGATAAAAAGACAGGTTGAAGTCCTAAGCTCAGAAGCTCAGTGTGCGACCTTATTTGGAAATAGGGTCACTGCGGATGCGATCTGTTAAGGTATGAGGGCATGTCGGAGTGGGGGCAGGGCAATCACTGTGACTGGTGTCTTTATAAAAAGATGGTCATCTGAAGACAGAGCCACAAGGAGGACGCATGTGAAAATAGAGAGTTTTGCTCTCTATGGAGTTTTGCTGAAGTTTTGCTGAAGCAAAACTGGAGTTTTGCTGGAGTTTTGCTGAAGCAAGCCAAGGAATGGCCACAGTTGCTGGTGATGCCAGAAGCCAGGGGAAAGGCATGGAACGGGTTCTCCCTTGGTGTCTTCGAGAGTGCACGCCCCTGCTGCCATCTCGATTTTGAACTTCTGGCCCCCAGAACTGCGAGAGAACACATTTCTGTTGCTCTGAGGTACTCTGTTACCACAGCCCTGGAACACTAATACAAGGGATACTGTTAAAACAGACTATAAACAGGATTAATCTATTCACGGAGCCTTAGCACCAGGATCGGCAAGAAACTCAAGAAACTCAAGGAAGAGTTCTCTTCTCCGCCATCCTGGATTCTCCATCCTTCAAGATGACCCACTCCAGTGCTTTCTGGGTTTCCTGGCGCAGATAATGAAATTTTCTGCTCGTGCCTGGGCTTCTGTGGGGCAGAAGGGATGCATCTTTCCCTTTGGTCAAAGCATACAGATACTACAGACTCAGCTCCAAAATCTCCTCCTCCAGGAAGGCAGCCATGATACACCCCCATGACTGAATGGGATCCCTCCCTTGGGATCCCAGATGCCCTGTCCCACCCTACCACAACGCTTTTGTGAACCATTTTCCAGGTACTGGAAAATTTACTTTTTCAAATTAGAAAAAACTTAGACTTATCGTAGAATTTTTAACACAGTGAAAAGGTGCTGTCATGGGGGGAAGGCAAGATACGACGCTATATATATGTAGAAACAAAGTATGTGCTTTGGAAATACGCACATGAAAGAAAGAGACAGAGGGGCGCCTGGGTGGCTCAGTCGGTTAGGTGTCCGACTTCAGCTCAGGTCATGATCTCGCAGTTTGTGGGTTTGAGCCCCACATCGGGCTCTGTGCCGACAGCTCGGAGCCTGGAACCTGCTTCGGATTCTGTGTGTGTCTCTCTCTTTCTGCCCCTCCCCCACTCACTCTCTCTCTCTCTCTCTCAAAAATAAACATTTAAAAAAAAAAGAGAGACAGGAAGGTAAGACACCAACAGTGTTGATTGTGTTGCTGGTAGATGAGGCTCTGGGCCATTTTTATTTTGATCTCTTTCTATACATTTTCATTCTTCTACAATGAACATGGATGATTTTGAGAATTAGGAAAAATTATTTTTTGAACATATAACTTATGGTTTTACTTGCCTGTCTTCCCCCAGGGGCTGTGAATGTTCCTTAGAGGGGAAAGCCGTGTTGGATCATTCCTGTGTCTCCACCTCCTAGCACTGGGCAGGGCACATAGTAGGCATGTGATAAATACAGGATGGATGGATGGATTGACGGAGTTAGAGATTATATAGCTCAGTGGCTAAGAATAAGAGCTTCTGGGGCCCCTGGGTGGCTCAGTCGGTTAAGCGTCCGACTTCGGCTCAGGTCGTGAACTTGTGGTTCATGAGTTCGAGCCCCGCCTCGGGCTCTGTGCTGACAGCTCGGAGCCTGGAGCCTGCTTCACATTCTGTGTCTCCCTCTCTCTCTCTGCTCCTCCCCCACTCGCACTCTGTCTCTCTCAAAAACAAATAAAGATTTTAAAATTTTTTTAAAAAAGAGTAAGAGCTTTAGACTCAGACAGAATTGGGCTGGAGTCTCCTCTGCCTCTTAGCAGCTGTGTGACACTGACTGAATCACTTAACCTCTCTGAGTTTCTGTTGAGCCCCATCTGTGAACGGGGCTCAAATTCCTGCTTGATGTGAAGCTGAGGGTCTGGATGCACAGTCCCTGACGTAGACCAGACCCTCGACACCTGCAGCAACAGCATCTTCAGCTGGAGAAGACGGGGAGCGAGTGCCCGGACGTTCCTTCCAAGAATACGGACTGACCCTCCCCCAAGTCCTTCATGTTCGGACTTCAAAATCAAACTGGATTTGGCTTCTGGCTCTGCCTGTGACTGGCTGTGTCACCTCAGGCAGGCCACATCACCTGTATGCTTCCGCATTGTCTTCTGCAGAATTACGATATTGATGACAACAGCTGGCATGTATTAAGTGCTTATTGTGTGCCAGCCTCTGAGCCGAGCGCTTCCTGTGCCCCGAGAAGTGAGGTGATATGATGGTTAAGGTTCAGGTGTAAGACTCAAACCACCAGGGTTCAATTAGTAGTTTACCCCCTCCTCCAGCTTGAACAACCTTGGGCAAGTTACTTAACCTCTCTGTGCCTCACTTTCCTCCCTACAAGATGGAGTTAATAATAGTGACCTCACTGGGTTGCTACGAAAATTATGTGATATAAGAGATGCAAAGGACTTGGGAGAGTGCCTGGCACTTAGCACATGATCGATTTGTCTTATACAATCATCACGACAGCCATCTACTCATGGACTTATCCCCAAGAGGAAACTGAGGCTCAGAGAGGTGAAGTGACCTGCCCAAAGCTGCACAGTCAGCAAGCTGCAGAATTGGAAGGTGCACCCTGATTTGGCTGCTTAAAGCACAGGCTCTCCCAAGGCCGGGGGAGGTCAAGGACCCAGCAAGGTGCATGGCACATAGTAGGTGTCGCTCCACCTCAGAGTGGACTTCCCACCCAGCCCCAGCCCCAGCCCCAGCCCCAGCCCCAGCCCCACCTCTAGCCTGGAGGCAGCTCCTCCCGCCCCTCCTGGCCTGCGATGGGCTCTGAATCGTTTACAGCTGAAGTCCCGCATCACTGCATCAAGCAGAGCCCTTGCCAGCTTCAGAGAAAAACCAAATGTGTTCAGCGTCAGGTCAGAGAAGCGTTCGTTTTTATTAGCGTTAATCTAATACGTTGTCTTTCCTCGCTGAACTCTGAATAAGTTAATCAAGGACAGGCTGGATTTGTGTTTTCTTAATAACGCCGCCTGATTCCGAAGGCTGCCTGCTGTGAGCTCTAGGCTCCGGGCATCTTTCTTATTTTCTCTTGCTTCTCTCTTTACATTTTATAAAAATACATAAGATTTCCAGGGGCAGAGGGGTGAGCGTGGCATAGGAGGCGGCCTGCAAGCTTTGGAATTAAATGAATCTTGTTTCAGATCTCAGTTCCTCACTTCTACCCGGGTAGCCTGCGTTTCTGAGTTTAAGATTTTCCTATTTGTGAAAGAAAATAACAATAGTGTCTAACTCTCTGAGTTGGGTGGTAATTAAAGCAATGAAGCTCTTACAACATGGTCCAGCCCATAATGATCACTCAATAGACAGTAGCTATTATTACTTCTACTGATAGTAACTCACTACCAGGTCACTATTAAGTGACCTAGAATCATGAACCAGGAGATGCGGTAAGCATTTTCCATAGATCCTTCCATTCAAATACATGAAGAGCAAACAGGACAGCGGCTGGCGTAGAGTAGGTGTTCAAGAAATGGCAGTCATTTCTGGTAGAAGTGGCTGTGACAGTTTATTCTCACAACAAACGGGAGGTGTTGTGAGTGTTGTTGGTTATCGACGCACCACTCCATCCCCACTCCATCCGGGACCTCAAAAGCACAGGTGATCACCATTCACCTAATGGCCCTGATAGGGACCATACTAGGTGGGGGGCCAGGGACAATTTCCAGGAGGCGAGCTAAGCTGAGAGCAGAAGGAAGAGTGGCGTTGACCCTTGGAGGCACTCCAGACAGAGGAAGGGTCATTCATTCATGTGTCCATCCCATCATTCCTTCATTCCACAAGTATTGAGACAAGTATTTATTGAGCACTGGCTCTGTGCCGGGTGCTGTCCCTGGTGCTGAATGAAGAGACTGGGGGAAATAGGAGAGGCAACGTTTCTGCCCTCATGGCACTGACAGTCTGGTAGGGGAGGCGGACTACAAACAAGGAAGAAACACATAAACAAGACGCTTTCAGATGATGGTAAGGTCTGTGACAAAAATAAAACCAGGAAATATGGTTGTGACCAGGTACAAAGTGGGGCTGTTTTAGTTAGGAAGGCCTCTTCTCTCGGAAGGTGAGGTTTGACTGGGGACCCAAAGGAAGGCAGGAAGGGAGCCACGCAAGGATACGGAAGAAGAGCATCCCAGATAGAAGAAACTGGTTATACAAAGACCCTATGGTAGGAACAGGCTTGGCACATTCAGCGAATGGCAAGAAGGACAGTGGGGCAGGGTGTGGTGGTGCGGGTGGCAGGGGGGGTGGGGTGGCATGCAGAGCCCTACAAGATAAGTTCGGAGCGGTGGCCATAACAGGGGGCTCTGGAATTTATCCTAGGTGGGGTAAGAGCATATCCTAAGGTGCAGGCTTGTGACGAACTTTGGGATTTGTAAACTACTAGGAGTTCAGAGTGGCTAGGGAGAGATACAGCTGGGTGGGTGAAGAGAAGCCACTTCACAATTTCTCCATTCTGTGTAGCACCTCGTACCTCACCTGGACCGAGAAGATGGGGTCCCTCCCGCCAGCAGATCCACGAGGACTTCCCGATCACCTCCAAGACCCACAACGTGCCAAGCACTGTGCTGGGTATTTTCCTAACCAGTGTCCCAGTGAGCTCTCAGGAGACGCCCAGAAGGGAGGGGTCGTTATCCCCATTTTACAAACAGCAAAACTGAGTCATGAGAAAGTGAAACTATTTGCCTGGGCCACATGGCTGGTTGGGACAGAAGTGGAACATGAATCCAAGTCCCCCAATCTGTTCTGCCACGTCCCACACTCTCTTCCACCTCCCTGTGAACGCCGGGTTCTTAAAGAAGCAGAATTCTAGGAGATCCCTGAGCGTGGGAAGGTGGGGTCCCCTGGATGGCTCCTGAGCCCAGTACAGGGTGGGACCGAAGCCGGGGAACGTGCTCCCCTGTGTGAGTCCGTGCCACTAATCCCGCTTCCCTCCATGGCGGAAGAAGGGGTTTTCCATGAGCTGAATCACAGCAGAAGTGTGATATATGGCAGGGAACACAAAGGCTGGGGAGGTTTTCCTTCTGTCCTGATTGGTGCTGGATCCTCCCAAACCATCTGGCCTGGATTCCCAAAACATGCCATGTGTGTTCATCTCAAGAACTGCAGGGTTGCGGGCTCCTCCCCCGCATGCTGGTCAGCCGGGCGGACGTCGGCAGACTCTGGAAGACGGTCCAGGGGCCAAGCGTTCAGGCCAGATGTGCCTCTCCCCAGCTGTACGGCCCTGGGCAAGTGTCTCCCTTCACCAAGCCTCAGTTTCCACATCTGTTACCTGGGTGGAGGGTCACACCCCTTGTTCATGAGGTATAGTGGAAACCGAGTAAGGTAACGCGCTCACAGAAGAAAGCCTTTTTCGACTGAAAGGCTAAGAAAATGCGAGGAAATACCTCCAGGGCAACGATGCCCTCCAACTGCCATCACCAAGAGATCGGTCAAGATGGGCCGACAGGCAACACGGTACAGCAGAGCCACGGCATGCCGTGGAAGCCACAGCTCACAGAGTTCCTGAGCCTTCTCACGGGCAATGCCACTGACTAGCTATGTCACCGTGGGCTCTTGGTGCCTCGGTTTCCTCATCCTTAAAATGGGAATAACAGCACCTTCTACAGAGTTGTGGTAACAATTCAATACACATTAAAGTGCTTAAGTACCTGGCACATCGTAAGTGCTCAGCAGACGCTGTTTCAATGTCCACGTGTATTTATTTAACAAGACTAAAAAAGGCTGCGAGGAAATGTCAGACTTTGAACTCTGGCAGATGTAGGGTTCAAGTCCACGCCTGGCTGTTTATAAGCTGTGTGACCTTGGGCAAGCTATTTAATTTCTCTGGGCTTCAAATTTCTCCTCTGAAACGGGGATGAGAGCGAACCCCCGGGCACGTCTACAGCCGTGACTATATGGCAGCCGGTTCCTATTCAACACCGAAACCTGGTGGCGGTTACTGTATTCTTCTCACCCCCTCCCTTCCCCTTGGCCACCTTCCCTGTCTGCCCCTCTTACCTCGCTCCTCCTCCTTCTCCCGGACGATCCTCCCCTTGAGGGCTCGGCTCCAGGCTCCACCGTAGTCACCCAGCTTGGCCCTCTCGCTCCCGTCCTTGCCCTTGAACCAGGGTCCGTACCTGCGGGCAATGTTCGAGGCTTCACCCGTGTCCCGGAAGCCTCTGCCCAGATGCAGGTCACCCAAGAAGGGCAGCTCAGCGCCTTCGGCCTGGACCCCCGCGGCGGGGCTGGCCTGGCTCTGGGAGATGGCGGGCTGGCCCACGAAGCCAGAGTGAAGGAAGACCAGGCTCCCGGCCGTCAGGTAGAGCACCAGGAAGGTAAAGAAACGCACAGGCTTCCTGCGGAAGTACCGCTGGAATCTGAACCAGAGCTTGGCCATAGCAGGATCATTCCGGACTGGCTCGCTGGGGCTTGGCTGGCGGGCGGGGGGGGGGGGGGGGGGGGGGGGTTCAGGAAGGGGATGGACGGGGGCTGCGTTCCCGAAGCTTCCCTTCGGGATGGAACCCCTGGGGGTCTGCAGTCTTATTCCTTCCGCAAAGGTGATGCTTGGCTGATGCCAAGAGAATGGAGCCCTCCTGAGGTCAAGGTGAGCTTCCCGGAGCCACAGGAGGGACCCCACACCCAGGAGTCAGTCCCATCTTCCTACATCTTGTTCCTCACGTCAGAAAGCTCCCAAAGAACTTGGATAATGGCAGTCGCAGGGGGATTCTGTCGGTCACCAGCACTGCAGCTCACTCTGCGCCTTTTCTTGGCTCTTGCGGCCTGTCAGGGCTGGATTCTTTCACCGAGGGCCATTTTCTGGCCCCTTTGCCAGCTGGGGGCCACGCTCGGTGTATCCACCTCGTGGAAACAGAGGCTGCCGGGTTTCCATCTGCTCACGCATTAGGGCTCAGGACTGCCACCTGCAAAACAGCACGGACACGGGCTTAAGAAGCCTCCTCACGGAGGCCAGAGCTCAAAGCGTTCTTAAGCCTTCTCACCGCGAATGCAGAGCCCCCAGGAAGGGAGGGAACCCATGGCCTGAAGCACCCCGCAAGTGCTTGGATGGAGGCCCAGTCCCGGGTCTTCTAGAACACCTGCCTTTTTCTGTAAGCCAAAGTGGGAATTTGGGGGCCTGTCTCCTCCTGGGCCCTCATTTTCGGACACACTTTACCTCGGACAAGCGCAAGTTCTTAGGGCCCACGTTTCCTATATATTTGTCATACTTACACTGACATGTGAATTACTTTAAGCCTAAAAAGTACTTCCTAGGGTCCCTGCCGAATTGCCTGCTGGACCTGGCTGATTCGGAACCAGATCAAATTCATTCTTTTTTGTTGCTGTTGTTCCAGCAAATGCTTAGCGAGCCCCACTATGTAGCAGGTACTGTCCTAAGCGCCGGACATAAAGCCGTGAAGCAGAGAGACCAAGTCCCTTCCTTCACGGGGCTCACATTCCAGTGGGAGAGATCAAAGCCATAGCCCCTCTCCTCTACCCAAGGAAGAAAAGGAAAAGAAATCTGATTTAGCGACATAGCCATCACTCGGCATTTATTTAGCATCTACAGTCCGCCCAGCTCTGTGCCGAGCCCCCTACATGCGTTAGCTCACATGGTCTTCCCAGGGTTCCTAGGGGAGGAACAATTTCCCCACTTCACAGATGAGGAACCTGAGGCCGCACAGCCAGTGAGCGGTCGACTTGGGAATTGAACCCAGGACAGTCCAAATGCAAAACCACAGCTCTTAACCACTGCGTTTTTGACCCGGCTTTTGTCCTACACGGACTAGATGTCACTTGGGGATTCAGAGATAGGCCCGGAAGCAGCAACCCACCTCCACAGCCTCCCAGGGACACTGCTCACTGTCTGACAGGGCCCCTCAGGGTGTGGTCCACGGAGCATCTGATGCATGATCACCTGAGAACCTGGTTAACTACAAAGATTCTGGACCTCTCCAGCCCAGATTTCTGGTAGAAGGGGAAGTCTACAGGTGTAACAAGGTGCCCTCCGGTCATGGTGATGGGCACGGAGGGCCGAGGGCACCGCTTTATGAGTAAACGTTAAGGATCATCAGCCAGGAGGAAAACAGAATACAAATTAGAAAACCGAATACTCCTGGTGCGATTTCATGTTATCACCAGCAGGGGGCCTCGTGACAGTCTTGGCCAATGTACAGGACTAACTGGCAGCCAATGGCTGATCTGAATGGTAACAGCCCCTCTGGAATGCAGTGGCATGGGAGTTTAACTGTGGTTCAGGGGAGATGCCATCAGTAGTCCATACGCCATCCCATTCATTCAGGTACTAAGTGCTAAGTACCTACTATGCAGTTATTGTGCTAGGCACTTGGAATAGATAAGTGAAAAAAAAAAAAAAAACAGCTCCAAATTTTTGTGGGGCCAAACTACCCATTTCTCCATCGCTCCGTCTATCTGTCCACCGCTTTAACCCATCCATCAGTCCACCTGCCCACCCATCAAGTCACAATCTCTCCATCCATCCACTGTCCATTCCTTCATCCATCCATCAATCCACCTGCCCGTCCATCCATCCATCCACCATGAATCTGTTCATTAATCCACCCGTTCACCTACCCGTCCATCCAGACCGCTGCAGCCCATGCAACCATACCGCTCTCACCCACCCATCCACCTACCCATTCTTCCATCCATCCAAAAATGTGCATTGCTTGCCTACTGTGTGTGCTTGGGATACCGAAATAAATAATCCAGAGTCCCCCTTTCAGAGAATTCAGAGTCTGCTGAGGGAGACAGCAACTTTAAACCACCACTGTACGAAATCACTGCACTAGATCGTGCTAAATCCTGTAGGAGATGTACGCAGAAGATACAGAACAGCAATTAATAGCTAATGTTTACTGAGCTCTTCACAGAGCCGACATTGCCCTGAACACATACATACTCTGAATCCTTGCAACATTTCTATGAGGGAGATCTGTAACCATTTTACAGAGGAGAGAAACGAGGCTCGGAGAGATTAAGTAATTTACCCAGGGCCACATAGTTGGTGGCGGCGGGGGCGGGGGGGGGAGGACTTGAATGCCAAGTCCAGGAGTCTGGACTATGTTCTATCTGCGTGCGTGCGGAACCACTGAAGTTTCAAGGTCACACTGATACTTTAAACCAGGCAGTGGGTGGTGACCCATGGTATTCCGTGGAGATCACACACACGCCAGATGTTTCTGCAGCTGGGCCAGGATGAGAAAAAGCCAGCAGCCATCGTGGGGATGGGCAGAAGGACACCAGCCCTTCCAGAAGCAGACGAGGGCATGGGCTTTGGAGGTGGACTGACCTGGGTTCAGATCCCGCCTCTTCCACCCGCCTGCTTGTGGGACTGGGTCAAGACACCTGTTCTCATGAAGATCCTCACCTGTAACGTGGGTGTAAGAATCAAGACACCTCCCCCCAAATATATTTGCTGGGAGGTCTGCACTTAAAAATGTAGGGAGAGTGCCTGGCACACAGTAGGTGCTCAAGAAAAGCACCCCCTAACCCCACTCCTCTCAAGGGCACATGTGAGCAGCCTTCAAAGGCATTTGCCGCAGCAGCTCATTTGCTGCCGTGGAGACGGCAGAGATTCTGGCTGTTGTGTTCCCTGTGGCTTTTTGTCTCTCTGAGGATATTTCTGGGTCTAGTCCTTTTTTGTTGTTCCCTTCTTGTTCTTTTCTATTTCAACACATCTTTTCTCTAAGTGGGTGCCAAATGGGTTTTAAGAGGATAATGAGCTCATTAGAAGCTGGCAGGGAACAGAAAGAGACAGAGACATTGGTGGTGTGGGGAGTGAAGGGGACCCATCCGGGAAGGGACTGTGGGGAGGGGGGCTCCTCCAGGGCACAGGGGGGCGGTGCTGACTTGAGCCACCCACGCCACCTGCCAGTGCTGGGAGGGAGGGCACCCGGAGGGAGAACACCCTGGAACCTGGGCAACATGGGCGTGGGGGCGTCCAGTTTGTTCTCTCTCCGTGTTAGCCCCAGCATCTGGCACACAGCAGGTCCTCAAGAGGTGCAGGAAATGAGTGAGAAGAGTCAGGGGACTGACCTCCCCTGGGGGCTTAAACCTAAACCCTGTCACCAGAACACTGGAGAATGACACTCAGGGCTCTGTGAAGGGAGTGCCTTTGGTTTCACAGCTCTGGGTGGTCCTGGAGTTCAGGGGGCCCCGATGAGCCACAGCCCCCCCCTCCCCAAGGGAACCCCAAAGACTTCTCTGCTTCTCACCACCCTCTGTCATCCTCTCCCCATCCCCAAGCCTCTCTCTGTCTCTTTCTCTCTCTAGACAGAAATCCTAACCCCAAAGCGAATGCGGAAATGAAATGAAAAGGCCATTTATTGAACACCTACTATATGCCGGACGCTGCATTCAAAGACTTTACAAACACGTTCTCACAAACTCCTCCCTCCCAGCAACCTGTGAGAGCAATGGCTCTCCCCAGCCCACAGATGGCACATGGACAATGCCCCCGGGGAGGGGGGCACGTGTTGGCCTCCACCTCCCCGTCTCCACTTGCCTGTTACACGTTGGAAGCCATAATCCCGTCAGCATCCTGTCCCCTGTCCTGTCACTTACAGGAAGCCTTACAGAAATCCATGAGCCTGAGCAGGGGGCCCGCCCTCCCTCTCTCTTCAGCCGGGCAGGGGCCCGCGCCTCTGTGAGCTCCACTCTTCTCTTGTGAGCCGACCACAGTCTTCCTGCTGGGGCCCTGGGAGGGTCCGGTGAGATGCCCACCCCAGAGGCCTGGAGTTGGTGCTATGAGCGATCAGTCTCCATCTGTCTCCATTTTGCATGACAACCCCCTGAGCCTCAGTTTCCCCATCTACTCAATGTGGCGGATGACCCGATCCCTCCCCTGCCTCCGTCCCAGGGCTGGCGGGGGTTCCCACCGCCGTGAGGGCAAGACGTCCCCCCTCTGCAGGAATGGCAGCATTTGGTTACTGCGGTTCGTGTTTCCAGCCGGAGCCTCGCAGCGTCTAAACACAGCCTATTTTTAGCACCAGAATGAACTTCTGGTGTTGAGCTGCCAAGAAAATAACTGGTGGGGCAGAGCTACCCTGTGGGAAGGGAAAATAGGAGATGAGCCGGCCCCGCGGCCCCCGGGTTCCCTGGGAGGGGCCGTGGCGCTTGTCCTTCCAGATGGCGGGGGCAGGTGGGTCTGGCCAGAAGTCCGTGAGCCTGAGCAGGGGGCCCGCCCTCTCTCTCTCTTCAGCCCCCTGAACTTGACTTGAGGGCCTCAGTTGACCCCGGTGACCATCCAAGCCTCTCCAAGAAACAGCTCCCCGGAAACCAGGTTTGTCAAGTTTGGGTTTCTCCACACTTCTGGGCAGGGGACACACCTGGGGATCTTCAAGCGACTGGGAGCCCAGACCAGAGACGAAATTTTAGCGCTGGCCTAATGGGGACGGCGGAAATCAGCAGTGTCTGTTGAGCGTTTACTATGTGCCAGGCACCGTGCCATTTAATCCCCTCTAGAACCCTGTGAGCTGCTTATTAACCTCTCTGTGCCTCAGTCTCCCCATCCGTAGAATGGGGGAAACAGTCCTACTTGTCTTGTAGGGTTCGTGTAGGGACTACGCGCGTTTCACCGAAGGGTTACCTCTTAACGGTAATAACGCGTAGGGAACGTGTATGGTTTTGCGTGCCCAGCGCCATTTTGTTTTACTGGTAGAGGGACCCTATTTGCCCTCACAGGGCTTCTCCGTCATCGGTTCTTAGCCTGTATGGCTGGGGTAGAATGAGTTCCCCTCCCCAGCTGCTGCCACACTCAACCCTGTCGTCTCCTGACGCCTGTGTAGAAGGGACGCAGGGTGCACCTATACCCGGGAGTGGTGTTCCTAGGGCCTGCTGTGTGAACATCTCACGACTGCCCTAAGAAATGCTGGTGTGTTTTCCAAAGGGCTGCAGTGACCAACTCCCCCCAGTAGCCTACGGGCGTTCCTGTTCTTCCCGATCGGCACCGTGGCTCAAACACTGTCAGCCTTTTGGAGTACTGCTACGATGAACCTCCTGTAGGTAGATCTTTGTCCAGATTCCTGGAAAGCAATACAGGACCGCTCAATAATGATGAGACATAGTTACGATCACGCCCATTTTGCGGATGAGGCGGCCACGGCTCAGAGAGACGAAGGGACTGGTCCAAGCACACGGCTTGCAAGACAAGAGCAGGGACTCAAGGGCAAGACTGTCGAAATCTCGATGCTGTGATGCAGTGGCCCACACCGTGTGGACCCCCTGAACAGCTAGAGCCCCTTACCCACTCCGCCTCTCAGCTGAATCCCAGCCCCGATGGAAGGATCCTTCCCGAGCTTGGGGACGTGGAAAACCATCCCTCAAACACTTCTTCTCCAGGTGGTTTACTCAAAGTTCAACTCCTTTAATCAAACTTCCTTCTCATCCTTCTTGCTCCAGGACCAGCCACTTGGCAAGTGAAAGAAGTCACAAAACAGCCCAAGAAATACCATTATAAATGACGACCTTGTGGTGACCGTCTTTAGGAATCTAGAATTTTATTAACCCAACTAACCCCGGGGAAGAACTTCACACCCCTGCATGGTGTGTGGACCCCCTCTGGGACACACCCGTCCCCTCACCGGTGTCCAGAGTATAATGACATCATTGCGTCCGTGATGGACCCTCGGTGTCGTTCTCCCCATTGCCTGGCCCGCCCTGTGCAAAGGTGTGACGGGTACTTCAGTCAGTACATACAGAGTTGCTCTGGGAGCCAAAAAAGTGGGATTATCGTGTCCAAGACTCTGCACATCTGTGTGTGCGCCCACAGGGGAAACCTTGCTCTGGCCTCCTAAAACCCAAGCATGTGCTGCTTCCGCACACTCACCCGGCCGCCAGGAGGAGCCCCAGAGCCCCCACACTTCCTTCCTTCCGGTCCGAGGACAGGATGCCATCCGGCATCCACAGCTCACCATCCGTGTCCATTATCATTCATCTTTCCCCAAATTCAAGAAAAATAAACGAGAAGGCAAAGTGCCATTAGCTTAATGGCCTTTAACACCCAGCCATCTGCCATGATGTAATTAAATAAAAAAATCAAAAGGAGCATATGGGGCCCATTAAAAATAAATATTAAAATTTCGTTTCCCCGGGTAATGACTCCAATGCCTCCTGTTCCACGGGCAAACTTTATGGCCACCTTCACTTGTTGCAGAGAAATCAGGCTGCACCACAGTGAAGAGAAACCACCAGGGAGGAGCCACAGGAGGGGGTCAGACCGAGGGTCGGACATTTCTGGTTTGAACCTGCCCCAGCGACACGGCGGCTGGGATCTTCGGCAAGTGGCTTCTCCGAGACTCAGTTTCCTCATCTGCGAAATACGACCAATCTCCCCCCGCTGGCTAGAAAGGTCTGAGGGTTATATGAGCTAATGTGTGTAAAATACACAGCACCAGAATAATAGCACGTGCCAATATGTACTAAGCACCTACTGTGGCACACATCCTCCCCCTGCCCCGGAACATGGGGTTGGGATTTGAAACATGACTATCTCTGCCTGTCACTTAGGCTAGAAGCCGTCATCACACGGCCAAAGAAAGAGCAAAGAGAGGAAAACAGATGAGCACAGAGACCGAGGCAGAGGAGCTGAGAAAGTCTGGAGTTCCTGACCCACGGAGGGCCAAGGGCCGGCCTCCCAGGGTCCAACGTCTCTGAATGAGACTGAGATGTCACTGAATGACAAAACTTGAGTACTTTTCTTACTACGGTGCTGGGTATACAGCAGGGACTCAATAAAAGCTGAAGGTAGTCTTCAAAGGGCAACCATACAAAACTAAACATACTCCTACCAACTTACCATACGATCCAACCATCATGCTCTTGGAATCTACCCAAAGGAGTTGAACCCTTAGGTCCACACAAAAACCTGCACACAGCGGCTTACAGCAGCTTTGCTCATTAATTGCCCAAACACGGAATCAACCAAGATGTCCTCCCGGGGGTAAATGGAGAAATAAACTGTAGTACACGTGGACAACGGAGTATTATTTGGTGCTACAAATCGAGCTGCCAAGCCATGAAAAAACACGGAGGAACCTTATGCGCAGATTACTCAAGTGAAAGATGCCACCCTGAAGAGGCTATATCCTTCAGGATTCCAGCTACAGGACATTCTGGAAAAGGCAAGACTACAGAGACAGTAAAAAGATGACTGGCTGCCAAGGGTTGGGGTGGGGGAAGGATGGAGAGGGGGAGCACAGGATTTTCAGGGCAGGGGAATATCCTGCATGATACCGTAATGGTGGAGATACGTCACTGTGAATGTGCCCAGACTCCAAGCATGTCCACCACCAGGAGGGAACCCACATGTCAACGATGGACTTCGGGTGATAATGACGTGTCGGTGTAGGTCCACCAACGCCCCCGCTCTGGCGCGGACGCTGACGGTGGGGGTGGCTGTGCGGGGGCGGGGAAGGGGGGTTTATGGGAAATCCCTCGACTTTCCGCTCCATTTTGCTGTGAACCTAAAACTGCTTTAAAAAGTCTATTAAAAAGGGGGGTCGCAGTCATACACCTGAAAAGGCGGGACCCAGAAGAGCAGATGTCAACGAGCCATGAAAACTCCGGGCTGGGGGAACGAGCTGAGCTGCAGGAAGGGACGAAGTTGGGGAGGAGGGGTAAGAGGTGAAATGACAGCTCTTCTCGTCCAATGGTTTGATGAAAGGAGCCTGATCCCCTGGCCTCCCCATCAGACAGACAGCTGGCAGGCCCTCTCGGAGCCCAGATCACTTTCCTCCCCAAGAGGGACTTCTAAAGAAAGGCCCTAAATTCCTATCATTAAGCCATCTGGAGTCATCCTTCTCCTCCAGGAGATGCTCTGTCGCAGGTCAATTAGTGCACATTTGCATAGAGTTCCTTAATAGGTTGCTAATTGTCTGGGGGAGATAATGGATGGCTCTGGTGGTTCTGGGCAGAATGTTTACCCACAGGGGCAGACTTACAGGGGGTATCAGAGAATAGGGAGAAAGGAGGGGAGCAGGGGAAAGGAGGGGAGGGAAGGGGAGGGAAGGGAAGGCATGGAGGGAACAGAGTGAACCCTTACTGGCTCACATGCAGTGAAGGAGGCGTGTTATTTTGTGAACCCTTGGGTTCAGGTGTGTGTGCGCATGCTGGATCCTAGCGGAAAGTGCCTTTCTCTCTGTAGGTTCGTTGGAATTACTGGAAAGCCCCAGTGATGGAGAAAAGCATGGGGAGGGGGGGCAACTTTGGATACGGTGGGTGCAGACGGACCCACTGGGAAGGCGGCTTTGGAGCACGGAACTGAAAAAACCAGAAAGGGGGCAGCCACGGGAAGATCTGGGGCAAGACGGTCACAGGCAGAGAGGACGCGGTGCAAGGCAGGAGGTCGTACAGGGCCCAGCACATCCCAGAAGGGGGAGGGAGGCGGGGGCTAGGGAGTGTGTGGACCCCACCCCACAGGGGCCTTTCTGAATTACACTGTGACCCACGCCTGTTTCACCCGCTGGACCAGCGAGGAGGTGGAGGAGGAGGCCTCTAAGGACCCTCCTGTCCCAGGGGGCTACGGCCAATGACTCAGTGGCTCTCCAAGGCTGAGCCACAGTCAAGGAGTGTTTGTTGACTAGCAGAGCTGAGAGCAGGCCGAGGTCCTGGCCCTTAGCGGGGATCGGTGGTGGCTCTAGAATTTCCTTCTAGGTGGGGCTCAGGGGAAAACTCTGACCAGAAGGGCAGGCTCAGGGCTTGACCTGACACCATACAGGATGGCAATCACTTGGATGAGGTGAGAACATTCGTCACTATCAGAGGTTGGCAAACTCTGACCTTGGCCAAACTGGCTCCTGGCCTGTTTTTGTCAGCCCTAGAGTGAAGAACGGCTTTTATATTTTAAAGGGTCACGAAGAGGAAGAAAGACAAGCAGCAGCAGCCAGCATGCGACCCCCAAAGTCTATAATATTTACGGTCTAGCCCTTTACAGAAAGGTCTGTCAACCTTGATCTTTATCGGCAATGGAGGCTGACGGTGGAGATCACAGGGGAGAAAGGCTCAGGCCCGTCCTCAAAGCTCGAAGAGGAGGTGACAACGGGTTGGAAGGAAGTCTGGAGATCCTCGGCCTAGCCAACAGTCTCCTTTTCCAGAAGGGGAAACTGAGGCCCAAAGAAATTCAAATGAAATGACCCCCATCCGTGTGCAATGCCTCCCGTGGCCCTGAACCCAAGTGAAGGTTCTAGAAGTTTCAGCTCTTACTACTATTACTACTATTGTTATTATGTTCCCATAGTAGAGGTCAAAGGATCCTCAGAAGCCAGTTACTGCTAGTCTGACAGTTTACAGATGAGGAACCGGAGGCTCAGAGAGGTTGAAGGGTGGCCCCGGGGTCACACAGCCAGGCGAGGGCCACACCGGTTCCCAGCCCACACCTGCTGGCCTGCAGCTCTCTTCCCCATGCACACACCTCTCTCCCTGCTGCCCCCTCCCCACCTCCATCCCCACCATGAGCCAGTCGACACTTGCTGGCTCCACACTGGCCAAGGCAGAATTAAACTCTAATTTAGGAACCTTGACAGCTTCCGTTAGCAACTCTGCCCGAGAGGAATTTTTCACCAGGGTTTCCCTGGCAAGAACCCTGGCTCTCACCCCCAAATCCTCCAGCCCAGTCTTTCTTCCCAAGCCAATGTGTGTGTGTGTGTGTGCACGCACATGTCAGTGTGTGCATGCCTGTGGCTGTGCAGGTGCGTATGTGTGTGTATGTCTGTATAGGTGTGTAGATGTATGTGTGCAGGTGTGTGCATGTTTGTAAGTCTGTGTCTCTGTATGTATGTATGTGTGTATGTGCATGCAGGCGTGTATGTAGATGTGTCTGTGTGTCTGTGTGTCCGGGGGGGGGGGGGTCTCTGAGCCCCCAGCCCCAAGCTCTCTTCCCTCGCAGAGCACCTACCCCCTAGTCCTCAGAGCAGAATTAAAATGGGGGCTCACAGTCCATCAGAGCTGGAGGGAAGACCCTTCACAATCCCCAGGCCACTTTCCTCATTGACAGATAGGGAAACTGAGGCCCAAAGGGGGCGGTGGAGTCAACCACTGACTCTTCCCAGACCCAGGCCTCCTGAACCCTAGCCATGAGCCTTGACACCCTCCCTGGGAAAGAAGGAAAATGGACAAATTACTACTTACTGTGCACCTACTGTGTGCCGGGCCCTCCCAACGACCCCGTGTCACTGAGCCTCCCCAGTGGCTATCTGGCAGGCTGGCTTTCTTTTCACTTTACAGATGAGGCCATCAAGGTCGGGGAGGGGGTCAGTCAACCGGTCAGAAAGCAGAGGGGTGAGTGGCACAGTAAGACTCGACCCCGGGCCTGTCCAACTCCAGAACCTTAGTCATACTATCCACATGTCAGTGCCTCTGGCTACAGGACCATCCTCTGACCTCTGCAGGCTGGAGTGTCCAGAAGGCTTTTCTCTGCAGAGTCTGCTCAGCAAGCTGGTGCCCCCTCAGCTGGGAATGAGGGCAATGAGCCCCTTCTAGAAGCCACAGGGGTCCTCAGACCCCAGTGGTATCTTCACCATGTCCTTCAGTGACCCAAGGACACTGCTGGCATCCAACAGAGAGACGTCCCCTCCCACGAGGGTAACTGCTGCCAGAAACTGACGAATACTTCAGCCCCCTGGTTCACCCTCTGGATACCACCCAGAGGCGGCATAGGAGCACACACATCACTAGAGACGCACGCGTGCGTGAACACGTACGTCCCCACGCCCGTCACCTGCCCTCACGGCCCACGCACATATGCACACACCCCTATTTCTCCATCCCCATTCACGGCACATGGCAGGGACGCTTCAACCCAACTCACGGACGAGAAACAGCAGACACTACGAGACCTGCCCAGACACGTTTCGGGTTGCAGCTAAAGCCGGAAACCAAAGCTTCTCATCCTGACCAAACCTGGTTTCTTATCCCCTGGGATTGCCAAAAGAACAGAGGAGTGGACCAGAACACCACCCCTGGACCCCTCGGACTCCAGATTTACAGAGTGTAGTCTCTGGTTCCGGAGCTCAATTCTAAGATTTTACCCCAGTGCTCTGTCGTAAGATTGACTATAAGGTTCCCTGCCAGGATCCCCCGTGCCCCCTGCACCTGACATCCTGTGCTGGGATACCAGGGTCGGCTTCAACGTTGGTAGGTTCTCAGATTCTGAAATTCCCTTCTGAGCCCCAAAGACCCCATCTCCTCCTCCCGTGCCAAGGTTGAAATTCTCCCGGGGAGACAGCCATGCCTCGCTGCCTTCCAGTGACCAGGATGAAAGATGTGCGCATGAATTATACATTTCCAGGCATCTCTAAATTGCTCGGCGATTACAGAACACCAAAGGTCAGCTTGCCTGGGGCAAGAATGTTCCCTTCGGCAGAGAAAAACAGCTGGATGGAAACTCACCAATGTACATAAAGACATTACCTCTTGCAGAGTAGGTGTAGGAGTGATTGTGTGTGTGTGTGTGTGTGTGTGTGTGTGTGTGTGTGTGTGTGGGTGTGTGTGTGTCATTTTGCCTGTCTTCTCTTTCTCCACTACTGGCCGTGGTTTAAAGAAACAGACGGAGGGTGCAGGAGTTTTGAGATCACCGAGACTTGACTTGGTATCTTGGCTTTATCACGAGCTCTGAGAAGGGGAGGAAGCCACTTATGTCTCTTAAACTGTAGGCTCCTCATCCATAAGCTGGGATGACAATGGTGGATCCCCGCTGCATGGACTGTTTGAAGGATTCTTCCAAGTGACGCACGTAAAATGCTTAGGCCAGGGCCAGGCACACCGCTGGATCTCAACAGGATCGCAACTACTGTTAACTTCGCGTTTGAATCAACATAGGCAGCCGAGGCTCGCCGGAGGGTGCATGGGTTCTGGAACATACTGGAGTCACTGAAACCCTCCTTGTCAGTTCATAACTCAAGACCACGGCGGGGCAGGCCCCTCTCTGAACCTCCGTCTTCCCAATCTATAAAATGCACAACTATGCCACTTCTCAGGGTCCCCCATGGGCATCTGGCACCAGAAGAGGAGCCTCACTATTGTTATTATTCTTCCAGCTAGTTAGCATACAGTGTTAACATTAGTTTCAGGCGTGTGATACAGTGATTCCACAATTCCACACTTCCCGCAGCCAGCGTTCTTCAGGCCAAGTGCACGCCTTCACCCCCGGCCCCTATTATTACCCTCAGTTGCCAGGGGACTGGCAGGCAAGGAGCTGGGCGAGGCGCACCTGGGGCGCAGAAGTTAGAACCGGAGGCGGCTCCTGCTGTCAACTTATTCGTGATTCTTCTAAAGGAGAGACCTCACCAGTCTCAACATTAATAGGCTGTTGCTGTCATGATGTCTTTAAATTTAGACAAACACCCCCCCCCCCAAACACGCATCCACCCACGCACCCCCAGGAATAAATCTTCCCTGGGGAGGAGGGAGGAAGGTCTGTCTCCTTACATCCTGGGAGGGAGAAGGAGGCAGGGGAGCTGGCTGTGTGCTCAAGGCTGCAGCAGCCAGGCGCCCGGGGGCAGGGAAGCTCCTCTCCTCCCTGCCCGGAGCGCTGGACAGCACGTCAGGGCACTCAGGTACTCAGCCCTGGGGGCTCAGGGGCAAGGCTAGCACACTCAGCGAATGAAGCTGATGACCACTGAAGCCCGTGGGTTCGAATCTGGACACCGGAAGACAGGCGTGGTGTCCTGGATGAAATGGGCAGCCTGTCTGAGCTGGGGTTTCCTTGCCTGTAAATGACGTGGTCACAGGGCTCTTTCCCTGGGTGTGCTACCTGTGGGGTCCCGTGGGGGACCCCGCACTTGGTTCAATGCTCTGCTGCCGAGGTCTTGGAATTCGTAACAATTGCCGAACAGGGAAGCATCTGCACTTTGCACGAGGCCCTGCAAATGACAGGGCTGCTCCCGGGGGGCTGTGAAGGTTGGAGGGAGCTCGTGTCTGAAACTCCTAGCCTGGTGCAGGCACGAGGTAAAGATTCATGTCTGTCTCTCGTTCCCTTTCCTATTCCTGTTCCAACCTGTCAAGCTCGTTCTATGACTGTGTGTCCCAAGGCAAGTGGTTTACCCTCTCTGTGCCTCCAGTTTCTCCCTTGGAAAGCACAAAAACTGCCCAAAATGTCTTCTGGCTCCTCCTTACTGATGACCGCGCCCCCCCACCCCCATTCAAACTACAATTCACTCACTCATTCCCTCAACAAGCACTTGCTGCGTGCCAGCCACCTGCCAAGCCAAGATGTGCCCCGCAGGCCTGACCTGAACCCGGGGATCCCTCTAAGGTCCATCCTGCAGAAAGTTCACAGATGCATCATCTCCGGGGGAAAACTTCTCCTTCATCACCTCAAACCACCTCTGCTCTGATCCACGGGAGCCCGATAGTCTCCCCCAGACCCCTGTGGCGGGGGGGAGGGTGGTTTTATTTCTCCATTCGGCAAACATTTATTGCGTATCTATTGCGTGCCAGGTGCTGTGGACCCACCCCTGAAGAAGAGGCGGCCTCTGCCGTCAGGAAGAGGACAGACGACCTTATTTTTTAGCTTTTAAAGTCTTGGGGGTGGGGGGAGGGGGGAAACAGGCGAGGCACAGAGGGATTTTGAGGGGTGACGGATGCCTGTATATCTCGGTTCTGCAGGTGGTTCCACGGCCGAGTGCACTTGTTGAAACGTACAGAACCATACACTGGGTGAATTTTACTGTAGGTAAATTATACTCAAAAACCTGCTTTTTTCCTGCTATGCCGGCCGAGCGACGAAGGAAGGGATGCTTCCAAGAAAACCAACACCTGCTCTCTTCTCATCCCCGGCTCCTGGGTGCTCACCTGGAGGGAGGGGGTGGCTCAGGCGGGGCAGGGACAGCTCCCATGAGCACCTGGGTCCCCACGTGACCCTCCTCTCCGGGCCTGCTGAGCTCCAGAGCTCCAAGAGCAGGAACAGTCAGGGTTATTTTTGCTCTGAGAAGGAGCAGCCATAGGGTACTTTCTCCCCAGGCCGCCGCCACCCCTGCTGTGTTTACATAAAAACACATTTGCCCAGGGCTTTGTTTCTGCATTTGCTCCACGGAGGACCGGATCCTATGAAACGTGGGGAGGTCTGATTATCTGGCTGGAAGCCGCTGATCGGTGAGGGCAGGCTGAAGGAGGGTGGTTCAAGCACGTGCTTCCTCCGGGTCCCACGGAGCCCTGGGGTCTCTGCGCAGGGGTGACAGGAGTGCTCACCGCCCTCACTGGTGCACACACCTGCGTTTCTCAACCTTGGCGTTACTGACATCCGGGGCTGGGATGATTCGCCGTTGAGGGGGGCTACCCCATGCACTGCAGGATATTTACAAGCACCCTGGCAGACTTCTGCCTACGAGCAACCCCCCCCCCCATCAGTCATGACAATCAAAACGGTCTCCTGGGGGCGCCCGGGTGGCTCAGTCGGTCAAGCGTCCAACTTCAGCTCCCGCCATGAACTCACAGTTCGCGGGTTTCAGCCCCGCGTCGGGCTCTCTGCTGTCGGTGGGGAGCCTGCTTCGGATCCTCAGGATCCCCCCTCTCTCTCTGCCCTTTCCCCACTCGCTCTCTCTCCCTCTCTCAAAAATAAAAATAAACTTAAAAAATGTCTCCACTGTCAAATGTCTCCACGCAACGATTCACACATGCAAGCCCAGCTCAGTATCCCTCTACCTTCCAAGAGCCACCTGAAGACAGAATTGACTCTATCTTTCTCACCTCTGTATCCCTGACTCTTTCCACAGTGCCCGACGCATTGGTATTTTATGTTTGTTTATTTTGGAGAGAGAGAGAGACAGAGTGCCAGTGGGGGAGGGGCAGAGAGAGAGGGAGACACAGAATCCGAAGCAGGCTCTCGGGTCAGCACAGAGCCCGATGCGGGGCTGAAACCCACGAGCTGGGAGATCACGACCTGAGCCGAAGCCAGAGGCTTAACTGACTGAACCCCCCAGGCGCCCCTCGACACAGTCGCGTTTTAGAGGCTCAAAGCCATCAGCGGGATGGGCTGACCGTGGCAGAAAGAGTGATGTTGATAGTCCCCAGCTGCCTTGGTTTGGAGGACGCTGTCCGGTGATCAGATTCCAGCCACCGCGTGTGGATGTGAACCTTGTGCCAGGCTGTTCCCACATCACCGCACCCAGCCCCAGGACGGAGGCCTGTGACGGTCTCCACTTTACAGGTATGGAAACTGAGGCACTCAGCTAGCGGCTGGTAGAGCCAGGGTTTGAGCCTAGACATGTCTGACACCAGAGCCCAACGTCTTAATTATCCAACTCTACTTAAGGCAGCTGCAGCCTTCGTTGTTTTTTTAAGGACAAGACGGGGAATAAATAGTGACAAAGATTCTCTGCTTAGCGAAGCTCTACTCAGCCTTCCCTGAACTTGTCTTCAAGTGGGCATCTCTGCATTGTCCAATTTTAGCAAGAATCCTGTCAAGTGAGTTGAGCAGAAGCCCCAGCCCCCATACCTGATCACCTTCAATGCTGGCTCCCCCCACCCCCCCGCCCCCATCCCCCAGGTAACGTCTGATCACCTGACCCGCCTTCAGCACGAATCCTGTTGGGTCAGGTTAGCCAGAATCCTGTCTTGTTCCCGATGTTTCCTAGTCTTCCATCCACTGACCACCCCCCGACCCTGGGCTCAGCTGTACGTCCCCGCTCGCCCTGCCGTGTTCGGGGTGGGGCTGCACCATCCCACGGTCTCTCTCCCCCTTGTTGCCACGGTCTTGGATCAAATCTGCTTCTATCCCTCCAACTCAGCTCAGTGGTCAAAACGCAGAGACCCTCCCAAGATGAATACGGTCAGGAGCGTGGACTTGGGTGTAAGATAGACCAGCATCCAAACGTCGCTTGGCCACTTACCAGCTCTGTGAGCTGGGGCAAGAGACCAAGCCTTGATTTCGTCATCTGTAAAATGGGGACAATGACAATAATGCAGCCCAGGGTTTCTGTAATGATTAAATGAGACAATGCTGTAAACGGCCTTTCCTGGAGTCTGGAAAACAGCCTGTGCACAGTAAGTATTGGTGGGATGGGTGTGCAAATAGGCTTAGGGGAGAATGGCCCCAGCTAAGGTGGAAACCAGAGATAGAGGGGAGTTTGCATCAGATCAACCAACAGGGCAAGCGTGTTCAAATCCCAGACAGTCCCCACCACACACACACGCACACACACAGTGAGCCAGCAGCCAGCTACTCCTCAATGGCCTCCTGCCCATTTGACCGCATCAAATGAAGGTCCGCTGTGTGTGCTGACCAATGACAGGCTGCCGCGTTGGGTAAGAGGCCCCTCGGGCCCCTCTGAATAGGCGTCAGAAGCCAGCTGACCCCCCTGGAAACTACATTGCCTAATTCAGCATCCCCTGGCCCCTTCTAAACACACACCGAACACAGGCGACTCTGACCTGGTCTCAGCTGAAACCGCTCTTCTGGGAACCACAGAGAGGCCCCACCATCCCTCCCAAGCCTGACCAAGGGCCAGGACAAAGGGGGCGGGGGGTCCGGGCCATCCATCATAGAAGGTTCCGCTTCTCCTCGTTAATTCAAGAGCATCCACGGCTCCTGCTGAGCAGCTGAAGAGCTCTCTGGAACCTCTTTTCAACTGAAAACAGTAATTTGCAAGAGCTCACAATGCAAGCAGCAGACGGGATGCACAGTTGAACCACAGCCACAGCGGCCTTTCTCATAGCCCGCAGCCTGAGGCTCTGAGGCTGGGCAGCTGCCACGGGCCACCAGGAGGGTCCGCGGACAGGAGGAGGGCACATGCTGACAGCTCCCTGGAACCAGCTGGGGTTTTTAATGTGAAGGGGCGGCAAGCCTATCGCGTCTGGAATATTTTCCAAATAAGAAATTACCAAACTAGGGGGCTTAATACAACAGAAACGTATCTTCTCATAGACCTGGGGGCCAGAAGTCCACAATCAAGCTGTCGGAAGGGCTGGTTCCTTCCGGAGGTTCTGAGGGAGCATCTGTTCCGTGCCTGTCTCCTAACTTCTGGTGGGTTCTGGCAATCTCTGGCGTTCGTGGGCTCACAGACGCATCAATCGAATGTCTCTGTCTCCACCTTCACGTGTGTTCCCTCTGGGTGTCTGTCTCTGTTTTCTCTTCTCATAAGGGCACCGGTCACTGGGTTGGGACCCACCCGATTCCGGTAGGACTGCACCTCAACTCATGGCACCTATTTCCACAAAAGGCTCAATTCTGAGGTTCCTGATGGATGTGAATTTGTGTGTGGGGGGTATCACTTCTGCCACTTGCTGCTAGACAAGTGACTTAGCCTCTCTGATCCTGTTTCCTCATCTTTAAATAGGAATAATTTTAAGACTGTTGGGATGACTAGGTGCCATAATGCACTATAGCAAGTGGTCACGAGCAAAGACCGCAGCCAGATGACCTCTGCCACCGACTTGCTGTGTGGCGTCGGGCAGGGTGCCTAACCTCTCTGGTCATCCGTTCCCCTATCTGTAAAATGAGGAGATTAACACAGATCATGGTCCTCCTCCCCCTCCCACTGTCCCAAACTCTTAAAGGTGCCTGAAGGCACCACAGGGGTCCATGGGACACCTTAGGATTTTTAAAACCCTAGAAATTACACAATAATCCTCAACAGTGGTACAACTCTGTGTTTGGGGGCTGGAATTGGATTAACTCAGTGCTATAGACCATCCCTCCTCAAGACAAGCAGAATTTCTCGAGAGTTATTAGCGTCTCTGACGGATTTGTTTTTTAATTTAGTGGGAAAAAATCTTAAAATCATAGAGTTTGTTTAAGGAACAAAAATCCTGGGGCGCCTGGTTGAATGTCCAACTCTTGATCTTGGCTTAGGTCATGATCTCACGGTTCTTGAGATCAAGCCCCGTGTAAGGCTCCACACTGACAGCACAGAGCCTGCTTGGGATTCTCTCTCTCTCTCTCTCTCTCTCTCTCTCTCTCTCTCTCTGCCCCTCCTGTCCATATGTTCCCCTCTCTCGGTCACTCTCAAATAAATAAGTAAACTAAAAAAAAAAAAAAAGAAGAAAGAAAGAAAGAAAGAAAAATCTTTCCAGTCACAAAAGGGAAAATAATACAAAGACCATTCTCGGGGCTGGAGAGGTTTGGGCTCCACAGGGTTGGTGCAGATCAACTCATTTAAAATTTTTTTTTTAATGTTTATTTATTTTTGAGACAGAGAGAGACAGAGCATGAATGGGGAAGGGGCAGAGAGAGAGGGAGACACAGAATCGGAAGCAGGCTCCAGGCTCCGAGCCATCAGCCCAGAGCCTGACGCGGGGCTCAAACTCACGATCCGTGAGATCGTGACCTGAGCCGAAGTCGGACGCTCAACCGACTGAGCCACCCAGGCGCCCCAGATCAGCTCATTTAAATGACAACAACACCTCTCAGTTACGGACTGCTCACTCAACGCCAGACATTATTTTCACCACCGTCCACCTCGCCTCTCATTCACCCACAAAACAACCCTAGGAGGTAGGTATTAGTACCTTTGTTTTCCAGTTGAGGAAACGAAGGCCCAGAGAGGGGCGGTGAGTTGCCCAAGGGCACACAGCTGGTTAGGGGCTAGCTGGAGTTCTGAATTCAGGTCTGAAACCCTCAAACAAGCCGTTCGATTGTTAAACTGTGAAATCTCACTTCACTGTAAGCTCTAGAACACAGAACGGCGACGTGAGCCGTATGCATCACCTAAGATGTTCAAGCAGCCTCGTGACAAAGGAAAAAACAGGTGAAACCAGTCTTAATCATGTACTTTAACCCCAAAATCTAAAATATTGTCATTGCAACATGAAATAAACAAAACGTTGTGATTAACGACACCTTCTATATTCTTTGCTTCACACGAAGACCTCAGGCTCTGGCGGGTGCCTTATACCGATGCACATCTCAGATCACGCCATCCACACCTTGATGGCTTGGTAGACGCACGGAGCCGGCGGCCCCGCAGAGGAAGGTGTGGCTCGGAAGATCTGGCTGTTCGTGGATTTGCAGAGCCGGGAAAAACGCTCTAGACGCATCCCACTCCAAGTTAAGACGCGTCACGGCTGCCGCTCCACTGGCCTCCTTAGGTGGGAGGCGAGGGAACCGGCGAACTGTGTCTCTGGCATCCCAGCTCTCCAGGTACCAGGTGACTCACCCCATGTGCCCCCAACCTCCAGCTCTCCTGCGTTCCCCACCCCAACCCTGTGGTCGGTCCCGGGGCCGCTCAGCTGAGGGCCCGCCGGGGGGCTGACTGAGCCCAGCCCGCTCTGGGGCCAATCTGGGCTCACGTGGTCTCAGCCCGGGGACCCCAGGGATCCGACCGAAGGAGCTTCTGGCGGCCAGCGCGACTGGCACGGCGGCCCGTGCCCAGCTTTGAACCCAGCTCAGCTGCTCCTACCCGGCAGAGCTTGCCCCCGCCCTGTCCCGGAAGACTGGGGTCCTCATAAACCTCCTCCTTCACAGGCTTGACGGGAGGGCCCGATCAACAGCCGTGAGGATCGCCTTCGTCTCTCGAACATTTACGTCAAACGCTGAGCATGTGCCAGAGATGTGCTATTTTTATCCCATTTTACAGACGGGGAAACCAAGACTCTGGGAGATGAGATCACTTGCCCAGCATTGCACGGCCAGCAGATGATGGGTTCTGTGACAACAGACCCTTGTTCACAGGGCGGTGGTGGGGATTAAAGAAGTTAGTAAATTAAATGAAATCATTCAGAAGAGTGCTGTGTATCTAGCGTGCTCAGTGGATTTTGCTCCCGTCACCATCACCCCATCCCCATTTCCATCATCCCCATCACCCCATCCCCATCATCCCCATCATCATCGTCACTGCCATTGTTTCATTCATCACGGTCACCATCACCACTGACGTTATTCCCGTCAGCCTCATCCTCGCCTTCTGCCTCCCCACAGGTGCTATGACCACAAAGCAACACGGGGCACAGAGTGGCAGGGCTCACCTGGAGAAAGTAATAAAGTGACTTCAATCCAATCAATAGCACACAAAAACAAAGGTCAGGCTGAACGATGGTTCTGGTCTGGGACACACACACACACACACACACACACACACACGCCCTACACCCAGGACATCCGGTTTGGCCAAAGAACACTGCCAGCACACAGCATTGAGCACGCCTCGGGGGAGAGACAAATAAGCCAGCCGCCACGGGTCCCGTGTCATTTATTTTTCCCTTCCCAGTACAAGAAGGCTCGAGGAGCCCAGCCTCCATCTTTGGGCTTCTCGGCCACCCCTGGGGGAAGCTGCCAAGTGAAATAACCTCCCTCGGGTCCTTAATGGTCTGCTCAGCAGAGGGGGCCTTGTTTGGGGGGTTCTAGTTATTTATTGTTAACCAGTGTTGCCAACCAAGTTTATATAAAGTCGCTGCAGGTCAAGCTCTGGGCAGAACCAAAGATGCCCTCTCTGGCTGACTTTGCTCTCAGCCAGGGAGGTGCCCGCTCGGTGTCTCCTTCCTCCCTCTATCCCTGACCCTGCAGAATTTACCAGGCCAGTGGCCTACCCCCCACAACACGCTGTTCTTCTAATGAGCTCTTTAAAGCCAGTGACACCATGGTCATCATGGATTCACATGCAGATATTTGCGCGTCAGCAAGGCCTTCCTGAACTTCAAGGACCTGGAGCCCTCATGCGAGTTACTTACCCGCCTTCCTAACTTCAAGGCTCTGGGTGGGGAGGGGCTGGAAGGAGCAAATCATGGAATTGAAGAGACGGGAAAGGATTTTAGCAATGCTCAAATTATTATGCACAAGCCTCCCACTCCCAGTTTCGCACCGGCCTTTCAAGGTCGGCACTGCTGGTGAGGACCCGTGGACAAACCCAGCTGCACAATTTGGGGCTCTCAGCAGAGCTAGGGGAGTTCCCTAGAACATCAGACGTGGGCCATTTAGGCCACAAGTTTTATTGAGCACGTACTACATGCTAGGAAATACGTGAGTAATGACAGAGAGGAGAGAACGCTATGAAGCCCCAGTTCCATGGGTCTTACGTGACAGGGGACTAGACGCTTGATTTCATTAGCTCAATATTCCACTGAATGTCAGAACCATCTCGATTTTAAACTAGCATTTACTGAGCCCAGTTCCTGTGTTAAGTGCTTACTTAAGTTACACAGTGTAATGAACTGAGACAGGCACTACTCCCGTTATCCCCATTTGACAGATGAGACAACTGAGGCACCGCGAGGGTGACAGACTCGCCCCAACTCATTCGTTGAGAAGTTGGGAGAAACAGGACTCATACCTGGAAGCCTAAAGCTACAGAAGCACACGGAGGGACATTCAACCCAGTCTTGGGATGAGAAATCAGGCTGTGACCCGAGACGTGTAGCAGTGACTAGCGAAGGAGGCGGGGACAGAAGGAAAGAACGTGAAGATACTGGCCCAGGGAGGGTAAGTAACATGAGGGCTCCAGGTCGAAAGTGGCAGAACAGGAGGAGCAGGCCCCAAGACTTCGGCCTCCAGTCCCATGTTTCCGGCTCCCTTTTTATACCCTTGACCTCATGAGCCCTGCTCTCTAACCAGCTAAGCTAAACCAGGGCTCAGCAAGGGCCCAAAATAGCTACAGCTCCCAGGCAAAATTAGTGCCGAGTCAATCTTGCCCCATTCATCACTCTGACTCCAACCTTGTTATTTTCAGGCCACACGGCACCGGGAACAAGGGGGAGAGAGGGGCGGGGAGGGAGGGAGAGAGAGGGGGGTGCTCCTTCAATCCTACTGCGCTGCTAGGTCTCTGATGGAAAATCCGTCACTTCTTTGTCTCAGAAAGGCGTCAGGACACTTTGACTGCAATCCCAGCATCCTTTTACCCCTCGTTCCCTTCTTCCAGCATCAGTTCCCTACAGAATCCACACCTCCTCCCCGCAGTGTGGTTTGAGTAGGGCTAACCCCAGATCCAGCTCCAAAAATGGGTCCTGACTGGCCCGAGCCAATCGACACAGCCCATCTCCCTTTCTCACCGCTGGCTGGTTTGGGGATGGGCAGGTAATCTAATTAGAACCAACAAGACTGGCTGGCAGAGGTCCTGGCCTCCAGGGGATGAGGGCATCCAGGAGAAGTGATCTCGGGTTCCTGGGAGTATCTTGCCACTATCGGAGAGCCAAGGACTAGGGAAAGGTAGAGATGCAGACAAGCCAAGATCTGATGGTCTCTGAGCCTGGATCAAGCCACACCTGAAGCAGGAAACATACTTGTGGATTTTAGTATCTGTGAGCCAAAATAAATTACTCTCTTGTTAGAAAGTCCATTCGAGTTGTGTTTTTGCCACTTTCTACATGAGGAAGTTTTACCTATGGCCGTAGCTGTTGCAGGATTTCCACAGAGGATTTGTGAAAATCTGTGGTCTAGGCTGTGGGAAACAGAAATCTAAGACAGAATTACAGTTGGGAGGGAAGAGTTTTCTTTTTTTTGGTTTGTTTTTTTTTTTAAGTTTATTTATTTATTTTGAGAGAGACAGAGGGAGAACATGAGCAGCGAGGGGCAGAGAGGGAGGGAGAGGGAGATCATCCCAAGCAGGCTGCACACTGTCAGCACAGAGCCCGATGCGGGCCTCGAACTCACCAACCACGAGATCGTGACCTGAGCCGAAACCAAGAGTCGGACGCTTAACCGACCGAGCCACTCAGGCGCCCCGAGAGCTTTCTGAAACAAAGATTTGGGATGATCAGGAATCCAAGAGGCAGAATGGGCTCTGCAGAGATTTTAAATGCAGCCCATGGCTTCCTCAACAAAGAGTAATTATAAGCATTTTTGTCTATTGAACGTCTGGCTCTTGCACTTTGTGCATTATCTAACCCGGTCGTTCTTATGTCTTGAGGAGGCAGGGGTGAACATTCCCATTTACAGACAAGCAAACTGAGACCCAGAGAGATGTGGCGCACCCAAGGCACAGGGTGAGTAGACCGTGGCACTAGGCTTGGAACCCAGAGGGGTCTGACAGGGACACCCCCCTCCCCACATCACAGTCTCCCTGACAGCAGGTGCAGTGGATGAGATTTCACGTCTGGGCCTGTGAACAAATGACAAAGTGTGAATTTCACCAGGACCATATTCTCCACTCAACCTTGGCAGGATCCCAAGGGCAATAAACACTCCCCCAGAATGGCAGAGGGCTTTGCTGAAGCTAACAGATGACTTTGCTTAGGAGTAAGAACCCTAACAGAATTGCAGTGCAGGAATATCCTGGGTGTTCGTTCCCGCTAACAGCCACAAGATTCATGAGATGTCCCCATCATGGTAATACCAAGGTCAGGGTCATTCAGTGGGAACGCCAGAGGCCTCTGAAGCAGGTGCCATGATGAGCCCCTTGCACCAGTGAGGAAGTTGAGGCTCAGAGAGGTGAAGTCACTGATGCAATATTACAGAGCTAGTGTAGGATTCAAACAAAGGTGACTTTTTAGGACTCCAGTGTTTTGCAAGGCGTGGACCTGACCTTGGCATGACAGAAGATTCCAACATTAACTGATATTCAATCGCAAAGTGAGAAAGTTATTCCTTTTTAATTTTCTTTCCGTGTCTCTGATGACATCTTGGGAAAGTCTTTGGGACGCCCGGATGGCTCAGTCAGTTAAGCGTCCAATTCTTGATTTCAGCTCAGGTCATGATCTCACAGTTGGGACAGAACCCTGTATCGAGCTCCTCGCTGACAGCACAGGGCCCGCTTGGGTTTCTCTCTTTCTCTTTCTCTCTCTCTCCCCCTCCCCCACCTCCTGCTCTAGCTCGCCCCACCCCCAAAATAAATACACTTAAAAAAAGAAAAAAGAAAGTCTCCCTTTGGTGCTAATAGTTCTTTAACGCATCCCCAAAACTTGCCAATCTGCCATGAAGACAGCGAAAAGCGTCAGGGGCGTGGCCCCTGGCTGGTGACAGTATCTGGCTAGAGCTGATCAACTTGGTTTTCCTTTCGTAAGTGTTTATCATGATTAACCTCTACTTAGGGAAAGTCTTATTGATTTCATATTTGCAGGTAAGTTAACTCCTTCAATGAGTAGTCTTTAGCAAAAAAGTAAGTCAATTCGAAGAAAAGCATGTAAATGTGGCAAAAATCTCAAAGGGAGTGTGCTAAGTTTGGAAGAAATCACCAGACTCAGCTGAACCCAAACTTATGTCTTACCAACTCAGCAAAATGGGGGAGGGGGCCAACATAGAAAGAAAGTGTCCCCCACCCCCTTCTCCATTGGTACCCACGTCCCACCTGCTCTAAACCACCAGGTCAGATGATGCTCTCCTGGGCTGGGAGGCAGGGACCCTCACACCTCCTTGTCTCATAATCCCGGTTACCAGCGCAGCACAGCGATAGGGAACGGAACTTCTGCAAAGAAAGCTGATGTGGGGGCAGAGAAGGCTAATCCTAAGATTAGCTGCAGGCCAGAGAACCGGGGGATCTACTGAAACTAAATACCCATCTGCCCCATGATTCTGCGACGCCACTCCAGGCATACACCTACGAGAAACGAGTGCTTCTACCTACCACAGGACTCGTACGAGAACATTCCTAGCAGCTCTGTTCATGACGGCCTCAAGCCGGAGAAACAAGCCACACGTCCTTCAACAGGAGAGCAGATGAACTTGAACGGCTGATACGTGTAACAGCATGGGTAAATCTCACAGACATAACGTGGAGCTAAGGAAGCGTGCACAAAAGAAAAGACGCTCTTTATGTGAAGTTCAAGGACAGGCAAACTAATCCTTGGTGACAGAAATCAGAATGGCGGGTTACCCCTGAGGGGTATCAATCAGGAAGGCGTGCGAAGGAACTTGCTGGGTGAGGAAAGATATTCTAGATCTCGACCTTGGCGATGGTGACATGAATTCTATAGGTTTGTAAAATGTGCCAATATTTGATTTTACCGTATGTAGGTTGTACCTTCATAAAAAAAAAAAAATTCTTCAATCCCCCTTCCCTGAAGGTCTGGGGTTTAACTAAATGAAAGATGGGGTGCCTGGGTGGCTCAGTCTGTTAAGCATCCGACTTTTGATCTCAGGGTCATGAGTTCAAGCCCTGTTCACTGGGCACGAAGCCCAGTTCAAAAAATAGTATAAATAAAATAAATTAAAATAAATTCATGAAGACTACTAGATCACAATGACAATGCCAAGCACTCCCTCCCAGGGTCCAGGGCTGGGATAAGACTGGAACCCCACTGGAATGTCACCCAGGTCAGCATTAATGTCATTATCATTCATTCATTCAATATGGCTGGGAAACCTCTCTTACGCTGACGAGCTCTCAAGACATTCTTTAATCTTTTCGTTGAGCACCTTTTATTTCTTCTCTATGCGCAGTGAATTCATTCGCTGTGGCTGTGGTAACAGACACAGCAGCTTAAAACAACACAGATTTCTTCTATTAGACTTCCACAGGGCTGGCTCCTGGAGGTTCTCTCGGAGAATCTACTTCCTTGAAGCTCCCTGGGGGCCACCTACATTCCCTGGCTTGTGGCCCCCTCCTGGTATCTGTCTGACCTCTTGTAACCGTCTTCACATCTCCCCTGACTCTGACCCTCCTGCCTCCTTTCTATAAGGACTCTTGAGACAACTCTGGGCCCTTCCAGGACAACATCCCCATTTTGATTTGAGATCCTTACCCTAATTATACCTGCAAAGTCCCTCTGACCACGTTCATGGGTTCAAGGGACAAGAACACGGACACAGTTGGTGGGGTAGGGGGCTTACTCAGCTGACGTCACTTACAACAGCCTAGACTTTTTATTCACTTTTAATTTTTTTAATGTTTATTTCCTTTTGAGAGAGAGAGAGAGAGAGAGAGAGACAGCACCTGAGCAGGGGAGGGGCAGAGAGAGAGGGAGACATAGAATCCAAAGCAGGATCCAGGCTCCAAGCCGTCAGCACAGAGCCCGACGTGGGGCTCGAACTCACGGACTATGAGATCAGGACCTGAGCCAAAGTCGGATGCTTAACTGAGCCACCCAGGTGCCCCAGCCTAGACTTTTAAAAAGAGCACAGATTTTGGAATCAGGTCAGCCCCATCTGGGTTCAGATACCCATCCTACCACTATTAGCTTTGCGTCCTTGGGGGCGTCGCTCAGTCTCTCTTGAAGTCATTTCCCTGTCTATCCAGTGGGGGTATCACTACCCTCCCTCTGGGGTGCTGGAGGACAGGTGATGTGCGAGGCAGCTGGCATGGATCCTGGCTCCCTGGAAATGCTTTTGGTAAAGAGCCTGTACCTTCGGTGACGTTCAACGAATGATTTCTTCTCTCTCGATACTTCCCGCGGTGAGTGGTCGGTCACCACCTGCGATCATCTAACGGTCTTACAGGATTGGTGACTGTATCCCCTGCGCTGTACTTTCCACCCTGTGACTTCTTTTAGTTCATAACTGCAAGCTTGTACCTCTTAGTTCCCTTTACCTACTTCACTCGCTCTCCCCGCCCCCACCCGCCTCGCCTCCGGCAAACCACCAGTCTGTTGTCTGTATTTATGAGTCTGTTTCTGCTTTTTTGTTTGATCGTTCGTCTGGTCTTTTAAACTCCACATGGAAGTGAAATCACATGGTACTTGTCTTTCTCTGACTTATTTCACTTGGCCTAATTCTAAGGCTAAGGCCCTTCTAGGTCCATCCGTGTTGTCATGGATGGCCAAGATTTCATTCTTTCTTAACAGCTGAGTAGTATTCCACTGTGTGTGTGTGTGTGTGTGTGTGTGTGTGTGTGTGTGTGTGTGTGTTTCTTGTGTGGGTGTATCAGATCTTCTTTATCCATTCATCTACTGATACACACTTAAGTTGCTTCCATATCTTGGCTATTTTAAATATGCTGCAATACAAACAGAGGGGTGTGTATATCTTACCGAACGATTTGCTTTTGTTTTCTTTGGGTAAATACCCGGCAGTGGCATTACTGGATGATATGGTATCTCCGGCTTTAATTTTTTTTAAGGAACCTCCAGACTGTTTCCCGCCATGGCTGCACCAGTTTACGTTCCCACCGACAGTGCACGAAGGTTTCTTTTTCCCTACATCCTCACCAACACTTGTTAGGTCTTGTTTTCTTGATACTCGCCATTCTGACTGGCGTGAGGTGACCGCGTTACGGTTTTGATTTGCACTTCCCTGATGATGAGTGGTGTTGAGCATCTTTTCATGTGTCTGGTGGCCACCTGGGTGACTTCTTTGGTAGAATGTCCATTCAGGGCCTCTGCTCATTTGTTTCATCGGTTTTTGTTGTTGTTGTTGTTGTTGTTGTTGTTGTTTTTGGTGTTGAGTTGTGTATGTTCTTTATATATCGTGGGTTATTAACCCCTTACTAGATATGCCATTGGCAATTATATTCTCCCATTCAGTAGGCTGCCTTTTTGTTTTGTTGATGGTTTCTACTGTGCAGTGAATGAGTGATATTGATAGGGGGAAAAAGGCACCTACTAAGTCCTGGGTGCTTCTACTCAGTCTGTCTGACCCTAAAATCCTTCAGAAATGTTCCTGTAAGCCCCCAGGACTGGGCAGAGCTGATCTGGAGATGAGAAAGGGAAGGACCGAGCCCCCAGGCCTTCCAGAAAATGGAGGGAACGTCTTCTTCAGAATGCTGGGGGAGGGCAAGAGCCGAGACCCTCCCCTAACAGGGAATACATAGGCATCTTAGCTTTTCTGGAGGCTGCCTATTGTTTATCAGAGGTGGGATTTCCTTGGCACTTTGAGGAAAGCACATGCCCAGATGCAGAACAAAATAGCTTTTTTTTTTTTCTTTTCTTTCCCCGAAAAGCAGAACGTGGCTCATACATGTGGAGTTGGAATGACGGCTTGGTGAGCCCTGGGGACCAAAGACGTCGTTTTTATCTGTGTGGGAAGCAGGTTAGAGGCACTAACGTACCTCCTCTCCCCAACCCCAAATCCCTTTGCCAAAGTGCATGCAGACAATTATTCCACTTGTGAATCTGAAGCAGGATCTGTGACCCCACCCTCCCCCACCTTATCTTCCCCAGTGAATGGGCAGGACTCCCAAGAGCCTGGGGAGTGACGGGAGCTACAAGGTAAAAACACTGGATAAGCCCAAAGGAGGAAATGACAGCAATATGGCCAATCCCATCTTCACACCTGGAGGGAATCTGAGACCACCCTCTCTTTTTCCACCCAGAGCTCTGTGGCCAATGGCCTTAGCGTGGACAGTCTTGCGTTTGACCCCATGTCTGCCACTCAGCCTCAGTATGACCTTGGGCGGGTAACTTCTTCCGTCTGTGAGCCTCAGCGTCCTCATCTGTCAAATGGGGACGACGGCAAGTCAGGGAAGAGAGGGCACAGTGGAAGGGGAAGTGATCTCTACACACAAGGGGTCCCATTATTCTCATCACACAGAGTGTCCACGTTACAAATTAGGGAACCGAGAGGCCCAGAGAGGGAAAGTGATTTACCCAAGTCACACGGCCTCACCAGTAAGGGGACGGCTCCTAGCTCTGGCCAGCTCCTGACCCAGCACGAGCAACACAGCAATGGCAGGACATACCAGGGACAGCAATCACGACGGGCACCGCGCAGCGGGCTCTCTGCGCCCGGCTCCGTGCTGAGCCCCTGCGTCCGTTTCTAGGGTTGCTGACAAAGTGCCACAGGCCGGTGGCTTCCACAACATGAATTTATTCTCTCCCTGTTCCGGAAGCTGCAAGCCCAAGATCTGAGTTGGCCCCTTCCGAGGTTGTGAGGGCAAACCTGTTCCACGCCTCTTGTCCGGCTTCTGGCGGGTTGCTGGCAATCGCCGGTGGCCCCTGGAGTATCTCAGAAGCCCCGCCCTGATCTCTGCCTTCTCGTCCCCATGGCGTTCTGCCTGTGTGTGTCCATGTCAAAATTTCCCCTTTTTATATGCAAACCAGTCATATCGGATGAGGACCGCCCCCCAGCCCCCGCCCACTCCTATAGGACCTCATCCTCATTTAATGAACTTTAACTACAATGACCCCATTTCCAGTTAAGGTCACGCTCTGAGGTACCGGAGGGTTAAGATTTCAACCTACGAATTCTAGGCGGGGGACACCATTCAACCCCTAACGGCCCCTAAGTGCCCGATGACGTTTTCCCGCGACAGCTCTACGAGGTGGTTAGAGCTAGTAATTCTACCTTACAGATGGGGAAACTGAGGCTCGGAGAGCAAGGCTGAGGGCCGCAAACTTGGGAGGTAGATGCCTGGGTTCAGATCCTAGCTCATCGGGGGCAGAGCTGGGATCTGAACCCAGGCATCTACCTCCCAAGTTTGTGTGCCCGATCATCCTGCCGCTCTGTTTCTGTGGACTCCTGCGTTTATTACATGGTATAGTGTAGGTAATAAAGTATAATATAGATAGTATAGTATGCAATAGCATAGTATGGATGGCTTAATATGCACCGTTAGTATAGAGAGTATAAATAATGCAGCACAGACAGGAGAGCACAGATAGCACAGCACAGATAATACAGCGTAGCATAGAATACTCTAGTATATATCATATCGTATCACATCTAGCTACACCATAACCGGGAGAGGATTTAAAGCAAGCCGTGCGCACCCCAGGCCTCGGGCTCTGAGATGAGTCCTTACGGCAGCCCTCCCTCTGCTGCCTGTCCTACCTGCCACCCTCCTGCAGGACCCACACTGATCTTCACCTGGGGTCTCGAAAAGACCCTCACGGCAGCCTCCGAAGACCCGGCAGCCCTCACGTCTGGTCCAGCACGCTCCTAAATTGACTAGAAGGCCGTAATGAGCTGCGGCCCCCGTGTCCCCACATCGGCGTCTAATCTCTCCAGGAAGGCTCCGGCAGGGCCTCGGCCGAGCAAATCCCGTGCCTCAGTGCCGGGGTGACCTCTGGAGTCCTTGCAGGCAGAAATCCCCACAGCGATATCGAACCCTTGGACTCCACTCCCCACCGCAGGCGGTCTCTACTGGAAAATAGTCAACACTGACAAAAACAAATGATGGCAAGGACCTTCCTCCCACACCCACATTTCCTGGTGAGAGAGGCCTCGGCGGCCGCCAGGACCCCCCTGGGGCAGGGAGACTGGATTCCTCCCTTGGCTGAACCAACTCATCGTCCAACTGGAATAATAAGAACCTCTTACGATCAGACAGTCCGGAGCAATTCAAGTAGGGCTTGGACCACGATGAGCTCACTGATTTCATAAGACAGTCATTCATCATGTAGTGAGAGTTTGTCGAGCACCTACTATGAGCCAGGTCCTGTGTGCTGCAGATGCAGAGACAAGCAAGACACGGTCCCTGCTCCAGGGGACTCATGATGGGAGTGGCCAGAGGCAACTATAATACTGCGGAGCCCCAGCAGAGCCACTCTCCTCTCTGTGCCTTGGTTCCTTCATCTGTAAAATGGGCACAGAGTCAAAATATACAGAAAGCACGGTGTGTCTCTTGGCTATTATTCTCATCAGGGCTGTGCTGGGGACACAGACAGGGCTAAGGAGGGCTGGCTGGACAATGAGGTGGCAAGAGTGACACCTGAAAAGAAGACGACGTCACATGAAGAACAGGAAACCAGGGAGAGGGAACAGCCGGGGCAAACATTCAGGGGCAAAAGGGGCTCCATCAGTCTCGGACAGAAAGGAGGCTAAGGCGGCTGGTGCGTGGTGAGTTTCCATTTTACGCTAGGGGCAGCAGGGGGCCCTGGATTCATCAGATCTGTGATTCAGGAAGAACTCTGGCTGCAGTATGGAGGGTGTCCCAGGAATCCAGGAAAGAGAGTGAGGTGGTGGCCTGGATCAGGGTAGCTGGAGGTTGAGTATAAAGACACAGGGAAGGTCCCAAGTGGGACACTGGTTCCCCCAGGGCAGGGACAGGGTCCATCTTGTTCACCATGGTGTCCCTGGTGCCTAGGACAGTGGTGGGCACATTTCAGGTGCTCTGTAAGTACTTGTAGACTGAGTCAATATGGAGAGCGAGGGAGACAGAGGATTTGAGTAGGACGACCCGGACAGGGGCAGGATGTCGGTGCTCTGAGGACGGATGCAGGGCTGGGGGGAGACACAGAGAGGACCCCCCCTGGGATACGAGAACCCCACTCGTGCTCCTGTAGGACCTTACTGCCACCTTCCTCTTTTCCATCCAGAGATGGAAATGGAGACTCAAGACAGACAAAGCAACTTGCCTAAGATCACACAGCACAAAGGGGACAGACACTGGGCTCTACATCAAGTGTTCTTTTGACCACTCCTCAGCCCGTCCCGGGGGCCCTGAGCATAAGGACCGCAGAGGGGCTTGTGGGGCGGGAAGAAGGGAGCATGCTCGCATCATGCCAGCTCGTGTTTCACTGCTTAGAGATGCAGGGTTTCCTCCGAAGTAAAACCTTGCAGCCAAGTTAAAGCACCGCCTTCGGTCCTGGCTGTGTCTCAGCAATGCTCTGGCCTTGAACCTCCCAGAGTCTCCCCGTGCACCCGCCACCTCCACTCCAGGGGCAATGTAATCTCTGGGTGTCCGGTTCCCCGCCACACTCCGGGAAGGAGGTCAGTAGGGTGAACTGCAGCATTCGCATAAATAATTGACCCGAAGCGGCAGCAGCCACTGAAGGACTTTGTGCCCAGCCCACGCCAGGGTCCGTGGCCTCAGACAGCCGGTAGCTTCAGGTTGTATAGAGAACACAGGAAAAAAACCAAAAATCTGCTGAGTGGAGGATGTTGGCGGACTTCGTCCTAGCCTCAGATGGCCCTGCAGCTGGCTGTTTGCATGGCTTCGGGGGAGCCTCCCACAGCTTACAAGACGATTTCCAGGGTGGGGGAATGAATTTGCGTTTGCTCTCCCAGGTTTCGGTCTTCCCCATTTCAAGCAGGCGTCCGGGCTCGTTGTGAGACCTGGCCTCGGGAATGTATTTGCAGGGCAGGAAACAGAAGCAGACCACAAACCAGAGGCTGTTCTGGCTCTGTGGGAGGCCAGAGCAGGGCTGCAAACTCAAATGCCTAGAGGGGCCAACGAACAGAGAAGGGGCCCACACGCACAAGGCCTGGGGGAAAGGAAAGGAGGGCGGTGCCTTGTACTCAGCTCTGGCCTGACTGAGGTTAGCGGGGACATCACACTTCTTCAAGAGATACCGGACATCTGGGTTTTTACATAAAATATTCCACTTGTTTTGTTTTTTTTTTTTTTTAATTTTGGAAGCTAAACTAATTTCAAAAACACAGAAAAGGCAAACCTATGGAAAGATTTAAAAGATCAGTGGTTGCTGGGGGTGGGGGGAGGGAGGGGACCCAGGAGTTTCAGGGCATGAAGCCATTCCCTCTGATACTCTGATGGTGGGTGTAGGTCATTACACGCTGGCCAAAGCCCACAGAACGTGTAACACAGAGTCAACTCCCAACTCTAGGACTCTAGGTAATGACGACGTCTCGGGCACATCAGCTGTAACAAAGGAGCTAACAGAAGGCATGAATCACAGAGGAAGGCAGGGTGGGGGTGGGGCCGAGTTGAAAGACTACTTCCTGAACTCGGCACTTCCTGTTCAATTTCTCTAGAAGCCTAGAAATGCCCACTCCCAAATAAAGCCTATGAACTACACAAACTAACAAGCCCGGCAAGCAACAGTGAAACATCTGGGGGGCTCCTCCAACCCCAACAAGCGCCCATCTGCAAGGTCTTGGCAATGCTGGAGGCGAGTCGGAAAACCCCAGAGCCAGAAATGCCAGTCTGGACACAGGTTGGCTCCCTCCCACTCCCAGCTTGGCCCAGAATGAGCAGAGTTTCCAGACCTGGAGGAAACACGCAGGCTGAGGGCATCGTTTGATGGTGCAGGTGGATGTCCCTGGGGATGTCCCAGGGTCAGTCCCTGGGGATGTCTACCCATCCAGGGTGAGGGAGCCCCAGCAACGAGGAGGCTTCTTGCAACCCAGTGGAGACTCTGCATCGGATTTAAGGTTACTTACAGAGATTTCAGAAAGTTAGAATGTCTGGCAAACCCGAATTTGTTGGCTTAAATAGATTCCTCGATACCCACCGCCCACACCTGTCCTCTACGGAATGTAGCAGTCTGTCAAACCGGATTCCTAAGTGTGCTGGTTCCTGAAATGGTTCAACCCATTCTTGGAAAGGCACTGCTCAAATCCAACCAAAATTCATCCGCAGACCCCTCTGCTCCTGGGTCCGGTCCACAAGGAAACCAACCCGTGGGTAGCTGGCTGTCGAAAGACCAACTGACGGATAGAAGAAACGGCCGTGACGGTCCCAAGAGGGCAACGCCTACCGAAAAGCCCCTCCTGGAACCGGAAGCGCCCCGAAAATTCAGCGGTGAACACACGGGCTCTGTGAATCAGACAGACCTGGGATCAAATCCCACAGCCGGCACTTTGGAACTGCCTACCGCGTCAGCCACTTCGCCAGAATGGTCTTAAACACCTTCTAACGGCTCCTGCTGGTTGGGCCAACTGGGCACTGAGCTGGCCCGGCTGGTTACCCTGGGAGTGACCCACGGCATAGAGGAGGCAACAGTTCAGAGACCCTAGGGGGCCGTTCTGAGGTCACCTGGTCGTAAGCAGCAGAGCAAGGGGTGTAGCCAGCACACGCTCTTTCTCCCCCTCTTGGTGAGGAACCGAACCCACTGCCTTCATCAATCTGTTTGCGTCACGCAAAGCCAATTAGCAATGATAGTTTTCGTGCACGTGGGGTTTTTAGTTTTGGCAGGCATTTAAGAACCATCTTAAAAATAGTTTCGGAATATTACATCTGAGCACTATCTGAACCGCCCCAGAGAGCTTGCTGGTGCAGAACGGTAGGAGAGTCAATGTGCGTTTCAGAGACCCTCCCCCCCGCCACACACACACACACACACACACACACACACACACACACACACGCCTCCTATACGTAGGGTCTCCAAAAGTTCCCACGGGCCCTGCATGGCCCTGGAGAGGCACAGGCTCTTATCTGATCATCTACATCTTCCCCAGACAACGTGGATGGCAAGGTAATGATAACAGCAGTTCCCGTTTTTATTATTTATACAGCACTACGTGCCAGGCTCCGGGCCACTCACTTTGCGTGGATTATCTCTTTTAAATCTCAGCACAAACATTTGGGAATGCACTTTTTTTTTTAAGTTTATTTATTTATTCTGGGGGGGTGGGGAGGAGCAGAGAAAGAGAGAGAGAGAGAGAGAGAGAGAGAGAGAGAGAGAGAATCCTAAGTAGGCTCTGAGCTGTCAGCGCAGAGCCCAACACGGGGCTCGAATTCACGAACCGCGAGATCACGCCCTGAGCCAAAAAGCAAGAGCTGCACGCTTAACCCACTGAGCCATCCAGGCGCCCCAGGAACTCACTTTTGTTAGTATCCCCTTTGTCCACCCGAACACTGAGGCTCAGACAGGTGGCGTAATCCACCCAAGGTCAGGCAGCTCCTAGGTGGTGGCTCTGGGATTTGAACCCAGGTCTATCTGATTCACAGAACCCCCATGCTCACCACTGAGTTTTCAGCGAAGGGGAGGTTCTAGTCCCAGGAGGGGCTTCTCAGCAAGCTCTGACCTCTGGGGACTGTCACGCCTTTTCTTCTCTCAGTCAGCTGGTCCTTCAACAACTAGATAATGTGTTGAATCCTTATTCCGGGTCGGGCGTGATGGCTACAAGGCTGGATAAAGCTTGGTCTCCCCTACTAAGAGCCACGATGGATACGTGCACGTGGTGCGAGGTGAGGCCCAGGGAGAACATGTAAAGCTGGTCCTGGGGTGGGGTGGACCCCCCTACGGTGCCCCTGACAGCATTGCATAGGCTAACCATCCACGTCAAAGCTTTCCAGTCTCGTTACTGATGCACCAAGGGGCTAAAAGCAAAACCTCCACGTGTCTGAGAACCCAAGGAACAGTCCCCATCACACAGACTAGGAAACTGATGCCCCCGGACAGGAGACCTGCCCAACGTTACAGAGCAGACCCAGAACCCCAGTCCCTTCGCTCCTTCCTCGGAGTTCATCCCACAACGCCACCATCATGGCTAATGTTATGTGCCAACTTGACCAGGCCGTAGGATGCCCAGACATTTGGTCAAACATTACTCTGGGGGTGTCTGTGGGGGGTGTTTCTGGATAAGATAAACATTTGAATCAGTAGAGGGAGGAAAGCAGACTGCCCTCCCCAGGGTGGGTGGGCCTCAGCCGATCCTTTGGACGCATCAGTAGAATAAAAAGGCAGAATACAGGCGCATTTGCTCTCCCCTCCCCACCAGTCCCCCCACCCCCACCCCATTTCCTTCTGTCTTCAGACTCAGACTTACACCGGAACCCACACCATCAGCTCCCCTAGGTCTCCAGCTTGCCGACCACAGATTAGGGGACTTCTCCACCTCATAACTGTGTGAGCCAATTTCTTGTAACAAATCTGTCTCTCCCAGACTCTGTCTTATACATATACGCACACGTACTCGTAGTATTCTGCAAAGCACTTTTAGGTGGTGCATGTATCAGCTTTTCTTAAAATGTCACTAGTTATGTAATTGTTTTGATGGGAACAGTGAGAAAAATTACGCGAGAAAAATCACAAATGAACATCAAGCCTTGGTTTTACATGTATTGTCGCTTACAATGACGCTGAGTCAAACAGTGAGATGATGTGAGAGCCATTTAATGGCACATATGCAGATCTGGGGAAATTTTTTTTTTAATGTTTATTTATTAATTTTCGAGAGATAGGGAGGGAGAGAGTGTGGAAGCCGGGGAGGGGCAGAGAGAGGGAGACACAGAATCTGAAGCAGGCTCTAGGCTCTGTCAGCACAGAGCCTGACACGGGGCTCAAACTCACGAACTGTGAGATCGTGACCTGAGCCGAAGTCGGACGCTTAACCGACTAAGCCACCCAGGTGCCCCAGATCTGGGAAAATTCTTGAGGCCAAATCAATTAGTGCTGGAGTCTGGGAACATGATTAATCCAAAAAAGAGACATTAATAGAGGGGATTTTAGATTTCGGGGCATGGTGGTAGGAATACGTTTTTCCCTCTGAGAAGATTCTAGAATGCTTTAGTAGTGGACAGAACTGGCAGAATAGTGGTTCCAAAGATGTCCAGGTCCTAATCCCCAGGACCTGTGACTCTGTCACCTCACATGTTAAAGGGACTTTGCACATGGATTGAACTAAGGTCCTGAGGTCAGGGAGATTATCCTAAATTATCCAATGGGCCCAATGTCATCAGAAAGGTCCTTGTAAAGAAGAAGCAAATAAGGCAGAGTCAGAGAAGGAGATAACGACAACAGAAGTGGAGCCCAGAGTGGCACGACTGATCAAGATGGAAGGGGGTATGAGCTAAGGAATGCGGGCAGCTTCTAGAAGCCGGAAAAGGCCAGGACCTCTGGACCTCCCCCTGGAGTCGCCCAAAGGAACTTGCCCTCCCAACACCTTGATTTTAACCCCGTGAGACCCATTTTGGCTTCCGCCCTTCAGAACTGTAAGAGAATAAATGTATGCTGTTGCCACCCATCAAGTTGGTGTTGATCTGTTACAGCCGCAACAGGAAGTTTCCAACAGCTTCCAACACCCGGGGTGGGGGGCTGAGCCCTCCCTTGCAGCGCATCTGCCTTCCCTCCCTCATTAATGACGACAATACCTTCACCCTCTGGCTCCCACTGGGTAGGTGTGCGGCCTCACGCTTCACCGAGACTAAGGAAAGCCTTCCAGAACTGAGGCTGGTGGGGACATCGCCTGTCTCCCCTCTTCTCCGCCACGCTCTCTGCCTGGGCAGTGGTCCACACGGACCGCATCAACAGGCTCTCTGGGTCTCTGGCTTCCACCAGTAGCACAGCAGGAGGTGAGAAGGTGGGTAGTGAGCGGTCAGGGCACGCCTTTCCCCAGCGCCGCTCTCTCTGCGGGACCCCCAGGGTTGGCTGGGCCCCTCTACTGGATGAGGCTGGCTGAACCCCAGCTCCTGGAGGTGGTCCTTTCTACACAGCTATTTCCTACCTCCGTTCCGAACCGGCACGGGGAACAGCTTCCTCTGTTACTCACCCTGGGGTGCTGTCCCATCCCTTGTGATTTCCCCACATCGCCCCACATGAAACTCTCATCCTCTGCCCAACGTGAGGGATCCCTTCCCGCCAGCCTCCCGACTGATACCCCAGACAACGCAAACGTGACGCAGGCGAGTTGAGTCGCTCGTCCGAGCTCCAGAACCAGGCCATGGGAGAGCCGGCGCTGGAGCCTGGGTCTGCCCAAAACTCTCCGCCAGAAGTCGGCCCGGGGTGGCCCACAGGCTGTAGGCTACAGACAGCCAGGAGACGACCCGTATTTACCTATTTTTCTATTTGAATTCATTGCCCACCTCAACGGACCTGCAGCTCTTGAATGCAGACCCAGAGCTCCTGCTTCTCTTAAAAGAGAAAATCACCCAGCACCGCGCTAAGAGCTTTTGTGGGTTAACGGTTTAACCCTCACAACAGCCCTATCAGGGAAGTGCTGGCACTAACCCAGGTGTCCAGAGGGGGGAAACTGAGGCACAAGGTTACACCGCTTGGGTGAGGTCACTCAGCTAGCGGGGGGAAGAGCTCGCATCTGAAGCTAGCTCCCCGATCAGCGATCAGCGGTGGTGACTGGCGTGGTCGGAGGTGGCACGGGCTCCCTACCTCGCCACATCTGTGACAAACCTGCCTGGCCCCTGAGGGCGTGAGTCTGCAACCCCTTCCCTGGGCTCTTCCCCGTCTCCCTCTCCTGGAGGCGGTGAGGGAAGAACACCCAAGCCCTCCCCTCAGGGCCCTGGGATGGACCGGGCTCGTTCCTGGAGTCGCCTTTATCCCAGGGCAGGCCCGGCCACAGACAGGCGGAATCGCCTCACGCCACAGCCGGCTCGCTGTGCAAACCCTGCTCACGGCTAGATCACACTGCTGCCGCCCAACCCCGACTTCTCCAGCCACATCATGGATTTCTGGTTGCGTCCAGCACCGGGCTGGAGCCGGGGAGCATGTGCTGCCCAGCCCTGTGCCCAGAAACACAGAGCCCTTGTTCTCCTGGCCCCCACGCTGCCCCGCTCGGGCTGGACCCTTGCCTCGGCGTGTCTGAATGAGGCCTCTGACTCTGTCCTTCCTTGGGCACCATCCCCTATCAGCCCGGCCGCCCATGGGCAGAGGCACTTCCTAAAAAAAAACAAAAAACAAAATCCCTGAAATCTGAGCTGGCAGGGCCTCCTTCTCTTAGCGCACGGCCTTCGGAATGGGCAGTTTTGCTGGGTTTTGTTTCCTCTCCTTCTCCTCCTGGCTATTCCTCCAGTTCGGCTAAATGCCCTCATTGTGAGAGAGACCGAAGCACCCAGACGCCTTGAGACGGGTCCAGGAGGGCAGGGCCGCCCGCGAAAGGGGATCAGCGGCCCTCTTATCACTGAGCAGCTCCCCCAGTCTGGCCCCGGTGTGGGCAGGGGGAGGGCGGGGACAGAGAGAAGGGAACTACCAGAACGAGCTGGTCGGACCTCAGGGGAGGTGAGCGCAATTTCTAGAAAGAAAAAAACCAAAACGATCAGAAGTGTTATCTGGCCGAAGAGAGCGATGAATTGGGCTATTAGGCTGTGGAGTAGGTTTTCATCTTCCAAACTCCCAGAGATTAGAAATGGAACTAGATTAGTCCCAGGGAGCACCTCGGTGGAGTCCCCGGCAGGCGTGTGGTCACTCAGTATTTGTGCGGTGCCCTCTCGTGCAAGGCGTTCTGGGAGGTGCCTGGAGAGAGCGCCACACGGAAGGGGGCACCAGGCAGAGTGAGGCCTGGATGCCAACCCTTGAATATGATTCTAACTGGTTACGTACCTGGGCAAGCCCCTCCCAATGGAGAGGATAGGTCAGATGATCATAGCTCATCCACGTGCAAACAAGAAAAGAGTTCTGGAGGTAGATGGTGGTGATGGGAGCCCAACATTAGGTACAGCTGACCCCTGCGAACAACACGATTCGGGCTACGTGGGTCCATTTGCACACAGACTGTTTTCAACATACACAATACGGTATGTGAGCGTATTTTCTCTTCCCGATGATTTCCTTAGTGATGATTTCTTTGCTCTGGCTTACTTGAAGATTATAGCATATAATACACATATTATATATAGTATATATATAGTATGATACACATATAGTATATAATACACATATATAATACACATATATTTTACATAACACGTAAATTCCGGTATTAATCGACTATTTCTGTTATCGATAAGACTTCCAGTCAACAGTAGGCTATGAGCAGTTAAGTTTTGGGGGAGTCAAGTTATACGCAGATTTTCAATTGCAAGGGGGGGGTGTCGGCACTCCTTAACCCCAGAGCCATTCAAGGTCAACTGTTTTAATACCACTGAACTGTATGCTTAAAAATGGTTCAGATGGCAAATTTTATGTTACGTGTGCAGCTGACCCTTAAACTCAGGTCAAAGGAGGGACCGAGGGCCACGTCGTCCCTTCCAGCGGCTACGCTGGGAGGCTGGTTCGTGGCTCCAAACAAAGGGGCTTTTCTTCCAGAGCTCACGGAGGTCCACCCAGAGTACGTGCCCAGACTGGCCATGCTAGGCCACGGTCGCCACCCACGTAAAGTGCTGAGGACAGTGCCGGCACATTTAGGTGACTAGTAAGTACTTGCTCACTAAATTTCCATGTGAGGAGTATACAGCCTAACAGGGAGGCTCCATAATGTTCACATGGTCTGGCTGGGGCTCCACAAAGAGGTACTTAGGATGCTTGGGATTCCAGGGGCTCCTGGGTGGCCCAGCCAGTTAAGTGACTCTTGACTGCGGCTCAGGTCATGAGCTCATGGTTCGTGGGATCAAGCCCTGCGTCGGCCTCTGTTCTGGGTGGGGAGCCTGCTTAGGATTCTCTCTCTCCCTCCCTCTCTCTGTCTGCCCCTTGCTTGTGCACGAGCGCTCTCTCTCTCAAAATAAATAAGTAAACATTAAAAAAAAAAAAAGAAGTGAGAGAGCTCCCCTCCGTCTCTCGGGAAGGCTGGTCTCAGCTCCCTCATCCGTCCAGCAGGCTGTGCACACGGCTTGGGGGCTGGCTGGGAAATCTTAGGTGGTGCTGGCGTCTATTAAATGCTTCCGCTCCAGGCTCCCTGGGAAAGCTTCCGCACGGAGGGCGGGAGGAGAAGAGAAAATGTGGGGGAATTAAAACAATCCAAACCAAACCAAAAGTGCAAAGCGACTGCTGCAGTCCGCTTCCATCCCAGCGCTGAAGGGAGCTAGAGTGGAGTCCTACTGTCTTTGGCTGAAAAGAAATAAAATCCCCTCCATTTGCTCAGGGGTGCGCTGACCTCACCTCCCAGGCAGGTCGGCTGTGACGCCCCGGCCCCATTCGGCCCAGTCCCCTGCCCCTGGCTCTGGTTGAGATCAAGGTTGAGGCGGCAGAGGTTTCTCTGGCCAGGGGGCCTTGTGAATTTCACAGGCAGGACGCTGGGAATTGCGGCCTCGATAATTAACGTGTCGGTGGGAATTTTTGATCACTTGTCCTCAGCAGACAAAAGGGAAAGGTAAGACTCTTCGGGGTGATGCCACTATCTGGAGTGGGCTGCGGGGGATGGGGCGGGGCGGGGGGGCTTGTACTTGCTTACAAGTCGGCCTCAGACTCCAGAGTCACACAGGCCCATCCCCGGCTGTACGCTCGGGGCAGCTCACTCCACCTCTCTGAACCTCAGAGTCCCCACTGATAAAGATGGGACGATGCCAGTAATCTCATGACGTCGTCGGGGCCTTCCATAACACGGTCCATCCTGGGGGCGCCTGGGTGGTTCAGTCTCAAGCGTCTGACTCTCGGTTTCGGCCCGGGTCACGATCTCCCGGCTTCGCGAGTTCGAGCCCCGCGGCGAAGTCTGTGCTGCAGTACAAGGCCTGCTTGCGATTCTCTCTTCCTCTCTCTCTGCCCCTCCCCCACTCGCGCCGTCTCTGTCTCCCTCGAAATCAATAAATAAGCTTAAAAAAATGTTTTTAAAAATCAGGCGATCCGTCCCAACCACGGTGGCTGGCAGGTAGCAAGTGCTCTGTAAATGACAGTCATTACGATGTGAGGGTGTCTGATGCTTGAAAAAACACTCTGAATTTGGTTTCTAAAGACCCAGGGTCTAGCCTGGTTCCACCACCCACTCCTGTGAGGTTTTTCCTCACATCACTTAACCCCTCCGACCCTTCTCTGCCATACCATGAAAGAAGTACAAGCCGTGGAGAGGATTACGACGAGGACCGGGATTATCACTGTGACAAACACAATGGCAGCTATAGTTATCGATCAAGCCTACCGCTTAACTACTTCCCAAATCCTTCCCTTCCGTGCAGGCTCAGGCCGCTACTCCCACTCATTCATTCAACCAACAACTGTTCAGGAGGCACCACTGAGTCAGGCTTCACATTCCAGGCGCTGGGGGGAGACGACGGCAAAGGACCCCAACGGGAAACCAACGTTCCAGCACGATGGGTTTTTTTTTTAATATATTTTTTAATGTTTTATTTATTTTTGAGAGAGAGAGAGAGAGAGACAGTGCGTGAGCGGGGGAGGGGCAGGGAGAGAGGGAGACACAGAATCCGAAGCAGGCTCCGGGCTCTGAACTGTCAGCACAGAGCCGGACACGGGGCTCGAACGCATGAACTGTGAGATCGTGACCTGAGCCGAAGTCGGGGGCTTAACCGACCAAGCCACTCCAGGCGCCCCTCAGTGCAACAGTTCTTAACTGGGGGTGATTCCGTCCCCTTCCCCTCCTAGGGACACCTGCCCACGTCCGGAGATATGTCTTCAGCTGTCAGTGCCTGGGGGAGGGGACGCTACTGGCATCCGGCAGGTAGAGGCCAGGGATACCGCTCAACATCCAACGATGCACAGTGAGCCCCGTCCAACAGAGAATTACCAGGTCCCAAACATCAACAGCCTCGAGGCTGAGAAACGCCATTCTCTGGGAAAGCAGCAGAGAGTAAACAAAGTCAGTCAGTCAACCAAAGGGGAGACTGGAAGATGGGAAGGGCTGTGGAGGAAGAGCCAAGCTGGGCCAGGATGCCAGGATGCCAATGGAGGAGGTGAGAAGCGGCCAGATTTACTGAAGGTCCTTCGGGGGGCAGGAGAGGAAGCAAGAAGTCAGAGGTGAAGCTTCGAGCCTGAGCATCTGGAAGGATGAGGAAGTGGTCCCTTTACATCCGCTCTTACCTGCCCCCTCCCCCCGTCAGTCTCCTCCTTTGTCCACATGGCAGCCAGGACTGTCTTTAATTAGAAACTTGGTGCCTCTGGTCCCCTGCTCTGTTCCCTCGCAAGGTTCCCAGACGCCTGGTGGGTGCCCACCCTGACCCAAAAGGTCTACCGTCACGTGCCCCTTTTGGTTCTTGCTTCCCCTCCAGCCCTACTCACCTCCACCCTCCAGCCACAGAGCACCTGACTCACCTCCTCACCACACCAGGCTCTGTCTGGCCTCTCTCACCTGTCAGGAACCCCACCTCCCTCCCCCCCCCCCCGCCCACCCTTACCCTTCACTCCTGCCTGACCCTATTCCTCCCGAAAGCCTCAGTTTAGATGCCACCTCCTCCAGGAAGTCTTCCTGGACCCCCTCTGCTGGGTGAGAGGTCTCTTCCGGGCAGGCTTTCACACCACCCGGTGCTTTCTCCCCTGAAGTGCTAATCTCCTGGTTTGGATCTCCCTGCCTCCTCTGCCAGGCTGTGAGTTCTGTGAGAGTGGGCATCAGAAGCATCTAGCTCACCGTGGGCCAGCCATCCAGGTTTGCCTGGGACCCAGAGGTCCCCGGGATGCTTAGACTTAGTGGGAAAACAGAAAATCCCAGGGACACCTGGGTGACACAGTCGATTAAACATCCGACTTTGGCTCAGGGCGTGATCTCGCGGTTTGTGAGTTCAAGTCCCGCGTCGGGTGAGCTCGAGACCTGCTTCACGTGAGCCCCGCTCCTTTCTCTCTCTCTGCCCCTCATGGGATTCTGTCTCTCTCTTGCACCCTCTCTCTCTCTCTCAAAGCAAAACCAAACTAAACAGAAAATCTCAGACAAACCAAACCCAGTGGATCGCCCCAAATGTATCCCTGATGCTTTGCAGAGTCTAGCCCGAGGTAAGATCAATTCACGTTTGTTGACAGAATGGCGAGCAGGAGATTTACGTATGTTTCCTAAATGGATGGATGAAGTTCGTCATCAAGGAGTTAATAATCCAAACCATGAGCCAGACTTGCAGAAGCCTCTGGAAGCCCTTGACCCCATTCCATTCTGGCCCAAGCTCCAAGGTCCGGTAACAATCATAGCGTTCCTGCTCTCCGGCCAGGGCCCAGATTCAAGATCAGGATCCAGGCCCACCCTCCTGTCTGCACAGAAAGGGAGGTCAAGGCCGTGGGCAAACAGCCAGGACAGCAAGTCCAAAGACCTAATTCTTCTGGACCTCTAGGCCAGCCCACCCTGGGCAGCACTCAGCTGCCCCACCTCGGGGCCCCACGTCCTGATTCTTATCCCGTCCCAGCCCTGTTATCTGACCCCTCCATCCAGGACAGCGTATCTCCCTCTTTTGGTAGCCTACAGAACCAGAAACTCGAAAATGCTTCTCGGGTTTTATTTTTCTCCTTCTTTCATATTTTCTTTGTCTACTTTTTCTGGGCCAATCAACCCTCCAACCTTATCACGTTCTGAAAAAAGGGGCTAATCGTGTCCTCTGGCCAGGTGGAATGGTTTAAACTCGGTGTGCAGGCACCCCTCAAACACTAAAGTCAGGCTTCTATTTCAAGCCTGTTGTAATGAGAATTGTATGCTATGGGATCATCCGGGAGCGTCTTGTTTGCCTGGCATTGCTCTTCTGTGATCCACCCTTTCGTGGCAGGTAGCCGGACCGTGTTCCTTTTTACTGCCGTGTGTTATTCCATGGTGCGACGGAACTTCCCGTCCCGTGGCTCTTTTACCGTAAAGCACATCTGGCTACATTTCGGCTTTTTCACTCTAATGGTGTTATTATATGAGCATACGCATATCCTCACATACCTATCGTGACAGATTCACCAGGAAGTAGAGAATATATACATACACCCTGATTTTTGTGGAGTCTATCGTCCCAAAGTGGAAAAGAAGATTAGAGGCGGTCTCATGCCACTTCGGCAAACACTGCCAAGTGGCCTTCCAAAGCGGCCGAGCTAATTCACGCTCCTGCCGGCAGTGTATGAGGGTCCTCGGCCCCCCTTTTGTTTATTTTTTTTTTTAAGTTTTACTTACTTTGAGAGAGAGCGCGCGAGGAGAGGAGGGGCAGAGGGACAAAGAGAGAATCCCAAGCAGGCTCCACGCTGTCCGCACAGAGCCCGATGCGGGGCTCGAACTCCCAGACGGTGAGATCGTGACCTGAGCCGAAACCAAGCGTCGGATGCTTAACTGGCTGAGCCGCCCAGGCGCCCTCAGCCCTCCTTTTAAATTTCAGGGAATAACCACACCCTTTTGCTGCACCGTGTGGCAGGTCTGGAGTGTGAGCCCAGCACGGGGGGCTCGGGGGTGTTGTGACCCTCACCCAGAGCAGACAGTCCGGTAGAGGCAACACAGGGCAGTTTACATCGTCATTCAGCGCTAGAATCACAGACCCTGAAGGGCTGATCCAGAGTCTGGAGAGCTCATGGCAGGGGAGATCTGACCCGGTCTAAGGGAGCCCCAGAGGAATTCTCAGAAGCAATGCTTCAGCCAAGACACAAAGCAGGAGCTGCAATTAACCAGGTGAAGAAGGGTAGCGATGGGGAGGGAAGCATGCCGGCCAGATGACACAGCGTGTGCAAAGGCCCCGAGGTGGCGGAAGGGAACGAGGTCTTTTCAGGAGCGAGGGAAAAGAGGGCCAGGGAGGTGAAGAAATTTTCCTCAGGTGACACAGCATGTTAGCAGCAAGCTGGGTCTAGACTCCGCAGCTAAGGGGTCCTTACACCCATCGGTTTGGTGTATATGCCCAACTGATTCCCTAAGGAGGTAGGCCCCTCTCCGAAGAGCCACGACCTCTGGATGCACACAGGCTGGAGTTCAAATTCAGCTCTGCGTGCCCTCACTCTGTGACCTTGGCAAATCCTCTCACTGCTCAGAGCCTCAGTTTCCACACCCGTACAAAAGGTGATCGTGATGGTAAAGCCGCTAGCCTCAGGCTGCTGTGAGCAGAAAAGGGCGTCTGTGCTGGGAAAGGGCCTGGTATGTAGTATGTAGAAGGAGCAGAACCAGCTCCCAGGAGAAGCTGAGCTTTGCTGAGTACCTACTCTGCGCCTGACCCCTCCTTAGGAGGCAGGAGCTCCGAGGATCCCCGTTACCGAAGAGAACACAGAGACTCAGAGAGGCAAAGTGACCTGCCCTCAGTCACACAGCAGAGAGTGGGAGCCAGGATTGAATCCTGCCTCACCTGAAGGGACGGCGGTTGAGTTACCTTCTCAGCCTCTGCAGAGAAAGGTTTATACCAGGATATCAACAGTGTGAAGCAGGAAATCAGAGAGAACATTAATAATCTCGGGCAGCAAAATGAACCGCGTCTAAGCGGCTGTTCTCACAGAATTCCATCCACAGAGCCTGTTACAAACGGTGCAGCTCACAGTGTAAAGGTCCCCCTGTGACCATCCAAGAGGATGCTGAACGTGCATGACCCCGGTTTCCAGAACACCGAGCCGGGTGTGTCTTCTGAGGTCATCCACAACACAAGCTCTCTACGGTTCAGGCAGGACAGGCTCCGTGTCCCCTTCGCTGGGGACACCTGACTTTACAGCACTGATCCAAATACACCCACGGACATGCCTGTTTGGTCTGTCCTGTGTGTTACAATCAGTATTTCCTACTATATGAAGGGACCATGAATTTGACTAAAAACCTGTATGTTTCTAATAACTTTACAAATAGCATTTTAAAATCTAGGACAGTAACTGTGCTTTTTTTTTTTTTTAATTTTTTTAAATGTTTATATATTTTTGAGAGACAGAGCACAAGCGGGGGAGGGGCACAGAGACGGGGAGACACAGAATCCAAGCGGGGGGGGGGGGCAGGAAGCTTCTTTGTTTGCACATACTAATAAACATGAAAATTGTGTTTAAAAAAAAAAAAACAAAAAATAAAATAAAATAGAAACATCTGAATTTGGTGGCCAACATTTACAACTGGGTGAATTTTGCGTAAAGCCTCGGAATCCTCTGGGCGCCTGGGTGGCTCAGTCGGTAAAGCATCCGACTCTTGATTTTGGCTCGGGTCATGACCTCACGGTTCATGGGTTCAAGCCCCACATCGGGCTCTGCGCTGACAGTGTGGAGCCTGCTTGGGATTCTCTCTCTCCCTCTCCTTCTCTCTGCCCCTCCTCGGCTCTCTCTCTCTTTCTCTCTCAAAAAGTAAACAAACTTAAACAAACACAAACCTTGGAATTCTCTTGGAAAAAACAGTGGAGACAGGTGGCCACCCAGGGCTCCACACTCCCCTGCGACAGTGGGCTGGGACTAGAAGCAAGAGCCTCCGAAGACGAGGCAGCTGGTCTCTGCTTCACTACTGTCCCTCTGCTCTGTCTCCTTCCCATGGGACCCGCCCGCCCCTGTAGGGGTCTGCATATGCGACCCCTCCCCACCTCCCCTGAGCCATCACAGCTTTTGGCTGGTCAAGTGACACAAGAGGGGAACCTGTTAGGGACAGTGGCTTTCAGAGACCAGAGCTGGAAGGGAAGGGACAGGTCCAAGGCTCGCAGCGGTCAAGGGGACGTCCAGGCCGAGTCTCCTGGGCAGGGGTGTCCCCATCACCCTAACTACTTGCAGAGCGCCCCCACCGCCCCCACCCCACAGCTTCTAGAATCCCGTGCCGGTGGCAATCATCGCCATGGCAATACTAACGCGAGTCAGCACATACCGAGGACCTCGCGTGCTTGAACTCACTTCAGCGTCCCAGCAACTGGTGACAAGCCGTCTACCAAGAAGTCATTTTAGCCTGCCCAGCATTCACTTCCCCTTCTTCGGTTCCCCGGGTCCTGATTTCCCTTTGGGGACCCATCCCTCTCCCCCTGTCGGTCTTTGTGGCTTAGGAAGCAGCCAAGAGTATCCGCCCCACCCCCACAAGGCTCCAGGGGTCACGTGACTTAGATTGGGGCCAACTTACATGTCTCTGTTTCTTTGGCCATGGTGACTGGCCCCAGGAGGCCCCAGGGCTCAGTTCCAGCACTTGCTGGAAATGGGCTTGCAGCTGGCACCATGTAAACATGGAGACACTGATGGGCATTTGTGCCCAGAAGACAGCCAGAGCCTGCCTCAGTAGGAAGCGCACACAGAGAAAAGGAGAGCCAAAAAACCGTGAGGGAGGGAGGGAGGAGGAAGAGAGAGAGAGAGAGAGAGAGAGAGAGAGAGAGAGAGAGAGAGCAAGGGAGAGAGCTGTAACACAGTTGAGCCCCTGGACCCAGCCACACCTGAAGCTAACCTGCTAGTTACACGAGCCCAGATGTTCCCTTTCGTGCCTCAGGGTAAGAATGTAGTGACGTTCTTCTGTCTCTTACGACCAAAAGAATCCTGGTAAGTATAAACACTAACGTTATTTCCATTTTACATGAGGGACCAATTGCAGGCTAAGGGGATTGACGTAAATTACCCAAGGCCACACAGCTGTGAATGTGTGCTAACAATGAATTTGAGCAAGATTTTGCCCTAAACCTAAAGCACTTAGGTCAGAAATCTCACGGGTCTCTTACGGCCGTCCCCGCGCCGCTCGGAGCACCGAGTTAAGGATTTTAGGGACAGTGTATGCGCAGAGCTGCTGGGAAACTGTGGTGTGTTGGGAAGGCCAGGAAGGGAGGGGCGGTGGCAGCATGATGAAATATATAATTATTATTTAAATCAGTTCAGATGCCATAAGGAGGAAAATCAAAGCTTTCCGTGGCATTTCCCCAGTGCCATTTTTAATTCTATCTTATCAAGACACGGCTGGGATCTGTTTTTCAAAAAGAAAAAACTCCTTTAATTTAAAAAAAAAAAAAAAACAAATTCTCTAATAAAAGTTAAAATAGCCTATAGGCCATCAGGTGACAATGGAAGGAAGACGGGGCATTTCTGCAACTTAAAGCAGATTAAAAAACTAATTTGTTGACTCTTTTTTCCAAAGCTCACCTCTCCCTTGGAAGGCTGTGTGTTTTGCATAATGAGGCTGAAATCCTGAAATCACTGGTGTCCGCTCAGCTCCCTCTTTGTTGGGATTTCAATGGGCTCCCACCTCACATGGGGGTGCGGGGTTTTTCTTGCGGCTCTGACCAGGATTTAACGGAATCATTTCACACTCTGCGCTTAAAATCTTTACAAGGCTCTCCACTGCTAGAAGGATAAAGAACAAAACACATACGCAGTCCACAAGACCCTGAGAATTGTCCACTTACATCGTGTACCAGCTCCTCCCCACCCTAAAAGGCCCAGCGTCCATGCCCCGGGTTCACGCCACTCTCCTTCCTACCCCAGGACCTTTGCACATGCTGCTTCCTCTGTCTTCCCATCCTTCGCCTGGTTAATCCTGCTCAGCCTTCGGATCCCAGCTCATTTTTCTCTTTCTCAAGGCAGCCTTCCTTTCAAAGGCCCTCATCTGTGCCTTCCCGGTGTCGGGCACCTTGCCTCCTGACAGTTACTTTGAATTGTAAGCATATGCAGGACAGCGTCTTGGTTTTTTCTCCACTGCCTTCGCAGGGCTTGCATACAGCAAGTGCTCAAATAAAAACTTGTAGAGCAAACAAACGGGTGAACCCCGCCGGGGGTCGGCATGCCACGGATTCTCTCAACACCAGGACTTCCCTTTCCCGCGTCCACAGCCCCGACCCATGTCCTCCCAGCTTGTCTCAAAATCTGCTCGCACGTCCGCCTTTGGGTGTGCATGGCGCCCGAGGCAGGAGACCAAGCTGAGAAAGACTATGGGCTCTAGGGTTGGGTCCGCGTTCGAGTCCCGGTTCTGCCCCTCCAGCCTGTGCCTTGCTAGATTCGTTGTTGTTGGATGGTTTGCCAGTTGGAGTCACCTTCCAGGGCCTAGCACAGAACCGGGAAGCTCTCGTGTGAGGTAGGCACCCAATAAAGGAACGCCGCATAAATGAGGATGCTCAAGTTCAAAGAGAAAAACTTGCTGGCGATGCCCCAGCTGGTCTGAGGAAAATGCAGCAAATGGCAGCCTCCTTTCCCCCACGGGTCCTGAACAGAGGCCCAGGAGACACCTAAGCTATGCCCACGTGAGCAAACGACTTGTCTTCTGGCTTAGATGATCACACCGTGTACTTACTAGCCACCGGGCGTGATCTCGCTGAATCCCCGTAACAACTCATCCCAGCCGGCAGGGTCGTTCCCATTTCGAAGATGGGGAGACGGAGGCACGGTGCGCTCAAGCAACTTGCCAAAGGTCGCCCAGCGGGTAAGTGGCAGAGCTGAGAACCGAACGCAAGCCTGTTCAACCGTGCAGACCAAGGTCTTGGTCCCTACTCCAAAATCAGACCGGAGTGAGGCAGGCTACAGGACACGGGTGTAGAAGGTGCTGCTGTCGTTCTCTGGGGCCGTGGCATCTACTAGGCTGGCTCATCACCCAACTCCATCCCAGTGTCTTGTGCTGGAGGGTCTTTCTGCAGGCGAACCACCCGACAGCCAGAACCCCGCCTCGTAATGCCCCCGCCAGCCTGCTTTCTGCAGACGGCTGGCTCCCGAATGAGATACACGCGACGGAAGCAAACGTCCCAAGTCGGACGCCGAGCACAGACAGAGGTGCTCTGGTTTTTCAGCAGCAGCGTTAGCCCGTTTGCAGCTGCGCACCACGCCCCCCTTAAACAGATGAGAACACTGAGGCCAGAGATGGAACCGCTCACTGGCTGTTGTCAAGAGACCGGCACTGGAACACCCAGATTTGCCTGGGTGTTTCAAAGAGTGTTTATTTCCTGAGCTCCCACCATGTGCCAGATAGTCTTCTAGGTACGGGAAGATGTCACTCACTCAACACCGTAAGAAATGAAGAGTTCCGTCTCAGAGAATTTTCAGACACCTGAAGCATCGTACACAGAAACATTTACCAGTTAACCACGGGGACTGAAGTATTTTATACAATGAATGATTCTTCACCCTTCGCTCTGCCAACCGAATGGGGCTCACTGGTCCTTAACGCCATCACAGAAGCCAGCACCTTTGCTGTTCTCCGATAGGCCACACGGTGTGACACTGAGTGGGAGAGAAGAGGACAGAAGGGGACAGAGGATTCCAAGCAGGTTCCAGGCTCTGTGCTGACAGCAGCGAGCCTCACGCAAGGCTCGATCTCACAAACCGCGAGATCATGACCCGAGCCCAAGTCGGATGCTTAACGGACCAAGCCACCCTGGCGCCCCTTCATGCTCATTTTTATAATCTCTTCATCTGTACCTTGTTCTCAGGCTGCCAGCTGTCACTCCTGGCTGCGGTCACCATGTTTTCTCTACCCACCCACACACGTCCAATCTGCTCCCTCTAGAGGCTACAAGTCTGGGAAATCAGGTCACCGAGCTCGTCAGAATGGTGTGCAAAGTATGAGTAAATAGTCTCTGAGCGAGAAATGCTGGCTCTTTCCTGATAGAGACACTGTGGCAATTGAATGGGATGCCTTTCTTGTTCTATTTTTTTATATAGCAGAGTTTCCAGGAAATACGGCCGCAGTTATTACGGTGTTACGCTTAAAAGCTTTATGAGAATGAAAGCAAGTCCGATGGTTCCAGAGATTCTGGATTTTCTCTTTGTCCCACAGGATGGGCATTCAAACGACAAAGAACCCAGGCCATTCGCTCATCAATGGACACCTTGCGCAGGGAGACATCAGGGCCATCCCAGCACAGTAGGGCTCACCTTGGGGACAATCTAAGAGAAGGAGAAACACGAATGTTCTGCCATCTCCAGAAACTACATGGTTCATCATGGCAAACGTCGTGTGGCCCCAGCTTCCTGGAGGTCCAGGGGCTGTGAATCTGCCAATGCACACAGTCCTAGCACCTCAGGCCCATGTGAGTCAACTGCCCTTCAGTGTCCTGGGGGGGGGGGGTGACCCTCTGGCCATGCACGGTCACTCACTCCCACCCAGACCGCAGCCTTGCCCACAGACCTGCACTGGCCATCATCAGGCCTGTGAGAACGGAGCCCGGTCTGGCTGGTGACACGCCCACGTTAATAAATCACAGGGAAGAGAAAGCAGCCTGCCTCTGAGGGGTTCCTGAAATAGCTCATCGCCTCCACCTGGGAAAGCCAGTGGCCACACAGCAGAGGGGGGACACAGGAGAGGCCGGGCACACAGGTTTTGGGGTCAGACAGACCTGGGCTCAAACCCCAGCTCTGCCCCTTACTGGCTGTGTGACCCTGCTAAGCGAACGAACCTCTCTGAGCCTCCGTGTTCTCACCTGAAGAGACAGGGGTCCTTTAACTCACAGGACTGACTGTCACAAGGACTCAGTCAGAGAACAGCAGTGAAGCTCTGATTCACCCTACAAACGGAGGCCAGGAGGATGATTCCCATTAGCATCACCATCATTATTCTCATCCTCAGGAGGGTCCGCAGAACAGGATCCTGCAGGACAACCCTGGAGCAGAGGCATAGCCCCTACGCCTACGAGAAAGAAAATGGGACCATCAAAGGCCTTACTGGTAAAGTCCTTAGCAATTACGTATCATTCCTCTCCCATTCTCCAGATGGAAAAACCGAGGCCCAGAAAGGGGAAGAGACTTGCTCAAGGCCACAAAGTCAAAGGGTGGCAGAGTGGGGACCCGGATCCTTCACTTCCCATCCGGAAGCCCTTCTCGTCACCTGCACTCGTGGGGCTACACAGAGAATTTAAAGGAATCAGCAACCTTAACAATATACCTGGGAGCTGTGCTAGAAACTTGAACACCTGGACGTGAGAAGCACACGGGGCCGGGCCCTCCTGCCGCCTAGGACTCCAGGATGCATTTGTTGGAGTTGGAGGTGAGAAGAGCACCCAGCTATACTCCAGTCGCCAGGTATTAAGACCCTAGTCACCTGCTTCCCACTGGCTGGATGGCCCTGGAGTGTCTTCCCTTCTCTGGGTCTACATCTCCCCATCTAAGAATTCTCCAAGCTCATAAACCTCTGGAGGTGCTACCCTCTTCCTGAGCCCCTGGAGGCAAGCCCTATGTACCACCTGATCCACAGTGATTCAGCCAAGTGCACTGACTTCTTGCCTCCCCACTCCTGGCTGACGCCCAGGACCCTGGCTGGGCTTTTCAGCTCGGAGGTCGGCAATTTTTTTTCCTGTAAGGATCTGATACTAAATATCTCAGGCTGCGCAAGCCATATGGACTCTGCCACAACTACTCAGCTCGGCAGTTATCGCCGGAAAGCAGTTATAGACAATGTATTAACGAATGGCTCACCTGTGCCCCAATAAAACTTTATTTATAAAAGCAGTCGGTGGATTGGAGTTGGCCTGTGTTTACCAAGCTCTGTTCTAAATCGTTCCAAGTGGGGTCCAACACCTCCTCTAGGACTAAGGTAAGTAGCTTTTCCTGGTTTGCATGGGATTCTTCTGGTTTTGGCACTAAATCCCGCCTCCTGAAATACCTCACAGTTTCAGACAAAGACGGTTATTACCCGTGACCCCTGGTTTCGGCTACCTCGGCATTGCTTTGGCTATGACATTCAACTGTCTCCTCCATAAGAAAGAAGAGGAAGAACACGAGGAAGAAAAGATACCGTTTATTGGGGTTTCCCACGTGCCAAGCACAGTGTGAAAAGACTTAGTCAACATGACAACCTTTGATTTTTCAACAGCCAGGTGGGAGGGCTGAGGCTGCTCCCAGGAAGAGGTCAAGACTAGGCTGGATCCCAGTCTCTTCTGCCTCTTTCCTCCTCTCCAAACTGTAGGCGCCTGAAGACAGAACTGGGGTCTCTTACCTCTGTATCTTCTGTGCCCAGCACAGAACAGGACAGTTGTAAGATTCTGAGCCAATACGGATTATCAGCAATCACTGATGCTGAATGAATGAATGTGGGAATGAATGAATGAATGAACAAATCATTCCTCGATCTAGACAGACCCTTCCCACTTCGATGACATGATTCATTCCTGCCTATCCAACCTCCAGGTGCATTACATGGAAAAGGCCAAATGTATGCTATGCTGTCAGTCCTGTCAAAAATGCCTGTGGGCACTGGGGAGGCACTATGACATCATCGTCTTTAAACACGTGTCTCTGGGGGAGCCTGCTTGGCTTGGTCACTTAAGCGATCTGCTCTGAATGTCAGCTCCGGTCATGACCTCATGGTTCACAAGATCAAGCCCGGCATCGGGCCCTGCACTGACAGCACAGAGCCTGCTTAGGACTCTCTCTTTCCCTGTGTCTCTGCCCCTCCCCTGCTTGCGCTCTCGCTCCGTCTCAAAATAAATAAATACGCATGAAAAAGATTTTTGAAAAAATGGTCTATGACGTCGGGGATCTGGGTGCAAATTCCCCGGATGCCTCTTCTGGGCTGTGAGATGGGGCAATCTGTGGTAGATTACAGTAGAAGACAATAACAGAAAAGTACCTCCCAGGGCATTGGGGCATGATGTCTGGTCAGCACTTCCCAAAACATCATGTGTCATCATCCTTATCACCGCTGAGGTTGAGATGAGCAGAAAGCAAGGTAGGAAGGGGGATATCCACGGTCGGAAGTACAGGTACTGATGACGCAGCGAAAGAGGAGGAAATACAGACTGCTGGTAACTGCATCGGTTAGCTACAACCACAGTAACGGTGCGTAACAAACAACCATAAAACCCCAGGAACGCGCAATAAGGAGCACTGACCTCGCTAACCCGCTTGTGGCCAGCAGGAAGGAGCTTGGCTGAGCGAGGCTCTTTATTGAGGTTTGGGCTCAGGGTGGTCGGACTTGTGTTCATTCTGGGGCCAGGCTGAGGGGCACCAGCGGCCTTGGGGGAGCTCTTCCCTTCGCCACGGCAGAAACGCACAAGGCCCCTCGAGACCTAAGCTTGGAACGGACCCGCAGTCACGTCCACCTCCCGCTAATGACCAAAGTCAGTCACGTGGCCAAATCCAAAGTGAAGGAGCACCCTGAGGGAGAAAAATGGCAGAGCCTCACAGCTAAGGGCAGGGGTACAGGCCACTGATGCTTCTATACCCCAATCACCAAACACCAGCCAAAGCTCGGAAAGGGGGCCCGACGCCGGCCCTGCCCTCCTCACCGGCTTCCTGTCCTGCCCCTGCCTATCAGCATGCGGTCAAAATCTGGAAGAGACCCCAAGCGCTCAACACTTACAGTCCTTGGGGACCCCATCCCCATCTTCCCAACATCTGGACCTGCTCCGGGGAGCCATTAATCTCAGGCAATTTCTTTCCTCACTTGATTTGTTTATTTAAGGAAAACAAGTTGCTCCTAATTAGAAACACTGCTGTCGAGACGTTCAGTGCATCCTAGGCTGCCTATTTTCAGACCTTCTGCCTAAAATTATACCTGCGCTCTTAACATCTGTGAGTTTTTCAGCAACCGTCCTGAGCGTGGGCTTTGGGTGAGAGAGACCCGAGGTGCCTGGGGGGGGGGGGGGGGCGGTACAGGGACTTCAGAGCAGAGGCACTTGAAAAACTGCACACACAACGTCACGACAACCTGCTCGGAGCTGGCACAGATCACTGAAGCAACACCTGGTGGGTGCACAGCACAACACGGTCCCAACTTGAGGGGGGGGGGGGCAGGGCGAAGAGTGGTTTTATTGTTTTTTTACTGTTTTATTTCTTTTTGAGAGACAGAGTGTGAGCGGGGGAGGGGCAGAGAGAGAGGGAGACGCAGAATCCGAAGCGGGCTCCAGGCTCCGAGCTGTCGGCCCAGAGCCTGACGCAGGGCTCGAACTTGCGGACCGTGAGATCACGACCTGAGCCGAAGTCAGACGCTTAACTGACTGAGCCCCCCCAGGCGCCCACAAAGGGCAGTTTCAAAGGTTCAGAGATGTTTTCTGTTGAGAAGCTCTTGGTAGTGCTTACACCCCCCCCCACACTCAGACATATCTACAGAGACACACATGCTCAGAACACACACACACACACACACACACACACACACACACACACACACACTATACACACAGAAATCCTACCAGCCCCACAGACAGGAAAATACACCCCGGGCACACACACACTCAGAAACTCACTCATACACAGCAGATGTGTGCAAAAGGTACACCGCAACCCCCCAAACACACGTTCAGAGACACCTGCACACGGACACACGCTCAAATGGACGCTGCAACGAACACACCAGTACCGACCCTCAGAAACACACACGTACACGCAGAGATACAATCAAGCGTGCAATGCCACACACAGGCACACACGCCCTCAGAGATACACGCATATACACACGGGGATGCACAAAAAGTTTACCCTGCCACACACACAGGTAGACACCCACAGAAACACACACAGACACAGACGAGCTCACAGAGGTTGCACCCCAACAACCAGGTCCACACACATACACAGAGTCGGGCAAGTGTGCAACGCTGTATACACACGTGCACAGACACAAAGGCACCCTGGAAGACGTGCAGGCTCTCAGCGCGTACCACAAGTCCACACCACATCCTTGCACACGCGTGCAGGCGCTCACAAACACCCACACACACAGGTGCAGGCAGCTCGCACAGCTGCTAAAGCACGTCGCACCCAGGCAGACCCGCCTGGCCTCTCCGACACACGCATCGCCACACAGACCCGCCAGACCCGCGTGTGCAGCCGAGCGGCCGGGCACCTGCCCGGTCACAGACACACGTCCAACTCGCATACACCCAACGGCTGCACGCTCCCAAGTGTGCACACACACCCACACCTGCTCTGACTCACGCAGGCACCCGTTCCCTCGCAGGCACATGCACACACACACACACACACACACTCGTAAATCCACGGACATGCACTCTCACAAGTACACACCCAGCCTGACACTATTCACATGCGCACACACACGTAAGGTTTCTATGTAAGTCAGACTCCCGTGAGCCCATGTGCACAAACCTGCGTGAGAACGCACTCGTTTACACACGCGCTCACACACGGCATCGACACACACACACCCACGTCCTACTCCGCCAAGAAAACAAACTGCTCATTAGAGTCCTAAAAGTCAAGGCCACGGACTGAGCAAGCTCCCCGCAGAACTGCCTCTGCCCGAGTCCCTACCGCACGCCCATGAACTCACTCTGGGGCGGCCGAGGTGAGGTCTGCCTTCCCCACCAGCGGGCTCAGCATGGACCCAGGGGAGCCCTAGCGTGGGGAAGGACACAGATGTCCCAAGCCTCGGAACCAACTCAGAGAGAAAGAAGACTGACCCATCTACTGCCTTTCTCCGCAATCTCAGAAACCCTTCTCCCTTACCCCCCCCCACCCCCCACCCCCCCAACACAGCACTTTCCCTGGCACAGCTGTTCCTGTAGGGAACAGCAGCTTCGCCTGTTCCAACAGCCTCAGCAGACCGGGTGCCTGACATCCAGACGCACTGAACTTCCTGGCCCCGGGTCCCTACACAGCCGCAAAGTTGAAGCCATGGAGACAGCTTACCTCCACCTTCTGTTGTCATGGCGACGCAGCAGCTGGGTGCAGGCATCCCTCCCAGACCTCCCCGAGCTCCCCTCTAGGAGCTGCTGGCCCAGCGGAGCTCTTAAGAGGAAGCAGTAAGGGGGTGGGGATTGCAGGTGTCAGCTGATTGGAGAGAACAAGGGCCCTGCCCCCCCCCCCAGTCGCCATCACCTGGCGCTCAGGTGGGACGGGGACAGCCTCCCCGGGGAAAACGGCACCCGCGCGCTCACACACGAGACCCGAAAACAGACAGCCCTGCTGCTGCCTGCCCGTGTCCGTGGAGCCCCAGTCCTCACCAGACTCTACAGTAAGCACTTTCCACGCACCATGTCGGTCCCCCACCCACACCCTTCCTAACAGGAACAGGGAACTCCCCGCCTTACAGAGACGGCCGAGGTTCGGAGGGCGAAGCGACTGGACGCACGCACTCAGACGCCTCTTACACACCGAACTACATTACGGGGTTTTGAAAACCTCATCCCTGACGAGCGCTCAGGGCCGAAGAGCGTCTGCACTAGGACCTCCGAGGACGCACGCGTGAAATCTCTCCATCTTGCAGAGGCGGCAACCGGAGCCCAGGGAAGTCTAGCGATTTGCCCAAAGTCACACAGCAAATGGACTGCAGTCTGGCAGCTCTGTCTTCTGACCCACAGACGAGGCTGCCCTGGGCCAGCGAGCACCAGCCTCTGACCTCAGGTCTCCGCAGCCCAGGGAGGCAGCTCCTAGCAGGGTCCCAGGTCAGAATCCTAAGCAAGAACAGAAGGTCCTGAGACCCCTACCTCAAGAACAGTCCCAGCATCGCACAGCGATGCCATTCCCCGGAGGCAGAGGCCCAGCCCAAGCAGGACCAGCGAACTATTTCCACCCTTCAGGTCACAGTCAGAAGCACTTCCGTCCATCGAGATGACCCGAGCCCTAGGCTGGAGCCCGGCTAAGAAGCACGATGCATCTAGAAGGCTGTGACCACTGGGGTGGCTCCAAAATGATCCTCAGAGACCAGGTGGCCTCTGTAGACCATGCTTCTCATTAGGAGGAAGAATAATCTGGCCGAACTCAATGAGCTATGTGCCGGGCTCGGCAGAGCCTCGAGGGATCTAGATTGTGGGGGGACTACCCACTTCCCCAGAGCCACAGATGACGATGCCAGGAGCCTCTACCCAGCTGTCCATTCCAGCCCCTTTTCCACACAAAGTTGGTCCCTCCCCAGGCTCTGAATGGTCTCATTGAGCGGCCCAGGTAACTTCCGCCGTCTTTTGCTCATCTAAGGAGCTGCAGTTAATGGGAGGTGATCCCCACCTCTCCTAGTGTATCCGCCAAGGAGAGGAGTTTCTTCCTGGGATGACACTTGGGGCCGTGGGATTCTGACTGCGTGGGTCCCCCTGTCCCCAGTCCTCTCCTCGCCTCCTGACACACACAGGGCAGGAATGCACAGAAGCAAGCCTGCAAAGCACTCACACAAAGCCCGTCCCCTGGGCAGCGCTGGATGCCGGCCAGGAAACCGCATGCACCCCAGCATCACCGCAACAAGCACCTCGTAAAGCCAAACTGGAAACATGACCAGCTCCTTCTCCCTCGGTACTCTGAACTGGCCGAGAAAGGGGGTAATTCGTGAATTAAATTAAAGGGGCCCACCGCCTTCCCCGTGGCCCAGCTGAGCCTGAGAAGCCTCGAGTGCCTGCCTGCCTGCCTTTGGGGACCCATTGGGATGCCCGCAGGAAGGCCGCCCGGAGGAGCCGGAATGTCCCACCCTCTGCCAGAGGAGAGAAAGTTTGTCATTTACCAACGCTGGGTTGTCACCACTCGCTCGGCTTTTCGCTACACACCTGACTCCGGGCGCCGAGCCCCCAGCCTGCGGGGAAGCGGCTGGACCTGGAAGCCCGGTCTGGGGGCGGCAGGAATCTTTCGCAGCAGCTCGGCGCCCCGCTCCCCTCTGGAGCCCTCCCGCCCGGTCGGGGCGCCTCAGCCCTTACCTGGGGTCGCGGCCACTTGCAAACTCTGCCAGCGGATCCCAGCAGGCGCCGGGGTCTCCCTCCGCGGCTCGCGCGTCCCGCTCGGCGCGCCCGCTCCGTGGGCGCCTTCCCGGCTGCCAGCTGCTGCAGTGGCATCAGGGAAAGCCGAGTCCGGATTTCCTCGCTGGCCGCCGAGCCCGCTCCGGCCGGGGCCCCGGGGGCGGGGGGGGGCGGCTAGCTCTCCGGGGCCGGCGCGAGGGGCGTCCTGCGCGCCGCCAGCGGGAAAGTGGAAGAGTGTGCGTCCTGGATTGCAGCAGCGGCGACAGCGGCGGCCGGGGGACGAGGAGGCGGTGGCGACGCCAGCCGGCGAGCCGGGGAGGCGGGCGGGCGGCGGCGCGAAGTGGAAGCCGGGCTCCCGCGAGCCTGGCGCCCGGGCGGGCGGGCGGGCGGCACTGCGGGCGCCCCGCGCCGCGACGAGGCCCCGCGCGGGCACCCGGCCCGGGGAGGGCGAGCCCGGGGCGCGCCGGGCGCGGGCGGCGGCTGGGCGCGGGGCTCCGGCCGCCTCGCCTCCCGCTCGCCGCCTCGCGCGCCGCCTCGCTCGCCGCCCGGACTTCCCGTCTCCGGCCCGAGCTCCCCGCGCCGCCGCCGCCGCCGCCGCCGCCGCCAGCAGCGCGCCTCGACCGGGCGCGCTCCTCGCGCGGAGCCACAGCACCGCCGCCGCTTAACTCCTTGCGTGCCACCCGGTCTTCCCGCAGCCGCCAGGCCTCCCGGCCTCGGTCTGCCCGCCTGTAAAATGGGCTCGCAGACCCGCTTCCGGGGTGGTTTGGAGAATTAACGGAGCCGATGAGGCGAAGGGCCAAGCTGCTGGCATTGAGGAAGCGCCAAATAGCTGGCAGAGGGTTTGCTCCTGCTGCTGCTGCTGCTGCTGCTGCGTTCAGGAGGCTTCGCAGGTTACCTTGCAAATAGCAACTGCCACAAAGGGCAGTTGGGTCCGTTGGTACTTCGTCTCTTGTTGTTACAGGAAGTAGGCTTACGCTGTGTGACCTCGAGCTGATCACTTACCCTCTCTGAGCCTGTGGCAGAAGATTCCTTCTGAGCTCTGTGACCCTGGGTCTCAGCACCCCTCTGAGCCTCTGGATCGTCCTCTGTAAAGTGGGAGTGATAGAGATACTGCCCACCTTCAAAGGAACTCCAGCAAATCTCCCGGAAGGGAGCTGCTGTCCTGGGAACCACCATGGAGAGAGAGCCTCCTAAATGCCAAGCACCTGGCCAATGTAGTTTCAAATACATCATCGCCTTAAGTCATGGAAACCGCCCTAGGAGGAAGCTAGTTCCAAATCCAGTTTTTCAGATGAGAGATTTGATTCCCGCCCCCCTCCCCCCAGGGGGGTTAAGAAGTTCACCCGAGTTAGCCCGGTGAGAAGGTGTCAGAGCTGGTCCCCGGACCTTCTGACTCCAAAACCAGTATCTGTTAAGCCTGGGACTGAAGGGGAAGCCCTACCATGGCCTACTGTTTGTTGGGAGTGGCAGCAGGAATTAGCAGCTGCATCACTTTAATCAGAGCACATTTTTTCCCAATTAGAAAATTAATTCTTGTCTGATGTAAGTATTTCAGAAAATAGCAAATCACGTGAAGGAAAGGAAGTCAACTCTATTCCCACCATCCAGAGGTAATGATTAGTAAGATCTTGATGGAGCTCCTCGGATCTCGTTTCCATACCTGCACGCAAAGGCGGTTGGCGCAAAGGGCATCATCCCGTGGGCACCATTCTGCATCAGGGGATGGGGAGTGCAACTCATGAATCCTCTGCTAAGGCTGTGCCCCCCCCCCCCGTTTCCCCCAACCCCAACAACTCCAGATGCAATTACCCTGCTGCTCCAGTAAAAAGCCTACCAGGGGGGCACCTGGGTGGCTCAGTCGGTTGAGCTCCTGACTCTTGGTTTCAGCTCGGGTCATGACCTCCAGGTTCGTGAGTTTGGACCCGGAATTGGGCTCCGAGCTGATGGCATTGGAGCCTGCTTGGGATTCTCTCTCTGTCTCTCTCTCTCTCCCTCCCTCTCTCTCTCTCTCTCTGCCCCTCCCCACTCATTCTCTCTCTCTCTCTCTCTCTCTCTCTCTCTCTCTCAATAAATAAATAATAAATAATTTTTTAACAAAGAAAAGAAAGCCTACCAGGCTGGAGATTGGGGCATCGGACCCAGTTACCACTGGACAAACCCTGCTCTGACACCTTCCATTCTCCCACCGCTCCTGTGCTCTTAGAAATCCAATTCACTCATTTGCCTGGGGTGCTGACACTTCGGAGGTCACACACACCTCCTAGCCTGCCCAACCCCATCTGGAGCAAAGCATTCCCACCCGGCCAGCCCCAGAGGGACAGAGGCAGGACAGGGTCTTAAAAGTGCAGGCGACCTACATTCACATCTGGCCTCTGTCCCGAGCAGCTGTCAACTCTCAGAGCCTCTGGTTCATGTCCACAACCTGGGACGGAACACCAACCCCCTGGAGTCGTTGCGAGGATTACGTGAGATAAAGACCAGCAGACGCCCAATTCACAGCAACTGTTGCCAACAACTGTTGAGTCCTTCCTAAGTGACAGGCACAATTCCCACTAATGCTTCCCAAGCACCTCAGGTGATAGGTATTGGAATTAGTCCATTTAGAGAGGAGGAAGCTGAGGCCCGGGGCGATGAAATCCTCTGTCCAAGGCTGCACGGCAAGCTCATGGCAGAGTTTCGATCAGACCCCAGCTCTTCTGGCCCCTGCCCACCCGGTGGCCAGCACGATTCCAAAAGGCAGAGGCAGCACCTTTCTCACGTCCTCCCGGTTCCTCCCCAACTCAGATCCCCCTTGCTCTGTCTAGGGGACAAACCTCCTCCTAGCCGAGGTCTAGGGACTGACACCTCGCCAAGGTGAGGCAACTGACACCTTGCCCTCTGCAAGGTGGTGGAGATCTGGGGAAAGCCCTACTGCTCTCCAGCCGCCCCCAGTCCGGTGCTACCAAAGCCCACTTCCCCCTACCCCTCCCGAACCCCCCTCAGGAATGGGCATCGGGCCCGTGGAGAAGCGGAAAGAGACTTGGAATCAAACAAGTGAAGTTCAAGTGCTAGGCAAGTGTCTTCGGGTTGGGCACTCACCCTTTAGAGTCGGCTTCGTTGTCCACGAGAGGATGGACAATGTCTTCCCCGACTCTTCCTAGGCGTCTGGGAAAATTATGCATTGGAAACCACTCTGAGAGCGGCACAATCTGTAGACGCGTTAACAGTGATGTTAGAGTCTGTACAGGGATCGTCACACAAGCACATAAGGACAGAGCATCGTGGCATTTTGTAGCAGTGAAAAGTGGGAGGCTCTGGAGACAAGTATGTTTTCCTCCATACAGACGTCCAGTTGACCCGAAACCATCTTTTGGAAGAAGTGCCTTTCCCCCACCTGCCCTCTGGGGTCAACTCGGTCAGAAAGCCCATGCCGCCATGTTGGGGGGTGGGGGGAGAGGGCTGCTGGTTCTGCTTCACCCCCTGGCCTAATTCTTGGGGTTCCCAGGGCCCCCGACAAACATCGTTTAGCCCCACCGCTGGCCTTTGAAACCAGGAGATTGTGATTAGCTATAAAAAAATGAGTGGTAAAGCTGGAGGGTTTTTTTGTCTAAAACACACACAGCCCGTTTGGGCAGGAAGCAGCAAGGTCTGCTTCGTCTAGACCCAACCACTGGACAAACTCTAATTGTTGCTGAGGACTGGCTCTGCTCACTCCTTATCCAGGCCATCATTTGTGTTCCAGGTGGCTGAGGGGAACCTCCTCCTCTCCCCACACCTTCTACTTCAGCTCAGAATCTTACTGTTTCTGGCCCAAGTCTGTTGCAGCATTCACGGAGGAAAGAGAAGCAAGAAAGCAATCCTTGAAATAAATTATAAAGATCAAAACGGTGATGTAAGAGAGTTTCCGTGCGTAAGATCAGGTAACACCTCTAAGCTACGTTTGTAAAACAAGTCGCTAACCAATGCATCACCGTCCTTTGAGCCACAGCGTCTAAAAATAGGATTTGCTCTAATTTCCTGAGTAGCTGGTGTAAGTGGGGAGAATGTTAGAGTAATGAGCGGGCTGTGTCCGGTGGTAAGTAAGTCCCCTTTGATTGTATTTTTCTCAAGTCGAGAGGAGGGGACTGGCCTCCGGAAATGTCAGGCCAATCCTAGCAGAGCTCAGAGGGTTAACACGAAGGAGGCTAGAGTCAGCCAGAGCTCGGTGGCCTTGGGTAAATTAATTAACCTCTCTGGGCCTCATCTTCCAAAAGCCAGAGGATAGTGGCTCCAACCTTGTGAGGGTTTTGTGCGGATTAAACGATAGGCATGTATAGACCGTATCACAGAGCTACTTGCATTGCGCACGTGAGGCACGATCTATTATCATGGAGACGACAAATCCGAGGCAAAGTACGGATGCCATTCATTCAGGGCTCTGGACAGAATTCTGGAATTCAAGCCTGTGTGGCTTTCCCAGAATCCAATTTTTTTTCTTCCAGGCACTAAACAACTGACTCACGCGTTGCTGTTAATGTGTGGAAGAGAGAACGAGATCGAGAAAAGGGGCTTGCAGAGGTCACTGTGACTTTGCACTAGGTGCAGATACACAGTGGAGGAGGTCCCGTAATTGTAAGGGGTTTGGGCATGATGCCCAGGATGGGCTGATCACCTCCTCTGCAATCCTGCATCTCTGCTTTCTGCATGGAATCTCCCTCTGCTCCCTGGCCCCTCCATTCAGAGCCCTCCTGTGAGTCCCCTGCATCCCCCTCTCCCATCCCATAGTGGTTGGTCTGCACACAGACTCCCGGAGTTCAAGAGCTGTGCCTTTCAGCCACTTTTGCGTCCCTGGCACTACGGTGCTGGGCACGTAGTAGGCTCTCTTAGTCCGTTCGGGCTTCAGCAACAAAAATACCGAAGACTGGGTGGCTGACGGACAAATAGACATTTATTCCTCCCAGTTCCGGGGGCTGGGAAGTCCAAGATCAAGGCGCCAGCAGATTCAGGGTCTGGTGAAAGCCCACTTCCTGGTTCACAAACAGCCATTTTCTTGCTGTGTCCTCTTACGGTGGAAGCGGCCGAGGGATTTCTCTGTGGTCTCTTTTGTAAGGGCAAGAATCCCATCCATGAGGGCTCCACCCACGTAACCTACTCACCTTCCAAAGGCTTCACCTCCCTGGACTATCTATCACATTAGGAATCAGGTTTCAATGTATGAATTTTGGAGGAACACACACATTCAGTCTAGAGCACAGGTGCTCTGGAAAAAAAAAGGATGAATTAATCAACCTGTCCAGTCTGATTGCAGGGAGACGCAGATTAAACGAAAATCTGGTATGATCAGGAGAATTGACCCATTAAAAATTCAGTACAAGAGGCAACGGCACGTAAAAGTGGAAGAATGTATACTGCAGCACCTTTTAATGGCAGAACGCTGGAAAGAATCTGAACGCCCAACAGCAGAAGAGAGGGATCCATTCTGGTATTTTCTTAAAGGGAAGGCACCATACAGCAGTGAAAATTAATGAACTCGAACTCCATGTATCATCATGGATAAATCTCAAAGATTACAGCATTGAGTGAATAAAAAAAGCTAGTTGCAAAAGGATCCACACGTGATAATACCATTTAATAAAGTTCAAAACTATGAAAAACAATTCAGTATATTTTTACGAGCACACACATGTGGAGTACAAGCATAGATACCGTGAACACCAAGTTCAGGAGAGGTGTTATTGCTATCTGGGTTGGGGAAGGGTGGGGAGATGGCAGAGAGCTTTAACGGTTTTTAGTGTGCTATTTCTACTGCAGTTTGGTGGACACATAGAAGTTTTATTGTTTTCTGGACTTTTCTGTGTGCCTGAAATACTTTATCAAAGAAAAAGAAACTGGTAGCAGTTGAAAGTAAAGACCTAACTCCAACCCCCGTTCTGATATTTGCTGTGTGTCTCAAATAAGGGATTAAACCTCTCTGAGCTTCAATTTCCTGAACATTAGAATAGGGATAATAAATCTTGGAAGAATTAAATGAGGTTATGGGTGTTGGGGCACCTGGGTGGCTCAGTCGGTTAAGCATCCGACTTAGCCTCAGGTCATGATCTCATGCCTTGTGGGTTTGAGCCCCGCATCAGGCTCTGTGCTGACAGCTCAGAGCCTGGAGCCTGTTTCAGATTCTGTGTCTCCCCCTCTCTCTGTCCCTCCCCTGCTCATGCTCTGTCTCTCTCTGTCTCAAAAATAAATAAAAACATTTAAAAAAAATTTTAATGAGATTATGGGTGTAAATTGTTTACAGAAATGGAAGCACTCAACAAATGATAGCTATTTGTATTTTATATCATAATTGTCAATGGCAGTTAATTTGAAATTGTTTGAGAATCGGAGACATCCAAGAAGATCAGCCATCTCTTTTTTTTTTTAAAGATTTCATTTTTAGGGGCGCCTGGGTGGCTCAGTCGGTTAGGCATCCGACTTCGGCTCAGGTCACGATCTCGTGGTCCATGGGTTCGAGCCCCGCGTCGGGCTCTGGGCTGATGGCTCAGAGCCTGGAGCCTGCTTCTGATTCTGTGTCTCCCTCTCTCTCTGCCCCTCCCCCGTTCATGCTCTGTCTCTCTCTGTCTCAAAAATAAATAAACATTAAAAAATAAAAATAAAAAAATAAAGATTTCATTTTTAATTAATCTCTACACCCAACGTGGGGCTCGAACTTACAACCCCAAAATCAAGAGTTGCATGTGTTAACGCCTGAGCCAGCCAGGCACCCCAAAGATCAGCCATTTTTAACTGGTCTTTACAGATGAAACCCCTGAAGTTAGAGAGGTAGGGTAAGCTGTCTGAGGTCGTGGGGAGCATGGGAGGCAGTATTGAGGACGGGAGGGGTGTGGAGGGCCCCCGCTGGGTAAGGCGATGTATGGGGCTTCCCACAAAAACCTGCAGAAACCCTCACTTCCTTCCGGGGAACCCACAATGGTCACACGGGACACCTGCTAAAACAGAGACACAGATCCCAGAGGCAGCGGGACGCATCCTGATGTGGCTTCACCCCTTCCTTTCCTAATCCCAAGGCATATTTATATCACCATGAAAGAGATCGAGAACAATAATGGCTTAAGGGCATCACTTTCTATTTTATACTTTTTTAAATAGTAAAAACTCTGATGCCTAACACATATATGCGTGCATCTTCAAAAATACACCAACGAGAATGCACTATTTGTAACAGCCCTGAAACTGGAGACAACCCAAACGTCCATTGGTGGAAGAATGGACAAATAGTGTTGGATTCCTTCAACAGAATACTCTCCAGCAATGAGAATGAACACACGTCTGTCACCACGACCACACAGATGAATGTCACAAACGGTGCAAACAAAACCAACCAGCCCCAAAGTTGCTGTCTGCTGATATTCCTATAAAGTTCACTGCAAAAGTAACCAGGATGCCAGAAGTCAGAACAGTGTTTATGCTTCAGGGAGAGGTTGGAAATACGTCTGGTGTGGCGTGGGGGGTGGCGGGGGGGGGGGGCTCTTCCGGGAACTGAAAGTGTTCCTTTTGTTGGTCTGACTACTGGCTTCAAGGGTGTGTTCTTGTGAAAATGCATGAGCTGTATGCATTGTTTGTACGCTTATGGTCATATATTACACAATTAAAATGTTTAATGTAAACCATTTGCCAATCGTAGTATTTCACCCTTTATTAGTTACCGATGCTTATGCACGGTCATGGAGGGAGCCATGTAATAAAGAGGGTAACTGTGGGCTTCTAAATTGACATCCTCTCCTAAGCCTTGACCTTGAACATAGCAGCTGAAACCAGCTTTCATTTCAGGCTCACTGAAAGGGGGATTGTCTGCGGAGGACCCAGCCAGGTGGAGACAAGGGCCATTACTCAGGACATCTGATCCAGAGAGACAGGCAAACCACCCAAATTATCTGATTTGGCAGGTCCCCGGGATCGGATGACCCAGATAACGGTCAAACTGCCATGAAGACACCACACATCCCAGCCAAAATACCCATGAGGTGGACCCTTCTCCCAGAGCCATACTTGTGGGCAGAGCAGACAGCGACCTTTGCCACCCCCCCCCCGCCCCCTCCGCCAAGGTCTCATTTCTGCAAGAGAAGCTTTGGAATTCTCTGAGAGTCTGCAGCGGCCCCAGAAACGTGAAGCCAATCTGGCCCCCACGGGACTCCAGGCAGGTGCGCTGCTGGTCCTGCACTTCGGCTCTCTCAAGGACCCACTCTAAGCCATTGGGCGTAGATTATCTCATTTAATCCAGCAGCCCTAGGAAGGAAGTCATAACTTCATGACTCCCATTTTCAGCCGTGGAAACAGGCACAGAGGGGTTAAGCGAGTCACCCAAGACTGAACACCAGAAGGGACTGGAACCAACCAGTCACTTTTGAACCCCTTCCCTCACCAGCCATGCCCTGTCCCCTCAATTCTTCCGCCAGGGGCGCTATTCCCCATTTCTCACCCTAGTCACTCACACATCAGGCATCACTGTGAGCCAGGATGTTCTGCTCACCGACTTCAGATCCTCCGCGATGCAGGAAGAATCAGAATGGATGAAATCAGAAGGGCATGGGATTGACGGAGAAAGGCTCCGGAGAGGAGAAAGACAGACGAAGCAAGACTGGACAGGAAGAGGCTTCAGACTGTGGTGCGGGTCTGATACCTGAGAACAGCCCGGGGAAGGAAGATCTGGGCAGGAAGATCCTCAGGCCATGGCTCAGCTCGGCGGCAAGAATATCACCGTGAAATATACCTTTACTTATGTGGAAAAATCATATGCAACAGACCCTGACACATCTTTTACAGAGGGGGGCAGTACTGAGCAGTGACTATCTTACAACATCATTTATTGTGTATTCATTCGGGTATCTGTGCCCCCAGCCTGGGAAGCCAAGGATCCGTATCTTATCTGTCTGTGTATTGTCAGCACTTAGCGAGGAGCTTACACATCATAGGGACTCAATAAGTGCACATTTCTGGGGCTGCCTGGATGGCTCAGTGGGTTAAGCATCCGACTTCGGCTCAGGTCAAGATCTCATGGTCTGTGAGCTCGAGCCCCGCATCGGGCTCTGTGCTGCTGACAGCTCAGGGCCTGGAGCCTGCTTCAGAATGTGTCTCCCTCTCTCTGCCCCTCCCCCACTCATGTTCGGTCTCTCTCTCTCTCAAAAGTAAATAAGCATTAAAAAAATGTTTTTAAATAAATGCACATTTCTGATCCCAAACTGGAGGCACAGCCGTGCGACCCCTGTGCCACATGCATTCGCTGATTTAATCCCTACAACGGCCCCGTGTCGTCAGTACTGTTCCCATCCTCCAAATGGAGAAACTGAGGCCCACCGAGGTGAGGCAACTTTCTTGAACTCGCAGAACTTGGAGGTCTCAGGCCTGGGTTGTCCTGGCTCCACGCTGGGGTTTTTCCACAGGGACATGTGGCTGTCAGGCCCAGCAAACAGGTCATTCCAAGACCCAGGCTAAAATGTAGCCCAATGCCCTCGTTCTCCCCGGAGACTCCAGCCCGGACTCCAGAGAAATGCTTTTGGAAACTAGCCTCTTCTGGCACGTTCCAACTCAGACACATGAGTGTCCTAGGAGGAGAGTGAGCCATGGGCTTGTGGGCTGAAGGGGTTTTTGTTACCTTGGAATTCAGGAGTAGTCAGCCTGACCTAGTTACAGAGCTGTTTTTGCTTTTAAATGTTTATTTTTGTGAGAGAGAGAGAGCGTGCACACACACACAGGGCGGGGGGGGGGGGGTGGACAGAGGATCCGAAGCAGGCTCCACTCTGTCGGCAGTGAGCCTGACTCAGGGCTTGACTCACAAACCTAGAGATCACAAACAGAGCCGAAGTCAGACGCTTAACAGACCGAGCCACCCAAGCGCCCCAGAAGCTTCAGTGTTTTGAAAGTTATTTCTTTCTCATGTCTTCAGTGTTCAACCTTTCTCCATGCAAATGAACTCAGGAGCCACAACACATAACAAGCAACAGCAACAGGGGCGCCTGGGTGGCTCAGTCATTGGGCCTCCGACTTTGGCTCAGGTCATGATCTCACGGTCCATGAGTTCGAGCCCTGCGTCGGGCTCTGTGCTGAGAGCTCAGAGCCTGAAGCCTGCTTTGGATTCTGTGTCTCCCTCTCCCTCTGCCCCTCCCCTACTCTCTCTCTCTCTCTCTCAAAAAATGAATAAACGTTAAAAAAAATTTAAAAAGGAAAAACATTTGTTCCTCGCCTACTGTGGGCAGGTCTGGCGTCTGCTGGCCTGGCGTCAATCACATCCACTTCAGCTTCACAAACTCACAACCGCCCTGCATTTCGGGAATTCCTTACTCCCATTTTCCAGATGAGGAAAGTGAGGCTCAGGGCTCAGGGCAACCTGCCCAGCGCTGGCAAGTGGCTCAGATGAGAACTGGATCCGGCCAGGGCAGGGCCGAGCAGAAGATGGGGAGAGAGGGCACCAGCAGCCTGAGCCCAGCTTGGTGTTTCGCCGCCCACCTTGGAGGCGGCCGGTCCTTCGAGACATATTGGGACAGCCTCATCCTTGCCACCCTGCCTCCTGTCACCAGCTTGGCCATCCTCCAAATCCAGCCACAGCAATCTCTTAGAACATACACGGCTCTGACTACACCACCCCCCTGCTTAAGTCCTCCAAATGGCTTCCTGTTTCTCACAGCTGAAAGCCCAGGCTCCTTCACGGAGCCCGGCCTGCAACCGGGCCTCAAATCTACTTCCTGCTTCCTTTCCCACCATTCCCATGTGCCCTGTCTAGCAGACTCTTCATACCTCCCCACGCTCCTTCACCACCTTGCCTTTCTTTGCATATGCCATTCCCCTCCCTGGAATGTTCTTTCCCTCATTCCGCTTCTCCATCCAACAAACTCCTGCTCGTTTTTCCAGTTCAAATAGTGACTTCCCTTGAGGGGCCTTGGTTTCTAGAACCCCATGGCTTCACTAACACCGCAGGGACAGGAGAGTACAGCGAAACCAGTCCGGAAAATGGAATCTTGTTATCTTCTTTATGCCTTTGGATATAATCCGAGAAGGCAATTCCGCGTCCTTAGTGTAGACAACATGTCTCTCAACAACCATTTACAGAAGCTGGGAGCCCTCCCTCCGCCCTTCCGTCCACGCTGATTCTTCTAGTTGCCCAGAAAAGCATACCCCATCTTTGTGAGAACTGCTTCTTTCCACTCTAACCTTGTGTATCTGGGGGAAGCCATCCGGAAGGAGGAAGGGACACCTTTGGGTCTCGCTTGGCCAGTCTTAGAATCCCAAGGCCCCGCCCACAGCGATTGGTTCAGGAAACGGCACACGACCCAAACTCAGCCAATCAGGGAAATTCCCTGGGAGTTTTCTGACTAGTTGGTGGGAAACAACCCTATTTCGTGTGGTCAGCGCTGATGGGGGAGCATAAGTCAAGGTGACAGGCCACAAACACCCCCACCCCCAAGGTGGGATGTGCGTGACAGTCCTCAGGCACTCCTGGCTGCCCAAGAACAAAGGAAAGGGGAAAACCAATGGTTAACTGAGAGAGATCACCGTCCTGCAGGACATTCGTCTCCATCAGTTTACAAATATCCTAGTAAATTACAAGAAAAAGGTAGTCTTATCAATAGCCTCATCTCCGGAAACCTATAGACTCTGTTTCCTGGAGCCCCCACATCACCCCCCATAGTGATGTGGGGAACAAAGGCAAAAAGGAAATGGCAGGTAAAATTCAATTTCCTTATAACCCGCAGCCCATTGGCAACTGCTTGAGGCCAGCAGAGTAAAATGTTTCCCCAGGAAGTCCCCCGCTGTCTTAATGTTAACGCTTTGCTAGAGGGAAAAACAACCTTAGCTTGACAATAGCTGGGCCTCCACTATCCTGGGAATCTTCTTTAGCATAGGAAAATCGCACTGGAAACTTACCCCGGACTTGACCTCCCCCAAGCTCCCAAGCATATAACAATTCTGTCCTCAGGATCCCTGGGCCGCTCTTCCCACAGGTCCTGTCCCTGTGCTTTAATAAAATCACCTTTTCGCACCAAAGACATCTTCAAGAATTCTTTCTTGGTCGTCGGCTCCAGACCCCACGAACCCCACCATCATCCCAAAGCCTCATCAAGGAGTTTCTATGTTTAGATGTCCAGAGCTACCTGTGATGTTGGTTTGAGTCCAGGGAGGATGACTTACCTTGAGGGAATGAACCTTCACGCAGACGAAAGGCTAAAGAGAAAGTATGTTGTTGAATTAGTTCCTGGCTCCAACCCTCCCCAAGATCAGCTACACCCCTGATCTTTCTACAATTGGGTCATAAGAGCCCATGAAGTCTTTGGCAGGTTCAAGTTCAAGGTGGGTTTTGGTCTCACAACCATAAAGTGTGTTTTGGTCACTTAACAACCCTAGGGTCCTAACAAACAAGGTTTAAAACTCTTTTCAATTACATTATGCAATAATGTAGTCAACAAATATTTATTTATTTTAATGTTTATTTATTTATTTATTTTAATTTTTTTTTTTAACGTTTATTTATTTTTGAGACAGAGAGAGGCAGAGCATGAACGGGGGAGGGTCAGAGAGAGAGGGAGACACAGAATCGGAAGCAGGCTCCAGGCTCTGGGCCATCATCAGCCCAGAGCCCGATGCAGGGCCCGAACTCACGGACCGTGAGATCGTGACCTGAGCTGAAGTCGAAGCTTAACCGACTGAGCCACCCAGGCGCCCCAATGTTTGTTTATTTTTAAGAGAGAGAGCACGAGCGCAAGCGATGGAGGAGGGGGACAGAGAATCTGAAGCAGGCTCTGTGCTGAGAGCAGAGAGCCCTGTGTGGGGCTCGAACTCACGAACCATAAGATCACGACCTGAGCTGAAGTCGGACGCTTAACTGGCTAAGCCACCCAGGTGCCCCGGTCAACAAATATTTATTAAGGACCTGGTGTAGAACAGACACTCTGCTAATGGGGACGCAAGAGTAAGATAAGAAGAAGGTCCCTGCCCATACAGAACTCAGTCTGCAGTTGTTGCTGTGCGATGAAGCAGCCACTAGCCTGACTTAGCTATTGAAATTTAAAATAATTAAAATTGGGGCACCTGGGTGGCTCAGTCTGTTGAGCGTCCGACTTCGGCTCAGGTCCTGATCTCGTGGTCTGTGAGTTCGAACCCCGCGTCGGGCTGTGTGCTGACAGCTTGGAGCCTGGAGCCTGCTTCGGATTCTGTCTGTCTGTCTCTCTCTCTGCCCCTCCCGTGCTCATGCTCTGTCTGTCAAAAATAAATAAACATTAAAATAACTAAACTTAAATTGATGGAGAAATGAATAAAGTAGGCCAAAGGTGGCCAAGGGGACTGAAACAAGCTCTGGTCTCTGGCTTGGACGCCCCTCTTCCAGGTTCTTCTTTTGCCCTGTTTGCCGCGCGCATGAAAACCCCCACGGATATGGAAGCTGACAACTATAAATTATCCTTCCCACTTGCATTCGGCGTTCAGATCGCTGGAGAAACGGTCTCCTCTGAGCCCACCGGTGTTAAATAAATCTCTGATCCACCAAGATCTCCGAGTGCCGCTTGGTTTTTCCGCCAGCGTTCCAGCCTGGTTCTGTAACAAAATAACATTTAAAGTTCAGTTATGCAGTCTCACTTGCCACCTTTCAAGGACTCAGTAGGCACACGTACCTGGTGGCTACTGTGCTGGGCAGCATGATACAGAACACCATCCTCAGCACAGAACATTCCATGGGACACTGCTGGTCTAGAGCCTCCCTAGTCAAAAGTGTTCTCGAAACCAGGTTCACCCAGGGGCTTGCTGGAATTACAGAATCCCTTCTTTCCTGGCAGATTTCGAGAGTCGGAATCTGCATTTCAGAGAGATCGCCGTGTCTTTGTTAAATTAACATTTGTTAAGCACAGCCCCAGGGTGCTGGATGTTGCGCCACAGTTCTAGGAGACCGGGAGGTTTGAAAGAGAGTTCGTGCATTACTCCCCAGTCAGGGAGGAGATCCTGAGCCACCTTGAGGAGCCCAGAGGGGAGGTCAAGGCGGAGTGCAAGGGGCACACGCCTTTATTAGGGTCCGTGGGTAGAGGGCTTTGGGGTTTCCGGTCTAAAGCTAGCTTGGGAAATTCAAAACAAAAAGAGCGGGTTTGGTAGGCTTCGTGGCCCTGGGAGGCAGGAGAGAAAGCTCATCACAAGGGCCTTTGGGGGAGTCCTATCAGGAACCTACACTTACCTGATGACCACAGGCCGTTAATCTAGGACACGTGGCCGTTGAAGGGGCTAGTGTCGCCTGAAGGCCCCTGCAGGCCATTGGGCCACGCAGAGTGGATGCCAATGCGAAAATAACTATGTAGTAGTTTAGCTAATTCTCCACAAAGATGCCCCGTTATTTCACGTGCACATCAGAAGAATCCTGTCCTGACAGCCATTCCAAGTTTACTCTGTCTGCCTAACACTGTCACAAATACCCTCCCATGAGCAACAGAGAGGGTCCCAACCTTGAGAAGGACACTCAGGCTCGCCTGGTTGTCAGCTCCCTGACCTCTCCCCAAGCCACAAAATAACCGCCTTTGGCATTTGTCCACGGAACAAAGGCTTGAGGGAATAACACCAAGATTCAGCTGAACAGACTCCTTCTCCTTGCGCTCACCAACTTGCTCACCAAGTTGATAAGTACGACTCGGGTTAACGATGTCCTCTGGGGGCGCCTGGGCGGCTCCATGGTTAAGTTTCTGACTCTTGGTTTCAGCTCAGGTCATGATGTCAACGGTTCGTGGGTTCGAGCCCCGCGCCTGTCAGCGCAGAGCCTGCTTGGGATTCTCTGTCTCCCTCTCTCTCTCTGCCCCTTCCCCACTCACTTTCTATCTCTCAAAAAAATAAAGAAAGAAAAGAATATGTAGGGGCACCTCGGTGGCCCAGTTGTTTCAGCATCAGACTTCGGCTCAGGTCATGATTTCGCGGCTCTTGAGCTCGAGCCCCACATTGTGCTCACTGCTGTCAGCCTGTCAGCTCAGGGCCTGCCTCAGGTCCTCTATCCCCCTCTCGACGCCCCTCCCCCACCTGTGCTCTCCCCAAAATAAAAATAAATATTAAAAAATTTGTTTTTAAATAACAAGCATTGGACTAGGTTGAACCTTGGGGCATTCCCACCCCAGGGATGATTTTTCCATGATACAGTTCTTCCGGGTAAACTCACTGCAGGAGAGCTGGCAGTGATCAGAGATTTATGCTGTTATTATTATTACTTTTATTATTTTTCCAGAAAGAGGAAGAAGGCCCTTACTGTGGGGCATGAGTTCCGCTTGTTCTCATGCTATAAAGGATGTGCCCACCCCTGTGTGGGCTCAGAGGCTGTCAACCAACCCAGCCTGATTGAGAAGCGCTCTTTGAAAAACCTTTACACACACACACACACACACACACACACACTTCTACTAATTGGTGGCACCCAACCATAACCAAGAAAAAAGGCAACAAACTATCCATTTAAATTGCAGATTGTAACCTTTATGCTTGAAATCTTTTCAAACATCCTGTTTATAGCTTTGGGGTTCTGGCACTCAATAATTCTCCAAATTATTTTCCTTGGTTGGATTTTTTTTCCCAGTGGCTATTATTATGCACTGCATTTCCCCAATTTCTGGGCCTCACCCCCCAGTTTGTTTCTCCTGAGAATCTAGGTAATTGAGGACTTTTCTTGAATATTGCCACTTTATTCTGCTCAGCCGAACCAGCTGCACGGAGCTGCTTTGCAAGGCTTGGCCCTGCCCACGCAGAGACAGAGGCAGGGGGGTTTCCAAAAAGGCCCCGGAGGTGGGGGGTGGGGGCGGCGAGGGCAAACAAGGGCTTTTTCTCCAAGCTGTGAAACTCCTCTGCCCGGCAAAGATCTTGAATGCACTGGCCTGTGCTGGCCTTCCCTGAAGTGTTAGTAGATTACAGGGGCGGATGTTAGTAGGTTTTACAAGGTAACCACGGGTTAAATTCAAATGAAAGGTTTCCTTCATGGGGGGTTTCTCAAGACCCTCAAACACAGCTCTTTTGGTGTCAGACGAGCAGGCAGGTTTCCCAAGTTTACTTTATCAGAGTGCACCTGTTTGCCTGGAGAAGGCTCATCAAAAGCGGTCCAATCCGGGGAGACGCTGGGTGTTGTGGTTAGCATTGCTGCAAGGTTCCTAATGACCCAGCCCAGATCCAGCCTGGATGGGAAACAGCCTCTTCCTCTCCCTAGAACGTACGCCCCCTTCTATGGGCTACACTGCTCCTGGCTTCCCAGACAGCACAGTAGAAGACTCAAGAGTCAGAAAGGATGGGTATGAGCCCTGCTTCCTGGCATCGTTCTTGTCCATTTTGGGTACCAGCTCATCCCCACAACTGTACCCGAAGATCTAGGAACCTAGGAGCCAGAGTGGACATTGTGACATCTGCCTTCCCGTTTCTCCTCTCCCTTCTGGAAACAAACCCCTTTCCTGAGGGGAAACACATAGATCCTTAGAATTCGCCTGTGGAGGCTAATAGCACATCTGACTTTTCTCCGAGAGCTGAAGCCTGCGACAGAAGTGTTTGATGACTGAGCAGGGGATTGATGAATAATTCTAGCCAAACTAAGTAACAAGTGGTAACAAAAATGAGTAAGTACCATGTGCTTCCTGTGTGCCAGGCACTGTGGTGAAGGAGCTTCAATTCACTTACTTAATCTTCATGGCAGCTCTATAAAGTGGCTCCTACGATTATTCCTATTTTACAGATGACGAACCTGAGTCGTTTGCAAGACCTGTCCTTCACGTCTGCAAGTCTTTTTCTTTTTTTAAATTTTTTAACGTTTATTTATTTTTGACAGAGACAGAGCATGAGTGGGGGAGAGGCAGAGAGAGAGAGAGAGAGAGAGAGAGACACAGAATCCGAAGCAGGCTCCAGGCTCTGAGCTGTCGGCACAGAGCCTGACGTGGGGCTCAAACTCACGAACTGGGAGATCATGACCTGAGCTGAAGTCGGACACTCAACTGACTGAGCCACCTCACGTCTGCAAGCCTTAAACACTCTACGACAGACTGGACAGATGGAAAAGCAGCCAGTACGCAGGATAGTTGCTATTAATGGAATACTTTCCTGTGCCAGACTCGTGGGCTACTATCTACCAACGACTTTGGGTAAACCAGGCTCTGCTCCAAGAACTGAATGTTCATTTAATCCTCACAGCGACCCCATAATGTAGGGATGACTGGTTGAGGAAACGGAGGCACGGCAACATCTGTTCATCTGAAGAACAGAGGTTATCTTATCAGCAAAATGGGTTTATTCGGGAATAGCAGAGAGTTGCAAAACAGTAAAACCAGGGGCAAGTGCAACACACAAAGGAAAGAAACGCTTTATGGAGAAAGAGGAAGTTAGTGGGGTTGTTTTGCATGAAAGGCCCTTAAACAAAGCAAGAGTTCGGGACAGTTTCTCACTAGCTGAGTTGCTGGGATAGTTGATTTCTTACAGGGGATGTAATGTACATCTCTCCCTGTTGGGGCCTGTAATTGATGATAATTTCCTGAATTCTGTTGGGAGTCTGTAATTGACAATTCTTCTTAAAATTGGTATCTGAGTGATACTCTCCCCCTCCCCTCAGACTCCCTTCTGGCCTCCTGACTCCCTTTTAGTGAGGTTCCCTTTTAATTAATCTTTACATGTTAAATGACCTGTCCAGTGCTACACAGCTTCTTAGTGACAGAAATGGGACTCTTTTGAGTCCAGAGGCTGTGCTCTTACCCCTTACCCTCTGTCTTACCCACAGAGTCTGTGCCCTAGAAAAGGACTTTTGTTCTCTCCTGGAGGGCAACAACAGTTTGGACCAAAAAGCCAATGGTCTCAATGCCATTCAGCTCTTCCTGAACCTTTGAAATCCGGGGCGTCAGCAAGGTGGTGGCAATGTCCTTCCCTCTTCCTTGGTTCTGAGGACACGTACCTTTTCAGTTCCCCTCACCCTCCTTGGGCCGGCCCTTGCATGAATCAAAGCTTTCAGACGGGAAGGAAAACTACAGATGGGCCAGGAGCCCAGCCTCCGGGGTTCTGCTTGCCAGGCCCGGCTGTTCGAACAGCCCTCATCACGTCTGACCACTGTTCTGACACCAGAGCTGAGAAATTTTATTTAAGGGTCTCTGAAGGCCCTGGCAGGCCCACCCCGAATTCCCTGAATTCCCCGCTGCCTGGGGTGGAAAGAATTTCCAACCAAATTTGGCAAGCCAGGAAGGACTGTGGTCTGGCTGCTCCCTCTGAAAGGTGCTATGTGGCCCTGGCAGCCCAAAGCATCTTTTGCCTCTCTTCGTTCCTTGCTAAGAATAACCAGGCCACCTCCACACCCTCCACTCAGGCTCAGCCTTTTCTGAGATCTCCCTTTGCTGGGTGTAAACCGTCTTCGGCAGCAGAGAAAGTAGACGGTGAGCCTCCAAGAGCTGGGATTTGAGCCCAGGACGCGTGGTTCCAAAGTTCATTCTCTCCCCACCTATGGGCAGGGCTTTTCCGGAGATCAGAGATGTTCTCCACTGGGACTGCATTCATGGTGCGGGGAGGAGACCCTCAGACCCTCTGTGGCTGCTGCTGTCGCTGTCTGGCCCATACTCCCGTGCACTCATCAGTCTCTTAAAGGGCAGTAGTTTCTTGTGCGAGCCTGGGTCTCAGCCGTAAGAGCTGGGGAATTGGCAAATGAGACTAAGTGGGTAAATGCACCAGGTGCTCGTCCTGGGGTAGGACAACTCTGGGCACATTATACCCTGTCTGCCCCAGAGTCCCCCAGTGGGGCTGCCCACGGCCCTTACCAGCTTATTAACACAGACTGTGCTGGTTTCCTTCCCTTCCCGGCTCCCAACCCTCTCCTACTCCTGTTCCCAAGGATCTGCTTCTTCTCTCAGTGTCTCTTATGGGGACATTCAACCTAGGAGGCCCCCTGAGACTCCTAAAGGGGAAGCCTAAGGGGTCTCTTTTTTAAGGAGCCAGGCTCTTAGTTGTCCAGGCTCATTGAAGGCGGCAGGATAGAGTAGGCAAGCACACCTGTGGCGGCCCCCAACCCCTGCCCCACCCCCCCCCCCCCACCGGGACACATCTTCAGTCCCTGGCCTTGGAATCCATTGCTTGGGTTTCTTTTGGCTGCATCTGCTTTGTCTTCTGAGAAACTGTGCCAAGCAGAAGTTTTTTGACCCGAAATCTATACTGAGTGTTGACCATGTGCTGGGCACCATGCTGGGGTCTGGCAACCCAGAGGAGCTGTGTTCTCCGCCTCTGCCCACTGGCAGCCGGGAGACAGCATCTGGACCCCATCTCTCCTCTCCAGGTTAACCTCGGTCCTAGGCACCAGCAGCAGAGGATCCTGGGGCAGGTGGTGGACGCTGATCTACCAGATGCCTACGGTGGGAACCCAGGGCCCCGGGAGCCAAAAGACCCCCCCCCCCACCTCCTCCCAACAAATGAAAGAGATTGTTTGCATAAGCCTCATCTAAGGCTGGCTCTTGCAATGTTTTTAAATCACCTTTGGCTTCGGGAGGTTGAGTGCCTGTTCATTTCATCAAGCGATGACTCCTGGACAAGACAAAGCCCATTTCCACGGCTAATACGGCAGAGCATTTGGAGAGCACTGAATCCATCAGGAACCCAAGTGGTTTCCCACTGTCATCGGCTGAAAGGCAGATGAAGATACGACTCAGGGCACAGGGTGGAGGCCCTGGGATCAGCGCAAGGATTCCCAGACCCACCGCTAGGTCAGAGCCCCCCTCACCACTACCATTAAGACCCTCTATTAAGTAGTTAAGGGCATAGGCACTGGAGTCGGGTTACCTGGGTCCAGAAAACTGGCCCAAGTCCCAGCTCTGCCACTTGCCATCTGACGATGGGCAAGCAATTTTATCCTTCCAAGCCCATTTAGTCATCCATCAAATGGATTAATAATTGTTATTTCCACCGGTCAGTCTTCCCCCCGGACATTCATGCCTCTCAGTCACCTTTTCCAAGTCTTCGTTCAGAAGCCACCCCTTCCGAGAGACCGTCCCTCCCTGCCTGGTTAGAAACTACAATACTACCCTCGTCCCTCTTCATCTCCTTTCCTGGCTCCGATTTGTTTTTTCATGACAGTGATTACTGACTATATTGTATCGTGGGTTTATATATATTTTATTTGTTTTCTATCTCGCCCCGGGTAGATTTTCAGCCCCAGGAAGGCAGGGGTTTGGTCTCTTTTGTTCACTGCTCTATTCCCAGCATCTAGAACAATGCTGGATTGAAGTAGATGCTTGATAACTATTTGGTGGGATAATTTCTTATTTAAACCAACGTCAGCAGTGCCTGCTGCATAGCAGTTCATTATTATCAATCAGGTATTGGCCACAAAGCAGGAAAGTGCCACACAGTTCCTACCTTGACTTTATTAATTCATCTAAAAATGTTCTCTAAAATATTGTCTCTACACCATGTGCCACGCAGTGCCCTAGGCTCTGCTGATGCAGGGATGGACAAAAGGAGTCATAGATCAGCAGAAATGTGATAGTACTCCCCTCGGAGATTGTTGTGAGGACCGAATAAGCTAATGCACAGAAAAGGCTTTGCATAATCCAGGAACAGAGTGTATTAGTCAGCTTTTTCTATGATAAAGCTGTGTGACAAACATCCCCCCAAATCTCAGTGGGCTCCAACAGAGTTACTTTTCACTTATATATATCTGAAGGGTACGGGTCAGAATTGGGTCTGCCCCATGTGTCTTCTCTGTTGGGCCCCAGGGTGAAGGAGAAACTCCTATCTGGAAATGCTGTTCTCTTAGGGAGAGCAAGTACTGGCAGCAACTTGCCATTCCTAAGGCCACTGCCTAGAACTAGCACACCATCATTTCTGCCCACATTCCTTTGGCCAAATCAATCCACATCGCCAAGCCCCACATCCATGGGCCGAGGAAATGCACTCTCCTCATTGACCAGGGAGGGGAGAGTGAATATTTGCTGGATAACAGTACAAAACACCCTGTTTAATAAAATTTCTTTGCTATTGTAAGGGAGAAAAAAAAATGCTTCTTCCACAAAATCATACAGGCAGTGGTCAACAGTTACGTGTTATCCCAAGGACAGCCACCTAGACGGTGCCAGAGTTGGAAGCTGGAAACCCATTGGTGTTTTTTTTATGAATCAGAGAGAGCACCAGTTTGAAATCAACGCAGACTCAGGACGCAAATCTCAGCCCCCGCAATTAACAGCCCAGCCTCTGTGTGTCCCTTTACCCCTCCAGGAGTCATCTACAAAATGAGGTTCCCACATGGCTCTGGGAGTTGCTGTAAGGATCAGAGGGCTAACACGTGGGCAGACCCTTTGTGAGCCATGTACACCCGCAGTTGTTGACTATTATTCGGGGCCATGAAAGTGATGGTGCCGCGTGGCTGGTGAAGCCTCAGTGGGCATCCAGCTGAGGCTCAAGCCATTCCTGGTGGAAATCTGCATAAAGGTGCCCTTGAAGGTGACGCCCCAATACTTCTCTTGCAGCTCCTTCTCCTGCATTGATCCAGAGTTCCAGTCTTAGCAAATAAGCCACGGGCAAAACAAATATTTATTGGGCACTTCAGTGGGACAGGGACTCTGCTGGGGGCTGACGATACAGCAAAGGAGGCGGTAACAACACCTGCTGTCATGAAGTTCATATTTGGCGCAGGATGTCGGGTAAGTAACTCTAAGCGTGGGAGCATTGGGGGGGGCTGTTGTGCAGGAGACAACGGATGAGGATGATAGAGCTAAGTTAGAGGGGATGCAGCCCCTCTAACCAAAGAAGCAGCCCCTGTAACACACGGCGACCCCAGCTGTGCTGGAGGGGGCCACGTTCTAGGGGCCCTGCTGTGTTATAATGGGCAAGGTTGGCGAGCTCTGAGAACCCCAATGGAGGCACCTGCTCCAGCCTCAAGAGTCAAAGGCAACTTCCTGAGGACATGGCTCATGGCCATGGTGGTTGACCCATCAGGGATGACTGGATGTGTCAAAGTCAATGATAGCGATACAATCCTATTCCTGCCAGCGATTGGCTCGGAGAAGGACACATGACCCAGTCCTGGCCAAGGAGACTTGAGGGAAATCTGCCTGGAGGCTGCACGGAGGGGCCTCCTTGACTCTCAAAATGAGACACAAGGTTAAAAAGAAATAACCCTCTGATTTCTCTGGACGTGGCTGGGTCTGGATGCCAAGCCAGGTCTACAGCCGCTCTCCTGCAACCCGCTGTGAGGGCAGCTGACAGAGCAAAGACATGGCAGGGATGGGGGACCCTCGAGAACACCACAGAACAGCTGTCTCAACCACACTGGGACTCTCCTTCTTCCCTCACCTCTGGAGTTCCATTCACGTGGGACATCAACTGTGCTTCGGGGCTGTGCCTATTTGAAAAAGGGACTTTTTATGACTTGTATCTAAGAGTCAATAAGAGTGAGACAGAGCTGGGTCTTGAAGGTCGCATAAGAGTTTTTTGGGTAGAAAAGAAAGGAAAGTCAACCCCAGGGAGAGAGAATGGCTGGGGCAAAGGTATGGATGTTTTTGGAGAAGCATCAAAAGGGGGAAGCGGGGGGCTAGGTCATGGGGTGGGGGGCCTTCCGGGCCGCCTGGGGAACCTGGCCTTGCCCTGGGAACAGCTTCTCTGTGGATTAGTCGGTGCCCTTAGGAGACAGTACAAGGCAAACTCTGGAGTCAGAGAGAGCTAAGTTCCAATCCTGGCCTCTGACGACAGACAATTAAGACAAACCTGTACCAAGCCTGAGTTCCCTCCCCCGTCGGATGAGGTGGGTCGTTGTGATCATTAAATACCGATACAAATAGAGACAGGGAGCATCACCTGCACAGTCCTTGGCGATGTGGTATGTGATCGTTCTTCCTACAATTTTATTATTCTTACATCATTATATCACACATACACTGTATCGGTTAGCTATTGCCGCCTAACGAACTACTCCAAAGCTCCTGGCTTAAAACCATAAACGATTATTTTGCTCACTGTCTGCAGGTCAGCTGGAGGTTCTTCTGGCCCCAGCCGGGCTCACTGATGGGTCCGAGGACAGCTGGAGTCGTGTCGGTGGCTCTGCTGGCTGGGCTGGGTTGAGCTTTCTTACATACTTGGGGGTCAACCGGGGGTGTCCCATCCTCTAGAAGTCTAGCTCAGGCTGGTCCTCACGGTGGTCGGTCAAGATTCCAAAACAGAGGGTGGGAAGTATCCCAGTCCTCGTGACCCCGTGCTGGGAGCCACCATATCCACTTCTGCCATATGCTGGAGGTCAAAACAAGTGCCAGGGCTAGCCCAGGTTCAAGGGCTTTTAAGGAAACAGATTCTACTTCTTAATGGCAGCCGCTGCAAAGTCACATCAGAAAAGGAGAGGATACAGGGGAGGGTAGAGAATTGAGGTCAGGAGTTATGAATGCCTCTCTCAGGTTTGTACGCTGGGTTAAGAGTCCCCAGCCAGCAAACATCCAGAAAAGGCCTTGGCACTCTCTGGAGGTGTCCCCAGCCTCTTCCTCAGCTGTATTTGCATATTTTGATTGGTTCCCCTACTTATCATCTGTCCCGGCAGGAAGAGCCTTTCTCGTCTCCAGCCCCTGGAGAATGATTAAAATCCCGCACTATCCTCCCGACCTTAACGTGAGATTCCTGGAGGCGAAAACCTGACTTGCCCTAATTTCCCATAATTAATTCGTCAAGACACCTGGTGTGGCTGCTGCTCCCCTCGGGGACTCTCTGGCTTTCCCCCAAGCTGGCCAGTGAGTCCCTGCTCTGCTCATCTCATGAGGGGGAAGGGAGATTCTGTTTCTGGGAGATCTACCCAGAGCCCAACCCCCAAGCGGGTGTTGCTACACGTGTGAAGTCACTGCCTCTCTCTCGATGGCCCTGACACTCAGTAGGATTCCCATGTTACAGATGAGCCGACTGAGGCTCAGAGAGGTGGTCGCTTGGTAAGGACATGAAGCTGGGAAGTATCAGACCTCAGGTTAATGGTTCCCTGGTTGCTTAGGGAGCCATACCTGGGTGGATGGCAAAGAAATTGTGGCTTGAAGGCAGTGTAGGCTCCTTCCTCTGGGAAAGGCAGGTGTCCTCGGGCATGTCTTTCCTTTCATTGGATATACCCCCCCACCCCCCGCACTGTTACCCAAAATTAGCACCAGGCAAGGAGGTCCTATTAAAATACAAATGTAGTTGACCTTCAACAACAGGGGTTTGAACTGTGTGGGCCCACGTATACATGGATTTTTTTTTTGAGTTTTATTTATTTATTTTGAGAGAGACAGGTTGAGGGGGAAGGGGCAGAGAGAGAGAGAGAGGGAGGGAGAGAGAGAGAATCCCAAGCGGGCCCTGCACTGCCTGCACAGAGCCCGATGCAGGCTCGAACTCATGAAACCACACGACCATGACCTGAGCTGAAACCAAGAGTCGGACGTTTAACCGACTAAACCACCCCGGTGCCCCTACATGGATTGTGTTTCAATAAATACAGTATGGTTCTGTAAATGTATTTTCTCTGCCTTATGATCTTAATACCATTTTCTTTTCTCTAACTTACGTTATTGTAAGAATACAGTATATAATCCATATAATATACAACATGTGTGCTGTGTGGTCAGTAAGAGTTTTGGACAAGAGTAAGCTATTAGTATTTAAATTTGGGGGGAGTCGGAGCGCCTGGGTGGCCCAGTCAGTTAAGTGTCCATGATCTCAGGTCATGATCTCATAGTTCGGGAGTTCAAGCCCCACATCGGGCTCTGTGCTGACAGCTCGGAACCTGGAACCTGCTTCGGATTCTGTGTCTCCTCTCTCTCTCTCTGCCCCTCCCCTGCTCATGCTCTGTCTCTGTCTCTCAAAAATGAATAAACAGAAAAAAAATTATAGATAAAAAATAAATTTGGGGGGAGTCAAAAGTTGTATGTGGAATTTAGACTGTGCACGGTGCCCCGACCCCTGCATTATTCAAGTGTCACCTGCCCTGTGGATCTACAGTTAGTTAAAAACACGGGTTCCTGGACTCCCTTCAGACCTTTCAAAATGGACTCTTTAGGAATGAGGTGTGGGAATCTGCATTTTGGTATTCTCCTTTCTAGACCATTCTGAAGCCCTAGCCACTGACCACACTCTTCACAGGAGAGCACTCACGCTATTGTTAAGTGCGAAGGGTACGCGTGTAAAGCATGAGCCTGTATTTGACAAAGAGAAGAGATCTCAGATGGGCACAGAAGGACCGTCTGGAAGAACATGTGAACAGAGGAAAGTCTCCACTCAGAGCAGAGTCACGGAGCTGGATCTCTATCTATATTGCTGGATCACCGTGCACTGAGCATGTGTTCCCTGGTCATCAGAAAAGGCAGCAAGGATCTTTTAATGCAAATATCCTTGAAAGAGAAAGAGGGTATTAGCAGCTGGAAGGCAACGTTGAAAAGAGATTTCTGGCGGCCGCAGCTGGCTGACAACAAAGGCTTGTGGGAAAACGGCTCTGGTATAGGCAAGCTAAGGGGGCCATGGGGGAGGTGTGGCAATCTCAGCAGCCAGAGGTGCCAGAATCCAGGTCTTTCCGTTTCCACAACCTGCAGTCTTGATCTCTGTGCCGGACCATTGTGGCAGAATGCAACGGTGGCCGCAATTCTTATCCCTCCCCATGCCCACGTGACCACGGTGCTTCCTCTCTCTTTCTCGGCTCAACCGTGTGACTTGCTTCGGCCAATGGCATTTTAGCACACACACATTGGGATAGCTCCAGAATCCTGTACCCGCACCAAAGCTTGTAAGTAATAAAAATAAGTTACCGAACCACATGCCAGGAATTCTACTCGTGTTTTAATCCTCACAAGACAGTGCAGTGGGGGAATCATTATTATAGGATTGAAAAAAAAAAAAAAAGGACAAGTGATCGTTCTAGAAAAGAGCCGTAACGCAGGTAAAAGATAAAATCCATACCGTATTAGGGTAATGTCCACACTATAGTAAAGAGCTCTCACAAATTAACAAGTGACAAATGATCCAATAGAAAAATGAACAAAGGATGAGAATTCACAGAAGAAATCTGAGTGGCCAACAAATAAATACAGGCAAACGTGCTTAAATTCTCTACAAGTTAGGGAAATGCAAGGTAAAGTGACGATGAAACACCATTTTGTACCCATTGAACTGGCAAACATTTTAAAGAGCTAGAACACCTCCTGCTGGCAGAGATGAGGGGAAAGAGACTCCCAGGAATGGCTGGCAGATGATTAGAAACTGGCTCAGGAAATTATTTGCTTCCCCAAGTTAACGAAGGTAGATAATGTCAGAGTCATCCTTCAAATCGGGTGGGTTGAACTCCAAAGTTCACAGTGTCAACCACTGAATAAATGGAAGGAATTTAGTAATCTAATCTGGAGTATTTCAGGCTGCCTTTTTCTTCTTCTTTTTTGAAATTAAAGCAACAGAAGCCTCTCTTCAAAGAGCATCTTCCAGAAAACCCAGTCCCATGAAAGAAATAACAAAAGAACCATGGGGTTGAAGCAGGGCGGGGGGGGGGGGGGCGCCCCATTCCAGCTACTGGGCCTCTTCCTCGTTACGGAGCCAGTGAATCTCTAGAGCTCCATGGAGCAGAGTTTGAAAACAATTGGCCAAGCCAAACCCCATCATTCTACAGCTGGGAGCAAGTAAATGGGCCAGAGAGGGCAGGGATGGCTTGACGTCACACAGCTCATCATGGCGGAGCTGGGACTGGGACCTGGGTCTTCCTGCCATTAGAACCGCACTCCTTTTGCGGTGTGATTCTCAAAGTTCGTAATAATCCTGCCATAAGCGTCCTCATAGTTATCATTCGTCTGAGCATCTTGCAAGTGTCCGGCAATGTGCATTCATCACGTCCAGTCCTCAGAACCACAAGGTAACGGACTCGGAGGTGGTGGGACATACCCAGTGTCACAGCGCTAAGGAGTAGCAGAGGCAGGATTCGAACCCAGGTCTAATCTGAATGTGAAACGGGAGTGCTTTCCACTGGACCAAATGATCCTAGGTAATGCGGCCGTTTGCTGTGCACGGTACGGGGGATGGGAGAGGGGTTGGAGCCCAGCACTAGCAAAGCATGTCACCTGTCATGTTCTGCTCTTCCTTTCTTTTTTAAATTTTTTAAATGTGTTGTTTATTTTTGAGAGAGAGAACATGAGCGGGGGAGGCACGGAGAGAGGGGGACAGAAGATCAGAAGCAGGCTATGCACTCAGCGCAGCAAGCCCCATGTGGGGCTCCAACTCAAGAATTGCGAGATCACGACCTGGACCGAAGTCCGATGCTCAACTTGACTGAACCACCCAGGCACCCCCGTGTTCTGCTCTTCTGATAGGCTCTTCACCATTCTCTCTGGGCATGAGCTCCCTACCCCCTCAGCATCCAGCACGGCCCATACTGGATGCTTCACATCTGTTATGCGCATTCTCAGAGGCCAGCTATAAGGTCACCTATGCGGACAGACGGCTGGAGGCAGAGAGTCCTGGGTTCACAACCTATTTCCCGTGTTTCCCAGCTGACAAGTTAACCCACTTCTCCACGCCTGCTCCTTTATAGATAAATCAAGTTTCTACAATAATACTGCAGCATTAAGTAGGAAGCCTTGGGACGTGGATAACAGAAACCCCCACCTATCCTGGAGGAAACCTCTTACCCCGCAGAGTGGGAAGTCCAAGGATAGAGTGGCCTTTGCACTTAAAGACTTGGCAGCTCGGGGCGCCTGGGTGGCTCAGTCGGTTGGGCGGCCGACTTCGGCTCAGGTCATGGTCCCACGGTTCGTGAGTTTGAGCCCCGCGTCGGGCTCTGTGCTGACAGCTCAGAGCCTGGAGCCTGCTTCGGATTCTGTGTCGCCCTCTCTCTCTGCTCCTCCCCTGCTCATGCTCGGTCTCTCTGTGTCCTTCAAAAATAAATAAAAACATTAAAAAAAAAAAAAAGACTTAGCAGCTCAATGATATCAGTGAGGATATAGTCCCCATCTCTCCATTCTGCCATTGCCGGAGCGAGTTTCATCTCTTACCTTGCGGCAAGATGGCTGTCAAAAGTGCGGCTGTCACGCCTGCACGTACTGCAAACGCGGGGGAGCAGCACCCACCCCTTCCTCCAGCTCCTCCTTAGTCGTGAGGGAAAGTTTCTCAAAGGCCACGGACAGATTTTTCCCTCACTTCTCATTGGGCAGAACTGGGTCACATGCTAACTCCTCAACCAATTATCCGCAAGAGAATCGTACGGCCGGGATTAGCTTGAACCAATCATCTGCCGCGCGGGGGCTGATGGGAAGCCAACCACCTACCCTAAAAAAGATACGTGGAAGGAGGATCTGCCGCGCTAAACGGCCAGCGCAGTGGACCTTCTGCTTCCTTCAGCTTTGAACCCCCAGCTCAGGACCCTGAAGACACTCAGCAATTAGGGAGTGGGTGAGTAAGTGAAGAATCTTTCCTCCCCCTACTCTCTGCTTTGCCCAAGTCAATCATCTCTCGATGACCTCAATGCCCAAACGAAGCCACAAAAGGTGGTGTGGCTGGAACAAACTGGGAAATAACTGGAACTCCCTGGGAAGCTCTACTGAAGGAATGAGTGGATCTGGGCCAGGCCTGCTGTTGTCCGTGTCCAAAAATACTCCTCATCACCAGGCTCCCCTGGGCGAGAGTGGACGCCACATGACTGACCTGTCGATTTTGTCATTGGTGGTGTTGCTGCTTCTGTTTTAAATGAACTGTTCCTGGTATTGAGATGATTTTGGAAGCCTTGTTTATCAATATGGCTAAGAACAGCCATTGGTGCCCAGAGTAAGTAGCCACCCTGGTTTTAGCAGCGGAACAACCAAGAATTTCAGCCAGAGGAAACTGAACGGGCAATGTTGGGCCCTGAGTATTGGAATTTGGGCGGTCATTATCCAACACGGGGGCTGTCTCGTTATTTTCCCTCACGCTGGACCCGCGGTGGGGGTGTGAGGGTGGCTGTCTTCACATTCCAGCAGCAAATTAATCTTGGTCCGGAAATTCAGCTAGAGACTGCCTCGTCAGAACCCCACTGATACAAAACATACAGTGTCCTATGGACAGTCACCAATCTCTAAGATGCTCTGTGATTGGAGACAGCCTTCTGTGCGAAATACGGAAGACAATGTTGGGTAGGTGGTGGAATCATATGGCCAGCAGCCGCGCCAGGAATCCTGGCAGCTGTGGGAGTGACACAATTCTTCCGCCTTTCTCCACCCGTGCTATTGGGCTGGGCCGTGTGACTTGCTTTGGCCGATGGGATATTTTGAGATAACTGTGGGCCAGTTCTGAGCGCAAGCCTTAGGCGGGGCCTGAGTTTTCACTCGCCTCTCTTGAAATTTCTGTTCCCTGCCTTCAGAAGAGCATGTCTTAGGTGAGCACCGGTCCCAGGATAAAAGACAAGGGAGATGGTTAAACCCAACCCGCAGAGCCGTCCCCAACGGATCCAGGAAACTGTGAGAGGAAACAAAAAATAAATGCTTTTATAAATCACACAGACTGTTGGCATAATGGCAGCAAATGCCGACTGATACAGAAATCTGATCGCTAATCATAGTAAAAATAATAACTGATCATAAATATTGGGCCTTTACTATATGGCAGGCTGTACTTGTCACAACAACCCCATGACACAGGAATGGCCTCCATTTTATATAAGAGAAAACTGAGGCTCTGAGAAAGTAGGGAACTTGCCCAAGGTCACACACCAGAAACTTACGGACGGTGGATGGGGGACGGTGATGGCCCCAAAGGCCGGGCTCTCCCCATCTCTTCACCCAACCCAAGCAAATGATCAATGATGCACGGGTAGTTCTTTCAGGGCACAAGACCCCTGTCCTGCCATCTGAGCACAGGTAGGAAAGTAGGAGACTTTTCTGGGAAGCCCCTCTCCAGAGACCCAATGGAGTCAACCTCAAACTCGAAACTCTTTGGAAGCCTGGTGGTCCCAGGTGCATGAGTCATTGTCACCTGGGTGGTTGTTGCTGCCTGCTGCCATGTGAGTGTCCCGCAAGGACAGACAAATGCAAGCTTGCTCCCTGTTGCGAGGGCTGACATTTTGACTCTTGGAAGCATTTCTTGAGCACCTACTACCTACCAGATGGAAAAGGGATGGCAAAACCTGAGGCTCTTTCTAGATAAGAGAAGGAAAACACATTTGCAAAGTCCCCAGCATCACATCCCAACCTCTCCTCTTCCAGTCTCGAACAAGTCCTATTGTCGTTTGTGACCACCCTCTGCTCCCTTCTGCCCCTCACTCACCCTGGACTCAGGTGCCTGGCAATTATTTCAATCCAAGCCTTTGCTTAACTTGTCCCTGGGGTGTTCTTCTCTCTCTTCTATTTCAATGATCACATTTCTGTCGTCATGAAAGACCTAATTCGAAGTTCACCTTCTCAGATGCTTCTTCCTCCTGTGAGCTCTTGACTGCTCATCTCGCCAGCTGATCTAGATGGAGGCCTGTCTTTCCCATAAGTCCACGGGTTTCCCAAGGATGGAGACCGTCCCTTGCTTGTCATGTATCACGCTGCATCCCAGCATGCAGCATGATGCCAGGCACTGGGTAGACAATCTGGAAACGGTGCTTTATTGCTGTAGAACACTTTGCAGTGTATGAACTGCCAGACAGCTCAAGGGTCGTGTCTCAGACCCCGTGACTGTGACTATGGGCAGTTACTCACCTCTTGGAGCACCTGCTCGATGCTATTGTTCGAGGATTCCAGGAGATCATCCCCCGAAAGCAACTAGCAGAATGCCTGGCTCATAGTTGGCCCTCCAAAAATGCCATCTACTCATAGGAGTGATGTTATCATTTATCACGTTAGATTCTGGGGTAATAAACGTTGACAACTCTGCGTTGTAGGAGTCAGAAAACTTTTTCTCTAACTGCCTGAAAGTCAATATTTTAGGCTTTGTGGACCATATGGTGTCTGTCCCACTACTCATCTGTGCTTTTGTAGCATTGAAAGCAGCCACAGACCATGTGTAAATGAATGTGCGTGGCTGAGTGCCAATAAAACTTTATTTACATAAACTGGCAGCGGGCCGGATTTGGACCAAGGGCTATAGTTCACTGACCTTGGCTGCAGGAAATTACAGGAAACCAGAGATGGAATGTCCACTGTGCCTATTCAAGGTTGCAGTTCTCTAACTTGGATCTCGGGCTGCTAGCATCGATTACAGAGTCACCACCGAGGAAGACGTCTGCAGAGGGGAAGGGAGGGGAGGAGACATTCCCGACGTGCTGAGTAGAGGAAGAAGTCATAATGCATCGAAGCATGGGCTTTGGATTCCGACAGACATCAGACAGAACCCAGCTCCATCACCTGCTGTGTGTGACTTTGGGCAAGGGACCCCTCTCCACTCAAGCCTCAATTTCCTCATTTATAAAATGGACATAATAACAACTTCTGTTTCACAGGCTTTGGGAGGGTAAATCCCATCAAGCGCTTAGCTACCATGCCACAATTCGTAGAAGCGTCTTCAAAATGCCAAAGGGAGTATTACCTAGACCCTGGGCAGCAGGAAGAAAAAAAATATCGAAATGGAAAATGCTGACCTTCTATTAGCTTCTAATACATGGAATTTCTCAGCAAGACCTTGTAAACCGCTTAACTTTCGGCGAGGCTGACATTTGGGGGATGATCAACTCAGGTGTTTCTCATAGCCAAGAAGCTTTTTTTAAGAGGACACCAAGGCTCTCAGCGCGGCAATTCCACACCTCTAATCTCACTCCCTACAGGTACAGGCAGAGGATGGGGTCACAGCACCTCTGGGGCTCCAAGGCCCACCCTTCACCAGGCACTGGCCTCCCCCCCCTCCCCCAGTGTGGTGGGAAATGCATGGGGAGAGGCCCCCTGGGTGGGTATTGTTCGCTTGCCGATCTGGAGGGAAATTCACAGAAAAACACGGATTAACACTGGCAAGCAAGAGGATTAAAAAAGACTTCAGAGGGTAAAGAGAAATGAATGCTGATCTATTGGATACTTACTTCTGCACCCGGAACACCAGGTTTTCTCCTGATTCCAATAAGCTCTTTAAAAAATTCATGAGGTTTTTTTGTTTCTCTGCTTATTTATTCGAGTCCCCAGGATAAACTCATGAAAAGCAGCTTCTCGTCGCGGGCATCCTGGGGGAAGGTATAATTTGTATAGTTCAGGCTAATAAATTACACAATGTCAACATGTTCTGTCACTAATGTCCCACGGCAATCCCAGGCCCTATTAATGAGGGGTGGCCAGAGTAAGCGAGCATTCTCTGGCTTCCTCTTCCTTTACCTTGTTTCCTTCCCTTCCATTCCTGAGGGGCTTCCTGGTGCCAGGCACGGGGGACATAGAGATAAAAAGGCTATGGAAGGTCACGGCCAGGTGGGAAAGAGGACGCTTCAATGGAGAGCACACTGAGGCAGTATGCCAGGTGCAGGAATAGAGGCCGAGAGGCATCCTCAGGCAGCATTCATGAGGCACCTGCTGTATACTCAGAGCTGCCCTGGGGATGAGAGCAGGCAGGAAGCAGCTCCTGGACGAACTACCACCCCATGCCAATCATCTACCTCGTGCATCCCAGGCCCCCACTTAACTTGGACCCACGAGCCCCACACACGGCAGACCAGAAAAAATGAATACTTTCACCTGTAAGGATACAAAACCTCGAAACTACCTAGTGTTCCACAACAGGGAGCCCGTTATGCAAATGAGAGTACTTGGTGGCACATCACGTAGCCATTAACAAGGAAGAAGGTTGTGTAGCTACGTGGAAGAAACGCTTAGAAAATAGCCCCGAGAATGGAAGGTGAATGATCCATATTTTACCAGATGAGATGATGAAAAAAAAAAAACAAAAACAAAACAACTCACCAGGATCCTGCTGTCCAAGAGAGCGGGACCTGGAGGGAAAGGGGGAGATGGGAAGCGAGAGAGAAGGAAGGAAGAAAATGAGAGAAAGAGAAAGAAGGAATGGCCAAGAAAAAGGTAAAAGGAAGGGAAAGAGAAGGCTGACTGGGCCTCTAACTCACATCTGTTCGAGAAGACACCTCGGCCAGGACCCAGCTAGGATGCTACGCCTGCACAGTTAACTCCTTTAAAAAAAAATTTTTTTTAACGTTTTTATTTTTGAGACAGAGAGAGACAGAGCATGAACGGGGGAGGGTCAGAGAGAGGGAGACACAGAATCCGAAACAGGCTCCAGGCTCTGAGCTGTCAGCACAGAGCCCGACGCGGGGCTTGAACTCACGGACCGAGAGATCGTGACCTGAGCCGAAGTTGGCCGCCCAACCGACTGAGCCACCCAGGCGCCCCAACAGTTAACTCCTTTAAAAAGCTGTTGTCCTGGGGCGCCTGGGTGGCTCGGTCGGTTGAGCGTCCGACTTCGGCTCAGGTCACGATCTCGTGGTTTGTGAGTTCGAGCCCCGCGTCGGGCTCTGTGCTGACAGCTCAGAGCCTGGAGCCTGTTTCGGATTCTGTGTCTCCCTCTCTCTCTGCCCCTCCCCCGTTCATGCTCTGTCTCTCTCTGTCTCAAAAATAAATAAATGTTAAAAAAAAAAATTTAAAAAGCTGTTGTCCTTGGGGTGCAGGAGTGGCTCTGTTGGTTGAGCGTCTGATTCTCGATTTCCACTCAGGTCATGGTCTCACGGTTTGTGGGATGGATCCCTACATCAGGCTCTGCGCAGACGGCACAGAGCCTGCTTGGGATTCTCTCTCTCCCTTTCTCTCTGCCCCTCCCCTGCGGCGCTCTCTCTCTCTAAATAAATAAACTTAAAAAAACCAAATCTGTTGTCCTTGATGGCCTCAGAGCCAGAGCTTCTGGAAACCGCAGCCTGCGGACTCCCTGGGGCTGTCCTGGGCCTGAGGCAGGCTCATGCCAAGGAGCCCAGGGCGGAGGAATGGGGTCGGCCCCCTGGCCACTCTGTGGCCAGTCTCAGGCTGTCAAAATCCAAAGCGCACCTGGATTCACCTCTTAAGGCATTGGCAAAACCCGGGGATTTTACTGCAGGTGTAGCGGAGGCCAGAGGATGGAGATTACAGAGCCCATCTGTGAGCAAAGCTTCCTAAAACTTCCCTTCCGGTGTTTCTGTCTTCACCAGATTTGCATTATTTTTGGGCAGCTGCCACAACTCTCTTTTGTCCCCTCTGCCAGCTTTGTCCACTCAGGCTGGTTTCTCTCTGCACCTTGCTTCTCCAAACCCCCAACCGGCGATAAGGACCAAGCCCTGGCTGGTAACCACGCCCAACCTATCCTGCTTCTCCAGCCTGCCCCCCCCCCCCCCCCCCCCCCGCCAATTTCTTCCCCAAGGGTCCCAAGTCCCTCAAGCTTTTTTTTCCGTCTAGCATCATATGGGAATATGGTGAGTGACATCCTCTTTGGTGAACAAGATGGGCTCTAAATTCTGACTTAATCTTTGCAGGCTGGGTGACCTCAGGCAAGTGACCAGTCTGTTTTTGCCTCCAGACCTGTTTTTCCATCTGTACAACAAGGATAGTATAAGCACCCGCCCATTGAGATTGCTGTGAGTATTCAAAGAGTCGATGCATGCAAAATTCTGGTATGTGGAGAGTGTGCGGTAACCATCAGTACTATGATTTATCCACTGGAAAATTCCGTGAGGTCAGTAGGGCAAGGGCTATGGTTCTCATTTTCTAATGAACAAACCAAGGACCAGAGCACTGAGCTGACTTGCCCCAGGCCGCACAGCACAGTCAGCCGGGCCAGAAGTCAAACCTGGTTCTTGAGCCCAGAACCTTCAGATTTCAGTCCAGCTCCTTGAGGTCGAGCCCTGGGAAGGCAGGGGCCAGTGAGTGGGGGCCCCCACATCTTGGGCGTTGGTTAAGCATTCTTGAGAGGAGATAGTGCTTCCTGGCTCCAGTATTCAGAGCCTTGACGTTAAATTATGATAATGTATGACATGGGATTGTGCTGCCTGCTAGCACCTGACAATCACATTTCTTCCAGGCACAACTCCAGAGAGCCCATTTTGCTGTTCTCAGCAGAGTCTGGAGTGTCCTACCCCAGCCCCCCTGCTTGGGACAGGAAGTTTGGTGCCCTCACGAGCCATTTCTCATGGCAGCCACTCGAGGATCTCCTTGTTTTAAGATTTTATTTTTAAGTAATCTCTACACCCAACGTGGGGCTCGAACCCGCAACCCTGAGATTAAGAGTCGCACGCTCCACCGACTGAGCCAGCCAGGCGCCCCGAGGATATCCTCTATCATTTCTAGTTTAGCTGCATGGTGCCCCTCTTTGGCATACTGGCATCCCTACACGAAAGCGCAGAATTCAAAGCTCGTCACTGGACGCCCAATTAGCTGTCAGGATTCCCTCCCCTCCCCCTGCCATCATCACTCATGGTACTTCACAGTATAGCGTGGTGGTCAGAAAATTCTGGAGTCAGACAGCCGTGGGTTCAAAGCTTAGGTGAGACACTGAGTCCGAATTTGGGGAAATGACTTAGTCTCTCTGGGTCTCCATTGCTTCGTCTGTTTAATGGATATTTGAATAATGGAAAGGGGACAAATAATACTTCATAGGGCTGCAGGAATTCAGTAAGATTGTATCAGTTAGCTATGGCTGCAATAATGCCACATAACAAATAACCCTACAACGTGACAATCGGCAATCCACAGAAGAAATAGAAGTAGCCACCACATACATGAAAACGCTTCACAGCAACAGTAAACAAAGAAAGTTAACTAAGGAAAACCCAAGATATCATTCTTCACCTGCACCTAATTGGTAATTTTTTAAAAGATAGACTGAACTTTTTTAGAAAAGTTTTACACTGACAGAAAATTTGAGAAGAGAGTACGGAGACTTCCCACATATCCCCGCTCAGTTTTGCCTATTAGTATCATCTTACCTCAATACGGTACATTTGTTACAGCTGATGAGCTGATACTGATGCCTAATTATTAACCAGACTTCATATTTTATTCACATTTTCCTTACTTTTCACTTAACTTCCCTTCTGGCATCCAGAATCCCATCCACGATGGCACCTTTCATATAGTTGCCATGTCTCCTTAGGTTTCACAGACTTTCCTCATTTTGGATGACCGTGACACTTTTCGGGAGTACTGGTTAGGTATTTTGTAGAATGTCTCTATTAGTACCAAAAAAAAAAAATTTTTTTTTAAAGTTTTCATTCGTTTATTTAAGTAATGTCTACACCCAACGTGGGGCTCGAACTCATGAGATCAAGAGTCGCACGTTCTTCCAACTGGGCCAGCCAGGCACCCTTGTCTGATTTTTTTCCCTTAACGAATTGACTGGGGTTATGGGTTTTGGGGAGGAAGACTGGAGACGTAAAATTTTCATCACATCATATCAAGGATACATAGCATTAACATGACACGTGACCCCTGATGTGGGCCTTGATCCCATCTGGCTGAGGTAGTGTCTGTCAGATTTCTCCACTGTCAAGGTGCTCATTTGCCCCCTTTCCATCCCGTACACTTTGGAGGGAAGTTAACCTGCACAGCCCACACTTGGCCCACACTTGAGAAGTGAAGAGTTATGCTCCCCCTCCTTGAGGGCAGAGTATCTACATAAATTATTTGGAATTCTTCCGCATGGGATACTTGTGTCTCTTTCCCATTTAAGTTATTCAATCATTTATTTATATCAGTATGGACTCATGGCTATTTGTTTTACACGTTGAGTTATAATCCAATAATTCTTTATTTATCTGGTTCACATTGTCCCAGCTTGGGCCCCTGGGAGCTTCTCAGTTGGTTCCTTTGTTCCTTTGACATACCCCAATTTCTTTTTCGTTTTTAGTTTGGAGCGCATTCTTACAGTATGGCAGGATAAGGTGCTCCCGGCTCACCTTGCATATTTACCGTCCTGGTCATTGAATCAGCCATTTCTCCTACAATCCCTGGTTCCTTTTATGGGAGAATGGGGTTTTAAACCAAGACCCAGGCGTTAGATGTTTGTGTTGCTACTGGGGTGTCATTGCTTCTAGGCCCTCTCAGTGAAGAGCAGGAACTGTCTGTCAGCACGCTGACCTACATATACACAAGTGTATATAAATATTTCTGTGTGTAACAATATGTATGGGGTACATGGGTGGTTCAGTCGGTTGAGTGTCCAACTTTCGATTTTGGCTCAGGTCATGCTCCCATGGGATCAAGCCCTGAGTCAGCCTCCGCCCTGAGCATGGAGCCTGCTTAAAATTCTCTCTCTCTCTCTCTCTCTCTCTCTCTCTCTCTCTCTCTCCCCCTCTGTCCCTCTCCCCTGTTCACACTCGCTCTTTTTTTTTTTTTTTAATTTTTTTTTTCAACGTTTTTAATTTATTTTTGGGACAGAGAGAGACAGAGCATGAACGGGGGAGGGGCAGAGAGAGAGGGAGACACAGAATCGGAAACAGGCTGCAGGCTCCGAGCCATCAGCCCAGAGCCTGACGCGGGGCTCGAACTCACGGACCGCGAGATCGTGACCTGGCTGAAGTCGGACGCTCAACCGACTGCGCCACCCAGGCGCCCCTCGCTCTCTCTAAAATAAAAAAGAAACACACACAAAAACCCCAGCATGTACATATATTAAGCTATACATGAGTTCATACTGATGTCCCCAGCTCTAATCTATTACCACATGAATCATCTAGCCTCCTACCCTTGTTCATTTTATACTTCAACAATGAGAAGCCTGGTTCCCACCATGCACCATCCATTCACGTAATTCTTCAATTCCGGTATCCTTTAGTCTCTCAGACTCTGCACGTTTCCAAAGTTACTTAGGTCAGCACCTTTTCTTCCTTCCCCCTTTAGTTTGGCAGTTTCACACATTTGTGGATTCTTTATCACAGGCATCACAGCAAGCAGGAGCTGGTGCTGACCTTCATGAGGACGTGGGGCAAGTTCAAGGCAACACCAGCCAGAATATCAAGCGACACTAAGGCATTTGGTATAGAAATTAGCTGCAGGGCCTCACATAAACTCTCTCATGTTAGAGAATGTGCTAGGCATCATTTACTCCTTCCCCACAATTATCCATGCCCTGGGGATCAAAGGTGTTTCAGACATGGATCTAGCCAAGTTCAGGAAGGCATGGAAGGCATAGGCATAGCTCACCTTAATACCAGGCAGACAATGAAACACAACAGGAGAGTGAAGTTCAGAAAACAAAGCCTTCACTTCCAGCAGGGCTTGGAGCCCCTGGGAAGATCTGGGAACTTTGGGCAAGATGACGTCCAGGAAGCTGAACGAGAAGAACCTTCTCTGTGAGCAAACCATGGGGATGGAGAAAAGTAAGAGTCTTGTGAATGGAGTCTAGTTTTCTGACATCATGTTTTAAAGATCTTTGTTTTTTTAAGTTTACTTATTTTTGAGAGAGTGACAGAATGGGCAGAGGAGGGGCAGAGAGAGAGGGGGACAGAGGATCCGAAGCAGGCTCTGTGTGGACAGCAGAGAGCCCAAGGCGGGGCTCAAACTCACGAACCGTGAGCTCTTGACCTGAGCTGAAGTCGGAAGCTTAACCGACTGAGCCACCCAGGCCCCCTTCTGACATCATTTAATTCCACGTTTCAAAACAGAAATAGCCTTATCATTTCTATGCCTAGGAAAGGATGTCAGGATGTCAGGCTCATAAAAAAAACAACAACATAGCTGTATATATTCCACTGCGGGGCAGAAGTATATTTTACAAAATCTGTCTCATTGGTCAGACATTTGTGTGACTTACAAGCTTTCACTCACAAGCTTTCAAGTGACCCTATAATACAAATATTTGCACTTGTCCAATTTTTGCCTTAGGATAAATCCCTAGTAGTGAATAGTTGGATCAAAGAGTCTGGACATTCTAAATTCTCAGTATCTACGGCAAAATTTCCCTACAGGGACCAATTTATACACTGAGGCATGAGAGTGGCCATGTGTCCACAATTGTGTTGTTGACAATAACTTCCTGTTATCATTCTTCTTAATCTGCTTGCTACGTGGGTCGCTGCCGCAGAACCTCATGAGCCACATGGTATCGACTTGTCTGTCACCATTCACCTTCTGCCTTCCTCCCCCGACTGAGCTCTGGGGGCTCGAAAGCTTCCCCAATCCCCCACATACCACACCTGGAAATGTCTCTGGACTCTGTCCTTCCGGGTGACAACGTGAAAACAGACGGCTCATCAGCTCGGCCTGAAAGCAGTCTGTTCATGGTCTCCTTCAGGTCAGGTACCGAAAACCTGGGCTGGAGGCAAGGAGACCTGTGCTGTGATGGAGGGAAGGCCTGGCCTTTAAGAAGAATATTTCATTCACGCCCCCGGTGCGTGCCGGCATTTCTGCAGCTACGTCTGTGTGTTCCCTTCGTGCAGATCACTTAGGGCCTCAGACGGAGCTCTGCTGTGAGCATCCCCGTCACCCTGGGCACACACATCACGTCCTAGCCACTTGGAACCGATGTTTCCATAACTGGGGGTGGCAGGATGGTGGGAAGCCCTGGGATCTTGAGAGAAGGGGCTTAGGGGTGGTTTGAACAAAGAACACGCGTATCATTTCTCATTCCAAGCCTCCCTACGCGTTGAGAAAACAGGCTCAGTAAGGAGGAAAAGTGAAGCCCAGAAAAGGGGAGACATCTGCCTGGGGCTGCACAGCAAATCACCCTGCCTAAACCCTTAAGAGCCTGAGTCCTCATCAGACCTGGCTGCCTCCCCGACGGCAAACTCCTCGTTCTGAATCTCAGCACGCAGTGAGACTCACGCAGAGGCCTGTTTATGCTGTTGCATTACCAAGCTTTTAAAAGTCCAGATGGTTCCAGTTGTAGGGATCTACAGGCCATAAAACTGTCATGCTCACAACGCAGCGTCTCTCAAGGTAATGATGTAATCTGTTTGCAGAAAAAGGCCCCTGGTCCAGGCTGTCATAAGAGCTGTCACTGCACGAGCCTCCGCCAGGGTAGCGGGGGGTGGGGGGGGGGGTGGGGGGGGGGGAGTGTGGTGTGTGCTCATAATGGGGCAGTGTGGAGTAACCCTCCTCTAGGTCGGCATTCTCCAGCACACAGGGGCCCAATGTGCTTGGGGAGAGCGGCAATCAGATCTGTGTGCCTAGTTCACGTCCTCGATCTCCTCCCTGCGCAGAACTGCAAGGCAATGCCCGTGGGCCCTCTCCCAGCTCCCCTGCACGCAATTGATGCCGCCTGGAGTGCCCTCCCCTACATTCGCCTTCAAATCCAGCTTAGGACTTGGGCACAAGCCCCGCCTCTGAGTGTCTGACCCAGGCCAAGCCACTTTACCTGTCTGAGATTGTCTTTCCTCTTCTCTAAGTTGGTGTCAGTAACGGATCCAGCTTCGCAGTGCTGGTACAAAGATTAAGCAAAATAATCCTCACGGGCTGCAGTAAGGGCATGCTGGCTGTAACAAAACCCCATTCAGATTAGTTGAAGCTAAACTCAGGAGGGTGAGGGTCTACTCAAAATGGGTATAAGCCCAGAGTGCCTGGGTGGCTCAGCCGGTTAAGTGTCTGACTTGGGCTCAGGTCACGATCTCACAGTTCGTGGGTTCAAGCCCCATGTCGGGCTCTGTGCTGACAGCTCAGAGCCTGAAGCCTGCTTCCGATTCTGTGTCTCCCTCTCTCTCTGCCCCTGCCCTGCTCGCACTCTGTCTCAGTCTCTCAAAAAGGGAATAAACGTTAAAAAAAATTTTTTTAAATGGGTATAAGCCCAATCTTAAATTTCGGGTGTAAAAAAGTGACATCACGTGAACATGCCAGTTGATGGCTCAAGGCCCCTGCACACAAGGACATCCACCTCTTCCTGTTAAAAATCCCACCCACGCTAACCATTCCTGGGTGGTTCATGGATCCACCTGCAGGGAGGGGCTTCCACAGCAGAGAATGACTCACCTGGTGTCCCAGAGGACCACCTCACCCCCCTGGGGACCAAGCTGAGTCCCCGGATCAGTGCTCAGCCTCAGCCTTTTCAGTCACGTTCTGCTTCCCAGGAACCTGGAGTAAGTTCGGTGAGGTCAGGAACCGTGTTTGTCCTATTTGTCACTGTGTGCCCAGCATCCAGAACAAGGACTTGGCACACAGCATCCATTATATGTTGAAGGGATGAATGGGGGTGGGTGTGTGTGTGGATGGATGGGTGAATGAACAGATGAATGGATTAATGGATATATGGATGAATGACTGGATGGCCATATGGATTCATGAATGGATGGATGGGTGGAAGGATGGCAGGAAAGAAAGAAGGAAGGAGGAAAGGAAGGAAGAAAAGGAAAGATGAATGGATGGATGGACAGACAACTCAAGGTGTGAAATATCAGCCCCCAAGTCATGCTTCAGAAAATTTTATAAGTAAACACCTTTGGTAATTTAGCATTTTGGAACAGCTGGACGTATATCTTTTTTATTTTTTTAAATTTTTTTAACGTTTTTTATTTATTTTTGAAACAGAGAGAGACAGAGCATGAACGGGGGAGGGGCAGAGAGAGAGGGAGACACAGAATCTGAAACAGGCTCCAGGCTCTGAGCTGTCAGCACAGAGCCCGACGCGGGGCTCAAACTCATGGACCGTGAGATCGTGACCTGAGCTGAAGTCGGACGCTTAACCGACTGAGCCACCCAGGCACCCCTATCTTTTTTAAATAGAAAAAGTAAATCGGGGGAGCCTGGCTGGCTCGGTGAGTTAAGCGTCTGACTCTTGATTTCAGCTCAGGTCATGATCTCACGATTCAGGGGTTTGAGCCTACGTGGGACCCTACGTGGGATTCTCTCTCCCTCTCACTCTGCCCCTCCCCGACCCCACTGCGCACATTCTTTCTCTCAAAATAAATAAGCTTTAAAAAAAATTTTAAGAAGGAAATCAACATCTTTAAAATCATAGCCTAGGAACTTGCTGATTCTGCATGAATTTGCCTTCTCGCTGTGTTATGTAATGATCATAGTTATGCATGTAAATATATTTCTAAAACACGGTCTCTAATTACACGGATGTGATCTGTGTTGATGATTCTGGGAAAGAGGTTAAAAGTCACCAGAAAGGGAACAATAGCAAACGTCTACAGAGTGTCCACTAAGCATCAAGTTGTTTTATTAAAATGCTACCCTGGCGGGGTGCCTGGGTGGCTCAGTCGGTGGGGTTAACTGTCTGACTTTTGATCTCGGCTCAGGTCATGATCTCACAGGTTCATGAGTTTGAGCCCCACATCAGGCTACACACTGTCAGTGCAGAGTCTGCTTGGGATTCTCTCTCTCTCTCTCTCTCTCTCTCTCTCCCTCCCCCACTCCTGCTCTCAATCTCTCTCAGAATAAACTTAAAAAAAATTTTTTTAATGCTACCCTGTCAGATTCTCTCAGTTCTGCACCGAGAATAATTTCATGCCCAGTTTTCAGGTGAGGGAACTCAGATGCCATGAGGGTTCATGTCCTGTGGGAGGCCACACAGCTGGTACATGGCAGGGCTGGCTTTGAATTCAGCTTTGCTCAGTCCCCCACGGCCTGCCTGGGAAGAGGGCCTTCTGGAGGAGCAGGAACGGGGTGACCATTGTTTTAGGGCTGTGCTTACCTGTGCTGGCTCGCTAATCTCACAGCAATCCTGTAAGGAAGGAACTGTTATTACCCTCACCTGGCAGGTGAGGAAACCGAGTTTCAGAGCTAAACACCACTTCTGAGGTTGTTGATTTAATCCGCGTGAAAGCTTTTCAAGGTCAACCGGATCTCGTGGCAATATGGCCCTAGAGAAGGCAGACAATGGGCTCCAGGGCCTCCTGGGCTCGCTCTGTGCCCTAAATTCCTTCATTACACTCTCCTTGGAGTCACGGTGTTTTGACTCTGGTTAAAATGCAAATCGTACCTGGAGGATAACACAGAAAGCCATTATTGGCCTGGAATAACGCCAGGCCACATTCGCGTCCAAATTCCATTTTCAATACCTTTGGGTTTCTTTCTAATAACTTGAGAATGTTTTTCTGCAAGTAATTCATGTTCATTGTAGAAATTTAGGAAACGTAGAGAGGCAAAAAAAAAAAAAAAACGAATAAAGAAAAAAAATTGCTTGAAATCTTTCTGAGGCAGCCATGTCTTTCCATTTCATCTAGTAGCCGTGCTCAAATTTAAAACCATACATGTCCCACTCTCCACCCAGCTAATTAGCGGCTGACGCCAACCCCCAGGCTGGGGGTGGGGGTGGGGGTGGGGGTGGGGTGAGGGGAGGAGCACGTGACCCAGAAATGGCCAATTAGAGCATCCCAGCCCTGGCCACAGTGATTGGTTCACGGAAGGGAGCACAACTAATCCCGGCCAATTAGAGCTCTGCCCAGAACTTTCCCTGGAATCGGAGAGAAAGAGGCTTTTCTTCTTCTTTTTTTTTTTCTTTTTACTTGTCCTAAGTTGCAAAGAGGTTGGGAGCAGGAAGTGGCCAGTCTTGCCTCAGTGTGTGGAGAGTTTGCCTGAGAATGAAGCCAACTCCACAGAAGAAAGGAGAGCTGAGACATAGGGAGAGAGAGATTTCTGACATTGTCTGAGCACCTGGATCCAACTACACCTGAAGCCAGTATTTTAATAGAGTTTTCAGTTATTAAATTGAGCCATATGAATTCCAACATTTGGCAACTTTTGACCCCCTCCCTCCAAAGACAATTTCATATCATTCAGCTTAATACACGAGACAACAAATCCCTTTCCCTACTTAACTGAGTTTAAATTGCGTTTGAGTCTTGCAACTGAAAGAATCCTGTTCAATATACCCATCATCCAAAGAAAATCAACAGTCACATTTTGCTCTATCTCTTCCCATACTTCTCTGTGTGCCTGTGTTTGTGTATGTTTGCATACTAGATCATAGCATAGTGTAATGCAGTATAATAACTTTGTGACATTTTAATTTAACTTATTATCTGTGTAATTCGTTGTTCCATATCTGCCTTCTCCTAGGCACTGAAAGTTCAATACCTGCCTTCCCTTGTGGAGAACACAGCGGCAGGACCATACTAGGTGCTCAATAAACATTTGTTGCCCGTATCAATACAGGTATATACAGGGGTGCCTGGCTGGTTTAGTCGGTAGAGCGTGCGACTCTTGACCTCGGGGTTGTGAGGTTGAGCCCCACGTCGGGTGTAGAGATTGCTTAAAAATAAAACCTGAAAAAGAAATACAGGTATATACTAGAAAGTGGGATCCAGCGCGAGAGAATGATTTAGAGAAAAGCCAATCTGCAGCCTGGCATACATCTACTCCATAAAAGTGAGATATACTGTCCCATTAGAGTAGGGTCCACGTGCACAGCAAACAATGAAAACTGAACACCTGCATTAAAATTTACACGGGAGGCCAGCTAACCCCAGCAGGCTAGATAGAAGACCGGCACTTGCTGAGGAGAATGTGTTCAACTTACCAGCCTTTAAAAAACGTTGGCAGGGGCCAGGTTGGGGATGGGCGCAGGAAAGAAATCCAATGACAGGATTCGTGATTTGAAACCCGTAGAAAGAGGTTCAGCAGAGGACTTTTTCTGAATCTTCCGAACGTTCATTGCTTAGGTCACAGGCTGGTGACTTATTACTGCCCCCTCCAGGTGGTATGGGGAAATGCAGGGGCAGAAATGAACTGCAGTCGGTCAAGCCATTAGTTGCACTACTGCGTTTATCATAGGCTCAGGATGATCAGAACCTGGAGTTATGCTCTCTCCTTATTTCAACCATCATCAGTCTTCACGTCAACAGCAATAAGAGTGGCTGTGGGGAACAGCTAGGCAAGGGGCTAAGAGCTTTCCATGCATTATCTCATTATCTCTTACAATACCCTCGGAAATGGATACTTTTAGGGACCCCTGTTACAGATGGGGAAGCAGAGGCTGAGACAGGTGAAGCCACTCGCTCAAGAGCACATAGCTGGTAAATGGCGGAGCTAGGACTCAAACCCAAGGTCTTCTGACCCTTTCTGCTCTGCTGATTTTCCGGATGATCTAACCCCCTCTCCTCATCGTACAAGTGAGGACAATGAGGCTCTGAGCAGCCCCCGGAGCTCTGAAGTTGGCGGGGATCCCAAATAGCTACGGAGACCTTTACAAAGTTACACTTACGTTTGGCTTTCCCAAAATGATCCCAAGCAGAGGATGGGAGGGGTCCCGATGCAGTGACCCCCGGTGGGGTCAATCAGAAGAAACTTGCTAATGTTGGCATCGTATGCAAGTACTGATTGGGAGGGCAGCCGAGGGCAATCCACCGCAGAGAAATTTCACCCGAGGCCGCAGGACAGGGGTGGGGGGCTACACGAGAGACTGGTCACCACCACGCCATCTACGCTGGCAACAAGCTGAGTCCCTGTAAGGGTCTGCCCCTAACACAAACGGAGGGGCAAACTATGGTGGACCCACACCTGGGAGCACCGTCCGGGCAGTCCGAGATGCGGACACGACAGCACGGGTGGATGTTAATATCACAGCACCACGAAGGAAACAATAAGCAGGATGCAACCCACGGCACCGTACCGTTCCGGTAAATAAAAAAACACATGCACACAAAACATGTTTTCCGGGGACAAATATAAATAAAAGGACATCAAACGGATCAGACTGGCTGCCTGTGGGGCATGTACGGGAGGGGTGGACAAGAGTGGGGCGTGAGGATAAATGGAAATGAATGAATGAATGACACACGGAAGACGCTTGCAGACAGTAATGTGAATGTGTCCTAAGCCAGGAAACATGAGCACCTCAGCCTCAGCACCCCAGGTTGGAAACAATAAAACTCAAGACAAAATCACCCTACTAGGCTCATATGCAAAACAAAGTCCTAGCAGAAGGAGCCCAGCATTTTTGAAACACCTACTGTGTGTCAGGCACTGTGCTACGGGTGTGTTATCTCATTTGCTCCTTGACAGAATATGGGAGGGCAGTGTTGTTTGTTTTACAGGTGGGGACGGTGGAAGAGAGAGGGGAACAGGCTGTGGCGGGGCGGGTATTCACCGGAGGAATGCATTTCTCACCTGGGAACCCGAAGCCGAAGCCATTTGCTTGCAGGCAGCCCTGGTGAAGCCACACTCCGTAGAGTCTATTTTCCTTTTAGGGACTGGAAGGACATCATCAGATGATAGTAAGAGAAAAACTGTGACAGTTCCACAGGATGGCCCCATTCTTTTTGAAAAAACGTGTCATGTGATTTTGCCTGGAAAATGAGCTGGACACAGGTCCACGCGCTGGCAGGGAGTTCCTGGGAGCAGGGATGAGTCTCTGCTGGGCACCCCTGTCTACACTACCCGCTCCAGGGCTGACCCACAGGAGGGCTCACTACACATTCACACGCATAGTTCCTTAGGCAGGAAGCTCACGCGTTTCTCTATACCTTTATGTATCATCTGCATGTCTTAGAAGAGCATAAATCGCTCTTCTAATCAAAAAGGAGCCATAAAGCATTTCCTGTGTGGAAGGAAAATGTTTGCTTCCTGTGAATGAGCAGAGGGATTCTGAGGCCAGCCCTGCCTGAGACTCCTGTCTCCCGGGGTAACTGACGATTGCAGGGACCCCGACCATCCGTAGCACCTAATGGGAGCAGAGTTCAGGGCGGAGGGCTCCAGGGGGAAAAGGCAACTTGAGGAGGGTGGCGTCTTGGTTAACCCAAGCCTTGGAGCCTAACTCCAGACGAGCATGTGATGCAGGGCGTGCTCTTTGACCACGAAACCTCTGCTTCCACACCTGCGAAGTGGGCTGGATGCCAGGCACGGCATGAAGATTAAATGAGAGAGTGCACGGAAGGGGTTTAGCACCAAGCAGGGGCTCGACACATAATACCCGCGTTATTGTGGCTGGGGGCCAAGCGAGCGCCTCAGCTGGCAGGAGCAACAGGGACAAAGGTACTCAGCACGATTGTGCCGCATCCTGTAGGGCTCTTGTTTTCAGATTTCTACTTTTAAGGAATCAGAGCTGGGGTGGCTGATCCCTTGTCCTTCCCAGCCTCCTCCAGAGCTGTGCCCAGAGGGCCTTAATTCCTGGATAAAAAAAGGCAATAAGGGATCATCTGGGCCAGTTTCGTCCCTGGAGCACTCCGTGTGCTGAGGAAACACTGAGGAATTATAGCACAGCCCACAGCTTCCAGGCCGGGGCCCCAGACCGGGTGACTAGAAATTAAGAGAGAAGATTCTAGAAGCAGACAGAGTAGGAGTTGTCTGAGGGTGGGAGCCAGCTTTACCCAGACCAAAGCCCTGGGAATAAACAGACGACCCCCCCCCCACCCCACGTAGGAGATCCTGGCAGTAGTCCTTGAGGACACACACACACACACACACACACACACACACACCAGCTCAGGGAGCTCTATTTAGAATTTCTTTCTTTCACCTCAGTCAAGTCAGCAATGACACCCACGATTGTCCAGCCACAATCCACAATCCCTTTAAAGTAATAGAAACATTGGGGCACCTGGGTGGCTTGGTTAAGTATCCGACCTCGGCTCAGGTCACCATCTCACGCTTCGTGAGCTCAAGCCCCGCTTCGGGCTCTGCGTGGACAGGGCGGAGCCTGCCTTCATCTCTCTCTCTCGAAATAAATAAACTGAAAACAAAAAGTAATACACACATTATGCCGTATTGAGTGATTTCTAGGAGCCAGGCACTGTGCTAACATCTTTACAGGAATCAGTTCATGTAATCCTCCCAATACCAGGTAGCGATTAGGATTCCGACAGGTTGCAAGGACAAGAAATAAAGTAACCATGGCTTAAGGAAGGAAGCTTGCTTATTTATTTATTTATTTATTTATTTATTTATTTATTTTTAAGTAGACTTCATGCCCAGACTGGAGCCCAATATGGGGCTCTCATGACTGTGAGATCAAGACCTGAGCTGAGATCAAGAGTCAGACGCTTAACCGACTGAGCCACCCAGGCGCCCCAGAAAGCTTATTTTTCTCTCATGGTGAAATGAGTTCAGAAACAGCTGGTCCAAGACAGATGCCAATGACTAGAGTTCCTTCTTCTTGGAGGTTCTGTCATCCTCAGCATGTGGCACTCTCCTCATGGCCCAAAATGGCTGCTTCAGCTCCTGCCTCACAACCACATTCCAGTCAGCAGGCAGGAGAGAGTTCACGTCTCCCTCTTAGGGTCCTTCCAGGCAGTTGCAGGTGACATTTGTTTACACGTCTCCCTGGCCGGAATTAGTCCCATGACTACCTTGAGCCACAGGGAGTGATGGAAAAATAAAGGTTTTACTCCAGGTGACCATGAGTCCATGTCCAAGTTAGGGAAGGAAACGAGAGCGTGGCTACCTGGTGGAGGGAGGGCACTCGAGGTCTAGGCCATAGAAGTAGCAATAATTCTGCTTTTCAGAAACTGAAATTGAGGGGAAGCTGAGGCCCAGAGGGAGGCACTGACTTGTCAGAGGTCACCCAGCCAGTATGTGGCAGAGCCTGGGGTGAACCAATGCCTGTCCGACTGAGCCACTGGGCCTTTGGAAATCTGTATAAAAAGATACGGGTGGGAAGTTCTGCAAACAGGAGAGACCCAGAGACACAGCTTCAGAATCACAGGCTTCGGGGCTTGGACTTTATATGCAGAGTTTCAAACCAGAGCCGTTTTGACAACTGAATCCAAATCCCCAGGAAACCGTTGTTTCTAGCTGAGGCTGTGACGGAGCCTTAATGACAACCTAAAGAAGGCCGTCTCTGCAGGGCCCAGGGAACAGGCCGTGAATTCTGTTTAGGATGTCCCTTCCTGGCCAAGCTAAACCAGGGAGGAAAGAGGTTTATGCCAGGCCATGAGATCACACCTGGAGGTCCCTCTCCAAGGCGGTAGCAGGGGGGATTTGCGGGGGCCATTTGTCTTCTGCCCTCTCTGGTTCAGAGGATGTGCAAATAATCGTGGTTATTTGAATTGCCTCACAGAGCAGGGAGATAATGAAATCCCGCTGAGGAGTCTGTGAGGAAGGACACCTCCAAGGTGAAACGTCTCCTGTTTGGTGCTGACATTCAGGGCCCACAGCACCCAGACCAGTGGGACCCGCCAACCACGGGTGCGAATTACCCCACGGGAGAGCAAATGCGAATAATAATGACCGTGGGTAAGCCACTTGGCATGCAGGTTCCTGACTTCCTTCTCACCAAGCCCCCAAGACAGAAGGACGCTTAGGCAGAGAAAGTGGCGTCTTGAAAACAAACTACAACCACTTGGGGCATCTGTTGGTCAGTTTCTAATAAAGTAGTACATAGTCTTATCATAGGACCAATTCTACTTGGAGGCATTTATCCAAAAGAAATGAAAACACAAAGATTTCCCAGGAAACAGCCCAAATGTCCACCCAATAAGAGAATATGGGGGGGGAGGGGGGCAGTAATTAGGTGTCTGTACAGCAAAATGTTATTCAACAATAAAAAGCAATGAGCCATTGATGTGCAACATCATGGACGAATCTCATGGAAATGATGGAGCATGCAGTAGGAGTCCATGCGCCTGAAGTTCAAGGGCAGGCAGAGTTTCCCAAAGGTGCTAGGAATCAGAGGATTGCTCACCCCTGGGGGGAAAAGTACGGAGTAGGAAGGGGCACAGGGCAGGGACGCTTCTGGAAGGATTTTACATAAATCGGTCAGGGTGATACAAGAGTGTTGCATTTGGGGGCGCCTGGGTGGCTCAGTCGGTTGGGCGGCCGACTTCGGCTCAGGTCATGATCTCGCGGTCTGTGAGTTCGAGCCCCGCGTCAGGCTCTGTGCTGACAAGCTCGGAGCCTGGAGCCTGCTTGGGATTCTGTGTCTCCCTCTCTCTCTCTGCCCCTCCCCCACTCATGCTCTGTCTCTCTGTCTCTCTCTCTCTCTCTCTCTCTCTGTCAAAAATAAATAAACATTAAAAACAATTTAAAAAAAAGAGTGTTGCATTTGGCAAAATTAACGGAGCCGGTTTAAGATTTGTTCATTGTATTGTATGTAAATTATGCCTTGATAGAGTACAGGGAAAAGAATGAAGAGGTGAAGTGTCTCGTACGGCGAGAAAATGATGGAGTTGTGCCACAAACCAACAGCCAGCCTGAACCAAACACAGAAAGACAGCCACCACCTCATTTCCAGGGATTGGGAAGATCTCTGTTCAGCTCGCATGTGTCCCTGAGCCAGGCCTGTGCTGGGGCTGGGACGGTCCTGTCCTGATGCAGGGTTTGACCCCGGGACAGGGGAGCAGCCGTTCCAGAGCCACGGGGAGGGAGGGGTGAAGGAATGGGGGGGACAGCAGATTCCCCCAGGAGGGGACCGTGTCCAGATTTTCTAGACCAAGGGGGCGGCGAAACCAGAAAGGAACGAGAGAAGGAAGGGACGTGATGCAGATAAGGAACAGGCTGGGCAAAGACCCACAGTATGAAAGGAGAGAATGGGGTCCATCGGGGGACAGAACTGCTAGTCACAGTCTTCCTTAGAGAGGGGACAGGCAGTGATAAAAAACGCCATCAATAAAAATAATAAAAGTGCCTACACTTTACGCTCCTTACTCTGTGCCAAGCACTCTTCCTATATTAACCCAATAAATCTTGGCAAGGACCTCATGCGGTAGATTGCCCCCATTTCGCAGATGATGAAATTTGAGGCTCAGAGTGGGGGGGGGGGTAACCTGCCTGGCATCACAGAGATAGTACGTGGTGGAAATGGGATTCGAGCCCAGGTCAGCAGGCTCTCGCATGCATATTCTCCCTGTCACCCTGCTGCCTGGCTATCCAGGTGGAGAGGGACGGATCACAAAGCCCCCCACCAGCCGCACGAAGAGCTCATCCTGGGGGCAGTAAAATCCTTACTGCCCCTCTCTGAGCTTCAGTTGCTGCGTCTGTAAAATATCGATGTTAATCATTCCTACCTCAAAGCACCGTGATGGGCTTACAGCGAAGGCATAGTGTCAAGCAAGCCGGTAAAAGGCCTGGCCTGGAGGACACCGCCCGGTTCGTGAGCTGCCGTTACTTTACGGGTAGAGCCACTGAAGAGCTCACACGCCTGGACCTACTATGCGCCGGCGCTCTGCTAAGGGATTGACGTGAAGTGCTTCATTGAATGCCCACAGCAGCCTGGGAGTTAAAGGTCATTGTCCTCAAACGTCCCGCAGACGAAGGAGGTGAGGAAGAGAGGTTGGGAACTTAGATGATGCCATAAACGAATACCAGGACAGGGCTTGAGCCCACAGCGTCAGGCTCCACTCTGCAAACCCCCACCCTGCACCCGGCGGGACGGCGGCCCCATGTGGCCGGTGAGCACAGAGAAGTGTCAGGTCTGAACGGGGGTGTGTTGTGAATGTCAAACACACACCGGATGCTGAAGACTCCCTTTGAAAAATCTCGTAAATGATTCCTCACATTAATTCCACGTTGACATGATCATAATTGGATGTACTGGCTTAAATACAAGAGATCATTGTATTTAAGGGCCCGACACGGGGCTCGAACTCAAGATCATGACCTGAGCCGAAGTCGGACGCCCCACCGACTGAGCCACCCAGGCGCCCCTCTTTTTACCATTTTTAATGTTTATGTATTTATCGAGTGCGAGTAGGGGAGGAACAGAGAGAGCGAGGGAGACAGAATCCGAAGCAGGCTCCGGGTTCTGAGGTGTCAGCAGAGAGCCCGACGTGGGGCTCAAACCCATGAATGGTGAGATCGTGACCTAGGCCAGAGTCGGATGCTTAACCGACTGAGCCATCCAGGTGCCCCTTACTTTTTTTTTTTTTTTTTTTTTTTTTGAATGTGGCTTCTAGAAAATTTTAAATTACATATGGAGTGTGCATTATGTTTCTTCGGGGGAGTGCTATCCTAACCACCTTGCTACATGGTTCCTGATGCATGGGGATGAACCATTAGCCTTGGCTCCCAGCCTCTCCACACAGGTCCTTCTGAGGTTGCTGCACTTTGATTTCAGTCCAAGTGTGCCTAGGAGCCGTGTCCCTTGTCCCTCGAGCCTTAGTGAGTGAGTGTGTGTAAGCACGTGCGCTCTTCAAAGTCACTTCCTGCTGGGCTCCTTCTTCACCACTGTTGGCATCACAGCAGCTCCCAGAAGGTGGGAGAGGGCAGAGGGGACCCCACGCCAACACAGAATCTCTGCCCTCTGCTCCCACTCCTGCGGGCTGCTCTATCTGATGGCGCACCAGCCCTGCGCTTCCAGATTCTGGCCCCCGGCAAGGTTATTGAAGCTGAGATCGGCTGTCCTCCCTCTCCTAGGGAAAATAAAAATATTCTAATTAAAGCTGGGAAGGCCCTGGGAACAATAGTGCTGGCGCCAGGCTGATGGATGTAATTCAATTTGCAGCGTGAAGAGCAGGACTCTAGGCTCTGGCCATTACCGTGTCGATTGCAGGGCAAACACGATCCAGAAGTGGATTTAGCGAATGCAGGCCGGCCCACATGGTGGTGGAGGGGGGGGGGGGCGCTTGAGTCTTGTATCTGTGGTCCGGGAACAAGCGATGTCATGGGGTATGGAGGCCCAGATACACCCGCTCCTCCAAACCTCAGTTTCCACATCTGGGAACAGGGGATCACGTCGGCACCCCACCTCCTAGGTCCTCATGAAGACTGAAAGAGGCAATGTAGACCCAGTGCGTGGCTCAGGGCCTGGCCCAGAGTAAGCGCTCAATGAAACAGCCATTCTCTTTTATTTTAGCTCCTTCCCCCGATGGTAACATTGGACATCACACCAATTCTCATGTCCTCAGCAGGCACCTGGTGCTACAGCCAGATCTCTGGTTCCCGGGGTGATGCCCTGGGAAGGCAGTGAGCAGAGGAGGGGGACAGGCTAAGATGGAGGTTCCTGGGCTGGTCTGTGGTCATGGCTAAAAATAATCGTCACAATTACATGGGGAAATATCATGCTACCAACAGCTGGCTACTGAAGTTGCAGGGTCGGGAATAAAAGGTAAGATGCAAGGGCCTGGATGTCGGATCTCCAGAAGCTTTTGGAGAAAAGTCTGAAGTCACTCTGTACTAGATAATGAAGCTAATGGATGATTTTGTGCCAGGGCAGACGGTGGGGAGGTGAGATTAGGAGAGCCTGCGGAGGTGAGAGACAGAGCAAACCCAGCAAGATGTTTAGAGGCTGGAGCTGGGTGAGGGAAAGGGGTCTGAATCACCCTCGTCACCACCACCAACCCCCGAAGAGTGCCGATCCAGGGATATTTGAAAAATCTTGATGCCTCATGTTCCATTTTGAAGTTGTTTTCACTCGAGTGAGGTTAACCCCTCCTGTCTTCCACTCCGCCCCTGAAATCTATTATCCTCACAAATAGTTTGTGCAATTGGATTTCTGTCTATTGTTTTTTTAAATGGAGCTCAAGCAGGAAGCTGAGCTTCGTGTCTGGAGGGATGTGGGGCCACAAAGTGCGGAAGCAAGAACCCTGGAAACCCGAATCCTTCTGAGAACTGGCAAAAATCTCGAGGGGGTTCTGAACTTCTCAGGCTACTGCTGAGTATTATGTTAAGACCTTCCCCCACTGAAACCCACCCCCCCCCCAAGTCCTCCTGGCAAAGCAGACAGTCCAGAGAGTTGGGACTCCTTCCTCTCTGTTGGTGGCCAGCTCTGTAACAAAAAAGCAGATGGAGTCTAGCTTAAAAACAAGGGGAGGGCAAACTGGAGAGTTACTGAAAGCTCAGGGAACTGCAATATGAGATAAACAATAAGCCACAGAAAGGCCGGTAACCGGGGTAGTCCCAGGGACCCGAGCAGCAGGAATGGTGGCTGCCTCAAAAGACAAATGAACTAATTATTTTTGTCCCTAGGGTACCTGCTCAAGATTCAAGTCCCCAAGAAAGGGACTCTGATTGGCCTAGCTCGAGTTACACAGTTACCTTAGCACGGAGGGATAGGGCTCAATGGAACGACACACGGAGGGGTGGAGGGACAGACAGTTCCTTAAAGAAGCGGGACGACGTTGCTCCCGGAATGAGGAGAGAGGGGATACCGGGCGCGCGTGTTTGTGCACGCGTGCGTGTTTGTGCACGCGCGCTCACACAGAGGTGCCCACCACCTTCCACCCCTTGTCCACCCAGCATCCATCCTTCTACCCGTACACACCAATGTACAAGGTCCCCTTCATCGCCTGAGCCGATAATTCCACCTACACCTACAAACACAGGGGCCCGACTCCATGACAAAATGGCAAATAAAGCAGCCTATCTATCTGGAAATATCCCTTTCAGGAGTAAGACGAACCGTTGCAGGAAGCTGTGAGAATGTTCAGGGAGGAGGTGGGGGGCTGGCTCTCAGATTAGAATTGCTACCTGACCCCTCCTCGGCAAACAGGAAGACGGCAGGTCTGGGAAAGGTGGGGGTCCTTAGCCCACTCGTAGGGGTACTCGACTCGCACGGTGGTTACGTCAGGGAGGAGGCGATGCCCCCCACGAGGTCCCGCCCTTGGAAGACACTACGTGGGGCACCTGGAGCCGGCTGATTGAGGAACTTTGCTTGAGCTTGCAAATTCCTCCTTGCCCCTATGTAAGGCATGCTTCCGGCCCCAAGTCAGGCAGTGAATGTGAACAAGTATGGAGCAGCGGTCAAGAATATAGGCTTTGGAGTGAGGTAGAACTGGGTTCAAATCCCGGCTCTTCTTGCTGGTTGTGCAACTTCGGTCAGGGCTGGACCTCCTGGAAACTCAGTTTCCTCAACTGTGACATGGATTGGTGTCTGTCTCATCGTGTCACTCGGATGAGTAAGCGAGCTGATGCATGTAGCAGACGTCAAATAGTACTTGGTAAAGGCTCCCTAATTAAAAATTTTTTTTTAAATTTCTCTCCCTGCTCCTCCCCGGATTGCTCTCTCTCTCTTTCAAAGTAAATAAATAAATAAATAGATAGATAAATAACTATAAAAACTTATTAAAATAAAATAAAAAAGTAAAAAGAAATGGGTGAAATTAATTTAAATATCTTTCACTTAACTCAGTATCTCCCAGATGATACCATTTCAACATGGGACCCATATAAAAAGTTATTGAGATATTTTCTGCATTTTTTTTTCTTGTAGCCATACTTCAAAAACTAAAGAAGAAGCATCTGTAGTGAACGTTCACAGTGTATTTTATTTTATCCCATATATCTAAAATGTTATTTCAATATGCCATCAATATGAAAAAGCATTCGACATTAAGCATTAAAAAGCGTTCCTACTATCATACGGAGTCCTCAAAATCTGGAGTGTTCTTGTACGTTTGTGGTACATCTCAGCTTGGACCCGCTGCACTTCAAGTCCTCAGGTGGCCACAGGTGGGTGTCACGGTGGACACGGGGGCGTGGCAGAGTATCTGCGTTTCCTTTATGCTTCCCGGGAGCCCTGTGAGGTATTAATAGCCCCATCTTGTACATGATGAAATGGTCCCAAGGTGACTTGTGTGTGTGACTTGCCCAAGGTCACACAGTTGGAGAGGTCGGGGTTTGGGGCTCAATAGCTTGGGTTTGGGGCTGATACAACCCCTCTGGGACCCGGGTCCTTCCCCCGACTCCGGAGCCCCCACGCCTGCCTCAGGATGGTCCACCCCCAAGCTATCGATTACCACCATGATTTATGGCCCTCCTGCCAGGCAGTCCTGGAGACATAAGTAATTTGTTTCTGACAGTGGAGGCCTGCCTGGACACCCTCACCTCCCCGCACCGCCTCTGCTTCCAGCCCAGACGATCGATCGATGCCCCGCTAGTCAATGGTGCCGAGAAGTAACCTACGGCTGCAGTTAGATTCGCTTAATCAGGCACTTGCTCAGAGCAGCTCATCTGACAATTTTATTGGGCCGGGAGCATCATATTTCAGTGTCTGTTTCAACCCAGGATGCTTGTTCCTTGATCAGCCAGGGTTGATGTTGGGTCTGCTGCTTTATGTATTACAGCAGGGCCTGCGCTCCTTCCCAGGAAGAGGAAACCCACTGACTGGAGTATAATCGATTATCTGACCTGGAAAGGGTCACCTGTCAGCCAACCAGCATTTATTGAGCAAAATCTGTGAGCTCAGCTCTCAGTGGGACAGGATGAGGGCCAATAATGCCAGTGGCTATAATAACAATAATAGTTAACATTTATTTAGCCCTTACTGCGTTCCAGGTACTGTTCTAGCATGTCGTACATGCACGCACCATATCGCAGGGTAGGTGCTATTTTAATTCCCGTTTTGCTGGAAATGAAACGGAGGCTCAGGAATGTGAAGGGGCTTACTCAAGGTCACGTAGCTGGAGAGGAATACATTTGAAATCTAATCCTGAGCAGTCCGGCTGCCCTTGAGAGCTCACTGACTTGGTGAAGAGCCACAATCCATAGTCAAAAAACGTTATGAATGATAGAAGGGGGAAAGCAATGGGGACTATTGTTTCTGGACTAACAATCATAATATCACAGCCAACACTTATTGGAGAACTTCTGATGCACTAGCCTCTCTTTTAAGAGCTTCACATACCGTATCTCATTAAAGCTCCACGAAACCTGGAAGTAGGTACTATTACAATCTTACTTTACAGATGAGGAAGCTGAGGCTTGAAGACGTCAGATGGTTTGGCCAAGGTCATGACAATGTAATTCCAGCCAACGGATGGATGGTCCTGCTGTGATGTTTCCCTGTATGTTTGGCTTGGTTCTGATCCCTGTGCTATTCACCCGAAGACTGCAAGGTAAGGCTGACACCCCAAGAGAGACATCTGAGCTGGAAGAAACTGACATTGAACTGGGCACTCCCAACTGACACAGCTTTAGTAGTTAGGACATTTTAGGATCCATGAGGACCCATGAGTTCAATCGGATTCTCAAAAAATCTAAGACCCACTGCTTTCAAGGGTTGTTTGGAGAAAGAAGGGTTCACCTGTCAATGGAAAGCATTGGATAAAGGAGTGAAGAGGCTGTGGGATCTGGAGCCAGACCTGGGTTCAAATCCTGACACTGTCCCCAAATAGCCACCTGAACTTGGGCAAGTTAGTTACCGTTCCAAAGCCAAGCTTTCTCATCTCTCAGATGGGGGTCAGAATGGGATCTAGTTCATAGGGTCGTTGTTGTAGGGATGTGCTATAAAATGATGTGTGTGCTACAGACTGAATGTTTCTCCCCACCTCCAAATTCATATGTTGAAACATTGATCCCCGATGAGATGGTATTTGGAGATGGGGGCCTTTGGGAGGTAAGTAGGTCATGAGAGTAGAGTCCTCATGATGGGATTAGTGCCGCTATAGGAATAGAGAGGAGAGACCTTGCTTCCTCTTTCTCTCTCTACTATGTGAGGACACAGCAAGAAAGCAGTTATCCCTAAAGCAGGGAGCAGGTCCTCAACAGACATTAAAATCAGCTGGCACCTTGATCTTGGTCTCCCAGCCCCCAGAACTGTGACACATAAATGCTTGTTGTTTCAATTGCCCAGTCTATGGTATTTGTTACGGCAACCCGAGCTAAGACAGGATGAAGCAAGACAATGTGTGTAAAGTTCTTAGAAGCTTAGCACATAGTTGGCCCTCAATAAAAAGTAGCTGCTATGAAGTGGATCCCCACACTTTCCAACCCCTTTAATACAAAATTAAAAACCACTGAAGTCTACTCTTCACCACTGATCTTTGCCAGGTGTCATTTCTAACAAAGCCAGGTCCGAACCCATGGGACCCCCAAAGATACTTCTGGTCTAATGTAAAGTGGTGGACCTTCTCTAGAATAGCTTAGACCCTTCCCTTTGCCCTTGACTAACATTCTCCAATCCCCACTGCTTCTCAAACCCAGTCCATCTGCAGCCAAATGGCAATGAAGGGTACCCAAATGGAAAACTTCCAGGAGAAAGCTCAGGCTAACACCCCAACGTGAAACACCTGCTGTTATGGATACTTGTAACCACCACACATCTCCTGTGCTAAGCACTTTCCCTACATTGGCTCATTCAAGTCCTCACAGCCCCCCTCTGTGGTGGTTGATATTATTACCCTCAGTTTCCAATTGAAGGAGCCAAGACTCAGAGAAATGAACTTACCTGAAATCACACAGCTGAAAAGTGGTGGAGGCAGGGTCATCAGCCCCAGAACCCATATGCTTGACCACAATGCTCAGTTGCCCCCTTTCCCCAGAGCGACTGTCTGTTTTGTGTATAGCCACTGCCTCAGCATAAATTTTTGGACGAACCCATAGCCAAATGGATTTTCAACCCCATGGTTGTCATAAAGAACAATCTAGCAAGGAGCAGTTGCTGCAGAAGGGGAAGAAAAGTCCACCCCGAATTGCAGAAATCACAATGGGATGTCTGTATAAGGACATGGAAGCAAGGAGGGAGCCCGAAAACTAAGCAATCCAACAGTTTATAACAAATGTTTTAATTTTTTTCAACTTTTATTTTTGAGAGACACAGACAGAGCATGAGCTGGGGAGGGGACGGAGAGACAGGGGGAGTCACAGATTCTGAAGCAGGCTCCGGGCTCCAAGCTGTCAGCACAGAGCCCGACGCGGGGCTCGAACTCGCGGACCGTGAGATTGTGACCTGAGCCGAAGTCGGACGCTCAACCGACTGAGCCGCCCAGGCACCCCTATAATAAATGTTTGAAAGTGCTTCACGAGTTGGGATAAAGCCTTGCGAAGTAGCAACGTGTTTTGGAGTGTTCACTGGAGTTGTTTTCCACGCTGCATTTCCTTACGACGCCTGCTTTCCCTCAATTCAGGCAGCAAATGGCTGGCAAGGCAACTCTGCCTAAGAAAGAGTTGACACAGAAGAGTAGACAATAAAGCAGTCAGGCTCCTGGCTTGAGAGCTCTGCAGTCTTTCTCCTGATGCAGAATCTCTGGACGTGTGACCTGCACAAAGTGGCAGCCTTATTAAGTCCCCCCGGGTGATTCTAATGTATGCAAACGTTTGAGAAGCACTCTTGGGCTGCTGATAAACCAGTTGGAAGAATGTTTAGCAAGGACAAGACGCCCTAGTTTCTGAAAACCTCCACAGGGATCAAAAGAGAAGAGAGTAAAGGAGAACCACAGAACTCCGATAGTGTTAGGACCCTGAGAAGGAGCTCTTCTCCTCACCCTCCTTCCTGACCCCAGGCCAAGGAAGCATCCCCAGGTAGGCTGAGGCACTTGAGAGCAGCAGACACCTACAGAAACCCTTCCCTTGGGTGTCACCTGCAAATAGGAGGGGGGAAGACCTGAGTTCTTGGTGCCCAGCGCGGGATGGGTCTGACATGTGAACCTGAGACCCACCCTTCTGAGGTTCCTGTGCCTAAGAATGGCATCAGAGCAGAAGAAGAATCCAGGTTTCGAAGCAAGTCCCAGAGAGAGACGGTTTCCTAAATCCCAGAGTGGTGTGAAAGCCACAGAAGAGCTCCTACAGGCCGAGCTGGGGGTCAGAAACAAAGACTCACCCAGCAGTGACCCAGATGGGCAGATGCGCCAAGAGCAGACAGTTCAGGATGTTGCAGGTGTTGCCAGAGGGAACGGACTAGAACAGAAGGATCTGATTCCCATCTCACTGCCGTGCTTTGGTACGACGTATGCTCCTCCCGCCCAAGGTAACCCCAATGAGAACTAACCTAAATTGTTATTGGCGTCCCATTTACATCCCTCGGACCCTTTACCATCGTTATGCACACACTCTCCCCAGGTGTTTGATTTTCCATGGCCAGCACCTGTGTCTCTGGGCTGCTCTCAGGCTTCCAGAACCCCCTTGGCCTTGCCCACCAGAGAACCCAGAGTGGCTACGCATTTACATCCCCCAGGAAAGCCTGTAACTAATGCTTGACGGGGGTGGAGAGAAGGACATAAGAATCATCAGCTTATGTGCCCCCAATCTGGAACATTCTGATGTGTGACTGTCACTGTCCCCAGCACCTTGCAGGTCCGAGCAGAGGCTGTCCTCCATGAGACCTGGCTTGACATCCCCCTCCGTTGAGGGTCTCACTGGCCTTCACTTTCATCAGATTTTCCTGGGACCACTTCTTCATATGTCACTTTTACCTGAGTCCTTACTTTAAGGTATGTTTCTGAAGAATGTAATGTAAAATGTGAGCTCAAACTAAAACTGAGTTTGGTTACAAGGAAAAACAATTAAGTTCCATTTTTCTGCCTGCCCGAGTTTATAGACTGAGGTTTACAGGAAAGTACATATTAATGAATACTATCCTAAAATCTATTTCTTTTCAGCACTCACAAATGTCCATGAACGATCTCACTAAATCCATGAGTCAGAAACCATCAGTGTGCCCATTTTACAGGTTTCAAGAGATACAAAAACTCGGGGTTCAAGGGCTACAAGTAGAGTTGGAGCCCTGCCCAAACCACAGACTCTATACCTTGGTCTAGCCACAGTCTCACGCTCTGAGCAGAAGCACTGAGGAAAGTCAGAGACACAGTCGCTAAGCTGGGAGCCCAGAGCCCCTGCTACAATGGGCAGCTCTGGGCCAGGAGAAGTGACAGGAGCAGATCTCATAGGCAGCCTTTGTAGCAGAATGGGCAGAGCACGGGCTCAGAGTGTATACATGCCCTGAGTGGGTTTAAATCCCAGCGTTAGCACCTACTTGCTACGGGGCCTTGGGCAGGTCTTGTGACCCACCTCTGAACTTCGTTTTCTCACTTGTGAAGTGAGGTTAATAATTATTAAACGTTCAGATCCCCCAGCTAGTGATTCAGGGAATATGATATGGATCCCCGACATCTGTGGTCTTAATAAGCTCCTGCTGAAGTGTGCTGATGACTGTAATTTACTTTGAAATGTACCAGAAAAATAAGAAGGGTGGGTTGATTGAGACAGAAGCAATAAAGCAAGAAAAAGAAAATATTAAGGGGTAGCATCTTTGTGACGGATAAAATTATTTCAACTCTCCCATAGATTTGAAATTTTTTATTCTAAAACGTTGGGAAGAAACTCTCCCAAGGAGTGATTCTTTCCTGATGCAAAAGTCTCTGTGTACTACTTTTATAAGTCGCTTTGATGCCCGAAGCAAGAGAGAGGCAAGGCAAAGGCCTGGAGTGCTTGCTTACTTTTCCAGGGTCCCCTGTCATGGGCATTTAATCCAGACTTTAATTTGCATTTTCTTTTGTTTGGGAGTTTTCTAGAGAGCATGTGCCCAGCGAGGTTCTCAGCTGCAAAAGAACACTGGTTTTGATAGCGAGACGGTGGGAGCAGGGCTACAAGTACCTAGGGAGAAAAGAGGTGGATGTCACTGGGCGCAAGATGTATCCTGCAGTCACCAGATGTAACTTCAGTGTGGGGCCCATGATATTTCCCAGCGCTTGGAAACCACTCCCATTCATCATCCTTTATGCTTCTGATTCATCTTGCAGGCAAGACAAGTCGTTTTACACTGAAGCAAGAAGGATTCCTTTCATATAGCCTTCCGAATCAGTAGGCTATTTATTCTCTTTCTCCAAAGGCTTCTGTCAGTTCATGCTGGATCTATCCAGGTTTATTCTAAAGTGCCTCCCTCCAGCAGACAAAGCCACAGCGGCTACAAACCTCATTGGTAATGCACCCAGACCCAGAGAGATGACCACACCATCGACAAAACAACGGGGGTCACGGTTAACGAGCTACTTTTCATCAGAGGTACCCAGGAAATGACAAGTTGACGCTGGGCATCACTCAAGAGCCAAAGGGTAGAGAACCAGCTTTTATTCTGAAGTTTATTTTTTCCCTTTTTATGATATAAAATTAACTTGACTTCTTGGGAGCAGTTCAGTGCCTAACACACCAAACCCAGTCTCTATCTTTAGCCTACCGCCTGACCCATGGTACATACTCAATAAATTTCTGGACAATATAAAAAAATACATTTGCCTTCATGGATTAATAATTTAACATTAGGCATCATTTACGAAATGAATTGTGCGCCCAGTTATGGTAGATTGTTTGCAAAAATGGTGCTAATTATTCCCCTCCCCGTATCTATACCTCATGGCAATATGACTTTGCATCTCCTCCCAACAAGGGATGGAGTCCATTTTCCTGCTCCTGAGTCTTGATCAGCCCCGTGACTTGCTTTGGTCAACAGGATGTGGCAGAGGCGACTGGGTGCCAGTTCCAATTCTAAGCCCCAACAGGCCTTGTGCATGTTCCCTTCACTCTCTTGGAACCCTGTCACTAGCCAGCTGGAGGATAAGAAATTAAGTAGAGCAGAGACAAGATGGTCCAGCTGGGACTGTCCTAGATCAGCCAGCTCCCCTGCCAACACAACCCAAACCAGCAACCTACTGAAATGGTATGAGTAAGCCAAGATCATCTGAGACTAGAACCACTCAAATGAACCCAGCCCAAATTGTGAGCTAAATTGCTTGTTGTTCTAGCATCTAAGTGCCGTTCTAAGACGCTAAGTGTTAAGGTTGCTTTTTTTTCCCCCACAGCAAAAGCTGAATGAGACACAAGTACTATGTTATGCATAGAATATCATTTGACCCTTACAATAACCCTCCAAAGTAGGTATGATGGATACAGTCATGTGTCTTCCAAAAAAATGTGTTCTTTCCCTATCCCAAAGCAAGAGTTTGAGCTGGGACAGAGTTGCCCATCTGGGGACTAAATTCCTCAGTTCCTCTAGCAGTTATGAGTGGTGATGTTGAGTGAGTTCTTGCCAAGAATTGGGAGAGTGCGAATGATATTGTAACTTGTACCTCAATTACTTAAGATAAAAATCCCTAGCCTTGGAATTCTGTTCTTTTCCCCTTCCCGGTGGCTAGATTAGGCGTAATTAGAGAGACGATGTGTTGGAGGTAGCAGAGCCCATCATCCTGAATTCCTGAATGTCCCTTGGCAGAGGCATGGCCCTAAACTGTTAACACAGAAGAGATAAACTTCTGACTTGGAGCCACGGTGCCGCGAAGCCTGTTTGTTATAGCAGCTGCTGTTGACCTAATGCCAGAGAGATCATTACTTCCATTTGCCAGGGAAAGAAATACAGGTCCAGAGCGGTAACATGACTGGGCCTCCACTGTCCAGGACCATAGCCACTAGCCACGGGTTGCTATTAGATTTAAAGTAGTTAAAATTAAAATTAATTAAAAATCCAATTCTTCAGTGGCACCAACCACACTTCAAGTCCCCAGTAGCTATATGCGGCTGGTGGCTACTACACTGGACAGCACAGCTGTAGATCACTCTATTGCCACAGAATGTTCTCTCAGAGAGCCCTGTTCTAGAAAGAGTTGGGATTCTATCCAGGGTCTGAGCGACTTGAGTGCTTTGCTTGTCTGCCTGCCTCCTGCCACGCAGAGTGCTTTTCAAGAGTTGCTCCCCTGGTGCACGTTCATGTTTATTTACAGATCATTATTATCTATCTGTCAGAGAGGCTAGGAGGGAGGAGGGGAAAGGAGACACAATTAAAGGGTGATGGCAGCTGGCAAGAGGATCAATAAAAAAAAATAAAAGGAATCATCTCTGAAATGTTCGCACAGAGTCATTACGAAAATATCACTTGATTTGCCAACGTTGGGTATGAAATGATATAGATGTCTATGCCTCCACCCAGAACTCGAAAGGAGGATGACCCACCCTGGATAGGATTAGCTGTTCCTTTCTTTGCAACCGCTGTGAAAGGGACCCATACTGATCTATTTAGGATGGTGACAGTCAGAGAGAGCCGGACGATTCACAGGGTTGGTGGGGACTGCTGGATGCAGTCGCCGCACTGGTCTCGTCGGGAAGATTAAGCAGAATCATGGCGTGATCAGATTTCATTCTACAAAGATCACCTTGAATGCATCCATATGATGGATTTCAGGGACAAGATGGGGAGTGCTGGGTGACAGGCTGCGAGGCCGGGCAGGGGTCCACATCAGAGATGATGGTGGCTTGGACTAAGGCAGTAGCAACAGGAAGGAAGAGAAGAGGTCAGACTGGAGGCATATTTAAGGAGACAGGCATTGAATATGGATGGACATGGAGACTCAAAGGGAGAGAGCAGAGTCCTTGACTTGGTGCCCAGTGGTAGACCCCGAGACAAGAGGGAGAATCTCATTTAGGAAGTGAAGGTGGACGAGTGGGAAGGCGAGGGAAGAAGAGAAGGCAGCCAGTGAAGACCTAGTCAGCTACCACTGAGGGCAAAAGGTGCTTTTGCCTGCTGGGGAGCTCTAAGGATAGTGTAGACCATGACCGCAGAAGAATCCCACTCTAACAGCAAGGAAGCCGGGGTATTTATACACCAGCTCCTGCTTGTACTAGCTGAGGGCTGCCTCCGGAGGGTGGGCTCATTTCCCAGCATGTCTGCGCCCGCATGTAGACGACAGAAAAACCCTCGGGCTACAAACGGTAGGTGAAGGCAGACGAAGTCTGTCTGGTGAACTCCTGATGGTAAGGACGAAGAGATACGGTCAGGGCACAGTCTGCCCCAGGAACTGGGCATCCAGATCCAGCACCCTATGCGCTGAATTGAGAAATGGAAGAGGAGGTGGGAAGGGGGAGATTGCTTTAGACCCACCGCTGCTGCCTACAGGGGTCTCCAGCGGGCACTGGGATGTGGCTCTGGAGATCATGGACCATCCAGGATATAAGCCAGTGGTGGGGGGCGGGGGGGCGGGGAGCAACAGTAACACGACTGGCACCTGAAGCCATTGGAGAGGATGCTGTGGGCCAGGGGGAACGCACAGCATGAAGAGGTCTGCGACCCCAGGGTGGACCCCTGAAGGACACCCACATCCCCAAACCCCGGCCACTGGTCCTGTGCAGCTGAGGCTGCCGAGAACATCCATTAAACGAGCCGCAGACAGAGTCTCAGGGCAGCACAGAGGAAAGTGATTACTAAGAAGAAGTATCTGAATTAAGGAAATAATTCTCTAGCATTTTTTAATTAAAACCTTCAACCCAAGAAGCTTGTTAATTTTAGCTTCGGCAAGTGGTTCTCCTGCCACTCGACATCCTGCTGCCTGAGCTCTGTCTGCCGTGCCCGCCTCTGATTTCCCTAATTTGTGAGGTGCTCTCACTTTGGGTGGCAGGAGGGTGATTACAGCCAGATGGGAAGGCAGCCCCTCTAGAGGCAGATTCCTGTTGGATCTTTGCAGCCAGCAGGAAGCTGGGGGGGGGGGGGGAGGGACTCCTGGGGACTTTCTTATTCCCCCCTCCCACCTCAGATTAGACGCATTTGAAGAGAAGAGAAAAATCTTAGTTTGCAGGGTGCTTGACAAAGAGATATCGAGACAGGCTGGCGGAGCACTCCCCCACCGTGTGAATGAAAGAGTGATGTTAATTCCTGACTAGCTCCATGGGCAGATGGGGAACTACGGAGTTCTTTCCGTGTGCCAAGCATCCTGCTCTTTGCCTGTTCTGTCTCAATGCTTACAATTAGTCTGCGCATTAGGTAGTATTATTAGTCCCATTTTACAGATGGTCAAACCCAGGCTCGGAGAGCTGTAGTGACCTACTTAAGGTCACACGGCTAGCGAGCAGCAATGCCAGCCACCCAGGTTCTGAATAATGGGTAAAAGAAGCATTACTAAGAACGAGCAAAAACAGGGAGCCCGGGGACAAACCAGGGTGGTGTCCCTGGCCCGTACACAACATGCTCTGTGACTGTTAGCTATTTGTATTATTACGATGATCCTCATACTTTAAATGGCCTTCAGAAGACTACCACCCCCAAATTACAAGCTTCCTGGTGAGCCAAGATTCGTGTTCAAGGATGCTTCTCCCAGCATCATTTATTCATAGGGGTGAAAAGTTGGAACCAATCTAGGTATACAAAGATAGGGGATGAGGGTAATCAATTATGGGGGTTCCATACACCATCACAGCATGTATATGTTAAAAATCATATAGAAATAAATGATTAATGACATGGGGAAGATATTCAGAATATATTATTAGGTGAGGGAGTTCTTTTAAATTTTTTTTTTAACTTTTTAATTCATTTTTGAGAGACAGAGACAGAGTGATAGCAGGGGAGGGGCAGAGAGAGAGGGAGACACAGAATCTGAAGCAGGCTCCAGGCTCTGAGCTGTCAGCACAGAGCCTGATGTGGGGCTCGAACCCATGAGCCATGAGATCATGACCTGAGCCAAAGTCCGATGCTTAACCAACTGAGCCACCCAGGCGCCCCAAGGTGTGGGAGTTCTTTTAAAGCATGTTACCAACAGCATAATACCTTTTGTATACAAATTATTCGGGGGTGCCTGGGTGGTTCAGTTGGTTAAGCATCCACAACTCTTGATCTCGGCTCAGGTCATGATCTCATGGTTTGTGAGTTGGAGCCCCACATTGGGCTCTGGACTGACAGTGTGGAGGCTGCTTGGGATTCTCTCTCTCTCTCTCTCTCTCTCTCTCTCTCTGCTCTTCCCCTGCTGGTTCTCTCTCTCAAAATAAAAAAAAACTTTAAAAAAATGATTTGATTTGAAAAATAATACATGTGTTTATATGTATATATTCACATATACATACACATATATTTGAAAACTGAAAAGACAGACACTAAAATAAAAGTGAGTTTCCTCTCGGTGCTTTGATAGGTATGATTTGAATTCTTTGTTACTCTGCATTCTTTCCCACATATTCCACAATTGGCAGATGCTCTTTTGTAATGAGGAAAAAAACCACGTGGCTATTATTATATATTTTTAAATTTCGACATACTCTAATTGACCACAGAGTCCCTCACTCTTGTTCGAGGAATATGACATCCTAGCTTGCCTTCCTAAATTGATCGATCACGTTTGGTTTGCCATTTTCTGTTTGCTCTGTTATCTCTGCTTAGCTGGACAGTATTTTTGTCTTTCCGCAGTGGTTTCTTTTTTCAAATACTTAGAGCTTCTTGGCTCCTGATCCTGTTTGCATCTGGGATGCACTCTGCTTGCCTTGAATGATATTTCTATTTCCTGTTCCTGCCTTTGAGGAGGACAGGATGACACATACTGTAGGAAGCGTCAGCAATTTGTCTTCTGGTATGAAAGGTCCTGTCCCTGCTGGGGTTAATAGGTCCCTGGGGCCCAGCCTGAACTTGAGTCCCAGTGTCCACACTTCCACTGCCCCCAAAGTAAGGAGGGTTAAGGACTCATTCAGCCTCGCGGGGCAGGGCACGGCCCACACATAATGCCCTGTCAGTACCAGAGTCTCCCTACTCCTTCTGTCTGTTCACTCTTGAGTCTGGAGCTGCGTTAGAGACTATGGCTCTCTCCAGACTTCCTTCTCCATAGATCAGAGAGCACACGACTTAAATCTGTCTGAAGCTGTTTTATTTTATTTTTTCATTTTAATTTTTTGAGGGCGTGCGAATGAGCAGGGGAGGGGCAGAGGGAGGGAGACAGAGGACCTCATGCAGGCTGCACGCCCGGCGCAGAGCCTGACGCGGGGCTCGATCTCACGACCGTGAGATCGTGACCTGAGCCACAATCAAGAGTTGGACGCTTAACTGACTGAGCCGCCCAGGCGCCCCTGTCTGAAGTTATTTTAAATTCGTGGTCCGTGAACAACACCTTTGTTTCCCCCACAAAGTTGTAGATCGATTCCAGTTAAAAAAAAAAAATTTTTTTTTAATGGAATTTGGGTCAAGAAGGAAGGAAAATGCATATGATACATCCTCTATCTCGTTCCACTCTCTAAGTGTTTGAAAATATTTCATTTTGCTAGAAACTAAATGACATGAAAATAGTTTTCAAGATATTGCCTCCCTTCTTGGGAGGATTAGCTGAGACATAGTCAGCAAAAAGTGTTTTCAACTATAAAAGTACAGGTTGGCGTTACTGCTATTCCACGTGTATGTTTCGATGCAACATGGAAGCAAGTGGATGCCGGCAGGTGAGAGGTGAAAGAAACCTCAGGGGCTGGCCTATCCGGAAGTTTCTATTGCAGGCTGGCTGCAGAGCCCTTGCTTGCGTGGAAGGTGAATGGGCAGGACCATCTAGGCTGTCAACTTCATCCCACCCCCTTTATCACACCTGTGGCAAGATGGAGGCTGTGGGAGGCAATGGGGCTCCTCCGACCACACAGCCAAGATTCCGGACTCGAACTCAAGTCTCCAGAGTTGGCCGCGGGTCTGTAGAAGCCCCCTGTGCTTTGTGCCCTATTCAGTTACCTTGTAAGAATGCTGGCCTAAAGCCGCTCACTAATCATCAGAAGACCGACCCCTGGAAAGTCTAGAATTGCGTGGGCGCACTAGGGGGAGATCCCAAAGCAGCCATCTGGGACGTGACTGAGCACCTCAGGCCACCCCAGAGTGGGACATGACATGACAGTGATCAAGAACCGAGCCGGATGAACGCCTACATGAAGACAGTGCGGGTAGGGGCTTAAGAGTGTGAGTCAAGTCACCCAAACCGAAGTTCGAATCCCAGCTCCACCACTTGCCAGCTGAGAGCTCAGACGAGTGGGCCAACTTCTCACACATGAAGAGTTTCCTCACTGTGCGAATGGAGACTGATAATACCCCTTCCCTTTTCGTGTAGTGATGAGGACAATGAGATAATTCATGTCGAATGTTCTTCACGGTGCCTGGTGGGTGCTCAAAAATGTCAGCCGGGAGATTAGTCTTTCACTACATAAACCAATATTTGCTGACCGTCTGCTAGGTGTCTACTATTTACTGACCATCTACCAGGCAGCGCCCCAGATGCACACAGCACAGTTGAGAACAAAGAAGAAAAGTCTCCGACCTCCTGGGGTTCCCATTTGGAGGAGAGACAGGAAGTAATCAACAGAAAATAGCAACTGGGGAGAAGTGCCTGAGGACAGTGGATCCAGAACAAAGCGGCAGAAGCTGAGGAACGGCCACCGCCACGCTGTCAGTGGGCTCAGAGGGGCCTGCTCGGGAAAGGGGCTATAGGGAGGACTCGAATAAAAGGGAGGCGACGACAAAGAGGTCAGGGGAGGACACTGCAGGCAGGGGGAGTGGCTGGCGACCTCCTGGCCACTGTTAACTGGAACAGAATGGACGACAGGGCAGTGGGTCCGGAGGTCCAAGAAGTAGCTGGGGCCTAATATATCAGGCTTTATGAGCCAAGGTCAAGGCATCGAATTTTATTCAAAGGCCTCGGAAGCCTTTGTAAGATTTCCAGCAGGGGTGACGTGATGTGACCTCCTTGGGTTTCACTACAGTTATCAGGTATTCCCGTTATTGACTGACTTCCTATAGCCCCCTCCCCACCCCCACCACTGTGTCCTGTAGACTCTGAGGGCAAAAATCAAGCTCAACCCATCTTGACAACCCCTTCCCTTCAGGTCCTAAGAAACTGCCCTGGGTCCCTGCAAATATTTGTTGAATGAAAAAAGAAACAAAGACGGATGGACCTGTTTTCTTTGCATCTGCCTTAAGCCTGGTCTTGGTTCTGCTGCCTTGTCTCCTCGGGGAGGGAGTGTCAACGTGGCTGGCTCTCACTCTCTCATCTTGGTGAGGGAAGCCCGTGACTGTGATGGCGGGGGGGGGCCGGGGGGGCGGTGGTACTGAGCGAGTGAGAATGATGATGGGGAAGCAGGGCGGTCGGTGACACGGCTGGTCATTCGTTACCTGCTGGCAACTTGGCACAAGAGAAATCGGGCCCTCAGAATTCTAAATGAACCTGCCTCTCTAGGTGAAATAGCCAGGGTTCCATCTTAGCCCAGACGCATGGTATGGTCCTGGAAGGCATTCCAGAGAGACTGCCGGTTCCCAAGATCCAGCCACTGCAGGATTCGGGAAACCACGTGCAGTTTGGTCACCCGGACTCTGGGACAAAAGAAACGCCCAGAGAGGAAAAGGTTCCTCTGATATCTGTCTTCCATCAGATGGTGCTAATGATTTAAGACAGGGATAGCATGTATGTTTCATGTCAATTCACACTGACAGGTAGTGGCTGCCTGTGTTGAGGCTTCCGAGGTTCCATCCGGGCTCAGATGGAGGGAAGCTGTGATTGGTGAGTGATGTCTGTCAAGACATAAGATGGGGGAGCAATAGTCTAGTACCACAAATTTTCCATCCTTGTTCTAAAGCCAAGAACCTAACATATCATCCTACAGAAGGAAAAAGGGGATCTTTTTTTTTCTCCAGTGCATGCCATTTTGGTTTTGATTTTGCCTCAATGGAACAATATTATCTTCAATAATAACCTAAAAGGTGCCAGACACTAGGCTCTCTGCTTTACATGTATTATCTTCTTTTCTCTGCATTACTCCTCTAAGGTACCATCATAAGTATCTGACACACAAAGAAATTCCAGCTTAGAAAGTTGAGTGACTTGTCCAAAGACTCTAAGCCAGTAAGTGGCAGAACCAAGATCTGAACGCAGCTCTGTGGAATAAAGACTCCACATCCCCTCTCAGCATCTGCATTTTAGCCCCACCCCCACTCACAGATACACGCACACACACACGTGCCCACGTATACATACATACATACGGACATGCACATACATGTACACACGTATGCACATGCACATATTTCACGCATACACATACACACATACATGCACACGCAACACATGCGTGTGCACACATGGTACACACATATACACCCACACACATGCACATACACACACGAAGCTCTCTCCTGTATTTAACCTCCATCCCTCTTGCTGCAATAAAAGCAAAGTCCATCTGAGAACCCCACAATCGAAATTCAAGATCTGAGCAACTCTGAGCAACCCTGCCCAACACAAAGGCCACTGGCCACAAGTGGCTAATGACACTTGACGTGTGGTCAGTCCGAACTGAGAGGTGCTGTAAATGTAAAATGCACACCTGATTTTGAAGACTCAGTAGAAAAAGAAGAATGGAAAATATCACACTAATAATGTTTTATGCTGATTATATATTAAAATTATAATAATTTTGATACATTGGGTTACATAAAATATATTATCAAAATCAATCTCACATTTCTTGCTCTTGTCTCTCTTTTTTAAAGATTTTTTTAGGGGTGCCTGGGTGGCTCAGTAGGTTGGGCGTCCGACTTCGGCTCAGGTCATGATCTCACAGTCCGTGAGTTCGAGCCCCACGTCGGGCTCTGTGCTGACAGCTCAGAGCCTGGAGCCTGCTTCGGATTCTGTGCCTCCCTCTCTCTCTGTCCCTCCCCTGCTCATGCTCTGTCTCTCTCTGTCTCAAAAAAAAAAAAATTTTTTTTAAAGATTTTTTTAAAAGTAATCTCCACATTCAGGGCGCCTGGGTGGCACAATTGGTTAAGCATCTGACTCTCGATCTCAGATTAGGTCATGATCTCACAGTTTGTGAGTTTGAGCCCTGCACTGGGCTCTGCGCGGATGGGGTGGAGTCTGTTTGGATTCTGTCTCTCTTTCTCTCTGCCCCTCCCCAGTTTGTGCTCTCTCTCTCTCTCAAAATAAAGAAATAAATGTAAAATAAATTAATCTCTATACGCAACGTGGGCTCAAACTCACAACCCCAAGATCAAGAGTCACACGCTCCACCGACTAGACCAGCCAGGCCCCCCTCTCGCTTTTTTTATTAATGTGGAGCTGAGATAATTGAAAGTGACACACATAGCTCACATGTGTGGCTTATAAAATAATTTCTATTACACAGCACTGTTTTTGAGATCAGAAGAGGCCAGAAAGGCAAAATGATTGGCCTAGGTCACCTCACTTTGGGCAGGAGATAAAGGACCACATCTTAGTTGGCTTGTCCTCAGGTCCTATGCTCTTTGTTCCTTAGAGGAAGGGCGGCTGGCTGGAAACCTTTGGTCTTCCTTTCAGACATACTTTCGCGGGGAGAAGTGGAGGAGGGGAGAAATGCAATTTAGACCAAACCGGAAAACACTTTTTTTCCCATTCCAATGCCTGATGGGACACAGACATTTGGGTCCATGAGCCTCGACTGTCTTCTCCTGGAGGCTTGCAACGAACCGGGGGGGGCCGCCTACATGGCTGCTCCATTTGTTGGCCCCCAGCAGGTGTGTTCCCAGGGACAACACCCTGCACAGACCGTTCTCTCAGGCTCAGGCTGTCTGGGGCAGTCTAGGTATCTGAGAACTTGACTGCATCCTGAATAACTTTGCAGTCATCTGTGGCTCCAGTGGGCGCCGAGGGACTCGAGTCAAGCAAGCCCTCATCACGACTGCCTGCCAAATCCTTACGTTCCGGCTCGCGACTCACACTCTCTCTATCACAGTACCGCTCAGCAAGGAGCAGGCATGATTCCCACACGAATTGAGGTTGATTGGACACTCTGAGATTCAACTTGGCCTCTAGAGAAACTGTCTTGAAATGCATCTCTGCCTCTGCCATCCATTCACTTAAAACATCCTCGATGGCTCCCCACTGCCACCAGAATGAATTTATGTTCTTCAGCCTTCCTGGCCCAGAAGAGGGACTCTCCTGATGCCTCCAGGCTACCTCTTGGGAATGCGGCCAGTCCCTTCCAATCCAGCTTGCTGCAGACAGCTTGAGGTGCCATTGTCTGCAACTCTCTGCCCGAGGGCTTTCCTGATCTCCAGAAGGCTGCTCTGCCCGCATCAGGAAGTGCTGGGGAATTAGCACCTTGAAGGAGCAGCCTTGGACCAACTGAGGGAAGCGGACAGCTCTCTTGTTTCTCTGCGGAATCATTCTTTGGTGGGCGTTTTACCCCCACTTCCTAGCATCTTTCCCAGGGATTAAGCTCCAGCTGCCTTCTGTATGAATAAAAAAACCCATGTCCCCAGGAAGGGCTCTGAGAGATCTCTTTTGACCTCAGGGGAAGGCAGCGTTCAGATTAAGCCAACACTTGGAAGGCAGAGAGAGGTGGGACCCTCGGTGGTGACACGGCAGAGCTACTAGAATCGCTCTAGCTGCTGACTCTTTGGCTGCGTTGGCCTGCGTTTCTTTGATTTTCTGAAGTAAACTTTCACCTGCAACAGGGGTGTCACCTGCCCGTTGTTCCCACTTTGAGGTGCTCAGTCCAGTCCCAAATGGAATCTCCCCTCCAGTGCACTCACACATTTCTGGAGTATCTAGGGATCTTCTGAGGACTAGTGAGTGTCTTTAGGGCAGCATTTTTACAAGGTGGATGAATGGGGTACAAAGCACAGGAAGGGCCTTGATGTTACTTTCCTGGTGCCAGGACAGTCAGTAGGAAAGTTCTGGAGACCCAGGCAGGGGCTGGCTCCCTGGACACGATGGAAATCCAGGTTGGGTGAGCCCACCCCAGGCCAACAGGCTGGTCCCCATAGGGCTCAAATGCTGTCCCTCTCAGGCGCTGACCACTAGAGTGACAGTCTCGGGAATGGAACACGAGCCTTCAAGTCTCCAGTCTCCAAGCTCCTCCCCGGCTGTGGTCCTGCCTCATTCATCTTTAAGCTCATCCTCAAAATTCTTTTTATGTGGCAGTATTTAATGGCATATCAGAAATAAAGTGTTGAAAAGGAACCCGGGCCTTTCACAAGCTGTGACACCCCAGGAAAGGTCCTGCGATTAGAACACAAAAGTCCATTTCCCTTCCCTGAAAAGGAGTAACAGTATTTTTATTCCTCTTGGAAAGTGATCCTCCACCCAAGGATTAGCCAAAAGGCTGATTCGGTCTCCCATCCAAGTACTAACCAGGCCCGACCCTGCTTAGCTTCCGAGATCAGACGAGATCGGGCGCGTTCAGGGTGGTATGGCCATAGATGCCAAAAGGCTGATTCGGATGCCTCTGGCAAGGTGGATGCATTAATACATCTTGTACAACACCTTAACCTCAAATTACAAGGCATCCTGGTGTGCTAGCACCGTACAAGGCTGCCATTTTGGTTACACACATGTATCTATCTCAACTTCTAGAAGACTGTGTGCTCCGGGAGGACAGGGATGATATATTCAGCTCTGTTTATCCCAAACTGAGCTTCAGTTATGGCCCATATTCACCAGCATCACCCGCACGGGACAAGAATCAAGCCAGGGTGCAACATTCTTTCCTACCCCTCCAAGGCTCCACGTCCAACCCTCTCCCCCATGTAAAACAGTGACCTTGCAATACAAAGTTACAATATATCACTTCTCTGCTCTTAGAGGAATGAGTATCAAATCCAGAAACTCAGGCAGGCGGGGAAGCGGAAATTTAATCATTAGCAACTACTGAACGCTTACATGGGCTAGGCGCTGGTCTAGACGTCTCACCTGAACTATTTCATTTATTCCTCACCATATTTCTACAAGGTAGTTATAATCATAATCCCCATTTCACAGTTGGGGAAAATGGAGGATCATAAAGGTTAAATCACATGGTCCAAGGTCTCACAGCCAGCTAATGTCAGAGGCCAGGATTCAATCCCAAGCAGCCTGACTTCAAAACCTGCCCCATCAACCGGACAGGACCCAGCATCTGTCTTTCTGGGGAGTATGGTCTGGGGACCATTGTGAGCTACACTCAGGAAGGCAGGAGTTTCTTCCTCTTGGAAAACTACATTACACAGTATGTTTCTTGGCTGAGCCTCCAAGAAAGAGTTCTGCCGGAACTAAAAATGATTCCAGTTTCCTTGCAGAGGTGGAAGGGTGGGGGCGGGGGGGGGGGGGGGAAACCAATATTTTTGATCCCATCAGAAAAGACACTCTGTGTGGCTCTCTGTTCCATTTTGGACTCCCTCTATTCTGGTCATATTCTTACTAAAAATGAAGGATCTGGAGTGCCTGGGTGGCTCAGTCGGTTAAGCCCTGGACTCTTGATTTTGGCTCTCAGATCATGGTCTCCCAGTTCCTGGGTTCAAGCCCCTCCACAGACTCTGCTCTGACAGTGTGGAACCTGCTTGGGATTCTCTCGCTCCACCCCTCCCCCCGCTCTCTCACTCTGAAATTAAATAAACTTTAAAATAAAACAAAATAAAATAAAATAAAATAAAATAAAATAAAATAAAATAAAATAAAATAAAGGGCACCTGGGTGGCTCAGTCCGTGGAGTGTCCAGCTTTGGCTCAGGTCATGATCTGGCAGTTCGTGGTTTCGAGCCCTGCCTCAGGCTCTGTGCTGACAGCTGACAGCCTGGAGCCTGCTTCGGATTCTGTCTGCCTCTCTGCCCTTCCCCTGCTCATACTCTGTCTCTCTCCGGTCTCTCAAAAATGAATGGAAATGTAAAAAAAAAAAAAAAAAAAAAAAAATTTTGTAATAAAATAAATAAAAGGAAGGATGCGCTCTCTCTCCTTGGCTACTTGTTCTAGAAGCCGCGCTCAGTTTGGCCACAGTTCCCATTCTGTCTCAGCCATCCGTTTGCAGATTGTAGCTGAGGACTTTCTCTGTGTGTCAGACGGTGCTAACGACACGGCAGCCAACGTCATAGCTGCAGGTCTCCTCTCCGGAGTGGACAGTCCAGGTGAATGCAGCCTTTTCTGCTGCCTTTACAAAGCATCATGGTTTTTGGTTGTGGTTTTTTCATTTGGGGGCTGTGCTGCGGGAAGGGAAACAAGGGGTGGGCGGGAACAGCCTCCGCGTGACGCTCAGCACGGGGGTGGGTTCCACGCAGTGCAAGGAGAGCTGCAGTGGGGCCAGCACAGAGAGTTCCGGGGACCGCAGCTGTCCTCCTGACCCCCATCTCCGCCGCTTGGGCAGCCCGCAGGTCCCCTGCAGATGTGACAGCGTGGGCATCACCAGCAATCAGGAACGGAGGCCCGTCTCTGCGCCCGGCGCTCCCGGCAGAGCCCGAACGTTTTCCCTCTGGGCTCAGAGAATAAAGGCCTCGCTGGCAGGCAGATAATGGCCTGGCCGCCTGTCGTTCCACCTTTCAGGAATTTGGAGGGGAGGAGTTCCTTTTCCGGAGGCCACCAGAGCTGACCTTGAATTCTGGGGCCGAGATGCAGCTCTTGATGGACCTGTCTGTGAACGGTGCCAAACGGAGCGGCGTCTTCCTTCCCAGGGCCTCAGGTCTAGCTTCCCTTGGACGCTTGGGGGTCATCCTGTTCTGTTCGGCTTCAAAGGACAGAGAAACAGGACGAATGCCCTCCCCGCGAGAAGTCATCCCAGGCCAGGTTATCACTTCACACGCAGCCCACGGGCTCTCCGGAGGGCGCCCAGCAGCCACACTGCGCGGGTCTGTCGTCACGTGACCACGCCCTCACCCTGGCCCCAGCTGATTGGCCAGTGGTGGGCACATGACCTGGGAGCAACCAATCCTCAGGTTGCTGGCAAACAACGGGCGTGGTGGCTTCAAAAGGGTGAGCTGGTTCACTGCTTTCCAAGGGGAAGGGTGGACGCGCTGGGGGCACGGAGAACAGTTCTAGTTGGGGCACATACGATTTTTAGTTTTTACTTTTTTACACATGTGATTTTTTAAAACTTTAATTGTTACGCTTTTATTTTGGTCTGTATCAGGAAAATGCTGGCTCCCGTTTATGGTACTGAATAAAAATTCCCTTTATGATACATAATATTAAATTCACAAACAATTGTTTTTGTTTTTTTTTTTTTTAATGTGTAGTGTAAATTTTAGCCCGGCTTTTAGAAGTCTGTGGCAAATAAGGCAAGAGAGGAAGGCAAATGATCGGCAGGTGGTGAAGTCCCAAGGCCACATTCCTCCCTCAGGAATTGGAAGTGAGGGGCAGGGGTAATTGGTGATGGGTGTCCTTGGGGTTGAGTCAAGGCCACAGCAAACCAAAGCCATGTGCAGGCTGCAGCTGTGAGGGAGAGGGCAAAAACGAAGAGGGCGGGAAAACTGGTTGGCAGTAAACGAGAAGGTTTTAATAAATGTGCATCAGGAGTTGGGAGACAGAGAAACAATGGAAACAAAGGTAGAGATGGAGAGACTGAGACAAAAAGACAGCTGGATGGAGACAGAAACTGAGACAGGCAGAAATCCCCTGTTACCTACCTCCCGGGACTACCTGGGTCTGCCTCCACTCTGCACATGTCCTTCCAGTGAACCCTGCTTGCGTCTTGAGATACCCTGAGTGGGTCTGCATTCACATCAGAAAAGCTAACGTAAATGGATGGATAGGAAAAAATCGTATTTTGAAGATTCTTGGGCACCGGCCAGCACATTTAAATCGACAATGGCAGGCAATGAGGAGCCATTGAGGGTTCTTGAGAGAGAAACGGGGAGGTACTCTGGTGAGCTGGGTAGGCTTAGGGAGAAATTTAAGGAGACACTCACTTGTAAGCTCAGATATCCAATACCAGTAGATGGATGATTTCCACTGCTCCTCTGTGAACTTCATGGACTCACCGAGCAAAAGAAGGACCAACAAGGGTATGAGGTCCTACTCTAGCCAAACCCCCAGGTAACCGTCTCTAGAACTTTGCTACTCTGGAAGCAAATCGAAAGAACCAGTTGGTATATAATTTAAATTCTGCTAATGTGTATTTACTATCTGCACCCAATTATCACCAATCAATATAACAGTTATTACTTAATGGGTGAAAATTGTAATTCCAGTGCCCCAGATCGGCATAGGGCATTGCAGCTAATTGGGACAGAACTTAATTCAGCAGTGTAATGAAAATGTAAATTCCCACACATTAATCAAACAATTATTTCTATAACCGCTAGACAGCTGATCCTAAACCTAATTAGGAAATAAACAAAGTTAATCAGTGAGCAGACAACATTTACTAATCATATATGTGTCACAAGAAAAGAAATATAAGGCAGTCATTCATTAGAACATCCCAAACCCAAACCATTCTGCCATCTTCAATAATACGGCCTCTCAGCTTCAAAGAGGCAAGATACGAATTTTTATTAGAGCATTTTTTCTGCTTTAGGGTCTAGGAGACACCAGAAAACAAAGATATGTATTACCATGTACGATAAATAAGGGTGCCCCTTTAAATAACAGAACCAAGAGCTGGAAATGTACTTATGTGATATGGTGGACACAGTGGGCTCGCTTCGAGCTTAATTATCAGAGTGCAGTTCTCTTTAAGTGAGAGGGAGAAAAGGAAGCTCATTCCATTGCAGACATAAAAACTGGAAGACGACGTAAACCAAAGCCAATGGCACTTCTCTGTCTACACTGCACATCCTTAGCTTCTTGTCAAAAGTGCTGCCTGGTACAGTTCTAGGCCCCAAACACGGATTCTTCCCCTCAACTTGCCTGGGCTGCTGATTGGTTCTCGGGGCTTTTACTGTGCCTGATGCCTCTGTGAGGCTCTGCCCGACCATCATGTGGATCTGAGGATGGTGCAAGCTCATCTGGAAATTTCCCAAGGGAAGTTTGTGCTCGCCTCTTGGAAGCAGCAAATGCACAGAATGGAGACATTTGGGAGGCTGCTGGGTGAGGAATACCTAATCTGAGAATTTCCCTTGGAAAAACCTGGATCCCCTCATTATCACACTGCACAGCTGAACCTCACACCAGCTAACACAGACGGAGGGTTGCCAGTGAGCTCTGCCAGTGCCCCACATGGTGCTACGGTCTGAATGTTTGTGTCCTCCCAAACTCATATGTTGAAATCCTAACCCTCAAGGTGATGGTGCTAGGAGGTGGGGACTTAGGGCTCTTATAAAAGAGACTCCAGAGAGCTCCCTCGCTCCTTCCGCCATGTGAGGACAAAGCCAGAAGCCTGCGACCCAGAAGAGGACCCTCACCTGACCATGCTGGCCCCATGTTCTCAGATTTCCATTGTCCAGAACTGTGGGCAATAAATTTCTGCTGTTTATAAGCCACTCCCTCCGTCTGTGGCATTTTGTTATAGAAGCCTGAACAGACTAAGAGACTTACATTAATGTGTAATATCCCTCACACCAACCCCATGGAATAGGTACCATTGTTATCAGCTCCATTTATACGGATGAAGAAACTGAGGCACCGAGAGTTCAAGCAGCTTGGCCTATCATGCAACTGGCAAGTGGTCGGTAGAGCCAGAATTTGAACCTTTGTAGTCAGCTTCCACAGCTCACGGTTGACTATGTTCACTGGCTGAGTTTGGGTTTCCCTACATGCCCCATTTGTGTTCCCAGAACACTTTGTGTTGCTTCAGTTGTATCGTTTATCAATTGCTGTTACTGGGAAATTGTTGGTCAATGGGTATTACTTCCTACAGCACACGCTGCAAAAGATACCAAAGGTTCTATGATGAAAATCCCGTTTGTAACTCCTGCCCTCACCTGCCCAGTCCCCCTCCCCCAGAGGCTGCCAATGATTCTACTTAAAATCCAAATACAAGCAATTACATTGTTTCAGTTTGACTTTCCTCCAAAACAGACCGTAAGGTCAATATTGGGTGCAAGCAGTTTATTTGGGAGATCATCCCCAGCAGCACAGTGAAAAAGTGGGGGGATGAGACAGCAAAGCGAGGAAATCCAAGTGTGTGTGAAGGAGCAGGTCGCCACTATGGGTAACTGAGGCGGAATCCACATCTCTCAGTTGTTTCAACTGACCGCGAGGGAACTGAGGTATTTATCCATCAATGCTCACCTGTTATTGGTTGAAGGACACTTCAAGGTGTTAACCCTCCAGAAAAAGCCCCTGTGTGCACTGGAACAGTCTGCAGACAAATCTTATATACATATATGTTATGGTCTCAGTACAGGTGGTAAAATAATACACACACTTCTCTGTATCCTTCTTCAACCTAACAATAAATGGTAGTGATCTTTCCGTATCAGTACATAAAGAGCAACGTGATATTCTTGTGTAGATATGCTGTCATTTATTGATGAGTCACCTAACTTTGGTCACTTGGGCAATTTCCAAACTTTTGCTATTACCAATATGCTAAAGTGAATAACTCAGTACACGAGTCATTTTCTCCATGGATGGTTACATCTGCAGGTTACTTTCTAAAATTGGAATTGCTGACTCAAAGGGAATTTGCAGTTACAATGCTGCGAAACTGCCCGGCTAAGGGGTTGTACCTATTTAAACTCCACGGCAATGAATGAGAGCATCCTGCTCTGTTTATTACAACTTACTTGTCTTTCTTTCCCTCTATATTTTGAGCCACTTGGGGATAGCAACCATTTTGGAGAACACATAGTAACTGCTCCATAAATATTTGGATGGGTGGAGAGGTGAGTGGATGGGTGCGTGGATTGGTGGGTGGGTGGATGAGTGGAAGGAAGGAGGGTAGGAAGGAAGGATGGATGGATGGGTGGGTGGGTCGGTGGATGGGTGGAATAGTAGATGAGTTACCCCAAAAGTTTCATTCTTGTAGGGCCAAGACTCAATGTAAATAAATAAGAACTAGAAATTAATTATACTGGATTTCCTTTATTATATACTCTCATAGCACCTTTTGTAATCTCTGGAAGTGGCAGGAAGAAATTCAGCCGTGCTTGGCCGGAGGCAGGGCACTCACAGTGGCCGTGTTAGTATAAGCCAGGGCAGCTCAGCTTCCTGAGACGTACTGGGCTGGCCATTGTCAGCTGCTCTGCTGCTTGTCCATGAAAACAGAGCTGCCCCTCACTCTGAAGTCTGCAGAATTTCAGTAGGGAGAGGTTCAAGTACACTGTTCTTACTTCAGTTTTAAATTATAGATCCACTAAAATGGCCAAATTGTGTACAAATGCCTTAATCCACACCGTACATAAGATGGAGAAAATATCGATTGTTCGTAGCAAAGAAGAATACTATAATTTGGGGTGTGGCTTTGAGATGATGGGAAGGGAAAGCCCACCCCCACCCTTGGCCTGTGTCACCATGCCCCCACACCCCACACTGCTTCACTGCTTCTCTGATCAACTTTCTGTCTCCAGAGCCCAAATCCGTCCTTTTTGAAAGCTTTGCTGCTTTATTTTTCCAAGGACACGGGTGGCTCAGGGACTGGATGAAGACTTTGGCTCCCCTCCCTGCTTATGCCTGAACAGATCTCCTTAAGCTGCATTTTGGGTTTATTTCTTGGAATTTTTGTCAGCCAGGCAGACCCCAGGGAGGAGCACGTGGGAGCATCGGGAGAAGAGTGGAGTCCCACGTTCAGAGCCAAAGCAGCTCCATTGTTAAAACAGCATACAAAATGACATTCACCTTTCCCAGTGTAAGCCTAGCATTTACATTTCTTAGTGCAACTTCAGAAAATGCCAGTAAACAGGAAATGAAAGTCACTCAAGCCCTCATACAGAGATTGTAACTCTTAACATTTTGGTCAACAATTTCATGGTCTTGGGGCACCTGGGTGGCCCAGTCAGTTAAGCACCTGACTCTTGGTTTTGGCTCAGGTCATGATATCAGGGTTTCTGAGATCAAGCCCCGCTGTCAGTGTAGAGCCTGCTTGATTCTCTCTCTTCCTCTCTCTGTCCTTTCATTTCTCTCTCTCTCTTTTTTTTCTTTTGTTATATTTTAGTGGTTTTTTTTCAATATATGAAGTTTATTGTCAAACTGGTTTCCATCTCTCTCTCTCTCTCTCAAAATAAATAAACATTAAAACAAAACAGAACAACTTCTATCCATGTGGCCATTGTTCATCATGAAAATGGCGTCATATTGTGCAAACTGTTAGGCCCACTTTTTTTCTGTTTGATGTGTAATGACGGCCCTCTCCTCTCTTTTTCGAACAGACTTCCATTACTTTTCACCACCGCAGGATAGTCCGTTGGATGGCTATAACTTAGCTGATTTAACCATCTCCTCGGGTTGGCTATTGACGTTGCCCCCTTTTATTATTCTAAAATGTACAGGTGGCAAGAATTATAGTCTTTTCAAGAGCTTTTTCTTCCCCCAAACATCTCTGAGGTTTCTCCAGGGCGACCACACCGTAGCTGGTGCCTGTCATGAAAGAGGAAACACAGCCTTCGTTGCAAAAGGACATGGGGTGCTCCTCCTTCACGACTGCTCTAAGGGGAGCCCGTGGTACCCTGGGAGGTGATCTGGGGCTTTGCGGCTGCCCTGATGCCTCCCGGCATTCTGGTCCTTTGCAATTCCCGCTGTGACCTCTACCTTGCGCTTGGCTGATCTGTCCCCATCTGGGAACAAACCCTTTCTTTAACTCCCATGGTGTAGCCAAGACAAGGCCACCAAGTTTGCCAAGAAGTTGCTGAACATTCAGGAGGGATTGACAACCAAGGATGCAGTTTATCTCTGTTGCTAGAGGTGGCTTCTCTCAGAACCCTCCCCCCCACCCCCCCCCCAAGGCTGCCAGCCCACCTTCTGGGCCTTCACCAGCTGCCCCTCACCCACCTGCTGTCCCGCCTCCGGGAACCAGAGGCCGCTGATCCCGCCCACCAGGGGGTGCCTCAGAGCTTGCCTGCACCCCTGGATGGGGCTCCCCTTGTCAAAAACAGCCAGCTCTACTGGCCGCCTTTCCTGTCTGCAATTTGACAGTGGGAACTGTGGAAATAAATGAAGACCACCCAAATAAAAATAAGCAAAAGCTATTTATTCAGAGTTGGCCATAAAGCAAAGGAGTCGGCCGCCATCACTTGCCGTTGGCAGAAACTCAAAGGCAGGCAGAGGAGTGGGAAAGCTTTATAGTGGAAACAAGGGATGGGCTCAGGTCTACCCCTTCCTCAACCCCCACCCCCAGAGTGGAGGCTGTTGGCACAGGAAGCTGGAGGCAGGCTAGCTGGAAGGGAGTTTTCTAAGTGATCCGTTAGGGAGGTTGGTTTGTTTGTTTTCCCCCTCTGGTTGGTCCTCGTTTGCAAGTAGGGGCAAAGTTAGGGAAGCTGGACGTTCTTTTTTTTTTTTTTTTTTTAAGCTGGCAGTTCTTGATGAAGTCCTTACCACGTGAGGCTAACTGTGGCAGAGCTTGTATCCCCGGCTGGTGACTGCAGAGATTGTGAATCAGAGTCCCGCTTTTTTTTTTTTTTTTTTAACGTTTATTTACTTTTGAGACAGAGAGACAGAGCATGAACGGGGGAGGGTCAGAGAGAGAGAGGGAGACACAGAATCTGAAACAGGCTCCAGGCTCTGAGCTGTCAGCACAGAGCCCGACGCGGGGCTCGAACTCACAAGCCGTGAGATCATGACCTGAGCCGAAGTCAGACGCTCGACCGACTGAGCCACCCAGGCGCCCCCAGAGTCCCGTTTTTTGTAGACGCTCTGGTCATTGTCATTTATAAGTTCGGCCTCCGAGTTGTCCCACTGTGAGAAGCCCCACTGGGTACCAACGGGGTGGCGGCGGGGAGGCCAGGTTCTTTGGCCCAACACAAGGCGATGGCATCCAGGTAAAATCACGCCGCATCAGTCCCTTTCCCAAAGTCTGAGTGATTCAGTCTTTGGGAGTACTGTAAGAAAGAAGAATTTCCGCTTACATCAGCACTTGCCTAAACTGATACTAGATGCCCAAACTGATTGTCCTGTCTCATCGCAAAGAGTTGTAACCAGCCGCAGCTGATCCGGGACCACAAGCTCTAGTGACCCTGAGCACCAGCCCTCGCTAGAAGTGACTGAAGACTTTCCTGACCACCAGATCTGTGTACGGACCAAGGAACCCATTCTCCCCGTCCACAAGGCTAGCTTCCAATCCATAAGGAGCACATTCCCACGAAAATCCCTCCCTAACACTAAACGCTTCTGACTCCATCCCCTCTGTGCGTAATCTGCTCAGGGAAATTTCTCACTGGCGTTTCTGTTTCAGTTTATTTATTTAGAGAGAGACAGAGACAGCGTGAGTGGTGGAGGGGCAGAGAGAGAGGGAGAAGAGAGAACCCCAAGCAGGCTCTGCAACGCCAGCACCGAGCCCGACACGGGGCTCGAACTCATGAAACTGGGGGATCATGACCTAAGCTGAAACCCAGAGTCCGACGCTGAACCCCCTGAGCCACCCAGGCGCCCCCTCACTGGTGTTCTTCTGCATGACAGGTCAATAGACTCAATTTTGGCATTTTTTGTAAACTCTTGCATTTATGTTATTTTTGACAACACCACCTACATGACCTCAACTACACAGTCTAGGTTGGATTTCCCCCGAGCTGGACCAGGTTCTTTTGGAAGCCGGAAGTTATCCTTCCTGCAGCCACCGCGACCTCTGCCCCAGCTCGCGATCAGCAACACTCCTCAGAAGCACACAGCAATCCCTGAAGGTGTGCAGTGGCATTCAGGCCTCCTGGAGGAGCTGGCTAAACCCCCTACTCACCCTAAATGAAACAAAGTCTCCAGAGAAGGAGGAGGAGCTTAGCTTAACCATCCGCGTTCAGGATAACAGCTAATTCACCGGTTTCCCTGTAACAATTGGCATCCAATTGGGTTGCTCTTGTGTAGCTGGCGGGCCTGTTCAGGTGGTGTTTCCAGAACAGGGGGCCGGCTTGCCCCAAAGGGCATTTAAATCCCCACCATTTGCCAGGCAGAAGGCTTTCTCGGGTTGTGAAATGAGAGTTTTTCCAGCTTCTGCTCGTCCCAGCCGGGTTTTTAATCTTTGTGAGGATCAGGCAGGGCACTCTATGAAAGTAGCAGGGTGTAATCCCGCACTTTTTGATGGATAGATTTTCCTAGTACCTTTAAAATGGAGTTTTAACTGGCCTACAAAAAAGCAAAAGTTTTACATAAGATGATATCGTAAATCGTATGAGATCAGGAGACAGATTTGTTCATCTCTCATTTGGACAGAATAATTTCCCCAGAGCCTTCGTAATAGTGGATGCCCAATAAATACATTCGGACTGAGTGAATGAAGTTGATTGCTCAGGAGTGTTATAGATTAAGAGAAAGATTTGGTGACCGGGTACTCAAGAATGTCTGAGCATACATGTGTAGAAGGAGAGAGAAGGTGAGGGAAGGGAAGGTGAGAAAAGAGGGGGTGGGGAAGAGAGAGAGGAAGCTACACGATAGATGATAGATGGATAGATAGATAAATAGATAGATAGTAAGGTCTTCAAAGGAAATCCTGATTTAATTTATCAACACACTGAAAGTTCAGAGAGGATAGATGAAAGAGAGATGAATTCAGACATGAGAACAAAGAAAAAGGCGGGGACCTTTCCATTGCTGTGTGGCCTTAGGCAAGTGACTTCACCTTCCTGACCTTGGTTTACTCCTCTGCAAAATGAGGATCACTTCACAGAGTCTTATGGAGCTCATCCATGTAAAGTGCTAATCAGAGGAGTTAGCACAGAATAAATCCATACAAATATGAGCTGCAAAAAAAAAAAAAAAAGATCATATTTCGCCAAATCTACAATGCCATTGGTTGTAAGTAAGACGCGGGTTATTTCACGAACCGCTAGAAATGAGAAAATGGTGCCCATCATCCTATGATACAACATTTTCACGTCATTCGATGGGAAGAGACATCCTGATTTCAGACATGTTAAAATGTGGGAGAACATGTGCAGCTTAGAACCAATGAAGTAAAATACAAAGATAAAATTCATCTCTTTCTCAGTTACTCTCTCTGGGACAATTTTGTGACTCTGACAGTCTTTCTTAAGCACCCCTTCATCCACAAAGCGTAGACCCCCCCCCCCAACAGATCTTCTAGAACCTTCTCACATTAGAGAGAGCCAAGGCCACCTGGCTTTCTGGCACAAAGGCTGAAGGAAAAGTGGGGTGAGTGGACCTCCTCCTCTGACCCAGACTGAGGACATGATCATCCAGCCACACAGCCTATGTTTACACAACCGGCTGGCTCACTGAGCTTTTGGTATTCATCCTACAGGACTCAGACTTGTCGCATTAAGGAAAGAATCCAGCTTTACAAGACACTCAGAACCTGACCCCGCTCTCTGTGATCTTTGGCAACTGCCCAGGGTCTGGATTTTTAACCTCCCTGGAAAGCCATGATTCATGCCCTTCTTCTCAGAACTTGACATCAGCCTCCCAGAATCTGCTGAGGCCTCTCCGGCGGGAAATCAAAGAGTGTGTGCTTTTCACAACCGTGCCCTTCTGCCAGAAGCAGAGGTTGAGGGCCAGGCTCGCCAGCAAGGAGATGTGCGAATGGACACATCCAGAGTGACCGTGTGGGGATATTCGTGGGTCCCAAAGTTTCCCTCCAGGCATAGCACTTCCCCTATTTGCTTCACAGGGCATAGCAGGGACCAGGGATTATTTATTTCTCAGTCTTTCCTGGGCACTGCCATTTCTCCTACTGCCCTACCAGGAGCACATTCTGTTTATTTAAAAAAAAAAATTTTTTTTTCTTAAGTTTATTTATTTTGAGAGAGAGAGAGAGAGAGAGAGAGAGAGAGAGTATGTGTGAGCAGGGTAGGGGCAGAGAGAGAAAGGGAGAGAGAGAATCCCAAGCAGGCTCCGCACTGTCAGCACAAAGCACGATATGGGGCTTGAATTCATGAACCGTGAGATCGTGACCCGAGCTGAAACCAAGAGTCGGGTGCTTAATTGGCTGAGCCACCCAGAAGCCCCACCGGGGCACATTCTAATGAGCTGAAATTCCCCTGCTGATTGCTACCCGTTAATCCAGGATGAAGAGCAGGGCATCAGTGGCTCTCTCTCCCTCGTGGTCCACCATATCAGAGGGATCTCAGTGCTGCTGCTTGGCTCTCAAGCTTCTAGAAGCTGCTTCCTTGCTCCACCCTGTGACATAGGATATAGGCGCTGGCCTGGGTTGGGGATGCGTTTGAGCATCGATCGTAATACCATGATCTTTCCACTTGGAATCCCCACGGTCCTATGACATCTCAGGCTCTGCCATTGGCACAGTGTCATCATGCCAGGCCCTCTCTTCCCTTTGGGTGAGTTCTCTCCCAGAGTGATGGCAGGGGTCCCATTCTAGGCTCAAGCCCAGTGCCTCCTTGTCGATCAAATTAAAATCCACGTCTATAGGAAATTATTTTGTTTTCAAGAAAATAAGTTACAGATCAATCCAAAGCATGACCAAGGGGAGGGGATGTCAGGGAAGTCGAGCTGGAAGCAGACATGCTTATGCCCGAGCCAGATGCCTAGCACAGCCCCAAAGGCCCTGGAAAGTCAATCTTTCCATGATTTGTGATTAGATTTCCATTTGGAGTTAACATCTTTCCGACCGCTGAGATCTAAAAAGGCCTCTGGCCCAAACAGCGGGAAGACAGGGAACAATCAGCATCATTATTAATGCCCTGTATGTAATTTCAAGAGAAAACGGTCAGGAATTGGTGGTGAGGAGGGAGGCAGCCACACAGACCAACACCCCCATGTCCTTTGCCAGTGGCTGTGGTTGGTTATGTCCCCGGTTTGAAAGAGTCCCGAGCGCACCCCCTCCCTAAGGCAACCCTCTCCCTGCCTGCAGGAGCCAGAGGGTGCATTAACAGGAAACCGAGGTGATTAGCACAAAACTGAAATATCCCTTCTGAGATACCAGCAAAAACTACAATTCTCCCGCACTTGACTGATTCTGGCCTGAGAACCATTGACTTTTCACTCATCACTACGTTCTGCTACAGGACGTTCCAGCCCCATCTGGCCGCTGAGCCATAAATACTGTTCTCTACCACCTGACCACAAGTCCCAGGGAGGGCCTGGGATTCCAGATGGAGAGCTCAGACAATGTACAGACTGTGTGTCCTTCTCAGGGCCCTGGGAGTCAGGGACATGTGAGGGACGCACTACTGAAGGGATGCCACACCCCCGGGAGTGGACAGAATCTACAGGAAACCATGAGATACCTGGGCCCGCATTTCTCAGGGCGCAGAGCTCACATGCAGGTGGCTTGGGAGCAGGGTGGGAAAATAACACTGAGAAAAAGCCGCTCCCTTTTGGGGCTGAAAGCGTAGCGAGAAAATCGTTCCCTTTTCAATTAATTCCCTTTCATCCTCCTGATGTGGTCGAGTCGGAAGAGTCTCTTTGGTGATAATTGGTCTCCAACACCTAACACCTGCTAATCTGTCCTGACTTAACCGAGAACCACCAGGCCCCTGGGAAGATCTTTAGGCAGGCAGCGGTCTCTAGCCAGAATTCGGCAACTCTCTTTTAGTTAAGACTTAACACCTGGAAATGGCTCAGCATCTGTTGGTTAAAGGAGTCTCGGGGCCAGCCAGTTTCTACGGGAGAGGACCACACAAGGGCGTAAATATTGGGAGCGTGGTTCATTCAGGTCTGCTAATATGCACACATCTGCTGTGTTGTAGAGTCTGACCCACCCACTTTACCGTACGGTCAGGGACCCCCCCTTTGCGGTTTTAAAAAAAAAAAATGTTTATTTGTTTCTTTTTGAGAGAGCGAGATCGGCAGAGAGAGAAGGAGAGAGAGAGAGAATCCCAAGCAGTCTCCCCACTGTCAGCACAGAGCCCGACCCAGGGCTCGAACTCACAAACCGTGAGATCATGACCTGAGCCAGAGTCGGACACTCAACCAACTGAGCCACCCAGGCACGCTCCTCCCCACCCTCTTTGCGGTTTTTAAAAACTATGTGTCATCTCTTTCAGACATTTCTTTAAGCAACACGTATCATCCCAGCCTGACTTTGCACTGGGCGCAGAAATCATTAAGGCACAATCTCACGGAAGGCTGCCGAGACCCAGAGTCGCAGCTGACTCTTTGGTCCCCGTTGGACCCAACCTGGCACCAGACACGGAGCAGTGACTCTGGGCTCAGTCGGTGCTCAGAAGTGGAGGGAAGAAAGTGGGGAGAAGGAAGAAAGAGGGGTGGAGGCCCACACATGTGGGCTGGCAGCCTTTGGGGTCTCTCGATAGCCAGGGTGGTGACAATGACAATGACGATAGCTATAGTTCTCTCGTTCTTCTGGCACGCCAGCCAACATATTTAGTGTATCATCTGCCTTTTCTCATTTAGTCCCAGGAGACAGGTGTTTTGAAGCCTGTTCTTCAGAGGAAACCAGCTCATTGGGGTGAGGGAGCTATCCTGAGCACCCAGGGCTATTAAATCAAGTAGATAGGATCCCAACTCAAGCTTGTCTGGATCTGAAGCCTGTGTCTCTAAGTAACACACCAGGGAGATTTCTCTGACTCTCAGACCCCCTACCCCCAGATTCCTGTTGGTCTGATTCAGCCCTCTTTGGGTGTGACAACCATACACGCTAATTTAAAAGCCCCTTCTCCAAGTTCTCAGAGCCCCCTCCCACCTCCATCCCTTGCTATGGTTATTGCCTATTTCCCTGCCCGTGATCCCGCCAGGACATAGGCTCCCAAAGACAGGACCACGTCTACCGGGTCCCCAGATGCCCCCATAGCCACAGAGGCATTCCATTCACACACGTGGTGCATGAACGAGTGGCTTAGTCCGCTCAGCTTTGCACGAGGGACCCTGAGGAATGAGAATGTAGGATCGCGTCCCTTGCCCGCCCTCAAGGAAGTACAATTTTAGTGCCAAGCTCTGGAGTAGTAGAGATACTAGAATCAAGGTCAGAAGACTGAGGGGTGAGTCCTGCCCCGCCAGTGCTTCCGGCTCTGAGTTGCTGCAGGTCGGTTAACAGGCTGCAACCTCCACATCCCCATCTGTGAAAGGGGAATGATGTTTTCCGGGCGGGTTCTCATGGGCTCAAATAAGATAATATATGGAAGCATCTAGTATGAGCCAGTGAATGAATGAATGCGTCAATGAGTGAGTGATTGAATGAACATACCCAACGTCTCTCATGTGCCAAGCACTGGGTGGAGAAGAAGGGGTTACAGAGTCGAGGGGCTAAGACCTTGAACCCTAGGGTCAGAATATATGTATACCTGAACTCCAGCTCTGTAACCCGCTTGCTGCATGACCCTCTCCAACTCTGTTTCTTCCTCTGTAGAATGAAAATAATGAGGGCACCATCTTCCCAGCCTACAGAAAGCGTCAGCTGTCATTAGAGATCCAGAGCCGGCTAAGTTAAGTTCGCACAGGGCAGTGGAGAGGTAGCCCTCGGCCCCCGTTTTCCTGCCCCCAGGGCGCTGGCCTTGAGAGGCTGTGAATGCCCCTGTCTTGGCAACTGCTAATTCTGGAAGGTCTCCAAGTGTAACTCAGACCCCGCGGAGAGAATCTGCAAATGAGGCCTCCCGTAAATCACAGCTGACCACTCCAATCAGCCGCCTTGTGCCGCTTTCAGTTCCAATAAAACCAGGCCCTGTCGCCCGCCCCAATACTCCATCCTCTCTCCACGATCAGTGACCCTGGAAGCGAGATGGCTCTGGGGCTAATGTTCCGAGACCCGTGTCCCTGCCGTCTCCGTAAATGAGTTGTGAAGAACTCACGAGTCTCTATGCCACTGTGAGTCCACCCTCCGCCTCCCCATCCACTTAGACCAGTTGATTCACCTCTTCGATTTAATAAAAACAGCGTCCTCCCGGGCTCCCTCCAAGGCCGGAGGCAGGCAGGAGCCCTCCAAAGTTTAAACCAGGCCAGCCCTTAATTAGTCGGCAACATCAATATCACTTTTTCCCTGCGATTTGCATTTCAAAGTCAATTCCACATCTTGGGCTGTCAGCATCCAGGAGCCTGGCAGAAGGTTTGTTATGTGCAGCAGAAAAAAAATCTCACCACGGAGTGCCTGGGATTCCAGAAACTCAGCAACTTTGCCGAGGCCTCTTCCTCTCAGCTGCTGACTTCATGCCAAGGCCCCCGATTGGCTCCGTTTCTCCCCATTCCATCCGTGGGGCTGATCTGCACACTCTGAGGCCTGGGTGGACAGGAGGCCACATCCCTACAAATTGTAAACTGAGGGTCGACTTCCCTAGCAGATGTGTTTGTCTAGAGAAAAAAAAAGGTACACAAAAATAAATCTCCGTTTCTGGGGGCACCTGGGTGGCAAAGTCAGTTGAGCATCCGACTCTTGATCTCAGCTCAGGTCATGATCTCACGGTTGTGAGTTCTAGCCCCGAATCAGGCTCTGCGCTGATGGTGCGGAGCCTGCTTGGGATCCTGTCTCTCCTTCTCTCCGCCCCTCCCCTACGTGTGTGTGCGCGTGCATGCGTTCTCTCTCTCTCTCTCTCTCTCTCTCTCTCAAAATAAATAAATAAACAAACTTTAAAACAATCTCCATTTCTGGCTTCTCCTGGAAAATGCCTGACCTGGCCACACCAAGGCTCACCTTTTCTCCTGTGGCATCCGTGTGAGCTGAGCGGCTGCTGCTTTTAGATGGGCCTGTACCCTCTCCTTTTGCAAAACTGTAGGGAATCGTGCCTGCCTGGCCCTTTCATCTGCTGTGCGCCTGGCCCCCATGCAAACTCCATGTTTTGTCCCTTCTTATAGGGGCTGGATTGGAGGAGGCAGGACCGGTTCCAAGAGGTGTTGGAGAAAGAGGCAGGAAATTAACGATGGCCCATAGACCGTTCAGAGGTGAGACAGGGGTTACCCCTTGAGAAGAGGAGGGCAATGGAGGTGGGGCAAGGAAAGCCTCATGGGGTATAAAGGAAAAGCCTACCAGAGCACGCGAGACACTCAAGCTGTCCCCCTCCCTGCTGCCTCCCCAGCCTCTCTTCCTCTGGCTCAGACTTCCTGAGAATCTACGAGGGTGGGGGTAGGGTAGAATGTGCATGCATGAGTGTCCCTGCCCGGATCTGTCATTCGCCTGACGGTCACCCTGGACAAGTCTCTCTGGGCTTTGGTTTCTACTTCCGGAAAAGGAAGTCATTGCATTGGGTTACTGACCTCTGAGCGTCCCTCCAGCTCCTTGTCACTTGTCCCAAAGAGGAGGCTGAGCGACTAGAGGGTCTCTCAGCTCTGGAGGAGGACAGAATGGCCCTGCCCAGTGGATTTAAATACCTCACCCTCCAATATCATCTCCGTCACCCGTCTCCATTTGTTGATAGAAGTGAACATTTTCTGAATCTGAGGTAAAGGACTTTGCCCACCGTGCAGCTTCAAGTCGAGCACCCAGCCCATGGTGCCAGGAAAACTGCACCCCTACGCCCACCCCCCCCCCAGAGACATTTTGGCATTAACACTGAGCTCCCTGCTGAGGGCTTGGACCTCCCCGTGCTCTTCAACCTGCTAGTCCACCAACAATTCTTAACTTTTCACTCAACACACATGTATGAAATTTGTTGTGAGTACCTTTTATGTGCCAGAAAGTATGCAAGATCCTAGAGCTTTGGTGTCTACGGGGAGGGTAGAGAGAATTTCGTTGCTGATGTCCCCCCCGTGCTCTGTGCCACCCCCACCCACCCGGCACTCCCCACAGTCAGAGGAAAGGATGGAGGCAATGATCATTTACTGAGAACTTGTTACGTGCTTGATGCTTGACCTGCTCACTCTTCCGTTGATGTTTCACAGCCGAACTTCATAGATGCTATTATTATCCCCATTTTGCAGATGAGGAAAGTCAGGCTCAGAGAGGGGAAGCCTCTTAACTGAAAGTCACCTCGCTCTCAAACAGTAGAGAAGGAGTCTGTCCAGTAAAGTCCTTGTTCTTGGGGACTAAACTGCATTGGCTTCCATCATAGTAAAAAATAAATAATAGGGGCGCCTGGGTGGCGCAGTCGGTTAAGCGTCCGACTTCAGCCAGGTCACGATCTCGCGGTCCGTGAGTTCGAGCCCCGCGTCGGGCTCTGGGCTGATGGCTCGGAGCCTGGAGCCTGTTTCCGATTCTGTGTCTCCGTCTCTCTCTGCCCCTCCCCCATTCATGCTCTGTCTGTCTCTCTCTGTCCCAAAAATAAATAAACGTTGAAAAAATAAATAAATAAATAAATAAATAATAAATTAAAAAATGAAATCAGAATTCTAAGAGTCAGTGTTTCCCTCTGGTTCCACTGTGCTTGAAACATAAGCATATTGATCATATTGACTGTTTTTATTGATTTTTAAAAGTAATTTCTACACCCAACATGGGGATTGAACTTACAACCCTGAGATCCAGAGTTGCATGTTCTTCTGACTGAGCCAGCCAGGCATCTTTCCCATTGACTGTTTATAAGTCACTTTCAAGTCCTTAAGAGCAAAGATGGGGACTTGTTCGTTTATGAATCCCCATAACCCAGTAAAACCCAGTACATAGTAGGTGCTTAAAACAAATTGGATGAGGGGTACCTGGCTGGCTCAGTCAGTGGAGTGTGTGATTCTTGACCTCGGGGTTGTGGGTTTGAGCCCCACATTGGGTGGAGATTACTTAAAAAAAAAATAAAACCTAAAAAAAGAAAGGAAGAAAGAAAGAAAAACAACCAAGTTGGATGAATTGAGTTGGACTGAATCTAACTGAATAGAGGCAATGGAATCAAATGGGATTGAATGGAATCGAATCGAATCGAATTCTTGCCAAGAGATTATGGAGCAGAGAGACCACAGAAAATGCTATAACCTCTTGCATATTGGGCCTGTAATCAGCGAGGATTCTTTTGAGTTGCAAGTGACGGAGAGCCAACCCAAAATAACTTCAACAAAAACTGAAATATATTGGCTAATGAAACTGGGGCTTCCAGATGGACTTTGGGATTCAGACATAGCTGGGTCTGGGAGTTCAAACTGGGCTCTGTCAGGGAACTCGGCCTCTTCATCTCTCTTCTCTGTTTGGCTCTCGTGATGTGATGAGGAACAACTGTTGGGAGCCCCGGATTCATGCTGTTCTGTCCACCTGTCTCAGCGGAAAAACCGTCTTTCCCAAGAGCTCCGGTAGAAAGCTCCTAGGAAGGGCTGTGCTTGGCCAGCCTGGTTCACGAACTCACCATCGAACAAATCACTGTGGCCAGAAGGAGATACTCTAATCAACTACACGTGGCTACACGTCCGTCGTCACGGGGGGACCAGAGTGGGGTCAGCCCAACCGAGCCACATGAAGTCCACCCCCCACTGCCCCAGAAAGAGGAGTTTGGACTACAAGGAGAAGAAAGCCCGGAAGCTTCGAGCAGGAGCACATCTCAACAGTTCACACTCCAGTGAACACCCCTTTCCGGCGGCTGCTTGAAATACAAACCCCACCTTTCTGGGAGCTTGCCGAGTCTGTCTGCCTTTGGTCACTTCTTTCTATCTAGGACTGTCAACACTGTGTTAAAGTGACTCTGAATAGAGACAAGATTGTGAAGCCCCTCCCTCCTGATGCAGGTGCCAAAGAAAAATGATTTATTTCCCTTCACCTGGAGGCCGAAACCCAGACATTTGCTTCAGCTCCCATTCTGCAGAGGAGGGGGCAGCATCCTGGGGCATGTTTCTTTCTGCCTCTCCGGAAGCCGGTGGCTATGGTTAGGAAATTGCCTTTGGATTTTTCCAGAATTATTCCCTAGTTCTCAAACATCCATCCAGAGGACCTTCACAGTTGGTGAGGATTCCTGACACTCTTCCACGCAGAGGGTTTTTTTTTTTTTATGTTTATTTATTTTTTTGAGGGAGAGAGACAGAGCGTGAGTGGGGGAGGGGCAGAGAGAAAGAGAGAGAGAGAGAGAGAGAGAGAGAGAGAGAGAAGGAGGGAGACACAGAATCCGAAGCAGGCTCCAGGCTCGGAGCTGTCAGCACAGAGCCTGACATGGGGCTCGAACTCACAAACCACGAGATCGTGACCTGAGCCTAACCCACTGAGCCACCCGGTCACCCCACAAAATAACAAAGCTTTTAAAATTTAAGTGTGATAGATGAAAAATATCTTCATGTTTGACTGTTTACATCTTTTACCCTCTTCCACTGGCTGAAGATAATCCTGTGGTTGCCTGTTTAACATTCCCTCTTTCTCCCCCACACTAGTAGAAATACTTCTGTGTTAACCATCTGGGTTCTTGAGTTTTTACAGAGCAAAATTGTGTATAAAAAGAACCGGATAAGTAAGGACAAGGGATTCTCATTCTTGTGAGAGAAAAAGAATAAAGATGCAAGGAAATGGGGAGGAGGAGGAGGAGGAGAAGCAAGGTCCTCAGGCAACTGAGTGTCAGTGGAAACGGAGTGGTTCCGAAGTATCAGGAAAACGTGAAGATACAAGAAAATAAAAATGGGGAAAGAGGACTTTTTGAAGGGTCGCTAAGGATTACAAAATCGAGTCCTCTTCGATGTTCTCTGAGAAGCTCTAATGAAGATTTGTGTTGCCTTCAAGATATATATAAAAAGATGGGGCGCCTGGGTGGCTCAGTCGGTTAAGCGTCCGACTTCGGCTCAGGTCATGATCTCAAGGTTGATGGGTTCGAGCCCCGCGTCGGGCTCTGTGCTGACAGCTCAGAGCCTGGAACCTGCTTCGGATTCTGTGTCTCCCTCTCTCTCTCTCTCTCTGCCCCTCCCCCATTCGTGCTCTGTCCCTCTCTCTCAAAAATAAATCAACATTAAAAAAATTTACAAAAAGAGAGAGAGAGAGAGATCACAAGATTATACATAGTATTCCCGTGTATCTGTTTACCTAACCAATTCCCTATTGGTGGAAGTTTGGGCTCCTTTCCATCGATATCATAAATAACATTGCAGTGAACATCCTTGTAACTAAATCTCCGTACCCATCCAAGAAGATTTCCTTGGGGATCGTTCATTGGGTCCACAGTGGGCCCAAGTAAGTCACAGACAAAGCCAAGGCCTGAGGGACTCGGCCCCAGTATCTCCTAAGAATATGACTTTATGAAATCTATTTAACCTGAGCCTCAGTTTCCTTATCTGGGAAATGGGGCTAGACATTCCTACTTTACCAGGTTGCTGCGAGAAGCAAAATAACATGTAGAATTGCTTTGATAATCTGAAGCAAGCTCTGTAGGTACGAGCACCTCTTCTCCCCCACCTCCCTGCATTATTTGGATGTTCAAACTATATTCACGAATTGTCTTGATGATAATAGAAATTAAATGTACATTTAAAAGTCTGAATCGTGTATTTGCATTAGCTATTAAAGAATTAATTTGAAAAATCAGGCAGTTTCTCAGTCTCCGCCAAATTCTCCTGTTTCTTTCTCATTGAAGCCCTTATCACTACATGGTTTTTAATTATTTAGCTGATCATTTTATCTTCACTCCAGAATTTTATCAGGTTTTTGAGAGCGGGTACCTGTTGAGTCATATCCTCTGCCATATCCCCAGTGCCAAGCACATACCTGGAATGTGTTCCATAAATATTTGGTGATGTAAGTGCAGAGAGAGAGGGATTGAGAGAGAGAGAAGGGAGGGAGGGAGGGAGGGAGGAAGGGATGAAGGGAGGGATGGAAGGATGGAAGGATGGATGGATGGATGGATGGATGGAGAGAGGCAAGAACTACACAGATCAAGTTCTTTTTTTTTTTTTTTAACGTTTATTTATTTTTTGAGATAGAGAGAGACAGAGCATGAATGGGGGAGGGGCAGAGAGAGAGGGAGACACAGAATCGGAAGCAGGGTCCAGGCTCTGAGCCATCAGCCCAGAGCCCGACGCGGGGCTCGAACTCACGGACCGCGAGATCGTGACCTGAGCTGAAGTCGGACGCTCAACCGACTGCGCCACCCAGGCGCCCCTACAGATCAAGTTCTTAACCACGTCCCTGACCTTCATATTTCCTTTTCTCTTACTGTCTCGTTGTCTCTCATATCCTACTCTCTTCCCCACCACCACCCCACTACTCCCCATGCTCTGCAAGTCAATTGGGCAGAATGGTTCAAAACAGGGACCTGTTCATCACCCTGTTCTCATTGCTCTTCTGGGTTTGGAATCTGGTCCCACTTTCTGGGATCGTGGACCACTCTGCCCTGGCCTTGTCCATGTGTCCACCTGGGGCTGCCTGGGAACCCTTGCCGGTCCAACCCCTTGCCCCGTGGAGCAGGGCAGCGCCTCTCCCACTGAGAAGCCCGCTCACCACTCACCGAGGGGACCTCTAGATTCAGAGATGGGTGGGAGGGAAAGGGGAGGGATAGTGAAGTTGAGGATGCTTTTGAGACCTCAGCAATGGCTGGGCTACTGCTGGAGATGACATTTTCATCCCTCCTTCCAGGCTCCAAGCACTCTTCTGGGAATATTGGTTTGGGCACCTACAGGAAGCTGGCAGCAAGCAATGGGCCTAGAAGGCTGCTGGAGGGCACGGCCAACAGGCAGCTACTTTCCCAGTGAGTCCAGCTCACAGTCTCCTGGGGGAGGGGCTTCCCTTACTCTTGAAGGGGAACAGACTCTACTCCCCCTAAATAGGCCTCTTGGGTGTAAGTCTATTTTAGGCTGTGTTAAAAAGAAAACCACAGGTCCAAAATGGCGTCACTTATGCTGAGGCCCCACATCAGCAAAGCAAGACTTAATACCTAACCTAACTGCGGTCTCAATTTTACAGGAATGTGACGTTTAACCAGCCAACCTGGAAATTCCTGGTCAGCACTGGGAAATTGATTGCTAGATCCCTTTCGTTCCCCTTAGGAGGGCAACCTTGCCTCAAACGACGCATTCGTTGCTAATCTTTTCCTATTCCCCTACCCCAATCACCCTCTGCCTTTAAAAACCTTTCCTTTTGTACAGCTCAGTGGAGCTCCTTTCTACTTGCTGGATGGAATGCCGCCTGATTCAGGAATCATTTCATAAAACCAATAGATCTTCAAGTTTACTCAGTTGAATTTTTGTTATTTAACAGCTGATAATTTTTAAGAAACAGCAGATGTAGGAAAAGCTTTAAAAACTGAGGAAAGTGGAAATTACTCTTCCATAGGAGACATTGATGTTTGTGGGGGAAATCTCCATTTGTAAGGGTATCTCTCAGCACCAGGAGGAGAAAGGTGACTGGAAATCTCTAGAAACCCCTATCAATGGAGAAAGCAGGGACTTAAATCTGCACGACTACCTCACCCTTCTTTCCTGTGCCTTTTCTGGTCACCTCCCATAACTGGCCTCCCTCCCCTCTCCACCTTTTGTGCTTAGCTGGAGAGGTTGTTTACGGTGGTGGTTTGGGCCATTTGGGGAAGTTACTCAGTTTTCCTGGGTTGATCCCATGTATGTAGGAGGTATGCATGTGATCAAACTTCTGTTTGTTTTTCTCCTGGTAATCTTTCATTACAGGGAGCGTCTCAGCCGAGAACCTCGAAGGGTAGAGGGAAAATTATACTTCATCCTCAACGGTCTCCCCAAGCGTCTGTCCACTCCAGTCAGTCTCTCTCATTCTCCTCTCTCCTCTCGTATTATCTCTGATCTCTCTCCCTCTACTGTCCTCTCTTGTCTTCCCGTGCCTCTCCTATCTCACATTTTCTTCCACGGGTGGCACAATGTCACCCAACAGTCTGAGAAACCTCCAGGTCAAGGGACACCCACCCCCCAGCATCTTGGGGAGGCCCCCTGGCTAACGGGTCCAGTCTCAGTCCACCCTGTCCTGTAGATAATCATGAATGGATTTGGAGATCTGTGAGTACCCCCCTCCCCATGTAATATATCCATTTTCCCAAAGAAAATCCCATTGCATTTCTCATTTTACCAACGGAGGCCATGGAAGAATCCTAGAGTCAGGCTTAACAGTCTTTTATTAATTAATGAATGACTTGGGATACGTGACCTTACTCCCAACCAAGCCTCGGTTTCCTCTTCCGTAAAATAAGGGTAATGACTTTCAAACTCTACTTTTCAGAGCCCCAAGCTCCTGTGTATCCGCTCAGATGAGAAGACAGTTCTGGGATTCAAGGGCCCAGATCCCACCTCTGTTTCCATTTCAGGGATTCTGTGTCCATCTGAACCACACACGTGGAACTTCCAGGACGAGTTTCAGTGGCCCAAGTGATTCTGCAGCTTTACAGAAACACTGAGGTGTTTAATCCCGGTGTCTACAGTGTGCTCTGAAATACATCATAAATGGGGGGACGATAAGGCAAGCGGAGGAAGGTGCTAATGGTAGATTCTAGGTGGTAGGGTTATGCCTGGGGGTTCATGGATTTCTTTTCCCCTCTCCTGAGACTCCTGACTCAGAGAGAAATAACAAAAAAGACATGTCTGGCTCCAGGCACTTTGGAGGATCCACTGTGGCTGGAATGCAAACAAAACAGGTTGACCATAATGGTCACACACACACACACACACACACACACAAATAGGCTTTCTACAGCCCAGACCTCTTAGGGTTAAGACACAGTGTCCAATGAGACAACCATCTCCCGAGCCATCAGCTCCTATCTGGACCAGGACAGGCAGCTCTGTGGGACGACAGCAGCCCTCCGTCGATCTTGTTCTCTCTCCCGCGCTCCTCCACCCGGACGGGAGCACTGCTTTTGATTCCGTGCTCCCTGGCTCCCATGCCACCTCCATCGGTGACAACCTCATAATCATGACGGTAACGATAGTAGCTAATTGTTACAACGGGGAATGTTAAACCTAGTGGGTCACAGCCGTGCTAAACTCTCCAGAGACACTCGACGATTTCACTCTCTGCCCGGTCCATCAGCCAGATAGTATTGTTCTATCATATGCACGCCATTTACTCCCTGTGTGGTCTGGGCTATTTAGGTAGGCCCTCTGAGCCTCCGTTTCCCCATCTGTAAAATGGGAATCATGAAGACACCTGCCTCATGGGCTGTTGGTGGGGCGGGTCTATGCGTGCAAAGGGCTTGGCTCAAAGCCTGGCTCGTGGAGGTGAAAGCTAGCTCTTCAGAGAAGTTAAGTGATTTGTTCAGGGACACACAGCCAGCATCAGGGCCCAGATTTTCCTGCTCCTATAAGTGCTCTCGGTTAGTATGCTATGCTTAAAAATCAGAGCTCTCTGCAGCTGATAGCACCAGGGGAAAATCTTTGCCTTCCCTTAATTAGATTAAAAGATCCATCATGAGCATGTAAACCAGCAAGCCATAATCCATGGACGCTGCTGCATTTTAAACAGAAATTCAGAGCGAGCGGTTCAGATGGGACTGAGCAGCTGGTGGCTGCTGATGGCACACACTGTCGTTAACCAGCAGATCAGTCCTTCCTCTGGGGAGGGTGAGGGCTGATGGGCATTTGCAGTGGAGGGGTCGGGGGGCGGGCTGGAGGCTTAGTAAGGCCCCCTCCAAGTGGGTGAGCCCCCTTGTATGATGTGTGCACGCCACATCTCTTAACTCTGACTTCGAAAGCAGGGAAAGGAGATGAATCTCTCAGCAACATGCTTCCCAAAGCTGGCTGAGTATCACGTCACTTGGAGACTTGACAAAAATGGACATCGTCTGGCCCCCGCATCAGACCTGGTGATTCAAATGCTTCAGCATGGGTCCTGAAGACCTGTATTTCAAGGGCGTCATCACAAAATGTATCAGAGGCAGCAGAGAACTACCACGTTGTGTTCTTGAATCCTCACATTTCTAAGGGTTTGGGATTTTTAAACCTATTTTGTTGATGAGGTTCCTGAGACCCAGGGAGATTGAGCAGATTTGCTCAAGGCCGCACCACTAGTATATCAGGATTTATTCTACCCTGAGAAAGAGAAAACTCAAAATTTAAAGACGGCTTAAACAAACACGACGGGAGCATCTTTCTCGCTCACCGAATCAGAAACTGCTGTGAAGGAGTCCAGGGGACCAGGTTCTTTCTGGCTTGTTGTTCTGATACTTCAACACGAGGCTTCCTCTTTGTGGCTCAAAATGGTTGCTCCAGCTCCAGTCATCACGCCCACCTTCCACCTTCCAGGAAGAAGGAAAAAGAAGATGCTTTCCATTCCAGACACTGAGGGGCTTCAGTCACTTATGACATGTGGGTGAGAGGGAAAGGGTACAGGATAAGGTTGGGGAATAGACAGCAAAGCAGGGTATTAGACTGGTCTTGTTTTTATTTTTTTGTTTTTTGGTTTTTTTTGTATTGCACTTCAAGGACTTGGTGTGTTCTTTAAGCCTTCTGTGAATAGTCATTTTTACAAACAAGTATTTACTTGGGGATTTAGTCATTTAATTTGTAAAACAGCGTTTTAGATTTTTAGGTCCTTTTGAAAAGAAATGTGTATTCATCATAGAAAACAATTGAAAATATCATTGGGCACTAAGAATAAAAGAAAACTTCATCTCTCATCCATAGACCATAAGAACCACCTCTTTGATCTTTATCCTTTTCATTGCTTATATATTATACGTTAAAACATTTTTTTTATTGCAAAAATGGGATCATATGGTGTCCACTGTTTCATAGCCTGATTTTAAAATATTAACTGTGGACATGATTAAAAAACAAGAAGTTTTTTCCTAGGAATTTAAGGCACCAGTGCCTCCTATATCTCATTGGTTGTAACAGACTCACATGGTCATGTCCCGCTATCAGGGAGATTGGGAAATATAGTCCTTATCCCCCATTTCAAAATCGAGAGTAGGGATTTCAAGTAGCAACTGGGGATTTCAAGAGCAAAACTCGTGTTTTGTTTGTTTTTGCATCTTAATAACACTCAACGAGACAGGTGCTGTCATCTCTGCCCCGTCGATGAAGAAAGTGACACTCAGAAGAGTGAGTGGCTTGCTCGAATCTGACGGCTCTCCCGTGGTCAGAGTCAGGGTTTAAACCCAGGAGGGTTTCCTCTGAATTCTGTGACTTCCCCCTTCCCCACGTGACACTGTAACACCAGCAGAAGACACGGGAGGAAGCCCCTGTGAAGGCTTCGCCACAGGAAGGACACCTTCTTGTGCCCACACATCTGGGGAAAAACGTCACCACTTCGCCATCACCCAGGCTCGGGAAGGGGAGGAGGTGGGCTGGTCTGCAATGTGAACCAACCCCAGGCAATCGCTGGGGAAACGCCAAGATGGGACGCGTGTCCCCCAGCTCGCTGGGACCCTCAGGCTTGGCTACGTCGATGGAGGCACCCTCTGGCTTTCTTTCCCCGAGGGCTGGTGCTCCTCCGGTATGATCTCGTCAACCTGAAAACAGGAAGCAAATGAGCATCTATTTTAATTCAGCGAGCACCGATTCGATTCGGGTAGATCCCCAAGCTGTGCTCCCACTTGGAGGGTGGAGGCAGGAGGTTTTTACGAGGAAAAGGAAAAGGGTCGCCGATGACACGAGTTAAGAGGGAAGAACATGGTCAGTCTGAGGCTGACAGGCTGAGCTGCTTTGGGGGTACACGCTGATGGCTCTTTGCTGCTGTTAACAAGTAAAAAGATTGCCGGGATGTGTGAGTTCACTGTCCTGTTGACTTTTCTGAACGATGGCTCGCGAAACACCTGTTTTGCCCAGTATGTCAAGTTTTCATAATCTGAAGTAGCTGTCCCTCTATTGTCTGTGACAGAGAGAATCCCAGGGGGCCAAAAATCGCATGCTTTCTCCATGGACATCAATACCTTCTGCTCACTTGAAAGGGACATTCTTTCCCTCAGACAACGCCGTGGGCTCGCTTGTGGAAGAAATTCTCGGCTTTCCTCCTTCACCTCTCCCTCCTCCTCCTCCTCCTCCTCCTGCTCCTTTTTAGATCCACACACTGAACTGGATGACACATATTCCCAAGCCGTGTGACTTGTCACCTGCCTCCACGAAAGGCAAAGGAAGAGACAGAGAAGAGAGACATCATTGTCTCGCACAGGGGTTGTGCGAACTTTGTAAAGGATCAGATAGAAAATACCTGAGGCTTTCTGGGCCACAAGGTTTCCGTTAGGACTACTCGACTCTGCCAGTAGAGCATGAAGCAGCCGTAGACAAAATGTCAGCGAACGGCTGTGTGCTGATAAAACTTTATTTACCAAAAATAGGTGAAGGCCTGATTAACCCACGGGCCATCGTTTGCTGACCCCTGACCTACTGGGTACACGCACAGATTGGCATCCATCAACACTTCCTACAAATCCCATCTTCTAGGGTGGATGGGAATTATCTGTCTAATCTCCTTGGGCCTCAGTTTTCTCAGCTCTCAAAAGGGAATAAATAGACCTGCCCCCTGAAATTGTGGTAATAAATTCTCTCTGTTCCCCAAACGGGTCAAACTTGCTCTGACCTCAGGGCCTTTGCACTTGCCTTGCTCTCCTTTCTACCCCTAAGTGCCCTTCCTTCCAGCTCTTGTATGCTGGTTCCATCTCACCATTCAGTCTCTTAATCTTGGAGGCTTCCCGGGCACCTCTGTTCCAAAGTAGTGAGTCTTACAACCTGGCACATAGCACATGCAGAAGCTGACTTGTGTAAAGGACCTTGATTCTTTTTTGGATGAGGAAAGATACGATCTTTGCAGCCCAGGAATTTCCCACACTGGGAATGTTACCTTTTTCCCTTTTCCAGAATCTTCAGAGCAGGTCATAGGTGGGATCTAAAACTCAAGGCAAGGAAGAATCAACAACCTTTTTCCCAGCCTGCACTTTTCAACCGTGGGCACTTCCTCCTTCAATTGGAATGACTGTGTGGGCTGGCAGATCAAAAAAAATGAAGGAGCGATCTTCAGGGCCCTTCAACCAAACCAAGAGTATAGAGTGTTCCTGTCTGGTGACCCATCCCACCCCACTGACGAGCCTTCATGAGTCACCCAGAATTTTCCACCTAGATTTATGAAATCCATTTTCCCTGAGACAGACTAAGCAGTTTATAGAGAACCAATATCATTAGGTTAATGATGCCCCATAAATTATTACCCACGCAGCCCAGTTAATCCCACAGATGGGGCATTAATGGTGGAGGGTCAGTTGCTGGCTTTTCAGACTTTCCTGGGATGACCTTGGCTCAGGCAGATGGCACATCCTAAGAACGGCTTGCGTCCTCCGCATCCAGGGTTCAATCCCCGCTCCATAATAATCTTCCATCAACCACTTTGGGGCTCCCACCGCAGCCTGGGTGAGATGCCCCAAATGAGCGTCACGGAATAGGAATGATTTTCTGTCTCGTTTTATCCTTGGCCACGACTTTTCACTTCCCGCTGATGTCTGATTTATTCATCTGTTTATGAAGCGACCCGTTTGGCTGAAAGCGACAGCCATAGGCATTTGATCAAATAGAGCTGCAAATCTCATCTTCCACCATCCTGAATTTTTATTCCGTCATTACTTAACAAAATAGAATTAAGTTGGGGAGAAAGTGAGCTCCTGCATTATGCATTGGCCTCATTTCATTGGTCTTTATGTTCTCTCTTGGGGTTGCGGTGTTTTCATGTTATCCAGGGTTCCCAGAGGAAAGCGGCTCTGTCTCCAGTGCCTGAGTTCCATCTCATCTCCAATAACTGTCATTCTCCGCGCTGATTTGCCGGGGTTCAGAAAGCCGGCAGAGACGTCCGAGGGACATGGATCTCACAAGCATCGGATTGTCTTTAGCCAAGGTGGTTCCCATGGGGCAGCACTCTAGAATGGTTCTCCGTAGACTAACAGAGCTCCCTGAATTCTAACCTCCCTAGAATCAAGTCTGTGTTTTCGATCCACCCTGTACATCCGGCTATTCCTAAGCCAAGGAGGCACGGAGCTGCGTGGAGCAGACACTATCAGGACCATTGTCACGGTCAAAATTTGCAGAAACTGATTATCAAAGTCTTTGCCAGATGCCAGGCACTTTATTAAGGGTTTTTGCATATTTATCCCCACTCTATGGATAGGAAAACCTAAGAGGAGACAGAATAGGATTAAGTTCTCGTCTACGTGCCCCCAGAGCCAGGTTCCTAACAACTGTAGGATCCTGCCTCACAAAAAGCTACTGTCTTTCTTGCCAAGGAGGAAGAGAAAGTAATTAATATCTACTGGGCGTCTGTGGACCAGCCACCTTTCCGCATTATCTCATTTCATTCTTAAAAGTCCCCTGTGACATATGCACTAATCCATCTTATAGGCAGGAAAATTGGGGCTTAAAAGCATGAAGATAATCTGATTCTAAATCCGGATAGCAATGATACGCAGCCACATCGGGGGTCCTTAAAGGAGAGGTATCATCACGTAATCTGTACAGCAGAGGGCTCCTGAGATGGCCTTTGGGGCACTCGTGAGTCTTAGTATGTAAGACACAGTGCACAAGTGTTTTTCTAAGGAAAACACTTTCTAAGGAAAGCTCCACAGCTTGGACCAGACACGTGAAAGGATTCGAACCCAAAACTGGTTAAGAGATAACTGGTCTGGAAGGTGGGAAGCTACGCAGGAGATGACTTTAAACCCTTGTTAACTTTAGGCCGTCAGCCATCAGTGCACATATTTTCGGTACTTACTCTGCATGAATACCATGAAAAATACAAAGACTGTGACCCACCTGTGTCTCAAAGGAGACAAATCACAGGAGGAACGAGATCCGGGTCTGGTCATTTCCCTGCTTAAACCCCTTCGCTGGTTTTTCCATCCCGCGGAGAGGAGAATCCAGACTTTTCACTGTGACCCACAGACAAGGCTCAGAGTTGGTTTTCTCTCATCCTTCAGGACTCAGAATGAAGGTCATTTCACAAAGACTCTTTGGGAACTTGTGTGACTCTAGCAGATGGTGGGATCCCCTGTTAGTTCTTATCACAGTCTATGATTGTTTTGTCTGTGTGTTTACTTACTCACCGTCTGTCTCCCCAGCTAGAAGAAAGCTGGTGGGGGCTGGGGCTTGTCCACCCTGTTCCCATCTGCAGGACCTACCACCATGCCCGGCACAGAGTCGGTGACCAACAATATGGAATGAATGAATGGGCATGTCATTTACCCCCTCTGAGCCTCAGTCTCCTCACCCACGAAGTGAAGGCTTGGACTATGGGCGGTTTCCAAATTATGCTCCCCAGGTCCCTCCCATATGCCTCCACAAAATGCCTCAAGACCCCAAAGGAGAAAAAGAGGTACATAAGGTGGTGTTCCTAGTCTCCTAGCCTCACCCCATCTATGTATCTTAAATATTGCCACTTGGGGGGCGCCTGGGTGCCTCAGTCAGTTGAGCGTCTGACTCCGGCTTAGGTCATGATCTCGCAGTTTGTGAGTTCGAGCCCTGCATCGGGCTCTGTGCTGACAGCTCGGAACCTGGAGCCAGCTTCGGATTCTGTGTCTCCCTCTCTCTCTGCCCCTTCCCTGCTCATGCTCTGTCTCTCAAAAATGAATCAACGTTAAAAATAAATAAATAAAAAATAAACAATAAATAGGATAAAATAAATATTGCCACTTGGGGTAGGATTTCAGGTGAATGAAAAAGAAATCTTCAGCTCAAAGGTAAGGTTCTAAGCTGTTGGATGCTGAGGATCTTTTCGGCTCTATAGTCTATGACCTGTGACTATCAACCACTACGGGTGTCACAGAGAAGGAGCCCCAGCATGTGGGAGAGGAAGGAGTTGTCACCTGGCTGGGCCATCAGGAAGACCCGATCAAGGGAAGACTTGAATCAGACCTCGAAGGACAAATTGGGAAAACTGGAACAGGCAGGCATGGCATCTTGAGCCATGGCCGTGAACGGTACCTAGAGGGGGTAGAGTAAGAATAGCTCCCTAAGACCAGAGTCTCGAAGGATGTTCCCTGGATCAGCAGCATCATCATCAACTGGAACTTGTTAGAAATGCAAAGTCTCGAGCTCCACCCCAGGCCTACTAAACCAGAAACTCTGGGCACTGGGACCCAGAAATCTGTATTTTAATAAGCCCTCCAGATGATTCTATGCACCCTCAAGTCCTAAGGTCATAAGGGTAAGGCAGAAGGGTGAGCTGTCTGCCGAAATCCAACTACAGAGCGATCGCGACATAGTCCTGGGGGATAACTTGATTCACCTTAATTTTCTCAGCCCTGGCTGCCCATGACAACCACCTGGAAAGATTTTCGAACTCCAAATGCCTGGGCCACATGAAGAGCAATTAAGCCAGAATCTCTAGGGATGGTGCCAAGGCATCTGTATCTTTTTAAACCTCCCCTTGCAATTCCACTGCACAGACATGGTTGAGAAGCATGACGTCTGTACTTTTTTTGTAGAACGCATGGCAAGGGTAGCCAGGACATAGTATACCTGGAAATTCTGCTTGATAATTAGCTTTCTGGGGTTCACTGAGCTGCTGCAGAGAGGTTGATGGTGATACCGCTCAGGAAGGGGAATTAATGTATTACAAAGGGGAGAGGCATTGAGTTAATTGGTAAATGTATCTCGTCAGTAGTTCTACGTGGGGGAGAGAGAAAGAGAGGGGGTAGGAGGAGAGGAAAGGTATAATCTTGTGGTTGGGTAAGTTATCTCTTGTTGCTAGAAATAGAATGTATTCTATTGGGAGAATTAGATGAAAAGTCTTAATGGTAAAGAATAGACTGAATGCCAAGGACATCCCAAGAGAAAGGGTTTTGAGGGGAATTGGGGAGGATGTTATGCAGAAGACAAGGGAAAGATCAAACCTGTGTCATAGAGGTCAGGACTCTGAGATCTGGGGTTCAAATGCCATCCCTCCCATTTCATAGCTATGTGATGCCCCTCCATTCTAGTCTGTTCGTTTGTAAAATAGGGGTAACGATAATTTCTATCTCACGATTAAATGGGTTAATCCGTGCATTTGTTATAGTACTTGTTGTTGTTGTTGTTGTTGTTGTTGTTGTTTTATAGGGTTATGGATAAAAAGGGATGCACTGAACCAGGCACTTCAGGATTTCTTGGCGTGGGGCATGCTTCTTTTCTTCCCCCAAGAACATGGCTGTGACTCTGGCAAATAAGCCATGGGTACGTGAATCCATGTAGTCTCACGTATTGTACCTGTGTTGACTTCTTAACAGGTGCAGTGATTGTTGCTTCAACTGCTGTCCAGCTTCTGGCCATCATCAAAGAGCGTCGAATCAGCCCTAAGGGTGTAGGAAGAGCTCAGAGACTGCCAGCCAACATAGTGACTGAGTTGACATCAGAACCCTCTCCACACTCCGAGCACATAGGAATGCTGGATAAAATATAACATCAAAAGCTTCAAATACATAGCTTGGATCAAAAATAAACATAAAGGAAAAGAGAATCCCAGGTGTCAGAAAGGATGAGCAAACGAAATGAGCCATACGGTCCATGTGGTATCAGAACTACATATACCTAGAAAGTCATAATACCAATGCCTGGAGAGCAGAGTTGCATCCACAGGATAGGAGCTAGTAAAGCCCAAAGCAGGGAAACATAAAGGGCTTTCCATCCGTGAAAGGGACACTAGAAAGCTCTGCCCACTGGCTTAAGCACATGGCTGGCAGGCAAGTTGGCCACCCCAGACCCCAGGGGGTAAAAGAGTCATGGGGAGAAATTTAAATATCAAGGCTGTGCCATGAGCTTCCCCAATCTTGGCCCCTGGGAATCCCGAAGAAAAAATTCCCACTGAAGATGAGTTCGCAGTGAAAAATTGTAAAGCACATAGGAAGCCAAGCCCCCGTGAGAGTCGGAAGATACAACTGATCAAGGAATTCACACCATAGAAACTACATGAACAAGTCTATTGAAAAGTCTCTTTGAGGTTATTTGAGGATATGTTCAACAAAATAAAGGGAAGAAATAGAGTCAGCAGCAGCTACAGATCATTAATCGTGAGACACAAAGACTGCATGAAGGAGATTTATGTGGTAAGCACTGGGTGGTCTCGTGTTTGGTCTCTGCCTGCTGACTTCAAGGTTGTGAGGCAGAGGAGTGAGGAAGGGACCCTCACACCTGTGTAAGCGGATACAGTCTTTCCAGAAAAGGCAAGTTACCGGTATGGTTCAGAAGCCTTACGTTTTTTGTACACACTTTGGAGAGATTCCCTTTTAGGGATTTATTCTAAAGAAATAATAATGGGTATGAGCAAAGATTAGCTACGAGGATTTTTTTTCAGTGCTAAAAAATTGGAAACATTCTAAATGTCCAACAGCAAGAGATTTGTCAAATAAATGAGGATAGATCCAGATGTTGGGATTCTAGGCAGGCATTAAAATGGATAGTGTAGAAGGATGTTTAATGGCACGGAAAGATGTTCATAACGTTGGAAGTAAAAAGGCAGACTTTTGTTGTGATTGCATGGGCAATGCAAATTCTATGTTTATACATGTAAGATAAATACTGTGGCTTGATATTTAATTGTGGAAACTGAATTACGAGAAAAAGATATAATACTAGAAACAAAAGTCACAAATAGAATTCTCTTTGAGGGGTAATATGTCAGCGATGGAAAGATACTACTGGCCTCACTGAAAAATAAAAATTGCCTTTAATGGAAAAAGATAGGAACCTTTGGAGACGTTGCACGATGCAGAAAATAACAGAACCCCTCACAGACAGACAGGGATTTCCAGTTTTCCTGACGTTCTCCGTGAGGAAGGCAGCTGTCAATAATAAGACTGTGTGGGGTAAAGTGTCTCCCTATGCATTGCTCCCAGCTTCCCGTGTCCCTTCTGGAGACTCTGGCTACCTGTCTGCTTCAAGTCAGGTGACAGTAACTAATTCAAAAGAGTCCAGTTCATTCCTGGTAGTTCACTGAGAGGCTGGATTAAGAGATGGAATCTTCCAGAACATTCCACAGAGTACCATGGCTGCCAGAGGTCTCATGGCGCCGACTGGAGTATAGATTTTTTTTTTCTGTCCTTCTCTGTTTATATCTTCCAAATATATTACTCTGTGCAGTAGTCATGACAAGCTCTAGGGTAACAAAATAAGCCCTAACTCAGCAGCGTGGCACAAAAACCTTTTTTTTTTTTTTTTTTTCTAAACTAAAACCCTGACGCCATCTTGTGACTATTTCCATTTAGGATACGTGGCTCTGAAGGTTGAGGCAGCAGAGGAAAAGAGGGCATAGAAGTGGCCCGCCTGCCCCTAAATCCCTTACGACAGAAGACACACATGTCGTTTCAGCTTACGCTTCATCGGTCGAACTAATCCCATGGCAAGGCACTGAGAACCGTGTTCTTTACTTGCACCGGGAAGTCTACTAAACCACATGTAGAGGACACTGGTAATCCTGATCGTTCTCTCTAATGAATACGATTTTTAACACACACGCCAGGGTGGGGGCTGTTGTCCCATTAGAACTAATCTCTAAAGGAAAGTGTATGCTATCTCTCCAGGGAACCATTCACGGAGGTCACTGGCTTTTGTAAAATAAGGGGATGATTTTCTAGGTCTTAGGAATTTGTCAGCAATCCCTTTGCCAACCGCCTCCCGCAGACACCTAAACCTCCCTGTTCTGGAAGAAACCAAATTCAGGACACAAATCCCTGTATTACACGATGGGCGTGGGCCGGTTGGCCCCGAAGCACAACAATGCTACCCTGGCCCCAGAAACTTCTCTCCTTCTACACTGCCACCATCCATGTGGCCTCAGGATGGCTGCTTCTGCTTGAGACGTCGGCCTCCCATGAGCTATTTCTCTAGTGCAACGACTTTTATCAAGAAAGGACCCCTTTCCCCACAACCTTCACACCCAGCACACTTACCTTATATCTCATGGGCCAACATTGCCCACATGTACACACTTAAACCGATCACCAGCCAGAGTTGTGAAATTACCGTGATTGTATTGAAATAACCAGCGTGCATCCCCCTGGAGTTGGGAGAGCGGCCGTGAGTGCCCAATATCTAGATCAAACTGGGGTTCTATTAGCAAGAAAGAAGGGAGAAGTGGTTGGTGAGGGAAAATTGACAGTCTTCTACAGACGGAATAGGCAATGCTTGTTGCAGGTTGGGTTTCATCTGCACAGTCACTCAATAAATGTTTCTTGAGTGACTTCTCGGTGCCAGGCGTCGTGATGAGAATTCTGGAATCAGAGAGGATCCAGCCACAGCCCCTACCTTCCAAGGACTTTCAGTCCAGGAGAATGGATCAGATGTGTAATTAAATAATCACAACAGATGGTGACAAATGTACAGATTAATGTCTGGCCATCTACAGAAGCATGGAAGAGAATGTGGTGGAGAGACTTGAAGGCAATCAGGGAAGGTTTCTCAGAGGGGGTGACATTTAAACTGGACTTTGAAGGCTGGGGAAGAGTTCACCAGTTACACAATATGGAAAGAACAATCCAGGGAAAGGCAGAAATGAATGAATGAATGAAAAAGACAATATAAGAAGATTTTTCAAAGAAAAAGAGAGGGCAGTGTCAGCTTTGTGAGGGCCTAACCAGAAAGGGACTTTGAGAATGTTAAGAGGAGTCCGTGAGTTGTACCATCTATGATTACACGCACTACTGACTGTGTAACTTCAGTGTAATTGCAGGGAAAGAAAATGAAGAACAGGAAGACACGTTGAGCAGAAGTAATACATCTGGAAACCCTTCCCAACACAGACCTCTATGGGCATGAAGTATCTTAGGAACAGTCAAAATCAGGTACAGTGGTACAGTGGGTCCTAATATGGTAGAACTTAGGAACCACCACCGTCCCATCTTGGATCTTTCCAAAGAGTTAACTCTGGGTGGCCAGTCCTCTTTCAGGCTATGGGGGAGACTGGAGAGGCTTAATAAAAGCAAATGGGAAGACCTGGAGGAGGAAGCTGGCCAGTCCCCATGGAGAGCGCATAGGGATCGCCAGGTGGCCCCGGGAATCTGGAAATACATGACGACAGTGTACTGACTGGGGGCTCTACTGGCCTCTGATATTTCCTTACCTTTTTTTTTCTGAAAATGATAATTAGCTGTCTCCAGTGATTAAAATACAAGCTCACTTGGAGGCAGGGGGATGGATAATTTGACCTCTTAAGACCTTCTTTCAGCCTTTTATTTCAGGAGACAGTATGGTCGGCGGAAGGGGATATCATAAGGAATATATTTGCTTTGCTCCAGGTTCCTGACTCAGTGCTTCAAAAACCCTTGAAATTTCCTGAGTGATAACAGTATCTTTTGTTATTGATAACGAGCCCTTTTGGCGGGAGTGGGAGGGGGGTGCAAGGAGGGGAGAGCTAGATAGCTTCAGGAGGTGGAGAGCTGGTTGACAGAGGAAACATCCAAGTGATTGGACCTTTCAGGCCCACACCCCACCTCTGGAGAGGGGACAGGGGCTGGAGATTGGGTTGAACCACATGGTTTAAGTTAAATTAGTGATTTAATTAATCATGCCTACATAATGAAACCTTGACGAGAGATCTTGGGCGCCAAAGCTTGGGGGAGCTTCCAGGTTGGAGCACACATCGATGTGTTTGGAGGGTGACAAACCCTGATTCCAGGGGGAGAGAGCAAGGAAGCTCTGTGCCCCCCCCCCGCCCCACCTACCTCACCTTACACATCTCTTCTATTTGATTGCTCTTGAGTTGCACCCCTTGTTGTAAAACTATAATATAACTGCAAGTATGATGCATTATGTGAATTCTAGAAACCGTCTTCATGAATCACCAAACATGAAAGGTAGTCGTGGGAGCCCCCAAATGTGTCGTCGAAGCATGGGTGGCTAGGAGACACCTGGGGGTTGTGGTTCGTGTCTGAAATAGAGGCAGTCTTGTGGGACTGAACCCCTTAACCCGTGGGGTATGCACTAACTCAGGGTGGCGTCAGAATTGCATTGAACCGTAGGACATCTGGCTGGTGTTAGAGAGTTGTTGGAACCTAGGGAATGATGGTGATGGCTGACATTTATCGACCACTTATTAAGTGCCACGTGTATACAAATGCTTTCATGTGCACGTTCTCAGACAAGAGCTCAGACCCTGCCCTGATCCCAGCATAGATGCCTGTAGGTGTGCCGCTCTTTAGCTCAGGGGTAGATCCCTCCACGTGCTGGGCTTGAAGTCAGGTCACACATCCCTTAGAATGGCCTTCCATGGACCAGGAATTCTGCAACTTTTGTTTTCGGTTTCCCTCCCCAGCTGCAGCCCTTCCAGCAAGCAAGTTGCAGATCTGTAAACACTCCAGAAACGCTATTTTAAGACGGTCCTTTATAAATCAAAGAGGGCTTCTGAAACACAAAAGGATGTAATCACCCCCTAATTTGCCTGGCTTGTGGGTTTGGATTTGCTCGCTTGCTTTATTTAGACTGTTTCGAATCCTGTTGTGGGCTGAGAATCAACAGGCTCAGCTAGAAGTGAGCTGGCTCTATTATGTTTTGTTTTGTGCAACACCAGGTGCGATGCCAAATGAGCGATGTGTTTTTTTTTTTGCCAATGCTATCAAATTACCCATTCAAGTGAGCATTGTTCCTCAAAGTTCTCATCTTGAGAAGGTGAAGGCTTCTCCCACCACTTTGCCTTGAATACCTGAAGCACCCCTTCAGCATCCCACTCCCTCCGCTGAGATCCTGAGGGCTTTTCCGGTGAAGGAAGTGTGCTGTTTGCTTTTATATCCTTATGCATAGCACTCGACTGGGTTCAACTCCCCCCCCCTCCCCCCCCCATGGGTCTCCTCATTTCAGTCAATGAGCAAGAACGTAAGCGAAGAGAAGAGGGTTGTGGGGGTTCAGGCGTGAGCTGATGGGGACTTGGACTAAGGAGGTGGCAGTGGGGATGGAGAGATCCCGATCTATTTTTGGAGTCCACCGCTCGTTGGATGTCTGGAATGTGACATGAATGAAAAGCAGGTCACTCCTTATAATCTCTCACCAAAACTCTTAGTGGCCACTCAGAGCCTTTGTCATACTTTGGAACCAGAGGTCTTCGTGATTGTTTTCCCATTTCTAGACTGTGAGCTCCAGAAGGGCAGTGGGTAGCAGAGGGCTTAGCACACAGGAGGACCCAATGAATATTTATGGAATGAATAAATGAAGGAATATCTTCTCTCCCTGATAGAAGCCTGCACACAAACACATGCTTCCTGCATCCAGTGGTTGGCCCCCCTACTTTGGCTTTGAAGCTTGGGAGGTGAGAGCACTTGTGATTCCCGTAGGCTCCCATCAAGAGCAGTCCAGGTGGATACACAACTCTCCAGACTCACGGAAGACACTAGAACCACGGCTCGATCAAACTGAGACCTAGCAATTGTCCAGTCCAGGAGTTTTCCAGCTTCGGAGGTCATGGACACTTTTGAGAATCTGATGAAAGCCATAGAGCCCCTTCCCTTCCCTAAAGTGCACATCTAAAAAGAATTTAGCACAGTATTTCAGAGATTCCATTGACCACACATGGACCACCCAGAATACTTGGTTAAGGATTTCTGATTTCTAATCTAAGGCTTTGGTTTCACAGCTGTGCCAGAGAGGGGGAAGTGACTTGCCCAAGATCACACAGCTGGGCAGAAAGAAGCAGGGAAAAACCTTCTTTGAGCTGTGAGTGGTCAGGACTTCCTCAACATTTCAGATCTCCTACTTCCTCTGGGCAGAGACAACCAGCACATTTATCCAGAGCTGGACTTTTCCATTTAGAATTCCTCGTTTAGAAACACATCTTCAGAAACTTCTTTGTACTAAAATCCCCCGAGACTAGGTTTAAGGTTTGGAAGAGAGAAGATCTGCACGCTGATGTGTGTGTTGAAGGAGTCTGGGGAGAGTGGTTTCTGTTGTTAGTGGAGGGGAAGTGTTTTTCCTTTTTCTTCTCTTTTCACTGTTTTCCCAAGTGTTTTCTCACTCAGAGGTGAATCAGAGCTCAGTTCTGCTCCATAGGATTAGTTAACAAACTTTGACAGTGCTGCATTCTCACTGGAAGTCAGAACCCCTGCAAAACACTGAATTATTCACACCAAATAGGTCACATTTGCTGATGCAGCAAGTAGCATTTTGTGTGTCAGAGAAAGACTCATTAAACTGAGTGCTTCAGTAAAGCAGGCATCACTGGGGTCTAATTTCTTGGTGCCGCTTGACTGCCTTCCCAAGATGATAGGGGCTGCCTCTGTCCACATGGAGTAAGCCCCTTTCTGCCTGTGACCAGGATGCTTGTCTCATGAGGGCCTGCTCCAAGGTCTCTTCTTAATCCACACTATCAGCATCTGGATATTGGAGGCTTCCATGCCCAAGACTCTACAGGGCAGAAAGACAAGACTTGTCATTTATTGGGTGAAGGTTCCTAATCCAATGATGCTTTGTTAGGAATCATTAGTTGCAAGGAATGGACACCTCCTTAGACTGACTCAAGCAAAAGGAGATTGATTGAATGGATAAAGGGGAATCTTTTGGCTCCCTTTTGTTGTAGAGAAAACAACTGGGCCTTGTAAGAATCTTGAGTCATCAGACAACTGTTTTCTATCCTTTCTTCTCTTTCTCTCTGAAGCCATATGACAGAATAAATGAATGAATGGTTATACAGGAATCCAAGTGCATCAATTATAACAGATGGCTCAACAATTTGTTTCCACGTGGCTCCCGACAACCTCGGAAGGGCCGTAAAGGAATGTAACCTGATGATGTGGTCTAATCACAGTAGCCAAGGGAGGTGGAAATGTATGTTGCTCTCCATGGTCCTAAACAACCACCAGGCACCGATATTTTTGCCCCTAGCATTGGGATCCCAGAGACCTCATCCAAACTGGCCCAGGACACCTTAATCAGATTTTGAAAGATAGTAGAGAAGGTACAAAAGGAAGAGCGAAAGAAAAAGGCTATTACAGGCAGACACACAGGGCTACAGTCTGCTAGCAGTAACAGGAACTAAGCATGACTATTGGAGAGTCCATACCAATGCACTCATGGTTGTTTTGTTATTATGGCTGTTTAATCTTCTATATCGATGAACAAATCCTTACAGACCTCCTGTGCCATTCTGATGCCATACTCGGAAGTGTCAAGGAGCTCACCCCTTTATAACAGAGCCTAATCCCATTGGTATCGGAATCTCTGCTTTTGAAAACATTTCTCATGCCAGATTCAGCCTGCTCTCTTGTTACCATCACCCCTTTCCACCAGACGGCCTTTCAGAAGATTAAAATCTGCTCTCACCTCCTCCCAGGTCATCCCTTCTCCACCAGCTCCCTCAGCCACTCCCTGTTGACCCTGGGACTCCGGCTATGCTGTACCAGCACATCCTGACTGAGCATCAGGTGGCCCGTAGAGACTGAAGCAAAACCGATGAAGTGGGACTCTGGGCTAATGACAGCATCTGGAGGCTCAGTTCCACGCCGTCCCAAGCCCTGCCCAGTTAGAGGCTGCAAGAAGGTGCTCTGAATAGGCCCCAGGGATCAAATAACCCAATTAACCTGCTTTCGGTTTCGTGTAATTTGCCAGTTTTTACGGAAGTGCGTGTGCATGCACTCAGCACCTGGGCATTCGAAGGGTAGCCTGCTGTTCATGTCAGCTTGTCTGCAGGCGGAATGCTCCCACTTTGTGAACGTCTGCCTCCCAATTCACAAGGAATAAGCTGAAAAGTTTTGAAATCCAGCGTGTGGGTCTCACTTCATAAAGTCTTGCTGCTGACTCCAGGATTCTGTGGCCCGGTCAGCCCCGCAAGTGGGTCCAAGGAGGGTGGTGTTCGGTCACACCATTGCTGTCCTAGATTACAGGCTTTGGAGGTTGGAATATCCAGGGCGAAATATCAGGGTGCTTTTCCTGACAAGCTGTAGCAAACACTTGGAGGTCACTTGCCCCACCTGTCTTCCCTCTGCTCTGAGAACTGTAGCCAGATTTGTGCTGGTACTCTGCTCCCTACACCCCTCCCCCTGCCCCTGCTGATTGGGCCAGGCATGTACACCTGACAGTTGAGCTGAAAAGGCTGTCCTTCCAGAAGGTTGCAATTAGGACTGAGGGCTGCTGGTCACTCTGTGCTGCACATTGGCAAGGGTGTGAGCTGGGCAACCATGGCTGCGCTGGAGAGAAGGGACGTCCTCTTCTGGGAAGCCAGTCGGCAGACAGACTAAGAGAGAGAACAACGAAATAGAGAACAGAGCTGGCCTAGGAAGCTTGGGCCAAGACAGAGAAACAGAGAGACCTCCCTTGGACCTGGAGTAGCTGGGCCCCACAACTCAGGAGAAGTTGCACTTTGGAATGCCCTCTTGCTTTCCTGGAAACCTTCCAAGTTCCCTCTCTAGAGCCCGGAATGTGCTAGGGCTGGCAGCACCATCCAAGCCGAGCACCCTAAACCCAGACCAGCACCTATTACAAGCCCCAGTCTCTGCTCCTCCCCTGCAGGGATCCTTCACCACATGTACTTGGTTGACCAGACGTCCCAAAGATCGCGGTTGTCCTCAGCCCTGGAGCATGATGAGCTGATGGTTCACTCTAGCCAGCATGGTATTTCTTTAATGGCACTGTGTGCAATCAGTGCACAAAAATATGCCAACACACTGATTTATTTGTTTTTATTTTTATTTGCCAACATGCCGATTTGGATCGACTCACGTTGTTCATATAGACAGGAGACCTGCGAGAAATATTTGCCCTGGGACCTGCACACCCTAGTGACAGCTCTTCCCTGCAGGTCCTGACAGCTTCCATTTCCTTCTTCCCGTCCTTCTGGAGGGTCTGGCCTCTAGAAGGTGTGCAGTGCCTCCCTGTAAATTCCTGTTTGCTCCAGCCATGTGAAAGAACTGTTTTCTACAGTTCCAGAAGCCTGGTACAAGAGCTAAGCTAGGCAGAGCTTCAACAAGCCTCTCTCTGCTCAGAGCCTCCACTGTCTGATCTAAGAAATGGGATAATAATCCCAATATCTGCTTCACAAAGCTGTTTGAGAGGCTCTGCATTTACTTATTCATCAAATACCGAGTGCCTCCTGCATTCTAGGTGCTCTGTCAGACACCAGAGATACAAGAAGGGACAGACGCAGCCCAAGCTGCTGTTCTCACAAGCCTTACACCTAGCAGCAGGGAGACAGACAAGAACACATTTAGAATATACATGTCTGTGGTGGTAAGTGTTGTGGAGAAAAACCAGGCAGAGTGAGAGGACAGGAAATTTCTGGAGTTGTGGTCTTACTACTCTACATGGGTTGATTGCAGAAGGCTTTTTTGATAAGATGACATTTGAGCAAAGACCTGAGGCGGTGAGGAGATAAGCCACGTGGACATCTAGGGAAGGCTTATCCTTGCAGAGGGCATAGTAAGTGCAAAGGCCCTGAGGCAGGAACACGTTTGGCGTAACGCAAGAAGAGCACAAAGCCCATGCGGTTAGAACACAGTGAAAGAGAGAAGGGAAGGTCAGAGATGATTCAGGAGGTGAGGAGAAGGTCAGTCCCATAGGGCCTTGAGATCCATCATAAAGACTTTGCTTTTTCCTTTGATTGAGATGGAAAGCATAGGAAGTTTTGACAGAGGAGGAATGTGACCTGAATTACATTTTCATGAGATCACTCTGACTTCTGGTCTAGATGAGACTGGAGGGCAGAGAGGTAGAGGCTGGAGCATGGATAGAAGCACAGATTCACTTATGGGGCTATCACAGTCCTTCAGGCAAGAAGTGGTGGGCCAGGGTAGTGACAGCAGACGTGGTAAGAAAGTGGTAGGATTCTGGAAACATTCTGAAGGTGGGACTCATACGTTTTCTAGTGCATTCTGAGAACTCTACCCATAAAGTACATATCTACCACTGCACAAGCCAAGGGATCGGAGATCGAGGATCCCCACACTGTCTTCAGATGGCAATGTTTCATCTGCTCCTGGATGTGGGCCATGGCACCAAGACACGAGCTCTAGTCTGCCCTGTCTCCCTAAGTTTAGACAAGGCAGGTGACGCTGTCCCCATAGCAGAGAGGAGGCTAAAATGATGATTTTCCTTTCGTCCTCACTGGGTCTTATAATCTATTCCATCATGCCCATGAATTAGAAAGCACAACTATCTTGGTGGCATCCAGTGACCTGTGGCCCCTGTCGTAACACATCGTCTTTTATCCAGACAGTGGACATTTGTTGAGCTGCTTTTGTGGGCCAGGCACAGACGATGCAAAGGTTACTAACATCTGGACTCTGCTCTAAAGAAGCCCATGATCTGGTGAAGGAAACAGAAACGTATACAAAGAAATCAAACAAACAAAGGAGTACCATAAAATAGTCCTTTGAGATAAAGACCAAAGTGGACATATAAACAAGGTTCTTGGGGGAATGATGTAGAGAGGACAAGTCCTACTCAGTAGATCAGAAAGAAACTTTGCAGAAGAGAAGGCATTTGGTCTGAGTCTTGAAAGGTACCTAAGAGTTTTCCAGGCACTACAGGATGAGAATAAGATCCCAGATGGCATCTGCCAAGGCACATGGGTGTTAGAATCCATGGAATGTTTAGAGAAGGAGTGATGGGCCCGTGGGGCAATGATGTTCCTTAGACCCTCCCATGGAGATGCTTCTGTGACACCCTGCCTGTCCTGAAGGAGCACCCATCACTCTTTGTAGCTGTTATGTGGTGCTTTGTATGGCTCTCCAATTAAGCTACGAGCTCCTCAAGAACAGAATTATTGTGCTGTTTACCTCTCCCACATCCCTTACGCCCAGCACAGTCTCTGGTACATAGTGGCTACTCAAGACACATGCAATGAAAGAATAAAAGAATAAATGAATGCAAAGGTGATCGGACTACTTTGTGACTGGCCTGTTTTGGCCCCCAAGCCCCTTGAGGGAAACTATTACAATTGATTGTAGTCCGTGCAACAAGGCAGGAGTTTTAAGCTGCAATAAATGCGTTACTCTAACCCAGGATGGAATTAAATACGGCCTTTAACATGAGTGATTAAAAATGCTTCACATCTCCTGCTGGCACTTAGAAGTCAGCTCTCCTCCTAAGCTATTCTCTTCCTTCATTGACTTCTCCTTATCAGGGACGTCAAGATCATTGGCATTTAGAAAGCACATTATGTTGGCTCTTTTCTTTCCCCGCACTGCAAAAAGAAGCAATTTGACCTTTCATAAGGAAAATGGAACCTCAAGCTTCCCCTACATGGCGGTGGTGTCTGGGATTTCTTATCTCCGTGTCAGGAGACCTTCTCTCCAGCCTGGCGGGAGTAAGGCTGGGACGGTAGATCAAGACTATCTGATAGTGTTTCCTCGAGAGAAAATGCTGAAGGGAAGGTTTATTAATAGTGCAGACCAGCCCTGCCAAAGGCGACCACGAGGAGGAGATGGACAGTGAGGAAGGGAGCACCCGCCTCCAGGGTCACCGTGAACTCCGCTGACATTTCCTCTCTGTGACATCTGTGCAGAGAACCCCAGGCTGTTGTCCTGGGGGGGCGAAAAAGAACAGAATGGCTGCAATCAGAAAACTTAAACGGAAAAAATGGACTGACCCAGCAGCCAAAAGCGACAGAGCGAACCCCCTCTTGTTGGAAAGGACAGGTCTCAGTAAGTCTCCTGTTTGGCTGAGAGAGAGAAGAAATACAGCTGTTGCTGTCATCTGAGTGGAGCTCTCTTTTGTGGTTACTTTTACACCTTGAAGAATTGGAAGTGCTTGAGCCCTTGGATGAGACTGCCAACACTGCCTCCCTGTGCCCTTGCCCTTCGCAATGAAACTCTGCTGGGGCTCCTGTCAAGGAGAGGAGCCTATTCAGCTGAGATGACAAGGACCACCCAGCTGAACCAGCCTAAGTTGCCAATGGCGGAATTTTAAGCTAAATAAATATTTGCAGTTTGAAGCCACTGGGTTTTTAGGGCATTTTGTTATACAGCAATAGCTAGCTGATACACTCCTATTCTTGTCCAAGCACTCCTAGAGGACAGGAGGATTTAGCACTTTAGAAGATACTGGAACTCTAAGATAGAATGTAAGTCCTATGAGGGCAGGAACAAAATGGGTACCACACGTGACACAGAGTAAGTGATGAATAAATCTTGTTGGGTTGAGTTTGAAGCCCATGCAGAAAACTGGGCATCTTTAAGAGGATGCTGTTGTGAGAATTTGTGCAACTTGCCTCTTTGGAATAATTATCACTCTGATTCAAGCTTCAGTAAGAATGGCTGACAAGTGGGCACCTGGGTGTCTCAGTCAGTCAAGCATCTGACTTTGGCTCAGGTCATGATCTTATGGTTCATGAGTTTAAGCCCCACATCGGGCTCTGCCCTGACGATGCAAAGCCTGCTTGGGATTCTGTCTCTCCCTCTCTCTCTGCCCCTCCCTGCTCACTCTCACTCTCTCAAAATAAATAATAAATACACTTAAAAAAAAAAAAAGAGAGAATGGCTGATAATATCAATTGAACTTCTTGAATTTAATCTAAAGAGGTATGTGGTCTGGTTAAAAGCCAACTAATAGTTACAGGTCTCTATCCACACACTCCCTGCCCCATAAGATGGCTCCATCCACCATCTGCCTGGTTCCTAAACCTAGAATCCGTCTTCACCTCTCACCTCCTCCTTCTCCACTCGTTCTCCATGTCCTGTTGTTAATGTCTCTTAACTATATCTCGATCTATTCCCTTCTTGTCACCACCTTAGTTTAGACTTGAAAGACTATATCAGCCTCTTAAACTAGTCTCTTAACTAATCTCATAACCCCCAACTCACGCTCTGAAGAGCAGCAAGTGTGATCTTTCCAAAACACCCTTCTGATCACCCTTCCCTCTTAACCTTCAATGGCTCCCCATTCCCTATTCCATTTCCCAGCTATTTCCTTCCTTCTTTTTAGGACTTACCCTAGATGTCAGTTTCCTTTCCTGATCCCCAGGCTGGGCAGCATTTCCTCTGTGGCCCTGCAGCTTGCTGTCCACTTCTGTGACTTCATTGAGGTGTCTGTGCCTGTTTTCCTCTCCCCTCGCCCTGCCACTAGACTGTGAGCTCTGTGTGTCTGGGGATATTTCTTTCTTTCTTTTTTTTTTTTTTTTAACTTTTTTTTTAGTTTATTTATTATTTTGAGAGAAAGAGAGAGTGTGGGTGGGGAGGGGCAGGGAGAGAGAGGGAGGGAGAGGGAGGGAGGGAGGGAGGGAGAGAGAGAGAGAGAGAGAGAGAGAGAGAGAATGAATCCCAAGCAGGCTCCACAATGTCAGTGCAGAGCCCAGTGTGGTTGACCCCACGATCGATCGTGAGATCATGACCTGAGCCAAAGCCAAGAGTCAGACACTTAACTCTTAACTGACTGAGCCATGCAGGTGCCCCAGGGGCTGTTTCTTTCATCTCTGTGCCTCCTTCAGGCCTGACTTACAGTAAGCAGTCAATTGAATGAAAGAATGAAGGATGACTTTGAGCAACCCCTCTGAGAATGAATCAGACTTGAGTGGAAGCTTACAGAGAGAATTGCAAGAACCAGTTTCCACTTGCAAAAGACATGATCTTCCGGGAAGTGCAATACAAGACGGGCAGTAATGAACGTCTGTATCAGGCACAAACATGGAACCAACTCACGAATTGGTGGTTCTCATTAGACTTTCGTCATCAGGGGTGAGATTTGCTAAATGTTGGTGTTTATCACGGGCTTGTCCCCGGGGGCGCTGTGCTAAGGGATTTACAAATCTTATCTCACTTAACTCCCCTCAGCCACAGGCTAAAGCAGGTTCTATCACCATCTCCCCTTTTCAAATGAAAATGCAGAAGCACAGAGAGGTTAATGAACTTGCTGAAGGTCACTCAGCCAGTGGATTAGCTGAGGTGAAACCATTTCCCTTGAGTGTGGGCTATATAGTCTTTACACGTTCCCTTGCTACGAGTCGCAGGATATGAGAAATTCAAAACAATGGCACCTTTGTAACATATTTTGCTTACTTACTGATACCGATTGAGATAAAGCATCACATTTAAATGATCAGCCTAGTCAATACAAGAGTAAACAGGATCCCAGTCAATAAACATGGTTTCTTTTCTTTGTGAGATTATAATCTTCAGTGTGTATTTCTTACCAAGACATAAGCATTCTATTTCCTGCCATCAGACGCCTAAGAGTGAAGAAGTGAAATTATATATGCATTTAATGTGGCCAATGAGCACATTCTCTGCTTGTTTCTAGTGTAAGATTAATGTTGGTTTCCCTCGTATTAATTAGCCTTTACTATGAAACTAGTCACTCCCCCCTCCATCCTACAAACTGTCCCCTCCTGGGCTTTCACCTACGTGGCTTCCCTTTTCTGAAAGCCACCCTCATGTAAATCTGTCATTTAAGGTCAGGTCTATGCCCCACGTCCTGCTGTCTTGCCACATCTTCCCATGACGTGGGGCTCCGTGCTCTCTCCGCTCCGACTTGTACCGATCAAGAAACCATCCACCCGCACACATGTTTTTGTTGGGCCTGCGTGATTTGGCTTCACAGGACTTGTGTTTTAATCTGAGTTCGTTGCCAACTTTAAAAGAATCATGGGGGGCGCCTGGGTGGCTCAGTCGGTTAAGCGTCCGACTTCGGCTCAGGTCACGATCTCACGGTCCGTGAGTTTGAGCCCCGCGTCAGGCTCTGGGCTGATGGCTCAGAGCCTGGAGCCTGCTTCCAATTCTGTGTCTCCCTCTCTCTCTGCCCCTCCCCCGTTCATGCTCTGTCTCTCTCTGTCTCAAAAATAAATAAAACGTTAAAAAAAAATTAAAAAAATAAATAAATAAAAGAATCATGGAACTCTACATGAAGATCCACCTTCTGATTTTTCTTGGGAGGCAACAAGAGTTATCCAGAACTGAGTAGCTGCTTCCCGAGACAGGAGACATCGAGACAGGAGATACCCACTGGATGCCGTCACTGCGCACCGCTTCTGTGCATCCAGAGGACTGATTTCCAACCACCCGCTGATCGGGTTCCTCGTGTAAAGTCTCCCTCCGCCCGTGGAGCCTGCTCTGCCTCCCTGTAGGACAGGAAGCGCCAGGGAATAAACACCTCCTCGCCTCCCTCCAAGGGCAGCTCTCCACCAGTGACGGCAAGAAACTCCCCCATCATCTAAAGATCTCAGAGGACTAATACCCCAGTGGTCGGCTTGTGATCCAGTGATGTGTAATAATCACCCCCGAGTGCAGTGGCTTAAAACCCTGTATTATCTCTCACTGTCCTGTAGGTTACCTGCTTCACCTGGTGTCAGCCTGTCACTGGGGGGCTGCAGTCACGTGCAGCCTCATGTACGCTGGACTGTCCAAGGTAGCGGGGGTTAGTGCTGGAAGCCAGCTGGGAGCACAGCAGGTCTAAGAGCAAGCATTGCAAGAGACCCGGACAGGAACTTCTCAGGAGATGAGAAGCCACACAGCATCCCTTCCCCCATATTCTATGAGCCGAGCAAGTAAGGCGACCGGTCCAGACTCAAGGGAAGGAGGATTACAGCCCACCTGTCCAGGGAGGCATGATGGAGAGTTTGTAGACGTCTTTAATGCCCCCCCGGTCTCCTTGAACAAAAAAGACGCTGGCTGCCACGTCGTTACTGAAATCACTCATTCCTCCTTTCATTCAACATTTAGTGAACATGGGAGAAATAACCCGAATCAGACAGGGTATCTGCCCTGGAGAAGCTCCTTTGGTAGATGGGCTTGTGACCGTAACAGGTTGAAGCCCGCCTCCGCATTCATCACGGATCGCGTGCGATTGCACATTAGAATCAGCCGGACTTTGCTGAAAAAAAAATACGGACGCTTTGGCAGTGGTCTTCAAGGGCATCGTGCATTACAACAGCCTCGGGTGCTTGCTAGAGTCCGATGCTTGGGCTCCTGCTCCCCAAATACCTGGATTCGTAGGTCTAGGGTGGGGATAGAGAGGCTACATTTTTATCAAGGATTTCAGGGGGTTCTGGGGTGAACGGTCTGTGGACGTCCTCTCGCTGTGTTTTCCAAACTCCGCATTTTAAAAGAAGCGTGTGTGCATGTACCCCGTATGAACACCTGTGATCAGTTGGGTTTAATTGCACCACAGCTGGTGTTGATTGCATAGTTTTGAACGTGGCTTTTCAGTACTCACTCCCCTAGCGGAGTCTTTATGACTGAAAATCAGCATTGAGCCGAACCCTGGCTGTCGATTTTAAGGTTTATTTAAAGGCGCGTGGCAGCCGAAGCCGTTCATTCCTTAGCAAATGTCGCCACATTCGGACTTTGGAGTTCAGGGGCAGCGGGCTGAAAGTGGAATTTCCACTGGGATTGGGCGGCTGTCCCAGCTGGCTTTTAAAACTCTGAGCTGCTTGTTGTCAAAGTCAGCTTGGGCAGAGTATGTCACGACCCCAGCCGGGCAGAAGGTTCTCTCTCCTGAAAATAGTCACCAAGGCTGCTGCAAGCCTAGATGGGTCTCTGTACGTAAAGTGGAACAAGGTGTCTCTTCCCTCGGGCAGAAACAGCTTTCCCTCGTTTAATGAGTGGTATGAAGGCCGAAGGGTGAAGGCTCCTAACACAAAACAAAACAAAACAGGGCTGTTGTTCCTAAAAGGGGAAGGCAACACAGTGAGTGTGTTCACTGCCACTGGAAAAGAGAGCTCAGGATGTTGACTTCGTGTACGATCCACTCACCCTCTTGGCCAGGTATCCCTTATGTAGTGCACAACCCATACAACTGCATATGACAGGCATGTAGGAGTTAACACAAAAGTCTTGTTCAGAATTGAGGAATTGGTAGATCTCCAAACAGCAAATTGGAGGCTGTGAGTGTTGGTAGAAAAATTAAAACACAGCAGCAATATTCTGTTAAATAAGCCAGATGGCGAAGTTCTCTTTTATGAAGGGTGACCACACAGAGAGAGACCTGTGGTGGCATTTATCCCTGAGCAGCCACGTGGGTTCCCCAAAGGCCACAGTGGATCACCTGGACTCCACCCGAGAAAACGTGTTCTCCATCAGAGAACAGCCTGTGGAGGCCTGTGTCCAGCAGAAGCAGACAAGCATGCCCTCCTCATTTCGGGTACCAACATCTTCAAAGTTGTCCTTTGAAGAACTGCCTCCTTCTAGTCCAGTTTTGATGATTTGGGTACTAATGACCCACAGCAGCTCCAGATACAAACAAACGACCCAGATTTAGCAGTCAGGATAAATCTCCCAGGAAAAGCTTTGCTTTGGATTTGGCAGACTGTGGAATCAGCTGACCGGACAGCGTGATATGAAGAGTGTGGCCTCTCCAGTAAGATCCCAACTTCATCAACAATTAGCTGAGTGACCTTGAGGGTCTTAACCCTGCAGGGCCCCCATGAACCCCACCTCCCGATAACTCACACTCTGTGTGACGTCTTCCGCTTGGGTACGGGCAGGATCAGAAGGGACTGGCTTCTAACCAATAACTACCACAAAGATAGTGGGATGGTGTCACTTCTGTGCTTAATGCTACATTAGATTGTACCATCTGTCTTGCTCAAAGACTCTCCGTCTCTCCCGGGCTTGGAAGAAATAAGTAGCAGTGTTTGGAAGGCCCGTGTACCAAGGAACTGAAGGCGATATCTGGACAATAGGCGACCAGAAACTCAGGTCCTCGGTCCTCCCGTCCACGAGTAAAGGGGAGACGCCAACCACCAAACGAGCTCAGAAGCAGATCCTTCCCTGGTTGAGCCCCGGATGAGACCACACCCCTGGCCAGCACTTTAATTGCAGCCTTGTAAGCCCCGAGCAGCCCTGAGCAAAGGACTCCATTAAGCTGCATCTAAACTCTTGACCCACAGAAATGGTGAGGTAATAAGTGTGAGTTGCTGTAAGCTAAGTGTGTGATAATTTATTATGCAGTAACACATAACGAATATACCCTCATTAGGGAATGGAACGACAGTCACGTGGTGGAGATCAAGGCCATCGATATGAGCTCAAGTTCCCTGCCCACTGTCATGAGGCTTAAAATAGAATATTGTAGGGATGTGCCTGGCACACAGTAGGCGCTCAATAAATTGCACTCCCCTTTTGCTCCTCAGCTAGACCAGTGTTATAAGTCAGCAACCTCAGAATGCCATACATATTGGAAGTGTTCAAACTGAACACAGCGTTGGGGCTCACCCCGGGAAAATGCCGGAAGAAGTTTAAAAGCCAAGTTTCCTTTGTGGAGGGTAAAATCACTGTACATCATCTGAGAGGCTGCGCACAAGGCAAAAACTGTTTCATAATCCTGCCATGTAAACCAGCTGGGATTTTCCTTCACATAAATTGGATTTTGATTTATACGTCAATAAATGCCCCCGGAAACCTCATCATTGCAAAGTTCATCAATCTCCACAGGAACCGCAGATACGGCCCTAGAGGTACCTCCCAGGGAAATACGGTCCACGTGCACCAGCCCCACGTGCTTACGGGGCATGTGCAAGAGGAGGGGAGGCAGGAGGAGTGGGGTCACCTCCCGGGGCTTTGCAGGGCCAGGCTGAGGACTCCATTCTCTGGAAGAGCCTGCAAGAGCCTGGCACTTTGCACGAAGGTGCGGTGTGGGTGGGGCAAGCGACAATAGCAGCCCAAGGATGGGTTGTCCGGGAGGGGCCGGCTTTGACAAGCACGGAATGCCAGGACATGGGGTTCGGGTGTGCAAGCAAGAGAATGGCGTATCAGATTTGAATCTTCTGAGCGGCTTTCTGGCTCCGCTGCGGAGAACAGGATGCAGGATGAAGAGGCAAATCTAGGGGCAGGGACACCGGTCAGGATGCCATTGCACAGACCTTGTGTGAACACCATGGCACTCTGGGTGGTGGTGGTACATCCCTGAGACAGCAGGGATGTACGATCTCTTGGCGAATTCGTTCCAGCAAGCTTGGGGACTGATAGGATGGGACCAGGAGAGCTGCTAGGGCAACATTGGTTTCTGATTGAAGTGGGAGAAGAGTGGCAGCATGTTCAGCTGGAATCATGGTCAAGAAATAACATAGTCTAGGGGCACCTGGGGGGCTCAGTCGGTTGAGTGTCCGACTCTTGATTTTGGCTCGGGTCACGATCTCACGGTTTGTGAGTTCGAGCCCTGCATTGGGCCTGTGCTGACAGTGCAGAGCTTGCTTGGAATCCTCTCTCTCCCTCTCTCTCTGCCCCTTCCCTGCTCCTTCTCTGTCTCTGTCTCTCTCTCTCCAATAAATTTTTAAAAATTAAAAAAAAAAAAAGAAAGAACATAGTCAATGGCCAACTAGAAGACTCAGAATAGTCCCAGAAGAGGTTTTCACTGAAGAGAAAGGGCCATCTGAAAAAGTTAGGAGAGCACAGCTTCTAGCTAGGAGTAAAGTGCCCCAAGTCGGCTACTTCATGCATTACGCTGTGCGGAGCCCTCGCCACAGACGCGTCTTAGAATGTCCTCTCAGGGGACATTACCACCCAGCTGCGAATGAGTCATGCCGTCCCCTTTAAACCTGATAAGGCTCTTCGTCTACAAGCCATGACCACTTTGGCTGTTGGGACATAAGGGATGGACTGATGTGGTTGAACATTTTACTGGACTAAGGAGGTGTTTGGCTGGCTGGTAAAATTGACAGATAATGTGCTACGTGCTGGGAGCTTGTCAATTCCATTTTCGTTGTGCTCCTTGAATTGACCTGTATCAAGTCTCAATATACTCCAGTCATTCTGCCCTTCAATCTGACTGGCACAAGGATTCTAAACCTCAGAGGGTCATTGTGAGGATTTAGCAGTTTGGGGGTACAAAGGAAGAGCTCAAATTCCCCTGTTACTGTCTCCCTGCTCAAAAGCCTTCCCTGGCTCCTTGCTGAACACAAGAGAGAATCCACACTCAGCCTGGCCATCGCCACACGACAACATCGTATTGTCCAGGTTTAATCACCTCAACTCTCTCACACATGCCCCTGTGACAGGGAAGGGAATTAGACATGAACTAGACAGTCTCTGGACTCATGACATGCTCTATCTGCAGATTAAGACACCCTAATGAGAGTCTAGAGAGAGCTAAATATGGGACAACTTTATAACTAACTGGGGGTTTAGTTCCTGACCCAGGTACACTCCAGTGGGGATATGTCCTGATGACAGAAGAGAAGTCTGTGGAAAATCCCCTTGACTAAACCCCGTATAGGGCATTATACTGGTCGTCTCACACAATCATCATTCAGTTTGGGGCCAGGCACTGTTGTAGGCATTTGGCATATATCACCTCATTTAATGAGTCGCAACTCTGTGAAGTGTTTGATTGCGTCCCCGTTCTGCAGAAGAGGACCCCAAGGCTCAATGAGGTTCAGTAACTTGCCTGAAGCTACCCAGTGAATAGATGGCGTGATGCCAAACCAAGTCTAAATATTTTTAACCACTGGGGTGGCTTCCGGATTCAGGTTGTCACTGAAATTCACAAGACGCATGGTAGGCTCACCAGGCACAAGGTTTACTTTGCCTTAAGAAGGGATACAGAATGAGAAGCAGAGCAACATGTTAGGCTAACAGCACCATCAAGGCCTTGGACGCCCAGAGCCAAGGTCCAACGTCCCAATCACCATTTTGGTCTCAAGGATGAGCACTGTGGGTCACATCAGCATAGGGAAGCTTCAGGGACTTGGATCCCTCGGTTTGAATGCCTTGTTAGTGACATGGGGCCTGGGAGGGAGCACGCCACACTGTCACCCTCCAGCTGCTGCACTCCATAAACCACAGGTCATGCGATAAACCCAACAACCAAGTACAGTGTGCTTGGGTACATTGTTGGGTCAGCGATCAGCAGGTAGCCACCCCAGCAAGACGATCATTTATCTCTAGTGGATACCCTCCTTCTGTTGATGTCGCATCTAAGAGTCCAGCTTCCTTCAGGCATCCCTGAGGCTGGGAGATTTACAGCTCGCCTGTTAACTCCTCCTCTTCCTCCTGATGATGGTGAGGCGATGATGACAACGATAAACGACACTTATTAAGAACTCCCTACACGCCAGCCCTGTGCTACCCTTTTTTCTGCATCGCATCAACTAATCTGCACGAGCCAATACAATAGGTCCAAGTATTGCTCCAATATTGGTCCAATATTGTTCCCCTTCTATACTACACAGGCGGAAATGGAAACTTAGAGAGGTTTGATAACTTTCTTAAAGTCACACTTCTAGAAAGTGAGGGTGCCAGGATTGAACTCTGGTGCGTTTGACTCCCGAGCTGGTGTTCTTCAGCAGTCTACAAAAGGGGTCGTGTATTCAAAACTGAATTTGTCCCTGAGAGTTAAATCGGTTGTGTCCACAAGTCTTAAACCAAATAATAAACCAATTCAAGTGGGAAAATATTTTCTCAGACTAGTAGGTTGTCTAATTTGGTTAGTTATTAACTCAACGGACAAGTCATTTCATTTAAAATAATTGAGCTAACAATCACGCATATAGGTGATATCGTGGCTTAGTGACAGTGATTAACAGCTTTGCTCATTTTTATCACTTACAAGTTGTATTTCTGAAAGGATTCTCTGAGGCACTGGAGTTTTGCAGGTGCCCCACTATGGTCAGAAACCAGGAAGTGAGCAGAAGTAAGCCATGTTGAGAAGGTCGCCTTACCTCAAGAATCAACACAGCCATGGGGCGCCTGAGTGGCTCAGTTGAACGTCCAACTTCAGCTCAGGTCATGATCTCACCATTCATGGGTTCGAAGGTCGTGATCTCATGATTCATGGGTTTGAGCCCTGGGTCAGGCTCTGTGCTGACGGCCCAGAGCCTGAAGCCTGCTTCAGATTCTGTGTCTCCCACTGTCTCTCTCTCTCTCTCTCTCTCTCTCTCTCTCTCTCTCTCTCTCTCAAAAATAAATAAATAACTTAAAAAAAAAATAAAAAATAAAAAGAACCAACACAGTCTTGAACAGGATCCCATACACCGTGAATGCCCCATGGCAGTCAGAAGTGCAAGGATTGTCCGAATCCTCTTCCCTTGGGCCCCTCTCTGGGTGGGAACAGAGAGTTCCCGTTGCACACTGGGAAACCCTGCTACAACTTTCTCCTTCCCCCCGTGCCCCTCTTGGTTGCTCTCCTCCCAGAACCGAAGCGCTTCCCTGGCCCCCATCATTCTGCCTCACGTCAGCTCCCAGCTTCCCAGAGCCCCATCTGCAGCACAGCCGACATCGAGAACAGCACAGTTCCCCGGGGAACGAGGGCATGGGCTTCACTTTGCATTACGTAGGCCCGGCCTAGCCGCTGTTGAGTACATCAGCTCAAAGAAATGATTTACAAAGGATACGAGAACAAAAGAAATGTGAGCGTGTGCGTGTGCACGCACACATGTAAAATGCTATTGGGTTTCATCCGTCGAGATGCCTTTGAACAGATCTCATAAACGTAAAAAAAAAAAAAATGTTTATGATCGTGAACAATGCACTTTAATGTCTCCCGAATAATTTGTGTTGTCAGGAGCGCCCACTGCAATATTTTCTCGTTTTTGTCCTCCCTGGCCGCTGCTGGCCGCTCCGAAAGAAATGAGCTTCCAACTGTATTAATAGCATTTTCATCTTCCTGCCACTGCTCCCTTTAAATGGCTTGCTGTTATCTATTCATGAAATAAATAACCGCTACCTTTCATGTCTCCCAAATTCTCCTTGTGCCTGGCGAGATTAGAGAAATTGAATCTCTCCAAGGGCTCTCCAAATTCCCATGTTGCCCGGAGACTTGAGAAGGCTGACTCTGCATGGAGTGGGAACCAGGGACGTCAGGCCATCTTTTTGTCACAGGGGAGTTTCCACACGGCCTCAGCGTAACGTACTTCTGTGTGTACGTGTGCATCAGTTGGGTGAAGCCTTCCCTGGGTTCATCATCCTTCCTACCAGTTCCCTGTAAGTTTTATAGCCACCTCTCTCTGCGGAACGCGGCAGATAGACATTACGTCCAACAGACATGGGATCAAGTCCCAGCTCTATGTTCTAGCTCTGTGACCTTAGGCAAGTTGCTTTGCCTGCCTGATGCTGAATCTCCTCTATTTGATAAAAATAACAAAAAGCTGTAACTTTTCTGTTATTTATTTATTTTTTTAGTTTATGTATTTATTTTGAGAGGGAGAATGCAGGGGAAGGGCAGAGAGAGAGAGAGAGAGAGAGAGAGAGAATCCCAAGCAGGCTCCATGCTGTCAGTGTAAAGCCCAACACGGGGCTTGATCCCATGAACTGTGAGATCATGACCTGAGCAGAAATCAAGAGTCGGACACTCAACCAACTGAAGCACCCAGGCACCCCACTTTTTTGTTATTTAATAATAATTTATTGGGGCGCCTGGGTGGCGCTGGTTGAGCATCCGACTTCGGCTCAGGTCATGATCTCACTCTCCGTGAGTTCGAGCCCCGCATCGGGCTCTGTGCTGACAGCTCAGAGCCCTGGAGGCCGCTTCGGATTCTGTGTCTCCCCTCTCTCTGCCCCTCCCCTGCTCATGCTCTGTCTCTCTCTGTCTCAAAAATAAAAAAAAAAAATAATAATCTATTATCCCCACTTCCGATTTGAGCAAACAGACCCAGACAAGTTCAGTAGTTTGTTCATGCCCACAAATGAGTGTGCGTGGCAAGGGCAGAAGTTGAATCCAGTTTTGTCTGATGCCAAAATCTGTGTTCGTTCCAACTAGATGGTCCGCACCAGGTTATCAGTTTATTCCTGACAACCAGAAAAGAGCCAGGTCCATAGGGGGTGCCCGGGTATAAGTCTTAATCAGCTCTTGTGATGTGGCAGGTACTGTTTTAAGAACTTCCTACTTATATGCTCATTTGAGCCTTACTACAATCGTATAAAGTGGGTGCTGGCATTATCCTCATTTTACAGATTGAGGAAATGGATGGAGGATGGATGGAGGATGGATGGATGGATGGATGGATTCTATTGCTCTATTCCCCAGATAAGCCTAATCACACAAATCACCTAGGTTCTTATTAAAACTCCGATTCCTGAACTCCACAACCCCTCTAACCCTGGGAATTCTATTTCAGTATGTTTCAATGGGCTCCAACCGTGCAATGAATATACAATAGAGCCCTCTCATCAGGTCTGATGAGGGTGTTTGTTTGTTTGTTTGTTTGAGCTGAGCAAAGGTCTGCTTCTCAAATACAAATTTTGGCCCAAGGATGATAATCATAAACAGCTGCTGAGAATGAAGCCAGTTCCCATAATCTGATGAGGGGACTCTAGCAGATCAGGGTCCACGTATAAGTAACTACTGTACTCGTGAACTGCCAAGATCGGTAGCCAACGTGAATGGCAACGTGAGAACAACCTACTGGCAAAATTCTGAGCCCACCTGAGAGATGATGTGGGTGGAGTGGGCCGGGAAGTGGCCAACGTTTGGTGTCAGAGATACTTGGGTTTAAACATGCGCTTTGTCTCTTGTTCTAGTGAGCCTCTCTGAGCCTCAACATTTCTGTCTACAAAACAAGGGTGATAATTCTTACCTTAGAGGGATGTTTTGAAGATAAAATAAGGTAGTGGATAGAAGACCCTTAGCACAGCACTCCTCTTCCTCCTCATTATTGTCACTAGTGACAGATAAATAATATAGCACACTTAGCAGAGGGCCCCGCTCACCCTCCTACTGACAAGAGTCACAGTGATCTCAGCTGCTGTCTGGTAGGAGGAGGCCAAGGAAAATATCCTACGGCGAATAACCAGATTGGCCTCATAAATGTGCCCAAGTTCCTGCACCAGAGATCACCAGAGTGGGGCGTCTCCACCCCAGGATGCAAAAGACAATGCATTCACCACAACACGTCGTAGAAAGAAATTAAAGAGGACCTCAATAAATAGGAAGATGTTTCGTGTTGATTTAAGGTTTTCAAGTGGCAATTCTTCTCAAAGTGAGTTACAAATTCAATGCGATACCTATCAAAATCCCAGCTGGATTTCTTTTTTCCTTACAGAAATTGGCAAGCCGATACTAAATTTCATACGGAAACGCGAGGAACCCAGAATAGCCAAAACGTTCTTTAAAAAGAACAAAGCTGGAGGACCTTCACTTTCTTATTTCAAAACTTACTACAAAGCTACAGTAATCGAGGCAGTGTGATGGTAGCAGAGGCTAGACGTAGAAGCCAATGGAACAAAACTGAACCCAGAAATAAGCCCTTACGTTTTTGGTCAACTGATTTTTGACAAGGGTGCCAAGATCGTTTGATGGGAAAAGACCAGCCTTCTCAACAAATACCATTGGCTATTTAGTATACTGCTCACATACCTGGATTTTCACAAACAGGAGAATGAAGTTGGGTCCCTTCCTTATGCCACACACAGAGATTTACTCCAAAAGTATAACAGACTAGATCGAAGGGCTAAAACTATGACATTTTGAGAAGAAACCATAGGAGTAAATCTTTAAGACACTGGATTAGGCAAAGCCTTCTTCAATCTTACGCCAAAAGAAGAAGCGACAAAAGGAAAAGGCAGATAAATTTGACTTTATCAAAATGGGAAATTCTTTCCTTTGAAGGATGCCGTCAAGAAGCTGAGAAGAGAGCTCACAGAAAGGGAGAAAAAGATCTGCCATCATATGTCTGATAAGAGACTAGTGTCCTGAACATGTGAAGAACTCTTACGATCCCATAGTGAACAGACAAATGAGCCAATTAAAAGTGGGCAAGGGATCCAGACAGACATTCTTCCCAAGAAGATAGGCAAACGGGCAACAAGCACACAGAAAGACGCTCAACAGCGTTAGTCATTAAGGAAATGCAAATCAAAACCATAGTGATGCCACTTCACACCTTAGAATGGCTAGAATTTAAAAACACAAGATAATAACAAGAGCTGGAGAAGCTGGGAGTGTGTCAGAAACCTTGTACGTCATTGGGGCAGCCACTTTGGAAAATAGTTGGCCAGTTCCCCCAAAAGGCCAAACGCAGACTTATCATTGGACTCGTCACTTCCACTCTTTGTTACTTGGCCAAGAGGAATTTAAAACATACGCTCACACAAATCCTTGGGAACAAATGTTCATGGCAGCACTATCTTCAATAACCTTAAGTGGAAACAACCCAAACGCCCACCGACGGATAAACAGATAAACGAAAGTGGTCTATTCATGCAGTGATATTTTATTTGGCAATAAGAAGGAGCACAGTGTGGGTAGATGCCACAGTGTGAAACGTGTTGTTTCACATGATGTGAAGTGGGAAGAAGCCAGTCACAAGAGCCCACAGACTATACGATCCCATTTATATAAAATACCCAGGATGGATAAATCTACAGGTGACAGAAGGTACATTAGTGATTGCCTAGGGGGGTTGAGGGAAAATGAGGAACCACGGCTAATGGTATGGGGTTTCCTTTGGGGGCAATGGCAACATTCTAAAATCGTGGTGATAGTTGTACCACCCTGTGAATGTCCTAAAAACCATTGAGTTGTACATTTTATTTTTATCTATTTATTTTTAAGTAGGCTCCATGCCCAGTGCGAAGCCCAACGTGGAGCTCGAACTCACGACTCTGAGATCAAGACCTGAGCTGAAATGAAGAGTCGGACATTCAACTGACTGAGCCATCCACGCACCCCTGAATTGTACATCTTACATGGGGGAATTGTATGGTATATGGCTTGTATCTCAATAAAGCTGTTTTTCAAAAAACAACCTACTGCAGGTTTAGGAAGAAAACATTAGAATACATATTTCTATTTATCTTATACCTTTAAAACCTCAAATTCATACACGTGTTTATGTACGTTTCATAATCTTCATATTATGGGTTACATTGTGCCCTCCCCCCCAAATTCATACGTTGAAGTCCTAGTCCCCGAGATCTCAGAACATGATCTTATTTGGAAATAGGGTCATTGCAGATGTAATTAGTCCAGATGATGTCAGACTGGAGTAGGGTGGGTCCCGCACCCATTGTAACTGGCGTCTTTACAGAAAGGGGAAAACTGAAGACAAACACACGCAGAGAGAAGGCGGTGTGAAGAGATATGGGGGGAAGATGGCCATCTGAGCCACGGAGAGAGGCCCGGAACAGATTTTCCTCAGAAGGAACCATCTTTCCGATACCTCGATCCCAGACTTCTGGCCTCCAGAAATGTACAGCAATAAATTTCTGTTGTTTAAGCCACCCCTTTGTGACACTCTGTGATGGCAGGCCCAGAAAATGAATACAGTCCAGATGACGTCAGTGATAGTGGTACATCCATTCACTTTTACTTGCTTAACTACATTTGCGCGCATTGAGCCATATTCCTTTTCTCTGTGAATGAAGCACCCCTCCTGCAGTGCACTGGCTGGGGAAGGAGAGCAGGTCTTGGCGTCCAGCTGACCTACATCTGTCTCCCCATCTGCCCCTGCTGTCAGTCTCCTCGATTGCAAAGCCCGGATATTCATCCCTCCCGTGAAAGGTTACAATAAAAATCATTAGCAATATATTTATGTTGCCTTCAAGATGGCTAGAACGTAGGGGCGCCCGGGTGGCTCAGGCAGTTGAACATCTGACTTTGGCTCAGGTCGTGATCTCATGGTTTGTGAGTTCGAGCCCCGCATCAGACTTGCCCCAGTGAAGAGCCCGTTTCAGATCCTCTGTCCCCCACTCTCACTGCCCTTCACCTCTTTGTGCTGTCTCTCTTAAAAATAAATACATTAAAATTAAAAAAAAAAGATGCCTAGAAGGTGGGAGGCATTCATAAATGATAGCTCGGATCATAAATTGTTTAGGATTAGCAGTGTGATATGTACAGGATGCTCTTGAGCCAGGCGGACCTCATGCATTTATTCAGCAAATATTTGCTGAGCACTTTCTGTGTGTCAGGCACTGTGCTCAGACCAGTGAATACAGCAGCTAACAAAATAAATACAATTCCCTCGCTTAGAGACAAGGAGGAGTGAAGCAGGCAATAAAATACATGCATAATAAATAAGTAAATTATATAGCAAGCTGGTGTGTTGAAGACAAAAAGTGCTTTGGAGAGAAGAATGGACCCAGACATACAGGGAGAGGTTGGGATTTTACAAGGACGGTGATGATGTGTGGCATTGACATAGGGATGTCCGATGCGACTCTATGGAAGTGAGGCCTTGTTCTCTGCCATATCTGGTTTTTCTATTTCCTTTCTGCATGATGCTGAGAAAGCCTTCTTATTTCTCTAAGTCTCTGTTTCATGATCTGTAAAATGGGAATAGTGGACCCACTTCACAGAGTTGTCTGTTCACATAACAAGTTATTTTGGGCATACGACTTTTTTTAGTTTATTTTGAGAGAGAGAGAGAGCCTAAGTGGACGAGGGGCAGAGAGAAAGGAAGAGGGAGGATTCTAGGCAGGCTCCGAGTTGTCACTGCAGGGCCCAACGTGGGGCTCGATCTCACGAACCGCGAGATCATGACTGAGCCGAAGTCGGACGCTTCACCGGCTGAGCCACCCAGGCACCCCCAACTACCAACTTTCACAGGATGAACATGAATTTCCTACAAGGTGTACTTGAATCACCCTTTTCATTCTCTGTCTTGTTCTTGACCTTTCTCCATTGAGTCCAACGTCTCTGACAACATGGTAAAGAAACAGATAACGTTTTCCGGTACTTTTGAATTGAACGTAGAAGGAAGCCAAAGGCATTTTCTTGGTCGAAAAGGAATCTGGTTCTCTCGAGGATCACTTAATGAATGGCAGTCCGAGAAAGGCAGAGAAGAGAGAGCGTTCCCCAAACTGCTGACTCAGGGACCTGTCCATCTCTGCGAGGGTTTCCTGATTTACAACACCACATGCCAAGGAGACCACAAGAAAAGCACACTAACCAGGGAATGCACCAAGGAAAGCCGACTCCCTTCTACCGTCAGAGAAGAAGGATTTATACAGGAACTTGCTAAAAATAACTCCAGGGTGTTGATGCATAGGGGCACTTGTACCCCAATGTTTACAGCAGCACTTTCACCAATAGCCAAATTATGGAAAGAGCCTAAATATCCATCAACTGATGAATGGATAAAGAAATTGTGGTTTATATACACAATGGAATACTATGTGGCAATGAGAAAGAACGAAACATGGCCTTTTGTAGCAACGTGGATGGAACTGGAGAGTGTGATGCTAAGTGAAATAAGTCATACAGAGAGAAAGACAGATGCCGTATGTTTTCACTCTTATGTGGATCCTGAAAAACTTAACAGAAGACCATAGGGGAGGGGAAAGGGGAAAAAAAAGTTAGAGAGGGAGGAGGCAAACCATAAGAGACACTTAAAAACTGAGAATAAACTGAGGGTTGATGGGAGGTGGGAGGGAGGGGAAAGTGGGTGATGGGCATTGACGAGGGCGCCTGTTGGGATGAGCACTGGGTGTTGTATGGAAACCAATTTGACAATAAATTTCATATTAAATAAATAAATAAGAAAAAGAAAAATAACTCCAGGGGTGACAGGCTGCATTGCACCAGCCACCTCTCAGTTACCACCGGCGGAGGCATCCTGGAACACGGGCAAAGTGAAGAAGGCGAAACCCAGCAATCCTTCCTATTTATTTAGTCTTGGGGTTCAGTGCAAAGGCTTGGGAATTTCCGGCAGACTTGAGTCTGAAACTTGTTTGGATCACTTCCTGCTGCGTGACCTTGGGCAAGTCCTTTCCCCTCTCCGAGCCTCAGATTCCTTACCTTGACAGTGGAGATAGTTACGTACCCTCCCCCTGGCATGTATGGTAAGGATTAAATGAAATACGCAGCACTCAGCACTGTGCCCGCAACATGGTGAGCGCCTCCCGCATCCCTGTGAGTGCACTTACTGTTATCGAGATGAAGAAGGAGACCATATTTCTACTTCTTAATGAGTGTGCTGTGAAGATTAATACTAAAGTGAGTCAGAATCCCTGTATTAAATGTGAGAGATGTAGTGGGGAAAGCTGCTGGCTGAGAAACTGAGTTCTCACTCTGTATTTACTTGCTGTTCAGCCGTGGGGGTTTTAAGCTTCTCTGAGACTCAGCGCCTCAAAGGTCACATAAAAAAATGGTAGCACAGGGTATAAGACACCAACCCGGGGTTCAAGTCCCGGCTCTGAATTTTCTGTCTGTTTGGCACATCTGACTGAGCCTTGGTTTCCTGATCTGTAAAATGGGGATGATGATAACAGCACCAGCTTCCCAGTGAAGATGAACAAAAAAAAAAAAGCACTCAGAATGTGTGCAATACTAATTCTTAGCTTCTTTAATTATATAAACATGGTTATGTTGTTGTTGTTGTTATTGGTATATCATTAAATGATTATATCGCAGGCTCTACCTTGCTTCGAGAAGCCAGGAGCAGCAGCAGGGATGGAAGAAAACCAAAAATTTGTCCCTAGGATGCCACACGCAGGGAGCTGAGAATCCCATGTTGGCCACCCACACCCAGAGATTCTGCGTCCCTCAAATGCCCGGTGCTCTTCTCCCCTCCAAAAGCAACCAAGACTGCTGAGAAAGTTGTAACAATGTAAATGTCTCCTTTCCGGAGTGCCGCAGTTCAAATTCTAAGAGAAGGCAAAGCTCCTATATCAGCATTAATTAAACTGCCAGCTAGTAACAGTCCCATTTGTCAACCAATAAATCTAATTCCTATCTGGTCGGCAGGAATCCTTAAGCCACATAAACCCAGGCCAGAATTTTATGTGAGCCTAAAGAACTCCTGAGAGCTTCTAGGGTCTTTTCCTCTCCCCACCCATCTCGCAGTATCGAGAAGGTCTACTCTGCGTGTTAATGGGAGAAATAGCTTCCCTCGGCACTTTCCCCATCTGTCTTAATTTTTTAAATTATACTTTTATTAAACCCTTAAGGAAAATGGACTTGCAGAGTCCTCATTAAGCAGGGAACTATGCAGTGCATAAAACAGAGAGATGAATTTTTTTTTTGAAAGCTACCCTCCCAATTTGCCTTAATGAATTCTCCCTCCGCTGCTATATTACAGAGAGTGTGCAAATAAATAGAGCACTTTGTGAGTGGTGGATGGGAAAATGGATATTTAAGCAGTCGATAATAGTTCTCACAGCCTCCAATTGGGATCTTTCTTCCTAGGAACTCAAAGCATTTGGTGCATTACGGCACAGCCCTCTCTCCCTGGAGACTAACTGTATGCCAGGGTGGGAAGTTAACTCATCCCTGGAACCCATCGTGGAGGGAGAATGGCTCCCATGCAACAGCCTCAGAGGAAGCTGTGGGAATGTGCTTTCTAGAAGAATACACAATGTTTACTGAGCACCTACTCTAACCAGGCATGGCTCTCAGCTCTGGTAAATTGGATTACTGTTTCCACCTCCACATGCCTCCTTGACAGAATTATACATCCATGCTCTTTGCCCCTGTGACTTGTAGGTGGCGTCTACTTCCTCCTTCCACTGTTGTTTGGTCATGTGACTTGTGTTGGCCAATGAGATGCGGGAGAGGGTGATAGCGTCCCCGCTAGAGGTAGTGATCCTTCTAAACTTAGCTTCGGGAGGTGTCACGACCTCTTGCCCTCCTGACATCACCATTATAATAAGGGTGCCCTCCTGACATCACCATTATAATCACCCCCAGAAAGCTGCTGGTCCCAGAAAGAGACACACAGAGCAGACACACAGCCTAGAGTTACACCCAACTGAAATTGACCGAACTTTAGCCCATCTGCAGACACAGAAGTGAAAAAAACACGTGTTTGTTATTGTAAGTCATTGAGAAGTGGGAGTTACTTGTTTCACAACATTTCTGCAGCGTGGCTGACCAAGAGATCAAGCGTGCCTCAGGAGCAAGCACTTGGGAAACTTTTAAACAATATTGATGCCTAGGCCTGTCCTAGAGATTCTGACTCAGTTGATCTGAGGTGATCAACTAGGACCAACAGGGGCAAGAAATCATTACAGCTCTGATTGTTAGAGATTTAGCATCCAAGGTGGAATCCCACAGAGACCAAAGCGGGTTGGCCGTGCCTTTCGTGAGATTTAAGTTTCAGGACCCCTCACCTGAATGGACCTGCCAGATAAATATGTACTTTTATACCTCATATTTATTAATAATTTTGTGGGTTAAAAAAAAAGTCACCCAAAATACATAAGCTTCAGTCCCCAAGTCGTGATCTGACCCTCTTGGGGCCTTCGGCCAAAGTTCACCAAGACTTTAGGGTCACCAGATGAACCTGCGTGTGTCCTGCAAAGTCTGCAGGCAGACTGTTTCCCCCACATTCTACCTGCCTTCCCAAGGAGGAAGTTATAGACGTGTGGCCAAAGAACCCTGGAGTGGGGCCAGGCATCTACCTGCTGGCCTCAGATGAGGCTGCACTTCTGAAAGCCTTGATTTCCTCATCTGTACGACGGACACAAGAACAGCGTGCATACAAGGCTAGTGAGGATTCAAGCCAACGGCTCCGTGTAGAGCTGGACGTTTAACAGAGGCAGTGTGCAGTGATTCAGCACTTGGCCCCTGGAGGCAGAACTCCCAGATTCAAATCCTGCCTGTGCCACTGACCTGCTGCATGACTTTGCAGGTTTCCCAACATTTCCAAGCCGCAGGCTCCTTGGCTGTGAAATGGGACTGATAGAGTAAGTCCATCATGGAGTCGATCACTCTGAAGATTAATCAAAAGGATTGGCCAACTCCTTCTTGCAGAGTTGGGCGTTTGTAAATGGGCATTGTTATTATTTTTGCAAACACAGATGCTGGCTCTGTTCTGAAGTAGGTAGGGAAGATACCAGAATGCCACGGTCAGGATTACACTGAAGAACCCCATGACCCTGGAGCTGAGTTATGCCACCAGCCCACCCAGGGCTCAAACCACAACCTCGGATTGCAGCGCAGACACAGCCTACCCCCCACAGAGCCAGCCTGCCATGGGCCACCAAGCCTGTTTCCTTCTGCAGAGACCTGGCAGCCACGTGCACCAGTTCTCAATTCGTTCCCGTATCATTTCCCCTAATATCTCCCTGGGGGCTGATTGATGGCGACAGGCGACAATCTATAGCTGTGTGACAGAATGTTTACTACCAGCCCTCTAGGAAATGATTACTTCGAGGTAATTTTGAACCTCCAGACTATGATGCAGTGTCTCATATATTAAACTGCAGCAAGCAGTGTATAAAAGTATTACAAGGAGACCTTGTATTTCACAGCTTACTGGGGAAGGAGCACACAGGGGCAAATTGGTTTCACGGGAAGGCAAGCAGAGGATTCAAAATCTTTGCATCCAACATTACGGAAGAAACAGAAGACTAAGCTTCAGGTCTACATGGCCAAGGGCAATGCCCATTTTATGCCCCTGGACTGCTCCAGGGGAGAGTCTACGACCAGTGCCACTGAGGCCCCAGACACTGTAATTCATACTATCAAGACTTCAGGCCCCTGCTATAGCTGCCTCCAGAAACTGGCTGGATTTCTTCCGCCTCTCCCACAACCATTACCAATAATGAATTCCTTGGGATGTCTCCTTCTCCACAAATCTCTCTTCTATAAGAACGTTTCCAAAACATTAGCTATATAGACCAATGAAACAAAATAGAGTCCAGAAATAGACTTATAGTTGTATAACCACACAATTTATAACAAAGGTTCACTGGAAGCAGAGGGAGAAGGGATGTTTTTAAATGCTGGTAATGGTTCAATTGGATATGGATATCCGTATGGAAAAGAAAATTTCTTCTTGAACCCTACCTCACACCATACACAAAAATTAATTCCAGATGGATTATACAGCTAAATGTGTAAGGTAAAAGAATGAAACCTTTAGGGAAAAACAAGAGAATGTCCTCATGACCTTGGGGTAGGCGAAGATTTCTTAAACAGTTCACATTAAGAGTTAACTGAGGCAAATACCAATAAATTGGACTACAACTACATCTTTTGATAGTAATCAAAACATTCCATGAAGGGAATAAAAGATGCCCAGTAGAATGGGAATGGATATTTGCAAATTCAAAATAAACTTCTATCCAAAATATAAAAAGACAGTTGACCCTTGAACAAGACGTGTTTGAACAGCATGGGGGTCCACTTCTATGTGGATTTTTCAATAAATAGGATTATAAATGTATTTTCTCTTTCTTATGATTTTCTTAATAACACTTTATTTTTCTCTAGCTTGCTTTATTGTAAGAATACAGCCTATGATACGCATAACATACAAAATATGTGTTAGTCGACTCTTTACGTCATTGGTAAGGCTTCCACTCAACAGTAGCTGTTAGTAGTTAAGCTTTGGGGAAGTCAAAAGTTATACATAGATTTTCAATTGGGCAGGGAGTCAGTGCCCCTAACCTCTGCACTGTTCGAGGGTAATTTCTACAACTTAGTTAGAGAAAAGACAGATGACCCCAAAGAAAAATGGGCAAAAGTCATGAACAGGAAGTTCACAAATGGTGATATCCAACTGGCCAAAAGATGCATGAAAAGGTTCTTAGACACCAAGGAAATACAAATCAAAACTATAATGTAATATCTCTCCCTCTTACCATAACAGGCTAAAATTAAAAAGACAGGGAGGAGTCAAGATGGCAGAATAGCATGGAAGTTTTTTGTGATCTCACGTCCATGAAATACAGCCAGACCAACACTAAACCATCCTGCACACCTAGAAAACTGATTGGAGGATTAACACAACAATCTGCACAACCTGAACCATAGAATTCAGCAGGTACATGGCACAGAGAGGTGAACTTGGGGAGCGAGAAGCCGTGGAAAGGGAGGTGCTTTTGCGGGCCGGTGGAGAGAGGACAGAGATGGGGGAGGCAGGGGCGGAATACGGGAAAAGCACCCCTCCCCAAAAGCAGCTGGAGAGAAAGTGGAAAATTGGAAACATCCGCAGAGACTAAACTAAAAAGGGAGAAAGGAGAAAGGAGAGGGTTAAAATTCCATTAAGACTATAAACGAGGGGAATGCAAAGGCTGCAACTCCGCAGCTCGATACCTGGTAGTGCTCTGGTGGGAAGGGCGAATCCCCAGGAACAGAGTGGGGTCCGGGAGGTTCTCGGGCCACTCGGTGAAAAGCGGTTCCACTGCTGGAAGGACATTTGGTAGAGACTGTTGAAGCCACCTGGTTCCAGCAGATCCCAGAGAACGGCCACATTCGCTGGTGCTGGAACAAGGTCGTTAAGGGTGAAGTCTGGTGCCAGATGTGTGCTGTGATTCTCCATAATCCCGAAAAACGGCTGCTACGCTATCTCGCGAACTTTTTCTGGGACAGGCTGGCACCTGGCCGCAGTCTCGAGGCACCGGCAGCAGCAGGCTCCAGCAGGCGTTCCTGGGTGCAGCCGACATTCAGCCATTGCTCATTCGGCCACTTTTCCGTGAGACCCTCCCACAGAGGGGTGAAACAGGTCAAAGCCGCACTCCTTCAGAAGTAAGGGGCCGGGGAAAACAGCAGCATCTGAGACAAAACTCAGGAGAGAGGTACTCCCTGGGGCCTGGTCACGGACAGTGAAAAAGCGGGGAGTGGACAAAACCTGAAGACAGAGGACGGGTGCCCGATTGCTGATGGGGGAGAACAGAGTTCCGATACTAGAGACCGGGTAGCTGGGTGACGCCATTTTCACCGCTCCCGCGCATGCGCATACGCACCTACGAACGCCAAACACGCCACCCCAGTAGGCTAGCAGCGCCATCTAGTGGAGAACGGAGCCGTTACACTGAGCCCCGCCCAAGTGAGCCAACCTCACTCTTTTAAGAACACAAGTTTCACCACCTACTTAGTTTATGGACTATAAAGCACTTCATAGTCTGACTTCTATGGGAAAAGGAAGTAACTTCAGTCCTATTTCAATCTGTTAACAGGTCCATCTATTCAATTTTTTTTTCCCTTTCACTTCTTTTTCTTGAATACAGAAAGAGAAAAAATTCATTTTTATTTTCAATTTTTATTAAAAATATTTTTCTTTAATTTTTTTACTATATTTTTTACTTTTGTGTAAATTTTTTCAAATTCTATTTTACTGTAGTCTACTTCAGTAGAAAATTTTCAAATTTTCAAACGATCTCCTTTTTCTTTCTCTTTTTTTTCTCTTTTTTGGTTCTTTTCTGTTTCTTGAATGCAGAAAGAAAAACTTCATTTTTACTTTCAATTTCTATTAAAAATATTTTTATTTAATTTTTTTAGTATATTTTTGCTTCTACGTAAATTTTTTCAAATTCTATTTTACTTCCATCATTTTATTTTCGTCTACTACAGTGTATGCACTTTTTCAAATTTTCAAACAACTTCTTTTTTTCTCTTTTTTCTCTTTTTTGTTTCTTTTCTTTTTCTTGAATATAGAAAGAGAAAAAATTCATTTTTATTTTTAATTTTTATTAAAAATATTTTTCTTTAATTTTTTTCTAATATATTCTTTACCTCTGTGTAAATTTTTTCAAATTCTATTTTACTCCCATCATCTCATTTTAGTCTACTTCAGTGTATTCATTTTTTTCAAATTCTCAAACGATTTCCTTTTCTTCTTTCCCCCCTTTTTTTCTCTAATCTGTCAAACCACTTTCAACACCCAGACCAAAACACACCTAGGATCTAGAATCATTTATTCTATTTGTGTGTGTGTGTGTGTGTGTTTAATTTTTTAATTTTAATACTTTTTAAATTTTAATATTTTTTTAATTTTAATTTTTCTACCTCATTAATTCCTTTTCTCCCTTCAAAATGACAAAAGGTTGGGGCGCCTGGGTGGCTCAGTCGGTTGAGCATCCTACTTCAGCTCAGGTCACGATCTCGCGATCTGTGAGTTCGAGCCCCGCGTCGGGCTCTGGGCTGATGGCTCAGAGCCTGGAGCCTGCTTCTGATTCTGTGTCTCCCTCTGTCTCTGCTCCTCCCCTGTTCATGCTCTGTCTCTCTCTGTCTCAAAAATAAATAAACGTTAAAAAAAAAAAACTTAAAAAAGAACAAAATGACAAAAGGAAGGAATTCATCCCAAAAGAAAGAACACGAAGAAACGACAGCCAGGGACTTAACCAACACAGATACAAGCAAGATGTCTGAACCAGAATTTAGAATCACGATAATAAGAATACTAGCTGGAGTCGAAAATAGATTAGAATCCCTTTCTGCAGAGATAAAAGAAGTAAAAACTAGTCAGAATGAAATTTTAAATGCTATAACTGAGCTGCAATCACGTATGGATGCTGCAGCGGCAAGGATGGATGAGGCAGAACAGAGAATCAGCGATATGGAGGACAAACTTATACAGAATAATGAAGCAGAAAAAAAAGAGGGAGATTAAGGCAAAAGAGCACGATTTGAGAATTAGAGAAATCAGTGACTCATTAAAAAGGAACAACATCAGAATCATAGGGGTCCCAGAAGAGGAAGAGAGAGAAATAGGGGTAGAAGGGTTATGTGAGCAAATCATAGCAGAAAACTTTCCTAACCTGGGAAAGACACAGACATCAAAATCCAGGAAGCACAGAGGACCCCCATTAGATTCAACAAAAACCGACCATCAACAAGGCATATCATAGTCAAATTCACACAATACTCAGGCAGGGAGAGAATCATGAAAGCAGCAAGGGAAAAAAAGTCCCTAACCTACAAGGGAAGACAGATCAGGTTTGCAGCAGACCTATCCACAGAAACTTGGCAGGCCAGAAAGGAGTGATGGGATATATTCAGTGTGCTGAATCATAAAAATATGCAGCCAAGAATTCTTTATCCAGCAAGGCTTTCATTCAAAATAGAAGGAGAGACAAAAAGCTTCCCAGACAAACAAAAATTAAAGGAGTTTGTGACCACTAAACCAGCCCTGCAAGAAATTTTAAGGGGGACTTTCTGAGGGGAGAAAAGATGGAAAAAAATTATTTATTTCTATATATACAAATAAAGAAATACCAAAAGCAACAAAGATTAGAAAGGACCAGAGAACCCCACCAGAAACTCCAACTCTACAAGCATCATAATGGCAATAAACTCACATCTTTCAGTACTCACTCTAAACATCAATGGATTCAATGCTCCAATCAAAAGACATAGGGTAACAGAATGGATAAGAAAACAAGATCCATCTATATGCTGTTTACAAGAGACCGATTGAAAATAAGGGGATGGAGAACCATCTATCATGCTAATGGTCAACAAATGAAAGCCGGAGTAGCCATACTTATATCAGACAATCTAGACTTTAAAATAAAGACTGTATCAAGAGATGCAGAAGGGCATTATATCATAATCAAGGGCTCTATCCACCAAGAAGACCTAACAATTGTAAACATTTATGCACCAAATGTGAGAGCACCCAAATATATAAGTCAATTAATCACAAACATAAAGAAACTCATCAATAGTAATACCATAATAGTAGGAGACTTCAAGACCCCACTCACAACAATAGACATCTAATCAAAAAATCAACAAGGAATCAATGGCTCTGATTGACACACTGGACCAGATGGACTTAACAGATATATTCAGAACATTTCATCCTAAAGCAGCAGAATATACATTCTTCTCAAGTGCACATGGAACGTTCTCCAGAATAGACCATATACTGGGACACAAATCATCCCTAAGTAAGTACAAAAAGATCGAGATCACACCGTGCATATTTTCAGACCACAATGCTATGAAACTCGAAATCAACCACAAGAAAAAATTTGGAAAGGTAACAAATACTTGGAGACTAAAGAATGAATGGGCTAACCAAGAAGTTAAAGAGGAAATTAAAAAGTATATGGAAGCCAATGAAAATGATAACACCACAACCCAAAATCTCTGGGACACAGCAAAGGCGGTCATAAGAGGAAAGTATATAGCAATCCAGGCCTTCCTAAAGGAAGAAAGATCTCAGATACACAACCTAACCTTACACCTTACGGAGCTGGAAAACGAACAGCAAATAAAACCCAAAACCAGCAGAAGACAGGAAATAATAAAGATTAGAGCAGAAATTAATTCTATTGAATTAAAAAAACAGTAGAACACATCAATGAAACTAGGAGCTGGTTCTTTGAAAGAATTAACAAAATTGATAAACCCCTAGACAGTTTGGTCAAAAAGAAAAAGGAAAGGACCCAAATAAATAAAATCAAGAATGACAGAGGAGAGATCACAACCAACACCGCAGAAATAAAAACAATAATAAGAGAATATTATGAGCAATTATATGCCAATAAAATGGGCAATCTGGAAGAAATGGACAAATTCCTAGAAATATATACACTACCAAAACTGAAACAGGAAGAAATAGAAAATTTGAACAGACCCATAACCAGTAAGGAAATCGAATTAGTAATCAAAAACCTGCCAAAAAACAAGAGTCCAGGGCCAGATGGCTTTCCAGGGGAATTCTACCAAACATTTAAGGAAGAGTTAACACCTATTCTCTTGAAGCATGGAAGGAAAACTTCCAAACTCTTTCTATGAAGCCTATGAAGCATTACCTTGATTCCAAAACCAGACACCCCACTGAAAAGGAGAGCCATAGACCAATTTCCCCGATGAACATAGATGCAAAAATCCTCAACAAGATACTAGCCAATCGGATCCAACAATACATTAAAAAAAATTATTCACCATAACCAAGTGGGATTTATACCTGAGATGCAGGGCTGGTTCAATATCCACAAAACAATTAACATGATTCATCACATCAATAAAAGAAAGGACAAGAACCATATGATCTTCTCAATACATGCAGAGAAAGCATTTGACAAGATACAGAATCCTTTCTTGATAAAAACTCTCAAGAAAGTAGGGATAGAAGGAGCATACCGCGAGATCATAAAAGCCATATATGAATGACCCAATGTTAGTATCATCCTCAATGGGGAAAAACTGAGAGCTTTCCCCCTAAGGTCAGGAACAAGACAGGGATGTCCACTCTCACCACTGTTATTCAACACAGTATTGGAAACCTTAGCCTCTTCAATCAGACAACACAAAGAAATAAAAGGCATCCAAATTGGCCGGTAGGAGGTCAAACTTTCACTCTTCACAGATGACATGATACTCTATATGGAAAACCCAAAAGAGTCCACCAAAAAACTGCTAGAATTGATTCACGAATTCAGCCAAGTTGCAGGATATAAAATCAATGCACAGAAATCGGTTGCATTCCTATACACCAACAATGAAGCAACAGAAAGAGAAATCAAGGAATCGATCCCATTTACAGTTCCACCAAAACCCATAAAATGCCTAGGAATAAATCTAACCAAAGAGGTGAAAAATCTATACACTGAAAACTATAGTAAGCTTATGAAAGAAATTGAAGAAGACACAAAAAAATGGAAAAAGATTTCATGCTCCTGGATAGGAAGAACAAATATTGTTAAAATGTCAATACAACACAAAGCAATCTACATATTCAATGCAATCCCTATCAAAATAACACCAGCATTCTTCACAGAGCTAGAACAAATAATCCTAAAACTTGTACAGAACCAGAAAAGACCCCAAATAGCCAAAGCAATCTTGAAAAAGAAAACCAAAACAGGAGGCATCACAATCCCAGACTTCAAACTATACTACAAAGCTGTAATCATCAAGACAGTATGGTACTGGCACAAGAACAGACACTCCGATCAATGGAACAGAATAGAGAATCCAGAAATGGACCCACAAACGTATGGCCAGCTAATCTTTGACAAAGCAGGAAAGAATATCCAATGGAATCAAGACAGTCACTTCAGCAAGTGGTGCTGGGAAAACTGGACAGCGACATGCAGAAGAATGAACATGGACCACTTTCTTACACCATACACAAAAACAAACTCAAAATGGGTGAAAGACCTCAATGTAAGACAGGAAGCCATCAAAATCCTCAAGGAGAGGGGCGCCTGGGTGGCGCAGTCGGTTAAGCGTCCGACTTCAGCCAGGTCACGATCTCGCGGTCCGTGAGTTCGAGCCCCGCGTCAGGCTCTGGGCTGATGGCTCGGAGCCTGGAGCCTGTTTCCGATTCTGTGTCTCCCTCTCTCTCTGCCCCTCCCCCGTTCATGCTCTGTCTCTCTCTGTCCCAAAAATAAATTAAAAACGTTGAAAAAAAAATTTTTTTTAAAAAAATCCTCAAGGAGAAAGCAGGCAAAAACCTCTTTGACCTTGGCCATGGCAACTTCTTACTCAACACATCTCCGGAGGCAAGGGAAACAAAAGCAAAAATGAACTACTGGGACCTCATCAAAACAAAAAGCTTCTGCACATTGAAGGAAGCAATCAGCAAAACTAAAAGGCAACCGACAGAATGGGAGAAGATATTTGCAAACGACATATCAGATAAAGGGTTAGTATCCAAAATCTGTAAAGAACTTATCAAACTCAACACCCAAAAAACAAATAATGCAGTGAAGAAATGGGCCAAAGACGTAAATAGACACTTCTCCAAAGAAGACATCCAGATGGCCCAACTGACACATGAAAAAATGCTCAACGTCACTCATCATCAGGGAAATACAAATCAAAACCACAATGAGATACCACCTCACACCTCTCAGAATGGCTAACATTACCAACTCAGGCAACAACAGATGTTGGTGGGGATGCAGAGAAAGAGGATCTCTTTTGCACTGCGAACTGGTGGGAATGCAAACTGGTGCAGCCACTCTGGAAAACAGTATGGAGGTTCCTCAAAAAACGAAAAATAGAACTACCCTACGACCCAGCAATTGCACTACTAGGTATTTATCCACAGGATACAGGTGTGCTGTTTCAAAGGGACACATGCACCCCCATGTTTATAGCAGCTCTATTGACAATAGCCAAAGTATAGAAAGAGCCCAAATGTCCATCGGTGGATGAATGGATAAAGAAGATGTGGTATATATGTACAATGGAGTATTACTTGGCAGTCAAAAAGAATGAAATCTTGCCATTTGCAACTACGTGGATGGAACTGGAGGGTATTATGCTAAGCGAAATTAGTCAGAGAAAGACAAAGATCATATGACTTTACTCATTTGAGGACTTTAAGAGACAAAACAGAGGAACATAAGGGAAGGGAAACAAAAATAATATAAAAACGGGGAGGGGGACAAAACAGAAAAGACTCAGAAATATGGAAAACAAACTGAGGGTTGCTGGAGGGGTTGTAGGAGGGGGAATGGGCTAAATGGGTAAGGGGCACTAAGGAATCTACTCCTGAAATCATTGTGGCACTATATGCTAACTAATTTGGATGCAAATTTTAAAAAATAAAAAATAAAATTAAAAACAAAAAATAAGAATAATTAAATTAAAAAGACAGACAACACCAAGCATCTGAGCAATCGAAAACTCTCATATATTATTGGTGGCAGTGTAACTTGATATAAACCTTCGTAAGTTGATTTCACCGTATCTAGCAAGGCCAATCGCACACATACGCCACGACTCAGCAATTCTACTCAAAGGAAATGCACACGTCTGGTCACCAACAAAGATGTGTAAGCATGTTCATAGAAGCCCTACTTGTAGTAGCTGAAAACCAGAAACAATCCAAATGTCCCTAAACAGTTGAGTGAATGAATTGTCACACAGTGAAGCACTACACTGAAATAATATTGAATGACTTACAGCTACATGCGACAACACGGATGAAGCCCACAAAGTGTTGAATGAAAGAAGACAGACACAGTTTATGTATTCTTTATATAATTTCATTCGATTCTATCTATATTCCACCCCCACTTATATTTCCATTAATCCCTTTCATAGAAACTCCATGAATGTCTCTCTAGATACAACTTTGCCTGATTCCATTTATCCGAAGTTCAAACATGAGCAAAACTAGCCTGTGCTTTTAGAGGTGTGGACAGCAGATACCCCTGGGGAATAATAAGGGGAAGGGGGCTCAGCAGGGTCTCCAGGGGAGCTGGCAACATTCTATTTTGTGTTTTATGCCTGGATACAGGAAAATAGTTGGTTTGTAAATATTTAATAAAGGGCATAATTAAGCTGTGTGTGATTTTCTATACGTATGTTGTTCTTTTTTTAAAGTTTATTTATTTTGAAAGAGAGAAAGAGAGAGAGAGAGAGAGCATCAGCAGGGAAGGGGCAGAGAGAGGGGAGAGAGAGAATCCCAAGCGGGCTCTGTGCTCTCAGCCTGCAGCTGGAGGCGGGGCTTGAGGTCATGAACTCCACTGTGAGATCATGATCTGAGCTGAAACCAAGAGTTTGACACTCAACTGACTGAGCCACCCAGGTGCCCCCCCTCCATGTGATTCTTGCATAGGAAATTTACAAGGACAAAAACAATCCCAGTCTTCCAAGACTGAGTCCTGGGGTTGAGTCTCAGGCTCGCAAGTGAATTTTTCAGTCTTTCTTTGAGTAAGCAGGACTCTTAAGGGAAAATGCCCCCACTGAGGAAGAACATTGTAATGATGCTCACTGGCCAAAAGGGTGTCAAAAAATATCCACTAGCGCAGATGGAGGGGGAGGGGAGAAGGGCTTCCACTCCTGAGCGCCAAGCCCCGTGCTGAGTACCTGTGTACGCGTCTCTTCATTCAGGCTTCACCTCTGCTCATGAAGCAAGTTCTGTAGCACCCCAGGAGGCAAGTACTGCTGAGGAAACGGACACAGGGAGGGGGCCAGACACACAGGCATGTCTCAATGGCTCCAAACCCACGCCCCCGACCGGCACGGGTAGCCGATGGCGCATGGCAGCTGCATCCTGGGCAGAAATGGCTGTCGTTCCAGAGCCCTGGGTCTCAGTGAACCCCCAGCAGGGATGTGGGGACCGCAGCTGGCCAGAAAAGGCTGGGCTTCTCAGCAGGCGCACACACCCTGCCCTCCTGCTCAGCATCATCTGTGCCTTTAATTGGCACGATCCGCTCCACAACAAGGAAAATGTTTACCGTGTTAACCAGGCAAACTGTTAATTAAGACAGCGGTACCTTCGGGGGATTTTAATTTAGGGTAGGCACCAACCGGGATAAAGAAGACATTCAAACCATGAGATTCGTGCTGTTTCTACACCCAACTGGCTACCACGTGGGATTTAATAAAGATGACGTCTGCTTTCTGATTATGAGTTCCAAGCGCCTGCGAACGAAGCCATCACCGTCTCGGAAGTGTTCGGAGTCTGCAGCTGGGTGCTAATAACTTAAGTAAGGGAGGATCTGGGAGGCAATGAAGGGCGAGAGGTAAGTTGCCTGGTTCGAATCCCAGCTCCATCGCGTAGTGGCTATAGTAAGTGACTCAACCTCTCTGAGCTTCGGGTCCCTCATCTATAAAATTAAGACAATGTGCCCAGCTAACAGGGTTTTTGAGATTATTAAATTAGCAGATATACATGTATGTGTACACCCACATTTTATATATGCACATATACATATAGATATACACGTCTTATTGAGCACAGTCCTGTGGTTTGTCTGTCCTGGGTTTGGCTCTGGGAAACTGACCTAGATGTTGTAAAGACCTTGACTTCAGGGATGCCTGGGTGGCTCAGTCGGTTAAGTGTCTGACTCTTGGTTTCAGCTCAGGTCCTGATCTCACGGTTTCTTGAGTTCAAGCCCTGCATCAGGTTCTGTGCCAGAAGCACAAAGCCCAAGCTTTGCTCTCCCACTTTTCGCTCTCCCACTCTCTCTGTCCACCCCCTCCCCCACTCATGCTGTCTCTGTCTCTCTAAAAATAAACAAATAAACTTAAAAAAAAAAAAAAACACCTTGACTTCAGACAAATTATGTAAGCTGCCCAGGGGCACAGAGCTGTAAGGTTTGGTAGTTGGCCAAGGTGAGGTTGGGTCCCCACTGTATCTGACTTCCGAGTCCTTCCTTCTTCACTGGACTCTATTCCAGGTGGGAGCTGAATTTAGACCTCCCAGCCCAGCACCAGAAGCTCAGATCAGAGTAATTTGCATGCAGGGCCCAGGTGGGCATAAGGCAGGAATCCCTGTGGTTTCAAAGCGGATTGCCTTCACACGGTTGGTTCCCATGAGACTTTCCACTCTGGCTGCTGTTCTTGGCCAAGGATGAGATAGATTGTGGATTTCACAGCATCTGAAGGGTCCATTAAGAGTTGAGGCACAAGAAAAGGTAAAAAGATGTCAGAATTATTAGAGCCTCTGAAAACCACTGCAAGGGCTCCCCTCGGTGCAATCATTCCCTTCCCACGTTCCCAGTGAGTGATGAAATGACCAGAAGAGACTGGGCCAAAGCGTTCAAATGCTGGATTCCAAAATAAACAAGCCTGGAGCCCTCTAATGTCCACATTCCCCCTGCTTGAGGTGCATTCTTGCCTATCTGAGCCCTGGCTTCTCTGTATGACTTGATTCTACCCATGTGGCTCGGGAATCAGACATAGATTCAAGTTCATCTATAAACCCTAGGGAGTCAAAAAAACCAGATGAGCTTTTATCCTAATCACTGACCTAGTTGTTGTTAAACTGCATCCATGGTCTTGTACTAATAATACGTTACATATACGGTGGTGAGGTGTCTATTATAAAATATGGAGAAAATGTAAAAGAAAGAGGTGGAAGGTAGATACTAACAGAGAGTCTAATACCTTCTTACCACACCCTGTGCATACAGTCAACACTCTCGGTGCCTGATCCCCTCCCTTTTCCATGTGGAATGCCCATCACAGAAGAGCTGCTCTCCCCTCTAAAAGATTGTCCTTGGCCAACAGCAGCTGCCTCGTTTGGAAGTGGACATTGCCCATCACCGTAGGGTCAGGCGGCTGATAGAGGTATACAGAAGGTCAACACCCTGTGGTGCAATTCACCTTCTAGAGCTCCCAGTTGGATCAAGCTGAAACTCGACTCCAGAGCTGAGACCACACCTTTGGGTAGCGTTTTCCTTCGACTCCATCTTGCTTCCCTTACTCTCTCATAGGTTCCTCCTAAGTGCACTCCCTGAAGAAGTCCCATGCATCCAAATCCTTGCCTCAAGCTCTGCTTCCAGGGAAATTGAACTAAGAAATTGTTACATCATGAAATGTGACTCAAAATAGAGCTTCCAAACAGATACAGTAGAAAATAAACAGTAGGAGTCCTTATACCTTCTTATGCAAAACAAAAGTGGTTCTTATACCTTCTTCCCTTGGCCGGGAGGGTCAGCATCCATCGCCCCCAGTTTGCAGATGCCTCGCTTCAGAGACCAGCTTATGGGAAACTGAGCCTTTGCAGGGTTTGAGGCGGAGGAGAGACTGGGTCAGATCTGTGATTGAAAAAGCGGTTCTGATTGCCCAGTGGAGAGTGGAATGGAAGGGGGGCCAGGCTGGAAGCAGGTACAGAGCAGGGATGAGGTGGTTTCAGGCATCCAAGCAAAACCTGGAGGCAGCTTGGCCTGAGGTGGTGGAGGAAAGGAGAGAAGCGGCCGATGGGAAAAGACATAAGGGGTGGGATCCCCAGCACGTGGCAGCTGAGTGACCGCCAGGGGACAAGAGAGGAGGAGGAAGGAAAGAGCGATGCCCGCTGTCTCGTGTGAACCAAGGACTGTGCTACGTCCACTGAGACAGGAGCCTCGAGAAGGAGCAGGCACGTGGGGGCAAAAGACAAGTTTCACTGTGGACACCACCACCGCCACCATCCCAGCCGGCTTCTCTTTTCTTGCAAAGAACCAGGAGTTCAGAGAAGAAGCACATACAGTCTCCATCATGGGGGTAAATCCTAGGGCACAAACCTCAAAGCATACTCGAGAAGGCTGCAAGACAAGACTCAGTTTACTTTGTGGGCCATTCCGTTGAGCACTGGCTGTAAACAAAGCCCTTTGCTGGGCCTTTGCAGACACAAGAGGCTGGGCCTTTGCCCACAGGGCAGACCTTCTGGAAGCTCCCAGTCCCAAGGCAGAAACAAACACACTCAGGAACGCGTCTGACGGACTTCACTGAGAACTCAGCGGGCTTTGGAGCCAGACCTAAATGGGGTCCAATCCTGGCTCTTCAATTTAACCGGTGGCTCATCTCGGGGGTATAATTTCATCTCTCTGAGCCTCAGTTTCCTTGCCTATAGAAGGAGCATGAAAACAGTGGTACCTGCCTCGTGGGCTGTTGCTAGAACAGCAAGAGCAATAACTAGCCCTTACTGAGGCTCGAAAGATCTAGCACTATGTACCTGGCACGTAGTAGATGCTTACTAAATATTAGTTGAATGAATTGATGGAGCACTAACCATATTTGCCAGATGCTGGGGAAATTGGTACTCGATAAATGATGCTATTTTTTAATGATTCTCGTTGTTTCTTACTTTTGAATTTTCTTAACAACTCTGTGAGACAGGCATGGCCGCCCTCCCTATTTTTAGGAGAGAAAACCACGATCCTGGGACTTTTACTTCATCATCTAAGGTCACATTGCCAGTAAATGATAGAAGAGGTTCCCAACACAGGCCACCGAAGTCCAGAGACTGTGTTGTTATCCCAAAGTTTATTAATCATTTGATGCATGTAAATCCCAGAGCCACAGTGCTCCCTCTCTTCCAGAAGCTTCTCCAAGGCAGGCTTGGCCATCTGGATTCTTTTCAGTAGGTAATATGGAACCCTCCTCCTCCTAAGGATGGGATCAGAGGCCTGACATGGGCACATGTGTGATTTAGGGAGATAATTCTGGCTCCCATGATGGGCTGGAACTAGGTTGAGGCCAGTGAGCCACAAAATTCAAGGAGAGGCCAAAAACAAACAAACAAACAAACAAACAAACAAACAAAAAGAAAACACACACACACACCAAAAAAAAACACACAAAAAAAAAAACCCAACTCAGTTAATCGAGCTAAAGGTGAGTCAGTATTACTGATATATCCTTTTGTCTCAGGCTCCAGAAGGCTCAGCAAAGCACTGTTACTAATCCTGTCTTTATTTAAAATGTTGCTATTTTGCTCATCACAGCTTTTTTGCAGTAATTATAAGTTACGGCATTAAAATATTATTGTTCTTGATTGCTGACTTTTTCGGTGCCCCTTTAGCTTTGTGCCCATCTCCAGGCCCCTCGCCCACACCTGGTTTACTCACATTTCCTCAAAGCAAGACTGTTCAGATCTCAGTTTTTACATCTGCAAAGTGGGAATCATAACACCTACCTCTCACAATTGCCGTGAGTGCGGGATGAAATTGTACAAGTACACGCCTTTCTTTGTGAATGATGAATTGTGTGACTTCCAGGGGGTGTTGTCTGTTCTCATGCCTCAAGTTTACCCCAGCGGTGTCCTTAGCAGAACTGTGATCCAGGATTTTCCTTTTTTCTTTTTAATTTTTTTTAATACTTTTTTTTTTACTTTTGAGAGAGAGACAGATAGAATGTGAGTGGGGCAGGGGCAGAAAGAGCCGGAGACACAGAATCCAAAGCAGGCTCCAGGCTCCGCACCGTCAGCACAGAGCCCCATGCGGTACTCGAACTCACAAACCATGAGAACCTGACCTGATCCGAGGTCAGAGGCTTAACCGACTGAGCCACCCAGGTGCCCCCAGGACTTTCCTTCTAAACCTCAGTCCTTCGTCACACTGTTCCCCATCCTGTTCTCTCCTCCGCCACCTTCTGCCCCCACCACCCACCTAGTAAAGACACTCATACGGAAGGGCTTATTCGTAAAGAAGTTCTAGGGCCAGAAATATCCTCCAAGAATTCGCTGGGGGGAAAAAAAATGTGTTCTCGTTTTTGACAAAATCCATTCTGAACCAGGCAGTTGAAAACAAACACGGCTCCTTCCCTGGTGTCGGAAAACCATACATTGTGTTTTGAGGCCTCCTGGAGAGGGCGGAAATATTCTTTCTCTCGGGGGAAATGAAACTCAGCTTCACGCACTGCAGATGGGACTGTTTCCAGCCCCACATTCAGGACATTTGCTATTCTGATTGTGTAAGCCTGAGTCAGGTACACACGCTGGGGCTTCTGAATATATTTACAAGGAAATCAGCATAATGCACAGTTAATATTCAGAATGTGATTAATCCAAAAGCCCCACTCCATATTATAATTACATCCACTGCTCCCCTGCGCGGGCCGGGTTTTGCTGAAATGCATATGGAGTCAATTGGAGCGCCAGATTTATGGAGGCTTCCGAAAGTCTGGCGCTCCGACAGTAATAAGTCCTATTCCTATTATGTGGTAGGCAATAAAAAATCTGATATTTATTCTGCTGGATTTTGAGAAACTCTTGGAAATATTCTAGACTGCCGGAACACAGCGACATATTTCACAAACAAATGTCCGTGCTGTGGTTTGGCTGTTTAGAGGGGGACTGTTAGACAGGAAGACAGGAACCTGGTTCTGTCCACCCTGGAAGGCATAGGCTGTGTGACTTTGGGCAAGACCCTCAGACCTCTCTGAGCCTCTTTTTCTCCATCTGTGAAATGGGAACAGCAATGGCAACCATCGTGAGTGTGCACGTGCTCAGGTCAGTGCCTGCTACGTAGTGAGAAACTGACAGATTTTTTTGTAACAGATGATTTTAAAAGATGAAATGCAATTCACAAACGAATAAATGGATCAAAGGTAATTTCTTTCAACTCCTGAAGGCACTTACTTATTACAACAGTGTGTCCTCAAAATGTGGCAAACAGGGGCACCTGGAGGGCTCAGCTGGCTAAGCATCCGACTGCAGCTCAGGTCCTGATCTCATGGTTCGTGGGTTCGAGCCCCACATCGGGCTCTGTGCTGTCCGTGCACAGCCTGCTTCAGATCCTCTGTCTCCCTCGCTCCCTGCCCCTCCCCCGCGCATGGTATCTCTCTCTCTCTCTCTCTCAAAAGTAAAATAAACATTAAAAAATGTGGTAACCGTACCACTGGGTGAGGGGAATATAGGGAATGATTTTTCATTGTACCTGGATAGTGATTTTTATTTTTATTTAAAAAATTTTTTTAATGTTTATTTATTTTGAGAGAGAGGGAAAGACAGAGAACGAGAAGGGGAGAAGCAGAGAGAGAGGGAGACACAGAATCCGAAGCAGGCTCCCGGCTCTGAGCTGTCAGCACAAAGCCCCATGCGGGCCTCAAACTCCCCAACGGTGATATCGTGACCTGAGCTGAAGTCAGCCGCTTAACTGACTGAGACACTCAGGCTCCCCAAGTGATTTTTATTTTTAAAGTTGAGCCCTCATTTTAATGCGTCTTGAGGGGAAATAACAAACACATTAACCCCATGATTTCATGATTATTATTGTAAGACTACAGAAGGGTGCCTATTGGAATAAATATTAGATAAAAAATAATAAGGGATAGGACAAAAATCTTGAAAGTGACATTCAAATAACTGGGGTTTGGAAGCATTATTCTGGAAGGAGTGAAAATAGTGACCAAAAAAACCCCCTTGGGGTTAACGAAGGCCTTTCTGAACATAAAAAAAAAAAATCAGGAATCATGAAGGGTTGTGCGGGTATCCTAGGGTTATTCAGAATTCCCCCAGACGGTACCCACTGCCCATTCCCACCCATCCCCCACCATGTGTTTTCAGGAAAGCACATCCGAAAAGAGGGCATTGAAAGCAACATCATGCTAGAGAGAAACTTGAGTGTTCTCCAATTTATTTTCGAAGCCAATCATTTCCCAACTGTGATATTTCACCAAGAGTTCAGGTTGTTTTCCAACATCCCTGGCGATGATGGCCATCCAGCGGCGAGGAGGTGCAGCGGCTGAGAATTGCTGGTCTCCGGAACCATAAGATGCAGTTGCATTAAAACCACCCTGGGTATGGAGAACCCAAACTCAGACCAAAAAGGAGAGAGTTAGCTCCAGCTCTGGAGGGCAGCTAAGGCCATTGTCATCTCCTCTCCTAATCACAGAGTTTCCTGCTCCCCGGGAACAAAAGCCACTTCAGGCTGGAGACTGTGGAGAAAGACAAGCTTCTGAAGCAGCAAGGGGCGGGTTATTTGGTTGGGAGTGCACCTGTTTTTACACACATTTCTGAAGTTTTCTCATGCACTCGGAAGGAGCAGAGGCTCTTTTCCTTTGGTGAATGCTAAGGCACTGAAGCCTTTTCAGGTGACCGGCGGTGGGGATCCTCATTCGGAAACAGCGGGTAAGATTCCGGAGGTCTGCGGACCCTGTGAAATGATAGGCAAACCAGTGAAATCAGTGTGTGTGTGCGTGTGGGTGCGTGTGTCTGCACTGAAACGTGTCTCTGGGAGAACACGGCCTTCGCAGCCTGTCAAAGGCGCTGGTTCAGGTTTTGTCTGCTGTTTGTAGCTTTGGTGATAAGGAATCTTAAGGCAGAAGGGAAAAAAGTGTATCAGTCAAGAGTGTAGAAGGTAGTTTGGGGTGATGCTGGGCTGGAAAAGGAGTTTTAAGGCATTTTGCGGTGCACTATGAGTTCACAGCGTTGGAGAATTATAATAAGTGAATGTGAGTGATTTTGCTGGTATTCCTGGGGTTGTTAAATTGTTCTTTTGATCTCAGTGCTTCTCGGAACTGGTTCATGTGGATCCCAGGTTATCAGCGCTGCCCTGACCCGTCCCTCCGGGTCTCATCTCTCCTACTAGATGCTGCTCTCCTAGAAGGCAGGAGCCCTGGCTAATACACAGCACACCCTCCTCCACCTGCAAAGCTGCTACTTGGTAAATACTTGCTGAAGGAATGAGTGTACCTATTTTCAGGAATCAGCGGTCAAAAGATGATGAGCTCTGTACCCAAACGGACGTGGACTCAAATCGCATAGCCACTGGACTCCATTACCCAGTCACGAGGTGTTCTTGGGCTAGTTTCTTAACCATTTCCATCCTCAGTTTCCCATCTGAGAAGTGGGGGTGAGTGCTCCCACTTCCTATGGTTATGGAGATAATTAGGTGAGTGAGTGGAGTTCACGCGCTTAGCGCTGTCCCCAGCACACACGAGGCATGCTACCAATCACGGTTATTGCTCGACAAACACATTCGTTTGAAAGACTGACCCTACTTCATTGTTTAAAAAGCATTTGGGGTCAGCAGCATAAATCTCAAATTGCCACTAGCTTCAACAAAATATGACTCCATCAACTAAATTTTTGCTGAGATTTTTTTAAGCTTATTTATTTTGAGAGAGAGAGAGAGAGAGAGAGAGCGCGCGCAAGTGGGGGAGGGGCAGAGAGAGAGAGGGAGAGAGAGAATCCCAAGCAGGCTCCGCCCTGTCAGCATAGAGCCCAACACGGAGCTTGAACTCACAAAACTGTGAGATCATGACCTGAGGCGAAACCAAGAGTCGGTCGCTCAACCTGCTGAGCCACCCGGGCGCCCCAACTTTGCTGAAGGCCTTCTATGTGCTTCCTGTGGGGGGCACAATGATGTATTTCCTGCCTTCATAGGCTCCTTGGAGGGGAAGGGGTGAGTAGCCTTCACTAGCTCTGAGCAAGCTGTAGCTCCAACGGAAAGAGCTAGATGCCACGGGCGTTTACTTGGACGTGGGGTCAGAGAACGCTTCCCAGGTGAACAGACGTGAAGGGAGGGAAGCCGGTGTAAAGAAGGAGCTGGAGAGGTGGTTAGAGAAAGGAGCTTTCGGGGATTGTCTCTTTCATCGTTGAGTGAGATGAAGGAACGCCTTGTGAGAAACCTGGAGGCAAGAAAGAGCTTAGTGAATTGAAGGTCAGGATCCCAGGGCCTCTGGAGTGGGATAAAGCAAGAAGTCCCTCAGGGTGGCCGGGCTAGGACCACTGCTGGGCCTCCAACCTGTTCTCCCTGCCCCCATTCTTAGAGCTGTCTCTTCCAATCTCCCCATGGCAGTCAGGGACATTGGAATGTCTGTGCAACTTGGATCCTGCTTCTCCTCTTCCTGGCCGTCTGTGGCCGCAGGACGAAGTCCAAGTTCCTTTTATCCTAAAACCCCTGATGACCTTCTCTGACCTCATGCCACACCAGCGCCCCCTGTGTTTCACCGTGTGTACTGTGTGTCAGCCTCCTAACTGCATCCGTTCTCTTCCTTGTGTGGGCCTCGCTCATTCCCACCCCAGGGCCTTTGCACCTGCTCTTCCATGGGCCTGGAGCACTCTTCCTCCAAGTCCCAGCCTGGCTCCCTCCCTGTCTCCATTCTCGTCCCAGTTCTGCTCCTGAGATAGGTCTTCTCTGGTTTCCCTATGAAGATCCCCCTGTGGCTCCTTCATATCTCCGTATCTTTTCTTTTCTTTAATTTTTTTTTAATCTTTATTTATTTTTGAGAGAGAGAGAGAGAGAGAGACAGAGTGCAAGCGGGGGAAGAACAGAGAGAGGGAGACACAGAATCTGAAGCAGGCTCCAGGCTCCGAGCCGTCAGCACAGAGCCCGACGCGGGGCTCGAACTCACGGACCGTGAGATCATGACCTGCGCTGAAGTCGGACGCTTAACCGACTGAGCCACCCAGGCACCCTGACACGTATCTTTAAAAACTACTTGATTTCCGGCTTTTCTTGTTTATCAGGATTACCTTTATGTTAGAATTCAAGTTCCCCGAGAGCAGGGACTTTGCCTGCTTCCCCACTGGGTGTTTGTCACTGTGGGTTCTCAGTGAATCTCAACTAAGGAATGGATGGAGTCTGGACCACACCGGAGGGGTGCTGAAGCCGAGGTTCCTCAGACTCACGGCGAGTCTGTCACCTGCGGCGGGGGCTCAGCCTGGGTACAGTCAGCCCTCAACAACAGCACATGTGCACCCACGGTGTGCCGGATCCTACTTCAGAGCGTCCAACAGAATGAGCCAAAGCACAGGCTTCGGGGACGGTCTGCATCACATTTATGTCCGAGCTCTGCCATTGAATGGCTGGCTGAGCCTAGGTCAATCTGTTTGTCTCGTGGGGCACCTGGCGGGGGGGCTCGGTCGGTTAGGCGTCCGACTTCGGCTCAGGTCATGATCTCGCGGTCCGTGGGTTCCAGCCCCGCGTCGGGCTCTGGGCTGGATGACTGGGAGCCGCTAGTGTCACAGTGGGAGTGGGGGTGGCTGTTTGGTTGGCGGACGTTCATCTCCTCTCGTTGGAGTCGCGCTCTGTCTGCAAAAGGAATAAGTCCTACGTCCCAAGACATCACTTTTTCAGCCCCTGGGGCCCAGTGGGGAGGGGCACAGAAGAGGCACAGGGTCAGGTGACTGCGGCTAGGTTAGCAACCCCACTGCATTTTCAAAATGGAAACAGGTGGCTATTCTGAATGAGACCTCTGTGTAACGCGTGACGTGGAACCTCCTTCTCCCGGCTCTGGGGTCGCTGCCCTTCCGCTGGGCATCCGCGGTATTGGTCCCGATCGCCATGGAAAATTTGATTTCTTTTTTTTTTTAAGTTTATTTATTTATTTTGAGAGAGAGAGCGTGAGTGGGGAAGGGGCAGAGAGAGAGGGAGAGAGACTCCCAAGCAAGCTCTGTGCTGAGCACAGAGCCCAGTGCGGGGCTCGATCTCACCACCCTGAGATCATGACCTGACCAGGAATCAAGAGACTGCCGCTCAACCGAATGAGCCACGCAGGCGTCCCAGAAAACTCGATTTCTAATCCAGAAAATCCCTGACTCATCACAAGGCCCAGGAATTAGAGATTCTGATGAATTGAATTTTCCAGTCAGCCGAGTGCTAATCAGAAAATCTTTTGCATTTTAACCCCTCTGGCTGGTGGGGTTTCAATCGGTGTGGTGGTTCCCTCTTGTTCTGAATCTCGGCTCTTATCCCTGAGGAGCTGTGTAGACCTGGGCAAGTTACCTAATGTCTTAGCGACCATCACGTCTTAGCGTCTTGGTGTTACGCGATGTCTTCGTGATCAAAACGAACGACTTCAAATTTAGCAGCTTAAAATAACACACGATTAACATCTTGTGGTTTCCATGAGTCGCCGGTCCAGGCACAGCTTCAGAGCCCCAGCCGCTGCATCTAAGGTGTCAGTGAGCCCCTTGCTGACGTTCAGGGTCCCCTTGCAAGTCCACACGGTCGGCCGTCGGCGGGATCAGTTCTTTGTTCCCGTTGTCTTGCTGGTTGTCAGCTGGGGCCACTCTCAGTTCCTGGAGGGCATCCGAGTTCCTTGCCACGCGGCCCCCTCACAGCACGTTGACTTACTTACATTACCGTGTTGAGTGTTCACCGTGATCCCCTGAAATACATGCAACCATCATTCCCACTTAGCAGATGTGGAAACTGAGGTTTGGCATGGTGCTGTGATTGGCACAGGGACCTTCGCCTAGCACGGGCAAGGGCCCCCATCAAGGTCACGTTGAGATGGCTTCAAAGCCCACGTGCATAACCAGCACAAGATGTTACCTCCTGTTTGTCATATCTTATTAAAAACTGGTTGAGTTTTGGGGCGTCCGATGGAACCGTCCGTTAGGCGTCCACCTCTTTTTTTTTTTAATTTTTTTTAACGTTTATTTATTTTTGAGACAGAGAGAGACAGAGCATGAACGGGGGAGGGTCAGAGAGCAAGAGGGAGACACAGAATCTGAAACAGGCTCCAGGCTCTGAGCTGTCAGCACAGAGCCCGACGCAGGGCTCGAACTCACGGATTGTGAGATCATGACCTGAGCCGAAGTCGAACGCTCAACCGACTGAGCCACCCAGGCGCCCCAAGGCGTCCACCTCTTGATCTTGCTTCAGGCCATGATCTCACAGTTCACGAGTTCGAGCCCCGCATCGGGATCTGTGTTGATGGCTTGGGGCCTGCTTGGGATTCTGTCTCCCCTTCTTTCTGCCCCCCCCACCCCTGCAACTTGTGCACGCTCTCTCTCTCTCTCTCAAAATAAATAAATAAACTTAAAAAATAAATAAATTGGGGCGCCTGGGTGGCGCAGTCGGTTAAGCGTCCGACTTCAGCCAGGTCACGATCTCGCGGACCGTGAGTTCGAGCCCCGCGTCAGGCTCTGGGCTGATGGCTCGGAGCCTGGAGCCTGTTTCCGATTCTGTGTCTCCCTCTCTCTGTGCCCCTCCCCCGTTCATGCTCTGTCTCTCTCTGTCCCAAAAAAAAAAAAAAAAAAAAAAAAAAAAACGTTGAAAAAAAAATAAATAAATTGGTTATCTCTAAAAAAAAACGGGTTGAGGTTTATTGTATCTTTTTAAATTTAAGAGTCTATATCTTGCCCACTGGATCTAGACATTCTTTTTTTTTTTTTTTTAACGTTTATTTATTTTTGAGACAGAGGGAGACAGAGCGTGAACAGGGGAGGGGCAGAGAGAGAGGGAGACACAGAATCTGAAACAGGCTCCAGGCTCTGAACTGACAGCACAGAGCCCGATGCGGGGCTCGAACTCACAGACCGCGAGATCATGACCTGAGCCGAAGTCGGACGCTTAACCGACCGAGCCACCCAGGCGCCCCGCATCTAGACATTCGTAGGAAGAGGAACCATGTCTTAGTCACATGTGTCCCAGGCCCCCATCACAAGCCCTGGCATATAATGGGTAATTCTGGGGACGCCTGGGTGGCTCAGTCAGTGAAGCGTCCTACTTCGGCTCAGGTCATGATCTCGTGGTTCGTGGGTTCGAGCCCCGCGTCGGGCTCTGTGCTGATGGCTCAGAGCCTGGAGCCTGCTTCAGATCTGTGTCTCCCTCTCTCTCTCTGCCCCTCCCCTACTCATACTCTATTTCTGTCTCTCAAAAATAAGTACACGTCAAAAAAATTTTTTTAATGGATAATTATTAAACGCTTGCTAAACGGGTGGAGAGGGTGGTATTCTACTGGCATAGCCGTGCCGCCCGGCTCTCGCCACGATGCCTGTCTGATGCCTCATCCACACGTTTGCAAAGAGTGCATGTGTGTGTCGTTCTAATGACTCTTTTGTTCTTTGAATGTTTTCGGTGTCATTGATTTTTTACGTTAAACTCTCCTCACGTGACCAGTTGGAGGATGCTCTCTATTTCCTGGAGAAGACACGAATCCACCCTGCCACGGAGCCAGTGTTCACGGAGAGCCTCGTCTGTGCCCGGCGTGAGGTAGCAAAGAACCAGCCTGGCAGAAGATAGCGCCTTCCTCTCGCTAAGCCCTCGCTGTGTTCTGTGCACGGGGCTAATTCATCTCGTGTGCGTTAGCTCATGTAACGATCACAGCCACCGTAGGTAGGGGCTTTGATGATTAGCCCCGAATAGGGAAAATGAGGCTCAGGGTGGTGGAGGGACTTACCTGAGGCTGCTGGGCGTAAAGGGGAAAAGGGCAGGATTCCACCCCCAGGTCCTCCTGACTCCACAGACTCTTGAGCTTGATAGACTCACGGGGCAGTAAAGCACGGGCCTTGCTAACTCTGGCTCATCTCGTCTTTATCTCTGCAATAGGCTCACGTAGTTGCCCATTTTACAGATGAGAAAGCTGAGCATTGGGGAATGGAGCCCAATCCCCCCGGCGTACCACAGGCAGAAAAACTGCACGGTTGGCTCACAAACCCGGTTCTACCCAACTCCAAAACTGGTTCTCCTCCTACCACACCTCGCTGCCAATCCGATCTACTCTCTCAGCAAGACCGGGTCCCGTGCGGACCCCAGCGGGAAGGCTGGGCGGCTCTGACCCCAGCCCGTTGGGACCGAGGTCAGTGTCTCGCCCCCTCCGCCTTGCCTTTCAAGTAGCCTGGCCTCTCTCTCCAGGCCCCAGCAAGCTCTCTGCTCCCTTGTCAACTGCTTTTCGGGGCCGCCCATCACCCATGTTTTACAGCCCACTCGGTGAAGAGCAAATCCATATTGATTTCAGAACAACTCAAGCTGTAAATTACAGGTCAGGATTGGCTTGGTCACCCTGAGATGAAAATCTATCCACTGCACCAGGGGTCTAAATCTAATTATCGTCCCAGGAAACCCATTGGCAGGGTAGCCTGGTGCCTGTGTGTAAAAAAACAAACAAAAAACCCAAAAAAACAAAAAACAAAACAAAAAAAAACACGTTAAGATGGTCAAGAGCAACCTGCAAATATATATAAAGCATCATTTAGAGCTGGCCTCTGTCTTTGCCTGGCAGGTTGAAGTCTAGCGGCTTGCTTCGGTCATCCAATTAAACGTGAGACCTGACCGTGAGCCATTTCTGTTCTCAATAACAGTAGTGATACTGACAATGCAAATAACCGCAGCTAATAGCCACTAACTGTTTACATGCACTATTTCATTCTGAAGCCTCACAATAGTCCTGTCTGGTTGTGGGATTCTGGGCGAGCTCCTTGGCTTCCCTGTGCCCCCGTTTCCTCACCCGTAAACTGAGGGTTAAAAGCAATCCGTGGCTCATCACACGGAGGGAACGTTTGAACAGAGTAATCTCTGTAAATGGCTAAGATCAGGAACTGGGTGTATTCTTACCATCATTATTCACGGAAGACACAGAAGCTCAGAGTCGTTAAGAGACTTTCTCGAGGTCACACAGCCGACGCAGGATTTTGTCTGCGTCCCGGTGCCTTGTTTACAAAATGTCGTTTAATGGCCAGCATTGAAAAATGCAGCTGATTTCCTGTTTCTCTCGAACGTTTGAGAAAAACTGGCAGCACTGGGGCCATATTTCTTTCTACCACACTCCCCTGCTAACCAAATCTATCCCATCAGGTCAGCGAAGCCCCACGGTGCCAAAGGCGACCCACGGACTCTTGTGCAAAACCAAACATACGACACCCAAATCTTGGGATTTTGAGTTGTCTGTCCCCAGTCCCTGCTGCCCTGCTCCTGGCTCATCTGCCTCATTTCCAAGGCCTACCTGGCCTCTGCAGACACCTGAGGTGGCGAGATAGATTAGCACACTCAAATCCCACATCGAATCCCTGAGGGGTATACTATGGTCACCCCCAGTTTACCGATGCAGAAACAAGGTCAAGGAGACAGCGACTTGCCCAAGGCCACACAGTCAGCAAGTGTCAGAACGGGGATTTGATTGCAAGCCTGCTTCTTCCCAGAGGCCACCCTTCTTGGCCCCCTGCTGAGCCTCCTTCCCAGGCTCACAGGCTAAACCAAAGCCTCTGAGCACAGACAGGAAAGTCAATGTCAGTCTCTCACACGCAGGCAGGAATGTAAAACGAGAGGGTGCTCTTGTGGCTTCTGGGTCTCACAGACTCTCCTGCAGCAACTTTTCTGAGGACCGAGGGCTGTTTCCAATGGCTAGTGGCTCTGTCGGCCACAAGACCCTTCCCGGAGGGAGCACGGAGCTTACATTTGTCCCTCTTTGGTGACTGTCCCAAAAAGGGCTCCCGCTTCAGCTGACTGTTCTTTTGCATTCTTCAGACCTCGCAGGAAAGCAAGAGGCAAGGAGAGCCTGTGGCTGGCCGCGACCTGACACCCAGCCCGGGCCCCAGTGGGTGACAAGACCGAGGCCCCACTGCCCTGTCAGCCAGGGTGAAGACACAGCTTTCCCCCCTCCCCAGAGAGCAACCCACGCCCCCCACCCCCACCCCCGGGGCCAGGGAGAGAGATTTCATTTTCTTTCCTCTTCTAGAGCTGACAGCTTGGACAGAGCACAAACTTTATTCTCAGGGAGATGGACAGGCCTGTGCTTTATACGAGGCCATGAATATTTATGGCTTTTCTCCCTGCTTCTCCCTCAGCCTTGGCGGATGTACAAGGATCCCGCTCATTATTGCCAGGCAGAAGCGGCACCGGGTGCGGCAGGGATAAAGAGCCACTAGGTGGCACCGTTGCCCTGGGAATAAGGACGATGATCCCCGCCACCCGTTGTGGCTCAAGCAGCGGGCTGAAGGAGGAGGGCTTTCCACAGGTTCGATCGCTTAACCCTCCCAAAGGCCCCGGGGAGGAGGCAGCGAGGCGCAGAGAAGCCGGATTGCTTACCCAAGGTCACACAGCCAAGAGGTAATGGAGACAAGACTCCAAGCCATAAACCAATGGCAGAAAAGACCAACTGTGTCCCCCCGACAGCAAATTATATATATATATATATATATATATATATATATATATATATATATATATATATATTCTATTTTGGTTATTTGGGACTAGAAAAGCAACAACAGGTACGTATCTGTATCATTTCAAAAAAGGAAGACCATCTTAACACATGAAGAACAGAAGGACATAACGTGAAAAAAATAATACTAATCATAGCCCTTCCCAGTGGGCCCATAAATGGAACCCAGGGGAATCGGTGAAGGATTTTCTTCAGCCCCTGGCACTGGAGGAGAGGGTCTTGACGTCATATTTGCATTTTATTTAAAAAAAAAATTTTTTTTTAACGTTTATTTATTTTTGAGACAGAGAGAGACAGAGCATGAACGGGGGAGGGGCAGAGAGAGAGGGAGACACAGAATCGGAAGCAGGCTCCAGGCTCTGAGTCATCAGCCCAGAGCCCGACGCGGGGCTCGAACTCACGGACCGTGAGATCATGACCTGAGCCTAAGTCGGATGCTCAACCGACCAAGCCACCCAGGCGCCCCCATATTTGCATTTTAAAGGTCCCCCTGTGGCTGTAGTGCGGGTAAGAGGCCAGAGGGGCTGCGGTGGGTGGGGGGAGACAGATGAGGAGCCCACTGGATGGTGGCCACCAGTCACATGGACTGGAACCATTTGAACCAAGAGTCGAATTATTCAGGGTCCTGAACAACAGGAACATCACCCGGAACGGAAAAGAATCAGTTCTTAGCGTGCAGTGTCAGGGGAGCTGGCGGGTAAGCGCTCTCCCATTTGCGAGGGTCTGACCAGCCTGTACCCGCCTTGTCCTAGGACATCCGTGGGAAGGGGCCGGGCACTGTTTCCAGCTCTTGGTGTGATGGGCACTGTAAGGTCTGTTACATACGAGCTCTGAATGCAGACAAGACACCTAAACGCTCAGATCCGCGGTCTCCTTGTTTGCACAATGGGATAATTGCAGCAGGTCAAAGTCTCGTGATTAGGGCTGAATGAGACAATGTGCGTCACTTGCCTACCCCGTTACCTGGCAAACAGTAGATACTCTGGGGTCTGATTTCCTCGGCTCTGTGGTTGTGAGACTCATCCACATTGTTGCCTGCACTGGGCCTTTTTTCATTCTCCATGCCGTATGGCATCCCCGCTGTGTGACTACCGTGCTTTATCCTGCGGTGTAGGTGGGCATTTGGATAGGTGCATGTCCGGGGCACTTACGAATAGTGGTGCTCACAGAACCTTCCAGTTTGTCTGCATTTGTGAGCATAAGTACACGTCTGTGTTGGGACTATACAGAGGGCAATCGTGGCACGCAGGGCATGAATGTAGTTTTAGGATATACTGACACATAGTCTTTCAGAATGTCGAATCAACTTACGCAGCCGTCGGCACCGAAGGGAGTTCCAGATCCTGCAAATCCCCAGCAGCCCTAGATATTGACAATTTTCACTTAGACTTCCTGGTGCCTGTGTGCCAGCCTCACATGGAGGGGTCAAATTGCATTTCACTGGAAACTGATGAGATTGAGCATATTTTCATTTGAGTTTTATCAATGGATATTCTCTTTTGTGAAATGTGTATTCACATCTTTGTCTATTTTCTCTGTCTCTCTCCCTCTGTAGACACAAGTTCTTTATTGGACATATGTATGCAGAAAGCATTTCCACTCTGTGGTTTATCATTTTATGGTGTCTATAGATGAGAAGATGTTCTTCCTTTTAAAGTAGCCATTTGGGGGCCGCCTGCGTGGCTCAGTCGGTTAAGCATCTGACTTCGACTCAGGTCATGATCTCGTGGTTTGTGGGTTCAAGCCCCGTGTCGGGCTCTGTGCCGACAGCTCAGAGCCTGGAGCCTGCCTCGGATTCTGTGTCTCCCTCTCTCTGGCCCTCCCCCACTCGTGCTCTGTCTGTCTCTCTCTCTCTGTGTCAAAAATAAATAAACATTAAAGAAAAAAAAAAAACATGCTGAGTGCCTGTCCAGCTCTAGCTCTCAGAGTGAATATTGTCACCATAATGTCAAGAGCCCAGGTAAACGCTCGGATCTCCACTCGCCTTCTGGGGAATGGGGAGGACTCCCCAGATCACCTCCGTGCCTCGTCCACACAAGGACCTAGAAATCAGAAATGGGGGTGTTGTAAGGGACAGTAGAGCAGCATCTAGTGGAAAGGAAGGACATTTGGAAGAGAAAGTTTCAGAGGCTGGGACAGAGGTTGGCGCAGAAGCCAGGAATGTGACCCGCATAAGCTGGCAGCCTCAGCACAGGAGGTCAGACAAGGTCCCCTTAACAGGACCCAGGACTCAGGGCCAGTGCGGGAGCAGCCTTCTCCCTGCCTCCCTCCCTCCTGGCCCCCCCAGGTGCCGGTCTCCAGGTCTGTGGGCTCAGAGGCCCATCTTCCCTGTTCTGCTCCATCTGTACTGTGTCCAGCTAAGGGTGCTGCCTCCGCTGCCCCCAAGTCCCCAGGGCTCAGGATGCCCGGGCAGGAGAGGGGTCTGTGCAGGGCGCAGCTGAGTCATCTCCACGGCTTGGGCCCCTGGTCAGCAGCTGGGCCTGCGTCCCCCTGACACCAGGTCTTTCCTTGGGTTTCTGTCTCTGCTGGTCTCTGCAGGGATGGTCACCATGCTGTCCTTTCCCCTTCCCCCACCCCCCTGCCCCCCTTGCACCCCTGCCCACAGCCCTCCCCCCTCCTCCTTCTGCCAAAAGCATCCAGAACAAACCAGTGTTCTCCCCTGTGTTTTGCCTGGGAGAGTGGTGAGAAGGGACAGTGCTATCAGGGTGGCGAAATAAACATTTGGTAGCAGAGGTCGTGAGGGTCTGGGGATCCTCAGGAAAATCTTGGGGCCGGTCACACTGCGGGTAAGGAGTGAGTGGACCATCTAAGAGGAGATGGGACTCTGTCCCCTGCCACTGCAGGGTCTAGGAATGGATGAGGAGTCCTAGATTTGGGGGAGGAAGGAAGGTGCAGGGAAGGTGCCCTCAGAGCCAGTACAACCCCTCCCTGCTGTCAGGCGGGCCTTAGCCCAGACTGCTTGGACGGTTACCCAGACCAACAGTCAGTGAAACACTGAGAGTCCCAGACTTCATTCAATAAACCACCAAAGCACCAGCTCAACGGGACACGTTCCCAGTTGGTTCACATTAGCTGCTCAGCCAGGGTTGGCCAGTTGAAGGGAACCTAATTCTTGGTAGAGCCGCCGTGTGACGGTTGGTTTGGGACGTCCTGGCTTCTGAGTCAGCTTGGGAGCCGAGCAGACGCCCGGCCACTGACGGTGCTCAGCCGGCCACTGGGGAAGGCTCCACACGAGGCGGCTGATGGTGTGAAGGTGTGGGGGCAGGATGTGCACGGCTGGGCTTCCCCTGCTCCTTCAGTGGGGCTTGGGTCAGGGATTGGTAGACACAGAGAAGAGGCCGAGCTGTGATTCAGGCCGCTCTTTTGGCTCAGACGCCTCCTCCAGGAGGAACGTTGGGGCAGGAGGAGTTGAGGATTGAAGGGAGGGAAGCCCTTGGTTCAGGAGTCGAGGGCATGACCCAAAGGACTTGCTTGGGGGTTCAGGGATCTCTGTCCCCGGGAACCCGTTGCATTCCTGTCCCAGATCCATCACTCATCGGTGTTGTGAATCTCTGAAGGTCTCTAAAGTTCCATGCCGGGAACTATAAGATAGGGGTCCCCAGGCCCTGCTCGGCCCACCCCACAGGGCTGACGTGGAGATCGCAGGAGATGACTACAGATATCCTTTAGGAGCTGTAAAGATCCTTCCCATGCAAAGGATGGAAAGGAAACCTCCACCCCCCGGCTCTGGAGCCATGCAACTCCCCTCTCTGGAGGCAGCCACCCCTTGAACACTTACAGAGCGTGTAGGGAAGTAACAGTCATCGTCTGAAGGCTTTACCTGTATTTAATCTTTTTTTTTTTTTTTTTTTAGCTTCGTACCGTAATATGAAACAGTAGGTTACACTGAAGTCTTCATAGGACAGTGCAGAGAAACTGAGGCACACAGGGATGGCCCAACCTTCCCGGCTTCATGTGGTCTCTAGTGGGACTTGAACCACTAGATGCCATCGGGCACCGACCCCATGCTCCCAGTCACGATGCGCTGCTGACTTTCTATAGTGCCTCATTTAAGGAAAGGTATTTCTCACAGCCTGTCTGCTGCATGGGTTTTGTTTTTTTTTTTTTTTTTTATGTTTACTTATTTTTGAGAGAGAGAGAGAGACAGAAAGAGACAGAGTGCAAGCAGGGAGGGCAGAGAAAGAGAGAGAGACACAGAATCTGAAGCAGGCTCCAGGCTCTGAGCTGTCGGCACAGAGCCTGACACGGGGCTCGAACCCACGAACTGTGAGATCATGACCTGAGCCGAAATCAAGAGTCGGATGCTTATTAATCAACGAAGCCACACAGATGCCCCCATTTCTATGTTTTTTTTTTAAATATATAATACCTGCTATCAACCAACCAGAATAGTCTCACTGCTCTAATAATCCCCTGGTTTCACCTGTTCACCCCTCCCTCTTTCCTTGAAACCCCTGGTCTTTTTAGTGTCCCTCCAGATCTGCCCTTTCCAAAATGTCATACAGTTGCAATCATGAACACTTCACGGTGACTTAGATGGGCCTTACTGGAAAGCCAAAAGGCTCTGTTTCTCATTTCTCTTCTGCTTCTCCCCATTGCCTTCCTTTTCCACCAAGGAAAACCCTGGTCATGATTATTAACTAACCGGCTCTGTAAGCCCCCCCTTCCTTGCCCAGTCAACCAAACCTGCCTAAGTCTCGACTAGCACCACTCATGACTGGTGTATCTTTCTAGATCCCCCGGAGGGCCTATCGAGGAAATTCCTCAGGACACGGCAGACGAAGAGGCTCCATCTAATGCCAAGGTAAGGTCTCCTGTCTATGTCTGAGATTGATATGTTGCTTTGGCGGTTTATTTCACGTTTGATTGATTTCACACGGGACGATCTGACAACGTATATTATAGATGGCATATGCAACTTCCATGGTGGGGAGAGTGTCAGTTGGGAGTCTCTCAACCACAGATACCTGAGTCAAGAAGGCACTCAAAAATGACAGCATCCATTCCAAACTGGACAGTAGTGAGCATCTTGGAATTTCTCTTCCTTGGAAAAGAATTTTATAATTGCCAATCAAAATGGACCTGAGACCTATTCTCCAGGAAAAGTCGGTGCCTTTCGGCATAAGTACATTTGCCGTACTCTTGCCTTTGGGTTCCCTTGAGTCAACTGCTTTTTCCCATCTGGTTTTCTAGAGTCACCAAGAGAACAAAACCCTCGTGCAAGCAGAATACAGTATGACCTGACTCTCACTGTGTTTTCATTTCTATGATCGCAGGGGGACTCAAGGGCCCGTGAAAATGGTATGTGTTTTAGAATCATTTACCTATGGAGGAAAAATCCTTAAGAAAGGAAAGGTGGGGCTTTCTGGCTGGTTTTAGTCTGGAAGGTTATCCCATTTCCAGCTTCCTGTTGGGAATGAGGAAAGGGGACGTCTCTGTAAGGACCGATTTTCCAGATAAAGAACCATGGCCAGTCCTACAGTCCCTGGGAACAGCCACGCTCCCTTATGCGGTGTGGGTCTGTGTGTATGGGCTTTAGGGGCGGGGGTCTCTGTGTGCGTCTGTGTGGCGTGAACGTGTGGTGTGGGCAGTGCCTGTGGGTAGGAGCACGTGTTTCCCTAGGAGACAGGCCCCACGTACACGTCACAGCGCCGGGTCCCTTTTCTCAGAGAGAACCCCATCACCCCGCACGCTTTGCATACATTGTCTTGTTCACCCCTCGCCACAGCTGTGCTGGCGTTGGCTTTCTCTCCCCGCCCCTCGGAGAGAGGAGCTGAGGTGCAGAGATGAAGGGCCCAAGCTCAGGAGCTACCATGCGGCGCCCAGGCCCGTGGCCGCAGCTCTGAACTCTGACCTGCACTCCTCACTCGCACTCGACGTGGGGCGAGGGCGTTACGGCATCTGGGAACATGCCTGGAGCGCCAGAGTCTACCCAGGTCCCCGATCCTGCCAGCCTTACAAGGTGGCCTCATCGGTCACGCAGCCCCCCCGCAGCCACAAGTGCCTTCAGCCGACTTCGGCACGGTCATTAGCGCGAAATGCACGGAGGAAGCCCTGTGCTCCCGGTCGGCCCACAGTTTCTGAGAAGTGTGAGGCCACCTCGGACAATGTAGGTCAACACCTGTCAGTGCTGGGGTCACTCCTCAGCCTCTGGCCCAAAGCAGGTAAGACTCGGGGAGATACTTTAGGGCATTTAATAATAGGATCACCACAAGCCCTGGAAGCGTTGGGTTGTGTGAGCCTAGTGGCCGGGGACAGTGACAAACAGGAACTCAATATGTGCTTCGTTATCAGCCCGGACTCTGCCTCTCTCTCCCTTCCCGCCCCTCTCCTTTGCCTCCTTCCTTCGCCAAGACGGGTGGCCCGGAACAGCTCAGTTCTTGCTTGTTAACCCGTTGCTGCCAGGCAGGCTGGGCCCGTGTCACGTCAAGCAGAACCCCCCGGCGTGAGCCCAGCAGCACCGCCAGTGACTGATGGTTACCCTGTGTCCTCCTAGCTGCCCCCCAAGGGCCTGGTGGAGGAGCATCCTGGGGACAAGGCCGAGGGAAAGGCCTCATCCAGTGCCAAGGTGAGCTGACCTGCCTTTGAGACACAAACCCTGCTTTCTAGGTTTCTTTCTTTCGGTTGAATTCATGTGTGAAAATGTGGGCATGCTCATCAGAGACGATATTTATCAGTTCCTTGTTGGGGATGGGTGTCGAGTCCCGCCAGTGACACCTGGTTCACGTGGCTGTTTGCAAAGGGCCACAGCAGCTCGTAGACTGTGTGGGGGCAGGACTTTCCTTAGCAGAAACCACCCCCATCGGATCAAGAATTTCACGATTGGCAACCGACATGTAGACTGTGTGGGGGCAGGACTTTCCTTAGCAGAACCCCCCCCCCCCCATCAGATCAAGAATTTCACGATTGGCAACCGACATGAACTTGAGAGGACGTGATCCAGGAATTTTCAGCAGCGTCCTCTATGCTGGCCTTGGGGGCTTCGACGGGAAGGTCTCTCAGCTAGGTCTCTAAAGTCCCCCAGAGGACACATGGGAGCGATCTGATCCTCATGCTTTTCTGTCATTGCAGGTGGTCTCGGGAGAAAGTGAAAATAGTAAGTTCTGCGGAGTCCCGCACTTGCTGGGGAAAGATCGAGGTGGTAAGAGACGCGGGGCTTTCCTGCTGGCTTTCATCGGGAACGCCACCCCGATTCTGGGTGCCTGCTGGGAACGGGGGCTGGGGATGTGGGGAACGAGGCTGACCCTACAGGGAAAGAACCGTGGCCATTTCTTCACAAGCGCTTTTGTTCCCTTTGGGTGGTGAGGGTTTGCGTGCATGGCGGTGGGCTCTTCCCTGTGTGAATCTAGGTGGTGTGGCTCTGAGTGTGTGTGTGTGTGTGTGTGTGTGTGTGTGTGTGTGTGTCTCCCTCGACTGGTGTCCCCTCCAAAAACACAGTTGACAACATCAGCTTCTAAGTGAAAATTCCCATCACCATTATTTCATGCAATTATATGTATTTCAAACTTGATCAAATTCTGCACTTTGAGTGTATGCTTATTAGCACTTGGGGGGAAATCCCGTGGCCAGCTAGGAAGGGTTCACAGCATTCTAAGCAGACAAAGCTGTTTGAGAATCACCCTTAATGGGTCAAGAACCACTTCATTTAATGATAGACCTCGCCTCTGAGCACGCTGTTCCCTTATCCCCAGGGCAGGTGGATCAGTTCTGATTAAAGAGAAGAAGCCCTAATGGTATCTAATTGGTCCCTGGGAAAAGGGAGACCAGAGAGGGTGATGGATTACAGGGGAATAGCACAGCCTGTGTGGATGGGGAGCCAGGCACTGAGACGAGGCCCTTGGCCCTAAGCCCCACGTACTGTCTCTCACGCCTCCACTGCCTGGGAACCACTTATGAGCAGGGATGGGGCAGGACGAGCCTGCATGGCTGGTGAGAGCACATCTCACATCTGGTGGCATCGACATCTTCCTAAAAGCCTGGGGAGAGGGGCGTCCTTCCCGTCCCAGCCTCTTCTCCGTCTATCCGACTCTTTCCTTCATCGACACTGGGGAGGGGCAGACAATGGAGTCAGGTCTCCTTTCTCCCACCCGGGACACATCAGCAAAGATGGAACCAGAGCCAGGCCAGACACAAGGAGGTTCCCAGGCCTGATCCACCTGGGCCAGGAGGGACCAGTTTGTACTTTTCACCTGCTTCTGGGGGTCACCTGACAACCAGTCCTTGTCTACACACCGTTGGCCAAGGGTTGTTTGGCTGGAAACACATCCATACGAAAGGGATCTCACCCCACGTGACCGGGGCAGCTGTAGAACATTCTAGTTGCAGAGGAGGTGAGAGGGGCTCAGGCTCCGGTGCACAGGGAGCTCAGCAAAGTGGTGGGGGTGATCCCAGGGTTAAGGTGGTCCTTGCTGTACCTTTTCCTGGCCCCGAGGACATCAGTTGGAGAGTTTGTCTGAAAGGTATTGGAATTCTCAGCTCCAAACCCTATCTGTGTCCTTCCTTCCACTCATGGGCACAGGAGCCCTAGCCCTGGGTGGTCACTACAAGGACACCGACAGCCTCTCCCTCATTCCTGCCCCCCACAGTGCTCCCTCTACAGTGAGGCCTGTTGGGCCTCACACTAAGCCAGGTGTCTGTCCCGGCTCTAGTCTGGATCAGAGAGAGAAGGGTAGGTTCCTGAGGACGGTGAGGTGTCCCCCCCACCCCTCCCCACTGCTCTGATCACATCCCTTACAAGCGGGGGGGGGGGGGGCGGGTATACTCTTCACTCTGACAAGTGGGCCCCTGCTGGGATTCCTCTAGGACTTGGTGGTGACCATCCTGAGTGTCCCCAGGGCCTCACGTAGTGCCTGGCACGTGTGCGTGAGCCCTGGAAGAACCTACGAATGAAAGATCAGATCAGGCCAGCAAATTCCTCTGCAGGAACCCTGAGGGCAGGAAGGTCCCGTCTTCCTCATGTTTAGAAGCTAGAGCTGCGCTATTGGGCCGGGGGTGACGGGGGGGGGGGGCAGCTACTAGCCAGACGTGCCGGCTCACGTTTAAATTACTTAAAGGAAGTTAAACATTCCATCCCTCATCACACTAGCCACAGTTCAGGTGCCCAGCAGGTGCATGTTTACAACAGAGAACATTTCCATCCTCACAGACGTCTCTCCTGGGCAGCTGCTCTGAGCCTGGCCCAGGGTCTGCTCGTGGAACCCACCTAACCCAACGTGTGTCCATCACAGGAAGGTCAATCTGGTCCGTCGCAGGTGACAGCCATGATCCCGTGCGGCTGGGGAAGTGCCAGGTGAAGGGGGATGCTCTCTCATTAAAGGTTTACAACTGCGGCCAATGTCTTGTTGAAGGGCTCTGACTCCCCCGAGCCCAGGGAAGGTCTGAGGACCCGGAGAAAGGGCAGGTGAGGCCGGGTGAGCCAGCGTGGCCTCAGTGGGAGCAGCAGGAACGGGGGAGCCCCTCTCTCTAATAACCTGCTTGCTCATGCTTGTGTCACTACCGATTGGATCGTCCACAGAAGACATGATTCGAGCAGCGAGGACGAAGAACCCGCAGGGAGGGAACAGCCCTCAGGTGCATCAGGAAACGGTTCCCGGGAGCAGTCAGGTTATACCTGCAGCTTTGGAGACTGAGGAAGGGGGGGTGTGAAATCAGAGAGAAAAGGAAATGTGTGTCCTTCTCGTATTTTAATGATGTAGGAATAAGAGCTGTCGTGTCTGTTGGCTTAGGGTGTACTGTTTTGAATCATCTTTTCTTGCTTTGTTATTTAAAGTTTCTCTTTCCCCCAAGACCGGCTCTTTTCTGCTCTGCCTCTGCCAAGCATCAAAGCCTCGGCGATGTTAGGCTCGCACGTCTTGGGAATCGAGCAGGGGCAGTTACTGGGTCGGGTTTGGTGCGACCTGTGACAGAGGCGGTCCGATGAGGCACTCTGTCACGCACACTTGAACTGGAGACAAAGCGCTTCCGTGTGAGCCGGGCGCTGGGGACCCGGGGACCCTCTCCCTCTGCACCTTCAGGTCACGGAGCAGCACCTCCATGGGCCACCCGCAGCTTTGCCCGTGGGTGAAAGGGCGCTCCCGGGGTGGGCATCACAGAGAATGTTCCCTCTCGGCCTCCTTCCTGCGCGTGCTCCCGGGACCTTCTGCAGAAGCGAGGTGAGAGGTGCTCCCTGGAGCACATTTCTCTCCTCCTCTCCTCATCCAAATCCTGGGTCCCTGGGCCAGAATAAATCCCGTACTTGCCTCCCTGTGAGAGAGACCTCTGTGCGGCTGTCCCGAGGCCCTCCCTCGTTGGCAGGAGTTCTAGAGGCCTGTGTGAAGGCTTCCGGGCCGGCCGCACACACTGGCTCTCACAGCCCCGCTGAGCTGTCTCCTAGGACTGAACAGGCCCAGGACAGAGGCTCTTGGCAGTGGGGCTGGGGTTCCTGCCCCTGTCACATCCCACTGCTCCAATGGGATTGCCAGCAGGCAATGGGCCTGCTCCCCACACCACGCTTATAGCCCACACTGTGATCTTTCTTGTGCCTGCCCGGGCCCTCCCAGTGCTCCTACTCCTCCCAGTGCTCAGGGCAAAGGCTGGCAGGCACAGGTGTTTCTGTGGCTGCACCCGTGGGTGTTTTCCCCTTGCTTCGCCTATAGACTGGGCCACTTTGGATGAATTACATTACCTCTAGTGTCATGGTCACCCTCCCTAAGGGGCTCAGGGACCCATGTGGAGGACAAGGTTGTGTGAACGTCCAGTGTCTCCCAAGTACCTAAGGTCGGAGCAGGCACAGGTCACATGATATGGGGAATTGGTGGTCACTCTCCACGGGCCCAGCACAACCATGAAGGTGCCCCTGGATTTGGCTGGATCGATTAGTTGATGGATTGACTGGTTAGGGAAGGTCGCAGTATACCCATGGTTGTGGTTCCACTGTCCCCATATTGGAGAAAACTACTAAGGTGGAGGCTGACCAGGAGACGGGAAATGGACAGGAATCAGGAGGCAGGAAGGAGGCCAGGTGGTCACCGGGGGAGGGAAATTGGGAGGCGGGCAGTGTCTTGCACACAAAGTCCTGGGGACAGTGACTGCCACTCGGAGGGATGGGGTGGCTCAGGCGCTGCTTCCTGGTCCCAGGTATGGAATCTGAGGGCTGGGAAGGACCTAGAGACCCTGGACCTGCTCCTCATCACATTGGAGAAAGGATCGGATCAGGGCTCCAGGGGGACTGCAGCCCTGAGGACAGAATTGCCATCTGGGGTTGGGGCAAATCCCGGGGGCAGCGGCCTGAGTTCTCACCTCACCCTGACCTCACCCTCCCTTCCCCAAGGCCACCCCATCACTGTCGCTGCCCTTGTGTGCGCAGAAGTCTGCTTTACAGATCCTGAGGACTAGGATGCAGACACCAGCCATCTGCATATAATTTACTTCCCACTTCCGGCTCTTTTCTATTTATTTCCTGCCCATAAATCTCCTGTGTGACTCTTCCCTGCTCTCTCTTTGGACGATTCTCATCCTGAAGGACCTGGTCCCATCCAGGCACGGGAGGTCCTCGCATCTCCAGTGTCTATACAATCTCCCCGCCACCCCCTCACCCACTTTCCCAGCAGCACCCTGGCTCCAGACCTGAGCTCTGCATGACTGAATCCTGCTGAGCAGCCTTGAGTGGTGGGCCAAGAGCAGGGCTGGAATGAGGAGGGCTGAGCCCACACCGCTGGAGGGCCCCCCTGGAAGCCTGGGTCTGCCCTGGCAGACCCCCTCTTGGTGCTCTCCTGCCCCAGAGAGGGGGTGGGGGCCTCTGGAATCACATGACTGTCTTCTGCCTTACAGCTACCAAGGTCACACAATTTTAAAAAAAAATTATTCCATCAGGAATCTGGTTCCAGAAATCCTCCTGTCCTGGACTCAAGAAAATGAATCAAGAAAGAAGGGGCATGGAGTGGAACAGGAGGAGGAAATGGAGTGCAGAGAGGCAGGAGGAAGGGCAGAAGGCAAGCAAGTGCCCTTCAGGGAAACTCAACCTCCAGGAGCACGCTGGGGTGGCTGTAAATGCGCATGACCTCTCGGGAGGACATGAAGGTCATGGCCACTGCCACAAGTGAATGTACTGACAACATTTCCCAGGGAGTGGACACCCTACATTTGCTGGACCGAGGCCTCCACTGGCTGCTGAATTTGGGAGACAGGGCTGGAGGCACCTGCTGGGCCACCATGTGCCGGACTGCAGGAGGAGCAGGTCACATCGTGTTCTTTGTGAAAAGTGTCCCTGGAGGGTTCAAGAACCCAGTTCTGCAGGACCCTATCCCGCCCAACCCTCTCAAGGTAAACAGGGAGCACTTCAGCCAATCAATATGGTGAGATAGTGCAGAGGTGGGCTCAAAGTCTCCCAGTTCAGGCTCCTGGGGAAGGGGTGAGGAGGACAGAGTCCCCGGAGCTCCCTGCCATGGTGGAGGGAGGCTCCCCTGGCCCAGCTCTGCAACCCCGTGGGCACATAGCAGCCCAGCATCAAGGAGGGGACACCACAGCCTCCAGTCCGGGCTGGGAGTTACCCAAGCCCTGGGGGCCCCTCAGCCTCTGAGGAGCCCTGTGGACGACCTGGTCACCTCATGGCACCATTTCTGAGGCTGGGATTCTATAGATTTTGCACATATATGTAAAAACCAAACAGAACAGAAAAATTTGAAGGAATCTCAATGCAGGGGAAACTTGGGATAGGTTAAGGAGTTAGGGTTACAAGTTACTTACATTCCTCTTTCCAATTTTGTAAATAAATATTACTTGCATTATATTTTAAAAAGCAGTGTCTTCTGTGACCTTACCTTGCCAGAATACACTAAAGCCATACAATTAATGATTTTAATATGAAGCGTAATGATTGTTTTTCATTGAAAGCCGTATGCAAAGTTTGGCGGGGTGTTAAGAAGGATTATAAGTGAGGGAAAGGAGGGGGGAGTTTCAGGTCTCTGTACATTGTGACTGTACAGGTGTCATGACGGGCTGTATTGCCTATTGGGGTGGTGGGCAGGGTCACCACTCTCACATTGTGTCATTAGCACACCTCCTCCTCACAGGTGGGCCTTGGCCTTTTCCTCCTGTAATTCCTTACATTAGGTTCCCCAACTGGAGCTTTGCATAGAGAGGAGCTCACCTGCCTTCCCCTGGGACAGTGGTAAAGCGTTCCTTGCCCACCAGAAAGTGTCTGGTCTATAAGGGTCACCTACATTTGATTGGACCTTGTGTTTCAACATCTTACTTAGCCGGGGCCAATTCCTACCTCCTGTCCCCGGATGTGAGTCACAGGACCCGAGACAGAACAGGTGCCTCACCTTGGACCTTCAGCATCCTTGAGTTAAGCTGTTGAGTAGTTCTCAACGGTGGCTCCAGGTTCTCGATCTTGGATGCCAGCTTTCCCAGCTGACCATTTGTCTTGATCTTTTCCTTCTGAGTGACCACAGATAGAATGGGCACAGCAAACCTTCCTCATGGAGCTCCTTCAGTCATGAATCAAAGCACTGGAGGCATCAAATAGTTCTTAAAAAGAAACGAAAGATGAGACATCACAACTGACACTATAGAAATGCACGGGGTTGGAAGAGACAGCGATAAACAACTATATGCCAACAGATGGGATAACCTACAGGAAATGGATACATTTCTAGAAGCATACAACCAACCGAGAATGAATCAAAAGGAGTAGAAAATATGAATAGCCACAACGTGCTACACATCAATACTCTACAATGAACAGCAGACACTGGCCCAAATGTCCCATACTGGTTGTCGCCTTTGAGTCATTTCACGTGTTGTTCCTTCTGCCTTATAGGGTCTGCCACTTCCCAGCAGTAGGTCCTGTGCAAGTTTCTCGGGCTCATTGACCTCAACTATCTCATGTATAGAATGGGAAACACATTGGTTGTAACACTTACCTCACAAGGTCATCATGAGGCTCAGATGACGTGTGAAAACGCTTTATAAACTGTAAAATCTTGTACCCACATGAGCTAACAGAGTATAAAACAATGAGTGTCAAGGGGTTAAGACAGGGAGGGAACTTATAAGATAGAAGTAACTGCTGTGGGGGACTGGTAGATGTGATTTTTGTTCTACATTCTGGTGAGAGAGGCTTTATAAAAGACCAAATGAATTAACAGAACATAATTGGGGTAAGGGATAGGAAAGAAGATAATTGAGAAAGGGAGGCCTGGATGCTCTGGAATCTTCTGAACTCTGGAGAGAGGAAAGTGTTTGTCTGTCATCCAACAGAGAGCCATTCCCCCAAGGAGGTGGGACAATTTTTGCTTGACCCAGATGGATTCAAATCTTGCCTCTGCCATTTTGACATTAGGACTCGGTTTCCTCATCCATAAAGTGGGCATAATAATGGTACCAATCTCAGAGAGTTGCTGAGATGCTTAAATTCATTCTTTTTTTTTTTTGTCATTCAAAAATACTTCTTAGTAACACAGCATTGGATTATATCCAAAGCATGAAATAAATGCGCATGAGTTCATATTGATATAAACAAATGAACAAACAAACAAATGGGGGAGAAGAGGCAAATTTTCCTTTAAAAGAATTCCAAATAATAGACTCCTCACTTCAGGAGATGAAGTCGAATCCTCCCCATCTCCCACCTCGAGCAAAGGAGGGCTGGATTTAGAACATGCTTCCAAATAACAGAGTATAGACAGGGAAACAGTGATTTAGCGGAGCAGCCTGGCACACACAACCTTAACTGAATGACAGAAGTCAGCAGCAGTGTCCTGTGAATCTCAGGCACCCCCCCCCCCACACCCTGCTGTTAAGGGACGAGAAGGCACAGAGGCACTTCACCTCTGTGGTATTCTTTCCAAAAACCCATACCCCCAGCCAACTCATGACAAGAAGATCAGACAAACCCAAATGAAGGCTCATACTCCAAAAGAGCTGACCAGTACCCTTCAAAACTGTCAAGGTCGTGAAAAACAAGACGGAGAAACTATCCCAGACCAGAGGACACTGGGTAAGCATGACAACTAAATGCAGCGTGGTGCCCTGGGTTGGATCCTGCACAGGGAACGGACATTAAGGCAGAAATTGGCAAAATCAAGTATGGAGTTTATCTAATGGAAATAAACAACAGCATTGTCTTCATTGTGACAAATGTACCATGGTAACGGGAGGTGATAACAATGGAAGAACCCAGGTAGGGGGGATACAGGAGCTATCTGTACTGCCTCTGCAACTTCCCTGCAATTTTAAAACTATTTCAAAACAGTTCATTTGAAAAAAAATAAAAGTAAAGAATCTTTCTTGAGAGCATCTGTTTATGGCCATGACGGTGTTGGGACTGGGGACCCAGCCGTGAGACAGATGTGGTCCCTCAATCTGGAATCTACAATGAGTGGGGATCCGGGAACAGATAAAGAAAATGTGATATGTTAAATGAAATATTGGGGTGCCTGGGTGGCTCAGTCTGTTAAGCGTCCGACTCTTGATTTCGGTTCAGGTTATGATCTTGCGGTCGTGAGATCGAGCCCCACGTCAGGCTCTGCGCTGACAGTGCGGAACTTGTTTGGGATTCTCTCTCTCTCTCTTTCTGCCTCTCTCTCTCTTTCAAAATAAATAAACATTAAAACATAATAAACTAGGGGCGCCTGGGCGGCTCAGTCGGTTAAGCGTCCGACTTCAGCTCAGGTCACGATCTCGCAGTCCGTGAGTTCGAGCCCCGCCTCAGGCTCTGGGCTGATGGCTCAGAGCCTGGAGCCTGCTTCCGATTCTGTGTCTCCCTCTCCCTCTTCCCCTCCCCCGTTCATGCTCTGTCTCTCTCTGTCTCAAAAATAAACTTAAAAAAAAAACATAATAAACTAAAATGGAATATTATTCAGCCACATTAAAAAAGGAAATCCATTTGCGACAACACAGATAAAGTTCAAAGGCATTATCCTACATGAAATAAGTCCGAGAAAGATAAATTCTGTATGATTTCATTTATATGTGGAATCATAAATAAATGAAACAAACAAACAAAAGAACTCACAGAAACAGAGAGTCGATTGGGGCAGTGGGAGTGGGGTGAGGGGGAATGCGCGAAGGTAGTCAAAGAGTACAAACTTCATCGTTGTAAGAGGAATGAATCCTGGGAATCTCATCTACAGCATGGTGACTACAGTTAACAATTCAGCTGACCCTCGAACAACATGGGCCTGGCCTGCGAGGGTCCACTTACATGCAGATTTTTTTTTTTTTTTTTGACAAATAAAGTACATTACCATAAAGTGTATTTTCTCTTATGATTTTCTTAATAACATTTTCTTTTCTCTAGATAGCTTTATTGTAAGAATACAATATGTAATGCATATAACATACAAGATATGTATGTGGTTGGCAGTTTGTTATCGGTAAGGCTTCCGGTCAAAGGAGGTTATTGGTGGTTTTCAGACGGTCAAAAGTTATACACAGGAGCGCCTGGGTGGCTCAGTCAGTTAAGCATCTGACTTTTGGTTTCGGCTCAGGTCATGATCTCATGGTTCATGAGTTCGAACTCCATGTCCAGCCCCACACGGGTAGCACAGAGCCTGCTTAGGATTCTCTCTCTCCCTCTTTCTCTGCCCACCCGCCCCCCTCATGCACATGCTCGCTGTCTCTCTCTCTCTCTCTCTCTCTCTCTCTTCCTCCCTCCCTCTCAAAATAAATAACTTTTTTTAAAGAAAAAAGGTATATCCAGATTTTCAACTGTGTGGGTAGGTCAGCGCCCCAACCTCTGCATTGTTCAAGGTCTACTGTATTGTATACTTGAAAGTTGCTGAAAGAGTGGATCTTACAAGCTCTCACCATACTCGAGAAAATATAACCATGAGATGATAGATATGTTAACTAACCCTACTATGGATGCATTAACTAACCTTACTATGGTAATCATTTCAAAATAAATAGGTATATCAAATCATTGCTTCATACACCTTAAACTTAGGCACTGTTATATGTCAGTCATACTTTAATAAAGCCAGAAGGAGGAGAAGGAGGAGAAGAAGAAGAGAAAGAAGGAAGAGGAGAAGGAGAAGGAGGGGGAGGAGTAGGAGGGAGAAGAGAAGGAGGAGAAGAAGGAGGAGGAGGCAAAGGAGAGGAAGAAGAGGAAGGAAAAGGAGGAGAAGAAAGACCTAAAGACAATCCCAAAGAAAATATACAGATGGCAAATAAGCTTATGAAAAGAGGCTCAACATCGTATCCTGGTGGGAACTAAAAATTGTACACTTTGTTGGCTTTTTTTTTTTAAAGTGTAAGTTTATTTATTTATTTTGAGAGAGAATCACACATGGGAGGGGTGGAGAGAGAGGGTAAGAGAGAATCCCAAGCAGGCTCCACACCGTCAGCACAGAGCCCAACACGGGGCTTGAACTCACAAACCGTGAGATCATAACCTGAGCCAAAGCCAAGACTCAGACGCTTCACTGACTGAGCCACGAGGGGCCCCAGAGATTTTTAAGGCAGAGACACTTTCCTGTATAATAGCGTTAATGGTGGATATGTGTCAAGCTGCATTCCTCAAAACCCATAGATAAACCCTAATGTAAACTACATACTTTAGGTAATAATAATGTATCAATACTGATTCATCAATTATAACAAATGCACCACACGAATGGAAGATATTAATTAGAGGTGTAACTGGGGCAGGGGGGGAGGGGTTGAGAAAGAGAAGGTAAATGGGAACTCTGTTTATTTAACAATTTTTCCATAGGCTTATACTGCTCTTAAAAACAGTCTATGGGGGCACCTGGGTGGCTCAGTCAGTTAAGTGTCCGACTTCAGCTCAGGTCATGATCTTGGGGTCTGTGGGTTCGAGCCCCACATCGGGCTCGGAGCCTGGAGCCTGCTTTGGGTTCTGTGTCTCCCTCTCTCTCTGCCCCTCTGCCCCTCGACCCTGTCTATCTCTCTCTCAAAAATAAATAAACATTTAAAAAATGTTTTTAAGTCTATTAATTTAAAAAATGCAAGGATGAGAAAAAGATATACCATGAAAACAAGAAAAAAAATGAACATAGGAAAAAAATAAGGAATACTCAGGTGCTTAGGGGAAGCAAGAAAGCAGGGGAAAAAAGAATGAAAAGCAAGAAAGCGTGTGCCCTGAAAACCCAGTTTACACCCGTTATCAGGTATACACAGAGGTGGTTCCAGTACTGACCGACTCCACACCAGCAGGGCTGGCCTCCATTTGGCGTGGTAAATCCTACCAAACTAAAAATGTTCCCTGGCCATCTGTCCTACTGAGAAGGCTGTGCACCGGTCGCCGCTGGTCATCAAGGGGAGAGAACCCGCGAGGATGTTCCGCCCTTGGACAAATGCTTCAAACGCTTGGTTTTACGTCTGAGCGATTTTTTGGCAACGGCTGGACTTGGGTGCCAGAAAGGCAGAGGGGAATCACTCGGCGTTACTTCAGCCCAGGCCACAAAGACGTGTATAATAATCCGAGACGTGCACTGACCTCAAGATCTTTCCGATTAACTTCAATCACCCTTCATTCAGCAAACAACCCAACAGGCGCTCGAGACCAAGCGGTGAGCAAGGGAACCCGGTCCGCCTTGCAAGCGAACTTCTCTCTCACATCCTGCCTTCTATGGAAGGCGCCTCCCAGACAGGAAGCTCGAGTTCAGGCCCAGCTCCTTGTAGCAGCAGACAGTAGTGATGGATGGAGGAGGCACGAAGACAAGGACGACGTCTGCCTGCAGGGATGAGGAAGGAGGCTCCCAAAGGACAACCGGGACTCAGCAGATGGAAGGAATGCGGGGTGCGCAGTAATGAGCTCATCACGAGAAGATCCGAAGGCCGGGATGTTTGGGGAAGTGGCAGCAACGATGAAAACACAGGTAGGAGAGTAATGAGAGACGAGGCAGGCTGAAATCGGAGACACCTTGAGCCACAACCCCACGAAGAAGCCTGAACTTTAACCACAGACGAGGAGGTAGGAAGCCACCGGAGGATTTCCGCAGGGGAACGACATGTTCCTGATGAACTTTTTTTTTTTTTTTTTTAAGACTTCATTTCCAACTAAGCTCTACACCCAACATGGGTCTCAAACTCACAACCCTGAGATCAAGAGTCCTGTGCTCTACTGACTGAGCCAGCCAGGCACCCCCAATGAACTTTTTCTGATCTAGAATTAATCTAAATCTTTCCCTGATCCTTTCACAGTTGGCTTTTAATTTACAGAACCAAAATATTGATGAGGATGTGACTTAAGGTCTATATAATTTCTAACTAGTAAGACTCCATTATGCATAAATTGGACATTAGCAAAATTTAATACTCTTGCGATTTAAAGGACATGATTTAAAAAGTGAAAAAAGCCACAATATAGAGAAAAATTTGAAAATCATGAATCTGATAAGAAACCTGTATCTAGAATAAAGAACAACTATGATTCAATTATAAAAAGACTTCAATTTTTTTTAAATCGCAATCCAAGCTAGTAAAGGATTATGGTAACAAAGTGACCTGTAAAGAAAAAAGGAATTTCACGTTCAGACCCAGGATGATACAACATGGAATATAAAGGAATGAATAAGTGGATTTAGGAGGAGAAAGAAGGAAGTGGCAGGAACCCTATACTAGAAAAGGCATCTTTGTAAAAGAAAAAAAAAAGACAAATGAACTGAACAATCTCCTCAAAGAAGATACAGAAATAGACATCAAGCATATGAAAAGATGTCCAACATCGTTAGCCATCAGAAAAAGACAAATCAGAACCACAGTGAGGTATCACCTCACAACCACCAGAGGGTGACTTGTCATCGAAAGAACAGATGAGCGTCAAGTGTTGGAGAGGAAGGCGAGCAATCACAGCCCACAGCGATCGATCGTCCAGGAAATGGTGCAGCCGCTTTGGAAAACAGTCTGGCAGGTGGGCGTTCAAATAGTGAAACAGTGTTACGGTGTGACCCAGTATACACTCAAGAGAAATGAAAATGCATATCCAAAACGTGCTCACCTTCAGCAGGGCGTCCAACCGGAGCCGCCCGCCTCCCGGAGGGATGCTGACCCGCTCCTCCCGCGCTCCCTCTGGTCTCGAGGAGGGATGCAGGTGTTGCGAGAGGAAGGCTGTTCCTTGGCAGGAACCCTGAACCCTTTCCACAAAGAGTGTCACTAGCTTCGTTGAAAAGGATTAAAGAGGGGTGGCCCAGTTGGTTAAGCCTGTGACTTCAGGTCAGGTCATGATCCCGCGGTTTGTGAGTTCGAGCCCCGCATCGGGTTCTGTGCTGGCAGCTCAGAGCCTGGAGCCTGCTTCGGATTCTGTGTTTCCTTCTCTCTCTGCCCCTCTCCCACTCATGCTCTGTCTCGAAAGGAAGAAAGAAAGAAAGAAAGAAAGAAAGAAAGAAAGAAAGAGAGAAAGAAGGAAAGAAAGAAGGAAAGAAGGAAAGGAAGAAAGAAAGAAAGAAGGAAAGAAAGAAGGAAAGAAAGAAAGAAAGAAAGAAAGAAAGAAAGAAAAGAAAAAAGATCCACAGTACCGTGGACACATCAGACCCCGTGTTGCTGACTCTGGGCTTGGCACTTTGCATGCTTTTCTCCCTCCCACAAAACCTGGAGTGGCCCGTGCAGCCAGAAGTCAGCTTCTCCTGGTCCCTCACCACACCTTAGCATCCGTATTTCCAAAACCCAGTCTCCTCCTCCTAGCCATGGCTTCCCCAGACGTGCCCCATACCTACGATCTCAATGAATGGCCAAATCTTATCCTTGCCGTTAACAAAAAAAAGAGAAGAAAAATCCTCCTGGCATTTTGTTGGCATTTTGTGGAAGGAGTTTGGATGAGGGCGGCTTTGACTTCATAACACCGACCCCGGCAAGTTTTTGCACACCCTGGGGATAAGGGAGACGTTGGCCTGGATGTGAGGAACAAAACGGCAAATGAAGGGTGTGTTTACCTTGGCTCTTAGAAAAGAAAGAGCTCAGTTCATCCTGGGCCTGGCCCTGAGTAGGGAAAGGGTTAACAGAGGCAGGCAGAGAAAAAGGACCCTCAAGAAGGCCCCAGCTCCTGGGGGGGGCAGGGAAGGCCAGCACCCTGGGAAACGCTCAAACTGAGAGTCAGTGAGTGATCTCCAGAGGGCGCTCGGCCCCACACTCAGCCCTTTTTTTCCTGATCACGTAAAAACAGAAAGAAAATTACAGCTGAGCAAATTCACTTTCGGTTTCCAAACCCAGTGAGCGAGGCCCGGGAAAGAACCGCCTCTGGGCCTGAGGCCGCCCGAGGAGGAATGGAATGTGTTCCCCCCGTCCTTTAGCCTTCCGGAGAAAGGCTAGACCCCTTACAGGGCAAGGCAGAAGCCCAGAGAATTCACCCCAAGGGGCAGCCTGGTCCTGTAGAGATGGAGCTCTTCCAGAACCTGTATGAGACCCCCGCAGACATGCTGTCCGCCTTTGTGGAGCGGAGCCTTCAGCCCGAGGGGGACTGGAAGGAGGAAGTGAAGGATGCCTGGCAGAGGATCGAACGTTTCTTCAGGGATCGATGCTTCCATGATGAGCTGGTTCTAGACCAGGAAGTCAGGGTGTTAAAGGTGGTGAAGGTGAGCCAGGGGAAACTTGAGTGGGGGACTTGAATCCCAAGCCCTGCGCTTGGAAACCATGTGACCTTGCGGGAGAGGTCATTTCATCTCTGGAAGCCTCATTACCCCCACCCCCCACCCCGTCTTTAACCTAGATTTGTTACAAGGAATAAATGAGTTAAAGCGTGGGTGTAGCAGGATTCTCGCAGAGAGAGTCGCGACACCCAGGCTTTTCTTTACAGGAAGCAACTTTATTCGTGCTGGCACTGATCACTTGGGTTCCTACGGGAAGAAGTGAGCCCCCAATGCCACGTGACGTAGTTTTTCATATATTTTTTACTTTTTTGTCTCCCATATATGGTAACACACAAATATGTAGTCTGGTTGAGTGGTTTCATGTTACAAGGTTGTGAGGGATGTTGTCATATATGCCTATAGCCAGGTTACCTTGAGGTGTTTTTTCCCCCTTAGGGAGGGGACCCTACCGCGTGGACAAGTGCTTTTAAACAGTAAATCATCCTATAAATCTGAGGGATGGTAAGGGATGATGATGATTATTTGAGATCAAGCTGGTTGCCAGGGTGGCAGGAAAAATATGGCTAAGCTTGCTGTCTCTCTCAAAATAAATAAATATTAAAAAAAAAAAATCTACCTAGCAATTAGGAGTACTTAATGGATTAAACGGACTGACCATGTAATTCAACACTCACTTATATCATGGTTTTTCCTGGAAAGTACTAAATTGTAATACAACTTTTAACATACCACCCTAAGTCAAAAGTGCCTTGACCATCAATCAGGCTAGGTTTTGCTAATTTCGCTAGATGGAAGATATCTATGAACCTAAAAAAAAATAATAAAGTAGCCAATTACCTTACCAGCAAAATAAGTTTATTCAGGAAAAACAAAGAATGGCAACTCAACACAGGCCAGCTTTGGCAAAACCATAATAAGCAAGTCCCACCGCAAAGTAGAGGAGGAACTTACCGGAAGGAAGAGGAAGGTGGGAGGGATTGTTCTGAAGGAAAAGCTGGTCAGAGTAATGAGACTTTCGCATTGGCTGAGTTGCAGGGGTAGTCGGTTCCTTGCAGAAAATGCAAACGTGCATCTTTTGGGGGGGCGGGGCACTGCAATTGATGTGTCTGTTTACAATTCTGTTGGGGTCTGTAATTGACAATTCCTGCAATTGATATTGAGTGGTACCGCTCCTCCTGCTGGCCTCCCCCTCTGGCCTCAGACCCCATTTTGTGAGGTTTCCCTTAATTTTCATATATCTAAAATTTACTTAAGTAAATCAGGCTTTGCCTTGGGGGTGGTATGGCTGCCAAAGGAAGGACCCGCGGCTTTAAGGAATTTTTTTTTTTTTTTAAGAATCTTTAAATAAAGGGTGGAAACCAAAGAGTCAGGGGTGTCACCAGCATAGCAGGAGCTTCCAAAATGGAAATCAAGAATTACAAACTCTCTACTTAAAAAGATACAAACTTTGCACCGCGGGGCTCTGCCTGTTCCACATAGCTGAACTTCCTGGAGGGACTGTAATGTATGCTTTCAGGACCGAAAACCAAAAAAAAAAAAAAAAAAAAGAAAACCAGAAATGGGACAATATTCTCTGAAGGGTGGGTTTGAAAGTGTTCAAGTATTTTAACACATGTCGCAAAAAGAGCTCTTTCATGAATTTGAAAGTGCTGTGTTTCCATTGGAGATGCACGTTGCATTTTCTACATGTCATTTATGTTACTTCGAATACCCCTGCCCTGAAGTTCCCATTCTCACTTTTAGGGGTATGTGTCAAGTGGAGACTATTTGAAGAAGAAGAAGGAAACAATCACTTTCCCTTTCCCTCTTGTTCTCTCAATGATCTTTATTTCCAGAAGTTTCAATACTCCTGGAATAACTATGTCCCAAGTATTTTGAGCTGTATCAGAAATGCCTAGAAGGAATGTTTATGGAGTTAAACGCCCTGTTTGGATAAACACTGGTAAACCAGCAACTGCAAAAAGGACACACGTTGGTAATGAATGTTTCTGTTTCTATGTGAGGAGGAAGGAAGAGGTTACATTGCACTAATTCAACACTTCCTTCTTTCTGCCTTTCTGGACCTTGGTAAGCACTAGATTTTCTAAGTTGCATCTAGTTTTCCTGATTCCGTCTATCTATATGGTGGTGAGAGTAATGTGACTTTCTTGAGTTACATGTACCGATACCATTGGATTTCCTACCATGAGTGACCTAGAGAGTCTTCTGGGACCAGCAGTAACTTTTGCAAAGATATCCCCTGCAGTGCTTGATCACGGCCATCCTTTGACATCTATATTCTTCCTTGTACTCTTCTGTTTCCTCAGGTCAAGGAACCCGATGCCAAAATCAAGGCTACATGGGAACCTGAGATCAAAATTACCTCGTAACTTTTTTAAATTTTTTTTCACATTTATTTATTATTGAACAGACAGAGCTTGAACAGGGGAGGGGCAGAGAAAGGGAGACACAGAATCTGAAGCAGGCTCCAGGCTCTGAACTGTCAGCACAGAGCCCAATGCGGGGCTCGAACCTGTGAACCTCAAGATCATGACCTGAGCTGAAGTCGGCCACTTAACCAGCTGAGCCACCCAGGCGCCCCAGCCTCATGTGATTTAAAAAAAAAAATTTTTTTTTTGTAGATTTATTTATTTTTGGTAGAGAGAGACAGAGCACAAGTGGGGGAGGGGCAGAGAGAGAAGGAGGCATGGAATCAGAAGCAGCCTCCAGGCCCGGAGCTGTCAACACAGAGCCTGACAAGGGGCTTGAACTCACGGGCTCAAACTCACAAACCACGAGATCATGACCTGAGCCTAAGTCAGATGCTTAACCGACTGAGCCACCCAGGCGCCCCTCATGATTTTTTTTAACGTTTATTTTTGAGAGAAGGAGAGAGAGACAGAGCGCGAGCAGAAGGGCAGAGAGTGAGAGAGGGAGACACAGAATCTGAAGCAGGCTCCAAGCTGTCAGCACAGAGCCTGATGTGGGGCTCGAACCCACGAACCGCGAGATCATGACCTGAGCTGAGGTCGGACGCTTAACCGACTGAGCCACCCAGGCGCCCCATGATTTTTAAAAATTATACAAGTAATTTCTGGCACCAACCTAGATGAAGTAAGGCTCTTACAAACTCTCACACAAATTATAGCTAAAACTCTGGACAGACATCAAAAAACAAGTGTTTAAGAACTCTGAAAAGTAAACAACATTAGGCCGATTTGGGACCGAAGTCAAAACTCAAATAACAACCTGTAACAAAGGTGGTTATAGTGGAGCAAACTAGCAGTACATGGAACAACAGGGATGGATGTCAAAAGCACTGTGCTCAGTGAAAACAAAAAAAGCCGGCTTCTAAAAAGTCCCATACAGTACAATTGCCTTTGTGTCCTTCTTGAAATGACAGCATTATGGAAATGGAAAACAAATTAGTGGTTTCTAGGGTTTAGAGATGGGGGGGGGGCAGGTGGTTAGGTCTCTAAAAGAGCAGAAGGAGGAAATACAATGAGATAGTTCTGTATCCTGATTTCAGTGGTGATTGTAGGAATCTACACATGCGTAAAATGTCTTAGAACTATGTGCCTTGCATCGATGTTGATTTCCTGGCTATATTTAGATAAGGTGTGATCGTTGGGAGGAAACTGCAGACCTGTCTAAACTATTTTCCTGCATACCTGTAGTTATTTCAAAATAAAAATCAATTTATTGTGCGGGGGAGAAGGGCCAGCCCCCTTCCCTGCCTACTGAAGGAGACCCCCAGATCCCCCTTCCTCAGAGCACATGTTCATTTCAGCGCTGATTACTCAGCCAAGGAGCAGAGACAGCCCCTCAGACGTAGCAACAACCCCTGGAATTTGGGAGTCTTTATTTTTCTTTTAACGTTTATGTATTTATTTTTGAGAGAGCGATAGAGAGTGAGTAGAGGAGGAGCAGAGAGGCCACAGAATCCCAAGCAGGCTCCACGCGGTCAGGACAGAGCTCGACGTGTGGCTCAAACCCACAAACCGTGAGATCATGACCTGAGCCGAAACCAAGAGTCAGATGCTAAACCAACTGAGCCACCCAAGCTCCCCGAAAACTGAGTCTTTAAAAATAACATTCCCCAGGACAGGGGAACAAATAAATAAACTTTATTTAAATATATATATATTTATACATAAGTGTGTGTGTGTGTATATATATATACATACATAAGTATATATATACATATTTATACATAAGTGTATACATATATATGTGTGTGTATATATATATATATATATATATATATATATATATAAACTTAACAATATATATAACATTCCATAGGACAGTGGCTGCCTTTCCACACTTTGGCGGAAGAGAACACATTTTCTCCTTCTCTTGTTGAGGTTTCTTTTGACCAAATATTAAGAACATGTAGTTTTCTAGTTCATTCCCTGCAACTGCATCGGCACTAAGTAGGGGGAAAGGACAAGGCCAGAGGAAGATCATTTGCAGGTGAGCTAAGGGCAGGCAGGACTTTCCGTCCTCAGTCCCCCTCCAGTAGGGGGACCCCATCCTCACTTTGTACCAGGATTTTGATGCTTGTCCATGACATCCGAATTCCTTTTCCCTGCTTCTTTCTTTTCCAGGAAAGATTTATTTAAAAAAAATTTTTTTAATGTTTATTTAATTTTGAGAGAGACAGACTGACAAACAGAGCGTGAGTGGGGGAGAGGCAGAGAGAGAGGTGGGGGGAGACGCAGAATCTGAAGCGGGCTTCAGGCTCTGAGCTGTCAGTACAGAGTCTGACGTGGGGCTCGAACTAACAAACGGCGACATCATGAGGCTCCCCCAGAAGGAGAGATTTGTGATGCATCTTTCAAGGCTACCGCTGTGCCTTGTTCTATGAACACATATGTTACCTACACACTGGAATTTCCAGCATCCCTGCATACCCACACATCCGCACACACAAAGTCCAAAAAATGTATTTGTGCATACGCACACAAAACATATGTACAAAATACATACGTAAGAGTATGGTTGTCTAGGCCAGAGCTGTCCAATAGAACTTTCCCGGTGATGGAAATGTTCTACACATGTGCCCCCCAATGTAATCATCACTCTCTGTGGGCGGCTGTTGAGCACTTGAAGTGAGGCTGGTGTGACTATGAAACTGAATTTATAAATTTCATTTCATTTAAATTTAAGTAGCCACAGGGGCACCCGGGTGGCTCAGTTGGTTGAGCGTCTGACTTCGGCTCAGGTCATGATCTCACAGTTGGTGGGTTTGAGCCCCACATCATCGGGCTCTGTGCTGACAGCTCAGAGCCTGGAGCCTGCTTCGGATTCTGTGTCTCCCTCTCTCTCTCTCTCTCTGCCCCTCCCCCACTCATACTCTGTCTCTCAAAAATAAACATACATTAAATTTAAGCAGCCACATGTGGCTCTTGGCTACCATGTTGGACGGCACGCAGTTAGGCATCGAACATCTCTGGAATGAGCTAGAAGAAGCTGGTAACTGTGGGGGCCTCTGCAGAAGGAGCTTAGGGCCTGAGGTACAGGAGGGTTTTACGTTTCGTTTATATTCTTTGAACTGTTTATCATGTACTTAATTTTTCTAAATGCATGAAAAGACGTGGTCGGCAAAGGCCACCATGTACGGAGGAAACCAGGAGCTCCTTTTGGTACCTGTGTAGACAGCCTAACATGAGGCCCCTGGCTTCACCCCAGCCTCAAAGCTTCAGTCCCCAGGGGAGGTGAAGCTCCAACATTACTGTCCTCCCCAGGGTGGATCCTCCGGGAAGGGAACGACGCTGAACTACAGCTCCGATGTGGACCTGGTCTTGTTCCTGAGCTGCTTCCCCAGCTTCCAAGACCAGGCAGAACACCGTGCATCTGTCATCAGTTTCATCGAGAAGAGACTGACTCAGTATGGCAGGAGCCTGGCCTACAGCATCACCATGGTCCCGCAGAGAGAGACGAACAGGGTCCCCCGCTCCCTGTCCTTCCACGTCCAGGCCAGGAAGAACAGTGAAGCCATTGGAGTGGATGTGCTCCCAGCCTATGACGCTCTAAGTAAAGACAACAATGGGGCGGGGCCAGAGAAACTAGGCAGGGGCCCTCCACCAACCTGGCCTTGGGGGAGGTTTGGGAAAGTGGAAGCCAGAGCGGGGAGAGTGGAGTTTGCCTTTTTTTCCCTGAAGGGCTGGGACTGGAGCTATACCTTGAAGATTAATTCCTTCCATAAACTCATGTGTTTCCACGTCCCGCTGCCGGGGAGCTAGGGAACTTCTGGATTCCCACCCAACCCAGAGAGGAGACTCTTCTCTGACCTTCCGGGAAACACCAGGGCAAGTAGGCACTTCAGGGTCTTTGGAGTTAGATTGGAATCTTTTTTTTCATGTTTCTTTATTTTTGACAGAGAGAACATGAGCAGGGGAGGGGCAGAGAGAGAGGGGGGGACAGAAGATCCCAAGAGGGCTCTGCAATGATAGTAGCAAGCCCGACACGGGGTTCGAACTCACCAACCATGAGATCATGACCTGAGCCAAAGCCGGTCTCTCAACCAACCGAGCCACCCAGGCGCCCCTAGGTCGGAATCATTCTTAAAGACAGGGCTCTTGGGGCATCTGGGTGGCTCAGTGGGTTAAGCGGCCAACTCTTGATTTTGGCTCAGGTCATGATCTCACGGTTTGTGAGATCAACCCCCAAGGCAGACTGTGTGCTGACAGTGTGGAGCCTGCTTGGGATTCTCTCTCTACCTCTCTCTCTGCCCACACACTCGCAAGTGTGTGCTCTCCCTCTCTCGAAATAAATAAATAAACTTAAAAAAACAAACAAACCAGGGCTCTTAATGTCTTCAAATTTTGGCACTAAGACTTACTAACTATACGACCTTGAGCAAGCTATCTAACACCTCCAAGACTCAATATACCAACCTGCCAAATGGCATAATGTCAGGTTGAACCATAGGAAATTGACAACATTTGACCACGCTTGAGCCTCAAAAAGGGCACTCCCTATGGTTCCACTTAATTTTACCTGCTGCATGGAGCTGTTCTAAGGATTCCGTGAGCTTCACCCAGTGTCTGACTCATGCTAAGTCTTTGGTCAATGGGAGCTCTTTAAAATCTATGTGACTTTTGAGGGGGCCACCAAACCCTCTAAGCTTCCGTTGGAAAATGGGAAACATAATGCTGTTCGTGCAGGAGACAATTCGTGTCCACTGGCTACCTCGTGGTTTTATTTCCCATCTTCCTCTCCTCAAAGAGTGGATTTTCTCACACAGGTTCTTTTGTCTCCCAGGAAATTTTTGCCCGGACTCGAAACCACCTCCGGAAATCTATGAAGATTTGATAACCAGTGGCGGCCACCCTGGGGAGTTCTCGCCAAGCTTCACAGAGTTGCAGAGGCACTTTGTGAAAAGTCGCCCTGTCAAGCTGAAGAACCTTCTGCGACTGATGAAACATTGGTACCTGCAGGTGTGGGGCTGGGCTGCCGGGCTGGGAGGTGCAGGGACAACAAGGAGGGCAGGTACATGCTAACATTTTTTTTTTTTTTTAAGAGAAAAAGATGGAAACAAGCCATCTCAGAATAGAGCTAAATAGGGACACCTGGGTGACTCAGTCGATTAAGCGTCCGACTTCGGCTCAGGTCACCATCTTGTAGTTCGTGAGTTCGAGCCCCACATTGGGCTCTGTGCCCGCAGCTCAGAGCCTGGAGCCTGCTTTGAATTCTGCGTCTCCCTCTCTCTCTGCCCCTCCCTGCCTCTGTCTCGCAAAAAACAAATAAATACTTTTAAAAAATTAAAAAAAAAGAATAGAGCTAAATAGTGTAGGCAGGTGATGTAATTGGAAACTGAATTGTAGGGAGTTGGACAGCATTTTGCATTATTGTGGCTGTTCTTTGGTGTTGCTCTATTCTGTTAACTTTTTTTTTTTTTTTTTTTTACATCCGAGTTAGTTAGCATATAGTGCAACAATGAGTCCAGGAGTAGATTCCTTAATGCCCCTTACCCATTTAGCCCATCCCCCCTCCCACAATCCCTCCCATAACTCTCTGTTTGTTCTCCATATTTAAGAGTCTCTTCTGTTTTGTCCCCTTCACTGTTTTTATATTATTTTTGTTTCCCTTCCCTTATGTTCATCCGTTTTGTCTCTTGAAGTCCTCCTATGAGTGAAGTCATATGATTTTAGTCTTTCTCTGACCAATTTCACTTAGCATAATACCCTCCAGTTCCATCCACGTAGTTGCAAATGGCAAGATTTCATTCTTTTTGCCGACTAATACCCCATTGTACATATATACCACATCTTCTTTATCCATTCATCCATCGATGGACATTTGGGCTCTTTCCATACTTTGGCTATTGTTGATAGTGCTGCTATAAACATTGGGGTGCATGTGTCCCTTCGAAACAGCACACCTATATCCCTTGGATAGGTACCTAGTAGTGCAATTGCTGGGTCGTAGAGTAGTTCTATTTTTCATTTTTTGAAGAACCTCCATACTGTTTTCCAGAGTGGCTGCACCAGTTTGCATTCCCACCAACAATGCAAAAGAGATCCTCTTTCTCTGCATCCCCGCCAACATCTGTTGTTGCCAGAGTTGGTAATGTTAGCCGTTCTGACAGGTGTGAGGTGGTGTCTCATTGTGGTTTTGATTTGTATTTGCCTGATGATGAGTGACGTTGAGCATCTTTTCATGTGTCTGTTGGCCATCTGGATGTCTTCTTTGGAGAAGTGTCTATTCATGTCTTTTGCCCATTTCTTCCCTGGGTTATTTGTTTTTTGGGTTTTGAGTTTGATAAGTTCTTTATAGATTTTGGATACTAACCCTTTATCTGATATGTCGTTTGCAATTATCTTCTCCCATTCCGTCAGTTGCCTTTTAGTTTTGCTGATTGTTGCCTTCTCTGTGCAGATATTCTCTTAACTTCTAACGCACCGTGCCTTGGTCACAGCCTCTTGGTTTCTAAAGGACAATTAAATGGTTCCTGACATGCACACATGTGATTTTCCACAGGCTTCAGACCTCAGGCATTTCATACAACAGTAAGAAGAAAGCTACCATGTATCAACCTTTTTTTTTTTTTAATTTTTTTAACGTTTATTCATTTTTTGAGAGAGAGAGACAGAGTGTGCGCAGGGGAGGGGCGGAGAGAGAGGGAGACACAGAATCCGAAGCAGGCTCCAGGCTCTGAGCTGTCAGCACAGAGTCCGACGCGGGGCTCAAACCCACAAACCGTGAGATCATGACCTGAGCCAAAGTCAGACGCTTCACCGACTGAGCCACCCAGGCGCCCCGCTATGTATCAACCATTAATTGTCTGCCGTGGTCTATGCTGAGTGCTCTGCATATTTTTTTCTCAGTCTTTCCAACAGCACTGTGATGTATATATTTTTCATTAGCCCCATTTCGGGGATGAAAAAGCCAAGGCTCAAGGGCTAAAGTTGGGCTGAGATTTGAACACAAAGGTGCCTGCCTGTGTGCTCTTAATCAACAATGCCACCTGGCTTTTTACAATAATAATTTATTTCATGGGGCTCCTGGGTGGCTCAGTCGGTTAAGTGTCCAACTCTTGATCTCTGCTCAGGTCATGATCTCATGGTTCATGGGTTTGAGCCTCGCATCAGGCTCTGCACTGGCAGTGTAGGGGGTGCTTAGGATTCTCTCTCCCTCTCTCTCTGCTCTTCCCCCGCTCTCTCACTCTCTCTCTCTTTCAAAATAAATTAAAAACATTTAAAATAATAATAATAATTTTTTTCATAATCATAATTTTCATAATAACAATTATTTTTTCTGATTATTTGTATGTTACATTGGGCTCATGAAAAATTCAAGTGATGAAAAAAAAAGCATAAGAGAGAAGGCAAAATTTACATGAAACGCGGGGTGCTTGGGTGGCTCAGATGGTTGAGTGTCCGACCTCGGCTCAGGTCATGGTCTCACAGTTCCTGGGTTCGAGCCCCACATCGGGCTCTGTGCTGTCAGCTCAAAGCCTTGAGCCTGCTTCAGATTCTGTGTGTTTCTCTTTGCCCCTCCCCCACTCATGCTCTGTCTCTCTCTCAAAAATATATAAACATTAAAAAAAAATCTGTTAAATTTACATGAGATGTGTGAGATGATACTAATAACATTTTTGGAGACTATGCCTTACGCCCCTCTTTGTATCTGTGTTCACACAGCTCATGCCTGGAGCTTACTTAAGTGGAATCCTATCACGTGTACTCTTTCTATGGTACACTCTTTACAAAAACGCATTTGCTTACGGACCTTTGGAGTTGAACTTTGGGGACTTAACCTGTTCATGTATTTTGCATCTTCTCCCACTGGGACATTTTCTTATCAATTGAAAGACCTTTTTGTAAATATTTACCATTATTTCTCATGTGTTGCAAATATTTTTACCAATCGACCGCTCCTCTGTGGACCTTAGTTATCGTATCTTTGGCAATACAATTATTTCTAATTTTTACACTACACAAACAGGGCTGACTTTTCTGGGTTGTCGTTTTTCTATCTTGCTGGCAGTGTGTAGGTGGTCTTTTAATTTTCTTCTCATATGTCTCATATATATTTTTTACTCCATTTGCAATCTATTTTGGTATTTGGTGTGACAGTGGGACCATCTTTATTTTCCTCCAAATTGGCTGACAAGTTACGCCAGCATCATTTGTTGGATTATGCGTTTTTTTCCCATTGTTCATCACCCTTACCGGTTGTTAAATTTCTGTATCCACTGGGCACTCTGTTCTGTTACACTTGGCTACGGTTTATACTGACACCAAAAACACACCATTTGGGGGACAACTGCTTTCTAAGTCATATCTGAGAAAACAAATACCAACCTCTCTGTTTTTCTTTTTCATAATTTTCTTGGGTCTCCTAAGCATTTATTCCTGTGTTTGAATCTTAAGATCATTTTTCTCCCACTAAAAAACACCAGTGGGATGCTAATTGTAATTACAATAAATTTCTAAATTAATTTTTGAGGAACTGAAAATTTCCCATGATTACACCTTCTCTATCTTTCAGTTTGTTCCGATTTTGTTGTATGTTTTCAGTGTGTCGATGTGTTTTTGTTTTTATTTGGCTCCCATATACACTATATTATATGGCCTCCCCCATTCCGACTCACTGGCCCAGAAGGTCCATGAGAGGCCTCGGTTTCCTCTTTCGTTGAAATTTTGATGGCCCCAGGACATAATCCATCTAGAGCCCAAGCTGCTGGGCTCATTTCAGGTTTCATGGATGTGCTACATAATCCAGAGGTAAAATGGAGTTGACAAAATAGTTATTTCATTTCTTTATTTTTATGCAAGCTCTATACCCAACATGGGGCTTGAACTCACAACCCTAAGATCAAGAGTCAGTGCTCCACTGGCTGACCCAGCCAGGCACCCCTGAAGTTGACAGAATGTTACTGGGACCTGGAAGCAGAACTGGAAACTCCCAGTTGCCAGGGTCGCAATCTCATATCCATTCTCTCTGTCTCTCTCCCTCCTTCCCTCTCTCTTTCCCTCTCCCCACCCCTCAACCCTGCAGTACTTGAAACCTAAATATCGAAACAAAGCATTGCCCGCAAAGTACGCGCTGGAGCTACTGACCATCTACGCCTGGGAAATAGGTACAGATGAAAGTGAGAACTTCAACCTGGATGAAGGGTTTAGAGCCGTGATGGAACTCCTCATAGATTATGAAGACATCTGCGTCTATTGGACCAAGTACTATGATTTCCAAAATGAGACTGTCAGAATCTACATCAAACAACAGTTGAAGGAATGCAGGTGAGTATTACTTTCGGCTGCAAGGAATAGAAAGCCCAACTCACGCGAGTTTCAAAATAAGGGGAACTTACTGGCTTTTGTAACTGAGAAGTCCAGAGATGAATGGAGCTTCAGGTGTGATGTGATCCAGATGTTCACTATGTCCTCAGGGTCCCATCCTGTGAAATCTGCCCTTCCCGGGGAGGTTTACCTTGGAATTCAGGCTCATCTCTTCATGACTTCCATCTTTTCTAGTCTTCTCATCTGAACTCCTTCCTTCCACTGCAAGAGGGAGTACGCCTTTGTCCTAGGATTCTAAGCAAAACCCCCGAGGCTCACTCTGATTGGGTTACAGTTTGTAACCTAATCCAATCAGGAACCGAGAACTTGAGCTTGCAGGAAGGCTTCCCTTCACACAAGCATGTACGATCCCATAGACTTGAGTGACAGAGGCCAGGATCCTAAGTGTGATGGAGATCCACTCCCTTTCTCTCTCCCAGGCCAGTGATCCTGGACCCAGCTGACCCTACCAACAACCTGGGAAAGGAAAAGAGATGGGACCTGGTGGCCAGAGAGGCTGCTCACTGCCTGAGGCAGGCCTGCTGTAGGAATGAAGACCCCAGCCAGGGCTGGCATGTACAGGTACAGTCCCTGTCCCCAACCCCCAGTCATGATTCAATGATGACCGCATGTCAACTCCCCAAGAATCCCCTCAAGGGGCACCTGGGTGGCTCAGGTCATGCATGATCTTGCGGTTCATGAGTTTGAGCCCCTCTGAGCTGTCAGCACAGAGCCTGGAGCCTGCTTCTGATTCTGTGTCTCCTTCTCCGTCTGCCCCTCCCCTGCTTGCACTCTGTCTCTGTCTCTCTCTCTCTCTCTCTCTCTCTCTCTCTCTCAAAAACAAATAAGCATTTAAAAGAGAGAGAGAGAGAGAGAGAGAGAGGGATCAGGGCACCTGGGTGGCTTAGTCGGTTAAGCGTCCAACTCTTGGTTTCAGCTCAAGTCACGATGTCACCGTTCATGAGTTCAAGCCCCACATCGGGCTCCGTGCTGACAGTGCAGAGCCTGCTAAGGATTCTCTCTCTCCCTCTCTCTGTCCCTCCCCCACTCACTGTCTCTAGCTCTCTCCAAATAAGTTAATACGTTTAAAACTTTTTTTAACATTAATAAAAAAGAAAAAAATGTAAAAAAAAAAAAAAAGAAAGAGAAAGAGACTTAATAGATGCAACCAAAACAGTCAGTGAGGAACATAGGATTTGACCACAGACGACGATACCAGTGGTGAAGGCCCCTGGGCACAGCTTTTCCTGCACCATCATAGCAGTCTTGGGTCTGAACACTACATAGGAATCCAGGCTTCAAAGACCCGGACTATTAGCTCATCTGAGAGCTAATCTCCCCAACCTGCCACTCCCAGAGAAATCTTGTTGCCCCTCCCACATGTCACATCTCGCGGGAAAATTCTGAGGCTGGCCTCAAAGGCAGATCTGCGTAACCATCTAACATAAACTCCAAACCAGGATATTTTTGAGCATGAGATGGGGTGAGGCTAATTATGCCAGGACAAGGCGCATACACCTGGACTGCCCTAGACCAACAGGAACATCGGGTCACCCTGGATTAACAGCTGTGTCATGCATGATGCAGTGAATGAAAGTATCGTAGTTTTTATGACCACTACCCACCCTACTGAAAGATTCTTTAGGCCGCTCCCAGACTTTTGCCATAACAGTGAATATCCTTGAACATATGGCCCAGTGCCTGACATCTGTTAGGTTATTTAACCTAGAACAACCCTATGATGCACCTGTGGGGTAGGCGCAAATGTTATCCCCGTGTGACAGGTGGGGACTCTCAATGATGCCACACAGGAAGAGTGGCTCTTTGGAGAACGGTTGCCACTTGTTACTCTGATCAGGGTGAGTCACAGGACAGAGGGCGACCGAATGTTCTGTTTTGCCTGGGACAGTCCTGGTGTATACCCGTTGGCTGCGATAATCATCGATAGCCCCTTTTTCTACTCCAAGTGTCTTGGTAGGCGATACATCATATCATCGGTAGACAAGAAGAGGAGGATTTGGAGGCAACAGCCACGACCATCACATATCCTTGTCTGCTCCTCCTTCCCTTCCAGCCAGCAAGAGAGGTCCAGGTGATGGTGAAAAAGACAGGAGAGGAGGCCTGGATATTGTCGGTGGACCCCTACAGTCCCATCTGGAAGATGAAAACGGAGATCAAGAGGACGTTTGGCCTCAGAGGGCAACAGCGTCTCTCCTTCCAGGAGCCGGGAGGGGAACGGCAGCTGCTCAGTAGCCAGCGGACGTTAGCCCATTACGGGATCTTCTCTAAGGTTAGCATCCGGGTGCTGGAGACCTTCCCTCCCGAGATCCAGGTCTTCGTGAAGAACTCTAGCGGCCAGAGCAAGCCTTATGCCATCCACCCTGACGACTCTATCTATGCCTTGAAAGAGAAGATTGAGGAGGCTGAAGGACCTTACGTGGAGGATCAGATACTAAAGTTCCAGAATCGGAAACTGAGGAATCACTGCAGCCTCTCAGACCTGCAGATCAAAGACTGTGACACCATCATGCTCATTAGGAGAAGCCACAGGCCCCTAGGAGTGCCCACGGTCGGGTTGTACATGATTTAGACTTCTATGGCCCTCTTCCCCCACCCACCCCCTTCTACCCAGGCCACTGTGATTTTCTGAAGCATAAATATGAATAGACCCTTCCCCTGCATGAAGTCCTCCAATGGCCCTATTACCTATGTAATAAAGTTCAAGTTCTTTTGCTTGGCATTCAAGGTCCTTGACAATTTAGCCCTTGCTCACCTCTTAATCTCGCCTCACCACTCTCAAAACACACCAGATGTGCCCAAACCCTTGCATCTCCAGAGCACTGAATGCCGGATCATACCTCCATGACTGTGAATCAACTATTCCTTTCCCCATGCTTTCGTCTTTCAACACGCACATCTCTAAGTCAATCTCCAAGTGTGGACCCCAGACCAGCAGAATTGGCATATCCCCTGGGAACATCTTAGAAATGAGATTTCTCAACAACTATGTCGGATTCACCCGAGCCAGTTCTTGGTGGTGGGACTCAGCCACCTGTGTCTTAACAAGCCTTCCAAGTCATTTTCTGCCCCTACACCCAGGTCAGACCTTCCGTGAAAGCACTTGGGACCCTCATTGTGTTCCCATGTGGGGATCATAAGTCTCCCTGATTTAAAGAGACTTGACAAGAGCTTTATTCCTGTGTCCCCGTGGTCTAGAATGCTGCTGGCCTGATGTACGTGTTCAGCACGTACTTGCTGAACAAACAAACGAACCAAAGAATGACTTTGAATTCTTCCCTATTATCTTCCTGACGGTCTCAAGCCAGTTCTGTTTTGGAGACCACGTGGTTTGGAATGCTCCCCCACCCGTCCCCCAGCTACGTCTCATTCTTTGAGATTGCCCATTCTCCCCCATACAAGCCCGGTGCTGGAGTCGTAGACCATTCCATGCTCCTACCCAATAGCTTCACTCATCTGTCCAAACCCAACCACCCAAAGGAATCAGCTGACCCAGCATAGAATCCATCTATTGGCTCTACTTCGCCTATCAGATTTTGAGTCCTGGTGGGTGGGACCAGTTCCCAGTATAGTTAAATAAGGGTGAACATCTAAGCAGAAATGCAGTCAGAACAGATCAGCCTCAGCTCAAGTCTACAGGTGAGTAAAAAGACACCCCTCCACGCAGACAATGGAGCACTGGAGCCACGCATAGCAAGAGAGAATCCAAAGCCCTTACACAGGCCCAGGGAGAGACACTGCGGGGGGGCTGTTAGACCTGCCCTTTTAAAAAAATCGGGCGCCTGGGTGGCTCAGTCGGTTGAGCGTCTGACTTCGGCTCAGGTCATGATCTCACAGTTCGTGGGTTCGAGCCCCGCGTCGGGCTCTGTGCTGACAGCTCAGAGCCTGGAGCCTGTTTCAGATTCTGTGTCTCCCTCTCTCTCTGCCCCTCCCCCACTTGCACTCTGTCTCTCTCTGTCTCAAAAATAAATAAACATTACAAAAAAAAATCGAATCCCCCCCCCAACCTTTCATCAGTCTAAATTGAACAGATCACAGCGGATCAGGTGTGCCCCAAAACCTTGACTAAGGTCTGCTTCTGCAGCTCAGTAAAATTCTTTTTCTCTGTTCTTCACTAAATTCATAGTTCCATGCGTCGACATGGCATTGACATCAAGATTCTCTACCACCATGATGTCATTGGATCCCTATCCCTCCCCCCCTCCAACCCCGGAAGTTAGATGGAGGAGTAGGATTAACACCTTCTCTCCTGTTTTACAGGTGAGAATCCTGAGGGTTAGAGGCATTCCACAACACGCCCTTCCCAGCCTTTCCCGACTCAGTTAAGGACAATTCCATCCTTCCAGTTGTTAAACCCAAAGCTTCCAAGTGGTCCTTGAGTCTAGTCTTTGTCTCACATCATATTCTATCCATTAGCAAGACTTGTTTATATTCAAAATATACGCAGGGAAATGATGTCATGTCTAGGATTCACATTTAAATAACACAGGAGAGGGGCACCTGGGCAGCTCAGACAGTTAAGCGTCCGACTTTGGCTCAGGTCAGAATCTCGCGGTTTCGTGAGTTGGAGCCCCGCATCCGACTCTGTGACCACAGCGTGGAGCCTGCATGGGATTCTCTCTCTCTCCCTCTCTCTGTGTCCCAACCCCATTCGCGCTGTCTCTGCCTCTCTCAGAATAAATAAACTTAAAAAAAAAAAAAAAAAGTCAGACCATGTCACTCCTCTGCTTGAAACTCTCCAGTGGCTCCCCATTTCATTCAGAGTAAAAGTCAGGCTCACTGGTCTTGAAGATCCCATAGCATTTACTCCCCACCCTTTGCCACTTAAACCTCATCCCCTCCCACTCCTCCCCTTTGGTCATTCCCTTCCAGTCATGCTGTTATTCCTCAAACCCACCAGGCACACTGATACCACAGGACCTTTGCACCTGCTGCTCCTGCCACGAATGAGCCTCTTCCCTCTAGCATATATGTGGCTCACTCTTCGCCTCCTTCATGTCTTTGCTCAAATATCTCCTTTTCAGGCCTTTCCAACCACGTCATTTAAGACCAAACATCTAAACAGTCATACACACACACATACCGGGTACCTCTTAACCTCTTGCTTTGCTCTGTTTTTCTCCTTAGCATTTCTCACCATCTTATTTACTATAAAATTTGACATAGTTATCCTGTTTATTGTCTGTCTCCACCATCAGAATGCAAGCCCTCTGCAGGCAGGGATTTTTGTCTCTTCGCTGCTGTATCCCCAGCACCTGCCTGGCACGTAGTAGCTAATCAATATTTGTTGAATAAATGAATGAATGGCCAAGATTCGACTCCTGCCCAACTGTCCAGGCCCATCCCTCTCCTCTCCCCCCACTTTACCTTCTGTGCCAACACATAGTTGACAGCTGAGTCCCTGGCACACACCGGGATCGTCCGGACTTTTACTTTGTTCTTGGAACGCCCTCTCCCTTCTGGCCGCATCCCCGGTCTTTGAAGGCTCACACTGGACTCTCAGAGTCTCTTGTCCGGCTCCCCTACTGCTCTGGGAGCCCCTGGGACAGGAACTACATCTCATTGTCTTTTTAACACAGCATCTGGCACCTAGCAGGCATTCAATAGGTGTTTAGTGACTGAATCATAATATTTGCATTTACCGGGCGCTTTCTGTGCTCAATGCTCAGTGCTTCATCTGCACAACCTCCTAGGGGGTGGGTTAGCATTATTTTTTACAGATGAATTATGCGAGGGTCACAGAAGTTAAGAGTGTGGCGGGCAGTCTATTCTGCCGGACTCTGGGGTTCCCCTGGCTCACCCTGACCGACCACCAACCGACCGTGAGCAAGTCCCTTGTCTTTCTGAGCCTCATTTTTGTGTGACAAGAGGGGGTGGCCGGGCCGATGGATGCCATCCCTCTGACCTACTGGGAGAGTTGCCTCCTCTGGGGCCAAACCCAAGCCAATTTCAGTTTCCAAACGTCATGAAAGGGAAACTCTAGAAACTCTAAAAGCTGAGAATCGAAACCAACAGCAAAAAGGTGGACTGGAAGCCAAGCATTTTAAGGTGGCCCCAGATCTCCCAGCTTGGCTCGCTGTCCCTCAGTGTCCTCGCCGCGGCAAGGGGTCTCCAAGAAGAGGAACCCAGGTCAGCCCAGACACCCCTGGTTCCGTCTCCTCTCTGGTCCCTTTATCCCACAGGACGCTGGCAGTCAGCCGAGGGGGAGCCCCCTTAAAGAAGTGGGTGTGTGCAGGGAGCTGGGTAGGTGCCTGGCTATAAATCTGTGCCCCAGTGGTACTCTCCTCATTCAGAGATGGCGCTGACCCCAGAGCTCTATGACACCCCTGCCTCCCGGCTGGACTCCTTCGTGACTCAGTGGCTGCAGCCCAGCCGGGACTGGAAAGAAGAGGTCCTGGAGGCCGTGCGGACGGTGCAAAAATTCCTGAGGGAAGAGCACTTTGAGGGGGAGCATGGTCTGGACCAGGAAGCGCGGGTGCTGAAGGTGGTCAAGGTGAGATTAGTCCCTCCCATCCACAGGCCAGGGCCCGGCAAAGGCAGCATGGGGGTCCTCGCGTCAGAGGATGCTTGGGGACGTCTCGCCTCGTTATCCTCAGCCCGCGCTGCTGACACGTCAGGACACCCCAGCTAGCCGCGTGCACCCTGTAGTACGTACGTACTGTCTGCCTTGAGCCGAACAAGCCTGATAAGGAAACTAGTGATAGCCCAAACCCTTAACATACCCTGTCTCTAATCCACGCACCCTGTGAGGTATGCACTGTCCTTTGCCCATTTTACAGATGAGCACAACGGAGGCTTAAGGTTCCTAGTGACCAAATGCAATGCGAGGTCTCCGATTGGATCCAGGTGTGAAATAGACCATCTGGAAAATAACAGTGTGGGGACAATTAAGGACATTTTAATACAGCCTGGAGATTAGGTCATCTAAGACAGCCATCGTTGACTTTATTAGGTGTAACAGTTTGGCGGTTATGGGGGGAAATGTGCTCCCTAAAGTATTCAGGGAAAAAGTATCTGTAATCTGCTTTAAAGTGTTTTTTTGTTGTTGTTGTTGTTTTGTTTTGTTTTCATTTTTTTTCAATATATGAAATTTATTGTCAAATTGGTTTCCATACAACACCCAGTGCTCATCCCAAAAGGTGCCCTCAGTTTGTTCTCAGTTTTTAAGAGTCTCTTATGCTTTGGCTCTCTGCTTTAAAGTGTTTTTGATGATGCAAATGTGGCGAGAAGTGTAAACCTGTTGAATCTCACTGGCTGGATCTATGAGTGCTCGTTGTGTTCTCTTTCTATTTTTCTACGTTTTAAGTTTTAGATGAAAAAAGTTTTCTTAGATGAACATAAGGGAAGGGAAACAAAAATAATGTAAAACCAGTGAGGGGGACAAAACAGAAAAGACTCATAAATATGGAGAACAAACTGAGGGTTACGGGGGGGTTGTGGGAGGGGGGGATGGGCTAAATGGGTAAAGGGCACTAAGGAATCTACTCCTAAAATCATTGTTGCACTATATGCTAACTAATTTGGATGTAAATTAAAAAAAAATTTAAATGAAGCCTTCAAAAGAAAGAAAATAACCTTAAAAAAAAAAAAAGAAGTTTTCTTTAACGGAAGCTCAGAGAGGCGAGGTGACTTACCCAAGGTCACACAGCTAGTGGGTGGGGCCGGGATTTGAACCAGGATCTATCTGATTCCACAGCCGGGGCTCCAGGCTGCCCTCACTGAGATGTCCCCCCAAGCCCTTCCTTCAGCTGCTTCTTGACCTGGCTAGAGTCAAAATTCAAGAAGGTCAAAGCGAGAAAGGCCCTGGAGAATCAGACAGTCTCAGCCACACCTTTGTTTAAAAATGAAGGAAACTGAAGCACAGAGAGGGTGATAGGTGTCCCAAGTTCACACAGAGAGCTAGTGGCAAAAGCAAGACTAGAATTAGGGCACCTGACTTCCAGCCCAGTGCTCTAGTCCTGTCTCCAGGGGCAGCCACCCCAGGGAAGGATTTGGAAATCTCAGGTCCCTAGCCCTTCCTTACACCCACCCCTAGCGCCTAGAGCCTGAGGCCGTATGATTTCCACAGACAAGGGTTTGACTCTTGGCATGTTTTCTTTACCAGCTGCGTGATCTTAACTCCTCTTCTCTCTCAAGCTTCTGTCTCCTCATCACCATTTCCTCCTTGTCCAGCAAAAGCTAAAAGCTAAAAGATTAGCACCTGGGGGCACCTGGGTGGCTCAGTCGGTTAAGCATCCGACTTCAGCTCAGGCCATGATCTTACGGTTCGTGGGTTCGAGCCCCGCGTTGGGTTCCGTGCTGACAGCTCAGAGCCTGGAGCCTGCTTCGGATTCTGTGTCTCCCCCTCTCTCTGCCCCTCCCCCACTCATGCCCTGTCTCTCAAAAATAAACAAACATTAAAAAAAAATTAGCACCTGGTACATGCTCAAAAACAAAAGCGTTGTTATAAATTCTTGCTCTGAATCAGGCAGAGCCTCCCAGCCTACCCCACCCCTAACAATCCAGAGAATGGGGTAGATGAAATGGGGCAGGTCCAGAGACTATAGGATGCTACAAAGAGGACGAGTTTTGATGGCAGGAAGTGGTATTTACCCAGCCCTCAAACTCTGCCTGAAGACTATAGCCCTTGCCTCCTCCCTGAAACCACAAAATAAAAGAGATAGCCCAAAAGCAATGGTCAATGAGAAATATTGCTTTATTCAGACCCTAAACCCTCTCCCCCCCCCCTCACCCGCCCCCAAAAACCTGATTTACTGGGCTTGTCCTTGAACGAGTTGGGTTTAAACAGATTCAGGCTGAAGCAAGTCATGAAGATTATTCTAGAATGTTCTTTCTTCTCTGCCTGGGTCTTACCACTGAAAACGGCAGGAAGCCTATAGCTTTCAGGGGGATGAGCCCTTCATTCACACAAAGGGTTCCATCCCCAGCCCTGCCAAATGGGGCAGAAATGCTGGGTCTCAGTGAAGGAAGAGAATGCAAAAGGGCGGGGGAAGAAAAGATGGCAGTCTTCTCCTCAGAACCAGGGCCTGCCTCAGAGACTTGGGTCACAGGAAAGAAAGGGAGAAGAACCACCCTTGTCTTCTGCCCCTTTATCTGACTGACTATGACTCCTGGCTCTGAGTCCAAGGCAAGTTGATTAATCCTCAAGGCCTCAGTTTTCTTATCTGTGCACTGGGGACAATCATACCTGTACCCACCTCAATCGGCGGGTGTTAGGATTAAAAGATACTGTATGTGCAAAGGGCCTTCAGTGATATAGTGAGTGTTCACCCCGTGACAGCTGGATTATAATCAACCCTTGGTGACTCCACCCCCCGTGACAGCTGGATTATAATCAACCCTTGGTGACTCCACCCCCCAGAAGCGGTAGCCAACTTGAGGTCTGGGGCATCACTAGCAATTCTACCGCCCAACCTGAGGCTGGAGAGTTGTGGGGCTTTGTAGAACAGAGGCAGGAGGGGCGGGAGAGCAGGTCTAGACTCTCAGAACATCAAATAGACCACTTCCAACTTGTCCAGCTCAGGCCCCTTCCATCCAGATGGGGAAACAGAATCCCAGGCAGAGAAGGGATGATCTCAGTCCACTAGACAAAGAAGAGCATGAGAAATATATTGCTGACCTCCTGCATTCCGGGCACGCGGTAAGCCCCTGCCATGCCTTATGTGTCATCCACTCCTCCCAGTGACTCAAGTGCCATTACTCTTCTCATTTCACAGATGAGAAATGAGGGTTCACGATGATCACACAGCTGAGAAACAAGGGCAAGAATCGGGGTCGAAGTCAGGCTGCCCCATCCCGCAGGCTGCCCTATGGTTCTTATCCACCAGGCAATCCTGCGCCCCGCTTTTTACTGTCATGAAATTACTCAGACACCCAGAAAGCTCAGAATGCGCTGTACAGAAGGCGCCACTAGGTTTCTTGGAGGAGGCGTCACTCCACAGGTTGAGAATACCCTGTCTCAGAAGCAATGCGTTGTCATTAATAAGAAGTGTGGGCTCTGGGGTCCGGCTGCCTGGGTTCAGACCCAGACCCTTCTGTGCACTGTGTGACCCTGGGTGAGTGACTTAGTCTCTTGAAAGTCCAGTTTTCCCACCCGGAAAGAGAGGGATGGCGGTACCCCCACCCGTACCTCTGGGCTGCGGTGGACATTACGTGGGATAATTCCTATAAAGAGCCTCAGGGACTGCCTGGCAGGGGCAGTGGCCCAGGGTGACGGGGCTCCGTGTTCCGCAGGTAGGCTCCTTTGGGAACGGCACGGTGCTCAGGAGAACCTCGGAGGTGGAACTGGTGGTGTTCCTGAGCTGTTTCCACAGCTTCCGGGAGGAGGCCAGGTACCACCAAGCCGTTCTGAGTCTGATGTGGAAAAAGCTGTGGTGTTGCCGGGACCTACTGGCCCTTGGGCTCGAGAACGTGGAAATAGTCCAAGGAGTCCCCGATGCCCTCGTCTTCACCATCCAGACCAGGAAGACCGCAGAGCTCGTCACTGTCACCGTCGTGCCTGCCTACAGGGCCCTGGGTAAGGGGAGGGGAAGCCGATCTGATTCACACACTTGCCCTCCCCGGGAGACCCGAATTCCCTCACCTCCCGTTCATGACCACATGCAGACACCTGCATTCATCCATTCAACCCATGTTCTGAGCTGGGGGCTCAGCGACCACAGGGCCCAGGACTGGCCCAACTTGGGCCACTGTGTCACCCAACTCGGGAAACGTTTACCAAATAATCATGTGGATAAATATATGATTGCAAGAGGAGACGAGACCCACAGAGGGGAATGTGTTAGAAGCATAATCTGGGGTGCTTCTGTAGCATTTATCACAGGTGTAGTGTTTGTGCTTTTCCAGAAGCAGACCCTGAGACAAGGGTTTGAGGACAAGCAGTCCCAGGAGATGCTGATAGGGAAGTACGGGAGAGGGACAGGGGAGGAAAGAAGCATCGTAAGGTCACCATTATGAACCACAGGGCTTTGTGCTCCTGGAGAACTCTAAGTCACTGTGTACAGTACCCCTCAACTGAATCCCAAGTGGGATGTTGGAGTTTATGCCCCAACTTCGCAGTCACCCTTGGCTGACGGCTGCTTCCCAGGACCATTAACTCCCCAGCACTTCTGGTTTGTCCTCAGGCAAAGAGTCCTCGATGTTTGAAGTAAACAGTATCAGCTACAACCTCAGATGATCATGTTTCCTCTTGTGCCAGCTCCTGTTAACTAGAGTGGTTGCCAGGAGTTGCTTTGTAGAGAAGGTGTCAGAAGTGGGATCCTACATGAGCAAGAAAGAGAGTGCCCAGATGCATTAGTGATGCATGCCACGAAAGCACAGCGTTCAGCAGCACACTGCTTGAGGAGCCCAGATTTCTTATCTGGAACTGGTTCTCTGCTTCTGGGGTCAGGAGTTTGGAATAAATCCCCGAGAAAGAAATTCAAAGCAGACATTAAGGAAACCTGGGGTATTGGGACGTGGAGAGAAGACCACAGTCTTCTGAGACCCGAGGAATGGAAAGCCCACTTTTGGTTCTCCAGAAGTACAATCAAGCAAGGCAAACCTTGATTCCCTTAGACTGTGAGGTCTCAGGTTTCCCTGGAGAGACACTCCAATGCATGAGCAGGCTAGCTCCATAGACCTCTTATCAACCTGGGGCTTCCTAAATCCCCACTCTCTACCTCTGCCTCCTCCCACTCAGGGCCTTCTGTTTCCAACTCTCAGCCACATCCTGAGGTCTATGTGAGTCTGATTGAGGCCCACGGTTACCCTGGAAATTTCTCCCCATCCTTCAGCGAGCTGCAGAGGAACTTTGTGAAACATCGGCCAACCAAGCTGAAAAGCCTCCTGCGGCTGGTAAAACACTGGTACCTGCAGGTGAGGGGGCTGCCAGGATGGGGGCAGAAGGGGTCGCTGGCAGAAGCAGCGGGGGGGGGGGGGGGGGGGAGGGGGAGGGGAGAGGGCGGGGGGGGGGGGACTGATTTGTCATTCCAGGAAACTGGGGGAGGGGGAAGAAACTGCTAATCTTTTAAACTGTAAAGTGAAACAGTGGAGAAAGGTGGGAAAGGAGGAGGAGAAAGAGGAACAGAGAAGGAAGGAGGAAAATAAGGAACACACAGTATTTCAGTAAACAAATGTTTGTAACACCCCAGTTATGGTCTATGTTGGCTAATGTCAACTTCACTGAGTTCTCTAGACATTAATTAATCTCAGCTGGTTAAGGACTAACCAGAGGAAAGTTTTGTTTAATTGCACCCACACAATTTCCCCCCACAAATGGTTGGGTTCCTATCACAACCACTATTGACTAAATATATCCACTAATAGCTACTTTTTAGATTTCACACGTGATAGTTTGCAAGGTACCAAGGATATTCCAAAATATCCACATGAACAAGTCTTCTAAAATTACAAAAGGAAAATTCAGAAACAAACTCAAAAATGAAAAAGGGCAGGGTGGGGGGGAGCTGCTTTCTTATTTAAAAAAAATGGTAAGGAAAAAAATTTTAATAAATAAATGTTCAGAAAGTCATATTTTAGAAAGATTTGTTCATTTTTAAAAAGGAAGTTTTTTTTTTTTTTAAGAAAAAAGTATTTTTTTAAAAAAAATCAAGGGGCTCCTGGGTGGCTCAGTTGGTTGAGCATCCGAGTTTGGCTCAGGACACGATCTCACAGTTTGTGGGTTCGAGGCCCGGGTTGGGCTCTGTACTGACAGCTCAGAGTCTGGAGCCTGTTTCAAATTCTGTATCTCCCTCTCTCTCTCTGTCTCTCGCCCGCTCACACTGTGTGTGTGTGTGTGTGTGTGTGTGTGTGTGTGTGTCTGTCTGTCTCTCTCAAAAATAAATAAACATTAAGAACTTAAAAACTTTCCAAGAGGGGCGCCTGGGTGGCGCAGTCGGTTAAGCGTCCGACTTCAGCCAGGTCACGATCTCGCGGTCCGGTCCGTGAGTTCGAGCCCCGCGTCAGGCTCTGGGCTGATGGCTCGGAGCCTGGAGCCTGTTTCCGATTCTGTGTCTCCCTCTCTCTCTGCCCCTCCCCCGTTCATGCTCTGTCTCTCTCTGTCCCAAAAATAAATAAAAAACGTTGAAAAAAAAAATTAAAAAAAAAAAAAAAAAACTTTCCAAGGTTAGTAAGTTTGCAGTTACTTGGTGGAAAAATAGCCATTTTCTTACATGATTATCACGTCAACCAAGGTTGTGATGTATCTTCACACACCAGCATCGCCAAAGCCAAGAATAAAATTGGTTTTGTTGGTGAGTCAATTACTTACAGGAAATGATGCAAGGTTTTGTGGACTTGAAGAATTTGAACCCAAAAGAATGATTCATTTGCTTGCTTTGTCTGTTTGCTTGAGTGCTGAATGTTTTCTTCCTGCATATGATATACACATTTTTTTTTGTAATATCCACGGGACAACATATCAGCTTTACTTCTACAATCCTCCCTTCTGTTTTTATTCAAGCCTTCTCCCTTAAAACAGGGATTTGATCACGTGTGGTTTCTTAAAACAGTTTTTTGGTTCAGTGTTACTGATTTGATGATATCTTTGGTTCAACTAGTTTTGTTTAGCTGAGTGTTGCAAGATGTGTTGGTCAATATAGAAGGACATAAAGAGCTCATGCTATTTGGTAAACACAACTAGAGTCTCATTGTGGTTAAAAGATTGAAGTTTGTTTGTTTGTTTGTTTGTTTGGAGGCTTTGTAAAGTCCCAGGAGTTGTCATGTGCTTTCATGGCTCAGAAGTATTTCATTCTTCTTTTCAGTCCATCAACTAGGGGGTCGGAGACCAGGGAGCACCTCCTCGGGGGTTTCATCTTTCAAATTGACTGTAAGGTTATCACCGATCTTAGAGACGTCTAAGTGTGTTCATGCTCGTAGCCTGTCCCCAAAGTGTTATTTTTGCCATCTATATAATGCTGGGCTTCTATCAGCCTTGCAACAGTATCAGATCAGTTTCTGGCAGGGATTTTATAAGCATCATTTCCATGTGTGAAGAGGAGGGGGTTATTCTTGCTTTTTTTTGTTGTTGTTGTTGTTTTTTGTTTGTTTGTTTTTCTTTTACGGACAAAATGATGTTTGTTTCTTATATTTGGAAGTATTTAATTCAGTACAGTTCTGGGAACAAGATGGGACTTTTCCCAGTGTTTTAGTTGTGCTTTTCACACAAGGTTTTTTGTTCATTTGGGGTTTTTTTGGGTTTTTTTGTTTTTGTTTTTTTTGCCATTTTAAGTATACAGTTCAGCAGCATTAATTACATTGACAGTGCTGTGTAAACCTCACCACTGTCTGTTCCCAGATCATTTTCATCCTCACAGGCAGAAACTCTGCACCCAGTAAACAGTAACTCCCCATCCTCCCCCTCCCCAGGCATTGGCAACCATCATTTGACTTTCTGTCTCTGTGAATTGGCCTCTTCTCTGGGTCCCTCATTTAAATGGAATTATACATCATCTGTCTTTCTGGTCTGTTTTATTTTGTCCTTGATTCTTTTGAGGGAGAGGGGGCAGAGAGAGACAGGGGAGAGAGAGAGCATCTTAAGCAGGCTGCATGCCCAGCACACAGCCCAACGTGGGCTGGATCTCACCACCATGAGATCATGACCTGAGCTGAAAATCAAGAGTCAAACACTTAACTGACCAAGCCACCCAGGTGCCCCTGTCCTTGATTCTTTTTCTTAATTTTAATTTAATTTTATTTATTTGTGTGAGAGAGAGAGAGCTGGGGAGGGGGCTGAGAGAGAGAGAGAGAAAGAGAGAGGAGAGAATCTTAAGCAGGCTCCATGCCCAGCACAGAGCCTGATGTGGGGCTCGATCCCATGACCCTGGGATCATGACCTGAGCCAAAATCAAGAGTTGGGCGCTCAACTACCTGAGCCACCCAGGCACCCCTGTCTTTGATTCTTAATAGTGGAATTTTCACACCTAATGAAATGAGATTTCTCGCATGAAAACAATTTTATTTATAAACTTGATTTATTATTGGTTATCGGTTAATTGACACATTGCCTTATCTAAACCTATCCCCGTAGGAAGAAGGATAAATTTGTATTGAACTTATGTAAATGCTACGTATTCATGAAAAAGAAGTTAATAAAATCACTCTGTAAATGTTTAACCATCGTTCTGAATAGTTTTGTAAACAGGGCCAATTTATATATGCTATGCTTTTACAGCATCATTATCTTTGTTTTTCTGAGGGTTTGTTAGATTATAATCGATGGTAGGAATTTTTATAGGCATTTTTTATCCTGAGGTGTTGGAATAATATGTCATTTAAAGAACGTTTAAACTTTGCCCAAGTATAGCCATAGATTGAGGACAGAAATTAGATTAAGAAGAAAGAATGGGTCTTTTTTTTTTTGTCACATATCCATCAAAAATAGAACATTAATCTGGGTAATTAATTCTCATTTTGTTGATCTTTGGTTAAGCAATCTGCTTTTATGAAGTCATCTGCTTCTGGAATAAAAGAATCTGGTGAACTTCTGTCTCAGTCCCCTTTTGGGAATATGAATTTATTCCCAATTATGCTCCATAAATTTCCAATCTCTGAGTGGGAAGAAAGAAATCTACCTACCAATAGATTATATTGTAATCAGATCATTCTTTTGTAAAATGTTTTCTTCTTTTATATACAAAAATAAAAAGAACTACAACTTTTGGTTTTACTACTTTAATTATGGTCAAAAATAAATCCAGCCATCAGTCAGCTCCTCATCTCCTAGGGCTGTTTTCCACGAGTCACATATACATGTGCACACACATGCACACATATTCACACATGCAGACAACTTTTTGAGTAATGTAAAAACTCGTAAGACAACAACAGTGAGCCTCCTGGGAGATACCAGAATCCTCAAGAAAAAAAAAAAACAGACCAAAAGAGAAACAGAGAAAGATGCAAAATACAAGCAAAGTCCCATCAACTGCCACCCAGCAGAGAATAAAGTCCTATCATCTGTCTCCCCATAGAGACCAAATGGTCAAACCATAAAACCAGATGCACAGGTCATTGTCACCAAAAGGGACATAAACGGCCCTGTACAAATAAGTAAGAACACGAACCAGAATCGGATTTGGCCAAGAATCAGACTTAATTAGGATCAGACGTACAAACAGTCAGGTTGGGGAAGGTGGAAAGAAACATCAGCAAGGGTAAAGCTGTTGCCACACAAGGTCCGCCCTGGGAGCTGGAAAAGGGGCGTGTCCAAATGTCAAAGCCCATGGGGTACATTTCTCAGGCAACACAGTTCAGGTCGTTTGGGAAATAAATCCTCCTGGACAATCTCAGTGAGACAGACCTCCTGCTGCAAAAAGAAACTAACAGACAAAAGTCACTTATTAAATAAGAACCTGCAGGCTAGTTTGCCAGGGAATCAGACTGCAGAAGAAAAGGCTTAAGCCAGTGGAAAATATAATAGGTGTTTAAAGAAACAACAATTATCAAGACTAGGTTTAGAGTTTGTCTGGTCATGGAAAAATGGCAATTTTCTCACATTTATCATATCTAGAAAGGTCATGACATATCTCAGACGGCGCCATTGCAAGAGTCAGAAACATTCTGAACATGGAGAAAGCAAAGTATCTCTGAAGATCAGCCCTGGAAGGGAACACAGATGTTTTCTTCTGGGTTTTTTTGTTTTGTTTTGTTTTGTTTTTTTGTTTTTCTTTGTACCATTAAATAGTCTGTTGAAGCTCCTAAGAGAATGAAAGGGCTCATGTTCCCTAAGGCTTACATCTTACGATTACAGGCATTCTGCATTATATTTATCATCTAAATTTTAAGAATCCCACTAGTAGGGGCACCTGGATGGATCAGGTGATTAAGCGTCAGACTTCAGCTCAGGTCATGATCTCTCGGTCCATGGGCTTGAGCCCCACGTCCGGCTCTGCTCTGTCAATGTGGAGCCTGCTTGGGATTCTCCCTCTCCCTCTTTCTCTGCCCCTCCCCAGCTCTCTCTCTCTCAAAATAAATAAATAAATAAACTTTTAAAAAAAGAATCCCACTAGTAAAATCTCCCTAATACTGGAGAAAATAAATTGTACTGCTATGAGTTTGAATTCTTAACAAAATTACATTAGTCTTGAGTTTTAAGTGTCAATTCAAAAAATGTTATGAAAACAAATTCATTAATTTGTAAATAAATTTTAATTCAATGAAAAATGCTTCTAAAAGTTGAGAATAAAGTTGTTATTCTTTAGATGACCTGTTTTTGTTTGTTTCAAAGTCGAAGTAGGGTTTTTTTTCCCCCTTTGACTATGGGGTGTTAGTGGCCACAGGGCAAGATGTCAATGTCACATCCACGAACCAAATAGCTGGATGTTTGACAGAAATTTTCATTTTCTAACTGAATACTAGAAAAATTGTTTAGACAAGAAGTGACTGGTATGCTTTCTTTTTAAGAAAAGATGCTTTTCTTTAAGATGCTTAAGTTAAGATGCTTTCTTTTGCAAGTAAGAGAAAAACCAACTCAGACTGACTTAAACACCAAGGAGAATTATCAGCTCATGTGTGAAAACCTGTAACAGTGGGGATGGGGTTTCAGGCACTGTTTTGAGGAGGGGGGGGGGATCTCCAGGTCTGTTTTCTCTAGAATTGCCTCAAGTTCTCTCTTTCTGTCTCTGTCTCTGTCTCTCTCTCCCAACTCAGATTTCAGGCTGATTTAACCTCAGGATGGCAAAATGGCCACAGCTATTTCTGCCCTCATATCCACACATGGGAGAAGATTTCTGTCCTTTCAGCCCCCCTGGGCTTCACTCACATTGCCAGCTCACATCACAAGCTTCTCTTGAACCAATCACTCAGCAAGGGGAATAGGTTTATGCTGATGACCCTGTCCAGTCAGGATCCACCCTGGAGTTGAGGGGGATGCTAATCCCATCCTCCAACCAGCATTGCCACTATACAATGGAGAAGAAAGAGATGCCTGCTAGAGCATTCTGCGTTCCCCGCAAAATCTCAGCTATTGACAAATTCTATAGATACCTCCCACCCCTCCCTTTTTTTTTTCTATCAGCTAAGAAGACTTTTCTTTGAAGGAAAACTTTCAGAAGCCCAGTACACTAAGAGAGATAGAAATGGAGCTGCTTAGGCTGGGATCTAGTAGCAGAGTCCCACCCCTCACTCCATGGGACATCTCTCTGTAAGTCCACACCAGGGGTTATGTCAAGCCTAGTTTGAGGGATGCAACTCTTGATCTCGGGGTTATGGGTTCAAGCCCCACGTGTAGGGTGTAGAGATTGCTTAAAAATAAAATCTTTTAAGGGGTGCCTGGGTGGCTCAGTTCGTTAAAGTGACTTGATTTAGTCTCAGGTCATGATCTCAGGGTTCGCGAGCCCCACATCAGGCTCAGGGCTGACAGCACAAAGCCTGCTTGGGATTCTGTGTGTGTGTGTGTGTGTGTGTGTGTGTGTGTCTTTCTCTTTCTCTCTCTCTCTGCCCCTCCCCCTGCTCTCTCTGTCTCTGTCTTTGAAAATAAATATTTTAAAAATTCTTTAAATAAAACCTTAAAAAAAAAGCATACTTTGAAACCCACTGGGCCAACTGAGCGAGCCCCTTAAGTCTAAAACCAGGAAAATCATGTAGGGCCTGAAAGGGAAAGTGACTGGCCAGGATCACATAGCCAGTAGGTGGCAGAGCTGACACAGGAAGTTGGGTTTTCCAGTTTGTGGTCCGTCCAGAGCGGATCCTGACACACAATCTTGGGGTCTCTCTCTCCCGGGTCTCTTTCTACAGTACGTGAAAGCCAAGTGCCCAAGGGCGGCGCTGCCCCCTGTCTATGCCCTTGAGCTGCTGACTATCTACGCCTGGGAAGTAGGTGCCCAGGAGGACGAGAGCTTCAGGCTGGACGAGGGCTTTGCCACTGTGATGGAGCTGCTCCAGGAGTATAAGTTCCTCTGCATCTACTGGACCAAGTACTACACATTCCAGAACCCACTCATCAAGGGCTTTGTCAGAAAACAGTTCAAAAGAGACAGGTACTGGGCCCCTGCTTGCTCGCCACATCCCACGGAGACCGGAGAGAGAAGGGAGGCAAAAGCGGTGTCGCACTGAATGGCTGGGCTTTATCAAGTAGTAAAACTGAACCAGAATTTCACAGTGACTCGGGGCACACCTCCAGGTGGCCGTCTTTCGGACTACCAACTGGGGCGGCTGGAGTGATGGCAGAACAGGCATTTAGAAAGTTTCTTCCCCTCTTTGACCGAGTTTTAGTTGAAAGGGGTCCCGCCGAAATTGTAATCCACGGAGGCATTGTGCTTCCAGAAAAATCTCAAGGAGAAGGATTGCAAGCAACAGTGGTGAACTGTGGATGGGGATCTAAAGGAAAGGATGGAGAGATTCAACCAGTCAATGTGAAAGTTGGAGATAAAGTTCTTCTTCCAGAATATGGAGGCACCAAAGTAGTTTTAGATGACAAGGATTCTTTCTTTTTAAAAAAAAAAAAAAACATTAAAAAAAATTTTTAATGTTTATTTATGTTTGAGAGACAGAGAGAGACAGAGTGTGAGCGGGTGAGGGGCAGAGAGAGGGAGACACAGAATCTGAAGCAGGCTCCAGGCTCCAAGCTGTCAGCACAGAGCCCGACATGGGGCTCGAACTCACAAACTGTGAGATCATGACCTGAGCGAAGTCGGATGCTTAACCAACTGAGCCACCCAGGTGCCCCTAAAAAAATTTTTTAATGTTCATTTATTTTGGAGAGAGCGAGAGAGAGACAGAGCATGAGCGAGAGAGGGGCAGAGAGGGAGGGAGACACAGAATCCGAAGCTGGCTCCAGGCTCTGAGCTGTCTGCACAGAGCCGGATGTGGGGCTTGAACTCATGAACCATGAGATCATGACCTGAGCCAAAGTGGGATGCTCAACCCACTGAGCCACCCAGGTGCCTCGTCAAGGATTATCTCTTATTTAGAGATGGATTATCTCTTATTTAGAGACGGAAAGTATGTAGACTGAAACAAATCATTATTGAAATGGCGTGAAGTGAAGCGGCCTGTTCCAGTGAAGTTGCGAAATCTTTCATCATGTAAATAATTTTCATGTCTCTCTTTTATAATAAATTAATGGTATCCAAACTAAAAAAAAAAAAAAAAAATTTGGCCACCTTTCAAACTCGCAGGGGCCCGGAGGGGTTGAGGGGCGTTTCCCTGTGCCTCAAGGAACCTCGCCCTGCTTTCCTCTCTGGCTTCCAAAAGCCCATTTCGGTGCGTTTTAGCGACAGCATGGAAAAATGGAAAGAATCACGGAGAGCCAGGTGTCATCCCAGTCCTGCCTTTTTGTCTCACCTCTGTGAGCCTCAGCTCCTCATCTGGAAAACAGGAGAAACTGGCACCCACTGTGCAGGCTGTTGTAAGGGTCAGAGCACAACTACGTGAAGGGCCTACGGGGTGCAGTCTATGGTAGATGCCGGGGAAATGTTCATTATTGTAGCTCACGCCGTTGGAGCACATGTAGCTCTAGGAAAAGCACCAGCGCCCGCCCCCAAGCCCTGGGCCATCAACCATTTCAGAGAAGGCTGGCTCAACCTGAACCGTCAGCACTTGGGTCCCTTTGCCTGAGGGTTTTCAGCCTCCCCTAATGACAGGTGGAAGCTGGGGGATAAATACCCCAGCTCCCTCCTGTCTCAGATGGATCTGGATCACGTGTGCTACACTGTTTCCCAGAGGCCCTGCAGTGGAACTGACCGCCAGTGGCCCACATATGCTTCCCCACATGTGGTGCTTCCCCACATATCCTTCCAAATAAACCCCTAGCACTCAGATCCTGCTCTTGGCACCTACTTCTGGGGACATCCAGCTGAAACAAGTCTTTACATTAGCTCTGGGTAGCTGCAAGCAATATTTATTGTTCCCTTATATGAGTATTGGGTCTTTTTATTTCTTTCCAAGGAAGAAAACCCCAGTCTCCTGATGAGAAGGGGATTTTTATTATAAGGATGCCCAGGAATGTGAGGTTAGAAAACCACTGGGACCCGAGGCAAACCTGCAGACACCCTCTTTCTCTGTCTCTCTCGTGGTCCCCACGCCCTCTTTCTTCCCATGACCTCTGCTGCTCTCCCTACACCTGCCCTGTTCCTCTCTTACTTCCGTTTGATGAAGAACCTGCATCATCCCTGGTCCAATCCCCAGAGGGAACTAGTCTACCCATTGGGCACAGGCGCTATGTGTCATGTCACCTGGTGGGTCACTTTGGGTCAGGTGATCTCACCCTCTAGGACAGCCTGGCACCTCCCCCTTTTTCAGGCAGGATTATTTCAGGGATGCAGGGATGTTGCATTCTGTCACGGATAAAGTCACAGCTCCCTCCTATGCCCAAAGCTCCTGGAGTATAAGGGCCAGGTCTTAATCATGGGCTTGGCATCCAACACATATGGCCACGCCATACCACTTAAGGAAGCGATTAGACCTCCTTCAAGCCAATATTCTTTAAAAATTCATTCACCATTTATACAGAAGAGAGACATTTGGTGGCAGCCTAACCCCTGCTCTACTGAGGCAGAGCCCATGGGTGAGAACACCCATTTGCTGGCTGTGAGAACTCATAGAAAGAAGTCTGTGCCTCAGTTCCCTCATCTGTGAAATGGGGACAACAGCAACAACAGCAACAATAGTCGCTGCCTTTCAGAATTGTTAGAAGGATTAAAATAGGTGAATTCACACAGGGTGTGGCCCAGCGCCTCAATAAATATCAGTCGTTGGTGGTGGTGGTGGTGTTTCTATCATCCAAAGCACTTCAGCAGCCCTAGCCTTCAACTTACTTATGGAGCCTCAGCAAAACAAAAGCTCTGCCCACCTGCCTAAGCGGGTACCTGTTATCGCTACCCATGCCCTTGGGGCATCTCAACACTCCACACCCCCCCCAAACACCTTGCACGCACCTTTCCCCAAAAGGAATTCTTGGAAATATAATCATCCCCTCTCGCTTCTTCTCCACCAATGTTCTTGGGTCCTCTCGGCCTGACAGCCCGCCCAGGGCTCCAGACACAGCACGTGCTCAGTGGTTGGAACAGATGATCGCTTGAGCAGGATTCTTTCTGGCTTGCTGGCCTCCAGACGGGAGAGAGTCTGGGAACCCTCTCCCTGTGTTGCAGGCCTGTCATCCTGGATCCAGCTGACCCCACCCACAATGTGGCAGAAGGGTACAGATGGGACATTGTGGCTCAGAGGGCCTCCCAGTGCCTGAAACAGAACTGTTGCTATGACGACAAGGAGAATCCAGTCCCCAGCTGGACCGTGAAGGTAAAGGCTCCTCTCGGGGTTGTCAAGGGCTTGAAGCTCGGAAGCGGGTAACTGCATAGCATATACTTACTTCTGTGTCAATGGAGTCAGGAAGTTGGAAGCCTGGCTGGGGCACCCAGCAGCTCTGCGAACTCGGGGACATTTTTTCAACCCTCTGAGCCTCAGCCTTTCTTACAAACTCGTGTTCTCCTTGTCTTTCTCTTTCCCACAACCCCCTGGAGAATCAGTCATGCTCGCGAGCATTCTTTGCATGAGCTGAGCGCAGGCGAGTCAATTCAACAGCTCTCTTGTGCCAGCATTTGGGGTTGCTGTGGGGAGGGGCAATGGAACAACAGTAGTGCAGAAATAAGACTTAACCCCTACCCTCAAGGGATGAAGAAACTGAGGCTCAGGCAGGTTCAGTTAATTAACCAAGATCACACTGCAAAGGGGCAGCAGAGCCAGAATTTGCACCCAGGTCTTTGTGAGGCCTACCAGCCAACTGAGGCCCACAGATAGACTGAAAAGTATGTGCCTCTGGGTTTTTCCTGAATCTAAAAACCATTGTGCAAAGACTTTTATCTTGTAAAATCAGAAGACTTGGGGATTCCGAGCTTATGTTCCTTCTTGAAAAATCCGCTGGTGTCCAACCCCCCCCCGGCACCTTCCAGGTGGTGTTCTTCAGCCACCAGGGACTCCCAGGCCCTCGAGCGTGGCCGCTGATGGTGGTTCAGAACAGACTTTGAAATCTGACCGACCTTAGGTCAAATACCCACGGTGCTCCTCACCACCTTTGTGATGGTCAGTAAGTTATTTAACCACGTTCGACCACAATTTCCTCATCTGTACAATGGGATAATAGGAACCAAGGTCGTAGGGCTGCTGTGACAATAAAATGCATTCAGAAGAGTGTGACAGGTGCCCAGCCCAGGGCCTGGAAGGTGGTTGGCACAACCCAAATGTTTACTGCTGTTGGAAACACGAGGATGGGTAAAGGGAAATTTTGCATGTCAGAGGAGGGTGGAATTAACCCCTCTCCCTCCCTCTTCTCTCCCTTCCAGCGGGCACGAGACATCCAAGTGACCGTGGAACAGTGGGGTTACTCAGATCTGATCCTCAGGGTGAACCCTTATGAACCCATAAAGAAGGTTAAAGAGAAGATCTGGCAGAGCCGGGGCTGTGTGGGCCTACAGCATCTGTCCTTCCAGGAGCCTGGTGGCAAGCGACAGCCCCTCAATAGCCAGTGCTCCTTGGCCTATTACGGAGTCTTCTCCAACATCCGCATCTGTCTGGTGGAGACCATCTCCCCCGAGATCCAGGTCTTTGTGAATCATCCCAATGGTGGGAGCCACGCCTACGCCATTGACCCCAAAAGCTTCATCCTGGGCCTGAAGCAGCAGATTGAAGACAAGCAGGGGCTGCCCACAAGTCAGCAGCAGCTGGAGTTCCAAGGCCAAGTCCTGCAGGATTGGGTGTCTTTGTGGAGCTATGGTATCCGGGATAGTGATACCCTCATCCTCTCCAAGAAGAAAGCTGGAAAGTTTCCTTTTCTGCCCAACTAATCTGGGACTCAGCATATCAACCACTTCCTCCAGCTCTCGCCTGGGGGAGGTCCCATGTCTTCACCAGCTTTGTAAATAGTGAGCGTAGCCCCGCCAGGAGGGATGTGGGACACTTGCTATATGATGGACAATGGCCAGACCACACATGACAATAGAATTCTGACCCACAGCCTCTGCAGTCCCCTAGCCCAGGAAGCCAAACTATCACCTCTGCAGCAAGCACCCCCAAATCATCAGGACTTGATCACTGCCAGCTTCCCTAATTCGACCTCACTTCCAACTTAGAACCAACCAGAAAAATCCAGATAGGCTCCCTAACCAATCACAGAGGAGGCCCTGCTTCTAATTAGCTGCCTACTGCTTCCCCATGCCAACAGCTTCAATCAGAGTATACCTGAAGCCTTCCCTTTTTTTCCACTATAAAGTTTTCCCTGTCTTGGAATCTCTGCCAGTTTACGAGGGATGGTGGCTGACTCCCTTGCAATAGCAAGTTGGAAATAAATCACCTTTGTTTATTCTCCTTTGGGTGGTCGTCATCTCTTTCTACGGGTGCTGATGCCGTCCTGGTGGTTCTTGCTTACTCATTTGAGCCTCCTAACTCTGGGAGGCGAGGACTGCAGGGAAACTGAGACAGACAGAGACAAAGCCCAGGACAGCGAGGACGATGAAGTGTAAAACGATCCCTTCAACTCCTGATGCACACACACAAACAGTACATGATGGTCCAAGGACTTGAGGAAAAGAACAGTATCTTTATCATCAGAGGAGATCATGTGATCAGGTTTACTCCCATCAACCAGTAAAAAGTTTCCTTTTTACTCCTCCCCTTTGCCCTGGTTTCTGATGAACTACTCCCTTACTATAGAATATAAAATGTACTTTATAATTGGTTCTCAGCAGCCTCTGGGCAATTTACCAATAGTAACCTATTCCCTGCCTTCTTTTGCCTTAAGGGACAGAACAACTGCCTCCTTTCCATAGGGTAGACAGGCTAGTCCACCCCCGGCTTTTACTCTTGATAGTGCCCCCAGTACCCACGTTGTAACGGGAAAATTCTTGTTTAAAAAAGAAAAAAGGAATGAATAAGTCACCTTCCTCTCTTTCATAATAGAAAAGCCCAAGGCCAAAGAGGTTTTGTTTTTGTTTTTAAGATTTTATTTTTCCTTTAAGTAATTTCTGCCCCAGGGTGGGGCTTGAACTTAGAATCCTGAGATCAAGTCACATGGCTCTACCGACTGAACCAGCCAGGCCCCCCCACCACCCCGAGAGTTTATTTTAATACAATTTCTGACACGCAGCCTCAAAGGTAAAACATGAAGAGAAGCATCCCAAAGACAAAAGTCACTTTGTTCATCCTACATAGCAGAGTATCTTAACTGCAGAGATTCTAATGTGTCGGTCCTGGGTGGGTCCTAGGAGTCAGGATGTAAAAGCTCCCCAAGTGTTTCCAATGTGCAGGCTGAGTGGAGAAGTCCTGAGGTAAAAAATTGGAGAATGTTTTCAAAACCAAACTGTGCATCAGAATCACCCGGGACTGTGCCTCTTGAATTTTAATGTGCACACCAATCACCAGGCAATCACAGTTAAATGCAAGTTCCGATTCAGTAGGTCTGGGCTGGAGTCAAGGTTCTGGTATGACCTAGGCAATTCCTTTTCCTCTGTAGGTCTCATTTTCCTCATCAAGAAAAGGATGGAGTTCACCTCTTAGGCCCTTCCAGCTCTCATATTTGAGGAAACCCTCAGGGCAGTCCGGGGGAACCGAGAGCGGACTGAGCCTGAGAACTACAATCCCCACAACGCCCTGCGCGTCTCCGCCCTCAGTGCCGTGGTGGAGAAGGGTTGCTAGTGGAACGCTCCCCACAATCCTTCGCGGTGGCCCAAGATGGCCGCGCCCAGTGGCCCCCTGAGCGCTTTGGAGAGCAGCAGCAGCAGCAGTAGCAGCGATGAGGAGGAGCTGGCACGGTGCCGCGAGGCAGCGATGCCGGCCTGGGGCTTGGAGCATCCCTCGAGGGGGCCGGAGAAGCCAAGAGCCGGTAGGAGGCCATGTGCAGGGAGTCTGGCCGAAAGGCGTGGGGTCTTCCCCTGGGGTCTGAGAGGATGGGTGGTGAGGAGGGGGTGACCGGCACGCGACTTCTTGCCCTGAGAAAGCTCCGGGGACTGCGTGGGACTCAGATTCAAGAGAGCGGGCCGGTGCAACAGGGAGGGTACTTCCATTACCCCGGTCGGGGAAACTGAGGCACCTGAATGCCTCTTGACTCTGCTTCCTTCGGTCCTTCCTCACTGCCATACGCTGGCAGCCCGCCACCTCTCCGAGATAGCTGGGACAGCCCCCCTTCCCGGATGCTGGCATCCAGCCTTTCCCCGCCTCCAGCACCTTCTCAGACCCTGGGGCTGTCAGCGAGCTGGGTCCTCCACGTGTCTGACGGTGACAATCTAGTGCTACAGCAGTTTGGGCAGTACCTGTCACTTGGTCCTAACAAAATCACAGATTTCCATATCCCGTTACCGTCTGCATGTGTATCAAAATATCATTTTAGTCACGGTAAAATGTTGGGAAAAAATAATTGACACTCATCCCTGCTCTAAAAGTACAGTCGTTTTGGGGGGCGCTCGGGTGGCTCGGTCCGTTGAGTATGGGACTTCCACCCAGGTCATGATCTCGAGTTCCTGAGTTCGAGCCCCACATCGGGCTTGCTGCTGTCAGCGCAGAGCCCGCTTCGGATCCTCTGTCCCCCTCTCTCTCTGTCCCTCCCCTGCTTGTGCCCTCTCTCCCTCTCTCTCTCTCAAAAATCAATTAATTAATCCATTTAAAAAATTACAGGCATTTTTGGGCCCACTAGTAGATCGTAATGCATTCATAAAGATTTAATGCATTAATAAAGAAGCACATATATTATTAATGTGCCAAATTTGGGTTTGTTTGTTTGTTTTTAACTATTAATGATAACTGAATTTCTGTATCATTGGCTTTCTTTGTAATGTGTTGTGTTTTATGCATTTAAAACATTATTCTGAAAAAGGATCCAAGCTTTCCCACGTTGCCGGAACAGGCCATAGCAAAGCAAGGTTAAGAACCCCTGCTTTTGTTTAAAAGGACTTACAAGTCGGGGCGCCTGGGTGGCTCAGTCGGTTAAGTGTCCTACTTAGGCTCAGGTCATGATCTCAAGGTTTGTGGGTTCGAGCCCCACATCAGGCTCTGTGCTGATAGCCTGGACTGCTTTGGATTCTGTGTCTCCCTCTCTCTCTGCCCCTCCCCTGTTCATGCTCTGTCTCTCTCTGTCTCTCAAAAATAAATAAATGTTAAAAAATAATAATAAACAAAAAGAAAATAAATAAAAGGACTTACAAGTCTTTTGGTAATTCATTCCCCCCCTGCCTCTCCCTTCTTGCTGTCCTGCCACATTGTATGTCCCATAGGTAGACGCCAAACAGTATTATATCCTCCCATCTCTGGACACCAAAACTCGGGAGTTTTCTCATTCAAGCTCTGTCTACAGATCTGCCTCTCCATCTCCATCGCTCACTAGCAATGAGAATTGGGGCAAGGTATCCGTCAAGTAGGGATAATGGTGGGTACCCCTGCCCCCAAGGTTGAGAAGTAACCCAGATGATACATCTGCAATGCTTGGCACATATTAAAAAATTTTTAAGGTTTATTTACTTCTGAGAGACAGAAACAGAGCACGAGCAGGAGAGGCGCAGAGAGAGAGAGGGAGACGCAGAATCCGAAGCAGGCTCCAGGCTCCAGGCTCCGAGCTGTCAGCACAGAGACCGACTTGGGGCTCGAACTCAAGAACCGCGAAATCATGACCTGAGCCGCACCTGGCCTGACTTGCTCCACAACTATGGCAAGGGAGAGGTTATGTGACGGGAACTTAATGAAGGCTGGGATCTGGCCTGTCCCTTCACCGTGGTATCCCCTCCCCCGGGGCCTGGCACAGGTCATGATCAACGTTCAGGAAAATAGTTCTTGAATGAATGACCTGGCCAGAAAGGCACTTCTCTGATGAGGCGGGGGGGCAGGCCAAGACTCCAACTAGATTTCCGGGCCAGTCACTTCCGCCTTGGCAGGATGGATTTCTCTGTGGCAGCGGAGGGAGCACTTGATAGGAAGTGCCAGCTCTGAAGCTGGTCCTAGACAAGGAAAATCATTTCTGAAAGCCACAGTTTTCTCATCCGTAAAACGCCTGGGTCTTAGGGTTGTGGTGAGTCTCATACGTGAACAGCTTTGGCCAACATGTGAAGCAATGCACATGTGAGGAGTGGCATCCAAGATACCACTTTTACAGCCTACCCTTTGGTGCATTCATGAAGCTTCTGCCGATCAAAGTAGATGTGACTGCCGATGATAAGTCTTGTTACCTATTGAGCACCTACTGTGTGCCAGGCAAGATCCTGAACACGTGACACGCATTCTTGGGCCGTGGGATAATAAAAATTGCCGCCACGGGTGGAGCTGTTACTGTGTGCCCTGCTCTAAACACTTCGCATTTGGTGTCTGGTTTAATTTTTCCAACAATACCAATCCAGCAACTATTAGCCCCATTATACAGATGCGAGAGCTGATGCTCAGAAAGGTCCTCCAGCTTGTAAGTAGTAGAGCCAGGCATCCATCTAGGTCTTTATGCCTCCAAGCCCATGCTATTAACTGCCCTCTGCCCCTCCCTGCCACGGACAGTTGCCCATTGTGGGCAAAACTCTGACCCTTTGGTCCATAACCATGTGGAAATGTAGGTCACTATATATATATATATATATTTTTTTTTTTTTTTTGAGAGAGAGAGCATGAGAACGCAAGCGTGGAGGTGGGGCAGAGAGAGAATCCTAAGCAGGCTCCATGCCCAGCACAGAGCCCCACTTGAGGCTCAATTCCAGCGACCCTGGGATCATGCCGTGAGCCGAAATCAAGAGTCAGACTCTTAGCTGACTGAGCCACCGAGGCGCCCCTGTAGGTTACTATATTATTACTGTAACCCCTGATACAGCCTTTAATCCAGTAATGAAGCGCTGGTCACCCACACCTCAAACCACTTACATTTTAAGGCAACGTACACTGTGATTACTTTATGCAATGTTTCTTTCACACCAAGGCACTATGCCAAGAGCTGGAGCCGTACAGAAAGCAAGACGCAGACCATGTGCTCCAGCAGCTTTCAAATCCAGGGGGAGACAGACGTGCAAACAAAGTGTCCACACCCATGTAAAATTTCGCTGTATCCTCACAGTGACTCTGGGAAGTTGCAGGTCTTATCCCCACTTTCTAGATCCCAAAACAAAGGCTCGGGGAGGTAAAGGGACTGGTCCGGAGTCACAGTGGAAGAACCAGAACTGAACTGAAACCTGTCTTCTGAGGCCTGTTTCTGTTCCGTGACATTGTATCACAGCCCTCGCTCCGTAGTCACGACGGAGGAAATGCTTCTCCTCCTTGTGATGGCATGCTCAGAAGGAGGGACTCTGGGTCTATCCCGGCCACCTGCATTCTCCGACTCCAGGGGCATCGGGCACTTTGCATTCCGTGTTATGCTCCACAGCGCTTTTGACATAGACCACAATGTGGACTGTGTGCCCCGCACTTGTTTTAACACCACATGGCCCTGTTGTGGGCCCAGAGTTGCCAAGCGATCATTTTGACCAGTTGGCTCCTTAAACTCACGAGAACATTTTGTCCCATTACTCAAGTCAAGAACCTCAGAACCGTCTTTCATACGTCTCTCGCACCATCCATCGAATCTGCCAGCAAAACCCTGTTGATTCCTTCAGAATACATCCAGAGTCCTGCCCCTTCTCATCGCCTCCACGATTGCCATGGTCCCCCTCCTTCTGCCCTTGCCCCACCAGGGTCTACGTCCACACTGCAGCCAGAGATGTGCTGTAAAATCCCAAGTCCATTCGTGTCCCTCTTCTGTGCAGACTCCGGTGGCTCCTCACCTCCCTCAGGGCCCAGGTCGTCACACTGGCCCACCAGTCCCTTCATGATCTGGCCCCCCATAAGGTCCCCATTTCTGCTGCTCCCCTAACTCACTGGGCCGCAGCCACCCCGGCTTCCTTGCTGGTTCTCAGATGCACCAGGCAGGCTTCTGCCTTGGGGCCTCTGTAGGTGCTCTTCCCTCTTCCTGGAAGACTCTTCCCCAGATGACTTCCCCGCTTGACTCACTCCCTTGCCTCTCTGAAATCCATTCACCTGTCACCTATACGTGAAGTCCTCCCTACCTGCCTTTATAAAATGATCCCCCGCCTACCCTCACCACTTCTCTCTCCTGCTGTGTTTATTTCCCCTCTGTATTTATCATGATCTAATTTTATATTTTAATTGTGTGTTTTAGTCCTCCGTATCCACCAACCAGCATGTAAGCTCCGTGAGGACTGGCGTCTATGTCTAAATTGTTCAGCACCTAGAACACCACCTGGGTAATGTTAGAGCTTCAGTATTCAGTTGAGTGAATGATCACCAGGCCAGCCATTTCCAGTCTCGGCTTGAAAAAATGTGATCTACATAATGGATTCTCTGTCCCCCACAGCACTTAGCACAGAGCCAGGCACATAGTAGATGCTCAATAAATACCGGAATCAAATACACTTTCTTGTTCAGCATGGTGGTTAAGAGGGGGCTCTGGAGCCAGATGACTTGGGTCTGGCCCCAACCCTCTCTGTTATTAGCCGTGTGACTCTGGCCGAGTTATCTTATCTCCTCGTCTCAGTTTCCTCTTCTGCAAAATGGGAATAATAACTCCCTTAACAGGGTTGTTGGCAACATTCAATGAGTTATACGTGTAAATCACTTAAAATCACCTCTGACGCACAGCAGATACTGTTCCTGTCATTTCCTCTATAAATGCCTCAATTTTCGTTATTTCCACAGATGCCGCAAATAATCAGTTGCCAGCCAGCCAGCCAAGCCTCAGGTACTGTGTGCTTTGGGTCCAAGTTTAATCCATTCTCTAAACAAATATTTATCCCCTACTGTGTGCCAGATGCAAGGATAGACCCTGGCCTATCGGGGTGAATGAGACACATGTCGTCCCTGCCCTCGTGGGTGGGGGGTGGGGAGCAGCCTCTGAGCTGGCGGGAAGTGAGGTCCTTTCGTGTGCGTTGCAGGCGGAAAGCGGACGAACATGAACAAGATGGCAATGAGCTTCAGACCACCCCTGAATTCCGAGCCCACGTAGCCAAGAAACTGGGAGCCCTGTTGGACAGGTAACCAAAAATGTTCCTTCTCTTCCCCTGCTTCCATTAATACGATCAGTAGCGGCCCACGTCGGTGGGGAGCTTGGGGTGTGCAAGCAGGCGCTGTGGGGAGCACGTGCTGTGTCACCTCACGCACGATCTGCCACGTAGGTCCTGTCGTTGTCCTCGTCTGCCGGTGAGGAAACAGGCTCTCTGGAAGAAGGAGCGTTTGCTCGAAGCCATAGGGAGGAGGGAGCAGAGCTGATATTTTTTTACCTTTATTTATTTATTTTGAGAGAGAGCACAAGTTGGGGAGGGGCAGAAAGAAGGGGAGAGAGAGAATCCCAGGCAGGCTCCACTCTGTTAGCACAGAGCCCTCCGCAGGGCTCGAACTCACAAACCGTGAGATCATGACCTGAGCCGAGATCAAGTGTCAGACACTTAACCAGCTGAGCCACCCAGGTGCCCCCCGGAGATTTAGATTCCTAATAGTGTAGTCAAGGCTCTGAGAATCTGCGGTAAAGGGACATGCGTGACTTTGCTTGGCCCAGCAGTTTCCAAACTCATCTGGCCACAGTGGCTTTGCTCCATGGAAGGCCGATCGGCGTAGGCATGGAACACATTTCAAGAGACACTGGCCTAGATCCATCCCTGATTGACTGAGCCCTACCAGATTTTGCAAGGGAAATGAGGATGTTCAGGCCTCAGTCCCGAAACATGAGAAAGACAAACGTGTCCCATCACAGTGTAAACCAGCTGCTCTGAGATAGAGTGGTGGGCCAGACCTTAGCAGCCTGAACCACCGCGGTCTCAGTACCAGTGCCCCAGCTCGAGAATGTGGTAAACATGTAGGAGGGTCTGTTGGCATTTCAACACACGGGTGCAGTTTTTCTTCATGACTCTTCGGCTTCAGGGTGAACAAGGCCCACCCAGCACTGCGATGATCCACATCAGACTTTTCCGCAGGTGGAAATCCAGCCGGATGCGTGTCAACCGCAGTCAGCACATTCCCTGCGGCGTTTTTGTGTTTCTCTGCAAGGAGACTTAAATGGTGCTCTAGTTGGTCTCTTGTGTTAGATCAGGGCTTCTTGGCCTTGGCACCACTAACCTTTTAGACTGGTTCTTCCTGTTTCACTATAGAACGGGGAGCAGCATCCCTGGCCTCTACCTACCAGATCCTAATAGCATTCCCCACCCCCACCCCCCGCCACCACCACCAGTTGTGACGACCAAAAATGTGTCCAGACATTGCTTAATATGCCCTGCAGACCTACATTAAACCACTGTGTTAGAGGGGCGCCTGGGTGGCTCAGTCGGTTGAGTGTCTGACTTCGGCTCAGGTCATGATCTCATGGTTCATGGGTTCAAGCCCCGTGTCGGGCTCTGTGCTGACAGCTAGGAGCCTGGAGCCTGCTTCAGATTCTGTGTCTCCCTCTCTCTCTGCCCCTCTCCTGTTCGTGCTTTGTCTCTCTCTCAAAAATAAATAAACGTGAAAAAAATTAAAAAATAAATCTGTCTTAAAAAAAAACAAAACAAAACAAAAAAAACACTGTGTCCCAGGTGACAGCTGACCTTGAACCAGTTCTCTAGATCGGTCGGTCCTATTTCCCTTTTCATGCTTGCTGCCGGGATGCTCAAAGCAAAACATGTGCCTGCTCTCCAGCACTTTCTGTCCCTCCTGGCCTATTTTCTTTGCTCTATTCAAAATTGCATTCATTCTGTGGTACTGTGAGTATCTTTAAAACTTCTTCAGTACTTCCTGGAATAAAGTGGGGTTCAAACAAATGAGGCGCTGCAGTTTCAGCTGTCGGGGGCTGGTCAGCATGTAGGCGTTAACCGTTCTCATCAGGCCGGCGTGCTTGCTGCCATTGCATTTAACATCGCATGCCCCCCGTCCCCTCCACTTAAAAAAATTTTTTTGTTACCCAAAATCTCATCCTTAATCAACCATTTCCTCCTTCCGAAGCTCAATTACCATCTCAGAAGTAGTGAAGGAGCCGAAAAAGACTGAAATACAGAAAGTCCCCCCGGAGGATGATGGTGAGTGGTTATACTCTTAAGGCCAGCTCTTGTCTCCCACCTCATGTGTATCTGGAGCCGGGAAATACATTTTGGTACGTTCTGGGATCTCTGAGGCGGGTATGATGCTGATACCCCTATTTGCAGGGCAGGGTGTCATGGGAGCTGGGGCTCTGAGAAGCGAAGTCACTTGTCGGAAGCACCTTTGTCTGTCTAACCCCAAGCAGGGGCATCTTAACCACGGCACTTCACAGCCTCTCCCTGCTGAGTGTCTGTCCCGCGCCCAACCCACCTGCCACTTTGGAAGCTGCCTTAGGCAGAAGGCTCAACCGCTGGCTTCCAGAAGCCTCTGAGGGCTTGCTGCTCTGAATGCGCAGCTCGCGTCCCCTCTGGCACCTCGGGCCCTGGCTCCAGGAGGCACGCGGTGCCTCTCAACATACATCTGTGGGATCTCCTCGAGGGCAGAGGCGGGGCAGCCTTGGCACCTGGGAGGAGGGGCTGGCCCCTGGCAGTGCTGACTCGATCGACCCCTTTGGATTTTAGGCTTCCGCCTTTTCTTCACATCCATCCCCGGAGACTCCGGCAAGAAAGCTGCTCCCCGGCCCAGCCGAAAGCGCTTCCCTTCCGGCTCCAGGTGAGGTATCACACCCCCTCCTCACGTTCCCTCCTTTTTGCCCGTCGTCTGCGTTTGCCAGCCCCCCAGAATAGCCATGCAGAATCTGGTCAGATCTAGGCCAAGAAGGAGCCGTGTCAGGGAGCTCGAGAAGTAGTACCCTCAGTGGGAGAGGGAAGAGGGTTCTGTTGGGAGTTGGCTTTGGATCTTTACTGCTTTTTGAGCATCATCTTGTGCCAGACACCTCACTCCTGGGGCATCCCTGTGAGACCCACGCACCCATTTCATAGATGGAGACACTGAGGGTCAGAGAGGTTAAGTCACTTAATGAGATCACACAGCTGGGAAGCGGAGAAGCCAATGTTGGAACCCAGGCCGGCCTCATTCCCAAGCTGGAGCTTTCTAGCACCGCCCTCCCCCCGCCCCCGCCGTGACCTCTTCCTGCTGGCTCTGGGGCCCTGTCTCCACTCTGTGCCCTCCCCTTGTAGCAGCGAGGACAGCGACGAGGAGTGGCAGCGGTGCCGGGAGGCGGCCGTGTCAGCCTCCGACATCCTCCAGGAATCTGCCATCCACGGCCCTGTCAAAGTGGAGAAAGAGGCAAAGAAGAAGAAAAAGAAGTTGAAAAAGAAAGCCAAGAAGGAGGCCGGTGCCGACTCGGTCGCCCCGGCCGCCACCACCACCACAAGCGGGGCCACCGTAGGGAAGCAGGAAAAGCATTCACCCAGGCTCAATGGAGACCAGACATCACTTGGGACCAAAAAGAAGAGAAGGAGGAAAAAAGCAAAGGCCGGCGAGGCTTCCCCATCCCCGCCGATAAAGAGGGCAGTGGCCGTGCCTGCCAACTGATCGGAGCCCCACAGGCACGGGGCCCAACTAGCCCGAGGACGAGGCATTTCCAAGCCCCACCTCCCTCCAAGTTCAAGGACTTGGCTGGACAGAGGTCCAGACTCTGCCCATGATTGGGGCTCGCCCAAGGGTTGGGACAGAGACACGGTTGTAGGGTGAGAAGCCTAATCAAGGCCTGCCCATCTGTGCTGCCGTTGGGAACTGGGGCAGACCTGTGATGCCAGAACATTCCATGGCCTCAGGAAAAAGGAGCCTTCCAGTTACTCAAGACCGAAGGCCATATGGTAAAGCTTCCATCTTCCCAGCACTGTCTGAGGAGAGTAAGTGACAGGAGAGTTTTTCCTTCCCCTCCACCTTCCCAACCTGGTGTGGGAGACCACCTTAACGAGGGAAGGGGCCCTGAGATGACAAGGCCAAGAAAGAGTTTTGTACTTCTCCCTCCAGGTTGCACAGACTTGATAAAAAGAAGGAGAGAGATTTTTTTCCCCCCTAGGCTGCCAGAATTTTCTTTCTCCACATTTGTGAATGTGCCACACATGATCGTGTCTCTGAGCCAACCAGATTGTTGAAAATAAATGACCCCAGACATAACAAAGTGATCTGGGTGCTCCTTCCCTGTCCGTGCCGAATCTTGATGAGACATGCTAAATAAACCTCACGTAGGTGGAGTCCTGTCTACACCCCAAGCTGTGTTCCTGCACCCCAGCCTCAAGACTTCGAGAAGCACCACAGCACTTGTGGACCGGTTTTCAGACACCTGCAGCATTTTGCAGGGGAAGAGCAGAAGCTCAAGGTTAAAGTGGAATTCTGGCTTTGTGGCCTTGACTCTGAGGTTTGGCAGAGCGAGAAAGACAGAGGCGGGATGTGAGAGTGTGACCCACCACCACCTCCCTCTGCCTGCCCAGCCCCATCTGGGCAACGTGTGGACAAGCAAGAAGTTTCCAGTATGCATTTCCACTACTCCGTTCCTCATTTCCTTTACTACAAGTTAAATAAATGTACAGGTTGGCTGTTGGCTGGCTGCAAGCCTCGGGGGTGCTGGTTCTGCCCCGGCCCTTTCCTCCGTCCAGGGTGGGAGCAGCCCTCAAGGCCAAGTTATCTGCAGCAGCCCCTTCCTGGAGAGGAGGTCATAGAGCCCCGGGCTGACAGTGTTCCTCCTGGTGGCACTCAGGACCTCAGGCTCCTGGGTGTGGCTGTGACCCCCTGGCCTCCACATCCCTCAGCCGGCCGAGCTCCCAAGCTTCCAGGCATCAGCCCCGTCCCCATGGGGAGCTCCTCTCCGCCGGTCTCGTCTCTCCCCTCACCCTCTGGGCACCTCAGCTCTGTCATCTGCTCAGGCCTTGCTGCCTTCTGACCCCAGCAGCTTGTCCCCCAGACCAGGGAGGGGCTGCAGGGCCCCACGGGCCAGAGGAGCTGTTATCAGAATCTCAACAGCGGCACCGGGCGCAGAGTCACGAGGCTCCCGTGGGGCAAGACGGACTTCCTAGTCCTGAGGGGGGCTTTCCCATTGAAGCGAGATGCCGGGCTGGCGTGAGAAGGTGTGGTGCCCTTCTTACCACACCTTCTGTGTGGGGTGGGGGGGATGAATGGCCGAGAGGACCAGCCATCTTGGAAGCCAGGGGAGGGGTGGCTGAGGACGAGAGAAGCTGGAGAGCCCTGCATGCCTTGGCTGCTAGCCTGAGCCCTCCTGGGGCGTGGGCATCTGAGCCCCAGCCCGGGCACTGGGTAGCCACTCGGAGAATGCTAATGTGAGTGGGGCGCAGGGGTCAATAGCTGGAACTGGGGCAGGGCGGAGGGGCCTGGTCAGGGCACAGGTGACAGGACGGGGCCATGTTGATCTTGGGCCTCTCACTGAGCTCCGTGAGTCACAGCTACGCAGGCTTGTGTCCCGAGGAGTGCGGCTACAAGGGTTCCCTTGGGGGTTCCCGGGGGTCTCCACAGGCACAGGCTGGAGGTACAAAGTCCAAAGGCTGTCCCCTTCTGTTCCAAGTGGCAAGATTCACCCTGAGCAGCAGGGACAGTCCCTCTCGTCCGCGTCTTGCTCTGCTTCCCAGCTCTCCACAGTCCCCTCTCGTGCACTGAAACAGCCCTCCTGAGGTCGGGGCGCCTTGAAACCCTCCTTTCCGTTGCTGACAGAGCAGGGTGGCAGTTTTCCAGGGAAGGCCGCTCTCTTGTGGCAGTGGAAGTTTCCCAGGCTCACATGTCCCAGTCACCCCCCAAGTACGCCAGGCGCGCTCCAGGCAGGGCCCGGCCCCTGGGGGGCGGTTGCCGTGGTTACTGGGAAGATGAAGCCATCTGTGTGGAAATGAAGGTCTCGATGACACTGTGGTTGGATGGCAGCAGGTGGCTGTGGCCGTCGTTGGAGTCGGAGCTCTGGTACAACACCAGGCTGCTGGAGGACACTGCAGGGGCAAGTGAGACAGCTGGCTGTCTGCCAAGCCCTTCCCAACCCCACCTCGCCCACCCATCCCTGGGGGCACTTGGGACAGGTCACACGGGGCCTCGCCACCTCCTGAATTACAGCAGATCACCAGCCCCCCAAAGCCACGCCTCTACCCTTGTGTCTTATTAACCCCCAGCCAGGCTCCGGGGCCACCCAGGGGGTGGCCACCTCAGGACGTTTTAGTAGGAACGTCGGAGAAGCCCTGGTGGGGCGGTGTGGTTACTTTCAGGCTTCGGCGTTGCTAGGCTGCGGCCCAGTCATGAAACCAAACACTGAAGTGTTGCAGTGGGGGTGTTGAGTTGACTTCAAGTAAAGGAGATTTCTCTGGCTGACACGGGTGGGTCTCATCTAATCAGTCAAAGGCCTTAAGAGCAAAAGCTGAGGCTTCCTAGAGAAGAAGGAATCCTACCTCAAGATTTCAGGATCACATCCTGCCTTTGCTGCCAGACTGGTCGGCCCCACAGGCGTGTGAGCCAGTTCCTTGAATATATATCTATACCGTTGACCCTTAAACAGTGCGAGGGTCAGGGGCGCTGACCCCCTGCGTAGTCACAAATCTGCAGGTAACTTTTGACTCCCCCAAAACTTAGCTACTAATAGCTGCTGTCGCCCAATAATATAAACAAGTCAATTGACACATATGTTGTATGTTAGAGGTATTAGGCACTGTATTCTTACAAAAGGTAAACTAGAGGGAGAAAAGTATCATGAATGTCATAGGAAGGGGAGCCTGGGTGGCTCAGTCGGTTAAGTATCCGACTCTTGATTTCAGCTCAGGTCACGATCTTGTGGTTCGTGAGTTCAAGCCACGTGTCGGGCTCTGCGCACACAGCTGGGAACCTGCTTGGGATTCTCTCCCTCTTCTTCTCTCGTAACCCGTCTCTCTCTCTCTCTCTCTCTCTTTCCCTGTCTCTCTCCCTCCTTTCTCTCTCTCTCTCTCTCTCTCTCTCCCCCGTCCCTCTCTCAAAAATAAATAAATATTAAAAAAAGAAGAACATCCTAAGGAAAAGAAAATACATTTACAGTCCTGAGTCCTGTGCTGTGTTGGAAAAAATCCACGTGGGCGCGCCTGGGTAGCTCAGTCGGTTAAGCTTCCAACTTTTGCTCAGGTCACGATCTCACAATTTGTGAGTTCAAGCCCCACATCGGGCTTTCTGCTGTCTGCGAGGAGCCTACTTTGGATCCTCTGTCCCCCAATCTCTGCCCCAATCCCCTCGTTCTCTCTCTCTCCCTCTCTCTCTCTCTCTCTCTCAAAATAAATCAACTTAAAAAAAAAGTAACTTAAAAAAACAATGAAATAAATCCACATGTAAGTGGACCCGTGCAGTTCAAACACCATGTTGTTCAGGGATCTACTGTATTCGTGTTGGTTCTGTGTCTTACGAGAACCCTGACTGATTCCGACAGCTAAGAGAATGGGCTTTGAGTTTGGACCTGGGTTCAAGTCCTGGCCCTGCCACCTGCTAGTAGCTGTCGGAGGCAAGACCAAGTCCCTCGCCTCCTTGGCGTCTGCTTTCCCATTTGTAAAACGGGATGTAAAAAATGATGATGCATGCCCCGTGGGTAGAGCAGGGAGCCCTCAGTTCCTGTCGCTGCAGCCACCAGGGCTGGACGGAGAAACCTGAGGCTCACGGGATGAAGTGGCTGCCCGAGTCCCGCACTTAGGAGTGGCCACCCCCGGCCCCAGAGCCCAGCAGCCTGACTCCCCGGTGCCCGCCCTTCATCGACATCGTAGATTGCGGGCTCGGGGCACCGGGGGATGGAAATGAATGGGTCAAGTGCGATATAGCTGACCTAGAGAGCCCGCACGCTGTTGTTGCTGCGTGGGAACACGGGTCTCCGATTCTCCAGGAAAAGCCAGAAATCACGATTTCTTTGTGAAAGCTCATCTTTAAACGTGGACAACGAACTCCATGCTAAACCCTGAGCCACCCAACACGCCTGCGAGCCACCTCTGGCCCAAAGCAAGGCCAGATCAGATCGCTCCTCACCGTCACCCTCCCCTGTCTCTCGCAATTAATCTTTTCCTCGTCCTAGTCAGTGAGATATTCCTGTAAGACAGGCCCACTTCCCTGTGGTTTCACGCCCCTCTTGGCTCCCGTCGGGGGAGCACAGGGCACCCTCCCGTTTGCCGCACACACCTTCCTCCCCGCCTGAGGGAGCAGGGAAAGGCGGCTCACCGGTGGGGCTGGCGCTGAGCCGGTGGGTGGGCTGCAGGGGCTGGATGCCGGCGGGGTCCTGGCTGGGGATGTGGATGGTGGTGGTCTGAGATGCCGGCGTATGCAGCCCGGATTCACTGGAGGCCTCCGTGTCTGAGGCGAAGACCTGGGGGAACAGAGCGGCCTCCTGAGCCCCCCATGGGTGTGCTGTGGGGTGGGGCCCGAGCGAGGGGCCAGGCAGGCCTGGGCCTTACCTGCTTGGTGGGCGTGAGGCTGGCCAGAGCACTCAGGTTGGTGGTGTCGGTGATGAGCATGGTCTGCGGAAGCAGGCCCGTGTGGGTGTACTGGGCCACCTCAGGCTTGTGGCTGTAGAGGGCTGGCCGGGAGGGAGGAGAGAGGGGGGTCAAGACCAGACACCCTGGGCCAGGCTGGGCCCCTCCCAAGAGGGCCTCAAAGCTGGGCGCTGTGGGGGAGGTGAGGCACGGGGCCTGGTAAGTGGCCCGATGGAGCGGTGGTTGGGGACTCAGGACAGATATCCCAAGCTGGGAGCTCCAGATAGAGGGGTTAGACCCTCTCCCCAACTACAGGACCCTGCTCGGGCTGGCTCCATGGGGGGAAGGCTGGGGGAGGACAGGAGCCCACACCCACCGCCTGAGGACGACAGGTGTGACCGGCAGTGGGAGGCACAGGTGCTACTGTGCTAAGTACGGGCCACGGAGGGAAAGGCTGGCAGCTCCCGTTAGGGGGTTGAGCGGGACAGAGGGCCGTGTAGCTCCGCCTCCAGGACACCTCTCCAAAATGTCACCCAAAGTTTCACCTACAGCCCGGCCCCACAAGAACGCACACGGACACCAGCAGAAAAGCACACAAGCACACATTCTCACATCGACGCAGATGAAACCATACACGCACATAAATACGTGCACTGAACCAAATCCACACAGATACACAGGTGCACAGTCCCTCAGGCCCGGTTCCGAACTCCAAAAAGGTCTGAAAAACCCACGGATTTTCATAAGGTCGGCACTAGAGCGCTTTTGGTGGCAAACTCCCACCCGAGCCCGATGTGAGGTTGTGCCCCGTCTCTATTAACCTCCTTCGTGGCCTTCCACCTCCTGCTGCAGACATCCCAGGGCTTTGACGACGAGATACCGCCCGAGCCCTGCTGGGAGTGTGATAAAACATACGGCGGATCCACCATATGTGAAGTCTGAGAAGTAGCGAATTCTGAAATACACGTGGCCCCGTGGGTTGCAGAGAAAGGACGTGTGGTGTCCTCTCACGTGGGTGTGCCCCTGCAAACACCCGTGAACGCCCACGTGCCTTTCCACGCACAGAAACACCATGCACATTTACACACTGAATCATATTCTGGCCTGCAGACCTCCTCATCACAGAAGCGCTCACACACACACACCACAACAGCTGCTAAGCCACCCTATACCTCCACCCGCGCCCCCCGTGCTCGTGGACAGCGTGGGGCTAGGGGTACTCACCGTGGGGGCTCTGCAGCTGGGCCATGGTGGCCATGAAGGGACTCTGGGCCACGTGGCTCTGCATGGGGGGCATGAGTGGCTGCTGGTAGGAAGGGTGCAGTGGCTGGGAGAACTGGACTGGCTGCAGGGTGGTCAGGCTGCTGCCCATGCTGTTGATGACCGGCACGCTCTGTGCCTGAGTGGAGGCCAGGCCTGGAGCGGGAGGAACGGGAGTCAGCCAGGCTTCCTACCCCCTTCACTGCCTCCCCTGGCCCCGCACCGACCCCTGGGGGCACTGTCCCTCCCTCCCAGAGCCAAAGGGTGGGGGAAGGGAAGAGGCGACCAGGAAACACCTTTGCCCTAGGAGCTGTCACTAACTTACTTGATCTAGGCAAGGCGCTCCCCCTCTCTGAGCCTTTAATTCATTATAGGGGCAGGGGCTTTGTCCAACTAGGTTGGTTCCACAGCAGTGCAAAGGCCCTACAGCTTAGCTCTGTTCCCCTCTCCCGGCAGCTGTCTCTCTGTCTTCTATATTGAGCCTCTGCATCCTGGTTCCTACAAATAAAGTCTTTCTGGGCTTAAAAAAAAACAGGGGCGCCGGGTGGCTCAGTTGGTTAAGTGTCCGACTTCAGCTCAGGTCACGATCTCACGGTTCCTAAGTTTGAGCCCTACATCAGGCTCTGTGCTATCAGCACAGAGCCCGCTTTGGATCCTCTGCCTCCCTCTCTCTGCGCCTCCCTTGCTCTCTCTCTCTCTCTCTCTCTCTCTCTCTCAAAAATAAATAAGACATCTTAAAAAAAAACACACGCAACCCAAAACCTACAAAACTTTGATCCCCCTTTCCCCGCTTACTTTTCCCATAGACATTTTGCCTTCCAAGACACTGTGTGACGTCTGCATTATGTTTGCTGTCTGCCTCCCCACCGGAGTCATTGAGATTTCAGTCTGTTTGGTTCACCTGTGTATCACTGATGTAGCATAGTACCTGGCACAGCGCAGGCTCTGAATAAGTATGTGAATGAATGAATGAATGAATGAATGAGTCCCAGTGGCTCTTCCAGGTTCTGGATCCTGTGGCAGCCCCACGAACCCTCCCACCCGGGTGCCCCCCCACCATGCCCACCTACTTACCAATGACCAGGGTGGAGGCACCTGTGTTGGTGAAGGTGGGCCCCAGGGAGGCAGGCTCACCGGGCCCAATGGCCATGACCCCAGGAAGTGAGGCCATGATGAGATTCTGGGGCTGTTGGTTGAGGCCTGGGGATGTCTGCTCCAAGCTGTGCAGAGCTGTCAGGGTGCTGACAGGGGGGAGAGGGCCTCCGGTTGCTGAGACCTTGGAGGGGAAACCAAGCTGAGTGAGGGTAGAGCCCCACACTCTCTCCCTGGGGATGACTCTAGAATCTCCCGGCCAAGGGAGGATGGAAGATGGGGTTGGAAGGCGCTCCTCCACCCGGGGGGTATGAGGACACTCACCAGCTTGGCTTCGGTGCTCAGCAGGCTGTGACTGGGCTCCAGGCCCGTGGGGGACACTTGGTGTAGGGGTGCAGACACCGTCACCAAGGGACCACCGCTGCTTGAGGGCACTTCTGCCCCCTCGCTGGTTGTCGGCTGTCCATAGCGCACGCCTGGAGTGGGAGCAGCGTCCAGCCTCAGCACCTCACTTCCCTGCCCTCCTTGGCCCTCATCACCCCAAACCGCACTGGCGTGCTTAGGCCACTTGCCCCGTGTTTCTGTGTGCCAGCGGCAAACTTCACCTGAACATCCTCCCGCCAGCTCCTGGGCTGGCTGCCTCCAACTCCTTGAAGGCAAGACCTGAGTTTTATTAGCCCCATGGCCCCCACTGCCTCGCACTACATGTGATAGGCAGTAGGTGTGCAGTGAAAGGCATTTGAATCAACATGAGCTGATGCTGATGAAATTGCAGTGAGCCGAGTTGAATAGAAGGAACTGGAATTAGCTCAATGAAATGGAATCCAGCTGAATTGAGCCTGAAATGAACTGAGCTAGATTGAGCGCGTGGAGTTGAACTGAATCGGATCAAAGAGAATTGGATTGAATTGAACTGAGCTGTACAGAATTAATTTCATTTCCTCCAATTATATTTAATTAGACGGAGTGTAATTTAAAGGAAGTAAATTGGACCATATGGAGTTGAACAGAATTGAATTGAAGTGAATTGAATTGAACTGAATTCAATTGATCTTGAATGAATGAACTGAATGCAAGTAACCCAAGTCAGGTTAGGCTGGACTGGAGAATGGAGGGGCGTGGTCAGTGGGATGGACAGGAGAGGACTGGATAGAGACTGTAATGAGTGGAGTGGAGTGATAAGGATCCAAGCTGAAGTGCTGAGCGGTTTGGGTGGCTACCGCCACTGAGGTGGTGCTCCCCAGCTCCCCAGCCGACACTCGTGTCCCCTCTACCCTCTACATTTCAACCCCCCTGCCCACATATCACTCACCGTGGACTTTACTGGGGGAGAGGGCGGGCGGGGGCAATCCCGGGGAGCCGTGGGCTGGCAGCGCAGGGCCCGGGCCTGGCCCCGGTGGCGGCCCGCTGTATGTGTCCATGGCCAGCTTGTGCCGAAAAGCTTCTTCCTTGCGCCGATTGGCAAACCAATTGTAGACGCGCACCTCCGTGACGAGGTTGGAGCCCAGCCCCTGTGCCTGCGATGGTGACACCCCCCTCTGGATGCACTCCGCCCTGCAGAAATGGCCACTCATGAGCCTCCAGGCCAGGCTCAGAGGAACCCTCTCCTGGGGCTGGAGGTGGCGAAGAGAGTTCTGAGCGGTAGGGTTCTACCTTAGTGTTTAAAACTGGCAGATCTGGGTTCTAATCCCAGTTCTGCTGTGTGGCCTTGAGCAAGTGACTTAGCCTCTCTTAGTCTCTCCATTTATAAAGTGAGCAAAATAGCCATGAGGCTAGATGAGGGTGAATGAGATGAGCAGCCACGCAAGGGTTGCTCGGGTGGGTGGGGAGTGGGTGCTAGGAGTGGAGCTAGTGTGCAGACACTGAGCGGAAGTTGAGTGCCCCAGGGCCAGCAGGAGGAGCTCTCAAGGACTGGCGAGCCTCCCTCAGAACCCAGAGCCACCCTCTCCCAACCTTGCCCCAGCCCAGACCAAACCAGCCCCGCTAACCCAGCAGCCATTCTACCTATTGCACTCCTCCACCAGTGCCTCTCGCTCCTCCTTGCTGGGGTTCTTCTGCCTCTCGTAGGCCTGGAACAGGATCTGCTGGGAGGCTGGGCCCCACTTGAAACGGTTCCTCCGCCCCTTCTTGGTCGGCAACTCATCCCCTGTGGGCTCTTCAATCAGCCCACCCTGCCCTGCGTGGGTGAACTCTGTAGGCACAGAGAGCCATCAGCAGGGCCCTGGCCACTCCCGCCTTCCCGCTCCTGACCACGCTCCCGGTTCTTTCTCATTCCCAGGGTGCTGAGCCAAATGAGTTTACAGCTAGAACTTAGAAATCATCTAACCCGGGGACGCCCAGGTGGCTCAGTCGCTTAAGCATCCCACTTCAGCTCAGGTCACGATCTCGCGGTTCATGGGTTCGAGCCCCACGTCGGGCTCTGTGCTGACAGCTCAGAGCCTGGAGCCTGCTTTGGATTCTGTGTCTCCTTCTCTCTCTGTCCCCCCTGCTCATGCTCTGTCTCTTTCAGTCTCTCAAAAATAAACATTAAAAAAAATTTTTTTAGGGGTGCCTGGGTGGCTCAGTCATTTAGATGTCTAACTTCAGCTTAGGTCATGATCTCATGGTTTGTGGGTTAGAGCCCCGCGTCGGGCTCTGTGCTGACAAGCTCGGAGCCTGGAGCCTGCTTTGGATTCTGTGTCTCCCTCTTTCTCTGCCCCTCCCCCACTCGTGCTCTCTCTTTCTCTCTCTCTCTCTCTCTCTCTCTCAAAAATAAATAAACATTAGAAAAAAATGTTTTTAGAAATCATCTAATCCAGTGATGACAGTCACACAGCACACATACCACCATTGTCTTAACCTGTGTCCAAGGCAGACATTACTAATCAACCCCTGCACCCAAATGTCCATCCACTGATGAATGGATGAAGAACATGTGGTTTATACATACAATGGAATACTACTTGGCAATGAGAAAGAATGAAGTCCTGCCATTTGCAACAACATGGATGGAACTGTAGCATGTTATGCTAAGTGAAATAAGTCAGTCGGAGAAAGACAGATACCATGTTTTCACTCACATGTGGAACTTGAGAAACTTAACAGAAGACCGTGGGGGAAGGGAAGGGGAAAAATAGTTTCAAACCAAGAGGCAGGGAGGCAACCTCATAAGGGACTCTTAAATACAGAGAAAAAACTGAGGATTGATGGGGCAGGGAGAGAGGAGAAAATGGGTATGGGCATTGAGGGGGCACTTGTTGGGATGAGCACTGGGTGTCGTATGTAAACAATCATGGGAGGCTACCCCCGAAACCAAGAGCACACTGTATACACTGTATGTTAGCCAACTTGACAATAAAACACATTAAAAAACCCATAAAAAATAAATCTTAAATTTCCTAAGAAAAAAATTTTTAAAAAAAACCTGCACAGTTTTCTACTGAGCCAAGACATAAGCTCGCAATCTTTCCCAATACAGGGCTCCAGGTAAGCATTGGCATTTGTTCAGATCTAACTAACACATTTGCTATCTCATTTTACAGATGAAGAAGCTGAGGCTCAGAGAGGCTAAATATCTTTCCAGGGATGCACAGTAGAACAGAAACTTGAACCACATTTCTTGAGTAGGTTCAGAGCTATTTCAAACTTTTCAGACCTGTAAAGCACACTTAAAATGCAAGTGTTGGCCAAGAGAGGAGAGACCCAGCCAGCCCTTGTCAGCTGGTTCTACATTAATAGAAACTGTTGGATTATCCCTGAGCAAGCCTCCAAGAGAATAGAACAGATAAATGTCAAGCCATTTTTATGAGAGGGGAGGCAGGAAGATTGAGTCGGGGATAGCGCAGGAGTGCCTTCATCATCTGAGTTTCAAGAGGCAGAAGCCAGCACCAGTGCTCTGGGGACAGGTGGGATCAGACCCACCTAGAAGCCACCAGAAGCCCGCTTGACTCAGATTCCAACTGACTTCGCTGGCCATCTCTCCTGGCAGCGGGCTGGACCAAGATCTGGAGTACCAGACATGACTTGACCCAGAAAACTAAGATATTTCAGCTTTAAAAAAACCTATTCTGTCGGGGCGCCTGGGTAGCTCAATCTGTTAAACATCTGATTTCATTTCAGCTCATGATCTAGCAGTTCATGAGTTCGAGCCCCACGTTGGGCTCTGTGTTGACAGCTCAGAGCCTAGAGCCTGCTTCTGATTCTGTGTCTGCTCTCTCTCTGCCCCTCCCCTGCTCACACTGTGTCTCTCTCTCAAAATAAATAAACATTAAAAACTATCCTGGCAAGTCCATCAAAAACAAGGAAAATCTGAGAAACCGTCACAAGCCAGAGAAACCTAAGGCAACATGGCAACTATATACAGCGTCTCCACAACCGGATACAATCCTGGACCAGAAAAGGGACATTAATGTTAGGGAAAAACCGAAGAAATCTGAATAATGAAGTATGGACTTAATAATCCTGTGTCAGTGTTGGTTTGTTAATCACGACAAATGTCCCATACTAGGGGTGGCTGGGTGGCTCGGTCGGTTGAGCAGTTAAACGTCAACTCTTGATTGAGGCTCAGGTCATGATCTCATGGTTCGTGGTTTGGAGCCCCCGCATCAGGCTCTGCGCTGACAGTGCTGAGCCTGCTTGAGATTCTCTCTTCCTCTCTCTCTCTCTCTCTCTCTCTCTGCCCCTCCCCAGCTTGTGTTCTCTATAAATAGATAGATAGATAGATAGATAGATAGATAGATAGATAGATAGATAAATCTTTTAAAAAAAAGTCCCATACTAGTGTTAATAATAGGGAAAGCTGGGTCTGGGGTAAATTGGAAGTTTTTCTACCATCTGCCCAGAAGTTCTGAAAATCAACACTTATTCTAAAATTAAGAGTCTATTATGTGTTATTTCAGTTTTATCTGCTAAGGAGGCGTAAATTAAAGCCATGCTAATTTTCTAAAAGCACTTGGTGCCTTCAAAGTACATCATCTACAGTCCCAGCCCCTTGAGACCCAAGAGTATGCTCCTGGCAGATACACGTGGTGGAGACACTCACCGGCCCCTCGGGCATCAGGAGGTGTTGCTATTTCTGCACGAATAAGCAATCAGTGATCATCTTTGTAAGAAAATATTAATGCTTTCCCATAGTGCTTGCTCGGTAAATGTTAGTTCACTTAATGTTTTAATCAGCCTGTTGATAATGCCAATATCATAGTTTTTCGCAGCTTTTAAAAGTTGTTTTTTTAAGGGCACCTGGGTGGCTCAGTCGGTGAAGCGTCTAACTCTCGATTTCAGCTCAGGTCATGATCTCACAGTTTGTGAATCAAGCCCCGCATCGGGCTCTGTGCTGACAGTTCAGAGCCTGCTTGGGGTTCTCTGTCTCCCTTTCTCTCTGCCTCTCCCCCGCTCACATTCTCTCTCCCTCTCTCTCTCTCTCTCTCTCTCATATGTAAACAGGGGCGCCTGGGTGGCTCAGTCGGTTGGGCGAGCAACTTCACTCAGGTCATGATCTCACAAATTGTGAGTTCGAGCCCCATGTCAGGTTCTGTGCTGACAGCTCAGAGCCTGGAGCCTGCTTCTGCTTCTGTGTCTCCCTCTCTCTCTGCCCCTCCCCTGCTCATGTTCTGTCTCTCTCCTTCAAAAATAAATAAACATTAAAAAATTTTTTAAATAAATAAACATTCTAAAAAATTTCCAGCTTGTATAAGTAAATAAACAGCAAATCGATATGTGAAATTTAGGACTTTAACGTTTTAATAAACGTTTAGGAAGCATGGCGAGGAAAGTTTATTTTTTTAATTACCAAACATGCAGATTGTCGCTATGTCTTCATAAGGAACTACGGGAGTATCTATCAAAAATTTTCAAGTACCTACACTCTGACCTAGAATTTCATTTCTAGAAATTATTCTATAGACACTCTTGTGTAAGCACAAATAGATACAAAAAAGGATGTTCTTTGAAGCAATTGGTTCTAACAGCACACTGGAAAAACCCTAATAAAAGTCCTTTGGTAGGGAGCCAATTAAACAAATAACGGTACATCCAAATAACAGAATAGCTGGCAGCAAAGCAGAGGAGGGGCATCTGGGTGGCTCAGTCAGCTAAGCATCTGACTCTTGATTTCAGCTCAGGTCATGATCTCACGGTTTGCGGGTTCGAGCCCCTCACTGGGTACTGTGCTGACAGCACAGAGTCTGCTTGGGATTCTTTCTCTCACCCTCTCTGTCTCTGTCCCTCCCCCACCCATGTGCACTTAAAATTAAAAAATCTCGCTTAAAATTAAAAAGAAAAAAGCAGAGGAAAATACATATATATTGCTAGTATATGCATTAAATATCTCTGGAAGTATACATCAAACTGAGGGTGTCCTTTAGGAGAAAAACACCTAATTTTTATTGTAAACTCTATTTTCTCCTATTTTTTTAATTAAAAAAAATTTTTAATGTTTATTTCTGAGAGAGAGACAGAGCGTGAGTTGGGGGGGGGGGGCGGAGAGAGGGAGACACAGAGTCAGAAGCAGGCTCCAAGCTCTGAGCTGTCAGCACAGAGCCCGAAGCGGGGCTCGAACCCACAGACTGAGATCCATGACCGGTGCTGAAGTCGGCCTCTTAACCGACTGAGCCACCCGGGTGCCCCCTCCTATTTTTTTTAAATTAAGTATGTATTGCCTTTTTAAAAAAACTTGGATAAATCATAAAAGAAACGGTTTTTTTTTTAATGTCTACACATAGGCTCAGTAGTCTGAAAGTGCACTTGGGATTTTGTGGGGTGTGAGGTCTGAGTAAGGAAACCCACAATTCTCTGAAGGGAGCGTGGCCACACCTCCTGGAGTTTGCAGTGGAGGATTCCCTGAGCCTACACCTTGCCTCTGAGCCTTTACTCAGGCTGCTCCTTTGGCCCAAACACCATTCCCTGCCGCCTCCATGGGCCAAAATTCCGTTCTGACTTTAAGACCTAGTCTGAAAAGTCCTGCCTCTGGTGTGGTCCCTCCTGATGCCCCTGCCTCCCCGCTGACAATAGATTACTCTCTGGTCCTCTGCCAGCTCAACATTTTGAAATACTTCACGCAGTCCTACTCTGCCCTGGGCCTGGCACGCGGTGAATGCTCCATAAACACTAGCCGTTACTGTCGTTTTTATCACATTATAATACATGTCTCGCTGTATCATGCTGATCTTTTCTGCTTCCCATCTACACAGGACACTTAGAAGGCAAGGACTCCATTCACCCATCCGCGGATGCCCAGGACCAACCTACTCCCCTCCCCCAGAGTGCCTTGCGCGGAACAGGTACTAAGCGCCCATTGACTCGCATGGACTTCCGCTCAGACGGCCCATCCCCGTCGTGCGGTGGAGGAGCTTCCGGCCCCCACCCCAGAGCTGCCAGGGAGGACGGGCTGTGGTCTTTACTTACGCTGGGCCACCTCTCGCTGCTTGCGGACGTACCAGGTGTACAGGGCCGCTCGCTTCTGTGTCTTCATGGGGGTGCCCTTGTTGAGGTGCTGGGACAGGTGCGACTGGTTGAGGCCGGTGGTGTCGACTACCTCCCTCTGTGGGATGTTGTGCTGCTGCAGGTAGGACTTGACCATCTTGGCCACGCGCCACGGGTCCTCCCTAGGAGGAGGGGCCAGGACAGAGCCTGCTGGGCGTGGGGGTGCAGGCAGGGTCGGGGGTCCCGTCAGCCCTGAGAATGGGGGTTGGGGGTGAAGGCAGGCGTGGAGCCTGGGACCTACACTTAGACTCAGGGACAGCAAGGGAGGGGCACTCGTGCCAGGACACAGGAACGCAGACACACGAACATGGGAACAGAGACTTATAGACACACACGTGTGGACACGGGCCTCAAACAGTGCCACACAGACGTGGGCACAGTTAAAAGTTTAGAAACATGAATGCACAGACATATGGACTGACATGAAGACATGAACTGACTCCCACCAGAAGCTATACAAGCCACTTGGGGGAGATCCTCACCTTTGTGCCTCCTTTGAAGACCCCCCCCCCCACCTCATCCTGCCTCAAAATGTTGTTTGTGGCTGTGTCTTATCCACTGTGAGAGACCGTAAACACTTGGAGGGGCAGGAACTCTCTGGTTCTCAGCACCCAGAATAGGCCTGCATGCCCATGGTGAATGCATGAATGAATGAATGGATGGGTGAGTGGGTGGATGGATGGGATGGTGGATGGGTGGATGAATGAATGGATGGGAGGGTAGGTGGGTAGAGGGACGGAGAAATGGGTGAGTGGATGGATGGATGGATGGATGGATGGATGAGTGGAGGATGGATGGATGGATGATAAATATATGATAGATAGTGACTGGATGGTTGGATGAATGGATAGGAAGGTAGATGGATAGGTAGATAGGGGAATATGTAGATGGGTGGACAGGTAGATGGCTGGGTAAATGGGATGGTGAATGGTGGATGGATGGATGGATGGGTAGTTTGATGAATGGATAGGAGGAGAGATGGGTAAGTGAATAGGGGTGTGAGCAGATGGATGGATGGATGGATGAGGGAGACCTACTTGGCGGGGGGTGGTTCTGAAAACAAGGAGAGAAAAGCAATTCTCTCATTTTACGGTCAGGGTCACTGATGCTAAGAGTGCTGGCATAACATCTTTTGGCCAAGGTCACAGGGACAGCCCAGCAGAGTCCCATCCCATATGAAGGGGTTCAGTTCTAAGTCAACCTATCAGGTACAAATCACATAGGGTCGAAACACCCCCTGAAAATCTGTACTAACCCCTAGGCTGTGGCCTGGCCGGTTTCCCAGAGCACAGGGGCAGACAGGTCCAGGTGAAAAGGTTGCCAGCTGGTGTGCAGAGGCCCCATACAAAAGTGTGTGTGTGTGTGTGTGTGTGTGTGTGTGTGTGTGTGCACCTGAATCCCACTCTGTGGGCTGAGACTCTCTCACTGGAGAGACAGCCATCCACGATTCATGTTCTTATCCCCCGCTCACTGTGGAGAATGGGGAGCTCTGACTGCCTGTACTACACAGATGCCCTCTCTCCCTCTCCTGTTCTGTCTCAACCCTCCTCTCTTTGCCTTGTCACACAACAGTGCTGACACAGGAGAGCAAGGGCGGGGGGCGGGGTTTGAACCCAGCTCTGTGTGGCTCCAGAGCCTGAGGCTCTCGCCTCCTCAGCTGAGCCGTTGGCTTCTAGAATTTGAGCCTCCCGGTATTCGCACGTGGGACAAATAGCAGGTGTGGGGGGCAGTTCCTCGCCATGTCTGGCACAGCAAAATACGGGAAACCACTACCTCCAGCAGATGCGGCCGTAAAAACCCAGTGAGAAAGCTCTCCCTGCGCCCTGATGGAACAGAGCCCCTCTGGTAGGTCTGCTGTGCGATTTGTGTAAAATGTGAAATGGCGTGACAGATTTCCACATATTTGCTTGTGTTTGCATGAGATACCGGAAGAACACAGAAGACACTTTTGACACCAGTGGTCTTGAGATAGAAATGGAGTGCCGGGGACAGGGGGAGAGGACGGTGTCCTCTGTTGCTTTTCCGCACTTTAAAAATAATGTAATATATCGTTGTACAATATGTTATACATGCATGTATAACACTTAAAACTAAATTGTAAAAGAACAAAAAGCAAATAAACCCCCCAGCACTTTGAGGCCCACCTCATACTGCCCTCTCCCCTTCCCTCCTTCCCAAAGAACCAGCCTGGCCTTGCCCCCTTGATGATGCCCTTCTCAGGTGTGATAGGCACAGAGCCTTTCAGCAGCTTGGGTCCCGTGACTTTCTCCTTTTTATCAGCAGTCCCCGTACGCGTAGGGAGGGAAGGGAGGCCGGGGCCATTCGATTTAAGTTGGCCGGCAGTCGGTACGGCAAAGTCCCAGTTGTACAAGAATGACCGACGTGAGAATTCGTGTTTCGTACTTGCCGTGAACCAGGCACTGCGCTAAAGGCCGGTCATTTACATTTTACCACGTAACCCTGGGAACCAGGTGCTACTTATGTGCCCATTTCACAGGTGGGAAAACAGAACCTCGGAAAGGGAGTGCTTGTGCAAAGCGACCTAGCTGGGACTCCAGAATATTTCTCTTTTTTCCAGACACCTCCCCCCACCCCAACCAGAGCTCTCCTGGAGCTTTTCCTCCTCCCTGCATTTAGGATCCTCCTTGTCAACCCTTCCCCGGCTCCCTGGATGCCAGTCAGAGCCAGGAGGGAAACGAGGTACAAAGTCCGGTGTTGTGCTTCGAGGCAAACATGTTTATCTGATTCTGGAGCCAGGCTGCCTGTTGGCCTCCCTCCTCCCCCCCGCTGTAGGCATCACCCTCCTGAGCAACCCTCCCTCCCTCCCTTCTCTCTTCTCAGGAGAGAATGAGCTAAGTCTTTCTCTCAGGGGGGGCCTCCCTGGCTCACACTAAAGATTTACTATCTGTCACTGTCCATTTGATTCACCGTGTCTCTCTCTGTATCTGTCTTAGCTTCTCCCTGCCTCTCTCTCTTTCTCTCTGTCTCTCCTGTCTGTGTCTCTGTTGTTTGCTCTGTCTCTTGCTCACATCAGTCTCAGAGGACCCGACCCTTTTCAGGGCAGTTCTCCCAACCCAGCACGAAGAGGCCACATCTCCAGATATCTCCTGCTCTTATTCTAATGGGTTTAAGGGTCAAGCCAACCCGGGCTCACATCCCACCGCGGCGTCCTAGCACGATGTGCGCGTGCCCCACGCCTCATCTGTACCATGGCAGGAAGCCCACGTCTGCCTCCCAGTGCCCTTGGGACAAATGAGTGAGTTTCAAACAGGAGTGAACCGCGTAGAGCGGGGCCTGGCACGTGATGCTCAGTAAGTACAATTTGTCACCATCATCATCATCATCATCGTCATCATGATGATGTGGCCCTGGGACCCCCAGCCCCAGAGCAGAGGGCAGAGGACCCAGGAGAGGTGAAGATCCGCGCACGTCTCCTCCTCCCACCTGCTACACATTATGGGCTCAATCAGAGGTTCAAGACTTTGGGCCTTTGGCTCGCTGGCCCCGGGGGTTTCAGAGGGTCCAAGGCTGTGGAGCTTGGAGACCAGCTGGAAGCAGAGCTGAGTTCTCAGTGCGTGTGGCTGGTGGAGGGGGGAGTGTTCCCATCTCAGGTTGAATCTCAGCTCTGCCACTCGCTATCCAGGTGGCCTTAGGAAATGGCTTAACCTCAGTGTGCCTCAATTTCCCCAGCTGTGATACTGGGTTAATAGTATTTCATAGGTTGCCAGGAGGAGAAAATGAGTTCCACGATTTGTAAGCCACCGTGACCTCTAGAGCCCTGCATGGAAGTGAGTGGACGGGAGGTTGAGAGCAAGAAGAACTCGGGAGGATAAAAAGGAAATAAGCTTATCAAGGAAGGGCATACAACCTCAAGGGTGCTGTGCAGAGCACAGGGATTAGGAGGACCTGGGGTCCCAGTCCCAGCCTTAGTACTTTGTAAATTACCTTGGGCAAGTCGTTTTGCCACTCTGAGCCTTAAGTTTGCTCATCTGTAAAATGGGACTATTACTCATAGTAACCGTTTACGGCCCCGTGGGTAAGTGTTATTGTCATCTCTGCCTTGCGGACGAAACTAGGGCTCAGAGGCATGAAATCACCTGCCCAGGTTAGGGTGGGGTTGATTTGGGATTTGAACCCACGCAGGTTGGCCTCAGTCAGAGATGTCAGACTGTCCCACCCTAACCACTGTCTTCCTGGGTCTCAATGCCCTGGTGCTGCCTGATGGAGAGGATCAGAGACCCTCAGGTTGTGGTTTGAGCTGCTCAGGAACAGGGAGGAGCCAGGAGGAGACCCGGGAAGGAGCCCTGGGTACAGGTTCCTCCCTTGACCTTAACAGATGTCCCCAGGGCTTCAGGGAACCCTAGCCACCCATTCATTCTTGCTCTGTGTTAGCCACTGGGCTAGATATCAGGGTGGTAAACCAGGCCACACAGAAGCTTTGAAAAGTTTCTATTTTCATGACAGGAGATAGAGAACACACAAAAATAGATCATCATAAATGAAGTTAAGGGACAAAGGCTAGTAACAGAAGGTGGTGGAAGACAGCATGATTGTAGTGGGTCCTGCCTTTAGATAGGGAGTCAAGGAGGGCCTCCCTGAGGAGGTGACATTTGAACAAAAGGAGAAGAGGGAATCGGTCATGGGAAGATCTAGAAAGAAGTGTCCGCAGAAGGAACTGTACATGCAAAGGCCCTGAGGTAGGAATCAGCACATTCAACATAACTGGAGGAAAGGGAGGGAGGGAGAGAAGGTCCCTCAAGAAGAGGTCAGGGAACCAGGACAGAGAATTTGAATTTTATTCATTGGCCAGCTAGGGAAACTGAGGCAGGAGAAGAGACTTGCCCAAGGTCACACGGTGAACTAAGGGTGGAAGTCTGAGGGAAGAGCTCAGGTTCCCGATCACCACTTGCTCACCTAGGACCCACCCTGCCTCTTTCCACACACTGTCTTCTCCAAAGACATGGCTTCCCCTGGAAACCTGGCCTGTGCACCATCCCTTCCAGCCTCAACCTCCCCCACCCCCACTGTCCAGGCCTTCCTCACGGGTGCCCACCCCACTCCCTCCTGTGCCCTGAGGGTAGAGGCCCCACTTTTTCCCCTCGGGGTGTTTTCAGATCCCTTTTGTTACCTGAACAATAAGTAACCCAGGTAGTTAGTTATAAACTCCGCAGGAACAAGGAGCTGGTTGATAATTTATAGCAACATCTCAAATTTAAATGGAAAGTAAATAGCATGCTGTTAGCATTAAAGAAAACCCAATCGGGGCAGGCGGGGAAGCACTCCAGCCTCCTCTCAGCTTGGGGCATCTCGCTCTCTCCCCAGCCCCTTCTCCCAGCTGGGTGTGAGCCCCTCTGCCCTCCTGGCTCCTCTGCTATCCTGTGCTTCTCCAGGCCTCTGCATCTCACCCCCGCCCCCCCCCCCCCATGCCCTCTCTCTTCCTCAGTGGCTCTTCTCTCTCTCTCACAGCTTCCAGGATCTCTGCTGGTCCCAGGGAGCACTTTGACCTCTGCTCCCCCCTCAAGTGCTGTGGATCGAGCCTCCCCCCCACCCACCATTCCACTAAAGGGGCTGCTGATCAACAGGCCCCACCCAGCCAGGTAAGAAAGGCCCTTGGCACCTCCTGCCCCCACTCCCACCCCAAAGCCCCCAGTCCCATCTGGGGCCCCGAGCAGGTCTGGCCCAGCCCCACCCTGTCCCGGTGGCCCTCGACCTGGGTCTGGCAATGCCTGACTCTTTGCCCCTCCCCTGCAGCTCAGCAGGGCCCTTTGCCCTCTTCTTCCTGCCAAGTCAGGGGGCCCAAGCTGCTCCCTGCCCCCTGCCCAGGCCCTCACAAGGCCAGGCAGACCCTGAGGGCTCCCCCACCCCAAGCTGGGATCAGGACCTTGGACAGAAAAAGAGATGGTCCCCTAGAGAGCGTCTTTGGGACTCTCCCTCTGGCTGCCTCGTCCTGGCAATTGAAAGCACCAAACAGAGTGGCTGTGGAGTCTCAGCTGGGTGGCCTTAGTCAAGCTACCTTCCCTCTCTGGGCCTCGGTTTCCTTATCTGTGAAGCAGAGTTATGCCTAGCTTCCTTCCAGGGTTCATCTCAACATTATCTGAACATCTGCGTGTAAAACTGCAGCACAGTGCCTGGCTGTTAGGATTAGAGCGTAGGAGCCTTTGGGGAGGCAGTCCCTGTAGCCCCTGGGCCCCCTCCCCCCACCCCTGCTTGGTGGGAGGTTGGTTGGCCCAGGTCTCCCCAGGCCATCTTTACAAGTTAATGATCACAGGCCTTATCAGAGCCTTTTACCGTTTATAAATTTATAAAACAAAAGAGAAATAATAAAGCTCGTGGGTAATTAGTAACCAGGTCAGCACTGCTGAGGAGAGGGGAGGCATCGGGCTCAGACCCACCCAGTTCTCTGGGAGATGGGGAGCCAGCCAGTGGATGGGGGTACACAGGGAGACCTCTAATGGTGCCTGCTGGTGAGTTGTGGGGGCCTAACTAACACTGTGCAGGAAAGGGGAACCAGGTCCTGCTCCGAGGTTCCATCTCGCTCAGGTAAGACCTGGGCTTTCCTGACTTAATGCTTGAGTCCCTGGGTGGCTAAGGGAGCCTCTAACCTCGGCACCCCCTCTCGCTAACTGTGCTTCCTGACCCTGGAGCCTGCGATCTGAGTGCGTAGCAGGAAGTTAGGGTTTGGGAAGTAGAAATGGCCCTGGTGGCTAAAAATTCCCACCACCCTCTGGTTCTCCAGGCACTTGAATTATGGGCTTTCCTGCTTTCCACCCCCCCCCCCCCCCCCCGGCTCAGAGCTCCCCTGGAGCATGCCCTTCCTTCTCAAGCACTGGGTGGAAAGCCCTGGCTCACGGGAACTGGGGACCTTGCCGAGGGCCAGCTCAGGGGCTGGGAGGCTCCAGCCTCTGAGCAAGGACGCCCTGAGCTCTCGGGGGCCCTGTCCCCCTTCCTCACAGCCAGGCTAAGAGCCATAGCTCCCAGACGAAGGGCTAGTTGAGAGCCGAGGGTGGGCCTCCCTGGGCTCTTTGAACGCCGGGGACGGGCAAGGGGTCCTTACTGCAGCAGGGTCTCCACCACGGCCTTCTGGTGGGCCGCCTCCTCGGGGCTGAGGTTCTCCAGCTCTTTGAGGATGGGCGGCGTGAAGTCTTCCCCATCGTCGTCCGTCTCGTCCTCGGAGCCCCTTGCCTCCCCCAGCCCATTGGGCAGCTCGGCCAGCTCCGCCCGACCGCCACCGCCGCGGGACTCCCCCTTGTCCGGGGGGCCATCTCCGGCCAGCAGGTAGGGCCCCGGCTCCCCCAAGGCCTGGATCAGCGCCTCTTTGCTCAGGCCTGACTCGAGCAGGGCCGCCAGAAGCTCCGTCTGCAGCTGGCTCAGTTTAGACACCATGGCTCCACCACCACCACCGGGCCACGCGGCCTGGGGCCACCACACCGGCCGCCTCCCCCACCGAGTGGGCTGTCTACTGGCTGGCCGATCGGCAGGCAGTCACGAACCAGGCTCTTTGCGCCTACTGCCCCCCCAAACCCCACTAACCAAGCCCTGTGGGCACCCCCAACCCCCAACTCTGGCCCCAGCGGCCAGTGAATCAGGGCCCCTGCCCGCTCTGTTTACATTGGAGCTGGGGAAATTCTCCAAGGTTCATATTTATCCGTGTGCTTAGCGAAGGGACTGAACTTTGGACTTCAGCCCTGCAAAGTGCAGGCCTCACGGCAGCGCAGAGGGACGGGGGAGCCGAGGCCTTCAACGGGAATGGGCAGCGGGGAGGGTGGGGGAGGCCGTGGCAGGGGGCAGGGCAGCTGGGACGGAAGGGGCTGGGGGCCACCGAGGCCTTCTGGCGAACAGCTTCGGTCCCGCCCCGAGGACTTTGTAGGGGGTTCAGGCCGAGACAAGAGAGGGAAAAATAGCGGGTTTCCCTTGGGAACTGAAGCAGCAAGGGGTTCTAGGCAGGCGGGCCGGCTCTCCTGAAGGTCAAGGCTAGGTCACATCCGTTTTGAGACCCACCTGTGCAGGCCCAACACCAGGCCCCCTGTGTATATTGCCTCATTGTATCCCCCTAATCGTTGTCAGTAGGTACAGGGATCATCCCCATTTTACAGACGAGGAAACCAAGGCACCGAGAGGTTAAACAACTTGCCCAAAGTCACACAGCTAGCAAGGGACAGGACTTGCAAGGTGGGAGCAAGGGGAGGCCAGTCAGGCACTTGACTCAAGTATAAATTTTAAGGGGTCTTCAAAAACTCCAGTAATCATATGTAAAAATATTCGGTGTACTAAAGTACATAAAAATATGCAATGTATTAAAAATCAAAAGTAATGCAGGCCCCAAAGAATTCAAAACGTGTCCACACAAAAACTTGCCTGTGAATGTTCATAGTTCATGGTCCACAATAACCAAAAAGGGGAAGAAACATAAACATCGATTGATGGACAAATGGACAGGTAAAATGTGGTGTATCCATGCGATGGTATATTATTCGGCCATAAAAAGGAGTGAGTGACATGCTGAGACTTGAAGGTATTACGCTAAATGAAAAAAGCCGGTCACAAGAGGTCGCATAGGATTCCACTGATCGGAAACGTCCAGCACAGGCAAATCCATGCCCGCGGAAAGTAGATTAGTGGTTGCCAGGGGTTGGGGATGGGGGCCTGGGTAGGGGAGGGGGGGGATGGGGGGGGAGAGTGACTGCTTAATGGGTGCCGGGGTTTCTTGGGGGATGATGAAAATGTTCTAAAATTGATTAGGCAGTGTCACACAACGGTGAAAATACTAAAAACCACGGAATGGAGCACGTTTTTTATTTATTTTTGAGACAGAGAGAGACAGAGCATGAACGGGGGAGGGGCAGAGAGAGAGGGAGACACAGAATCGGAAACAGGCTCCAGGCTCCGAGCCATCAGCCCAGAGCCTGACGCGGGGCTCGAACTCACGGACCGTGAGATCGTGACCTGGCTGAAGTCGGACGCTCAACCGACTGTGCCACCCAGGCGCCCCGCACTTTATTTTTTAAGTGTTTTAAATTTATTCATTTAAGTAATCTCTACACCCAACGTGGGGCTCGAGCTCACAACTCGGAGATCAAGAGTCACTCGCTCTACCAAGTGAGCCAGCCAGGTGCCCCTGAATTGAGCCCTGGTTTGTTTGGTTTTTTTAAGTTTATTTATTTATTTTGAGAGACAGAGAGAGAGAGAGAAAGAGAGAGCGCAGGAGAGGGGCAGAGAGAGGGAGAGAGAGAATTCCAAGCAGGCTCCGCACTGTCAGCGCAGAGCCCAACGCAGGGCTCGAACTCGCAAACAGGCAAGATTCGTGACCTGACCGAAATCAGGAGTCCGAGGCTTAACTGACTTAGCCACTCGGCCTCCCCTAAAATATCACAATCTTAAATAAAGACGGGCTGCAGTCCTCACTGGCCTCCCCCTAATCCCAGCCCTGGGCAAGAACTCGTCCCTCACACATCACACCACCCCCAGCCTCTTCCCAGTTCAGGTCAAGATCCTTGACAAAATTCCTGCAGTTTGTCCCCCTGGGGTGGCCCCAAGCTCCCAGAAAAAGGGGTGCACGCCATTTCCTGGAATGAGCAGGGTGGTGCATCTTTCAGGGCTCTGCAGAACTAGGATCATGCTTGGGGGCAGAGGAGGGGAGGACAAGTCATTGGCCAGAAAACCCTCCTGCGGGCCAGGCCAGGCCAGCACAGAGGAACGGGAGCTGGTTGACCGCTGAAACAGAGCTCTCTGTCCGCGGGAATTCACCTTCTCTGTCCGTCATCTGCCCCCTTGCCTGGGGCTCCTGTCCCCCTTGCCCTGAACTATGTCTTCATCTTTCCAGTCATCTTTTAACACCCTTCGTAACCGTGGCTACTGAGTCCTGGAAATGTGGCTAATGCCTCTGGTGGAAATGATACTATTTTGGATATATTGGGTGAGATTTCAATTTTTTTTAAACACAATTTAAATATTTTTTTTATTTCTTTTTCTTAATTTTTCTTTTAGTTTATTTTTGAGAGACAGAGAGCATGAGCAGGGGAGGGACAGCGAGAGAGGGAGACAGAATCCGGAGCAGGCTCCAGGCTCAGAGCTGTCAGCACAGAACCCGACGCAGGGGCTCGAACCCATGAACCATGAGATTGTGATCTGAGCGGGAGTCGGACGCTTACCCGACTGAGCCACCCAGGCGCCCCTAAACATTTTTTTAATTAAACATTAGAAAAATGAATTTCACCTGTTTTTTTTTTTTTTACGTTTGTAATGGTACTTCTGGAAAAATTTTGATTTCATACATGGTTCACGCTATATTTCTATTGGACGGAGCTGCTCTATAATTGACTTACCCATTCTGTTTGTTATTAATGGTCGTCTCACTCTGCTAGGAGGTACGCACCCTGAGGGCAAAGCGTTTTTTGCCTGGCTTGTGCCCTGCTGTATTCCCAGTGCTTAGAATGTACATACACACGGTAGATGCTCAATAAATATTTGTTGAGAGTGAATCGCTAGCTAAATTTCACTGCGCAAGGACCATGCATACTTAGCTCTGCGCTAAGCAGAGGCTTTAATAATGCATTCAATTCTTAGAACAACTCCGCCTAGTAGGTGCTGCTGTTCCCGTCTGCAGGGGGGGAACGGGCTCAGAGGGGTTAAGTGACTGGTTCAGAGTCCCCCAGAGCCAACAGCCCGCCTGCGCAGGATGAGGCTGGCAGTTGCCCCTTGGGAAAGTGGGACCCCGCCTTTCCTCCAAGGCTTCTCCTCAGATGCAGGTTGTTCTGGGGAGCGGGCAGCTCGCTGCGGGGGCGGGGCCGGACTCTCAAGTCCAAGCTGAAGGGCAGGATGCTGTGTGCTGCCCCTTCATGGTCTCATGGTTTTCCTGGCCGCTATCCCCTGCCGGGAGGCCACCTGCAGCTCCCCGTGGCGACCTTTCACCCAGGAGGGACCGGGAGGGCGGGGCCTGGATTCTTCGAACCACTTTTGAATTCTAACTGCTGTGTGCTGCGCAGCCTGGCGGCTGAGCCTGGGACTCTGAACTGAAGGTGGGTTGGGGGGGGGGGGGGGGGGGGATGGGGTGGCAGAGCCTCCAGGGAGCTTCCGGTCCCAGTACCCACAGAGGCTGCTGTCCTGGGTCCCCTGAGTAGGGCTCCCTGGTGTGAAAAAGAAGGGAAACGGCACGAACCTGACCCTGCTTTTCCACAGGGACGAAGGAACAACGAGCAGAAAGGGCTGCCCTTCCCCACAATCGGGAGATAAAGCTAAATTGAGGAGCTGTTCGCCTTCTAGAGAATGACACAGGACCTACTTTGTCACTGACCGCACTCCGACTCCCACCCCTGGCTGGCCTCGGGCCACCTTAGCCTTTCTAGACGAGGTATGGGTCTCCTAGGGTTGCTTAAGATGACTTTTCGTAAAGCGCGCAATGCAGAGATCCCAAACTTTCTTGGTTTGAGGCACCCCCGGGGTCTCAGAAATTTTTTCAGGGCTCCTCCTACTCCCACCCGTGCGAAACAAAACAAAACAATAAAACCAAAATCAAACCTAGCCGTTACGTTTAGTAAGTATTAGGTCAAAGCGACCCTATTTAAAAAAATTTGTTTAATGTTTATTTATTGTGGAGAGAGAGAGGCAGAGCACAAGCAGGGGAGGGGCAGAGAAAGAGGGAGACACCGAATCTGAAGCGGCTCCAGGCTCTGAGCTGTCAGCACAGAGCCTGATGTGGGGCTCGAACCCACCAACCATGAGATCATGACCTGAGCCCAAGTAGGACGCCTGACTGACCGAGCCACCCAGGCGCCCCTAAGGTCAAAACAACTCTTAAATCTGCATGTTCTAACAACTTAGTAGCCACTTGCAAAATACACAAAAGCTGAAAGAAAGAGTAATATTTTAGTTCCTTCCTGAATAATCCTAAGTACACCCTAATGGAATGAGAGCTTGTTGGACTCTCAACAACTCAACCCTTGGAATTAGATTGGTCATTACCATCCTAATTTCCTGCTCCACAGTAATTTTCGCATTATACTTGTTTTTTATCGAAACTGCCATCAACCCAGCTCTACCGAGTTGCAACATGATCCGAAGGAATGAAGCTCCGACATTGAAAATGCGAACTACCTAGAGCTAGCAGTTTTCAAGGTGTCCGGCAGGTGTCGCTGTGGACCTCTCAAAAAGCCTCTGAAAGGGTCTGCGGTCCCCTGGGGCACCTGCGCGCAGGCTGAGACCTGCCCACCTAATAACCGAGCGACGTGGACGCGGTAGGTACTCAGTACACTCAGCTCAGTAGCTGTGAGCTTTATCGCCATTCTGCCCCACTCGGCGAGCAGCGATTTGCAAGGCCAAAGTTCAGGGAAGGCATAAGGCTTCCCCCTTGGCCATCAGAGACAGCACAAGAGGGGTGCCCTTTCAGCCAATCTCCGCGCTCTCTTGGAAATCAGTTACCACCCCCATCTCAGGGTCCCCCTCTATTCAGACTCAGACTCTTCTTCCTCCCAGCCCCTCTACCCTTTAGCCCTTATTGAACAGTGGCTGGCGTATGCAATGTTCGTCCACTTTCTCCTTTAACACCTCAACAGCCTCAGGAGGTAGGGACGTCTATCCCATTTTACAGCTGAGGAAACCAGGGCTCTAGGAAGATATGTAACCTGTCCAGCTGGTGCATAGCAGAGCCAGGATTTGAATCCAAGTCCCCCGGATGCCAGAGCCCAAGCTCTAACCACTATTCCATGCTACCTTTTTTTTTCTTTTGAGAGAGAGAGAGAAAAAGAGAGCATGTGCACTCACGAGAGCATGAGCCGGGGGAGGAGCAGAGAGAGAGGGGGACAGAAGATCCAAAGCAGGCTCCATGCTGGCAGCAGTGAGCCCAATGAGGGGCTCGAACTCACGAACCCTGAGATCATGACCTGAGCCGAAGTCAGACACTCAACCGACCGAGCCACCCAGGTGCCCCGCTGCCTCTTTTTTTTTGAGGCAGTTTGCTCTCACCAAACCCCTGTTACTGTTACTTTGGTGGTGGTTCTGGGCGATTCTGCCTCTCGGCCTTGACACTTTCGAGCTGGTTTTGCAGATGAAGAGACTAAGGTGCCAAGGAATAAAACAGTGGTCAAGAGCACGGACTCCACTCGTGGCTGCCTGGGTTTGAGCCTGGCTCTGCCACTTACCAGCTGTGTGACCTTGGGCCACTTGCTTAACATCTCTGTGCCTCGGTTTCCTCTTCGCTGACGTGGAGGTGAAAATACCATCTGCCCTGTGAGTTAGCAGGAAGATTAATGAGATAATACACAGGAGGCACTGTGACGGGCACGTTGTAAGCACACCCCCCACCGAAAGAGTGTTGTCACATGGTTTTGAACACGAGTGCCCCCCTCCCCTTGGCCAGGCTTTCTCTTCTTTTGCAGTTCTTCCCATAAGAGGCCCTGTCACCCATCCCCTTTGACTGCTAAGCCCTGATTCTGGCATTCAAGGCCGTCCTTACCTCAACTCCAGCCACACTATCGGCCACTTCCGGAGCACATCTGCAACTCTCACATCTACGCTCTTGCACAAGCTGTTTCCTCTACCTGGACACCCCCACCTGTTAACCTGTCCTGAAGATCCTCCTTCTGACCCCCTCCTATTGCCATTAGCAACAGAAGCCTTCACTAGCCAGCCTTCCCTACCTCCCTGGAGCAGGGCCAGGATACCCCGGACTGAGGGTTAGAAATACAGGTTCCTGACTGCACATTCAAAGGGTTTGATTTTTAGTAGATCCGGAGTGTGGCCCAAATAGGTAAGCCCTTAAACAAATAAATAAATAAATAAACTTTAAAAAAAAAGACACCACATGTGAAATGAAGTGATTTGGTGCGTGGACGTGTGTCGGTATAAACCACGGTGAGCGGTTACGGGAAGATGGTCTCCAAAGATATATCTGCAGTTATCTCTAGATAGTGGGATTTCAGGTAATTTTTACTCTCTTGCTTATTCTTTTCTGTATGATTTGAATAGTTTAACATGAATATTTACTTTTTATATCAAAAAGAATGTTTTTGGGGGGCGCCTGGGTGGCTCCATCGGTTAAGCATCCAACTCTTGGTTTCAGCTCAGGTCATGATCTCATGGTTCGTGAGTTCAAGCCCCACGTCAGGCTCTGCACTGACAGCACGGAGCCTGCTTGGGATTCTGTCTCCCTCTCTCACTGCCCCTCCCCTGCTCTCTCTCTCTCTCTCAAAAACAAATAAACATTTTTAAAATAATAAATGTTTTAAAATTTCTTTTAATGTTTATTCATTTTTTTTTTTTTTTGAGAGCCAGAGCGCGAGTGGGGGAGGGGCAGAGAGAGAGGGAGACACAGAATCCGAAGCAGGCTCCAGGCTCCGAGCTGTCAGCACAGAGCCTGACGCGGGGCTCGAACTCAAGGACCTCGAGATCGTGACCGGAGCTGAAGTCGGACGCTTAACCGACTGAGCCACCCAGGTGCCCCAAAATAATAAAATTTTTTAAAAGTATTATCTACGCCCAACATGTGGCTTGAACTCAGGACCTCCTGAGATCAAGAGTTGCATGTTCTACCAACTGAGCCAACCAGACGCCCTAATATAAAGTTATTTTTATTTGATTGGTAACTCCTACCTACCCCCCCCCACCCCCTTGCCAAAGAGCCAGGCTCCCCAGGCTATGGTGGCACCCAGGGTTTTGTTCCCCATCTCAGGTGTTCGGCTCTGGATCCCCACCTGGTGGCAAAGCCCACGGTATGTCTACAACTGGGCACCCAGAGCTCATACATTCTGATTCTACACTCCTGGGGTCTATACACAGCACATGCCCAGGCAGTACCCTTGGGATGGAGTCCAGTACGATTTCTGAACCTGTTTCCTAGGATTTTCTGAAGATACCTTGTCAGTGAAATTAGATTGTAAACTCTGCGAAAGCAGGAGAACCCTGACCTTTTTACCCCCCTTGCCCCTGCCCGGGCCCTTCAGGGTAGAACAAAGAGGTGAGGCCGAAAAACACCAGTGGAAGAGGGGTGTGGGGGGGCCCTGTTCAGAGTGCCTTCGTCTGTTTCGATGTCATCCTCCTCATTGACAGCAGAGGGCGCTCTACTTCCACGCAGCAAAAATTGCCAAAAAAAAAAAAAAAAAAAAATTTCTCCTATGAACTCCCCAGTCCCAGAGTAAAAGAGGTCCGGATTCCAAGGCCCCGCCCAGATTGTTCCTGAATCGGACTCTGGCAGAAATGACAGAGAATCTCTTCTCTGAACAAGACCTTGGGCCATTTTCTCGGGATCAAGCAAGTTGGAGAAGAAACTGCCTCACACAGCTGCCCGGGTGTCTCAGATGTGGCTTCTGCCCCCCTTAGGAGCAAAGCCGAAGCCCAGGGACACTTACTAGAATACAAAGACAGGAATCAGAGTAAGCAAATGAATACATTAGCCAGGACTTCGCTCGGCCGCCCCAGGGCGAGGCAAAGGTCCTGGCCGCAGAGTAAACTGTTGCAAAGCTCTTCTATGTACCAGCTGCGTGGCTGAACAAGTCCCAGAAGCAGGTCGAGCCTCAGTTTCCTTACCTGCAAAGTAGGCATGATGTGGGCCTCCCAGGGTGGGTGGGATAATTCAATAAGATAAATTCAGTGAACTAATCTATACGACAAGCAGGCGTTGACCTGTTGGTTTTCGTCCCAGCAAAAATAGCTAATATGTACCATGGGCCAAGCCTCACGTTTAGTGCTTTACTTTATCGGCTCCTTCAACCCTCACAATAACCCTGTGAAATAGGTTGTATTATTCTCCCCCTTTCACAGATGAGGAGACAGGCCCAGAGAGGTTAAGCAACTTGCCCAAGGTCTCCCAGCTAGAAGTGACAGCTGAAATTGGAGCCCAGGAAGCCTGGCTCTGAGCCCCAGGATGAAATGGCCTCAGGGTGATGAAACTACCGTGTCCTTCGGGAGTCACGAACATTGGCCCTTGGCTGCTTTGGAGAAAAGTCGACCAATCAGCTGAGCAAGTCCAAAAAGCAGCTGAGGGGTGGGAAGCAGGTGCAGGCGAGAGTCCTCGCCCTACAAGTTTTCCCAGATTGGCCCCCATGCACCTGAATTCGGGGGACCAGGAAGTGCCGATGCCCTGGCATCGCTGATGGACAAAAGTCAATTAGTCACAGCCTCAATACAGGACATGGGCAGTTCCAGAAAGCCGTAGCTTCTGGACTCCACCCACTGAAAATGGAGCCCCTGTGAGGAGAAGGGACATGAAGGAACCGCTCCATCAAACTCAAGCAGGTGTCCCCGGGGTCTGGCATTGGAGTCACATCCATTCACATGCCTCGGTGGGCCTCACGCTTCGCGAGTCATTGATGATCCAGGACAAATAAACCAAAAGCCAGTGATTCTGTTTCTGGGTGGATGGAGACAAAGGAGCCTGGGAACACTGGTTGTTTCTGGGGGGCGGGGAACCCAAGGACTGGAGGACAAGGTGGGATGAAGTCCTCTCTTTTGTGCTGTTTCATTTTTACGGCACCTTGGCAGGATCCAGCTGGCATTCTCAAATTAGATGATGAGACTTTCCGTAAAGGGGCTCTTTACCAAAGTGGGAGATGTAGAAAAACCCGAGGGACGGAGTATCTGGGTGGGGGGCTGGGGCTGGGGCTGGTTGGCAACCTGGACACGTGAGGGGTGGGAATGGCCTTCAGTGCTTTGGAAAGGGCTGTCCTGAGAGGCCGGAACCAGGTGACTCCAAGCCAGGAGGTGGGAGGGCAGTAAATACCTCCACCTCCACTCCAGTGTGGTCTCCCCACCTCCCCCAGGGTCTCCCCACCTGCCCCAGGCAACCACCAGGGACAGGAAGACTCCCCGGGACACAGAGCAGAGTGGAGACTGGAGATCACCGCTGCAGGGCAGACCAGACCACCACACAATGGAGGTGACTATGATTTAAAAAAAATTTTTTTTAATGTTTATTTATTTTTGAGAGAGAGAGACAGAGCACGAGCTGGGTAGGAGCAGAGAGAGAGGGAGACACAGAATCTGAAACAGGCTCCAGGCTCTGAGCTGTCAGCACAGAGCCCGACGCGGGGCTCGAACTCACAGCGGTGAGATCGTGACCTGAGCGGAAGCTGGACGCTTAACTGACTGAGCCACCCAGGTGCCCCGAGGTGACTGTGATTTTGATGATGTAAGAAAAATATATTTGGTCCTCGTCCCTGGATTCTGGCATAGAGCCCCTAAATCCTTGTAAAACGGAGTGATGGGGTGATAGGAATATCTTCTGTTACAATCTTTGACCTTAGTCCCGGTTCCAGACTTCAGACCTTCCAAGATCTTTGGAATCTCCAAAGTGATAAAACTGTCTTTTTGTATGTTAAGGAGATGACTGATGGCTGGGGGGGAGCGGGGATGGGGGGAGTGGAGGGGGAGGAGGGGCACTATGGGGGCTCATCACCAGAAAGACCAACTCAGGATTAGAGGATTGGAAATTTCAGCCCCACCTTCCTCACCCCCACCCCTGACCTCTGAGGAGGGACGAGGGGCTGCCCACTGAGCTAATCCTCAAAGGCCAATGATTCAACCACCCATACCTACATAACGAAACCTCCATTAAAACCCTAAATGAGAGAGCGTTGGGAGAGCTTGGCAGGTTGGTGAACATATCCATGCACCACAAAGGTGGTGCCCCCCAACTCCATGGGGACAGAAGCTTCTGTACTTGGGACCATTTCAAATCCCGCCCTATGTCCCTCTTCCTCTGGCTGCTTACATGCATCGTTTATAATATCCTTTCCAATAAACCAGTGATAGTGAGTAAAATGTTTCCCTGAATCCTATGAGCTGTTACAACAGAATACTGAGCCTAAGGACAGGGTCCTGGGAGCTTCTGATTTGAGGCCAAGCCGGACAGAAGCGTGGGTACCCTGGGAACCCAGTACCTGTGACTGGCGTCCGAGGTGGGGGCAGTATCGCGGGACTAAGCCCTTAGTCTATGGGGTCTGCACCAACCCTGGGTAGTTAGCGTCAGAACCGAATTAAAGGCTGAGACTCCTAGAGTCTCACACAGTACATCTACCTACAGTTCACTGAACAAAATGCAGTCACGTGGCCACACCTAGATGTAAGAGAAGCCGGGATAGGCCTTTAGACAAGATCAGGATCCTGTTACTAAGGAAAAATGGAAACAAAGCATATTGGATGCGTAACTAGCTACAAATGATAACAATAACACCTCCATTTATTCCGCGCTTACTATGTGCCAGACGCAGTGCACCAGTGTGGCCTGGTCAAACCAGATTGACCTCTGCCCCTTCCGTAGCCAGGGAAACACACACACACACACACACACACACACACACACGCACGCACAAAGACAGAGGAGCCATTTGGGCATGGCCCCTTAACTGTGAGCAGCTGATGTGAGAAGTCTTTGTAATGTGACCCCAAGCAGGGAGGGGGAATGTTCCCTTAGCATAATAAGGTCAGGGTTACCGGTTCTCCTGAAATGGAATCAAAATGCTGTGACTTGGGGAAATATTAATTTCCAAGCAGAAGACTGGGGGGAATGTTTTCAGAAGGAAATTAATCTCTGTGGTTTGAGATAGGTTTGATTGTAAATACACTGAGAGAAGACTGGCCGCCCCTCTCTGGCATGGAAACCCCCGTCGCTCCAGCCGACCCCATCCTCCCCGCGCTCCTGCCCCCAGAGGAGTCAACAGATGGTGAGACCAAAGTCCCTCTGTTCCCCTCTGCGAGTCAGCAGAAACTCCGAGAAGAGAGGCTTTTGATAGTCAGCAGACTCCCAGAACTGCGCACTTAGCAATTTACAAAAAGGGGCTTCGGTGGGGACTCTGACACCTTTACAGAAATGGGTGATGGCCAGAGTGGCAGGAGGAGGGGAGGGCGGGAGCTGTGCAAAGGTAGGAGACAGAAGTAGGCGGGCGGGGAGGAAGGGAACATCACAGGGCTGCCATTTTGCACAACTCCAGGGTCACGCCCCCCACAGAGAAGAGAGGCCAGTGCCGGTTCTAAAGGCCCGTTGAAAGGAGATTACGCGGGACCCTCCAGGCAGGTTGGCGGGAGAAGGAGCTGGGAGAGACGATGGCTGACACAGAGCCCATCCTCTGGGGAGTGGAAGCTATCCCAAGATTTGGGGGGCCTGAGGATCGGCTATGGAGGCAAAACCCCAGGAGGCTTGATCCTGGGTAGGAGCGGCCGGTCTGAACCAAGACACCTGCACCAAAGCTTGGCACAGGGTCTTGCCAGCCTTGGGGGGGGGGGGGTGTTCCACAGGCTTGAACAGAGGGCATATTAGCGTAACCAGTGTAGACCAAAGGCCGGAAGGCCCCCCTCAACCAAAAATCCCGCAACCTTTGTACCAGACTGAAAAGAAGAAGCCGAGTTATGACCCAGCATGAAACGCCGCCCTCTGAACACAGACAAGTCTTGGGTCAGGAATAATTGGAAAATTTCAGAAAAATAAAGTGTTGTTCCCTAGCATCTGTGGTGGAAATTCATACCTGCCCCAAATTGCAAGGAAAGGAGGTGTTATTTTAGGTGGACAGCCAGACCCTTCTGCAATGAGTTGGCAAAACTCAAGGAGAGGGACACAATCTTCCACAAGACCACCCTCATCTCACACCGGCTGCAAGTTTGGGGGTCCCCAGGCCACCCTCACTTTTGCCCTTTTTATATTTCAGGAACGAACGGGGAAATGGAAAAAAAAAAATGAAAAGGCCAAGGCTGATCAAAAGTGTAGTTCTGGAAACAAGGGAAGCAAAGTTAAAGCTATAAAGGATGATTTTTAGCCTGGATTAAAATTCTCCAGGGCGCCTGGGTGGCTCAGTCAAGTTAAGCATCTGGCTCTTGATTTCAGCTCGGGTCATGATCTCAGGTCATGATCTCTTGATCGTGAGATCAAACCCCAAGTCTGGCTCCGTGTGGAGCGTGGAACCTGCTTGGGATTATAAATAAATTAAACAAACAAACAAACAAACCTCAAATCAAATCAAATCAAATCAATTCTCCATCTTCTCCCCAGAAAACTTATCCATCCACAGCCTTCCCTAGGGCAGCTAAGGACAACTCCATGGCATCATTAGGCCCTCAGGTTCTCGCCATATTCCTTCTCAGCCGTCCATAGCACGAGCCTCCCTGATTGGCGATTCCCCTCATGGTGACAAAGTGGCTGCCACCACTCACTGAGGCATGTTGGCCTAGCGGGGGAAGAAGCAGAGGGAGGAGCTGCTTACACCGTTTTGGTTCGGCCAGCTCTGAATCGATTGATCGAGGGCGAAAGGAGAAAGAATTACCACAATTGACTTAGGCCAGTGGTTCACAAAATGCAGGTGAGGACCAGCGGCATCCGCCTCACCTGAGAACCTGTTAGAAATGCAAATCTTCCAGCCAACCCAGGGAGCCAGCGTTTCCTAAGCCCTGCAGGGGATTCTGAAGCAGGCTCAAACTGGAGAACCGCTGCCTTAAGGAAAGGTCTTCGCCACCATACTCAAGGTCCAGGCGTGTGGGTGGCTTCGGAGGAAGGTAGGTGAGGCGGCATGAGGTCAGGGAGAGGGAAAGAAAGCCCTCGTAATAAGATGACAAGGACAATATGGACTCAGGAGTCCCCATCTGCGGTAAAGATCAGTAAGACCGGAGTCTCTTCTGTTATGACCCCCAAAGGAAAGGGATCAACCCAATGGACAGAGCAAGCATCTACACGTGCACTAGGCCATTGGATCTCACAGCTGTCCTTTATTTATTTATTTATAAATTAAAGAAAAAATTTTGGTTTTTTCTTAAAAAAATTTTTTTTTAATTTTTAAAAATGTTTGTCATTTATTTTTGAGGGAGAGAGAGACAGAGCAGGAGCAGGGGAGAAGCAGAGAGAGAGAGGGAGACACAGAATCTGAAGCAGGCTCCAGGCTCCGAGCTGGCAAGCACAGAGTCTGATGCGGGACTCGAACCCACAAACCGCGAGATCATGCCCTGAGCCGAAGGAGAACGCTTAACAGACTGAGCCACCCAAGTGCCCCTCACAGCTGTCCTTTAAAAGAGATGTTATTTTTTTTTTTAATTTTTTTTAACGTTTATTTATTTTTGAGACAGAGAGAGACAGCGCGTGAACAGGGGAGGGGCAGAGAGAGAGGGAGACAGAGAATCCGAAACAGGCTCCAGGCTCTGAGCCGTCAGCACAGAGCCCGACACGGGGCTCGAACTCACAGACCGCGAGATCATGACCTGAGCCGAAGTCAGACACCCAACCGACCGAGCCACCCAGGCGCCCCTAAAAGAGATGTTATGAAATGCTCATTTTAGCCATGATGAAACTGAGGTTCAGGAAAGTCAAGGTTGCACAGCTATACACAGCCACCCACCTGGGTCCTACCCTCTATGCCACCTGAGATGGCCAGTCTCTCGTCCATGGGACCGGTCACTTACCACTGGCGGGGCAATGGGAACAGCTATCAACAAAGGGGAACATTTCGTGTAGAGAATTTTAACATAATGGGAAACCAGCTCAAAGTTAGTTTTTATCAAAGCGCAGTAGCAGTTTTTTATTACCAAAATGCAGCAGAAGTTCTCACCAATGCGAGTGATAAAATACTTTCCCCTCTGAGTTGGTTTAATTGTTCTGAAAACAATTGCTGCTGGGGCTTCCGGCTGGCTCAGTCAAGGTGGAGCCTGCGACCCTTGACCTCGGGGTTGTGAGCTCGAGATAAGTAATGCAGGGATTACTTAAAAATAAAATCTTTAAAGGGGCGCCTGGGTGGCTCGGTCCGTTGGGCGTCCGACTTCGGCTCAGGCCACGATCTCACGGTCAGTGGGTTCAAGCGCCGCGTGGGACTCTGGGCCAACGGCTCGGAGCCTGGAGCCCGCTTCGGATTCTGTGTCTCCCTCTCTCTCTGCCCCTCCCCCGCTCAAGCTCTGTCTCTGTCTCTCTCAAAAATAAATAAACATTAAAAAAAGGAATTTAAAAAATTAAAAAAATAAGTAAACATTAAAAAAATTTCTACATAAAATCTTTAAAAAATAAAATAAACAATTGCTTTAATTACTGCTGGGTTGTAATAATATAAATGATTATATAACAAATGCACACTATAAATTAAAATAGAACACAAGTAGGGGCGCCTGGGTGGCTCAGTCCATTAAGCGCGACTTGGGCTCAGGTCATGATCTCGAGATTTGTGAGTTCGAGCCCCGCGTCGGGCTCTGTGCTGACCGCTCGGAGCCTGGAGCCTGCTTCGGATTCTGTCTCCTCTTCTCTCTGCCCTGTCTCTGTCTCTCAATAATACATTAACGTTAAAAAAAACTTTTTAAAAATAGAACACAAGCGGGGCGCCTGGGTGGCGCAGTCGGTTAAGCGTCCGACTTCAGCCAGGTCACGATCTCGCGGTCTGTGAGTTCGAGCCCCGCGTCAGGCTCTGGGCTGATGGCTCGGAGCCTGGAGCCTGTTTCCGATTCTGTGTCTCCCTCTCTCTCTGCCCCTCCCCCGTTCATGCTCTGTCTCTCTCTGTCCCAAAAATAAATTAAAAAAAAAAAAAAAAAGTTGAAAAAAAAAAATAGAACACAAGTAATATAAACGTAAAACTAGCACTTTGAAATAACTTACCTTTTTTTTTTTTTTTTAAATAAACATCGTAGAGTACTCGTAGGGAAGTTAATTCGGAGAATTCCAGTTATACAGCTGGTGGCATGGCTGGTCTCAGCTATCTTGGTTTCAAGAGTAAGTTTGTAATAATATAAAGTCATTGGGTTAAAAAAAAAAAAAAAGCAGAATACAGTGACTATACAGACGAAGAAACAGAACTCGGCCTACCTCGAATTCGGTCATTTTACGTGGCCACTTGGAATTTTTGTTTCTGCAAGATGTAACACTCTTGGTGGTCAGTGCTGATTTTAGTTCACGTATGGTGTTTTCACTCAATTCAACAGTGTCTTTAAATTGAAATGGATTCCTACTTCCTAACTGTTGACTGTTTTAAAATGAAAGAGTGAATCGAGAAATGATGATCTTTGCCGATTATCACACGATTAGTCGAAAACATTTTTATCATCTAGAGGAAGGGAGAGTTAAAAAAAATGATGTGTTCTGGGCCAAATACAGTCCCTCAAATGTCTGAAGACTATTTTCACACCACTGCTAGTTTTCTCTTCCTGGCGAAAAGGCCCTAATTTCCCTCGCCACCCCCCCCCCCGCCCCCACCCCCACTTTTGTTACCTCTGGAGCGAGGTGGGAATCTTCTAAGATCATGGCATCCAAAACAGTGGCATCTGTAGGAGAGGAGCAAACACAAACTTTTGAACTAGGTGGGTCTGGATTCAAATCCTGGATCTGGCTGTGTGACCTGGGGCAAGTCATTTTCTCTCCGAGCCTGTTTCTTCCTCCCTGCAATTTGGTTAAAGATCTTTATAATCCCTTGGGGTTTATATGAGGGTGAGATGAGCTAATGTATTATTACCTAGGTGTGATTATTCATACTCTTTCCCTCCTCTTTTTTTGTTTATTTCTTTTTCGCCATCTCTATACCCAACGTGGGACTTGAACTCCCAACCCCGAGATCAAGAGTCACATGCTCCTCTGACTGAGCCACGCAGGTGCCCCGAGAAACTGTGTTTTAAAGAAGCCTTGCTCTGCGTAGAAAAAGTGCTTACTGGGGCGCCTGGGTGGCTCAGTCGGTGAAGCGTCCGACTTCGGCTCAGGTCATGATCTCGCGGTTCGTGAGTTCAAGCCCCGTGTCGGGCTCTGTGCTGACAGCTCGCAGCCTGGAGCCTGTTTCCGATTCTGTGTGTGTCTCTCTCTCTGACCCTCCCCCGTTCATGCCCTGTCTCTCTCGGTCTCAAAAATAAATAAACGTTAAAAAAAAAATTAAAAAAGAAAAAGAGAAAGTGCTTACTCCAAAACCGCACCTATTTGAATGGCTTCAATGAAAAAGACCGTAACAAGTGCTGGCAGGGACACGGAGCTTCTGGAGCCCTGGTGCACTGCTGTTAGAAACGTAAGGGGGTACAACCACTTTGGAAAGTAGCTTGTAGTTTCTTTAAAAGTTCAATACGGGGGGCGCCTAGGTGGCGCAGTCGGTTAAGCGTCCGACTTCAGCCAGGTCACGATCTCGCGGTCCGTGAGTTCGAGCCCCGCGTCAGGCTCTGGGCTGATGGCTCGGAGCCTGGAGCCTGTTTCCGATTCTGTGTCTCCCTCTCTCTCTGCCCCTCCCCCATTCATGCTCTGTCTGTCTCTCTCTGTCCCAAAAATAAATTAAAAACGTTGAAAAAAAAAAAAAAGTTCAATACGGGGGCGCCTGGGTGGCTCAGTCGGTTGAGCGTCCGACTTCAGCTCAGGTCATGATCTCACGGCTTGTGAGTTCGAGCCCCGCGTCGGGCTCTGGGCTGATGGCTCAGAGCCTGGAGCCTGCTTCTGCTTCTGTGTCTCCCTCTCTCTCTGCCCCTCCCCCGTTCATGCTCTGTCTCTCTCTGTCCCAAAAATAAATAAACGTTAAAAAAAAAATTAAAAAAAAAAAAGTTCAATACGTAACTACCCTCTGATCCTCCCACTCCACTTCTAGGTATTTACCCATGACAAATGAAAACACCTGCCCACATGTAAACGTGTGCCACAAATGTTCGTAGTAGCCAAAAATGAGAGGTGGACCAAGAGACCATCAACCAGTGGACAGATAAACTGTGTTCTCCCCATGCAATCGAGTATGACTCGTGAATGACTCGTTCAGGCACAGCTACGTGAATGAATCTCAAAGTTATTATGCTGAGCGAGAGAAGTCAGGCAACACCGAGCACATACTGAACAATTTCGTTTATATATTTGTTTACTCCCGTGGGGTAAGCCCGATGAGAACACAGCTTCTCTTCCTTCCCGTAGTGGTCCTTTCCCCGGGGGCCAATCATGATTTGGAAGGAGAAAGACCTCAGGGAGCCCTCTGGTGGGCATTCTAAAAAAAAAAAAAAAAACAAAAAAAAAACCCAAGAGTTGACACACACACAGCCTCTTAAGACTGTATTTTTGTTGTTAAATTCCTTTCTTTTATGTTTATTTATTTATTTTTGAGAGAGAGAGCAGGGGAGGGGCAGGGAGAAAAAGAGAGAATCTCAAGCAGGCTCCATACTGCCAGTATAGAACCCGATGTGGGGCTCAAACCCACGAACCCCGAAATCATGACCTGAGCCGAAACCGAGAGTCAGATGCTCGACCAGCGGGGCCACTCAGGCGCCCCAATAGGGTCCTTTTTTAAGGAGTTCATCTGTGTCTGAATATTCTGGGATGGTAATGCAGGTAGGTTCACTTTAAGGAAACCGTCGCATAAGAGCTCAAACTTGCAGAAAAGGATTTGTTTATTCATTCCACAAATATTTACAAACTGGGTGGCTTAAGGTAACAGAAATGTTATTTCTCCCAGTTCTGGAGGCTGGAAGTCCAAGATCAAGGTGCCAGAAAGGTATGTTTCATTCTTTTTTTTTTTTTTTTTTTTAGGATTTTATTTTTAAGCAATCTCTACACCCGGTGTGGGACTTGAACTCACGACCCTGAGATCAAGAGTCTCACACTCCACTGACTGAGTCAGCCAGATGCTCCAAGGTAGGTTTCATTCTGAGGGCTCTTTTCCAGACTTGCAGGTGGCTACTTCCTCACCATGTGTTCACCTGTCCTTTTTGCGGGAGAGAATGAGCTCTCTGGTGTCTCTTAGAAGGACACTAATCCCATTGGATCAGAGCCCCATCCTTATGACCTCACTTGACCTTAATTACTTCTGTAAAGGCCTTATCTTCAAATACCATTCACTGCGGATTAGGGCTTCAACTTGTGAATCTGTGAATTTAAGTGAGGGGAGGCAAACATTCAGTCGTTAGCAGTTATCATCCCCATTTTACAGGTGAGGAAGATAAAGGACTGGGTACTTACAGTGGTAAATAAATGAACGCTAATCCCACCCTCTTGAGCTTACGGCCTGGTGGGAGAGACCAATGTTAAATCACAAAATTAGCTCGTCACCATGGAGAAAAAGCAGAGAGAGTCCATGAGGGTAGGGCCCGTGGAACCGCGTCTAGAATGGGGAGTCAGAGAGAGAGATTTTCCTGAGGAAGTGCTGGGTGGGCCTTTCTGTAGCGTGGAAAGGCTGTGTGGAACAAGGCACATTCTAGAAATTAAGGAAGTGTGGACAGGATGAAGAAAGCCATGAAGGGCGAGGAGGCTGGAGAAGTGAGCTGGGGCCAGACCCCACGAGCAGGGAGAGGGTTTAGATTGGCCCTTAAAGCAATGGGGAGCCACTGAAGGCTTTAAGAAGAAGAGAAACATCATGGTATTTACAGTTTTGGGTTTTTTTTAATGAGGGTAAGAGTTATTTATTTATTTATTTTTAATGTTTATTTTTTATTTAAAAAAATTTTTAATGTTTATTTATTTTTGAGACAGAGGGAGACAGAACACGAGTGGTGGGGGGCAGGGAGAGAGGGAGACACAGAATCTGAAACAGGCTCCAGGCTCTGAGCTGTCAGCACAAAGCCTGACGCGGGCTTGAACCCACCAACCGTGAGATCATGACCTGAGCCAAAGTCGGACGCTCAGCCGACTGAGCCACCCAGGCGCCCCAATGTTTATTTTTGAGAGAAAGAGACAGAGACAGAGCATGAATGGGGGACAGGCAGACGGAGAGGGAGACACAGAATCTGAAGCAGGCTCCAGGCTCTGAGCTGTCAGCACAGAGCCGGACACAGGGCTTGAACCCACGAACCACGAGACCGTGATGTGAGCCGAAGTCGGATGCTTCACCGACTGAGCCATCCAGGTGCCCCAGGATATAAATTTTGGGGGGGAGAGTCATCTAGGTGGGTTAAGGGTGGAGTGGCGGATGGGAGGACCTCTTCTCTAGGGCTCCTTTAATTTTTTTTTTCAACGTTTTTTATTTATTTTGGGGACAGAGAGAGACAGAGCATGAACGGGGGAGGGGCAGAGAGAGAGGGAGACACAGAATCGGAAACAGGCTCCAGGCTCCGAGCCATCAGCCCAGAGCCTGACGCGGGGCTCGAACTCACGGACCGCGAGATCGTGACCTGAGCTGAAGTTGGACGCTTAACCGACTGCGCCACCCAGGCGCCCCACTAGGGCTCCTTTAAATGGACACCCTGACCTCCAGTTTACCATCCCCTCTCCCCCCACCCAGCATAAACATCTTGCCTCAGTTTACACAAAACTTATCTGGAGGGCACCAGTGTATGAAAAGTCAGGGCAGAATCAATCACAAAGGAAAGGGAACGAGGAAAAGCCTGAGTACCTACTATGCGCTACTTCATTTAAGCTCATTCATTCATTCAGAGGAGCCCCCCCACCATGAGGCGTGGATCAGAAACAAAGCCGAGGGTTCACTGCACCCCCTTCCCTTCCTGGGCCCTGGCTAGACCACGTTTCCAAGCGCCCTTGCATCTAGGGAGGGCCGTGTGCCTTGTGCTGCCAGTAGAGCGTGGCTGGAAAGGATGTCCACTCCACCCTGCCTGGCCCGGAAACATCCCGCCCCACCTCTCATGTTCTCTCTCCCGGCCACATGGAAGGGAACAAAGGAGTTTAAGACGGTGAACCCTTATGATGGAAAGCAACCCCATCCCTGAGTCTATCACTTGGCAGAAGGCTTGTCTACCTAGCCAGGAACATCTGCATCAGACTTGGCACAAGAGAGAAATGAACCGTGGTTGGGTTAAGCCAGTGAGACTTCGTAGTTGTTTGTTTCAGCAGCGAGCCAATCTTGATTAACACAGGGCGTCTGCGGGTGTCCTCGTTTTATAGATGAGGAAACAGAGGTCCAGGGAAGTTAAGTAAATTAAGGCCACGCTGTTCAGAAAGAGTATAGCAAGAGTCCTCCCCACCCCCAGCCCGGTGACGGTTGTTCCCACTTTCCCTCCACCGTCAAAGTGATCCTTCGGTGAATATACTTACGGCTAAACCTTGGTGCATAATCCTCGATTTTCCTTTAGGATGCGTTCTTAGTGACGGAATTTCTAGGTCGAAGTGTTTGCGTACTTTTATGGGAGGGGGTGGCTGTGGAATATATATAGCCGAATAAGTCCCACACCGGTTCCTCTGCCTTATGCTGGCTCCTAAGTGGGTGGCTGATGATTGGGAGGGTCCTTGAGATTTCTCTGACTTCTGTGGCCTCCATGTAAGGCATCAAGAAAGCTGGAGTCCAGAGCTTCCGGCTGCGTGTGAACCTAATGAAATCAAGCAAGGAAGCAACCTGCTAGGTAAGCAAGCCAGCTGGCCAGGGGTTCTCGTACAAGTACCACGGATAGGTATTCCCCTTTCACGGACGTTTAGGTTGTTTCCCACCTCTTGGTATCATGAGCACTGAAGCAAGGAACACCCTTCACCAAATATTGGTTAAGCTCCCCCAAGGTGCCCGGTGGATAATGAGGATAAGGTAGAAAATGACACAGATGTGGTTTGTGCCCTTGGAGAACTTAAGGTCAAGTGAGGAAGAGACAATTGACAGTCAACAAACCAGTGAAATATGCAGGGGCACAAAGGGAAGTGCATGATGCCTTGGGAGTACCGATGGGGTGCCCAGTCACAGGGTCAGTGCCAAAGGGGACTTGGGGAAGGGCATAGCCTTCCTCCCCATCATTTCTATCAGCAGAAGCCGGGAGGGGATGTATGTGATATTGACACGGACAATTTTTCAGTCTCACGTAAAATGTGATTATCTTAGGCTGAGTCTGAGGCAGGTGCCAGTGAAGGAGTGAGGGAAGCAGGATGGGGTGGGAGAGGGGCTAGAGAAAGTCTAGCCTTGGCCTGATTTACCACAGCTGGGGCAGAGGGCGGGGTGCCCTGGAGTCTAAACTACACCATAGATTTGTCCCACACTGAGGCATGACGTCCAGTCTTTTGCGTCCCTGTATCAGTCGTTGTCTGCAGGCTGCTGGGAGGGGGAGCAGTAGGAGGTGCTGGAACCTCCTAGGTGAGGCAGGACCCCGTAGATGAAGGCAATTCTCTGGCAAAAGAAGCAGCAATGCTCCTAGTGTCTGGACAATGGATGCTGGGAAGAGGGGCCCGAACAGAATACCAACAGCATCTTCTACAGCTGCCAAAGTGCAGCCTCAAGGCAACCCCCCCAGCCTTGCCCTGCTGAACCCGATTGCCCCATCTTCAAGGTCACAGAAGGCTTGTCTGCAAATATGAGTGATTTTTCCCAGGGGACCTAAGGGATGATGAGGAGTTTGCAGACAGAAGAGAGGAAGGAGCAGGAAGAAGGCTCCCAACCAAAAGCCAGCACTTGCAGAAGCATGGAGGTGGGAAGGATCATAGCTCGTTTGAGGAACCGAGACCCAGCCAGGGAAGCAGAAGTACAGACACCCTCGGGTGACCGCGGGGCTGGAAGTGGGGTACAGATTGTGCCGGGTCTTCAACTTTATCCTCAGGGTAATGGGGAGCCACTGGAGGTTTACAACAAAGGAATGACATGACCTGACTTCCATGTTCAAAGGACCCCTCTGGCTGCTGTGAGAACAGACCCTTGGGGGCCAAGGGCAGGAGCTTGGACTCCAGCGTGGGTGTTAGTGGTCTGGTTCAGGCAAGAAGTAATGGTGTCCACACAAAAACTGTACACGTGTTCATCGTAGCCTTGTTCATAACGCCCCCAAACTGGAAATAACACGAATGTCTGTCCACTGGCGAATTGATACACAAAATGTGGTCTAACCATACGATGGAATATCTGGCCATAAAAAAAAACGAGGAAGTACTGACGTGTGATACGATGTGAATGAAACTTGAAAACCTTACGCTAAGTGAAAGAAGCCAGAAACAAAAAGACCATGTATTCTGTGATTCCATTTATATGAAATGTCCAGAGTAGGCAAATCCTAGAGGCAGAATTTAGATAAGAGGTTAACCAGGGCTAGGGGGAGAGACCATGGGAGGGTGCGATTGCTAACAGATGAGGGGGGTTCTTTTGGGGGTGATGAAAATAATTTGGAAGTTAGATGGTGATGATATGGCCCAAGTTGGTGACTATATTAAATTCACTGAATTTTAAAAGGTGAAGTTTTTAGTACGTTGGGATGGTTGATCTTATGTGTTATGCCAACTCGGCTAAGCGATGCCCAGATAGCCAGTGAAACATTACTTCTGGATTTGTCTTGTGAGGGTTTTTCTGGAGGAGATTAGTATTTAAATTAATGAGCTGAATAAAGCAAGTAGCCTTCCTCAATGTGGGTGGGCATCACCCAACCCGCTGAGGGCCTGAATAGCACAGAAAAGATGGAGGAAGGGAGAATTTACTTTCTCTGCTTGAGCCGGGACGGCTATCTTCTCCTGCCCTCAGACCCTGGTGCCCCTGCTTCTGGGCCTTTTGGACTCAGATCGGAACTAGACCATCTACACCCCTGGTTCTCAGGCTTTCAGACTCAGATTGAATTATACCATGGACTTTCCTGCAGATGGCAGATCATGGGACTTCTCAGCCTCCATAACCATGTGAGTTAGTTCCTAGAATAGATCTCCTTTTTTAAAAAAGTTTATTTGCTTATTTAAGTAATCTCGACACCTAATATGGCTCAAACTCACAACCCTGAGATCAAGAGTCACACGCCCTTCTGACTGAGCCAGCCGGGCACCTCATACATCTCCTCTTACGTGTATCTATACCGATACCTACCCCATCGCTGTCTTTATCCCTACCCCTATCGGTGTTGTTTCTCTAGAGAACCTCGGCTAACGTATATGTGAACTATATCCCAACCAGAAGGAAGGGGAGGGGAGAAGGGGAAGGGAGACTCGGACCCAGTGGAGGAAAGTGGCTGGATCTGGGACGTATTTTGAAGATGGGTTACTTCAGGGGACAGAGTGGGGCAGAGGGTGGCTCTGTAGGAGTCCCTGCTTCCCTCAAATGTAATACTGGCAGGGGAACAGAAGCAGCCGCAAGCAGAGAGCCCGTAGCAGGGAGACCCCGGCTCCACAGTCTGAGCTGCTCAGAGAATAGAGACCATGCAGCTCTGGGATTCAGAAAGTCTGATTTTTTTTTTCTTTTTAAGAGAGAGAGCAAGAGCGTGAGCAGGGAAGAGAGGCAGAGAGAGACAGAGAATCTTAAGCAGGCTCCATACTCAGCGTGGAGCTGGGTCCCACGACCCTGGGATCACGACCTGCACTGACATCAAGAGTTAGGGGCGCCTGGGTGGCTCAGTCGGTTGGGCGTCCGACTTCAGCTCAGGTCACGATCTCGCGGTCCGCGGGTTCGTGCCCCGCGTCGGGCTCTGGGCTGATGGCTCAGAGCCTAGATCCTGCTTCCGATTCTGTGTTTCCCTCTCTCTCTGCCCCTCCCCCGTTCATGCTGTGTCTCTCTCTGTTTCAAAAATAAATAAACGTTAAAAAAATTAAAAAAAAAAAAAGAGTTAGACGCTCAACCGACTGAGCCACCCAGTAACCCCAGAAAGACTCAGAGTTTGAAGCCTCCCCTCACCGGCTTCTTGGCTGCCTGTCATTCTACACATAGCTTGCCCTCCTGGGCCTCTGGAGGGACTGGAGGGGTGAGTCTATGAGGCTCTGAGCCGCCTTCCCAGCATTCCTCAGCACCTTGTAATCTGAGTGCATCATCACAAGCTCCAGGCAGCACTGACACCTGCCAGAGTCCACATGCGGACTTCTCAGCGTGGTTTCAGAGTCCCCAGGTACAAACCCGACCGCGCCCAGCCAACCCCCGCTCTTAAACGGCACAGCCCGGCTTCAGAGGAGCGTTTTCCCTCCGTGACCTCACCTCAGTGCCACTGCTTCTGGAGCCCAACCCTGTCCCCAGTTCACCTCCAGAATCACTCCGGCCTCCTGTCTCTGCTAAGTTCGAATTCTGCTGCTGCCACGTCCTAGCTGCATGACCTTGGGCGAATGTCGTGCTCCCTGAGCCTCCGTTCCTTCATCTGCATCATGAGGATTCAGTGAGATCTTAATGGTGCCTGAAGTGTTCAACCCAGGACTTGGCCCGTGGCAATGCCCACTAATTGTTAGGTATGGTTTTTACATTTTAAAAGCCATTTTATTGTATAATATTTGATGTATACCATGTAACCTCTTCATTCCAAAGACACTTATTGAGGACCTATGGGGTACCAGCCCTGCTGTGGATGCCGGGGACACGGCAGGGATGAAAACGGACCCAATTGCTGCTTCTGTACCTCGCACAGAGAGAATCCACAAACAAAAACACTGACGCTTTTCGTCTTTCAGATGGTAATAAGCTTTCCAGAAAAAAAAATAATAATAAAAATAAAGCAGGAGAGGGGCGAAGGAGCACAGCGTGGATATGATTTTGAATGGTGTGACTATAAAAAGCTTCATTGAGGAGGAAACTCTTGAGCAAAACCTTGAAATATGTTATAAAGCCTAATCACAAAATAAACATTATCTGGGAACCCAACCCCTGATTTATGAGCTAGAATATTATCACTCCTGAAGCTCAGGTTTTTGTTTTGTTTTGATAGTCCGGCTCTCCCCCCACTGAATAAAGCACTGCGTCTCAAGCTTGCACATGCACCGCGATCACCTGGGGATCTGGTGAAAAATGCAGGCCAGGCCCAAGGCTCTGCATTTCCAACAACAAAGCTATGGCTTTCGTATTAATTATCTCTAGTTCTCCCTTATGGCCTAACCCCGCTTAAGCCTTCTTATGATGTTCCTTCACCTTCCTCTCTCCCCTCCACCACGATGCCTTCTTGCCTGCCACACCCCACATTTCTCTCCTTTCTCGTGACTTCTGAAGCCTTTTACAGCTCAGTTAGAAAGCCCGAGTCAGGAGGTCAACATGTGGCTTGACCACAAGCTCTATGTGTGGCTTTGAGCAAGCCATTGGCCTGCTTGGTGCCTCAGTTTTCCCATTCTGAAAGTGGAAGACAAGAGGCTCTTCAAGACCCCTTCCGGCTTAGACTATGGGTCGGACGGTAGGTGTGTGTATGTGTGGCTTCCCAGCATCTGAACCTCATACCTGTGTTTGGGAGGGGTCCACCTTCTGGATCAAACATCAGATTTTCTATGAAATAAAAGTATCAGATATTCATTCTCACCAAGCTGGATCACTTGGCTGGAACTTCTGGAAGCACAGGGTGAGGGCTACCTACGAGGAGAGATGATTTAGGCTTCATGGGGCCTCTGATGCTCAGCGATGGCCACAGGCTATTTGTGGCAAAATCCTTAGGCGTCATTCCATCCATCTCCCTCCCCTGGGTTTCTGCCAATTTTCTGCTTCTATTTCTCTCACCGGTTCTCTAAGCTTCCAGATACCCTTCTAACAAATTCCTTTCTGCCTGAGTTACCTAGAAATGGATTCTGTTGTTGGCAGCTAATGAGCTCAGACCTTCAAGTAGTCCTGTGTTACAACCATGTGTCTTTCTCTTTTTTTTTTTTAACTGTGTCTTTTCTTCAAGAGTGGCATGCCTTTTGGGTGTGCGTGTCTTATGTCTTCCCATCTCTAACCTTCCCTCCCCCGATAGAGGGGTATCTTGAGGGCCCACAGTGCAAAACTAGACATGGGATCCTTTCCAAGATTGTGGAGCATCTTCTAGTTCAGAGGGCCAAATTGTCAGCCTGATACAGCCAGAAGTAAAAATGCTTTGTTTGTTTGTTTTAAACAAATGGCTTTTATTTATTATTTTTTAATGTTATTATTATTTTTAATGTTTATTTATTTTTGAGAGAGACAGAGACAGAACGCAAGTGGGTTAGGGGCAGAGAGAGAGGGAGACACAGAATCCGAAGCAGGCTCCAGGCTCTGAGCTATCGGCACAGAGCTCGACGCAGGCCTTGAACTCACAAACTGTGAGATCATGATCTGAGCCGACATCGGACGCTCAACCGACTGAGCCACCCGGGCGCCCCTAATGTTATTTATTTTGAGAGAGACAGAGACAGCGGGAGCAGGGGAGGGGCAGAGAGAGAGAGAGAAACAGAATCCCAAGCAGGCTCCACACCGTCAGCGCAGAGCCCGATGTGGGGCTCGAACCCATGAAACCGTGAGATCATGACTGAGCTGAAACCAAGAGTCGGATGCTTCACCGATTGAGCTACCCAGGTGCCCCAGAAATGCTTTGTTTGTAAATTTCACATAAAAGTTTCAGATTTCCAGATTTTCTTGAAAAATCAGAAGATCTGGCCACACTGACGCACGGTCCCACACGCTAACATTTGGTACAAGATGAATAGCACCTGTTGCCTTTCAATGGGGTGTGACCTCCTCCAGTTTTCCATGGTCTCCACTCATCCCTGTTGACCTGGACTGCTTCGCTTATTTAAATGATCTGTTTGGGCCCAGGAGGCTCTTGGGTTTGTACCCCTTGTTTAGGTGAGTAGAGTGTTGTGATTCATGCCTTGTTTTCCTTGAGCATCTCTTTTTTTTTTTACGTTTATTTATTTTGAGAGTAAGAGAGAGCGCGTGTGCAGGTGCGTGTGTGTGCGTGTGCAAGTGGGGGAAGGGCAGAGAGAGGGAGAGAGGGAATCCCAGGCAGACTCCGTACTGTTAGCACATAGAGCCCGATGTGGGGCTCAAACTCATGAACCATGAGATCATGACCTGAGCCAAAGTCAGACGCTTAACTGACTAAGCCACCCAGGTGCCCCCTTGAGTGTGTCTCTTAAGACCACAACTGGGGATAGAATGTGGCAGGCTGAGACAAGCATGGACTCTGGAGTCAGGTACCAGCTGTAAGCCTAGGAAGGCCCCTTCACCTCTTGGACCCTCGGTCTCCTCAACTCTGAGATGAAAATCCTTCCCAAGAATGTTGTAAAAAAAAGATGAGGTCCGTAAAGCGTGACACAGAGTAGGTGTTCACCAAAAGTTTATTCAACAGTTAGGGGATTCTGAGACCTTCCGTTTGGAAGGGCCCAGCAGGACGCTTGGCTCATGGTGGGTGCTTAGAAAATATACCTTCTCTCCCCCCAGCCTCTTGATTGCTGGGTTCTTGGGTAGGACTGTTTTGGCTCAGCGAAAGCACAGCAATCCGGCCACAGTACCCTCCAGAGGGGCCCGTGGGCTAGAAATAGACTGGTTCCCAAATGGCTGTGGAACATTAGGTGGGAGGCGGGGGGCATGGTACCTCCTGCAATATGGCTGGACACACCCTCTGATCTGCATAGGACCCATGGGCCTCAAGGAAAAGAGCTGATACCCTGTCCAGGTATCTGAACCTAGGGTTCAGACAAGGTCACACCAACCCAACAGCATCAGCAGGGATAGACATAACTACATGCAGGGAGGAAAGGCCCCTGAGAGAGAAGATCCCAGGAGGAAGACACCAGGCGGAGAGGGCCTGACAGAGGACTAAGCTGAGAGATTGTTAGGAACAGGTGTTCAGGGAACAGTCTGAGGATGCGTTTGCCCTTCTTCGTCCTCACATAGCCCTCATTTGTTCTGGGATGAGAAGGCTGTGGGGCGAAGGCAAGGAGGGGTTCACGTGGGGCCCAAAACGCTCTGCTAAGGGATCCCCCTCTCTGACGGAGCTCAACAGGAGACACTACAGGGGACTGGCCACAGAGAGGAGTGAGCATAAAGCCTCCCAGGTAGGCAGGCCCCGAAGGGCAGTCAGCAGTGGGGCAGCGCCTGAGCCCCACCGACAGTGGGCAGAGGGGCCTCGAGCCAGCAAGGAGCAGCTCTGGCCGCATCCGAGGCGTCTCCTCCCTTCCCGGACCTCGGAGGGAGCCACAGCCCCTACCAGAACCCAGAGCATGGCTGGAATCCTTGGTGAAGGGGACCCATGTCCGGGTCAGGACTTCCTGCTGGCCCAGCTGTGGTGGTGCTGGTGGGGGGCGGTTGGGACACCAAGACCGTAGGTGGAGGCGTGGTCCTGTCATACTCATGGCTCATCCACAGCTATTCAGCACGTGCTCTGTGCCCAGTTCCGTTCCACACCTACAGCGAACAGGGAGCAGGAGCTTCAAAGCAGCAGGGAGATACCAAGCAAGTGCATCAGATGGGTCAAGGTCAATCCTGTGGTGAAATGTGTTGTGAAGAAAATGATGTGATACACTGGAGCAGCTGAGGTGGGTGGGGCTGAGTGACCAGAGCAGACTTGGTCATTTGTGTCACCAGGGGATGAGCTAGGGGCAGAAGGGTCACAGCTTTTTCCTTTTCTTGGGTGTTACCCCAGCCCTTGCCCTGTTGGGGCCTGTGTCCCATCTGAGAAGTCAGGTCCACCGAATGCTTGCCCAGGAAGGCAGGCCAGCTCTGTAGCCCCCTCACCAAGACGACCCCAGGGGTCTCACCTAAGAATGAGGCCAAGTGGGTGGGTGTCCTCTGAACCACTGATGGGGTTTTCGATGTGCTCCTACCTGCCCAGGTACGCCCAGACTCCAGGGCAGGGGCGTCACCTTTGACTCATCTCAGGCGGAGCTGGGAAGCTGCCTGCTACTCCCCACCTCCCCACACTACCCTGACTCTAGGACTCTGGGAGAGGATCTGACCAGAGGCACAGAAACAGGGGCTTGTGATCACTGGGGCAGGAGCCATACCCCTCTGCGCCCTGTGGCCATGATGAAATTTAAGGTTCATTTCTACCCTCTTCCTGTAGGAAAGGGGTGTGGTCCTTGAGGACAGGATGTCAGCATTCTTCTTTTTTTTTTTTTTTTTAAGTTTATTTATTTATTTTAAGAGAGACAGAGAGAGAATGCATAAGCAGGGGAGGGGCAGAGAGAGGGAGAGAGAGAATCCCAAGCAGATACTGCCCTGTCAGCTTGGAGCCCGATGCTGGACTCAAACCCCACGAACCGTGAGATCATGACCTGAGTCGAAATCAAGAGTCGGAGGTTTAAGCGACTGAGCCACCCGGCTGCCCCCACAATGTCAGCATTTCTTAGGGGACTGGCCTGGGTTTGTAGTGCTGCATGTGAAACATATGCTCTAAGAGGTGGCCAGCTGGCATCGGCCCCCACCAACATTCGCTGGTCTTTGCCCCTTCTTCCTCAGAGATGCCTCCTTCAAAACCCACTAGGTTCTTTCCCTTTGCACCTTTATCTCATTCACTCAACCCAGACCCTCCCTTCTACTTCCTGGGATGCCACATTTCCCTGGATTCAAAGCCTGGCCCCACTATTCATTTATTACCTGTCTGCCCTTTGACTCCCCCCGCCCCCCCACCCACTTCTCTTTGTTTCAGCTTCCTCTTATGTAAAATAGGAATCAAGAGTCTAGCCTCATAGTGTGGTTGTCGTATTTTTCATTCGGCAAATACAGCATGAGTCAAGACATATAAAGCCCTTTGAACAGTACTTGGCATATAATAACCACTCAATAAATGGTACCTATTTCACTCTTATCACGATTAAGTATTGACCTAGTGTCTATTCTTCTGGGCATTGGGGATTCAGTGCTGAGGAAAACAGACACCTCACGGTACAGATGGAGGACGATAAAGAATGTGCAGCACACATAGAGGGTCCCCAGTAAAACGGGGGATCCTTTTCCCTTCCTTCCCAGGAACCAGCCGTGGGAACCCTTCCGGTCCTCGGTGTTTCCTGAAACCTACAGACCTGACATATGATGGAAGCAGAGGGAATGCTCTGGCGGGCATGTGCCACATTGGAAAGGCTTCCCTGGCCAGGGGTCCTGTAGTGAAGTCTACCAGATGGGGCAAGCTTCAAGGGTGGCGGGTGAGTCCTCTCATACCCCCAGCTGTTCAGCCAGTGTCCAGGAACAGGGTGTGAGAAGCTTGCCTTCCTTGGATCTTCTTGGCCAGGCCTGGATTCCCCTTAGGACACTCTGACTCAGGCCTGACTCGGGAACAGAGGTAGTTAGTTTCAACAATGTAAATCTGGTTTTGCCATTGTAACGCCCCATTCTGGTATTCAAAGCTGTCACTCAGGGCTTCACAGAAGGTGTGGCCTGTAAGGTCCAACGCACAGGCAAGAAGGGGCACAGCCTGACGCTAAGGGCTGCTTAGTCACTGCTAAGAAGTTCTTTCAAGTTCTGGGCTCGATTTATAAATTATTTTTAATATTTATTTATTTTTGAGAGACAGAGACAGAGGGAGAGAGAGAGCAGGGGAGGGACAGAGAGAGAGAGAGAGAGAGGGAGACACAGAATCTGAAGCAGGCTCCAGGCTCTGAGCTGTCAGCATAGAGCCCAATGTGGGGCTCAAACTCAGGAACCGCAAGATCATGACCTGAGCGGAAGTCAGACGCTTAAGCGACTGAGCCACCCAGGTGCCCTTCTGGGCTCAATTTAAAATGCCTCCTGCTCCGGGTGCCTGGGTGGCTCAGTCAGTTGAGTGTCCGACTCCAGCTCAGGTCCTGATCTCACAGTTCCTGAGTGCGAGCCGCGTCAGGCTCTGAGCTGACGGCTCAGAGTCTGGAGCCTGCTTCGGATTCTGTGTCTTCCTCTCTCTGCCTCTCCCCTGCTCGTACTCTGTCGCTCTCTGTCCCTCAAAAATAAATAAACATTAAAAAAAATTTTGTTAAACGCCTCCTGCTCAGGGTGGGAATGGATCGGTTGCAAGGTCAGAGATTGTGTTAACTTTTGGGAGAGGGGGATTTTGAAGTACCTTAGAAAACACGGGTGTAGTTTAACTCTAGAAGCTGGGTTTAGATAAGTGATAAAACACAGTTTATGCAAGCAGAAAAGCTAAGGGAGGGGGTTTTCATAATAATAGTTACTATCAACTGAGGGCTTACCAGGAGTCAGGCACTCTGTGAAATGGTTCAGCTGAATTATCTCATGTAATCCTTACAATAGCCCTGTGAAGGTGGTGCTCTTGTGATCCCCATTTAAGATAAGAGAAAGCAGGAGGCTCAGAGAGGTGGGGCCACCTGCCCAAGGCCACACAGCTGACAAGTGACAGAGCTAGGATGTGACTCTAAGTGGAGTGACTCCGGGGCCCACAGCCTTAACCAGTGTCAACACCAGTGTTAGTATCTTGGTGAAGCATGATGGAAAAATAAGAATCCTGAGCTACGAGAAACAGAAGAATCCTGGTGGCAGTTACTTTGCCTTTACCAGATAGGTTTGTAACCCTGCCTGGGCATTAGAATCATTAAGAAACAGTATAAAATGTAGATTTCAAGTCTCTCCCACTAGAGATACCTCTCCAGGAAATGGGGCCTAGCATCTCTATTTTTCATAGTTTCTCAAATGATTCTGAGACTGTGGATTGAAAACTACTGCCCTAGCCTGAATAGGGGTTTTCAGGGATCTCACCACTTCCCATCCTTGAATATTTTCCAGTGGGCTCTAGGGTGGAATCCAAACCACCTTAAAGACATATAGGAAGTACTGGGAATTACAGCAAGGATAGGGTTATGTCATCTGGTTTGTTTCAAATCCTGGTTGTGCCATGAACTAGCTGTGTGACCTTGGGCAAAATGCTTCTTTTCAAATTCTTGGTTTCCTTAGCTTAAAAATAGGGCTGATTATACTGACCTTGAGGTGGTGCTCTGAAGAATAAAAAAGTTAAAGAGTGTAAGGGAAAAGGGGTGGTAATAGCAGATTAGATTGGGCAGAATAACCCTCCATGAGATAACAATGATAAAATCTGAACAAAATATAGACCGAAAACCTCCAATTATTTGATGGCACTGTAGAGCACCCAACAGGAGGCAGAAATGTGAGGGGAGTTTATACTTGAGAGACAGGAGCTACATTGGGTGAAATCTGTATTGTTGTGGCCTCTTGCCTGAGGCACTCTCTAATCTGTGTGGGAGGTAGGGAATGTGTAGAGAGCTGTGGTTTTACTAGTTTGAGGTGTCAAGGGTACAGAATTCCATGCAAATTGCTGGAAAATTAAGGCGTGGTGGTGGTGGGGAATCCCAGAAAGACATGAGCTGTAGAAGAGATGGGTCCCCAAATCTGTATACAAACTCTGTCCAAATCCTTAGCTGTCCACTGACCTACACACATGCACAGGAGGCTCCAGAGATCCCAGTGAAATCAGCACCTGGAAGCTCAAAGAACTGAGTGGAAATTTCAGGGGTCGCCCTCTACAAGGGGGCACAGTTGGGAGTTTTGAGTCCAGCCAAGTTAGTTGCCTGCTAAAACCAAACTAAACGCTCTTGAGAGGAACATAACATAATCCAGGGTGTCTACAATGGATCATTGACAATGTCCAGCATACAAAAACTAAGTAAGTTGTAGTAGACCTGTGAAGAAACAGAAAACTGACTTATACTCAAGACTCATTTTCAAGGAGAAAAGCGATGATCCAAATGTTGGAATTAAATATCGAGGATTTGAAAGCAACTCATAAATATTTTCAAGGCCTTAAAGGAAAATATGATCACAGTGAAGAAACAGATGGAGAACCTGAGCAGAGAAATTGAAACTATAAAAAAGAACCAAACGAAAATCCAAGAACTAAAATGTGCAACAAATGAAATGAAAAATTAACTTGATAGGTTCAATAGCAGTATGAAGATGACCAAAGACTCTGTGAATCCTTCACAGGGCTATTGTAAGGATTACATGATCAATAGAACCCCATTCTGGGGGTGCCTGGATGGCTCAGTCGGTTAAGCATCTGACTCTTGACTTGGGCTCAATTCATGATCCCAGGGCTGTGAGATTGAGCCCCCTCATTGGGCTCCATGCTGAGTGTGGAGCCTGCTTGGGATTCTCTCTCTCCCTCTTCCTGTCTCTCCCCTGCTCATGCTCTCTCATGCATGTACTCTCTCTCTCAGAATAAATAAACATTTAAAAAAGAAGCGTGAACAATATTCAGAAAAGAAAGAAAGAAAGAAATTACCCATTCTGAATACCAGAGAGAAAAAGAAAATTGAAAAAAATTAAACAGAGCTTCATGGACCTGTGGGAAAACATTAAAAGATCTATATACCACACGTAATTGAATTTTTAGAAAAAAGAGGGAGAATGGGGCATAAGAATATTTGAAGAAATATTTGCTGATGATTTCTCAAATGTAATTAAAGATAAATTTGCACATTCAAAAAGCTCAGTGGAGCCCGCACAAGAAAAATACAAAGAAAGCCATACCCAGCATAGCATAGTCACACAACCAAAATCCAAAGAGAATGAGAAAAATCTTGAAAACAGCCACAGAAAAATGACACATTATAAACAGGGGATCTATGATATAAATGACAGCTGACTTCTCATTGCAAATGAGAAGCTGGAACCTAACAGATCGACATCTTTAAAATGCTGGAAAACAAAATAAAACATAGCAAATCCATTCTTGAACCAGATATCTATATCCAGTGAAGACATACTTCAAACATGAAGGCAAAATAGACACATTCGCAGATAAACAAAAACTGTGTTTGTCACCAGCAAACCTGTATAATAAGAGATGCCAAAGGAAGTTTATCTGGAAGAAGGGAGATGACATCAGATAAACACTCAGGTCTAAAGGAAGGAATGAAAAACACTTGAATGGTAAATATGTGAGTAAATAATTGTTAAAAAATTCTATTTTTTCATTTCTTGATTTCTTTAAAATACATAACTGTTTGAAAGCTAAAATTATGACATTATATTATAGGGTTTATAACAGATGTAATTTATGTAGTAACAACAGCATACAGGCTAAGAATCAATATTCTGGCACTGTATATATATTCCTGTATATATTGTTGTGAAGTTCCTTTATTTTATGTGAAGTACTACAATATTAATTTTAAGTAGATTGTGATAAGTTAAGGATTTGTGTTATAATCACTACAGCAACCACCGCAAATACAATTCACAGAAGGTATAACTAAAAAGGCTACAGGATTTTTAAAGAGGATTTAAAATGAATACAAAATATTATTCAATTAAACCAAAGGAAAGAAGGAGAGGAGAAACAGAGGAACAACAACAACAAAAAGATGGGACAGCAGAAAGCAAATAGCAAATAGTAGAACTAAACCTAAATACATCAATAATTACATTAAATGTAAATGGACAAAAAGCACAAGTTGCCAGAGACAGCGGAGAAGCAAGATCCATGTATGTGCTACCTACAAGACACATTATTTAAACACAAACTACACATAGGTTGAAAGCAAAAGAGTGGAAGAAGATACAAAATAAAACCACAAATCATAAGAAAGCTGGAGTGACTATATCAATACCAGATAAAGTAGACTTCAAAGCAGACTGCAACAGATATTTCACAATGATAGAAGAGGCACTTCATCAGGAAGATATAACACCTTTAAATGTATATTAACCTAATCACAGAGCTTCAAATGTATAAAACAAAAATGGATAGGATTATAGGGAGAAGTAGACAAACTCACAATTATAATGACAAATTTTAATACTTCTCAATAATTGATACAAAAAATCAATTACTAGACAAAAAAATTAGTAAGGATGTAGAATATCTGAACATTATCAACTATCTTGACTTAATTGACATTTATAGAACATTACACATCAAATAATACAAATCCTTTTTAAGTGCATATGGAATATTCATCAAAATAAGCCATATCCTGGGGCACCTGGGTGGCTCAGTCAGTTGAGTGTCGGACTTTGGCTCAGGTCATGATCTCACAGTCTGTGAGTTTGAGCCCTGCATCAGGCTCTGTGCTGACGGCTCAGAACCTGAGTCTGCTTCACATTCTGTGTCTCCCTCTCTCTCTGTGCTCCTCCCCTGCTTGTGCTCTTTCTTTATAAGAAAATGAAATAAATATATAAGAAATATAAGATATGAGAAATATATAAGAAATATATATAAGAAATATAAGAAAATAAACTAAATCTTTAAAGATTTATTTAATCTTTAAATAAAGATTAAAAAAGAAAAAAAATATCCTGGGCCATAAACAAGTTTTAGCAAATTTCAGAAGGTTAAAATCTTATAGAATATATTCTTTGACCACAGCAGGATTAATTAGAAATAAATGGCAATAAGATATCAGGCAAAACCCCAAATATTGGGAAATTAAGCAACACACTTCTAAGAAACCCATGACATTCTGAATTAAGTTGAAAACGTATGTCCACACAAAAACCTGCACATGAATATTCTTAGCTGCTTTGTTCACACTTGCCGAGATCTGGAAGCATCCAAGATGTCCTTCAGTAGGTGAATGGATAAACAGACACTGGTACATTCATACAGTGAAATATTATTCTGCGATAAAAAGAACTTTGAAGCCACAAAAAAGACACGGAGAACCTTAAAAGCATATTGCAAAGAGAAAAAAAAGCCAATCTAAAAAGTCTGTATGATTCTAACTATATGACATTCTGGAAAAGGTAAGCTTACAGAGACAGTAAAAAGATAGGTAGTTGCTAGGGGTTTGGAGGGAAGGAGGGATGATGAGTAAGTGAAGCACAGGAGATTTTCAGGGCAGGGAAACTATTCTGTACCATACTGTATTGGTGGAGACATATCCTTATACTTTTGTCAAAACCCACAGAACTGTACAACACAAAAAGTGAAACCTAGGGGCTCCTGGCTAGGCTCAGATGGGAGAGCATGCTACTCTTGATCTCAGGGTCGTGAGTTTGAGCCACACGTTGGGTGTGGAGATTATTTTTTAAAAAAAGATTTTAAAAAGTGAAACACAATGTAAACTATGGACTTTAGTTAATCATAATGTATACCATTATTGGCCCACCAATTGTAACAAATGTACCACACAAGATATAAATAATAAGGGAAACTATGTGTTGGGGGCAGGGGAGTATGCGGGAACCCTTGGTACTTTCCCATCAACTTTTCTATAAACTTAAACCTGTTCTACAAAAAATTAAGGTTTTTTTTGAAAGACCCATGTCCAAAGATTGCAGGTGACCTGATACCTAAGCTTACCATATACCTTCCTTCCAATCTTTTGCCTTCCCATAATATTTCTAACCGAGATTTATCTGCCTTGAAGGATTCTCTTTCTCAGTCAGGGAGGGGGTTTTGGAGGACAGGAGGGGATGCTGAATACGAACAAGGTCATGGAGAGAATCATGGGAACATCAGGCGAAACCAGTTGTTCTGGTTCAAAACCTGGTTAGCCTCTTGCTCACTCAAGCATTCATTCCACAATATTCAAGCTTCTACTGCACTGGGAACTGGAGGTGTAACTGGCAGCAAGCCACAGTCCCTTCCCACAAGGCATTCACGATCCAGAGGGAGAAAATGACAAGTAAACAAGCAGTGACAGTTCAGCGTGCTAAGTGTTACCATACATGTAGATTCAGGGGCCTGGGGGAGGCCTGGGGAGGAGTATCTAACCGAGCTTACATTTGGTCAAGTGAGACTTCCCTCCTGGGTGACATAGAAGCAAACCTCAAAATTATGAGCAGCAGTGAAGAAGCAATGGAAATGCCTCCCGGGCTTGGTCAGAGATCTAGAAACAAAAAAGAACAGAGCCCATCAGGAAGTGCCATCCACTCACTGTGGAATGTAAATAGAGAGCATGTGTGTGGGGGTGGGGAGTGGATGATAGAGGTGAAAATGGGTCGGAGAGGCAAGGGGGACGCTGGGACCCAAGCCTTTTACCCTCTCACTAGTGCCTACTCAGCCCAACCCGACCTGCAAAGCCTGCTCCCAGGAGTCTGTGCCTAAGGCAGATGACAGGTCCTGGGGAGACTCACCAAGTCTCTTTTGAACACAGTTGATAGAAGAAGTGATCCTATAATTACCGTGGTGATAATTAGAGGAACTTCCATTGCTTCTTTCAACAAACATTGCATAAAATGTGGCCCTCTTATCTTCGGGGACGGGGGGGCGGGGGCGGCGGTGTGGGGGGAGGAAGCCAGGCATCCCCTGTGGGGGAAGCGAACACCTGCATCTATCTCCTCCTGCCAAGCGCCAAGCACACCTGACTACCGGGCTGAGGCCCAGAGGTGCCATAGATACACCTGGGACTGCTCCAGGTTGGAGCTGAGCGCTACTGGCAGAGTGACTGAAAGTCACTCCCCGGAGATCCTGCCCAGGACCTGGAGGTGCTTTCTACATCTTGGCAACCTTAGCTCCAGATGCTCAAGCTCACACTCCATCCTCCTTGGACCACATACACAGGGTTTCTGTGGCCTAGACACTCTCTTAGTCTTGTCAAATGCTGTTTGTTTGTTTGTTTGTTTTTTATGAAATTTATTGTCAAATTGGTTTCCATACAACACCCAGTGCTCATCCCAACAGGTGCCCTTCTCAATGCCCATCACCCACCCTCTCCTCCCTCCCACCCCCCATCAACCCTCAGTTTATTCTCAGTTTTTAAGAGTCTCTTATGGTTTGGCTCCCTCCCTCTGTAACTTCTGTAACTTCTTTTTTCCTTCCCCTCCCCCATGGTCTTCTGTTAAGTTTCTCAGGATCCACAAAAGAGTGAAAACATATGGTATCTTATGGCTTCTTATACAGTCTGCCCTCACTTGTTCACCCAAGAGACACTATGAGGACCCCTGGTTTAGATGGAGAGACAAAAACCTTTCTTTTCATTTCTGACCCCATACCTTTACCCAAACCTCTTCTTCCTTTCTTCCACCAGATTTTTCTCAGTGCAATGGTCCCATTGCTTCTGGGAAAGCCTTGACTTTCTTTCCTCAGCACCTCCTGTCCCATCCAGCAGATACCAACTTTTCACTTGGCTTTGCCTTTAATGACTCACTGGGAACTAAAAACCAAGTGAATTTCCCAGAGGCTCTCCATCTTTTTGTTTCATTAGCAACACGTCTGGTCTGTTTTGTTCTTAGCTTTCCAGGCAAGAAGCTTCTGCACCTCTCAAAGCCACTTGTACCAATGGCTTCTGGTCTTTCCCATGGGGTCTGAAACCTCAACTCATGCTCCTCTGAGACTCAGAATGACTGCATGTCACATTCAAGGGAATGTTTGGCATTCTGTAAAAGCACTGGCAAAGCTGTAAGAGCTAAGTGAACATCAAAATGTAGGCTCTCTGCCTTCCTATCTCCCCATGATATCCCTACATCCAGTGCTATTTACAGCTGGGAAGATATTTGCAGGCTGGTATCTTTCTGTCAATGGTCAGGGGAAGGGCACTTGGTGGTCTGGCATTTTCTTGGGGCCCTATCTCAAACCCTCTTTGGGACTTTGATCTTATCAGCTGGCCCTTTCCCAGGGCTCTGTGGTGGAGCTTCAGGAAACATGTCGAACCTGACTGGTCTTGGCATCTGGCAGTGGGGCAAGGAGGAAGAAGGAGAGAATGCCTCTGAAGGAAAAGTGTACTTGGCTTTCTCATTAATGGGTTCCCCTTGGGGAACAGGCAAGCAGCAGATGTATGGGCAGTGGCCAACTGATCCATTTGGAGATAGATTCGGGGTGTGGTGTTCCCTGTAAGCCCGGGCAGGCCCTGGGAAACTGGAGCAGAGCTAGATCCCGGCCTGAAATTGGCCAAGCTGCAGAGGAGCTTGAATATGCTGGTTTCAGGTGTGCAAGGTCTGCTCCCTCTGGAGATTGGGGTCCAGGGGGGACTCGTGTGTCTGTTGCCCAAGCATGCTTCTCAAACCTGGAGCTGCACTAATCATTTTCATTCATGAACATAGTAACTGGCTTATCTTGGTCCTTCAGAGTCTGGCCTCAATGCACCTTATCAGTCCCTTCTCTCAACACTCCCCAGCACAAACTATCCACTCCCACTCCCGGATCCAAGCTCACTCCAAGCCTTCACATCTTTGGGCCTTGCCTCATGCCATTCTCTCTTCGTAGAATGCCTTTTCTCCTCATAAGCCACTCCTGGAGAGGCATCCCCTGATGCCTAGAAGCTCAACCCATCTCTCCTCTCTCCTCCTACGCCCCAGATTCACTCTGTTGGTCTCTGGTCTAGCGCTGTTATTTTACTTTGTGCCTGCCTCCTGTCATCCCGATGGGCAGTTCCCTGAGGTTTTTGCTCTTGCAGGACCAGCTCCTTCTCATCCTTCAGGTGTCAACTCAAATGTCATCTGCTCAGCTAAGCCTTCCTCGACCACCCTATCTAAGGGTAGCCTCCACCCGTACACACTCTGTCCCATTACCTTGAGTTATCATCTTCATGAAACAGCACCCGACATCATCTTCACCTATTTGTCGGCTTGGACTATGTCTCTTCCTCTAGAATGTAAGCTCTTAGAGGGCAGAGATCCAGCAGAATCGGTGGATTTATCGTTTGGTTCCCAATAAATATCTGATGATGGATTAAGTGAAGGCAAGTGTGGGGTATTCGAGTTGGCACCCCGAGGACCTGGCACAGAGCCTGGCGCAATAGAGGCTGGCAGCACGGAACATTTGCTAAACGAATGAATGAACCAACGAACGAGGGGATGCGGCGCTCGGCCTGCGGACTGACAGGTTGACTGACAGTTGGGGGACCCGCGGCCAGCACACTGTTGATTGACGGCTGACAGCTGACTGGCAGCCACAGGACGCTTCGGGGCTCCTGATTGGCTGGCTGCTGCAGCCCCCTGAAAGGGAAATGGGAGGGGGCCCGAGGCGACGGCTCCGCGTGGGGAGGAGGCGGCACCAGGCGGCGGGAGGCGGCCCATCCGCCAGAAGCCTTGCGAGCAACAGTCGCCTCGAACCAGCGAACCGACGTCCCCGCGCAAGGGCCTGGCGCGAGGGGCGGGGCGCGCGCGTCACGTGAGCGTGTTTTGGGCACGTGACCCGCGCGGGTCCAAGGCTGGCCCCCGCCCCCTCTTCTCCTCCCCTCGGCGGGTGTGAGCCGAGCGGCCTCGCCTCAACGCCTAGCGCCCCCCTCAGCCGCCGCCGCCGCCGCCGCCGCCGCCGCCGCCGCCGCCGCCGCCGCCGCCGCCGTCTCCGCCTCCGCCCGCCGGCCATGTCCCCCGGACGCCGCCGCCGCCGCTCGAGCGCGGCGCTCCCGCGGCCCAGCGCGCAGTGAGCGCGGGGCCCTCTCGCCGCTCGCCCGCCCCGGGGCCCCCTTGTTCTCCGCGCCGCCGCCGCCGCCGCCATGTTGGGTTTAGAGCCGCAGCGGAGCCGCCGCCGCCGCCGCCGGTGAGGGAGGCCGAGAGCGGAGCCCGCCCCGCCCCGGGGCCCAGGGAGCGGGGCCGCCTTGGAGCCCGGCCTCTCCCCGCCAGCCGCCTTCCCGGCCCGCCCGCCGTGCGAGCCAGCGAGCGAGCGAGCGCCGGGCCGCGGCCGCGCCTTCCGCTCCCGGCCCGAGCGAGTCCGCCGCCCGTTCGTGCCGCCGCCGCCGCCGGGCCCGGCCAGAGCCTGCAGCGGAGCCCACGAGAGTCAGCGCCATGGCGGAGCAGACCTACTCGTGGTGAGTGCGGGGCTCGGGAGGCCGGGGCGCGGCGCAAGTGGGGGTCGGGGCGCCGGCGCGGCCGGCCGGGGGCAAGAGGAGGAGGAGGAGGAGGAGGAACAGGTGCGCGTTGCGGGGGGGAGGGCACGGGTTGGGGGTGCACGCCCCCCTCGTCCCCACCAGAGGGGGCGGCTGGCGCTGGAGGAAGGCGGTCAGCGGCCGGGGACCCGGCGCCCGAGAAGGGGGATGGAGGCGGCGGCGGCGGCAGCGGCCGCGGCGGATGTCATCTGGTCATGGGCGGAGCAGGTGATGGAGAAGGGGAGCATGACCCCAAAGGTGGGAAGCCCGCGGATGGGAAGTTGAATCCCCTGGGCACCCCGGAACTGACTTGAGGGGGTGGCTCCCGGGCAGGAGGAATTGAAAGGGTGGGCAGAGGCGGGCCGGGGCAAGGGTGAGCCACTGGGTTGCGAGGAAGCTGGTGGGAAAAACAGGTGATAAAAGAGGACGAAGTTGGGAGTTGTGAGAGAGGAGGAGCCGTCTAACTCCAGCCTTCACTGGAGGGCGAGTGAAGGGAGAGTTGGTAAGGTGGGCAGAGGCCCGGGCATGACGGAAGGGTTAACGGCGGAAGGAGCGTCTCGGGAGCCATGGAGGGAAGTCCCTTGTGAAGAGTTTGGAAGGGGAGCCTGTTTGGATGACCACATTCTGGAAGGGAGGTCGTTGGTGGCAGTGGGGCATGAGTAGAATCTTTGTGAGGGTCGGCACTCTGTTCTTCAGAATTTAAAGTGGCCTGGTGCCCTGGGTCAGGTGTGGAGATGGAAGGTCTGCAAGATCTGCCCATTTTTATAGGACTTTTAAAGTTATTAAATAGCTTATTAAGGACTGAGAAGCGTTACTATGTAGTTTATAGAGTGAGGACATACCTGTCTTGAGAAGGGAGTGCGGTGTTTGGGGAGAAGGGGATGAGAGGCCTCCCTGTAGCATGTGGAGGTGGAATATTTGCAGGAGGGGTTGAGGGAATGATGATAGTTTCCTTGAAGAGTGGAAATTGGATAGTGCGGAGGAGGTAGTAACGGGAGGGTGAGGAGGCAAGAAATGGGATGATGGTGTGGGGATGGGGAATCCGGTTGCAATCTAGAGAGATTGAAGATGGTTTGCCTTTGGTTTGAAGCCAATTTGACTTGGGACAGAATTGTGTGCTTTCCCTTGTTAGAAAAGAGCACAATAGAGTAGGAAGGGCAGGGCATTTGGAGTTGGAAGACTTGGTTTGGAGGTCCGGTTCACCACTAAGTTGCTTTATAACTGGGCAGGATAGTAAGTTCTCCATTTCTTTTCCCTCACTACTAGATAGGAGAATTGCCTTTTTCTTGGGTTGTAAAGATTAAATGAATAACTTTACAAAGCACATGGCAAGCTGTAAAGTGTTACATTTTACTACATTATAGTTAGGGAAACAGAGAATGGGTAATAAGTGAAAACAAAGAATGGTTTTTAGGTGGAGGGCTTTAATGGAGTGGATGCTTTGTGGTGGTTGGCGTAAGGAGAAGTCAGGAACTCATTCTGTCTTCACAGAGGGAAAGAGGGTTGATGGTTGAAGATGGTCATTCAAAAGGGAACCTCAATGATGTGTATACAAGCTCAAAAAGAAGATAACGGAAAGACTGAAATAAAGTAACACTAAAAGAAGAATTAAAACGTTGGTAAACAGTTGTGACTGCATATGTATTTTTAAAAGCTGTTTAACTGGATAGTTTTGAGCAACAGTGAGCTGCCTCTCCCTAGCAGGTAATAAGGAACACAAGATTGCGGCTGGAGCTTTCTTATGGACACAGTAAGTTCGCCTTGTGGTAGCTAACTCATCTCAAGCTCTTAACACTCTGGCCCAGCTGAGAGTCCTGATGGCTACCCTGCTTTGTGCTGTATAGAGGCCGCGGATGGTTGGAGGAAATACACTGGCCAAGAAGTGGGGGAAATGAGAGTGTTTCACTAGGTAGGTTGGCCACACACTATCTCTGTGTGATGTTGGACAGCTCTGCTCGTTCAGTAGGGACTATTTTGTGAAGTTTGATAGTTTACAATATTCATCCTACTGAAATACTTCAATCTCAGCTCCCTTTGGCTTTACAGGCAGAGAAGCTCCTTGAAATCAGAATGCTTAGCCTGTCATCTTTAGATGGAGAAACTTTTTACATCATCTTGAGAGAGGGAGTTGTCTGAGGCGAGAGGACTGGAAAACCAGGCAGCTTTCTAGGTTCTGATAGTTACCAGAGGTAATGATCCATGTGGCGGTAAGGTACTTGTTTAATTCTCCCAAGGCCCTGAGGTCGGTGATCACTCCCTGTTTTAAAGAGGAGGAAACGTAGGCTCAGGAGGACAAGTGATTTGTCTAAGATACTTCATCTGTGATGCTTTATTTTGTTGGACATGAATTCTCCCATAATTTTATTCATTCTCCTTGAAATGTAAGTATGGAAAAGGTATTCCGAAAGTACATGTAAACTGAGTTTTGGAATATCTCTCATTTGCAGTATCTTTGTCACCATTCCTTAGGTTCAGGCAAATAAGAGTTGATTTTTTTTTTTTTAATAGACTTATGCTTTATTTGTATGTGGCCTTGAGGAAAATCAACCTTGTGGAGACCACTGTGGCAATATAGATTTGTCTGAGGATGGAGTCAGCGAAGAATGTAGAAGTCAGAAGAATGAAAATAGGTTTCTTTAGGATTTTCATATAATAAGATAATGTAAATCATAAAGCAAGATTGGCCATGAGGTGGTAATTGTTGAAGCTTAGTGATGAGTACATGGGGGTTTATTATTTTATTCTGTATACCTGGACATATTTACATTTTTCATAATAAAAAGTTAATTTAAAAACCCTACACATGCTGTTCATGCTGTTTTCTGATTTCTTGTGCTTGCTTTCTGTGTTGAGAAGCTTTCTGTGAGTAGGTGTATTAAGAATATGTAGGTTATGACCTGATGAATGAGGGGGCACGAGCCACCCAGGTAGTGGGCAGGTAGCTCCCTGAGCATGTGAGCTTCCACTTTGGGCACATGAAATCCATGGGGTTGCTCTGGTTGAAGGTGCAGGTTCAGTACACCCATACAACAGAAGTACAGAGTTCCCCTTGTCTGTGGGGTTTACATGCCAGGACTCCAGTGGATGCCTGAAATCAAGGATAGTACTGAACCCTAATATATCCTATGCTTTCTCTATCCATACATACTTACGATAAAGTTTAAATGATAAATTAGGCCTAGTAAGAGATTAACAACAAAAAATAAAATAATTATGATGGCATACTATAATAAAAGTCATGTATGGTCTCTCAGAATATCTTACTGTACTGTACTCACCCTTGTTGAGATGATAGGAGATGATAAGATGCTAATGTGATGAGATGAAGTTACGTGCATGAACATAGGCATTGTGATGTAGCATTAGGCTATTATTGACCTTCTGACAGTACGTGAGGAGGAGGATTATCTGCTTCTGGACTGTGGCTGACCCTGGTAACTGAAATCGTGGGGCCCCATGAGCCAGGGAGAGGGTAGACCTGTGTCCCAGGTCATGAGCAGGAGATACATAGCCGGGTAGCAAGCACCTGTGATTGGTGTGGAGGTCAGTAATTTGGGGGGCTTAATGCTAGTGGTTATTTTTAAAAGGTGCCAAGGGAAAAGCAAAGCAGGGACTTGTGGTGAGTATCCCAAACTTGAGTCCTTATCTGAATGTCCAGACTCTGGGTGTGATTATGGATATCATACTAAAAAATGGCTAGGTAGCAACTCAGAAAAACAAAGTTCTTGTTCTCAATAGTTGTTTTCCTCATCACACTTTCTTCCTAGCAAATTCTATCAAAATCCTGTCATGCAAGGGTTCACTGCAAATTCCACTGAGCTGTGAAGCATTTTCTGAACACCCCAACTGAAAGTGATCTCTTTATTGTTGATACTTGTAGTCTGCATCATTCCTCCCTTTACATGTGTGAATACTTAAGCCTCTTCATTAGATTGTAAACTCCTTGAGGGTAAGGACACTGTTAACACTAACCTTTGTCTTGCCCATAGCTCCTGCTTAGGAGCTGATTGAGTGAACATGATTTTCAGGGTGTTTCATCCTTTGTTGAAAGGATTTTTTTTTTAATTTTTTAATGTTTATTTATTTTTGAAAGAGAGAGAGAGAGAGAGAGAGAGAGAGTGACAAGAGTGCAAGCAGGGGAGGGACAGAGAGAGAAGGAGACACAGAATCCAAAGCAGGCTTCAGGCTCTGAGTTGTCAGCACAGAGCCCGACGTGGGGCTCGAACTCACGAGCCGTGAGATCGTGACCTGAGCCAAAGTCAGACGCTCAACTGACTGAGCCACCCAGGCACCCTTGTTGAAAGAATATTTTAAGTGTAAAGGGAAGCTCCAGTTAGATGAGTGTTTATTATAATCCATATACTTACAGAAAAGAGCTTTTGGTAACTTAGTTTCCTGGTATCACTTGCTAGAAGAATGAATAATGCCATCCTTAATAAAGTTTTAAATAAAAGCTATTGACATATGAAATTAAAGTTATTGGTAGTAACACCACAGTCTTTATCATGATTAAACCACAAGATTCTGCTTGTATCCTTTTTGCTTGTAAAGTGAGGAAGTAAAGGAATGCATGTGAAAACACAAATAGAAGGTGCAAACTAGACTTTTATTAATTTGAGAAAAATACCTTGCTTAATAAATATTTTTGAGCAATTGTTTTAGCTTAAGTTCTGTGGGAAAGGGGAACTTGTCTCTCTTATTTTTATTTTTTAATTTTTTTTTTAGGCTTGTCTCTTGATGGAGTCATTTATAAGTGCACTTGAATCTTGGTGGTAAAGGTTACTTATGTTAGGGTTAATGTTGGTGTAGGGGGAAAGGGAAATAAGTACATGTGAACCTCACTGGGATGAATTTTGTTACCAAAATAGTATCATAATAATTTATTGTGTTTTCTCCATGCTAGGGCTTTACACGCATTGCTAAGTAAGGAAACTGAGGCTCAAAGAATTTAAGTAACTTGCCAGATAACATGTAAATGGTTAAAGGGCTCAAAGTCCAGACTGACACGAAGATTCTGCCACTGAATCTACTTTCATTTCCACAGTCACCACTCAAGCCAACCCATCTTTTGAGTGAGTTCCTTGTTAGCCTCCTCACTGGGTTCCCCCCATTCTCCACACGATGGCCCTTCTGAGTGGCCTTCTAACTCCTTGACTCAGATCCTGTCAATCCTCTGCTTTTAAAACCCTTTGGTGGCCACACTTAGAATAAAATTTAAGTTCCTTAGTAGACTCTTCATAGTCTCATCTTGTGTGTGTCTCTGAGGGATGACAGACCATAAACAAGCTAAAAGTTACACAAGGGTAAGAATCTATTTTGATACTTTCTCCAGGGCCTGGCATGTAATGGGTAGCTCGTAAATATTTACTGAACAAATGAATGAGAATGCTTCCTCTGGCCTACGTTTAAGATCTGCTCTAAGGATTGCATTATGTTGAGGTGATATAGTGTTATGATAATGGACTTTATCCTGTGAGGTATTTACAAATAGTGCTAAACCTGAGAGTGAGAAATACAGATCTCTGGAACTCACGGAAGTCACTTCTACTTTGCAGTTACTGTTGTGTGTCATTTTATCTCTAGTGATCATACCTGATTGCTGTATCTTGTGGTCATTGCATCTAATACAAGTTTTTCAGAGAGAAAATACTCAGTTGAAAATATGTCTCTAGTATTATAAACTTTAGATTTGCTCATTAAAAAAAATTTTTTTAATGTTTATTTATTTTTGAGAGAGACAGAGACAGAATGTGAGTGGGTTAGGGGCAGAGAGAGAGGGAGACACAGAATCCGAAACAGGCTCCAGGCTCGGAGCCGTCAGCACAGAGCCCAACGCGGGGCTCGAACTCACGAGCCGTGAGATCATGACCCGAGCTGAAGTTGGCCACTCAACCAGCTGAGCCACCCAGGCGCCCCAAGATTTGCTCATTTTAAAAACATGTTTTGCTTAGAGTTAAGGTGCTGTAATAATGGTTTGGTGATGCATGATTCAAGCTGAAAATTAACCAAAACTAAAACCAAGAATTTGTACCAAAATCATTTTCCTCAATGTTTCTTATGAAGCCTGGGGAGGGGGAAGGGGGAAGCTGGAGAGTTTGTAGCCATATCAGCCTATAATTTAGCAAGTAGTATTACGAATTAAAATGCCTAGTGCCCGTGGATCTCTCAAAACAGATTTCTACGTGACCACTTATTTTAGAGATGACAAATGCCACTGAATTGAGGTGTTATGTAGTTCTGTATAGTTGTATTTTACTTCAACATAATAACTTCATTTTTATCATTCTCACGTTTCATCAAACTATCTCAGGGAAAATCCAGGGGTGTTCTAAGAGGAGAGAGTGTGTCTAACCAAGTGCTGTTTTAGTTGGCTACGTTTGGCACCTGAACTTCATGTGGTTGCTGTCCCTGGCAATAGAGCCATAAGAATGACTTGATTTATTAAATTCTATAATATATTTTCTGGCGTTTAATAGTTGTTTCTTAAGAGTTAAAGGGAAGTATTGGTTTTATTCGTTGTATGTTTAAATCAAGAAATTTTTGGAACTTTGCAACAAGTTTCTGTAACACATTTTCCAATCCTCACTTAAAAAGTGAGAGGTAGAGTTCTCCTCTTCCGTAATTTTAACCTCTTAGGTGTCTAGAGGGGCTTCAGGTGACCAAATTCAATTTTACAGGGAAAATCTACAGTTAGTCCCGATGATCCTCATAATGAATTCTTACCTCTCAGATTTTATTAGTAGGTCTCACTAGGTCCACAGCTTAACATAAAACAGACCTACTCATTAGCTGTGACTAGACTAGATTGAGGACCTGTGAAAAGATTTGAAAGTATTTTTAAGATATTAGACTGATGAATATGCAGTCGCCTAATAGACACCTAGTAGAAGATCCCATTTCTTGGTTTGTAGGTTGCACCCTAGCTTGGTAAGAAAACTCAATAATCTCTATTTTGGACTTCTGGTATTGATAGTGAAGAACTATTAAGGGATAAAAAACAAAAGTGCACTAAAGTAGAGGTGTGCCCCAGTTGTTTTTTATGTAAATTGTATTGAACGTAAGTGATGGCTCAGAAAGTATTTGATTCTGCCAACGTCATTCACTAAATTTTTGTTTGAAATTCTAAAATACGAGGATTTACTTCTGGTTTTTTTTGAATTGGGAAACATTTGTTGGAGGGTGATTTCCATCTCTGATGAACTGTGAGCTAGTCTTGTCTTGGTCCCAGTATTATATTCTGTACAGTGGTTATGCCTGTCCTCCATAGAATTGTTGCAAGGATTCAATGAGATAATGTAAGTGCAAATGCTTTGTAATTGCTAAGTGAAATATAAAAAGCAAGGTATTTGTTCTCTACATTGTAAGATCCAGACAGGTTCCAGATACAGGTTCCTCGCTACAGAAATGATTTTTCTCATTTCACGAAATAACTAGCATTTAAACTTTGAGATGTTCAAATAATGTGTTATAAAAAGAATGAGAATAGTTTGCAAATTGTCATTGATTTGTATTGTTGCCTTTGAAATGTGCTGAAATGTGCTTCTAGTCCTGTTTTGAAGTCCAACAAACAAGAAAAACCATGAATAAAAGCTAAGTTTTTTCATAAAATAGTTTTATTTTGATTGCTTGAAGGCAGTTTCCTTCATAATGTATTCATGTGAGGGGAAGAGAGCAGTGGTATGGATAAACCTAGTCTTTTCCTGGTTTTCTCTGGAATGGCCAGGACACTTGGACCCTAAAATGTGTGAGGAGGGGCTGTTAGCAGTTTCTTATCTGTTTCCCTACTCCGTACCAGGTCTGCCAGGCACACCCATTTCCCCTCATCTGAAGGCCTCAGATTTTGGCTTCACTCTGACCTAAATAGAACATGTGCAGCAAAGTTTTAATTGTTTCTTCAACTTAGTTATACAGACATTTTGACTTAAGTACAGTACTTGACTTCGTTGTTTCCTTGTCTTAAGTTTTGCTTGAGTTGTCTAGCTTTACTCTCCAAATCTGTAAATCTTCAGGCTTTGCCTGACAGCCTTAACTTTTAAACATTGGACTGTATGCTTTACTGACTTTATAAACCCCCAGAAATTTACATTCATTTCTCAAAAATGCTTGGAAAAATACTACTGTTAGAAGTAAAAGTTAGTTTTAGAGAGTGAATTCTTTTATCTATGCATTGGTTAGTGCAAGCACCAATACCTTAAAAATATTTTCAAACATTGGGGCGCCTGGGTGGCTCAGGCGGTTAAGTGTCCGACTTCGGCTCAGTTCATGATCTCGTGGTTTATGGGTTCGTGCCCCGCATCGGGCTCTGGGCTGACAGCCCGGAGCCCCGAGCCTGGAGCCTGCTTCCGATTCTGTGTCAACTTCTCTCTCTGCCCCTCCCCCACTTGTGCTCTGTCTCTCTCTATCAACAATAAATAAACGTAAAAAAAAAAAAATATTTTCAAACATAGCTTTCAGAGGGGCTAAGTCTAGTCTTGTTACAGAAATGCCACCTGGTACTGCTGCAAGGCTAGCGAGAGTGAAAGATTTGAGATAAGATCAGTTAATTAGGAAGGAGAGAATAGAGAGGGCAGAATGGAAGACCGGAAGTTGAGGCTTGGGAAACTCAAAACTGAGAATGGGAGGAAGAAGAGGAATCAAAGGAAGTTCCATCAGAAGTAGGGTAATTAGCAAAGCTCCATGGCAGTGAAAGAAAAGGCACAGAGAATTTGGGGGGGCAAGAGTGTAAAAAGCTACAAGGTTCAAAGAGAATGAAGAAAAAAACAGGCTATTGAATTTGCAAAGGAAGTCATTAGTGAAAGTGCACTAATAAAGATCAGAGTAGTGAGGGTGAAAGGCAAATTAGGGAAGGGTAATGAAGAAATAAAGGCATCCTTTGGGTACTGGCCATTTGTTTGCCAAATAAGATGGGAAAGATGTAAGGAAAGAGTATGCTTGTTATAGACAGGGCCATAGGGTCTTCTGTTTTTATTGATAAGGTAGAGGATTGTATATTTGAAGCCAGGGAGAAAGAGAAATTGATCTTGGAAAGAGATTATTATTATTTTACTGTAGTTTAAATTTAGAGATTTTTATTTATTTATTGCAGTCATGGATTTCAGTTAGGAGTTGTGAAGGGAAATTAATGGGAAATGAACAACACTTAATGGGGATGTGACATTTAGTCTTTGATTCTTTGGATCTTTACATTAGTACTATTTCGGATTGTATTTCATTTGGATGTCTTGTTTTCTTGTGTGTGTGTGTGTGTGTGTGTGTGTGTGTGTGTTAATTGTGTCCAACCTCTTTGGTCATTTGAAACATTGTTGCCTTGTAATCCTACTTCCTGTATTTTCTTTAAAATACTTGTTATTTCTGCCAAACTGGATTACTCACTGTTTCCCCTTTTATTCAAGCTCTTATACCTGGTTAGCCTTTCTCCCAAGTCTCTAAATATGTGAGTCCTATGCATCTTTGAAGGTCCAGCTGAAATGCTTTCCTCTTGTTACAGAATCTTTTTGATTTGTCTAGAAGAAATATTCTTCTGATGCCTGTAGTTCTTTATCTGATCCTGCCATGTGGCAGCACTTTGATGATTTTCTGACCTTGCATTGAATATATTTATGTGGCTATCTTCCTACCTTGACCGTGAACTCTGGGTAGAGGCTGAGGTTTTCTTTTTTTTAAAGAATGAATGTTTTAGAGGTGACATTTGCCAGGTGCTGGATTTTAGAATATAATGTTTCCTTAAAAATATAATGAAAGGGCACATAGAAGAGAGGAGAGAATACTTACCTAACATCTCACAGCTCTTTGAAGAAAATACAAAAGTAAAATTGTTATTGTTAAGTTGGATCAAGTGCTGTGGCCGGATTTGCCTAACTTCCTAATATCCGTATAGCACCTTGAGAAGGAAAGTGGCTCAGCCCCCGAACCAAACACCTATGGGAGGCGTTTACAGAGGGCCACAGGCTCTTTAGAGTCAGCGTCTTCGTTTATCTCAGTCTTCTTCAACTTGACTGCAGACCAACTGCTACCAATTTATTTATACTTGATCTCCCAAACAGGCACTTTGTGATATAATACTATTTTTTTTAATTGGAGAAGCTCTGCTTTTTTTTTTTTTTTTTTTTTTTTTTTGGTAATTAGCAGGGGACGAGTTTCAGTCACATGCTCAAATGAAAATATTTTGCAGGAAACTTCCTTTGAGGTATGAGGAGCAATAAGTTATGTGGAAACCAGCTTCTGAGCAATTTAACATTTTCTCTCTTGCTTCTATTTCAGAGTTTCATATTCCTTGTATTTAAGCTTTTGTTTAAAGAGCTGATAGCATGATCAGTACCTCTGAGTTACAAGAGAAATGTTTATATTATTGGTTGCATTCACATGAGTGTCTTTTTAAAATTGCATTGCAGTGTTCAGGTACAATTTGGTGGTGGTATAGGAGATATCTGTAAGGGATTGGATATCAGAAGTTTAAGAGAGAAATTGTTTTTGGAAAGTAATAGATTTTATAAGTAAGGATCTAAAAGATATATTTCTGATGATTTATCTTAAGAGGATTTTATCATATTTTTTCCTTAATTTTCTTTACATTTTATCTGAAAATATTCAGTTCCTTCATATTTTTGTTGCTTTTACTATCAAGAAAGTATATATGTCTCACAATAATATTGTCTCAATTTACAAATTGTTCCTTATGTTATAAAGAATGAACCTCCAATGTAGTCTAATCTTTAGATTAAAAATACAATTTTTTTTCTGGAAAAAAATGGTGCTAATTTTTTTTTTAAATAGAAACTTATTTTGCCTTCATCTTTTCCCTGTTTTTAAGAGACTGTTTTCTTTTAACTCATTTCTTTTCTCTTGTTTAATAATTGTAATTCAGAAAGGGCAATTAAAAAAAATCTCGGCCTAGTGAGTGCATATTTTAAATTGCATAGATACAGCAGTGCCTCAGTCTTAGTTTAGAGTTCAATAACCTAGTCGTCTGGATAGGGATAAACCAGGAGTTTGGGGGATTAGAAACTTGTTTTTGTTTTGCACCTTTGTATGCTGTGCAACGGTGAAAATAACTGACAGACCTAAGGATGATATATTAGGCTGGTATTCATGGATAGCAAAGGTTCCAAGACCTAATGCTAAAGGTTACCAACCAATTTAGAACAAAAGGGACTAACAAGTAGAAGTGAGAGAGAACAGTGAATAGCAGATGTGATTGGACAGTAGAAGCGAGGCAAAGGTTACGAGACTCATGCATCAGGAAACTCAAGTAGTGAGACCAAATGGAAAAGATAGCCAGCTACTGGAATAGGAAACTCAGCCAGAGTCATCATGTGGCAAAGGTGCAAATAGCCCCATACATCTCTGCAAATCCAGCTTTGTGCTTCAGTTTAGGCTTCCCAAGTTGATAATGAGTCAACATTTGGTGATGAGGCAGTCTTAGCCTGTCCCATAGCTATCAAGAGCTTCTGGTGGGGCATCACAGCTAGGGACCTTGGAGACATTCTTAATCCCCATCAAACAAGTCAGTAAGCCCTGTTCATTATATATATATATATATATATATATATATGCGCATATATATGCATATATATACATATATATATATGTATTTTTTTTCAATTTTAGAAACAATTTGTCTCTTCTTTATTCCCATCGTTGTCCCTAGATGACCCTTATTTGTGTTCCCTTAGTACATTGTACTTACCTTTTTCTTTTTTTTTAAATTTTTTTTAACGTTTATTTATTTTTGAGACAGAGAGAGACAGAGCATGAACGGGGGAGGGTCAGAGAGAGGGAGACACAGAAGCAGAAACAGGCTCCAGGCTCTGAGCCATCAGCCCAGAGCCGGACGGCGGGCTCGAACTCGCGGACCGTGAGATCGTGACCTGAGCCGAAGTCGGCCGCTCAACCGACTGAGCCACCCAGGCGGCCCCCGTACTTACCTTTTTCAATTGTTGTTTGTTTCCTTATTTGTTTCCTTGTAAAGTATTGAGGGCCTGATTATATTTTGTGTCTTTATCCTCAGTGGCTTGGCACATAGTTTATTTAAGTGTTATTCTAGGGGCACCTGGATGGCTCAGTTGGTTAAGTGTCTGACTTTGGTTCATGTTGTGATCTCATGGCTTGTGGGTTTGAGCCCCGGTTCGGGCTCAGTGCTGAGAGCCCAGAGCCTGGAGCCTGCTTCAGATTCTGTGTCTGCCTCTCTCTCTGCCCCTCCCCTGCTCGTAATCTGTCTCTCTCAAAAATAAGTAAACATTAAAAAAATAAATATTCTGTATTTTATTTTTTAAAATAACCCTAAAAGTAAAATTAGTAAGATGGAAGGTTATGTGATATCTTCTGTTGCTTTCAGCTTTCAGTTTAAGAGCTTGAAGGGACAAGCATCGAATATCATTTGGGTCTGTAGGTCAGTCTTTTACACTAAGTAATTGAAAATATTGTTGAAGATGTTAGGCTGGACCTACCTTGGTTATAACTAGTTTATGGAACCTCTTCAAAATACAGTGGGAGAATTGGTCACTGTGTTGGTTAGCTGTTGCTGCAGTAATACTGCATAACAAATTATCCCCACACCCGGTGGCTTAAAGTAGGAGTCTGCAGGTTGGCTGGGCACCTTTGCTTCTTGCTTCAAATATGTAAGTCAGTTGGGCGGCTCTGCTGCATGTGTGTTTAATTTGGGGCCTAGACTGAATGGGCAGCGGCATCTGCATGGGTGTGTGGGGGGGAGTTCTTCTCATGACAGTGGCAGAAGCATAGGAGGGCAGGTGGAAACCTACAAGACTTCTTGAGGCTCAGGCTCAAAACTGGCATACTGTCATTTCTGCTTCATTCTTTCAACCTAAGCAAGTCTTTGGTGGAAACCAAAGACAAGGAGCCACAAAACTAAATCTTCCCCGTTTGTGGGAGGAGCTGCAAAATCACATGGCTACAGAGTAGATTCTGGGAGACTCGAGGAATTAGTGCCAGGAAAAGCAGTCAACCACAGTTGGAAGTTCCCACTTCCCTTTCATGTGACTAGGTGTCACTTTTCATTTTGTTCTAAAATGAAGCATATCATATAGTCAGATTTCATGTAGGTCTCTTTCTCTAGCATTCAGGTTTTCATTCTAATCTTTTATATTTTTAAAATAGCATTTTTGAGGTATAATTCACATACCATATAGTTCATTCATTTAAAGTGTATGTCTGGTGGTCCCTAGGTGGCTCAGTTGGTTAAACGTCCTACTGAGCTCAGGTTGTGATCTCACAGTTAGTGAATTTCAGCCCCTCATCAGGCTCTGTCCTGACAGCTCAGAGCCTGGAGCTGTTTCGGATTCTGTGTCTCCCTCTCTCTCTGCCCCTCCCCTGCCCTCAGTCTCTCTCTGTCTCTCTCAAAAATAAATGAAATATCAAAAAATAAAAATAAGTGTACATCCAGTGGTTTTTAGTACATTCACAGAGTTGTGGAGCCATTGCCACAATCAATTTTAGAACATTTTTTTTTCCACCTCCAAAGAAACCCTGTCATTAGAAATTACTCCCTTTTCCCCCTTCTCCCTAGCTCCTGGAAGCCACTAATGTACTTTTAGTTTTTATGGATTTGCCCATTTCGTATAAATGGAATAATACAATATGTGGTCTTTTGACTTACTTCTCTTAGCATGCTGTGTTCAGGATTCATCCATGTTGTGGCATGTATTGGTGCTTCGTTCCTTTTTATTGCCAAATAATATTCCATTTTATGCATATACCATATTCTGCTTATCTGTTCATCAGGTGATGATTGTTTTCATTTTTTGGCTATGATGAATAAATGCTACTATGAACATTCATGTAAAAGCTTTTGTGCAGATGTATATAAATTTACGTTTCTCTTGGGTAAATACCTGGGAGTGGAATTGCTGGCTCATTTTGTTTCTCTGTGTTTAACATTTTGAGGAACTGCCAAATCATTTTCCAAGACAGCTGTACATTTTACATTCCTACCCACAATGTTTGAGGGTTCTGATATCTTCACCTCCTCACCAGCACTTGTCATTGGCCATGTTTTTTTATTATAGCCATCTTAGTGAGTGTGAAGTGGTTCTTACTTGTGTAGTGTTTATATTTAAGGGTTTATAGAGGATAAAAGCAGTGGTTTAAAATGTTAGATCTGTTTGCACTGAACAGGGTAGTACCAGAGTTGCCACCTCAGTTTTAATTACCTAAAAAAAGGTAAATTGAGGGGAAAAGAATATATTTTGACTCAGATTTTTCTTCAGGCTACTCCTTATTTTACATGCTAGAATCATTTAGCAAGAGATTAACCTCAGGTGATTGTTAAACTAGTTCTTTACCTTTGAGTAAGTGAATGCCCAGATTACTCCGGCAGCCTGCTGTGTCATCAGTAGTCTTGGGACTGTGACTGGTTTAATGACTGAAGTCGTTCGTTTTTTTTGGGGGGGGGGGGGCGGGGGTTGCATGGAGGGAGTCCTCTGTATCTGTTCTTTGCCAGCAAGGTAATCACTAGAGGAGTTAGTTGTAAAATATGACCTTTTTTGGGGCAGCACTGTTCAATAGAAATATAATAAGGTACATATGTAATTGTAAATTTTCTAGTAGCTGCATTAAAAGTAAAAAGAAACTCATGAAATTAATTTTAATAATATGGTTTATTTAATCCAGTATATAAAAATATTTGTATCATTGATTATATGTAATCAAAACAAAAATTAAGATATTTTACATTTTTTTAGTACATAGTCTTTTCAGTTCAGACTAGCGACATTTTAAAAACTTAACATCTACAAGTGGCTGGCAGCTGCCATATTGAACAACAAACACCATTCTGGAGGTCTAAGAGCTTATGATCTGGATTTCTGCTCACATGTATGATGATCTGTATCATTAGGAAAAACAGATGAGTGCTTGATCAGCCTGTATTTCTAGTTTCTCAGTTTTATGTTGTTACTGCCTTTTCTTTTTTTAAATGTGGAAGAGAATCTTCAGAGGGGTACAGAGAGACCAGCTCCTTACAGCTCAGATTCTTGGCTGTGAGTAGAGATTAGTTAACAGGAGAAAGAAGAACTTTGGTCTCCCTCGTCATTAAGGGTGTGTACCAGGTTCTGTAGTTCTTGGCAAATGAAAGAACTGCTACCATTTGGTTCTTATTCTAATTGTTCTTGTACATTCAGGGTCTCATTTGGCCTGTTGTTTATCAGTTATATACCACTCGTACTGTTTGACCACATAGTTCTCTCTTGGTTAGACAAAATAAGGCTGTGGGTTTGATCTCTGTAATTAATGACTGACTCTTTGCCTGCTGGGGCTTCACTATAGTAACTAACGGAGAATAAACAGGATTCTCTCTTCCGTGAGTTTACACTGTTGATAGAGACTGCTGGCATTTTGCCAGCAGATGTAATTAAGACCACTTCAAGAGAGGAGACTTCAGAATGGGCCATTGTATGGATGGTGTGTCCCAGTCAATCATTTGATTACTAGAGGGACTGAATTTGGTCAAGTGTTTTAATATTTGAGTGTCATTACTCATAGCTTTTATTTTCTAGTTTGCCTCAGCCCTCACCACTTTCTATTGCCTCACACAGAATCTGTATATTACTGGTTTATATTGTTTACCTAGCCCCTGCAGGCAGTTGAGTGTTGACCCCCTCCTGATGTCTATGATCAGTTCTAGGTCATTGCCACAAGGGTGGGTTAGGGACAAGGAGATAGCTGATCAGTGCCCCAGTGACAGTGGATAAAAAAAGACTTTATCTTATGAGTACTTCCATCGTGAGACACAAATACTCCATACTTGACCACTGTATTAAGTTTTGCCGACTATTGGATGTCTTAATGTTCTAATAAATGTTCCATCAGCTTCTTCTTTCTCTCTGGCCCCACTGCTGACTAGGGCATGACCCCGGGCAAGTCTCACCCTCTCCATTAGTGCTGAGACCTCCCACCAGTGTCCAGATACCAGACGCCAAATTCCCTTTCTATTTTTTTTAAAGTTCATTTATTTTGAGAGAGATAAGAGCGTGAGAGAGCAAATGAGCAGGGGAGGGGCAGAGAGACAGAGAGAATCCCAAGCAGGCTCTGCACTGTCATCACAGAGCCCGATGCGGGGCTTGAACTCACAAACTGTGAGATCATGACCTGAGCTGAAAGTTAAGAGTTGGACACTTAACCAGCTGAGCCACCTAGGCGCCCCTTGAGTTTTTGATACACATTATGATTTTGATAATTTCCAAGTTTTTTGACACTTGTTCATTAACTTCATTTTTGAAATGTGCTTGAAAGAGAGAAATAATGCTTTTTAGTTTAGAATTTGAAATGCTTTGATTTATTGGTATTATAAAATATTCATTTAACAGTTGTTTTACCTGTTCTCAACTGAGTGCACAGACTGCAGTGACTAAGCTCCAAGTTGGTTGGATCATCAGTGGGGATAGAATTGGAAGCCTTACTTCTTCTCTGGTCTTAGGCACTAAATAATTCCACTCTTCCGGTGGTAAAACCTAATTTAGACTTCTTCTGATGGCAAAAAAAACAAGCCCTAACTGACATGAAGTTCTTGATATTACCTGTTTATCCCTGTTAGGGTGACTCTTTGCTTTGCTGCAGAAATATTTGTGTTTGGTTATGGGGTACTGACTGAAACCGTGCTAGGGTAATCCTAGTACAGGTTCTGTGTTTTCTTTTTCGTGGGTGTGTGTGTGTTGCCTTTCTAAAAGCCAAAAAGGGGTGCCTGGATGGCTCAGACAATTAGGCATCCAACTCTTGATTTCGGCTCCGGCCATGATCTCACAGTTGTGAGATTGAGCCCCACATTGGGCTCTGCCCTGAGCATGTAGCCTGCTTAGGATTCTTTCTCTCCTTCTCCTCTGCTCCTCCCCTGCACTCTCTCTCACAAAATAAAAACAAAAATAGATTTAAAAATCAGGATTCTGAAACATCCCTGGCTGCAAGAGTATCAGATAAGTAATTATGGAACTCTAGTACTACACATTTTCTTGGTGCAGTTTTAGAAGATGTAGATAAACAGAAAAAGAAAAGAAAAACACTTCTACCTACCCCCCCCCATCCCTCATTAAATTTGCTGTGTATCTTTCAGGTCTTTTAAAAAATGCATATGCTTGTGACTGTTGTTGTTTAATTATACACTAGTTCATAAAAAATCAGAAATCTTGAATAAGTAGTAATAAAAAAAATTATCGTTACCTAAAATTTAACTTACCTAGAAAATTCGTGGCAACATTTCATGGTACCCTTCTGGGTATTATAGGAAGTATAGATAATTTTTTACACAAAAATAAGGATAGATTCATACTGTTTTTTCCTTCTTGTGTCAAATTTAATATCTACAGAAGAATAAATGTTCTGTGTATGTTAGTTATGAGACATAATAAACACTCATGAACTTCACCAACCACCTAAAGAACTGCAGGATTACGAGTACTTTCTTGAAGCACCTGTGTGTGTACTCCTTGATCCCTCCTCCTACCTACCCTCCTCCCCCTGTCACAAATGTGATGTTTAACATTCCCTTGCTTTTTAAAAAATTAGTTTTACTATGTTTTACTGTATGATATAATGTTTATTTTTACTTTAATTTTTTACAGTTGAGTATTGTGAAGATATATATGGTGTCTTTTATAATTTGCTTTTTAAAAATCAATATTATTTCCAAGATGTATCCCACTTTTTGTACTCATTTTCCACTAATGTATAATATTCCAGCCTGTGAATTATATCATAATTTATTTATCTATTTTCCTGTTGACGGATATGTAGGTTTCCAGTTTGGAACCGTTTCAAAGATTTCTGCTGTGAACATTCTTATATATATTCTTGGTGTTCTTTTTTTTTTTTAATGTTTATTTTCAGAGAGAGAGAGAGGGAGAGAGCGAGCACGCAAGCACTAGCATGTGAAAGGGCATGGGAGAGGAAGAGAGAGAATCCTAAGCAGGATCCACACTGTCAGTGCAGAGCCTGACACGGGGCTCAATCTCACAAACTGTGAGATCATGCCTGGTGTTCATGTTTGAGAGTTTTCCTAGGATTTATCCCTAGGGCTAGAATCTAACCATCTCTCCTAGGTGAGTGCTTTTGTGTCGTAAGAAATCCCTCTCTGGCCTGAGGTTTTAAAGGTATTCTCCTGTATTTTTTTCTAAATTAGAGTTAGTGTTAATACTTTGCCTTTCATGTACAAATTTTTAATCTAAAATCTAGATTAAATTTAGAATTGTGTCTAAATTAAGATGAATTTAGTTAAGACTAAGACATCTCGAATTGTTTTATTTAACCATAGGGTAATAGGACTATAAGATTATTAATTATACTATTATATCCTGTTAGTAGAGGGTAATAGGAATCCAGTTGTCACAGCTACATTTATTGATAGTCCCTTCTTTTCTCACTGATCTCTGATGTTACCTCTGAGACTCTTTTTGGTGTGTTTAAGTAATGTTAGATGGTAAATAGTATTTTGTTACTAAACAGCAAATAGTATTTTGTTATCTGCCTTTTTTTCTATTTAAAATACCTTGAATATCTTTTCAAACCATTAAATATAGGTTAGTTTTTAGTGTGTACATAATAGACCACTATATTCAACCCTTCTTTATTATGTCTTATTCAATCCTGATCCTCCAGTCTCCCTCTCCAGGAAAATATAGCCAGCTTTCTCTCCATTCTTCTAGAAATGTATGCTTGAAAGCACATGTATAAGTATAATCCTATGTAATCCTCCATTTTTATTGTGGTAAAATATACAAAATATAAAATTTTCCATTTTAACCATTTTTAAATGTACAGTTAGTTCAGTGGCATTAATGAGTGCATTCAAATTGTGCAACCGTGGTGCCACCACCACCCATCTCCATAGCGTTTTCATCTTACAGAATGGAAACTCCATACCCATTAAACACTAAACACTAATTCCTCATTCTACCCTCCTCCCTTCCCTTCCCCTTCACTGTCTCAGTGAATTTGACTACTGTAAGTATCCCGTCTAAATGGGGACATACACTATTTCCCCTTTTGCGTCCAGCTTATTTCGTTTAGCCTAAGATCTTCAAGTTTCATCCACGTTATCGCATGTGTCAGAATTTCCTTCCTTTTAAGGCTAAATAATACTCAATTCTGTGTATATGCCACAGTCTTCTAATCCATTATCCTTCTGTTGGCTTTATATTATTGAATAATGCTGCCATGAACATGATTGTACAGATATCTGTTCAAATCCCTGCTTTCAAATCCTTTGAATATATACTCAGAAGTGAGATTGCAGATTGTGTGGTAATTCTTAGTTTAATTTTTTGAGGAACTGTCATATTATTTTCTATGGCAGCTGCATCATTTTACATTCTCTGCAGTGGTGCATAGGGTTGCAGTTTTTCCACATCCTGTCCAACAAGTGTCATATTCTGTTTTTTGATCATTGTCATCCTAATGGGTGTGAAGGGTATCCTTGTGGTTTTGATTTCCATGTTCCTAATGATTGATGGTGTTGAGTGTCTTTTCATGTGCTTGTTGACTATTTATATATATTTGAAGAAATGTCTCTAAGTCCTTTGCCCATTTCTTATTCAGGTTGCTTGATTTTGTTGTTGAGTTGTAGTTTATATATTCTGGATATCAATCTCTTATCAGCCATATGATTCGCAAATATTTTTTTCCCATTCCATAGATTGCGTTTGCACATTGTTAATAGTTTACTCTGGTGCACAAAATTTTTAATTTTGATGTTTATTTTTTTTTCTTGTTGCCTGTTTATTTTTGCTTTTGGTGTCATATCCAAGAAATCATGGCCGAATCCAAGGTAAGGCTTTTCCCTTGTGTTTTCTTCTTCAAGTTTTCTTGTATTGGCTTTTATGCTTAGGACTTTGATCTATTTGGGATCCATTTTTTTTTTTTTTTATGGTAAGCATTCAACTTCATTCTTTTGTGTAATCCCTTTTTGATGAAGTGATAGTGTGTTCTACACACTGTCATGCTATGGCTTGCTTTTTTCACTTAGTAATGTATCTCAGCCCCACTAACTTGTTTCTTTTTTGTTCTATCCAGCATTCAGTTGAACAGTGTAAGTCAGTATGTAGGAGAGCTTTTTGAGTATGGCTGGCTACCTTAACGAACAGTTAAATTAAAAGAAAATCACATAGGAATGTTAAACCCAGGAATGAAAACTGAAAATAAAAGGCAAAAGCAAGGAAGGGAGAAAGAGGGAATATAAGGGAAAAGATCATTAACTTTTGCTTTCAGGAGGACAAATGCAATTTTGTTGAAAGTTTATCAGGTTTATATATTCTTAACACACTGTGTGTATATAATTTATCCTTAAATCAGTCCTCTGAAGTGTAGGTATTGCTCCCTTCCCCCGGCCATTTTACAATTGAAAAACTGATTACTCACCCAAGATTATATAGTTAATGAATGGTAGAGCTAGAATTTGAACACAGATATTTTTAACTCCAAAGCCTAGGCTCTTTGCCATTAATGGTTCTCTGAGAATAAAGGGAACCTTTAATCAAGTAAGCCTGAGAAAGGCTGCATATTAAATTCTTCTCTTGGAAATTCATAGTCTGAATTAGCATATCATGAGCTCTGGTAAGTCAGGTGGTAAAAAAGAAATCTGTCTGATTTTGTTTTAGATGTTAAAAGACACTTGCTCAGGGGAAGAGTTTGGCATCTTAACAGTACCTAGAACAATTCCCCCTTAACACTATTTTGGGGAAGTGCCACTCATACTTGTGTTTTCTTTGTTGTATCAAATTTCAAGAAAGGCTGAGGACAGGAAATTAAACCCTAACCTGGTGAAGAAACAATCTATAGAATTACCTAACACAGAGCAGGCATGCAGCATTTTGGAGCTTATTTCCCAAAATCTGTAAGGTAACTCAAATGGGCAGCCAGCTGCTTTTCCAGAGGTGAATTGCGTGTGACTACAACTTCCCTTGTCTACAAGTAAATAATAAGTTCTAGCTTTATTTCATTGTGTATGATATGGTAAAATTACAATACAATAGAAGAATTTAAGAGGTTCATTTGGAAATATTTAAGAAAAAAATAACATTTTGACCTGCAGTTCTTCTTACATGTGAGCTTTCAGTTAAGGATTCTATCTTGGTCATGAATTGTGCATTTTAGCTGTACCACAGATGATATAAGCTACGATTTAGGAAATGAAAGATTGTCTCTATTATGAGTGTGCCATTTAAACATTGAACAGAAACTAGTGTCAGAGATGGTCAGCAAATGAATGAATCAGCAGCCTATTTGCATTTATTTTGCAAGAGAAAGCCATTTTTTCACTTTGAGACCCAATCCCTTGCTTAGACATTGCTTTTAGTATTCCATAGGCCTAATCCTATCTTCATGATTTTACAGAATGTTCTTTGATTTTCCCCCATTTATTTTTCCAAGTTCTCAAGTTGTGTAACATATGTTGTTAGTGTTTAAAAAAAATTTTTTTTAATGTTTATTTATTTTTGAGACAGGGAGACAGCGCGTGAGTCAGGGAGGGGCATAAAGAGAGGGAGACACAGAATCTGAAACAGGCTCTGGGCTCTGAGCTGTCTGCACAGAGCCCGATGCGGGGCTCGAACCCACGAACTGTGAGATCATGACCTGAGTCGAAGTCCGACGCTTAACTGACTGAGCCACCCAGGCGCCCCGTTAGTGTTTTAATTGGAAGTACATCACGTTTATTTTTTAACTTGGACAAAATTGTCTGCTTCATGATACTGTGGCCTATTCCTTTTCTGTAACTAACCAAGTTTTTCCGCATTAAAGTTTAGGTTTTTTTATACATTCACTACACCAATTAACAAATGTTTTATTCTTTTTGTTGCTGTTTTCACGGAGATACTTCGGCATTCTTTTTCTAGCTGGTTACTCCTGGTGTACAGCATTACCATTGATGTTTGCAGACTTGCTTTTTATATCCAACAAGTATAGTAGACAAATTATTCTAATGATTCTTTGCTTAGCTTCTATACAGACTCAAGTAGTGATCTGTATATTTCAGTAGTTTTTGTAATTCTCTGTTTTATTGTCCCTTAAAAATTACTCTGGAGTAAAGAATATGTAATATATTATTACGAATAGCTAAATCAGGTACCTCTTGGTCTCTTAAGTGGAAGACCACTAATGTTCAGCCATCAGATTTGTAATGTGGATTGTTTTAATCACATTAAAAAAGAAATCAAAAGTTTTTTATTGCTTTTTATAGAAAGGAGTGGGATTGATTGAATTTTATAAAATGTAGAGTCTATTGCTATCATGACATTTTGCTCGAATCTTTCATGTGCTATCAATAGTTTTATTTAAAACCCTTGCGTTCTTCTAACAAAAGCTATATAGTAGTACTTTTAAATAAATCTCTTGATGTACTGCTTTAATTGCTTAAATTTTATTTAAGATTTCTCACATCATTATTCATAAATAAGACTGTCCTGTAATTTTCTTTTTTAATTTTATCTTAACGGTTTTAAGACCAGGATAATGTTTACTTCACAGTACTTTGAGGTCAGTATGCCACATTTTTGTAAGAAATTTAAAAATTTCTGTGTAAAGCTAGGTTTGGGGTTTTAGTGCTCTTGTAGGGATAAAGAAGAGGTGGTTGGGTAATTTGTTATCTTGGTCAGTGTCTTCTGTTACAGATTTGTTTAGCCATGTCTTTTTGTATCAGTTTTGGTATCTAATATTTTAATAGCATATCTGTTGAACCTAAATTTTAAAATTTCTTTTTTTTAAATGTATATTTTCGAGAGAGAGACAATGGGGAAGGGACAGAGAGAGAGAGAGAATCCCAAGCAGGTTCTGTGCTGTCAGTGCAGAGCCCAACATGGGGCTTGAACTCAAGAACCATAAGATCGTGACCTGAGCTGAAGTCAGATACTCATCCAACTGAGCCACCCAGGTGCCCCAGAGTAGTTTATTTTTTTTAAGTGGTCCAGAATATGGTTCATGTTGGTGAATGTTTCAGGTACACTTGAAAAGAATGTGTATCTTGCTGCTATTGGGTGAAATAGTGTATGAATATCTATTAGGTCAAGTTGGTTTATAGTGTTCAAATCCTTGCTGATTTTTAAAATTCTATCCATTACCGAGAAACGTGTGTTGCAAGTTGCCGACTTTAGTTGCTTTGTGTATTTCTGCTTTCAGTTCTGTGACTATTGAAGCTTCGTTATTAGATACATACATATTTAGGATTGTTATTTAAGTCCTTTTAACGAATCGATCTCTCGATCATTATTTATATCCCTCCTAATAGTCATTGTTCCAAAATCTACTTTGCTGGTATTTATACCGCTTCATCTTTGTGTTTGCCTTCATTTGTATTCTCCCATCCTTTTACTTTTAATCTGTCTGTGTTTTTATATTTAAACTCTGTTTCTTGTGGATAGCATATGGTTAGGGCTTGCTTTTTTATCCAGTTTGACAACCTTTGTCTTTTAATTGGAGTAGACTGTTTAAATTTTCTGTAATTATATGTAATTTAATATGCTAGTATTACACATATTTTCCTTCTTCTTTTTTTTTTTTTTTTTTTTTTTCTTTTTTAAGTAAGCACCATGTGCAACATGGGGCTTGAACTCATGACCTAGAGATCAAGAGGCGCATGCTTTCTGGCTGAGCCAGCCAGGCACCCCCTGTATTTTCTTTCTTGCTATTTGTTTTCAATTTGTTCCATCTGTTCTTTCTCGTTTCTCATTTTTCCTCTGTCTTCTTTTTATTAAAACATTTGTTGAGAATTTTTATGGTTTCATTTTATCTTCTTTCTTGGTTTACTTTGGTTTATGTCTTTGTTTTATATTTTTCGTGGTTGATACAGGGCTTACAGTATACATCTTTAATTTCCTACCATCTGTGTTAAAATAATGTTATACCACGTCACCTATAACTTACAGGGTTTACAATGGTACAGTTTAATTTTTCAGCTGCCTGGGTTCCAAAGGCACGTATCCTAACAAGAAACAGACAAATAGAAATTTTTTTGCCTTTTATGACCTAACTTTGATCTTGAGTCAGGCAGTGTCTCTCCTGCTGTATTCTGTAGGTGGAGGCAGTTATAAAGATTTGCCCAGATTCAGGGAGAGGGAATATAGACTCCCCCCCCAGCACCCCTCACCCATCTTAGTGGAGGAATATTAGTGTCTCATTGGAAGCAGAGCATGTGGATTGCAACAGGAGGCAACCTTTGGAAAATGCAGTCTGTTACACTCTCCTGTATCTCTGTGCCTCTATTATCATTCCATGTAATTTTTTGTATGTTGTAAACACCACAGTTCGTTTCATTTTAAACATGTCTTTTGCTTTTGCCCACCTATTTACCATTTCTTTCCCTCTTTATTCCTTTTTGTAGATCCAAATTTCCATCTGATACTCTTCTGTGTGAGGACCTTCCTTTAATGTTTGTTATAGCAGGGGTCTGCTTGCGATGAATTCTGTCAGCTTTTATTGGTCTAAAAAAGCCCTTATTTTGTCTTTGTGTTTAAAAATACTTCACTGGATATAGAATTTTATGTTGGCTAAGTTTTTTTTTCTTCAGAACTTTAGAATCTTACTTGTTTTTGTCCTGTGTGATTTCTTTCTTTTTTTTTAATTCTACATGATTTCTAATGAGAAGTCTACTTTCATTTTTATCTGTGTACCTGTTTGAATAGTATGGCCTTTTTCCCTGGATACTCAAAGTTTTTCTTTTTATCAGTTTTCATGTTTTTTGTTTTTTGTTTTTTTTAAGCAGTGTTGTGTGCTTTGGTGTTTTTCCCTTTGTGTTTCTTCTGGGACTTGAGTTTCTTGGATTTCTCATAATTTTCATCAATGTGTCAGATTTTCAGCCATTATTTCTTTGTTGTTGTTTTTCTGCTCTCCCTTCATTTTTTCTGGACTCTAGTCATGTGTGTTTGACCACTTGACAGTGTCCCACAGGTTACTGAGGCTCTTTCCTTCCCCCCCCACCCCCCAATCTTTCTTTCTGTGGATAGTTTCTATATTCTGTATCTTCAAGTTCACTGTTATTTTCTTCTGCAGTGTCTCATCTCTTTTTCCCATTCAGTGTATTTTTCATTTTACCTACTATACTTTTTAAAACTCTGCAAGTTCCATTGGGTCTTTTTTCATCTATTTCTCTTTTTTCCACGTCACATTTATGTGAACCAGATTTATAGTATCTGTTGTAACATCTTTGTCTTCTAAGTCCATCATGTTTATATCATTTATGGTTCTGTTTCAGTTGATTCACTTTTCTTCTGGATGTGGATCTTTTCCTCTTTCCTTTGTATGGCTGAACATTGTGAATTTTACATTTTCCATCTTTTTTTGAATTTATTTAAAAAAATTTTATATGTTTATTTATTTTTGAGAGAGAGAGAGAGAGAGAGACAGCGTGAGCCAGGGAGAGGCAGAGAGAGAGGGAGACACAGAATCTGAAGCAGGCTCCAGGCTCTGAGCTGTCAGCACAGAACCCAATGCAGGGCTTGAACCCACGAACCGCGAGATCATGACCTGAGCTGAAGTCAGATGCTTAACCAACTGAGCCACCCAGGCACCCCTTGATTTTTTTTTAATGTTTATTTTTGAAAGAGAGAGACAGAGCGTGAGTTGGGGAGGGGCAGAGAGAGAGGGAGACACAGAATCCGAAGCAGGCTCCAGGCTCTGAGCTGTCAGCACAGAGCCCGGCACGGGGCTCAAACCCACGAACCATGAGATGATGACCTGAGCCGAAGTTGGACACTTAACTGATTGAGCCACCCAGGCATCCCTACATTTTACATTTCTGGGCACTGAATTTTGCTATATTCCTTTAAAGAATGTCAGATTTTATTGCCATACAGTTATTAAGTAATTTTTTGGTCAGTTTGATTCTTGGGAAGCTTGCTTTTAAGGTTTTTATGGTTGGTCACAGCAGTCTTTTTCCTTAGACTAATTTAGCCCCACTACAGAAGTGTGGTCCTTCTAGTGATTCTGAGGTTTCTACATTCTGACCAGTAGGATCACAAACTAGTCCCAGCCCTGTGTGAGCTCTGGAGATTGTTGGGCTGATTGCTTTTTGGTGGTTTGCTCCCTGCTCTTGAGAAGGTTTCCGAGATTGAAGAGAATCCTTATACAGATCATCAGATCTCCACATGCATGCAGCTCCTTGCTCTTCAGTACTTTGTCCCGCAAATTCTAGCTGCAAATTCCAGGTGCTTCAGCTTCCCCGGCTCTTGTCTCCTCAGTGCAGTCAGAGCCAGGAATCCTGTGTCAAATTTCTGTCCCTGAAGTGAAGTCTGGAAATTGCCTCCAGGCCATAAAGTTTGGTCAGTCATGGAATTTACTTTCTTTGTTTCCTTTCTCTTGAGGATCACAGTCTCTGCTGCTGTTTGCCCAATGTCTAAAAACTGCTATTTCATGTGTTTTGTCAGGTTTTCTAGTTGTTTACAAGAACAGGGAAATTCCTGTAGCAATTAGAACTTTCTGTTCAGAATTTCAAATCTTCCTGTTTAAATTGTATTAATACTTTCAATGATTTAACAGTTTCATTTGCCAACAAAGTGTATGTCAATTCTACTTTCTGATTTTCCAGCTTTTCCCCCCACTTAATTTTTTGTTTTAAATATATAAAATATAAATAAGTAAGAAAATATAAATATATTTTAATATATTCATATAATATCAAAATAAAAAGTTGTCATTTGTAAGCGTACAGTTCCATGGCATTAAGTATATCCACATTGTTGTACAACCACCACCATTGTTCATCTCCAGAACTTTTTCATCTTCTCAAACTGAAACGGAGTACCCATTAAACACGTATCAGTATTCCATCCTCTCCCTAAGCTTTGGCAAACACCATTCTGCTTTGTGTATCTATGAATTAGACTACTCTTAAATACCTCACACAAATGGAATCATATAATATTTCTGCTTTTGTGACTGTCTTATTTTCTTAGCATAATGTCATCAAGATTCATCCATGTTGTAGTGTCAGAATTTTCTTCCTTTTTAAAAGACTGACTGTTGTATGGATATACCATATTTTGCATATCCATTTGTCTGTTTGTGGGCATGGGTTATTTCTACCTTTTGGCTATTGTGAATAATGCTGCTATGAACGTGGCTTTACAAATACCTGTTGGAGTCCCTGCTTTCAGTCGTTTTGAGTATATACCTTGGCCTTACTAAGTTTTATGGACACATATCCTGAGAGAATATTGAGACATTCAGGAGTAGTTCCTAGTACTGAGTAGATTGCTGATCCAGTAAAATCCAGTTTTTAAATATTCCTATTTTTGGATTCTCAGCTGTATATTTGAAATCAACTACATTCGAAATTCTTTTGTTCCAGAAGATACATATTTCCATTCTGGTTTGTATTTAAATCATGTTTGATTACATATATTTGTGATATGCTTAGATGTAGTATTTGTTTCTGTTTTTATGACTACTTTTATGTTGATCCATTATAGTGAATTATAGCTACAGAATAATACTGTGTAGTAGCAAAATGCTAATTTAAGAAATAGAAATAGTAGCATGCCAGTGATTTTTAAATAGCCTAGTTACTGAGCTCAGTAGTTCTCAGCTAGGGTAGTGCTTGCTGTTTGGGAGAGGGGGGCATTTTGGGTTGTCACCACACTGAAGGTTGTCACAGGCATTTAGTGAGCAAGGGGCTAAGTTTCTAGATGCCTTACATTGTTCAGGACAGTGCTGTACAATGAATAACTGTTTTGTCTCATTTCATGTAATTACCTCAGTCTAAAATATTCTACCTGTAAAAAAAAAAAAAAAAAAAAAAATCGGGGCACCTGGGTGGCTCAGTCGGTTAAGCGCTTACTTCAGCTCAGGTCACGATCTCGCAGTCTGTGAGTTCGAGCCCTGCATCGGGCTCTGGGCTGATGGCTCAGAGCCTGGAGCCTGTTTCCGATTCTGTGTCTCCCTCTCTCTCTGCCCCTCCCCCGTTCATACTCTGTCTCTCTCTGTCTCAAAAATAAATAAACGTTAAAAAATATATATATATTCTACCTGTATACACAAGGCATTTTTTTACATGATGTTAATATATAATCTAGTCTATAAATGCAACTAGTATGTATGTCAAGGAGTGAGTAATGTCCTTTCATGTAGAGCTTTACCAAGAGTTGTTTACTGTTTTGGAAAAATGCATTTGCCGTTTTGGAAAAATGCATCACAGTGGTACCCCTCAGAGTATATTAGTCACTGTTTCACATACCTGATTCAGTTGGCGTTTGTAGCTGTCATTTTCATTGTGATTCTTCGTATTGGTGCAAACATCTTATATATCTTATGTATTTTCTAGTGTAGTGATGCTCAAGTTTTTACATCTTAGTGCTTTATTAAATTAATTTCCTTTTCCTTTTCTTTTTCGTATTTATAGTTGGGGCATTGTAATGATATTTTAAAGTTAAATGGATAGGTAAGTTATCACTTAATATAATTTCAGGGTAATAAAGGGACTGTTAAAACGTTTTTTATAAATAGGAGCTTTTGAGTTTGGTAAGGTTGGAGCCGCTGAACTGATTAAATAGCAGAAACAACGGAACTCCATAGTCCCTGTGACACATACACAGCCTTTAAGATTGCTTTAGTATTTCTGTGAAGTTACCACTAATACTACATTTCAGATATGTATGAAAATATTCTTTTATCAATATTCTTTGGAAATTACCACACTGTCTCATGAATGACTGGGCAATACCAATAGTACTTTGAGAGGCATTGCTGTATATCTTGTCTTGCTTTTGTACATTGACCTTCTTTTCTCAGTTACCGTTTTTGTTCTAAACTCTCTATATAGTTTTTATTCCAAAACTCTTTTTGTTTGTTGATTGTTGTTATTGTTTTAGAGAGAGAGAACATGAGAGTGAGGAGCGGGGAGGGGTAGAGGAAGAAAGGGAATCTTTTCTTTTTTTAAGTTTATTATTTTGAGAGAGAGATGGAGAAAGAGAGAGAGAGCGTGCACGCGAGCACACGCACGTGAGTGGGGAGAGAGAGGGAGAGAGAGAAGCTGAAGCAGCCTCCATGCTCAGTGCAGAGCCCGATGTGGCGCTTGATCCCACAACTGTGAGATCATGACCTGAGGTGATAGCAAGAATAGGCTGCCCAACCAGCCAAGCCACCCAGGCGCCCTGGAATAGAGAGAATCTTAAGCAGGCTCCACCCTCAGCAGGGAGCCTGATGAGGGGCTCTATCATGACCCTGAGATCATGACCTGAGCCAACATCAAGAGTCAGACACTTAACCAGCTGAGCCACCTAGGCTCCCCTGTTTTGTTTTAAATTTTATTTTATTTTATTTTATTTAAAAAATTATTTTTTAATTTTTATTTTTGAGAGAGTGCAAGTGGAGGAGGGGCAGAGAGAGAGGGACAGAGGATCTGAAACAGGCTGTGCACTGACAGCAGTGAGCCCATTGTGGGGCTTGAACCCACAAACTGTGAGATCATGACCTGAGCGAAAGTCAACTGACTGAGCCACCTAAGAGCCCCTAAATTTTATCTTAAATTAATTAAGATAAACTGACATACAACGTAGTGGTTTCAGGTGTACTCCAAGATTATTTTAGTTTAGTTTAGTTTTATTTTGTTTTAAAATGTTTATTTTTGAGAGAGAACGAAAGCAAGAGTAGGGAGGGTAGGAACAGAGAGAGAGAGAGAGAGAGAGAGAGAGAGAGAGAGATTGATCATGAATCCCAAGCAGGCTCGAACTCACAAACCATAAGATCATAACCAGAGCCAAAATCCAGAGTCGGATGCTTAACAGACTGAGTCACCCAAGATGCTTTTAAACTCTACCCTTCAGGTGCCTGGGTGGCTTAGTCAGTTAAGTGTCTGACTTTGGCTCAGGTCATGATCTCGTGGTTCATGGGTTCCAGCCCTGCATTAGGTTCTGTGCTGACAGATCAGAGCCTGGAACCTGCTTTGGATTCTGTGTCTTCCTCTCTCTTTGCCCCTCCCCCATTTGTGGTCTGTCTCTGAAAAATGAATAAACGTTAAAAAAAAAAAAACAACTTAAACTCTACCCTTTAGTCTGTCTTTTGTGAACAGTTTTTTTTTTTTTTTTATTTTTTTAACGTTTTATTTATTTTTGAGACAGAGAGAGACAGAGCATGAACGGGGGAGGGGCAGAGAGAGAGGGAGACACAGAATCGGAAGCAGGCTCCAGGCTCTGAGCCATCAGCCCCAGAGCCCGACGCGGGGCTCGAACTCACAGACCGCGAGATCGTGACCTGAGCTGAAGTCGGACACTCAACCGACTGAGCCACCCAGGCGCCCCTTGTGAACAGTTTTTAATTGAATTTGGGTTTCAGTTCATTCTGATGTAACTTTTTATAAAGAAATCTGATCCTTATATTTATCACTGTAATTTTCTTATACATAAATTATCTAATACCATAATTGCCCAACTGTAGAATGAACCTTTTCAGTGCCTTTAAATGTTTTTGATGTGATGTGGCACCTGGGTGACTCATTTGGTTAAGCATCTGACTCTTGATCTCAGTTCAGGTCTCAATCTCAGGGTTGTGAGTTCAGACCCCACGCTGGGCTCCACACTGGGTGGGTGCCTGCCTAAAAAATGTTTAAAACAGTTTTGATGTGCCTTCGCAGTCCTTAATGGCAAACAAAATTTGTGATGTACTGGCAGATTACTTTGTATTACAGATGTTATTGCCTGCTTATATATCAATTTAGCCACGTGTAGAGTTGTCTTTTCATCCACTTGCCACCTCAGTTATTTGCACTGACAACATTACACATGGCTGAATTTTAAGTTAAATGTAGATATAGAATTTGTTTTATATTTCTTCAAAAGGAGGAAGATACAAAGATTATTTTATGTGCAAGAAACAGCCTGTGTACCAAGACATGATACAATTAAAAGTGACAGAAATCACTAACTCATTGGAACACATCTTGAGAGTTTGAGAGATAAGGGAGTTGAGTGTGACTGATTCATGACTTGTGATGGATTATAATTCAAGTACTAACATCTTTAAAAATCCTTCTGATTCTTAACGGAAATTGCTCAACTTCTGTTACTATCTAGTTAAAAATGAAACAGAGGATAACTACATGTAAAAATTAGAGGATTCCCAGATATTCCTCTATTCGCCTCAAAATTGTGCTGTCAGTTCTAAAGATGTCAAAGAGAACAGAGTTATGGTTTTTGAAAAGTGACGTGTTAATCTGATATTATGCATGCTTGCTGATGGCCAGAAGTTCAGAAAAATTGTTAAACTCTGAATTTGAAGATAGTTTCAATCCAAACTTGGATCAGAATTTGAAGAGGAAAGTGATATGTAATTACTTTGAGAAATTCTAAAGATAGCATCTTAGAATGGAAGAAATGAGTTATTTCTCCCTTTTAAATGTTTCCTCCTTTCAAACATGCCTTCTTCAGGATAGATTATGCCTTACCATTTCAGTTTATTCAGAAAGTGACTTTATATATCAAACTTTTTTTCTTTTCTGTTCCTTTTCTTCTTTTCTTTTCTTTTCTTTTCTTTTGTTTTGTTTTGTTTTGTTTTGTTTTTTCTTTTCAGTAGGCTCCATGCCTAGTGTGGAGCCCAATGTGGGGCTTGAATTCACGATCCTGAGATCAGGACCTGAGCTCAGTTCAAGAGACACTTAACAAACTGAGCCATCCAGGCACTCCTATATCAACCTTTTAATAGTCGTGTTTGTAATGAATTTCACACTATCCACAAAATAAAATAAAATGTGTAAGTTGTGTGATGACAGCCATGATCTAAATCCTTCAATTACAGTATTTCCTCCAGTGGTATGTTTCCCACCCTCGTATGACAATAAGAATTCCCTAATGTGTTATGCAGGATTCCTAGGCTCTTTCCTTGAAGTTTCTGATATACTAAGTCTAGGGTAGAGGCCAGGAATCTAGATTTGTAGGCACCCTAAGTGATTCTTCCAGGATAGTTGGCAAGTACTGCTCTAGATACTGGGCTTGTTCCTGGGGGTGCTGCCTAATTTTGACTGCTATACAAAATTTCTTTGCTATAATTTAGGATACATATGTTCTAGTACAGTGATATTTTGAATATTGCTGGTATCTTGCAAGTACTTCCTTTGTATCAGGCCCCATGCCAAACACTGCATGGGTTGAATCCTCAAACTCTTGGAGATAATGAGTACTGTTATTCTCATTTTGCAGATGAGGCTAAGTAATTTATATAAGGTTACCTAGTAAGTGGTAGACTTAGGATTGGAACCCAGGCAAACTGAGAGCCTGTGCTCTTAGTCACACAGTATTGGCTATTGCAGGGCAAATGCTGAGCTAAGCTGGTTGTGCAGTATATTGTAGAGTAGTGTACAATTTACCGTGTGTATGAAGTGAGAGACGTGGTAGAACGTAAGGTTGAATGCCCAACAGAGTGTGTCCTCCTAACTATATGAGAGAGTTAGAGTCAGAGCAGAAAACAATAACCAGTTCTAAAGGGCCACATAGGGATCAATTAGATAACTGTTAATGCTTCTGTAGATTAGCAGTTCTCGGTGAGGCCTCTATTCTCCTGGAAGCCCTGGAACTCTTTCAAGGGGTCCTCAAGGTCAAACTGTTTTTATAACATTACCGAGAAAGTGTGACTTTTTATGTGTGCTAATATTTGTACTGCTGATATAGCTGCATCGGTGGGTAAAGTGTTGGTGCCTGAGCAATTCCAGTGCCCTGGAACCAGATTGTCCTGGAAGCCATTATACTCTTCACTGCCATACACTCTGCAGTTAAAAAAAAAAAAAAAGCCGGTTTCATTTAAGAATGCTTTATTGAAGTAAAAAATAGAGTGAAAGAGAACACGTCCTTTTATTAGTCTATATGGTATGATGAGAAATACATATATGGAGCTTCTGCATATTGAAGTACTGTGGTTATTTTAAGGAAAAGCACTTGGAGGTTTGGAGTTGCATGCTGACCTAGCAGAATTTTTCATGGAACATCATTTTTACTTGAAAGAATAATTGACAGAAAAACTGTGGTTATTCTGATTTGGGTAATTAGCAGACATTTTCTCACAAAATGAAAGAACTGAGAAATAGGAGGTTCTGGGTGACTTTGGATGTCTGTTCATCCTTGGTGTAGGGACTGCTTAGTGCTGGGCCTTGCAGATTTGATCTTTTCTCCCTGTAGACCTGAGGCCTCTGCTGCAGCCGTGTTATGTTGGATCCTCAGGCATCTGAGCTTGATCCCCCTCTTCGTATTTATTGGAGCGGGAGGTACTGGAGCGACGCTGTCTTGTGCCTGGCATTGTTCAATCCAGATGTCAGTTTGGATAGGAAGAATAACTCAGAACCCTGGAACAAACGATCTCCGTGATCAATACAAGTTCCACTCACTGAATGCAGATTACAGCAAACTGATAAAAGAGGTCCAGACTTCTAAATGAAATGTTTCACCATAAAGCTGCTTAGAATGAAGGTGTTCCAGAAGCTGTCCGCACAATTTTCCACTTATCTAGGAAATATCTTTCCTCTAAATGCATGAAATCATGTTGGTGTATTGTGTTGGGATTTACACTGATAAATAAATGTCTGAAACTTGGAAAAAAAATGAAAGAACTGTTGCCAGTGATAAAATTTGGACTTGACAGCTTCCCGGTATTTAAAGGCTTCTCTGAAGAGATCAGTGGCAATGTTAAGAAATAGGAATTTTTGATATTGAATAAGGAAGTATATCAGTGTTTTGAAGAGCTGTATAACTCAGTGAAGTAATATTGGCTGAGTAAAGATCCCTAGTACAAGATAGACCAATGGATTTTAAGGTAACGGTGTACAAAAAGTTCATTGATGTGGTTTCAGATTCTGTATTGTATGTAACCTTTAAGAAAACTACCATCTGTTAAGTTTTGTGGCAGTGTTGAAGAAGAATGTTGACAATTTTCTTAAAGACTATTAAACTCCCTTTTAAACTACAGATTTGTGTGAGGCTGTATTTTCTTTATATACTTCAGCCAGAGCAAATTATCGGAACAGATTAAATGCTGAAGTAGATAGGAGGATGCAGCTGACTTCTGTTAAACCAGACATTAAAGATATTTGTAAAAATGTGAAACAGTGCCACAATTTTAACTTTCTTTAAAAGAAAACTTATGTTTTAATTAAAGCATGTGATTTATGTGAGTATGTAATGTGTCTTTTATTTTGTTTTTTATTAAAAAAACTTTTTTAATGTTTGTTTATTCTTAGAGAGAGAGAGAGGGAGCGAGCATGAGCGGGGAAGGGGCAGAGCAAGAGAGGGACACAGAATCCGAAGCAGGCTTCAGGCTCTGAGCTGTCAGCACAGAGCCCGATGTGAGATCATAACCTGAGTTGAAGTCAGACATTTAACCAACTGAGCCACTGAGGTGCCCCATCGGTATATTCTTTTAAAATAAATATTTTTAATGTTCTCAGTTCTAATTCTAATGATACATATCAGTAGATATAATGTACATAAACAGGAGCCTTTTGGGCCCCCAGTAGGAGTTCTGAAACCAAAAAGTTTGAGAACAGCTTCTCTAGACACTGTGGGTATTATTTTGCAGTAGTACGGGTTGTATTAGAATTATTGTTGGCTTATTTACTGTTGTTTTAAAGGCCTAATCCCTTCAAGTATGTTGCTCAAAATTCTAGAATTGAAACCATGTGGAAAAAATGAAAATGTTCAAGAACTACCACCCAGAGCCATGTTGACAGTTCTCTCTTATCCCTGAGTCTCCTTATCTTCGTTTTGGGGTCTCAAAACTTTTAGGTTTCGGGACTCAAGAGCCTACTTTGGAGGGTACTTTCTGCTCTTCCCTCCTTCCGTACCACCTCTGTTATGCTTGTTGTAATATGCTAGATTACTGTGATACAGTTATTGGCCCTCAGTTTGGGAGATTGTTCTTGAGAGGTATTACAGATACCTTTAAAGTTTTATGGTTTTATTTCAGATGGTTGAAAGTCTGAGTGCTGATGGGATTTTGTTCTTTGCATGTACTGAGGAAATCATGGTCTGGTTGGAAAACCTGAATAATAGAGATTAGGAAACCTGGATTGTGGTCTTGAATCCACTTTTAACCAGATGAAATTTTTCGTACCCTTGGTTTCCTTATCTGTGAAAGGCAGATACTAATTACCCACCCTTACTCACATCTTACTCAGTAAATAGTTGATTTTTTTTTAAATGTGTTTGGTAGAGAAGATGCAAAGAAGAATCAGGCATGAATCCTGCTGTCAAGTAACATAGGGTATAGTAGGAGAAGACTTGTCAGTTTTGCCTTGCATTTGGGTTATTTATAGTGTTTTTGTTTTTGTTTTTGTTTTTGTTTTTGTTTTGAGAGAGAGAGAGAAAGACAGAGAGACAGAGAAGGAGAGGATCTTAAGCAGTCTCCATGCTCAGCATGGAGCCCAACTCAGGGCTCAACTTCACAATCGTGAGATCATGACCTGAGCCGAAAGTGGCTAAGTCAGACACTGAACCGATGGAGCCACCCAGGCGCTCCTAGGTGTCTCTTATTTTAATTATTAGAATATAACTGTTGTGAAGGCAAACCTTATTTTTACATCTTTAATAGTGGATACCACGAGCAGACTTTTGTACTTATTAGGTACAGGAACTGTTTCAAAAAACAAATAATGAGGGATAGGACTAACCTGTTAGAAATTGGATTGTTTTTTATAAGTTATGATTTCAAGAATGTGATTTTTTTTTTAATCTACTAGAAATTTGATTGTATGCTAAGGGTAATAGCAGATGGTGTTCTCCCCTGCCAGATAAACCAGGGTTCAGTCCTTTGCTCTGATGCATATAAATGAAGTCATCTTGCTTATGTAGTATCACCACAAGGCACTGTAGTTTAGTGTAATAAAGCAAGGATCCATCACAGCCTGGTTAACGTATGACTAGGAATGTGACTGCTGGCATAGCTAATAAACAAAATCTAGACTACATTGATAATGACCTCTTAAGGATTGGATTCCAAAATTCTTATTCTTTTCCCCTTCCTTTCCATTGCCAAAACCTTTTGTCCTTTTGGATAATTTTATGCTTTGTCTCCTTCCTCATTCTATTTTTCTTGAATGTTACAGTACAGGGATCAGTGAATTTGGCCTGCAGGCCAAATCTGACCCACCAGCTATTTTTATAAATAAAGTTTTATTGTAACAACGATGCCCATTTGTTACATACTATCTATGGCTACTTTCATGCTGTAATGGCAGAGGTTAATAGTTGGAGCAGAGACCCTATGGTTTGCAAAGCCTAAAATATTTACTGTCTAGCCCTTTACAGAAAATTTGTTGGCTTCTGCTTCTCATGCTGTTTCTGGTAAAGTACCAGTTCCTCCTCTGTCCCTGCCCCCAATTTGTCACGAACACATTTTTTTGGTAAAATACATTAAAGTAAATTACCAGAAAAAAAGGAAATAAGAGCTTATAAATGTATGCCCTAAAATTTTGTTATTAGAGGCAACAGACCTAAAATTACCAAACTACTGTAAAGGTTTCAAAATCAGTTTACTCTGTTTTTGTGCTTAACTTGAAGTGGGTCCCTTGCCAATAGTTTCTGAACCAACACCAGTGCTGAATCACACTTTGAATAGCCCTAGCAGTCAATCTATTATTAAAAACTGTTGCATTTAAATTAGTGGTTTCTATAGGATTTTTGTTTCAGGTACTTTTTTGGGGGGGTCAAAATAAAACATATATACACAGACATACTACGATATATGATGTATATATTATCACAATTTTAACCTCAGTTATTGCTTGAAAACATTTGGATTCAGTAATCCTTACCTTATTTAGGAAGATATGTGAGCACTTATTTTTATATTTTGCTTGTGACACAATATAAGTTTTCTTTATAGATAAAATCTCCCCGTTGGAAAAAATTTTTAGTGTGCCTCCAGGAAACATGATGAGACAGAATAAAAAAATGAAAGCATAACTACTTATATTAAGGACCCTAAATAGAGTGACTAAATAAGGAAACACTAATAGACGATAAAAAGAAACTGGTTCTTAAAAAATTAAACAAATTTACCATATGACCCTGCAGTTTCACTCCTACTAGGCGTGGCTGCCGATAAATTCTTGGCTCACATTTGTTTTTCTCTGTTGTCTTCTGCCATATTGTGTCACTGTCAAAGACTAAAGATATTCTGATAGTTTTTTACAAGTGATTTGGTCTTTTTTCCTGGATGCCATGATTTTTGCTGTTTTCAAAATCTAGTAATTTTACTAAACTGTGTCTTAGAATTGGTCATTAGGGATTGATTCAGTATACAGTTTCAATCTTCTGTTTCATCAAATTTTTCTTAAATTATGTTTTTTAGTATTTTTTAATAATTTATTTTTTAATTTACATCCAAGTGAGCATATAGTGCAACAGTGATTTCAGAAGTAGATTCCTTAGTGCCTCTTACCCATTTAGCCCTTCCCCCCTCCCATAACCCCTTTGTTCTCTATATTTGAGAGTCTCTTATGTTTTATCTCCCTCTCTGTTTTTATATTCTTTTTGCTTCCCTTCCCTTATGTTCATCTGTTTTGTGTCTGAAATTCCTCATTTGAGTGAAGTCATACAATATTTGTCTTCCTCTAATTTCGCTTAGCATAATATCCTCCAGTTCCATTCACATAGTTGCAAATGGCAAGATTTTGTTCTGATTGCCAAATAATACTCCATTGTATATATATACCACATCTTCTTTATCCATTCATCCATCAGTGGACATTTGGGCTCTTTCCCTACTTTGGCTCTTGTCGATAGTGCTGCTGTGAACATTGGGGTGCATGGTCCCCTTTGAAACAGCACACCTATATCCTGTGGATAAATGCCTACTAGTGCAATTGCTGGGTCATAGGGTAGTTCTATTTTTAGTTTTTTGAGGAACCTCCATACTGTTTTCCAGAGTGGCTGCACCAGTTTGCATTCCCACCAACAATGCAAAAGACATCCTCTTTCTCTGCATCCTCACCAGCATCTGCTGTTGCCAGAGTTGTTAATGTTAGCCATTCTGACAGGTGTGAGGTGGTGTATCTCACTGTGGTTTTGATTTGTATCCCTGATGATGAGTGATGTTGAGCATTTTTTCACGTGTCATTGGATGGTAGTGTACAGGTGGTTGGTTTACTATTAACCATATCTATTTATGTTTCTTAGTAGTCCGGCCTTAATACATGCTGACAAAATTATTTTCAGCAAAGTACTTGTAACCTGTTATTTAGGATATATTTGTTTTGAGGTACAAATTTGGAATTGACATCAGTGTCTGATCTTTAAATACATAGGGTTTGTTTCACTCCTGTACCAAGGAAAACAGTTTATTTCATCCACTTTTACTTTGCTTATCTTATGAATTGCTATATCTTCAGCTACAATTAACAGCAATCCTGATTTGACTGATACAATAAGACCTTGTTGAATTCATATTGTCGGGAATTTTTATCTGTTGTGCTCATTGTAGGATCTTGTCAGCGCTTAGGACCTGAATAAATGAAAATATATAAAATATCTGAATGAGTAAATAGATGAAAATATCTCCATAGTACTGGTTGGGCAGCTCAGTGATCATATCAGGGGCCCATATTCTTTCCATTCTTCTGCTCTGCTCTTTTCAGCGTATCTGTCTCATATGTAGGCTTGCTACCCTACTGTTTGTAAGATGACTGCAACATTTCCTAGACATCACTTCCTCAAGACCACATTTAGAGGCAAAAAAAAGAATCTTTTCTTCTTTGTGTATGTGTGTTGTTTTGTTTGTTTGTTCTAGATCAAGGAAAATCTTTTCCTCCTATCTCATTGGCCAGAATTATTCTAGATCACTGTCGAGGGCACTGGAATCTCCAGAATTTGCTTGCATCTGTGCTATCCAGTAAGGTAGCCTTTAACCACATGTGGCTGTTTAAAGTCATTAAAATTGAATAGAATTACAGATTCAGTTCCTTAGTGGCCCTCAAGTGGCACTCATCACATTTCACTTATTGGACACTGCAGATACAGAAATGTTTTCATCATCACAGAAAGTTCTAGCTTACATTAGCATAAGCACTGGCTTACGTTAACATGATTTATCCTCTGGGCCTTTCAGAATTACACTCACCCTTAAGACTGGAATTCTGTCCACTGCCTTCCAGCCTTCTAGGGACATCTGCATAGTGAATAGACACAGTATCTAACAGTGATTCCACCCTGGTGTGACTCTTGGGCTGTAGGTACGCCTCTGCTCCTTTGCAGGGTGATATATTTCCTCTGTGTATGAAGAAGAGTAAGATTTTTACTGCCTGAAAGAAGACTGCACGCATTTCTGAAGCAAGTATTGTTTTACTTGAGACCAATAACTTTATTTGAAAATAAAGCTTTGGAGTCATAATGCTAAGTAGCAGAGACCTGTGATTTACTTGATGAAAAACTGGTTTATATATGTTTGTCAGTTTCTAATTGAGTAGTTGAAAAATGACGTTATGCTGTGTTATTTCTGTTCCTTTATTGTGCTCTCCAGAAGGTCTTATACCAGGGGATCTACTTCATAAATTATTAGAACTGTGGACGTGGATGTGGGTTACCCTGTTCTGGTGCTTTCCATCACCTAAGTATTATTTTTTTACTCTATTGCTCATCATGGTGGCAGAAAAAGGATGTAGTCGTTGATAGTCTTCCGTACCTCTCTGGTCTAATTCTAGCACTCTCTGGGGTCTTGTGATCATTCTATATAAAGAGAAGAAAGAGTGGCTGGAAGGATACTGATTTCCCTCTCCTCTTTCCTGAATAGTAGAGGTAGGATCAGGCAAGCTTCTTCTTTCTCTCTTTCCTTCCCCTGTGGAGTGCCACCACTAGTTACTTGCATGCGCTGGAAATCCTGATTTGCTGTTAGGTCCATGTAAGTAGCATAAATATCATAAATATAAGAATAGGGGCGCCTGGGTGGCTCATTCGGTTGAGCATCCAACTCTTGATTTAGGCTCAGGTCATGATCTCAGGGTCGTGGGATCGAGCCCCATGTCAGGCTCCCTGCTGAGCAGGGACCCTGCTTAAGATTCTCTCTTGGGGGGTTGCCTGGGTGGCTCAGTCGGTTAAGCATACAACTTTGGCTCAGGTCATGATCTCGCAGTTCATCACTGTGCTGACAGTTCAGAGCCTGGAGCCTGTTTCAGATCCTGTGTCTCCCTCTTTCTCTGCCCCTCCCCTGCTTGTTCCCTCCTCCCCCCGCCTCTCAAAAATAAATAAATATTTAAAAAAATTTTTAAGATTCTGTCTCTCTTGGGGCACTTGGGTGGCCCAGTCGGTTAGGCTGACTTCGGCTCAGGTCATGATTTCATGGTTCATGAGTTCAAGGCCTGCATTGGGTTCTCTGCCCCTCCCCTGCTCATGCTCTCTCTTTCTCATTCTCTCTCAAAAATAAATAAACATTTTTTAAAAATTTATTTAAAAAAGAATAAAAACTTTAATAAAAAGATTCTCTCTCTCTCTCTTCTGTTGCCTTCTCCCCTGCTCATGTGCTCTCTCACTTCTCTCTCTCTCTCAAATAAAAAAATATATATAAATATAAGGACGTTCTCATTATTGCACTGTTTCTCTCAGTGGAACCAGTTTTGATTGTACCAAAGACATGCTCACTTTGGAAACACTTGCCAGTGGTGGTTATTTAGAAGGAATAGGACTGGGGTGCCTGGGTGGCTCAGTCGGTTGAACGTGACTTCCACTCAGGTCATGATCTCGCAGTTCATGAGTTTGATCCCCACGTCAGGCTCTGTGCTGACAGCTCGAAGCTGGAGCCTGCTTTGGGTTCTGTGTCTCCCTCTCTCTCTGCCCCTCCCCTGCTCACGCTCTGTCTCTCTCTCAAAATGTGAATAAACATTTAAAAAATTAAAATAAATAAAAGGAGTAGGACTATCAGGAGATTGAGTTTTTCGTTGTTGATAAACTTTGTAAAGTTCTGTAACTTAATGGTGCTTAGGCTTTGGGGCATTTAGGCTAATTTTAGATTGACTCAGGTAACAGCTAATTTTGTTTGAGGTTTTTTAGTATTATTAAGATGCTGTCTTGCTTAATAAAACATACTAATGCAATTTAGCATTTAATTAAGGATTTGATAGCACTTCATACTCTTGCCCATTGTTTATGATTTCACTGATTTTATTTTACTTTTTTTATTAACTTGGTTTTATTTTTTATTTATTAAAATTTTTTTTAAAAAATGTTTGTTTATTTCTGAGACAGAGCATGAGTGGGGGAGGGGCAGAGAGAGAGGGAGACCCAGAATCCGAAGCAGGCTCCAGGCTCTGAGCTGTCAGCACAGAGCCCGACGCGGGGCTCGGACTCACAAACCATGAGATTATGACCTGAGCTGAAGTCAGTCACTCAACCGACTGAGCCACCCAGACGCCCTATATTTTTTATTTTTTATTTTTCAAAATTTACATCCAAATCAGTTAACACATAGTGCAACAATGATTTCAGGAGTAGGTTCCTTAGTGCCCCTTACCCATTTAGCCCATCCCCCTTTCCCACAACCCCTCCAGTAACTGTCCATTTGTTCTCCATATTTATGAGTCTCTTCTGTTTTGTCCCCCCTCCCTGTTTTTATATTATTTTTGTTTCCCTTCCCTTATGTTCATCTGTTTTGTCTCTTAAAGTCTTCCTGTGAGTGAAGTCATGTGATATTTGTCTTTCTCTAATTTCACTTAGCATAATACCCTCCAGTTCCATCCATGTAGTTGCAAATGGCAAGATTTCATTCTTTTTGATTGCCAAGTAATACTCCATTGTATATATATACCACATCTTCTTTATCCATTCATCCGTCGATGGACACTTGGGCTCCTTCCATACTTCGGCTATTGTTGATAGTGCTGCTATAAACATTGGGGTGCATGTGTCCCTTTGAAACAGCACACCTGTATCCTGTGGATAAATGCCTAGTAGTGCAGTTGCTGGGTCGTAGGGTAGTTCTATTTTTAGTTTTTTGAGGAACCTCCATACTGTTTTCCAGAGTGGCTGCACCAGCTTGCATTCCCGTGGTTTCACTGATTTTAGGTATAGATTCTGTAAGAGAGTAGTGACCAACACAGCACATCTCCCCCTGATTAAAAAGTGCTGCCTGCTTGCGTACATCTCCATTTTGTGTCAGCGGGACTAGATTTACTTACATTTAACTATTAGAGTGTAATTTATTTACATCTAACTATTAGAGTGTAATTTGGCAAACACCAGCAAAACTTATTTGTTTCTTCATTCTGAAGCAGTTTAGGGATGGACAGGCTCTGTTTACAAATTTAATGCCCTCTCACTGGATGTTGAAAATTATTCTGGTGCTTAATGGTGAACTCTTGGCTTTTCTGAACTTTGGTTTCCTCTGGCCACATTACAGAGAGCTGTTACATGTATGTGTTGTCTCATTTAATCCTTGCAGAGCAGTCAGTGAAGGGTAAATTGAGAACTTGCACAAACCAGGAGGAGCTCAGTTTGAGTTAGCTAAGTTTTCTTATTTGGGAAAGTATTGACTGTCAGTGTGTTTTCTTTTTTCTGGGTGTTTTTTGTTGTTTGTGGTGGGTTTGTATTGTTTTGCAGTTTCGTTTCCTCGCCAGCTTTCATAATGCATTTAGTAGCTTTTCGAATTGCCATGAAAATGTGAGTTTCATCTGAAACAGTGGTTTTTTTAAAGTGTGGTCCCTGTACTAGCAGCATCTGCATTGCCTGGGAACTTTTTTTTTTATGTTTATTTTTGAGAGAGAGAAAGAGAGAGAGGGAGGGGGCAGAGAGAGGGAAGACACAGAATCTGACTGAAGCAGGCTCCAGGCTCTGAGCTGTCAGCACAGAGCCCGATGTGGGGCTCGAGCCCGATGTGGGGCTTGAACCCACGAACCGTGAGATCATGACCTGAGCTGAAGTCAGCCACTTAATCGACTGAGCCACCCTGCCGCCCCACCTGGCAACTATTTAGAAATGCCCCAGATCTACTGAACCAGAAACTTGGGGGTAAGGCCCAGCAGTCTGTGTTTAAATCTTTCAGGGTGATTTTAGTGTACCCTCAAGTTTGAGAATACTCATTTAGAAGATCCCTGAATTTGTATCATGTGGGACCAACTCTGAAACTTTCTCTACATGTGCTTTGATTTACATCATACCTTCCTTCCTAACGTTAGGTTTTTTTTGAGAGAGAGAGAGAGCGCGTGTGCAAGTAAGAGTGTGAGCGAGGAAAGAGCAGAGGGAGAGAGAATCTTAAGCAGGCTCCATGTTCAGTGCAAGCCCGACATGGGCTTGATCTCATAAATCAAGAGTCAGATGCTTAACCTACTGAGTTACCCAAGGTGCCCCCTAACATTAGTCTTAAAATGATACCAAAGAATCAGGAAATAAGACAGTTTATGTTAACAGTTTTTTACTTTGCTAGTATTGCATACATTTTTAAGGTTCTTAAATATTTTTTTGGTGTTTGGTGTCAGGCGTTCTTGTGATGTCTTAATGAGTAAGTACCTTTCATTTGGGCAGATGAAAATGTCAGTGTATTTTATTTGTCTCACACAGTTCTCTTTCAGATGTAACATGCTCCTAGAGACATAAATAAAAATCCTTACTATGTACAGATATTTTCCTTGAGCTGGTCGCTTTTCTCAGGAGAGTATGATGAGCACATGTGGTAATAGAGAATGTATCTTTAATAGAAAATGTCAAATTGGCATATCAATATGTATGGAAACAGACTGGGAGTTCCCTGTATTGTGTGTCTTAGCCCATTATTCAGAGATGCAGCTATTATTTGCATACCAAATACATAGGTCCACAGGTCCAAATAGTTTGCCCAGACACTGAGGGGTGCCCCAGCAAATTCACATGGGCATCACAGGATACTTTTAATTTTCTGGGAAACACAGTGACATCTGTCAGACATTACACAAACTGCTAGTTTAACGTAGTTTACAATTCAGCATTAAATCACTGCATTCCTTTCGATATTTTGTCATATTTTTGCGAAGCTGGAATTTTGACCATTGCTATAACTAAGGAAGTACTGTAGCATGAAAGTCAATGTGAAATAGGAAGTAAGGGTGGCGGTGTCTACCCTGATGCTAAGAATCAGAAGTTGAGAAGTTGTGGAGTACCCAAAAGGTGCTAAGTTGTTAGGACATAAATACTTAGTGTGGTTGGAGCTAACAGAATATTTTGGCATTTCTTCTGGCCCAGGGAATACCATGAGAAAATGACCAAGATTATAAGGGAACAGTGACCTGAAAAAGTATAAGGACCTGTGCTGTGGGTTAAACTTTTTTGATAAATTGCAGTTTGGACTTCAGGTATGGTAAAAAGTCGTACAAGAAAATGGGAGGAGAAAGGCAGGGGAATTGTAAACAGCACGGCTGGGGAGAAGGCAATATATGATGATGGTGTATATTCTCTAGTTCCTTAGGGCCATATTCTCCAGTTTTAAGTCCTGGTTCTTTGGCTAACTATATGACTATGGCTGAGAAATGAACTGTTCTAGACCTGCCTTAGCATTTATAAAATAGGAATAACACCTCATAAGGTTTAAATGAAATATTCTAGTTAAATATGCTTTATAGAATTTAAAATCTCTAGATAGGTTTGTGGTAAGGTGAATAGTGGCTACTCAAAGATGTCCACATTCTAATTTCTGTTACCATAAGTATGGTAAAAGAGACTTTGTAAATGTAATTAAGTTAAGGATCTTGAGGCGGGGACATTATCCTGGATTATCCAGGTAGGTCCTTAGAAGGAGGCGAGAGATCCGAGTGAGTAGTAGGAGAGTGGATGCAAGATGGAAGCAAGAGGTGGGAGTGAGTGGTGTGATGAAGGGGACCTGAGCCAGAGTAGAGGAGGGCCCTAGAAGCTAAAAAAAAGAAAAAAAAAAAAAAAAGCAAGGAAACCAGTTTTCCCCTCAGAGCCCCCGGAAGGAACCAGCCCTGCCACCACCTTAATTTTTAGCCCCAAACGGCTCATTGTAGATTTATGATCTCCAGAATGACGAAAGAATAAATTTGTGTCGTCACTAAGTTTGTGGTAATTTGTTACAGGAGCAAGAGAAAATGAATACAGACAGGGTGTTACTTAAGTTGAAAAGGGGACAGTTTCTTTAAGAAACCAGTAGTCCAGGGTCAGAAGACTCCTCATTCTTTTTTATAACGTGGAGTCTAGAATAGCAGCAGTTGGCTTTTTCGCATTCTCTACACTGTGGCATAAACTTCTATGGTGTGTATGTGTGGAGAAGATTTCCTTTGGCCTTAACACTCAGATGGCTCTAGAGACTTAAGAAATTAGATTGGATAGGGATAGTAGGGAGGATTCCTAAACCTCTGGAACATCTCAAATAAGAGTTTCTGTAGGAGGCTTAATGCAGTGGAAAGGGTTCCAGGGAGTTTTCTTGGCAGCTCTGGATCTGTCCTTTACCCACCATCCATCATGATGCGTTTGATGCAGGAAGTTACTTTAGAACGGTTTCTCCAGGCCTAATGTATTTTAAGTTTGCACAGCAGAGGGTAGTGTTTCAGAGCCTCTCTGAAATGCAAAGTTGGGGTTTTCCATGGACTAGTGATTCAGCTGAGGGAAGCATCTGATCGGTATCTGCTTGTGTGTATCTCATATACTGTTAAGAATGGTTATTTTTTACCGAGTCTTTGTCAACATCTCTTCAATCTCAGATATTAGAGAAAAGTTTTTTCACACTAGGGGCATCTGGGTGGCTCAGTCGGTTAAGCGTCTGACTTCAGCTCAGGTCATGATCTCACGGTTTGTGGGTTCGAGTCCCATGTCGAGTTCTGTGCTGACAGCCTGGAGTCTGCTTCAGATTCTGTGTCTCCCTCTCTCTGCCCCTCCTATGGTCATATTCTGTCTCCCTCTCTCTCAAAAGTAAATAAACATTAAAAAAAAATTTTTTTTCACACTAGACTTAGAGATGTATGAAGCAGCAGCTGTCATAAAGAAGTGATAAGGCTTGAGGATATGAAAACTTCAGAGGGGGATGGTATGTGTGAGATAATTTAGAGCCTGTAATCCAGAGTTGTTTTCAGGAATCTCTGCTTACTAGGATTTTCGTAGTCCCCAAAGGTATAGACCATATGTATTATTCACTAGTCAAACCAGTTCACAGCCTAACTAGAATGCCTAGTACAAGCCAGACATTTTCTTGGATATAGTCTCAGTACCATATGGAAAAATCATACAAAATATGTTAGTCTCTGGTTTTGAGCAATTTGGATTTTTTTTTTTTTATATATATTGTTAATCTAACTGCCCCAAATCTCTTAAGCAGTTGCTGGTATAAACAGATCACCCATTTCAACTGTCTCTGTGGTGGCTCGTTAATCCATTAGTAACTACCTAAACAATAGCTCAGGAAACCATCCTCCAGTTGGTTACAACTTTGTAGAAGTGGGTACTAATTACATGAAATAATTATTATTATTATTATTATTATTATTATTATTATTACCTTTAGAAGACTGACTTAGATGGTTTGATACACAGTACAGCTTTTTAGAGTTGATGATTCCATCTCTGGTAGCTTTGTTAGAGGGAAGAGAATATCAGAGGTATGTTTAGCTTTAGTTTTACTTTATTGATGTAAAAACATTCACACAGTAACCAAGTTAGTGTTTTGTCCTGGGCCCCGAAAGATAGTTTAAAAAAAATGGGATGTCATACAAATCCTCTCTAGCTTGCTCATTTTTTAGTTATCAGTGTAATTTATCATATAGAGATGATAAAGAGTAGTTTCTGCACAAATTTGTTTAAATTTTTTCCTTATTGTTTGCTTACTTGCTTTACTATTTCTTTATACTTTAGATATAATGAGGTATGCTAAAAGAACAATAAAGTACCTGTAAGAAACCTAGCTTTTCGTTTTGTAACCTTCTGGATTTTTGTGACTTTGGAAATGAAACAATCAGAAAGTAGTTATGAAAACTATAAATTTGGCTTCCTTTAATCTTAAGTATATAGATTAATTCCACAAGTCCATGTAAAATATGTTAGGTGATTAAAGTAATATAGCAATTCTAATATAATACTTGTTAAGCTAGCTTACTTGGTTCAAGGGGGAGCTAGTAAAGTAGTTAAAATAAACTGTTACCATTGTCTTAATGGTACCACTGTTCTCAGTCATTCAGACCAGACAAGAATAGCAGTGCTCGTGTGCCACCTCCCTTGGGTCTTCCCATGTTGGAGGACTTTAACTTGAGGGCTCAGTTCTGTGAGTATGAGAATAATTGGAGACCTGTACACTTCCATGTAGTCCTCAGCTTCATTCCAGGGCTTTAGGAATGGTTCGACCTGTGTTCTCAGACCCTTTCCTTGAGATTTATATCCTGTGGAGAAAGTGAGGTTAGAAGCTGCAAGTACCACTTTGTTTACAGTGACAAGTTAAGGCAGCCTTGAGCTTCTCTGTCAAGGCAGTGCTAGTAATGTTCTTTTAACAGATTCTGGCCACTCTTTTCATCAAGAGGTGGTAAATAATCTAGGTCAGAAACTACTCTTGGACACATGTAAACCCTCTCATCCCACGCCAGTGTTCATGGACCAGGCTAGTTTTGAGGGGTTTTTGTGGGTTTTTGTTTTTGTTTTGTTTTTTTGTTTTTGTTTTTGTTTTTTGTTTTTTGTTTGTTTGCATAATGTCTTCTCCTTTCTGTCACCAGACATTCAGTTGATTATAAAAATCACTCCTTGGGGCACCTGGGTCGCTCATTAGGCTAAGCATCCAACTCTTGTTCTTACCTCTGGTGTTGAGCTTAGGGTTGTGAGTTCAAGCCCCAAGTTAGGCTCCCTGCTGGGCATGGGGCCTACTTAAAAAAAAATAAGCAAACACTCTACCGAACCAGAGATTATTCCTTTTATCTCGTCAGTTAAAATGAACACAGTTCGTATTCACTGTGGCAATTTAAAAGTGAGGGCACACACACAAAGTGATTATGGTATGTAGTTACAAGAGAACAGGAAGACCAGTGCTCTGCTATAAAACATGAATTATGAATATCAGCACTATCTTTTTATTAGATTGAAAGCCATTTCAAATGGCTACCTTAAAAAATCAACCTGATCCATATTTCTAGCTTTCCTTAAGAGACTAACTAAATTTGTCTTTTTCTCTCTCTCCCTTTTTTTTTTTTTCCCTTTCTTTCTAGTTAGCATTGAAATCACTGTTACATCTTCTTTTCTTTTGGTTTATTTTGTTTGCTGAATTTCCTTTTTTCCTTTTCTTTATGTTTGGTTCTGTGCATAGTGAAGCTTGAGGCTGTTGGTGCAGGCGTTCACTAACATAAAACTTGATTTATTTGTGTTTATAAGTCAGAATCCTGTTTCACATCTTCCTGAGCCTGAGGGGAATCTTAGAAAAATCCATTGAGATTTAAGTTTTAAACACACTACTTAATTACTGCGCAGCCTTAACCACAGAGTTTGCTGTCACAATATAAACACCCAGACAGGGCCTGAAGGAAGCCTCCACACTTCCACCCTCGTGAACTCCCTGGGGTTTTCTATTTTTCTATTCCTGCCCTCTGACAAACAAAAATATGGACTCCATTCCAAGAGCTTCTGTGGAACTGGTTTAGAAACTTTATATGTCTCAACTAAATGCCCAAAACTCTATGACTTCTAGTCCATTTTGCCATCTTTCTCCAGGCCATTTTTTAATTTAATTGTTTGAAAACTTTGTGATTGTATTCTTAAGACATTGTACTTAATTTGCTGCCAAGTTTTAAAAACTCCCAATTTTAAGACTTGTTTCTCTTTCTAGCCTTAAGTAACATACACTAAATAAGCAAAAAACATCCTTGGCTCACTATTTTACTCTCCAGAGCCCTTATAGGATAAAACATGTTCAGGCTTTAAAATTCTAAGACAACTATTGTAAATTGAAATCGCAGCTATGTAAGTAAACCAGAGACTGTTGTTTCATCAATTTAAAACAGTAAAATTTCGTTGCCTTCAATGTAATTAAAAATCTATTTGAAGAGCCCACCGTCCATCTTTGGTAAAGTCAAGTGACACACTAAACAACGGTGCCATACTGTGCATGCGTTTGAAATGAGTTTGTGAGATTAGTAAATTATTTTATCAATTCTCTTAGAGTGTCCCTCCTTCTCAGTTATTCAGTCATTTGAAATATTTACTGTGCTGTAGTTTTGTCAGGCACTGTTCTAGGTGCTGGGGGTACAGTAGTGAACAAGGTGTCAAATCCCTGCTCTAGTGCGGCATACCTTCTAGGGAGCAGTAAACAAATAAGGAAAATATCAATAATGAGTTGTAAGCAGAGAATGAATATAATTAATGTTAATATAGAATGATACGGTGATTGGGATGACTGAAATTGGACACGCAGGAAATGGCTGAGCAGGTGACATTTAAGCTGGTGTCTGAATAGCAAGAGCCAGCCATGCAAAGATCAGAGGATATATATCCTAAACAGAAGGAATAGTCCCAAAGTGGAAATGAGTTTGAATATTCAAAAACAGAAAGGTGGCCAGTGAGGCTGAATCATAGTGTTTGTGTAGCTAAGGGATGAGGTGTGGGGTGCTAGGGAGGGGTCATGTAGGAAATAAGAGTAAGATTGAGGTCAGATAGGTAGACAGGAGGTTGGATGTTATCCTTTTGATGGGATGCCATTGGAGGATTTTAAACAGGTACAGCAGTGCTGTTTAGACATAAAGAATTGGTTGTGTGTGTATTGGAGGAAGGAGAATGGAAGTAAGACCAGTTAGGAGGCTGTTGCAGTGGTTTAGGATAGAGATGGTGTTGAGTTGTACCAGGATGCTTATAATGCAGATAGAAGTGGAAGGACTGGGGATATATTTTGAGGGCATGCTCGATTTACTCGTGTTGTAGATTTTGACTTAAGTACCTGGGTGGGTAGTACCTTTACTGACCTAAAAACTGGGAAAGAGAAGCTTTTTGAGAAAAACCCAGAGTTTCTGTTTTGTCCATTTGTACAGTTTAAGATACCTGTTGTTAGATAGCGAACTGGAAATACCAGATTACCAAATGACCCCAGAGTTCCAGAGAAAAACCCAGACTGACAGGTATTAAGCAGTAGAGAGTGTGTATTTAAAACCACTGGACTTGAGGGGTGCCTAGGTGGCTCAGTCAGTTAAGCGTCCGACTTCAGCTCAGATCACGATCTGACGGTTCATGAGTTCAAGCCCCGCATCGGGCTCTATGCTGACAGCTCAGAGTCTGGAGCCTGCTTTGGATTCTGTGTCTCCCTCTCTCTGTGCCCCTCCCCCGCTCACACTCTGTCTCTCAAAAATAAATAAACGTAAAAAAAAAAAAATTAAAACCATTGGACTTATAAGATCACTGAGGAAATTGTGCAGATTGAGAAAAGAAGGAGAGCTGGTACCCTGGGGACCCCAGGAAAAGAGCCAGCAAAGGTAAACTGAGGAGGAACAACCACTGAGGTGAGAGGAAACCAGTGATAGTGGCATCAGAAACCAAAAGTTGAAAGTTTCAAACAGGAAGGATAGAAACTGACAAACACTCCTGGGAGGGCAAGTTAAATAAGAACTACAGTAATGTTGGCTTTGAGAGCTATTCATGATCTTAATGAGAGCATTCTCAGTGGAGTTGATATGAATGAATGGTCAAAGAACAGAAGTGAGGAAAGGGACAGTTACAGACAACTCTTATATCAGGAAGGATGATGTCCCGAATAGATACCACAGGTAATTATGTTTTGTAAGAGAGAACTGGGATAACAAACATACTTTGTTCCCAGTGCAGATCTATAGAAATATCCCTATATGGTTTATATATGTGTACCTCCCACCTGTGGACCCAAGACATGTATTAGTAGAACTATGATCCATCACTGTGTGAATGCTGTTGAATGTGGCATAGGCTGTATTGAGTACCAGTTTGAGGCTGTAATTCAGTATATTTCAAATTAGAAATAGTACAAAATGTATAGTTGAAGGAGTGTGTGTGTGTGTGTGTGTGTGTGTGTGTGTGTGTGTGTGTGTATTGCCTCCTGCAGGTTCCAAATCCTTGATTAGCAGGTCCTTTTGCATTTAAAAAACCAAAACCAAAAAACCTTCTTGGTGTTTTTTTCCATTTACTGAATGTTTGCTAGAGTTATATCTTCAACACTATATTTTCCCCTTTCATTATTTTTGAAAAATAATTTGTTCAGGAACATTTTTAGAGGAACATTTTTATAAGTTCTTGGTAAGATTCCCCTTCTTGCCCCTTCTCGGTGTGTTTTATAATGTTCTGCCACTATCCAAGGTTGATGAACAAGAGTTTCTGATGTACCCATCTTTAACTTTGAGGTGCCTGTTAGCATCAACCAAGTAGACCATCAGGGGTCTTTTAGGACTACTTTTTTTTTTTTCACTCTCCCTAAAAAGTATCAACTTGCTGTGTGTGAGTCAGACCCATCATTTCAAAGTTGAGCCTTTCTGTTCTTTTTGCTATCACAGTTTGTAGCTGTGCTTTTTCTATCTGTACTGTGATAGTCCAGCAGAAGAGACCTAGACAGTCTGTGTTGGTGATCAGAATTAATTCAACCTGTAGATCCTTAGACTTACTGTTTTAGATGGTAAGATAGTATTGGGGCATGATAGAAGTTTAAGACATAATAAAGTATCATATTTTGCCTTACATGCCTAGTAGTACTGGTGCATGTTTAAAAGTACAAACCAATAGTTCTGTGATTCAGGGTATTGATTAGTAGTAAAAGCAGAAAAGTCTGTTGTGTTGATGTTTATTTTGCTTTGAAGAAAGAAGTTGTATTGCTGAGACTCTGTAACTAAAAGAAAATAGTTATCACTCTCTTTCTGACCTTTCACTTTTCAAACTCAGAAACTGAATAGATTTGGACAACAAGGGGTACTTGTTTTATAACATTGGGCTGATTGTATAAAGCACAGACTGGGACTTGCCCAATTAACACATTTTGTTTCATATTCCAGAACTTCTGATTGATACAGTCAAGTAAATTAACCTAATTCACACCAAAGAGCAAACTGAGGGAGCGTCTCTTTTTACTCTTTTAAGGAAAATACGTAACTTGGCTCTTTCTCATCCTCTTACAGCATGAAGGTCTCAGGAATCTGTAATAATGAAAAACAAAGTTGGAGGAAGGAGACATCCCAGCATATAAGTAATCTGTTCTTTTCACTTAAAAGGGCATGGCAAAGAAAGTCAGTGACTAATAAAGATTTGAACAGTTCAAAGCTTTTATTGTTTTTTTTTTTTAATACCAGCTTTATTGAGAGATAACTTATATACCTTAAAATTATTCTCTCCTAATATGCAGTTCCACTTTTAGTTGTGCAACCCTCATCATTATCTCATTTTTTTAAGATATATAATTTATTGTGAAATTGGTTTCCATTATCTCATTTCCATCCCCCCCGCCATGGGGACCCATGCCTACCAGGCTGTTAGTCTCCATTCCCTTATCCCCTACCCCAGCCTGAAGCAGCCTTGATCTCTTTTCTGTTGATTCACCTCTTCTGATGTGTCATAATTGGACCCCTACAATATGTGGCCTGTGTGTCTGACTTTTTCCACTTAGCATAATGTTTTCAAGGTTCATCCATGTTGTAGCATGTATCAGTGCTTCATTCTTTTTTATGGCCCCAGATAGTCCTTTGCATGGTTTATGCCACAATTTGTTTATCCATTCTGAAGTGGTGAACATTGGATTGTTTCCACTTTTGAATTAGCATGAATACTGCTGATATATGAGCATCTGTGTGTATGTTTGTGTGTGTGAACATGTGTTTTCTCTTCTTTTAAATATGTACCAAAGAATGGGATTGTTCAATTAAAAACATTTTTTTAATGTTTATTTATTTTTGAGAGAGCACACGAGAGCATGCGAACGGGGGAGGGGCAGAGAGAGAGGGGGCACAGAGTCCAAAGCAGGCTCCAGGCTCTGAGCTGTCAGCACCGAGCCCAATACGGTGCTGGAACTCACAAACCACGAGATCATGACCTGAGTCCAAGTTGGACACTTAACCGACTAAGCCACCCAGGTGCCCCAGAATTGCTCTATTTTAAAGTCTGTCTTATTGTTTCATAAATAATATCATTGTTGACTAGTCCAGTGAATGGAATGTGTTAAATGTATTTACATACTGAGAAGCAATTTAGCCACAGAGCTAGGGATATTATTATGCCTGCTGTTTTCTACCTTTGGTTATTTAAAGAGAAAGGCTCCTAAATTTTTTTTAATTTTTTTTTTAATGTTTATTTATCTTTGAGACAGAGAGAGACAGAGCATGAATGGGGGAGGGTCAGAGAGAGGGAGACACAGAATCCGAAACAGGCTCCAGGCTCTAAGCCGTCAGCAGAGCCCGACGTGGGGCTCGAACTCACGGACCGTGAGATCATGACCTGAGCCGAAGTCGGCCGCTTAACCGACTGAGCCACCCAGGCGCCCCAGGCTCCTAAATTTAAGATGAGTTGAGGAAAGCTCATTGGGTTTTTTGAATTTGCCTACTTTCTTAGGATAGTACTTTGGTAATACCTCTGATTCTGATTTCACATTTGCTCCTTGATTACCCTGAAAATTTTATCAGTTGAATGTTTGGATACAAATAATAAAACAGAAAGCCTGATGGCTTAAGTAGTAATGAGGCTTCTCTAGTACAATGACTGAAAAGTCCAGGTGGTACTGGCTTCAGGCAAGACTTGTTCTTCCACTCTAAGATAGAGTTCCCTGATGGCTTAAACAGAAGTCCCAGTTGAATCTTACGGCCCTGATTGATCTGCCTTGGGTTGTGTGCTCTTGTTTGGTCAGGATTTGGGATAAGCTAGAGCTGGGAGTGGGTATAGTCCAAGTTAGGGTTCTTTTAGGGGAAGAAGGGAGAATGAATGCTTGAGATGTATCCAATAAGAGTCCACTGCAGAGTCACACATCTCTTTCTGTAGAGCTGATAAGGAAAAAAATAAATTCGTATCCAACTGCACTTGCACTTGAGCCTGTACCCGATAACGTGCTGAATTCAAGAAGCCCATCTTTCCTCAAGAGACCAACCCTTTTCTTTTTCTAGCCTTTGTGGCCAATGTGTGATATCTGTGCCTCTTTATTATTTGGGGGGGGGGGTGGAGGGAGACAGAGAGTGAGTGAAGGGGAGGAGTGGAGAGAAAGGGGGAGAGAGAATCTCAGGCAGGCGTATGTCCAGCGCAGAGCCTATCATGGGGCTTGACCTCACAAACTGTGAGATCATGACCTGAACTGAAATCAGGAGTCAGATGCTTAACTAACTGAGCCACCCAGGTGCCCCTGTGCCTCTTTATTCTTAAGTTTTGTTTTGGTAAAGTATTGTATGACTTTGTTAAACAAAAATGGTTCCTTTGTTTTAAGTGATAAGTGTGGGCTATATTCATAAATCATTGTGTCTGAGATTTAATACTAAAGGAACATCTGTCAGCAGTGAAAAATGTTTTATTTTTGTTTAGTGATAGTCTTGCTCGATACAGGGGTTGGGTTTTTAGTGACCAGTCCAACTTGAATTTAAAAAAACAATTTTTTTTAATGTTTATTCATTTTTGAGAGATAGTGACAGAGCGCAAGTGGGGGAGGGGCAGAGAGAGAGAGAGAGAGAGGGACCCAGAATCTGAAGCAGGCTCCAGGCTCTGAGCTGTCAGCACAGAGCCCGACACGGGGCTCGAACTCACAACACACTAGATCATGACCTGAGCCGAAGTTGGATGCCTAACCAACTAAGCCACCCAGGCGCCCTGAGTCCAACTTGAATTTTATGTGAAGCAGCATCCCTATATGACTCTTCCAGCTTATTCTAATAAGTACAGGTCAAGGCAGTAAACAGGGTGGCTTAAACATTCTCTTCTGGGCATCAGTGAGAAGAATGCAAATAAGCATTCTGAGCATCATATGAATTTTATCCAGTTTAATAACTTTCCTTGCGCAGATGTTGTTAGTCTTCTTTTCCCTTCCTTTTTTTAGGGGGTGGTGGTGGTGGGGGCCTGCTGCATAACCTTGAAGCCTCAGTGAACTACAACCAGCAACATTTATTTTTGTTCTTATGGGTTTTGAGTTGGTTCAGTTCCTCTACTCATCTGGGCTTTGCTCATCTAGGCCAGGCTGAACTTCAAATCTCTGGCCAAGGTCCAGTCTGTTTTGTAAGTTTTTATTCTGGGGCTTGAGCTGAGCGGCAGTGGCTACCTGGGCATGTGGCTACATGTTCTTCTCATATAGGATCATAGGAGTATGAGAAGGGTGATTGGAAACATGCAGTGTCTCTTAAAGCTTTATCTGGGAATTGGCACACTGATACTTCCTCCCAGTTTTATTAGCCAAAGTAAATTATATGGCCACGCCTAAAACTAATGGGACCAGGAAATACACTGCTCCCACAGTGGGAGGCATTATAAAGTCACACAGCAGTGAACATGGGAGTATAATACTTTTTTTTTTTTAAACGTTTATTCATTTTTTGAGAGACAGAGTGTGAACAGGGGAGGAGCAGAGAGAGAGGGAGACACAGTATCTGAAGCAAGTCCAGGCTCCAACAGAGCCTAACGCAGGGCTCAAACTCACAAACCATGAGTTCATGACCTGAGCCAAAGTCGACCACTCAACTGACTGAACCACCTAGGTGCCCCATGGGTGTATAAGTCTAATGAGGGATTGAGTTTTACTCAATTGGGGAATGCTAATCTGCTGAGCCATAGGTATTATCCAAGGAATAAAGATGCATGAAACTGTCATGACCAAAGCAGACTTCTTCTTAGAGTGAGTAAATTAGGATTATGTAAGAGCATAATTGGGTACATTTTAATAATCTGATTAAAACCACAAGTGTTAAAACTAAATTAATGATATTTTATTTACTGCTTCCTCTGAGAAAGCAACGATGGTACTGTGTTCAACTCCTCCTCTCAGTGTCTGAAGACATTCCCTAAATTGCTTTAGTGATTCTTAGTACTGGTCTCTTGTGTAAATTGTAAAAAAGGGCTGAAATCCTTGTTCATGGTCAGTCTCAAATTGTTAACCAACTCTTATTCCTATTATTTCTCTAGAATTTAGCAAATACTAATTAGTCAATTTATACATCAGCTGTTACATGGATTTCATTAACAGCTAGAATATAGAATTGGTGAAAAGGTGAGGCATCTAAAATTACATTTAGAAACATCTAGGTCATCTAGGAACATATCAGGAACATTGTATGCATTGCCATAGAAAGAATTGTAGGTTTGTTTTTGTCCTTTAGAAAGTTTCCAGTGCTGGTAGAAAAATGATTTTGTAGACTTTGAAGAATCTTAGGTTTTAATGGGTAGGACAGTGTTTTCCTACTCAAATATACAACTCTTCCACAAGAAAAGGATATTTTCTGTGGAATCTTTCCTAAGATTCCATGGGGATATATTTTGGATAACATTGTTGTAGGCTGGATTTATTAGTTAGGATTAAGTTTAACTATATATGATAAAAAACTCAAGACCGGAGCACCTAGGTGGCTCAATCAGTTAAGCATCCAACTCTTGATTTCTGCTCAGGTCATGATCTTGTGGTTCATGAGTTCGAGCCCTGCATTGGGCTGTGTGCTAACAACATGGACCCTGCTTGGGATTCTCTCCTTCTTCTTTGCCCCTCCCCAGCTTGTGTCCCCACCCCACCCCCAATGAATAAATAGACATTAAAAAAAGAAAAAAAACCCTCAAGACAGTAGTGGCATATATATGGGAAAGAACTATAGAAAACAAAAATCTTTGGTGTTTTAAAGTGTGGCTCAGTCAGTTAAGCATCAGACTTTGGCTCTGGTCATGATCTCATGGTTCATGAGTTCAAGCCTTGCATCAGGCTCTGTGCTGACAGCTCTGAGACTGGAGCCTACTTCATATTCTGTGTCTCCCCCTCTCTTTGCCTTCCCCCTTCTCTGTCCCCCTCCCTCCCTCCCTCCCTCCCTCCCTCCCTCTCTCTCTCTGAAAAATAAATAAACATTAAAAAAATTAAAATGAAGCTAAATATATATTTGGACTTAAAAAAAAGAGCTCAGATTTTAATATAATGTGATTTGGCTAATCTAAGACTATTTATTTAAAATGGACCATAACGACTAAGGAAAAAAAATGCTGTCAATTGTAAAATACATTTCAATTTTAGAGATGTTAAAACATGGGAAAAGTGTGTCTTTGATAGTATTAATCTTTCTCATAACTGGTTTTTGCCTCCTCCCATTTCTCTCTAGCCAGTTGAAGGAATAATTATTGTATGTAATTGAGAAATGTTTGAACAGATGCAAATAAAAAAGGCAAAAATAATGTACCGTAGTAATAGTAATAATAGCACTTGTTAGCATCAGGGTTTTTTTAATTTTTTTTAAGTAGGCTCCATGTACAATGTGATACTTGCACTCACAACCCTGAGATTGAGAGCTCCATGCTCTAACGACGGAGCCAGCCAGGCACCCCAGCATCAGTTATATACCCAGTTAGTGTTTTCTTAGAAAGCTAAGCTAATTAGTTCAATTAAAATGTTGCTACTCTGTATCAGTTATCTATTGCTATATAACAGGCTACTTCAAAACCCAGTAGCTTAAAGTAACCATTTTTAATTGACATTTTTATTGAGATAATTGTGGATTCACATGCAGTTGTAAAAAAAAATAATGCAGAGAAATCTCACATATCTTTTGCCCATTTTCTCTCTGTGGTAAATTTTGCAAAACTATAGTGTAATATCACAGCCAGAATATTGGCTTTGACACAATCCACTGATCTTACTCAGATTTCATCAGTTTACCTGTACTTGGGTGTGTATGTGTGTTTGTGTTAGGTGTGAATAATTTTTTAAATTGTATTTAAATCCAAGTTAGTTAACATACAGTGTAAGGTCTGGACAGTTTTATCACCCGTGCTTTGTATATCCACCACCATAGTCAACAGGACTAACACTAAAAGTACCCTTCATACTGCTCTTTTGTAACCGTACCCCATACCCACCTCTCTCAGTGCTGATATTCCACTCTCCCTCCCATCCCTAACCCTTTGCAACCACTGTCTGTCATTTCTAAATTTTGTCTTTTCAGAAGTACTTGCTCATGGTTCTGTGGATCTGCCTTTGGAGCAGGGCTCAGTTGGGATGGTTTGTCTTTGCTGGACTCTACTCGCACTGGAGAATCCCAAATGGTCTCCTTCACGTGCCTGCAGCCTTGGTACTAGCTTTCAGTTAGTGTGTAAGTGCTCCTCCTCATAACCTCTCTCATACAGTGTCCTCTTCCATGGGGCCTCTATTTCCACATGGCCCTTTGTTTCTAGCAGAAGAGCTGGGACTTCCTTACATGTAAGCTCAGGGCTCTAAGAAAGCAAAAATTGGAAGCTGCCAGGTCTCTCTCAACCTAAGTCTGGAATTGACAGAACCTCACTTCTGTAAGCAGCCTCTCGGTTGGCGCAATCACAAGGGTAGCCCGGATTCAAGGTTGGGGGGGGGGGGTGCGGAATAGATGCCACCTCATAGTGGGAGGAGCAGCAGGTGTGTGCAGGAATCAGCGAGGCATTGTTGGTGGTCAGCTTTGCAGACAGTCTGCATGCTCCAAACAAGATAGTCAGGGTATAGGATTGATGGCACATGTGTGTGCTTGGATCTGTTGTAAGTGTTACCTTACTTCATTTTGAAATGTGAATTAGTTTGAATTCCATAAAAAGTACATAGAATGTAAGATTCATAGTTTTCGGCTGTTAATGCCTATTTCAAGTAGAACGTTGCAGGGCAAGTTGCCAGAGTTGAAGTTACCGACCAAATCTAAGGATTCTCAAGGGGCCTGTGGTATTTACAGAACAAGTGGTTGCTTGAAGTGGCTGTTAAGATGTTAGGAATGGTTCACCTCTCTTTTATTTTCCCAGGCTAGCTGTTTTCTTGTGATCATAAAATAGCAAGGGCTTGTATACATATTTCGGATTTCTATAATGCTGACTTTGAAAGACTATACAGATTTTCTTCTTTGTATTAAACTTTTTAGGTAAAGCATAAGGGTATTGTTTTTTAAGATAGTTTGACTTCATAGAAAAGATCTTTCAATAGGGAATAAAGTTGTAGGAGAAGAATTTGAAACCAGAAGAGCATTTTCTCTTGAGATTTTTTTTTTTTTTTTTTGACTGTGAAATGTTACTGTGCAAGCCTTTGTTTTGTTGTGAGAGCAGCGGTAGAGTGGGTCAAGGGTTAGGTCCTGGGCTTTTTGGGGAACAATTCTTGTTTGTCTGTTACACTGTAAGGAATAAGCGTTCATAGAATTTCTGGAATGACAGGTAACTAAAGGAACGTTGCCCAGTGAGAGTCACATGCTTAGAGAACCTTTAGTGAATCATGAGAATATGTAGACTTGTGGTTTTAAATATGGATATCAATTTTTCACTCTGAGTTGTAGAATAGTATGTTATTTGTTTGCGATTTTCCTTCCTGGTTTCCTTTTGAGTGATAACTGAGTTCACAGACATTTACTGTATACTGTATGTTGAGACACTTTGTTAGACATCATTAAAAGAAGGCTAGAACAGGGTACCTATTTTTCAGGAGGTTGTGGTCAACAAGGCAAATAAGATGCACATGAATAGCTGATATATAATACCAAGGTGATAACGTAGAAGTTCAACATGAGTTAGTGAAACACAGAATTACATTTGTTAATGAAATACAGAAAGGGAAACAAAAAGGTTTTATTGTTGGTTAAACTAGAGTAGTTCAAGACTTTCTGTAGTGCTTCTCAGATACTAGGGGTGAGAATAGCACAGCTGATTCCTGTTCACGTTGATAGAAAAGGAGAATGAATTTAAAATTGGAGAAGGCAGTATTGCCTAGATAGTGGACAGGAAGTGTCTTCCTTTGTTTTAGTAGACATTGCTAACTTCTTCTTTGGCAACATCCGTGGTCCAGTCCTCTTTTGCTTTCTACCTCCTGAATGTTAGTTGTTCACATGGAAGCTGTTCATGGTCCGTCTGTCTGTCTTCCCAGTAGTCTCTCAAAGAGTGCTTCAGAGGGCAGAATCCCTGCCACCCTCTCCTGCTCACCACCCACCTCAACCCCTGTCGGAGACAACCATGGAGCCTTCACGGACCCCTGAGCCCTCTCACCAGCCACGCTGTTGCTCCCTGTTAATCACGGCACAGTCAGCTTCAAACTGCTTAGCATACGTGATTGTGCTGTAGACATCAGGGAGCTACACCAGGAGTAAAAATGAATTGAAAGATTCTCATACTAGCCTGGTTGCCTGTTAGGAACTGAAGACTTTTGAAACTCTTCAGTGAGATTTCCTTTGTTTCTGCATTCCAGATTGTGGTTAACGTAAAACTAGTTCTAACTGTGAAGTCATTAGCTAGGAAGAATTTATAGACCGAATATTACAATTTTGGGAAGCAGTGATAATCATGTGAGATAAATGCTATCTGTTAGGATTAAAGGCAACTATAAGTGAAAGTGGTTAATCCTTGACACATGTGTATTGTGAGTCTTCAAAGATCAGTACTATGCAGATTTAACGGCACTCTCCTTATGTATATGTTAAGGTGAAATCTCAGTCCTGAGCGTTAGCCCCACATTTGCAGTCCACTGTAGTCATACAAAATAAAAGTGGATCTCACCACTGCAGTGTCTATCACTTGAAGCTCAGTATATGCAAAGCAGCACTCCTTTCCCCGTCCCAGCTCACATGCATCGTCTTCTCCTCCTTTGCTGCATATTACCATCCTGTCATTTACCCAGCTTCATTCCTATTTCTCTCTTGCTCCACCACACCAAGTCAGCTGCCAGACCGTGTCTGTTCTGCCTCTTACTATGTCCTTGGTATCCTTGGTATCAGCCTTCATTTAGGTATTTGCCTAGTGTATTCTAATAGCTCCTCTCTTTGGAGCTATTAGAATAGCTCCTCTCTCCTCTATGCTCTCTCCCTTTTTTAAGGCCTGTCATGGGCCACCTTCACTTATCTGGCCAACCTTGTTTTCCTGTATTTCCTCTCAGGGCCCCGTGGTCTACATGAGCTCCAAGTACTTACCAACACCCCACACTTCCTTGCCCTGTGCCATCATTCCTGTTGTACGCTTTGCTTCTGAATGTTCTTCTCCTTGCTGGATTCCAGATATCCAGGTCCCGCTTATCCTTTGAGAACGTTTCAAGTATTACCTCTGCAGAAGAGGCTAATTTGATCTCTGCAATTGGAAGTAGTCTTTTTCTCCTCTCCTGTACCTGTCTGTTCCTTTTATTGAAATATAATTCTCTCTGCCTCATTTAGAGTTATGTATGTACATTTTTATCTCCCCACTTAGATTGTAATCTTGAGGTCAGGAGCTGTGAGTTATCACCATATTCCCATAGTGCTGATGTGGTGCCTAAAGTAATCCCTTATACTTTGGAAGGGTTCAGTAAAACATCTGTTCAGTGCCCTGCTTTAAAAGTCTTCCTGTGCAGTTAGATCTCTGATATTAAATGGCAGTGTGGAAACAAGCTGCCCACTGTGTAGTATAGTGAGCTCTCAATTGCTGTGAGGGCAACCTTGAGTTCTCCCTTTGATTGTAAGGATTTCCAAGTAAAATAAATTTTTGTTTTTATTTCCATAAATGTGATGTTTCCAAGTAACTTGTTTTCTTTAAGAGCAGTCACACCGGTATTTTTCTTCCTCCACCACCTCCTCCTCCTCCTCCTCCTCTTCTTTTTTTTTTTTATGTTAGAGCCAGAAAATAACAGCATAAGGCAAAAACCACTTTCTCTAATCCTTTGGGAATTAATCAAATGTCATACTCCTTAGTATACTGCCAAAATATTGGTCATTAAAATCAAATTTTAGATAGTTGGTGCTTGCTTATTTTTAAGGTTGGCATATCTCCTGTTTTTATAAATGTTACCTTAAATGCTAACTTTACATGAATAAAATAGGAATAATGATATAACTTTGTCACAGGGTTATTTCGAGTATTAAATTGGCTAATTTATTTAAAGCACTTTGCACAGCACCCCACACATACTAAATGGTCAGTAAAACTAAGCAACTATATTACTATCAGGAATTTATAATTTGAGATTTTAGATTGTTGTTGGGGTAAAAGCAAGTGCTGCTGCTGGTTTTTATGTTTTGAACTGTGCAGAGTAGTTTCCTGGGAATTAGATTAGCCCTGAAATGTTATGTCAGCTGAGAATCTTGGTTTCTAGGTGACAGTACTGCTGGAGGAAAAAGGACTGGCTCTCCCTTCAGAGAAAAAAGCTTTCAGTGGGAATCCATAGTAGCTTTTTTTTGTTGTTGTTGTTATCTGATTCTTCCTTCCCAACTCTCAGATTAAAATGATAGATTAAAAATGGGTGGCTCAGGGGGCTCCCGGGTGGCTCAGTCGGTTGGGCCTCCGACTTCGGCTCACGTCATGATCTCACGGTTCCTGAGTTCAACCCCTGCGTCGGGCTCTGTGCTGACCAGCTCAGAGCCTGGAGCTTGTTTTGGGTTCTGTGTCTCCCTCTCTGTCTCTGCCCCACCCGTGCTCATGCTCCATTTCTCTCTCTCAAAAATAAACATGTAGGGGCGCCTAGGTGGTTCAGTTGGTTAAGCGTCCGACTTCGGCTCAGGTCATGATCTCTCCATCCATGAGTTAGAGCCCTGAGTTGGGTGCTGTGCTGACAGCTCTGAGCCTGAGCCTGGAGCCTGCTTCAGATTCTGTCTCTCTCTCTCTCTCTGCCCCTCCCCACTCACTCACACTCTCTCTCTCTCTCTCTCTCTCTCTCAAATAAATAAGTAAACATTTAAAAATAAACATTTTTTAAAAATTAATAATAAAAAATGGGTAAAAAAAATAAATCAAAAATGGGTAGTTCAGTCGGTTAAGCATCTTGATTTCTGCTCAGGTCATGATCTCCCCATTCATGAGATTGAGCCCCACATCTAGCTCTGCACTGACAGCTTAGGTTTCTCTCTCCCTCTCTCTCTGCCCCTCCTCCGCCTGCACATGTGCATGCTTGTGCTCTCTCTCAAAATAAATAAACATTTTTAAAAAATAAATAAAATGTTAGTGTAAAAGAGAATAGGGAGCCTCTGCAAAAATGATCAGGAACTACAGAACTTCAGAGGAAATGACTGCTTGAAGAGATGGGAGAAACGAGAAGCTTGTTTTGTTTTGTTTTTGTGTATTAAGCAAACACTGGTGGAAATAGTAAACTCCATAATAGGAAAGGAATACTGAATCAGAGGTACAGGTGATCCAACATGAATTCCCAAAGTATCCAGCCTCTCTCTCCCTTGCATAAACAGTGGGGCATATGCAGTGGGCATAATAAGTGAAATACAGAAATAGAGACGTGGAGGAATTTCTGCTAGAGGGGTGTGAGTAGGACCTAATTAAGTAGGAGCCATGGACAGTGAACACATTTTGCCTTTCTTAGAAGAAGAGTATGCTTAACTTGGGGGTGAGAGCTGGTCAAACCATCAAGCAGAACTGTATGTGGCTAGGCTTCCTTCTAGGGTCACAACAGAGTCTACATGATGGGATTTCTAGCTAAAATGGAGGAATACAGTGGTGTTTACACACACACACACACACACACACACACACACACACACAACCTTGGGATCAGTAATGACATTATTTTTCTTTGATAGCCGACTGGAGCTTAGAAGTCTACTCCTAATCAACATCCAATACCCCCCCTGTCCCCACCCCCACCCCACCATCTTCCCCATGTAGCCTTCCAATGTCAGTTGTTGGATGCTTCACGTTTCCAGTTACTCAGGCCAAACCGTAGTAGTCATCCTTAGCTTCTGTTTCTTTCATGCGTATCAGGAAATCCTGTAGACCTTATCTTCAGAATACAACTAGAAATCTGATTATTTCTCACCACTACCATGACTTTCACTTGGTAACAGCCACCATATATTGTCGTTTGCCAGGGCTAGCTACTACAGTAGTCTGTTTTCTCTGCTTTTGCCCTACCCCCTGTAATCTGTTCTCAGTATATCAGCCAGTCATCCCCTTTTTCCTCCACTTTTTAGAAAGTCAGATTTCTTAAAGTATAATTTACAAACAATAAAATTCACTTTTTAAGCATAGAGTTTTATGAATTTTGACAACACGTAGTCTTGTACCGACCACCATAATCAAGAAATAGAGGGAACATGAGTCAGGTTTCTACCTCAGTTGTTGCCTCCTAACTTTCTGTTTTGTTTTAAAATTTTTTTTTGTTTATTTTTATTCTTGAGAGAGAGAGACAGAGTCTGAGTGGGGAGGGGCAGAGAGAGAGAGGGAGCCAGAATCTGAAGCAGGATCCAGGCTCCGAGCTACCTGCGCAGAGCCCGACGTAGGGCTTGAACTCATGAACCTGCAAAATCATGACCTGAGCCGAAGTCGGACACTCAACCGACTGAGCCACCCAGGCGCCCCAGTGTGTCTCCTAAATTTCTAATTGCCCAAATAAATGGCTGTTTGCAGGAAGATAGAGGGAGGGAGAGAACACTTCAGTTGCCCCCCAAAAGTTCCCTCATGCTCTTTTGTAATCATTTTGTAATCAGTCCCTTCATCTGATCCCTGGTCCCTGGCAACAGGTTTCTTTCCTCTCTCTTTAGTTTTATGGTTTCTGGAATGTCTTATAAATGAAATCAGGTTTGTAGACTTTTTAGTCTAGCTTTCTTGACTTAGCATATATAGATCCATCAACATTTCATGTGTTAGTAGTTTGTATTTCTTTATTGCCGAGTCTACTCCACTGTGTAAAGGTTCCATAATTTGTTTATCCATTCACTAGTGGATGGACATTTAGATTGTCTCCCAGTTTTAACAGTTCTGAACAAAGCTGCTGTAAGCATTCACATTCAGGATTTTGTGTGGCTGTATATTTTCATTTCTCTTGGGTCATATGGTAACTTTTATATGAAACTGCCAAACTGTTGCTAAAGTGAGTACCATTTTGCATTCCCACTGGCAGTGTTTGCAGTTTCTGGTAGTAGCTCAGCTTCCTCAGAGCACTTGTTACGAACAATAACAAGTTGTAATCAGCTTGTTTTTAATTTGAACCATTGCAAAAGATGTATAGTTGTATCTTGATAGAAGTTTTAATTTTCTTTTTTTAATGTTTCTTTTTGTTATTCAATTTTGAGAGAGAGGGAGAGAGAACGAGCAGGGGAGGGGCAGAGAGAGAGACAGGGAGAGAGAGAACCCCAAGCAAATTCTGTGTTGTCAGTGCAGAGCCTGTCGTGGGGTTCAATCCCATGAACCAAAATCATGATCAGAGCCCAAATCAAGAGTCAGATACATAACTAAGGCATCCAGGTGCCCCAAGTTTTAATTTTCACTTCCTTAATGACTAGTGGTGGTTGAGCATCTCTTTATTTATTTGCCATCTGTATCTCTTGGTGAAGTGTCTCTTCTGATCTTTTGCTCAATTTTTTATATTGGGTTATCTGTTTTCTTACTGAATTGAGAGTGTCATTTATATATTGTGGTTAACCGTCCTTTATCTTATATGTATTCTGCAGAATTTTCTCCCAGTCCATTGCCTGACTTTTTATTTTCTTGACAGTGTCTTTAGAAGAGCAGTTTTTATTTTGATGAAGTCTGATTTACCAAATTCTCTTTTATGATTTCTGTGTTTTGTGTCTTAAGAAACCTTTACCTAACCCAGTGTCCATGAAGGTTTTTCTCCTCTCTTTTCTTCTAGAAGCTTTGTGGATTTCAGTTTTACATTTAAGTTTATGGCTCATTTTGAGTTACTTTTTATATCCAGTATGATGTTTTTGTTGGTTTGCATTTGGATGTCCAGAACACTTTGTTGAAAAAGACTGTTCCTTTCCACGTGGTATTTGTGTCTAAATATCAGTTGATCATAACTTTTCGATTTCTGGAATCTCTCTGTTCTGTAGAACAGTATGTATATTCTTCATCAGTATCACACAGTGAATAATGTAGTTTTAGAGTAAGTCTTGAAATCAGTTCATGTGAATCTTCCAACTTTTCTTCTCAAAATTGTTTTGGCTATTGTAGTTCCTTTGCTTCCATAAAAAGTTAGGGTTGGCTTGTTGATACCTATAGAAATTTTCTAATTATCAGTTTTATTGATTTCTGCTCTGTATTTTTTCCTTCCTTCTACTTGCTTTGCATTTCATTTTCTCTTTTTTTTCCCCTAGTTTCTGAAGGTGGAAGCTTAGGTCATTGATTTTTAAACCTTTTTCTTTTCTGATATAATAATTTAATGCTGTAGATTTCCCTCTATACACTGCTTTGGCTGCATTTTGCATATTTTAGTATTTTTTGTTTTCATCTTCATTCAGTTCAAGATACTTTCTAATATCCTATGTGATCTCTCATTTTGACCTATGGATTGTTTAGAAGTGTGTTGTTTATTTATTTTTTATTTTTTTATGTTTATTTTTGAGAGAGAGATAGAACGTGAGTGGGGGAGAGGCAGAGAGAGAGGAAGACACAGAATCCAAAGGAGGCTCCAGGCTCTGAGCTGTTAGCACAGAGCCTGACATGGGGCTTGAACTCAGCCATGTGATCATGACCTGAGCCATAGTCAGACACATAACCAACTCAGCCACCCAGGCACCCCTAATTTCCAAACATTGGAAATTTCACAGATTTTCTGTGGGTGATTTCTTCTAATTTAATCCCATTGTAGTTGGAGAATATATTTTATAGGATTTCAGTTCTTTTAAATTGCTTTTATGGCTTAGCTCGTAGCCTATCCAGGAAAATGGTCCGTGTGTGCTTTGTTTCTTGTTAGCACTCAGAACATGCATTTTGATACATCGTACAACTTAATGATCAGGGCTGAGGTTGGGGAACAAGCAGAGTTGAGGATCGTGAAATGGTTTAGAGCATGACCTCTGGATCTGGAGGCAGACTGCCTGGATTGGCTTGCTTAGCTCTGCTTCCTCCTTAGGCAATTAAAATTAGTTTGTCTCTCTGTGCTTCCATCTTTTCATCTCTAGAGCTGATAATAATAGTGCCTTCCTCAAATGGATGTTATGAACGTAAAATGAGTTGGATGTAAACAGCTAGTACAATGTCTAACACATAGTAAGAGCCCCCAAAATATTTGCTGTTGTTATTGTTACTGTTATTATATGACAGCAGTGTAATTTCTTGGTCTCACAGACCTGTCAGATAGGGCCTTGTTTGGTTGCCTGGATACTTTGTAAAGAATTACTCCCCTTTTAAAGGTTTTTCTCATATTTATTATTTATGAGAAGCCAAATAACACTTATTTGAGGGTTTGTGTCATGTGTATGTCGAGGAAAATGGAAAGTTTGGGAAATCTATATAACCCAAGCTTTTAAAACACTGTAATTTAAACTCTAAACAAGAATTTGACTCTTAGTCAACAGTTTCCTCTGAAAATATTCTTACAAGTAGCAGACATCTCCAATTATAAAAGAGTCCAGTACCCATTATAACTACTAACTAAAAATAGTCTTTCTTTGTGTGACTTTTAAATATTGACATTCATCTTATGAATGTCTCACTTTTTGTCAAGATTAATCAGAAAATTCATAACTGAATTAACCCAGGGCTTCTTGTTCTTGTTTCTGTTTCTAATAGGATATTTGTATTGTTCCCCCACCCCCACCCCCAGAGTCCTGGACAGTAGTTATTTGATCTGAATCTTTTTAGAGGAGCAGAAGTGGATTAATTCCAGCTAAAGACCTCAGTCACTGATTCTTTGCATGTATCTCTGAAAACAAACAAACAAACAAACAAACAGGGAATTAAATATTATTACTGAGGACAGAAGAGTCCTCTTTAGACCATGAGTTTTTGGAGTTATTTAGCACAGATTATTTTAGAGCTCCTGGCTCAAATAGTCTAGATTTGAATCCAGACTCTGTCACCTACTGATTTTGTACCATTGAACAAGTTCTTGAACATTTTTCTGTTCAGCAGTTTCATCCTTTTAATCTGGGGATAATAAAAGTTGCCTGTCTCATAGGGTGGTAATGAAAATTAAGTCATGAAACTAAAGTACCAAATAATGATACTTGGCACATAGTAAATGCTTAACAGTTATCATTTTCTATTATTATTGTGGTTATTATTTGTGTTTAGTTTCTGAATCAAGAGTTAGAGACCAGGTTTTTACCAGGCTTGTGTTGGAAAAAAGATTCCTTCTTTTAGAGCGGAGCTTCTTCAAGAGTGTGCTGTGGGACACAAAAGCTGCTCCAGAAAAAAAGGGGAGAAGTGGTATAAGTTTTGCCAGAAATATATAATGAGCTTCAGGAAGTTCTGTATTTAAAAAACAAAACAGTAGTCAAGTTTATTTCGTTTAGCTCAGCATTTAACAAACCTACTTGTCCATTACTACTTTTAGTCATGCACATCAGTTTAAATTGCCTAAGAAACTTATGTCCCATAGAATCTGGGAAACACTATTTAAGAGGTTGGTGTTACTAATACTGAAGTTTGCCAGATATTTTCCTATTATCACCCTTATATTTGTTTTACGACATTAGCTCAGCTGTGACCAATTTTATTAAGGTTCTGGCTTACCATTCCTGTTCCTTCTGAATCACTAACTAAATCCTCGTATAATCAAGGCAGTGGTGAAGTAGACAACTGCATTTCTCTTTCTACAAGGGGCTATGCTGTGCAAGCTCAGGAGTAGAAGTTGGGCTCCTGTCCAAATGAGGGTGGGATGGAGCTGAGAGGAACTTGGAATTCAAGTATAACCTTACAGTAAACATATGTTTATAATATTGGGAAAACAGCAACAAAGCTCTTTTTTTTTTTTTTTAATGTTTATTTATTTTTGAGAGAGAGAGCGCGCACGAGCATGGGAGGAGCAGAGAGAGGAGACACAGAGTCAGAAGCAGGCTCCAGGTTCTGAGCTGTCAGCACAGAGCCTGACATGGGGCTCGAACTCACAAACCGTGAAATCATGACCCGAGCCAAAGTTGGATGCTCAACTGACTGAGCCACCCAGATGCCCCAGCAGCAAAGCTATTTTTATCAGAGTTGGAAGACTTGTGTTTTACATGAATGTTGCACAATGAATTGCCTTTTACATTGAGTTGATAAATGTTGGCCATTTTTAACATGCTGTTGTAATTAGAACATTGTTTAGATTCTGAAGTCTCAGCACCGTTGGTCTTAGATTCCTTATAAAATCTATTGGAAATAGAGTAAAAGTAATGTTAAAACTTTCAGAACACTATAAGCTTTTACTTTGAAATCTGTTATTTGGAAACCTTACCCTTTACGACTGAATTGGAGGCAAATTAATGAATTACCTCCAGTTTAGTTGTCAGACAAATTAACGATGTTTTCCTATTGTGGACCTTCATCCATGGCCAGTCCTGGCGTCTGGTACATTAAATGTAAGTATGCCTTTTCCTCATACTCTGTAGTAATAGCTAGCTGATGCAGGTAAAAATCCAGTTGAATAAATTGGGTGGGTTCAAGTTGAAATAGGACATTAGCACCTGAAAATGTGGTAGTACAGCTAGAAGTGAAAAAGGATTGAGGGACTAAGTAGCCAAAAGGGAGTATACATATTCTCTAATGGGAGATACTGAAGAGTTTAACCTTAAGGAGGTTAAACATTTCTTCCCCTACTACAGTCACTCTACATAGCTTTGGGTCTCTGTGGAAAAAATTGGGCCCTGGGGCTGATCTTGATTTGTCTGCTAGAAAATGACAAGTAGCTGTATCTACAGTCAGTCCTTGAATATTTTCACTAATAGAGGAAAGCCTTTTCTTGGGAAATCCAAAATGGCCGCTATTCAGAGTAAACACAGTACTTTAGAGCTTCTGTACCCAAACTGTCTGGATTTGAATCTGGACTCTGTCACTTAATACTTTGTAACCTAAGCAAGATATTTCATTTCTATATTCCTTAGATTCCTTATATGTAAATTAGAGATAATAAAAGTTAACTATTTCCTAGGGTGGTAATGAGGATTAAATAACTATTACTCAGAATGAGCCAAATCTTTGGTAAATGTTAGCTCTTACCCCCTGTAGAATTATTAAAATAAATTTCCTTACTTTTCCCTTTTCATCATCTCTTAGCTGAAGAATATGTGATTCCCATTGAACAGTAAACTTATGTTATTAACATTCCATCTACCAGATCACTTCATTGAGAGCTTAACTCTATGAGATAGATGGTGTTATTATCACCCTCATTTTACAGATGACAACGTTGAAGAGTAGAGACGTTAAGTAACTTGCCCAAGGTTGCAGTTGGTAAAGGACAGGGTCAGGATTTGAACCCAGGACATCTGACTACAGAGTCTTTTGTCTTAACTGTAACAATCTCACAGTGCACTTCTCTGTACGCTCCATGTTTCATTGACCCAGCTCTCATAACTTTGTTAGGTGTTTATCCTCCTCAATTTCTGCATTTCCATCTTCTTACCATTTTATATTTCATCTTTTCTGCTTGAAATACCTCCATTTTTCAACCAGTCTTCTAGGAATCCTTCCCCAGTTCACCTTACCCAACTCTTCATATCTTTCTTTGGCATCTTTACCTGGCTGATTTCCACAGCACTTAGATACTCATTATTCTTTGAAGGGAATTCAAGTGTCCCTTTTTATATATTAATTCAGTATGAAGAGTTTCTAACATGAATTTTATAAAAGTACATGATTAATTTGAATTTAAGGAAATTTCTGCTTAAGATACTTCCAAGCCTACTCTTTTCTTTGAACCTGTTGTACTTTGTTCACTTCATACTGAATAACTGACTCTAGAAAATCACCTGTAATCTCTCCTAAATCAGCCTTCATCCTCATCTGCTTTTATGAGAGGTAATAACAGGGGTAATGGTTAGAAGTGTGGACCTTTGGAGCCATACTGTATTCACATCCTGTTTCTGCCACTTTTTTTTTTTTAGGTTTAGTTTTGAGAGAGAGAGACAAAACGTGAGTGGGGGAGGGACAAAGAGAGAGGGAGACAGAATCTGAAGCAGGCCGTAGGCTCTGAACTGTCAGTGCACAGGGCTTGAACTCGTGAACCACGAGATCATGACCTGAGCCAAAGTCGGACCCTTAACTGACTGAGCCACCTAGGCGCCCCCTGAAACTTTCTGTAGGACTTGGGGCAAATTCGTTAGCATCTGTCTCACAGCTCCAGTTTGCTCAGTACATATGCTCAGCATTTAATGTGATCTTTTTTCCCTCCTCTCTAAGTTCTCCCTGTAGTAATTCCTAATTTCCATTGTGCACTGTTCAGGATAATTGAAACCAAAGATTAAATACTGAGTGAAAACGTTTTGCCATCAAAAAAGTGAATCCAGTCCAGTACAGAGTCTAGGCTCTAGAAGATGAGATTTGAAATAGAGGAAATGGATTGGGGCTTTTGAAGACAAAAGATAGTAGAGTACCATGTTAAAAATTGGAGTGTCTAGGTATTGTAGGTTGCTGGGGCTTGTTGATGAATGAGGTAGGCATGGGGCCAGGAGATGGTCTGTGTCGAGGTTCTTCTGCCTTGGTTTGTGACTTCTGCCTCTGGTACTGATATGTGAGGTACCTGGACCTGGATTTTGGTGCCCAGTCAGATGTCTCCACTGTCAGGCTAAGTGGTCAGGTCACTGTCATATTATAGAAATTTTCACTCGTCTCTTCGTCATTCCCTTTGCCCAGTGTGTCACCAGATCTCCTTGGTATTTCTTTCAAAATATAGTTTGTAACTGTTTACTTCCTCCATTTCTACTTCTTATTAATCTGGGCTATAGGCCTGGGTTCTGTTTTTTTTTCTTTAAAAAAAATTTTTTTTAACATTTATTAATTTTTGAGAGACTGAGCATGAGCAGTGGAAGGCAGAGAGAGAGGGAAACACAATCCGAAGCAGGCTCCAGGCTCTGAGCTGTTAGCACAGAGCCCAATGCAGGGGCTTGAACCCACGAACCATGAGATCATGACCTGAGCCGAAGTCAGATGCTTAACCAACTGAGCCACCCAGGTACCCCTAGGCCTATATTCTTGTAAGAGTTTTAGTTCGTCTCCTTCATTCCAGTCTCATCTCTTCTGCCCCTTCCATCTACACTGGATATTTCTGTCTAGTTGATTTTCCAGAAATATTATTGTGTCATTTTTATGATTTTACTTCATTGATAATGGTAGTATTTCTAGATGAGATTAAAATTTCAGCAGATAAAATTCTACCGACAAACCTAGAATCTAAGTATACCATATTTTAACCTAATCACTAGATAGAAACTCATCTTCCAGTTAATCTCTTTGGAATTTCACTCTTCTGTGAGAGAAGATACTTGCTCCTAATGATACTATTCTCCCTGTGTACCTATGTCCTCTTCCCAGAGTTTGACTTTAGTAACAGAGATGTTCCTTTTGTGTTACTAAATATAATGACTGTACAATAGATTTAAGGTTTGTTTGTTTGATTGTTTATTTTGAGAGAGAGTGCACACACAGGGGCACACAAAAGTAAGGGAGGGACAGAGACTGGGAGAGAGAATCTCAAACCGGCTCCATGCTGTCAGCACACACCCCAAAGTGGGGTTCCATCCAGTGAGCCATGAGATATGACCTGAGCTGAAACTGAGAGTCAGATGTTTAACCGAGTCAGATGTTTAACCAATTGAGCTACTTCCATGCCCCTTGACTGCCCGATAGATTTAAGGTAGTATCATATAGGAGGACATACTATGGAAAAGGGACTGGGGGTCTGTTTACTCTTTAATGTTTGTTCAGCCCCATCTACAAATAAACTGTCTATTTTAAAAATCTATTACAGTAGCTGCTTAAAAATTTTTAAGCTGTCTTTTCAAATGAATTACAGTATGAGAGTTTGCTGCCATTTCCAGTGTGAAAAGGGGTCAATAACCAGAAAAATAACATTTAGTACCATTTAGTGCTGAATCAAGATCTCAACTGATGTGATTATATGACTAAATAAGACTTAAAATATATATGTAATTGTAACGTTGGTGCTTTAATTTTAAATGTATGTATGTATGTGAGAAAGAGCGTGAGCGTGTGCAAACTGGGGAGAGGGGCAGAGGAAGAGAAAGAGAGAGAGAGGGAGAGAATTTCAAGCAGGCTCCAAGCTCAGCATGGAGACCAACTTGGGGCTCAATCTCACAACCCTGGGATCACGACCTGAGTCAAAATCAAGAATCAGGGGCACCGGGGTGGCTCAGTCGGTTCAGTGTCCAACTTTGGCTCAGGTCATGATCTCACAGTCCGTGAGTTCAAGCCCCGTGTCAGGCTCTGTGCTGACAGCTCAGAGCCTGAAGCCTGTTTCAGATTCTGTGTCTCCCTCTCTCTGACCCTCCCCCATTCATGCTCTGTCTCTCTCTGTCTCAAAAATAAATAAACATTAAAAAAAAAAAGAATCAGACACTCAACCAGGCCACCCGGGAGCCTCATGATGTTGGTGCTTTTAAAAGTTTAAGAAAACCTTTGTCTTTAAATTTGGCTTTTTGAAAATAAATTCTACCATAGATGGGATGTTACGTTTAACTGAAGGATATAAGCTTTTAGCATATGGTTAAAAATAAATGAAAAAAATGTAGCCTATTCAGAAATCACAAGCACTTTCTTTTCTTAGCATATCCTCCTAAGATCCTAAACGCAGTTTTTATTTTTTATTTTTTTAATGTTTGTTTATTTATTTTGAGAGACCTTGCGTGTAGGAGTGGGGGGAGGGGCAGAGAGAGGAGAAAGGGAATCCCAGGCAGACTTCCACTGCACTGTCAGCACAGAGCCTGACACACGGCTTGATCTCACAAACCGAGATCATGACCTGAGCCAAAGTCAGTGGTTGGACACTTAACCAACTGAGCCACCCAGGCACCCCTAAATACAATTTTTTAAAATGTTAGTGTCATGGGGCGCCTGGGTGGCTCAGTCGGTTAAGCATCTGACTTTGGCTCAGGTCATGATCACAGCTTGTGGGTTCGAGCCCCGTGTCAGGCTCTGTGCTGACAGCTCAGAGCCTGGAGCCTGCTTCAGATTCTATGTCTCCCTCTCTATCTTCTCCCCCACTCGTGCTCTGTCTCTCTCTCAAAAATAAATAAACATTAAAAAATTTTTAAAAAATGTTAGTGTCATTTTAAAAATTCACATAAATGCAAAAATGTGAAATAGTCCCATTTTAAATAAAAGTGGTATTATGTGATATATTGGTCTTTAGCCTGCTTCCTCCTGTAACGGGTTTTCCATGCTGTTCTTTTAAAATTTCTTCATAGTGGAGTGAAGTATACAAAATACAATGACTATAGCAAAAGGAAAAAGGTTGATTAACCTCACTGTGTTTCAGTTACTTCATCTGCAAAAGCATTTTATGCACTACTTGACACACTACTCAACAGAAGATTGTTACTGTTTCGAGGAGGAGGGAGCCATCAGCCTATAGAGATGGTAACTGAACACATGACAGTAGACAGTGTCACACAAAGACAATGCGTGGAGTAAGAAGTGAGGGGGCACTGATGACAGAAGCCATGATGAGCAGAGGAGAAGGAGACTAAGAAGTTTTAGGAGCCAGAGGGATAGGAGGAAGTCCAGAAGAAAATCGTGGATGCTGGGACAAAATTGTTTTAAGAAAGAAAGCGATCGCTGTTTTCAGATCCTGCAAGGAGCCAGAGAGAGCATGTCAAGTAAGATACTGACTAAGGTTTATTGGATAAAACAATAAGATTGTTGCTGATCTTGGGGAGAGGGAGAGCATGTTCTATGGAGTACTGAGGGCAGAAGCCAGATTGTGTCAAGAAGACACTAGCAGAGGGGCACCTGGGTAGCTCAGTTGGTTAAGCATCTGACTCTTGGTTTTTGGCTCAGGTCACATTCTCGAGGTTTGCAAGTTTGAGCCCCGTGTCAGTCTCTGAGCACAGAGCCTGCCTGGGTTTCTCTCTCTGCCCCTCTTCTCGTTCTCTCTCTCCCTATCTCTCCTTCCCCTGCTCGTGCTCTCTCTCTCTCTCTCTCTCAAAATAAATAAACTAAAAAAACAAAAAAACAAAAAAACAAAAAAAAAAAAACCCTAGCAGAGACAGCAGTCCACCCCTGAGTCCCTAGAAGGTTTGACCTGGCCTGTTTAACCTTTCTGGTCTTTTTTCTTTTCACTACCTCGTACCAATCCCCCCACACCCCCCACCCCAGCAGATACTCTTGCGAGAGTGCATTGTAGCTCTTGCTCTCTCTCTCCCGCCCATGCGTGCTCCCTCACCTCTCTTTCTAGCCTAGCTGAGCTACTGGACTGTTGGTCATCTCTCAGTAGACCGTACTCTCACACAGGCCTCCAAGCTGAGCTTCTGCACTGATCCATATTATGGCTTAATTTGATAACCTTTTTACTTTTCTGTTCCTCATCAGACAGTTCTCAATGGGTGATATGGGGCTGGGTCTTTATCTCGGAGTGCCGCACTTATGAGAATACTAATTTAAATAGTCCTGCATGCAGTGATGCGTAAGATAGGATGGAGCAGTGACAGAAGCAGTTATTACCGTTAGAGCCTGTAACAGACGTTACATTTTGCAAGATAATGGGGAGATTTGTTTGGTCTTAGATGTGTTGAATTTGAGGTGATGCAAGTACCTCCATGGGCATTGGAGAGTTCTAACTGAAATTCGGTCTGTCTTAGAAATCCCCTTGTTCTGGGACATTCCTTTTGAACTTCTCTAGTTTATCTTGATAGCAGTAAAGGAGGCACTGTGACTTAGGTCGTCAGGCTTCTTTTTGCTTGTCCACAGAAGTCGATCTGTCATGAGGAGACGTTAGCTACCAGGAAATGACTAAATGTCAACCTGTAGCATCCAGTTTTATAAGTCATTGGAAAATCTTCTTAAAGTCCAAATTTTGGAATTGTGTGAATGCTTTCAAGACTTTGTTTACAGAATTATACATAAAGCTATTATATTGTCAGCATTAAATGGCAAAGAATAATCTTTTAATGAGACTCATGAAGTGAAAATCAATTTGCTGAATGTTTTTAAGAACAGTGTTAAAAAAATCCCCTTCTTTTTTTTTTAATTTTACTGTAAAATAAATATAAACATAAAAGCTAAACTGCTAACTTTTTAGAAGTTTATTTATTTTGAGAGAGCAAGCATGAGCAGGGGAGGGGTAGAGACAGTGGGAGAGAGAGAATGCCAGGCTGTCAGCGCAGAGCCCGACGTGGGGTTCAGACTCAAGAACCATGAGATGATGACCTGAATGAAATCAAGAGTCAGACACTTAACAACTGAGCCACCCAGGCGCCCCCAGTTTAACCATTTGTAAGTGTACAGTTCAGTGGCATTAAGTCCACTTACATAGGTTGGGCAACCATCACCTCTGTCCGTTTCTGGACCTTTTCATCATCCCAAACAGAATTCTGTACCCATTAAATAAGAATTCCCCATTTCACCTCCTTCTAGTCCTGGTAACCTCTATTTGACTTTCTCTATGAAATTACCTGTTCTAGGGCCCTCATGTGAGTGGAATCAAACACTATTTGTCCTTTTCTGTTGGACTTATTTCACTTAACGTAATGTTTCCAGAGTTCATCTGTGTTGTAGCACATATCAGCATTTCCTTCCTTTTTTAAGGCTGAGTAATACTCAGTTGTATGCATACACCACATTTTGTGTATCCATTCATTCACTGATGGACACTTTGGTTGCTTCCACCTTTAGGCTGTTGTGAATTGTGTTGCTGTGAACATGCGTACAAGTATCTCTCGAGTCCCTGCTTTCAGTTGTTTGGGGTATATACATAGGCCTTTCTAAGTTTTGTGGGCACATATCCTGAGAAAGTATTTAGACATTCAGGAGCAGTTTCTTTATGAAAGTTTCTTTATGAAGATTTCTTTATGAAATCTTGACCAGCATGTTAACACAAATTTTTGTAAGTTTTTAAGGAAATTTATTTAGTTCAAGTTCTAAAGCAGTCTTGGCTTGGCTAGTGATACAAAAATGTCTTCAAAAGCTGCATTATAATTTTCTTTTTTGAAAATGAGTCCCTTGGTCAAATGAAAATGCATAAACCACTTTATTCCAGCTTGTTTCTGTCTACTTTGAGAAAACCAGTTGCCTAGGTTTTTCCCTTGCCTTAAAAATGTATGTTACAGCCAGTACAGGGCTATTTCTGGCTGCTGGTGTTTTAACACAGGAGTCACAATTATGTTGCTGGGTGTGTGCTCAAATCACCAAAAAATGCACACGCTTTTGAAATTGTAATATGAGGATCTGTCTAAAAGAGTAATTCATAGGAAAGAATGGAAGCATCTTACCATGGAATCCTTCAGTGTGGGGTCCTCTTTCTGTTTCACTGGAACCCTGTAAATCCTCTCTTACCTATTGTAGGCAATAAAATGTGTCTGAAAACAAAATGACTACAGATCATCTTTACTGCCTTAGAGACTAATACCTTTCTTTCATAGGAATATGCTCAGTCCTCAGATTTTGCATCTCTGATGGAAATAATTTTTCACCGTGCTAGCTGGATAAAATAAAGCAGTAACATGGTGCATCTCATACATGTTTTTTTCCATAAAGTATTTGGTGCTAATGAAGAGACAGGAAGAATGAAAATTCTTCATTTCTAATCCAAAAATATTTTGATATTGGAAATCCACCCATATTCATGGTATGACTCAGAGATGTTCGTGACTCTTGCTAGACTACACACACACACGCACACGCACACGCACACCCCTCTTTGTGCAAAACAGGAAATAGTGCCTCCCTGACCAGATGGGGTTGGCTCAAAAATTGTCACCTTTGTGAAAAGAAAGGGTGTCCCTCCCACCAGGTGGCTGCATCCATCCTGTAGGACTCAAGGTTCTGCTCATCAAGCTTTGTGCCTGAAGTCCTGCTGCATCCTCCGGGAGGGAAGGGTAGGATGTATTTCAACATTCGTTGGCCCTCTTAGCTGGGTGGCCTTATTCAGTAACAACAATATACAATAAGGGTGAGCAAGCTTTTTCCATATAGGACCAGTTAGTAAATATTTTGGGCTATGTGAGCCATGTGGAGACTGACACAACTCTACTGCTCTGCCAGTGAAGCACCAGAGCAGCCATAAACGATACCTGAATGAATGAGCTTGGCTGTGTTTACTGGAATAGCAGTAGGCCATAGTTTGCCCCCTCCAGTACGTGGCAACCCATAGCACCTCCCATAGCACTTTATTTCTCTATTAGAATATTACATTCTGTCACGTTGTATGATGTGTCTTTCTTACTAGATCGTCACTTTCTTAAGTGACTATCTTTGTATCTTGGACATAAAGATTAATTTATTAAAATTTTAATAAGATTGTCTATTCCATTATTAAGTGTAGGATACATATGTGGTTTTTTTCCTTAAAATAATGGAAAAATGTGGAAGGGAATTGTGGATACTATAATGTCAGATATTTTAGATAAAAATACAAATGAAATCCTCTTTGAACATACTCTACCTTAAAGGGAAAGCTAGTATTGCTGAGGCCTGGAATGTAAGTCATGTTGTGCATTCCTATTTAAAGCCAAAAATCTTGCATAGCAAAATAATTTTAACTACTTCTTGGTGTTTTGTGATTTTAGAAGTTCATATGAGAAAACGCTAGGAATTTGTATAGCCAGGACCTGTGGGTAAGTGTATAAGGCAGCTGTTCTCAAAGTGTGGCCCACGAATCCCTCAGGGTTCCTCAGACCCTTTTAGGGGGGCTACCATTAAAGTTATTTGTCTTTTTCATTTTGATATTTTTTCCTTGTCTTTTTCATTTTGACATTTTTTCCTTATGGTGAAAAGCAGTGGTGGGTAAAAAAACCAAAAAACTCTGGGGCGCTTGGGTGGCTCAGTCGGTTAAGCGGCCGACTTCGGCTCAGGTCATGATCTCACGGTCCGTGAGTTCAAGCCCCGCGTCGGGCTCTGTGCTGACAGCTCACAGCCTGGAGCCTGTTTCAGATTCTGTGTCTCCCTTTCTCTCTGACCCTTCCCCGTTCATGCTCTGTCTCTCTCTGTCTCAAAAATAAATAAACGTTAAAAAAAATACAAAAAAAAAAAAAAAACAACAAAAAACTCTGCTGTGCGACATGAATCAAGGCAGTGGCACCAAACTGTACTAGTAATCATAATGTTCTTCATCACTGTGCACACACCGTTCATTTATTTATTTTTATTTTGGGGGACACCTTGGTGGCTCAGTCGGTTAAACCTCTGATTCTTGGTTTCAGCTCAGGTCATGATCTCGTGGTTTGTGGGTTCAAGCCCCGCATTGGGGCTCCATACCGATGGTGTGGAGCCTGCTTTCTCTCCCTCTCTCTCTCTGCCCCTCCCCTGCTCTTACTCTGTCTCTCTCTCTCTCAAAATAAATAAATAAATAAATAAATAAATAAATAAATAAATAAATAAATTTTTTAAATGTTTATTTATTTTTGAGAAAGTGCAAGTTGGGGAGGGACAGAGAGAGGGGGACAGAAGATCTGAAGCAGGCTTTGCACTGACAGCAGCCAGCTCAATGTGGAGCTTGAACTCACAGGCTGTGAGATCATGACCCAAGCCGAAGTTGGATGCTCAACCGACTGAGCCACCCACGTGCCCCTCACACACTACACTGTTTTGTTTTGTGTTTGTTTAAAAACAAAAAAACAGTTTCCCTTAGGGTGAAGCAGTGAAAATTACTTTTATTAAATCTCAATCCTTAAGAACACATTTTTAAATAATAAAATAGAAAGTTCTCAAGCATGTATGCTGTATACTAAGGTACCTGGTTTTCTTGAAAAAATACTTGTGCAGTCATTTGAGATGGTAGCTGAACTAGCTACTTTTTTCTTGGAATACTATTTTTACTTGAAGAATGACTAGTGGACAAACTAGAGTTATTCACGCTTTGATGTTTGGCAGTTTCTCAAAAATTAATGAAGTGAGCCCTGTCATTTAAAAAAAATAAACAGTCGTTTTGCCAGTAATACAATTTGGGTTTTTTGGTTTGTTTGTTTTTTGAGTATTAGTTCTCAGTGATTAGAGATTATTTATTTATTTTTTATTTTTTAAATGTGAAATTTATTGTCAAATTGGTTTCCATACAACACCCAGTACTCATCCCAACAGGTGCCCTCCTCAATACCCATCACCCACCCTCCCCTCACTCCCACCCCCGTCAACCCTCAGTTTGTTCTCAGTTTTTAAGAGTCTCTTATGGTTTTGGCTCCCTCCCTCTCTAACCTCTTTTTTTTTTTTTCCCTTCTCCCTCTTTCCCCCCCATGGTCTTCTGTTAAGTTTCTCAGGATCCACATAAGAGTGAAAACATATGGTATCTGTCTTTCTCTCTATGACTTATTTCACTTAGCAGAACACTCTCCAGTTCCATCCACGTTGCTACAAAAGGCCATATTTCCTTCTTTCTCATTGCCACGTAGTACTCCATTGTGTATATAAACCACAATTTCTTTATCCATTTATCAGTCGATGGACATTTAGGCTCTTTCCATAATTTGGCTATTGTTGAAAGTGCTGCTATAAACATTGGGGTACAAGTGCCCCTATGTATCAGCACTCCTGTATCCCTTGGGTAAATTCCTAGCCGTGCTATTGCTGGGTCATAGGGTCGATCTATTTTTAATTTTTTGAGGAACCTCCACACTGTTTACCAGTGATACGATTTGAACTTTTAAGTGAAAATTAGAATTTTGGAAAACTGTTATCATTAGTCTCAGGAATGATGTTAACAAATGTGGTTTTTCAGATACTGTGTAATGAAATGTGACCACATCTGGAAAAGCTGCATAACTCAGTGAACCAATATTTTCCAGATGACCAGTGCATGATGTTACAGAATCATTCATGGGTAAAGGATCCATTCAAAGTGTAGCATAATCCTTTGGATTTTAACATAATATATTTTTTAAAACACTTTACTGATACGGTTTCAGATTTCACATTGAAAATAACCTTTAAGAAATGACCACTTGCTGAAGTGCAGTGTAGCATTAAAGAAGAGTCTCCTCAGTTACCTAAAAATGTTATTATAATACCCCTCCCTTTTCCAGCTACCCATATGCGTCAGGCCAGATTTCCTTCTCCATAGCCTTCATAGTGTTCAACTAAAGCAACATATGGCAACAGACTGAATGCAGAAGCAGATATGAGAATCTGGTTGTCTTCTGTTTAAGCCAGACATTAAAGAGGTGTGTAGAAATGTAAGAGAATGCCCCTTGTCTCACTAAATTCTTTTTTGTTTTGGAAAATAGTTCTTTTTCCTTTAAAAAAAATTATGCTCATGTGTAATGGTTTTGTTACATTTAAATGAGTTAGTAAACGTTTTCATTTTTTCTCAGTTTTAATTTCCAGCAGCTGTTACCCATAGGAACAAAAGCTCTAAGGGGTCTTCCTTGTGTAAATAGTTTCAAGACCAAAAAGTTTGCAAAGTGCCAGTCTAGGGCACCAGACAGTGCTAGGTTGGAATATTAGTTGCTTGGTTTGTTGGGTGGACAAGAATGCTTTCATTGTATAGCTGGAAGGCTGACACATAGAACACATTATAGAACAGTACTCTCTGTGTCTCAGTTTGGCATGATTTTTAGCAGGATATGTGTTATAAGCACTTGCTGGTAAAGCAGCTAGAAATAGATGTTAGACTGTAGAGCAATTGCTAAATAAAATCCAGCATGGTTCTAAAAATCTTAGGGTGTAGAATATAATCTTACTGTATATGAGAGAACTTTCTGGTAGCTTCCTGTCTCTATTAAGGTTTGGGGGAATATGGTAAAAGAATTAGGGGGTTTTGTAATGACCATGTAAAATATCTCAACAGCTAACCTGTGCTAATACATCACTTGGCAAAGTCTCCTGAGTCTGTCTTCAGTACATTTGGCCAACTTGATTTTGGCCTATCTGAAAGGCATGTATTTAGTTTCTTTTTGCATTTCAGTAGTAGTTCCTTTGTTTCAGTCTAGAGTAAGTTCCTGTCTTTAATGTGCATTGAGTCTCGGGAAAAGACACCTCACTAGGAGAAGGTCCTGAGAGATGATACACATCTGCTTTTGGCTGTGGCAGAGCCTGAAGTGTGGGATAGGAAGAGACTGTGAAATAAGATTGTGGGCTTTGCTTTCCTAGAATTGGCCAGACTACCTACCCTTTTTCCCTGGAATACCTTTCCCTCTGCCTGCCCTACTCTGGTCGTACCCCAGAAGCCCAGACCCCAGTCTCTGCGGTAAAATTCTTGGGTCTTCGCATACTTGTGAAGTGTTTCTGATTCTTTACTTCTCTTTGCGGGCAAAGAGAATAATAGAGGTATGGATGAGGCCCTCTTCTCCCTATCGTTATCAGCAGTGAAAACCTTTATTAAACAATCTGTTTGATAATGAAAGAAAAGAGCTGTGGGTTAGACCCTAGAGCTGGCCAGTTTTTGTAAAAAATGACTCAAGAGAAGAATTTTCCCTTGGTTGATTAAACCAACCAGTGATGGAATGAGTTAAGTCACGGGAATAAAAGGCACAGCTTAAGGAATATTATCAAGGATATTATAATAGTTGTATGGTAACAGATGGTAGCTACACTTGTGGTGAACACAGCATAATGTATAAACTTGGGGAATCCCTATGTTGTACACCTGAAACTAATGTAATCTTGTGTGTCAACTCTACTCCAATGTAAAAAAATTTAATAACAGTTTTCAGTAGTCTGGAAACAGTGCTGCCTTTGTCAGCTAATTTGCCTATAAACATGCCAGTGATCGGCCAAACATGTTTATATGGTAATATTTATCATTTTTGGAGGAAAAACACAGTATAAAAACCTAGAGTCTTGAAAATAAAAATTAGCTGGGCCTTCAAGTTTGTCTAGGCCAAAAGAGGATTTTATAGAGACCAGGAAAATGTAGAAAGCTTGCCTACGGAAGATCAAATGGCTAGTTATAGAATAATTAAAGATAGAAACTGGAGCTTCCTGACTCCCAAGTTTGTCATCAGATGATCAAGTCAGTTTGAGAGATGGTGGAGTAAGTCTGCCTATGTTCAGAACTGCACCCGGCTCCTCAGCTCAATGGTGACAATCACACAGGTCCACAGTTTCCAAACCTCAAATTCTGAAAACCCAGAGTTTTTCTGTAATTCACATGGAAGCAAAACCTGACCCAAGCTGATGAAGCGGTTTCTAATCTTTATTTATCTTATTTAGTGTGGTTATTCATGTTTCACTACAGAAATATTAATATTTGATTATAGGGTACTTGCTGCTCTAGACCCCAGTGAGGGGGTTTTCTGCAACACATCTATCCTCAAGGTATTTTTTTGAATAAGGGGTTGCATACGTGTAGGACTTAATGTCATAGAATGGTTGTGAAAATTAAGCGCTCAGTAAAACGTTAGATGTTGCTCTTACCACCAAGAAAATCCCAGAAGCCCAATTTTGAACTATAACAGGGGCGTCTTCCTATACAAGTATACATCAGAGCAGTCATTAGAACTTTCTACATTGATGGAAATGTTCTTTATCTGGCCATTCAGTAGAGTAGTCATCAACTATTGGATACTTGAAATTCAACTAGTGTAACCAATGAACCAAATTTTTAATTTCATTTAAATTTAAATTGCCACATGTGGCTGGTGGCTAAGTGGCCATTTTAGTGCTAGTGGCTGCTATATTGGACAGTGCAGTTCTGTATTTGAGTTCCCGTTCCGTTTATTCTTTACTTTGCTATTTTTGTAATTATCTTATTATCTCTTTGTATTGATTAAGCTACATGATCCAGCAGATTATTTATTGGCTAACACAGCTGGTATGAGAGGGAGAACTTATGTTTCTATGTCCATCCTGGGCTTATCATCAGCTAAATAGGTGCTTTCTGTCTTCAGGGCTTTTTAAAGACTTAATAGTAAAATGTACATGTTTCAACGTAAACTTGACACGGGCAACCTCTAATGAAATAAACTTAAGGGGCGCCTGGGTGGCGCAGTCGGTTAAGCGTCCGACTTCAGCCAGGTCACGATCTCGCGGTCCGTGAGTTCGAGCCCCGCGTCAGGCTCTGGGCTGATGGCTCGGAGCCTGGAGCCTGTTTCCGATTCTGTGTCTCCCTCTCTCTCTGCCCCTCCCCCGTTCATGCTCTGTCTCTCTCTGTCCCAAAAATAAATAAAAAACGTTGAAAAAAAAATTTTTTTTTAAATTAAAAAAAAAAAAAAAGAAATAAATGATGCGTAGCGCATAATGTATCTATGCCAAGAAGTTCCTAAACTTAGAGATTGTAAGTAGCAGAAGGTTTTCTGGTGAATGTGGAAAAAGAAAAACTTCATTGTCAAGTTGTCTTAGGATAGCAGGATGTTCTAACATGTTCAGTGTTAGTGACAAAATGTGCTAGCATGTTCACATTTCTTAAGCAGATGTTATTTTGCAAAAATGATTTCCATACACATTTTAAATGTAATAGTATGTATAATATCAATGTTTTTGATAGGCTCTAGGCTAGACAAGAATTGTTTTTAAATTTTTAATGTTTTATTTTTGCAAGAGAGACCGACAGAGTGTGGGGGGGTGGTGAAGGGAGGAGGGGCAGAGAGAGAGAGAGAGGGAGACACAGAATCCGAAGCAGGCTCCAGGCTCTATGCTGTCAGCACAGAGCCAGACGTGGGGCTCGAACTCATGAACTGCGAGATCATGACCTGAGCCGAAGTCAGAGGCTTAACGGACTGAGCCATCCAGGCACCCCAAGACAGGAGCTAGGGTGCATCGGCGAGAGTAAAGATGCAGCTCTTCCTAATATTTTTCACAGGATATTTGACTGTTCAGTATCATGATGTGGATGTTATCTTTACCTGTGGGATTCCATGGTTGCCTTTGAAAAAAGGGCAATGGAAACATTCCTGTCTTCACTAAATCTTAAATTGACGAAAAAGAACAGCATAGGCGGAGGCATCCCCATGTGTTTCTGTTGAGGTTAGAAACAACAAACTATACCCTCCTAATTCAGGAGGTCAAGTGAGGTGAAAAAGTGTGGTATGCTGTTGTTAATAACTCAGAAATGAGAATTTTTAGACAATGTGTATATGGTTAAAAGTTGCGTTTATTGAACCTAGGTGATTTCTCTTAAAAAAAGAAAGAGTACAGTTTAAATTATCAGGTTTTCCATGTCTTAATTTTATAGCAAAAGGCCAATAAATTAAGGCAGTAGAAAAGAATAGCCCCTGTTACATAGTTGAGTTTGAAAAAAGAGCCAAGTTACAGAAGGACACGAAGTGTGTATCCGTTTTTATGGTGTGTATACATTCTGCATACACACTTGATGTGGAAGGATACACATACCAAATTGTAAACAGCGTCTGCTCCTAGGGAATGGGCATGTGGACAAGGGGGAGGGGCACGGCACTGGTACTTTTGCTTCTTACCTGTTATTTGGATTTTTACAATGAACATGAATTATTTTTGTAATTTTTGAAAAATAAAATTGATACTATTTTTAAAATGCTAAAATTGGCTAAAATTAATTTTAAACCATATTCTGCATAATAAATTCTTGGTGTTAAAAAGCTTTTTGTAAAACTTCCAGGGCGCTTGGGGGGCTTAGTCGGTTAAGGGTTGACTTCGGCTCGGGGCATCACCTTAACAGTCGTGAGTCTGAGCCCCGCGTGTCAGCCCCACTGATAGCACAGAGCGCACTTCAGATACCGTGTACCCCTTTCTCTCTGCCCTTACCCTGCTTGCATGCACGCACACTCTTTTTCTCTCAAAAATAAATATTTTTTTTAAAGCTTTTTGTAAAACTTCCATAATGATAATTTGAGTTGAAAATATATGACATTTCAAAAAGTTTTATTATAAGGGTGCCTGGGTGGCTCAGTAGGTTCAGTGTCCGATTCTTGATTTCGGCTCAGGTCATGATCTCATGGTTGGTGAGGTAGAGCCCCATATCGGGCTCCGCACTGACGACGTGGAACCTGCTTGGGACTCTCTCTCACTCCCTCTCTCTCTCTGCCCCTCCTGCCCCCCCCCCCAATAAAACAAACAAAAAAAGTTTTATTATAAATTGTGGACTAGATTTGGAGTCAGCTTTTACCAGATTTTCTTGTATAGATTTGGAAAATAAAACTGTTCAGGCTAGAAGAAACCATTTCCTGAAACGCCGTGTTTCGTTCTACAGTGGGTAGCAGGCTTATTGGCTGGTCGACCTGCTCAGCCTCTTCAGAAGGTATTTTGCATATGGTCAAACCCTTGCCTTGAAAAAGACTGAAGAAAGTCAGTGACTACAAGATGGTCAGCCACACAGACAAGAACACAGCCCAGAGGATGTGTGGAAGACAAGAGCTGGTTTAATAACAGTTGAACCCCAGACTTCTAGAAGTCTTCAGTGATGAGTCTCTGGAGGGCCTCCATTGATGTGAGAGATGTAGCAAAAGGAATATACAGTAGTATGAGATCTTAAGACACTGAGTTTGGGAAGTTTAGACTCTAATCTACCTTTTAGGTAATGACAATGTGCTTCAGAATATACAGGATATGAAAAAGCCAAGTCATCCAAGTAATACACCAGCAAAAGAAAGGTTTCTTAAAAGAAAAAAAAAAAAAAAGGCTCCCTTTGTTTTTTGTAGCTCTGGAGTTGGAAAAAATGTTTAAATTCTTTTAACAATGCTTATACTAGCCTTTAATCATGTGAAAAGCCGCTTAAGCTCACTTTTAATCAATTTTAAATTTTAATTATGTCAGAAAATTAATGCAAATGAAAACCATATCGAGATACCAATTTTCATGTTTCAGATTGGTAAAAAGTCAAAAATTATACAACATTCACTGTTGATAAGGCTTTGGAAAAGAGGAACCCTAATCTGTTACTGGTGAGAATGCAAAATGATAGAACTTCTCTGGAGGGCAGTTTGGCAACATCTATCCAAATTGCAAGTACATTTCCTCTGTGATCCAGCAGTCTCACTTTTAGGACCTTTGTTCTGCACAGACGTGTCATTTCATGTGTGCGTTGCAGGTACAATTTATAAGGCTCTTTATTACACAATTGTGGGTAACAGAATTTTTGGAAACAACCACAGTGTCCATCTAAAAGGAATTTTTTTTAAAAACAAAAACTGTTTTTCAGTGTGTCCACACAATAGAAATCTATGTAGATGTTTAAAGAAAATAAAAATAAAGAAGAGAAACTCTGCACATACTGATATAGGAAGATCTCTAGGTTATGTTGTAAAAGGAGGGTGGGGGGAGTACGGAGTGTTAATCTTTTGTGTGAGAAATGGTGAGAAATAATATGTGTTGATACTATATGTTCTAGAACGCTGTACAAGAAACCAGTAAAAGTGGTTATCTAAAGAGGACCTGGGGGGAACTAGATGGGAGTACGACTTCCTGGTTGTATACCTTTTGGTATATATAGTTTTGATTTTGGTACCATATGATAATCACTGAGGCTTTATCTTTGGTACGGTAATGGTAGATATCTTGGCATATCTTAAATTGGGAGTGGATGTTGTAAGCATCATGTGGTATACGGAGGTGGGATTTTTACATTGATGTCATTTAACATCCTATGAGTGTTAACTAATAATAGCTGTGAACCTACACATGTATTCTTTATGTTAAACTAGCAGGTCTCATTTTAGTTATGTTATTTTGTTAATGCTAATTTACACCTTTTTTGTTTTTTTAACTTAAAGACAATAATGAAACTTAGTGAGATCGAACTCCACCATACTGTAAACTCCATGAGGACTTGCTGCCATGTGATTTAACTTTTTTTTTTTTTTTTCTCATTTCTCTAGGGCCTATTCCCTGGTGGATTCCAGTCAAGTGTCTACATTTCTGATTTCCATTCTACTTATAGTCTATGGTAGTTTCAGGTAAGATGCTCTCAGGATGGGACAAATTTCAGTTGGAGGTGGAGGCAGCATTGTGCGGGAAGTGTGAAAACTTGCTGCTCTGTGAAGGGAAACGTGACTTTGACAAGAATCGAGTTAGAGTGGGATAATTCTGAAATTTATGCTTTGGTTGGCTGCTGGTAAAACACTTCATTTTAATGCAAACATGTAAATATTGCTTGAAAATTAAAATTTAAAATTGCTTAAATTCTGGTTCTGAAAGTAATGATTCCCATAAGTGTACTCATTGAAAAGATCAAGGAGAGAAGCCTTGACAACGATTCTACAGTCTCAAAGGGAACAGCAAGTTTTTCTTAATGCAAAGGCATTGACTTAGGTTGAGTCACATGGAGCAATTGCCAAGATTTCATATGGTTCGGCCTACTGTTATTAGGATCGTGCCCAGTATCATTCCCCAAGTATTCTGTCTACTGACCTTGGAAATGCTGAGACTGGATCCTCTTGAAATTCCTGTCCTAAGCAGGCAGCCATAGGAATACAAAGGAAAGTCAGGAAGCTAGATACTCCCTTCTTTTCACACTCCTTACTTGAGGGAGGAGCTTTAGTGGTTATGTAACACAGATGTCTTGTGGCTTATATATTTACAAATGGAGGCTGGATGATAATTTTTAAATTGAGAACTTGAAAGGGGGTGACTGATAAATAATCAGGCATAAGAATTTTGAACTGTCCAGTTATTATATCTGGATTTGAATGAGTACTTGGTAAAATCAGACCTCCAGGCTTTATCGCAATACTGGGTAGAACAAGTAAAATACATTGATAATTCCAGAATCAGCTGATGAAAGTTTTAATCATTGAGATTTCTGCCGAGAGCCCTAGGTTCACAACCACTCTGAGAAAGCCTTAATCAAGCCAGAGCAATTTAGAACCTTATCAACATAATCTTGATATTTTGTTATCTGTCCTTTGGATGAGTTTCTGATTTTTTCTCTTTGAGTATATCATGTATCAATATTTCAAAAAACTTTGTAATTAAAACCAAAATCTTTTAGACTCAAAATTTGAATACTTACTTTCATCAGTAGAAATGACTTTTTGTTTGGCGTGTATTTATATACGGTGTACGTTTTCGTAATTTAACTCATTTATATTCTGATTATTTGTACATAACAAAAAATATTTTCCTTGATCTTCTTCATACTAATTTTTAGTAATTTGATATTTCTTTGTGTTACTACTCTTATTCTACTATTGTTGGACATGTAGATGGTTAAAGTGACCATCTTTTTATTTTTATGTGTTCTGTGGCTGGTTGAATTATATCCTTAAGTCAAATATCTGAAAGTTGAAATACTTTGCCAGAGAGTATGAGCTGGCTATTACTACATACATATTGCCATATTGTTTTCCAGAATGGTGATAGCAATTATACAATTGGACAAATTTTAAATAAAATTCTATGTAATAAGTATACCATGGAATTACCTCATATAGATGGAAAGGATTTCTCCAGTCAACCTTCGTATTTTACAAATAGGGAAACTGAAGCCCAACAAGATGAAGTAACTTGACAAAGATTACACAACTAGTTGGTAACAGACTCTGGATTGGAACCCAGCTCCTGATGCTTCTGGTCCAATACCTTATGTCTTTTATACTTCAGTGCATTTCTGCAAAAAGTAAATCATGATGCCTTTAATTACACATTTAAATTGACCTCAAAAATAAAAATAAATAAATTGACCTCACTGAATAAGTTTGAAAGTGTTTTCTTCTGTTTCCTGGAAAAGATTGTGCAAAATTTTGTTATTTCTTCTTTGTGTATTTGATAGAACTCACCAGTTAAGCCATCTAAAGTTGGGCTTTTCTTTGTGGGAAAAGATTGTTTCTGTTTTTTCCTACTTTTTCACTACTTTTGTTTTAAGTATTGGTAAGGGCTTAAAAATTTTTTTCATTGTGATAAAATATACATAACAATTTACTATCTTAACCATTTTGAAGTATACAGTTCAGTAGCAGATTTGAGGGTTTTTTAATACCCATTATTGTACTTTTATTTTTTATTATTTTTTTATGTTGATTTTTTTTTTGAGAGAGAGAGACACAGAATCCGAAGCAGACTCCAGGCTCTGAATTGTTAGCACAGAGCCCAGCGCAGGGCACGAACACACCAACAGTGAGATCATGACCAGGAGCTGTCCATTATTTTACTTTTATTATGACTGTTTTAGTACTTGGGTGTGAAATGATACCTCATTGTGGCTTTGATTGCATTTCCCCAATAATTCCAATTAAAATGTTGAAAAGATGTTGGGCATCTTTTCATGTGCTTATTGGCCACGTACTTTTCTTCTTTGGTGAAATGTCTATTCAGATCTTTGGCCATTTTTAAATTGGGTTATTTTTGTTATACTGAATTGTAACAGTTCTTTAAATATTCTGGATACAAGTTCTCTGTCAGTCGTAGGATTTGCAAATGTTTCCTCCCGGTCTCTGGTTTGCCTTTTCATTTTCTTCATACTGTCTTTCAAAGTATAAATGTCTTGGGGCACCTGGGTGGCTCAGTCGGTTAAGCATCTGACTTTGGCTCAGGTCACGATCTCATGGCTCATGGGTTTGAGCCCCGCATCAGGCTCTGTGAGTGCTGATAACTCAGAGCCTGGAACCTGCTTCAGATTCGGTATCTCCCTCTCTTTCCACCTCTCCCTCACTTGCGCTGTCTCTCTCAAAAATAAACATTTAAAAAATCAAAGTGTGAACATCTTTGATTCTGATAAAGTGAACCCTACCAATTTTTTGTTTGATGGATCATGTTTTGTGGTATTGTAGCAAAAAAGTCTTTTCCTAATCCACAGACACAAAGAGTTTCTCGTATTTTCTTTAAGAAGTTTTCTAGTTTTACTGCTTACATTTAAGTCCATGATTCATGTGAGTTAATTTTTCTGTGTGGCATGAAGTACAAATAACTCTAAATTCATCTTATGAACATGGCTGTCCAGTTGTGCCGGCACCGTTTGTTGAAAAGGCTGTCCTTCACCCCATCGAATTGCCTCGGCACCACTGGGAAAACACGGTTGACCATAAATGGAAGGATTCATCACTGGATTCCCATTTCTGTGCTTTGGTCTATAGGTCTTTTCTTAGGCCAGTACCACAGGTCTTGATTGCTGTAGCTTTTATAGTAAGTGTTGAACTCCAGTAGTGTAAGTCTTACAACTTAGTTCTTTTTCAAAATTCCAAATACTCTAGGTCTTTTGGATTTCCATAAAAATTTATATTTAACTGGTCAGTTTCTACCAAAAAAACATTCTGCTGGAGGTTTGCACGTATTGTGGATCTACAGATCAATCCAAGAAGAACCGCTGTCTTCATAATAGTGAATCTTCTAGTTCAGGACCTGAAATGTCTCTCCATTTATTTAGATCTTTAGTTTTACTTAGTAATGCTCTGTAATTTTCGTGTACAATGCTTGTACTTCTTTTGTCAAGTATTTCATTCTTTTGATGTTCCTGAGTATTTCCAGTGTTCCTAAGTACTCCTTTTTTCTTGGATTCATTTTTGGATTTTTCATTGCTAAGCATGTAGAAGTGCAGTTGACTTTTTGTATATTGATGTGGTATCCTGTAGCTTTGATGAACTCATTTGTTAGTGCTAGTAGTTTTTTTGTGTACAGACTCCTTAGGGTTTTTACACACAGGATAACATGGTCTGCAAATAAAGATGGTTTTGCTTCTTTTCATATCTGAATGCCTTTAATTTTTCCTCCTCCTCCTCTTTTCCCCCTTCTTGTATAGGATAGAACCTCCAGTACAGTGTTGAATAGAAAGAGACAAGAGCACACATCCTTCTTTACCTTGTTCCTGATCTTCAGGAGAGAGCATTTAATTGTTCACCATTAAGTATAGTGTTTGCTGTAGGTTTTCATAAATGCTGTTTATCAGGTTGAGGAGATTTCCTTCTGTTTCTAGTTTGTGGAAAGTTTTTGTCATGAATGGATTTTGTCACATATATATCATGTGTATGTACATATATATGATGTATGTATATATATTTAAAGAAGATACAGAATGAATTAGTAGATCATTCTTGTCACAAGAGCATGAGGACCAAGGTAGCTGGAAGACACATATGGCTTATTTTTTTTACGTTTATTTTATTTATTTTGAGAGAGAGAGAGAGCGCGCACATGTACATGCCACGGCACACACGCAGGCCAGCAGGGGAGGGTCAGGTGGAGAGGGAGAGAATGAATTCCAAGCAGGCTCCACACTCTGCACTGAGCCTGATGTGAGGCTCATTCTCACGACTGTGAGATCATGACCTGAGTCAAAATCAAATCAGGAGTCGGAGGCTTAACCAACTAAGCCACCCAGGTGCCCCTGGTCATATATTTTTATTACATATATATATGTATCATATATCATATATACAATTATATATATTTATATATATGATTTGTGTCTGTATTCATGAGGGATATTGGTCTGTACTTATTATGTCTTCTTATGACTTTGGTACTTGGAAAATATTGGCCTCATTGAATGAGTTGGAAAGTGTTTCGTCTATTCCTTGAAAAGATTGTGTAGAACTGTATTGTTTCTTCAAGTATTTGATAGAGTTTAACTGTCTAAAGCTAGGCTTTTCTTTGTGGGAAAATTTTTTTGGTTTTGTTTTTTTTCCTGCTTGGCTCACTAGTTTATTCCTTCCCCATCCCCCGCCCCGCCCCCTTTTTTAAGTGTTGGTAAGGTGTGGGGTTTTTTTAACAGCTTTATTGAGATATATATATAGTGTAAAATTCTTCTATGTAAAGTGTACAATTCAGTGGTTTTAGTATGTCTACAAAGTTGTGCAATTATCACCAATTTTAGAGCAATTTTATTATACCAAAGGAAACCTTGTACCCATTAGTAGTCATTACGCTTTGCTCTCTCTCTTGCTCTAGCCAACTACTAATCTGTTTTCTGTCTTTTATATAGATATGCCTATCCTGGAAATTTCAATTTAAGTAGAATGTTACAGTACGTGACCTTTTGTGACTGGCTTCTTTCCCTTAGCATAATGTTTTAAAGTTTATTCACGTTGTAGCATGTGTCAGTGCTTCATTCCTTTCTGTTGCCCGATAATACTCTCTTTTGCTAATCCACGCATCGATAGACATTTATGTTTCCACATTGGGCTGCTATGAATATTCATGTACAAGTTTGTGTGGGGACATAAGTCATCATTTCTCTTGAGTAGATACCTATGACTGGAATTGCTGGGTCATATGGTAACTCTATTTTTTTTAACATTTGGAGAAACTGCCACTGTTTTTCAGAGGAGCTTCATCATTTTACATTGCTAAGGCTCCAATTTCTGTTATTATCTGTTTTGATTATAGATACTGTATTCTGTTTTGGTGGATATGAAGTGTATTTCGCTGTGGTTTTGATTTGCATTTCCTTAGTGGCTCATGATGTTGAGCATCTTTTCATGCTTATTTACCATATGTGTGTCCTCTTTAGTGAAGTGTCTATTCAAATCTTTTACCCATTTTAAAATTATATTGTCTTCTTATTACTGATTTGAGAATTCTTTATATATTGTGGGTACAAGTCCTTTATCAGATAAATGCTTGCAAAGAGTTTCTCTTGGCCTGTGGGTTTGTCTTTTCACTTTCTGTATGTTTACAATTTTTATATTTTCCTGATAGAGTGAGATAAAATATCACTCTTTAGCAACAATTTTTGTCTTAAAAGTCTTAAACTGTCTGATGTTAGTATAACCATTCCAGCTCTCTTATGGTTGTGTGTGGGAAGATTTTTAATTACTAATTTTATTTCTTCTTATACGTCTACTTGGATTTTCTGTTTCTTCTTGAATCAGTTTTGGTAATTTGTGTCTTTCTAGGTTTTGTGCATCTTTTCTAAATGATCTCATTTATTGGCATTAGCTTGTTCACATTGCCCATGTATAATTAATTTTTATTGGTTCGTAGTAATGTTCCCTCTTTCATTTTTTTATTGTAGTCACTTGTATCTTGTTTTTGTTTTTGATTTTTTTTCCCTTGGTCAGTCTAGCTGAAGGCTCTCAATTTTGATCTTTTCAAAGAAACAACTTTTGGTTTCATTAATTTTTCTTTATTTTTTTTTTCTATTTTCTAATTTCATTGATTTCTACTTTAATTTTTATTATTTTCTTCCTTCTGCTTGCTTTGGGTTTAGTTTATGCTCCTTTTCCTAGTTCCTTAAGGTGAAAGCTGAAGTTAGTGATTTGAAACCTTTCTTCTTTTTTAAGTTAGGCAATTAAAGCTGCAAATTTCCCTCTAAGCATTGCTTTAACTGCATCCCATACATTTTATTATGTTGTATTTTCATATCATTCAATTAAAGATACTTTGTAATTTCCCTGGTGATTTTTTCTTTGACCCATGGGTTCTTTATAAGGATATTGGTTACTTTCCTACTATTGGGGGATATCTCAAAATTCTCTCTTTGAAAGGAATTTTAAGAGCCTAATTCAATTCCATTGTGGTCAGAGAGATACTTTTTATGATTTCAGTCCTTTTAAATTTATTGAGACTTGTTTTATGGCCTAGCATATGATCTGTCCTGAAGAATGTTCCATGTGCAATTAAAAATCAGCCTTCAACAGAGGGTTGAGAGCAGGAAGTGCCATAATCTGGTTTGTGTTTTAGAAAGATTGTTCTGGATTCTCTATGAGAAATAGCTTGTTGGGTAAAGGGAGAAAGTGACATAAAGGAAGCAGTGCCCTAGTACAGACAAGAAATGATGATGGCTTTAATGTTTTGTTTGGGTTTTTTAATGTTTTTGAGAGAGAGAGAGGGAGAACAAGTGGGGGAGGGACAGAGAGAAAGAGAGACACAGAATCTGAAGCAGGCTCTAAGCTCCGAGCGGTCAGCACAGAGCCCGATGCAGGGCTCAAACTCAAACCGTGAGATCATGAACTGAGCTGAAGTCAGATGCTTAACTGACTGAGCCACCCACGAGCCCCAAGAAATGATGGTGGCTTTAACTAGGTTAATAGTGGTGGAGTGAAATGTCAGTGGGTTTAGGACATGATTGCTGATAGAATGGATAGTGTGTGTGTGAGAGGAGGCAAGGAAGCCTCCAAGGTGTATGGCCTAAACAACTGGATCCAACGATGGTGCAGTTTCTGAGATGGAAGGCTCTGTAAAAGAAGCTGGTTTTTCATAGAAACTTGATCTACAAAGCAGATACAATTTGTCAAGAGACTGATGTTCGTTCTAGTTTGGCTCTTCCCAAACTGTTTAATTTGGGGTAAATTAAACTCAACCTCCGCAGACCCCATCTGGAAGATTGTTACTTGATTATTTACAAATATTACTATAATTTATAACAATAATAGTGTCATATTAACTATATTCTGACTGTAATGCTATCTCTCTTTAAGCTTCCAGAGGGAGTTGTAAGTATATTTTAGTAGTGCTTAACCAAACATATTTTTACAATAAAATTTCACATCTCTTTGTTTCTAAGTATTTAATAAGCAATACTGTAATTATTGCTTTGGTAGATCAAAACTTGTCAAGTGTTAGCAGTTTCATGTAGTTCAACCTGATAGATTCTTTTTACTCATTGACCTAGGGTCGCGTAAGGGTGTTTATGCCTCTTCTCAAACACATCTCTTTGTGATAATAGAAGTGAGAATTGAAATATGAGGTAAAATCAGTAGCAAAGTAATTTCCTTGATTTTTGCTTTCACATAAACGCAGGATAGCTGGTTGAAGAACTGGCCTGTGACTTATTTCAACATAGATTCCTTGATGAAAATATTTACAGAGACTTCACCGTTGATGCGTAGCCAGTTGGGTACCCTGTGGGTTCTGCATGATGCTTCATAGCCCACTTGCTGTCTGACTTCCACCATTTGGGTTTTCTACAGCTTAGATGCTTTTTAATTATTGCGAGTTGATGTCTCTTGCTTGCGTGAGGAGGTTGGGTAGAGATGTATGGTTTCTGTCGGCCGTTAATAAATTTTTACTTTGACATTGACTATATTAAAGAAATCTGATGAAGATGAAGAAAATAGCTAATATTTTACTGAGCATTTATGTGACAGGTACAGTGCTAAATGTGTTACATAAAGTCTTGTTTAATCCTCATATTAATTCAACAAGATAGATATTGGTTTTTTCTTTTTAATGTTTATTTATTTTTGAGAGAGAGCAGACGCCTGAGAGGGAGAGAGACAGAAAGAGAAAGAACCCCAAACAGGCTCCATGGCATCAGCACGGAGCCCTACATGGGGCTCGAACTCACAAACCCTGAGATCATGACCTGAGCTGAAATCAAGAGTTGGATCTTAACCGACTGAGCCACCCAGGTGCCGCAAGATAGATCTTGATATTCCCATTTTACAAATGAGGAAACTGGTCCCAAAAATGTTAAGTAGTAATGTAGTAAGTGATGGAGCTGGGATTTAAGTACTTTACTGCTTTTGGCCATTGAGAACAATAACAAAATTTCATTTCTGAACCAAACACATTGATCTCGTAGTACAGTCCGAAGGAATGAGAAGCTTTCTTATAAATCCCTTTTTGGTGAATTTTTTTTTCTTCTTTAGCAGTGGTCTTCAGGCTTTATTGTGCATCAAAATCACCTGGAGAAGATTGCTTCACTGGGCTTCACCTGGGGGCCCAGGACCCAAGCCTATTCAAGTGGCCTGCACAACACATTTTCTGGAAACTTTCTTGATTTCTAAGTCGTTAGTTCTTAATTGCTGATAGCATTTTCAGGGCCCATTCATTAGTTATTTACCCTTTACAGGTCTATTTGAAACTCTCCAGATGTCTCAAGAGTTTTTCCCTTTTGCTAAAAAAAAAAAATTCCCCTCCAGGCTTCATTTTTGAGCTGTCCTTGATGGTATGCCACCACCTACTCTTGAAATTTTCTCCTCTCTTAGCTTCCGTGATTCACTTTTATGCTACCCTCCATAGACAAGCACAAAAAATGTTTCTTGAATTTGAATAGAACTGTGTCTGTATTGCCCCCAGCTACTCAACCAAATATTTTCTTACCTCCCCTGAGACCATAAAAATATATTATTTGCCCAGTTAAATTACCACATTTTATTATTTTTTAAATTGTATTTTAGAGAATGTGTGTGAGCAGAGAAGGGCAGAGGGAGAGAGGGAGAGAATCTTAAGCAGAGATGGACACAGGGCTCAATCCCACAACCCCGGGATCATGACCTGAGCCAAAATCAAGAGTTGGGTGCTCAACCAAGTGAGCCACCCAGGTGTCCCCACATTTTATTTATTAAAAGCTGTGAAGACATGGTGAATATCATAAAATTTAGGATAAAAGATTTGTCAGTTGTACTGGTTATTTCCCATCAGGCTTTCACGTTCTTAAGTACAGAGGGGAAAACTATACCGCAGAACACCAGATTCTAAAAGCCAAAATAAATCCTCAGTTTAGGAATCCTTATGTTTGCCATCCTGTGGCTGAGCTCTGCTGGATTTCCTAAATTACTTCCAACTGACACCTGTCTCTCCTTAGTCTTTCCAGCTACTCAGAAAAAAAATAGCATAATTACTCATCTAATCAGTATGTCCCTGAAGAGTTTGACAAACTATAGAAGAGCATTAACAGAAGGAGAGAGACAGAGAGAGAATACGAACTTCTAACTGCAGCTCATTACTGGTAAGACACTTGACTTCTGTCCCGTCAGGAATCATAGAAAAATAACAGGTTTGAGATCTTAAAAAATCAAAAGGGAGATATACTTTATTTCCTCTCTCTCTAAATAATTATGTATTTATCTATAATCTCTAAAGTTGGCTATTGAAGGAATAATGAAACTTCTATAACTGCAGGGTAACTACTACCTTTTAAAGACCTTGGGGCACCCAGGTGGCTCAGTCAGTTGAGCGTCCGACTTCAGCTCAGGGCATGGTCTTGCAGTTCATGAGTTTGAGCCCCGCGTCGGGCTCTGTGCTAATAGACAGCTCAAAGCCTGGAGCCTGCTTCAGATTCTGTGTCTCTCTCTCTCTCTTCCCCTCCCCTGCTCATGCTCTGCCTGTCTCTGTCTCTCAAAAACAAATAAATGTTTAAAAAAAAAAAAAAAAAGACCAGTACCTGTGCTTTCTTTAAAAAAAAAATTTTTTTTTAATGTTTATTTTTGAGAGAGAGAGAGACAGAGCGTGAGCGAGGGAGAAATAGAACTTGAAGCAGACTCCAGGCTCTGAGCTGTCAGCACAGGGGCTCGAACTCACAGACTGTGAGATCATGACCTGAGCCGAAGTCAGATGCTTAACTGACTAAACCACCCAGGCGCCCCATACCTGTGCTCTCTTTAATGACAAAGCGGTTTATTTGCTTATACCCTAACCTGGTCTAGGAAGACAATGTCATCAGGTTAATGAGACTACAGAGATAATAAGAAATGTACTTTCTGTGATTGTGTTGCCCTTCAAACTAAACGTGTATAATTGTAAAATCAGACCAGGTTAACAAAAACAAGTCCCACCATGCTTGACAGTGTCAGAATGTGTGTTTATCACACAATGGTGTGTGATGTTTTACCTTCTGAGCTGCTCGTTGCCTTCTCAGAGCCTGTCCTACCTTAAGAAAACGTCCTATACAGAAATCTGACTTACCAGGTAATGTAGGAAACGGTTATGTGTACATTGTAATGTATATGGACAAGTTCCTTGATATATTTAACAATTTCATCAACTCTTTTAAAAAATATCATAAAATATAGGGTAGGATGCGTATATTTTTCCATTTATAAAAACCACTGAGTTTTTTAGGAACACACACTTAGCTTAAATCCTGTTCGACCATACAGTGTTTACCCTGACCAAGTTCATTCTCTCCTTCATTGCACCTGCTTCTATTAGGATGATCAAAAAACGTGGTATTCTTAAAGTAAAATATTAAGATCAAAAGTTCCAATTTTCTTCTCCAGTATTCACAGTGTACTCTGTTATCAGAATTCAAATGAATGAACAAATGTAACTCAGTAAATAGTTCTCGGCTCCATTTTGCTTCCTGCGATTGTCTGTTTTTGCTCTGCCCTGTTCAAAAGGATTTTAGACCATTCGCTGTTTTCCAAGTTGTGATGAGATAAGGTAAATTAAAATGGGGCCAAAGAAAAGAAAAAGTATGGGTGGAGACAGAGAGCCAGAAATAATTCTAAAAATACAAACCATATTGGCCAACACCTTTACTACTGGTTGTCCACAAATACCACAGTAAGCTTTCTAGCAGCCAACTTTCAGAAGAAAAAAAGAACTTCACAGTGCCTTTGGATAAAAAGAACCCAGTTCAGATGAGTTGCATCTGTTCTTGGTCTTAAGATCAGACAGACCTTTATCCTGAAGGTCCTCAAAAGGAGGATGCAGCTTTGAGTTTTGTAGCATTTCACAGTAAGCACTCAAATGTTTGTTGAATGAATTATAGTGCCCTTCAATATAAGCTAGTGGCATTTCATGAAAATACATTTCAGCAACAGTAATTTTGCCAAAATTAGAAGCACACAGGGGCGCCTGGGTGGCTCAGTCGGTTGAGCGACTGACCAGCTCAGGTCATGATCTCATGGTTTGTGAGTTCAAGCCCCGCATCGGGCTCTGTGCCGACAGCTCAGAGCCTGGAGCCTGCTTCTGATTCTGTGTCTCCCTCTCTCTCTGCCCCTCCCCCGCTCATGCTCTGTCTCTGTCTCAGAAATGAATAAACATTAAAAAAAAAAAAAAAAAAAAGGCACACAGCCAGCGGCAGAAAGTGGTGGTCCAGATTGCTAGCTTATGCTCGTCTAATGTTATGTTTTAGAATATCTAGAGAAATGAATGGGTTGTTAGTTCATCAACTGATTACTCCTGAGTATTGATCTCTTGATAAATGTTGGCAGCAGTCTAGACATGTAGTCTGTTGCCAGCTGAATATAGACCTCTTTGTCTTCACAGTGCTCACAGCACATTTGTATCTTCATCAGAACCAAGGAACCTAAAAAGGCCTAACGACAAGCCCATCTTTCCCCCTTATGCTAGGCAAGCAGTGGGACGTTCCCACAGGCCTAGGACTTTGCTCAGAAAATCCTGTATAATCCAGTCCAGTACATAAAGACATGAGTAGTTGATTTCCTAAAGTTCTGTTCCTTACAGCTGAGTTAGCTTTAGTCCAAAAAATTTAGAGCAAATATGATGACCAGATCTCCACCTTAGCCAAAATAAAATCTTTTAAAGCTCTCAGAGAATATTAAACCACTTCCTGATGTAGTGTCTGTGATACATTGTGTTGTACATCAAAGTGACCCCAAAAAGGCGCACTTAGGATTTATACTTATACACTAATTTAAATTGGAAGAACCTTGATCGGTGGTTGTTCTTTCTTTCTTTTCTTTTCTTTTCTTTTCTTTTCTTTTTTTATCTTTATCTTTGAGAGAGAGAGACAGAGTGTGAGCAGGGGAGGAACAGAGAGACAGGGAGACACAGAATCTGAAGCAGGCTCCAGGCTCTGACCTGTCAGCACAGAGCCTGACGCGGGGCTCGAACTCACAAACCATGAGATCATGACCTGAGCCGAAGTCGGCTGCTCAACCGGCTGAGCCACCCAGGCGCCCCTGTTGTTCTTCTGACACTAATTAACTGGCAGGCTCGGTTGTCAGTTGAACCCCACCCAATTCAAGATAAAACCGTATCATCTGCTTATAAAAGGTTGCTTGTCTTAATATTTCTCTGTAACAAGGCAGGATATATGCAGTTCATCCAAAAATGATATTGGATCACATTAACTCAAGGAGAAATACTGTGTAGTTATTATTTTTTTAATGAGAAAAAGCAGTATGTATTGATATAAAAGGATGCCCTTGACGTACTGTTGAATGAAAGCTTAATTTGTGAAATAATATTAATCCTCATTTTTACAAAAGGCAATTTTATACCAAGTGCATTTATTTCTAGGGATTATTTCTAGAGATTATGGGAATCCATTATTTTGTACCTTTTTCTATCATTTGAGGTTTTTTGGTAATCATATATATTCTCCCCCCCCCCCCCCAGAAAAATAGATGTTCATTTGTTTTAGAAGGGAAGATAATATAGAGCCAAGGCAAGGTGTACAGTGAGAACCTTGGTTTCCTTAAGCACGTAGGGATAGTAATAGAGCATCTTTGTATTAGTTTGCTGCAACTGCCATAACAAAGTAACACGGACTGGGTGATAACACGGACTGGGTGACTTAAAAAAACAGAAATGTCTTCCTGGAGGCCAAAAGTCCAAGATCAAGGTGTCGGCAGGGTTGGTTTTGTTCCGAAACTGTCCTCATATGCAGATGGTGCTGTCCCCTGGCCTCTTCTGTGTGTGCATGTGTCTGGTTGGTCTCTCTCACCTAATGTCCTCCTCGTATAAAGACACCAATTATATTGGATTAGCGCCCACCCTATCTACCCCCATTTTAATTTAATTACCTCTTTAAATGCTCTGTCTCCAAATACAGTCAACATTACTAATTATAGTTATTCCGTGAAACAAAAGAAATCTTGCCTATAAAGCAGGTAGCATAATTAGCCTGACAGTAGAAGCTCAGTAAGGCTGAACTGTTACCATTATTTTAACCTTTAGGAAGTTTTCAGTTTCCTAGGCAAAAGACCATCTCTTCTACCTGGATTCTTAGTAGTAGATTCTTGGTGTAGCTTCTTTGCAAGCATCAATAATTGGAAATTTGTCTGCCTCCTAAAGCTTGACCCATAACTATTTCCTGTTCAGTCATAGTTGATGACAAGGCAACTAACAATAGCAAAGAATATGCTATAATTTAGATGGCTTTTTCTGTGATGGTAGATGGTTGTCTGTGATGAAATAGCAATAGCTCAAGTCTTTCAGTGAGTATTTAAACATTGCTTTCAGTAACCCAGACTTAGGTTAAGTGAATAGCCCAGATACAGTTTGGCTGGAATGTCTAGTAATAACATCATGATGAATAAATGTATGTTATTGTGTAGTAATAACAGTAAAATTGGGATGGCAGGGAGAGGGGAGAAGAGTGAAGGGTAGTCTTTTATGAAGATGGAATAAACTGTTCTAGATCCAGCCAAGCAGTTTCATGCCTGTAGAGTTAATAGAGATTACCAAGTAAGGCAGGATAAAGGCCCATAATTCAGAATGGCCCCTGGATAGCTCAGGAGGCAGAGTCTTCAGCAAAGACTTTATTTAAGCTGCTTAAGTTGGTTGTTAGCTATACGGTATGGGTAACTCTTATTGGACTTCAGTCACAGTGGCTTGGAATCTGTTAAACCTAGGTTCGTTGATCTTGTTTTGTAAAGCTACAATACATGAACCTCCTGTTTGAGCAAATGTGTGGGGCCCCACCACTTCATCTAACCAACTTCATTCTGTTTTGTGTAGTAGTCACCCACGGTCTGCCTCTAAGGATCAGGCAGTGCTTGATTTTAGCTGAGCTTATTTGAGGCAATAAGAAATTCAGAGTAAGCTTCAGATTATATGACATGCTTGCTGACTCTGCACCCCACCACACCACCACCCCAGTACCTCATTAGTCTGTCTAAAGCTTTCACGTCCTTTGCAACAGTTCTTAAATTAGGTTCTACGAAAATGGAACAGTTAAAACTGGTTTTAAGGTAACCACAGCCTACCAGTGTTTGAAAAGAAGAGGAATCCTTGTCTTAAAACAGCCAGGATAGGGGCACCTAGGTGGCTCAGTCAGTTAAGCATCCAACTGCAGCTCAAGTCATGTTCTTGCAGTTTGTGGGTTTGAGCCCTGCACTTGACTCTGTGCTGACAGCTGGAGCCTGGAGCCTGCTTCGGATTCTGTGTCTCCCTCTCTCTCTCTGCCTCTCCCCGACTTGTGCTTACCCTCTCGGTCTTTCTCAAAAATAAATAAATAACCACTTAAAAAAAAAAAAGCCAGGATAGAGTCTTAAATAGTCCTCAGTTAGTAAAAATTGAACTAGACTTAGATACTACCCCTAAGCCTATCTGGCAGTACTCTCAGCACCCTGTTTCATTTACCCAGTCTTAAGACAGAGGCTCTGTACCAGCTGTGCCTAGGGTCAAATCAGAGATGACTGGCAACTTTCCAGTCCAGACATCAATATATAATGCCAGCAGAAAGCATAGGAGAAGCTAACTATGCCTGCTAGCCAGTCCCAGTGGTAGAGATGGGGGTTAACAATTTCTGTAAATTTACTATGCTGTCTCCAGGATTCTGAGAACCAGACTGTGCATAGTAAATGTTGTCAATCCATTCATAAGTGAATCTGAAAAAAGCAATTTAAATTATTATAGGTCTTTTCCAAAGCATGCCCACAAGGAAGAAGCAGTCTTCATATCCCCCTGGCTCCACACAGGCCCTCATGACTTGCACCACCAGTCTTAGAGTTTAACTGTCCACAAATCGTTAGGACTTCCATGAGAAACATGAATTAAAGTTTAAAAACCATAGAAATGAAACCGTATACTGAAAACTAGGGCAGGTGTCTTAGCAGGGGAAATATATGCAAAACATTATGTCCAGTTTGTTGTGGAACTAAACAGAATTGACAGGGTAAAGTTTGTCCCCAGAGCCAGTCCTGTAGCAATGACCAGGGCTGACTGAGGTGAGAACAACCCGTATACTTGCTAATCTCCGTTAAAGTGTCTTCCTCTGATTGCCAGAGAAATAGAAGCCCCCAGTATTAGATAGGAAAAGATGAATGTTCCAAAATACAGGGCCTTTTTTTTTTTTTTAAAACTCCCAGGAAGGCCAACACATCAGAGTCCTGGCCGTATTCAGAAGAGGAGTGTTAGCCATATTTTAGGGAGTCTATCACATCTATATACATACGTATATAGTCTCCTTTGGTCTTATTGGAGAATTTGTCACCCGTTAGGGCTGCCCTTCCAGTGAGACAGTTTGCTAAGCCACTAATTAGCCAAGTTTACAGAGGACCAGGGTGAAAGGTACCTAACTAGTCAATACTCCACAGGCTTTTCTAGGCAGGTCACCAATTCTAACTGAAGTCATAACCAATTGAGGCTTCTTCAGCACCAGTAACAGATAAGGGAGTTTTAGACAGTGGTTGATAGAACAGGAAGCCAAATGGCAAAGTCAAACTATTCCAGTAGGAGGCAGATTTCCTGTATCTAGCAGATTTTGAGTTGTAAGCGTAGGAAACTATAAAGTGAAGAACATTTCTAGTACCACCTGAGCCTCATGGTTTGGTTAAGAGTCCCTTCCAGGAAGAATTCTGACCTCTCCAAGACAGCATCCTGTATTCTTCCTAAAAAGACAAGGTTCCAGTACCTCAACAATGTTCTAGTACGTCAAGGACTTAAAAACAGCATGAATAAGAATAAAAGGGGACCTCTCCTTCACTTCAAAATCTGCTCAGTTTGGAACCTGAATATTTAAAAGAACTACCTAGAAGCACTTCTGCTTCCAACCAAGATGGAGTAACAGGAACTGGACTTACTATCCCACCTGAAATAATGATTTCTAAGATACTGTTCATCAGACAACAAAGGACAAATCCTGAGAGATGATAAACTATTTTTCTAGCTGTATTAAGATAGTCCTCTCTGTCCTCTTCACCTCCAGAAAAGTTGAATTGATAGTAACAGAGTTGAGTGGTAGTACCAGAGGCTGGAAGGTGGGGGAAAGAGAGAGGAGAGACTGATGAAAGATATAGGATGAATAAGTTCTAGAGACCTAATGTACATTGTGGTGACTATAGTTAATAATAATGTATTTATGTACTTAAAATTTGCTTAGAGAGTAGATCTCAGGTATTCTGACCATGAAAAAAGGTAATTATGGGAGGCAGTGGGTATATTAATGAGTTTTATTGTGGTAATTGTTTCATAGTGTATATACACACCAAAACATGTTGTGTACGGTAAATAGTACAGTTTTTACTAATCAGAAACAAATTTAAGAAAAAGGGAAAACATTAAAGACAATTTGTAGGAGAAACATTCCCTGCCTGGTGGAGACAGAGCTGGGAGTCTAGAAAGCCTGAGGCAGCCAGAGTTAATAGGACAGAGTATGAAAGACAAGAGCAACAAACAGAGAAAGTCCCAGAGATCTGCAGGTGCACTCCTTGAGCATTCATCAGAGTATCAATCAGTGCGTGCATGTGAGGAAATCACCTAAGGCTAAGGAAGGAATAATGTGAAGGGGTTAAAAGAGTACCTGCTCCTGTCAGCCAGATTGGAAAACTGTATGACTCACGTGGCATTTGGTAGGGTAAAACTCACAATATCTGGAGTACAAAGATGACCAGGCAACAAAGAAAAAGGAGAACATGACCAATGATGGAAATAATCAAAACCAACCCAGAACTGACACATGTATGTTGGAATTAGCAGAGAAATACATCAAACCTGTTACTATAAGTTATATTCCATCTGTACAAAAAGTTAGATAGATACAGATGGAAGATGTTTTAAAATACCCAAATCAAGCCTCTGGAGAGGAAAACGACGATGTCTGAGACCAAAAATACACCGAATGGGCACTCAGTGGCAGCCCCCGCCCAGACCAGACTCTGCATGCTCATGTACCTCACTCTGCTTCCTCTGCAACCATGTCTGACAAACCCGATATGGCTGATAGGGAGAAACTCAAGAAGTCAAATTGAAGCATATAGAAACGCAAAATCTACTTCCTTCAAAAGAAACAGCTAACCAGAAGAAGCAAGCAGGCAAAATGTAGTGAAGTGTGCACTAACAATGTGCACTGTACATTCCACAAGCATTGCCTACTTATTCTGCTGCTTCTAGCTCTTTAACTTTGTAAATTGTAAAGAATTTGGATCAAGTTTAAATGCTGACCCTTTTCACACCAAAGATTCGATGGCTGGGGCACCTGGGTAGCTCAGTCAGTTAAGTGTCTGACTTCAGCTCAGGTCATGATCTCGCAGTCTGTAGGTTTGAACCCCGTGTCTGTGCTGTAAGCACAGAGCTTGGAGCCTGCTTCCGATTCTGTGTCTCCCTCTTTCTCTGCCCTCCCCTGCTTGTACTCTGTCTCAAAAAATAAGTAAACATTAAAAAAAAAAAAAAAAAAAAAGAGGGGCGCCTGGGTGGCTCAGTCGGTTAAGCCTCCAACTTCGGCTCAGGTCATAATCTTGTAGTTTGTGAGTTTGAGCCCCACTTCGGGCTCTGTGCTGACAGCTCAGAGCCTGGAACCTGCTTCAGATTCTATGTCTCCCTCTCTCTCTGCTCCTCCCCTGCTCAAGCTCTGTCTCTCTCTGTCTCTCAATAATAAACAAATGTTAAAAAAAAAAAAAAAAAAAAAAAAAGAATCTAGGACTACTGACGACAAAGGCCACACCTCCCATCTGCCTCTCTGGCTGGCAGGAAAGGAAAAGAACCTGCATGTTGGTGAAGGAAGAAGCTAGCTGGGACAACAGTGAAATCTAGAGTAAAATTCAAGCTTTCCAAGATGTCCCACAGGCTGTAAAATGCAGTTGCATCAGAGCATTATTTTTTTTGTTCAAATTATTTTAACTACTAGAATGCACAATTTTTTTAATGTGTAAATAAAAAGTTTTAAAACCTGAAAAACATACACTGGATGAGATTAACAGCAATTAGACATTACAGAAGAAAAGATTAATAAACTTGAAGTCACAGTGACAGAAAATATCCAAAATGAAATAGAGAAAAGAGGGGGAAATTGTTTTTAATGGAAAGAGTGTCTTTGACCTATCATTGAACATCAAAGAAGAACCTCCAGTGGGCTAATATATGGGTAATTGGGGTCTCTACAAGAGAGAAGAAAGGGAAGGAAAGAAAAATACTTGAAGGGGCACCTGAGTGACTAAGTCAGCTAAGCATCTGACTTCGGCTCAGGTCGTGATCTCACAGTTGGTGGGTTCTAGCCCCGCATCGGGCTCTCTGCTTATCAGCACAGCCCGCTTCGGATCCTCTGTCCCCCTCACCCGCTCACACTCTACCTCTCTCTCTCTCAAAAATAAATAAACATTGGGGCGCCTGGGTGGCTCAGTCGGTTGAGCGTCCGACCTCAGCTCAGGTCACGATCTCGCGTTCCGTGAGTTCGAGCCCCGCGTCCGGCTCTGGGCTGATGGCTCGGAGCCTGGAGCCTGCTTCCGATTCTGTGTCTCACTCTCTCTCTGTCCCTCCCCCATTCATGCTCTGTCTCAAAAATAAATAAATGTTAAATAAATAAACAAACAAACATTAAAAAAAAAATACTTGAAGAATTAGTGGCCAAAATTTTTCCAAACTTGAAATAAGCTATAACCCACTGCTCTAAGGAGCTTGATAAACCCATAGTACAGGAAACATGAAGAAAACTACTCCAAGGCCCATCATAACCAAGTCACTCAAAACCAGTCATAAAAGAGAAAATCCAAAGGAGCCAGAGGTGGATGGGGGGGTGGGAGTGGGCAGAAGAACACATTACACAGAGAGGAACAAAAACAAGGGTGAACACTGGATTTCTCACTGAGAATAATATAAATGAGAAGACAGTGGAACAACAGCTTTAAAGTACAGAAAGGAAAAACCATCAACATAAAATTCTGTGTTGACAAATTCTGTTGGCAAAAGTATCTTTCAAAAATTAAGGCAAAATAAAGCTGTTTTCAGATACCCAAAACCTGAAACATTTATCACCAACCACTTTCCATTATAAGAAGTGTGAAAGGAAGTACTTCAAACACATTAAAAATTGTACCAGCTGATAGTCTGGATTTACACAAAAGGAATAAAGATCACCAGAAGTGGTAACAACATTGATAAGTATAAAATAATGTTTTCTTATTATTTAAAACTTTTTAGAATATAATTGACTATATAAACAAAATTAACAATATATTGTGAAATTTGTAGCATAACATGTAAAAGTAAAACGTATGGTAATAGTACAAAGATTGGGTGAGTAACAAATGTGAACTGTTGTCAGGTTTTTATACTGTACGTGAAGTACCATAATATAACTTGAAGATACACTGTATTGGTTAAAGATGTTTAAGATAAATGTTACAGCAACCACTAAAATAAAAGAACGAGTACAGATAATAAGACAACAAAAGCGATAAAACAGAATCATTAAAAATACGGTATTAATCCAAAAGAAGTTAGATAAAGGAGAACAGCAAAAAATACAAATGGCAACATGATAGTCTCAAATCTAATCATAACAATAATCACGTAAAATGAAATTGGCCTAAACACTACAATCAGAAGGCAACAATTATCAGATTGAATTAAAATGCATGATCCAATTACATGGTGCTTACAAGAAGCAGATATGAAGCCAGAAAAAGATTTAAAGTAAAAGGTTGGGGAAGGATATACCTTATAATCATCAAAAGAAAGCTAGGATAACTATATTAATACCAGACAAAAGCTGCTTTCAGAGCAAGGAATATTTACAGACAAGGCTATTTCATGACGTAATAATCCTAAATGTTTATGCATCTCATAAAAGATCCTCAAAATACATGAAGCAAAAATTGATAGAACTTCAAGGAGAAATAAAACGGGTGCCTGAGTGGCTCACTCGGTTGAGTGTCCGACTTTGGCTTAGGTTGTGATCTCGCGGTTTGTGAATTCAGCCCCCCACATTGGGTGCCCTTTTGTCATCCTGTCAGCGCAGAGCCCACTTTGTATCGTCTGCTCCTCCCTCCTCCCCCACTTGTGCTGTCCCCAAAATAAATGTTAAGAAATCCACAAGTGTAGCTGAAGATTTCAGTACCTCTCAGTATTCGATAAAACAAGTTGTCAGGAAATCAGTAAGGATATAGTGGCTTGAATAGTATTCTCCATCAACTTCACCTGATTGGCATTCATAGAACACTCCCTTCAACCGGAAAATATGCATTCTTCTCAAGTGCCCGTGGAACATTTACCAGTTTAGAATGTATCTGGGGACATAAAATAAGTCTCAGTAAGTGGATACTAAGCATACAAAGTATGATCTCTGATCTCTGTTAATTAGCAGGGGGCTGCCATAACAAAATACTACAGGCTGGGTAGCTTAAACAACAGAAAATTATTATTTTTTTACAGTTCTGGAGGCTGGAAGTCGAAGGTCAGGGTGCCAGCAGGATTGGGTTTTGGTGAGCACTCTTCCTGGCTTGCAGAAAGACCCCTTCTTGCTGTGTGGTCACATGGTCTTTCCTCAGTGTGTGCCCACTCAGCAGGCTCTCTGGTATTTCTTCTAAGAAGGATACTAATTCCGTCATGAGGGCCCCACCCTCATGACCTCAACAGAATTACATCCCAAAGACCCAGTCGCCAAATACCATCATACTAGGTGTTAGGGCTTCAACAAATGAACTTTCGGGGGTTAGAGAATGACACATTCAGTCCCTAACAGATCACAGTTGAATCAGATTAGAAATCAATAGCAGAAAGATGTCTAGAAAATTCCCAGATATTTTAAAACAAAAATAACACTTCCATGCATCAAAAAAGAAGTCATGTAGAAAAACGGAAAATATTGTGCATGAAAAGAAAGTGAAAAACACTAAATTTATGGAATTTTGCAAAAGCAGTACTCAGAGGAGGGATTACAGTTCTAAATGCCTGGATTAGAATAGAAGAAAAAGGTGTCAATGATCTAAACTTTAAACTTAATAAACTAGGTGGGGTGAGGGGGGGTGCAAATTGAAACCAATTTAGTAAATGGACAAAAGGTAAGACTGAAGATCAAAGCCAAAATAAGTGAATTATTTTCTCTAGGGGTAGAGAAAAATCAGTGAAACCAAAAGCTAATTTTTAAAGACCAATAGAAGTTGGTAAATCTCTAGCCAGGCTATGGGGCACCTGAGTGGCTCAGTCGGTTAAGCGTCTAACTCTTGGTTTTGGCTCAGCTCATGACCTCACAGTTTCATGAGTTCAAGCCCCACATTGGGCTCTGCACTAATGGTGTGGAGCCTGCTTGGCATTCTCTCTCTCTCTCTCTCTCTCTCTCTCTCTCTCTCTCTCTGTACCCCTCCCTTATTCATGCTGTCTCTGTCTCTCTCAAAATAAATAAACTTAAAAAAAAAATTTTTTTTTTTAACCCTAGTCAGACTAATCAGGAAAAAGAGAAAACCTAAAACCAGTATCAGGAATGAGAGAAGTGATGTTACTAGAACCTACAGGTATTGCAAAGATAATAAGGGCCTACTATCAACAACTTAATGCCAGTAAATCTGACAACTTAAATGAAATGGACCGATTCTTTGAAAGACACACTCCGCTAAAGCTCACTTAAGAAGAAATCGATAACCTGAATAGCCTCATATTTATTAAAGAAATTGAAAATTGTCAGACTGGCTTCCAAAGTATCTGCACCAATTTCCATTCCCACCAGTGATGTCTTTGCTGACACTTGGTTATTATCTGACTTTCTGCTTATAGCCATCCTCATGGGTATGAAGTGGTATCTCATTTTGCTTTGATTTGTATTTCCCTGATGACTAATGATGTGAAAAGTCTTTTCATGTGCTAATATTGGCCATTTGCATAGCTTCTTTGGAGAAGTATTTATTCAGATCCTTTGTTTATTGTTTAATTGGGTTGTCTTTTTATTATTGAATTGTAGGAGTTCTTTATATGTTCTAAATACAAGGCCCTTAACAGACGTATAAGAGCAGATATTTTCTCCCATCCTTTGGGTTAGAGACTTTTTTGATAGTGTCCTTTGAAGCACAAGTTTTAAATTTTGATGAAGTCCAATTTATCAATTTTTTGCTTGTATCTTTGGCATCATGTGTAAGAATCTACTTCCCAATCCAAGATTACAAAGATTTATTCTTATGTTTCGCCTAAGAATTGTATAGTTTTAGCCCCCAAATAATTTAAATTACTTAAAATTAAATGTAGAATTCAGTTCCTGTTGCACTCCCACGTATTCAGTGCTCATGTGGCTAATGTCTACCCAGTTCAGATACAGAACATTTCCATCATTGCAGGAAGTTCTTTAGGGCACAGACACCTTAGAGTAACATAGTAGTTGAAGATGAGCTAAGGACTTAAATAGTTTATAAAAAAGGAAAAAATGAGTGAGCTCACATACACAAAATTGTTTAGTAGTTAAAGAACGCTAACTTAAGAGATTGCATTGTTCATTCCCCAGCTGGACAATGACCACTTCCTTCATGTCTTGACATGGAAATCATGCCAGTGTTGACTCCCAAGCCCACCCTATTTAAAATTTCAAATCTAGTCTTTTCATTTCCTGCATTTTCTCATTAGCTGTTACCATTAATATCCATTTAACTTACTTTTCTTGTTTATTGTTGGCATCCCCCCTCTGTGAATGTACAATCCATGAAAACTTGTCTTATGCACTATTTATCATCCCTCCACTGCCTAGAGCAGTCCTATATATAGCAGAAATTCAAGTGTATGCTGTTGTTAAATGAAAGCTGACAAGGTATAGAGAAGATGCTTTCATACACCGCTACAGAGAGCAAATTGGTCTAACTTTGTTGGAAGCAGTTGTGTAGTATGTTAAAGTCTCAAAATTGTGCTTGCCCTTTGACCCAACATTTCTCTTTCTAGGTATTTATCATAAGTAGGTAATTAAGGATGTGCACGGAGATGTGTCTGGAACATCAGCCACAGTGGAATGCTTTTAATCTTCAGTCAGGAGAACTCTTGAACTGACATATTGGAAGGGATGTAGATGGTTTTTCCAAAATGTACCAACAAGAACTGTTTTGCAGAGTTGTTCGAAAGAGACCTTCCTATCTTCCCTGATGCCTTCCATGTTAAAATATTATCTCGTAACAGACTTTTCTGACCTCATTTCTTAAGCAAAATTAAAACTTGCCTATACATTTTTCCACAGGTCCCTTAATATGGACTTTGAAAATCAAGATAAGGAGAAAGACAATAGCAGTTCTACTGGGTCTTTCAATGGCAACAGCACCAATAATAGTAAGGCCTTTTATGTCAATTAACTTTTCATACATGCACTGGGCTTAATTTGATTGTTTCTGTAACCCAAGTTAATTTACTGGGGTTAAGGATTTGTTTGGTGTAATAATAAAATCTAATTCTGTATGGTAGAATTTGTAAAAATGCTTACATTCTGAATCTGAACTACGGATTTCTTGTGTACTTTGTGTACTGCTTTTAACTCATGCCTGAAAACTCACTGCTGAGATTCTTTATTTTCTTAAAAATAAGTAGGAAAATAGGTATCCGCCTGCTTAAGACTTCATTTAAATCCTTTGGTGAGGTTGATAGTTTTGTATGTGTTGATCATAAATTCACTCAGTGGTTCTTGAAGATAGTTACTTCTGAAGTACTTGTAAAGCTAAGTATTGTGGCAACCTGATGATAAAGCTTGCTTTATAAAAAATAGAAGTGTGCTATATGGCAAATGTTCAGCAGCATTGTTTATTATGGCCAAAAAGTAGAAACAGCTCAAAGATCAATAAAGTAGTGGGTGGATAAAGTATCCACACGAAGGAATACTGTTGAGCGTTAACAAGAATGAGGTGCTGGTAGATGCCACAACGTGGATGCACTTCAAGACATTATGAAAGAAGCCGTACAGGAAAGGCTGCGTATTGTGTGAGTCCACGTGTATGCAATTTCCAAAAAGGCAAATATGGAGAGACAGAAAGTAGATTTGTAGTTATGTGGCAAGTACTGTACAGTGAAGATGGATGAATACATATAAGTTGTGCCTCAGTAGTTATATAAAATTGGTGACGTTTATTATAAAGAGAACTGAATTATAAATAAAGAGACTTGATTTGTTAAGAGCTTGATGCTGGGTTCCTATCATGCACTTTATTAGATGTGTATTTTTTAGATATTCATATATATATATATATATATATATATATATATATATATATATATATACTTTTTAATGTTTATTTACTTTTGAGAGAGAAAGAAAGAACACAAGTAGGGGAGGGGCAGAGAGAGAGAGGGAGACAGAATCCAAAGGAGGCTCCAGGCTCTGGGCTGTCAGCACAGAGCCCGACGCGGGGCTCGAACCCATGAACTGTGAGATCATAACCTGAGCTGAAGTTGGATCCTTTACCAGCTGAGCCACCGAGGTGTCCCTGGATATTCTGTTACATATTTTGAAAGCTGCAGAAGTACAAGAGATTGCACCCAAGCTGTCACATAGGCAGTGTGGCCAAAGTACTTTCTCAAGTGTTAATAAAGTACTGAGACGGAGATAGCAAATACCACTTCCTGTCCCTAGAGCAGGTACTTCCTCTCACAGACCCTTACCATAGCCTTAGAATACTTCTGAATCAGCATCTACTATCAGTAGATCAGAATACACACTAGAGATGAAGTGATTTTGACATCCATGTACAAAGAGAGTAAAGAGGCAAGTCAGGGTGAGCCACAGAGGGCCAATTTAATAAGGGACTTCCTCCCAGACAAGGTGAGTGTGACTTGAAATTTGAAACTGTGAACTTGGATTGCTGGAGAAGAAGGCATTCTGGGTGGGAAGAGCATGTAATAGGCGCAGAGGAGAGAATGAGCATGACTGACAGGACGGATTAAAGTCACCACCTAAGGGGGTGGAAATCCTAAGGATCTAATATAAAACTAGAATGCTGATGGAGAATTTTAGAAGTTCACTTGTTAAGAGATCACTTTCAGTTTCTCTAGTTACTACCGCATCAGCCAAATCACACTTGCCCAGTTTTCACCCAGTTAAATGTGTTTGTTGTCCCTAGCAGTGTAAAGTAGGCATTATAAATCTAGTAAGTAGAATCACTGAAACATAATGAGGCTTTTCTTAGGACACAGATCCTTATATGAGGTAAAAGACCATACCACCAACTTACTAGGAATCAATATCTAATTTTCAGGCTAAATTATTACAGAGCACTTCTCTTCTATCAACATTTTAAGCCAAATCACCTTATACAATTGAAACTCCTTTATAAGTCCTGTGTTACATAGCATATATGCAAATGATGTACTTAAATCAGATTATAAATCCATTGTACATTCCATCACAGAAACCTAAGAGAAATTGATACTGTGTGTCTAAGTATAATTTTATCCTCAAATAAATAAATCCTCAGTCCATACAGTGAAAGGGTATCTGGTTATGTCAATTTTCTATTTCTCATTACCAGCATCTGAACTGAATTATAAATAAAGAGACTTGATTTGTTAAGAGCTTGTTGCTGGGTTCCTATCATGCACTTTATTAGATGTGTATTTTTTAGATATTCTATTAGATATATATGTATTTTAATGTTTATTTACTTTTGAGAGAGAAAGAACACAAGTAGGGGAGGGGCAGAGAGAGAGGGAGACACAGAATCCAAAGGAGGCTCCAGGCTCTGGGCTGTCAGCACAGAGCCCGACATGGGGCTCGAACCCATGAACTGTCAGATCATAACCTGCTTTAAATAGATGCTTTAAATAATCTGTTTTGTTTTGTTTTGTTTTGTTTTAAACATCACAAATAAGATTTTTTATTTATCACCATTAAATGCCTGAATTTTAAACAGATTCTCGGACTGGTGGCTCATATCCATCAGTTCATTCAACTTAAGCACTGGTCTCATCCCCAGTAGCTTTTCCAGAACTACAGCCTTCACCATGAAGCTCCGTCAGCTTTCCCAATTCAAACTTGGGCTTCTTCAGCATTTTTAATTTTCTAACGAAGACATCATGGAGTGGATAAATAGACTGGCAAGCCTTCTCTACATCTTTTCGATGCTGTCTGGAATCAATTTATTGACCCACTTCTTTCAAGTCATTTGTCTACACCTCTGGGGTCATGATTTCCATCATCTTTTTCCGAATTTGGCAGACCTGTTGGTCCTGAGTATAAGAGGTCTTCTGAATCTGATCGTTGCGTTTTTTAGTAAAACCAACACAAAAAAGACGAAGCAAATACCCATCAGTAGTCTTGACATCAACGTGAGCTTCAATCATGTCTGCCATTTTTTGACCATGGAGCACATTTTGTCCCGGGTAAGATCCATGCCATGAAAATTAGGCAGTTTTTGCCCTGAACATCTTCAGTAATTAGCTTGAATTTCTTAAATGCAACTTCATCATGCTGATCAACAAGGCTTACTTCAAACACAGGACCCTGGAGGCCATCAGATGTGATTTTGGTTCCTTGAGTTCTCATGACTAGTGTTTTTCTCATAGTTCTTATATTAAACATTGCTGGTGCTTTTACATCGTACCGCTCTTTCTTTGAAAATGGATCAGCCACTCTCGGCTCCCTTTTTGCCACCTTTCTTAAGGCGCTTGTTCTTGCCTACCACCATGGCGCTGCTCAGGGAGCCAAATGGCTAAATAGTCATTGTCTTAAATCTGTCTCCTGTGTTACACTAAATTATCCTCACAGATGTATTTCGTCAGTGCCTCATCTGGGCCATGGATACCAAAAAGGGATAGATGAGGAGAGAATGCCTTCCACTTCCACATAATCAGAAAAAAACATAAAGAAATGGCTGTTGCTGCAGGGAAGGCCAGTACTTGATCATGGAGCACGACATCATTCCAGATTGAAGGGATGGCATGGAAAACATGGTACATTTGTCAAACTCAAGGAAATAACAGCCAGAAAGATAAACAGAGAAATATAAGAGATTGTGTAGGCACCAAGGAGATTGAAGTCCTGAATGATAACAATTAAGGGGAAGTTCTCAGGAAAGGAAGGTATGAATTTAGTGTTCAGATTTTGGCAAAAGTGTTCTGAACTGATTGAAGGAAAAAGTGTAGATAGATGAGGTGGTTTTTAAAGGTTGCAGAATTAAAAATAAATAAATGTTGTGGTTGCTTACTCCCAAAATAAGTAAGAATCAAGGAATTTGAAAAAGACAGGAAGATGAGTGATGTACAGCTACATAAATAGCATGGATGTTGCTCACAATGTTGGGCAAAAGAAGCCAGATGCAAAAAAAAAAAAAAAAAAAAAAAAAAATCCTAGTAAGTCAAGGCATGTAATAAGCTCAAAAACAAGCAAAATAAATATTAGTATTTTAGGATGCATGCTTGGGTGGAAAACATATCAAATAGAGCAGAGAAGGAAGTATAAAAACCAGGGTAGTAGTTCCCTTTGGGAGGAAGAGTAGTGACTGGGAGGCACAAGAAAGACTTCTGGGCTTGGCAAGCTTGACCTGGGTGGTATTAGCCATTTGATGATTGACTGAACTCTGCATTTTTGTTTTATGTACTTTGCTGTACGTGTGTTATGTTTTGCAATAAAAGAGTTAGAAAGCGGGGAGGAGGGAGTGCCCTCCAGGGCCTCTCTAATTTTCCCTAACCTTGTTCTAAATCCTGTTTCATCCCTACATCTGCTCCAAGAAACCTAGGTAGATACTTTTTCCCCTGGCACACCAGTCCTTCATTGAATCAGTGTTAGGTGGGTTGAAAAGGACAACTCCCAACCTCACCCCCATTATCTGACATCTTGAAGGCCTTTACCAGGCTACCCATGTAATATATCTGAAGATTGTGCAGGTTTTTCAGTCCCTCGTGTTACCTACTGTGTAATACAGTAAATAGCCAAAACATGCTTCTCTCATGGAGGTGCTAAATCATTAACTTTCTTAATGATTGTCAATAATACATTGATTGGTGTATTGTTCAGTATCTATTTCATGACCATGTATTTAGCCTGTAGCCTTGTTCACTGAATGCTAAAAATAATTTCTCTGTACATATTTTTTTCTGTCACCATGCCTATTTCTTTTGTTTTGAGACTGCCCTCTATCTCTTTGTGCTCCAGCAGTTTCTTGCCTTTGTCCTAAAGCGTCTTATCTCTAGGGTCCGCCTTGAAGAGAAAACCATGCCTATTTCTTATGATAATTTTGGCTTTAAAGGTAATGCCCACTGCATTTGAGTAACTCCTCCTAATTATGAGGAGTGACTGACAGGACAGATTAAAGTCACCACCTAAGAGGGAGGAAATACCAAGGATCTAATATAAAGCTAGAATACTGACGGAGAATTTTATTTTGTTTTGTTTTGAAGTCACTGAAATTTCTAGTTAATTAGCTCCATCTCCCTCAGGACCATTATCTCCAGACCTTTAGGAAGTACAATATTGAAATTTTGTATTTTTTTAGGAAGCATATTGTCAGCAACTAAAGGAACTTCACTTTACCTGTGACATTGCTGTTTGGTAAACTCCCTTAGGCATTCTTCTATAGAACTAATGGAAGCAGTGTCTTAATACCTCTTGCTTTAAAATCTGTGCTTTCAAAAAACAAAAATCTATGCATTCTTATCTAATATTCTAGAAAGGCTCTTTGTATTCAGCTTTGCATTTTAATTGCAGACTAAACTGATAAAATTTAGATTTATTATAAACACATACTTCTCATATACCTGACTTACTAAACAGTTTTTGTTTTCACCAGCTATTTAATTTTTCTGCATGCTGTCAGTGCAGAGCCATTGAGAAACCATTATTTTCTGTTGTGAAAGGCACCTGAAATCTGTAGTTTCCTCTAGTAGTTCTTTGAACTAGTGTAGAGCACTCAGATAAAAAACTAGGTGAAATTCAGTTAGAGATTTCATAGAGTTTTACTTTGTAAATGTCCATAAGCCACTTTAAGTAAGATACCCCCGCCCCCCCCCCCCCCCACACACACACACACGATCAAGGGGCCAGGAAGACAAGTTTGACTGCACTTCTGGCCAGCTGTCTTCTGAAGAGCATCTCTATTTGTCTTGACACATAGCCACTCCTCCTAAATTGAAATGCCCTATTCCTAAGTGAATTATTTGACTCATGTATCTAGCCAGTAGGAAGCAATTGTGTTTTGTAGAAATATTTAATAGTTTATTTAACTAAAATCCCTAAATAGCTTTCTTGGGACGGGTAAATTCAAATATCAAAGAGCCATTTTTAAATATTGGTTGATAATTACAACCCTTTGTGCCTAGTTATGTTCATCCTGGTCACATTATATTTTATTCATTGCCTTAATTTAATGGAGAGAGATGTTTACTTATAATACTTTTTTTTTTTTTTAATGTTTATTCTTGAGAGAGACAGACGCGCAATCTAGGAAGGGGCAGAGAGAGGTGGGGGGAGGGACACACAGAATCTGAAACAGACTCTGGGCACTGAGCTGTCAGCACAGAGCCTGACGTGGGGCTCAGACTCATGAACCATGAGATCATGACCTGAGCAGAAGTCGGACACTTAACCAACTGAGCCACCTAGGCGTCCCTAGTATTTCTTTATAATAGCTCATATGAACATTTTTTTTTTTTTACTCCACTCAAGAACTTTATATCTCAGCAGTGTTAATTTGGAAGTAGCACACAAGATTAGTAATTTTTTTTCTTTTCATTCAGTAGTTACCAGATTGTGCCGTGTTTCTCTTCTCTACCAAATACTTAGTGTTCCTCAACTCTATATGCAAAATAAAATTTTGTGGAGAGTTTTCAGCTGGGCCTAATAACACCCAGAAATTTCAGTTTAATTGTTCTGGGGTTGTGCCTGGGCATGTAATTTTTAAAGCTCTCCAGATGATTCTAATGATTAACCAAGAATCCTACTATATCCCAAGTAATTGTTTTCTCCCATTTATCTCCTGTTTGGTCCTTACGATGTTCCCACAGAATAATCTTTCTGATTTTTGATTTTCAGATGTCTTGTTCCCTCCACTCCTTTGCTCCACTGAGAGTCAGTTCTCAGCAACAGTGGGGAAGAGTGAACATGAGTAAATCTGTAGATAATGAGAAAGGATTTTAGTCAGTGGCTTTAAACTACCTTTTACCAAACCTGTACATGAGATTACAGATATACTCAGATTGACTAATCTTTTTACTACCTGTTGATGTTCTTAGTTTTTGTTTTCCCTCCTTTCGTCTTTCTACCCCCCCCCCCATCTCCCTCTCCCTCTTCTTCCTATTTCTTCCTTCCTTCAGCCTGTCAACCAGATTGTCAGCACCAGGAGGTAGTAGTTCAGTTCAACAAGTATTTGAGTACCTGCTATAACAAATGCACCATGAGGAGAGCAAGGACCTCATAATTTCAGTGGGAAGGAAAGAATCAGAGGTCCTAGATAATCTGTATCTTATATACTAACTCCTAGAACTGTCTGTACTTTTTTTTTTAGTTTATTTATTTATTTTGAAAGAGGGAGAATCCCAAGCAGACTCGGCACTGTCAGCACAGAGCCCCACTTGGGCTCAATCTCACCAACTGTGAGATCATGACCTGAGGTGAAATCAAGAGTCAGAAGCTTAACCGACTGAGCCACCCTGGTGCTCCATAGACTGTCTGCATTTTAATGGGTTAACGTCTCTGGAGTACATGGGCACAGTACTTATCATATAAGTCATTAATATGTCCCTTATTCTCTTTCAGGTATCCAAACTATTGACTCTACCCAGGCCCTATTCCTTCCAATTGGAGCATCTGTCTCTCTCCTAGTAATGTTCTTCTTCTTTGACTCAGTTCAAGTAGTTTTTACAATATGTACAGCAGGTAAATAAGTTTCTCTGTTCTTTTTTCTTTTAAGTTTATTTATTTTTGAGAGAGAGAGCATGCACACACCAGTGAGAGAGAGGGAGAGGAGAATCCCAAGCAGGTTTTCTACCGTATCAGTGCAGAGCCCAACAACTTGGGGCTCAATCTCACAAACCGTGAGATCATGACCTGAGCTGAAATCAAGAGTCATATGCTTAATCAGCTGAGCCACCTGGGTGTCCCATGTTTCTCTATTCTTAAACATTAACCTAAAAGGAAATTTTTTCACTTCTTTGTTTTTTTTAAGTTTATTTATTTTTGAGAAAGAGGCAGAGTGCAAGTGGGGAGGGGCAAAGAGAGGGGAAGACACAGAACCCGAAACAGGCTCCAGGCTCTGAGCTGTCAGCACAGAGCCCAACACATGGCTCGAACTCAAGAATTGTGAGATCATGACCTGAGCCAAGTTGGACATTTAACCAACTGAGCCACCCAGGCACCTCTCACGTCTTTTTTTTCTTTTGAAAGGAAACCAAGGTAAGTTTCCTGGAACCGGGGTTCCACTGAGACTCGAACCCAGAATCTTCTGTGTATTTCTTTTTAATCATCATTCAAAACTTAAGACCTATACAACCTTCCATGCAAGTTTTCTTCCATAAGTCTGGCTTTTCTTCCCCATCTTCTCCTTGAACCATTGGATACCCGTATCATCAGTTCAGGACTGTCAGCACAGTCTGAACAAAAGGCCAGGGGTTTGAAAACTTATGAGCTTTATGACACCAGAACATGACCACTTTGACTCCTTGTCTGGAGTCAAAGTGTCCAGAAGGTCCAGTGTGGCAAAGCGGTCATTGGCAACCCCCACCAATGTTTCTGTAGACAGACGCATTGGTAACTAATCAGGGTAATTTGACTGTCAACCCTCTGATCGGTTTTCAAGTCAAGAGATGATGGAAATGTATAGAACATCAACAAAATGCCAGACATGTTAGATCATCCCCTGGCTCGCTATTTATCTTTCCGTGTTAAGATAGAAAAGAATGAGAAAACCTGTCTATGCTTCCCATTCCTTCAAATCAGGTACTTTTTGTTTTTCAAGACTTTATTTGTACAGTGCTAAAGGAAGATATTTTTCTTCTGTAGTTAATTAATTGTATCTACTTATTGAGAAGAGTATTCTGGTCAGTGTTTCCTAAGTCCTGCCATTTTTCTTATAGGTGTTGAAAATAAACAACAAAACTTAACCATATATTTTCTTTCTCTAGTTCTTGCCACAATAGCTTTTGCTTTCCTCCTTCTCCCGATGTGCCAGTATTTAACAAGACCCTGTTCACCTCAGAACAAGTAAGGACTTGGGATTTTTCTCTGAATTTTAAATGTTTTTATGTCACACTTGATAACATTGTTAGGAGTCTAAATTTCTGGTATGGACCAGAGCACACAAATGCTAGAAGACTGGGAAGGGAGACGTTTGATCTTTAAGACTGGAAGGTAGTACTTCCTTTTGCACCTTTTCATAGGAGAGGAAATATACACAAATCTTAGGAAGTCGGAGTCGTTGAAACATGCTTCCTGCTTAGATTATTGAAAGATGAGCAGTTTCATTTTGAAGCAATGCTTTTGTCTCTTGACTAGTGAGTTAATGGGATGTGATCAACTCAGACATTCTTTGCCTTTTGTCTTTGGTGACCAAGAATATATACTAATCACTTGGGTTTAAACCCAGTGTGCACACCTTTCACACCTCAACTCCTAAAGCCATTGCTTCATGGACACCAAGTGCTGTGTTAATAGAGATCCCATATGAACGTAAGGAAACCAGTCACTAGGAGCAGCTGATTTTCCCAGGAATTCGTGATAACCAGATAGAGTTGTTACCATTTTATAAATATGTATTCATCATCACCCAGTGGATTGAACTATTGACCTTCTTCATTTTGCTTTCCTCATAAAAACAGAATTACCCTATAGTGTACTTCATTCTCCTAAGATTGGTATTGTCACTTTAAATTGTAAACACCCATGTTGATAATTCGGGATAAAAACTACAATATCAGAGGGCTGCAGAAGGATCATTAATGCCTTTGCATTTCCTGTGGCCTACTCCAAAGAGGTTTGGGTGTTTTCAATTTCTGGGAGTCTAGGTATTGCCTGCTATTCTAATCTGGCCCTGATGAACTCTGATCGTGAAGAACCAAGGGAGAGTTTGATTATTGAATATAATGTATCAGCTGTTAGTCCAATAAATATCATGTGTTTTCCAGGATTTCCTTTGGTTGCTGTGGGCGTTTTACTGCTGCTGAATTACTGTCATTCTCTCTGTCTGTCATGCTCGTCCTTATCTGGGTTCTCACTGGCCATTGGCTTCTCATGGATGGTGAGTAACATGTGACAAGCTGAAGTGTTAATACAGTTTATAGTTAAATTTGTCCTCCCTTCCTCTGCTTTTTGTGTTTTAGTAATATTTCCTCTGATTGCCATGAGTATTAGGTGTCCAAAGGTGGTGGTGTTACATATTGTTCAGTTATTATTTTTACCCACATTCTCAAGATATTTTTAATAATACAGCTTTTTGAGGTGTAGTCCACATTTTTACCTACTTGGAAGTGGCTTTTAGTATATTCAGAGAGTAAAATCGTAACATTATATGACCTATGTGTCTGCCTTCTTTCACTTAGCATGATGTTTCCAAGGTTCTTATTCATGTTGTAACCTGAATCAGTATTTCATTTCTTTTTATGGCCAAACACTGTTCAGTTGTATAGATATGCCAATTTTATTTATCTATTCATCAGTTTCCACTTTTTTAGCTATTATGAGTAATACTAGTATGAACATTCATATGTAATTTTTTGTCTATAGACTACATATTTTCTTACATAAATGGAATACTGTAATATAAAATACGTATGTGGAATATATGCTATATATGTATTATATACAATAGACTCTTTTATGTAATGATACAAATACATGTCTATATCATTACATAAAGATGTATCCTATCCTTTTTAATAATTCCAGAGTATTCCATTGTATGTCGTTTATTGCTGGGCCCTTAGATTGATTTTAATCTTCTCTTATAAATAATCCTGAGGTAAACACTCTTGTTCCACCTCACGGTACACATGTCAGGTTACTTCATAAGATTATTTTCCTATGGATGAGTTCCTAGATATTAAATTCCTAGATTAAAGGGTTTTTGTAGTAAAAAGTTTTTTTTTTAACTGTTATTATACTGCCTTTCAGAAAGGCTGTGGCAGTTTATACTCCTGTCCATAGCATATGAGGATTTCCCTTCATTGGTGATGATAATGATGAAATAATAATGGCAGTATTATTCAGCTAACATTTATTGAGTGCTTCTTATGCATTGGGTGCTTTCCTGGGTGTTTGTGTGGATTATCTCATTTAATCCTGGAAAGTCTTTGAAGTAGGTACTGTTATTGTTCCATTTTACAGACAAGGAAACAAAGTTCAGAGAAGTCACTTACCCAATCACAGAACTCCTGTGTATACTTGATACTTCTCAAAATATCTTGGAAGGACATTTCCAAAAATCCCCCCCTTACTCTTTTCTCTCCCCTAAGACGTTTTTCATTTTTCTTAAAGACCATGTAAGCACCTCCATCTCCTTGCTCATTCAGTCCTGACTCCTGTTCTCACAGTTCATTTTCCTGATCTCAAGAAACTTTAACCATTGCTCTGCCCCACAAAGTCTGTTCACTTTCTCCTTTCCTCTGGTGTTTCAGAAGGGAAGGAAGTTAAAATACAAAAGATGATTTTATACTGTTTGTAGTACTATCTAAAGAATTTTTAAAGGAGGAATTTAAAAATCAGAGATTATGGGTATGGATTGCACTTACTCCCATTATCCATTCCAAGCAACTACAAGGCTAATCAAGACCTTGGAAACAGAGCTCTTTGGAAGCAACTGCCAGGTCTGAGAGGCTCCTCTCCACTAAGGCACTGGTCCCTGCAGCTCTGAGGATGGCTTAACTGTGGAACTGTCATTCAGTGTTGCCTCAGCACAGAGCCAGCGAGAGTGATGCTCACGGTCCACGCCTCAAGTTCAGGAGTAGCTCACACTTGTATCGCAATATTCTGCTCATGGTCAAATCAGATAGAACTTGACAAAAAGGATTTTAAACTTTGTGTGCACGTGTGATCCAGAATCAGTAATATAATCTTGATAAGGAGGAAATTTTAAACCTTGAGGAAAACTAAAATCTTACTCTTTTGTTTCAAGGGTATTTTTTTTTTTTTTTTTGTCTTGTACCAGTTCAAGAATTTGAAATTTATGTGTGCCAAGTTAACTAGTGAAAAACTCTAAGAAACTGAGTATTGTAAGGAAACAAGCTATAGAGTGGATTGAGAGCTCTGTAAAGCTATAGGTAAATGGCACATGTGATTTTAATCATAGGTGATGATTATAGAGAAAGCGCTTTTTAAATTGTAAATCATACAGATATCCAGTATCCTTCTTCAGCAAAAAATATTTTTAAAACAATAAGACAAAATTATGGTGATGGAGAACAGACAAGTGGTTGTGTGGGGGAGAGGGTGTGACTATAGCTCAAGGATTTTATTGGGGTGATACAAGTATTCTACACACTGAGGGTGGTGGTGGCTATATAAGTCTACGCCTGTGTTAAAATTCACTGAATTACCTCTAAATAAAAACTATCAGTATTACTGTTCGTTCATCTTCAAATGTTACACATATTCAGAAAATATTTAATACTGAAATATTATATAAAATATGTATAACTTTATAAATACATAATTTGTTTGTATATAATTGTTGTCATAGTTGTTGTTCATCACTTTTATTGAGTGCCTACCATATACCAAGCTCTTGAGACTCAAAAGTAGTTCCTGGAGCACCTGGATGGCTCAGTTGGTTAAGCACCTGACTCTTGACTTCAGCTCAGGTCATGATCTCATGGTTTGTGGAACGAGCCCTGCATCTGGCTCTGCGCTCACAGTGCAGAGCCTGCTTGAAACTGACTCCCCTCTCCCCTCTCCCCCTCCTGCCCCCACTCCTGCTTGCACATGCTCTCTCTCTGAAAATAAATAAATGAACTTTAAAAAAAAGTTCCATGAGGTTGCAGACCACATTACCCCTTAGATTTATTTAGAGGCCTTTAATGAGTCAGAATGGAAAACAGTGTCAAAATCTGCCTGACCATGTGATAATTCATATTTTCTGATTTCTGACCGGTTTGGTCTCTTATTTTAGCATCTTAAATTGCCTTATAAAAAAACATTTCTGTGATCATTTGCTTTGGAATGTATATAAGCATCCTGAAGTGCAGTGTTTAGGTTGTTTGTTTGTTTGTTTGTTTGTTTTTGAGAGAGAGAGAAGGAGAGGGAGAATCTTACACAGGTTCCATGTGTGTGTTCTATCTCAGGACCGACCGTGAGATCATGATCTGAGCCAAAATCAAGAGTTGGACGCTTAGCCGACTGAGCCACCCAGGCGCCCCAGTGTTTAGGATTTTTAAGTAGTTACCAGAACTATTAAATTTCCCAAATCTAGTATCAGTGCTTGCAGTATTCTTGTGGATTGGTGTTTGATACTTCAGTGCTTGTGGAGGTTGATAAAGAGTAAGTTCAGAAAAAGAAGTTAGATCTGAAATCACATAAATTGCTTGCCCGGCTTATTGTAGAAGAGTAAATGCCTATTTTTATATACTAGGTATTAAGAGTATTGACGAAGTAGCAAGTGTGTGTGTTTGACTTTTCCTGAGATTAAGTCTTGATTTCTGCAGAAGAATGACTTGTTAACCTGATTTTGAAAGGTGATTTTGAAAGACTTTCAAAGAGCCTAATCTCTTTTTAAATCTGTTACAGAAAATTAGGGAGTCTTAATCATGATAATGACGGGAGTAGAGATAGTAAGTATTAGTCCACATCAATCTCATAGCTGCTTTTATGATTATATCCTTCAGTCTCACCTAAATCAGTGCTTCCTGATGAGAAAGCAGGCAGCACAGACATTTCTCCTCTACTACTTTTGAACAAAAACTATTTAGAAATGCTCGTTAGCTGGTTAATACCTAAACCAGATTATTTCAGTCCATATAAAATGACTTTTAGCTATATATTCTGAAGAGAAACTGTTTTATGCTAATGTCCTTAAATGAAAGAGTCCACTTCTGTAAACACCAATCCATAAGAATACTGCAAGCATGATGATTCTCCCCGTACAAATATTATGTGAAATGAGATGATAAAAGCTTCAGGTGCCACTGCTTTGACTAGAGTAATATAGGGCAGTCATCACCTGAATCATCACCACATCGATTCATCTCAACACTGGCAAACCCAAAGTCCTTCTGATGACAAATGGTATGGAAATTACCTTGAAGTCTTGGGGCACCTGGGTGACTCATTCGGTTAAGCGTCAGACTTCAGCAGGTCATGATCTCAGCAGGTCATGATCTCATGGTCCAATCCATGGGTTCGATCCCCACGTCGGGCTCTGTGCTGACAGAGCCTGGAGCCTGCTTCAGATTCTGTGTCTCCCTCTCTGTCTGCCCCTCCCCTGTTTACGCTCGTTCGCTCGCTCGCTCGCTCTCTCTCTCTCTCTCAAAAATAAACATTAAAAAAAATTACCTGAAGTCTGTCAGCCCCCTCTGTGGTCTGAGGTTCTCTGTAATCCCACTAACTTTTGGTGACTCTGCTTTCGTGGAGCCCTTTATTCGTGTGTCCAGACACACATGATACTATTTATAGGTTTTGCTGAGGGTTTTAAATTTACCAAGCTGCTGACCCAAAAAGGGATACCTCTCAAAACAGCAAGCAATGTTCTTTATACTCTCGTCTACTCTTCCCAGGCATTGCATAGAACAGAAAAATACCTATTTTCTAGTAGTATGTCACTAAAAAAGAAAAAGTTGGCATGATAGAAGGTGACATTCTTTTCAAGATACACTGATTTACACAGCCATCTGAAACACAGACTTGAGAACAAGTCAGCAGAATTTTCTTCATCGTACCTTTACAGGCAGGGGCCGGGGCCAGGGCCAGGCTTACTAGACTCGCTGACAGCAGAATGGGGTAAGCAGTTGTCTGTAAGATAGCTGCAAAGTACGTTTCACTGCAACATTTCCTCTAGACTGTGGGGCCGATAGAAAGCTGCCCATAAGAGGCAACTTTATTTTCCCAGTGACCACCATCAGAAATACATTTCCATCATGAAATTCACCTGACAGCTAAAATTCTGAGTGTCCAGTGAGGTTCCCCAAACCCTAATCAACCCTAACATGTAGACGTTTCCATCACCTTTTGTCATTATTGATATTCCCCAATATATATTTATCCAGGAGTCTCTTTTCCCTGCCAGTTTGCACTGGTTGAACTTCCCGTGACCAAGAGTAGAGTTTTCCCCACCCCCAAAAAAAGAACTTTTGAGCTTTTTTAAAATTTATTTTGATGATAGTTTTTAATATTTATTTTTTATTTTTTTTTTTTTTATTTTTTTTTTTTTAATTTTATTTATTTTTGGGACAGAGAGAGACAGAGCATGAACTGGGGAGGGGCAGAGAGAGAGGGAGACACAGAATCGGAAACGGGCTCCAGGCTCCGAGCCATCAGCCCAGAGCCTGACGCGGGGCTCGAACTCACGGACCGCGAGATCGTGACCTGGCTGAAGTCGGACGCTTAACCGACTGCGCCACCCAGGCGCCCCAATATTTATTTTTTAGAGAGCGGGGGTGGGGCAGAGAGAGAGAGAGAAACAGGATATGAAGTGGGCTCCGCACTGATAGCAGAGCCTGACACAGGGACAAAAAACTCACCAACCATGAAATCATGACCTGAGCCAAAATCAAGAATCAACCGCCTAACCAACTGAGCCACCCAGGCGCCCCCAGTTTATATATTTTTGAGAGAGAGAGAGAGAGAGAGAGGGCGCGCGTGCTCACCCCTGCGAGTGAGGGCAGAGAGACTGGGAGAGAGAGAATCCCAAGCCCATGGGGCTTGAACCCACGAACCGTGAGATCACGACCTGAACCGAAACCAAGAGTTGGATGCTCAACCGACTTAGCCACGCAGGTGCCCCTGAGCTTTTCTTACAATTACTGTTTCTCAGATTCTAGTGTTTGATGTTTGTTTTCTGCTGTTACAGAAAATGTAGCTTTCTAGCCATGGTCTTTAATGTTTTGAAATAGGTTCTTCTCTGACATGGAAATTATCTTTACAGACTTCTCTGCACAATCAGAAATCATCTTGTAGGCAGTGATAATTTGGTAGTAGAATTTTTTTGAATGAATGTTTCTCAATTAAAGCCTGTTCTTTGAAGTTAATTTAAAGTGAAGACAGTTATAAATGTGGTTGTTTTAGGGCAAGGCATGAAGTATGGTTTTTAAAAAAATTTTTTTTAATGTTTATTTTTGAGAGAGAAAGAGACAAGAGTGTGAGCTGGGGGAGGGGCAAAGAGAGAAGGAGACACAGAATCTGAAACAGGCTCCAGGCTCTGAGCTGTCAGCACAGAGCCCGATGCGGCGTTTGAACCCATGAACCGTAAGATCATGACCTGAGCCGAAGTCAGACGCTCAACCGACTGAGCCACCCAGGTGCCCTGGCATGAAGTGTGTTTTCAGGCTTTTATATACTAAGAAGCGTTAATAGTAAGAAGACGTTTCAGTGTGTTCTTGAACTAAATCTAGAGTTTTATCTACTTTCAGTTTCATCTGGCAAATTAACCTTTTAAATTTGGGAAATCTTGAGAGAATTTGACCAATAGGTGGTATCACGCATTAGCTAAAAGCTGATGAATCTTGTGCACACACATTTACTGTTCAGGGATTGTTAAACCAGGTTCACAGTGTGGATCCACTGACCAGCTCAGGGACTAGAAGAGTCTTGAACAGATGTCTAGTTCAGCCCCCTCATCTAATACACTTGGTACTAATCTGTGATTAGAAAATGTTCAGTGCCAAAAATCTAGCAATTGATTTGTTTTCTTGTTTTAAAATGCTAGATGCTGGTACTTAGTCCACATAGGGCTTAGCTATTTACAGATGCTTTATCTTAGAACTGAGCACTGCTTAAGAATTTACAGGTTGCATGTTGCTTTTCAAGAACGTTTTGGCTTGGTTTGGTGTCATTGTCTTTGTCCCTGACCCTACTGGTTGTGGAAGATAAAGCGACACAAAGATTATATCGATACTAAGTTGAAAGTAATTCTAGACAAGTGGCTAAGATTAATAATTTACTACTCTTAACATTTTTGGTTAATTTTAAATGTAAATTAACCCAAAGTGAAGATTGTTGGTAAAGCCATTTGGGAGAGTCTTGAGTCTCTCAAGCAGCATGGAATGAGGGAAAGTTATCACTTCTCTTAATTTTGGCTTGGAAAAGTGCTAAGGAGGAGGTAAGATTATGAAGAGTTACTTGAATGAAAGAATGGAGAAAAAGAGAGGCAAACTAGAATACTTGAGGGCATGTTCCTGTGATGTGACAGATTGTGGCAGTGTTCTTTTGGGGGTAGGAGTGATACTCGTTATCTGAAACAGTCAGAAGGGATGCATTCTGCTTCAAATGTGGAACTCACAGCACAGCTGGCGACGCTTGGTTGCCATGACTGGGAAGAGGGTATTGCTCAGCTTAACTGGAGAGGAATAGGAACAAAGGAAGACAGACTCTGGGGACACGCCATCCCGTGAGTTGTGCCCAATGCTGTGGGACTTATAATTAGACTTGATCCATCAGAGTAGGGAGCCTAGTGACTGTAAGGCAGGAAATGATGCAAAGTGAATTGTTTACAGTGGCAGTGAAGAGTAAGTGGGAAGGACAGAAAGTGAAGAAGGACGCACATCAAACTAGGGAAGTGTGACCGAGGTGTGCTGTAACAACAAAGGGTGGTACACAGAATGGCCGTGGATGGAGTGCACGTGATGAAACACTGATAAATTGAAAACGAATCTAGAGTTTCTTGTATGGAAGATTAGAGATAGAATGACAATGTCCCTGAGCAGTTCTGTCTTGTCCATGTTTGGTTGTGACTCAGGTGGGGTAGGATCAGCATAAGAGGAGTGACAAAGCAATGAGTGGATGCTTAGACCCTGTGGCCTGTAAAGGCTTCTCCCAGTTTAGGGTTAAGGGACTGTATGGTAAATTGAAAAATTCTGGAACGGACCAGTCACCTGCATGTGTCACAGAGGCATATACATTTAACCTTGGGAACCTGCCCCTTTGGTTATCATCAGTCAGCCCTCTGACCTTTACTGCCACACACTTGTCCCTGGTCTGTCCATTAGGCTTTCATCTCTTCCTTTGTTCCCTTGGTGCACTTTGCACCCCACGTTTGCACTTGTACGTTCCTGAACAGATCGCTTGCTACCCTACTGCCCTCACCCCTTCCTCTGCCCCAGGGGCTTCCCACCCTCCGCTGACCACTGTTGTTCCTCAGGCCAGCTGAGCTTATCCCCGCCAGTGCCCTGTTTATCGACTCACAGCACAGCCAACTATTTGTTTCTGGAGATCATTATAATGGGAAACCCTGTTTAAAAAAAATGCATATGGGTTGATTATATCATGGGCCTTGGTTCTGTTCTTAGAAATTTATAAAAAAATAAAGGAGACCCTAGTAAAACAAGCACATCCTAGATTATCGTAAAATCAGAAATTATGTTCGACCACATCTCTCCAAAATGCATACTGCAGTACACAGCGTGGAGATCACCGAGTGCTTGATAACAGTATGACAGAGGAAGAATAAAGATAGTTTGTTCTTTTTCCCAGTGTTAGCACTGTCTTCCAGGGTTAGGAATGGTTTTTCTCCTCTTTTGTTTGTGCAACACCATTCCCATGGTAGGAACTCCCCAAACATGAGTTGAGTTGACATGTCCAGGGTCTGCCAAACTGCTGTATTTGCCCACTTAGCTACATGTCCTGACAGTTTACCACCAATTCTATTAAAATGATACACATCTGTAATCTGGCCTCACTTTTCTAACTTTCCTTGGAGTAATTTTAAAGTAGATGGAACATAATTTTTCATTCATTCTGAAAATATTTATTGAACATCTACCCTGGTAAGTGCTGGGGCTTCACAGAAAGAACAAGCCATGGTTTTGGTCAACCAGGAGTACCAAATTTAAGGAATAAATTTGCTTGTATATAAATAATCACACTGTTACAGAATGGGTGAGCAAGTTGAGAGAGATTTCAGAGTTCTGTGGTGTCAAAAAGAAAAAAATAAAACCCTACTTAATCTGATAGATCAGGAAAGACTCCCTGAAAGAGAGTTTTCTGACCTAAGAATGAGGATAGGGGCACCTGGGTGGCTTAGTCGGTTGGGCGACTGACTTCGCCCCAGGTCATGATTTCATAGTTCATGAGTTTGAGCCCCGCGTCGGGCTCTGTGCTGACAGCTTGAAGCCTGGAGCCTGTTTGAGATTCTGTGTCTCCTCTTTCTGCCCCTCCCCCGCTCATGCTCTGTCTCTCAATAAAATGTTGAAGAAAAAATTTTTTTTTTAATTAAAAGAATGAGGATAGATTTTCTAGGTAAAGGAGCTTGAGACAGGGCCTTCTGTGGAGAACAGGAAGGAACACAGTGGTGTTGAGAGGTGTGATCGGTGCACACTGAGGGCGGGGGGGCCGCACAGTGGAGAGCAAGCACCCTCCTGTGCTTCCCTGTCAGTGCCTGGCCGCGTTGTCGGACTCTCATCCCACTATCCTCCCACTACCGTGAGGACCCACTGGAATTGTGTAAGCAGCTACGGGACCTAATCAGACCTGTGTTTGAGAAGAATGGAGGAGGAGAGCTGAAGACAGGGAGAGACCATTCATCTGCCAGACCTGTTCTAGAGTCCCGTGGTACAGCAGGGAACCATGCCCTCAAGGACCTGACATTTTAGTTGAGAGAGAATGAAAAAAAAATTATATATATACACATGTATGTATGTATGTATATGTGTGTGTGCGCATATATATGTATACATACATACATACATACACACACGCACACATACGGCATATGTCAGATTTTGAGAGGTACAAGAGAAAAAGGCCAGGATAGAAGAATGAATTGCTGAGTAAATAAAAGGGGGCTTAATCTTGGGTATGGGCAGATGCTAAAGTCAGGAGCAAGGAGGAAGTATCCTCAGGGGTGGGGGAGACAGGAAACAGAGCTAAGAAGTCCTAAACCAGGCCTGGCTTAGAGCTTTATCATTCAAAAAAAAATTTTTTTTAAGAGAGCACATGCACATGGGTGAGTGGCAGAGGGAGGGAATCTTAAGCAGGCTCCATGCTCAGCACTGAGATCGACACGGGGCAATATCCTACAACCCTTGGCTCATGACCTGAGCTGAAATTAAGAGTTGGACACTCGGGGTGCCTGGGTGGCGTAGTCGGTTGGGCGACCGACTTTGGCCCAGGTCATGATCTCACAGTTCGTGAGTTCGAGCCCCGCGTCGGGCTCTGTGCTGACAGCTCAGAGCCTGGAGCCTGCTTCAGATCTGTGTCTCCCTTTCTCTCTGCCCCCTCCCCTGCTCATGCTCTGTCTCTCCCTCTCTCAAAAATAAGTAAACATTTAAAAAAATTAAAAAAAAAAAAAAAGAATTAGAAGCTTGACTGACTGAACCATCCAGGTACCCCAGAGCTTTATTATTCAAAACAGTCTCCTGGGTCTTACACAGTTGAGCACTATCCAAGAGCATGAGAAAAGGGATGTCCCCGAAAACCAGCCCGTCAGAATGGGCTAAAGTGGGCACTTTGCACAAGTAGGGTGTAAATGTCTTGGAGCTTAAACTGGGCTGCTTGACTTTTGAGGGGACTTAGAGACTGTTAGGTTTATAAGCAGAATAGCTTGTGGAAAGAGGATGAGTCTACTCCACACTGACCAGTGTCTGTGGCCTCCTCCCCAGCCCTGGCCATGGGTCTCTGTGTCGCCATGATCGCCTTTGTCCGCCTGCCCAGCCTCAAGGTCTCCTGCCTGCTTCTCTCAGGGCTTCTAATCTATGATGTCTTTTGGGTAAGTGTCTGTTTCCCTGAAGCCACTGCTCTCTTTTGTGTTTAATTGGAGTACGTGTGTGTCTCTTGGGGTGGGGGGAGAGCAGGCAGGCAAAGTTCTCTGCCCTGGGAGCAAAGATTTTCTTTCACCTCCAAAACATGCAGTCAAAAAAGCTTGATGATGTAGTATTCTGAGACTTTGCTGTTAAGAACGAGGAGGGCTGATGCTGAGATCAGGTTGCTTCTAGCTCCCTCTGTTGAAGACGTCTCTCCATTCGGCAGGTGTTTTTCTCCGCCTACATCTTCAATAGCAATGTCATGGTGAAGGTGGCCACACAACCGGCTGACAATCCCCTTGACGTTCTATCCCGGAAGCTCCACCTGGGGCCCAATGTTGGGCGTGATGTTCCTCGCCTGTCTCTGCCTGGAAAACTGGTCTTTCCCAGGTAGGACTAGCATGTTGGGCCTCGTCTTGTGATGGTTAATACACTGTCTTCTCCCTGTGCCTCTGTGCTCCTTGATTGGTCTTTGTCATCAGCATTCTTATCCTAGACTGGAAAAGGGTTGTGAGTCATCTGTCCATTATACAAATGAGAAAGAGAATATTGATTTGACTTGCAAAGATTTGTAACTAAATGATACAGGTGCTACTTTTTATTATTGATTAACGTTCTCAAATAACCATATGTTACTACTGTTACCATATTTTGGAGTTGGCTGGAGGGAATTCACAGGAGAATCTGGATCCTTTTTTCTTCTAAGATGTTTGTAAAAATATGTCCTAATGCTAAAATTATACAGTGGCTGGTAATATAATCTTGGAAAAAATTGTGCTGCTTTAATATCCGTGTCTGGTAGTAGTCAGGTGCTTGTTTGAAGTCACAGCAGTGAATGTGTGACAAATACTGAATTGCTTGACATTTCTAGAGGAGACAGTACTTAAACAGACGACTTTAGCAGTCACTTTAGAGGTGCTCTCTTAAAGCAGTGAGGGAGCCTGGTTAAAGACATTCGTCGTCAGTACTCTTCTGGCTTGTAATCTCTAAACTCTTACAAACTAGTGCTGTCCCACCGCTAGAGATTGCCTCCCATTCAGGTAAGTCCAACTTCTTAAAAAAAGCTGACAAATGACTCTGCACAGGAGGAGAAATGGGATTGTTGAGGGTGGCATCCCTGACCTGTGCCACTGCATTCCAGCTCCACCGGCAGTCACTTCTCTATGTTGGGCATTGGGGACATCGTGATGCCTGGACTCCTGTTGTGCTTTGTCCTTCGTTACGACAACTACAAAAAACAAGCCAACGGTGACTCCTGCGGTGCCTCTGGACCCGCCAATATCTCTGGACGCATGCAGAAGGTCTCCTACTTTCACTGCACCCTCATTGGATACTTTGTAGGTAAGACAGTGGGAGAGGCACGTGATCCACTAACTGTCCTCCAACCCGTGGAGTTAAATCAGGTCTTCTAGCTGTAGACGCTGGATGGAAGGAGTGCAGTAACTGTGGTTGCTACTACAGACAACCACGAAGGGCAAGTAACAGTGGCCTGTGAGATGACAGGTGCTGTCCTTACTGGTCAGCCCGATCCAGCAGTAATCTCTGAAGAACATTGGAAGAAGAGTATGGTCAGTTCTACCACACAGTGATCGTGGATCAGTCTGTGTGCCTAATTAAATCTTCAGCTTGAAGTTAATCCATGTCTTGCTTAATTTCCCATTTTTTTAAACAGGTATTTCCCTTCATTTGTTCTAATATGTTTATCACCTCTAATCTCAGACTCTCACTAGGCTAGTTTTTCTCTAGGCAGCTCACTTACGGACCAACAGTAAGAGACCTGTGTGATTGGGCTAGGAATAGCGGTAACCTGTCTGCACCTACAATGGCTACAGCATAGTGGTTCATTTCAGTACAAAAACTCAGAGACAGGCATGGCAAGTGGTGTTAGCCCCACTGAACAGTAGAGGAGGCTGAGGCTCAGAGAGGTGAAGTGCCGTGGCCAGGGTTACACAGTTTTTGTAAGTAGCAGAGTTGGAACCTGGACCCAGGTCTTTTGCCTCCGAGTCTGGCATCACATACCACACAAGACTGAGGAAGACCAGGCACGCTCAGTGTGGAAGTGAGGGCTTGAACCAGGAACCTGAGCACAGAAAGGGGCTTGGGCCACTCACGCGTCCTTGCAATGCTAGCATTTTTAAAGCTGTAGTGTTCCACGCTTCTTTAACTGCTAGGGCTGGGCATTTCATACCCTGCCTATTGGACAGAATGTGTCACAGTAGAGCTGTCCAGTCTGAAGACCCTGGCAAGCAGCAGCCATATTACAGGTTCTTTTCTCTCGGGGCTGGCCCCTTGGCATTATTCACGAGTGTTTTTCTCTCCTTATAGGTCTGCTCACCGCTACTGTGGCATCTCGCATTCACCGAGCAGCCCAGCCTGCCCTTCTCTATTTGGTGCCATTTACCTTATTGCCACTCCTCACGATGGCCTATTTAAAGGTGAGAGAAGCAGTTAAAAACCTGTGAAAGCAATGACTTGGCATATATTCTCCTTGCCAGAGGTGGTTCTCCTTAAGCCCCAGAGCTCTTGGTCTTGACAGTGGGTTGATGGGTTTTTGCTAACCTGGTATTAGCAACCTCTTCCAGACTATTGCAGCCACTGGCAGAAAATGCTAGTGAGTTAGACTACTCACACCACCTGGTCATGGATGGACTAACTGAAATCCCTAGAGCTCAGCTGCAGAGACTTCCTGTTTCCCTTAAAAGCAGCACCCTATTGTCACTTAACAGCTTTTTTAGTACTCTGCCTTAAAGTCTGGAAATAAGAAATGTATGATTACAGCTAGACTTGGGGCATTACCTTATAATATTTGCATTATCCCCATTTTACAGAGGAGGAGGCAGAGAGGCAAACTAACTCGCCTTTAGCATCTCACTGAGAAATGAGAGAACTTACACCCTTCTTGGCGTAAGGGGCCTAAGAGCTCTTCTAGTGAGTTCTTCAAAGAATGGTCGTTATCTTTCAGTGCATGAAATTGAAATGTTCTTTGATTCTCTGCAGAAGCAGTGTGGTCTGAGATCAAAAAGGACTTGTCGATGTGTGTGGCTCACGTTTAAACCTGTAACTTAGTAAAGTTCCTTCTTTCCCAGGGTGACCTTCGGCGGATGTGGTCTGAGCCATTCCACTCCAAGTCCAGCAGCTCCCGATTCCTGGAAGTATGATGGATCCCAGAGAGTGACCAGAATGGCCATCTTAGTCCTTTTCTGTCAACGCGTGGTTTTGTTTCCTCTTAGAGCTGGCCTGGTACTCAGAGATGTACCTGTTTAAGGAACTGACGTGTGACTGGATTTTGCGTTTGCAGGGAGCTTGTTTGCAGGAGCGAGGTGCTGGAGCCCTGCTTGGTTCTTTCTCTTCCTGCCGTTGTAGAGGCGGAGCCCCTCCTGAAGTGACAGGCCCTCCCCAGCGCTCCTTCCTCCCCCGTTTTTATGAATCTGCACCAGACTGTTACCCGTGGGGGATGGAGATGTGACTGTTTAAAACTGACAACGGCAAGGAGTCGTTCTGTACCTTTTGAACACTAAAAGGATGAAAAATATTAGCAAACCGAAGTTTCTTCAGTGAACCCTCAAGAACTTTGGGACCAGTTTCCTATGGGGGACTCAGTTTCAGAGAACTGAGACAGAAGCTCTTCTGTCGTTCTATTCTTTCCTTTTTTTGGATTTATTAAATATTTTCTGTGGTGTGAAGTGACTTATTAAATCCACAGACATTGAGTGACTTCTTACAACATAAACATAAGAATTTGTTGTAATGAGTTCATGTCCACCCAGATGTTGTGTTGGCAGTGAACGAGGGCACGGTTTTTATACATACACACACACGCACATAGGTATATATGAATAAACAAAAATTAAAACCTGCTAAGATCATGCTGTGTAGCAGACAGGGACTTGCTGTAATTTTTAGCATGTAGAGCAGTTTACTCTGGCTTTCTTGTATATGGATAAGCTGCTGTCTTTCCCTCCACAACTGAACGTGCAGTTAAAAACCAGTATAGTATTTGTACTGATATACTCATGGACTTTAGGGGGCTCTCATTTGGTTTTGATCAGTGTAGCAAATTAGGGATGAAAAGTTAAAACTTTTTGGCCCTTTTTTTTGTTTGTTTTTACAGGCTTCTCCCTTGCAGGGTTTTTAGTAGTTTCTTCTTGAACCAATGCATGTAATATAGCAGCAGGTGTCTTTGTGCTTTCTGATCATAGTAATGTACTACTTGTAAATACATTTTTCTATTTTCTATTTTTTTTTGTATTTTTTTTTTTTTTTTTGGCATTTTGTTTCATTGGTGTGCTGTATTTTCCATGCCCTCACTCCTTTAAGAAAAAAAAAGGAAAAAAGCAACACGATCCTGTCCTTGCTGTTGTGATTATGGTCTTGGTTTACCTGTGGTGACAACTGGGTGTTGGGGACAAATGTCAAATGCCCCGCTGAGCTGGGCCCTACGTTCTAGGAGTTGTGGAAGGAGCGAGCTGCTCTGTCCCCTTAGAATCTGACCGTGTGCTGTGGTCTTTGCTGGAGAGCTGGCATTCTGCTAGTAATTTAAGTGTGATCGTGTCAGCTCGCCTTTGTCTCAGCACCCCCAGCCCGGTAAGAAATTGCCCACTGTACAGGCAGAGAGAATCCTGGCTACCTGACAGCAGAGGTCGGAGAAGGGCCCACGTGTCCTGATTTCTCCCTTTGGCAGGTGACGTGCCTCTGCCTCAACCTGTGTGATGAACTGGTGTGCTGGGCTTCCCGTTGCCAGAAGCCACGGTGGACAGAGCTCGTAGGCCGTGCGCGTCGCAGGGCGTGAGGGCGGGAAGCGATCAGGATGGTGCGTTCTTCTGTTGTGTCTTCAAATCCTGCTGAGGGCTGTTTTGTTTTTTGTGTTCTGTTGTTTTTGTTTTTGTTTTTTTAATAAATGACTCCTTTCTAGCCTTTGTCACCTCATCTTCACTTTTGGTTGTTGGTACCACACAGAGCTCCCGTCACCTCCTACCTGCTGTGCCTGTTCCAGAAGACTGATGGGAAGACCCTGTCTCCAGACAAGGTCACCCGTGGCTCTGGTTCAGTCCTAGAGATGTCAAAGAATTGAAGCTTCCGTTGCCCACAGACTCATAACAGCCTCTGGATTTGGTGAATACCAAAGGTACACTCATGTGCTCGCTGCTCATCAGCTGTATCCTTCCTCAGCCCTCGAGGATGCTAATTAAACAAGGCAGGGGGTGGGGGAACTCTTCCAAAGTGACTAAGTGCTTGTAATGGTTAGAGGTAGTATCCTGGCAGTGATTATCTTTATTTAACTATCTTTTCATGAAAAACCTAAAATCCGGACAATATAATTTTTTGTCATCCTTGCTCCTGTGCAGGTTTAGGGGGAAAAGTACCCACACGGGTCTCCTGAAAGTAATTTGGATTCCAGCTGCTAGTCCTCAAAGCCCTTAAAACTTTGGCACAGGAACCGCAAATATTCCCTTTGTTTTAAATCAACCACAAAAGACACATTAGAATTTCCCCTGGTTCTGGAAATAACAGGACTCTTGGGGGGCAGGGAGCAGCTACAGTTATAGCACATTATTTCAGTTCTTCCTTACAATCTTCTCCCCTCCCCTGCCTCATACAGACTTCTGTCTTCCTCTTATTTTTTCTGTTTTCTTCAGATGCTCTGATTTCTGGTGTTTTCTAAGAAGTCTTGTTTGCATTAGGCAAGGCATGTTGACAAGGTTCTAGCACAGTCCCCCTTTCTTCCTCTGGTCTGGGTCTGAGGTTCTTCCACCTCCAGAGAGACTGCACTTTGAAACTCTCATAGTAACTGTCTTCTAATTTGAGCTAATGAAGATAAGACAGCAAAGTTTACCCAAAGTCTTGTATGTTCCATCACTGCTATTACAGCTTCTGTTTTTCTGAATAAGACAACTACACAGCGCCTTGTGTGGGGATGGTGCAAATCGGCACTGGGGGCCTTGGGGGGGTGCCTTTGTAGCATGCCAGCACAGGCCTTGGTTAAACAGGTAAGTTATGTTACCTACAAGAAAAAAGGCTAGTTCTCTGTGAGGCTGGAGCGAAGCGAGTTCTGTTTTGTCAACAAAGTGTTAAAAATAGATTCTGCCGTGTCTGCAGAGCAGCTCTCACGTTACCGCTAACCAGATCCAGCGTTGTATGTAGACATTTGTGTTTGGTGAAGGCCAACATTTACGTCAGAGCCTCGGAATGTAATCGTTTTGTATATACATGAAGCGCACTCCTCAGGAATCTCGACTGCGGTTCTTTTCCATGGAAGCAAGGCAGGCCAGGCCGCACAGGCTCCGAAGGAAAGCAACGCATCCTACTTCTGGTGTTCCAGCACACGCTGGCCTGCACGGCCTCCTCCCTTCGCTCCGTCACATCACCTTGGCAGTTTCCAGCCGTGAAATCACTTCAAGAACAGTGGCTCTTAACACAGGTGTCAGCCTTGCCATGGAGTCTGTATGAAGTCCTGCAGATGTGGCCACAGAACCCGGGCTCTTCTCTCTTCCGGGAGGGATAAGCCAGGTAAGACCTTTTTTACCCAGGAGTTATTTCTATTCTGGTGCAATTTACAGACTGCTCCCTGTTTCCGAGACTGAATGAACTCTTCACTTCTGCAGGTTCGGAGTCTAACTTCTCATGTGAATGGAGCCTCTCCCAGAACAGTACTTTGTCCACTCCTCCTTTTCGGCCATGTAATCGGTTTCCTCCTTGGCCTTTCCTTTGGAACTCAAACCCTTTCCCATCCATAGGTGGTAATTTAGTCATGTTTCAACTTAAGCCGTATCAGGCACTGGCTGATACCGGGGAACAAAACCCAACAGCCGATGCCCTACTCTAGTGGTCTGCTGCAGGGGCTGCTTAACCATGGAACGTTGTCCCCGCACATGAGGTTACCCAGCAGCACAGCGCTGAGTTTCAGAGTGCGTCAACCTAAAATTGTCAGGAGGCAGTAATAAGCAGAGGTGTTTATTTGGGATCAAGGAATTGCAATTCGGGGTACACCGATTTGGGTAGCGTCCCAAGTAGTGTCCCACTAGGGGGCAAAAACCAGAGGATTTTTTTGAGTGAATAGATATTGTCTACGAAGAGTTCTCATTGGTGTTGGCGGCAGACAACTAATCTTGGCAGAACATAATGGGGTTGTTAAGGCTGTCCCCTGGAAGGCAAAAGCTTGTCACTGTAGCAAGTTGCAGGTCCCAGCAGAGTCCTTGGGAGTATCTGCAGTTTAGCCCAGTTCACGTCCCCACCTGGTGAGGATATGCCTGAGGCCCACCTCCTTAATGGCCTCCCGGCTCCATTTTATTTCACCTTTGACAAGTACATTCTAGAGCTTTCAGTCCAGGACTCTGGGCTTTCCCATAAATAGCAAAGACATAGTTGGGAATGCTTGTTCACGGGACTGGATGCGCCCAGCTAACAAAGTTGAAAGCAGAGTTATAACCATGGTGCAGAAGAAGCCATGTTCCTGACTAAATGTATAAACGACAGCCGAAGGAAGCACCGAGCACACTCTGTCTCTGAAGCATTGTTTGGAAGTCTCACTACCAACAGCCAGCAGTTCGTTTGTGGCAATTCTAGCTTTCTGCAGTGCTTTCTAGTGGCGAGCACTTTGGTGTGCTATAGAGCTCTTGGATACTTGAATTATTAAAAATTCATGTGGTGGACTCAGGCTTATGGCTCCTCTCATTTGGATGCTGCATAGTCAATTGTTTAAGTTCCAAGAAGTCTATCCCCTGTTAAGTAGAACTGTGTAACTTTCCGCTGGTTCGCAGGTGAACAGTGGTCCTGAAATAGAGGAGTCCGTGAGCTTGCTCCAGCCCCCACTGAGTCCTGGGATCCTCACTAGATCCACAAGACTGAGGAACGGGAACCAAGTTAGGGAGAGGAAACAAGGCTTGAGACTGGGAGTCGGGAAGTATGCCAACCAGTGGGCTTTTGCCTCATGAGGAATGAAAGAAAGGAAGGGGTGTCCAGAGAACAAAGAGATGGAGAGAGGGCAGCAGGGTGGCCACATGCCAGCATCCCAGCCTCTGGGTTCTGAGTGCCAGTTCCTCTGCCTTGCCGAACAGACTGGCTCCAAGCAAGTTACCTATCCGCCTTCTTTTAAAATATTTTAACGTTTATTCGCTTTTTGAGAGAGTGCGAGCAGGGCAGGGGCAGAGAGAGGAGACACAGAAACTGAAGCAGGCTCCAGGCTCCGAGCTGTCAGCACAGAGCCCGATACGGGGCTCGAACTCACGAACCGCGAGATCATGCCCTGAGCCGAAGTTGGGCGCTTAGCCAGCTGAGCCGCCCAGGTGCCTCTGCCTATCCACCTGCTAATGAGACCGTTCACACAGCTCACCTGGACTTTGAGATGCAGGTAGCACGTGTACCTAACTTACGGCCTTTGTAGTTGAACCTTTTCCCCTAGAGACAGTGGATTTCCTCATACTTCAGTTGGTGGGTATGCAGTAGCACATCCTGGGCTGCTGTGCCCACTTACGCAGGCTTCCTGGGGAGGGTAGACGGCTAATTTCAAGAGAGAGGTTAAGGACCTGCTAGTACAGGAAGGAGCACCACTGGCCTCCAAGATGACAAAGCACTGTATGGATGACAGCGGTGGAGACAGTTGGCAGCTCGGGCCATGAGCCCCAGCCCTACCCAGAAGCTCGGGGAATGGAGAGACACCCTCCCCCATTCTCCACTGCCCTGGCCCTTTCAACAGCCACAGGTGCAATCAGGGCCTGTGCCACTGGATGTCACCTAATGTGTCCCCCTGCTGCCATCCGGTCTGGCCTTCACCGTGGTCTTCACGGAGCTGTCCTGCCAGCAGGTCCCCTGCTGTGCCGTCCCGGTGCAAGGTGGCTGGGACTAAGAGTTGGGAAGAACCCTCTGCCATACTGGATGGAGAGGATGGGGACCGGAAGGAGACCCCTCAGCTTTTGACCTGAACGGCTATTTGCCGGAACTGAGAGAAAGGAAAGATAAAGGAGAAGAGTTCTGGTTTAGCCAGTAGAGCAGCTGAAGATAAAGAACTGGGATGTCTTAAAGATAGAAACATACATTCCCCGAGGCTTTAAATACCAAGGTGAGGGCAATAGTGAGAGGCAGGAGAGTGGCTCCCATGACATTCTGTGTGGTAAGGCATCAGCAGCAGTTAGCCTCACATAGCCACATGTGGCCTGGGATTGGTGACAAAGCCCCTCTGAACCTTGGGGATAACAATGCCTTATTTAAAGGGGCACCTGGGTGGCTCAGTCGGTTGAGTGTCCAACCTTGGCTCAGGTCATGATCTCACATTCCTGACTTTGAGCCCCACATCAGGCTCTGTGCTGACAGTGCAGAGCCTGCTTCAGATCCTCTATGCCTTTCTCTCTCTGCCCCTTCCCCAATCATGTGCACTCTCTCACAAATAAACATTTAAAAATCTGGCCTTTAAAAAATAGAATATTAAATGAATACTAGGCACTACACTGGTCTATTGAGTTTTCATGTATTCCACACAATTTACCAGTCTTCATGGAGTTAGAATACAATTAAGATAACCCTATTTAAACAGATGTCACACTTTCAGTATCTAAACAACCACAGCTGCTGTAAATGCTTCCAGTTCATCACTGAAGAAACTGGTTATCTTTCCACTGTTGAGACGTGAAGAGAGAGCTGGCATTTGAATCCTAGTCCAGTCTTCCAAAACAGAATGGATTCTGCGTAGGTAATAGGATCTTTACCATAAAACCAGGCCAGACCAGGGTCTTGACATTTTCCTGTAAGCACCGAAGGACTTGATACAAAGCAGGGATGATAGTGTAGCAGTTTCCCACATGTGCATATCCTGGGATGTCTGGGTGGGACCCAGCGGTATGCCTCTCCCTGGCTAAGTTTAAGGAATGGCCTCCCAGAACCTTTAGAGCCTTCCCTTAGCCATTCATTATGAGGCAGCTTCGGCCTTAATTTTTTGCAGCCCAGACTGAGCAGAACAGAAACGTGACGTGTCCCCACATTAGTCTTTCCAGTAACACAGTTGGGATAGGTTCTGCCTCATGGGTCCTTAAACATTTTGGCCGCCTAGGCCAAGGGTATCAACCTGTAACCAGATTCTGCAAACAACCACTGGTGACGTTTTCACTTTTTTGTAGTATATTCCTTTTCCGTAATAAACGCCACATATGCCCTCTTTTACACTGGTGCGCTCTAGAGTCCTGCTATGTGTTTTGAGGGAAAAGTTAACCGCTGCACTGTGAAACCACCCCTTCAGTCATTGTGGGCTTGTAGTAGCTCCCAACTCTGTAGGCTTTTCTTGAACACCTTTGGAACAAAAGACTCAGTGGGCCAAACTTCCAGTCTGTTTTAAAATAAAGAGCAGCGTCATTCTGAGCCACTTGGCTGCAGTCCACAAGATAGAAGGGGAACAGGAGCCAGTGTAAGTAAAAAGTAAGAATGCCTTTCTCTCTCTGCGCCTCTGCGCCAGCAAGCATTTGGAAAATGATCCTCAGGGACAAGGTGGGGAAGTCAGGGCTGAGTATCACTGATACTCCTACGTCATTGTTGTAGTGGATTAATAACTGGTTGAATGGCTCTGTTCCAAATGAGCAGAGGAATGGCCTGGCAGTAACTGGGAGGAACGGCCTGGTCTTTGTCTTGAGCCTCGCCCAACGTTTCTCTTGCCAGTGTGGCTCAGGACACGACTGCCAGGCTAGCAAAGCGGAAGAGGACAGGAAGCAAGGAGAAAACGTAACCATGATCCAAACAGAGCTCAGAGGGCCAGGACAGGTCATTAAACACCGGGAAGTTGGATGGAGAGAGTCCTGGCAAGTGATAGCCAGACCCCAGAGATGAGGACCGCCTCGCCTGACAAGAGTCCTCTGAGGTGAGTGCCACTACCGCCACCAGTGTTACAGAGGAACTCGCCAAGCCCCCAAGATCCGGCAAGTGGCAGAATTCGCTCTAAACGCTGGCCTGTGACCTTAACCACTGTACTTCCTGCCCAGCACAGAACTACAGATAGTCCCCACCCTCAAAATACAGCTAAGTCATTAGACACTCTGTCACGGCTCTCTGGCCTACTGGGTCCGAAACATTTGAAGCCCAGCCACTGCCCAAAGCAAATAATGATCATTGCAACCACCTCTGCCTGGATCTTCCCAAATCCAGCGCATGTTCCACCTCTGGGGGCCAAGATGGTAATCACCTCATGTTTTTAATAAAACCTCATGATACAGGGAAGACGGATTTTATTATCCATTTCACACACCAGAAAAAGGAGTTTCAAGGTCAGATAATCTGCCTCAGATCTTCCTGCCTCCTTGCCCAGCTTATCGGAAAGTAGTCCCACCCAGGTTTTGTAGATAGGACTTGTGTGGCTTAAACAAAGGGGGTGGAGGGCCCGTAAACGGGGCACTGCGCAAACAGCGTCCTGTTGGAGGTCAGTGACCACCAACCCTGTTAGGCAGGGAAGAGCTGGAGTTGGGCTGCCCGGGGCCCTGTTCTGACCCAGCTGCTGTTCAGAGGCATAATGCGAGGCCTTCCTCCCAGTAATGTTATGGCAGTGTGGACTAACTGAAAGACTGTTCTTGTACAAATCAGGAGTCCCTAGGAGGAGGGGCCAGGACCAAACAAAACCTCTCTTTGAGGCATCTGAAGCAACCAGATTTTAATGTTAAAATGATGAATCCCCCACTGCTGTCATTAAAACAAAACAACAAACCATAAAAATAAATGAAAACAACTGTCAGCTGCTGTTATGATCTCCAGTAATGGTGGGCTGTAATTCAAGCCAATCCTCCTGCTAAAAATAACTTTAAAATCTAGAAAGTGTCTTCTATAAAGCAGTAAAGAAGATTCTGCTTCTGCTAAGGGTAGAAGTATTCATCCAACCCTCCCACAAATGACAACTATAAATTCTCAAGAAAATGAAGAAAACCACCACTGTAAGGCAGTGAAGAGCAACCAAACTGGAGAGAAACTGAAAGGGAGTTAGTTGACGGTTGGAGGGAAATGTCACGGAGTGAGTTCCCATGTTTATGGCTTTTTGCCTGAGGTCAGGTCCCAGGTGCCAGAGGACCTGTTATTGCTTCAGTAACCGAAGGAAATGGTTTAGAATGACCCTAGCACCTTAAAAAATGGAGTAAATCCCAGAAAGAGAGGTCCATGTTCTATGTATATACCCTGCCTAAATCTTTTGTCTCTAAATACACACTTAGCAGACTCCAAGCAGCCAACTAGAAGAACTTAAAAGGAATAGCTGCTGCACGGCACAGGGGAATCAAATTTTTAGTCTGAGGTCAGCCAACCTAACTGCCTGTTTTCAAAATTAGTCTTCAGAACTTCTACAGTATCTAGGATAGAATTCAAAATTACTACACATAATGAAAAACAAGAAAATGTGATCCGTACCAAAGAGAAGAGGCACTAACGGAAAGTGCCTTTGAGATGACCCAAATGTTAGAATTAACACTTAAAACTTTTAAATCAACTATTTCAATGATGCCAAAAAATATAAAGGAAAATATAATGAATGCACAAGGAGGAATTGTCAGCAGAGAAAAAGTAATGAACCAAATAAAAATTATAAAACTGAAAAATACAAGACCTGAAAGTAAATTCAGTAGGTGGGATTAACAACACATTGACAGTGACCTGTTAAAGGATCATTCAGCTTGAAAAAGAGCGGGGTTGGTAAAACTTTTCTGGGATGAATCATGGTAAATACTTTTGGCTTTGAGGGTCAAAAGTCTTCATTACAACTACTCATCTCTGCCATTGTAGTGTGAAAGCAACTATGGTAAATGAATAGGGATAAACAGATTTGGCCTGGAGTGATCCAGTTTTTCAACCCTGAAATAGAACAATAGACATCCAATCTGAAGAACGGTGGTGGGGGGGGGACCCTGAAAAAATGGTCAGAGCATCTTTGATCTGTGGGACAACAACAAACAGTCTAACATACAAATACATAATTGGAATGAGAAGAGGGAAAGAATTAGGTAGAAAAAGGAATTTTTTTTTTGTTTTTAAGTAGGCTCCACACTCAACGTGGGGCTTGAACTCGGGACCCTGAGATCAAGAGTCACATGCTCTACAACCAGGTGCTTCAGGTTTTTTGTTTTTTAATAATGGCCAAAACTTTCCAAACGTGGAGAAAGTTCAAGAATCACAACAAACCCCAAACAGAATAAATAAAAAGAAAGCTACACTCCAGAACTTCATAGTCAAATTGCTGGAAACTAAAAATAGAAAATCTTAAAGGCACCAAAATAAAAATGACGCTTTACAAAGAAACCACATTCCAATTATATGAAATACTGCAAACTTCTCATCAAAGTCACAGGGACTAGAAGACAATGAGATAACATATTTAAAGGTGTGAAAGTAAAACATGTCAACCCAGAATCCTATACCAAGTGGAAATACTCTTCAAAATGCAGGTAAAATATTGACATTTTCAGATAAACTAATGAGGAGTCAGCAGCAGCAGACCTACTTTACAGGAATTACTAAAAAGTTCTTCAGGTCTAGGGAAATGAGCCCAGATGGGAATCCAGATTTACAGGAATTAAGAAGTCAGTCTAATAATCTCAAAATGGTCTCCAGTGATCCTTTCTTCCTGGTATTTATGTTCTCTATATCATCCCCTCCCACACTATCAGGACTGGTCTGTGTGGCCACCACAGAATGTGAAATGATAGTGTAAGATTTCCAAAGCTAGGTCACTAAAGACATTGATATAGGCATAAATCTTCATAACCTTGGATTAAGCATGATTCTTTTAATGTTTTTTAATGTTTGTTTTTGAGAGAGAGAGAGTGGGAGCAGGGGAAGGGCAGAGAGAGAGAGAGAGGATCTAAAGCACTGCCAGCGCAGAGCCTGATGCAGGATTTGAACTCAGGAACCATGAGATCATGACCTGAGGCGAAGTCAAACGCTTAACTGACTGAGCCAGCCAGGCACCCCAAGCATGATTCTTTTAGACATGATACCTAAAACACAACCAAGGAAAAAAATAGGTAATTGCACTTCATCACAATTTAAAACATTTATGCTTTAAAGACACAACCAAGACTATAAAAAGCCCAAGGAATGGGATAAATTATTTGTAAATCAGCAATAAAGATTAAGTATCCAGAATATTTAAAGAACTCTTACAACTCAACAATAAAAATATAATTCAATTCTTTGTGTGGGCAAAAGATTTGAATACACATTTCTCCAAAGAAGATATATAAATGGCCTATAAGTACATGAAAAGACGCTCAACATCATTAATCACCAGAGAGATACAAATCAGTCATGAGATACCACTTCACATCCACTAAGATGACTATAATTTTAAAAAGCAGGGCAGGAGGGGGTCCCTGGCCAGCTCAGTCTGTGAAGCATTTGACTCTTGATTTCAACACAGATCATGATCTCATGGTCTGGAGATGGAGCCCCACATCAGGTTCCACACTAAGCGTGGAGCCTGCCTGCGATTCTCTCCCTCTCTCTCTCAAAGTAAACATTTTAAAAATATTTTTAAAAATAAGTAAATTTAAAAAGCTAGACAATAACAGTTAGCAAGGATGTGGAGAAATCGGAACTCCCACATTGCTAGTGGGACTATAAAATGGTGCGGCTGTTTCGGAGGACAGTTTGGCAGTTCCGCTAAACGTAAAACGTGGAGTGACCGACCATATGATCTAGCAGTTCCACTAGTGGTTATATACACAAGAGCATTTGAAATCTATATCAGCACAAAAACCTGTGCACAAATGTTCACAATAGCACTATTCACAATAGCCAAAAAGTGGGGCCCAAATGTTCAGCTGATGACTGTCCATACAATGGAATGTTATTTGGTAAGAAATGAAGTGCTGACCCATGATACAACATGGGTCTCGAAAACATTATGCTAAATAAAAGAATCCAGACACAAAAGACCACATAAAGTATTTCATTTATGTCAAATGTCAAAAATAGGCAAATCCATGGGGGCAGAAGGGAGATTAGTGTTTGCCAGGGGAAGAGTGAAATGGGAATAATAGTTACCGAGTGCAGCCTTTCCTCTTGGGATGATGAAAATATCCTGGAATCAAGCCATAGGGGTGATTCCATAATTTTGTGAATATTGTATACTTTAAAAGTATGAATTTCACGGTATGAGAGTCATATCTCAATTTATCAAACACGCACACAAAAACAAACCCTGCCAGTTTCACCTTTCTCAGATCATTCACACTGGGAGAAGTCAGACGCCGTATTCATGAGGGCCCTCAAAACAGCTATAGAGAGAGGCTCTATCTATATGGCGAGAAACTGAGCCATCAATGTGCTGTAATGTGAGAACTCAGAAACAGATCCTCCAGTTTGAGTCAAGCCTTCAGATGACTGCAACCGTGGCCATTATTTTGACTGTAATCTCATTCTAAGAAACCACAAGACAGAATCACCCAGCGAAGCCAATTCTGATTCCTGCCTCTCGGAAACTGGACAATAATATTTATCATTGTCTTAAGTCACTAAGATATGAGGTAACTTGCTATGCAGCAATAGATAACTAATATAATTGGCAATGGATTAAATATAAAAGACTTTTCTCTAAATTTCATTAATATACCTATAACTGAATAAAAAACTTAACATTGTATAGTGAGGTTTGTAATATATGAAGATATAATACCTGTAACAACTATTGAATAAAATGTGGGTGGTAGGTAAATGGACCTATATGGTTGCAATATTTTTATGTTTTTGTGAACTGGTAAAATAGTAACTCTAGGCAAGTTGTGAAAAGTTAAGGATGTATATTGTAATCCCTAAAGCAAATACTTATATTTCTTAAATACTTAATACTTAATACTTATAAATACTTAAATTTCTTATAAAAAATAAGAAAATGCAGATGAGGTGGCTCAGTCAGTTAAGTGTCCAACTTTTGATTTGGGCTCAGGTCATGAACTCAGTCATGAGATCAAACCCCACGTCAGGCTCTGTGCTGGGCATGGAGTCTGCTTGAGACTCACTCACTCACTCACTCTCACTCTCTCTCTCTCCCCCCCCCCCGCTCATGTGTGCTCTCTCCAAAAAATTAACAATAAAATGAATAGTAAAAATAAAATGCAAAAGAATAACTTTAAAAGCCAATAAGAGGATTAAAATGGGATACTGAAAACTATTTGCTTAAAAGGCAGGAAAAGAGAAAACGAAGATAATAGCAAAATGACCAATGATATCAACAATTATATTAAATATTAATGGACTAAAAAAATAATGGACTGACAACATATTTCTGACAGAATAAAAAGGAGATTAAAGCTCTCCCCTTAAACAATTAAAACAAAAAAATCTACCTCCCAATGCAGTGATTATCTGTGTCACCACTCTGCCATCAAAACACCTTTAATACTTCCCTACACTAAATCATCTGTCAATTTATAATAATTTTTGAGTTTGAAAACACAAAACTAAAATGTTGGTACATCACTGTTCTGTGTTAATGCTTGTCTATGATGAGACTAGGCTGAAGAACAGGTATCAAGAGAGAGCTCCAAGATTAGAGCCCTGAGGACTTGAAACAGGGGTGCTCCAGGATAGTGGATGAGTTTGAAAGACTATTAAGGCTTTTAGAAAAATTATAGATCCAGAATGTATACAATGCCAAACGGACACTGATACTTCATAGCAGGCAGTTTGAACGTTTTCAAACTCAAGGAACTTTTGAAGTGGCAGAAAAGGTAGAGTTCATTGTGGGGAAACACTATTGGGAAAATTGTCTGCAAGCCTCTAGAGCCAGTGACTTTACTCAGCACTGAAATAGAGAACAGAGGGAAGATAGATGGAGGTAACTTCTGAAGGGCCAGAAAAGGAATTGTCTCTTAAGAATATGCAACGAGAAATGACTTTATATGCCTGAGTTATATGCAAACTTGCTATTCTCCATATTTACGTACATTTTGTACTACCAAAGACCCAGAAATTGGCCTGAGTCTATGTACATTTTTTAAAAATCTGATATTATGAAAAAAAAAATCTATGAAACAACAGGTCTCAGACCTGTCTCAGACAACAGGCAGCACAGGACAGTGATCTTTGAGAGAAGGAAAACTAATGAAGTAAGCCCTACAATTGCCCCAACCTACAACATGTAGAGAGTTTCCAGACCATGGATCAGAGAGAACAAAACAGAACCCAGGGGCACCTGGGTGGCTCAGTTAAGTGTCCAACTTTGTCTCAGGTCATGATCTCACAGTTGACGGGTTCAAGCCCCGCATTGGGCTCTGTGCTGACAGCTCAGAGCCTGGAGCCTGCTTCGGATGCTGCATCTCCCTCTCTCTCTGCCCTTGCTCCACTCATGCTCTTTGTCTCTCAAAAATAAATGAAAATGTTAAAAAATAATAAAAAAAAAAAAAAACAGAACCCAGATGTTTCCTTGGGTTGAAGAGAGTGCATGGTTCGGTAAGACCAAACTGCCTAGAATTGTGGGACAGAGTAAAAGAAAAGAAAATTTCAGAGAGCAAAAGATCACTGAAGATCTGCAAAGGCTCACCTTTGACTTTAGTACATATGTATGAGAAATTATCAAAGTCAAGGAAAGAACTGGAAGAAAGGAGCAGAAAGAACAATCCACAGAGCTCACACATGGCCAGGAATATTTTATACTGTCAACATCAGAATACAAAGACATCCTAACACATGAGGCAGCAATTAGAGTTCGCAGGTATCAAGTAGGGGCAAATTAGCCACAGATGAAAGGATGTTCTGGATCCACCTAATAAAGCATAAAAATAATCCTTAAAAAGATCCAACTATTTCCAAGGAACTGTCACAGGACAAACCTCAAGAATATTTAAATGAAAACAAATGATACAAAATATCCAACAAAATGCACAAAATGTACATTTTACATTACAAAGTACAGTGTAAAATACACAATGTCTGGTATCCAGTAAAAAATATGTATATGTATATGACCCACAGAGGAGAGAAAATTCCATCAATAGGAACAGACCCAAAAATTATGTAAGCAATAGAATTAGTAGACGAGAATGTTTAAAAAGTGATTATATTCTACATATCCAAAAAAAGTAAACATGAGCATGTTGAAAGAAAAAATGGAAGACAGAAGGAAGACCTAAATCACAATTACAAAAATGAAAACTATGATGTCTGAGATACAAAATACACTGGATGGGATGAATAGTACTGTGGATATTGCAGAAGAAAACATCAGTGAACTTAAAGACAGCCTACAATGGAAACTACCAACAAATGAAAAACAGAAAAAAAAGAAAAAACAGCATCAGTGAATTATAAGACAACATTAAATAGCTTAATATATGTGCAATTTGAGTGTCAGAGGAGAAATGAAAAATAGAAAAAGACATTTAAAAAAATAATGGCCAAATTATTCTCCAGATTTGTTTGGTTGCTTTTTTTTTTTTTCCCCCAATTTTGGAGAAAGCTATAAACCCCAAAATCCAAGAAGTTCAATTAACCCCAAGTGGAATAAACATGAGGAAAACTATACCAAAGAACTCATATCAAATTGCTGGAAAAAAATGATAAAAAAATTATAAATAGCCATGTGGTGATGGTGGGCAGGGCAGGGTGGGGAGGAGAATACAGAACAAAAGTGAGAATGACAGCAAAATTCTCATCAGAAACAACTCAAACCAGGAGACAGGGGAGCAACATCTCTAAAGTATTGAAATAAACAAGTCCCAGATCAAAATTCTAAGGAATTCCAAATTGTCTCATAATTCTAAGAGAAAGTCTTTCAGAAATGAAAATGAGGGTCCCCTGGGTGGCTCAGTTGACCATCTGACTCTTGGCTTCAGCTCAGGTCATGAACCCTGGGTCATGGGATCAAACGCCACATTGGGCTCTGTGCTGAGCATGGAGCCTCTTAAGATTTTCTCTCTCTTTTCCTTTGCCCCTCTCCGTGGCTTGTGCTCTAAAACTTTAAAAAAATTTTTTTTTTTTTTTTTAATGAAGATGAAATACACGTAAAACTTATGGGCAACAACAAAAGCAGTACTCTAGGGAAATTTATCCTTATAAATACCTACATTAAAAATGAGGAAAGATCTCAGGGCACCTGGGTAGCTCAGTTGCTTAAGAGTCTGGCTCTTGTTCTCAGCTCAGGTCATGATCTCACAGTTTGGGGGATTGAGCCCCATATTAGGCTCGCACAGTAGACCTGTGTATCGCACAGTAGATCTGTCTGTCCCTACCCTACTCATGCACTCTCTCAAAATAATAAATCAATAAACTTAAAAAAATGAAGATCTCCAATCAGTAACAGTTTACACCTTAAGCAACTAGAAAAAGAAGAGCAAGCTAAACACAGAGCTAGCATGTGGAAGAAAATAATAAAAATTAGGATATAAAGTAGAAAATGGAAAAACAAAATCAATAAAACCAGAAGTTCCTTGAAAAGATAGGTGAAATTGACAAAGCTTTAACTGGACCAACAAAGTAAAAGAGACAAATAATTAAAATTGAAAATGAAAGTAAAGACATTAAATAATGGCCTTACAGAAATGAAAAGGATTACAAGTGAATACTATAAAAACTAAATGCCAACAAATTATATAATCTATAAAAAATGGACAAATTTCTTACAATACACAAATTACTTAAACTGACCCAAGAAGAAATAGAAAATCTCAGCAGACCTCTAACAAGTAAAGCAACATAATCGGTAGTGAAAAATCTCCCAATAAAGAAAAGGCCTGGACCAGATGGCTTCACCAGTGAATTCTATTGAACAAAGAATTAACACCAATCTGTAATGCCCCCAATTTCGAATCCAAGAGACCACCAAGGAGTGGATACTGATGCAAACGCAGGAGGGTTTATTTGCAAGCTCGAGCTTGGGCCCAAGTATACCCGACACAGTGGAGCAGGGACTTGGACCCCTAGGTTAAAAGGCGTAGCAGTTTTATAGGGGCCGGTGGCCAATGAGATTGTAACACACACAGAAAGTTGCATAGTCATGCCAGTCCACACGCAGTGGCCAATTGAATTACAATTTATCCTATAGTAACTGTTTGAACTAGCCTATCACTCTGGTCAGAATTTGCAGGCAAGTTTGGCAGGCAAAAGGCGGGGTTTACATTCTTTGGCCGTCAGGGGTTCCACATTCGTATTTGAGCCGGTTTCCAGTAAGGGTGTGCTCAGAGGCTTGACTAGGGTGGGGGAGTGTCTTAAGCAATAAGCAGGTCATGTGGGGGTTATACATGAGATGGTGGGTGTAGCACAAAATGGAGTTAGTCTTGCTCTGCTTGTCCAGGGGTAGGGGGTTTTTGTTAAATTCCTTGGATCCCACACAATCCTTCCCAAATTTTCCCCAAAATTGAAGAGGAGGGAACACTTCCTCTCTCATTCTAAGAAGCCAGCATTACTCTGATACCAAAGCCAGTTAAAGACATCCCAAGAGGGGCGCCTGGGTGGCTCAGTCGGTTAAGCCTTGGACTTCAGCTCAGATCTTGCGGTTCTTGAGGTTGAGCCCCACATCGGCCTCTCTGCTAAACCTACTTCGGATCCTCTATCCCCGTCTCTCTCTGCCCCTCCCCGGCTCACACTCTCTCTCAAAAAATAAATAAATAAACTTCTAAAAGTTTTATGAAAGTAAGTAAATAAAGACATCACAAGAAAGCTACAGACCAATATTCCTTATGAATATAGATGCAAAAATATTCAACAAAAAAGTTAGTAAATCAAACCCAATAGCACATTAAAAGGCTTATTTGCCATGAACAAATGGGATTCATCCCAGGAATGCAAGAGTGGTGTAACATAAGAAAATCAACATTTACAGAATGAAAGCACCCCCCCACGACATGATCATCTCCATTAGTGCAGAAAAGGCATTTGACAATTCAACACCCTCTCATGATAAAGACTCTTAGAAAACTAGAAATAGGGGGGAAATTCTCAACATGAAAAATGGTATTTATGAATATTCCACAGTTAGCCTCATATGCAATGATTAAAGCCTGAAAGCTTTAGGATGAGGAATGAGATAAGGATGCCCACTTTGACTGCTGTTATTCAACTCTGTACTAGAAGTTCTAGCCAAATCTATGAGGCAAGAAATAAAAGTCATCCAAATTGGAAAGGAACAGATAAAACTATCTCTATTCACAGATGACATGATCCTATGTAGAGAAAATGTCAAAATCCACAAGTAAGCTATTACAGCTAATAAACAAGGTCAGCAAAGTTGCAAGGTATAAGATCAACACATTAAAATCAGTTGTATTTCTATATACTAGCAATGAACAATCTGAAAAGGAAATTATAGGAAATTATGAAAGCAGTTCCATTTACAATAGCATTAAAAATAATAAAATACTTAGCCAAGAAGATGAAAGATGTACACAAACTATAAAATATTGCTGAAAGAAATTAAAAACATAAATAGAAAAATCCCATATTCATGGATAATACTTAATACTGTTACATGTTAATACTACCCAAAGCAATCTAAAGATTCAATGCAGTCCCTATCAAAATTCCAGTAGTCTTATCTGGATGGCCAACAGGCACATGAAAAGATGCTCAACGTCGCTCCTTATCAGGGAAATACAAATCAAAACCACACTCAGATATCACCTCACGCCAGTCAGAGTGGCCTAAAGGAACAAATCAGGAGACTATAGATGCTGGAGAAGATGTGGAGAAATGGGAACCCTCTTGCACTGTTGGTGGGAATGCAAATTGGTGCAGCCACTCTGGAAAACAGTGTGGAGGTTCCTCAAAAAATTAAAAGTAGACCCACCCTATGACCCAGCAATAGCACTGCTAGGAATTTTCCCAAGGGATACAGGAGTGCTGATGCATAGGGGCACTTGTACCCCAATGTTTATAGCAGCACTCTCAACAATAGCCAAATTATGGAAAGAGCCTAAATGTCCATCAACTGATGAGTGGATAAAGAAATTTATATACACAATGGAGTACTACGTGGCAATGAGAAAGAATGAAATATGGCCTTTTGTAGCAACGTGGATGGAACTGGAGAGTGTTCTGCTAAGTGAAATAAGCCATACAGAGAAAGACAGATACCATATGTTTTCACTCTTATGTGGATCCTGAGAAACTTAACAGAAATCCATGGGGGAGGGGAAGAAAAAAAAAAAAAAAGGAGGTTAGAGTGGGAGAGAGCCAAAGCATAAGAGACTGTTAAAAACTGAGAACAAACTGAGGGTTGATGGGGGGTGGGAGGGAGGGGAGGGTGGGTGACGGGTATTGAGGAGGGCACCTTTTGGGATGAGCACTGGGTGTTGTATGGAAACCAATTTGACAATAAACTTCATATATTGAAAAAAAAACAAAAACAAAAAACAAAAAAAAACAAACAAAATTCCAGTAGTCTTTGTAGAAATAGAAAAGCCAATCCTCAAATTCATATGGAACTCTCAAAACAATCTTGAAATAGAAGAAAATTGGAGGAGTCACACTTCTCAACTTTGAAAATTTACTACAAAGCTATAATAGTTAAAACAGTATGACAATGACATCAAAACAGACATATAGACCAATAGAATAGTATAGAGAGTCCAGTAATAAACCTTCGCACAAATAGTAAATTGATTTTCAACAAGGGTACCAAGGCCATTCAATGGGAAAAGGACAGTCTTTTCAACAAACCATCCTAGGAAAACTAAATATCCACATGCAAAAGAATGAAATTGGACCCTTACTTTACACCATTTACAAAATGGATCAAAGTCCTAAACTTTAGAAATGAAACTATAGCAAACCATAAGAGATTCTTAAATAGAACAAACTGAGAGTTGCTGGGGTGGGGAGGGGTATGGGCTAAATGGGTGATGGGCATTAAGGAGGGCACTTGTTGGGATGAGCACTGGGTGTTATATATGTAAGTAATGAATCACTGGGCTCTACTCCTGAAACCAATACTACACTGTGTGTTAACTAACTTGAACTTAAATAAGTAAAATTTTAAAAAGAGAAGAAAAGATTGGAGAAAATCTTTATGGCATTGGATTTGGCGACAACTTCAAGGATATGACACCAAAAACATAGGCAACAATAGAAAAAAATAGATTTCATCAAAATTAAGATTGTATCAAAGGATACTATCAAAAAATTAAAGACAACCTACTGAATGGGAGAAAATATTTTCAAATCATGTATCTGATAAGAGGTTAATATCTAGAATATATAAAGAACTCCTCCACTCAACAACAACAAGCCAATCTAAAAATTTAGTAAAGGATTTGAATAGACATTTCTCCAAATAAGATATACAAATGGCCAATAAGCACATGAAATGATGCTCAATCTCACTGGTCATTAGAGAAACACACATCAAACCTATGAGATACCACTTCACATCCCCTCATTAGGATAGCTATTATATTAAACACACACACACACACACACACACACACACACACACACACACACACACACACAGAAAACAAGTGTTGATGAGGATGTGGAAAACTAGAATCCTTGTGCATCACTGATGGTAGTGTAAAATGGTAAAGCCACTGTGGAAAACAATGTGGAAGTTTCTCAGAAGGTTAAACATAGAAATGCCATATGATCCAGCAACCCCACTCCTACGTATACATCCAAAAGAACTGAAAGCCTGGACTCAGATTATTTGTGCACCCATGCTCATAGCAGCATTATTTACAATAGCCAAAAGGTAAAAGCAACTCAAGTGTCCAACAGCAGATGAATGGATAAATAAAATGTGGTATATACATACAATGGAATGTTATTTAGCCAGAAAAGGGAATGAAATTTTGATATATGCTACAACATGAATAGAGTTTGAAAACATTATGCTAAAAAAATAAGCCAGACACAAAAGGAGAAATAGTGTATGGTTCCTCTTATATGAGGTACCTAAAATAGGCAGATTCATTGAGATAGAATAGAGGTTATCAGAGGCTGGAAGAAGGAAAGGAAGAAAGTTATTGTTTAACGACTACAGAGTTTTTGTTGGGGACGATGAAAAAGTTTTGGGTATAGCTACCGGTAACAGTTCTACAACATTGTGAATGTATTTAATGCCACTTAATTGTATACTTCTGAATAATTACAATAAACACTATGCCATGTATATTTTACATATACAAATAAATTTATTTAAGTTAAAGTGAAATAATGACTTTTTCAGTTCAGGTATGCAAAACCAAAAGGAATTCATCATTATCAGACCAGTACCACAAGAAATGTTAAAGTAATTTCTTCAGGCAGGATGATGATACCAGATGGAAACTATATCTACACCAAAGAATGATTAGCACTGGGAATAGTAAATATGTGGATAAATATAAAAGACTTTCATATTTTCAATCTCTTTAAAAGATAATGGGCTGTTTGGAGCAAAAGGATAAGATATAATATATAAAAGTAAGATATAATATATAAAGATAATATATATAAGATTATATTTTATATATATATATATATATATATACACACACACGTATAAGATATATAAAGGTAAGATGTATGACAGCAATCATACAAAAGTTGGAAGAGAGGAAATGGAAATATACTGTTTTAATATTCTTATATGTTAGATAGTATAATATTTAAACATAAACTGAGACAAATTAAAGAAGTATACTGTAAATCCTAGAGTAAATCCTAAAATAAGAAAGTAAGCCAACAAATGAGATCAAATGTAATCATAAAAATAATCTAAAATAAGGGAAGAAACAAGAGATGAGTAGAAAACCAATTGCAAGATGGTAGATTTAAAACCAAACATCAATAATCACATTAAATGTAAATGGTCTAAACACACAATTAAAAGGCAGATTCTCAGACAAGACTTTAAAATCAAGACCCAAAAAAAAAAAAATAAATAAAATAAAATAAAATCAAGACCCAGTTATATGTAATCTGAGAAACCAACTTTAAGAATAAAGACACATATAGATAAAAAGTAAGAGAATGGAAAATATATATCATGCTAACACAAATCATAAGAAAACTGGAGTGGCTATGTTAATATCAAAATAGTTTTCAGAACAAGGGGTATTACCAAGAATAAAGCAGATCATCCCATAACAATAAGGTGATTAATTTATCAGAAGCCCAAATTCTGAGTGTTTATGCAGCTAATAATACAATTTCAAAATACATGGAGCAAACTGATAGAGATAAAAGTAGTCTAACTCAAAATTGTAGCTGAGATTTCAATATCCCTCTCACTAATTCAGAGTAAGTAAATAGAAAATGAGGACAAACAATATAGTCAACCAATTAATAGGTTAATTTGACCTATTAACACTTCTAGAACACTCTACACAACAAAATTAAAAATCATTAACAAAGATCCAAAAAAATCTTCAAATATTTGGAAACTTAAGTAGCTCACTTCTTTTTTTTTTAATGTTTATTTATTTATTTTGAGAGAGAGCATGTGAGCGCAGGGGAGGGGCAGAGGGGGAGAGAGAGAATCCCAAGCAGGCTCCACATTCAGCACAGTGCCCAATGTGGTGCTCAATCTCATGACACAAGATGAAATCAAGACCTGAGCTGAAATCAAGAGTAGGACACTTAACTGACTGAGCTCCCCCAAGAGCCCCTTAAATTGCTCACTTCTGAATAACCCATGGATCAAGAGGGAGAGGGGAGCAATCACAGGAAATTTTAGGGAAAAAAAGACTCTTTGAATGGAAAGAAAATGAAAACGTATTTCAAACCTATGGGATTACTGCCAAAGCCGTGCTTAGATGGAATATATAGCATTAAATGTTGATATTTGAAATGAAGAAAAGTCTCCAATACCTAAGCTTTCACTTTAATAAACTAAAATGTGAAGACCAAATTAAACCTAAAGTAAGCACAAGAGGAAATAATAAAGATTAAAGCAGAAAGAGCAATGAAATCAAATACAGAAAAATAATAGAGAAAAAAATCAGTTAAGCCAAAAGCTGATACTTGGAGAAGATTGATAAAATTCATAAACATTTAACCAAACTGATCAGGGGCACAAATTACTAATACCAGGAATGAGACTGGGAACATCCCACAGAGTCTACAGCTTTGAAAAGGATATTAATAAAATATTATGAACTTCCTGTCAATAAATTTGAGAATTTAATTGAAATGGAACAATTTCTTGAAAGACAAAAAACTACCAGAGCCCAATGAAAAAATAACAGATGACATGAGTAGTCCTGAATCTACTAAATGGAATTTATAGCTTAAAACCTTTCCACATAAAGAAAAGTCCAGGCCCAATGTCCTCAATAGTGAGTTTTACCAAACATTCCAGAAAGAAATAATACTAATTCTCTAAAATTCTCCCAGAAAATTGAAAAGAAGGAAATATATTTCCTGGGGAGGGGGGTGGGGTGGGGGCAGGGTCAGTATTGTACCAAAACCAGAAAGACAATACAAGAAAACTACAGATCAGTATCCCTTATGAACCCAGACATAAAAATTCTCAACAAAATTTTAGCAAATTGAATCCAACAATATATAGAAAGGACACTATATCATGACCAAGATGGGTTTATTCCATGAATGCAAGTGTGGCTTAAGATTCAAAGATCAATCAATGTCATTCATATCAATAGACTCAAAACAAAACAAAACCATCACACTTAAATTGAAAGAAATCAGCAGAAAATAGAAGTATGAGGAAAAAAGCAAATTCAGGAATCCCTGTTTTGGGGTATCAGTTTTAAACTTTGCTCAGGATTCCTCCAAGCACTGCTTTAATCAACTGTATAATTGACATCACATTTTTTTTTTAGTTTGCACATGCTTGTGCTAATAATTATCCTTAAAATCTTTTAGATATGAAAACAAACTTCTAAATTCTAAAACAACAACAACAAAGTAATTTAATTGATGGACTGAAATATGGAGACTGAATTACTAAACCTGAAACAGCTGAGGAAATTTTCCAGAAGGGAGCGCACAGAGACAGATGACAATGTGAAAGAGAGGTTATAAAACATAGACAACAGGACAAGAGGGTCCGAACTGCATCTCCCAGGAATTCCAGGTGGAAAGGACAGTGCCTGCCACTCACATTTGTTCTGAGAACAAGAAAGACAGTCATCAAAGCTAACATGCACAGTGTTTACTAGGTGCCAAGGATGTTCTGCACAGTAATCACCGTGGCTAAGAACCGGCAAAAGTGTCCTCAAATCAGGAGATTTAAATCATGGTACATCCATAAAAGCGAGTACCATGAAGTTATTAACAAGCACAAGGCAGATCTCCAAGTACAGATCTGGTAATCCGCAAGAGACATTGTTAACTAGAAAAAGCAAGATGTAGAACAGTGTGGGCCTGTTCACGCGAAAGTGATCCAGACCGATACCATCATCCACACACAGACGTCTCCAGGAAGTTGTAAGGATGGGTAATAGCTGCTGCCCTGCGGGGATGTGGGATGGGAAGGAGACTGACTTCACTATAGCAGGCACTTTTGTACTGAGTTTTTTAACTTGTGCCTATAGTAAGTAATAAAAAAAAAAATACGTCACTGAAAGAACGTTTGGCCAGGCAGCAGGAACAGCCAGTGCACAGCCCAGAGGCAGGAAAGAGCCAGTGGGTCACCAAGTATACCCAAGGAAAGCCACGCTATTAACCACAGACTCAGGCCACAGGCCAGGCTCTTGGCCGAACCAGGCTGCACATACCGTCCCGTCGCAAACACCCTCCTCTTGGGGCAAAGGTGCCTCAGGCCAGTCATTCCCTGTGGTGAAAAAGAGCAAGACAGACCCACCTCCTCTTCTTTCCTACAGAAGAGAATTAAGATCACAAAATGATGTCACTTGTCACCATTCCTAAAGCGGATGATACATGATGCAGTAATCTACTGGAAAGCACCAACAGATGTGTGAGATACAGGGCAGAGAAGAAAGAAGGGAATGCACGCTTATTTCTTCTTCCTCAGAGAAGTCAGCATCCTGACCCATTTCTGAAGATGAGAAACTGGAAATAATACACCTAAATATATTAAAGTTAAAGATAGCAACTAGGAGAACTAAAAATGTCAATTTTCCAAATTACCCAGGTGAAGACACTACAGCAGAAGATGAGCAAAGAAAATAATAGGGAAGCATTTAAAAGAGGACAATGTGAAAAAGGTGAAAACAAAGATCAAGAATCTGGTACTGACATAAGTGAGATAAAGTCACTTGTTAGAAGAAAAAATTCAAATCTGACCAAAAAAATAAATCCAACCACTGAGAAGTGACTCAAAATTTCCAAAGTCAGAGTTCAAGCAAAGACGTACCAAGCAAATATACATGAAAAGAAAGGACATGATAGGTCCAGCAAAGTTGAATTTTGGTAAATTAAGCAAAACAAAAGTTTCATAAAGGTGGAGACCCTAATCCACACTGAATCTATCATTGTCCAACCCAAGCTGTGAGCCAAGGTTTCTTTTAGAGAGGGAAACAGGACTGGGAGCCATAAATAGGGACTGTCCATAATTTTGAGTGCTTCATGACAGTGTTTTCAGTTATTATTTCAGCAATTAAATATAAAAATCATGGGGCACCTGGGTGGCTCAGTCAGTTGAGCATCCGACTCTTGATTTCAGCTCAGGTCATGATCCCAGGGTTGTAGGATCGAGCCCCACGTTGGGCTCTGCACTGAGTGTCGAGCCTGCTTGGGATTCTCTCTCTCTCTTCTTCTGCCCCTCCCCCTCACTTGTGCACGCATGTGCACACGCTCTCTCTTTCTCTCTCTCTCTAAAAAAAATAGTAAAATAGAAATCTTAAAATCTGATGTTGTTATGAACTTTTACTGCCAAACATATCAAATTATATAGGCAAAAATGAAACACAAGAAATTGATAGAAATAAAAATGTAGTTGAAGATATATACAGAGGGGTGCCTGGGTGGCTAAGTTGATTAGACGTCCAACTTCAGCTCAGGTCACAATCTCATAGTTCGTGAGTTTGAGCCCCGCATCAGGCTCTGTGCAGACAGCTCAGAGCCTGGAGCCTGCTTCGGATTCTGTGTCTCCCTCTTTCTCTGCCCCTGCCCTCCTCTCAAAAATAAACATTAAAAACATTTTTTAAAAAATGTATATAGAAAGGCTCATAATGTTTGCGGCAGATCTTGTGCTCTCCCCCATGACCAGTCAATCCATCACTGACCCCTGTCGTTTATACTGCTAAACGCCCCTGGGATCTATCTATTTCTCTCCATTTCCTCTGTCTCCACTCTGGTCCAAGATAATACCACCTCATCCCTAGATTATTACAGGAGCCTTCTAACTCACTCTGACCACCCTCCCCTTCCATCTCCCATTACCTGCTTTGTACAACACAGCCAGAGTGGTCTTTCCAAAATGGACATATTCTCCTATACCCCTCTGAGTCAAGTGGGCCAGTGGTTTCTTGTTGCTCTCAAGGCAGAAATTTGTAATGTGACACAAAGGGCTGGGGCCACATGGTCCTCCCTGCCTCTCCAGCTTCCTTTCACACCATGCTCCCTCCCTCCATCCTCAAGATGCCCTTCCAGTCCTTAAAGACCATGCTCCTCTCCCGCCACGGGACATTTGCACAAGCCATTCCCTAGACTGGGACTGTTCTCCTCCAGGTTCTCTGTCTTATTAATGCCATCTCATCTTTCAGATCTCAGTTCACCTGTCGCCTTGTCAGGGAAGCCTGTGACCTACCTTTCGAGCTCTGATTCCTCTATGTTATGCTCTCATAGAACTCCATTCTTTTCTTGCCCTGTATTTATTCAGGCTATTACTTGTCTGTCTGCTTCCCATCCCCACCCCCATTATCCTATAAGGACTGTAAGAAAAGGAATTTTTGTTTTTTTCCTATTTCCCCCAGTGGCTTGTACAGTATCCCAAATGTACTAGGTGCTATAATAAACACTAGTAGAACAAATCTGGATCAAATTACTAGCATTTATTAGATCAATCTTATGAATACCTATTTACTATCCTAGAAATCATAACCTTTTTAGTTCTTACAGAATATTGATGAAAGTCGCAATCCTCACAAACCTCGTAATCTGAAGAGTGAAGACAACTGACCACTTTCTCTATTGCACAGTAGGACTAGAAGTAGATATGAAAAATAAAACCCAGCAAGGGCTCTGTCTCATTCACTGCTGTCCAACACCTATTCCAGGTGCTCAATATGTGTTTGTCAAACAAATAAGAACAGGAAGATGGAATTAAAGGGCCCCAAAAAGTAGGGCGGAGAGACAAAGAAGGAAAAAAGGAGAGAAAAAATTCGAGTTTCAACTAACAAGAGACTGAACATCAGATTCATGGGCGTTTTAGAAAGAAAACCAAAAAGAGAATAAAATAAAGAAATAATGTAATATTTCAGAAGCTCAGAATATGAATCTCCAGCTTGAGAAAGCCCAGCAAACGCTCAGCTAAATGGATGCAAATGACCCACATCAGGACACACTGTCTTAAGTGCCTCGATGGCTCAGTTGGTTGAGTGTCCAGCTCTTGGTTTTGGTCAGGTCATGATCTCACATTTCGTGAGTTCAAGTCCTACGTCGGGCTCTACACTGACAGCTCGGAGCCTGCTTGGGATTCTCTCTCTCTCCCACTTTCTCTGCCCCTCACCAGCTTACGCACACTCTCTCTCAAAATGAATTAAAAAAAAAAAAAACTTAAAACATCTCTCAGAACACTGGAGACAAGGGGAGGGTGCTACACACTCTGAGAAAATACTTGTCACCTACGAAGATTCAAGAACAAAATGGCTCTGGACTTCTAAATGGTAACATTGGAAGCTAAAAGACAACCAATGCCTTCAAAATTCTGAAGAATCATAATTCCAGACTAGAATTCTATACCCTGCCTCGCTACCAAGGGCTCAATAAACAATAGACTAAAAATATTTCAGATATGCAAGGCCTTTAAAAAATTGCCTCTCACTCATCTTTTCTCAGGAAGCTCCTAGAGAAAATACTCTATCAAAACTACGTAATAAAACAAAAAAGACCCAGGATCCAAGAAACAAGGAATCTAACGCAAGAAAGATGACAAGGAAAGTTCCAGAACGATACTGTGGGTAGTAGGTCCAGATTAACATGAAGATGGAGGTTGGGGGCCATGAAAATGGACTTCTCAGACCCCCAAGTACAGGGAATACAACTGACCGAAGACTTCAGCCGCTTTCCTCTAAAATCCGCGCTGGCATCTGCACCAAGGCCACCTCCCACAAGGTGCTCCCAGTCAGTGACTAGTGCCACAGGGAAAGAGGGCAGACCTTTTCCCAGGAGACGTGAGACTCCCCTGATGGCTCAGTTCGGCTGGAAGACTTCCCGAAGGCTTTGCTGAACTTTCCTGATGCTGCGCAAAAGCCTAGGATGCTTCCACCCAAACTTCTCTCCTTCCCTTGGGGCTGTTCGTTCACCCAGCCTCCTCTAACTCCCTCTCTGTTCTCCACCACAGAGACATTCCTCTTCATAAATTCTCGCATGTTGGGGCGCCCGGGTGGCTCAGTCGGTTAAGCGTCCGACTTCAGCTCAGGTCACGATCTCACGGTTCGTGGGTTGGAGCCCCGCAACAGGCTCTCTGTCAGCACGGAGCCCACTTCAGATCCTCTGTCTCCCCCTCTCTCTGCCTTTCCTCCGCTCGCTCTCTCAGTTTATTTTTATTTATTTTATTATTTTATTTATTTTATTATTTTATTTATTATTTATTTTCAAAAATAAGTAAACATTTTTTTAAAAGTAGAATTATGCCTACCACAACACTAAAGAAGTAGCTGGCACGCACCAGCAGGAGCCTGGGCAGTGGTCCTGGGGTGGACTTGAAGCAAGAAAGCTGGAACGTAAGGTGAGATACACGATAATTAGTTGACTTGCTTGCACTTCTTTCGGGATTGGGGTTTAACACCCAAGCAAGCACCCAGGAGTTGGAGCCAACTTACCGCTTGGTTAGCTCTTAGAATCCTGGAAAAGCCAGAAATGATTGGGCAAGAGAATAAAGAGCCTAAGTTAAGTGGGCATGCTGGAATAGATGTTTCACACACGGCCAGAAGGAGGCCATCAGGAATACAGTGGCGGGGGGGGGGGGGGGCATGCGTCGCTAAGAAGTCCAGAGGTGGCTGTCCTCTGCGGGCCAGCACTGATAGGAGAGGCCATCACAGAGCTGGCCTCCTGACGCATCACATGGTCCAGGGGTGGCGCCGACAGCAAGAAGCTGGAAAGCACAATTGCTGGAAGACCAGCCGGCTTGGTGGGGGAGTCAGGGGAGCCTGGAGCTGTGAGGGGGTCAAGAGAGTATGATGTCCCTATTATTCTTCTATTTCTGCTGCACCAACCAACTTAGCGGTTTAAGACAATACAAACGTGTTACCTTACAACTTCAGAGGTCAGAAGTGCCACACTGGTCTCACTGGGTAAAATCACGGCATCAGTAGGGGCCACGTTCCTTCCTGGAGGCTCTGGGGGACAAACCACTGCCTTACCTTTGCTAACTTCTGGAGGCCACCCGTGTTCCTGGGCTCCTGGCCCCCTTCCTCTATCCTCGGAGCTAGTGATGTTGTGAATCTCCGACAGCCCACCCCGTCTACAGTCCATCTCTCCCTCTCCAACTGCAGCCTGGAAAGGCACTCCGAATCCAGGACACTCTCCCCTCCTCACAGTCCAACCCTTCATCGTGCCTGCAAGGTCCCTTTCTCTGTGCATGTCCCAGGAATTAGGATGTGGATGTCTTTGGGGGGTGGCGAGGCATTATCCTGCCTGCCATAGTCCTCCCTCTAGCCCCCAGTGATTCATATCCATCCACACGCAAAATACATCCATCCCATTGCTTTGGTCCCTAAGAGTCTCAACCCACTGCAGCAGCAACTCAAAGCCCCAGATCTCGTCTTCTACAGCACTTAGGCCAGCTGTGAGCCAGGCTCCAAGCAGACTCCATCCCAGAGCACAGTGTACCCGTGAAACTCGAAAACCAATTATCCTCTCCCAAAATCTGGTAGCAGGAAGCTATAGGATGACAAGTACACAGACATTCAAAAGGGAAGAAAATGGAGGAAAAGAGGAACCATGGTCCCAAACCATTCTGAAATCCAGCTGGGCAAACCCCCTCAGGTTTCAGGGCCTGGGAGTACCTCTCATGGCCTACGGCTCTACCCTCCCTTCTTTGTGAAATGCGGCAGGTTTGCTCGGGTGGTTTCCCGCCTGCAGAATTCTAAAAGACAGCCTCCTTTCATTTGGTCCCTCTCTCTGTCCCATTCAGTCCAAGCTGGCAGTGGTATAAAACTCTCAAGAACTCTGTGGGTCACCTGTGCACACAAGGATTCACACCAGTGGACAAGAGGGCCATCCGCAGATTTTTCCCAGATAATCTCATCTCTATTTCTCGCTTCTGCTGAGGTGACTCCAGGGATCTGTCACAGATTTAATCTCTTCACAGGGACTGGTGTGGGACCCCTGGACTGAAAAGTGGCTAGGTCCTGAGAAGCAAGGACACCCCAGCCATCACCATGGACCCTGTAACATCATGGCAAGCATATAAACCAGGAGAATTCCCCTCAGTCATTCCCCAAAAGAAGAAGGGTCATTTACTTGGGTGAACGCAGACCGGGGGGAAAGGGACTAACCAGATATTTCAAGGACCACTGGACACAGGGTCTGAGTTGACCCTGATGTCCAAAGGCCCAATGTTTCATCATAGTCCACCTCCTTTTTTCTTTTTTAAATTTTTTTAACGTTTATTTTTTTTTGAGAGACAGAGATAGAGCATGAGCGGGGGAGGGGCAGAGAGAGAGGAAGACGCAGAATCCGAAGGAGGCTCCAGGCTCCGAGCTGTCAGCACAGAGCCCGACGCGGGGCTTGAATCCACAAACTGCGAGATCATGCCTTGACTAGAAGTCGGATGCTTAACCGACTGAGCCACCCAGGCGCCCCAAGTCCCCCCTCCTTAGAGTGGGGGCTGACAGGGTCAGGTCCCAGATGGCATCCTGGCTAGAGGCCACCTCACAGTGGGTTCAGTGGGTCTGTAGATTCACCTACATCCAGGTCGTTGCTCCAGTCCCTGCTTGTATAATTGGCATCGATAAACTTGGCAGTTGCAATGATGCCCATATTATGTCCCTGGGTGTGGAATGAGGGCTGTCATAGTAGAGAAGGCCACACGGAAACCTCTGAAACTCAGACCCGCACACAAACACGCAGCTACCCACTAAGGAAGAGGTGCTGCACAACCAGACAAAATGACCCAGTGGATCAACACTGGCCAGTGTTCACCACCAGCCACCCTAGAACTGGCACAGCAGGTGCATGGATGGAAAGGCCACAAATGCCCTCAACAGCATGGACTCCCACCTATCAAGACTGATCTAGGGGCACCTGGGTGGCTCCGTCAGTTGAGCGTCCAACTTCGGCTCAGGTCATGATCTCAAGGTTGACGAGTTCGAGCCCTGCGTCGGACTCTGTGCTGACAGCTTGGGGCCTGGAGCCTACTTCAGATTCTGTGTCCCTCTCTCTCTCTGACCCTTCCCCACTTGTGCTCTCTCTTTCTCCCCCCCAAGAATAAATAAACATTAAAAAAAAAAAAAAGACTGAGCTACTTGCTCCTGCCTCAGGATGTCCAGCTGGTCAGCAGCAGAGACCAACCCTGAGCTCCCCTTATGGCATAATTCCTCGGGAAGACCACTTGGTAGCCAGACAACATTGACCCTTTTCCATCCTGGAAGGGCCAGTGGTTCGTCCTCATGAGGACAGACGACTACAGAGCCTCGGCCAGCACCACTGTCCAGGGGCTTACAGAAAGCCTGATGCCCAGGCCTGCGGGCCAAACAGCAAGCACAGCATGTGGCCGTGACGGAGGCGTAGAAGTGCACCCACGATTCGGGGAGCCCCTGGCTGCGTCACACACTGGGCCTCCCAGAAGCCGCCTCACCCAAAGCTTCAGTGGCCTGAAGGCACAGCTGAAATGCCAGCTAAGGAAACGTTCTCAAAGAATAGGTGTTGCCGATCAGAACACCGTGTTTTTATTAAATCAGAGACTTCTGGGGCGCCTGGGTGGCTCAGTCGGTTGAGCGCCCGACTTCAGCTCAGGCCATGATCTCACGGTCCCTGAGTTCGAACCCCATGTCAGCCTCTGTGCTGACAGCTCGGAGCCTGGAGCCTGCTTCGGATTCTGTGTCTCCCTCTCTCTCTCTGCCCCTCCCCCACTCGTGCTCTGTCTCTCAAAAATAAATAAAAACATTTTTAAAAAAATCAGAGACTTCTATCTAGTTCTGAGACCTCATAGGAAGGATACATGGCTCTCGATTGGAACGGAGTGGGAACAGGAGTTGCCCCCATTTGCCATTTTTGTGCCTCCCATGCCACCACCCTGGGGCTCGGCAGGATAGGAAGTCCCCGTCACCAGAGGGGGCGGCAGAGAGAATCCTGGTGCACTGCAAGTTCCGGCCGCTGCCAGGGCACGGTGGACGTCTGCAGGAGGCAGCAGAAGGAAACGGGAATCACCGTGCTGGCAGAGGCGACGGATCAGGAGGAAGGAGGCTGGGAACAATCTGTAGGGAATCCAGGTGATGCCACTGGGCACCTTCTGGTATTCTCTTGCCCCATTCCCACCGTGGACGGACACGTGCAGCAACCCCAGGCTGAAAAGGGTCTGCCGGTAAGTGTTCAGACCCGTCAGAAATGAAGGTTTGGGCCACTCCACCAGGCAGAACCACCAACACAAGGTGATCGCTGGGGCCAAGATGAATGTAGAATGGACAGTGGAGGAGAGTGAGGAGGAATTTGCAAACCCAAGGTCAACTGCAGCACAAAGAACTGTAGTTCACCTCACTGACTTCCTCCTGAGTTTCCCCGGAAGAAGAAAGGCCCACAGAAACCACAGAACTGCTGCTCCCCCCACCTACGTAGAGAAACAACTGAAAATGTGCCTCGCGGACCTCCAGCATCAGGGAGAACAGCTGACCAATAGCCCCCGCGGCCTAGTTTTGAACTCCATCCTCCAGTTTGCACTGAGGCCTCGCCTGCCATGGGCCCCTCCCAGGACAACAGGGTAACTGAGGCAGGTGATCCCTGGGGAACCCAGGACTCCTGTGATAGCCAATCTTAGCTTCAAGACTCCCTGATGGCTTTGCAGAAATTTCCTCAGGATGCGTCCATCCGACCTTCCCTTCTGCTCTCCTCCACGTGGCGTAATTACATCTCAGTCCCGTGGCTCTCCCAGCCCGGGGCTGGCTCCCTCATTTTCTCTCACACAGGTATTTCCTCAAGAAAAAATCCCTGCATACTTAATCCCATCTTGGTGTCACTTCTTAAAGGTCCTAGACCAACACAGGAAGCCTCCTACAGGGATGGCACCAACAAAAACATGGAACTTACAAGACATACGATGTGTGTAAACATGTAGAAAATTAAATCAGAGGAGTTTTTCACTTTGTTGGAGAGATTGGAGAAATCCATGACAGATTCGCAGAAATAAGCAAGTAGAAAAATGAGACAATTACTAACTCCAGAAAAAAAAAACACTGGATGAGAAGAAGGAGGAGGAGGAGGAGGAGGAGGAGGAGGAGGAGGAGAAGGAGGAGGAGAAGGAGAGGGAGGAGGGGAGGAGGGGAGGAAGGGAGGAGGAGAGGAGGAGGAGAGGGGGAGGGGGAGGAGGAGGAGAGGGGGAGGGGGAGGAGGAGGAGAGGGGGAGGGGGAGGGGGAGGAGAGGGGGAGGGGGAGGGGAGGAGAGGGGGAGGAGGAGGAGAGGGGGAGGGGGAGGGGGAGGAGGAGGAGAGGGGGAGGAGGAGGAGAGGGGGAGGAGGAGGAGAGGGGGAGGAGGAGGAGAGGGGGAGGAGGAGGAGAGGGGGAGGAGGAGGAGAGGGGGAGGAGAGGGGGAGGAGGGGGAGGAGAGGGGGAGGAGGAGGAGGAGGGGAGGAGGGGAGGAGGGGAGGAGGGGAGGAGGGGAGGAGGGGGGAGGGGAGGAGGGGAGGAGGGGGGGAGGAGGGGAGGAGGGGAGGAGGGGGGGAGGAGGGGAGGAGGGGAGGAGGAGGGGAGGAGGGGAGGAGGGGGGGAGGAGGGGAGGAGGGGGGAGGAGGGGGGGAGGAGGGGAGGAGGGGGGGAGGAGGGGAGGAGGGGGGGAGAAGGGGAGGAGGGGAGGAGGGGGGAGGAGGAGGGGGGGAGGAGGAGGGGAGGAGGGGAGGAGGGGGGGAGGAGGGGGGGGAGGAGGGGGGGAGGGGGGGAGGAGGGGGGGAGGAGGGGGGGAGGGGGGGAGGAGGGGAGGAGGAGAGGCGGGGAGGGAGAGGAGGACAGGAGGAGGAGAGGAGGAGAGGAGGAGAGGAGGAGAGGAGGAGAGGAGGAGGGGGAGGAGGGGGAGGAGGGGGAGGAGGGGGAGGAGGGGGAGGGAGGAAGAGGAGGAGAGGAGGAGGAGGAGGGGGAGGGGGGAGGGGGAGGAGGGGGAGGGGGGAGGGGGAGGAGGGGGAGGGGGGGGGGGGGGGAGGGGGAGGAGGAAGAGGGGGGAGGAGGGGGAGGAGGAGGAGGAGGAGGAGGGGAGGAGGAGGAGGAGGGGAGGGGGAGGAGGAGGAGGAGGAGGGGAGGGGGAGGAGGAGGAGGAGGAGGAGGAGGAGGAGGAGGAGGGGAGGAGGAGGAGGAGGGGAGGAGGAGGAGGAGGGGAGGAGGAGGAGGAGGGGAGGAGGAGGAGAGGGGGAGGGGGAGGAGAGGGGGAGGGGGAGGGGGAGGAGAGGGGGAGGGGGAGGGGGAGGAGAGGGGGAGGAGGAGGAGAGGGGGAGGAGGAGGAGAGGGGGAGGAGGAGGAGAGGGGGAGGAGGAGGAGAGGGGGAGGAGAGGGAGGAGGAGGAGGAGGAGGGGAGGAGAGGAGGAGAGGAGGAGGGAGGGGAGGAGGGGAGGAGGGGGGGAGGAGGGGAGGAGGAGGGGGGAGGAGGGGAGGAGGGGGGGAGGAGGGGAGGAGGGGAGGAGGGGGGGAGGAAGGGAGGAGGGGGGGAGGAGGGGGGAGGAGGGGGGGAGGAGGGGAGGAGGGGGGGAGAAGGGGAGGAGGGGAGGAGGAGAGGAGGAGAGGAGGAGAGGAGGAGAGGAGGAGGGGGAGGAGGGGGAGGAGGGGGAGGAGGGGGAGGAGAGGGAGGAGGGGGAGGGAGGAAGAGGAGGAGGAGGAGGAGGAGGAGGGGGAGGGGGGAGGGGGAGGAGGGGGAGGAGGAGGAGGGAGGGGGAGGGGGAGGAGGGGGAGGGGGAGGAGGGGAGGAGGAGGGGGAGGAGGGGGAGGGGGAGGAGGAAGAGGGGGGAGGAGGAGGAGGAGGGGAGGGGGAGGAGGAGGAGGGGAGGAGGAGGAGGAGGGGAGGAGGAGGAGGAGGGGGAGGAGGAGGAGGAGGGGAGGAGGAGGAGGAGGAGGGGAGGAGGAGGGGAGGAGGAGGAGGAGGAGGAGGGGAGGAGGAGGAGGAGGAGGAGGAGGAGGAGGAGGAGGAGGAGGAGGAGGAGGAGGAGGAGGAGGAGGAGGGGAGGAGGAGGAGGGGAGGAGGAGGAGGGGAGGAGGAGGAGGAGGGGAGGAGGAGGAGAGGAGGAAATCACTCCTTGGCTTGGTGGTAACAGTAGTAACATGGTCATAATGAGGTCAACACTGAATACTGATTAAGCCAAGAATCATGACATAACTCGGCTGAGAATGTTGGGGGAAGGGAAGTGGGAGGGCAGACTGGGGAAAAAGCTAAAATGGCAGCCTTTATAACCAGGACATGACCCTATAGAATCCTAAATTATAAATCAAGAAATTGAGTGAACAGCATAAATATGTATATACCAAAAGAGCCAGGAAATGAAAAGGAAATGAAAAAGGCAGGGCACTGAGGTGTCTGTTACAGCTTTGCAATACTATTTAATCTTTGTACGTTTTACTTTAATGTATGTTTACTTTTGAGAGAGAGAAAGAGACAGAGCACAAGTGGGGGAGGGGCAGAGAGAGAGGGAGACACAGAATCTGATGCAGGCTCCAGGTTCAGTGCTGTCAGCACGGAGCCAGACGCGGGGCTCGAACTCACAAACTGTGAGATCACGACCTGGGCCAAAGTTGGGGGCTTAACTGACTGAGCCACTGTACTTTTTACTTTAAAGAAAAATAACATACAATGAAAACATTACAGGGGCGCCTGAGAGGCTCAGTCGGTTAAGCGTCCGACTTCGGCTCAGGTCATGATCTTGCAGCCTGGGAGTCTGAGCACCACATCCGGCTCTGTGCTGACAGCTCAGAGCCTGGAAACAGCTTCTGATTCTGTGTCTCCCACTCTCTCTGCCCCTCCCTTGCTCACGCTCTGTCTCTCTCACTCTCAAAAAAATGAATGTTCAAAAAAAAATTTTTTTAAAGGAAACATTGCACATCAAAACCTATAATAATTATGCTGATTAAATTTAAAATCTATGCAAACAGTCTGTTGTCTAGGAAAACATAAATTAACAAAATTGATCCTAGACAAGGCAGACAAAAAAAACCCCGAATGGACTAGTAAGTCTAGAACAAATTAAAAAAGCAGTTAAACATCTGTCCTGAGTGCAAATACTCTGCATGATATTATGATGGTGGATATATGTCATTACACATTTATCCAGATCCACAGAATGTACAACCAAGAGTGAATTCTAATGTAAACGATGGACTTGGGGTAATAATGACATATCAGTGAGGTTCATTGATTGTAACAAATGTACCGTTCTGGTGGGGGATGTTGATAATGGAGGAGGCTGTGCATGTGTGGGGGCAGAAGGCATATGGCAACTCTCTGTACCTTCCTCTCCATTTTGCTGTGTAAAGTCTGAAAACTGAAAAAACAAAAACAAAAACAAAAAACTGTCCCCTGCCCTTAAAAAGGCATCTCATAGCAGGCGTCAGTGGGGATCTGGGGCAACTCTCTTGTCGTGGATGAGAGGGTAAGTTGGTTAAACTGCTGGGGAGAAATGCTGGGCAGCAGCCACTGAACACACACATACCCTATGACCAGCAATTCTACCCCCACGCTTACATCCGACAGAACAGAGTGATCGTGTCCCGAAAGCCAGGGGCAAGCATATTCATATCGGCTTGATTTGTCACAGACAAAAACTGGAAACCCAACAACCCAATAGTAGAACGAATGGGTAAATTCATACAGTGAAGAGACAACTATTTTTAAAAAATGAACTAGTGACCATAATTCAATATCATGGATGAATCTCACAGACGTAATGTTGAGTGAAGAAAGTTAGACATCGAAATAGTTCATGCTGTATCACAGTGTTATGTGAAGTCGAAATGCACGCAAAACTAATCTATGGTGATAGAAATTGGATTAGCGGTCACCTTGGGAGACACTCACTCATCAGGAGGCGCGAGGGGAAGTGCGGGGTGCTGGAAACGTTCCATAGCCTTACCTAGATGGTGGTTATTCCAGGACAGTCATGCAGGAAAATCCCTAAAACTGTACCCTTAAAATTGTGGAACTTACCAGTTACACCTCTTTTTTCTTTTTGCTAGAAAAATAAAGCATCGGGCCCAGATGGTTTTACTGAGAGTTATAACAAAACTTTTATTGCTAATTAAACTATCCCAGGACATGTTGGAAACCTAACTCTTCTTCAAGTTTGGCATAACCCTGTGGTCAGAATATAATAAAAAGTAAAAATTTTACAGATCAATCTTACTTATGAATATATACGCAAAACTGCTCATATTAACAAACTGAATCCTGCATTATATGAGAATAATAAACCATGACCAATTAAGCTTCATAGCATAACAGCCATACCAAACAGGAGAAAAGTATTAATGTAATTCCACACATTTACAACTGGAGAAAAGCCATCACCTTCAAAACACATCTTAAAAATCTGCAACCCTTGGGGCGCCTGGGTGGCGCAGTCGGTTAAGCGTCCGACTTCAGCCAGGTCACGATCTCGCGGTCCGTGAGTTCGAGCCCCGCGTCAGGCTCTGGGCTGATGGCTCGGAGCCTGGAGACTGTTTCCGATTCTGTGTCTCCCTCTCTCTCTGCCCTCCCCCGTTCATGCTCTGTCTCTCTCTGTCCCAAAAATAAATAAAAAACGTTGAAAAAAATTTAAAAAAAAAAAAAATCTGCAACCCTTTCCTCGTTAAAAAGAAAAAAAAAAAAGAAACTGTCCATAAACTAGAAACAGATGGAAATTTTCTGAAGTCACTAATGGCTACCTCCCCAGAAATGTGTAACAAAGAGACGTCATACCTAACAGTGACACCTCTGAGGCGTTCCCATGAAGCAGAGGTGGCCATGCAGGTGTCAATGCAACATGATAAGAAAAAGAAATGAGAGGCATAATATAGAAAGGATCATTGGCAGTGATGACTTAGTTTCTCTGAGTAGGCAATCCATTGAGAGAACAAACAAGAAAGCTCTTCAGCATAACCAGATAAACACACAGAAATAAAAGAACTTAACTACATCAGCAATAAACAATTTTCAAAAATATAACAGATGATTGGGGGCTTGGGTGGTTCAGTCAGTTGAGCGTCCAGCTTCAGTTCAGATCATGATCTCACAGTTGGTGGGTTCGAGCCCCACATTGGGCTCTGTGCTGACAGCTCGGAGCCTGGAGCCTGCTTCAGATTCTGTGCTTCCCTCTCTCTCTCTCTCTGCCCCTCCCCTGCTTGTGCTCAAATAAATAAATAGATAAATAATAAGTAAATAAATGATAATAAAATAAGTAAATAAGATGATTTCTGGCTTCCTGCAAGACAGTAAGCTGGCCTAGGTTGCTGGTCCCCTCCTTAGCCAAACCCTGAATGCTCTACAGAGGTCAAAGGAGAGCATACAGCGTTAAGGAACTCAAGTGAAATTCCAGGGACAGAGGGTGGTTGACACCAAACGCAGAGGGATCAACAGCAGCCCAGAGCAGAGTCAGGGGCTATGCAGCAGATAGGTCAGGGGTCCAATGACCATCCTCTACTCTTGGTGATTCACTAGAAAGATGTGGACGATCTGAGATCAAGTTACAGCACAGCTAAGGCTTATTAAGCAAAGGATACAATACAGAAGCAGCAGGAAAAAGATACACACAGGTGACGTCCAGAGAGGTCAAGAGCAGACCCTCTACAAGGGCTGCAGAGATTTTCTTTTATATGAAGTGCTTTTTATTTTTAGACCAAACATACTTAATATAAAACTCCTTCGATACGCCAACTGTAATCACAACAGCATCCACAGAGCCGCAGGGGAATGGGATGCGGCAGGGAGGATGGCAGGGGGACGGAAGGTTTTCAGGGATCCCGCTCCTTCCCTGGCCTGCAGTCACTCTGTGGCCTGTGAGAGCATGAGTTCTCAGCCAAGGGCACCTAGAGGCCGAGGGGTCCCGATGCCGACACTGAGCCCGGCCAAGCACAGCCAGGCCCCTCCCAGGTGCCACCTCCCCACTGTGGCAGCCTCCAGGGAAAGCCAGGTCCGGCTAGGAGGTAACAGGAGGTGGACGGGAGAGGCAACCGTCGTTCCTCAACATCCCACTGGCTGTGTCTTTGGGCACGGTCTTCCAGGGGCCCTCTGTGAACCACAGAGATGTGAGACGTCTCTGCCCCGGGGCAGCCACTCAAGCCTCAGAATCCAGAACTCTTACGAGATGCCCACCTAGGCACATCCCTGCTACGTGACTAGCCGTGGTAACTACAGCTCAGGACTCCAAAACAGATACCAGATGCACAGCATAAGCCCTAATGTTAACGGTAAGTATTCTAACATCTGGTAATCTGTTCCATCATACCCCAAGGCCCTAGAGATCACAGAATACATAGCTACTCAACCATGATGTTATGTCCAAGAATGTTACAAAATTAGACAGATATAGACAGGGGCGCCTGGGTGGCTCCGTCAGTTAAGCATCTGACTTTGGCTCAGGTCATGGTCTCGTGGCTCCTGAGTTCGAGCCCCACATTGGGCTCTGAGCTGACAGTGCAGAGCCTGCTTGGGATTCTCTCTCTCTCTCTCTTTCTCTCTGCCCCTCTCCTCCACTCTGCTCTGCCTCTCTCTCAAAAGTAAATAAATGTTAAAAAATAATAAATAAAGACAAATAAAGACAAAGACTCATTGAGTGCTATAGAAGCCAAATGATAAAAACCCCACCACCAGGCACATTATGATAAAACTTAAGAACCTCAAAGATAAGGAGAAAAACAATGGGAAAAAAATGGAAAGCCTTCTGGAGATCAAAGAGATAAAGAGCAGATAATTTACAACAGAAAAGAAAAAAGATAGGGTCAGACTCTTCAAGAGTGACAGCAGAAGCAAGAAGACAGAGATCTGCTCTCAGAACATTTTCTGTATGGACCTCAATGGACCTCAATGAATCAACCTTGGATATATCCAAGTCCTTCAGCAAGAATATTAATAAATGCAGCAGAATGTGGAGACACTGGGGAAATAAGGGTGACAAAACACCTTGGTAGTTCACAGTGACGGGGAGGGAGGAAACGGGAGGGGAGGAGAAATTTCAAACAACCCTGAACCAATACACTGGAAGTGAATGCGGCTGGTGGGGGAGGGGCGGAGGGGAGCACAGAAGAGTAAGGAGACCAGATGAGAAAATGCTAAAATTCCTTACCTGAGGAAAAGGATGTAGATGGAAGTTAGATAAGTTGATAGGAAAAATTAAGTCTAACTACTGGCCTAAGTTACCTCAACCAGCAGAAGAATACAATTAGAATGCATGACTTTAACAAATAAAATTCAGTGCGTGCAATCAAAGGCATAGAGGGAGAAAAATGAAAAGCAAAATAAAATGGAGAAGGGAAAATATAAAATGGCAGAAATCAGTCAAAATATAACATAATTACAACAGATGGGAGCGCCTGGGTGGCTCAGTGGGTTTGTTGAGCATCCGACTTCGGCTCAGGTCATGATCTCATGGTCCGTGAGTTCGAGCCCCGCGTCGGGCTGTGTGCTGACAGCTCAGAGCCTGGAGCCTGCTTCAGATTCTGTGTCTCATTCTGTCTCTCTTCCCCCCTCCCACTCACGCTGTCTCTCTCTCTCTCTCAAATAAACATTAAAGAAGAAGAAGAAGAAGAAGAAGAAGAAGAAGAAGAAGAAACCCAAATGAACAAGAGAGATTATTTAGCCATAAAAAAAGTATGAAATACCAATACATATACAACACACATAAACCTACAAACATTATGCTAAGCCAGACAAAAAAGGCCACATTTGTGTGATTCCATTTATAGAAAATATCCAGAGTGCGGCACCTGGATGGCTCAGTCGGTTGAGCATCTGACTTCGACTCAGGTCATGATCTCACCGTTTGTGAGTTCGAGCCCCGTGTCGGGCTCTGTGCTGACAGCTCGGAGCTTGGAGCCTGCTTTGGATTCTGTGTCTCCTTCTCTTTCTGCCCCTCCCCCCCCCCCTCATGCTCTGTCTCTCAAAAATAAAAATTTTATTTAAAAAAAATTTTAATGTACTGACGTGAAAAAAATGTAAAGTGAATAAAGCTAAATAATGCATGGAGTATGCGTCTTGTGGGGGCAGGGACACATAAATGAGATGTTCACAGATGCACAGGGAAAGGTCTGGAATGATGCACCAGAACTATCCCTGAGAAGGGATGGTCATTTTACCACAAAATGTGTATTTGAAATGTTTGCAGAAAACAAAACTTAGTTCTAAAACAACTTTTTAAAGTTAAAGACTGAACATGAAAATGTGAAACCATTTTAAAAAGTGGAAGCCACACGCTGTATGAGCCTTTTTGCAACTAGGCAGCTGACGGATGATTAGCATCCAAAATATAACCCATGACTCCCTCTCTCTCTGCCCCTCCCCCGTTCATGCTCTGTCTCTCTCTGTCCCAAAAAAATAAAATAAACGTTGAAAAAAAAAAAAATTAAAAAAAAATAAATAAATAAAAAGGGGCGCCTGGGTGGCGCAGTCGGTTAAGCGTCCGACTTCAGCCAGGTCACGATCTCACGGTCCGTGAGTTCGAGCCCCGCGTCAGGCTCTGGGCTGACGGCTCGGAGCCTGGAGCCTGTTTCCGATTCTGTGTCTCCCTCTCTCTCTGCCCCTCCCCCGTTCATGCTCTGTCTCTCTCTGTCCCAAAAAAATAAAATAAACGTTGAAAAAAAAAAAAATTTAAAAAAAAAAAACAAAATATAACCCATGAGACAATTACAAATCAGTAAGGGAAGAAGCGGACGAAAGACAGGAATGGCCATTCACAGCAGAAACCACAAAGGTCGATAAACACGTGAAAAAGCTGTGCAGTAATAACCAAGGAGATGCGAGTTAAAATCACAATCAGAGTGAAGAAACAGCGTAAAGTTGATGGCACCAAGGGGTACACATGCTCCTGCCCAATTATTAGAAGGCTGCGTTCTAATCCAACTGCTGTGGAAGGCAATGTGGCAACATCTGGGAAAGCTGAAGAAACAGTCCAAAGTCCAGCAAAGACCGCTTCTACTTAAATACTCAGAAGCTGTCACACACGAACAAGGAGACACATTCCAGAATGTTCTCTGCACCAGTTTGTGACAGTGCAAAACTCGAAACTTCCTAAGTATATTTATACAATGAGACACCAGGCAGGAATCGAAATAAACGAACTACAGTCGACGTATCAAAGTGGGAAAAAGAATATCTTAAACACGATTTGGTTTTTACGAAAAGGCGACTTAGGGACCATGAAGTAAATCTCAACAAATTTCAAAGAATTTAAATAATCAGGAAATGTTCTGAGACCACAATCGCAATTGAGGTAAAGATCAATACCGATGGGTGCGGAATTTCCTTTTGGGCTGACAAAGTGTTCTGGAACGAGATGGTGTTGATGGTTGCACACTGTACATGTGCTAAATACCACTGAATTTACCTTGAAGAAAAACGGTAAGTTTTACATTACATGTATTTCACCACAAGTGTATAAAAAAATCAGTAACAAAAAATACCGAGGAAAATCCCATGTTAATAAAATAATACTCTTCTCAGTAACTGGTAAGTCAAAGGACAACGCATGCGCAGTGGGACTCAGAACAATGAAATAATGAAAACACCGTATCAAGATTTACAAAGGGAAGCTAGGGGGCGCCTGGGTGGCTCGGTCGGCTGAGCGTCTGACTTCAGCTCAGGGCATGATCTCACAGTTCATGAGTTCGAGCGAGCCCGCGTCGGGCTCTGTGCTGGCAGCTCAGAGCCCGGAGCCTGCTTCGGATTCTGTGTCTCCCTCTCTCTCTGCTCCTCCCCCACTCACACGAACGCACGCGCGCGCGCTCTCTCTCTCTCTCTCTCAAAAAGAAACATTAAAAAAAAGACTGAAATCATTTATAAACCTCAGATTAATTCAGAAGAAGGTAACCTACCAACAACAGAAGTCAGCAATAAAATAGCTTCACCACATTCTCACTGCCAAAAATCCACAGCATGAAGCCAGTCCTGAAATGATCAGACTAATCTAGACCCAGGGGCAGTCTACAAAATGACCAGCCTGGACACTTCAAACACGCCAATGTCATGAGAAACAAACACCATCTGAGAAACTGTCCTGGAGTGAAGGAGACAAGAGACCTCTCAATGCGGCAAGTGACCCTGGACCTTGAAAACAAATGAGAAAGACAATGGGACAACGGATAAATTGTGACCGGGGTCTCTGTGTGACAGTTGACCACTGTTACGCTGCCCCTTCGGTAACCATCCTGTAGGTGCATCAGCAAATGTCCTCGTTCTCAGGAAATACATGCTGGGCACAAAGGGACGTGATGTCCGAGACCTCCTCCAACAGTTCAGGTCCAAACAGACGCAGGGGTGGAGTTCAGCACTTACTCGTGAGCTGGCTTCATCTACCGGAGGCCCGCTCCTTGTCAAAGCCAAGGGTTGGTGAGCTGACTGCCCCACCCCCCGCCACCCCCACCAGCCCCTTTAAGGACTAGAGGGCAGACTGGACCCTGGCTCAGCTCCCGGCCCTTCCTGACGCTGTGAGGCTCTTCCCACCGTCTTCCCAGAAAGGCCCAGACGGTTCTGAGAAGCAGATACCCACCTGGGACTTGGAAACAGGCCCATCCCCTGGCGTGCAGCCCTTTGACTCAGTAGCAGTGTCTGCGGCTCCAGCCCGAGGCCCGTCGGCCCTTCAAGACCCACACGCTTTGGAGCAGGTGGGGCAGGTGGGCCTAAAGCCAAACCAGGAGGGGCCGGAGTCCTGAGGAGAGCTGGGTTCCAGCCGGACTACCCCTGCCCGGGGCTAAGGCTCAGTCTGGGCTCCCTCTGTTCCCCTCTGGGCCTCAACGTCATTAAACTCCCTCACCCCCCATCCCCCACCCTACCTAGAATAATGACCCAGACAACATGAACCACCTGCCGGTTCCCTCATCCTTCAGCTGGGCCAGGAGCCAGTGCCATCTGGCTGAAGGGGTCACGGAGCCATAGGAACACCCCTTCCCAGCTGTTCGTGGGGTCGGTGTCTCGGGAGTGACAGACCTTCATCTGCTTCGGTTGGGGTAGGTCTAACTTGGCCGCTGCTGGGGAGAAGCCCCGACTCCCACCCGCACCCTCCACCTCGGGCTCGCACCTGAGCCCAGGGCGGCGACAGGGGCAGATCTGGGAGCCCCAAAGAGGGTGTGAGCTAGGACCCAAGCCCCTGGGCGCTCACCTGGAGCAGGAGGGGGCGCAGATCACCCAGATGTCCTCCGTCCGCCTGCCGCCTGCCCGCCCGGGGCCGCAGCCTGACCTAGAGAGCGTGCGGGGAAAACGCATGCGGCCACAGGTGCGGCTCGGTAGCAGGACGCCCGCACACCTGCGGCCCGGCCCCACAGCGCGTGCGCGCCGCTCCGCCACGCAGAGCTGACCTGACCTCCAGGACCCGCAGGGGGCGGCGCACCCAGCCAGCCCCTCGCGTGGGAGCAAAGGAAGGGCCCGGGGATAGGGCGACAGGCTCCCGGCAGCTTCCGCCACCAAGAGGGTCCGGGCCGGTCGGCGCCCACGCGATGGGGGCTCCAGATGGGTCACGGCTCTGCCTCCAGTTCCCTCCAGAGGCCTCACGGGGAGGGCCGACCCCGGCTCCTCTGAAATCTGTCTCTGTTCCGTTTTTCTTGCCGCAGCCTCATCACGTTGGGCGGCAGTCGTTCAAAGCTGGGGACACCAGGCCCGTCACCGGCAGCTCCAGCACGGCCACCCTGAGCAAAGGACGCTGCTGAGGCCCCCCCCCCCCCCCCTTCCACAGCCGGGCTTGTAGGCCTGTTGAGCTTTGCCCAGTCCCTGGTCCCCTCCCCACCATCAGGCACCCTCCTTCCTCCTGCTTGGGGGCTGAGGCCCTGACCTGCCCTCCCTACCTGGCGGCCACAGTCCTAGCCCCTCACCCCAGCCCTGCATCTTCCTTAACTGAGTCAACCCTGCCTGGTCCCGGAGCTCTCCCGTGCAGACGGCCGCCCCTGCAGTCAGCCTTACACACGCGCACACACACTCATACTCACAGGGGGCAGCAGAAGCCAACAACGGGCCATCTCCCCAGCAGCACCCAGACAAGGACGTGAGGACCAGAGCACAGGTATTCTTTATTAGTTTCCACGCTCAATTGTCCCGAAGAGTGATTCGGAGCCCTTCCCACACAAAGTACAGGGTTATGGGGCACCAGGTCCTCCACAGTCACCCAGCCACACAGCCTTCCCGAGACGTCCCTGGGAACCCCGAGGAGAACACGACTTGTGCTACAATGAGGCCCGGTCATTCTGGCCCCCAGCCCGCTCCTCCCCCTGACTCCCGACCTCAGGGAGAGGAGCAGACACTGCCAAGAGCCTGTCCCACCTGAGAAAAGAAATGGGGGCCCCATGGTGGTAACTCAGCCGCCAGGAGGCCAGGTCCACTCAGATAAAGAAAACAAGGCACGGTTGTGAAAAGGAAGCAGAGCCAAAAAACCGAGCTGAAGATGGGTGTCCTCCGATGCTGGCCACCGCCCCTCACCTTTCCTTTCTCCCAGACTTAACCCCCAGGCAGTCTGGTCTGGGGCGGGCAGAGTGAGGGCAACAGGTGAGTCCACAGCAGAGGGCAGGCACGCCCTCCGCCTGTCCACCCTCCCCCCCCCCCCCCCAGCATCCCTGATGGGAGCCAGGGCTAAGGCCTCATGGCTCCTGCCCCCTTCCCCTCGGGCCTCAGGTCAGCCTGGCACCTGAGTGGGGCTCAGCTCCGGTAGCTCTTGAGCAGGTGCCCAGCGATCACCAGCCTCTGGATCTCGCTGGTGCCTTCATAAATCTCAGTGATGCGCGCGTCGCGGTAGTGCCGTTCGGCCGGCATCTCTGTCACGTAGCCCATGCCACCCAGGATCTGGATGGCCTGCGGGGGAAAGCAGGGGATCGGGAGGGAAAAGGCCGTGTCAGGGGCGGGATCGGCCACAGTAAGGGACCGGCGAGGGAGGGGTAACCGGCCCACTTTCAGCTACTCAGTCCAGGGACCTCACACCCAGGCACCTCTTCATGCACCCAGGACACTCACCTGGTGGCTGATGGCAGTTGCAGCCTCCGACGCAGCCAGCTTGGCCATTGCTGCTTCCTAAGCACAGGGGACGGTGGGGTCAGAAACTACTTTGGGGAGGAGCCCCCAGCTCATGGCCCTTCAGCAAGGCCGGGCCTGGGGAGCCTCCCCTTGAAGCAGTAAGCCTACGAGGCCCAAGGAAGCGGGGCCCCACCCGGACTTCTCCCTCGGCACACCAAAGCTCTGGGCCATGCCCAGGGGCCCCCTTGCCACAGGCACCTTGGTAAAAGGCTTCTTGTTATCCTTCAACATGGCAGCACGCCAGGTCAGCAGCCGGGCACTCTCCAGGGCCAGGGCCATGTCCGCCAGCTTGAACTGCAAGAACCCAGCCCCGCCTCAGTCAGTGGCCGCCCCACCCCCCACCCCTCCCTCCCAGGACAAGAGGGAGGAGGAGGGAGAGCCTGCAAGCAGGTAAAAGCTCACCTGGGAGCCGGAGAGGAAAGGCCGGGCTGCCCTCCCTCCGGCATCCAGGCTAGGCTCCACTCGTTACCTGGATGCTCTGGAGCTTGGTGAGGGGGGCCCCGAAGGCCTTGCGATTCTCGGCATAGTTCACGGCACAATCGAGGGCGGCCTGGGCGATGCCCAGGGCCTGGGCGGCAATGCCAATGCGCCCCATGTCCAGGGTTTGCTGTGGGGAAGGCCCCGGTCAGTGGCTGGCCAGCGGGGCCCCAGAGCCCCTGCCCCCACTGCCGGGCTCACCATGGCTATCTTGAAGCCCATCCCCAGCTCCCCCAGCAGGTTGTCCTTGGGGATGCGACAGTCCTCAAAGATGAGGTTGGCCGTGGATGAGGCCCGGATGCCCAGCTTGTCTTCCTTCTTCCCCAGCGTGAGCCCAGGTGTCGGCATGGGAACCAAGAAGGCACTGATGCCCTGCGAGGCATACCCAGCGAGGTTCTCAGGGGTTGGCGGAGGCCACACCCCTTGATCCCCCACCAGACACCGAGCAGCCCCTTCCCTCCCTCAGATCTCAGGCCGGGACGCCCTCTGCTGGCCTCCCTGGGGACGGTGCAGACTCCAGCCTCAGGCCAACAACCGGCCAGAGAGGGGAAGGGGCAGCCCCAAGGTGGCCAAGAGCAGAACAGCTCCACGGAGCCGACGGGATTCGGGTGAAGAAACTGAGAAAGGTCTGCATCCCGGAGGTCTCATCGACCCTCCCCCTGGGGTCCCCACCTTGTTGTGCAAGGATCTGTCTGTGCTGGCAAAGACCACGGTGGCGGAGGCCTCCCACGCGTTGGTGATCCAGGCCTTGGTGCCGTTCAGGACCCACGAGTCGCCCTCTGCTCGGGCGGTGGTGGAGGCGGCTCCTGCGTCGCTGCCATTCCCTGCCCCATGCACAGACTCAGAATCCACCGCCTCCACCCCGCAAAGGGCGCTGCCACCAGCAAGCAGGGGACCCGGGCTCCGCCCCCCCCCCCCCCCCCCCCGCTTGTGAGCACGAGGCCCCTGCCACCTGGCCTCCAAAGAATCAGGGTTCTGGCTCCTAACAGAAAGCTCCCAGGTCACACCAGCTCCCAGAGTCCTCGGAGACTAGTCCAGGAGGGGAGGAGGGTGGCACAGCAGGGCGTCTTCACCCCGAAGGGACCCCAGAGCCAGGCATCCCTCACCGGCTCAGCTGAGGTGACTGCGTGCTCCTTGGTCGCTCCCAGGTGGCCCGCACGGAAGACCTGTGCCCTCGCCTCTCACGGGCCCCCCTCCTGCCTCTGCCCTGGGGGGACAACCCAGCTCCAACCCAAGTCCGTCACTCTGACCCTGAGGTGAGGGGATGGGGGCCGACCGCTGTCCCACCGTGGTACCTGGTTCACTGAGTGCAAAGCAGCCAATTTTGTCACCACCGGTAAAAGGGGTAATCCACAGCTGCTTCTGCTCCTTGGAGCCGAACTTCAGGAGAGGCCCCAAGTAGAGGGACTGGAGGGGGTGGGCGCGGGGAGGCGGTGAGAGGCCGCCTGCCTGCCTGTGGACCCCACCCCAAGACCTGTTCTCTCCAGGGCCCTACCTGAAAGGATCAAGCCCAGAGGAGGTTGGGGGCTGGGCACCAAGGCCTGGCTGTGCCCAGGGTGCCTGGACACATGGCCAGAGTGCCCACCTGCCCACGGGAGCCTCCCCTCCACCTGTGTGTCCCAGGGACCCAGGAGAGGGAACTCACGTTGTTGACACTCATGATGACTCCTGTAGAGGCACAGCCCCGACTGATCTCCTCCACGGCAATGGCATAGGCCAGGTAATCAAGGCCGGCACCATTTAGCTCCTCGGGCACATCCATGGCCAGAAGCCCGAGCTCGCCCATCTTCTTCACCTGGCCCCAAGGAAGGCTGTCATGGCAAGGGCCGTCGGGAGGGCACCCCTTGGCTCCCGAGCCGGTGTCTGCAGAAACAGGCCATGTGGCCCCATCCACCCACCCCATGATGCCCGAATCCAGACACTGAAGACCCAGCCTCAGCTGAGGTCTGCATGACAGCACCGTGGACTGAAGCTGTTGTGCCCCCACACTCCACACTGGCTCACCTCTGTGTCTGCAGCCACAGCCAGCGAGCAGGCAGAAGGTACAGGAAGCCTTCAGGGGCCTCCAAGGTAAGGAGCAGGGCAGCGTAGTGTCATACTGACCTTCTCAGCCCCACGCACATACTCTGCCGCCCCACCACAGGGTCTTTGCGCATGCTGTTTCCGATCATTTGCAAATGAGTTGTTGCGGCCTCCTTCCTTTCAGACCTCAGCTCGAGCCTCGCTTCTTCCAGCTGCCGTCTCTGTCCTCTAACTGCGTGCCCTCCCAGAATCTCCGCCTTTCCGATGCGGTGCTTAGGCGGGTGCAGGTTCACACCTATTACTCCGCTGGTTTCGGTTACGATCCTTCTCCCTGACCGTGACGGCAGACTGCTGTCTGCCCACTGTGCTATTCCCAGTGCCCGTGAAAGAGCGAATAAGTGGTAAGAGTTTGGAATTTCTGATGCAGAACAACAATACTAGTAATGGTCAACCATCAAGTGACTACTACGTGCCCAGCTCTGCATCTGAGTCTTTCCAGAGCTCAGACACATGAAGCAACCTGCTCGGGGCCAGAGCCCTGAGGCAGTGCAGCTGGACTGCACCCCGGGCCGTGACCCCAGGGCCATAACCAGCTCAGCACACCACCCAGCTCCGCCCCTCTGACCTGGGACGAACTGCCTACCCTCCGTCAGCCTGCTTTCCTTCTGCCCAACAGGGACCACACACAACCTACCGAGCTTCAAAAAGAAGCAAATAAAACCAAGTGACTGTGGGGAGCAGCAGGGGTGGGGGGCGGGGGGTGGGGGGAGGAGAAGGGCACCGTTGCTTTCCACGAGCCCCTCTATGTCACTAGATTCTTGTAACCGTGTTCTTACGTTATTTTAACTTAAAAGAAGCAAACATAAGAATGTTCACAATATCTTCTCACTTTTCTATAATATTATTTCCATGATTATAAAATTGTTACACTTCCTCTGCAAATAGGATCTTCGTCACAGAACTGTTTGAGGACTGAGACAATATATATAAAATGCTGAGCCCAGTGCCGGGCACAAGCTGATCAGTGAATGGCACTTACTATCATTAAGTAGCTGACAAGTTGGCATCCGGACAAGAATGGATGGGAGGAGGGGCACTTCCATAACGATCTGTGCGCCCCTCTATGAATCTCTTACCAGATTCTGCCTTGAACCGCTCCCGGGGAGACTCTCCTGTAAGACTCCACACCTGGGGTGACCTCACTCCCCTCCGCCACTCCAGAAAGACCGCAAGTGTCTGCCGAAAGGCAGTGAGCTGCAGAGCCGCAACTGCAATGAAGCTCTGCAGCCACAGGGGGGCGAGATGGGTGGGAGGCTCTGCAGGTGAGATTAAGGCTGGTGAGATGGGGGTTACCCTGGATTACCCAGGGGGACCCAATGTCACCTCCAGGGTCCTTACAAGGGAAAGAAGGAGACAGGAGGGTCGGAGAACGAGAGGGGACAACGGAAGCAGACGTCAGAGGGACCCGAGCGCCGCCTGGAGGGGGTCATGAGCTGGGAGTGCAGGTGGCCTCCGTGTGCTAGACGCTGTGGAGCCGTGGAGGCAAGGAGATGGCCCCTTCTCTGGAGCCGCCAGAAGGAAGCGCCCGGCCAGCATGCGGCTCTCAGCCCAGCGGGTCCCACATCAGGTTTTTTGATCTCCAGGAGCTGTCAGATAATAACGTGGTGTCGTTTCTTTTTCTTTTTTTTTTTTTTTTTAATATATGAAATTTATTGTCAAATTGGTTTCCATACAACACCCAGTGCTCATCCCAAAAGGTGCCCTCCTCAATACCCATCACCCACCCTCCCCTCCCTCCCACCCCCCATCAACCCTCAGTTTGTTCTCAGTTTTTAACAGTCTCCTATGCTTTGGCTCTCTCCCACTCTAACCTCTTTTTTTTTTTTTCCTTCCCCTCCCCCATGGGTTTCTGTTACGTTTCTCAGGATCCACATAAGAGTGAAACCATATGGTATCTGTCTTTCTCTGTATGGCTTATTTCATTTAGCATCACACTCTCCAGTTCCATCCACGTTGCTACAAAAGGCCATATTTCATTCTTTCTCATTGCCACGTAGTATTCCATTGTGTATATAAACCACAATTTCTTTATCCATTCATCAGTTGATGGACATTTAGGCTCTTTCCATAATTTGGCTATTGTTGAGAGTGCTGCTATAAACATTGGGGTACAGGTGCCCCTATGCATCAGTACTCCTGTATCCCTTGGATAAATTCCTAGCAGTGCTATTGCTGGGTCATAGGGTAGGTCTATTTTTAATTTTCTGAGGAACCTCCACACTGCTTTCCAGAGCGGCTGCACCAATTTGCATTCCCACCAACAGTGCAAGAGGGTTCCTGTTTCTCCACATCCTCTCCAGCATCTATAGTCCCCTGATTTCTTCATTTTGGCCACTCTGACTGGCGTGAGGTGATATCTGAGTGTGGTTTTGATTCGTATTTCCCTGATAAGGAGCGACGTTGAACATCTTTTCATGTGCCTGTTGGCCATCCGGATGTCTTCTTTACAGAAGTGTCTATTCATGTTTTCTGCCCATTTCTTCACTGGGTTATTTGTTTTTCGGGTGTGGAGTTGGGTGAGCTCTTTATAGATTTTGGATACTAGCCCTTTGTCCAATATGTCATTTGCAAATATCTTTTCCCATTCCGTTGGTTGCCTTTTAGTTTTGTTGGTTGTTTCCTTTGCTGTGCAGAAGCTTTTTATCTTCATAAGGTCCCAGTAATTCATTTTTGCTTTTAATTCCCTTGCCTTTGGGGATGTGCCGAGTAAGAGATTGCTACGGCTGAGGTCAGAGAGGTCTTTTCCTGCTTTCTCCTCTAGGGTTTGGATGGTTTCCTGTCTCACATTCAGGTCCTTTATCCATGTTGAGTTTATTTTTGTGAATGGTGTGAGAAAGTGGTCTAGTTTCAACCTTCTGCATGTTGCTGTCCAGTTCTCCCAGCACCATTTGTTAAAGAGACTGTCTTTTTTCCATTGGATGTTCTTTCCTGCTTTGTCAAAGATGAGTTGGCCATATGTTTGTGGGTCTAGTTCTGGGGTTTCTATTCTATTCCATTGGTCTATGTGTCTGTTTTTGTGCCAACGTGGTGTCGTTTCAAGCCGCTAGTCTGTGGACACCAGCAAGAGGAAACTAACAGACGGTGATAAAGTACCCAGAGGCGCCAGGGATGTGTCATTTCGAGAACCGCTGAAAAGACAAATGTTCTGTGCTGACCGCACACCTGCTGTCAGAGAGGGGCGGCGGCCTGCTCTGAGATGCTGTATCGCTTCAGCAAGTGGGAAGCACCGGTGGGGGGGGGGGGGGGGGGGGGGGGGCGGTGCAAGGCAGAGTGACCTACGCGGGGCTGTATCTGAACCCATGTGGGGCCTCACAGGACGCTGTGCCAGCACGAGCGTGGCCTCCAAACAGAAACCATCAGACCCACACCTGAAGGTAGCCAACTCACCCATGCCAGGGGGAGAAACGGCATTTTGTTAAAGGCATGTGGTGCCGGGTTAGGAGTCCGGGCCACACTCCACCAGGTGCCGGAAACACGCAGGCCTCCAGGACGCATGCGCGAGCCTAGAAGGGCACCCCGCTGGAAGGCTCTCTCTGGCCTACCGGCAAAACTGCCCCACGCTACCTACCAGTGCCACCCAACCTCCTCCTCATGCCACAGCCCTTCTGGGTTCGGCCCGGAAGAAAGGTCGGATTAGTCCAACGTCCCACAACTCCACCTCGTCCCCGGAAACAAAAAGGAAACCCAAATCCCAGGTGGGGTTCCAGGACACAAGGAATCAAGCCAAGTCTACGCTACAAGGAAGCCAGAGTTCCGGGCACTCTCCCCTCCGCAGCGCCTCCCACTGGGTATCCAGGCAGCTGTCACTGTAGGAGATCACTGCACCCCTGACCGGTCCATTCCTCTTGAGAGTCTCACCCATGTCCCCTCCTCCCCCACCTCCTGCCATCAGTGTCTGCTTGAAAAACCTCCAGCCCCAACATGCTTGAGGGCAGGCACTCACCCACGCCAGGCCCAGAGCCTGCACACAGCCAGGTTCCCCCAGTTTCATCAGGGATGCCTGGGGCCTGGGGCTGCCCTTTCCAACCTTTCTATTCTGAAACAGATCGTGAGAACTCTGGCAAAAGGCTACGGTCAGAGGCAGGAATGTTCTAGGAACAACACGGAGGCAGAAGCAGTAATGGCCGCGAGGTGCGATCACCCAAATGGGTCCTGGAAAAGAGACCGGCATCGAGGGAAAGAACCAGCGGGGCCGTGGAAAGAACACGCAGTATCATCAAAAAGAGAAAGAAAGCAGGGCCAAGATGGAAAGCAGCAGAAACATAAAGAACACGTGTCCAGTGGTAGAAATCGTTTCCGATCTAAGTGCGCGGATGGCCACCGGCTACCAGCAGAGGGGCCTGGGCTTCAGAGTCGTCCCAAGGGGAACCTCCCGGAGCTACTCATATGGCCACCCTCGGTCTCTTGTGTCTGGGAGCCAGACGTGCAACCCAAAGAGAGGCACCAGCCCCGACAAGGCCAAGCCTACTGGTCTCCAAACTCCCAAGACGCGAGAAAGAGTAACACCCCTTTCCAGGTTGCGACAGAACGAGCCTTCGGCACCGCCTGCCTTGGGTTTGGGAGACGCTGAGCAGGTACTTCATATAAAGTCAATGCCTCAAGTCGCCTCTAGAGCTCACATTTTTACAAATCAAATGGATCCTAAGTATGTGTGTGCTCACTAGAGCCCAAACTAATCCCCTTAGAAGAATCAAATCTCCCAGCCTGTTGGAGATTGGCTGCGTATCCGAGGGAAGGAGGCCCCGTTGGTCACCGCCTCTAGTGTCCGCTGTCGGCTCGTGGGTGCTCCGAGCTGATGCAGCAAGGACATTCGGGGCTACCTGACAGCTGGGCGACCATCTGCTGAAGGACGAGCACTCATTGAGAGCAAGGTGTTGTGTGCACGGGGACGTGCAAACACAAATAGGAGCTCACTGCCTGCAACATCCGTGCTGGAAGACATACGCCCGGCGATGTGCTGGGCACAACCAGGATCATGGGTTATGAACAGGATGCTCCCGGAACACAGACCGATGAAGTTTGCTTGAGACACATGGGAGGCGGCAATCAGGACACATTTCCAGGGTGGAATTAACAAGAGTCGGTGGCTATGAGGAAGAAGAAAATGGGGTAGGGCCCTAGAGGTTTCTATGTGGCTAACCAGGTCAGCGTAGCACCATCACCTGCCAGGGCATGAAAAAGACGAGGTGTTGCACCTGGTCTATTAAAGTTATTCAATAAACAGTCACTGAGTGAAGAAGAAATGGGGCTCAGTTTTGTTTTGTTTTGTATGCTCCACACCCAACAGGGGGCTTGAACTCGTGACCCTGAGATCAAGAGTCGCATGCTCTCCTGACTGAGCCAGCCAGGTGCCCGGGCTCAGTTTTCTACACATAAAGTTTGGTGAGTCCAAAATCAGTTGAAACACCATTTTATTTCTTGCTTCCCTTTATGACAAAATAACATTGTAAGTTTATATTTACACCTTTTTTTCTTCTTTTTTCTTTTTTTTGGTTTGGACCCAGGAAGAATGAAGTTGAACTTAGGTTCCCAAACCAGCCAAGTAACCAGAAATTGGCACCAGCCTTCCACCTAATAGTTGGTCTGCCTCCCCCAATTCTTCTCCCCTTGACCCTTCCCCCATAAACCCACATTTCTGGGCGGTGGTGAAAAAATATTAGAAATCATTAACTAAGCATCTACTATAGGCCAGGCCGGGCTCAGGAGTCTATAGACTCCTACTGACTCTATATGTGTGACTGGGAAGCAAGAAGCTTAACCCGTGGCTTCCGTTTTCATCTAAAAACCGAAGATAATTTAAGTAACTACCCCAGAGTGTTGTGCTGAAGATGTAAGGCATAAGCACCTAGAATACGGTAACCCCTAAATGATAGTTATTCCTGCTCCTATGTCTATTTTATCTGGAAACACTAGTGGGATTATTATCTTGAATTCCGCAACCCGCCATATCCTCTGTGTGGCTAGAGCTCTGTTCCCTCTGCCCGCTTAAGCCCTGGCCTTCCTGCTGCAACTGGGAGATGAGCACCACCCCCCCACTCCCCGAAACACAGAGAGGGAGGAAGCAAAGACCCAGCAGGCCTCCTCAATCTGTGGCCAAGGGAGGCCAGTACTGATTAACCTCCATAATCCCATCAGCCACCAAGACAAGCAGGGTGGTGGCAAAATCCGAAGATTTAGCACAACTCCTTCCTAGCTCTACAACCCCAGGCAATTCAAACAACGGCTCCTTTGTCATCTATGAAAAGGGGATAATAACAGCAGGACTCGGGACAATTTGATGACATCACAGACATGAAAACACCCTGACCAACACAGACCCAAATACAGATGCCATCGCGACTCTGAGCCATGGCCGTGCATTCGGCAGATCCTGACGAGCTGCCCCCACCTGCCAGAGGGAAGGAGGCTGCCTGCGCCCATGGTCTCCTCCCTCCATACCTGTGTCTGCCCCTATTCCGGAGGGTTAGCTTGAAAAATACCCAGCACCAGGAAGCAGGGAGGAGACTATAAAGCCAGAGGATTAGTTCAGAGGAGCTTGTCAAAAAGTCTGTTTCTATTGCCAGCTTTCTTGCCCGGAGCAAATCTGTCTGTAATATTAGTAAGAATTTGAGGGAATGTAGGAATAGGATAGGAAAAGTAAATCAAGCCGACTGTCTTTTGGTAGGAAAAGCCCCAGCACACAGCCACGCTCACATAACCGCTCTGGGGAGAGCACCTCTGAGCTCTTCCTGCTTGTCAATGGTCATCACTCCCATCCTCTGTCTGCAGAGAGATGGCGTTTGTTTACATCTCCATTAACGGCACTGAAAGATGAAGGAAAACTGCCAGATAAGGTTACTGAGAGCAGGGCACGTGGGTACAGAGGGCAGAAGGGCAGCTTAGACCTTTGACGGGAATATTCCCAACTAGAAGGGGGCTTCCCTGCCTGCCAGCGGGGCTTCTGGAACAACCACGTGGATAGTGTGGATGGAGAAGGGTTTGGAGCCAGCCGGACTTGGGATATGAAGTCTAGCACCACAGATCAGTAACCCTGGAAAATCACTTTACCTCTGCCTCAAATTTCTCAACGTAATGGTATTAATAATAGCTACCATTTCCCAAGGGCCAGGAGGCACCAGAATTTGACAGGCATTACCCCACTTAATCCTTGTAAGCATTCTAGAAGCAAAATGGAGATTAGACTTGCAGGTGAGGACGTCCTCAGGACTAGACTAAGAAGGTGCACATGAAGTACTCAACAACTCAAAAGTTATCCCCCTGATGCCAGTGCCCAGAATGCCAGGTTCTACTATACCTGGAGCTCCCCAGGGACTGCCATGGTTCTAAGCACAGTGCCCAATATGCTGTGATCAGCACAGTATTTTCTAAGCTGGAAAAGTGGCCCCAGAGCCCAGAAGACATGGATGGCAACTCTTGAACTCCTTAAGAGTGAAAAAAACAGGCCAAGAGAATAGGCCAGAAAGGTTTCCTCTTTTACAAGTTATTTACTGAACAAATAGCTATTGGATACTTATACCATGTGCCACATGGCTTGCCAGGCCCGGGAATACAGCAGGAACAGCTTTTTTTTTTAAAGTTTATTTACTGGAGGCGGGGGGGGGTAGGGCAGAGAGAGGGAGACAGAGAATCCCAAGCAGGGCCCTTGCTGTCAGCGCAGAACCCGAAGTGGGGCTTGATCTCACAAACCGTGAGATCACGACCTGAGCTGAAATCAAGGGTTGGACGCTTAACCTCCTGAGTCACCCAGGCGCCCCTACGGCAGGAACATCTTAAACGTGAAATTACAGATGCACCGACATCAAGGGAAAGAGCACTCGCACTGAGAGCTCTGGGTCTGGCGAAGAGCTGGGTCCCAGCCCTAGTTGGGCAACTCCCGAGCTCCGTGACCTGGGGCCCATTATTGAACCCTTGAGTCCCTCTGGGTTCACCAACCGCACAACCGGATGTATGATACCAGTACCCTCACCTCACAGGGCTACGGTGAGACGCAGATGGGCTGGCACACCTCAGAACCGTGCCGAGCACCCTGCAAGCGTTAACTCTTACTATAGGCACAAGGCCTGGCACACAGTGAGCATGCCGACCACGCACCATTATTACTGTTATTCCAGAAGTTAAATCCAGGCCTCGTGCTGAACGAAGGAAACCTCCAGAACATTTTCTGGGTCCCAGGGTTCCTGGCTTGGGAGTCTCGGTGCCTCTGGCTGTCACTGTCCCCACACATCCAGGAGGAGCTGGCAGACCACCATCAGGGGCTGCTGAGGTTGGAAGTCTCACCTGGGCTGTCGGGAAGCGATGCTCCTTGTCCACCTGGGCGGCAATGGGAACCAGCTCCTTCTCGGCAAATTCCCGGCACGTCTGACGCAGCATCTGGTGCATCTCGGGAAGTTCCACAGACTGGTAGATAGTATGCAACTGACGCCAGTCCCAAGGACGCAGAGCTGCCGGCAAGAACAGGTGTTGGTGGAAAGGGATTGCATCATCATCACCATCACAAACCAATGACTTGGTGGGCCTCCACCAGGAATGTCCCAAAGGACATCTGGCAACGTCTGGAAACAATTCTGGTTGTTACACCTGAAGAGCGAAATGCTATCGCTATGAACTGGGTAGGGGCCAGGGGTACTAACACCCTACCTACAATGTACAGGACAGGTCCCACAACAAAGGATTATCTGCCCAGGGATGTCTGGGTGGCTCAGTCGGTTGAGCATCTGACTCTTGATTTTGGCTCAGGTCATGATCCTAGGGTTGTGGGATCAAGTTCTGCGGCCAGCTCCACGCTGAGTGTAGAGCCTGCTTAAGACTGTCTCTCAAAAAAAAAAAAAAAAAAAAAAAAGATTCTGTCTCTCAGGGCACCTGAGTGGCTCAGTCAGTTAAGCATTGGACTCTTGATTTCAGCTCAGGTCATGATCTCACAGTTCCTGAGATAGAGTCCCACATCGGGCTCTGTGTCTGCCCCTCCCCCACTCTCTCAAAATAAACATTAAAAAAAAATTTTTAATAGGAAAATAAAAAGTTTGTCTCTCCCTCCGCCCCCCTCCTCAGCTCACATTCACTCCCTATCTCTAAAATTCTTTTAAAAAGTACAAAATAAAAGAATCATCGGCCCAACATGTCAATAGTGCTGCTGTTCAGAAATGCACACCAACGGAATGCTTTCTCCACTTACTAAACACTTTGCACACAACTATCCCATTAGGACACTACTGGTAATAATAAGACAGCTTTGTGTCCTCAGGCAAGGATCTTAACTTCACTGGGTCTCAGTTCCCAGAAAATGTGGAGGCCAACAGTACTTAGCTCCTGGGGGTGGAAGGGGTAAAGATCCTGACTGTAGCACTCAGCACAGGGCCTGACAGAGACAGACCTCAATGGAGGGGCGGGGGGAGGGGTCCCCTTATTGCAGTCCTGCAGGGTGAGCTGGGTCTCTGGCCAGGCAAAGGAAGCCCTGGCCACGTGTGTCACTGCTGCTACAGGGAGAGAAAGAAGCTGGGAAAGGTGCAGTGTGAAGCGCAGTGTGAAGACCTAACATCCACTGGGCACCATATGCCAAGCGCTGAACTGAGTGTGTTACACAGGCTGTGTCTGATTCAACCCTGTAACAACTCCCTGAGAACAGTAACACATTGGCGGGACCATTTCACCCACGCGCCCGCCAGATGAGGAGAACGGGCCGAGCGTCTCGTCCAAGGTCAAAGTCCCAGGGTCAGGGTTCAATCCCAGGCCTGGCTCGGGAGGAGGGACGCGCCCCGGACATGAGGGGGCGGGGAAATGACGCTCGGGGCGCTGATACGACTGCGAGAGCCGGGCGGCAGGCGGGGGTCGGAACAGGAGCCGGGGCCGCGCAGGCGCCGGCAGCGGCCCAACTAGGGCGAAGGCCGCGCGCGCTCCCGAAGGGGGCGCCGCCCGCCCTCCCGCCGTTGCCGGGGAGAGCCCGGCCGGCCCGGGCCGCCGCCCCGCTGAGCGGAGCGGGAGCGCACTCACCTCGGAGGCTGGGGCCGCAGGCCCGGGCGAGCAGCGCAGCTGCCATGGACGCGAACACCGCCAACCTCCGACCGCAGGCGCGCGGGCTCCGGGCTGCGCGGGCGGGGCCGGAGGCGGGACGTCACGGGCTCCAGCCCCGGGGGCGGGGTCCGCCGCGGCTCTTTCCGGCCCCGCCTCCCTCCGGCTAGCGCAAACCGCACTCTCCGGGGGTCCCGCGGTCTCCGCTGTCCACGGACGTCCGTTCTCAAAACCCTTGGACGGTGGCCCACCTCTCCTAAAATCCAAGCCCGCAGCCTAAAATGCCCCATATGGCCACCCCCCGCCCACTTCTCCCGCCCCAAGCCCACCATCCCCACCGGGCCCTCGCTGTCTTTGCTCTGGCCGCACAAGGCAGCTTTTCTGCAGCAGCTTTTCTGCAACAGCAGGGCTTGTTCCTGCCTCCGGGACTTTGCAAGCCCTGTTCTTCTGCCCGGAATGCTCCGTCCCTCCATCCAGGCCTGACTCACTGAGGCCTGCCCTGACCACACATTCTCCATCCCAGCGTTTGTTTTCCTTATTCATGGCACCCACCATCTGACATCTCCAGTCCTCTCACTGGTCTGTGAACTCCAAGAAGCACAAGGGTCTCGTCTTGGTCTTGCTCTGGTGCTCAATATTCAGGCCCCGGGGAATCAGGTTGCCTGGGAGGGAGTTCTCCTTCCCCCAGCAGCTGTGGGGGGCGGGGGGGGGGGGGGAGGGGGAGTAGGGATGTTACCCCCTTGTTCCGCTGTAGTTCCCATCTCACTCGCAGTTGTGGGGCACTGCTCCCGATGCCATGCATTTGGTCCTTAGCATCCGCCCCAGGACGCCTTCACCCTCCCCAGGAAACTGGCAATTCCAGTTGCTGACAAGGGTCTTCCCTTAGCACAAGTGTGTCAGACCTCCACACCCTCCCAAGCACCTACGCATCCCTCCATCCCTGTCTTTCTCCCGCTGTAACTCAGCCAGGCACCTGTCCGCAGCACTGACCCGCAGGTCAAAATTTGCCTTCCACCAAGGCCTTGCCCTGCCTCCCCGGAGATCAACGAAAAGATGTGGCAAAGTCCTTAATATGTTACCTTTCATTTAAAAGAAAGCCTCTAAATCCACAATACTTTAAAGCCAGATGAATGACTGTGGTTGGCAAATGCTCTGAGGCCTTCCTCACCTTTCTATTGGCCCACCTGAGCACCAGCACTGGGTGAAAGAAGACAGGAAAAAGCAGGAGAGGGGGAAATGAGTGAGTGAACAGAGGCCGATAATTGCTTTGGGTGCCACAGACCATCTAAACCAGACATACTTTACAATTGTATTGTCACCTCAGGGTTCCTGGGTGGCTCAGCTGGTTGAGCATCTGACTTCAGCTCAGGTCATGATCTCACAGCTCCTGAGTTCGATCCCCATGTCAGGCTCTGTGCTGGCAGCTCAGAGTCTGGAGCCTGCTTCAGATTGTGTCTCCCTCTCTCTGCCCCTCCCCTGTCCGTGCTCTAAGAATAAGTAAACATTGAAAAAATTTTTTAATTAAAAAAAATAAATAAAATTGTATTTTCACCTTAAACAAGAATGTTGTTTTATGTTATAAGTAGGCAAATTTCCCAGTAGAGACAAAAACCAGACAATGGTTGCAGGAGGTTTGGGTGAAGGGAGGGAACTGCCCTTTGCCAACACCAGGAACCTGAGGGAACTTTCTGGGGTGACACAAAATCCCTGTATCAGATTGTGATGGGGTAATAAGATTGCGTACTCATCCAACTGTACTCTTAAACCAGGTCAATTTTACTGCAGTTAAAGTACACCTTAATAAGCCTAACTTTATTTTTTATTTTTTTTTAAATGTTTATTTATTTTTGAGACAGAGAGAGACAGAGCATGAATGGGGGAGGGTGAGAGAGAGAGGGACACACAGAATCTGAAGCAGACTCCAGGCTCCGAGCTGTCAGCACAGAGCCCGACGCGGGGCTGGAACTCATGGACCGCGAGATCATGACCTGAGCCGAAGTCGGCTGCTCAACCGACTGAGCCACCCAGGTGCCCCAATAAGCCTAACTTTAAAATACACAAATGTTTAATTCCCAAAGTCCCCCAGTGAAACAAAGCAAAAATATAAAATCTAAAGCTAAACACTGTTCCCTGTTCACCCTAGAAGCCACCTCTACTCATTATTTACAGAAAGGTCACATAAAGAAACTCAGAGCCCATTCCCACCCCACACCTGCTCCCCCCAGCAATGCAAAGGGCCCACTCAGGACACAAGAGAGGATGCGTGTACTGTGAAAATCTTTTATTACTGTCTCTTGTGACAAAATAACATTTTATACAAATATGTCACCTAGTTTACTTTGGACACAAAGACAATACAAACTGGAATGAGGATCTTGGGTGAAGGGGAAAGAGGAGGAAGGACAGATCAGGTCATTGATGTTTCTTATATTCTGTGAAAAATAGATTTACAGGGGAAAAAAAAATAGACTTTCACAACTTCAATGACTTTACATGATCCTTTGTAAAACAAGGGTAAATCCGCCTCCACCAGACCCCTCTTGTGGCGAAGATGTTCTGTAACATGGAATGTGAGTAAGTGATGATTTGACGACCAGGCTCTCACACTGGGGACGGCAGCACCTCTGCACAGGAACCCCTTGCCCCATGCCCTGGCAAGGAAATCTATGCTGGGATTCTGGGGGCAGGCTGTCTCCAGTCCCCAAACCTCACTGACATCGTGGTGACAATAGCCACCAAAAGAAAGTGACTTGACAGAGAAAAAAGAGTGCCCTGGGAGTCTACAGGGGTGGCAGGACACTAAGGCAAGACTCACCTAATTCATCCAGTACACATAGCCTATGAAATCCATTCCAGAAATGAATGCCCCTTGAAGGCATTCCCCTTGAAGATTCCCCGTCACTGCCATTTCAAGAATCGCTGGTCTACAGTTAGCCCCAGCTTCCCTTGAATCACTGGCCCTCTCTGAGAATCAGATGGCCCAAAGGCCGTAGGTGTCTTCAGGGAGTCTGCATGCCCCTGAAAACTGCTTTCTCTGCAAGAGATCTCCGAGCCAACACACCAGGACGGGGAAGCCTACGTTAGCCCACAGCTACTTTAAGTTGTTATTTCTTCCGCGTACTCTTTAGGACAGAATGAAATCAACAGGGATCTTCTTTGGAAAAGCAAGAAGGGCATCTTAGCCCAAAGGTTCCACAGGAAAAGAGAGATACTCTTCCTGGAGATTCCAAGGCAGAGGAACAGGAGCAAGACAGGAGAGGAAGAGGTGCAGGCGTCAGGCCCCGTGGCAACAGATGGGCCCGGCGGTCTGCTGGAATGTATTCCTCCGGGAGCTGCCGCTCAGATACCAGCTCTGAACAGAAGGCAGGGTCTCCCCCGTGCAGGTCATTTTCCCCCTCCAATGGTATGATTACCCCCAAGACAAGTGCTATCAACAGTCCAGATAACTTAATAACATGGCCTCCTGATTCAACTCCTGATTGCTTCAGCTACTTTCAGAGAAAATATGACTTCCAATTCTCTCCCCAGTTCAGGAAAAAAACTTGACTTTGAAACTCACCCTGGTTAACACCCCAGGGTGGTTAACTCTGATTTCCTGAGTAATGAGACATACGAATCCAGACTCCCAGGTACAGAATACCAGACAGAACTTCTGGAGCAGAAGAGGGCATATCCCTGTCCTGGTGGGCACAGACTGAGCACATGGCCTCAAAACCGTCTCCAGTGAGACTAAGGCAAGCCAGTGGGGAGGAGAATACAGCACTATTCAGGCCAGAATGCCTGCCTCCTCTGCCCTCCAGGCAGAGGCTAACACTGCATGTAAGAGACAGCCCACGAGTCCACACGACATGATCTATCCTGGGACATGTTTCCAAGACATACTCAACTGAGCAGAGCTCTGGAAGCTCCAAAAACCACATCCTAGATACTAAGTGAATATCAAATAGTAGAAAATCTCCTGATTAGGCCACTGTCACATAGAGAAGGGGCGATTCTCAAGCTCAATATGCACACACAAATATGCTAGAGGAGAAACCGAAGGTAAGGAAGCAGTGCTGATGTCTGTCCACAGAGGAGGAGGGAAGGAGGCCAATGCAGCTTTCCCCAGCAGCATGTGGGACAGAGCCACACATAAGGCACCTAGATTTGTAGTGGACTCCGGTTCTAAGATTCACCCGGCCTGGTGATGAGTAAGCTGTCTGCAGGGTGCCTGGTCTCTTCCCTCCTCAGCAGTTGGACCCAGTGCCAACACACACAAGTAAGGGTTTTCTCAGTGAGAAAGCTGCCAGCACCTGGCAAAGCCCAGATTCTGGCCTGGCACAGAGCACTACTAGGCCAAGGTTCAAGGCCACTCACGCTCTAGAATCCAAACAGGGAGAGACACTGGTTAGTGAATGCACAGGGGCTTTCTGTGGCAAAGCGCTGGCCCTTCCATCCTGGGCCCTGCATGGCTTTTGTCCCAAGCATCTTGGGAGACTGCTCTCCGTCAGTTACTATGATGCTTCACAATGACTATCACCACATACCTGGGCCCTTCCTACTGCTACCTTTCTATCGATGCAAAATCCTGGCCACAGCAACGATCTTCTCAGAGGGTCAGCTAAAGCCACCCACAGTCAGACAACCATACGGAGCTGAGGTGGCAAGAGTCTATCCAGTAAGGGCCTGAGGACAAACATAACCCACAAGGATGTGCAAGGAAGGTTTTTTGAGAGCACCCTTTGAGAGCCACCTCAGGCTAGTTCATCCTTTCCAAACAACCAAAAGAACTCCAACTAGCAGTATGAAGGATCAGAATATGCATTAGAGGTCTGACCTGCCAGGATGGTTCCAGAAACTACTTCAGTAGAAAGACAGACAGGAAAATCCTCCTAAATAAGAAATCTACAGAGTTTCAGACGCAAATCCCCATCAAAGCCAATCCTGCAGGCTCTCCTGTGTTGAAAAATCAAATCCTTCCTTTAAGTAGCTGTTGGTCCGTAACTATATCCAGTCCCAACACGAGCCAGATTAGCCCCAGGAACCTGATTAATACTATCAGAAGTCTAACCACACATCACATATGCTGGGAACACCACTGACATCTTATAAAACCTCTCCAAAAGAAGCCTAGAAATAAAAAAATGAAACAAAAAACACAAAATACGAGGCCTGATGTGGCCTCAAGAGATCCTACTGCTCCGAGAGCAAACACTGCCACATTCTATTTCAGGAGATACTCAAAGGTTAGGAGGCAGGACACGCAGAGCAAGCTCGTCTTTCCTCCAAAGCGGGAACAGAAGGCACTGCCAGGCTGAAACCTTGTCGTATCCCCGGGAGGGCTGGCGGAAGGTCCTGGAAGTCAGACAGAGAAGCAGGCCTCTCCACAACATGGACTTTTCAGTTTGGCAGCCCTGCTGGCCGCTGGTGCCTCCACTCCTGGAGCCCACACGCACCCCCTTTTTTTCCAGTTGCTTTCGAACTACGCTCAAACTGAGGTCAGACTGTGCCACCGGCAATACTGCAAGTGAGAGGGCGAGCTGCCTGGAAGAGACCCACCGTTCAGCTTCTCACCGCACCCAGGAACCTATGGAAAAGCCGCTGACTGGCAAGCCGGCTGGCCAGAGCCTCCTTACCCTGACACAGCTGTGTCCGTAGCGGCCCGGGCTCATCAGCACAACCAGCAGGCAGCTATGACTACGTGAAAATAAATTTTCTTTTTTCTCTGGATTCCAGGAGCCTTACCCTAATCCTTCACTTTACTATAATACGTCTGCAACCTAAGGGGTAGGGGAAAAGGGAAGAAAAAGTGCTGGGGAAGAAAACACAGCACTGCTTGGCACCTCTCTTGGAGCACAGGAAACCACCACCCCAGCCTTGGCTTCCTGGGACCAGGTTCCAGATGTGTGTTGACGAACAGCAGGTTCAACCACCTCCATGTGCCAGGACCTCGGGCCACAGCAAAGCACCTCCCCGTCCACTCCCACAGCGGTCACTGGCCTCCATTATAGGCATAATCGGCCTTGTTGTGCATTATCAGCTTGTTGTCAACAAAGTAGAAGCTGTCAGAACGGGTCTCATAGGGATTTTCAATCATCAGACGAACTGCAGGTCAGAGAAAGGGAAAAAGCAAAGACTTACGTGTGAGTCTGCCCCACAGACTTGGTGGGGGAAAACTTAGTATCCCCTCTAGGGGCACCTGGGTGGCTCAGCTGATAAGCATCAGACTTCGGCTCAGGTCATGATCTCACAGTTTGTGAGTTCGAGCCCTGTTCAAGCCCTGCATCAGGTTCTCTGCCGTCAGCGCAAAGCCCATTTTGAATCCTCTGTTTCCCCCGTCTTTGCCCCCCTTCCCCACTCTCTCCCCCTTCCCCACTCTCTCTCTCTCTAAAAAAAAAAAAAACCCTCTTTAAAAATTAAAATTAGTGCCCCCTCTAAAATTCATAGGCCAGCCCTCCAGAACATGTGCGTATACTGTTAGAATAATGAGGTCAGAACAGAGGGGGCCAGGCTTAGAGAGCTGGAGAGAACCAAAGAGGCCCCCAACTTAAACATGATACCCACTTCAACACAAGGATGCAATCCTCTCTCTGACATGGCACTCCTTGAGCATCTCGAGCCTGGACTCGTACTCGGAACCCCAGGAAAACAGGATTACCCTTTGCCGAACATGGACTACTGCACATTGTTTATTCAGTACTTCTGGTCTGTTCCCCACCTCTAGACATTCTGGTCCAAATTCCAAAAGCTGTGCCTCACTGTGCCCACTTCCCATGGGCACTCCTGACAACCAAAGGAACCCTAGGTATACATGAGTGAGGGGTGACAAAGGACAAGGAGCCTTTTCCGGGGATGGCTCAGGGTATTAACTCGCAAAAGATTCAGCAAAAGGTCTGCTTGTCTTGGGATCCAGATTTAAATCTCATTTGTCCAGGCAGCTGCCCAGGCCTCTTTTACCATTCTGGAAAGTCAAGATAATTAACAGTCACTACCTCTGATCAGTTCTGAGTTAACGATCACAAGCTATTTTGGTTCCTCTGGAGGAAACGCTCTGGTTTACCACAGGTCTCAAAAGATGAAACTGACTGTTGAAAGTCCTTTGGACCCACCTAGGCCAAAGTTACTTGGTTTATATCCAGAATATTGACCTCCACACTCTTTTAGCTTATGTGTTTTCAAGAAGAAAAGTTCTACCACCTTGGGTAAAAACTTGTACTACTATACATAATCTTTCCTTGCAAGTATCTACATATCCTGGCACAGCTTGGGGAGCGGGTTTAAAACCAGGACCAGATGCTGTCATAAACAGTCCACCCCAGGCAGCAATCCTCATTTTACCTAAAAGCAGCACTGCCATGTGACCGAAGAACATTCTGGCTTTCAGAAGACAACAATTTTAAGGACATGGGATTCTGAGAAAACCAGTCAGTATATGCAGATCCTTCCCTACAACTCAGCCAAACCCCCACACTATTCACAGGCTCCCGCTCATATTCTCAATGTTCTGGAGCCATTTTCCCTGGTTACTAACAGATAATGCCAGCCTGAGAGAGCTCCACCAGAGTCATGGGAACTGATAAAGCCTGCTCTCTCTCTCGATGAGTCCACCTCTTCCCCTGCCTCGGCTCCTCCCTCTGGTGCCTCCCCAGCTTTTCTTCCACAGGACTACAGGATTACTCTTCCTAAGACGTGACTTCTGTCCTGCCATTCCTTCTGTTCCAAACCCTATAAGAGCTCCCTATTTCCTGTGGCTCTATTCTGACAGTTTATCTATGCAACCTCTACTTGCAGGGAATGGGAAAGACGAGGCCCCCAGACCTCTGATTCTATTCAGTCCCCAGCTTAGCTTCTCCCTCTAAGGAGAAAGGGGAGGGCAAAGAAGGAGCGCCGAGCAGAAGCCAATGACTAGCACACAGTGGAAAAGCAAGCCTAACGGAGGCTCGGAGAGGCGCTCCGGCTAACCCTAGTCCCAGAAATCATCATGGCCCTCTCTTCCTCTTCCTCAGTCACCCCCTTTCCCTGCAGCAGGCACCCAAAGCAGATGGCCTGCATTATTAAAACCTCTGATGCTCCCATACAGGCAGAATTTGAAACCCTAGACAGGAGCACTAGGAAATGAGAAGCCTGAGGTCAAATGCCCGGAGAGGCATCATGTCACTACCTCCCTCCTCGGCCAGATGAGGGTGTTGGACCAGATAGACTCCAAAGTTTGTTCCTTCTAGTCCTAAGAATTTAGGACGGGGAAGAAGTCAGGGGATACATACTGACATCCTCAGAAAGCTGGGGAAACTCATAGATATGTTCACAAGTGTTTCTACTGCTGGGGATGCAGAAGCCGAAATCAAAGTCAAAGTTTTTCAGCAAGCGTTCCCGGAAATAGTGCCGCTCAATCATCCGGAAGTTTGACACAGGTTTGTCTCCCACTGTGAACTCCACTCTGCAAAATAAATCTCTGTGAGCCCTACTTTGCCTCCTCCCTTCTTTAAAGCCAACCCAGAACCCAACCGAGAACATTCTTTGTGGACAAACGAGTGTTCTCCCTCCAGAAATACTGGTACTCACGTAGCCCCGACTGTGCGGAGGCGGAGAAATGCCGGTGTGAACTGATAGCGGACAAAACGTCCCGCGCTGATATCCACATCTCCACCTTCCTCCTCCTCCTCCTCCTCTTGGTCTGAAAGAGCACAAGGAATCCTGAGCGTACTGTCTCAGCGCCACCAAACAACACAATCAGTTAACAGCACTAACACCAACGGCAGGATGGCTGATATTTACTGGGCACTTGCTACATAGCAGGCCCTGCGCTGATCATTTCACAGAATCCTCCCAACCCTGTGGAGAGTCATCATTATCTCCATCTTATAGATAAGGATGCAGAAGCCCAGAGTGGTTAAGCAGCAAGTTCAAATTCCCCCAAACAGTACACGGAGGGAACAGGGATTTGAACCCAGGTCCATCTGACTTGAAGCTTGTTCTTATAAACATTAAGCTATTTACCTTTTATGTAGTTGAGTGGCTTGGGCCGTATCCTAAGAGTGAAGCTTGAAACAGGCTGGGTACTAGGTCCCTGGCATGGTCTATATTATACATAGTTATCAGGTCGCAGTGCTAGCTGCTAACCAAAAGAACGTGCCTACGAAGGTTGAAAATAGGCAAAAGGTGAGTTCAGAGAACACAACACTTTCTGACAGGCAGCAAAGACAAGCTCCAAGACATAATCTTGTCATTTAAATGGAAGACACGGGCCTACAGCCTTGGGGTACTGTAACGCCTATCCCAGACCATGCCAAATCAGACACTGACAACCTGGGAAACAGTGAGGTAGGTAAGCAATGAGCCAACATGCTGGACCTGACTGAGGGTGAGTCTAGTCCATTCCTGAGCCCAGGAAATGGAAGTTTTGTAAAATGAATCAGACAACCATTTTAATGTGAACAAGGAGATAGTTCCCACTAGTAGCCATCCAGTATCCCACAAAAAGATTTTCTCCAGGTATTGGCTGAATGTGGGTGCAACTTCTGTCTTTTTTAACCCCAAACATCCCTCTGCCTATCACAAGCCCAAGAGCAAATGGGGAACCAGACGGAGCAGGCGTTCAGAGCCAGAGACTCTAGAGCCCTTGCTCCAACAATGTGATTCAGAGAGAATCAGACCAAATCTCAGGGATTCAAACTCATCAGAACAAGTGTAGTAGGAGGGTACTGATTCAGTGTGAGCATATTCTAAGTGAATCAAGATCCTTACAGGTAAAGACTGGAGAAGTTGAAAATCAAGGTGTCTTTTTTTTTTTATAAATTTTTTTCTTCTTAACATTTATTTATTTTTGAGACAGAGAGAGACAGAGCATGAACAGGGGAGGATCAGAGAGAGAGAGAGGGAGACACAGAATGTCAAACAGGCTCCAGGCTTTGAGCTGTCAGCACAGAGCCCAACGCGGGGCTCGAACTGACAGACCGTGAGATCATGACCTGAGCCGAAGTTGGACGCTCAACAGACTGAGCCACCCAGGCGCCCCAAAAATCAAGGTGTCTTTACAAGTTCTGTAGCCTCCCTGTTTGAGACAGTTCAGTTTTGTACTGAAATGACTACTCTGGGCCCAGCCTAGTCCAAGTCCACACATCTGAAATGGCCATGGGGTCCTCGAAACATCCAAAGTACTGGGACATTTCGCATAGGGACGTGAATACCACAGACCCAGGAGGCTGCCTGGCCCTGATCCTCCCAATACCAGCCAAGTATCCACAAGCTGGAGCCTTCAGGTCCAGCTTCAGGTCAGCACTAGATTATGAGAGCATGAAGGATGCCAGGTGGGGTGGGAAGACCAGGGCTCTAGCCTTGCCTGTGTGATGAACCTGAGCCGAGACCTTCTCAGGAAAGCCCTTCGACCTGTCTGGGCTACTAACACCTGCCTTACCAAATTTACAGGCTCTTTCTGAGTAGCAAATCATTATGAGAAGAGTTTTGCAAAAAGAATTCTTGATTCAGACCTCAGTGGATACTGCAGTCATCTGTGCTGGTGTTCCAGTAACTAACTCCAGGGGGTGCTCCGTCTCCAGTGATGAGCTCCAAAGACTTTGATGTGGCCTGGCTAGCCAGAGAGGAACCACCCTGGAGCTGCGTGCACTACAACACAGGAAGCATCTATTCAAGGCTAATTTAAGGAATCCCAAGTAGATGAGTTCATAGGTTTGGGCTTTCTGTTCCTCCAGAAAATGGTGGAGATTAACATCCAAACTAGGCCTTACAAGAAAACAGAAGGCACTGTTGAAAGGAAAGCAAGCGAGAAGACAGGTGAGCCTGGACTGGGACCCCCAGCATGACCCTTCCAGTGTCCCCAGGACACACGGCTCAGGTGAGCTTTCTTCATTGTACTTTTAATTCCAAGGTTTCCTTTCCTAAGCAGAGGCAACATGGTAAGAGGAATGAGCACAGGACCGTGGGAAAGTCACTTGGAAATTCTGAGACTCAGTTTCCTTATCTGGAAAATGGGAGTAATAGCTCCTCACAGAGACGTGAGGATCACATGACCTGATGTAAACAGAAACATGTGGGACACAGCGCCCAGCACAGAGCAGATACTCAGCAAACATCAGCCTCTTAGCGCAGCTGCAAACCAGGGCACCTGGCAACCCAAGCTTCAGGAGGAGGCAAGGAAGTGGACACGCCGGAGTCCATGCCACAGGATGCAATGGTACACACAAATTCGAGCTTCAAGGACCTTTTGAAGTGACTGCTACAGTACTGAGGCCTACCTGAAACACAAGGTTTGGCAATCTCAAAAAGCACCGTCCCTGTCTCCAAATCTCGAATTTTGAAGCGGGTGAAATCAATACTGTAGATGTTATCTTCAGGTTTACATAAATAATCTGAAATGAGAGACAGAGAGAGAGAGAGACACCAATGCTGTTAAATAATCATCCAAAACTACCATTCATTTCTTCCTCAAGTTTTGAAGCAAACTCAGGTTTTTTTCTTACACAACTCACTTAAAATACACTCAAAAACTTCCCCTTACGTTAAAAGCAAATGTTGCAGGAAGAGAATAAAGGGATCAAAGAAAGAAAAAAAGAGCATGGATTTGGTTTGCATGAAAGATTATCGTAACACTTTAAGAAACAGGGATAGTATAAGGGGATTCCTTTGGAAACCCCTTGAATATCACAACAGGACAGAATTTTTTTTAGAAATCCATTTAAAAACATTCATGCTAATCTAATGGCTAATATAGTACTTGTTTGCCAGCCATTAGTATCACAAAGCAGAGAGCAGCAAACTTTTTCTGCAAAGGGCCAGACCATAAATAATTTAGACTCTGGGGCCACGCTGTCTCTATCACAACCACTCAACTCTTGTCACTGTAGCGCAAAAGCAGCCACAGACAACACACAAATGAATGAGCATAGCTGTAGTCCGATAAAAGTATTTACAGATACTGAAATACAAATTGCATGTAACCATGTGGGGCAAGATTTCTCCCCCTCCCCCGCCGAACTATTTAAAACTGTAAAAACCATTCTTAGCTTGTGGGCTGTACCAAATCAGGCAGTGGGCCACATCTACACAGGTGACAGGACAGACTGGCTGGTGAGGGTACTGGGCCAAAGTAACGTGGAACCTCTGACAACCTGAGCAGCTGGTCAATACAGTACTGATCAGAGAAAACTTTGCTGATTTCTTTCTACGATGACTCCTGACCGCATGATGGCAAACTGAAGAGCTCCTGATTACTTCATAAATCTGAAAAAGACTGAGGAAGGTTCTGCACCTTTAGAGGGTACTCCATACACAACTGAATGGAACAGGCTAACAAAATCCAGAGGTCACCAAGCTCTGACCTGTGGCTTTCTCCAGTAGGCTGCTGACATGAATTTGAGCCACAGCACCAATCCCAAGCCCCTACACAGGACCTCTGCCCACCAAGAACACTGCTTAGGGCCAGGCATTACAACGGCCCGATTCCCCCTTGGTATGAGGAGAAAGTAGGAGGTTAAAAGGCTCAGGTGATGAGCACTTGTATGCATTCAGGGCCCCGAATGAAAAGTGGGTCAGAACTGAAGAGCAAGACCTACTAAAGATATACTCGGGCATGCAACGGACAGGCCCGACCCAAAGAGTGATGGCAAATGGGGACATGGAAATATCCAGAATCAGGTTAAACCTCTTAAGAGATGGGAATTCCTTTTCATACTGGCTGGACCAAGGCCCACCGCCTGAACTCCCATCCCCACATCACTGGAGCTGCCACCAGCTCCCTGAGGTACACCCGAGCGGCCCCAGGCTGACAGCTAAAGCCGTTCAGCAGAGGACACTGGGGCAGCCTTAGGTCCGTGGCGGGAGTGCGGGTGCTGCAGGGTTAGAAGTGTGGAGGGCAGCAGGGTCCAACAAGGTGACTGCAAACTCTGGGGAAGAAATAGCAAGACAAAGGGCATCAGGTCAGGGCTCGGCTTGGAAGAGAACAGAGAAAGGAAGGAGAACCAGGACAGGGGGCTGGGCAATATGTTTCTTCCCACCCGTACCTACATCCATGAAAAGGGGTAGTAGAATGCTTGCACGACACATTCTCGATTCACTAGAACACGTGTCAAGAGCAGGAGTCACATTTTGGATCGTGTACATAAACTGAAACTTTATCAACATACTTTTTAATGTGGCTGTTTAAAATCTGCATGAAATGCCACTGTTTGAGGAAGGAAGAACGCCCCTGCACGCAAAGGGACAAGGCCTGGGACCAAAAGAGGTAGGGCGGTCAAGCCAGGCTGGAGAGGGGGGCTGTCAGGGGCCGGGGTGCAGAAAGGCGGAGGAAGAAGGTAGGGGTCCGGGGAAGGAAGACGCTGCAGAAGCTGGAAGTGGGCAGGCTGAGGGAGCCTGGCTCGGCAGGAACTTCACTGATCCCCGTGGGTCTTCCAGGATGAGGGGGCAGCAGTCCCACTTACCAGGGTCAAGAGGATCCAGTTAAGCTTAAGGGGGGGCTCCCTACCGACACAGATCCAGCCGAGGAGGAGAACGGCCGGCCTGGAGGCCCAGCTGCGGCCGGCCCAGGAGAAGCCTGGCGTGGCTGGACGCAGGGGAACGCGGTCAAGCTCAAAGAGAACCCCTTCCCAACCTAGGCTAGTTGAGGGTGGGAGGCGCAGAGCTCGCCCGGCGGAGTGGCCGGCGGCGCGGCCTGGCCGACCGAGGGGGCCACAGGGTGGACCCCCGGGCCGGTCAGGCGGCGAGCGGCCGGCTCCGCTGAAGGCGACAAGGGGCCCGGGGCCCAGCGCGAGGGCAGGGCGCGGCCGAGCGGGCACTCACTCTCGGTGACCCGGCTGAGGCGCAGGACGTGCTCGGGCCGGATGGTGTCCAGAGCCAGCAGCTCCTGCTCCGTGACCGCCGCCCCGATGCCGTCCTCTGTCGCGTGGGGGGGCGCCTGCCGCCGCGCCTTGAGTCGGTTCAGGACACCGCCGCCTGCCTTCTTCTTCTCCTCTTTGCCGGCCACCAGCGCCCCCGGCCCAGCCGCTGACCCCGCGGCCGCAGCCTTCGGGTTCGACCCGCTCATCGCTCCGCCGCCAAGATGGCCGCCGCCTCCGCAGCGCCGTAACTATGGAGAGCGGGGGCGGGGCCCGGGGTGGCACCTGGGGAGGGGTGGGGCGGGGGCGGGGGGCGGGGGCGGGGCCTGCGGGTCAGCGGCCGGCTGCCGTCTCGCCTGCTTGGGCCCAGCCAGGTGGTGAGCCGCAAGGGTGGCTGGGGTGCCAACCCCCGGACTCTCCATCAGGTCCCCAAAGTCACCTCACCTCAAATGTCTTTAAAATATTTCATACAGTCAAATGACTTTCTGTCATATAAACTGTAGACAAGGCATCTTGAGAGAGTTTTTTAATCTGTAGCACAGAAGTTAAAAGTGCTTGCCTTGCAAAAGCACCTTTCCAGAGTACAGTTTCTAAATCCTACTGTGCCAGGCTTTGGGCTCGACCTTGTGCTAGACTACAGGGAACGTAAGAACATGAATGAGGACTGGGATTGGGTCCACCTTATTCACTATTGTATTCTGGCAGTCCAGCTAATGGCTGACACAGTAGGTGCTCAATAATGAGCGAGTGAGTGAAGGAATGCTCCACTCTGAAGGAGCTTCCCCTTTGCTGGGACAGACTGTGAAGTACATAATTCATTATGTGGCCCTTCCTCTTGACCAACCCAGTAAGTATGAATGAACTCAAAGAGGAGCCAGATGGCCGACTGCTCTAAAAAGAGGTAGAGCAAAGATGCTACCGGAACACACAGGAGTGGTCGGGCCGATCGGGAAGAGGCTTCACAGAGGCAACATCTGCACTGAGCCCTGGAAGTTAACCATGACTTCACCAATTGGAAGAGGTGGGCCAGGGGGTTGAGTGGGTGAAGGGTGGGTTGAGGCCCTCCTCTCACACCCCTGGTTGGCTCCTTCTCTAGGGATTCTGGATCAACAGTCTTCTGTGTCGGAGGCCTGGGCCTACAACTGATGTAGTGTGTCTTCTAAGTGTGGTATCACATCTTACCCAGACTTAGGCCGGAGTGAAACTCCACCTTTCTCCCCATGGTCAGCCTCAATACTTAATTTATGCCAGGCTTTGCTGTGTCCTTCTCACCTTATGTAAGGTGCTTGGGAGGGGCTGACAGACCTAGCCTCGTTCCTGGACAAAATCCAAACCTTACTACACCCCAGCTGCCCAGCCTGGTGGAACAGTATGTGGCCAAGTTCCTATCTAAAAACTGTCCTGTCTTTTGAGAGATTACCACGGTGGCATTTACCAAACCGTTCAGGAAAATTTTAATAGATGTGTACAAAGAATTAAAGTCCTTCCCTTTGCAAACAACTCTTTTAAAACCACTCAGCAGTGAGTGGTTACTGAAGAATTTCCAGAACTTTTAATATGCTACTTAATTGTGAATCACCAGGAGGGAGGCTCAGAATGCAGCCATTTCCCACTCACTTGCTCACTGAACCTTTGTTCTCAGAGTTCTCAGGAATAGTTACCTGGATCCCCCACTTTTCTCTTTCTAGGGATGGTAACAAATGTATTACCCCTTTTATGCACAGAGTTGTTTAGTGCAAAGATGTTTACCACAGAACCATTTGCAACATTGAAAAATTACAATAAATTACAGTTGCATCCATTCAAGTTATGCAGCTGTTAAAAAGAATGAGATCCCAGGCCCCTGGGTGGCTGGTCTGTTAAGCATCTGACTCTTGATTTCAGCTCAGGTCATGATCTCACAGTTTGTGAATTCCAGCCCCACGTCAGGCTCTCTGTTGTCAGCACATAGACTTGCTCAAGTGTGCTCGCGCATGTGTGCTCTCAAAAATAAACATAAAAAAAAAAAAAAAAAAAAAAACTTAAAAAAAAAAAAAAAAAGAATGAGATCCATCTATATGTACCAGTATAGAGAGAGCTTAGACATATTGGGGGTAGGAGGAGACAGGGGGGACAAGGCACAGAATCCTATTTGTTTAAAATAAAAAGGACATGAAAAACAAAAGGGGGGGGGGGCACACCTGGCTGGCTCAATTGGTTAAGCATGGACTCTTGATTTTGGCTCAGGTCATGATCTCACAGTTCATGGGTTCCAGCCCCTTCATAGGCTCTGTGCTGATATCACAGAGCCTGCTTGGGCTTCTCTCTGTCCTTCACCCCCTGGCGCTTGCATGCTCATGCTCTCTCTCCCAAAATAATAAACTTAAAAAAAAGAAAGTAAAAATAAATAAAATAAAAAGGACATGAATATATGGATCTGCATCTGCAAAGGAAGAGATCTTGAGATACACTAAAGTGTTAAGCGTAGTTCCCTCGGGGGAGGAGACAGTATTAGGAGGAACGAACTAAAAAGAGAATATAGTCACTTTTGACATGAGAGCTACTTATGCACTATTTTGTCACCAGCATACGATCATGGGTTGCTTATATATTTAAAAAATATACATCTTAGGATCTTTGTCCGGAAGGAAAACGTTAAACCAAAGTAGCCTTATCTTCTCTTAAAATTTAAAAGCAACTTCACATGTGATCACTTTTTCCTGTTCAAAAGAAAATTAAATAAAAACTCCTGTATAGGGAGCTGGAGCTGGGGCCTATACTCTCTCGGGTCACTACCTATGAACCTTTGTTCACACACACACACACACACACACACACACACACACACACACACACACATGGAAGGAGTAGGAAGAATAAGGGCTATAAACTCCAATCTGCTGCTACTTCTCTTCACCAATCTTTCTAAGGCGTATCAAAAGGCTCTTTTAAAAAGTGTTTTTTGAAAAGTACATAAACTAACACCATGTTTGGAGGAAAGAGGACAACACAGAGCTACCGGATTAGCAAATTTTAACCCAAGGTTTCCCTGGGCTAGATGCGGGAAGGCCAGCATGGACAGGCCAGACTCTTTCACCCCAGCTCTGAGCTCTGCAAGTCCCTCTCCTGGTTGTTTTCCTTGCTGTAAGAGGTGTGACAGTGGCTATTTTCCAGGGCAGTCCCAGGGTAGCCAGGCAGTCTGACTCAAACCAGGCCAGGCAGGTGGGGCCTGGTGCTGGTGCAACCAAGGTAAGCAAGACATCAGAGGGCTTTTTCTGCAAAGACTGGGAACTTCAGTCCTCCTTCCAACTCCCTCCTAAAGGTGGCATGCATCGAATTGGCGGGTCAAAGCTGGGACTGCAGGCATGCCTTGTGGGCTGGGGCTGAGAACTGGTAACTTCCCTAGTAGCCAAGTCACCATCTCACTGGCTGAGGGCTGTTTTTACAAAGCAAGAATTTATATTTATATCCCACCTGTTTCCAAAAGGGATTTCTCGCATATTCCCAAGTCATACAGCACAAGCTTGGTGAGTGAAAACTCATGGAGCCTTGTGGAGGGCAGTACTTCCAAATTTTTAAATGCATATAATGTTTGACCCAATAATTCCCTAATGGATTCTGAAGAAACATGTGCACATGTGCAGAATAAATCTGTGTAGGGGCACCTGGGTGGCTCAATCAGTTAAGCGTCTGACTTCCACTCAAGTCAGAATCTCACCGCTTGTGAGTTCGAGCCCCACATCGGGCTCTGTGCACAGACGGTTTGAGCCTGGAGCCTGCTTCGGATCCTGTGTCTCCCTCTCTCTCTGCCCCTCCCCGCTCATACTCTGTCTCTCTCTGTCTCAAAAATAAACATTAAAAAAAAAATCTATATCAATATGTGTATATGTATATATGCGTATACATATAAATATATGTACATATAAAATATGTATAAAAGGAAAGATATTCACCAGACCATCACCTATATTCTCCTCTAGGGATTAGATGAGTAGGTATGAGAATGAGAAGTTTTCAGATTTTGCATCCATATAACTTTAAATTAAAAAAATGCTCATGTATTTCCTATATCACTACATCTTAAAGAGTTACTTTCTTTTTCAGAAAAGGAATGATATAATAAACCTCCATTTAACCATCACCCAGCATCATCAGTTACCTTCATTTAATTGTTTTTTGTTTTGTCTTGTTTTTTAAAGAACAGCACATCATGGCATTAAGAGCATGAGCGTGTGGTTAGTCCCACTCCTCACTCTGTCACTTACCAGCTATGTGACTTCGGGCAGGTCATCTATCCCCTCTGAGCCTTTGTTTCCTCCTTTATAAGTCAAGCTAGTCACACATCTTCCCTGGATATAGTGAAGAGATCAAAACCAGCAACGAAAGCACGATGCTGGTACCAGGGAGCGTGAATCATGAGTGGTCACGATGCCAATACATTTGAGCGGCCTTTCTCCAGGACCCCTCAGCAGAGGGCAGGCACACCAGATGGGGAGAAGAGGTGGAGCTGGATGGGAGAGCATGGTGACTGAAGAGAGCTGAGGGGAAATGAGCTAGGGACCAGGCTTGAGGAAGCCACACATGGATTCCAGTGGCAGCGGCAAGGAGACCCAGGACAGCAAGTCTTAGCACAAGGCCAAGCCAAAAGAGCAAGTGGGGTTATTTTTTACTAACATATAAGTGGGTGGCAACAAACAAAACTAAGACTCTAGGGCCAGAGTCCTGCAGTGAGGTGCCTACCACCTCAGGCTGTCAGAGAACAGAGGCAATCCCACTGCAGAACCTCCCTGCTCCACGTCCTCTCTTCCTTGACCCCTCACCACTGCTAATAGCAACGAGCTTTCCAGTAAATGTGGAGAAAACTCCTCTCTCTTCCTCTATACGGGACGGAGGGGGGGTGGGGTACTAAGTATGGAGAAAGGTCCGACACACCGGCTCCAGCCAACCGGGAGCCTGATTTCCTTCACGAGATTAAGATCTGGACCCAAGGAGCGGTTTCACCCAACCCCCAGCACTTGGCCCAAGATCTTCTGTCAGTTTTCCTCCCTCCAACTCCCTAGAGCAAGGCTTCTTCAGGTCTCTTCCCCCATTTGGCAGCTCGCGGAAAGCTACTTGAAATAGTAACAGCTAGGTCTGAATTAGTAAAGAACTCCAGTTATGGGTGGGCTCGAGCTAAGAAAGAGGCTCTGTGGGCCTCCTGGTTTATTTGGGCCCTGAGAACAGACGCCATCAACACTGGCCTCATTCTTGGAGCTGAGCAATGAATTCTGCCCTTTAAGGGATAACTGAGGGAAGTAGGCCAAACTCTCCTGGTACCAGCAGCCTCCATTCTTGCTGGAGAAATACAGCAGGTAGGTTCTGGAGTCTGGAGCCAGTCACATAGCATGGTGGGGAAAGGAAAGGTAATCAGAGTAATAGAGAGTAATGATGAGCCAGAGTCCTGGTGTAAAGTCCTAGCTCCGTCTACGCTGGCTCTGTGGCCTTGGGCAAGTCACTTCACCTATGTAAGGCTAATACCAACTGTTTTGTTGAAGATTAAACAGAAATAACTTCTGTAAAAGTGCTTGGCATTGTGCCTCATCCATTTCAAGGGCTCCATTAAGGGATATCTACAATTATCCTTATAGCTTAGAGAGAACAGGGGCTTTGCAGGCAGATAGACTGAATTTGAAACCTGGCTTCACTGTTTACTGACTAGCCTGGGGTAAATTAAGTTTTTTGAGTTTCATGCTCCTCAGCTGTGAACAAGGTAGATTCATTACAGGGGGAAAAAGTCCTTCCTGCTCTTTCTGCATATACATCCTTCCCAATGTATACTCAACACTGACAACACACCTGAAAAGGAGAAAGCAGAGAAAATCGTCCCAGGGCTCGGTCTGTCCACAGGCTGTCATGGAAGCTGAGGGAAAGATGTGCATTGGGAGGGAGAGTCGAGTCATGGCCTGGCATTCCAGTGAAAGTGGAAACAAAACAAAACAACTGTTTATTTTTCCTTGAATGCACTGCTGGCTGAAATGGCCAGGCAGTTTTACAGAACTTCATTCTCTTAACCAAACATCCCGGCGAAAACAGAAGCAAGAGACACGAGGCTAAAATGGACAAAAGCCGCCGGTCTTGTCCCAGGAGAGCCCTTTGCAGCTAAGTGAGCCCCCATGTCTCCCTTTTCCCACCCAATCACTTCACCTCTTCACAATCAAGTTCAAACTCAATCTCAACAGTGTCACTGCAAATTGTTTATTAAAACACAAAGCAATGGACAGTGAAAAACATCCTGATTTTTTTACTTTTTGGTGGGAGTAGGATGGGGCATGTAAGGGGTAGGGACAGATGGAGACAGCCCAGAAGGAAAGACAGCTCTATCCACCCCCCACTGCTTTCCCGGGCCAGCCAGGTTCAAAGCCCCTCAATCACATCTCACTGTGCTGCTGTAAATGCATGTTGTGGCTACAGTTTGTTTCGCCGCGGCAGGGAGAGGATGGGAATCTAGGAGCTACCAGGCCTACTAAGAACTTGCCACTCTTCTCCAGTACTTGGTATAGAACAGAGCAGCCAGGCCCAGTGGGGGGGGGGGGGGGGGGGGGGGGGGGGGGGGAAGGAGGCAAGGTTGGTTTCCTGACAAGCCAGGTTAGGCCAATAATTGTTGAAGAGGCTGCTCTGAGCTCAGAATGGGCAGCTGGTCCTAGTGTGTGAGAACATGGTGGAAGGAGGATCCAAAGAGGGAACTAATCCAGGGTCAAATTTCTTTTCATTCCCTGGATCGTAACACGCCAGGGAAGAGGAGTCAAGAACGCCTCATTCCTGGTTTTGCCGTAAAGACTCTCCCTGCCAATTCTCCCCTCCCACCTGGCAACTCGGCTCTCCTTTCCTGACAGTTGTCCTTTCAAAGGACGGAAAGCACACTTCAGTTTGTTGTTGTTTTCCCTCACACTGAAATAAAGCACTGAAGCTCAAAATAGAGGTGAGAACGAAGTTCTGCTTCTCCTGGTGCTGTGTGCCCCCACCTCACAAGACTGCCTGCATGTGAGAGGTGCCAGGGCCCTCCCTGCCAACTCTAACAGGACTACTGTTTCCCTGGCTGCCGGCACAATCCTGGCTCCTTGTCTTTATGATCCTGGAGGGGGTGGGGGGTGGGAGGGGACTGTCCCAAGAGATCCATCCTGCTCTTTTTCTGCCAGTCCAGCCAGTCCCCAAATTATCTGCTCTTATCAAAATGATTTGGCAGCCGAAGGCAGGCCACCCAAAAGGCAGGCCACCCAAAAGGCAGCTGGGGAAGGACAAACTAGATCGGCAGCAAGCCACCCACGTACAAAGAAGAAATCCGCCCTAGCTGGGCAGCTGACCCACTGATGCCAATCTGGTCTCGTAATAAAATGAGGAAATCTAGCCCTCTTGCCCCAGAAGAGGTCTAAATACAGAAAGAGTCCTAGCTCGGACAGAACGGGAGAAATTACTCTGATCTCTCTGAAGCTTGAACATTAAGGCTTCTTTGCAATATTTTTAGAGCTCTTTGATCCCTAATTATATCTTTCCATAGAAGAGAAGCAGACTTCTAAGATTTCTGAACAGATCCCGGGTGTTTCTGGTTCTGCTTCCGCACTATCACTGAGCCTTACCCCAGGCTCCTTTCCCCCAGGGCCACAGCAGAAGGAGGCCCAAGCATCTCCTCCTCCTCCCTTGTTTTGAACAGGAGCATCTGTTACTCTCTCACTTTGGAAAGTTCACCTGCTCTCCTAGGTCCTTTGGAGAGGCATAGAGGACAATATTACATGTTGCCACTTGATGCCATTAAGGCTCCTCGAGGCAAGAAGACACTTGAATTAGGTTAGAGCCGGCCAGCAAAGGGGAGGGGGAGAAAGGGATGGGGAAGCAGCCCCACAGCAGGGACTGTAAGACCCCTGCCCAGACCTGAATCTAAAGGGAATGCCCACCCTGGCTCAGAGCAGGAGAGGAAAAGGCACTGTGCTGACCGGGGTGGGTCCTGCCCCAATCTCCAGGGAGGGTAGAGAACCCGTGGACTCTTTCCCTGGTCTTCCCAAGGAGAGCCAATTTCTAGAGAAAGGAGTATATGTGCTAGGAAAGGGAAAATACTGCTGCTGTTTTCTGAAGTTCAACTGAGATTCTAGAAGCCATGGCCAGGTCTTCCCAGGAGAAAGTAGAAGCAGGATAAGAAGGAAGAGAAATTCCTTAAAACAGAAGCTTCTCTAAAAAGATAAAGAAGTCAAAACACAATTCCAAAACCAGATTAGTTTCCAGACACAGAAAGGGGCAGGTAAACTTAACTTGAACTTCACCCCATCTCTTCAAAGCCTAATTGACCTCTAATGTGCTCTCCCAATTTCAGGCCAGTATCTCTTAGGCAAACAGTGGAAAAAAGAGAAAAGGTTACATTCTCAAACCAGCCGGTAGTGACCCTACAGGTCCTGTGCCGCCCCCACCCCCACCACCCGGGAGTCTAACACCACTGACACTCGAAGATAACCATTTTTCAAGTCACCAGAATTCAAGATATCCACTGAGCAGCTTCTCCTCCATAGTGGAGATGTTACAGAAATATGGATCTGGTTTAGGGGACATGAGTCCCACAGATTATTTCCTGGCAGGATGTTTCAGTCAGCATGAGTGAAACCCAAAAAGGCCAGCTGGCCCCTGACCCAAATCAGAGCTACACTGAAGACTCTCAGTCTATCCCCAGCAGAACATCTTAACGTGGTCCACCCAGAAACTGAACCGAAGCCACATTCCTGGCAAAAGGAGTTTCATCTTGGCCGTCTGCTCTTGGCTTTGGCCAGCTGGGCTCAGGGAGATCTAAAAACCTAGGACAGTGCATGGATCCAGTAGAAGAGTCCAGGCCTCCCCTTCCCCAGAGCTAAGTGGCATCCCTCATCACCTCCCCAACCCCAGATAGACTCCCTACAGCGTAGCTGCCTGGTCCTAGCACTAGCTCAAAATACAGGCAGGAGAACAAACAGTGCAAAAAGCAAACAACGAACAGAGTAATTTGTGACGTACACTATACAAAAATAAAAATAAAGAGTGCCCCACCCCACCCCTTTAACCTAAACTTCATGTACCTATATCATCTTGAAGGAGCCCCCCCCTCCCCGAACAAAAAAAAAAGCTTTCAAGTTCAGCATCATGGGCCAGCTGTGACCAGCCCTGGGCAGCTGTTAGCTGCGTGGACTTGGCTCCAGGGGACTCTACCCCAGCCCCCCACCATACTTCTTCCTGTTTCCTCACTTCTCCTTTAGTTTTTGTGAGCCATAGAAAGATGTTCCTTCCTTTCGGACACAAGCAGAGGAAAATGCCCATCCCTATCCCTGGGCTCAGGGGAAAGGAGTGAGCTTGGAAACAGGGGTGGGCTTGGAAGCAAAGCTGCTTGGCTTACAGTACCGTTAGGAAATGGCCCCAGGAGCCAGGGTTTCCTTCTGAGACTCTGAGTCACTGAAGGGATGGGTTGAGGTGAGTAGGCGGGACCCCTCCTTCCTCAAAGACCCAGGCAAACTAACAAACAAGGCAAAATGGAGGCAGCGAGTCCTCCTTCCTCCTCTTGTCTACTCCATTGACAGTGGCCTACAGCTTTGAGGAGATCTGATGGAAGGGGAACCAAAGCCACCGTCAGAAGCCCAATTAGTCAGGACGTCCATTGCCCTGGGCAAGGGGTGCCCCGGACCAAGGCTACAGGATGCCATCCTTCAAAGCAGGGAGCTTTGTGAAGCACTCCAGGAAGTGTTCCCCTTATTGCGGCCTCAGGCCACAGTCATCCAGATGCCTGACTCAATCCCCTACTACTGAGGCCTAAGTCACAGCTAAAATAAAGGGCTCCCACTCTCAAAGGACTAAATGTTGGCCCAGAGTAACTCATTAAGAGCCAAAACCCAGGCCATGAGCCCAAGAGCTACTTACTTTGTCACATAAGCAATTCAAATGCGTGGAGCTCTTCAAACACATCAAAAAAAAAAAAAAAAAAAAAAAAAAAAAAAAGACAAAATTAAACACATTCTAAAAAGATGAGCCTGGTCTGAGATTCTATGCTGCTCTAGCCCAAGTGGAAGCTAACCCTGCTGCTTTCCACCCACAAAACTCTGTGTAGCTTGGTTGGGTCCTCCCTCATTGTTGCTCTAACTGGGAAAAGAATAACAGTGACCAGAAAGAAAAGGCAACAGGGAACCTTCATTTCCTGTACAAGTTTTTCCAGGGGATTGAAGACAGCCACTTGATGCTAAGGCTGGCTTCAGAGCTGCCAGGACTGTGGCTGACTAGAAATCTTTCAGCTCCGTCACACCAAGAACCCAACTGCAGCTCAGACAGGGAAATGAAAGGAAAGGGGCAGACTGCTAGAATCGGGAAGAGGCGCCAGTGGGCCAGATACAGACAATGAGTCTAATTTCTTGGGGCAGCTCTAGGCATAAACCAAAACTGGTTGACTTGTGACACAGAAGGACATGGGAATAAATGAACATCAAATACTAGATAGACACTCTAAACAGTGGTCAGTCACTTAGTAGGGCTCAAGTCTCTGAGGTGGCTCTTAAGTTATGCTAACATAAGCCTTTTCTAATCCAAAGACCAGAAAAGACTTTTAAGGTCAAGTGTTCTGTTGCTGCAGGCTGGAAAGCATCCCTGTCCCCTGGCAGCAAGACCCTACAGAGGGGCCAGTAAAAGAACTGCTGGGTCAGGTCCTCCTGGCTGCTGGCTCAGAGATCCAGGGAGGGAGGTACCAACAAGGTGAGGTGGTAGAGGATAAGACATTCAAGCAGAGGGAACCCCAAATCCCCAGGTCGCCTTCCCTTCTTGGCAATAACTTAGCGGGATGATTGAGAGAGAGAGAGAAGAGATTTCAAATGGGCCAGATTAAAGGGGGAAAAAATGAGAAGAAATCAAAGTCCCCAACAGGCACTGAAATCAAAATGATTTGTTGTGGTAACAAGTCAGAGGCAACTTGAGGACCTGACATAAACTAATCGTCTTGGATACCAGACAGTCCTCTAACTGGCATATGTCAGGGAGACAAGCAATGACAAAGCGCAAACACTTAAGGTGGAACCATCACTGGGCTGAAACCAGAAAGGCTTCCAAGTAAGGAAGTATCTAATTTTCTTTTCTTTTTTTTTTTTTTTTTTTTTAATCCCCCTTCTGTTTTCGTCTTTATCGTACAAATTATACACCTTCACACATACACAAAGCACACACACTTTCAATCCCAGGACATCTGAAAACTTATCTGGACATAACTTCAGAACATACCCAACTCCCAGCGCTGGTCTTCTCAGGTAATAAGATGACATTTCCCTGCTGTTAATTTCTAACCTAAAAAAAGGAACCACGTCTGCTCTGGGTTCAGAGTCCTTTCCACTAGGTGTGCAGATGGGGCTCCTTGAACATGGAGGATCTGCTTCACCTTAAGTACCCTGGAGAGGAAAGAGACGGCTGGGGCCAGCCACAAAGAGAGCACGAGGACTGAAGCAGGGCTGGGACCAGTGGTGGATAAGGGCTGCTCTCTACCCACTCTGCCTCTTTTTTTCTCCTTTAATTTTTGTGTGTGGTTTTGTTTGTTTGTCTGTTAATCACTGTGAAAAATACAGAAACCAAAACCAACATGTTCGGTTTCTTTCCCACACCCCTTCACCCTGTTCAGGATGGTATTTGTTCTCACAACCGGCAGAGGCAGAAGAGGGTTGGAATGAAGACTCCAAAGGCCACCAGGATGGGAAACATGAGGCTGCTGTTGTCCGAGGCATAGGGGTTGGGCGTGCGGGGACCTGACTGCACCCGATTCTTATTGGTCTGTCTTTTGAGATTAGACCCTTCATCGTATTCTTCTTCTTCTTCTTCCTCTTCTTTCTTCTCCAGTCCTGGATGAGGCTGCAGCTTTGGTACATCTGACACAAGAAAGTAGACATCTTTTAAGTAAGACCCACACCATTTAAAAAAAAATTTTTTTTTAATGTTTATTTATTTTTGAGAGGGAGAGAGACAGAGTGCGAGCAGGGGAGGGGCAGAGAGGGAGACACAGAATCCAAGGCAGGTTCCAGGCTCCGAGCTGTCAGCACAGAGCTTGACGCAAGGCACGAACCCACAAACCATGAGATCACAACCTGAGCCAAAGTCGGATGCTCAACCGACTGAGCCACCCAGGTGCCCCAAGACCCACACCGTTTAAGTGAGACCCTTAAGAGCCATAAATGAGCCACAATAAAGAGATGCTATGACCTATGCAAGGTCTACAGCAAAAAAACAGATGTAGCAGAAACAACTCCTGGCCTAGAGAATAGCAGATGGCTGCAAACACCAGTCTTTTTTAGATTTAACTAAAATGTAGTAAAAGCCCTACCCCAGGGAGGCTTCCTATCACCTTCCTTTTCTACTTCTTCAGAACCGTGAGGACTGGACTGAACAGTGGCAATGACTCGACACCCAAAACTTAAGCTTTTCAAATCCCTTCTGCAGCCTCCACAATCCCATATGCCCTTCTGATTCACACAGCAACTGAGGAAAAGCTGAGCTACAGGGCCCTGGGTTGTCAGCACACACCACCCCTCTGTTCTGCCTGCTCCTTAGGGACTCAAGCTACAAATCTGTTTTTGTGGCAAGATATCTGCCTAGATGTCATAACACCAGCATCTTGGGACACATCAAGACAACAGGATGAGCTCCTTGTTGCATTAAGGATGAGTTTCGGGAAAGGGTACAGAGGCCGAATGGAAGAGAAAAGTCACTAAGACACCAGCTTTCTGTGCAAAAATCAGCCTGGGAAGCTGGCAGCCAGGATCATCTCAATGCTGAGAAAGTGATATACCCTAAGGCTGGATCCCAAGGACAAGGAGACATTCGGAAGTGGACTTTTGTCCAGTGCGGTTGAGCAATGCCCGAGAGCACACCGAAATGCTGAAAGACTCCTCCCTCTTGCCTTTTCCCTTTCTGCCCCCAGGAAATTGATGTCAAAGAAAGAGAATAAGGACAGGTTTTAGGCGATTCCAAGACTAGAAGGGTCAAGGCACACCAGTAGGTACCATTATTAAGCCCCATTTACAGTGAACTTAAAGGAATTTGTCCAAAACCAAACAGCTGATTAAGTGGCAGCAGCAAAATCTGAACACAGACCTTACTCCAAAGCTATGGTCAGCACCATGCTGCACCCCGTCCCCATCCATCTGACTTTGGATTCCCCACAATTTGGCTTTAAGTGTTTATACAAAAGTGAATGGCTAAATTATTCCCCCAAGGCTTTCCTCAATCATATCCTTCAGACCAAGGCAAAAAAGCAAGTTAAAAACACCACTTACCATCCACTGTCCCAGCCATGATGTAGAGTGCACAAACTTTGGGATTGTCATAGTACCCCTGGGAAATGGGAGAACCGGGGTCAGCACCACGCAGCAGTAAACATTCCCCCACCCCCACTCTTTTAAACATCTCCTCAGCTGGGAAGGCAGAGGGAGAGCATTACCTTTACAAACTCGATGTAGAGTTTCCCTGTGAAGGTGGACACCTCCCCTTGGACACTCAGCTTTCCCTTTCTGATGCTCATAGGGATGATTTCATCATGAGCTGTGCTGTGCCCAACACGATCAAAGATGTCCAAGTCCTTCACCACGACATGGCCATTCAGTCGCACATCAAATACCTTCCACGATTAAAATAAAAAGAAAGAGAGACAATGTCAAAACCATCAGCTTCATACTCCTTTAGCAGCTGGACATCATGTACCTGCTTGGGCTTCAAGTTCAGAAATAATTTTTAAAATGAAAGAGCTGGATATAGTCAAGGGTACAGAGTTCTTTACATGAGCCAAATCAAAGCCATGTTCCTTCATGGTCAAGGTCTCATACTGGCCTTAGGAAACAAAGAATATAAACAAAAAGCTCAACATGGAAAAAAAAAAAATGCTCAACATGGAAAGAAGGAAATTCATAAGAAGAGACAGGAAAAGAATAAGGCTAAAAACAAGAAGGTGCTGACAAGTAAGGAAGACGACCAGGATCAGTTAGTTGCCAAGAACTAAGAGTCTGGCATTGCCTTCTGTCACCAACCCCCAAGGCAAGTGCAGCCCGTGAGCAACGGGACATCGCTTCTCCAGGGGCAGAAGGAATCCAGCTTCTCCTCAAAGCTCACCTGTTCCTCCCTTCTGGGGAGGCTCTTACATTCTCTGGCCCATAGCAGGGGACTATCCAAGAGTGGCAATGTCCCACTGACCAGGCCTCACCTTCTGCTGGGACTGTGCAAAGTAGACCTCAGCAAATTTCAACACCAGCACGTAGTCCCCCTCCTCCTTGATGGGCACTTCGTAGCCAAAAGTCTCCTCATTGTACCGCTCTGTTTGATACAGGATCTGGTCCTCGGGGTTGGAACGCAGGATTGGCAGTTTCATACCATAGTCGGAGGCTGGGGACAAAAGACAAAGAGACACCACATCACAGGCAAGACACACAAAAATTGCAGAGACCCCACAACTGCCAGAGCCATTTCTGGGGCAATGCTAGTAACCCTCCCAGGGGAAGGGGCCACCCCCTCTGCATCTGGCTTTAAAGAGACCAGACACAAAGGCAAGCATCAGAGAGCCTAATGGCTCTAAGGAAGAAAAAGTGAAAGAAACCAAACACTAATCACCCCAACAGCTCCCTAACCCTCAGAGAAGAACTTCTTAGAAGCTTGTTAAAATGACTTTCCTCAACCGCAGAGAGTGACAGGAAGAAAACAGGCAAAAGCTACAGCTCCTGGCTCCCTGCGAGGGGAGCTTCAGAGAAACCTCATAAAACAGGGGGGGATGGCCAGGAACTCTGCAAGACCATTAAGTTCAAAGAGTTTTTTTCATTCAGAAAAGCTCAAGGGTCTAAAACAAACAGGAAATGTTAGGCAAGTCATTCTGCATTGTCTTTACTACAAATAAGATACCAGCTTAGTTGCTTTTTATAATTTTCATTCACAAAGTTCCAAGGGTGGTAAATACCAGAGAAACATGCTCACAAAAAGAAGGGCGTGATACTCTCTAATTTCTTTTACATGCAAGCACCTTACTTCCCACAAACTCACAAAACTCAACCTCACCTACTCTCTCCTGAACGTATCCCCAGTTAATCCAAAAGAGTTCAGAACCAAAAAGTTCCTAATGTAGCCCCAGCACCTAACAAAGTCCCTGGCACATAAATAGGCACTCAAGATGATTCGCTGAACCAACAAACAGCAACTAGGGAGGTCCCTGAGGAGCAGTGAAGCCATGCTATTCTTTCCATAGGGCTAAGCCATCCTCGCAGGAAAAAAAATCTGCCAAGGTCCTATTGGCACCTCTGGCCTAAGATGCCCAAGTCCTGGGGGAGCCACCTTTCCCATCTCACACACTGATAAGGAATAAGGCAGGGTAAAAGTAAAAAGTTAGAGGTGCCTGGCTGGCTCAGTTGATACAGCATGTGACTCTTAACCTCAGAGTCATGAGTGTTTATGCCCCACACTGAGGGTAAAGCTTACATTAAAAAAAAAAAAAAAAAAAAGGTAAAAAGTTACATACCTTGAGTCAGTATCAAAAAGCCAAAAACCTCTACTGCCCCCAGCCTTCTTCCCCCAACCTTAGTAGGAGACAAGATTACACATGTTTTTCTCCCCCCACCACATAACAAATTAAACCGGGGTCTTGCCTCAAATATTAGACACTGACCGCACTCCAGCCTCAGAGATGAACAGCTATGCTTCCTCCTTCAGAGAGCAGCTTCTCTGACTCCTTTATCCTGTAAACACAGTGAGGTTTCCCAGTGCTCCATAATCTACTTTCCAAACTGCAGACTTAGCAATGATTTCAGTACACCCGCCTAGTCTCTCCTCCAGCCTGGGATTAAGATTTCAAGACCACCTTCCAATCTCACATGATGACTCTGAAGACATTTGGCACCTAGATCCTTTGGGAGATGTCCAAGAGCAGTCATCCCTGGAGCTTTATCATCTGAATCACCACAACTCCAACAGGATCTTTTATCTCTAAGGAAGGTGAAAGAGTAACTAAAGAGCCAGCGGCTAAGGTCAAGCCCTCAAAAAAATAAACATAACTGTTAACAGTTCCTGTAAGTGAACAGTTAGCCGTGACATCAGATGGACCTGATGAGACAATGCAACAGGAAACTTATTGTGCTTTTGTCTTCAGGCTTTTTTCTTTTTATTTCTTCTCAAGAAATCAAAGGGTGGCCAAGTAGCACTACAAAGGATGGACTGCCAACATGCCTCAGCTCTTCCCCAGGCTCAAACCCTTATACCATGAAGATTAAAAGACTGCTATTTCTCTTCCACTTGAGCTCTAAGAATTCCCTTCTTCCAGGAGGACCATGATCCTTACAAATTTGGAACATTAACTACATTTGCTTTTTACATACACAGGAAATTTTGTACATGTGTGGGGAATCTTTTTTCTTTCTTTCTTTCTCGTGAGCGGAAAAAGTGAGAAACTGACAGTAATGTAATCTGTAAGAGCCGCAGTCTCACAACTAACAAAACTCAGCCATGTGAATAAAAACTACTTAACAACCTTGGAATTACCTTTAAATATTTTTCCTGTAAAGCCCAAGTGGCTTTCCCAGGAGATCTGCCACATGCAAAGTTGCATTTGTCCAAGTCCCAAGTGATGCAGCAGTAAAAAGGGTTTCTTTCTTTCCCCTTTAGACTTTAGGTATTCACAGCTAAACAGATCTCTCTAAAATACAGTGACGTGTACACAGTCAGCACACTGCTGAAGTTGGCACAATATAGCTCAGACAGTTAACCAGAAAGGAAGGCGGCCAAAGGGCCTACATTATGTCTGCTGCTTCTTAGTTCGGGACAATGGAGGAACCAGGCTGTTTGAAAAATTCAGCCCCAGTTTGAGAGTACGACAGGCCTGGATTTGAATCCTGGCTCCGCCGCCTAGCATGTGGTGTGGAACGATTTGTCTTCTCACCTATAAAATGGGGATAACAACCTATCCCACAGGTTGCATGTAGGGAGATCTGTAAACATCTTAATACAGTGCCTCATAGAGACACAGACAGACATAAAGGTATGCCACCCAGGCAAGCATATGCACACAATAAGCACCAAAAAAAAAAAAAAAAAAAGATGCCTCCACTCCCAGGAGTTTAGGGAATGGACCAAGTGGAAATGGAAGTAATAAAAAATTGGAAAACTGCGGTGAGGAACCACAGCAGTGAAAAAGCCAGAATGAGCTGGAAGCTGTCCTACACGAGACCACCACTGCAGAGCTGCTGTGGCACTCCACCCTTGCCACCCCACCCTTGCCACCCCGAGGTTAGGCCTCCCACCTGACCGCTAGCTTATTCTTCTCAGTCACTTCCTTCTCACGCAAGGCGAGTCCATAAAGAATTATTCTGAATGCACTGAGGCGGGGAACCTTGAGGATTCGGTTAATCAAAAAGGAAGGGCCAAAGGGCCTACATTATGTCTGCTGTTTCTTACTTAGTTCAGGACAATGGAGGAGCCAGGCGACTTAAAAAATTCAGCTCCAGTTTGAGAGTAAGACAGGCCTGGATTTGAACCCTGGCTCTGCAAACTACTATATGATTTGGAACAGATTATTATCTCTAGGTGTTTTTTCACCTGTAAAATGGGGATACCGCCTACCTAAGTTCTCTACCTGTGAACTTCTGCTACTGAGAGGGCCTGCAGATGAAGCCGGCCTCTTAGGCGAAAGTATGGAGAGAAAATTCTAAACAAATCCCACAGCCTTAAGCAAATCAGACACAGCAGTGACCCTCAGCATCTTTCATGCTCTAATCTCCCCAGAGCCAAATCCCTCCCCAGCCAAAAGGAAGGCTGCCCAGAAAAGGGTCTTCCTTAGGCCTGCAGAATTAGTAATCTAATAGGTTCAGGCCCTTAGCCACCTTTTTTCCCCTCTGGAACCATGTTCTGCCCTACTTATAACTTCATGTGAAAGGTTATCAAGAACAGAGAAAGATAGAGACACTTAAACCCACTCTGGGCAAGAGAGTTTTCAGACTCAGGTCACTGATTTCTAGAGCACGAGAAGTTATAGTACAAAGGAAAACAAGGCCCAGAGAGATAAAGCCTGTTCTTCAAGGTCATACAAATGATTGGCAGATATCTTTCTATGAAGAGGAAATAGCCTCTCCTAAAACCAGGCCAAGTCCTGGGCCCTCAGGCCAAATAACCAGGCCTTTTCCTCCTGAGTCAGGAGGAACCCAGAATGAGCAAGAACCTGGAATTTGCAGCATGCCAAAGCCCCAAGTTGAGCACTCTATAGTGATATTTCCATCTGGTGAAGCCCACAAGTTGAAAAAGCCTTTCCCAGGCCATGAGGATCTCCTGTGAGCACTAGCTACCCTCAAGGCAGAAATGAAATTCAGTAAACATTATGAAGTGCCTTTGAAAGCAAAAGCCACTAGGTGCCCTAAGCCACTCACGGTTACAAAAATGCTGAACTACAAAGACACTATAGAGAAACACCAAGTTCAAAAGCAGGCCAAACCCTTATCTGGATTAACTTGGCAACAAATGCCTAAATCCATTCAACATAAAACGAACCAATGCTGGAAACAGTATCGCCGGCATGTGGCAAAAGAAATTAGACATACAGCTCCTACTGCAATTAGTGTAATAGCTGCATGGAGCAAGGGTCTCCAAATACCTGGCACATCCCACCCAAACAGTGCCAGGGAAGGGAAGGCAGAGTGAACAGCTACACTTCCCTTGGTGGCACCGACTCCTTAGCACAGAAACTACAGAGATGCCTCCGGAGAATGGAAGCTGAATCGAATCGAAGACCCAGATCTAAGGCCACCAAAATGCTTCTCTCAGTCAGGAACCCAGTAAGTGCAATGATGCAACAGGCTGGTCCAAGCCACCGTTGACAACCAGCCTCCACTCTCCATCCACCCCTTCCTACCGCGACAATTCATGGCCCCTGTCTGTTACACTCTGACAGAGTGGAGCAGGGAACCTCTGTTTATAGAGCACCCCAAAGGCTGGGGTCCAAGACAGGATTCCAGTATGCACGAGCTTTGGTAGGTCTCATGTAATTTTACCTGCTACAATAAACCCCTCCAAAGAAATTGCAACATGAGCCAATAACCCAAGGACAGAGAGCCTGGCTGACTGCTGATCAGCACCACACCCTCCCCCTGCAAATCACCTGCACCAGCAAATTAAAACCAGGATTTCTGAACTGGGAACTGAACCTGCATGGTCTTAGCTTTTTCCTCGGCACAATAAACCTAATAGGATCATGTAATATGTAAAGCCTGGTATCTGTCAAGTGAAAGAAACCATCTGCACGCGTCCTCACCATTCCTATCTCAAGAGGCAAAGTCCACAAACGGTCTCTAGTTTCCTCAAGAGCTCCTTCCTCCCTGCCCACACCCATGAAGAAAGAGGAAGGGTCCAGGATGGAGACAGCAGTGACCTCGTGCTTATGTGAAGTCTGGCTTCGGCTGCTGTTACAGCTGCTAAAGACCGGGGCCCTGACTCAGCTGAACCCAGGCCACTGAGACCTACATGCCAGGGCTAAGTAAATTCCAAGACAAACACAGAACTTCAGAAAACAGCCCTGTGTCCCAACATCCTCACATGTATGGAAGCAATAAACCCTCGAATACAACAAACTCCAGGACCCTGCAACTAACTTGGAAGAACAAAGTTAAACCCTTTCGTAAAGGCAAGAGCCAAATCTGGGCATCGTGGAAAGAATGAGAGAAAGTCTGTCTCTTAGCTTTCTGGAGATGGCACACTGCCAATTTGGCAGCCTCTGAACCCAGCATACAACATAAATCTCCTTCCAACACACGAAGTAAGGAACTTCCCTCTTAAACCTGTTGTCCAATCCCACTTAACAGAAGAAAGCGTCTAGAGCAGATTTTCCCAAAGTCTGGTCTGAGGATGCCCAACATCAGAAGCCCCTGGTGCAGAAACGTGGGTTTAATCTATTAGGTCTGGAATCTGCATTTTTAGCCAGCTCCCCCCCACCCCCACCCCCACCCCGCCATTCTTACACTAACTCTGAGAACTGCGCAGCTCTGTGAAAACTACTGTTGCTGGTCAGTTAAGTCAGAATCATTTTCCCCATACACTGGAATCCTACCCCTCAAGACTTCTTAGGGTAGGCGCTACACGCTCTACACACTCTCGGATAGAATACTCCGAAGGTTCCACTGGCTGACCCAGTTGACACTCCACCAGCCTCACGTGCAGGATGGCTTCAGTATAACCACCCTCTGGGGTGGCCTCAGCTTCTACTTTTGAGCACACATAGTCCTCACTCTAAAGGGGGGAGCAGGAGGAGGTTACAATCAAACTTTCCTGGCTCATCGTCTTCGAAGATTCCTTTCTATTCCGGCTAAGAATCAAGCCCCGCTCCTGCAGAAGGGGTAAGGAAAGCGGCCGATTTCTGGGATGGCAAGAATCTAGCAGGAACGGTCGTAATACAGCACAGCAAAACCACCCAGGCCTGGGACACTGATAACCTACGACCCGTGAGGCCTCGAGGTGGCAACAAGCCGCCCTCGTCTTTGGTTTCCCAGATCGGCTGGAAGAGAGGGGTTAAGAAAATGCAGGATGTGAGGTCCAAATATAACTTCTCGCCAACTCTGCCTCAATCTCTCTTCGTAGCTTCGAGACCGCGCCAGGCTCTGAGCTCTGACCGGGTCCCGGAGGAAACCGCAGAGACGGACTTGGCTCCGGAGACGTGGCCCCAGGGTCGAGGAAGGGGCTCAGAGCCCGCAGCCCTCGGTCGACTGCGCCCAGCACGGCAGGCCCCGGATCCCACGGCTCGGCTGAGGGGCTCTCACCTCGGCCCACCCGACCTTCCAAAGGGTCCTTGCGGAAGTGGATCCCGTGCACGTCCACATGCGCCTCGCCGCCCGCGTTGACGGCCCAAATGACGCTCTCGGGCAGCCCGGCCCCCGCCGAGCAGACCACGCCGAGCCCCGGCCCCCGGAGCGCCGGCGGCAGCAGCAGCAGCAGCAATAGCAGTGGCAGGAGCGCCACGCCGGCTCCCTCAACCGCCCGGGCCTCCAGCATGGCGGCCACCACAGCGGGGGCAGCCTCCGCCGACCCTCGTCCTCAGTCGGCCGCCAGGCCGCCCCGGGCTCAGAAAAACAGCGCCACGGGCCGCTCTGCTTCAGTCGCCGGGGACATGTCGCTCTCAGGCCTCCTTCTCAGCCACGGGTGCCGCCTCCCACCTCAGGAACAACCTACCCCGCCGCCCAGCCCCCCACGACCCTACAGCCAATCAGCGCCCGGCCCTCATTAATTACCCATCGCCCAGCCGGGAGACGCCCGTCCATTGGCTTCCGGGTGAAGGAAAGGGCGTGGCTACTCCCAGGAGCCAGCCCAACCAACAGGCTCGAGAGGGAGCGCGCGCAGAGGTGGGGAGTTCGGTTGAAGCGGCGGTTCAATGCGGAAGTGGCGGGGTGCAGCGCCCAGGCGGCCCCGGAATCCTGCAGCTGAATAGGAAAGGTGGCCTGGGAGGGAAGGTTTAGAGTAGGGCGCACTGACACGTCGCCAACACTTCCGGTGCTCCAGATCCTGGGACCGAATAGGCTCCGGGTAGGGGTGCGTTGCCCACTTTCCCGCCCCCTCTTTTCTCAGGGAGAGGCATGAACATAAGCTCTAGTAGGAGAAGCAGTGGAAACACTTTCGACCCGAGCCTCAGTCTTTTTCTCTGTGTGAGGCAAAAAACCCATCCTCTCTTAGACAGGTTGCTAGCACAGGTCTTCAGGGCGAGAGTCCCACGGGGACAAGACCCCGCCCCCACCCCTTAGCGAGCTCTGGGCTGGTGGTAGCGTCCAGACGGCCGTCCAATCAGAAGGCTCCAACGCAGCGGAAATGCGTGGCCTTGTGGGGGAGGGGCTCCTGGCTACCCAGGTATCCTTGGCGACAGCCCGGGTCCGTCCCAGTGACTCAGGGGCGGGATCGGGACTTCCCCAACCCTGGTGAGCGGAGTCGCGCGTGGTACCCAGCCTGTAGGTGTACGCGTGACTCGAGCTCCCTTTCTGCTCTTTGGCATTTCACCCAGCGCTTTCCTACATTGGCGATCTCTGCGCTGTGGTCACTGTCCAAACCCCCACTCTTCAGACAGATAAACTGAGGCCCAGAGAGGGACTCAGTGTTGGCCAAAAGGTCACGCTGCAAGTTTAGGGCAGGGCCAGGGCAAATTCCACAAATATTTTTTGAGACCCTACTAGTATGGTTGGCAGATGTAGCAGATAAAATACAGGAAGCCCAATTAACTTTGAATTTCAGGTAAACAAATGGGACATACTATGAAAAAATAATTCACATTTTGTTTAAAATCCAATTTTAACTGGGCTTTTTGCATTTTACCTAACAACCCTACCTACTACGTGCCAGGCAATGAACTTTGTGCAGCAGTGAACAAAAACACCCAGGGTCCTGAATGAGAATTGCAGACTTTGAACTACCCACAGCTCAATTATTTAGCTAGAACAGAGATAAAGGAATGCAGTGAGATACCAAAATCGAGAGGATCCATGGGGGATATGGAAATGCACCATAATTCCTTGCCCAGCCCCCAAGGTCAGACCCCACAGGGTTAACTTTTAGAGTATCCGCCCTCCTGGTCCCACTTTTTCCCTCCATAATTTGCAAGGATCTGGACTAGCTTGCTCCCACAGACATGTAAACGTCTCAAGGCACCTCTGAAGTCCTGCACTAGGGTTTCTTATCCCATTCTCCACTTCTCTGAAAACTCATCTTTGGAGAAAACTGACAAGTCAGCGCTTGAATAGCCGTCAGAGCAGGAGTATGGTGCAAATGGGAAACACAGGGACAAAGAGGTGATGGAGGCTTCCTCCCTCCCAGGCAGCTGACCTGTAGAGCCACACACTAAACTACCTACAGGAGCTCTTGTTTATTTTACCTTTAAGGTAGTGTAGTCCGGGAGAAACTATCACAAAAATGGATTAAATCTTTGGGGAGGACTCAAAAGACCTAACCTTAAGCCTTCTCTCGGTTCCCCAGATCCTTGGTCACCCCACGAGATGAATAGGATACTTGGCTAGCTCCCATTGGGCTCCTCAGATTCCATTCCTGACTGGGCTACCTTTGTACAGAGGAGTCTGGCCCAGCTTTTTGAGATCCAGTATCTGGTGAATTAGACCACCTCTTCGGTAAAATAAAAGTTCTGAGACCCTGGAGGCAGGATGAGCATGGAATCTGAGCTAGATTGCCTGGGTTCCAAGCCGTGCTCTACCATTTATTCACTGTGTGGCCGGCCTTGGGCAAGTGTTCTACCTCTCTGAGTTTCAGTTTCCTCAACTGAGAAAGACATAGTAGTAGTTCCTACTCTGAAGGCTAGATCTGAGGCTTATAAAAGGTAATGCAACCATTTGACCCAGCAATTTAACTCCATTTGACCCAAGAGAAATGAAAACATGTGTCCCCGCAAAGTGCATGAATGTTCACAGCAGCATTATTCACAACAGCTGAAAAGTGGAAGCAACGAAGTGTCCATCAACTGATGAATGGATAAACAAAATGTGGTACATTTATACAATAAACTATTGTTCAACCAAAAAAAGGTAATAAAGTATGGTTACACACTACGACATGGATGAACATTGAAAACATTACTCTGAGTGAAAGAAGCTAGACATAAAAGGCCACAAATTGCATTATTGAATTTATATAAAATGTCCAGAATAGGTAAATCTATACAGGCAGAAAGTAGATTAGTAGTTGTCTGGGGCTGGAGGAAGGGAGGCTGGGGGATGATAGCTAACATCTGTTTTAAAAAAATTGCTTGAAGGGGCGCCTGGGTGGCTCAGTCCGTTGAGCGTCCGACTTCAGCTCAGGTCATGATCTCGCTCCGTGAGTTCCAGCCCCGCGTCGGGCTCTGGGCTGATGGCTCAGAGCCTGGAGCCTGCTTCGGATTCTGTGTCTCCCTCTCTCTCTGCCCCTCCCCCGTTTGCTTCCGATTCTGTGTCTCCCTCTCTCTCTGCCCCTCCCCCGTTCATGCTCTCTCTCTCTGTCTCAAAAATAAATAAACGTTAAAAAAATTTTTTTAAAAATAAAAAAAAAATTGCTTGAAGCCTACCAGCACCCTCTCGGGATGGAGAACTTGCCTTCCGAATAGTGATAGGAACTGAGATTTGGGGGTCAGACAGAACTGGGTTCAGTTCCTTTCTCATTGGCTTCCCAGCTCTGTCTGTTACTCCTTTGTAATCACCTCTCTCCTAAAATGCAAAAGGTCATCCACCTCACAGTTGTTGTAAGGATTAAACGAGATATTTTAAAACAGACACCTACCAATAAATTATCTGAAAAAGAAATAAAGAAATTGATTCCATTTACAACAGCATCAAAAACAGTAAAGTACTTGGGAATACATTTAACTAAGAAGGTGAAAGATCTCTACTCTGAAAACTGTAAGACATCGATGAAAGAAATTGAAGAAGACACAAATAAATGAAAGATATTCCATGTTCATGGTTGGAAGAACTAATATTGTTAAAATGTCAATACTACCAAAAGCCATCTATAGACTCAATGCAATCCTTGTCAAGATTCCAATGGCAGTTCTTTACGGAAGTAGAAAAGAACACTTCTAAAATTTATATGGAACCACAAAAGATCCCAAATAGCCAAAGAAATCCTGAGAAAGAAGAACAAAACAGGAGGCATCACAATTCCTGATTTCAAGCTATCCTATAAAGCTATAGTCATCCAAAAAAAAAAAAAAAAAAAAGGTGTCCATCAATTATTTCTCACTAAAATTGGAAAAATAAAAAATTTTTTTAGTTTTTTCATTGAAGAAAAAAAATTTTTTAACGTCTATTCATTATTGAGAGACACAAGGCATGAGTAGGGGAGGGGTAGAGAGAGGGGGAAACACAGAATCTGAAGTAGGCTGCAGGCTCTGACCTGTCGGCACAGAGCCCGATGCGGGGCTCGAACTCACAAACTGTGAGATCATGACCCGAGCCAAAGTCAGACGCTTAACCGACTGAGCCACCCAGGTGCCCACCTCACAAAAAAATTTTTTAACAGACACCATTCGTTTATGGAAGAAAGATATACTTTTTATGGAAAATACAGACAACTCAGAAGAGAACTTTAAAACCATAAAATTCACTATAATTCCATCCCTAACTGGGATAAGGCATATAAACTCAGGCCTTGATGGAGCAGGTTCTTACCAGCCATTGGTTCCCACCCACTTATTCTCACAACCACCTCAAGAAGATGGGAAAAAAATGTCCCCCATTTTGCAGATGAGAAGCTCAAGTTCAGTAGGGTTAGGTGATTTGCCCACACAATGAGAGCCAAAGTCTGGTGTTTTTTGGCTTCTAATCTAGTAATCTGCCTCTGAACCAGGCTACCTCTCAGACACCACTTGGTGCAAATCACAGCCCCGCCATTAATTACCATGTATGTGACTTTGGGTAAATAAATTTATCTCTATCAGCCTCAGTTTCCTTATCTGTGAAATGGAGAGAATAATTGTACATATCTTGTAGAATTGCAGAAAATAAAAAGATATATTTTAAACAAGGAAAATAAAAAGGACATGTTTTCAAAGTGCGCATGGTGGGACCCTGGAGCCCATAGCTAAATGCTCAATAAATATTAGTCATGGGTATTTGGGGGCATAGAGCCCCGGACTCAAAGCCTAGCTTTACTTTTTTAGAGCTGTGTGGACTTGGGAAAGTCATTTCTCCTCTCTGGACCTTGGTCGCCTCATCTGTGAAGTGGAACTTCTTAGAAGATCCACCATACAAGGGTGATAGGAACCCTTAACAGAGCGCCTGGCCCATCGTAGGCCTTCAATGCACAGTAGCTATTTATCATATAAAAATAAATAATTGTATAATATTGGCACTGAATAAATAGAAAAGGTCCTGGTGAAGTGCTCAGGCTGAAAAGTTGAGAAAAACCCTCCCACACACAGGACGAGGGAAGAACCAAAGGGAACCAGAGTTCAAAAGTGGAAAACGGAGCAGCTGTTGGGAAGCCCCCGGAGGCAGTTTCACCTTGACCCACAAAACTGAAAAGGGGTGTGTCTTCCTGAACAGATAAGGATCAGAAGAACAAAGCATGCTATTAATTAAGTCTTGCCTATTTTAAGTTTATGGACTATTCTTCCCTTAAAGATAAGCTCACAATAAAAGTTCAAAAGGTAAACACAGAAAGGGGGTGGGGGCCAGTCCTGCCTTCTGCTCAGCACCCCCTGCCAGGTGGCTGGTCTGGTCCCAAAGCCAAGTTTCCTCACCTAGGGCCTCTAACATTCAGACAGCCAGGGGACCAGATCTTCCCAGAGAGTCCAGGAACCAGCCCATGGTGTCTCCTTGTCCTGGCCCCCAGTGAGCCACTGGAACTGAACTTCAGGGGAGGGAGAATGGACTTGGCTTTTCTTCACTTCCCCCAGAAGGATATGAGTCACAGGGAAGAAGCCAGGCAGGATTAGAGTTGCCTAGGACATGGACAGAAAAAGCGAGCACCTTCCCATCTGGGTGACCTTGGGCAAGTCACTTCCCTTCTGCAGCTGGGTTGGAATGAGGATTATAGAAAGTAGACTTTGGGAGAATGCCTTCCATGGCCATCGAAAGCGCTCCACATAAGCTAACTGTTATCTCCCAGATTCTTTCCATTGTGTCAAGGGCACAATTTATGGAGTCAGGAACCCCAGAGAGTGTTTATTATCTACTCTAGGTGTCCACTTGGCAAGTCACATCCTCTCTCTGAACCTCAGTTTCCTCATCTGCAAAATGGGGTGACTGTAAAGGTGGAGTGAATCGATGAATGAAAAATATTAACATATACCAACAATACCACATAAATTTAAAAAGTCGCTGCTTTATCTTTTCTGTTCTCTCCCCTAGAGCTGGGCAAATTAGGGAAGCAATTAAGAAATATGAAAACCAGAGCTTGCACACTGGATTGTAAATGGCTACTTTACTTGCCAGCTATTCCTTTTGTCCAGAACTTTCTATCATGATAGAAACATACTATGTCTGTATCATCTGGTACAGTAGCCACTAGCCACCCATGGCTGTGGAACATGTGAAATGTGGCTGGTTTGTTTGGAGAACTATACATTTATCTAGTGTTAATTAATTTACATTTAAATAGCCACATGTAGCTACTGGCTAGTGCCCCTTTGGGCTGTAAGTTCCATGAGACCAGCCATCAGATCCGCCTTTTTTGTCCTTATATCCTTAACTCCTAGCAAAGGACCTGGCATAAAGTATGTGCTCAGTCTATATTTATTGATTGAAAGAATTAACAGAAGCAGGAACTGAAAAGAGAACATTCCAAGAACTGCGTCTCTCCTCTTTCCCGCGAAGTTTCCAAGACTGTAAAATGGGGATAATAGTGGTTTCTCTCTCCTAGAATTATAATGAGAATTCACAAGTTAATATTTGTAAAGGTATTCATAGAATGTCAGCAACATAGCTGGTGTTATTTATACATGTGTTCATTAATTAAAATAAAAGCCATCTAGCCCTGTGAATTCGTCTTTTTTTGGAAAATGTATCAGTTATATTTAAATGTGGTTGCAAATGAAAGCAAATTTCGAAGTAATAATGGCTTAAAGGACATGGACGTTTTTTCTCTCTCTTGTAAAGGACTCTGGGGTGAGGAACTTCAGGGCTTTTAGGAGGGCTCCTGAAAGGTGTCAGGGATCCAGGCTCCTTTTATTTGTTGTTCCATTAACACCACTTCAGCACTGACTTCTTCCTCATGGTCCAAGATGGCTGCTCAAGCTCCAAGCTTCAAGGCCACATTCCAGCTAGCAAGAAGGAGAAAGAAAGGCAAAGGAACCCAGGTCTTCCTTTTAAGGACACTTTCCAGAAACCACACGCACTTTTTATTTTTTCATTTATTTTTGAGAGAGGGAGAATGCAAGTGAGTGAGGGGCAGAGACAGAAAACCCCATGAGGTACAGAGAGAGAGGGAGAGAGAGAGTAGAGACAGTGCGGAGCCCAGAGCCAGACGCGAGTTCACCAGATGTGGGGCTGGAACTCATGAACCACAAGATCATGACCTAAGCCAAAGTCTGACACTTAACTGACTGAGCCACCCAGGCACCTCTACTACTACTACTTCTTCTTCTTCTTCTTCTTCTTCTTCTTCTTCTTCTTCTTCTTCTTCTTTTTGTTTTTATTTATTTATTTTGAGAGCAAGAGAGAGAGAGTACTAGCAGCAAGAGGGACAGAGAGGGAAGGAGAGAGAATCTCAAGCAGTCTCCATGTTCAGTGCAGGGCTCGACGTGGGGCTCAATCCCACAACTGTGAGATCATGACCTCAGCCATGACTGACCCACCCAGGTGCTCCAAAACTACACACACTTCTATCCCATCAGCCAGAACTTGGGCACAAGGCCACACTGAGCTGCAAGGGAGGCTGGGAAATGCAGTCTTGCTTCTGAATGTCATAAAAATTGAGAGTTTTATTACTAAAGAAGACAAAGAAAACAATGTTGATGGACACCCAGCAGTGTCTCCCCAGAATTCGATTTTCACCCTAGGATTTGGTTTTCAATGGCTGTTTCAGGCCTTTGTAGCTACTAATACAGGTGACAATGAGCATGTGTAGGGGGCTCTTCGACCCCACATTGGGCTTTCATGTCTGCTACCTGATCTGAACACTAAAACCCTTCCAGGCATATATGTTGTTGCTGTCATTATGGTTCTTATTTCCCCTTGAACAGATGAGAAAATCAAAGCTTCACCAACTAGCTCAAGGTCCCACAGACTATAAATGATGGACCAACGACAAGAATCTAGGTCTGTGCAACTCCTAGTCCTTGGTCTGTTTCCCCATTCCATGACACTAGACTTCGAGGCCCGCAGCCCAGAGAAATGATCCCAAAAAGACCCAATGCCGGAGCAGAGCAAGACCTGAGGTCAGGAGAACCACCAGGCATGGGGCCCGGAGCCCTTCCTGCATCTGAGGGCAGCAGTCACAAATGGCTGCCACCCTCAGCGCCCCCAGTCTCACATCCGTCTGACAAGTATTTGCCAGGCATGCACTACCCACCCAGCCAAGTACAAGGGGTTCAGGAGACCCAACAGAGAACAGGTCAAATAAGGTCCTGCACTTAGGTCTCTCACAAACCAGTCAGGGAAGACAGATGGTAAAGGAGTGAACAAATACATATATTTATACGTTCATGGATTTTTTTGTTCATTTATTCAATAAATAATTGCTGAGTACCTACCACTAGACATTGGAGGTACCATAGTAAACAAGGCACAGAGGGTCTCTGCCAATGTGGATCTTACATTCTAATGAGGGGTAAGGGCTGTCAATAAGCAGATAAACAGGAACGTATTGTAACAAAATAAATATGTGTCAGGCCATGAATTTCATCTCTCTCTAAATAACGTAAATGGGATGTGGCCATTTCTTCCTACCTTCCTTCAATAAGGAAGTCAAGGAGACATTTAAGCCCAGTCCCCCCAAAATGAGAGGGAACCAGGTTTTGGAAAAGGGCAGGGAAAGCATTTCCGGGGCTCCTGGGTGGTTCAGTCGATTAAGCGCCCTACTCTTGACTCTGCTCAGATCATGATCTCACGGTTTGTGGAATTGAACCCCACATCGGGCTCTGCGCTGTCAGCGCAGAGCCCGCCTGAGATTCTCTCTCTCTCCCTCTCTCTCCGCTCCTCCCCCACTCGCTCTCTATCTCAAAAAATAAATAAACATTTTTTTATTTTTTTTAACCTTTATTTATTTTTGAGACAGAGAGAGACAGAGCATGAATGGGGGAGGGTCAGAGAGAGGGAGACACAGAATCCGAAACAGGCTCCAGGCTCTGAGCTGTCAGCACAGAGCCTGATGCGGGGCTCGAACTCACGGACTGAGAGATCACGACCTGAGCCGAAGTCGGATGCTTAACTGACTGAGCCACCCAGGCGCCCCTAAATAATCATTTTTTTAAGAAGAAAAGAAAAGCATTCTAGACAGAACAGTATGTGTGAGGGCCCTGAGCCAGGCCCTCTACTAAGTATTATGCATGGATCATCTCTTCACAATCCCCCGCCAACAGGCAGGTGTAATTATTATCGTTAGTAATAGATAAGGAGGCTCAAAGAGTAAGACAGACTCCTTGACCACATACATCCCTTAATTCCCTTAAGTGGCAGAGCTGGGATTCGAATGCAGGTTCACGTTACCACTAATGCCCATGCCTCGGTCATGGTACTCAGCCCCTTTGTCCTCCCTCTAAGATAGGCAGGCATCGGCAGAGAACAGGAGCAGGTGGCAGGCACCTCCAGAGGGATGAAGGGACATTCTGGCCCTGCAGCCTAAGCCACAGGCACAGCCAAGAGCATCAGGGCCACTTTGCAGGACCATGCTGTGCAGACAGTCACTCCCTGGTCATGGAGCCAGATCCCAGATTTAAGCTGATTATCCTGTCACTGTCAATGAGAGGTCCCACCAAAGCCATTGAAGAATAGCATAGCTGGCCCTCTTTTCCCCTTTCCTTGAGAGAGGATCGTGGAGGCATCAGGACACAGTGGAGAAAGGGGTCGGGAAATGGGGAATAACACCGCAATAATAAGAAAGAAAACTTCGATGGTGCTTCCTGTGTGCCAGGTACTGTTCCAAGGGCTTCAAGTATGCTAACTTGCTTAATCTTCAAAACCATGCTATAACATCATCCCCATTTTACAGGTGAGGAAACCGAGGCCCAGAGGGTCCCATAACTTACCTAAGATGACACAGCTAATAAGTTTATTTATTTCTGAGAGAGAGAGAGAGAGAGAGAGCAGGAACTGGGGAAGGGGCAGGGAGAGGGAGACAGAATCCAAAGCAGGCTCCAGGTTCTGAGCTGTCAGCACAGAGCCCAATGAGGGGCTTGAACCCACAAATCAGTCAGATGCTCAACCGACTGAGCCACCCCGGCGCCCCACAGCTAAAAAGTGGCAGAGCGGGGATTTGAACCCAGGTGGCTGACTCCTGAGCTTACACTTGTTTAAACCCTTTTATTGGAAAATAAGACAAACAGGGGCGCCTGGGTGGCTCCGTCCATTAAGTGTCAAACTCTTGATTTTGGCTCAGGTCAGGATCTCATGGTTCGTGAGTTGGAGCCCTGCGTCAGGCTCTGTGCTGACAGCATGGAGCCTGCTTCTCCGTTTCCCTCTCTCTCTGCTCCCCCTCTACTCGTGATCTCTCCCTCTCTCTCTCAAAAATAAATAAACATTAAAAAAAAAAAGAAAAGAAGACACACAGGAAAACCTACAGAACAAATGTATAAATTAGTGAAATGAAGTATTATGAGGCAAACACCCTTGTACGTACCACACAGGTCAAGAAACAGAAATTTGCCAGAAACTCCAGAAGCCCCTGTCTGTGCTCCCCACTCGGGCACAGCCCCCTCCTGGCCTCTCTCTAAAATCAAACACTATTCGGACCTTTATAGGAAGAATTCCCCATGTTTGTCCACGATGTTTTCTCCTGAGTGTATCCCTGGACACTGTTGGTTAGTCAGGCCCATCTTTAAGTTTTGTGTTTGTTTTGTTTTTGTTTTGTTTTGGGGAGGGGGGGAGAGAGAGAGAGAGAGAGAGAGAGAGAGAGAGAGAGAGAGAGAGAGAATCTGAAGCAGGCTCTGCACTGTCAGTGCAGCTTGAATTCAAGAAGCCTGAGATCATGAGCTGAGCTGAGATCAAGAGTCAGGCGCTTTACTGACACCCAGGTGCCCTAAGTCAGGCCCATCTTTAAACTTGGTACCTTTTAGTCTGTAAGTTCTCCCTCCACCCCTTTCTTTTTCTTGTAATGTATCTGTTGAAGAGCTTCAGTCGTTTGAGCAGGGGAGTTTCCCAGCCTGGATATTGCTGGTGGAATAGTCACAGTACAGCTCAGCATGTTACCCTGTTCTCTGAGTTTCTTGCCAGCTGCCTGCTGGATCTAGAGGCTCGGACTCAGGTTCTATCTTTCTGGCAAGGCCCGGGGAGGGAGGGGGCGGAGGGAGCTGGTATTCTTCCATCAGGGGCATGGAAGGTCTGTTTTCCTCTGTCTTTTGATCAGAGCCCATGCTATTAACCACATTGCTAATAGGGATGCTTCCCGGGCGTCCTCAGCTGTTCCGTGATTTGCTCCACCCTCTGGACATATCTGTCTCCAAAAGCAAGCCTTTTATAGGCACCACGGTTTCTGCTGCTCCGAGCCCAGCTGACACACGAAGGCGGCCCCTCAGAGGTCCTACCTGAGCTTCTCCACATCCCAGTGGCAGTGATGGATGGGGCCCTGCCTCCCTGATGAGCCTCATCTCTGTCTCTCCTCCCTCCAGCCCAGTCCACCAGGCAGATGGAGTTCTGCTTCGTTTCCCAAAAGATCTGTGTTCTCCCTTACCTCTGGGCCCTTGTTCGTGCTGTTCCCTCAACCAGAAACACTCTTCCCCTTACCTCCTCTGACCAAGCATGGCAGATTCTTCAGGTCCTAGCAAATCTGCCCCTTCCACCCTCTCCCCACCCTGCCGGACTGGATTGGGTACCTTTCACATACCCTCCTCACTTCTCCTAGGCTAACCTCGTAAGTAACCTAGTAAGCAGCACTGATGCCACATTATACGTGTCTGTTTTCTCTTTTTTTTAATGTTTATTTGTATTTGAGAGAGAGAGAGAGAGAGAGAGAGAGAGAGAGAGAGAGAGGAGCAGGGGAGGGGCAGAGAGAGAGGGAGACAGAATCTGAAGCGGGGCTCCAACCCAGGAACCGTGAGATCATGACCTGAGCCGAAGTCTGACGCTTAACCGACTGAACCACCCAGGCGCCCCAACTTGTCTGTTTTCTTAACTGTGTGCCCTGCTAGAGACAGGGACCCTGACACCGGACCTGGCACATGGTAGGTGCACAGTTAAGTATCTGTTGAGCACATGCATGCATGAATTAATGAATTGGAGTTTACAAGTCATAAGGAGGCAGATCTAAGCTCAGATTTAAGGACCTTTCAGACAATGAGAGCCCTTCTAAGATGACACAGCCCCAGCTCCCACTAGGGGAGGTAATTAAGCATTTGCGTGGTGCAGGTCACAGAAAGAACTCCCACCTGGGTTAGGATCCATCTAGAAAAATGAGTCCTCGTTCCTCGAATGCAGCAGAACCTTTCCTTCAAACAATCTAGGAACCACTAAATATAAGACAAGTTCCAGAAGGGGAGTTTGAGTTTCAGCACTGGAGGAGACAGAAGTCCAGGCCCAGGGCTTCCCCTTGTCCTGAGCACTAGAGTATCTCTGAACACTGGCCTAGCTATATATTCAAGTCGCTTTCATAGCCACTCTGTCTGTGATTAGGAGGCCACCACACCAGGGAAAGAAGTGTTCTAGATGACACCCTAACTCTACTTTCTTCCCTCTCTGGTGCCACCAAGGGCTCGTCCTATCAGCTGACAGAGATGCCCACAGGAGCCCTCTTTCTATGAACTGCTCCTCTGGCCCTCCAAGGCCATTGCACTTCTGCAACCATGTAGATCTGAGGTCTCTGGGCAGAGCCAAGTCAATACAAAAGCAGGCAGAACCGCAGGCCTGCCTTGCGGGGCGCGGAGCCAAGGGCTTAGTCTCAGAATTGGATCATGAGAGTGAATTTGGAACTCCCAGCCCCCCTGGCCTCAGGGACATGGGGATTACCCAGGCCTCTGGCGGGGGGAGGGGGGTGCCCTCAGTCGTTCCCACATTCCCTGCCAAGTCTGAGAACAAGGATCTTGCCTCTGCCGCAGCACACGGGCAGGGGCAGGGATTTCCCACCCACCACTCACTTCCAGCTTTTAGCCCACAGCCTCCTCCACCCACGCTGCCTGGGAACACGCTTGCCTCCCCCCCACCCCCCCATCCCCCCATGTCTGGGACTTAACAGCAGTGTTACTCAAATTGCGGTCCTCCAACAAGAACATCCCCTGGGAGCTTATTAGAGATGCAAATTCATGGACCCCACTTCAGACTCTGAATCAGAAGCACTAGGGTGGGGCCCAGATCTGTGGCTTAACAGAACCTCCAGGCGATTCTTACATGCTAAAGTTTGAGAACCACAAGCTTCGAGTATACAGGTCCACCCTACACACCTGTCCAATCATGTCCTCACCCTGTCAAAGCTTCTGGGCAACTTCCACCCACTAACACCCCCTTGGACTCCTTCAACCCTTCAGTGACAGAAATTAATGACAGTGATTACAAACGGATCCTGTGTAATACTGCCATGCTGGGCACTCCCACGGCAGTTATATGAATAGCAGCCCCTGGAGGGACGCAATGCAATGCCCTAAGAGCATTTACTGGGGATTTTATTATCCTTTATTATTCCTCTGTCACATAGGAGGAAACTGAGGTTCAGAGAGGGGACATGACTGGCCCAAAGCCACACAGCAAGTAAACAACTATACTCTCCAGCTTCCAATGCTGCAGAGCAGCATTTCGACATCTGTTTTACGCACACACTGGGATTTCCTTCATGGCAAACACCTTGTCATCACTTCCGCAGGAAAGCCTCTCCTGACCTCCCCAGACTACACCAGGCCTTCTTATTATACCCTACCACGGATCCCTGCTTTTTTGCTTAATAAAAGCATCACAATTTGTAACCACGTGGTGAAGTATGTCATGTCTGTCTCCCCACCAGTACGGATGCTTCAGGAAGACAGGAAGGGGACAGACCCTGCCAGATGCTTACCCAATTTCTAGTCTCCTTTTCTTTGAGAGCCTGACTTTGTTTGGGGCAACTGGGTACCCAGCTAAATCACTATATCCCCCAGGCTCCCCTTCAGCTAGAGGCATAAGGTCCCGGCTTCTGAGATGAGAAGGGGTACCTGATGGTGCTCAATAAATGCATGTTGAATACAGGACTGTTCAGCCAGCTCTGGGCATGCGGTCAGTACTCAGGAAATGTGTGCCATCTGCACGGGCCCGAGAAGCAAAGACCCCCACAGCTGCCCTTGTCTTGGAAATATTTTTATTGGTTCTGAGAGAACAGGGCTGTGGCGAGCTGGGACGGGCACAGAGCTAAGGAGGGCGGCGAGAGGCTTTGCCCTGGGGCGGACATGCTGTGCGGGGGGGCTGCTGGCAGGCTCCCTGGCCCACCCCACCGGCAGCGGCTGGGTCCATGGCACTTGGCGCCCGGCGTGACCTCTGCTGGCTTGGCACTGTGGCCTCCTCGTCGGCGGGCGCCCCCCTTTCCAGTTGCAGGAGTTGTGAGTCTTTCACAGTGCGGAGGGGAGGGGGGTCCAGGGTGGGCACCTCCCTGGGGTGCAGGCAGGCCCCTTCCGCCAGTCCATCCTGGGCTCTCGGCGGCTACGGCGGGGTGAGGCGCGCTCTGGCTCCTCTTCTCCCGCCCGGGGGGAGCTTGGCAGTCCTGGAGGGGCCCTCACGGCCTCAGCGGGACATCATCCGGACAAACTCTGGGAGGGCACAGGACAGGACCGGGTGGGGAGAAAGGAGCCGTCAGGCCCAGCTCAGGACACAGCCTCCAAGTCTCCCTCGGATCTGAGCGCCCCCCCTCCATTGACATAGCTCCTACCTCGGGGCTGGTCCCCTACGGCCCTCCGGTCTCTCCCAGTCCATCTTGCGCACAGCAGCTGGGCCCCAGGATGGGGGCTTTCTCATCTGCATACCTGACCCCTCTGAAACCTCCCAGGCTCCCCACTGGATAAGTCCAATATCCTGATGTGACCTCCAGGCCCTCCCAGCTGTGGCCCCAGCTGACGCGGCTCTCACAAGCTCACCCCCAATCCATTACCCTCCAACCACACACGGATCTCCCTGTCGGTGCAGCTGGCACACTCACTCTCCCTCCACCTCTCAGCTTGCCTGCACTCGTCCCCTCTCTCTTCTTTTTCTTTTAACTAGACTTGATTTTTTTTTTTTTAGAGCAGTTTTAGGTTCACAGCAACATTAAGCAGAAAGTACAGAGTTCCCATATGCACCCTGCCTTCCCAGCATACGGCCTCCCCTACTATCGACATCCAGCACCAGAGTGGGACATTTGTTCTAATCGATGAACCCACGCTGACACAGCATTAGCACCCAGAGGCCACAGTAACATTCAAGTTCAGGCTTCGTGCCGCACATTCTGTGGGTTGGGGCGAATGTATAATGACGTGTATCCACTATTACAGTGTCATACAGAACGGTTTCACTGCTTGAAAATCCTCTGTGCTCCACCTATTCATACCTCCCCCACCGCACAACCCTTAGCAACCACTGATCTTTTCACCGTCTCCATAGTTTTATCTTTTCAAGAATGTCATACAGTTGGAATCACACACTACGTAGCCTTTTCAGATTGACTTCTCTCACTTAGCGATATGCACTTAAGATTTCTCCGTGTCTTTTCACGGCTTGATGGCTCATTTATTTTTAGTGTGAATAATATGCCATTGTCACCCTTTATCCACTCACCAACCGAAGGGCATCTTGGTTGCTTCCAGGTTTGGGCAATTATGAATAACGCTGCTATAAACATCTGTGTGCAGGTTTCTGTGTGGACGTAAGTTTCAATTCATTTGGGTAAATACCCTTTCCTTCTGCTTCACCTGGTGGCTCCTACTCATCTCTTAGAGCTCTATTTATTTATAGCCTCCTCCAGGAAACCTTCCCTGATCCCCCCTCCAGCTTGGCAAGATGCCTCGCCCCTGTACTCCACAGCTCACTGTATTTCCCCCAAAACAGCAGAGACTACAGCGTTGGCATCTGTCTTCCTTGCTGGTCTTGGGCTCTCAAGGCAGATCTCAACACACAGTAGGTATACATACTATGTATGCAATACATACGAGCAGAATGGATGGGGGATGCTGGGCTTGCAGGGAAGGGCTGTCATCTGTGAGGGGGCACTACCGGGACACGGGCAACCTGAAATTTTCAGATCTGGTGGCAGCAAAGCCTTCTTTCCACATAGCCACACTCTCCTCAAACTTGAGTCTAAGTGCTCCCCAGAAAAGGCCTTCCAACTTTTGTGTTCTGGACACACGCACGTCCTGGTACATGTTTATCTTGTCTTTCTGCTCAGAAGGCAAGTTCCCGGAGCACAGAGTGAACGTTTTACTGTATTTTTGCCCTAGATCCCATAGCTGTCTTGAGCAGTATCTTGCAGGGTTACATATGTTGAGATCCCAGGCCTGGTTTATGATCCAGCTCCGCGTCTTAACAGTCTGGCAATTTCAAGCGAGTCCTATGACTTCTCTGAGCTTCAATTTCCTCATATGTAACACGAGGCCACAATAGTGGCAATCCAGATAGTTGTTGTGAAAATAAAATGGGATAATGTAGGTAAGTGTACTTGGTGCAGTGACTGGTACATAATACATGTACAATAAATGGTAACTAGTATAATGATTCCTGATTCCTTTAAAAAAAAAAAAAAGAAACAAAAGCTTTTACTGAGCATTAGCTATGTGCCAGGTACTGAATTATGAGGAAATACAGAGATAAAGAAAATGGTGTTCTTCTCAAAAAGTTCAGTCAAGCAGAGGTACACCTAGCACGTGGGGGGGGGGGCAGTGTGAAGGATGAGGGTGAGCCTGAGGTGCTGCGAAAGCCCAGAAAAGAGGGATTCAGCCTGAGGAACCAGATATACACACAGACATAAACATATACATACGTATGAATAAATGATTGTATGGATAATTTTTTAGAGATGGATGAATGGATAGACACATGGACACATGAAGAGATGGATGGAACAGATGGAGAGATAGATTTGGCAAGATGGACCAACGGATGGTTGGGTGAAGGGATGAATGGGAAGGTGGATTACAGGGGTGCATAGATGGAGGGGTACAAGAATGGAAGGGTAGGGGCATGGAAAGATGGAGTCATGATGGATACACAGTTGGAAGTCTCCACGTATGGCCACTACTGCCTTGGCTTCTCTCCCACGTTCAAACCCCACCTACCTTCAAAGTCTACTCGTCCATCCCCGTTGAGGTCCACATCTCGGATAATTTCCTCTATGTCTCGGTGTCCCACCTGATGGCCCAGGAGTTTCCTCATGGCCTCCCGCAACTCACTGGTGCTTATCTCTCCATCACCATTGGTGTCAAACTAGAGAGGGCAGGGAGGAGAAAGGGGTAGCTACAACGTGGGGGGCCCAAGGTCGGGCCCCTTCTCTAGCATCATTGCCCCCCCCCCTTACCCCGAGACTCTTCTCTGTCCAAGCTCCTTCCCTTGGCCTGTGATCCGGGGCTCTAGTTTCTCTTTTCAAGTAACTGTCCTGGGGTTGGAATTCTAACAACACCCTGCCCGTGCCTGTCCAGTGGTCGTCACTTACCTCTCGGAAAGCATCTCGAAGTTCCTTCACTCCAATCATATCTGCTGTTTCCGCCAGGAGTTTAGGTCCCATTAGCTCTACGAAGTCATCGAAATCTACATGGCCACCCACTGGAGACAGAGGAAAGGGCTAGGTCATCCATCCAACCACTCCCCACCTCTAACTAAGCAAAGGAAGGCACTGTGAACCCCTCCTTGACTGGTCCAGTGCTGGGTCCAGGGTACAACCAAAGGCCAAATGAGGGCACACAGGTGACCATGGACAGGTGGCTTATCAAAGAATGGCTCAGGGGAGTGGCCAGGGTTAGATGGAGGGAACCAGTCGGGAGGTGGATAGAGAGAAAGATACGGGCGAAAGACACACTGGGTCAGAGACAGGCAAAGAATGTCAGAGACGGAGAGACGGAGAGACAGAGAGACAGAGACAGAGCAGAAAGGCGGAGAGAGAAACAGAAGTTATGAGAGCCTGGCCCACCTGCCCCAAGCCTTACTCTTGTTGTGCAAATGGAAGCTCAAGTTCAACAAGATCCCCCAGCAGGTAGGAGTGGTGGAGAACCAACACCCACCCCACCCCCTGCTCACAGCAGCTTTCAGCCAGTGACTGCTGAAACACCCCCATTGAAGGGATGAGGGCTCTAACTTCAAGGTGGGCTTGCTACACTGACTCCCTGAGCTGCCTAGCAGAATGAGACTCTGGCCACTCATGGTGCTGGCTGGCTCGAGAGTTCACCCTTTGTGGCTCCTTCTCTTTGTGGTCTCATTTGCCTACTCCCTGCTGATGCTTCCCTTCACCTTCCAAATAAACTGCTTGCACTCCAATCCTTGTTTCGGGGCCTGCTTCTGGGAGAGCCCCAAAACTAAGACAGAGAATAACACAGTAATGAGAACTTCCTTCTGTTCGACAATCACCGTGTGCCACGTACAGCGTTGTTTTGCAGACAGTCTCTCAATGACTTCCTGTGCTCCTCTCATTGTACAGTTTACAGGTGAGGAAAAGGAGGCTCAGAGAGGGTAAGTAGTTTGCCCCAAGTCACAGAGCTGGAAAGAGCTGGGCCCAGAACTTAAGCCCAGGGCCTGTGTGACTGCAGAGGACTTGGAGGGCGGGGACGGGAAGGGAAGAGGGTGCCCAGAGGAGGGACTCACGGTTCATGTTGATCTGCTGAGAAAGTTCAATAAGTTCCATCTCGGTGGGCATGTAGCCCATGGTACGCATGCAGTTGCCCAGGTCCCGGCAGTTGATGTAGCCATCCTTGTCCTTGTCAAATTCTCTGAAGGCCTCTCGGAGCTCTGAGGAACAGAATAAAAGTGGGCATGGCTGGGGGTGGGATCCACAGAGCCTCTGATCAGAGGCAGCCCGGGTGCCCACTGGCCCGGAGAGCCAGACCCTGGAGCTGCCAGGACGGCGCTCCTCTGACAGCTGACTCCACAGAGGATACCCAGCCCCGTACCAGGCCTTGTCCCCAGGAAGCCAACGTGTCTCTGCCTCTCTTCCCACCAATCTCCCTTCCCTCAACTGCCTGGAGAGCTGAGCAACCCTTTCCCCTAAGGAGCTGCGTCTTACCTTCAATCTCCTCTGGCCGCAGCGATCTGTCCTGAAACAAAAGAAAGTGTCCTATTAGCAGCTGCGAGCGACCTAGAAGTTACAAAATGCCCAACCTGGAGGCCATCCAAGGGACAGCAAGCACCGAGTGGGACGCATGCCTGGACCACGTCTTCAAGGGAAAAAGCTGCAGCCCCACATCTCCCATAGACACGGGAGATGCCCAGGGACCCCAGAGCCCCATCCAGCCTGGGCAGAGAACCTCTGTGTCCCCATTCCAGACACAAGGATGTGTCAGGGAACAGAGCTGGTCTGGAGGCAAAAACCTGTAAATAAAGCAGGGTGGGCGGGAGGTCACAACAGTGTGGAAATCTGCAAGGCGATGGGAGGAGGGAGGGGCTGGGAGGACAGAAAGCAGGGACTAGACAGGGAGGAAGAGGAGGAGGAGGAGGAAGGGTGTGGAGGTAGACTTCAGGCTGTGCCCTGCTGCTTGGGCACGGCCCACCTTCTCCAGTTTGACCCCCATCCTACACCTGGCCCTGTCACGGGACACAGCATAGGACCCTGGGGGCCGCCAGTGCCAGTGGCTGCTGCCAGGGTCCAAAGCACACATCTCCAGCTTCAAGCAGTGCCCAGATCTCCTTGGGGAGTCAAGGAAACCCTGGGTCTAGGCATCTGAACAGATGGCGGCGAGGTCTCCAAAGAGCAGGCCCAGAGGACGCATGGGGTAAGCTCTGGCTGGTGAGGTGCCAGTCACCCTAGGCCTTCCCAGGAGGCAGACAGACTGGCACGAAATTGATGCCCCACTGGACCTGTTCAATCAGCTCCAAAACTGGCACACTGGGCCCATCCTCCCTGTCACAGCTCTCCGTCCTTGGGCAGGAGGAACGTGGGGCAGGGCGTGCCCCCCTGAGGAAGCACATACCAGGTGTGGGCACACCTATCGTGAACACAGACACGCACGTGGGCCACAGTGAGCATGAGGCATCTCAGCTGTGCACGCAGGTTGTTCTAGCCCACACGGTCAGGGCAGGCAAGAGACAGCTTCTGCCCACCCACTGTAAACTGGCCCTGGGTCAAGGGACCCCAGCTCCGGAAAATCTGAGAATCTTCTAGAAAGGGGCTGCTGAGCAACCCCTTATGAGACAACCAGGTGCACAGGACCCTGTGCTCAGGAGTGGCTAAATGTGGCAGGACAGTGTTGAGAGTGTACATGAGCCGGGGCTGAGCAGGCTGCAAGCTATCCAGCCCTCAGGTAGTATTTCTAGCTGAGGGCAGGATTCACTGAAGGTATGCGTGTCTCTGCAAGACGACTGTCGGGACTTCCACTGTAAAAGCCTGTCACAGTGCATTGTCGTCACTCTCTTCCTAATCAGACTTGGATCTTGGGTGGCCGAAAAGGATGATTTTTGCCATGCCCTGTACCCCCGGTAAGTGAAGTGAGCGAGTAGGTGAGTGTATGTGTGTCCATATGCACACAGAGGACACTGGCTAGGATAAGTCACTTCGACATGAGTCCTTTCCCCGCCCCCCCTTCAAGCCTCAAGCAGGCTCCCACTTTTCCAGGACCCAGTTCTGCAGGACTGGAGGGGAATAGGGTACTGCTGACCCCCAGGGCAGCCCCCTCTGCTTCGTGCACAGCCAGAGCCAGGAGCAGGAAGGCCAGGTACCCCTTTCCAGGTGCCTGTGGTGGTGCTGGTCTGGCTGAGTCCTGGGAGCTGGCCCCTGGATCACACACTCTGCTGTGTGAAGCAGGGCCAGGGATGCCCACCGAGGTGACAGGGAAACCATGAGCACCATCCTCAGGGGTGAGATGGGAATACAGCACACGAATACCCCTCTCCCCAGCTTATGTGGTCTGGGAGAAGATCTTGGCCTCTAGCGTCGGACAAACTCAAGTGCAAAGCCCAGATCTGCAACTTGCTAGCTGTGGGGCCTTGGGTAGGTCACTTCAGCTCTCTGAGCCATAGTCTCATCAATAAAATGGGTTGATACTGGTACCCACCTAATAAGACCTTTGTGAGCATCCCGTGAGACAAGATATATAAAGTGCTTAGGGGGCGTCTGGGTGGCTCAGTCTGTTAAACATCCGACTCTTGATTTTGGCTCAGGTCATGATCTCACAGTTCATGGGTTCAAGCCCCATGTCAGGCTCTGCACTGACACCACAGAGCATGCTTGGGATTCTCTGCCTCCCTCTCTCTCTGCCCTTCCCCTGCTCACAGTCTCTGTCTCAAAAATAAATAAACTTAAAAAAAATAAAGTGTTTAGCGTGTGGCATTCAATAAATGGAACCTTCATACATTCGTATTGGTGACATTATGATTATCACCCTCTCCCGGTGACCGCTCGGATACCTAAAAGGAGGTTGCCCCATATAGTAGCCGCGTGTGGCTATCGGAATTGGAATTGGAACCAAATAGAATTAACAATTCGGTTCCCCAGTTGCACTAGCCACATTTCAAAAGCTCAATGGCCACGTGTGGCTGGTGGCTACTATATTGGACAGCATCAATTATAGAATATTTCCATTATTGTAGGAAGTACTGGACATTGTATTCAGGAGGGTTGTTAAGAGTACAGGAAACCCTTGAGTCAGACTCCCAAAGTTCGAACCCTACCTCTGCCTCCCACTAGCTGTCATCTCGAGTTACCTCCTTGACTCAGTTTCCTCATCTGCCAAATGGAGATGATCATAGTACTTACCTCTCAGGGTTGCTCTGAGACTTAATTGAAGAGATGCACCAAAGCACTTAGCACAGTGCCTTGCACATAGCAAGTGCTCAAAAATAACACAAAAAAAACCCAAAAAACAAAAAACAAGCAAACAAACAAAAAACATGAGCTGCTGTTATTACTTCTTGCTGGTGGATGTAGACTCACCAGTGCTTTGCAGCCATGGGTGGGAAACTTTGGGGGTCAGATTCCCAAGTTGAGGGTTTGGGGTACCTCCATTAGGGGACACAGGTTGCTGCTGCGTACTGGGCCCCTCTTCTTCCCAGCACCTCGTTATGCCCTTGAAGGCAAGTCGAGTGAGGCTCCACTGGGGCCAACTTACGTACAGGCTGCCTGTTCTCAGCGAAGCCCTTGCGCAGGAAAATGCAGGCAGGGCCCAGCAGGTTGTGCATGACCGCGCAGTTCTGGGCCAGCATCAGGAGCGGTCCTGGGAGCTCGCCGCTGGCCGCCAGCCCCTCCTCACTCGTCTGCACCACTGTGTAGCTGCTCTTCTCCTCCTGGCGCATCTTCAGCCAGCACCAAGCAAATACAAAAGAGAGGCAAGGGCGTCACCTCCCTGCCCAACCGGCCCTCCTGGCCTCAGCCTGGCTGCTGGTCCTAGAAGGGGCTCTCCTCAAGAGGAGACCCTGGAGAGTCAGACAGTAGGGTTCGGAGAGCTCTCGGGATGCATGGGAGGCAGGAGTGAAACTGGTTCAAGAAATGGAGTCTCTGATCCTTGCCTGAAACGGATGCTCCGGGGAGAGCTGGGTGTGACACCCGTCGTGTGGAACACGGGCACACATGTGTTCACAACACACACACATGCACAAAATCACACACTCGCATGCATGCAGAAGATTAGAAAGAGAAGGAGGCAGAGGGAGGCTTCTGTTCCAGCCAATGGGAAGTGCTCGCTCAGAGACTAATGAATACGGTCCTTGCCCAAGATGTTCCCAAACTGACTTTTGTCCCTGCCTTCAACAGACCCCACTGGAAGGCAGTGACGACAATCAGAGCTGGGAACACACAGAGCAGGCTCGGGTAGGCTGCCGGACTGGCAGGTGCAAACACATGAGCCTAGCCGACATAACCAAGAGGGGGGACTGTCCTCTCCGAAGGACAGTGCTACTTAACTCAGCCCAAGGTTTCCAGACCTTCAGCTGGGCCAAGCAAAGCCCATCCGAGGGTCAGAGTCTACCCGGTTTGCTGCCTCAAGACTAGACGCTCTCTGCCCCCAGCAGCTCTCCTTCTTCCCCCTCCTGTCTCTGGCTCCCTGCCTGGCCCAGCCTGCCCGGCCTCTAGAGGCTGAGGCAGGGGCCCTCTCTCTGCTTACCGAATATAGCTGTGCTTTCAGGCCCTGGCCCTCCTCTCCTCCTCCCTGACAGTTCCCATGCAGCTATAAAAAGTCAGCACCCCCCACAGACGGTCCCCTTAGGACAACAGCAGCATCCAGACACAACATTCTAGTCCACCCTGGCCTCCCCAGGATGCCCAAGGCCCCCCAGGATCCAGGCCAGGGCACTCTGCCTTCAGTCCTGAGCTTGGATGAGCTTGGACTTAGAGGCAAACCTTTCAAGGAGAAACAGAGCAGCTGAAACTTGAAGGGCCGTCTTTGCCCAAGAACCCCAGAGCTGCCCACCCTACCCTCTGTCCTACTGTACCCCACTTGCTGCCAGGTTCCTCCAGCTCACAGAAGGTCATGCCCGGGAGAAGTTCCTGTGATGTAGCGGGCGGCCTGTCCTCCCAGGCTGAGAACCTGAACAGTCTCTCCCAGCTTACATCATCTCCCCTCTCCTCCAGTGCATCTTCTCCCCAAAGCCCCGCGCTCTGGGGCTCCAGACTAGACTCCCTTCCAACCTCCTAAGCCTCTCCCAGGCCTAGAGAGGCAGGAGCAGTATCCTGGTTCCTCAGAGGGGAGGCAGCAATTCATGCTCAGGGCAAGGCCCAAGTTCAGTGAATGCAATAGGTTTGGGTCTCTGCTTGTCTCAGAACTTCAGAGAGGTCAGGCAGACCGAGGGCCATTCTGGTTTAATGTCTGAAAGAGTTCAGGGCCTCAGCCATACTCTCACAGGATCCCAGGACCCAGGCTAGAGCAAGGGCAAATCCAGAGAGACCTTCCCAACTGGGAGACTGGCTCAGAGGAATGTTGGCAGTAGACAGCGGCTCGACCCCATGAAACAAGCTCCCGAGAATGTGTGCAGAGAATCCGCCTTTTCGTTTCTGGCTGAGTCTCGTACACTTGGCTCAGAGTGAGCACAAGCCAGGAAGGAGGAGGCAGCACAGCGGAGGCACAGAGCTCAGAGAAGAGATTTAGTACCCTGGCTCTGGACTCCAACAGTCTCGGGGACAAATTCTGGCCCCGCCCCTTGCTTGCTATGTGACCTTGGGCAAGTGACTGCACCTCTCTGTGCTCTGGGTTCCTTCTCAGTCCGGCGGGGATACACGCGGCCCCTCGCAGGATTCTCGTGAGAAATAAATGAGCTATTGCACAGTGCCTGGAGCACTGTAAGAGCCAAATGCATGGAGTTGCCATGGGGATGACAATGACGATGATAAGGACAACGGCGATGATGGAGATGCAACATAAGAGGTGCCGGGAGCCAGAAGGCATTTACTTCTGGCTCCAGAGGAAGTGGGAGAATATTTGCCAATCAGGAAAGAACGGAGAAGGATGGAGAAGAATGTGTTCCCACGAAGAAGGGACCCGCGGTGGCTGGGGAATTTCCACTGCGTCTCTTGATCATAATACTGCCTGGCACCAAGTCGCCCCGGGAGGCTGCTGTTCTCCCCCGGCCAGTGATGGCACCTGACAGCCTGGTCCTGCCCCACACGGAGCCCGGAGCAGGCCGCCTCTCCCCATTACGCGCCCCCCGGCTACCACGCTCAGGAAGCCAAGTGGGCAGCGGCTTGACAATGTCCCCTGGCACCGAGGGGACATCTCCCCGAGAGGAGCATGGCAACAGGAGGGGTCAGCCTGCCTCATGACCTTACAGCTTTCTAACAACACGAGCTGGCTAAGAGAAGGCAGGTCAAAGCTTCCTCTCACTTGGAAGGTATTCAAGCAGCGGGGGAGTAAGTGAGCAAGCGCTTGGCGAGGTGAAGGAAGGAATGGCTGCAGTGAGTGGGAATCCGGACGACCTGGAAGGTCAGGTGCGGGGATCTACGAATAACATTTCTGACAGCAGGAGAGAGACGCAGCCTCTCACAGAGGCAAAAATAAAAAGAAAATACCAGCTATGGATTCACACAGACCAGCGTTTCCAAAATCTCCACTCCGCTTCCACTCGGCTGTGTGACCTTAGGAACGCTCTTAAGCCCAGCTCCTTGCTCTATAAAAGAGCCAAGAGAACTACCTGGTGGAAAAGAGCAAACGAGATCACAGAGGCTGGGTGTGTTGTGGCTTTTCAGAAGAAAGCAACTGCTGTTATTACAAAAAGAAAAATGAAATTGAATGCAAGAAGTTTTATTGTCTTTTACCTTATTCCGTGGACTCAAAACCTCTCCTATTTTCTTTTTATCCTCCATCCCCATCCTAAGAAAACCCAGAGTGGCAACATTAGGATCATGATGATAATAATACTAATTACCATTTATTGAGGACTCGGTTCTGGGCAGTGTGCACAGCACTTTTATTTGCTTCTGACAATCACCTTGGGAGGCAAATATTAGTATTTCCACTTGATGGACAAGGGAATTGAGGTCCAGAGAGGTCAAGTAACTTGCCCAAAGTCACATGGCTGGAAAGAACAGATTTGAGAAGTCTGGCTCTTAAACACTCTGCTGTGTACAGGGAGAAGAGGGGAGGTAGAACAGAGGGATAAATCTTGTTCTTAAGTTCACCTCTTTAAGCTTTGGACAGAACCCGGGGCGGGGGGGGGGGGGGGAGGCTTTCAGCCTGTGGTCCTCTAGACTAATTCAGGTCAGTTTCTGCTTCTCTGCAACTGCGTGGAGGCCAAATCCTCTCCTAAGATGACAGCTGATGGGGCTGTGTGCACAGAAGAAACAGTCAACCCTCGAAAGGATCCAAGGAACAGTGGAGATGAAAGGGAATTTGGTGTGAGCAGCTTAGCTAAATGAGGAAGATGATGAGCAAAAAGGCTCAAAATTTCCTAAATGAAGAGACTATCAAACTGACCCAGGAGGTAGTATGGGGTTAGGGACAGAGATGCCATTAGTTAACCTGAGACCTTCGGTAAGTCACTTTACCTGAGTGGCAATCAAGTTCCTTATCTGGAAAATGAAAGAACTGGAAGAAAACATCCCTATCATTCCTCCTTCCTTTAAATAATATCCATGAGTTTCTTCTATGGCTTAGCTACAGAGGGCTAGAAATACAAGCAGAGACCATTTAAAGCAAAACCCTATAGATGTAAGCCCAGCTTTGCATGAAAAATGTCTTGGAGGTGGTGATTTGCTTTCCAAAAGGAATCCTTGCAAAAGGATATCATCCTGGTAGATAAGCAATAAATCCACTACACAAAGCGACTTACAGACACCTTTGCTCAACATCCTGTTTCTCAGTGGAAACAATCCGGGGCTCTGAACCAGCTGGTCCTAGTTGAGATTCTCTAACCTGATTCAAGAATTATTGAGGGTGGCGGGGGATACCCCAGTAGCAATGCGATTGACTTCAAAACCCACAATTCTGAAGGTTTAGAGACCACCAGAGAGAGGGCCAGATGCTCTCAAAGAGAGGAATGAGTCCCTGGTCCTACGGCTGGGAAGGAACCTCAGCAGCAACAGAGGCAAAGCCCAGCTCAACCCTCTTCTGATCCTACCAGCCCCAGGAAGGTCCGGTCACTCACATGCTGTGGATCTGTGCTTTTTATTTTGTAGCCCAGGAACTCTTCGGTTTCTTTCCTAAATCTTGTGCTAATTCCCAAACACAGCCCCCCATGCAGCTGTTAAGTCCCAACTTCAGCGCAGAGCCTGAGACACAGAAAACTGGGATCGGAGGGAATCTAGAGATTGAGGCAGGGAAACAGCTCTAGATAGAACCCACGGAAAGGGTAGCAAGCTTCAGATGCCCACCCCCTCCGTCCCCAACTCTGGCACAGATGGCAAGATGCCCCCTCCCCTGCCCCAGATCTTGGGAACTCCAGAAACATACCTTCCTTGAGAGATTTCTCAGTGGAGACTTGACACAGTTGCCCATCCTAAGCTGAGGCAGCCCCTCTCAGGATCCCCGGGTCCATGAAGGAGACTCCTGGGGACTAAGAGACCTTAGTCCCTGTCACAGCCAACCCCAGCCTCCATCTGCCTGCGCGGTTCTTCCTCCTGGACCGTTCTGAGCCCTCTCTCCTGCGCGCGTGCTCTCTTACTCGTCTGCCTGCTCTCTGATTTTTTTTTTTTTTTTTTTTTTTTTTTTTTTGTGGATTGTGTATATGTTTGTGTGTGTGGGTTTAACTTTCTGGGCACTTTCTTAAGGACACGAAGGCAGGAGGGGAGAGGGCAGGGCACAGAGAAAATCGCCTGGAGAGCTGATGGCAGAGGGCAGCAAGCTGGGGAAAGCTGCCGGATCATCTACATCAGATTAGAGCTCAGTCCTCTCTCCGGTTCATTTCCCTTCCCTCAGCCCCTCCTCTCCTGCTGCCAAATCTGCAGGGAGATTGCTTCAGGGAGGGGGGCCCAGAATGGCAGCTGCAGCTGGGAATTAGGCCAGCAGACCCAGAAGGGGAAGCAGGCTAGTTTGGGCTACCAAAGCCAGGGTGCCTCCCAGCTCCCAGCCTTGTGCTTGCTTGCATACACACACACACACACACACACACACACACACACACACACACACACACACACACAAGAACTCAGGGACAGACACACATCCTAATTGCCCCCTGGCAATCACAGCTGGATTGAGAGCAGGCAGTTCCAGTTGAAGGCCTGGAAGATCCTGTGACATCCCCATCACGCTCCATTTTTCACACTTGCCTCGTTACCAAAAGGGGATGAGGCTCCGGGGCTGGAAGCTGAGCCAACAGCAGTGATCAGGTCCTTCGCTCCCTTTGCTATGTCAGGTCTCTCCGACCCAAGGGAAACCAAGAGACCACCGGGAGGGCGGGGGGCATGATGGAGGTAGTGCCGGTAGAGGTGTGATCCAGGGCTGTGACCCCTCTAACCATCCTCCGCCTAATCCTGAGTGAAGATCTGTCACAGGCTTCCTCTGGGTGCAAAGCTGAGAGGCTGCCCTTGTCAGAGTGGTCTTCGAGGTCCCACGACTGGAACTTTTTTAGGTGAGTGGCTCTTCCTCGTCCCTCTGGGTTCCAGGTTTGATGTGAACTCATCTCAAGCCTCAGATGTTACATTCAAGACCTACAGGCGGAGCCCGATGACCCAAGAGAGGAGGCGTCCCTGTTTCCCCCCTGCAGCCAGCTTTTCCCAGCAGGGGGCACCAGAGGCAGGTTGGGAAGGCGAACTCTTTCTCGGCCCCGGTGCAAAAACCCTTTCACGGGTCGCTGAAAGAGTTTTCAGTCCAGGGAGGCTGCTTTCCCAGGGATTTTTTTGTCCAGCTTGAGTGGCTGGTCAGAAGCCCCATTAGGGGAGTGGGTGGGGCGCAGCCCAGAAGGTGCCACAGGCTCGCTCCCAGGGAGCCGGGGGAGGAAGTCCCTGGATAGCTCCTGACGTCTGCGCTGCTGCTGACGACGGAACGGTTTAATCAGGGGAGTTACTCAGCAGCCTTGTTTGGGCCAAACCTCCAGAGGGGGGGTACGGAGAAGGAGGGGCAGCCCCTGAGGACAGAGGGAGGAGACCGGGGAGGCGTTGACTCCCAAAGGGCAGGAAAAACACCGGGGAGATGAAACAGATGAGTGAGCAGCTAACATAAGTGTCTTCTCCAAAGACGTGTTCCTCCAGAAGAGAGCACAAAGCAGCCTCTCTGCGGGGCAGGGGGGTCAGGGTCACGAGACTCAGGTGCATGAGAAGGGTCTGCCAGCTTCTGACTTCTCACATTCCAGAGCTTCTGTTTCCTTGCCTGGAAAAATGGGGTTTCCCCTTATCTTGCTTCTAAAGCAGATGTGGGCAAGTACCCGGCGCATGGTAGATACTCAGAGAGGAATTATTAAAATGGAAGGAGGAAGTAACATTTGTCCAGTGTTTGTGTGCCAGTCACTGTGCCTGGCTCTGGGAATGCTGTGGGGAGAACAAGATAAACACGGTCCCTGCTTTCAGGGAGCTTACGCTCTAGCAGGCAGGCGAGAGCTATTAAAGAGCTAGGAAGGCACTTATTTAATTACATTTCAGGTAAATGCTATGAAGGGGAAACACAAAACCTCCGAGAATGTGAGACAGAGGAATCCGACTTAGTCTGGGGGTTTCGGAAAGACTTGGAGGTCAAACCTAGAACACCAACCATCTGCAGACTCTTGAAAAGCTGGGGCTCACCAGGGACCCCAGAGGGAAGTTGGGTTAGGTTTCAGGTACAGACCCAGTTCATATTAACAACCTGGGCAGATACACGGAAAGGCAGCCACAGCATCAAGCAGAGATTCTCAATGCTAGCTGAAGCTGAGAATCTCTGGGGAGCCTCCCCAGAGATTCTGGTTTAATAGGTGTAGGTAAGCTCCAGACATTGGTGGTGTTTAGTGCTCCAGGTAAATGTAATCTGCAGCCAGTGTTGAAGACCACTGACACGGATGCTAAGAGCTTGGAAAGCAGAGGCCGGCTGACCTGGTTCAAATCTTGCCCTTCTGCCTAGCAAACTCTATGACCTTGAAAACTTGTGAATCTCTTTGAGCCTCAGTTTCTTTATAAAATGGGTACACTAATAACCCTTCCCTCTTGGGCTGTTGTGAGCAGTTAATGAGATAATACACACACAAAGGGCTTGGCACAGTGCCAGGCACCTAGAAGGTGCCCCTTCCCCTGCCCAGGATTGATCTTAAAGGGCCAGCTGTGCGCTCCCTTCCCCCATACTCAGCAAAACACCCACTCAGTCAGACCTGGTGACTTCTGCCCCCTGCAGGCCAGCCCAGAGTACAGCCCCCATTTGTCAACCTTGGAATACGCCTGTCCTTGGAAACAGGAGACGGGAAATGGCAAAAACAGGCCCCTATGGAAAAAGTCATGCACTTTGAAGAAATCCCATCCTTCTTCAGGGGGAAGGATGCTGCTAGCTTGAGGCTTAAGGCAGCAAGGGATTCAGGGATTCTAACTCAGAGCTTGCTTAAGCTATTTTGGGCTGGACAGGTCAGGTTATGGTGGTCCTGAGTGACCATAGGATAACTGGTGATCTAGAGGGAGCAGGTGGTTTGACCTTTAGGAGAAATTTTTTAAAAGGATCGGGGCACCCGGGTGGGTCAGTCGGTTGAGCGTCCACCTTCAGCTCAGGTCATGATCTCACAGCTCCTGAGTTGGAGCCCGCATCGCATTGGGCTCTGTGCTGACAGCCCTGAGCCTGGAGCCTGCTTTGGATTCTGTGTCTCCCTCTCTCTCTCTCTCTCTCTCTCTCTCTCTGCTCCCTCCCCGACTTGCTCTGTCTCTCTCTGTCTCTCAAAAATAGATAAAAACATTAAAAAAAAATAAAAGGATCGAACAGTGGGGGCTTCTCTAAGGAGCATATCATGTGGCCCCACCTTCCCATCCCTCTTCACTGGGACAGCAGCCCCTGGGCCTCCAGAAGCCTACACTTTGAGTTCTGGAATGGAATAATAGGATCAGAGGGATGAGAAGGATAAACCCTTTGCTGATTATTCCTGATTAGGAGGGAGGCTGGCCTCTAGCCCTGATCAGTTCTATCACCAGCATTTGAGCTTGGATGACAGCCCGGTGTGAACACACTCAGGGAAAGCTGGGTCATAACCTAAGAGGTGCTTTGTGGATGTTTCTGACAAATAGGAAACACACTTATGTGACTCCCCACCGAACTGGCATGGAGCAGCACAGGCAGGTTCTTCAGAGATCACAGCCCTGCCATTTACTTACTGTGTGACCTTTGGACAAGCCACTCCCCTCTCTCGAGCCTGTTTCCTCATCTCTAAAATGGGGGTGGGGGGAGTGGGGGGGTGATAATGCCAACCTTCACAGACTGCTGTGAAGATAAGATCATGAGAAGATACTTTGACAAATGTTTAGTGAGCTCCTGACGGAGGTCTCAGGCCACTCTTGTTGCTTCCCCAAAACAGCTAAAGGCCAAAGTGGATGTCCTGGAGGACTGTATAGGATTGATATTAACCCCAAGATGACCTCCTCTTTCATTTTCCCCAGGCCCCCGATGAAAGGCAAGAGGGTATCCCAGCCCTCCGAGAGAGCAGTAGGGAGAGACTGGGCAGGGCAGGAATAAACAAAATACACAGCCCTCATCCTAGGAACACAGACCTAGTACGATTGAATCTATTAGGACCCAAGCTTCCATATAGTCTCCCTCCCTCATCTGAACTATAGGAACTAAGAAACCTCTGCAGACCAGAGGCTAGAGATACTGGTCATTTGCTCATTAGATATGGTGATCATGTTATGTGCAAAGCAGTTTGGGAATTGGGCTAATCTAGTCAAATCAGAAGAGATGTCTCTACGGGTAGAGAAAGGGAAAAGATGGAACAGAGCTGTGGGTTTTATACACAGTTGCCTCCTCTACAAGGGGTGTTTCTTCCTTAGCTTAGACTAAGGAGCAGAAAAAAACCCAAACCAAAACAAAACAAAAAAAAAAATGTTCTTAAAATAGTTTTACAAAACCCAATGCCAAGAGTTGCCCCAAATCATGCCTATTCTGAGTTCATGTCTCATGCCGCATCTCTCTAGGCAGCTGGGTAGCATGTCCTCAGCTGGCCACAAAGAGGGTACTTGGGAAGGTCTCTTGTCATTCAGCTCATTTAATGGCCTTTCTTGCCCTGCTCAGAGACAGCTTTCAAAGTATCTTACACAGGCCCACATTCAGATAGTTACTCTATTAACAATAACATTAATGAAGGCTGCCCTTTTTTCCCAGCACCTACTCAAGCCAGGCATTTTGACATCCTTAATCTTGTGTGACCCTCATTAATAGCTCTGCAAGGTAGTTTTTGTCAGTCTCATTTCTGGAGGAAGAAACCCAGACCAGAGGGAGAGAATAACAGACCCAAGGTCACAGCAATGGGAAGTGACCGACTTGGGACTAGAATTTGCAACTCTTCTTTCTCCCACACCACCATTCCCTGGCTTCACCTCAAAACCACATCATCTCCTTGCAGGCAGTCAGGCAGCTCTAGGAGGTCACTGAAAGCATCCTGATTCCTGTTCCCCCTAATGTAGGAGTCTAGCTTGGTCCTTTCAGTGTCACTTTGAGCCCTGGCTCTCCCTGACTCTATTGCAAATGGAAAGAAGAAGGTCCGGGACAGCACTTAGCAGTTAATCAACAATAGCAATAATAACTAATATCGATAGTGCCCTTGCTCTGAACCATGCACTCGGCCAAGATCTGTACACATCTATCTCCATGTTCCACTTAACTCCCCCAAAATCCAGTGAAGTACTATGATTTCCCCAGTTTTGCAGGTAAAGAAACAGAGGCTTTAACAAGGTTAACACAATTTGCTTAAGGTTAAAAAAAATAACAGAACTTGGGAGACGTGAGAAATAGACCTCCCCACGACTATGTTTTGCCCTAAACAGATTCTATCAGAATGTTTTTGTATTCAGAATCCCATTTCCCTTCTCTTGGTCCTGGCCCTGTCTCTAAGGACAGAAATCTCAAAGCAAAGAGAAGCAAAGAAGACTGGAGACCCTGACACAAAAGTCCCAGGCTAGGTTCCGTTGTTATTGCTGTTGTTGTTCAAGCAGATGTCTGAGAGCTGTCAGCAGGAAGCCCACACTGAATGTGCTGAGCTTTAGAGAAAAAGTCTGCAGCTCCAGAGGCAAGAGCTCCCACACAGAGGTCGTAAATATTTGATGGGACCTTCCAGCCCTTCCTGACTCAGGTGACCCTGGTGACATTTCAGAACACCGGGCTGGAGACTATTAATGACTAAGAACGTAGAAGGAGGATGGAAAGCAGGCAGCTGAAATGCTCTGAGCTCCCAAAGGGCCCATGAAGGCAAATTCTGGAAGACTGGAAAAAGAAAAGACTCTTTTTCTAGGAACGAAGGCATAGTGCTAGCAAAACAGCCAGAAAATGTGTGCTTCCGGGCCCGTGACCTACCCCCTCCACACTGCTAGATGGTGAGCTCCCAAACAGCCAGCACCGCAGCTATCTTGTCCGCTGTTGGCTCCCTGGTCCCAGCAAATGCTGGGGCAAAGTAGATGTCCCCAAATATCAGATAAATGTTTGAATAGATGTCACTGACTCCACAGCCCAGACCCACTCCACCTCAACATGTCGCTGCACTAACTCTCAAAGCCCTGCATCCAAATCTCTACTCTGGAGAACTGCTTCCAGCTAACTCGGCTAACGAGGGCTCCCCACAGGAACAAAGCCACACACGGCTGCCCTATCACACCACACAGCAGCCCCGCGCAACCCGAATCCACGTGCAGCTGCCTTCATGTCAGACCTCCGCCGGCATCAGCCACCACGGAGTAGTGTTTTGAAAAGGAATGTGCAGATCTGAAGCAGAACACACACGGCCTCCGTGGAATTCGGATCCAGCATGGCAAGCCAGGAGCTTGAAACGGCTTCTCTACACTACATCCTAGCACAGAAACACTCAGGGCCCCTCTTCCTCCAGACACCACGCAAACTCTCCCATCAGACCTCTGCATTACACCCCTCCTCGGCTGCCGCAGAACTGCCTCAACGCTGTGCCAGTGAGTTTGAATTAATTATGGACTCAGCACTAGAGGAAACCCTGGCTTTGCGCAGGAGTTCACAGTTCCCTTCTGAGAACCTCGCTCCCCAGCAGCACATCCCAAACTGTAGACCTAGATTAGGGAACGGATGCTCAGCTGCCAATGACCCTTGACAGAAAGGCCTAGAGGAAACCAGAGTAGCCACTGGTGACCCCCTGGTGACCTTCCTGACCCTAGAATGCACATCAACTCAGGCCAGGGTGTTATTCCACGTTCTACAACTTGACAGCTGCCCACCCGCCATCCTAGTGACATCCCTGGAGTGACAACTTCTTAAATCTCCCCAAAGTTCCGATGTGAGCCATAGCTCTGTGTAGCCCCTCTATGCCCACCAGACCTTTCTCTTTTCTCATATTTTTCAGTCTCCATCTAGCTCTCCAAACTTTTCCCAGGTCTCTGGGGCCACGACAGCTCATGACTAGTGTCTTCCATCCCCAAGCAAGGCTGTGTGTCCCCGCGGTAGCCATTCTTGACTCCCAGACTCCAAACCCTTTGCTCCCTTGGGTGGCTCACTGGCAGTCTTGGCTGGAGACCGGAGTTGGCGCCACCTGCTCGGAGCGCCCCTCCGGACCCCTGCAAAAATCTCCAGACGGTTTGTGGCGGTCGTTCCCTTGCAGGACTGGCCTATTCTGGCAGGTGGAGGGCGGCGAGGCGCTGGTGCCTCGCCCAGAAGAGGCCCGGAGCGTGGACAGCGCACAGGGTGCTGAATCAGGCACGGGGGAGGCGGAGTGCCGGCCAGGGCGCAGGGCTGCGGAAGGACTACGGGGAGCGTGACTGGGGGGCCGCGGGCAGCGGGAGGAGGGCTGTGGGCGCGCGCAGCCGCGGCAGGGTCCCGAGCGCCTTTCCCGGGAGCGCGGACGGGAGGCGCGGCCCTTACCTGGCCGAAGGCGGAGCTGAGCATGGGGCGCAGCTGGTGGAGGAACGGGTCTGCCTCGGACGCGGCGGCTGGAGCTGAGTCCCCGCGACCCGGGGCTCGCAGCGAGCCCCGGAGGCCGAGCGCCGGGGACAGCCCCCGTTCCTCCCCATCCCGCCCGCGGGCCGGCGGCAGCGGCGACGGCGGCGAAGGTCGGGACGCCGCGGTCGGCAGCGCCTCCCGGGGCCTGCAGTGCGCCTGGGGGAGCCCGCGCCTGCTCCCCCGCGCGCCCTCCTCTCGCGGCGCCGGCCGGCACAGGGGCCTCCGCGAACTGGGGTCCCCGGACGGCGGCGGCGTGCCCGGGCCGGTGCCGGGCAGCCGGCGGCCGGGCAGCCCTGGCTCCCGGGCAGGGCCGTGGCGGGGAACCCGGCTGCCCCCGCTGGCCGCCGCCGCCTTCAGCAGCGATGTCTTGGACTCGCTTTTGGCGATGTGCGAGCTCATCGCGGCGGGGCCCGCGCTCGCATGGCCCGGCGGGGGCGGCGCGGTGCGGCGCGGCGCGGGGCCCCCGGCGGGCAGAGAGCGGGGCGCCCGGCGGGAGCCAAGCCCGAGGACGCGCTGGAGGCGGGCGCCGTCCCCCGGCCGCTTAAATGCGGCCCCGTCGCCGCCGCCCATGTGACAGCGCAGCCTCTACGCCCGGAGCCCCGAGCTTCCCGGCGGCTGGCGGTGCGGATCTGGGGGGGCTGCCGGCTGTCCCCGAAGAGCCCACCCCCGGCTCCTCGGCGGCCCAGGTACCGCCGCGCCCCGCCCCTTTCCCCGCCCCGCGCTCGAGGAGTCCCGCTTCCGGGCGGCCTCTGGCGGCGGAGGGGGCACTGCGGCGCGGAGCCGGGAGCGCTAGGGAAGGGGTTCGGCAAATGGCCCCAAAGATGCCCAGACCTTGGTAGGCGGCAGTGCCTCTTAACGCGCCCGGAGGCTCCCACAGTGACCCGGAACCGCTGGAACTTCCAGAAATGCAGGCGGGGTGCACTCCCCAGGGGGTACAACTTTGGAAACGAGGAGAGAGAGGTGCCATGAACTGGAGACCCAAGAAGGGTGAAGGCACTCCAGGACAGCACTGTGTAAACAGACACGGGAGCCAGAATGGCGTGGAAGGACACCGCTGGAAGGAGCGTCTATGGGGCGCTTCATCCACTCCAGTACCACGGAGTGTGACCAGGATGACCCTGGTAAATCAGCCAGAGAGTTTTCAGTTGTCAAAGCAGAAGAGAAGCCAGGTGGCATCAGTGTAACCTGGACTTTGCAGGGCCTGGTGATGATGAAATCTCAGGTAGGAGCCATTTGCTACCCCTCCAGCTGTTGCCCCCCTCCCCCCTGCCTTCGTGTCTTTCCAGATGTTAGAGAAATTCCTGCTCTTGGTGGGCAGCCAGGGAGTCACAAAGGCCTGGTTTGAATCTCAGATCCCAGCTCTGCCACTTACCATCTGGGTAACTTGGACAAGTGTCATCAACCTCTTGGACCTTGTTTGTTTTTTTTTTCCCCCTCTCTCTCTTCTCTAAAATGCAGGTAAATGATCATAACCAACTCCTCGGTAACATCCAATGATGCCATGCACATAAAAGGCCTGGCCGAGGGCTTAGAATAGGGCCCACGTGCAGTTAACCTAGTTCCCTTCCCTCTACACCTTATGAAGCCCCATCTCCCACTCTTGTTTAGTAATGGGATACTGGAGATTTGAAGGGAAGGGGTGGGATGGGAACCTCCCAGGATCTCCCTGTTCTGGTCTCTGGCCCTGATGCCATCCATGCATGAGAATTGGGCACATCTGATCACTGCTTAGCCTCAAGAGAAGGATAGATGGACAGACTACCAATATGTTTCACTTCACTCATGCCAAGGGTTCACCCTACTCTGCACTGCCTGCTTCTTTGACATACCCATGTGCAAGGAATTAAGAAAAAAACAAACAGAATGGGCAGGAAAAAGTAACAGCCAGAGGCCAAAGTGAACAAGGAAAGTGTGGCAAATTGTTCCCCAGCTCACCTATGAGGGACTGAATTGGCATATCAAAGCCACTCAGGTTCCTAAAGCACAAATACTGAGGCGAGCTGGGGTCCAGCAGCCCAGGAGCCTCACTGTATCATCCACTCAGATATGAAGGGCATAAAGGGCCCACGCTCTCACAGTTTGGGACCAATGTCTCACCTGTTCCAGCCCTCGGAATAATCGGTGTTCAGCAGGATTAACAGCAAGTGCACACTCTGCATAAATCACAGGAGATAAAATACCTTATCAGGGTCCCTTAGTTGCTGATGAGAGTCAACGAAGGGTATTTGGAATCCCTGCTGTGCCGCTCTTGGTCATCTTTCCGAAATTCCCGAATTTGCTGGCCAACACCTCTGTCCACAACCGATTTCTGGAAAAGTGAGGGACCTGGTTGCATCACCTATGATATTAGAGTAAATAAAAGCAATTAAGATTATGTTCATGGAGCCAATGCATAAAACACTTGCACTCAGATCCTGGGGAATCCTGGATATATGCCAAGGTTCCATTTCATTTGTAAAATTTGCTGATTTGTTCGTTCACTTAAAGATTTCTAGAACCGGGCACTGTGTTAGGCACCTGATATACCAAGATTCATCCACGTATTCAACAAACACTTGAGTGCCTGTTATTTGCCGGGCACTGTTCTCGATATCAGAGACATGGTGCTAAACAAAACAGTCTCTATCCTCAGTGACAAGTGAACCATAGAAATGCATGGAAAGTTGATGGTGACACACTGGTGGCATTTAGTGCTGTGAAAAGAAATAAAGCAGGTAGGAGAGAAGGGCTTAATGGAGGAGGTTCTCTTGGACAGTGATTACGGGGGACCTCTCTGAGGTGGGGACATTTGAGCAGGGACCACAAGGAAGTAAGGGAGCAAGCCACGTATATACCCAGGGGAAGAGCTTTCCTGGCAGAGGGGAGATGATTCAAAAGTCCCAGGAAGAGAACAGCTTGGCATGTTCGAGAAGAAGCAAAGAGGCAAATGGAGCTGGAGTGAACAAGGGGGAGGGTGGTACAGGTGAAATTAGAGAGAAAGGGCCAGACAGCCAAGGACTTTGGGTTTTTTCTAAGTGTGAAGGGAAGCCAGCAGGCCTGCAGGCTTGTGGTAGAGGAGTGGCATGTGGTTGTTTACATTGTTAAAGGATCATTGGCTGCTTCGTGGCAGGTCCCCTGTTGGACGGCAGTCTGGCAACATGGATCCAGTCAGGTGCTGTCATGCGGAACAGGTGGGAGAAGGTGGCAGTTTAGCTAGAATGATTGGAGGCAAGGGGTGAGCAGCGGTCAGGTTTGGGAGATATTTAAAGAATGACGGTAAGATTCAGTCCCTGCTCTCAAGGAATTCACAGGAAAATCAAGAGAGAATGAAAGCCACTATAATGTAATGGGAAACAGGCAATAAGGGAAAGACAGGCTGGGTTGAGCAGCACCTTCAGGGGGGTTGGGGAAGGCGTTGAAGAAGGTGACATTTGAGCCGTGTTTGGAGAAGTGAAATTCCACCAGATGTAAAAGGAAGGTCATTGCAGGCAGGGGGAACAGCTTACGTGAAGCCTTGGGAGCATGAGGCTGCACGGTGTGTTTTGGAATCATTCGGCGGGTGGGGGGGAGGGTGGGGGACGAGGAAGATAGCCCAGAAAAGTGGTTGGAACAAGACTGGGAAGGAATTTGAATGTGACATCATTCAGGAGCAAGTCCTTTATTCTATCAACAGTAGAGAGGCCTGGAAGGCTTTACAAGTAGGTACCAGACACAGGCAGAACTGTGTTCTGATGCATTATGGAGTAGACTGGAAGGACCTTAGGAAATGTGGTTCATTCATTTCACAAAAATGAGCAAGTGCCCACCATGTACACTATGCATCAGGAAGAGAGCAGTAAACAAATGACCATCCTGCCTTTCTTTATGGATTTTAGGTCTGGTGGGGAGGTAATAAGAACTAAATGTAGCGGGGCGCCTGGGTGGCTCAGTCGGTTGAGCATCCAACTTCGGCTCAGGTCATGATCTCACAGTTTGTGAGTTCGAGCCCCACATCGGGCTCTGTACTGACAGCTCAGAGCCTGGAGCCTGCTTTGGGTTCTGTCTCTCTCTCTCTCTCTCTCTCTCTCTCTCTCTCTCTCTCTGCCATTCCCTGCTCACACTCTGTCTCTCTCTCAAATAAACATAAAAATAAAAGAGGACTAAATGTAGAGGCTTGGTCAGATTCAGGAAATATTTCAGAAGTACCATCGTAAAGACAGGGAAAGTTCTGCATGTGGAAAATGAGAATGGCTTGGCTTTCTGATTGTGAGATATAATGGGAATATAGTTACTGCAAAGGATCCTGCCATGTAGAAATAATTTTTAAATAATCCATATGGATTATATATATACATATATACCCTTTATAGCTTTAAGAGCATTTCCTCATAAAATTTCTCACTTGCCCTTAAGTGTTTTACAGATTGTAATTATTAAATAATTATATGTTGTAATATTATTTGACTCTATAGCCCTTGGCCAAAGTTCTGCAAAAGGATAGCTGCTTTGGAGCACTGGAAAAACATCCTAGCATACGAGGGCAGTTAAATAAGAGATAATACGTCCGAGACCATGGCACCAGTCTAGAGAGAAAAGTGTGTGTAGCTGTCTGTATGTCTTAATTTCTAAGAGAATCCATTCAGAAGGAGTGAGGCAGGGTGAAAGGCAAAATTCTTTTCTTTTTTTAGTTTTTTAACGTTTATTTATTTCTGAGAGAGCACAAGCAGGGAGGGGCAGAGAGAGAGGGAGACACAGAATCTGAAGCAGTCTCTAGGCTCTGAGCTGTCAGCACAGAGCCCAATGTGGGGCTCGAACTCATGAACTGTGAGATCATGACCTGAGCTCAAGTCGGTCGCTGAACCAACTGAGCCACCCAGGCGCCCCAGGGCAAAATTCTTAAAAATGTACCTGGGTCTCTCTTTTAACACCTGTCACTCTGATAACGTCATGTCCCTGTAGCAAACTCCTCTAAAAAAAATGTACTTTCCTGACCAGGACGGTGTGTCATATTTAGAGTCTAGAAAAAGGCTGTGGAGCCTTTGCACAGTGGTGCTTAAATTAATTCTCCATGACGTTTCCCGCCTAGCTCACTCCTTTCTGCTGTTTTCAGAATCAGATTCTGCACTTAATCTCTCCCTTGTTTTCAGATGACAAAATCTCTCTGTTAGGTTTCAGAAAGCTGGGATTACAAAATGTTCTTATGGCTTTAAGTCCTCTGTGGTGATTGGAGAACTCAGGAAAGGATTGGATGAGATTTTGGTTTTTGAGGGTTTTTTTTTTTTTGGTGGGGAAGGGGCAGTCAGTGGACTGAATAGGGGATTCCTTTGTGGAAATCTGCCTTTGGACCCAAATGTTCATCCCTTAAGAGGATTCCAAGATTTTTAAAATAAAATGAAAAGAGATGTGGGTTACAGGCATATATGCATGTGCCAAAACCGCACTGTGCATGGAAGACTGCTCCGTGTACACATTGGAACTCAATAAAAAGATAAATCAGACAAGCAAGACAGGCAGAGCAAAAATAATACCGACAAATAGAACCAACCACTGGACTGTCTTAGGGATGTGAGTTATGATTTTTCAAAATAATAGCAGCTAAACTCAGTCAGTAAGAGCCTCTGACGTGAGGCCAAGGTTGTCACGAGCTGATTCCTATGTAGGCCATTTGCTCGCCACGGTTTTGTGGGGGCAGTTGGTACCACTCATCCTACTAGCAAGTTCTGTATTTGTTTCCTGATTTCAAGGGCAAAGGAGAGAGAAAGTATAGAGCAGGGAAATTCGGTCCCCTATGGATGACTGGTGAGGAGTTACCATCTTTTTTGTCATTATTATTGAAGCACAGCTGACACCCTATGTTACAGTAGTTTCAGGTGTACGACATAGGGATTTGACGACTCTACACGTTGTGCGGGGCTCATCACCAGTGTAGCTGCCATCTGTCACCAGACAATGTCATGACAGTACCACTGACTGTATTCCCTGTGCTGTGACTTAACTCATTCCACAACTGGTTACCATCTTCTTCTAAGAACAGCATATCTGATCTCCAGATGTTAGAACATATCATCACCATCAGTCTCATTCAGAATGCTCCTCGCTTTCCTTCTTTTTTTTTTTTTTTTAATGTTTGAGAGAGAGAGAGAGCGAGCGCGAGTTGGGGAGGGAGACACAGAATGTGAAGCAGGCTCCAGCCTCTGAGCTGTCAGCACAGAGCCTGACGCGGGGCTCGAACCCACAGACCGTTGGATCATGACCTGAGCTGAAGTCGGACGCTCAACCGACTGAGCCACCCAGGCCCCCCTCACTTTCCTTCCTTAATCCAGAGCAGTTCTTAGCCTCTCTGAGATCTTGATTGGATGCAGGAGTGATCACTCCGCACTCCCACCCTCAATGCCTTATTCCTTTAATACAATACCACACACCCCTACACTCAATTGGTGGAGATATATACCATCAGTATACAACACACTGGAAGTTACCATTACATCCGTGCAGTTTCCATTAGCTGAAATGCAACCCGTGTTCGGGTGACCTAACAACACTCCAACCACATGGCCTCCTTTATTATCTGTCTCTCCCACTAGACTGTATGTTCCATGAAAGCAGAGACAGGCCTGATTTCCTCACTCCAGGATATCCAGCACTTAGCACAGTAACTGCCACATTACAGGTGTTCACCTAATACTTAGTGAAGGAGTAACAAATCAAAAGAAGCAACGCATTGCTGTTTTTATAGAGATGAGTCTCCTGTGCTTGGACTCAGCGGAGGGGGTGGAAATGGAATTGAAACATGATTCTGCAAGGTTTGCTTTTCCCTTTCAGACAGATCATTTCTGTTTTCCTATATAGAACCTGGATCCTGAGTGACCAGCCAGCACAAAAGTACATGTGACCTTTAAGGACCCGGCATGTTTTTGCCACAGGCAGGAGGGTTCTATGTTTTAATTGCCTGGAGGTTTCATCCAAAATCAGAGTCAGCCAACAGTGCAGTCTGTGAGCAGGGCGGTTACATCTGTGGCACTTGGAATTGTGCCCGGTCCCACACCGAGCAGACCTCCCCGGACCGCAAGGTTGGAAACAATGTGGGTTCAGCAAAGAAGGCTCACCTTGCTGCGGGGAATGGTCGGGCTACTCATAAAATTACCTGAAGTAAGACCCTCTCAACAGACTTAAGTATGAGCAGAGGGATAGGAAGCACTGGGAGCTCACAGATGGAACTATTTACCAACTCATGTGGAAGTATTTCGGTATTTTAACAATTGAAAGGCACCACCAGCACCCATCAGCTGATTTCTGGTCCTGAGCATCAGCAGAACCATCCCCACCACAGGATGTCTGAGCAGCCGCCTGCCTTCTCGGAAGCTGCCGTTTCCCAGTTTGCAGATGAGATGTACAGGCAACATCTTTGCCCGGACATCTAAACATCACGGTTCTGGCCGGCAGGACCTTGACGGGAGGCCCCTCGCCTTACAGAGTTCTGAGATAATTTTCCTTTAGCGAGGCTGACATCACTGACCTAAAGGTGGGTTCTAGGCAACTGCCCTATCTGGAGAACAATCATTCCTGCTGGTAAATGAGTCACTGGGAGAGAGAGAAATTGAGACACCTTATGAAGCAGAGCTCTGCTCCCCCAGAACTGACACAGCCCCGTCCTGTCCCCGGGCTATGTGTAACCCAGCAACAAAGATATATACCGGGACCAGGCTGGATGAGGAAGGTCTGAAGCTAAAACCCCAAAGACGCTCAGCCTTTAATGGAGAAGGGCTTTTAGAAAAGATCTGGCAAATTCTCTGCCCTTTCAACTTCACTTTCTGTTCTCTTTTTATCTGCTTTCAGCATTTCCAATTAATCTTGGAATGAGAGCCCAAGGCAAGAAGCCAGTGGTGCCTGAGGAATGCTAAAGAGCAAACCGATCCAGGGAAACAAATGCCAGCAAGGGACCCCACAGCAAAGAGACAGACACTGTGAGCATCTCTCCCGTTACCATGAGGCTTGCGAGGCGTGTGCGCGGGTCTCCGCATTGGCACCATCTGCCAATTCCTCAGGAGGACAGAACAAACCAGCGAGGCATGAAGATTAGATTATGTAACGCTTGAGGATTGCTGTTTTCAAAGAGGAAACAAATGGAACGAATTGATTTGCTTGTCAGAGTCATGTCACTAAAGGAGACCCGTTCCCTCCTCCTCTGAGAGGACCTCATTAAAGAGGGACACGATTTCACAGATTCAGACCATGTGAGACCACAATTGACTCCATTCATAAGAGCAAGTCTAATTTCCAGAGTTGCACTGATAAATCCCACTCTGCTTGCCTGAAAAATGACTATTCAGCTACCTCCTAGGTACCAACACGGCAAGGAATTTAACTGTTGCCAGTGGCCAGCCACAAGATTCAGAACCTTTGAGCTTTGCCTGAACTGAACTCACTTGCTTCTGGGGGAGCAGTACCTAATTTTGAGACCGGTGGGGTCGTGTTTACTATTCAGAGCTCTAGACAGGTGCTTTGATAGAGTGGGGATGTGTTCTTAAAAATACACGCGTCAGTAACATTGTATGGTGACAGATGGTAAAACTCCACTCATCTTGGAGAGCACTGAGTAATGTATAGAATTGTTGAATCACTATGCGGTTGCACCTAAAACTAATATAACATTGCATATCAACTATACTTTGATAATAATTTCTTTTAAATACATGCATCGAGAAGGAAAATTCATTGCATGTCTAGGATTCTTTTGCCATGGCTGGGCTTCTCTCAAAATGCCCAGCACAGTACTTTTTTATAGTATGGTCAGTAGAAGAATGAATGAATGAATGACCCTGAACTTACTGCCATAGGTGCCATTCCCAAAGGTTTCATTTTCTTACTAAAATACCAAGATTTAAACGTCAAGTCTTCACTCAACAAGGAAATGAAGTCTTCTATAACAGGTATTTTCCAATTGCCCCTTCAGGTCCACTTTTCTACCCCTCCTACATCAACTCACTCCTTAGTCCTCTTAGCTTCCAGCCAATGGGAGGCAGCAGCAGAGGCGTGGAGGGCAGAAGGAGGGTGAGGTCAAAGTATTTATTCCCCCAGTTCCCTCCCTGCCAGATCACCACGGGTTGGTTGTGCTATTGATAATAGCTCACCACCGCTCCTTCTCAAGGTGGTCCTCTCTTCCTGGGTTCTGTCATTTCTCCCTCCTTTGAACTTCCAGATCTAGAGATGATAAAGACTGGGGCGCCTGGGTGGCTCAGTGGGTTAAGCGTCCGACTCTTGCTGTTGGCTTCAGGTCAAGATCTCTTGGTTTTGGTCTTGTGGGTTTGAGCCCTGTGTCAGTGCGGAGCCCGCTTGGGATTCTCTGTCTCCCTCTCTCTCTGCCCTCCCCCACACGTGCCATCTCTGTCTCTCTCAAAATAAGTAAACAAATTTTTTAAAAAATGACAAAGACCCCAGCTATTACGAGCCTCTTGGATACTGCACTATCCTTATGGTTTCCCTACACCTTACCAACCCTTGCATATAGTGTCTCTATTAAATCCTCCCCTAATTATCTATTTTGAGTGTGCCATCTGTTTCTTATGCAGACCCTGACTGATACACCTACCACATGTGTCAGCCTGTTCTAGGCCCTGCACCGCAGTGTTTTTAAAAAAGTAGCAAAATTAATAATACGATATGCTACTACTTTGTACTTATTCTCAATGTTCACCTTCTCACAAGGCTATAATAACAACTTAAAGATAAAACCTAATTCCTCTTTACAACATAATTGTGCAGTAGAGTTTGTATGAGCTAAATATAATTCGGAGAACAAGCTTTTTCGTGTCATCAAAATTCATGTTAACAACTATAAAGGGAGAACTGCAGAACTGATGCCCTTGAGATTTAACAGAAAACATATTCCAGTATTGAAATCAATCACACAGATATTCAAAAGCCTACTAGGTGGCCAGAAAGGTGCTGATCTTAGTGAGAAACAACACAGACGTGGGCTCTTACTTCATGCAATTTGTTCTTGTTTCACACGCTAAACATACTCCTAAAAAGTTGAATACCAATTGTATTTCCATAAATCAAAAAATAGTTGTATGATCATGGTGAGCGTATTCTTCAAATAATAATTTGGTAAAATAATCACCCTTTGATCTTTTGAACAGATTTTTTGTCCATCCAGAGTACTTCAAAAGAAATTTATCTTTGGTCTGTAGGGAAGATTGGTCTCCTTCCGTGCTCCTGGAATAGGAAAAATTGTGGAATAGAATTTAGAGGGAAGATAAGGGAAGTACCATTTATAGACCACATATAGAATGCCAGGAAGTTTGCATCTGTTAGCATATTTAATCCTGGAGGTATATACGTGTTCCATTGTTCCCTTATTTTCTACTTCTAAAAAAAAAAAAAATTAGAATGGCAGGTATGAATTCAAAATCCATTTTTTTTTAACAAGAAAGCAAAGCAAAAACATTCAATGCAGGACTCTAAAGATCATATTACTCCTCAGCTTCGCTGGCTTCCCACTGCTTAGGATCAAGTCCAAAATTCTTTACACTGTCACTGCTCCCGCCTCAGTTCTCTCCACCAGCCAGGCTTCTTCCCACTTGAAGGCCTTTGACCTCTGTTCCTACATCTGTCTGCAACCTCTTCTTCTCCCTTCTTTTCCAGGCTAACTCATACTCATCCCTCTGGTTTCTGCTCAGTTTACACTTCCCAGGGAATGTCTGTCTCCCCAGCTGGGCCTATGTCACTGCATCCCTAGTGCCAAACACCAGAGAAGGGCTGAACGCTCATTTGTGCCCCGTCGCAACGAATGGGGAAGGGTTGCCCAGCGGGGCTGCCCAGCCTCATGGGGGCCAGATCTACCATTTCCCTAGGAGGGGGTTGCCTTCGCCCCAGGGGCCTGCCAAAGCCTCCCTCAAAAACGGAAAGGCCAAAAGAACCTCCTTTGAGGTTCAAGAAGGTCTTAGCTTTCTCTCTGCCCATCAAGCGGACCTACAGTCGCTCCAGGACCCTCTAGCTGAGGTGAGAATAAAACGGCCCCACTTATCCCAACAGGGTCATGACCTTCCTCCCACCTCACAACTGCCCACTTGTATCAGCCACGTGATGCAGAAGCTGTGCATGTGCCCGAGAAGTGTTCCTCACGGGATCTCTCTTCCCTAGCCCAGATGTTGGGGAATTTCAACCTGGCCCGCTTGAGGGCTGGCAGAATTAGGAGAGGGGTTTGCGAGGTCACTTGGGAGGCCAAGGCGGGGTTGGGTTGCATTGGGCATCGCCCAGTAGCAGGCACTGGGCTAAAATATCTCACTGAATACTCCCAATGCCTTTGTGTAGTGTAGGGATTGATATGTCCGTTTTACAGATGGAGAAACGGAAGCTCGTGTGGCAAAAACCAGGGACTTGTCTAATGACAATCTTTGGATCTGAACTCCATTTTCTGTCTCCCAGACACCAAGTCTTCTTATGTCCTTGATCATCCTTCAACAGTAAAGGGAGGGATGCCCTCTCTCCTTCCCTGTTGAACCTCAGGGGTTCATGTCCTGGCTGTGTGACTTTGGGCAAGTCATGTCACCGCTGAGCCTCAGTTTCATCATCTGTAAGATGACAGTATTGCCCTCTGGCCATTACTTATGAAAATTAACTTTTTTTAAGGTTATTTATTTATGTTGAGAGAGTGCACGCAACACCAAGGGAGGGGCAAGGGGGGGGGAGAGAGGGAGAGGGAGAGGGAGAGGGAGAGGGAGAGGGAGAGGGAGAGGGAGAGGGAGAGGGAGAGGGAGAGGGAGAGGGAGAGAGAGAGAGAGAGAGACTCCCAAGCAGACTCTGAGCTGTCAGCACAGAGCCTGATATGGGCTTTAACTCACAAACCTGGGGATCGTGACCTGAGCCGAAGTCAAGAGTCCAGCGCTTAACTGACTGAGCCACCTGGGTGCCCTGAAAATTAACTTTTCTAGAAAAAAATTTGGTCATGCCTACCAGATGCCAGGTACTGCACTAGGTAGGCCTGGGGTGTACCAAAGCAGAAGAGATCATGTCATTAAAAGATAGTGTATAATAGGAGATGCTAATAAATTCCAAAGCCCATCAAGAATATATACAGGAGGTTACATAATGGCAAGTGTCATGAAAAAAATTGAGCAGGGAAATGGAATAAGGAATGTATTGCATGGGCACAGGTTTAAGTAGAATGGTCAGGGAAGGCCTCATGAGCAGTTGGCATTTGAGCCAAGACCTGAGGAGCTGAGGGAGGAAGACCTGCCAGAGATTATTCTAGAAACCTGGGAGAGTTTGGACCCATCTCCCATTAAGAACAGATGAGATCTAAAAATGGGCCTGGCATCCCCATTGAAGCTTGCAGTTCTGTGGGCTTCCCTCATTGGAAGGTGGGAAGCTCTACTGTGGGTTTCTCACAGCTGGTCCTGGGGAAGTGGAAACAGCCTGTTACAGGTATAGGGATTCACAGTCAACAAGCCTCTTCCTTGCATCTCCAGAGAAGCAGGTGTTTCTATCAGTTGACTCAAGAAGGGTCTGCCATGCCCTTGGAAATTTCTACTTTCTGCTCCATTGAAACCAAAAAGAAGCAGGAAGACAGGATTAGGACCTGTGCTGACATTTTTCTGGAATGTCCTATCTCAGCCGGGTTCCCAAATACATGTTGAGGCTCATTCACACAAAGGCATCTGCTCAGAACCCCTAACAGATACAAGAGTGCTGGCACACACCCGCTCCCAGGCTTGAACACTTTGCACGGAAAAGTCGAGTCTGGGAGAAAAATATCAAGCCAGGCCTTGGGCAGCTCTCCTTTTAGCAAGTATTCTGAAAAGAATCCTCAGGAGCCAGGCTGAAGGGATAGAGCCCTAGGACTGTCCAAACGGGAGGCCACTGAGTCCAATAGACCGAGGCCCAGAGAGGTGAAGTTAGCTGCCCAAGCTCACCCAGCAAGTCCAAGAAAATCTCAGTGAACTCATGCAGTCAACAAAAATGTTTTGAGCACTATATATGCACCGGGCACTGTTCCTGACACTAGGTGTGAGGCAGCGATCAAAACAGACAACAATTCCTACCCTCTGCAATGGACATTCTGATAGAACGAGAGAGACAATGAAAGGATAAACTAGTAATACATGTAGTATGTTAGATAATGGAACTGTCATGGAGAAAAAACATGAGCAGAGAAACAATAAGGAATGTATTGCACGGGCTCAGTTTTTTTTTTTAATTCTTTTCTTAATGTTTATTCATTTTTGAGAGATGGAGAGAGACAGAGCATGAGTTGGGGAGGGGCAGAGAGAAAGGGAGACACAGAATCCGAAGCAGGTTCCAGTCTCCGAGCTGTCAGCACAGAGCCCGACGCGGGGCTTGAACCCACAGGCTGTGAGATCATGACCTGAGCTGAAGTCGGATGCTCAACCGACTGAGCTACCCAAGCGCCCCTGGGCTCAGTTTTAAATAGAATGGTCAGGGAAGGCCTCACAAGAAGTTGGCATTTAAGCAAAGACCTGAAGGGGCGCCTGGGTGGCTCAGTCGGTTAAGCGGCCGTCTTCGGCTCAGGTCATGATCTCGCGGTCTGTGAATTCGAGCCCCGCGTCGGGCTCTGTGCTGACCGCTCAGAGCCTGCAGCCTGTTTCGGATTCTGTGTCTCTCTCTCTCTGACCCTCCCCCGTTCATGCTCTGTCTCTCTCTGTCTCAAAAATAAATAAACATTAAAAATAATTTAAAAAAAAAAAAAAAAAAAAGGCCTGAAGGAGGTGAGGGAGGGAGACACGCTGGTCTCTGGGGGAAGAGCGTCCCAAAAGGAGGAAAGAGAGTGGTGGCCCCAAGGCAGGAACATACCTAGTGTGTTCCTAGGAGCAGCAAAGAGGCTTCTGGAGTGAAGTAAGTGTGAGAGAGGGTAGGAAGTCAGAGGAAGCAGGATCCAGATGGTGTCTGAGCTTTGTAGGCCACTAGGAGGACTTTAGCTTTTACTCCGGATGAAAAACCACTGGAGAGTCTGGGGCAGAGAAATGACACGATCTGACCCAATAAAAAAGCCTAGAGCTGCTGCTCTTCATTCACTCACTCAGCCATGTCCTAGGTGCCAGGCACTCTGCTGATGACAAGCCGGACAGCCCCAGAGTGAGCCACGGGGCACCTGCGTGTGCATTTTGTGCTGACTAGAGAGTCCAGAGCAAAGAGAAAGGAGGCTCAGCTGGTGGCCTTCCCCCCACCACTTGCCTTCCCCGCCTGGCCCTGCAGCCTGGGCAGAGGGGCCCCAGGTAGCTGCAAGGCTCCATGCTCCAGAGGCTGCTAGAACCTGCGGGTTATAAATAGCATCTCCTGCGCTGCGAATCGAGCTGCTCTGAGTGAGTCAGAAGCTTGGAGCCACAGCCCCTCAAACTGCAACATCACTCCCTAACCCCACCACCCCCCCACCCGGCTCCCTCACTGGCCTCTTCGTCAAGGCCAGGCCTCTGCTTCTCACCAGGACCCCCTCTGACCCTGTCACTCCCCACTTACCCCAGGTTGTACCTCCTGGAGCACTAGGAAGCCCACTGGTTCCTTAGTTCCGAGGGGCAGGATCGCATGATGTTGAAACACCCAAGATCTGGAGCCCACCTGGATTCCAGGCCCAGCGCTCTCTTTTCTGACTGTGTGACCTTAGGCAAGTCACTTCCCCCTTGGGCGCCCCATTTTCCTCATCCATAGTAATAATAGAATTATGATAATAATAGGATATTATGGTAGTATGATGACGCTAATCATGATAGTACTCACTTTGTGGAAGTAGTATGGGGATTCACCAAGATACCCCACCTAGAGCGCTTCGCCCAGAAGCTGGCATACAGTAGCTCTTCAGTTAATGGAATGATAGTCCCTGTGCTCAACTAGATTGGAATCCAGAGAAAGGTAACGATAAGTAAGAAAATGGCAGCTTCAGTCATTCTGCGGCGTATCTACCGTGTGTTTGAAGGTCGGTTCCTGACTTATGTTGCAGGATCCCTCATACTCGTAACCGAGCACGTTGCACCATCTCCATCTCACGGAGGAAGGAACTGAGACCCAGAGAGAGAGCTGTGTGACTGTCCAAGCCGCACGGTGCCGATGCCAGGTGAGGCGGAATCTGGTGTCAGCAGAAAGGCATAGCCTGGTGAGGGCGGGGGGAGGGGGGTGTGGTGGGTGCAGGTGGCCACGTGTTCCTAGCCCACCCCATATCTGCATACCGCTGTTGGGGGGGGGAGGGGAGCAGGCAGGTGGGGGTGCAAAATATCTCTGCTTCCTCTGACATCCCTTCCGCTTTCTTGAGCTGAGAAGCTCTCTGCCACCCCACCCCCCAAAGCTTAGACTAGCTCTCCTCTGGGTGATATTGAGTGAAACTCTCTCTACTAACAGCTTCGCCAAAGATCTGTCTGTTTAATAATTTTTATACGTCACACACATTGTTTAAAGAGGAAGGTGATAGTGGGGCACCTGGATGGCTCAGTCAGTTAAGCGTGTGGCTCTTGATCACTCAGGTCACGATCCCATGATTCGTGAGATCGAGCCCCCGTGTCAGCAGGGCTGTTAGTGCAGAGCCTCCTTGGGATTCTGTCTCTCCCTCTCTCTCTCTGCCCCTCCCTTGCTCTCTCTCTCTTTCAAAATAAGTAAATAAACTTAAAAAAAAAAAAAAAGACGAAGGGGACAGTGATAATTTGGCTTCATTGACACCCCCACTTTGATCCTACAGGATTGTGTCTGGTCACCCCCCCCCCCCCCCCGGCAAATCCCAGGTTCCAGAGACATCCCTGTAAGTCCCTTCTTCCTCCATGCTGAAAGCCTTGTAAAGTAGTAGAAAGGGCATGCATTTGGGAGTCAGACAAATCTGGGCTCCCTTCTGGCTCTGTCATTCCCTGCTGTGTGAGCTCAAGCAAGTCACTTTACCTCTCTGAGCCTCATTCACTTATCCATTCATTCAGCAAATGCATACCCAGCAACGTCAACCTTGCCCCAGGCTCTGCTGTGGCTCCTGGTGCTGGAGCCGTGGATGAGAGAGACAGAACCTCTGTCTTTCTTCATGGGGGCTTTCGTTCTGGCCGAGTAGAGGAGAGGCATAAGCAAACGATTTCAGAAGTGATGTGTGAATGAAGACAATGAAACCAGGCAATGCACTCATAACTGAGGTGGGGGCGAGGGTGAGCTCTCTCTCTCTCATCAGATAAGGTGGTCAGGGAAGCGGTGATGGCGATTCTTCTGAATAATGAGAAGGAGCCGGCTGGGAGACCTCAAGGCAGAGGGGAGAGGAGGCATATGGGCCTCAGGAAGGGAGTGGGTTTTGTGTCAGAGCCGGCATGGTGGGAGTGAAGTGAGCCAGGGGGACAGGGTGAGGAGATGAGGTCAGAGAGGTAGGCAGGGGCTAGATCACAGAGCGCCTAATGACGAGCATCCCAAGTTTGTGCACTTGTGCGCATTTGGTGAGATGATGCATCATCTACACAGGGCCTGGCATACAGTGGGTGCTCGATACGCAGTAACTGTTATGATTCGGAGCCTTCCTTGTCTTCCTCCACCGCCCAGGGACCCTCGTGTCCCTCCCCTGCCTCTCAACCCCCTTGACCCCACCGGCTCTCCCTGGTCCCAGGAAAAGGACAAGGACACTGGCAAGCATCATAGCAGGAAGGAGAAAGTAGTCCCCACCCTCCCTCACCCCTTCCCCCTCCAAACCCTCCCACTGCAGCCCAGTGATTTTCCTGCCTCTCACAGGCGATTTTATTAAACATCTCGAAAAAATATTCTCTCACTCCCTCTCTCTTTATTTATAAAAATCAACTTAACACCCTGCTCCTTTGTTCTATTTGGAAACTGGAACAGCCTGGTTTATATTTAGCCGAAATCCTGCTCCTTTCCCCACAGACTCCAACACAGCCCAAAGAGCTAGAGGGGCTAAGGAAGGAGAAGAGGGGAGGCTGGGGGAGGAAAGGGTGCCGCAAAGGACAGAAGGGTCCCCCAGAGGCCCGGGGCTCGGCTAAGTCCAAAGGACCCGGAAGGGTAAGATCTGAAGAGTCCTTTCCAGGATTTGGGGTGCCCCAAGTCCAGGCTTGCCCACTCTCTAGTCCCATCCAGATGTCCCCAGAAGAAGAAAGACAGGGGAGATAGAATACAGAGAAGAGAAACCCCCAACCCCAATCTGGAACCAGGCTTGGAAAGGCAGTCAGTACAAGGCAGTCATTAGGGGTGTGAGTCCTGGTTCAAAGCCAAACTCTCCTCTGCCCCTCACTAGCTGCCTGCTCCTGGGGAAATTAACGTGTTCATTAGAGTGTGTGTGACACATACTATGTGCTTGATAAATGATAGTTATTGTTATTAATCACTGTTGGCTCAAGGAAACTGTTCATCTCCTCAAACTTCAAGGCTCCGCTCAAAAGCCGCTTCCTCCATGAAGCCTTCCCAGATTAAAACCTATCTGGTCAGCTAAGAGCAGTGGGCTAGACACTGGGGCTATGGAGAGGAATGAGCAGGAACATATGGGGCCTCCAATGTGATCAGAAATGGACAGAGAACATACCACGTTCCAGAAGAGACTTTAGCTCCACTTGGGCAAGGCCAATTCTCCTTTGTTCTCTGCTGTATCTGTAGAGCTAAAGACAGCACCTGGCACGTGGAAAGACAGCATCAAATAGTGGTTAAGAATATATCTGGGTAGGGGCGCCTGGGTGGCTCAATTAGGCATCCGGCTCTTGATTTTGACTCAGGTCATGATCTCACAGTTCATGGGTTCAAACCTCACCTAGGGCTCTGAGCTGACAATGCAGAGCCTGCTTGGAATTCTCTCTCTCTCTCCCTCTCTCTCTGCCCCTCCCATGCTCACCCTATCAAAATAAATAAATGAACTTAAAAAAAAAGAATATATCTGGGTAAAGAAATTGTGTTATGTCCATACAATGAAATACTATTCCTCCATAAAAAGGAATAAAGTACTTAACACATGCTATAGTGTTAATCAACCTCAAAAACGTTATGCTAAGTGAAAGAAGCCAGATGTGTAAGGTCACATACTGCACAACTCCATTTATATGAAGCATCCAGAATAGGTAAATCCATAGAGAAAGAATGCAAATTGATGGCTGCCAGGAGCTGTGAGGGAGAATGGGAAGTAACTTCTTAATGGGGTGCAAGGTCTCCTTTTGGGGTGATAAAAGGTGTTTTTGGAACTGGATAGAGGTGGTGGCTGTGCAATGCCACTGAATTGTTCATTTTAAAAATGGTTAATTCTGGGGTGCCTGGGTGGCTCAGTTGGTTAAGTGTCCGACTCTTGGTTTTGGTTCAGGGCTGAGATCATGATCTCATGGTTCGTGAGATCGAGCCCCTCATCGGGCTCTGCGCTGACAGCACAGAGCCTGCTTAGGATTCCCTCTCTCTCTCTCTCTCCCCCTCTCTCTCTCTCTCTCACCCCACCCAGCTCAGAATAAATAAATGAACTTAAAAAATAAAAATGGTTAATTGTATGTTATATGAATCTTACCTCAATTTTCTTTTTAAAAGGACATATATGGGTCCACTTCATGGTCATGTCAATTGATGTGAGAAAACATTTGATGAAATTGACACCTATTCATGATTTAAAAACAAAAACAAACTGGGGTGTCTGGGTGGCTCAGTCGGCTAAGTGTCCCACTCTTGACTTCCGCTCAGGTCATGATCTCGTGCTTCATGAGATCAAGCCCTGCATCAGGCTCTGCTCTGTCAGCATGGAGCCTGCTTGGGATTCCCTCTCCCTCTCTCTCTACCTCTCCTGTGCTTGCGCTCATGCTCTCTCTCTGTAATAACAATAGTAATAACAATAATTATAAGTTATCATTTATCTCTCTGTCTCTCTAAATAACTAAACATTTAAAAAATAAAAACAAAAACAAATGTGATCAGGGTCAAAATAAAGAGGACTTCTTCAACCTGTTGAAGGGATTTTTCAAAACACCTGCAGCTGGGGTGCCTGGCTGGCTCAGGCTGTCCAGCGTGCAATCTCGATCTCAGGGTCAAGCCCCATGAAGGGCCCCATGAAGAGATTACTTTAAAAAAAATTTTTTTTAATCTTTAAAACCTACAGCTAACATATGCTGAAAGTCTAAACGCTGTCAGCCCTAAGACTGGGAACGAGGCAAAAATATCTGCTCTCACCACTTCTCTGCAACGTTGGACTGGAGGTCCTTAGCCAGGACAAGAAGGGAAGAAAAAAATGGGGGAAAGGATGAAGTTAAATTGTGTTTATTTGCAGATGACATGATTATGCATGTAGAATATCCTGGGAATTCACAAAAGAAAGAAATCTCTTGGAACTAATCACGTTATTTAGCAAGATGAAAGGATACAGGATCAATATATAAAAAGGCATTTCTCTATACTAGCAATGAAAAATTGGAAAGTGAAATGTATGAAAACATTTCTAATAGTATCGAAAAAATAAAATATTTAGGGATGCAGTTCGTAAAACACGTGCAATATTTGTACACCAAAAACTACAAAATCTTAAAAGACGTGAAAGACATAAATAAATGAAGAGACATACCATGTTCATGTATAAAATGTCCCTTCTCCCCATACTGAGGCTACAGATTCAGTGCAATCCTAATCAAAATTTCAGCAGGTGTTTAGGGGCACCTGGGTGGCTCACCCTTGATTTCAGCTCAGGTCACGACCTCACGGTTCATTCGTGGGATTGAGTTCCGAGGCATCAGGCTCTGCAAGCAGCCCGCATGGAATTCTCTCTCTCTCCCTCTCTCTGCCCTTCCCCTGCCTGCCCTTGCTCTCTTTCTCTCTCTCTCTCAAAATAAATAAATAAACATTTTTTTAAAAGAAGGGAACATACTGGGGCACCTGGGTTGCTCAGTCCATTAAGCACTCTGCACTAGGCATGGAGCCTGCTTAAGAGTCTCCCCTTCCCTCTGCCCCTCCTCCCTCACTCTCTCTCAAAAAAACAAAACAAACAAAACAAAATAAAACAAAAACAAGAGGCACCTGGATGGCTCAGTTGGTTAAGCCTCAGACTCTTAATTTAGGTCATGATCTCATGGTTTGTGAGTTGGAGCCATACACCGGGCTCTGCACTGACAGCATGGAGCCTGCTTGGGATTCTCTCTCTCCTTCTCTTTCTCTGCCCCCTCCCTGTCTCTCTCTCAAAAATAAATAAATAAACTCAAAAAACAAAAAAGGGAACATACTGTATCATTTCATTTATATGAAGTTTCAAAACAGACAAAACCATCAATAGTGACACAAAGCAGATCCGGGATTGCCTAGAACAGGGCCCAGGAGGAATGACTGCAAAGGGGCATGAGAAAATTTGCGGGAAGAAAAATGTTCTAGAACTTCATTATTGTTTTTTTATCACATGTAAATTATATCCCAATAAAATTGATTTTAATTTTTAATATTTATTTATTTTTGAGAGAGAGAGACAGAATGTGAGCTAGGGGAGGAGCAGAGGGAGAGGGAGACACAGAATCCGAAGCAGACTCCAGGCTCCGAGCTGCCAGCACAGAGCCCGATGTGGGGCTCGAACTCACAGACCGTGAGATCATGACCTGAGCCAAAGTCGGACGCTTAACAGACTGAGCCACCCAGGCGCCCCTAAAATAAGGCCACTTGGGTTGAATTCCTGGTTTTGCTACTTACTAGCTGCATAATCTTGGGCACATTGTTTCATTTTTCTGTGCCTCTATTTCCCCAACAGAGAAGTGACAACAGTAATAACAATACTTCCCTCATAGGATTTTTTTTGTTTTGTTTTGTTTTTGTTGGTTGGATTTTGTTTCATTTCATTTGTTTTGTTAGATAAGCTCATGGGACTTTTGAAAGGATTAAATGAGCAAATGTATTACGAACTGTGGTAGCCAGCCTCTAAGAAGGCATCGGAGGATTCCTGCCCGCTCGCAGTCCCCTCCACAGCGAATAGGCTGACCTGTGTAACAAATGGGATATTGTCAAAATGATGGTCTGTGGTTTTGGAGACTAGGTCAGAAAACGCATAGAGCCTGCTGCTCTTGGGTCACTCTTTCTAGGGGAAGCCAGCCACCAAGTCATGAGGCTTTTCACACAGCCCTGTGGAGAGGTCTGGATGGCAAGGAACAAAGGGCGCCTGCCAACAGCTAGCGCCAGCTTGCCAGCCATGGAGGTGAGCCAGCTGGACCCTTCTGATGACTGGCTAACAGCTTGACCGCAACCTCAGGGGAGACTGGGAGTCAAAACCACCCCCGCTGAGTTGCTCCCAATTCTTGGCCCACGGAAACTGTGCAAGGTAGTAAGTGTTTATAAGGTTTTTAAAGCCACTGAGTTTTGGGGGGAATTTTTACACACCGATGAACAACGGATATAAGCAGTAATGATAAGAGCTGACGTTTTTGAGCATTTATCCACATGACCTAGTACAACCACTAGTAGGTGAGAAACAGAATAGCTTCCATTTGTCTGTCCAGAACCACTCTCCATCCTTTCCCAGCCTGCTCTGTGCCCACGGAGACTGACCTGTTCAGAGTCAACAGACTCCTATATCTTTTGGCCAGTGGGGAGCCCCGAGGAAGAGATGGAAGGGAGAGGGAAGAGAGAGGTCAGGCTATTTCTTCCTCTGCTCCCTCCCTGCAGGGCACCTCAGGCTGGCTCTGTCCCTCAACAGAAGGTCACAGCTTCTCCCTCAAGGTGGTTCACTCCATACGAGTCCTTCTGAGCCCTGGAAGGCTCCCTTGACTGAGTCCTTCTGAGCCCTGGAAGGCTCCCTTGACCGCCAGGCCTAGGGAGGTAAGAGCTCTCACACTGCAACTGGCCCAGGAATGAACTACCCCTTTGAGATTCCCTGACACCCCGCTGACATCTAAATAGTCCCTTTATTCAGCCTTCCTCAAATTATCCAATTTGAGTATGCCATCTGTTTCCTTCTAGGACTGACTGGCCACCCTAATTAAAGTCCCCCTACTTTACAAAGGAAGTAGAAATCCAAAGAGGACCAAGGAGATAACTCAGAAACAAATGGAAAGGCAACAGAGGCCACCCAAGAGGGGCACTCTGCAGGCAAAGGGCACTGATACATACTTGCTGACTGACTGACTGACTGACTGAATGAATGAATGAGTGAATGAATGACTCGGTAGGCACCAGGAAGGACTCATTTGCCCTACTTCCTGGAAGGCTATGGATACTAAAACAGGATGTCAGCAACTGAACTACTTCAGCCAGACAACTGATAACCAGCTCCCCAGCCCAGCCCAGAGCTGGCTTCAGGAAGTCCTGCGTTGGAAGGATTAACACACAGCCTGGGACACCAAGGAAGCAGCCCCCCACCTCAGTGAGACTCAAGAGTTATTTTTGAAAAGCAAGCAAGGCCTGCGGGCGGCCCTGGCAGAGCGCAGAGCTGGAAGAGAGAGCCAGAAGCAGAGAGAACAGATACAGCAGAGCCCACGCCCCGTCCCTGTGACGTCAGCCCCACGCACTGTGACATAACACCGTGGGGGGGGGAGGGGGTCTTGCATCCCCCCCTTGGGAATTTTTTATTAATTGCGGCAAGATATGCATCCTATAAAATTTACCCTCGGGAATTTCTGAGCCCCTCCCACCCAGGCTGACTGACATCGGGGAATGAATTCCAGCAGGAACAGGGAGTCAGATCACCAGCCAAAAAAATTTGTGTCCAAATGGTGTGTGAGATTTTGCTCAAGTCTGGAAAAATCCTCAAACCGAAGAGAGGGTCACTGCTATACGGCAAAGTCAGGGGCCAAGGATTAGGAAGGGGTTGGCATCCTTCACCTGGAAAAAAGAGTGGGAAGGCAGGAATGGCTGTGGGGCAGGGGAGGAGAGGAGCAGAGAGCAGGTGTTGAGGCTGGAGTCTGAGCTGAGAGCTGCAGGGGGCAGAGAGGGAGCAGCCGGAACAGTAGCTAATGAACTCTGTAGATGACAGGAGAGGTGTTTGCAACTGGGGGTGGGAGGTCAGAGGCAGCCAGAGGGAGCCATCAAGGCCCCAAAATAACTCTCACTTCTGCCAGGAGGCTCTGGAACTAATCAAGGTAGGGATAATCCAAAAATCCATCAGAGAGAGGTTGCTGAGAGGGCTTGCGTCTCTAAGCAGGGATTGGAGAGGAGGGAAATTAACAAAAGATGTGGTTTGCAGTGAAGGGCTGTCATCCTAGAAGATGGTGCCAACATGAAGGCAAGGTCTTTCTAGGGTTCCCCTCTCACTCAACAGTAGTTGAGTGCCTACTGTGTGCCCAGGGCTATAGCATACAGCTAAAAATGTGAGCTCTGCAGTCAGCCTGCCTGGGTTTGAATCGATCCCTGCTCTGTTTCTTGCTGGCTGTGTGATCTTGAGCAAGTCACTTTTTCTCTGCTCTGAGCCTGTTTCCTGACCTGGAAAATAGGGATAAAATTCACCCTTGCCCCATAGGATAGGTGAGAATAAGAGGTCAATGCATGAGAACTTTTTTTTCTAAATGTTTATTTTTGAGAGAGAGAGAGAGCATGCACAAGAGTGGGGGAGGGGTGGGGGAGGGGCAGAAAGAGAGGGAGACAGAAGACCCAAAGAGGGCTCTGAGCTGTCAGCACAGAGCCCGAGGCAGGGCTCAAACTCACGAGCCATGAGATCATGACCTGAGCCAAAGTCAGACGCTTAACCGACATAGGGACCCAGGCGCCCTTCAGTGCATGAGATCTTTTAACCAGCAACCTTGGGGAGCGGGGTGGTAGGCTTCCATCTCCTCACCTTACAAAGGGGTAAACTGAGGCTCAGAGAGCCCAAAGCTACATGGTTAATAAGTGTCAGGAGCCTGATTTAGGTCAGTCTACACCAGAAACCTGTGCGTTCACTAGGCCCAGCTGCCCTGGCCCCGCCTAGTTGGCAGCTTGGAAGACAATAGTCTACAGGCAGGTCCCAGCCCCTCACCCACCACCTCTCTTCCAGGCCCTGTGTAGGGAAGCAGATCCAGCGTGGACATTGGAAACAGCCTCTGGGTAAGACATGTGGGGTCCAGTAGGGAGAACGTTGCCTTCAACTCACTGTATGACCTTGGCTGAGTCGTTTCCCCTCTCTGGACCTCTGATTCCCCAGTTGCAAGACAAAGGGGTGGTAATAGGTGATTGTAGTCCTGGCGAGTCTAGGTTCTGTCTCGCTGTTCTCTCCCAGAGCCTGGTGCAAGAGGCAGTGAGGAAAGGGCTGAGAAAGAGACCTGGGCAGCTACAAGGCAGTCTTCCCTGCATGTTCCCTTTGCTTCCTCTGGGGAGTGGGTCTAGGCAGAGGGAACAGCAAATGCAAAAGTCGGAAAATGAGAGCAGGCATGGCATGTCTGGGGAGCTGCAAGCAGGATAATCTAGGAGCCTGGTTTATTCGTCCATACGATTATTCAACCATTGTTTATTACTTTGAGCCAGACATTGTTTTAGGCACTGGGGACACAGCAGAGATCAACATAGATGAAACCACATCTTTTGGGAGCTCACATTGTAATTGGGGGAAATGGAAAAACCAAGTAAACACCACTAACCAGGATAGTTTCAGGATGGGACCAGTGCTCTATGAATAATAGCAAATACTTATAAAGCATCTACTAGGGGCCAAGCATGGTTAGCAGATGTTAAATAATGTTATTTTTACCATGATCCTACGAGGTACACACTATTATCATCATCCCGATTTTACAGCTGAGGAAACTGGCACCTAACTTGCCCAATGCCACACAGCCAGGAAGCAACAGAACTAAGATTCAAACCCAGGCCATCTGGCTCCATTGTGCTGGCTGGTGGGGAGAGCATTAAGTAGGGCAATTCATTCAGAGAAAAGCACTCTACAGAGGTAAAATTTGAGCCAAGACACATAATAAGACACCAGCCATGGGAAGCCCAGGAGACAGAAGGTTCCAGATGGAGCACTGAGTGCACTGAGTACAAAGAGTACTTTGTACTCAATGCAAAGGCCCTGAGGCAGCTAGGAGCTTAACAGGTTGGAGGAAGAGCAAGGAGGCCAGTTTCAGCTGGAGCAGAGGACAGAAGAGGTCAGAGGGGTACAGTGCAGACACATGGAGGGAGAGGGGAGGCACAGGGGTTGCTCCCAGGATCTTCTCAGCTGGGATGCTGAGAAGCATGGTCTAAAGTGGCACCGACAGGCATGACACCCTCCTCTCCCTGCTTCAGGCCAATTTGGTCCAGGCAGAGCTGAGCTTCCCACAGGGTCTATTGCTGGGAAAGAGCCTGCCTGCCTGCCTGCTGTTTATCTGCTGTCGCACCTCCCCTAGGCGGCCACCTCCATGACTGATGGAGACCGGAAGGACTACCCCCACCATTCCTCACTCTCATTCCTAAATCCACATCATCCCTGGCCTTGGCCTTCCCGCAGACACACGAATGAGGGCCTCTTGTTCCCCAGCAGAGGCCAGACTGCCTCGCTCCTGCCCTCAGGGATCACCTAGGCCTGAGTCTAGTCCAAGCCAAGCAAGAGGGTGGAGTGTTCCTCAGCCTGGCCTAGTCCTATAGGTCGGAGTTAGAATCCAAATTCCACCTCATGTGCTCTTGGTCAAGTAGCTTCACCTCTGGAAGCCTCAGTGTCTACATCCAAAAACTGGGAATAATGCCCCATAGGGTCACTTTGAGAATTAAATATAATGGGCCTGAGAGCGAGCTTCTGAGGGCTGGAAATGTTCTGTATAGCTCTACCTAGGAGGTAGTGTGTATAACAGTTAATGAAGTGTGCACTGTAGGTTTGTCCATTTTATACTATGACCATTATAGCTCAGTTTTTTAAAAAGGGCTAAGTGCCTGGCCCACGATTAGCACCATGTAAATGTCACCTAGTATTAGTGTCAGGTGTTCTGTAACTATTCCTTGAATGAAAACTTTAGTATCCTTCCCTATTTCATTTATCACGTATGTGATTCCCAGTGCTCTTGGTGACTGGATGCTAAGGGAGCCCAAACTTAACACATCCAGGACTGAGCTCTTCCCTTCACTTGAGTCTTGCTCTTCCCCAAGGCTTCCCCATCCGCCCAGATCAGAAATGTGGATGTCACTGGGCCCGCCTGTTCTTCTGCCCTCCTTCCCCAAGCCCTCACAGCCAACCCACCACCAAAACTCTCTCCAAAGAGAGACCCCAACAATTCCTTCCCCTCACTGAAAGAGCCTGCTGACCGGCAGTCATGAGATAGAGCTTAACCACATGCAAAAGAATGAAGCTGGACCCCTGTCTCACTCCATGGACAAAAATGAACTCATTGGATCAATGTCCTAAATGTTAGGAGCTAAAACTACAAAACAATTAGAAGGAAAGATAAGGGTAAATATTCATGACCTCAGACTTGGCAGTGGATTCTTAGATTTGACACCAAAAGCACAAGCAATTAAAAAAAAAAATAGATAAGTGGGATTTTATGAAAAGTAAAAATCTGTGTGCAAAGGACATTATCAAGAAAGTTAAAGGGGGCACCTGGCTGGCTGTATCAGTACAGCATGTGACTCTCCATCTAGGGGTGTGAGTTCAAGCCCCACATTGGACATGGAGCTTACTTAAAATAAAAAAATTTGGGGGCGCCTGGGTGGCTCAGTCGGTTAAGCGGCCGACTTCGGCTCAGGTCATGATCTCGCGGTCCGTGAGTTCAAGCCCCGCGTCGGGCTCCGTACTGACAACTCAGAGCCTGGAGCCTGCTTCAGATTCTGTGTCTCCCTCTCTCTGACCCTCCCCCGTTCATGCTCTGTCTCTCTCTGTCTCAAAAATAAATAAAACGTTAAAAAAAAATAAAAAAATTTTTAAGTGAAAAGATGGGGGCGCCTGGGTGGCTCAATCAGTTAAGCGTCTGACTTCGGCTCAGGTCACGATCTCCCAGTTCATGAGTTCAAGCCCTGTGTCGGGCTCTATACTCACAGCTTAGAGCCTGGAGCCTGCTTCAGATTCTGTGTCTCCCTCTCTCTCTGCCCCTCCCCCACTCATGCTCGCTCTCTCTCGCTCTCTCTCGCTCTCTCAAAAATAAACGTTTTAAAAAAATAAAAAAGAAAAATAAATAAAAAGTGAAAAGACAGCCTACAGAAGGGGAAGAAATGTTCACAAACATTTCTGATACTAAACCCCTGATAAGGGTTTAGGTTCCCGAATATATAAAAAACTCTTAGCAACTCAACAACAAAAAGACAAACGACCCAACTAAACAATGGACAAAGAAGAGATACAACAGGCCAAAAAGCACATGAAAAGATGTTCAACACCCCTGGTAATTAAGCAAAGGCAAATCAAAACCATAATGAGATACTGCCTCACATCTATTAGGATGGCTTCATTTTTTAAAAATTTAATGTTTATTTATTTTTTGAGAGAGAGAGAGAGGAGAAGAGGCAGTGAGAGAGAAGGAGACACAGAATCCAAGGCAGGCTCCAGGCTCTGAGCTGTCAGCACAGAGCCTGACACAGGGCTCGAACTTGTGAACCGTGAGATCATGACCTAAGCCGAAGTCGGACACTTAACCAACTAAGCCACCCAGGTGCCCCATATTAGGTTGGCTTTAATAAAAATAAAAATAGTAAACAGTAGGTGTCAGCAAGGATGTAGAGAAATAGGAACCCTCATACATACTGGTGGGAATGTAAAATGTTCAGCCACTGCAGAAAACAGCTTGGTGGTTCCTCGAAAAGTTAAACATAGAGTCACCATATGACCCAACAATTCCATTGCTAGGTATATACCCAAAAGAATGAAAAACAGGCAGTTGGGGTACCTGGTGGCTCAGTCAGTTAAGCATCGGACTCTTGATTTGGGCTCAGGTCAAGATCTCACGGTTCATGAGATCGAGCACCTTGTCGGGCTCTGCACTGATAGCGTGGAGCCTACTGGGGCTTCTCTCTTTCTCTTCCCCTCTCTCTCCCCCTCCCCCATGCTCTCTCTGTGTCTCAAAATAAATAAATAAACTTAAAAAAGCAAACAAACAAACAAGGGGCGCCTGGGTGGCTCAGTCGGTTGAGCATCCAACTTTGGCTCAGGTCAATCTCACGGTTCGTGAGTTCGAGCCCCGCATCAGGTTTGCTGCTGTCAGTTCAGACCCTGCTTCAGATCCTCTGTATCCCCCTATCTCTCTGCCCCTTCCCTGCTCATGCTCTCTCTCTCTCTCAAAAATAAATAAACATTAAAAAAGAACCTTAAAATATTTTTTAAAAATAAAAAATAAATTTAAAAAAACCCCAGAGACTCAAACAGATAATTATTTACTGATGTTCATAGCAACATTATTCACAATATGGTAGAAACAACCCAAATGCCTTTCAACAGATGAATGAACAAGTTATGGTCTATCCATACAATGGAATATTATTCAGCCATAAAAAGGAATGAAGCACCCATGCATGCAATTTGGATGAACCTTGAAGACATTACGCTAAGTGAAAGAAGCTAGACACAAAAAGTCACATTTATAGGATTCCTTTTATATGAAATACCCAGAACAGGCAAATCCACAGGGACAGAAAGCAGGTTCACAGAGACTGGGGAGGGAGGCAGGGAGTAATGGCATAATGAGTATGGAGTGTTCTTATAAGGTGATTAAAAAGTTGAAATTAAGGAGGAGAGCCTGGGTGGTTCAGTCAGTTAAGCGTCAGACTCTTAACTTCGGCTTATTGGTTAATGAGTTTAAGCCCCACATCAGGCTTTGCACTGACAATGCGGATCCTCTGTCTCCCTCTCTCTCTGCCCTGCCCCCACTTGTTTTCTCTCTCTCTCTCAGAAACAAATAAGCTTTTTCTTAGAAGCTGAAATTAAGGAGAGATGTTGGTTGCAAAACATTGTGAATGCATCAAATGCCACTACATTGTGCAGGAGGAGAAGGAGGAGGAAAGGAAGAAGTGTTGTTTCCCCTCCCCTTGAATCAGGCTAGTCTTGGGACTGGTTTTCACCATTAGGATGCAGCAAAAGTAATGTTCTGAGACTTTGAGCCCAGGCCTTAAAAATCATGGCAGCGTCTTCTTGGAAGCCACCTGCTACTCTGTGAGAAGCCCGAGCCCCATGGAGAGGCCCACATGGAGGTGAACTGAGGCCCCGCAGCCAACAGTATGCCCAGCCAGCGGCCAACGCCGACCGCCAGCCATGTGGATGAGGCCATTTTGGAACCCTTGGGGCACCCCTGTGCCCCCAGCCAACACCACATCAGACAGAACTGCCCTGTCACCCCCACAGAATCATTTAAAAAGTTGTTGTTTTAAGCCACAGAGTTTTGGGGTGATTTAGTACACAACACATAACCAATTCCACTTCTGCAAACATCACGAGGCCACCCATTGCTCTCCACCCCCACCCCCAGCACCCCTAGGCCAAGTCTCTCTTCTCCCTCCAGGCAGCCACCTCCTCACTGTCTCCCCACCTTCAGTTCAGCCTCTTGGGGTTCCCCCTCCTCCAAAGCCAGAGGGACTTCTAGCCCCCAAGCACATTCTCTCAGCCTTCCAGATAGCAGCCAAGCCCCTTAGTGTGGGCAGCAAAGCCCTGAATGACCTGACCCCATCCATCTCTGTAGCTCTGGCCCCCCTCACCCACACCTCCAGCCCCTACTACTCACACTTCCTATGACTCAGCACCACCACAAGCTGTCGCTCTGTCTACAACCCTCTTCCCTGCCACCCTTCTCTCCTGGCTCTTTTTGTCCTTGGGCCTCAGCTCGGACATCGCCACTTCCAGGAAGCCCTCCCTGACCTCCCAGACTGAGTTAGGTACCTCCTCATGATACCTTGTCTCCTTTCTTGGCCTCATCACAGTAGCTGCCTCTGAATTGCTCTTGACATTTTAGCAACCTGTCTCTCACCACACCGTGAGCAATTTCAGGGTAGGAACAAAGTCTTCTTTGTGTTCTCAGAGCCTAGCACAGGTCCGGCACATAGTAGGTCCCCAGAGAAACCCAAAGGAATTAGGTAGTGTGGGCTGAGGGCCACCTCACATCTCATATGGGACTGTGTTGGGGGGTGATCAATGTCAAGGCTGGGAGAGTGGAGCCCTCCCCCATGTGCCCAGCTCCTTACTGCACCAAATGAACAACTTGCCTGTCTCCCCAGGAAAGAGACAATGACATGCAGTGGTTACCTGTAATGAGTTACACAGGTGGGCAGCTCGGGTTTCACATCCTGGCTCTGCTACCTCCTAGCTGTGTGACCCTGAAGAAGTGACTTCACCTCTCTGAGCACACTCCCGTCATCTGTAAGACAGAGCATGATAATGGCTCCTCATAGGGAGAGATCAATGAGATGACATAGGTTAAAATGCTTAGCACAGTGACTGGCACATGGCAGGCTCCCTGAAATGTCAATTGGTCTGTTCTTGCCATGCTGTGAAGCTAGAGGATCGAGGCCCAGCACTGTGCCTGGCACATGGCAGGCGTTCAGCCAAAGCCTGAAATGAATAAGGAATCTGGTGAGAAAACATGACAATCATAACAGCACACAAGTTCTAACTCATCCAATCTTCGCTACCACTAAAGGAGGTAGGACTATTATTTTGCACATTTTACAGGTAAGGAGATTGAGGCCCAAGAACATGCAGTGTTGGTAAGTAGTGGAGGTTGGATCGAACCTAGACGGTCTGAGTCCTTTCCCCCTTCAACCGCCACCCTAGACTACCTCTCAACACCCAAGGTCTGCTTCTCCTGTCAGCTTGGGCTTCTACCCAGCTTTGTGATTTCAAACACATGAATCTCTCTCTGGGCCTCAGTTTCCCCGCCTGCCAAGAGAGAATCGTAGGAGACAATGTTGAAGGGCACTTTCTATCGGTCTAAGAATCCAGGCCCTGGCCAGCGTCTGGCCGGTGCTGGTGACCTGCTGTCCAGCCAGCCCCAGCTAAGGCAACGTTTTCCATGGGCTAGACTGTCACAGGTGGTCACTGCGTACTGGTGGCTACACTATATCCCCACATTGGGAGGAGCCTGGCCTCTGCTTATTCCTGCCCCCCCCCCCAGGGCCCCTGAGGGAAGCTGAGGCGGCCACCCCCAGATGTCTATTCCTGTCCCTGGCCTAGCGCCGTGCTGGGGAAGCAACAGCTATTTTGAGGCCCTTCTCCCTCCAAGTATAAGCGGTGGGAAGGCGCTGGGAACATCCCGAACTAGGAGGCTGCCCGGCGCAGCCTCACCCTGGATCTGGGCCACACCATCCCTGTGGCTCTGCCCCTTTTTCCAGCTCTGGCGATGTGATCGCTTCTGATCATAGCCACCAGAGTGGGATAACCCAGGAGAACTGATCCCAAAGGACTTCTGCTAGAGGCTGGAGCACAGGGTGGCTGGGCCTTGCCCTTCGCGGAGAGGACTGGAGCAGCCACAGCTGGACACACCAGCTGGGAGAAGGGACTGCTCTGAGCTTGAAGTTGAGGAAGACAGTGTTCGGGGCAATAATATAAAACTACCAAGCATTGCTTGAGTGCTCGTGATGAGACAGGCCCTGTTCTAAGCACTCGGCATGGAAGGAAGTCACTTAATCCTCATCAAGAGGAAAACATCTCTGAGGTTCAGAGGGTAAGTGATTTGCCCAAGGTTGTACAGATGGTGAGTGGCTGAGTCAGGACTTGAACACAGGCAAGCTGGCCCCAGAGTTCATGCTTTTAACCACTTTTCTTCCCTCTGAACCTTGCAAGCCCAGGGGGCTAAATATAAATTAGGGGAAAGAGCACTGGCTTGAGAGCCAACCCGCCTGCCCCCGCCATGTCATTCCCAGTCATGTAGCCTGGCCAGACCATGTGGTGAGGCCTGCAAACGTCCTCACCTGCAAAATGAGGGTGATATCATCCACTTCCAGGGTTGAGGTAAGGATTAGTAATAACACGCTTTAAGGCCTGCGGCTCAGAAACTCCTCTGAATTATGAAACTAACATATGCCCATGGTAACATAGTCTGGTACAAAAGGGGTCCCAGTAAAAAGGGAGTTCCCCTCCTACTCCACATATTCAATTCCTCCCCCCAGAGGCCACCATCATCAATTGCTTTTGTATCACTTTGTGGAAATTCTCCATGCACAGAAAGACAGAAGTTCTATCGGATAGTGATTTAGAACATGGACTGTGGTACTGCCGCTTACTAAGCACGTGAAGCATGGGCAAGCTATGTGTTCTCTCTGGGCCTCAGTTTCCTCACCTGGAAATTAGTTAATAAAATTAAGTTCCTAGTTTAAAGGGCAGTTGTGGGGGTTAAATGAGTCAATCTATGTAAAGTGTTTAGAACACTCTCTGGCACATGTCCAATACAATACACATACAGTAGATCCTTTCTGATAGACACTGAGATAGGCTTTTGCACAAACAACGCCACAAGATGTATCCTCATTCACCTGTCATTTGGCACAAGTGCGAGGATCTCTGTGCGATAAATTCCTGGCGGAGAAACTGCTGGGTCAAACAGTAGTGCCCTTGTAGTTTCAATTAATTGTTGGATGAGTGAGTCCCCGCAGCAGGCTGGGGAGAGGGGGAAATGGTCCACAAGGCAGGGAAGATGAGCGAGGAGTGAGATGCAGTGCTCTGTCTCTGAGGTCCAGAGAGGGCCATGTCTGAGGGATGCAGCCTCAAGGATGCAGCAGTTCCCTAGGCCCCTGGTCAGGCAGATGGAGGGTTTAATTTCATCCAGATTGTTCCCATAAAGGTTTTACAGGGAATTGGTTGATTGGATTAGAGGAGCAGGAGCCCCTAATGAGCAGCAGCTGCTTAGCAAAATGTCAAAGCAGATACAATTTTCCTTTGCCACTATCCACCATGGCAGCATCCAGGCTCTTGATAGGGACCCCTGGATGCCAAAGTCCCTTCAGATCGACGCCCTGATTGGGTTCACCTTCTCTGAACATCCTTCTAGGTCACAGACATCCCAGAGGAGGTAGAGAACAGGGGGTTAAGAGCACAGGTGTGGGGGTAAGACAAAAGGTCTTTAGTCTGCTGAAATTACGGCATGACCTTGGGCAAGTCATTTGCTCCCTGAACGCAGAGAAGAACGTGACCCACCCTCGCAGGGTTGTCCGGAGGACTAAATGAAGTCAAACACGACGTGCTTACACGGTGCCTGGCACACAGTGAGAGCCTAAGACATGCAAGGGCAGAAGATCCCCAGGAAGACTAAAAGCAGCTACTCTGGACCCCACCCCATAAGCCCCTGGGACACCGTGCACAGTGGTAGCTTCCCATCCCCTATGTAAAGAGAGCGTTTTAGCAGTTGCCTCACCCACGTCCTAGGGAACTTCCAGATGCTCTAGTCTGTGAAATGGGACTTGTGACTTATGTTTCCAAGTAAGTTTTAAAGTTCTTGCCAAAGCTAATATTCCATCTTGTGTCTGATCCAAAAGGGCAAAATGAGGGTGGGAACTCTCAAATGAGAAGGAAAAAAAAGACACTTGGAGAAAGTTTCCCAAGCACCCCCATCTTCCCCTCGTTTGTCTGGTCCGGGACCTACTCTTCAGAGAAGTCCCGGGGAAACAACAGCAAGTACCTCCACTGCTCCAGGAAGAACCTGAATCAGGTAAGCGCACAGGTTCGGGGTCCAATCACGATTAACCTACTTGGGCCTGAGCCTTGTGCCCAGGAGTTCGAGCCTCAGCGCCCTTCCTCACCTGTAAAGTGGGGAGAATACTGGCTCTGTGGGAGAGATTCGAGGCGAGACTGCGGGTGAGCGCCCCGCCCCTGCCGGGCTGACCTTCCGCACCCCGCACCCCCGGGGCACATATGCGTCGCGCCCCGCGCGTCCGCCGCCCGGGAGGAGGCAGCCGCCCTCCACGCCTCCGGGGGCGGATTCCCTAGCGGCCTCCCGCGCCGCGCGGCGGGGACCCGGGTGATTGCAAACAGCCGCCGGCCTCATTAGGAGACGTGTAATTAGCGGCTGGCGGAGCCGGAGCCGGCACGGGCTAATTACCGCGGGGAGCAGGCTGCACCGCCCACGCCGCCCGCCCCCGCCGCCGGGCCACCGTTGGTGTCTGGACCCTCGTGGGGCGGACAGAGGAAACGGACCTGGTCCGGAGGAGGGGAGGCCCAGGACGGCTCCAGTGTGCCGGCTCCGGGGGCTACGCCTGGGCGGAAGGCTAGATCATTTTCACTCAAAATTGCGTGTCCTGTGTGCACCCCCCGTGCCAGGCGTTTTGCCCCCGTTATCTCGTTTATCTCATATCCACCCTACTGCGAGGAACCATCGTCATCCTGCGGCACAGATGAGGAAACTGAGGTCTAGGGACATGAATTAAACTCCCGGGCAGCACGTGGCTGGAAAATGGAGAGGGAACAGACAAAACCGTGCACCGGACAGCGGACAGCAGCCGGATAGACGACGGCAAGGACTCGAGTCGGATGGCCTTGGGTTCGAATTCTAATCTAGCTCCTTCCTGGATGTAACTTTGGTCTGAGCCCCAGCTGCATCAATAAAATGGGCGTGATGTTGGGATTAAGTGAATTGAAAGCTAGGAAGTATTGGGGGAATTATTTTAGGGACGCGAGCGGAGTGGGCGGGAGGGGGGCGGTGCTCTGAGGCTCTTTTTCTATTCAGCGCACAACAGGCCTCTGACGCCCCCTGCTGGCCAAATGGGGACGCTGGCGAGACCTTTTGGGGATAAACAGGTTGTTCTTGGAGGAGGAAAGGTAGCAGAAGACACAGGTCCCCCAGCAGAGCCACTGCCCTCTCGCCTCCCCTCCACCCCTTCCTTCCTCAACATGCCTCCTTTAAGGTGGCGAGGAGTTGAGAGATGGGGAAAACTGAGGATTCCTTCCAGATTTTGCAAATAAATGGCCTCCCTCCACGGACCTCACAGGGCCAGCCAGTTCCACAATTCTACAAACAGGAATGAGTATTAAGACCAAGGTACAAAGCTGTGCACCAGAGTACCGGGTCTGACAAAAAAGTCTGGGACTAATTTGAATGTCTGTCATTGGAACAGTGACCATTTTAGCACTGTTACATCCAAACAATGCAATACTGTGCAGCTGAAAAATAACATTGCATAATGGCTGACATGAAAATATAGTCAAACAGACTGAAACTTAAAGACATTAGGTTTAGCAAAAGGAGACACACACACGTGCTGTTGGATATCCATATAAAGTTCAAGTACAAGCAAAGCTTATGAGAGAAGTCAGAACAGAGGCTACTTCTGGGAAGGTTTTAGAAAGCAAGGAAATTTCTTAGGTATGGAAATGCTCCCTCTTAATCGGGGTGGTAGTTACAAAAGTCAGTCTAGACATATGTAAAAATTCATTGAGCTTTACACTTAATATGTACATTATACATGGTATACCTCAATAATAGAGTTGTAAAAAAAAAGCCATAAAAAGTGCTAAACACTTCGACCTTTTTTTTTTTTTTGCATAGATTTTTAAATGTTTGTTTATATATTTTGAGAGAGAGAGGGAGTACAAGCAGGGGAAGGGTGGGGAGAGAGGGAGAGAGAGAGAATCCTAAGCAGGTTTTGTGCTGTCAGAGGAGAGCCCACCTCGGGACTCAATCTCACAACTGTGAGATCATGACTTGAGTCAAAATCAAGAGTCAGATGCTCAACTGAGCCATGCAGGCTGCCCCTTGATCCTATTCTTAGTAAGAAAATAAAAGGAAAAATATAATTTAACATAGGGCAGCAGTTCTGTTTTTTGTGTCAGGACCCCTTTACATTCTTAAATTTATTGAGGATCCCAAAGAGTTTTTGCTTTTGTAGGATATATTGATACTTACCATTGATACTAAAACTGAGAAATGTGAAGATTTCAAGTACATATGAACAAAATAAAACTGAGAAATGTTTAAAACAATACAAAATCCCATTAGCCATCAGAATGATGCCAGCACATGTCACATAGTCTCTGGAAAACCTTACTGTCCACTCTGAGACAGTGAAAAAGGCAAATAACATCTTAGTATTATTATTAAAGTATTTGACCTTGGGGACTCCTGAAAGGGTCTCAGAAAATCCAGTGGTCCCTGGACCTCACTTTGAGAATTACTGGCACAGGGGGAAAGAGCAGGAAGAAAATACACTACATGATAAATTATTCGCTCTCAGTGCTGGGATTATAATTTATTTTTATTTGCTTCTTTGTACTTTTCTGTTTAAAAAAAGTAAAATGTGGGGCGCGTGGGTGGCTCAGTCCCTTAAGTGTTCCATTTTGGCTCAGGTCATGGTCTCGCAGTTCCAGGGTTCAAGCCCCACGTAGGGCTTGGTGCTGACAGCTCAGAGCTTGGAGCCCGGGAGCCTGCTTTGAATTCTCTCTCTCTCGCTCTCCCTCTCTCTCTCTCTCTCTGCCCCTCCCCCACTCGCGCTCTCTAAAAAAAGTAAACATTAAAAAAAAAAAAGTAAAATTTAACGACCAAGGGTTGTTTTTGCAAACAAAAACCAAGACAGTACACCCGTCTCCATAACATTGTTGAAAGACCCAAACAGTAATAACATATTTGGCTGTAATAAAAAATTAAACTGAGCTCTAACCTGAAACTAAGGGTCCGATTTCCCGTGTCAATCCCAGGCGTGTAAGTGCAGGGTCTTGCCCTCTTAAATTCCACCGTCTAGTTTAGGGAGTGAATATAAATGCATACACAACTGTATTGCAAGGTAACAGAAAGCAGACATCCCGAGAGTCCCAAATGCAGCAGCTGCCTCCTACACAGATTTGCAAACTCCGGCGTGGAACAGAACCACCCAACGCAACCATACACCACGGAACCGCGGACCTCAACCACGGAATATCTAAACCTCAACGAGGCAGTCCAGCAGGGCGCATGCGCCCTCCAAACGTTTGCGGGAGGTGGGGCTTAAGGGAGACTGACATTGGGCTCGGCCTCCCAACACTCTAGCCCCGCCTTCTTACCCTGCTTCCCTCTCTGAGTGGCTGCAAGATTACGGAAACTAATTTCCCATTTGCCGCCAGCGAAGCCGACATCCGCTTTGGGCGTAGGGCAGCCGGAGCAGAGACCGCCATGGTGCGATTCAAGCACAGGTAAGCGGCGGCGGCTCGACAAATCCTGCCCTGTTAGGTCCTCGCGGCCCCGGCTCCACGCTCACTTCCCTGCTGCCCTCCGCAGGTACCTGCTCTGCGAAGTCGTGTCTGATGACCCCCGCTGCCGTCTGAGTCTGGAGGACCGAGTGCTGGGCGGCCTCGTACGAGACACAATCGCTCGCGTGCACGGGACTTTCGGCGCCGCCTCCTGCTCCATCGGCTTCGCGGGTGCGAGGGTGCTGGGGAACTAGGTGGACGGCGGGTTTGGGAGGGAACGGGGGCGGAAAGGGAGAAGGAAGGGGTAGGAGTGACCGCAGGAGCTTCCAAGCTGATACACAATCCTCACTGTACGATATCGTCCTCTTGAGGCCACTTGAAGCCTGAGCCGGAAGTCTGAACGAGTCCGAAGTTAGGCAGAAAGCTAAAAGCGGGGGCGCCTGGGTGGCTCAGTTGGTTAAGTGTCGTCGGACCTCAGCTCAGGTCATGATCTGACAGTGAGTTCCAGCCCCAGGTAGAGCTCTTGTGCTGACAGCTCAGAGCCTGGAGCCCCTGCTTCGGATTCTGTGTCTCCCTCTCTCTGCCCCTACCCCGCTCACGCTCTCCCAAAAATAAGCAGTAAAAAAAATTTTTTTAAGGAAAAAAAACTAAAAGCAGAAGGCGATGGGGCTTGGGGCAAGAATCTCCTTTGCCTATTTGACATAGTATATTGGGGGATTGCGATTGAATTAAGCAGGATAATGAGTTAAATGGGGGAAGACGTGTATAGTTCCGAGAAAGCTGTTTGTTACATTGACATCCTATGGTGGGAAAAATTGTCAAAATTACCTCCAAAAAGCCCTTAATAGTACAGGCAGGTAGAGTATAGAACTCATAATTGTGTGTATCTAAATGAGGAAGAGGATTCTTCCCACAGCATCAAGTTTTTTAAATTCGTTCCCTCCTTTACCCTGTGCTCAAAATTGAATACTGGAGAATCACATGCATGCAGACAGGCACAATTCTACATCAGGTCATTTGCAGTTGGCTGCTTCAAGACCTACAGAGCCCAGTTGCAATAGAACCACCTTTCAGCCAAGAGTTTTCTCTGAGGAAGGTGGATCTCTGCTAGCCCCAACCTCACTTATCAGTGATTTAGAAGAGCATTTATAATTCTGAGTTCATTCACCAGTTCCGAGTGGTGTGCAAAGCACTGGATATGGTTTATCCCCTTTCCATAAATGAAGGTGTGTTCTAAAGCTCTTTTCCTTTAGGAATTTGTTTTTACCCACTTGATAATACATCCCAAGTGCCACTGCCTGTCACCTAGTAGACTCTCAATTAGTCTTAAGATTTTTAAGTGAATCCAAAGTCTCCCAAAATGATTTTGTTCCCTGTAGTGCGATACCTCAATGCCTATACTGGAATAGTGCTACTTCGATGCCGGAAAGAATTCTACCAACTCGTGTGCTCAGCTCTTCCTTTCATCACATACTTGGAGAACAAAGGACACCGTTACCCGTGTTTTCTTAACACTTTGCACGTGGGAGGTAGGGGTGCATATGGTATGGTTGCTGATTTCTAATACTAACAGGTTCAGGGTTCAGCCTTGACAGCGGGTGGGTCTTCCTGCTATCCTGCCAAGAACAAGACGTTTTCACCTAGCTTGGAAAGACTTGAAGCAGACACCTTTCACAAGCTGTTGACCACAAAGCTCTTTCATGTGCCAGGTACAATCCGAACATGTCAGAAGTTCCTGATTCGTTACAACAGGAGACAGCTATTGATGTTATTGCAGAACTGCACTGATGAAGGTAAGTGACATTAGCCCAGTGCCCACTGAACAGTAACTAACCTGAGTAAGAGGTCACTCCCAAAGACCTCTTTCATCCCTGCTGTCTGCCTTTCCAGGAGAGCGGGAAGCTATCCAGAAGTCTGTCACAAGAAGCTGTTTACTAGAGGAGAGGTCAGATGAGGAGCAGCTTTCAGATAGTGGCAGTGAGGAGCCTTCTGAAGCAATGGAGTGAATTTCTGCAGGCTATGCTATGCCCAAGATTCAGGGCCCACTTGTTGGAACAGGACATTTTGGGAGGCAGCAGCATCTACTACGGTTTCCCAAACTGGAGGACTGCTGACCAGAGGCCAGGTTATCAGCTTAAAATGGAGGATGTGTTCACTTAAACTGAAGTCACTTTTACCTACTAGTGCCTGGTTAAGTGGTTCTGCAGGTGAAGCCCCTGTGGTTACAGACATCTCTGTATCTAATTGCCTGGCCAGAGTAGGTTTAATAAATGTCCTTGGCTTCTGTAGCATTTAGCTTACTTACGTTCAAGTTTGGCCAGGTCTCCTTCCCCCTCAACCCCTGGCCTCACTGGGAAGACTGGCTCCCCTATAGGATAGCAGATGCATAGCCCCCCACTTGAGCCCTGTGCCCCAATCCCTAGGATGAACCCTAAGTATCCCAAGTCACTCAGAGTAAGTGTATTGGTGAGACACAGCAAGTGAACTGGTACAAATTTATAGCTGGTCTCAGTCCTGACCCACAGGGCCTTAAAAATGCCAGATTCCTTACCAATAATAATCAGGTAACAGGATGACAGTTTTTGCACTTTTCTTGAGGGGAAACAAAACCTAGCCTTGCCTGACATCACTACAAAGCCAAGCAGCAGTTGCCAACTTCCAGTAGTTTTCTGCAATTCCTCCCTTCCCTGTCTTTCACCTGACAGGTACCTGAAAACCCGTGACCCTGCCAGACTCACAGAAGCAGGAAGGTTTTGATCTACTACCTACTAATGACATTTCTAGGATGTTTTTTTGAATAAAACATGTTATTCGGAGTCCCTTACACATTTAACAGAAGGATTTGTAATTTTTGTTTCAACATGTTCCCTCATTTTCAGGGCTGAAACACACTCATCCACCCAGGAGAGTTCCTATTCCAGAATTTCTGAACCTCTTCCTTTTAAGAATGACGGGTTAAAGCTAAGCCCAACTCAAGAACCCTTTGGGCCTGACACCAGGAGAGACATTGCTCCATGATAAGAGTGCTCAAACTTCTAGTGTTGTTACTTTAACCTATTTAAGGGGGAGCCTGGGTGGCTCAGTCAGTTAAATGTCCATCTGACTCTTGATTTTTTTCAAGTCATGTTCTCAGGGTTCGTGAGTTCGGGCCCCCACTGTCAGGGACTGTGCTGACAGTGCAGGGCCTGCTTGAGGGATTCTCTCTCTCTCTCTCCCCTCTCCCACACTCTCTCAGAATAAACTTAAAAAAAAAAAAAAGTCTTAACCTATTTAAGAGGTATGTCTATCTAACCTATAATGAACTTTAAAAAACCAGAAAGTTCGCATTGCTTGTGCAAGTGATTTATTGCAACTATTTGCCTTCACATTCTACTATACCTAGAGGTCACTTTATTAAGCAGCAAAATAATTCACATCACTCAAATTCAGCTGAAACCAAGGCATAGACCACTTCAGACAAAAGGAGGCAGTGGGTACCCCACCGCTTTCAAACCTGCCCTGCTCTGCCGCTCCTACAACTGAGGCCACTGTCACTTTTAACAGGCTTGACCTAAAAGTTGGCAGGTTCCAGGCCTTCTTTAGTGACAATTACACCTTTCCTTGCCAAACAGAAGCCACATTCAAGAGGTGTAAAACCCTCCATCACATATGTAAGCAACCCAGGTCTGGCACCACAGCTGACCATTTCTCAGAAGAAAAACTGCAATTCAGGCTGGGTATCCTAAGTCTGTTTTATTCCCATCCTTCTGTTTCTTTAACAAGAGGAGAACTAAACAGGAAAGATTCAACTGTTTTTAAAAGACACACTGATAGGTGTGTTGAAGCCATGATGCCCTGACATGTCAGTAGAACAGTGCTAGAACATAGAACACTCTGGTTTGGGCTGCTCTGCGGGATGTTGAAGGAACTCAAACTTATTTGGGTTGAGAAAAACTAATTACATGGGGCAAAAAGACTAACCTGGTAACAAACTAAAAATCTTGGCAGGAAGAGAGATCTCTTGTGTGTCAATACTTTATTTTGGTGTAAAGACGGGAAGCTGGAAAATACACTGTATTTAAAATTTTCTTGGTTCCCCCTCACGCTGTGGAAACCCCCTCCCCCCCAGAGCTAATCTGTTCAAACTCAAATACTTAAAAATTACAGCAGCAAAACAAAAGCACAGGAAAAAGAAAACCAGATGGAGAAGGTAGCCGGGGCCAGTAGTGTCACTTGGTGTGGACGACTGAGGTGCTGAACAGGAGCTTTTGTTTCTGTTTTTTTCTTTTCTTTCCTCCTTTCTCTTCTAAATGGAAACACAGAAAGAACTTGCTTAGAATGCCATCCCCTTACCCCAGCCAGTTTCGTCCCGGAGAGTCTCAGAGTGGCAGTTAAGGTTCTAGGATGAAGACCCCCCTGGATCCAGATACCAGTCCTTGCACACTCCAGGGATCTGGGCAAGTCACTTTACATCCCTAGACCCGTTTCCTCATCTGTAACATAGTCCTACCCATTTAATATGGTCGTTGGGAGAATAAAATGAGCACAAGGCTAGGTAGGCACAGCAAAGGCACACCACGAATGCTAGTGATCTTGTCTAACTGAATACTACAGAGTGGCGTGGGCTTCAAGCCTGACTTCTCCACCTATTGGCCACCTTCTACCAAACTCAGGATTCTAAAATCTACTCTCCACTACGTCTTAGAGGGAAAAAATACAGAGTTTTTCAGAATTTCACAGCTGGGCCTCAACAGTTAATTTGGGGTGGCAAAAACGTCCTAGCTGACATACTAAATGGACTATTAGCTGACATGAGCATGTGAGCCTAGGGGCTCAAGAGAAAAGTGCCTGACTAATTAGTGATGCCCACCACTGGATCCAGGTGGGAATGACAACTCTGTACTGAGCACTCCGTTTCTTTGCCTTTACCAGAGAGGGGATCTGAAGTAGCTGGTGTGTCCAGTTTCATGAAGGCTGCTTCAATAGCTTGGCTGAAGGAATTTTGGAAACTGGGCACAGGAACACGGTCTGAGTTATCACTCTCCCCATCGCTGTCCACAGGAGCAGGAGGAACTAAGCTGTTTTCATCTATAAAATACCAGTGTTAATTTACTTTCTGAAAGGAGCCAAACTCCCCTTCCACCAGAGGGCCATTCTCACCTTTCTTTGGAGCAGTTTTGGGCCACACATCTGCTTTTGCTTTTCCAACTCTCAGCATCTGCCAAGGTGGGAAAGAAGGGAGAGAAGAATTTAAGCAACTGATCCAATTTCTTTCCCAGACTTATGTCTTGACACTAACTGGCTAAGGGCACAAAGAACTATCACCTCTGGAAAAAAGGATTTTCCAAGTACTTCTCTCCTTAACATACTGTTTCAGTCATGTCCTCTATATCCTGACCAAGAGAACTAGCAGTAAACCCCCAAGGTGGGAAACCAAAGCCTGTGTTGTTCCTTAGGAAACAGATAAAGAACAGTGCATGGACTCACTAGACAAGAGGTTCTTACTCAGACTCTCAAGCTGGGAATCCTGACTGTGTCATTCCCTTCTTCTGGTAAGTTTTTCCTGCTCTTCTTGGGACCCCTAAAATATAAACCTCTTGGAATAAGCAAAACGAACCACCTGGTTATTGAACTCCAGTTACTTAAGGCCAAGAAAATCAATTTAACTTTATCCTAAAACTGCTCCAACAGCTGCCATTACCCTTCAGTCTCTGCTTTTCTAATAGCTCCTTAATTAACTTTTAGATCCAATCATAGACCAGATTCCTCCATGTACAATAAAATCAGAACCATCCCTCCTGCCCCTGAATGAGGAATTCTTTCATCTCAGGTGGCTAAGGCCAGCTTCTTAATTATTGAGGGCCACACGTGTCATGCAACTCAAAGCAGGCTGAATTTTATCCCTGGAAAACTACCAAGAGACAAGCCCCATGAGATTCAAATAAGAATGCGTCATCCTAAAGTAAGTGTCCCGAAGTGAGGTACAATATTATTCAAATGGAGTTGGGTTGGCAGAGGTTTATTTCACTGAATAACCTTTCTTCATCATGTACCACTTGGATGATCTTTTCCCTCGGTCCTTGGGAGTTAGGGGTCCAAAGAGTATGGAATCTGAATCATCTTAAAAGGCCATTAAAACATCTATCACCTATGTGTTACTCTTGCCATAAATGTTTAAATGTTTAACCTGAATCCACTCATGAAAAAATAAACAGACAAATCCAAACTGCAGGACACTATATACAACAACTGGCCTGGATGCTTCAAAAATATCCATGCCACAGGAAGAAAACAAAGAGAGGCTAGAGAAACTGTTACAGATCACAGAAGACTAAAGAGACTTGACAAACACATGCAATGAGCAGTCTTTTTTTTCGACCGGACTGAAAACAATACAAGACCACTGAGACATGGAGAAATAAGAAATAAGTACTGTATTAGATACTCAATTAGCTGAATTTCTTTTATGTGATCATGACAAATGTGATCATATAGAAGAATATCATTTGGGGGCACTTATCTCGTAAACAGTTGGTGGTAAACTCATTCAGGAGGTCTAATGTTTTCAATACAGTATAACAATAAAAAGAGAAAGCACATATAGCAAAATGCTAACAACGGGTGAACCTAGGTGAAAGGTATGAGCGTTCATTATGCTATTCAACACTTTTAAGTTTGAAGTTGTTCAACATATAAAGCTGAAAAAAGCAACAGCAATAAAACCTAGTTTAAAAAACAACTTCAGGGGTCCATGGGTAGGCTCAAGTCAGTTAAGCGTCCAACTCCTGATTTCGGCTCAGGTCATAATCTCACAGTTTGTGAGATCAAGCCCCGCATCAGACTCAACACTGACAGCATGGAGCCTGCTTGGGATTTTCTCTCCCCTCTCTCTCTGCCCCTCCCCCTGCTCGATCACTCTCTCTCTATAAATAAACACTAAAAAACAAAAACAAATTTAAGCATTTGACATAATTCCTGGGAACCACTTGCTTATAACTTCTGAAACCTATCAGTTAATACTCAAGATTGCTCTCAATTATTTCTTCCTCCTTGACTTCAGGACTCGACTTACCAAAGTCCAATTCCTGCTTCTATCTCAGCACACACTGAGAAACGTGAGAAACCTCCACTATCACCCGCTCTAAAGAACTGTTAAGCTAATGATCCCAAACTAGCCCCAAAAGGTTAATACTAACTTCTAAAGGGGGTGTTCAGCAAGCTGTCCATCCATCCTCCTCAGTTATCTTAATGCAGGAATACTGAGTGTTTGTTATTTTAAAGGTTAATAAAATGATCTGACATCTCTGCCTCACTGCATCCAAGAGAACAAGATGGGTCACCAGCTTTATGGGAGCCGGCTGAGGAAATCTGGCCAGGGTTTGCTGTGTCTGCCAAACCGGCATGGTCTGATTCAGAAATACAGCCTATGTGCTGCCAGTGTTTCCGTCGGTTTGCAAAGGATACAGGCTTCAGTAAATTGGATTAAGTGAACTTCCTTGAATGGGTCATCCAAGAAACCTACCTTAATGCCATCTTGTTTTACATAAAATAAAAACACTTAAAGAATAAAACAGAACACAAAAAGATCTGACATCAAGTTTCACTAGCCTAGTGTTCCTCTAACTCAGCTGCCCAAGGAAGACAGTTTGGCTAGTTATAGGACAACCAAGACCACCTTTCCCTTCCCAAAGCAAAGAGAAATGGTTTATTATATGTAACAGGTACATACCACCTGAATCAGAAGTCCTAGAACCAGGGACCAGCTGAAATTGGTATCTCCCCAGCCCCTAAAACAACACTTAGTACCCAAGTATTTAATGATCTGTTAAAAAACTAAAGCTCTGATTCTCCCTCAGCTACTCTTGGCCTCTTTCTTTGGGAAGTCTACAATAACATCTGAAACTAAAACTAGAAGATTTCCTCTTAAAAAAAGCTTTCCATGATTATTACTATCAATACAACATTAGCCTGGAAGTCTCTCCTCCAGCGCAAAGATTTCCAGAAAGTACAAGCAGCAGAGCTCACGTTAAATACCTGTGAACTGCTTCACAAGCAAAGATTTACCTGGGCAAAGGAAGGGAAGGGAGAGTCTTCTTCCAGACTCCCAACGCAGAATGAAGGACTGCCCTGACTGGCAGTCGGTGACAGAGGGGTCAGCAGAAAGTCTGAAAAGAAACCAGAGACCTGATTATATAAGTCGAGTTCCAAGAGAGAAGAGATGAACCCTGAATCAGGTCTAGATAATTACCAGCCCCACCACAAAAAGCAAACCTTGATCCAATTTCAATTCTGCCATGTTCTTATAAAGTCAAGAACATGGCCTATTATTCATACTAGTGATCTAGGGAAACAAAAGTTTAGTGATCACAGTAATACTAGAAAACATGGCAGAATCTATTTCCATGCCAAAAAAAAAACCCCTTTCCACACCAGCTGACTCTCAAGGCCTAGGTACCGGTATGTCATGGACTGGTTTTATGTGAATGAAAATGTTCTAACAAAAAGATAAAATTTAATCAGGTCAGCCTTTATGTTCCAGCCAGATGGGTATGACCTGCACTATTCAGTTAGTATCCAAAACACACATCCAAATGGGCAATATCCAACAGGAAGATGCAAGCTTTCCCCCGATACTCCCCAGGTAACAGTCTTCTCCATCCTTTCTGACCTAGATAGAGTTGGGCATTTCCCACAGGTCTACCCACTGCCCTGATCACTGCTGGAAGGGAGAGGCCTCTATTCACTCTCCCAGTAGCAGGCCCTTCCACAGTCAGCCAGGGCTATTCAGTACTTTCAGTCCTAGGACTATCCAGCTGCTCTTGCTTCAATACATTAAAGCCCATTCCTTCAAAAAAGCTAGTATGTGAAAGCACATACACAACCAATTTTTTATCACAGATAATGTAGTTGATGTTCTGCCATATTCCTCTGTATTTCAGCTCTCTTCTTAGACTAAAAAGCATAATAGTTGTGCATACAGCCCTCAAGATGCAGGTTACAGTCACAGTCCCTGTCACTAAGCCCCTGCCTCAGCCTCAGGTTCCTAATCTGCAAAGTGACAGGCATATGATCATAGCAGTCACCAAGAGCTTTAAATATTCTGCTCTTGGACATTTTATTTAAAATGGCTGGCAGAGGGGCACCTGCGTGGCTCAGTTGGTTATGTATCCAACTTCGGCTCAGGTCATGATCTCACAGTTCATGAGTTTGAGCCCCACATCAGGCTCTCAGCTGTCAGCATGGAGCCTGCTTCAGATCCTCTATCCTCCTCAATCTCTCCCCTGCTTACGTGCTCTCTCCTTCTCCAAAATAATAATAATAATAATAATAATAATAATAATAATAGTAAATTGATTAAATAAAACACTTAAAAAATCTTTAGAAATAAAACAGCTGGGTCACAGGGAAGAATCTAAGTTTAACTTTCCTGCCATATGAGCTGCCTTGAGGTTTTGAGGTTTTTAGAAAACAGCAGGGTATAAAGTAGTACAGCCAATCAGAAAGGTGAATCAAATGGCAAAAATCTGATGTACCCCAGAAATATATTAACTACCCAAAGTAAGGTTAATCACCTAAAAATCCCACCATACTGAGTAGGTTAGAGTTAACAAATTCAGACACTAGGGCCTTGCTTAAGGTCTGTGGCTGGTGGGCAACTTCATTCTTTAAATCCCAACTCATTTACCTGCTTGGGAACCTGGACTTCTGCTAAGAGGAGACAGGGAGAGGGCACCATGGCCCTCGGTGCTGGTGGGACCCAAAGCAGAATCAGAGGTGCAGGTATAGGAATTGAAGGCAGGAAACTGCTGTAGATTCTCTAGGGGAATGTGGACTTCTGGATCTACAAAGAAAAAAGAAGAGTACAGTAGGGCCATTTAGAATATTCCTCAAATCTTTTCCAACAGTTGTGGATAGTCAATATGAATCCCCCAAGGCTCTAAGGTATGTAAACACGCTTTAAAACCCAAATTTATAGTAATTGTCACTTTATATTTTTATTGATTTTTTGAAATGTTTACTTTGAGAAAGAGAACGTGCACACACACGCATAAGCACGGGAGGGGCAGAGAGAAAGCCCGATGTGAGGCTTCAACTCACAAACTGTGAGATCATGACCTGAGCTGAAGTCTGACACTTAACCAAATGAGCCACCCAGGACCCCTATATATATTTTTTTTTAAATAAAACCCTTTTTGGGGGCACCTGGCTGGCTCAGTTGGTAGAGCATGCAACTCTTAATCTCAGGGTTAAGTTCAAGCCCCACATTAGGTGTAGAGATCACTTAAAAATAAAATCTTAGGCACACCTGGGTGGCTCAGTCAGTTAAGCATCTGACTTCAGCTCAGGTCATGATCTCACGGTTCGTGGGTTCGAGTCCCTCATCAAGCTCTGCACCTTCAGCCTGCTTCGGATTCTTTGTCTCCCTCTCTTTCTGCCCCTCCCCCACTCATGCACGTGTTCTCTCCATCCCTCTCTCTCTCAAAAAAAAAAACATTTAAAATAAAATCTTAAAAAGTAAGTAAAAATAAAAAAATCTTTGCTCTGTTCTTAACTGAAGCCAAATATTATACATGATGGTTAATTATATTATTCTATGTACTTGTCTTTGGGTGTTTCTATAATAAAGAAGGTAAAATTAAAAAAGCCCCTGTACCTGAAACATCAGTTTTTTTCAATTATTTAGGAAATGTGCCAAATACCTACACAGCATTGGGACCCCAGCTATACACTTATCCCAGTTGGAGAAGTAAAATTTATGTTTACCACCATAAACATGTAGTCAAAACAGTGAAGTCCTTTCCCTGGCTGAGGACTCGATTCTTTGTTTTCTGGAGGATAAGTAAGTACACTCTCATGTCACACTAATCTCCTGGATTCAATGAAGCTTATGTTGAAGAAGCAGATCAAAAGACTCTGTACTTACATGAAAGAGCTCTTAAATCTAACCTCCTGCATAGATTTCCTAGTTTGTCAAGGTTTCTACTATATCTTACTCTCTTGGCAGACTTGCGGTATACAGAGGTCTCCTTTAATAGAGTCAACGGTGGGATCAATGTTCCATTCAGAACACACAGGAGACAATTATCCCCTAAATTCAGCAGATCTCCAATTGCCTTCCCCAGAACAGGTTTTCTCACCTACTATACCAAGGATGAATTTAATCTCATTCCTTATTAAAAGCTATGAACTTTGACCCCCAGTAATTCACTTAATTCTCAAGTCTATGAACGAAGTACTCTCATGATTCACATTTAAGAGCTAAAAAAAAAAAACAAAAAAACAAAAAAACAAAAAACAAGTGGCAGAACTGAGATGTGAACCAAATAGTCTGGCTCCTGGGCCCAAGCACTGAGTATCTCCATGAGGATGCACAGCTGTACTAGTCTAATAGAGTTTCTGAACTTACACTTGCCCTGTTTCTTGTTCTCCTCCATCTCAATCCTGCGCTCCCGGCGGCGTTCCTCCCGAGCCTTCTTCTGGCGCTGACGCTTCCTCTTCTCAATGTCATCTGTGGGATGGTCAGACAGTGAGCAGGCAGACCAAGGACAGCCTGGCCATTAACTCCTCCCAGGTGACTAGTCACTAAGGCCACAAAAGGAGGCAGCTGGCCTGGATGAATGGAGTATGGTATGGAGACTCAAGACAGAGCTCCTAAATTCCTCCCATACTGGGTTTCCAATCAGAAGAAACCCTGAGCTTCACTATAAAGAGAAGCAGAGTGGGTGCATTCTTACCTGAGAATATCTCCAGAGTTTCCTTAGAGACCACAGGAGGCTGCAGAGCCAGTTCACAGATGCTGAACTCACAGGTGAGCGGCAGGTGAGAGAGGTATCTATGACGCTGCCGAACATCCTACCGTGGAAAAGGGACCAAAACTCAACTAACACCAGGCCAAACTGTAAGGACAGAGGTTCCCATCCCAGACAGCTAACTCTTTGGGGCTCAAAGAGTAGTGCTCAAGGTATCATCATTTTGCAAAGCCAAACAGAAACCGTCAATTGACATTCAATAAGGTAAATGATCAACCAAAAGCAGTTTTTAGGTTTGTGCTGCACATAAATAAATCAAGCCTGGTAATAAATGATTTAAAGCTGATCAGCTGTTTCTGATTTTCTGGAGCCCACAACTGAGGAGAGAGAACAGGGGAAGATAAAGAGTATTTGTTGGCAAAAAACCTGAGATCCACTGACAATTAATAACTGGGAAGGTGGAAAAAGCAGATTTCCCTACTGAATAAAGCTTGGCCTGAAACAGTAAGAAAAAAAAAAAGCCCATCAATTTCAGTTTAATTTTCTTTTCCATTCTCTTTCTGCATGTTTGATGGAAAGTTTACAGCGTAACAAATTTGTGATCAATATAAGGATAACTCTCAAAGGGCAAAACCTCGCATATATAAATTATCAGATAATAATTGATAGTATCTGTTAAGCCGAAAAGGTGTTTCAATCTTGTATAACCTAGTATAGAGCCTCCAATAACTCTTCGATTCCTTGGACATTTCTCCCAAGCCATAAGGAAAAAGAGAAAAACAAACTCATCTTGAATGAAAGTGGGAGACATCTATGTTCCCAAACCACAATAAATGAACCTAAAAACAGAGAGCAAGGGGTGACTAACAGAACCCCGACATGGTAAGAGAGCCCCATTTAACCTCTAAAATCTTTGCAGGCACAGAATCAGTGACAAAAATAGACTTAAATACAAAAGCTAAGCTCTTTGAAGAACTGTGAGCATGGGCTGCTCAGGCCCATATCAAAAAAGATCAGGTTGATGACACTCCAGAACCGTGCCACAGGGACAAGGCAGGACCTTACCTCAGACATGGAGTAGCCGGCGATCTCCACCACTACTGCCGAGATCTTCTCCGGGCTCTGCTCCAGGCTGCCGTACTCCCTCACAAGGCAGCGCACATTCACAGGGTGCAGGAACATGTGCTGCCCGTCCTCCGCTGAAGACAAGCGGCTCTCTCACACAACAGTCGTGGCCAGTCCTCAAGACAGGGCCCCCCGTACAGCTAGGCCTGCCTCTCCCTCCCCGAGGCCAAAGGCAAAACAGACCCAAGCACCCACATCTAGCAGCAATACCTCCTCCTGCTAAGAGGCCAGGCCACCTTGCTGAAACATCTCCATGGCAACCCAGCCCTCCTCTCAGGAACCCTCACCTTGGTAAAAGTAGTAACAAGGAGAGCCACTCAGGTGTGTGAAGCCTGGCTTGGTGATGGGTTCCTGCTGGCTGGACTCAGTACAAATGGTCCCCTCTCCAAGACTGTCATCTGCTAACTCTGAGTCATCACAGGCTTCAGGCTCCGGTTCAGACACTGCTTCCTCTTCCTCTACCAGAGGGAGAGCAAGAGGACGAGGAGAACCCAGAGAACAAACTTCGGTGGTCTCTTCATCAAAAGCAGACAGATAGTCTAACACACCCTGTTGAGACAAATTCTATGTCAACAGAAAGTACATGTGGCAAAGGTAGACACATGAACCAAGTTCTCTGGAAGGTTTTCTTAGCTGTCACATTCATGGATTTAACATCCCTAGGTAAAGAACTAATAAGCACACGGGAAATACTCATAGTCCCCCCTCCTCTCCCATGGAGAGGCGATTTCACAACATCACCTACCAACTCAACAGCAGCCTTGAGGAACGGCAGCCATTTAGTCTGTAACGGGGTCACACTCACCTTCCTGGGTTGAAAAACGGACTCCTTCGCCAAGGGAGCCATCAGCACCAGTTGTTCCAGAGCAGGCACAACACTAAGGACCTCCCCTCTGCTTTCAGCCAATCCTGACAGAGCCTCTTCCCGAGTCTAAACCACCAGAGAGAAGACCAGAGAAAGCTAAGTTTCTAGAAACACACTTAGTTTGTAGGGCAAGGGCTTACAATGGCCTTTCTCAACAGGAGCAAAAGTTAAAAGGCAACAAGACCCAATAGGAAAAGTACTTAAAATCCTCAATCCTTCAAGGAAACAGGGAGCAAAAAGCACCTGACACCCAAATGGGATGGTATTCTACTTACAATCTGACAGTGACAATACTACACAAAAGTTTCCTGAACAAAAAAACCAAGAACACAGAACTAGTCCTCTAGTTTTTACAAGCTACTCTTAAAGAAAGAGCCCCAGTGCGGGAGGCAGGGGTTTGGCCAACTGCCATCTCAACCTGGACAGCTCTACTTCTATACAGCTCGTCTTCTCTGAAATGCACTTGAACGAATGCTCTGCATTTAATTAAAAACAAAATACACAGGACCTACTAAAGGAAGACTCAGAAGTCAGAAAGACAGGAATTCAAATACCAGCTTCATCTCGTATTAGTTATTATGTCCTCAAGCAAATTACCTAACCCATGACTCCATTTCCTCATCCGTGAAAGGGGATAGTTCACACCGGGATATGCAGCTCATGTGACATAAATGTAAGTACAGTACCTTAACACAGGACCTGTCACATGCCAATTACTCAAGATACAAGGGCTTTCACTGTTCTAACACAGATCAGTGATTCTCAAAATATGGTCTGAGGATGAACATTAGAATCAGTCTGGAACTCATTATAACACAAATTATTAAGCCTACGGAGCCCATATTTGACTGAATTCACATCTCAGGGTGGAGGCCAATGCCCTGATTCTGATGCCTGGTAAGGATACACAGCACAGGAAATTCTCTATTTGGGTAATTTTTCCTGCTTCAAAATCCTCAGCAGGTATTACTAGGGACTGCTGGATAGGCCATAACACTCTCTTCAAAATGCGCCTCAAATAAAACATCTCTAAAAATAAATCCAAGTGTTTCCTTAGGAAAAAAACCTACTTTGCTTAACTAAGAACATAGCTAACCTAAGACTAAGAGACTCCAGTGACTCAACTAGTTATAAGACGATTTTAATTTGTTCCTTTCAGCTCCAGAGAGTGCTTTAAAAACCACTAGGTCAACCATTCCCTCACATCACCAACGGCCAGAGCAAACTGGCTATTTTAGCCATTAACTATGCGTTATCTTAAATTCAGGACCAAGATAACTTATCCCCACCATCCTGTCCTGTCATCCTACCTTGAGCTCCTGGATAGCTGCCTCAATAAAGCAGGACTCGGGAGTGTGCTTCTCCTCTGCCAGCTGCTGCTCCAAAGCTATTTTCTCTTCCTGAACTACCCGGTGCAGCACCTGCTCCTTAGAGGCCAGCAGCAACTTGGAGTACTGGCTGTGCGGTTCATCTACAAGAAAGCCAGCAAGATCACAAAAATGCAACAGTCGGAGCTTTGCAACCTTGTGGCTACACAGGAATTTACACAGCTTTTATCCCCCAAAGTGAAGATGGAGTAATCAGGCTAATTTTCTAAAAATAATTTAGCAATGACCTTAAATAAAAGGTTTATAACTCTGACCCCATAACACAAGGAATCCAAGAAAACCAAAGACGCACTAAAAATGTTTTAGCCAAACTACTGATTACCCTATCATCTGTAATACCAAAAAATGCTACATCAACCAGTTAAGTCCAATAATAAAGAAACGGTTAATGACATGATGGCATATTCATTAAAGAGAATTTTTCAGACATTAAAAATGGTTTTCTGGGGCACGTGGCTGACTCAGTTGGAAGAGCATGCGACTCTTGATCCCGGGGTTGTGAGTTCGAGCCCCATGATGGGTGTAGAGATATTTGAAATAAAACAAAACAAAAAACAAAACAAAACAGGGGTGCCTGGCTGGCTCAGTCTGTTAGGCATCTGACTTCAGCTCAGGTCATGATCTCGTGGTTCGTGGGTTTAAGCCCCACATCAGGCTCTGTTCTGACGCCTCTGAGCCTGAAGCCTGCTTTGGATTCTGTGTCTCCCTCTCTCTGTCCCTCCCCAACTCACACTCTGTCTCTCTCAAAAATGAATATTAAAAAGAAAAAAAAAAGTTTATTTAATGGGGCACCTGGGTGGCTCAGTTGGTTAAGCGTCCGACTTTGGCTCAGATCACGATCTCACAATTCTTGGGTTCGAGCCCCACGTCGGGCTCTGTGCTGACAGCTCAGAGCCTGGAGCCTGCTTCAGATTCTGTGTTTCCCTCTCTCTCTGCCCCTCCCCAACTTGTGCTCTCTCTCAAAAATAAATAAACTAAAAAAAACTTTTTAATAAAAAAAATTTAAAGATAAAAAAATAAGCTTTAAAAATTTTTAAATAAAAATGGTTTTGTGAGATGACATTTAGTGACATGTAGAAATACCTACATTACATGAATATAAAGCAGACACCAAAACTAGAAAATTTAATCCCAATCTTGCAAAAATATACATGAATAGGAAAATAATCTACAACTTTGGGATATCTCTGAGTAAAAGGACCATGGATGATTTGTTTACTTCCCTCCCCCATATTTTCTGTACTTTTTAAAAACTTTAGGACAATGTTAACTTTTGGGAAACTCTTGAAATGCCCTGTTTTCCCACCCTCCGATCCTAGTATCTGCCCAGAGATAACCATTTACAAATTGTGATACGTATTTGCCAAATCTTTTTCTATACATTTATAAATCCATAATCACTTAAGAAAACAAAGGTTTTTCCATAAATGATAAACTTTAAGTTGTTCTGTGTTTTTCATCCAACCTGTATTAAATTCTTTCAAAACATTAATACAGAGGGGTGCCTGGGTGGCTCAGTTGGTTGAGTGTCTGATTTCGGCTCAGGTCATGATCTCACGGTTCCTTGGGTTCAAGCCCCGTGTCAGACCCTGTGCTGACATGTCAGAGCCTGGAGCCTGCTTCGGATTCTGTGTTTCCCTCTCTCTCTCTCTGCCCCTCCCCCATTCGTGCTCTTTCAAAAATAAATAAATGTTAAAAAAAAATTTTTTTTGTATGTTAATACAGAGATCCTATTTTTACCTTCTGTATTGTGTTCCACAGCATAACAAACACTGAGTGAGTTCCTTATGGAACGTTTATTTAGCTTATTGACAGCTTCTATTACATTGTAACAAAAATTCCTTATACGTATTCCTTGGTGCATATAATTTCTTTATATTAAGTACAAAAGCTGGACCAAAGGTTGTGCATATTTTAAATACTACCAAATTGCACCCCCCCAAAAGCTGTATTGACTTACATTGCCACCCTGTATACAGTACTCATTTTCCTACACCTGCCAAAAACCTAGTGCTTCTAATGTCTTTTTTTTTCTTCTTTTTTTTTTGCGTCAATCTGATAGGGATTTTGATTTGCATAACTCTTAGCAAAGTTAAACCTAATTCTTGGGAAGTTATTCTAGTATCCTTTTCTGGGAAATACTTTCATATGCTTAGCCCATTCTTCTACTGGACTGTTAATATAACTTATAGAACACCTGTATATTCCAGACATTAATCTTTAGTATCAAATGTGTAAATCTTCCCCTAGTTAATCACCTACTGACTTTAAGGAATCTTGTCAGATTTCATTCTTATAAAATCAAGTGTATCTGTCTTTTCTTTTCTAGGATCTACGGTTTCAGCCTGGTTCAAAAACCCATCCCTATCTGAGGATTTACAGAGATACTATCCTATATGTTCTCTTAAGAGTTTTAGATTTTTTAAAGTTTAGGGGCGCCTAGATGGCTCAGCCAGTTAAGTGTCTGACTCTTGACTTCGGCTCAGGTCATGATCTCATGGTTTGAGATTGAGCCCAGCATCGCACTCTGTGCTGACAGCACACAGCAGGCTTGGGAGTCTCTCCCTCCCTCTCTGTGTGTCTTCTACTAGACTACTGAGTTTCTTGACAACAAGTGGCCAGTCTGGCTGACTGTGGAATCCTCAAGGCTGGGCACAATGCCAGGCACTATTTCAACAAAATTAAAAATTAAAAAATACATAACTAAACCACACCTGAAACCAAGAGTTAAACCACTCTCTGTAAACTCCCCTCTAACCTACTAAAATCCTAAAACTGACCTGCAAATGATAGAAATGGCTTGCCCAAAGGCTCAAATTTTGATAGTAGATAGATATATTTGATAGCCTTAAAAGATGTACCCAAGATTATTACCCCCTAAATTAACAGAACTCACCTCCTAGATGAATAGGATGGTCTACATTCATCCATTTGGATTTGGGCAAGGCCAACAACACCCCTTTCTCCCTCTTCATCAGCTGCATTGTAATAGTGTCACCAACAACATACTGACGTGACTCGGTGGCAACAACACTGTAACATGGACATTTAGATGTAAAAGAGCAAGAAGTTAGCAGACTGGGGTCTAACCTAGTAAATGTCTCCTTCTCACCTCTTGAGATCCTTCTTATGCACAGAACTGTAACAGATGGGACATTTACTCCAGGTCTTCTCACTCAGTGAAAGGTAGTGCAGAATGCATGCCCAGCAGAAGATGTGTCCACAACGGGTTATCTTGGCTGCAGTAGGTGGATATAGGCATATTGGGCAAGATGGCACTTCATGGCTACAAATGCGCTGCAACAAAAGGGCACCACGAGTTACACTGCTTTCAAAGTGACATGGGATTGTCAAAGTTAAAGCCTCTCCTCTCCCACCCCCATCCCTGAACATCTCTACTCAACACATCTTCACAGAATTGTTCAAAATGCAAGTATATAATAACACTTTAAGTAAATCGTTAAGGAAATCACAATAATGGTTTAATAACTACATAACAAGTACTTTAGAGGTTCCACAAAGGAAAAAGGAACAGAAATCAATATATAATCCCACTTATAAAAAGAAACTTTATACGTACACGTACACAAAGGCTTATAAAAGGTCGAAAAGTAATGTACCAATAATTTCCAATAGAGAAGTCTATCAGACCTACACTTTATATGCATCTCTATTTTTTTTTTAACCAATAAATATAGAACTTAGGTTTCATAGGCCTTGTCATTCTCTGATGTTTTTACCAATTTTCATAGTTAATGAGTAGCCAGGCTTGGAGACCCAGCACTTTGAAAAGTATTGTATGGGGTGCCTGGGTGGCTCAGTCAGTTAAACATCCAACTCTTGATTTATGCTCAGGTCATGGTCTCACAGTCGTGGGATCGAGCTCCATGTCAGGCCCACTGACATGATCAAGCTCCCTTTGGGCTTCATGCCAGGCACAGAGCCTGCTTAGGATTCTCTCTCTCCCTCTGCCCCACCCCCACTCAGGCTCACTTGTGCTCTCAAAAAAAAAAAAAAAAAAAAAAAAAAAATTTACATCCCTATAACCTAAGAGCAGCAAAGGAATACCCAGAACTCATTACTTCAACAGAAAACAAACTGCAGCAGTGGCTTAGAGAGTAGTGTACCTGGTGGCTCACTCATGTGCCACAAGACTGAGGCCTAATTTGATATTGATTACTACAAATGGCTACCGATGAAGCCATGTTCATGCAATGAGCCCACCCTAGGTCAGGAAGGTAACCAGAGTGCCTCATGTATTTCTCTGGTTATTTCTTCCCAGGAGAAAGGAGGCGGTAGATAGAACTGCTTTGATGAGATAGAACCTTTGATGAGAGCCCTCCAACTCCCCAATCCTGCAGGCTAGTGCTAATTAGCACAAAATGAACTCCAGGAGAAACCAGGACTCATCTCTGGGGGACTTATCTCTACAGTGAGGCCATGCAGAAAAAAGGTATCAACAGTGATACCAGCCAACAGCTGCTGTGTCACCATGGTTCCTTTCCTTAGTTCTCTCTCCCACTAACAGTTTATAAGCTTAGCCGAGCTACTCACCACTTGTTCCACAAAGTCCCAGTTGACTAAGGTATCAGGATCAGCAAAATGAACTGTGTAGTCTTGGTCTTCAGACACCACAAATTGGCAGCTGGAAACAGGGAAGAGGACAGGGAAAAGGCAGACTCTCAAAAGCCACCAACAAGCCCTCAGCAGAAACTCATTACTCCTTCACTTAGAAATCAAATACAGGCCATTAGCAGCCATGGTTTGTGAAGCACTGAACTAGGACTTCAGCCTCAGTTCTGAGCCCCAGCTCTGGAGGGAATCCAAAGACTTGCCAAGTAGGAGTCTAAATCCATGAACTCTGTTTCTTCTGCTTCCAAGCCTAGCCAAGGCCCTGCAGGCCTCCCCTGAGCTAAAATTAACCCAGACTGCAGCTCTATCAATCAGCAGGAAGCCAGATTTCCTCCCTCCCTCTGAGAAACCATGGCACACAGCTAGTCTTCAAGGCAGCAGAAAGACTGTTCTCGCTCAGTCATTTGATTACGAATTTATATAAAGTACTAACCAGTTACTTCAGTCTAGATCCAAGGTCAAATCTTACATTGTAACTAATGACACACAAAAGGAAATAAAAGGGAATCAGTATTTGAGCAAACGTATGCCATGCCAAACACTCCAACCCATCATCCAATTCTCCTTTAAGTAATCCTCCTCCTTTATAGGGAGAAGATGAATCTCACCGTGGCTAAATAAATTACCCAAGATCAAAGGTCAAAATAAATTCAAATGTGGGTCCAATTCCAAAACAAATACTTTTACTATCTCATTATGACACTAAAGCATTATTTAATTTTAGCATTAATCAATGTATTTATTTAAGCATTATATTCTTTTAAGCACCAAGAACATCCACTTGAAAAGCTGGTTTTCGACACCTGCACTGCCCCCCAAAAAGAGAGAGGAGGAAAAGAACCAGATCAACTCCCTTTCTGCCTCTCTCCCATAGCAGTTTAAAAGAAGCTTCTTCTCAGCACCAAGAACCACCCAGAGGCTCAACTGCACTTTCCTCCCAAGAGTAGACATACTCACTTGGCCTGTAAAAAGAGTTCCTTGTTAAAAGGCTTATGCCCCCATTTGTTCCTCTTTCCCCAGCTGCCATGTCCACTGCCTTCAAAGTGACCCGCCTGGCCACGGGGTTCAAAAGTGAAATTCAACAAGTGGTTCAGATTGATCTTCTTCGGACCAGAGAACTGGGCAGGGCTAAACTCTGCCCGTTGAGCCTCTGCTACCTAGAGAGAATAAGAATGAATCAGAGTATTTCAGAATAGAATGACACTGATTGATAGCAGAAACCAGCACAACCCTCCTTCTACATGGTTTAAAATATTAACTAAACGAAACACAGCTTAAAGTAAACAATCTTCCTAGGAAAGGTGAATACAAAAGTCTACCTAAGATCTGGATGGGAATAGAAAGGGGGACAAGAGCCTTTAACATATAATTAAACTGTTTAGCCTGCCCCGCTAAATGGCAATTAACTATTTATTAAATGACTAAACCCAACATGAAGTCGTCTAGCTACTGGGAAGCACAATGATTTACTTACTGGATTAATTTTTTGACAATCCCATAGGACTCCTAGACCTTCACTCTTGTTAGCTACTTGTTCTCTGGTTTGTTTCTGGCAAAAACAAGTCTGTGGAACTATACTCTGGAGGCGGCTTGCAAGCAGCTGCTAACTGCCACGGGCTTCAGAATCCTGCCAGAGACCTCCCGTCTAAGACACACACTGCTATTCATTGTTAATTAAAACTGACAGAATTAGAACATGTAGGCAGACTACCTCTGTGTCCAGAAATAAACCCAATCAGCAGAGGAGAAATACCACTGCACATAAAGATGGAAAAAATCACGTTGGGGCTTTTTAACATTTCCAAATTGAAGTGGAAAGTACTTATAAGTCAGCCAGTGCATTTTCTAATCCCAATTTATAATTTAATGTCATAAGCACTTTGCCATGTGAGTCATATTAACACATAGTCACTTTAAATGGCTATATACCATTACGCCATACAGGTATACTATAATGCCCTTGTGTCAGACACAGACTGTTAGTAGCTTGTCCACTGTAATAAAATAATGTTATGATAAACACATTTTGGGATAGATCTTTGTGCACAAATATTTGGTCACCTATCATTGTTTCTTTTGAATGTATAGTAGGAATTACTGGGTCAAAGGAAATACAAATTTAAGGCTTTTGCTGCTTAGTCATATTTAGAAATTAGTAAGCAGCACCCGCACAGACATCATAAAGAAGCTAAAGAGTACAAAAAGGGATATGGTGAAAGATACATTCCATCCCAGAGACAACAAATATGACTTGCGATACCCTATGCATATAGACCACAGCATATGACCCTTATGATTAAATACAGTGGCAAAACATACAATTAAACAATTTCCTTTCATTTCAACAATAGATCCTGGGAGACAACCCCCCCACACACTGTTCATGTAACTCACCACAGGAAGCTCACCACTTCCAGGTCATCCCTTGCCTCTTATCCCCTGGAAAATCATCTCCATGGGACTGCTGTCCTCTCATCAGTCTTCCACTCCCAATGCCCCCAAATTAGATAAGAGCTTGTGCTCACTCAACAAAATCCTCCACATCCTCAACCTTCTATTGTCCCACTATTATCCTAGCTGCCACTACCACTCTCTCTGATACTGCCCATCACAACTCCTGATTATCCTTCCAACACTGACCTCTCATTTCCTTGACCCCCCCTCTCCTCCAATTAGCTTGTCCTCTACTTCAGGAATCCAATCCCCATAGACATACCATCTGGAGCTGTGCCATCCTTTACAGCAACCACTACTAGCCAAATGTGGCCAATGCCACATCATGAAATACCATTTTAGCTATATTGGGTAAAAACATTAAAATTAATTTCACCATTTTCCTTTTTGAATGTGGCAACTAAAATTTTTTTTTTTTTTTTTTTTTTTTTTTTAACATTTATTCACTCCTGAAAGAGAGAGACAGAGTGCGAATGGGGAAGGGGCAGAGAGAGAGGGAGACACAGAATCCGACGCAGGCTCCAGGCTCCAAGCTGCAAGCACGGAGCCCGATGCGGGGCTCGAACTCACAGACCACAAGATCATGACCTGAGCCGAAGTCAGCTGCTTAACCAACTGAGCCACCCAGGCGCCCCTAAAAAATTTTAAATTATACATGTGGCCTGCATTTCTACTGGACAGCACTGCTCTATAATCTAGACCATAAGGGTAACAACCACACATCTCCCACCATCATAATTTTGAGCACCCAACATTCAAGCAGCAACTCCCTCCTTTCCCAGCTTGTTCCCTTCAGTCCTGATTCCAACAATTCTTTACCCCTACTGGGATCTCCAAATCAGTGATCCAACCCATCTCTTCCATTTTCTTTCCTTACTTGACCTAAAGCCTATGGTCCACAACCCCTTTCTTTCTCTCTGTCATCTGTACTCACCTAGCAGAACCTTCCCCTAATTAATCTGACTCTCTATGTATTTCCACACCAGCACCAAACAGTTACACACAAGAACACAACCACACCACACTGACCAGTCTCACTGAAGCAGCCCTACCACAACCCTGTTACCTTTCTGTACCCACTTAACTCCCAGTCACCCAGACAATGCCATTCTGCAAGGCTTCCAAGGCTCCCCTCTCAGCTCACCTTCCATATTTCACAGAGACAATAAGAACAATCAGAAGAGAATTCCTATGTCCTCCTACCAGTACTCTGCCTTCTTCTGGTTACTGAGGATGAACTGGCAAAGCTCCTATTTAAGCCAACTCCTCCACTTGTACAGTAGGATCACAACTCCTCAAGGACTCAAGGACACTGTTACAGTAATTCTCGCCCTGTCCTCTGCATGTCTGCCCCCTAACAAGACAATCCCATTAGCAGAGATATGCTGTATTTTTCTTTTGAATCTCTTTAACTTTAAAATCTCTTGACTTCAGGGGCACCTGGGTGGCTCACTTGGTTGGGCTTCCGACTTTGGCTCAGGTCATGATCTTGTGGCTTATGAGTTCGAGCCCCGTGTCGGGCTCTGTGCTGACAGCTCAGAGCCTGTGGCCTGCCTCAGATTCTGTGTCTCCCTATCACTCTGTCCTAACCCACTCCCATTCTGTCTTAAAAAAAAAAAAAAAAAAAATCCTCGACTTCACATTCCCTCAAGCTACTGCCTCACCTCTCCACTCCCCTTTAGAGCAAAGCCCCTAAAAAGTACTGTCTGAACTTGATGTTTCTTCCTCCCATCCTTCCATTCTCTGAAGCTATGCCTATCCGGTTTTTGTCCTCACCACTCCACCAAAGCAGCTCAAAGCCAACAGCCTATATTCACATGATCAAATCTACTAGTCCACTTTCAGTCTTAATCTTCTGTAGCCTATCAGTAGAGGGCAAAACTGGCCACTTTCTCCAAATGGCTTTCAGTTCTCTTCCTCCCTTTTTGCTGGTGCCTCATGATCCTGACTCAGACCTCAGTCCTTGAATCTATTCCCTTTCTGCAGGACTTACTTAGTTCCATAGCTGCCAACACCAAATGTATGCAGATGGCTCTCTAGCCTGGGTCTCCTCCTTGAACTCCAGATTCCATTAACTGTCTATCTCTTAGAGATCCAGTAGGCATCTCCACACAAATAGCATATTTCCAAAATGAAGCTCTTTATCTCAACTCTCCTTCCCTCCCCACCACCCCCAAACTTTCTACTTCTCTTGAAATCTTCCCCACTTCAGCATACAGTACCTGAACTGAGCTCCCACTGAAGACATTTTTTTTCAAAGTCATTCATTTCTCTGCTCAGACCCCACAACTAACATATTAAACAATCCTGTTGGCTCTATCTTCAAACATCACCCCAATGTGTAGCATCTCACCACTATCGCTGTTTCAAAGCTTCCATCACTCTCACCAGAAATATCTTAACAGCCTCCTAACTAGCCTCCTGGTTCCACTCTCTCCTTTAAAACTCCCAACTCAGATTATAGAACTTCCCTTCTTAAACCCCCAATAGCTTCCCATCTCGCTCAACAAAATCCAAAATCCCACAAGGCCCAACACGATCTGACCCTTCTTGTCTATTCTTTGGCTTCATTCTCTACTCCTCCACTCATGGTAGCCTACATGTTTGACCTCAAACAAACCAAAAGTATTACCACCTCTGGTTCCTTGCACTTGTGCACTTGTTATTCCTTCTCGCCAAGACATCCTCCTCAAAACTGTATGGTGTGCTCCCTTGCTTCGTTCAGAACTCTACTCCGAATTCACTTCCTCAGAGTAAGTAGCCTTCCTTCGTCACCCTCCAAAACTGTACTCTTTGTTACTCTCTATCCCTTTAATTCTCTCAATCTACTTTTTGTTAATTCAATAAGCACTTACCTTTGGATTTATTATACAATCGACACCTGAACAATACAGGCATTAGCAGCATTGATCCCTGGCGCAACTGAAAATACACGTATAACTTTTGACTCCCCAAAACACTTAACTGCTAATAACCTGTTGACTGGAAGCCTCACCAATAACAGTTAACACATATTTTATGTTATATATATTACAAAGTATATTTTTACAATAAAGCTGGAGAAAAGAAAATGTTATTTAAGACAATTAAAAAAAAAAAAACACATTTATGACACTGTATTTATATTAAGAAAAAAAAGTCCACATAAGTGGCCCAATGCAGTTCAAACCTGTATTGTTCAAGGGCCAACTGTGTAATGGTCTATTTTCTCCGTAAACTAAAATATAAGTTACAATGTTCTACTCAGTATTGTATGCCAAACTCCCATGTGGTATTTGATGAACAGGAGAGGACAAAATTTTTGGTGAATGAATTCTTCCATGAGTACATTAAATCTGCTTTATTTTGTAATAGTTACATAGTACGGAACATTCAAACAGGAGGATAATTCATCTAACCAATGCCTTGCTAATTTAGGTCGTTTCCTAGATTCTGCAACTACAAACAATGCAACAGTGAACTCCTTTGTACAGAAGTCTTTATGTACTCCCAAAAGGATATCTAAGAAACTCCTAAAATCAGAGTACCTAGGACTAAGGATATAGCATCTTACAATTTGCTATAGATACTACAGAGCAAATGTCATTAAAGTCATTGTATTACTTAAATATTCAAGAGGCACCTCTAATTCAAGAGTGATAATAAAAGGTACCATCTATAGTATCTAGGGTACATTTATAGTATCTTGCTATAATTTCTCACAACCCATGATGATGATGTCTTCTTCCTCCAAAGAAATTTTCACAACTTTCAAGAGAAGAAAGGAGGCAAAGTTCCAAACCTAGTTAATCCTCAACTACTCAAGACTGCTTTGGTTATTTACTTTCACCTCTTTCTCCCCTCCTCCCCAACTACTGATAAACTGGGAGGCAGGGGAATCAGAGTTCATGCTTCTTGTGTTCTAGAAAGGACATTCCTAAATTCCATACCTCATCGCGTCTTCCACCATTAAAAGAAGAGCTAAAGACTTTGCTGCTGCCGCCGCCCCTCTGTGGAGGCATCTTGTTAAAAGTTTTGCTTTTCTGTGAATTGGAGCGACGGGACTGGTTGCTAAAATTTTCATTTTTGGGATAGGAAGGTTCACGTTTGCGATTAAAACGCTTGGATCCACTTGAGTTCTTTCCATCTGAAAGCAAGAAATGTAAAGAATTAGTTAAGAAATGACCCAGAGAAGTGCCTGGGTGGCTCAGTCAGTTGAGCATCCGACTCAGCTCAGGTCATGATTTCACAATTTGTGAAATCAAGCTCCACATCGGGCTCTGTGCTAACAGGGTGGAGCCTGCTTGGGATTCCCTCTCCCCCTCCCCCCCTCTGGAAGGAAGGAAGGAAGGAAGGAAGGAAGGAAGGAAGGAAGGAAGGAAGGAAGGAAGGAAGGAAGGAAGGAAGGAAACATAGGGGATCCTGGGTGGCTCAGTCAGAAGAGCATGTGACTCTTGATCTCAGGATCCTAAGTTCAAGCTACACATCGAGCTCAACGTGGGGCTCAAACCCACAAACCGCGAGATCATGACCTGAGGGGAAACTGGCTGCTTAACTTACTGAGGCAACCAGGTGCCCCTTACTTTTGTTTTTTAAATGATGAAGCCTAAACAGTCCCTCCTTCAGGAGGGATACAAATGCAGGTCAAACCACCCAAATAGTTCACAGTATCTCTCTTTTTTGCGCAACTTAACCACTGCTCTTATAAAAGTCCATTTAGATGAAGTGATAGAAAAGGGAACAGCCTGGAGCACCTGGCTAGCTCTGTCTGTACAGCATGCAACTCTTGATCTGGGGGTCATGATTTTGAGCCCTACTTGGGTGTTGAGCCTACTTAAATTTTTTTTAAAAAAGAACAGCCTATCTGTATTAGGGGAAAATATTTCATCTGAAAGTAGGATAGAAGATATTACTCTCCGGGCGCATGGGTGGCTCAGTTACGTGCCGACTCTCGGTTTCAGCTCAGGTAACTATCTCATGATTTCATGAATTCAAGCCCCCACACTGGGCTCTGTGCTGACAGTATGGAGCCTGCTTGTGATTCTCTCTCTCCCCCTCCCCTGCTGACGCTGTCTCTGACTCTCTCAAAAAACTAAATAAACTTAAAGAAATTAAAAAAAAAAATTCTCCTTAAATTACTATAACACAGCTAGATTCTATAGTGCAACGCCTAGGCCTTAGCAGATATATTCAAGAAGCATAACAGCAAAGCAGTATTTACATATGTTCTAGAGGTCAAACTGAGAAGCCATTAAATTGACAAAAGAAGTTGAGCTCTAAGAGCATATTAGATCAGCATAAATTACGTCCTTTTAAAAAATATTTCTTGCTTTTTTTCCTCCAGTTGTAAGAACGTATGTTCGATGTTGAAATTTGGAAGAATAGGGGCGCCTGGGTGGCTCAGTTGGTTAAGCGGCCGACTTCGGCTCAGGTCATGATCTCGCGGTCTGTGAATTCGAGCCCCGCGTCGGGCTCTGTGCTGACAGCTCAGAACCTGGAGCCTGTTTCAGATTCTGTGTCTCCCTCTCTCTGACCCTCCCCCGTTCATGCTCTGTCTCTCTCTGTCTCAAAAATAAATAAAGGTTAAAAAAAAATTTTTTTTTTTTAAATGAAATTTGGAAGAATAAATTTGCCACTAGGCATAGAATACCAACTTATAAACAGTGCATAATTTCCTTTTACTCTCTATTTTTGTATACTTGCCACGTCTCCCACAAAATGACAGACACACAGGATATACTATCTTCTATTACTCCATGAGCATTTTCACACATTTCTACCTCTAGTCTTCAAAAGCATGATTAATGGCTGCACTGTCTATCATATACTTACAGTATAACATAACCAATCTCCACTGCTGTACATTTAGGTGGTTTCTAGTTTTTTGCTAGTTAGCCTCTTTATACAGACACCTGTATGATGTCAAATTCTCATTGTGAAATCAGCAGGTTAAGTATGATCAGCATTACCTTTTACACATCCTCAAGGTGCTTTCTAGAACCATTATACCTATTCATTTATATTCTAACAACACTGTAACAGAGAACATCTAGGTCACTGCAATGTTGACAAAATAGAGTTGAATACACTTTATTAAACTGAAGGGTCAAAATTATTTGTTTTAAATTTGACTTTCTCTGGTGAGTACCAACAAATACTTTCCCAGTCTGCTAACCATTTGTATTTTGTGTAAAGAGCGCTTGTTTGTACTCTTTGCCCCATTTTTTTCTATTCGGGTGCTGAACTACATAGATTATTTTGTCCCAAGTTGAACAAAGATTCCTGACCAGACACATCTAACATGTGCCAAAGTTTACTGGCTTAAAAAAAAAAAAAAAAAGGTAAAATGAAACCTATCTGAGAACCATATACACCTAAATAACTAAAGGTCCCCAAATTAGTCTTTGGACAAAAAAAAAAAAACTACTTTATCTTTCTTGTCCCTTTGCCCATTCCATGTTGTCTTTTTTTTTTCCTCAGAATAAAATTTATTTAAAAAAGATTTCCATCCTGTTTTAGATTTGTCTATTCACTCCATGTTGTTTTATTTCAATATGGAAATTTGACCAAATTAAGTCTGCATACTAATTTAATGGCTTTAATTTAAGCAGAAACTTAGAATGAAAGTTGGGGGACTTTTAATGAAGAAACTGATTAGGCTTACTTTAAGAGGGTGATAGTTTACAAAGCCAAGATGATTCTACCATGAGCCTCAGAAACTACAAAGTTTCCCCACCCAAATATAGCTTAATCCTGCATGTTAAAAATATATAACTCAGGGCGCCTGGGTGGCTCAGTCGGTTGGGCGTCCGACTTCGGCTCAGGTCATGATCTCACATTCTGTGAGTTCGAGCCCCACATCGGGCTCTGTGCTGACAGCTCAGAGCCTGAAGCCTTCTTCGGATTCTGTGTCTCCCTCTCTCTCTGCCCCTCTCCTGCTTGTGCTGTCTCTCTGTCTCTCTCTCTCAAAAATAAACACTAAAAACAATTTAAAAAATAAATTAAAAAATACACACATAAATAAAAATATATAATTCACAGAAAAATAAAGAGAGAGACAAACCAAGAAACAGACTCTTAACTATAAAGAACAAACTCACAGCTACCAGAGGGGAGGTGGGTGAGGAGATGGGTGAAAGAAGTGAAGGATTAAAGAGTACATTTATCATGATGAGCACTAAGTAATGTACAGAATTGTTGAATCACTATATTGTACACCTGAAACTACTATAACACTGTATGTTAACTATATGGAATTAAAATTAAAAACTTAATTAAAAAAAAATTTTTGAGGGGCACCTGGCTGGCTCACTCAGTACAGCATGCGAGTCCTGTTCTCAGGGTCATGAGTTTCAGTCCCATGTTGGGTGTGGAGCCTACTAAAAAAAAAAAAACAAAAAAAACTTCTATGTGAGGATTGTTTTTAAAACTTTTTAACATTTCCATTATTAGGTTTCATAACCTAATGAAAATATTTTTTATTTTAATTTTTTTTTTTTTTTTAAATATTTGTTTTTGAGAGAGAGCAGACAAGCCAGAGAGCAGAGAGAGGGGAGGACAGAGAATCCCAAGCAGGTTCCACGTTGACAGCAGAGAGCCTGATGCAGGGCTCAAACTCATGAACCTGAGATCATGACCTGAGCTGAAGTCTTGACACTCAACCGACTGAGCCACCCAGGTGACCTGGAAATAAATTTTATGAAACACTGGATATCACATCTGTTACTACGTCACAAAAAGGTCCATAATGTCCCCCCAGATATGTAAAAAAGGTCATTTATTAAGCTTTCTTTATATCAGATATCTTTCAATGAGCACTGACCATCACAAAGCGTATTAGTACAACTGTTATTCTCAATAAAATTCATAAAACACACATACATAAACAAAACTCATAGAAACATGTCTGGAAAGGCAACACAGCAGTCTGTTAATGACCATTAATTAACTTTGGGAAATGGAGCTTCATTTTTACCTAATCGAGTGGTTCTCAATCCTGCCAGTTTGAATACCTCAACTGAGCTTTTAAGGGATTCCTATGCTCAGGCCTCACCCTCTAAGATTCTGACTTTTAAGTATACAAAAAGTTCTGTACACTTATTGTCTGGGTAATTTTAAAAAGTATTAAATGCCAGGGCGCCTGAGTGGCTCACTAAGTTGAGTGTCAACTTCGGCTCAGGTCATGATCTCACAGTTCGTGGGTTAGAGTCCCGCATCAAGCTCTGGGCTGACCAGCTTGCTCAGAGCCTGGAGCCTGCTTCAGATTCTGTCTCTCTCTGCCCCTCCTTCTCTCTCTGCCCCTCTCCTGCTCACACTTTGTCTCACTCTTTCTCAAAAATAATAAATGTAGGGGCGCCTGGGTGGCGCAGTCGGTTAAGCGTCCGACTTCAGCCAGGTCACGTTCTCGCGGTCCGTGAGTTCGAGCCCCGCGTCAGGCTCTGGGCTGATGGCTCGGAGCCTGGAGCCTGTTTCCGATTCTGTGTCTCCCTCTCTCTCTGACCCTCCCCCGTTCATGCTCTGTCTCTCTCTGTCCCAAAAATAAATAAAAAACGTTGAAAAAAAAAAATTTAAAAAAAAAAAATAATAATAAATGTAAAAGAAATTTTTTTTTAAACTATTAAGTGCCTAGAAAAAATTATTTTTTGGTAAGATGACTAGCTTATTTTATAGGAAGCTAAATAAATCCAAGGTGGTGTGTATCCTCAAAGAAAAAAAGAAAACGTGAGCTAACAAATCAAAGTCCAAATTTTGAAAGCAACCACTTCACCATGATTTGTCACCACCATGGAATAAATGAGAGGTATGCCATCCTCTCCAAAACTGACCAAACCACAATCCAGGAGGCGAGCTAATAAGTCACGTGAGATGGCAGCAATGCAAACAGAGAACAGATGGTCAGAGAAACACTGCAAAGCTAGGTTTATTCCTCCCAGTTACCTTTAAATCCCAGTTAGGGAAAGTGACCAGAGTTTAATCTGAAACTAGAATTTAAGAACTATACTTTTACCTACTAATCCAGTTAGCAACAGCTATTGTCAAACACAGCATCTCTGGTAACAGAAAGTGAAGCTTCAGATCTCTTAGAAATTTTTTCTTACCTATGGAGTTAGTTGATAATAAGATTTCAAATAAACAGAAAATTCAGACGGATAGAGTCCAAGCTAACTTTACCATGAGAACAAATGAGGAGGCTTTATGAAAACAGCATAAATGGAGAACACATTTTCCCCAAACCTCATTACCTAAGACTGTTTCAGATGATACTGCATTTGACTCTAATACTTTCAAGACAAGCACCTAATAGATTCCACAGATTTAGGTAGAGCCAGATTCTACACTTCAACGGCTCAAGAAAGTAAGCTGGCCCTCAGCAGGTGCAGTTTTCATTTCTTCATTTATTACCACACACACAAGGAAACAGTTTCATCATGCTTACAGAAATGCTCTCTGATGGACAGTGAACTACCCATTTCTAAAACAGATTACAACAACCGACCACATATGGATCTACAATTTTAGTTATTAAAATCAACCCCCTCGGGGCACCTGGGTGGCTCAGTCGGTTGGGCGTCTGACTTCGGCTCAGGTCATGATCTCACATTCTGTGGGTTCGAGCCCCATGTCAGGCTCTGTGCTAACAGCTCAGAGCCTGGAGCCTACTTCGGATTCTGTGTCTCCTTCTCTTTCTGCCTCCCCCTGCTCATGCTCTGTCTCTCTCTGTCTCTTAAAAATATATAAACATTAAAAAAAAAATTTTTTTTGTTTTAAATACAAAAAAAAATTTAAAAAAAAATTTTTTAACGTTTATTTATTTTTGAAGGAGAACAGAGCATGAGCGGGGGAGGGGCAGAGAGAGAGGGAGGCACAGAATCCGAAGGAAGCTCCAGGCTCTGAGCTATCAACACAGAGCCCGAAACGGGGCTCGAACCCACAGACCATGAGATCATGACCTGAGCCGAAGTCGGACGCTCAACCGACTGAGCCACCCAGGTGCCCCCCGCCCCAAAATTTTTTTTTAAATCAACTCCCTCATCTTGTCTTCCACTTGCCTAATGGTATGAAGTTACAGAATTTAAAGTGAGAGGCTGGCTCTTATCTCTAGACCCAGGCAACAGGCAACTAAAGATTGAAAGTACAGACAGGCCTGTGACCGAGAGATAAAATTCAGAGTACTGTTTTGGGGATGGCTTGTAGATAACTTGCCAGCATACACATGTGAATAACATGGGGGTGGAATCTGTCCTCCTTTCTCTAAAAGGAGATAGCAATAAGATGATCTGCTTCAGATTTTAAAAAGCAGACAAAAAAAGTCAAGTTCCTAGGAGAAACATTCTCGGTTTCAAGTTTTAGTTTCCAAGTGGTGGTTCTTAATCCTGGCTGCACAAAAAAAAATCACTGGCAGAGACTTTTAAAACTATGGATGCCAGGGCCCAAGAACCCAACCCAGATCGAAAGAATCAGAAAGAATCCTTAAGGAAGAGCTCCATACATCTCCATTTTTAAAAAAGATCCTCAGGAGGGGCACTTAGGTGGCTCAGTCAGTTAAGCATCTGACTCCATCTCAGCTCAGGTCTTGATCTCAGGGTCATGAGTTCAAGCCTGGCATTGGGCTCCACACTGTGAGTGGAGCCTACTTAAAAAAAAAAAAAAAAAAAAGTTCCTCAGGAGATTCTAATGCACAGCCAGAGCTGAGAACAACTGCCCGAGAACTACTGTCAAGATACATTCCAAAATGGACAAGACCACTAGTTACATGGCTCAAATCCAGAACTCAGGATCCCAGAGTCAACAAGAGACTTGAAAACTTACTCCAGTGTCTCAGTTCTCCCACATTTCCCTAACAGAAAGGTCTCTACGAAATTACAGTAAATATATCTCAATGTCTTCCCTCCATTACCAAATTAAAGACCATAAATTTTCCACTTCAATAATTTGGCATCATCAACATTTCTAGCTCTAGTTCTAACAGGTGGCACAACCTAGGTCAGAATACCAACCAGGAAGTTTCTGCTGCTGATTCATGCTGTAATCACAAGCAAGTTTGCTTACCCATCATTCAGAGTGGTTGACAAGCACCTCTGGAGGGGCAACATACGGCCTTACTATAAAAACAACTGACAACAAATTGAATTCAGCTGAAATTAGTAATTCTGAGTGAAAGGAAGAAGGAAGTGGTATCAAGAATGACACGTGCCAAGTTACCTGTCTGCTAAGTTAATTTATACAAAGCGTAACTTACAAATATTGCCTAGGACTTCTTTTTTTTTAACGTTTTTTTTTTTTTTTTGAGACAGAGAGAGACAGAGCATGAACGGGGGAGGGTCAGAGAGAGGGAGACACAGAATCGGAAACAGGCTCCAGGCTCTGAGCTCTCAGCACAGAGCCCGACGCGGGGCTCGAACTCGCAGACCCCGAGATCATGACCTGAGCCGAAGTCGGCCGCCCAACCGACTGAGCCACCCAGGTGCCCCTTGCCTAGGACTTCTTAAGAATTCACTTGAACCAATCACTCTAACCCCTTTAAAGCCTGGGTTTTCTTGTCTGTGAAATCGGGCTTATCTCTAGGGTGCCTCATCGGGTCATGAAGATTAAGAAAAAACTGTAAAATGCCTACCACAGTGGTTGGCACAAAGCTGCCATTATTATTTGGAAGCCTATTATTAATAAATCTAAATCATTCCTGTCAAAGAGCCCCCACCAGACTCCCGACAAAGCCATATAAACCAAGGACTCCAGCTAACAGGCCCAGAAATTCTTGCAACTTCTCTAAGTGGTTTTTATTAAAGGCTTCAAGTCACCTCAATTTTCAAAGCCATCAAAACCTCCAGGTCCATTTACAGCCCAGAAGCATTCTTCAAGGCAGATTACCACTAGTAACCTGGCTCCTGGTACCGGAATAAGAGGAAGTGTGTCAGGACAGCGCTTCATATCACCAACCTCAAAATAACTGCTTCATAATACCTGACCTTCCCTTAACCTCCATGGTAGTACCATCCCCCACCCAGAGGAATGGGGCAAGACCTTGGTTCTGGGCCAGGGTCCATTGTTTGTCCGTAAACAGCCTACTCTCTTGCCTCTTTTTACTTTCTTTGCTCTTTCTAAATGACTTTCCCTAAACCCAAACATACCTTTCTCCTCTGGATTATATTCTGGGCTATTCACTGTAAATGTTCTTAGAACTGCATCTTAGCCCTACTGGAACAAAGCTAGAGGAAAATATCCAAGGAAGGGAATGTTATGTGAATGTCTGAAGCAATTAGCCAAGGCAAAGGAACTGCGGTATGCCACTCTGGCCAAAAAGATCAATTAAATCCCAGGAGCCAAATTCACCTATTTCCTGTGTGCATGAAGAGGAAACTTAAGCCAACTGCAGGAACAAAGACTCAAGTATATTAAACATGTAGATAGGAAGCAAATGACCATTTATGACATGCAGTTTAGAGAATAGAACAGATTTTTTCATATGTGAGGTAAGGTGAGAGGAAAGGGAAATTAAGTATTTAAAATCTGAGCAACCCTTGTTCTTGTTACTTTCACAAAAGAAAGTTGTCTTTTCACCTTACCCTCCATTTCCTTTCTTCAACTCAGTCCTTTCAACAACTTCCAGCAAAATCAAGTATGAAGTATTGACTCAGCTTTTGAAATACTACAGAAACCTTTTATGGAATTATGCTGAATTTGAGTCCACTGTTTTGCTAGAACAACGATCTAGTATCACTATATAAGAGATCCTGAATGATATCTGTCATGGCAGCATTGATCTTTGCTGTAATGTTAAGGTAGCATATGCTAACCCTCAGTTCAACCTTAAAAGCCAATATCCAGAGTTTCCTAAACTATTTTCAATCTCTACCCACTCTGCCTTTGATTTGTTCTTAAATTCATGCCGTGGATTATGGCTAATGAACTTTTTATTTAGCTACAAACCTATCCTTCCTTTTCGCTAAGGAAACATACATAGCAGTAGCCAGAATGGTAGACACTGGCAATGGCAAGCTTTCTAACAAACATATTAAAAACTACTGTTACCAGAGGCACCCTGTGTATTTTACAAAACCTAGCAAAAATCCTTTATAAGAGCTTTTATTTCCTTCCTCAGAAGCTTTCAATTAAGAAGGTAAACAAATGCTTTTAAGAGTATTTTATAGTATTTAACTGTTTAAAAAAATCACTTTAGTCAGAATGAACCCAACAATAAGTCTTCTTATTCTGAAACCTTAACACTGATAAATATTTTCTTGGTCAAATTACAACAGAATTCTATATCATCCTGTTGGATAATCAGAGTTAGTTCTACTAATCAACATTCAAAGGACAAAATGAGTAAATGCCTTAAATACCTCAGTTTCCTTGTTTGGACTGTCACCAACTTTCACTACTGCCTCATTACAGAATAAACTGAAGGCATTTATTGCAACAGACTCATGATTGCATGTTAGTGGCTTAAACAGGAGCCCCAGAAAAACTACTTGAGAATTCAGATAGCTAGAAAATCACAATCTTTAACTTTACAACTGGGAATTGAGTGCAAAAGTAAAGTTCTTTATCAACTACATTGAGAACTATTCAGACTACACTAAACCAGTAGTTCCAACACTAGCCAAGAGGCCTGGCTACCCTCTCTCTCTAGAGGGATCTGTGATAAAGCTACACATGTACAAAACCCCAAAATTAATCTACATAATACTGCCTGAAAGTCCACACTAATCCCTGCTTAGGTATTTAAAGCATTCGTTTATTATCGAGACACCTGGCCTCCACCCGGAATTCTATAAGCAATTTCTAGAAGTCCTCAGCATACCAGGTAAACAAGTTTGCTCTATCCAGTAGATCAGCTCTGAACTCAAGTCAGCCTTACAGTTTTTTAATCTTAAAAAGCTTTAAACTGGAACTCTACATCTGGGAGTCCAAATGTTCCCCTGTCTGCCACATATCCCCACTCCCACCGAAAACATCTTCCTATTACTGCTAATAACATTATAGCATGAAATAGCAGAGACTAGTACACGGGCTTTGAAGTAACATGGAGAACATTCCACTCGACTCTGCCAACTCCTAAACTCTTGGCTTCTCAGCTTTTTCCTTCTTTAGAGATGAACAATTCCACTTTGCTGGACAGGTTAATAACTGGAGTATGGATAAGAGATGTACAAACCTAAGCCAGGACCTGGCACATGGTGAGCCCTCAATAAATGGTAACTATTATCATGACGGTCTTAATTTAATAATGAGAGGCAGGACTACAAAAATGACAAAATCTTCCCTGTAAAAGGACACACTCTAGTGTGTTAGCACTAGAGTGTTAGCACTCCACTAACACAAGGAAATAGGCATGATGTGTGTTTGGTGCATAATAGCTGTCAGATACTCTTCCAAGCTCTTAGCTCATTTGTTTTCTGAGATAATTTACTTAATTCTGATTATCTCCACCTTTACAAAAAAGGAAATTCAGACGCTCAAGGTCTGGCAAATCTAAAAAAACTGAATCACAGCTACTGCTCGTAACCACAACTCCGCACTGAACAAAACCATTCAAGGATGACTCCTCTTCAACAGAGGGATGGATCTTGGGCCAGGTTATTAAACATGAAATTTGAGTTTCAAAAGTCCTTGGGCCCCACCCTCCCCTGTTTAAACTTGAACACTATCCAATGCTAATTCAACATTAAAGGGTAAAACAACTTAGTGGTTTAGGAGTGTGGACTGGTGAGTCAGACAAAGCAGGTCTTAAGTAAGGCCTGCTGTGAGGCACATACTAGCTGGGTGACCTTACCTTTTGTGAACCTCAGTTTCCTCATCCGCAAAATGGGGATAAAAGTAGCACTTAGTTCACCAATCTCTTCCGAGTAGTAAAGCAAGGATAATGCAAGGATTCACATAAACCACTCTGTACAGTACTCTTAGTGTTAATTTTTAAATAATGGGAGCTATAGAAAACGGGAGTAAGGGAAGAACGACAGTGGCAAGCGGAGCTGTACCTGGGTGACCCAGACACCAGAGCGAGGATCCTCCCCAGCCTTCGGGACAGTCACCCCCGCCCCCCGCCCACCGCCCTGGGAGCCCGCCCTTACCACTCTTGGGTTTAGACTCTCCGGCCGGCCCCGCCGAGGCGGAGCGGGGCGGCTGTTGCCCTTTGCTGCTGCCCGAAGAGGCGGAGGAGCTGCTGGAGCCGCTGTTCTTGTCCATGTCGGAAGCGGTGGCGGCGGCGTTGGGGGAGCTCTGCGGCATCAACGGGGGCCTCGGCGGCGGCGGCGGTCGGAGTGGAGCGGGCGCGGCGGGGACCCAGGCTCATGGCGTTCGGGGCCGGCGGGGGTCGGCGGCGGCAGCGGTTCTCGGCCTTCATGGCGACATTTTTCCCTGTTTCCTTCCTCGGCTTCTCAAACTGGAAAGAGAAGCAGCGGGCGGGGCTGTCGAGCCCGGCGGCAGCGGCGGCGGTGACAGAGAAGGAGGAGGCCGGGGCTCGGAGGTCCGGGCCGGGCCTGGCGGGGCGGAGGCTACGGGGGAAGGGGAGTCGAGGGAAGGTGTGCGAGCCCCGCCGGCCGGCCGGACACGCTCTCCCGCCGCGGGGCAGGGGAGAGGGCTGGCTGTCTTGGTGTCGGGGACCGGTGTCTCCGACACAGCGACCGACACTCGCCTCTGGGCCGAGGCCGAGGTGCTCCGGGAATGGCGACGAGTCGCCAAACAGCATCTCGAAGAACCCGGATGGACTATATATATAATGGCGATGTGGGAGTGAAGCCCTCTGGGAAATGTAGTTTTCTGTCTACATCCGGGCCCAGTGATTCCACCCCCTCCCCCCCTCCCCCCCCCCCGAAAAGATGATGGGACTTGTAGTTCAGGTTTTAGCTTTAGAACGCTAAGAATGTGTATAATAATATGCACTACTAATAACGAATCCAAACATTGGAATACCTGTGAAATCCTTTTATTTACTCATTATTTAATTTGTAGTTCTTATTCTAGTATTAATATCAATTTATTCATGGTCCTTATCTTACCTAATAATAATAATGACAAAACCTTACATGTAATATCATTTTACAACACTTCATACAAAATTTCATTTCATTGTTAACAAGTCATTTATTAATATAAGTCATTGTTAATATTACATTTCATTGTTAATAACACGAGTGCTTGTCATTAACAGGCATTGCACTGTGGGTTATATGAATCATCACACTTAATCCTCACATTAACGCAAATATAAAGACAAGGAAACTGGCTTAAAAAGCTTCCATCGATTACCCACGATCACACGGCTAACAAATGATGTTCTCAACTACCTATGAGATAAGCGGTTCTCTATTTCACAGATATGGACACTGCGACTTAGAAAATCTTGTCACATCCATCTGTACTTTGGAAAATTATAAATGATTCCTTCCAACCATAGCAGTGAGATTCGAAGGATCACATACAAACATCATTAAAGAGATGAACAAATAATTTTTCAGAATAACCTCAACTAGTTAGAAACCTATTATACGCCCGGCACTGTGCTGAGCACAAGGAATGCCAAAATATATTCATATTGAGGTCTTTAATATATTCACAGTTTCCTAAGTGAATTAAGCAAATAAGAAACTACAGTGGCTAGGCCAGTGCTCATCAAGGGCAAGGCCATGTTCAGTTCGCACCCAAATATCATGAAGCCGAATGGCTATGGATGAGTCCAGCACCTTCGAGGCTCTGTTTGAGCTGCAGATGAACACGTGTTCAAGGCCCAGCTAAGGGAGCCAAATGTAACAACAGCCAAGAAAACTTAAGTTAGTGGTGGTCAGAAAGCTATTATAATCTTTGTTTGCATTCCTCAACTTAAATCTTTCCAGAAAATCCAAGTCCAGCTAGTAAGTACACTGGAGAAAAAGTTCAGTGGGAAGTACGATATCTTTATTGCCCAGAGTTGCCTGAGCCAACTCAAAAAAAGCTGTACAAAAAATAAGCAAGCGTTCCACACTCTGGCAGCTGTGCACGATGCAATCCTGGAGAGCTTAGTCTTCCCAAGTAAAATTGTGCACAAGAGAGTCCACATGAAACTGGATGGCAGCCAGCTCATAAAGGTTCATTTGGATAAAGCATAGCAGAACAATGTGGAACACAAAGGTGAAACTTTTCCTGTCTATAACAAGCTCACTGGAAAGGATGTTAATTTTGAATTCCCCGAGTTTCACTTGTAAACAAAACTAACTGAAAAACATATCATTCACAGAAAGCAAGCAAGCCAGCCAGCAAACTACAATGGAAAATGGTAGTAAGAGCTATAATAGGGGCACCTGGGTGGCTCAGTGGGTTAAGCGTCTGACTTTGGCTTAGGTCATGATCTCATGGTTTGTGAGCCCCGCATCATCAGGCTAACAGTGCCTGCCTGGGATTCTCTCTCTCCCTCTCTCTGCCCCTCCCCAAATTGCACATGCACACATGCACATGCTCTCTCTCTAAATAAATAAATAAACTGAAGAAAAAAAAACCCCTCTAATTCCTTTAAAAAAGAAAAGAGCTATAGTAAAGTTAATACAAAATGCTGACTGTAGCAAAGGCTCCAAGGAGAGAAGTACAAAGAGGTGAGGGCAGGTAGAAGAAGGCTTCCCAGAGAGGTGTCACTTGAGCTGAGCATGGAAGGATGAGTGGAATTTCAGCAGTCATATATGAACAAATAAATAGACAAAATTCCAAAATTCTGGAATTCCCCTAATTGGATCCTTTTTGGCTCCTTATTTATCATCACACGTGATACAAAACATTAGTAAGTACTGTATATATAAATCAATCAATTTCTTGAAATTAAGTTTTAACTGAAATTAAGAAAATTAGGTACTGATCTCATATTTTTAAATTTCCTTAAAATGCTTGTCTTGCTTCACTCTTTGCAGTTTTTTCCCCACAAATCATATTGAAATGAGAGAACAGGTACATAATGTTGGTCTGAAAACTTACTTTGATGTCTAGAAGGAACAGTCCCAAATCCTGAGCTCCATCCTTATATATGACTAGATAAGGAAGATATACTACGGTTCCTTGATGAATTTTTATTTCCTTTAACAACAATGTGAGAACTCTGATTACATGGATGAATCATTCCTTCTATCACTCTTAAAAATAAAAGAGAGGGAAAGAGGAAAAGCCTGTGCAGTTCTTCCAAAAGAAAGCAGTGGGTGTCCATCTGTCAGGCTACACATTAAACCAGGAAGAGATTTTTCATTTTCAAAATAGTTTCTTAGGGTCCTTGGCGCTTTCTCCTTGTGAAATATTTACAGGAAACATACATTTAAAAAGAGAATCAAAGCAGAAACATATAGAAATCCAAGCAAAACTCACCACCTCCATCCTCTTTTGAGCAAGATGGTCTACATTACCCTTTCCATAAAAAAAGAACAGGAAAATCTGGGGTTGAAGTAAACATCCATGCTCTGCCAGTTGGTGCTAAAAGTGTAGCTTTGTGACAGCAGAAGAGGGAGGGTGAGTGGTGATTGTGTCTGCCTCGCTAAACAGTCACCAGAGCTTTCCTTCCCATTTATGAACTTCTTAAGTTCAAAAAATGGAATGACCAAAGAACAGCCTTTCATATGTTTATTTTTCAGAGTAGTCTAGCATATGTTTCTCAAGAAAGGTCTGCGAATTCTTTGCATCAGAATCATCAGAGAAGCTTGTTCAATAAAGATTCCCAATACCCATCCCAGATTTACGGATTCAAAATCTCTGGTATTGGGGGCCCAGGAATCTGCATTTTAAACATCAAACCAGGTGATTCTTAGGCACATCAAAGTTTTAGAGAATTGACCTTGTAAGCTACTTGGAAACCACACCGTATCTCAATTTCCTCCTTCTGCATCAGAAAACCAGAGTTACTGTAGATCTTGTGAGTTAGCATTCACACTACTGGTCGACAAGATTCAGAGACATGGCCGCTGAGACGCGACTGGGGGCTCTTCCTAAGGTCCCTTCATTTCTGGTAAATTCTATATTCAACGTGGGAAGAAAGAAAAAGGATTTCGGGTGCTCAAAGACTAGCCTCTGGATCCCAGAGATCATGCATAGCTCTCTAGTAAAGGGTTTCAGGGCGCGTTCGATCACTACTGTCTCCTACCGGCCGCCGTCGACCCTCTAGTGATGCAACATGACGTACGGTCCGGCTGCTGTCACCCTACTGCCAAGATGGCGGCCCCCAGGAGCTGCGCTCTCTGGAGCTATTGCGGTCGTAGGTGGTCGCGGCTGATGCGGTGCTGCGAGCTCCCCGGGCTTCGTAGCTCCTGGCCTGGGGGTCCGCTGGGTGCGCGGCAATTATCCCAAGAGAAGCAGGCAACGGAAACACACTTCGGATTTGAGACTGTGTCGGAGGAAGAGAAGGGGGGCAAAGGTGAAAGGGGCGAGAGGGCGGATGGAGGGATCTATCTGCGATCTAGTTTCTTCTGCTCAGCTAGGAGTTGGTTTTACGTCCTGTTGACCCGTATGCCGTGGCCTGTGCAGTCCTGACCTTCAAGGAGTCACCTCAGCCTGACTCCTCAGAGCTTAGATGCCTCCTCTTATTGAACACAATAATTCTCACTAAATCCCATCAGTTGGATGTTTGTGATGTGCCAGGCACCATGCAGATATTATTTCCACTTCTCATTTCAACCTCCCGACAGTGGGTATTGTTATGCCCAAGTTACACATGAGGAAACTGAGACTTAAAGATCAAACAACAATTTGCCCAATTTAACATGGTGGAACCAGCATTCCAACTCAGTTTGGTGTGACCACACAGCTCATGTTTTTCACCTCTTGCTAAAGGGATGGACCATTTTTTCTAGAAAGGAAGAAGGAAACTAACTTCTCTGGGCCTCAGCTTCCAAGTTTTATATGTAGGAATAATGGTAACCTTTCTCTTAGAGTTATAATAAGGATTAGATTACTTCATAAGTTAAAGTATTTTGAACAACGCCTGGCACTTCATAACTGCTAGATAAAGGTTAGGTATTGTTGAGCACTTTCTTTGTGTCCATTGTGCTATAGGCATGGGAAAGGAAAAGAACTATTTTAAAACTCCCATCTGTACCACTTATAATGGGGAAGGTATTGTGCCCATTTTACAGATGGGTATGGTGAGGCTCTGAGAGTTTCCTTCACTTGGCCTATGGTCACCCAGGAAATAAAGAGAAAGAATTCACAATGGAATGTCCCATCCTTCTAAAGACCACTTCGTTGTCTTACCTCTCACCTCCGCCTTACTAAATACATAGCTTTACTGTAGTAACTCTTTGAATATTTATTTTAAATTAACATTTATTTCATAGAACTGTGAGTCCCCAGAAAGCTAGTACAGTGGCTCATTCATGAAACAGAGATGTTAAGTCACTTGCCCAAGGTTCTGCTAATAAGTGGCAAAATTGGGGACTTGAATTCAGGTGGGTTGCTTCCAAAATGATAATGCCTAACCTCTGTATTGTACTTTACAACATATAAACAACATCTCACACAATGACAAGCAAGGAAGAAATTACCCACTGAGCTAAATCTAGATCTCCCACCTTGGGAGCCAACATTGAAGTGCAGGCAGTCTTCCTCTTGCACACTATTGCAGGACTATAAAAATGACCATGCACGCTGAAATCATGTACAATGATCTTAATTATCAATGAGAAAAATTGCAACTGTTCCATGACCTCTAAAAATTATTGAACATCAGGGTCACCTGGCTGGCTCAGTTGGTGGAGCATGTGACTCTTGACCTCAGGGTCACGAGGGCATAGAGCTTACTTAAAAAAAAAAATTGTTGGGGCGCCTGGGTGGCTCAGTCTGTTGAGCGTCTGACTTTAGCTCAGGTCATGATCTCACAGTTCGTGAGTTCATGCCCCGCATCAGGCTCTGTGCTGACCGCTTGCTCAGAGCCTGGAGCCTGCTTCAGATTCTGTGTCTCCTTCTCTCTCTCTGCCCCTCTCCCGCTCACGCTTTGTCTCACTCTGTTTCTCAAAAATAAATATATGTAAAAAAATTTTTTTTTAAATTATTGAACATCAAAAACTTCCTCACTGTTAATTATAAATGTATAGGGCCAATGAAACAAATAGTAAAGTCAATATTTACTCAGCACACTATAATTTAAAATTAGGTTTAATTTGTTTTTATTCTTTTTTTTTTTTTTAAGTGGGCTACACACCCAACCTGGGGCTTGAACACACAACCCTGAGATAAAGAGTCAGATGCTCTACTGACTGAGCCAGCCAAATGCCCCCAGATTAGGTTTAATTTTAACTTATTTAATGTAGGGGCACCTGGGTGGCTCAGTGGGTTGAGCATCCGACTTTGGCTCGGGTCATGATCTCACGGTTTGTGAACTTGAGCGTCATGTCGGGCTCTGTGCGGACAGCTCAGAACCTGGAGCCTGCTTTGCATTCTGTGTCTCCCTTGCTCTCTAACCCTCCCCTGCTCACACTCTCTCTCTCAAAAATAAATAAACATTTAAAAATATTATAAAGATGTAACACATAAAAAAATCTTTATTAGGATTTTCAAATTTTAAATTTTTCAATTGAGTTAAAATTCTAATAAAATTAGAAACATTAAGCTGTTTTATTCCTTCATAAAAAAATGAATGAAGAGTAGTTTGAACAGTGTTTGCTACCTTCTGGTCATGTATTTACAATAGGGAGCAAGCATCTTCTCTATGCCTTGGCAAATTGCCATACTCCTTTCTAAGTTTCAATCAGCTTGTAACATTTTATCTTTTCACTTTCAAGGGTCATGAAATATCTCCAGGAATTCCTTTAGTGTGAGATTTTTTCACTGGCATCATTTCCTCTGGGACATCTTCAACCTTTTGTCACAACCACATCCTCATTTATGTCCATAAGTTCATCTTCACAAAGTTTTTCCAGCTGCGTAGCTAGAGTCTCTCGAGTATCAACGTTGTCAGCTGTTTCTCCTATAATCCCATGGACATTTCACTTCCAGTATTACCACTTTTCACTTCTTTGCGGTGCTTTCATTTTCGTTGGCCAATTTCCTCTTTTTTTTTAATATCTTTTTAACATTTATTCATTTTTGAGAGACAGAGAGAGACAGAGCATGAGCGGGGGTGGGGCAGAGAGAGAGGGAGACGCAGAACCTGAAGCAGGCTCCAGGCTCCCAGCTGTCAGCGCAGAGCCCAACATGGGGCTCAGACTCAACAACAGTGAGATTAGACCTGAGTTGAAGTCAGACGCTTAACTGACTGAGCCATGCAGGCGCCCCGGCCAATTTCCTCTTTGAATTACCTAGTTTTGTAAAATGCCGCATGTGTTTACAACTGAGAGATAAGGAGGTAACACAACTACATGCTTTGCTGTCTGTGTGTGAACTGAATGACTGATGTGCAGTGACCTAGCAACCACAAACTTAAAGAAGTGACACGATTGGTTACTGATCGTGATATGTCTGTTATTTACAGATTGATTTATGAACTGAAGAACTACCAGCGGAGTTTGCACTGTATGCAATTACTCACAGTTTACATACCATTGGAACTGAATGATGTTGCTGGGGGACTGATGTTATTTAACTAAGCCACCATAACTGAAATTCATGTATATCAGAACCATGCAAAGCAAAAATTGCTTATACTCAGGGGGTTGAGCCTTAGTGTCCCTCAATACCCCAAAAGGTGTTCAAAAGAAAAAAGCAAGCTTGGAGATCCTGGGGTTGAGAAAGGCACTCAAGATGGAGTTAAAGGAGGAGCCCTGTAGTGTGCTGATTCAGCAGAGGACAGTGATGGTTTGGATCTATGCCGCACATTTCATCTGAAACTCAAAGCGTCTCTCCTTCATTACCTAATTTAGCCTTATGGCAGGGTGATAGGGAGCTGACACTGAGTTTTTCATCTTATGGGCAGAGAAACAGGTGTAAAGCAGTTAAATGTAGCCTGTGCTTTAAAGTGTTTTGGATAGTAAATTCCTTTTCCAGTTAGCTCAGATTCCACATTCACCCTTGATCCTATTAGATTAATGAGAAAATTTAGGAGGGCCCTCTGCAGTGTGGCTTGGCCCTAAATTGTACCTGTTGTTTTTCTCTGTGATCCCAGCAGAGATGAACTGAGACCTTCCCATCTATTAGCCATGTCTTTCCAATGGTTTTGTTGTTTTTCTACTATAATAACCATTAGAAAAATTCCATACCCCCCCACCCCACGACATCCTCTAAGAACTGGAAACCTATTTAGTACCAAGTAGGTGTGTGGCATTATTGAGGCATTGGTCCTAGATAAAGGTAACTAAGACAGCAGAAAAGAAGTTGGTTTCCTACCTAGAATAATTTAAGCCTTTTTAAAAAGAGGTTAAGGGGTAGATTGAGGGGGCACCTGGGTGGCTCAGTTTGTTGAGCGTCTGAATTCGGCTCAAGATTCGATGATCTTGCGGTTTGTGAGTTCGAGCCCCACATTGGGCTTGCTGCTGTCAGCACAGAGCCCACTTCGGATTTTCTGTCTCCCTCTTTCTGCACCCGCTGCACTCTCTCAAAAATAAATAAACATTAAAAAAAGGGGGGGGTGGTAGATTTGGGCATCAAGCATTATAGCTTAATTTCAACAAAGACAGGCAACTTCAGGGGAGAAAAGCTTCATCCTCTTTCATTTAGGACTTCCCCAAGTTAATCGTGTTAATAGCACAATTAATTGTGTTGTATTTCTCCTATGTCAGTCTATCATGTGTTTGAAAGTGTGGCCAAGAAGTATGATGTGATGAATGATATGATGAGCCTTGGTATCCACCGTATTTGGAAGGATTTGCTGCTCTGGAAGATGCGCCCGTTTCCTGGGACCCAGCTGCTCGATGTTGCTGGAGGCACAGGTAATGTCCAGTTGAGAATCCTTGAGTATCCTGAGCATTATTTTACGGAAGTTAGTGTTTCTTGTTGGAATGAGCTAGCTTAACTACCATTAGGCTGAAGATGGTAATTGAAAATCAATATACTTCTTTCTTTAAATTTTTTTAATGTTTATTTATTTTGAGAGAGAGAGAGAGAGAGAGAGAGAGACAGTGTGCATGGGGGAGGGGCAGAGAGAGGAGAGAGAGTGGGGGAGGGGCACAGAGAGAGGAGAGAGAGAATCCACACCGCTGTCAGCACAGAGCCTGATGTGGGGCTCAAATTCATGAAATGGTGAGATCATAAATTGAGTCTAGATCAAGAGTTGGATGCTTAGCCCACTGAGCCACTTAGGTACCCCCAAAATCAATATACTTCTAAGAAACGTTTAACTAAATATCACTCAAAAGCACAAAATATCAACTTTATGCCTATCATTTTTCTAAAATGCACAGGTTACAAAGTAAATAGATTACTTTTTACTCCAGCAACATCTCACCCTCTACTTGACCATTTTCTTTTCTTTTTGTATTTATTTTTGAGAGAGAGAGAGAGAGAGAGAGCACGAGCAGGGCAAGTGACATAGAGATAGGGAGACACAGAATCTGAAGCAGACTGCAGGCTCCAAGCTGTGAGCTGTCAGCACAGAGCCCGATGTGCGGCTCGAACTCACAAGCTGTGAGATCACGACCTCAGCCAAAGTCGGATGCTTAACCGACTGAGCCACCCAGGCACCCGACCATTTTATATTCTGTTTAACCTTTAATCCACTTTCCCTTTTTCTTTGGGGGGGATGCCTTTTACAATATTCCATAAGCTCTCTAGACAACCTTTTCTGCTCAATCCACTACCACATCAGAAATCAAAATCTCAATTGTGTTTTGTTTTTTTTGAGCAGCAGGCAAAAGTTTATTAGAATATAAGATTAGAAAGAATTGTAGGAAAACTCTCTTTACAGACAGGGGACGTTTGAAAGTGAATGCCCCAAAAGCTCAATTGTTTATATGTGGTTCTTTGTTACTTGGTGCACACTAGGCATTTGGGGAGAAAATGTCACGGGTTTCTAAAATGCATCTTGGGATGTTATCAAATGGTTAATTTACATGTTAAATTACATTAGAATAATGTGTCATACAATGTAATAATGTCATAATCTATACCAATTGAATAATATGGAATAACAAATTACAGAACAGTCTCCATGTGTGAAACATGTTTCTGTCTGGTCCTCTCCTCAATGGAAGCTCAGAAAGCAGTAAGACACCTTGTTCAGTGGAAGACAATTTAACAGAATCTATTACAATTTAGAATCTTTAGGGGCTCCTGGGTGGCTCAGTTGGTTAAGCATCTGACTTGTGGTTTCAGCTCAGGTCATGATCTCAAGCCTTATGAGACCCAGCTCTTCATCAGGCTCCACGCTGATAGTGCGGAGCCTACTTGGGATTCTTTCTCTCCCTCTCCCCCTGTTCCCTGCTCCTGTGCGCTCTCTTTCTCAAAAATAAATAAAACTTTTTTAAAAATCTAGAATCTTTATAGTCTAGGATCCTACAATTCCAATTCTCCATGTGTAGTCTAAAAAAAAGAAAAAAATAACTTGCACAAAGATACAGATATAGAAAGGGTTCAGTCAGAGCTGCTTACATCTGTGGCTTAACCCGTAACATTACTGCATACTGGCAACTGCCCATTTAGAAAATGTAATTAGAAGGTAATCCCATATATTAAAAAAGACATTTTAAAAATATATAGCTACAAATATGCTCACTGCATCATTTTTAGTAGTAGTGAAAAATTGGAAGTAACCTATTTCTGCCTCAGTAAAGAAATTGTTTTAAATTAAGATACATCCCTTCTACGAAATATTATGTAGCTATTTAAATGGATGCTATAAATACTGGTGGAAAGTTCTCAAGGACATATTCAGTGGGAAGAGAAAGAAAACAAGTTGTGTAACTATGTGTAGAATATCCCTGTGTAGGTTTTAAGTTGTTTTATAGGAGTACGTATAAAGTACTTAAATATATAGAAAAGTGACCAGAGAATGCCTAATTTGTTGCAGAGACTGGAAAAACTTAAGAAGATATATTTCTTGCAAATAGCGTAAGGATAACAAAGACAACTTTGTAACAAAGGAAATGCGATCCTAGAAAGCACTGTTTTGGCCCAAACAGTATTTACCTGGTCACGATAACATAAACACTTTTGATTTTCAGCTTTTAGACTCTAACCAACAAAGCAGAGGAGACATAATTATAGCGGTAGAACAATGTATGTTATCAGTCATGACGGCATTAAACTTCACACAATAGAAGGCTGAAGGGGTTCAAGAGGTACCATCTGTAGCTGATGAGATAGAAATAAAATATTAATTAGTCTGTTACTCTAGTTTACAAAGGGATCTGTGAGGAACTATGAAATGTGATACAAATATATTGGGAAGATGGAGGCAACCAGAGAAGAGGGGCGGGGTATCATTATAAGCACGGTAAGTAAAGAGCTGGAACCAACAGGAGGAACAGCTGAAAGAGTTGAGAAAGACGGTCTCTAGGGAGCTGAACTGGGCATGGGAAGTGGTAGGGCAGGGAACCATTGCTGGTAACTATACCCTTATGTTGCTTTCCTAACAATTATTAGAGACTAGAAGGGCTTCACACTAAGCACTTGACACTGGTTGTGTCTGGAGAGGGTATGGAGAAAGAATGGAACTTTTATGTTTTCTTCTAAATATTTAGATGAGTCTTTTGTAGTGAGAACGTATCCGTGCATTACTTATGCTATTTTTTTTTAAGTTTTGTTTTTTGTTTTTTGTTTTTCTTTAAGTAGGCTCGATGCCCAGCGTGGAACCCAGCGGGGGGCTTGAACTCACGATGCTGAGATCAAGACCTGAGCTAAAATCAAGAGTTGGATGCTCAACCAACTGAGCCACCCAGGCGCCTTAAAAGGTTTTTAAGAATATTAGAAGTTAACAGGGAACCTGGCTGGTTCAGTTGATAGAACATGCAACTCTTTTTTTCTCAATTTTTTATTTGAGAGAGAGAGAGAGTGAGAGAGCACAAGCAGGGGAGGGGCAGGGGGAGAGAGAGAGAGAGAGAGAGAGAGAGAGAGAGAGAGAGAGAGAGAGAGAATCCTAAGCAGCCTCCACACTCAGCGCAGAACCCGACTCGGGACTCAATCCCACGACCCTGGGATCATGACCTAAGCCAAAATCAAGAGTTGGATGTTCAACAACTGAGCCACCCAGGTGTCCCAAGTGTCTGACTCTTGATTTCAGCCCAGGTCATGATCTCACGGTTCATGGGATGGACATGTCGAGCTTTGCGCTGACAGCACAGAACCTGCTTGGGTCTCTCTCTCTCTCTCTCTCTGCCCCTCTGCCACTCCTGCGTATGTGCGTGCTCTCTCTCTCAAAATAAATAAAATAAACATTAAAAAATAAAATGAAATCTTAAAAAATATATTAGAAGGGACACCTGGGTGGCTCAGTTGGTTAAGCATCCAGCTAACTCTTGGTTCCAGTTCAGGTCAAGTTCTCACAGTTTGTGGGTTCGAGCCCCATGTCAGGTTCTGCGCTGGCAGCACAGAGCCTGCTTGGGATCCTCTCTCTCCCCCCTCCCCTGTTTGTGCTTGCTTTTTCTCTCTCTCAAAATTAAATAAGTAAGCTTTAAATGTATATATATATATATATATATATATATGAAGTTTTTAAAAATTGATGTTAGTAGTTACTATATAAATGAAGAGAAATTTCAATTTTTGTACACTCCTCAAATCTTGTCCCTTTGTATCTCTGTTTGGGTTTTGGAAATGCTGGGGTTTTGTTTGTATTTGTGTTTGCATCTTTCCTCCTGTTGGCTTTCCACAGGTGACATTGCATTCCGGTTCCTTAATTATGTTCAGGCACAGCATAAGGGAAAGCAGAAGAGGCAGTTACGGGCCCAGCAAAATTTATCCTGGGAAGAAATTGCCAAAAAGTACCAAAATGAAGAGGACCCCTTGGGCGGTTCCCGGGTTGTGGTCTGTGACATCAACAAGGAGATGCTAAAGATTGGAAAGCAGAAAGCCCATGCTCGGGGATACAAAGCTGGTAAGTCAGTCCTACAGAAAGTAGACACTACAGAAATGTTTGTGTCCTTTTTGTTTTTTGGGGTTTTTTTTAACATTTATTTTTGAGGGGCGCCTGGGTGGCTCAGTCGGTTAAGCGTCTAACTTCAGCTCAGGTCACGATCTCGCAGTCCGTGAGTTCGAGCCCCGCGTCAGGCTCTGGGCTGATGGCTTAGAGCCTGGAGCCTGCTTCCGATTCTGTGTCTCCCTCTCTCTCTCTGCCCCTCCCCCGTTCATACTCTGTCTCTCTCTGTCTCAAAAATAAATAAACATTAAAAAAAATTAAAAAAAAACATTTATTTTTGAGAGACAGAAAGAGACAGAGCACGAGCAGAGGAGGGGCAGACAGAGAGGGAGACACAGAAACCAAGGTAAGCTCCAGGCTCTGAGCTGTCAGCACAGAGCCCAACGCAGGGCTGGAACCCACAAACCAGGAGATTATGACCTGAGCTGAAGTCAGACACTTAACCAACTGAGTCAACCAGGCGCCCCATTTTTGTATGTTTATGAAATAAGATATATAAAATGTTGAAGAGCTTTATTTTTCAGCTTCCAAAAACGTACAGATAGGCAGGAATCAATGATAATTTGCATGAATCCAGTTTGTATGCTGTTATGTACGTTATTTCAGCAACCCAGGGAGTTAGATTATCAGCCCCATGTGACTGAGCGGATAACCAAAGCCCAAAAAGTTGAAGTGTCCTACTCAAGTCACACAACTTTTAAATAGGCAGACCCCAATTTGGAGCTGAATCTTCTGATCTTAGCCCTTAGGCCCTGAGACAGTTTTGCTTTCAATTCCCGGCAACTCCCTGCTGACCCCAGTGTCCTGTTTTTGAGCCATATCATATCCCATCAGTACTCAAAGGGGTTGACAGATGTGGTAGCTGAGAAGGTGCTTTGCCCCTAAAGCAGAAACATGTCCTTCAGACACAAGGAGTGCAAGCAGCTGACAGCCTCCAGCTCTTACAACTTTTAGGCTCTGCCTCAGCTTCCAAGTTGGGCTCTTTTCTGGCAGGGTTCCAGAGCTCCCTATTGGCTTGGCTAAGCTTTATCAGATCTGCACTGATCTGTAGGCTTTCTCTGCTCAGTCTTGCTTCCTCTTCCTTTTATCTTCCCTGGGTGTTCTCCCCTGCACTCCCCCTCCAAAACAAACAAACAAACAAACAAAACATTTGCACTCCTCCATCATCTCAGCATGTTCCTTGCTTTTTTTTTTTTTTTTTTAATTATTTTATCAGCATCTGTTTTTCAGAGGCCCCAGCTGATAGAGTTAAAGAAACACCTGTAAACAGTACTCTCAGCAGCAGACAGGAGGGTGACTGCACATCTCTGGGAACCCACTGCAACCTGAAAATGGGCAGTTTGTGCCCTGGCTTAAAGACCTAGATTTCACATTTCGCTTTCTGTTTGTTTTCATATTTTAAAATACTCTCCCCCAGTTTTTTCCAAGTAGAAGTAAGGATCCGGCAGCCACACCACCGTTTAGCTCACTTTTCACAGCTGCTGCACTGCCCTCTTCCCAGCTCGCCAAGCACTGCAGGCAGCCACTGTGTGAGACAGTGGGATAGGACAAAGAAAATAAAGTCCCTCAGGTCACCATCAGCGTTCCTGGCCTCCCCTTCCCCCACCAGGAGTGTCTATGGTTATTTTAGTTCAATTCTTCCTCCTCCTCCTCCTCCCACCCCCAGAACAAGCTGCCTAGACGAACAACCCACTTGGCCTACAAGATGAAGGGCTCTTTTGTTAACCATCAACGCTGATCAGAAAGCAGACAGTCCCTAGTGTTTTTAGACAAAGGCACTATGTTTCCTTACTCCTACTGAAAAACGTGTTTCCCTTCCCTCTGGTGCTTAGCCGTAAAGAATGGAGAACAACGAAAGAAATGATAGGCAGTGTTCCATTTCTGGATTCACCTCTTCCATACCATAGCTTGCCCTTCAGCCTCTCCCAACTGCCAAGACAAATCCACTGGCATAGGAATTACCAAGTGCTGCATAGGACAGTTTTTTATCTTTCCTCCTGGCTTTGTCAGTCTCCGATAATGATGTCTTTGTAAAAACTCTCATGCAAAAAGAGTTGAAACTAAGGAGGATCCTAGAAATTATTTTGTAATAGTAAAAGTTAATGTGAAAGGCATATTTATGTGTAGCGCTGTTTATTTGTATTTTATGTGGAGCACTTCTTCCCCAAATGTAAGCTCTGTGGGCTGGAGCTTTAAACAAATTATTTCATAGGTTATAAAAGTGGTATATTTAGGAGAACTTTTGGATTTTGGAAAAGTATTAAGAAGAAAGTAAATGTTACCTATAATTGCAAATCACTTTCATTTCCTTTTTATGAAATTAAAGCCTTCCTGTATATACAAATTTAGTATCCTGCCCTAATTCAGCATTGTATCATGAGATTTTTCTATGTCATTAAAAATTCCTTAAAATCATTATTTATTATATTCTCCTGTATGGATGTGAATCATGAAGATTTCACATAACCAATTTACATAACCAATAACCAACTGATCTTTCATTTTTTTTTCTAGTGTTTTTGCACATTGCACAGCATTGTAACATCCATATTTGTAAATTTTTGCATGCGTTTGTTAATTTTTTTACCTTCTATATAACCTTGGACAATTGTTTAAACTCTTTACATTTCAATTACTTTATCTATAAAATGGAGAGAATAGGGACGCCTGGGTGGCTCAGTCAGTTAAGCGGCCGACTTCAGCTCAGGTCATGATCTCGCGGTTCGTAAGTTCAAGCCCTGCATCGAGCACTGTGCTAACAGCTTAGAGCCTGGAGCCTGCTTTGGATTCTGTGTCTCCCTCTCTCTCACCCTCTCATTCACTCACACTGTGTCTCTGTCTCTCTCAAAAATAAATAAACTTAAAAAAAATTTTTAAATAAAGAGAATAAAAACCACCTTATAGAAGGAGGTAATATACCATAGCTATTGAAAAACACAGGCTCTGGGATAAAACAACCTGAGTTCCAGTCCCTCCATATGACCTTGGGTAAGCTGCTTTAACCTTTCTGATACTCAGCTTTGCTCATCTAAAACGTGAGGATGATAATAAGAGCTATCCCATGGAGTTGGTATGAGAATGTGATAAGATAATGTATTTAAAGTGATAATACAGACCCTGCCACCAAGGGGTCGGAGCAGTTGCAATGATGATGATGATGATGATGTCATCAATGTCCTCCTCCTAAAAATCAAATAGCTGGGTCAAAGGGTATGCTTATTTTTATTTTATTTTTATTTTATTTTATTTATGCTTGTTAACTACTGCCAGTTTGCTTTCCAGGGAGGTTATTTTCATTTACTGTCCTCTACAGAGCTTTCCTTCTATATTGCATTTTATGTCTAATTCACTGCAAGTTGGGTAATACTAAAGCCGAATCAGTATCCTTAGAGGACATAGCCACCGTTATAGGGTTCCCTTGGGTGTTTTCTGAATTTGTGACCAGACTTGGGTCTTGACCCTTTAATTCTCCAATAGAACCAATATAACTAGGCTAAATTGTGTACTTAGAATACTTCCAATGACACTCTGATACTCTTATTTTTTTATTTTTTAAAATTATTTTTAACATTTTATTTATTTTCAAGAGAGAGACAGAATGTGAGTGGGGGAGGGGCAGAGAGAGAGGGAGACAGAATCCACGAAGCAGGCTCCAGGCTCTGAGCTGTCAGCACGGAGCCCAACCTGGGGCCCGAACCCATGAACTATGAGATCATGGCTTGAGCCAAAGTCAGACACTTAACCGACTAAGCCACCCAGGTGCCCTTTAAAAACATTTTTTTTTAATGTTTCATTTCCTCTGATACTCTTATTAACTCCACTTTACAGATGAGGAAACCAAGTCAAAGTAGTTTATTCAAGATTATATAGCTAATAAATGGTGAAGCTGGAGTTAGAACCCGGGCAGTCTAACCCCAGGACCCGGGATCTTAACCACGGTGCTTTACACAAAACACTTAGTTGGGTAAAGGTTGCTTGAGGGTGGGCATAACTAAGTATTCATCAGGTTTTACTCTGAGACCCTTGGGGAAAGAACTTCCTGCTGACTTCAAGAAATCCTCAGGGGGACAGGACACCTTGAAGACAGTGGCCAGGAACCCAGTGATGAAGGCAGGCGTGTGATGGTTGCTGATACCACATGTATGGTATTTGCCCAGCGCCAAACTGTTCTCCATTTCTCCCACACCAACTAGGTAGGTGTCCAATGATTCAGTTCAATTCTGAGACTAATCCAGAGTTAGTCTCAGATTCCACAGATTTAGAGGCTCCGTACTATAAGACTCCCCCCACTTGAGAAGTCAGCCATCTAGGGGGTGTCCAGGCTGCCCATGATTCTGCCTGGCTGACTACACAAATTGGGGGGTTCCCATGATGCCCTCCTCAGGTTTGACAATTCACTGGGTGCAGAAGAGACAGCTACCCAGACTGAGACCAGAAATGATTTTCTCTTTCAGGACTTGCTTGGGTATTGGGAGATGCTGAAGAACTGCCCTTTGATGATGACAAGTTTGATGTTTACACTATTGCCTTTGGGATCCGGAATGTCACACACATTGATCAGGTATGAATGGCTGCATCCTCAGCTTGAGTGACTCTCACGATATTAGATCTCCTGGAATGGCCCCACGGAAAAGGAGGAAGGAGGGAGAGATTCTTCACTCGAACCGGCTCTTGAGTGGAATGACCATGTCAGGCTTAGGGGCTTCAATCCTTGAAGTTGCCAATTTTCCTACTCACAAAATTGAAAAAGACCAAGACCACAGAGCAGATCCTCATAGAAGCCTTTGTTGCTTGGGTTGGTATTCACATCTTTGAGCTGTCTGTCTTGCTCTGGCATTCCGTCTGTTTCCTCTCATTTGTGAAGTTGTCTGACTCTGAGTTTGCAGATCAGTGGCATTTCCAAGGCCAACACAGAAAAAGGCAAACACTATTTTGGCAGAAGGTAGCTAGAGTAATGGGTTCCTCTATAGGGAGAAGGGAACATTCAGCTTGTAATCTGACACAGCTTTTTGTTCTTCTTTTTAAGATTTTATTTTTAAGTAATTTGTTTGTTTATTTATTTTGAGAGAGGGAGAGACAGCATGAGTTGGGGAGGGGCAGAGAGGAAGAAGAGAATCCCAAGTAGCCTCCATACTGCCAGCGCAGAGCCTGATGCTGGGCTCAAACCCACAAACCATGAGATCATCACCTGAACCGAAGTCAGATGCTTAACTGACTGAGCCACCCAGGCGCCCCTATATTTAAGTAATTTCTGCATCCAACTTGGGGCTCAAACTCAAAACCCTGAGATCAAGAGTCCCATGCTCCACTGACTGAGCCAGCCAGGCACCACCTGATGCAGTTCTTCTTTATTTCTACTTCAACATTCTATCCCAAAGCATTTGAAGGTAATAGGCAAGGTGCCACGTTTTGGTTCTATAATGGGGGCTCTAGTTATCTGGTTTCTCTGCTTTCGGTGGGACTTTTTTTTTTTTTTTTTTAGTGTTTATTTATTTTTGAGAGAGAGAGAGACAGTGTGGGCGGGGGAAGGGCAGAGAGAGAGAGGAAGACACAGGCTCTCACCTGTCAGCACAGAGCCTGACATGGGGCTTGAACTCCCAAACCGTAAGATCATGACCTGAGCTGAAGTTGGACTCTTAACCGACTGAGCCACTCAGCCACCTTGGTGGGACATCTTTATGATGCACTGCAGCTTGGTTTTTATGACCTGCTTGTGTATGTAGCCAGTTTATTATGTTAATTTAAAAAAATGTTTTTGAATAGGTTCAAAGTACAAAAAGGTGTATCAGTGAAAGTATGCCTCCTATCCATGTGTCCCAACCATTCAGTGCATCCCCTCCCTCCAGACAATCACCAATTTCTTGTGTCAATGTCTTTATCGGTTTTTTCTTTTTTTATACAAATATTAGCATATGAAACATTTTGCTCATTGCTTTTTTCCATTAAATATGTATCTTGGAGGGGCACCTGGGTGGTTCAGTCAGTTGAGTGTCCTACTTCAACTCGTGGTCATGATCTCGTGGTTCAGGAGTTCAAGCCCCGCATTGGGCTAGCTGATATCAGCACAGAGCCCACTTCGGATCCTCTGACCCCCTCTCTCACTCTCTCCTCCTCCCCTGCTCACATACACACATTCTCTCTCTTTCTCTCTCTCTCTCTCTTAAAAATAAACATTTATTTTATGCATATCCCAATAGATGCATTTCTATAAGATAGGTTCCTTGAAGTAAAATTGCTAGATCAAAAAGGATATCCACTGTGATTTAAATAAGTAATTGTAGGGATGCCTGGCTGGCTCTGTTGGTAGAGCATGTAACCCTTGATCTCGGGGTTGTAAGTTTGAACCCCACGTTGGGCAGAGTTTACTTTTTTTTTTTTTTAATGTTTATTTTTGAGACAGAGAGCACAGCAGAGGAGGGGTGGGGAGATACAGAGGATCCAAAGCAGGCTCTGTGCTGACAGCACCAAGCCCGATTCAAGACTTAAACCCATGAACCATGAGATCATGACCCGAGCTGAAGTAGGACACTGAACCAACTGAACCACCCGAACCACCCAGGTGCCCAAGAGTTTACTTTTAAAAATAAAGAAAAAAGGGGCGCCTGGGTGGCTCAGTCAGTTCAGCATCTGACTTTGGCTGAGGTCATAATCTCAAGGTCCGTGAGTTCAAGCCCCATGTCCGGCTGTGTGCTGACAGCTCAGAGGCTGGAGCCTGCTTCGGATTCTGTGTCTCCCTCTCTTTCTGCCCCTCCCCTGCTCATACTCTGTCTCTCTCAAAAATAAACAAACATTAAAAAATAAAGAAAAAAAATCCTGAAATAAGCTTTTAATAAATAATAATTGTGAAATTGGCCACCATGTGGTTATACCAGTCTGAATGCTCCAAGTAACCTTCTTTTCGTGCCTATAAAATTTAGAATAGTGTAGGGTTATCTCTGCTACTACAGCTTTCCAGCTAAGAATGCACAAGGGAGCTATGGGAAATGCTAACTTTTATAATGCCCACCGAAGCTCGAGCTGTCTTGGCCTCATGGAATTGAGTGAGTTCTGCTGAGGAGTATGTTCTCTTGTTCCTTGTCTTGCTCAGGCACTCCAGGAAGCCCATCGAGTCCTGAAGCCAGGAGGACGGTTTCTCTGTCTGGAGTTTAGCCAAGTGAACAATCCCCTCATTTCCAGGTTGGCACTGTTAACAGGGCTTTATTCTCATTGTCTAGCCAAGGGCTTCCCATCCCCAAATGGACAGAAAATAGCCAGTAAGCTAGAAGCATGAACCTCATAGTTCAGAGTCTCTAGGGGACACAGTGCCACCTCAGGTCAGCCAGTTCTAACGACAACACCTAAGCCAGAAGAATTTCAAAGGCTCAAGTTGGCCCACAGATGTATTTTGACTCATCAGTTTTTAAGAAATTGACTTAGATGTTCATATTTAAAAATCAGGAAGTTTTACATGAAAATTTCCAGCTTCAATTGAGAAATCAGATGTATGGCAACACTGAGAAAGCACTTATTCCCACATGGCAGTAGTCAGAGCTGAGTAGTGCTTGTCCCTTCTCCACTTTTTTTTAGATTTACTTATTTTGAGAGAGACAGAGCACAAGTGGGGAAAGGGCAGAGAGAGATGGGGACAGAGGATCCAAAGTGGGCTCCACGCTGATAGCAGAGAGCCCAATGCAGGGGCTCGAACCCATGAACCTGCGAGATCATGACCTGAGCCGAAGTCAGACACTCGACCAACTGAGCCACCCAGGCGCCCCACGCCTTCTCCACTTTTATGCTACTTCCTAATTGTACCTTGTTACTCCCTATTGGTCTTGCACCTGGCCCGCATCGCTTATTTCAGGTACTGACCCTACAAGGCATTTGGATTTATGACTCCAGGCCTAAAACTTCTTGCTTATCAGGGGTCATGTTCTAATCTTAATCTTTCATCCTTTTCTTTAGGCTTTATGATCTGTATAGCTTCCAGGTCATTCCTGTCCTGGGAGAAGTCATCGCAGGAGATTGGAAGTCCTACCAGTACCTTGTAGAGAGTATCCGACAGTTCCCACCTCAGGTACAAAACCATAATTTTACAACAAAGGGCCTGGAGTTTAAATCCAGGTGATCCTTGCTGTATCTTTCTTTGTGTTTTAGGAGGAGTTCAAAGAGATGATAGAGGATGCGGGTTTTGAGAAAGTGACTTACGAAAGTCTCACGTCAGGCATTGTGGCCATTCATTCTGGCTTCAAACTGTAACTCCTTTGCTGTTCTGGAGTGTGTACCAGTCACATCCTGTCGAAAGCCTGGAAGTAAAGGAAGTGAGACCAGTAGCAGAACATCTCCTCTTAAGGAGGTGGGCCTTGGACTCATGTTCTGATGTGACCAATCTCCAAGTGGAAGAACCAGATTCCTGTCACTTTGTTGCAACTTTCATTGGGAGCTGCTTCAGGCCTTCTCCCAGAGGTATTTGGTCTATATTTTGTGCTCAACTCCTGCTAATTTTTCTTGGCCGTGCAGTGTGTAGTTGAGGTAAAACTTCTCATTTTTTAAGTGTATTTGTAGCTTCTCTGCTGGTGCTGCCTTCCAGAGGGATAATGAATCATTTGAATCCAATGATTATGTGAACTAGAAAATGTCCTAGCTGTACCTGAGTCAGCCTTCCAGCCTAGGACTAAGTCTGGGGCCAAAAACCAGGGCCCAAGTCAGAGGGCTAACAATCACAACTAGAATTATGAACTGAACCACTAAAGGAGTTTACAATTTGTGCACTATTTGTTATTTCTTCTTGGGGAGGGATCAGTGAGGGAAATACATTTTTGTCAACACTCACTCATTCCTCTTCCACCAAAAACGACTACTGTATCCTCAGTGCCTGTCATGAAGAAAACAATAAATCCTTGTTGAAAGAATAAATGTACCAGCCAACTCCTGCTTTTGTGTTTTATATGGAGAGCTTTTTTTTTTTTGAGAGAGAGAGAGGGCGCGCGCACAAGCAGGAGACCAGGAAGGGGAGGAGCAGGGAGAAAATCCCAAGCAGGTTCCACTCCCGGCATCAAGCCCAACATGGGGCTCAATCTCACAACCTTGAGATCTTGACCAGAGCCAAAATCAAGAGTTGGACACTTAACTGAGCCACCCAGGCACCCCTCGAGAGCTTCTTTATCAGAATACGTTTGAAGGGTTCTATAGCCAAAAAAATTATAAAAGTTTGAAAACTATCTAGCCTACCCACCCTCTCCGCCCCAGTACTAAGGGGCAGAGCTGGGCAGAGCACTCATCTCCTCAGTACAGTCTACTGTTTGATGTTAAAGCGAGGCCATAAATATTGCGAAGTGAATGAAGCTTATGGTTTTTAAGGGATTTTAGTAAGAAACTGCAGAAAGCAACCTGTGACTTGGCTGGCCATGTATTAATTGTGGTGAACTTAGTTCAAGGGTATTTCAGAAGCCTTCAGGTATATGCTGCGTCTTGGTCCAGCACAGTGGGGGTCATTTATGTACCTTCACTCACAAGATCTTGCCCTGTCATTGAAAAGCTTTCAGGGGCACCTGGGTGGCTCAATCAGTTCAGCATTTCGGCTCAGGTCTCACGGTTCGTGAGATCAAGCCCCACGCTGGATTCCAAGCTGACAGTGTGGAGCCTGCTTGCGATTCTCTCTCTTCCCCTTCCCGGCTCACAAGTATACATTCTCTAATATTAAAAATAAATAAAGTTTTCAGACACACAGCTATCTATATACAACTATCTCAAAGAATAGCAAAAGAACATTTGACAAGCCTTAACCCTTAGATAAACTTTTAGCTTACATTTTCTCAGCCAGCTGGCCTTTGAAATTACAATTAACAGGCAGCAGACACTGGAAGAAATTTCATAAACCATCAGCCCAGTTCTATCTCCCTGGCAAAGTGGTTTTCTCACATCTGAATCAAAAACATAGGGGTACCTGGGTGGCTCAGTCAGTTAAGCATGACTCGTGATTTTTGGCTTGGGTCATGATCTTTCCATTGATGGGATCAAGCCCTGCATTGGGCAGCTCTGTGCTGACAGCCCAGAGCCTGCTTAAGATTCTCTCTCTGCCCCTCCCCTGAACCTGCATACTCTCTCTCAAACATTTAAAAATAAAATAATTAAAAACTGCCACTTTCAGGCAGTAGATATGGGCCTGATCAAATTAGAACTCCCCAATGTCCAGCCATTTGTGGACTTCTACCAGCTCTAGGATCTATTGCTGGCAGACTATTTGGAAGTAGAGATAACTGAACAGGACTGATACATCTTTAAAAGCTTCAAATCGAAATATAGAAAGAGGAGAAAAAAGAGGAAATATAGAAATATAGAAAGAGGAGAAAAAGAAAAATGAACTATGGGAACATCTTCAGTCTGTTTATATAAATACAAACCTAAATCAACTCAGTTGTATTGTTCCACAGAACCTCATCCTTCTTCCCTGCAGCAAGCAGGGGGGAAATCCTCCCATTTTAACTACTGTAATAAACAGGAAAAACAATGGTTTGCCTCTTTACCCTGAAACTTTCCCAATCCTAACATAGCTCAATTTCACTACGATTCCTAAAACGCCAAGTTCTGGTAATAATAATCTCCCAAAGATATTACAACCTAATGCTGTTCTTAAGCTGGAGTCCTCTCAACTCTATCCTCCCCTTCTGTGCTAGCAATAGCTCAGCTGCTCAGAAATCCTAATTGCATCTCACAGATCCAAAGTAAAATAAAAAGCCTGACTTCACGTGAACACTGAAAATATAGGGAAACCAGAAAGCCAGGACCTTCCTTGCAACTTCCCAAGATGAGCGTGGGTTGTTTCAGCCTCCAGCATATTTCCTTTATACCTACAAAAGTCAAGTCTGCTATATTTGTTTTTCTTCATAGAAACGACTTAAGTCTTCTTAAAATTGATAGCAGGAAACCTTTAATGAAAGTTACTTATCCACAGCTTTAATTGGGTCTTTTAATGAAAGCCTCAATTCACATTTAATTGTTAATGGGGTTTCTAAGTACAGCTAGTTAAGCACAGCACAGCAGGCTTACACGTTTAAATTCCTGCAAAGAGTTTATTAGAATCACATGGACGGCTGCTGCTCAGAAACTTTCATTTTCCTTTTTAAGACCACTTTTAATCTTGAGTGTCCTTTTGGGACAAGGCAGGAAAAGGGGGGGGGGGGGGCGCGGATAGCCCACACCCCAGAAAATTTCTCATTAGCTCAACTTTGTAATTGGCTTATTTTACAGCCATAGAAAGCTTTGGTGAAGTTCTACACATTCATTCATCACCTCCCAAGGCCCAAGGTCCAGAACATTCTACATCTTTTAACAAAATGAGCACTTAAGGATAATATTTATCAGATTAGCCATAATATTTAATCCGAAAGTTTCTCTGCCATGTATTTCTCAACATGCACTTCTGAGTAGGTCTTCCATGCAGAACAGCTGCAGGATGGGAGAGATGAAAGACTCAAGAGCACGAGGCACAGGCCAGTCTATTAAATCCCACAGAAACCAACTTCGAAGACTGACTCCCACTAACCTAGTCAAGATCAAGTGATGCGCCATCTTGAAACCTAGATTTGAACAAATCGTAACTAACACACACTTCTCCAACAGATTTATTTTTGAAAGGAATGGATTTTGAGGAGGAAAAACATGGGATAGAGATATGGAATAGAAAATAAATACAAATGTAAGCTGTTTTGCTAATTGTTTTATAACCACAACAAATTCGTACAGAGAATGCCCTGTACAAAACAACACAATAAAGGTTCAAAGATCGAGGTGTTCCCCTAGGCAAGGCTGAAGATTTCAGTCTCTGGTATTTGGAATTTAGGCTGCAGTCCTTGTTTTTGGATGGATCACTGGGTGTGTGACACAGTCCATGCGATTAACCAGATTTGAACAGAAGAATGGCCACTTGGCCCAGGTAGAAGTAGATGAAGTGTTTGGTTTCATGTGTCACATAACTACCGAAGTTCCTCCCCACGATGCAGTGCCAGGTGGGGTTGTACTTCTTGTCAAACTCCTGGTGGGGGGAGAGGGAGGAAGAAAAAGAGAACACTAGAATTTCAGTGCTAAACCAGAGGTCAGTTTGCCTCCTAGATAAGTAGAGCCTGTAGGGGCAGAAAGGAGGAACGTTAGCATCTGCAAATTCTTAGCATGAAAGAATGTTCCCCAGCTCCAAGTCGCCTACATAGTGCATTAAGGCAAACATACTTGCAGTCTGAGCTAAGCTGAGAATGGGGGTTGGGGAGGTAAAAGGCAGAAAGGGCAGCCTCAAAGGGCGCTTTGTTATCATGGTAATTTCACCTCCGTATCTTTTATGATATTGTTAATTAACAGCAGGTGATAACAGTTTCAGTCTATCAAGTCATGTGTAAACAGAACAAGTCAAAATTATCCCTCTGTAGGTCATGCACCACAAAATCCAAAATGGTCACTATTTAGCTGAAAATACCCCATTCCTTAGCGCGCTCCAGTATCAATGAAAACAAAAATATGTCCAAAAGGGCAAAGCCTCAATTAACATCTAAACCACTGTGTGAAAATTTGAAAGGGGCACAGCAATCCACTGTTTCTACAGAAAGGATGCTAGAAGCAGAATCCGACAGCCACCTGGTCAGATTTTATCCTTAATTGTAATTTCAGTAGCCCTCTCTGCCACATCTATCCTGATGGTGCCCATCTACCACCTGGTACACAAGGACAGCAAATTGCAGAAACAACTTTCCCTGTTTTCCTCACCCAAAGGGGCTCTGAGGAGCAAAACGCCCGTGATGATTTCTTCACTTAGGCGACTGTAGGGCAGGGACCAAAGCTAACCTTTGTCTATAAAATTCTTACAAGTCTCTGTGATGAGTTACACAAAAGTCGGCTCTTATACAGTGCATGCAGCATGAACATCTTTCAGACCTATTGGTATAACATTCTTACAAGCTAGATGAACGCACTGCTGCGTTGGTCAAAAAAGGTATTTCTGTTCCATCTGAAGTCTTTCATCTCCCTATTCTCAACTGGGAACCCTCCCACGGCTTAGGCTGCCAGCTTCCTTCCCTTCCAGAAAACACAGCTCGGAGAAATTGGCAGTCCTGCCAGCTTTCTACAGAATGCTGTTTACCAAGCCCTCACCCCAGCCCCCTAACCACCACCACCACCACCACCCACTTTCCCTCAACTGCCGACTAAACTCCCCACTGAAAGGCTGGCAACATCCCCCTCCGGCCCGGCTGGAAACACCCACGCAGCACCCCCCCCCCCCCGCCCCTCCGGAACACCCAGATGGATCCTCCGCGCAGGAATCCTGCAGAAGGGGGAATCGCTGCTCCATGATCCTAGAAACCGTTGCTAGGTGGCGCTTTCCCCCCGCCGAGCTGGGTAATAAAAAAACTTCAGGAGCCGAGGGTCTGGTCTTCTCATCAGGAGCGCAAAATTCATCTGCGTCCTTTCTGGAATCCTCTACACCCGAGCTGCCCTGCGTGCCTCCAAGGACCTCTGCCAAGCGCCCTGGGGACGCAGCATCGGGGAGAAGGACTAAGTTGTGATTCGCCCCAGCTGTGCGCAAACGGCTCGAGCCCCCCGCCCGCACTCCGTCCTCACCTTCTTAATATGGGCCGCAATGTCCTTCTCTATGTTGTATTTCTCCAATGCCTGGGTCGCACACTCCACCGAGTCCTGTTGCATCTCCTCCGACATGTCGGCGTTTTTGATCACGGCCTTTCGGTCACACATGGTTACCTGGGGGGGGCGAGGCCCCGGCAAGGGGTAAGAAGTTGGGGTGCAGGTTGTGCCTGAGGCGCCAGCTCCCCCAGCCCGCTCCTCCCGCCCCCCACCCCACTTCTCAGAAAGCGCGGGCCGCGCGGACCGAACGGCGGGAGAAGTCTGTCGGGGGATGTAACCAGGCGAAGAAGCCGACCGCAGCCCCCGAGTCCCTCACCGAGGAGCAGGGGGTGGCCAACTGCAACGGTCTCCTGGGGGAGGGGCTGGCGACGCTCACAGCCGGCTGAAGCTACCGTCGCTACCGAAGCCGTGGCGCATCTAAGGAGCCCCACGCCAGCCGCCGCCGCCTAGTGCCTAGGCCCCGCCCTGCTCCCGCCGGCCCCGCCCCCCATCGAACGTCCCCATTGGCTTGACGCAGCCCCCAGGACTCTCCCATTGGCCCATGACCTCAATGGTTCCCTCAGGATCTTTCTCCTGCATTTTGTTGCGGACCACAATGCATCTCTCGCGGCGTCGGTTGCCCCGGCAATGGGCTGCACGCGGTGAGGCCCACACACCCCGAAGGTGGAGCTGGGGCGGGGTCGTAAGGACCACCCAGAGACCAGAGGGGTGCGAGGAGACTTTGTGCCCAAGCCGGGAGAAGTGCCTTCAAATTTTCGAAGTTTGTCCCAAATTTGCGAAGGTGTTCTCGAATATCTTGGGAAGTTGGGTGTCCTACGTACGTCTCACCTCCACCCCAGGTCCCAAGGATTTGGGGATTCTGACTGAGGTAGCCAGTCCCTTCATTGAAAGTGTATCTCTGAAGCAGGGCCGGCTTTATGAGCAAGTGACCAGTGCAGTCGGAGAAGAGGGGCCCCAGGGTTTGGTTTAATGCTCTACTCTCGAATTCTTGAAATTATTGATTTTTTTTTGTTTGTTTTTTTAACAAGGGATCCCACATTTTCATTTTGCAGTAGGTCCTGCAAATTCTATAGCCGTTCCTCTTCTGAAATTTGGGGTAGTGGGCCAAGGGAGGTGGGGAGGTCTTCAGGAATGGGAGAGGGTTTCTTTATCCTGCTGGGCAATGGAGACTTCCTTTAAGGGGCTAGGGGGCCATCTGGGTGGATTTGGGAGTGCTGATCCCAGGTGTGTGTGTCTAGGGTGGGGCTTCTTGCTTTGATGAGGCAGTCTTTCCTGTGTGGGAGTTTCTTGGTTGAGGATTTTCTCCAGGGCGGAGGTGCCCAAATGGATAGAAAGGCATCCCTCAGAGGTATTTTCCTCTGGCTTTGGGAGACCAACCACTATGTGGTTAAAAAAGCTAGGTCTTGGAGGGTTGGGGAGCAGGGTCAGATCTGGATTTATATCCCAGCATTGTTATTTACTAGCTGTTTGAATGTCAGTTTTCTTATCTGTGAAGGGGGACTAAATATAAAAGGAAACCACTTCATAGGCATGTTGGGAATATTGAAGGAATAATGCCTTTAAAGTTCTTCAACACAATGTTTGACATGTACTAGGTGCTCAATGAATCTTATAAAAGACTATCAGCTGATGGAACTGTCCCAAGAGTCCAGCAAGATTTTGACCAACCCTTAAATGCCCATGATGTGTTTTTGAACTTCAATAAGCAAGTTACCAGACTCATCATGCAACCAGAAGCTTTCTGTTTACATTTCTGCATTTTTCTTCTTGACCACTCACTCTCATTAACCCAGAACCCCTTAAAACAATTGGACCAGACAGGCACATAACTCCAAAGAGAAACAGATGGGAATAATGAGCGCCTCAGGCATCACATGTGCGTATCAATTAAGTAAAATTAAGAGGCTTTTCCAAGTTCCAGGTTTCCAATGGAGGGATTATGAGTCTCAGGAGTTAAAATAATTCTGTATGGTGTTGCTCCTGAGGAAGAAGTTGGGCTGGAAATAGGGGTGAGGCTGGGTTGCTGCTTCTACCTGACTTGGGTGCATGATTCAGAGCTGTGGAATCTCATGATTCCAGAGCCTGTACTGTCTTGGGGGCCTGTATATATATATATATATTTATACATATATATGTGTGTGTGTGTGTGTGTGTATATATGTATATATATACACACGCACACACACACTTATATATTTTTTCAAATATATGTATTTATCTCTCTGATCTATGGCTTGGCCAGCTTCTGTTTGAACAGAAGGAGCTGAGAGTAAAGTATATGCCATAATAAGAATAGCAACTGTTTATTGAGTGGTTGTTTACCACCAAGTGCTTTCATTCACTCAGTTATTCCTCACAACAGCTGGACCTAGGACCCCTTTCCTCCTGTTTTCCTCTTTGCTTTTTTTTTTTTTTTTTTTAATATTTATTTTTGAAAGCGAGAGAGAGCACAAGCTGGGGAGGGGCAGAGAGATAGGGAGACACAGAATCTGAAACAGGCTCCGGGCTCTGAGCTGTCAGCACAGGAGCCCCATGCGGGGCTCAAACCCACGGACCGTGAGATCATGACCTGAGCCGAAGTCGGACGCTTCGCTGACTGAGCCACCTAGGCACCCCCCTTTGCTCATTTAGATTACAGCCCAAATGCCACCTTCCCTGACATCCCATCTCTACCTGCCCTCTACCACCACGCTTCAGTGACTTTCTACAACGCTTATTTTTACTCCATTGTACTTGTTGCATTTATTCCTTCAGAAGAATTATCTCATGTATTTATTTGCTTGGTTATTGTCTCTCCATCCCTGTCTTGTTCACTGCTGTATCTTCAGCATCTAATTCAATGTCTGCATTGAATATATAGTATGCATTGAATTAAATATGTGTGGAATTAAAATTACCAGGTCTTATATCCCCATTTAATAGATTAGGAAGTTGATTTTCTCAAGGTCACATTGTTAATAAGTTCTAGGTCTGGATGACCTAAAATCCATTCTCTTAACTTCAGTGTTATTATAGTTAGCTGAGTAGACAATCTGCCTTTTTCTTATTTATAACTTTGAAGATAAGGAGTTTGAAATGGGATAATGTTAAAATTTTATTTTTTTTTTAAGTTTATTTTTTTATTTTGAGAAAGAGAGAGGAAGAGAGAGAATCCCAAGCAGGCTCCACACTGTCAGCAAGGAGTCTGACTAGGGGCTCAATCCCACAAACCATAAGATCATGACCTGAGCCTAAATCAAGAGCCGGACATTTAGCCGACTGAGTCACACAGGTGTTCCTAAAGTTTTCTAACAGAGAGTAGGATTTTCTTTAATAAATGCCTATAACTTTCCCTCCATTTGTGGCACCTGCCTTCCCTAGCATCTCCTGTGTTTGTACCACTCATCTCAACCAGCTCTTGACTCTAATTATTTTAAATTGGAAAGTAGGGTACTACCAGAGACCCTTGCCTTCCTGGGCTATGCTTAACCCCTAGAAACTCCTAGGTTTCTAGGAACCAAAAACCTTGCTGCCTTTTTCATTCCTTTAGCACTTACTTTTGCAGAGTTATTTCTTATTTCCTATCTATTCATTCCACAGTGAGGTATCCCCTAATTATCAGAGAAATGTACTGTGCAGTAAGGATGCTTCAAATATGTGCCTAGAATCAGTTACACTCCCATCCTCAAGGAGCTTCTAGTCAATAGTAACCTAAACCTTCTAGTATCATAGGTTTGGGGTTTGAAGGGACTTCAGAATGCAGGGGCCCAGCCACTAACTCTTAGTGAGGTGAGATAGGTGGGAGTGGTAGGAACTATGACAAATAGAAAAACCCTTTCAAAGGTGTGAGGCGGATACTGCCATTTGGGAATGCTGCCCCAGTGATGCTAAATCTTCTGATTTTCAAGAGAGATCAGAGACCTGGATTATTTTTGTGGTAAATATTGTTTTTAGTGTACCTGGGTGGCTCAGTCAGTTGAACGTCCCACTCTTGATTTTGGCTCAGGTCATAATCCCAGGGTCATGGGATCGAGCTCCACTTTGGGCTCCAGGCTCAGCATGAGCCTGCTTAGGAGTCAGTCTCTCTCTCTCTCTCTCTCTCTCTCTCTCCCCCTCCCCCTTTCCCTCACTTGTGCTCTCTCTCCCTAAAATAAAATTTTAAAAAATATTTTTAAAAAAATGTTTTAATATTTTTTGGGCTCTATACTGACAGCATGGAGCCTGCTTGGGATTCATTCTCTCACTCTGCCCATTCCCTGCTCACTCTCTCTCAAAATATACATTAAAAAATAAAATAAAATACAGTGCAGGCTAGATATGGCCTATGGTCCTCTCATCTAGTTGAATACTCTCTTTTTGTATTCAGGAGACTCAGAGAAGGTATAATATATAAACATATAGTCTTTGTCTAGAATTCCTGACACAGAGCTCTAAATACCCTTAGAATTTTCTGAGTGATAAGAGCATCTTTTGTTATTCATAATGAGCCCCTATTAACTACTGATACCTGAGTTGATGCCAATGAGGTGACTCTTTGTGAGGAGGGTGCTGGATAGCTTCAAATATCTAGATAGCTAGTCACAAGAGGAACCAACCCTGTTATTAGAGGTTTGAAACTTTCTGTTCCCACCCCAGTCATGTCCCCTTCCCTGACCCTCCCCATCTCCTCACCTGGGAAGGGAGAGGGGCTGGAGATTACATTGAATCTCCAGTGTCCATGTTATATAATGAGATCTCCATAAAAGCTCCAAAACCTTGAAGTGCTGTGAGGGTGGTGCCCCTGGAGAGGGCGTGGAAATCTGCAATACCCCCACCCCCAATATACTTCTCCTCCATTTGGCTGCTCCTGTAAGTAGAGTGCTTTCTTGAATTTTGTGAGTTGTTCTAGAGAATTATCACACCTGAAGAAGCTGTCATGGGAATCCCCAAATTTTTAGTCTCCTGGGTGAAGTGAAGGTAGCCTGGGAAGCCCATGGGCAGGGACACCTGAAGTGGGGGCAGTCTTATGGGACTGAGCCCTTAGCCTGTGGGGTCTGTGCTAACTCTGGAAGTCAGTGTCAGAATTGAATTGTTGGACACCCAGTTGATGTTGGAGAATTGAAGAATTGGTATGGAAAAATAAGTACTTAGTGTTGGGGGTGAGGGGAAAAACTGTGTCAGGAAAAAAGATACTACAGAAGTAAAGGGACCTGCTCATGATTACATAGCGAGCTACTTATGGAACCTGGTCTGACTCCAAATCTGGTATTCTGTCACATCATACAGACTGGCTTGTCCTTGGGTGCTGAGGATTTTATATTTTCTGGGAGTGAGTGGAGTGTGGTGTATGCTTGCTAATTGGCACATAATGTTTGCTAAATGAATGCTGAATAAATGAATGGATATAGCACCAAAATGCCTACACGTAGAGCCCCACAAAGATGATATCTGGTGTAGTTTTGATTGGCAGCAGGAAGGGGACAACTCATTATAGCAGAGACTCAACAAACCACATTCTTGTTTGATCAGAACCATCTGATCAGATTTAGAAAGCCTGAGAATAGGTCATTTCCAGGGTCCTCTGGAAGTTCAGATGACACCAGAGTAAAACCACTATGACGCCACCAAATAGAAACCTCAGAGAAGTTTCCGAAATCATCCTTCATGATTTTTGCCAAACCTGCACCCTACCTCTACTACTATTTATTCCATATTTTTCTTTAATTAAACTTTTATTTTCTTAAATAAGTATGTTTTAAAAGGCAAATGTATGTTATGACCATAAATGGAAAACCAGTCTCATTTGTTATAAATGTAAGGTAAGTAACTATAAAATAAATATTTGAATATAAAACATTTTGTCCTCATATTGCTTAACTGATCTTGGAGACCACTAGTGATATGGTCCCACACTTGGGATGTGCTGCCCTAGTGGAGGAGGGTTCTTAGAAGGGGTCCATGGTTGGGTTTTACAATCCCCCTAGAATTATGCACAAAATGTGTGTTGTGCTCACAGGCATTTTCCAGCGAGAGGATCTATAGTTTCCATCAGATGCATGAAGGGATTTAGAACCCACGGAAGATAAAGAACAATTGCCCTAGAATAACCCAAACTCCTGGAATGAATGTCACAATTCCCTCACCAGATCCCACTGAATTGGCCCACCTGGCGTTCCAGAGCTTCACCAGTCTGGGCAACTCACTCTACTCCACTTCTAGGTGCTAAATTTGCTTGAAAAACCTTCTAAACCTGAAAACATGCATTTTATATTCCTACCATGGGAAATCACAATTAGCAGGAGGCAAAATTTCTACAAACATAGGCTTTGGGATCAGACAGATCTGCCTAGGAAAAACCTAAGTTGTGCATCCTCCTGCAAGTTAGTTAACCTCTAGAGGGGCACGTTCCCGATTTTTAAATGGAGTTAATACCTTCATGATAAGGTGGTGGTAAGGATTGTATTAAATAATTCATACAGAGGTAGCTCAGTCAGTTAAGTGTTCAACTCTTGACTCTTGATTTCAGGTCATGATCTCATGGTTGGTGAGATCAAGCCCCTAGTCAGGCTCTGCAGACAGCGTGGAGCCTGCTTGTGATTCTCTCCCTCTCTCCCTTCCCCTTCCCTGCTCATGCTTGCTTGCTCTCTCTCCCCCTCTAAGTAAACATTTAAATAAATAAATAAATAAATAAATAAATAAAGTGTCTAAAGACCTAACCAAGGTCCAAAAAAAAAAACAAAAACAAAAACAAAAACAGGTAGCTATTGCTGTTGTGTATTGAGACCCTACTATATGCCAGGCATTTGGGACACATTGTCTCACCGAGTTTTCACAACTCTATGACAAGGATATCAAGAACTGCTGGTCTCTCCATTACACATAGGAGGAAAGAGGGTCAGAGAGGTGAGGTCCCTTGCCAGAAGTCACCCTGCTCAGAAATAAAAGAGCTGGGTCTGACTCCACAGTCACATATGATAGATGGAACCTCTGAGCTGTCCCACCTCCCCAGACAAAATGAGCTGATGGGTGTTCCTGGAGACTTTTAAGCATCCCTGGCTCCTGGCAGAAGTCCCCTACATATATGTTGGATGGATGGATGGATGGATGGATGGAAGGGATGGATATTTCAAACTGATTCAGCATTGCTTCCTCTCACACTTGACCCTAGATTGATCCTTGACTGTCTTGATCTTCTCTGGAAAAACTACCTTTGTATTTTAGCCACCACACTTTCCCAGGGCCTTCAGAAAGCCCTTTGGGATTGTTCATAAGCAGGTTGGGGGATTCCTTGCAGGGCTTGGAGCTCTACCCTCACACAAACAGGCTAGAAAGGGTGACTACCTGCTCCACCTCCACTCGCCACTGGTCCAGGATTACACCGTCCCCAGTCCTGTGCAGCGATTACTTTCTGAGGTTTTCTGGGACCTCAAGCCCTTTCTTGGATCAGTTCTGTCACCAACCTAGCAGCCCTAGCCCTCCCTACCTGAAAGGACATGTGAGATATGGCCTTACAGCCCCCAGAGTTGATTCAAGGACTCCTGCCCAGAAAGGATGGGCTTCATGGGAGAGTGGATAAGGCCTAGGTTTGAATCCAGAAGCTTCTTCCCCATGGAGAAGGGCTGGCACTAGCCTGGGGCTGGCAGGGGAACTGAGCTTTAGAGCCAAGTACTGTACTGCAGTGCAGGGAGAGTGAGGCCATGCAGGCTAGGACAACTCAGGGAAGAAAAATCTCCTCTCTGGCCAATAGCCAAGCCTTGACTGAGTGGACAGACCCCTCTGAAGGCTTACTGTTCAGTCTCCTGTCCATGGTGGCAGCAGATAAATTCAGGAACATCCAGCCAGAGAAGCCTAGTAGCCCACCTCAACCTCCTCTACCCTTTCTAAGGTGTGTAATCTTAGGTAAGTCCACCTCTCTGAGCTTCAGTTTTCTCATTTGTAAAATGGGGATTGCAATAGTCCTTGTTTCTTAGGAACAATTTGGAGATTGAGATGGTGTGTGTAAAGTAGACAGTGCAAGACTTGGCACACGGCAGAAGTCAACAATGCCAGCTACCAATTATCATTGTTACCCTAAACCAGGATTTTTCCACTAACATTTTGGACCAGAAAGTTTTTTGTTAGGGGGCCATCCTGTGCATTGGAGGATGTTATCAGCATCCATAGCCTCTACCTACTGGATGCCAAGTGCACTTCATACCCACTGTCAACCAAAAATGTCTGTAGACAGCACCAAAAGTCCCCTGGTGGGTGACACGGCCCCAGTTGAGAACTATTGTTCTAAACAACCTAGACTGAGTCCAAATGTCACAAATCCCAAACTCACAGCCCCGTGTAAAGACAAGGCAGGTAGGCCTACTACGGATGAAAGGATGAGACATCCAACAATTACAGAACAGGTTCCCTCCAGAGAACACTAAGAAGCTGGACCTAGGTTTGCTCTAGGAGCTAACAGCCCCCTCTGACTCACTAGTGACCTCAGTGTTACTCTTTAATTCTATGCAAAGTGGCCTGAGTTAAATCTCAATTATTCTAGGGCCCAGACAAAGGGACAGGTAGCTGGTATCTGATTTCTGGCATCTGCATTCTTTTTCACTGACTGGGAGAAAAGTTGATTCTCCAGAACTCAAGAGTTCATTCAGACCTTCATTCCTGACTGCTGAGAGATTTTTGAGAGAACTAGATGTCAGTCATTGTTCAGGGTGCTGAGGATTATGATATTGTGATTTATAATGAGAAATATGTATATATATAATATATAAATTATATATATGTATATTTTTATATATATAAATAAATAATATATAAATATATCTTTCACCCAGGTTCCTGGCTCACAGCTCCCAAAATCTTGGAATTTCCTGAGCAGTTACAGAAATGGCAGCAGCTTTTTTTTTTTTCTTTTTAAACAAATCTCAGCTATTCTGTCATTTTATTTGCAAATAATCAGTTTGCATCTCTATGGCAGCATTTTTGTCATGACATTTGGTCTCTAGTCTCAGTTCCTGAAATGGGTGAAATGGGTGTCTTGTTATCATAATAAGTCCTTCTCTACTGTTTATGTTAATAAAGTGACTTTTGGAAAGTACTTAAGGAGAGTTGATTGCCAGTGGAGCCAACCACGTGATCAGAAGGTTGGAACTTTCAGCTCCACTCTGACCTCCAGGGGAGGGGTGAGGGGCTGGAAATTGAGTTCAATCACTGATGGGCAGTGATTTAGTCAATCGTGCCTATGTTATGAAGCCTCCATAAAACCCTAGAAGGACAGGGTTTGGAGAGTTTCTGGGTTGGTGAACACGTGGAGATGCAGGGAGAATGGCATGCCGGGAGAGGGCATGGAAGCTCTGAGCCCTCTCCCCATACCTTGCCCTATGTGTCTCATCCATCTGGCTGTTCCTGAGTTATATCCTTTCATAATAAACTGGTGATCTAGTAAATAAAATGTTTCTCTGGTTTCTGCGAGTTGCTTGAGCAAATTAATCAAACCCAAGGAGAGGGGCGTGGAAATCTCTGATTTATAGCCAGTTAGTCAGAAGTACAGGTAACAACCTGGGCTTGAGACTGGCTTCTGAAGTGGGGCGGGTGCGGCAGTCTTAAGAGGACTGAGCCCTTAACCTGTGGGTTCTAATGCTATCTCCAAGTAGATAGTGTCAGAATTGAGTTGAACTACAGAACATCCAGCTGGTGTCCAGAGAATTGCTTGTTGGTGTGAGGGAAAACATCCTCCCCATATATAGTGATTGGTGACCAGAACCCTATTAGGAATGTACAAGAGAACAAAATGGACAAAGTCCCTTCTTCATGGAACTTATATTCTAACAGGAGAATAAAGATAATAAACAAGCAAAAATACGTCATACCCTGATAAGTGCAATGGATGATAATATAGTAGAACAAGAGAACCAAGGGTGACAGGATGAGGAGTCTTATTTTATTTATTTTTTTAAATGTTTATTTATTTCTGAGACAGAGACAGAGCATGAGTGGGGGAGGGGCAGAGAGAGAGAGGGAGACACAGAATCCAAAGCAGGCTCCAGGCTCTGAGCTGTCAGCACAGAGCCCGACGCGGGGCTCAAACTAGGGAACAGTGAGATCATGACCTCAGCCAAAGTCGGATGCTCAACCGACTAAGCCACCCAGGCGCCCCAGGAGTCTTATTTTAAATAGAGGTTTCTGGGAAGGACTCTCTGATAAGGTGCAATTTGAGCCAAGATTTGATGACCTGGCTACTGGGTGGAGGATAGAGTGTACAGAAGCCAGTGGAGGCAGAGAGGCCAGACATCAGATGGCTTGAACCAGGCAGGAGTTAGGATGAGAGGTGGTTGACTTCTGGATGTATTCTGAGGGTGGAGCTGACAGATTTGCTGATTAATTGAATGCAAGGTGTGAGGGAAGAGAGGAGTCAAGCATGACTCTAAGACTTGTGGCTTAAGCAACCAGAAGAATAGATTGGGTTGGGGAAGGCTGGCCAAATCAGGAACAAAAAGTTGTTTTGGCCATGTTAAGTTTGAGATGCCTATTAGACATTCCAAGTGGAGAGTTGGATAAGTAAGTAGTTGGATATATAAGTGGAGAGTTGGATAAATAAGTAGTTGGATATATAAGTTCTGGGAAGAGGTCCAGGCTGGTGCTATAATTTGGGGAGTCATCAGCTTATAGATGACATTTAAAGCCATGGGACTGGATGAGATCACCACTGAGGGAGAAGTACTTGAAGATGGAAGACGTTATGCTTATTCAGCTAGTCACATTATCTGAGCTTTTAACATGGGCCAGGCCCTAAGGTAGGTGCTAGGTATAAAGATGTATATCCCTAGGCACCTGCCCAAGAGACGCTCTATTAATTTTTCCTAAGTGCTTTGGCCATTTAAAGGATAAACATTGAGAGTTCCTGTCGTGCCCTTAGTCATTTATTCACTTTTTTCAACAGATACTTATTAAATACCTATTTGTACAAGTTTCCCATCTAGGCACTAGGGACATGAAAGGAAGTAAGTCAGATATCACTCCATCCTAATGGTGTTCACATTTTATACGTGGAGGAGGCGGGCGTCGAACAAGATGCGTGTGATAATGTGAGTGTAGTTGTGACAAATGCAAAGACGGAGAAGGTAGGCTAGTATGAGTTCTGTTAATGAGGGCTGTGACCAAGCCTGGGAGGCAAGGAAGGCTTTCCTGGGAAGTCACAGTTGAGGAGCAATCTAAAGGAACAGGAACGTGCAGAAGGGGATGTACAGAAGCTTCTCGGGTGGAAGGAATAGCACAGTCAAAGGCCTGAAGGCTCGAAGGAGACTGGCAACTGAAGGAAGGCCAACATGGCTACAGAGCAGCGATCTGGGGAGTGGGAGACATGAGGCTGGAAGAGGGGGCAGCAGCCAGACCTTTGGCATCTTGTGAGCCTGGTGAAGACACATGGACTGTCCTGAGGCCACCATTCACTCTGAAAGGCTATTTATGCCCTTGGAAGACTTCTACAACATAATTTTTCATAGATCCTCAATAATCCATCCATAACTATTTTCCATCCATAACTTTTTGAAACAAGCTCTTATCATTGAACACTCGGGTTGTTTCAATTCCTCAGCATTGTAACAATGCTTTGTTCTGATGAACATCCTTCAAAGTTAAAAATAATCTTTGTTTTATTCTACTTTCAGAAGCAATAGGTACTCATTGTATGAAAGTCAAACACCGCAGCAATTTAGAATCTGGAAAAGAACATTCCTGGTAATCTTGCAATTCAAAGATAACAGCTGTTAAAGTTAGATTTTTAAAAACGTATTTAATAGCCTTTTTTCTTCTTTTTACCAAAATGGGGTGCTTCTGAGTTTTCCATGTCATGACGTATAAATCTGCTTCATTCTTTTAATTAACTTCCCTACATTCCCACCATTTCCACCTGCCCACGCTCAGGTGTATGCACGTACTGCCTCCCCTCCAGGTACCAGGCATGAACCATGAGTGCTCCTATCTAAAGTCATCTCCCTGGTACTGAGCCCATCTTCTCTCACTCCTGTGATTGCTACTTGGTCAAATTCTGCATCATTTAATTTCTCCCATCTACTAGATTATTCCTATTAGTGTACACACATCCTGCAGCATTCTCCATCTTTCATAAATGCCTTTCTCTTAACTATACATTCTCCTCTAGCTACCATCCCATTCAGCTCCAAAGAGTTACCTATATAATTAGTCCCCCCTTATCTGTGGGGGATGCATTCCAAGACCCCAGTGGATGCCTGAAACTGCAGATGCTACCGAATCCTAGATATATACTATGTTTTTACGATACGGACATGCCTATGATAAAGTTTAATTTCTTAATCAGGCAGAGTAAGAGATTAACAACAATGACTCTGCTAACAATTAACAACAATAATAAAATAGAACAATTATAACAATATACTGTAGTAAAAGTTGTGTCAATATGATCTCTCTCAAAATACCTTATTGTACTGGACTCCCCTTCTTGTGACGATGTGAGAGGATAATATGATAAAGTGCCTACGTGATGGGATGAATTGAGGTGATGGCACAGGCATTGTGACACAGTGTTAGGCTACTAGTGACCTTCTGAGTATAGTTAGAAGGAGGATCATCTGCTTCCAGACCTCAGTTAACCGTGGGTAACTGAGACCGCGGGTAACAGAGATGGTGGAAAGTGAAACCGCGGATAAGGCTGGAGGATTATTCTCTCAATATCTCCTATTCGGAACTATGAGAAATGAATTTTGGTTGTTTACATGCCACCCAGTGAGTGGTATTTTGTTATAGCAACCTGAAAGGACTGAGCCATCTGCCATTGTCCATTGTCTCCTCCATTTATTGCACCAAAACGGCTCATCAAGGTGCCCAGTGACTGCCATGTGCTAAATCTGGTGACTCGTTCTTAGCATTTTCATTGATGTATTCGTCACAGTTGCTTTCTTCCTTTCTTTTTTTTTTTTAATTTTAATTTTTTTTTTTTTTTTTTTGACAGAGACAGAGCATGAGCAGGGGAGGGGCAGAGAGTGAGGGAGACACAGAATCTGAAGCAGGCTCCAGGCTCTGAGCTGTCAGCACGGAGCCCGACGCGGGGCTCGAACCCACAGACCACGAGATCATGACCTGAGCCGAAGTCAGAGGCTCAACTGACTGAGCCACCCAGGCGCTCCTGCTTTCTTTCTTTCTGAAGTTCATTCTTTGCTTAGGTTCCAGGACCCCCTGGACTCTGACAGTTCTCTTATCTCCCTGGGTGCTCCTCAGCTTCACCTATTTGTTCCACCCCTTGTCCCTGACCTCTGAAGGAAGGAGTCTCACTCTTTGGGTCTCACTCTTTGGGCCACTTCTCATAGTCTCTATTTTCCTGGCTCTAAAAACCATCTCCATGTCTGGGACTCCTGTTTCAGTCTGCTTGGGCTGCCATAACAGAACACCAGAACCTGGATGGCTTCTAAACAACCAAAATTCATTTCTCACAGTTCTGGAGGCTGGAAGTCCAAGATCAGGATGCTGACACAGTTGGGTTCTGGTGAGAGCCCACTTCCTGGTTTATAGCCGGCTGTCCCTGTGTCCTCACATGGTGGAAGGAGTAGGGGGATCTTCCTGAGGTCTCTCTTATAAGGGCCTATTCATGAGAATATTCCTATTCATGAGAGTTCTACCCTTATGACCTAATATTTCTCCAAAGCCCCACCTCCTAATCCTATCACACTGGGGGACAGGTTTCAACATATGAATTTGGGGGGTACATAAACATTCAGTCTGCTGGAGCCTTCAAATTTGTAGTCAGCCAGAAAAAAAATTGTGGGTAAACTGAGAACCCCATTTGCAGCCCTCTCCTAAAGTAAAGATAAGTCTTACAGGGCTGAGCCCTTAGCCTGTGGGGTTCTGCACTAACTCTGGGTAGTGTCAGAATTGAATTGAATTGTTGGACACAGAGTTGGTGTGGGAGAATTGGAGAATTGATATGGAAAAATGACACATTACGTATCAAAAAAAAAAAAAAAAGACACCAGAGAAAATCACTGAGTATTAGCACAGTGTTAGATACACGGACTTCAACTGATATAAAAATTATAAGCCACAAATAGGAGAGAATTAAAAAAAAAAGATGTGAATAAATGGAAAGTAACATCAAGGTTCTAGATGGGAAGGCCAAATATAGCGTGAATGAAAAAATTTTCCACGTGTAAATTTGTAGATTTAACACCGTTCCAATTAAAATACCAATAAGATGTACAAAACTTGATAGAAAGATGCTAGATTATGCTTAGACAGATTGGCAACAGAACTAAGCCTTCCAGAGGTACAAATTAGGAGGAAAGTTCTAGACTGGGGTCACTGTTCTTGCCACCACTGAATACCAAGTCACCAAATCAGGGACCTGGAGGCCGCGGAGGGTTTGGCCAGGCAAAAGACTGGGGAGGCAGAGGTGGAGAAATCAGTGTTTCAAGAGGTAGAACAAGTGTATGCTTTCAGACACAGCAGATCCTAGAGAAGCTGGCTGAGGAGCAGTGGGAGGTGAAGAGAAGCTGGGGGAGGCACATCATGAAGAGCCAAGATAAGGATGTGGAAATAGGGTATCTCTCCAGGGGGCAGTCACTTTGTCTCCTCCACTGCTGAGTCCCTAGCAACTAACCCAGTGCACGCAGTAGGTGTTCTACAAATATCTTGGAGATCTCTTCATACCTGTATAAACGGACTTGTTTTTTGTAACTTCTGATAAGTGTTCAGGCTTCCACATTTCCCATGTGACAGGTCCCCTCTGGATAGACCTTGAGATTGCTTCCAGTTATTATTAGGGAATCATATTATTATTATTATTATTATTATTGAGAGAAAGAGAGAGAGACAGACAGAGAGAGAGAGAAACAGAGTGTGAGTGGGGGAGGAGCACGGAGAGAGAGGGAGACACAGAATCTGAAGCAGGATCCAGGCTCCAAGCTCTCGGCCCAGAGCCCAGAGCTTGAACTCACAAACCATGAGATCATGACCTGAGACGAAGTTGGACACTTAACCGACTGAGCCACCCAGGCGCCCTGGGAATCATAGTTATTATTAAGAAATATCCTAGCATTTTGAATACAGCTCTCCTGTACTCAGGATCCTTGTATTCAGTGATTCCTCCTGTGGCCTTTCCTCCCCAGGGCCAAGAGGGATCATTGGATTTTTTTTTTTGCTTGGTCCTGTTCTGCTCTCCTTCTGGTTCCCAAACAAGCACCCTTTTGCTATTCATGGTCCCCTCTGAGACTGTGAGACTATATTCCCCTCAGGCCTTCTCCTCCCCCCAGCCCGCACATCAACTCCCCTTTACAATCATGCTATTCAGGGATATACAATAAACATTTGTATGGTAAAGGCAACTCACACTGATTTCCATTGAGCGCTGAAATACTTAGGACTTAATGTATACTCTAACCCAGCTTGGTTCTGATTTACATTAGGGCTTCTCACCCTAAGTCACCTGTGGTTCTAGAAGGAGAAAGAACACCCCTCACCCTCAACCCTTGGCCTTATTGTGCTGAACTATTTAGTTTCCCCCAGAGCACCCAGCTCTCTTCCGACCCTCCCAGCTTTCTTTGCACATGCTTTTCCTTTTCCTCTCCTCTCGTGTCTGGGTAACACCAGCTTCTTCTTCAGGTCCTAGAAGCCATTCCCAAGCCCCTTGCCCCCACCGGAAGCCTTCCCTGAACACCCCACTCCAGTCTGGGTTAAGAGCTACAGAAGCACCCTGTACTTCTTGTAGCACATATCCCACTTCACTGCAATTTCGTTTTTAGTAGTTTGTGAACAGTGTGAGGGCAGAGTTTGGCGGTTTTTGGTTGGTTTTGTTTTATTTTGTTTTTTAAGATTTTATTTTATTTTTTACTATTTTTAATGTTTGTTTGTTTATTTATTTATTTATTTATTTAAAGTTTATTTATTTTTGACAGAGAGAGAGAGAGAGAGAGAGAGAGAGAGACAGCATGAGCGGGGAGGGGCAGAGAGAGAGAGAGAGAGAGAGAGACAGAATCCGAAGCAGACTCCAGGCTCTAAGCTGTCAGCACAGAGCCCGACGCAGGGCTCAAACTCACGGACCTCGATATCATGACCTGAGCCGAAGTCGGACGCTCAACCGACGGAGCCACCCAGGCACCCCATTGTTTGTTTATTTTTGAGAGAGAAAGATAGAGAGACAGCAGAGAGACAGAGAGAGCGGGGGAAGGGCAGGGAGTGAAGGAGACACAGAATCTGAAGCAGGCTCCAGGCTCCAAGCTGTTAGCACAGAGCCTGACACGGGGCTCGAAGTCATGAACCGCAGGATTATGACCTGAGCCGAAGTCAGAAGCTTAACTGACCGAACCACCCAGGTGCCCCAAGATTTTATTTGTAAGTAATCTCTATACCCAACGCAGGGCTTGAATTTACAACCCCTGGATCAAGAGTCGCACGCTCTACTGACTGAGCCAGCCAAGCGCCCCAAGTTTGGGTCTTGTTCACTGTTTTGTCCCTGGCGCCCATGACAGCACCAGGCGGTTCTGTGGCTCAATAAGTATCAGTTGAATGAATGAACAAATGTCAAGTGGGCAAGCAGTGGGGAAGCCACCAATGTCCCAGATGCTACATGCACCACTGTAGGCTCTTAGAGCTGGGGAAGAAGCAAAAATCTGGACAAAATGGGACAAAAATCTGGTTTCCTGCAGGTACCTTCAAGGAGTGTGTCTGGCAACCCAAGAGAAAGGATGGAATAACAAAAGAAACTGGTCCCCAGCTGCCTAGCTTCAGGGAATGTTTGTCAGTGTGACATTGACAGAAGCCCTGCACATGTGCTGACTGAGGGGGAGAGCCAGCCTCAGCCAGACAGAAGCAGGTTCAGCTACTGTGCATGTGTTAGCACTGAGGGATGTGTGGCTTAGAAGCTTCTCGGCTCTTCCTTCTTCTTCTTCTTTTTTTTTACTTAAATAAAATCTCCAGCATAAGAGACTCTTAAAAACTGAGAACAAACTGAGGGTTGATGGGGGGTGGGAGGGAGGGGAGGGTGGGTGATGGGTATTGAGGAGGGCACCTTTTGGGATGAGCACTGGGTGTTGTATGGAAACCAATTTGACAATAAATTTCATATATTGAAAATAAATAAATAAAAATTAAATAAAATCTCCAGATATTTCCCATATTTGTTTGTTTGTTTGTTTGGTTGTTTAGCTTTAAGGAGTGTTTTTATTTTTGAGGTGCCATTACCAAATTATATTGACACAGCTCATTAGAAATCTGCTTAGTAAAAAATTGATTTGAGTCCAAAAACATTAAGATTCTATTAAATAAATGTATCTTCTTGCTGCATCAAAAAAAAAATCATTAGCACTCTCATTAATCATTTCACACCCTTTCAACCCTTTGCTTGTGTTTCTGGTTTAATTCGGCTGTGAAATAAGTTTCAAAGGTACGTGATAGGGTGGAGAATGTTTAGGGAAAATTTCTGGGTTGAGGGTAAGGAATTTGGGGCTGAGAAAACAAAACTTGGTGAACTTGAAGAGTCCGTCTGTCATTTTGTATCTTAGTTCCCCTTTTCTGGAGCTAGAATAAATCTTTTTTAAGTACTAGTTAATAAAGTCAACAGGTGTTTATTAAGCACTGTTAAAAAGAAAACCACAGGCCCAAAATAGTGTCACTGAGGTTAAGGCTCCAAGTCAGTAAACCAAGACTTAACACCTAACCTAACTGCAGTTTCCAACCCCCCCAGAAATGAAAACTTTAACCAGTCAACATGGGAATTTTCTGGTTAACACAAGGAAATTTACTGATAGGCTCCCTTCAGTTCCCCTCAGGAGGATGACTTTGCTTAAAACAATGGATTCTTTGCTAATAATTTGCTTTTTTCCACTCCCTCTCTACCTTTAAAAATGTTTCCTCTTCTATAGCCCTTTGGAATTCTTGTTTACTAGCTAGACTGGATGCTGCCTGATTCATGAATTGATAAATAAAGCCAATTAGAGAGGTGCCTGGCTGCCTCAGAGTGGCATGTGACTCTTGATTTTGGGGTCTTGAGTTTGACCCATGTTGGGTGCAGAGATTACTAAAAAATAAATAAAGTCAAAAAACTAAAGTCAGGGGCACCTGGGTGGCTCAGCTGGTTAAGCATCCAACTTCAGCTCTGGTCATGATCTCACAGTTCATGGGTTCAAGCCCTGTGTCAGGCTCTGTGTGGATAGCTCAGAGCCTGGAGTCTGCTTCGGATTCTGTGTCTCCCTCTCTCTCTGCCCCTTCCCCACTCATTCCCTCTCCCTCTCTCTCTGTCTCTCTCTCTCTCTCTGTCTCTCTCTCTCTCCCCCCCCCTCAAAAATAAAATTAAAAAAACCAAAAATTAAAAAAAAAATAAAGTCATTTAGATCTTTAAAATTTGTTTTTGTTGTTGTTATTTAACAGCACCTACTATGTGCCAACATGACATGGCTGTAAAGGGAAGTGATTGGTCTCAGTGGTTCTTAACCTTTTCTGGGGGGTGTGACCTTTGAGAATGATGAACTGCACCATCCTATATGGTAGCCACTGGCCACATTTGGCTATTTAAAGTCATATTAACTAATTACAATTAAACACAATGAAAAGTTCAGCATCTTAGTTGGAGTTCTTACATTTCAAGTGCTCAATAGCCAAATGTGGCTAATGGCTACCACACAGAACTTAGATATCAAATGTTCCCATCACCATACAAAGTTCGATTGGACAGCATCACATGGCTATTCTCCCCAGAAAAAAAGACTCTTCTTTCAATGTGCAATCCTTTACATCTGACTTTACAATTTTTACAATGTTGAAAGATTGGGGTGGGAGTTGAGTGTGTGTGTGTGTGGCGGGGGGGCAGTCGTCATTGACTGGTCCCTGATGCCCCTGAATCCAAGACAAAGAAGCCCTGATATGACAAGCTATTTGAACACTCCATCTCAGAATAGAGCAAGCTGACAAAAATAAAGCAACAAAGCTGTTACAAATTCAGTATGCTCACTGCTTTAAATGTACCTCCTCATGTAAAACCAGGGTTCCTACCTGGATGGTCACATTCAAAGAAACATCAGCTTATCCAAAAATAATTGAAAAACAAATACTAAGGATTTTCTGCAGTCTCTTAAGGAGACAACAAAGGGGAATAATATTCACAACACACTGCAAATCTTCTTGAATTATCTTTCCTATCTTTTTCCTCTTCTCATCCTCCCACACGTGGCACTTGCTTCCTGAAAGCTCTCTGCACCCCCATCCAAACCCTCTCCAAACCTAGTCTGCTGCTGCTTCTCCCCTTCCTCCCCTGCACAGCAAATTTCTCTATTAGGGACCTCTGCAGAATATGTTTTATTTTACTCCATCACACAAATACAGTGGCAAAGAATAACAAAGAGAAGGCTCCCTGGGTGATGTGACTAGGCACATGTTCCACAGTGACACAACCCACAGCTCTCCCTGGCAGCCTGGACCAGTTTTTCTCAGATGACTCATTTTCCCACCAATGGTCTACTCCCCCATCACTTCTTCAGTCCGCTGCTCCCAAGGACCAGAGTCTGGGAGAAACTCATGACTGAGCCTGACACAGAAGAAAACATTTTGTTGGCATGCCAGAGGGAACTGATGTCATAGGGAAAGGGAGAAAACCAGATGGGCTGGTTCGCAGAATGTTTTATCCCTACTGATAATTGTTTTATTATTTTTTGGGGTGAACGGCTTGCTGTGGGAAATACATTAACTCTTCATAGTCTGCCAAGATGAAAGTCTTCAAGATGAAGATAATTCCATTGGTGCCATTCTTATCTTCATGGTACGAATGATTGACATTATTGAGCTCCTATGTATTTTAGGTGAAAGCTTATCCCTGTGGGAACAGCAGTCCTATCCCATGTATCTGAGGACTCTGATGCCCATCCACCATCATTAGGTCATGCACCTGGAATTCTGTTTTCAGTGGACACATAGAGCCTAGAGCCATCACATTTCTTATCCTTCTTTATGTTTTCCATACACATCTGAACTCATCATCATCGTCCATCCCCTATAGATCACCTCCTGCTTTATTCCCATTTTAGAATGCTACTATTGCATAACCAGTTCTCTAAGCCAGAGACTTGGAAATCAACCTGGACTCCTCTTCTCTCAGGCCCCACACCCAACCCATCTCATCTCCCATGTCCTTATGGTATCTTTTCCTTGAGATAACCCATCTCCTTAGTATCTATCACCTTACATCAGGCCACTGACATCTCTTGCTTGGAGGACTGCCACAGTCTTCCAACTGGTGTCTCCCTGTGCCAGCTCCCATGTTACTTCTCTGTGTAACCTGCTAGTCAATGGGCCATTTGGGGCTATCCCTGTTCTTGCCTATACTCACCTTTAGGCTAACCTGACTACATTGTCATATCTTCCCAGAACAATAAAAACCCAACTCCAAAGTCATTAGTGGACAATGTAGCTTTAAATGAAGGAATCTATGAAGTCACAGGAGGGGGCTTACACTGCAATTACATAGCAATACTTCCTACCAGAGACTTCTGGTCTCTCATCTCTGCCCAAGATTCTCCTCCTCCCCCCACCCCCCATTATGGCAGCTATTGCCACACCTCTCCTTCACTCCCTTTCCTTTCCCTACTATCCTGCAGCTGCCCTCTAGTCAAATTAGCTCTTGGTCTCCTCCCAGAGACTCTGTAACTCCTACTCCATATCTCTAATCTGCTCAACTGCCACTTCCTTCTGAAAAGATCTCATCCCAGCATAACTCCTTAAAACCCTTCATGGCTACTCACTGCTTTCAGTAGAGTCCACACTCTATAACATGGTCTACTAGGCTTTGCAAGCCCCAGCCAGCTCCTTGTCCCCATCTTCCCCACTTGAACCCTCTGCTCAGCTATACGGTAGGGCAGTGGGGATTGCCCCTGGTCTGATGTGCTCTGTTCTTAATGTTTACTTATTTTTGAGAGAGAGAGAGCGAGCAGAGGGGCAGAGAAAGAGGGAGATTGAGGATCTGAAACAGGCTCTGTGCTGTCAGTGCAGAGGCTGATGCAGGGCTTGAACCGAAGAAATGTGAGATCATGACCTGAGCCTAGGTTGCATGCTTAACCAACTGAGCCACACAGGCACTCCTGTTGTGTTCTCTCTTCTATGGAGGTGATCTGTCATGCTGTCCTTTTTTCCTGAAAAATCCACCCCTTTTTCCCTACAATTAACTCCTACTGTCTTTCAGGGCTCAACCTAAACATCTCCTGCAAGCCTTTCTTATAATCTTGAAGACTGTGTTAGGCGGTCTCACAGCAGTTTACCTTTATTGCAACTGGGCTCTCAATGGCTGTTTGAATAACAACTTGAAATATACTTTGAGGACAGAATTGTATTACCACATGCCATGGGCCTCCTACAGGGCCTAAACTATAGCAATGGACTCAATGGTGCTGAATAACTAAATAAGCAAAAGCTCAAAAGCACATCCCTGCCTAGGGTCTGTGGCCTTAGTAGAGAATGGAACCCATGAGCCCTTTAAGCATTAAGCTATAATTCTGGCCTCGTTTGTGTTCTAAACTGCAAAGGTTAGTACCTGAATTCACAGAAAAAAAAAAAACTCTACCCTTTGGGGTTCCATGGATGATCATAAACGACCCCTAGAAATTTAGCTGTGTTCCTTCTAATCTAGGAAGGCTGTAGTTGCCATATCTCCACATAAGGGCACATTTTCTAGGCTAGGTATGAATCCCTCTGGGGATTGCATGCCTTAGGACTTTGTACAATATATGCTGAATCATTACTATTTATAAGCAATCTTCCACCTAGAGTACTAGTAGGCTACTTAGCTGACTCCAATAGCTTTTTTTTTTTGGTTTGGTCTTTCCAGGCAACAACCATGTAGGAGTGGCAGGACTCAGAAAGAGGTATTAACACACCTAAACATACCCCCAAAATGGGAAGGCATCTGGACTTTTGGATGCCTTTAGGATATGTAAGCTCCTATAAGTAAGGCTTTGTACTTAGACTCAAGATCATATTTGGCCAGGGCTCTTTCCTGCTTGACTTCTGAAGGCTAGCAAAGAACAACTAGAAGCTTTACATAATCCAGAATACAACAGATGGTTCTGTTTTATTTTAGAAATAATTTATTGTGCTTTGTTCCAATTATAAAAGTAGTACATGCCAAATACAAATTTGATAAATACGGAAAAGCATAAATAAAAATATAGAAATCATTTCCAACAAGAAGGTATCTCCACAAACATTTGGAGTTATTTTCTTCTATGCTTTTTTGTTACAAGTAATGTATATATGTGTGTGTGTGTGTATACACACACGCACACGCACACACACACATATATATATATTTTTTTCCCCTCTCCAGTGTGTGTGTGTGTGTGTGTGTGTGTGTATTCCCTTGAACAGAACTGGGCAACACTGCTTAAATTTTTGTTTACTTTTTTTTCCCAGAATATAAAAATGAAACAGAGTTGCAGTAACTATATTCAGCTTTACAGAAATGTGTAAGGTCTAAAGTGAAAATGCCCACAATTGCATTCTTTAGAAACAACTGGTGTCAACCAGTTTAATAGATTCCTTGAGAATATATATTTACATGTGTATAACGTACATATTAAACACCATTTTATTTATTTATTTTTTTTTATTTTTTTTTTATTTTATTTTTTTTTTAAATTTTTTTTTTCAACGTTTTTTATTTATTTTTGGGACAGAGAGAGACAGAGCATGAATGGGGGAGGGTCAGAGAGAGAGGGAGACACAGAATCGGAAACAGGCTCCAGGCTCCGAGCCATCAGCCCAGAGCCCGACGCGGGGCTCGAACTCACGGACCGCGAGATCGTGACCTGGCTGAAGTCGGACGCTCAACCGACTGCGCCACCCAGGCGCCCCATTTTATTTATTTTTTAAAATAAAATTTATTTATTTATTTTGAGAGAGAGAGTGCAAGCAGGGGAGGGGCAGAGAGAGAGAATCCCAAGCAGGCTCTGCAACGTCAGTGCAGAGCCTGATGTGGGGCTCAAACTCCTGAACTATGAGATCATGACCTGAGCCAAAATCAAGAGTTGGGTGCTTAACTGACTGAGCCACCCAGATGCCCCTAAACACCATTTTAAATTCGTTTTAATTATAACTAAATTAGCATGACCTTAGCATCCTTCAAAATATCATTTAAAAATTGTGTATCATTCAATATTATTATGTTGGACCACTCCCTTATTATCAAGCATTCCATTTTTTTAACTGCACAAAATGCAATGAACATAATTTACTGTAACATTTTCATATTTCCTGATGATAAAATCCTACAAGTGAAATTACTGGACCAAAAGGTATGTGTATATTATCAGGGACTGATGTATACCATCACAATCTGCCTTTCAAAAAGGATATACACTCAGTAGTTATGCGTGAGTGCCTAATTTGTTTTGATTTTAAAAGGCTCAGAGGTGGTATAACTACAAATCAACTACTGTACCTTCATATTAAATTTTTTTAAATGTTTATTTTTGAGAGAGAGTGGGGTAAGGGCAGAGAGAAAGTCTGAGGATAGAGGATCTTAAGCAGGCTCTGTGCTGAAAGCAAATAGCCTGATGCTTGCAGGAACTCACCAACTGTGAGATCATGACCTGAGCCAAAGACGGACACTTAATCACCTAAGCCACCCAGGCGCCCCTAAATGTTTGGTTTTATTCCGTTGCTATTCCTTGCTAACATTAACAGAGTTGGGTTTTTTTGGTTTTGGTTTTTTTGGCGACCGGGGCAGAACACGAACACCAGAGTTTGTTTTTAACAAGTTTCATACCTGCCCCATTTATTATGCAAATTTCTAGACATACAAAAAGGTTTAAAGAATGGTGCACTGAACAGACTGAACGCACCCACCGTCTAGATTCCACAGTTAACATTCCGCTGTGTTTGCTTTTGCCTATCTGCCCATTATGCATCAATCCACAGAGGTTTCGTTTTTAATAGGAAAGCTCTTTTTCGATCAAGACTCTTGTGATGCAAGGCCTCTATTTCTGGAGCGTCCCCACGTTCAGTGCCCTGAACTATGGGAAGTAAATGTGAAAAAGTGCCGAGGTGAGGGTCTACCCGAGCTCCTGAAAGGCTCGGCCCACAGATGGGGGGCACGGCTTCGGCTTCTAATCCTGATCCCCTCAGTTTTCTCACCTGTAACACTGGAATCCCTCCATCCCCGGTGAGGATTAAAGCACTCCATAACGACAGCCGAGATGCTTAAGACTCTTTTACTCCCTCCGTGTCTCCCTTGAATGTCACAGCCCAAGCTCCGGAGGCCATCTCAGCTCTCACACCCACTTTAGTTCCCCGTCAGTTCTTAGACCTCAGTTCTAAGCAAGTGTTAAATGGGGGCAGGGTCACCCAGAGGGCTACTGACCTGAGTCTGAGGGCCGCGACAGCCCCACCCAGCCCACCGTCCGGGACTCCTTCAGACCGCAGCGTGGTCGGCCTGCGGCCCGGACCTGGCTCCCTCCCTCCGGCGCCCCGCAAGCAGAGTGACAGTCCGCGGGGTCCCTTCCGCCCGCCGCCCGCGTCGCCACAGGGAATGCTCACAAAAGCCTGTGAGGCAGGCGGCGCTACAGAGGCAGAAAACTGAGGCCTAGGAAGCCTGAGTCACTCGCTCAAGTGCACTAATTAGGCGAGTGAATTGCTTTCAAGGAATTCTGGGAATCGAACCCAATTCACGGGACTCCGATCTCTCTCTCTAGTCGCCCTCGAGCCCACACGCGCCTACAGGGGGCGCCGGCCTGCGCGCACGCGCGGTCATCGCAGCGCGTCCCCTTTAAGACGATTCTTTTTGCCTCCGTCGACCCCTTCGCTTCCGCTCCGCCGTTCCCACAATGCAGTGCGGCTGAGCGCCTCCGAGCCCGCGGGGACGCTGCGGGGGGACCCCGGCTGAGGCGGCGGCGGCGACGTGGGCTGCGGCGGGCCCGCGGCGTCGGGCGGTGCGGATGTCGGGCTGGGCGGACGAGCGCGGCGGCGAGGGAGACGGGCGCATCTACGTGGGGAACCTTCCGACCGACGTGCGCGAGAAGGACCTGGAGGACCTGTTCTACAAGTACGGCCGCATCCGCGAGATCGAGCTCAAGAACCGGCACGGCCTCGTGCCCTTCGCCTTCGTGCGCTTCGAGGACCCCCGGTGAGGCCCCGCTCCGCCCGCCCGAGACCCCGGGCCCCCGGGCCCCCGCCTTCCCTCCTCCCCTGTGGGGCCTCCCCTCCCCCCTCAGCGCAGACCCCTCACGGCGCCCCCGGGTGGAGGATGAGGCCTCTCACCGCCCGCTCTGGCCGTCCTTTGCTCCGTCGTCACTTCCTCTAGGACTATTTTTTTACTTTATTTAAAAAACAAAAGCTGGGCCTGTGGAGGGCCCCGGCCCGCCCCGACTGGCCTCGGGGATGGTACACGCGACCGTTCTCTCCCTCATGGCTGGAGGGGCAGCCTTCAGGGGAAGCGGCCCAGGGCACCTTGGGCCCGGAACCAGCCGGGAGAGGACTCGGACTCGGTGAAGAGCAGAAGTGGCCAGGCCCCCTCCCTGCCCACCCCTCCCCCCAGCCAGAACTCGCCGTTAGCGGGGAACAGACTGCGGGGATGTGGTTGTCTTTGGAGGGTGAAAGGGGGTCTCTGTGATGGCCCAGATCTCCATCTGCGCGCGCCCCTCCTCACAAGGTCCCGGCCTTGTCCTTCTAAAAGCATCAGGGCTTTGGAAGAACTTCCAAAATGGTCGGGGGGGGGGGGGGTGTCTGTCTGATTTCACTCCACTCCTCTGAGGGAGACACCGCTAGACACTTAGGGCCCCAAGCATTTGATCCCTAAACTGGCTCGAAGGGGTCTTTTTGATTTTTGCAAACTTTGTAGGCCTGATGGCCAGAAAAGGTCTGGGAACTTTCAAAACTGCGGTTGGTGGTTCCCAGAAGCCGCCGCATTGGACTGGTCACTCCACCCGGGGTCCATGAGAGCCCAGTGTTTCCCAGCATTGACCCAGGGAATGCTTCACCTAGTGTGCGCCGGGCGGGCTCTGCTGCAAGGACTGTCTTTCGGGTGTCTTGCCTACCTGGTGTAGTGGCATAGGGCCAGGAGGGCCTCTGTGGAGGAGGTAGGAAGCACTCTGAGGCTTTGATGATCCCCACAGAGCTGCCATTTGCCTCAAAAACGGAACTGGGCATTTTCACACTGAAACTGGAGGTTGCACCTCTGTGACTGTTCCGGTGTGTTTTTTGAAGTCACTGTGTGTCAAGTACCACTTTAGCGTTTTCAACAACCTATAAAAGAGGTAGTGTTAGCCACATCTTACGAATGAAGAAACTGGGGATTTAGAGTTGCTGATAAAAGAGAATGCTAATAAGGGATAAGGTAGGATTTGAACCCCCCCCTGTGCTGCCCTTTAGAACACAAACTTCCTGTGTGATGTGCTGCATTGTCATCTCTTCCCTCCTTTCATAATAGAAAAGCTATCTTTTGATATCATTAGAGCACCGCACACGTAGTACCTTCTTTAATCCTTATGACAACTCTGTGAGGGAGGCATGTTGTTCACATTTAAGAGACGTGAAAACTTGATAAAAGCACTTACCCAAAGACGGCTACTAGTAAGTAGGGTAATGATTGGAACTGGTCAGTCTGCTTTGAAATCCGCTCTTCAACCCTAGCAGTTCTGCCTCTCCTTCACTTCATTATAAATATAGCCAGGTTTGCACTGGTTGTGGTCCTTGCTTTTAACCCGGGGACTAGAATTGTGGTAAGCAATTATGTGCTGTGACAACTGAATGATGCCTTCATTAGTACATCTTCGGCTCTCCTTGTCCATCCAAGCACGGAGGCCATTCTTTCTCCAATCCAGTGCTGGAGAACCAGCTTGGTTCTACTAGAGCCCTAGGGAAGACTGGAAGTGACTTAATTGAATATTTACCTCTCTGGCAGAACTGTACCCACAGAGCGGTCTCCACAACTTAGTTTTCCAAACCATGCTGAAAAAGTACACATGAGAGAGTTCCATATTCCTCACAAAATACTACTTTCAGTCTGATTTTTTAAGTTTATGAATTTATTTTTGAGAGAGGGAGAGAGTCCGAGTGGGATAGAGGGGCAGAGAGAGAATCTCAAGCAGGCTCCACGCTCATGACAGAGCTGGATATAGGGCTCAATCCCACAACTGTGAGATCATGACCTGAGCCGAAATCAAGAATCAGACACTTAACTGAGCCACCCAGGCTCCTCCCCAGAGCCTGATTTCTTTTTAAATGATTTTTCTTTCTTTTTTTTTTTTTACATTTATTTATTTTTGAGAGACAGAGTAAGACAAAGTGAGAGCGGGGGAGGGGCAGAGAGAGGGGGAGACACAGGATCTGAAGCAGGCTCCAAGGCTCTGAGCTGTCAGCACAGAGCCCGACGCGGGGCTCGAACCCACAGACCTTGAGATCATGACCTGAGCCGAAGTCGGATGCTCAACCGACTGAGCCACCCAGGCGCCCCTAAATGATTTTTCTTTCTATAGATTTGATGGTACCAATCCTTGTTAATTATTAAAGGACTAGTGTGTGGAGGGCATTTTAAGAAACTGCTAACAGGGTTAGAGAAATATACTGATGAAATCACTTATCTGCCAATTCTTTTTTCTGAATGAATCCTCTTATAAGTAATCTCTTTACTGTTTCATTATCATTTCATATCTAGAAAACCCTGTGTGGGACAGCTGTAAAGTTTAAATCTAATACCATGAAGTATCTTCAAAGCAGTAGTGCATCAAGATTGTTTTTCTCAATTCTAGGTTTCCCTTTTATACTTGTTACTCATGCCCCTCACTGGGAAGTCAGTCAGCCTCCTGAGCAGCACTAACTCCACAAACTTTTCTTTGCAGAGATGCTGAGGATGCAATTTATGGAAGGAATGGTTATGATTATGGCCAGTGTCGGCTTCGTGTGGAGTTCCCCAGGACTTATGGCAGTCGGGGTGGGTGGCCCCGCGGTGGGAGGAATGGGCCTCCTACAAGAAGATCTGATTTCCGAGTTCTTGTTTCAGGTATGTTCTTTTCAAACCGAATAAGGTGATGCATGTAAAATACTTAGCACACAGTCTGGCCTCCAAGAAATGTTAGCTGTTACTTTGCATGGAACACAGGCTTTCTTTTCAGTAGACTGTGCACAGTCTGAAGCCCCGCAGTCTTGCCAGTGAGGCAGGCAGGTATCTTGCAAATGAAACTGCATTGGTAGTACAGCCTTGGTAGAACATAAATTTGCCTTTTTTTTTTTTAATGTTCATTTTTATTTTTAAGAGAGAGACAGAGCATGAAGGGGAGGGGCAGAGAGAGAGGGAGACACAGAACTCAAAGCAAGCAAGCTCCAGGCTCTGTGCTCTCAGTACAAAGCCTGATGCGGGGCTTGAAGTCATGAACTGTGAGATCGTGGCCTGAGCTGAAGTCAGACACTCAACTGACTGAAGCACCCAGGCGTCCCCATAAATTTGCTTTTTATAAAGGAGTTTCCTACTGTTGAGAGGGAAGATGATGGCAAAACCCCGGAGCTAGAATTCTATAGATGTTTTCTTTTGGAATGTACTAGGTTTCAGATTTGCTAGACATTCCAGGAGCCAGAATTGAATAACTGTTCGGCCTTGGATCGTGAAAAACACCAGATTTTGGTGGTGGCTTTGGAATTATACAAAAGAGAAAACAAAACAACTTTAAGTTTTAGGGATTGTTTTGCAGAATATAGAATGATATAGAATGAAATGTCTAAATGAAATGTTCACAAGTGATGAAACGGCAAGCTCAGAGGTGTACGCATCTTTTCAAAATATTAATACAGTGGTGAAGACCTGGGGCCCTCTGCACATTACAGGGGCATTTTAAGACCATGGTGGAGTGAAATGTATTGAAGAACTTGGCACTTTCTTAGATAGGAATTTCACACTGTCACAACAGACTCCTGTGGTGCTTAACAGTGATCCTCTCAGTATCTGCCTATCTTGTGTCCCTTTGTAATTTTTTTAACCCCAGAACTCTATTCCCTCCTTCAGGATGTCATACATATCTTTTTTTCTCTCCATGCTGCTCTGAAATCCTGCTTAGAAAACTATTAGGAAATGGCTGCAGTCCTGAGCTGTGAGCGGTAAACACAGCCTTTGAGAGCAGGAGCACATTTCCCTTTCATGACATCAGGTAGGGTTGTATAATTCCCGACTAGTTTTAGCGTCTGAGTCTTACCTTTTCCCCCACTGTATTGAAGAATGTTGGTGATCTTTTAAAAGGTACTTTGTTTAATTTGTCAGTCATTCACTACTACAAGAAAAACTTTAGATTTTTTGGTGTGTTGTTACCTTCGGCTACACCTTGGTTATTACTCCATTGGATACTTTCAAAATTCCTATGTTCTGAGAACCCAGTAAGCAAGAAACGGTACTGATAAATTTCATAATGGAAAAAAATTAGAACTCAAAAGTCTTGGGAGTTTGATATTAAATATGAAGGATAAAGAAAGGCAGGCTGTGAATCTCAGAGATATCAAACCTATAATAGGGTAGACTTATTGCTCCATTGGAAAGGCTTGGTCTCTGGAAAATTAGCCTAGGACCAGCTTCTTACAGTGGTTTACTACACATACTTTAGTGCTCTTTTCTGGATTTATGTCCCTACGGTTTATGATTTGGGGATCCTCAGGATTTAAAAGTAGTGAGTGATTGATGGAAAAGGGACCCTAGGTATTGCTGGCTCTTAACAGGTCAGTTAACATGGCTGAAGGATATGGCCTCTTATGTTGTCCATGCCTAGGACTTCCTCCATCAGGCAGCTGGCAGGATCTGAAGGATCACATGAGAGAAGCTGGGGACGTCTGTTATGCAGATGTGCAGAAGGATGGAATGGGGATGGTGGAATATCTCCGAAAAGAAGACATGGAATATGCCCTCCGTAAACTGGATGACACCAAATTCCGCTCTCATGAGGTGGGTTCCCACCTTCTGTTGAGCTTGCACCCAGGCCACTCCACCTGAAGCTGATCTAGAGAAGTAGCAACAGGCCATGCATTTGCCATTTGAGGACCTCACAGTACCATTAAAGATCTGTCTTAAGTGGAAAAGCCAAGGAATTCATCATGCCTGAGTCCTGCAGGGTCATAACAGAGAAATCTGCAGTCATAGTATTTTTAACCCGGAGAGAATACTGGTGCAGTCTGTCATAATGTGGTGAGCTATTCTGTGATCCCATTCCCTTCACAGCTGGTTTAATCTGCAGTGTACCTCTGTGAACCTGATCATTATGGTTGTCCCTCCTCTGGGTCTAGTCTGGGTTCTGCAAGCCAGCCTCAGCATCTCAGCTTTTCTAGGTACTGCTGTTGGGCCAAGTTGTACACTTAATTTTTCCTTTCCCAAAGTAGTGCAGGATCCTCTTTGAAACCTTAGCCATCTTGGCATTTTCTTATAATGACCTTACCCTCAAGACTTAGTTCTTTATGTCTTTCAAGAAGGCAGCTGCTTCTTTGGATCTTTCTATCTGATTCACATGTTGACTGTCCTTTTGATACCATTGAGACCAGAGAGCAGAACAACTGGACATTCTTTTTTTACTGTTTATATTGTCCTGACTTATGGGATTTAGATGTCTGGAGATAGGAATTTCTGGGTCCATTTCCTTTCTTCCTTCCTTCCTTTTTTTAGAGAGAGCGAGTGAGTACGAGTGAGGGAGAGGGGCAGAGGGAGAGAATCTTAAGCAGGCTCCAAACTGAGCATGGACTTGGGGCTTGAGCCCACAACCCTGGCATCATGACCTAAGCTGAAATCAAGAGTTGGCCGCTCAACTGACTGAGTCACCCAGGAGCCCCAAGGATCTATTTCTTTTTCTAAGGATTCATATAATTCCCTAATTTTATGGCTTGGAAAGTACACAGCTTAACATTGCTTTTACTCAGACTGAATTTGGAGCAGAAACAAAACATCTGGTCCTTAGTTACACTGCAAAGCAGGGTCTCAGTAAGGATAAATCCAATTACTGACTTTACCTAGGGAATTCCACATCTGACTTCTTTCATCTTAGCATCTTTAGATCCTTTGAGAGTGTTGGCTGAGGGCAAAGGGCCTGAACACAGGCCAGCCTAGACATGACTCCTCTGCCACTCACTCATTTATTTCTTAGCAGAGTTATTCTCTGAACTTTGGTCCCTCGATATGCAAAACAGGAACAATAATAGCACTGTCTCATAAGACTTGCCAGGAAGCTAACTTACGAGTATCTAACCCAGGTCCTGACACCTGAGAGGTGTTGAATACTGGTTAGCTTCTTCCATAGGAACCCATCCTCAAACGCATATATGAGGTGGCAGGGGATTGAACTGAATGACCTCTGAGATCCTTTCCAGTTCTTAAGATTCAGGAGTCAGTGGTAGTAATTCAGATATGTTAATCGTAGTAGCTAGTATTTCAGCTCATTTACAACATGTGAAGTTGTCATTTATTGTATGTGTCACCCTGGAATAGATTATAACATTGTTTTCCTCATTGTTGAAATGTGCTGGTAAACCTACCTAGGGCATAGCATTGTTGTGAGGGTTTAATGAGATGACATCATGCCAGACAAACAGTAAGTGCTCGGTACTTAACTATTATTGTTAGGCAGCCATGTTAAGTTTTAGTGTGCTGTATTTCTCTGAGTCTTATTTTTTCCTTCACTCTTTCTGTTTGAATTTCAGGGTGAAACTTCCTACATCCGAGTTTATCCAGAGAGAAGCACCAGCTATGGCTACTCACGGTCTCGTTCTGGGTCAAGGGGCCGTGACTCTCCATACCAAAGCAGGGGTTCCCCACACTACTTCTCTCCTTTCAGGCCCTACTGAGACAGGTGATGGGAAATTTTTCTTTATTTTTTAGGTGAACTGAGCTCTTTGTGCTCAGAATCTACATTCCAGATTGATGATTTAGTGTCTTAGGAAATTTTTTTAATTTTTTTTTTAAGGAAATAAAATACATAATTTCTACCAGGGCCATATTGGCAGTGAAACATTATAAACTGCAGAAATTGTGGTTTTGGTTCAGAAATAAGTTGTATATTTTTCACCCCTGATTATGGGAAAAAAATCAGTGCTGTGTCTTTGTGGGTTGCTCTACTATGGAGATCAGCAGTTACTGTGACTGAGTCGGCCCATTCTGTTTAGAAATATATTTTAAACGTTTAGTAATTGACATGTGTGGTTGTCCTTGATTAAGTTAATAGATTTCACCAAATAGGCACACTGATTAAAAAAAAAAAAAGTCATTGAGTTGTAGTGGCAGCTGCACCCAGTTGGTAAGGAGCAGGAGTGGATAACTTTATTTGGGGACAAAGATAGTTGCTATGATGGTGGTTTTGAAAATTTCAATCCCAAGAGTTGGTTCAGGCTTATAATTGAAGGCCAAGTTTATAAATGAAGGTGCTTTATTATTTAAAAAAAATTTTTTTTAAGTTTATTTATTTTGAGAGAGAGGCACACAGCGTGAGTGGAAGAGGGAGAGAGAATCCCAAGCAGGCTCTGTGCTGCCAGTGCAGAGCCCGATGCGGGGCTTGAACCACAAAGCTGTGAGATCACGACCTGAGCCGAAACCAAGAATCGGATGCTTAGCCAACTGAGCCACTTAGGTGCCCCTAAATGAAGCCACTTTAAAGAAAAAAGGAGCATTTAAGATAGGGCAAAGGAATGAGAAGAATAAAACAGACCTTTTAAAGTTGGAAGCAGCATAAAGATCACTGGAAAATTCTTAAAACCAACTCTGGCGGTTTGGAGGGGGGAAAAAATCTCTTTAATTTTTGCTTCTATCACTTTTACCCCTCAATCTGTTTTACTTAACTTTGGTATCTGAGCCTTCTTAAAACACAAAATCAAAAAACTCCAGTATCTTGGATTCTACTCGATTCAGTAATCGTGGTGGAGACAGGGAGGCTACTTTGTTCCAGACCTGGGTCTTTTTGTTAAAAAGCCACTTTATTGAAGTATGATTGATATGTAAAAGGCTGTACTTATTTAATGTATACGAATCAATGAGTTTGGGGTTAAGTGTATACCGATCACCCTGTCAAAGCTATAACCATATCCATCACCTCCCCAAGTCTCCTCCCTACTTCTTTAAGATTTATTTGTGGTAAGAACATTTAATATAGTATCTACCCTCTTAGCAAATTTTTAGTGTTCGATATAGTACTGTTAGCTATTCCAGGGCTATTTTTATTGTAAGTTCTTTTCAGAAAAACTATAGCTATGGCTAGTATCCATTTTGAGTGTAATGACTTTGTGGGATGGTGGATGATTGTAGGTTAGGAGCTCCCAAGCTGTAGAGTCTACTTTGAACACTCTTCAGACATTAGGAGAAAGTTAGCCTTCTGCTCTGAATAAAGGGGGTACCCAGGAACAAATCTGAGTTTGTTTGGTAAAGATACAAAGTTTCTTAGATGACAGAAACAGCAACTGAAAAGTACAACACAGGTTGTCATATAGCGATCAGATACACTGTCTAATAGTTACGTAAATAGAAAAACCGATTTACGTACAGCTTGGTAGACCACCGTTTTGGGAGGAGATAAAGGAGAATAACCTATACTGAACACTGTGTGAATAAATATTTGATTCATTTCCTCAGAAAGTGACAGTACCTTTTACTTCCAGTAGAAGCAGGAACTCATTGCCTTGTTTTGGCTAGGTAACTCCCAATGTTGTCTTCAGAGAGTTAGTTACTAAAAATCACTTAAACATCAGTTTTTTTCAGGTAACCGAAGAAAGTGGAAATATTTGTGTTCGTGGTAACAAAATACTATCTTTGGGCCTCCACGAATAGCTAGTCAGTTGTGTGAAAAGGGCTGTTGTTCATCCTGCTTTGGCAAAGAGATATTACCTGTTTGAAAACAATAACAAAAAAGGATGTTATAGCTGAGCCTGTTTCCCAACTGACTCAACTGAGCTAACTTATCACTTGGTTTGTCACGAAAAGTAAGCAATGCAAATAAGGGTAGCTACTACCCTGTTATTTCTGAGTGTCTGAAAGAATAAGTTACAAGTGAATCCTAATAAATGCACACTTTTCAATAAGGAGCAGAGACAGGTTAGCCAGTTAATATGCACACAGGAGTGGAAGGAAGGACATTAATAATTGTAAATTCACTTTCCCAAAAAGCAAAGTCTGACACAAAGTTCTATTTGAGAAATAACATATGTGATCAATGGCTATGTCTGTTAAAATAGTGACAACTATCAGGCTCTGAGATAAATTATAAAATCTTTTTTCTCTTCACAGTTAATCTGAGGTAGTTTAGTGAACCAGGGGCCTGATTAAGAGTTGAGCCCACACCTTTTTTTTTTTTTTAATTTTTATTATTTTTAAGTAGGCTCCGCGCTGGATGAGAGGTTTGAACTCAAGACCCTGAGATCAAGAGTCACATGTGCTCAGGGTGCCTGAGTGGCTCAGTCAGTTGAGTGTCCAACTCTTAATTTTGGCTCAGGTCATGATCTCATGGTCATGAGATCAGGCCCTATGTTGGGCTCCACACTGGGCGTGGAGCCTGCTTAAGATACTCTCCCTCTCAAAAAAAAACAAAAAACAAAAACAAAACCACATGCTCTACTAACTGAGCCAGCCAGGCACTCCAAGCCCAAGCCCACAAGTTTTTAAGCTTTCTTTCCCATACTGGCTTCAAGCAGCGCTTTCCTTTAACTGACTGGTCTCGACTGACTAGTCTTGATCAAAGAGGTAATCCTTGCACTGGGGGACTGATGTTTGTCTCTGAGACTACTTAGAATGGTTCTCCTCTGAGGTGATCTCCTGACTGAAGCTGGCATTTGGAAAACCATCTACCTGAGTGCTCAAGCTCACATTCCCACATGTCCAGATGGGTGCAGCAGTTCTGCATTCTGAAGACCCACCCATCTGTAGAGGAGCTAAAAAAGTTCAACCCACCCAGGATTCTGGATTTTATTATTGGCCCAGAGTTATTTTTAAGTTTTCATTTATAATAGTCACAGCAAATTTTAAAGATGCAAATCTCAACACCAGGGTTGCAAACTGATGGCTCCCAGGATGCATCTGGCTTGCAGGTATGTTTTATGTGGTTTTTTTTTTTGTTTGTTTGTTTGTTTGTTTTTTAAATCTTTGAATTAGCTCCCGTACTTAAAATTTGGGAAATAACCCCCGGTGCCCCAACGAAAATGCCAGATGTCTGGGTTCTCTGCGAATATGGGCTCACATTACTGCCTGGCACTGAATGAGGAGCAGTGAATGCCCTTTTAGGCAGAGCTTGAGCTCCAGATGTGCCACTGTATACACCTCTCCCCGCCACAGGGCTGTTTTGTTCATTCCTATTACAGACTGGTCCCTAGAAGGAAACATGACCCCTGGACTCTACTGCCACCTTAATGCCACCACCTGTATTTGATTTATGCTTTTTTTTTTTTCACTATTAATAAATACGGGTTTTTTTCATTAGTTCCAGTTTTATTGAGAAATAATTGACATAACACTGTGTAAGTTTAAGGTGTACAACACAATGATTTAATATCTGTATATACTGCAGAATGATTACCACAAGATTAGTTAATATCTCACATAGTTCTGATTTTTTTCTTGTGGTGAGAACTTTTAAGATCTACTCTCTAGCAACTTTCAAATACAGAGTACAGTACTGTAAACTATAGTCATTCTGTTCTACAGTGAAGTTTGTACCTTTTGACCACCTTCACCTAGTTCCTACTTTATACTTCTCAAAATACTTTCATGTAGCAAAATTTGGGCCTCACAGCTACCACTATGTTCTTAGTTCACTGAGGGACAGTTAAACCACTTGGGGCAAAACGTACCTGGGGGAGCCACAAAATACTCCTCCACAACTCGATGGGCATTTTGTAGTAGTTCTTCAACACAGTTGCCTTCTACCACATTGTCAGATCTCAAGTACAGACATCTACAAAACCAGAAGCTCAAGGTTACCTTCTCAGAGAATAGGCTTCTAGAGCATGGGTGGAGAGGGTCAAGAATGGAAAAAATGGAGCAGCATATTCTTGAGTTGTGGTTACTGTTCAAAGATAGAGGACTTGTCAACAGTAGACCAAATAACAATCTGCAGTTGATAGATTCTCTCAACTACTCAGTGAGGTAAGTGATAATTATTCCTCAGGACTGATATGTTCAACCATGGGTAAGTTGCTTTTGGTGAAGACAGGTAAGGCAATTACAATAAAATGTGTTAAATCTAACAGGTAAGCAAGGCTTGCCAAGGGAATAGAAAGGGGCACCTAATCTAGCCTGGGTGAGGAACAGACATTCAGAATAGGTGATGTCACTGCTAAAGGATGGGCAAGAAACCACTGGATTGTTGGGATGGGAAATGGGCTTCCAGGCAGGTGAAGAAACTTGCTCAAGAGTGGTTATTAGTGGTTTAAGGATATTAGCTCCTAAGTGACAGGATGGAGTCTGAGCACAGTTCTGTACCCCTTGTACCCATAAGATGAGTTGTTTTTTCACTGTAGCCACCTTTATGAATATGAAAGTATCTGCCCTTACATAGCTCAAGAATCTCCCACTGTTCTCTGGGCCTCATGGCTTCATTAAAGTATCCAAATGGCAAGCTAGTGAAACCAAACTGGGGCTTCACTGCCGTTTGAAGGTTTACAAGTGCATGGCAAAATATAGTCTGAGTCTGCTTCTAGATACTTGAGCTGAAAAATAAGCAGTCTCTCTGCTCAATCACTGATAGGGGAGCAGGCAAACTCGTTCCACTTAGAGCCAGACATAGACTGAGGGCTAAGCCTAACAGGACAAAAGGGCAAGGACATTACATGAACATCCAGGCAAAGGCTGCAGAGGGCCGAGTTGTCATGATAAGGTTCTTCTAGGAAAGGCCTAGTTCTGTTTCTTTTGTGGCACTTACCCTAGGGCTAGACACAATAAACATGGTATGGATGGGACAGAGCTGGAGTCTGTTCCAGGATCTGGCACTATCTTAACTGTGTGGCCTTGAATAAGAATGATCTTTCCAGACCTTCACTCTCTTGCCAGAAAAATGAAGGTTGCACTTGATTTTTTTTTTCAAACCATACAGGGGCTTAAGAAAACTTGGAGAACAAAATAAAAATTATCTGTAAAGGTAACCACTGGACCCTCTGGAGTTTATATTTCTGTTGGGTGGTAGAACAAAATGACTCAGGGCTCCTGAGTCAGCTGAATTCAAATCTTAGTGCCACACATGGCACATGGGCAAGTTACTTAACCCTCTCCATGTACCTGTTTCCTTATTTGTGGAATACTTCATAGAATTGCTGGGAAGATTAAATATTAAAGAAGATCTGATAATGCTGGGCCTGCATTTTCACCATGGTAAGAGGTGGGTGCCGAATAGCACCTGCTCCTTTCAGAAAGAGTTCGTGCACACAGGCACACCTCAGTCCCCACTACTCAGTACACCTATGCACTTAACCTGCTGTAATCATGCATTGCCTGCCTAGTCCCTACAGACTGAAGACTGAATTGTCCCAGGGCACTTGAAGAGTCTGATGAAGTAAGCCTCTGGTACCACCAACAGGTGGTGAAAAGCTACTGCTTCCCCACAGTAGATGTAATAGCAGTGGATTTATTCACTCATTTGGTAATCCAGTTTCCTATGTAAGTGATGTTTCCAGAAAAAATTCACTCCTTTAAATACACATTTTTACCTAAATACTGATTATGATGGAGTTGTTTCCAGAAGAAATCCACACCTTCCTATTTCCATAATCCTAGACTACTGAAACCAGGGTCTCTGTGAGGGTGGCACCTCAGTAGTTCACTTGGCAAGTTACCTAACTTTTCTTGATCTCAGAATCACACACAAAATCCAAATGGGACCCAATTAAATTTTTAGGTGCCTCTAAATTACTGATTGACTAAATGTCTACCTGACCGCATTTCTCAGGGTTTGACAAGAGGATTAAGCCCAAATGCTATAGGGCACCCAATGTGATAATAAATCAACTATGTCTCTGGGCTAGTATGAATTATGTACTCCTTGGAAGCACTGAAAAAAGGCCACTTGAATCTTTATGCGTTCTGGTTCAGATGAAAAATCCTGGTTGAGAAAGGCTTCTGTGAACTAGAAATCCTTGCCCTCTAAAGTTTATAGACATGGCACATTAACCAGTAACGAAGATGCTAATAAAAAACAGTTTAATGGAAAGCACTATGGCAGCACTAAGGAAGAAGTACCTCTATCGGCCCTTGGACTGACCAGATAAGAGTTCTGCTGCTGGTGTTGGGCTGCCACAAGTCATTTTTCTGGGCATCACTCTATTTCCATCTATAATAAGCCTTTTCCTTCCTGCCTAATCAATTTCTAATTTGATGCAGACTGGAATGAGAGTTAATCAATTTGGCTAAGAATTTTCCGTTCGAATAAGACTCTGAGGGACAGCCTAAGTACTGAAGTATTTGGCTGCAGTCAGAGCTGTCATCATCTGAGTCCCTCTTGAGATAAGAGAGATTTAAGGTTCTAGAGGCTGACTTTAGATGGCATATCTATTTTTTTTTTTAATTTTTTTTTAACGTTTATTTATTTTTGAGACAGAGACCGAGCATGAATGGGGGAGGGTCAGAGAGAGGGAGACACAGAATCTGAAACAGGCTCCAGGCTCTGAGCTGTCAGCACCAGAGTCCGACGTGGGGCTCGAACTCACAGACTGAAAGATCATGACCTGAGCTGAAGTCGGCTGCTTAACTGACTGAGCCACCCAGGCTCCCCTAGACGGCATATCTAGAACAGTATTTGAGAGCTGAGGCTCTGAGTTCCAAGTCCTGGATTCTCTTACTAAACCTGTGAAACTCTGGGGCATATTACATAAGCTTTCTGAGCCTTGGTTTCTTCATCTATAAAGCATATACTAGTATTTACCTTCCAGGTTTGTATGTGACAACTGAGATAACACATAAAAAATCTTGGCACCTGGCATGTAAGTGTGCTAATGCTTTTTAGCTCAATCCGAATGATCGGGTAAGGTATTAATGTGCCAAGAGATTCCTAATAGCCTCAGTGCTTTTACACCTACTGTGGCCTAAAATGGTTTAATACTTGCCTTAACTGGGTTCCATTTCAAACATCAGCGAGGCAGTATGTTCAAAAACATGAAAGTCTTACAAGTGCTACATCTGTAAAATGGAATCACAAACCCAAACTGGTTTCCAAGGTTATGGCAAGACTGCAGACCACTGAATACCAGGTCACTATTCCACCTACCAGATCCAAATCCCCTTTTCACAATTCTTCCCTGAGTAATAGTTGCACTTCTCTATAGCTCCCCTTTAGATGATTGGGGAAATTCTGACTCCTCTTTGTTCTTCTATTTGCTCCTTTCCTAAAGATACTAATAAAGAACATTCAACAAATATTTACTGAGTGCTTGGTGCTAGACACTGAGACTATGATGAGCAATAATAGATAAGCTCCCTGGAACATGGATAAGCAATAGGAGAGGGGCAGAGAATGAAATATTACAAATACGGGTGTCTGACTGGACCAGTTGGTAGAGCACGTGACTCTTGATCTCAGTGTCATGAGTTCAAATCCTATGTTGGGTGTAGAGATTAAAGTAAGTAAATAAATATTACTCAAACGGATGTATAAACACATGTAAAATTATAGCTGTACTGAATACCATGAGAGGTGCTGAAAGGGAACCTGACTTGATAGAGAAAAATGAAAAATCTCCCTGAGGAAGAGGCAGTTGAAATCTGAAGAAGAAAGGAAATGAAGTTAAGCAAAAGAAAGTCATAGGAGGGATGAGGTAAGGATAAAGGCAAGGGCCCAGAATTCCAAGAAGGAAAAAGAATGGAGAGCTCAAGGAACTGAAGGTGACAGCCCTGTCTGGAGGTAGGCAGGGGCTAGGTTAAATGATGCATTGTAGGCTCTGGTGAAGCTTTGTCTTTATCCTAAAGAACACTGGAGAGCCTGAAATCTTGGGTAAGAGAATGACATCAGATTTCTATTTTGAAGTGTTATGTAATTTTGGGCAAATTGTTTGACTTCTGTAGACCTGATCATCAGATGACAAAATAAGAGAAAGGATGTGAAAGAAACAAAGGTGGGAGGAGAAAACAGGAGCCTAGCAAGCACTTTACACAGAGGTTATGGTTACAAAAAGGTCTGTCTCTCTCTATTGGCACTCATGGCAGCTAATCATTTTTTGCTCTCACCTATACTAGGAATGTATTTTTTTTAATCACATCAAGAAAAGGGTAAGACAGGGACACCTGGGTGGCTCAGTCAGTTAAGGGTCCGACTCGTGGTTTTGGCTCAGGTCATGATCTCATGGCTCATGAGTTCAAGCCTTTTGTTGGGCTCTGTGTTGACAGTGCGGAGCCTCCTTGGGATTCTCTCTCTCTCCCTTAAAATAAATAAACTTAAAAAAGGGGGGTGGGGAGGGCAGAACTGTAGACTTCCCTGCTTTTAATGAGCTACATACCCACCCTTCCCAAGAAACTGTAGTCCCAAACAGCAAAACAAGTCTGCTTTTCAAAAAAGAGCAGTTTCTTTTAAATGTATTTTTAAATCTTTAAAACATATTGAGATTTGGTAACAACTGGTAGAAGTGGAGAGAGGCTGCACCCTTTTATATAATAAAAACTACTTTGTCAAAGACTTGCCCCTGTATTGCATTACACTATACTACCTCACTATTTGTGTTATTATCCCATTTCTTTATGCATTTGTAAACGTCCTGGCCCTCAGTATAAAATGAAAAGTTAAAACTTCCCTCTGCATTTCCACCTTCTTTAAAACTAATCATTGTTAAGTTTCTTGCATGCTCTTTGAGGGAACAAAACATGACTTAATGCATATACCAGAACATACCAAATAGATTACACATTAAAGTATTGATAATCCCAAACACAATGTTCTGAATTTTGCCTTTTTTTATTAAATCTATCTTGGGACCTTTCCATGTCAGTATATATAGCTGTTTCACTATTTGTCAAATATTCCATTGTATGATGATGTATTTAGCCATGAAGTACACTTAGAGACTGTCTTTTTGTTTCTTGAACTTAAAAAAAAACTTACACTTTTTAAAAAAATGTTTATTTTTGAGGGGGGGGAGGGGCAGAGAGAAAGGGAGACAGAGGATCTGAAGTGGGCTCTGTGCTGACAGCAGAGAACCCAATGTGGGGCTTGAACTCCTGAACTACAAGATCATGACCTGAGATGAAGTCGGATGCCCAAACAACTGAGCTACCCAAGAACTCCTCACATTTTTTAAAAATTCATTTATCTATTTTAAGTAAACTCTACCCCCAGCATAGGGCTGGAACTGATGACCCCAGAGATCAAGAGTCATATACTCTACCGATTGAGCCAGCCAGGGGCCTCTTCTTGGCTTTTGTTGTTGTTGTTTTGTATTATAAACAGATCTGGACACCCTGAACACTGGATGCACTTTTACAGATATGTCCATAGGGATCACTAGGCCAGAAAATATGTACAGGACATATTTTGAGACAGGGATCCAATAAGTAAGCAAGTCAAATATGAGCTCACATTCTATTAACAAGGGACAGATCAACAAAAATAATCAAGAAAGAGAAGAAAATCCAACAAGGAAGTCAGTGATTGGAAAGGGAGAGGACATTTGGAGAAGGAGAGGACTTACAGAGGAGAGATGCCAAGGAGACAGGCTATCCAAGAAAAAGATAACAGCAAACGCAAAGATCCTACACAAGGAACGAATTGGTAATGTTGGAGGAATAGTAAGAAAGGTAATATAGCTGGAGTAGAGCAGTATGTCCAAGTAGGGCCTTGAAGGTGGTTATCAATTCGAACACTGTTCTTGTTACACTGGGAGGCCTGGAGGATTTTAAACGAGAGTGATAGGATCCATAACGAACAAGGGAAGGAATGAAACCACTTACCCCGCGGGGTGACCGTGGGAAAGTTCTTGCACCTCGCTTAAGGCCTTTTTCCCTTCCGTGAAAGGACACACTAATCGCCACCTCAAATGGCTGCGAAGGCGCAACAGACAAGGAAGGCTTCGGGGTACGCGGCCTCGAGTGTTTACCTGTCCTCCAATACTGATTCCATGGGCTCCACCCCGTCCGTGTCCACGGCGCGGAGCCGGTCGGCAAAGGCGATGGCTTTCTCCAGTCGTGCCACGGCCTCTTGGCTGCCGAAGTCCACAAGCGCTAGACGCTCCAGGTGCTCGATCACCTCAGCCGTGACACGGCCACTACCCTGGGCGGATGAGGCGGAGAATGGGGGTCATGGGTGGGACCTGCTCCGTGTCCCGACCTGCTTCACCACCCGCCTAGACACCCCCGGCCTTTACCTGAGGATCCGTCTTGGAGGTGAAGCCCCGGTGCCGGCCCATCCAGGACCGATGGCCCAGCAACACCGCCCGCGCCCACATTTCTCTCCTCGGCCGCCGTAATGCGTCCACACGTAAAGTCGAGCGACGCGCTTAATAGTGACGACATCAGAGCGCGCCGCCACTGCTGCCGCCGCCATGAACAGCGTAGGGGAGGCCTGCACTGACATGAAGCGCGAGTACGACCAGTGCTTTAATCGCTGGTTTGCCGAGAAGTTCCTCAAGGGGGACGGCTCCGGGGACCCGTGCACCGACCTCTTCAAGCGCTACCAGCAGTGTGTTCAGGTGAGCGCTCAGTTGGCCAGGGCCCTCTCGTCCTCTCTGCGGTGTCCCGGGCCACACGCGTAGTATCTTGCGGGAGTTGGAATTGGGAGGGTGAAGAAAAGCCGCAGTGAGGGCAGTGGCAGGAGCTGTCTTCCCATCATCACTACCAGGCTGCCTGGTATCTCTCTGAATGACAAAGTTAAATATTTTTGCAGTGCTTTACATCTTACGGAGCACAGTAGCACCCTTTGGTTCATTTGGTCCTCATCCTAAACTTGCAAAGTGGGCATAGTTCTTATTTTATACATGAAACACTTACGCCGCCAAACAGGAAGCGATCAGTGCAAGTTCACCAGAATCGTTTCCCTGATTTTTGCGGTAGTGCACTATTCCACTATTACTTTGGAGGGGGAAGCGCCGTGTTAAGTATCTCTGGCCTGTTAGACGTCAGTCTCTGGACTGATTTTGTTGTTCTAATTCCTTCATTGGCCTGTTTGATTTCTGAACTGCCAGCCAGCTAGGAAATGTTCATTCCAGTTCAATGAATTAGATTGTAAGCACAGCACTGGGCACAGCACTCCCAGTTAATTTAAAACGTCCACAGGGTAATTCCAAGTTGCTATCTTTGTCCTGTTTACAGATGGGAAAGTGAGGCTTCCTTAAGGTCACATAGCCAATAAGTCCTGGAACGCAGATTTGAGTTTGTGGCCATCACAGTAGAGTGGAGATAACTGTTTAAATTCCACGTTTGAATTTTGACGATTCCTCACACCACCTTTCCAATCTGTCTCTGGTCTTACATTTAATTTCTTCGTAATGGTACTCAGGTTTTAAAAAGTACAGGTCTTGGGGCGCCTGGGTGGCGCAGTCGGTTAAGCGTCCGACTTCAGCCAGGTCACGATCTCGCGGTCCGTGAGTTGGAGCCCCGCGTCAGGCTCTGGGCTGATGGCTCGGAGCCTGGAGCCTGTTTCCGATTCTGTGTCTCCCTCTCTCTCTGCCCCTCCCCCGTTCATGCTCTGTCTCTCTCTGTCCCAAAAATAAATTAAAAACGTTGAAAAAAAAATTAAAAAAAATAAAATAAAATAAAAAGTACAGGTCTTGAATCATGGTTTTTGTTTTTTTGTCCAATCTGATTTATTAGTTTTGTGCCATCGTATTTACAAAGTTTGGCCCTCAAGCTTCATATAGATCTGTTTCATGTGTTTTTCCTTCCATCAGAAAGCAATAAAGGAGAAGGAGATCCCCATTGAAGGACTGGAATTCATGGGCCATGGCAAAGAAAAGCCTGAAAGCTCTTCTTGACCTTGACAGTCTCCTTGAAAATGGACTCCTCGAATCAGGAAATAGAGGACACTGGATTTCGTCAGTTAAGGCTGTTAAAATAGCCATCGATTTGATGAGTTTAGGAGGGAGTTTCCTTTCCTCCTTAATTTCCTCTCAATTGTATAAGAGGATGAACCATCACTCTTTGCTTTGAGAGGATTTCTTACTCTGGCATCTTGCAGGAACTCCATGTGCTAAAACTGAATGATTTCTTAGGATTATGATCTGGGATAAGCTTTAAGTATCCTTTGTATGTGAACACTGATAGACTTGTCAGGATGATCAGGGTTGCCTAACCTCTTAAGTTTTGCTCTGAAGGACATGAGGTACATTGTACTGGGATTATTCATGGAAGCGATTGGTTAGGATCTCTTCTCTCAGGGAGGTAATGCTCTGGAAAAGGGATCCCAGCACAAGTTTTAATCAATGCTTGGGAGCATGGCTTTATTTCTATAGAACTGTTAAGATTGCTGGTGGACTGGGTTAGCCAACAGGAAAACAGCTTTAACAGAGTTCCCTGCCTTAAGAAGAGGTGTCAGATTTCAGATTAAGATGTGAAAGCTTGAAGAATATTGCAGTAAAAACCATTTCAGAGCTCACAGTGTAGTTTAGGAATTAAGATTCATGGAGTAACTATGGAGGAACAACCTAAATTGCAAAGATCTGCTGTTGCCAGTTTTCAACCCAAGTCAATTAAGCCAACCCGTATTATCTTAAAACTGCCAAAATGCTGCATCTGGTTAAAAGGTTAAAGAGTTTGCTTTATTTGCCTCATGTATCCACCCTGCCCTGGAATGTCTGTAATCATGAAGATGGAATAAATTGTAACATCTAGTTTCATTATTTGCCCCTGGAGAACTCAGTGCACTTTAGGGAACAGCTATTACACTGTAACCCCACATATCCCATATAGACACTAAGGGAGAGTTTTGTTTTATAACTTAAAGGTGAAAAGTGAAGATTTATGTAAGTGAAATAGTGTGCTATAACAATTAGAAATCTCAGTGATTTCTGAAGTTTATTCCCACAGTAAGCTACACAAATAATATGCTTCTATAACTGCACACAAAAAATGCCAGGATCAGGTGAGCACTTACACACTTTGGAATGTCAGGTAATCACCAAAACTGCATATATTGAGTAATTTGGTTCACACATATATACCCAATATAGTATGAAACAGTTTACAGAAGGCAAAAATTCTATTATCCTCTCCAATTTACCAATGACTACTTCATATTTAACATGGCCAGTCCTTAATGTCATTTCAAGACATTCTACATTTATATTTTTGACTGGTTACAGTCCATTATACAAGGATTAGAAGAGATCATTGAAACCCAGTTGAGGGATGCCAGGCAGCAAGCCAAAGTTAAGTACATCTGTTCTGACCTCAGACTGGCCACAAGTACAACAGTTCCATAGTGACTTGGAAGCACAAGCACAGGCTGCAGTTAGATCACAAAATGGTAAAGACAGCAGGGATCCTTTTTTTCCTTACTGTAAGTGGCTTTCATGCCTTGTGTTTCCATTTGCCTCACCTCTGCAGTACTAGTTTACTATGTGTACTATGCAATACCAAAACCTGGTAGCCTCTTGCTCTTTACTACCTGATTGAGCCTCAAGAATAAAACCAGCTCCAAGCCAACCATGTTCTTCCACTGTAATTGCTACTGAGGGAATATTTTTCTCTGATTGTTCTTCATTCTTTTTTGACTTCATCCTCCCCATAAAGTGACTCCAACTATCTCAGCTACTTCAAAAATTTTAAATTTTGAGGAAGAATGAATGGCTCTTTAAGGGTGACTTTGTTACTATTACTATTGTTTCTCCTTAATTCTTAGTGCCATAGGAAGGTTTTAATTCCAGAAACAAATAAAGCCAATGGCATATGCAGAAATGTGTCATACTGCCTTCATTTCTCCAAAAGTTTGACCATTTCAGCCTTCAGGGTGCTGAGAGATGACCCCAAGATGAGAACTTGACACCTTTGGAGAAAATTATCTATTGGGAGTATTCTTCAACAAATGCTGGTGGAATGGGACAAGAGAAGGCTAGGACACAGGAAGCACTTTCTCTAGAGAATCAAAGATCCTGCTCTCAGATATTAATTGCAGGTATTCTACTGGCCACTCAGTATCTTTGCCACCCAAAATCTGTCAGGACCCAATCTCAATTCTTAAATCAGCTCCATTCATGGTCCCTTTGCTCTACCCACCCCAGGCATAAGAAACCAAGGACACGACTGATGTAAACACTTTCTACAGGCCTATAAATGGTGGCCATAAACCTTCACGGCAGAAACAGAAATAACATTAATGCTGATTTCCGAGGGAAAAACACCACCAAAGAATGCAACTCCAGCTCATGGACCAATCTAAGTTATTTATTTAAGCCATCTCCTGCCATAGCAAAGGGATGGAAGATCAGTATACTGGTCATCATTTGATACAAGTAAGGAAGGTGAGCTTAAGGTCCCATATACTTTTCTGGTCCGTGTGCAGAGTCATGGTCCAAACCAGTGCCGTGGTCCCCAATGGGTTATGGTCCAGGTTCTCTTTATTCATCTTCATAGCCGGTCGGAAGTGGATTCACGTGAGAGTTATGGAATAGAGTATGATTACCATCTCCCCAGGGAAAGGGCTGTGGAGTGAAGATGTCAATTAGGCAATTCCAGAGAAGAGTTGAGACTGCCATGAACTGCTTAAGATACAGGGTATGTGACAGACAATACCTGGCAACTAGTCTATCAGTGCTGTCTTTACGAATCACATCACCCGTATCAGAATGGAAGAGGAGTATGGGGGAGGAGATGCTTATTTAAATGCAGACTTCTGGGCTTCATTCCAGATATAAAACAAATCCCTGGACTGGAAACTGCAACCTACCTTCCTCAATTATTCTGCATGCTCCCTTTGAAAAGCATGGTTTCCAACCCTGGATGATTTTGCCCCTCCAGGGACATTGGGCAATATCTGGAGACATCTGGGGTAGGGCATCTCGTGGGTAGAGGTCAAGGATGCTGTTAAACATCCTAAGTCTCATAGGATAGCCCCTTGCCCCAACAAGAACTAACCAGCCCCAAATGTCAACAGTACTGAGGTTGAGAAATCCTGCTATATGGCTTCTACTGTACACGGGTGGGAGTGGGGCTCAGACTCAAAAATTCTGAATGTAAGACTCTAGCTTAAGTTTCTATAAAGCCAGCCCTACCTGGGCTAAGTGATGTAACAGTTATTAAAGTGCCAGAAGGGTCCTTTGTTAAGAATATTTACAACAAACAATGGAAAACAAATGATGACATCTACATCAATAGCAAAGGACAAAACAGTTGAGAAGATAACTAGCAGAAATAAGAATAAGAGAAGCTGTTAGTCTCTTCATTATGCAACTAGTACCCTGCCAAATGCCCAGGTCCTACAAAGGTGAATCACCTCCTGACTTTGCCTCCGTAAGGGAGATTCCCAAACCTCCAAGTCTTATACAACCCACAGTTTCAGAACAGTATAGAAAACAGAGGTGGGATGAATCAGAAAAAAAAAAAAAAAAGGAAAACTTAAGGGCACTTTTGTATGACCTTGAAGAAAAACAGATGTGGCCCCCCCGAGTCTCAGTTACCCTTATATAAAACCAGAGAAAATACAAATTTATTTGTGAGCATTAAATGAGAAATTGTTGTACACGCCAGGCACACAGGATTTTAGAGAATGAAGAACCTGCACTAGGCATTTATAATAAAAGGAGAACCGACACTCGAAGAGCCTACAAGAGCGTACCTTGGACCTGATGCGGAGATGGGGGTAGGCGACGAACTCGGGTCTCTCGTGCTCTCCGTGATGCGACTTCAGGAAGACGTTCAGCATGCTCACTCCCACGCCAGGAAGAGCTACGAAGTAGGTGAGGGCCTTCCACATGCGAGCTGCAGAAGGGGGTACGACCGCTCAGGCCTGGTGTGGCGCCCGCCCCCGTTCTCACCCCCCTCCCCCAAGGCCCCAGGCCAAGGTCACAGTCCAGCCCCGCCTCGCTCGAGTGGGGCTGAGGCCCCCCACGCCGACCGCAACTCCAGTACCTGAGCCCTCCTCGCCGTGGGCGCCACTCGACATGGACCGCCCCAGCTGTGCCCCGGACCGACCTAGCAGCCGCGAAAACCGGGACGCAGCCGCCACCGCCATTTTCGACCTGCACAGCCTCAGAGCCGGAAGCGGAAGTAGAAAATGGGCCGGAGGGCGGGACCACAACCTCAAAAGCAAACACCTATTGGGCGGAGCCTTCTCGCCTTAACTGGAGGAGCCTGCGTACTATCAAAATCCTCAGAGCCACCGATCTTGAGAGAGCATGCGCTCTGACCCTTCCGTGTGCACGCCCCTCTCCCGACAGTCCCCACCCTGGTGAGGCTAAGCGAGGCGAAGTGGGAGAGGTTTATGAAGCGCGCTGTGGCATCCGGGAGCGCTGTCTACGTTGGAGTCCGTAGACAGCAACTGGAAGTTCTGAGCTCAGAACATCCCATCTCAAATGCCGTTCCCATTCCTCCCCGTCCTGTGACGTCATTTTTAATCGCACTTGACATAATAGTCGTCATCATTATTACTTTATCTGTCTTCCCTACTAGAATATGAACTCTGTGATGCCAGAGTTTGCCACAGCAGCATTCCCAGAGCCTGGCATGGTACCTGGAACGTAGCAGGTGCTCAATACAAATTTGTTGAATGAACGAGTGAATGAATGAATGAATGAATGAGTAGTAACGGGAACCAGAAGGAGCCCTGGAATTGGTGCCAGAAGATTGGATTCTGATCCTGCCTCAACATCCTTAATTTTGGCTTCTTTAGTCATGTTAGCCTTCTCTCCCTTGAAACTCTGGAAACAAAAATTGGCATCTGTTTTGTCTCTACAACCCCCTTCCCCCACTTCTTCCTTCCTTTTTCTTCCTTCTCATCTAAAAGCAGTTTTAAAAATAAAAGTTAAAATAACAATAATAGAGGAGAAGGCAGTGTGAAGACTGAGGCAGAGATTGGAGTCATGTGGCCACAAAAAAAGAGAAGCTGGCAACCACCAGAAGCTAGAAGAGACATGGAATGGATTCTTCCCTATAGAGGCAGTTCAAAGGGATCATGGCCCTGCTAACACCTTGATTTTGGACTTCTAGCCTCCAGAACTGTGAGAGAATAAATTTGGGGTTTAAAAACAACAACAACAAAACAAAAAACAGAAAAAGATACTAAGACAAAGTGAAAGTAAACCTTTGGATCATAGGCCCCTTGGAGAATGTAAAGAAAGCTATGAACCCTTTCTCCCAAAAAATGCACCTGCTGGTAAGCACACGGTGTTGGGGGAAGAAGGTAGCATAAAGTACATCTGGAGACCCCCCTAACAGAACTTGTGCCCCAGGTTAAAAACCCCTGAAGAGGGGGAACAAACAGGGGCTCTGGTGTGGGAAGACTGAATTCACATTTTGTTTCCATCCCTTACAGCCATGTGACCTTGGGCAAATGAGATAAAATGAGGGGTGCCTGGGTGGCTCAGTTAAGTGTCTGACTTTGGCTCAGGTCATGATCTCATGGTTCATGGGTTCGAGCCCCACATCAGGCTCTGTGCTGACAGCTCAGAGCCTGGAGCCTGCTTCGAATTCTGTGTCTCCTTCTCTCTCTGTTCCTCCCCTGCTCACACATACTCTCTCTCTCTCAAAAATAAAGATTTTTTAAAAAATGAATGCTGTAAGTCTATGCAGTTTCATGAAGACAAAAATTTAGAATTGTGTTACTACAGCATCACAGTCTGATCTACCATTAGATCTTTGAGCAATCCAGGGTTTTTACAAATTATGGTACACCATATGGTAATGTCAGGATCATCAAATTCCTAGGTATCCTCAAACACAGCCAAAGAGTATATGAGGCCCCAAAGTGTGGCCATGGAAAGCGTCCATGCTCAAGGGTCAGGAAATCTTTGGCCTGCCACTAGCTGTTTCCTCTTTTCTAAAATGGTAATGTAATACCCATGTATTCAACCCTTTATCCAATAAATATTTATCAGAACCCAGCTCCACCTCGGGAAGTTACTCAACTTCCAACTATAACAATGAGATTTCATCTAATAAATATTAACTAAGGAACTACTATGTGCCAGGCATGTGTAGCAGTACAAACCAGGTATAAGATCTCTCATGTAACTTACATTCTGGTGATGGAGAAAGGATTAAATGAAAAATGTCTGAAATACATTAAAAATTCAACAAGTATTCATTTTCTCATAGGGCTTTCATACACTTTGCACGGTGGTACTGCTACGTAAAGATTCCATCATGGGCTTGGCTCACAGCACAGAGTTAGGCATGATGCTTATGATCTTATTGCCAGGTAAGCTCAACATTTCAAAAGCCTCAGGTGACAGTTTAGACAGTCCAGGAAATGCAAATCATCAATACAAAGAATAGCTAATATTTTTGGGACATTTATTTTGTGCCCATATCATGATTGATAAACACTTTACGCAAGTTGTCTTCCTCGCCTCACTTAGTGAACACTTTGGAGTCACTTTTTTTTAATGTTTATTTTTGGAGGGAGAGAGAGCACACACACAAGCATGAATGGGGGAGGGGCAGCCAGAGGGGGGGACAGAGGATCCAAAGCAGGCTCTGCACTGACAGCAGAGAGCCAGATGCAAGGTTCAAACTCATGAACCGTGAGATTGTGACCTGAGCCAAAGTCGGATACTCGACTAAGCCACCCAGGTGCCCCTCATCTTTAACTCTTCTCTCTCTCTCTCTCTCTCTCTCTCTCTCTCTCTCTCTCTCTCACACACACACACACACACACACACACACACACACACTTTATATCCAATTCATCAGCAAATCCTACCAGCTCTTCCTTCAGGTGTATCCAGAATCTGACCAATTCCTACCACCCGCCGCTACCAGTGTGATGAAAGATGTTCTCATCCCTCACCTGGACAACTGCAACAGCCTCCTAGCTGGTCTCCCTGCTACCTAGTCCTCATACAGTCTATTTGCTACATGGCAGTCAGAGGATCCTTTAAAACAGTTCATCTTCCTCCTTGGCTCAGAATCCTCCCGTGACTCCCATCTCACTCAGAGTAAATACCAAAATCCTTAGAGTAAGATACCAGGTCCTATACACCCTGCCCCTGGCCACCTCTCTCACATCATCCTTTCTATTTGCCCCTTTGCCCATTTCACTCCAGTTACATTGGCCTTCTTGCCTTCCCCTTGGACACGCCACGCATGCTCCTTCTTCAGGACTTTTGCACATGCTCATTTCTTCTGCCTGGAAGAGTTTTCTCCTAGGTGGCCCCATGAATTGCTTCCTTATTTCACTCAAGGATGTGCTCAGAAGTCAGCTTATCAGAAAGGCCTCTCCAGACCACCCTGAAGTGAAAGAACTCCTTCCCACCCTGACACTCTATCCTCCTTACTGTACCTTACCTATCTGCATGGCACTCACCACCATCTGATATATTAAATATTTATTAATTTATTGTCTGCTTTCCTGCACCAAACACCACGGGGCAGGGACTATGTTTTGTTCACCAGTATGACCCCAGCACTTGGTACATGATAGGCACTCACTGAGTATACGTTAATCCCAACCAAGATCCTGTGAATTAGATACTATTTTACCCACTTCTCATATAAGTAAACCATGACCCCGGGAAATTGTCCAAAGTCAGAAATCTTTAGGCAAGTGGTGGAACCAGGCAGTCTGGGACTCAAGCCAGCTCTTTTAACCTCAAAGCCATACAGGCTTTGCTTTAGGTATAATGATATCAAGTCCAAGAGGTCACCCTGTCAAGTTCATGCTGATCTGATGCTCCTAAAAAGGGATCAGCAAGAAAAGGAATAGCTATTTGATTTCTGACATCAGTGGGTTGGGAAAGAAAAATATTTCAAGTCGTGGGGTCCTTGAGAATGGACAGAACCATCAAATGTGTCCTCGGGGTACTGAACTGGCAGTTCCCAGCCTGTGCTGCCTCTCACAGTGATCCCCAGGGTACCAGGCCTCTCCACGCAGGGAGCCTCTCCAAGGCCATGGCCAGCCAGGCCTGGATTTGACGTCATCCTCTCTGGCAGCTGGTAATGTTTATGCTCATATTGAAGCCACTAAGGTCTTTGATGCTCTATTTCCTTGAAACAGGGAGCTGGCAGGTGGGTACCTCAATACCAGGGGCAGCTGATGATGAGGGGAGGCATTTTGTAAGACTAGAAGAGGTTGCCTAGCCAAGGACAGGGCTTACTTAGGGGAATGCTTATCTGGGGGTATCCTGCCTGCTATTCCTAATGTGATTTTTCCCATTTAAGAGCACCTCCGGTTTCTGGACCAATAAATATTTGTCTGCTAAGAGACTAATCCTAGGAAGTCACTGAGACATTTTCCCAAGCACACCGCAGGGGAAGCTAGGGTGTTATGACCGCCACCTCCATCTTCTGAATAGCTTGTCTGAGCTGTTCAGCATCATTAATTCATGTAACTAGGGTCTCAACTGTGTCTCTGGACTGGTGTGATGGCAGTGACCCTCGTGAAACATCCAGTCTAGAGGGAGAGGCTGACAAGTAAACAGTTATTACTATTTACCATACTATTACAGTGTGATGGGTTCTACAATGGGAGGCAGTGTAGCATGGACCTTGGCATCAAGTTCAAGTCCCAGGTATGCTACTTACCTATATAATCAAGGCGAAGTCAAGTTACCTTTTAGATGCTCACCTATGAATTAGAGTCATTACAAGGACATAACATTATAATAGTTACCAACTAACATTTATTAAGCACTTACCATGTACTGAGCCCTTCACATGTACAACACTCCTATGAGATAGGTGCTATTCTTATCCCCATTTTACAGACGAGGAAACTGAGATGCCAAGAGAGGTTGAGTAATTTGCCTAAGTTTCACAGCCCTTTAAGTGATCGGGCCAGGAATCAAATCCATATAGTCTTGGTCCTAAAGCCTGCACCTTTAATTACTGTGTGATATTGCTTCAATAACTCAAGTGACTTTAGTACAGCACCTGGCACAGAATGAATGCTCAAAAATTGTTAACTATTATTATTGCTATGATCAGGAGAAGGGATACAGGGTCTGGGGAAGCAGGGCAGAAAGGCATTTAGCCTGGGTTATAAAGGGGCAATCAGGGTAGTCTTTTTATAGGAGGTGACATCTAAGTCATGGCTCCTTCCCAAATAAATAAGAGTGAGTCAGGGACAAATTTGGGTTGGGAGGGAGACAAGAGTTTTCCAGGCAGACATCACCACAGAGAAAAGATATGGGTACTATATCCGGGATTCCAAACAATGCCTTAAGGCTGGAAGTGTGGAAGGAGGGAGCAAGAACTTAAAGGGTCCTCAGGCCGTGCTGAGTTAAGATTTTATCTGAAGGGTACTGAGAAGACTTGGCTTTAAGCAAGGAGAGAGATAATCAGCTTTGCAATTTAGAAAGATGCCTAACTGTAGGGTGCCCGAGAGGTTTGCACAGGGGACTGGCTGTGAAAGTCTGTTTCTTTGGGGCAATTAAGGCAGGCAGAATAGTGTAGCTTGCAGGTTAGGGCACTGGATTCTGAGGGGGGGGGGCGGTGCTGAGCCTTGCCTCCTGGGTTGACTCTCTTGGCCGCAGTCCTCCCTACGCGGAGGATCAACAGCAAGGCATCTCTCAGAGCCTTCCTTTTTTCATTTATAAATGGAGCTAGTAACTGCCAATCTTCCAGGGCTATAGAGAACCTGGAATGTGGGGTGCACCCAGTGAAGGGTAACTATTACTTATTTCTACAGCTCCCCCAACCCTCTGCCTAGTTAGGTTTTGGAGCAGGGACCACAGGCGTCATCCACCTCTTTAACCCCATAGGATTTGGTGCTCAATTATTTTCCCTTACTGGTTTGTGCTCATACACATATCTGTACCTGTGGCTTTGCTTAGGCTGGCTCCTCCTGGCTGGAAATGCTCTCCCCACCCTATTGGCCATCTTTGTCTGCACACGCCCCACCCAGTCCTCACTCCTACAGGCAGCCTTTCCTGATTGCATCGTGCTCTCTTGCTCTGGTCTCCCAGTGATGTTTTAGCTCACTATACTATGCATGAAGACTATTCCATGTCCTTGTTTCCACCCTAAGCTCCAGGAGAGCTCTCCCCGTTCCTTTCTGATTCCTCTGTACTCCCATACAGCCGTAACAGAACAGGCAGAACAAAATGGTTAAGAACTTGTGTTTTCAGGGTGCTTAGATGCCTCAGTTGGAAGAGCATGAGACTCTTGAAATCAGGGTGGTGGGTTTGAGCCCATGTTGGGTGTAGCAATTACTAAAACACACCAAAAACTTAAAAAACAAAACAAAACAAAGACTTTAGGTTCTCAGATAAGGCTGGATTAAAATCCTGGTTCTGCTGCTTTTACCAGACAAATCACTCCCCGCTCCTTTTTTTTTCCTCTCACGTAAACTCTATGCCCAACATGGGGCTCAAACTCACAACCCCGAACCCCAAGATCAAGAGTATACCGCTCCATTGATTGAGCCAGCCAGGCAGCTCTCACTCGCCTTTTCTGTATCTTGGTTTCTTCATTTCAGAATGAAGAAGATATTAGTACTTACCTACTATAGTTTTGGGGAGGACGGAATGTGACGACGTGTGTAAAAAAAAAATCTCAGGGGGTGCCTGGGTGGCTCAGTCGGTTAAGCGATCAACTCTTGGTTTTAGCTCAGGTCATGATCTCAGGGTTTGTGGGTTTGAGCCCCGAATCAGGCTCCATGTTTATGGCACAGAGCCTGCTTAGGATTCTCTCTCTCTCTCTCTCTCTCTCTCTCTCTCTTCCCCTCCCCTGCTCACACTCTTTCTCTCAAAATAAATAAATAAGCTTAAAAAAATCTCAGCACCTTGCTCAACAAATGGTAATTTACATTATTGTTAACCGTCCACTGTTAAGTTAAAAGCAAAGCTGGTGTATATTATGTGAAACATATCTCAAAAAAGCTGTTGAACACAACAAAGCAGGCTACAAAATATTATGAAATGTGTATTTCCAGGGCTCCTGGGTGGCTCAGTCGGTTAAGCATCCGACTGCACCTCAGGTCATGATCTCAATGTTCATGGGTTTGAGCCCTGAGTCAGGCTCTGAGCTGTCAGCACAGAGCCTGGAGTCTACTTCAGGCTCTGTGTCTCTCTCTCTCTCTGCCCCTCCCCCACTTGTGCTCTGTCTCTTCTCAAAAATAAACATTAAAAAAAATTTTTTAAAGAAATGTGTGTTTCCCTTTTTTTTTTTTTTGTAAAATGCACAAAAATACTGTAAGGATTTTTAACTCATATGTTAACAGAAGTAATGTCTGGGTATTCGTTTTCTTTTAAAATTTACTACAATATATGTTACTTGTGTTATAAAAACAAAGGCTTTCACCAAAAAGCAGATGAAGTTGCTATCACCACTTCTGTTGCTGGTATTTGTCTCATCAGACTGTAAACCCCATGAGGACAGGGACCCCTTCGCCTGGTGCGGAAAAGGCGCTCAACAAACATTGACACAAACGGGACTGGATGGGGGCTTCTCTGGCACCCGCGCCTGCAGTACCGCTCTCTCCCTGTGGGTGGCAGGCTCCGCATGTGCGGGCACCGCCCATGAGTCTGGCTGGAGATGTGCCTGCGACCTTCAACGTGGCTGTTGGTCTCAGGATCCTTGAAGGAGAGAGAGTGGGGGAACCTGGGAGAAGGATAGAGGGCGCCGGCCTGAGGCTCAGGCCTCCTCCTTAGGGCCTTGCCTTTGAAACTTTCTCTGTTTCTTCCCTGGATTTGAACAAAAAGAGAAAAACTTCACTTCCTAGAGAATGTCCGAACCTCTCCCAACTCACCTTTTAGTGGGGGGCAGAGCAGAGAGACTAAAAGGCCCCCTGGGTCCGGGGGTGGGGGATGAGGGGAGAGAAAGAGAGATCATTCTGAAAATCTTCATCTTCAGAACTCATAACTCACATGGCGCTGCACTTGGCATTGACTGTCCCCACCCAGTAGCTCTTTGATCTTAGGAGGGAGTTGTGTTAGCATCCCCATTTTGCTGTGGAGGGTCATTGTGGCTTAGCGAGGTAGTGCTCACTTAAAGAGACAGACCTCAGCTGTGTTTGATCCCGATCACTTCCCTTGACCCACCTCTGTATGTCAAACTGAGATTACCCTTGGAGCAGGTGTGTGCTCATTTAACTTACCATTAAATGATTAATACTAATAGCATCTATTTAACCTATCCTTACTGCAGTGTTGGCACTCGATATATATTATCTCATTTAATTCTTCCAACGACCCATAAAGTAAGAAGTACTATTATCCCCATTTTACAGATGAGGAAACTGGGCCTCAAAGATGCAAAAATTGACACAACTAAAGACAAACTTGACAGAGCCAAGATTCAAATGCATGGCTGTCTGACTCCAGTCTTTCCATTCCACCAGTTCATTTTTTTTTTTTTTTTAAGTAAGCTCTAGGCCCAACATGGGGCTCGAACTCACAACCCTGAGATCAAGAGTTGCATGCCCCAATGACTGAGCCAGCCAGGCATCTCCCAGTACATGCTTTTTTCTTAGTAAACTATTTAAGTATTGAAGTATTGAATAGATAATACATCTACATGGCTCACATTACAGTAAATAAATAAATAAATAAATAAATGAATGAATGAATGAATGGAAAAGCCACCTCCCATCCCTGTCCTCCAGCCACCCAGTTTCACTACAAAGAAGGTTAGCATACTAAAGATTTCTGATGAATCCTCTAGACATATTCTGTGCATAGACAATCACCTATTTTTACTGCTTCTTACATACCACTGATTTTCTAAAATGCAGGAAGGACCAAGTCCTCTTCTTCTAGAACAAAGTGGGAGTCCTCTGATAGGCACGTAGGGCCTCCTGGAGGCATCTCTGCCCACTTTCGGTCTCAACCGCCTAGGTCTTCTCCAAGCTCCATATCATATGTCATCTTCCCAGCCTCTTGTCTCCAGCTTCTCCCCAACTGCTCCATCTATTGTGATCTCTTGGCCCTTTGAGGCTCCCCAGCCAGAATCCATCCGCCCTCCTTCTTTTGCCCCTAGAGGCCCTGCCGGCCTCTCTCTTCTTGCACGGTTGATTATACTGCGTGTGATGGATGGTTGTCTCCCTGCCTGACTCTCCTGTTAGGTTATTAATTTCAGGCATCTCTTGCCATTGGTTAGGAAGCCTGATAACAGCGCCACCATCCATGTAGTCCCCATGCTAACAAAGTAGGGATCAGTCTTTCTCGTTGTCTCCCTCTCCTTCATCCTTGCATCCAGTCAACCACTAACTAACTGGGCTTTACCTTAGAAATGTCTCATCTTCTCCATCCCTGCTTTGGTCATGGCCACTATCCTTTCTCCCCTGGACTATTGCAGTAGCCTCCAGGCTGATCTCTTTCTTTACAGCGTCACTGCCTCCAGTCTCTTCTCCACCTAGCAGCCAGGGTGACCCTTCTGAAGTGCAACTCTGACTATACCACCTCTCCACTTTGCCACCCTTCAATGGCTTCCTGTTCCCTTAGGTTAAAACACTTATTCTCACTCCACCATCCTGAAGGATACAATCACTGCCCATCTCCACTATTTTCACAAAGGTACCTCATTCAGCCTCTGAGCTAGCTTTCTTTCTGTTTCTATCTGTTTCTGTTTTTATTTCCAAACTCGGGGCCTTTGCCCATGCTGTTCCCTCTGCCAGGAGTGCTCTTTCCACTCCCCATCTCCCTAACTTCTAAATAGCTCGGGGGCTCCGTGCCAGCAGAGACCTTATATATCTTGCTTACTCCTGTATGTATCAACACCAAACACAGTGCTTAATCAATATTTCTTAAACAAAGTGATTTTTGTTCTTTAAATTTCAACACAACTTTTACTCTCTACCATGCAATATAATGTCATATTTCTGTTTTCATCTGACAGCTTCCTGCACTCCATAGCTATAGCTTAAACTGTAGCCACGCAATTGCCACACCCCTATGTCTGCATTTCTCATGACAGGCAGCACAGTAACAAATACTAATTGTTCTAAAAAAATTTTTTTTTTTACCTTGAAGATTTTTATTATTATTTTGCTGTTGTTCTTCTTCTAATGACAAAAAAATATATGCCTGTCGTAAAAACTTCAGACAGAAATAAGTTAGAAGTCCCCCATGGGCCCACCCTATAGAGCTATTGTTTGATTTAAATGGCACCTATAACCTTGTTTCTATTTGTAGCCTTTGCAGGGGAGGAAGAGAAGGGAGCCTGGCCTGCCCATGGTCAGTTCCTCTCCTTAATTTCTAACCCCATCTGCTCCCCCCGTTATGCACATGGCATCGTTCCTGCCATTACCTGTGTTGAACTTGGCAGACATTGGTACAAATGACTATGGTGGAGAGGTCTATTTAAACCTCACCTGTGAGGGGCGCCTGGGTGGCTCAGTCGGTTAAGTGTCCGACTTCGGCTCAGGTCATGATCTCATGGTCTGTGAGTTCAAGCCCCACGTCCGGCTCTGTGCTGACAGCTCAGAGCCTGGAGCCTGCTTCGGATTCTGTGTCTCCCTCTCTCTCTGACCCTCCCCCATTCATGCTCTGTCTCTCTCTGTCTCAAAAATAAATAAACATTAAAAACATTAAAAAAATAATAAACCTCACCTGTGAGGGTGCCTGAGTACCTCAGTTGGTTGAGCTACTGACTTCAGCTCAGGTCATGATCTTGCGGTTTGTGGGTTCAAGCCCCACCCCAGGCCCTGACCGTGCGTGGATCCTACTTTGGATTCTCTGTCTCCCTCTCTCTCTCCCCTCCCCCCACAAAGTAAATCAACATTAAAAAAAATTAAAAATAAGTAAAATAAACCTCACCTGTGATCGAGGCCATTCTCCCACTTCAGTCAGACTCTAGGTCTCTATTCACGTTTGTGAACATTGAATGAACTTGAACCCTGTTGCAAAGTGGTGAAATTAAAACACTTGATAAAATTCCTGGTCTTACTGAACCCAGGTTCATATCTTGCCTTCATCACTTCCTGTGTCACACTCCAGCTGCCTGGCTTTCTGTTCCTTGAACAAGCCAACTTCATCCAACCTCAGGGCCTTTGCAATTGCTGTACCCTCTGCCAGGAACCCTCTTCCCTAGCTGTCACAGGGTATGCCTCCCCTTAAATATCAGCCTTCCAGGAGAGGCCTTGCCTGGTCACTTTCTTTAAAGGAATCCCTTTGTCTTTATCACAAGTATCTTTCTTTTTTTTTTTTAAGAAAGATTTTAAGCTTTTTTTTCCTTAAGGTTTATTTATTTTTGAGATGGTGGGGAGGGGCAGAAAGAGGGGGAGACACAGAATACAAAGCAGGCTCCAGGTTCTGAGCTGTCAGCACAGCACCCGATGTAGGGCTCGAACTCAGGAGCCGTGAGATCATGACGTGAGCTGAAGTCAGACACTTAACTGACTGAGCCACCCAGGTGCCCCTTAAGCTTTCTTTTTTTTTTTTTTAATTTTTTTTTTAACGTTTATTTATTTTTGGGGCAGAGAGAGACAGAGCATGAACAGGGGAGGGGCAGAGAGAGGGAGACACAGAATCAGAAACAGGCTCCAGGCTCCGAGCCATCAGCCCAGAGCCTGACACGGGGCTCGAACTCACGGACCGCGAGATCGTGGCCTGAGCTGAAGTCGGACGCTTAACCGACTGAGCCACCCAGGCGCCCCTAAGCTTTCTTTTTAAGTTTATTTATTTATTTTGAGAGAGACAGAGAGAGCGCAAGTGAGGGAGGGGCAGAGAGAGAGAGAGAGGGAGAATCCCTAGTGGACTCCACAGGGTCAGTGCAGAATCCAGTGACAGGCTCTGAAGCTGTGAGATCATGACCTCAGTCAAAATCAAGAGTCACACGTTTAACAGACTGAGCCACCCAGGTGCTCAAAATTTTTTTTAAGTTTATTTATTTAGGTAATGTCTAACCCAACATGGGGCTTGAACTCATAACCCGAGATTAAGAGTCTCACACTCTTCTGGCTGAGTCAGCAGGTGCCCTTCAAGTATCATTTTTCTAATAGCACAAATCATAATCTGTTTGTTTAGTTTGGTTTGTTCTTCATCTCTTCCATTAGAGTGTAAGTTCTATGAAGGCATTTAATTTGTCTCTTGTTGTTGTATACCCAACACTTTGCACTGTTCTTTGGGGCCTGAATGCTAAACCCAACATTTTCTTGGTCCTTCTGTGTGCTAAGCACTCTTCTGAGCATTTCACAGGAAAGTTCATTCTATTCTAAAAAAAAAAAAAAATCTTGGGGCACCCGTGGTTCATTTGGTTGAGCGTCCAGCTTCAGCTCAGGTCATGATCTTGGGGTTCGTGAGTTCGAGCCCTGCATCGGGCTCTGCACTGACAGTGTGGAGCCTGCTTGGAATTCATTCTCTCTCTCTCTCTCTCTCTCTCTCTCTCTCTCTCTCTCTCTCTCTCTCTCCTGTTCTCTCTCTCTCTCTCAAAATAAATACATTTTTAAAAAATTTTAAAAATCTCTTTGGAGATCATAGGTACCATTATTAGCCTCCTTTACCAGAGGAGGAATTGAGGCATTAGAAGGTCCAGTAACATGTGTCCAAGGACAGGTAACTAGAAAGTGGCTGAGGGTGGACTGCAGGCTAGGCAGGGCCAGAATCCTACTATTATCTTAATATGAGTTATCAAGGGGGACCACAAGGAGAGTAATAGGGTGGATCTAAGGAGCAGGTGTTCTTTGGGGCCTTTTACAAAGGAATTCTCCTCCACTTATTCAAATGTCACCATTTGCTGCTGGGCACTAAGGACTCTAGATAGAAGGCCTTAGTTCAAACAAACAAAGGCTTAGCATTGACAATGGAGGTGAAAACAGCATCCAGATTAGAGGATGATCAGCTTCCGCCCACCATTAGCCGGCTGATAAGAGGGGCCTCTAACGTCCTGGGAGACTACACCTCCCGGTCAGCTGGGATTCTCTTCCACGCCCATTTTCTTCACCCAAGAAGGGATGAAACAGACGCTTCCATCTGAGAAAGCATTGGAAAACAGTCACTTCCTCTGCAAAGTCTTCTGATTCCTCAGGCTAAGCCAGGTGCCTCTTTCACGTTCCCACAGGCCCCTGGGCTCATCATTCTGCTAGATGGTACCCTCCTCTCTGGTTTCCCTGACTGAACTCCCTAAGGGCAGAGACTGGCTTCTTCTTTGCTGTGTCTCTTACCCCTACCTCTTGCCCAATTCACTCCTGCTCATTTCTCAGATTTTATCTTAAAGGTCACCTCCTCCAAGAAGCCTTCCCTGGCAACCCCCACAATCCCTGTAGATAACTTTTCTCCGTGCAGTGATTGCTTGTTTGCTTATCTAGGTCACCCTGCCCACTACCCAGGGGTTCCCACACCTCTGCATCTAAGAGTCACCTGGGGAGCTTGTAAGATGCAGATTCCCAGGCTCCAACCACAGAGAGTGATTCCAGAGACTGGAGTAGGGCCTGAGAATCTGCACTGTTACTGCTCACACGGTGATTCTGGTATGAGGGGCATCAGAGGAAGGGTGCAATAAACAATTATATGCTTGCGGGCAGGGACCATCATCTCTGTGAAGCCCCAAAAGCAAGTCTGTGCCTGGCACATAGGAAGTGTTCATACATGATTGTTGAATGAATGCTTGAATGAATGAATGGCTGCCTACCTTATAATAGGTTCTCCAAATACAGCAACTTGAGTTTGGCCTTGAAATAGCCACATGGAGGTCATAGGTTTATTCTCTCCTGGAATGGAGGTAGGAGAGTGCTGAGGTTCTGTGCCCTGAGTGCTAAATTGGAAACTAAAGATTCTACTTCCTGCCTTACAATGTGAGCAGCTTATTTAGTCCCTTTAAGCCTCAATGTCTTCATCTGTAGAACAGAGATGATAATAATAATGCCAGCATCGTCAGGCTTTGGAGAAATGAAGTGAGGCAAAGCTTTTAGCACAGTGCCTGGCCCTGGGTCAGTGTCCCAAAACTTCTGGATCCTATTATCATCGTTGTTGTTGTTATCATTACAACTATTAACATCAGAGCTAGAAGGGGCCTCAGATCCTCAAATTCAGGAGCTTCCTACTCAGGGCTCCATGGATCTATCCTCTCCTAGGGAATCTATAATGGGGGTTTAGGAGGGTGTTCTATGAACATCCAGAAATAGAGTACAAAATTGTGTGTGTCTGTTCATTTTCCTAAGGAAAAGAACTCTAGCTTTCAAGTTGAAGATGGGGAAACTGAGACCAGAGAGAGAAGGGGACTTGCTCCAAGTTTCTTTATCCATTCATTCATTCATCCATCCATCCATCCCTCCATTCGTTCATTCATTCCTCATCTCTTCAAACAAGCCTTGAATATTTTCCAAGGGCCTACTATGTGCCAGGATCCAGAAGCAAACCAAGCACAGTCTCTATTCCTTAACCCCTACCTCCCACCCCAAGGCATCTTCTTCTCAACTGTTAAAGGCTTAGGGCTCGTATTCTGATTCCTTTGCTAACACAGTGCCCTAAGAGTAAGTTAGGCTCTTCGATTAAGTCTAAGTTCTTGCCCCAGTTTGAATGCCCTACTTTACTCAAAGCCTTTGTTTCCCTTTTCTGAACCTCATTATCCCAACCTGTAGAAAGAGGCTAAAAACTCCTGCTGTCCAGAGTAGTTGTGAGAAATAAATAGACTTGGAAGTGTTTTATAAACTGCAAAGTGCTGTGCCAATATTAGATATTTTTGGCTGGAGAGAGAGGAAATAGAAATCAATAAATAATTAAGAACTGCACAATCTCCTCCCTCTTTTTTCTAATAAAAAATATTCAGTAGTAGGAGCTCTTACCCAATCTGATCACATGAGAAGTTGCTACATTTATTGAGAAAGTCCATTGAAACAGGAAATGATCAAAATAATACAACTCTTGGGGCGCCTGGGTGGCGCAGTTGGTTGAGCGTCCGACTTCAGCCAGGTCACGATCTCGCGGTCCGTGAGTTCGAGCCCCGCGTCGGGCTCTGGGCTGATGGCTCGGAGCCTGGAGCCTGTTTCCGATTCTGTGTCTCCCTCTCTCTCTGCCCCTCCCCCGTTCATGCTCTGTCTCTCTCTCTGTCCCAAAAAAAAAAAAAAAAAAAAAAAAAAAAAAAACGTTGAAAATAATACAACTCTTAAATATTCTATCTTAATGTAAAAACCTATTGTTATATATTCATTCACCAATCTTTTGATGTAGGGCCAAAGCCTTGTCTTTTAAAAAATTTTTTTTTAATATTTATTTATTTTTGAGAGAGTGTGAGCAGGGGAGGAACGAAGAGAGAGGGAGACACAGAATCTGAAGCAGGCTCTAGGCCCTGAGCTGTCAGCACAGAGCCCAACGCGGGGCTCGAACTCAAGGAGTATGAGATCATGACCCGAGCTGAAGTCGGACGCTCAACCGACTGAGCCACCCAGGCACCCCCAAAGCCTTGTCTTTGAGCCCGATAGGATATGAGCCAGCTGGTTAGAGTTTCCCCACATCCTTCTTACGTGAACCACTCCCCTGAGTTCTAGTTTGGGCTTTTTGTTGTTGTTGTTGTCGTCAGAGTTTTAATTATTTATTTTGAGAGAGAGACAGAGGAAGAGAGAGAATCCCAAGCAGGCTCCATGCTGTCAGCACAGAGCCCAACTCGGGACTTGGGGCTTGATCTCTCTTATGAACCATGAGATCATGACCTGAGCGGAAATCAAGTCGGGTGCTTGACCAACTGAGCCACCCAGGTGCCCCCTAGTTTGGGCTTCTTAAAAGTTGATGTAGCTCTGAAGGCCCCAGCTGTCCAGAATTTTAGAACTCCACCCCTATTCCCATTCCCCTCCCCATCCAATAATCTTTCGTTGTCTAAGCCACACCTGACCCAACTAACTGTCCCCACAACCAGTGGCCCATGACAAAAGTTTATTTTTTGCTTATACGATAAGATCATAGCTGGGGTCATGCTGGGGCTTTGCTTCTTTCTTTTCTTTCTTATTGATTTTGTTTTTTAGAGAGGTTTTAGATTCACAGCAATTATTAGCAAAAGATACAGGGATTGCTCATATTCTCCCTGCCCCCCTTTCCATGCATAGCTTCCTCCACTATCAACATCCCCCACCAGCGTAGCACATTTCTTCCAATTGATGAAACTACACTGACACATCATCATCACACAAGGTCCATAGTTTACATTAGGCTTCATTCTTAGTATAGTGCATTCTATGCGTTCGGACAATTGTATAAAGACATGTACCAACTAACTTGTAAAGAATCTTTCCAGAGCATTCTATTGTGTTTATAGAAACATCAGTTTTCTTCTCCCACTTCTCTGTTATCAATTTGTCACATACAATTACGTGATTTAATAACAGGAGTAAATTGAAGCACCAACCCAGCTGACTCTTGGTAAGCACACAGTCACATCATTAAGTCGGGAGGAGGAGTTAGTGGCTGGTCACACTAGAAATGGGTCCTCCAGCTGCTGTGGGCATTGCATCGTTCTGGGTTTTGCGGTTGGCAAGATGAGTGTTGTTTAATCAGGTGAACTAGTCTCAGGGAGTTCTTAATCCAGTGAGTTAGTTAATCCAGAAAGCTTCTACTATACTACCTCGTAGAACAAAAAGTCATTCTCTGAGTAATCTACAAGACCAAACTAGATTCTGTCCTTCCTTCTGCTTCTTTAGATCTTTTTTTTTTTTTTGCACCTTTAAAATGGGTGAAAGTTTTTTTAAGAGTTAATTAAGAATATACAGTCACATATGCCAAGTGCTAGATGAACTGTATTAGACTTCAAATTCTTTGAATCGAGCCTATTGTAATAGGACAGGCTGGACGTGACACAACATGCCTAAGTGGGATAATGACAGTGGAGAAATCCTGGGATTAGGCAGCGGTTCTCAAAGTGCGCTGCAGAACCAGCAGCCGCAGCATCAACCTGGGAACTTGCTAGAAATGCAAATTCTCAAGCTCCACCCCAGACCTGCTGCGTCACAAATTTAGGGGTGGGGCCCAGCAATCTGTGTTTGAACAAGCCCTCTAGGGGATTATGATGCACCCTCAAATGAACAGATGTTTCACATCCCAGGTTTATCATTTAGAGGCTGTGTGATCTCAGACAAGTCACTGCACCTCTCTGAACCTGTTTCCTCTCTGGAAAATAAGAATAATAACAAACCTACCTTACAAGGATTGTGAAGATGAAGGGAGATAATATATGTAAAATGCACAGTACAGTGTCTGTCACACCGCAGGGACCCAATAAGTGTTAGGGATAGTTGATATTATTATTAGGAACTCACAACTGGCAGCTCTAATTAGGGCTAAAAGCAAATGAGAGAAAAGGGAAAAGATGTGCGACGTTTTAAAATATTTCTGAGCAGGGGTGCCTGGGTGGATCATTCGGTTAGGCGTCTGACTCGTGATTCCGGCTCAGGTCATGATCTCCGGGTTCGTGGGATCAACTATGGCATTAGGCTCTGTGCCGATAGTTCAGAGCCTGCTTGGAATTCTCTCTCCCTCTCTCTCTGGCCCTCCCCCGCTTGCTCTCTCTCTGTCAAAATAAATAAATAAACTTTTAAAAAATAAAATATTTCTGAGCAGCTACACAATAGCAAGCACTTTGACCTCATTATGTTCTTTCACCTTCTGAATAAACATGAAGTAGGTATAATTATACTTTCCCCACTACACAGATGTGGAGACTGAGGCTTGGTGAGGCTGAATGACAGCTAAGAAGAAGAGCTGGAAGCTGACCATATCCATGTGCCCCATGTGTCCCAACACACCCTGAGTCCCAGACAGACGCAGGCAGATTGGCGGCTCCCAGTGCCAGCCCACCCTCCAAACCACCTGTCTTCCAGAGTCTGGCTGTTCTCCTCCCCCCCCCCCAACCCCCACCACCTAGTGGAGAAGAAGACGTGAATTTCCTGCAGGAGTCATGGCAGGATTGCTTTCTAGGTGCTCTAGAAGTCAGGCCTTTCATCGAATCTCTGAGGCATCAGAATTCCTGGTTCTATACCCTGGCCCATTTCTGCTGCTTCGAACACTCCCTTAGCTTCCGCCAACACCAGCATGACCCAGTTTTGGACCTCTGACCAGAATTTAAAAATGCATTAAATCATTAGTCCATCAGATACTCTACCTGCTATGTGCCAGGCACTGAGAACACAGAGATGAGCAAAACAGACTGGACCCTACTGCAGAGAACCTGAGTATATTCACATGAATGACACACAGAAGCAGACAAATCCTATACAGTAGGGGCAGCACGGGCCTGAGAATACAGCCTGACTCTGTGAGAGCTCAGAAGAGGCACCTGATCCAGTTCAGGAGTGGGAGGAAATCCTGGAAGTCTTCCCGAGGAGGTGACCTCTGAGTTGACAGATGTTTGCCTTAGTGTTTCATCAATTTCTCATTTTATAGATGGAGAAATGAGTGTAGAGAGAATTATTTAGCGCATTCATTCGTTAAAGCAGGAAAATATTTCCCCAGTATCTACATTTCCCCGGTATCAGGCCCTGAGCCTGAAGATAGAGGCGAATGGGGAAAGAGCCACCCTAGAAGCAAGGGCACAGAGAGGCCCCAAACTTACTCAGGGGACGTCACCCACTCAAAGCACATTAGCGTCTTTGGAGGATTTTATACTCGTTTTATTTTATTTCTATTTTATCATTCAAAAGTCAGGTTATTACAGTATGCTTTACATAGAGTAAAACTCTCCCTTTTCAGTATGGAGTCCCATGAGTTTGGACACATACATACAGTGCTGGGACCACTATCATGATGGAGAAAGACAACGCCGTTTGCACCTCCTGCTCACTCAACTTCCTGAGTCGAAGCTCACCTCCAGATTCACTGCGGAATCTGGGGCCGGTCCTCCCCTCCCTGAACCCTCAGTCTTACCGTCTGTAAAATAGGGACCATCATGTCTCTCTCACCCGGATGATGTGAGGATGCCCCGTACACAGTAAGCACTCAATAAACACCAGCTGTTACTGGGATGTCCCGCTCCTTCCCGGTTCTAGCTCTTTCAAGCCCTCCCTCACCCTCTGAGTCTCTCTGTCTCTCTCCCTAACACACACACACACACACACACACACACACAAAGACATTTTTTGAAGCCTCTTGTTTCTCAGAGAGGTTTTATTTATAGGCCGCGCCTCATTGTGAATGTGAAAAGGAGAAAGCCCAGGCCCTCCGTAGACCTTTCATGTGTAAATCAGCCCGGGCCAGGAGCACTGGGGTCACCAGGAGGAGGATTTCACTCTTAATTACTCCTGGAGAAAGCGGGCGGGAGAGAGGCCCGGCGCAGACTCCACCCACGTCGGAGGGAGGCCTCGCCGGGAGCCCCGCGCCTGCCCGGCCTGGGCCCCTAGCTCCGCGGGCTGGGGAGCTGCGCCTCGTCCGGGCCCGGGTCGGGCCGCGGCCGGGGCGGGCGCTTCGTGGGCTCGGCCTTGATTTCCGCTGAACCCGGGCCACCGCAGAGGCGCAGGTGCCTCCGGGGAGCAGGGCCCCAAGTGCGTTTCTTTGACGCCAAAGCGTTTGGACGTGGAAAGAGGGCAAACGGCTTGGCGGAGTGGGAGGTAGGGAGCGATGGTCTGCGAAAGGGCCAGAGGAGGCCTTAAATTAAAAAAAAAAAAAAAAAAAAATTTTTGTTTTTGTTTTTGTTTTTGTTTTAAAGGTCTTTTATTCATTCTTTTCCCGTGTAGAAATAACATGCTCTAGAAAAAAAGTATGGACGTATTCTCACTGGGCCCTGAACGTTGTTTACCTTAGAGAACGAATTTGGAGATGAGGACAGGGACATTAGTAACCTTTTTTATAACACCCTTCTTTATTTTTGACTTGTTACAACGACTGTGTGTTGCCTTTGGTAATTAAAAAAGATACTTTCCATAATGCCTGTGATACCGTTTTCTGACGAGAAAAGAAATTCATATTCAGTGTAAAACACTGAGAAAACGAAGTATAAAAACCAACCCATGATCGCACCCAAAGAAAGTCACTTTTCATATTGAGGCATAAGACCTTTGATGATTTATTTCTTTCGTCATATTTTTGTGTGTTTGTTTTGCACGCTTCTGTGCACTTTTGGGCACAACTTTTTTGCTGTTTGTTCCATTTGGGCACAACTTAACATGTTGACTTTTTTTCCATTTGTCTTTTCATGTATCTTATATATTTATGTTACTGGATGGCAATATCTTGACATTTAAAAATACACAAACCCTTGGGCCCCAGCAATTCCACATCTAAAATACTCTACAGCGGTGGGAACAGGTAAATAGTATAAACAAATACATTCATTGTAGCAGTGTTTATAGACGCATAAGCTAGCAACAATCTTGACGTTCATCATCAACCTTGATGGTTGATTAATTAAATAATCATGTAACATTACAGTAGAATGTTTTATAGTCATTATAAGAATATCATACATGTAAAGATATCCCCAAATGTATACTGCATTGAATAACAAAGCAAGTTTCAGAATAATCTATACTGTGAATCTCGCTCTCTGATATATTTATATATACATATATGTATGATCTATATATATAAGTGGATAATCATATCTAAGTGTATATGCACAGAAAATTTCTGGAAGAACACATATGAATCTGGTAAAAGTTACTTTGGGGGAAGGAATAAAGGGTAAAGAGGGGTCAAGAACTTTTACTTTTCACCTTATACCTTTGTGTACTGATTGAATTTTTCTCTTAATGTGAGCATACAATTGTAATTTTAAAAAAATAATAAAAATGGGGGCTAGTTATATATAATTCTAGTAGATGTTTATTAAGGAAAATACAGTGTTCACTAAATAAACACAAAGTTCATTAAAGAAATACAGCATTGATTAAAGAAAACACAATCCCCTATACCATCCAAAGAGAAACACTGTTAACATTTTGGTTTATTTCCTTCTAGTTTTATTTCTAAATATATTTTGTTAACTTTAAAAAAATATACTAATGGAAAATATACACAAACGATGCATTTGTAGAAAAGTTAGAAAATGAATACCACTCAAACCCTGCTATTCAGAAATAACCACTGTTTACATTCTTTAGTGTATCAACTTTGCTCCCCTGCAGCATTTTCTTTGGGGAGTTGATTTTGTTTTTGCTTTTTTTACGCCATTCCTTCTGTATATGTAAATTTGTGTTTTTCTTTAATTCATTCTCACATTTTTATATGCTTTTCCATGTTATTATTATTCACAGATATAATTTTAATAGTTACAAAATATCCCAGCAATAAACAAAAAATCCTTCACTCAGACATTCCCCTCTTAATGATTGCTGAGTTGTTTCCAAGTTTTTGTGATTATAAACAACTCAGATGAATACTTTATACTTACACTTTTTCCTCTATGTCAAATAATGTCCTCCCATCTGACACTGGAGTTACTAGGCTAAAGGGTAGGTCTATTTTTCAGACTTTCTTTTTTAGGATTTTATTTTATGTAGTCTTTATACCCGACATGGGGCTCAAACTCACAACTCTGAGATCAAGCAATCCATGCTCTACTGACTGAGCCAGTCAAGCTCTCCTATTTCTCAGGCTCTTAACCCGCATTGTTCAGTTGTTTCTCCAGTGTATGGTGGACAGAGGCATTCTGGAGGAGAAAAGATGGGAAGGGGAGGGTTCACCTTGGTAATATTGGGTGGGAACCCCTGGAATTTATATCTCTGCCTGTCTGCTGCAACTTTCCCCTTTCTTCTCTTTTTCTTAAAAAAATTTTTGTTTAATGTTTAGTTATTTTTGAGAGAGAGAGCGTGAGCAGGGAAGGAGCAGAGAGAGAAGGAGACACAGAATCTGAAGCAGGCTCCAGTCTCTGAGCTGTCAGCACAGAGCCCGACATGGAGCTAGAACCCATGAACTGTGAGATCATGACCTGAGCCAAAGTTGGACGTTTACTGACTGAGCCACCCAGGCACCCCTCCCCTTTCTTTCTCTCCTAACATGGCACCAACTAGGACCAATTGCCAAGTACACATTTTGTGCTTCGCACTTTACATGCATTATCTCATTTACTTCTCACAAGAACCCTAAAGGTGGGTGGTCTCATCATCCCCACTTTACAGATGAAGAAACTGAGGCTTAAAGAGGTAACTATATTTCCCAATGTCACATAGCTGGTAAGTGGCATGGCTGAAATTTGAATCAAGCCATCTGATTCCCTTTGCATAAATTTATAGACTGATCAAACTCTCATTTTATAGATAGAAAAACTGAAGCAAAAAAGGGGATGTGAGTTGCCCAGAGGAGTAGCCTAGCTCAAATTGCTGGACTTTTTCCCACTATGCTCCATTGTCTGCTCACAGGGCGCTAATCCAGGGAGTGGGGACTGAAGGCACTCCAAAATTCTTTGTATTAGAAAATCTTCCTGTGGGGATTCTGGGTTCCAACAAGATTCAGAGTCTCTCAGAACCACAGCTCCAGCTGTGTGTCTCCCTCCAGGGCTGGGTGCTGCCTGTCCATCATTAAAAAAAAAAAAAAAAAAAAAAAAAAAAACGGAAACAGCAGTTAAGCACCCACATGCCCAGGCAGGGAGGAAATTGGGCAGCCCCAGTGCATGTTCAGCCATGGCCATTCCATGGTTTGGAGTATGAAGTATTAAGATGAATAGAAAAGAGATGAGTGAAGAGGAGACAGAAAGTGCTCAAAGAAGGAGTGCATTCTGAGAGAAGACTGCGAAAAGAGACAGGGGAGAAGGAGATGATGTCTGGAAGAAATGCATTGGAATCAGCTGATCCCCTCAGGTAAGAGAAAAATAAATACCCTAGTCTCTGAGTTCCCAGTTCAAAGAATTGTAGGGAATCTGGCCTAGAAGTTGTAGCCACTGCATTTTACAGATGAGCCTCTGTGGCAGAGAGAGAGAGAGAGAGACGAGAGAGAGAGAGAGAGAGAGAGAGAGAGACTCTCCACAGGCCACAGAGCTGGCAAGCCTGGAATTCTGCCATTCCTCTGACCTCTCCTTCTGTCACATTGTCCCATCATCCCTTGGCTGAAGGTCAGAGCCCCAGGAGGTGAAGATCTAGATCTGTCTTCCTTGCTCAGGGCTGGGCTGTGCTCCCTGCTTGTATGGATCCAGATGCTCTGATGCCAAGGATGGAGGGGCAACTAATGGAATGGAAAATTCCAGGAAGACCAGGACAGTAGGTATCCATCCATCCATCCATCCACCCATCCATCTGTCCATCCATTCATTCATGCATTCATATATCCATTAATTTAGCTATTCATTTGCCAGTCCTTCTCTTCATCCATCCATCTGTCCATCCTTCTGTCCATCCATGGGATATCCATGGATATCCATCATCCATGTTAACAGTAACCAATAATCACAGGAGCATTCTGGTTAAGACTGAATTCTGGAATCAGACTCTCTGAATCTTGGCTCCACCACATATAAATTGTGTGACCTTAGGCAAATCACCTAGCCTCTGTGTGTCTTAGTTTCCTCATCTGTAAAGTGCAGATAACAATATTATATCCGCCTCATAGGGTTGTAGTAAGCGTTAAATGAATTAATCCATTTAAAGTATTTAGAACTGGTTCATAGCACCACTTATTATTATTCAAGGATGTGCTAAATGAGATCCTGAGTTTGAATAAGGTGCTGTGGAATACAGGGGCGAAAGCCAACAGTGTGGTTTGGTGGCCAACTCAGGGAAAGTTGAGGCTCCTGTTCCTCGATTCACTGTTTTCACGGTCCTTGTTTGGAGTCCAGTGAAGAGAGGAGGGAAAGTAGACTCCCTTGACTGTGGTTTGGGGAGCTGTGTAACAGATGCTGTGTGCACTGCCCTGGTCCCCATGCATTTCCCTAGCTGCTGGAGATGTGGGTAGCTGAGAGCTCACCGCTGAGTCCCCCTATGTGGCTTGCCCATAGTTGAAGGAGGGAGCTATCGCACTGAGGTCATTTTGCCTTCTCAGGACAGACAGCTCTTATCTTTGACACAGGTATAAATACTCAGCTCCCTTAGGTCGGCTCGAGCCAACTCTGATGGACCATCTTCGCTTCAGAGCCTCCATTGGGGTGACTGAAACCTCCACTGAGACCACATTACGGCCTCTACCTATTCCTGTTTCCTTCCCTTCCATTCCACAGGTGTTGACCCAAGAGCACCTCCTAATACAGTTCTGCATGCTAATCTCCATCTCTGAGTCTGTTTCCTGGGAACCTGGCCTATTAGATAAAGGATACAACATCACTTCAAGGCTGTTCACCCTGCGCTGATAACACTCTCAGGGAGTAGGTACTATTTATTACTCCCATTTGCAGATGGGGAAATTGAGGCACACAAAAGTGAGAGGATGTGGCCAAAGTCACACAGCTGGTAGATGGCAGAACCAGGATTCAAATCCAGCAGCCAGGAGCTAGAGTGTATGCACTTGGCTACTATACCGCACTGCCTAATGAGGTTCTGACCAAGCACAGGAATTCAGCGCGGGGTAGGGTGGGTGGGGATGTGAGGGTGTGAAGGGGGGATGCATGTACCTGTGGGGTCACACGTGCACTCATGTACCTGTGGGGTCACTGTGAGTGTGACTGCATGGGTGCATGGTTAGCACGTGCCCTGCCACCACGAGGGTGACCGAGCAAGGCATGTGGGGGTGTATGTGCACATGGAGTCCCCCATTCAGGTTCCCACAGGACACTTCTCCTGGGTTTCTCCTCTTTCCTGCTGGTACACAGGAGGAATGAGCGTGTGCATGTGGCAGCAGTGGGGGTGGTGGTGCAGGATTTGGATTCAAAAGCCAAATTGCCATTTCCTTATTCCCACCATGGCTCTCAAGAGTAGGTAAGGTCTAGACTATGGGGACATCAGGCTCTCTGTGGAGTAGAGTTGATAAGTGGGACAGGGAAGTCAGAGAATGATGTGTTTTGCATCAAAGGAAGCAACCCCAGCCTTTGGTCCTGCCTGGCCTCCAGTGAGGGTGGTATCTTTTACCTCAGTGGGGGCCATATAGTAATGAGTGGGAAAAGGTTGTGGAGTAAAACTGTTGGGTTTGAATCTCAGCTTTGTCTTTTAACTGTGTGACATCAGCAGCTTACCTACCCTCTCTGATCCTCTACATCCTCTCCTGTAAAATGAGAGTTTAATAACAGTAACTACTTCATAGGGTTTATCGTAAGGCTGACCACATGCTTGAAATAAAGCTGAGCCCATAGTAAGCCTTCAATAAATGCTTGTTTCATATTATTTTGAACCCACACTAGGCCAGGAAAGGGCAGAGGAAAGTGCTTTTCCAGAGGAAAGTGCTTATGTCAAGTAGCTATGTTAGCTAACCTTGTGAAGCCAGTACTGTCACGCCCATTTTATAGATAAGGAAACCGAGGCTCAGCAAATGAAGTGACTTGCCCCAGAGCACACAGCAAATGAGCCACAAAACCAGATTTCAAATGTTGATCTCACTCAACTCCAGTGTTCTTCCTACCACACCACAGCTGCCTTCTTGTACGGCCTAGAAGCTTCTGGGCTGCGACAGCTTGTCCTGTAAACTCTGCTCAACACAGATATTTTGCTGCTTACATGCTTTTCTCTCATGTTGCCTGCTCACAAGAGAATATGTAGGGATTTGCAGGTGGTCAGATTTTATGAAAAAAATAGACATTTCTCTTTGTGCAGAAAGAAATACAGGTGAGACGGTTGAGACAGTCGAGGGGGGAGCTCTTAGAGGAAAATGGGAGGTTCAAAAGGCAATTAATGCTTCTGTCTGAAACTGTAAACAGATAGTTACCGGCTCTGACACCACCAGCATGCAGACAAAAGGCAGACAGAAACAGCGCACCACAAGGAAGCTGGGATAGACTACGCCCAGAGTGGAAATTAAATGTTTTCCTGAAAGCAGAAAGGAAAACCATGGTTAAAGCCAAGCCATGACTCTAAGTCTGTGACTCCATGACAGTATAAGTTTAGTGAGTTAAAGGCCCATAATTTGTACCTAGGTGTTGTGAATCTTAAAGTCTTACTCGACATTCTCTCTTGACCTAAGTTTGTAAAACAAAAGTAATAATTAGAAGTGAGTCTTCAACACACACTGTCATTTTAATTATATATATATATATATATATATATATATATATATACACATATATATATATATATATAGAGAGAGAGAGAGAGAGAGAGAATCATTGGCATATTTAGTCAAAACTTTGGTTGTAAGCAATAGAGAATTCGAACAAATGCAAATGAACAAAAATTATTATTAGTGGCTCACAACTGGATCTAGGCATTCCAAGAGTTCGGTTGGCATCCTTGCCATGTCTTGGCTCTGCCTTCTTCTGTGGCTTTGTTCTCAGGCACACATGCTCCTCCCCAGGGTGACAAGATGGCCCTCAGAAGCTCCAGGCTTGCTTTCTTCTCCCGGTGGAAAAGAGATTGCCTGTCTCCAGCTAAAAATCTCAGGGTTCCCTCTGATTGGCTGTCATTGGGTCACATGCCCCATTTTTCATCCAATCCTCTAGTCAGACTGGATCACAGAGGTGAAATAAGTCCCACCCAAGGTACAGAGACTGATACTGGCGGAAAGAGATTTCCCCAGGGAAGCTGGGGTGCTTTTTCCAGAAGACAACACATGTTCACCATCTGGTAGTTCCTGCCTCTCTGTTAACCATGCTTAAGGAGAAGCTGTCATCAGGAATAATAATAATAATGAATAATAATAATAGCTAGCTCTTATTGAGCACTCACAATGTGCCAGGTATTACGCTAAATGCTTTATAGGCATTATTGTATTCATTCCTCACATTATCATACTTAATATTCATATTTATTCCTTATCATCATCTAACTTCCCCAATGGGCAAACTGATGCTTAGAGTATCTAAGAAACTGGCCCAAGTTCATAGAGACCGTAAGGAGTGCAACAGGCCGTCCTTTTCCCAATCCTGCGCTCTTAGCCTCTCTGGGAACCACATTTAGAGCTGGTCTATCTCTCAGAATTGCCAGCTTCCTCAGAGGAAGCTCTGAGCCTTCTAAAGGGCTACCTTGAAGAGGCTACCTGGTGTGGGATGGCAGATAGCATCCTGACGCTCCCTGAGAGTCATTCATGGTTCTCAGAGGGCTTGTCCCGGAGCAGCGCAGTGGACCTAGTGCCATGGATACTGAGAGGTTTGACAACAAGGGAAGTCTGATCCAAAGATCATTGTGAGTTTAAGAGCTTGGATTCCTTGGTCCACTTGCCCTCCCACCCACCAGGGGTAGTGGAGAAAGAACGTGCCGTGGAGGGATTGTGTTAGGTTTGAGCTTCCATTTGGCCACTAACCGGTTGCATGCATCCTCGAATAAACTCCATTAATCTCTCTAAGCCTTAGTTTCTGAATCCGTAGAATGATCCTTAGTTTCTGAATCCTCAGAGGGTTGTGAGGATTACATTACGTGAGAAGTAATGCCTGCTTGTCATCCCACCGGTGTCCCGTGAAGTTTGTTCCCTCTGCATTATTTCCCTTCCCATCCCAGAGATGTAGCAAGGGGCACAGCAAGGAGAGAAAGGAAGGCACCTTCCACCTCTCCTGGCCAGCCTGCTGGGCTCCTTCTCCTCTCTTCCTCCCGGGTTTGAATCCCAGCTCAGCTGTCCTCTTCCTAGCTTTGTGACCTTGGGTAAGTCCCCCTCGCTCCCCTCCGCTGGAGAACAAACCTCCCTCATGAAAACTGCCTCTGCAAATTTGCCTGGCACACCGGTTGTTTATTCTCTGAGTCTGAAATGGTGAGAGGGACAGCACTGGGTGGTTTAGGCTGCGTTGGGCAGGGCCTGAGATGTCTGGTCAGCAGAGGGGCCCTCTCAACGCCACTTCCCATCTCCTGAATAATTCATGACAAACAAAATGGCTGGCCCAGACTCTGGCCCTCCCTCCTCCCGGCTGGGGAAGGGAGAAAAGTTTCTAATTACAGGTCAGCTGCCTGGCTCCCTCGGGCCCCTGGGCACTGCACACAGGGGGTATTTATGGGAAGAGAGGGAGGGAAGGGGCTTGGTCCCAGGCCCTTTCCAGAAGGAACTCAACTCCTTTTGAAATTGCAGCCTGGGCCTGCTAAGGCGCAGGGTTAGACTGAGGGGGGAAGAAAAAAAAGTTAGAATCAGCAGGAAGAGACAACCCTGCTGAGGGGTCAGAGTGATGTGTCCAGAAAAATGGCAGGTCAAGGAGGGGCTCTGGGGAAGAGCTGACAAGGGGAACACATTTGCCCAAGTCCCATGGAAAGTACAGCCAAGCTGGGCTTCATAAGGAGGACATCTTAGGGGTGCCTGGGTGGCTCAGTCAGTTAAGCATCTGACTCTTGATTTCAGTTCAGGTCATGATCTCATGGTTCCTGAGATTGAGCCTCATGTCAGGCTCCACGCTGACAGCGAGGAACCCGCTTGTAATTCTCTCTCTCTCTCTCTCTCTCTCTCTGCCCCTCGCCCTACTCTCTCTCTCTCTGTTTCTTCTCTCTCTCAAAATAAATAAATAAACATTAAAAAAAAAGAAGGAGGACATCCTGACTCCAAAACCACAGAGCTACCTTCCAGTTTCCTGACCTGTAAAATGGGGAGAAACACAGAACCTACTTTACAGAGTGGTTGGTGAATTACATGAGTATATGTGAGGTGCTTAGAATACTGCCTGGCACATAAACCCCCCAAATCTATAATAGTAGTATGGTTGTTCTTTTCTACATCATGCTGCCTCCAAGGGAAGTCAGTAAAGGATGAGAGTGACAGAAAGAGAAAGTTCAGGGACATTGTGAGAGAAATAAAAAATTACTCATTAGGGAGTTTAACACAGTGATTTAGGGTAAGGACCCCACACATTTTCAATTAACTAAAAAGAGTAAGGACCCCAGGACTAGGCTGCCCTTGTTCAGTCCCAACTCTGGCTCTTTATGGCTGTGTGATGTTGGGCAAGTTGCTGTACTTCTCTGAGCCTCTGGATTCACCATCTGTAATAAATGGTAACCATTGCCATTGGTGGAGAGCAGTGAACAGAATGGATAAAGTCCCAGTCCTCATGGAGCTTACAGCTAGAAAGTTGTGCTAATCAAAAGCATTAATCGAATGCCTACTGTGTGCAGATCTTGTGCCTACCACATCACAGAACTCGCAGTATACTAGAAAAGCCAGACTAATCTAGAACATATTCCTGTGTGTCTGCTGTGTACAGGTCCTGTGCACTCTGCAGACATTCTCTCCACTCAACTTCACAGCATTCACCCTCATTTTATATACGAAGAAGCTGAAGCTCAAAGGGGTCAGGAACAGAGAAGGGATTTGAAACCTCAAGGGGGGAATCATTCAACAGCATGGATAAATCTCCAAAGTGCATGTTAAAGGAAAAAAGCCAGACACGAAAGAATACACATTGTATGATTTCATTTACATGAAATTCTAGAAAAATGCAAACTAACCTATAGTGACAGAAAGCAGATCAGTGGTTGCCTGGGAACGGGGCTGGGGGTGGGAGGGGTGGGGTGGGAAGGCAGGCATTGACTGCAAAGGGCGCACAGGAACTTTTTGGGGAGATAGAAATGTTTTACATTTGACAGTAGTAGTAGTTACCCGGGTGTAATCATTTGTCAGTGCTCACTGAACTGGACGCTTAAAATGGGTGCATTTTATGTATGTAAATTCTATCTCAAGGAGTCTGATTTTTTAAAAAGAAGAGGGGAAAACTGCACCAGACTTCAGAGCCCCGCAACCCTTCTTATACTATTGGAGTGTCTGATTTCAAGTTCATTTGTGGGCAGAAACTGTATCAGATTCAAGGACTAGCAAAATGCTTCTCAAACTCACTAGTTCAGATCAACAATTATACCTTGGGCACCTTCCTTGTGCTGGGTGCTAAGGTCACAGAGCAATCAGCCTAGCGGAGGCAACAGAAGAAAATGGGCAAATAGGCCCAATACAGCACAGTATATGTTCTGATGGGGCAAGTTACACATCAACGGTGCACACGCTGGGCCGTAGTAACGGATACTGCACCAAGCCTAGGACTTGGGGTGGTGAAGAGCCCAAGCTCTGGAATCGAATGCCTGGGTTCAAATCCCCACTCTGCTTTTTGCTAGCTGTGTGACCTTGGGTGACTGCCTTCACATACCCCACTTCAGTTACCGCCTCTGGAAACTGGGGTGCACCCTGAAACTCCACCCTGAAGGGCTGTGAGAGAATGAAGGAAGGCAGGAGACGTCTCCTACCTGACACTGTGCGCAGCAAATGTCCAAGAATTGATAGCTGTTCCTATCCTGAAGAGTAGGGAACTGGAAGGCACAGAGAGAGATGGGGGTGGGGGGGAAGACTCCCTACCCAATCTGGGGGTGGGAGAGGGGTCAGGGATGCTTTCCCAGAGAGGTGATGCTTGAGAAGGAATTGGCCACTCTAAGTGGCCATAGGAGCAGGAGAGAGTGGGAACCTCTTGGAGCAAATGCTCAATAAATATTTGCTCAATAAACAAAAAATAAAATAAAGACTGTGCAAGTCTTGCCTGTAACCAGGGGGATAGAAAAGCCTGCCAGGGCAGACTGGGGGGTCCTCAGGAAGCCAGAGCTGGATGGCTGGCCCCACTGGCAGGCTGCAGACTTTTCTGGAATACAGGACCCTCCTTGGCCTGGCCCCACACCACCCTGCGCCCTGCCCTGTGCCCCAGAGGGGATGTGGACACTCCCCGGACCTCAGACCTGGAGCCCGCAGGAGGGTGAACCGGTGGGGTGGGCTGGCGGGGCATGGGTCCTCCTGGGCTTTCTCCCCCTAACGAGAACGGCCAAGTCCCTGCGAGGCGCCTCCCGCGCCCCCGTTGTCCGAGCCACAAAGGGCCCGGATCAATGGAAGGCGGGAGCGGCCGAGGGGCCTCCTCTTTGTGCGGCTGTCTCAGGCCTGTTTGCACCGCCGTCTCCGCGCCCCCATTGATCAGGCATGTGGAAAGATTCCGCCTCCCGGGCTCCCTTTGTGGCCGCGTTGCCAGGCTGCGCCCGGCGTGACTGCACCGCGCTGGGCGCTCCCGCCTGCGGTGGGCACTGGGCTGCGAGACGGGGCGGGGTCCCCGAGAGGACAGGCTTGCCAGATTTGGCAAATAAAAACACAGGACACCCGATTAAATTCGCATTTCTGATAAACAACGAGTCAAAGCTAAACAAACAAATAAACGTCCTAGCGTAAGTACGTCCCAAATATCGCATGGGTCATACTTATACTAGAAAAAAGTATTTGTTTATTCGTCTGAAATTCAGGTTTCACTAGGCGTCCGTCCTGTATGTTATCTGGCGCCTATGAGAGGGGGAAACCGAGTAAAACCGCACTGCCCAGCACTTAACGCGGATACGTCTCCCACCTTCAGTCGCTGGGGTTTGTCTTGTTTGCTTTTGCTTTTTGGCCATATCATCGGAACCCCTAAACTGCTAGTTAGTATTTTCCCTTAAATGAATTAATTTTTTTTTAACTTCCATGATTTAACGGATGCATAGGTGACATACATTAATTTGAACAAATATTAAGGGTACCTCCGGGTGCATTTTTCCCTATACAGACACCCATGTGACTGCACCCAGATCAGGATATAATGAATTCCCATCACCCGAGGAGGTTCCCTCTATTTGCTTCCTGTCAAGACCGTCCCCTGTTGGCAGCCACTATTCTGACTTCCCTCACCATAGATTAGTTTTAGTTGTTCTTGAACTTCATATACATGGAGGCATAAGTATGTACTCCCTGGAGTCTGGCTTCTTTTACTCCACATCGAGGTGACATTGGTCCATGTTGTGGTGTGGCTTGGATGAGTAGCTTGTTCCCTTTCATTGCTGGCTGAGGAGTTTTCCATTCTTTGCTTGCACCCCGGTTTGATGGCCCCGTGCTCTCTCATTGATGGATGTCTCCCTCGTTTCCAGTTTGGGGCTACTATGAATTAAAGGTGCAGTGATCAGACTTGTACTAGTCATTGTCCGCATTTAAATATATTTAACCTAAGCAATACTATTTGTGAATTCATAGGCTTGGCATGCTGGTTTTATTTTTTCCCTCTGTACATTCAATATATTACTATGCCACATATTTATGTGAGCATTTTTATACCACCCCAGCTCACCTCCTGCACTGTCAATGGCCACATGCCAAAAAGCAGAATAAAGGTTAAGAGAACAGGTCGGCTCAGGGTGGATCCTGGGCAAGTGAGTTAGCTCCTTTGAGCCTTGGTTTCTTCATCTGTGAAATGGGGGTGATAATGCTAGTTACCCCACAGGACAGTTGAAAGGCAAACTGGGATAATGCCGTAGAAAAGGTCTGAACACAGGGCTGGCGTATAGTGGATGCTCTACATTAGAGCCTCTATCAAGCTCTGGACTGATGCCTGCCCTCATTCCATCCTATTTCATTCCATTGAGGCAGGTACTATTATTATCAGCCTATTTTACAGTTGAAGAAACCAAGGCTCTGGGAGACAAAGTCCCTTGCTCCTGTTGGCATAGTTAGCAAGCGACAAAGCCACCACCCAGTGTGATTTCCATAGCTGGGGAGGCAAGAAGGATCCCGGAAGGATGAGGCTCAGTGCCTAGAAAAGAGAACGGGCTATGAGGAGAGGCTGGGTACCATCTCCTTCCTGCCTCCGTGTCCTCCAATAGCACCCAAACTGAAGACAAGCAGGTGGCTGTGGGACCCCATTTCTCTTTGAAAAATGGAGAGAGCTGGGTTGGACATTTCTAGGAGAGGCCAAGCCTCCCAGCCACTGGGCAGGTGGGAGGACAGGCAGGGCGAGTCTGACGGGGTAGGGGGGCGGGCAGAGGAAGCAGGAAGCAGGAGGAGAAGCCCAGCCTTCTCGCAGAACTGCAGCCACAGCCGCTGGGCAGAGCCCGGCATCAGCTACCTGCCATCTGAAGGGCACGGGAACTGCTGATCTCAGGCGATTAGCATAACAATCCCCAATCCAGCGTCCTCGGGGCCCAAAGCTGGGTCTGCACAATCCCATTTCAAGCCAGCTCTTTCTTTAGCTGGCTAATTACGGGGGGCGGGGGGTGGGACAAGAGCTTCTTAAAGGGGCCCCTACACCGAGGATCAAGGCTGGGGCTAGGAGCAGGGAAAGGTCCCAACAATACTTCAGCTCTGGCAAAGTATGGGTGCCACCACCGTGCGCCATAGGGGAAATGACTGTCCTCACTGGAGATTTCAAAGGGCTTCCTGTTTCAACCATCCTTGACCCCATTAGTGCACAACTGTAGGATATATTCTGTACACAGCTGTATCCTGGTGCTTGGCACAAAGTAGGTGCTCTAATAAGTCACGAGCACAGAGCCTGTGGGTACAGAACTCAAGATTCTACCTACTGGGCTAAGGAGGCCCCATGCTGTGTACTAATGGAGGCCACTGAGACAGCCTCATCTTTGCAGGTCCCTGAGGGTGTTCCTTCTGCCCATTCCCCCCCTCAGGGTCTTGAACCCCTCCTTGCCCCTCCAGCCTCCAGGCAACAGAAGTTAAAGAAGGCACAGAAGTTAGAATGGGCAGAGCACAGAGACAGAGCTGGATTTGATCCTAACTCTGCTGCTTATCCCCTGTGTAATCTTAGGCAAGTCTCTTAACCTATGAGGCTCAGTTTTCTCATCCATAAAATGGGGACATTCAAAATGTGCTTTAAACATTGCTATAAACATTCACTAAAATACCATATGGGAGTGCCTGTCACATGGTTGGGGCTCAAAAAATGGGAGTCCATTCTCCTCCTTTCATAGAAACACCTACTGTGGGGGCGCCTGGGTGGCTCAGTCCGTTAAGTGTCTGATTCTTGATTTCAGCTCGGGTCATGATCTTGCGGTTCATGGGATCAAGCCCCACATCTGGTTCTTCACTGACAGCGAGGAGCCTGCTTGAGATTCTCTCTCTGTCCCTCTCTCCCTCTGCCCCTCTGCTCTCTCTCTCTCTCTCAATAAATAAATTAACATTTAAAAAAAGAAACGCCTATTGTCAATGTAGCTATTCTTTATCAGGTACCGATCATACACCAGTCTGTGTTCAGTGCTTAAATTCTCTCTTCAACCCTTGAAACACCTCTGTGGGATGGATGTGTTCTACACTGTTTGAAGAAGAGGAAAATGAAGTCAGAGAGGCAAAGGGATTTGCCCAAGGCCACCCAGCTAGAAAGTTTCAAAAGGAGGCAGGAGCCCAGCTCACCCTAAAAACAATGGCTCTGGAGGCCGGGAAGTGATGGTAGTTATTGTGGCCACTACCCCCTTCCCACTGGGCCCGGCCAGCCAGTCTCAGGTCTCCTGATCATGTGCTGCTGTGCATTGGGCTTTGTGCTTCCAGCTGAGTATAGAGCTGAGTGCAAGACAGACAAATGTGGTCATTCTGCTCTCCTGGAGTTAGAATCTGACAACAATCCAGTAATTTCTCTGAGTGATAAGGGCCTTGAAGATAGTAAAATGAGGTGATGGGTAGAGTCATGGGGGTTCAAGAAGTCTTCTCTTGAGGGAGCGTTACTAGAACTTTAGGATAGCCCTGGGAAGATGGGAGGGGGACAGGAGAGCATAACAGAAGGGCGAGTGCAAAGAGCCTGGGGCAGGGTGGGGCTTGAAGTATCTGAGGAACTAAAAGGCAGCCCTGTGGTTGGAGCACTGGGAAGGAGGGTAAGAGTGGGGTGGAAGGAAATTGGGGAGGGAGGGTAAGAAATGTGAATTCCCTTCTTTCCTCCCTCTCTCCATCCCTTCCTTCCCTTTCTTCCCTTCCTTCCTTCCTTCTCTTCCCTTCCCTCCAGTGCCTACTATTTTCCAGGCACAGGGCCAGGAGCTGAGGGCCTGTCAGTTTCTCCACGCTTCTCCCTCTCTCCCCATCTCCCCTCCTCTTCCTTCCCCCTCCTCTTCTGAACAGCTGCCCCACCCCCACCACTGGTCCAGCTCTCTCCCCCTCCACTCCGTCCCATCCCCTCCCCCTGACAATGAGAACGAACCCTGAGCCCAGCTCTCCATAGTATCGTCCCTTTAAGGAATCCCTAAATCCAGACACCCCTCTCCTCCCCCACCTGAGAACCAATTAGGGTTCCCGAATTCAAGTAGAGGCTTTTGTGTGTCACGTGTTTAGGGAACAAAGCCCTCTCCGGCAGGAATAAAAGCTTCTATTCAGGAGCCAGTTTGTTCTCATTCTAATCGTTTCCACTTGAGCCTAGCCTCCTTCGCGGGTTCCCAGGGCCGCCCAGCTCGGCCTCACCTTCCCGCCTCAGCACCCCGCATTAGAGCCCTACCCAGAAGCAGGTGGCCACAGACCCAGGGCTCGGCCCATGTTTTCTTCCTGAAAGATCATATGATGCCAGCCAGCTCTGAGTTGGGCCTAGTGCTCGGTGCTTCGTATGTTTCATTCTGTAGGACTGACACTCTCTCCAATGCAGCAGAGGAAACTGAGGCGCAGAGCGGGTAGGGAACTTGCCTGAGGTCACACAGCTAGTAAGAGGGGAAGTCTAGGCTCTCTAGCATTCTGCTTCAGGACCCTCAGCTGGTCCTAGAGTAGCAGAGTGAGGGAGAAGAGAGCTGTCATTTTTACAAAGCATCTGGGGCCAGGCACCTGCTGAATATTAGCAACTCCTCACAATGCCATGTGAAGAAGCAACAATGGAGGTCAAAGTCACAGAGGAGTCTGTGGCAAGAGGGGAGTTGGAATTCAGGACTCCGAGGATGAAGAGGCGGGGAGGGTATGGGACTTTCATACAATGGAACCATTAAGAAAAATGTATTGAGGGGCGCCTGGGTGGCTCAGTCGGTTAAGCATAAGCATCTGACTTCAGCTCAGGTCATGATCTCGTGGTTGGTGGGTTCGAGCCCCACGTCAGGCTCTGTGCTGACAGCTCAGAGCCCGGAGCCTGTTTCAGATTCTGTGTCTCCCTCTCCCTCTGCCCCTCCCCCACTCAGTCTGACTGTTTCTCAAAAACAAATAAACATTAAAAAAATTTTTAAAAAGGAAAATGTATTGATATGGAACGGTCATTGATATATTGCCAAGAGGAAAAAGGCAATATGCTGAGCATAACATAATCCCATTTGGGTAAAAGAGAAAGGAAATATCTGCACATAAATACACATATACACATATTGCACATTTCCATATGTATATAGAAAACATTTGAAGAAGAATACATACTAAATTGTAGTATCTGTGTTCATTGCCTTTGGGGAGTAGAAATGGGAAGTGGGACAGAAGTCACAGTACCATTCTGTGCTGTTTGAAAAAATATATATTTTTAAATCATGATTGTGTATTTCTTTCATGATCGTTTTTGTCTTAGCACTTTAAAGTGTATACAGTTCAGGGGCGCCTGGGTGGCTCAGTCGGTTGGGTGTCCGACTTTGGCTCAGGTCATGATCTCGTGGTCAGTGGGTTCCAGCCCCAAGTCGGGCTCTGTGCTGACGGCTTGGAGCCTGGAGCCTGCTTCAGATTCTCTCTTTCTCTCTGTCTCTCTCTGCTCCTCCCCCGCTCATGCTCTGTCTCTCTCAAAAATGAATAAACGTTAAAAAAAATTTAAAGTGTATGTTTCAGTTGCATTTAGTACATTTATAATGTGCAGCCATCATGTTCATCTGGTCCCCAAACATTTTCATCACCCCAAAGTCAAAACCCATATCCCAGTAAGTAGTCACCTCCCCCCCCATTCCTCCCTCTCTCAGCCTTTGACAACCACTGCTTTCTGTCTCTATGGATTTACCTATTCTGGATATTTCATATAAATGCAATCATAAAATATGTGACCTTTTGTGTCTGGCTTTTTTTCACTTAAAATAATGTTTTTGAGGTTCATGCATGCTGTAGCAGGTGTCAGCACTCCATTCCTTTTTTCTGGCTGAATTATATTCCATTGTATAGATATGCCACGTTTCATTTATCTATTCATCTATCAGTTGATGGACACTGGGCTGTTTCGGTCTTGTGGAGATCGTGAACAGTGCAGCTATGGTCACTCATGTACAAGTTTTTGTTTGAGTACCTGTTTTCAATTCTTTTAGGTATATGGCTGGGAGATGGGTCACAGATAATTCCACGTGTAACTTTTTGAGGAACCCCCAAAGTGTTTTCCACGGTGCCACACCAGTTTACATACCCACCAGTGATGTACAGAAGGTTTCAATTTCTCCACATTCTTGCCAACTTTTGTAATTTTCCTTAATTAAAAAAAATGATTATAGCCCAGGGTGCCTAGGTGGCTCGGTCAGTGAAGCGACTGACTCTTGATTTTGGCTCAGGTCATCATCTCACGGTTCTTGAGTTCGAGCCCCACATTGGGCTCTGAACTCACAGCTCAGAGTCTGCTTCAGATCCTCTGTCTCCCTCTCTCTGCCCCTCCCTTCCCCCCCTCAAATATAAATAAATGTTAAAAAAATGCTCAGCACGGAGCCTGACACGGGGCTTGACGCCATGATCCTTGGATCATGACCTGAGCCAAAACCAAGAGTCAGATGCTCAACCAAGGGTGCCCATCTTTTTTTTTTTAATTTTATTTTAAGATTTTATTTATTTATTTAAAATATTTTGTTATTATTTTTTAAAGTTTATTTATTTATTTTTAAGTAATCTCTATCCCTAACACGAGGTTCAACCTCATGACACAGACATACTTTTCTGACTGAGCCAGTCAGGCGCCCCAAGATTTTTAAAATTTTTAATGTAATCTCTATATCCCATTATTTCCTTTTTTTAAATTTAAGAATAATTGACAGAATATTGTATCCGTTTCAGGTGCACAGCTCAGTGATTCAATATGTATATGCATATAAAATGGCCATCACAATAAGTCTTGTTACCCTCTGTCACCACACAAAATTATTACAGGGGCACCTGGCTGGCTCAGCTAGTGGAGCATGTGACTCTTGATCTCATGGTTGTGAGTTTAAGCCCCATGTTGGGTGTAGGGATTACTTAAAAATAAAACATTAAAAGAAAAATGAAGTTGTTACAATATCTGTTATATTCCCAATGCTGTGCATTATACCCCATGTCTTATTTCTTTTATAATTGGAAGATTGTACCTCTTAATCCCCTTCATTCATTTTGTCCATCCCCCTCTTCCTCAGGCAACCATCAGTTTATTTTGGGCAACTTTTCATTTGCTTATTGGCCACTTGTGTATCGTCTTTGGAGAAATATCTAACAATTCTTTTGCTCATTTTATTTATTTTTTAAGTTCATTTATTTATTTAAGTAATCGCTACATCCAATGTGGGGCTCGAACTCAGGACCCCGAGATCAAGAGTCGCATGTTCTTCTGACTGAGCCAGCCAGGCGCCCCTCTTTTGCTTATTTTAAAGTGGGTTGTTTGTTGGGGCGCCTGTGTCTGGCTCAGTGAGTAGAGCATGCGACTCCATCCCAGGTGGTTGAGTTCAAGCCCCACGTTGGGTGTGGAGCCTACTTTAAATAAGTAAATAAATAAATAAGGCACCTGGGTGGCACAGTTGGTTAGACATCTGACTCTTGATCTCGGCTTGGGTCATGATCTCATGGTTCGTGAGTTCGAGCCCTATATCGGGCTCTGCGCTGACAGTATGGAGCCTGCTTGGGATTCTGTCTCTCCTTCTCTCTGAACCTCCCTCACTTGTGTTCTCTCTTTCCCTCCAAGTAAATAAATAAACTTAAAATTAAAATAATAAATAAATAAATAAAATGGGTTGTTTGACTTTTTTAAAGTTGAGTTGTAAGAGTTCTTTGTATATATGCTGGATACTAGCCCTTTATCAGATATACAATTTGCAAATATTTCTTCCCATCCTGTAGGTTGTCTTTTCACTTTCTTCATTGTGTCCTTTGATGCACAAAAGTGTTTAGCTTTTTAAAAATGTTTATTTATTATCTTGAGAGAGAGAAAGTGGGGGAGGGGCAGAGAGGGGGGGTGGGGAGAGAGAGAATCCCAAGCAGGCTCTGTGCTGTCAGCTCAGAGCCCGATGCAGGGCTCAGTCTCATGAATGGTGAGGCCATGACCTGAGTCGAAATCAAGAGGCAGATGTTTAACTGAGCCACCCAGGCACCCCAAAAGGGTTTAAGTTTGATGAGGTTAGATTTTGCTTCTGTTGCTTCTGCTTTGGGGACATAACTAAGAATCCACTCCTAAACCTAAGGTCATGAAGATTTACCCCTATGTTTTCTGCTAACAGTTTTATAGTTTTAGGCCTTTAGTCCATTCTGTGTTAATTTTTTTTTCTGCGTTAAGTTTTGAATATGGTGTGAAGTAGGGCCTAAGTCATTCATTTACATGCAGATATTATTCTATAATTATTTTAACCCTAGTCTTTACTGTCTTAACCAATGACTTCCAAATTTTTGTGATCTGGCATTCCTAACAGGAAACAATCTTTGAGCCCATATTGCTAATATATGTAGATTTACCTATTCATATATATAGGTGTACAATTATGCTGTTATAATAGCTATATTTTAAAATATACACAAAAGAATTTAAAAATTTTTTGGGGCGCCTGGGTGGCTCAGTTGGTTAAGCGGCCGACTTCGGCTCAGGTCATGATCTCGCGGTCTGTGAGTTCGAGCACCGCGTCAGGCTCTGTGCTGACAGCGCAGAGCCTGGAGCCTGTTTCGGATTCTGTGTCTCCCTCTCTCTGACCCTCCCCTGTGCATGCTCTGTCTCTCCCTGTCTCAAAAATAAATAGAACGTTAAAAAAAAATTAAAAAAACATTTTTTTAAAATGTTTATTTATTAGAGAGAGAGAGAGAGAGAGAGACAGAGTGCAAGCAGGGGAGTGTCAGAGAGAGAGGAAGACACAGAATCCGAAACAGGCTCCAGGCTCTGGGCTGTCAACACACAGCCCGATGCGGAGCTCAAACTCAGGGATCATGAGATCATGACCTGAGCTGAAGTCAGACACTTAACTGACTGAACCACCCCAAGGTCCCTCACAAAAGAAATTTTTAGAAGGATGAAATAGAAAAAAATACATCTAGAAGGCCTGGTCTTTTCTTGGTGGATCATTTAGAGTGCTCCCAAGGCTCTCAACCTTCTCTGGCACCTGCTGGTCCTGATGACAGAGAGAGGTCAGCTGTCCTTCTAAAAGGGACACCCAGAACCGCTGTGTTGTGGTATGGGAATGAACCTTCCAGAATGGATCTGTCTTCCCTCTTCTGGGTCCCAAATCTGGTAACAGAAGGACAAGTGTGGGAACCCTGGCTCTATTTCCTAGTTGTGTAACCTCAAGAGAGCAGCTCTGTCTTCCTGAGCCTCAGGTAATAGTCCTTACTTCATAGCATCGCTGTGAGGGCTTTGTGAGCACATATGAAGAATGCAGGGTTGGGGCGGGGCAGTGGCTCAGTCGGTTAAGCATCTGACTCTTGGTTTCAGCTCAGGTCATGATCTCATGGTTGGTGGGTTCGAGCCCCATATCGGGCTCTGAACTGATAGGGTGGAGCCTGCTCGGGGTTCTCTCTTTCTCTCCCTCTCTTTATCTGCCCCTCCCTCGCTCACATGCTCTCTCTCTCAAAATAAATAAATAAGCTTAAAAAAAAAAAAAAAGAATGCAGGGTCTGGCACCTGGTTACCTCTCAGTTAATAATCACAGTGATTATTATTGACTATATCAAGGAGCCAGATCCTGACAGACCTGATTCTCTTCTGCTAGCTAAAGAGTTCAAGACAGGAGCCTCTCACAGGAGGAAGTGAAGGAAGACACAGAAGAGGGAAGCAGGGATAATGACTTGGCCCTGCTCTCTGGGAGGCAGTGTGGCCTGGTTGGGTGAGTCATACCTGGAAAGAAGATGCCTGGGTTGAAGCCCTGTTCTTCCTCTTACCAGTCATGTGACCTTGGCCAAGGTGGTGACCTTTCTCTGAACCTCAGTGTCCTCATCTGTAAAAATAGAGGTGATAATAATTATACATCCATCATAGAGTTATCTGAGTATATGAAATAGCATGTGAGGTGGCTCAGTCAGTTAAGTGTCTAACTCTGGCTCTAGTCATGATCTCGAGATTTGTGAGTTCGAGCCCTGCATCAGGCTCCACCCTGATGGTGCAGAGCCTTCCTGGGATTCTCTCTCTCTACCTCTCTCTCTGCCCCTCCCCTGCTTGTGCTCTCTGTCTCTCAAAATAAATAAATAAACTTAAAAAAAAATAGCATGTGAAAGTGCTTGTTCTGCAGTAAGTGTTCGATAAACTACAGTAGTTATTATTACAGTAGTCTCCCCCACCATTATCCCCAGGGGATGTGTTCCAAGAACCCCAGTGGATGCTGGAAACTGCTGATAGTACCAAACCCTAAACATACTGTGTTTTTCCTATATGTACATACCTGTGACAAAGTTTAATTTATAAATTAGGCACAGTGAGAGATTAACAACAATAACTAATAATAAAATGGAACAATTATAACAATACACTGAAATAAAAGTTATGTGAACATGGTCTCTCTGTCTCTCAAAATGTTGTACTGTATTTTTTTTTTTTGAAGTTTATTTATTTTGAGAGAGAGGGGGAGAGAGAGAATACCAAGCAGGCTCCACATTGTCAGCACAGAGCCCAGTGCAGGGCTTGAACCCACAAACTGTGAGATCATAACATAAAAAAAAAAGTACCTAACTCAGTTTGGTGTGTGTGTTGGGGGGGACTAAATGAGTCAATTAATGTAAATTGTTCAGCAAAATACATGGCACACCATAAGCATGTGATAAATGGTAATTATCGCTCCTACTCTTACTGTAATTGTTGTTGTTCTATTATGTCAGATAGAGAGATGTGGACCTGCGGACGGTATATTAGACTCAAGTCCCAGGTAAAGCACTTAGCTATATGCATTGAACATAACAGTCATTTAGTAAATATTGAATGAATGAATGAATGAATGTACCTTTCTCTTTCATCCTTCCTTCCTTCCTTTCTCTCTCTTCTTTCTTTCTTTCTTTCTTTCTTTCTTTCTTTCTTTCTTTCTTTCTTTCTTTCAAGTATGCTTCACGCCCAGTGAAAACCCAGTGCAAAACCCAGTGTGGGGTTTGAACGCATGACCCCCAGATCAAGACCTGAGCTGAGATCAAGAGTTGGCTGCTAAACCAACTCAGCTACCCAGGCGCCCCTCTGTTTCCATTTCTGATGAAAGAATTCCACCCTTCCTCAGTCAACCAACACTGACTGAGCCTTAATGTAGACCCAGCACCATGCTGGACAGTAGAGTAAGGGCAATAGTTGGGCAGATGGGAAATACACAATTCACCCACCACAGGTGCCCACTGGCTCTCTTTTGGGGAGTACCAACTCCTCTATTTCTGCCTTCCTGATCCAGCTCACATGCCAGGCTTCCCATTCCTCTCCACCCTGCTGTACACCCTCCCTCCCTTGTGCCTCCAAAGCTCTCTTAAGTTCCTCGTATTTTGCTTGATATAATTTGTCCCTTTAGATTGGCAGCAAGTCTCATTCAGGAATGTTTGTTTTTATCTATCTATCTAGCTATCTATCTATCTAAACTCTACACCCAACATGGGGCCCACACTCATGACCCAGAGATCAAGTCTCATGTCCAACCAACTGAGCCAGCCAGGTGCCCCAGGGATGTTTAGATACCTCTAAAATAATGGGGCATGTGGCTAGCTCAGTTGGAGGAGCGTGTGAATCTTGATCTTGGGATCATGAGATCGAGCCCCATGTGGGGTATAGAGATTACGTAAATAAATAAAACTTTAAAAAATACCTCTAAAGTAAGTGACATGGTAGAAAAGGCATATATATATATATATATATATATATATATATAATGATATACATATATATAATATGATATATTATATATATAATATGATATATTATATTACAAATATAAATATTATATATATATATATATATATATTTAAGAGAGAGAGCACACAAATAGGGGATGGGAGCAAAAGGAGAGAGAGAGAGAATTCCAAGCAGGCTCCATGCTCAGTGCAGTTCCCGACTTGGGACTCGATCTCACAGTCGTGAGATCATGACCTGAGCTGAAGTCGGATGCTTAACTGACTGAACCACCCAGGCACCCTGGACAAGGCATATTTAATTCATTCAGTGGAAGTGAAGATGCAAAGATGGACCAAGTACTAGCGGTGTGACCTTGGGCAAGATACCTCTATCTGATCTCTATCTGTAGAGTAAGAAAGGGACATCAGAGGCTCTCCATAGCAGCTGTTCTCAACCTTTTGGAAATGGAACACTCCTGATGAATGGCATTCTCATGTGACGCACGCTTCCATGGGCATTCAGATAAGAATGCCTGAAGCTCCATGTAACCCACCTCTTCCTCTCTCCCTCAAGAGAACATGTCCGAAGGCCAGGGAGCAAGGGTGACATTATTTATACACATAATCTTGAGTCCACTCTTCTTCATCTGTTTATTTCTTTTCCTTCTTCATTTACTTATTTATCTGTCATAAAGCAAGTAAAACGTTTTCAGCCTTCAGTAGAGGAAGTGGTTAAAAATACCAGACCAGGGACGCCTGGGTGGCTCAGTCGGTTAAGCGTCCGACTTCGGCTCAGGTCACGATCTCGCGGTCCGTGAGTTCGAGCCCCGCGTCAGGCTCTGTGCTGACAGCTCAGAGCCTGGAGCCTGTTTCAGATTCTGTGTCTCCCTCTCTCTCTGCCCCTCCCCCGTTCATGCTCTGTCTCTCTCTGTCTCAAACATAAACGTTAAAAAAAAAAAAAATTTTTTTTTAAAAAAATACCAGACCAGAAGCCAGGGAGACCTATGTTGAAATCCCCTCTTTGCTACTTCTGAGTGGAGTGGGCAAGTTACTGAGCCTCAGTTTCCTGGTCTGCAAAATGGGAGGATTTTAACGAGAACCAGCCTCGGGGGTTGTGGAGAGGATTAAATGAGATCATGCAGGAAAGTTCTTAGCACCATCCTGAGTATTTGGCACTGGCTCAGTAAAGTTGTCAGTATCTACTTCTGTTATTAGTTACAAGTTACATGTAACACACTAGAAAATAAGAATATGATACTGAACACTGAACACTAAGCTCTTAAAAAAATTTTTTTTAATGTTTACTTATTTTTGAGGGAGAGAGAGACAGAGTGTGAGCAGAGAGGGGCAGAGAGAGAGACACACACAGAATCCAAAGCAGGCTCCAGGCTCTGAGCTGTCAGCACAGACCCCAACATGGGGCTCGAACCCAAGAGCCAAGAGAGATCATGACCTGAGCCGAAATCAGACACCCCAGGCACCCCACTAAGCTCTTGATTAGATTCAACAAACTGATCTTTTGTGGTTTTCTAACCCACTGGTGGTGGAGATCCTGAGTGCTGGTGGATTTCCCTGCTAAGATTAGAATCAGATTTATGTATGTAGCACTTTCTTTCTTTGCCTGTTCACTCTACCTCCACTCTCTCATTTTAGCACCGCTTTTATTATTATTATTATTATTATTATTAATTATTTTAAGTAAGCTCTACGCTCAACGTGGGCCTTGAACTCACGACCTGGAGGTCAAGAGCTGCATGTTCTACTGATTGGGCCAGCCAGGAGTCTCGATGTTAGCCCCCTTTAAAGTTTTTAAAATTTAAATAAATAAATAAATAAAGTTAAAAATGTTGTCTTTTGGGGCGCCTGGGTGGCGCAGTTGGTTAAGCGTCCGACTTCAGCCAGGTCATGATCTCGCGGTCCGTGAGTTTGAGCCCCACGTCAGGCTCTGGGCTGATGGCTCGGAGCCTGGAGCCTGTTTCCGATTCTGTGTCTCCCTCTCTCTCTGACCCTCCCCCGTTCATGCTCTGTCTCTCTCTGTCCCAAAAATAAATAAAAAACGTTGAAAAAAAAAATTTAAAAAAAATGTTGTTTTTTTAGTAAAGTATCATTCTCTCTTTTATTGACCTATTATTTACACAAAGTAAAACACACAAATTTTAAGTGTATAATTTGATACATTTTTTTAAATTTAATACAATTTTAAAAATATTTTTTTAAGTTTATTTATTTATTTAGAGAGAGACAGAGACAGTGTGAGTGGAGGAGGGGCAGAGAGAGAGGCAGAAAGAGAGAAGCCCTATTAGGCCCCGCGCTGTCGGCACAGAGCCCCATGTGGAGCTCGAACCCATGAGACTGTGAGATCATGACCTGAGCTGAAACCAAGAGGCAGACGCTTAACCGACTGAGCCACCCAGGCGCCCCTTGATGCATTTTTATATATAACCACAACCCAGATTAGGATACATTTAGCACATGTGGCTACTCAGCACTTAAAATGCAGCTGGTTTTACCTAAGAAGTACCATAAGCACAAAATATACACTGGATATAGAAGAATATAAAAAATGAATGTAAAATATATAATTAATAATTTTATATTAATTGCATGCAGAAATGTAATGCTTTGAATATATTATAAAGTTATAATTTATATATGTTATGTAATTATAGATATAATATAGTTTATAATTTATATATAATGTTTCCTTTTACTTTTTTATTTTTTCAAGATTTGGTTTTTTTTTTTTTTTTTTGATGTTTATTTTTGAGAGAGCAAGAGAGGACAAGAGCAAGCGGGGAGGGGCAGAGAGAGGGAAACAGAGGATCGCTCACGCAGAGCCCAAGACGGGGCTCAAACCCATGAACCATGAGATCATGACCTGAGCCGAAATCAAGAGACGGACGCTTAACTGACTGAGCTATCCAGGCACCCTTCCTTCTACTTTTCTAAATGCGGCTACTCGAAAATTTAAAATTATGTATGTGGTTCACAGCTGTGAATTGCATCTTATTTCTATTGGACAACACTGGTATAGAACATTTTCATCCTCCAGAAAATTCTTACTTCCCAGTCTGTATCTGTTCCCTTTCCCCCAAAGATAAACAGTATTCTGACTTCTCTCCCCATAGATTAGTTTTGCCTGTTCTAGAACTTTATGGGGATGGAATCATACAGTATGTTTTTTGTGTGTGTGTAGCTTTTGGTTAACACAATGTTTTTAAAATTCATCCATGTCCCATTTGTTTGTTCCTTCTAATTTTTGCATAGTATTCCATTGTATGAATATTTTATGTTTTATTCCTTTCCAATTGACGGACATTTGGATTGTTTCCAATTTCTGACTATCATGACTAATGTTGCTATGACTGTTCTTGAAAAAAATCTTTAAATAGTCTCTTTCAACTTATTTTTACTATGTCTTTTTATTGTTTAAATAAATCCACACTCAAAGAAAAAAAATCCATACACATAGCAATATACATTACACACCACCCTCTTGTTAATGATTTGATGTTAATGGTTTATGGTTTGATGTAAATCCTTTCAGACCTTCTCCTCCACATTTAGAATCATGTATTATCACCATTAATAAAATCGTCATTTTGGTGGTTCCTCTCTTGGCTATGGCTGCATAGCTCTTGATCTTTGCGTTCTTGGTCTAAAGTTCATAGAAGACCCAAACTGGAAAAGAGGTAGGAGTAGTTTAGGGAAGGCAATATATGGTGCTCCTTCCAGGATTCCCTGATTACCTGTATCCATGGCAGACATCGCTAATCAATCACAGCTTTCTATCTTTGCTCAGCCCCAGCCACTACTAATCAATAGAAAAACTGAAACCAATTTCCCATCTCTGAAATAATCTGGCCACCTTCCATTTTGCTGATGAATAAAGAAGGTAGGGCTTAGAAAGGGGAAGAATCTGCTTCAAGGTCAGAAATGGGGCCCCAGCCTCCTACTCCTTGTCTAATATTTTTTTCTACTACACTCATGGATTCCCAAAACGATTTCCCTGGGATCCTGAAAACCCAGTCTCTAGAGAGAGGACATTTTGTTCCCCAGACAGGGCTCATAAGTGGAACCTTCCTTTAGCTTGCCCCTCACCTTTTTTTTTTTTTTTTTTAATTTTTTTTCAACGTTTTTTATTTATTTTTGGGACAGAGAGAGACAGAGCATGAACGGGGGAGGGTCAGAGAGAGAGGGAGACACAGAATCGGAAACAGGCTCCAGGCTCCGAGCCATCAGCCCAGAGCCTGACGCGGGGCTCGAACTCAGCCCAGAGCCTGACGCGGGGCTCGAACTCACGGACCGCGAGATCGTGACCTGGCTGAAGTCGGACGCTCAACCGACTGCGCCACCCAGGCGCCCCTCACCTTTTTGCCCTGAATGTAATCAGAAACCCCTGCCAACAGACTGGCATCCCCTCCCCCACAGTCACCACTGACAGACCTGTGGTTTCTGTTCTCCAGGTCTGCAGTTTAGTTTCCCAAAATAAATATTTAAAAAAACAAAAAATAAAGGAGGCATGCTCTTAGCATCTTTGTCTTCAGATGTGGAATTATTAACTGACCAGACTAAATCAAATAGTTAATTACAGCAGAGAGGCGACTTCAGATGCTGAAACCATAAAACTCCAAAAGCATCCCTCTTTCACCAACACATCAAACCGACTCTGGCTGTCATTGGAAGCGACAGTGAGAAAGTGGGAGAGTCAGCAGGTCTGGACAGACTGTGGGTGTTCTCAGCTGGGCGAGCAGAATAGTTTATTTAATTCCCTGCCTGGGCAAGGGGGGAAAAGTCAGAGGGAAAAATGAGACAGAATGTAACATAATGTTTGAGTTAGGTAGAGCTGAGTTCTTAAGACTGGCCCCTCACACTTGCTAGCTGCATGACCTTGGGCATGTCACTTCATGACTCTGAGTCTCAATTTTTTCACCTATAAAACAAGCATATTAATAGAACTTACTATATTGGATTATGGCACTGATTAAAATGACATGGTTAAGGGGCGCCTGAGTGGCTTAGTCGGTTAGGTGTCTGACTTCCGCTCAGGTCATGATCTCACAGTTTGTGGGTTCGAGCCCCGTGTCAGGCTCTGAAGCCTGCTTCAGATTCTGTGTCTCCCTCTTTCTCTGCACTTTCTCTGCACTCCCTCTCCTGCTTGCACTCTGTCTCTCAAAAATGAATAAATATTAAAAAAAATTTTTTTAATGACGTGGTTAAAAAGATGTATGTAAAATCCTTGTGACTGTATGTCTCTAGATTGTAAGCTCTGTGAGAGTGGGGGTAGCTGTCTGTCTCCTTCACCATCTCACCCTCCACCCCTAGCACAGTGACTAGTTCTAGGCAAGCACTTAATAAGCAACTATTAAGCCCTGGTTGTAAGGTGTGGTCTTGAGAAGGGGATGGTGGTAGAAGAGATTGCAAAAAGGCATAGTACAGAGGCCCTGCCCCCAAGTAGCTTCCATTCCAGCATAACAGACTGTCCAGAAGCATTTATAATAGTAAGTGGATTGTTATGCACTGAATAGGTAGATAATACAATGTAATGGTGCATCGTGGAGATTCTGACATCAGACTTGAGTTCAAGTCTTAGCTCTCCCGCTTGCCACCATTCTGATCCTTATTGGCATGTTTACCTCTCAATGCTTCTGTTTCTGGATTTGTAAAATAAGGGCCCACTTTATAGGGTTGTTGTAAAGATGAAGGAGTTTCCTGAAGTGCTCAGTACAATGCCCAGAACACAATAACTGCTCAACAAATCTTAACTATTACTTTTCCCATTTACTATGTGACTTTGGAAAAATCCCTTAACTTCTTTAAGACTTGTTTTCCTGGTCAGTAAAATAAAAATATAGTAGTTCTTACCTTGAAGAATTGATGGGAATATGAAATGGGAAAATCCCTGAAATGTGCTTAGCATGGTGTCTGGTATATAGAAAGTACTTAAGGATTTCTAGACGATGATGATGAAGAGGATGATGATGATGATGATAAAAACAAGGTGCTAGTGGAGAAAAGAGTAGGTTCATTTTTTTTAATTTTTGAGAGAGAGAGAGAGAGCACGAGTGGGGGAGGGCAGAAAGAGAGGGAGACACAGAATCCAAAACAGGCTCCAGGCTCTGAGCTGTCAGCACAGAGCCCAACATGGGGCTCGAACTCATGAACTGTGAGATCATGACCTGAGCCGTAGTCGGGTGCTTAACCGACTGAGCCACCCAGGTGCCCCAAGAGTAAATTCATTTTGATGGATAGGCACTAGGATAAGAGAAAGGTTTGTAATAAATGACTTTGGAGGTAACAATTTTATTGAGATATAATTAATTAAAATACAACTTACCTATTTAAAGAATACATTTCTTTAAAAAAAAATTTTTAACACTTATTTATTTTTGAGAGGCAGAGAGAGACAGAGCCCGATGCGGGGCTCGAACCCATGAACTATAAGATCATGACCTGAGCCGAAGTCGGATGCTTAACCGACTGAGCCACCCAGGCTTCCTAAAGTATATATTTCAATGTTTTTGGCATATTCACAGAATTGTGCAACTACCACCATAATCAATTTTAGAATATTTTCATCACTTCAAATAGGAAACTATATCCATTAATAGTAACTCACTATTTTCCCCTACATCTCCCCAGAGCCCCCACCCCCAAGCTCTGGGCAATCACCAGTTTACTTCCCATTTCTGTGGATTTGCCTATTGTAGACATCTCATGTAAAAGGAACCACACGATTTGTGAACTTTTGTTTCTGGCTTCCTTCACTTGGCATAATGTGTTCAAGTTTCCTCTATGTTGTAGCATGGATCAGTACCGCATTCTTTCCCATGGCTGAGTAATATTCCATTGTGTAGAGTTGATAGACATTTGGGTTGTTTCCACTTTTTTGCCTATTATAAATAACTCTGCTGTGAACTTTCATGTACAAGATATGCATGGATACTGTTTCCATTTCTTTGGGGGTACATACCTAGGAGTGGAATTGCTGGATTATATGGCAAGTCTATGTTTAACTGTTTGAGGATCTTTTCCAGACTGTTTTCATAGTCCTGTACCATTTTACATTCCCACCAGCAATTTACAAAGGTTCCAATTTCTCCACATCCTTGCCAACACTTGTTATTATCTATCATTTTGATTATAGCCATCCCAGTGATTGTGTGGTGGTATCTCATTGTAGCTTTGATTTGCACTTCCCTGATGGCTAATGACGTTGAGCATCTTTTCAAATGCTTATCGGCAATTCATATATCTTCTTTGGAGCTATGTCCTTTCAGATCCTTTGCCCATTTTTAATTTACTTATTTATTTATTTTTAATCATTTTTGGGTTGTATGGCTTCTTGGTATATTCTAGATAATAAGTCCTTATCGAATATCTGATTTACAAAATTTCTTTTATTCTGTGTATTGTTTTTCCACTTCTTAAATTTATTTTTTAAGTTTGTTTGTTTGTTTGTTTATAGCACATGGGAGGGGCTGAGAAATCAGGAGAGAGAATCCCAAGCAGTCTCCCCACTGTCAGCATGGAGCTGGAGCCCGATGAGGGGCTGGAACTTATAAACCCGTGAGATCACGATCTGTGCCAAAACCAAGAGTCGGATGCTTTACTGACTGAGCCACCCAGGCACCCCTGTTTTTCCACTTTTTTGGCAATGTTCTTTGAAGCACAAAAGTTGTGTTTTTTTTTAATGTTATTTGTTTTTGAGAGAGAGAGAGCACAAGTGAGGGAGAGGCAGGGAGAGGGGGACAAAGGATCCGAAGTGGGCTCTTCACTGACAGCAGCCCCAATTTGGGGCTCAAACTCATAAACCCCAAGATCATGACCTGAGCTGAAGTCAAGTGCTCAACTGACTGAGCCACCCATGTGCCCTTGAAGCACAAATGTTTTTAAATTTAATGATGTCTGATTGATTTTTTAAATATAATTTCAGATCTTACATTGAGGTCTTTGGTTAACTTTGAGTTGATTCTTGTATATGGTGTGAGGTAGAGGTACAATTTAATTCTTTTGCATGTGGACATCAGGTTGTCCAGCATCATTTCTTAAAGTGGCTGTTTTTTCCTATTGAATTATGTTGGTATCCTGATTTAAAAAAATCAGTTGATTATAAATGTGAGGGTTTATTTCTGGACTCTCAATTCTATTCTATTCTATATGTGTATCATTATGCTAGTACCACACTATCTTGAAGGTAACTGAATTTAAGCTGGGCCAAATTAACTGGATCTGAAATGTACAGTCACAGAGCTTCCTTATCTTTTCCTAGTGCTATAGAATTTTTAAGGTGCTTTCATACACATGATCTCACCCAAATCTTGCAGCAACTCAGAGAGTGTGGAAGCTCAGAAGGCTGAGTGGCATATCACTACCAGAAACAGTGGCAGTTCCAGGACCAAGTGACCAAGTGTTCTCATTACCCTGCCCCATCACCTCCTGGGTAAGTCCAGAAATTTGGGAGATGGAAAAAAGCATAGAGAAAAATTAGAGCAAAAATGATAGGAAGGGTGCAAAACAAACTGATTATAAATCTTGGGCTCATGATCAGCTTATGATAAAATTTCCCTTCTCCTGTATGGACAAGAAATGGAATGTTCTGGGTAACCCAGGGTTTTGCTTTGGTCTTTGCTTTTTCAAAGAATGAAAACACAGTGAAATACTCTCAACATTAAAACCTCATGCACTGTAATTTGATCTTTAATTTTGTTGTTGTCATGTTAAAAGACTCTTCAATCTGTTTTAGAGCAATGTTTCTTCAAGAGCGGTCTGAAGAAAAACCTCAGCTATCAGCATCATCTGATCTCTACCAGATGCATTTTAAAAATGCATTTTTCAGAACTCCTATCCACCCTGTGTCCACTGAAAATCACTGGGTGATCTTTTACGCACATTAGGGTTTGGGACCTGCTGTTTTAAAGCAATGAAAGTCAAATTGTGAATATCAATTACTGTCGCACTCAAGAGATGCAGACATTTTGCTTAAATGAGAGTTCTGGATCTTACAGGAGATTAATGTACCTTATTTCTTTCAAGTCTTTGCTAAAACATCACCCCTCCCTATTTACTGATTTTAAATTGTTTATCACCCTCTTCTTCACACCTCCTGCTCTTCTTATCCCCTTTCCTTCTCCACAGCACTTACCAACATCTGACATATTATCTATCATCTGTCTATTATCTATCTATCTATCTATCTATCTATCATCTATCATCTATCTACCTATTATCTGACTCTTGTCTCTAGAAAGAATGTTTCACAAAGGTAGTGGTAGGAATATAGCACTCAAGACAATGTCAGGCAGGTAGCAGGTGTTCAATAAATATTTGTAGAATAAGTGAATGTGCCAAGTTGCATCTTAGTGCTTGGGCATAATGTCATGTGTCCCTTGGCTTTCTGGAAAGGTGGTTTTTTTTTTTTTTTTTTTTTTTTTTAACTAGAAAGCAAATTATTCTTTCATTCTTTGAGTGATGCGTAGTAGTGGAGAGAAAAAGCTGGAACAGCATCCTCTAATCTCCTAATTCTGGAGTCTGGGCCAGTTGCTCTAAAGATCATTTTTCCTTAATACCACTGAGATCCTCAATTTACTACAAGGATCATGCATTTACAGCTGCATTGTCCTGTGAGGGCTACCCCTACTGTGAACAAAGTGGACGGAAGCAGCGAGGCTGAGATGAACCTGCGGTAGGAGGAGACTTCTGTAAGTCCACCCCACACGTTCCAGTGCCTCAAACCAGGTAGTGACAAGTACATACTGCCTCCTTTGAGGACCTGAAGGAGGGCACTAATAAGTGGATCCTATCTCAATGTACTACTTACGGAGGCTTGGCTGGCTCTAAATAAATGACCCTTTCCTATTTCCTACCCCGCTCCCCAAGCCACCTGTCCAACAGCATCAGCACACAAATCAATTCTCACTTGGGCTCCTTCCCTCGCCCTGCACCTCCCCATTGGCCCCATTTTACACACAAGGAACCGAAGTTTAGACTAGGCATAGCCAGTTCCCTGACACCGGATTTTCCACCTGCTGACCTTCATCTGTGTCCCTCTCAGAACACACCAGATAGTCCAATTTGGATTGAGATGGTGAGAAAAACCTGTGTGAGCTGCTCCCTTACCCCCCCCCCCAGTCCAGGGGATGCTGAGAAACTGTGGGGTGAGTAGGACAATAAAAAACAGGAAAAAGCAAGTTTGTTTCTAGTGTTATGCGCCCAGGGTGGCAGGATATACCTGCTGAGTGTTCCCAGAAGGTCCCCAAGGAAACCATTAACTTGAGTCTCTCACGTTCTTATACGCGCGGTGGTTGGGGTGGGCGGGAGGGAAGGTGTACTGAGAGGAGGGGGATGGGCACCTTTTCAGAGGTCAAGGTTATGCCGCCCAGAACTGCTGCACACATTAATAAAATGTGGCGGACTGAAGGATGGATGTCAAGGTGAGCAGCACGGGGCTTGCCATCGAGTGTTGTCACTGGGTTATACGGGGTGGATTTAAGGTGGGGAAGGGGGCAGGACTGGGAGGTGAGTTGGGAGGGAGGGGCTAGTGTGGCACTGAGATCCCCAGCAGGGATGGGGATGTGGGGGGAGTGGCTGTCTTAGCCTCCAGCTTTGACCCTTTCTTGGCTGGTCTCAGCCAGGGAATTGAGAGGAGATGGATGTGGTGAGGTGGGGTTAGGGAGGGTGGCCCCTGGCTCCGCGGGTGATCTGGAATGGATGTTAGAGTTCCCTGGCTGGAGGGAGGTAGTTTTCGGGGAGGGTGAGGTGGCTCCCAGGAGCGTTAGGTGAAAGTGCGGGAGGGGATCTCAGAGACCCGGAGATGGAGGCGTAGGGAGGAGAAAGGAGAAGTGAAGGCGGTTGCCTGCATGGGGAGTAAATCTCAAACTGAGGCGGACTGAGAGAAGTAACTCCAAACGCAGTGGGTAGGCGGCTTAGGTTCTTCCAATCCGATGGGGTTGGGCTTAGAACTCTGCAAAAGAAGGGGGTCATTGGGAGGGGACGGTGCACAGCTGCGCCGGCGGCCTCCTAAACTGGAAACGGGAGGTTCTAAGCGGCACTGACCCTCTCCCCCAGCCTCGGTGGGGAGGGCCGGTGAGCGTCCGGACCCGGCTTTCCCGAATCCAGACGGAAGTCTGAGTAGGGCTGACAAGTGAGCCAGGAGTGAGAGAAACAGTGAAGACTCCTTACACTGGGGGTGCGGGTGGCAGGAAACAGAGAACCCGGGCTTGGGTCAGGGGGGTTCCTCAATAGACCACACAGAAAGGATGTGGGGGAGTCGAAGGGGACAGCAAGGGCTGAGAAGGGATTCGGGGAACTGATACGGTTGCCACTGGGGTGCTGATGGAGGATCCCCACGCAGGACGCGAGGCATTGAAAGGGGTCCCCAATTTGGATATAGAGGGTATGGGACACTGAGGGTGGACTGAGGGCCGCTGAGGGGGAGCCCTGAATCAGCCTCGGAGGAAACTGGGGGCCTTGGGGGCAGCTTCTCGTTCCCACTGGGGGGATGGAGGGCTTCTCACTAGCTGGAACACGAGGGGTGGGGGCACTGGGGCGATCTCCCTCCCAACCCAGGGATATTGGGGAGCTCTTAAATTCTGGATAGCGGGGACCTGAGAGGGAGGACTAGAGGGTCCCCGATCCGGAACCGAGCTACCTTGAAGGCACCGGGAAGCGCTTCATTCCGGGAGGGCGTTCCCACGGCCCGGCCCCGCGCTGGGCTGGGTGGGGGGTGCGGCCGCGCCCTGGTCCCGGCCCGCCTCGGGATTCGGGGTCTCTCGCGCCCTCGGGGACCCGGGAGCCCGGCGGGAGCGGGGTCCGGACGCCGCCGCCTCCGCGGGCGCGCGGGCGAGCGCGGGGCTTTATGCGCGCAGGGCGGCGGGGGGAGGAGCCGGCAGGTCGGCCCCCGGCGGGCCCTCCCCTCGGCCGTCCCCGCCCGCCCGCCCGAGCGGGGTCGGGGGAGGGGGCAGCATGGCCTGTCCGTCCGGCCCCCTTCGCCGCGCTCCTCATCTGCCCCGCGCCGAGCGCTGCCGCCGCCGCCGCCGCCGCCGCTCCGCTGCCCGCGCCGCCCGCGGCTCCCGATGGAGACTGACGCGCCCCAGCCCGGCCTCGCCTCCCCGGACTCGCCGCACGACCCCTGGTACGGCCCGGCCCGGCCCGCCCCGGCCTGCCCGGCCCGCGCCCGCCCCGGCCCCGCCAACATGGCCGATCCGGGTCGGGCCGGGCCTCCCCGGGGCCCGGGCCCGCGCCCCCTGCGCCCTGGCGCCCGGCGCTCACGCGGGCCCTTTGTGTCTCTCCTCCTCCCGCAGCAAGATGTTCATCGGGGGACTCAGTTGGCAGACTACGCAGGGTGAGCGAGCCCGGGAGCGCCAGCCGGCCAGGCAGGGCACCCTGGACCCCCCGGCGCCCCGGAACCGGACACCCCAGCCCGGCCCTGCGCCCTGCTGACCCCGGGCGCCCCCGCGCCCTCTTTCGCGCCCCGCCCGGGGACCCCAAGAGCGCAGGGCGATCGGCGTGCGCGCACGGCCCAGCGGGTGGAGGGGAGGAGATGAGGGGTTCAGGGGGCATCGGGGGGTGGGCTGGGCCCCCGGGACCCGCCGGCGGCAGCGCCAACTCCGCTCGCACCTGCGGCTCAAACTTTTGTGAGGCGGCTCCCGGAGCGGCGGGAACCCGGCCGGAGCCGTCCCCCCTCCAGCCCAGCTCGGCCCTCGTCTTCCTGGAGCCCCCGTGGGCGCCAGGAGGCTCCACGGGAGCCGGGTGAGGGCTTGGAGGTGGGGGGGGGGGCAGTGGAGAGCGCGCAGGCTGCTCGGCGCGGGGGCGGCCGGGCCGTCGCGGGGTCACCGGGGGCAAAGGACGGGGGAGGGGGGGAAGGGCGCGGGGCCCGAGCTGGTCCGAAGGCGGGTGTGTGGTTACAGAAGGGCTGCGCGAATACTTCGGCCAGTTCGGGGAGGTGAAGGAGTGTCTGGTGATGCGGGACCCTCTGACCAAGAGATCCAGGTGAGCCCCTCACCCCCTCCTCCTGCTCCCGGCTCGCCCCCCTCCACCGCCACTCACTGCCTTGTAACCATCTGCCTCTCCCTCACTACGGCGCGCAGGGGTTTCGGCTTCGTCACTTTCATGGACCAGGCGGGGGTGGATAAAGTGCTGGCGCAATCGCGGCACGAGCTCGACTCCAAAACAGTGAGTGGCCCTCAGGGCTTCGGGGGTCCTTTGGGAGAGGGAGGCCGCCGGAGGAGAGGGTCAGGTCTCTCCCCAGGGGACAGTTGGACGGGGTCCTTAAGGAAAGAGGGAGTTTTCTGAGTAGAAGGGCTGCCAAGCTCTGAAACTTTGTCACTGGAGTCGGGGGGCAGAGGGAGGAGAAAAACCCCAGGCCTGCGGTGAGATGCTACATCCCCCAGCCCCTCCCTGTACCTACTAATCTTGATGCCTCACAGAGCAGCTTGGGGTGGGGCTAGGTCCCTCCCCTAGCCCAAATTGGGTGAGTCAGGGTTGCAGTGACCCACCCCGTGGCTTCTCTGGACTCTAACTAGTATTTGGCTCCCCACCACCACCGATCCGAACCAATGGCAAAGCATCACTGAATCCCCCCTCCCTCTCCCCCCCACTCCTTTGGTCTATGAGCTCCCCGCTTTGTGTGGAAGACGTGAACCTGCTTTGCCCAGGAAGGGATTTATGAGGAGGGAACTGGCTTGCCTGGAAACAACCCTTCTGAGGGCTGGATTTGAGGAGAAGCTGCTTTTTTGGCATTCAAACTCCTAAAACATTTTACTGCTGTCCCACTGCTCCCCAGTGTCTTGGGCCCTCCAGGGGGCGCTGGCCCAGGCCCCTGCTCTAGGGGAGAAGGAAAAGGAGGAAGTCCGAGGAGGGGTTACTCTGTGATGGGGTGACCCGAGGCCAGGGGACCAGGACAGTGTGATCTCTCTCCACACTCCCCCACTGTCCTCCAGCCCTGGGCCTCCCTGTGCTTGGGTCAGTCACTGGCTCCTGTTTACCTGCAACAATAGCTGGTTGTGCCCAAGAATTTGCTAAATTACCGCCTGTCCCCAGCTCCTGTTATCTCTGCCCAGTGGCTCCCACTCCTGCTTGCAGTAATGAGCAAATGAGGCCAGGCCTCAACTTTGCCGGCTCTGAAAGGATCTTCTTGGCGCAGACTGAGTGACCCAAGCTGGGAATGGAGAGACAGTGGCCTATTGTTTTTGGTGATTATCTGCCATCAAGCTGCCAGTTCTCCTACCATCCCCTGTCCTCAGAATGCACTGATGGCTTCTGCAGCGCTCAGGAAGCTGAGATTTAGGGACTGGGTCTGGGGGCAGGGTGGGGTCATGGAAAATTGATAAGAGAGAAGGGGGAAGGAGGGTGTGATGGGCATCCTTCTGAGGTTTGGGACTCAAAAAGGCAAGGGCTTTGTGTTTGGCATTCTCTGGCCTGGGAGAGAGGGGTGGGGAGGGAGGTTTATTGTGGGGAGTCTATTTTGGGTTCTGACTTTCACCTTTTATTTACTTGTTGGGTTTTATTTATGTTGCCAGCTGTGAGTCAGAGTGGAGGTGGGGTGTGTCAGGGATCGGGTGTGCGTGGGTCTGTGAGACGTGGCTTGGGTACCATCTCCCCATCAGGGTCTGTACAGGGGGACTGTTTGAGGTGCTCTGGTGGCTGGGGAGGCTGCTTCCAGGAGAAAAAGAAGGATGAAAATGTCCGTAGAGGTATGAAATCACACCTGCAGACAGGGGAAATGGGCAGTTGTGATTTTCCCTGGAGCCCAGTGGAACTTTGGGAGAGAGACGGCATTGCCCCAGCATGGATTTTAGAGGCTCCTTCTCTGTGGGCAGATCCACTGGAGAGCCCAGAGGAGGCTGGTCCCTGGTTCATGCCATTCAGGCAGAGAGGAACCAGAGCCGGTTGCTTAGAACGAGGCTGAGTTTTGAACAGAAGGAACTTTGGGAAAAGATAGATCTTCCCTGCGATTGGCTGGTGAACTTCTGAGTGGTATCCACCCATGTGGGTGGCAAGAAGCTCTGGAATGACCAGGCCCCATAGGTCCTGCCTTGATCACAATGTCTTGTGGCCTGGCTTCTGCTGTTTATCAGTGTGAGTATATACCCAGGAGCACCCAGGTGCATCTTGCTTTTCTCCTTTGGTTGTTCACAGCCAAGGGCAAAGGTGGCCCGCTGGTAATAGCACCTTTGTTTGCGCAATGAAGGGCAGTTCACAAAGGGCCGCTTTCACCCATGTTATCTCATTTGATTCCCTATGGCTGCCCCTGGGAAAAGTGGGTGTGATTATCCCCACTTTGCAGATGAGGGAACTGAGGCTCAGAGGGGTGAGCAAGTTACCAAGATCACAGGCTTGGCCGGGGCTCAAAGTTTCTGAGTCCAAGTCCCGTGCCCTTGTGCGTCACCAAAGCCTGCGTTCTGATTCACCCCCAGCCTGGCTGCATTATCAGGGAGCTGTTTGCTTGCAGCCTCGAAGAAGGCTGTTAGATGTCAGTAGTATTGGGGAAACAGAACTGAGTCCATTCCTGGTGATTTATGAACTCTTCTCTTGAACCAAAGAGTATTTCCATCCACTAGGCTTCCAAAGTCTGGATTACATGCCTCACCTAGACTGGTATCATCTGTGTGAAGTCGGTTAGGTGAGGAAGGCCCTTGAATACCTGGTGCTTGAAGAAGTAAGACTTTGCTTACTTTGTTGGGGTTCCTGCTGCGAGCTAGACACCTTGCCAGGTGCTTTGTAAGCATGATCTCAAGTAGTCTGCAGACGACCCCTTTGAGGTGGGTGTTACTATTTGTCCATTTTGCAGGTGAGCTTGGCCCTGAGGCTCAGAGAGGTTAAGTAACTTGCCCAACGTCTCACAGCTGGGAAACAGTGCAAGTGGGATTTGAACCCAGGAGCCTGGCACTGGGGCCTAAATGCTTAACGACTACACTTTTCTGCCAGAGGCTGTGGTGATTTCTGTCCTGTGTCATCTCTGTGTCCTGGGATGAGAGAAGTCCACAGGGCTGAAGGCTGTGGGGTCACCCATCTAAACTGTGATAACCAAGCCCCTTTACCTCTCCCTTCTCTTTCAGATTGATCCCAAGGTGGCCTTTCCTCGGCGAGCACAGCCTAAGGTAGGTATGTCCATGTCTGGGAGGAGTGTGTTATCACTACGGGCAGTGATTTTCCCAGCATTCTCTCCTATGGGAGATGCTTCTGGAACCTTCATTTGGAGTGTTATGGGAATAGACTGGGATGGGAGGAGGGAGGATTCTTAATGTCCTTCGCTCTGTGGATTGAAGACATCCTGCATCTTTCCATCTGTGCTCAGGGGTGGACTGGGAGGGGGCTGCATGTGTTGGGAGAAGGAGGAACCCCTCAGGGGATTCATTGTCCTGTATTTGAAGCCAGTACACTGTGGACCCTGAGTCGAATTCTGACCTCATAGATCACAGCCTCTAAACCCAATACCCCTGGGGAGGTCAAACCCAGGACAAACACCCCCTGAGGCTTAGCTAGAGTCAGGCCAGGGAGCTATCTCTGACCCCCCCTCCCCATCACCTTTCTATCTCTGGGGGTTCGGTATGTTCAGCTTGCAGAGGGGGAAGGGACCATGAGGTTGGTTACCTGTTGTCTTTCAACTTGGGTGAGTGGCTGCCCTCCCCGTGCTTTCTTTACCTAGTGCTGTGGCGAGTTCTTTTGGGTATATGGAAAACAGAATTCTGAGCAGTTGAGCAATATAGCATTCAAAACTTTTGGTGCAGGGTAAGGGCCCAAGATTTTATTCCAGGTCCCAAGGCAACTAGCCAGATCTTAATTTTTAAATGGTTAAATATAGGGGACAGGAAGGAAGGCTGATTACAGTACAGGGAGCCAAGGACCCCTGAGTCTGCTGACTTAACTTGTGTCCTAGGACTAGGTTCCTCTCCAGAAGATCTCAGTTTCCCCCTTTACAAGGGGGTTGGCAGGAGCCAGGATGCTGCCCAGCTCCTGTCACAGTGAAGGAAGAGGGACAGGTTTTAGGAGACAGGAAGGGGACATCTCTGGAAGGGTCCAGCAGAGGGCCTGAAAGCAATTATGGAGCAGGTATTCGAAGGAAGCCGCACCAGGGAGCACATGGTCGGAATTGGGTTAATTCCATTAAGCAGTTTGGTGACAGAAGGTGCTTTAGTGTTAGGATGGGGCTGGGAATTGCTGTGGATTAGCCATGCGCTCCTGGGGTAATTAGGACCATGTGTTCTTCCTAAAACAGGGCTGGGGCCACAGGGCTGCCGGAGGTTGGGTTGGGAGGAGGTTGATGAGGAAAATGTCGGCATTGAGTTCAGGGGAACCCTGTGATGGGCCTCAGTCTCTCCCAGGGGTGCTGGTGGGGTCTCTGAGTTACACTGTGGGTCTGGGTCACTAACCCGTCCCCTTGGTTCTTACAGAAGGCATTTTCCCCTACACAGACTCCAGGGAGGGAGGCACACTCAAGTCAGCCAGGGTGTGGGGTGCACAGCTGCCCATGACAGGCCTAGAGGCGGGGGTCCAAGGGGGAGCTCGTTGGGCGGGGGCTTCCGAGTCGCTAGGGCCACAGAGAGCTTGTCAGCTGGCGCCCTGGCAGGAGGGCTCGAGCCCCTGCTGGTGGCAGTAGGCCACAGGACTCAGATGCCCACTTTCTCATTCCCTCCCCCTAACAGATGGTGACTCGAACGAAGAAGATCTTTGTGGGGGGGCTATCAGTGAACACCACGGTGGAAGATGTGAAGCAGTATTTTGAGCAGTTCGGGAAGGTGGGTCAAAACTGGGGGTGCCTGCTGGAGGTGCTTTCGGGGGCTGTGGAAGCCCTGTAGAATTGGTCAGTATCAGGCAGAGTCCAGCCAGGTCATTCCAGTCCCTGCAAAAGGTGAAAAGGCGGCCGGGTCCTTTTTGTGGGTGAGCCCAGGCCAACCCACAGTCCAGGCTTCTGTCCTATCTGTGGGCCTCAGCCTCTGGATGCATCCCCGGGGAGAGAAGCCACATAGTAGCTGTCTCTGTGGTTGCCCTTCCCCTGTGTTTTTCTCTTGCTTATCTTCATTCTCCCAAGGGAGGCTGCTCTCCCCTAGCCAGTTCAATCCAGTCACCCCTGGGCCTCCTGGGAGTTTGCACCTGTCCAGGCCACGGGCGGTTGCACCTTCCCCCACTCCTTCCTGGTAAGGATGATAAGGAGGCAATAAATACGACTCCCAATTGCACTCAGCACCCTGCTTGCACAGGTGGGAGCTGGGGGAGGTGCTGATCCCCTAGCTATTTGGAGGGAGACTGAGGAGAGCACCCTAAATTTCTGATCAGGCCCAGCAGATTGGCTCTCAGCTCTGAGGTGCATTGAGCTTAAATTTCTGGATCGTTTAGTTTACGAAGGAGATGTGGCATCATCAGACAATAGGGTGTCCCCAGGAAGGTGAGTAATGTGAACATCAAGGTCCCATGGGGATATGACCAAGAGGGGGCCAAGTTTTAAGTCTAGGGGTGAAGGGGGGCTGCTGTGCTTAGTGTCAGGGTTCCTGGTCTTCTCTTACATGAGACGGGCTACGGGCTGTGTCTCCACCTTGCCATCAAGGCATTTTTCAGTTGCCTGTTAGGCAAAGGGCAGAGGAGAACCGCCCCTTGGAAATGGGATGTGAGCTAGGAACTGGGTGGGTTTCCAGGGCCCGGTCTCCAGGGGAGAAGGGGAGAGGGTGGGAAGCCCCCTGGCCAGCGGATGCTGCAGGCGTGGGGGCCACAGGCCTAGGCTCAGGCGCCTCCGTGGGGACCGGGGTACAGGACTGAGGGCAGGTCGGCGGCCTGGGCCCCAGAGGGAAGGGCGCTCCTGGGAAGCAGCAGGCCCGCTCGGCTCCGGCGGGGTGTCTTTGTGTCTGAGCGCCGAGCATTAGAGCTCGCACTAATCTGATCCAGCAGCTGTGATTGGAGGCCGCCTGCCCCCGGGGCCGGCGTTGCCATGGCAACCGGGCCCCAGGAGAAGCCGTCAGCGGCCGCGTCTTTTGTTCGGGCCTAAATCGGCGTTGGCATGTGAAACCGGCCCGGGGAGGCCAGGGGGAGCCGGAGAATAGGCTGCCAGGGAGCGAGGGGGACAGCCGGGAATGCCAAGGGCCCCGCGGCGGGGGGCCCCCCGCCCGGATCGAGGGGCCGCCGCCGAGGGGGGAACAATGGTCAGCCGCCATGGCTGCCACTCAGGCTTAGCGGCCGCCGAACTTGGCGGCTCCCACTGGTCAGCAGGCCTCGGCCGCCTCCCCTCCCCCTGCCGGAGCCCCCCTGCCCCCGGGTTCCCATGGAGACCAAAGCCTATTAAGGACACTGGGCTGGGAGCCTCCCTCCCCTCAGCTGGCCCCAGGAGGGGACACCAGTGGGGGTCCCTGGACCCCCAGCCACTTTCCTTGCTCCTTGCCCTGGCCTCAACCCCACTGCCCCACTAGGGGTCTGTCCAGCCAAGGCTCGAGTTGAAGGTTCTAGGGGGCCAGGAGTGGTGGAGTTGGAAGTCGGGTGGAGGAAGGCAAGAAGGGCAGTGGATTTGGGCTAAATCAGTTTGTGGGTCAGGCACAAACTCAAAGCTGTGGGATTAGGGAAGAGGGTGTGGCTTTTACTCATTCATTAATTCAAAAAATAATTACTGAGCACAAGTCAGGGTGCTCCATAGGATGGTCATCACCATAACTGACACATACTGTCCTCATGGTACCTTCAAAGCAAGGGGTGTTGGGCTGCTTGCTCTCTTGCTTTGCTTCTCCCCCATGTGACTGTAGGCAAGCCCCTCCATAATAAAGGTAATAATAGCTGTTACTTATTAAGCATTTACTGCAACCAGGTACTGTGAGTTCGTGTTACAGTGCTGTCATTTAACTCCTCCATACAATTGATAAACACCGTTATGCCCACTTTACAGATGAGGTAACCTGAATCTGGAGACATAAAGCCACCAGCCCAAGGTTCCCCAACCAGCAAATGCAGGATCTTGGGTTCCATTCCAGCCTGTCCTACTTAAAGCCTGTATTTTTATCACAACTCTCTCTCCTTTTTGGATTTCTCTCTTCTATTGTTTAAGCAAGGGGGTGGGGAAGATGTGCTGAGCCCAAAGTGTCTGCGCAGTTTGGACAGTGAGGCTGGTTTGGGATTGGGACTCAGCGTGCGTCCATAAGGGTGGGAGTGAGAATGGCACTCCGCTGCAGGCCCCTGGAGCAGAAAGCTTTTTGGGAGGGAGGGAGGTGTCATTTCCCTTTGAGATTCTCCAGGGGCCCAGGAGCCTCCTGGCTTAGTGGGGTCCTGGTTCTCCCAGAGGGACTTCGGAGGCCTGGTGCGGCTTGGCGCCTAAGGAGAGCTAGAGGACCACCCTGTTCAGGGGCTGCCCTTGCCACTTAAGCAAGGAAGATGACAGGCTGGAAAGAGAGCCACGGAGAGTCGGGGAGAGACTGTACCCCGTGGCTTCAGGAAGTTTTCCTTCATCCCTCGGGTGTGTGATCATTTGGGGGAAGGTCAGCAGCTGAAGTGGGCTGTGTGTGTGGGTGGGGGGAGGGTATCAGAAGCAGCCCTTGATTTCCACCAAGGACAAATCAGACCTTAGCTTAACCCCATGAGGTGGCTGACATTGGCCCAAGAATTAAGAGGACAGGGGGGAAGCACCAGATGTAGGCAAAGGGAGGGAGATGGGACCGTGGGAGGGAAGCTCAGGCCTTTGGCTATCCATGTATCCAAGGGATTGCCTTGAGGGAGCAACAAGAAGAGGAGACTGAGGTGCAAGGGACTGGGAATCATGTAGACCATCCCCTTTCCTCAGCCCCCTGCCCCTCCCCCAGTCAGTGGGAGGCAAGCAGCCCAGGCACTGAACTCTACTTGCTTTAATTACAGCCTCTAGCAAAAGGAAACCTCAATTAAAGGAAAAGATCTGTACCAGGAGAGGGGAGTCAAGTCTGGCTGGAGTGGCTGCTGTCCTCCTGGCCTTTTGCAGAAAGGGAAGAGGCTTTCATTTCCCCGTTTTTTATCTTGCTCCCATGTTTCCTTCTTTAGCACCCACTCCGTGCCTCCTTCTTCCAGGCTTGGTCTAGGATTTGCTGTGTGACCTTGGGCAGGTGACTTCACCTCTCTGAGCCCATTTCCTTATCTACAAAATGAGGATCTTACATTGCAGGGACTGTAGAGAGTCTGATGGGGCAAAGTGTCAGGCAGGTATTTGGTGTTGCGTATTTGCAGGCTGATCCTTTGAGAATCTGGTGGTTGAATGGGAGGTGCCTTGGCATCCAGTTGCGGGGTGTGGATGGAAAGTGGTCCCCTGCACAGGGAACAGGTTTAAGACAAAGCCTAGCCTGGGCAAGAGGGGAGTGGGTGTGGGAGCCCCTCCTGCTGGGTTGTGGCAGGTCCCCTGGTATCCGGTGGGTCCACCATGGCAGGCTCTGTTTCAGGTGGACGATGCCATGTTGATGTTTGACAAGACCACCAACCGGCACCGAGGTGAGTATGGCCCCCTCCCCCTTTCCAGGCCAGGCTGGGGGCCTGTGGTCAGCCAGGGGGCTGCAGGTCACAGCTGCCCTTTCATCTTGCCTCCTGACATCCTATCCCCAAGGATCTGCATCCTCTCCCGGGCCTGGCCTTACAGAAGGCTTTTGTCCCGCCGTTTCCTGTGCTAGAAACTTGCCCAATTGCAGACACCCGAGAGGAGCAGAGGAGCAACCTCCCCCCTTCCAAACTGAGTCCTCCACCCCCGCCCCAGCCAGTGTCTGCCCAGCCAGTGTCTGCTGGGCTTACCTTGTCCCTGGTAACCAGAGCTTAGGCTGGGCAGCCCCAGGGTCAGGCCGACTCCACAGCCCTGGGCGGTCTGCTCCTGCTCCTGTCTCCCACCCCCACCTAGGACCTGAGCCCAGCTCCCGACCCTCCCCCTTCCCCCCCCCCCCCCCCCCCCCCGAACCTGTGAGCATCTGGGCCACAGTGTGCATTGCCTGGTTGTTTTTCTCCCAAGGGCCTTGCCTTCTGAGAAATCCCATTACAACCCCTGGGGCCTCCCCAGGAGGAGGTGGGGTTGTTTCTCTGGTTGCTCTGGGGCTTTGGGTGTATTAGCCTGTTTGGGGATTGAGGTATGTGCTGGTGTGTGTGTGTATGTTGTACGTTTGTACCTGTGCGTGTGAGGGTGTCTACGTCTGAATATTTATATGTGCCTGGTTTGTCATGATAACTATCCACATGTAGGGGGGCCTTCGTGAGCACTGCCGAGTATTTGTGGGGCAGATGGGTACCGAGGTATACGTGTGTGTGTGCGCCTCTATGTCATGTATATGTGTGACTGTACAAACATATGTTTGGGTGTGCACACTTTTGTGGAAATGTAAATAAGTGTTTGTGTGTGTTCTTTCTTCCTTCTTCGGAAAGCACCTGAGAAAGAAAAGGCATGTTCATCACTGCTATAATGTTTTCTAATTTGCTGTGTGACCTCGGGCAAGTCCCTTCACTTTGCTGAGCCTTGGCTTTCGAGTCTGTAATTGGGGAGCTAGGAATCCTGTCTCAGCGGGTGGGTAGTTGAGAGATTCCCAGGCTTTTGTTAACTCTCAGGAATTTGGCCTGTGAGAGCCGTGGTAGTGTTGATATGACTCAGGCTGGGTTTTGACCACAAACCCTGGTTTTGTCCCTGCCTTTGCCCTCTAGGGTTCGGGTTTGTCACGTTTGAGAGTGAGGACATCGTGGAGAAAGTGTGTGAGATCCACTTCCATGAAATCAACAACAAAATGGTGAGGGGGGATTGGATGGGTGGAGGGGCAGAGAGGAGACGGGATGCTCGGAGGTTCTGGAGGCAGGCAGAGGGGCCTCACGGTCAGTGGGGCACAGCCAGCTCTCCCACCCTCTGAAAATCTGTACAGGAAGCCAGTGTCTCTTGGTGGTTAAAAAGCACGGCTGGTGGAGTCAGAGAGACCTGGATTAACATCCTCACTCTGCCGCTTGTTAGTCTAATCATTAGGCAGATGACTTCCCCGCTCTGAACCTCAGTTTCCCCAACCGTCAAATGAGAGTGGCAATACTACCTCCGTTCTGGGGTTGGTGTAAGCTACTACTGTGTGCAAAGCCATTTACATAACCTCTAGCAGCTAGCGAGCACTCCATAAGTGGGAACTATGAAGTTAATGATAAGGAGGCCTGCCAGGGAACAAGAGGGTCTGCGACCCTATGTCTGTAGGAGGAACTGACCATCAGGTCTCCTTGCAGGTGGAATGTAAGAAAGCTCAGCCAAAAGAGGTGATGTCGCCGACGGGCTCAGCCCGGGGGAGGTCCCGAGTCATGCCCTATGGAATGGACGCCTTCATGCTGGGCATCGGCATGCTGGGTATGTGCTAGGCCTGCACCTGTGGTTACTTCCTGCCCGGAACTGCTCCCAGGGCCACCGGTGGTGGGGGCGGGAGGGGGGGGGGGTTGGTGACGCGTAGGTGTCGCATCTCCTCTGTGGTCGGCCCTCCTGTATGAGTCATTGGGCGGGAGTGAGGACCAAGGAGCTCAAGTCTTGGAGCCAACCCAGGGTGGGGTGATTTGGTTATGGGGTGCTGCCCTCTAGTGGTAGCCAGAAAGTGGTCCTTATTAATTGATCCTTCTGTCCATCTGTCCATTTGTTCATCCATCCATCTCTCCAGTAGTTATTGAGTGACTATAAATGCTGGGAACTATGCCAGAAAATACAACAGTGACTTTCCTTGGAGTTTTGTGGTCTGGCAGGGAAAACAAATTAAGAATATAAATAAATAGGGTTAGGATGGAGAAGTATAGGGTGCCAAGAGAGCATGGTCATAGAGAACATGACCAAGATTTGGAGAAGCCAGAAAGGAAGTTACATTGAAGCTGAGTCTGTGGGTTGGGTAGGTGCTAGTTACAGGAGGTCAGGGAAGAAGGGAAGGGTAAAGTGTTCCAGACAGAGGAAACAGTATTTACAAAGACCCAAAGACTTTTGGGAAGGCAAAAAAAGAAGGTGGCTGCTCCTTGTTCATTCAACTAATATTTATTGAGCAGATTCTGAGAGGCAGGACCTGCCCTCCTGGGCTTCCCCATCAAGTGGGAGACAGGAGTCAATAGGCAATGATACCACATAGTGCTTGGAGGCTGTGGGAGGCCCAAGGAGGCACCCAAACCCACCTGGTGGTCAGGCAGGCAGGCTCCCTGGAGTAAGTGCAGGTTGCCAGGAGCCTGGGAAGTTGAGCGGGGGTCAGCAGTGCTTGGGGCCTACAACTGAGGGTGGAAAATCTGAGCTGGGCCTCCCAGGAAGCTCACAGTCTCCCTGGAGAGACAAGATGCGGACACACAGAAAGAGAACAGTACAAAGGAGTCTTTCTGCCAGGTATGGGGGGAGGGGTGCTCTGGGGATTCGGCGGAGGGGGCATGGTATGGGCTAGAGGATCAACAGGTAGAGTGGGTGAGGAGAGTACCCTCCAAATGGGGCACTGTCTTCTCTTGAAGTTTTAACTTTTTATTTGGAAGTAATTTCACACTTTCAGAAGAGTTGCAAAAATAAAATAGTACAAAGAGTATCCATATGCCTTTCACTGGATTCACCTGTTAATTTTATACCCCATTTGCTTTATCATTTGCTGTCTATGTGTGTGTGTGTATGTGCATGTGTGTATATATATACATGCATATATACATACACACATGCAATACACTCGTGATTTTCCACTGAATCATTTGAGATTAAGTTACATGCATTATGGCTATAGCCCTTTACCCTTAAATACTTCAGTGTGTATTTTCTTTTTTTTTAATGTTTATTTATTTTTGAGAGAGAGACAGAATGTGAACAGGGGAGGGGCAGAGAGAGAGGGAGACACAGAATCCAAAGCAGACTCCAGGCTCTGAGCTGTCAGCACAGAGCCGGATGCGGGGCTTGAACTCACGAACGGTGAGATCATGACCTGAGCCGAAGTCGGATGCCTAACCAACTGAGCCACCCAGGTGCCCCTTTCAGTGTGTATTTTCTAAAACTAGGGGTATTTTTTTTTTCATGAAGCCACATTATATCCAGCTCATACATTTACGTTCATACAGTATTTAAATCTATTTTCCAGTTTTATCTGTTGACCTAATAATGTTCTTTATAACATAGTTTTGCTCTCTCAAATAAGACCCAGGCTAGAATCAGGTATTGCATTTAGTTGTCCCATCTCTTTAACCTCCTTTGGTCTGGAACACTGAAACTGTTTTCTTTTCAAGGTAATTCATTAGCTGGTTTCACCTCCTTTAAAAAATAACAACAAAAAGAAGTGACACTGGTGGTTAAGAGACTTGGAACCAGTTAGCTCTGAATGTGAATCCCAGTTACACTATTGTTATTCACTCTTATCACTCGCTGTTACTCGCTATATGATTTTTCTTGTAAAGCCGCACATATTTATTAGATGCATACAAGTAGCAGGCACCAGGAACTTGTCCTGGAGATACTACAGAAATAAAAAAGATGGGGGAAGACAGAAAATCAGCTCTTAGAAAACCCTGGGGATGAGTTCAGATAATGATCATTGGTGCTATCGGAAAATAGATAAATATTGCAACTGATGAGAGGGAGGACTCTTGTGGAATGACCTCTCCAAAGAGGTGACATATGAGCTGAGACTTGCACAATGACAAGGACACAGTCATGGGAAGACCTGGGAGAAGCGTGTGTGCTCCAGGCAGAGGAAAGAGTATGTGCAAAGGCCCTGAGGTGGGAAGGAGCTTGGTAGATTTGAGAAAGAGTAGAGAGGCAAATGTGACTGGAGAAGATTGTAGATGACGAGAGGAAGAAGGCAGGAGCCAGAGCACAAAGCATCTTGGTACGGATTTGGATTATTCTTAGCCAATGTGTCACCTCTCTGAGCCTCAGTTTCCCTGTTTGTAAAATGGGTCTCCTAATAATACCAGCCTCTTAGGATTCCTGTGAGGCTTAAGGAGAGGATATGGTGTGCAATGGTAAGCACACTTGTGTTTGGTAAATTTGACTGACTATTACTTGTGATACAAGGTGGGGAAGGAAGTGGATGGCTCAGATCCTTCTCCTCTGAGCAGGGTCTGAGCAGTATGTGAGGCATCTGACACTAGCCCACTTGCCCTATCAGGTTACCCTGGTTTCCAAGCCACAACCTACGCCAGCCGGAGTTATACAGGCCTCGCCCCTGGCTACACCTACCAGTTCCCCGGTAAGTCCTGCTTGGTGTCTCTCTGCCGCCAGCATGTCCCCGGTTCCCGGGCAGTCTGACTCCTCAGGGCGGTGTCTGGGGGTGCATGGCTGGGGGTGGGGGTGGTCTGCCTGCTGGAGGCTTGGAAGGAAGGGCATGTCTGAGGAAGGAGCACCCCTCCCCACCCATCCCCTCCTCACCCCTTCCCTAGAAGCTGGGGGCTCCCCCACCCCCACCCCACGTGGTCTTGCATGGCACGATTCTCTCCCAGGCTCATCTCTGCCTGCGTCTTGCCTTTCTCTCCTCCTCACCCCGTCCTGAGTTGCCACTTCCACCAGAGAAGGCATCAGACTCATTCATGGTGGAGGCCTCCCTGAGGGCCAACGCCGGCTGTGTCTTTATGGACATGCTTATAATGACCACGTGCTATGCTGAGCTCCTTCAAGGCCAGCAAGACCTTTTGCGACCCTGAATGCTGAAAAACAATTTAAAAGCCTGACGATCACCACCCTCATTTGTAATTCAAAATAAAAATAACACTAGACCTTAGAATAAGTGGCAGGAAGCCCAACAAAGTTCTGAATTTTGCCATGATAACTATTCAACGTTGTTTTCTTTGAAATATCAGATATCAAATTTTTGCAAGCTTTTTTTTTTTTTTTTCCTGGCCTTATTTTTTTTAGAGGGTCCCTAAGCACTTGCATTCTTTGCCTTTCAGGCTGTCTAGCTTAGAGTCCTTTCTGTACATTATGTTGTCTAAGCCTGACAACACTCTCGTTGGGGAAGTGTGATCATCCTCCTTTTACAGTTGAGGAAATGGTCTCAGAGAGCAAAAGTGACTTGCTAAGAAGACCCACCTAGAAAGTGGTGGAGCTGGGAACCCAACCTGAGCCTGACCTGCTCCAGGGTCATTGTTTTTTATCAGTGCTGCCTCCCCAGCTCCTCCCCCTAAAAACAAAAACAGAAACAAACAACAACAACAACAACAACAACAACAACAGTAAAAGAGGAGGATTCTGGAAGGTGTTTTGGTGCAATGTCAAATCTTTTAAGAAACACCAGAACGGAAGCTCCGGCATTGCCCCGTGGCCAGGGTGTAGGGGGCAACTCTGCCTACTCTCTCTCTCTGTCTCTCCTCTGTGTCTTCTCCACCTTTGCCTGCTGGGGACCGTGCTCTCCCCATCCCAGCTCTCGGGTCCTGTGCATGGCCTGTCCCCTACCCAGTGTCCCTGTGGGTGCATTTGTCCTCCCTGGGCCATGCCCCAGGGGCCTCCCCTGTATCTTCCTAAGCTGTTTTACGTTTCATTTTAGAATTCCGTGTAGAGCGGACCCCTCTCCCGAGCGCCCCAGTCCTCCCCGAGCTTACAGGTCAGTCGCTCGGATTTCGTACACCTCACAGGCCTCATGGGGAGAAAGAGAAGGACCCAGGGATTTTCCCCGGGGAAAGCTAGTGGGACCCTCTTCTCCTGCCCACCAGCCCTCTGACTGTGGGGATACAGCAGACTCTGCCCAGGCCCTGGCCAGTCTGTGTAGCTACTTGGCCCTTAAGGGTGGGGCATAGGGCCAAGCCCAGCAGATGGAGGCAAAATCACTCATTCATCCATTTGGCAAATATTTATCTAGCGCCTCCCGTGTGCCAGGCACCAAGTAGACTCTGGGATCCAGCCGTGAAGAAGCCAGGGTCTCAAGCTCAGAGCAGAGTGGGCCGGGTGGGGACTTTGACAGACTTGTGCACATGCCTCCACTCCTTGCCAGCCGACCTTTGCCAGGACGGGATGCACACCTAGTACTTTCAGATCTCAGTTTCCAAGAGAAGCCAGGAACCCAGCTTTTGCTTTGGAATGGAGTTTCCCATCATTTTCAAATGTTGGCAACAAATTCCAAATTGTTAAACCACTGCAGGCCAAATGAAACCTATTCGAGGGCCAAATACAGCCCCCGGGGCTGCCCATTTGCAACTTCTGAGCAAGTGGATGAAGGTGCTTGGCCATCAAGAGCCTTTTCTCCAGCTGCAGCTTGCGCTTGGGCCAGTCAGCTCTGCTCTGGAGCAGGGGGGCCGAGTCCAAAGGGAGGGGAGGGGTATGTGCAAATGAGGTGGGCTGCAAGGGGTTTCTCTGTTCAACCTGCTTCTTTCCCCACCCCACCCTAGACTCTCCCCCCCAACCTGGCCGTGTGTGGAGGACGTGAGCATGGATGCTGCTTTAGATGAGACCTTCCTTCCAAGGGGTGCCCAGGGGTCCCTCAAAGTGGGGGGAGGGGAAAAAACAGGGGGTGAGGAAAGGGGAGGGAGTAAAGCGTCCTATAGGTGGGGGTGGTAGTGGCCCTTCCCTGAGCAGAGTTGGGTTCGACCCGCGATGAGGGGTTGGAAGCGGGGGTTCCTTTCTACTCATCTAAGAGCTTTGTGTTGAGGACCTACAGTGTGGGACACTCTGCCAGGCCCTGGGGGCACAGCAGGGGCAGGACAGAGCCAGGCCCTGCTCTCACAGGACTTGCAGCCTAGAGAGGAAAACAAATACTTATATAAATGAGTAATCCTTTAGAGTCGTGAAGCTCTTGCTCCGGTTGGCCATGCTGACTTTGCTTTGTGGAAATGCCTCAACAGACCAGGAACCAGACCTCAGAGCCCAGCCCCTGCCCTTAAAGAAGTGAGAAAGAAATGTCCCCTCAGCAGATAGCTTGGTGCAGGGGAAGGGGTTTCCCCTGGAGGTGTGGGGTCTGAACTTTTCTCTTGCCTTCAGGAGACATGGGTATTTTCCTTCACGCATTCAGTAGAGATTTATCATGTCAGATGCTGTTCCAGGCAGTGGGGATACCACAGTGAATGAGACAGACAAGGCCCCTGCCCTCCTGGAGCTGGAGAAAGACAGCAATAAACAAGTAGACAACCAAACGAATAAAATACTTGTGGAGGGTGAGAAGTTCCATGAGGAGAATAAAACAGGGAGATGTTCCAAGGCCTTGGGGCCAGGGGCAGGGGGCTGCCTTTGCGAGGATGGTCAAGGAAGGTGATGTCTGGACGAGGAGCCAACTGTATGGCTCTTAGGCAAGGTGACTTCACAGTGTGGGAACACTGCGGTCCCAGACTTTAAGCCCCCAGACCAAAGGCCTTGCCAGGAATTTTCAGGAGCCATTTCCAGGTCCCTAGCCCCAGGTCCAGTTCCAGTTCAGGGTCAAGGTCACCAAAACAGTCCCCAGAAGGTGCATCTTGGGATGGGAGACAAGTATTCCTGAGGGCAAACCAGCTCAGAAGATCCTGGCTCTGGGTGGGGTTGTAGCCTGAGGGGCTGCAGTGGCAGAGCCAAGCAGTAGGGGGCGCCCACCACCCCAAGCCAAGGGAGCACCAGGTTCAAGCCAATGGCTTATTTAAAAAGAGGTTCCGGAAAAAAAAATAAATAAATAAATAAAAATAAAATAAAAATAAAATAAAATAAATAAAAAAAAAAAAAAAATAAAATAAAATAAAATAAAAAGAGGTTCCGCCCCCCCCCCCCCCCCCGCCAAAAAAGAAGAGGGAGGTCCCTTTTAGGGGCGCATGGCTGGCTCAGTCCATAGAGCATGCGACTCTTGACCTTGGGGTTGTGAGTTTGATCCCCTGGATGTAGAGATTTTTTTTTTTTTTATCTTAAAAAAAAAAAATTAAAAAAAAAAAGGTTTCTTTTACTCCTTCGGCAGACATTTATTAAACACTACTGTGTATAAGGCACTGTGGAGGCGGACTGGAGGTAGACAGCAAACAAGGGAATAGCAATTATCTCTGTGTCTGAAGAGGGGATCTGAGAAAAGGGGGCTAGAGGAATTGGGGGGAGGTAGTGGTCACTTCTGGCTGGGTGGCGGTCAGGGGAACCCGGAGGCAGGAAATTGGGGTGCACACAAGCTACTGAGGGCGTGCTCTCAGGAGAGGGACAGTGAGGGAAACAGGACAGGCAGCAGAAGGGTTGAAGCCAAATTGTGGCCTTGACTGGAATCTGGCTTCAGCCTGATTCCACAGGCAGCTCTGGGGCACTCACCGCACCTCAGATAAGGTCCCACCTTGAGGCAGCAGGCCTGGCTTCTTGCACCCCATGTCAGTCAGTCACTGGCTGCAGTCGGCTGAGGTTGGGATGAGGGCTGTAACCTCCCGGGGACCTCTGAGCTAGGTGGCCCCATTCGGCGGCCAAGGGCACTCTCTGGAGAAGGGGACATCGCTCAGAGCAGCTGGGGGGTGGGGGGTGCCCCGCCCCCACCCTCTAGGAGTTTTATGTGGTTCATATGTGTCCCTTGAGTCCAGGGGGGAAACCGAGGTTCCATCCATTGCTAGGAGGCCATCCGCTCTCCCACCTTTCTCCATCCATTCCGTGGGTCAGGGCATAATTGGTGGCCCAAAGGAGTTCTTTCTGCCTTGGCACTGGAGCTGCACCGACCCTCTGAGGTGGGGTAAGGCTGGAGAGACGGCCCAGAGGGGGCCTCCGTTATCCACCTCCGTGCCTTCAGCCACCACACTGAAGTGACCATACCTTCCCTTTTAGCCATTCCTCTCACTGCTTACGGACCAATGGCAGCAGCGGCGGCGGCAGCAGCTGTGGTTCGAGGGACAGGTAAGGCCTTCTGGGATGCAGGAACCTGACGAGGGGTGGCAGAGAAGTCTAGAGGGAAGGGGAGGTAGCCACTGCCACCCTTTTGCAGAGGAACTTATTCATTTGCTCCACAAACATTCACTGAGCACATTCCTGGTGAGCCAGCCAGGAAGGGGACCCCTTGTCCTCAGCTTACAGGCTGGTGGGGGCATCAGGTTTTATTACAAAGGCAGTAAATTCTGGAGGATGATTCTGCTCTGCTGGGGGAAGTCAGGTCCTAGGGAAGCTCACAGCTGGAGCCTCTCAGGAAGGCTTCCAGGAGGAAGGGGCTCTTAACTTCTAATTTGAAGGCAAGAGGAAGAAAAGTGTCCCCCAGGGAGGTCAGTTAGCATTAAGGGGGAGCACAGGAATGGGGAGTGGAGAGAAGAAGGTAGGAGAAACCAGGTCCTGGGGAGACATGGATCATTTAAGCAGTGGAGTGATGTCGCTTTTAGAAAATGCACTCAGCTGCAGCATGGGGAGAAGTCTGATGGGGCCCAAGAGGGGAGGCCTGGAGGCCAGTGAGGAGGCTGCTAAATGGTCAGACAAGATGGTGGGAGTGGATGGACTTGGAGAGACCTCCAGGAAGTGGACCCACAGGCCCTGCTGGGATGTCGGGTTGAGGGAGAGGGAAGGGTGAAGTCAGGGTGGGTGGAACAGGTTTGAGGGGGTGTTGTGGGGCAACAGTGGGCGCCGCGGCTATCACCGTCTTCTTTCTGGGTTGCCAGGCTCTCACCCCTGGACGATGGCTCCCCCTCCAGGTTCAACTCCCAGCCGCACGGGGGGCTTCCTGGGGACCACAAGCCCTGGCCCCATGGCCGAGCTCTATGGGGCAGCCAACCAGGACTCGGGGGTCAGCAGTTACATCAGCGCTGCCAGCCCCGCCCCCAGCACCGGCTTCGGCCACAGTCTTGGGGTGAGTGGCTGGTCCTGGAAGACTCAGAAGTTGGAGGAGGGAGAGGCTTTGTCTTTCTGTACGGGCAGAAGGGAGCCAAGGGATGATGGATGGAAAAAGAGTGTCACCTAGGGGGAATAGTTGGGGGGGGGGGGGGGGGAGTCATCATTCAGTGTGCCGGGCATGAGGCTCTGGGGACATCACGCAGACTCACCATCTCTGCCCACCCAGATTCTAGCTCAGGAATGTCCTAATTTTAACCAGGGTACTGGTAATATACAGATTCCAGGCCCTACCTGCGGTGGAGGTGATATGCGCAGGGCTACAGAAGGGTCCGTGCTTCACCCTTGGTCTGAAGAGAGGAGCCCCGGGACCTTCTCTGCTTCCCTAAGAATCCAGGAATCAAATTTTTTTTCTTCCCAGGGCCCTTTGATTGCCACAGCTTTCACCAATGGGTACCACTGAAGCAGGAGACAGGTGGCAGGAGGTGAGGAGGTGGGCAGGGGTCGGGTGGGGGTGGCCCTGGGCAGGCTGATATGGGCAGCCCAATCTGGGCCATAGACCTTGTCCCTGCCTTCATGGAGCCCACAGTCCGGGGAGGAGACGGAACTTCCAGCAGCGGTCAATGAACCTGAAAAGCTGCTCCACCCGCTACCTAAAAAATGTAAATGAAAAACACAAGGCAGCACATACTACCTATCAGGCAAAGAGTTTTTAAGATTGCTAATGCCTGACATTGATGAGGGTGTAGGGGAAGCAACGTGTAAATTGACTCAGGGTTTCCAAAGGGCGGACTGACACTATTTATCTAGATTTTAAACATTCATGTCTTTGACCCAACAATTCCACTTCTAGGCATTTATTTGAAAAACTGCAAGGGACTGGGGCGCCTGGCTATCTCAGTCAGAAGAGCATGCGACTCTTGATCTTGGATCATGAGTTCAAGCCCCACGTGGGTGTAGAGATTAAACAAAAAATTTTTTAACTGCAAAGAACTGATATGCCCATCAAAAGGAGAGTGTTTAAATAAATTAGAGCATTTCCATACAATGGAATATTACACAGCCATTAAAACAGGATACTGTCAGCAGATATACACATCCAGAGAGTGTGAGAGAGATAACTCTGTACACACAGTCATATGAGGATACTGTGTGAACCTGGGACCTTTCCTTCCTTCCTTCCTTCCTTCCTTCCTTCCTTCCTTCCTTCGTGCATTCATTCAAACAACTAGTTATTGAGCCCTGTTTCAGGAAAGAAGGGTGTATGAGACAGATGAGTTCCCGCTCTCATTCTACAGACAAAAATCAAGCGAACAAATGAGATACTTCCAAATGATGTGAGAAGGGGTTACTTCAAATTAGAGATTCAGAGAAGGTGTCTCTGAGAAGTTGGCAATAGAATAAATCCAGTCATTGAAAATCTAGGGAAAGAGCATTACGAACTGGGAACAGAGCCTGCGAAGTGTGTGAGCAAAGCTCTTCTAGGAGAGGCTACCTGTGTTCTGGGGACCCTCAAAGAGAGGCTGGGGTGGGGAGGTGGCAGGTTGCCACAGGGTCCCCGTAACCATAATCTCCTGCTGTGTTCCAGCGCCCCAGCCTGCAGCTGACTGAGGACCACAGTGAGCCAGCGAGGGGGCGGGGACACCTCAGCCGCAGCCGCCGCCCCCTCCCCCGCAGCGACTCGGACCGCTACTGCCTGCCCCCAACTCCCTGGGCCCGGCCCCTGCCCTGCTGCCCCGGACAGCGTCTGGCTCCCCTACTAACCTCCTCCCTCTCTTCCGCCCTTGGCTTCCCTCCCCACCTGCTCCTCTCCTGCCCGCTTTTATTTATTTTGGATTAGCCGGTTGCCCCACCCCCACCCCTCTGGTTCTCCCCTCTCAGGTCTGCGCCCCTCCCTCCCTGCCGCGCCCCCATAGGACCCTCCCCCCCAGAAGGCTTTTGTATTTGTGCATAGCTAGAGTGAGGGCGGAGGGGGTCTGCTACAGGCCGCAAGCCCTACGCTTGTTTTTTATTCTGATTTCCCCTCCTTTTCTCTTTCCTTTTTTTTTTTTTTTTTTTTTAAAGAAACCGTTTTTTAAACTATTTCTAGGTTTGTGAATGTGAAGCCCCAGGCCGTAGGGGGCCAGGGGCCAGGTGCCCCCCACCAGCTGAGAACAAAATGTCTATGTGGGTGTGGGCTCCTGGCCACCTCCCTCCAGCCCTGGAAAGGAGGACAGGGTTGTGTAGGCCAGGCCAAGCCCCTGGAACCATCCCGTCCTGTATCATATGTAAATACTGTGAGGTGAAGCCCCTTCCCCTCTCTAAGACCCCTTGGGGGTGAGGGCATCGCCTCACCCCACCCGGCAAAGGTCTCCCCCTGTGTTTCTGTCTCCTCCTCAGACACCGTTACTGTAAGCTTGCAGGCCTCAACTGTGGCCAAGGCAAGCCCACTCACTCAGGCCCTAGGGGTCAAGGCCTTGGGCCTGCTCACCCCAAAAACCCAGCATGGGGGCAAGGGGTGAGGAAAGAGAAGGGCTCGCCCGGAACCACTGCTGGAAAGGAATTAACTCTCCAAAGGTCTCCCCTGCTCCCTGCCTAGGTCAGGCCTTCATGGTTTCTGCTCTGAGCCCCCCATGAGCGGGCATCAAGGGGGTACTTTGGGAAGGGGCGGACCCCAGGGGAAAGCAAAGGGCTTCTCAGGGAACCCCCACATTCTCTCACTGAAGTTTCCCACCAGGATGGTCCCATGGCCAGAGCCCCTTGGCATCCCCGAGCCCCCAAGCCCCCTTCAAAGGAAAAAGAGGCTCAGGGTCTGACTTCATGAACAGTGAGTGACCTGGCTGGCATGGCAGGGCTGAGGCCCACTTACCTGTTGTTGGCCCCCCCTCTATGTCCCTCACCCCAGGTCTGAGGCTGGGGACCTAAGTTCTCTTCCCCATCACAGTTCCCATCCCTAAAAACCCCTTTGGAGAGTTAATTGTCTGTGTGAGGTGCTTAACCTATTAGCCCTGAGAACACAAAGCAATAATCTTTGTTACTGAGATGCGCGGCTGTTCGTGGTTGTTTTTTTTTTTTTTTTTAATGTTTCCTAATAAAAGAGAAGCTGCATTTTATTGGTTTTTATTTTTAATTTTCTACACGTTTGAGCTGAGTCATGAGAGACTCAGCTTCCTTCTCCTCCCCTTCTTGTGACCCCATCCCACCCCACTGGGCCCACCTATGGGCTCAGGGCCCTGGAATTCCGTTTTCTGATTTGGGGAATTTTTAAAAAAGATGTTACATGGTGTTTTGAAGCCAGCAAGTTACCACCCTCCGGTGTCTCTTCTCTCCACATCTGTAACTTCTTTTTCCAGGTTTTATTTTCAGTTTTAAATTCCTAATAAATTATTTGAAAACGGTGCTGGGTTTGTGAATGTCTTGCATCTCTGTGTACATTCAGGTCCAGGTATCCCAATGATACTCTGTTTTCTCTTCTGCATTTCTTCTGAAAGTCTACACTGTCCACTTGGCCCAGCTTCCATGTACAACTTCTTGACCAGCCTCAAAGCTTCGTGTTGACGATGAGATACCACTTCACACCCATTAGGGTGGCCATTAAAAGGGCGGGGACAGGAGGGGCACCTGGGTGGCTCAGTAGGTTAAGCGTCTGACTTTGGCTCAGGTCATGATCTCAAGGTTTGTGGGTTTGAGCCCCACCTCAGGCTCTGCACTACCCATGAAGAGCCTGCTTGGGATTCTCTCTCTCCCGCTCTCTCTGTCCCTTCCCTGCATGCTCTCTCTCTCTCCCCGTCTCTCCCAAAATAAGTAAAACTTAAAAAAAAAACAACAAAGGAGGAAATTCTCTCTTTGGAAAAAAAAAAAAAAAAAACATGCTAAATGAGGGGCACCTGGCTGGCTCAATGAAGCATGTGACTCTTGATCTTGGGGCTGTAGGTTCGGGCCCCACATTGGGTATAGAGATTACTTAAAACTAAAATCTTTTTTTTTTTAATTTTTTTTTTTAACGTTTTATTTATTTTTGAGACAGGGAGAGACAGAGCATGAACAGGGGACGGTCAGAGAGAGGGAGGCATAGAATCTGAAACAGGCTCCAGGCTCTGAGCTGTCAGCACAGAGCCCGACACGGGGCTCGAACTCACAGACCGCGAGATCATGACCTGAGCCACCCAGGCGCCCCAAAACTAAAATCTTTTTTAAAAAGACATTATGGGGGCAACTGGGTGGCTCAGTTGGTTAAGCATCCGACTTTGGCTCAGGTCATGATCTCATGAAAGCATGAGTTGGAGCCCCGAGTTGGGCTCTGTGCTGACAGCTCAGAGCCTGGAGCCTGCTTCGGATGTGTCTCCCTCTCTCTCTGCCCCTTCCCTGCTCACACTCTGTCTGTCTCCCTCTAAAAATAAACATTAATTTTTTTTTTAAATAAAAAAAGACATTATGCTAAATTAAAGAAGCCAGACACAAAGGACAAATACTGTGTGGTTCCACTTATATGAGATACATAGAATATAATAGGGACAGAATGCCATATAGAGGGTACCGGGAGCTGGAGTTATTCCTTAGTGGGTACAGAGCTTCTGTTGGGGGTATTGAAAAAATTTTGGAAATAGTAGTGGTAATGGTTGTGTGACATTGTGAATATATTAATGCCACTGAATTGTACACATAAAATGGCAAAAAAAAATATAGTAAATTTTGTGTATATTCTACCACAATTTAAAAAAAATTAAGGGGCACCTGGGTGGCTCAGTTGGTTAAGTGTCCAACTTCTGCTTAGGTCATGATCCCACCACTCGTGAGTTTGAGCCCTGTGTCGGGCTCTGTGCTGACAGCTGGGGGCCTGGACCCTGCTTCGGATTCTGTGTGTGTCTCTCTCTCTGCCCCTCCCCCACTCATGCTCTGTCTCTGTCTCTCTCAAAAATAAATAAACATTTAAAAAAAATAAAACTTAGCATTGGACCCTTTGCTCTAGTTTGCCTTTAACTCAAAGAATCCTAAGAGGTAAGTTGGGAAACCAGCTCAGATTGGGGTGTGGGTATAGCAAATGGCTAGCTGTGGGGGCTCCAACACCCAGCTCTTCCCCTTCCTAGCTGAAGGACATTGAACAGGTTCCCCAACCTCTCTGAGCCTCAGTTTTGTCATGTGTCAAAGGAAAAGGAAAAAGAAGCCTTAAAGAATAAGGAAGCCATAAAGGTCTATGTAAAAACCACATATTGTGAGTTTCTATTGTTAAGACATATCCAGAAGAGGTGAATCCATGGAGACAGAAAACGGATTGGGAGGGGCAGGTAGGAGGTCAGAATCGGGGAGGGGGGGGACTGCTTAATGGTTAAAGGTCTATGGTTTTAGGTCTATGCCTAAAGGTTTATGCCTCGGAGGTCATAAACATGTTCTGGAACTGGAGAGCGGTGGTGGCGCAACACTGAATGTACTAAATGCTACTGACTCGTTCACTTTAAAATGGTTAGCTTTACGTGATGGGAATTTCACCTCAATAAAAAGCACTAGCTGTAACTTGGGCGACTGAGAATTAAATGGGAGGGCAAATGCAGAGGACTCAACACCAGGCAAGGCACAAAGGAAGTGCTTGGTAAATAGTGGTTACTATTATTAATATCGGGCTGCCCCAGATGCCTGGAAATGCGCGACTGGAGCTCAGCAGTGTCTGCCCTCTCCCAAGTGGGACCAGAAACTGCAGTGCACAAATACTCCTTTAGCATCGACTGTGCACAAAACACTGTGTTAGGCCCTGATAGGGCGACCAACTCATCCTGTTTTCCAGGGACTCAACCAGGGACTTTCCTGATTTGAAAAAAGGAAGCTCCAAGTACCAAGAACCCTTCATTCCCTGGAAAACTAGGACAACTGGTCACCTTAAAGCACTGATGTAGTATGGGTTATGTGGGTGGGGAGGTCAAGGACAACTGAGATTCAAAAGAGTAAGGGGCACCTGGCTGGCTCAGTCGGTAGAGCATACAACTCTTGATGTTGGATTCTTGATCTTGAGGTTTGAGTTTGAGCCCCATGTTGGGATGTAGAAATTACTTTTAAAAAAAGAAAGAAAATGGGCACCTGGGTGGCTTAGTCGGTTAAGTGTCTGACTTCGTTCAGCTCAGGTCATGATCTCGCAGTTCTTGAGTTCGAGCCCCACGTTGGGCTCTGTGCTGACAGCTCAGAGCTTGGAGCCTGCTTCGGATTCTGTGTCTCCCTCTCTCTCTGCCCCTCCCCTACTTGCTCTCTGTCTCTCTTTCTTGGAAGTAAATAAACGTTAAAAAAAAATTAAAAAAAGAAAGAAAAGAAAAGAAAAAAGGAGAAAGAGTAAGAATTAGGCAATGCAGTGGGAGAAACATACCAGGAGGAGAGACCAGCAGGTGCAAAACCTTGAAATGAAGAGAAGCATGAAGTGTTTCATTAAGGAGCTGAAAGAAGGTAGAAGGAGTAGAAAGTATCCTACCTCACTCCACCTCGACAGGTAGGTAGGGGCAGATGAGATTCGGCCTCTAGGCTGGTTTTGTTTCTTATATAAGAGCCATTTGAGAAGGCATTGAGGCTTCTAGGCAGTGGGGTGGGAGAGTGATGAATCAGGCTTACATTTGAAATACAATGGGGAACTGATCTGAGGGAGGCCATTGTGGAGGGGAGCAGGGAGACGTTGAGGAGGCTGCTGTGAGCAACTTGGCAAGAGATACCGGATGAGGACCAGGGTGTTGTAGGTTGAAACAAGGGTGTGGCTTGCGATGGGGCTGGATGGGGAAAAGGGTGAGGTGAGAGTGTTCGGATGAGCTTCTGGATTCCTTAAGGCGTGAGCTTTGAGAAAGATCAGCTTCCCTAGTGGTTGTGCTCCATTAGAGAAATAGTCTCAGCTGAGCTCAGATGCAACTGGAGACACGGTTTGGTAAGAGGAGGGATAGGAATCAGCACCTTAAGGAGCTCTTGGTCAAGTTAAACTCAGCCCAGGGTTACCTAAGGCCTTCTGGGAACCTCCGAACAGCCACACATGGTGCTCAGTGCTTTCTGTGCTTGATCACTCTAATCGTCCCAGCTCTTGCATCCTACATAGGGGGAAACAGAAGCTCAGAGATGTGGAGTATCTTACCTGAAGTCACACAGCTGCTGAGTGGCAGGGTGGTTTTTCAAAACTGAGTCCTTTTGATCCCACAGTTGTTTTGTTTTTCTTTATTTTTCTTCTTTCATACAATATTTGATTCACGTGTAAAAAGACATGTAGCTTATTTGGATATAATTTGGAAAAACTAACTGTAAAAAGACATTTTGAGACAGTCAAAGGTCTCCAAAAATGGTCTGGGTATTACTAATACTAAAAAGTTATCGTTATTTTTATTAAGTATGATGATGGCATTGTAGTTATGTTTTAAAAAATTCATACTGAGGAGGTGCCTGGCTGGCTCAGTCAGTGGAGCATGACGGTTCTCAGGGTTGTGAGCTCAAGCCCTATGTTGGGTGTAGAGATTGCTTAACAATAAAATCTTAGGTGCCTGGGTGGCTCAGTCGGCTGAGCGTCCAACTTCGGCTCAGGTCATGATCTCGCTTTGGGCTCTGTGCTGACAGCCTGGAGCCTGCTTTGAATTCTGTGTCTCCCTCTCTCTCTGCCCCTTCCCCACTCATGCTCTGTCTCTCTCTCTCTGTCAAAAATAAATATTAAAAAAAATTTTGGGGGCGCCTGGGTGGTTCAGTCGGTTAAGCGGCCAACTTCGGCTCAGGTCATGATCTCACGGTCCCTGAGTTCGAGCCCCGCGCGGGCTCTGTGCTGACAGCTCAGAGCCTGGAGCCTGTTTCGGATTCTGTGTCTCCCTCTCTCTGACCCTCCCCTGTTCATGCTCTCTCTCTGTCTCAAAAATAAATAAAAACGTTAAAAAAAAATTTTTTAATAAAAAAAAATTAAAAAAAAAACAATACAATCTTAAAAAAAATTCATATTGTGGGTGGTTCAGTCGGTTTAAGTGTCCGACTCATGATTTTAGCTCAGGTTATAATCTCATGGTTGTGAGATCGAGCCCCACGTCAGGCTCTCTGTACTGACAGTGTGGAGGCTGCTTGGGATTCTCTCTCTCCTCTCTCTGTCTCTCCTCATTCTGGCTCTCTCTCTCAAAATAAATAAGTAAACTTTTATTTTATTTTATTTTATTTTATTTTATTTTAAAGTAATTTATTTCCCATTTTGTGCACTGTTAGCGCCTCCTCCCACCCCCCATAATAAGTAAACATTTAAAAACAAAAATTTTCAAAATCCATACTGAAAGCTTTTCCTCTCAGATTAGGAGCAAGGCAAGGATGTCCACTCTGGTCACTTCTATTCAACATAGTATTGTAAGTCCTAGCCAGAACAATGAGGCAAGAAAATGAACTAAAAGCCATCCAAATTGGAAAGGAAGAAGTAAAATTATCTCTGTCCATAGATAACATGATTTTATATGTAGAAAACCCTAAGGATTCCACACACACACAAAAACTGTTGGAGTTAATAAACTAACTCAGTAAAGTTGCATGATACAAAATCAACACTCAAAACTCAAGTGTATTTCAGGGCGCCTGGGTGGCTCAGTGGGTTGAGTGTCTGACTTCAGCTCAGGTCATGATCTCACGGTTCGTGAGTTTGAGCCCTGTGTCAGGCTCTGTACTGACAGCTCAGAGCCTGGAGCCTGCTTCAGATTCTGTGTCTCCCTCTCTCTCTCTGCCCCTTCTCTCTCTCTCTGCCCCTTTCCTGCTCATGCTTTGTCTCTCTCTGTCTCAACAATAAATAAACATTTAAAAACATTAAAAAAGAAAACTTCATATGGAATCTCAAGGAACCCTGAATAGTCTGAACAATTTTGAAAACGTTGGAGGATTCACACTTCCTTTTTTTGTTGTTGTTTCAAGTTTTCATTTAAATTCTAGTTAGTTAACTCATACTTCCTGATTTCAAAGCATGTTACAAAGCCACAGTAATCAAAACAATGAGGTGTTGGCATACAGACAGATATAGATCGATGGAATAGAATAGAGAACCCAGAAATAAAACCCTTACTTACATGGGCAAATGATCTCTGACAAAGGTGCCAAAGCCACTCAATGTGGAAAGGACAATGTCTTCAACAAATGGTCTTGGAAAAATTAGATATCCACATGCAAAAGAATGAAGTTGGATGGGTAAGGGGCATTAAGGAATCTACTCCTGAAATCATTGTTGCACTATATGATAACTAACTTGGATGTAAATTAAAAAATAAATATTTTTTTAAAAAAAGAATGAAGTTGGGACCCTTATCCTATGCCATCTACAAAAATTAGCTCGGGGTGTGTGTGTGTGGGGGGGGTGCTTGGGTGGCTCAATCGGTTGAGCGGCTGACTTCAGATCTGATCATGATCTCACAGTTCGTGGATTTGAGCCCACATTGGGCTCTGTGCTGACAGTGTGGAGCCTGCTTCAGATTCTCTGTTTCCCTCTCTCTCAAAAATAAATAAATAAACATTAAAAAAAAAATTAGCTCAGGAGAACCTGGCTGGCTCAGTTGGTAGAGCATGTGACTTTTTTTTTTTTTAACTAATCTCTACACCCAACAATGGGGCTCAAACTCACAACCCCCCCCGCCCAAGATCAAGAGTCCATACTCTACTGTCCGTACCCTACAGCATATGACTCTGGATCTTGGGGTCATGAGTTCAAGCCCCATGTTGGGGGTAGAGTTTGCTCAAAAAAAAAAAAATTAGCTTAAAATGGATTAAAGACTGAAATGTAAGACCTGAAACTCCTAGAAGAACTCCTAGAAGAAAGCAGAGAGGAAAAGCTTCATGGCATTGGAGTTGTTAATGGTTTCTTAGACATGATACCAAAAGCACAGGCAACAAAAGCAAAAATAGACAAATAGGACTACATCAAACTGAATCATTTGTGTACTTAAAAGGGGCACCTGGGTAGCTCAGTCGGTTAAGGGTTCGACTTCGGCTCAGGTCATGATCTCATGGCTCATGGTTTGGAGCCTCACATCCAGCTCTGTGCTGACAGCTCAGAGCCTGGAGCCTGCTTGGGATTCTGTGTTTCCCTCTCTCTCTGCCCCTCCTCCACTCACACTCTGTCTCTCTCTCTCTCAAAAATAAACATTTAAAAAAATTCTTAAAAAAGATACAACAGGGGTGCCTGGATGGCTCAGTTGGTTGAGCATCTGACTCTTGATTTCAGCTCAGGTCATGATCTCACAGTTGTGAGATCGAGCCCTGTGTGAGGCTCCTCGCTAGGTGTGGAGTCTGCTTAAGATTCTCTTTCTCTCCCTCTCTCTCTGTCCCTTCCCCGACCCAAAACAGGACACAACAAAGTGAAAGGTGACCGACTGAATGAGAGAAGATATTTGCAAATCATCTATCTGATAACAGGTTACTATCCAGAATACATAAAGATATTCTCTGGATGGACTGCGTGTAGAAAAAAGGTTTAGATAACTTTGGTATACCGCCTCAATTTGCTCACCTGTAAGGGCACTTGATCGTAGGTTAACCTGTGTATAGCTCTTCATATCTTTCCTGGCCCAGCACTCGATGCCGCTGCTGCTGTTCCTGTTTTGTTGCTGTTGACGAGAGCTCTGGACTAAGAGGCAGGTGCACACAGGCTCAAATCCTATCCCTACCCCTTTCTAGCTGTGTGGTTTTGAGCCAGATACTTAAGGTCTCTGAACCTGTTTCATCATCTGTAAAATCGGGAAGGTGAGGACCACGATAATAACTGTGTCAGAAGGTTGTCGTTAGGCCGGAAAACAACGTATGTGAAGCTCTCAGCACAGCGCCAAGCAAATAGAAGCACTCAGCACATGGCAGCCGGTAGCTGCTTTTAAGCATTTCCTGGAAGCAAGAGCTTTGTCCTTCAGGGGCCGGGCAGGTGTGACCTTGCTGGAGTGTGGGTATGCTGTCACCTGAAGAAGCCGTGAAGCTATGCTTAGCTGTTCTTTCCACTGGAGAGTGTGTTTTTCCCAGGCTGGGAGAGGCTGGGTGGTACACACCTGTGCATGAATCTGGTGCAGCATAAGGTCATGGTACAAAGAATGTATGTAGAGCTTGGCGGGGTACTCAGTGCCTGCCGGGTGCATTCCTCCACCAACCCTGTGTCCCCTGCAGAGGTCTGGGTTGTTACATTTAGCACGTCTCTTTCCAGGGGGAGAGGATTCTAGTAGCACGACCCCTCCCCCACCGGGGCTTTGCCCAGCATGAAATACACCTGAGAATTTGTCCAGCTCACCTCTGTGGAAGGCCTCCAGCTGGTTGAGGAAGGAGGAGAAAAGGAGGGAAGCAGGCAGGACTAAACCTCTTTTGGGTCTCAGGGCCCTCAAGCACTCCCCCAACCCACTACCACCGTGCCTGGTCCTGAGGCGATACTGTGGTATCGTAAACACCAGATCCAACTCACATCTCAGTTGTGCTGAGTGACACTGGGGCTGTCCCTTAACCTCTCTGAGTCTCAATTATCTTCTCTGAAAAAATGGAGTTTGAAACTGGACCCATCTCAGAGGTTTATGCCAGGTTCTTAGCATGGGACCTGGAGTAGAGTTCGTTTGCAGTAAACGGTAGTTAATACTATTAGTCTTAGAAGATTTGTAGCACCAACTTCTCCTCCTTCCTCAGACCCACCGGGAGCAGGCTTGGCCCTCTGTTTTGTTCCGACCCCAAAGAACCCACACAAGAAGGATTTAGAATTTTGCTGGCCAAGCCTTCCCTTTCCTTAAGCAGTTGTCACTCATTCTGGAGGCTAACAGACCTACCCTTCAGTCAGGCTGATGTGGGGCCCTGAGCTAACTTTACTCTCCCAGCCCCCGCCCACCCCTTGGTGGGCACTGGGACAGTCCGTGTATCATCCTGAACAGCACTGTCCAATAGAGCCCTCTGTGATGATGGAAATAGTCTATATCTGTGCTGTCCAATACCGCAGCCACTAGACACACGTGGATTGAGAAACTATTTTTTTAAATGTTTATTTATTTATTTATTTTGAGAGAGAGAGAGAGAGAGAGAGCAGGGCAGGGGCAGAGAAAGGGAGAGAGAGAGAATCTCAAGCAGGCTCCTTGCTGTTGGCACAGAGCCCGATGTAGGGCTCGAACCCACTAGCCGTGAGATTATGAACTGGGCCGAAATCAAGAGTTGGACACTTAACTGACTGAGCCACCCAGGGGCCCCAAGAAACTAATTTTTGATATTATTTAATTGTAATGAATTTAAGTAGCTACATGTGGTTAATGGCTATCGTACTGGACAGATGTAGAAACCTTAGGCACATATGGGGCGCCTGGGTGGCTCAGTCGGTTGAGCGACTGACTTCGGCTCAGGTCATGATCTCATGGTTTGTGAGTTCGAGCCCCTCATTGGGCTCTGTGCTGACAGCTCAGAGCCAGGAGCCTGCTTCAGATTCTGTGTCGCCCTCTCTATCTGCCCCTCCCGCACTCATGCTCTGTCTCTGTCTCAGAAATAAATAAATATTAAAAAAAAAAAAAAAACAACCCTTAGGCACATATGAAGCAAAGGATGACTTAAAATCCTGGGTCCAGTGGGGGAAGAGTCAGTCCCAAGCAAACAAATCACTTGCCCTTGCTGGGCCTCAGTTTCCCCATCTGTTTACTAAAAGCTGTTTCAGTGTTATCTCATTAGCTGAAGGAATTTTCCTGGGGTTACTGGTTTGGGATAAAATAGGGGAGCCCTTCCAGACGGATTTCTTCTTTTTTTGGCCCCGGTACATGCTCAAAGGAAAAGTATAGACAGCTGGAATCCTAGAGGACTTGAGCAGAGGCCACAGGGTTAGAATTAGGCCAGTTGATTCTGTACTGACTCGGACATGGCATAACCTTACCCAGCGTAGAAGGAAATGGTTCAGCGGGAAGAAGCAGGTATGGGTTCACGTCTGGGCATGGCCATTTCCAGCCCTACCTCAGGCTGAGCCTCAGTGTCCTCATCTGGAATGTGGCCAAGATGCATCCCAGGACAAGAGATGATTAAACATAACATGGCAGTGCGATGAAAGTGGCACTTAACCTCTGATCTTCCTCCCGCAAACCTATAACCAATCTGTATTCTGATTAGAAGAGAAACATCAGACAAATTGTAACAGAGGGGCATCCTATGATATACCTGACTGCAATTCCTCACAACTACCAAGGTCATCAACAATAAGGGAGTCTGAGAAGCTATCACAGCCAAGAGGAGACTACAAAGACATGACAACTGAATATAATGCACTATCTTGGATTGAATCCTGGAACAGGAAAAGGACATTTGGTGAGAACTAAAGAAATCTGAATAAACTATGGGCTTGAGTTTTACTAATATCCTTTCTGATACTAATCATGTATCGATGTTGGTTCATGAATTGTAACAAATATACCATTTACTAATGTTAGATATGTTACTAATGCAAGATATTAATAACAGGTGAAGCCTATGGGAGAGGGCAAGGTGGGGGAGGAGGGTATGTGGGGACTCTTTACTCAGGAAAAGTAAGTAAATGAATAAACACATAAAGTAAAAATAATAGGGTCTGCCTCCCCACCTCACAGGGCTGTTGCAGAAATCATGTGAGTACTAAGTAGGAGAGCACCAAGTAAACTGATTATAAAATAGAACATATTATGTGAGGAGCGCCTGGGTGGCTCAGTCTGTTAAGTGTCTGATTTCAGCTCAGATCATGATCTCATGGTTGGTGGGTTTGAGCCCCACATCAGGCTCTGTGCTGACAGCTCAGAGCCTAGAGCCTGCTTCAGACTCTGTGTCTCCCTCTCTATCTGCTACTCCCCCACTCATGCTCTGTCTCTGTCTCTCTCATGTCTCTCAAAAATAAATAAACGTTAAAAAATTTTTTTTAAAGAACGTATTAGGGGCGCCTGGGTGGCTCAGTCGGCTGAGCGTCCGACTTCAGCTCAGGTCATGATCTCACAGTTCGTGAGTTCGAGCCCCGCATCAGGCTCTGTGCTGGCAGCTCAGAGCCTGGAGCCTGCTTCGGATTCTGTGTCTCCCTCTCTCTCTGCTTCTTCCCTGCATACACTCTGTCTCTCTCTTTCTCAAAAATAAATAAAGATTAAAAAAATTTAAAAAAAAGAACATATTATGTGAAATGTCTAGAATAGGTAAATCTATAGAGACAGAAAGCAGATCAGTGGTTGCCAGGGGCTGGGAGAGAATGACTGCTAAGGGGTATGGGGTTTCCTTTGCAGGGGTGGGGAGAATGAAAATGTTCTGGAACCAGAGAGGGTGGTTGCACAACACTGAATGTAATAAATGTCTCTGAGTTGTTCACTTAACTTTTTTTTTTTAAGTGTTTGGTTTGGTAATCTCTACACCCAACATGGGGCTTGAACTCATAACAACCCTGAGATCAATAGTCGTATATTCTTTAAACTGAGTCAGCCAGGCACCCCTGGATTGTTCACTTTAAAAATAAAATGGTTGAGGGGCACCTGGGTGGCTCAGTCGGTTGAGTGTCTGACTTCAGCTCAGGTCATGATCTCGTGGTTGGTGGGTTTGAGCCCCGCATCAGGCTCTGTGCTGACAGCTCAAAGCCTGGAGCCTGCTTGGGATTCTGTGTCTCCCTCTCCCTCTGCCCCTCCCCCACTCACACTCTGTCTCTCTCTTGTCTCTCAAAAATAAACATTAAAAAAAAACCTTAAAAAAAATGGCTGGGGCAACTGGGTGGCTCAGTTGATTTGAGTGTCTGACTTTGGCTCAGGTCATGATCTCACAGTTTGTGAGCATTGGGCTCTCTGCTCTCAGTGCAGAGCCCCCTTCAGATCCTCTCTCCCCACCTTTTCTGCACCTCCCCCACTCACTCTCAAAAATAAATAAAACATTTTTTAATGCTTATTGTTTATGTTTGAGAGAGAAAGAGAGAGAGAGAATGAGCAAGGTGGGGGGAGGAGCAGAGAGAGAGGGGGACAGAGGATCTGAAGCAGGCTATGAGCTGACAGCGGAGCCCGATGCGGGGCTTGAACTCACGAACCATGAGATCATGACCTGAGCCGAAATCGGGTGCTCAACTGACTGAGCCACCCAGGTTCCCCATAAAATAAATAAAACATTTAAAAAACAATAAAATAAAATGGTTAATTTTATGCTATGTGAATTTCTCCTAAAAAATGTTATACAAACATTTGATATGTGCGCTTTCATTCTACAAGTCAGATCCAAGTCTTTGGAACTCCAAAGTCCAGGGTGTCCTTGCAAACCCACACTGGAGAATGAAGGAGGGGTGGCATTAATGTAGTGCAGAAAAATAAAACATGTGCCTTAGAATCAGACATGCCTAGGGTCGCCTGGGTGGCTCAGCCGGTTAAGCGTCCAACTCTTGGTTTCAGCTCAGTTCATGATCTCACAGTTGTGGGATCGAGCCCTGCATCGGGCTCTGCACTGGCAGCATATAGCCTGCTTGGGATCCTTTCTCTCCTTCTCTTTCTGCCTTTCTCTCTCTCCCTCCCTCCTTCCCTCCCTCAAAAGTAAATAAATAAACTTAAAGAAAGAAAGAATCAGACATGCCTAAGTGTGGGCCCCTGCTCCCCACCATTAGATGGCTGTGTGACCTCAGGCAAGTTACTTCACCTCTCTGAACCCATTTGCTCATCTGTTAAATGCATGATTGATGGGACTATTCACTGAGACCCACAGCTCAGACCCATAAGACATGCAGGCAGGCAATGATAGAATTGGGCTGAGTGCAAAGGGGTGGGGGGAGGGTCAAGATTCCCAGCCATACAAATTCCAGAAATAATCCCTTCCATTAAAAGATGTCGATGACCCACACATATCCCCCTTTTTCCAATGATCCCTTGCTGGCAGGGCTTGCTACTCGGTAAAGGTTATTCCTGCAACAGACAGGTTCAAGGCCAATTCAGAGCAGGTTGGGAGCAAAGCAAACACTACAGCCTTATCTTGGAGACATGGTATGGGTATAAAGAGAGAGGCAGTAGGTGGCTTTAGTCCTTTCTCTTGCTCGGCAACTTAACAGGATGAAATTCCTTGTGCTGGCTGCTCTGCTTACAGGTAGGTGAGTCTCCTCAGCTCAGCGCTAAGATCTCACTTCTCTGGAATGGGGGTCACAGGTCACAAGGCTGGCCAGCCTTGGAGGCTTTTTTCGGGGCTCTCTATGGGGCTTAACAGCTCCCATAACAAATTCCCCCACAGTTGGCACCTTTCCAACCTCCAGGTCCAAATTCAGATGACCCTCCTCAGAAGGGCCTACCTGCCCTCTACCATATTGCCTTGGCCTGGGGTCTTCCCAGCACCTACATTTGCCTGCAATTTGTATCTTGTTTCTTGTTGATGCATTCCCTTTTCTTAAAGCTTTAATTTTTTTTTTTTCAGTAAACTCTACCAACACGGGGCTTAAACTCACAACCCTGAGATCAAGACCTGAGCTGAGGGGCTCCTAGGGGGCTCAGTCGGTTAAGCATCTGACTTTGGCTCAGGTCATGATCTCACAGTGCGTGGGTTCAAGCCCCGCATTGGGCTCTGTGCTGACAGCTCAGAGCCTGGAGCCTGCTTTGTTTTGGATTCTGTGCCTCCCTCTCTCTCTGCCCCTCCCCCACTGGCGCTCTGTGTCTCTCTCTCACACACACACAAAAATAAAATAAATATTAAAAAAAAAAAAGACCTGAGCTGACATCAAGAGCCGGACACTTAACCGACTGAGCCACCCAGGTGCCCCTCCTTTTTTATCCTCCACCCATATTGAAGTATGGGCTCCATGAGAGCAATGATAGAGCTGTTTGCGCCATTTATTGAATGAATCCATGGAATCAGATATATTGGAATTCAAATCCCACCTCATTCATCCATTCAACACTGATATATCAGAGCCTCCAAGGTATCAGGCTCTGGGTTGAGACTGAGGACTTCTAGATGGACGCGTTCCCCTCCCCTCCCGCCACACACACACACAGGCACACACATGAAAATTAGCTTTGTGTAGGTCTGGCCTGTGCAAAGAGCAGAGCTGGCTGGATCAGAGACTGAGAAAACAGGGAAGCAGGCGGGGGGGCGGGGAGGGGGGTCTGGAGATGGGCCAAGGTAGCCAGGCCACTCCTGTCTGTCTGCTGCCAGTGTGGAGGCTGCTCACAGGGGAGCGTGACCAGCTGCCACCCTCCCTTTGCCCTGGGGTATAAGCATATGGAGTGGCTCCAGTGCGCACGGCAGATCAAGGGAAGAAAGGGCAAGGCATGGGGCAAAAAGATGATACTGGTGGCCACGTGAATGGGACCCCAAAATCATGTAGCGCCCTCTTCAGGGCCCCAAATCTCACAGGGGCTGGCCCTGAAAATGTGAAGGGGTCCTGCCTCCTGAGTCTGCTGTGCCAAGCCTTGTGCCTGGTTTGGGCAGGCACTCAGCTACAAGAAGACTTTTTAAAAACTTATTTAATAGACACTTATTGAGCACCTACTATGTGTCAGACCCTGGGGAACAAAAGCCCTGAGGCCTGTCCTTGACTTTATGGTCCAGTGAGAGGGAGGCATAAATAAATGACAGATACAGACTGCTATAGGTACTGTGAAGCAAACAACATAAAGAAAAATGGTAGCAGAGGAGCCACTTGGCTTAGGTGGTCAAGAAAGAAGAGGTGGCATTTAAAACAAGATCCTCCAGCCTTTTGAAAAGATGACAGGTCAAGGCGACTGGGTAGCTAGGTTAAGCATCCGACTTCCGCTGGGATCATAATCTCCCAGTTCGTGGGTTCCAGCCCCACATCGGGCTCTGTGCTGACAGCTCAGAGCCTGGAGCCTGCTTCAGATTCTGTGTCTCCCTCCTTCTGTCTTTCCCCCTACCGCACTGTCTCTGTCTCTCTCTCAAAAATAAATAAACATTTGAAAAAAAAAAAAAGATGACAAAGTGTGCCAGTCAGAGGGAATGGCAGGTGTGTGGGCCTTGAGGCAGAAGAGAGCTTGTCCTGTTGAGGATGGAAGGCCACACAGGCCTCTTTATGCTCCTGCCCCATCTCAACCCCGCCACATCCCCACCTAACCCATCCTTTTTTTAAAGTTTATTTATTTTGAGAGAGAAAGAGAGAGCAAGCATGCACACGCACATGAATGGGGGAGGGACAGAGAGAGAATCCCAAGCAGGCTCAGTGCTGTCAGCACAGAGCCCAGCATGGGGCTCAAATTCAGCAACCGTGAGATCATGACCTGAGCTGAAGTCAAGAGTCGGATGCTTAATGGACTGAACCACCCAGGCGCCTCCCAACTAACCCATTTTATTTTTTTTTAATTAAAAAAAATTTTAAAAATGTTTATTTATTATTGAGAGACAGAGCATGGGAGGGGCAGAGAGAGGAGAAGGCACAGAATCTGAAGCAGGCTCCAGGATCTGAGCTGTCAGCACAGAGTCCGACACGGGGCTTGAACCCACAAACTGCAAGATCATGACCTGAGCTGAAGTGGGACACTTAACCCACTGAGCCACCCGGGCGCCCCTCCCACCTAACCCATTTTAGATTCCCCTTACCATGCTCAGAGCCTGGAGCTCTAACAAAGGATCCGATTTCCTTATTTATTTCATTTATTGCTTACTGTTTTTCTACCCTACTAGGGAGCTTTATAAACTCAAAAGCATTGAGCTTTATAAACTCAATGAGGTTACAGATTTTCTATTTGCTCACTGATGTATTTCAGTTCCTACAGCAGTGACTGGCCCATAATTGGTGCTCAATAAATATTTGCTGGATAAATAATGGGGACCTCATAGAAAACATATGTTTACACAAAAACTAGTGCACAACTGGTAATAGCAGCACTATTCATGAGAACCAAAAAGTATAAACAACCCAAATGTCTATCAAGTGATAAATGCGGTCTCTCCACACAGTGGAATACTATTCAACTATAAAAGGAATGAAGTATTGATATATGTTATAATGTGGATGAACATCAAAAACATTGTGCTAGGGGTGCCTGGGTGGCTCCGTAGGTTAAGTATCAGACTCTTGGTTTCGGCTCAGATTATGATCTCACAGTTTGTGAGTTCAAGCCCAGCTTCCGGGCTATGTGCTGATAGTGCAGAGCCTGCTTGGGATTCTCTTTCTCCCTCTGTCTGTCTCTCCTCTGCTCTCATGCTCTATCTCTCTCAAAATAAATAAACTTTTTTAAAAAAGGACTGGTAAACTTAAAAAAAAATTATTCTGTATGATTCCATTTACATGAAGTGTTCATAATAGGAAAATCCATAGAGTTTACTGGTTGCCAGAGGGGAGAGGGGAAAAGGGGAAGGAATGCTAATGGGAACAGGATGTTCTTTTGGGGGTGATGAAAATGTTCTAGATTTAGTGGTGATGGTTCCACAACTCTGTGAATATACTAAAAACCACAGAAATGTACATTTTTAAAACTATTTTTTATTTATTTTTGAGAGTGCGCAAGCGCGCTTGAGAGGGGAGAAAGGCGGGGGTGGGGGGGGGGTGGGGGGGTAGGGGGCGACAGAGGATCAGAAGCCGGCGCTGCACTGACATCAGCTATTCCAGTGCAGGGCTCGAACCCACGAACCCTGAGATCATGACCTAAGTCCAAGTCTGACACTCAACTGACTGAGCCACCCAGGTGCCCATGAAATGTCCATTTTAAGTGTTTAAATGGTGAATTTTGTTATGTGAATTTTATCTCGATAAAAAATATTTTTTTTTTTACGTTTATTTTTGAGACAGAGAGAGACAGAGCATGAATGGGGGAGGGGCAGACAGAGAGGGAGACACAGAACCGGAAGCAGGCTCCAGACTCTGAGCCATCAGCCCAGAGCCCGACACGGGGCTCGAACTCACGGTCTGTCAGATCGTGACCTGAGCTGAAGTCGGACGCTTAACCGACTGAGCCACCCAGGCGCCCCTCTATAAAAAATATCTTTAAAAAGCTTTATAAAAAGAAAAAATCCTCATTTACATTACCAGGTTTCTGTGTCCAGCTCTCTTCCGAGGAGGCAGCTGGAGGGGTGAAAGGCAGCGTGGGGCTAGAGAGCAGGCAGGAGGCAGTGGGGCCCCTGGGCGCTGGCAGAGCCAGTCAGGATGGATTTAAACTCTGGCTGTGTTTTCTTGCAGTGGGTGCTGCTGAGGGGGGCGTCAGCCCGCGGGCAGTGTGGCAGTTCCGCAACATGATCAAGTGTACGATCCCCGAGAGTGACCCCGTGAAGGATTACACCGACTACGGCTGCTACTGTGGCCTGGGTGGATCCGGCACGCCTGTGGATGAACTGGACAAGTGAGTGATTGATCGGCAGGGAGAGGGGAGTGCCCGTGCGGTGGGGGGAGGGCACAAGCCAAGGATCTCACGAGGAGGCACAGAAAATGGATTTCCATATTTGCTAAGGGTAACATATTTTAAACTCTTGTATAAACAAAAATGCTCCAAGAGGCCCCTGAATCCAGTGCTCTCGGTTAGGAGCAAAGGCGGAAGGTTGATGTCAAGCAATAGTGGATGCTGCTGCCCTCTAGTGGCAGAATATTGCATCACAAAACACCACAGCGTCGATTGGACTGTCCTCTTCCAGCAGTGGTTAAGACTCTCACTGCATCTTCAGAACACATACGTGATTGTACGATATTCCTGCAACCCATTTTTAAATCGCCTTCAATAAACACGATAAAAGGACTTACATTTTTCAAGCCACAGGATAAATATCTTCCGGAGCATGTCAGCTAAATCATTCCCCTTGATGAGCCTGCCCTGCTGCCCTGCCCCTGCCTGAGCTCTGTCCTTCCCCCACTCTTTAGGTGTTGCCAGACACACGACCACTGCTACTCACGAGCCAAGAAACTGGACAGCTGTAAATTCCTCCTGGACAACCCCTACACCAAAACCTACTCATACTCATGCTCTGGATCTGAGATCACCTGCAGCGGTAGGTTAACTCCTTTGTGGAAGAAATAATAGTAATGATATCCACCATTTATTGATCGTCTTGGTGCCAAGCTGTGTCTCCTTTAATCCTGGCAACAGTCCTATGAGATAGGTATTATTATTATACTTGTTTGACAGATGAGGAAACTGGGCACCCACTGTTTGGGACTTTTTTTTTTTTTTTTTTTTAGCAGTTTCAGAACTTTTGAAATTTTTAAATTAATGTTTATTCTATTTTTGAGAGAGACAGAGTGTGAGCAGAGGAGGGGCAGAGAGGGAGGTAGACATAGAATCCTAAGCAGGCTCCAGACTCTGAGCTGTCAGCACAGAGCCTGTTGCAGGCTCGGACTCATGAACCACGAGATCATGACCTGAGCAGAAGTCAAAGTCAGACACTTAACCGACTGAGCCACCCAGGCGCCCCATTTGGGTTTTTCTGAGGGTTTTTGTTTTTGTTTTTGAGAGACAGAGAGAGAGATAGAATGCGGGAGAGGGGCAGAGAGAGAGGGAGAGAGAGAATCCCAAGTAGGTTCTGCACTGCCAGCACAGAGTCCTACAAGGAGCCTATAGGGGCTCCATGTCACAAATTGTAAATTCATGACCTGAGCCAAAATGAAGAGTCAGATGCTTAACCAACTGAGCCACCCAGACACCCTGGGGTGTCTGGTTTTGAACAGGTTTATATGGCTCCAAGGTCTCTGTTCTTAACTGCCATGCTATATAGCTTCGTTATTTCATGAAAGGAGCTTAGAACTACCATTTATTAGTTTCTTATTACATACCAGGGAGTACGCTGAGCATATATATGTTTTATTAATCCCATTTTACAGGTGAGGAAGCTGAGGCTCAAAAATAGCTACTTGCCCAAAATCACAGAACTTGTAAGTGGTAGGGCCAGAATTTGAACTCAGTTGTTTCTGATTTCAAAGGTTCTGGTCTTAACCACTAAGTTATGCACAGCTCATGGTGAAATGTGTTCCTTTATGAAGGTGGTTCTGAAGGGCAGACAGTTCAGAGGTGAATAGTATTGTCATGCTAGGCTACCATTCTGGATTTTCACTACTCTTTTCTATGCACTCACAGACGGGTCCCACTTTCCAAAACTGTACATACATCATTGGAATAACTGTAACTCAAATCCAGAGGGCCAAGAAAAAAGTTACCAGGAATCCCACCATCTTTTTTAAAGCACTGTTAAAGTTTATTTATTTATTTGTTTATTTGGGGGGGGGGGGGTGGATCCCAAGCATGCTGTCAGCACAGAGCCTGATCTGATGCAGCAACTTGAGATCATGACCTGAGCCGAAATCAAGCATCAGATGCTTAACCGATGGAGTCACTCAAGCGCCCCAGGAATCCCACCATCTTAAGGAATAAATGATTTCATAGCTCTGTGTTCATTTGTGCTTATCCTTGGAATAACGTTTTTATCGTTTTAATCATAGCTAGGCACGTGCCCACCTCAAGTCCTTTGTTCCTTCTGCATGAAACACTTCCCATGTGAAGTCTCATTCCAGGACTTCAAATGTTGCTTTCTCTGTGCAGCCTTCCCTTTTATTTTTTTAATTTACTTATTATTTTTTTTTTAGAGAGAGAATGCAAATAGGAGAGAGGGGCAGAGGGAGAGAAAAAGAATCTTAAGCAGGCTCCATGCTCAGTGCAGAGCCCAAAGCGGGGCTCAGTCCCATGACCCTGGGATCATGACCTCTGCCCCTCTCCCCCACTCACCCTCTCTCTCTCTCTCTCTCTCTCTCTTAAAAAAAAAAAAGGATCAGAGAGGAACAAAACTTTAATAAGATTATTGAACGTAAGCAGAAGTACATAATTAAATTATAGATAACAAATTTGAAATGCATTTTAAAAGTTAGCATTGTTGTTTCTTTTGGCTATAAAAATAAACAAGGCCAAAGTAGTGTAATTTCAAACTCTACAGAAATATATCATGGAAAGTGGAAGGTGCCTATAATCCTGCTACCCAAGATAACTAGTTAGATGCATTGCCCTTCATTTTCCTTTAATAAAATATCTTGGAAACATTTCCACATATAGGTGTACTTAATTGTTTTAAATATCTGTATAATATTCTACTGTAAGAATGTTCTGCAATTTTTATTTTTATTTAAAAAATTTTTCTACATTCATTTATTTTTGAGAGGCAGAGTATAAGTGGGGAGGGGTAGAGAGAGAAGGAGACAAAATCCAAAGCAGGCTCCAGGTTCTGAGCTGTCAGCACAGAGCCTGACTCGGGGCTCAAACTCACAAACCGTGAGATCATTGACCTGAGCTGAAGTCGGACGCTTAACCAACTGAGCCACCCAGGTGCCCCTGTTCTGTAATTTTTTAAATGTGTTTTAAAGTAGAGAAATTTGCTTGCTAAACTTCACTAAGTTTATATGCACAATACTTTGCTGCTTCGAGTATATGTTTTAGTGTTTTCCATATTGTTTATAAATTGCTTGCCTATGTTATCAAAGATCTATAGCTCTGTGGGTTATAAGAGCTCATTTAGGGATGTGAAACAGATAGGACTTTCCTAACAGCATCGATCACACCTAGGATTGCCAGAGTAAACACATGTTGTCCAATTAAATTTGACTTTCAGATAGACAATGAACATTTTTTATTCTACATTCCAAACATTGCACTTTTTTTTTTGTTTTTCTGAAATTCTGGTATTTTTATTTGCTTAATCAATCAAACCCAAATTTGTATGAATGTAATGGCCATTATTTATTCCAGTTAATTCTTCCTTCCCTCCAGACTGGACAAAGCAGGATCTACCTTGGCTCAGTCCTCTCCTCTTGCTCTTTTCCAGATGAAAACAAACCCTGTGAGGCCTTCATCTGCAACTGTGACCGCAATGCTGCCATCTGCTTTTCAAAGGCCCCATATAACAAGGAGTACAAGAACCTGGACACCAAGAAGTACTGTAAGAATTGAGTGTCACCTCTGGAGAGCATCATCTCCACCCACCTCATGCCCTTCACTTTACCCTGTGTCCTCCAATAAAGCACTTTGTTGAAAAGCCTCACGTTTGCATATTGTTTTATCCTCTGTCTATGCAACATGACTAAGTCTCTTCCTAGTTCTTTGTAAGCATCATTAGTTTTAGCCTTGGACGTTGAACGACAGGGATATTTCTAGGAAGTGAACACCGTTAAGACCTGAATAATGATTAGCCACTGATTATTGCCAGATCAAAATATATAATCTATCCTCGTAGGTAAAAACCTACCTCTTTTTCATTACCCCAAGGGCTGAGGGAGAGAGAAAACAAATTCCTTTAGCAATCTTTACATGAGCATCTGATGGGTACTCATTAAAGGAAATGTAATACGGGAAACACTAGTACAGTGGCTGAGACTGAAATGAATACATAAGGGGCAGCTGGGTGGCCCAGGTGGTTAAGCGTTAAATTCTTGATTTGTTTCCGCTCAGGTCATGATCTCGCCATTCATGGGTTGGAGCCCCACATCGGGCTCCTCGATCACAGTGCAGAGTCTGCTGGGGCTCTCGCTCTCTCTCTCTCTCTCTGCCTCTCCCGCAATCCTGCGCGAGCTCTTTCTCTCTCAAAATAAATTAAAAAAAAATAAATGAATACATAAACAAACTTAATTGGGAGCGTTCTGAAGTAGCGATTATATCTCAGCAGCCGCAGTATCATCACAGTGCTTAGCACGTCACACACGTTCATTAAGTAATTGTTCAACGAGGGTACATCTTGGCGCCAAGGTTTGCAGCAGTCCAGGAAAAACCACGTGGCTCTATTTACCTTTTCAGATCACGTGATCCTGCACCAAACCCACTTTTCCCGCCCCCCCCGCCCCCCCCCCCGGAGGGATTTCAGAGTAGGAAATATGATTGGTATCTTGTGGACACGTGGTTCCCCGTTCCTCTTTTTATATTGGTGAAAAGAGGCCCAACCGCCGGCCTACCTCCGCACCTCCCAGGCTCTGGCCTGGCTTCCTCGCGCGTCAGCCGGGGCCAGCGCAGGCGCAGTCGCAGTGGTTAGTAACGGTTGCTCCAGCCGGCGTGCGGGTGAGGTGGCGGGCGACGGCCCCGTGCGCCGCTTCCTGGGTCTTAGGTGCGTTGCTCTCCAGGGTCACAATACGGCCGGAAGGACAGTGGGCGGGCCGAGGGTGAAAAAAGAGCGAACTCACGTGGGTATGACGTTGGGTCCCACCTCCCTGCCTTGCGCGTCCAGGTCTGGGTCTCTCGGCCCCACACACGCCCCTCCTCCCCCAGCCTCCCTGCCAGTTTCCGGTCGGTAGCTCCTCCGGGCTTTTATCCCGGAAAGGGACGAGGGGGCCGGGAAGTTGGGGTGCAGGGAGCCAAACTGGGGCGAGGAGAGAGGCGAATGGATATTGGGCGAACCAAGGGTTTTTGCACCCGAAGTCCGCACTTGAATCCCCAACCCCCGCTCTCAAGAGGGGGGAAAAAAAGGTGGAGGGATTTGCAGTTCTGACCTCCCTGCTTTTGCCTTTGTTACCTCCATTTGAAATGCTCCCCCTTTTCCCGCCTGGTGCTTGCCTGTTCATTTTTCCAGGACCTTGTTGGGGTCACCTCAAGAAGTTTCTTGAGCCTTGCCCTCCTTCCCTCCCAAAGTACAGTTGCGCAGTTACCCCATTGGGTTTCTAGAGCATTAAAGAAAGAGGGTTCAGAACTGGATGGACGGGATTTGATTACTGGCCTGGTCATGCCAGGTGACCTTGGGCTAGTTACATGAAATCTCCGAGCTTCAGGATCCTCCTCTTTCAAAAGAAATAATAGTGTTTAGATCAGAGGGTTGTGGGAATTGGGTGAGTCAATGCCTTGTAAAATGCTTCCTACAGAAATGCTTATTGTATAGTTACTGTTCATAAATACTATTTTCCCAAGGGGAAGCAAATGGAAGAATACTCTTTATTTTCTTTAGAAAGACGTTATTGTATCAAGCCAGACTTGGCTTCTGTAAATTCTTTTTGAAAGACAGACACACACAAAGGAAATGTGGCTCTGGAGAAGATCCATGGGAGTCTAGTTAAAGGAGTACTCAAATAGGAGACCAAGGTTTAGCCTATTGATAGCAGCTGATAACTGCTTACCATACGTGCCTCCGGTACTGGGCTATGAGCTTCAGATGCATCACTACCTTTTTAAGTTTTCATTAACAACCTAATGAGATAGCTACTAGCATCCTGATTTATAAAGATATTGAAGATTAACCACTTGCCCAAATTCACATAACTATTAAGCAGCAAAACAGGGATGGAAATCCAAGTCTGTCTATATACTAAGAGTTTCGATTCCATGCTATAATTCCTTTTGTAATAAAAAACCCACTCTCCTTTCTTGGACGAGTTTCTTTTTTTTTTTTCTTCATGAACTAGAATTTATGTTTTGTGACATCAAAAATTAAAAAATCTGGATCTCAGAGCACCCATCTTGAATTTCAACAAGGATAATGTATCCGGAATCAACTTTTATATTTGGTGGCAACCTCTGCTATTCCTAGGAGTGGAGTAACTGACTCATCCTGGTTTTAGCACTGAAAGTCCTGCATCCCAGGAAACCCCCTCAATACTGGGCGATATGGGACAGTTGGTCACCCTGCTTAGAGGAGTGTTGAATTTCCTAATGGTCCTTAAAGCGATCCTCTCAGGAAAAGTCTGACATTCACTGAAGACTGATTCTTATGCATGGCCAAGCACTTCTTGTGGGGTTAACTCTTAGTAAGCAAATGTGTTATAAGATATTTCGCATAGCGCTTGGGATATAGTGTGCTTAATAAATTCTATTATTTAAGAGAGAGGTGAGTGAAAGAGAGGACCTAGGCTGGCCGACTCCATTTTGTTCTGTGTCCTCCATCTTGAGTGACTGTCCCCGACATGGCCCCCTTTCCAGGAAAACTGCAGAAAGAAATTCCCGCTCAAACTTCAGACCACGCCTCCTTGAGTAACTTCCCGCTCACCCCTTCAAACTTCCCGTTCAAACCATGCCCGGCAACCTGCGCATCGGGACTCTGAACCTTCCCCAGCCAATCGGCTAAGGGCATGACCATTACCCCCACCAACTGTCCCTAGATCCCTATAAAACCTTTGTGCTTTTTGAAACTCGTGCTCGCTCTCTGGCATCTCATCGCTGCGTCGGTGCAGGTAGGGGATTGAGCTCGAGCTAGCTCAAATAAAGGCTCTTAGCTTTTGCATCGGACTCGGCTCCCTGGTGGTCTTTGGGGATCACGAATTCTGGGCATAACATTTGGGGGCTCATCCGGGGTCCCCAAGACCCCCGAGGGGCCCCCGACCCAGAGAGCCTGACTGGCCACGGTTAGTGACTGTTCATTCCCTGTCTCTTCTGTGTGAGCTCATTTCTGAAATTCTGGTAGTGCCCGGCGCGGTCTAAGTGGACACATGGGAGGACCACGGGCCGGGAGTTTCGGAAGACGTTCCGATACTCCCTTCTGGAGGGACGTGGATTCCCCTCAAAGATCTGAGACGAGGCGGGTCACTCCCGCCAGTCGGTGTGAGGCCGTCGTCTAGCTTTCAGTTTTGCTTCCACGGAGTTGGAAGACTTTCTAGGGGCCCTCTGTTTGTCTGTTTCTGTGTTTCTCTGTTTTGTTCTGTGGACTTACTGGACGGACGTTATGGGACAGACTCAGACTACTCCTCTACTGATCATTTTAAGGATGTCAGGGGAAGAGCTAACAACCTCAGTGTGGAAGTCCGAAAGCGTCGGTGGCAGGTTTTTTGTTCTAGCGAGTGGCCAGCTTTCAATGTCGGATGGCCGCCAGAGGGAATCTTCTACCTCCCTACCATCCACCGAGTCAGGGGTATCATCTCTTGGCCTAAGACGGGCCATCCTGATCAGCTCCCTTACATTATCACTTGGCAGGACCTTGTAGAAGACCCACCCTCTTGGCTTAAGCCCTTCCTAGCTCCACGCCCTCCGGAGCCGAAACCCATTCTTGCTTTGCAGGGGACAGAGAAGAAGGAGAACAAGAAAAGTCTTACCCAGCCTTCAGTACCCTTCTACCGTGTCCTACAAGGGGGGGACTGAAGAAGAATTAATTTTTCCTCCCCCGTATAACCCCCCTAGGATGCTGGAGGAACACCATCCTCCCCCTCCGGGGGAGGCAGACACTGTTCCAAGAGCGGGAGGCGGAAATGCTCCAGTGGGAAGCCCGCCCTTTACCAGACAAAGGGCTCAGAGGGAGCAATCCGACTCCACTACTCTGCCCCTGCGAGCCACCAGACCCCCAGACGCGGAGGGGAATCAGCCCCATCACTATTGGCCTTTTGCCACTAGTGACCTCTATAATTGGAAAGCTCAGAATCCTAAGTTTTCTGAGAAACCGGCAGGGCTTATTGATTTATTAGACTCTGTTCTTTTTACTCATCAGCCCACGTGGGACAATTGCCAGCAGCTTTTGCAGGTGCTGTTTACGACTGAGGAGAGAGAAAGAATCCTCAATGAGGCCCAAAAACTAGTTCCGGGCACAGACGGGAATCCCACCACCAACCAGGCTCAGATAGATGCCTCCTTCCCCTTAACTCGGCCCAAGTGGGATTTCAACACGACAGAAGGTAAGGAGAGGCTCCGGGTCTACCGCCAGACTCTAATGGGGGGTCTCCGAATGGCTGCTAGGAAGCCAACCAATTTGGCCAAGGTAGGAAATGTGCAACAGGAAAAAGATGAATCTCCGGCTGCCTTTTTAGAATGGATCATGGAGGCATTCTATACCTATACCCCCATGGATCCAGAGGCTCCGGAAAGCAAGGCAGCTGTTATCATGGCCTTTGTAAACCAATCGGCCATAGACATTAGAAGAGAATTACAGAAAATAGATAGACTAGGAGAAAAAAAGTCTGCAGGATTTACTGGTGGTAACCAAAAAGGTATATAATAACCAGGAGCCTCCTGAGGATAAGCAGGCTCATGCCATGGCGGCTGCCAGCAGTAAGCAGACTCGAGACTTGGCCAGAATACTACTAGCTACCACTGCTGACTCCCCCGAGGAATGAGACCGCTGTCTCCGGCAGCTGGCAGACGACTCAAGAGGAGGTAAAGGAACCACCAAGGTGGGGAAGCAGGGGCTGCAGAAAGATCAGTGCGCATACTGCAAGGAGATAGGGCATTGGGCCCAAGATTGTCTGAAAAAGGCCAGCGGGAAGGGAAGCAAGACTGATTGAGTAAAAGTCTTAAGAGCTAGATGAACTGAGTGATTAGGGCAGTTGGGGTTCGGACCCTCTCCCTGAGCCCAGGGTAACTCTTAAAGTAGAGGGGACCCCTGTTGACTTCCTTGTCGACACTGGAGCGCAACATTCGGTCCTCCGCACCCCACAAGGAAAACTAGCCAGCAAGAAGTCCTGGGTACAAGGGGCAACTGGTATGAGCCAGTATTCATGGACTACCCGAAGAACGGTAGATTTGGGGACGGGACGGGTATCCCACTCCTTTATGGTAATACCAGAATGCCCCCACCTGCTGTTAGGATGGGACTTACTGACCCAATTGGAGCTCAGATAACTTTCAGACAAGGGGGGGCCTCGGGTCACCGATGGCAAGGGCCACCCCATTCAGGTCCTGACCATGAAACTAGAGGATGAATACTGCCTCCACCAGGAGGCGCTCCCGAGAGAGGATAATATAGACAGATGGCTACAAGAATTCCCCTCGGTTTGGGCAGAGATGGGGGGGATAGGACTAGCCACTCACAGGACCCTGGTCCTGGTAGAGCTCAAGCCAGGAGAAGGTCCGGTAAGGATCAAACAATACCCCATGTCTCAGGAGGCCTGGAAGGGGATCCAGCCACACATCTGGAGACTACAAAGCCTAGGGGTACTAGTTCCTTGCCAGTCTGCCTGGAACACCCCCCTACTGCCGGTCAAAAAGCGTCACACAAATGACTATCCACGTACAAGGTACAAGACCTCCAGGTAGTAAATAAGAGGGTCACGGACATACACCCAACTGTTCCCAACCCATATACTCTTTTGAGCTCCTTGGCGCCCTCCAGGGTCTGGTATACTGTACTAGATTTAAAGGACGCCTTCTTCTTGGCGTCTGCCGCTGGCACCCCAAAGCCAACCCTTGTTCGCCTTCGAGTGGCATGATCCGGAGGAGGGCTACAGCGGGCAACTCACCTGGATATGGCTGCCTCAGGGGTTCAAAAATTCGCCCACCATCTTCGACGAGGCACTACACAAGGACCTGGACACGACTACAGAAAGGAGCACCCTGGCCTCACCCTCCTACAGTACGTAGATGACATCCTGATTGCTGCCGACACGGCCGAGGACTGTGAGCAAGGGACCCAGGACCTGCTGGCTACCCTGGGGCCCTTGGGGTACCAGGCATCCGTGAAGGAGGCTCAGATATGCAGGGAGAGGGTAAGTTACCTGGGATATATCCTGGAGGGCGGGCAGCGGCAGTTATCAGATGCCAGAAAAGAAACTGTCCTGAAGATCCCTACTCCCACCTCCCGAAGGGAAGTAAGGGAATTCCTAGGATCGGCCGGCTACTGTTGCCTCTGGGTTCCGGGTTTTGCTGAGATCGCCAGGCCCCTATATGAAGCTACCAAAGAGGGGAAAACATTTGAATGGACTGAAAAAGAAGAAACTGCCTTTAATCAGTTAAAAAAGGCCCTCCTAAGTGCCCCAGCCCTGGGCCTGCCAGACATTATGAAGCCCATCCATCTCTTTGTAGACGAACACAAGGAAATAGCAAAAGGGGTTCTAACTCAAGCCTTAGGCCCCTGGAACTGCCCGGTGGCTTACCTGTCCAAGAAGCTAGACCCAGTGGCTGCTGGCTGGCCGCCATGCCTAAGAATTATTGTGGCAACAGCACTCCTAGTCAAGGACGCAGACAAACTGACCCTACGACAGGAGATCTGGATCACAACCCCACACACCATTGAAGGGGTCCTGAAACAGCCTCCTGATAGATGGATGAGCAACACACGTATGGCTCATTACCAGAGCCTCCTACTCAACCCTCCACAGGTGCGGTTCCACCCCAGTGTGGCCCTCAATCCTGCAACCCTGCTGCCCGACCCTGACCTAGATGCTCCACTACATGACTGTGCGGGGATCCTGGAGCAAGTACATGGATTCTGGACGGATCTGACCGACCGGCCCCTCCCCAATGCCGAGGCTACTTGGTTCACTGATGGCAGCAGCTTTGTGCAGGACGGAAACAGGTATGTGGGTGCAGTGGTTGTCACCGAAACGGACACCGTATGGGCAGAGGCTCTACCCTCCGGAACGCCAGACCAGCGAGCAGAGCTCATCGCCCTCACCAAGGCACTGATGCTGGGAGCTGAAAAATGGCTTAACATCTACACAGACAGCCGTTATGTGTTTGCCACAGCTGATATTCATGGGGCAATTTATCAGGAGAGGGGGTTACTGACGGCAGAAGGATGGACTATAAAAAATAAGCAGGAGATACTTGACCTGCTTACGGCCTTATGGCTTCCTGCCAAGCTGGCCATTATCCATGGCCAAGGGCACCAGAAAACTGATAACCCGGTAGCTAGAGGTAATCGAAAGGCTGACCAGGCAGCCAAGGCAGTAGCCCTTACTTCAGTCCCCACCATGACCATACAACTCCCAGACCCGGGAGACCCAGTTTTACCAGACCAGCCCAAATACTCCCGGGAGGAGTTACAGTGGATCAAGAAACTCCCCATGGCCCAGGAGATAAAGGGATGGTGGTATACACCTAACAAGGAGCTCGTGCTGCCAGGCCGGCTCAGAGTCTCACTATTAGAGCACATGCATCGGTCTACTCACATGGGGGCCTGAAAATTAAAAGACTTAATCCGACATGCCGGAATCCAAGAATCACCAACAGGACACCAAAATAGAGCAAGTTGTATCTGCCTGCAAGACCTGCCAACTCACCAACGCGAGAGCCACATCAAATAAAAGAACCAGGCTCAGAGGCACCAGACCGGGAGCCCAATGGGAGGTCGACTTCACTGAAGTTAAACCAGGAAAGTATGGTTATAAATATCTTTTAGTATTTACAGACACCTTCTCTGGCTGGGTGGAGGCATACCCAACCAAGCATGAAACAGCTCAGATGGTAGCTAAGAAGCTACTAGAAGACATCTTACCCAGGTATGGTTTTCCTGCCATGGTAGGATCAGACAGTGGACCAGCTTTTATCTCGCAGGTAACGCAGGCAGTAGCCAAGGCTGTGGGGGCAAACTGGAAATTACATTGTGCTTATAGGCCCCAGAGCTCAGGACAGGTAGAAAGAATGAATAGAACCCTAAAAGAGACCCTTACCAAATTAACCATGGAGACTGGCAGGGACTGGGTGACTCTCCTACCGAATGCCCTTTACCGGGTTAGGAACACTCCTTACACCCTGGGTTTTACTCCCTACGAGATCATGTGTGGCAGGCCACCCCCTATTATTCCCAACCTTCGAGCTGAACTTCTTGCTGAGTTTAAAGATCAAGAACTTTTTCTTTCCTTGAGAGGGTTCCAGAGGGCGCACGAGGACATTTGGCTGCGCCTCCATGCCATCTACAAGGCCAGCCCAACCCCGACACCTCATCAGTACAGGCCGGGAGACTGGGTCTACATCAAGAGGCACCGCCAAGAGATCCTCGAGCTGTGCTGGGAGGGACCCTACATCGTGGTGCTGACAACCCCCACTGCTCTCAAAGTAGACGGCATTGCAACCTGGGTCCATCACACCCACGTTTGGCCAGCGGACCCCTGCTCAATCCGGAAGGACTTTGTCACGCAATGGGCTGTCAATCGAGACCAACACAACCCGCTCAAGCTCAAGCTACAGCGCATTCGACCCACCTAATATTGGTAACTCTGTTAGCTCTGCTTGTCACTGCTCATGCTGTTGAGAGTCCCCACGTCCCCCAAAACATCACCTGGCAGATCATAGACACCAGCTCGGGGACAATACTTAATCAGACTTCCCAGAGCCACTCCAGGGACACTTGGTTCCCAGAACTTTGCGTAGACCTCCAAACTCTGCTCCCCTTGTCACCATATGCCCCCGGATTCCATGCACAGAACCTTTATTTCTATGTCTGCCCCAGCCACTCTCGCTCAAGCACATGTGGGGACGCGGCTGACTACTTTTGCGCCTCCTGGTCATGTGTCTCAACAGGGCACATCTGGTGGACCCCACCACGCACCGGAGATCTCATCGTGGTAAAGCGGCCCAGTGGCCCCCAACCGCCATATGCCTGGGGGCGCGGTAATCCCATAGTTATATCCTTTACAAGCCAAGGTAAAAAAACAACAGGATGGGAGAGTGGAAAAACCTGGGGACTCAGGATATACGACTGGGTTAGGCTGGGAGCCAAGGACAAGGGAACGTTATTTACCCTCCGAATGCAAGCAACTCCCCTTGCCCAGCAGTCCCCCACGGCGGTAGGACCCAACTAGTTACCTGACCTGCCCCCGCCCGGATGGCCACACCCAGAAACACCCAGGCCCCGGCCACACGGCCCTCCACATCCCCTGTCCCTACTGGAGTGCATCCGCATCTCCTGCGCCGGGTCACAACTTACTATCTGATACAGACCCCCTGTGGAGCACGGTTGTCAGAGCATACCAGGTACTAAACACTTCTAGGCCCGGCCTGACCAAGTCCTGTTGGCTCTGTCTAGATGTCCGGCTCCCATATTACGAAGGTATTGCCATTAAAGGCAATTATACAACAGCCTCCAACTCTAGCTCCTGCAGATGGCAGCAGGCTACTGCAAGACTAACCCTCCAGGCAGTAACAGGGCAGGGCACTTGCAAAGGCCACGTGCCCCCCGGGCAGTCACATCTCTGTAGTGAAACCCTAACAGTCCCCAGGGAGACAGTGTATCTACTTCCCCCCAAAAATGCATGATGCGCCTGTTCCAGTGGCCTCGCTCCCTGCGTCCACTCCCAAGTCCTTAACTCCTCGAAGGAAGGCTTCTGCGTACTCGTGCAGTTGATCCCCAAGCTGGTGTACCATTCGGAGGAAGAAATATTTAACAGGTTAGGCTCTACTAACTCCCGAAGTAAAAGAGAGCCCATTACAACCCTAACTCTGGCTGCGCTCTTGGGACTGGGATTAGTGGAGGTAGGGACCGGAATATCCTCACTCGTCATCCAGGACAAAAACTACAGAACCCTAAGGGCAGCCACTGACTTAGACATAGAAAGAATTGAGAAATCAATTTCTCATTTACAGAAATCCCTTACTTCCTTATCAGAAGTAGTACTCCAAAACAGAAGGGGATTAGACTTATTATTCATGCAGCAAGGAGGACTATGTGCAGCCCTAGGGGAAGAATGTTGCTTCTATGTTGATCACTTGGGGGTCGTAAAAGAATCTATGGCCCTCACAAGGGAAGGGCTGCAAAAGGAAAGTTAGAGAGAGAACAATCTCAGTCCTGGTACGAGTCTTTGTTCAACTGGTCTCCCTAGTTAACTACCCTCATCTCGGCCCTTGCCGGACCCCTCACCATCCTGCTTCTACTAGTAACCCTCGGACCCTCTATCATCAACAGGCTGGTCCAGTTTGTCAGGGACCACGTGGGGGCTGTCCAACTAATGGTCCTCCGTGCTCAGTACAAGCCCTAATAACAGAAGAGGACAAAATAGAAATGCAGCCGGTCCCATGATTGGGTCTGTAAGCTACATGACAAGGGGGGAATGAAAGAGCGGACCTAGGCCGGCCGACTCCATTTTGTTCTGTGTCCTCCATCTTGAGTGACTATGTCCCCCACATGGCCCCCTTTCCGGGGGAAAACCGCAGAAATTCCCGCTCAAACCTTAGACCACACCTCCTCCCCTTGAGTAACTTCCCGCTCACCCGTTCAAACTTCCCGTTCAAACCACGCCCAGCAACCTGCGCATCGGGACTCTGAACCTTCCCCAGCCAATCGGCTAAGGACACGACCATCACCCCACCAACTGCCCTTAGATCCCTATAAAACCTTTGTGCTTTTGAAACTCGCGCTCTCTCTCTGGCATCTCACCGCTGCGTCGGTGCAGGTAGGGGATTGAGCTCTAGCTAGCTCGAATAAAGGCTCTTCGCTTTTGCATCAGACTTGGCTCCCTGGTGGTCTCTGGGGATCACGAATTCTGGGCATAACAGTGAGAGATACTCCATTTACGACAGTATAAAAGAAATAGGAGTTCCTGGGAAGGAGGCTTCAAGTGTTATGTACTTGTTTGCCTTTGTGACTTCTATTTCCTAAAACTGATAGCAGAGCCATGGAAGCATTTGAGGAAAGTCATGCCCAAAGCTGGGCTTATGTGGTCAGAAGCCTATAACCAGGGCGGTGACAAACTGATAGCACCCACCAGTTGGTTTGTTATTCCAACAGAGGACACTTATGGTGGATTAGGACTGCCATGCTGGTAAAAAGCAAAAGATGGAAAGTGAAGAGACATGAGAAGCATCAGCTTCAGGAAATGCCAAGTTCCTCTTGGGACAAATTTTTGGGGAAGAATTCCAGCTCAGGAAGAACTATGAACAAAATGAATATTCCTAAGGTCCTGAAGACTTGGTTTCATGAATTGTGTCGGCATTAGGTGATGGGAAGAGCCTGCCTTCCTCCCTAGCAACCTTACTACTGGACTTTAACCATTCCTGGTCTCCTTGGCCGGTTGTACTGCTGGCTTCTACTTCAGGCTGACTTCTAACCATAATCTTCAGATAGATAAGAAGCTGTTGTTTAAGAAGAAAAGAACTGGGAGGAAAGTCTCGGATTCTAGTCCTGGCTCTGAAAATATGCTGCATGGCCTTAGGTTCCTCCAAAATAAAAATGAGGAGGGATGGACTTAATTTGCTCTCATTCTGCCATTCCGTGCATGAATCTGGCCATTTTCTGGTAGAGAATAAGAATGGGGGAACAGCACATTCTCTGTGAGCCACTTGAAGCCAAGAGGTTGTATCTTTGTAGCCTTAGTACCTTACTACTGTTATTAACCATTGACAAAATTGTGGTGAGAATGGCTTGAGATTCAAAAGACCCAGATTTGAATACAATTATTGGTGCTGACTTGGTAACTGAGCAAATCTGATCCCGAGCACCTTAGGATCTTCATCTGCAAAAAAGCTGGAATGAGATTTACAACAATCTTACACCTCTTCAGAATTAATGACTGTGGGAAAACAGAGTTGTGCACATGAAAAGAACTCTGTTGGTTTCAAGCTCTTGGATTATCCTAGGTAACTATAATTTACTTCCTAGGTAGGTGCAGGATGACCATGTATTGCTTGCCCTAATTTTAGACAAAAGACTATCCAGAATAGGCTGTGATTCTTTCATCCGCCTCACTTTTGATGAGATTGTGCTGAAAGCTTTAGCCTGGTACAATGATTCTTTTGGGCTAACACAATAATCAAACAAGGCTTACTGCCTTGCTCAGCAGAAACAAATCAGCTTAAGAGCCCACTTGGGAATTCAGTTTCCTCTCTACACATCAGGTTTGAGGCAAGTGTCTCATCTGGCAGCTGAAATCCAGCAGAAATCTTTAAAGAACCATGTCATAAAGCCTCATTCTCTTTTAGCTGATTAAAAAAAAGAATATAGGGGCGCCTGAGTGGCTCAGTTGGTTGTGTCAGACTTTGGCTCAGGTCATGATCTCACAGTTCATGGATTCAAGCCCCGCATTGGGCTCTGTGCTGACAGCTCAGAGCTTGGAACCTGCTTTGGATTCTGTGTCTCCCTCTCTCTCTCTGCCCCTCCCCTGCTCGTGCTCATTCTTACTCTGTCTCTCAAAAATAAATAAAAATGTTAAAAAAATAATTTAAAAAATAAAAAAAGAATATAAACATACAGCCCACATACCTGGTGTGCAAATGATTTCTTTATTCCTTAGTTAATAAAAAATTCATTCATACCATTGCTCATCTTTTAGAAAAATATACCAGAATGTTTCAGTTAAAGACATTTAACCATTTGGAATTCTAAATTAAGTCCTTCTCCCCTCAAGCCCCACATTAGTGAGATTCCTGCTTAGTGCTCCAGAGACCATTCTGGCCTAAGTATTTCCCCAGGCCGTTTCTTCTGCCTGGTGAGATAAAAAGGAATCGAAAACAGTTTACCTATCAATAGAAGCTGCTGCTTTGAAAAAGTCTTTCTTCAGGGGCAAATTTCATCAGCCTGACTGAAACTTGCCCAGTTCATAGGCAGGCTGGGAGAAAGATGCTGGTTTGCTGCCCTCTACAGGCTGCACTCAGCGAGCAGTTAGTTGGAGGAAGGAGGGAGGAATCCTCAAGGATCTGGAAAGAAATGAAACAAGTTAATGCCGAATAAGCCGAGAGTGGGTGGGGGAAAATGATTTGTGAACATCAGCCTACCATTCAAGAAACCACAGCATTTAGGATATGTAAAGAGGGCCACTATATCTTGTTAAGTGAAAACATGCACAGCTTGATTTGACTTTCATAAAAACAGACTTAGTTATACCAGAATGTTAAACTTTGGTTATCTAGGTGGTGGAATAATAGGTAATTTGCATTATATTCTTTTTACTTATCTGTTATCACCTAAACATTCTATAATATATATTATTCTAGTAACAAGCTAGCTAAAAAGTATATTAAAAAGTGTCTAGGCAGATATCATATGACTTTGCTCATATGAGGACTTTAAGACAAAGAACAGATGAACACAAGGAAAGGGAAGCAAAAAATAATATAAAAACAGGGAGGGGGACAAAACACAAGAGACTCTTAAATACGGAGAACAAACAGGGTTACTAGAGGGATTGTGGGAGGGGGGATGGGCTAAACAGCTAAGGGGCATTAAGGAATCTACTCCTGAAATCATTGTTCCACTATATGCTAACTTGGGTGTAAATTTAAAAAATTAAAAAAAAAATTTTAAAAAGTGTCTAGGGGCTCCTGGGTGGCTCAGTTGGTTGAGCATCCAACTTTGGCTCAGATCATGATCTCATGGCTCGTGGGTTCGAGCCCTGTGTTGGGCTTTGTGCTGACAGTTTGGAGCCTGGAGCCTATTTTGGATTCCTTGTCTCCCTCTCTCTCTCTGCTCTTCTCCCACTCACACACTCTCAAAAATAAACATTAAAGAAAAAAAAAAATTAAGTGTCTGTACTAAGGGGACTTCCTTGGTGCTAGTAATATTCTGTTCCTTGATCTAGATGCTTTATGTCTTCATCAAACTGTCCACTTATAACACATGCACTACTCTGTATAGTATACTTCAATGAAAATGTTTTTTTTTTTTTTTTTTTAAGTTTATTTATTTACTTTGAGAGAGAGAGAGGCAGAGAGAGAGGGAGACAGTAAATCCCAAGCAGGGTCCATGGTGTCAGCAAAGAGCCCGACGTGGGGTTCAAACGCACAAACTGTGAGATCATGACCTGAGCTGAAACCAAGAGTCAGATGCTCAACCGACTGAGCCACCCAAGCGCCCCCAAAATGATTTTTAATAGGTGGTTGTACAGGAACTCTCATTCGTTGGCGGGAATGCAAAATGGGACAGCCACTTTGGAAGGCAGTTTGGCAATTGCATACAAAACTACACAAACTTTTATCATATGATCCAGCAGTCTTCCTCCTTAGTATTTACAGCGACTTTATTCATAATTGCCCAAAACTTGGAAACAACCAAGTTGTCCTTCAGTAGGTGAATCAAATGTTAATACTGTGTGAGTGTATAGGGACAAGGGGCATATTGGAACCCTTTGTATTTACTGCTCAGTTTTGCTGTGAACCTAAAACTAAAAATTAAGGTCGCTTTTTTAAAAAGTGGTTGTACTTCCCTTAGAATATGCTAAAAACTACTGAATTGTACATATTACATGAATAAACTGTGTGGTTTGTGAACTATCTCAATAAAGCTTTTTATTTTACTTACTTATTTTTTTTAGAGAGAGAGTGTGAGCGAGGGAGAGGGGCAGAGAGAGAAAGAATCCCAAGCAAGCTCAGCGCAGAGCCCGACCTGAGGCTCGATGCTATGACCCTGGGATATGACCTGAGCCAAAGTCAAGAGTCAGCTGTTCAACCGACTATGCCATCCAGGTGCCCCAAAGCTTTTTATTTTTTTAAGTGGTTGTATCCATAGATTAAAATAGATATAAAAGTACCAATACATGCTACAATATGGACGAACCTTGAAACTATTACGCCACGTGGAGAAGCCAGACACAAGAGGCCACATCTTCTGTGAAATGTCTAGCATAAGCAGAAACAGACTAGCTATTGCCAGGGTAGGGAGAAGCGGAGGGGCTGGGGAGGGTGGAGTGACTGCTGATGGGTACAAGGTTTCTTCCTGGGATGATGAAAATATTCTGGAATTAAGACAGCTGTGAGTCATGTATAACTTTGTGAGTGTACTAAAAGCTTAATTGTATACTCTGAAAGTGTGAAAAGCTGTTATTTAAAAACAGGAAAAAAAGCAGTGGTGGATTTTGAAACCTTCTAAATAGCTGTGTGCATAGAGCTGGAAAAGAAATATCTTTCAAACACTGTAGCTTAATGCACATTAAAGAATTAGTTTTAATTACTAGTGGCCATACATTAAGACACCTATTTATTTTTATTTTTATTTTTTTACATTTATTTATTTTTGAGAGACAGAGGGAGACAGAGCACAAGTGGGAGAGGGGCAGAGAGAGAAGGAGACACAGAATCCGAAGCAGGCTCCAGGCTCTGAGCTGTCAGCCCAGAGCCCGATGCGAGGCTTGAACCCACAGATCGCGAGATCATGACCTGAGCCAAAGTCGGACGCTCAACCGACTGAGCCACCCAGGCGCCCCAAGCTGCCTATTTTGTCAGTGCTCTTGGTTGAATGGGAACTGGAATCAGTATCTAGGAAAGCATTTACCTTTAATAGCAGGATTCAAGTGAAAGTCCCAGTTTCTGACTCAGGAGCATCAGACTGTGGTCAGCAGGGGTCTATTAGAGGCAGCAGTTCTCCGCAGCGAGAATCCAGTTTCAGACACGCCAAGTCATCTGACCGTGTGGGCCCAATGTTAAGTATTGCAATTGGGAGCTTCTTCTCTCGGGCAGTGAGGATGAACCTGTAACCAGAGTAAACCTTACAAGGAAAAGACACAGGTAAGAACTCTCAATGCAGTTAGACGTAAACCTAACAGGGAGCCTCTCCAGGGCTCTCCAGCCCGCAAAAGGGGCCATTCCCACCCTGACCAAGTCAGATACCTGTAAGGATGATCCCACTACCAAGAGGGAGTCAGCTTCTTTTACACGCCTGTGCACAAAGTCAACCTTGTCAGGGTTCACTGTGTCCCCGAAGAAAACGACATCTGGTTTCAGGGGGCCTCCACATCGGCAGGACGGGACCCGAAAGCTCCGTACCTGCTCCTCTGTGAGAAAGACGTCGCCGTCAGGAGCCAGGCCATGGGCCTCGGCACTCCAGGTGGGGTTCAGAGCTTCAAAACGCTCTTGTAACACCCCCCGGGGAATCTGTTCACCACAGTTCAAGCAAAGGACCCTGAAACCAAAGAAGAGGCTGACTGAACAACTGGTCCCGAGAAGGCATGAAGCTGCCAAAAACATCTCATCCCCAACCAGTTGTAGCTCCTCCAACACTGTTCACTGTTTCTAGCACCCAGTCTTTCCCCCAAGGTAGGAATACCTTCTCATGTTAACTACCACCATTCCTTACCTTCCTCCTACTGCCAACTCTAGAACAAGCAGTGTACCTCTGCTTTCCTTACTTACACGGCCTGCTTAACCTGTTGGCTCATTTTTATCCTTAGTGCAACTGCAAATGCTTTACCAAATGACTTCCTTAGTGCCCAGACCGGTGCTTTTCCTCCCTCCCTCTCCTCCTCCAGGGTGATTGTTGCTGTCCATCACCACCGTCCCTCTAAAACACTCTTCCCCTCGGTGTCCTAACCCAGTGACTCGCTTCTCTCCTCACTTCCTTAATCATGAGTTCGTGTGAGGGCAAGAACTTTGAATCCTTTGACCACTGTGCTATGGCCACCACCTAGACTCCACCTAGGAGTCTATAGGCTCCTGCCTATAGACAGGAGCCACTCAATAAATAGCAGTTATTTTAAGAGACCAGCCGGGGGGCGGGGGGAGGTAAAGTAGACATGATATAATTTTTGTATCTGAGTGATGGTACATGGGAGTTCATTATACTACTTTCTTATTGGGAAGATTTGGAACTTTCATCAGGAAAAGAAAAGTTTAATGGGGCCAGGGCCATCATTAGCTCTCAAATTCCCCTGATACCACCTTGATCTGGGTCCTTCAGGCTGACCTCCCTGAGCCACACTCTCTAATCCTGTGTGGCTTTCCTCAAATGCTATTTTTATCACATTGCTTTCTTGCTCAGAAACCACTAATAGTCCCTTTTGGTCTCTCACAAAAGACCCAAATTGCACTGTACTATTTTCAGATGCACCCATGATTTGGGTCTAGCCTTTCCAGACAATCTGATTTCACAGTAGTCTCCACAGAGGCCAGGCCAGACTCCTCTGGGCTCTACAAATCCTCTTCATTTAGAAAGCCCTCTCCCCTCTTTTGTTCAGTCAGACCTGAGCCAGACTCAAGCCCCACCTTTCCCATAAAAGCTTGACCGATTACTCGAAGCTTTACTAAATCTGTTTCTCTGAACCTCTAAAGCAGGTCTATCACGGACCACATAATTTAACAATCACATATGGAATTGTCTGTTGTTAAACATGTTATTTTTGGATCCCCCCCCACCCCCAGGAGATTACAAAGTTCTCACATATAAAGTAGAGCATGTTTTATGCTCTTTGGTTTTGACCCTTCCACACCACCAATAGCACACCACACGTTGTGGCACCCGATAAATATTTTATGATTGGCAGGAGGATCTCTGGGGCTTAATAATAAGGAAATGGTCTCCAGTTAGCTTCAGGTTAGTTCCAGGGCTACATGTGTTCATTCCATCAATATTTACTGGGTTCTATTTGCCAGGATGTACTGTGTTCTATGTGTCCAGGCATCAGAGATCCACCAGCTTATAGACTATGCTGTTGGTGCTTTGCTCATAGTCCCCTCAAGACACCCTACAGCCACTTGTACACAGTTCTCTTATAAGCAACTTCTTGCATCTCTCTTGCTTAGGGGGTTTACTGGCCAAGGAGTTGCAGAGTCTGTGTTAGGGAGTTAATTCCCCTAGAAAGACCCTCAACCGTTAAAGGATGGGACATGGTAGATAAATGCCCAAGCTTCCTCAACTTTCAGTGAGACAATTCTGAAGTATGCTCCAGACAGAGGGCCCCTCAAAGGATTGAGTTCCAGCTCCCCAAAGCAGCAACCCATTCATTAACATGCTCTTTTCTTGACTTTTCTTGCCTACCCTGTTTCATTTCCCCACTCCCTCAATGAGTTTGCTGGGATCAACTCCAAAATAAACAACTTGCTCCCAAATCCTTTTCTCAAGATCTAATGAGGACAAAGTGGTCAAGACAGCCAAGGTCCTTGCTCTCATGGAGCTCACATTTCTGCATTCACACTATTTAGACCTTCCTGCACCTGTGCATGCATCCATGGAGTTCTGTCAGGCGCTGACTCCCTGCTTTAGTGTGCAAGGCATCCACATTTTGGGTCACCAACCAGTACAGCTTTCCGAGTCTCTCCCAGTTGCTCAAGGCCCAATGTGCAGGGTTAGGCTGCAGGGAGGAGAACCGAGGCCAGCCGACAAAGTTTCTTGCCCAGTACCGCTGGCGGACTGGAGCACTCCGTAGAAAATCCCCATGCTGGATGGGTTTCCGGTCAGTGCGGGCATAGAGTCCCACCTTTTCTGACCTGTAGTCTGGGATCCCCGACTCAGTGGAGATTCCTGCCCCAGTCATCACTAGGAGTCTCTTGGACAGGGTGATGAAGCGCTGTAACTCTCTGATCTTCTCAGGGTCTAGAGGTGGACTCGGTGGCACAAATAACCCAATGGATCCATGTGAGCACTGCTGGCTGATGTTCACCATCCAGCGGCCTTTCGCTGCCCTGAGAGTCCACCTACAATTCATCTTTGTTCTAGAGAGAAAGAAACCTGATGGGAGAAAACAAATTTTAAAAACTAAGGCCGCCAAAGGGTACCTGGGTGGCTCAGTCTGTTGAGCGTCTGACTTCGGCTCAGGTCACAATCTCGCAGTTAATGAGTTCGAGCCCCACATGGACTCACTGCTGTCAGTGCGGAGCCCACTTCAGATCCTCTGTCCCCCACCCCACCCCACCCCTCCCCTGCTTGCATTCTCTCTCTCTCGAAAATAAACATTAAAAAAAATATATATATAATATATATATATTATATATATATATTATATATGTAGGGGCACCTGGGGGGCTCAGTCAGTTAAGTGTCCTACTTTGGCTCAGGTCATGATCTCATAGTTTGTGGGTTCGAGCCCCGCGTCAGGCTGTGTGCCGACAGCATGGAGCCTGGAGTCTGCTTTGGATTCTGTGTCTCCCTCTCTCTCTGCCCCTCCCCTGCTTGCACTCTCTCTCTCTCTCTTGCTCTCAAAAATAAATATTAAAAAAAATGTTTTATATATAATATATAAAATACATATAAATATATAGATATAATATTTATAGTATATGATATCTATATAAATAAAACTAAGGTAGCTGAAACTAAAAACAGAACTACCCTATGATCCAGCAATTGCACTATTAGGTATTCACCCAGAGGATACAAAAAGACAGATTTTAAGGGGTACGTGCACCCCAGTGTTTATAGCAGCATTATCAACAGTAGCCAAACTATGGAGAGAGCCCAAATGTCCATCAACTGATGAATGGATAAAGATGTGGTATGTATACATAATGGAATATTACTCAGTCATCAAAAAGAATGAAATCTTGGGGCACCTGGGTGGCTCAGTAGTTAGGTGTCTGACTCTTGATTTCAGCTCAGGTCATGATCTCACAGTTTGTGAGATTGAGCTCTGCTGGCGCAGAGCCTGCTTGGGATTCTCTGTCTCTTTCTCTCTCTCCCTCCCTCCCATGCTTGTGCATGTCCCCCTCTCTCTCAAATAAATAAATAAACTTTAAAAAAGAATGAAATCTTGCCATCTGCAATGACGTGGATGAAGCTAGAATGTATTATGCTATGCACAATAAGTCAATCAGAAAAAAATACCATATGATTTCACTTATTTGTGGAATTTAAGAAATAAAACATATGAACCTAAAGGAGGGGGGAGGAAAAAAAGAAGAGAGGGAAACAAACCACAAGAGACTCTTAAAAAAAAAATTTTTTTTTTAGGGGTGCCTGGGTGGCTCAGTCAGTTGGGTCTCTGACTTCGGCTCAGGTCATGATACCAAGTCTTGTAAGTTCAAGCCCTGCATCGGGCTCTGTGCTGACAGCTCAGAGCCTGGAGTCTGCTTTGGATTCTGTTGTCTCTCTTTCTCTCTCTCTGATCCTCCCCCACTCCCACACTGTCTCTCTCTCTTTCTCTCTCTCTCTGTCTCAAAAATAAATAAACATTAAAAATTAAAAAAAAAATTTTTTTAAGTTTATTTATTTTTGAGACAGAGAGAGACAGAGCATGAATGGGGGAGGGTCAGAGAGAGAGGGAGACACAGAATCTGAAACAGGCTCCAGGCTCTGAGCTGTCAGCACAGAGCCCGACGCGGGGCTTGAACTCACAGACCACAAGATCATGACCTGAGTCGAAACTGGATGCTTAACCGACTGAGCCACCCAGGTGCCCCTAAAAAAATTTTTTTTAGTATTTATTTTTGCAGGAGAGAGAGACAGCATGAGTGGGAGGGAGGCAGAGAGAGAGAGAGGGAGACACAGAATCTGAAATGGGCTTAAGGCTCTGAACTGTCAGCACAAAGCCTGACTCGGGGCTTGAACTCAAGAACTACCAGATCATGACCTGAGCTGAAGTCAGACGCTTAACCGACTGAGCTACCCAGGCACCCCAACAAACCACAAGAGACACTTAATGATAGAAAACAAACTATGGATTGATGGAGGGAGGTGGGTGGGAAATGGGCTAGATGGGTAATGGGTATTAAGGAGGACACTTGTGATGAGCACTGCGTGTTGTATGTAACTGATGAATCACTGAATTCTCCTGAAACCAATATTGCACTTCATGTTAACTAAAATTTAAATTAAAAAAAAAAAAAGACCCCCAAAACAAAAACAAAAGTAAGGCAGCCATCAACTGATGAATGGATAAACAAAATGGGGTCTATCCATATAAGGAAATTTACCTATAAGCATAAAGTTCTGATATATGCTATAATATGGATAAACATCAAAAACATTATGCTAAGTGTAAGAAGTCAGTCACAAAAGGACAAATACTATATGATTCCACTTATATTAAATTTCTAAAATACACAAATATATAGAGACAGAAAGTAAATTAGTAGTTGCCAGGGACTAGAAGATGCATCAGAACTTTATTTATTATTTTTTTTAGTCTTTCCCTTAGGCTTTTTTAAAATTCAAGGATAATTAACATATAGTATTATATTAGTTGCAGGTGTACAATATAATGATTCAACAATTCTATAAAGTAGTCATTGCTCATTACTAGAAGTACATGCTTAATCCCCTTCACCTATTTCACCCATCCCCTCACCCACTTCGCCTATGGCAACCACCAGTTTTTCTCTATATTTAAGAGTCTGTTTTTGGGGTGCCCGGGTGGCTTCAGTCAGTTAAGTGTCTGCCTTCAGCTCAGGTCATGATCTTGCAGTTCATGAGTTCTAGCCCTGCATTGGACTCTCCATGCAGAATCTGCTTGGGAGCCTCTGTTGCTCTCTCTCTGTCCCTCCCCGACACATGTTCACATTCTCTCTCTGTCAAAAATAAACAGACATTTTTTTAAAAAAAACGGGTTTCGGGGCACCTGGGTGGCTCAGTGGGTTAAGTGTCCAACTCTTGATTTCAATCAGGTCATGGTCTCACGGTTTGTGGGTTCAAGCCCCTTGTTGGGCTCTGCACTAGCAGTGAGGAGCCTGCTTGGGATTCTCTCTCTCTCCCTTTCACTCTCTCTGCTCCTTCCCCGACTCACTCATGCACTCACATGTGCTCTCTCTCAAAATAAACTAAAAATGTTTTTAATAGAGTCTGGTTTTTTGCTTATCTCTTTTTTCTTTGTTCATTTGTGTTTTTTTTTTCCTTAAATTCCACGAGTGAAATCATGTGGTATTTGTCCGACTTATTTCACTTAGCATTATATCCTCTACATCCATCCATGTTGTTGCAAATAGCAAGATATCCTTCTTTTTTTAATAATTTTTTTAATGTTTATTTACTTTTGATAGAGACAGAGCATGAGCAGGAGAGGAGCAGAGAGAAAGGGAGACAGAATCTGAAGCAGGCTCCAGGCTCTGAGCTGTCAGCAGAGAGTCCGACGCGGGGCTTGAACTCACCAACTGTGAGATCATGACCTGAGCCGAAGTCAGATGCTTAGCCAACTGAGCCACCCAGGCGCCCCAAGATATCCTTCTTAAGGCTGAGTAATACTCCTGTGTGGAGTGAGTGTGTGTGTGCATGAGTGTGTGTGTGTGCTGACATCTTTATCCATTAATCTATAGATGGACACTTGGGTTGCTTCCATATCTTGGCTATTATAAATAATGCTTTAATAAACATAGAGGTGCATATATCTTTCCAAATTAGTGTTTTTGTTTTCCTTGGGTAAATATGCAGTAGTAGAATTACTGGATCATGGAGTAATTATATTTTTAATTTTGTGAGGAAACTCTGTACTATTTTCCACAGTGGCTGCACTAGCTTGCATCCCCACAAATAGTGCACAAGGTTCCTTTTTCTCCACATCCTCACCCACACTACTTATTTCTTGTCTTTAATTTTAGCCATTCTGTCAGGTGTGAGGTGATTATCTCATTTATAGCCGAAAAGCAAAGGCAGCATATAGGCATCAAACATCAACAACTTCCTCCAATTTCAACATTAGGAAAAGAGAGAATACCAGACTAGACTCTTCATGGAGGAGCACACCACGCCTCAAGATGTGGTCTTGGGAGAAAAAAAAAATTGAACTCGACAGTGATCAAGTCTCTAGAGTTTAACAATTTATAGGAAATACAGAGGCCAAAGCAATGTTAGATGATATCATCGGTCCATCCATGAAGTTTAGGCCATGGGAAACTCTACAGGACAGAAAAATCAGCTTCTTCAACAAATAAACTGCAAGAGATAGAAGTAGATCTGAAGGGGGAATGATAGATTAAAGAGCTTTAAAGACATACCAACCAAATGTAATCTGTGGGCCTTATCTGGAACTTTACAACACTAATAATTGGAAAATTGAACATTAACTGTATGTTTGATATTAAGAAATTATTGTTTTGGGGGCGCCTGGGTGGCTCAGTTGGTTGAGTGACCGACTTCAGCTCAGGTCATGATCTCATGGTTTGTGAGTTCGAGCCCCGCGTCAGGTTCTGTGCTGACAGCTCGGAGCCTGGAGCCTGCTTTGGATTCTGTGTTTCCCTCTCTCTCTCTGCCCCTCCCCCACTCGTGCTCTGTCTCTGTCTCAGAAATAAACATTAAAAAAAATTTTTTTTTAATAAAAAAAAGAAATTATTGTTTTTTACGTATGGGGGCTTCTGGTTGGCTCAGTCAGTAGAGCATGCAACTCTTGATATCAAGGTTGTGAGTTCAAGCACCATGGTGGTCTTAGAGATTGCTTTAGGAAATTTAAAAAATACATATTTAAAGAAGTGTTTTATGTATGACAAATGGTATTGTGATTTTTTTAAAAGTCTTCATCCTATAGAAGTTACAGACTGAAATATTTGGGTGAGATGATATGTCTGGGAGGATTTATTTCAAAATAATATAGAGGGGGCAGAGTAGATAGAAATATACTGTATAAATGAAACAAGATTAGCCAAGAGTTGTTTATTTTTGAAGCTGGGTGATATGTCTGTGAATGGGGTTCGTTATATTATTCTATCTCCACAATAAAAAAAATTTTTATATAGGGCACCTGAGTGGCTCAGTCGGTTAAGTGTCCAACTTTGGCTCAGGTCACAATCTCACGGTTCGTGAGTTCAAGCCCTGACTCAGGATGCATTGGTGGTGCTGAGCCTGCTTGTGATTTTCTCTCTCCCCGTCTCTCTCTGCCCCTTCCCCACTTGCTCTCTCTCCCTCTCTCTCTCTCCGAATAAATAAATAAACTTTAAAAAAGAAACAACAGAAGTGCCTGGGTGGCTCAGTTGGTTAAGCGTCTGACTTGGGCTCAGGTCATGCTCTCATGGATCATGAGTTCAAGCCCCATGTCGGGCTCTGTGCTAACAGCTCGGAGCCTGGAGCCTGCTTCGGATTCTGTGTCTCCCTCTCTCTTTCTGCCCCTCCCCTGCTTGTGCTCTCTCTCTCTCTCTCTCTCTCAAAAATAGATGTCCTAGTGTGCCTAGGATAGTGGTAGTGCTGAAATGCCAAAAGCTATGAGATAAAGTAACAATGCTTATATCTTTTGAATACTTTAAATGTGTAAGAGATATGATCTGAAAAGCGAGGGGAAAAAAAGAATGGAGTACTTTGAAGAGAAGCTAAAATGTGGAATGTTTCACCTTAAAGGTAGATAAAACTCTAATATCTGGACCCTATCAGCAGTCATATAGTATTTGAAGAAAACATATTTGAAATTAAATGTACAAAGTGAACTAGGATAGGTAACTTAAAAGTATGCCTCCCTCATGTTGCCCTGGATCTAAACAAAAATAAAAGCAAGGGTACATGATTATCAACAATACAGAGATAAACAAGAACTAAACTTAGCCTAAAAATATATGGACTAACTGTAAGGAAGGAATTGCAAATAAAGAAAAGCTTGGGTAGCACTGTCATTTCCCCCAAATAGTCCACCCTAAATGGGATTTGGGAGGTTACTGATGAGATTTCAAAACTCATCCAATTTATACCTATAAGCTGACAACCCAAAAGGTATCTGATAATCAGCAAAGTTGTACACTGAAATATTTATGGGATGGGTGATGAGAGCCAACAGCATGATATTGAGAAATGACTGGGGAGTAGGAATTTGTTGGCATTGCACATAATACTGTCCTCTTGAAGACAAAATCTAGGTTTAAGAAAATGTATCAGAGAGGAGTACAGGTTTTTGCATAATCTAAGAAGACTCTCCATCCAGACCATACTACTTCTGGTGGCAGATTGCATGCTTATCTGAACAACCTACAAATAATGAATTAATCAGTGACTTCAGTATCTTAAAGGATGGGCCCCCCAAGTAAACAAGAATATCTTTCCCTGGAAAGGTGCAGCCTCCTCCCCGCCCCCTCCCCCACCCCCCAACACACACCTAGAGTGTATTTATAACCTTACTTTGTAATCCAAATCAATCTTTTGCAGAATTTGGGAGGGTGTGAGTTAGCTCAGGATGTGAGAACTCAAGAATGTACTGAACACTGGGGCTCCAGGCTTATAGAGTAAACTGACCCTTGCCAGGGGTGTACTACCTTCTCCCCCACTATCCCCACAAAAAGATATGAGAAAATAATCCCATCATGGCCAGTTTCAGGCTACCAATGGTTTAACAACTGGCTAGCAAGTTCCTAAATGTCTAACAATTGGCCTTCACCAGGAAAAACTGATTCCGGCCCACCTCCCCTGAGTCCCATGAAGTCCGACCTGAAACAACAAGGCTCCCTTTTTATATCTTTTTAAAAATTTGTTTTGGTCAAGAATTTCTAATACCTTCCACAAAATAAAATCTTGTCGCCACAATGGACTATTGCATAACAACCCAAGCCAATCTTGTCTTCTTGACCTCTTAAGAACCTACAACCAGAGGTCTACTATGCTTGGCCATCAGATGGAAATTAACTTAAAATGGTTGGTGAATCTTCCAAGACTTTTTGCATTCAAGAAAAACTGTACATTTTGGTTTATTTAAAAAATGGTGGAAGGGACTCTAAAAAAATGTGGATTTTAAAAAGGGAGTGTAAAATAAAAATTGGTAAAGCAGGACTCTAGCATAACATAAGACCTATTCTGTCTGTCCCAATAAAACCTGGCTGGTCAGAAATAAACTTCTTATAAACTTCAAAAGAATAATAGCTTACTCCCGATATCTTTTAAATCTTTTTTTTTATGTTTATTTATTTCTGAGACAGAGAGAGACAGAGCATGCGTGGGGGAAGGGCAGAGAGAGAGGGAGACACAGAATCAGAAGCAGCATCCAGGCTCTGAGCTGTCAGCACAGAGCCCGACGCGGGACTCGAACTCACAAACCGTGAGATCATGACCTGAGCCAAAGTCGGTCGCTCAACCGACTGAGCCACCCAGGCGCCCCTCTTTTAAATCTTTTAATAGGGAATTGTTATTCCATCTATGTCTACATCTAAAGACGTCTCCCTCAGAGGAATACACTTACAATTTTAGTTACTACCATCCCTTGGGAAACCGTGTGTTCCATAAACCTACTTCCTATTTTATAAATCAGAAATATTTCTTCATAAGCTAAGAAGCATATTTGAATTCCAGTATGCCAAGTGTTGATGCAGTTGCTGTTCAGACTTTTCTGACTTTTGATTTTTATGGCTTTTGGCTTTATTACTGTAACTAAGCACATGCACATCTTTTATTCTACTTTCCCCATATTCTTTTAGTCTACCCTCAATTGCAAACACGACATTCTAACAAAGCTTTGACGTGTTATTTAACATAATGCAGAAATTCTCTAGTGACACGCACCCCATATGTAAACATTATTTTATGCCTGGCTTTCCAGATCTAGTTTCAGGACCCCGATTTCTCTAGAAATCCACAGCAACGCTTGAACCGCTGAACAAATACAGTCTGGATTCCTGAGACCAAAGGGCTCGGGAAAATCGCTGAAAACCCGCTATACTGGAACAGCTGCTCTCCGCCAGGTACTACTAAAGGGCAAAAAGTTTATATAGAATCCCTCACAACAAATTCACAACGTCTAGAAACCTGCAACCCCCACAGAACACTTACCTTCCACACCTTAAAGAACACTTTACGTCTGACGACGCGACGAGCTGGCTCCTTTTGCATTTTGGGAAATGCAGTCCAGGAGGCAGAAATGATGCCAGGAAAACTACAAGTCCCACAATCCTCTGGGTGTCACAGATGAGGGATCCAGATTGTGTAGTAGCGCCCCCATCTGCCTTTCCTGGTCAGAGGTGTTGAACATTCACAGGAGCGAAATGTGCCCGCTGTCTCCTAAGCCAACATGTTAGTGTCCCTTTGAGAGAAGTTGTTAGAGTTTGAAGACGAGTGTGCTCAGTGCAAAATAGTATATCTAAACAGTACTAAGTTACGAATTCATTGTTAAGATAGAAGCTTTAATAATGTATCTAGATTAGACTCATACTGAACTTCAGTGATTATGATCCTTTGCACTCACTGTGAGGAAATCAATTTCCCACCTTGTAGTGGGGTGTGAAGAAATACATTAATATCTGAAAAATTCATGTTTTTGCAGTTTATATGAAAAACTAAAGCCACAGATAATATACAAGGAATAATGTGTTTACTCACTTGGCTTCTCCAATTTTCTTTATTCTCTTTTGTGGTTTTATTACATTAACCAACACAGTGCCCAGGTCTCACTCCCAGAGATTCTGATTTAATTGGTCTGGGGAGATGCCTGGGCATCAAGACGGTTTACAAACTTCCCAGTTGTTTCTAATGTTTGTAATAATGAGAACCACTGTTCTGTAGCATCACCTAAATAAGACATCAATCAATTTGTGTTTTAGAACATCAATCAAAGGGCAGCTTACTGGAACTTTGAAGACCACCTAAGGAGCTACTTCCCCTGTTTTAAGATAAACTGAAGCCCAGAAGTGTATTGTGGAAGCTGGAGTCAGAGTTTGTCTCCTGATCCTCTCACTGAATGTGTGGAGGTAAATATCTGTAAAGTCACCCAGTTTAGGAGTTTGGGAGCAATACCTACACAACAACTCAGATAGGTCACACTGCTGGGACAATCACCTGACATGACAGGTTTTTTGTGCCTTAGTTAACCTGACCACATTGGCTGAAGGAAAGGACCAAAATGTAGACTGGAAATTTTTACTAAGTCAAAAAAAATTGCAATCAGGAATATTTCCTGCACATATGGGTATTGGATCAAAACCTATTAAAATGCCAAAACACTGACATTTTCTCCCCCCACCCCAAGTTTATTAAGAAAAATTTCAAACTCATGTTGTTTTTTTCAGTTCGCCAAGTAGAATGAACATCGTTAATTGAGAGACTGACTAATACAGAACTATTGTGCTTTTAGGCCCCCCAGAATCTCATGTTCCTGGGAGAAGTTAGCTGACTTTTCAATTTTTCTTAGTGCTGGAAAGTCATCCGTGGAGGATGAAGTCATCCAAGACAGCTGGTAAAACACACAGTGTCACCATACCAGGAATTCATGACTACGTCCTTGATTGGATCAAAGTAAAATAATATAAAATTAATCAAGTTACTAGTCTTTTTTTTTTTCTTGATAATTTTTCCTACCCTGGCAGTTATGGCTGTGGGGGGAAAAAAAAGCTACACATCAGCATCAAATAGGTCTTTTAAAGATGTCATTTTCTCACCTAGATGATGATTATATGAATGATCACTGAGGAATACTTTCTTTGAACGTTTCATGTTTGAATTTTTTTTTTAAGATTTTAAATAATCTCTAGATTTTAAGTCACCCTAGGGCCACCTAGGTGGTTCAGTCAGTTAAGCCTCTGACTCTTGATTTCGGTTCAGGTCATGATCTCATGGAACCAAACTGTGAGATCAAGTTGGCTTCAGCACAGAGCCTGCTTGGGATTCTCTCTCCTCTCTCTCTGTCCCTCCCCCTGCTTGTGCAAGTGCACACACACACTTTCTCTCTTTCCCCAAAATAAGTAATCTCTACACCCAACCTGGGGCTGGAATTTACAACCCCCAGATTAAGAGTCACATGTTCCACAGACCGAACCAGCTAAGTGCCCCTCATGTTTGAAATATTTTATAATAAAATGTTGGGGGAGAGGCGCCTGGGTGGCTCAGTTGGTTAAGCGTCCGACTTCGGCTCAGGTCACGATCTCTCGGTATGTGAGTTTGAGCCCCGCGTCGGGCTCTGTGCTGACTGCTCAGAGCCTGGAGCCTGTCTCAGATTCTGTGTCTCCCTCTCTCTCTGACCCTCCCCCGTTCATGCTCTGTCTCTCTCTGTCTCAAAAATAAAATAAATGTTAAAAAAAAATTTTTTTTTAATAAAAAATAAAAAAATAAATAAAATGTTGGGGGAAATGTAATTTTCTTAGAGACTATTTACATCTTAATGAGTAGCAAAAACCAAAAGTATTTTGGAGAATATAGTTCAGGGATGAAAGAAGTCTGAATATAGGTTTCTGACAGCTTTCCATTTGTCAAGGGAAAAACAGGCAGTGGGAGCGAAAGTTACTTCAAACTTCGTGAACTGTGAACATTTCTATGAAAATAGCCTTTTCCAGCTTATCTCCTCTGAATTAAGGTGTCCAACAGAAAACCCTTTGGGATTAAAAAAGAATTCTTAAAAAAAAAGAAAGAAAGAATTACCATATGACCCAGAAATTCCCCTTCCAACTATGTACAGAAACGAATTGAAAACAAGGATTCAGATGGATATTTGTATGCCACTGTTTGTAGAAAGATTGCTCACGAAAGCCAAAGATGGAAACGAAGCAGATTCATAGAATAATGGATGGATAATTAAATTCCACACAATAGAATATCAGCCATAAAGAGGAATGAAATTCTGATATATATACTACAACATGGATAGACCTTAAAACATTATGAAATAAGCCAGACAGGCGCCTGGCTGGCTCATTCGGAAGAGCATACAACTCTTGATCTCGGGGTCCTGAGACCCGCGCCATGAGTGGGGTATTAAGTATTATTACTTAAATAAATAAATAAACTTAAAACAAAAAAAAAGTCAGACGCCAAAAGTTAAATAGTGTGATTTCGCTTATATGAGGTACCTACTGGAGTCAAATTCAGCGACAGAAAGTAGAATACAAGTTTCTAGGGGTTGGGAGAGGGAGAAATAGGAAAGGGAGTTAGTGTTTAATGGGTACAGAATTTCGGTTTGGGATGATGAAAAAGTTCTGGAGAGGTATGGTGATAATGGTTGCAAACAATGTACATAATGCCACTGAACTGTACACTTAAAAATGGTTGGAATGGTACATTTTATATTACGTATAGTTTACCACAATTTTTTTAAAAACACTATTTTGGAGAAGACAGTTACGCTGTGAATCGGGAGCCAAGTGAACAGCATGCTGATACAGCCCATTTTCATCTGCCGCAATTCATTCTATGAATTAAGTTATTAGCATATTTCTCTCCCATAATGCTTTGCTTCAGGCTCCATCAAAGCTTAGTTAAGTGAAATCAAGAAACGAAATCCTTAGAAACAGCTCAGGCATTTTCAAGAGATCTTCATATGGTTGTATAATTTTTAAACAAAGAACAAGTCATCATTTTCCAGTACGACTCAAAAATCACTTTTCTGTAATGGGAAGCTTGCCTATTGGGGATGATGAGTAGGGGGCGTTGCTTGGTAGCTTTGCGCAGTGGCAGTATCGTAGCCAATGAGGTTTATCCGAGGCGCGATTATTGCTAATTGAAAACTTTTCCCAATACCCCGCCGTGACGACTTGAAATATAGTCGGCATTGGCAATTTTTGACAGTCTCTACGGAGACTGAATATTTCAGTTTAAAAGAAAAGGTGTTTTGTTTTGTTTTGTTTTGCTTTGGGCTGCTTTAGGGGGTGGAAATGACAAGTGATCTCTAGTTTTCTGTTTTTTGGAAGTTGTTTTTTCCCGTCTTTGTTTTGGAGGCAGGAATGCAGTTCGCGGTTAGTTACCTTCTTTTGGTTGTATCTTAGTTCTCTCAGCTGTTGGTGTTGTATTCTCTCTATTGCTTTTTGCCAGGCGGACGTCCGACATTGCACGAATACTTGCTGTGACCCTTGCCCACGTAGTCAGTACGTAGCTACTTGTCCTTTTTCGGTTCACTCTGGCTTTTCCTGTCTTTCCACTGATCACTTTTTTTCACGGTTTTTAACTCAAAATTCATTTAATCTGGTCATCTCTGTGATGTCATGACGATTTGCATAAGATTACCCAGCATCCCCAGCGAATGCACTGTCACTTACAAAATCTGAATATTCGACACGAGTCGATCCAACAACAAGAAGCCTCGGGTGCAGACCAGTCTTAAATATAATTGCTGGAAGCAGAACGCATCTTATACACGAATTCGCCTGGAGTCGCCCACCCTCACTGTAAAGGTGGTTGTCATCTGTGGGGGAGCAGGGTGCGTGGCTACGATCTCCAGCTTTGCGCAGTGGCAGTATCGTAGCCAATGAGGTTTATCCGAGGCGCGATTATTGCTAATTGAAAACTTTTCCCAATACCCCGCCATGACGACTTGAAATATAGTCGGCATTGGCAATTTTTGACAGTCTCTACGGAGACTGAATACTTATGTGTCGAAAAAAAGTTTGTGGAACAAGTGGCTGTCACCTGAGCTGATTTTTTTCCAGTGCTGAATGTTAACTGTTTCCAACTGAGCATGAGCACGTATATAGTACTCGGTTCCCCAAAAATGTGAAATGTGTATGAGGATCTTTTATTATGGTAAAGTAACGTGTTTTATAATTAGGTATCTGACCCCGTTGAGAGGTACGGATTTCCCAGGGTTGGAGGGAGTGAATCTTGACCAAGTGCTTCTTAAAAGCCCCGGAGGAAAAAGATGCTCTACTTTTACTTAGTCCCCATTGTGACGTTCCAGGCAGAGCTGTGCTGGAAACCAAGTCACTTTAATTCTAGTGTTGTACTGGGTTCTGCTACATTGGCTACCTCTAGTCTTGTTCTCTCCCTAGGGAGCCCAGAGGTGTCCCAGGACAGACGCCCTCAAGAGGCCCACCCTTGCTCCTGGCAGATCCAGGTGGACGTGCGTAGGCCATCTCCCATGAAACACTCCTCCGGTCTGTAAGCAAAAGGATTTGGTTATTAAGGGCTAAGGTGTGGTGGACAGGTATCTATTGCTTCAGGGCAGCCTTGGGGAAAACCGCCCCAGCGGTAAATTAGACCCAATCGCTGCTTCGGGGAGTTCAGTTTTGAGACAGGCCACAAGTAAACGAACAGATGAGCTAGAAAATTACAGATTATTTCAGTGCTATGAAGAAAATAAGCAGGGAGCTGTGGTGGAGCCATCATTCTTTTCTTTTTTCTTTCTTTCTTTTTTTTACAAACAGCTCTTTTGAGTTATAATTGACATTCAATAAACCACACATTTTTAAATACACAATGTTATTATTTTTTTAATGTTTATTTATTTTTGACAGAGGGAGAGAGAGACAGAGCATGAGCGGGGGAGGGGCAGAGAAAGAGAGGGAGACACAGAATCCGAAGCAGGCTCCAGGCTCTGAACTGTCCGCACAGAGTCGGATGCGGGGCTCGAACTCACAGACCGCGAGATCATGACCTGAGCTGAAGTTGGACACTCAACCGACTGAGTCACCCAGGCGCCCCTAAAGCACACAATTTTATAAGTATTGAGACATGTACACCGAAGACACCATTACAATCCAGAGAGTGAACACATTCATCACTCCCCTCCCCACCTCCCTGTGTCTTCCCACTCCCTTCTGTTGCTATAGTTGGCAATTTCCAGAGTTGTATATAAATAGAATCGTATGGTATGTGACATTTGGACCATGTGACTTTTTAACCAAACATAATGTCCTTGAGGTCCATCCAGGTTGTATGGATTAATAGCTCATTCATTTCTCTTGCTGAGTAGTATTCCGTTTATGGAAGTACGGGTTTATTTCAACCATTCACCCTTTGAAAGACATGTGACTTGTTTCCAGTATTTTGCCATCACCAATGAAGCTTCTAAGAACATTCCTGTACACGTTTTGTGTGAACAAGGGTCCCTGGCTGGCTCAGTCAGTAAAGCACGCGACCCTTGGTCTTGGAGTTCAGGCGCCATGTTGGGCCTAGAGCTTACTGAAAAAGGAAAAAAGGGGGGCTGGGTGGCTCAGTTGGTTAAGTGTCTGACTCTAGATTTTAGCTCAGGTCATGATCTCATGGTTGGTGGGCTCGAGCCCCCTCTTGGGCTCTGTGCTGGTAGTGTGGAGCCTGCCGGGGATTTTCTCTCTCTCTTTCTCTGCCTTTCCCTTGCTCAAGTGCCATCTCTCTCTCTCTCTCTCTCTCTCTCTCTCTCTCTCTCAAAATAAATAAACTTAAAAAAATTTTTTTTAAGGAAAAAACCAAGTTTTGTGTGAGCATAAATTTTTAATTCTTTGGCCATATGGGAAATTACATGTTTAATTTTGTAAGAAATTGCCAGATTAGGGGCGCCTGGGTGGCTCAGTCGGTTGAGCGTCCGACTTCAGCTCAGGTCACGATCTCGCGGTCTGTGGGTTCGAGCCCCGCGTCGGGCTCTGTACTGACTGACGGCTCAGAGCCTGGAGCCTGCTTCCGATTCTGTGTCTCCCTCTCTCTCTGCCTCTCCCCGTTCATGCTCTGTCTCTCTCTGTCTCAAAAATAAATAAAAACGTTAAAAAAAAAAAAAAAAAAGAAATTGCCAGATTACTTTCTAGAGTGGCTGCATCACTTTACTTTTCTTTCTTTTTTTCTTTTAAAGTAGGTTCCATGCCCATCATGGGTCTTGAACACATGACCCTGAGATCAAGGGTCACATGCTCTCCTGACTGAGCCAACCAGGTGCCCCCACTTTATTTTCCATGTGAAGTCTTTAAAAATCTAGACAAACCCCCCTGCCTTTTTTCTTTCCTTCATGACATTGATTTTTTGGAAGAATCCAAGACAGGTATCTTGCAGGAGTCCCACATTCTGACTTCATCTGATTGTGTCCCAAGGTGTTGATTAACATATTCCTTTGTCACCCTATATTTCCTGTAACCAAGACTTCCCAGCTTGATTAGATTCAAGAGAACTTCAAAGGTGGCTCTGTGAACTTTGTACTGTACTTTCCATTTTTCAGTGATGCTGAATTTAAGCACCTGGTTAAGGCAGTAACTGCTCTCTCTCTACTGTAAAAGTAATCCGGTGTCTGTGGAATGAACACTTGCCATAGGAACCATTTGATACTAAAAGCCCTTTGCTTTCCATGACCACTCTTCTCAACTACTTCCTGATCAACCATCAAATCCGGCTGAATAAGATAAATTAATGTCACTCCTTCTCTAGAACCCAGGATAGGTTTCCTAGGACTGGGGGAGACCCTGCATTTATGACCTATGGTCCCAGGAACTCAAGAAAAGTCCTCAGATAAGCCAATGTATCAGAGCTGAGCAAACCTGATGGAAAGAAGAGGTCAGTGATAATTGCTCAAAGGGGCATCCTGGAGACCCCATGTCAAGAACTTTAAGAGGAACCAGGTGTGCTATCCAGAGGCTGAAATTTCCTTTCTTTTTAAAAACTTTTAATGTTTATTTATTTTTTTAATGTTTATTTATTTATTTATTTATTTACTATATGAAATTTACTTAATGTTTATTTATTTATTTTTTAATGTTTATTTATTTTTGAGACAGAAAGAGACAGAGCATGAACGGGGGAGGGTCAGAGAGAGGGAGACACAGAATCTGAAACAGGCTCCAGGCTCTGAGCTGTCAGCACAGAGACCGACGTGGGGCTCGAACTCACGGAGTGCGAGATCATGACCTGAGCCGAAGTCGGCCGCTCAACCGACTGAGCCACCCAGGTGCCCCTAATGTTTATTTTTTAAGAGAGAGAGACAGAATGTGAGCAGGGGAGGTGCAGAGAGGGACGGAGACACAGAATTGGAACCAGGCTCCAGGCTCGGAGCTGTCAGCACAGAGCCTGACACGGGGCTCAAACTCATGGACCACGAGATCATGACCTGAGCCGAAGTTGGACGCTTAACCAACAGAGCCACCCAAGCGCCCCACAATATAAGTATCCTTGATGGTGTGATCTGGAAATGCGCCCCAACCATTTCTTCCCACCTTAGTTGGTTGCCAGGATGGCTAATCAGGGTGTCAAACCAGGTCTGAAGGAAATAGACAATGGTGCTCCCTCCCATGGCAAATTTTGTGTTGATGAGAATGTCAGAGGATCCTCTGGCAAACACTGACCCATGTGGTGTGGGGGTGTGGGTGGGAGTGAGTTTTTTAGAATTTATAATAGCAAGTAAGTAAAATAATGACTAATTGGTAAGCAAACACAAGAGAGAAAAGCATGGAAAAACCACTGGAAAGATGAACAAATAGCTTAAGGAAAACAAAATGATGTTTTTATTTTTTAAAAAAGGTAAATTTTATAAAATATCCATGTGATATTTTGCTCTCAGCTCTATCAGAATCCTCTTTTGGCTGGGTAATTTGAGTTGCAATGACTTTTTTCTTAAATTGAAGTAAAATTCACGTAACATAAAATTAGCTGTTTTAAAGTGAATCCATGTGATTTTAACATATTGTTTTCTATTTTTCAACCTAATTTTTTTCTGGTTACAAAATTATTGCATGTTTGTATGTAAAATCCAAACATCCTATATATATGAAGAGATAGTCAAAGACTCCCACCACCCCCCCCCCATAATCCCACTTCAACCACTAGAAGAGAAAGTCACAGGTAGATGAGACTATTCCTCCAAATTGTTCTATTCCTATATTAACATAATTGTTAACAAACATTGAATTATACTCTACATACAGTTCACCATTTCCTTTTCCTTTCGGAAAATGCCTATGCACGGGCATTTGGGATGTTTCCAGTTTTTCCTGATTATAAGCAATGCTCCAATGAACATCCTTGGATGTACAGCTTTGCCTGCTCATGGGATATTTCTAGGAAAATTCTCTGTAAGTCTGATCGCCTGCACAAAGGCCATGTGTATTTTGCATTTTGCGAAGTGCCCCCAAGTCAGCTTCCCCAAAACTATACCAGTATTTGCCCACAAAGCCACGTAGGGAGAGCATCTGGAGAATGTTTGATGTATATGTTTGGACGTGCTCTGTAGATTTCACAAGGCTCCACCCGGTTAGGGAAGGAAAGAGGGAGGGACATGAATTCACATCCAGTTCCAACACTTGTTTATTCCCAGCTCCTTTCCAGACAGAGAGCAAGGAGAAGAGTCTGGGTTGGGTGAGGTAATCCTGACCCCATCCCCCTCCACCATGTAGGGAAATATCTTTGGAAACATCAGCTCCTGTGGAGCCAACACTTACCCCACCCTCCCATCCTGTTGCCCCAGCCATCCTGGACCCCCTGGCTCCAGAGCACAGAAAGCCTGGGCTCCGAGGGCTATCTCAGCAAGAAAAGGACTCACTAGCCCCCAAACAATCTTCTTAGTGTCCAAATCACTGCAGACTGTCTGCAAGAATCTCTGGCTTCTCGAGGTTAAAAATATCCTGTGCCGGAGGGGCCATCAGTGTCTGGCTCAGAAGAGAACTGGCTCTCCATTGCTGGGGAAATTAACTAAAACCAATTGACTTTTTTTCTATGAAGCTTTGAAGCCAGACTTTCAACTGGGTTAAAATCCTTACTCCACTATTTGCTAGCTATGTGACCCTAGGCCACTTCCTTAACTTCTCTGTGCCTCAGTTTCCCTGGCTGTAAAAGGAGTGTCGTGATCTCATCCATCTCAGAGGCCAGCGGGTCTCCATCCTGGCTGTGTACAAGAATTGGCTGGCAAGCTTTTAAAAATCCTGGTGTCCAGGCTGTATTCTAAGCCAATTAAATCTGAGTTTCTGAGGGCTAGTGTTCTGGGCAAAAATGTATATATTTTAAAGTTTCCCAGATGTTTCTGATGTGCCGTAGAGATTTTGTGAGTATTGCATGATATTGTCAGTATTGAATGAAAAGTGCTTCTGCTGGGGCCTGACACAGAGTTGAATGCTTTGGTAGGGGTTGTGGGACCAATCATCTAAGCCTGGGTGGTGGTCAGGGAAAGCTTCCTGGAGGAGGGGTTAGCTGAGCTGTGAACCAAAGGAGAGGAGTTACCCTGGCCAAAGAGAACAGGATGAATTTTAGCAGGAGTAACAGCACCTGCAGGCATCTGGAGCCTGGGGGATGTGGCCTCCAGAGGAATTGAAAATCATTCTCTGTGACTGGAGCTGAGAAGGGAGAAAGTAGACATATTGGGTCCCCTGATGAGGTTAGAGGTCAGAGAAAATCACTGTTTTATGCTGGTATCCTGAAGGATTATTTCAGCAGGATGGTAAGATACCCAGACCATGTCTTCCCTCCCAATTCAGAGGCAGCAGGGCCTTCCTAAGGCACTGTGTCCAAGCCAGCTGGGGAGCTCCAACTTGCCAACAATCGGCAACACCCGCCCCCCACCCCCCACCCCCCCATGCTCCCATTCACGAGCCGGCCCATGGACTCTCAAGTCAGAGAGTCCTGGCTTTGAAACCTAACTTTACCACTTTGAACCTAATGTGGCCTCTGGCAGGTGACTTCACTTACAAGCCTCAATTTCCTGGCCTGTAAAACAGGCATGAAACCCCCATTAGATTTTTGCAAGGATTAAATGAGGTGATGTAAAAGATAGCACGGTGCATCCCACATGTCAAACAGTAAATGTTTCCAATGATTATTCTTTTTAAAGATTATTATTATTTTGTGGTGCCTGGGTAGCTCAGTCGGTTAACTGTCTGACTTTGACTCAGGTCATGATATCCTGGTTCATGAGTTCAAGCCCTGCATAGGGCTCTGTGGCAGTACAGAGCCCGCTTCAGAACCTCTGTCCCCCTCTCTCTCTGTCCCTCCCCTGCTGGTCTTTTCTCTCTCTCAAAATGTATAAACTTAAAAAATAAAAATAGGGGCACCTGAGTGGCTCAGTCAGTTAAGCATCCAACTTCAGCTCAGGTCATGATCTCACAGTTTGTGGGTTTGAGACCCGCATCAGGCTCTGTGCTGACAGCTCAGATCCTGGAGTTGCTTCAGATTCTGTGTCTCCCTCTCTTTCTCTCTGCCCCTCCTCTGCTCGTTCTCTCTCTCTCTCTCTCAAAAAAAATTTAATTTAAAAAATAAAAATAATTATTCCAAATAATGATTCTGTAATGACAAGTATTAATATTATTAATAATACTCACAATCTTGATTCTGCAACCCTTTGGTGGCTGGATAGATTCCCAAATCTGTCCTTTTCTCTCCCAGCCCTAAAGTCCCACTTTGGTTCTCCCATGATAATTAGAGCTTTAATTTCTCAGCTCTTTTTCTGCACTTTTCTTGTTGTTCAATCTACATAACAGCCTTGGGAGGCATATGTTTTATTATCCAGATTTTACAGTTAAGGCAACAGAGGCTCAGAGTGGTTAAGCCACTTGCCCCAAACCACCCAGATACATATTACACCTGCAACCTCATACACATTCACTGATGAGAAAACTGAGGCTCAGAAAGATGAAGTATCATGCCCAAGGTCACACACTTGGCAGGTGGCAAGGCTGGGATTTAAACCCTTGTCTGTCTTATGACTTCTGGACCCTAAGGGTTCCTCCCAGAGGACTGAAGTGCCTGCTAGGATTCACCTTCTAAACCACCTGGAGAGATAAGCAGGGGAGGCTGGAACCTTTCATTCTTGCTGCCCTTACTCTGGGGCTCTTTTGAAGACCAGCCCCTTCTGGAATGCCCTTCCCACCAACTGCCTCCTGTTCTTCAAAAATCAGGTCAGTGTTCACTCTTTTCCAGGAAATATTTCCAAACCTCAATTGAATCACTCTTAAGCTATTGGTTCCCCTTCATGCAAACACCTGCAGTGTCATATTTACAATGTTATTTTATTTTATTTTTTTATTTGAGAGAGAAAGAGAGAGAGAGCACAAGGAGGGGAGGGGCAGAGAGAGAGAATCCTAAGTAGGCTCCACGTTCAGTGCAGAGCCCGATGTGGGGCTGAAATCAAGAGTTGGATGCTCAATTGACTGAGCTGCCCAGGTGGCCCTGTGTTTTATTTTTAATGTTATTTTTTATTTTTATTTTTTAAAATGTTTATTTTTGAGAGAGAGAGAGAGAGAGAGAGAGAGAGAGAGACAGAGAGAGAGAGAGAATGTGAGCAGGGGAGGGGCAGAGAGAGAGGGAGACACAGAATCTGAAGCAGGCTCCAGGCTCCGAGCTGTCAGCACAGAGCCCAACGTGGGGCTTGAACTCATCAGCCTTGAGATCATGACCTGAGCTGAAGTCGGACACTTAACCAACCGAGCCACCCAGGTGCCCCTATTTTTAAAATATTAATTTGGGGCGCCTGGGTGGCTCAGTCGGTTAAGCGGCCGACTTCGGCTCAGGTCATGATCTCGCAGTCCGTGAGTTCAAGCCCCGAGTCGGGCTCTGTGCTGACAGCCCAGAGCCTGGAGCCTGTTTCAGATTCTGTGTCTCCCTCTCTCTGACCCTCCCCCATTCATGCTCTGTCTCTCTCTGTCTCAAAAATAAAATAAATGTTAAAAAATAAAAATAAAAAAAATATTAATTCATTATGGGAATGGGTAAGATCACATATGTGGTTCAAAGTTCAGAAGATTCAATAGGGTGCTTGGGTGGCTCAGGTGGTTAAGGGTCTGACTCTTGATTTCAGTTCAGGTCATGATGTCACGGTTCATGAGATCAAGCCCTGCATCAGGCTCAGTGCTGACAGTGCAGAGCCTGCTTGGGATTCTGTCTCTCCCTCTCTCTCTGCACCTCCCCTGCTCACTTGCACACACACACACACACACACACACACACACACACACACTCTCTCTCTCTCTCTCTCTCTCTCTCTCTCAGAAAAAAAAGTTCAGAAGACTCAAAAGGGTATTTAGTGAAATTGCTTCGCACTCCTGACCCCCAACCACTTTGCTCCCACTCCCCCACCCCCTGCCAGTTAACGATAGTGTTTATGTATTCTTCCAGATCTCTCAGCATATAGGAGCATCTCATAAACAAATATATTGTTTCCCACCTTCCCCCACAAATGGTACACATGTTACACACACTGTTCAGTTTTATTTTTTAGATCTTGGAGACTGTTTCATATTAGTACATAATGATCTTCCTGGATCTCTTCTGTGGCTACACAGTTTTCCATTGTAGGACTGTATGTAGTTTATTTAACCATTCCCTTGTGGATGGACATTTGGGTTGTTTCCCGTCTTCTGCTCTTAAAAACAGCACCGCAGGAGCGCCTGGCTGGCCCGGTAGAATGTGTGATTCTTGAGCTCGAGGTCATGAGTTGGAGCCCCACGTTGAGTATACAGAATACTTAAAAATTATATCTTAAAGGGGCGCCTGGGTGGCTCATTCAGTTAAGCATCCGACTTCAGCTCAGGTCATGATCTCACGGTTCATGGGTTTGAGCCCCACATTGGTCTCTGTGCAGACAGCTTGGAGCCTGGAGCCTGCTTCAGATTCTGGGATTCTGTGTCTCCCTCTCTCTGCCCCTTCCCCCCTCAAATGAATGAACATTAAAAAATATTTTTTAAAAATTAAATCTTAAAAAAACAAACAAAAAAACAGCACTGCGGCTAAGGTCCCAGTACCTGAGACTTTGTTGTCAGTCCTGGGAAACTCTGTGAACGGTCTGTGGTGGAGTGGCTGAGGCTGGGGTCTCATCCTGAGCATGCAACTAAGCCCACAGCCCAGGCAACACATCTCTTTATGCCTCGGAGTGTCCCCACTCTTTCCTTCTTTCAAATAATATTTACCAAACAGCTGCCATTCTGGACACCGGTGAAGAAGATAAGCCCAGTCCCTCTTCTCATAGTGCTGACATTTTAATGGGGGAGGGAGAGACACATAATCAACAGGTAAACAAATAAATATAGAACATAATGTCAAAAGGTGAAAGTAATTAAAATAAACCAGCATAGAGGGATATAGGGTCTGATGAGGGGGGTGGAGGGATTGTAGATAAAATGTCCAGGACCCACAGAGGTGACTCGTGAAATGAAACCTCAGTGATGAGCAGGAACAGCCGTGCCAAGATCTGGGAAGAACATTCCAGAAGGAGTCTTGCAGCTGTGAAGTCTCCAAAGTCAGAACTAGTTTGCGGTGCTCGAGGGACATAACAGAGCAACATGAATCAGGAAAGACGAAGAAGACAAGATCTGGGGTGTAGCCTTGGAGATCCTGGTGAGGATTTTGGGTTTATTCGCAGTGCAACAGGAAATCACTGAACTGGTGAAGCAAGGGAATAATAATGTGACAATGTACATTTTTTAGACATTACTTTGTGACCCAGCCATTCCACTCCTAGGTGATTATCTAAGAGAAAGGAAAACATATGTCCACACAAAGACTTCGCTAAGAATGTTCATAGCAGCTTTATTGATAGTGGCCAGAACTGGAAAAACAGCCCAAATATCCATCAGTAGGACAGTGGGGAACCAAAGTGGCACATCCATACAAAGGAGTACTACTCTGCAAAAAAAGGAGCAAACTCAGGGCACGTGGGTGGCTCAGTCGGTTGGGCGTCCAACTCCTGATTTTGGCTCAGGTTGTGATCTCATGATTTGTGAGTTCGAGCCCCTCGTCGGGCTCCATGCTGACGGTGTGGAGCCTGCTTGGGGTTCTCTCTCTCACTCCCCCTCTCTGTGCCCCTCCCCCACACACAGGTGCACTCTCTCTCAAAAATAAATAAAGATTTTTTAAGTTTATTTTTGAGAGAGAGCGAAAGCGGGGGAGGAGCAGAGAGAGAGGGGACAGAAGATCTGAAGTGGACTCTGCACTGACAGCAGAGAGCCCAACGTGGGGCTTGAACTCAAAGCTCATGACCTGAGCTGAAGTCGGAAGCTTAACTGACTGAGCCACCCAGGTGCAGAGCAAACTCTTGGTGCATACAACGTGGTTGAATCTGAGGAACATGTTGGGGCAAAGAAGCCAGACCTCCCCACACCATGCAAAAAAGAGAATACATATTGTATGATTCTGTTTCTGTAAATACATTATAAAGAAAATCCAAAGTAATCTCTAGTCACAGAAAGCAAATCAGTGGTTATCTGGGGCCAGCAGTCAGAGGATAGGGGATCAAATGCAAGAGGCAGGAAAGAGCAATGGAATGTTCTGTATCTTGATTGAGGCAGTGGTTACATGGGTGTAAACATCTATCAAAGCCCATTGAACTAGTACACTTGAGACAGGTGCGTTTTATTAGGTATAAATTATACTTCAATAAAGTTGATTTTTAAAAATGCTTATTTATTTATTTCTGAGAGAGAAAGAAGTGGAGGGGCAGAGAGAGAAAGAATCTCAAGCACATTCCGCACTGTGTCAGTGCCGAGCCCAACGCGGGGCTTGAACTCATGAACCATGAGATCATGACCTGAGCAGAAATCAAGAATCAGTCCCTTAACGACTGAACCACCCAGGTGCCCTAATAAAGTTGATTTTTAAAAAAGGATACCATTGGCTTCTGGGTGGAAAATAGGCCCCAGGAGGCCAGTTTGGAGCTTAGTGCAGTAATCCCAGGTGGTGGCTTTGTCGCCACTACAGAGATGTCATTGGAGGTGGAAATAGGAGAGGGCTGCGGATTACCCTTGGTAGGTGGTGAGCAGGACTGGCTGTGGGAGGTGAGGACAAGGGGGACTAGTGATGACTTCCAGGTGTGCACCTGTCAACATGTGGGGCCCTTAGCTGACATGGGGACACAGAGGGTGGAGCAGCTTTGGAGCAGAAGCCCAGCCCCCTTCACCCACCGAAAGCCTGGACGGTCTCTTGAGATCCCTTCTGTCCCAGTGATTCTTTGTGTGAAATTCCTCCCTCCCCAGGCAGGTACGGAGTTGTCAGTCACCGAGAAGAAGACTCACCGCTGCCACCTTATGGAGGAGACTGGTAACGGGGAAGCTGGGATTTCAGCTGAGGTCTCCCTTTAAGTTTCATTGTTCAGTTACCCCCCCCCCGCCCCCCCGCAGTGCTTCTCTGTCGCAGCTCAACTCCTTCAACCACGCAGTGCCCTTGAGGAGTGGCTGTGCATCGGGAAGGGTCCCAAGCTCCATCACCAGTTCTGCTGTCACTAAGAACTCACTGCGCTGTAACTTTAAATATTTCTCTGTAAATGACCTACTTTTTCATTTAACTTGGCCTCATCCTAAATTGCAATACTGTATTTATTGAAAAACATCCACGTATAAGTGGACCTGCACACTTCACAGCTATAGTGGTTTTATGGGCTATTTAGGTAATTTTCTAATACACATGAATACGTAACTATTAAAATGAGAATTCTCGGGGCACCTGGGTGGCTCAGTTAGCTCTCTGCCCCTCCCCCACTCATGCTCGATCTCTCTCTCTTGAAAATAAACATTAAAAAATGTTTTTAAAAAATGAGAAATCTTGGGGCTCCTGGGTGGCTCAGTCAGTTAAGCGGCCGACTTCCGCTCAGGTCATGATCTCGCGGTCCGTGAGTTCGAGCCCCGCGTCGGGCTCTGTGCTGACAGCTCAGAGCCTGGAGCCTGTTTCAGATTCTGTGTCTCCCTCTCTCTGACCCTCCCCCGTTCATGCTCTGTCTCTCTCTGTCTCAAAAATAAATAAACATTACAAAAAATTTTTAAAAAATGAGAAATCTCTATCTGTGTACCATTTACACATCTCTCATTCCTCTGGTGGTACTTGTACCCCATCCGAGGGGAAGGGGGATTCTTCATGGGGTCACTCTAAGGTACTGTGCACCAGTCGGTGCTCACGAAATATCGATTATACATTTATCTGGACACAACTGGGATGGACAGCACTTTGTCAACACTCAGCAAAAACACCGACAAACAGAGCACTTAATTTCTGATACAGCACTTCCACTCCTAGGAAACAATCTTCAGGAAATAATTAAGGATGCATGCCAAGCTCTTTTTACATTACGGACATTTAATTTTTATCTTTTAGTTGATCTGTTTGTTTTGTTTTTTTCCCCTAAATCTCTTCCTACAGTGAACAACTAGTATAAAGAAAACTTCCACATCTATATTGTAAGGTCTGGAATTTACTTTTCTAAATCTTTTTTTTTTTAATTTATTTTTATTTATTTATTTTGAGAGAGAGAGAGAGAGAGAGCTGGGAAGAGGCAGAGAGAAAGGGAAAGAGAAATCCCAAGCAGGCTCCATGCTGGCAGCACAGAGCCCAATGCGGGGCTTGAACTAATGAACAAGATCACGAGCTGAGCCAAAACCAAAAGGTAGATGTTTAACCAACTGAGCCACCCAAGTGACTCACCTTTCCAAATCTTTTTTTTTCCCCCTTGAATCCCTTCTTTCTTCTGCGTGTCAGTCAGTGCACTATTAAGACATGGTCTCTGCCTTCCTGGTGTCTAGAGTCTAGTACGTATGAGATGGGAAAATGCAAACGACCAGTGCATAGGAACTGTTTAATTATAATTCTCAAGAGTGCTTCCAGGGCCCTAAAAAAAGATCTTAATAACAGGGGCCCTGCAGGTCAGGGAGTGATTTTCTAAGGAAATGGCTTTTAGATTGATATCCCCCCAAATAATGATGCCAGCTCACATTTAAAGCTGCACTGTCCCACGGGGTCCCCACTGGCCATATGTGGCTACTGAGCACTTGAAATGAAATGTGGCTGGTCGAACTGAGATGTGCTCTAAATGCACAATACATACTGGATTTCGAAGACTTCACATGAAAAATAAAAAGTGAGAAATCTCTGACGTTGTTTATACTGATTAAAAGTTGAAATGAGAATATTTAGGATATTTTGGATTACATCAAATACGTTAATATCCATTTTACCTGTTGCTTTTACCTTTTTAATATGGCTACTAGAAAGTTTTAAATTACATATGTGGCTTGCATTTTGTTTCTAGTGGGTAGAGTGGAGCCAGAGAGTGCTTACTGATAACAAGGACCTTTCTAAGTCCTAAATGTGTAGTATTTCATTTAGTCCTACGATGATTCTGGGAGGTGGCTTTTTTTTTTTTTTTAATTTTAAAAGTTTCCTTATTTTGAGAGAGAGAGAGAGAGAGAGTGTGCACGTAGGGGAGGGGAGAGAGAGAGAGAGAGATGGAGAAAGAGAGAATCCTAAACAGGCTTTGCACCATGTGGAGTCCAATGCGGGCTCAAACTTTGGTGAAGTCAGACGCTTAACCAACTGAGCCACCACCCAGGTGCCCAGGGAGGTGGCTATTATTCGTCTAACTGCAGAGGAGGAAAACTGAGGCGCAGAGAGCAAATGGCCAGAGATTTTCACCACCAGCAAGTGGCATAGCTGAGGTTTGAACCTAGGTGGAGTCCCTCTGCCTGACCAATACGCACTTAACCTTTACCCCATGCTACTGAATACAAGCACCACTGTGCTGGGACATCCATAGCCATCGGGGCAGAAGGAGCAGCACAGAGATAATCCACAGACTAGATGGGCCTCTGCTCATTTGGCGATGGAATGACCCTGGAGGATCTGCTTTCTCCGGGGCTGTTTCCTCACCCTGGGGACCTTGAATTCAGCACTGTCTGTCAATGCATGTTAATCTTTAGGAAGCATACTTATAATGGCCCACTAAGCATTCTCTAACTCAGACATATCCAGTGGAAACAAAATGCAAACCATATATGTAATTTACAGTTTTCTAGTAGCCATATTAAAAAAGATAAAAAGAAACAAGTAAATTAATGTTTTATCTAATCCACTATATCCTAAATGTAACTGTATCAACCTGTAAGCAACATAAAAAAATATGTCCCTGGTGACCCGTCTATCTTCCTATTATCACTCCCTGCCTCATATTTCATGCTGCGAATTCCTTCTAGTTCAATGCACCTTGGCCGCTGTCTTGCCCACAGACATTTGCATATGCTGTTCTAAGCAGTGGGGAATGATGTGAGACTAGCCATCCTTCATACAGGCCTGTTTGCTTTTCTGCCTGCCCTTTTGGACTATAAACCTGAAGAAGGCAGGCACCATATCAGATTTATTCATCGCTGTATCCCCACCCTGAGCACAGCTTCTGGTACAGTGCAGGCACCGTTAAATGTCTCACCTTTGAGTGGTTAATGAATGACCTCACTACTTATTTTCTGTTTCTTCAGTTAAACTGTGAACTTTCTGAGGAAAGGGACTATGTGGTTTGCTTTGTTCCAAGTGTCAGGTATAGTGCCCACTAGTCGTTCAGAAAATATATATTGAGCAGCACCTCCTATAAGCCATGCACATGCTAAAGGCTATGTGGTGAGCTGAAATGGACATGGTTCCTGTCCTCATGTGCGAGACATTGATCCAAGAATCCCACCACTAAATGTAAACTGCAGTAGTGAGTAGTGCTTACAAAACAGGTACATTACAGGTGTTGGAAGGGCAGCCTTGGCTCTTGAATTTTAACATAGGAGGACCTGGTAGCCAAAAGTGAGCTGCCTGGTTCTTCCTTTAAGAAAGAACTTGTCACTCAGATCGAGAAGAGGCTACACTCTTCCAGGGCATCCCCAGCCAATGGCTGAACATGCTGGGGGTCCTGGGGCTTGAACACTTCTGCCCAATGGAGATCCTCTAATGAGTTTTTGTTCTGGTGCTCCCTGATAGGTTGTCTATCTTTGTCAGATGAGCCCTTGTCCAATTCTGCTTCTTCCTCTTTCTCCTTCATGGGCGTTACCGCCGCTGACCCCCACCCCCGCCGGCCACCAACTCTATTTCAACATCTGCTTCCTGGAGGATCTGACTTGACCCAGAGGGGCTTGGGGGCTGGATTCTTGTGGGCAGGGGAACTTGAAGTGTTGCTTTCAGGGTATTTTTATATAGAATCAACAAACTACCATTGCCCTTTGCAAAGAATGGGGAAGGGCTGATAGTAATAACTGCCTCTATGAGAATTAACTTAGATAATAGCTGTATAGTATCTGGCACTCCATGAACCGCAGCTGTTATTATTACCGGATCTCTGAGTGAGTGGGTGTTTCAGGAAACTGTGCCTGGCACTGGGTATTATCTCCTTGAAGTCTTCCCCTTTATATCTAAGGTGGGGTCCCCTCTGCTCCTTGCAGAGATTTGGAAAGGTCTCCCTCTAGGGAGGGTAGACAGGTGGAAGATTAAAGGATATATAACTTTGAAAGTATTGAATCCAGGGGGTCCTGGGTGGCTCAGTCGGTTAGGCGACCAACTTTGGCTCAGGTCATGATCTCGAGGTTTGTGAGTTTGAGCCCCACGTGGGGCTCTGGGCTCTGTGCTGGTAGCTCAGAACCTGGAGACTGCTTTGGATTCTGTGTCTCATTCTCTTTCTGCCCCTCCCCCACTTGTTCTCTGTCTCTCAAAAATAAATAAATGTAAAAATAAAAAAGAAGAAAGTATTGGATCTGGCCCCAAAGGCTGGATTGCAAGCTGCACTGCCATCGGTCCAGAGGGCAACCCCAAGAAAGGTCCTCCAAAGGTTCCCTGCTTTGCCTGGTACTGATTTATGGTCCTCCTGGGAGATGACCTACTGGTAGGTAGACAGACAGGTGGACAAATCTGACTCTCCAGTGGATTGATATGTGATGATTGAGTGACCGATGGATGGACAGACACAGATCAGACTGAGATGTCAAGACAGGAGATGGATCTGTCAGCCAGACGGTCAGGCTTGTGACTTTGAGACGGACAGAAAGGCTGACAGCAGGGCCGGAAGGCCTGGGCGGGGTGAGGGGGGTGGGGGCCGCCGTCCGCCAGCTGGGCCGCTAGGGGGCGCCGCCTCCCCGCCCGGCGTGGCCCGCCGCCGGCTGGGCGCGCGCTCGCGGGCCTGCGGCGGGGCGGGGCTAGCGTGCGCACGGGGCGGGGCCAACTTGCTCGCGGGGGCGACCGCGGGTGGGGGGCGGAGCGCGCGTGCTCGCGGGGGCGGGGCACGCGGCGGGCGCGGGGGCGCGCGGCGGCGGCTCGTTCCGTTCCGGGCCGAGGCTCGCGGCGGAAAAGTTGCGGGGCGGAGAGGAGCGGCCCCGGGACGGGCAGCGAGCGCGACGCCGAGCCGGCTCCCGGCGCCCGCGGTCCCGCCATGGACGACCTCGGTGAGTGAGCGGGAGGTCGAGGAAGGAGGGTGCGAGGGGCGCGCGGCCTCGGGCCGGGCGGGAGCGAGCTGGCGGCGGGGGCTGCGGGATCCCTCCTCCGGCGGCCCGGGTCCTGGCTCTGCTCGCTGCCTGATGGAGCTCCGCTGGGCCGGGATCCCGGGCCCGGCCTGAGTCCTTTGCCAGGCCGGCCCCGCCGCGGTCCTCACAGCCGCCACCCCCCGCCTCGGGGACGGCTCCACCTCCGGACTCGGGACCTCGGGGACCCACCCCCATCTCCCAGACCAGCCTCAGGGGCCAGCTTGCGCCTCGGGGACCCGCCCCGTCCGCCCCAGGGACGGACCCCCGCTGCCGGCACAGCACCACCTCCCCCCCCCCGCTGTGGGACCCTCCCTTCACAGACCGCTCCCTCACCCCCCACCTCACTGATCGGCCGCCCAACTCGGGGAACAGCTGCCTGAACTCCTGGTTGGTCCCTCATTTCCAGGACCTGCTCTCACCCCTTTGAGGACCCCACTTCACAGACTGGCACCCCCACTTCAGGGATAGCCCCTCCAAGCCCACCCTTTTCATTTCACAAGTTAGAGATGAGCCTCCGATGACCACACCCCCACAAAGACAAGTTTCTCATCTGTCCCCACTAACCACCCCCCCACCCCAGGTCTGGGCACCCTGTTTCATGGGCTGCTCACTCCATTTCGCTGACTGTCCTGTCCACTCTGTGGGCCAGCCCCTCCCCTTTCCTATCACAGATCAGCCTAATCCTAGAAGAGTAAGCTGGGGAGACATGATTCTTCCCCCACTCCCAGATTCTGGTGCAGTGCCAGGGGAATGCGGTGGGAAGTGGGCCCCGAGGTATGGCCATCTCTGGACTCGTCCGGGGCTGGCAGAGTTCCCCCCACCCCCTAGCATCAAACCTTGCTGGAGGCCACGCAGGTAAAGAGGACAGGATGCCCAGAACAGAGTTTTACTGTTTTCTTGTTATCGGAGCTCCAGAACTACCCTTTTCAGTGCTGTGTAGACCTGGTGTTAGGGCAGGGGAAAGTATCTCCTGAAACCAGACACGAAACCCGAGGGGGTTGAGGCCAGGGTTCTAGGAATGCCTTGAGTGGCCTGAACCCTATGGTGAGAGGATTCACTTCTTCACTGTCTGTCCCTCCCCTTCATGCCTGTAGCTGGAGGGCCTCCGAGCTGGGGAGGTGAGGGCGGGGGGGGGGGGGGGGGGGGGGGAGTTTCTTCTCTGTAGGAGCCTTGTCTTCCCTCTCTGGACTGTGGGTGGCTTGTGTGACCATTGATGCTTTCTCTGTCCCAGGCTCTGAGGAGCAGATTCATCAGACAGCACTGACGGGCCTCCCCCAAGCGCACAGGGCACTAAGTTAAGACTGGCTATTTGTAGGTACTGGACTTCCAAGCGGACAGGGAGGAAGACCGCCAGCTTCCTTTTCAAAAAGATCAGGGCGCTGCTGAGAGATCCTGGCGCTGGGGATGGTGTCCAGTCCTGCCTGTTTTGTGGAGTGCGATGCCTGCCAAGCATAGTTCTCTGCCTTCGGGTCAGGCTTGGCACCCATTTTTCCAACACCAGGTTGGCATGCCTTGCAGGCAGGTTTTTTTTTTCCCCCCACATAAAAGATAAGCTGAAGGGGGCTGGGGGGGATAGGTTTAGTATCAGGATCTGAAAGTCTCGATGCTCTCCCAGCAGGAACTGGGGAGCAGAGTTACAGTTTCTAAAATGCTGATGTGGTTCTGTTGCTTCTGTGCAGTCCCTTCCACACAGTGCTGTTTGAAGGTCCGAGAAGGTTTTGTAGAGTTTGCTGTTGGAGTCCAGAATTCCTGTCCCCTGATGGTCTTCCATTTGGGGCCAGGAGACTGAGCTTGTCTCAGGGAAAGAGAGGAGAGTGGTATAGGGGGTGACAGGAATTGAAATTTGCAGTTTATGGAGGGCTTCCCCGTACCTCAGCATGTCCCGCTCTCACAGCAGCCCTTCATAAGAGCCCCTTAGGGCCACTGCTGTCATCACTGCCTGCCTTTTATGAATGGGAAAAACTGGGAGTCAGAGAGGGTGATTCACTTGTCCAAGGCTGCACAGCCACAGAATGACAAAACCATGACTAGAGAGAAGCCCGGTCCCGCAGCTCTCGTGGACCAAGAGGCCTTTCTTCCTGAGGAGGGGGGTAGGCAGCATGTGAAGGAGGAGTCTCAGGGGGTGACGGCTGCCACCTGTAACTTCTGCTGCCTTCCAGCACAGACTCTGCAGTTGTTTCCGGGCTGCCGGACTTCCTGGGCCTCAGCTCCCGGGAGGCCAGCCGTGCCTGGCTGCCCTGGAGTCCCAGAGCCCCGGGGTGGGAGCAATGGGGCGAGCAGGAAGGGGAGAGGAATTTGCCTCTGTGCTCAGGCCCCATCAGCTGTCTGGATGGCTGCTCAACACACTGCCTGTCAGCTGTTTTCCTTAGTTTGGGTGGACACAAAGGCCAGCCTGCTTATTTTGATTTTTCTCCTGAGAGTGCTCTCAGCTGTGAGCCTCCTGGTCCCTGAAATGGGAGAGTTTATGGTCTGTCCTGTGGCCAAGGCTAGAGGGGGCAGAGACTCTGCTGTGACTTTGTTTTTTTGGGTCTCAAAACAAAAATTGGGGAACTCTTCCCTCCCCTTAGCTGCTGGTGACAGACTCACCACGTGCTGTTTAATAAGTTACGAATTTATAGCTCTTTGGGCAGAAAAACATCAACACTGCCCTTGCCTGTGTGTTCTCTCTGCTTTGTGCTGCGGGGTGGCTGCTGGTGGCTTTTCCCATTACTGTTTAGACGCTGGTTTGGCCCGGAGTTCGCCCTGTTGAGTTCTGGCTGGAGTTTCCTGGACAGAGCTCCCACAACACTGAGATGCACTCTGATTACCGTTTCCGACCCAACTCCTCACTCTCCCTCGTTCATGTTCTTTAGTGCACTTGGGGGCTGTGACCACAGCTGCGGTCCAGTAATAGTCACGTGTGCTTGATGGGAGACAGGCATCAGACTCAGCACTTTATGGGTATGATCACCGTCATTCCGAGAGAGAGAGAGAGAGAGAGAGAGAGAGAGAGAGATGTTTTATCTCCACTGTGCAGATGTGGAAACCTGAGCTCTGGGAGGTTCACTGGGGGGAGCTGGGATTGGAACCCAGACTGATCCAATTCCAGATCTGGTCATCAAAATCATAATAAGGTTAAATGCTCAGTGAGGTGACTAACCGGAGGATGAGCCTTGAGCCTGCTGAGTAATTGCTAGTTACCTTTGAAATTTGTGTGCTGGGAGCCATCCCGAGGAAATGGCCTCTGTGGCAAAGGGTGGGTCCAATTCAGACCTTGATAGCTTTGCCTTCCCATCTCTTCTAGGGGGGACAGCCAGCTGTTGGCAATGCCCAGTTGCTTCTAGAATCTGGACATGTCTTCCTTCAGCTTCTCAGCAGTCTGGACCCTCTGAAAAACAGTGCCTCATTGTCCTTAGGGGGAGTGTTAGGGGGGCAGGGGAGTTGCTTGGGGCATTCCGGACTACGGAGCCTCCCTGTTTCCATGGAAAGTCTGGACTTCAGGCTTGTCTGTCTGTGGTGTCTCTGTGTGTTAGGCCAGGGTCAGGGCATCCAGCTGCTGGGCCTGTGGCAGGGGCAGCTGTGGAGTGATGTTGTGTTCTTCGTCAACACCAGATCTTCTGGGCAATGCACCAGTGAGGTGCAGAGCTGGGCTCCAGACCCTGGTGTGTTTGAGTCCTAAGCAGGTGCCCTTTCTGTTGTGCTTAGCTGTCTGCTGTCTGGACAGCCTCAGCGCAGTGTGGAGAGGTTTGGGCTGCTCTGCCATTGTGGGTTGGAGGTCTTCCAAGAGAACATCGAAGCACTGCTTCCAGCTTCCCCAGTGATGGCCCTGCGTTGGGAGGCTGGGGGGGTCCTTGGCAGGAGAGGCCTACGAAAAGCCAGAATTACTGCTGAGGCACTCACGCAGCGCCTCTCCGCCATGTTCACGTTTTGCATGGAGTGTGCTGACCCGGCAAGGGCCTGTTACCTTGCTCCGAGGCCAGAGAGTTGAAAGACTTCCTCCTACCTTCACACTCGTTCCAGCTCTTCCCTGTGTTGTCCTGGTCTCAGCACCTTCACTAATAATAACAAACATCTGTAGAACTCTTTCTCATAATGTTTAAATGTTTAATGAGAGCACTTATTATGTGCAGGCACTGTGCTGGGCACTTTACACACATTGTTTCATTGACTCCTGTTGGCCACAGGAGGCACAGGTTCTGTTCTTAGTACTACTACTACTACCCATTTTACAGATGGGGAAACTGAGGCACAGAGAGGGTTAGCCCCCTTGCCCAAGTTCTGTTAACTAGAGAATAGCAGGGCTGGGGTTTAAATGCAGAGTCGAGGGGCGCCTGGGTGGCTCAGTCGGTTGGGCGTCCGACTTCGGCTCAGGTCACAATCTCGCGGTCCGTGGGTTCGAGCCCCGCGTCGGGCTCTGGGCTGATGGCTCGGAGCCTGGAGCCTGCTTCCGATTCTGTGTCTCCCTCTCTCTCTGCCCCTCCCCCATTCATGCTCTGTCTCTCTCTGTCTCAAAAATAAATAAACTTTAAAAAAAAAATTAAAAAAAAAATAAATGCAGAGTCGGGCTTGTAACCATTTTTACACCTCTGCTCGTGATACTGGATCGGATCTTGGTTGCCTGTTGGTTTGATTGTGTTACATTTCTAGATGCTAAACATCTTTCCTGGTTCCTCCCCACACGCCTCATCCTCTGTTCGGTGTCCCATATCCGTCTTCTTCCTTCCTGTTCCCTGTGGCTTCTCTGGTTGGAATCAAGCTCTCTGTGCCCCTGCTCCATACAGATTTGCTCCTGTCTTCATTCAGGTGTTTGTCCTTTGCTGCACCAATGCTTTTCCAGAGCAGAAAGTTGTTGAAAACTTTTAAGGAGGAAAATTGAAGACGTACTCTGGAAGGGAGAGACAGAGAGAAAGAATTAGGGGGCTGAGGTTTCCCAGAAACCTTGACAAAGCACCTGATGAAAAGGGGTATCTCCTCACTCAGGATAGGCCCAGAACCTCCTCAGCCCTGACGTCCACTTTTCCTCTTCAGTTGGGGTCTTGTTGGGAGTCTCACATCTGGCCTGAAATGTGCATTCACGTCCTGATGAATCTTCCAACTAACAAATTGATTGCCTAACCAGTGGGGCTGAGGGATGGCCTCTCCAGGGAGGCCGTGGATGCTGGGCCAGTGGCAGGCTGAATGTGTGGTTGGCCAGGCCCCGCAGAGCCCCCGGTGGCCAAGTTTTCCCTTAAAGACAGCCTTTTAATGCTTATTTCTTGTGTGATTGTGGTATTGTGGTTTTATGGGAGAATATTGTCATTGTTAGGTGCATGTTAAAAGTATTTGGGAGTAAAATGTCATGATGTCTGCAACTCAGTTTTAAATGGTGGAATAAAAAAAGTGGATGTATACATACGTATACACAGAGAGAGCTCCTAAGCACATGTATGTGTGTTTATATAAAATGGCAAAAAATGTTTTTAAATTTTTTAATGCTTTTATTTATTTTTGAGAGAGAGAGGGAGAGAGGGAGGGAGAGAACGAGCAGGAGAGGGGCAGAGAGAGCAGGAGAGAATCCCAAGCAGGCTCCTCACTGTCAGTGCAGAGCCTAATGTGAGGCTCCATCTCACAAACCTCGAGATCACGGACTGAGCCGAGATCGAGAGTTGGGCACTTAACTGAGCCGCCCAGGCGCCCCCAGAATGGCAAAACATTAATGACTGAAACTAGGTAGAGGGCATATGGGTGCTCATTGTATTGGTCTTTCAACTTCTCTGTATGTTTAGACACTTTCATGAAAAAAAGTTGGAAAAAGTAAGAAGACACTGCTTTTTTCCTTAGTGGGCTCAGGGTTATTCAGCCAGGGGTGTTCATAAGTGTTTACCTGTGACTCTTGGCCTCCCGTGACTCTGTGCAGGCGGTGACTGCGTGGGTAGACAGGAGCCAAGGGGGCCTGGGATGAGAATGACTGGTAACTAACTCTCAGCTCGGGTGGGGGCACATAGCCATGGCGACCTGTGCAGAAAAAAGGACAGGGCCAGCCAGAGGCAGACAGCTTCCACAGTGTGGAGGCAGCCTCCGGGGTTATTTTGGGTGTGGTGACATTAATGAGACCAGGGTCAGGGCGAGGGGGATGCTGGGCTCTGCTTTGGAGTTTGGAGAGGGTTGCCTGGGTGGGATGCAGAGCAAGGCCTTTACAGAAGAAGAGCCTCTGGGCAGCTGGAGCCTGGGGGAGGGGGTGAAATGCCATTTGCTTCACATCATGAACCTCTTATCTGTGGCCAAAAGGACACCACTAGCCTGTGGGCAGCATGGGCCAGAGTGGCCCCGGGCTCTTCCTTGCAGCCCAGATCTAGCCGTCCAGTTCTCCAGACTTCAGGTTCCCACTCCTGGAATCCCCACTCCCAGGTCCCTCTTGTTCTGTGCTGACTCAAGGCTGGGCCACTTGGGCCTCCCATGTGTTTGGGAGAAAGAGCTGGATTCCGGTGCCAGCAGCCCCCTTGGCTTTGAGGCCCTGGTGCCCACTAGAAACATTTTGGGCAGACTCTTGTAAGGGGAGCACTTCACTCTAGGGTCTTCTTTGAGACTCGTGTCCGTCTGCCGGCATGCAAGGATGCACAGGCTGGCCACTTGGTAGGGATCGAGGGATCTTCCTAGTGAGGTCTCAGAGTGGTGCGTCATGGCCTTTCTCTGCCTGTTTGAAACGCAGCACGATGTGTGTTTTATGGGGGGGGGAGGGGTGGTGCTGTGAGGAAGCTGTATGTAATTCTTGGCTGGGACTCAGGTAATTGTTTTAATGAAATGGAATGCAGCTTATTCAGAACTCACTTGGCAGAGACAGCCATGTTCTGTTCTGTTTTCTTCTCGGGGAGAGGGGGGCGCACATTTCCAGCTGTTTTGAATAGTGGAACCCTGGGTGAGTTCGGAGGTGGGTGGAAGCCTCTGGGGGGCTCTTTTCGGTTTAGCTCACGGATCCTCAGACTGCCGAGACTCCTCTGGACAGCAGTCTGTGTATCCTTTCGAATGAGCTATGGAGACCTGGGTCTCCCGACAACAGAAAAGTCCTGTTGGAAGGTGGCTGCCTCCTGCCTCCTGCCTCCTGCCTCCTGCCTCCTGCCTCCTGAGTCCACGGGAGACCAGGGATGTGGGAGTGTGTGGCACACAGCAGGGACACCCTCCCTGGCTGTCTGTTCATTCGCCCCACACATCTCTTTCCACCCCAACACCTGTTATGACCTCCGGTGCCTCTCTCCCCCCATACACCCCTTCAGGGTAGACCCCACGTAGCCATCTGTGGGTCCCTTTTTCTTCTGGTTCCCTCTCTTTACCTGCCTGCTCTTCCAACTTCCTCACCCCTTCTTTGCTCCTTTTCTGTTTTTAACACAGCTTGAACCATTCTTTCATGTTTTCTCTTTTGCTAAGAGTGCATCCCTTTTTTTTTTTTTTTTTTTTTTTTTTTTTGAGAGAGAGAGAGAGAGAAAACGAGTTGGGGAAGGGCAGAGAGAAAAGGGGACAGAGGATCTGAAGTGGGCTCTTTGTGGACAGCAGAGAGCCCGATGTGGGGCTCGAACTCACAAACCATGAGATCAGGACCTGAGCCGAGGGCAAATGCTTAACTGACTGAGCCACCCAGGTGCCCCTACATCCTATCCTTTAGTGGCCATATTTCCCCCTCCCTCCCTTGAGATCCACTTCTCTACAGACCCCTCCACCCCCCAGATTCCTTCTCTGATCCCTTTGTGGGGGTGCACCTCTGTGTTATTCCAGAGGCTTCTGCTGGCTCCCTGTTTTTCTCCTAGGTACCTAGGTCAGTTTATCTGCTTGCGTGACCTCTTTTTTCACTTGTGTGTTGGCGACTCCTAAATTTATATTTCCACCCCTGACGTGGATTCTATTGTGCAGATTCTTCCGGCCTGCACGCCAGCAAAGACCCAGCTCATTTCCTTCTCACTCTCTCTTCTTGGCCTCATCCATTGTCTACTTTCTCTGTTACTGTCCCCTCTCTTCTCTGGGCCTGTGTGAAATCATGGGCCTTTGTGCAACACTTTGAGATTTAGGCAACATTTTCACGTGCTTCCTCATTTTTGATGCTATTCTGACAAAAACCCTTTGGAGTGAGAGATAGTTTTCCCTGTTACAGAGGAGGAAGCTGTAACTGCCGCTCAAGGGACTCAGAGGAAGCAGACACACCCAGTATCACCACAAATCCTGATGCAAGAGCTTGACCTTAGAGCCTGACCTTAGATCTTCTGGCACCAAACCCATTCTCTTTTTGGTTCTTCATACTGGAATCACAGGTTGGATTTTGGCCTGCTTGGCCTTGGTAGTATTTAAAAATGTCCTAGGGGCTCCTGGGTGGCTCAGTCAGTTAAGCGTAGGACTCTTGGTTTTGGCTCAGGTCATGATCTTATGGTTTCCTGAGTTGGAGCCCCTCGTGGGGCTTAGCCTTGGCAGCGAGGAGCCTGCTTGGGATTCTCTCTCTCCCTCTCTCTCTGCCCCTCCCCCCACTCACACTGTCTCTGTCTCTTTCAAAATAAATAAATAAACTTTTAAAAAAATTTATTTTATTTTTTTTAATGTTTATTTATTTTTGAGACAGAGAGAGACAGAGCATGAACGGGGGAGGGTCAGAGAGAGGGAGGCACAGAATCTGAAACAGGCTCCAGGCTCTGAGCGGTCAGCAGAGAGCCTGACGCGGGGCTCGAACTCACGGACCACGAGATCATGACCTGAGCTGAAGTCGGACGCTTAACCGACTGAGCCACCCAGGCGCCCCATAAAATAAATAAATAAATAAACTTTTAAAAAAATCTTAAAAAATTATTCCAAATTACAGTTGTCCCTTAAACAACACAGGTTTGAATGTGTGGGTCAACTTATACATGGCTTTTTTTTTTTTTTTTTTAATATATAAATACAGTACAGGGGCTTGTGGATGGCTCAGTTGCTTAAGTAGCTGACTTCGGCTCAGGTCATGACCTCATGGTTCGTGAGTTCAGGCCCCACATCGGGCCCCCTGCTCTCAGCTTGCAGCCTGCTTCGGATCTTCTGTCCCCCTCTCTCTGTCCCCCCCCTCACCCCCCAAATAAATAAACATTAAAAAAAAAAAAACAAAACAATTCTGTCTTTCTGCCCTGGGTTTATAGCAAACACGGAGTTGCAAAGTCTCAGTGGTTTCCTTTTTTAACTTTTTTGAGACTTTATTTATTTATTTATTTATTTAAAAGTCATCTCTACCCCCTTGTGAGGCTCGAACTCGCAACCTTGAGACTAAGAGTCCCGTGCTCCACTGCCTGAGCCAGCCAGGCGCCCCATCTAAGGGCTTTCTCAAACTGCATTCTTGAGTGAGATGTGACTTCTGACCACTTCCAAGCACTTAGCTCCACACAGAGTCTGGATCTTTGTCCAGGTTGCAGAAAATTGCCTCCTCACCTGTCTCCCCTCCTCCTCACCAATCTCCCCTCTTCCTCCTCCTGGAAGGTCTCTGCAGCTGCCACCTTGAGACGGCTTTGTTCTGGTTCAGACCAGCCAACCCCTTGACTCACCCATGGCAGTGTAACAAATCTATGTAAACGGGGCTTCTTTGGTCTCCCCTCTGCCTGGTAGGCCCCTTCAAGAGAGGGATCTTGGGTGCTAAGTGCCAAGGACAGCTACGCTGTCTGCAGTTGCTTAATATTTGGTGGTGGTTGATGATTAAATGGGTATGAACTGCAGACACCCACTGTGATGCCAGACCTCCAGCACGCCTCTTCTGCTGGAGAATCTGAGCCAGAGACCCTCTGGGTTCTGGGTTGGTGGGGAGGCAGTCTAGTGCCATGGGCAGAAGGCAGGCTCTGACATCAGCCACTCCAGGGTCTGAATCATTACTGCCACTTGCTAACTGTGTGACTGTGGCCCGTCACCTTACACCCATAGCCTCGGTGAAACAGGCACATTTCTTGAGATGCCTTAAAGCACTTAATAAATAGTAACGATTGTTATTATGATTCCTCCTTGGACAAATCTAGATATTGCTTTGGGGCCTTGGCTTTCTCTGTCACCCCTCCACTTCACCAGTCTGCTGCCTGTGCTTGCTGTGGCCTTGGTGGTGAACATTTAGTGCACATGAGCCGGGTTGACCATTCAGCTTGGTCTGAGGGAGGAATCTCACATGGGTTATCTCCTGGGAGGTTGTGATTTGGGACTCTTCCTGGCCCCGTGGGGTAGAAGCCCGGGAGCGCAGCTCTGCGGACGGAATGGCTGTTCCCTAGTGCTGGGGGTGTCAAGTTGGGTTTTGGTTAAATGACATTTCATTTCCCCAGAGCCTCTTTGGTGGCTTTGGGGCGGAAGTGGCTGGGGAAGGAGGTCATTCCGTGGCTTGGTTTATACTAATTGCTTATCTAACACTAATGTTTGAGAGGTGTCACAGAGAGCCAGTGAAAGATGCTCCGTGACACCTACAAAGCCTCGAAGGATGGGTCTAGGCCACTGAGGCTCCTATGAGCAGTAGAGAAAGGGAGAGTTTGGTTTTTTGGACCATGAACTGAGGTTTTTGTCAGTTGAATGAGCCCAGCTAATAGCAAGAAGCTGGCTCACTGGTTGGGCTGCCCTGCCTGCCTCTGTGCCTTTCTAGGGGCAGTTGATCTGTTAGGTCAGCCCTGGGCCCCGTTAGGAGGTAGAAATGGTTCAGAGAGTCCCGGCCAGGCTTTTCCTTGCTCTCTGTTTCCAGGAACATTCCTCTTGCTTAGGTGGAAATGGGAGTGTCCCACGGCCTGCTCTTGGTTTCCTCTGGATTTACCATCCCCCACCCCTGAACTCCTGGCCTGGCTGACCCACTGGGGTGGGTTCTCATCACTGCTAAGCTCCAGGACAGCCGAGTCAGGCTGGCCCCTCTGGGGTGGGCTTGAAGGAGAGGCCATGGCTTCTGGAAAACTACACTCGTGCCTCACAGACCTGACGTGGCTACCTTCCTGGGCTTGCTTGGTCACATGCTACCCTTCTTGGAAAGTTCTTGCTTGGTCACAGGCTGCCTGTTTTGGCCCCATGAGTGGATGTGTGGTTTCCTTACCATTTCTTAGTAGTGTCAGCCTAGCTGCACCCGTGGGGTGAGCTGCAGGGATAGTGGGGTGGCCTCATTTCCTCGCTGCCTCACCACCTCAGATGGCCTCCTCGCCTCTATCCTGAACTTTCCAAGGATTCCTGCCCCTTGTCACTCTTGGGAAGTCGGCACTTGAAGTCTTTTTGCCTGCCTGAGGCAGTCACGCGGGAAACGAGCTGGGGAAAGAAGAGAAGTGTCACCTGGAGGTGGTTGTCACAGCTTCCTGTGGTTACTTGTGGTCATCTGCTTCCAAACATCCTGTTTGTGCCCCAAGAGCAGCAGGAACACTGACCTGGAGACAGCTGTTCTCTGCCTGGCTTCACGCACAGGCTTGGGGGCCGGGGGTGTCCTAGTCCACCTGTCCCCAGGGACCCTTGGTTTGCTGGTTTGTTGGCTGGTAGCAGTGCCTTTTGGTGTCTCTAGCTTAGACGTCACCTCTGCCCTGCCCTTCCTCCTCTCCCTGCTCCTTCTGCCTGTGAGATTTGTCCTCTGAGTGTTCTGTTGGGTGTGATCGGTCAGTGCTCGCCTTTCTGTGGCTCTGGACTGATCCCGTCTTCCATAGACCCTTCCCGACGCTTCCGGAACTGGAAAGAGTCTTAGGGTATCCCCTCTGGGTGTGTGCGGGGCATCTTCAGCCCGTCAACTTCCTCAGTGAGAGTGACTCACTTTTTATCAGTTTATGTAGTGGACTTTTATCAAAGACTGCAATTGCACAAGGAGTTTTGTGGCTTAAAAAAAGAAAAGTTTATTTATTTATTTTTGAGAGAGAGAGAGAGGGAGGGGTAGAGAGGGAGACAGGGAATCCCAAGCAGGCTTCACACTGTCCGTGCAGAGCCCAGTTTGGGGCTCAAACTCACGAACCGTGGGATGGTGACCTGAACTGAAACCAAGAGTCAGATGCTGAACTTACTAAGCCACCCAGGCACCCCCGCTTTTTAAAACATTGAAAATAACCGTGTAAAAACATCGGAAAGTCGTTTATAAGGTTCAATCCATGTGTTTTATAGGTGGACAAACTTAGGTCCTCTGAGGAGAAAGCATTTGTCCAGGACACTTAGAGGCAGAGTAGACCTGTGCTTTTTCCTCTTTCTTGCCCTTTTTGGGGAATATGTGGGGTCCTAGTTTTCCTCATTTCTAGAACTACACACCTTGCCACAGTGTACCCCTAAGCTTTCTTTTCTCTAGGGACCCTTCTCAAGCCATTTTGTATCTGATACTGTTACTTCCTTTTGTAAGAGTTTTTATGTCGAAAAGATACATGCTTATTATATATACATATATTAAAAAAAAAGATACAAGAGTGAAAGTCCTTTGTCCTTTTCCCACCAGGGGTAACTAGTAACTATTGTTAATAGTTTGGTGTGTATCTTTCCCAGCCATTTTCTGTACATTTATAGATATGTAAGCATACATATGATTCACATACCCTTCACTGTGTTGTGTTTTTTTTAAATTAAGATGAAATTCACATAACATACAACTAACCATTTTAAAGTGTACAATTCAGGGGCGCCTAGGTGGCTCAGTCGGTTAAGCATCTGACTTCAGCTCGGGTCATGATATCAAGGTCCATGAGTTTGAGCCTCACCTGGGGCTCTCTGCTGTCAGCTCAGAGCCTGGAGCCTGCTTCGGATTCTGTGTCTCCCTCTCTCTCTGCCCCTCTCCTGCTTGGAGTCTGTCTCTCTGTCAAAAAATAAGTAAACATTAAAAAAATAAAGTGTACAATTCTGTGGCATTTAGTACATCCACAGTCTGTGCAGTCATCCCCTCTGTCTAGCCCAGCACATTTTCATCACCCCCAAAGGAGTCCCTGTAACCATTCAGCAGTCTTTCCCCCCTTCCCCCCTCCCCCAGATCCTGGCAAACACTAATCTGCTTTCTGTCTCTATGGATTTGCCTGTTCTGGATGTTTCATATAAGTGGAATCTTACAAAATGTGGCCTTTTGTGATTGGCTTCTTTCATTCAGTGTAATGGTTTTGAGGTTCATGCATGTTGGTAGCATGAATCAATATTTCATTCCTTTTTATGGCTGAATAATAATTACGTTGTATGGATATATACTGCATTTTGTTTATTCATTCATCAGTTGATGGACATTTGGGTAGTTTCCACCTTTTTGCTATTGTGCTTTTGTGAACCTTTGTGTTCAAGTTTTTATTTGCATACCTATTTTCAGTTCTTTTTAGTTTATGTCTCTTCATTGCTTTTTAAAAAAAATTTTTTTTATTAAGTTTATTTATTTATTTTGAGAGAGAGAGAGAGCACAAGCAGGGGAGGGTCAGAGAAAGGGAGAAACAGAATCCCAAGCAGGCTCTGCACCATCAGCGCAGAGCCTGATGTAGGGCTTGAACTCACGAACTGTGAGATTATGACCTGGGCCGAGATCAAGAGTCTGACGCTTAACTGAGTACGCCACCCAGGCGCCCTCTTCATTGCCTTTTTTTTTTTTTTTTTTTAGTGTTTATTTATTTTTGAGAGAGAGGGAGAGACAGAGTGTGAGCCAAGAAGGGGCAGAGAGAGAGAGGGAGAGAGAGGGAGACACAGAATCTGAAGCAGGCTCCAGGCTCTGAGCTGTCAACACAGAGCCTGGCACGGGACTTGAACCCACAAACTGTGAGGTCATGACCTGAGCCAAAGTCTGGTGCTTAACTGACTGAGCCACCTAGGCACCCCTTCATTGCTTTTAAAGTTTATTTTTCTAGGGGTGCCTCGGTGGCTGAGTTGGTTAAATGTCCAACTCTTGATTTCAGTTCGGATCATGGTCTCATGGTTCTTGGGATTGAGCCGCATGTCGAGTTCTGTGCTGACAGTGCAGAGCCTGCTTGGGATTCTTTCTCTTCCTCTCTTTCTGCCCTTCCCTTACTTGCACACATTCTCTCTCTCTCTCAAAAATAAATAAATATGTGTTAAAAAAAAAAATCCCCAGCAAACCACTGGGGATTGTGGTGTGAGCTGAAGTGCCTCCCTCCCTCCAGGGGAGGTTGGTGGGCCCAGCAAAAGGAAGGGAGCCTTTCCTGCTTTGTGGCCACCCCTCAGCTCCTCTGCTTTGGTGAACAAAAGTCTGGGGTCCCTTGTGTTCCTCAGACTAGCAAGCAGTCTGTTGGCCCAGTGTCTTGTTGCTTTCCAGTTCTTGGGTTCTTTCTTTCTTTTTTTATTTAAAAATTTTTTTTTAAATGTTTATTTTTTAGAGAGAGAGATAGAGAGAGAGAGACAGAGCACCAGTGGGAGTGGGGCAGAAAGAGAGAGACACAGAATCTGAAGCAGGCTCCAGGCTCTGAGCTGTCAGCATAGAGCCTGATGTGGGGCTCAATTCCAAGAACCATGCTCTCAGCGCAAAGCCAGACACGGGTCTCAAACCCATGAACTGGCATATAACGAGCTGAGCCGAAATCAAGAGTCAGACGCTTAACTGACTAAGCCACCCAGGCGCCCCAGTTATTGATCTTAATTAGAGAGTTGAAATCTCTGTGTCCGATTTTGGATTTGTCACTTTTTCCTTTCAATTCTCTCCATTTTTCCTTCATCTAGTTTGAAGCTCTGTTACCAGATATATATGCATTTAGGACTATTACATATTCACGATGAATTAACCTTTTTATCATTATGAAATGTCCTTCCTTGTCTCTGGTAATATTCTTGCTTGGGAGCCTACCACATGTGATAGTAACAGAACCAATCCAGCTTTCTTGTTGGTGTGATATGTTTTTTTTTTTTTTTTCTCCATTGTTTTATGCATATCAAACTGGTAAGAATTGCTTATCTGTATCTTTGTAATTAAAATGTTTCATATAGATAGCACATACAGAATCTTGCATTTTTATCCAGTCTTACAATCTCTGCCTTTTTTTTTTTTAATTTTTTTTTTTTAACGTTTATTTATTTTTGAGACAGAGACAGAGCATGAATGGGGGAGGGGCAGAGAGAGAGGGAGACACAGAATCAGAAGCAGGCTCCAGGCTCTGAGCCATCAGCCCAGAGCCCGATGCGGGGCTCGAACTCACGGACCGTGAGATTGTGACCTGAGCTGAAGTCGGACGCTTAACCGACTGAGCCACCCAGGCGCCCCTGCATTTTTTTTTTTTTTAAGTTTATTTATTTTGAGTGAGAGAGATTGAGCAATTGTGTATGCAGGGGAGGGGTAGAGAGAGAGGGAGAGAGAATACCAAGCAGGCTCCATGCTGTCAGTGCAGAGCCAGACGTGGGGCTCAATAAAATGAACTGTGAGATCGTGACTCAGCCAAAATCAAGATCCAGATGCTTAACCAACTCAGCCACCCAGGTGTCCCTGTTCCTTTTTTTTTTTTTTTTTTTTTTAAGTAAGCTGTATGCCCAGTGTGGGGCTTGAACTCATGACCCCTGAGATCAAGATCAAGAGTCAGATGTTCGACCAATTGAGCCAGCCAGGCACCCCTATACCCTCTGTTCTTTATTTTTTCTTCTTTTCCTGCTTTCTTTTATATTAGGATTCCATCTAATCTCCACTATTGGCTTATTTAGCCATACTTCATTGGTTTACCTTTTTAGTGATTGCTGTGTGGTATCCAGGTGTAACTCATACGCAGTGTACCTTCGAGTCATATCCCCTTCTTGTCCTTTGTGTTACTACTGTCCTAAATTTTACTTTGGTGTATAGTATATCATAAACCTCACACTATGTTGTTAGGCATATTTACTGTTTCTGGTACTCTCTGTTCCTTTGTAAAAAAGGCCTTTTATAATCTAAAGAAATTAACAAAACTGAGGGTATTCAGGTGGCTCAGTCAGTTGAGTGACTGACTTCCACTCAGGTCCTGATCTCGCAATTTGTGAGTTCAAGCCCCGCGTCGGGCTCTGTGCTGACAGCTCAGAGCCTGGAGCCTGTTTCGGATTCTGTGTCTTCCTCTCTTCTTCATGCTCTGTCTCTCTCTGTCTCAAAAATAAATAAACGTTAAAAAAATTTCTTTTAAAGATAGCAAGAAAACTGTTTGCAAAACCTTTTCTCCCCCCTTTCCTCTCCCTTTTCAAAAAAAGTTGTTTTTTTCTGGCTGTCTTTCCCTGCCCATAGAGCTTCCCCCAGCATTGCTGTCTTCTGTGTATTCTTTGTGGTTCGGCTCATCTGTGGCTCTGTCATGATAATCAATGATGTTATCAGCCACTCCAGGCTGCAGAGCCCATGACTGGTGTCGCTAACACATTCCAGTGGCACACATTTCAGAAAATCTTCACATCCCAGCATATGTCTCCTGCCCCCACTGCCCCATGGGGAGAGGCGTGACACCACAAGATCTGCTGGGAGATCTGCTGGGCCTAAGGGCTGCCATTCTCCCTGTTCTTTCTTGCCCTGTCGCTTGCTGATGCCCCTCCTCTCTTCCTCCAGCACCAAGTGAAAGTGCCACCTTGTCCCAGGTCCTGACTCCGCCTGGGTTGCCCAGGTGCCTCCCTCCTGGGAGCCAGCCCACCTCACCAACTCCTCCTCCCCCATACACAGAGGAAGCTAGACAAGCCATACAGTGAGTTTAAACCTTAAGTACCCACAAGGGGCTGCTGTGTTCTGGCCACAAAGTCTTGTGGAGTGTTCCCTCCCCCCCTTTTTTTTTAGTTTATTTATTTATTTGACTATTTATTTATTTATTTATTTATTTTGAGAGAGAGACAGCATTAACAGAGGAAGGACAGAGAGAGAGAGAGACACAGAATCTGAAGGAGGCTCCAGGCTCTGAGATGTTAGCACAGAGCCCGACTCGGGGCTCGAACCCATGAACTGTGAACTCGTGACCTGAGCCAAAGTCAGACGCTTAACCGACTGAGCCATCCAGGCGCCCCTAAGTTTATTTATTTATTTAGAGAGAGAGGGAGAGAAAGAGAATCCCCAGCAGGCTCCACCCTGTCAGCATGGAGTCCGATGTGGGGCTTGAACTGAGCCACCCAGGCTCCCCGTCCTTTTGTTTTTTAAAGTTGAGAATGGTGCCGGTTGGGGAGGGGTGGGGGTAACTAGATCACTGGAGAGGGAGATTTCCGGGGTTAGATGAATAGAGAGGTCTGGGTCCTGTACGCATGCACTGCTCACCCTCACTGTGCTTTGCATGTAGCGAGTGCTCATGAAGGGCCTGGAAGAGGCGCAGACTGAAGCGGTGAAGCCGATGTCTGCAGCACATGGGCTTGGCAGGGTCATTCATTTGTTTGCTACTTGTCCATGGAGCTCCTGTTATGTTCTGGGCTCTGTTCAGTGTGAGGAGGTGAAGACAGATAAAGACACACTTCCTGCCTTCCCTGAGCTCTCATAGGCTGGTGGGACATAGACACTTCGGCAGATGGTTCTTACCAGTTGGATACATGCTTTACATGCTCTCAGAGGGGAGGTGCATGGTGCTTTGGGAACCCAGAGGAGAGGGGCCTTGAACCCTGTGCAAAGAATGTGGTCATGGAGGGCTTCCTGAAGGAAATGGTATCCTAAGCTGACTCTTTGTTGTGTTTATTTTAATTGGAATGTTGACATTTATAAAAGCCACAAACCTTCATCCTTTAAATAGATAGCCATTCCATAATAAGATTTGGGAATCTTATAGAAAACCACACATTCCTTTTTTTTTTTTTTTTTTTAAGGTGGGCAAAGCAGATCCTTTTTTTTTCCCCTAAGTTTATTTTTTTATTTTGAGAGAGAGAGAGAGAGTGCACAAGTGGGGAAGGGGCAGAGAAAGGAGAGAGAGAATCTCAAGCAGGCTCAGCACCATCAGTGCAGAGCCCAATGCAGGGCTCAAACTCACAGACTGTGAGATCATGACCTGAGCCAAAACCAACAGTCAGATGCTTAACCCACTGAGCCACCCAGGTGTCCCAAAGGAGATCCTTTTTATCCTCATGTTGCAGAAGAGGAAACTGAACTGTGATGAATCTCCAGGTATAAGAAAGGATTTAGCCTGGAAAAGAAGACAAGAGGGTGGTCTAGGCACAGGGAACAACATGTGCAAAGGACTGGGAGGGAGGAGGCTTTTGTGCATGTGTGCTGACTTTATTGGCTGTGATTTGGCACCCTGTGGTCTCCCAACTGATCTTACAAACTAATCGAACAGCCTGAGCTGGAAAGCCAAGAACAGTCACCAGCCTTTGCTTCCTCAGTGGCACGATCTTTTGAGGTGGCCTTGGTATGACAGCTGAGATGGGGCCAGCCTCTGGGGGCTCCTTTCATCCTCAGGTCAGATGCTGAGCTCTGTCTATGCAAACTGCCTGGGCTTAGCTGGGGCCCTGGGCCAGTCCAGAAAGGCGTTTCCCTGAGAGTTTGGGGCCTGAGATTTTGTCCTGGGCCCGCTGGCCCCAGCGGTGAGCCTGTGTGCTCATGTGGCAGGAAGGCCTGGTTCCTGTGATAAGAGGCTTGGCCTAGCCCCTCTTCCGGAGGGGGCGCTGTTGGGGGATGGAACTACCTCTCTGTTTGGATTTCAGGACAGACTTCACCAAAAGTGGGCCAAGGGAGGGGACCCATGGTACTAACTGGTCACTCTGAGGACCCCAAAGCCTGTGGTTTACGGCTCCTGCAGGGGGCCAGGCTGGGCAAACCACTGTTTTTCAATGGAAGAACAAACTGGAGTAGCAGTACCGTATCATTTCCCAACCAGGTACCTTCTGGGCCCTTAAGAGATTCATAGGTGACATGGCCAAGGGAAAAGAAAGGCCCTGGGGCCTGGCTCAGTGGCCCCGTGTCCTGCCTGTCCTCGGTTGCTGACCCTTCCATGCTCCTCCTTGGCCTCATCCTGCTCCTCCTCCTGTCTTGCAGTCTCATCTGGTGGACACTCCGTCCTCCCACAGGAAACAAACGTGGGAGGCATCTGTTCCTCCCTCTTTCTCCCGAGCTGCTCAATTACCAGGTCCCATTGATTTTACCTAGTCTTATCTAGAGCCTTCCTGCAACTAAGCCCCCCTCCTTCCCCTCTCTCCTGTATACACTGCCTGAGTGATCCAGAATGCAAGCCTGGTCCTGCCTTCCCTGTTCCCTGCCGACAGCCTTGCATGGCTTGCCCTTCTAAGTCCAGACTCCACAATGGGCCTTGGGTCCTTGCTCCTCTTCCACCAAGCTGGGGCTTGTACCCTGGGCTCCAGCCCCCTCTGTCTGCCAGGCTGTTTCTCACGTCTGCCTGTGCTCCTTCCTGGGCCTGGAAAGCCCCTCCTTCCTTCTCCCTCTGTCCAGATTATGATGGTCTTCGACTGGTTAGTGCTCCCTGGGGACAGACACTGTGTCTTTGTTCCCCCAGTGCTCAGCATGGCATCTGTGCATAGTACTTGTTGATGGACATTATCGGGACACGACTGGTAAAGACAAGATGGCACCCAGGGAGAGGGCTGGAGGGGCCGGGGGAGGCAGGTGGGACAGGTATGTGGAACTCACCCATTTTCAAGGTTAGCCTTGGATACCCAGATGGGGCCGTCCCTTCCCATTTTGTGCTTTCTGAATGGTGGTGCCTTTGCTGGAGAGGAGTGTATGTGCACTTCCTGGGTCAGTGCCCAGCAAGGCTCATTCCAGAAATTCCAGTCACCTGGGATTGAGGCAGAGATGAGGCTGCTTCAGCTCCAGGCAATTGGACTTGTCTTCAAAGGACCTGCCAGTGAGTTGAAGGTACAGAGTGGCCACTGTCAGCCCTTGTTTTCCACAATCGTTTCACCTCTGCGGATCCCCAACCCCTCTGGACCATGAATATTGTGAACTGTCTCCCGAGAGTAATGCTGTGGGGATGCGCACAAGACGTTCTGTGTATAATTTCAGGTGGTCTGCACATCCCCTAGAGGGTCATCTGTGAGTCCTCTGGTGTCAGGTGAAGCTCCCTTGCTGTGGGGGCTCCATGCCTCTCTTGCCCTGGAAGGGGGAATGAAGGCTCCCTTTGCCCCACAGGTGGGGAGCTGAGCTGAGTCCGCAAGAGGAGGGGGATGGCGGGGCCAGGTGCAGGCCAACCTGAGCAGGCAAGGGCATTTCCTGCCTGACACTCAGGGGCCTGGGAGGAAGTCCGGGACAGGCTCGTGTCAGTGCTGCTCCAAAGGCCGAGCCGTCTGGCCCAGTTAGAAGTTAGAGTCCTTAGACGGGCATGTGTGGCAGGGACTGCCCTGGCCCATCCCTAGCCTCCTTCCGTGGAACTTGGATTGTTGGGAGCAGATGGTAGTCGGGCTGGGAGGATGGACTTGGGCCGGTCCCCCTGGGCCGGACCGGTGGTGAGTACCCTTCCTCCTGTGGGCTTTGTGCGCTGAACTCCCCGTGCCCTGAGCACAGGGCACTCTGGACGTTCCTACTTGGCAAGTCTTTGAACTCAGGGATGGCTTTGAAGCCAGGGAGAGAGATCACAGTTTTCATTGGGTCCTGCACCAGGGTGTTAGCTTTTTAGCCAAAGTCTGTTGGCACAGACCAGCGATCGGCCCTTGTGTATTCACAGCTGCATCTGGGGGGCCATGTGGTGGCATTGGGCGGCCCGCCTGACATCTTTCAGAGTGCCTTCTCTGCAGTTGCTCATGGATTGTAGTGCGGGGTGCTCTCCCACACCTACTCAGGCGGGGCAGTCAGGGATGTCAGCTTTGTGGGTGGGACAGCCACTCAGCCCCTGTCTGTCACCTGCTGTCACCTGGTGAGGGAGGTAGGCATGATGTGTATGGACTGTGTGCCTGTGATATGCCAGATATGCTTTCTTTTTTGTGTCTCTTTTATCTATCTATCTATCTATCTATCTATCTATCTATCTTATTTTTTTCCTGAAATAGAGATAGAGTGCGAGTGGGGAGGGGCAGAGAGAGAGGGAGACACAGAATCCGAAGCAGGCTCCAGGCTCTGAGCTGTTAGCACAGAGCCTGACACGGGGCTCGAACTCATGAACTCACAGAGGTGCGGTGCTAGCAAGGGGCAGAGCCAAGGTTGTTCAACTTCAAAACCCACACTACGTTGTATTGCAAACTCACATACCTGCTGAGGTCAGGCAGGTGTTGTGTGTGCACAGATGAAGTAGGCCAAGGGGGAAAGCTAGATCTTATTGTGTCAGCCAGTGGTTGCCCGGCAGGAAAGTAGACCAGTATTGCTAGCCCTTCTGACTGCTCCCAGAAAGCCAGAAATCTTGGCTTTCTAGTGAAATCCCTTGATTTCTTTAATAAAAATATTTTTTAAATGTTTATCTTATTTTTGAGACAAAGAGAGACAGAGCATGAGCAGGGGAGGGGCAGAGAGAGAGGGAGACCCAGAATCCGAAGCAGGCTCCAGGCTGTGAGCTGTCAGCACAGAGCGCGATGCAGGGCTCGAACTCATCAACCTTGAGATCATGACCTGAGCCAAAGTCGGACGCTCAACTGACTGAGCCACCCAGGCACCCCTGAAATCCCTTGATTTCTTAAGACAACCTCAGATTTCTGAAAAAGTACAACCACATTCATGTGAGGAATGGGGTGCAGCCTGCAGGCCCTGGGCTGGTGACCTTTGCTGTATTCTCTGTTGCCTCCCTTCACCCTCCCTTCCCTCTCATCCTGGAAGGAGAAGAATTAGAGTTCATTGCTGAAAGAGATCTTGAAAGATTATTTGGGCCAACCCTTAGCCATTTATGATGCCTATTTCACCAAAAAGATAGTAGGGAGGTGTGGAAGGGTGAGGAACTGTGAAGTATGCACTCAAGAGTCAGGCTCCTGGGCCAGAGCAGTCTGGGCTCGGCCTTGCCACTCCTGGGTGCCTGTTCCCCAGCTCTAGAGGCCACTGGCGCTTCTTGTCTGCCACTCTGCGCTGAGCTGCCCGTGGCTTTAAGGGTGTCATGGCCTCTGAGCTCTTCCCTCAGAAGACCTGGGCACCAGGGGGGGTAGTGCTATGGCTACCCTTTGTGCCTGGGTTTTAAAATTTGTCCCTGTCATATAGAAACTAGAGTCATTGTTCATAGTCAGTGAGATTTGACCCCTACCATCTCTCTTCCTACTTCAACTAGCTGTGGGGGAAGAACATGGAATGGGGTCAGGCAACCCCCACCCCAACCAAGGGACGGTGCCCATGGAGGAAGACGCCGCAGTTAGGGGCACAACAGGGTGGGGTGGGTGGGAACTAAGACTTCCACTGTGGGAAAGGAAAAACAGTGGTGTGACAGAGGGCAGTAGTGGATGGTGAGGAATCGGCTCGCCGACTTGCTTGGTGACCACTTCCTTTCTGGACATAGAGGCAGACTGGAGGATAGGCAGAAGCCCTCACTGGCAGGCTTGTTCAGATCAGAGGTTGTCAAGTTAACCACAAGGCTCCCTCGTTTTCCAGACAGTTCTTTGGGTGCAGGAGCACAGGATTTCCTGCCTGGTCCATCCGTGAAAAGTTTAGACCAGGAGCATCCAGGGCACACACACCGCCAGGCACAGAGCAGGCCCTGTGAGAGAGGAATAATGGGGTTCAATGCTCCTGACTCATGCTGACCTGCTCCCTGCCCCAGGTGGGCCTTCCCCTTGGCCCCTCAGAGTCAGAATGCATTCCCTGCTGACCCTGCAGAGCCTAGTGTCCAGTGGAGTGATATAAACGGTCTACCAGAACAGAACCCAGGTCTTCCCCTTAGAGAGTTGTTTCTATTAGAAGACGTTGCCCTGGTTCAAATCCAGCTTCCAAGCAAACCTTTGGAATATTCTCTACGTGTACATTGGAGGTTTCCTGTGTGATGTTTCTGGGCATTATGGCTGGGCACTGCTGTTGCCATCTGGTCGGTTGGATTCCCGGAGCCTCAGAGTGTCTCCTGCAATAAAATCCAAATCAGCACTGAGGTGGACACTTCCCCCTCCTCCCCATCAATCTCCTGGTGTAACCAGCTGGGCCTGGTGGAGGGAGGCCAGCCTTGCCAAGTCAAGCTGGAGCCCTGGGACCCTCTCTCCTGCATGAGCCCCGGGGCACAGAGGCTTGGGGTCTGCTTCGTTGCTGCCTCAGCTCTGGGGTTGGTGGACTTCTTGCAGGCAGACTACAGGGTCTTATTGTGGTTCTGTTCCCACCCTGTCCTCCTCCTCTGCACCTTCATGGCCTTACATGTGGGCCTTGCTGGCAAGGCCCACAGCCCAGAAGTCTCCCTGGACATTTTTTGTTTCTGGGAAGTCTGTCTTTTCCTCCTTCTTTTCTATTGTGGTTTCCCAGTGTGACTCTGGTTAGCCAAAGCTGTGAGGACTGCGGCCTCCATCTGCTCCCTCCCTGTCCAGGACGAGGCTGATTTCCTAATGTGGAGAGTTGGCAGGGATCTGGGCTTTCAGAGAAGTTCGTCTGGCCCTCCTCAAGACAATGGCCAGAGGTATCCCTCTTCGTAGATTAGTGACACCACCCCCAAAGGCCTGCCACCTGCAAGTGTGGGGAGCTCTGGGGAGACTAAGATGAGACTTGGGGGCTTCTGTGGGTGTGACGGGCCCTCCCTAGACCATCCACCCCCTTACTTAGGACGTGCTGACCGTCACTTGTGACACTAGCTGCCAGATGGCCTCTGGAGAACTTTGTCTTGCCCAGAGTGAAGCAGATGGCTTCCAAAATTTGAGAGACTGAGAAGACCAGGGCTGGATGGTGTGATGCCTCTAGGGAAGTGAAAGTGTCCTTGGAGGTCAGCTGAGGGTTGCAGGGGCAGCTGGCTCCATGTCTCTCTGTCTCTCTGTCTCTCTCTCCTCCTCTCCTATCTGCCTCCTCTTCTCAGAACTCTTGAGTATCTCAGAGAGTGGTTCCAATTTTTGTTTGCCAGGACATACCCCACAGGTGACACTTCTGGCGGGTAAGGATCACATGCTGCCCATCTTCCTTCCCGAGGGTGTGCCTGGGCTCTGTATACTTCCAGCTCTTTCTCTCAAGAAAGCAGATGGGAACACACGTGGGGGGAAGGACAGTCACAGAGTAACCTTTTTTTTTTTTTTAATGTTTATTCATTTTTGAGAGAGAGAGAGAGAGAGAGAAAATGAGCCAGGGAGATGCAGAGAGAGAGGGAGAGAGAGAATCCCAAGCAGGCTCTGCACTGTCAGCGTAAAGCCCAATGTGGGGCTCAGTTCCACAAACTGTGAGACTGTGATCTGAGCCAAAGTTGGGCAGTCAGCTGACTGAGCCACCCAGGAGCCCCTGTCATGGAGTAATCTTGAACCCACTTCAGTTTATTTTCTTAATATTTCAGATTTAAAATTTTTAAAAAATTTTTAATATTTATTTTGAGAGACAGAGCGTGAGCGGGGGAGGGGCAGAGAGAGAAGGAGACACAGAATCCCAAGCAGGCTCCAGGCCCTGAGCTGTCAGCACAGAGCCTGACGCGGGGCTCGAACTCACGAACTGCACAATCATGACCTGAGCCGAAGTTGGGTGTTTAACCGACTGAGCCAGCCAGGCGCTCCTCAGTTTATTTTCTAAAATTAAGAGCAAATCAATTGCAAATGTCAGTAGTTTATGAGTGTTAGCCCGGGACGGTGGTGGCACCCCTTGCAGCTGAGGACCAGTGTGAGAACCAGTGTGAGGCTGGCTTGTGTTTCCCTGCACCTCTTCCCTCCAGTGTGGGGTAGGTGGGCACAGCATTTACAGAGGAAGGAGGCCGGAGGCTGCCACTTTTTTGCTTGGAGGAGTGAGATGTGTGGCTATCTATTGAAGGAAGATCTAGGTTGACTCTGGGTTGCAGAGTCTAGGCCAGCTGTCTGTCCGTCCCTCAGTTGGCTGTTTAGTGACTTCAGTGGAGCCCAGAGCAGCTCTCTGTCTCCTGATGGTTCTCATGCTGCCTTTGCCTATTTCTGGTGGGGACTGAGTAGCCACTGATCTGTCTGTGCCCTCCAAACAAATGACCCAGGCCCCTCCCTCTCATCCAGAGAAGGCTGCCTGGTGGTAAGGTCAGAGGTCAGTGCTCAGGGCAGCCCCATCTTGCATCATGCCACTCAGATCTGGTAGCTGCCAGTGTGGCACGGGAGGGAAACACTCAGGCCGTTCAGCCCAGGAGCGCATTAGCCTAGACCACAGCACTCCAGCCTTTGAGTTTTGAGCTCTGAATGCTACCACCAGGGGCTCAGCAGAGGCCCAGGGCGCTGCTGGAGACTGAGGAGGGGGGAAGGAGTGGGGAGTGGGGAGCAGAGAACGGGGGAGACCCAGGGCAAGAGGCCTGGAGGAAGCAGTGGTGGGGTAGCACCCCCGTGGCCAGCTTTTTTGGGTTACTCCAGGGGCTCCAGAGACTGCGCTATAGACATGGGAGAGCGGTGACAGGCAGAACAAGGGATGGCTACAGGAAGCCATCACTCCTCTCTGTTGGAATGTCATGGAAAGAACATGGATGAGCAGTGAGGTCAGGCAGAGCTGCCCTCGCTGGGGACTCCACTTGCTGGTAGAAGCACCCATTGGACATCTCTGAGCCTCTTTGTCCTAATCTGTAAGGTGGGGTTGTGAGGCTAGGCGCCTGATGGATGCTCAGTAAAGACCACGCCTCCCCCTCTCCCCCTGCCTGAGCTTCGTCCCGGCCCTGTGGCTCCGTCTTTGGGTTCCTGTGTGGCACTCCTGGGCTTGGAGCCTCAGTGGCAGGAACAGGGGCTGCTCCGTCCTGGGGTTACTCCTCTGGGAGTTGGGAGGCTGAGCTTCCCTGGAGCTGGGGCAGCTCCTGTTGTCCCTATTCTAGGTTCAAAGCCACAGGGGTCTCTGATGGCTGTGACTTCCCCGAAGGTGTGGGGGTGGTGGGTGCAGGAACCCTGCAGCTTCTCTCTTGCCTCTGGCTTGCTAGGGAGGCTTCTGGGCTCAGCCAAGGAGGACTTGGAATGAGCCTGAGGCACGAGGCACGGAGGGGTGAGGTCAGTGGTTTGATCAGCAAGGAGGCCTGAGTTAGGGATGGACCTGTCATAGCTCCCAACATTCCTGGCCGCTATCCCTGGCTCCACTTCCCCCTACCCCCATCCTTAAGGGAGATGTGTCCCTCTGTGTCACAGTGGGAGGGCAGAGGAACTTCTCCCCACCCCTTAGGTGGCTTTTGCATGTTTTGTCATTGATTACGTACCACATGTTCTACTAGGAGTTTTCTGAGTAACTAAAGCCCAGAATGATCTAGTAAACTGCCGCCCCGGCTGGTGAATGGTGGACTCTAACCCTTCCGCCTCACTGGAGGGCCTGTGGCTTCGGATGCCAGAGGGTGTACAAAGAGCTATGTGACTGTCCCCATTCCTAGTGCCACCAGAGCAGCCAAATTTGTGGTATGGACAGTGGTGGCTTTGTGGTCTTGCTTAAAACTCGTTCACCAAAGTCCCTGAGTGCATATGCAAAGAGTCTCTTTGAAGCCTCACTTCTTATCTTACAATTAATTTGCATTTTGCGTTTGGTTCCTTAAGGTAGCCTTGCTCTTTAAGGGCAGTGGTTTAAATTTCTCCTGAGTAAATTTGATCCTCAGAAGGTTGTTTATCCCGAGGTGGTTCCTGTGCCCCCTGGCTCCGTGTGTCCTCTGGGGGTATGGATATCCCTGTAGAAGATGGTAGGGGCAGGGGCATGTTGTGAATAAAGGCACACAGCTGGGGAAAGGGAAGAGGGGGCCCAGTTTGTCTGCAGAGGCAGGTTGCAGTGAGTGCTCCAGGAGGAGGTAAAGGCTAGGTTGAGGCCATATTCTGAGAAGCTCAAGAATGCCAACCCCAGGGCTTCCGATCTTCTCCTGCAGGCAGAGAGGGCCACCTGCGGCTGAGCTTTGTGACTCCTTGCTTGGCACCCAGGCACTCGCTGTAGGAAAGGCTTCTGGGGGTATTCATGTTGTGGATCTGGCGAGGAGGAAGGGAGTTCCTAGAAACATAGGGTGTGTGGTCTGGTGGGCAAGGCGACACACAGAAGTTCCAAAAGTTCACACTGCTGGTGTTTGCTGGAAGAGGCAGAGCACAGGGGGTGGGGGAGGGGGGGGACCTGGGCAGGGGGATGCAGGCAAAGCTTCAAAGGGACTGAGCGCGGATTTGGATGCTGGTCTAAGCTGTTGAAAAGAAAGGAAGCCAGTGAAGGGAGAAGCACCTGCCGTGGCTCTTAGGGTTTCTGTCAGAGAACCCGAAAGGTGCGAGAGAGCTGAACTAGGGAAATGGTTGCCTGAGATCAGGAAGCACTGGCCTGTTCTGTGGCTACCTTGGGCTGTGTGTGTGTGTGTGTGTGTGTGTGTGTGTGTGTGTAATTGTCATTTATTTATTTGAGAGAGAGAGAGAGCGAAACAATGAATTCCAAGCAGTCTCTGTACTGTCAGCGCAGGGCCCGACGTGGGGCTCAATCTCCTGAACTGTGAGATCCTGACCTGATTTGAAATCGGGAGACACTTAACTGACGGATCCACCCAGGCACCCCTGGGCTGTATTTATTGATCAGAACTTGGCTGGCAAAGAAATGACTGCTATGAAATCCACAAACATTGGGAAGACTACAGCGCATCCTCGGAACAGGCAAACTTTTGAACTTTCTGTTCGGGTCTCTGTAGGGCAGATGACTCACTTCTGAGCCCCTCCTAACCTCTGTTGGTGATTAGCGGGGCTGAGAGGCCCATGGAGCAGCCCCGCCCTGCAACAGTCCTGCAACAGCCCTGCAACAGAAACAGACCGACTTCCCTGGAAGAGCCTGATTGCAGGAGTGGATTGGAGTGGGTGTGGAATAGCTGAGAAAATTTCCAGCACCTGAGCCTCCCGGGTTTGAGCCTCTTTTTGCATGTAAATCCGTGTTGAAGGAACTGTGGGATGGGCCTGGAGTTGGGCCGTAGCTTGACCTTAAAAAGTGCAGTCTCAGGATGACCCAAAGAGGTGCAGGAAATCTGGCCAATGAAATGCATCCACGGTGGTTCTGGGACCTCTGGAGGAGGGCGGGGCCTACTGATCCTGGACAGAGGGATGAGTTACTTACAATAGAAAAGAGACTGTGGGTCTGGCCAGCCTGGACCTGCCCCTGTGCCCACAGGGAGGTGTGCAGGGTAAATCTGGGCGCCTCCTCCCATTTGCTACTGCGTGGGGAAGCCTCAGTAGCAGCCAGGGGCCTGACCAGGGGGGCCCTGTGTGCGTGCCTGGTGCAGATGGGGCCGTTGGGCTTTTGCTTGGAGCTCAGGGTGACCTCTGGAATTGCCTTTCTGCCTTTATTCTCTTGAGTCTCGGATTACTCTGTGTTCTGTGACCTTGGGCGCAAGCCAGGCACCCAGTAAAGGTGACCCAGCCAGCAAGGCACACTCACGTTGTCTCAGCCTCTTCAAGGAAGGGCTCCTCAGCAGACAGGAAACCACCCTCCTCTGGCATGTGGGAAGCCCAGGGAAGAAATTCCTTCTGCAGAGGGCCACCTCCCAACTTTCCCCGCAGCAGATTGGAGGACTTCGGCCTTCTCCCCTGGTTTCCTGTGTGTCACCCCCAGCCCACACTTCCGTTAGGGCTGGGAGAGTAAAATGGCAGTTCCTGTTGAGTGAGGCATGAGTCAGCTAAGGAGAATGGTGGCTAAGTCTTCATAACCTCCAGGCACGGCTATTAAATATTTAAATATCACTACAGTATTGATTGTTTCTCATCCATCTCCTTAGGGAGAGCAGTTCCTGTCCGGGATTCAGATAATAGCAATGCCTTGGATTCAGACAAACTCCAAAGAGCTCAAAGGTGCTATATAAGTCTTACCTGAAGTTATATCATCTCCTCCCTAGAGCTTGTTTCCAGGAATGGGGACAGATTGGGTTCTGCCCATTTTATAGACAGAGAAGATGACCCATGTGGGTGGTCTGACCTGCTGACTGGCACCCTGGGCCTGGAATCCTTGTGTCCTGGCTCTTACTCTCACTGGTCATTTTCTCTGCTCCCCATTTTCCTTCTCCTCATAGGCTCTCTCATTCTGCCTGCTGGGGATAGGCATCAAACAAGATAGCCCAGGCCCCTGCTTCCAGAGCTTAATTCTTGGAGAGGAGACAGTGGACAAGAACCCAAATTGGCAGGGAAGGCCTCTCCAGGAGATTGACCTCCTAGTCAGTGTCCAGGTCCTGGGTCCCTGGGCCCGGTGGGAGCAGAGCAGATCTAGCCTAATTGTGGATTGGCCCTTACTGGTCACAGATCTGTCTTTCCTCGGAGGACAGTTATCAGGATAAATATACCCAGCTCCCCATTCCTGGGGAGTTACTCACCATGTAAAAGTACCCCGCTGTGGATTAGATTACCTCTGCTCTAACTGCTCATGTGCTCAGGGCTGGGGGAAGGGGGACCCGCCTTCTTGTCCTACTCTCCTTCCTAATCTGGAAGAGTCTCAGCAAAGGGGCTGAGATGAGACCATCCCTGAGGAGCTGTTCCTGCTGTTTACATAGCAACTTCTTTAGGAAGGGCCGAGCCTGCTCACTGCTTGGATCCCTGAGCTTGGGCGTCCTTCGGAAGGCTGGGCAGCTTCTCCTCTGACACTTGAGGCCAGCCGCCCCAAGCAGGTGGTCAGCAGGGGGGCTGCAACCTTCCTGGCCCAGAGTTCTGAACCCAGCAGGATAGACAGTGGGAAAAGAGCTTGCTGAGCCAGCCTGATCTCCTGTTAAATGGCAGGGATGCACAGCTGGCCCTGGGCTGTCGGGAAGGCCCTTGTGCCATGGCAGCCTCTTGCTGCCTGTGCCGGAGCTCTCAGGGTGGTGCCTGCTGCTCCTTCTTTCTGCTTGTCAGCTCCTAAGGAAACTGTGCCAGCCCTCGCCCAGGGTGACGAAAGCTGAGTTAAGGCCTGCAGAAAGAAGGTGGGTGAGCAGTCTTGAAAAGATTGAATTCTTACTGGGGGCTCTCCTAGGCCAGGCCTCAAGAATACACGGCATTTTGAGGTGGCCAGGGGACCCCCACCTCCTCTAGTTCAGCCTAGCTCTGCCGATAGAGGAGTGGCCAGGGGCCCAGCATTGGGGCCCGTCTGGCAGGGGGAGCCTGTGAGCTCTGGGAAGGGATGATGCCCCCACATATACCTGCCCCATCTGTGGGGATGAGGTGGGGAGGCTTCTGCAGGGTGACTTTGTTTTCCACAGAGTGGTGCCCCTAACCCTCATCCAGGATGGCAGCATCCTTTGCCTCAGGCACGGGATAAGAAGGAGAGGTGCTTTCTCTTGCCCCGTCAGGGCTAACCATCTCTCTGGGAGCCGGCTCCCCTAAGTTTAGCAGTGTACCGTATGTGCTACTCCAGGGACAGTGCTAAGCAAGCACTGTGTATCCATTTTTCTCATGTTATCCTTGCTCCTGTGAGTAAAATGATAGGATTCCCATCAGACAGACAAGGAAACTGAGGCACAAGAACCTTTAAGCAGCCCAGCTGAGCAGCTCGGCCATTGAGCAGAGTGTGTGACTCAGAGTACCCCTGTGCAAGATCTAACATCAGTGTCTTTGGAGCCCGGGAGGAGAGACTAGAACAGTTGTGGGTCCTCCCTGACCCACACCCCCTACCCCCCACCCCCACACTGAGGGAGTCTGGTGGACAGACCTTTATCTCTTGGCATCTGTCCAGCTGTAGCTCTGCTCTTGACAGTCTATCACACACTCAGAGGTGGCCAGGGCTTGGGTAGGAGGAAACCAGGCTTGTGAAGGAGTCTCACTTGTTTTTTTTTTTTTTTTTTTTTTTAATTTTTTGTTTTTAATTTTTTTTTCAACGTTTTTTTTAAATTTATTTTTGGGACAGAGAGAGACAGAGCATGAATGGGGGAGGGGCAGAGAGAGAGGGAGACACAGAATCGGAAACAGGCTCCAGGCTCCGAGCCATCAGCCCAGAGCCTGACGCGGGGCTCGAACTCACGGACCGCGAGATCGTGACCTGGCTGAAGTCGGACGCTTAACCGACTGCGCCACCCAGGCGCCCCTCACTTGTTTTTATACTTCATTGGGGGTGGAGGTTGAAGGGGGTTCATTGATTCTCTTTAACTCATTATACGGTGTCGTGTGTCAGTGGGTCAGCCAGGGTCCCCAGAGCTGCAGTCCGGGGAGCATGAGGCGGGCCGGGGCTGCCCCTGTCCTGCGTCCCCGGGCTGGTTTGGGAATGTGAGGGGCGCAGCTGCAGCTTGCATCTTGGAATGCGGGCAGACCGGCCCCTCTATCCTCCTCTCCCTCCCTGGGCAGCCAGCCGTACGGTACGCCTGCGTCTTAACCCCCTCGGGGCTGCAGACCCCGAGGCCCCCCCCCGCCCCCACCCTCCTCCCCACTCGACCCGCCTGCCGCCTGCCGGGAAGGGCCTCTTCGCTTCTGCCCGCCCGGTGCTGCGAGCCACCCAGGCCGCCTGTCCCCAAGCAGCCTCAGAGCGGCCTCTGGACCCGAAGGCGCTTCTGATCTGAGCGGCTGCTTGGGCCCAGGCGCGGCCGCGGGGTGGGGACGGGGCGCCCGCTGGCGCTGCGTCTGCGGAGGGGCGTGCGTCCCTGTGGGTCTCCGGGGCCCTCGCGGGGCTGCGTCACTCTTGGGTCGCGCCTTCAAATGGTGTGCCCCAGGCACGGGTGAGAGGTTTGGCACCCAGGCCGCCTCGTGCTCCTCCCGTAGCTGCTCCTTCCTTCCAGCTCAGCCGAGCTTTCTCGAGATTGAAGCTTCCCCAGGGAACCCCTGACCAGGGGCTCCCGGGTCTTCCCCGGCTCGAAAATTCGGTGGTTGCGCCGAGTTTACCTTTGGTTACTGCCTGCGGCAGGAAGCTGACGGGCCAGTAGCGCCCTCTGGCGGGAAGCAGCGGACGGACCGCACCCTTTCCTCGCCAGGGCATAGCTGGGTGTCCTTTGCCCGCGGTGGGTTGGAAGTCTTTGCACCGAGCCAGCCATCCCTTCCCTCACCTACCTAGAGAGGAGAACCCTCCTCCGACACACACGTTGGATGGAAGTGCAGGACATGCACCAGCTGGCCCAGAGAGGCAAAAAGCCTGCAGAATGTAGGGCGGTTTCTTCCAGAAAAGGAACGGGAAGCCCCAGGAAGAGCCTCCTTCCGCAGAGTGGCTTGGGTGCTCCTAGTGGCTCTGACTTGTTCTGGAGGTCTCAGGCTTGGAGCCAGAAAGTTAGTGGAGAAATGCTGAGGAAGTTTGAAGCTTTCCTTAGCCTGGATGAGGGAGCCCTCACTGCTTCAGATCCTGCTTCTGTGTATCTGGAACGTATTCTACAAACACTGGGAGGGGGGAAAGTGTTCCAATGGGCACCATTTTCTCTGACCCCTTTTTTGGGATCTGAGTAGGACACTGAGCCTGGCCCCCGGGTGTTTAGAGCTAAGTACCAGGCAGTAGCTGTAGCTGAAAACTGGGGGACTCACCCATGTGGTGCTGCTTGCAAGTGGACTCCCTTGATCAGTCCTCTTCCTGCTGCCTCTGTTTACTCAGCAGGGGAGGAGTTTGCCGAGCTTTTGCAAGGAGACTTTGGCCTGTAACCATTTTCTAGGCCATGGGGACATAGCAGTCTTCTGCACCTATAGGAATCCAAAGTAGAGGCCAGAGTCCTCCTTGGCTGCCTCCTCTATTCCTGGCTCCCTTTCTTGAGGCATTTGGGGGAGCCTGTTGGGGGACAGTGATGCCAAGTCCTGTGCAGTCACTGAGCAAAGACGGTGCAGAGAGAGAAGGAAGCTACACCAGAGGCCCTGTGGCTTGCTGGCTTGTGCGTGCGCTCTCTCTCTCACTCAGATAGACGCAAGTTTGATGTGCTCTCTCCCAGGCATCCACACAGGTTTCACTCTGAATGTTACTTCATCACTTTGTTTTTCTCTTCCAGATTGCCCTTGTCATGTTTTGCCCAGATTCTACCCATAGAACATGTAGGAGAAGTCAGTACTTTGCATCCTATCCTGATCTCCTTAGAGGAAGATGTTTTTCACAATGTCACAAAACAAATAAGATCTGATGTTTGTAGCTTCCCATGTAGCGTAGCATCTGCTGGCTTATATAAACCTTACACCAGTGCTGCGAGGTAGGAATCACACTTGCCAAGGCAACTGAGGCTGGCTCAAGGAAGTGAAGGCATTTGCTGTTTGGCCGTGGATAGTAGATAGAGGAACTGAGACTTGAACTCTTGGGATCTTTTGTTTCTGTCCCCTAGGGCTGCTCCTTTTGACCAATAGATGTATCAGTGTTCAGAAGAGTCAAGTGAGGGGCTCCTGGGTGGTTCAGTGGGTTAAGCGTCCGACTTCGGCCCAGGTCCCGATCTCCTGGTTTGTGAGTTTAAGTGCGCCACGTTGGTCTCGCTGCTGGCAGTACAGGGCCCGCTTCAGATCTTCTCTCCCTCTCTCTCTGCCCCTCCCCCACTGGTTTCTCTCTCTCTCTCTCTCTCTCTCTCTCTCTCTCTCTCTCTCTGTCTCTCTCTCTCCCCCTCTCTCTCTCTCTCTCCCCACACACACACACCCCACTTCTCAAAATAAGTAAATAAACTTAAAAAAAAACACACAAGTGAAATTATAAACCAGACTTAGAGTCAGCTCATGACTAGGGGGGATGGGGTATTCAAGGCAGAGGGCAGTGGAGGCCCTCACTCAGAGGGTCTGATGGAATGGGTTAACCATTTGTCTTCTACTGAGTGTTTGGAGCCTGAGAGAGCCAAGTTCAGATCCTGGCTGTGTCATGGCAGCAAGCTTCAGCAGCATGGGGACGTGACTCTATCTACCTCTCTGAACCTCACTTTCCCCTCCGTGCTAGCTTTGCTGTGAGGAGGAAGGGAAGGAACACAGGTAAAGCTCCTGGCATGTGGTGGGTGGTCAAGCATGGCAGCTACTCCTTTTAGTCTCACTGGTATTGCACTTGTTGCCTGCTCTGGGGAGCCCTTTGGGGTTTTCCAGCTGGGGGTTGCCCCTGCTGGATTGGGCCCAGAAGAAATGGGGATGCTGCGTGAAGCCAGGGCAGCAGGTGAGGCTGTGCAGAGGCCACTGGGATTGGCCCTGGATGCTGGGTCCTTTTCTGTCATTACCTGGGTGCACACTGACTGTCTCTAGTTCTGATTTGGTAGAGACAGGAAGCCAGACATCTCCTAGAGGATCCGGAGTGGGAGGGGGCTGCAGGAACTTCCTTGGAAGTCAGGAGACCCTTGTGCTGCGCTACTGGCCCCAGGGTCCTGGGCCTTGTGACAAGCTCCCCCTCTGACCAGCTGGGTAGGGGCCAGGGGTAGGTGTGGCCAGCCTTGGGGGTGGGAGGACGGGGCAGGCACCTGGGGGAAGGTGTGGGCCCCCCTTGCTTCCCTCTGCTGAGCTGGGGTAGGGTTGGGGACAGAGCCCTTAGGAAGAATGAGACTGGTAGCTCTCTGATCCTGGGCGCTGACATTCAGGAAATTGTGCTGTTTAAATGTGGCATCATGTCGTGATCCCAGCAGACTCTTGCAGGCCAGATTTTTGGGGTTTGGGGCTTCTGAAGAGCCAGACAGTCCTGTCTGTCACTGGCTTTGTTATCTGGGAAAGCCCCATCACCTGTTGAAGCCCCTTTTCCCATCTGCAAAGGGAGGATCAGAATTCCAGGTTTATCCAGGATTAGGATTAACAGAGAGACCATGTACACACAGTGCCTAGCACAGTGCCTGTTACTAGTAAATGGCAGTAGGCACAGCCATTGCTTTCTGATATGTAATATCCTAAGGCCCACAGGGACTGAGCGTCATTCCTGACCCTCAGCAGGTCGGCAGGGAAGTGAGAGTGAGCAAGTCCCTGAACATGGTAGGAATGAGGGTGTGGTGTTGGGGCCAGGCTCTCTGGGCTGTGGGGCTGTTGAGGGTCCCAGGAGGGGAGGATTGAAGTTGGGGGGTTTTCCACAGTTCCTACTCCTGCCCCTCGAGCTGTTCCCTCGTCTGGGGACTGGGGAGATCCAGGGCCCCCCTGTTGGCTGCCTGGTGCCAGAGTAATGGAAGCTTGTACTCGATTCGGCTCCCTTGCTGCTGTTAAAAGCAGAGTAGTGGGGCCCTGGAGTCTCTGGGGCCAGGCTGCTTGCCAGGCTTCCGCAGAAACAGCCTACAGAGCAGTCCTGCCCCCTGCTTGGCTGAGGGGGTGGGGAACACTGCACCAGCCTCGACCAGCCCCCACCTCCTCGCGTACCTCACCCCAGTAGCCCAGAGCCTTGCCCAGAAGTCTCAGGAGGAGCTCGGAGCCTGGGGTTTTACTTCTACCTAGCCAGAAAGGCAGGTACCACACCCCCGGGACTGCTCTAGTCGGGGTGGGGGGGGGTGGGGGGGGCACTGAGAAAGCCTAAGCTCCTGGAATTTAAGTGGGACCTGGCACTGCCTGGGCCCCTCCCCGTGACGTGTGGCCCCTCCCGCCCATTCTCCCCGCCTTGCCCTGTGAAGTCAGAGTGCCAGGCAGGCATTTCTGACTTCCAGCCAGCCAGCTGCACAGCCCTGTCGGCAGGGAACACAGGTGCCTGACTGCCAGAGGTAGGAGAGCCCCAAAGGCAGCCCACGGAGCCTCCATGGCACCTTCAGTCCTGGGCTGGGGAGAAGAGGTCAGTTTTGGAAGCTGGTTCTTAGCCAGACTGGTCTGGGCTGACAGTTTCCTGTCCTGAGGCTGGTTATTTCTCCCAGGGGTGGGGCAGGTGCTCAGAAGTCATTAACTCTTGGGTGCAGCAAGCAGGCAAGGCACTGCCGCTGGACTGTGCGGTCCAGGATCCCTGGTTCCTACCGGCTCTCTGCCTGTTCTCTCCACAGACGCCCTGCTGGCAGACTTGGAGTCCACCACCTCCCACATCTCCAAACGGCCCGTGTTCTTGTCTGAGGAGACCCCCTACTCATACCCAACTGGAAACCACACATACCAGGAGATTGCCGTGCCGCCCCCTGTCCCTCCACCCCCATCCAGTGAGGCCCTCAATGGCACGATCCTTGACCCCTTAGACCAGTGGCAGCCCAGTGCCTCCCGATTCATCCACCAGCAGGTAAGGTGGGGGCAGTGGCTGGAAGACAGGGAACAGAGGCTTCGGGACTGTAGGCGTTTGGGGAACCGGGGGAGGAATGGGGTCGAGGGAGAGGGAGAGGGGCCAGGAAATATCCAGGTCTCCCAGATGCCACGTGAGGGGGCAAGTGACCAAGTGTTAATCACCTGTCTCCCAGCCAGAGTGGAAATTCCCTGGTGAGACTGTCTGTGAGCAGGAACCTCCTGGGGGTGACTCGGGCTCTTCCTTCTCCTCCCCTTGGGGGAGGCTCTGAGCGTTCTCTTCCCTGCAGCCTCAGTCCCCGTCACCTGTGTACGGCTCCAGTGCCAAAACTTCCAGTGCTTCCGTCCCCCAGGACGGCGGCGGCCCTCCATGTCCCCGCGCCGGTGAGGAAGAGCACGTCTACAGGTACTGCCCCGGTACCTGCCTGCCTGTCTCCTTCCCCTCCTGCTTCCAACAGCCCGCAGAAGGCCCTGAGGCTCCCGGCCAGCTCCTAATGCCTCTGGACTGGCCCGGTGGCCTCAGCATTGCCATCTCCACGCAGCAGCAGGGTTGGGTTGTCACAGCACCTTGTGTCTTTGAGGAACTGAGGCAAGACTTTTTCCTCCTCTCTTTTTACCACATCCCTTCCTCCCTCTCTAATCTCTTGCTGGGGGGAGACTTTGTACGCCTTCTGCCTTATTCTCCTTGAGAATTTGGAGGCCACCAAAACTACGGGGGTGGGACGCCTCTCACTGTGACCTCCCCTTTGCCTCTCAGTTTCCCCAACAAGCAGAAGTCTGCCGAGCCTTCACCCACAGTGATGAGCTCCTCCCTGGGCAGCAACCTTTCTGAACTTGACCGCCTGCTGCTGGAACTGAACGCTGTGCAGCATAACCCCCCAGGCTTCCCTGCAGGTAGGACTGAATCCCTGTACACCCTCTTGCCCCCTCCAGATCCACCTGGCCTCTGGATCTCCAGAGGGGTCAGGGCTGACCAGCCTTTCTCTCTCACTCTTCCAAGATGAGGCCAACTCCAGCCCCCCACTGCCTGGGGCTCTGAGCCCCCACTGTGGCATCCCAGAGAGTAACAGCCCATTGGGGGGCAAAGCTGGGCCCCTGACCAAAGAGAAGCCCAAGCGGAATGGGGGCCGTGGTCTGGAGGACGTGCGGCCCAGTGTGGAGAGTCTCTTGGATGAACTGGAGAGCTCTGTGCCCAGCCCAGTGTGAGTATCACCGGGCTCTCCCGGCAGGGAAGGTCTCACCCAGCCAGTGCCCATGCCCCGGTGTCTGTCCACTTAGCCGAGTTGTCACCCATTCCCTCTGTGAGTGCTTGTTTTTTGCCAGGTCCCGTACCTGGCGCTGGGGGGTTAGTGGAGTCCCATGAACACCCTCCCTGCCTCCAGTGAACCACCACCTATCAGAAAAGATGACATTGTGCATGACAAGGGCGCCCATAGCTTAGTGGCTGTCTGCACAGGCTTTGGAGCCACACTATAAGGGTTCACATATTGGTTCTGTCCTTACTAAGCATCGTCTCTCAAGCCTTAGTTTTCCTGTCTATAAAATGGGATGAAGGGATATAGGACAATGGTGATAAGATCACCTACCTCAATGGGATGAGAGCCAATAATACGTGTCAAGTGTTTGGAATGGTTTCCGGCTCATAGCACATGATGCACGTGGTAAGGGCTTACTGAATGTTAGCTCTTCTTGCTGTTACTGTGTTGCTGGAACAATCTCACATGTACATCCAGTGTCGTGGGGGATACGCAAGGGATGAACAAGTCCTTTATCCCATTTGGGCTTGTTTAACAGGCAAGCTTGAAGCCAGGTTGGGAGGCCCAGAGGTGTCTTCCTGGGGAAGGTGCCCCCTGAGCTGCCCTCCCTTCTCCCGTGCCGGCCGCTCACCTCCGCTCTGGCCCCCAGGAGAGATCGGGAGCTGGCGGGCTTCTGTGGAGTCAGGGGCGGGAGGACCCCGCTGGGAGAGCAGAGATGTTGGTACCCTGAAGAGGAGAGGGCCACTCTGGGGGCACGTGGACCTGACCCCGGGGCCCTCGCTGATGCCGTGCCTGCCCTGCAGCCCTGCCATCACTGTGAACCAGGGCGAGGTGAGCAGCCCTCAGAGAGCCACCTCCAGCCAGCAGCAGACACGCATGTCGGCCTCCTCTGCCACCAGGGAGCTGGACGAGCTGATGGCCTCGCTGTCGGATTTCAAGGTGCCCCAAGACCCCTCCTCTCCCCCGCCCTGCCCCCTCATTCTTCTCCTCCTGTACCTCAGTGTGAGTAGCCAGAACTCAGTCCCTCAGCGTCCGGGTGCCTTGCCCTGAGCCGGGGGCCTGGAAATGCTCTGGCCTTGCCGGGATGCGGGAGAGGGAGGGTCCGGCCAGGCTTCATGGGGACTGGGCTGCCTCACAGCCTGTGAAGGCAGAGAAGCACTTTGCAGGGACATTCCTTCCTCCCGGGTTGCTCCCAGCTCCCAGCCACCCAGGCAAGGGGATCAGGAGGCTGGGACAAAGGGCTCTGTGTTGATGGTTGCTCTTAGTGGGGGAGGGCATTCTCTGATGGGCCATGTGGGACTGGGATCCTGTGCCTGAGAGGTCATTTGCCCTGGAGTCCCGTCTCCCACGCTGGCTAGCTGTCCTCAACACGTCCTTTTTCTTTCTGCCTCTGGCTCCTGAATCCATAGGCCTCCAGCCATCAGCCTCCCTCTATCCTTCTCCCCAACTCTCCACAAGCCTCTGAGTCCCCATAGGTTCTGTCCTAACCTGTCAGGCTACTGGGCTTGTTCTGCACGAGACCTCCCTTCCCCTCCCATCCTGGGCTTCCTGGGCCTGCCAGGCCCAAGATGTTTTATTTAGAAGATGCAGTGCCTCCATGGGGATTGATATTGACTGATCTCCAACAGTTGCTGACTTCATCCTTCCACGTGGGTCTGCCCGAGACCTTTGGGGCATGATACAGGGAATCTGAGAAGGGGAGCAAGCAGTCTGAGTGCTCTTGGCCCTGAGGGTACCTCCAAGAGTCCCTCCAGCTGGGGATTCACAGTGGGGGATGGGAGCTATGTGGGCTTGTGACCCTCACGGTTCTAAGTGGTGAGTAGCCACTGTCAGACTCTTACGGTGTTGGACTCTGGTGTTGGCCTTGGAGAGCCATGCCCTCCTTCCCTTTAGGCTCCTTTTGCTTTCTGAGACAGCCAGGGTCGTAGTGTCCTACAAGAAGCTGCACTGGTTCTAGCTGTGCCCTGAGAGCAAGGTCTTGGGGGCCATAGGAAGGGTAGGGTTGTCTGGGAGAGACAGCCACGTTGGGCCAGGTTTGGCAGAGGAGGGCAGCTGCCTGCGGCCGACTCTTTCTCGATCGGTGCTTGGGCTAACCTCCTTGGCCACCTGTCTCCTGTGGTCCACTTCTCCATAGCGTTTTCTCCCTTGTACCTACTCTGACTGGGGTGGTCCCACAGGCATGGCTTTGATGGGAGCCAAGGATGTGGAGCCCAGGAACACCTTTTTGGGGTCTGGGGTCTTTTTCTCAGGCCAGTACTCACGCTTCACCTTCATAGCCACCTCGGCGTAGTCTAGGTCAGTGTTGATGGTGGCTCTCAGAGCCCTCAGTCCAAGCCCATCCCTTGCGGTGAGCGCCTCCCCTCCCCTCTCCCGTCTATCTCTCCTCTCCCTTCTGTCTTTTGTCTTTCTCCTCCTCCAGACCAGCTCCTCTGCTGTGGCCTTGAGCTCCCCAGAGCTGCTGCCCAAACCAGCTCCATCCCCACACCTCATACGTTCTCCTCCTCCTCCTCCTCCTCCTCCTCCTCCTCCTCCTCCTGGGCCCTCTGTATTCTTGCCATCCATTACCAAACCCTCCTCTGGAGGCCACAGTCCCAGCCAGGAGGTCCTCTGCTCTGAGGACACTGATAATGGACGGGGCCTTCTACCTCCTGTGGCTCCCAACTGGCTTGATTTGGCTGGCCTCCGGGTGACGCCTGATACTCCCAACTCAGGGTCTCCCTCTGTGGAGGGGTCTCTGGGGCCATTAGGTGCAGAGAGCCAGACTCAGGTTTGGAAAGATCTACCGAATCTTATAAGTGAGCTTGCCGGGGGCCCCCCCTGCCACACGCTACCCGGCCAAGCTGGGTATATAGGTCCCCAGGAGCCTGGAGCCCCCCACGGGCTGTTGGCCAACCCTTTGTACCCAGAGGAGGCTGTGGCTGCCACTCGGGAGCAGCCATGGGCTTTGGAGGCGCTCAGGCCTGAGACGCCCCACGGAGCCACATGCAGCTTCCAGGAAGTAACTGAGCCAGCTGTCGTGGCCGTGGACCGTCAGGCCATCTTCCCAGATACCTGGAGTCTCACCAAGGAATGTGGACAGCGGAAGCAGAGGGCAAAGCCAGAGCCAGGGGAGCTGGAAAGCAGCAGCCCGGCCCCAGTTGGCAAGGAGCAGTTAGGTGGACAGACACTCATGAAGGGAAGCCTGGTCAGGCCAACCCAGGGACCTGAGACCCCCAGGTGGCCAGAGGGCGTCACTGAAGCTGCTGCCAGGAGGGAACAGTCGGAGCTTCCACCTGCCGTGGTCATGGACACGCCCAGCACCACTGAGAGGATTTCCACCTCAGGCCAGGCAGGCGCAAGCTCGCACGGCTGCTAGGCATGGTCCTCTGCCGGCCCAAGTGTGGGCCCCTCCTGCCTAACCGCATGTAGCCTCCCACTCTGCATGTCTGCTTGGGCAGCAAATCCGAAGATCGCGTGGCCTGTGACCCTGATGACCAGGATTCAGCAGTGGAATTCTCTGGGCCCTGGAATGATCTCTTAGTGACAGTCGCCTCTTGCTCGTTTAAGGCTTTTTCCTTTAGATGGGCTCCTCCTTTCTGATGTGATGTGTGCAAAATGGTTAAAAGCATGGGCTTTGGAACCAGACAGTACTGAATATAAACTGTGCTTCCAGTACTTGCTACCCTGTGTGACCTTGGGCAACCCCCCACCAGCCTCAGTTTTCTCATCTTTAAAATGGGGGTAATAGTAGGGTACCTGCCTGGCTCGTCAGAGCATGCGACCCTTGATCTTGGGGTCGTGGGTTCAGGCCCCACGTTGTGTGTGGAGCCTACTTAAAAAAAAGAGAGAGAAAATGAGGGTATAATAGACCATTTCCCCCCAAGGTTGTCCAGAGGATTAAATGAGATAATGCCTGTGAAGTGCTGAGAATACAGCATGTGGTCCTCAATAAGCCATGGCTAATGTTACTGTTTTTATGTGCTTCTTGCGTGATTAAAATTTTATGTCCTCTCCCAAAACAAAGTAAAGCAAAAACAAAAAAGCCAAAACCACTACAAACGAGCAGGTTATAATATACATAAGGAAAAAATTAGAAGATTTATTGGAAGAAAGATCACGTTTTTCTATTTCAGATCAAAAAAAGAAAGAGCCTTATGCCTTTTCAAGAATGTCCACTTAACATCCTTTCAAATAATGTGATAACCCTGTAAGGCAGCCAAGAAAGTACTCTAACCCCATTTCAAGGATAGAGAAGCTGAGGCCCCTGGAGGTGAAGTGTCTTGCCCAAGGTCATTGCCGACATGGAGGTGAGCGCTGGGTGGAGGGAGTCTGCTCTGCCCCCTGCCTCCACCTCACCCCAGCTTGGCTCTTTTCTGGCAGTTTTGTCCTGCCTCTTCCCTGGGGCACCTGAGTGTGGACTGAGCAGCATCGGCTGAGCCCAGAGTGGGACTGTGACGGCTTCCCCCTCCCCCCTCAGATCCGCTCTGTGATCAGGAGGAGCCGGGAGACGGGCCACGCGCACCCCATGTCCCGGGAGCCCTCCCCTCGCCGCCGGCTGGACCCCGCCACCCTGAGCAGGACCCCATCCCAGGAGCGGCTCATCGCAGAGCTGCAGGGTCGGCTCGGCATCCAGCCGGAGGCAGAGGAGGCAGCGGGGGCAGCGGGGGCCTCTGCTGAGGACTGGCTGACTGAGGGCGTCATCATCACTGTGCAGCCTCGAGGGAGGCGGGCTGGGGGGCAGCTTGTAGAGAAGGTAGCGAGGAGGTGCCCGGGGCTGGGCCAGGGCCAGGGTCAGGGCAGTAGGCATCCCGATTCTTCCCCAGGATGGCTGGAGGGGAGATGTGGGGTGTGCGGGGAGGTGGGGGGAAGGGGGTCCTGCACCCTGTGGCCTGGTGAGGCTGGCCTCATGGCCTCATGGCCTCATGGCCTCATGACCTCATGCTTGGTGCCAGGGTGGGAAAGCCCAGGGGGAGCCTGGGGATGGCACCGCACCCTGCTCCTCTGCTCTGCTTCATCTCTCTCCCTCCTTTCTTCTTCCCAGGTCGTCTTCCCTCCTGGCTCCCCTGTTCCCCTGAGAAGAACCTTCTCTGTTCTGGCTTCTCCTCCTCCTGTCCCTTTGCTCCAGCAGCGTAAAGACTCCTCAGCCAGCAGCCCTTCTCCCCCACCCAGCCTGCCCGGCCCCTCCTCCCTGGGGCCCTCCGCTCTTGCCCGAGGTTCCCCTGGGGACTCGAGTGCTGTGGCAGGGCTGCAGGAGGAGGGTGTGAAGGGCCCCACCCCTCCCCCTCCTGTACCCCAAACTTGGAGGTCCGTGGGCTGCCAGACCGACGAGGACCCGCTCTTCCCCCCGATGCAGGCAGGCCTCCCTGTCCCCGTCCTGCTGCCTGGGCCTTGTCCCTCCCCTGCACACTTGCAGGCCCCCCCCCCCCACACACACACATACCCTGTGGCACACTCCCCCATCCCCGCCCCTGTGCACACGTCAGGACAGTACCACAGTCCTTCCGTAGACCTCGCTTTGACCCGGGACCCTCTCCTAATCTGCCGTTCACTCTCCCAGCCCTTTGATGTCATCTGTCCTCTTGCTCCCCGGTGCAGCTTCTCTCTGCCTGTTCCTGCTTGGTCCTGCCCCACCCTCCTCTGAGGAAGCCATTCCCAGAAGGGAAAGCAAGCCTTCTCTCCCTCCAGCCCCTAGACCAGTATCTGGAAGGCCTCTTTGCTCCTGGCCCCAGTCACCTTCCTTTCCTGTGTCTGTGCCTTTAGCTGGCTCACCTTTCTCCCCTTCTTCACATCTGCCTGGGCCATCCTTCTCTAGACTTTTCCTCCTTATTTTGGTACTTCCAGTTGGGGGGGTGGGGGCGGGATCTCTTATCTCTCTTAGATTCCCTTTTGTGAAATGGTCCAATTCCAAGATCTCTTTTTCTTTCTTCCTTAATTAAAAACAATTTTCTTGTCCTCGTTTCCTCCCCTACCCAAGATCCAGGGCCTGGAACAGATTGCGGATGGAGAAGCATGGGCGGCCGGCTGGCCTCCGAACGGCAGGCAGAGCAGTCCCGAAGGGCAGGACGAGGGAGGGGTCAGTGCTGAGGCTGGGGGCCTAGGGTCCTGCTTGCCCATTTTCTGGACGTTGGTCAGGCCGGTGGGGTGCCTTGAACCCCTGTGACCACCAGGATCTCTTGTGGATGCCATTCCCACCCTCTGGGCTCTGAAGGCCCTGGAAGAGGTGGCCCTGCTTGCCTCTATCAGCCCAAATGTCCAGGAGGGAGAAACTCCCCCAGTGCCGCGGTGCTGCAGACGTCGTCCCCAAGCCTGGAAGTCCTGACCACCTCTCTCCCTGTCTCCACAGTTCATGGCCCAGGGGAAGACAGGGAGCAGCTCTCCCCCTGGGGGGCCTCCAAAGCCTGGAAGCCAGCTGGATAGTATGCTGGGGAGCCTGCAGTCTGACCTGAACAAACTGGGGGTCGCCACGGTTGCCAAAGGGGTCTGCGGGGCCTGCAAGAAGCCCATTGCCGGGCAGGTGATGAAGGTCGAGGTGGAGAGGGGAGGGAGCCGCAGGTGGTCGGACCTCTGCCCCTCAGGGGAGGGTGCTCCGCGGCAGGCCAGGGCCCGGAGCCGTGTTCTGCCTCCTTCCTCAGGTTGTGACTGCCATGGGAAAGACGTGGCACCCGGAGCACTTTGTCTGCACCCACTGCCAAGAGGAGATCGGATCCCGGAACTTCTTTGAGCGGGACGGGCAGCCCTACTGTGAAAAGGACTATCACAACCTCTTCTCTCCACGCTGCTACTACTGCAACGGTCCCATCCTGGATGTGAGTCCCTGTCGCGTGGCGGGAGGGCAGCCGTGCTGGCACATTTCTTCTTCGCTATAGTTCGTGCCGTCTGATGCTCAGAGAGGTCACTCCCGTGCTCGAGCTCACACAGCCAGGAAACGGTGGGGCTGGGATTCAGGCGCAGGCTGGATGCAGGGTCCCTCTGCCTCCCTTCCACCTCCATCCCAGATTCCCTCTGGGGAAGCTCCCAGGAGTTTGGAGCTCCACCCTGATAAGTGGAATGGCATGCTGGTGCCCTCACTCTCCTGCTGTGTGATGTTTAGGGAAACGCTCAACCTCTCTGAGACTGTTTCTTTTCTTATAAGATGGGGGTCACAGTACAGCCTGTGACCTTAACCTTACCATGTGAAGATTCAGGAGAGAGAGTGTGTTGGGCATGTCATTTCCTTCAGTGAATTGGAATTCCCCGTAGTAATCCAAGCACAGTGAGGAGAGACTTCATCTCTGGATGGGCTGGCGGGGCGGGGGGGGGGGGGGGGCGGGTCTTGCCTGTGAGTTTCCACTGTGGAATCTGTCCAGTGGGTTGGCAACTGGGCTCTGGGCCCACGCTTTGCTTTCACAGAAAGTGGTGACAGCCCTGGACCGGACGTGGCACCCCGAGCACTTCTTCTGCGCCCAGTGTGGAGCCTTCTTTGGTCCCGAAGGTACGACTGGCAGGCAGGCCACCTTGCTGCCCCTCCTTCTGCCCCCCACCCCCATCCCCAGCACTGGGGAGGCAGGGGCAGGAGACTTTGCTAGAGTCAGGGTGGCTCCTCCTTTGGAAGCCCTAACTCTGCCCCCCCAAACCCCTGCTCCTCAGGGTTCCATGAGAAAGACGGCAAGGCCTACTGCCGGAAGGATTACTTTGACATGTTCGCGCCCAAGTGTGGTGGCTGTGCCCGGGCCATCCTGGAGAACTACATCTCGGCCCTCAACACTCTCTGGCATCCCGAGTGCTTTGTGTGCCGGGTAGGGAGCCCCCTGGCCTACTTGTCTGGAGGGAGCTGGGAGCGGGCAGTGGGGAGAGAAGGCCACCCCTCCACCCCCTGTGATGCTCTCTGGATCTAACTTGGGCGTCATTAAAGAGGTAGCAGATAGGGGGTACAGTTCCCAGGTCCAGTGGATCCTGGGCCAGAGCTCATACTGAGGCGGGGAGAAACCAAGAGGAGTAAGGTAGACATGTCCCCAAGCCTTGTCCTGTGTGGTGGGCGGCCCTGGCACTGGTCATGTTTGGTAGAAGGGCACGTGAGAATTAAATGAGATCAAGCATTTAGCAGCCTCAGTGGAAATATTGGGCCATGGTCTCCAAACTGCATTCTGGAGGTAATGGGAGTCCACAGATGTTAGAGATCCAGCAAGGGCTTTCAGACTAGATAAGTTTGGAAAACACTGCTCACTGCAAGACTTCTCAGTGCCTTTGACACCCAAGTGTGCAGGTAGGTTTCTGGGCACAATGTTATAGCCACTTGCCCAGGAGCCTAGTAAGACCTGTGTTTGAATCCAGGCCCTGCAACTTAGTAGATGTGTGACTGTAGGCAAGTCACTGAACTTCTAGGTCTCAGTTGCCTCTTCTGTTGGGAGAATCCAGTGCAGCACGTGGCACATAGGAAACGCTCAGCAAGGGGGAGTCATGACCTTGACGGACTTCTGCCCATGCCAGTGGCAGATGTCCCAGCCTGAGCCCCCTTTCCTGTGCCCCCCCCCTCTTCTGCCTGGCAGGAGTGCTTCACGCCCTTCGTCAACGGCAGCTTCTTTGAGCATGATGGGCAGCCCTACTGTGAGGTGCACTACCACGAGCGGCGAGGCTCACTGTGCTCTGGCTGCCAGAAGCCCATCACAGGCCGCTGCATCACCGCCATGGCCAAGAAGTTCCATCCGGAGCACTTCGTCTGTGCCTTCTGCCTCAAGCAGCTCAACAAGGGCACCTTCAAGGAGCAGAACGACAAGCCTTACTGTCAGAACTGCTTCCTCAAGCTCTTCTGCTAGGCACCCTTCATGGCCCCCCCTGCCCTGGCCCAGCCACCCCCCACCCCCCGCAACTGCTACTGTGACCCAGAGGCCTTGCCCAGGGGTGAAGGGGCAAACCTGATCGAAACTGGAACCCGTGTCCTCGGCTGGTGCAGGATGGCAAGAGGGCCCACTCTTCTTTCGCCTGCCAGAGCCTCTGGGCTTTCCTCCTCCTGCAGCCCCCTCCCAGGCTGCCGACTCTTCATCCTCCCTGGACGTGTGTCCCCACCAACCCGCCTGGCCATGCCAGCACCCGACACTGGAGCCATCTCTTACTCATGTTTTGGCAGTGGAGCCAGGGGGAAGGGCAGGCAGGGTCTGATGGGGTCTTTTTTTTATCCTTCTTACCCTGTCCCGACCTGATTATCCTTGTCCTGAGAGTATTGGGGGACACCCAGCTCCCTTCAGACAATGCCAGCATAAATCTATCTATCCAAGGGTGGAAGTGGTCAAGGGGCCACCCAGAAGGTTTCTTGTGCTCCTCCTGTCCTTCCAGTCTCCCCAGGCCTGGGCAACTGCCCCCTGCTCCCCCCATCCCCCCATAACTGCTCTGGTTCTACTGAGAGAGGCCTCTTCAGCAATAATGTTTTATAGTCACTTCCTCCATCTCTGGGATGGCGCGAGGTGGGGAGTTTTGCCCCGTGCCTGGACACTGTACCGACTTTGATAGATTTCTACACTGAGGTTTGAATTCATATCGTCTTGAGTTGCTTTTACTTCTCTATACAAAATGATTTTGAAGAGATTTTAAAGATGTCCCCTTTTGTACTCTCCTCCTCCATGGCCACTTGTCCTGTTGGTGACAATGGCCGTGGCATGGCATTTGCCTTGTACTGAGGGCTTGGGGTAGGGAAGCAATTTGTATTTTATTTTTTCTTAGCACAAGCAGGTGAATTCGGAGCAGCTCTCTGACTCCCCTTCCTTAACTTCACGGCTCACCAGGACTGTTTTATATAAACTGCTGTATTTTAAAACCCCTTCCTTACTACCTGGGCCAGCAAGCTCTTAACTGAAACTGGCCTTAGGGTGTCTTGCCCTTTGGGGCCTAGAGTTCTGAACCTCATCTGTCCTGTTCCTGAGGGGGGAGAAGGGGAAAGTACACTTTGGGGGTGCTGCTTCCTGTCCGAGTAAGCCATCAGGAGCATCTGCTCCCCTGTGAACTTTTTGGCAGCAAAGAGAACCTGCCGAACATTCTCGGCCTCCTCACTGCTTCTCTCTGGCTTTTTCTTCTGCCTTCTCAGGAAAGCTGGTATCTGATTTTGACCATTGGTCTTGTTGATTCCACTGGGCCCCGCATTTCCCCAAATTTCCCCTGCCCTCCTGGGAGACTGGAGGTCTGGGGAAAAGGGCCCAAAAATTTTTGCAAGGGGGCCTGATAGGACTCCGGGCAAAGGGGACAGGATCCTGCTAAAGCAGTAGGAAGCCCTCAGAGCTCTGTCCCCCAAGGATGAAACAGAAACAGGCAAGCCTGGCGTTCCAGGTCCGCAGAAGGGGTCCCGGCGGGGGTCTGACGTGAAGACGATCCAGACCACTCCACTAGCTTCATAGCAAAGACTGAGTGTGCCGGGGTCTCAGAAGAGGGTCCCCCTCCTTTGAGACAGGGCTAGGAGCAGCCCCAGTCTGGGGAGGTCAGCCAGGCCCCCCCAAAGGTCTGATGTCTCCACTTCCACCCATAGGCCTTATTGCTCTGTTTACAGTGACTGGCCCCAGGCCCCTCCCTTAGGGGTACTGGGGTTTCTGGGGTCTACCTTCTGGGGCAATGGTTATTTGAGGATTTTATTTTATTTTTTTTCTCTGTAAACTTTTAACCTGGCTTTTCCCCATTTCAATTTCTGTGACTTATGCCAATAAAGTTTGCCATTATTTTCACCTATGCCTAGTGCCTTTTCTTGGTGAGGAAGATCCTGTCTGAGGTAACAATTTAGTGCCAGAAAAGAGACCAAGCCCTCCGCGGATTCATGGAGACCATAGTATGAGAGTGACTCAGTGATGTTCCCCTGCTTGAGGCAAAAAGCCCCCGGAACAGATGGGATCCCTGCGTGAGCTTGGCTCTTTTCTCAGCAGTTGGTGAGGAAAAGCAGGGAGAGCAGTGCTGTTGGGCCCTGCATGGATCAGGCCCTGCCTTAGTTTTGCTGTAGATTCCCTGAAGGGCATCCTCACATGGGGTCTGTGGGTGGCCTCACACTCATTTACAGATAAGGGAAGGGGTTCAGAGAGAACTGACGTGCACAACACAATTCTCTGAGTGAGCCCAGAGGCAGGATGTGAACCCAGGGCTTGCCTCTGCCTGGGTTCCTGCTTTGACCAGATGTACCCCCCACCGCCACCCTACTTGCTGGCTGGGGCGGAGTGAGTGGGGTGGGAACCTTCCCAGCAGAAGTTGGTGGACTTACAGTTGAGGATGGGTCTCTAGTGCCCTCCGGTGGTCATATCCATACTTGCATGCTTCCTCCTGGTCTGAGCCAGAATTCCAGTCTGAGCCAGAATTCCAGTCCTGGGCCCTAGGAGCTTCCTGGATAGCTTTGTTCCCCTGGCTGCTTCGGAATTTACCTGTTCTCTCCAATGCGTTTCCAAAAAGCAGCATGTTGAATTCTAGGTGGAATCTTGATTGACCATTTCACAGAGAGCTCAAGTGGAAATTACCTTCAACTGTTACCCAAAGGTAATGGTGGTTTATTCCTCCAGACCATGCTGGATTTATTTATAGAAATGTATATGGCTCACTTTACTGTAATTTGCTTTCTCACTGATTTGCTTTTTCACTCAACTGTACTTTGTGAGTATTTTCCCGTGTCAATAAATATAGATCTGCATCATTTTTAATGGCTTCATGATATTCCATTATATTGAGGTACTACAATTAGAGATGATATTTATATCATCAGAGCCAGGATGTCCTTGGAAAGGTACCATATGAGTATGTATATACACGGAAAAGTATAGGTTAGGGAGAAACAGCCTCAGGGTTTGGAGGGGACTGTATAGCATTATGAGGCCCATGGGCTTTGAACTTGCTCCTAGATTTCAGTTCCAAAGCCATTGGGGTTGTTGGGTTGTTGGGTTTTTGGGTTTTTTTTTTTTTTTTTTTTTGGCGTTTTTTTTTTCCTAAATATTTATTTATTTTTGAGAGAGAGGGAGTATCTGCACATGAGGGGGAAGGGGCAGAAAGGGACAGAGGATCTGAAGCAGGCTCCTTGTTGACAGCAGCAAGCCAGATGTGGGGCTCGAACTTGTGAACCTGGAGATCATGACCTGAGGCCAAGTTGGATGCTAATCGTACTGAGCCATCCAGGCGCCCCGCCCCACACCCCAAGCCATTGTTTACTGGTTGAAGGACTTGGGCAAGTTGTTTAACCTCTGTGAATTTTCTCACCAATAAACGGAATTACTAATACTGTACCTCCTCAGGGAATTGTTGCAGAGATTCACAGCAGTAATGTGCACAAAGTACTTAGCCCAATGCTGAGCATGCAGTAATACATTGTCATTAGAAAGAGAGCTTGGCAGTCGTTGACTCCAACAGTCCTCTAAACAGCTGGTTATCAGAGGCACTAGGAAACTTTGAAACAAAAATACAGAAATTTGTAACTTGGCCATGTGAAAAGGGTGAAGATAGAAACATGCTTCTGCCCTAGGATCTAAGCTCAATCATTACAAAAAAAAAAAAAAAAAAAACAAACTATGGATATAGCACAAGTGTTCAAATAAGTGTTGAGGGCATCAGGGTGGCTAAGTCGGCTGAGTGTCCAACTCCTGATATCAGCTCAGGTCATGATCCCAGGGTCATGGGATGGAGCCCAGCATGGGACTGTGTGCTGAGGCTGGAGCCTGGTTAAGATTCTCTTTCTCACCCTCTGTCCCTCCCCTGCGTGTGCGCCCTCTCTCTCTCTCTTTCTCAAAATAAATAAATAAACATTCAAATAAGTGTTGAATGAATGTATAATAAAATAAACTAGTATTTAGTGACTTCCTCCTACATTCCAGGGATTGTTGTTAAGATATGTGTTACATATCTCATTTAATCCTCATAGCAACTCTTTCTAGAATGTAGATACTTGATTATCCCCATTTTACAGCTAAGGAAAGGGAAACAGGGTCAGTAAGGTGAAATCACTTCCTAAGATGACATAGTTAGCACGTGGTAAGGGTAACAAGGGTAAGGGTAAGGGTAAGTGATGAAGGGTATGGGTCCAGGTCTTCTGACTGCAAAATTTGCATTCATTCATTCAACAAATATTTATTATATGCTTGCTATGTGCCAGACATAAGATAAACGTCTCTGCTTTGTGGGGCCTGCATTCTAGTGGGGAGAGACAGACAACTAACAACGTAGTAAGTTACATACTGTGTTATAAAGTCTAAGTGCTAAAAAACAAAACAAAAAGCAAACAAAAGGTGTAAGTGCTACCCAAAAAAAAAAAAAAAAAAAAAAAAAATATATATATATATATATATATATATATATATATAGAACAGAGTAAGGAAGGAGTGGGGGTGGTGGTAGTGGATTTTGGGGGTAATTTTAAATAGGGTGATCGGCGTAGGCCTCCTTGAGTGCATGATATCTGAGGCAAGACTTGGAGTTGTTACTTCTGTGGATACCAGCAAGGAGCCTTCTAAGAAGAGGGACTAGCTACTACTGCAAGACCATAAAGTGGGAGCACGCTCTGGAAAAACAGGGAAGAGCATTGTCTGGTGGAAGCGAATGAGTCAGTAGGAAAATAAATTATAGGAGGGTAGGTCCAGAGCAGATCATGCAGGACCTTGTAGGGAGTTTTAAGTTTTAGGCTCTTACTCTGAGGGAAATGGGAAGGCTTTGAGGAGTTTTGAGCAGATGAGAAATGATCTAACTTAAGTTTTAAAAGATTCCTCTGTTTTGGTAGGGGGAAGAAGAAACTGTAGACAAGAGACTACGCTGTTTCTAAAGCATATGCAATTATTTCTTAGCTCCACATCGTACTGTTTAGTTTGCGATTTGGCTAGGTGGCAGGAAAAAACTTGAACGCTCAGTTTGCGAGCTCTAGTTCCCACACACAAGCAGCTCCAGCCCAGCAGAGGGCAGCCGCTTTGACAGAGCGCCTCCGGACACCCGGCAGCGCCTTTCTTAACCACTTTATTCAAAGAAGGCTTTCCTTTGGCTGGAGTGGCAGCAATATCATCCAATGCCGATCTACACTAGTTGTGTGTCACCAGACGGGCGGCGGCACCAGCCAATAGCCGGGGACGTTGTCCGCGCCTTCTGATTGGCCGCTTCATTCACATATAAAAGGTGTGCGCCGGCGCACGCCCCTCCTCTTTCCAGGCGTCCTCGTGAGAGGTTCGTCTGGGTTGTGGGTTTGTGTCGGGTACCGGCGGCGGGAAGGAAGGATGGGGGGTGTTTGTGGGATCCTGGGGGGGGACAGGGTCCGGGCCTGTCCGGGCTGGGGCCTTGGAGGTGGCTTGCGCTCCCCGAGGGGTGGCGACGGTGATGGCGGCGGCAGCCCCAGCTCGGGCTGGCGGGCGCTCACGCGTGGCCTGCCCTGCGTAGGCCTTGTGTTTGGAGTCTGGCAGGGCCATGGGGATGGGTGTCGGGGCGGAGGGTTGCCTGAGCTCCTCTCTTTCCTCAGTGACATCGTCTTTAAACCCTGCGTGGCAATCCCTGACGCACCGCCGTGATGCCCAGGGAAGACAGGGCGACCTGGAAGTCCAACTACTTCCTTAAAATCATCGTAAGTGCGGGGTGGGTCGCGATCGCGCATTATGCCGCTTGGGCCTTGGGCACTAATAGGGACGATCAGCTGTCATGTGCTGAGCACTGCCTTGGTGCCAGCTACTAAATGACCATTTTAGGAAAGTCTCATTTAATTTCCATAGTTTGGAGATCTACCCGCCCTCCCCACCCCCCCCCCCCTTTTTTCAGATAAACGGGTTCAGGCAGGTTAATAGGCTCCTAAGATGACAGCATTCATATTCTGGTCTGTCTGGCTTACAAATAGCACTCATCGTGGTTTTGCGCTTCTGCCTCCATTTTGTAACCAATGAGGCAATGAATAACTCATTATAAAGTGGCAACTTGTTGCATATTTAGGTCTTGTCAGTCAAGATACCAAACATCTTGCAGATGTGTTTTATTGGGTGCTCTTGAGGTGGGTCTTCCCAGAAACCCAGACCATGCTGTTGTGCATTGGGCTGCCTTGTGGAGCTTAATCTAGTCTCCCCTGTTAATCTTGGAAGTTTTCAGACATACAGAGAACTTAAAAGAATTGTCTAGGAATCACACATCTACAACCTAGATTATGCAAGTGACGTTTTGTTGTATTTGTTTGTCTTGTTTAAAATGCTGCAAGCCTAATCTTATTTGGAATGTTTTTTTCTGTTGATGCAGCCATTTAATGGATAGAAACATGCCTCATAACTGGGGAAAAATTAAAAATGAATGCTACAAAAAAATTGGGGGATTGAATATAGAGACCTAATCTTCACTGTACATATTCAGGGTACAGATTGACAAATCTGTCAGTTTTACAACTCAGGTGGCTCCTGGTGGAAGAAATTGTCCCAGTTTCTGAATCGTTTCGAAAGCATAGAAGGAAGGAAGGGAGATGGAAGTCCGTGATTGTGGGATTTGGTTTCTCTTACTATTTTTCCTCTTTTCCTCCTGCTAAACATCGTTCGTTTCTGGCTTGTTTTCATAGCAACTTTTGGATGATTATCCAAAATGCTTCATTGTGGGAGCAGACAACGTAGGTTCCAAGCAGATGCAGCAGATCCGCATGTCCCTCCGCGGGAAGGCTGTCGTGCTGATGGGCAAGAACACCATGATGCGCAAGGCCATCCGAGGGCATCTGGAGAACAACCCAGCTCTGGAGAAGTCAGTTAATTCATTTGGGCATCTTTGTCTTCCCTTCTCGGTGCCCTTCTCCTTTTCCCTGGAGAAGGATGGTGCTGAAAGGTGACCGTTTTCTGTAAACTTCTCTTTGCAGACTGTTGCCTCATATCCGGGGGAATGTGGGCTTTGTGTTCACCAAGGAGGACCTCACTGAGATCAGGGACATGCTGCTGGCTAATAAGGTAAGGGGAGAATCCGGTTGGCTAAAGAGATTTTGTCGTTAATTTTGGCTCCTTGAAAGCAAAATTGACCGTAGTCAACTTGTATTTGTGGAGAGAAGACTTCTCATTACTGTTTTCGTTCAGGTGCCAGCTGCTGCTCGTGCTGGTGCCATAGCCCCATGTGAAGTCACTGTGCCAGCCCAGAACACTGGTCTGGGGCCCGAGAAGACTTCCTTCTTCCAGGCTTTAGGCATCACCACTAAGATCTCCAGGGGCACCATTGAAATCCTGGTGAGTGGGCTTGGCTTGCTAGTGCAAGTAAGTGGGGCTTGGTTGCTGTGGACCTGCTGGTTGTCTAGGTGTTAACTGCTAATCCTACCTTGTTCTTCAGAGTGATGTGCAGCTGATTAAGACTGGAGACAAAGTGGGAGCCAGCGAAGCCACACTGTTGAACATGCTGAACATCTCCCCCTTCTCCTTTGGGCTGATCATCCAGCAGGTGTTTGACAATGGCAGCATCTACAACCCTGAAGTGCTTGACATCACAGAGGAGACCCTGCATTCTCGCTTCCTGGAGGTACATGCTGTCCATGTCAGGCCCTTGGTACATTAATGGTTGAGAGCTTCAGCTGCAGTCTGAAGCTTCTTGTCAAACTGGCTATGTAGCTGCAACTGGCTGTGTAACCAGAGACAGATACTCTGTTTACTTCAGTTTCCTCGTCTGTAGACCAGCAATAATAATACAAGATTATTGAAGGATTCGGTGAATTAATGAGTATAAAGCCATCTAACAGCACTGGTCGCAGAGTGAGGACCATAATTCTAGGGTCTGCAATAAGTCATGAGATTTTGCATAGAGTCATGAGTCAAAGGAGAAATGAGAAAAATGAGGGCAGTGTAATACACGTGTTGCTAGTATCCTGTTTGGGAAGGACTGACTTTTTGTGGAAACATCTTGCTTAGTTTTTGCCATTAAAATATTTTTTTAATTGATGAATAAGGTGAAAGGAAGATGGAATTCCTTTTTTTTTTTTTTTTGGACAAATGAAAAATTGGAATTATATATACCATTATCTGTTTGCTTGGAGATCTCACTAGTGGATGAAATTAAGGTGGAATTGGCTCAACATTTTTTTGTAACAGTTGAATGCTTATCTTAACTGTTCAGATTTTCACAAAATGGTGACTTTTTAAGTAAATGCCTTCATTATGGTATAGGAAATACTCATGTTGGGAATAGGGGTAAAAGCATTTGTAAGTGACTGGATCTGAATTGCCCTGCCAGAAGCATTTAGTACGAGGTGAAGTGTCTGTGTGAAGCGAAGATGCTGACTTAGCAAGTTTTGTCTGCTGTTGAACTTTGCTTGGACCTCATGGTCTTGTCTATAAGATATCTCCCTTGAAATGTAATTTTTCTCTCCTTCCATAGGGTGTTCGCAATGTTGCCAGTGTATGTCTGCAGATAGGTTACCCGACTGTTGCATCAGTGCCCCATTCTATCATCAATGGATATAAGCGGGTCCTGGCTTTGTCTGTGGAGACTGATTATACCTTCCCACTTGCTGAAAAGGTAAAAACCCACTAGGACCACAGGGGGCCTAATGGAGGGTAAATGGACGATGGTCTGCTGAGTTGTGCTTTAATTGTATTTTAGAAAGCAGATTTTTTTTTTTTTTTTTTTTTTGAGAGAGAGGGCGTACGTGAGCAAAGGGCAGAGAGAGAGGGAGAGAATCTCACGAGCGGCAGAGAGGGAGAAATGGGGCTCACCTGAAGCAGGGCTTGAGTTCACTCAGTGTGGGGCTCGAATTCACAAAACATGACCTAAGCTGAGGTCAGATGCTTAACTGAATGAGCACCCAGGCACCCCCAAAGCAGATACATTTTTTTTAAGAGTATACTTAAGAAGTTGGGGGCAGCGGAGGTGTATCCTTGACTTTAGAGACCCAAAGAAGGGCTAGTTAGTTGAGGGCTAAGGGCTGGGCCTAAACTCACCAGGCCATAGCCAAGCTGTCTTGCTTGATCACTTCCAGGGAAGGTTTCAATGGCTTAGAAGTTACTGACCATTTAACTAGAACTGAGGGGTTGTGGGTAGTAGGGATTGTGGATGACCATTTTGATCCTGAACTTTTCCCCTTGCTTCAGGTCAAGGCCTTCTTGGCTGATCCATCTGCATTTGTGGCTGCTGCCCCCGTGGCCGCTGCCACCACTGCTGCACCTGCTGCTGCTGCAGCCCCAGCCAAGGTTGAAGCAAAGGAAGAGTCGGAGGAATCAGATGAGGATATGGGATTTGGTCTCTTTGACTAATCACCAAAAGCAACCAATTCAGCCAGCTTTATTTGTGAAACAAGGAAATAAAGGCTTCTCAAAATTTGTCTCTGGACTCTTCCATTTTGTGCATTTTGAGGTTCACAGTGCCGTATACTAGAAACTAGAGCCATGGTAAATAGTAGAGCTTTATTTGAAGGTGGTGACATTTTATTTTTTTAATTTACATCCAAATTAGTGTATAGTGCAAAAATGATTTCAGGAGTAGATTCCTTGATGCCCCTTACCCATTTAGCCCATCCCCCCCTCCCACACCCCCTCCAGTAACCTTCTGTTTGGTTTCCATATTTATGAGTCTCATGTTTTGTCCCCCTCCCTGTTTTTATATTATTTTTGTTTCCCTTTCCTTATGTTCATCTGTTTTGTCTCTTAAAGTCTTCCTGTGAGTGAAGTCATGATATTTGTCTTTCTCTAATTTCACTTAGCATAATACCATCCAGTTCCATCCATGTAGTTGCAAATAGCAAGATTTCATTCTTTTGATTGCTGAGTAATACTCCACTGTGTGTGTGTGTGTGTGTGTGTGTGTATGTGTATATATATATATATATATATATATATATACACACACATATATATATACCACATCTTTATCCATTCATCCATCGATGGACACTTGGGCTACTTCCATACTTTGGCTATTGTTGATAGTGCTGCTGTAAACGTTGGGGTGCACGTGTCCCTTCAAAACAGCACACCTGTATCCATTGGATAAATACCTAGTCGTGCAATTGCTGGGTCATAGGGTAGTACAATTTTTAGTTTTTTGAGGAACCTCCATACTGTTTTCCAGAGTGGCTGCACCAGCTTGCATTCCCAATTTTATTTTATTTTTTAAATAAGGTTTATTTTGAGAGAGCTCATGAACAGAGGGGGCAGAGAATCCCAAGTCCTGACATGGGGCCCAAAGTCCTGAACTGTGAGATCATGGCCTGAGCTGAAGTCAGACACTTAACTAAGTCACCCAGGTGCCCCGAGGTTTTATTTTACTTTTTATTTTTTAAGAATATTTATTTTTGAGGAAGAGAGCACGAGTGGGGTAAGGGCAGAGAGGGAGACACAATTCAAAACAAGCTCCAGGCTCGGCTGCCAGAGAGCCCCATGTGGGGCTCGAACTCGTGAACTGAGAGATCATGACCTGAGCTCAAGTCAGACACTCAAGTGACTGAGCCATTCAGGTGCCCCTCCAAGATTTTATTAAGTAATCTTTACACCCAGCTTGGGTCTCAAAAGTCACAACTTGAGATTAGGAGTCTTAACGCTCCACCAACAGGGCCAGCCAAGCACCCCTAACTATTTTTATTATACCAGAATCCTTATTTCCATGCCCATCTGGCCACTAGCCTGGGTGCCTCTAAGATAACTTTCAGTAGGTGTAGTGTCAGTTGAGATACTGGCAGTGTTTTTCTTTCTTTTTTCAAAAAAAAAATTTTTCTTTAATGTTTATTTATTTTTGAGACAGCATGAACGGGGGAGGGTCAGAGAGAGACGGAGACACAGAATCTGAAACAGGCTCCAGGCTCTGAGGTATCAGCACAGAGCCCGATGCGGGGCTCGAACTCGGACTGCAAGATCATGACCTGAGCCGAAGTTGGTCGCCCAACTGACTGAGCGACCCAGGTGCCCCACTGGCAGTGTTTTTCAAACTAGGTGGCGAGATCCAATTCATGATGAGTAGGTAGTGTCTAAAGAGATAAAACATGATTGCTGAAAGGGTAGGTTACAAATCCACCATACAAATCCTCGTTACCAATCTGTACTGGATCATGATGTAAACGTATTGTAAAGTTTGAAAGCCATTACTGATAATAGGCTAATAGAGGGCCAACAACTAAACTGGGCAGACCCCATTCACTAAACTGTATTAGAGTTGGCCAATCTACACGGAAAATTTAGAAAACGCCCCGTGGACCATGAGGCCCTGTTCCTACCTTCAGTATCCCACCCACCCTGTGGCCTTTCCTTTGGCTCCCAGCCTGGAACCAGGTTCACCCTGGGCGGGCGCCTCACATCTCCTGAATACTTCCCTGGCAGTCAGATCTACAGTGTTTACTAACTCCTACATTGTCCGCCACTGGGTTACAAACTCAAGATACTAGTTCGCTGTCTCACTTTTACCTAGTTCAGTTCTGCCATTTAGGAAACTTTCTTCAAAGAGTGTGGTCTTTACTGGATAAAGACCCACGTTGGGGAGTCGAGGCAGGACCTGCCGACTTGAAGGGGGTTGGAGGCCTCACCGCCTTACACACCCTCAAAGGCCCTAGTTTCCCACGAGGCCAGGCTGAGAAGGCCCCGGGGCTGAGGAGCAGGCCTTCGGGAAAGAGGCCTCGACCTTCCCGGCACGGGCACCGGCTCTGGATCTCGCTCCCCGCTTCCACTTCAGGGATGCAGCGGCCGCCTTCCCGCCCGGGGGCGCCAGGCCCGGCCCCAACGGGAGCCTGGCCTCGCCCTGCCGCGTGGGCCCGCGCTGTGACCCGGAAGCGCTCCGGAAGCGGTTCCGGAGTCAGCGCCGGCAGGATGGCGGCGGACACGCAGGTGAGGCGGTAGGCTGCGGGGCCAACGCGGCCAGCGGCTGGGTGTGGACGGCGGCCGCCGGGCCGGACCGCCCTTGCCACTAGCCTAGGAGTACCGGGGGGTGGGGGGGCGGTGGCTGCGGAGGGCGCGGCTCCGGGGCAGCCTCCGGCCGGCCCCTCGCGGCTCCTGGTCCGGCCCGGCCCGCGCGGCGCAGACCGACCCCAGGCTGGAGGAGTCCGGGGCTCCGGCCTGGGCTTCGGCAGCGGTTGTCCGGCGGGGCCCTCCCCGAGCCTGGAGTTGCAGAAGTTCACCTTTACTAGTCTTTGCCGCATTTCCCAGAGCGCTCCAACAGTGAGCCCCGGCCAGCGCAGACTCCTTAAACTTTACATTCAGCAGACGTTTCTCGAGCACCAACTTTGTGCAGAGACTTCGAGCACAGCCTTTGGATTTATACAGAACCGAATTTGAGTCCTAGCTCGATTACCACGAGACGCTGGGCAAGTTACTTAACTCCGCCAGGTCTCAGTCTTTTCGTCTGTGAAATGGGACTAAAGTCATACCTATGGTAGAGGCTTGTTGTGAGGATTCAGTGACATAAAGTAGGGCACCTTATACGTTGGTTGTTATTAGGTCCAGGGTCGAAAGTAAGAGAACTGTTACTACCTTGGAAGAGCCTTGTCATCCTTGTGTGTTTTTCACCTGTGAGTGCCTTGTAGTTCAGGGAAGGACTGGGGAAAACTTTTTCTTTCCTTTTAGCTTTGTTGGTAGTTATAGAGTGAAAAAGGGAATAATATAGGAAAAACAGATGTCTAAAGGACAGCTTGGCTTATTTGAATCTCTAGGGGAAGGAGACTGATTTTGATATGGAGGCCCTGAGGCCAGAGAGTGAGAGCACTTACCCTGAACACTGGCAAGTTGTGTATTGAGAATCTCCTGTGCAAGGGGCTGGTAATTAGTTTAGAGTTGTGTTACACAGAATCCTGGAAAGAAAAACTTAGTCTCCTCGGTATTTTGGAAGAGGTTAGGGGACACATACTGAATATTTAGCATTAATGCTCAAGTACAAAAACATCTCTCTAGAGCTGTGTGTTCAGTACGGTAGCCACTAGCCATGCGGATATTTAATGGCTAGTTAAGTTAGTTAAAAGTAAATGCGATAAAAAATTTAGTTCTTCAGTTGCACTAGCCACGTTTCAGTGTGTGGGTAGCCACATGTGGCTGGTGGCCACTGTGTTGGGCAGTGCAGAAGAACTGTTTCCATCATCACAGAAAGTTCTATATTGGACATTGCCACTTGAGAGAAACCTGTGGACTTTGCAGCTGTTTTCATCTGGTCACACCAACAAAAAACATCTGTGAAATATCTTGGTGTGCACTTCTTCAGTTTTCTGATGGGGTATCAAGTGGGCAACATTCATTTTCTGATTTAGAGAAAGAAGAGCTTTGAACCTAAAAAGTTCGTTCATATTTGTGAGAGAAACTATAGCCAAGGATTTAATATTAACCTGGAAAGACAGCTGTGTGGGAATTCTAGGTAGAGAGTGGGTTGTATTTATGCATCTATTTTTGTTGTCCCCTCAACCCTTACTAAAACTGGCAAAAGGTTTTATTTATTTATTAAATGTTTATTTTTGAGAGAGAGAGAGAGTGTGAGCAGGGGTGGGGCCAGGAAAGAGAGAGAGAGAGTGTGCGTCAGAGAATTCAAAGCGGGCTCTGCACTGATAGCAGTGAGCTGGGTGTGGGGTTTGAACTCAACAAACCATGAGATCATGACCTGAGCCGAAGTCGGACGCTCAACTGACTGAGCCATCCAGGCGCCCCTTAAACTATTAAAAGGTTTTGAAAAAGTACTCCCACAAGGATTGGGAGAATGGAGAGCAGACAACAGCAGCAAACTTTTAGAAACTCTAAAGTGTTGGATGGGAAGGATTTAGTAGACCCAGGGAAAATGAATCCCAAACTGACAGTTGGGAAAGCTAAGAAGCAACCTGATTCACATGGCAGAATCTCTGGCAGATGGGAGCTGGTGGTATTAACTGACCTCTGGAAGTGAGGGTGAGTGGGAGGGGTGAAATTAGGATTGGTTGAGAGCTTTTCTCAGATGCAGTCAGATCCCCAGCTGTCTTTCTCAACCTTGGCAAAAGTCTGGCCTTTTTTTTTCCTCTGGAGAGTGTGAAACAGGATCACTGTGAGGACTAGAGTAGGAGGTTCAGTATCCAAGGAAATCATCCACAGAGTAATTCAAGAAACTTGCCCTGAACTGGAGGGTGTGTTTCCAGATCAAAAATGCTGAGCACAGTGGATGAAAATAGACTCACAACAAAGAACATTGGTGTGAAATTTTAGAACCTTAGACACAAAGAGAAGATCCTAGAAATTTGCAGAGGGAAAAGTCAAGTCTCACACAAAGGATCAAAAATCAGAATGGCATTGGACTTTATAGCAGCACTGAAAGCTGGAGCTCAGCGAGAAATGTCTTCAGAATCCTGAGGGAAAATGATTTCAACCTAGTATTCTGTATCCAAATAAACTTAATTCAGGTGTGAAGCTAGAACATTTTCAGATGTGCAAGGATTTCACAAAATGGGGGATGTGCTCCATCTAAACACAAGAAAGAGTACATTTTCAGGGTGAGACACTATATCCCAAGTATAGAGGACCAACTGCCAAATTGGGGCAGGTCATCAAGTTCTGAGAGATAACTTCTTCAGGAAGATAGACTTGGGTAGAATACCTGATCTGCCCAAAGAGGCAGACAATTTGTCAAGTGAGAAGCAGACAAGTGGCAAAAAATTTGGGGTTGAATTGTCGATTAGGACAGATAAAACAAGGCAGACTGAGGTCAGGTGGGAAAGGGCATTTATTAACTCCAGGGTTAATAAAGCTGTGTAGGATAATAAACACAGTATATTAAATGGAGGTTGAATGTAAACACGGACAACTGAGCTGGCCAATATTATGAAACTGAGGAATTATGTTGGGGAAGTGGGGAGTGTGTGTGGTGAGGTTGGAGAGAGCTACTGTAAAAGGCAATAAAACGGAAAAATCCCATAGTAGTAGTACAAGCAAGTTATTTAGAGATTATGGAGATAACTGCCAAAATTATGAGCCAGAATTGGTGAAAGAGGGTGCTCTTGGGGAGGGAAGGCAAGGGACTGGGTTTTCTAGCAGACTTCCCAGAATTCTTTGGCTTTGACCTTTTTTTTTTTTTTTAGGTATGGTTGACATGACTTTGACTCTTTAATTATCTGTATGTATGACTATAAAAAAAGACAGTATTAAAACAATCACTTGGAACAATCACAAAACCGTGGAAGACAGAGTCTTGGCATGAGTTTACTCATTGCCAGTAGAATTACATCAGGGGTTTAAATATAAGAAAAACTTAACATTGTTTTGTTTCTCTATGTACCCTTTTCTATGTATTTTACTAATAAGGCCTCTATGTATTAAGGTCTCTATGTACCCTTTTCTATGTACGTTACTTGTAAGACCTGGCCTGTCACTGAAATAACTTTAGAAGGAAAAGATGAGGGCACCAGTATGTCAGTTACTTGGGTCTTACCATGGCCTTTTCTAGTGCTCATGTATCCATGACTTGTCCATTCTATAGTTTGGAGAATATTGCTCAGGAGCAGATTTTCCGGAATATTTGCAAACTGCCCCCACCCAGTGCAGAGGATGCAGCTGTGCTAACATGGATGGTGGTTGAAAGCTAAGGACTGGTTAGCAGTGGTTAATGGACCTATCGGTTTCAGGTTTAGTTTCAAAAATGCAGGTGCTGTGGCTCTCAACCTCTGTCTGAGCAATGGCTTCCCCTCTTGGAGTCCGCTCCTTCATCACTTGTAAAGTGGAGATACTGATGCCTGCCTCAAAGGCTTGTTGGCAGTAGTAGCTGACCTTGTGCTGAGAGGAGAGTAAATGCTCTACATAGGCTCCCTCCCTTAGCCTCTAACAAGTCCTACGAGGTAGGTGCTAGAGTTTCCACAGCTGCTAAGAGGCAGAGCTGGGATTCAGCCTCTTTACCTTCTACCCCTCAGCCACTGTGCTTATGTTCTGCTAATGACCTGCCAGGATACTGACATTCCCCTTGTGGGAGGTTAACATGAGCTGATGTAAAGGGAAGACACTGATATGTGGTGGGCCCTCACCAGAATTTACATAATTGTGAAAGGGTATTTTCTGTCCTGAAGTTTTGGCCTTTTGCCTTGCCTTCTTTTGTCTAAATTTCTTTCTTTTTATTTATTTATTTTCTTAATGTTTATTTATTTTTGAGAGAGAGAGCGTGCTTGCACATGTGCATGAGTTGGGGAGGGGCATAGAGAGAGGGAGACACTGATACTCACCAGTCTCCGTGCTCTGAGCTGTCAGCACAGAGCCCGATGTGGAGATCAAGTTCATAAACTGCGAGATCATGACCTGAGCCAAAGTCGGACGCTTAACTGACTGAGCCACCCAGGCGCCCCTGTCTAAATTTAAGTAAGATATCAGTATTGACTAGTTGACTGGGTTAAAACAGTACATGTCAACTGGGGAATGATTTTGCCCTCGAGGAGACATTCGACAATGTCTGGAGACAGTTCGGATTGTCAGCTGAGGCAGGAGGAGTGGAATGCTGTTATTGGCATTTCGGGGGGTAGAGGTCAAGAACACCATTCAGAATCCTACAGCATACGAAGATGGCTCCACAGCAAAGAATTATCCAGCTCTGAATGTCAGCATTGTGGAGGTTGAGAAACCTTGGTTAGAGCTTCACTGAATTCTGCACCTGCTTCCCTAGCACGCATGTGCGCACGTGCGTGCGCGCACACACACACACACACACACACACACACACACACAGTCTCATTGTTTTGTAGTTTGCTGAAATTGTCTCTGTGGGTTTGGTCTTTACAGGTTTCTGAGACACTAAAGCGTTTTGCGGGGAAGGTGACGACAGCCAGTGTGAAGGAACGGAGAGAAATCCTCAGTGAACTGGGGAAGTGTGTTGCTGGAAAAGGTATTTATTTTCCATCCATGTGACTGAGAGATGATTCCATTTCAAAGTAAACTGTACTCTCTGTTTAGAACCATGGCTGCCTCTTTCCCTTGCAGCACCTTCTGCCTTCACTTGCCGTATTTGCTTGCCGTACTGTGCACTGAAACCTTCACTGAAACATTTGGGTTAGTGGAGAGTTGATCCATTTAGGTACCAGAGATTTGTTACAGTTTAGCCATTTTGATTGGAAATATTTCTAAAAGATACCAACAATATTAGGCAGTTTACTAGGTGCAAAAACATTTTCTTTACGACTTGGGGCACCAGTCTGTGTTCCGTGGAAGTCAGCAAGGTGGTAACAGGTGATTGGCCACATTTTCTGCTTCCCTCTGGGAGTTTCACAGCATATTCTGGGAAGGGGCTTTAACTTTATGAAGCTTTCGTTAACCCTGTGTTTTCCTTGCACCTCTCTTTTGCCGAAAACCAGTTCAGGGTCTGGGGAACACATTTTGGGAAATATTGAGCACCTATAGTTATCCTGATTCTGTACCATAACTGAGGGCTTTCCCTGCAACCTACTGGGATGTGTAAGACAAGTTTGCCTTCATATAACACTGTATGTTAACTATACTGACGTTAAAAAAAAAAGTTTGCTTTCATCCAATAAGTCTTCATTAGCTTTTAAATTACCTTTTGTTGTGTTTTCACTGTGTAGCATTGGTTCTCCCAAGTGGTCCCTGGACCAGCAGCATCAGCATTATGTCAGAACTTGTTTGAGATACATACAGATTCTCAGCTCTGTCGCAGAAACTCAGATTCAGAGACCGGGTGGGCGTGGGGGTGGGGGAGGTGGAGCCCAGCATCTGCGTATTAATAAGCCCTTTGGGTGATTCTTAGATTCGCTGAAGTCTGAGAATCATGGCTGTGTCGAGTTGGGTCTCCCTTCCCCTCAGCTTTCACTTCTTGTTAGTGAAGAGCCTGCTTCAGCAATGTGCTCATTTGCTGCTTCTGACCTACGGTTGCCTGGTGACCTACCCAAGCTTATTAAAGTTGCATGTAAATTAAGTACATTCCTGTTTGTGAGCTTCTAAGAGATTCTCATCTTAGTTAACACTTTAATGTATGAGTTTTATGGCACCTTCAGAAGTCTTCCCGGAAACTTTTCTCAACAGGATTATGGTTAGAAAAGGCTGCCATGTGACAAGGTACCAGCTGTACATGCCTTCCCAGCCATAGCATCTGAGCCTTCTGCTATGTAATTGCTGAATACTGCCCTTTTCCCATTTGACGGGGTAAAGCGTTGGACATGTTTGGGTGAAGTTCATGAACTACTCAGGACCTTTGCAGGATGATTTTACTGTTCAGCCACCCTGAAGTTCTTCTGTTCAGGGTGAATGATACTTATAAGAAGTTTAGTCGCTTTTGATGTGCAAGCTGATGGTGGGAAGTTGTCTACTCCTCAAGAAATCATTAGTTCTCAATTTTTTAATTTTCTAAGTCTAAGGAGGAGCTATTGGGTAGTGATAATCATTCTCGCCTCTCCTCTTGTTAGGGAAACAGATAACCAAGTGAGTTAACCAAAGGTGGGGAAAGGTATTTTCTGCCAGGCTGGGAGTTGAGGACTTTCTCAAAGCTGTCTAGTGCTGGTTGCAGATGGTCAGCATGGCTCAGCCCGTGGGGCCCTGAGCCCTCTCTGAAGCTTTCCTCAATCCTGCCTCTGTGTACTTGCACCCTGAGACTCGCTGATGGAGTATCTACTGTGCCTGCTCGTTCTAGTCACAAACCTCTAGTACAGCCGTTCGTGATGAAGGGCTCAGCTCAGGTCAGACGGGCTCTGTGTTCTAGCCATGGCTCTGCCACTTTCAGTCTCTGTGACCTGGTTCAAATTACTTAACTTGTCTGAACCAGTTTCCTTGCTTTGAGTATGGAGATGGCAGTATTGCCTTCCTCACAGGGTTAGTGCGAGGAGTAAATGAGAACGTGTGTGGACAGTCCTTAACACCATGCCTGGCTCTGGTAAGCACCCAGTGTATGTTAGCTCTCAGCCACAACCTGTTTCTGGCCCTAGTCATTCTTTCCTTTGGTCACTGAAATTGCCCCAAGTCCAGGGGATCAATACAGTGTTTAGGGTCCTGTGGGGACAAGGTCCCTGCCCCTCCTGCATTCATTTCAGTACCTGAAGTATGAAGTGCTGTGCCAGCCTTTGGCTGTTGGTGTCTCCCGCTGGAGTTGGCCTTACACTGTGGCTTACATTCCCCCAGTCATACCCTCTCCCTTTCATCTGCACGCTTCAATCTAGCATGCAGAACCGGCCACAGATTGGTTTTCCATTACTGACCCCTGTTGCTACAACCAAAGTTTCTCTTTCACTCGGCTGGCCTGTATATAGTTTTTTAGTGGCAAGTTTTTATTTAAATTCCAGTTAACATACACAGTGTAATGCTAGTTTCAGATGTAGAATTTTGTGATTCATCACTTACATACAGTACCCGGTGCTCATCACTACAAGTGCCCTTCTTACTCTCCATCACCCATTTACCCATCCTCACCCACCTCCCCTCTGGTAATCCTCAGTTTGTTCTCTGTAGTTAAGAGTCTGTTTTATGGTTTACCTCTCTCTTTTTTTTCTCCTCTATGTTCATCTGTTTCGTTTCTTAAATTCCACATAATGAGTGAAATCATATGGTATTTATCTTTCTCTGACTCACGTTTATCTTTTTTTTTTTTTTTAAGTTTATTTTGAGAGAGAAAGAGCATGCACATGTGCATGAGCAGGGGAGGGGCAGAGAGAGAAAGAGAGTCCCAAGTAGCCCACTGGGCTTGATCACATAAACCGTGGGATCATGACCTAAGCTGAAATCAACAGTCAGAAGCTTAACTGACTGAGCCACCCAGGCACCCCAACATTCCTTTATCTTAAAGTGACCTCAGTAATACAAGTATCTTGCAGGGATTAAATGAGTTACTGTGTGTCAGTGCTTGGAGCAGGGCCTAGCACCTTGTGAGTGCTGATTAAGTCCTGGGTGTTACTGCTTCTCTTCTTCCTCCTCATGTGTCCTGATGGGCTTCATGCATTCTTGCCCCTGCACTTTTGCTCATGTTAACACCACTCAGCATGTACATCCCTTTCTTTCCATTTTTGCGTAGCCTATGAATCTATTAGGCCAAGCTTGTGTATCCTTAGAAACTTGGAAGCCACTCTAGTTAGAACTGCTCTGCCTTTTTCAGATCCCTCAGAATACTTTAATTTTTGTCCTATTTTTATTTGTTTATTTACTTAAGCTTTTAAAGTTTATTTACTTATTTTGAGAGAGAGAGTGCATGCGTGCACTTAGGGTGGGATGGGGCAGAGAGAGAGGGGGAGAATCCCAAGCAGGCTCCATGCTGACAGCAACAAGCCTGATGCGGGGCTTGGACTCACGAACCGCAAGATCATGATCTGAGCCAAAGTCGGACACTTAACTGACTGAGCCACCCAGGTGCCCCAAACTTTGTCCTATTTTTAAAAACTATTTATTAGAAACTATATAAAGAAGAGTTCATGTATCATAAGCGAACAGCCTGCCGAATATTCACAAACTTGACTACCTGTGTAACCAGCACCTAGGTCAAGAAGCAGAATAGTCCCAGTGCCCCAGAAGTGTCACTTGCCAGCATGTTAGATTTTGAGGCCACCAACATCGTCTTAGTTTCATTCCTTTAACACATGTCCGCTGGACAGCCTTTCTATACCAGGTGTTTTTCTGGAGTACGATTTTGCTGTTGTTTCCTCCAGGGAATTCTATCTCCAACTTATGGGAAGTGTCCAGTGAGTAGAGATTATGTCTGGCAGAATGCCTGGCTCAAGCAGGGGCTCATGAAGTAGTTTCTACTGATTAATTTGTGTGTGATCTTTGGTTTCAGATCTGCCAGAGGGAGCAGTGAAAGGGCTCTGCAAATTATTCTGCCTGACTCTACACCGGTACAGGTGAGTCCCTACTGAAGACCCTGTGCCTCCAGCCCTTTGTGCAGAGAGGTGGTACAGGACAGCGGTTACAGGCTGGGCTTTGGAGAGGTGTCACCTTAGCCTCTCTGTGCCTCCGTTTTCTTCATCTGCAGAATGGGGATTGTGCTGTTGTTTACCACATAGGTGGTAATTAGTAAGTGTAAAGCTCCTGGGACAGTGCCTGCCACGTCATGAGTCTGTACGCCATAAACAGTCATGCGTGTAAAAGCACTTGGCCTGGTTTGAGGTCCGTAGTAAGTGGTCCATAAATGTTGGTGTTGCCCTTACAGCTCTGATGGCTCATTTGCTCTTGTTAGCTGCTTCCAGAATTCCAGGAGGAGGTGGATTTCTCTGGTTATTTCCTAATCCCATCATCTGTGATCCACTGGAATATATAGTACAATCCAGTTTTCCTGAGAAAGACCAGCGCTTGGCCTAAGCTGCCCTGCCCTTGCGCCCAGTGTTCACCTTTCCACTTCATTCGTTCCTCTAGAGATGCAGCCTCCCGCAGGGCCCTGCAGACTGCCATCCAGCAGTTGGCTGAGGCACAGCCAGAAGCCACTGCTAAGAACCTTCTGCACTCTCTGCAGTCTTCAGGCATTGGCTCCAAAGCTGGTGTCCCCAGGTAAAGAGATAAAATGTGTGGCCTACCAGGGCTTGGCGGGGTCCTATTCGGGAGAAGCTGGTGCAGATGACCTGTGTGGAGCAGGTGTGAGCGTGTCTGTCTTTCCTCTCTGAAAGTCTGGTGCCAGCAGTCTGCCTGCTGTGTGGAGGGAGGAGCCAGGATGTCAGGCTCAGTGGACAAACGGCTTTCCTGAGGAAGAGGGTTGGGAAACCAGTGGAAGCAAGGCCATTTTGAAGGGAAACCAAATGCCCACTGGACACTGTTTGAATAGGGGAAAGCATCTTTTTTGTTTTTATGGTTGTTGAGTGCTAAGAGGTGGGAGTTTGGCTGCTGAGTTCTGCATTCCTTGTCCTGAGTTGTTACAGATGATTTATGAGGAAACAGTTTCAAGTTCTCTCCAGGTGTAGGTCAAGGGAGGGTCCTATATGCCAGGCAGGGCCTCGCGGTCAGCATTTGTCCCCAAGGTGGAGGCTCCTGCTCTGCACTCATCCTTCGCCTCCCTGCCCCCTGCAGTAAGAGTAGCGGCTCTGCTGCCTTGCTGGCCCTGTCCTGGACCTGCCTACTGGTGCGCATTGCCTTTCCTTCGAGAGCCAAGCGTCAAGGAGACATCTGGAACAAACTGGTAGGTTCCATGGGTCTTTGTAGTAGTGGCAGTCAGCTCTCTGCGCAGAGTTGGGACATGTTGAAGCACCTTCTCTGGCCAAGTGCTCTTCTTGGTGCTGGTGACCAAGCATTCTGAATTGTCATGAATGTGTGATGCTGGTGGATGGACGTGAGTACAACATAATAACATCCGTCTGTCCATCACATGTGTTTGAGCTTCTCTGTCAGGCATGGTGCTAGGCTCTGGGAATACACTGATGGGCAATTCCTGCCTTCAGGGCATACGTGGAGGACATGACAGGCCAGAGCAGGGAAGACAGTGAGAAAGCAAGTAAATTAGAAAATGCAGTAATGTAAATTATTATTTTTTTTTTTTCTGGCTAATCATTCCTTTCCCTGTGTTTGGATTTCAGTGTCGAACTGGCTAATGGAACAGAATTCTTGCCATGTGTTTTGATCTTTTAATTCTCTCCACCTGTTCTGTGCCTGCTTCTTCCACCTTCTCTGCCTTGCCTTTCAACATGTCTGCTAACCAGAGGTGGCCCAATAGGCCAGATTGGGAGGTTCTTTTGAACATCTAGATGTGCTTAATGGAGGGCAAGAGGAATGGTCTTATGGTTCATTGAAAAGGAGCCCTAGGGCCGTCTGGGTGGCTCAGTTGGTTAAGCATCCAACTCTTAATTTCAGTTCAGGTCATGATCTCATGGTTCGTGGGTTCAAGCCCTGTGTTGGGCTCTGTGTGCTGACAGCGTGGAGCCTGCTTGTGATTCTCTTTCTCCCTCTCTCTGCCCCTCCCTTGCTTATGCTGCTCGCCCACTTGTGCTGTCTCTCTGTCTCAAAATAGATAAACTTTAAAAAAAAACAAAAGGAACCCGAGGTATGGTTCTGATTCTCAGCCATGACATTTGGCCATATATGTAACCTCTGAATCTGTTTCCCATTTCTGCAAAATGGGGAAAAGTGCCACCTACCCCATCCACCTCCATGAGTTGTCGTGAAGAGGGGCTCAAGACGAGGTGTGAAAGGGCTGTGGAACGTTACAGAGGGCTGTGCAGGTAAATGAGAGGCATTAGAAAACTGTAGCACCTCTCCCTGAAGCAGCTTGTTAATAAGACACATTGATGAGCTCGTCCCTGGGAGCTTACCCAGCAATCCTCTGGGGATGACTATGGAGTGGCCATCAGTGACTGCCTGAAGGGTAAGAACACTGAAACCTGATACGTAATGGATAGTGGAATTGGACCCCCTTCAGAGTGTGGGTTTCATTGCTACCAAAATCATCTTTTTAAGATGCTTTACCAGGGGCTCCCTCCTTGGCTTATCTCCAGTGATTTCTTATTATCCCAGGTAGGTAAGTATATTTGTGTGTTAACGAGTGGCAGGGGTCACCTCTGGAGTGTTGTCTTTGTGGGACAGAATGCATCAGGAGCATGAGACCGTGTTTATTTTTCCCGTGTCTCGAATCTGGGTTTTTCCTTTACTCGTTGCCGATGTCAACCATACACATAGATCGTAGTTCATTCAGTTTCTCTAGGAGCTGCAGTAAGAGCTGGGAACAGGAAAGAGGACCTTGCCCTCATGGAGCTTACACTCTTGTGGAGGAGGTAGATGCCACACAGGTCTGCTAAGAAATGGTAAGACGAAGGTCACACAGCAGAAAGGCAGGTAGGAAGAAGGAAAGAGTGTGGTGCAGGGTGACAGTGGGAGGAGGCTTCAAAGGAGGCATCATATGAGCAGAGACCTGAAGGATATGAAGGAACAAATCATGCCCAGATCAGGGGTTAGAATATTCTCAGGAGAGGAACAGCAATATAGTTCTGAATGTGGTGTCAGCAAGCTTAAAAAGCTATTCTAATTAAAAAAAAAAAAAAAAATTCAAAATGGGACAGACATAGAAGGCTACACCAGTTTCCCTCCCTAGCCACCTGGGTCCATCTATTACTAATTCCTTATCTGTGTAGATACATTCTCCGTATATACTGCTGAACAGGGTTTCTTACATAGTAGCATACTGAACATACTTTTTTCTTTCACCTTGTTTTTTTCTCTAAGCAGATTTAGAATTTGTTCCAGCATAGCATATAAAGAGGTTTTTTTTGTTTTTCTGTTTATTTATTATTTTCTAAAAATGTTTATTTATTTATTTTGGAGAGAGAGCATAAGCTGGGGAGGGGCAGAGAGAGAGGGAGACAAAGAATCCAAAGCAAACTCCAAGCTCTGGGCTGTCAGCACAGATCCTCACACGGGGCTCGAACTCAACCAACCACGAGATCATAACCTGAGCTGAAGTCGGATGCTTAACCGACTGAGCCACCCCGGTGCCCCTCTCTTTCTTTTTTTATTTTTTATTTTTATTTTTATTTTTTTTTTAACATTTTTATTTATTTTTGAGACAGAGAGAGACAGAGCATGAACGGGGGGAGGGCCAGAGAGAGAGGGAGACACAGAATCGGAAGCAGGCTCCAGGCTCTGAGCTGTCAGCACAGAGCCTGAGGCGGGGCTCGAACTCACGGACTGTGAGATCGTGACCCGAGCGAAGTCGGATGCTCAACTGACTGAGCCACCCAGGCGCCCCTCTTTCTTTTTTTAAATGTTTATTTATTTACTTTGAGAGAGAGCACACGTGTGTGCATAAGTGGGGGAGGGGCAGAGAGAGAGAGAGAAAGAATCCCAAGCAGGCTCCATGCTGACAGCATGGAGCCCGATGTGGGGCTTGAACCCATGAATCATGATATAACCTGAGCTGAAATCAAGAGTCTGACCCTCAACTGACTGAGCCACTCAGTTGCCCCAAGAATTTATCATTCTTTATGACTGTTTACTGATCCTCTGTGTGGAGGTATGGCAGTATATATAACTAATCCTCTGTTGGTGGCCATTTTTGTTGTTTACTGTTTTTTTTTATAGTAAGAGACAGTAAACAACAAAAATGACCATTAGTAGGCCTTTGAAGAACCTCATGCACCTGTTGTTTTGTGCGTGTGCAAATGGAGTACAGCCGACTTCTTAAGCACATGCTTTTTGTTAGGGTAGTAATTCAGACTGCTCACCAGTGATGGGTGTTTGTGGCACATAAAGTCTCTGAGGTTTTTTAGTTGAGCACCTATTATGTGTTTCACTCTGGGTTGGACAGTGAGCTCCACAGTCTGGGATCATCCTGTCGGTCTTCACTTCCATATCCAAAGTGCCCAGCATCGTGCCTGCCCTTTAGTCAGTATTCAGTAAGTATTTGTGGAATTAATGAAGGAAAAGTCAAGGCAGATATGAAACAGGATGCTTATCCTTTTCCTGCATGAGACTTACCTCACTGGAATTATATATTCTTGTGTGTTTATTTTGTAGTATCTTTTTCTCTCTCTGGACTCTAAAGTGCATGAAAATAGGGACCATGTCTGTCTCTTTTCTCTGTGTGTTTTCATTGTCTGACTCCTAGGTGCTCAACACTTATTAATGGCGTGTTCGAGTGAACAGATGTAATTCTGGGACAGGGCCATTTGGGGGGTGGGGGAGGGAAGAGGATCTCGCTGGAGTTGAGCGGGCCCGATGAAGGTCTTGGGCAGGCGGTGAGGGTCAGGGGGCCTCCACTCACGTTTCATGTCCTGACTCGAACCTGTCCCGGCCCTGACAGGTCGAGGTGCAGTGCCTGCTCCTGTTGGAGGTGCTGGGTGGCTCCCACAGGCACGCCGTCGATGGTGCTGTGAAGAAGCTCAGCAAGCTGTGGAAAGAGGTGATGGGAGGCATAGTGGGTGGTGCACACTGCTTCTGTGCCACCCTCCACCATGTGACACACCTGCTTTATTCTTTCCTCTTCAGAACCCCGGGCTGGTGGAGCAGTACTTGTCAGCCATTCTCAGCCTGGAACCCAACCAGAACTATGCAGGCATGCTGGGGCTGCTGGTGCAGTTTTGCACAAGCCACAAGGAGATGGATGTGGTCAACCGGCACAAGGCAGGTGGACTCACTGGAAGTGAGGAGGGGGATCTTATCTGGTCCTTGTGGCCCCAGCCCCTGGCCTTCTCTGAAGCCTGTTGGTTTTCTCCTATGAGACTCTGTCCTTTCTCCCTGATATATGAAGTTTGAGGAGCTGGCAAAGTTTTCCCTCCAGCTCTGGCTTGGGGTGAATCCTGGCATAGTTATTGGGATGATAATTTGCCTGTTCATGTAATGATTTAGTCTCCCACAGCTGAGCAGTTGCTATGTGCCAAGCACTGAGCCAGCTGTTGGGGTTGCAGCAGGGATCCAGGGAGGTGTGATCCCTGCTTCTGGGGAACTGAGTGTGAGGAGTCTGCCATCAGACAGACAGGCCGTCTGATTATATCTGTGATAAGAGCTACAAAGGAAAGGGCCAGGAAGCAGTAATACTCTATGTTGGGGCACCTGACAGGGCATGGGTCACGGGTACAGCTCTATTGAAGAAACTTAAAGGGTGAATAGGTGTTAGCAAGGTCAGGAGGTGAGGAGGGGTATTTTGGGCAGAGAAAGCCAGGCAGAGGAAGTGAGTGGGGTTGGAGAGGTGTGAGTGGTAGCCGCAGGTCAGCAGGCAGCCTGGGAGCCAGGCCAAGGACTTTGGACTGGATCCTAGCAGCTCTGGAAAGCTGTGGAAGGTTTTAAAATGATGAATGGTATGATCAATGAGCCCTCCGTATGTGATGCTGAAATTTAGGCGCTGATTTGTATTTTATTTGTTCATGTATGCATGTATGTATTTTATTTTTTATGGATTTGTAGTTTTTAGAGGCACTCCCACAAAAGGGATCTTTTAGGCCAGTGATGAGATACTCAGAATATTGGTCTGACCAGTCTTTGTACTCTGTAGAGTGCCCTATTGGATTTTTATATGAAGAACATCCTGATGAGCAAAGTAAAGCCTCAGAAGTATCTATTGGTGAGTGAGAAGTAGACCTTACCTGGACAAGCTAAATCCCATTTAAATTCTTATTCAGAGCTGTCCTGTATTCTTGGTCTGTTCCCATGAAGTCTGGGTGCCTGACTCTCTTTGTAGGATAACTGTGCCCCTCTGCTCCGATACATGTCTCACTCGGAATTTAAGGATCTGATACTGCCCACCATACAGAAGTCCTTACTGAGAAGTCCAGAGAATGTTATTGAAAGTAGGTCGCTGCCAGACAGGATGGTGGGAGGGAGCTGGGTTGCCTGATGAGCTGCATCTCTGGTGCCTGGCCGCAGAAGTGGTGGGGATGGGGTGAAGGATGTATTCACTGTTTACCTCATCGGGACCTTGGGAGAGAGATCAGGGACCCTTTTGAGAATATGTGGAAAGTCCTGGGCCCTCTTGCTAAAAGGACGTACAAAAGTATATCGGCCTGGAATACTGCAAACAATTTTAGAGGTCCAAGAACCTTCTGGAAACCATTCAGGTGAAGAACCTCTGCTCTAGACAGTTTGAACTTGTTGTGGAGGTGGCACTTGAAACTATAGGGGCAAAGGTGTGACCACTCACATGACTTTATGGAGATGAAGAATGGTTGCTTTGGTGCGGCGCATTGGCTGGGGACTAGGGCAGAAGTAGACATTTATACCTAATATAGACATGGTGTGTATTTTCTGTCCTCCTTAGCTATCTCCAGTCTGCTGGCGTCAGTGACTCTTGATCTCAGCCAGTATGCCCTGGACATCGTGAAAGGACTGGCTAGTGAGTATCCTGACCCCTCTCTAGCCCCTGGGATGGCACCTGGGGTTTTGGATGTGTTTTCCCAATTATTTTAGGAAAAAGGGCAGGGACAGCTCAGTCTAGAAATAAATCACATTTGGGACGCCTGGCTGGCTCAGAGTGTGCAGCTCCTAATGTCAGGGTTGTGAGTTTGATACCCGTGTTGGGTGTAGAAATTACTTTAAAATCTTAAGAAAGAAAGAAAGAAATTACATTTGCAAAATTTCTTTCTTGATACTCTTTTAATGTTTGTTTATTTGAGAGAGGGAGAGGGAGAGAGAGAGAGAGAAAGAATGTGAGCAGGGGAGGGGCAGAGAGAGAGGGAGGCAGAGAATCCGAAGCAGGCTCCAGGCTCCAAGCTGTCAGCACAGAGCCCAATGTTGGGCTTGAACTCACAAACCGTGAGATCGTGATCTGAGCCAAAGTTGGACACTTAACCCACTGAGCTACCCAGGTGCCCCGAGCTTCTTTATAACGAGAACACCGAGCTCATGGATGGAAAAATTAGGAACATGGAAAGACAAAGATGAAAGCTTGGATCCTCAGCTCTCAGCACTTTCTGAGCTGCAGCTCTCTGTGTCCAGGTCAGCTCAAGTCCAACAGTCCCCGCCTGATGGATGAGGCTGTGCTGGCACTGCGGAACCTGGCTCGCCAGTGCAGTGACTCTTCTGCGACAGAAGCCCTGACCAGGCACCTGTTTGCTATCCTTGGTGGTGAGTAAGCCTTCCTGGCCATGAGAATGGCTGACCTGTGGGGCCGGAACCTGCCTGGGACTTGGGGCTCTGAGTCTGCTTATGTCAAGGCCGTGTGGCCAGGAGAAGGCTCTCAGTAGAATGAGACATGGGAAGTGAACATAAGCATGCACAGGGCAGTGTAGATGGGGGCGATCTCTTTTTTTTTTTTAATTTTTTTTAAGCGTAGACATTATCGTATGCATAAAGGGAAACACTAGAGGGAAATACCCCAGAATGTTCATAACGTTTTTGGGTAGTGGGCATGTGGGTGAGTTTTAAATGCTTTCCTTTATATTTTTTGTTTCTCAAATTTTCTGTAAGAGCCAAACTACTGTTCTAATCAGGAAAAAGTCTAGGAAATGTTATAAACCCAGCTTCACAATAGAAAGTCTATTTCTGGAATCAGAAGCTGTTTCTTGGTGTCACACACATGACCACATTAGTCACCCCCATGGGAAACGTGGCAGACGTGGAGTTTGAATCTTTGCCGTCTCTCCTCTCAGGCTCGGAGGGAAAACTGACCATTGTAGCCCAGAAGATCAGCGTCCTCTCAGGTATAGTAAGGCAGGTCTGTCATTGGATCTTGACTCCTCTGATAATCCTGGACATCGCAGCCTGGCTTCCAGGACTCTGCTGCCTGCCTGTGTGGCAGGTGGGACTTGTTTGGGTCTAGCGAGAGGGAGGCCTGGCTTCCCTAAAAGGCAGGTCATCTGGAGGGGGGATTGAGGGAAAGGCACTAATGGCCAGGGGAGAGGCATGGCCGCTAGGGAAGTGGGCAGCAGCAGGAAGACTCCTGTGTTTGTGGTTTTGTGCTGAGCAGGAAATCCCCTGCCTTACAGGGATCGGGAGTGTCAGTCATCACGTGGTGTCTGGGCCTTCTAGTCAAGTCCTGAATGGGACTGTGGCTGAGCTGTTCATTCCGTTCCTCCAGCAAGAAGGTAACTGTGCAGCATGGTAAGGATGCAGTCTGGATCCCCTCTTGACTCCGGTTTTCACAGCCAGAGCTGCCTGCCATGAACCCCTTCTGAAGGCAGACCTCCCCTGAAGCATCACGGCTTCCTCCCCCTCGTACCCTTGCTTGCTTTCGGGTGCTGGTGGCAGCGATTGGACATGGGCCTGAGATGCTGAACTGACTGGATTTCTGCTTCTTGCCCTAGTTCATGAAGGCACCTTGGTGCACGCTGTCTCTGTCCTGGCTCTCTGGTGTAACCGGTTCACCACGGAAGTGCCCAAGAAGCTCACCGAATGGTTCAAGAAAGCCTTCAGCCTTAAAACCTCCACCTCTGCAGTGCGGCATGCCTACCTGCAGTGCATGCTGGCCTGCTTCCGAGGTGAGATGCCTCCCCTGCAGGGGTGACCGAGTCTTCTGGGCATTGTCACCGTCCCCAGCTTTCTCATTCAGTCCAGCTTACTTTGCACCACTTCTTTGAGCCTCTGGGAGCCTCGGGCTTAATCATCCACAAAGCCTGGATCAGTGCCCAGTCTTCACAGCAGACTTTGACTTCTCTCCCATATCACACCTTCAAGTTACAAAGCTTCATTCAGAGAGGACCCAGGACTAGAACCTGTCACTATATTATCTGAAATCATGGGCAAGGGATTGTGAGTTGGCTGATTGAAAAAGTCCAACTTCATGGATACTTTACGTTGGACTTACTGGAAAGCAAGCACTGCCCTTTCTTCAGGGCTGACAAACCTGTTATTTGGGCATGGGCATCTACCTCTTTCCCAGGCAAAGCTGGGGGAAACTTTCCAATCTGCATAGGATCTGTGATCTCCTTGATTTCCAAGGTAGAAATCTCTAGTGTTAATTTCTACCTCTTGTATAGGCTATACTTCTTTTAAATTTTTTTCTTTTTAATTTTTATAGACAGAGGACATGAGCTGGGGAGGGGGGCAGAGGGAGAGAGAGAGAGAATTTTAAGCAGGCTTCCCACTCAGTGCAGAGCCTGACACAGGGCTCACTCCCATGACCCTGGGATCATGATCTGAGCCAAAATCGGGAGTGGGATGCTCAACCTACTAAGTCACCCAGGCACCCCAGGCTAGTATTTGTTTTTTTAAAAAGCTTACGCTTGTGATGAGCTGTGTTTAAAGAAATGTCTAGGAGATTCCACAGAAGGGTGTCCCTTGTCTACAGGGCCTGTACTCTCTATGTCAGTTTACAGTTTTGCTGCATTGACCAATCTTGATTTAGATTGAGTTCTAGATAGCAGAGACTTGGTTTAAACTAGTCTCTTCAGCTTCAGCTGTTTCTACTTGCCACTTTTAAAGTACACATAATATAAAAGAAGCCATTAAAATAAACATTTTTTTAGATTCAAATGCATGACCTCATCCAAATGAAATATGTGTTTTATTGTAGAATGTTCTTATATAACGCTTTAATAGTTAAGAAAACATCGGTTTAGCTGTACTTTTTAACAATTCTACTTAAAAAATTTTTTTTTTAAATTTTAATGAAGTGGGTTTAGTTAATAGGTCAATAGGTTGGTTCTGGTTTTGGAATTTGGGTCGTGAGCTTGTCTGGTGTAGGGGAAGAGCCCCAGAAAGAAATTGCTAGGTTTGCGATAGGCCCTGGCTCTCCTCCGACCAGCTATGTGCCCTTGGGCAACTTACTTAACCTGTCTCCGTCTCTTTCCTTACCCATCAAACGGATAACTGAACTATTGGATTTGCAATGATCCTTCTAGCTCTAACATTGTGGTTGTTGGGTTTACTTCTAGTTCCCCTACTTCACAGCATTTAACAGGGTAACTGAAGGGCTTTAGCATTTCAGACCTCAGTGGATAATTCCTTTCTTGAGTAATCTTGTCACCCCTGACAAGGAGTTTTGTAAAGTGCTGGTCCTCTCTCCACAGGTGACACACTATTGCAGGCCCTGGACTTACTGCCTTTGCTCATCCAGACAGTGGAGAAGGCAGCCTCCCAGAGCACTCAGGTTCCCACAGTCACTGAAGGGGTGGCTGCAGCCTTGCTGCTCTCGAAGCTTTCGGTGGCTGACTCGCAGGCTGGTAAGGGTCTAAGCTTGTCCAGGATGGTAGCAGATGATGCCTCATTCAGAGTCCTTGGGAGGAGTGTCTTGATGTTTAGGATTTCACAGGATCAGCTTGGTCACCACCACACTGGGCAGCCACAGGGATGCCTCAGGGTCACACTAGGGATGTGTGCAGGGATGAATCTTAGGGTCACACCAGGAGATGGGAATACGGCCAGTGACTCTTGTCACTGTCCTCCTTTGCACTTTTGCTCAAGTGCTCTGGGACAGGGTTTGTATATAATGTCCAGACTGACCTGGGTTTAGTATAGTGGGACTTTTTTAGAGTGTACCTTGAAAAGCTTCCCCCTAGCCAGTCTTCTTCTACTGAAGATACTGAATATGCCTTGGAAAAGATTCCAAATTGGCACAACCAAAAGAGCTTTCTCTTTCTTTTTGTGGCTTCCTGGTATTCCATGCTTGCTTTAGTGCATGTCCTACTCTGGCTGCAGACATATGTGAACTTATTCCTGTGGTTAGAAATGGAGTTCAGCTCTTCTATACCATTGGGTGCCGTCTGTGTAAATTCCAGAACTCTGCGCTGCCTTGGCAGGAAGGCAGAGATGAACATGACCGCGATTCCACAAATTTTAAGCTGCTTTACTCTAGTGAGAGGAGATGCAAAAGTATGTCCGTTGTTTGAGGTAAAATGTGGCAGTAAAGCAGTTTTGAAGAAGGGATTCCTTTTGGTTTAGGTGCTGGCTGTCAGGAAAGGCTTCACAAAGGAGCCTTTGGACTAGGGTTCTGAAGGAAGGATTTCACCAGCTGGAAGGGTGTGAGTTCAGATCAGCCTCAGCCAGGGAGAGCACGATGTGTGAACAAGTGTTTCAGCTTGGCAGCTGGAGTAGGTGGGACTTCAGGTGGGATATGTTTGCCTGGGCCTCTGTAGGCAGCAGATGGTTTTCATGTAGGCATTGACACCAGAAGGACTGGTTAGTTCTCAGAATGGGGAGGAGGTGGGCAGTGAGGCTAGGGGTGACCCATCCATGCTGGGGGAGCATTGCTGCCTGCTGCAAAGCAGGGTCTGTCCACGTAGCTGGCCCCAGCAGCTTCAGGATGGAGGGGACCAACCCTGGCAGATGGAGTGAGCTATGTCATGGAGTGACCTTTTGTTTCTTGCAGAGGCCAAACTGAGTGGTTTCTGGCAGCTGATTGTAGATGAGAAGAAACAGATTTTCACTTCTGAGAAATTCCTGCTCATGGCTTCAGAGGATGGTGAGTGACTTAGTTGGACTTTCTTGAACTTGAGGTTGGGCCCGAGTCTCTCTGGCGGGTCTTCAGAGAGGACCCTTCCCTGACTGCCTGTTGCCTCGACCAGTCAGCTAAGCAAAAACTGGACCAGAGTGCTGTGGTCAGCAGCTGGGCCGTCAGCCGCCGTGGGAATGAATGCACCCCTGTGGGGCTTGGAAGGCTGGGGAATGGGGGAGTTTGTGGAGACAGAGTGCTAATGGTTGTGAGGCTGCAGTATTAGGTTTAATTATAGCTGATTGGGTAATTGGTGCTGTCTCGGAGGTTTTCTTGTGTTATTACAAGGCAGCTGAGAAACTATGGTGGAGTGTGGCTGGCTGCACTCCCCCACCAGGAGACACAAAACTACTGGTTTCTCTCCCGGCAGAGAAGGAACAGTTGATCTTTAAATGTAGGTTTAAAATTCTGGGTTGCCTTAGGGGTGTCTGCTGCTAATCAGTGATTTGAAAAGTCTTTTGATTCACAAATCACAACATCCAATTATAAACGAGCTGAAACTGTTAGTCACTTCCTGATTTAAAAAAAAAATTAGTTCTTGTATAGGAAATACACTCACATAATTCAAAAATAAAAGATCCAAGAGGGCCTACGTTGAAAATCATACCCCTGCTTTGATCTCTGGCCACCCAGTGTCCCTGGCCATGGAGAACCAGTTATATTAGCTTCTGTGTATCCTTGATATTTTACACTTTATACCAGCAAATGTCTTTTTGTGTTAGTTCTTCACTTTTTTTACACAAATGGTAGCCTGCCTGCCATACACATTGTGCTATGTAGACTTGGCAATCATTCTACTTCAGTATGTGAGTGTCCTCACCCTCTTTTTTAGAACTGCATAGTAATTTTTAATTAGAATGAAGCGTTATATTTTTAATCAGTCCAAAATACTTGTGTACATTGTCAGCAAAAAAGGAACTTCAGATCCAGTGATAATCACATTTACGTTTTGGTGTTCATTTTCCAGGCCTTTTCAGTTCCTTCTGGATGCGTTCTGTATTTTAAAAACACTTCTGCTGTTTGTCTCCCCTCCTAGCCCTGTGTACTGTGCTGCATCTGACAGAGAGACTTTTCCTTGATCACCCGCATAGACTCACAGGCAACAAAGTTCAGTACGTGAGGCCTGTTTACCTTCCCCTTGGGCCACATGGGGCAGACCGCGGCAGGAGCCTGAGAAACAGCGTGTGTGCAGGGTGGGAGGGCTGGCTGCGGAGAGCCCACATCCACCCTCCCCAGGGTGCTACGTCCTTGTGCTTGCAGGCAGTACCATCGGGCTCTGGTGGCCGTGCTCCTGAGTCGTACCTGGCGTGTGCGCAGGCAGGCCCAGCACACGGTCCGGAAGCTGCTGTCCTCTCTCGGGGGCTTTAAGCTGGCATTTGGACTCCTGGAGGAGCTGAAGGCTGTCCTCAGTTCTCACAAGGTGAGGGCAGCTGGGGTCCAGAACCTGGGGCTCACTGACCCACTTAGCCCACCCCAGTTATGCCATGGGAGTTTGCTGGTCTCTTCCTGTGCTGTTCTCACTGAGACACTTGTGTGATGCCAGAATCTTCTGCCCTACCCTTGAAGCTCTGGTAACATCTTATTTCATATAATTTCTTTGTCTTTTCAGAGATGCTTTTCTTGTCAGAATTGTGACCTGTGGTTGAATCTTTTTATCACTGAGTAATGGAATAACACTTTCTTTTTAAAGCACTTTATAATTTTTAGAGCATTTGCAACCCATTCTCTCTTTTGCTTTTTTCACACTGCTGTTACAAGGCAGGTAGGCTATGGGGCGCTTGGGTGGCTCGGTCAGTTAACATCCAACTCTTGATCTCGGCTCAGGTCATGATCCCATGGCTGTGGGATCAGGCCCCACCTTGGGCTCTGCACTGAGCATGGAGCCTACTTAAGATTTTCTCTCCCTTTGCCCCCTTCCCCTGCTCATGCATTCTCCCCCTCTCTCTCCCTTACTCTCAAAAAAAAAAAAAAAAAAAAAGGCAGGCTAAATATCTTTATTTTATATGAATTGTCCAGGGTTCCAGCAGCTGAAATGACTTGCCCAGCGTCCCCCACCACTGGGTGACAGAAGTGAGAGTAGACCCCAAAGACCAGGTCCCTTTTCAGTGCTCTTTGTACTCCGTGTCCCTCCCTCCCTAATCCCGCTTGAGGGATGTGGGCCAGTGACAGACTTGTGGTCTCTCTGGCTGGGTCTCCTGGACCAATTTCTGTGGCCACCTTTCTCCCCATGGGCTTTTTAGGTGCAGGGTCAGTTGTGCTTCCTCCTTCCAGGCACATCTCACAGCCTGCAAGTCCCATGCAGGGAGCTGGGCATATCTCTACTCCAGCAGGAACCCCAGAGAACACCATGTGTGAAAGGCAGCCGTGCCCCTGGCATCTTTGTCTCTTGTGTGCCAGGCCTGCACAGGGTGCTGAGTAGTGGGGGCTGATGAGTTGTTTCCTTGCAGGTGCTACCTTTAGAGGCTCTGGTGACTGATGCTGGGGAGGTGACTGAGGCAGGCAAGGCCTATGTACCTCCGAGGGTCCTGCAGGAGGCTCTTTGTGTCATCTCTGGGGTGCCAGGACTAGAGGGTGACATTACCAACACTGAACAGCTGGCCCAGGAGATGCTGATCATCTCTCATCACCCATCCTTAGGTCTGTGCCTGGGGCGAGTGTGGGAGGGGCAGGGACTCCACTGGGCAGGATGAGGGTAGGCTGGGCAGAAGGCCTCAAATTGCTCCCCCTTCCCTTCAGTGGCAGTGCAGTCTGGACTCTGGCCAGCGCTCCTTGCCAGGATGAAGATTGACCTCGAAGCCTTCATTACCAGGCACTTGGATCAGATCATCCCTAGGATCACCATGCAGAGTCCCCTGAACCAGGTGATTGGCATATGGACTAGTTCTGGCCTCACGTCAGAGTGTCAGAGGGAGGATTCAACGAAAGAGGTGCAGGTGTGGTGAAACGTGGCCTTGGACCCTTGGGTTGCAAGTGACAGAAAATGCAAACATGATTTAAGCACAAGAGGGAGCTTCCTGCCTCTTCTCACTGCTGAGTCACAGGATATGACTGGCTCTGCACGATGCTGGCTACGGGGACTCAGATGTTATCTTCAGGACACTGTAGGTGGTGTCTCTCTTACTCTCTGCCATCTCTCTGTCTCTTCCATCTGTGTCTCATCTCTGCTCTCCATGATGGGGGCTTCATTCCCCAACAGTCTCTTCCTCCCTGGTAGCAGGGCAGCTGACACACTTCCAGGCTTATAGCTTGTCCCTATCAGCCCAAGTGAGAAAAGCTTGTGTTTTCCAATCATTTAAACTGGCATGGGGTCTCACTGCCCTTGTTGACCTGATTTGGGGCCTGTGCTTGTTTCTGAGCCTGTCCTTTTGGGCTGTGTCATATGCCCACCTCTGGAAAAGGTGGGGGCAGCTTCACTTGCACCACAGAGATTGAGAGTAGAGAAGTGTGTCACCCAGTCAGGGTGCTGGTACCAGACCAAGCGGGAAATGCTTCCTGGGAAGGCAGGCACACACTCCTACTGTTTACGCCGGGTGGGGGGGGGGGGGCAATGCTCAGAAAGAGCAGGTCGTGGCAAGAAGAAGAAGAGCTGGTAGCCAGGGTGTTTAGGCATGGCAGGACCCCTGTCCAGTGCCGGTCTTGGTGCATCCTGACCCTGTCTGTGTTTGACAGTCTTCCATGAATGCCATGGGCTCCCTCTCCGTCCTGTCCCCGGACCGGGTCCTTCCACAGCTCATCAGCACCATCACTGCCTCCGTGCAGAACCCTGCATTGCGCCAGGTGACACGGGAGGAGTTTGCCATTATGCAGACTCCTGCCGGCGAGCTGTATGACAAGTCTATCATCCAGAGGTGAGCCCCCACTCATGGGCTCAGTTGCCCCAAGCCTTAGTTTTCTTACCTATAAGAGAGAGAGGCCTCCGTTACAGGGTTGTTGCAAGGAATCAATTAAACCACTTTTCCATTCGTTGGACAAGTACTGCTCTGTTCCAGGCACATGCTTAGGCTTGGGATACAAGAGCATTTCAAGTCTCTGGTACTTTCCTGGTGCATACAACTTCAAAGCTAGCTGGGGTTTCACTACTGGTGGGAGGCTGGAGGACCTGGTGGCTGTTTTGAAGCTGGCTGATCACCTGCTTTGATGTTTCAGTGCCCAGCAGGACAGCATAAAGAAGGCCAACATGAAGCGAGAGAACAAAGCTTATTCCTTTAAGGAGCAGATCATTGAGCTGGAGCTCAAGGAGGTGAGTACATGGAAGCATTACACGTGAGGTGGCTGCTGAGCTTTGTGGCCTCAGGCTGGTGACTTTCCCTGCTTTGTGTATACCGTTCCTTGGGGTCATCCTGATGCCCATGGCACACTCTTCTGACCCCTCCACCAGTCCGGGGTCCCCCTACCACCCTTTTTACTTAACCCTTTCTTTAGCTTTTTCTACCCCTCAACTCAAGGAAGACAAATTTCTCTCTCTGCTGAGGGCCAGTTCCTACCTTCCTCCCACCAAATGGTGTGACTTGATTCCATGCCTGTTACCCCACCTCCTAGAGGCTGGGACCCGTCTTTCCTCCTGAGAGAATGCATAGGGCCTGGCCCTATGTAGCTTTTGGGGAATTGTGTATTTGGCTTGTTAACCGAGCCGATTCTGACAGCAGAGCAGGTCCCTTTACCAGACTGGGGCCTTTACCACACCTTGTCTCCCTTGTCCCCCTCTCAGGCAACCACCCTGCCCACCCAGTCCAGAGTAGACCCCACCCCTCTTCCCGCTTACTGTGCAGCATATTTCATTTCTTCATTTATAACCTTCATCCCGCTGTCAAGTCACCCTGTTCATGTTCATTGCTTGTCTTCGCCCACTAGATTGTGAGCTCCGTGAGGGCAGAGACTTGGCCTTCTTCCCCGCAGTATCCCCAGCATCTAGAGCAGTGCCTGGCGCAATGGAGGTGCTCAATAAATGCTTGTTGAATGAATGAGTGATTTCTTGGCCTTTTTTAGGCTCCAACTTATACTAGGGGAGAGCATCTGTGGGAGGGAGGCTAAGGTTTAGAATCTGAAGCTGCATGGGTAGGATACCCTTCCCAGCTCACTGAGGGAGTTTTCGTTTTCCTAACATATTAAAGGCTCTTCTTGCCTTTGTCAATAGAGAATGCAATAAGAAATTACTTCTCTACTGCTGTCTCCATCCTTTGGAAACCAGGTGGCTGTGGACTTTGTGGGAGGTGGGGGAGGCCACGTGGCAGGTTTGGGGGCCCAAGTCACAGACTTTGGGCTGGTATGGTGCTGATTGTGGGACAGATCTCACTCCCTACTCTGTGGTAGGGAGGGAGGTCTGTTCCCTGGAGACGGAATTGGTTTGCTCGTTGCCTTTAGGAGATAAAGAAGAAGAAAGGTATAAAAGAGGAGGTGCAGCTGACCAGTAAGCAGAAGGAGATGCTGCAGGCCCAGCTGGACAAGGAGGCGCAGGTCCGGAGGCGGCTGCAGGAGGTGAGTGGCTGCTGCTACCATAGGCTAGACCTGCCCCTTGCTGTCCGGAGCAGGCCCTGCTGACCTGCCTCCTCGGCCAACTCTGCTTGCAGCTGGACGGTGAGCTGGAGGCAGCGCTGGGCCTGCTGGACACCATCCTCGCCAAGAACCCATCTGGCCTGACCCAGTATATCCCTGTTTTGGTCGACTCTTTCCTGCCCTTGCTGAAATCTCCCCTGGCTGCTCCGAGGATCAAGAACCCTTTCCTGTCCTTGGCTGCCTGCGTCATGCCCCCTAGGCTCAAGGCTTTGGGTTAGTTCTTGTTTGCTGGCTGTGGGTGGGGCCCACGGCAGCTCGGGAGGGGGTGGGAGATGCCCCTGAGCGCCTGTGGGGAGGCACATGGTGGTCTAGGCTACCGACTTCTGTTTCCATAGGGAAGCAGCCTTGGAACCCCAAGCTGTATATCCTTGGGATCGACATGGAGCTCCCTCCTCTGTCCTCCCTCCTGTTTTATGTCTGTTGGTCCCTTCACTCTGAGTACAGACTTCTAAACACTAATCAGTGTGGTCTTTCTGTAACAATTTTAAAACTAATCAGTCAGAAATTCAGTGGCAATGGGGTTGGTTTGGTGCCACGTGGCTGGTCAGTGCAGCTCAGAGCTCCTGAGCAGCCACGTGTCCGTGATGAGAGGTCTCTGTGACCCTTAGCTTTTTGTTAGCTATGGAGATACAAAGACCAGGTAGTGGCTGGGTGTTATGGTGGCCTCACTCTCGTGGGTTAATGGCCTTAAGCAGACTTTCTAGCTTAAAGGGTATATTCCTACGGGTGTGAGGCTAGAATCTGGGAACGGTTCTGAGTGGAAAAGTTAGTTGGTGCTTATGGAGCCTGCCAAAACTGTTAATGGCTGGCTGGGCTTATTACATGGAAGGTGGGAGCTCCAAATGGGTAGAGCTTTACCCTTTCTGAACAACTCTGGGCTCACACTTTTAACTTCTTAAGTGTTGGAAGGACAGCTCCTGCTGGCCTACATGCCCCCCCCCCCCCCCCCCCCACCCAGTGCTAACATGAAATGAGAAATTAGGTTTGGCACCGCAGAACTAGGATTAAGGGATAACGTGCCTCTACCTGGGGGCCCTGGTTTGTGCCCAGGCCGGATTCTGTGTCTTTGTATCGGTCATTCCCTTTGGGTCCCTTCTGTTGGACATAGGCACTTTGGTGAGCCATGTGACTTTACGCCTGCTGAAGCCAGAGTGTGCCCTGGATAAGTCATGGTGCCAGGAAGAGCTGTCGGTGGCCGTGAAGAGGGCGGTGACCCTGCTGCATAGCCACACCATCACCAGCAGGGTGGGCAAGGGTGAGCCAGGTGAGGAACAGGGCAGGTAAGGGCAGCGGGCACGAGGTGGTATATGCCGGTGCAGCAAGTTCGTGAGCCTCAATGTCCCCCAGGGCTTCCTGCAGCTGTGGCCTTGGGCAAGTCACTTTCCTTCTTGGCCTTCATTTCCTCCTCTGAAAAATGGGGGGTTGGACCAGATGGAGAATTTCTGAGTCCTGGTATTCTGTGAGCTACTGTGACCCCTCCCCGCCTTGGGAACCTCCTTCTTGTCACTGGAATCTACCTGTGTGTTTTACCTTTCTCATCCTGGAACTGGGCAGTGTTTGGGGTAGGAGCATGATGGGCTGCAGAACCAGGCTACCAGCTTTCATCCCTGTCATCATATCCTGTGCTTCTGGGCATCAGAAGGAGCCTCCAGCCTCCTTCACCCCTCCGCCTGCTCACCTGGAGAATGGAAACTGAGGCGGCAGCTTGGCAGATGCCTGCAAGAGTGTGTCTGTTGCTTACTCTCACAGATGCTGCGCCCCTGTCTGCGCCAGCCTTCTCCTTGGTCTTCCCGTTTCTAAAGATGGTGCTGACTGAGATGCCCCACCACAGCGAGGAGGAGGAAGAGCGCATGGCCCAGATTCTTCAGATCCTCACCGTCCATGCCCAACTGAGGGCCTCACCTAACAATCCCCCAGGGCGCGTGGATGAGGTTGGCAGGGGAGCTCAGCTCTACCCTTGGCTTGAGGCGGGTCAGGGAGGCAGGGGCTCTCCATACTTGGCTGGCCTATCACGGGTTCTGGTGGGGTAGTAGAGTGTGTGCATATATCTACCACAGCAGCCATTGGTGAGGAGAACCCAAATGTTCTCTTTAGTGCAGCACTGACAGCCTCAAAGAAGCTTACGGGTCTCTTGAGAGTTTCTGACTTGGAGAAGTTGAAGGATTTTTTATTAATTTATTGTGTGTGGTTTTTTTTTTTTTTTTTTTTTTGTAATGTTTATTTACTTTGAGAACGTGCGAGCAGGCAAGCAGCAGAGGTAGAGGAAGAGAGAAAGAATCCCATGCAGGCTCCATGCCATCAGCAGAGAGCCCGATGCAGGGCTCAAACCCACAAACTGCAAGATCATGATCCAAGCCGAAATCAAGAGTCAGATGCTTAATCGACAGAGCCACCTAGGCACCCCTGTTTTGTTAGTTTTTTTTCTAACTCAGAAGATAATTTGGATCACGCTGCCTTTGACTTCCTTGTGATTTTGAGATTAGACCTCATTCATTGAAGGGTTTCCTTTTTAACATATGTTCTGAAAATGTGCCAAAGTAACGTATGTATGTGTTTAAAAATTCCAAGAACGTAAAAAAAAAAAAAAAAAATCCAAGAACATAGAAGCCAAAAAAATATATATATATGTGTATATATATATACACACACACACACATATATATATACATACTGCCCCACACAGGCAAAAATTGATTGTCCTGCTTTCATATGACCATATGCTCCAATCTTCTTTAATGCCAGCGGCTTTACAGGCTGTGTAGGGTTCTGTGCTGCAGGTGCGCCAATGTTTCAATGAACTCTTCCTGTTGGTAGATATTTTCCATATTTTGAGCAGCACTGCAGTATGCCGCCTTGTATATGTATGACCCTTGTACAGCCACATAAGCATTTCCATAGGACACATTCTTGGGCATGGAGTTGCCAGATTATGTGGTGTGCTCTGAGCTAGACCCTCACCAAGAGTTCTGTCTCTGTACCTAACACAACTTCAGGTGGTAATTCACCTTGCCAACGGTGGGTAAAAGAATAGTATCCCATCTCATCCTGCATTTCCTTACTACTTGTAAAGTGAAATATCCCTGTGTTTGTGGGCCATCTGTACTTCATGTACTGTGAATTTAAAGTATGTTTCAGAATGTACTTGTTTTGAGTCCCTGAGGATGGTGGCCGACTGGGGTTGGCTCCCATGGAGTTAGTGGTAAAGCTGACAGTGTTTCTACAGTGGAGTTGGCCGTATGACCCAGAATGTTCCCCTGAGGGTGAGAGGATGCTGCCTGCCGTTTGTGTTCCTAGGTGTGGTTGCAGAGCCTTATCCTGACTTCCCTACGTTTCTCTCCTAGAATGGCCCGGAGCTGCTGCCTCGTGTGGCCATGTTGCGCCTTCTGACTTGGGTGATCGGGACAGGCTCTCCCCGCCTGCAGGTGATCTGCTTTTCAGTTGGCTATTGCTGCAACTCATTTTGTGACTCTGAGCTCAGTTCCCAGTGCTTGGGGTTGAATCCTGGTTCTCTTTCTTATCCCTCACTTTTGGACTCAAGCTAAAAGGCTATTTTAAAGTGCCAGCCTGAATATTCTCAACTAGTTATGGCCAGCCTGAATATTCTGGATGGGCTGTGCCATTAGCCTGGCCTAGAGCGGGGGGCTTGGACCCACGAGGGCTTTGGGGTGGGTGTCTTCAGTTCATATCCCTCTGTGGGCCCCTCAGCCCATCACCTGGCCTCCTGCCTGATCCCATAGAAGTAAGTAATTTGCTGGACTGAGCCCAGCGCATCAATGTTTTCCTTAGGTTCTGGCTTCAGACACCCTGACTACCCTGTGTGCCAGCAGCAGTGGCGAGGATGGCTGTGCCTTTGCAGAGCAGGAGGAAGTGGATGTGCTGCTCTGTGCCTTACAGTCTCCTTGTGCCAGTGTGCGGGACACCGCGCTCCGGGTGCGTGCCCACTCCCTTCTGGGGTTGCTGGGGTATTCCTTGTCTCTCAGTGCAAGTATTTGAGTTGCATGAGGGACATTCTTTCAAATGATGGGAAATGCCTCACATCTGCACCAGGGTGTCCTGGAGGCAAAGAAAAGAGGTCATTGGGTGGGTCAGGGTCATTGTAGGAAGGGGAGCAACAAAGCAGCTGTCAGTGTGTCACTGGCCATTTTTTCTTTACCTTGGAAGACTTGACCAGATTTTTAAAATGGAATGTGGATCTTGGTACTTTTATAGACAGATAAAACTCAGTGGATTAGTTTGTTTTTTCTTTTTCCCTTTTTTTTTTTTTTAAGTTTTTTATTTACTTTTGAGAGAGGGAGCGAGAGAGCGTGCACATGCACGTACACGCAGGGGAGGGGCAGAGAGAGAATCCCAAGCAGGTTCTGCACTGCCAGCCTGAAGCCTGACATGGAGCTGGAACCCATGAACCAAACTGTGAGATCATGACCCGAGCCGAAATCAAGAGTTGGATGTCTAACTGACTTGAGCCACCCAGGTGCCCCTGTTTTTTCAACTCATCACCTTGTACTTGGGCTTTTCTTGGTGCTTTTGGAACACAGACTAAAGGTTCCCCTTGGAGTATGAGACAGGGCTTCCTGATGCCAGTCTGCTGCCTCTTGCTATTGATCTGTGACTGAGTTTTCACTGGTTCTTGGCAAGATGTGGAAGACAATAGCCATGTGGAAAATTTTTCTCAAAGAAAACAAAGGGAATGTCTTTTTTTCTGAGGTTTGTCTTGCACACTGAGAGTTTTAAAATTTTATGGTAAAAAAAGATTCTATCCCCACATGCCCGTCATTTCACAAAGGGAAAGCTGTTTGAGGAACTTAGAGTTAATTTTAATTGATTTAACTTTGAAGACCCATGTGTGGCTGGTGGCTACGTCTTGGATAGTACAGCCTTAGAGGGAGGTAAAGAGGCAGCTCAGAGGCTCTGGTCAAAGGTTGGGCCTCACCTGTCCCATCCCACCCCCTCTCAGGGACTGATGGAACTCCACATGGTATTGCCAGCGCCTGATACCGACGAGAAGAATGGCCTGAACCTTCTGCGGAGGCTCTGGGTGGTCAAGTTTGACAAGGAGGAAGAGATCCAAAAGCTGGCTGAGAGGTGAGAGCCACTGGAAGATTGTTTTGGTTTTTTTTTCCTGCTCTGTCCTCTCTTCCCTTATGAAATAACTGGACCCAGAGAGCTCAGCCAACAGCAAGAGAAGGGCTGGGTGGTCGTGTTTGGCAGAGTGGATGTTGCAAACCCTTGTCTCACTAGCCCCCGCCTTTGTTTGGTCTGCTACAGGCTCTGGTCAACGATGGGCCTAGATCTGCAGCCGGACCTCTGCTCCTTGCTGATAGATGATGTCATCTATCACGAGGCAGCTGTGAGGCAGGCCGGGGCTGAAGCCCTCTCCCAGGCTGTGGCACGGTACCAGCGGCAGGCGGCAGAGGTTATGGGCAGGCTCATGGAGATTTACCAGGAGAAGCTCTATGTGAGTGGCCTGTGCACCCTGCTGCGGGCTGGGCTGTGTGAGAGTGGGTTGGACTCTGCTCGGCCTCCGACCTGCTCCAGATAGGAGTCTTGGAGCTCACTGTGACCCAGGGTGGCTGTGACTGATCTCCCACCTCACAGCTGACGGCTGGCCTGCCCGGCTTGACTGGAGAGCGCACAGCAGTACATTTATCAGCCTGTCTTTTGCAGCGGCCGCCCCCAGTGCTGGATGCTTTGGGACGAGTTATCTCTGAATCTCCTCCAGATCAGTGGGAAGCCAGGTATAATGGCCGTTGCCATCTTGTTCCACTCAGAGCTTTCTGAGATATCTCAGGTTGGGTGAGTTGGGTGCCAAGAGGAGGCAATGTGGAATAACGGGACAGTGGAAGGAAAGGGCAAGACCTCCCTCTGAGTCAGACCTCAGTTCAAGTCCTGGCTCCTCCTGGGCTAGCCGAGTGACTTTGGGATGTTTCTCCTTTCCTCTAAGCCTCTGTTTCCTCAGAGGTCCCTGGGGACCTTCTCACTGCTCTATAGCTGAAAAGGATAATATGTTCACTTCCAAGTGCCTTTACCTCTGATTCTCTTACCTCTCTCCCCTCCTGCAGCCTGTCCTGGAGGTAGGGTGGGCATTGTACTCACAGGTGGGGAAACAGAGGCAGAGCTTGTTCGTGCCCAGGGTCGCCCTGGAGGGAAGTAAACTCTGGGCAGATGGCAGGAGGTCTCCATTTGACAAATGGGTTGTTGAGACGATTGTCTAGACTGGTGGTAAGCACTGGGCAGTGGGCTCCATGCTGTGCTCTGCACCCCAGAGGGAGCTGCTGTAAGCTCCCTTTTCTTGTGGCAGGTCGGGGAAGATTCCACCACAGAGGAGGCTCCTGGCTGGCCCTCGCCGCCTGACACGCTACCCCCTTATTTCTTAGGTGTGGCTTGGCTTTGGCCCTAAACAAGCTCTCCCAGTGTTTGGATAGCTCTCAGGTGAAGCCCCTCTTTCAGTTTTTTGTCCCTGATGCTCTCAACGACCGAAACCCAGATGTCCGGAAGTGCATGTTGGATGCAGCCCTTGCGACCCTCAACACTCACGGGAAGGTAAAAGATCTCAGCCAGCTGAGGGGGTGAGGAGCAGGCAGGGCAGGAGGCAGAGCTAAGCAGTGGTGACACAGGGAGGCTGAGTGTCAGGAGGCCTGGTGGGCCACTGGCCCCATGCAAAATTTCATTTTTCTTTTTTTGAGCCCAAAAGACCCTGTAAGGTAGTTAAATTCTTGTAAGTCCGCTGCATTCCTGCCAGAAAACTGGGAAACCTGCTGGCATTGCTGACTGGCTTGTCAGGATGCCGGTCCCAGAGCCAGACTCGGTCTTGGTCCTTGGGGCAGAGACCATCATCCCCAGGTGCAGCCTTTAGGGTTAATTTGAGGCTCTGGGTGGGCTCGGCTTTCCAGGAGAACGTCAACTCACTGCTGCCAGTGTTCGAGGAGTTCCTGAAGAATGCGCCCAATGATGCCAGCTACGATGCCGTGCGGCAGAGTGTGGTGGTCCTCATGGGCTCTCTGGCCAAGCACCTGGACAAGAGCGACCCCAAAGTGAAGCCCATTGTTGCCAAACTCATCGCTGCCCTCTCTACCCCCTCCCAGCAGGTACCTGCCTCCTGGCTTGGGGCCCATAAACCAGCTGGGGAGCTGGGACTGACTGTAGATAGATGTGCCTCTGTGGGCTAGCGGCGAGTTGGGCATCAGGGTCCAGAAGGGCCAGTTCTCAGTGAGGAGTCATCCTCTGTCTCGGGACAGCCTGGTTTATGGTCAAGAACACCCTTAGAGAGGGAGTTACTTTGTTCCAGTAGGCTTCATACTAGGTGTTTTCATTTTTTTCCCTACTCATTTACTAACAGTCATTTTTTGCACTTAGTGTAAACCCAGCACTCCTTATGCTGAGCTTTCCCTGACCTTCTGTGTGTTCCTTACACATTTCAGGGGCCTTTTTATGTAGTCTCCCAAGCCATAGTGTGAGGATTGTTGTTTTCTTTTCTGAAAATATATGTTCCCCTCCCTACCCCCAAGTGACTTACATTTTGGAGCACTCAGAATGTTCTCGTCAAATGTAGCTTTGCAAAATTGTGGTAAAAGAAATTCAGACGCTCACCTGCCCGAGCCTCTGACAGCACAGCATATTGAGCTATGGCTAGAAGACAGAATTGATCATGTCTTTTGGTACCAGTTAATCTGGGCCTGGCCCTGTGAGGCCCAGCTGAATTTCCAGTGCCTTTGACAAGTTAGAAAACTTGGGCCATTTTTAAGGAACACCGTAATGCACTTCTCCCTGGACCATTCTTTGCAAGTGGGTTTAGTCTTCCTGGAGTTTCTCTCACCTGCCCAGGCCTAACAGATGTATTGTGCACCCTGAGGGAGCCCGCATCATCCATGGGCGTATAACACTGTTTGCTTGTCTGATGCCCTGTGTTGTCTGACAGACAGTGGCTGAGGTGGGCTTTGGGGACATCATGTGGTGAGATGCTGCGTAGGACTGTGGCAGCTCCCAGGAACCGGCCGTAGTTGAGCTGTGGCGCTGACTAGGTGGGCCCCTCCTGTAGGTGCAGGAATCTGTGGCCAGCTGCTTGCCGCCTCTCGTGCCAGCCATCAAAGAGGACGCAGGAGGGATGATCCAGAGGCTGATGCAGCAGCTGCTGGAGTCAGACAAGTACGCAGAGCGCAAAGGGGCCGCCTATGGGCTGGCAGGGCTGGTGAAGGGCCTGGGTATCCTGTCACTGAAACAGCAGGAAATGATGGCTGCGCTGACCGATGCCATCCAGGATAAGAAGAACTTCCGCCGGCGAGAGGGTGAGTGTCTCTGAGCTTGGGGCTGCCTAATATGGGAAGTCGGTTCCCACAGCTGCCACAGGAAGGAATCTATCGGGCTTTTCCTTCCTCACTGAAGAGTTGGTGTTTGTGTGTGCGCTGTTGAGGAGGCAGATTGTGTAACCCGTTCCATCTGGTCCTTGCTGATGTGGCCTAGACTTTATTTCTTACTCAGAGACCATCAGCCAAGAGAGAATTGGCCTTACTGGCATTAGTGCCAAGAAGTGACAGACACTCCCTTGTTCTCTCCCTCTTTCTGCTCAGCCATATCCCTGTTCTAGGGGAGGCAGAGGGTGCTGCTCCCTCACAGGGCAGCCGCTTTAGTCCTACAGCTGCCTTGATTGTGTCCAAAGGGTGAGGAAGTGGCAGGGAGGTTATCTTGTGGCTGCCTTCAGAGCACAGTCTGTTCCCAGCTGTCCCACCCTTTCCCCCAGGAGCCCTCTTTGCCTTCGAGATGCTCTGCACCATGCTGGGGAAGCTCTTCGAGCCATACGTGGTTCATGTGCTGCCCCATCTGCTGCTGTGCTTCGGGGATGGGAACCAGTACGTGCGTGAGGTAAGTCCTGAGGCTGCATATGAGACTCACTGGCAGCCAGCCTGGCGCTGGCTGTGAGTTTCAGCCACGGGTCAGAGGTGGTGGAAGGGCCCGCTTCCAGAACCTCTCCACCTATACCTTGGGCACTGGTCTCTTCTGATTCCCAGTAAAGTGCTGAAGCTCTGTGAGGTGAGAAACTCCTTCTCAGCTGTGACTATAGGCCCAGGCACAGGGTCTGACACAGGAGACCCCAATTAAGTGTTGGTCGCCAGGGGGAACATTCAGTCTGCTGTCAGGCCTTGACCCTTGCTTGGGCAAGGAGGCCCCTGATTGCCTTTTCTTCTCCCTTGAGGCTGCAGATGATTGTGCCAAGGCTGTGATGAGCAACCTGAGTGCTCACGGGGTAAAGCTGGTGCTCCCCTCCTTACTGGCTGCCCTGGAGGAGGAATCCTGGAGGACCAAAGCTGGTAAGCTGCTTCCTTCTATGTCTCTGTCCAACTTCCTTTTCTGAAGACTGCCCTTGCAGGGATCCAGGAAGCCATCTAGGGGGTCTTGTCCTGTGCATGTGTGCTCCCCAGCCCACAGGCAAGGCCAAGACCCTCTGAGTCATCATGCGCCTCAGTCCTTCAATAATTTGTCCGCTTTCACGCAAAGAACAGGCCCCTGGCGGGAACCATTGCCCTCAGTGAGGAAATCCCAGAGCCTTAAAATTAGTCTGTGGCTACTTTCTGTGACTTTAAAGTTTTTTCCCCCTTAAGTTCCTTTTTAAAAATAGAATCTTATCTGGCATCCAAATATGCAAAGCAGATACAAGCAGAGCTGTTCTGGTTTGGGCAGGGTCAAGATCTGGGGCCTTCCTACTTGGCCTCTCTTTTGGCCTTCCCCTCAGTCCTTCAGGCTTTGCCCTGCAGTTTGAAAAATCACAGATCTAAATGAGTTTCTTCACATGTGAATAAAGAAACTAGGCCAGAGAGATTCGGTGACTCGGCCTTAGACCACCACCAGGACTCAGCCAGGTTTTCCCCCATCCTGGTCTCTCCTCTTTTCCCTATACCGCCTTGCATGACACCCAGAATCCTGTGGCTCAGTAGGACTCAGGAGCTTTGTGCTCGCTCTGCTGGAGTCACATCACCCCCCAACTTCCTTGCCCCTCCCCCTGGGGACTGCCTGAGGGGCCACAGTCTGCAGTCTGCCACAGTCTGCAGAGGGGCAGGCCGGTTGTCCCTTGCTCAGGCAGCTGGCACAAGTGGCTCCCTGGCCTGTGCTCAGTGATTCCATGCTGGGCCTGTGTCCGCCATCTGCAGGGTCGGTGGAGCTGCTTGGGGCAATGGCGTACTGTGCTCCCAAGCAGCTGTCATCCTGCCTGCCCAACATCGTGCCCAAGCTTACGGAGGTGCTCACTGACTCCCATGTCAAAGTGCAGAAGGCTGGACAGCAGGCGCTCAGGCAGATCGGCTCCGTCATCAGGAACCCGGAGATCCTGGGTATGCTTCTCCCTGGCTCCTCCTCCCATCCCCGGACACTGCAGGGAACAGGCATTCAGCAAAGATCTTTGCCCTCTGAGGACAGATATGCTCACATTGAAATAACCTCTAAATTCTGGGAAGCCCTTTTTCTAGAACAATTAGTGGGAAGTAGTTTGGAAGTAGTTTTGCCACTGGTCTGGAGCTGTCATCGTTGACTGCATAAATGGAGAAACTGAGTCATTGGCTCAGAAGCGCTTGACTCTGAGAGATCCTGTGCATTAAGCTGAGCCCTGAAGTCAGCAGAATTAAATGACATGTTCTGGGCCACATCAGCATCATACATTCTTTGGGAACTTTCTATTCTGTTTCATTGCAGAAGATGTGTGATAGAGGGGAAGATTAGGGAAGGGTTATTCCCCTTAATTGTGCTCTGTAGTGTGGTTCTTTTTTAAAAATATATTTACTTCAGAGAGAGAATGCATGCTTGCGGGGGAGAGGGGCAGAGGGAGAGAATCCCAAGCAGGCTCCACACTCAGCCCAGTGCCATGACTCTGGGATCATGACCTGAGCCGAAATCAAGAGATCCTCAACCGACTGAGCCATCCAGGCGCCCCTGTCGTGTGGTTCTTGATTGAGTGATGGCAAGAGGTTGATTTCTAGAAACAAAACCCAGCAGCCACCTCGCTGAGCGAGGTGAATTTTTAAGCTTTAGTGTGGAACATAGGTAATTGTTCAATGTAGTTAAGCCAGGCGTTACCAGACTTTTGTTTATTCAGAAGATGATGTTTTCTGTGTGGTTTTGTTTTTTAAGGGATGAATAGGTATACTTGGGTTTTGTTGTCTTTTACAATGTTCAACAGCCTTGGAGGTTCCTAAGGCTCGGAAACAGTCTTGATCTCTATCAAAGGAAGGGAATTCATTTTGAGAATCCAGCATGGTTTTTGTGTGTGTGTGTGTGTGTGTGTGTGTTTAAATTAAGATATGATTTGCATAATATTAAAAATCACTTTTTAAAAATGTATATAATTCGGTGTTTTTTTTGGTATATTCACAAAATTACACGAGCATCACCACTGTCTATTTCCAGGACATTTTCCTCACCCCAAAAAGGAATCTCCTACCTGTTAGCATTCACTCTTCATTCCCTTTCTGCCTCTGGGCCCTGATAGCCACTAATAGGCTTTCTGTTTCTTTGCATTTATCTGTTGCAGACACTTTGTATAGTGGGATCATATGCGTTTGTCCCTTTGTGTCTAGCGTCTTGAGCTTAGCATAATGTTTTTAAGGTTCATCCATGTTGTAGCATGCATCAATGCTTTCTTAATGGCCCAATAATCCATCTTGTGGATAGACCACATTTTGTTTATTAAGTCATCTTTTGATGGACGTTTGGGTTGTTTCTGCTTATTGGCTGTTTGAAATAATGCTGCTATAAACATTTGCGTACATGGTGTTTTTAGACATGTTCAGGTCTCTTAGGTACCTAGGAATGGAAATTGCTGGGTCATGATATGGTAACTGTCTGCTTTTCTCAGGAACTGCTAGACTGTTTTCCAAAGTGGCTGGATCACTTGACATTCCCGGCAGCAGTGTGTGAGAGTTCTCATTGCCTACGCTGTTATTGTCTGTCTTTTTTGGTCATAGCCACCCTAGTGCATGTGAAGTGGCATCTAATCGTGGTTTCGATTTACATTTCCCTAATGACTAATGATGTTAAACTTTTTCGTGGGCTTCTTGGCCATTTGCATATCTCCTTTGGAGAACTCTTAAAATCTTTTGCCTATTTTTTAATTGGGTTGTTAGTTTTTGTTTTTTTTTCAATTGTTGGCCAGCATGGGTCTTCACAGTGGATGAATTCCCCAGACTTTGGAAAAGATAAGCCAAGTATTTCTCTTGGCATTTCTTTTGCCAGGCTGATGGTGCTCACATGAAGAGCTTGTTTTATCTGGGTGTAACTCCTCTGAGCATTGTGTGTTTCATTGCCACCACTGACTTGGGGCATTTGGCGTCTCAAAACAGTTTCTTCGCAAAACCACTCTGGGCTGCCCCTTCCACGATCAGGCACTGTGGTGCCCGAGCTGCGCTCCCGTGGAGGCTGAGCACTGTGGCTGCAGCTCAGCTCCCACTGAAAGCAGACTCTAGTTGTCCTGCTAGATCAAGCTGCTCAGTGCAAAGGGGTGACAGCTGCTACTTTCTTCCTGGCGGAGCAGAGATTGCTCTTTGTAAACAGGCTGGCTTCCACAGCTGGTGACTCGTGGGGTTCCAGTGAGGGGTGGCCCCGGACTCCTTTCTCTTCTGATCCCATGTAGTTCTGGGGACTCGGCAGTTTTGCCGCTCCTGAGACTCGTGTAGACCAGCTTCTCTCTTGTTTGGACATGCAGCCATTGCCCCTGTCCTGCTGGATGCCCTGACGGACCCCTCCAGAAAGACCCAGAAGTGCTTGCAGACCCTGCTGGATACCAAGTTTGTTCACTTCATCGATGCCCCATCCTTGGCCCTCATCATGCCCATTGTCCAGAGAGCCTTCCAGGACCGTTCCACAGACACGCGGAAGATGGCAGCCCAGATTATCGGCAACATGTACTCCCTGACGGACCAGAAGGTAACTGCCCAGCTGGCGCTGGTGCTGGTGCTGGTGCTGGACAGACCAGTAGATGCTGGTTTAGGGCACAGAGTCCTTGCCCGCAGTAGACACAGAAGGGCTGTCTGGGCTTTTGTCCCTGTTTATGTTTAGGGGACGAAATGCACAATTTTGGGGTGGAGGGTAGGAATCTAGGCTCTCTGGGCATTTTTTTTTTTAATCTTAATGTTTTTATTTATTTTTGAGACAGAGACAGAGCATGAGCAGGGGAGGGGCAGAGAGAGGGGGAGACACAGAATCTGAAACAGGCTCCAGGCTCTGAGCTGTCAGCACAGAGCCCGACGCGGGGCTCAAACTCACAGAGTGTGAGATTGTGACCTGACTCTCTGGGCATCTTGCAGAGCACAATGGTTTAAGCTCTTATTAGGTCAGCCCCCAGATGAGGCCATCTATGCATGGGCTCTTTTACAGACTGCGGGGGAAGAAAGGCCCAGCCTGGCCCCATGTGGGCAAAGTGGCCACTGCTCTGCTTGCAGTTCTCATCACAAGCTTTTACTTCTGTAAGCCTATAAATTAGAGGAAATTAGCCTAGTTTGGGAGATTTACTTTACCTGCTCCCAGGGGCCTGCATGTGTGAGCTCACTGTCTCCCACAGTCATAGTTTGCTGGCTGAGGGTATGGGCACAAGAGATAAAGTGGACAAGGCATGTTAGTCCTAGAGAATTTGGGAAATGGGAAAATTGGTGAAACAAAAAATTGTATCTGTGGTTCTCCAACATGGAAATGGTTACGGCTAATGTTTTTTATTACATCAAAAAAAATTATATTCCTAAACATAAGCTGATTTTTAAGTTACAATGAGTTATTCACAAAACTGGTTTTTAAATAGTTCTTTAATATTCTGATACATTTATATACCATAACTTATATAATCCTGTTGTCAGTCCTATACTGTCCAAGGTTTTCTGCTATTTTAAATGATGCTACAGCGAACATAAGGCTTTTTCTATATTTAAAACTGTTCCCTAAAGCTGAATGCTATACCAAGAGACATAAACCTTTTAAGGTGAAGAACGGGAAGATGATAACACTGTTCTGAAGGGAAAGTGCCAGAAATAATTTCCTAGATTCCAGAGGCTGGACAAGCCTTGGTCCTGAGATAAGGTCAGGAGGAGGAAGAGCATTGAACTCTAGTTGGGGGCTCTCTCTACCCATTGAGGGTGGGCCTCAGATCCCTCACAGGTTTCCTGGGTGATCGTCTGGGGTACCAGTTAGTGGGGTTCCTTGCCACTTGTCCTTCCTTGCTGGCTGTGGGAGCAGCCCTGCTGCGCTCTCCTTGTCAGCAGAATGGTGAGGTCAGTGGCCACACCGGAACGGGGCCCAGAGGAAGCAGGAGCCAGGCCTTCACCCGAGTCACCTCCTGTGTTGTTGCAGGACTTAGCTCCTTACCTGCCAAGCGTGACGCCTGGCCTGAAAGCCTCTCTTTTGGACCCTGTACCTGAGGTGAGTCTGGGAGGAGAGGCGGGCAGGAGCTTGTTATTTTAGCCCACTCCTCAGAAAATTGATTCCTGGGAATTCTCTATAAGCTGCTTTTGCATTTGTCTGGTAAAGGGAAGGAGACCCTAGGGGCCCCTGCCTGCTCCTGTGTGGGCACCTGGTTTTGAGCCGCTGCAACTCTACCATCCTGGTTCTTGGTTACCTGGCAGGTGCGGACAGTGTCTGCAAAGGCTCTTGGGGCCATGGTGAAGGGCATGGGGGAGTCGTGCTTTGAGGACTTGCTGCCATGGCTTATGGAGACGCTGACCTATGAGCAGAGCTCTGTGGATCGCTCAGGCGCTGCACAAGGTGAGGCCAGGGCAGGCCCAGGGGCCAGACCAGGAATGCTGTCTAGGGTCCTTCTGATCCCGTGAGTTCATTCTGTCCTTTTGTTACAGGGTTGGCCGAGGTCATGGCTGGCTTGGGGGTGGAGAAGTTGGAAAAGCTGATGCCAGAAATCGTGGCTACAGCCAGCAAAGTGGACATTGCACCCCATGTCCGAGATGGCTATATCATGATGTTCAACTACCTGCCCATCACCTTTGGGGACAAGTTCACTCCTTATGTGGGGCCCATCATCCCATGTATCCTCAAAGTAGGCACCAGGGACCGTGCTGAGGGTACCATTACTGAGTGGGGCAGGGTGCATGTGCTCTCTTTGGAGTCTAGGCTCCCTACCAGCTGGGACTAGGAGGCAAGAATCCTCATCCTGCTCTTCCGGGAGTCCCATTTCCTTTGGGTCTGATGCCTTGGGGGAAGCAGCCCTGGCTGACCCACCCTCTGTCTGCACAGGCTCTTGCTGATGAGAATGAGTTTGTGCGTGACACTGCCCTGCGTGCAGGCCAGCGGGTCATTTCCATGTACGCCGAGACAGCTATCGCTCTGCTGCTGCCCCAGCTGGAGCAAGGCCTCTTTGATGATCTTTGGAGAATAAGGCAAGGACTCGGGTGGAAAGACCCAGTGGCCCCGGCTTTGCGTTTTGGGAACTCTGAGAAACGAGGAGCAGGAATGTTGCTGAGAATTCTTTTCAACTCTCTCTAGACTCTCACTCTTAAGCACTCAGTGTGACTCTCCAGTTTCATGTAGCAGTGTCTCTATTCTGATCCTCTGTTGAAAAGTTTGCTCTATTCAGTTCTTCAGTTTGTATGAAAATTTTATTTTTTTATTAAAAAATATTTTCATGATTATTTTGTGTGTGAGAGAGAGAGAGAGAGAGAGAGAGAGAGAGAGAGAGTGTGTGTGTGTGTGTGTGTGTGTGTGTGTGTGTGTGTGTGTCTGTGCATGTACATGCACAAGCAGGGGAGGGGCAGATAGGGAGAGAGAGAAAGAGTACCAAGTAGGTCTCGCGATGCCAGTGCAAAGCCTGATGCAGGGCTCGAACTCATGAACTGTGAAATCATACCTGAGCCAAAATCAAGAATCAGACACTTAACTGACTGAGCCACCCAGGAGCCCCTTTATGGGTTTTTTTGAATCTTCACTTCAAATAGGACTATGATTTTTGTAGTCATTAAAAACAATAAACCTAATTTAATTTGAAGAGAAGTAAGGTTTATCCTTCTAGGCCTCTTCTTAGTGATGATCATTTCTGATGATCAGCATTCCTGATTTTCTGTTAATGTTTCTTTCTGTACTCTCCCTCTTCGTTGTAATTTTTATTACAGAAACTTTCACCTATGCTTTTAAAAAATGTTGATTTTTTACCATTGTTAAAGTAATATGTCTTCATTAGTAGAAAACTTGGGAAGAAAATAATACGGGAAAGTGTAAAGAAACAAAAATCTTCTAGGGTCACCTAGGTGGCTCAGTCAGTTGAATGTCCGACTCTTGATTTTGTCTCAGGTCATGATCCCAGGCTCGTGGGATTGAGCCCCACATCGGATTTGGTATGAGCATGGATCCTGCTTGAGACTGACTCTCTCTCTCTCTCCCTCCCTCCCTCCCCTCCCTCTCCCCCTCTCCCCCTCTCCCCCTCTCCCCCTCCCCCTCTCTCCCCCTCCCCCTCTCCCTCCCTCTCCACCCTCCCTCCTCTGTGTGCATGCACACGTTCTCTCTCTTAAAATTAAAAAAAAAAAATGTCTATAACTTCTTTCATTCCACGATAGCCACCATGAATATATTTTTACTTTTTTATTATTTATTATTTATTTTTATTAATAATTAATTTTTAAATTTTTATTTTTGAGAGAGAGACAGAGACAGTGCAAGTAGGAGAGGAGCAGAGAGAGAGGGAGACACAATCCAAAGCAGGCTCCAGGTTCCAAGCTATAAGTTTACTGGACCTTGAGCCTGATGTGGGGCTCAAACTCATGAACCGCGAGATCATGACCTGAGCCGAAGTCGGATGCTTAACTGACTGAGCCACCCAGGAGCCCCTATTATTTATTATTTTTAAATTTATATTCAAATTAATTAGCATATAGTACAACAATGATTTCAGGAGTAGATTCCTTAATGCCCCTTACCCATTTAGCCCATCCCCCTCTCACAAACCCTCCAGTAATCCTCTGTTGTCTCCATATTTAAGAGTCTCTTATGTTTCGTCCCCCTTGCTGTTTTTATATTATTTTTGTTTTCCTTCCCTTACGTTCATCTGTTTTGCATCTTAAAATCCTCATGAGTGAAGTCATATGATACTTGTCTTTCTCTAATTTCGCTCAGCATAATACCCTCTAGTGCCATCCACATAGTTGCAAATGGCAAGATTTCATTCTTTTTGATTGCTGAGTGATACTCTGTTGTATATATATACCACATCTTCTTTATCCATTCATCCATTGATGGACATTTGTAGCCACCATGAATATTTTAGGTGTACTTCCTTCCAGTATATTTTTTGCCCAGTGCTCAGTTGTCCCCCAAGATTGTCCCTCGCAACTGTGTGACTCTGTTATTGGCATCTTCCTCAGGTTTAGCTCTGTTCAGCTCCTTGGGGATCTCCTGTTCCACATCTCAGGGGTCACCGGGAAGATGACCACAGAAACTGCCTCTGAAGATGATAATTTTGGAACTGCCCAGTCCAATAAGGTGCGTGCCTCGAGTTGGTTTTCCACCCGTAGTGATGGTAGGGATGTGCCTTGGTACTCATGCTCTGGAGGCTTCACCACCCTGCGTTCTCCCTTCTTTTCCACTGCTGTAGGCTATCATCACTGCCCTGGGGGTAGATCGGCGGAACCGGGTGTTGGCAGGGCTCTACATGGGCCGCTCAGACACCCAGCTGGTTGTGCGGCAGGCGTCCCTGCACGTCTGGAAGATTGTGGTCTCTAATACCCCCCGCACCTTGCGCGAGATCCTGCCTACTCTCTTTGGGCTGCTGCTGGGTTTCCTAGCCAGCACCTGTGCAGATAAGAGAACCGTAAGTTTACTGGACCTTGCTTCTGACCCAGCATCAGAGGCTAGGGTGCCTAGAGCCCCCTATCTAAGAGAACATTTATTTCTTAGTCATTTAACAGTTACTCTTAAAGATAAAACAGCCAGTTATTTTGCCTTCAAGATGGATTTATTCAGGCAATAGCAAAGAATTGCAGTTTGCAGCATCTGATAAGTAAGCCATGGCAAAACTATAGTCAAGTCCACTGAACAAAAGAGTGGAACACCCTATAAAAGAGGGAAGGGAGGGTGCCGGGAGGGCTGTTATAAACAAAAAGACTCTTGGAGTAAACTGGGAGTTTGAAGTGTAGTGGCTATTCATTGGCTCAGTTGTGACTGTCTCTCATTGGCTGGGCTGTTGGCCGGTGGAGGAGGAAAATCTTCCTTCATCCTGCTGGGCTAGTAAAGTATATGCTTTTTCCTGTTCGGTCTGTAACATTCATCTTTTCCTTTTGGGTCTGTAGTTGATGAAGAGTGGTAGGGTGTGGGAGTGCCCTTTTCTGGCCTCCTGACTCCATTCTAAAGGAGGTTTCCTTTTATTAATGTTCACATAACAAATATTTATTAAGCACCACTATGTGCTAAGCAGGGGCCTAAAATCTGGAGATGTAATGGAGAAGAAGAGCAGCCTTGTTCTTTTCCTCATGAGCTACACTGTGGTGGAGAAGATGGACGTTAATCAAATAATCAGACAGATGTAAATACAGCTATAGCAAATGCTGCGTGGTGCTGCAAATATGTGTAACAGGGCCTTTGACCAGTGGGGGAGGGGGGGTCAGGGAAAGCTTCTCAGAAGAAATGATGCTTGAAGATAAAAGATGAGTAAGTACCCACCAGGTGAGGTAGTGATGAAAGCCAATTCCAGACCAGGGGAATAGTGCTTTAGATACAAGGGCAGGATGTGCAAAAGCCAACAGAAGCTGGGCGGGGGCTGCTGGGTCTGGAATGAGAAACAGGGGTGAGCATGTGAGATGAGGCTGACCTGGGCTAGGGCAGGGGCTGGGTCAGGCATGTTCTCTGGTTGGGAGGAGGGGCCCAGCCTGGGCTCATGTTTGCTTCTGGCAGTCCCCTTTGACCCACTCCCAACCCCCATCTCTGGCAAGCAAACTGCATATTTGGCTAAAGAAGGGTTTGTGTGAGGCCTCAGGGGAGATCGGTTTGTTTTTTTTTTTTTTCCCTTAAAAACATTTGTGCCCTGTTCAGCTCCCCTTGGACAAGAGCACAAGGTAAGGTGACTTCTAGGCTGTAGTTATCAATTTAGGGAAATTGACTCTTGACCAGGCAGCATCTGATAAGTTTCCTATTCATATAGAAGGTGCCAGCTCTTGCTTTAGGTTGTGTAGGTGTGTGTGACACAAAGAAATAATTGTATTTTTTAGTGTTTTGCAAGCACCCTGGTGGTTCTTCATGGCTAACGGCATCTGGGGAAGTTAAGTCCAGGGCCTTCAACCTGGAGTTGTCTTCCAGGTGCCCTGGGGTTTGTAGGGCATTGATGTCCTGGCTTGATCTCTGCTGACAGATTGCAGCAAGGACATTGGGCGATCTCGTCCGGAAGTTAGGGGAGAAAATCCTGCCAGAAATCATCCCCATCCTTGAGGAAGGCCTGAGGTCTCAGAAGAGCGACGAGAGGCAGGGTGTGTGCATCGGACTGAGCGAGATCATGAAGTCCACCAGCCGAGACGCTGTGAGTGTCTTCTTAGGGCCTCGCGGGTGACCTGACTCAGAGGCCTGGGGGCAGGTTCCAGGAAAAGCCGTATCACTAGGGACTCCTGAATGGCCCATAGAAATTGGTGATGATCTTTTTCTCACCACTACTGAGGCTTCTCCAGTTTAATCCCTTTTGTGTCACTACTGCACTACAGTTAAAATGTGCAGTGTCCTTGGCAGGGAAGGGAGGCCGTGCGCATGTGCGTGTGCTGGTGCTGTAGGAGCGGGAGGGCTGCACACGTTCTTACAGGGAGCAGAGCAGATGAGTGTTACGCTCCCAGTGGGTGGAAGTGTGTTGTTTCCGACAATGTTACCGTCCCATAGCAGACACTTTCAGGGGGCTGGCGATCTTTGCACTCACTTTCCTTTCTGAGGGTGATCCTCAAAACACGCCTGGGAAACAGATTGAGCAGGCATAGGGCTCTCAGTTGGCATAAAAGTTATGAAGTGGCTGGCTAGTCAGAAATGTTAAGCATGTGGCCATTGCTTATTCTCTGATCTACTGGCACCTTCTGCTGAGTGTATCAGTAGAAGTATTATATTCACTGGGGGTTTACGTTTGCATTTGGCAAAGAATGTAAATAAATTCTGTCACCAACTAGAGTTGTGATTCATTGAATAGTTACTGAGTCCTCTCAAAGGCTGAGACCTTGCCGGCGGTGAGGCCGATACATAATCAGTCCCCCGATTCTGTTTGTAGTGCGCTCTGCTTCGGGGGGACCGTTTCCAGAGGGAGCAGAGCTATCCTTGGCCCCACAGTAGCCCCAGAGATGCCACAGAGAAGCAATTTTTTGAGTTGAGTCTTGAAGGACTTGGGAGTTTTCCAAGAGGATGAGCCAAAGAAAGAATCAGGGGAGAGGGGGCCATGCCATGCAGGGCCTCACTGTGGGAAGGAGCTCTCGTGGGAGATGGAGAGTATCTGGAGAACTCACTTACAATCTGACTCCTCAGGTGGAGACTGCAAATCCTCTCTACGTTCATATGCTTGCTCATTTTCAGTGAGAATCACTAAGTTAAGAGTCAAGCCAGGGGATGCTGGTGGCCTGGCTAGGCCAGAGGTCCTCGTCCATCTCCCCTTGCTTGCTTCCACTCCTTCCTTGCCTCTGCTGCATCAGGTACAGTGCACGGATTCTGTTGCAGGTGCTGTATTTCTCTGAGTCCCTTGTACCCACGGCGAGGAAGGCTTTGTGTGACCCTCTGGAGGAGGTCAGAGAAGCGGCGGCCAAGACCTTCGAGCAGCTGCACTCCACCATCGGCCACCAGGCTCTGGAGGACATTCTCCCATTTTTACTGAAGCAGCTGGTGAGTGGATCTGCCACACACCTACCAGTTTGGCTTTTACTGTCTCTGTAGAAGCAAAATGCAGGGGGGCTCACTCTGCCAAGGCAGCTGCAGTGTGGGCCCCCCAAGGGAGTGGGTGCAGCAGGCTCAGATTTGGCTCTGTGCTTCTCCTTCGATAGTCAGTAAATGTGGGTGTGGTAGGAGGAAGGGAGGAAAGTGGTGAAGGAAGTTGGCGGTGGCTGGTCTAGACAGCAGAGGTGGGGACAGGAGCCAGCTCCTCAGCATTGCCCTCCGTGCTCCTGTGCAGGATGATGAGGAAGTGTCAGAATTTGCCTTGGATGGTCTGAAGCAAGTTATGGCCATCAAGAGTCGTGTGGTGCTTCCCTACCTCGTGCCCAAGGTAATCCCACCCTGCAGCAAACACCCCCTGGCCGCGGCTACATGATTATTTCCAGGCCTGTTATGGAGACCTTTTGGACTCAGATGTTGGGGAAGGCTGGTGGTGGGTTCAGGGGGCCCTGGAGCAGACACTTAGCCCTCAACAGTGGCCATGGGATCTCCTAGAGTCTAGCACGGTGGCCAGCATGGAGCGGCATTCATTGAGCTGACCTTGTTCATCATTCTACAGCTGACGACTCCGCCTGTCAACACCCGGGTGCTGGCTTTCCTTTCGTCTGTGGCTGGCGACGCCTTGACCCGTCACCTTGGAGTGATCCTCCCGGCAGTCATGTTGGCCCTGAAGGAGAAACTTGGGACTCCGGATGAGCAGCTGGTGAGTGTCACGATTACTCCTGGCAGCTTTCTGTCAGCTGTCCTGGCCTGCCCCTGGGGAGCTGTGCTCAGTCTGGGTGTCCCCTGTGGTTTCAGGAGATGGCCAACTGTCAGGCTGTGATCCTCTCAGTAGAGGATGACACTGGGCACCGGATCATCATCGAGGATCTGCTGGAAGCCACCCGAAGCCCTGAGGTGGGCATGAGGCAGGCTGCCGCCATCATCCTCAACATTTACTGTTCACGCTCGAAGGCTGACTACACCAGCCACTTGCGGAGCCTGGTGTCCGGCCTGATCCGCCTCTTCAACGACTCCAGCCCAGTGGTTCTGGAGGAGAGCTGGGATGCCCTGAATGCCATCACCAAGGTGAGGGGACTGCTGACTGTAGCAGATTTTGATTATAGACCATGCCAGATGCTTGGAAGATTAGACTCTTAAAATAGGCCATGATGTACCTGTCAGCCAACTTCAGCATTTATCAATCCATGGCAAGTCTTTCTTATACTCCCCCCACACTCTTCCCCCTGAGGTATTACTTTGAAGCCATCTTGGGAGGGCTGTACTTAGAACCCTGACATCCTCTCTGCTTTTTCCTGGCCTTCCACAGAAGCTCGATGCTGGCAACCAGCTGGCACTAATTGAAGAACTGCACAAAGAAATCCGGCTCATAGGGAATGAGAGCAAAGGCGAGCATGTGCCAGGGTTCTGCCTCCCAAAGAAGGTAAGCCAGGGCCTCGTGAGGGTGCTGTGGGCATATGGCCTTCCTCTACCTCCACCCGCAGTCCCGGGTCTGTGGTAGAGCAGCCGACTTAGGGCCTTCACGGAAGCGTGTTTCTTTCCCACGGTGGCCATATGGGGATAGGGTCTGTGCTGCCTTCAGTTTAAGTTGTGGAGGCCATCACGGCCAGAGCAAGTGAGTCACAGAGGAGACAGCAGGTGTACCTATGTGTGCTAGGCCCACCAGAGCTGTTACCTTCTCATCACTGTCCTGTCAAGACTGTTCCTCAGCCGGCACCCTCTCAGGCTGTTACCCTGGCACCAGAAGCAGTCTCTGTCAGGGAATCACAGAGAGGATGGCTGACAGGGGTGCGTGCTTTGGATAGGAGACCCCTGGACCCAGTGCCTTTGAGATTTGACTGTCATGTGTGGTTCTCTCGTCAGGGAGTAACCTCCATCCTTCCAGTGTTGCGGGAGGGCGTCCTGACTGGCAGCCCGGAACAGAAAGAGGAAGCGGCCAAAGCTTTAGGTTTGGTGATCCGCCTGACCTCAGCTGACGCCCTGAGGCCTTCCGTGGTCAGCATCACTGGGCCTCTGATCCGCATCCTGGGGGACCGGTTCAGCTGGAACGTAAAGGCAGCCCTGCTCGAGACACTCAGCCTCTTGCTGGCCAAGGTGAGCCACTGACACATTCACCTCTTGGTCCATTTGGGTCTTCAAGAACTGATCTGTCTGCCGGTTGGTGTCATGTGGCAGCACAGTGAGCTTATTATGGAGAAACAGCATGGCAGAGGGAGTCGAGATGCTAGACGCTAGACTCACACTACGCCAGAATGACCTTGGGAAAGTATGGTAACCTCTGAGCTTGTGCCCTCACCTGTGATTTGGAAGTGCTGCTGCTGCCTGCCAATGAAGAGCTATGGGGCCTAGAGAAGGTGGTGTCAGGTGGTGCCTGACGCATCCTGAGCGTAACGGAGCCCTTCCTCCCAGAATTTGTCCCATAGGCCATGAGTCGATGTCATCCGTGGCCAGATGGTTCCTACCTCCCGTTTACCAGCTTTACTCCATGGTGTGCCTCCCAGCAGCCTGCAGCCCCTGACCCCAGTATTTTCACACTTCCAAACAGCTGCTTTGGTTTTTCCCATTTAGGAAGAAGTAAATGTTCATTCTTGGGAGGGGTGACTTTCTGAGGTCATTTGTTTCATAGGATTGTTCTCTGAGCAGTGTCAGTGCTCAGCTTGCATATCTATTGCTCAGAAGATGATACCTGCCCTTATACACCTGGTCCGTTGCCCTGTCTTGGCATTGGAACAGGTCTTCGGTGGGGCTGACAGCCGTCACCTGCGCTGCTCTTTCATGTATTTGGAGATAGAGGTTTCAAGTCGCTTGTCCGTGTGGACTGGTCTCCACTTAAGCCAACCAGTGGCTCCCTTGGAGGTGGTGGTGATACCGGGGCTGAGCAGGACCTGTCCGTGCTGGCTGTCCTCTTTGTGGGAGTATCTACTCCTAGCCTGTGTGCGAGAGCTCATGGTGGTTTCTGATTGATTTCGCATCTGTCGCACACTGTGGCCTTGGACTCCACCACACCCGTAGTTTCTTATGTGGGTTTCTCAAACAGGTCGGGATTGCCCTGAAGCCATTCCTGCCCCAGCTGCAGACCACTTTTACCAAAGCCCTGCAGGACTCCAACCGGGGGGTACGCCTGAAGGCTGCCGATGCTCTGGGGAAGCTCATCTCCATCCACATCAAGGTGGACCCCCTCTTCACAGAGCTATTGAATGGAATCCGTGTCATGGAAGACCCAGGTGTCAGGTGAGGTGCTGCTGGGGCAGTGCTGTGGCTGTGAGGAGGCCAGGCGGATGCTGAAGCCTCCTGGGGCCGGGCCTGTGTGGGCGGGAGCAGTGGTGAAGAAGAGCGAGGGGTTTAAGTTGGATGTGTTGGTTCTGTAGGGACACCATGCTGCAGGCCCTGAGGTTTGTGATTCAGGGAGCAGGGGCCAAAGTGGACGTGGTCATCCGGAAAAACATTGTCTCGCTCCTGCTGAGCATGCTGGGACACGACGAGGTATGGCTGCAGGTGGATGGCAGGGCTGGTGGGCTCTACTGGTTCCCCTTCTCTTTGCTTTGGTCGACGTGTCTGTTTTGTGTTAGAAGAACTGCTGCCTGCTCAGTGGTAATAATCATTCCTGATGCTCCTATCACTCTTTATGGTTTAACAGGCATTTGGTTGTGAGGGAGACAGGGCGGGTAGTGTTGGTATTGGTTGTTCTGTTTCACAGATAAGGAAGGTAAGGTTTTCACAATAAGGAAAGTAAGGAGCTCTTGTGAACTTACTGTGCAATCTTAAACGAGCCACTTTCCCTCTCTGCCTTTCCTTTCCCTGTGTGTAAAATGAAGACATTCGTTTATTGGTTCAGGAAACATTTGCTGAGACAAAGGGTCTATCGCAGAGGTGAAGCAAGCATGGTCACAGCCCTTAAGAAATTTGGCATCTGGGAGGGTGCCTGGGTGGCTCAGTTGGTTAAACATCCAACTCTTTATTTGGCTCAGGTCATGATCTCACGGTTTGTGAGTTCAAGTCCTGCGTCGGGCTCTGCTCTGACAGTTTGTAGCCTGCTTGGGATGATCTCTCTCTCTGCCTCTCTCCTGCCTTTTCTCTCTCTCTCTCTCTCTCTCTCTCTCTCTCTTTCTCTCTTTCTCTCTTTCTCTCTCTCTCACCTTAAAAAAATAAAATAAAAAGGAAATTTGGCATCTGGTGTCTGGGACACCAGGTCGGAGGTCTTAGCACTGTTGGAGAGGGTGAGACTTGCCTGGGGCCATGCCCTAGCAAGGTGGAGTCAGCCACAGTCTGAGCTCTGGGACCCCCGGTGCTGTCTCCGTTCCAGTACGGCCCCTCCTTCCCCAGACTGGAAGCGTGTGTTAAGTACTCGTTGGCTGCCCAGCAACTGAGTCTAGATAAGAATTTTCTCTTTCTCCTCTGACAGCCCTCTGTTGTGGGGTTAATCTCTGGACTGAGCCTGTGGGTTCACATGGTTTGCACTTGTAGCGCACTCAGTGGGGCCAGCCCTTGTTGCTGCTGGGTTTACCATGGCTGTGGAAGTCTGGCCTCATTCCAACTGCTGCTCCCTGACTAGAGCCCCCGCCTTCTCTGTCAGGGTTTTTACAGGGCCATGCCCAGTGCAAGCAAAAGTTAGTATTTAGGCCAATTTGCATTTCACCACAGTGGAACTTAAAATAGATCCTGTTGGAGAGAGTGGGCGTCAGAGAGAGCCAGCTTTAGCCTTGCTTGGCACCTGGGCTTCTGCCTGGAGCTCAGAGGTGCAAACTGTGGTCAGACCGTCTTCCCCCCCAACTCAGAGCTTCCCCTGGATCAATGGTGGCCAACCAGGGTGCCAGCCTGGCATTAGCCACTCAGCAGGTCGTTAGTCCTTGGTTGGTGGGTTGGTTTGTGGTCTGTGTGCACATCAGATTGGCACTTATTAATAATATAGTATGTATCTTAAAAATCCACTCCCTTGCTATCCCGTGATTAGTTGGCTAGGGAGGAGCAGCAGGGAGCAGGTTGTGTATCTGGCTTTGATTTTGACAGAAAATGCTCAGCTTTTGCTTGTCCTCCTTAGGTTGATTAGTGGCTTCATTCTGACTTCCTAGGACAAACCTGAATAAGGGAGGTGGTGCTAGGGCACTGACACAGTAGAGAGATTCCAGGGTGTCGCTCTGGACGCAAGATGACACACAAGGTTGGCAGGGGAGCGGGGCTGGAAGGAAAGGAGCTCAGAGCGGTTCTCTAGCTGACGTCCAGTGATGTGGGCAGGGGCCACCCCTCGCTGCCTCCCAGAGCTGTTGATAGTAATTGAGATAATACGCGGAAAATGTTCTGACTTTCTAAGAAGAGAGGTGTACGTAAATACGGGTATTATTGCCATTGTGATGATGATTACCATATGCACGCACACTGGAGTTTTCTATAATTGAGAGAAGTGCTGGGTGTGTGGTTGTTCGCTCCACGCCCAGTGGCGGCTGCCATGAATGGCAGTCCCGCTCTGGCAGCAGGAGCGCATGTGCCTGGAGTGGGGACAGGAGTCTGGAGTCGCCTCGTTCTGCCTTCTCCCCTGCCCTCCATCCTGGGCAGTTGCTGGCCCCACTGACCTTGCAGCTGGTGGTGCAGCTCACGCCGCCTTTTGCTCCCTTCTGTGCTCTGTCAGGACAACACTCGCATCTCCTCGGCCGGCTGCCTGGGCGAGCTGTGTGCCTTTCTGACTGAAGAGGAGCTCAGCGCTGTCCTTCAGCAGTGCTTGCTGGGTAGGTCTCCTGTGCACTGGGGACCCCCTGCAGGGCCTTGTCTCCCCTTTCCCTCGGGGGGGTCTTCTGGCAGCTAGTCTCTCCTTGGGGAATCCAGCTCTTAAAACAAAATGGAGTTTCCAGTGGTCCTATAGTCCCTTACGTCTCTGCTCGGGGAACGTGGCTGCGAGTCTGAAGCAGCTTGAGAGAGACCTCTTCATAACGTGCCACATTGGGCAGGGCGGTCCGTGTGCAGTGGACTGGGATTTCCATTGGGCTTAGGTTGGGTGGGCCTGGGGGCTGCATGGCTGGTAGGGGCATAGTGTAAAGTGCAGGTTGACCCAGTTGTGTCCTTCCACTCAGCGGATGTGTCTGGCATTGACTGGATGGTTCGGCATGGACGGAGCCTGGCACTGTCTGTGGCTGTGAACGTGGCTCCCAACAGACTCTGTGCGGGCAGGTATAGCAGTGAAGTTCAGGACATGATCCTCAGCAATGCCATGGCAGACAGGGTAAGGCTTTGGGGCAGCCACACCCCTCTCCCCCTCCCTAGCCCAAATTCCACAGCTGTATCCTTGCTGACACTGCACAAGGGGCGGGGGAGGGGCTCTACTGCAGACTGGGTGGTGAGAGGCCTGGGTTCAAATTTTGCCTTTGCCAATAACTTTCTGTGGCCTTGGACCACTACTTGGTCTCCCTGGGCCTCAGTTCTGTCATCTGTAAACAATGAGGAGTTTAAGTAGGAGTGTCTAGAGGTCCCTTCCATGTCAGAAGCTCTCTGAACCCTGTTCGTGGGAAGCAGTGCACATAGCCTTTGTTTGCTTCATAGCCAGGAAGCAAAGGAAGCTGTCTGCAAGAAAGCTGTCAAAGAGTCTTGGATGTGAAGTTGTGTGTGTGTGTGTGTGTGTGTGTGTGTGTGTGTGTGTGTGTATAGCAGGGGTGCTTATATGAGGGGCCAGTGTCCTGGAGGTTCCTGGGGATGAGACAGAGCCTGGCCCTGCTGCTCCGAGGAAGGGGCAGGGTGCTGTGCCATCCAGCTCTTTCCTGTCCCCACAGATTCCCATCGCAGTGAGCGGGATCCGGGGCATGGGGTTCCTGATGAAGCATCACATCGAGACAGGGGAAGGACAGTTGCCAGCCAAACTCTCTAGCCTGTTCATTAAGGTGAGTAGGGGCAGCCTGGCTTGTGAGAAGGACCCATGTCCAAAGAACACTGGAAGTGTGCTGTCTGACTGTTCTGACTGTTCTGTCTGACTGTGCTGTTCTGGGAGTTCTCTGCAGAGAGCTCTGGGAGGTCTCTGAACCCTTGGGAGTGGAACACAAAGTGATTCTGTGTGCTTTTTTCTTCCGGAAGAGGGCCTGACTTGTCAGATTCTCAAGTAGACCTGTAACCCCAAATCAAATTAAGAATCACTATTTTATTTTTTTTAACTTTTTTTTTTTGTTTTAATTTTATCCTTTCTCAAAAGTGTACTATAGTATCATATTGTGGTTTAGTTTGCATTTGTTTATGGCTAATGATGTAGAACAATTTTTTTTTTGAGTGCGAGGAGGGGAGGGGCAGAGCTGGGGAGAGAGAGAATCTTAAGCAGACTCAGTGCCTTGCATGGAGCCTGATTCGGGGCTTAATTTTGCAACTGTGAAATCATGACCTGAGCTAAAGTCAAGTCAGACACTCAACCCACTGAGCCACCCAGACGCCCTGATGTAGAACAATTTTTATGTGCTTATTAGCCATCCCCACGTTCACTTGGTAGAGTGTTTATTGATGTCTTTTGCTGTTTTTAAAATTGTGTTTTTTCTTTCCTAATACTGAAGTTTTGAGAGCTGTTTATATATTTTGCACATAAGACTTTAAGAACCACTATCTTAGGTATTCCTTCCAGGCATCTGGATTTAGTAAAATTTGGGACAGACCTGGGTTCACATCCTTTTTTTTTTTTTTTTTTTTTTTAATGTTTATTTTTGAGAGTGAAGAGAGAGTATGAGTGGGGGAGGGGCAGAGAGAGAGGGAAACACAAGATGTGAAGCAGGTTCCAGGCTCTGAGCTGTCAGCACAGAGCCTGACACAGGGCCCGAATTCGTGGTGGGTTCAAATCTTAATAAGCCTTTTCTTCCCTGCCTCCTTTTAGCTGGCATGGCACTTATTATTGTTATTGTGGTGGCTGCAAGGTGTCAATTAGGAAAGCCTGGGAGCTGGACACTGGGGCCCCTGCTGCCTGTGTAATAAAGCAAGCTTTTCAGAAATTGTGCACACAAATCAGAGTGAGAATCTGCATTTTTAGAGGTGTGGCTAAGTCTGAGACTCTGCCTTTGTAACCAGTTCCTGGGCGGTATCAGTGCTGCTGGTGTGTGGACCTCAATTTGAATAGTGAGATTCCAGAGGGGGATTGCCCCAACCTGCAGACGCCCTGCAGCCCTGCTGAGAGTTCTCAGGGCCCCTGTTAGATTGAGCCCATGTAACAGCATCACCTTGCATGCAGCTGTTCATCAGTGTTTGTTTACTGAAGATCCTCTGTGTACCTCGCTGGGCTAGACCCTCAAGGCATAGAGGTGCATGGAGCAGACAAGATCTGTAGAGTTGGAGGTACACAAAAAGCCTATGGGGATGAGGAGGGCCCTAATTTAGAGAGGGTTGTTATGGGAGACCTCTATGGGCTGACACTTGAGCTGAGGCCTGTAGGAGGAGAAGGAGCCAACCATGTGAGGACCCCCGGGCAGGCATATCCCAGGTTGTGGGACCAGTCAGGGCGGAGGCCCGAAGGCGGGAAGGAGCTTGGTGTCCCCGAGGAAGTGATAGCCCTGCGTGGACCAAGAGTAGTGAGAAAAAGGGAGAGAATAGCATGAGATGAGGTGGGAGAAGGAGATGGGCTGAGTCAGAACCTGTCACTGCTCCCCCCCGCCCCTACCAAGATGGGAAAGGAAGCCATTGGAAGCGAGCAGTGGGGTCAGTTTCTGGATGAAGAGGGAATGTCAGGGCAGAAATTTGGGCTTCCTTGAAAAACAGACTGGATGTGCCTAACTAAAAGCTTATGGTCTTCTTAGTGTCTGCAGAACCCATCCAGTGACATCAGGCTGGTGGCCGAGAAGATGATCTGGTGGGCCAACAAGGACCCGCTGCCTCCCCTGGACCCCCAGGCCATCAAACCCATCCTAAAGGCTCTTCTCGACAACACCAAGGATAAAAACACTGTCGTGAGAGCCTACAGTGACCAGGCGATCGTCAACCTCCTCAAGATGAGGCAGGGCGAAGAGGTGTTTCAGGTGGGAGCCTGGGACTGGGGTGTCCCTCCAGGGCCTGCTGTGGGTGCTCGGCACACGGCTCTACTGCGTGGTAGTCTTTAAGCATCATACTCCACCACCTCATATGCTGAGTGTTGAGAGGCAGATTGTGGTCAGGTGACTGGTCTAGTGCCTGAAAACATTCCTCTGTTCCTGTGGTGTTCAGGCTTCTTTCGGCAACAGAGCCCTGTTTTGGAGAAATCCAAATAAAGTCTCACTTGGCATCTGAACGTGTGGAACGGATCCCAGGAGGGAGCCCTGTTCATGCACTCCTCTCCCCACCGTATTTAGAGCACTGAAAGCCCTTCCACTCCCCGCCTCAGCACATGAAAAGCATGAGGTGTGGTTTTCTTGGCTTCCCAGGGATCCATCGGACTCCCTTATTTTGCCGGAGTCCACAGCAGTGCTAGTTCTGAGGTTAATGTTCATTTTTGCCTTGGCTTGGAGAAACCTGAAGCTGTATTTTCTGATTACGTCTCCTCATTTCCATCTTCCCCACAGGCCCTCTCCAAGATCCTGGACGTGGCCAGTTTGGAGGTGCTGAATGAGTGCAACCGAAGGTCCCTGAAGAAGCTGGCCAGCCAGGCCGACTCCACAGAGCAGGTGGACGACACCATCCTGACCTGATAGGCCCAGGCCCCGCCCCCCGGGCTCCACCTCTTTGTTCAATGTTTTCATTTTTGAAAATACGTTTGTTCCGATGGGGAGCTTAGGAGATGACGTTCCCAGAAAGTATTTTAATATTTCAACAGACCACAGCCAAAGCCTTAAATCAAACCCACACACAACTGAAAATTGCCTCCTCCATCTCTCACCCTTTTCTTTGGAGAAGAGACAAAAGCACATGTGTGAGCCTCACCAAGTGGTAGCCAAGAGCTGATCATCCGGCTGAGCGTGGCTGGGTCTGGAACAGGTGGGGTCAGACTTCTGGATCCTCTTCTCCTGTGCTTGAGTTCTGCTTCGGGAGCCAGTGCTACTCGCCTTTGCCTAGATCCTGAGTGGGGCACTGAACCGTGGAGGTCGGCCTGGTGTGCCGTGTCTTGCCGTGGCTTTGCCATGTTGTGTGGCCTGATTGGATCTGACCCCTGTCAGGTGAACATGACATACTCGCAATGCCCTGGCAATTCACAAGTCGGGGAGGGGTATTGGTTTAAATGCAGGTTGTTTGAAGGAGGAATGTTTTAATAAAGGCTTTGATTTAATCTCGATACAAGCAGATTTATAAAAATCTCCATCCATTAAACATGAAGCTTTGTGCATCAGGAATAAGGTGAGCACCGGCAGCATTCTGACTCTTGGGCATCTCTCCTGCTCTTGGAAGTCTCGTAGAGGTTTATGCACTTCTCTGTCCTGAGGTTGGGTCCCGTGATTTCACTGAGCATAGAGAAGGCAGGGGTTGAATTGGCCACTTGCCTGTTCTGTCCTGACTCAGGAAGGTGGGGGAGCTTCTGGTAGTCAAGTGTTAAAGAGAAGTCCATCCCTTCTGCGGAGTAAGAAAGAACCACATTGCTGTAGTTAGAGGACTTGCCGAAGGAAAGAAAAGTTGCAGTTCAGCATCTGTCTCCTTTATGAATGACTTCCTTCCTCCTGGTTCTTAGAAGGCTCGTGATCCACATGTCCTGTCTGACGGAGCACGCCCTTCTGGGCCCAGTGACGCAAGTTTTTCTGGGCTGTGTCCCTGGTCACAGTATGGAATAAACCTCTACCGACATTACTGGTCAGAGCTGTAAAAGAAAGGAAGATTAAATGTGGTAGCGAGCTCATTTTGTAAAAAGTCTAAAGTGTTCTATCAAAAAAAGCAAGGCTTGGCTTATTAATGCAGCAAAGGTAGAAAGTAGCCCTGTGACTCAGCACTTCTGATAAATAAGACAAGGTGACCTCTGAGATACTTCTGATGAAATCCTTGCTTTCTATGCCTGAGCCTTATATGTCATAGGACTTCCTATTTTCTTGTAGCAGGCATGGTCTCAGCTGGCTCAATGTAATTGTAGACTCCCAGGGCGGCAGGGGACCTTGAGAGGTCAGCTGAGTCAGTCCCGATAGCCAAAGCAGCCAATGGGTGCAGCTTTTGGTAGCCATGGGAACTGTTCCCTGCTTCTGGGATTCAGATGGTCAGCAGTGTCCTCTCAGTTCCCTGGGGCGTATGTCCAGCAAGCTGTGTGCACATGTGGTCACCTCTGCCAGTTAGCTCTGGCGAGGCAGATGAAGTTTCTGTGTGAGGGGGGTGTGGCTGGAAAAGCTCTGGTAAGCCCCTGAGGGATAGTCTTCAGTGTTTCCTCCAGGATCTCAGAATAGATGCTTATGTCCATCTCAGGCGTTCAGCCCCCAGTATGAAACTGGGAGGGAAATCTGATGTACTTAGAGGTGGAAGACACTCAGTAAGCAAAATCCAAAGGAAAAACACCAGGTTCTGTTCCAGAAACTGGAGGAGGATGAGATCTCTCTGTTCAGGATGGATGGATGGAGGTTGATTCACAGACAGAGATGACTCAAAGGCTCCCGGAGCATGTTGAATTGCATTCCCTGAGTCTGCAGGGAGGGCGTGGGTTCCTGGGAAATGAGCCTCGAAGGGCTGTCACAGACAGGACAGTGGAGCAGGCACAGAGGACCCTCTCGACCCGGAGGGAGGCTTAGCAATCCTAGAAACAGCAGCCCTGCACATCCCGAAGGAAGTGGAGGTTGGCAGCAGCGAAGCAAAACTATTTGACCTGGTGGTTGGTAGAGCCATTTCACCTTGGGCAAGCCGTCGGACTTCTCTGGGCCAGTTTTCTCATCTATAAAATGAGGTATTTGGTATAGAATCTCTAAGAATCTCTTGTTCTCAATGTTATAATAGTGATTATAACTGATGACATTTGGCATTTTTTCATTTAATCTCCTCAACCCATGAAGTAGGTTCTCTTGTGGTTACTGTTTTCCAGAGGAAGGAATTTAGGGAAAGAAGTCATTCCCCTGGGATCATATGGCTAATAAATGGCAGTTTGTCCCCAGAGCGGATATTCTTGGCTTCTCTCTTCTGTGATGGTTAGTTAGGTACAAGCATTTTCTCTTCTTTGTAGCAGGGCCTTCAGCCCCTTCACGTCTTGGCCCACACGGCCAACAGTGGCTGAGTGGCTCTGGGTGATTGGCCCAGGACTCTACCTGGATGCCCTGCCGGCTGGTCAGTACCTCACCCCATTCACAGGACACTTGCTTTAGGAAAGACAGCTATTTTCTAAGACTTTCAGTGATCTCGAAGGAGGAGACTCTGATATTTCTCTTCACGTGTCTGAAAGACATGCCCTGAGCTAACCCAGGGAAAACTAAACCGAACCTCTCACCCCTTCACCTGATTCCAGGCACCTCTGGAATCATGGGCATCGAGATTAGTTTAAAATGTGGGGAGAGAATGACATGCTTTACAGACCTAGGCACCAAATGTACAGGTAAGTTCTGGCTCACTGCTGTGATGCCAGCTCGGGAGAGGGGCAAGGGACCTGCAGGATTGATTCTTCTGTTTGCAGGGATTTGAAGACCCCGTTTTGCCGAGCACAGATTCTGAAACAAGATTGGTGGTTAGGAATGTTTCTCTAAGTATGGTTGTGTGTGGACATGTGGTAAATTGCTTCAAGCCTTTCTGAATGAGAACAATAGGGAGAAACAGGAAGAGCCTCAAAAAACATCTAGGTTCTAAAATGTTTTCAAGGAAATGCAGGCAGTGCTTTCGTGCTGTATGGTGTTCTCTTGTGGAGCTGTGTGAACTCATCAAGGCAGGTTTGACCCTTCACTTAATGTTAAGTTGGGTGGCCCAGAGCACGTTGCTTTACCTGAACCCACATGTCCTCATCTGTACAGTGACAAGGACAGTCACAGGCTTGTCTGCAGTGAGCGAGATAGCATGCTCCATGAGGCCAGGCACACGGGAGGTACTTGCTTGGTGGGTGAGAGAGAAATGGGGGATGTCAATGGGAAAGGACTGAGCCATAGGCACTCTTACCCCAGTGGCGTGTCACAAGTCCTGAGCTCTTGTTCAGGAGTCCCTGCTGGGGCTGGAATCGGCAGATGCTGTGTTAACTTTGTGAGCCCGAAGTTTTAAAGAGCTTATGAACTTAAAAATCAGATTCTTTTTGAGAAGCGATGACCGCTGTGTTTGGATGAGTAAGATGCCGAGTGAGGAGCGTGTCTGTACGGGGACGGGGTCTCCAGGGTGCCGGGGCAAGATAGCCCTCTACTGTCGTCGTTAGAGCGGTGCGTGGGAGGCCAGAAGGGACTGGTCCTTGTTTTATGAGGAGGAAAGTGGAGGTACATATGGCCAGTTGGCTGCAGAACTGGGAAAAACCTATGTTTCTTGATAGTTGGGTCACCAGGCCCCAGGGCCATCAGCAAAAGAAACTAGGCAAGTTGTTGGCATGTAATTCTGTGGAGTGACTGGGTTTTACTCTTCATAAGAGATGGAGCCCAGTTATTTCATTGGGTGTTTCCCAGCTGCCCCTCATTGTATTAGGAGGGTTCCCTGCAGCCTGTCTGGTGGAAGGATAGTCTTGGTGTTAATGAAGCTCAGGAAACTGGAAAAACTGGTCCAAGGATTACTCCCTCTGTGGGATTTCTGTGTGACACTCCTGTGTGTGTCCACATGCAATACACCAGTCACCTTCTGATGCTCTTCTGAGACCCAGTTTCTCTGGTTGAGATGGCATAAGCTGGTCGTAAGCAGGATTCGAGCCTTCTTACCATTTGGACTCCCGTAAAGGGGGTGGGAAGCCGGGGTGTAGCAGTATCTGATCCAGCATTTCTCAAATATCTTGGCCCCAGGAACTCTTTACACTTTGAAAGTATACACCCCAAAGAGCTCTTGCGTATGTATCTCTTATTGATATTTACCACCATACACATCCAAACTGGTCAACTTTGTAAGTTGTACTCGTTTAAAAATAATAAACCCGTTACGTGTTACCATAAGTAACCATAACAAATATAACTAAGTTTTCCAAAACAAAAGCCATTTTAGTGAGGAGAGAAGCTTTGTTTTACATTCTTCACATCTCTTTAATGTCTGGATTTTCATGTCTGCTCCTGCATTCAAGCTATTGTGATGTCACATGTCACGTAGGCTCTCTGGAAACCTCCACTGGGTAAGAACGAGAGTGGAAAAAGCAAGTAAGATCTTGGTATTAAGAGAAAATGTTTTCACTGCAGATTCTTTGAAGGGGTCTCAGGGAGCCCCGGGGGTCCCCAGGCCACACTTCAAAAACCACCGATTGGGCGCCTGGGTGGCTCAGTCGGTTGAGCGTCTGACTTCAGCTCAGGTCATGATCTTACGGCCTGTGAATTCGAGCCCCGCTTCGGGCTCTGTGCTCACAGCTCACAGCCTGGAGCCTGCTTCGGATTCTGTGTCTCCCTCTCTCTTTGCCCCTCCCCTGCTCATGCTCTGTCTCTCTGTCAAAAACAAATAAACGTTAAAAATTAAAAAAAAAAAAAAAAAAAAACCCAACACTGATCTAGGGGGCATTAGGATGGCTCAGTTGGTTAAGTAACCAACTCCTGGTTTCGGATTAGGTCATGATGTTCTGCGTCCTCTGTCTCCACCTCTCTGCCCCTTCCCTGCTCATGTTCTCTCTCTCTCTCTCTCTCAAAAATAAACGTTAAATAAAAAAGAAAGAAAACCACTAATATAAACGATGAGGGGAGAGAAATCCTACTGGTGTTTGGTTGGGTGTGTTGGGGGTTGACCCTGTAGTGCTGGTGACAGACCCCAAAAATTGGTCCACACCCCACAGAAAGCAAACACAAGAGAGTTCAGCTACATTGTTTCTTTTGGTTTTTTTTAAAATATATTTTTGCATTTATTTATTCTTGATAGAGACAGAGCACAAGTGCGGGGCGGTGGGGGGCGGGGGGAGAGGAGGAGACACAGAATCCAAAGCAGGCCCCAGGCTCTGAGCTGTCAGCACAGAGCCCGACGCAGGGCTCAAACTCACAAACTGTGAGATCATGACCTAGGCCGAAGTCGGATGCCTAACCAACTGAGCCACCCAGGCGTCCCTAGCTACATTGTTTCTGATGTTCCTTCCAATTTGCCAGATCTCTGTGTGGCTTCACTTTAATGCCACAGACACCAGTGCCTGCCATATGCTAGGTCCCGGAGAACACCGGGATGGCCCCTGCAACCAAGGAACTTAATTAACGTTCACTTGGTCTTGGCCACTGCGAAGTCTCACAGTATGGTATCGAGCATGTAGGCAAGAAATCGAGGCTGATTTCCAGTTCCATCAAAATTCTCTTTATTCCTTCCCCCTGGGACCAGTGTGTTGGAAGTGTCCCGTCTTGGCTTCTTTAAAGCCCCTGGCGTTCAGTTCACCTGCCTGCTCTGAATTCTCACTTGCCACCTGCTTCTACCTATTTACACCATGGAACATGTCTGCCTCCCTCACTACCTGTGTCAGCAACTTTAGATTCCGTTGCTGACCAGCCAGGTCCCTCCAGACCTCTGCCCCACAGACCTTCATGTCTCGCGCTGCTCCCCGGGGTCACCGCTGGCTGCCACAAGGCCTCTGGCTCCACGTCCCCTCTTCCTTATCCTCCCAGCCTTCCCATTGGTGACACACTTCCTGCCTCTCCTGTAGTGCCTTTAGCCCACGTTTACCCCTTACTACTCAATCCTCACGCCTCACTGTCTGCCTATCCTCTGCTTCTGTGACCCTGAAAAACTTCACTCAACGCTGCTGTTCCCACCGCCACCAGCACTGCCACCACCACCACCGTCTTTTCATTCACTGCCCAACCTCTTGACCAAGGAGCACACCTGCCCACTCCATGGTGTCACTCTGTTCCCGTGAGCCTCTGTCTGCTGCTGTCCCCACTCTTCCTTTGTCTCCAGATACATATTTGTATTCCCTACCAAAATGTCACCTCCATGAAAGCAGGGGTTTTAAAGTTTATTGCTGTCGCTTCCCCTATGTCGGTGCCTGGTACAGGGAAGCTCTCAGACATGTACTGAAGGGGGGGAACAACTTGTCTTGCCCTATTGTATCGTAAGCTCCATGAGGATGGGCCTTGTTTGGCTCATGTTGTGTCCTCGGTGCCAGCACAGTGCCTGGCACCTAGTAGGCACGCAGGTGTTTTCTGAATTAGCACCTGACTCCAGTTGCCAGGTAAGTTCTGTGAGATTTTTTTTTTTTTTTTTTTTTTTTTGGTTGCAATGCTGCTTTGTCTGGTTGATGTTTGCATATTGTCCTTTGCATCTGTCCCTTCCTGCTGTTGCTGCACACCTGGGCTTCAGCAGTAACCTCCCTGAAATCTCAGCAGCAGAAATCCACCGTGCATGCTTGCACCAGACTACTGTGCAAAACAGGTGGCCTTGCAAAAACTCATCTGTAAACTGGCTATTCAGAACAGCGGAACCAAGTTTCTCATCGGTGCACACTGATGCTACCTCAGGTCCCCACAGTTTATATCCATGTTCATATATAGTTTCTTTTTCTCTCTGTCCCTTTCTACCTAACTCTACCTACCTACCTACCTACCTAGCTCCCTACCAGAACAAAGCTGGATTGTATGTAGTGGAGCATTTTGTGTCGTTTCGTTTTGTTTTGAGGGAGAGAGAGAGAGCAGCAGGAGGGGCAGACAGAGATGGAGAGAGAATCCCAAGCAGGCTCTGCACTGCCAGCACAGAGTGCGAAACGGGGCTCCACCTCATGACCTGAGCCAAAACCATGTCGGATGTTTAACTGACTGAGCCACCGAGGTGCCCCTGCTGAATTGTAGTTTAAATAAATGTAAAACGTTATTTGTAGAGGAAATAATGCTGTTTCATTTTGGGGACACCAGGCACATATCCTGGCCTCTAGGGAATTCTCTCTCAAAGCCAAAATTGATGATTCTCACAGGCGGTGACAGCGGCTGTCTAAATACACCTATCATTCAAGGCTTGTAAGTTCCAATTCCATCATGAAACCTTTATAATGAAATCTCTTCTCCATCATTCTAGCTAAAAGTGATAGCTCTGTTCCTCTGAAGTCTAGACTGCTTATTTGACAGCTGTTTTATCTATTGCATTGTCTTGTATTTTTAATTCCTTATGAGTATGTCTTACCTCTGATAAGACAGCTCCTGGAGAAAAAAGGCTCTATTCTATAACCTGTAGCATATAGTAAGTAGTAAGCATTCATTAGTTACTGATTAAATGAATTAATGCCTGTTCCTTTCCAGAAGACACGTGCAGGCAAGTCAGGAATCTGGTCTTCACAATGGCCAACTCTGCTCTACTTTTGAGTAAAAGTATCCTGTAGCCTGGTATCAAGAGGCTGCCTTGGAAATGTGTGCAACAGGTATCTACAATAGGAAACAGCTGAAAGTATGAATGAGCCAGTGCAAAATGACCGTGGCTAACGGTATCAGTTGCTGTTTATCGAATGCCTGTATGTACCAGGTAATCTACAAACCTCTCTAATCCTCACAACTATTCTGTGAGGAAACGGGCTCCGAGATGTGATGTGACTTATCCCAAATCTGAAAGCTTTTAAGGGACAGAGCCAGGATTTCAAAGTTAGCATTTGGGGGCACCTGGCTGGCTCAATTGGCAGAACATGCGACTCTTGATCTCAGGGTTGTGAGTTCAAGCCCCATGTTGGGTGTGGCACTTGAACCAAAGTCCCTCTGACTCCAGAGCAGGTTGAGAAGATGAGCTGGAGTGGCCTCCTGCCTCAGTGGCTGGTCAGGGTTGAGTGTGCTTGCCTGGTAGCTACACAGACACTTTCGTCTTCCCTTGTACTTCTTAGAACTGCTGAATCAAAGGGGATCCCACTAACCTCTCCTAGACCAAGAAAGATCACTTTTTAAAAATAATTTTTTAAAGTTTGAGAGGGAGAATCTCAAGCAGGCTCTGTGCTGACAGCAGGGCTTGAACCCATGAACCAAGATCATGACGTGAGCTGAAATCAAGAGACTGAGGCTCAACTGACTGAGCCACCCACGTGCCCCCAAGGACCCCTTTTAAATGGTCATATGAAGTAATTCCTCTCCCAGGTAGTACCTTCAGATTCCAAGCCCATGTTTTTCTGACATCACCACACTCGATTCTTAGCTCCGGGAAAGAACCCTCAAAACGAGTATGACGCTCCATGAGCTGTTCAAGGATCTTCCCTGCAACCTTGTTTACATAAAACATTACAAACAACATGAATGCCTATCAATAGCAGAGTGGTTAAAGTACAACCCTATGACAGCGTACCATACCACGCGGTTATTAAATGACAGAACGTCCAAGCATATTGTTAAAAAGGCAACGTACATACATGTATGTGTTTGCACAGGCACAGAAAATTCATTGAAAGACATTTATTAGTTCAACAAATAGTTCTTAAGCACTTTAAGGTGTCCAAGGAACTTATTAACAAGAGTTAACTGTGAGGAATGAGTCTGAAGGAAAAACTAACTTGTATTTTTGGGTAAGCTTCTGTACATTTTGTTTTTTAACCATGAGCATTACTTTTTATAAAGTCAACATGTAAGTGATAAAACAAGTGGGAATATTCAACAGATACTTGACGGAAGGGGACAGAGAGCTATAAGGAGCTTAGGGATCTCTGCAATTCTCTAAGCAGGATGGTAGTAGGAGCATCTCCCTTTTAGGGCAGGTGGGAACTTACTCTAAAACTGGAAAAAACTGGAGCTGATGATAAACCCAATCCCGCTTAATTCCTGGCAGCCCAGGTCTTCCTAACCACACGATTTTGAGATATGACTCTGTAGGCGGTGTGAAATCGAAGCCGAGGGAGCTGCCGCTTGGGGCTCCGGATGCAGCTCACAACGGCTCAGCGTCAAGTTGGACGGGGCTCTGATTCTGGAACTGCCCTCCCCATTTTACCAAGGAAGCAACGCAGGCTCCAAGGGATCACGGGGCTAGGATGGGATTCAAAGGCCACACTCCTCTCACGCTCCGCTCCGCGGGCGACTCGTGTCCTGCAAAACCGGGCAGCCACCGGGTGCCTGGGAATTCAGTCCGCAGGCCAGAGACCAGCACCTCAACGGCGGCGTCCGTGCGGAAGGGGGCGGAGTGTCCGGGTCCTGGGTCCCGAGAAACCGGGAGCTCGGCGTAAGCCCCGCCCCCAAGGTCACTGCGTGCCGGTCTTTCCGTCTCCGCAGCGCCTGCGGCTCTTGAAGATGAAGGAGTCAGTCCGTCCCGGGCCACGGCCGGGCTTCTCCGGCGCTCTCGGCGTCCTTCACGGCTCCACGGCACCTCCGCTTTCCAAGCACCCGGGGCCGCGGGCGGCTGCAGCGACATTAGCCGACAAGACGTAAGGAAGGCAAGCCCGCGCCCGCGGGACCTCACTAAGGCGCCTGCGCGGTGCGGGAGCGCGGAGAGGGCGCGGCTGGCCGCGGCTGCGGCTGCGCAAAGGCGGTGCCAGGAGCTGCGCCTGCGCACTGGCGGGGCGGGGCGGGAAGAAGGGAGGCGGCGGCAGCGGCGGCGGCTGCTGAAGAGGAGGAGGAGGAGGAGGAGGAGGAGGAGGAGGGGGAGCGGAGGGAGGTGTTTCTGTCAGTTCCGGCTGTTTGTTCGGGAAGTGGATCCGCCGCTGCTGAAGCAGCCCGGAGGGAGCTGCGGATCGCGAGGCCAGCACCGACCCCGCCCGCCCGCGCGCTCCTCCCCCGCCCGCCATGGCCCGGGACTACGACCACCTCTTCAAGCTGCTCATCATCGGCGACAGCGGTGAGGGCCGCGGCGGCCGGAGGTGGCGTGGGCCCTGCCGGGCGCGGCCCACGGGGGCCTCGGGGCGGGCGGGCAGGCGGGCGGGGAGGTGCCGGCCCGCGCGGGGCGGGGCTGCCCGGCGGCCGCTGGCCCCAGGGGCGCGCCGAGGGGCTACGGGCGGCCTGGAGGTGAGGTTGGGGCACCGGGCTGCGGACCGGAGGGGCCGGGCGCGCGGGGCGCGCGGGGCGCGCTGGGGTCGGGGCTGGGGCGCCGGATCCCCTTGCCGCGCCTTCCCCTGTCTCACGTGTGACCTTGGTCAAGTCGCGCGATGTCTGGACTTGGAGAGACCCGGGTTCGAGTTCTGGGACTCCCAGCTTCCTCACTCTGTGACCTTGGGCAAGTTGTTTCGCCTTTGAGAGCCTCAGTTCCCTCATCCGTGAAGTGGGGACTTGCCTCGCTGGGGTGGTATGAGTATTTGATGAGATAAAGCTGGCAAAGAGCTTAGCGCCCAACCCGGTGTAAAGTCAGCTCTAGGTAGATGGTAGCTATTGATGTGATTGTTAGTGCCCTTTGTAAGCCTCAGTTTCTTCCTCTGAAAAATGGGGATATCCCCAGGACTTACCTTTTGGGATTACCTCGCACTGGGCCTGGCACATTCCTGTTGAATTATTTTGTCTGTGTGGTTCTGTTTCCCTATCTGTAAAATGGAGTAATAGTAGGATCTGCCTCACAGGGCTGACTGGAGTATTCAGTGAGATAATGCACACATAGTGTTGGGAACAGTGCCTGGTAGGTAGTGAGTGCTCAGTACGTGTTTGCTTTTACATACTTGTCTACTAGATGGATATTGGAGGTGGGTCAGCCAATATTACAAAAAGGCTTTGACCATATATACACTCTTGGAGAGCTCCTAGCTCGGTGCACTGCCCCTTCTCCAGGGCCTGGTGCAGTGCTTTGCACCCAGTAGGCGCCTGATACACATTTGTTGAATGAATGAATGAATGAATGAATGTTAAGTATCCTTGTAAAAGATAGGTTGGTTTCTGGGAAAGGGTGGAGGGTTTTAGAGGTGTTTGGAGTGTGGCAGGTAAGCAGGTTTATGGGGTGACCAAGAGGTCAGGGAGGCAGGCCTTGGGAGGTTTATGGGAACAAAGCTGAGGTGCTGGGATTTTATGATGGGGAAGGAGGCTTGGAAACAGGCCAAGTTTATAGACCAGACCTGAGTTGAGTGTGGGCAAGGGAGTTATAGGCAGATGCCAGGTTGGTGGTGGAGCCCATGGATTTTTCAGGAAAGAGGGGACCAATCAAAGGAGTTGTAAGACCCTGGGAGGAGTGTTGGGTGACACCGGGCCGTGGAAGTGAGGGAGTTTTGGTCTCACTGTGAAGCTAGATTGGGATGTGGTTGGTGGTTTGGATCCGGTGAAAGACGGTTGAGGTTTCTGTGGTGACTGGTGGAAGGGAGAGGTAAGGGGGAAAAGTTAGGAGCCAAGAAGGGAGACACAGAGTAGCTGTGGTCAAGGAAGGAGTTAGATGGGTGGAGGATGGATTCACTGTGGTTTGAATAAAAGAAAACCAGACAAGCTGCGTAGACTCACTCTTGGAGATAGCCTCTGGCATTCCTCAGGGTCCCAAGGCTAAGCCTTAGCAGGATTTGATTTCAGCCCCGGCCTTGGTTCCCAGGGACTGATACTAGGGTGATTTTCTCTCCCTTTTGGAATTAAAGTAAGCCTACCGTGGTCAGGGGTCCCTATCCGTCTGCAAGACATCTAGGGCTTGTGTGTTGACATCCAAAAATGAAAAGCATAAGCTCAGCAAGAAGATGCGGCTTGTTGGCTTTTCTCTGTAAAAGCCGGGGGATGGTTCTGGCCCCCTTTCTCACAGTCCGTTTTGGCTGGGGTATTGATTTTTCACTCAGAAGTCAGGTGTGGGAGAAGACTCCCTAAGTTACATGCTGGCTCCTAGTTCAGTCTGAGCTTGTAGAACTACGTCGTGTACGGGAGTCAAAGCCGGACGCTTATGAGCCTGGGAGATGGTAGCCATGGAAGTTCGGACTGAGCTTGGCACCTGAGCGAGGAACTGGACGTCGGGCACTGCCCTGGACTGGCTCCTTATGTGGAGGCTTCCTGAAGGTTTATCAAATGATGTCACAGACGCTCATCTGGTTCTCACCCGCTGCCTGTGTGATCTGTCACATAAGGAAACTAAGGCTCAGAGGAGCTGACTTGCCTGAAGTCGCACTGCCCGTCACAGGCAAAGCTGGGGTCGACGCACGTTGGTGCTGTACGTGAGCAGCTGGTGTCAGGCCTGGCAAATGAGGGCCCTCGATGAATGTTCGTTTCTTTCCTTATAAATCTAGAATTCTTCTCACTCTGCTACATCGTACACACTTCTGGAATACATTTCCTCATAGTTTGCAGCTCTTTATGGCTAAGGGTCTACGCTTTCTCTTAGGCTCTTCTGACGTCACGTCTGATATGTAACAGCATTTCACATGATCGTTGGGGGGGCAGCCATCCTTATTCTTAGACTCTGGACACTGGAGTGGCTGTCAGAGAACTGGTTAAAGCCTTTTACTTCATAGAGGCGCTCTGAGCTGAGGCTCAGAGAGAGGAAGTGACTTGTCTGAGGTTGTACAGTGAGTCGGTGGCTGAGCCAGGATTAAAGTTGTGAATGCGTTACTCGAAGGTGTAAGGGTTTCCAACAGTCCAGAACTAAAGCTGAGACAGAGTGGGGCTGAAGGCGGGACTTTTATGGGGGCTTCTTGAGGACCAGAGCATCTGCGGAGGCCAAGAGGCAGAGAGCAGGGGAGAGCAGTGATGACTGAGAGGGGCCTCTATGGTGTTTGTCAAATAAATCTGTCTCCTGGCTTCCAGGAGGCATTGAGTGCGGGGGCCTGTGCTCTTTGCAGTGTAGAAGGTGACGGGGCTGGGCTGGTTGGGTTTCATGCTGGGTATGGCCCTTGGGAAGCCCTTGACTTCAGCTGTGAAGGTAGACTGGTCACTACCTCTCTCAAGCCAGTGCTGTGGGATGAATGGAAGTAGTGTGTTTTCCCAATGAGGCTTCTTCTGGGGGTATTTAGGAGATGTCATTTCTCAGCGTGGATTTCTCTTCCTTTCAAAGGGAAGAGCAATGCCGGAGGTTGGTGTCAGGCCCAAAGCAGCAGTTACTGTGGTGACTGTAGTGGTCTTTCTGCAGCCTGGTGGTTTTCAGCAGCTCTGCAGAGCATAGGGGTGAGTGAAGGGGACTCACAGAGGCCAAGCTGGAGGGTATGTTGCTGCTCCATTGCTTCTTACAGAGAGAACCTCCTCTTTCCCTGTTGTAGGTATCCGGGAGTCACATAAAATTCAAGTTTGAAAAAGGATTCTGCTGCCCCCCCCCCCCCCGCCCCCCGCCCAAAGTTTGAAAAACATTGCTTCGGCATCTGTGAATGCTGCAGTCAGAGCATTAGATGGCATAGCTGTCAGTGCGATTGCCATTTGTTTAGTCCTAAATTCATTAAACAGTGCTTTGTTGGTGTCTACTAAGTGCTGGGCCCAGCTTCCAGCTCTGTAAATGTCCAGGGTGAGGGAGGCAAGATCTCCTTCCTAGAGGAACTCACGGCTAGTGGCCCAGACACAGATTTTAGCTGAGTAAGCGGACCAGAGGGCTCCAGGAGGAAGCCAGGGAGCCGGCAGGGCTGATGGGGTGTTGGCGCTGGGCAGAGCGCCGTGAGGGACCCAGCCCAGGACTCGGGCTCTCCTTGGGTTCGGCAGGAAGCCTCGCAGAGGCAGCAATGAGGAAGTGGCTCTGAGCGAGAGCGCTGCAGGCACAGGGCAGCAGGTACGGTGGGTGTAGCACCCGCCTGCTCAGAGCCGCACCCCCGGCCTGTCTTTGGGAAGGCAAGGCCCAGGTTTGCTCCATGAAACAAGTTCTTCTGGGTATCCCTCGACAACTCACTTCTTCATTGAAGAAGTCCCCAGAAGAGATACCAGAGAGGGTGTCTGGGGTTGGTTAGCTTTGGAGAAACAGCAGGGGATGGGGGCGGAGGCAGCCTCTGATGAATGCTGTGGGCTCCTCCCCACAAATTTGCACTTAGTTTGGGGGCTCCTGAGACCCTAGTTTAAGATCTCCTCATGTCTGGCATTGGGAGTGCTGCTGCTACAAATCTAAGAGTGAGATGCACGAACCCCTTTGGGATCTTTTTATTTCCACTTCCTGAAAGAGACTCAGGAAGACTCCCCTTGCAGTATGTATTGGAAGGAGCCGTAGAGCCCTGGAGGTGATCCTCCTGGATTCACAGCTCAGCCCCCCCCCCCCCCCCCCCTTCCCTGCAGAGGCCCTGAAGGCCAGCTGCTTAGCTGCCTAGAGCCTCAGGTACCTTACCTGAAGAATTACAGGAGCATCAAAGTGGGAATTACAGGAGCATCAAAGTGCCCACTGGACATGGAACTCTGTGTGTATGGATTCTTTCCTTCTGTGGTCGGTTCACCCCGTTGGCCTTAGGGGTGGCAGGGGTAGGGGATGGGACACGGGGAGACAAAGCGGATGCCCAGGCTAAAGCTGCTGTGTGCTGAAGTAAAGGGAAGCCATGCTTATGGCATTCTGCTTGTTCTCGGAACAAGGATGCCGGGGGATGCCACAATAAGTGAAATGGTCTGAGCACACGTGGGCTGTTGGGCTGACAGCTGTAAGGCAGATACTCCTGCCCCATCCATCCAGCTGGCAGTGACCTCAGGGGGAAGATGGCTGGCAGTTGGTTTGTGTTGTCTAGGTCTCCGTTTTCTCACCTGCAAAATGGCCCTGATGATCTCAAAGGTCCCTTCTAGCACCACAATTCCTTGGCTCATGCTGTCCACAGACTGAAGCCCCACACACTGTACGCTTTTCTAGGGACCGTGTTTTAGACATACTTTGGGGCTAGTGTCATTTGGCTAACCTTCCCCCTGCTTTATTTTTGTTCTCTGGTGTCTTCCTCTGGGTTTCATCAGCACAGGGCCTGGGCATGAGCCCCTTTCTCATCTCTCCCCAGGGGATTTGGGACAGCTTATCTCACACCAGCACAGAGGAAAAGGTCAGAGATTGGGTGGGAGAGATGTTCTTGGTGTGTGGCCGGTTTGGGAGATAAAAGCAGGATTGTGGTGGGAGATGGGTCTGTTGAACTGCTCCTTTTTTTTTTTTTTTTTTTTTAAGTTTGTTTATTTGAGAGAACCCGCACAGGCTCAAGTGGAGGAGGGGCAGAGAGGGAGGGAGAGAATCCCAAGGAAGCTCCACGCTGTCAGCGCAGAGCCTGACCTGGGGCTTGATCCCACGAACTGAGATCATGACCTGAGCCGAGATCACGGAGTTGGACACTTAACTGACAGAGCCACCCAAGCAGGCGCCCCTAGCACTTGGGTGCCATCTCCCTGAAGGACTGACTGGGTTAGAGGGAGGGACCCGTGCCCCCTCTCATCTCCTGCGTTCTCTCTTGCAGGTGTGGGCAAGAGCAGTTTACTGTTACGTTTTGCAGACAACACTTTCTCAGGTGAGTGTGCCCCTGGGGTGCTGCTGGGTATATTGGGTTTGAGATTCCTTTTCCGGTCTGTTTTGTCCAAAAAATCCTTTTGTAGGCCTATCCCTTTTCTACCCAGAGACTTTCTGTGCCCCAACATTTAAGAAAGAAAGAAAAGTTAAATACTATGAGTTAGCACGTGCCTGTGTAAAATTTCAAATAGTGAGGTGAAGAATGAAAGCTATCCCTTCCCGTGCCCCTGCTCTGGTACCCTGGTAGCCTCTGTCCAGCATGGTGTGTGTCTTTTGACTTTTTTCTTTTTTTTAACTCCACATGTGGTGGGTCAGCAACCGGCCTTCCCTTCAGCATATCCAGGACCATCCTTCCCCATCTCTAGCAGACCTCTGGTTCATCATTCATCAGCAGCGCTCTCGATGTGTGCGTGCTTTCTGGCTGCTTCTATTTTAAGTGATGCCTTGGCTGGGATGCACTGTGTGTTTATCCTTGTATAGAAGTGGAGTGACTAGGTCAGGGGGTATATGCATTGAAAACTGCCAACTTGTCTTTCAAAGGAGTGCTAAGTGACGGTACCCCTGAAGGGGTCAAAAGTGCCCCTTGTCAATTCTGACTTTTTGCCAAGAGGCAAAAACTGTTGTCATTTAAATTTTTGTATTTTCCTGATCACTGGTGAGGTTGGACATGTTTTTGTTTGTTGAATACGTCAGGTTCATTGCAGAGGCTTCAGCTTGGTCTCTCTGATCAAGGACTGAACGTGACTCTGTTGTTGAGAATCCATACGCTGTGGCTGGGTGGCGAGCTACAATTAGGAAGTGATTACATGGCTGACACTTCCCTCCTGGTGGAGAGGTGGGTTTCTCCAGACAGCAGCCCTGGTGCTGTGATGATGGCTTGGGCCGTCTTCCTGTGTGACCGAGTCTCTGCTCATCTGTAAAATGGGACTGCTCATCGTTCCTCCCACAGAGGGTTATTGCGAGACGTCACGAGTCCTGGTGCCTGGACTAACTAACACTCAAGAAGTAGCAGTGGTTGGTTGTCGCTGTATTTTCTGTTCCAGAGCAGTAACTGCTGGGCCCTTGCTCATGTCTGGGAGCACCTCTCTTGCTCCTGTGTGCCTCGTGCTCCACCCCCCAGGCCCTTTCAGCTCTCGTCTCCTATGCAGTCTCTCTCCTATTTCCACCACCAGTGTCCTAGCTGAGACCGTTGTTCTGTCTAAAGTGTTACAGCAGCTTCTGCCCACCCCATACCCGATGGCTCAGTCCGTCGTGGCTCTGGCAGGGTCTTTCCCGTGTTTGAAAGCCTCAGCAGCCTTCTCATGTGGGCAGTTTCTACCAGCGTTTCCCCACATTGGCACCATTGATCTCGGGGCCCTGTGGTTCCTTGTGGGAGGTGCTGTCCTGTGCATAAGGATGTCAAGCAGCATCCCTGGGCTCTCTGCCCACTAGGTGCTGGGATCACTGCCCGCCCCCTTCCCCCCCCCTCCCCCCCCGTAACTCCCCCCGCAGCTTCTCTCAACCTTGGAAATTGTACCTGTTGTTTCAAGCCAGGCCTAAGTGTGACTACCACTCCAAAGCCTTCCTTGATTTCTACCCCACCCTGCACTTTGACCCCTCCTATACACTTGTCACACACACCCCATATTGTCAGGTGTGTGTGTGTGTGCGTCTTGTCTGCAGCACCGCGTTACACAGGAAGCCCCAAGCGGAGTGTGAATGTGTGCTCTTCATCATCCTGGATGGGAATGTGACGTTGGCTAGATTTTTTTCTTCAACTCAGTCTTTCACACAGATGCCCAAAGAGAACTATTTACAATGTGGTTCATGCTCTGATTCAAACCCTTCAGTGCCTCCCTGCCACACACAAGAGAAAGTCCAAGCTTGCGAAAATGGCACAAAAGCCCTGAGATCTGGCCTCGCGTCCCCCTACCTGCTTCCCACCACGTGCTTGACCTCATGTGACACCCTCTCCCCCCTTGCTGTTGCTATTTTTGTGATTATCTCCTTTGCCTAGAGCAGTGTTTTCCAAAACACAGGTCATGACTTGTGTGTTAGGAAGTCAATGTTGTGGGTCATTTACAGCATTTGGAGCGGCACAGAAAAAAAAACCCGGAGTGTGTCCTGGGTGCCCCTCCACTCTCAGGCCACTGCTAACATGTCCGCGCCAGCCCCTCTAACGAAAGGAGCCTGTCTCCTCCCATCTCCTCCCGGTTGTACTTCCTTTGTGGTGCTCATCACTGTTGAAATTGCCTTCCTTATCACTTTGTTTTATTGTATCCTGTCTCTTGCCCTCACCTCCACTGAGGGCTCCATCTGGATGTGGACCTTGGTGTTTTTTTGTTGTTGTTTTTTAAGTTTATTAATTTATTTTGAGAGAGAGGGCAAGCAGGGAAGGGGCAGAGAGAGAATCCCAAGCTGACTCTGTGCTGTCTGCCCAGAGCCCGACACAGGGCTTGATCTCACCAACCGTAAGATCATGACCTGAGCTGAAATCTAGTTGGATGCTTAATTGACTGAGCCACCCAGGCACCCCCAGACCTTGAATTTCTTCTTGTTCAGGGCTGTGTCCCTGGGGCCGCAAAAGTGCTGGGCACAAAGAGTGAGTAGGGAGGGATTGCGGAGGCCAGAGTCACCCGTGCAGGTGAAGACATGTCTGATGGGCACCCTGTGGGCCTTGCTAATGTGCATGTGTGTGCAGGCAGCTACATCACCACAATCGGAGTGGATTTCAAGATTCGGACTGTGGAGATCAATGGGGAGAAAGTGAAGCTGCAGATCTGGGACACGGCCGGGCAGGAACGCTTCCGCACCATCACCTCCACGTGAGTCAGGCCGGCCCAGTCCCCTTCCGACTCTTGGCCACCTACACTCATATGCAGTGTCAGGTGTCCCAAATCATAGAGATGTCCCTGAGATGGGCCCTTGAGCTGCCCAGAGGGGGTTCTGGACTGGCTGCAGTTGCTGGCGTTTGGTTGCGGGGTGGGGGGGGGGTGGGTGGGGAATGAGGTACGGCTGCTGCCTGTGGCTTTGGGCCCTGGCTCTGGAGCTGGCAGGAGAGACCAGCTGGTCAGCTTACCCTCTGGCTTTCAGTTCCTTTGTATGGAAAATGGGATAACAGTGATGCTGGCTTCCTAGGTGGTCAGATGCTTAGTGAGTTACTCTTGTTAGGTGCCAGCTGTGACAGGCTGGGTCGCTGTGCAGGCTCCTGTCACCTGTTTGACTTCTTAGAGGAGGCTTCTCTCCATTGAGAAGTCTGGAAGGGCACTGGTACAGAGGAGGCCGTTGTGAGGCCTCTCCTCTGCCTCCCCAAAGCCATTACTGGGAACCTGGCTCCCCTAGTGGATTGCCTGTCTTTGCTGCTGCTGTAGTCCTTAGCTGTGAACACGAGGGGAACCCAGCTGGAGCGCCAGACAGCAGGGGTCCTATAAAGGGGGTCTTGGTTCTCGGGCCGTTAGTAGAAAAGGTTCCAGGAAGGAGCAGGGCTTTGAAGACAGTTCAGAATTTATATTTCTGTTCTACTGTGTGACCTTGGGCAAGTTGCCTAAACTCTCTGTGCTTCAGTTTTCCAGAGGGTCTCGCCTTAGAATTTGCTTTAATGCTGCATCCCTGTGTGCCACGTCCTCTGTGCTTGGGCTTCACATGGATGATCCCGTTGAGCTTTCTGTAGTCGGTGCCATTATCTTCCCCATTTTACGGATGAGGGAACTTCTGAGAGGGTCCTGCCCTCAGTGAGCACAGAGCCTGAGCTCCATGCTGTGGTTTGTGCAGAGTAGGAGCGCGTGTCCGGCGTGTGGTATCACTTCTTTGGTAGGCCTCTCCTTTGCTCCCCCCAGAGGTTCCAGTGGGGAGGGAGTGTTGGGGGACTCTCAGGGGTGCTGGCTAGGCAGGGAGAGGGGGCTATGCCAGTGGGTGGGTGGCCCTGGTTCGAGGTGCTGGAGCCTGAGCAGACCCTGAGCTGGAGGGGCTTCTGTCCCTGGGCCAGCCGTGGTTGAGCACCTTTGTGCCCATGGCCTGTGACTCCCCAGACCCCACGGGTCCCCGGTTCTGGGGTTGCCCAGTACAGCTCTCTGACTACTTGCTAGTGAGCTGCCTGAGTCCCCATGTGTTGTAGCAACTGCCAGCAAGACCTTAAGGAGGGCAGCCAGGGTCAAGGCTCCTTGGGGTAGAATGGATGTCACGGGCAGCCCAAGCGTCCGTCCAGACCTGCACGAGACTTCTTTTGTGGGTCAGGAGGCCTGCGCACTGACCCCACATGTCTTTACTCTGAGCTGGGATTTTACCTAGTTCATTTCACTTAATCTCGAATAAAGGGTCCTGTGGTTATGTCCATTTTATGGACAAGAAAGCTGAGGCCCAGAGAGGGTAAAGTAATTTAGTTTGGTTGGTTAGTCAGGAGTTAAATTGAGGTCCATTTGATGCCAAAGCTCTCGCCTTCTCGTTCAGTCTGCGGCCCTGTTCTCTGCCGGCTCCCACCCCAAGGGACTGGGGCTGAGGCAGATGATCTGGTGTCTCCACTCAGGAAACTGAGGGTGGCTGATAATCCTGGGCCCGTGGCCATGAGAAGGGCTTCGGGCAGGGCAGTGGGCTGGGGTGCAGAGGAGCCCCCGACCTCCGTGAGGTCAGCTCCCTCCAGGGCGCGGTGGGAAGCGGGTGAGCTGTTGGGGAAGCTGGAGCTGCCCAGCTGCCCGGGGGCAGTGTGTGTGTGTGTGTGTTTCGGGGTGCTCGAGAAGGGGGCGGCGCTGCATGGTGGTGGCCGGTGGGCACCGGCTCAGCCCCTGCTGGCCGCCTTGCCCGTCTGGGGAAGCTGGGGAAGCTCCATCATGTGGTCCCCTCCTCTGTGCCGCAGGCCATGCCGAGGGGCCACAGAAAGACCTGATGAGGATGAGGGTGGCAGGTGAAGAAGGGAGGAGTCTTGGAAGAGTTCAGGAGTTGTTCTCAGGAACTGGGGCCGTGACCTTCTCGGAGTCAGGGCGTGAAAAGAGAAACTAAAACTGCATCCTGTCCGCCTGGCGAGGAGCCCTGTTGTCATCGTTTCTTCTGTCTTGGCAGTGAGGGTCTGCCAACCTGTGAGGCGCGACTGGGGCGCAGGTTGGGGAGGAGTGAGTAGCGAGGTGTCGGACGGTGAGGTGACCAGGAAGGGAAGCCCCTCTGGTACCTGTGGCCTTGGACTGGGAGTCAGACCCAGACACTGTGACTTCAGTAGGTCACTCCACTCAGCTGCACGTCTTCATTGGTAAAATGGCGACCCTCCTGTTTGTCCTACCAGGTTGCTGCGAAGATGAATAGAGCAGTGGATGCAGAGTGCTGGGTGCTGTGCCGGCCACAGAGCTGAATGGGGGTGGCGGGGGCGGGGGTGCTTTTTTTTTTTTTTTTTTTTTTTTTTTATCAGTGGCAGTGATGACAGGAGGCCCAGAAACACTGGTGCCCGCCTTGTCAGAGCTCATCCTCAGACTAGCTCTCGCTCTCCGATAAAGCCCCTTTCAGCATTTTTTGGCATCTTCAGTAGTCCAGCACGGAGCGCTCGGAAACGTGTTCCCCTGCTCGCACTACCTCTGCTGGCGGGGGACAGTCGTCTGTCGCCCTGGTCCCGGTGTGCACTCCTGCCCAGTCGGGTGATGCTCCCAGCAGTGGCTGCTGAGAGCTGGTCTGAGGGCGTGGCACCTGCACGGCTTGCCTGTCCGCCTGGCTGGGCTCCCAGGGCAGGGGTGGAGAGACGGGGCAGGGGACACGAGCTGGGCTGGACCCCAGAGCACGACACGGCCTGCCTCTGCTCGAGGCTCGGGAAAGCTGCCTTCACTGCTGCCTTGTGTGCTGTTCCCGTGGTTTTCTTCCATCTGTTTGAGGGGTCCCAGCTTGTCACCGAAGGAATAGTAATGATGGTAAAGAGGCACCATCCCCTGGCCATTGACTGTCGACCAGCCCTTGTGAAAACACAAACTATCTTCTTTATTCCTCACACCATCTCAAGAGGGAGTACTGATACGTCCATTTCATAGTTGAGGAAACAGGCACACTGAGGTGCATGCAGTAACCTTCCCGGGGTCCCGCGGCCTTTCAGAGATGGAGCCAGGGTAGCCTCTGTCCTGTGACAGGGCCTAGAAAGTGAAGAGGTGGTCAGAGTGCCGGCGAGCGGGTAGAGAGAACGTGGCTGCACCCGCACTGTGGCCAGCTCCCTCCTAAGGCTGTGGCGCGGGAGGAGCTGTTCTCCCGCAGCCTGGCCAAGTGCTCAGCCCAGATAAGGCCTGGAGTCGCATGGGGTCAACGTCCTCCGTCCATCCGACCCGTGTAAATGAATGGGGTCGCTCTGTCTGGAGGGGAATGTTTATGTCCGCCTGCCTTTCAGACCTGGCTGACCTCAGGCCGTGGGGTCTGCACATTTGGATGGTGGCATGTCCGGGACACCCTCTTCCCAGCTGTGCCCAGATGCCTTGTTTCCATGCTCTCTCTGCCACCGGCAGGGATGAGCCCAAAGTGGCGGAAGGGAGGGGTCCACCTGCCCCCAGAGGAGCGAATGAGATGTTGGCTTCACAAATTGTGTCTTCTTGGAATGGCACCTTACTAAGGTTTGAGGAGAGAAAATCTTTGAATGTTAAAACAAGGATGGCAGTGAGGATACGACCTCAAACACAAAGATTACTTGCATTTTAAACATAAAACAAGAACTTCAAAGAAGTTTCAGGCTGGTGGCAGACTCAAACAACTTGATTGGCCACCTCGGGGCCACTCCCTACTCACTGGTGCCTTGAGGACAAGCGGGAGGACCGGTGTTGCGGAGTGTCCCGGTTGGGGCACGGTTCCAGGATGTCAGCTGAGGTCAGATGGAAGGCAGATGCTGGGGGTCTTACAGGAAAGCATTTGTCCGTCACCATTTCCCTGGCCACTGTCCAGGTGTGGGCGGGCGGGTCTTAGTGAAGAGACTGTTCTGGTCTAGGCTGAAGCTCTGACACAGATCCTGACCCTACAGGTATTATCGGGGGACCCACGGGGTCATCGTGGTTTATGATGTCACCAGTGCTGAGTCCTTTGTCAACGTCAAGCGGTGGCTTCATGAAATCAACCAAAACTGTGATGACGTGTGCCGGATATTAGGTGAGGCTGGACCCCCTGGGGTGGGGATGGAGGCATGGAGGGCGGCAGGGAGCCCTGCAGGGCCGGGCTGACTTTGCTTTGCCTTGAAGTGGGGAATAAGAACGACGACCCTGAGCGGAAGGTGGTGGAAACAGAAGATGCCTACAAATTCGCGGGGCAGATGGGGATCCAGTTGTTTGAGACCAGCGCTAAGGAGAACGTCAATGTGGAAGAGGTAAGGCCTGGGCCGGGGCGGCAACGGGGGAGGGAGTGGGGCCCAACTCTGTCCCGCCACAGCCCTCGTCTCTCTGCTTCTAGCCTGCCCAGAGTCCCAGGTGGCTGACAGAAAACATCATAGTAACTGCCGTTTGTTGGTATCCTACTGTGTGCCTGCTGCATGCGTTATGCTAGGCCCTTTACAGGTGGTGTTAGCTCATATCTCAACAGGCCTCAGACGTAAGTTACTTCCACATTTTATATAGGAAGCTGAGGTTCCAAATTGAGGAATATCCCCCAACTTGTAAGAGGCCAAGACCAGTCCCACACCCCAGCCACGCATGGTTCCCACTCAGTCGTCTGCCTCGCTGCCCTCCCCGGCCCCACCATTGGTACCTCTTCCTGTTCTCAAGGCTTTCCTTAGGGCCTCGGCCTCTTGGCAGACACCCAATTGCTTTCCTGTGGCCTTCAGAGTTCAGGTTGGCGCCTGCTGCAAGCCCCCCCAGAGGCTCCCAGGGATGCACATCCCCCGCAGAGCAGCTGAGCCTCCGGCCAGAGGCAGCTTCGCTCCTGCTAGGCCTGCTGGAGAGTGGTTGGGAGTCTGTTAGAAAAGTGGGACCTTTAGCCACAAGCGCAGGCCAGGCATGCTCGTAGCTTCGGGTGAGTCCCGCCCCACAGTGTGTGTCTGGAGACCCAGGGACGCCAGGATCCCCACTGCTTCCCAGACACTGACCGCACAATGGCAGGGAGCCTGGGCGCGTCAAAGTCGGGTTTGGGATCATAGTATGGGGTCCTTTCTGCGTGACCTTGGGCGGTGATGTAACCTGTCCAGGTTCCACCTGTCCCTCCTGTAGGTCAGGGTGGGGTGAGAGTCGTTCTCCCCCACCCCTAGGTTGTGAGGAGTAACAAGCAGATTATGACAAGTGCTTGGTACCTTTCCTGGCAGTGTGGAGGAGAGGACTGCGGGCGGGCAGGTGGGGTTCCACCGGGTCCTGGCACCACAAGGACATCTTGGGGTGGTCTGGGGAAGGTTCTAGGCGGGATATACAGTGACACGGCATGGAGTGGGCAGGCTCTGGGTCCATCTGGCCTGTCACCAGAACAGGTGTCTTGTCCGAAGATTCTAGCTGGAGAGGTTCTTTCTCTTTTTTTAAAAGAAAGACTGGAAAATCCCCGAGATTGACTTCCCCAAGACACAGCTCATGGGGCTTTGATGTTCCTTTTTGACCTTTAGCAAACCCTAGGAAGCATTTGAGGACGTACATATACAACAACCTCACGAGTAGAAATAGGAAGCTGGGCCCAGGAGGTGGCCGTGCTGGCCAGCAGAGGCGGCACAGTGACAGGGCCTCCTTGCCGGCTGTGAGGCCCACCCTGTCTCTTTCGTCCTCACAGATGTTCAACTGCATCACAGAACTGGTCCTCCGAGCAAAGAAGGACAACTTAGCGAAACAGCAGCAGCAACAACAGAACGACGTGGTGAAGCTTACGAAGAACAGTAAACGAAAGAAACGCTGCTGCTAATAGCCCACCCAGCCCACTGCAGAGACTGCGCTGCAGCCGCTCCCCGGCCCGAGGCCCGCAGGGCTCCTCGGGGACAGTCTCAGTTTCGTGCCGTTATTTAAAGAATTCTCTCCACGTTTTTGTATTGGGAGGCGCCATTGGCACTTCCTCCCCTCCCCCCCTTGAGTGCCAAGAAGGTGTTGGACGACCTGCCCTTCCCTTCTGGTGCCCCTACCCCCCCCCCCGCCCCTCCCTCCACCCCCCACCCCACCAGCCAAGGCACCTGGGCCTGGAGAGGACGCTGCCAGCTGAGCGGACTGATTAACCAGTTTGTACATAATGTATATTGCTTTAACCAGCCGCATCACCCTCGTCCTGCTCTGGCTTTTGCCTCCTTAATGCCAGCCTGCTGCAATAGACCCTCCCCTCCCCTCCCCATACCATCTACTGCCAGCCACCTCCCGAGGAGACAAGATCGAGATCTAGCCACATCTTTTGCCAACCTGGGCTGGTGGAGTGGGCCTTCCGTGTTACTTGTTCTCGCCTACAGGCCACTGGCTTCTGCCTCCGGGCACGTAGGGTCTCCCCTCTTTCCGGGGCCTGTGCCGAGTCTCTTCCCAAGCCAGCTCCCTTCCCTCCCCACCCCGCCCCCATAACCATCCAGGCAGGCAGCTGGGGCAAAGCCCGGCCTCAAGGTAGGCCTGGGGGTTCCCATTAGAGGCCTAGCCTTTTGGTTTGCAGAAAGAGTTGCTCCTGCCTTTTGGTCACCAGGTCTCTTGTCCTGCCTTCTAGATGCCTCTGAATTACAAACCCAGGGGAGCCATGGCTTTTCATTTTTACCAACCTGTTTCAGTTCCAACAGAAAGGTAGGGGTGTGTTTGTGCAGGGATGGGGCTTGCAGAGGTGCTGAGGAGCATTATTTTACAGATAAAATGAAGGCAAATCAAATGGGTTAAGTTCCTCACACTTTCTCTTCCTGAGGTTTGGTTGGCACAGCAGCAAAAATTGTGGCCTCCGCGCTTCGGGTCTGGTGGTTTTGGAAGAGCTGAATGGCTTCCTGGCGCTGAAGCTGGCTCCTGGCAGAGCAGCTTTGCCTCCCGGGCTGTTCTTGGTGGGAAAGGAGACCGCACCTCCCACCCCGTCTGTCGGCCTAGGGCTTTCCACCGACTTCCTGGGTCTCCGTTGCGGCACCAGGCACCTTCGAATCTGAGGAGTGGGTGCCAGGGGCTGCTGGACTGTGGGGACATCGCCTCGGAGGTGGACGGCAGGCAGCCTTGGAGCAGTGACAGAACTGTTTTAATACAAAGGCGGCATGAGGATTTCTTAGCGGGTGGGAAGGAATGGCAGCCGGGGCTGGGAGCCAGCCAGCTTTGATCCTGGTCCCCTGGAGGAAAAAGCCAGGGTCATCTGCACTTGATTACTGTCCCTCGTGGGACACTTCATCATTCACCTTTCCCCTAAAAGGATCACGTAACCTGGGAATAATTTATTTCAACACCCATGATGTGTTTTGTTGGATTTCCTTTCCTAGGCGATTTTCCAGGCAAAGCCCTGACTGGACAATCACATCACACTGCAGATTTTCCATGTTAACACTGTCGATGGGTTTTTAATCAATAAAGACGGGGGGTTTCTTCTGACCTGTCCCTCCACTTCCCCAGACTGCCAAAAGCCTGTGCTTGCATGGCCAGGCCCTCGCTGGAGCCGCCTGCAGAGGTGGGGGAGCCCTGGGCCTGGGGGAGCCGTGCTGTGCAGCGTGGCCACCCTGAATGACCACAGTCCTGTGGGGGGGGGGGGGGGGGCCAGCACTCACGTGACATCAGTGTGGCAGTGCTTGCAGATTCAAGCAATAAGGGCAAGGGGTCCTGGATGTTTCCAGCCCAGGCAAGAAGGCACCGTGGCTCTGGCAACTGGCTGTCCAGACCCAGGTGGTGGGGTGATTTTGGTGACGACGGTGTGCCTGTCCCACTGAGTGTTGCACGCATGAATGGGGGGTGGGGGTGGGGGATTCACAGGGCTAGACCGACGTCCTGGTGGACCTGATGTGAAATTCCTGTCGAACAAAACTTTTAAATGGTTTGCTAGGATTATTTCTGTATTGAAAGTTTCTAATTATGCTTTTTAAAAAAATACTAAAAATAAAGGTTCAAGCTGCCAAGTTTTCTTCCAGGATCTATTTCCTCTCCTCCAGCTGTGCTCTGGGTGGGCCCGGTTTCTTCTCGCCCTCTGGATCCAGCTCTTGTTTGTTCTGGTCAGAGTCCAGCACAGGTGCCTTTTGAAGCCCAGGGATGCTTTCAGAAGCCAAGTTTGCTTTCTCCACAAAAGGCTGGTCCAGGTCGAGCAGCTCCTCTGGTGTGACGCACAGGTGGGAAGCGCATGTGGGACAATGCCCCGGGAAGTGCCGTGTTCATTCCCCACGTGCCTGGAAGGATGCAGCAGTGATTTCTTTCTGGCTCGGTTTCTGGCGAGCTGCAGGGCCCACTCAAGGCTTGGGGAGCAGTGCCGGCGGGGCCCGCCCATAGCCGGGCAGCTGTAGCGCTGGCGGGGCGCCCGGGCCCCGGGCGGGCGTGGAGGCGGTCCCCACAGGGCTGTCACGGACAGGATGCCCCTTCCTGGCCGGATCCACCCACCGGTCACGCCAACATGGGAGGTGAGCTCCCATGTGCGTGAAGGACTCACTAGTGCCTCTACCACCACAGCCAGCTGGCGGCGCTTCTGAAACGTGAGCTGCGTTCCGCCCAGACAAGCCCTCCAGGTACCCAATGATGGAGGCGGGAGGCTCTGTAGAAATTCATTTTATTCTTAGACTATTTTCAAAAGAAGCAGTGGTGCGCTGTTTTTCTAAAAATATGCCTTTATAGATTTATATAGAATATGTATATTATAAAATCCATACATGTATTTACATGATTGCTACATACAAAATTACAGCACTGTGGTATGTACATATCTATAGGTACATTCTTTCCGCTCGTCCCTGCTGTGCTTTTCCCGTGTGCGGGAGGGAGATGATCCTTTGTAAAGCAGCTTGCGGGCTGACTCAGCCCGGGGTGCCTCTGAGTGAGGGCCTCAGCAGAGAAGGTGGGATGGCTGCTGAGGAAGGAGCAGAAGCAGCAGGCTGTAGGATTCATCCTTCTGCAGGCCTGGCGGGCAGTATCTGGAGGCAGACGCCCTGTGGTGCCAGTGCTGCCCTTGAGGTGGAGGTGGCTGACTGCAGACCCCTCTGGGGCCATTGTGGCCTGGACTCGCTTGGCTGAGCCAACACCTTGTATGTGTGAGGGGAGCAGGGGGCCCCCGGAAGAGGAGGAGACCCCCTCCTCGCTCTGGCCCCATGATGGGGAAAGGGCTGGATTGGCTAAAGCCTGCAGAGGGCCCATGAGAACACTGGCTGGCCTGGAGGCCAGGGAGGAAGAACAGTGGTGGCCAGCAGGGCAGGGCCCTTCCTCCTGAGCTCGGGATGGCATCAGCCAAGCCCCGCTGAGGCCCATCCAGGCCGAGTGCGAGAGAAGAGCCCCCGGCCGTCGGGCCCTGCAGGCTGGGCCTCCTGCCGCAGAGGTGCTCTGGGCAGAGGTGCATGCACGTGGGTGAGGAGCCGCTTCCCCCTTTACTCCCTGGGCCAGAGGCTGGGGGGGAGAGACGGAGGCTTAGCCATGGGCCCGGTGTCCTGTAGGCACCAGGCCCCCGCAGCTCAGGCCAGCTGGGGGCCACGACAGCCTCCTGAGGCATGCAGAGAACAGCCTCCATTCCTTCTGTTCCCCGTATTCTAAAATTGGGGGTGGGGCGGGGCGCAGCAGTGCCTGGGGTTGGATTCGGGAGCCACTGAGGGGTGGGCGGGGTGGGCTGCGATCCACTGGGTCTGAGTGGCAGAGCCCAAGCAAGGGCCCGCTCTGGAGACAGCCTGAGCCCCGCTCAACGACAGCGGATCCAGGGGAAGCCCAGGCTGGGTGTGGCCTGGCAGTGGGGACAGGGCTTGCCGCCTATCCCTCTGCTGAGGGCAGCCTTCAGAGGCCGAGTGGGCCCTCCCAGACGACTCGGCCCCGGTGTAGGTGGGCAGTGCGGCCGCCGAGCTGGCCCAGGGGAGCCCTCGTGCAAGCACCCCATTTCAGTCACCTCTAGTCCAAAGTCGCCCGTCCTTGCTGGCCTGACTCCTCCCAGCCTAAGTTTTCCTGAAGAACGAGAAGAGCCGTTTGCCTTCGGCGGTGCTGGGCTCGTCCCCGCGCCCCGCGCCCCGGGCCCCCGAGAGGGCGGCAGCAGGCCGGCTCCGCTCCTTCAGGCGCGTGTCCATCAGCTGCCGGTCAATGACCCTGTGCATGTCATCCTGCAGAGGGCAGAGCGAACGGGCTGAGCAGGGCTCCGACCTGGTGCCGCGGGGGCAGGGGCGGGGACAGGGAGCAAATGTCAGAAGGACGCAAGATGATGATGAGGAGGAGGAGGAGGAGGAGGAGGAGGAGGATGGGATGAGACCAGATGACTGAACGGGGCCACAGCCAGGCCGCCTCGACCAAGAAGACAGCAAATGTAGACATGATGCCCGGATGCACAGGAGCCACTGACACCTCAGCCTCAGGGCCTGGGGCGTCTTCCTGCTGGCTTTGGCTGCTTGGCGGGCCCCACCACGGGTCTGGCCCTGCTCCAAGCCCAGAGCAGGGCAGGCCCGGGCCCACGCTGCTACTTCCCTGTCTCTACCCAGGCCTTGCCTGTGACTGGCCTCCTCTGCCCTGCCTCCCGCGCCCTTGGGGCTGGGTGTCTCTCTCCGGCACCCCTCCCGAGAGGCCCTAGCATCACGTCGCCCGCCAGCTCTCCAGTCCAAAGGGTCAGCCTCAGGGGGCTTCTCTTGTCCCTTTGCCCCCTTCAGGTTACACCAGCTCGCACCACTGGTGCCTAGATGCCACTGGCAGCCCCACGCGGCAAGGACACAGGCTCCCAGGTGCCGCCGTCCCCACTAGCGACCCCACGCGGCTGCCCTCCGCTGGCATGGCTCAGCACAGGTGTGGCACAGGCCGCGGGCATCACTATCTTCACTGCCCGCCCTGCTCCAGCTTAGGCCCAGATCTTTGGCTTCTTCACTGGGGCGGCACCCTTCCCCGGTTTGGTAAAGTTGCCTAGAAAATGCCCCCCTCACCTCGGCCGCCTTACAGCACAGCATCTAGAGCATCTTTTACCCGCCCCGCCCCGCCCCCCAGGGGCTTTTGGGCAGAGCAGCTCCACCCTCTCTCCATTCTAGTTATTAGATTCCGATTCTGCACAAGATTCCACTTGACCAAGCATTCTGCCACCGACAAAGTATGAAAACTACTGGCTTAGAAACAAACAGCCCTGTCTAGTGAACATCAGCAGGAACGTAACAAGTGTTTGCCTGATCTCTTCACCCCTGAACCCAGTGGGCTCCGGGACGCCTCGGGGCGAATCAGCGGGCTCGTGTCCTGCCGGAGCGCAGGACAGTGAGGGCCCGGGCAGAAGCGGGGCTGGCGCCCCCCCCCCCCCCCACCTTGTCCATCACCTCCTGCACTCACACCCACGCTGTCACCACGTGGTGTCACACTAACTTCTCTGCAGGTTTCGGTGTGAAACAAAGGGACTTTCCTGACCCCGGCCCCGGGTAGCAGCAAGGGTGGACGTCCTGCTCCCTACCCTTGTCTGTGTCCTGCTCTCCCACTTTCCTCTCCTCTTTCTTCACACTCAACTTCTTCCAGCGCCTCTCCTCCTCACAGAAATAGGGGTCATGCTCTCTGCCTGAGGTCCCCCTGCCGAATCTTGGGCCCAGTGCCCGGCACTTAGGACATGCTCAGTAAAATCTGTTACGTACGTTGGGAATGTTACAGGGTCCTCCAAACAGAAACGCTTTGAGGTGCCAATGCTTTTTCTGGCAATTGCAAATTGCATTTTTTATACTGTGTAATCCCACGAAATGCATCCCTTTAGAACTTCGTACAGACGCATGCATGAACCGCTTATAATTCCACCCCTTCCAGTACTTGTGTGGGCAAAACAGCCCATTTATGAGGAGGGAGCACCAAGAAATCAGGGCTTAGCCAGTCAAAAAGGGGCCGGCCCGGTGGTCCTGGCCTACGAGCTGCATGTTCACTGGACGCGGTGATGGGAGGAGAGCTGCAAATGACGGCATGGCACACGGCATGAGATGACGCCGGACGCTGGCACACACAACACGGTGGGCCACACACAGGAAGGCGGCAGGGGCGGGACTGTGATGGCAGCAGGGTTGGGGTGGGTGGGACGGGGGGTCGATCTCACCTCAAAGGCAGGAGGGGTGTACAACTAAAGCTGTTGATACGGGAACTGAGAAAGGCCACTAGATCAGAAACCAAAGGAGCCAGATAGTAAAAAGCCCTGAGGAAGCAAACTGTAGCCGGGAGAGAAGAGAGAAGAACAGGGGCCGTAAGCCAGGGGACGGCCAGCTGCTCGTGAGCGAGAGGCTGAGGGGTCAGGGACCATGTCTCTGGGGAAGGGGGCTGTGCTCCTGCAGCCAGCCCCGCAGGGCCCTCGGGGGAATGGTCACTGCTAACCCGTCCCCCAGCCGGGGGTGGGGGTGGTGGGCTCTTTCCTGGCCTCCTGAGGATTTCTTGGGGGAGAAACACGAATAGATACACCCATATCCTGAAATCGTACCACTCGAACCTCATTAACAAAGAGCAAGGACAGCCCTGGCCCAGAGGGGAGCTGTGCTGGGGCTGGGGCAGAGCAGGCGGACGGGACTCTGAACATGGTGGTCCTGGAGATGACCCAAAGACCCCTTTCCCCCAGGATAGTGCTCTCTGGCAAAATGAAGCTGGCCTTCGAGAAAAGGAAGGGCAGCAGCTGACGAACTACATCCAGTTGTGAATTTCGGTTCCACCAAATAGGGCTTCCTGGGCCCTCTGTGTTAACAGCTACTTCTTTCCAGCTAATTTAAACAAAACTGGGATGACCAGCTGAAGGAAGGCCCTGCCCCACCGCTCTGGAAGCATCCTCAGGCATTCCTCCCTGGAGACTCACCCACATGCACACGGGACCCTCTAGTAACAAACTCTCCTCACGCGCTGCTTGGGTTTGAAGACTCCCTCCCACCCCCCTTCCCCCAAGCCCTGTTTTCACTCACCCCAGGGACTCAGGGCTCTTTACCTGCCACGCCTCAAGCTGCTGTGAGAGGTTCAGTTTCTGCTGAATGGCATCCAGCAACTGGCTGTTCAGTGACATCATGTCCATCTTGCACTTGGCAAGTTCCAGCTCCACAGCATTCTTCCTGAAAACAGACAAGCCAGGGTGAACGTGGGCACCTGGGGTCCACAGGACGAGGAGACAGACTCCGACCTTAAACTCGCAACAAATAGGAGCTGTGACAGTAACCAGGATGTTATTTGTAGAAAGCTGGAAAGTTCACAGCACGGGTTCATATCCCTTTTCTCAACTGTTTTGACGACCTATGGGTGAAGGGAGCCCCTGCCTCCCCATCTCATGGATGAAGAGCAGTTTTGAGAGGAGGATACTGAGGAGGACTGGAACCCAGAGGAGATCAAAGGCCTCACACAGTACTATGAAGTTGCTAATCCCTCCCCAAAAAGGCCAGTCCCCATGAGAGATAAGGCCCTTATCCTCTTGGCCCCTCCTTTTCACTAGCAATGCCCCCGGCCCAAGGGATCTATCCTAAAGAGGCCACACATGTGCCAAAGTAGCCACATAGTGGTGGTGACTACAGCCTAGCTAATCATAGTTGCCAACAATTGTTGGCAGAACAATTATATGGTAGAACACAGTCATCACAACCAACCACGACAGTGAATATTCAAACAGTGGGGAAATACGACGTTTTGCTGAGTTGGAGAAAAGCACAAGACAAGGTCTAACAGGATACTGGCTTTGTAAAAGAAAAAAAGGTCATACAAAAAAAAAAAAAGTCTATTTGGCTATCTCTGGATGATCGTTGATGGGATCCTACATACTTTTGCATTTTGTATTTTCATAGTTTAGTATGTTTCACATATTACTCTGTTTGCCTTTTCCAACATTCTTAAATCATAGTTGTTCAACGCAAAACAAAATTAAATTTTTTCAGGGCTGGGGGAATGGGACTAAAAAATATAAGACACTAACTGAACAGCTTCTGCCAAGGAACACAGGTTGCCCACCTGCCAAACTGGACATTATTTAGCCCCCATTATCAACTGCTACCTTTTGCATTCCCAATGGCAATGCAAAAATGCCTCCATGCACAGGGCCAGCGACCCAGGTGCCCGTCCCAAGGACAGCTACAGGACCTGCCTATAGAGGCCTCCTTGCTGGGGCCTCGGACAGGGGCTGCACCAAGGGAAGCGTGGTTGGGAGGTAGGGTAGGTGGGGGTAAAGCTCTCGGGGCCGCCGCCATGACCAGCACTTCCTCTCTGGCCACAAATCTACCCGTCCAGTCACCTCCCCTGACACCTCATGGCCGCAGAACGGCGCCCCGTCCGCCTTTCCCAGGAAAGCCGGTCCAGAAGGCTTGCAACACCCCAGTCCGCCCACCGCACTGCGGCTGAGGGGCCAGGAGCTGAGGACGTCCAATGAGGGCCGGCGTCTCAGGTCTCAGACGTCTCAGGGAGCCCTGTCATGCCCGCTGCCATTGGCTGGCGGTAAACAGCGGAAATCCTTGCGTGGCACCGGTTGCCATGGACGCCTGCCTCCCCCCACCCCACCCCACCTCGCACCGGAGACAGCTGCAGCCTCAAGAGTGGCAGGGCATCTGCCAGCAGGTGGCGCCACGAGAAGCCTGGACACCCCAGAATGTGCGGACCAAGGGGCACACAGCGGGGACCCTTCCTTCCAGAAAACCCCGGAAACAAGGCCAGTCTTGCTGACCTCTGCATTCCAGCCTCGGACTGCACTCTAGAGAACATTTGCTCACTAGAGAATCTTGGTGTTTATCATTCACGAGACACCCCAGAGCAGGAGAGCTAAGCTGCAGAGGCGCTCATCAATATGTTCATCAGAATTTTAAAAAGCAATGCCTCAAACGGCTAGAATTCCTTATTTAAATGAAACCACTAGTAACTGACTTTTTTTTTGTTTTTGTTAGGCTGCCAGCCCCACATTTTTGTTTTTAGTGAGGGCCATTTACCTGCAAGGAGATAAAATCATTACTTAACTTTTCTGAAACTCATCTACCGTGTGGGATAAAGAACACCTTAATAAGGTTTTTGTAGCTGGTGAAGAGAGGGAAGTTATTTTTCTTGGGGGTTCTCACTCCTCTGACTACACACTAGAATCATGGGGTGGGGGTTGGGGGGCACTTTTAACAAGCAGCCCCAAACTAGGCAATTCAGATTGAAATGTTCTGGAGAGGGCCCTGGCATCCACGGTGTTCCCCAGGTGATTCTAAAGTGGTCAGGATGCAGAATCAGAGATGATGTAAATGAAAACATCTTGTAAAACCCCTAAGGTCCTATACAAAGTATAGGCCACTCCCCACATTTAAATGATTCCTTAGGTCTGTTGTGTCAATTCTGTATACTAAGAGTTTAATTTCTAACGGATAGAAAAAAAGCTATCCTACTGGAGTGATCTAACTAACACCTTCCCTAAGGGCCAGCCTAATATATAGGGTCCATGAAGGGCAGGGGCCTCACTGCAGAGTTCTCCCTACTCAGCAAGGACAATCTGCAAATCAGCTCCGTTGGTCAGATGCCAGGAGGTTCACTGGGCCTCCTCTGACAAAAGACGAAGACATTCATTTCAAGGTTTTGTGGAGACTTGCTGGCTTCCTCAGTCACCCAGATGTCAGAGCTGGGTTCCACTTACTAAGGGAAGGGGACTGGATAACTCCTGTTCTGTCTTCTCTCCTGTGCCCTGGTACTTTCTCGGGTTGGATCGCCCACCTCCCATGCTGATGGCAGAATATGGTCAGAGCTTGATGTTCAGCTCTCTTCTGCTTGTCCAGCTGAGAGAAGGTGACCAGCCATTCTCTATTTCTAACGTCGTTCTGCCTTTTATTCCCAATAGAGGCTTCCACAATTAGCACCTTAATTTTACCATTTTATTCCCTAACTGTATGACACAATTTCACCCTTTGTTATCATAAAAGTATGCTCCCACTCCAAATTATTACACTGCTATTCAAGTATTCACTAATAAATCAAGTATTCACAATACAGTGGCAAAGATGCACAGGTTTGTTTGGGAGCCTCGCGGAACATACCTCCTAAATGGACTGGAAGTTGTCGAGCAGTCTGACATAAGGTCCTGGCCAGATAGAAAAAAGTAAAACTAATGGAGCTGATGAAATGATTGAAGAGAACAGAAGGAAGGGGACAAATGTGTGTGGAAGGGGAAAGGTGTGGGGAAGTTACAATTTTAAAGTCAGAAATTACCTTCTACTTTTTAAAAAGGCATACAGTATCTACTTACAATTTGTTTCAAATGACCTCTTTTTAGTTTCCTGACAAGTAGCCTGGGTGGTAAGGGGAAAAGGTGTGGGGACAGGAGTCAGGAGGCCAGGGATCACCACTGGCTGTGGTCTTGGGGACAGTGTCTCAGTTTCCTCATCTGTAAAAATGGGCATTAAAAATGTCTATTCTTTGCTGTGGCTGGGGGTTAAAGGATGAAGGTGTTCTGTAAACACTAAAGTGACACAGAGGGCAAAATGTGTTGCAAAGGGCTCCATAAGCAGACACATTTTTAGTACCTTTTATCTCTGTACACTCAGTAACTAGGATAGACTGAATGCATGATAACAAATAATTTAAAGGGGAATGGGGAATATGCAAATATGTTTTTTTGCCAATGCACTTCCAAATCTTTTGAATGTAAGAGAATGCATTTCTTCCCTGCTAAAGAAAACCCAAAACATGAATAAAATATGACCAGTTTACTGGAAATGCAGTCGGAGAATGCATCAAACTCAGAATGTAGAAAAGCTCTAGGAGACAAATGATACGTTTTTTTCAAGTGTGACAACTGTGCTGTGGTTGTGTGTTTTACAGAAAGTCTTTTTCTTGAGTGAGTGAGTGTGAGAGAGAGAGAGAGAAAGAGACAGACATAACATGAGTGCACACCGGCAGGGAAAGGGGAGAGGGAGAAGGAGAGAATCCCAAGCGGGCCCCATGCCCAGTGTGAGATCATGACCTGAACCAAAATCCAGAGTCGGACATTCAACCGACTGAGCCACCCAGAAGCCCCAGAAAGTCTTTTTCTGGTGGAGATCCACACGGAAGTGTTTATGGATGAGATGCTAAAGTATCTTGTGATGTGCTTTCATACAGTCCAGTGGGGGTGGTGGTGGACGAAGTGGGTGGGGATATAGATGAAACAGTACTGGCCATCTGCTGATTGGGGTTGAAACCAACAGGCAGGAAGTTAGGGATTCATCTTACTTGTTTCTACTTTTGTGTATGCTTGAAAATGTCCATAATAAAAACAACACCCCTCAAAATAAAGAAGTTGAGGTAGACACATATAACGAAATTGGAAAACTAAGATCTAAGTGGAAAAAAACACAAGCCATGTAGAGCATCAGCCCATGGATACTTAAAAATGCCCAAACCACTGTATCGCTCTACACTTGCACATGTACAGGAAAAAGATCTGCAAAAAACATATACCCAGCTTCCAACAGTAGTGTTGTCTGGGGAGAAGAAAGACGCTGGGGGTGAGGATGGGTAGCAGGGAAACACTTTCACTTTTGGATTCTTCTGTATGCTTTAACTTTTAAAACTGAGCATATACTCATGTTGCTTGTGATTCAAGTAAAATTAAACACACCACGCCCACTCACTTCGCAATGGCCTCATCCCGGTCCCTGATGGCCTTCTGAAGCTGCTCCTTTGGTTCCTTGTCCTCAGACGTCACTCTGAGTCGGTCTCTCTCCTCCTTCAGTGCAGTCATCTCCACACTCAGCAGTGTCACCTAACAGGAGACCAAAGGGATGGATGTGGTGACATCATTGCTGCTGGCCTGGCCTGCAGTGTTTCCCTCAAAGAGACAGAAAGGAACAAGAAGCCCCAGGCAGGTGCAGAGCCTGTGTGTGGTGTGGGCATGTAGCTTCCACGGCCCCTGGTTCTGAGGGAGGCCCATCTCTTCTGGAGAAAGGATGCCGCATGCTAGGCTGGAGCCCACTGGCCAGGGCCGGGTGGGGTGGGGGGGCGTGGGGGATGAAATTCAGCCCTGGAAGGCAATCAGCATGCCAGATTCCCTTTATAGGCAGCCCACCACACACCGCCACTTCCACCACAAGGCACTCCCAGGGAACTAATGAAGACCACACATGCATCGGGGCTTGGAAACAAATTTTTGGGGGTAGGGACTCAAGTTTTGTTTCCAGCCATGTTGCACTCAACATGAAACATTGCTATCCACAGGACCCCGGCTGGACCCGAAGCCTGGGCCCTGGCTCCCATTTCTGTGACAGCACTTGCGGCAGCCTGATCATTCAACTTCCCCGGGTCAAAGCCAGATGGAATTTAGACACCTATGTGATGTCATCATCTTTCACTTTAAACCTGCTACCTTTTCTGTGGTCTATGCTTCAGTGAATGGCCCCACAGCCTATTCATTGGGAGTCATCTTTTGGTGGCACCGTGCCCTTCCTGGCGGCTCGCTCAGTGACCACAGCTTACCCTACCCACGAGAGCTCTGCAGTAGCAGGAAGCACAGCCTATTCATTTGTGCATCTCAGAGCCTGTGTTCAGTGCTTGATCCCAAACTGCTTGTGCAGTGGACAGTTGTCATATTTTTGGCTAGTCATCATCCCAAATCCTTTCCTATCTGGGGGACATTCCTGGTTGCATGAGTCTTGGTGGAAGACAGGGGATACACCCCCCACTGAGGAAGCCAAAAGAGGAGAGACACATCATTTCCTAGGTACACAGGCATGGATATGTGTGTGACCTAGACTTGCCAATCACACAGCCCACCTGGGACTGTAGTCCTTGAGGTGTCGGCAAAGCCACAGGCCAGGGGTAAAATTATTACATGGACAGCAGATTCCTTCTGTGGCCTCACTTCCCATGGCTTCTTCCTGTTTTGGAGCTCAGTTCTCCAGCCTTCCTGTCAAGTCTATAAGCTATCAGACCTAATTCCAATATAGTCTCTCCCTCTCTCTCTGCTTAAGTTAAGCAGAGCGAGTTTTTGTTGTTTGCAACTGGACATCCTGCTTGGTAGAACTCTCAGTAAATACTTGTTGAATGAATGCAAGGGTGAGCCCCTTCTTCCCAGTCAGTAAGCTCAGACTGGAGTCAGGATGACTGGCCCCGCCCTCTTGTTAAATACTGCACGTACTTGGACATTTTTTGAAGGGAGGATCCATGTATATAGCTCTAGCCCTCTCACAAGGGGACAGATGCTACCATTTCAATGTACTCCCCTACTCCAGTCCCAGGCCTAATCATCTTCAGACAGACTGAAATTGAGCAAAGGCCCCAGGATCAAGCCTGAAGATCAAGCTTCCCTGGAGATGCTTCAGACTCCCTAGACTGAGACGGCAGATTTGCCAGCTACCAGGGAAGAGGAAATCAGCTACTCAGGAAGAAATCAGAGGATACTCAACAGTGAAGAGGCATACCAGACAGTCTGCTGTTACTGTGGGCAATGGATTTGGTACTCTTAGGTGCCTGATGAGGAACATCAGGACCAGGTGCTCTGTGCTTTCGTGGTGGGGACAGTTGTGGTGAGCAGGGCTAGAAGCCCTAGGGAAGAACAGGCTGGGGCACCTGCAGAGGCCATAGGGTGCAGCTAGTCCACAGGATGCTGGTCAGAAACCCAGCCTCACCCTACATACTAGCAGGTTCTGCAGCCTGGTAGGCCAGGAACTCAAGACTCGGGAAGTACCTGGCAGAGAGAGAGTCAGACCTCCTCAGACCAAATAAACCCTAACATGGCCTTGGGTTGGCTGTGGGCCAGACAAGCTGAGTAAGCTACAGATAAAACTACATGCTAGGCAGGAAATGCCAACATTTAATATGCTCCAGATAAAAGTCCACAAGAGCTTTTTGCTTTGGTCTGGAAAACTTGGTTAAGGTAGGACCATCAGCTATCTGCCTCAGAAACAACAAGGGACTTACCTTCTTTGAGCTGCCCACACTGTTCATAAAAAGCAGGAGTAAAAATAAGTAGTTCCATCATCAAGTTGTTGTGAGGATCAAATGAGATTAATGACATCAGGGACCAAGCTCGGTGCCTGGCGGTAAGCTCTCCTCCTTCCTCTTCTCTGCACCAGTGCGAACCTCCTCGCTGATGGTCGTCATGAGGACTAACCTGGCTTGTTTATACACTGACTTAGGTTATAGCCACCCCTAAATCCACTTTTCCCACATAAGGTAGTGTCCTCACGATTGAACAGGATCAAGGAAAACATCTTGAAGTCCTACATCTAGGGCTTTATTTGCCCCTTCATTCAATAATTATTTGCTTTAGGAAAAGACAAAGAGAAGTCGGACCTCAAGCTTGTCCTCGTGGGGGTCTAAGGTTTGACTGGGAAGATGAGCTGTTGAATGAGAGAACCATGAGAAAGCAGGGCCGGGGGCTCCAGGAGGGAGGGAACCAAAAGAGTTTGAAGGAGGAAGTGAGGCCTGAAGGCTGAGTAGGGCTGATATGTACAGGTGGCAGGGAGAATCTTCTGGACAGAGGCAAAGGGCCGGGGAAAAGGCCCAGATGTGAGGAAGGCACAGGGAGTGTGTGCCATGCCCTATCATAGCCCATGTTCAATTCTGCTAAAACAAAGGAGGGGAGATGGAAACAACAGGAAAAGAGGCTAAATGGCCAGAATGCAGCCAGACTGTGGGGGCCACGAGGGTTAGAGGCTTCCCACTACTTAATGATAGGAAGTCAATCCAAAACTTGTAAGGGTATTTCATTTCAAGCTGTGCTTCAGGAAGATCAATCCAAATCCTGTGGAGGTTAAGTGGGCTGGGGGAAATACGACCAAAGCTGGGGTGTGAAAGAGTGAAGGTCTGAAATAGGGCAGTGGCTAGAAACATGGAGGAGAGAGAACACAGGGAGATTTCACAGAGGAGGGTCACCAAGATTTCATTAGTGAAGGCCTTGTGTTCCCACTACATGCTCCACTGTGCTTTCATGCCCTTTCTGGAGTAACTGGCCAGCGCTCCTGTCAGGCCCTATAAAGGAGCCAAACACAGGACTGGGACTGTTTCTTATTGCACCTCCCACAGCCTGGTTTACTGGCTTGAGAATCGGCAGAGGGGCTCCACAGATAACTGTTTTTTATATTGCTCTGAAGGTCCTCCCTGCCTCTCAGCAGCCGTCCAGACCCCAGTCAGCCCTGGTGAAACAGGAGCCGGCAAAGCCGTGGGGAAGGGGCTCTCCACGGCGCAAGGGTGTGGGGCAGTCTGGTTATGGATTCTGGTCTCAAACACAATTATGAATTAAATGAAACCTGGACTCCCTTTTAAAAATTGGATAGGCTTCTGAGGGTCAGATCACTTCATCTTCCAGGTCCCACATTTTTTACCTCTGGCCCAGTCTCCAGGAGGAAAAAGCATACTCTCTGGTAGGAATGCAGTGGGCTGGGAGGCTGGATCAGCCCCTGGCTGAGGTCTCACCCTAGTCTAGGAGCTGCCTGCTGGAATTTTGGTTTTGCATTACCTTGTTGGGACTCTGCCTCCACGCCCCCCTCCCACCCCCGTCATCCCCCCCCACTCCCCCCACACCCCCACGGCAGGGTACAGAGCTGGTCTGACTCTTCTCACAATTCCAGGAGAGGCTGCGGAGCGCAGGAGTGCTGTCCTGTTCATTCTGTGTTTGTCAGGGTCTAGTGCAGCAGTGGCACACGGTCCCTGCTCGGTAGCTGCCCCACCAACTGCATGAGGAATGTTGTGCCCGCTGTGCTGGCTACCATTTCTACTGGCATTCTGGAATCCAGTCTGCATCCCGCCCACTGCCTCGGGAGGTCAGCGTTGCTTCCATGGGATGGCTTTGGATGGGTGTGGTTTGGCTAAGAGATCTGCTGCTTTGACTACGCTTCTGGGGAGAGATGAGCCATTCAAGAGGCCCAATTCTAACCCCATGGGACTGAGTGTAACTATCTGCTTGATGGGTTATCTGGCATAAACCACTTATCAGCTGAACTTTTAAGGAAGATTCCCTGGTGGAGGAGATAAGTTCGGAAATAGTTGCATCCAGACCCTCAGCAACCTGCACCTTGCTTATGCTTCTGAATAATGCCTTCTGCTGTTTCTAGTTTTGTAATTCTGAGAAGCAACAAAACAAAAAAACCCAGGCAATATCAAAGAGCTGATAAGCAGAACACCCCCACAGAAATTTAAATAGGCTTTAAAGTAAACAAAACTTTTATTAACCCTAAGAGTTTTCAGATCCACTTTGTCCTGTTTGTATTCTTACAGTGTGAAGACCTGTGCTAGGTCTGAACTCCTCCCTGGCCAAACGACTGCCTGAGGGACTCAGGTTTTAGGCATGAGAATGTCTTTGGCGGCTCAATCCCATTCTTTAGGGCTTGGCCAGAAATGAGCTACCATTTTCATAGCATCTTTCTGTCCTCGCTATCTGGTCACTCCCAGAAAGAAGAGTACAGCAATAGCTGCAGGTGGGGCTCCCAACATCTTCGAAGAGATTTGTATTAGGAAATCTAATGGGCATGACCCCCCAAAAGAGTTTATTTCTATAGGGTCTTTTAAATTTAATAACTACGGACTGAAACAAACGCCAGGTTTACCTTCCATCTCTCAGCAACAGGTGCAGCAGGAAGGGACCACCAGCTTTGGACAAGGGAGGAAGGGGGCAGGCTGGGTGGGGGCAGGGTTTAAAGTGCTACCTGTTTGGCGCCCCCCCTCCCAAGTGGGACAGCACACTACACGTAACCCTGTCAAAAGGAAGGGCCTTATTTACCTCCTAGGATAGAATTTAGAAGCTCCTTTCTGGGTGGGGTTGCTCCTAAGCCTTTTAAAACTTTTCAGATCGGAATACAGACGCCCTTCTCCAGGATTCTCAAGAGATAAAGTCATGATCAAACAGGAAAGGAACAGCAAGGGCAGTAAGTGCTTCTAAAGCTGAAAAACAGGCTGGCGGAGGTGATGGCATTACAAAGAGAGAACAGGCCTGCAAAGATCAATTGCTCCTTGGTTTGCAAACTTCCCTGCTCAGAAGCTGCTGGAAAAACATCCGTGAATGTCCTGAGAGCTGTGGCACTTTAAACTGTCAGAATCCACCAGATAATATGGGCTCTGTGGAAGGCAGCATGTCGCCGGAGGAAATGGAGGGTCAGCTATTCTTATCCCTAACAATTTTACTTTGGGCTAAACCAGAGGGCCGTGCTCTTCTCTTGAGCTCACCTCAACTTCAGGTCACTGTCCTCTGAGAATCTGTGAGAGCAGAGCCACTTCTGAGACGTGAGAGAGGGAAACTCACGAGGGTCTCAAGAGAGTCTTGTGGGGGAGGGGTCACCGGTACATTCCCTGCACTGGACCGAGGATGGGGGTGCTCACCTGACTGTGGAGTTGCTGCAGCTCCTCTAGGCTTTGCCTCAGTTTACCCCTCTCTCCCTCCATGAGTTCCCTTAGGGCTCTTGAGTCCTCACTGGTCTGCCTTATCTGTTCTTCTAAGGAGTCATCATCAATTCTCCGGGAGCTCTGACAGCCAAAGAGAGCCACCAACCACAGAGATGGTGAGAGCAGGGGCGGGTGTGGTGAGATGGTTAGTGGGAGAGAGGGGGAAGTGAGACGGGAGGGATGGATCAGTTTGGGGGAGAGCAGGATAGAGGAGATGGGGTGGAGAAGTGGAGGGAGAGACAGGCAGAGAAAAGAGGAGACAAAGGAGGGAAGACAGAGTTAGAGGAGAGAGATTCTCTTGCCCAATTTTGATCTGCAAACATTAGCTAGACATTTATTTTTGTTTCAGGCTTCAGGGAAGTCGCATGAACAGCACACCTCCCTCTGACCTCTCCCTTCCCCCAGTGACCCAGCCTCCACAGTACAGTACCTTCCACACACCAACACGACATGTTCAGGTAAGGACAACCACCCTTTCATGACTTCATGTAATATGGGTAGAAAGACGTTAACTATTCTGTAGGAGGATGGAACTCAAAGTGAAACAACTGCCTGAGAGCCGGGGGTGTGAATGGAAATCTGTCACGAAGCTGGAAGAAACGCCAGTCTGCCCAGGAAGCCCATAGGAACACTCCTCATCTCCACAAGAGGAGCCACATCTGGAATTCTAAAAGGCCCTTGCTGATCTTCTCATCGTTCCGTGCTCCCTTGTATCCTTTCAGCAGAGGCTTCCAGTCTGGACAGTTTGCCTATTCTCAGCTAACCCCATCACGAGGACCAATGAGCTACAGAAAAATAACTTGCAGTTTTCACCGGGATTCAAATTTCTACATCCAAAACTTTTAAGGAAAGCCCTTGAACTGGAGGCCACCATGGCCTGGATTTAACCATGTGGAAAAAGGACTCCACTTATACACCAGTGTCTGCAGGAAGAGCACTCTGGAACTTCCATTCCTGGACGCCGCCCCTCTGCTCGATCACCAGCACACAGACCTCTCAAACAGTAAGGGCTCAAAGTTGCTACAGACTCTTTAAGGTTCCACTTCTGGGGTTAACCTCATCCCCTGTGCTTGCTTTCAACCTCCCACTAGCCGGGTCCTGTGGGGTGGGGAGCTTCTCGGCCCAGCCGCTTACCGTGGGCTCCATGCCATCCACAATACTCTGTATCAGTCTCTTGAGCTCACTGAGGGCCGTGCGCAAGCTGCCGGCTGGCACGTCCTTGGCAGATGAGGTTTCCGAAGACTCGTCCATCGAGGAGTCCGTGGAGACGGCCGAGTCAGCGCTGTCGTTCCCCCGGAGGTGCGAGCAGAGATAGCGGACCTGGCAGTAGGCCTCCCAGAGCTGCAGTCTCAGCTGCCCCACAGAGAATTGTTCCTGATTATGGGCTCTAGGGAGGACCGCCCCCGCTCAGCTCGTCCTAGCGTAGGAACCCAACATGCTGATACTCAAGAGCCTAGTTCTGGCGGAAAGACTTTTTCTTTTTTAAATCACCTGTCCCAAGAACTATGGATACTTATGCTGGGCCTAGTACGTCTATACGGACTCCCAGTTCTTAACTCTCCAGCCCTCTACCCATCTCCCATTTCTCTATACAGTCGGATACTGTGGTGGGAATCATGATTAGGGGAGTGAGTGGTTGTGAGGAGAATGAAAAAAAGCCAACTGGATGGATCATGAATGTTCTAGAGCCCAGTCAATGCAAGAGGCATGAGGCTGAGGATTAGCCGACAAGCATTTCCTAAGAGGCACTGGGTAACAGTGAGCCGGGGACACGCTCCGGTCAGGGCCTGCTTCATGACAGCTCCAGCCAGCAGGCCTGGGCTCACACAGGCGCAGGGCCACAGGCCCTTGCCAGGCTGGAGCCGGAACCATAGGAACTGGACAAGGGAGGGCTGACGGGCTCCTGAAGTCCCCAGGCAATCTCGCGTGCCGGACTGATGGGGCATCAGCACCTGTTCTCTCTCTTGCTCCAGTTCCTCAGCCTCCATGCTCTGTTCGATCTCGGACAGGAGGGACGTGCTGGTGGCGGCAGAGCTCTGCAGGCTCCTCTCCTCGGTGAGCTCCTCCACCTTCACCTGCAGCTGTCGGTAGGAGAGCCGCACCTCCTGGAGCTCCAGCTGGCTTTGGTGCAGCTTTCAAAGAGACAGCAAAAGGTAGTGAGGGTTCCCCGACCACAAACAAATGAGAAAAACTGCCCCGAAACCTGATCACACTTCTAGGTCCAACCACCAATTTACAGAAAAATACAGAGGAGAGAAGAACATGCTAGATTACATCAGGGGTGTGCAGGCAGTAAACTCCAGATTTGGGAAATTCTACAGGACAAACAGCTCAGCTTCTTTACGATGTATATTAAAAAAAAATTTTTTTTAATGTTTATTTATTTTTAAGAGAGAGAGTGAGACAGAGTGTGAGCAGGGGAGGGCCAGAGAGAGAGGGAGACACAGGATCCGAAGCAGGCTCCAGGCTCTGAGCTGTCAGCCCAGAGCCCGACGCGGGGCTCGAACTCACGGACTGTGAGATCGTGACCTGAGCCGAAGTCGGACGCTTAACCGACTGAGCCACCCAGGCGCCCCTTTACGATGTATATTTTAAGAAAAAAAAGATAAAGGTCTGGAACCTATAGGTTAAAAGGAGACTTGAGAGACATATCAACCAACTGTAGTGTGTAGGCCTATTTTAACTTGCATCTTGATTCAAGTAAAAAATGTGAGGAGCAACTGGGACATTTATGAGGCAGTTACGAATTTGAACACTGGGTATTTGAAATTAAGAAAATACTGCTGTTTTCCCCTTAGGTATACTAGTCCTGTGGCTGTGTTTTTTTAAGTTATCATTTAGAGGTAGTCTTTGTTTACAGATGAAATTATAAAAATTTGCGGATTTACTTCAAAATAGTATGAGAGAGAATCAAGAAGATGTAATGAATGTGGGGCAGGACTGACTGGGGCTCACTGGTTTGTATCGCTGGCAGTGGGGTACACTGGGGCATCATCACACTATCCTATTTTCGAATGCCCGAAATTCCCCATATTAAAAAACTAAACACACACACATATAAAGGCATACAAAGTAAGGTACCATTAGATGCTCACCAGAATACCTAAAATAAAAACCCGCCACAAAATAATAATGATACCAAGTATTGATGAGGATGTGGAACACCCAGGACTTTCACTGCTGTTGGGAGTGAAGATATACAATCACTCTGAGAAACTGTAGGGCAATTTCTACTGAGTGAAATACACAGCTGTCCCATGACCCAGCTGTTCCACCTCTAGGTGCAGACCCAACACAAATGGCTGTACATGTGCCCAGAAGACACACAAGAGGTCTATAGCAGCCTTCTTCCTTCAGAGCCACAAACGGGGGCAGGGTGCCTGGGTGGCTCAGTCGGTTAAGCTTGGAATTCTGTCTCCCTCTCTCTCTGCCCCTCCTCTGTTTGCTCTCTACCTCTTTGTCTCTCAAAAATAGACAAACATTCGAAAAAATAAAATAATCTTAAAGAGCCACAAATGGGGAAACAATCCAAATGCCAATATAGAACGGAGAGAGACAGTCACATACTAGAATACTACACAGCAGTGAGAAAAGAACACACTGCTACCATATGCCATAACGTGGATGAATTTCATAGACATAATATGTCAAGCAAAAGCCTGACATTAAACAATATATAATGTGTAATTCAAGTACGAAAGTTCTAAACCTTCCTCCAGATACAAGAGATGCAAGTGGAAGAGAGGTCTGCTTTTGACCAAGTGTCAGATACTGACCAGGAAGGGCAAGAGGGAGGCCTGTAGGATACAGATAATGGGCTTTATCTTCATCTGGGGGGTGTTACACGGGGATATATATATCACACACATACATACACACACACACATATATATGTATATACATATATGTATGTATTTTAATGTTTGATTTATTTTTGAGAGAGAGAGAGCACAAGCAGGGGAAAGGCAGAGAGAGAGGGGGACAGAAGATCAGAAGAGGACTCTGTGCTGACAGCAATGAGCCCAATGTGGGACTCGAACTCATGAACCATGAGATCATGACTTGAACCAGAGGTGGATGCTCAACGGACTGAGCCATGCGGGTGCTCCATGGGGGTATATATCTGTAAAAATTCACTGGGCTGTCCACTTAGGATTTTTATGTTTTGCTGTATGTATGTCGTATTTTAATGAAAAAACAAATGAAGGGGAAAGGGTCTGGAAAGACACTGGGGATCGGATTTGGAAAAATATGTGAGTAGAAATACCAAGAATTCCCAAACCCAGGAGAAAAGCGGTCTCTGCTATTTTCTGTGTCATACCTCACAGTTTACAGGTAAAGCCCCAGGCCTGGGAAGAGCCTTACACAGCGTGTAAGGCTCAGAGAAGGAGAGGGATGCCAGTGGTGGAGAGGACAGCAATGTAGTTTTCATGGCTTACAGCCAGGGCTCCTTCCTTCTCTTGCTGCCGCTACTTCACCCCTCTCGGCGTACTCTGTGGCCCCTTTCTCGTGGAGTCCAAGCAGGGTACCGCTACCCGGTGAGGTTCCTCTTGCTGGAGGTAAGACACGACTCCACCATGGCTGCTAAATGCCAGGCTCCACTAGTGCACTCCACCACTACACTTGCTTTTAACACACAGGCCCTGCCCGTAGAACCTTCATCTGTTTGCACTTGTCTGCATACTACACCTGCACAGGAGCAAAGTCTCCTGCTCTTGTATTTGTGGATTGCCCATCCCTCCCTTGTAAAAGAATTTTTGGAAGTTGGGGATGGGGAAAGAATGTCCTGGGATTTAAATGTAACTAATTTATCCTTTCATTAGAATTTCTGGGGTCACCCCTGTTCGTTAAAAATAGAGCAGACACTGTCCTGTCTGTTGCAGATTGCAGGCCAGGTAAGCCGTGGCTCCTGCAGAGATGCAGACACTGAGCAGCAGTGGTGGCAACTCGGAGCTCTGCAGTTCTCATGAATGGAGGAGGCTGCCTCGCAGAGCATCCACGCGGATCCTTTAGATGCCCTAGGGCTTCACCTCTGCTGGTTGGGAGCAGACTGTGGTTGGCTAACAGCACCAGTATCTTAACTCAGAAGAGCCTTAACTCAGAAGAGCCGGTGCCTGGCTGCTAAGAGAGTGAAAAAGGCCCTGGCAAGTCTGCTCTGCGTGGTTCCCATGCATCAGCAATACCTGCTGGTCCAGTGGGAACTCCTCCAGCCCCAGTATTGAGAAAACTCAGAAAGAAGAAATTAGGGTTAAAAAAAAAAAAAAAGAAAGAAAAAGGACATTCCTAAGAAGCATTTGGCACAATTACAAATGGCATACTAAGTTGGCAAAATGCTTTACAATTATTTTCTAGGTAACCCCACATACATCTCAGCAGGAGAAGTTCAGCACAGACAAGAACAAGTTCTTATGCACTGGACAAAATTAGTTCAATTACTCATGCGCACTTGAGGGTGCTTAATTAATTATAACAGCAAGAGAATCAAAGACCAGGACAGGTCTGCCCTGTCTGGTCAATAACTGGTCCAGAAACATATGCAGAAAACAACACATCAGAGGAGGCTTAAATATAAGAAACCTCTAAAATAAGGAATATCATCCTTTATATAAGAAAGATGTCACTAAATATATTTATATATCTATCAACAAGGAAGACACCAAATCCTTGTTGTACAGCACACTGAGCTTATGACACTCATGCCACCAGAGGTGGCAGAAGTGGGAGCGTTCTCTTGTTTCACACTGAGGGAACGAAGATGGTATGATGTTAAGTGTCAGAGCAAGGTCTACACTGCAGGCCACCTGCTCCTGGGTCACCCCACAGTGAGTGGAGCCTACGCTTCCCGATGATGAAATCCACCTACTCACTGGGACAAGGTCCCTGCACACATCTGTAAGATGCCCATGTAGGTATAAATCAGAGAAGGACAGACAGAATACTTTACTGGGTATTAAGAGTTTAGCAAAATGCCCAATTTTTCAACTTACTGGGCATTCCAAAAATAATTTTTACCCCTATTCTCAGCCTGAAAAAGAAAAGACGGTTGGATTTAATCAGTGGTTTAAAAAATCATTGTTAGGCAGTAGAACCCCAACTAGATAGTGAACCAGATTAAAGCGGGGCTACCCTGGCTGTGCAGGCCTGTTGCCCTGCCTACTTAGACTTCCTTTTGTCCTTTATCTGAAACAAAGGATTAAAATCGTGGAATTATATACATTCCAAAGCCATCAACTCTATATTTTGCAAGTCTGATTTAGGACCTCTCAACTACTATCTGAGTGAGCTGGAATTCTTATTTCTGTATCAGTACAGGCTAGGTTAGCAACAGAAAGGGCTTTCTGGAAAACACTGGTAATTAGCAGCAGCTTAAGGAGAATCTCCTATGAGCTAAAGGAAAAAAAATCACAAAAAGGTGGGAAAGATAAGAATTCAGCCCATAAAAGCAGATTTTCCAAATCAAAGTGTGAACTGCCTGATGTGATATATAGGCCATGGGGTGAGTGGCCCAATGGAAAGACAGTGGATGTGCAGACATTGAGGACGTGAGTGTGTGTGACGTGGGGCTCTTGCTGCTGGAGAGCACACAGCCCACTGTGCGAGCCAGGTACTAGATGGAGCGTGCTGGTCCCGTTCTTCCCTGTCCTGAGGTCCCCAGTTCTTGATTCGAAATAACGGACTTCTCATCTGTGAATTCCAGCTAGACTGAATGAAAGTGTCCTTTGGGCAGGGGTCACTTCCCCATTCTTCTGTGTTTCTTTGCCTTCTCCTCCACACTCTACCTCAGCAACCCTCCTCAGCAGAGTGCTTGACAGGGTCAGAAATTTTGGTGAAACACTGACCTGCAGAGGCATGGAATGTGCTAGACGCTGTCAATGAGAATTACATGAAGCAGGCGTGGGGGGCTCTGTTTTTAATTCGACCAAGGATTACTTTGGTAAATGATTCACTTTTTCCTAAGCCTCAGTTTTAGAATGTATGCAAAAGCACTCTGTTCCCTATAAAGTATACAGGTGTTCACCACTATTATCATCATCCACCTTAGAAGATGAGCAAACTCCTTTCCATCTTGAAGATGGCTGTGAGGCTTTCACCAGCACCATTTTCTAATCGACATTTATGGGAAAAAACGTGGAGGGTCATAAACTGCTCATTTGTGCTTGAAGAGGTTAATCACTCAGACGGCAGCTTAGCTGATGGTGTCAATAACAAGTGATATCAGCCTAAGATGTTTCCTTATCCCATGTCCTAGAGCTTTCCTCACCAGCTGACCCCCGAGCCCAGTGGGGTCTGCCACAGCCTGGTCTTTGGGGGAGGGACCTGCCTGGTGCTTCTGCACACCTGGCTGACCGCCTCCACACCAACAACTCTGTCGCCATCCCCCCCACTCGCTGGCACTCAGAGGATGTCCAAGGGGGAGAAACATGCTCTTAGCCACTGGCCCCAGGTGCTCCTAGGCCAGTGTGGCAAAGCTTTCTTCGCAGCAGGTGTTACACTCTATTTCTGTAGAGGCCAGCAGCGATTGTCTTTTTGTTTAGAGGGTTGTCAAGTGTGAGCCTGGGGATTCAGCTGAGGACTGGTGGCAGGTCCCAAATAAGGACAAATACGAACATGAAGCAATTTCCTTTAGGAAGAAAAAAGAGGCCAATTAGGCTCACAAAGGGGGTTGGCCTATGCCTTTTCTAGCAACTGCTGGAAGAAGGATGTAAGTCTTGCTGTGTTCAGTGGGCAGCTTCTTGATTTCTGCTCAGTGCAAGCCAACTAAATGCATCAGTTTGGGAAAGCAGCAGCAGAGAGCATTGAGAGCCAAGTACAGAAAGTCACAGGCTCCCTCTGAAATCTCTAGCAGATTTCACAAACCCTAGGAGGCAGAATGACACTCCCCAAGTTCCAGTCATGTTAATAGTCCAGAAAGAACTCTCTGAAACTGCTCCAGAGGCCAGTGGCTCAGAACATATTGGAAGGGTAACCTGTGGGTAGCAATGCATTTGTCTTCAGCAGAGCCAGGCTGGCCAAGTTGGTGAGCACTCAAGGAGAACTCCAACAGGGCCAACAGAGAGCTCGGCTTTCCCCTCTCCTGAACCCCACAGTGGCACTGGCCTCCCAGCTTTCCTTCTGGCTGGGCAGCTAAGTGCCCCTTTCACCTGGCCCTAGTTCTACAGGACAGCTTCTCTGCCTCAGTACCTGGAGGTCTTTGTCATGGCCTTGCCTCTCCAGGATCAGCACCCGGTCCTGTAGCTCCTCCACAGTCCCCTGGAGCAGGTCGTTTTCCTCTAAGGTGGCACTGAGACGATGCTCTAGCTCCCGTTTCCGATCCGACAGCATTTTGATCTGAAAGGGTGGAGAGTCACAGGGTGGTGTGCAGTTACACCCAGGCTGATGAGTAGGAAGGGAGGAACTGACCCCAAACATGAAGGCCTATGTCTCTCCAAGTGCTCTGCCCAGGGGCCTGGTGCCCCCATCTTTGAGAGAACAGCTGTGAACTCCCAAGATGAAGAGAAAACCCCTCCCTTCTAGAAACGTGTCTGGGAAGGGGTGGGAGATGAACTTTGGGGAAGCTGGAATGTGGGATGCCAGGAAGAGGAAGGGAAGGGTCAGTGTTCTGGAAATTCCACAGATAAGACAGAGAAGGGCTCCACCTTGCCTGCCCATGACTTTACCTCAACCCCACAATTTCTGGGGGAGTGGAGCCTAACCCATGGTTCCATTCTTCCTTCTCAAGTCATAAGCACAAGAAAATGCCCGAGACAGCCCAGTGAGCTGCTGTATTCTCATACTTCACAGCTCTCTTCTGTACTTCCCCCCACAGCTAACAGACCTGGCTCTAGAGGTCGCAGCTCAGACCTGGTGCCCCAAATTAATGGGGGAGTTGGTGGGGGTACAGAAGGCAAAGCAGTGCCTGCATCAGTCTATGTCCTGGGAAGGAGCAGGACACGACACAAAATGAGTAACTGATTTTACTCAAAGTGTCGTTGTGCCCGAGCAAGTAAATTGTGACTAGAAGCAATTTCGCTCCTCTTATTAAACAGACTGGTATGTTTGTACACTGTGTCTCTAGCCAGCCTCAAGAGATATAAATCTGCTTTCAGGAAGGTCTGTCTAGTCTCTTCAATGTCAGTAAGAAAATAAAGGATAAGAGGAAAGAGATGCCAAGTCTTCTGGCCTCAAGGTATGTAGGCTCAGTAGGTGTGCTGGGGCTCCACAAGGCCGGCAATGCTTCACCCCGAGAAACTGCCCGGACTAACGGGCTACAGAAGCCTTCCCAAGTTGTGCAGGGCCTCCTGGCTCCTCCTATTTATCAGGTCCCTGCTGGATTGATCTCTCAACCAGCTTCTTGCTCCCAACATGGTTAAGATGTTCTCTGTGCTCTCCAGTTTGGCCTGGAGAACAATCTATTAAGAGAACCAACCTCCTACCCTTTCCTGGGGAGATTTGAAAATGAATGTCTGATGCGTCTGAGGTTCTCTGAAATCCACCTTTCCTTCTGCTTTTTGTCTATTCTCTGTCTCCACACTAGGATTCTGTTCGTAGGGTACAGATCTTCCCTGGCCACCAATCAATCAGATAAGATGCTGTCCTGGGGAAATGAAGTATGTGGCCTTTGTCCAGAGAGATCAGGTATCTAGCCAAACAAAGACATACTGTCTCTCAAGTGTGCACCTGGGTAAGGGACCAAAAGGAACAGGTCCTTTTTGTGAATGGGGCCACTATTCCCCACACTGAAGCACATTACCCACATGAAGGGAATTCTTACTCTAGGTGATTTTCATTTAAATACCCTCCAACCTTTACATTTTCCTTCCATGGATAATCTTTGTTTCTCAAGTTCCAGTCAGTGAAATAATGAGGTAATACAGTTGTGATATACAATCCTGGCCCCTTAAAAAAAAAAAACAACTTTAGAAGTTCAGAGCTACATGAAGTAATGTACTTGGACAATTTCATAGGCTGCCTTCTTAAAGTAGCAGTGGTACTGCATGAAGGCATCGATATTAGATGACAACTCCCTCACCCCACCCTATGCACTGAACTTGTGACCAAATCTGCCAGTTAACGTTCCTGGGAATGACCCTGAGTCACAAGGGTCTTGAAATAGTGAGTAGAGGCGAGAGGAAAACAGGCAACTCGAAGGAGTCAGAGCTTGGCAAAGGCGGTGGGACAGAAAGTCATGCACACAAGTGGTCACACACAGGCATGCCGAACCCCGCCGGAACAAGCTACTTACTTCAAGAACCTGCTGCTCAATACCAGTAGTATTTCCAAGGGGAGGGAGAAAGGAAGGGAATGATAGGCAGGAGAAAAGAGAAGATATTGACAGACTTTAGGAAAAACATCTTCAGGTCATTTCCAAAGCAGGGGAGCAGCCACCTGGGCTTCTCTGGGCCTGACCACACCGACGGATTCCTTAACCACAGCGTGGGTGCACATTCATCTGGCCCTAGACCCTTAGACTGTCCCCTCAAGTGTACCTTAGCCAAAGGGTTGCTGTCCAGACAACTGGCTTAGGGCCCCTCAAGATCAGACTAGGTGGATGCCGCCCTGGGGAAGAGCCCCTGTTTGGGCTGCTGATACGACTTCCCTCTTCTCCCCTCCCACAACCGGGTTCTCACAGAGTTGTCCTCTAAGTGCTACTTTTTCTTTCCCACTGGCCCACTCAGGGCCATAGACCCTGACTGCCACGCTCTGGCCTCTCATACACTTTTAACAACATTACTTGATTCTAAGTACCACACGAGGTGCTTTCCATGTATTAACTCATCAAACACAACAGTCCTATGAAGTAGCTACTTTATGACTCTCATAGGTGAGAATTACAATAGGTCCCAATAAGGTGGACTGAACTGGACCTACATGGAATAGAGAAAGGGAAAATCCTCTTCCCCATCTTCTATTTAGGATTGGCAAGGACGTTTGTGGACGGATTAATATGTTCAGTAAAAGCGGGTCATTTGTGATTTCAACACACTCAGCAATGACTCTGAGCAACCTTATTCTTCCAGACAACAGGCAACCCAGTGCAACATGAATCAAGTGTTCCCCATTTAGTTTCTTACAGATACATCTCTAGAGACTTTTAAATATTTTTAGAGACTGTAGACAAAACAAAGTTTTATTTCCCAGTTCAGGGGCTCCTTATCCACCAGATCCAGTACAGCGCCTCTAACGAGAAAAGCACTTCCATCTCCAAGCAGTGCCACACAGGCGGACTCACCTCAGCCTGAAGGCTTTCAAGCCTGATGATGTGCTGGTTAGTCGAGGAGTTTTTCTCCCGAAAGTCTTCTCTGAGGGCATGGACTTGCATGGAGAGCTGTCTCTCAACTTCTGAGGCCTGCAAGCAGAAGAGACCTTCAGGGTGGATTCGGAGGCTGTGCAAAGGAAATCTGTTAAGATCTCAGCCTTTCCTTTCCCAAGCATCTCTTTACAACTTCCTACTCTAGAAGGAGTATAGGATGAAATGCGGGTCCGTGTAGTCCCTAGTACCCGAACAAGACAAACATCCATCTCTACTTCCACTACGGGGGGAGTTTATCTGGGTAAAGACCACTTTGCCTGTCAGGGGAAACAGGCCTAAGAAACAGCAAGGTCTCAAATGTTAAGTACCATCATTATCACTCTGTACACAACAGAAGTTCAGCAAACATCTACTAAATAGAGAAAAAGTCTCTGTTTTATGTGAAAGAATAAGGCAGATAGATATACCTACTACCTTAGAAATTCCTTTATTTCTCTCATCCATTTCCTCAGTAAGGCCCAAGTGAATCACCTCTGTCTACATTTCTCATTTCCATTCAACATAGGCACTATTTGAAGTTCCCTGTAACATGTTAAGATTTTTTTTTTTTTAAGATTTTATGTTTAAGTAATCTCTACACCCAATGTGGTGCTCGAACTCACAACCCTGACCTCAAGAGTTGCATATTCCACCAACTGAGCCAGCCAAGCACCCCAATGTCTGTTAAGATTTTTGCCATTCTTTCCTCAAGGACATCTTTGGCAGCTTTTTTTTTTTTTTTTAAATTTTTTTTCAACGTTTTTAATTTATTTTTGGGACAGAGAGAGACAGAGCATGAACGGGGGAGGGGCAGAGAGAGAGGGAGACACAGAACCGGAAACAGGCTCCAGGCTCCGAGCCATCAGCCCAGAGCCTGACGCGGGGCTCGAACTCACGGACCGCGAGATCGTGACCTGGCTGAAGTCGGACGCTTAACCGACTGCGCCACCCAGGCGCCCCCAACTTTTTTTTTTTAAGTTTATTTATTTTGAGAGCGAGCGAGCACAAGTGGGGGAGGAGCAGAGGGGGGAGGAGGGGAGAGAGAGGGAGCAGAGAGAGGGGGGAGACAGAGACAGAGAGAGAAGGAGAGACAGAGGGAGGGAGGGAGGGACGGACAGAGGGAAGGAGGGAGGAAGGGAGGGGAGACAGAGAGAGAGAGAAAATATGAATCCCAAGCAGGCTCCAAGCTGCAAGCACAGAGCTCCACATGGGGCTTGAACTCACAAACCGTGAGATCATGACCTGAGCCAAAATCAAGAGTCAGACACTTAACCAACTGAGTCACCCAGGCATCCCCATCTTTTGCAACTTTTAATTCTCCAGGGGAGTGCTGGCTGAGACGTTTATTTCCAACCCTAATCCACTTATTTTCTAATGCTCAAACACAGCAGAACACCAACGACATTTAGTGTGTCAGCACCTTCTCTTGAACATGCAGGAGAGTGTTTTGAAAGAATGCTCCCTTGATAAGACTTGAACTCTGGTCTTTTTCCTGGGAGTCCAGCCTAGCTCCCAGTGAGGGGAGCCCTGAACACTGCCTGGTAGAGAGAAGAGCCATGGGACAGGTTAAATAACTGCCTCAGTGCTTTTCTGAGGCCAGATGGGGTCAGTAGGCTTCATGAGTTCTTGGGAGTGATCACCATGTGTTGAAATGGTTAGGAAAGGCTTCTGGAGGAAGTGGGATGGTAATGATGTTGACTTCGTAGGCTAGCTGTTCAGTGAGGCTCTCATATTAATAGATACATGTTCAATAGTTATTTTCATCTTCAAGGGCTGTATAAGCAATTGTCCATCTTAGTTTTGGTCCCATAGATTCAACTCTTGCTCCCTTAGACTAGAGAGCCATATAAGGATCTCAGCCTATAGTTCTAATTTTTAAACAACAATTACAAAACACACAAACTAAAAGCAAACCATCTCGTTTTACTTATTCTAAATTTAATTTTGGACACCACCAGCTTGTTGTAGTTTCTTAATCACTCAGAAACACAATGTTAGACATCCTTGCTTAAAAATAACATTAGTAGGGGGCACCTGGGTGGCTTAGTTGGTTGAGGGTCCGACTTCGGCTCAGGTCATGATCTCGCAGTTTGTGAGTTTAAGCCCCGTGTCAGGCTCTGTGCTGACAGCTCACAGCCTGGAGCCCACTTCGGATTCTGTGTCTCCCTCTCTCTCTGCCCTTCCCCTGCTAACGCTCTCTTTCAATAATAAATAAATGTTAAAAATTTTTTTAACAAAAAATAACATTAGTAATATGTACTGAGTAATTATGATGTGCCAAGAACTGTGCTAAATGCTTTCAATGCATTATCTCAATTGTCACAGCCAAAGGAGTGGTTATCCAGCTCAATTTACTAACGAGGGAACAGACTCAGGGAAATAAAAGAACTTGCCAAACTCTCAGTAAGTGACAAGATCAGAATGGTAAATGTGGGGCTGTCTTGTCCCCAAGTGTGCTTGGATGCAAGCACACCCTGTCTTGCTGCACTTCACTTCATTACAGACACTGTGTTCTTCACAAATGGGAGGTTTGTGGCAACCTGCATTGAGCAAGTCTACCAGTGCCATTCTGCCAACAACATTTGCTCACTTCCTGTCTCACGTGTGAGAATTTTGGTAATTCTCTTGACCTATTTCAAACTTTTTCAGTATTACTGTATTTGCTATGGCGATCTATGATCAGTGATCCTGGATGGTACTATGGTAACTGTTTTGAGGTGCCATGAAATGTGCCCATTTGAGAGGACAAACTTAATAAACGTCGAGTGTGTTCTGACTGCCCCACCGATTGGCTGTTCCCCCGTCTCTCTCCCTCTCCCCGGGCTTCCCTATTCCCGGAGATACAACTATATTGACATTAAGTCAGTTAATAACCTTACAGTGGCCTTTAAGTGTTCAAGTAAAAGGAAGAGCTGCACATCTCTCACTTTAAATCAAAAGCTAGAAATGATTAAGCGTAGTCAGGAAGGCACATCAAAAGCTGAACAAGGCCAAAAGCTAGGCCTCTTGCACCAACCATCAGCCAAGGGGTGGATTCGGAGGAAGAGATCTTGAAGGAAAAGACAAGTGCTACTCCAGTGAACACACGAATGACAAGGAAAGAAACGGCCTTATTGCCGATCTGGAGAAAGTTTCAGCGGTCTGGATGGCAGAACAAACCTGGCACAACACTCCCTTAAGCCAAAGCTGATCCAGAGCAAGGCCCGAACTGTCTTCAGTTCCGTGAAGGCTGAGAGAGGTGAGGAAGCCGCAGAAGAAACGTGTGGCACTAGCAGAGGTTGGTTCACGGGGCTTAAGGAAAGAAGCCATCTCCATAACACAGAAGTGCAGGGTGAAGCGGCAGGTGTTCGTGTAGAAGCTGCAGCAAGTTATCCAGAAGATCTAGCTCAGATCATTCATGAAGGTGGCTACACTAAACCGCAGATGTTCAGTCCAGGTGGAAGCGCCGGTCGGGGGAAGATGCCGTGTAGGGCTTTGGTAGCCAGAGAGGAGAAGTCGACGCCTGACCTCAAAGCTTCAAGGGACAGGCTGACTCCCTTGTTAGGGGCTAGCGCAGCTGGTGTCTTTGAGTGGAAGCCACTGCTCGTTTACTGTTCTGAAAATCCGAGGGTCCCTAAGAGTTATGCTGAGCCTACTCTACCCGTGCTCTGCAGATGGAAGCCTGCATGACAAAGCCTGGATGACAGCACATCTGTTTACAACATGGTTTGTTTGTTGAATATCTTAAGCCAGCTGTGGAGACCCACTGCTCAGAAAACAAAGATTCCTTTCAAAACATTAGCGCTCACTGGCAGTGCACCTGGTCACCCAAGAGCTCTGATGGCGTGGAGATGTACGACGAGATTAATGCTGTTTTCATGACGTCCACTCTGCAGCCCGTGGACCGAGGAGTCATTTCCACATTCAGGTCTTATCATTGAAGAAATACATCTGGCTAGACGAGCTGCCGTAGACAGTGAGTCCTCTGACGGATCTGGGCCAAGTCAACTGGAAACCTTCACCATTCTAGAGAACACGGAGAACATTCCCGATTCACGGGAGAGGTCAAGATAGTGACGTTAACAGGAGTGTGGGAAAAGTGGATTCCAACCTTCATGGAGGAGTGGGGAGGGTTCTAGACTTGAGTGGGGGGAGGAGCTGCAGATGGGGTGGAGACAGCGGGTGAGCTGGGATTGGAAGTGGAGCCTGAAGATGGGACTGAGTTGCTAGAAACTCGTGGTAAATGTGAACAGAGGAGGAGTGGCTTCTCATGGAAAGAGAGTGGCTCCTGGAGATGGAATCTGTTCCCGGTGAAGATGCCGTGAAGACTGCTGACGTGACAACGAAGCACTCAGAATGTTCTGTACACTTAAGTGAGAAAGCAGCGGTGGGGTTTGGGAGCACGGACTCCAATTCTGAAAGAGGTTCCACTGTGGCTAAAATGCTATCAAGCAGCATCACCTGCTGCAGAGGAACTGCTCATGAAAGGGAGAGTCAATTGATATGGCACACGATGTGTTGTCTTATTTTAAGAAACTGCCACAGCCATGCCAACCTTCAGCGACCCCCACCCCGATCAGTCAGCAGCCACCACCATCGAGGCAAGACCCTCCCCCAGCAAAGATGACCTGCCGGAAGCTCAGATGATGGTTCATGTGTTGTTGTTTTTTTTTTTTTTTTTTTTTTTTTTTTGCAATAAAGCACTTTTAAACTGAGATATGTAAGGTTGTTTTAGACATAATGCAATTGTACACTTAATAGAGTACAGTGTAGTGTAAACAGAACTTTTTTTTTTTTTCGACAGTGGGTGAGCTGGAGAGATGGGCAGAGGGAGAGAGAGAGGGAGGGAGGGAGGAAGAGAGAAACAGAGAGAGAGATTCTTAAGCATGCTCCACTCAGCACAGAGCCTGACGTGGGGTTGCTCCCACAACCCTGGAATCATGACCTGAGCCAAAATCAAGAGTCGGACGGTTAACCAACCAAGGCACCCTTGTGTAAACACAACTTTTATGTGTACTGGAAAACCAGAAAATTTATTTTACTCGTTTTATTGTGATGTCTGTTTTATTGTGGTGGTCTCGAATCAAACTTAACAATATCTTCAAGCTATGCCTGGATATAAATTTTATGTACGGAGTGAGTTTCATCTGCCTGCATCACATATCTGAATGAAGACAGTATTCATTAATGAGGCAGTACAGCAGATGTCTATATCCACACCATTAACATGTAGCAGCAAAAACTTATGAGAACCCAATATCATAAAATGTATTACATGGGTAAATGTCTGCCTTTACAGGCATTGAACTTCATGTTGTTCAGAAAAACAGGTTCCTATTAAACGTTAAAATGAAAGACTTGGGGGTGCCTGACTGGCTCAGTCAGAAGAGCATGTGACTCTTGATCCTGGGGTCATGGGTTGAGCCCCATGTTGGGTATAGAGAGAATAAACTTTGGGGTGCCTGGCTGACTCAGTCAATGGAGCATGAGACTTGATTCTCAGGATCATGAGTTCAAGCCCCACATTGGGCATGGAGCCTACTTAAAGAAGAAAGAGAATTTAAAAAAATAAAATGAAAGCCTTGAACAACATAAACCTTCATTTTATTAAAATTCAAATTTTTCACTTGAAGGAATTGTTAAGATGTTTGTTTCTGTGTTTCCTCTAGCTTGGTAGTAAAGTTATGCTTTGTGGAATTTAAAGAGGATGCTCTGTGTTATAAAATGAAACATATCTTGCTAGGAGAACTGACTTTCTAATAAGAAAACATAAACCATTCATTCTCCAAATAATGCGTTAAGCGCCAATGACACGTTCAAGGTCTAGCAGGAGAGAGATTAAAATAATTAGTAAAATACACCTCAAACTAGTTGAAGCCTAAAATGAGAGACCAGGAAAACAAAATGCTTTTATTTGAATATTTGCAGACATCAGTACCACTCCACTTATGCCTCAGGTTTTATTTTGCTTACATTTCATTGGGCTTTTTGAGGTTTGAATTGTATTCATCAGTTGGGAGATTATCAGCTATTATCTTCTTTCCCATTCACTCCACCCTTTATGGAATTACAGTTTATATTACGGAGGATATGCTAACCTAGCTCTTCTGTTTTCCATCTCTTTGCGTCTGTGTACTATATAAATGCCTTCTGACTAGTTGTACAGATTAGTCTTCTGATTTAGTAATTTGCTCTTCACTTGTCTCGTGTGTTCTTAAACCCTGTTCATGACATTTATAAGAAATTGCAAGGCTTTTTTTCCAAAGTGGGTTTTGCCATATTATACTCCTACCAACAGTGTACGAGAATTCTAGTTGTTCCACTTTTTTGGCATTTTGTATTGTCAGTCTTTTCAATTATAGCCTTCTTAACAATGTGTAAAGTTGTCTCATTGTGGTTTCAGTTTACATTTCCCTGGTGACCAGTGATGTTGGGCACTTTTTCATGTGTTTATTGGCCATTCATAGGTCTTCCTCTGTGACGTGTCTATTCAATTTTTTGCCTGCTTAAAAACTTAGATTGTCTTTTTATTATTGAGTTAGAGGTTTTTATATACTGTGGATAGAAGTCCTTTATCAGATGTAAGTGCTGCAAATACTTTTCTCCCAATCTGGACCTTACAGATTTATTTTTTAAATAATGTCTTCTAATGCTTAGAAGTCTTCAATTTTGATATTACCCATTGGTTTTTAATTTCAACTATTATTTTTTTATTCCTAGACATCTTAGTTCTTAATCTTTTATGTATCTAAACATAACACAGTTGCCTTATAATTTGTATCTGATAATTCTAGGATCTGAAGTCTTTGTGAATCTGTTTCTGCTGTTCTTGCTGATTCTTGCTCATGAGTCCTAGTTTTCATGGGTATGTTTTGTTTTGTTTTTCTTTTACTATAATCTGATTGTTTTTATTAGAAAATTGTTTGTGGAGATAATTTGAACTTTGGATGGAGATACCATCCTCCAGAGATTATTTATTTTCTTTTGCCACATGTCTAGGGGCACTACCAACCTGGCATTTTTTTTTTAAATAATGTTAGACAAACAGAGAAGTTAGAAAAACAATATAGAAATTCTCATATACCCTTCATCTAGTTTCCCTTAATGTCGACATCTTATGTAACCATAGTACAGTACCTAGTACAGTACAGATTAACATTGAGACAATAATGTTCACTAATCTACGTACCTACTGGGATTTTACCAGTTTTCCCACCAATGTTCTTTCTCTGGCCCAGGATCCAGTTCAGGCTCCCATCTTAAAATTTAGTTGTCATGGTGTTTTGTTCCTTTGTTGCTGTTGTTGTTGAGTCTCCTCCAATCTCTGACAATTCCTCAGTCTGTCTTTGTTTTTCTTGAACTTGATACATATGAAGAGTACTGATGAATTATTTTATAAAAAGTCCCTCAATTTGCATCGTCTGATGTTTTGTCATGATCAGCTGAGTTTGTGCACTCTTCCAGCGACAGCACAGAAGTGTGGTTGTGTCCTTCTCGGTGTATCCTGCACATGGGGTTTTATGGGTTTTTTTACTGGTGATACTAACTTTTATCACTTGTTCAAGGTGGTGTCTGCCTGGCTTCCCCACTGTGAGGTTACTACCCATAATCAATCAATCTTATGGGGAGATGATTGGAGACTGTGCAAATATTCTGTTTCTCATCAGATTGTACTTGATAGCTGCAGCGTTCACCCTCTGGTTCTTGCCTGCAGTGCTCATTACTGTGATGTTCTCCTGATGGTGATCTTCTGTCGTCATTTCCTCTACATTTATTTATTGTAATTCTTCTGTAAGGGAATGCTGCCCTTTTCCCTCTGTCTATTTATTCATTTATTTTATCAGTGTGAACTCATGAGTATTTCACTTATTCTATGCGTTATAATCCATCACTGTCATTGTTTTATTGATCAGATGGTCCTAGCCTTCACCATGGGGAGCTCCTTAACATCTAAGTCTGTTCAATATGCCTCCATCATTTTTTGAGCATTTCCTTTATTTCTGGCATCTCAGGATGTTCTAGGCTCATCTTGTATTTATCCTGCCCCAATCCTGGAGCCAGCCGTCTCTCCAAGGGGCTTTGGTTCATTTATTAAAGACTGGCATTCAGAAATGAAGATCTAAACAGTAAGTGTGCACTAGGATGTTGTTACTCTAGGGCCCTCCCAGAAGACAGGTCTAGGAAATGAGGGAAACACACTAACACTATGTTGCTTGCCTAATGATGATTTTCATTAACAGACATCCATCATTATTACTCTATCTATTTGTAAAAAATATTAGTAACTTCATACTGATATCTCTGATTCCAGTCCAACACCACAGAATTCGTTCTATCCTTCTTTCCTTATTTGTACCTTATTTTTCTGCAAAAGAAAAACCTGGTTCTCATTATACATCATATATTTACTTATTTGTTCAGTTCTATTAAACACATACAGTAGTGTCAGAATCACTGACCCATACCTCTGTGAGAATCAAAAAAATTTTTTGAGAGAGAAAGAGCAAGTGGAAGAAAGAAAGAGGGAGAGAGGGAATCTTAAGCAGGCTCTGTGCCCAGAACAGAGCCCAATGTAGGGCTAAATCTCACAATTATAAGACCTTGACCTGAGCTGAAATCAAGAGTCAGATGCAAAACCAACAGAGCCACTCTCGCACCCCAAGAAACAGATTTATTAACTACAGTGCAGTATCTGTGTATATGCCTTTTCTCTTAAACCTTACAGTGTACAGTCAAAATACTGTTTTCCCCGGGGCACCTGGGTGGCTCAGTTTGTTGTTTCTGATTCTTGATCTCGGCACAGGGCATGATCTCACCATTCGTGAGCTCGAGTCCTGTGTCAGGCTCTGTGCTAATGATAGTGTGGAGCCTGCTTGGGATTCTCTGTCTCCCTTTCTCCCTGCCCCTCCCCTGCTTGTGCTTCCTCTCTCTCTCTCTCTCTCAAAATAAATAAACTTAAAAAAAATACTATTTTCCAGTTACTTAGGTTAGTTCCTTTCTTCTCCACCCCCTTCCTTATAGTCATGTTATTCATTAGTGGCATAGTTAGGTTTATTTCTTACTGATCGTTTTCCACTAGTTGGTTGTAATAATTTGCATATGTGAAACATTAGCATAGATCTGTCACTATTTTTGTTAGCCCTGATGCTTTGAAGCATCTTTCCTATTTTACCCACTATTTTCAATTGTTTCCAGTATGAGGGTCAGGCTACATAAGCCTCATTACTAGAAATGAAGGCTTTTCTTTGTAAAGGTAGTAGTGAAAGTCCTACTGTCTTCATACATTAAGGGAAATATAAATACATGACAAATTTTACTTCTGAGTTTTATTTTTGAAAGGCTTTGGGAGAAATTGGCATATGGAAGCCTAGTGAGAACAAGAAGACAATTTTACATTTTTCACATTTATTTATAATTCATCTAGTAGATGGCTATTGCTATTATTATCATAAATAACCAAGAGTGGAAGAAAAAAAGTCTTATCATGTTACATGTTGTCAGTAGGCTCATGGCACCACCCGTTAATGAATATGAATGTTTTTAACAGTAAAATCTAGAAAATAAGAAAATACAGACCTCTGGTTAATTGGATTTTTCAGTTAATCAAAGGCTAATAAGCATATTCATCTCCCTATCTGACATAGTAAGTTTGTCTATTCCATTTCTACTCAGTGCTTCTTACCCACCACACCAGTGACATGTATTCATTCTAATTGTGAAATATGAGGAAATCCCAGCTGCCTAACCATAAGGAGTGGTAAAGAAAATTATAACACATCTACTAGATAGAACATGCAGTCATTTAAGTTGATACTTGAGAAGAATCATAATAACACGGAAGTGTTTTTGATACAATGCTAAGTACAAACAGTATGATCATAACTAATTGTACGCAGACACATGTAGAAAGATTAGGGGAACAAACCAAATGCGAACAATATTTTTAAAATTCAGAAATAAGGTTCTGTTACATTTAAAGTGAAAAACTATTTTAAAAATAGTGTGCTAAAACAATGGTTTTCAACCACAGCAAAGTACAAATGGTTTTAAATAATTTGCCCCTTGTTTTAAATGAGAATACATTCAAGCTTGTTGCTCTAATGTCCCTGTCAACCTTAGTAAGCATTTCTGAGATGGAGCAAAGGGGGATAGGAAGAGGGTGCTATATGTTGAGGCTAGTAGGAGTCTGCAGACCTGGGTAGGAATCCCATTCCAGCACTTACTGCTACCTTGGGAAATGTCTTACCCTTGATATCCTCATCTGTCAGTGAGGAAAGTCAGAGTAACTGCTTCTTCCTGTTATAAGGATTAAATGAGATAATAAATGTGAAAGGCTCAGAACAGGATGGTAAAGCCCAGTAGATGCTTGATATGTGAAATGCTGCCATAGGCGCTATCATTCTCATTGCTACCCCCAAGGTGTTTCAAGCAGATGGCCATTATCATGCCCTGGCGGAAAAAGGATTGAAAATTTCTCTCTTTAAGTAAAACTCAATAAATCAGGCAGAGTATTAAAATAGTAGATCTTTCCTACTATAATTTCTAAGCTGACTGGTTTATTTTTTTTCCTTTTAACAGTTAAACGGTTGCTTCTGTGTTATTAATGCAATTTCTTTTCCATTTAACAAGAAAGTATATAGTTAATAGTTCTGCTTTGGCCAGTTTAAACAAATTTAATCTAAATGTTCTAGTTTGGGGAAATGTCCCTATGTTATTCCTCATGCCAATAAGAAGAGTAATCATGGAATAGCTCTGCTCAGTGGAGAGAAAGTAATGTGTCCTAGATGGTACTCTGACCAAATTAGGCTATTAGGGAGAAGTAATACACAGTGTCAGTTTGTTTTGCCAACTTGAGGATTAATTAATAATAACCCAAGCACTCTGTGCTTTTCAGCACTCTAATAGAACTAGAGTTATTTATCAAACGTCTGGTTTTCTGTATCATCCAATCTGTATGCAATGAAAGTAAAAAAGATTTAATGTTTTGAGATAAGAATATTAGAATTAAGTATCTAAAGATGAAAATGTTTCATAATACCCAGTGGTGGCAAGTATTGAGAAGCAGGCATATTTGTACTGTTGATGGGGATATAAACTGGTGCAGCATTTTTAGGGGATAGTTTGGCAATACCTATCAAAGTGACTATGTGTATTCTTTTACCTAGCAATTCCACTTTTAGGAATTTATTCACTTAGAGGATATTCTCCCACAAGCACAAAGATGGATAAGCAAGGATGTTTTTGCAACAATGTTTATAATAGCAAAGAATTGGAATACTCTAAATGCTCATAAGTAGGGATTAAATAAATTATGTTATATTCACATAACCAAAGATAGTTTTTTTCATGTTTATTTATTTTGAGAGAGAAAGAGAGAGAGAGCACAAGCAGGGGAGGAGCAGTGAGGGGGGCGGAGAGAGAATTCCAAGCAGGCTCCACACTGTCCGCAGAGAACCAAACACTGGGCTTGATCTCATGAAACAAGAGATCATGACCTGAGCCAAAACCAAGAGTTGGATGCTTAACCAACTGAGCCACCCCGGTGCCCCTAAATACAGATAATTGTTAAAAAGAATACAGTAGATCTACATATTGCTATGGAAAGATGTTAAGATATATGTATTGTTAAAGGCATAACTTTCTGTAATATTTTAGATATGAATAGAAATTTCTAGAAGGACTCCCTTGAAACCTCTGTAATGTGGATGATAGTAAAGATGTCACTGGGGAGGGACACTGATGACTAGGAGTAACTGGGGACTGTAACTCATTTCAGTCCTTTGGCTGTCAATCAAATCTTCTTTAATTATTTTTATTCTGAACATTTGTTACTCTTACCATGGAAAAAAATTTTTATTTCAAAAACCAAAGAACAAATACCTGAACTAAAATCATACCATTTTTCTTACATTCACCTATGATTACAGATATCATACTTTGCCACAGTTTTGCCACAGCTGTTACTGGCTGCTTAATTAGGCACAGTAGCCAAAACTGATCATTTTGAAAGTCAACTGTGTTAAGTCCCTGCCATTTTCTACTATAAGACTGAATTGCCCTAATGTTACTCCACCACCACCACTACCAAAAAATGTCCTGAGGCCAGGACTGCTGCCCCAAAACTAGAAATAGGAGAATTTGGGGGTGCCTGGGTGACTCAGTCAGTTAAGTGCCCAACTTCGGCTCAGGTCATGATCTCGCGGTCTGTGAGTTCGAGCCCTGTGTCGGGCTCTGTGCTGACAGCTCAGAGCCTGGAGCCTGCTTTGGATTCTGTCTGTCTCTCTCTCTCTTTCTCTTTCTCTTTCTCTCTCTCTGCCCCTCCCCTACTCTTGCTCTGTCTCACTCTGTCTCTCAAAAATAAATAAATGTTAACAAAATTTTTTAAAAAGTAGGAAAATTTGTATCTCCAAGAAGGGTATGGCTCCTGAATATTTACTGGCTATTGAATAGCTTTGAAGGGCCACCAGGAGAGCAGAACTGAAAGACGTGGCTGCCAAATATTTGTTTCTCCGTATTTTTTTAGCTTGATCCACCATCTCTGTGATGCTGGCCAAGTCAGTTAACAGGCTGTTCACAGTGCAAACCCCAGAACTGTGGGTCCCCATGGACTGTGCACATGATAGTGCCCTATAACATACACATTGTGTTCTTAGTAGTACCTCATTTTAAAGACAAATAAACAAAAAACACTGATCCTTGAATATTTTACTGTTTCCCACTACTGTCCTGAATTTGTAGCCATGTAATATTTCTTTCCTTTCGTTATTTCCCTGAACTTCAGTGATTTAGTTCAATCTCATAAAGTCCTGAATTAGAAATGGGGGGGGGGGGGGCACCTGGGTGGCTCAGTTGGTTAAAGTTCATGGGTTCGAGCCCTACTTTGGGCTCCACGCTGACAGCACAGAGCCTGATTGGGATTCTCTCTCTCCTCTGCCGCTCCCCCACTTGTTCGTGTTCTCTCTCTGTCTCTCTCTCTCTCACACAATATAAATAAATAAACTTAAAAAAAAAAAGGGGGGGGAAAGGGGCATTCCATTAGCCCTGCCCTTTTTGTGGTATTTTGTAAAAGAAGAATAGGCCTGTAATTTGAGAAAATAAGACTCAGATTAAATGACTCCTGTAACTTGCATACATATATGTGGTAGGACAGGAACTCTAACCATGATCATTTGGCTCAACTTTTTTTCTTTCCATTATACCATCCGTCCTCTCAGGAGCAGAGCAGGTACCTTCAGAGAGATCCCTGTCATCCTGGCTAACTCTGCTACGTGAGGAATTCCAGAGACGGTCTGAAATTCATTATGGAGCTAAGACAGACTTTGCAGACTTCCTCATACTTTGATCAGAAAGGATCTAGGGGTGCCTGGGTGGCTCAGTCAGTTAAGTCTCTAAATCTTGGTTTCGGCTCAGATCATGATCTCACGACTCATGGGTTCGAGCCCCACATCAGGCTGTGCACTGACAGTGTGAAGCCTGGTTGGTATTCTGTCTCTCTCCCTCTCTCTCTGTCCCTTATAAGTGTTCACAGTCACTCCCCCTCCCTCCCTCTCTCTCAAAATAAGTAAATAAACTTAAAAAAAAAAAGAAAGCATCTAGAACATGAGTTATGTACAAACTTAAGAGATTATTATTTAATTTATATGCAGAAATAGCTAATACTCATTCTGTTAGGTCTAAAGATCTGAGCCAGAGTCTGTCTTTGAAGAAAAAGAGAATAATTTACTTTGAGAGGTGCATTAGCTCCTTGCAAATGGTGGTAGATTTGTCACTAGATAGTAGTAGTGGTAGGTAGGAGATTTGAGTGATGCATTCTCTCCATCACCGTAACAGGCACGACTGGCTACCTGGCTAGAGGCGGCTGTATGTCGTGGAAGAGCAGAGGACTGGGAAGCCGAAGACCAGGGCAGTGCCACTTTGTCTCGGCCTCCAGCTCCGTGTCTGCAAAACAAGGCCAGTGATGCCTGCTTCTTAGGGCTTTCAGAGAGTCAAATGAGAGATGTAGGTTAAAAGCTTTTGTGAACAGTACATCCCTGGGCACATCTGAGGAGTCAGACATTTAAAGAAGACACATTATAGCTTAGTGGTCAGGAGCTGAGACTCTGGATGCAGTCAGGCTACCTGATAGAAAGAGATCATTCTTATTGCTAGGAAGATCACTTTGAGAGGAGACTAGTCTCAGGAGCGTTTCTAATACAAGCTTGGGCTAGATTTATAGCCTTCAGTGCAATCTCTGTGGCGTGGTTGTCACATGATTCATATCAAGCTGGTGATACTCAGAATAAGGTAAGTTGCCTGAATTACCCAGTGCGTTTTGCAAATCTAAACATATTTGAAACCTTGATAGTCAACTGAATTCAGTACAGGCATTCAAACTGCAGGGTTTATTAGACAGAGTTTTCCTTATGAGCCCTAAATTCTATTAGAAGAAATTTAGAGGGTGTTAAAGTAAAATATCATAGCATTAAAGAAGAAGGAAAGAAAAAAGAAGAAAGAAAGAAAGAAAGAAAGAAAGAAAGAAAGAAAGAAAGAAAGAAAGAAAAGTCTTGCTAACTTGGACTCATAAAGGTTTGGGTTTAATACTGGGACATAAAAATAGGAAAAACTATTTCAAGATACAAAAAAAACAGTACAGGCACACCTCAGAGATACTGCTGGTTCGGTTCCAGGCCATGACAAGAAAGCAAATACCACAATAAAGCCAGCCAAATGAATTTTTTGGCTTCCCAGTACACATAAAAGTTCTGTTTACACTACACTGTACTCTATTAAGTGTACAATTGCATTATGTCTAAAACAACCTTACATATCTCAGTTTAAAAGTGCTTTATTGCAAAAAAAAAAAAAAAAAAAAAAAAAAACAACAACACATGAACCATCATCTGAGCTTCCGGCAGGTCATCTTTGCTGGGGGAGGGTCTTGCCTCGATGGTGGTGGCTGCTGACTGATCGGGGTGGGGGTCGCTGAAGGTTGGCATGGCTGTGGCAGTTTCTTAAAATAAGACAACACATCGTGTGCCATATCAATTGACTCTCCCTTTCATGAGCAGTTCCTCTGCAGCAGGTGATGCTGCTTGATAGCATTTTAGCCACAGTGGAACCTCTTTCAGAATTGGAGTCCGTGCTCCCAAACCCCACCGCTGCTTTCTCACTTAAGTGTACAGAACATTCTGAGTGCTTCGTTGTCACGTCAGCAGTCTTCACGGCATCTTCACCGGGAACAGATTCCATCTCCAGGAGCCACTCTCTTTCCATGAGAAGCCACTCCTCCTCTGTTCACATTTACCACGAGTTTCTAGCAACTCAGTCCCATCTTCAGGCTCCACTTCCAATCCCAGCTCACCCGCTGTCTCCACCCCATCTGCAGCTCCTCCCCCCACTCAAGTCTAGAACCCTCCCCACTCCTCCATGAAGGTTGGAATCCACTTTTCCCACACTCCTGTTAACGTCACTATCTTGACCTCTCCCGTGAATCGGGAATGTTCTCCGTGTTCTCTAGAATGGTGAAGGTTTCCAGTTGACTTGGCCCAGATCCGTCAGAGGACTCACTGTCTACGGCAGCTCGTCTAGCCAGATGTATTTCTTCAATGATAAGACCTGAATGTGGAAATGACTCCTCGGTCCACGGGCTGCAGAGTGGACGTCATGAAAACAGCATTAATCTCGTCGTACATCTCCACGCCATCAGAGCTCTTGGGTGACCAGGTGCACTGCCAGTGAGCGCTAATGTTTTGAAAGGAATCTTTGTTTTCTGAGCAGTGGGTCTCCACAGCTGGCTTAAGATATTCAACAAACAAACCATGTTGTAAACAGATGTGCTGTCATCCAGGCTTTGTCATGCAGGCTTCCATCTGCAGAGCACGGGTAGAGTAGGCTCAGCATAACTCTTAGGGACCCTCGGATTTTCAGAACAGTAAACGAGCAGTGGCTTCCACTCAAAGACACCAGCTGCGCTAGCCCCTAACAAGGGAGTCAGCCTGTCCCTTGAAGCTTTGAGGTCAGGCGTCGACTTCTCCTCTCTGGCTACCAAAGCCCTACACGGCATCTTCCCCCGACCGGCGCTTCCACCTGGACTGAACATCTGCGGTTTAGTGTAGCCACCTTCATGAATGATCTGAGCTAGATCTTCTGGATAACTTGCTGCAGCTTCTACACGAACACCTGCCGCTTCACCCTGCACTTCTGTGTTATGGAGATGGCTTCTTTCCTTAAGCCCCGTGAACCAACCTCTGCTAGTGCCACACGTTTCTTCTGCGGCTTCCTCACCTCTCTCAGCCTTCACGGAACTGAAGACAGTTCGGGCCTTGCTCTGGATCAGCTTTGGCTTAAGGGAGTGTTGTGCCAGGTTTGTTCTGCCATCCAGACCGCTGAAACTTTCTCCAGATCGGCAATAAGGCCGTTTCTTTCCTTGTCATTCGTGTGTTCACTGGAGTAGCACTTGTCTTTTCCTTCAAGATCTCTTCCTCCGAATCCACCCCTTGGCTGATGGTTGGTGCAAGAGGCCTAGCTTTTGGCCTTGTTCAGCTTTTGATGTGCCTTCCTGACTACGCTTAATCATTTCTAGCTTTTGATTTAAAGTGAGAGATGTGCAGCTCTTCCTTTTACTTGAACACTTAAAGGCCACTGTAAGGTTATTAACTGACTTAATGTCAATATAGTTGTATCTCCGGGAATAGGGAAGCCCGGGGAGAGGGAGAGAGACGGGGGAACAGCCAATCGGTGGGGCAGTCAGAACACACTCGACGTTTATTAAGTTTGTCCTCTCAAATGGGCACATTTCATGGCACCTCAAAACAGTTACCATAGTACCATCCAGGATCACTGATCATAGATCGCCATAGCAAATACAGTAATACTGAAAAAGTTTGAAATAGGTCAAGAGAATTACCAAAATTCTCACACGTGAGACAGGAAGTGAGCAAATGTTGTTGGCAGAATGGCACTGGTAGACTTGCTCAATGCAGGTTGCCACAAACCTCCCATTTGTAAAAATGCATTATCTTTAAATTCCAATAAAGCAAAGCACAGTAAAATGAGGTATGCGTGTACAAGGATGTTCACTACAGTATTGTTTTTAATATTAAGAAAAATTGGAAGCAATCTAAATGTTTGCTGTTAGCAGACTGGATATAAAACGTTATAGTGGATCAGTGCCATGAAATGAATGTTATATACATCTACCTGCATTAATATGGAAAGATTTCATAATGTAATCTAAAGTAAAAAAATAGATTATTTGATTCCACCACAGAAAACTATTTGTATGTATGTATATGCACACATGCATGTGAGAATGCCCACTTGTATAACAATGTCTGGAAGGCTATTCATCAAAATGTTATCTGTGATTACCTCTGTGGGATAAAATTCCTAGAGATTTTCACTTTGGAAAAAATTATTTTTCTATAGTGTTTGAATATTGTACAGAAGTAGGTATCATCTTAGTATCAGGAAAAATAAAGCTATTTTTGTTTTTAAAAAATGAGTAAATTCAGGCACCCCGGTGGCTCAGTTAAGCTGCTGACTCTTGGTTTCAGCTCAGGTCATGATCTCACGGTTTTGTGAGTTCGAGTCCCTCATCGGGCTCTGGACTGGCAGCACCGAGCCTGCTTGGGATTCTCTCTCCCCCTCTCTCTCTGTTCCTCCCCTACCTGTGCTGTGTCTGTCTCTCTCAAAATAAATAAATAAAATTTAAAAATAATAAAAATGAGTAAATTTATAAGAACTCAACCTAGGGAGACAGGTAAAAGAAAGAAAATAATATTGTAAGCATCAAAAGATCAGGATTTTCAGTAATATGACACTGGGGAAAGTGAAACAATAGTCACAGGCAACCTCAGACAACATAAACTTAGAAAGATTGAGGGGGAAGAGAATTCATTCATTAATTCATTCATTCACTCATACATTCATTCATTTATTAATTGACTTTCAAATTTGAAAATTTACCAAATTTCAAGTCCCTGTGTGGAATATAAAGAAGTATAGGACACAGTCTCCATCCTCAAGTCCTGAAGGAGAGGAGATGAATACTCTACTCAGGAAGCAGCCAATGAATCACAAAATAAGTACCTGTACATATGGCAGATGGCATGGGAAGTACACAAGTTACTCGAGACAAAATATGGTAAGTCTTGAGAGGAGAAACAAACAGCTGTGTGACTTTGAGAAATTATACAACCACCGTACCCCAGTTTCCTCACCTGACAAATGGTAATTAAATATTAAAATGCAAGAGAGTGGATAACATGTTCAGCACAGGTTAAATATGTAATATGTTAGAGCTATTACTATTATTTCTGATAAAATTAAAACTCCAAGTAGAATACGCATTCAAAGGAAACATGCATTTCGCAAGTTAAAAACCTCAGAGGCTATCTGGTCTAAACCACTAATATGGCACATGATGAAATGGAGGTGTGGGTCAACAAAGTCAAGCCTACCAAGACATGATTTGAGTAAGTGACAGCAAGGGACTTACCTAAGACCACAGTGATCTAAGATCACCGTTGGTTTTCAACTCCCGTTTTAGTTTCCTTCCATTTTATTACCATTTTTTAAAAGATCAAAATGAATAGTCACATACATACTGAACAATTTTCAGGGATGCCGAAAACTCGTCCCCTGGAATGAGGCAAGTCTGATGCTACTGACAATGTTTATCACTCATGTGAGGGAATGCCTGATGAAGTCAATGTGTCACTGTTGGTCCTGTTTATACCAAGTATGTATAAAAGCTCTCTTTAACATTTAGAAGGTGTACTGCCACCAGATAGGGGCTGTGCCTAATTTTGTTTTATTTCAACTAACTTCAAAATTAGAGCACAATAATGGTTTTATTATCATCCTTTTAATCATGGTCACAAACATAATCCCTCAACATCTAAGACCAGCAACTCTGGCAGCACAGGCTTTAATTGAAAAAGAGGAAAAAGGGCAGATGTGAATCTACTTTTGTTTTTGAAAGAGGGCCATTATTCAAGGTCAGATTCCTACTGCTAGTTAATAAAAAGTATTTCAGAAGCTAGAGAGAAGACACTAAAAAATTTTTAAGTGTTCTATGAGGACTCATGATAAAATAGGCCCATGTATTCCCAATATACTGTATCCACAATCAGAGTTTTGATTCACTCTTACTCTTCTTTTTTTTTAAACCAAAATGACACAATCCTCTGTGTGAACTTGATGGCCTGGCACTTTGCACTAATTCCAACAGGGATGGAACACTTGCTTTCTATGCTCTGAATCGAGGGTACAGAGACGAATAAGGCTCAGTTCTAGTGGGGAAACTGCCTTGCTAACTCAAGGTCTAAAACAGAGTACAGTTCCTCTCCAGCAGATACTGCGCAAAAAATGTGACCTCTTAACTCTGTGCTTGTTCCTTTACCTGTGAAGTGAAGATAAAGTGATAGGTACCTCAAAAGGCTGTTGTGAGTATGAGATAAATTAACATAGGTAAAGTGCTTAGGACAGTGACTGCTACATGGAAGCACTACGTATGGTGGCTGTTGTTGCCATTGTGGTCATCAGAAGCTAGCTCTAATAACCTCTAAGTTCAACCCTGACTGAAGATCTCATGTTTAAGTCACTGGCACAGAAAAGTCTAAATGATTAAATGCAAATGAGGGCAGATCTTAAAGAGCCTAAAGAAAGAGTCCAAGAAAATCTGGCACAGGGATTGATGGAGGGTGGGGAGAGTGACAGCCCTGAGGAGTTGCAGAAAATTGAGGCACTCCCTCATCCAAGGATGGCGATATGGTGGTAGCAGATAAAATTTCAAAGTTCTTAGGGGCAAAGGGAGGAGTGGATATGAAAATGGAACCAAGCTAGGGAATTACTATCTAGCTAAACTGAAGCACTGTAAACATATGCATCTTGGAACAGACTTTCCTATTCCCTCAGGGTTGCAAATACTGAATACCATGGACTTCCTGGAATGTGAAATATTTATGTTTTCAAAAGAAGACTGCTTGAAGATGCTTGGAAAAATTGAGAACCTTTTCATAATAAACAGGAAGACCGAGGAGGAGAAGGCAGCTACTCTGAATGATGCTCTACTTAGCAAATTTTAATTTAGGGCAGTGATGGGAATGGGCTGGGGTAAACTCTTAGGGGTCCTTCATTGGAAGACAAACTGTGTCACAGGGACACATTCAAGATTCCCTCAAAATAAATGTCATGTCTAATCCTAATAAATAAAGAAAATTCTAGTATTTTTATGATTTTTTTTTTTTTTGTCTTTTGGTCATATGGCTTACTAAGGGACTCATTAAGACCTCAAAAGAAGGTTAGAAAGTTAAAATGTTCTTTTTTGGAGCTGGAGAATGGTTAGCGAAAAAACTGCTTTCCAAACTAGTGGTCACTTTCTCTCACACTACCATAAAAGCAAAACTACTGTATTAATCAAATTATGCCTTTTTTTCCCCCTGAACGTGCCTCCATGATTCTGCTTATTGTGTGCTCCCTTTTTAGAATGTCTTTACCTGAAATGTTTTACCTGATAAATTCTAAGCTTTAACAGCTCAGTCCAGAGGTGACTTCTATATTGCTTCTATAATCTCCCAGTGTAAAATTTCTTTTTTAATTTTTATTTTTTATGTTTATTTATTTTTGAGACAGAGAGAAATAGAGTGTGAGCAGCGGACGGGCAGAGAGAGAGGAAGACACAGAATCTGAAGCAGGCTCCAGGCTCTGAGCTATCAGCACAGAGCCCGATGCGGAGCTCAAACTCACACACCATGAGATCATGACCTGAGCGGAAGTTGGACGTTCAACTGACTGAGCCACCCAGGCGCCACTCCCAATGTAAAATTTCTACGTTATTTTCAGTGCTGAAATGTTTTATTCCAGCACTTAGCATGCACTCTCTTTTGTTTATTTGTTTACATGTCTGTTTTCTCTCTTATACTGGGAAGAACTGAAGCACAGGAGTTCTACTTTCTATTTAACATTGTTTCCCTACAGAAGTACATGGCACATAGTAGATGCTCAAATATTTATTGTATGAAATAAAATGTGAACACCTTAAGTGAGCACTTTTTGGGACAGTCAAGCTATGATTGTAGAAAACAGAAGTGGGATTAAGCTAAACCCCAGGAGTGTCCCATTAGCAAAGTTCCACCAGGGTCATCAGGGAATTAATGAGCTAATTCCCTTTGATTTAAATAACCCAGCCTCAGTAAAGGGCACTATTTCCTCCTATAGGTCATCACCATGGCTCAAGCGGATTTACTTAGGCTTTGATGTAAATTACCCACGACTGATGGGTAGATTGGCCGCTTGGTGCTTCTATCTGTACCTTCATTCTGCTTTTGTATGTGAAATCTTTTAATACTCAGAACTTAGGACTTCTTTCCCTGTGACTTCTATAAACCTCAGTAGAGTCCTTTCTTTTAAAAGGTCATTATCATTTGATAAGAAATCGATTTGAAATCCCTTTTGGAGCTTGTTAAATAGGTACCCCCAAATAAGTATATGTGGGAGCAGGCTTTAAATTCAGATTTCTTTTATTCTGGAAGAGAAGCTCATGTTCTATTAGTTTGGGTTGAATGCAAGAAACAAATCTGGGGGTGTCTTGTGGCTCAGTCGGTTAAGCGTCTGAGTTCAGCCCAGGTCACGAACTAACAGTTTGTGAGTTTGAGTCCTGCATCAAGCTCACTGCTGTCAGGGCAGAGGCCACTTTGGATCCTTTGTCCTGCTTTCTCCCTGCCCCTCCCCTGCTTGTGCTCTCTCTCCATCTCTCAAAAATAAATAAAATATTTTAACAATAATAAAAAAGAAACTAAATCTGTGAAAAGGGAAGATAAATATTTACTAAGCACTTAAAAAAATTTTTTTATGTTTTTATTTTATTTTTGAGAGAGAGAGACACACACAGTGAGAGCGGGGGGAGGGGTAGAGAGCAATGGAGACAGAATCTGAAGCAGGCTCCAGGCTCTGAGCTGTCAGTGCAGAGCCCAACGTGGGGCTTGAACTCACAGACTGCAAGATCATGACCTGAGCCGAAGTCGGATGCCCAACTGACTGAGCCACCCAGGCACCCCTTATTAAGCACTTTCTATGTCAAAGCACTTCTCTAGGTAGCATACGTTATTTCATTTAATCTTAACAATACTATGGGATAAGTCCAATGAACCCATTTTATAGGTAAAGAAACTGAAACTAGAAGAGATTAAGTCACACAGTTGAGGTCACTTAATGAGTAAACAATACAGCTAGTATTCAACTGCAGGTCTAACCCCAAAGCCAATGAAAATGTTACCACATGACCATGTGTAAGGGAAAAGACTGCTCTCACATCTGCTTCTGGTTAGGTTTAGCAGCAGAAAACAGACATCCAGTTGGCACTTCTTCCTGAATGCTTTGAGACTTCCTTTGTAATTTATCTCCAGCCCTGACCTCTTCTCTGACTTCAAGTTCAGATATCCAACTACCTACCCAACACATCCACTTGGATAGCTAATGTGCATCTCAAATGGAACATGCCCAAAAACCAAACTCCTGATAGGCCTTCCACTCAAACATGCTTCTCCTGAGTCCTCCCTTACTCAGGAGATGGCAACTCCATTCTTAGGAGTTCTAGGCCCAAACACAGGAACCATTCTTGACTCCCTTCTTTCCCCTTAACACCCACATCCAGTCCATCTACAAATCCTGTGGGTTCTACCTTTGAAATTTACCTCAGAGGACTGTTAGGAGCATGAATGCATTGGTATTTAAAAAGCTATTAGAACAGTGTCTGGCTTATAATAAGCACTATATGAGTACTTGCTGAGTAGAAGAAATAGTCACCATCCTACCACTTCTTCCTGTCTCCATTCTCCCACCCCAGTTCTAGCCAGCATCAACGCTCACCTAGAATGCTGACTACAGTAGTCACTTAACCGGTCTCCCTGCGTTCAGCTTTGTCCTCCTACAGCTCATTCTCCACGAAGGAAACGTTTAAAAACCCAAGTCAGATCATGTCACTGCTCCAAACAGTCTAGAATCTTTCATCTTACTCACAATAAAATATGATAAAGTTCTTAGCATGGCTTAAAAGACTTTACAAGGTTCCTTCCCACCCAAACGTCATCTCTCATCTCCTCTTATCCACCGTATTCTCTGTTCCACTCATCCTGGCCCCCTTGCTGTCCTTAGCCCTGTTAAGCATACTCTTACCTCAGGATGTGTGTATTTGCTATACCTCTGCCTGGAGTGCTCTTCCCTTAGGTAGTCACAGATGCTTCAGTCTCTCACACAGGTCTCTTCTCAAATGTCATCTCATCAGAGAGACCTGCTTTGTTTACCCTATCCTACATGTGTCAGTCTCTATGCCTATTCTCTGTTTAATTTTCCTCTGTACCGCTTACCTGAGGTATAACTCTTTGTTAATTGAGTTACTTTCTCTCTCTGCCCTTGATATCAATTCCAGAAGGGCAGGGGCCTCTGTTTCATTTGCCACCCATAACTCCACTACTGAGAATGGTACCAGGCACGAAGTTGACAAATTTGTTGAGTACAGGGAAAACATGTATATATTCACTCACATTCAACCTCAAGGTTGTCTATAACATACTCCTGAATGTCACAAGGGACAAAACAAATTCTATAAAATCTGCATATTACAGAATGAGCTGTTTCCAGCAGGAAATTTTTAAGTATTAATTTTATTTTTAAATCTTTTAAGTAGAATTGACAAATGAATAATGCCTATTTTTATCTTTGCCCCCAATTACTTACCAATAGTCACAAAGACTACATAGATATAAAACCATTTCCCCCCTCAGATTTACCTGATCTGTTAGGTCTATTTTGCAAAAATGCTATTTCCTTATAGAAAATTTTTTCTCAATGGGGCACCTGGGTGGCTCAGTAGGTTGAGCGTCTGACTTTGGCTCAGGTCATAATCTCACAGTTTGTGAGTTTGAGCCCCGCATCGGGCTCTGTGCTGCCAGCTCAGGGCTTGGAGCCTGCTTTGGATTCTGTGTCTCCCTCTCTCTCTGCTCCTCTCCTGATCGTGCTCTGTCTCTCTCTCAAAAGTGAATAAAGATTAAAAAAAAAATTTTTTTTTAAAAAAAGAAAATTTTTTTTCAAAAATATCTCCTACTAAATGTTCAAACATGAAAATGTGGAAAAGCAGGGTTTAAGATTTTGGAGACAGCAGCTAAGTAGTTGGGCAATCTCCCAGTGGGACATTTTACCAGTAAATTCAGGCATTTGTTGATGAAAATACTTCTCACATCTTGCCTCAGTAACATTATATATCATCTGATGGTTGCCATGGAAATAGTAATGCTAACAAGGATTAGCCCCATAGGGTTTTACCACTGTGTGTAGAATTACTTTCTGTCAAGTCACTAGGGAAGCAACACAGATATTATGTGGGGACAAAAAGCTGGTGAGATCCTGTGTAAGTGAGGGAAAGTTGAGGGGCTCTAACTCTTCTTCCAAACCAGTGCCTATCCATTCCTCACCCTCATGATACCACAGCTTGATTACCTAACTTCTGAGACTCTTTCAATCCTACATCTTCCACGAAGTCTTTTTTTTTTTTTAATGTTTATTTATTTTTGGGAGAGAGAGAGAATGCGCGTGCGTATGTGTGAGAGAGAGCACTAGTGGGGGAGGGGCAGAGGCAAAGAGGGAGACACAGAATCTGAAACAGGCTCCAGACTCTGAGCTGTCGGCACAGAGGCTGATGCGGGGCTTGAACTTAGGAATGGTGAGATCATGACCTGAGCTGAAGTCGGACACTCAACCGACTGAGCCACCCAGGCACCCCTTCCATGGAGCCTTTCTTAATGAACTCTATCAGTTCCTGCTATCAACCCATACTTTATTTATTTTTATTTATTTATTTTTAAAGTAGGCTTCATGCCCAAGATGGAGCCCAACACAAGTTTTGAACCCATGACCCTGAGATCAAGACCTGAGCCAAGATCAAGAGTCAGATGCTCAACCAACTGAGCCACCAAGTGCCCCTCTCAATCTATACTTTAAAAAACGGCCTTCATATCATAATTTAAGCACCTAATGATAGTGTCTAATGATAGTGTCTTGCATAGTTCCCTAGATCTAAGTTGAATGAATACTTAGAGTGCAAAGTGCTGTCACATGAACTATTTCATGAAGTCCTCATAATAAAACCTGTTAGGTGGGTGTTATTAACCCACTACCTAGATGAGAAAACTGAAGTTTGGAGAGATTAAGTGACTTTCCCAATACAAGTTATTTCCTAAAACAAGCCTTATCACTTGCACTAGACTACAGGCTCCTCAAAGCAGCCATCTCTTGCCAGTTCTCTAGTATTCAGACAGGGCGTGGCTCACAACAGGCAATTAGTTAACAAAAAATGATTTAAAGAAAATCAGGGGCGCCTGAGTGGTTTAGTCCGTTAAGCATCCAACTCTTGATTTTGGCTCAGGTCATGATCTCATGGTTGGTAACTCTGCACTGACAGTGTGGAGCCTGCTTGGGATTCTCTCTCTCCCTCTCTCTCTGCCCCTCACCCACTCACTCTGTCTCTCTCTCTCAAAATAAATAAATTTTAAAAAATTAAAAAACAAAAAGAAAACTAGTATGAAAAAAATACAAAGAACTACATTTTATGTGAATAGGTGGGAAGGCCAGGGACTGCTGTGTGTGTGTGTGTGTGTGTGTGTGTGTGTGTGTGTGTGTGTGTGTGTGTTTAAGGTATCAAACATACTGAGAGATTTCTAACAAAGTCCACGTACTATTTTGAAAAAAAAAATTTTAATTTTATATAGAGCTCTATCTATGAACATATTGGTGTTTGGTCATGATCAGTTGTGAGATATGTTGCAAGTCACTTGTTATTAATAAAGTAATGAAGTGAATACTTCAAAAATATCAGTAGTAGCAAATTCAAAATATTCACTTACTATTTTTTCTCTAGTAGGAGAGAAAAGGTATACAGCTAGCCTTCTGAGCCAGGCAAACACTACAGAAGCATTCTGAGCATGTGTCTTGATGGAAAAAAGGTTAAGAAGCACTAATAAAAAAGTACTGAGACAGGGATCATTGTCATTGGACCCCATTTCTACCTATTCTTGGCTTACTGGGCAAACAAAGCAATTTAGGTAAGCAATTTGGCCTCTATCTCCTCAGGACTTCAAAAACATCAAAAAATTGTCAGACTATCCCTCAGGGGCGAGTAGGCAGTACTTAGGGTTCTGAGTTGGCATCTGTTCTATTTTCTTGTTTCTCTGGATGGTAAGGGAGCAGAGTAGCTTACTACTTGTGGAAACTGCTGAGTGGACTGCCTTTGTGAAAATGAAACCAGTAAGTTTTGAAGTTGATTCAGCTGTCTCCTTTTGAGAAAAATGGAAAGTCAAAGGATGAGTTTTTTAAAAACTTTTCAGATTAGAACAATAGAATGTATTATGCAAACCAGCTACAAAAAAAAAGTCTCTGTGATTTTAAACAAAGTAAATTGTTCCCAAATAAACATCAACTTCTCAGGGAGAGTTAAGAGATTAAAGGCATATCTCACTTTTTCAGCTTTTAAATACATAATAAAAACCCATTTCCTACTTCTCCAAGGTGTTAGAAAATTGATTAATTTCTGTGAAGCCTTTCATGTACACACGGTGATATCTTACAGCTAAACACTATTCTATTTAAACTTGTTTTTGCTTCCTTTCTGTCAGTCAACTACCATGTCTATCTGGAATGCCATGAAGGAGATTATTAATTAAAGGCAGTCATAGAAGCTTGAAAATTCTCAGAAACAGGGATGCTTAAAAAGACAGAAATGGAAATTTGGGGGCACATTCAGACAGAGGCTCATTTAAATGCCAGAATAATTATTCCAAGCCAAATCAAATAACCTGTCATCTCAAAGTTCCTAGGTAGGAGAGAAGGTGCTCTGCAAATCAAAATGATCATTCCTTAATAAACCTAACATATTAAGGAAGAGGCAAAAATAAAAGACAACAGTTCAAAATGATATGGTAATCCAATACCATTTCAACATACAATTACTGAACATCTACCACAGGCAAGGCAGTATGTTAGGCACTAAATAAGATGCAGAAAAGTCATGAAACGTTAGGGATCCCATTTGCTAAAGTAAAAGCAATGACATAGAAGCACATATATTAAAACATTCAATTGATAGAACTTAAGTTCTGGAAAGTAAATCCTCAAAGCATACTGAATCAATGTCTTTATACATTCAGTCACTGTGAATTTTGATATGCTATTTTTATACGATGAGATTCACCAACAGTTTTAAGCTTTCTAGCCAATCAGCCATAAGAACTACATAAACCCAAAAGAATAGGCCATATGCAGCATGAAATACCTTTTCAAATGAACTTAGAGCAAATCTGATGCTCCTAAGCACAAGAAAATTGCTTGCTGATTCTATAGAGCTTACTTCCACAGACTGAACAAAGTATAGCTGGTTTACACTGCAGCAGAAAGAATTAAACTAACATAAAGGTTATCCTACTGATTATGGAGTAAATTCATAGAAGTCCTGAAATCACCTTCCATGGTTACACTGTCCGATCCATTAATATTATTGCTAGGAATCTATCTTCAGGAATAATCAATAACTTATGTACCTAGCAATTACCTAGGTGTATATCCTACAGAAATGTGTGCTTATGTTTCACCAGAATATATGTCCAAGATGGTTTATGACAGTATTATTTGGTAACAGCTAAAACCTACAAACAACCACTACCAGTAAAATGGGTATGTTACATATTCCTACAATGGAATACAACACACTAAAGCAAATGAATTATCTGAACTATGTGTATCAGCATGGATGGACTGTAAAAACAAAACGTTAAGCAAAAGGAGTCAGACACAAAATAATCCACACTATAGGATTCCATTTATGCTCAATTCCAAAACAGGCAAAAAAAAAAAACAAAAACAAAAACAAAAACAAAAACAAAAAAACAAAAAAAAACCCACCACACCTCAGTATTATTTATGGATACATACTTAGCAAGTTTGAATCACTATAAAGTAAAGAACTGATTACCATTAAAGTCAGGATAGTGATTCCTCTGGAAGAAGGGTGTTGGGCTTGGAGACTATGCAGAGGGCTCAGTTAAGCTGTGCTCCTAACCACCAGCAATAATGCTATAATAAATAAAAAGTTTGCTGACCCCTGCATCCTTTCAAAGAAATTGGCACATGAAGCCAAATGCCAGTTAGGGAGTCGTTTGGATGATCTTCAGTCCCAAACAGGGTCATAAAGTCACATGTCATGCTCTCTCCAGGGATCGACTACCTAGGACCAGATGCTTCTATTCAAGCCCAGCACTCCCAATCCAGAGGAGACCCACTGTCAGATTAAGCTCTCAAACTCCTTTGTATTTAATTAATTTTGGTATAATTTTAGTTAAAAATATAGTCCAGTTATGTCTTCCTGAAATCACACTCAAGTAGCCTTGATTGAATTTTATATGTGCCCAAACCTATACTCATTAAAAGACAATTTCTGGGGCTCCTGCCTGGCTCAGTCAGTTAAGCGTCCAACTTTGCCTCAGGTCATGATCTCACGGTTTGGTTCATGGATTTGAGCCCCATGTTGGGCTCTATGCTGACTGCTCAGAGCCTGGAGCCTGCTTTGGATTCTGTGTCTCCCTCTCTCTCTGCTCCTCCCCTGCTTGTGCTCTCTCAAATATAAATAAATGTTAAAAAAAAAAAAAAGGTTCTTAGTCTGTTATTTCTACAGGTGGAAGATCTTATCCACTTTATTTGAAGGCTTCCTAATTTCATTATTAGAGATAAAGTATAATTTCTATTAGTCTGCAACTAATACTGGCTCCTTGTTTGAAATCAGAACAGTTAAGTTTTATGGACCAAAACCATGTAGGAAAGTTACATGTGAAAATTTAGTTGGTGATACACTATTTTCATCAAGATGCTCAATGACCACAAAGGACAAGAAATGTGTTCCAGTATTTGATGGTGTTGGAAGAAGAATCAATGCATGAAAAATGCATAGATTACTTTTCTTGACAAAAGGGGGGATAACATAACCAACACAATAGAGAATCAATCTCACGTCACTGCCATAGTCCAGGTGTCAATGTCCACATCACCGATGGAAAGACAACCAGCTACGTTATAACACACTTGATGTAATGCACTGTTAAGTGCACATCTTCTGGCCAAAATGTTTAACTTGAGTCTATCAAGCTTTTAATATATATCCTCCAGTTATAGGAAATGCCAGGGAAGAGAAGAGTGAACTAAATGTCACTATGAGGAAGCAACCCAACAAATTCAGAAGCTGGAACTTACTACAGGGCAATCGGCCCAGTTTCTTCATGTCAATAGAAGAGTAATTGTACTAAAACAACACTTGAGGGACCAGACATAACACAACAGAAATAACGCATGGTCTGGACTGTACTTCGATTTGCAAACAAGTGTAAAGGATATCTTTTGAGGTCAATTGGGGAAATTTGAATATGGCTTTAGATTAGAATAACAAAGAGTTACTGGAGTGGAAAGGTAGAGATCACAGATTTCAAAAGCAGGTTACAAAATAGTGTGTGCAGTATATGACATGATTCATGTTTAAAAATCATAGTTGCATTTACATATGTCTAGGAAAAGGCCTCTAAAGATTTGCACTAAATTGTTTCTATTTTTTAATGTTTATTCATTTATTTTCAGAGAGAGAGAGCGAGCAGGGGAAGGGCAGAGAGAAAGGGAGAGAGAGAAGCCCAAGTAGGCTCTGCGCTGCCAGTACAGAGCCTGATGCAGGGCTCAATCCCACAAACCATGAAATCATGACCTGACCCAAAATCAAGAGTCCGATGCTTAACTGACTGAGCCACCCAGGTCCCCCGGCACTAAACTGTTTCAATGGTCATTAAAATGTAAATGTAATGTTTTAATTATTTTACTTTTATTTTCTAACTTTCTTCAGTGCACATGTACTGCTTTTCTAATAAGAAAAGGTTAAAAAACAACTTAAAATCTCCAAGGCAGTGAATGTTAAGTGCCAGTAAATGATAATGAGTTCAGAAAATGAGGCAATCACTGTGCTTTGTGGGGGAGATGAATTATCAGCTGGTCCTGGAGAAATGGGCAGAATTTGGATAGGTAGGAACTGTTACTTCCTTAACCCGCCAGTCAGCCTAAAAGTGACCAGGCTGTATGAAGGACAGCTCGGCTAGGCCATGAAGCACTTAGGCCAAAAACCCCCCTCCCTTTAAATTCTAGTTAGCTGCTCCGCATTTCTGTCATTGCTCATGATCCAAAAGCCACTACACCAAGAGATGAACACTGATTTATTGTCCTCATTTTCCTAAAAGATTCCCTCTTTCTGGCTTCTGAGAATGGAATGTTTTGCTTCTAAGAATGGAATGTTCTAGCTCAGGTATGTGTGTAGCCCCATATACATGCACTGGGGTGAAGAGAAGATATGGTCCAAGGGATTTTATTTTGAGGTTGTCAAGAGAGCAGACATAATACGGCCTTGTTGAACTCTGTAGGGTTCTACCACTTTCATGAATGTGCAACCTCCAGCCTTTTTTCTCTTCTTCGTGTTTTGATCTGGTTGAGTCATTTACACACTCAACAGATATTTGAGAAGCACCTATCATGTGCTTGGCACACAAAAGGTTACACAAAACACAAAAGGAACTGTAAACAAATGTTGAACTCTAGTTAATAATATACATCCTGAAGTATTAAGGAATAGAGTATACTTTGCAATGCATCAGAAAATAAGATGGAGTGATAGATGGATAGATGTATGATTAAAAAAAGTAACAAAGTAACTATAAAATCTAGGTGTTGAATATACGGGTTTCACTAATTCTTTCAACTTTCTGCATATTTGTATTTTTAGTGTGTGGGATAGGAGGTATATGGAGAATCTCTTTATCTTCTCTTCAATTTTGCTTTGAGTCTTAAACTGCTCTAAAAAATAAGGCCTTATTGAAAAAAATTGTTTTAGAATGAAGTGTTGGGGGAAAAATATATACAGCTTAATGCCTTGCCTATAGCTGGTAGTCATTCTCAATAAATGTTTACTAAACTTATGAAAACAAAAAAACAGAAAAGGTTAAACACAGTAGTTTTAAATTCGTATCTGAAGGCATGTTCTACAAGAGATATCTGAAATTTGCTCAAGTCCAAAGTTTTTGATCCTCTGGTTTTTTGTCTGTGTAGAGACAACCTGGGTATTTGTTATGCCCAGACTGTGCTCATCACTCAGATGCTATGGGAAGTGAGCAAAGTCAAAAAGAACCCAGGGGTAGAAATGCAATTAGAACTGCTTAAGGGAAAAAAATAAATAAGAGAAAATGTACCCTTCTATAAAAGTAGCACTCATTAGCACAGATGTGGGTGATTACTTTGGTGATGTGGGCATAAACCAGGGATGTGGAGATTAAAGAGCTCAGAGTTCTAGACCTACTAGCTTTCTAGCTTTACTACAGATTAGTCTGTCATGTGATGTTGGGCAAGTCTTTTAGTTAAAAAAAGTTTTTAAGTTTATTTATTTATTTTGACACACACACACACACACACACACACACACACACACACACACACAGAATCCCAAGTGGACTCTGCACTGTCAGCACAGAGCCTAATGTGGGGCTCAAACTCACAAACTGTGAGATCATGACTTTAGCCGAAATCAAGATTCAGATGCTCAACCAACTGAGCCACCCAGTACCCCCTTATTTGAAATTCCTCTTTTGATTTTTTTTTTTTGTCTCGTGTCCATGAAATTCCCCTTTTGTAAAAATGGGGACAATATTTGCCTTTCTACCTCGTAGGATTCTGATCATGGAAATGTAAGTTTTCTTAAGCCTTTTTAAAAAAATTTTTGTTTTAAAGAGAGAGCGCAAGTTGGGGAGGAGAGGGGCAGAGGGACGGATAGAATCTTAAGCAGACTTCTCGCTCAGCATGGAGCCTGATGTAGGGGCTTGCTCCCATGACCCTAGAATCATGACCTGAGCCGAAATCCAAGAGTCTGATGCTTAACCAACTGTGCCACCCAGGCATGCCCCAGGCCTTAAAGCATAATACAAATGTGAGGCATTCTTATTATCCTGTTAGGACTAAGTGACCCAAACCTGTCCCACTTTCCAAAATATACCCACTTCATCAGGAAAATAAAGCAGATCATCATTACTAATCCCTTTCTTGGGTTTTATCCACTCCCTGAATGAGGGTTTGAAATTTTCTCTAAATCATGGGGCTATATTTATGATAATCTAGATCTGGTTTCTCTACTGGTTTCAAGCTCAATCCACTTGGCATAAAGCAATTACTTCCAAGAGTATGTTATGTTTCCCAAGTGTTAAATAAATATCAGTCCAAAAGAAGGTTAGCAGATATTAGTGACAAAACACAAAATTCCAATGTCAAAAAAGTTTGGGAAACATTGGATCAAAGAGATTTCTTTACTATAAGACTCACAAAAACTTTTAGTTTACTAATATACACTGCAAATCTCCAAGAGAAGGATATAATATTAAATGCTTCCTGGACTCTTTTGACCATGGAATTAATCATCTTTATGCCAAGATACATTTCTTGGGGTTGATGCTATAATGGCACAATGGGGAAAGCTGCTATAAACACTGGAAAATTCTAAACAGATTTACATTTTGATTCAGGGCTCCATTGATGGCAACCAAGTTAAAAACAAAACCAAAAAAATACCCCTTTCAATTATAATAATGACAATGTCAGGGACTCTGTTTTATAGAATGAAGCTGAGCAAACTTTGTTCTACCTATTGAGAGGAAAAATGCTCCTAACCTTTGGGTAAAATTACAGCTATGCAATTCAGGACACAGAGAATACTGCCCTGGGGGTTCCATAGTACAGTCTGTTCCATACCTGTTTTGATCTTAGCATACCTACCTTGTATGCCTTAGAGCAGATCCACTTTGGGCCTTTGATCACAAGCTTTAATAGCTATGGTTCTGGAGCCTGGGCGGCTCAGTCGATTAAGCATCCAACTTCAGCTCAAGTCATGATCTTGCAGTCTGTGAATTCAAGTCCTGTGTTGGGCTCTGTGCTGACAGCTCAGAGCCTGGAGCCTGCTTTGGATTCTGTCTCCCTCTCTCTGCCCCTCCCCCACTCAGGCCTCTGTCTCTCTCTCTCTCTCTCTCTCTCTCTGTCTCAAAAGTAAATAAACATTAAAAAACAAATTGAAAAAAAAAATAGCCATGGTTATAAGGCCCCCATTCTCAGATCAGGGCCTACCTTTTCTCAACAGGCTTTACTAGAGCCTCCCCCCTGGCTTCTTGGATCAAGACCATCTCAGCTATCTTTTTTTTTTTTTTTTCAACCAGGCTGCTTTTTCCTAAGTTAACTGTCTGTCCTCTGACTTGATGCCTTGCTTACCTATTTCTATGGAATCTACAGACCCTGCCTAAATAGCTAGGCTCCTGGCCACTCCTGTCTCATTGCTGCCTATTTCATAAAACAACACATTTTATTATTTTTAATATTCATCATTTTGAGGGGAAGCAGCTCAAGTTGGTGACTCACAATGGGCCTTTGGAAACATTTGGTAAAGCCAATGAAACAGAAGAGTCAGAAGGTAGAGAGCAAAACCCAGAATCAGAGATGTTTTCTTATTAATTAAAACTCTAGTAAAGAATGAGACTGGGAGAGATTACCAAAGGAGTATTTCTTTTTTTTTTTAATTTTTTTTTCAACGTTTTTTATTTATTTTTGGGACAGAGAGAGACAGAGCATGAACGGGGGAGGGTCAGAGAGAGAGGGAGACACAGAATCGGAAACAGGCTCCAGGCTCCGAGCCATCAGCCCAGAGCCTGACGCGGGGCTCGAACTCACGGACCGCGAGATCGTGACCTGGCTGAAGTCGGATGCTTAACCGACTGCGCCACCCAGGCGCCCCCCAAAGGAGTATTTCTAATAAAGCCTGTAGTTTCAGATAATGTTAGAGCTACATTCCAATTCCAGAGCCTTGACTAAATTAACAGTCAGGACCCGGTGATCACATATTAAGAGAAAAACAAAGCCATTTAACAGCTAGCCTTCCAAAATAGCCAATTTCCTGGATGAATTCTGAGCTAATAGTTTAGGGTTAAGGTAAGGCAGAGTGAGATTAACACCTTCCACTGCCTTGATTAAAACTTTGTCTTAAGAACACCCATTTACAGACGTGACAATCAACATTTTAGTACTTCTGAATCTCAATCTTCTTACTGCTTTCCTATCTTGTATTATAATTGCAAATTTAGAGTAAATGGATCTGTTAATTAGGAATAGTGGTGTTAAGAGATATTAGCCTTTGTCTTGGATGAAAATAGCCAAACTAGTCCTATGGGAACCAAGGATATTTTGGTCCCCAAGAGAAAATTCTGGGGCATAAACTGTTCTACAAGGAAAGTCATATTTACAGCAAAACCTGGGAGTGCAAATTTGATTTTTAAAGATCTCAAAAAAGTCTGAGGAAAGATAGCCATGACCGAACACAAAAAAGTGGCAACGGGGCAGTCTGTGCCGAGGATCTAGCTGACCAACTCTCTAGGTCTCAGTTTTCTTATCTGCAAAATAGCAATAATATATAACTAACTCAGATATTATTATTCCTTTTTACAGACAAGGAAACTGACAATACAATTGTGAGTTTCAATTAGAAAACATGAAAACAGACTAAACTTTAAAGCACAAAAATTTTATTACTAAGCAATTTCAAGGTAAAGTGGTACCCTAAGGGAAATAGGAGATTCAACCTTTATTTCAAAGGGATGTGATCCATCATTCTCATCTCATTTCAAGCACTGAAACAGCCAATAATTCACATTCTTTATATGATCCCAATTTCCTCATGGATTTCCCACTATAGTTTAAAACCAACTCTAAGCCAGTTGGAAGTGGGGAAAACAACTTTTATAGCCACAAGGCTCTGTCAGGCCACAGCACAGACATCTCATACTAATGAGCACCTCTGTAGAGAGAAAGTAAAGCAAGAAAGCGGAGAGGCAAATTAAAGCCTAGTGATCATGGAGCAGCGACAGCCTTCTCACACCCCACTCCAAAGGAAGTGTTGGGAAGTCCCATTGGTGAGGACTCCCGGCTTCTGCAAGAATGCATAAAATCCCCTGTGGTGAAGAAGCCCTTTGCCTCTGTTATTAGTCTATTTCCTTGTTACAGGTGCTTTACATTTATCTTCTGTTTTTGCCCTTTTTTCTTTTTTCCCTGTAAAATATTGTGAAGCCATATGAACAAGGCATATACTGCCATCGATTTAGTTAAGTTCACTCATCAGTGGTTAGTACTTTTTGATATATAGGTCTTCCACATCTTTCACCAAATTACCTAAGTATTTCACATTTGTGGATGCTACTGTTAAGTAGCATTTTAGAAACTGAATTTCTGATTATTACCATTAGTATGCAAATACAATTACTATTTGGATATTCATCTTGAATCTTGCAACCTTCCTAGAATAACTTATTAGTTACTAGTAGTTTTTGTAGTTCCATCACAGTTTTTACATAGAATGTGAAAAAGACAACTTTACTTCTTCCTTTCTTTTCTGGATATCTTTGGTATTTCTTTTTCTTTCTTGACTGTACTGGCCTGAACCTCCAGGATGATGCTAAACAGAAGTGGTGGGAACAGACACATCTTCACCTCATTCCTGCCCTCAGAGGTCTTTCACCATTTAAGTATAATGTTAGCTGTCAGTTTTGCTATTGTTTTTGTTTTTTTTGCAAATGTCTCTTACCAGGTTCAAACAGTTCTCTTCTAGTCCTAGTCTGTTGAGAGTTTTCATCAGGAATGGATGTTAGATTTTGTTCAGTGCTTTGTCTATTAAAATAATCATAAAATCTTTCATTTTTACTTTGTTAAAATGAGTTAAATTAATTTTTAAAGGTTACATCATCCCTATATTCTTGGAACAAATCTCACTTGTTTCTGGCTTTTATCCTTTGAATATGTTGTTGGTTTCAATTAGCTAAATTAGTGTTTAAAGTTTTTGCATTTATGTTCATGAGGGATACTGGTTTTCTTGTAATGTCTATCTGGTTTTGGCATCAGGGTAAGGCTGGTCTCAGAGAATGAGTTGGGGATATGCCCTTGTCTTCACATTTTTAGAAGAATTTGTGTAGAGCTGGTATTATTTCTTCCTTAAAGTGCTGGATCTTCCTTTGGGGAAAAGTTTATAGTTTCAGTTTCTGTAATAGATATAGAGTTAAGACTACTTCTTTTTCAAAAATATTTATTTATTTAAGTAATCTCTGCACCCAACATGGGGCTTAAAGCCATAACCCCAAGATGAAGAGTTGCTCTTCTGACTGTACCAGTCAGGTGCCCCAAGACCACTTCTTCTTGAGTCAAGATTTAATAGTTTGTCTCTCAAGGAATTTTTTCCATTTCACTTAAGTTGCAAATGTATTGGCATGAAGTTGCTCATAATATTCCTTGTATTCCTTTTACTATCTGTAAACTCTGTGGTGGTGATGCCTTTCTTATTCCTGACATTGCTAATACATGTTTTCTCTCTTTTTTCTCTCAGTCTAGCTAGAGATCTATCAATTTTTTTAAAAAAAATGTTTATTTTGAGAGAGAGAGAGAGAGAGAGAGAGAGAGAGAATGCATGTGCACAAGCATGAGAGGGTGAGGGACAGAGAGAGGAGAGAGAGACTCCCAAGCAAGCTCCACACTCAGCACAGAGCCTGACATGGAGCTCAATCTCCTGACTGTGAGATCATGACCTGAGCTGAAATCAAGAGTCTGACACTTAACCAACTGAGCCACGCAGGTGCCCCTAGAGGTTTATCAATTTCACTGATCTCCTCAAAGAACTAGCATTGGGTTTTACTGATTTTATCTGTTTTGTTTTCTATTTCACTGATTTCTGCTTTAATCTGTATTTCCTTTCTTCTCCTTACTTCAAGTTTCATTCTTCTAGTTTGTTTTTTTTTTTTTTTAAAGTTTATTTATTTTGAGAGAGAGAGCAGCATGAGCAGGGGAGGGGCAGAGAGAGGGGGAGAGAGACAATCCCAAGCAAGCTCTGCACTGTCAGCACATGGAGATTGACACGGGGCTCAATCTCAAGAATGTGAGATCATGATCTGAGCCAAAATCAAGAGTCAGATGCTTAGCCAACTGAACTAGCCAGGCACCCCAAGGTACACTCATTCTTCTGGCTTCCTAGGGTGGAAACTGAGATCAATGATTTAAAGCTTTTTTTTTCTAATATAGATCTTCCTCAATTTATGGTGGGGTCATGTCTCAATAAACCCACCGTAAGTTGGAAATATTGAAAATGCATTTAATACACTGAGCCTACCAAACATCATAGCTTAGCCTAGCCTACCTTAAATGTGCTCAGAACACTTAGCCTACAGTTGGGCAAAATCATCTAACATATCCAACAAAGTGTTGGCTATCTCATGTAAGTTTTTGAATACTGTACTTAAAGTGAAAAAGAGAATGGCTGCAATGGTTATATGGGTACAGATGGCTGTAAGTATACTGGTTGTTTACCCTCATAATCACGTGGCTGACTGGGAGCTGTAGGTTGCTGCCACTGCCCAGTAACATGAGAGTATTGTATCACACATCACTAGCGTGGGAAAATATCAAATTTCAAATTCGAAGTATATGTTTCTACTATAAGTGTATTGCTTTTGCACCATCATGAAGTTTTTCAATCATGAATTGAATCATCACAAGTCAGGGAACATCTGTCCAAGTACTGCTTTAGTGACATCCCACCAATTATATGTTGTGTTTTCATTCTCATCCAGCTCCAAAAACTTTCTAATTTCCATTCTGATTTATCCGTTTACCCATGGGTTATTTAGAAGTGTTATTATTTGCTTTTCAAATGTTCTGGATTTTCCAGAGATGTTTACATTACTGATTTCCAATTTAATTCCATCATGGTCATGGAACATACTTTGTAGGACTTGAATCCTTTTAAATTTATTGAGACTTTTTTTTTAATGGCTCATAACATGGTTTATCTTGATAGGATGTACACTTGAAAATAGTGTGCATTCGGGGCGCCCAGATGGCTTAGTTGGTTAAGCATCTGACTTCGGCTAAGTCATGATCTCAAGGGTTTGTGAATTCGAGGCTCACTTCGGGCTCTGTGCTGATAGCTCAGAGCCTGGAGCTTGCTTCGGATTCTGTGTCTCCTTCTCTCTCTCTCTCTCTGCCCCTCCCCTGCTCATGCTCTTACTCAAAAATAAATAAACATTAAAAAATTAAAAAAAAAAACCCAACAATGTGCATTCTGCTATTGTTAGGTGGAACATTCTACCAGGTCTAGTTCCAATTACGTTAGTTGATGGTTAGTTCAAATCTTCTATATCCTTGCTTATTTTCTGTTCTATCAGTTGTTCTATCAGTTGAGAGAGTTGTATTAAGTTGTGAATTTAGTTTTGCTTGTTGTAGTACTACCAGTTTGTTTCATGTATTTTATTATTTCATTTTGAGAGAGACAGCACACAAAAGTGGGGGAGAGGGAGAGAGAGAAACATAAGCAGGCTCTATACCCAGAGTGGAGCCCAATGCAGGGCTTAATCTCACATCTGTTAGATCATGACCTGAACCAAAATTAAGAGTTGGACACTCAACCAACTGAGCCACCCAGGCGTCCCTTTCTGTTTCATGTATTTTAAAACTCTGTTATTCAAGGCAAAAACATTTAGGATTGCTATGTCCTCTTGATTGACCTCTTCATCATTGTGAAATTACCTTCTCCATTGCTGGTAATATTCTTTGTTCAGAAATGTACTTCATTTACTATTAAATAATGTAGCTACTACAGTTTTTTTGACTAGTGTTAACATGCTATAAGTTTTATTCCTTTAATTTTTAACCTCTTACTCTCTAGTTTTTAATCCAAATGGTCTCTGCTTTTTAATTGACGTTTTCACCATTTATATTTAATGTGGTTTTCTGATAAGTTTAGGTTTGTGTTTGTTTTCTATTTAAGCCACTTGTTCTTCAATCTTTTTCTGCCTTTAAAAAATTAATGAAGTATTTTTATGATTCCATTTTATACTGTTTATAATTTAAGTGGTTGCTTTAAGGTGTATCATATTTATCTTTAATATATCACAATCTATCTTCAAGTGATAGGACATCCCTTCACATAGAGTATAAGAACTTTACCATAGCATACTTCCATTTCTCCCCTTCTGGCCTTTAGTCTATTGTTGCCATGCATTTTATTTTTACATATGTTATAAACCCCATAATACAATGTCATTTTTTGTTTAAAGAGTCAGTTATCTTTTAAAGATACTTATATATATAATAAGAAAAAACCCATTTATCCATATAATTACGATTTCGAGTGTTCTTCATTCCTTTGTATAGATCTAGATTTCCAACAGATATCATTTTCCTTTTGCCCAAATAACTTCTTTTAACATTTCTCCTATTCTGGGTCTGATGAGTTATTTCAGCTTTTTTATGTCTGAAAAATGTCTTTATTTCAAGTTTGCTTTTGAAATGTATTTTTATTGGGTACAGAATTCTAGGTTGACAGTTATTCTCTCTTCAGAACTTTAAAAATTTTGCTCCATTATATTCTCACCTGCATTATTTTTTATGAGAAACCTGGTATCATTCATATCTTTGTTCCTCTTTAGTGCCTTTTCCTCTGGCTGCTTTTAAGATTTTCACTTTATCACCGGTTTTGAGCAGTTTGATTATTATGTTCTTTGGTGTACAGAACACTTAGGTCAAATCAGGAGACAGATACGACAGTAGATTAAAAGGAGAAATTTAAGATAAAGGATTATTAACTATAACAAAAGGTAACTAAAAGAAATAAGAAAACCTTATATAGTACCCACAGCTTATGGAGAGTACCCATAAAGGACAAAGTTGGAAGGGTTCACATCTCACTGGAATATGGTATGATTTAGCCCCCTGGATAGCAGAGAAGTTTGCTGGTTTGGCCAAGCCAGAGGTAGTCTGGGGTTCCTGGGCAAACAAGTTACCCTTGGGAGTAAATGGGAGGCAGGTAACAGCAAGCAATGGCATGCAATGGGGGATCTGAATGTCAGTGGGGGCAGGAAGTCTTCAGAGCATAGGGAAGTTCCAGTTTATATGTAAAAAACACTGAAGAAAGGACAGGGGTGCAAACACTGCAGAGAGACCATGTTCTGGGGAAGTCTCCACTGGATGTCCTCATACCCACTCCCCTCCACCCCTGATCTGCACCAGAAACAAGAGAGCTTTTTTCCTCCTATAATGTCCTTCCAGTATGAGTGCACTGTAGTAAGAGAAGGCATAACATCATGCGCTCACTTTAAAGAAGAAATACTTAAAACAATTCCTTTATCTCAGAGCATAATATTGAAGGATGCATCTGGAACTGAAAGGCAGTAAGCTGATAAATGAAAGTATAGTTTTCTTCTTGTTTCTTGTGTTTGGGGTTCACTGAGCTTCTTAGATCTGTAGATTTATAGTTTTCATCACGTTTGGATAATTTTCAGCCATCATTTCTTCAAATATTTTTTCTGTACCCCCTCTTTAGGAACTCCAATTACACATATATTAGGTCACTTAAAAGGGTTCTAAAGCTCACTGATACTCTTTTCTTTCTTTCTGCATCTTATTGTGGATAATTTCTATTGCTATGCTTTCAAATTCCCTAATTTTTTCTTCTGCAATGTCTAATCTGCCATTAATCCTATCTAGTGTATTCTTCATCTCAGACATTGTAGTTTTCATATCTAGAAGTTCTACTTGGATGTTTTATACCTTTCATGTGTCTACTTAACTTTTGAACATACAGAGTACAAGTTATAATAACTCCTAATGTTCTTCTCTGCTAATTCTAATATCTGTGTCAGCTTTGAATGAGTTTCAATTGACTGATTATTCTTATTATGGATCATGTTTTCTTGCCTCTTTGCATGTCTGATAATTTTTTATTAGATGCCAGGCATTATAAATTTTACCTTGTAAAGGTGTTGGATATTTTTGTATTCCTATAACTCTTCTTGAGCTTTGTTTTGGGATGCAGTTAAGTTACTTGGACACAGTTTGAGCCTTCTGAATCTTGTTTTTTAAGATTTGTTAGACAGGTCCAGGGCAGTACTCAGTCTAGAGATAATTATTCCCTACTCATTTTGTTTTTTTAAGATTTTATTTTTAAAAATTTATATTCAAGTTAATTAACATACAGGATAATCTTGGCTTCAGGAGTAGAAACCAGTGATTCAACTCTTACACAGGACGCTCAGTGCTCATCCCAACAAGTGCCCTCCTTAATGCTCGTCACCCATTTAAACACCCTCCACCCTTCCCCGCTCCAACAACCCTCAGTTTGTTCTCTGTATTTAAGAGTTTCTTATGGCTTGCCACCCTGTTTTTATCTTATTTTTACTTCCCCTATATTCATCTGTTGAGTTTCTCAAATTCCACATGAGTGAAATCATGTACCTGTCTTTACCTGACTGACGTATTTCACTTAGCATAATACCCTCCAGTTCCATTTACATCGTTGCAAATGGCAAGATTTCATTCTTTTTCGTTGCTGAGTAGTATTCCATTGCGCGCGCGCACACACACACACACACACACACACACACACACACACACACACACACATCTTCTTAATCCATTCATCAGTTGATGGACATTTGGGCTCTTTCCATAATTTGGCTGTTGTTAACAGTGCTGCTATAAACATTGGGGTGCATGTGCCCCCTTCGAATCAGCACTCCTGTATCCTTTGGATAAATTCCTAGTAGTGTAATTGCTGGGTCACAGGGTAGTTCTATTTTTAATTTTTTGAGGAACCTCTGTACTGTTTTCCAGAGTAGCTGTACCAGTTTGCATTCCCACCAACAGTGCAAAAGAGTTCCTTCCTCCTTTGTCCACATCCTCACCAACATGTTGTTTCCTGAGTTGTTAATTTTAGCCACTCTGACCAGTGTGAGGTGGTATCTCATTGTGGTTTTGATTTGTATTTCCCTGATGATGTGTGATGTTGAGCATCTTTTCATGTGTCTGTTTGCCACCTGGATGTTTTCTTTGGAAAAGTGCTTATTCATGTCTTCTCCCCTTTTCTTTATTGGATTATTTGTTTTTTGGGTGTTGAATTTGGTAAGTTCTTTATAGATTTTTGGATACTAACTCTTTATCTGATAAGTCATTTGCAAATAACTTCTCCCATTCTGCCTTTTAGTTTTACTGACTGTTTCCTTAGCTGTGCTTTTTATCTTGATGAGGTCCCAATAGTTTTGCTTTTATTTCCCTTGCCTCCAGAGACATGTCAAGTAAGAAGTTGCTGTGGCCTAGGTCAAAGAGGTTGCTTGCCTGTCTTCTCCTATAGGATTTTGATGGTTTCCTGTCTCACATTTAGGTCTTTCATACATTTTGAATTTATTTTTGTGTATGGTGTAAGAAAGTGGTCCAGTTTCATTTTTCTGCATGTTGCTGTCTAGTTCTCCCAGCACCATTTGCTAAATACAGTCTTTTTTCTATTGGATACTCTTTCCTGACTTGTTGAAGATTAGTTGGTCATATATTTGTGGGTCCCTTTCTGGGTTCTCTATTCTACTCTATTGATCTATGTGTCTGTTTTATGCCAATACCATAATGTCTTGATGATTCCAACTTTGTAATACAGGTTAAAGTCTGGGATTGTGATGCCTCCAGCTTTGGTTTTCTTTTTCAATAGGACTTTGGCTATTCAGGGTCTTTTGTGGTTCCATACAAATTTTAGGATTGTTTGTTGTTCTAGCTCTGTGAAGAATGCTGGTGTTATTTTGATAGGGATTGCACTGAATGTGTAGATTGCTTTGGGTAGTATTGACATTTTAACAATATTTGTTCTTCCAATTCGTGAGCATGGAATGTTTTTCCATTTCTTTGTGTCTTCTTCAATTTCCTTCATAAGCTTTCTATAGTTTTCAGCATACAGATCTTTTACCTCTTTGGTTAGGTTTATTCCTCAGTATTTTATGGGTTTTGGTACAACAGTATATGGGATTGATCCCTTGATATCTCTTTCTGTTGCTCTATTATTGGTGTATTATTCCCTGTTAACACAAGACCTTCCCAAGTACTCTACCCAATGCCTAGTGAAATTCTCCAATCTGGCTGGTAGTAATAGTAATAGTGCCTGCTACCACTGTGTGAGCACTGGACACCATTCCTTCTATCTTTTTTATTTCTAATGTTTATTTTTGAGAGGGAGAAAGAGCACGAGTGGGGGAGGAGCAGAGAGAGAGGGAGACACAGAACCCGAAGCAGGCTCCAGGCTCTGAGCTGTCAGCACAGAGCCTGACGCAGGGCTCAAACTCATAAAGCATAAGATCATGACCTGTGTCGAAGTCCAATGCTCTACTGACTGAGCCACCTAAGCACCCCCTTCTAATCTCTTTGAACCCCCATTATGCTTATGTTGATCATTTTCTTCTGATACTCAAGGGAGACCTTCTGCAGATCTCTGTGATTCTGTGTATCTCTCTTCATTCTGGTATTCTGTCCTATAAGCTCTAGCTGCACTGGTCTCTCCAGACTCATAGCTCCATGTCAACTCTGGGAGTCTCCTGGGCTCTGCTTCAGTTCCTGCTCCTGACGCCAGAGCCCAGAAACTCGAGGCAGAATGGGGCAATTTTGGAGCTCACCTCTTTCACTTGCCACCTCAAGGATCACTGTCCTTCATTTCCTGGTGCCCAGTGTCTTGAAAACTATTGTTTCATACAGCTTGTATTTAAGTAGGCTCTATGACCAATATGGGGTTTGAACTCATGACCCTGAGATCAAGAGTCACATGCTCTGCCGAGTGAGGCAAGTGCCCCAGTTTGTCTGTTTTTTTTTAAGCAGTAGGTAAATCTGTCTCCTGTTACTCCAGCTCAGCTGGAAATGAAAGTTACCAGTATATCTCTTAAAGCTAATTTGTTCAAATTAGCCACCCAGACATCCCTAGCTGTCATTCTTATGTAAAGAGCATTCCCCAGGTGCCTGGGTGGCTCAGTCAGTTAAGCCTCTGACTTCGGCTCTGGTCATGATCTCACAATTTGTGAGTTTGAGCCCCATGTAGGGCTCTGTGCTGATAGCTTAGAGCCTGGAGCCTGCTTTGGATTCTGTATCTCCCTCTCTCTCTGCTCTTCCCCCTGCTCATGCTCTCTCTCTCCTTCAAAAATAAATAAACATTATAAAAAATAGTAAAAAAAAAAAAAAAAAAAAGCATTCCCTCAACACCTAGAGTTATTCAGTTATCTTTAAAAAAAAGGATGGGCATTGAAGAGGGTATCTTTTGGGATGAGCACTGGGTGTTGTATGGAAACCAATTTGACAATAAATTTCATATAAAAAAAAGGTGCTCCTGGAAAAATGTTCAATTATTTCCTATTATCGATATTTAAAATAAGAGTTAACAGGGTAATTTTTAATGCTGACAATTGTGTGGGGAGCCTTCTCTTTTCTGAGATTATGGATTCACAGGTTTTTATATACTCACATGTATAAGTTACTTGCAGCCCACTCAGTAGGAACCGTCAATTTCCTACTGGACTTGGAATTAGTTGTTCCTTCAAAGAGCCGTGGTTCTTTTTAGCAAGGAACAGTATTTAAAAAGTAAAGTCTGGGTACTAGGGGTACTCATTACTACTAGTGTTTCATTGCTTCTAGGGCCTTTGAGGACAAAGCTAGGAATAAAAAATATACAATGAGTTGTACTTCTCTTATATGTTGGATTTTGGCTTATCTGTCCATCCTAACCCGCTCCGACCTCTCATTTCTTCCCTGATTATTCTTCACAGCTGTCCCTCATACCCCTTCTCTTGCTTATACCACACTTGGTGGAACTACTGAAGCACCGCTTGCTACACACTCAGGTGCTAGTTACTTTTGTCCCTGAGTAGTAGGACATTGCATGACTTTGACCAAGAATCTCATTAAACAAAACTGAAGTGATATTGCTTAAAATAATGTGTAGCAACATTTACTTGCTGAACACGAATGTTGTAATACCACATCTCTGTTAATTATTTACCTATGAAATCAAACAGAATTTTTAAAGAAGGTTTTGTTTTCTATACCATTAAATAATTCCTGAGTGTAGAGCACTATGATTGACACTGGAGACATGAATGAGTCTAAGACAGCGTCTAATGTTACAGCCTCTGGGCTTTAATGCTTTGTTGGCGAGACATAGCATGAGTACCAGTACAAATGCAATTGCTATCTTCTAAGCCAGAAAGTAGGCCAGGGACTTTATACATAGTCTACAATCCTAACAGCCCTGCAAGGTGTATAGTGTGATTCTGGTTGGTTTTTTTTTTTTTTGTTTGTTTGTTTGTTTGTTTTTTTCCTTAAATAATCCCTATTTTTTTCCAGATGAGGAAACTGTGCAATTGCAAACTCTCTGAATCTCAACTAACTTAGCTAGTAATCAACAGAGCCAAAGTAAACCCAGATTCATCTAGTGCCAAAACCTGAATCCATTTCACTATGCCAAACTACCTCTTAGAAGGAGTGATGAAGTGTGCCCTGACTTCAGCAAGGTTTAAGGATTTTGCTTTCATTCCACCCCACCTCCTTTCTGACACTGTGCTACTTATGTGAAAGAAGGGCTTATTGAGAGGTTTCCCCAGTGGCTTGTATCTCAGGGACTCCATTTTGTTAAATTCCTTTACTGATGAAGGAATTAAGATACTTATAACGTTGGCTACCGATACTAAATTAGGCAAGAACAGCTGTCACCAATCCTGGCTTCACATTAGAACAGGAATTCTCATCATTGGCCACACACTATAAGCACCTGCTTTTAAAAATCCTGATGCTCAGGTCACATCCTAGGGTAGTTAAATCAGAATCTCTGGGGGTAGGTCCCAGATATCAGTATTCAGCTCAAAAGCTGACTAGTGATTCTAATTTGCAATCAGGAATGATGTTTATAGCTTTAGAATACAGGGATAACATTTGCTAAGTGACTTTAATAAGGGGGCAAGGAGAAGACTCCTATACGAAAAACATAAAACTAAAGGAAATGGGTAGATACAAGGGCAATTTGAAGTCAGCAAGAAGTATGGAGACAGGTGTTTCCAAGGATCCAGAGTCTCCATTCCAGGGTAGTTTGAGGGAAAGAGAGACTGCTGTTAAGTTAGCCTGGTTCAGGTAAGTTAGCATTCTTACCTGTGTGGCTCCAAAGACTATACTTTCTATTAGGTCACACTGATTCCTAGTAGTAACAGCTGGCACTATGGGCCAAATGCTTGACCTGTTTTCATACAACTTTAGGAGGCAAGTCTCTATTTTACTTATGACACATAAAAAGATGCAAGATAGCTTATATGTATTTCTAAACAAGTCATCTAGACTAGTAGCTCCTGACCATGGATCCTTGGGGGATACTGAATTTCTAGAAGAATGCACACAAAAGTACTACCTGTAGATTGAACACATCCTATCATTAAATGCTGCTGTGATTACAGAATGTAAATTCTTCTGAAAGTATTATTAAATCCCTAATAATGTATAATTTTTATACTTTTTATCAATCTGCACATACTAAAATAACATCTATTATCATGTGAGAGTTTTCAATTTTTTTTTAATATTAAAAAGGGTCCTCTTGTGGAGAACCTTCATACCTTGTAAATGGGAATGTAAAATGTTACAAGCCTTTTTGAAAACCAGCCTGGCAGTTTTTCCTTTTTTTCATTTTTATTAAGCTTTTTATTTTAATTCCAGTATAAGTAACATACAGCATTATATTAGTTTAGATGTATAATATAGCGATTCAACAGTTCTATACATTACTCAGTGCTCATCATAACATGTGCCCTCCTTAATCGCCATCACCTATTTCCCCCATCCCCTCACCCCCTTCCCCTCTGGTAACCATCTGTTTTTCCTCTATAGTTAAGAGTCTGTTTCTTGGTTTCTCTCTTTTTCTTTTGTTCATTTGTTTCTCAAATTCCACATGTAAGTGAAATCACATGGTATTTTTCTTTTCCTGACTGACTTCTTTCACTTAGCATTATACTGTCTAGCTCCGCCCATGTCATCGCAAAGATTTCATTCTTTTCTAGGGCTGAGTAACATTCCATTATATGTATATACATATATACATATACACACACATACATATGTACATATATATATATATATGTATAGGTGTGTATGTATGTGTGTGTGTGTGTATCTCACATCTTTATCCATTCATCTATCGATGGTTACTTGGGCTGCTTCCATAATTTGGCTGCTTCCATAATTTGGCAGATAATGCTGAAATAAACATAAGGGTACATATATTCTTTTGAATTAGTGTTTTTGTATTCTTTGGGTAAATACTTAGTAGTGTGAATACTGGATCATAGGGTAGTTCTATTTTTAATTTTTTGAGGAACCTCCATACTGTTTTCCACAGTGGCTGCATCAGTTTGCATTCCCACAAATAGTGCAAGAGGGTTTCCTTTTCTCCACATCCTCAGAGTTTGGCAGTTCCTTAAACAGTTACAGAGACATACCACAGAAATTTCACTCCTAACTACCTACTCAACAGAAACAAAAACCTATGTCTACACAAAGGCTTGTATATGAATATTCATAGCAGCACTAATCATAATAGTTGAAAACTAGAAATAATCCAAATGTCCATCAATGCATGAGTGAACCAGATGCAGTATAGCCGCCCAACAGAATATTATTTAGCAATAAAAAGGAACTACTGATATGTACTACGACACAAATGAACCTCACAAATGTTATACTAAGTAAAAGAGACAAGACACACAAAAAAACCTATATTCTGTATGCCTTCATTTATATGGAATATCCAGAAAAGGCAAATCAATACAGACAGAAAACAGATCAGTGTTTGCCTGGAGCTGAGGGTGGGGGTGGGGACCGACTATAAAAGGGACATGAGGAGGGGTGCTTGGGTGGCTCAGCTGGTTAAGCGTCCAGCCCCTGGTTTCAGCTCAGGTCATGATCTCACGGTTTTGGGTTTGAACGCCACATCAGGCTGTGCGCTGACAGTGTGGAGCTTGCTTGGGATTCTCTTTCTCTCCCTCTCTCTCTCTCTCTCTCTCTCTCTCTCTGCTCCTCTCTCATGCTCTCTCAAAAATGAATAAATAGACTTAAAAAAAAAAAAAAGGAAATGAGGAACTTTTGGGCAGGAGTTGGGGTGGGGGCGTTATGGAAATGTTCTGAAACTGGATTATGGTGATAGTCGCACAACTCTATTACACGTTTGCTAAAAATAACTTAATTGTACATTTCCAATGGGTGAATTTTACAAAGTGTAAATTATACCTCAATAAGGCCGTCCAAAAATATTGTGAAAGGTAATTGATGAGATTTTTAAAAGGGGAGGTATCCTTAAGTTGAAAAACTGGAAGCCAGTGATGCAGACTATGGTGAAAGAATTCAGCAAGGGCAAGTGTACATTTGGTGATCATTTTGCAACATATACAAATATTGAATCATTATGCTATACACCTGAAACATGTTATATGTCAATTATCTAAGTAATTTTAAAGACTTTTAATTTTTTAGAGAGAGTGAGTGGGGAAAGGGGCGGAGGGAGGGAAAAACAGGGAGAGAGGGAGGGAAACAGGGAGAGGGAGAGGGAGAGGGAGAGGGAGAGGGAGAGGGAGAGGGAGAGGGAGAGGGAGAAGGAGAGGGAGAGGGAGAGGGAGAGGGAGAGGGAGAGGGAGAGGGAGAGGGAGAGAGGGAGAGGGAGAGGGAGGGAGAGAGAGGCAGAGAGAGAGAGAGAGGATCTTAAGCATACACCACATTCAGCACAGAGCCCAATGTGGGGCTTGATCCCATGACTCTGGGATCAGACCTGAGCCGAAATCAAGAGTCAGATGCTCAACCAACTGAGCCACCCAGGTGCCCCAATTTATCTCAGTAATTTTTAAAAAGTTAATAAAAAATATGTCTTAAAAAAAAGAAAAAGAGTGTACATTAAAGGAAGTAAAATATTAATTCTCCAGGTGGGTAAAATCTTTCAGTAAATACTCAAACTTCTATAACACTTAAACCACAGAACTACACAATATATATTTGCTTAACTTATAAATGTAGTTCTAATGCTTCCTAAGCATCCACATTTCATACAAGTTGCTCTGCCTTCTGTAGGAGGTGCCCTGAGTGCACAGCCCTTGACAGAACAGAGTCAAGTACATGAATCAACCACAATAGATGGTAGAATGCAAGTGACAAAAGAAAAGTACTAAAGCGCTCTTGCTGCTCAGTAGAAGGAAAGATAACTGGTGGGGGCAGAACAGAAAAGGCCTCATTGAAAGAAGTGGCGAGTAAGCTTGGCCTTAAGGACTGGGGAAAATTCCAAAGGTGGCAGTGTGAAGTGGGAAAGCACAGGATCAGGAAATAGGCCAGTCTGGTTGAAGCGTGGGGCTCAAAAAGAAAGGTAACAGGACACAGGCTGGAAATGTATGCTAGGTCCAGATGCCAAAGAGCTTTGAAAGCCATACCATGGAGCCCCAACTTTGTTTTGTAAGCAAAGAAGTAGCTCCTGAAGAAAATGAGTTGTCTGAAACAACCATGGATGAAGGTAATCCGACAATGGGAGAAAATGGAGGGGTAGAGCATCAAGGCAGGGGGATACACGGGAGATTGCTGCATGAAGTTCAGACAGCCTCAACCAGGGATAGGGCAGTAGAAGAAAAAGGAGGGGCAGACTCCAATTCTCTGGTCCTAGTAAGGAGGGGAGGTTCATCTCGAATTACACTTCATCTTTTAAGGGCTTCTGCTTTGTTACTCTCCCCAACTCTCAGGGATTTGTCTGTCTCCCACTGACAGTTAAAAGTCCATAACTGAGATCTTTGGCAGTCTGTTTCAGAAGACACGTTTTCATTCATTTTGTTTTTTCCCCAAACAAAAGGATACTATTTGGTAAATAAATTCCTTTCATTTAGGGAAGTGCCACCATATGCAAGGAATGAGTTTTTAATTCTAATTCTGCCAGTTTTAAAATAGGATGCTAATTTTGAAAGACTGGCCTCAATCCTATGTTATGTTCAATTTCAATCTGGTTTTGAGAAATAAGCCAAATAGTTAAGTAGACCACAAGGCACCGAGTTGCCATGAAATAAAAACCGGTATGCTCTTCGCAGAGCTCCTGCTAAACACTGAAGTTCCCCTTTAATGTCTACCAGCTTTTTAAGTAAATAAACAGCATAAAACAAAATACTATCGTTTAAGTACACAGAATTATTTTTAGTGCTAAGATTAAAAAAAAATTTTTTTTTTTACAGACTTTTTACAATACATGTTTGCATAAGCCACAGCTTACTTGCTCTGTGACCTTAGATGAGTCACATCCTCTTAGGGCCTTAGTTGTTTCTACAACTGTGAGATCAAAGAGACCAGGTAGGAGCTAAGTAACATGGGTTAAGTTGACCTTCAACGACTGCAGTATGAAAGGGTTCTTGCTAACTTAAAACATTATGTTAGACATCTAAAGTCAGATTAGTAATTGCCTACTCTTTTAGTCTTTAGAACACATCAATAAGCCTTTTCTCCATTGTTGCCATGTGTATGGCACTATACTAATCATTGTTAGGGACAGAAACCAGTTGAAGACAGTCCCTGCCTTCATGCTGTCTGAAACACAGAAGGAAAACAAACATAACCATGTGTGATATTAAATGGCAATAAAATTTAGATAAACTGAGTTTGACAAACATCATCCCCATATACCCCTACCCTTTGAGGGCAATGTCAAAAGTAATGATTATATTCCATGGAATATAATCTTTAGAGGAGGCAGCATGCTGGTATGGACACAATATGGACACAGTACGGCAGGTTCCCCATTCATAGTTCATAATGGTAGTTTCACTTCTGTAAAATAATAATGGAATAAAGTTCCTAAGTGATGGAGTATGTCTAGGATTCAGTTAATACCTCATTTCTTTAACTTATACGTTAGAAAACATGGAATTGATATCTATTACTTAGATCTTATCATTAATGTAGAGGGAAGGCCATATGCTAAAACATCTCTGACATCATTGTTACGTCTTGCCTGCACTCTGAGCTTGACCAGAACAGCATCATAAGAGGAGGAATAACTGGTATCCATAGCAACATCACCAGATTGGGACAATGTAAAAAGCCGTAGCCTAGCAACCGATGACGAGAGATGTGTGTAGGGGGAATTCTTCCAGTTCTGCAAATGACAAACATGCAGCACTGAATGCGACTGAGAATACTAGGGCAATGTGGAAAATCTGACTTATTTCTAGAGGGTTGGGAATGTCAGCCTCGTAAAACCTTAGTACTATGCTGCATAGTTTTAAACAGGAAAAGCAAGCAAACACCTCCTCACTGCCCACAACAGCAATCGTGTGCAGGGAAAGTACCTTATGTGTCATGACCGAAATAGAAAAGAAATTTTTTTGCAGCACCAAACATCTCAGTCTCTGTTTCTCATTATATAAATTTGAAATTCATCTCACTGAAATTTGGTGAGAGGGGAAGCTGCCCCTGGTCCTAGAGAAGGATGGATAGGTTCTGCATGTAAAAAATGGATAGGTTCTGCACCTATCCGTTGAATGCAGCACTACAAAGCTACCAGACTCACAACATACCACATAACGTGAGAAGGTCCCCTTAAAAATCTTGTTTTTAACAGAGATCACATACATTTACGTGGACATTTAGAGAGGGAAGGAAACATCTAATTCAATTCCCGTTTTACTGACACAGAAATTGAGACTCGGTGAGGATTTATTTAAGGTCAGAAAGGGACAGAGCATGGGCTAGAACTGAGGTCGTCTGTTTTCCAGGCCAATTCTTCCCACTAAACATGATACTACATTTTTTCCTTATGTAAACAGGAATACTGTTTGGACTTTATGGGAATGAGAAATAAATTTCTCTTACGTAAAGCCACTAAGATCTTGGGGTTCATCTTTTATAATAGTGATATCCTACCTAATATAACCATATATGGGTCTACCCTACCCGAAGACAATCTAAAAAATATATTCATGAACACAGTTCATGAGTTCAAGCCCCAAGTTAGGCTCTGAGCCTGGAGCCTGCTTTCAATTCTGTGTCTTTCTCTCTCTGCCCCTCCTTCCCTATCTCTCTCTCTCTCTCTCTCTCTCTCTCAAAAATAAACATTAAAAAAATTTTTTTAAATAAAAAATGAAAAAATTTTGGTGATTCTGGGTTAAGTTATAGTGTCATAGGAATTTACCCAAATCTGTGATTATCAGAGATCTTACCTTAGTACAAAAAGACCAACAGCTTCTCTAGTTGGAACAAAATGGTATACATGTACAAAAAAGGGGTACTGTTACAACTGTGTCTACTATTCCAGTTAGAATGGTGGAACCTTAGCAATAAGCCACTCCAACTCCTTCAGAAAACGAAGCCCATTAAAGTCCAGGACTCTTTCCACTGATGCTGTTATGGCTGAGACTGGCTATCTGTTCACCAACCCATTTCTCCCTAGGCACAAAGCTGGCCTACATTTCCCAGACTCTCTTGTAACTGAGTGAGACCCTTTGGCCAAGTTCTGACCAGTCAATGAGCAGAAGGTATGTGCATCATTTCCAGGCATGACCCACAGAAACCTTCCAGATTCTTTCCCTTCTGCTGCAACCTTGGGAAGCCACCTGTTGAACGTGGCAGAGCCACAGGATGGAAGGAGATGGCTGCATCACTGAATCACTGCCTGAATTGTGGGCCACCCATCAATTGGGATTACCAGTTTTTAACTCACTCTATTAAGCTACTAAGATTTGAGGATTTATCTGTTACAGAAACTTCAGTATTAATAAAATCATAACTTGGGCTACTCTTCTACTAAATGGTGAATACACTCCTTTGGGGTTTTTTTCGTTATCAGTATTATACTATTTACTCCCAAAGAGATGGCTTGTTTTACTTCTCAGTACGAGTACCATTAAAAGTAACAAAGGACTGGGACTGTAATTTTGGCAAGTCACTTAACCTCCATGGGTCTCAGCTTCCTTAACTATTAATAAATTAGTGATCTGTGTATCATATTTTTAAATACACCTTTTTTCTATTAAGATATTAAGCAGAACTTCGATATAATAAAACAAAAATGCTCAGGTTGGAATGGAAATGGGGAAGGGGAAAAGAATCCACTAGATTTCAGTTATTCCTTGCAACTACTCCTGAGGCACCTCTTGGAGACCTATGGCACCTGGGAACACAGTTCGAGAATCGCTGATCTAAACCAGCAGTTTTCCAAATTATGTGAGTTTTTTGTTTTGGGTCTTTTTTTAATTTTACTTTTTTCAGAACTCTTTTCTATATGAAATCTTATGATAAGCCTCAATAAACAGATACTGATAAAGGAAATCTTATATTAATATTAAATATTTTAGAAATTTAAAAGTATAAAATCTTAAAACTCAGAACAATGAGGCTTTTTAGAAACAATCTGAAATTAAACAATAAGGATGACAGTGGTAACTTTACTCACTATGATGTATCTGTGGATTTAGTTGTGATTTTAAAATACTGAAAACAAATTTTTTTTTTATACACCCAGTGAAGCAGTTACAAATGCTATTAGTTTTTACACAGTGCACACACCTTATAATAGTACTGGAGAGGGACAGGGAAGGGTGTATGCCAATGTCTCCCCAAAGCCAACGTAAGTTGGCAGCACAAAGTGGGGTACTAAATACCTTTCATACATTAAATGTGGCATCTGTTTCAAGACAATACATGGTATCTGTTTTGGTAATGGTTCTTCAAAGTGTTACAAATTTTTAAAAACAATCAAATTTGCAGAATCTCTGAAAAGCATTTTATAAACCACGGTCCAGCTATACACTGGAAGTCCTTTTTCAATTCTAAAAATTATGATATCATTGGATTACTGTCCTGGACTCCAATGAAGAGCAATGAAGAAGATGCTAACAGGATCAAAACATGACCTGCTTTTCTGCTGATTATGTTTACTCACTGAATACAGAGATTTCCTTTCTCAAGGCAACAATATTTAGGGGCGAGAACCATGGGTTAACCAGCACAGGTAGCAAAAGAGTAAACAGTTTGCTGACAATTTTTTTCCTCTGCCAATAAACTACAACCTTCCTACCACCTGCAACCCATTTGCCAGGTAAAAAATTTAAAGACCTCACCTCACATCAGGCAGGGTCAGCTCATTTAACTCTACTTCATCACTCCAACAATGATACACTAAGCTGTCTACAGGGATGGAGGGAATCTAGATTCAATGTCCAAGAAAGGCTGATTGCCATTGTATTAAGTCAAATCTAGGAGTATTAAGAAGAATTACTCCTACTGTGATTTACCTAATCTTGGGCCTTTCGACCCCCCCAAATTTAGACAATATGCTAGAACCTTAGGCTCTCTTCTTTTGAAAAAGATAATCAGAATTAGAAAGAGTTGTAAATAATACAACAAACCTGAAGACTCCAGGATCAGGCATGGCTTTCTCTTTGGTAAATAATTAAGAACAGGTTCAAATAATCAAGACACAAATCCACTAATAAAAACATATGCTGAAATAACAAGCAATTACCACCCTAATGTGTTTAACCTACTAATTAGCAATAGTACCAATCTGGAAAAAGCTGGAAATGCTGTCTTCATAGAGAGAGCTCCTAGATGCAAAAGCCCCTTTTCTGCTCTAGCTGAAGTGATCCTCTCAACAAATCATTTTCAATCCTCTTAGCACACCCTTGACATAACAAATAGAAATTGCTAAAAGTGGATCCCAACCTTTGTATTCATTCTACTCAGTGACTCTGAAGTTAAGGGGCATCCAAGACAATAATATTCAGTGAATATTAACTAAAAATGAAGCCAATGAGATAGAAATACATGTGAGGAGGTGTTTATTTCTGATCGACTGACTACCCATCTTTGAAAATGTACAAAAACCAATCTTCAAACCAGTGGTTAACCTGTAACCAGTGTAAAGCCTTGGGCAATGTCACTAAACTTCTGATCCTCAATTTCCTTATTTGTCAAAAAAGGAATAATTAGCACTGCCTCCATCACAGAGTTATGATGATATCAGAGTAGGTACCATGAATGAATGTCCTTTGGAAATTTAAATTACTGTTATTTGGGGGCACCTGGGTGGCTTGTCAGTCAAGCATCTGACTCTTGGTTGGCTCAGGTCATGATCTCACCATCAAGAGATCAAGCCCCATATTAGGCTCTGCACTGGGCATGGAGCCTGCTTAAGATTCTCTCCTTCTCCTCTGTCCCCACCTCTCTCAAAAAAAAAAAAAAATAATAATAAATAAATAACTGTTATTTGGTTGGGAAATAATCTTGTTTTCATAACTGCTTTCAGGGATAGGCTGACTAAAAACTACCATGTCTTTTTCTACAAAAACATGTAAAGGAGGCAGACTTTAAGAAGAAAACAAGCGGGATGCCTGGGTGGCTCAGTTGGTTGGGTGTCTGGCTTTGGCTCAGGTCATGATCTCACTGTTTGTAAGTTCAAGCCCCATGTCGGCCTCTGTGCTGACAGCTCGGAGCCTGGAGCCTGCTTCGGGGTCTGTGACTCCTTCTCTCTCTGCCCCTCCCCAACTTGTGCTCTGTGTCTCTATGTCTCTCAAAAAATTAATAAATGTAAAAAAAAAATTTGTTTTTAAAGAAGAAGAAAACAAGCAAGACATCCCCCACCCTAAAAGGTACAAAAGCCCATTCAGCAATTAAAACTACTTTTGATGAGCAGCTGTTCACTGTAAAGTGCTCTAGAAGCAAGGATGGCTACATGTCACCCACCAGCAGCAGAGCGACCGTGACACTAATGGCAACTACTTAAAAGCCTTTAACCCTGAGAAGGAAACCAGGGAAAAATTTGCTTCGAGAAGTGTGCCAGATGCAGAGATGCAAATCCCAAATGGGCTGTTTAAAGAACAAGGATCTGTTTACTCTTCAGAGGAAAATTAGTCTTTTCAGGGAAGATCAGCTCCAGCTAGTATGCACACTGTATTCTTTGTGTGTGCGGAAGATGTTAGAGGCAGACTGAGGAATATAGCTCCCAACAGGCAGGAAACAAACAAAGCACCTGTTTGCACCAACTTCCTCCCACATGTGCCATATCAGACACCAGCTCAAAAGAGTGGCTCTTCTGGGAACAGAGTGTGGGGGTGGGTGAGAAGATGGGGCATCACAGAGGGCAAAGGTCAGGGAGGGGGAGCTGACACTCATCTGAATACAGCTCCAGTCACTCTGAGTGTACAAATTCTTAGGTGACACCCAACAAAAGGTACCAGAACAGAATCTCAAACTCAGAGAGCTCAGATGGGAGATTTGACTCAAAATTTCTACCTTCAAAACACACGCCCAATATAACCCTTCTCACCACCTCCATAATCAACACTACCATCAACTCTCCTCTTGGAAAGTCCTTCACTGATCTCTGTGCTTCCACCCAGGCCCTACAATCCATTTTCCTGCAGCAGCTAACATAATCTTTTAAAAACAGTTATCGGGGAGCCTGGGTGGCTCAGTCGGTTAAGCGTCCACCTTTGGCTCAGGTCATGATCTCGCGATTTGTGGGTTCAAGCCCCGCGTCGGGCTTTGTGCTGACTGCTCAGAGCCTGGAGCCTGCTTCGGATTCTGTGTCTCCCTCTCTCTCTGCCCCTCACCCACTTGCGCTTTCTCTCTCTCTCAAAAATAAACATTAAAAAAAAATTAACAACAGTTATCAATCACATCATGATGCTCCCCTGCCAAAAACAGATCACTGGCTTTGCAGCACACTGATTAAGATCCCAAATCTGTCTCATGGCTTAGTAAGGCCCTACATAATCTAGCCACTGACTGTCCCTCTGACCTCATCTCCCACACTCTTCTCAAACTGACTACACCCCAGTCACATCAACCTGCTTTCCATTCATTCCTAGGCTTTTAAATGCCTGCAATATTCTTTCACTTCTTTTTAATCTATTAGGTGCCTGTTCAAATCTCATCCCTTGAAAGGTTCCTTCTCGACAGCCGTATCCAAAATTGAGTTGTCCCTACAGCTACCACTTTCTCCCCTTTACCTGGCTATATGTGATTATAGCACTTACCACTTCTGACTCGTATTATTTATGTATTTCTTTCTTTATCATCAATCTCCTACATTATCTCAGAACAGGGAAATTTATCTTGTTCACTGCAGTATCTCTGTTACACAGAACAGTTCCTTCATACATAGTAGGTATACATCATAAATATTTGTTGAATGACTTTTTCTTTTTATTACCAAATATATATAAAGATAAATACACAAAACATATATACACTGTTTAATAAGTAATTGTAAAGCAAACATCCACTTAATTACTACCAAGGCCAAGAAGTAGACCATCCCAGAGGCCACCTCCCCAAGCACTTTTTTTCCTGATGACAACCCTCTCCCCTTCACACTCCTCAGGTAACCATTATCCTCAATTTTGTGATGAACATTACCTCCATTTTCTTTAAGGACCATACAGTTTTACTACTTATGTGTGAAGAATGATAGGTTTTTCAGCCTAATAAAGATAAATGTTAGGGAGAATAAAACTGTGAAAACATTTTTGGAGGGCACGATGATAATATCTATTAAAAACTTAAATGTACACACCTTTTGACCTAGATACCTCACTTATAGGAATTCAATCCAGGGAAAGGCTGATATCAGAGTACCAAGACATGTACACAAGAATGTTCACTGCAGCTGTTTGTAACTAAAACACTGTAACCAATGCACATGGTTTTCAATACAAAATGGTTAACACTAACTATGGTATGGCCTTTTGAACATGGAGTGCTATATACAACCATTAAAAATATGAAAAAAATGCAAAAATACATAAAAAAATTAACAAAACATTTTGTTTTTTTTAAAAAAAGCAAAAATAGAAAAGTTATGTGTGACATATGGAAAAATACAAATATATTAACACCAAACTGTTATTAGTATTTCCTTTAACAGAGGATCATGGGGGATTTTCACTGTTTATATCAAACATTTCTATATTGTCTAAATTTTACTTTACAATGAAACGTGAGTTCTTTTTGCCATCGGGGGAAAAACACCCTATAAATTTTTTAATGAAAAACCTATGAGTGGAAACTTCAGGCAAAGGCAAACATAGAATCTTCAGTATCTTGTAAAAAATATTCAGTGAGGCTTAGTTCCTTAAGAAGCCACCCCTATCCTAGCTATAGAAACCAAGTTTCAGAAAAGAATACCTCACTGGATGCAATGTTTTAATAGACATAGATTTCAAACTGCCTGGCTTCACTTAAACTACAAGTGAATCTTTGTTCCTTTATTTCAACCTCTTTATCACCAATCTTCAGACTATTCCTCCAGACATCTCTTGGACTAAGCCCTTCCAGTTTAAAATGCAGGCTTTGATTTCTCCTGGCCTCAGACCTAGGCCTAACTTCCTGTTAAATTCTTTTTGTCCCCTGCCCTACCTGTGATTCTATAGTAACAACCCTTTTTCTCTTCACCCAGCTTTTGGAACAGCCCTTTTTATATACTGCCCCCAATATAGCTTCTCTTTTTGACACAAGTAGATAGTAATACCCAAAGCCATAGTGACTAGACACGTGACTATAATTCTGGTTGTGAGGAAGGGAGAGGTTTGTTAGAGATACTTATAGAGCTTCAATGAGGGGGGAAAGGACCAACAGGGAGGGCCGTGTCAAAATAAAAGTTAAAATATAGCACAATACTGAAACAAATAAGGGGAAAAATAATGACTTTTAAGGTGAATTCTCACGAGTTTAGCATCCAGGGCTGCACACAGAGCAACTATAGACCCTCATGGGACTCTGTTCAAAAGCAGTCACTATCAGCTTTCTGACTCCTTCTCCACACTACAGACCATTTTGGGCTCTAAGAACAGATAAGATGACAAGATAGTTGGAGGCAGAGAGTTTTTTTGTCCAGAGTGCATGTACCCCGTGAGGCAGAGTGGGAGTCATAATGATACCCAACCCCAAATGACGGCCAATCCTCCCACGAGAAAAGTTTTTCAGTAAAAGCTGAAATGCTGATTTCCATCTCCATCAGGAAGGTCAGAGGACCACAGGGCCAGTCACTCAGAAATTGACCAACATACAGACCACTGGAGAAGTCACAGCATAACACAAAAAGTACTTGCAGCTTTAGGTCAGTACCCCAAAACTCTGTCCATTCTGTAGTCACTCTCCTCAGTTCATGAAGATTGGGTTTTTATGCAATTCCAGAAGGAGAATCTATGAAGACAACACTAGATCTCTAGGCAACTGAGTCACCATTATCTGTAGCTTGCCTGTCATAGTGTTGACATCCATGGTCTCTTTGACCACTGGTTTCTAAACAGAACAGATACAGTCTAAGAATGTATTTGAAACAGTCAAGAGTGTCCTTCCACAGAGTGCATGAAGGGGCAGTATATTTTTCAGAAAGTTATAGTTCTAAATATTTCTTTATGAGGTACCTTAGCTTGTCATTTAACGACAAAAACACAACCACCTATCTTTTATTGAATGGCCACTCTGCTAGATACCTGCTTATCTATGTGTGTGTGTGTGTGTGTGTGTGTGTGTGTGTGTGTGTGTGTGTGTGTGTGTGTGTGTACACAGTCCCTGCTCCCAAAGCGTTTACAATCTAACAGTACCCATCAAAGAACACTGTTCTTCCATCTCTTCTATGGCTGACTCTTCACCCCGCAGGTCTCACCTCAAATGTTATCTCCTTCCTACCTACTCTTTCTAAAGTTGCTCTCGACTTTCTGGTCATTTACCATCACATCATCCTTCACAGTACCTACCACAACCTATAGTTATCTTGTGGATTTGTTTAGTTATTTATATACCTCTTCCTAGTAGCTTCACATATCATATGTCTTATGTTCCCCCACTGTATCCCATTGTGCCTTGCTCAATAAATATTTACTGAATGCTGAAATTAAAGGAGGTCTTAAATAAATAAGTAAATAAATAAATAAATAAATAAATAAATAACTCACTCACTATTTTACTCAAAAGAATAGAAAGCCAGTTAATCATTAAAGGAGAAGCAGCGGGGAAGGTGGATCTGGGACTTTTTCAAAGAATGCAATTAAACATTTGAAATCTCTTCCCACTGGTCATGGCAGCCCTTAGTCATATGGTCATAAGCATATGTACCTTTAGTGTGTAAATATGTTATTGAATGTATGGAACCTCCAAGGAAAGTGGAACCACTGTGAACACTTCCCACAGACAACACTAACATCCAAGAGTTGGACCTTCTGGCAAAAAACACCTCAAAATGGTTGTTATGGGTCAAAATCCCTATGTTGAAGTCCAAACTCCAGTACCTCAGAATGTGACCTTTTTGGAGACAAAGTCTTTACAGTGGTAATCAAATTAAAAAGTGGTTATTATGCTGGGCCCCAATCCAATATGTTGTTCTTATAAGGAGAGGAAATTTGAAAACCGAGAGAATTACATATAGAGGAAAGAGACATAAGGAGAAGGCAGCCATCTACAAGCCAGGGAGCAAGATCTGGAACAGACCCTTCCTTTCTAGCTCTAAAAAGGAATCGACCTGGGGTGCCTGGGTGGCTCAGTCGGTTGAGCGTCCGGCTTCAGCTCAGGTCATGATCTCATGGCTTGTGAGTTCGAGCCCCGCGTCGGGCTCTGTATGGACAGCTCAGAGCCTGGAGCCTGTTTCAGATTCTGTGTCTCCCTCTCTCTCTGCTCCTCCCCTGCTCGTGCTCTGTCTCTCTCTCTCTCAAAAATAAATAAATAAACATTAAAAAAAATTTTTTTTTTAATAAAAAGGAATCAACCCGTAAGACACCTTGGTTTTGGACCTCCAGCCTCTAGAACCACAAGATAATACATTTCTGCTGTCTAAGCCATCCACTTTGTTATAGCAGCCCTAGCCACCTAATACAGTTTTCTAAAACCTTCTGAAATTTCTATTTTAAGTTATCTTGGCTCTTCATTCAAGAATAAATATTAGGATTTTTTTTCATTACAAAAATACATATAGTATTAGAAATCCGTGGGGAAATAAACAGCACTGAGACAGAATCAGTATAGAAAACATAACTGGTTTCCTATGCTATATCACACTATAAAATAAGTTCTAGATAGATTAAAGATCTAAATGTAAAAAACAAGCTTAAGTTTTTGTAATTAGCATGGGAAAATATCTTTAGGACTTGGGAGAATAGGACAAATCAAAACACAAAAGAACAAATCATAAAAGAAATGATTAATAAATTTGACTTCAATGAAAGTACACACTTCTGTTTAGTAAAAGACTCCATAAACAAAGTGAAAATTTAACAGCATCAAGAACATGTTAAAATATGCTTACACACCAGTAAGAAAACAGTGAAAGATACAAACAGGCAATTCACAATAAACATAAAAACAAAAGATGCCCAACCTCACTAGCAATTCATGAAATCAAAATTAAAATAAAAATTAAAAAAAAAACAATAAAAATACCATTTCAGATACATGAGACTAATTTTTTTTTTTTAAGTAGGCTCCATACCCAACGTGGAGCCCAATGTGGGGCTTGAACCCACAACCCTAAGATCAAGACCTGCACTGAGATCAAGAATCAGACGCCCAACTGACTGAGCCACTCAGGTGCCTGGAGACTGATTTTTAAAACCAACACCAAGTGTTGGTGAAGATGAGAACAACCACACATACTGGCTCTCACACACATTGCAGGTTAAGAATGTAAATTTGTACAACAGTTTTGGAGAGTAATTTGACAACATCTCATGGAGTTGAAGAGGTCTTTACTGTTTTTTTTTTTTGAAGAGGTGTTTACTCTTGGACCAAGCAATTCCACTCCTAGGTTTACCAGATTAACACAAATATATGTGCACAAGAACAGTCACTGCAGGAAAGTGTGCAGTAATGAAAAATTAGGAACTTAAAGGTTTATCAAAAAAAGAATAAGTATATTGTACTATATTTGCCCAAATAATAAACAGTTGAAATAAATGAACTAGAACTATATTTATTAATATGTCAATCCCTTAAACATAACATTGACCCAAAAGAGTGAAGTATAGAATGATGTGAACATTATCTGTGAGAATGATGCTGCCGTTTATTAAGTGTTTGAAACATGGAAAAATGTTATTAAAAAAAATTTTTTTTAACGTTTATTTATTTTTGAGACAGAGACAGAGCATGAACGGGGGAGGGTCAGAGAGAGAGGGGGAGACAGAATCTGAAACAGGCTCCAGGCGCTGAGCCATCAGCACAGAGCCTGATGCGGGGCTTGAACTCACGAACCGCGAGATCATGACCTGAGCCGAAGTCGGACGCTTAACCGACTGAGCCACCCAGGCGCCCCGGAAAAATGTTATTATACAATATTAATGGATATAGTATATATAATGGGATATATATGTTGACATACATGCACACACGTGTGTAGTATAAACACATGAATAGGTAGAAGAGTAACTGGAAAAGTGGAGAGGACTGACATGATCAATAATGTTTTATCTCTTTAAAAAATCTGAATATGACAAAATGTTAAGTATGTCATGGTTTTATAAATGGAAAATGCAAATATCTACATAATTATCCAAAAATTGTAACCCAATACATAATAAACAGTCACTAAGACTGTATACATTCGGTCCTGCAGTCTGAAACCCTGACCCCTACTAGAGAAAATGGGATTAGGATTAAGCATATGGTTCTGCTGCTGGTAGGATGAGGAGTTAGGGAAGGAGGGGGAAAAAGGTGTGACTATTTCATGTACAAAACTGCAGGGAAAAAGTGTAAGAGCATTTCCCAGCCAGTTTCTACAAACTCTAGAGCTATGTATTTTGGGGAAGTAAACTTTAGAAGTCCCTAAGAAATTTTAGCCTCCCACCCCCCTTTTTAAGGAGAAATCAATAATTTTTCCCATTCTTTGGTCAACAAGTGCTTATCTGACCTTAGTGTTTTACAAGGAAGTATGAGCAGTGCTTTATTAGTACAAACTGTGAAAATGCCTTCTTTTACTGAAATTTCTAACACTACTGAGATTCATTTTGAAAATATCTTATGTTGGGGCGCCTGGGGGCTCAATCAGTTAAATGTATGACTTCAGCTCAGGTCATGATCTCGAGGTTTACGAGTTGGAGCCCTGTGTTGGGCTCTGTGCTGACAGCTAGGAGTTTGGAGCCTGCTTCGGATTCTGTGTCTCCCTCTGTCTCTACCCCACCCCCGCTCATGCTCTCTCTCTCTCTCTCTCTCTCTCAAAAATAAATAAAAACATTTAAAAAGTTTTAATAAAAAGAAGAAAATATGTCAACTTCTGAAGGCTGAAAAGGCTAAATGAGAAGCTTATTATTACTGACATTATTATTATTGTGAATAAGACTATTTCTACACTGTTCAAATCACTGTTTTGGCTTGCTGCTGTACATGCAAACTATAAGAAGTTTCTACAGCACCTAAAATATGGTATAAGCTGTAGCAGGTTAAATTAGTGAATGATCACTTCAGGACTCTAACACTAATTAGAACTCTATTATCTTCACTACTACTGTTGGGGAGAAAAATCATTTGGGGATTCTGGAGGATTCTGCTGTAATGCCAGTGAAAAGTACTGTATTATGTATTTATCAGGATTCTCAGGGCACCTGGATGGCTCAGTTGGTTAAGCATCTGACTCTTGCTTTTGGCTCAGGTCATGATTACACTGTTGGTGAGTTTGAGCCTTATGTCAGGCTCCACGCTGACAGCACAGAGCCTGCTTGGGATTCTGTCTTTCTGTCTCTCCCTCTCTCTGCCCCTTCCCTGCCTGCTCTCTCTCAAAATAAGTAAATAAACTTAAAAAAAAAAAAAAAAGGATACTCAAAAAGCCTCTAAGTTGTTTTGTTTTTTTAACATTTATTCATTTTTGAGAGACAGAGTGCAAGCAGGGGTGGGGCAGAGAGAGAGGGAGACCCAGAATCCGAAGCAGGTTCTAGGCTCTGAGCTGTCAGCACAGAGCCTGATGAAGGGCTCAAACTCACAAACCGTGAGATCACAACCTGATGTGAAGTTGGACACTTAACCAACCAAGCCACCAAGATGCCCCCCAAAACCTCTAAGTTTTATGTAGTATGGCCCATGTTTCACCTCTCCTTTTTCCGAAAGCAAGGCCCACTGTATTCTTTCCACTTTAAAAAAAAAAAAAAAAGTTTATTTTTGAGAGGGGTGAGGAGTAGGGGGAGGGCGGGTGCGGGGAAAGAGTATCCAAAGTGGGTTCTGTGCTGATGAGCAGAGAGAGAGCAGAGAGCCAGGTGCAAGGCTCAAACTCACAAACTGCAAGATCATGACCTGAGCTGAAGTTGGACGCTCAACCAACTGAGACACCCAGGCATCCCTCCATTTTTTTTTTTTTTAAGTGGACTCCACACCTGCAGAGCTTGAACTCACGACCCTGAGATTAAGACCTGAGCTGAGATCAAGAGTTAGACACTTAACCGACTGAGCTACCCAGGCACCCCATCTTTCCACTTTTGAGGTAGGATGATAAATGTCTAACATATCCTATTAAACCCCACTGTCAATGCCATCATAGTGTTACTTTCCTTTTTTTTTTTATTAACTTGTTTTCTTTTTATGTTTTTAAATTTACATCCAAATTAGTTAGCATATAGTGCCCAACAATGATTTCAAGAGTAGATTCCTTAGTGCCCCTTACCCATTTAGCCCATCCCCCCTCCCACAACGCCTCCAGTAACCCTCAGTTTATTTTCCATATTTATGAGTCTCTTCTGTTTTGTTCACTCCCTATTTTTATATCCTTTTTGTTTCCCTTCCCTTATGTTCATCTGTTTTGTCTCTTAATGTCCTCATATGAGTGAAGTCATGTGATTTTTGTCTTTCTCTAATTTCATTTAGCATAATACCCTCCAGTTCCATCCATGTAGTTGCAAATGGCAAGATTTCATTCTTTTTGATTGCCAAGGCATACTCCATTGTATATATATATATATATACCACATCTTCTTTATCCATTCATCCATCGATGGACATTTGGGCTCTTTCCATACTTTGGCTATTGTTGATAGTGCTGCTATAAACATGGGGGTGCATGTGTCCCTTCGAAACAGCACACCTGTATCTGTTAGATAAATACCTAATAGTGCAACTACTGGGTCATAGGGTAGTTCTATTTTTAATTTTTTGAGGAACCTCCATACTGTTTTCCAGAGTGGCTGCACCAGCCTGCATTCCCACATGGTGTCACTTTCTAACTCAGAAAGTGAATTACACTTTCTCCAAATAGGTCAGCCTGAGTTTCACAAAAATGAGTCTCACAGAATTTTAGAGGCTAGAAGAGAATTTAGAGGGCATTTTGTCCAAATGAACAAATAAACTGGAATAAAGGTATCCCCAGGGTATCTGAAGCAGTATCTAGGGGATACAAGATGCCATAGAACAAATCTGACTCAATTCCTAGAAAGATCACTTTTACTCAAATATTTTTGAATAGAAATTTAACTGCAAGACACAACATTTTCAAACACTAATATATGCTGGGGACACTTCAGATTCTTCTTCTCTCAGGTTAGAGAATCAAAGTTTGACTAGATACAGAAACACCATCTACATGAAGAAGACATAATTATAAACCATGCTACCATTTATTGAGCACTTACAATATGTTAAACACCATGGTTAGAGATTACGTATATTATCTCATTTGCTCCTCCTAACAGTATCAGGTAATACTGATAATATAATTGTTTCCATTTTATAAAGAAGGAAACTAAGGTTTAAAAAAGTGAGAAAACTTTCACATGTTTCCCCAACTCATAAATAGCAGAGTTGGTCTTTGGCCACAGGGCTGTCTGACTCTAAAACCTGTGACCTTAATTACTGACTTAGAAATCTGAAAGTAAAGCACAGGAACCCTAACAAGTCTTGAATTAGAAAAGGCTTAAACAAGTCATGTGCCTTTCTGTCCCTCAAGTTTTCCCAGCTATAAAATTAGAACAATACTTATTCCTTCTTTCATGATAATGAGGACCCAGAAGCTCATGGGACATATATGCTCACAGCATCCTATTATAGAGCTGAAAAGAACCTTGGTCACATAAAAACTTGTACATGAATGTTTATGGTAAACTTATTCATAACAGCCAAAAAGTGGAAACAACCCAAATGTCCATCAACTAATGAACAAACAAAATATTATATCCATACAATGGAATATTCTTCAGCCATAAAAATGAAGTATTATTGATATATGCTACAATGTAGATGAACCTTGAAACATCACTAAGGGAAAGATGTCAGTCACAAAGAATCATACATGTATGATTTCATTTATATGAAATGTCCAGAATAGGCAAATCCACAGAAACAGAAAGTAGGTTAATGGTTACCAGGGGTCAGGGTAGGGAGGGTTAGGAGGAATGGAAAGTGACTACTAATGGGTATAGGATTTCTTTTTGGGGTGGGGGGGGGGGGGTGAAATATTCTATAATTAGATAGTGGTAACAAAGTTCCCTAGGTGGCTCAGTCGGTTAAGTGTCTGACTTTGGCTTAGGTCATGTTCTTGCAGTTCATGGGTTCAAGCCCCACACTGGGCTCTGTGCTGACAGCTCAGAGCCTGGAGCCTGCTTCTGTTCCTGTGTGTCTCCCTTTCTCTGCCCCTCCCTGCTCATGCTCTTTCTCTCAAAAATAAACATTAAAAAAAGAGAGATACTGTTCAGAGTTCCACAACCCTGTGAATATACTAAAACTCAGTGAATTTTTATACCTTTAAAAAGTAAATGTCATGGTATATGAATTAATCTCAATAGAGCGGTTACTTAAAAAAAAAAAAGAAAGAAAAGGACACCTGGGTGGCTTAATTGGTTAAGCGTCCAACTCTCGATTTCAACTCAGGTCATGATCTCATAGCTTGTGAGTTCAAGCCCTGGGTCAGACTCTGTACTGACAGTTACAAAGCCTGCTTGCGATTCTCTCTCTCTCCCTCTCTCTCAGCCCCTCCCCTGTTCGAACTCTGTCAAAATAAACAAACTTAAAAAATAAATAAATAATTAAAAAATATATATAACAACCTTGGAGTCTGTGGCAGCAAAAGAAATATACTTAAAAATATTTCAGGGGCGCCTGGGTGGCAGAGTCGGTTAAGCGTCCGACTTCAGCCAGGTCACGATCTCGCAGTCCGTGAGTTCAAGCCCCGCGTCAGGCTCTGGGCTGATGGCTCGGAGCCTGGAGCCTGTTTCCGATTCTGTGTCTCCCTCTCTCTCTGCCCCTCCCCCGTTCATGCTCTGTCTCTCTGTCCCAAAAATAAATAAAAAACGTTGAAAAAAAAAATTAAAAAAAAAAAATATTTCAGAGGTGCCTGGCTGACTCAGTCAGAACATGCAGCTCCTGGTCTGGGGGTTGTGAGTTCGAGCCCCATGCTGAGTGTAGAAATTACTAAATAAATAAATAAATAAACTTAAAAAAATACTTCAGACAAAAGTATCACAGAAGTATTGTACTAAGTTTTAAATATTATACATTTCATGCTTATAAAGACATGTTATAGACATCACAAGAAAAGCGAGGCCTTCTACTACCTCTGCTGGTTGTTATCTTGTCCCATGAGAATCTTAATTCACTTCAAAGCACTCAACTCCTTTGGTTCCTGAATACCCAGTTAATAAAATGATAATAAAATACAATCTAAAATGGCTGTTGATGGAAAACCCCAGGGGCTTGTCCTGCTTAAAAAGAGAAAGGGAAAAAAAGCCACACAACTCACCAAGGGCCTACATTCAAGGCCAGAGAGGATAACAAGAATCTAGATCTAGTGGAAATGTTATCCCCCTATATCCTTTTGGGAACAGCTTATCAGGATTTTCTACAGAGAAACTAGGCAAAGGAACCCCAACTATAAATATGCTGCTTTATTAAAACAACCATTAACACTGAAATCCTTACCTTCATATACTGCAGCATAACACGGGCACATTACCTCATTTTCATTTCAAAAGTACTTGCATAAGGTATAGATTTTTATCCCCATTTTAAAGATTAGAAAAGCGAGGCAAAAACAAGGTGAACCAGTCAATGAGAAGCAGGGTCAAGATTCAACATGCATCTAAATTCCAAGCTCACTGCTCTTTTGCTACATGGTATTTAATATTTGCTTTCTTCCTTCATCTCTCTTGGCCACCTATCTTTCACCAGATCAGAAAGCAGAATTGAGTCGTTTCTGCTCATGTTATTTTATAACATGAACTTACTCCCAAGAGATAATTTCCCCTTTAATTGTTTTGGTTTGCTGTATTCCTTTCATAGGTTTCCATAAGAAACACTTGCTCAGAATAAGTATTAATGTTTATTTATTTTATGTTTTGGCAGGGGGCAGGGAACAGAGAGAGAGAGGGAGAGAGAGAATACCAAGCAAGCTCGTCACTGTCAGCACAGAGCCTGATGCAGGGCTCGATTTCATGAAGTCACTCAAAATAAGTATTAAATAAATGTTGAATAAATAAATAAATCTGGCTAGGCCTGTCCAGTTAACTTAATCTTTCATGAATAATGAACACTCAAAATCTTAAAAATCTTACAAGGATAGAGATTCCCTTCTCAGTTGTCGCAAAAGGTTTTAGAACAGAGTCAGAAATGCTGTTACTAAACTGGCCTTGAAGTGACTTCTTGAAGAACTGTCCAACTCTTTCTTTCCAGTCAAATAGTGATTTAATCCCCTAGATGGGAAGGCAAGACCTTTAGTTCTGCTTATCGTGTGGATTCTCACCTTTCACACGTGTCAATATTTCCTGCAACTAGCTACTTTCCAAGTTATTAGGTATCTCTTTTTCCCCTTCTTTCTACCTTCCTGTCTCCCTCTCCTTCCTCCCTACTTCCATTCTCTCCTCTGCCTCTCCTTCTTGTATCTTTCACTAGTTTCCCTAGTGAGGCATACCTCACATTTCCTAGTGAGGCATGAAGGTTTTGACCCGTCTCAGAGTATCCATGGGAACCAACTATGACAAACTAAATGACTTCATACGGTGTTACCCATCGAATTAGTAGAAATGCCAAGAATTTTCCATGTACTGCTCTAGCTAAGCCTTTTCCAAAGATCAAAGCATGACCTACACAATGAGATCAGACTAGAAGTTCTTTCTTCTTCTGATAACTAAAGAGTTAATAGTTTTATTTTCAACACATAAGAAGGACTGAAGTACCATAGTAAATCCCACTCTTAATTTTTAAAAGTAGGTGGATTTAGAGACCAGGGCATTAATAACATTTCTGCATTTGTTAAAAAGGTATGTTCTGTATATAAATTAGATTTGGACCTATTCAGCCCTCAAACTCCCTCTTTGCAATGATTTCAGTCTTGACCCTGGTTAATTAATACTTCCATAACACCATTCTATAAAGGCACGAGAATTTTTTACTTACTAGGATATAAAAGAACAAATTTTAAATACAGATACACATATACTTCTCCTCTCATATTCAAATAATATGAAGAAATGTACATTCACATTTCATCATTGAAAATCATTTGCTCTAATTTTCCCCAAGCTTTTCAGTTTAAAGATGGCACCATTTAATATCTGAACCAAATTCATTAACATAATTTCATCCATGACAGACTTCTTCTAGATAAAGGAATCACAGACTTTTAGAGCTATACCAAACGTCAGAAATCATTAGGCACAACTCTTTTCATTTTAAAAACGAAAAATCTCCCAAGTTAAGTGATTGTCAAAGTCTCTTAGCTGATTAATGAGAGGTAAGGGTTTTGGTTCCTGACTCCTAGTTCACACAGCTGACGTTCCCATAGGTGAAAATTATTCAACTTGTTGATATCAACACCAATGGCAACAAAACTTACTCTTACCATATGTATGAACAACATCGTACAGCAGCTTTGGTTTCAACTTTCAGTATTTTATACCATAAATTCTTAACTTGTGGCTTACCCTGCTGAGTTGATCCAATAACCTCTGGTTCTGTTCTGATAATTCCTGGACAGCCCGTGTTTTTTCTCGATCTGCTTCCCGTAGATGAACCTGCTGCCTCTCCAACTCATCCTGAAGTTGTTTCACATCACTCTCCAGCTCTGACACGCGCCCTTCCCATTCCCCTTCTCGGTTCTCAAATCGTCTTCTTAGTTCGTGTTTCTCTTGTTCTAAGTGCTGGGTGAGAAGTGAAGAGGATTTAAAAACTGTTAAAAATTTACAGCCTTTCCTTTTTTCTCTTTTCACACTCTCCTAACTTTTCTTCTTCCCAGTCAGCACAACAAAACACTCTGCCACATGGGAAAAGTTGTCTATTTCACAGCTACAAAAACACTCCCTTCTTACAGAGTAGGAAGGAGTTAGCATGCTGTTCTTATTAAAAACACTTAATATTACTGTGTTTATTCTTGCCGTTGGGCATGGGACTATGGATAGGACTATAGACTCAGGAATTCACTTGAAATTCAGCCCTAGTCATCTAATTAACTAGTAAACTATACATTTAAACAACTTAACACAAGTCCTTAAGAAGGCTTCTTTTGGAATCAACTATCATGCCTGGCATAATACCAGACACTTAGAATCAAAGAATTTTCAGGGACGGAAGGAACTCCAGGGATCCTTCAGATTAACCATCTTTTCTTACAAATGAGGTAACCTACAATAAGAGGTCAAGTAACAAGCTCAAGGTCAAACTAGTAAATGGCAGAGCTGGGATTTGTGTTTAAGTCATCTGACTCTGTTTAGCACTCCAAATCACAATTCAATAAATACTTGTTGTGATATATAGAATTATATTTGGATATCAAGCAAGTTCAGCTTCAGGTCTACTTTAAATCATGGCTTATCAGCTTTGCACATTTATTTCTGATCCACTCATTTATTCTTGAGGAGTACCTGCGATGGGTCAGCCACTATGCTGCAGACATAGTGCAAAGTAAAACAGACATGGTCCTTGCCTTTATGGAGCTTTCATTCTAGTGGGAGAGACTGATAAAAGTAGTAAGTTGTGGGGTGCCTGGGTGGCTCAGTCGGTTAAGCATCTGACTCTTGATTTCCGCTCAGTTCATCATCTCATGGTTCATGAGTTTGAGCCCCAATCAGGCTCCACAGTCACAGCACAAAGCCTGCCTGGGATTCTCTTTCCCTCTCTCTCTCATGTTCTCTCTCTCTCTCTCTCTCTCTCTCTCTCTCCCCCAAAATAAATAAACTTAAAAAAAAAATAAATTGTGTGTAACAAATGGTATGCAAAGTACACATGGCTTGAAGCAGCAGCTCAATAAAAAAGGATTCTTTTGAAGGAAATAAGAATACCCTTTTGTTTTTTGGGTTTTTTTTTTTTTAAGTTTTATTTATTTAAGTAATCTCTATATCCCATGTAGGTCTTGAACTCACGACCCTGGATTGAGAGTCGCATGCCCTTCCACCTGAGCCAGCCAGGCACCCCTCTTTGTTTCTGTGAGATAAGACGCATGTCTCTTAACAGAGGCAAGTATGTTCTACTTAAAAATCATATTATGTACGAAATAGCAAAGTCTACACCCCAAGGAGTACATTAAATAGAAGTTAAAGCAATGGTCAATTTGGGGGGAAGGGGACGGCTCTCAGAAAAGCTCTGATATAATTGTTGAAAATATACCCACCTGGACCTCAATCCCAAAGACTGTGATTAGTTAAGAATGGGATGAAGCCTAGGCATGCATCTGTCTACTCATCGATCTATCTTGGCTCTACAGGAAATTCTGATGCACTGAAGGTTGATATCAAGCACTGAGAATGTTTCTACAAGCTACGATGAGCATATGAATCTTCTTCAGAGTACTTGGTCATCTCTTCTACACTCTTATTCTATCCAAGTTCTCACTTTGTGAATATTTTTTGGAGTAATTCTTTTGGAGAGTGTTAAGGGCCAGTGTATAGTTGCACAAGAAAATGAAAATCAGTCACATTACTTCACATTTAAGATGTGTCTAAAAAAGAGATTACCCCATTTCACCCTGACATCTTATTCCCTTTTTTGCTGACTTGTTAACACTTCTGAAAGTCAAATTTATCCCTAAAAGATGTAAATTTACCATGACACAGCAGTCAAAATAACGTGCCAAAAGATAAAATCAGCAATCCAAAATGAAAATTCTGATCACATTAGCAAAGGCAGTTTTTACTGAAATAAATGTATGGTCCTCCAGGTCGATCACTCTGGGAAACAACTCACTCGGATATAGTCACTCTAGTATATTTGTTGAAGAAGTCACATTATAGTTAGACTTTATAGAACCTTGGCTTGGAGCATGCAAGGAAAGGAAGAATAAGGGAGGGACTTCTACTCATCAGCCTGAGAACTTTCTGCTCTGTGCTTTCCTCATATTGCTAAACTCCAAAAATGAGAATGTTTTAGTCACTGTAGGGACTTCAAAAAGATGAAATGCAGAAACAAATGCTAATTGCCATCCTAAAATTGTGATACTTGGTTTTATTCAGTTTTTCCAAAATGAAAAAGATTGAGCAGAAGGCAACAGCAAGAACTCAGTAATCACAGTGTTACTGAGAGGCCAGATAAATTAGGCTTGTGTTCTAAAAGAACAGAGAGACTTAAAAATATTCAGCAAACAGCTGTTAGTGAACAGCCCAACTAAGCAACTAAAACAATCCAATCCACTTGGAGTTGGGGGAGGGGTTGCGACAGGTGGTACTGATTAGTTTATTCTGACCTTATATTTTTCTGGTCATGTGACAAACTTCCTAATTCAGGTTTCCCAACACTGAAAAAAAGCAGTCAAGACTTTCCTATTAATGAACAGAAAGAATTTAGCCTTTTGTCTAACAAGAGAAAAGAAAGGTTTCCTAGAATTGTATTTTCATTAAGTGTTAAATTAACCAGTAAACTCTAGGTAGCATATTAGGAAGTATGGAGGTCAGGGATTATACGTTAAGTTATATGCCATTTTAGATATTATGTGTTATTCCTGTGTTAAAGTTAATATCTACACCTGAAACTAATAATGTCAATTATACCTCAATAAACAAAAGAAGAAAAGTTACCATCAAAACTGTTAAGGTCATCATAAACAAGTTAAGTCTAAAAAAGTGCCACAGCATGGGCACCTGGGTGGTGCAGTTAAGCATCCGACTCTTGATTTCAGCACAGGTCATAATCTCATGGTTCGTGAGATCGAGCCCGCATCGGGCTCTGGGCTTGAAAGTATGGAGCCTGAGTGGGATTCTTCTCTCCCTCGAGCTCGAGCACACGCTCTCTCACTCTCTCTCAAAATAAATAAATAAACAAACATATAAAAAAGTACCACAGCAAAGAGGAGACTAAGAAGATAGGAAAACTGAATGTAATGTATCCAGGTTGTAATCTTGGAACAGAAAAACACAGTACATAAAGGCTAAGGAAATCTGAATAAACTAAGGAGTGTAGTTAACAGTGTATCAGTAATGGATTTTTAATCACGGCAAGTATATCATGATAATGTAAGATGTTAATAACAGAGGAAATTGAGTGCAGAACATATGCAAATGTTCTGTACCATCTTTCCATTTTTTCTGTAAATCTGAAACCATTTTTAAAATTTTTTTCTGTTTATTTTTGAGGGAGAGACAGACAGACAGACAGACAGAGTGTGATTGGGGGAGAGGCAGACACAGAATGCGAAGCAGGCTCCAGGCTCTGAGCCATCAGCACAGAGGCTGACTCGGGGCTCGAACTCATGAACCGTGAGATCATTACCTGAGCTGAAGTCGGACGCTTGACCGACTGAGCCACCCAGGCGCCCCATCTGAAACCATTCTTAAAAAAAAAAAAAAAAAAGGTATTTAAAACTCTGAAAAAATAAAAAGTTAACATCATTAACCAATCTAAAATTGGTTGTTACTGAAAATGGATTTCCGCCAAGAGCTAAAAAAGCAACACCACTGTCATAAGTCCAGGATATGATTCTTGAAAAATACAAAGAAAAAGTACTATCTTTTTAAGTGGACCAAACACTGTATGCAAATAAGGAGCTCTAGATTTGCCTACCCCAAATCTACTTGTGACTCTCATTAGGTGATCACTTTCATTTTATTTGTTTTGCCCTTAAAAAAAAAAAAAATTGTACTAGAATCCTAAGAATTGACCTGCAGAAGGAAAAGGAAAATGTAGTTGAGGTAAAAGACTACCTCTGCATGCAGTAAGAGATAATCCACTCTCAGCTGGAATAGGAAAAAAGGGGATCTTGCATGTTAAAAACAGTATTTTTAGAAACTAAATAAATAAAATACTGAAGAAAAAAGTATATAAATCTGAGTTACTGTCTTAGTTCACGTTCCAGAAAAAAAAACTAAGGACCTGGCTGGATATAAGATATAAAAGCAAAAGGGCTCACTGTAGGTGCAGAAAAAATAAATTTTAGAAAGTAACTTTACGGGCGCCTGGCTGGCTCAGTTAGTGGAGCATGTGACTCTTGGGCTCAGGGTTGTGAATCTGGGCCCCATGTTGGATGTACAGATTACTTTGAAAAATCTTGGGGCACCTGGGTGGCTCAGCCCGTTAAGTGTCTGACTCTTGGTTTCAGCTCAGGTCATGTCTCACAGTTTGTGAGTTCAAGCCCCGAATTGGGCTCTGTGCTGACGGTGCAGAGCCTGCTTGGGATTCTCTCTCTCCCTCTCCCCCACTCATGCTCTCTCTCAAAATAAATAAATTTTTAAAAAAGATCTTTAAAAAATAAAATCTTAAAAAAATAACTTTAGAACTTTAAGTATATGAAAATATAATTCAGTGAATGAATAAAATACAATATAGTCAATTTAAGAGTGGAAAAAAATGACCACAATCTTCCAGTATTTTAAGTTAAATTGAATCTTCATTTTAACCCTAAGAGATATATAGCCAAAAAAATTCTATGTTAATCTTTAAGCCATTAAAGACTTTAAAGAGTGTGCCTTTAATAAGAGAGCAGTATGAGATCAAGTACTTTATATTTTAAATGACAAAACAAAATCTTAGGTTTGGCACACAGAACTGGAAAGGTATTCAGTATTAACAAATAGGTAGAAAAAAATCTTAACAATGGCTTATTGGTCCTGAGGTTAGAAAGGTGCCAGTTTTGAAGTAATAAGGGAACAGAGGGGATTAAAACAAGACCAGTCTCACTATTTAACAGTGAAACCAACATTCTCTCAGAGTCCCCTCAAGTGTTAATCTTTCAAACCAACCTGTGAGAAAATGTGTTTGCTCCACTGACAGTTTATGGAAAATTACAAATGCTTTTAAAAGGCTAGTTTTCTACCCTTAAGTATTTAATTTAATTGAAAATATAGCATGGCAGTGTTAAACTTTATAAAGTATTTTGTCCCTAAGCAGACATTCTAAAATCTAGGCTGCTTAAAGAATATAGAGGTGGGGCACCAGGGTGGCTCAGTCATTGAGCATCTGACTTCTGATCTTGGCTCAGGTCATGATCTCATGGTTTGTGAATTTGAGCCCCACGATGGGCTCTGTGCTGAGAGCTCAGAGCCTGCTTGAGATTCTCTCTCACCCTCTCTCTCTGCCTCTCCTCCATTTGTGCTCTTTCTCTCTCTCTCAAAATAAACTTAAAAAAAATATTTTAAAAAATTTATGCTGAAAGGAAAATTTACTTGCAGGTATCAAATGAATCGCCCTCTATTAGGTTTGTCTCTCTCATATTAATAAGAATTAAAAGAATTAACAAGGAACTAATGACAATATCTTTATGGGATCTTTTTAAATGTGCTTTTTTAAAAAAAACTAAAAATTGTTCATGATAATCTTCCTTGAAATATACCTTGAAAAAAATAGTATAACTGAACCCTCTAATACTCATGTTCAGTAACAATCAATATATTTGGCTTTTTATTTTTATTTATTTTTTAAACGTGTATTTATTTTTGAGACAGAGAGAGACAGAGCATGAGCAGGAAAGGGGCAGAGAGAGAGAGAGGGAGACAGAATCCGAAGCAGGCTCCAGCTCTGAGCTGTCAGCACAGAGCCTGACGCGGGGCTCGAACTCACAGACCGCGAGATCACAACCTGAGCCACCCAGGAGCCCCTATATTTGGCTTTTTAAACAAAATTTTAAAATGTAAGTATATAGAACATAAAATTTACCACCTCAACCATTTTTAAGTGTACAGCTTAGTGTTAAGTACATTCACACTGTTGTGCAACCAGCCCCCAGAAATTAAAATATACACTAGAGTTCAATATGGTGACCTGTAGAGGAATGATGATTTTAAAAACTAATTTAAGAGCTTTAAAATATTTTATTACCATCTGTTTGGTCAATAGCAAAAAGTCAAAGGTAATTTATTCTTTCACAATAGAACCCTTCTTGTTATAGAATTTTTAAATCTTTTTCCTTTGTGAAGAAATGTGTAAGGGCTCCACATGGAAGCCAGGGTGTGTGTAACTGCACACTCAGGATTACTCAGAAATCCATCACTAATCAAACTGACTGATAACAATGTTTCTTCAATAAGTCCCTCACTGAAGGAATTTCAAATCACAAGAATAAATCTCTGCAGTAGTACTTCTATATAGAGTCATGTAACTAAATCCCATTAAAAAAAAAAAACACCCTTTTATTTCTAGACCTCTACTTCCAGTGAAAACTAAACACTTCAATTCACTGGGTGCTTTTTGGCAGTCTACCTATAGGTTTCACAAACCACTTTTCAGAGAGGTATCTCAGGAGTTCATCGACTGGCAGACCCAGTTAACAGGCCAACTGAACTACAGGGCACTCAACCGGTTTCCTTTTTCTCCCTGATTTACTTTTGATACATCGCTAGACTACAAACACATACTTAAATCTTATTATAGAAAAGTTTCTGGACTTATATTCTGACTGTTCAACCAGCAGCAGTGATAGGAAAGCAGACTAGGGTCAATTTCAGACCTTATTCAGGACTGTACTATTCTCTTGTAACTAAGAAAAGAACTGGTTGCAACCAAACTGGGTAACAACAGTAAATGCACAGGCAGAAAAAAAAATAAGCTAGTCTCCAATGCCACAGATGCCCCACCCCCTTTTTTAAAAAAAGCTCTCTAATTTTTACAAGGGCTGGCATTCCATACCACTTTAAAGGCCCTTTCCCAGTAAAGGGCAAGAAAACAAACAGGCATAGCTCCAAAAGACTTTGATACAGAAAACTGGCAGAAATCTTACACACTTTAAGAAGTATTTATAATAGTTAAAGTAACATGGTTCTCATGGGTTGCATTTGGCCACCGAATCGCATGAATGAGGCCCAGAAGACCAATTAAAAAAAAAAAAAAAAAGCGTACTGTTTAAATACAAAATACACATAAATGCCGAGGTCCAAATTAAATCCACTACCAACAGTCACATGCCGAGCCCAGGCTTGCCTGATTTCTGCAATGGAACCACATTTCCTAATCCCTGAGTATTTGAAGGCTATATAAAGCTCCTTGAGGGGCACTTGTTTCCCACAACTCTGAGCTGCCGGGAAGTTAAGACAAGGGCATCTGGAGGCCTTAACGCCAAAACTGGAAGGCTTTAAGGCTAACACCCTGATTAGAGATTAACTACTCTGAAAACCTGGAGCATATTTTAAATGCTTCCCGACTTTCTTATTTCTCTGTGTGCAGACATCACCTCAGCGCTGTATAAATTAGTCATACTGTAAGCTCTATTTTAGACGCTGTGTACAGTACATATATAGAATGGCCCACAGCGGGGCTGGGGCGGTGCGTGGACCCATTTGCTGAAGTCAGGTGGATTCAATGTTGCCCTGGTCTGATAATTCGAAACCCTCCACCCGACCCCTCCCTCCAGGTGGTTTTCTGTTAAGGCAGGGTGAGTAAGGAAGGAGTAGGGTGGGTGGCTCCCGAAGCTGAAGCTGCCCAAGGCCGAAAGGGCTCTCCCTGCTTCCCACCCATCCCACGAGGGACGTCCTCACCTCCAGCTTGTCTGTCAGCTCCTTGTGCATCTGCTCGTACTGCCGGCTCATGTCCTGGTTCCTCTCGAGCAGCGCCTTGCCCAGCCGGGCCGCCAACACCAGATCCTTCTCTTTCTGCCGGATCACCGACAGCAGTTCGGGATCCTGGGCGGGCGGCGGCTGCAGTCCGGACCCCTCGGCCGGAGGCCCAGCCTCGGCCTGAGAATGCTCCCCGGGGTCGGACGGCCGTTCCCCGGCCGCCAGCAGCGCCAGCTCCTCCTCTAACGCCAGTTCCAGCTCCCCGGGGCCCCCGGAGAAGGAGATGAGGGCGGCGGCGGCTGGACTCCCGACTGCGTCCGCGGCCGCTGCGGGCAGCTCCATGCAGCAGGCGCTGTCCGGCTCCGCGGGTGCTGAAGCGCGGCCGGCCAAGCCCAGGCAGAAGGCGGACATGGCCCGCGCGCGCGGAGCCCGCAGCGGTGCGGCCCGGCCGGCGCGCGCCAGGCTGCAGGGGGGAGGGGCCCCGCCGCGCCGCCCAGCGCCCCGCGCCTCGCCCCGCGCCGCGGCACGCGCCCCTCGGGTCCCCGCGAGCCCTGGGCGCGGCGCGCGCCGGCCCGCCCCTCCCCCGCGCCGGCGGCACGCGCCCCCCCCCCCCCGCCGCCGCCGCCCCCGGGGCTCAGCTGTTCGGCTCGCGCTAGGGAGGAGGAGGGGGTGGCAAAGGGAAAGGCTGAGGAAGGGAAGACCGGGGGGCGGCGAAGCGAGAGGGGAGGTTGCGAGGAACGCCGCCGCCGAGTTTTCAGCCGCCCTGTTGCTGCTGCTGCTGCTGCTGCTGCCGCTGCCGCCGCCGGCCGGGCAGCGCCTCACCGGGCGGGCTGCGCTCCGCTGTCGCTGCGACGCTCGCTGCTGCTGCTGCCGGCGGCCGCTCTCTGCAGCCGCGCTCCATGTCCCTCGGCTCGGCGGCAGCCCCAGCAGCAGCAGCGGCGGCGGCGGCGGCTGCTGCAGGCGCCGAGGCGGCGGCTCCACATCGCGCGCGGCGCAGCCGGGCGAACTCCTTCCTGCCTCCCTCGGCTCCTCCCGCTCACCGGGCCGGCCGCACCCCGCCCGGGCTTCCGGCCGCGCCCCCTCTCCCCGCCCCTTGCCGGCGCCTGACGCGCGCGGGCACCTGTTCGCCGCGCCCGCGCGGGATTCGCCGGCTCGCGGGTCTCCTCAGCGGCGCCCAGGTGGCGCCGGCGACCTTAACCCCTGCGCTGCCTCAAGCCCGGGGGCGGCTGCGCGCGCCGCCTGGGGAGGCAGCTGGCGCATCCCTAATGGTTCGGGCGGTGCTCCGGCGCGGCCACGCCCCCGGCCTCGCGCCCACATCGGATGTGGCCCCGCCCCCAGCACGCTCACCTCGGGGTGTGGCCTCGCGCTCACCTCGGAGCACAGCCCCGCCCCTGGCCTCGTTCTCACCTCCGAGCGAGGCCCCGCCTCCGGGCTCGCGCCACTCTTGGGCTGGAGCGTTTCTCAGAGTCTGGTGGGGATCAGTTTTGTCGAACCTCAGGTGGTCTCCAAGAGGACTGGGGATGTTCTTCCAAGGCCGAGTCCCGACAGAGACTCGTGGTCACGGAATTTAGGTCTGGGCCCTCACCAAAGCTAAGCAGTCAGGAGAGGGAGCCCTAGCGAGCAGGAGGGGGAGGAATGACTTCAGAAATCCGGCATTTTAATGATGATGACTCAGGGATATGAAGGACCAGAGGCCTCCGAGATCAACAGCCCCGAAAGAAAGAGTTATGTTGAGAAATAACGGGGAAAAAAACTCACAGATGGGAATATGAAGCAAAGAATCGCCGTGATAATGACTTTTGTTTATTAGGTACTTAGTATGTTCCGCGTCTTGTGCTAAATGCTGTGTATGCATTATCTTAGATTAGTCCTAACAAGAACCTTATAAAGTGCTGTCACTCTTTCCATTTTACGGGGAGGAAATTGAGACCTCGAGAGGTGTTCTCTGCCTAGATCATTACAATAGATCACATCCTGGCAGGCTGACTCCAGGGTTCACGTAGATCATTATTCTTTACTTTCCTCACGCATGAGAAGTCTCGAGGAAGATAAATAGTAGTTTTTGACCAAGATGGCCTGGGTGGATATAGAAAATGGTAACAGGAAGCTTCCTGCAATGATCAAAACAATAATTGAAGAGCCTACTGGGAGACTCCAAGCAGTTCTTGCTTTGACCTCACTGGTGATGCTCTTGTCTATTTTCAGAAAAAACCCCATCTGAAGCTAGACTAGGTCCCTATTTATTTCCTTTACTCTTGAATAACAACCCTCTTTTGAGTTAGATCATACCTTGATTCTTTTCATCACAGTGAGACGGAAATTTCAGGACACCAAGAGGCTGAAATGGGTCAAATGGATTCTCCTGGTTTTTATTCTTTATTAACTTCAGAGCTCATCAATATTCAGGTATATACATGACTTTCTAATCTCAGACTGAACCTCAGGTCTGGCTTTGTTTGCTTGTTGATTGAAAAGGAGGCAGACAACTGAGGGATTCCCACATTGATCTTAGAGCTAAATTTAGGAAGTTGATCATGGTACCAGTCCAGCAGCAGTGGACTCTTCTAATACATTTTTTTTTAAGTTTATTTATTTATTTTGCGAGAAAGGCAGAGGGAGAATCCCAAGCAGGCTCCCCACTGCCAGTGCAGACCTGATGCATGTCATCGACCCCACCAACCATGACATCATGACTTGAACTGAAATCAAGAGTCGGATGCTCAGCCCACTGAGCCGCCCAGGCACCCCAGTTGTAACACTTTTTATTATGCCCTCTTGAGCAGAAATTGTGGGCCCCCTGGTGAGACCCAACTGCAACTCTTTTATCTTTTTTATTACAAAAGGACAAGTTTCTCCCTAATTTATTTATAGAGACACACATATCAAGAGCAAACAGGATTCCTAATCAAAAGGAGTTTCAGAGGGGGGAAAATCTTTTGAATGCTTTTAATGAAGCATATAACTTTAATATCTACATTGTTGATAATAGCATGTAGGCATATAGATGTACAAAAAAAGGGAGGTGAGGTCAACTCTTTATTTTTCCTTGATGCAGAGTTGGCAGCCTATCTTTCCTGAAAGGTCTCTGACTTGCCTTTCTTGAACTCAATGGCCCTACTCTATTAGACTTACCTGTTACTGTGAGGACAAATTATAACTAACTCTAGCTCCTGAAGATTCTCCTAAACAATGTTCTAAATGAACTAGAAGGTGATGATTTTCTATTGTAGTTTTGTCCTAAGCACTGTCTTTCAATAAACAGTCAAAGGAGACCAGCTCAAGTTTGGAGAACTATTTAGAATAGTGGTTCCTACAGTTTTTGGTCTCACGACCTCTTTACACTCTTAAAAATTATTGAAGATCTCAAAAAGCTTTATATAGATTTTGATATATATTTACTTACATAGTAAAAATTAAAATGAGAAAATTTAAAAATATTAATTCATTAAAAAATACTTAGGTGTTTGGGTGGCTTAGTTGGTTGAGCATCCGACTCTTGATTTTGGCTCAGATCATGATCCTAGGTCTGTGGGATTGAGCCCTGTGTAGAGCTCTATGTGGAGCATGAAGTCTGCTTAAGATTCTCTCTCTCTCCCTCTGCCCTTCTCTCCTGCTCATGTTCTCTCTCTCTCTCTCTCTAAAATAAAAGTTTTTCAAAAATTTAAAAATACGTAGAATAAATTTGTTACATGTTAATATAATGTATTTTATGAAAAATAGATATATATTCCCAAATTTAAAAAATGAGAAGAATGGCATTATTTCTCTTTTTTACTAATATCTTTAATGTTTGACTTAATAATAGAAAGCTGGACTTTTATGTCTGCTTCTCCTTCCAATGTAGTGACATTTTGTTTAGATTGAAATATGTGAAGAAAATCTGGTTCCACAAAGATATAGTTGGGAAAAGAAGGAATACTTTAATAGCTCTTATAGATCACTGGGATATTTTTCTTTAATATTACACCAAAACTCGACAAGTGATAGCTTATTTTTTTAATGTATGTCAATAATTATAATTTTCTTTTTCTTTATTTTTTAATGTTTATTATTTATTTTTGAAAGAGAGAGATAGAGCACAAGCCAGGGAGGGACAGAGAGAGAAGGAGACACAGAATCTGTCTGTCAGAACAGAGCTTGATGCTGGAGCTGTGAGATCATGACCTGAGCCGAAGTCAGAGGTTTAACTGACCAAGCCACCCAGGTGCCCCAACAAGTAATAGCTTCTTAAAGGTTAGTTGCAATGTGGAATCTAAAACCATATCAAGGAAATGCATTGATCTATCTTTCATTTTGAATGTATCTTATACCCATGTATGATTGATTCTATAATAGCATATATTGGTCATTTGGAAAATATTGGTTCACTGAGTTATACAGATCTTCCAAATATTGTAATATGTCATTATACTATATTTTAAAAATCACAGTCATTAATATAATCACTGATCTCATCAGAAAAGTCTTTAAGCATCAGCAAACTACCAAGCTCACAGAGGTGGATATGAGGTTTTCAAAATTCTAATTTCCACTTAAAAGTTCCAATCTCATCATTGCTAACAGTATTATCAATTATTTTCCTTAAAGTAACAGACTTGCTTCATGAATTTTTGAGAAAACATCTGCCAGATACGCACACCTGAATACCACAGTTTGTCAGTCATCCATTTAAGTGAAAAACGTGTTTCACGACAAATATGGCTAGTTCAGCTCATAACTCAACTGGTAGTACAAGTGCTTTATCTCAAGACAACCATTGTACTTAGGTATGCAGCAGAGTGCTTTATGGGTACTTCCCATTTCATGACATGGAATATTTTTAAAAATGTGTACGCGCTTACTTTGGTAGCACATATACTAAAAAGAGTTTATACTCAAGGGTCAGGATTTAATAAAAGTACTGCTTCATCAGGAACGTTCCTATGTGAAACTAGGTGTGTGTTTTTTTGTTTGTTTGTGTTTTTGTTTTCCTGTGAGCACGTGGTAGTGAAGAATAACAGTAAACTTTTTTTTTTTTAACTAGGCTTCATGCCCAATGTAGGGCTTGAACTCATGACCCTGAGATCAAGAGTCGCATGCTCTACCAACTGAGCCAGCCAGGCACCCTGATAACAGTAAACTTTGGTACCACTGTGTTGATTCATGCTAAGGTATCAATAGTGTTCCCCACCGATGCTTTTGCACCAGCAGAGCAAATGTCATAATGAGAAATAAAAATAGTTATTAGATAATTAGTATTATTAAGAAATTAGTTTTGCTATTATCAACAAAGTTAGACATACTATCATTGCAATTATTATGAAAACAGGAAATTTTGAAATCATAAAAATATGAAAATTTATTACACAGATTCCTTGAAAGGGTCTTTGGGACTTTCTGGAGTTAGTGAATCACACTCTGAGAGCTGTTGATTTAGAGCTATTCAAAATCCCTTAGGTCAGCCTTGACCTAGAAGAATGAACAAGCACCTGCCTACATGGAAATTAGTGCCAGGAATCAAAACTCCTCAAAGCAAAGTTATGAAAACCCTCAGGCTTCTAAGAAGCTTATTATTTAGTTTATTCTGCTTCATACTAGAATAGTATCCCAAATATATTTAGCATTACATTCCTTACATCCTTTATATGACATCTGATTTCATCCTCACACTGACTTCATAATGCTAGTATTTAACACCAATAAATACTACTACATGACACTGTGATGCTAGTGGTTTAGACCTGTCTGACCCTAAAGTGCTTCCCCTTAGTTACTATGCCTCACTTTACATTTTTATCATTTATATATTCCCTTAAATATATTTGCATCAGCGTTGCTTTTGGTACCTCAATATTCTGGTTGAACTTGGGTACGACCCATCTTAACTTCCCATAAATGGATTTCTGCATAAGAGCCATTCCATGCAGGGCTCTTGCGCTGCCCTAAGGAAACTAAGGGCAAACCATGAAACTGTCTTTCTTTAGAGATCCTGATATTTACAAATATGCCAACTCTCACCAAAATTCCCCCAAGTTGTTTATTTTTATTAACGTCTTGATCCAGCAAAAACTGGAAAGTGTAAAAGACAAAACATTTTCCAGAAAATTTGTTTTTGAAAAGTCAAGTGTTGAAGAAGCATGAAGAACTGGCAAAACATGTGATAAAGCAGTTCTGTGCTTGGTATTTTCATTCAGCAATTACAAGAGTGTGTGCGCTTTTTAAGTTGTATATTTTATTTATGAACTAGTCGTGGGAACATAAAAGTCTCAAAAATTCCTCAAATGTTACCCAAAAGCTTTTTATATTTTTTGGAGATGAATCGGTTCAACATTTTGCAAAATGTGGTGTGTACACCCCTAGTGATTCTCAACTTGATTTTTAAGGGTAAAACATTAACTTCAGTGGCTGGCGTTTACCAGTGTCGGCTTTGCCTGGTGTGGGAGTGTGCTTTCTCTGCTCCCCACTACGGTGCCTCAGCTTGCCCTGCTGGGACCCCTTCCAAGCCCCACCTAGACCCCAGCCATCCCTCCCATCTCTAGGTTCTCACCTTGACAGCCTCCTTACATCTTTCCTCTTACTCCTCCCAGGGTCCTCTCCTGGACCTGGATTCCCAGCCCACCCTTCCTTTCACCTTTTCTCCAGATTAACATTCTGCCTGAATTTCCACTTCCAGCCTCCCCATTTTCCCACCCTGCTAAACAGCTTGTTTCTCTCAGTGCCTGCTACTCTACTTATTTGAAGTCTCATCTTGCCCCTGCTCTGATGCCCTCTCCCCACAGCTTTTGCCCCTTCCCACCACCATTCCTGCCCACTTTTCCAGGTGCAAGTTCCCCTCTCCCAAGGGTTTGTCTAGCTCCTTGGGTCCCCTGTCTTTGTACCTCTCCCCATTATTTCCTGGCTACTGTTGTTTTCAGTCCCAAACCCATCTCTCCTTTCTCATCAGATGTTTCCAACTTTTCCTCTTACTGATTAAGAACATGGAATTCTGAGCTAGACTTCCTGGACTGGAATGCCACTTCTGCCACTTATGAGTTGGGTGATCTGGGACCTAGATCAGCATCCTCATTTATAAAATAAGGATAATCATACTTACCTAATAAGATTGTTATTAAGACAAAAAGAAAGCACTTAAAATGGCGCCAGACACAGGATAGGCACGATGTGGGTGCTTGATAAAGAAACAAATGTGTAAAATAACTGAGCACAGATCTTTCCCTCTGACACCATGATCTTTCTTAACTTTAATGTTTGGTTTTTTTTCCCCTCACATGCCTATTTCCTTTTAAAATAAATGTGTTAAGTTAAAAAACAAGCCAACTCAAATTTAGGAAATTATAATATAGGTGGCAATGGGTATGGTGAAATCACAGTGGCATGCAAATGACTAAAGTTGGGGTATAGTGGAGGTATTGAAAGTGATAATCTGGAGGTCCTGGCTGAGATCTGCCATTATCCAGCTGTGTACATTTGAGCAAGGTGTTCAGTGTGCTTGGGCTCTGGTTCCCTCATCTATATGGTATGAAGTTGGGCTGGATGGTCATCTACTCATTCTCTAAACCAGGGGTTCTCAACTGGGGGTGATTTTGCCCCTTCTAGGGATATCAGACAATATCTAGAGATATTTATTTATTTTTTAAGTTTATTTTCTAAAATTTACATCCAAATTATTTAGCATATAGTGCAACAATGATTTCAGGAGTAGATTCCTTAGTGGCCCTTACCCATTTAGCCCATCCCCCCTCCCACACCCCCTCCAGTAACCTTCTGTTTGTTCCCCATATTTATGAGTCTCTTATGTTTTGTCCCCCTTTTGTTTCCCTTCCCTTATGTTCATCTGTTTTATCTCTTAAAGTCCTCCTATGGGTGAAGTCATATGATATTTGTCTTTCTCTGACTGACTAATTTCACTTAGCATAATACCCTTCAGTTCCATCCACGTAGTTGCAAATGGCAAGATTTCATTCTTTTTGATTGCCCAGTAATACTCCAATGTGTGTGTGTGTGTGTGTACACCACATCTTCTTTATTCATCCATCGATGGACATTTGAACTCCTTCCATACTTTAGCTATTGTTGGTAGTGCTGCTATAAACATTGGGGTGCATGTGTCCCTTCTGACACATAAATAAATACTTGGATAAATACCTAGTAGTGCAATTGCTGGGTCGTAAGGTAGTTCTATTTTTAGTTTTTTGAGGAACCTCCATACTGTTTTCCAGAGTGGCTGCACCAGCTTGCATTCCCACCAACAATGCAAAAGAGATCCTCTTTCTCTGCATCCTCGCCAACATCTGTTGTTGCCTGAGTTGTTAATGTTAGCCATTCTGACAGGTGTAAGGTGGTAGCTCATTGTGGTTTTGATTTGTATTTCCCTGGTGATGAGTGATGTTGAGCATTTTTTTCACGTGTTGGTTGGCCATCTGGAGGTCTTCTTTGGAGAAGTGTCTATTCATGTCTTTTGCCCATTTCTTCACTGGATTATTTGTTTTTTGGGTGTTGAGTTTGATAAGTTCTTTATAGATTTTGGATCTAGAGATATTTTTGGTTGTCACAGCTGGGAATGGGGGTTCCTACTGGCATCTAGTGGGTAGAGGCCAGATATGCCGCTAAACACTCTACAATGCATAGGGACAGCCCCACGGCAGGAGTTATCTGTCCCTAAATTGTCATAGTACTGAGGATGAGAAGCTGATCTCAAACAACAGGCTTCTAAATTTGACCACGTTATTGCCTGAAGAAGATGTAAATGGGCTATGCACAAGAGAGGCTATGATGTGAGCCCAAGGGTGTTTTGGGCTGCCTTTAGGAATTCCCACGGGGAAACCAGCCCATCATAGAGCCATACCACTTAGACAAACAAATAAATAAACAACAACAACAACAGCAAAACCTCTACTGTTTGGGACTGACTTGCTCCCTAGTCTCCCCTCTGTCTTCTAATAATGTCTTCATTTCCCAAACTCATCAGAAAATGATGCTCAGGGGTGCCTGGGTGGCTCAGTCGGTTGAGCATCCCCCTCTTGATTTCGGCTCACGATCTCACGGTTCGTGGGAGTCTTCACACTGACAGTGGGGAGACAGCTTGGGATTCTATCTCTCTCTCTCTCTCTCTCTTCCCCTCCCCTGCTTGCTCTCTCTCTCTCTTTCTCTATCTCTCTCTCTCTCTCAAAATAAATAAGCTTAAAAAAAAAAAAGAAAATGATGTTCAAAAGTTGGCTATTTTTGGTTTGTCCAAAGCCCACACCTAGAAAGACGTGTGATTTAATTTCCTTGATGTTTACATTTTCCTGCTTCTTTTCAGTGATCTTAGCCCTAAACATACTGCTGATGTGTTTTGCTGCATATATATCATTCATCTGAAGTTATTTTTAGACATTTCTTACTTTTATTTCATTTCAAGAATTTGCCAAACATTTGTTATGTCTTGTTCTTTCTGCATCACATTCTGGTTTAATCTATTGGCAGACAAGTTATTTATACCTATTGATACTGCTCATACTAACGTTGTTTCTTAAGTGAATTTCCCCCATTTTTCCCTTTATTTTTCTTGGTCTATTTAGAGGAAACTGACCGTAGAAATAGTATATCATCATTGTCGGGCCAACTGAAAACTTCTGCTGGTGGGTAGGTAAAATAACTTATTAATCTATTTTTCATGGTTTGTGTTATCATTGCTACCACTGTCCTTCTGCTTTTAGTAAAAAGCCTTCGTAGGCCTCATGGTATCTTCCTGTTACCAGAGAAATTGTCATTTTCTGAAGCGCCAAGATTTCATTGCATGTCCTACAGAATGTAGCTATTTTGTTTCTGGAGTATATGTGTAAGTGTGAAATATGTGAAATATGTGTTTTCAGAAGATACCTGGAATAATGCGTCAGCTAATATAATTTAATTGATAATTGACAGTGATTGGGAGAAATAAGTTTTTATTGGTGGTTAAATATTTTTTATGGGTGAATTAATTTTTTAATTCCCATATTATAAAAAAATTCAATGGATCCTATAGGTACCAAGGCAGTTGGCCAGAAAGCATTTACTGAATAACCATCAGGAGCTGCTATAGATTTGGTATTAAAATCTGAGACCTTTAGAATTTATGAAAACATGACCCCTATCCTCAAGGAGGATTTCATCACTGCTTATGTAAGACAGTGTGGTCAGACTGAGCATTCGCCAATCTCACTGTGACTTGCCTATAGCTTACACCAGAGGAAATATACACACACACACACACACACACACACACACACACGTATATAGTGGTTAAGAACATGATTTCTAGGGGAAGACCCAGTTTCAAGTTGAGGTTCCACCAGTTACTAGCTTAATAACCCTGGGCAAATTAGTTAACCTCTGTGACCACCAGGCATTGTGCAAGTAAATAATTTTGTTCACTAATGGGTTCTTAGCACACTGCCTAGCATATTGTAGGGACTTCATACATTTTTATAATGAGTGAATAATGCATATGAAGCACTAAGACATTGCATAGTACATAGTCAGTGCTCACTCAATAAAATGTTAAAAAAGAATCTTGGGGGCGCTGGGTGGCTCTCAGTCAGTTAAGCAACGGACTCTTGAACTCAGTTCAGGTCTTGATCTCAGGGTTGTGAGTTTAAGCCCTGCATTGGGCTCTGCGCTGGACCTGGAGCCTACTTAAAAAAAAGAATCTTGATTTCAGGATGCCGGATTTGTTCCATATTGACATAGTTTGTAGAGTTTGTATTAAGCTCTTCATTTATTCAGAACAGCTATTGTTCTGTGGTGTTTGGTTATTATAAAGGGGAAACAGAGGCATATTTGCTATGATACTTGTACTCAAAAAGTTTGCAATTTAATAAAGGATAGAAAACATGAGCAGAAATAACTATACTTATACAGTTGATGCGTCAACAACATGAGTTTGAGTTGCGTGGGCTCACTTATACGTGGATTTTTTTTGGATAAACACGGTAGAGTACTGTAAATGTATTTTCTCTTCCTTATGATTTTTTAAGTAACATTTTTCTTCTCTAGCTTACTTTATTATAATGATACAGTCTATTATACATATAACATATAAAAATGTGTTAATTGACTGTTTATATTATATATAAGGCTTCTGCTCAACAGTAGACAAATAGTAGTTAAGTTTTGGGGGAGTCAAAATCTATACACAGATTTTTGACTATGCTGGGGGATGGCACTTCCAACCCCTGTGTTGTTCAAGGGTCAACTGTAAGTAGTATTGAGTTATAGTAAATAGTATATGAAACACCTTAAAATTATGCTATATAGTTTTTGGAATTCAGATAAGGGAGAGATTGCTAGATAACAGTGGCTTAAAATTAAAAGTCAGTTTGCGGCACCTGGGGGGCTCAGTCAGTAGAACATCTGACTCTTGATCTCAGGGTTGTGAGTTCAAGCCCCACATAGGTTGTGGAGCCTACTTAAAAAAAAAAAAAAAGCAAAACTGAAAAGTCAGTGTGCTTTTTATTATTATCACTATGACCTGGCAATTGTACAGTGTTAATAACAGCATTCTCTCACCTCCCCTTGGCATGCCACTGACAATATTTGACAAAACTGATCAAGGAGTAGTTTGTGAGATTGGCCCTTAAAGAACATAGAAGATTCCATGGGCGAATATGGAAGCCAAGGCAAACTAGAGGGAATAGCTTCTTCAAAGACCCAGAGGCCAGGAGAACAGCAAAATAGGGGAAGAATAAGTTGTGAAGATAAGGGTAGGTTGACATTGACTTGAGGAAGAAGGAAAGATGCCTTTATTGAGTGCCTACTATGGGTAGCCAAAGGATTGGCTTCCATTATCTTCCTTAAACCTTATAACAACACTTAGGGATGGGTACTTTTACCCACATATTATAGATGAAGAAACTGAGGTTCTGAGAGTGTAAGGGTCTTACCCAAAATCTCGCAAGCAGTCAAGGGCAGAGTTAGGAGTTGCTTGTAAACTGGTGGTCTTTCCATCTGTCTAGAGTTGAACATTAAATCAAAGACAACAGGGAACCATTAGAGGTTTTATTTTATTGTATTTATTTTTATTTTAATGTTTATTTATTTGTTTTTGAGAGAGAGCAAGAGAGAGAGAGCACAGGCACACAAGCAGGGGAGGGTAAGAGAGAGGGAGACACCAAATCTAAAGCAGGCTCCAGGCTCTGAGGTGTCAGTGCAGAGCCTCACATGGGGCTCGAACTCTGAACCACGAGATCATGACCCAAGCTGGAGTTTGACGCTGAACCGACTGAGCCACCTAGGTGCCCCTAATTTATTTATTAAAAAAATGTTTATTTATTTTTGAGAGAGAGAGAGAGCGCACGCACGCGCGCGCGCGCGCGCGCGCGGGGGAGGGGCAGAGAGAAAGAGGGAAACACAGAATTGGAAGCAGGCTTCAGGCTCTGAGCTGTCAGCACAGAGCCCAACACAGGACTGGAACTCACAACTGTGAGATCGTGATCTGAGCCATGAGTTGGACGCTTAACCGACTGAGCCACCCAGGTGCTCCAACAATTAGAGATTTTAAAACTGGAAAGTGATCCGAATAAAGCTGTACTTCAGGAGGATTAATGTGGCCCTGGTGTTAAGGATGAACTCAAGGTGGGGGTTGGGAATCAGGAACTCCAGCTACTGCTGGAAGTGTTTCGGTGGAAGGTACAGTGGAATGAAAAAAGATGTCAGAGAGGTTGTAAAAAAAAGAATTGCTAGGATTTAGAGACTGATTGGATATTCAGGTATGGAGCGAGGAAGAAGGAGGATGCAGAGATGCCCTAACCTGGGCAACAGAATGATGGTGCTATTGCCAGGAACAGAAAACCAGAAAAAGAGAGCTAATCACAGAATTAGGTCCTTTAATTTGGCTATGGCCAAGGACATTTGGCCTAAGACAAGTATGTAATCAGTATAAATATAGCAATTATAAGAGTGAGTGGTTGATGAGATATTGGGTTGGGAATTATATCAATGGGCTTGAAAAGGAAGAGTTTTTCATCTGGAAGAAAGCTTCTTATAGGAAGTTACGCTGGGTAGGGAAGAGAAGGACTAGAATACTTGACAGGAGGAGAAAAGTTGTTCTCTGTGTTTGGAAAAGCAATGGTGGAGACCTGGTGGTAGGAAATGGCTCCTTGCCTTGGAAATGCAAATTCCTTTCCTTAACCGGGCCTGTGTGACTGTGGGCAGAGTGACCACTTTCCCCATCTTTCCAGAGTCCCATCTATAGCAGAGCATGTTGGACATCTCTTCCTGACAGCCCGCTCCACCCACCCATCCCCAGTCTAATAAAGGAAAGGATTAGGAAGAGAAGCAAGCCTTCCTCATGGGTTTAAAAAATAATTGCAGAGAAGAAACCTATATGCATATTTTATTATGCATTTGCATTAAAAAAAAAATCAAGAGTCTGCAAAGGCTTATAGTCAGAAGACATACAAAATTACCCAATTAAAAGGAGAGAAGATGGCAAGGACTCGAAAACTGGTTACAGATTTTAATTTACTTGAAGAAAAACCAAGCAATACGTCAAAGGTATAAATCTGCATTTCCCTGGGGTCTCAACTGAGTGATTCAGCTTTTTTTAGTAAGTGGGTCAGGAAACTGCTAATCCTATAATGATTTTGTTCAACAGCACTCAGCTGGTAGATGATTCCTTGCAGATCTAAAACAAAACAAAACAAAACAAAACCCAGGTATGGTTAAGATGTTGACCCACAATCGAATTGCTTTGTTTATCAACCACGAATTATGTTTTCATTTTCTTGATTGAAAGTCTGTTCTTTTACTTGGCACGTAGGGACAATATGGTATGTGGTTTTACTTAAATGCTCTGTGCCACATTGCACAACTGATACAGTGTTGCCATAGAATAAGAAGTCTTAAACAGAATGAAATTCAACAGGAGAAGCCATTGCCCTACATGAGGATAAACATGGGAGTTGATATATTGGTTTTGTGGAAACAGATCTCAGGTTTAAAAATACAAGCCATGAATCAGCCTGGAAGAGGTTTTTGTTTGGTTGTTTTGTTTTAGTTTTTGTTTTTTGCTTTTTTTTCAGTTTTGGTAAAATATGCATAACGTAAATTTACTATTTTAACCATTTTTAAGGTGTACAGTTCAGTGGCATTAAGTGCATTCATATTGTTAGGCAACCATCACCACCATCCAACTGTAGAACTCTTTTTGTCTTGCAGAACTAAAACTCTACACATTAAACACTAACTCCCTGTTCCCTTCTCTCCCCTGCCCCTGACCACCACCATTGTACTTTCTGTCTGTGCAAATTTGACTACCCTAGGTACCTCATATAGGTGGAATCACACAGTATTTTGTGACTGGATTCTTTCACTTAGCATAATGTCCACAAGGCTCATTCATGTTGTCACATCTATTGGAATTTCCTTCCCTTTTAAGACTGAATAAGATTCCATTGTGTGTTTAGACCACATTTTGTTTTTCCATTTATCAGTTGATGAACATTTGGGTTGCTTCCACCTTTTGGCTATTGTGAATAACACAGCTATGAGCATGAGTGTATAGATATCTTTTTGAGTCCTTTCAAATTGCTTTCAATTCTTTTGAGTGTATACCAAGAAGAGGAATTGCCAGATCATATGGTAATTCTATTTTTAATGTTTTGAGGAAGTACCATACTGTTTTCCATAGCGATGAGAGAGCTATTTTTAGGTCATCTGACATTAAGGTGCATTTATTCTTTCATTCCTTCACTCTCTTTCAACAAACATTACTGAGGACTTGCTTTGTATAATGACTGTGCCAGGCTCTGGGAAGTCTACAAACGTGACTTGTTTGTGGTACAACAGAGATAGTGTCTCAGAATAGAGAGCTACATTCACTTCTAAGTCAGAGCAAGGCTTGAATTCAGGGGTTCAACACAATTTTTAAAAATGATGTTTATCAACGGTGCCTGGGTGGCTCAGTTGGTTGAGTGCCTGACTCTTGATTTTGGCTCAGGTCATAGTCCCAGGGTTGTGGGATCGAGCCCCGAGTTGGGGTCTGTGCTGAGCATGGAGCCTGCTTAAGATTCATTCTCTCTCTCTCTCTCTCTTTCTCTCTCTCTCTCTCTCTCTCTCTCTCTCTCTGTCCTTCTCCCCCCTCACTCACTCTCTCTCTCTCTCTCTCTCGAAAAAATGTCTATCAGAAGAGAAGTTTGTCTATTTGAAAGCAAAGAAAAAGGAGCATCACAGGGGTAAATATCAAGAGTCCTATTAAAATATGGCTCAGCAATGGACTTCTAGTATTACAGAGTCATTAGTGAGGCTATCCCAGGAAGGGCAGAGTGTGTCTAAAAAACTAAGCTGAGGGACACTTTTTTAGCTCATTTATCTAATTCTCTTTGTTCTAATGGTATGTTCCTTAAGCTGTGTTATTTGTTTTATTTTTAAAAAATGTTTTTAATGTTTATTTATTTATTTTGACAGAGAGAGAGTGCAAGCCAGAGAGGGGCAGAGAGAGAGAGATTGAGGGAGAGCGAGACAATCCCAAGTAGGCTCTGCGCCCCTAGCACAGAGGCTGACACGGGGCTTGAACCCACAAACGGCGAGATCATGACCTGAGCCGAAATCAAGAGTTGAACACTTAACCAAATTAAGTCAGGCACCCTTTTTTTAAAGTAATCTGTATGCCCAGCATGGGGCTCGAACTCATAACCCCAAGATCAAGTCACGTGTTCTACCGACTGAGCCAGCCAGGTGCCCCCTTAAGCTATGTTCTGATTATAATTTGGCTTCTCTGACTAAAAAAGGGGAAATGCTTTAGTCATGCCAATCTCAGCATTGTGGTCTTTGAGAGTTTAAATTTCTCATCATTAATTAATATTTTAGCATATATGTCTTGAACATTGGACTTAGTAAACTCTACTTAATGTGAGTCCAATTGAAAAATATAGACCTACTCTTTACGTACTGGCAAAATCAAGCCTTTAAGATTTCTAATCTTTCAGATCACAGACCAGGGCCAAGCCACGGATATCTCTGAGCCTCAGTTTCCTTATCTGAAAGTTGAGACTAAAATAGTGTCTACTTTATGAAGTTGTTGTAATGATTAAAATAAGTAACTTCATAGTGTTCAGAACAGTGTCTTGTACATAATAAATACTATGTAAGGGTTGATCTTGTTATTAATGGAAAATTCTCCAAGATATTCTTACCTTATAAAAGTCTGACCTTGCAGAGAACACATTTTTCTGTTGGAATCTGCATAATTCTTATTCTCAAAGTGCAAGCAAAGTTGTGAATGATTTATCTTGGTTGCCTATTTTTAAAAATAACTATTATGTTTATTTGTTTATTTTGAGAGAGAGAGAGAGAGAGAGAGAGAGAGAGAGAGAGAGAGAGAGAGAGAACACAGGCAGGTGTGGGCAGAGAGAAGGAGAGACAGAATCCCAAGCAAGCTCTGCACTGATGGTGAACTCATGAACTGCGAGATCATGACCTGAACTGAGAGCAAGAGTCAGATGCCCATCCAACTGAGACACTCAGGTGCCCCTCTTGGTTGCCTGTTCTTAACCTCTTTTTCTGGTGCCCATCCCTCTGCTTCCAAGCACCTCACACCTACAGGATTTTCTGTTACAGCAAGACAAAGCCAGCACCCCCACAGGCAGTAATCCAAGCACTGGCCTTCACATAACCCACTTTGCAAGTTCTTAGGACCTGGCAGGGTTACTGTGGCCAATATGAGAAATTTATTGATGCCAGTGAAGTCATGACTGATAATGATTATACCTGTGTATGTTATATATATGTAACACACACAGATATATATATATATATATATATATATATATATATATATATATCTGGGAAGGTTAAAACATATATATATATATATATAGAATAACTACCAGAAATGTAGTGCCAACATCCTACATAACACTCTTAAATTGTAGAATTTAATTGACTGAGATTGGCCTATAGGGAAGAAAAAAAAAACCTTTTGGGTCATATGAGGCCTATTTGATGCCACCTCTCAGGTCTACTGTCTTCTCCATTGTCCTTTTATTTTTATTTATTTTTTAAATGTTTATTTATTTTTGAGAGAGAGAGAGAGACAAAGACAGAGACAGAGACAGAGTGTGAGCAGGGGAGGGGCAGAGAAAGAGAGGGGGACACAGAATCTGAAGCAGGCTCTAGGCTCCGAGCTGTCAGCACAGGGCTTGAACTCACGAACCGCAAGATCATGACCTGAGCTGAAGTCGGATGCCTTAACTGACTGAGCCACCCAGGTGCCTCTTCTCCATTGTCCTTTTAAAGAATTCTGTGCCATTACAGAAAGAGAACTTCTGCTCTTGTGTGAATTCAAGGGGTTTTAAGAGATTTGAGGGACTTTGGGTGAGACTAGGGAAATTCTTGGGCTAAACCAGGAGTTTCAGGTGAAGGCGAGCTGCTCAACAGTAAGTATGAGGTAGTTTGGGGCCAGAGGCAGAAGAGTAATATGAACTGGAGCTGATCTGAGCCTATGACAGACACAGGCTGTTTCTTCTGGAGCAAACCACGCTTGGTCCAGGGGACCCAAAGCAAGAAGAAAGACTAGCCACTAGCCACTTTGCTACTTTTTAATTATGAGTCCATATACAAAGCCCAAACTAGCAGATGGTTCAGAGAATCACAAGGTACAGTTAAACAACTGGTAAACAGAACTTACGAGAAAATGTGAGTCGATAGAATTATTCAACCTGAGATAAGTGATACCATACCCTGTGGTTATTTTACTAAAAGTGGTTGTATTAGGGTTCTCCAGAGAAACAGAACCAGTAAGATACATATAGAACAGGATGTTTATTGTAGGAATTGGCATGTGATCATGGAGGCAGAGAAGTCCCGTGATCTGCTATCTGCAAGCTGGGAACCAGGAAAGCTGCTGTAATTCAGTCCAATTCCAAAGGCCTGAGAATTGGGAGCTGCTGGTATAAGTCTCGTGACAAGTTCAAAGGCCTGAGGAGAGGAGAAGACGGATGTTCCAGCTCAAGCAAAAAAAAAAGCAAATACACTCCTCCTCTGCTTTTTCATTCTGTTCAGGCCCTCAACAAACTACGTGGTGCCCACCAGCATTGGTGAGGGCAATCTTCTTTATCAGTCTACAGATTCAAATGTTAATCGCTTTCAGAAACACCCTCCCAGACACACCCAGAAATAACATTTCACCAGCTCTCTGAGCATTCCTTAACCTAATCAAGTTGACATATAAAATTAACCTTCACAAGGGTGCCTGGGTGGCTCAGTCTGTTAAGCGTCCAACTTCGGCTCAGGTCATAACCTCACAGTTTGTGAGTTCAAGTCCCACAAGGGGCTCTGTGCTGATAGCTCAGAGCCTGGAGCCTGTTTCAGATTCTGTGTATCCCTTCCCTACTCATGTTCTGTTTCTCTCTCTCTCTCTCTCTCTCAAAAATAAATCAAATAAACATTAAAATTAACCTTCACAGTAAGGTTCAATTACTCTCTGATTGCACTGAGGATTTTAATTCAAATCAAAGAAAACTTTCTGAAAATGCAAGTTTTTGCCCTTAATTTAACACTTTAGTTAATATGATAACTGGGTTTCTTTGAGATGTCAAAAAAACAAATCAATGTGGTTTGTCTCAGTTATGGGAAGTTTCAAAAGTAAAAAACGAAGGATACAATTTTATATCAAAGATAGTTACAACTTCAGGATAAAAAAAATTAATTTTCTTTTCATACAAATGGAATTTTACCTTATTTTTTTAAGTTTATTTATTTATTTTGAGAGAGAGAGACAGAGCATGAGTGGGGGAGAGGCACAGAGAGAGAGAGAGAGAGAGAGAGAGAGAGAGAGAGAGAGAGAATCCCAAGCAGGCTCCATGCTGTCAGCGTGGAGCCCTACACAAGGCTCAATTCCATGAACCATGAGATCATGACCTGAGCTGAAATCAAGAGTTGGATGCTTAACTGAATGAGCCATGTAGGCACCCGTAGAATTCGACTTTAAAGCTAAGATTAAGTCTCTAGGACTTCAATTGGGTTGTGAAAGCTCAGTAGATTCTTGTGTAATAGGTATTCCAAATTAGATATGACCACAAACTGTTACTCTAAGAAATTAGGCCCAGACCATTTCCTAGGGCTGGGGAAGCCTTTCTAGTTGAAGCCACCTGGAGAAGAGTGAAAGTTCATTGTTCACAAAAGTTCATATCAGTAACCTCACTTATCTTCCATTAACTTTTCCCTTGAAATTTTGAGTGAGTGGAACCTTCTTCTGGGTGGGTGCAAATATAGGAGCCAGAGGAGAAAGAACAGAGAAATTAAAGAGGAAATTGTTTGAGCAGGATGTCAGATCAGAACCAGCTGTCTCAGTCAGCTAGCAAGCTTTTATAGAATCAGAAACTTGGAAACCTATATTTTCCAACTTGGCTTTTTTCTTTTCTTGTTTTTGGTACTTCCTGTGTTTACTAGTGAAGCTTCTTTTGAAAATTATAGATGATCTTGCTTTGCCAAAGGGAACAAAGGAAAGGAAGTTTTACATTTGTCCCTGTTTTGACCAATTAAAGGGAGAACTATGGAGAAAGTCAGAGGTGCCCTGGGTTTTTGTTTGTTTTGTATTGTTTTCTGATGTGGGAAGCAAAGGTAAAAGAAAAAATTAAATTTCTTTGCTACTTGTAGCCCATTGATAAGTCCTTGACTTGTAGTGAACTTCCTCTAGGAACTTAGCTGCCTCGATGGCAAAGGCAATCTTAGCTTAACATTATCCCAATGTCCAGGATCCTGTAAGTCTACTCTAACATAAAGAAATTCTTTTAGAGACTTCTTTTATCTCTGCCTCCTGAGGTACATGTTAGCAATCATCCTCCAAGCATATGGCCCACTGATGTACCTCTGAAGGGTCTCATTCATGAATAAGGTTTTATTAGACAGTAATAAATAACCCTTTCCTAATAATAGCTAGCCTCCTCAAGGTCCTAGAAACCTTGTTTCCAAAATTCCTTAGAGACTTATGCTATCCCAACCCCTCTCCCAACTTGAAAGTATATAATCAGTCACATGTCACAACCCTAGTGCAGCTCTTTCTGCCCACGGGTCCTGTCCCTGTGCTTTAATAAACAAAAAACAAACAACAACAACAACAACAACAAAAAACCCACCTTTTTGCATTAAAGATGTCTCAAGAATTATTTCTTGACTGTTTGCTTTGAACCCCAACATTTTCACATCATTTTCTGCCAATTTGTTTTCAATGAAACGAACATCAGGGACATCATTTAAGATAGAGAATCATTGCACCAAACTGAAAACATATACAGTATCACTTAAAACTGCTCTCATAGGGCGCCTGGGTGGCTCAGTCAGTTGAGCGCCAACTTTGGCTCAGGTCATGATCTTGCGGTTCATGAGTTCCAGCCCCACGTCAGGTTCTGTGCTAAAAGCTCAGAGCCTGGAGCCTGCTTTAGATTCTGTGTCTCCCTCTCTCTCTGCCCCTCTCTCGTTCGTGCTCTGTCTCTCAAAAATGAATAAACATTGGAAAAAAATTTGTAATTGCTCTCATAAAAATGAGTGTTTCAGGGGTGCCTGGATGGCTCAGTAGGTTGAGCAACTGACTACGGCTCAGGTCATGATCTCGCGGTCAGTGGGTTCGGGCCCCACGTCGGGCTCTGTGCTGATGGCTCGGAGCCTGGAGCCTGCTTCGGATTCTATGTCTCCCTCTCTCTCTGACCCTGCCCCACTCACGCTCTGTCTCTGTCTTTCTCTCTCTTTCTCTCAAAAATAAATAAACATAAAAAAAAAAAAAAAAAAAAAAAGAGTGTTCCAAGGGGTAAAGTTACCAACTTCAGTTATTCTACAGCTTCCTAAACATTGAACATGATCTTTAGGGTTGATTGATATTTTCAGAACATACTCTTGGGAGTGTCTAGCATAGTTTATCTAATGTTATTTCAAATGAACATTAAAAATGCGTGGTCTATGGTAGAAAGTTCTTTCTGTTATTTATTTTTGAAGGCTGCTTCCCGATCACTGTGGTACAGTTCTGCTTATTTTTAGGAAGCACGCTTATGATTCCACTATTAATATATTCAGTATCAATTATCCACTTGCACACAGTTCTGTGTGGGTGAGTTTTAGAGCTGAGAATTTCCTTAAGAAAATGAATTCTGAATTTTAAGTTTACTTTTATCACTTTCCTGTTTCATCTGGCTACCTGGGATGAAGAAAAGCTCAAAAGACATCTGCTGCTGCTTTTAACTTTTGGTTTGAGTCATGCAGATTGGATTTAACTTTAATAGAAACAGAAGAAATAAACCCTGAAGTGTATGTGTTCTTCCAAATTTATAGGTTCTAGACCAGAAGCCTGAGTTGCTTTTAAAAATTCATGAGGAATGCACTTTTTCATTCTTGTTGTTTGACATCTCAAGAACAGGTTTCCCCTGTTCTCTGAACGTTTGCTTTATGCCACTTCACTTTTATGAAAGACTGAACGTTAGTACTTATTTTTTATTTAAAAATTGTTTTAATTTATTTTTTAGAACACACATGTGTGCATGAGTGGAGGAGGGGCGGAGGGAGAGAGAGAGAGAGAGAGAGAATCCCAAGCAGGCTTCTCGCTCAGTGCAGAGCCTGATGCAGTGTTTGAGCCCATGACCCCTGGGATCACGACCTGAGCTGAAATCAAGAGTTGGATGCTCAACCGAGCCACCCAGGCGCCCCCATTAGTACCTATTTAAAATGTTTTTAATGTTTATTCACTTTTGAGAGAGAGAGAGAGAGAGAGAGAGAGAGAGACAGAGTGCAAGTCGGGGAGGGGCAGAGAGAGGGAGACACAGAATCTGAAGCAGGCTCCAGGCTCTGAGCCGTCAGCACAGAGCCCGACGTGGGGATCGAACCCATAAATTGAGAGATCATGACCTGAGCTGAAGCTGGACGCTTAACCGTCAGAGCCACCCACGTGCCCCAGTACCTATTTTAATCAAAATAAAATCTAAAGAGGATTTTTGCTTTTATGAAACGGTCATCACTTCTTTGCTTTACACCAATTTGGCTCCACTTTTGGATGGCAGAGGAAACCAGTATTGTGTTAGCCTACTACAATTAGGCCCCACAAAATGATGTACCATTACATTCTTAGCAAAATTGTTTCCTAACTCCACCTAACCTCCCCTCCTTGTGTCTACCTCTCCCATGTCAGCCCCCAGCTTTCCCCTTATCATCACAAAAATACTCTATCGGCTTCAGCACAGTAATGAGCTGGCCCCCTGAGTGCCTGAATTTCTTTCATCATAGAAACTATTTCTCAAAGTCCTGTTTGTGATTAACTAACCTTGGCAGTTGGGGTAACAAAAGGTGAAGCAGTTCAAGCAGTGTGTGGGAAATTTCCTTAACAGATGGTTTCTTTCCCTTTGGTAGAAAAAGCAGAAACTGTTGCATGGCATATACTGGCTCATAATTAATCATGAGCCAGGTTTGATATCCATCAACTTGATCCTACCAGAGTGTTCTGATTTATAAGATTTGTCTCCCTGAGAAGACAGTAGGTAGTTCCTTCTCGCCTCTTTCTGGGCCTAGAAGGAATGAAGCTAACGAGAAAAAAAACCTGTCTTAGACAGAAACATCTTAGATCTGGCTTTGTATCCAAAAGAATTGAAAGCAGAGTCTTAAAGAGATATTCATATGTTCGTGCTCAGAGAAGCAGGATTCACAATGGCCAAAGGCCGAGCAACCCAAGTATCTATTGATGGATGAATGAATAAACAAAATGTGGGCTAGTCACACAATGGAGTATTATTCAGCCTTACAAAGGAAGGGAGGGGCACCTGGGTGGCTCAATCCGTTAAAGGCCCTACTCTTGGTCTCGGCTCAGGTCATGATCTCACGATTTGTGGGTTCAAGCCCCATGTCAGGCTCTGTGCTGATGGTGTGGAGTCTGCTTGGGATTCTCTCTCTCTCCCTCTCTCTCTGCACCTCCCCTACTCACTGTCTCTCTCAAAATAAATAAATAAATAATTTTTTTTTTTTAAAAGGGATTTTGACATATTCTACAGATGGATGAAACTTGACGACATTATGCTAAGTTGAAATAAGCCAGTCTCAAAAAGACAACTACTGTTAAGAGTCCACTTACATGAGGTACCTACAGTGGTCAAACTCTTAGAGACGAAAAGTCAAATGGTGATTGCCAGGATCTGGGGAGAGTGTAAAAGGGGGAGTCATTTAATGACTGGCTGTAGAGTTTGTCTTGCAAGATGAAATGTTTTGGAGATCTGATGCACAACATTGTGAATATGCCCACGTATTAACTGTACACTTAAAAATGGTTAAGATGGGGGGCACCTGGGTGGTTCAGTCGGTTAAGCATCCGACTTTGGCTCAGGTCATTATCTCGTGGTTCGTGGGTTCAAGTGCTGCGTCGGGCTCTGTGCTGACAGCTCAGAGCCTGGAGCCTGCTTCGGATTCTGTGTCTCCCTCGCTCTCTGTCCCTCCCCTAATAACACTCTGTCTCTCTCTCTCTCTCTGTCTGTCTCTCTCTGTCAAAAATAAAAATAAACATTAAAAAATTTTTTTTAATGGTTAAGGTGGTAAGTTTTATATTACATGTACTTTACTGTGATGAAAAGAAAAATGCTGGGAAAAGGAGTCAGTGAGAAATAGCTCGGATAGCAAGTTTGAGACTGTGACAGGGAGAGACAAGCATTGGGTACTGGACACAGACATGGCTATCGTGGTTGGCACCACCCCATCCCCCCTTCAGGACTAGGGGACACCTGCCCCAGCTGCTGGAATGCTGCTGGTTGGCACATCCCAGTTACTAGCCCTCAGCTATCAGCCCTTTGTGGGAATTTCCCTCTGCTGAAGAAAGCCATGCCACTCAGCATCACACCCACTACCCCAGTGCAGCCAGCATCCAATGAGCCATCCATGCATGGGTGAAAAAGTCCTCGTCTTCTCGCCACAGTTGGGGACAGCTCTGAAGGTTGGCTCAACCTCCCTATGGGATCAGCTGAAATCTCATTGTGTGACTGTACCACAATGTCTCCTTCTGTCTAATCTTGCTTCCTTCACTCCCCTCTCCACCGCCCCCTCGCTGGGTGTTCATACAGAGAGCTTTCTCTAACAAACATCCTGCGTGCTAAGCTCTAGTGATGAGAGTCTGAATCATATCACATGCTAAGACATCAAAGCCACCAGAGGTGGTAGCTGAGGCTGAGGTGAACCCTGAAGAGGTGATGGAGAAGGAGGAGGAGGAGGAGGAGGAGTATTAGTTGCATCCTTGAGATCAACTGCACTGGTGGGGGCTGTGGCTCATCCAGCTAATCCCCGCCTCTGAGTTCTCCCTTAGGAGGAGAGGCCCACTGGAGCCATGGAGGAGCTGGTTCCTGAGAGCACATGGAGACGGGGGTCCAAGCAGAGCAAGAGGTGGACTCTGGTAGGCACAGAAATGTGCCATGACGACCCCTCCTCAAAGAAGGGCTTGCTGCCCGATTGTGAGGAGCGTGGTCAGCAGACGGCTTCCAGCTGTCAACTCCTTCAGAGTTGGCCTCACCTAAGAGCCTGCTTTTTCCAGAGCAGCCTGCATCTGGGCTAAAGAAATGAGGGCATATAAAAGGATGGCTATTTTGTCCTAAGAGCCTCCTGCCAGGTTGACACAATGTTTGCATCCCTGCAAAATTCATATGTTGAAACTTAATCCCCAATGTGATAAGTGTTTGGAGGTAGAACCTTCGGGATGTGATTAGTGCCCTTACAGAAGAGATCCCAGAGAACTCCCTTCTCCCTTCTGCTATGTGGGGTTACAGCAAGAAAATAGCTGTCTATGAACCAGGGCTCTCCCCAGACATGGGATCTGCCAACACCTTGATCTTGCACTTCCCAGCCTCCAGAATTGTGAGGGATACATTTCTTTCATTTATAAGCCACGAAGTCTATGTAATTTGTTATAGCAGACCAGATGGACTAAAACATAGGTTGACCAAGGCACTGTTAGGCTGTATTGCAAACTCACTTCTGCCTTTTCACAGCTTTAAATATCTTCCCCACTCCATGCCCCCCACCCGGCCCTGCCCAAAACTCCTCTCAGTGTTTGTTTCCAGATATTTTTAGCTGATATTAACTATCTCACTTTCTTTTTTTTATTAATTTTTGTTCATTTTACTTACTTTGGAGAGAGAGAGAGAGAGAGAGAGAGAGAGAGGGAAAGTGCAAGTGGGGGAGAGGGGAAGAGGGAGAGAGAGAGAGAGAGAGAGAGAGAGAGAGAGAGAGAGAATCTTAAGCAGGCTCCATGCTTAGTGTGGAGCCTGACACAGGGCTCAAAACCATGACCCTGGAATAACAACCTGAGCCGAAACCAAGAGTCCGATGCTCAACCAACCGAGCCACTCCAGCGCCCCTCTCTCATTTTCTACCAAACTGTAGGTCCTCATTAAATGTTTGTTGAATAGGGGCGCCTGGGTGGCTCAGTCAGTTAAGCGTCTGACTTTGGCTCAGGTCATGATCTCGTGGTTCATGGGTTCGGGCCCCGCGTCGGGCTCTGTGCTGATGGCTCAGAGCCTAGAACCTGCTTCGGATTCTGTGTCTCCTTCTCTCTCTGCTCCTCTCCCACCTGTGCTTTCTCTCTCTATAAATAAATAAATAAATATTTTTAAAAATGTTTGTTGAATAAGTCAAATTTAATAATATTTAATAACTACCATGTAAAAGACATCATTATGCTGGTTATACAGACAAAAAAACAAAAAAGAAAGAAAGAAATTCTGTCTTCATTGGGACTAATTGTCCAATGCCCTCAGAGCCTGTACAATGGCTCATATACAAGGTGACCATGGCAGCAGGGATGGAGATCATGTACGGGCCCAATAACACCATGGAACCCCCAAGGATCTCTAGCAATGCCATTGCCAAATATCCAATGGCTACCAGTAGAGATCAATATGGCATCAATCTTCATGGGAAATCAGCCATAGCCACCAGCTGACAGGTCCAAGATATCAATCTGATCCCTCCACTTTGGACAAGTTAGAAATTCATCCTTTTAAGCTATTATGTGCTTCAGATATGAGTTTGCCTCTCTTTCCAAGTGCCTCTGCTAGTATCACCATCTGGTGGCCTGCAGATGGAAAGTAATGGCAATAATATCCTATGCAACCTTGGGTATCAAGGGACCCATTTTACAGCAAAGGAAGTATGATAATGGGCATGTGACCATGGGCTTTACTGCCCTTACCAAGTGCCTTATCACCCAGCAATGGCTGGTCTGATAGAATGATGGAATGACCTACTGTATTAACTATGTGTTTCTGATGTTTTGACATCTGGGGCCTTGCTTACCCTGGAAAGACTGCCCTTCCTAGGGCTAGCCAATTCTTGAAGACAGTATATGACTTTCTTGTGAGCAGGCCGTTCATAAACCAACCAATCCAGAGCCCATGTGCCTCTCTTTTAGGCTCTTATACTCTGGGCCACTATTTACCTGCCCTATTTCAGGGCTAGGTAATGTATACCTAGAGACAGCCCCTACACCCCAGAGCCTATTGAAATTATTCAAATTAGCCAACCCTAAACCTACTTACCCTGCCTCACATGTTCCTTCTTGTGGAAACCACAATGAAGGCTCTTGTCCACATTCCCGCCAACCGCTGCCCCAGCTCTCCGTGTCTCCTGACCGACCTATTGTTCCCTGTGTGGCTCTGCTTGGCATGGAGCGTCCCCTCCTCTAGGGCACTGTGAGTAACAAACTATTTTCAATGGCAATCATCTCCTGATCTCTTGGCCTCCCTATACCTGAATAATAATAAAGTCTACATTTTAAAACACCTGTTGAAGGCCCAGTTACTATACCTCAAAGGACTGGGTGCTATCTTGAAGGATGTGGTTTACACTTTGAACCAATAAGCAATATATCAGGGTGAGCTACTATGTCTGTGTAGCTAGTATATGAGGGCTGGGGATCAAGGAGCAGCCTTTCTCACAATTACATCCAATTCTTGCAGATTCTGTGCTTCTCATTCCCTATGAACTTGTGCTCTGTAGGGTAAGAGTTTCTAATTTCATTTTTTGTAAATTTGTAAATGTTTATTTATTTTTGAGAGAGAGAGACACACACACAGAGTATGAATGGGGGAAGGGCAGAGAGAGAGGGAGACACAGAACCTGAAGCAGACTCCAGGCTGAGGTGTCAGCACAGAGCCTGATACAGGGCTCAAACCCACGAACCACGAGATCATGACCTGAGCAGAAGTTGGTCACTCAACCAACTGAGCCACCCAAGTGCCCCAAGAGTTTCTAATTTCTTGAGGAGCACTTAGGCCAGGGGACACAGTATGGATTCCATTGAATTGCCCATTGTGACTCTACATAGTCATTTTGGGTTCTTCATGTCATTGAACCAATAGGCAGAGAAGGGAGTTGCCCCATTGCCTAGGTTAATCAGTTCTGATTGCCATGGGGAATCAGGGTTGCTGCTGCTTAATGGGTGCAGGATAGAGCCTGTCTGGAACCAAGAGGATTCACTAGTGCATCATTTGATACTTCCATGCTTGGGATGACAGTTCACGGACAGTTACAGTAATAGCAACCTGTCAAAGGCACCTAAGCATTCACACCTCTTGGGGTTGAATGGGCAACCCACCAGGCAAGTCACCTAGGCCAACCAAAATACTAGCTGAAGATGAACATAATCTTGATGGGTAGTGAAGGAGGGAGATGATAAATGAAGGATGGCCTTAGGACGAACTATAGCAGTGGAGACTGTGTATTAGTTTCTTATTGCTGCTGACAAATCATCACCAACTTTGTGGCTTGGAACAACACAAATTAATTTTCTTACGGTTCTTTGAGTCAGAAGTCCAACATGGATGGGTCTCACTGTGTGAAAATCAAGGTGTCATCTTTGGAAAACACAATTTGCCTTATGTGTATTCTCTCATTTGGGCAAACCATGGGCGCTCCTCTTATCCATTAGTTTCATCTCTCTCTCGTACCAAGTTCTCCTGAGAATAAGAAAAATGCTACTGGCTGAAACTGGGTCCCTCTTTCCTGGGAACCTCCCCTCTTACACAAGACATTGCAGGACTCTGCTTCAGTGGCCATCGCTAGAGGTCACATGACCCACACTGGGCTCTCTCCCAGGAATCTGGATTTGGAAATAGAAAGGAATTTATTCAGAAGAGACCTGGAATAAAGTGATGTTAATGTCAGTGTTCTGGAAAGAAAAGGTCATGAGCTGCTACTAAATTCACAAAACTCACCCTGGTTTCTTCCTTTTCTAAATTTTAGTTATTTCTGTTTTCCTTTCATGCCACAAAATACCTCCAGCATCCCTTCGTTAACTTCCTCCTCTGCCTCTCCTTTTCTTTTTGTTTGGTTTCTGCTAGCCATAGGACATTTCTATTACTCGGGATCAAAATTTACAAACAAAACATTGCATACAGCCAAATTTCACCTTGAAAAAGGTATAAAAAACAACTACTCTTTGGGGAATATTTGTCATTTCTGCCGAGGCATCTATAAAAGCCATCACTTTTGTCAGCAACAGGATTGAATGTGCCACCATGGTTTATATTTTATTGCTGTTGTTGTTTTCTAAAAAAACTACCCAGGCTTGTGTTATAAATAAATAAGAGAGGTATAGATTTATGGCAATAGCTATCACTCCAACATTAGATAAAATTTGAACACATTTCCACTATTGGACTGGCCAAGAAAAAATCAGCAGGTGGAAATTTTATTTACTCTCCTCTCTATTCTAATGAAAGAGGAAAATAAAAAAGACGATGGGCAGCAAGAAATACAAGAGAGAAAGAGAGAGAGAGAGAGGTCCAGGTAGTCTACAAACTGAGTAATTATATTGGCATAGAGAAGCATCAAAAGTGAGAAAATGCTGAAGAGGTATTTCCAGGTCAAGTGTCCTGATATTCAGGGGACAGTTATCATGGAATGATATCAGACTTAGCTCAGGGGTTTAGAAGATAAACTAATAAGAGAGGTTTTGATAAGGAAGACTTAGAAAAACACTTCTTGATACCCGAGAGGTACATTTCAGTGCAATGAGCAAACAAGAGTAGTTGTGGATCTTTATCTCTGGAGAGTTGAAAGAAACCAGCAAGTTGCATTCATCTGGGATGGAGTAGGTGAGCTCATCAGATCCTTCTGAGCCCTATGAATTATCCTTGGGGTTTCTTTTTTTTTAAATGTTTATTTATTTTTGAGAGAAAGAGCAAGCAGGGAAGGGGCAAAGAGAGAGGGAGACAGAGGATCCGAAGTGGGTTCTGTGTTGACAGCAGAGAACCTGATGCAGGGCTCAAACTCATGAAAGGTGAGATCATGACCTGAGCTGAGGTCAGACACTTAACTGACTGAGCCACCCAGGTGCCCCTTATATCCTTGGGGTTTCTTTCTTTTTTTATTTTAATGTTTATTTATTTTTGAGAGAGAGGGAGAGAGAGAGAATGAGTGGGGGAGGGGCAGAGAGAGAGGGAGACACAGAATCCAAAGCAGGCTCCAGGCTCCGAGCTAATAGCACGCCTGATGCGGGGCTCGAACCCACGAACTGTGAGTTCATGACCTGAGCTGAAGTCGGACGCTCAACCAACTGAGCCACCCAGGCGCCCCATACACCTAATCATTTAAACTATTCTTTTAGTATGTGTTTCCACCAGCACATGCCTGCTCTGTGAAAGCTCATTCCTCGCCTGTGCCTCTCCAACTCCCTGGAGGAGAGGTTTGCTGGGAATCATTGTAAGTCAGTTCTTGAAGCACAGACCGCAAACTTCTGGATGCCTCACGCCCTTCAGAATAACTATGAAAGAATCACGACATGCTCAGAAGTGTGGCGAACCTAACAATCTGTCACCCAAAACGTGCTAATCATGTGAAACAGTAGCAATCAGATTCATGGCTACCTCTTGTGAAATAGAAACGTGACACTTCAGCGGCTGCCAGGTGGTGCTTAAATAAACTGGGACACTTCACCTTGAAAGCTTTGTGTGAGTGCTGGGAAGCCAGGTCCTGTAAAAACAGAAATAAATGTTTGAAAAAGCCACAGCCTCTGCACAGGAATAAGTAGTCTGGTCCTGTGTTGTACAATGTCATAGTCTGGTGCTGTTGAGCACTTAGATTTGAGGCTGGGGTGATGGAGAACTCAAGTTGTAATTTTACTTGAATTTTTAATCATGGCGAAACTCATATAGCATAAAATTAACCATTTTATTTATTTATTTATTTATTTATTTATTTATTTATTTAAGATTATGTGTGTGTGTGTGTGTGTGTGTGTGTGTGTATCTTTTATTTGAGACAGAGAGAGAGAGAGTGAATGTGAGTGGGGATGGGGCAGGGAGAGAGAGAGAGAATCCTAAGCAGGCTGGGAGCCTGACACAGGGCTCGATCCCACAATCCTGCGATCGTGACCTGAGCTGAAATCAAGAGCCGGACACTCATCCAACTGAGCTTTGTTCCATCCCTATGGAATTACCTATTCTGGACATTTCGTATAAATAGAATCATACATTATGTGACCTTATGTGTCGGGCTTCTTTTACTTAGCGTAATGTAATTAATTCCCATTTTAAATTTAAAGACTGATACTCAGTTCATTTATTGCAAAATTTTAAAGTATGTTTGGAATTGCTTGGGTACATGAATCTACTTTTTCCACTGTAAATTTTTGAAATTTAAATGCAGGGCAATTATTTCCAATTCAGATTTATCATCCCAATCGAGATGTGCCGTAAGTGTAAAATTATACGTACACCAGATTTCAAACACTTGGTATAAGAAAAAATGTAAAATATTTCTTTTAAATATATTGATTGCATGTTGAAACAATATTTTGGATATATTGGGCTTAATGAAGTGTATTACTAAAATTGATTTCAACTGTTTTCGTTTTCCTTTTTACATTGTAGCTACTAGACATTTTTAAGTTATGCATGTGGCTCACATTATAATTCTATTGGATGGTGCTGGTCTGATCAAAGATCTAACTCAAGCTAGACACTAATTCAAAACAATTATTTTGAGCACCTGCTATGAACTCATGTAGTTTTTTGCTGCCATGTGAAAAAGACTGGTTAGGAATAATTTGCTTGCCAATTTTGCTGACCTTTCCTTTGACTCTAGCCTGGGCCATAAATCGTTTATGAATTAAGTTGCAGGAGTTTGATGAAGCTTTCCCCCTTTTTTGCTAGCTACTGATGCTCAAAGAGAGACAGAATTAGTAGGAAAGGTCTTATAAGACAACCATTAAAGTGTTTTCAATAAGGGAAAATAAGGGATATGAACTGGCTTCCCTGCTTTTTAACCCATACTTTAATGATATACTATTGGTTTTGGATAAATCAAAAATATATGCCTTTCGGCTCTTGAGAACAGAATGATAAGGACTTTCTCACACACATTCATTCACCAACAGTATATTGGCTGGATATTGTCTGCTATGCACTATGGTAGATACTGGGAATTTCAGTGTAAAGAAAAATGCCCTCATGGAACTTATATTCCAGGAAATGGAAACAGAAAACAAATGAATGAGATAATCATAGATTCTGATAAGTTCTGTGAAAAAAAATATTGATTTGATAAAAAGTAATTGTATCAAATGATGGGAAGTTGAGGGGGAGTCCTCTATTTTACCTAAGGGAGCTGGGCAATCTCTCTGAGAAGATGACAGTTGAGGAAAAAGGTGTTAGCCATACAGAAGAGCCATGGGAAGAACACTTCAGGCAGAAGGTACAACAGAGGAAAAGACTTTGAGATGGGGAGGAGTTTGATGCATTTGAGGAACAAGAAAGGAAAGCCTGGATGAGATGAGCAGAAGGGAAAGGGAGAACAGAAGGGGTTGGCAAACAGGGGCCAGTAGGCCATATTAAGAAATCTAAATTTTATTTTAAGGGTAATGGGGAGCCATTGATGGTTTTAGAGCACAAGAGTAACTAGATGCATTTTTCATACAGATGATCCAGTAGTAGATTCAGTGAATAGCTCTGTTCTTTAATGCCAGAGCAAACCTAAGAACAGATGATTTTGGTAGATGTCCTCTAATATTCAACAGTACTTTAGTTAATCTCATACACCAAGAAACCTTGTACATTTTACATGGATCCTGTTTGCACAAGGGACCTAGGGACCTCCCAGGAGATAACTCATCAAAAAGAAAGAAAAATTCAGTCAGACAAGTTTGACTCAAAACATGGTTTAAAAATTTTAAAAAGTAGGGGCGGGGGCGGGGTGCTGGCTTAGTCGGTAGAGCATATGTCTCTTGAGCTCAGGGTCATGAGTTTGAGCCCCACGTTGGGCGTGGAGCCTATTTAAAATATAAATAAATAAATAAAAACAAAAAAACCCAAGGTTTATATTTGGTTGGAGTCTGGATTGGAGCTCGGTGCCCCTGGGAGCCCTGGGAAACTGTGGAGAACATGCCTCATGTGATCTCAGTGTAGGGAGAAAAAGCTGGAATATCCATCCACCAGCTCCTCTCCACCACTGCATGGGGCTGTTTCTAGGAACACGAACTCTCTGTGATCTCTGGGCTATCCCAGAAGCCAGAGCAAAGCCCTTATTCAGAGAGCCACAGGTGTAGGTAGCAATGAGCATGCTTTGATGTGTAGAGATGAGTGTTGAGGGGCTCTGGGTGGGGCCCCCACAGCATCGACTATACTAGTGGCTGTGAGCATGGACGAATTTATCACATTGATCTTTGTGTTACTCTCATTTCTGGCCCCATTCCTCTCTCCTCTTATCATTATGCGATCTGGCTATGTTTTATGCATCCTCGTAAGCTGCCTTAAATCTTTTCCTGAACACAGCAGAATTTATTTATTATACATACATACATACATACATACATGCATACATACTACGGAGGTCTAACATTTTCTCCTTTATTTATTGACCCTTTGCCCCCTTCTTTGAACTTCTTGGAACAGAGCCTTCTTCACTTGTGCTCAGCATTGAAAGCATTTGATTATTGTTCTGTAGAATGGCACACAGGACAAAGATACACAGACTGTTTATAAACCAGCTCTGTGACCAGATGCAGATACAGAGGCATAGGACTCTATGGCCCCTTCTTTCTTGAATCCAGTGATTAGAACAGTGCCTGCCACACAGTAGGTGCCCACTAAACATTTGTGAAATGAGCAAATGAGATTTATAGGACCTGTATACAGTGAAGCTTCCTAAGCACCACCAGTTAGAAATCTACCAACATACTGGGATTGTGTGTTTCATAAGGTCAAGGTTGCCCTTGAAATTACAACCATGTGGATGCACTTATTTTCATGAGCACAAGCTTGAAAGTAGGGGCTAAAGATAGATCTAGAGATGGTGTTTTAAAATGTATACCCAGCAGGTTATGTGCATCTAAAAACACCCAATGGTAATTCAAACACACCCTGTTTATAAACCTAATCTTTGCTTGTAGGTGTCCTGGCAAGCTGTTCTCAGTAACACCCCTATTGAGAAAAGAATTGCCAGCAGTATTGGAAACTGGGCTCCCCAGGAATCTTAGATGCTAGAAATTGAGTGACTGCTTTACATCCCATGAATCAGAAAGAAATTGTTTTAAGTGGTGGGCCACAGGCCTGTGGGTATCTGGAGTTTTGTGCTGTAATATTTTTCCTTTAAGAGGCAAGCACAGTAGTTTTGTTTAATAAAACACTAAGTAGAAACTAAAAAGTCTAGCCTTTGAAAGAGAAATTCTTGCCGTTCAATTACCCATAAGTAGGTTATTCTAAGAAGCTTCCTTTTCACGTAGATCTTAGCAAAGGAGGAGGGAGAGATGGTTTGGCACTTCTGTTATTTATGGGTTTTTTAATTAAGACATAATTTACATAATACAAGATTCATCCCTTGAAAGTGAATAATCCATGGTTTTTAGTATAATCACTAGGTTATGTAACCATCACCACTGTCCAATTCCAGAATAGTTCCATCTTTCCAAAAAGAAATCCTGTACCCATTAGCACTCACTTCCTATCCTTCCCTCTTCCCGGCCTCAAAGCATTTGCCTATTCTGGGTATTTCATATAAATGGAGCCATACCTTATGTGACCTTTCACGTCTGGCTTCTTTCACTTCCTATGATGATTTTAAGGTTCATCCGTGTTGTAACATGTATCAGTACTTCCTTTTTTTATGGCTGGCAAATATTCGATTGGAAAATGGATATACCACATTAGGTCACCCACTCATCCCTCAATATCGCTTCTCAGCCTTTTGACTAAGGTCAAGTGTAGCATCCCTCAACAGACGCTTGGGTTGTTTCCACTTTTCGGCTATTACGAGTAATCTTGCAATGAACATTGGCATACAAGTGTCTGTTCAATCCCTGCTTTCAATTCCTCTGGGTATATACCTAGGAGTGGGATTGCTGGTCATGTGGTAACTTTATGTCTAACTCTTTGAGGAACTGTCTGTTTTCCAAAGTGGCTATACCACGTTACATTCCCACCAGGGGTTGGGTTTCTCCATATCCTTGCTAACATTCGTTATTGTGTGTGCTTGCTTATTAATTTTTTATAAGTTTATTTATTTATTTTGAGAGAAGGTGAGTGGGGGAGGAGGAGAGAGAGAGGGAGACAGAATCTCAAGCAGGCTCCGTGCTGTCAACACAGAGCCTAATGCAGGGCTCAAAGCCACAAACCGTGAGATCATGACCTGAGCTGAAATCAAGAGGCAGATGCTTAATCGACTGAGCCACCCAGGTGCCCTGTGTGTGCCTGTTTAAATTATAGCCCTTCTAATGGGTGTGAAGTGGTGTCTTATGGGTTACTTCTGTTACTTTTTGGAAAAAGCTTTAATTTTCCTGTCTTGCCTGAACCCAAGTACCCCTGTTCTGGAGCATTCCATGGACTGTTCTGTTTTCCATCTTCCCTCTTTCACATACTTTTAAATTTTGTTTTGGTTTGTCTTTGGCACAGTTTTACATTTATAGCACATTGAGCTGATAACACAGAGTTAGCATATATACTCCTCTCCGCTCAGTTTGCCCTCTTAGAAAGGTCATACGTTAGTGTGACATATTTGATACGATATTGATACATTATTAACTGAATCCCTTGTTTGCATCAGAGTTCATTCCTGGTGCCATGTGATTGTATGGGTTTTGACAAATATGTAATGTCCTATTTCCACCATTATAGAACCATACACAATAGTTTTGTTGTCCTAAAGGTTGTCCATGCTTAGGGAGACAAACCATAAGAGACTCTTAAATATAGAGAACAAACTGAGGGTTGCTGGAGGGGTGTTGAGTGGGGGCAGATGGGCTAAATGGGTGATGGGCATTAAGGAGGACACTTGTTGGGATGAGTGCTGGGTGTTATATGTAAGTGATGAATCACTAAATTCTATTCCTGAAATCATTATTACACTATAACTTGGATTAAAAAAAAAAAAAGACTGTCTATGCTTCACTTATTTTTCTTTTCCTTCTATCCCCAAACCACTGGCAACCTCTGTTCTCTTACTATCTCTTTTAACTGTAATACCTTTCACTTGTTTTTATAGTGTTGTCTTTTCCAGAGTGTCATGGACTTAGTTTCACCCTGTGTTGAGCCCTTTTCAGATTGGCTTCTTTTGCTCGTTTGTTCACCTTTTGAAGGACAACTTGGTTGCTTTCAGCTTTTGGCAATTGTGAACAAAGGTGCTAGACGTTCAGTGATTGAGTGACGACACGGAGAGGCCAATGCCTTTGAAAGATTTTTTTATTATTTACATTCCCAAAAGAAAGGAGCATGCTATACCACGCAGAGCCACAGAAGAAGCATCAGGTTTGGGTCAGAAGGCAGAAGAGGGAAGGAGGAGAAAGCCTGAGCCAGAGCCGTTACTGGTTCTACAGGAAAGGTGAGGCAGGATAAACAGGATTGGCTAGTTGGAATAATAATTCCAGCAGGCTCTGGGGCATAGGAGGTGTCCCCAGTTGTGTGGTGCCTGGTTCTGGGTTGATTCGGGGAAGGGGACATATCAGCTGGGTGCACGAAAGTTAGATAAGCAGGCGGTCATGGCCCTGAATCCTGTAGTCTGCATGTGATTGGGCATGCTCCAGGCAAGCTGTCCACCAGTCCTAGGGATTAGCTAGCCCTGGTAGTGGCCGTCTCTCCCCAAGTCCCCCGAAATGTGAAAACATCGTAAGATACAGAAAAAGAGAAAAATCTGATCAAAACACTGAGTTTCCCTAAAGGATGGTTTAAGGATAGCTTCGCTGCAAGTGGACGCTTACGAGGAGGGTACAGGCTGCTCTGGGAAGGGCATAACCTTGAGCCAGGCAGCCCTCAGCCCCTGAGGCAGACCCTGAAGGAGATGACGGCCGGGGCCATCTGCTGACTACCCTCCCTGCAGCTGGACAGCAAGTCCTTCCTTGAAGGGGGACATGGGTGGCATGTCTCTGTGAAGACCACGGGAAGAGTGTTCCGGTAGCCACAGCAGTATCTGGCTTGACAACACGCTCTTATTGGCTGCATTTCTTCTCTTGTTTCACTTTCCCACTCTCCTATATGGATACTTCCTTCAACCTCCCAAATAAACTACATACTTGCACCTAAGTCCTTGTCTCTGTGTCTGCTTCCGGGGGAATGACACCAAGACATATCCAACTCTTCTTTAGAGGGATGATCCTAGCTAGGGGCAGGTCTGACGGTTTCCGGTTATATAAGTTTACTTTTCTTGAGTTACATGTATTTAAGGGGATCAGATTCTGGTTTGCTCAGCACAGTTCCTGTTTCATCTGCTTCCCTGATGTTCCATTCTATTGATGCCCTTTTCCTCTTAAAAGTACTTGGTTGGGATGACATATTTGATGATCATCCTACCACAGTTCGAAAGCGGGTGATCCTCAATAGGAAACATGGATGGGGAAAGCGGTTCGCTTAGATCTTGAACGCCATCAATTCATTGCTTATTTAGGGTGAATCATCAAATTTTGTTGCTGGAAGCAACTTCCGGTCTGGATAATCCATTGACTCTTAACGTTTTTTCTATTACGATGCACACAGTCGGGCATTCACGTGCCTGACATCCCCATGGGAATTCCCAATATGCCAGCTGTAACTATGCTCCTTTTGATCGCGCTCGGGAGAACATATTGAACGCTGGCGAGAATTAGGTTGTTATAGAGATAATGTATTATTTAAAAAAAGATGAATCATTCTCAAGCTTCGGTACTTTAACCATTAGCATCAAATCACTCATGACACATTTCATGACTGATTGAATTTGAGAACTGCTGATCTCGTTCCAAATCCCTGCATTACATAAAAGAGTCATTTAGCCACATGGTGTCCCCATTTTCTCACCTGGAAACAGGGATGGTAGAGTCTCCTTCTCTGTCTGGTTGAATTATGGTGGAAGGTGAATGAGGTAATGAATGTGAGAGCATAAAACCTTTGAACAAATGGGAGTCATCGTGGAGGCTATCTATATATGGAAAAAGGGAGGCGTACGGACTGCAAATTTTTAAGAGCCGTGACAAGATTTACAAAATAGGTCTATAGGTGAATCTGTACCCCTTCACTCACACACACACCACAGTTTGCACAGAGATTCTTTCCACAGGACATTTCCAAGTCAGTGTTTTTGTCCGTGCTCCCAGTGATTATGTGACTTCTCTTTACATCTTTGCTAGCGTGTGTTAGTCAAAACCTAGTGGTTGCAGGAGACAAAAATCCAACATGAATTCGCTTAAGTAAATTAGTTTACATAACAGAACTATGGGAACATCCTGGTTGGAGGTGGCTACAGGGATGGCCAGAACTTGAGACTTGACTAGCACAAGGATTCTCCATGCCTCTCACCCATGCTGCTCTCCGTATATGGGCTTCATTTTCTCGCAGTGGCTTCTTTACCAGGTGAGAGCGGTACATGGTTACTGGATGCTGGGCTCTCATCTTCACAGCCTTGTGACCGGAGAGGTAAGACACCCTCTTCTCCCGCCATGCTCCCTGGAAGAACCCTAGGGAAGTATTCTGATTGGCTCACCCTTGGACCGACCACTGCAGTCCAAGGAATAATGTGTAGACTAAGTCAGTTAAGCCAGACACCCACACCCCAGATCAATTATCCAGGGGGCTTCAGGGATTGTGGGGGAGCTGGCAGCCACTGGATCTGTGTCTATCACCCAGGGAAAATAAAGTCTTATACATTGTCAAATGTTTATTCCTCATGAATCTATTACATTGTCAGGGCTATAAATAGTAAATCCTTTCCTTCCAAATGCAAATATTTTGAATATTTTAATGATTGCTTTCCAAAGCCTACTTCCAAAATCGCTCCTCAAAGGGTTTGTGCTAACGTACCCTGCTAACTGTAAACTGTCATTGATCTATACTGGTGGTTCTCGATCAAGGGTGATTTTGCCCTCCCGGGGGATAATGGCAATATCTGGGGACATTATTCTTGATTGTCCAACTGGGGCGATGCTACTGGCCTGGCTTCTAGTGGGTAGGAGGACAGGATGCTCCTAGGCATTCTGTGATGCACAGACAGCAGCAGCTCCCCATAACAAAACAATTGTCTTGCCCAAATCTCAATAGTGTCGAGGTTGAGAATCCCTGATCTCTAGAAACAGATATGGTCTTTATTTTCGGATATAAAGTAGTCTCGATAAGAAGACTGCCTCGGCAAAAAAACTTCGGCAGCACACTCTATGTCTGGTCTTGGTGTATATGGAGATACACTTGAGGTCCTATTTTCCAGTTTGGGAGGAGGGCGCTGACACGGCAGGTAAAAGTTTTCAAGGTGCCCAGCTAAACTGCTTAGAAAACCCAATCTTCCAGGCTCTGCTGGACTCTTTGCTTTAAGGGTGGTGTTTAAAGCATTTTAGTAAAAGAGGGATAGTGCAGATTACAACTGGATGTAAGAATTACTAATGTTTATTTCTATTCTGCCCCTTGGAAAATGATAGTCATATACTATCATTATGGGAATTTAATGAATGACAAAATAGAATGTAACAAAATTCCACTAACAGGTCTGGTTTTAGCAAATTACACAACAGAAAATAATGTCACTTTCAGCTTCCTTGTTTTGCATCTTTCTCCACATTTCTCACTGCCTCACTCCACCCATCAACCCCAACTAATCTTACCAACTGCTTCTTATTTCTAGAAGTAATATAATGAGACAATAAAGGGCAGAATCAGCTTTCTTTGATTCAAATCCTGACTCTACTAATTTCCATTGCTGTGATTTTGGGCAAATGACTTAATTAACTTTAATTTTCTCATCTGTAAAATGGACATGATGATAATACCTCCTCGTCAAGTTGCTGTGAGGGTTAAATAGCTAACATACATAAAGAATTTAGGGGTGTCTGGGTGGCTCAGTCGGTTGGCCATCCGATTCTTGACTTTGGCTCAGGTCATAATCTCACGGTTTGTGGGATCGAGTCCTGCATCAGGCTCTGTGCTGGCAGCGTAGAGCCTGCTTGGGATTCTGTCTCCTCTCTCGACCCCTCCCTGGCTTGCTGTTTGTATCTTTCTCAAAAAAAAAAAAAAAAAAAAAAAAAAAAACTAAAAAAAGTTATTTATTTTAAAATGAAATGTAATGACACATAACGTTGTGTTAATTTTAGGTATACAACATAATGGTTTGCTGTATTTATATACTGCAAAATGATTACCATACATTTAGTTAACATCTTCACATAATTGCAATTTTTTTTCTTGTGATAAGAACTTTTAAGATCTATTTTCTTAGCAATGTTCAAATATACACTAGATATTGTTAGCCATAGTCACCATGCTGTATATTACATCCCCAGTACTTATTATCTTAGTTGATTCTTATTTGTTTCTCACTGATCTGAAATATTAGCCTTTGGGGATATTAATTGAAACCAACAAATTTAGAGCTGGAAAAAAATTAGAGATGCCATTTATTCCTCCTCTCTACTTGTGGTCTGTTTTCCTTTTCTTTGTCACTTTTCAGACAAAACTTTTTCTCCTTCACTGCTGGAGAACTTAGTAAGCAGAGAGAGAGGGAGACACAGAATCCAAAGCAGGTTCCAGGCTCTGAGCTGTCAGCACAGAACCCCATGCGGGACTCGAACTTACAAACCGCCAGATCATAACCTGAGCCGAAGCTGGATGCTCAACCGACTGAGCCACCCAGGCGCCCCAATTTTTTTTTGTTTTCTACCCTGGGTAAAACCAAAGAAGTAATACCTGTTTTGTTGTAGTCAGTGAGCTGGCAGTCAGAGAACCTGAGTTCTAGCCTCATCTAAGCCCTGCTTTTGACCAGCTGCACTGCCCTATGCAAGCTGGGTCTCAATTTACTCATCTGCAAAATGGGAATAATTTTACCTACTCAAGGCTATGAAGGTGTTGAAATATTGTATGTGAACATGCTTCATCATTGATAAAGGAACATAACAACATAAGGAATTATTTCTAGATTGCCTGGCACAGAGCCTTGAACACCATAACTACCCACATAACTGTTGGGTAGATTTTTTTTTTCCTGTGGGAACTGCTCCAATAATAGCCACCAGATGGCAGCAAAGAGCAAGCTTCCCCTCAGAGGCTCCCTCTGGTCAGCCCATGAGGGCTTCACAAGGGGGATAAAGTAACTGATGGTTCTCCCTGAACTCCGGCAGGCTGATTCCCCTTCACTCATTATCCCCTCCCAACTCTTCCTTTCTCCAAACCCACCCATATGTCCTACCATGAGAATGCTATGAAAGCAAGCAAGCAAGCAAACAAGCGAGCATTGAGGGACAAACTGGAAGTGACAGCAATCTTTGTGTTCAGAGCCTGGAGTTAAATATGACTTGGTAATGGGGATTCAAAGTAGGGGATTTATGAGATAAATTTCAGGCAAAATGGGTGAAAATTGATGAGGCAAAGGAAGTATTTAAGCAGATTACTTGTTCTCTAAGTTCCTATCCCAGGTGGGCCATCCATCAACCCATCATCCATTCAACAAACATTTACTCCTGGCTTGGGAATACGGATGTGGTCCCAATCTTCATGGAGAAAGGAGAGACAAATATTGGACAAGTAATCAATTACACGTGTGATATGACCCACCTAGAAAAACATGGGGATGTGTCATAGGGTGATTTAATTTGGGGACAGGTTGGGATGGGCCTCCCTTGGGAAAGCGATGCTTAAGCTGAGACCCAGGGATGAGTAAGAGTTGACTAGGCAAAGGAATGGGGGAGAGGAGGGAGTGCGTAAGGGCCCTCCACGCTGAGGCAACAGTGTACTGATGGCCCAGAGACCGTATAATTTTAGAGCACTCCATTTGAGAAAATGTGCAGTGACCAAAGGCTACCAGGATTCAAGGACACTTAATAGATTTCTTCAATTTTATTTATTTTGGTTATGATGACATCATCTATACATAACCATGTGTACTCAGGAGGCACATTTATTCAGTCTTTAGCTGGTGACAGTCTGCATTGATTTCACAGAGCCGTCATGATGATTCCATGACCCTCTATCCCTGGATCACACAGGACAGAGTCCCTGTCCTCAAAGGGCTGATAGTTTAGTTGGAACAATGGTTGCCTCCCCCCTCACATTCCTTGTCTTAACACTTCCAGGGTCATATGTATGAAACATTTCCACATTTTGGTCATGACTTTCTTGCTTCTGTTTCTATTCCTCTGATCTCTCCCTGTCACCTCTTCCCCCATACTCACTAGACTGGGAGGCCCTAACCAGAATCCATAGACACTCAAGCGGACTGTGGATAGCATTCAGGCATCCATGAACTTGAATGGGGGAAGAAATCACTTCTTTTATTTTCACTAAGTTCTCACTGACATCAGCACATTTCCTTCCATTACGAACATAAGCAAAATGCCCCAGGTGTGTTAGTGGTGCCTCTGACTTTGTCACCAGCAGAAGTCACATGGATCTTGTTATGTAGGGCATTAACGAGACACACATGCATGTTATTATGTCCCCAAACTAGCTTTTCAAAGTATTTTGATAAGTGTGTTTCAATATAACTGATTTCTTTGTAACCCTGTGTGCTTTATTTTAGCCATTTGTAAACATTCTGAGAATAGTCACTTACCCTCCCAGGACAACCAAAGTGATGCCAGGCACAAGAAAGGCAAGAAACCTCTGCAAAACCTAAGAGCTCCTTGGGCTTGGCCTCAGCTCTCCTCTCTCTGAATGGACTTGGGGCCACATTAGGACTTTTGTGAGCCTGAGGCAATTTTACCTCTATGGGCCCCTCCTCCATAAAGATACTAAAAATTATATTCTATGATTGCAGGGGTATAAAAATGAATATGACCCAGGATGAATTTGTTATTATAGAATTTATTTTTCTTCAGCTTAAAAGCAATTAAAATATTTTTGTGGTCCCCTAGGCACTGGGCATGCTATGCCTGATGGAGGAGTTGGCCCTGAGTGAATTCATTCATTTCCATTTCTTCAATTATTACCCATGTCCCAATGGCACCCAATGGGGGGGGGGTTCCAGTCCCACCATCTTTCTTGATGACTTGACCATCTAGTCTCTCACTGGACATCTACACTGCTGTTCCAGAGGCATCTCCAGTGTGTCGGAACCGAACACATTTCTCTTCTCTCCAAGTTTGGTTTTGCTCCTACATCCTGCACCACCATCCAGTCAGTCATGAATGGAGAAACTGTGGGGTTGTCAGTGACTCGTTCTTCTCCTTCCTTCATTCTCCAGTCAATCCCCAAATCCTGCTACCACTGCCTCCCACATTTGTCCCACGTCCAGCCTCCATCCTCTGTCCCCTGTTTCAGGCCAGAACCATTTGCTTGGGGCTCCCTGATGAGTATGCCTGGCTTTCTCCTCTCCAGAGTTATCTCACTGGAATCCCGATATGATCAGATCCCATCACTGCTCAATCTTTGGACCATTCCCTACTGTCTAAATTAACAGTGAGTCTCAAAAAATTATTTTTGAGAGAGAGAGAGAGAGACAGAGAGAGAGAGAGACAGACAGACAGACAGACAGAGCATGAGCAGGGGAGGGGCAGAGAGAGGGGGAGACACAGAATCCGAAGCAGGCTCCAGGCTCTGAGCTGTCAGCACAGAGCCCAACATGGGGCTCGAACCCACGAACTGTAAGATCATGACCTGAGCCAATGTCGTATGCTTAACTGACTGAGCCACCCAGGCACCTCTCTTTCAACCCTCTTCAAACCTTCTTCTTGTCCCATACCCTTCCTCTTGTCAGCTACCCCCTTCTCCTCACTACAGTGCACACCTCTGTACATTTGCTCACTGTCTAAAATACTTTCTTATCCCCACCTGCTGAGAACCTCCTCATCTTTTGGGGTCTAATTCAAAAGCTGTTTATTTTTCAAGTCCTTCCTCGACTCCTCCAGGTAGAAGTTAATCATTCCCTTCTCTTTGCCTCCATACCCCTCGGTAGAAACTTCCAGTAGCATGTTTCTATTGTAGAGAGGGGTGGGTGGGATGTTTAATATATTCAACAGCAGTAGGGCACGTTGACCAGGTCAATCAGAACTCAGAAGATTGAGATGCTCTTGTGTCGGGTGTGTGGGGAGAATCACTGCAGGAAGGACTGGGTAGTAGGGTTACTGGATGCCGAAGACTGGGTTCTTGAATCTCAATGTCATAGAAAGGAACACTGAACTCAAGAGAAAGAAAGCAGGCAGACTTTATTATTAGAGATAGCTCGTATATAAGGGAGCTGACAAGAGAAAAGAAGTTGCTCCCCAAAGGGTAGCCTGCATAGCCTATAAAGGCACTTTTGCAAAGGGTGGGGGTCTGGGAGTGGATAAGCATCCATTGGTCCCATGGTCATTATATTGTGGTCGTTACTTTTTGGTGGACACAAGACAGCCACAGGATGCCTTTTTCCAAGGTGGACATTCTTTCAGGGCTCAGGGAAATACTTGTGCAAGTAGGCTTTGAATTGTGACTTCTAATTTTGCCCAGACAACCACTACTCCCCAATGGCTGTTTTCTCTTATTTGTCCTCTCTCCCAGAAGGAGGTACTTGTCTCTAAGTGTACCTTTTAACGCTTGCCTTAAATCACTGGCTTCGCAGGAGTCAAATCCCTCTTGCTTTCCCTATTCTGCCTCAAGAGTAGCATGGGGGTGGAGGGCAGGAGGAACACCTTGAAGGGGGCAGCTATTTACTAACTGGGATGGAAGTGTTTCAACATTTTAACAATCAGTGTGGACATATTGGCTTCATGGCAGGAAACATGTGTACGTGTGCACGAGTGTGTGCCCTGCCAGGTTAAAGTGCATTTGACTGCTTATCCCAAACCTTTTTACAGTCCATACCTTCACCCAGGTCCCTCAATGCGTTTTGGAGAATCTACAAAACTAATGGGTTCAAATATCAACTGCTTTCCTTTTCTCTTTCTCTTTCTATTGCAAATATGACTGGGATGGTTTAAAAAAAAAAAAGACCTTAAAAATAACAGTGGAAGACAGCATCAGAATACCTGCAGATTCCAGGGTCCCTACATTAAGCCTGCCCAATTATAATCTCTGGGCAGGGACCGAGGTCCTGAATGCTTAATAAGCTTTCCCCAAGTGACTCTGCTGCATGTTAAAGTTTAGGAACTACTGGTTTAAGTCAGTGGCTTTCAGATCTGGTTGCACATTAGAATTACCTGGATAGGTTAAAAAAAAAAAAAAAGAGAGAGAGAGAGAGAGATTCCCAGGGGTACCTGGGTGGCTCAGTTGGTTAAAGCGTCCGGCTCAGGTCATGATCTCACCGTTTGCGGGTTCAAGCCCTGAATCAGACTCTGCACTGACAGTGTGGAGACTGCTTGGGATTCTGTCTCTCCCTCTCTCTCTGCCCCTCCCCTTCCAAAATAAATAAACATTAAAAAAAAAAATTCCCAGACCCCACCCTAGACCACTTGAGCCCAAATCCCTGTAGGTGGGACCCTGTATTTTTTAAATCACCCTCTAGGTGATTCTGGTTTGCAGGCAGGATTGAGAACTACTGGTTTAGGAAATTCTTAAACTGGTTAAACAATCCCTGAACAATGGAATTGAATGTTTTCTGCAGGTAGGAGGTGATTTTCTCTCTGGAACCTGATCTTATATGTTGCTTTTTTTATGTTGGGAAGGAGGAAAACTCATTCTTATTTTGACTGCTGTCAGTGGGAAACTGCTTAGCAAGCCAAGTGATGCAATTCTGTTCTGTGCTGGGTGCAATGATTATTAAAGTCTCGAAATCGTCTTGAGTGTAGGCAGAGCTGGAGTCAGCTGACTTGTCATTCTGGGGCTTTGTGTGAATTGGCGGGTCGAATGACCTTTCTGCAGTACCTGGTCCCATGGACTGCTCTGCACAGCTCCCTGGTGAAAAAATATACCTCTTTTCCTCCCCAGTTCATGGGGGGGGGGCGGGAATAAGGCACAGAAATGTAAGGGAGCTGGGCTGCTCAAGGCTGGATATCTTGCAGGTGTCAAAGTCAAGGCTAGAGTCTCTGAAGTCAGGTTATACTACGCTAAGTGGTGGGCTGATACTATTCTAGGACACTGGGCATTCAGAATAAGCACTTCGGAGGACAGAGGCCCTCACCTTTACTTGCCATCCTTGTTTTCTTTCAAAATGTTCGTTATACCATCTGAACTCATGGGCCAAATTCATCACTTAATTGTCTGTTGTCTACTTTGCTAACATAGACTCAATCTAATGGGACTACATTAAGTTCTCACTATCAGATGCAGGACCTGGACCTGAATTCTACAATCATTTCAAACATTTGTACGAGGCCATAGTGGGCTGGAGCCAGACCCCACCAGCCACCAAGAGCCAGCTGTATACATCTCTCCCCACCTCCCTGTTCATTGACATCACACTGATAACTTGAAGTTGTCCACAATGGGCCTATTTACACCACAGAAATTGGCAAACACAGCAAGTCAATTTTTTGTTTCTTGTTTTATTTTTTATTTAAAAACTTTTTTCTTTATGTTTATTTATTTTTGAGAGAGGAGACAGTATGAGCGGGGGAGGGGCAGAGAGAGAAGGAGACACAGAATCCCAAGCAGGCTCCAGGCTCTGAGCTGTCAGCAAGGAGCCTGATGCAAGGGTTTGAAACTATGGACCGTGAGACTGTGAGCTGAGCTGAAGTCCGACACTTAACCGACCGAGCCACCCAGGTGTCCCATTTTGTTTCTTGTTTTAAATTCACAGAGAGCAACAGGTCATGATCTCATGATTGTGAGATTGAGCCCTGTGTCAGACTCTGTGCTGTCTGCGCAGAGCCTGCTTGGCATTTTCTCCTTTCCTGTCTCTCTCTGCCCTTCCCATGGCATGCACGCACTCTCTCTCTCGCTCTCTCTCAAAAAGTAAAGCATTAAAAAAAAATCAACAAGCTCTTTATTAAAAACCAAAAATTTTACTCATTTCTCTTTCTAAGTTATATTTCTATTCTACTTTCCCTGAAGAGTTTTATTCCAATGTAAACAGTTTTGTGCTTAAAAGTCTACTATTGATTACCTAATAGGCTACCCTGCAAAAAAAATTATATACATTTAAGTATTAAATGGCTTTCTTACCATAAAAATTATTCTGGGGGTGCCTGGGTGGCTCAGTCAGTTAAGTGTCATCAGATCAGGTCATGATCCCACTGCTCGTGACTTGAGCCCTGCATCAGGTTCTCTGGTCTCAGCACAGAGCTCGCTTTGGATCCTTGGTTTGCCTCTCTCTCTGCACCTTCCCCACTCTCACTCTCTCTCAAATAAATAAAAACATTAAAAATAAACAAACAAACAAATAAAATTATTACATTGAACTCTCAGCTAAATTCAATTTTGTCCTCCATCAATTTTATTGAAAACAAAGAATTAGGGGCGCCTGGGTGGCTCAGTCAGTTAAGCGTCTGATTCTTGATTTTGGCTCAGGTCATGATCTTGTGGCTGTGATATTGAGCCCTGAGACAGACTCCATGCTGTGTGGGAAGCCTGCTTGGGATTCTCTCTCTCTCCTTCTCTCTCTCTGCCCCTCCCCCGCTTGTGCTCTCTCCCTCTCTCTCAAAATAAATAAATAAACTTGAAAAAACTAAAAAAAAAGAAAAATAGAACTACCATATGATTCAACTAATGGGTATTTATATGAAGAAAATGAAAACACTAACTTAAGAAGATATACATATCCCTATGTTCATTACAGTATTATTTACAAAAGCCAAGATATGGAAACAACCTAGATGTCTATCAACAAATGAATGGATAAAGAAAATGTGGTATGTGTGTGTGTGTGTGTGTGCACATGTGTATCATGTGGAATATTATTCAGCCATTAAAAAGGAAACCTTGCCATTTGCTACAATATGGATGGAACTTGAGGACATTGTGCTAAGTGAAATAAGTCAGACAGAGAAAGACAAATACCACGTGATCTCACTTATATGTGAAATCTAGAACTAAAACTAAAAAACAAGCTCATAGACACAGAGAACAGATTGCTGGCTGCCAGAGGCAAGGGGTGGAGTGGGCAAAACTGGTGAAGGGGGCGAGAAGGTACAAACCTCCAGTTATAAAATAAATAATGGGAATGTGATGTACAGCATGGAGACTGTAATTAATAATACTGTATTGCAGATTTATTTTATTTTATTTTTTAAGTTTATTTATCTTGAGAGAGAGAGCGCACATGTGAGCAGGGGAGAGGCAGAGAGAGAGAGAGAGAGAGAGAGAGAATCCCAAGCAGGTTCGTCGCTGTCAGCGTAGAGCCTGATGGGGGCTCAATCCCATGAACCGTGAAAATAGGACCTGAGCCCAGATCAAGAGTCAGATGCTTAAAAGACTGGGCCACCCAGGTACCACTGTATTGAGTATTTTAAAGTTGCTAAGAGGGTAGATCTTAAAAGTTCTCATCACAAGAAAAAATTCTGTAACTATATACAGTGACAGATATTAACCAGATATATTAGGTGATCATTTCGTAATATATATACAAATATCTAATCATTATCTCGTACCCCTGAAGCTGATATAATGTTGTATGTCAATTATACCTTTTAAAAATTTAAAAACTAAAATAAAAACAAACAAAAAGCACCAAAACATTTATTGTAGCATTATTTACATCAGTGATTTTCAACTTTGCTTGCATATCAAATTCACTTGGGGAGTTAAAAACAGGATCTTGGTGGTTCTCCACAAGGGATGGGGGTTGGGAAGGTAAGGGAGCATTTTGTACCCAGGGGACATTTGACAATGTCTGGACACACTTTTTGGTTGCAATAACTAGGAAGGACGATGTAGTGGCATCTCATGGGTAGAGGCCAGGGATGATGGTAAACATTCTACAAAGTACAGAAAATCTCCCTGCAACAAAATGTTACCTGGTGCAACATGTCAGTATTGGTGAGACTAAGAAACTACTCTGCACCACACATTACATGTGGGCACTGTTCGAAGCAATTTACAAGAGATATAGATAGATAGATACCTTGCATGCATGTCTATCAATCTGTGAAAGACACACAGAGCAATAGAGAAGGAGAATATATCATCACTGTGTATAATATCAAAGAAGTAAGAATTACAAAAGTATCAGAGTGGAGACTAGTTAAAAAAATCATTGCCTATTGGGGCACCTGGTTGGCTCAAATGGCTGAGCATCCGACTCTTGGTTTCAGCTCAGGTCATGATCTCATGGTTCGTGGGACTGAGCCCCCTGCTGTAAGCACATAGCCTGGCTGGAATTCTCTCTCTCCCTCCCTCTCTCTCTCTCTCTGCACTTCCCCTGCTCTCTCTCTCTTCCTCTCTCTCAAAATAACTAAAAATAAAACATTATTTAAATAAAATAAAAATATTTTTATTAAAATATTTAAATATTTTAAATAAATAAATAAATATTGCGTATTTATGTAACAGTTCACCATGCAGCCATAGAAATATATATAAAATATATTGTTACATTAAATAATAACTTGTTGAACAACAATACAGTGATTTTATTTGTGTGTATATAGAAACAATATTCTGGAAGGATACAGAAGAAACCCTCTGCAGCAGGAGTAGCATGAAGGTTTTTTGTTATTGTTGTTGTTGTTGTTGTTGTTGTTGTTGTTTTGCCTTTTCTACTCTTCTCTAAAATTGAATTTTTTTCCCATGGGCGTATATTTTTATATAACTTAAAATTATTTCAGTAGATCATAATATATAAACTTTTTTTGTGAAAGAAAAGTAAATAATAACATCCATGATATACATCTAAGGGAAAATTTTGACTCCAAGACAGTTTAGTACAGATTTTAAAACATTCATAGAAAACATTCTATGTTTTTAAAACATCCATAGAAAAAAATTGGAAAGTACATACATAAAAATATTCCACTGTTTGGAAGATTGGTGTTTTCTTTGTGCTTTTCTCTATCCTCCAAATTTTTTACAACGAGCTTGCAATTCTTCTGAAATTAGAATATTAACAAACAACCTACAAGAAATGTTATTTTTCTCTACACAAATCTATACACAATTGTTAGGACATCGTGTATGGCTCTCGTATAGTAATGTGCAAAAATAATTTGACTGTGAGTACGATATTTTGCTGGGCATCTGTAGCGAGGCTGTGATGTGGATCAGCTGGAAGGGTGACCCTGCAAGCCCTTTATTAAAAATGGCACTTCCTCAACACATGGCTCCAAGATGCACTTCACTTTTGGATCCATCCAGTTAATGTGAAAAATGTTTCTGCTGCAGAAATTCACTGTCACCTCAAGTTTATAGAGGAGATATTTTCACAGAGCCGAGTGCCAATATCTCAAAAGGGAAGCAGAGCCCTGAATCCTTCATTCGACATACATTTATAGGGTGCTGTCTTGTGCTTTGGGCATTGTTTAGGAATTTTTAGATCCAGGGGTAAAGGAAACATTCAAGGTGCTTGTTCTTAAGAAAATGGTATTATATAAATGATGAGAAAGATAAACTGGTAAACAGATGAACAAGATGGTTATAGAGAGGAAAAATGCCAGGATGATGGGAAAGAACACTAAATAACTAGTATGGCTAATTTCAGATTGTGTGCCCCCCCCACCCCGTCCCATAGGAGGACACATTTTTTAATTGACACATAATTGACATAGAACGTTATATTAGCTTCAGGTGTGCAACATGATGATTTGATCTTTGAATAAGGAGGGCATATTTGGACCAATAGTGAACTACAAGTTGGAGCTAGCCATCCGCAGAGAGGGAAGGGCAGGTACGAAAGCCCTGAGACAGGAACCTAGCTTGTTATATTTAAGAAAAAGAAGGTCAGGGGTGCCTGGGTGGCTCAGTCGGTTGAGTGTCTGACTCTTGGTTTTTGGCTCAGGTCATGATCTCATGGTTCGTGAGTTCAAGCCCTGCATCAGGCTGTGCTCTGATGGTGCAGAGCTTGCTTAGAATCCTCTCTCTCTCCCTTTCTCTGCCCTCTCCAGCTCACGCTATCTCTGTCTCTCTCAAAAATAAGTAAATAATCTTAAAAAAAAAAAGTCAGAGAAGGTCAGTGTAGTTTTCGAGTGGTAAGTTAGTAGTAAGGAGTAGTGAAGACAAGGTGAAAAAGGTGGGAAATGTTCTAGCAGGTTCTGTAGGTTATTGGTAGACAGGTTGGATTTTATTCTAAGTTTAAAACTAACATAATATAATAGATTACATTTATTGTATACTTACTATGTACATATACTTTTCTAAGCATTTAACAAGTTTTATTGCATTTAATCATTAAAACAAACTTGTGAAGCAAGTAGTATTATTATCCTCATTTTTCAGATAAAACAGAGAGAGAGAGAGAAGTTTAAATAGCTTGTTTCTGGTTACCCAGTTAATAAGTGGGAGCTGGGATTTAAGCTCTGGTTGGACTTCCACTTCTATATACTGTCCAAGGAGCCAGTCAGATGAACCCTACATCTAATTGATCAGCAGCAAGAATCTTGTTCCAAACAATCCAATCTTTGCAACTGTGAGACCAATAATTTGTATCAATAGTTGGGGGAAAAAAATCACAAAATGTGCCTAACAAAACGTATCAAATACCTTCTGTGTGCCAAGTACTCTGTGGATCATGATTTTTACAGATTTCTATCATTTTTTTCTTCTCAAAGCCAGCTTCTTTTAAGAGAAATATCTGGTAAATTCTGAACTTATCTTACGGGTTGTGACTTCCTGCCCTATCTATCCATCTATCTATTTAGTGACTTCCTACTTTAGAATTCAACATTATATTTCCACATTCTGAGCCATTCCTTAACAAAGTGACAATGAGCAAAACAGCCAGAGAACCCTTTTATACCAAGAGTAGAAATAACAGAAATAATCCCTTAAATTGTGATAGCTTTTAACAGTTCTCAGAAGGCTTCTCTATTTGATATTTAACTTGATTCTTTCAACAGTCCTACAGAATAGATGTGGTGCTCTTCCCCTCTCTCTTGGAGTTGAATGTGCCCTTGTGACTTGCTTTGGATGGTGAATTGTGAGCAGAAATGACATCACGCACACCTGGGTGGAGCTTTAATGAACTAGTCCATGATTCACCATCTTTTTCCCTTGGTCTTGGAAACCATCAGCTTTCAAGATGGCAGCCTGAAACCCTGAATAAGTATGATGACTAACTTGCCAACAGGAGATGGTATGAACAAGAGATAAGCTTTGTTATATTAAGCCACTGAGATTTTGAGTTGGTTACCTTGTTATAACCTAGCCCACTGGTTCTCAATGAAAAATGCTGGACCTTTCCTCTAGAGTTTCTGATTCAGCAGATCTAGGGTGGGGTCTAATAATTTGCATTTCTAACAGGTTCCTGGACGCTGTTGCTGGTGGTATGGGGACCACATTTTGGGCATAACTGCGTAGCCTATCCTTAACTAATCAAATATTACTCCAAGGAAACCGATACTCAGGCACACCTTGTTCCTTCCTTCATATACTCAGGGAATATTTACTAAAAACCTGCTACATGCTGGGCATGATCCTGGGTGCTGCATAATCAATGACAAATAAAAAAGACATGGTCCTTGCCCTCAAGTCTTAGGGGCTAGTGATTTTCCCAAGGTTACACAGCTAGTGGTGGAGCTAGCACTTAGACTCTGTCTTCGTCCTCAAAATCCAGCACTCACTTCATTATACAATAAGCAGCGTTAACAAACGCCTTGGTTGCCATTTATTACTCCCTTCAATGTCTTCTAAGAAGGTAGCATCAGTGTTAATATAACCAAACTCAAGGGGTTCGCCACTTGGGGTGCATCATGTTGAACACAACCGAAGGAAGTGTTGAAAACAAAGACTTTTTTATGACTTGTTACAAGTAAGGTGACAACAAGATAGCTCGCAAAGCACCGTCTCCCCATGGGGTTAGTACATGAAGCTTTCATTCATTGTATTGGGGGGTGCGGGGAAGGGAGATTGCATAGGCATTTTTGGTACAATTGGGCATTCCTAGCGTGTCAACATGCTAGCCCATATTTCATACGTTCAAAAAATGATGGAAAACTCCTAGTATTATAGTCGTAATCTATAGAAATCTTAGTATTATAATTAGCTAAAGGTAACTTCCGGATAACTCAGGGAGGCTTCTGCATTGGTTCTCAGCTCCACTCCCGCTCAAACTGGCTCAGGTAAGGGACTATCAAGCGAGACACCCCTAGCAAAAGGCCATCAGGTAAAACACTTAGTGGTTGTTTCCTTGGCTGGAGCTGTTGGTTCTGCAAAACACATTCCTTCCATCCTCCCTTCTGCAGATAGCTTTCAGTCCTCTTACTGGATTCCCTTTGCATCCTAGCTAACGGTGACTAGACAACCTTCTTATTGGAGCAACTTCCCTTTGCATTCTAGCTAACAGTAATTCAGTTTCTTTGTGGGTGGGTTTGGAAGAAGAAGCTTCAGTGGGGGTGAGGAATGTGAGGGGCCCTCAGCACTATTAGGAGACAGGAGAAAAAAGGAGACTTGACTGATAGCAGCCACGGGAAGAGAAAAATAACAATGGAGGTTTGGTAGACACTGTGATGTCTCCTCCAGGGGCTGGGACTACTGCTGGCTGGTGGCCCTAAGCTGCCAGACCCTCATGGGGATTGCCTTTCCTGTAGAGAGCTGCTTCACCGTAGGTCACGCCCCCTTCCTGGGAATCCAATAATCAGTGGGAGACATAAGGGCCCTGAAGGGCTATCCCAGCTCCAGAATTCTTCAGGGGGTCAATGTGTAACTACTAAATGTGAGTTCGCTCCTTGTGATGGAAACGACACCAAGGAAAGTTGTCACACAAGGAAACTTTATTTGCAGCAAATAAGGAGATCACAGTGGGACACCTGAGTGGCTCAGTTGGGTAAGCATCTGACTCTTGATTTCAGCTCAGGTCATGATCTGATGCTCTGTGAATTTGAGCCCCATGTCAGTCTCCGTGCTGCTTGGGATTCTCTCTCTCGCTCTCTGCCCCTCCCCCACTTGCTCTCTCTCTATTTCTCTCTCTCTAAAAGTAAATAAAAACTTTAAAAAAAAGGAGTTCACGGGGAATATTTTCCAAAGCCATGATCCCTGAGCAAGAGTGAATGGGTTCTTTTTATTTAGGGTTAGGATGAGTATTTAGAAAGGGGAAGGAGCCTTGTCATCATATGTAGAGGTGGGCATAAGGTTGTGCAAAGATTCATGTCTACCTAGAGCCTCAGAACGTGACCTTATCTGGAAATAGGGATTTTGCAGATCTAACTGGTTAAGGATTTCAAGAGGAAATTATCCCGGATTTAGGCAGGTCCTAATCCAATGACTGGGGTCTATAAGATGAGGAGAGGACACAGAGAAGTCATGCACATGGAGAAGGCCACCTCAAGACAGAGGCAGACACTGGAGTGATGCGGCCACAAACCAAGGAACACCATGGCCACCAGAAGCTGGGAGAGGCTAAGAGAGATTTTTTTCCCTAGAGCCTTTGGGAGGAGCATGGATCTGTAGGTACCTCTACTTGGGACTATTAGCCCCCCAAAACTGTAAAAGAATAAATTCTATTGTTCACACTGCTCCGTCTACGGTACTTTGTTATGGCAACCTTAGGAAACTCATACGGTATTCTACTTGGAAGAACTTAATGAGAACATTGAGGTAACAGCTGCCCATCATACAAATGGAAGCAAAATGCCCAGTACTATGCATGTAGCAGACAATAGATGCTTATTGAACTAAATGGAACCCAATGCTAGGAAAGGAGAAAGCAAAATTTATTGAAAGGTATCTTAGAATAGCTTCTTGATTTATTTTCTTTAGACCCTGAGCATGTGAGCACCTGCTAGTTTGCATACTTATGATATTTGATTCTACCCGTGAAATTGTGGAAGGGTCAGTATTCATTTTTGGACAATTCTAATAACTCTTTAAAAGTCAGTCACTAATGAGGTCCCTGCACTGTGTCACTATAATGCATGTCCTGATCATTTAAATTAGATTTATAATTTTAAGATGCCCCTGGCCTTTTTTTTTTCTTCTCCTTTTTGGCCTGCCCCTTCTGGCCCCTCAGGAGCCTCCAGCTCTATTTTTAGGTGTCTTGGCAGGTAGAAAATATATGATTTACAAAGGTGATTTAATAGCTCAGTGCAGCATCAAATGTGAGTGTCCTTGCTAGTGTTTTTCACTCCATAGCTGAGTCTGTCACCACCATATGCCTCAATTTGCCTTATCCATAAAATGGAGCACACACTTCCTTTTCATCAATTAGCAGCAGAAAGAGATTAAAGTGAATTATCTAATCAGTTCCCACAAGCTCAGCCACGATTCTGATTATAGTTGGAGGTCCCAAATCGTTTCTGAATCCTTCCTGTGGGGCAACATTGTGCAAGGAGAGTTATGTTTATCAATGGCCAGAGATGCAAAATAAATGAGTTTCTGAGCTTTTGGTGGGTTGCAAGAGTCCAGAATGAGCCCTAAGATACATACTCTGTTTGTTTTCGCCTACTTCTTCAAACCTAAAGACCCAAACCATAGGAATGATTTTCTTTTTTTTTTTAATGTTTATTTACTCATTTTGAGAGAGAGAGAGAACAAGTGGAGAAGGGGCAGAGAGGAGAGACAGAATCCTAAGCATGCTCCGCACCATCAGAGCAGAGCCCGGTACAGGGCTCGAACTCACAAGCCGTGAGATCATGACCTGAGCCAAAATCAAGAGTCGGATGCTTAACTGACTGAGCCACCCAGGTGCCCCAGGAATGATTTTCAAAGACTAGATCAGAATGAAAATTTCCAATCAATCAGCACATTTACTGAGTTCTTGCATATGTAGGGCAATCTAATAGGGTCCATTGGAGACTCACACACGTGGTTTCTGTAACTGAAGGGCTCACCCAGGATCTGTGAATACCCCTTATAGGGCAAAGAGAGCCTACAAGTCTTGCTTTGGGAGTTAGGTCCTCTTCAATGGCACATGGCTTGAATTTTCTCCCATCTGTTACTCCCTAAAAAAGTAATAGGTTATAAGAGATAGTTGTCAATGAGGATGCTTTTGGCTTCAGCCTAACTCCAGATGGCTTGAACAATACAGGGGAATTTGTTAGCTATTTGCTCACATAACTGAAAGTCTATATGCAGACATCCCTCTAGGTAAGGCTTGATTCAATGGCTCACAAACTGTCTCCAAGCACATGCTTTCTTTCGACCTCTTCATTCTAACTTCTGTAGTGTTGGCATCTTCTTCAGAGTTTACTGAGTGGTCCTAGGACTGTTCCAGATTCTGCTATTAAAGCACATTTCACATCTTCATGCCACACCATCAGGGGGAAGAAAGAATATATCTTCTGATATCTCTTATGTGAGTTCAGGAATTCATTCTCTCTTATTGACCTGAATTCAGCCTTTGCTGATTCCTGAACCAATCCCTATGGCCGAGACAAGAACCAGGGACCAGAAAGTTCTCAGAAGTCAAACATCTCTCAGGTTCCTTTTCAGATGCTACATGGTCTCTCAAGTCTCTCCTCTCAGCACCTTCTTTCTTTCTGCACATCAGCTTACTCTCTCTCTTTTTCTGCATTGAGTAGAAGGTAACCATCTTTAGTCCTTGAGTTTACAAGGCCTCATTAATGGGTTAGTAGAGCTTGATGGACTTTTGTGTCCTGATTTCAAGTGCTGGGAGAAGTAATCTGATTGGGCTCGGTAGGGTCAGTTTCTCCTTCTCGTCCCAAAAAGTATGGTCAAGGAGTTGGGATCACGTTGTATAGACATAGACAAAGGGGACCACCACTGGACTCGGGAATGGGGACAAAATAATTCTCCAGAACTTGGTGTCTACCTCCTACAATTTACAGAAAAGTGAGTGTATGTACTTATATGGCAATATCTGGGAAGGGTCTTCAACTCAATAGACCCAATATACTATAATTAGAATTCTTTGGTTGCAAGTGACAGAAATCAATGCTGGCCAACCCAAGCCAAATACCCCCTTCCCCTCCCCCCCCCCCACCACACACACATACACACATCTGAAGAGACTTAAGAAATCCCTTAGAGAGTGAATACTCTCTAAAGTGTCAAGAGAGCCTGAAGAACTTGCTCTGGAGTCCTAGGAGAGAGTATCTAATTGGAATGGGCTGGGTCACTTGCTGTGTTAGATCACTGTAAGAATAGCCCTCAATTAATCACATTTTCTTCTGGTCACCCCTCTTTGTAATGTGATATTGCTGGAGTGGAGTCTATTTTTCCACCCCCTTGAATTGGAGTTGGCCTTATGACTTGCCTTGACCAACAGAAGATGGCAGACATGATGGGTGAGCTCCAGGTTAGGTCTTAAGAACCCTTGCAACCTCTGCCCTTACACTCCCCAAACCTTAAAATTACCATGCTGTAGGAGTAGCCTACTGAAGAGCGAGAGGCTACATTCAAGAGAACTGGGGTTCTCCAGATGATATAGTCAGCACCCACTGTCAAGTATTGAATGAGACCATTCTTGGATCATCTAGCTCAGCCCAGCCCAGCCAACTGGAGGCAACCATGTGGATGAGCCCAGGCGAGACCAGAAGATCTATCAGATGGCTAATCCACAGAATCATAAGAAATTATAGATCATTGTTGTTTTAAGCTTCTAAGTTTGGGATTGTTGGTTGCACAGCAACAGATAACTGAAAGATGTGTCCACCCTATGGAGCTGGAGAGGAGGAATCTGTCAGCAGGGGCTGCAGAACCCCTTTGGGCTGGATTTTCTGCTCCACCAACCAGCTGCCCACAGTCAGGGAGAAGTTCCTCAAAATGCAAGCAGAGTGCTGTTTGTTAAGAGAGAAGTATATACCTGGCAGTATAACAAACCACACACACACACACAAAACCAACAAATATCCACTTTATTTTGTATCGTGCTTCTTGTAAGCAGAGCTGTGTAAACACTCTGGGTACCTATTACATGTTGTCTTAAACTCATACTTTTGGAATAAATTCCACCAGGATAGACTCATCTGAATTAAATAGACAGAGACTACAGGCTGTGCCATCTGCAACCCTCCACTTCTTCTCTTGGCCCAGTTTGAGAACAAACACATACACACCAAACCACAAGGGAACTACTGATTTAGAACAAATTAAATAAAGTAACATGTAGGATGTCAATGCTGAGCATTCCAAGACAGGACCCACACACCTACTCTGAGTGTGGAAGCCAGAACTGGCCATGTGCTCAGCCAGTGAGCAGAAGTGGGATTGGAATATCTTCCATTTATTAAGTGAAGTCTAATACAGTGATTTTTGTCCCGGGGCGATTTTGCTCCCCAGGGACCCCTTGGCGATGTCTGGAGGCATTTCTGGTTATCACAACTGGAGCAGGAGGAGGGAATCTGGAATCTAGCAGATAGTGGTCAGGGGTGCTGTTCAACATCCCACACCCTCCTCTCCCCACCCCAAACAACAAAGCAGTTATCTGGCCTGAAATATCAATGGCGCTGAGGTCAAAGGAACCCTGATCTAACGGGACTAGTACTGGCAGATAGAACAGGAGTCATAACGACATCCCTGCACCTTAGAATAGTCATGAATAACAACAAAGCCCTGTTATTTAACATAGTGATACGTCTTCACATTTTACCATGTGCTGAAACCTCGCTCCTCATCAGCAATCCTTCTCCGCGGTATTTACCCGAGAGAAATGAAAACATACCACCACTCACAGAAGCACACGTGAATGTTCAGCGGCAACAGCATTCGTGATAGCCACCACATGGAAGCAACTCAAAATCTATCAACTGGTGAACAGATAAACAAAATGTGTTCTATCCACACTACTTAGCGATGAAAAGGAATTGAGGAATGACACATGCTACAATGTGGATGAACCCCCAAAACATTATGCTCGCGGAAAGAAGCCAAACAGAAAACACACACACACACACACACACACACACACACACACACCGTATGATTCCCTTTATACGAAATGCCCAGAGAAGGCAAATTATAGAGACAGCAAGTAGGTTAGTGGTTGTTTGTGGAGCTGGGAGTGGGAGTGGGGGTTAATTGTAAATGGGTAGGGGAGGGGGTAAAAACTGTTCCCAGACTGGGTTATAGTGCATCTCAATAAACTCACCAGAAAGTACTTCGAATGGGTGAATTTTAATGATCTGTGAATCATACCGCAATAAAACTTTGCTGTTCAAAGGTCCAGGGCCTGGACCTTATCTTTCCTACTTGAGCTGTAATAGGAAACCATATTTACATCCTGTTGGAGGAACATGCCAGACACCCGAATGCCTTCTGTCCCAAGCTTTCTAGTCTACAGGATCAGCACTATCTCAGGAACGTGAACCACAGGGCAAGTTTGTGCTGATGTCTTTACACAGCTGGTTTTGAGGAGGTCTTATCAGTATGTTTGAGGTTTCTGAACACATGCAAAAAGGTTCTGTCAAAAGTTTGTAATCAAAGCACAATGGTAGGGGCACATGGGTGGCTCAGTCAGTTAAGCATCTGGCTCTTGATTTCGGCTCAGGTCATGATTTCGTGTTTGTGAGACTGAGCCCCGCTTGGGATTCTGTCTCTCCCTCTCTCTCTGCCCCTCCCCTGCTCTCTCTCTCTTTCTCTCTCTCAAAATAAATAAATAAACTTAAAAAAAAATTTAAACCCACAATAGTAGGAGACAAGCAGTTTTAGGGAGCTTGTCTTCTGTAACAGAACACTCCTTTTTAAAAAATGTTTATTTATTTATTTTGCAAGAGAGAGAGTGCAGACAGGGGAGGGGCAGAGAGAGAGGGAGAGAGAAAATCCCAGGCAGGTTCCGTGATGTCAGTGCAGGACCCGATGCAGGGCTCCAACTCACCAACCGTGAGATCATGACCTGAGTCCAATCAAGAGTCGGATGCTTAACTGGCTGAGTCACCCAGGTGCTCCCAGAACACTCTTCTAAACAGACCCAACTGGTTTATAACCAATTGCAGGACTCAATTCCCCGCCATAAGCACAAGGATCTCTATGCCATGTTCTACTGAGTAAGGTAAGAAAATAACTCTCGCGGCACCTGGGTGGTTGAGGTGGTTAAGGGTCTGACTTCAGCTCAGGTCATGATCTCACGGTTTGTGAGTTCGAGCCCCATATCGGGCTGTCTGCTGTCAGCACAGAGCCCGCTTCACATCCTCTATCCCCCTCTTTCTCTGACCGTCCCTTGCTCTCTCTCTCAAAAATAAATAAACATAAAAAGAAAATAACTCTCAACTCCATGTTCTTAGGTGCAGGTAACTTAAAAAAAGTATTTTTTTTTTTGCTGATAACTTAAATAATGCATGCTCATTACTTAAAAATAAAAAAAAATAAAAAGACTGAAATATGTGTGGCCCAGATGTAGCAAGGCCCCCAAGATGGCCACAGCTCCTACCTTGCAGCCTCCCTGGGGCCACATTCAGCACATAAGTGCAATCCTAGCAAACCAGGTCCAGTTGGTGACACACTACTAAGTGATACAGCTTGACTGAAGATTTTTTTGAGAAGGTGGGGGAAAGAAGTGTTACCTTGCATACCACATGGCAAAACCTCACTGTAATTCCCTTTAAATGTCTTCGTTCCGCTAAAATTTCCTCTCTCTTAACATTTTTTTTTTATTATTTATTTTCGAGAGAGAAAGGTAGTGTGAATGGGGGAGGGCAGATGGAGAGAGGGACAGAGGACCTGCAGCGGGCTCTGTGCTGATAGCAGACAGTCTGATGCAGGGCTCGAACTCACAAACTGTTTGATCGTGACCTGAAATGAAGTTGGATGCTTAACCAACTGAGCCACCCAGATGCCCCCTCCCCCCTCCTCTTTTTCTAAGTTTTTATTTTATTTTATTTTATTTTATTTTATTTTATTTTATTTCATTTTATTTCATTTCATTTTAAGAGAGAGTGTGTGCATGCACAGGAAGAGCAGAGAGGGAGAGAAAGAGAGAGAGAGGAAGAGAGAGAGAAAATCCCAAGTAGGTTCCTTGACATGGGGCTCAGACTCACAAACTGAGATCATGACCTGAGCCTAAACCAAGAATCTGACGCTTAACCAACTGAGCCACCCAAGTGCCCCTAAAATTTCCTCTCTAAATGTCAGCCTCCTCTCCTCCCTCCCCTTCCTCCTTCCCTGTCTCTGTCTTTATTCCCTCTCCTAACCTAAATCCTCTCTGGATTTTTAGGACAACTTCTTTCTGGCTCTCAACTTGTCTATCCTACTCAAAAGGACAAAAGCTCAGTAGATGGCTCATCTTACTCTGATCCTTTTTTGAAGGAAGCAGTTCAATATCCATCAACTATTTGTCAAGACAGGCTGGGAATGGCGGCTGGAGAGGGAGGCTTGGGAGACCCGATTGATGGTGTGTTTATCTTCTCAGTCCTGCATTCAGCGAAATCATGTTGGTAGCTTGAAATGGGCTACGGTTCGAGTATTTACATCACAGAAATTGGCAAACACTATAAACCAGGGTCCCCACCTCCAAAGAGCTAGATTTAAACATTTACCAGCACACCACTGGATCCATCCTGCAACAGGCATATACGAGTTTCACCAAATAGAAACAGGTTTTCTTCTGCAGAAGGCAGTGCCTGGGGCTGCGGTGGGGGTGGAAGATAATTTCTGAGGCCAAGAAAATAAGAGCTTTTCTCCATACTGTTACATATATAATGTATATAGAAAGTATAACTCTCATTTCTTTACCACTTTACAACATGAATTATCCCCAAGATAACTATTGTTTAGTTGTGTATATATTTCCCTCATTTTCCCCAAGTATATGTTAACAGATATTCATGTTATTTGTATGGGATTAAACCACATATTTTGTTTATATCTTACTCTTTTTTTTTTTAATCTAAGGAGGAATCTTGGATATTTTCCTTTGTGCACATGAAGTCATTGTTAAAAATGGATACATAGTATTTAATTGTGTGGCTCTGCCATAATTAATTTAACCCAGTCCTGATGAATGCAGATTTGTCTTTTTCAGTTATTACTATTATTTTCTGTTAGGTAAAGGTGTTCCCCCCCTCCCCCCCTGGTAAATTCCCGGAGCAAGAATTGCAGGGACAAAAGGTCAAAAACATTTTCTACTTTTATAGGTATTGCCAAAATTGCCCTCCGAAAAGGTTTCTGCTGATTAAGGTTTCCACTACAGTGTATGATAGGATTGTTTTAAAAAATGACTTTTCAGATAAAATTTAATGCTTTGATTGTTGTTGGCAGCCACAGCTGGGCCTTAGCAGTGATGATTTGATTGATTTCCTCATGAGCCTTCTGTTCCCTCTTCCTGGCTCCTATACTCATCTCATTGTGCCCACTGGAAATGTCTTTCCCACATAAGTACATCCCACCCATTCTTCCAGATTTATTACAAATCCACTCCCTAGCTTAGTGGCTCTCAACTGGGGACATTTGGCAATATCTAAAGACATTTCTGTTTGTCACAACTGGAGGTGGAGGGTGCTGCTGGCTTCTGGTGGGTAGAGGCCAGAGATATTGCTTAGCATCCTGCAATGCACGGGAAGCCCTTCATATTAAAGAATGATCCAGCCCCAAATGTCAAAAGTGCTAAGACTGAGAAGCCCTACTATCGCTCGATTGATTTCTCCCTTCTCTGAACACTTTATGCTTCCTGTTCTTTCTTCAGTTTGGGCACATACTGGATGGTTTTACTTTATCGATTACCCTCTGTATTAGTCCTTTTGTTTGGAAGTGACAGAACTTTTGATTTGAATTAATTTAAATAGTAAAGGGAACTTATTGGCTTACATAACTGAAATGTTCTGAGGTTATGCTAATTTCAAGTGATGCTTAATTCGGTGACTCAAATGATGTCACCAAGAACCCAGTTTACTTCCAGTGTTTTTCCTTAGACGTGGTCAGTTTCATCCTAAGCTTCCTCTCCCTCACAGACTTGTAGCATCAACATTAGTACATATCTAATTTCCCATCTTCGTGTTCTGCTGTCCAGGGTGGACAGGCAGTACAGTAGCCACTAGCCACATGTGGCTGTTGAGAAATGTGGCTAGTCCAAACTGAGGTGTGCTATAAGTATAAAATGTAAAACACATTTAAAACATTAAAAAAATTTATTATTTATTTTTAGGGGGGAGGGGCAGAGACAAAGGGGGACAGGGGATCTGAAGCAGGCTCTGTGCTGAACCCACGAACCATGAGATCATGACTTGAGCCGAAGTTGGATGCTCAACCAACTGAGCCACCCAGGTGCCCCCCACATTTTATTTTACTTTATTTTTTTAATTTTCACTTATTTTTGAGACAGATAGAGACAGAGCATGAGCAGGGGAGGGGCAGAGAGAGAGGGAGACACAGAATCCGAAGCAGGCTCCAGGCTCTGAGCTGTCAGCACAGGGCCTGACACGGGGCTGGAACTCACGGACCGTGAGATCGTGACCTGAGCTGAAGTCGGACACTCAACCGACTGAGCCACCCAGGCGCCCCTACACATTTTAGATTTAAAAAACCTTAGTATGAAAGAAACCATAAATATCTATTAATAATTTTATACTAGTTACATATTGAAATGATAATGTTTTAGGTATATTGGGTCAAATAGAATAACATAGTATTAACATATTATTTATTTATTAACACAAATTAACATATTATAATTTATTAACATAAATTAGTTTCACTTGTTTCTTTTCGCTTTCTAAAATGTAGCTACTAGGAAACTGACACTTGCGTATGAAGCTCACATTATATTTCTACCGGATAGCATTGGTGCAGGGGAAGAGCCTCTTCTGGAGACTTCCTCAAGAGTCAAGGTATTTTCTTTTCCAGAGGCCCCAGTAAACTTCTTACTTTTCATTGCCTTCGGTCGGGCTGCTGCATCAATTGTGAACCAATCACTGTAGGGGAAAGGTATGGGGTAAGCTGATTGGCTGATGCTAGGCATAGGTCAGTCTCTGGAGGGCGGGATTAATCCCACCGGAAGCTTCTGGTTGAGAAGATGTAGGAAGGAGGGGGCTCCCAAACAACGGACATTTGGGATTCTGTTTCCAGAAGGTAGGATAAGAAATGTCTACCCTCTGGGCGCCGGGCTGGCTCAGTCGGTTAAGCGTCTGTCTTTGGCTCAGGTCATGATCTCACGGTTTGTGAGTTCGAGCCCCACATCTGGCTGTGTTCCGACAGCTCAGAGCCTGGAGCCGCTTGGGATTCTGTGTCTCCCTCTCTCCCTCTGCCCCTCCCCTGCTTGTGCTCTGTCTCTGTGTTTCTTTCAAGAATAAGTAAAAAATAAAAACACCAGAAATGTCTACTCTCATCTCCTGTGTGCTCATTATTTAAAAATTCAAACACGGTGGACAAAAGTTGTCCACGATATCCTTTGGGCTTATGGTCTTTTTGTCTTCTCTTAGTTAAGGCTGTAGAGCAGTTTCCATCTGGGGTATAAACATCTTGAGATCATGCCTCATTATTCTTTGCTTCACCAATTTATGGCTAACACTGTTCTTTGCCCAGAAGAGGCACTAGCAACTGAGCTGCTGATAGTGGTGATGGTAGAGACCTCTCTGAACACATAGAGAGAGGTGTGTGTCGATTGGGGGTGGGGGGGGAGAAGGGGTATCCAAGCCTACAGGGGACGTGCGCCCTGTAGAGTAGCAGTGTGGATTCTCAGTATTCGGAGGGGAGGTAACTACGAAAGGGAGGAAGAAGGAGCAGATAAGAAGATAAGAGAATCTTCCAAGATGGCCTTCAATTGTGTGGTAAATGCTATTCTTGAATTAAAGGATTCACAGCAGAGGACAATCCACCTGTCAATCATGGGGATGGAGTCATCTTCATTTAAACCAAGTCAGGACCATTTATACTAAGGTGCCGTCAGCAGTCAGTTTAGACAACTCAGAAGACAGACTCTAAGGTGACTCCCATGATCCTCGCCTCCTGATGTTCAAGTCCTAGTGTGATCCCTGCCCCTTTAGTGTGTGTGGCACCTGTGACTTGCTTCTAACCAAGACAATACGGCAAAAGTGATGGGCTGTCATGTCGGTGGTTCAGCTACCTGTGATCGCAAGGTCCGTCTTGCTGGAAGACTCACCCTTTCTAGCCTTGAGGAAGCAAGCTGCCATCTTGTGAGCTTCTCTGTGGATGGGGCCACAAGGCAAGAAACTGAGGGCAACCTCCACAGTAAACCAGCAAGAAACTACAGCTATAGCTTTCAAGGAAATGAATGCTGCTGGCAGCCGCATGAGCTTAAAAGCAGATTCTTCCCGGGTGCCTGGGTGGCTCAGTCAGTTAAGCATCCGACTTGGGCTCAGGTCATGATCTCATGGCTCATGAGTTTGAGCTCTGCATCAGGCTCTACGCTGACAGCTCAGAGCTTGGAGCCTGCTTCAGGTTCTGTGTCTCTGTCTCTCTCTGCCCCTCCCCTGCTTGCACTCTCTCTCTCTCAAAAATAAATAAACATTAAAGAAAAAAAAGCAGATTCTTCCCCAGTCAAATCCTGATATGGGACTGCTACCCTGGCCAAAACCTTGGCTACATCTTGGCAGAGGATTTGGCTCAGCTGTGCCTGGACTCAGAGGAACTGTGAGGTAATAAATGTGTGTTAGTTTATGCTGCTAAGTTGGTGGTGATATTTCCACGCAGCATTAGATAATGAATACAGACAGGCCTGAGTGATGTACTCCTTTTAATTTGCAGCACCTTACAGGGTTGTTCTCATTTTATAGAGTAGCAGTGAATGGAAAGACGTTCTAGTGGTTCAGAAAACAAAAGACTATCTCCATAAGTTACCATGGTGTGATAGGGCCCAATTTCTGTCATTGGTTGGCTGCCATGAGTATTTCCAATAAATTTCAAATCTTAACGATTCCTTGTACCTTGAAGAATCGTAGCGACACAGAGTGTAAAACTGGTAGAGAATCTCAGATGCAATACCTTTGTGTTAGTGCTGAAACAGTTTTTAGCTTGGCAAAGGAAAGAGATCTGGGAGTTATGCTCCTGAAGTCACAAAGCCTTTATTTTCAAAGTCTGCTCCTTTAGACCCCACTAATGGCAAACAGAGAAAACCAGCTCAGAAGAGTGATCATCTTCAAACCACATCACCTCTTAACGAGAAATTTCAATTCTAAAAATATACCACCAAGCACACCGATTGAAAGAGAAATGTTTTAATGGTTGTGGAAAATCTTTATGCCCAGAAAAATTGGTCACATTAAGGCACTGCCTTGCTTTTGTCAGCAGTGAACATGAAGTATGTTGATGCATCAATCCATTGTTCTTCCTTTTCAAGGATTTCACGCTAAATAACAGCAAACCGTGGGAGTTTACCAAATCAATTTATCCTATTCTCTTTCCTGCTCAGTGTGCACTAGAATCTACTATCTAATGTTTGCACATTTCCACTTTTAAATCCCTAGAATTTATTGTGATTTACAGGTGGACCTTCTTTTTATGCCCTGAAACAATATATTCTTGGAGGTCTCTATGATGTAAGGAGCATCCTAAAAGAGTTTGAACCTCGTGCTTGCCTTTGTAATAGAATGACTCTGGAGGAGGCAGCTGGGACTCAAAGCTGTGGACAAAAAAAAAAAAAAAAGTTTCATGGACCCCATACTTAAAAGAGAGAAAGAAAGGGGCGCCTGGGTGGCTCAGTCTGTCTTTGGCTCAGGTCATGATCTCACGGTTTGTGGGTTTGAGCCCCGCATCGGGCTCTGTGCTGACAGCTCAGAACCTGGAGCCTGATTCAGATTCTGTGTCTCCCTCTCTCTCTGCCCCTCCCCTGTTCATGCTCTGTCTCTCTTTCAAAAATAAATAAACATTAAAAAAAAAGAGAGAGGGAGAAGAAAAAATTGGGGTATCTTCTCTCCTCTAAGAAGGTAGCAAATTTCTTTGTTATCTGCAGCCACACTCAGACTTCCACTCCAGGCTGTGTGGGGGGTAGAGACAGGGGAAGGGCTGACACTGTTCCCTCCCCCTCCCCGCCCCTACCCCGTGGGGAACTTTTCTTAGAGATGAAGGGATGAAGGGTACTTGCCAGAAGGGAGGCCCCGGATGCATCTCATTTCCAGGGTGGTCATCTATTTGGGCTGTGAACTTAATGCGCTCTCTGAGCGTATGCTTTTTTCTTGGCTGATCTCTTGCATTTCTCCTTGCCAGAGAATTTTATTTTAGTTTCTTAAGTCTCTGCCACACCTCTCCCCCAAACCCTAAAGTTGGGGTGTTTTTGAATTGCATTTCCATAGCAGTTGCATTCCTTTCAACTGTATTGAGGTATAGTTTACATACAATAAACACACCATTTTAGAGATACATTTAGATGAGTTGTGACAAATGTATACACTATGTAACCACCTGTGCAATCAAGATATAGAATGTTCTCATCAGCCTCTGAAAGGTCCCTCATGTCCTTTTGTATGTAATTAATCCTCTTCTCCACCCCCAACCCCAGCTGCTTTCATTTTTTCCCCTTTCTAGAATGTTATATAAATGCAACTATACAGTGTGTACTCTTTTGTGTCTAACTTTTTCCCCTCAGTGTAACGATCTTGAGATTTCTCCATGTTGTTGCCTCTATCAAAAATATATTCCTTCTCACTGCGGAGTAGAATTCCATTGTGTAGGTAGACCATTATTTATTTATCCTGCTTTTCATTTTTATGTTAATTTGGGAAGAAAAAGAATTCTTACCAGGCTGATGCTTCCTATTTAGGGATAAGCCAAGCCTCTTCATTTTCTTACTCAAGTCTTTTGTTTGTGTCTGTAGTCAAGTTTTATAGTCTTTATGTGGCCTCTGGTCTTTTTCTGTTGAGTTTATTTCTAGGAACTTGATATTTTGCTATTACTGGAATAGAATCTTTTCTCCATCACATTAGCTCAATGGCTGCTGCTGGTATAATGGAAAGCAATTGATTTTTCTTTGCGTTCATCTTATTTTGGACTATCTTTTATACCTCTTGTTGGTCTTAATACTTTCTTTGAGTCTTCTGGATTTTTTAAGCTTACAGTCCTACCTAATGATAACACTATCTTCTTTTCTAAGAGTGATACTTACTTCCTTTTCTTGTTCTTGTGACTTCTGAAGAAAGGGGAAAAAATGGGAAAGAAATGGCTGGGGTGTACAGGCAGAGAGGCAGAAAGGGGGCAGAACGAAGTAGCCTCAGCTCTCGCTGTTGGCTGGGGCATGAATGGATTAAGTGGACACCTTGGAACTTAGCTAATGGTATGAGCCGAGGGAGGGTAGTTGGAAAAGTCCAAGTAGGAGTCCATTTCCAATGTCAGAAAATTGGGTAGGAGAAATTTCTAGTCACAGCTCCAAACATCAGAGAAGTTGTTTTGTTTTGTTCCGTTTTGTTTTGTTTTTTAATTAAAATTTTTTTCTAGCATTTGGCGGCACCTGGGTGGCTCCGTCGGTTAAACTTCCAACTTCAGCTCAGGTCATAATCTCGCAGTTCGTGGGTTTGAGCCCTGCATCTGGCTCTGTGCTGACAGCTCGGAGCCTGGAGCCTGCTTCAGATTCCGTGTCTCCCTCTCTCTCTGCTCCTCTTCTGCTCACGCTCTGTCTCTCCCTCAAAAATAAATAAACATTAAAAAAGTTTTTTTCTAGCATTTAAAGTAAAAGTTAAGAATAGTTGATGGGGAAGAATAGTTGAATGTTGGGGTGCCTAGGTGGCTCAGTCGGTTGAGCATCCAACTTCGGCTCAGGTCATGATCTCACAATTTGTGGGTTCAAGCCTTGTGTCGGGCTCCGTGCTGACAGCTCAGAGCCTGGAACCTGCTTCGGAATCTGTGTCTCCCTCTCTGTCTTTTCTCCTCCTCCGCTCACACTCTGTCTCTCAAAAATAAATAAAAATGTTAAAAACAAAAAGAATAGTTGACATGCAACATTAAGTTAGTTCTAGGTATACTGTATAGTGATTGAACAATTATATACATTACTAAATGCCCACCATGACAAGTGTATCACAATATTATTGATTATATTCTCCATGCTGTACTTTTCATTTCCATGGCTCATTTGTAACTGGAAGTTGGTGTCTCTAATCTGCTTCATTCATTTTGTCCATTCAGAGGAGTTTTAAAGGAAGAAGGGAGAGTGGAAAGAGCATAAAAGAGAAGACCACCCCCACAGACCACCCTCCTTACTCTGACCTGTTCTGGGGAGGGGGCAGGTAAAATATTAGATGACACTACAAGGAACTGAGGAAACTTGAAGAAACCTGAAAACTAGGGTTTGCTAGGTATGACTTTGAAGGGTGTAAAAGGGAGGTTTGACAGAGAATGATTGAAGGAAGAAACTGGAAGAAAATTAAATTGCTTCTTTTTTGGAACACTCATTCAACAAACCAGTTGCATTTAAAATGTCAGCTGCATTTCTATTATTCCTATTTTAGGAAGGGGTGCAATTAAGAGGACCCAGGAGAAGGCATTGTCATTTGGGGTGAAAGCCCGTCTATTTGATCTTTTTAAAAGCATCCCTTTCTGATTGGGAGTTGGATTTCGCCTTTCATGGTGCTATCACATGGGCATCACCAGGAAAATAAAATATAATCAAGGATTCTGTATTCGGACCGGCATGGGTACCAAAGGGGGCTGAATCCTGCAGTTACCCTATTGGGCCACTAGATAGCGCCTCTGCTTCGGTGAGGCAAATGCAAAACAAGCCGCGGGGCTTTCAGTACTTTAAACGTAAAGAAGTCACTGACTGAAGTAATTTTGAAGGCAGGAGCCTAAAGCCTACTGGAAGTGAAGTATAGGGGTTTATTAGACAGTGCGGAATGAGTGCGATCTGGAGGAATGCCTGAATTTCATATAAAAGATTCTTTTACTAAGCGAGGAAAATAAAAATAAATAGGCACAATGAGATGCCCACTTGATACCCCTAGGATGGCTAATATAAAAAGACCAGCACAGAAAATAACATGCACTGGTGAAGATATGGAGAAATTGGAGCCCTGATGCCTTGCTAGTGGGAATGTAAAAGGGCGTAGCTGCTGTGGAAAAGCTCGGAAGCTTTGGTAGTTCTTCCAAAAGTTGAATGCAGCATACCCTATGATCCAGCAACTCAACTCCTAAGTAGATACGCCCAAAGATTTGAAAGCAGAGACTCAAACAGATGCTTGGATGCTAATGTTCACAGCAGCACTATTCCATGATAGCCCAAAGGTGGAAACCACCCAAGGGTCCGTCAATAGATGAATAGATAAACAAAATATATATGCAATGGAATATTAGTCATAAAAAGGAGTGGAATTCTGATACATTCTACAATATGGATGAGCCTTGGCAACATGATGCTACATGAAATAAACCAGACGCACACACACAAATATTGTATGGCTCCACTAGCTTGGGATACATAAAATAGGAAAATTCATGGAGACAGAAATGATAGAGGTTACCAGGGGATTGGAAGAGTGGAGAACGGGGAATGAGTATTTAATGGGTGCAGAGTTTCAGTTTTGCAAGATGAAAAGAGTTCTAGAGATGGATGGTGGTGTGGTTGCCCAACAATATGGATGTACTTAGTGCCACTGAACTGTATGCTTACAAATGGTCAAGATGGTAAGTTTTATGTTATGTGTATTAATTACAATTAAATAATAAATAAAAAAAAAAAAAGAAAAGCTATGCAAGACTGGCCAGTGTCTTCCCCAATATACACAATCCCCCAAATAGAGATCTTGGGCTCTTCTGCAACGTGATGTGAATGAACAACAGAATACACTTTTTTTTGTACCCACTTCATGCTTTGTGTTTCCTTTCTTCACAAAGTTGTCTCAGCTAGGTTTGCTTTTTGGGAATGGACGGCTTCTCTCAACATCCACATATACAAAGCTGAAATAGAATTCATACTATCATCTCTCCAAGTGTTTTAACTTTATGAGACATTGAGAAAGAAAGAGAACATTACAAAGGCAGTCTGATGGTGGAAGGAGCTAGAAAAGTACAACTTAATGTAATTTACTGTGGAAAGGGCTGACCCAGTTGGTTAAAAAAATTTTTTTTAATTTTAGAGAGAGAGAGAATCTTTTTTGATTTTTTAAAAATGTTTATTTATTTTTGAGAGAGAGAGAGAGAGAGAGAGAGAGAGAGAGACAGAATCCGAAGCAGGCTCCAGGCTCTGAGCTGTCAGCACAGAGACCGACACGGGGCTCAAACTCACGAATTGTGAGATCATGACCTGAGCTGAAGTCAGACACTTAACCGACTGAGCCACCCAGGCACCCCAGAGAGAGAGAGAGAGAGAGACAGAGAGAGAGAGAGAGAGAGAGAGAGAGAATCTTAAGCAGATTTCACTCTTGGAGTGGAGCCTGACACAGGGCTCAATCCCACAACCTTGGGATCATGACATGAGTCGAAATCAAGAGTCGTAGTGCCCAACCAACTGATCCACCCAGGCACCACCCACCACCCCCAGTTAGTTTTAAAGAATGAAATCACAAAGACCATTCTTTTTAATGAGTATGCTTTTAGTTACTAAAAAGGAGCATCTTTGACCTTATCTCCCACTATCCTTGCCTGCATCAACTCTTCTTCAACCTTGCTGGTTGTGGTAGGACCAACAGTGGACCCCCCAAAGATGTCCACATTCTAAGCCCCCCCCCCACTATCAACATTCCCCACCAGAGCAGCACATGCGTTACAGCTGATGAGCCTGCATGGACACATCATCAGCACCCAAAGTTCACAGCTTACTGTTTATTCTTGGAGTTGTACATTCTATGGGTTTGGACAAATGCATAATGACATGTGTCCCTCATTATGATATGAAACAGAACGCCTGTGCTCCTGTAAACATCCTCTGTGCTCCACCCACCTATTCATCCCTCCCTCCCGATGCCTGGCAACCACTGATTTCTTTTTTTACTGTCTCTATAGTTTTTCCAGAATGTCATATAGTTGGAATCACACAGTGTGTAGCCTTTTCACATTGGCTTCTTTCACTTAGCGATATGCATTTAAGTTTCCTCCATGTCTTTTCATGGCTTGATAGCTTATTTCTTTCCAGCACTGAATAATATTCCATTGTCTGGAATGTTTCACAATTTATTTATCCTCTCACTTACTGAAGGACATCTTGGTTGCTTCAAGGTTTTGTGAATTATTAATGAAGCTGCTATAAACATCCATATTTGTGTGTGTGTGTGTGTGTGTGTGTGTGTGTGTGTGTGTGCGTGTATGCAGTTTTCAACTCCTTTGGGTAAATACCAAGCAGTGTAATTGACGGATCGTATGGTAGGGGTGTTCAGTTTTGTAAGCGACTGCCAAACCATCTCCCATTTGCATTTTCACCAGGAATAAAGAAAAGTTGCTGTTGTCCACATCCTCACCAGCATTTGGTGTTGTCTGTGATCTGAATGTTGGTCATTCTAACAGGTGTGCAGTGATAGCTTCTGTTGTTTTAATTTGCACTTCCCTGGTGACATAGGATGTGGAGCATCTTTTTATTTGCTTTTTTGCCATCTGTGCATCTTTTTTAAATGTTTTATTTATTTGAGAGAGAGAGAGAGAGAGAGAGAGAGAGAGAGAGTGACCAGGGGACAGGCGGAGAGAGAGAGACACAGAATCCAAAGCAGACTCCAGGCTCCGAGCTGTCAGCACAGAGCCTGATGCAGGGCTTGAACCCACGAACTGCGAGATCATGACCTGAGCCGAAGTCTGATGCTTCACCAGCTGAGCCACCCAGGCACCCCGACATTTGTATATATCTTTTTTAGTGGGGTGTCCTTTAAGGTCTTTGGCCCATTTTTACATTGGTTTGTTCTCTTATTGTTGTGTTTTAAGTGGAGTTTTTTTTTTTTTTTATATTTTGGATCTTTGTCAGATGTGTCTTTTGCAAATATCTCCCCGGTCTGTGGCTTTTCTTTCCATTCTCTTGAATTCCAGAGGAATTTGGTGACATTTTATTTCCTAGTTGTTCTTAGGGAATAGTTGTGAGTCAGGTGCCTGAATTTCTTACAGTATAAATGGACTGGAAATTATAAGACACTCCTGAAATCAGTGTGCTAAGGGATTAGAGGTATGTTTAACAGTTTATAACATTTTTGAAGAAACACAATTAACTGTCATGCCCAAGCGTCATAGAGAAATTGTCTAGAATCAAATGGCAGGAAGTCTAATTGCCATTTAATTGAACTTTGAAAATTTACCTTTCCTTGTTAGAAGATTTGTCTTAGGTCAGAGAAGGAAAATATAGATGGAAAATCATCCATGGGCACCTGACTGGCTCAGTCAGTAGAGTATGTGGCTCTTAATCTCAAGGTTGTGAGTTCAAGCCCCATGTTGGGCATGGAGCCTAGTTTGTGTTAAAGAAAAAATCATTCAGGGGTGCCAGGGTGGCCTGGTTAAGCGTCCACCTTCAGCTCAGGTCATGATCTCGCGGTTCATGAGTTCTGGCCCGCGTTGGGCTCTGTGCTGACAGCTCAGAGCCTGAGAGCCTGCTTTGGATTCTGTGTCTCCCTCTCTCTCTGCCCCTCCCCACCTCACGCTCTGTCTCACTCTCTCTCATAAATAAACATTTAAAAAATCATTCAAGTTCAGAGAAAACATTTGGAAAGTAATGGTGTCAGAATGAAATTTCTAACAATTGGTTAACATTTTCATAATATTTGAAATCTAGAAAACATTTTGATGTGTGAGTGCTGTTGGTTTAAATAAAGTGCAGTATATTTATTCATTGGAGAATTTCACATCATCCAGTTATAACAGGTGGTTCTCAATCCAGGGCAATCACTCCCCCCACCAGGGGACCTTATCAAGGTCTGGAGATGTTTTTGGTTGTCACCCCTGAGAGTGCATGCTAGTGAGTGGGGCATCTAGTGGGTGGAGGCCAAGATTCTGCTAAACATCCTGCACTACCTGGTTTGATGAACTGGTTGTAATTGTTCCTAATCTAGTAAAGTGTATAATTTAAAAAATAAGTGACATTTGTATGTGAGTTGAAACTGTCCCTCATACCAGTGGTGGGGACACGTCTCTGGGAAACAGGTTATACCTTGGTTGTGGCTTGCTGTTAGAAAGCACTCGGTTAATGGTAGTTATTTTCATGATTTAGAAGTTACCTGCAGCTAAAATAGCTTGAGGAACTCTTCCTTGCCAAAAGGACCAGAATAGTTTTATCTCTTTATATCTGAAATGGGGTTAGTTCCTCAGATACTTTTTCTGTTCTTTGGGGGATGGTTATGTATAATTCTTAAGGTTCCGCTAAAGTCTGGTTTAAGTCTTGCAGTCTTTCCTTTAAGGTGCCTTGGAGTTTCTGTGTTTGTGTTATATCTCCCAGTTGGATTCTCTGAGGGCGATCACATTTCTTCGATTTTCAAGTGTTGGATATTTGCTGTCACAATACCACCTACCCTCCCCCGTCTGGGTTGCCACAGTGCTCTGTAGTTTCCACTGCTGTAGGAACTAATCCTGAGTGTTTCACAATTGTTTGCTCACAGCCCCATTTCCCCACTCTGCTCAGCCTTTGAAAATCAGACAAGAAGGATGTCTTTTTCATGGCGGTACCCTCAGTGCTTGGCAACATGAATATTTTTCAGATAAATGAATGACGGAATGTCATAAGGTCCTTCACTGTGACTCAGTTGTGATTATGTTCTTCCAAAATCCTCATCACAATAGTCGTGTTGGATTCATATTCAGCAACGGAATGGTCATTGTTTCATTTTGTGCAAGAACAAACGTATGGTCCCAGGTCTCTGTCTAGTTTTAATGACAGTTCTATTTGGCAATGTCTTATCCTTTTTTTAAAAATTAAAAAAGAGTTTATTTTGAAAGAGAGAGAGAGAGAAAGAGAGAAAGTGGGGGAGAGGCAGAGAGAGAGAGAGAGAGAGAGAGAGAGAGAGAGAATTCAAAGCAAAGCAGGCTCCATGCTGTCAGAGCAGAGCCTGACAGGGGGCTTGATCCCACGAACTGTGAGACCATGACCTGAGTCGACCTCATGAGTCAGATGCCCAACCGATGAGCCACCCAGGTGCCCCTTATCCTTTTAGTACGTGCACATCCACTCTCGGTCCCTTCTTATTCGTTATACTCCCCATGCACTTTCTGTGCAGCTACTACTCTTGAAAGAAAATTGATGAAGCTAATGTGTTTTTTTTGCTGTATGTTTCTGTATTCATTTTATTTGTTGTTTATTTCCTGTCTTGTTTCACAAAGGGTTTGCAAAGGCCAGTAATTGTTCTAACAGGAAATTAGGATATCTAGGCAGGATTCAGGGCTGTGCACAACACTGCATTCTAATTTAGGATGAACAAGTCCCAAGATTCTGGTAAAGGCTTCTATTTCTGATACCAGGAAACTAACAGGTTTGGCTGGACTAGAAAAATCAGAAGCATTGACTAGATCCACATTCAGACCTTTCTGTGATTCTTTTTATCAAGTCAACGGCTGCTTACAACCCATTTTGCACCTCCCCTCCCCTTGCCATCCCCAACGTGTCATTAGAAGCATTTCTTATTTTTGTTTTCCATTTTTCTATACTGGGTCAGCCCTTGCAACATGACAAAAGCGGAGGCTAGGAGAATTTCTAATGTCTTCTGACAAGCAGGTTTTGTGCCGACGAAAGTATTTGGGGTCAGATAGTCCAGGAGTTCCAAATCCTGCTCCACCATCTAAAGTTGAATGACCCAAGATTAGCTGATGCATTTCTTTCAGTTTCAGTTTTTCCATCTGTAAAATGTGGATTATAGTTCCTTCCTCTTAGGGTTGTGGTAAGGATCAAATGAGATAAAGTGCTTAGTAAGGGAGGGGGCTTGATAAATATCATTATCGTCCTAGGGAGGAAGAACAAGTTACAGGTGGGGGAAAAAAAGTGTATTAAGGAAGCCTATAGCTTCGGTTTTGTACTGATGGACACACACATATGCATGTGAAAAGACATCTTCCGTTGTACAGCAAAGACCGTCTCCTCCTTTATATACATAAAAAGAACATGCGTACATGTACATGCACACCCAATTTAATAATTATAAAGCAAACATCCACATTATTACCATCCAGGTTAAGAAATAGATCATAGCACCCTGACACCTTGAATAGCCTCCATTTTCACCCCAGGGGGCCACTATCCTGGCTTTTGCTTTCTTATGGTTTTACCGCCTGTGCGCACATCTCTCCCTTGCAGTTTTGGAAACAGTCTGCTTTTGAAATTTGTATTAATGAAATCATCCTTTGTTCTGTTGTCATTTCCTTCATTCAGCATCATGTCAAAACTCATGTCATTGTGTTTAGCTGTATTTATTCCTTTTCATTATAGTATGAAAACACTCCAGTATACTTTGTATTGCTAATGGGACATTTGCATTGCTTCTAGTTTTTGTTTTTATTTTTGTTTTTGGCATTATGTGATACAATATTATTTGTCCATTCTTGGGCATATGAGTCGTAGGATATGCTTGTCTTCAACAGCAAATAGAACCAAACTTTTTCAAAGACACTGTACTAATTCATAGTCAGCTATGTATAAATGACTGAAGCTCCACATCTTTGAAAAACACTGCGAGAACTTCCTCCCCTTTTTGGGGGGAGGAGTGCATGTTATTATATCGCACTGTTTCATGATTATGTATGAGATTGAGCACCTTTTTATACGTTTTTTGGCCATATGGATTTCCTCTTTAGTGAAGTGCCTGTTGAAATCTCCTGCGTTTAAGTGATTTTAAAATGTCCTTTCTGACGATTTCAATGTGTTTACCTATTTGTTGCCGGACAATCAGCCCAAAGTGGCAGGAACCGAGGCACGTTGAAGTTCAAGCTGCCTTAGCTGTAGCACAGAACAAATTGATTTCCCCAAATAGCAAACACTTCTTACTTCAGCCAATTTTTTAAAAATGTTTATTTTTTGAGAGACAGAGAGAACAAGCGAGGGAAGAGCAGAAAGAGAGGGAGGCACAGAATCCGAAGCAGGCTCCAGGCTCCAGGCTGTCAGCCCAGAGCCCAAGGCGGGGCTCGAACTCAGGAGCCGTGAGATCACCACCTGAGCCGAAGTCCGAGGCTTAGCCGACTGAGCCACCCAGGTGCCCCCTACTTGGGCCAGATTTAAGGAACAAGAAAATCAGGGCGGCCTGGCTGTCTTCCTCCTCGCAAGGAGACAGAGGACAGCGCCCTGGCGACCTCCTCAGGGATCCTAGACACAAACAAACAATTCCATAAATGCAGCACCCTGCTTAACCGTCAATTTCAAACTTCCAGGACCTGCCAGGCCGCGTTTGCCCTTGCCCGTTTTCCATTGGTCACGAGTCAAAGGAAGTAACAATCTGATTGGTTCTCCCTTCCACTTCCCCTATCCCTTTTAGGACTTAGGCGGAACTTTGTTGACACGCAGCTGTTCCTCCCAGAAGCGGGCACTCTGATTGGCCCGGACACGGCTGAACCCCGCCCACGCTGTTCGGGGTTCAAATGCAGAGGCGGGAGACCTCGGGCGGAGCAGAACGCGCACTGGCTGGGTCGGCGGAGCGTGAGTGTGAACCCCGCAAGCCCATATCTCCCCCACCCCACTCTGCAAACCCGGGGATAGGCCGCCTCCACCCACACCAGTCCCGGCTTTCCCCTCCGCTGCGGGGAGGGCGGTGTTGCCGCCTCCAAGGCTGCCGGGGGCCTGAGGGTCTTCCCAGGCTGGAGGTGCGCGGGCCCCCCTCCGAGGGAGCCGAAAGGTCTGCAGGTGGTGCCGTGGGGCGGGAGGAATTGTGAGATCCTTCTTAAACAGGGTGGGGTCCCGTGTGTGATCCGCCCTGCCTCATTTACCTGTCCGCATTAACTGCATTATTCCGGCTAGTGGAGCGCGGCAGCTCCCTATTATCCGTGTGATCTTGACAATTTTGTGTCTTCACTTTTGGTACCATCCGTCACCTCCTACTTCCAGTGCCTTTCCCTCTGCTCCAGCCACTCCAGTCACTCGCGTCTCCCTGCTATTGTTAGCGAAGGCCAGGTCCTGCCTCAGAGCCTTAGTTCTGGCTGTTCCCTTTGCCCGGCACACTTTTCTTCCCTCTCCCGCCCATCAGCAAGACTTACTACTTACCCACTTCAGGTTTTGCTTCAAATGTTAGTTACCTTCTCAGTGAAGTCTACTCTGACTACACTGTTAAAAATTGCTCACACACACCAATTGCCCTTACCTTGCTCTCTCCCTCTCTCCTTTTTTAACCCCTGTAGCACATATTACTCTCCAACATACTATGTCATTTACTTATTTAAGTCATTGATTCTGTAAGTATTTATTAGAACTTGCTATGTGTCCTGGCTCTGTGTAAGCCCTTGTGGAGCAAGGGCTTACACTATAGGTGGAGTAGATAATAAATTTATTTATAAGTAAGAGACTATGTCAGATAAGTGTATTACCTCCTGTTATAGTGAATAAAAATCTGCTCTTTAATGTCAGATTTGCCAGACTGAACTTCCTAAGACCTGTGTGGTGACTGTTTTTACCTCCCTGTGCCCAACATCTTGAAGAAGATCAGGATTTTTCAGGCTCTTCCTCCTCAAATTGGTAGCACACACTTGCTCTGCTCCTGTATCTCTTCACCTTTGGAGAGATGTTGAAGTTCAAATATGGAGCAAGGAATCTGCTGGACGCTGGTGCTGCTGAACCCATTGCCAGCCGGGCCTCCAGGTTGAATCATTTCTTCCAGGTAACAGGCTGCCAACTCTTTCACCTGCGTGTGTTCCCTTGGCCCCTCCTTGTTGCTCTTATCCTTATAGGACTGAGGCTAATCTTCTAGGAGAAATCTCATTGGATGTTTTATATTGCTGATAGTTTTGGAAAAAGGAGCCATTGTACGGACAGAGGAGTAGATAGCTGAACTTGTCCTTGAAAGGAGATCTCTCTTTTTTAAAAAAAAATCATTTCTCACACTTTACACGTCTATACTGTTGTCCTTTTATTAAAGAAAGAAAAACAAAATTTATCGAGAAAATATTTGACCATAATTGCTATAGGTGTAATCCTATTTTCATTCAAGAGATGTTTATTTAAAACAAACAAAACAAAGCTTGATAAATACCCACACCTGTGAAAACCATAGTCCATTCAAGATATAGAGCATTTCTGGGTTGCATGGGTGGCTCAGTCGGTTGGGCATCTGACTCTTGATCTCAGGGTCCTGACGTCAAGCCCCATGTTGGGCTCTGTGCTGGGTATGAAGCCTACTTAAAAAAAAAAACAAACAAAAAAAAACAAAGAAAGAAAGAAAGAAAGATAGAAAACATTTCTATCACCCCAGAAGTATTAAAGCTTACTATCAGGAAATAATTTCCAAGTAGATTTCTAATTCTTTTGTTTTTGATGTAGATGAAACATTGTTCGTGTAGAAATCCTTGTTTGACTTATATATTCACAAGTCAGGGGGACAATATGGATAGTAGTGAAGATTTAGGTTTGAATCCTGGCCCCACACTAGTTAGCTGTGTTACCTTGAGTGACTCATTTGCCTTCTCTGAACCCATTTGCCACTCTTTTTTTTTTTTTTTAAGTTTTATTTTATTTATTTTGAGAGGGAGAGTGCATGAATGGGTGACAGGCAAAAAGAAAGAGAGAGTCCCAAGCAGGCTCTGCACTGTCAGTGTGGAGCCAGATGTGGGGCTCAAACTCACAAACCATGAGATCGTGACCTGAGCTGAAAACCAAGAGTCAGACATTCAACCAACTGAATTACTAAGGTGCCTGCATTTGCCACTCTTGAAAATAGAGGTCAGAGCACCAAATTCAGAGGGTTGTCATGAGGATTAAATGAGATACTTTACGTAAAGCACTTAGCTCTTGATAAGCCAATAGTTATAAATGGTAACTATTATTAATGTTAAGTGTAGAAATGATATTAGTTATGGTAATGATAAATTTAAAAAATATTTTTAATGTTTTTATCTAATTTTGAAAGAGAGAGCACGAGCAGGGGAGGGGCAGTGAGAGAGGGAGACACAGAACCCAAAGCAGGCTTCAGGTTCCAAGCTATCAGCACAGAGCTCGATGTGAGGCTCGAACTCATGAACCTTGAGATCATGACCTGAGCTGAAGTTGGACACTTAACCAACTGAGCCACCCAGGTGACTGAGCCACCCAGGCGCCCTAGTAATGATACATTTTTAAAAAAAGACTTTAAATAATCTTTACACCCCATGTGGGACTTGAACTCACAACTCTGACATCAGGAGTTGCATGCTCTACTGACTGAGCCAGCCAGGTGCCCCAGTAATGTTTACTTAACAGTAACTCTATTTTTAAATTTTATTTTAATTTACATTTATTTAAATTATATTTAAAATTTTATGTTTACTTAACAGTAATTATATTTAGGAGGGTATTTATGCATGGATGCCTGTATGATGATAAATACTAATACTTTTTTGATGACATTTCCCCCCCAAAATACTGGTATTGGGGAATGTTCAAACAGATCAGTGGAGACAGACTGAAGGCTTAGGTTGTTCTATGCCATCTTCCCTGTTGCCATTTTAAGCCATGAGATATTTTTCACAAATGAATAGTCTGCCTCTGACCCTAGCTGACTGGAGTACTGCCACATTTTAGCCCCTCTACATTTTACTCCAAAACTTTTCCAACTTCTTACAAAATTTACTAAGGGCTTATAGTGTGCTCATTTTGTAACAAGTGTGGCTTCCAGAGAGCTGGGTACAGGGCCAGCGTGCTCCTGATTATCTCGCATCAGAACAGATGTAAGGACTGTTTTGACTTACATTTTAAATAGGAGGAGACAGGCAGCAAGAGAGGCAAGGACTTGTCCAGGATCACGCAGCTTGTAAATGGCAGCGCCAAGCTCCAGAGATCAGACATGTAACCACTGGCGACATTGCCAGTGTGTGTCAGAGTTTATTAAATGTATATTATATTTAAGTGTCATTATAGAAGCAAGGATTGTGCTTCTCCCCAGTTCATCTTTTTTTAATGATGAGTTCCTTCCTGCCCCCACAACTGCTAGTGTTTGCAACTGTAGCATACACATGATAATTGTCTAAACAGGCACTGGATACTGTTTTTTCCGGTACAGGGCTATTTTACCAAGGTTTAGATAGAGTAGTGATTTTGTTTTCCATCCAGGTAAGTACTCTAGATTGGGTCTTAGCTTCTACTAACATTCTGCTTAACTTTCCAACGACTTCTCTGTTGGCGGGCAGCAGATTTTTAGGTTTTTGAGCCAGCAAAATTTCACAAATTTGCTGGGCTAATCTAGGTTTGCCAGCTTTTTATTTTGCCAAGTAAAGGATGTACAGAGAAAGGCCTATTATCTCCAGTCCTTTCACTTCAAAAATAAGGGACTTTTTTTTTTTTTTTTTAATAAATAAGGGACATTTTAAGAAACACCAACAGGGGTGACTGGGTGGCTCAGGTCATGAACTTCCAGTTCATGAGTTCAAGCTTCACATCGGGCTCTGTGCTGACAGCTCAGATCCTGGAGCCTAGTTAGGATTCTGTGCCTCCCTCTCTCTCTGCCCCTACCCCACTCATGCTCTGTCTCTCTCCCTCTCAAAAATAAACATTAAGGGCCGCTTGGGTGGCTCAGTCGGTTAAGCGGCCAACTTCGGCTCAGGTCATGATCTCGCGGTCCATGAGTTCTAGCCCCGCGTCGGGCTCTGTGCTGACAGCTCGGAGCCTGTGTCCCCCTCTCTCTCTGCCCCTCCCCTGCTTGTTCTTGGTCTCTCCCTCTCTCAAAAATAAGTAAACATAAAAAAACAAAAAAACAGATTCTAAGCCACAACCTGGAAAATTCTCACTCAGTAGGTCGGGGATAGCACCAGAGAATTTTTTTGTTGTTTTTTGGCTAAGTTCTTCGGTGATTCAATGTAACCAGTCTGTTTCTATTATCCAGTGCTGTGTAAGAAACCACTCACAAAGTTTAAAGCAGCAATGATTTATTTTTCTTCTGATTCTGTGGGTTACTTGCATTCAACTAGGCAGTTCTGTTCTACCCTGTGATGTCAGCTGGGGTCACTCAAGGGGCCATATTATGTTGGGAGCTTGGCTAGGACTGGAACATCTGGGTGCTGACTGCTGGCTGGGGCATCTGACTTTTCCTCTAGCTGACTTCTCTATGAAGTCCTTCATTATTCAGTTATCTAACCCAGGGCTGGTAACTTTCTTCTGTAAATAATAAATATTTTAGGCTTTGGGAGTAGCTCCAACTATTCAACTCTGCCACTGTAGCACAAAAGCAGCCACAGTATGTAAATGAATGGGTGTGGCTGTGTTCCAATAAATCTTTATTTATAAAAACAGGCAGTGGGCCAGATTGGCCTATGGGCCATAGTTTGCTGACCCCCGTCTGGTCTAAGCTTTTTTACATGGCGACTGGCTTCCCCAAAGAGAAAAGCAGATGGTGCTAGGCTCCTTTAGAACTCTGCCCAGAACTGGCACAGTGTCACTTGTGTCACCTTCTGTTGCTTAAAGCAAGTCACAGAGAAAGTACAGATTCAAGGGGAGGAGAAATAGACTCTGGCTCTTGACGGGAGTGGCAGCAGCACCTACAGAGTTAGAGGGCCTGTTGGTGGCCTTCTTGGCAGAGAGACCCCACACAATCCATAGCCTGGCCCATGGAAATCTTTGCTCTAGACCAGAGGTTGCAAACTCATGTCCCTAGGGGCCAGGAAGTGAGTATAAGTGAGTCACATGGGCCAGATGGAAGACTGGCAGTGAGGTCTGCAGTGAACTGCTGAACACATTCACTACAGAGGGGCAGCATCACTCAACCACAGCTCAGCATCACCAGACGGGAATGTGGGACAATATTGCCCAACCCTCCAGTATTTTAGGAGAACCCTCAAATCCCACCCTTTCTTTTGAATGGAATTTCCTGATTTTTCAATATTGGCAGAAAATTCGAATTTAAGTGCTGCAGGCCTGGGGTGCCTGGGTGGCTCAGTTGGTTAAGCGTCTGATCATGACTGTTGGCTCAGGTCATGATCTTGCGGTTCGTGAGTTCGAGCTCTGAGTCTGACTCTGTGCTGACTCCAGGTCAGAGCCTGGAGCCTGCTTTGGATTCTGTGTCTCCCTCTCTCTCTGCCCCTCCCCTGCTCACACTCTGTCTCTCTCAAAAATGAAATAAACTTAAAAAAAAAATAAAAATAAATAAATGCCGCAGGCCAAACAAAACATGTCTGTGGGCTAGATACAGTCTGCCAGTTTGGAACTGTTGGTCTAGGTCATGAATAAATTCAGCTTCAGTGTGGGCACTTCGTTCACACTACTTTAGATTGTTCAAGTAAATTAAAGAAACTGCAGTTATATTAGCAAACCTCTGGGCGCACTTGAAAGATATAGCAATCATTGTGTCCTATTGTAGAGACATGGAAACACGTCAGAACCAGCAGGGTCCGGAGTAAATGTTCCCGTGAGCCTCAGACTGTTAAGAAGGAGGGGCCTTTTCTTATCAATGGCACGCTCGTGAAGGTTTTCTTCCCAGGCACCGGTGAAAGAAGCCCACAATAATGGAATTGTACAAGTGATAACTTAATGACTCTCCATTGATGTCGCTTTAAAGAATGAAGCCACAGAATTGGGCTGTTAGCGTGTGTCGTGAGCAGTTAGGGTTGGTAGCTTGTAATTTACTCTGTGTGGATGTTATTGATCAAAGCTTTTCATTATTGACAGTGTCTCCATCTGCTGTTTGCTGTTTTTAGGGGAAACCACCCTTTCTGACTCAACAGCAGATGTCTCCTCTTTCCCGAGAAGGGATATTAGATGCCCTCTTCGTTCTCTTTGAAGAATGCAGTCAGCCTGCTCTGATGAAGATTAAGCACGTGAGCAACTTTGTCCGCAAATGTAAGTTTGGAGAGGTTTTTCTGGAAAAGTGTTCTGGGAGAGAAAACTGCAAAAATGCCCCAGGCAGAATGAGTTAGTGGTTGGTGGTAGTGAGTAGGAACTCTGCTCTGAGGAAGGCAGACTCAGTTTTAAGGTCAGTTTCCACCTGTTGCATTTGGGAGAACAGATAAGTCAGGTCTCCTGGTTGCAAGTGACAGAAACTCAACTCAAACTAGCTTAGGCCAAATAAGTGAATTTATGGCTCATGAAACTGAGCTCATGAATCCCATCCAGGGATGGGTCAAACTTTAGGCATGGCTGGATCCAGATATGTGAGTTAGTCCTCTGGCTCCATCCTTTTTTTTTTTTTTTTTTTTTTTTAATGTTTGTTTATTTTTGAGACAGAGACAGAGCATGGATGGGGGAGGGTCAGAGAGAGGGAGACACAGAATCCGAAGCAGGCTCCAGGCTCCGAGCTGTCAGCACAGAGCCCGACATGGGGCTCGAACTCACGAATCGCAAGATCGTGACCCGAGCTGAAGTCGGACGCTTAACTGACAGAGCCACCCAGGCGCCCCACTGGCTCCATCCTTATACCCACTCAGGGCCGATAATCCTGCAGGCATAGCAGGCACAGTATTTAATTTTAATAAATTGCACTTATTTTCATTAATTTAATTTAAATTTAGTTTGAAACAAGAAAACTATGAACAAAATAATTATAGTGATTTTGGGTTATATTTATCCTTTTGTCAGTGGTATCATAAAATACAATTTTTGACTTTTTTTAATGTTTATTTTTGAGAGAGAGAGATAGTAAGTGAGTGTGAGCAGGGGAGGGGCAGAGAGAGAGAGGGAGACACAGAATCTGAAGCAGGCTCCAGGCTCCAAGCTGTCAGCACAGAGCCTGATGCGGGGCTCGAACCCACAGTGAGATCATGACCTGAGCCGAAGTTGGAGGCTTAACCAACTGAGCCACTCAGGCGCCCCCTGATTTTTTTTGTTTTTTTTAATGGAGGAAGAGGCTGATGAAGGCAGATGTACCTAGGCCCTATGAAAGTCATAAATCGGCCTTGGCCACACCCTGTTCGTGTCTTACTCAATGTGGGGGAGTGGGCTGCTGGTGTCCCAGTTTTGTATTTTATTACTTTACATCAGTGTTTTTTGGCCAGTGGTGGTTTTGCACCTCCCTACCCCCCCACCCCGGACACTTGGCAATGTTTGGGAGACATTTTCAGTTGTCACAACTTGCAGGGAAGGGTGCTCCTGGCATCTAGTGGGTGAAGTCAGAGATAATGCTGACCTTCCTGCAATGACAGAATAGCATAGAATTATCTGGCCCAAAATTTCAGTAGTGCCGAGTTTGAGAAACCCTCCCTTATGCGACTTTGCTGTGTAACCATGCACCTTGAACTATAGTGGTCTGAAACTATAATCGTTGTATTACGCCTCATGAATCTGTGGGTTGAGGATGTTTCCACTCCATGTGACTTGGGCTAAGATTGCAGGCACCCAGGACTCTCCTCGTCTAGAAAGTCCAAGATGGCCTGCACAGTGTCTGGTATGTTGCCTAGAAGGCTGGACTCGGCTGGGACTCTGGGATGACGGGGCCTTTCCCTGTCTCTGTGAAGTCTCCAGGCCTCTTGCTCTCCAAGTGGCTTCCCTGTGTGGTCTCTCCATCAAGGGTTAGCCAACTACAGCCTGGGATCCCTGTTTTGTAAAGCAAGTTTTACTGGAAGGTGTTGGCCAGGCCCATTTGTTCACATACTGCCTGTGGCTGCTGTTCCACTACAAGGCCTTTGAGTAGTGGTGACTGAGACCATATGGCTTACAGAGCCTTAAATATTTATTCTCTGGCCCTTAAAGAAAAGCTTTCTGACCTCTGATCTACATGGTCTCTCTAGTAGAGATGTTGACTTCTTACATGGTAGCTCAGGGCTTTCAAAAGCACCAAGGTGGAAACTGCTGGCACTTCTCAGGGCTTAGGTGTGGAAGGGACGTAAGATCTCTTTGGCTGCATTGTCTTGTTTGAAGTGAGTCGTGGGGCTGCCCAGATTCCATGTGCCAGGGAGTCTAGACATAAGGGCGTGAGTTCCAGGAGGTGTGTGTATGATTCGTTGGCACCATCTTTGGAGATGGCTACCACACCTTATGCAATATTTATTTTCCACTCTCTATATTAATAGGATCCCCAGGAAAGATTTTAACTGGTTCTGTTCTGGGTCATCTGTCTACCCCGTGACCAGGGGCCAGGCCAGGATGTCAAGTGTTATGGGCCTCCTCTGGGTGCCTAGGGGTTCAGGGCACTGCAATTACCAGGGTCTCATGGAATGGGGGATGTGGAAGTGCCCAAAGGAGCTGAGAGTTTTCAGTAGATAAAATTAGTGTATGTCCACTTGTCTTTTCTGTTTCCTTATCTGCAAAATGGGGAAAATGCATATCCAATAAGGCTGTGTGGGGCTTGAATGAGTTAGTGCACAGATTAGGCTTACGTTGCCTGGCACACAGGAGATAATAAATGTTAACCAGTAATGGTAGCCACCAGCCTCCAAATATATTTAATATATTGTAGGTCTTTAACTTTGAAATGTACTTGGGTACTATTCATTATTCCATATTTTTTTTGAATAAACTCCCACCTTATTTTCTTGAATATTTAAATCCTCAAATAGGGAGTGGGAGGGGAAGGGAAATTATGAGACAGACTAATTTATCAAGCCATCTACCGGCTCCTTCATTAGTCTTGAGTCTGCCCTCTGGTTACTTTAAAGTAGTGGATCTTCTAGACTCATTCAGTAATCAGGGGGCTTAGGCTTAGCGAAATGTAGATTTTTCTAATAGAATTCTCTTGCAAGGAACTGTTTCATATTTTTGAAGAGGCTTCCTGGAGAGTACGGCTGAGAGGCTGTGATTGGAAAAGGGTGATTACGTTAGTATGTCTGGTTCCCCCCGCCCCCCCCCCCCAACCTCTTTTTAAGTTTCTGTTTTGGAATCTAAGTGTTCTTACATGGGTAGAAGGGCCCCAAAGTTGCTACTACATAAGGGACCGTTGCTACTCCATGCTACTGCATGGAGACCGTTGGAGGAAATGAGACAGTGGGTATGGCCCTGAAGTGGTATCCCTAGCTGGAGCCAAAGTAGGACAGGGAACCCACATCCGGGAACCCAGGGAAGAGATTTTTGTTTCTTAATTACTGTTCTATTCCCAGTGCCTAAAACAGTGTCTGGCACATGATAGATGTTCAGTAAATATTGGTCGAATGATTATGTTGCTGAGTGAACAAAGTTAAGGGGCAAAATTGTAAGTATTGTATTGTAGAATTTGTGTAAAAAATAAACTGATATTAAAACATGAATGGGGGTTCCTGGGTGGCTCGGTTGGGCGTCTTACTTCGGCTCAGGTCGTGATCTCACGGTTCGTGGGCTTGAGTCCTGTGTCAGGCTCTGCCCTGGCAGTGTGGAGCCTGCTTGGGATTCTCTCTCTCTCTCTCTCTCTCTCTCTCTGCCCCTCCCCACTTGTGTGTGCGTGCGTGCGTGCATGCGTGTGTGTGTGTGTATAAACTTGAAAAAATAAAACATGAATAACAAAGTGTTTATAATTGTTGACATTGGACTATTCTTGGTGGTTTGACGGTAGCTTTAATCCTATACTCTTTCAGCTACATTTACTGTAGGCAAAAGCTTCTGTATGTTAACGACTGTAGTATGTATGGGCGAGTTATAACTATAAGAAATTTTTTTTCCAATTCTAAACATAATACAAAGTTAAATATATAAAAGGTCCAAATGATAAAAAAAATTAAATAAACATGGGGTGCTTCAATGGCTCAGCCAGTGAGAGCATCAGTCTCTTGATTTTGGCTCAGGTCACCATCCTCCAGGGTCGTGGGATCGAGCCCTACATTGGGCTGAGCTTGGAACCTGCTTGGGATTCTCTCTCTCTCTCTCTCTCTCTCTCTCTCTCTCTATCTCTCTCCCTCTCTCCCCCCCTCTGCCCCTCTCCCCTACTCTTGCACTCTCTTCCTTTTTCTCTGTCTAATAAATTAAAAATAAAAATAAATAAAAGGTCAAAATGAGAGAATATCCCTCAAAATCTTATCTAACTGCTGTTAACAGTTTGGTGCATAGTGTTGCAATTTTTTTTGTCCTTATAAAATATTTATTATGGACATTTTGAAGTGGGTCTTAAGGTAAAGAGAATAATGTAATGAGCTCATGCGTACCAGTCAACAAGCAGTTATCAACCCTTTGCGTGTATGTTCTTACATTACTTTTGTTTAATTTTACACAAAGCGGATCATATGTATGTAATATTTTGCTACTAGCTTTGCTCACTTAGCATTGTATTTACTCAACAAATATTTACGGAGCACTTGCTGTGTGCCAGGTTCCGTTTTAGGTACTGTGTTCACAGTAGTGATCAGCATTGACAAAAATTCCTGCCCTTAAAGAATATGTAATATATTCTAGTGGAGATTGAGCTACCTCATGTGCTTAATATGGTTTTATGTGGGTGGGACTTTTAGGTCGATTCCACTTCCCTGCTGATGGACCTTTAGGTCATTTCTGATTATTTTTCTGTTACAAGCAGTGCTCATGATGAATATCTTCCTGTCTATTTCGAGCACATCTGCTAACGTTTCTGTGAAGGACAAATTCCTAGAAATTGAAATGTTGAATGACTGAGTTGCAGAAAAGGAAGCGATACACTGTGCTGTATTGGCTTTTGCCCCTGGGTCCAAATGTTTATCTGACAAGGTCACCCTTTGACTGCCTTTTCATTACCATGCTTTGGGTCTTCATTTCCACCAATATTCGGTACTTAAATGCTGTAACTAACAGTGTGCAGAGCTGAAGTGTGATGTGGTTTTGGAATCACAGAAGCTGCTGGCATGGAGGGAAATTGTGAATCGTCTTTTTTTTTTTTTTAATAGTCATAGACTTGAGTTTAGTATCTCAATCATTCACCTTAATAATTCAAAGCCTTTGGAAAAAGACCTAAAATTTGGTAAGGTTTCTCAGAATTCTGAGTATCCTTGTGGTTCTGTCTATAGCGGTTTATTTACTTGTGTGACTGAAATGCCTGGTGGTTACAGCGATGGATCCAGAGTTGAGTTGGACAAATGCAGTAAGCAACTTAGGGACCCAAGGCCTAACAGAGAATTGGGAGAGGCTGGCTTCATGCGCAAGCAGTAATAAAATCAGGTTCAACCCAGGAAGTTGCAAGCCAGCATATTTGGGGAATTATAATTCAAAACTCAAATACTTGATCTGAAAGAAACTTGGAAAAATGGCAGGGAAGAGAGACAGGGCTTGGCACAGGGATGGCAGGGCAGAAGGAAGATATTGTGCAGCGTTCAGTCTTGCTTCTGCATGAATTCTCCACAAAGGTGCTCCAGATTTATTTTTCGCAATGGTTATGATGAATTTATTCGGATGTGCCGACCACGCTTGCCTGATTCCTCCAGGGACCAAAGGGAAATGCTTTCAGGATGACTGGCTGAAGAGACAGGTGGGAAGGCACTCAGTGCAGTGGAGTTCATCATGTGTACCTTTGATCCAAGTGAATGCGACTCCACCCACACAACAAAGAAAGGAGGTGGATACCAATTAACATTGTATTGGCTAATTTATCAATATTCTGCTCAATGACTATAGGTAATGAAATGACTTTTCCCCTTGTTGGATTAACTTCCTCCTATTGTGTGAATAACTTGTTGAGCTTAGCTCTAGAATGTAGCTCCCGAGTTTATTTGGTGCCCAACCATGGAAAGGGCAACCTGCCCTAATGCCTGGAGGACTTTAGTGTCTGTCTGGGATATCAAGAGTCTCTTGGTCTCATCATGGCACCTTTCTGAGGGATTCTCCAGAATAATTTTGATTCCGTGTTCCTCTTGTCTTCCTTTGGAGCATAACCCCTATATTTGATGTAGCTTCTCTGTAATGTGCAGGATTGAATTTTTTAGTCAGCTACAGCTGTTCCACTTCCCTCTTTCAGATCCTTAGAGAGTCATTGCATATCCAGTGATGTCCCAGCTTACTGTTCTTAGAGTGTCAGTAAATATACTGTAGATTCCAAATCTGCCATCCATTTAATCCATACTTCATACATTCAGGATCTCCACCTGTTATGGACTGAATGTTTGTGTCCCCCTGCAAATTCATATGATGATGAAGTCATGAAGGTGGGGCCTCTGTGATGGAATTGTTGTCCTTAGAAGAAGAAAAAGAGAGACGAGGGTTCTGTCTCTCTCCATCTTGTGAGGATATAGTGAGAAGATGGCTGTCTGTAAGCCAGGAAGTGGGTTCCCACTAGGAACTCGGTCTGCCAGCACTTTGATCTTGGACTTCCCAGCCTCCAGAACCGTAAGAGATAAATGCCTGTTGTTTAAGCCACCTCATCTATGGTATTTTGTTACGGCAGCCTGAGCAGACTAAGATACTGACTGAGAGATTGCACTTGAAAAAGGAGTACGACCATAGGCAAAGAAACAGATAGTTGCAAACCCTTCCAGGTGTGTGACCTGTCAGTGCTGCAGAGCAAATGTCAGGGCTCCATTTTCTTTTTCTTTTTGGTAGCACTGCTCCATATTAAGGGAAAGGAGGTATTACTGACAATCCGAAAGAGATGGGTTTGTGGGATAACACTGTGCAGTAGCACTAGAATGGGATAAGCGGGAGGTCAGCTCTAAAGTCGACTGAGTTGGGAATCGTGTTGCTTACGTCACATTATGAACCAGTCTAAATGCTGATAAGCGCGTTTGACCAAACGCTGCCCTGTGGCCTTCAGAGAGGAAGAAGAAAAGCCTGATTTGTGTTCTCCTCCTATTTTCTGAGTCTACAGGATTCAAATCGTAGCTACCATGGAAACTGCTTTGGAATTTCTGGAGCCCTTAATTTTAAACTTAACATATAAAAACACTTTTGTGCTGATTTTATAATTATTCATGACGGATGGGAAAGTGACTAAAATGTCTTTTGACAGCGAGGGAACACATAGGAACACTTTTTTCCCTTCTTTTTTTTTTTTTTTTTTTTTTTTTGGTGCTTTCATAAAGATGCGTGTATTGGAAAGTGCTTCACTCACCTGGGAGTAACTCTTACATCTCTTGCAGATTCCGACACCATCGCTGAGTTACAGGAGCTCCAGCCTTCAGCAAGAGACTTTGAATTCCGAAGTCTCGTGGGCTGTGGCCACTTTGCTGAAGTGCAGGTGGTAAGAGAGCGAGCAACTGGCGACGTCTATGCCATGAAGGTCATGAAGAAGACGGCCTTGTTGGCCCAAGAGCAGGTAGGAGCATTTTCACACCACACCCTTTCCCCTTTCTGTACCAGGATGTTCACTGCGGAGGCAATCATCTGCTGAATTGACATCTGGGATTGAGCAAGTTTTCCTCGGCGACTCTTTGGTTAATTACAGTTGCAGAAAGAGCCCTCCTGTTCTCAGCTTTTCTTGAACTGATACTGACTCATTTTGAGGGCTCACAAGCTTCCCGCGATGGCTTTATTGTGTTTCTATAGTTGTATTTTATTCAGAATCAACGTGGCCTTTTAACTAATGAATTTAAGATGACCCTTTAGGACCGTCAGCTGGCAGTTTCGACATGTGCATACTGTGGGGTTAGGCAGCATATGGTTGTGTGCACATTTTCTATACTTGTGTTGTGGGCATATGTGTTTGATTTTAAAACAGGCCTTTGAAGAAATTAAATAAAATCGTCCTGTGGCGAGAGTGTTGCTTGTTTGAGAGCAGGTAAGAACTTCTTTTTTATGGTCATGGTGTTTTTCTTTCTTTTAAACAAGGCTGCTGCTCCAGACATATCGATTCATTTGCCGAGTTTCTAGAGAGACTGCCATCAGCCTTGGCGTTCAGAGCAATTTATTAGTTACAGACGTCCGAGCACACATCATGTGTCTGATAATGTACCCGGCTCCGTGGGAAGCCCGTGAAAGGAATTGAAGCTCCATGGCCGTTAGTTGCAGGGTTTTAAAAACAACTTTGGAAAGTGGAGAAAAAATGCAAATGTATAAAGCAGGCGCTTAGCAGCTAAACATCACAGAAGGGAGAGCAGTTAGCAAATTCACCAGCTGGGGAGTGAGGAGAGATGTGAGTGAGCCAGGGACGGTGAGGGGAGGTTCACACTGCTGAAAGCGAATGCAGGTTCTGGGCGGAGAGACGTGACAGGAGTGTGGCAGGTGGAAGTGTATGTGTGACGTTCTGGAGGTTTGAGTACTAGAATGCTGTACAGATGTGTGTGTGTGTGTGTGTGTGTGTGTTTCCTTAGTGGTTTAGAACAGATGGGACTAGGAAATGGGGAGAAATGAGACACTTGGGTGGGGAGAGGGTAATTGGTGGGAAATCTGATGAACCTTTTTTTATTGTGGCAAAATATACATAACATAAAATTTACTGTTTAAAATTTTTTTTAAATTTTTTTTTTTTTATTTTTGAGAGAGAGAGAGAGAGACAGAGCGCAAGTGGGGGAAGGGCAGGGAGAGAGGGAGACACAGAATCTGAAGCCGGCTCCAGGCTCTGAGCTGTCAGCACAGAGCCCGATGCGGGGATCAAACTCCTGAGTCATGAGATCATGAGCGGAACCAAAGTTGGGCACTTAACTGACTGAGCCACCCAGGTGCCCCTAAAATTAGGGTTGTAATTATTTAATTAGGGTTTTAACTGTTTTAATCCTTCTTAGGGTACAATTCACTGGCCTTAAGTGCATTTACCAATGTTGTGCAACCATAGCCACTATTTCTAGAATTTTCTCATCCTCCCAAACAGAAACTCTGTACCTATTAAATGTTAACTCCTCATTCCCCCAAGAACTGTTTGGAATGGCAGCTCACTTTGTGAGGCAGCTGGGGATCATTTACACTTTTGGAAGGAGGAGGTTGGGATCAGAGTCTGAGGACTCAGTGGCTTTGCGTGGCCTCCAGTCAAAGAAGCAGCGGAGGGCAGGAAGCTGCTTGTCAGAGTCCGAGAATGATGTAGCCTGTGTTTAGCAGTGAAATGTGAGCTACTTCACGGGAAGGAGAAATGACAGGACGTTGCCGATCATTTGGAAGGGAGGAATGGGAGGTGTTCACTTAACCTGCCAGTATCTGAGCAGCCACCTATCCTCGGTACAAACTTACTGAGCACCTGTTGTGTGTGGTGTGCTTCTGGGTCCTTGAGGGGAGGCATGAAGTGTAGCCCTGACCTTGCACGCTTCTGTTTTAGGTGGGAAGTAGTGCATGTAAAAAGAAAACAATCTAATATACTGCACTGCAGGCAAGCGACAGAGATGTGCAGATAGGGTGCCTTCCTTCCGGTGAATGACTCACGATGACCCTGTGTGAGGTGTGGGCTGGGGGATTTTAAAATTAATACACATCCAGGAACTAATAAAAGCTACCCAACCATTCCTTAAGAGGGTGAATAAAAGAAGAGTCTTTAATTGAGCCATGGCAAGGCTTCATAATTTAAGGGCATGAGAAGAGAAAAACCAGCACAGGGTGTGAATGAAAGGAAATGCCAGAGAAGGAGGTAGAGAGAGGCGACATCCTGTAAGCAAGACCTATCACCTAGGAGAGGCCAGCACACCTGTTCAGGGCTCTGTGAGAACCAGAAGAGTCCTCAGAGACCATTTATTTTATTTTAAAAAAATAAAAATAATTTTTTAATGTTTATTTTTTAGAGAGACAGAGTGCAAGTGGGGGAGGGGCAGAGAGAAGGAGATACACAATCTGAAGCAAGCTCTGGGCTGTCACCACAGAGTCTGATGGGGGGCTCGAACTCACGAACCGTGAGATCATCACCTGAGCCAAAGTCAGATGCTTAACTGAGCCACCCAGGCACCTGAGACTTTATTTTAATGGAGGCTTCAGGGGTCAGATGAGGAGCCAATGGTGAGCAAATGAAGATGTAGCCTTCTCAGTTCAGCCAACCTTCACTGAACACCTTTTATGTGCCAGGAAAGAAGGACCACAGATCAGGTGCAGGAGATTACAGAAGTTGGGTTGTTTCTGGAATGTGTTCGATATAGCACTGGTGGTATGCAAGATGATTTTAGGTAGTACATGGACAAAACTATTTTGAGGTGTTTAGTAGTCTAATATTAACTAGCGTGTTAAAACCTGGGAGTTTTATAGATGTTAAAATAAATGGAAGAAGGCATATTTAAAGTTAAATTATTACTACTTTTTTGAAGTTTTATTTATTTTGAGAGAGCAAGAGCGGGAGAGGGGCAGAGAGCGAGGGAGAGAGAGAATCAAACAGGCTGCATTCTGTCAGCACAGAGCCCGATGTAGGGCTTGATCTCACGAACTATGAGACCGTGACTTGTGCCAAAACCAAGAGTCGGATGCTTAACTGAGCTACCCAGGTGCCCCTAAAGTTAAATAATTTTTATTTTGAAATAGTCACAGATTTATAGAAAAGTTGCAAGCACAGTGTATCAGCCAGGATTCTATAATATATAAAAATATGCACATTAAATATATATACATATACACATTGAATATCCATACATACACGTGTATGGATGACTTACCCAATTGTAAGGACTGTAAAGTCTGAAATCTGTAGGGGAGGCCAATAAGCTGGAAACTCTTGCACTAGAACTGATAATGCAAACTTGAGGCAGAATTTCTTCTTTATCAGGGAAGCCTCACTTTTGTTATTTCATATGATTGGCTGAGACCCACCCAGGAAGGATCATCTCCTTTACTAAAATCAACTGATTGTAGATGTTGACTTGTTAACCATATCTACAAAATATCTTCACGGCAATGCTTAAGATTAGCTGGGTGCTATAGCCTAGCTAAGTTGACATGTAAAACTATCACAAACTATGAACAACTTTTTTCTTCCTGAGCCATTTGAAAACATGTTGCCAGTGGTGCCCTGTTACCTCCAAATACTTCAGTGTGCATTTCCTACAAGAAGGACGCTCTCCTGTGAACCACAATACAGCCATCACTATTGGAAAAGACACAATGCTACGTTACTGCCATCTAATCCTAAGACCCCGTTCATGGTCCACCAACTGTTTCATGGTCTTTTAGAGCAAAAGGGTCAAGCTCAGGATCACACATAACATTTAGTTGTCCTGTCTTTTTAGTCTTTTTCAGTCTGGACCAGCTTCTCAGTTTTCCCTGGACTCTCATGACCTTGGCCATTCTGAAGATTACAGGCCAGTTATTTTGTAAACATACAGATATGTTTAATGTTGCTCAGGTTCATTCAGGTTATAGATCTTTGGCAAGAATATCACAGACAAGATGTTCTATTCTTCTCATTGAGTCCCACCGGGTGACCCCATTTCAGTTTGTCACATTCATGTCGATGTTCACTTAGGTATCGGCCATGCTTCTCCACTGTAGGGCCACCCCTTTCTTCTTCGTCATTACATGAGTATTCTGTAGGGAGGTGCTTTCAGACTGTGGAAATACCCGATCCTCCTAAAACTTTCAGGTTCTTAATTTATAGCTGTATGGACTTGCATGTTCCTGTTTAAGTCAATGAAGTAGAAGCCATTCCTGTCATTATGTATTTTTATACTCAAATCGTCCCTCTAAGCTGGGCCATGAGAATCTCTTCAGGTTGATTTCTGTGTCTTTTGACGCATCCCCATCTTTGAGTTACTGTCTTTCTGGTGCAAGATGTTAAAGCTCTTGTACTTTTACCTTGCCTGCCCCACCCTTGCAATCAGACCTTTCTCAAAGGGTGCCTGTTCCTTTTAGTGTAAAATGGTATTTAGAAACCAAGATCCGGGTACTAGGTGTCCTTATTGCTGTTGGAGTGTCACTGCTTCCAGATCCCTTTCAGTGAGCAGAGCTAGAGAATAGAAATTCAGGTTTTTAATATAGCTACTTGCGTGCGCGTGCACACACACACACACACACACACACACACACACACACATTTATTTCTCTATTTCTCCATCTCTGTATATTGAAAAACCATGTGTTCATACCAGTACGTCCAGGTCCAGTCCAACTTCCCTGAGTGTATTCTAGTGTTCACCCTTTCTGTGTTTGTAGCTCCCTTCTCTGATATCACCCATAATATTTTAGCTTATTTTATGCATCTCTGTGTATCCAGTCTACTGTCTTTGCTGCCACTCTTCTCATTGGTAGGCTTAGATGCCCTGTTCCAGGCTATCGCTGCATGTGGATGGCTTCCTCACCCTATTTGGGCCCTTGATACCTGATATTGGACTGCCTCCCCCTGCCCCCCCCCCCCCCCCCCCACACACACACATAGTTGCCGCCCTCCTCACCCTGCTTGGGCTTGGCACCCTGTTCTGGGCCACTGTGTCCCACTCTCCCTACTACCTGTTATGGATGCTTACCTTGTTCTGTTCCACCTAATGGATTTAGGACTGAATTATTCAGGGAGAGAAGGTGAAGAAGAAAAAGAGGGAGATATTTAGATTCAAAAGAAGTGAGTTGCTTTAAGGACAAAAGTAAATAATTGGACAGATAATACACAGATCTGGCAAAAATCATGAGCAAAGTAGATGAATGAATGAAATTTGTGGAGTGCTGGGCTAAGGGATGGTTTTTCTTTTCTTAAACTAGAGACATCAGTTTAGGCTTAAAGAGAGAGGTTGGCACAATGGAATACTACGTGGCAATGAGAAAAAATGAAATATGGCCTTTTGTAGCAACGTGGATGGAACTGGAGAGTGTGATGCTAAGTGAAATAAGCCATACAGAGAAAGACAGATACCATATGGTTTCACTCTTATGTGGATCCTGAGAAATGTAACAGAAACCCATGGGGGAGGGGAAGGGAAAAAAAAAAAAAGAGGTTAGAGTGGGAGAGAGCCAAAGCATAAGAGACTGTTAAGAACTGAGAACAAACTGAGGGTTGATGGGGGTGGGAGGGAGGGGAGGGTGGGTGATGGGTATTGAGGAGGGCACCTTTTGGGATGAGCACTGGGTGTTGTATGGAAACCAATTTGACGGTAAATTTCATATATTAAAAAATAAAAAATAAATAAAAAAAAAAAAAAGAGAGGTTGGGACATTCACCCCTCCCCTAACACTTTGTTCTTTATATTATAATTGTCTAAAGGGTTTCTTTTCCCCCTAGGTTTCATTTTTTGAGGAAGAACGGAACATATTATCTCAGAGCACAAGCCCTTGGATTCCCCAGTTACAGTACGCCTTTCAGGACAAAAATAACCTTTATCTGGTGAGTCTTTTCATCCATCTCTCTGAAATTAGTCCAGTGCTGATACTCAGATATCATAGACATAGAATTGGATGTGTTTCTTGTCCATATGCTCTGTTGAGTTGCTGTCCTGACTTTAAGGTGTCTCCCTGTTCTCCTTGTCCTAAAGATGAAGGGCTATCCCATTTAGAAACAGCCCCATTTATTGTTGAGTATTGTAGCTGTGGCTTAAAGGGCAATAATGAGAAATCATTTATTTGGAAATAGTCTGATACTACCTTTAATAGACTCTTGCTTTAATTTTTTTTTTTTGAGACATAATTGACATACAACATTACATTAGCTTCAGGTGTACAGTGTAATGATTCAGTATTTGTATATACTGCGAAATGATCAACCACTAAGTCTAGTGAACATCATTTAAATTTTTTAATTTTTAAAAATTGAGATAATGCACAGTTACTTTAAGAAGATGCAAACATTGCAGAACCGTATGAAATAGGGAAAGTTCTCTACCTTTCTTTCTAATCCCTTTCCCTAGGGGAACCTATTATTGGTTATGTATGTTCTTCCTGACCCTCGTGGAAAAAATATTTCCATGTCTATATTTATAACACATGTATATAGTTTGTTTTATGAAACTTGTATATTACTTTCTACTCTTCAGCTTGCTTTTTGCCTTTCAGCAATTTACCCTGGACATTTTTCCATGTCAGTACATACAGATCTGCCTTGTTCTTTTGAACAATGCCATAGTATTTCTGATGTATGTGTAGCATAACTTTCACAATACTAAAATTAATTCTGGAGCCTTGTTTAGGTTCTTGGGGGCTTAGATTCCTAAAGTAAAAAAATTTATCCCAGAAACAATTTTTGTTCCTGATTAAGCCCTTAAAACAAGACTATCATACTATTACCTTGAATGGAGAGAAACTCTTATAGAGGCTCATGTAAGAGGAAAGGGTAAGAAAGGGTTGGATTCCAATTTATCTCAAACTTCCACTGGATAGTTTTGGGGGACTTTATTGCCTTTATTTGTGACCTGTAATAAGCACTTTATTTGGTTTCCTATTAGTTGAGAACCTATTGCTGGTAGAGAAGTACCCCCCACAGCCTTCTGAGCCCCAGCCCCACCTAGCCTTCTGAGCAAGAATGTTTACATACAAATGCATTAGGAGATTGGCCTTGCACTAACCACATGGTAGAGGTGATGACAAATTCTAAGTGTTCTATGTAACAGTGATGACAACTGGTGGTTGACATTGCTTGTATTCGGGTGGCCAATGAGGATGACCAGAGGGGCCCTGGGAGTGATACCAGCTCGTAGTTTCCTTTGTGTTGACTAGTAGTTTTGTTTCTATTTTTGTTTTCATGGCTCAACACTTTTCAAAGTGCATCTTCAAGAGGGTAATACCTGGTCATTTCAAAAATTTTAACCTCTTTGGTGCCACCATTTTTATCCCTACCAATTGACTTTGTCCTAGTGGTAGACCTTCCCTTTTTCTTTTTAATCGTGTAATTAACTGCTGTGGACTTCCGCTTGGGCACAGCCTAACTGGAATGCCTTATGGTCTGGGAATATCAGCCTCTCCTCTGCTAAGAGACCTCCCAGTGGCAGGGGGCTTCCTTTTTTGGGCCTTTTGTCCGTGGGGCTTCCATCTGGATGTTGCCCCTGGCATTGGCATTCCTAGCTTAATGACCATCTTTCCAGGTTTTCTAGCCGCCATCTTACAAGAGGGGAATGATCTCAAAACAGCTGTCTCCTGGAGTTCTAGTTGCCTCAGCACATTGATACCTGGCTGCAATGACATTTTTACACCCTTCTTTCATAGCTCAGTTGGGTATTGCTGATGGGATCTTGTAATTATTTCCCTGTCTGCATTCTCTTCTCAAGTATGTTGGTAATTTGGAGTAAAATGCTTGCTAAGGGTACAGTTTTCTTATAAATATCCAAACTCAGCATTGGAACTAAGATATGATTATAGATCCCCCATTCTTTATCTGCAGTTCTCAAATGCCCAGAGCTCTGAATAACCTCAAGTTCCTTAGTTACTTATTTGGCAGCAAAACCTGACCTGAATCTCTTCTTCATTCCCTTTAGTGTGACTATTTGTAATTTTGCCAAAAAATTGTGATTTTGATTGCATTTGATTACAGGGTGATATCTCAAGCCATACCCTAGGGTGTTAGATAACATAAAGTAAATGCACCATTTTACTTTTCTAAAATCTGAACATTTCTGCATCTGGAAATACATTCTGCCACAAGATAAGGGGACCATAGATCTATATTGGTATCGTGAAGTACCAAAATTCCATTGTATCTATTGACCACTTATAGATCACCAAACCTTTGAAGTTTGGGGAAACATAAATTATCCTAAGCTCCCTGGCAGTTGAACGTTCACTTGTAATGCAAATGCAGTTTAATTGAAGATCCATTTAGAAATCAGTGAATAAAACAAGTAGGAATCGGTGACCTATATATTTCTCAAAGCTGTCTCTTCTCTCCATTCTTGCTTCGACTGGGTGAGTTCCTGCTGCCATCTTTTTTTGCCTGCATTACTGCAGTAACCTCCTAAGTGTTCTCCCTGCCATCTGTCTTGCCCTTCCCCCAGGTCTTCTACACACTGCAGCCAAGTCATCCCACTGTTAAAACCCTTTAAGACTCCCTGCTGCCCTCTGGATAAAGTCCAGACTCTTCCATGTGGTTTCCAAGGCCTTTTTCATATATACCTCTAGGCTTGTTGCTTACCATTTCTTTGTTTTTACTTTACATTCATCCTGACCTTCCTTTGGTTCTTTGATCTGGCCTCTGACCTTTCTCCACGCTGTTCCCTCTTTCCCTGTTTCCCAGGCTAACTCCTGTTTCTCCTTCTGGACTTGGGCCAGGTATCACTTCTTCCAGAAACTCATCCTGGCCTCTCTTCTTCTGGGAGGGTTGCCCTTCTGGCTGCATACTCATAACACCCTGTGTGTCCTCTTCATGAGTGGGTGTTGGGCTACCCTACCAGGCTACACCTCCCTCCACTAATGGAGGGATTCTGTTTCCCTTGCTTCCTGTGGTGCTTCCCCAAGTAAATGCTTAAGATGCGTTTATTCAACGAATGTCTGATTAATTTCATAGAAATTGATTTACATACAGATTTACTTACTGTGTTATGGAAATCACACATGAGTAGTATGAGTTTTATTCTCTAAAGTATGTAATTCAAGTTAGATCCAGTGGGATTTTCAAAATTTGGAGTGCAGTGCAGGGAAATTGAACTTGGATCCTTTTGAAATTTGATGGTTAAAAATTTATTTGTCGTTACATACCAATGAATGTGGCTTGCCATTTTCTGGCGTATAGAAAATTTCAATGAAGTCCATTGTATTAATGTCTGGTTCTATATAACAAGGCTAGTTCTGTGTTCTGGCAGGCAGCCCATGGAAACAGCGCTTTGTTGGTCTGGTTCATGATGAAATCTGTTCAATTCTGTATAACAGATGCCTTCACCAGTGTCCTTCCAGGAAGGAGCTGGTCTTTACAAAGAAACCATTGTTTTGCAACTCACCACTTGTAGTATTGTTGCATCTAAGCCCTTTGTGGGATTCTTAAAGCTTGCTGGCTTTGTATTGATGTTTTTCATGCCATGTGTCTTCAGGCTGCCCTTGCTCTGAGTCACAACCGATCCATGAATCTTCTTTCCTTACAGTGGCCTCACATTGACTTCCCTCTGTTCATTCCAATTTTTTCTCCCCCAGTTCCACATAGGATGTATTAGTTAAGGTATAGACTAAGCTACTGTAACAAAAAGATACCAAAATACAGTCGGAACTGACGGAGCAGCTCTGTTGCATGTGATAATCCAGGGACCCAGGTTCCTTCCATCTTGTGGCTCCTCATCCCTTAGGATGTTGTCCTCTTTGATGTGGTTGAAGTCGGGTATTTCATATTCTCATTTCACCTGGCTGGTAGGAAAAAGGAGTAGAGGACAGAACAAGCAAATTCCTTTTACTTAGAAAGATATGAAAGTGGGGCACATCATTTCCTTTCCTATTTTATTGACTAGAACTTGATCATATGCCCTTACATCTATACCATCTAGTGGCATGGCCATCCTCCAGCTTCAGGAAGAATGGATTTGGGGGACCAGTTGTAGTCTGCCACAGAGGTTAAAACACCTACTTTTGTAGGCAATAAGAGATCTGGGTTTTGAAGCCGGGCCCCCTAGATCCACCTCCCATACTTTTACCCATTATGTTACACTGTCACATCCCAAAGCACTTCTGTTCCGTCCCCGGTTCTGAAGTCCTGCTTGGGATTAGTTCTTTATATTGTCTCGCTTTGCACCGAAGCAGTTGCACAGGTGGTATTTCCTTCCTTTGTAGGGACAGTTTGGAGCTTGGCTGTTTTTAGACAGTGACCCCTGTGGCCTGTGGGTGTTGGGCTCTAGCCTCTGCTGACACTGGGAGTCTGGAGAGAGTTAACAAATACAACTTCATTGTTTATTTTCGTAAAATGTGGCAGCTTATGATAGTTTTGACAGTGAGACATGTGCTGTTTTGATCTCTCAGAAAAGATTATCCAGTTTTCAGGCATGTCTCAAAACTCACCAGCATGTTCTCATGTTGCTGTTTCAGAAGCCTGGGTTTGGAAGCTGGCTGCCCGTCGGAAGGAAGCTGTTACTTAGAATATAGGTTCTTGTTTTATTACTCTTCCTTGGTTGGTCTCTCTGGAGTCATTGGCCTTTTCGGCTTCAATGTTCTCATTGGTGAAATGAGATATTAATACCTCTTATTGACCCCAATTCAGTTGCTGAGTATATTATTGCCTTGGAGGGGTTCTTTGTGCCTTCAAAATAGTTGTTTTATGTCCTGGTCTTTCGAGGCATATTTCAACTGAATGCATTTAAAGTCTTAGTCGTCACAATTTTGTTCCATTGTCCCAGTTTGTCTTGTCCCATGGTCCCAGTTTCTGGCTTAGTAGATTGAAGATGGGGCCCAAGAATTTGCAACCAGGTCCCAGGTGATGCTGCTGCTAGTCTGGGGGCCCCACTTGGAGAACCATGGTCCTACGGCTATAGTTACAGTTAATTTCTGGCTACTTCTTCCTCCTTTTGCTCCTTCAACAATGGTGAAGTTTCTCAGATCCTGTCCCTTGCTCTTTGCTCTTTCAGGTTGACAAGTGGTACCTACTCCCCAGCTCTTAACTAGCCCCAGGGTTCTTCACCAGGGCAGGGTGCTTCATTAATTCATGTCCTCAGTTACCTAGTTTGAGTGTGCAGTCTGTTTCTTGCCAAGACGCTGGATGATTCAGTGCTCAATGAGGATTTTTCTGAATAGATGGATGAATCAGGCTGGGATTCCTATTTTCTGAAAAAAAAAAAAAAAAAAAAAAAAGGTCTTCTCTCTTTTTCTCTTGGTGACCTTGCCTTTCATGAAGAATAATTTAGAGTCCCTGCCAGGGACCACTCTGCTTTGAGAAGCCCTTCCTTCCTCCCAGATGCCAAAGATCAGGGACAGTCCACAGGGCAGATAATGATGCCAACACCATTGTTACATTTCCGTGGCACTTTCAGGCAGGCTGATTGTAGTGCAAGCATTTCAAGGGCACGTTGCTGAAAGGGTGGCCAGCACAGCATGCTTCTAATGACACCCTGTGCAAATTGGAATAGGGTACAAGGACTATTAAATACTCACCCCTTCCCCACATATGGATATGAGCGCATGCAGGTGTGCATGTATGTGCATTCATGTGCACGTGCGCATACACACACACACACACACACACACACACACACACACACACACTCTTGTCTTTTGTTTCAAATGCCACACAACTGATGGGCATTGCTATCCCTTGCTATCCCTGTACTTGGGGTGTAGCTGCAAACACCAACAGAGAGGCCTCTACTCCTTCCAAACCGAACACATGTAAGATTTGCCCTTTAATTAGTATCTGCAGCTGCTGCCATTAGAAGGGTTTGTCTCTGTTGGCCTGAATGTCTTTGCTTTAAAAGAGCAAGTCTGTGATAGCTCCAAGCCAGGCTTGTTTGTCAGCTGCTGTGCTTTCTCTGCCATCTGCAGGGCTGCCGCATTGTTTAGGGCTGTTTCCCTATAGGGCCCTTTTCCTCCTCCCGTCGCCCAGCCTTTGATTACCATGCCTTGGTGAGTGCCATTTGGGTGACCTGCAGCTGGTCGTTGCGGGCAGGCACATGTCTCATCCATCCGTGGAGGATTGTTGCCTCTGTGCTGACGGACTGGTTACCTTCCGGCTCTTTGTTGCTGGTGATCTCGTCGTGATGGTCAGAAAGGCTGTAGGTAGTCATTGAAAAACACGTCAAGCAGCAGGAGTGTTGGCTGTATCAAGGGCACCTCTTGCTGTAGAAACTTTTCACCCGCTTGAAGCAGGGAGCCACGTTGTCTCCACAACTTCCTCAGCAGCGGGTCTCAGTACAGTGCTGGGCTGGCTGCGTCAGAATCACCCCGGTGGCTCCTTAAAAATGCAGGTGTCTGGACCTCACCCACGGTCACTGGGATTTTTAACAAGCTCCCTGAATAACCGGTTGGGGTGAGAATGAAACCTACTTTACCCTTTCATACTGCTTAATGTTCGCTATTTTTCATTCCTCTAGAATTCCAGCTCCATGAAGGCAAAGGACTTTTGTCTGTTTTACTCTCTGCTGTTTTCCTTATATCTAGAATAGTGCCTGACACACAGCAGGCACTCAAAAAAAAAATTTTTTTTTTGATGAATGTGTTTTTTTTCTGTTTTTCAAAAGCACCTCCCTGGGTGATTCTGATGGACAGGCAGGTTTGACAAGCCACATTTTGGGGGTATCAGTGCCTCACCAGGCATCTCTGAGTAGTCAGAGTCCTGGACGGAGTCACACTTTTGGACAAAAGCAGGTGCTGTGAATGGGTTGTCTGGGACAGCCTGGGTGGTGACTTTGGCCTTTAATGGTTTATCGTGTTCTTCTGACCCTGGTGTTTAGTTCATAGCAAGCCATCTGGTAAGGAGATTTAAAGGCTCTTCATTTGTGACTTTGTTTTAAAAATTTTTTTTATGTTTATTTTTTGACAGAGCGCGAGCAAGCTGGGGAGGGGCAGAGAGAGAGGGAGAGAGAATCCCAGGCAGGCTCCACACCATCAGCATAGAGCCTGACATGGGACTCGATCTCACAAACTATGAGATAGTGACCTGAGCCGGAATCAGGAGTCAGATGTTTAACCAACTGAGCCACCCAGGTGCCCCTTAATTTTTGACTTTTGATGATGCTTTTGGAGCCTCTTGCTTTGGTACCATTTTTAAAAGTCCAGAGGTGTTTTCTGAAAGTGCCCAAGTCCTGTTCTATATGTCTAAGCTTAACAGCAAGATGATTGGTTAAGCTTGAGTTGACCACACACAAGCCCTGTTCCCCATTTTGGCAGAATGAGCGACTGTACCCCAGCAGGATAGCTTTGGGATGGGGATAACAGATTTACTCAGTAAATGTCCAAATTGTGTTCTCTAACGGTGGGCACTTGAATTTTTAGGGTGGTAATGTGGGATCGTGTTGGTGGCTCAAGCCTGATTAGTTCTTTGATAAGGACCCAGTCTATTTAGGGGTTTGTCATTTCGTGTCTATTTTGTCCCATGTTGTGGAACATGCTGCCTCGCAGCTGTTGTAATTTTTGTCACTTGTCTTCCCAATCAACCCTGGTTTTGAAGAAATGAAAAGTTGTTTGACTCAGAAAAGACTGATCTTAGTTTTGGTGGGGATTTTCAGCTCAGGAAATTGGATCTTCTGAATAAGCACACAGAATACATATCTTTTTGCCTTTTAAGAGATGGTTCTTATTTTCTGAACTATTTTACTGGTCATTACAAAATAGAGTCTCCAGGAATAGTTGTGAAGTTGTGAAGTATTACAGAGCGGTCAGTTTGTGAGCTCCTAAAAGTTGCCAGTGGGTGCTATATGTTTGACTTTGTCATCCTTAAACTTACAGCCATTCTATTTTTAACATCTTTTTTTTTTTATAAAAAGTTTTTAAAAATGTTTATTTTTGAGAGAGAGAGAGAGAGCATGAGTAGGGGAGGGGCAAAGAGAGGGAGACGCAGAATCCAAAGCAGGCTCCAGGCTCCGAGCTGTCAGCACAGAGCCTGACACGGGGCTCGAACTCACAAACTCCAAGATCATGACCTGAGCCGAAGTTGGACACTCAACCGATTGAGCCACCGAGGCGCCCCTATTTTTCACATCTTTAATAGAGCCAGGTTAGAAAGTTTTTAACTGCGATGTATCGTCATAAATATGCATTGTTCCTATTTTAAGATGTTTCCGTTCTAAAAGCATGAGTACTTCTGTTGTTACTGGTGATTTTTTTGGGGAGGGGAGAGGGCATTTAAGACCTTTTTAATGGCAATATATGTTTAAAACAGATATAAAAATTAACATTCACCGACATAACTAGGGCCTGTGGAGAACCAGGTTGGGATGAGTGGGCGAGCTTTAGGCAGCCAGGTGGCTCCTGTGGGTTCTTCTAGGACTGGGACTGGTAGCTTTCAATCTGCTGTGAACTTTGGGGCAATAAAGGCTGCATTTTAGCCGCCACTCCTTCTACACTTCACCCTTCTTGTTAGGTCATAAATCATTTTTTCCCCAATAATTACAGTGCAAATGGAACCTTACTCTTCAAATTGTCCAGTATCTGGTTGACTCTCTGCTCCATGCAAGATGCCACGTGAGTGGGGGAGACTCCCAGGTGACCCAGAGCCCTTGGGGAGGACATGCAGGTCACTGGCTCCTCCAGGGGTCTCTGGGGTAGGGTTGACTCGGTGCTGGGCAGAATCTTTACTGGACCAGCCTGGGGCCTCTGCGGAATGTACAGATGCTCCATGTCTCACTCGACTAGAGCTTTCTTCTAATTCTGGACCAAAAGCAAACAGGAGTTTGGAGGAGGAGGGAGAGAATTCACATCCCAAAATTGGCTTCTGGAATGCAGTAGCTGGAGAGATTTAGTATTTTTTTTTTTTTTTTTTTAAGATGTTTATTTGGATCTTGCCTCTTTCCAGATAGGATTTGAGACAACTTAAAACAAAAGACATTTATAGTGTGGCTCACAAAATGGGAAATCAGAGCAAAGGACGAGAGAGAGCTGAGTAAGAGTGGTCGAAATGTGTCCCGGCTTCTCCCAGCCAGGAAAGGATTATGCAGCGAAGGTCGGGAAAGGAAGACTCCTGACTGGCAGTTGAAGACCTTGTTGGTGCCAGGCAGGGTGTTGCGAGGGAATTAGTCTTATCCTCATTTTACAGTGGATGAAACTGAAAGGCTGAGAGCTTAAGTCACCAGGCTGCAGTTTGTAGCCACCCAGGCAAACCGGCCTCAAACATAATATAATGTATATGTTAACAAATGTAATAATTTTTTTATCAGAAAAAAGAGGTTGTACTTTATCCTGTATGTCACTTTATATTATCATGGGCAGCTTTCCACGGCAGTATGAATAAAGGGAGTCTGTTCATTTTTCATATCTACATCTTCTCCCATGGTTTAGATATGTCATATTTCAGGAATTTCTTAATGATGGATATTTGGGTGATTTCCAGGCTTTTTCTCTCTCCTGTGTCGCAAGCAATGCTGCAGTGAATCTGTGTGTCTTATTGATCTACAAACTACTATAAGTTCCTGTGAGATAAGTGGTCAGAAGTGGAATTATTAGGTCAAAGAGTATATATTTCACATTTAAATTTGTAACAGACGTGGTCAGATGACTGTTGCAGGAAAAGGTTGTATCACATTTGGTGCACCCTTCCTGTGTTCTGCTGGGTGCTGAGAGAAATACAGAAGGGATGCCAGAGGGTTTGTTGCCCTCCAGCAATTTCCATCTACACTGTGTACCGAATCCTAGGGAATGTCTGGGGTGTCAACTTGGGTGGGTGGGTAGGTGAGTGGGTGGATTTAATTCAGCTTTTCAAGCTTACCTTGCAAACACTGTGCGTGGTGTCTGGGACTAGTCTTTCATTATAGTGATTCTCTTGGGTATTGGATGTAATTTCCTTAGGGCAGGGATCTCATCCTACGTGACTTACAATACGTCTCTCACATCTTGGTTGCTTTGTGGAGATGTTGTAATTATAACACGTCAGGCAGCATTTGAGGCTCTAATTGAGACATTCGCTTTTGGGGTGTATGAAGAATTAATAACTTTGGTATTCTATACAGGTCATGGAATATCAGCCTGGAGGGGACTTGCTGTCACTTTTGAATAGATACGAGGACCAATTAGATGAAAGTACGATTCAGTTTTACCTAGCCGAATTGATTTTGGCTGTTCACAGCATTCATCAGATGGGATATGTGCATCGGTAAGTGAGACTCAGGTAGTATACTGAAAATTTATCTGTATCACCTAACAAGTCCCACAGTAGAATGAATGAATGGATGAATGATTTCAGCATCAAAATAACGCTCCCTCCAAATTTTAACCAGTCTTTTTTTTTTTTTTAAGTTTATTTATTTATTTATTTATTTACTTATTCATTCATTCTGGGGTAGAGAGTGAGAGAGAGAGAGTGTGTAGGAAGGGGCAGAAAGAGAGGGAGAGAGAGAGAGAATCCCAAGCAGGCTGCGCACTGTCAGTGTGGAGCCCGATGCGGGGCTTGAACTCGTGAACCCATGAGATCATGACCTGAGCCGAAACTGAGAGCCAGACGCTCGACCGACTGAGCCACCCAGACACCCCCAAATTTTAACCAGTCCTAACTGTAAATGGCTGAAAGTATATTTTCCAAAATGGCAGACCTTTCAGCTTACTCATTCAGCAGTGAAATAGATCTATAATTATAACGTTCTCAAGTTTGCTAATAAGATCTGTTAATGTAGCTGATAAGACTGAGAACTCTTGCGTGGGTTCTTCAGGTTACATGGTAGAAGAACTGAATTTGATTTGCAGAAGGAACTGGCACACCGTGTAGGGGCAGAAGCCCATGGAGTTGTACTTCTGACCTTATAGAATTAGTTAGTAATTCACACAGGTGTTCCACCCTCTGTTGAAAAATGTTTTTTTACATCCTTGCTCATGTGACGTTTTATGTACCTCAGAGAATGTTGTGGGAATGGAACCACAGTTAAGCCAGGAGTCATGAGACCTCGAATAGAATCTCAGGTTTTTCCATTGACTTAGCTACATGACCTTAGGCAAATCCCCTTGTTGCTTTCATAATGTAAAATGTGTGTCTCTAGGAGAAATAATCCATCTAATAACTTAGATTTGTTCCTTTCTCCTCCCTTCCTCTCTCCCTCCTGCTCTTTTCTATTTCCATCTACTTCCCTTTCTCCTCCTCTTCCTTCTCATCCTCCTCCTTTTCTTTCTTCTCCTTCTTTTTCTTAAATTTGTTTTGCAGAATGTTTTGCTTATTATTTATATCTATCAATCAGGAGGTATGTATAGCAGAACATAGACCTTGAGATTCTTGGCTGAATTGATATCCTAGGTTTACAGTTGCTTGCTGATTGGCGTGGAGAAAACAATACTAATTTGTGGCCCTGATTTTCTTAGAGACGTCAAGCCTGAGAACATACTCATTGACCGAATAGGACACATCAAGCTTGTGGATTTTGGATCAGCGGCTAAAATGAGCTCGAATAAGATGGTAACAAAATGGAGCAAGATAGCTTAATAGAGATTATGCTACAAAGTGTTCTGTGGTCCTTGTAAATTTGGAAAATATGGGAAAACTTTGAGCAACATTTTGGAATCTTCATCTGCCAGTATATGGCAGGATTTCTCCATGGGTGGGGATAGGGGGATAGGAGCTGTTTCCCAGACTTACTTGATCTTGACACCCTTTTATGTATAACATCTGTTAATACCCTACAAAACATTTTTAGGAACATCCTTAATAGTTTGGTTAAAAAGGGAAAATGCTTATTTTGTTTTTCTTTTCATTTTCCTTATTATAGATTGCCTTCTATCATCTTCTTTATCTCAAATTTCTATTTCCTATGCAGCAAAATTGAAATAAATCACTGGCACATTTAAACAAATATCCTTAAGCATTAAGAACCTACTGCTGAAAATGTATTTCCATGTCCTGGATCTTTGGTAAAAATTACGCTGTATTCCACCTGCTAAAAAGGGAAGGCAAGAGGGTATCTGCTGAGACCAAGAGCAAGAATACTTTAGAAAAAGATGACAAAGCAAAAAAATATATATAAATTTAAAAAAATCTAATAAAGTTGGTATATACTAAAGTGTGAATTTTCATGGCAACTATGCAAAAAAATGGTAGGTCTATGAGAAAATCAACTTAGACTTAAAGACTTATTTTGCAAAGGAGTCATTTGGTGACCTGGACAAAATTCTTAGGAACTTGGCATTTGATTCTTTCTCAGTAAAATACTGATTCTAGTTAAAATGCACAAATTCAGAGGTTAGGGAGGTTATTCTTTAAAATGCCCCCTTTCCCTCCAGCCTCTAAGAGTTAAGTCCTTATGACGGGAAATATGTAAAATTGCCTTTTTTGCTCAAGTTCCTTGGAAGAAAGATGAATATTGTTAGGTTGATATTAGGAAAAGGCTTGGGGTTATGTTAACTCTTTGCACTCCAGGGGCTGGCCACCCTGTTCTGCAGACCTGAGGCCTACTTGAGATAATTTGCTTGGTGTTCAGATCCTTGGAGAAACAGTCTCCCTATGTGCTGGTTCCCTTCCTCCCAAATTATGTTCTTGTAATTGATTCTACTTGATCATTACAATGAGAATTAGGTTATAGGATCAAAGCATTTTATGTTTTAAAAATTATGTGCAATTCAGAAACAGGTATGAAAACTTAAGTTTTGAATTTACTGGAATAAAGCAGAGGAAAAAAGTAATGCAAAGTTTTATCATCTAAGATTGAAAAACTTGTACATTGCATGAGTGACTGTAATGAACTCATGCATCTAGAAATAAACTGACACATAGGTACATAGTCTAATAATTGAAGCATAGGTACATGGTCAACACCACTGACATTTTGCTCTGGGTAATTCTTTGTTGCAGGGGGCTCTCCTGTGTATTCTAGGATATTTAGCTACATATCTACTAGATGCTGATAACACCCTCCCCTCCAGTTGTGAAAACCAGAAATCTCTCCAGACATTGCTCAGTGTTTCTTGGGGACAAAATCACCCCTGGTTGAGAACGATTGCAAGTCAGTTGAGAAACATCAGAAAGCTTATTAATGAGAGCCAGCACTACGTGCTTGCAATAAGAAAATCTACGTGGAAAACTAGATTGTGGTCCAAAGTCAATACTTGGTAAATAAATGGGAATAAAGTAAGGCCTGATCTGTGCATCTGGAATCACTTTCTTCAGAGCCCTTGATGGAGAGACTGGACTTTACTTCATTTCAGATTTCTGTTTTTTAGGGCTTCAGACTACCCTTTTCAGTTCTTCTAATTGGAACAACCTTCACTTCCGGGGAGCCCTCCAGGGTCACTCAGGTTTATTTGCAGCTCAGTGCTCAATCCCTGATTAGTCTGGTGAAGGAAAGACGGCACTCAGTCCAACACATGAGAACAGTCATCTCCTCTTCTCTTGGAGGAAGAGTCTCCTCTCCAGAACTTTGTACTTTTAGGGCCAGAATGTGACAAGCACGTAGGAGGGAATTTTTAGCATTGTTTTCAGTGCAAAGGCCATTTAATTATGGAAGACCAATAATCTACAATCTAGGTGAAGTCGAGTATGGATATCGAATTATACTTTTTAAAAAATATATGTTGTATTTTTGGTGGGTTAAGCACATGCTTCCTTTAAGTAGAATGTTTCCTAGGTGAAAAGGGGGTTCAGAATATTTTTTGTATTCAGAATATATTTTGTATTATACTCAAAATATACCATATATAATCTACATTTACTGAAATTTATATATGTTACTCACCCAAAATCAATTAATCCTTTCCCTACTGCTCACAAATATTATCTATGAATTTTAGGTATTTGTGACTCTTAGATCTATAGGGTTTTCCATCTTCCATTGTCGTTATTCCAAGCCGCTTAGTCAGAATGTTGCTTTGGAGTATTCTCCTTACTAACACGGGGCCATACTGCCTAGAGGTTTGGCTGTTGAACTGAGATATGCCTTTGACCTGCGGTGTGACTTTGGTCACCCACCTTACCTTATTAGAATCTCAAAGAGTGACAAATAGTGAAGCTTCCAACCTGTCTCTTTCAGCTCTCACACAAACATTTGTAAGGAGATTGTAAACAAAGAGCAGTATAGCATGTTAAGTGTTAATCAGCCTCATTTAGTGGTTGGAAACTCATAGGAGATAGACTTTTTTGAGATTTATGTAGGAGTGAAAAGCTTTTATTCCTTTTCCCCAAGAGGAACAACATAGTGAGATACGCCCCCCCATCCCCCCTCCTTTCTGCCCTGGGCAGCTACATGGGGAAAGTTAGGTTGAAATAGTTTTTAAAAAAAAAAACATTTTTTTTAATGTTTATTTATTCTTTGAGAGAGAACATGAGCAGGGGAGGGGCAGAGGGAGACAGAATCCGGAGCAGGCTCCAGGCTCTGAGCTGTCAGCACAGAGCCTGACACAGGACTTGAACTCACGAACTGTGAGATCATGACCTGAGCCGAAGTCAGATGCTTAACCTACTGAGCCACCCAGGCGCCCTGAAATAGTTTTATGTTTAATAAGCATTTTAGGGGAAGGGGATTGGGAGGAGGCAGATGGTGGTTTTCTTACTTCTCATCTGCTTTCTGCTTGTAAAGGAATCTAAGTTAATCTACCCCCTTTTTTTTCTTGCCTTAACCTCTCTATTTCCTGAAATACAACTCAGTTTTCTGTCTCCTAGTCATTTTCTTATTGTCTCCTGCTGAATTGGTATATTTTCTTCCTTATCAATACAGTGAAAATTAACTAGTTAATTATCAGATGGTGTACTGTCAGGCAGGCTGGCCCACAATACATGGCTCCACTTTTAATATCTCACCCAGATTAGCTGGCTGTGAATTCCCACCAGAAGAGAGTGAAACCATCTTGCAAAATCCTTGTCAGGATGGTGGTATTACGTGTTAAATGGGTTTAATGTGCTTGGAGGTCGGTAGCTAATGGAAATTTAACAGTCATTAAATTGTCATTAAAAGCCTTTGTTAATTACTATTAAGTACTTAATATACTTTATGTCAGAGATGTCCGTAAGGGAAGCTAGGGATATTTTCCTTAAAATTTTGAAAATTATAAAGTGATTAGACATAAATGTGTATAATCACATATCTGTTAGAGGGCAGTAGTTAGGGAGTTACCTGACGCTCTTGGATAAGTCTAATCTTGAGTTTGAAAATGAGGCATTGGTGACTTACGCCCTTTGCTGGGTCATGCTGATAACGTGACCCAGTCCAGTTCCTTTCGACTCTTTGGTTGTGAACAAGTGACCAATCCCCGTGCGCTGCAAACAAGGAGAACTGAATATTTCCAAACAATCTAGTGTGATAATAAAATAAAACCCAGCAAGTGCAAGCAGTGCATATTTGAGGATTGCATATTAATGGTTCTGCAAGGTAATTAGGCATAACGGGTAAGCGTTTAATCAGTGATGACATTGCAGTTTTTCTCCTCTTGTTTTCGTATTTAAAAAATACTTTTATTTCTCATTGTCAGTATTGAGGGTTTTTATTAAAACCCTGTAGTTTAATCTGAATCCTGTGCTGAGCTCATTAACATTTACATACACATTAAAAGATAGATAGAAGTCTTCACCTGTTGGGATGAGCACTGGGTGTTGTATGGAAACCAATTTGACAATAAATTTCATATCAAAAAAAAATAGAAGTCTTAGCTCAGGCTCCCCAGCATCGAGGCTTCCTCTTGACTTAAGCTACTTTCAATTCCTCAAGGGTAAGGTACCCTGTCTTAGACCAGATGTGGTATCCTTTCTGCCCACTTTTGTCTATCAACAATGGCCTTTGGTTTTCTTGGGCGGTATGACTGTCTAGCTTTCCCAGTGGGTACTTGCAGTGGAGATTCTTTTTTTTTTTTTAAAGATTTTATTTTTTTTTAATGTGATCTCTACACCCAGTGTGGGGCTCGATCTCACAACTCCGAGGTCAAGATTTGCATGTTCCGCTGACTGGGCCAGCCAGGCGTCCTCCCAGTGGAAATGCCGTTGCCCAAAGCAACAGATGACTGGTGTAAAGAATAACAGCATCACACTGCTGTCTGGATTTAGGGTTTGGAAAACCTATGGTGGGCTTGAGAAAAGGGGTGAAAAGAGAAGGAGTAGGGAGAGTGGGTCTGTTTCCTATAATCGTGGGTCTTTGGGGCAGAGGAATGGACAAGATTAAAGTTATGAGCTGGAAGAGCTTGGGTGTCTGTCCCTAGAGAAGGGGACTAAGTTTCTGGTCAAAACAAAGCAAAGCAAATTGCCTTTCTTAATATAAAGCCCAGCCTTAAAGAGGTGTGGCCATACCTACAAAATATCTAAAGTCACTCAGGGGCACTCAACATCCTTTAATAGGGAGAAAGTTCGTTTCTGCCCATGTAACTGCTGATGTGAGAGAAACCTCTTTAAATTTTTTTTTTTTTAACATTTATTTATTTTTCAGACAGAGAGAGACACAGCATGAATGGGGGAGGGGCAGAGAGAGAGGGAAACACAGAATCGGAAGCAGGCTCCAGGCTCCGAGCCATCAGCCCAGAGCCCGACGCGGGGCTCGAACCCGCAGACCACGAGATTGTGACCTGAGCCGAAGTCGGACGCTCAACCGACTGAGCCACCCAGGCGCCCCGAGAGAAACCTCTTTAAAGGCAGGGCTATTGGACGGCTGTAGGATTATTGGTCAACACAGTATATGACTAACATCAGGCCCTTTCTGTGTTGATAGGGAAGAAGTCAGAGAGGTGATCCTTAGCCTTCAAATTTCATGGCTCAGTAAGACTTCAAAATAATTTTGAAGGCTGAAAACGTTGCTGACTTCCTCTGTTGTCTAGGAAGGGAAGGGGGTAGGGGGCAGAAAGTCTTTTATCAGGCCTCATTTCAAGAAACAAAGGACATGTAAACACTAAAACAGTCGGAAGGACAAGTTCTCAGAAGAAAGGACAGTTCTTTAAATGGGATATATTTAGCTTTAGAAAAAGACCTACTACATTGTCCTAACCTTTGCGAGGGTTGGGTGCTTGAGTGCCACTGGATTGGAGGGCTGTGGATTTCTGAACAGTGGGGAGGCAACCACAGGAACAGGAGTTTGGGGTGAGGGAAATGAACTCATTAACGTTGGTCTCTGGTGGAAGATACTTATCATGTCTTGCCCTGTGGGTGGCTTGAAGTAGGAATGTTGATTCCAAATATTTAAACTTGAGATACAATGCGTTTGCAATATCGTGTTGCCCCAGCTAGCTGCCAGGTTTTAATAATGGGTAGATAGATCTTATAGATTCGTCTTTAGGATTTATTATCATTTTGCTGTTTTCATAAGTAAGAGAAATACTGTGTAACATGTATCAGGAAAGACACCTTCCGTTCTTTCCCCAATTCTCATTTGTGTAACCAAAGGGCGTATATCATCAACAACTCTTGCCCTTTTGCCTTTGGATTATATTATGTACTTTTTTTTTTTTTTTAATTAGTAAATCGTTTGCATTTCCTGACAGCGTGCCACTTGACAGAAGGTTTAAGTGCCTGGGAGAATAGTAATCAGTGGCAAATCAGCCTGTGTCTGAAACGTGGCTGTCGGCAATCTATTCAAGAATAATTGAAAGTTTTGCTGTGTTCATTTTGTTTATGGGTTTCCAGGTGAACGCAAAACTCCCGATTGGGACCCCAGATTACATGGCCCCTGAAGTGTTGACTGTGATGAATGGGGACGGAAAAGGCGTCTATAGTCTGGATTGTGACTGGTGGTCAGTGGGAGTTATTGCTTATGAGATGGTTTATGGAAGATCCCCATTCACTGAGGGAACGTCAGCCAGAACCTTCAATAACATCATGAATTTCCAGGTAAAGAGCCATTAGTAGATTTTGAAGTAATATTGAGAGCTGTCATTTAAAAATGTACAAGTGAACCTTTGTAATGTAAATCAGTAGTGCTGGATAATAACAACAGCAAATACTTATAAAGCACTTTGTGCCAAAAGCTGTCCTAAGCGCTTTAGTGATTGTGTTTTATTGACTCTCAGCTGCCAGTCATTGTAAGCCTATGCCATTATTTTAGGTAACGTTAAAAAAGAGAAACTGTTGCCAATTAATCTATGATATTTCGTTGGTTATAAAATGCATTTTTATTTCAGTGCTGTTAAGGGAATAACTGAGTCCTAGACTTGATGAAATATGGTTCATTAACTCGGCTAATCCTCAAACAATGGAAGAGGTAGACATTACTTCCATTTTACAGATGAGGAAACCAAAGCACACAATGTAAGCAAGACCATCTTGCCTAGAATAACACAGTCAGTCTGGCTTGGAAGTCCATGCTCTTGATGTTATGCTATGCTGTTTCTCGGTATGACTGGCTATCGAATATGGCAGTAAAATTGAAATGGGGGCAGGAATTAGAAATACAGGAATGTATATGAAGTAGAATTAAAACTATTTTCTAATAAGTGTATATTCTAATAGATTAAGCCCATTTCTCTTAAAATTTTTTTTATTTATTTTTGAGAGAGAGAGAGAGAGAGAGAGAGACAGAGTGTGAGTGGGGGAGGGGTAGAGGAGAGAAAGAGATACAGAATCCGAAGCGGGCTCTAGGCTCTGAGCTGTCAGCACAGAGCCCGACGCGGGTCTCAGACCCACGAACTGTGAGATTGTGACCTGAGCCGAAGTCAGACGCTTAACCGACTGAGCCACCCAGGTGCCCCCCCATTTCTCTTTTTTTTAATGTTTATTTAATATTTTGAGAGAGAGAGAATCCTAAGGAGGTTCTACACTGTCAGCACACAGCCTGACATATGGCTCAATCTCATGACGGTGAGATCATGACCTGAGCCGAAATCAGGAGTTGGACACCCAGCCGACTGAGTCACCCAGGTGCCCCTATTAAGCTCATTTCTTTAGGATATGATAGATATGTATGTTTTAGTTTCAACTGAAAGGAAGAAGAGAAATTTCAGTTTTTTTTCTAACTGACCCAACTTCATCTTTCTGGAATGCTTAATGTGTATTTTCATATTTTATATGCTTAATACATATATATATATTACTTGTTATGCTTGAGTCTCCTCTTGAGTTCAAGTTTTCCCTTAGATGATTCTTGGGGCCAATTTATTTCCTTCATTTCAGTTCATTCGTTCAGTAATGAGAGAATGGCACCAGGCACGGTTAGGTACCAGGTTTACAGTGTTGAGCGAGCAGAAGGCTCTCTCTGCCTTCTTTCCCTGTTATCACACGGAAATCACAGTGCACTGTGTTTGTGTAGAAGTAGATTACGGGGCGGGGGGGTGGGTGGTGGAGCTGGGCAGTGATCTGGTGGAAGAGGGGTGCGGGCTGGGGAGGGCGTTCTAGGCAGAGAGAACAGCATGATTTGTTCAGGAAGCTTTAAATAGCTCATCATTGTTGGACAGCAAAGAGTGAGATGGGGAGTGTAGCTACATGAGACAAGAGAGAGGACCGAGGTCAAATCATGAAGGATATTGAACTCTTGCAAAGGAACTAGGCCTATTGATGTGAACAAGCCATTTATTTTGGGAACATGCCTTTGGTCCAAAGTTAAGAGGGCACAAAACTTCCTCCTTTTAACAAAAAGAAACTTGCATATATGAGAAATACTTTTTTGGGGGGACATGAGAAACTGAATTTGCTAAGGAAATAATAATTATTATTTTTTTGGAATAGCGGTTTTTGAAGTTTCCAGATGATCCAAAAGTTAGCAGCGAATTACTTGATCTGATTCAGAGTTTGTTGTGTGGCCAGAAAGAGAGACTGAAGTTTGAAGGCCTTTGCTGCCACCCTTTCTTCTCCAAAATCGACTGGAATAACATTCGTAACTGTGAGTAGGGCTGCGGTCCTTCCTTTCTGGTGTTCAGATTAAGTGTAAACACTTAAGAATGTTCTGAAATTATTCTGGCCTGCAGAAGGTGGTATAAATTATATAAATAAGGGCCTCAATTATCTCCAGGGATAGAAAGGGCTAATGATGTAGCTGTCTGTAAGTGGTAATTCTTCTTTAAAATTGTTTGCACAGAATGGGGTCCTTTATCAAACTCTGTGCTTAAGTGGCCTTCACATCATCTCTCAGTAAGTTAGAAGAACAGACTGATGGAGTTCAAGGGTTGCCGGTTGGTTTGACAGAGTTTCTTCTAAGAGGAAAAGTGGACGTATGTATTTCCTTCACAGATTGGGAAAAAAGACTCAAAAATGAGGCAAAGTGCCAGGTTGCTCTGCAAATGGCCAAGCCTGCACGAAACCCATAAATGCCTCTCTGTGTTCATGTTTTCCCCAGAAACATTTTGTCTTTGCTTGCAAGCCTGTAAAATCTGTAACATAGACACACACAGCAGATTCATTCATACATACATCGCTTTGGAATCAATTAGTGCAAATGAAATTCATTAAAAACAGAGATTTGATTTATTATTGACAAAACCAAAATGCTTGGGCTTTTACAAATTGGTGATTTTGGGGGACACACGGGTGGCTCAGCCGATCGAGCATCCAACTTCAGCTCAGGTCATGATCTCACAGTTGGTGAGTTTGGGCCCTGCATCAGCCTCTCTGCTGTCAGCACAGAGCCTTCTCTGGATCCTCTGTCCAGCCCCCCCGACCCCTCCCCCCCCCCCCCACCCCACACACACAACCGCGTCCCTCTCCCACTTGTGCACGCACTCTCTCTCTCTCAAAAATAAATAAACTTAAAAAAAAAAAAATTGATTTTTTTAAAACATTTTTTATTTTTGGATATGTTGACTGAATGTGCCAATGATTAGCATAGATTAGGGCCAGTAGGAAAGCAGTGGGTCTGAGTGGGTTGTTTTTGTTTTTTTTAATTTTTAAAAAATATTTATTTATTTTTGAGAGAGAAAGCATGAACAGGAGAGGGGCAGAGAGAGATGGAGACACAATCCAAAGCAGGTTCTGGGCTCTGAGCTGCAGCACAGAGCCCGATGCGGGGCTCAAACCCATGGACCGTGAGATCATGACTTGAGCCAAAGTCAGACGCTCATCCCACTGAGCCACCCAGGTGACCCTGTTTGAGTGTTTTATCTTTGGTGATGAGGGGAGGTGGGGAGTGGAATCCATTTCTAGGTGTCAAAACCAGACTTCTAGTTCAAGCCATGTTGTAATCCTAATATATGATGAGTGTTTTCCACTGTTTCCCAGTGTTTTCCAGTTGAAAGCCATTTTGATGGTTTCTCTAACCTGCCCAAATATTTAAGTAGGCTACATTTTTATAAATCTGCCTTAGCAAATTTGTTTTTCTTCTGGGAGCCACATTGCTTAATTTTTCTAATCTTCAGGCATCAATCCCCAAATCTTACAAGGTTCAGGGCTTTTAATCAATAGTATATTTTCAGGGCTATTTTCTTTTTTGCTTTTAGAAAGATTTGATATAGTTTTCTTTAGATGCTGTTCAAATAGTCTTTTCTTGCCTTGCCTTTTTATCTCTGTAATCTTTTTTTTTTTTTTAATGGTTATCCATTTAGTTTTGAGAGAGAGAGAGACAGAGACAGAGAGAGAATATCCCAAGCAGGTTCCGTGCTGTAGCGCAGACCCTGATGTGGGGCTCAATCTCACGAACCATGAAATCATAACCTGAGCAGAAATCAAGAGTCAGATGCTGAACAGACTGAGTCACCCAGGCACCCCGTCCTTCCTTTCCTTTCCTTTCCTTTCCTTTCCTTTCCTTTCCTTTCCTTTCCTTTCCTTTCCTTTCCTTTCCTTTCCTTTCCTTTCCTTTCCTTTCCTTTCCTTTCTTCCTTCAAGACTGAGTGATATTGTCTCGTGTGTGTGTTTACATACTACAAATTCTTTATTCATTCATCCGTTGATAGACACTTAGATTGTTTCCATATCTTGTCTATTGTGAATAATGCTGCCATGAACGGGAGAGCACAGATCTTTCTTCGAGGTACTGATTGCATTTTCTTTGGGTGTTCGACGAGAAGAGGGATTGCTGGATCATATGGTAGTTCTATTTTTAGTTTTTGAGCAACCTCTGTACTGTTGTCCTTAGTGGCTGTAACAATTAACCTTCTTACCAACAGTGTGTAAGAATTCCCTTTTCTCCACATCCTCACCAACTCTTGTTATCTTGGCTTTTTGATCACAGTCATCTTAATAGGTGTGAAGCAGTATCTCATTGTGGTTTTGATTTGCATTTCCCTGACGATTAGTGATGTTGAGCACCTTTTCATATACATATTGGCCATCTATATGTCTTCTTTTTCTTTTTTTCAAATTTTATTTAAATTTTAGTTAGTTGATGTATAGTATAATACTAGATTCAGGAGTAGAATTCAGTGACTCATCACTTACAACCCAGTGCTTATTGTTACAAGTGCCCTCCTTTGTACCCACCACCCATCTAACCCATCCCCCACCTACCTCCCTCCATCAACCCTGTGTTCTCCATTGTTAAGAGTCTCTTGTGGTTTGTTTCCCTTTCTTCTCTTCTCACCCCCTTTCCATATGTTCATCTGTTTTGTTTCTTAAATTCCGCAGATGAGTGAAATCATATGGTATTTGTCTTTTCTCTGACTGACTTTTTCGCTTAGCATAATACACTCTAGCTCCATCCACGTTGTTGCAAATGGCAAGATTTCATTCTTTTTGATGGCTGAGTAATATTCCTGTGTGTGTGTGTGTGTGTGTGTGTGTGTGTGTGTGTGTGTGTATCTACCACTTTTTTTTAAATTTTTTTTCAATATATGAACTTTATTGTCAAATTGGTTTCCATACAACACCCAGTGCTCATCCCAAAAGGTGCCCTCCTCAATACCCATCACCCACCCTCCCCTCCCTCCCACCCCCCATCAACCCTCAGTTTGTTCTCAGTTTTTAACAGTCTCCTATGCTTTGGCTCTCTCCCACTCTAACCTCTTTTTTTTTTTTTTTCCTTCCCCTCCCCCATGGGTTTCTGTTAAGTTTCTCAGGATCCACATAAGAGTGAAACCATATGGTATCTGTCTTTCTCTGTATGGCTTATTTCACTTAGCATAACACTCTCCAGTTCCATCCACGTTGCTACAAAAGGCCATATTTCATTCTTATTGCCACGTAGTATTCCATTGTGTATATAAACCACAATTTCTTTATCCATTCATCAGTTGATGGACACTTAGGCTCTTTCCATAATTTGGCTATTGTTGAGAGTGCTGCTATAAACATTGGGGTACAGGTACCCCTATGCATCAGTACTCCTGTATCCCTTGGGTAAATTCCTAGCAGTGCTATTGGTGGGTCATAGGGTAGGTCTATTTTTAATTTTCTGAGGAACCTCCACACTGCTTTCCAGAGCGGCTGCACCAATTTGCATTCCCACCAACAGTGCAAGAGGGTTCCCGTTTCTCCACATCCTCTCCAGCATCTATAGTCTCCTGATTTGTTCATTTTGGCCACTCTGACTGGCATGAGGTGATATCTGAGTGTGGTTTTGATTTGTATTTCCCTGATAAGGAGCGACGTTGAACATCTTTTCATGTGCCTGTTGGCCATCCGGATGTCTTCTTTAGAGAAGTGTCTATTCATGTTTTCTGTCTATTTCTTCACTGGGTTATTTGTTTTTCGGGTGTGGAGTTTGGTGAGCTCTTTATAGATTTTGGATACTAGCCCTTTGTCTGATATGTCATTTGCAAATATCTTTTCCCATTCCGTTGGTTGCCTTTTAGTTTTGTTGGTTGTTTCCTTTGCTGTGCAGAAGCTTTTTATCTTCATAAGGTCCCAGTAATTCATTTTTGCTTTTAATTCCCTTGCCTTTGGGGATGTGTCGAGTAAGAGATTGCTACGGCTGAGGTCAGAGAGGTCTTTTCCTGATTTCTCCTCTAGGGTTTGGATGGTTTCCTGTCTCACATTCAGGTCCTTTATCCATTTTGAGTTTATTTTTGTGAATGGTGTGAGAAAGTGGTCTAGTTTCAACCTTCTGCATGTTGCTGCCCAGTTCTCCCAGCACCATTTGTTAAAGAGACTGTCTTTTTTCCATTGGATGTTCTTTCCTGCTTTGTCAAAGATGAGTTGGCCATACGTTTGTGGGTCTAGTTCTGGGATTTCTATTCTATTCCATTGGTCTATGTGTCTGTTTTTGTGCCAATACCATGCTGTCTTGATGATGACAGCTTTGTAGTAGAGGCTAAAGTCTGGGATTGTGATGTCTCCTGCTTTGGTCTTCTTCTTCAAAATTACTTTGGCTATTCGGGGCCTTTTGTGGTTCCATATAAATTTTAGGATGGCTTGTTCTAGTTTCGAGAAGAATGCTGGTGCAATTTTGATTGGGATTGCATTGAATGTGTAGATAGCTTTGGGTAGTATTGACATTTTGACAATATTTATTCTTCCAATCCATGAGCAGGGAATGTCTTTCCATTTCTTTATATCTTCTTCAATTAGCTTCTTTATCCATTTATCAGTCGATAGACATTTGGGCTCTTTCCATAATTTGGCTATTGTTGATAATGCTACTATAAACATTGGAGTACATGTACCCCTTTGAATCAGTATTTTTGTATCCTTTGGGTAAATGCCTAGTAGTGCAATTGCTAGATCGTAGGGTAGTTCTATTTTTAACTTTGAGGAACCTCCATACTGTTTTCCAGAATGGCTGCACCAGTTTGCATTTCCATCAACAGTGTAAGGGGGTTTCCCTTTCTCCACATCCTTGCCAACATCTGTTATTTACTGTGTTGTTAATTTTAGCCATTCTTACAGGTGTGAGGTGGTATCTCATTGTGGTTTTGATTTGTATTTCCCTGATGTGTTTGTCTTCTTTAGAAAAATGTCTTTTCACGTCCTTTGCCCTGAATCTTGATTCTTCAAAATCCTGATGGCTTTCATGGGCTTCTGACTCCCAGTACAGTGGCTCTGGAGTGTCATGAAATATGTTTGCTTTAAAAAAATGTCTTTTAATTTTAATTAACCTTATTTTGGAATAATAATAGGTTCATAGAAAACTTGCAAAGATAGTACAGAGTTCCCACATACCCTTCTCCTAGCGTCTCCTAATGTTATAACATCTTATATAACGGTGCCACATTTGTCAAAACTAAGATTAATATTTGCACATTACTATTAAACTTCAAACTTTATTCTGATTTCACTGGTTTCTCCACTCATGTCTCTGTTCCAGGAGTCAGTCCAGGGTGCCATATTGCAGGCACCTGCAGTAGGCACATACTTAGTGTAGCTCAGCCAATGAGGGGCATCTTCATGTCCCCCGAGGATTGGTAGTGCGTTTTCCTGGAGGTTCTGTCTTATCCCTGACAATGCAGAGAGACACGGTATTCACTGAGCTTCTCCTACGAGATTTCCCTGTTAGGGAAGTTCACTGAGTTTCCCTTTCAGAATTTTTTTAAACCAACCTCTGATCCCTGCATATTTGCAATCAACTTGGGGTTGTGTGATTGAAAACATTGCTGGGCTCCATGATCTTTGGGCTACTTTCCAACTAGGTAACTCTAACAGAAATTATGCCTTTGTCCAGTCCCGGTTTTTCCACAAATGCATGTTGAGTGACTTTCATTAAGCAAAACCCTTGAAGCCGAGTTTATGGTTGCTGTTTCAATGCCTTGTGGTTCCAGGGTATTAAATATCTGTACTTTTCACACACAAGATTGTCCCTTGATGAAAGTAACATTAGCCTTTCTGCTGCCTCACCCCTAATTCTTCTTTTTCTTGTCGTAACCAATGAAAGGAAGTACTGCTTAACACAGCAGGTAATAATCTTCTAAAACTCATCATCTCAAGAGGTGGTCCTGGCAGGATATATGAATGTAGTTTAAGAAGGGTCTGGAAAAATTTATGAATGACAGAATCAGGAGTGGCTGCTGAGGGGAACTAGGACATGCCTCGGCTTTCACACTGAAGTCAGACGGAACATCTGCGTCCCCCTGGGTCCAGCCTCTTAGGGTTGCTCTGGGCAACAGTACACGAACCAGGAACCTGACCCAGTTCAGGAACGTATTCTCTCAGCAAGTCAAAAGCTTTGTGATGAGTTACTGCCCTGTGAAGGTCCCCAGGTGCCCATTACCCTGATGTTTCATTCCCACCTTTGTGCGATCAGATGTCAGCTTGTGTTTTCAGCTGCTTATTATTATCATCATTATTTCAAGGTGGCTTTCCAAGTTCCAGTAGGAGACTTCTTAAGTATACTGGCTGCCCTGGACTTTGCAATTCCAGTGATGTTTCCAGTATTGGGCAAGAGTCTGGTGGTACCCAGCCTGATATTTTCTGAGCTTCTGGAATGCTGAGGTCAGAGGGCCTCTTTCATTCATGCCTTCGGGGTTACGCCTCCATTTCCTGGCATCATACACTTGCTCCTGTTAGTGGGGAAGTTTTGCTGCCTGGTGTGCTTTTCTAGTCACATCTGGACATAGTGATGTTATTGGAACCGGCATGCTTGTCCCTTTCGTCCAACACCGTTATGTCCTGACAGTGGGGAATGCGAATGCGAACATGGATTGTGGAAATATCCTGGAACGTCTGTGGCTAATGCTCAGACGTTGTCTGTTACTTACGACACAGTCTTCTTCTAAATTATGTTCTTTTCACTATTCTCAGAAAGACCTAGCTCTTGCAGAATGATTGTGAGTTTTCAGGTCCTTACCATTTGTTAGCAGAGGGTACATTTCACTTCCACTGGTAGTGAGTGACTCGGTGGTGTTCCCATGCTGTGTAGGTCTCTTTTTTGTCATTGATGATCATTGTGCACTACCAGGCCCTGAATGGCCATCATAAAACCACAAATGCACAGTCCTGTGGTTGTTCAATAAACCTGGGGCATGATGGCCTTTGGTTTAAAGGAAAGGGATCTTGTGGCTTTGTGTCATCAGGTGAAATCTTTACATACTGTTCTATGCAGAAATAAGCACCATATAACTCACTGGGCATTTTACTCCCGTCCTTAATATGGTAGGAAGTATTGGTTAAGTAGCCAACTAGCTGTTTAAATACATGACACTGTACGACTTTGAAACAGTTCTGTCAGAGGTAAGGATTTTTATGCCCATATTACAGATGTGGACACTATGTTAACTTGTCTCAGGTCACATAGTGAGAGGATCGGGATTTGGATCGAGGTCTGCGTGACTCTAGAGCCCGTGCTCTTTCTACAGAACCAGGCATGCCTTGGCGTAGATCATTGTTGTTAGTAATAGTGTTTGTGGTGATGACAAATAATAAACCATGTCACACTAGGGGTGGTTTAGTCTCTGCATCTATTTAGCACATCTGGAATTCTTGAATCTACAGGATTCGTCATGATGTCGAGTGTCTGCCTTCTTCCTCATTGTGCTAAGCGTAGCTCTGTTGACGGACAAATTTGGATATGGTCCTGCCTTCAGGGAACTTATAGTCTAAGCTTCAGGTCTGCTTACATCTGTTCCTGTTAAATTGCTGTAGCTCGAAATCATAGAAAGATTAATGCTTAGTGGGTCACTCATTGGCTTACCGAACCACATGTGCCTGATTTTGAACAAAATATGGACTATGAGCTGGTGACCCCTTCCCTACATATGGCATCCTGTTCTTCCTGTTAATCTGTTAACCTCTCCAAGCTTCACGTCTGGCCTGGGAAAGGACAGTATTGGATTTAAGACCCACTTCCAAAATTGGGGTTTATAGTCTTGGGATGAATTGACACGACCCAACTCATATTTCCTGGTTATTAGAACAGGGTTTCTCCAGGAACCCTCTTGCACTGTTGGTAGGAATGCAAACTCGTGCAGCCGCTCTGGAAAGCAGTGTGGAGGTTCCTCAAAAAATTAAAAATAGACCTACCCTATGACCCAGCAATAGCACGGCTAGGAATTTACCCAAGGGATACAGGAGTGCTGATGCATAGGGGCACTTGTACCCCAATGTTTATAGCAGCACTTTCAACAATAGCCAAATTATGGAAAGAGCCTAAATGTCCATCAACTGGCAAATGGACAACGAAGATGTGGTTTATGTATACAATGGAATACTACTTGGCAATGAGAAAGAATGAAATCTGGCCATTTGTAGCAATGTGGATAGAACTGGAGAGTGTGATGTTAAGTGAAATAAGTCAGGCAGAGAAAGACAGATACCATATGTTTTCACTCATATGTGGATTCTGAGAAACTCAACAGAAGACCAGGGGGGAGGGGAAGAGGGGAAAAAAAAGTTACAGAGAGGGAAGGAGGCAAACCATAAGAGACTCTTAAATACTGAGAACAAACTGAGGGTTGATGGGGGGTGGGGAAAGTGGGTGATGGGCATTGAGGAGGGCACCTGTTGGGATGAGCACCGGGTGTTGTATGGAAACCAATTTGACAATAAATTTCATTAAAAAAACCCCAAAAACCAAAACCCAGGGTTTCTCAACCTTGGCACTGGTGACACATGGGACCAGATAATTGTGATGGGGCTGTTGTGTGAGTGCAGGATATTCAGCAGCACCCCCTGGCCTTTACTCCCATACATGCCAGAAGCACCCTCCCCCATGCAGTTTGTGATAACCAAATAGGTCTCCAGACATTGCCCAGTGTCCACTGGGGGCCACAGCCGCCCCTGATTGAGAACCACTGATATGGAAGGATCGGCCAGGTTTTTACCAGGAGAGAAAATATTGCAGTAATCAGAATCACTCATGACTGCCATTGCTAACAAGCAGTGGAACCGTAGTCCAGACTGTGGTTCACTTGTTGTTGTGTGGAGTGTGGTCTGTGGACGAGCAGCATTGGCATCACCTGGGAGCTTGTTAGAGATGCAGAGACTCAGGCCCCTCTAGATCTGCTGAATCAGAGGCTGCACTTTAATAAGATCCCAGAAATAAGATTCCTGTGCATATTAGCATTTGCAAAGCCTTGCAAGAGGAGAAAATTCATTCTGTCAGCCTTAGGGTTTCTCGTTCATCTTTGTGGGGTCTTTCATTTTGTCCTCTGGGCCTGGGAGAAGGGAAGACTGCTTTTTGGCTGAGGACTTCCATGGGTGGATGGAACTGCTTAGAAATGCTGGGTTTTAGGCTCTGCTTTTGAGGGATTTAAAGCTTTTTTCTTAGATGGACTTTACAACCTTCCTATCTTTCAAGATGGTGGCTTGACTTAATCTCCACCTGCTGATAGCAAATAGGTGGTTGTAAAAAGGCATTTTTGTGCCTTCTACTCCACATCCTCCACCCAGCTTACTATTGTTCCTTTTTTATTAAAAAAAATTTTTTTAATGTTTATTTTTGAGAGAGAAAGAGAGAGCACAAACAGGGAGGGGGCAGAGAGAGAGAGGGAGACACAGAATCCAAAGCAGGTTCCAGGCTCTGAGCTGTCAGCATAGAACCAAACGCAGGGCTCGAACTCACGAACTGCGAGATCATGACCTGAGCTGAAGTCAGATGCTTCACTGACTGAGCCACCCAGGTGCCCCCCATATTTACTTTTAATTAAAGATGGACTAAGCTTTCTTCATTAACTTTTTAGATGTGTATTATATTGCCATGCTGTTTATTAAGCACCTAGTATGTGCCAGGGGCTCTGCAAAGCACATTCTGCAAATTATTGTCCCATTTACTTGCTACAGCTCTATGAGATGGGTGGTATGATTAGTCCCACCGTTCAGATGAGGACCTTGAGGCCTGAGGAGATGAAGCCACTTGGCAAAGGTCACAGAGCGAGTAGTTGGCAGAAGTCAAATTCGGGTCTCTCAGACTCCCAAGTTCTCTTTGCTTGTATTTATTTGAAAAAGTTGTATAGTTTGTGGTAAAAAAAAAAAAAAAAAAAAATTCAAGTGACACAGAAGGTTAAACAGTGAAAATTGTCTCCTTCTCACCCTGTGCCCATTGCGTCTCCCTAAAGTGAACCACAATTGTCAGCTTCTTATGTAACTTCCCAGAATATTCTGTACTCACGTAAACACCAGTGTGGCCTATACCCTTAACAACATCGCTATACTGTCTCCCAAGAAATCAGGAGTTTTTATTGTCAGGTGATTTTCCTGCATCATTGATGCAAATGAAGAGATCTTCATAAAACCCCTATTTATCCTTTGAATTGGCCGCTCTGGCATTGATTTATGATGAACAGTGTTCTTTTCTTCACAAATGAAAGCCCCTTATGGTTTTAACATGAATATTTCATTTATTTATTTTAGTGTTCTGCTTTTAGAACAGCATTATCTCAATGGCTTGTGGTGTGTGTGTGTGTGTGTGTGTGTGTGTGTGTGTGTGTGTGTTGGTTTGTTTTGGGTCTTTTTCAGGTCTGCTTGTTTTGGGTTCCTACCATTCGAGCAGGTTTCTGTCCATGCTTTGTTTTCAGAGCTAGTTCGAGGAGGTTGGTAGATGTGCTCCTATATTCACCTTGGTTGCCCCTCAAGTGTATCTTCCTGTTGGACAGCCGCCCAGTCGCTTCAGGGGCAGGAGGAAGTGAGGAAGGGGAGCTGGACTGTTTAGGGGATCAGCCTGCGAGAGAGGAGGGTAGAAAGAGGGAGGATGCTATAGTAGTGATGGCAGGAACTCAACTCACTAGACCAGGAGCATGTGGGCACCTGCTTCTCCAACATAAACAAGGAATAATGAAGACATGTAGTCAGTAGCTGTTACAGGCTTATGGGCTATACAGGCAAATATTTATGTCTCTCTTGGGGATTGTTCTGTTTTTAGAAAGCAAGTTATTGATAGGAGAAAATAGGCTAAGAAGAGCTAACTGCTTATAAATTAGGATTATGGGATTTCCCTGCTCTAGTCTGAATTTAGAAGCTACATCCAGAAATGTTAAAAATATGCAGTATTTCACTTTATTCCAAGATAAGTTGAGATGGCTTATTTTAGAGATAATTGCAATATCAAAAGGATAAAAATAAATAAATGTAGGAATCTGGCTGAAGGAAATAGCACAGTAAAGAAATCAAGTCAGAGATAAAGGTAAAAACAAACAAGTTCTGGTCAAGTTGCTGGACAAGGACAGATTTGGGACTCTTAGCCTCCTAGTGGCCAGAACAAAAAGGAAAATGGGAACAGTTACAGTTGACCCTTGGGCAGCATGGGGGTTAGGGGTGCTGACCCCTACATAGTCAAAAAGCTGCATATAACTTAAGACTCCCCCAAAACTTCTTTTGTTTAATGTTTATTTATTTTTGAGAGAGAGAGAGCGAGAGCGTGAGCAGGGGAGGGTGGAGAGAGAGGGAGACACAGAATCTGAAGCAGGCTCCAGGCTCTGAGCTGCCAGCACAGAGCCTGTCGCCTGGCTTGAACCCACAAACCGTGAGATCGTGACCTGAGCCAAAGTCCAACGCTTAACTGACTGAGCCACCCAGGTGCCCCTCCCCCAAAACTTCTAATAGCCTACTGTGGGCGAGATGCCTTACTGATGATGTAAATAGTTGAATAACACATATTTTGTAATGTGTATTACATACTATATTCTTACTATATTCTTAAAGTAAGCTGGGGAAAAGAACATGTTATTAAGAAATCATAAGAGAAAATACATTTACAGTACTGTGCTTTATTTATTGAAAAAAATTTGTGTATAAGTAGACCGCTGCAGTTCAAACCTGTGTTGCTCAAGGGTCAACTGTATGAGAGTCTCAGTCCCATGAGAGAAAAATCCAAAATGGTTTGCTCAGAAGAGACTTGATTTTCTGGATACTGAGCCCTGAGGAATTTCATCATTGGCTTCCTCATAAGTGAGACTTCCTTGTGACATGGTAGACCTCACCCCTCCCATACGTGCTCTGGGGATTTCTCTATGACTGCTGCTGCTTCTTTTTTTTATTTATGTTTATTTATTTTTGAGAGAGAGAGGGAGAGGCAGAGAAAGAGGGAGACAGAGGATCCCAAGCAGGCTCTGCACTGATGGCTCCCCTCTGCGACACGGGGCTTGAACCCATTAACTGTGAGATCATGACTTGAGCCGAAATCAAGAGTTGGACGCTCAGCTGTCTGAGCCACCCAGGTGTTCCCCTATGACTGCTTCTTATAGTGTCTCTTAGTGCAATCCAACAGTGCAATGCTAAATTTCAGTTCAGTAAAATCACTTCCAAATGAGGTAAATTAATGCCTTTCCTGGGAGAGGCGAGGAATAGGTTTTTTTGGAAAGCCCATAAATTGGAGTCTTCAATCCTTAAATTCTCACCCAAAAACCTTCTACAACCAATCAAACATGGAAATCATTTGGCCAAAGATTCAAAAATGATATTAAACATCTGGGACTATATTCAGCAGCCAATTTTTGAGTCAATTCTGTGACGCGTGGCGATTGCATTTACGCTTATTTTCTGAGTGTGAAGTTTGGATAGAACTAAAGAGGGTGGTTGGCAGGAGTCAAAAGAGGTTACAACCAAAGGACAAAGAGTAGGAGGTCCAGGTGGTCCACAACCAAGGGTTTGGAAACGATTTTCAGTGTCTCACCTCATAGAAAATAAATGTGGCCAACCCTGTTACTCCCTGGTGGTGGAAAGAAAAGGATTATATTCATCTCACAGCACTGGCAGTTTGGGGTCTAAGACCCACCCTTCCTGTTCTTCAGACTCTGGCTAACAAAGGACACACACAAGGAACCGATAGCCAGCTAGGGATGGAAATATCCACGTTAGTCTTGGCAAGGCAAGTGCTTGATAACCTTTGATGCAGGGCTGCAGGAAATTTACCCACCCTCCCAGAGAAGAGTGGCAATTTTTTTAAATTGAAAAAAATACACACACATATACATGTGTATACATGCCATTGACTTGATGAAGAAGTTAGGTCATTGTCTTACCTATTTGTCTCTGATTCCTCAGTAAGGGATGATGGTGGTACTTATTCTTTCAGCCCTTATAAACTGTAAGGTAGCTCTAAAAGCTAAAAATAGATTCAGATTTGACTTTTCTGGCAAGAATATCCAGTAGAGGGGCTTCTCCTGGCCTAAGATGGGACAATATGAGCACCAAAAAGACTGCAGTGGCTTGAAACGCATCAAATATGTAACAGTTTATGAGTTCATAATGATAACTTGAAATCTCACTGGTCACTTCTAGCACTTGTTGCTAAGGGCCCCCAAGTCATTACTTTGGATGTTGCTAAATATAGAAAGAACCAAGCATTTGTTCTGCCTTCCTATTTGAACTATATTTCAGGGTAATCAAATCGTTGATGTGCTAATAAATGCAGAAGGAATGATGAAATTAGAAAACCACCATTCTGCAGCCCTTAATGAAATAATGGCTGTAGGCAATGCTCATCAATGGTTGCTGAAACCTTTAAGTGAAAGATTGGGGGGGAGGACCTTTATGGTGGAGGGATCAGGCTGATGTCATCAGAACCCATGGATCATTCTGAACATCAGAAGGCGGGAGACAAGCAGACATTGTATGCCCTCTAATGTCATGCATTAAGTAGACAGTACATCCAGAATACCAGGAGGTATTCCTGCCAAAAGAATTGAATATGAACGTACAGAAGGCCCTAAGTTGAACTTCCAGTTTATAGGAAACATGAGAGACAGAGAAACATGTTAAATGATGTCTCAAGTTTACACTGAAACCAAGTTCAGAATGTGGGAAATTCTACAGAGACACGTGATCCAGTTTCTTAGACCAATAAATGGCATTAAAAAAAATTCAATGCTATAGATTAAGAGACATACCAACCAAATCAGTTTGTGAACCTTGGTTGGATCTTGATTCAAGTGAAAAACCAACTGTAAAGAGACATTTTTGGGATAACTGGAGAAATTGAACACAAACGTGTTGTTAGATAATGTTATGGAGGTATCGTGGTTTTGTTGGGTGTGATGAAGGTATTGTAACAGTATTTTGGACGTCGTTATCTGTTAGAGCAGTGGTTCTCAACTGGGGGTGATTTTGCCCCCCACGGGACATTTGGCAATGGCTGGAGACATTTTTGGTTGTCATGACTTGAGGTGCTGTTGGCATCTGGTGGGAAGAGGTCAGGGATAACTGCTAAATGCCCTCCAATACACGACAGCCCCCTACAACAAAGCATTGTTCACTTCCACATGTCACTAGTGCCCCAGTTGAGAAACCCCATGTTAGAGATATCTACTGCAGTAGTTATGGGTGACATGATACCCTGTCCGGGGTTTTCTTTTAATAATCAACAAACGTGCAAACAAGACAGGGATGGGGTGGAATGGAATGGGAGTTGCTCGTTGTTGAACTTGGGTGAGGGGCATGTGGGAGTGCATTGTACTACCTTACTACTTTTGTGCCTGTGAAGATTTTCATAGTATTTAAAAATAAATTTTAAAATATTGGAGAAAAGGATACTACAGCGGTCTTGAGGGCGGCAGAGAATGAGTGCTATCTGATGTGTTGTTGGGTATAGGTAATTCAAGGGGGAAGATGCTAGAAGGGAACATTGTTGGGCACTAGAGTGATCGGGTCCTAGGGAATGGAAGCCGAGGGATGAGCTCCTTCATTGTTTGTTTATGTTCTGGGAGTCTCTACCTGGGCCCCAGACTGGCTCTATCCAGACCCACGCTGGCAGGGAAACGCAGTCCTAACTAGTTGCGGTTTGAAAGGATTCTCTCTTTGGAGCATTTCCAGCCTGAGTAGGTATTTTGCAGGTTTGCTGAGTACCTAGACCCAGAGAGCAGGGGGCAAACAAGTTAAAGCTACAATGTTAGAAGTCTGGTTGAAGTGTGATGCAGAATTGAGAGAAGGCATCTCTCAAAGCATTCTCTCAAAGCGAATCCATTATTCAAAGTTCTTTACCAAAAACTTAATGTTAAGCAGCCTGGTAGGAACATGGCTTTTGAGAATAGTGAGATTCGGACAGAGCCCACAACTCCATCGAGACCTGGAATCTGCCACCAGAGAGGGAATCTGCTTAGCTCTTGGCAGCCAAACCCTAGCATCCTTGAGATTGAGCGATTGATGCGTGCTTGAATAATGCTAACTTCCTTATTCATCTCCTTTAAAGACACCATTGTAAAAACTGATCACCAGCCAAATCAGCATTACCTTAAAGTCTCTTTATGACTTTTAGGGAAGCAGAGACATGGGAGAAGTTTTTATTTACTTGAGTCTATTGGAAACTGGATCTAGTTTGTCTTCCTTTTGTATTTCTTCCACAACGTGTTGCTTGTAGGAGCTATACCTGACCACTTCCTACCCACTGGGGAGGAAATAGGGGACTTGCCCGAGGCTCTAGGGAATAGAGTCTGTTCTGATGGGGCTGAATTACTTACGTATATTTAGTAACTAGCTCTATTTGTCTATCCCCTAACTTGTTCTGTTGGCTCATTCCCATGACCTGATGATAATGGATATTGCTCTTCTTACCATTGGAACCTTTTTCTCCTGGAGTTGTTCACATCCTAAGAGTTGGTCATTGATATTCCTAAAAGCTCTGCTCTTGTGTCAGTTGTCACATTTTGCCACTTCTTTCTGTAGCCTGTCTGCTGTTAATCCACATCCTCTCTGTTTCTGTTATCACTTCCTTAGTATAGAATTTGTCATGTTGACTATTGTAGACTTGTCCTTAAGAGGTTTCTAGCATCGACCTCTTCCAACCATTGCTCCTGCAGCGATGGTATCGGTCTCTGGCACTATCACCCACCCAGTGCTCTAAAACTCTCTCTGATAATCCTTTCTGTCAATCCGATCCAGGGTTCCCCCGCTTCAAGGTCCAGCCAAGATTTCACTTTCACTTCATTCCCAGCCTCATTACCCAGGTCTTTCTCTGGCTGGTGCTCTGTGGCTTTTCTAAAGCGGTACTCTTCCCCACTCCAGCCCGCCAAGATCCCTTTTAACCAACTCTTGACATTCAATCACCTCCATGACACTTTCCCACAGGAACACACAAAATTCACTGTATCCCCTTCTGCAGAACTTGCCAGCGCTCCATTTATATATCTCTGCTTTTCATACCCACACCTTGACCTCTAAATGACATAAATAGCCTCCTCTTCACATACTTTGCAGTTCTCTGCCTTTGTACCATGGGTAAGTGTGATCGCATTGGTACTTCAGATTTTAAGGAATTGGAAGATGGCTAATTTTCTGGTCGTCTTCCTTTTAGTTTTGAACTGGCATCTAATAAATGAATTACCTTTTTTTTTTTTCTTAAGGTGTGGGACATCATGGTAGATAGAACAAAGTTGAAAATGTTTTTGATTTAATGTCGAATGCCCACTGTGTTCCAGGCACAGTCCTGCTTCATTATATCATTACACAATATTTATTTATGTGCCTTTGTCTTTTATGACACCACGTTGGCCATTATTCATCTTCTGCTTCTGCCACACACAATTCACCAGTGTGTGTAACTCACAGTGATGATTAAAAGTCATAGGAGTTTCATGAGCTATATCTAGTTCGGATTTTTGTTGTCGTACTTGTTTTTTAACGTGCCAATTCTTCATGACTAAATCAGGTACTCTAGGTTTCCTAAAGCGGCACTTGCATGAAATAGCCCATTAGGCTTAAGAAATTACCACACATCTAGGGTTCTTGTTAATCATTCATTCCTTTAACCGAACAGATATTGAACATTGAATAAGGACAGCCAGGTGTTGGGTGTGTAATCGTGAGCACGACATTGTCTTCCCCCTCATGGAGCTCGTGTTCCAGTGGGGAAAGCAGGCACTAAACACTATACCAAAATTAGATAATCCCTTATATTTGTAATATTGTTGCTTGCATGGTATCCTGGAAAATTAAAGGTGGGAATGGGGTAAATGGAGCTCGGTGGACTATGTTAGAAATAAGTAGGTCTAACAGGACAAATACATTTGGTTCTCTTTTCCTTGTTATTTGCCTTTTGTTTTGTTTTGTTTTTAATTTGAAGGCATTTCAATTTTTTTCCCCCAAAAGCTTCTAATGAATGTCAGGATTAAAGAAAAGAGAGAGAATTTATAGGAGAGAGATTAACTAAAGCTCCTAAAATAGCTCTTTGTTTCTGAAAACCTTGTTCTGCCATCTATCTTATAATTGGGGGTGGGGGTGGGGGAACACTCCAGAACTTGCTTGCATAGCCCTTGCCACTACAGGGAAAGTGCCCTGATGAGACCTCATGCACAGGCTGATTTATTTTTTAAAATATATAGGAAAAGTTTTTTTTTTTTTTCCTTAATGGCTTTTACCAATGAACAGTTGATCTTAATATATGACTTCTGATTTGTCATTATTGAATGTGGTGGGTATGGGGGGGTGAGATGATGATTTCATAATACAGTATCAGAAAATATTACTATAGGCACTCATTAACATATTTTTCAGACAGAAAAATCTCCACTTTTAAAGCCTCTTCATTTAACTCAAATATCAAATAACTTCTTTGTAGCCTGTATTATGCTAGGTGCTCTCTTTCCAAGATTCATTTTCTAGTTATTTAATTATATACCTGTTCAGCACCTACTGTGTGCCTGGCACTATACTATGTTCTCAGATGTAATATGTACCTCCATCAACATAGACTCAAATCCAGTGACCTATTAATACCTTTTTTAAAGAAAAAAAATTACATTTTATGGAAATCAAAAAAGGAACATTTCCAGGGGTGCCTGGGTGGCTCAGTTGGTTAAGCATCTGACTTCGGGTCAGGTCATGATCTCACAGCTCATGGGTTCGAGCTTCATGTCGGGCTCTGTGCTGACAACTTGGAGCCTAGAGCCTGCTTCGGATTCTGTGTCTCCCTCTCTGCCCCTTCCCTACTCATGCTCTATCTCTCTCTCTCTCTTTGAAAAATAAACATTAAAAAAATTTTTTTTTAAAAAGGGAACATTTCCTATAAGGTACATGAAAGGAGGATTAGACCCCCACGACAGATGTGGTCACATACTTTGTCATCTTTAGATTTGACCAAGTTTTACATAATCCTTTCAAAATGTGGCATCCAGACTTTGAGCTACTTTACTCTTTCTGGTGCACCTGTTAAAACATGTATTGAACCTTCTCATTCTTTGTCTCTTGATCTCTCGAGTCTTGTCTCTTTGTTGGCACTTCTCCACTTGCAGATCTTGTTATTACGCAGGTTCTGCCTCAGTGGATGTGGGGGCAGAACCAGAGAATCTGTAGTTCTAACCAAGTCCCAGGTGATGCTGATGTTGCCAGTCTGCAGATCACACTTTGAAAAGCGTGGGTCTATGTGATTTCTTCAGGTCTCTTAGGCTGTGTCTAATCGTCTATTTAATGCATTCAGTGAGTTTTAACTTTGAATTCAATAACTTTTCATTTTTTAAGTTTCTATTTGGTTCCTTTTAATGTATGTGGTCCTTTTTTGAGAGTATCCTATTCTTTTATTGGAGTTTCTACTCATCTACCTTGGTAATAAATTTATTTTATGGCCCATTTCAGATTGTGTTTTATCTGCAGTTTTTGGAAGGCTGATTTTCTCATTTCTTATATGTGAGGATGCTCTTTTGTGGTGGTTTGTGTGGTTTCTTTTTCCTCAATATACGTAGTTGTTGGTTTTTACTTTTTTATCGTAAACTCATTTCTAGCAGGGACTGTGTGTGTGTGTGTGTGTGTGTGTGCGCGCGCGCGCGCACGCCCTGGATTGTGAGTGTCCCCACAAGTTGTTCTCCTGTTGTGTCTACCATTGCCCTCAGGGCTCAGTGATCCTGGGCCAGTATTGGTGTTAATCTCTTGTTTTGTAGTTCCCAAACTATACAGGATACTATAAATACAGACATCCTACCTGGGATTACAGTTTTAATAGCCAGTTTATTTCTTTCCCCCTAAAGGATCTTGGTCAGGGGGAAACATCCTTGTCACTTTCTGGTGGATAGATAATTTCCAATTTGCTCATTTCTTTTTGGCTTGAGGCTCTGGCTCTTTTCTTGCCTAAGTGTGGCCCTTATAAGCCCTCCTTTTCAGACTTTCCTGTTGTACTCAACTGACTACCTGTCTAGAGCTTTATATCCCTAGCTTTTAATCTGTCTTGTGACTATCTCACCTGTTACCATCTGGTATATTTCATGTTGACTTCTCCTTCCTTTTATTGAAGATTGTCCCTTTTTCTAATCTCGACCATATGGGCTAGCTTTGAGCATGATGGAGTTTTTAAGAGAAATCTTATTTTATGGTACAGAATTTCTAAATCATAATTATTTCACAGAGGGTGGCTCCTACCCCTATATTAATCATACTCCTCACTCAGAAATGGAATTCTATTTTAGTCTCCCAAAGATAAATTAGTATATCGTGGAAAGGGAATTAAACTTCTGTTAGGAATGAAATGATATGATAAACACAAACATCCACATGAGTGTGTGTGTCATTTGCCCAGGGAAGAAGAATTTGCAACACAGATTGTGCTGTATCTCGCTAGCCTTCAATAACCGCAGGATCTGTCATGAACGTGTATCTCGTGTGTGCAATAACGACAATAGCAGGTGATCTTTACAGAGTGTTTACTGAATGCAAAGAAATACACCAAACACTTTATACAGAGTTTTTTCATTTAAACCTCCCAACAGCCCTTTGAGCAAGTTGTCTCTATGTTGAAAATGAGGCTCAGAGAGGTTAAGTGACTTTCCCAAAGTCACAGAGCCGACAAGTGGTGGAGCTGAGATTTGAACCCACTCAGATTAAAAAAAAATTTTTTTTAACATTTATTTTTGAGAGAGTGAGACAGAGCACGAGTGGGAAAGGGGCAGAGAGAGAGGGGGGACACAGAATCTGAAGCAGGCTCCAGGCTCTGAGCCGTCAGCACAGAGCCTGACGTGGGGTTCGAACTCATGGACCACAAGATCATGACCTGAGCTGAAGTTGGCTGCCCAACCAACCGAGCCACCCCGGCGGAACCCACTCAGATTTTGAAGTAAGGTTCCATTAATGACAATGCTTCCATATTCGTATCATCTGCGAATCTCCATATATTTCCTCAGTCTTTATCTGAAGTTTTTTGGCATGGAAAACTTCTCTTTCTCCTTATGAAATGTAATTTCCATTCTTTTTCTTTTTGCTTAAAAAAAATATGAGGTAATTGAAATCAGGTTGGATTTGAGGCTATATTGTTGGAAGTACACATGGGATGTGGGCTGAAGCATTCAGTGTAATTTTTCTTTCCATCAGCTAATTTTTAAAGTATTAAGCAAGTAGATTCTGATGCTAACAGGGAAGATTTAAATTCTCTTGAGAGCTTGGAGGTGTTAAATAATTTTCTGGTAGTGCCTTCTATGTTTTCAGTCTCCAGCCTCATCTCGGGTGTACCTGAAGCTCAGCGAATGCCCCTGGGCACTTTCCAGGAGCAGCCAGACCTCCTGGTGGAGGCTTCCTTTCCTGACCCCCTCCCCCCAAGCCCTCACCACTCCCATCTGCTCCCCGGCATTGCTTCCGATATTGTTGTCATTGGGGTACTTTGGAAACAGATTCTCTTGGGTCTGTAAGCTGAAAACAAGACTGCTGCTCCTGTCTGGTGCACAGCTTAGTTCAGAAAACGAGGGGTTAAAAAGGAAGCCTGGACTGTGACAACTGTCCTAGGGGGCGCTGTAGCAAGCTCCGGCAGTGACTCATGCGGCTCTGTCACTTGGATCAGCATTGGCCCCTGCCACGCAGGCGGCCAGGTGGGGTTACAGCCAGAGCACGCACAGAGTGGGGAGCATGAAGCCTGCACTGCGGGGGCTGTGATGCCCGGCTTGCCAACTCAACCGGCCGGTTCGCCACTGACGCCTCAGCCTGCAGCCATGGTAACGCTTCTGGCCCGCTCCACCCCCCGGAGCCCACCACAATGGGCAGCTTCCTGGTGACTGATGGGCGAGTGTCCCCCGTCCCTGACCGAGAGAGCTTAGTAGGTCTGCAGGAAGTGAAGAAGATGTAAGATGCCCCTAGCTGGGAGTCATGCCTTAACGAGGTAGGACGCCGATGCCCATCGGTGCATTTACACCATCAGCGCGCAGGGGTGCTGTAAATCATCGGGAAGAACTTTATTTGGCTGGTGTTTCATTATGCTGATTAAACTGCGGTGGATTCGGGCAGCATGATTGAGGTGGGGAGGAGGGATAATGAACTAAAAAAAAAAAAAAGTGGTTGATAAGAGCTCCGAGCATACTCCTCTGGATATGAATGAGCTAGACTGCAGTGCTTCCCTAACATGAGTTACACACCTCCCAGATCCCCTCCCCTGCTCCTTCCTCTCATCCCGGTTAGCCCACGAAATGTATACATGCCATCTTATTTCAGTGGGTAACACTAAATATTAATGACTTAGAGCTGTCCAGGAGAGCAAACAAATAGGTGTAGGTCAGCTGGCATGCTGGCACCTGCCAGCCTGACGCTCTGTCGAAGCGTTCTGGAAATCTCACGAACGAGCCGCTTGCTCACCTGAGTTCCCCAAGTGCTTTTGTTCCAGCCAGTGACCTGTTTGAGTTTCTCCTTCAGTTTTACCCCGGCGGGGAAGGCAGCCTAACTGCCGCTTGGTGGCCATGTTGGCAGAGAAGGGGTTAATCTCTTGTTGCTGTAAGAGCCAAGGCTGGGTCTGCCTGTGTGAGCTAGATTGAAAGCAGGCGCTGCAGTGCCATCGGGAGCCGCTGAAGGAGTAAGACGATTTTCTCCGCAACAGTGTCGAATCCGTCTGAATTTTCCTCTCCCCCTCTTCTTGTTTTCCTTTAACCAGCTCCTCCCCCCTTCGTTCCCACCCTCAAGTCTGATGATGACACCTCCAATTTTGATGAACCAGAGAAGAATTCGTGGGTTTCATCCTCTCCGCGCCAGCTGAACCTCTCCGGTTTCTCGGGCGAAGAACTGCCGTTTGTGGGGTTTTCGTATAGCAAGGCACTGGGAATTCTTGGTAGATCTGAGTAAGTGAAAATTTGACTTTCTGAGGACCTGCACTGATGCAAAGGTGGTGGGGGGGAGGTGGCGGGGTGGGGGGAGTGCAGTGAAGGGAAGCTGTTAATCAGCCTGCATTGGAGGAGCAGTTTACCTGTCTGGGCTTTGGTGGGGCAGAATGTTCATATTCTCATTTTGCTGTGTTTCAGGTCCCTCTTCCTCTCCCTAGCATCATAATTGTCAATTGGGTACTTTGGGTTAGTTTTTCAGTGTTTGGTCTTCTTTAGAGGAGAGGAAATAGTGGGGGATTACCTAGCAGTGCAAATGCTTGGTGGAAGGAGAAACGTGCAGGGTTCAAGTGAGCTGTCCGTCTATTTATCCTTCTGTTCATCCGTCTCCCTCTCAGGTGGGTGGGTGGAGGTTGCTATCTTGGCTGTATTGAGCGAGATCTCATAAGCTAAAGGTTTATGATGGCTTAGCTGAGCTGCAAGTGGCTGTACCCAAGCTCTAACAGATAGATGGTGCTCGGCTCCGCTCGAAGTCTGCTGCAAGATCAGGGATCTGGCAGCTGAGCCTTTTTGAGCTGGCGGAGCGCTGGTTACCAGAGAGAGCCCCGTTACCGTGAGCCACCGGGAGGGAGTATGATGTCGCCGAGTCATTGATTCACAGAAATTGGGCTTCTTAGGGGAAAAAAACCAAACAAACCAAGAGACTAGAAAATGGAAGTATAAACATCACTGTAAACCTCTTGACATGATAGATCTCTTCTCCGTTCTTGAAAAAGCTCGTGAAAAATGCGTTAACGCTGCACTCAGGACCGTAGGGTCCTGGCTTCCAGCCTCCTGGAATTTCTCTCAAATTCAGTAGCTTCTGTGGATGTCGGAGCTCAGTGTCTTGCCTCATTCTGTGATCCGATGACATTCTGCGTTCAGAGGCACGAGTTCCTCGGGAAGGTTTTGGACTAGCTGTGCTATTCCCCCGATGCCCTGGCTTTCTCACTTGGAGGCTCTTGGGGTAATGTTAGGTAATTAGTTGCTGCCCACTTAGGAGACGAGCAGAATTTGATTTTCTCCTTGGCAGCATCCGTTCCTGATTTGTTGTGCTTGTAGTTAAGATATCGATTTGAAAGCATGCGTTGGTTCTTGGATGGTGTCTCCCCATGGGTGCTATTTTGACACTAACGTTCCTCAAAAGATCTCAGACCATTGTGGAGAATTGGGCACTCGATATGAAATAGGGTTGTGGGTTGTGATTCAATTGGAGAGAGATTTTTATGTTGAAAGATGCCGCCATGGTCCTACTTTCCTCCTTCCCCGGGGGGCTGGCTAAATATTTGGGGTTAGATTTTGGTGGCGTTGGCCGTGCCTTTCCGACTAATTTGCTCTGCAGCCCCAAAACAATCTGGATGGTAGGAGGAGAGGCAGAGAGCTCACTAGCTGTTGAATGTGCCATCAGATGGATTTGAAATAGCCCAGCAGGGCATCTGAAGAGCAGGGCAGAGGTGGAGGCCTGATGGTAAAGAACGTGTGGCTGGGGGGCAGCTTAACGTCGACGCACGCGGCACGCTGAAGGTCACAGATCGGGCTGGAGGGAGATGTGGGGAGAGTTCTAGTTCTGGTTAGCAGTGGGCTGGCTGGCTCATGGTGAAAGCTTGCTTGGGGTACTAGTGATCTGAAAAATTAGGGAGGACTTGAGGGAATTCGATTTTGGGGGCAAAAGGGCAGAATGATGTGGGAGATCTTAGGCATTGCAATTAATCTGAAGCGGTGTGTGATTAATGGCATATGGTTCTGGAAGCCTGAATTTGCATCTGCTTCTCATGGAGAGCTCAGTTAAGGGAGCTCTCTGACAGGGACATCTCAGTCTCCAGGCCCAGGCACTCGATAAATATTTGTTGGTTTAATTTGCTCATGATTCTTCCCCCCCCCCCCCCCCCCCCCCCCCCCCCCGGTCACGTTTCTACTGCTCATTGTATTTGAAGATCAGCTATTTCACCTTTGATAGTTCACGGTACATCTCTAGAGCATAAGACGAGCTTCTGTTCATGCCCCAACAGAATGCTTAATAAGATTCTCCTAAAAAAGAAAAAAAGAAAAAAAGAAAAAAAGAGAAAAAAAAAGTGCCTGCACATGAATTCGTGTATGTCTCATCTGGAAGATGGGGTTGGAGTATTCCTGTCTTTGGGGAACTTTAATGTCTTTTCCATGGCAGTTTGGGGTTGGAATCAGAAAGATTTTCTTTCATCTCGTGTCTTTTAGTGTGATCTCGCTGTTGGATTGGGCTCTTCTTGCCGCGGGCAGCCCTATGGGTGAAACCCATAGCATCATTTTAGGAGTTCGCTCCACCTGTTGGGTGTAGGTGACCCTGGACAGATCACATTATCGTTATGTGGAAATTCCATAAAAGAGGCAGTGATGAAATTAATTAGAAGCTCCTGCAGTGCTGGGGACATATATACAAATACACTGAGAGGTGGGAGGAGGCATTTTCTGGGGGTCCCACCACTGCCACCAGGGACCTGCTATTTCTTCCCGAGTTCCTCCTTCTCCCCACCCCTGTTTTCAGCGTCACAGGTTTTTATTTACACACAGGGATTACCTGTGCCGCTACTCACTCTTCACACCACCGGGGAAATAGCAGATGCTGCTGTGTGGAGGCTGGGTAAATTGACCCCAGATCTGTTACTGGTGAATTGCATGAAATGTTCAGAGGAGGAGCTGAATGAATGAGGAGTTTTCATGGAGACTCTGGTGGTGAGAGTGGTTTTAATTGCTGTGATCGCTGGTCGCTTTTTAGGATCCTTTTCTGGGACCACAGACAGTTTTTAAGCCAGGCATTGAGTGCATCATTATTTTAGACTTAGCAAGAATCTTGATCTCAGCGTTCTGTGTCTGAGGGATCGTGGGCGTTCCTCGCAGCTTGAGTGGAGGGAGCAGGAGAGGTTCCACAGGATTAGTTTTGGTTGTCTCTGGGGTGGGATTCTGGCGAAACTGGTGCTGGAGAGTGAGGGAGTGTCTGTCCTCGTGCCTCTTTTTCTTTTTAACTGACGATAACCCAAGTCACATCCCCAAGCTCTGAATGCTTGGATGTTTCTCTGAGCCTCTGTTTGCTTGAATTTTACAATATGTTAAAGATATATGTTAAAGGTTTAAAAATAAAATGCATCCCAGTTCTCCCTCCCTCCCTTGTCAGCATGGGGTATATGTCTTTAGATCCCTTCTTCCTCCTAGATCTGAAATACTGCCTCATTTGCTGAAACAGTGCATGTCTTCAAACCTTCAGTATAAACTCTAGAAGGAAAAAGCCAGTTGGTTTTATATTTTGTGCTAGTTGTACACATGCTGGTTTGATGCTTTTGGAGAACTTTGAAATCTTAGAGGAGCAAAGAGATGTCAGGGAGGCTGAAATCTGTGGGATGCCAGTGCCTGAATAGGCTGTTTTTAGGAAGGGGCTCTCGCTTCCTTTTGGCTCTGGGCTCTTTACTTTCCTTCTGGGTGATCTGAAGTTTCATTTTGGTGCCAGCCATCTAAACGCTTAGAGGAACGAGAAATGGCTTCCCACCATTACCTTCCCAGATTTTCAGAGAACCAGGTTTTGGTGCCTCTTCCTTGCTCCATCGGGACCTCTTTGCATGTCTGTTTCCTCTACAGCAAAGGTGGAGTAATAATGTTCCCTTTGTCTTAGGGCTTTCGGGAGGATTATGTGAAACACAGAAGCACTTGATCTAGTACTTGGAACATGAAAAAGTCTCAGTAAACATTTACTATTATTTTTGTTATTACTAATTTGTTAGTCTGTAGATGCATAGTGTCCTATTTATACTGAGAGGATATGGAAGGAACTCAGCAATATTAAGTAGTCTGGTCATGCCAGAGCAGAAACCCAGCTTCCCAGGCCCTGGAAGTTTAATGCTAGAGAAGCTTAAACATCCTAACCAACCACAGGTTAATATGCATTTGCCAGATACCTGTAGGTAAGAGGTAGTCGTGGGGATGGAGTGGACTGGGGGACAGAATTAGGAGGCCCAGTCCCAGAACGGGTTCCTTTCTATCAAGTTGAACAAGTCAAGGCACATATGTGTGAAATAGTCCAGGGGACACAGAGCAAACACCTTTCCTGCAGAATATCATGGTACAGATGGGATACCTGACTGCTTTAGGAGTCAAGAGAGGAGGGCAGCCTCCATTGTGGGAGACGCTTAATGGGTAATGCCAGTTCATAGTTCTTGCCAAGTTACGGTAATGATCTTCATTGGAATGTCTGTCCGTTTCCCCAAGTTGACTGTGATCTCAAGAGCAGGACTGGGTCTGATTGATCCCAGTTCTCCTGGAGCACAGGACATGGTAGATCCTCAGTAAATGCCTGTGTTGGAAACTGAGCGTGTGAGCCCACTAATGGGATGTAAAATATCTGACTTTTTAAACCAGTGGATTTGGGTGAGGGGAGAGAAATGTAGAGAACATTTCAAGTGGGTCAAGTGGTAACAAAGCTTGTCCTTATAGGGCACCAACTCTGTTACAGGCTCTATTTTAAGCATTTTACACAGATTGACTCATTTAAACTGCACGATGGCCTACAAGGAAGGATCTGTCATCATTCCCATTTTACATGTAAGGAAACTGAGGCACGGAGAGATTAAGCGATTTACCCCAAGGTCAGGCAGCTCTGAGTTGCTCAGGTGGAAGTTGAACCCAGATAATGTGGCAGCTCCAGAGTCTCTTAGCCACTGTGCTGTGCTGCCAAGTATCAATGCTGCCCAAAGGAGAAATTAGGAGATTTGTGTGGGGTCCCCAGGTTTACGTGCTTGTTGGAAGTGGAGGCCCAGTGTGGGGAATGATATGGGCAATGGGGTTGGAGTCAGGGCAGAATGAGAGCTGGCAAGCAGACTAATTGCTGGATTTTGTTTTCAATCTCTGCAAATTTTTTGAGTAGGTAGACTACGTAGCTCTTGGATTTTTTTTTTTTTTTAATTTCTTCTTCCTCTCATTTCAAGACTCTTCCCTGGTGTGTGTGTGTGTGTGTGTGTGTGTCTGTGTGTGTGTGTGTGTGTGTGTACATAAATGCACGCAGATATACTCTCTCCCTGAAAGTTCTTCTTTGCTTGAGTGTAAGCAATTCACAGGGAATTGCATTGACCTTGCTCTCCACCATGTCTTCAGGCCGATCATATACAAGATGCTCAATAAGCATTTGGTGAATCGGTCCAAATCATTTTTGTGGCTGCAGCTTTCAATTTATTGGTGACTCTGTGATCCATGTCTGTGCAAATCTATGTTTTGTACTTTCAGCCACCTTCTGTCATTTATCTTGGCGATGGCTTATTCCAGGGGAAGATGGCCTGAATTCTCCAAACAGTCCTACTTCCTTTTTACTGAAATACTTAGGATGGTGGGGAGTCTTCCCTTAAAAACTATCTTCCTTTCCACATCCGGCCCGGGGCTGTTTGTTATTGTGTGTGCTACCTCCAGATCCCTTGCAAAGAGCCTCGTCTGTGTTTTGAATAAAAAAAAAAAAAAAAATAGCGACAATAACAGAATGCGCTCTGGTACACAAAGGTGTGCATCCTCTGTGCTTCCCCAGTTTCAAAAACCGTAACTAGCTCCTGCCCGTGGTTCCTGCCCTCAAGTGCCCTGTGGTGTTTCTATTCCACTGTCATCCAGACCGGATACCTGATGTTCACCTCTGTTTGTTGAGTTGGGTTCTGTCCTCTCACTCACTCCATTTCTTCTTTCCTTTAGTCAAGCACATCTTGTTCTACTTGCCTTATTCTGTTCTCTATTTAGACTGTGCGTGCTTGCCTCGCGGGCCTGGCAGGACCATTCTGCCGCCTTCTTGTTTGTCTTAAAGATACCTTTAGGAAATGTAATCCAAACGAGCCTAGCCCAATCCTGAAGATTAGACTCCAAAAGATCTGTCAAGTGCGTTTTTTGCTGGCCTACACATGCTAATTTGCATGGTTGCCTCGGATCCCTTAAGAAGACAGTAATTGACTAAATGGTGCTGTGTGTTCCCAAGCTCTGCGCCAGTTTGGCACTTCTTCTGTTGCCTAAGTGAATTTCTCTCCGTTCTCTCTGTTTTCCTTGTCTTTTGTCTCCTGACCTCTGTCACCTTCCTTTCTCTGACCAGCTTCCTGGAAGAATAGCCTGCACTCTGTGCCTCTTTTCCAGTCTCTACAACCTTACGGAATTACTACCTGAGAAGCCATGGATTGCACTCAACCACCAAAGCCAGTGATCCCCACCGTGCCACACGATATCGTCAGTTACCGCACGTGTCTTGAAACTTTCTGCCGGCTTCACTTCTGCCTCGTGGAAACTCGGGTTTCCCTCCTACCTCTCTGACTGCCAATCTCACTGCTTCTTGGCTGTCATCGTCTGTTCCAGGTCCTTGAAATGTTGCACTGTCTCAAGTTCCATCCTCAGTTAACCTTTTTAGCCCGTTCTTGCTGATCTCATTCGGTTCCTTGACTTACACTCTTCTTTCCCCGTGGCCTTCCTCCCAGAATGTCCTGTGTTCATTATTGCCAGGACGTTCTACCAGTTTCTCAACATCCCTGTACTCTGTTCCCTCCCAACACAGACAGACTTGTGTGGTCACTCAGTAAGCCAGTAGGTGCCAGTTTTGGTTTTCTCATTTCATTTGAGAAACTACCACTTTTTCTAGCCTTGTAGACAAGAGATCTGTTCCATCTCCCCCACTAGCCCATCATTTGCCAAGTCCTCTAAGTTATACCTCTAGGATGATACTTGGATCTGTGCCCGTCTTTCTGTCCTTACCGTCACCCCTCATGGAATTTTGCTTGGACTATTGCAGTAGTCTCCTAACCGATTCCTCTGCCTCCAGTTTTCCCAGATCTGATCCATTCTTCACAGAGGATGGAATTCTTCCAAAGCACAAGTTGGATGATGTCATTCTCCTGCTCAGACCTTCAGTGGCATCACAGTGTGCACAGAATTAATGGCCACTCCAGAACTTGGTATTCAAGCCTGGTATGCCAAGACCCCCAGCCTTCCTTTTTCATTCGTACCTCCTTCTTGTCCCCTGTGCCTGGTCACATTGCTCAGTGCTCATTGAGGACAGGGACCATGTCTTCCACCTTTTGCCTGAAAAAGTGCCTTGCCCTTGGAAGGTCTTCAAAGAACATTTTTCAAATTGAATTACACTAAAGTAGCCAGGGATTATGCCAATTCCTTCTGCACAGTTTATACAAGTGCTAATGGATGCTGTCCTCTATGGAGCACTTCTTGTGTGCCCGGAGCTATGCTGAATGCATTTACATGCATTAGCTCACAAAGTCTTCACAGTCTTGCCATGACTCTGTGAGGTAGCAGGTGTGATCCCCATTTTACAGATGAGGACACTGAGGCTCAGCCGGGGTAAGGTCTTTTCCTGAGGTCTTGCAGGTAGTAACACATCTAAGACGTAGACCCATAGCTGGCTGCCTCCAGAACCACTGCGCTCTTCTGCCTCTAACACTCATGATTTCCCTGGATTATGCGGGACCTGCAGGCTAGCCTAATAATAAAGGTGAGAAAGTGGATCTGACTGAAAATTCACTGCGCCACACACTATTCCAAGTGCTTGACAAACATTCTCGTTTAATCTCAGCCACCCAATCTTTTACAGATACAGATACTGCTCATGGAGCTTGGGTCACTTACTAAAGTTCGCACCTTGCGTGTGGCAGAGAGTGGCCAACTTTTCCCACGTTTAACTTTAGAGTTGACATAAATATTCTTTATTTCGGGGGACAGACTGTGGTACACTCATTAGAAGTCCGGGCTTTGGAATCAGGTAGATGTGGGTTCTAGCCTCTGCCTCTCACCACCTGTGTGAATGAGGCCATTTAAATTCTCCCAGCATCAGTCCCCTTAGGTATATAAAGTGGGAGTTGTTACAGCGCCCACCTGCTAGGAACACACAAAGCATGTAGCGTTAGCACCTGGAGCGGAGCGAGTGTCCATTTTGTAGTCTTGTTATTTTGGGGATGAGGATGGGCCTAGGAATACTTTCAATTCTCCTTTCTTCCCTGCTTGAGTTTATAAAGACATCTTGCTGGTTTCTGCCCATTGAGAGAATCAGGCTCCACGTGGGGTGCCTGACAGATGTCCTAATATCTCCATCCAATTTTTTTTACTCTGAATGGAGTCCATGATGTGTTGGCTAAACCGGTTCCTTCCCTAAAACGTGCTCAAGGCTTCTGGTCGGATCCGGTTTCCAGTGGAGTCTGGAACTTGGTGCTGTGCCCAACCTGGGTGTCATGCACTCCCCGCCCCCTCCAGTGTTTGAGTGTCCCCTGGAGGGGACAGTGTGTGTGTCATCGTGACACTGCTGTCCTAGAACCAGCGTGTCTGGGCATCTCCCGAGCGAGGGCCAGAAAGCTTTATCGTGCCAACGTTAATTCGGTGGACTTGTTTGGATTCCCTTGGCCACTGTAACCTTTAAACTGAGGCTGCCTGGTGCACAGGAATATTTGGCATACCCTTCATTCACGCATTGGTTCCCTCCACAAATATGTTCTAGGGCTTATGGCGTAACTGACGGACAAGGTCCTTGCTCTCAAGAAGCTAGCATTCTGTTGGGGGAGACAGAGGATAAATAGGTTCATAAAAGATTTTCAGATGATGGTGAGGGCTGTGAAGAAATTAGAACCCGGGATAGGGGTCCTATGACCATGCTGGTGCCTGAGGCCGGGACTAGCCTGTGGGCATCCAGTGAGCACAGAGCCCAGTGGGGTAGTTGGAGCTTCGGGATGCATGGGGAGTGGGGTCAGAGTTGAGGCAAGACAGGTCTTCAGGTTTGGGTTTGGAGTAGGGACATGGTAGATGTGGTTCTCATTGACCGCCGTGTGGTGGATGGAAGGGCAACAAGAATTGGACTCGAGGAGGTTGGTTAGGTCACTGCAGCCATCCAGGGAGGAGGTGGAAGTCTGTCAGTGACGGTGACCCACAGAGCTAGCACTGGCTTAGAGGTGGAGACTGTATTGGAAATCACGAGTCTACACTTTCATTAATAATGTGATTTTTAATAAATGATTCTTTTTTTATGTTTTTTTTTTTTTATTTTTTTGAGAGAGAGAGGGACAGAGTGCCAGTGGGGGAGGGGCAGAGAGAGAGGGAGACACAGAATCCGAAGCGGGTTCTGGGCTCTGAGCCGTCAGCACAAAGCCCGACGTGGGGCTCAAAGCCACAAACGTGAGATCGTGACCTGAGCTGAAGTTGGACGCTTAACCGACTGAGCCAACCAGGCGCCCCGTAAATGATTCTTGAGTTACCTATCAATCATTCCAAAGCAAATGCTCTAATCCAACTGGAGACCACTGCCCTGGTGTGTGTGTGTGTGTGTGTGTGTGTGTGTGTGTGTGTGTGTGTGTATGCATATGTGATGTGTGTGGGTTGGTGGGAGTGCCCCAAAGCCAGCTAGACTCTGAAACTTTAGTAGAACAATATTTTTAATATTTCCAAGTGTTCATGACGGACACTGCTTGTGTATTTTGAAATGGGCTTATAAAGTTAGTTCATAAATTTCAGAATGCTCAATCTTAAAAGCCAATATATTTTTGGAACAGAATGCTGATGAGTGTTTTATTTTTTGCACCATATTACATCTTGCAGTTGCATGTATTTTTAGTGCTGTTGGCCACAATTAAGGTAGGGCCCTCAGCTGAGCTAATTTTGAATCCCCTCGGTTTAGACTCAAGTATCCATTCTTGGTTATCTCAAGAATATCTGTGATTTGTGATCTATGCTCTCAGTGATCTGGTGGCATCTTCTATGGTCTTAGGATCCTATTCTTAAGCGAATAAATGGATGGCTTGATGCTTATGCATGACCTTAATTATTACAGCAGTGATGAGAGAGTACTCAATACATATACTTTCTTTAGGATGGAAGTACAGATTGTATTTTCTTTTGATATGAAGCATTCTCTTGGTAGCGTATTAAGGCATTTTTTTTGAGTTCTGTGGATTATTATAGACATCGGGAAAACTTCTTTTTATCATTGGTACTTAAATGTTCAAGTTACATGGAAAGCAATTTTTAGGTCACATCTAACACATTTTAAGAAAATATTCTTTTTGCTGCAGCGGAAACGACCAAGCCCGACCTTCCCTCTGTGTGTCATACACCATTACCTCTGCTAATACTCTTTGTGCCTCTATAATTATAAAGCAGATGTGTATATCAGGACGAGATGTTGATTTCAGAGTAAATTTTTCTAGAAAATAGAAGCTGGAAAAAAGAGGAAAACCCAAACTTGGCTTCATGTTTGAAGAGACAGCACTGCTGCGTGTGGGTGGGTGGCTGCGTGCACCCGCTGCTCAGAAGTGCCTTTTCTCTCCATGGGTATAACTGGCTGTGTATCCGAGATGTGGCCAGGAGGAGTAGGCAAGCAATGTGTGGGCAGGCTGCATGTTCTTTTATTAGCATCCTCATTGTACTGCATCTCATCGAGCCCGGAGCATGAACCAGCCCGGGCCTCTAACGTCTGTACTGTCTCCTATGTAATTACCCCCCTGAGCTGCCAAACAAGGGAGGAAGAGTTGCTTTTGTGTGTGCGTTGAGCTGTTTTGGGGGGTGGCTGTGGTCTAACCTGAATGGATGTTCTTGGGCACCCGGACTGTCCTGGGCTCAGCCTTGGATTTGCCTTCCCAGGATTGCACACAGCCAGTCACGGATAGATGTTACCTTCCCTGAGTGATCCATTTCCCTTTCTTCTGTGAGCTCTCAGGGTCTATGCAGCTGTTTTCTCAGGTTGCTTTTCTTGGGTTTGTCCGGGGCTGTCCAGCCGAGTAGTAGCGGAGTTGGGATTTGAACCCATGGCTGTTGGGTTCCAGAGCCCAACTTTGAACCAAAACCCAGCTCTCCTGCACCACACCTGTGCCCACATCATCCTGATGGGCTAGGAGCACATAGAGGCCATAGGGTCAGCTATTCCTTTGCCTCATTGCCATGGGATGACAATGCCCACCTCTTTGGATTGTTGAGTGAGTTCAGTGAGGTAATCTGTAAAGTATCTAGTGTCTGATGCATAGTTAAGTGCTCAATAAATGAGCACTATTAGTGATGACAAATAGTGACATTAATTCTCTCTCCTGCAGTGTTAGTTGTTTGAGGGCAGGACTTCTGACTTTCTTAACTAGGTGTCTACGTGAAAAATAAATAGAATACAAATATGTTGAGCCATACTTGTCTCTAGTATATTTCTTTTACAGAAGTAATTCATGGAAATGGTATATTGCAGTTGACTTATTAAAAATGGGGGTAGGAATAGTCTTAAATCAGTGTCTGAAATCTGTACATTGTTTTGAAATTGATAGCCCACCATGATTAACTTCAAAACTGTGTTCCCACTCAAGGAGTGACCAAAAGGCACCAATACGAAATGGCCTGGCCAAAAATGCCACCTGGAGCCAGTTGTTGGGGACAGTCATACTATGAGTCTTAAAAACCTAGACCCTAAATCACAGGTCCATTCTTATTAATTAGCATCATGATTCTCAATCCTCTCTGTACATTAGAATCACAGGAGAGCTTGACAAAAGTGCTGCCCAGGCCCTACTCCCAATTAGTCTCTGGCTTAATTGGTCTGGTTGGGCCCTGGACATCAGGGGTTTTTTTTGTTTTTATTTTTGTTTTTTAAAGACTATTTTTTTAAGAGCAAGTTTAGGTTCACAACAATGTTAACAAGAGGTACAGAGGTTTCCCATTTACCCCCTGCCCCCAAATATGCACAGTGTCCCTCATCATCAACATCCCACACCAAGAGGGGTGCTCTTTTTACAGTTGATGAATCTACACTGACATGTCACCATCACCCAAAGTCCATGGTTTACCTTAGGGTTCACCCTTAGTGGTGTGCATTTTGTGGGCTTGGACAAATGTGTAACGACACGTATCCACCATTATAGTAGTATCACATGGAGTATTTCTACTACCCTACGTCGCTACTTTATTTTTTTAATTTTTTATTTATTTATGTTTATTTCAGGGAGAGAGACAGAATGTGAGCGGGGGAGGGGCAGAGAGAGAGGGAGGCACAGACTCAGAAGCAGGCTCCAGGCTCTGAGCTGTCAGCACATAGCCCGACAGGGGGCTCGAACTTGTGAACCGCGAGATCATGACCTGAGCCAAAGTCGGACGCTTAACTGACTGATCCACCCAGGCATCCCGACATCGGTACTTTATAAAAGCTTTCCACATGATTCTAATGTGCAGACTGGTTGAAGACCAGGGAAGTTCCAGAAAGCTGTGTTGACCTTTCTGCCCTCCATCCCCAGCCTTGTCCTCCAATCACATTCCTGCTGTGGGATTATTGGTACAAGTTGGGTTCAGAATCAGCATTCTTACCGTAGCTTTTTTTAGGTGTGATTTTTATTTATTCTTAAAAAAAAAAAAAAAAAAAAAAAAAGAAAGATTTTCTTTAGCACTTTGCTTCTGAAGAGCTCTTAATTGCTGTACTTAGAACTTCTAAACAGTGAACATTTGTCAAGCATCAAAACAGCTATCAAAATAGAAGGAGGGAGTTGGGCCTCAGGGACAAGGAGGGCGTCTCGCTGTCTCCTGTGAGTGCAGGTGGGTGGGGGGCGCACGTCCCCTGGATTCTTGGCCCCATTAATGAGTGACCTAGAAACACTTTTTTTTGGAGCGGGGGGTGGTGAATAAGCAATCGGCTTTTGTCCCCACAGCAGCGCACTTTAAACATTGAACACAGCTGGATCCTGTCCTCCATGTGTCATCGAAGTTTTGGGGCCACTTCCCACCCCAAGATCCCGCACCCCCTGTCTTGGTTCTTCTAAAAGGGGCTGGTTCTGTGCTCAGGTGCAGATAGTTGTGACCTCATCTGTCATCCCTGCCCCAGGTCAGTGTGTAACTGAGTGACATGTGAGTACCTCCTGAATACTAAAGGACCAAGGACCCCGTCTATGGACCATCCCTCCCTCAGGTGGTTTGGGTCTTCTCTAGCCTACCCACCAGAGTGATGTCAGGAATAAAGGAAGTAGCAAAGACAACCCAAGGCCACACCAAGCAACCCATTTCATCTCAGATTGAAAAGAAAAACTGTGTGTGTGTGTGTGTGTGTGTGTGTGTGTGTGTGTGTGTGTGTGTGTTTTGGCTAGATTTTAGGTGGAAAATAGGCTAGTGAGAGCTGCAGAACTTGATTAAAATTTTTAGCCAAAAGTAATATCTGAAAAAGGATTTATTTCTGGGGGTGCCTGGGTGGCTCCATTGGTTAAGTGTCCAACTCTTGGTTTCGGCTCAGGTCATGTTCAAGCCCCGTGTTGAGCACTGTGCTGACAGCATGGAGCCTACTTGGGATTCTCTCAATCTGTCTCTCCCCCTCCCCCTATTGCGCTCTCTCTCTCAAACTTAAAAAAAATAAAATAAAACAAAAAAAAGATTTATTTCTGGGGCACCTGGGTGGCTTAGTCAGTCAAGCGTCCAACTTTGGCCCAGGTCGTGATCTTGCGGTTTGTGAGTTTGAGACCTGCCTCGGGCTCTGTGCTGACAGCCCAGAGCCTGGAGCCTGCTTTGGATTCTGTGTCTCCCTCTCTCTCTCCCCTCACCAGCTTGCGCGTGCGCTCGCTCTCTCTCTCTCTCTCTCTGTCTCTCTCTCAACAATAAATATTAAAACAAAAAGGAAGATTTATTTTGGGATTTCAATCCCTCTTGCCCATTTTTGTGAATAATCAATATTTGTTTTAATGTGAGTAATAGCACAGAGCACTTTCAGCCCCCTGAGTTTTACTATTTCAAGCAACTGTTTTAGACCTGGGAGGCATGTGCTATTTACACTATTGCATGGGTAGTGATGATAAAAATGGTAATGATAATAGTAATGGTTGACATTTACCGAACCCTTGTAATGTGCCAGACACTGTGCCATGAGATAAGCTCATTTAATCTCACACGAACTCTTTAAAGTAGGTTGAGAGTTATCCCCATTATACAGATGAGGAGACTGAGGCTCAGTGAGTGGCAGAGTCAGATTTTGAATAGAGCAGCATGACTCTGGGTGTCAATTCACTTTGCTGCCCTACAGTGCACATGTAGGGAGCTGTCCCTGGGGTCCAGTGAGCCAGCGCTGTCATGTCAGCCCTTGCCACTGGGCCAGGGTGAAAGGTCTGAGTTGCCGCAGGAAATGGACATGATATTGATCGGGAAGTAGTTTGGGCATCAGAAAGCAGAACTTTCACCTGCTGGTAAGAAGTGAATGCTCACTGACCCACCGCTCCTGCGGGTCTGTTACCAAAGCGACAAAGATGGGTGTGTGGGGCAGCGGTGGGCTCTGCGCACGTCTGTCTGAGCACAAGAGCCTTTCTGTTCCCTGGGCCCTGCCCTTCACCGGTCCTGGTGTTCTTGTCCAGGGTGCCGACCACTGTGGGCAGCCGCCCTGGGTGATGGGTATCCTCTCCGCCCATGACTAACGGCTTCTAGGGATGTGGCAGTGTGTGTGAGGTACATGTCCACATGTGGGTGAGTGCCTCCTTTTTGTGGAGAGGGCCTCCTTCTACCCCTCTCTCGGGAGGTCATGCTGCCCTGCTTTGTGATCTCACCCTGAGAATTCTGTCGGATGCATCAGTCAACCTCCACACTCACTCCAGCTCTCTGTGAAGACCAACAGGAGCCATTTATTAATTGGCAGCCTCCCCATGTATAGAATGAGGATAATAAATCGTATCTGCCTCATAGAACTATAGAGAAGAAAGAGTCAAGACATAGCTAGCATTAGACCCAGAGCCATGTGGGTAGTCCGTGCTCAGGAAGTGTTCCGGTTTCCTGTTGCTGCTGTAAGAAGTCGCCACAAATAAGTGGCGTAAAATAGCACAAATTTATCACCTTACACTTCTGGAGACCAGGAATCCAAGATGGGTTTTGCTGGGCTGAGATCAGGGTGCAGACAAGGCTATACTCTTCAGAGCCTCTCGGAGAGAATCTGTTTCCTTGCCTTTCCTGGCTTCTAGAGGCCGCCCAGTTTCTTTGGCTCGAGGCCCCTTCCTCCACCTTCAAAGCTAGCAGTGTAGCATCTTCAATCTCTCTGACTGCGACCCTACTTCTGTTGTCACATCCCCTTCCTCCTCTGCTTTGGTTTTCAAAGGACCCTTGTGATAATGTTGCATCTGCCCAGTAAATCCAAGATAATCTCCTCCATCTCAGAATCCTTAACTTAATCCCATTGCAAAGTCCCTTTCTGCCGCGTCTGGTAACAGATCCACAAGTTCCTGGGATCGGGACGTGGGCGTGGTGGGGGCGGGCCCACCGTAATATGCATTAGCTGCTTTTACAAAATGAAACAGAACCAAACTGGCTAGCTTGGGGATACAAGAGCCAGTAATTTGATCAGCACAGTTACTAATGACGTTTGTTAGGCACATGCTGTGTTAGCTCACTCTTGCCTCAGGGCCTTTGCATCCGTTTTCCCCCTTCCTGGAGCTTGCTTCTTTCCAGAGAATTGGTGGCTGGCACCTCCTTACCCATCAGGCCCCAGCTCAGATGTCACCACTCAGAGAGGCCCTCCCTGGTCACCTTTGCTTAGACCAGGCCCGCTGACCCCATTTCCTCTCTCGTACCATATCACCCGTCTCCTTCTTTGACATCATCTGTAACCTTTGTGTGTGTGTGTCTGTCTGCCCTCTGTGAATGTCAGCTCCAGGAGGGCAGGGGCCTTGTGCATCTTGTTCACAGCTGTTCCAGGACCTGGAACAGTTTGTGGAACAGAGCAGGTGCAGAGTGCCTATCTGTTCATAGATGGCAACCAAGGCTCAGAGAGGCTGAATCATTGCCTCAGGTCAGCGGCGACTGAGTTTACACCCAGGTCTGTCTGCCTCCAGAGTTTTTGCTTCTGTCCAGCTCTGTGCCTCGTGGCCTTGATGTCATCAGAAGCTTCTCAAGCCAGCTCTGTTGACGGCCACAGAACTCCGGCAGGTCTGTCCTCTCTGCCGCAGTTTCTGAAAGCGGCTTTTTCAGAACCATCTGCTGGCCACCTTAACGCTGGTTTTCGTATCTAGGTCTGTTGTGTCAAGTCTGGACTCCCCTGCCAAGACTAGCTCCATGGAAAAGAAACTTCTCATCAAAAGCAAAGAGCTGCAAGACTCCCAGGACAAGTGCCACAAGGTATTTATTTCCGCAGCCGGCCTCCCTCCTTGCTCCAGGATCCTCCCGTCAATCTATGCCAAGGGATCCGCCCGGGGCCGCTGCTGGCGCTGAGCCACCTGATCCATACCCAGCGGGCGAGGCGCTCCCTCCCTCGCTGAAGTCTCGCCTCCAGCAGCTCAGAGGGAGATGAATTCAGGCCTTGACGTTGCCGTAAATCCTTTAAATCTTAACCAGAGGAGGCCCTGGATTTAAAACGGCCCGTTCCTCAGCATGACCCAGCCAGATGTCTGCTTCTTCCGGCAGGTGGCGTGGGTCCTCACCTGTGGCCGAGATGCATCCCATCCGCTTTGAGTGATGCGAAGTCTCTCTTCTTAGTCCTTTAAAACTCCTGCTTATGTAACTGCGGCCACTGTGTTGACTATGCTCAACGTCTCTTAACGCTCACTGTTCCTGCCTAGGGGCAGCTCTCTGGAAGCTCATAAAACCCACTGCTTGCCTGGGACTCCTAAGAGTGCAGACGAATACATATCTCCTTGCCCTGTCCTGGATTTGTCCTCTAGATCTTTGCAAGGAGATGGGGGGGATCAAGATGGATTTGGGATAAAATTAAAGTGACGTGTGCAGAAAGCCAAACTAAACCCAAAAAGCATACAGGTGAAAAATGATGATTGTGGCTTCCCTGCTCACTGGGCTAGAGAAGTGACCAAGTGTGAACCGAGTCTTGGATGAGAGGAGTGACTTAGCATTGGTGACTGTCCTTACGAAGAACTGTGCACTCCCGGGCGAAGAAGCGATGGTATCTCCTTCCCAACCTTTGGCGAATTAACGCCAGCCCAGACCACCAGGTGGTTTCGGCGGCTGCTTGAGATTTGATTGCTCCTGACGAACCTCCACGGGCCCTTTTAACCTGTCGATGTGTCTGTTTCAGATGGAGCAGGAAATGACCCGGTTACATCGGAGAGTGTCAGAGGTGGAGGCTGTGCTTAGTCAGAAGGAGGTGGAGCTGAAGGCCTCTGAGACTCAGAGATCCCTCCTGGAGCAGGACCTTGCTACCTACATCACAGAATGCAGTGTGAGCCTTCCCCAAAGTCCCCTTCCCTCGGAGGTGGCACTTCCTGTCGTGTGTGTCTCATCCTGTTTCATGACGGCTTCATGAGGCACATCACAGCCAATGGCAGACAGTAGAGAGAGAGGGAGTATTCAAAGGCAAGGTGTGTGATTGGCAGTGAGCCAGGCGGGAGGTCCCCGAACAGCGAGACTGGGCTCCAGGAGTCCAGGTAGGCTGCGGAGCCTGGATACTGTCATAGTTGTCACCGCAGTGAGCTACAGAGGGTCCTAACACCTCCCACCCCAACCTCTCTGGTCTATATCCTGTCCAACACGATCAGCCTCAGGAACCCAACTCTTAAACAAACAAATCCGCCCAAGATCAGTTTTCCATCGCCTAGAACCAGTGTAGCAACAAGAAGACTCAGCCTGTAAAAACCCAGACCCTCTGTCATTATTTACCATGTGACTTTTTTTTTTTTTCTCCTTTCCTTCACAAGAGTAGACTGTCTTCTCCATTGTCTCGTTAAATTTTTCATTCAGGTGTTTTTTTTAATGTGGCCAATTAAACAGTCTTAAGAAGTTGAATCCCACATTTTTCAAGTTTTTTTCACAAGGGAGAAGGAAATCTATAGAACGTGGCTGATTAAGAATAACTGCTATGTTTCCATTCCAGATTTGGCTGCCTTTCAGTGGTGGGTGAAGTTGTATTTCAGATATGTATTTCAGTGCCACTGAAGCATTGAGGGAACCTTATGGATGAAAGGTGTCCAGGAGACGTAAGCCAGGAGGTGGAAATAGACTTCTTGGAGTCTTAAATGACAACTAGGGAAGAAGGAAGTCATTGCTGCTTTGAAAGAGGGACCTATACCGGAGAGCCCTCTAATAAATGATATTCCAGAAAAGACTCTGTAGCTGTCCCCATGGTGGTTTAACAAAAGGCTAAGGGACCTCATTGGTTTTTAGTCCTGAACGTACAAGTAAGTATCTGGTAGGACAGGTAGATGGCGGTAGGAGGCAGGTTGTGATGAAGTTTCAGGCTGGACCCACGTGGTCACAAGGTTGAGATGATGATTCTTGAACCAAGGGGTTTTTACAGGATGAAAACCGGAGCCAGCAACCAACTGGAAGTTGTCAACTTTGCTCCGTCACCCGAAACCGTCTTGGTGTCCGCGAAGCAGCTTGCAGCTCCCTTAATGAATCTTTTCAAACAGAGCAGGCACCACAGGGCATCCCTATTAAAATTTTTGCTTTCCTTAGAGCTTAAAGCGAAGTTTGGAGCAAGCACGGATGGAGGTGTCCCAGGAGGATGACAAAGCGCTTCAGCTTCTCCATGACATCAGAGAGCAGAGCCGGAAGCTCCAGGAAATCAAAGAGCAGGTATGACCTGATGCTGGGGAGCATGGCTGCACCTCGGACCTCTGATTCCAAGAGCGGCGTGTTTGGGCGGGTGGCGGGTGGGGGGGAGGGTGGAGAGAGGGAAGCGGGGGTTGGGAGGAGGAGAGAGAGCTATGTAGGTCATTTGAAAACTAGATTCTCCATGGTTTATGTAAATGGTGGAGCGCGTGTTCTAGCTCCTTTTGAGGTCTGCACCCCATCCTGGCTACTCATTTCACTTAAAGGTGTAGGTTTAGAACAAAGGTGGCCAAACTGCGGCCTATGGGGCGAATCTGGCTCACCACCTGTTTTCCATGGCCACACGCTCAGATTGATTTTTGCATTTTTAACTGGTTAGGGGGGGAAAAAGAAAAGAAAAGAAGAATATTTCAAGACATGTGAAAATTATATGGAAAATTATGTGGGTGCTTGGTTCAGCATCCATAAACAAAGTTTTATCGGAACACAGCCGTGCCCATTCATTTATGTGGTGTCCATGGCTGCTTATCACACTACAATGGCAGGGGTGGGTAGTGGTGACAAAGACCATATGGCCTACAAAGCAGAGATGGCTGACTGTCTGGCTTTTTAGAGAAAAAGTTTGCCAATCTCTGCTTTAGACCACCAAAAAAATGAAATACTTTTACATAGCTTCTCAGATGCACTTTAAGTTTTTGGGAAAAGACAGGATAAGTCGTAGCGTCTGTAAAGATACAGAAGAAGAGTCTGAGCAGCGAAAGCCGAGTCAGAATTAACGCGGGGAATCTGAGTGCAGAAAGCCATCCCCTGAGTGTTCAGAAAAGAGAATCAAGATGTTTAAAAAGCTTACTCTCCCTCTCTCTCTCTTTTCCTTTCTAAAAGGGTTTTCTTTTTAGATGGTTCATTTTTACTTCGCCTCATTGTTTCCTTTTTAGCATGGATTTTTCTGTCCTTTGAAGAAACTGTAAATAGAAACTTTAATGAAGAGATGGCACTGAGCAATTGGAGAGCTGAATTATCAGCTGCCAGGCAACTCTCATTCATTTCAGGAAACCTAATGGAAGCAGTGATGGCAATGAACATTTTCGTCTCTGGGTGGCACAAACTTGCTAATACAGGAGACTCCTGCAAATCATTCGATCCATTAACTCTTCTTTAAAGATGGAATGATTGTTTTGGGGACTTTGTTGGCATGATCTCTTTATCACCTTAATATTTTAAAGTGGTTAGTTAATATCCTCCTGCTTGATAAAGATGTTATAAATAACCTGCAAAGGAAATGTTGCAATCTGTTCTGAACACCAATACTAATCTTAGAGATTTTGAAGGTTACAGAGAGTTTGAAAAATCTGCTCTGACAGTTGACTCATTGCCCCTTTTATCAACACAGTTTTTCATCCTAAAAGTTTCAAGAGATAGGATTCTTTTTCTCCCATTAGTTCAATGTGTTTTGGAGATTTGCTTTTTGGTGACATCCTGGGGAAATGAAAGCTGCATTTGGCCAGCAGAGGGAGCAGCTGGTGTCCGTGAATTCCATAGAAACTGAATTATCAGGACATTTTGAAAAGGTACATGCTGGTGGTTGAGTTCAAAGAACTGTCTTTGATGATTCATACCACAGTTGGCATACATGTGGAGGTTTAGATTTAATGATCGCTAAAAGTTCGGCGGGGCGGGGGGGGGGGGGGGGGACAGAAAACTTCTCAGTTTCGGATTTTATTTCTCATCGGAAGATGGATCTATTAAAGTGAGTTTTGGGAGACCGGGATGTCTGCAGTCCAGGAGCAAGCATTTCCTGCTCTTCAGCAGACCCATAGTAGTTGGTTTGCAGCATGTCCATTCCTCCCAGATTTGGCATTTATTCCCTACTGTTTCTCTCAAAAGCTAATTTCCATACAGCTATTTATTATTTTATTTTCTAAACATTTTGCTTCTGCTTAGCTACCCCCTGTAGAGTGTTTGCATTTGGTGTAAAATAAAAACACCTAAGAGCCTTACATGACAGTTGGATTCAGGCACCATTACTAGAGATGACTGATGCCCTTTGCCCTTCCTCAGGAAGGGAAGTGGAAGTCTGGGTCACACAGAAGGCACTGGTGTTTTGGGATTTCTGACTGAATAGGACTATGTCTGATACTATCTTCCTATGATATCTGAGGCTCCATTCAGAAGACTTACTTTGTGTGGACCTCGAACGTTGTCCATGGTTCCCCATCTTGACCCCACTCAACGCTGGCCTACAATCCATCCCATGCTGAGATACAACTGTTCTCTCTCCTTGGAAACAGATCTGATTCTTTTCTCTCAGACTTTTTCCTGAAGCAGGGATTTGGTTAGCCGTTGGATTTATAGGATTTCCTTGATATGGGCGGCATAATAACAGCAGCTCAACAGATGAGGTGGAATAAGCTGTGTACCCCAAGAGCTCAGAATGCTGATAGAGATGTTGTCTGATTCTTGCCTTCCTCCCCCTGGGTGCTGACAGCTCAGGAAAGAGAAACGTTGAGGGGACGGAACAACTCTCTGTCCTTGCTCTTGACAAAACACGAAAATTACATTCCCTTCTCACTGACAAGTTCCAGACAGAAAAAGGAGCTTGAGGATAAAAGATGCCCAAGATTTTCTCTCAGAACTTTGCTTCCACTACAGCTTGGTGTTTGTGCCTGTGAGCAGGGCCACAGTAGTTTTAGGGACCCATAAAATGTTTACCTTTTTTTTTTTTTAATCAGAAGATAAAAGTTGAGCTTTTAGGTCAAAGGAACTTTTTCATAGATAATATTAATGTTTTTGTCTTTATATGAATGCTGTTGTAAAATACAGATTTTTTTTTTTTTAAAAGGTTTATTTTTGAGAGAGTGGTGCACATTGGAGGGGCAGGCAGAGGGGGACAGAGGATTTGAAGTGGGCTCCACACTGACAGACTGATAACAGCGAGCCAGAGATGGGGCTCGAATTCACGAACCGTGAGATCACGACCTGAGCCGAAGTCAGACGCTTAACCGACTGAGCCACCCAGATGCCTCCAAAATATAGTTTTTAATACATTTTTTTTTAATGGAGGAAGGGGTGCAGGAAGGCACGGTGCCCAGAGCCTTTCAAAAGTCACAGCGCATTTCTGACCAAGGGGTCTAGAAAGTAACAGATGTAAATAAAGGATATATCATTTCACATAATTCGGTTCATGTTCCACTCTGTCAGTTCAGATAATTGTGAGCAGCTTATGAAGACCTTTGGTTATATAACCCGTGTCACCCACTTAGTATGCATCACCCAGAAAACCTGGTGCCCTGTGACTTCTGGGCTTGACCTTCAACAATAGTATGCTTATAGGTGGGAGGGAGTGAAATGAGACCATGCTCCACTCTGGACTCATTTTTTTTTTTCCCTTTCCAGTTATACAGAGAGGTGTGCTTGCATGGAAACTATCCAATTTTCACAAGAATATCACCTCGGCTTTAATGTGCATCTGGGGGTATTACTTGGTACAATGGGATGAAAGGTTTGCTTTCTACCCTGCTACTGAAAAAACCAATTATTGTTTTTACTGGTTAACATGTCCTTGTTCAAGTGATACCGCTTCAATTATTTCTTGGGAGAACAGATCTTAGAGATGTATATTGTGGGTATCAAAGATAGTCTTGATTCAATTCCTTGTTCTTTTCGTTTTGTATCCCTACCCCTGCCTCAAGGCACCTTTGACTGGCTCCATTCTCATTCAAATCCTAATATGCATAAGCTTTGGTTTTGCTAACAGAGAATATTTTCATACTTCGCCCCAAAGTTTTCAAAACCACTGCCCATTTCTCCTGGTAAATCCAATTTTTGAAAAACCAATTCAAATGTTCTGTTTTGATTTTAGAAATTCATTTTGGAAAAGGTCAGGCTGTTTGGATCACTTTAGAGGTTTGCTCAAGGGAAAAAGATAATTCTTTCTCCGGAGTTGTCCTCACAAGTTATTTTGACCAGAGCCAGTGCTTTCTGACTCTTCCAGATTTCTGGGTGACTTGCATTTCAAGAGCAACGTTAAGTTCATCATTCAGTTTTGGGCCCAGAGAAATTAATGGTGAGAAACCGACATGATGAGTTTCACCTTCCAAGAGTCTTTCCACGGAGATTTCCAATTATCCCCGTGTGCAGCCTGAAAGGTTAATTTTAAAACTAGTACCATATCTAATTGTGTTAGGATCACATGACTTCTAAAGGACAAATCTATATAAATGATTACCCTTGGAGGAAAGCTACATGTAAGCAGTTTATCCTGGTGGTTTAAAGAACATCCCTTTCAGCTCTCCTGTGTTGCAGATGCCTTAAGGTTCTGTGCTACTTGTGCAGTATTATTTGCTCAGGGGATCTTATTAGGTACAGGCACATGTGTTCCAAAGGGTGTTACTAATGATACATGATCTACGTTAAAATAGTTGAGGGATTTAATGTTCTTTGCTTCCTCCTCACCCTCCCCACACCTCTCCCTTCTGCCTGTCGCTGTCCACCTTTTCCCCAGGTCTCTTCTCTGCCAGTCAGCCTTCAATGTGCATCTTCCCTCCGTGGTCCGTGGTCTTCTGTCTTCACTGCCTGTCTTTTCTTTTAGGAGTTCTAAAGTTCGTCCTTCTTCCCTTGCCTGCTCTTTAGGAGTACCAGGCTCAAGTGGAAGAAATGAGGTTAATGATGAATCAGCTGGAAGAGGACCTCGTTTCAGCGAGGAGACGGAGTGATCTCTATGAATCGGAGTTGAGAGAGTCTCGGCTCGCTGCTGAAGAGTTCAAGCGGAAAGCCACAGAATGTCAGCATAAACTGATGAAGGTAGCCAGCCACCTGCCAGAAGGCTGTTTTGGGGGGTAGACTCCTGGATGGTCTTTGCAAGAATAAAGGGAATACTAGCTTAATCAGTGTACGTTTGGGGAATAATGGAATACTCTGCAAAGCTCCTGGTCCTTATTTATAGAAGATAACTTATTTATCATCATCATCATTATTTGGCCACAGAAAACGGCCAAATAATTTCTATTTCTTGGTAGAAAGTACAGCAGGCGGTGTTGTCTTTATACGACTTTAAGGCTCTTGAGATTTCCCAATATGTTTTATCTCTTAAATTACAGGCTAAGGATCAAGGGAAGCCTGAAGTGGGAGAATATTCCAAACTAGAGAAGGTATTTTCCATTATTGGTGTCGCTATTTTTGGTAGATAATCTTTTAAATGCTATTCTCCATGGCCAGTCATTGGTTAAGAATGCTTTTGCAATGGACCGAGAACTCTCTTCTAGGTTTATTTTGATGGCCAATCTGTGGGCAAGCATGTTTAACTTAGGTATGGTTCCAGGAGGGGTACAAGACACCTCATTTTTTATCATGCCCAATCAGAGTAACATACAAACCGAGACTCTTAGGAAAACACACGTGAAAATTTCTATAGTCTTAAGGCACCGGCAACTTCAATTCTCTTGCCGTATGTATGTTGTTGGTTCTAGGGAGATTGTCAGCATGGAGGTTTGCATTGGGACATTCAAAGGCTTCTCTGATAGGCCACTGGTCTTCCTCTCTATTAGTAGGCACTGGAAAACAGAACAAAAAGACCCTAGAGAAACCTTCAGAAAATAGAACTGCGCTAAATGTAGCAAGACGTTAATGCCAATTTACCTTTTGCTTTATTTCCTGGGATTTTAATTATAGATCAATGCTGAGCAACAGCTCAAAATTCAGGAGCTCCAAGACAAGCTGGAAAAGGTAAGCCTGAGGTGATTTTTTGGGGGAACTTACCCCTCATTTCCAAATACTTTTCGTTGCCTTGTCCCGGAGCCTGAAAGATGAGAGAGACCGAATTAGTCAGCCAGCACCGAGGAAAATGAAGGGGGAGTGAGCTATTACCTGAAAATATCAGAGCTCTGAATATAGTTTTTTTTTCCTTTTGAGACATGTCAGCAGTGTTTATTTTTAAAAACCAAGCTGTGCGAGACACTCAAGTAAAAGTTCTAATTATACTACGACAGAACCCAAGAGGCCAAGAGGCCAGCTTCTTTCCCTTCAGGGGGCCAGGCTCCCCGTTCTGCACATTTGTAAGAGAGGCAGGTGTTGTTCGTGACCCAAACTGCTTTCGGTGAGAAACTGTGGGCAGCATTCCTGCCCACTGGAGGGCTGGGGGGAACTGGGGAGTCAGCTCGGGGTGGGGGAGGGGGTGCGTTTGGCTTACACCATCCTGTGCATTGGTGGCTAATGACCCTCCTCTCAGCCAAACACTGGAAATGCCAACGAAAAGACCGGAATGAATGTGATTCTGAGACATGCCTGTCGCATCAGGAATGCGAATGTGTTTCCTGGCCTGGTTTAATAGAGCCTCTTCTTACTTTTTTCTTTTAAGTTGTGGTTAAAAAGCACGTAACACTAAATTCACTGTCTCTGAAGTGCTGTCATTTTAAGTATAGAGTTTGGTAGTGTCGTGGATATTCACATTGTTGTGTTGTGCAGTGAATCCCTAGAACTTTTTCCATCTTGCCAAACTGACTCTTTACCTGCTAATTCTCCTTCCTTCCTCTCCCTAGCCTTTGGTAAACCACCGTTCTCCCTCTGTTTCTGTGATGTGGACTGCCTCAGATACTTCATATGAGTAGTATCATACAATATTTGTTCTTTTGTTAACTGGCTTATTTTGCTTAACGTGATGTCCTTGAGGTCCATCCACATTGTAGTGTGACAGGATTTCCTTTTTTTTTTTTTTTTTTTAATGTTTATTTATTCATTTTGAGAGAGAGAGAGAGAGAGAGAGAGAGAGAGAGAGAGAGAGAATCTCAAGCAGGTTCCGCACTGCCAGCGCAGAGCCTGACATGGGGCTTGATCTCAGGAAGCGTGAGATCATGACCTGAGCCGAAATCAAGAGTGGGACGCTTCTCCGACTGAGCCACCCAGGCGCCCCAGGATTTCCTTCTTTTGAAAGGCTATGTGTGGTGCCTGGGTGGCTCAGCTGGTTGGGCATCCGACTTCGGCTCTGGTCATGATCTCACGGTTAATGGGTTGGGCTCTGTGCCGACAGCTCGGAGCCTGGAGCCTGCTTCGGATTCTGTGTCTCCCTCTCTCTCTGCCCCTTACCAGCTTGCACTCTGTCTCTCTCTCAAAAATAAATAAATAAACTTAAAAATAAATAAAGACCGTGTGATATTCCACTGTGTGGATAGACCACATTTTCTTTATCCCTTAATCCGCCCCTTCTTACCTACCCTTGAGCTCAGTGATGAAAGCCTCTACCATCCTCTTTCAGCTAGAAGTTTGTATGAGGATTCATGTTTCTGTCTAGAACTGTGTTCTACACTACAAGTGTGATGCCAACCACACATGTCAGCTCCTGGTGTAGTTTTAAATTTTCTAGTAGCCACATTAAAAAGGCAAAAAGAAACAGATGAAGTTATTTGATACAGTTTTTTAATCTGATATATCCAAAATATCATTGCTGCATGTGTCAATACTAAAATATTTACACCGTTTCATCTTTTAAATGAATTAAAACATAAGTAAAACTGAAGATCAATTTTCCAGTCACACCAACCACTTTGTAAGTGCTCAGGGGCCATGTCTAGCTAGTGACTCCCATATTGGATGGTGCTAGTGTTCAAATTTTCTTTGCAGTTTTTGCTTTTTAGAAATCATATTTCAAAGCAGATAAGTGTGAGACTATTGGTTTCTTATGCTCAGATCTTTGCTCTGATGCTATAAGAGCTACAGTATAGTTAAGACCCAAATGAAAATTAACTTCCAAAGGTTTAGCTGTTTTTTTTTTTTCAAGCACAGATTTATGAATTACCAGTGCATCTGTGGCTGTTGTATCCTTTGACAGGTATTTATTTGAAAAAAAAGTTTAAAGTATAGTTTTTATTTTGTTTTCTTATAAAAGTAGTAAAAAAAAAAATCCCTAATTAGCAAAGGAGATAATTAAGTAAGGTGAAAATTAATGCTGTGAGGCATTAACACCTGGGCAGATAAGTCCACTAGACCCTTTTTGTTTACATTTACTACGTTGCACTGAAGCTAAGGTACTAATGATCATCAGATACACCTTTATCTGCGCACCCCAAGAAGGAAAAATTGCTGTCCATTTTAACTGTAAGATGCATTCCAAATTCAGTGATGTTCAAAATATATATAAGTGCGCTTGGGCATAGACAAAAATACAGAATCAAGTGAATGTTTACAGGTTTTGAAAAGGGATATGATACATATATACTTCGTATTACCTGACTTTTCTTGTTGAGGAGATTGTCACCATCTTTTCGTGTGAGTAAATCTGGCCATCTGTCTCCTGTCCCTCCTCTCCGGGCAGGCTGTAAAAGCCAGCACAGAGGCCACTGAGCTGCTGCAGAATATCCGCCAGGCAAAGGAGCGAGCCGAGCGTGAGCTGGAGAAGCTGCAGAACCGTGAGGACTCCTCTGAAGGCATAAAAAAGAAGCTGGTGGAGGCCGAGGTGAGCAGGGGACCTCAGCCCGCGGTGGACTGAGCCTGGGTCCCGGTGTGGCCGCCTGTGAGCTGCTGACCAGCTTTGGGCCGTGCGGAGGGAAAGACACTGCAGAACCACCTCTCGCTTATGTCTGACCAAACCACTTTCCCTTCTGCAAATCCTTTGAAGCCTGAGAGGAGTGGCAATGTTTTCCCCAAAAGGGAAAAAGAGATGGGTCACAGCAGCTTCAGGTAGAAAGATGTTCTGCTAAAAGCTTTGCCTTTCTGTTTTCCTCGGACCTCACTATGCTGCGAGGATTTATGTTCAGTAGATGAAGTGTAATTCCATCCTGAGTTTTCTTCCCTCTGCACCCTTGTTTTTCCTTGCCTCTTCCCCATGGTGTTAATGACATTATTTTTCAAGGCTTCACCTGTTACCCGTGTGTCGATGGCCCCCAGGCCTAGATTTTGGGCCTCTTCTCTCCCTCGAATTCTTTGTTGTTGTTGTTGTTGTTGTTGAAATCTTTGAAATAATTATACAGGGAACACATGAGTATCATCTTGTTGTAAAAAATTTGAACAGTAGTGAAGAATATAGAATAAAAAGTAACACTTGCCCTTCACTCCGCCTCCCCGCCGCCGCCGCCTCGGTGATGGTTCCACAGAACAGATCGGAGTTGATTTAACCATCCCCCCACCCTGTTGCTGGGCCCTCTGCTTTCCCTGCCTCGGTGCCGGCTGGTGCATCAACTCTAGAATGAACTCAGTATCTTCCCCCACGAGTGGGGCTCCCTTCTTAATCTCCTCATGCCAGCCAGGGCCACTGTCATTTATCTGGTCACCCCCTGGCTTGAAACTTTGACATCGTTGACTTCTCCTTGCTCCCCTGCCATTCAGTGAGCCACTCAGTCCTATAAATCCAGCCACGCTGTCTCCCCCTGCACCTCCCCTTCACCCCTGCTTGCCGTTTCTGTGGGCCTCCTCATGGTCCAGGCCTTCTTTCCCTTAGATGAGCACACTAAGTAATTTCTTGGCCCTCCGCTCCCCGTCTTCCCTTCCCCCCAGCTGGCTCATATGATATAAGGCTCATGGGCCTCAACACAAGGCTCATCAGCACCCCCTGCCCCATCCCAAAGCTTTTAGAGCTTCTCTATGCCCTGCGTGCACCCCTCAGCATGGTACATGAGACTCTGAACCATTTGACTCACAAGTGCCCCCTTTCAGTTTTTCTGCTACTCTGTCCCCTAAAGCATCTTATGCTGAGCCATGGGAGGCTTCGCCTCGGCCTAAACTGGCTGCCTACCCCTCCGTATTTCTGCTAATGCATCTGCCTTCATCCGAAGGGCCTTCCACCCTCACCTCCCACCCTCCGCCCTCCAAAGCTCACATCTCTGTGACTTCTCCCTTCAGCTTTCGGTGAAAAGGCCTCTCTCCTGCCTGCAGCCTCCCACAGCACTCTGTACCTATTTTCTGTATGGCCCTTCCCCGTCTTAACCTATATTATGTTTCTTTGTGTTTGTCTTATCTTTTCCAAGGGCAGGAATTATGTCGGCTTCGCCTCCGTATTTTCCGTGATGCCTAGTGTGATACTTTGCAGATAGTAGGTGCTTGGTAAATATTTGAATGAATGAATGCACTCTTGTAACCCACACAACCGAGTACTTGGATTCTAGAAATCTTATTTTTTCTCACTGTTGCTTCGGATGCCCGAGACTTCTCTTCCTGCCTTGCGCGTATGCTTCTTGAGGCCGCTCTCCCTCGGTGCAGGCGCTATGCCCATAGCGGTTACTCCATTAAAACTCTCTGATTGATTCATGATCTACAGGAACGCCGCCATTCTCTGGAGAACAAGGTAAAGAGGCTAGAGACCATGGAGCGTAGAGAAAACAGACTGAAGGATGACATCCAGACAAAATCCCAACAGATCCAGCAGATGGCTGATAAAATTCTGGTGAGCAGGAACAAAAGCTGAAAAGTTAAAAGACCAACAGGTTAGAGGTTGCAGAGGGAAGGGGGTGAAAAGAAGAACGGCCTGCCGTCAACAGGGGAGGTATCTCCGAGTAGGCGAATGGAGAGAAGTGGTTTCAGTGTCTGCCACATTCCTAGGATAGCACGAATAACGAAATGTCGGACGTTTCAGCACCGGTAACAGATCTGTAATTATTTCTTTTCTGCTCTGTTTGCTACTGCCTGACATTTTAAAAACACGAACGCGCATCCTCTGTCATTTCCGTTAAACGTTTTTACGGGAGCATTTACGTACCACCATCAGCAGAGTTTTGTATGGCTGTTAACTTTGCGAGGCCAACTTAAAAAAAAAAACAAAAACAGCAGGGATTTAGACCTTTAAGACCAAAGCCCAGGTTTTTGCTTTTGGAGAAGAAAGAAATTAGTCACGCAGGGTTGTTTGTCTCAGAGTAGTATTTGTCATAGATCCGTGTTCACCCACTCACTCTCTCTGCCACATTCCGTTATTAGGATTGTTCCCCGCCCCCCTCCTTAATTTCCTTAGATGTAGCAGGTCTTTTTTTAGGTTTGTAAATCATCATGATTCTGTTTTCGGCTCTGGTGACCAGATTAACTTCATCAAGGAAGCCTGGCTCTGGGAGTACTTGCAGATGTGTTGCAGTTTTGTCCCAGGCAGGTGAACTTTTTGAAAGGACTGTCCTTGGATCTCAGTCCCCAAGCCAGGAATGTGTGCCCCGTTTGGGAGTCTTAGTGATGACATGGAGTCTGTTCATGGTCCCTTCCCCCTGCCCCTAGGGGACCCTCTGGGGTGGGTGACTGTTCCTTTCTGCCATAAGGAGGCGAGGCGGTGAGCAGGGCCCTGCACCTCTCTCTGTCATCTCTGCATCACTTCTGGGAATTGAGTCACCTGCAGCCAAATGAACTCAAGAATGGCCAACTTACAGGCCTGCCCTTAATACCAAAACTACCCCCAAGCCCTTCAAAACTTTGCCTGTCTATGTTTGCATATATGCACGAAGATACGGATGCTCTTGAGCAAACAGGTGAAAGAGAGATTGGTTAAATTGTTTGCTTTGACACACAGTCTTCGTATATACGTCTGCACACAGAGGCAAATGTGACCGTTAGTCTGCCCTTTCTGTTCTCTTGTTCCCTCATCAGAGTTTCTCTTGGCGATTGTCAAGTGTGTGAATTTTATCGTGAGTAAAATTAGATCCCACCAAGATCCCACCACTCTATCCCTTGCTTGGTGCAAACAAAGTGGTTAAGTCTCTTGTGGTTGCAAAGTGTTTCTCTGTTTAATGGCGATGTGTTCATTCATTCATTCAACAAATATTTAATGAGCTTCTACTATGTGCCAAGCACTGTTCTAGGAGCTGGAAATGTAGCAGCGAACAACAGTGTTTGCATAGCAGGACCGAAGAGTCTGATCTTATACATATAAGCAAAGTTAACATTTTAAAAAAATGACAACAACAACAAAAAATGCCAAACCACCAAGAAATCAGATTTAGGATATCTACTTTTCCAAAGATTCACTTGCAATTAAAATGTAGGAGCATAGACTTCTCTGGACTTTTGGATTCTGTGTTGTAAACTGCCATTCATACATAGATCAGAAACTGGGTGTTAAAAGTTCTCAGGTTCAGGTATCTGAGCATTTGACCTATTTTTAGATTCTGCTTTCCGTTCCTGTGCTGTCTTAGGAGGACTGAAACTAAGAAAAGATGATTATCAAGTGATTCCTAACATAAAGAAAGAGCAAAACAGATTTCTTTGTTCAAGGGTATCTTGCCAACTGCCCAAGCACCTTTGTGGTTGTGCCTTCATTTATCGGAAAGTGCCTGTTGCTCAAGAACCATGTGCTGACAGGCTGTGAAATATCCAGGACACGGGCAAAGGAGGTCCTTAATACTGTTATATAATGATGGTGCTTGGAAACAGATCCCCAAATGTCAATTGCTTTAAAATATTTGCTATTCTGATAAGACTTTTCACAACAGGTAATTGGGGTTCTCATGACAGCAAAATCTTTTGCTTAAATGGAAGAAGTCATTGCAGGAGATCCTTTAGTGCACATAAAGCCCTTAAAGTATGTTTTTATTAATTAAAATCCTGTTTACATTCAACTTTTCAAGATCACATCTGTTGCATTGCAATAGATCTTGTGCACCTGCTCTTAAAATTGAACACTTTACTGGCCCCCGAAGCAAAGTCAGTTCTGTAGACTTTAGAATTTCAAAAGCTTAATCAGTAACATTTTATGTGCATGTGAATCTGAAAGTATTTTTTCCCCATTTTATGGGCACATCCTGTATAATTTCCTCATTCTTCAGAATGCTCATAATTACTTCCACTTCAAGGAAAAATTTCAAAACAATGTGAAGAGATGAAAACTTGGAGTGATAACTTTTGATATTAGTAATTAACTAATGGGTCCAGATTCACAAGAATTAATGTAGATGCAGATATCTGCAGTTTACAGAGTGTTTCAGTGGATTGAATGCCACCTTTTGTAAGAATCAGTTTATGATACATTAGCAAATGAATTGGTATAATTTCCAAATGAATTACAATTTTGTTTAAAAGCAGAAATCTTAGAATGAAGGGAACATTGAATCCAAACTATTCATATTCCTCCAAATTCTCTTCCCATCTTTAATATATATGCATACATATTTACGTCATTATTATCGGTGTATTTTATGTTCTACTGTTTCCATTAGCTCTGTATCCTATAAACGTGATATGATGTGAATGTCCCCAGACAGTCACATTCTCCACACGCCAGTTAAAAAAAAGAAAAAAAAATCATTCCAACTTCCAAGTGTTTGAACTGTAACATTAGTTTTCTTCACAGCTAGGGCTCTTGAGCAGCCATGTTGATAATCAGGAAAATATAAAATATTTTTTATCATAAAAATGCAATTTGGAAGTTAAAAGAAATTAAAGATACTTTTCTCATTTAAGGGACAGTGAAAATGGCCTGAGGCTCAAGACAGTGGTCAGGGGCTTTGTGCTGCACTAAACTCTCAAATGTTGCCTTGTGACTGTCATTTCTCTGTGCACAGGTGAAGAGCTGCCTTTGTTTGTCTGACCTGTCACACTGACAGAGTTCTGATCCCAGCCCACCAGCTATGTGTGTATGTGTGTGATTACTTGGACCTGGAAAACCCAGGGCCAAGGATGGGTGGTGGTTTCCTTCCCAAGAGCCTTAGGGCTAGTAACGAAGGAACACGTGCCTGTTGCTTGTGGTACCGGTGCCAGAGTCATGTTTCCTGTGAATGTCTACACACATGAGCTATGTCTTCCCCTTTGCACACCTGACCGCCTGTTCTTTTGTGTCCAGGAGCTGGAGGAGAAGCACCGCGAGGCCCAGGTCTCAGCCCAGCACCTAGAGGTGCACCTGAAACAGAAAGAACAGCACTACGAAGAAAAAATTAAAGTAAAGACACTTTCTGATCTCCCCCAGCATTCTTCCTATGGCACGACATAGCTTCCTGGGCACTTTGGGTCACTTCTTGCTAGACTAGAGGACTGTTTGGGGTGAATGCTGTCCTCAGGCCATGGTGGGTGGTTTCGGGGTGTTACCCATGTGGGGGTCTTGATATGCAATGTTCAAAAACAATTTTTTAAAAAAATTTGTTATTAGTCTCAGTTCTGTCTTTAACATATTTTCACCCCACTGTCATTTGGTCCATGGTAATTTAGATTTAGCCACAGACTCACCATTCTTTGCTTTTAATTTCCTTCCGGCATCTCAGACCTGATCCTTTTCCTTTTGTTTAAAGTATATCCCAGATGACTTTCTTGAGTGAAGACCTGCTGGTGACAAGTTCTCTGTTCTGTGTGTCTGAAAGAATCTTTGTATCATCCTCATTCTTGAAAGGTGTTTTGACTGGGGACAGAATTCTGCGTTGGCAGTGATTTCTTAGAACATCCTTTGAAAATAACATCCCATCGACTTTTGGCTTCTATTATTGCTAATGAGAAGTCAGCTGTCAGTCTAACTGTTGCTTACTTTGAAAGTGTTGATCTTTTTTCTTTGGCTGGTTTTAAAATTTTGCTCTGTCTTTTGTTTTCTAAAGTTTTTGGTGTGATGCATCTAAATGCAGATTTATTATTTATCTTGCTTGAGATAAACAGGACTTTTAAATATATTGGTATCTTTTAAATTTAACAAAATTTTTTTAATGTTTAGTTTTGAGAGAGAGACAGAGGCAGAGTGCAAGTGGCGGAGGGACAGAAAGAGACAGGGAGACACAGAATCTGAAGCAGGCTCCAGGCGTTGAGCTGTCAGCACAGAGCCGGACCCAGGGCTTGAACACATGAACCGTGAGATCATGACCTGAGCCGGAGTTGGATGCTTAACTGACTGAGCCACCCAGGTGCCCCTATCTTTTATCAATTCTGGAAAATCACTGGTCACTATATCTCCCATATTGTCTCTTCTCCTTCCTTCTTCCTTTTTGAGAATTTGAGAAGGCATCACCTCTAACTTTTTTCATATTTTTCCATTTCTTTCTCTTTTGGTGCACATTGTGGGTAAGTTCTGGCTGATTTTCTAGTTTACTAATTCTTACCTGTCAAATCTGCTGTTAAACCTACCAGTGAGTTTTACATTTCAGTTACTGTATTTTTGGTTTCTAAACCTTTTATTTGGCTCTTTTGCAAGTTTACTAGATTATTTAAGACAATAATTTTCTATTCCCTACATTCATTTTAAAGCTTGTCTTCTGTTTCTTTAAACACATTAGCATAGTTTTTTATGTTCTTTATCTGATAATTCCAATATCTGTTCTGTCTGAAGGTCTGTTTCTGCTCCACTGTTTTTCTTCGTTGTTTCTCATGGTGCCTGTCTTCTTGTGTGCTTGGTCAGCTGCTCATTTTCCTTTGAAAATTATTAATGAGAATTCTTTGAGACTTTGAACGCAGATGTGTGCCCCCTTTGGGAGTGGTTCTGGGCTCAGATTTCTCTATCTTCTTACTCTTTGAAGCTATTAAAAATGAAGCTCGAGTTTATTTGGTTCAGCAAATGCCTCAAGTTAAAAACAGCTTGTGTCCTTCTTAACTCTCCAGGTTTCTGCTTTCACTTAGGATTTTAGTATCTAGTTTCTTACTCTCTTGCCAACTTTTGGGAAAATGTTTTCTGTGTTTTATCTAGTATTTTAAATCATTTTCCATAGAAGAGCTGTTAAATTCAGTTATTATTTCAATTGTTGAAATTATTATTTCAATTCAATTATTATTAATTCACTGATCAGAAAAAACGCGAGCTTATCTGTTTCCTTTTAAAAGCACATCACATTTTCATTATGTTTTTGGACAAAGTCTTTAACTCAGTTTTTGTGTTCCTGAGAATCAGACCTTGGTCATTACATCTCAAATATTGCCTCTTCTGCTTCCAAATCAGACAATTAAAGGAGGCTTTTAATTTTTTGATGATCCTCTTATTGATTCGGTTGGTCTTTTCTGCTCCTTTTTTGGAGAACCAAACACGTACATGCCCACGCAGTATCAGCATCGTCACCACCCTGGTCATCCCCCTGCCCCCCCCTTTTTTTTTGTTTTTGTTTGTTTGTTTTTTTTACCCCTGGTGTTACTTTTGGTTATTTTTAATTAAAAAAAAAAAAATACAGAGGGGTGCCTGGGTAGCTTAGTCGGTTAAGCATCCGACTTCGGCTCAGGTCATGAACTCGTGGTCTGTGAGTTTGAGCCTTGCGTCAGGCTCTGTGCTGACAGTCGGAGCTTGGAGCCTGCTTCGGATTCTGTGTCTCCCCCTCTATCTGCCCCTCCTCTGCTCATGCTCTGTCTCTCTCCCTCTCGAAAATAAACAAACATTAAAAAAAATTTTTTTTAATACAGAAAATTAACCCAGAAGTGACCTCAATGTGTTGTAGTATGACCCCCTACTCAGTGTATTTTAAACTTTATATACCAGTCCTTTTGGTTTGCGTTCTTACAGGCTTCCCAACTTTTACCCTTGGAATAAACCAACTTCCAGAAAATTGTGAGAATGTAGTCCATTAGCACCTGTGCACGATGAAAATAACCATTCTTAAAATTCATTCTGGGGCCGCCTGGGTGGCTCAGTCGGTTAAGTGTCTGACTCCTGATATTGGCTCAGGTCATGATCTCACGGTTTGTGGGTTCGAGCCCCACATCGGGCTCTGTGCTAAATGTGGAGTCTGCTTGAGATTCTCTCTCTCTCTCTTTCTCTCAACTCTCTCTGTCCCACCCCTGCCTGCACATGCACACGTTCTCTCCCTCTCAAATAAATACATGTAAAAAAAATTAATTCTGTAATTTGGGTGAGTATATTGACCTTCCTGTCCAAAAGCCATGTTCTGTCTTAAATTGCTATAAATGTCTACAGTGGTTCTCCTATTTCAAGTTCCTTGCTTCCCCCCCCCATGCATCTTTCCTCTTGTTCCTTCTGCCAGTTGAACCCTATCAGAGCCGAGGTGCGTGAGTTCTTGATCGAGGCCTGTTCCTCTATACCTCTCATTGGTATCCATCACGGTGCAGAGCTGAGGTTTTATTCTGAGCAGAGTCATCCTGCAAATGTGCTTCGTTGCTTTAGCACCTGATAAGCAGGAGCATACCTGGTCCAGATACTGTGTGGTCTCCACAGCCTTCTAAATGGGAAGAACTTTGTTTGATGGATCCTGGGGAATGTTATGGAAAGACTTGTTTTCTTCTGTCTTCCCTACTGGGAATCTTTATGAAACCATTTCTTTTTAGCCTGCTCTGCTTTGTGCTTCCTGTTTCCAGCCTCTCTAAGGCCATTTTAGTCATAATTCTGATCATACCCTAGATTCTGTCCTTTTCTTGTTCGTAATTTTAGAATCACACCCCGCCATCCTAGAGAACGGGCCACTTATCCTGTTGAGCTGCTCCCCTCCTCCCTTGACCTGTCCTCCACCTTTTGTTCTTCTCCACAAACTCTCATTCTATTTTTTTCATCAGTCGGTTCTAGTTTAAAGCCCTCTTTGAAATCTGTTCTTTCCTTTCTGTATCATGCGAACCCCCTCCCTGCTGACTGGCTCTTTTTAGGGACGACATCCCATGAGCTACGAAGGTCCCTTCACAATAGACATTGTGGGAAAGGCCGATTTCAATCCCCTCTGTGACCCCAATTCTTTCAGCTTCTTCCCAATGTCAGAAGCAGTTGGTGTCATTCAGAAAAGGCAGAGTGGATTCTCTGTGTTGAGAAATACAGGGCAGTGGTCAAAGGCTCGGGCAAGTTATGTGACGTCGTCTTCCTTTTTCTCCTTTCTTTCTCACTCGTTGTTTTGGCAACTGGTCGGGCTGTGTGTGCCTCGCGGAACATTAGATCAAGCTGGTAGATGGTGACACCATTACTGTTTTATTTTTTCCTCTTGGGAACAGTAGGTGCTTGCAGTGGCGTTCTCGGCCCTGAGAACACATGATTTCTCTTCCCCTGAGAAAAGGTTTCTCTTTCCAGTGCCTTCCCCCCCACCAACTCCCAGCTGGATCAGAGGAAAGAATGGAGGAAAGAGGCTTTTTTTTTCCTCTCTCTCTTTTATGTTGTCTTTTCAAACTATTGACTCTCCACCTACTTTATCGGTGGGCAGAATCCTCCTGTCTGCGTCTCTTTCTGAACATCAGCCTTGGTCACATGGACGCCCTCGGCTTTCAGCTTTGTGTCCTTCCGTACACAGCCTTGGAGATATCTAGATTAAATCTGCACAGATTAAGAGCAGGCAGTGTTCTGAAAACTGGTGCATTGACTACGATAGAGTTGTCCTGAGGTAATATCTGCAGATTGTAAACTCTGGGGAGAGAGCTTTTTTTCTCTCATTTTGGAGTCTCCTTCCACTGAGGATATACCTCTTTTGAGTCTTTTTGGCTGCTGATTTTATTTATTTTTTTTGTAATGTTTATTTATTTTTGAGAGAGAGACAGAGCACAAGCAGGGGAGGGGCAGAGAGAGAGGGAGGCACAGAATCCAAAGCAGGTTCCAGGCTCTGAGCTGTCAGCACAGAGTCCCATGCGGGGCTCGAACCCACGAAGCGCGAGATCATGGCCTGAGCCAAAGTCGGGCTGTCAACTGACTGAGCCACCCAGGCACCCCTGGCTGCTGATTTTAAAATAAGTTCTTAGCTCAAGTCTGCTATTACTTGCCATTTGATGGTCATATCTGACTTCTTACCCTCGTCCCAGCTCATAAGCAAACTCCTAGTCTCCCTCTTTGCCCCAGAACTTTCTTGGCCTCTTCATTCCTCCTCTTTCTTTTCCCGAGTGCCCCTGGTTAGTCTACCCTGTTCAACTTTGCTACTCAGGACACTGATTTCTTTTGTTTCTCATAGGTGTTGGACAACCAGATAAAGAAAGACCTGGCCGATAAAGAGACTCTGGAGAATCTGATGCAGAGACACGAAGAGGAGGCCCACGAGAAGGGCAAAATTCTCAGTGAGCAGAAGGCGGTAGGTATAAGGAATCACAAAGCCAGTTTTCAAAGGAGGGTTTTTGAAACATGCCTGGAATCACACACACGCAAGGGGAGTCCGTTCCAGCTGATGAATTATTCTTCCTGCTTAATCCTGTGGAGTTCCTTGCCCACAGAAGGTTCTCTGCAGCTCCTTCCTCTCCTAAAAGCAGTAGGGGTGGTGGCTCAGGGTGGCCAATTTTGCCTTTCATACTCTTCTTGAAGGACTCACGCTGGTCTATGATTAGCGTTGTCCTTCACAAGGCCACCTGACAAACCGCCCAGTGGCCCTAGGTCATCCTTAAGTGCCTCCTTCCTACGCACATTCGCTCCTTTCCTTCCTAACCCATGTAGGCGTGGGTTTTAGAAACCTTCCACTCCTCAGGTTCACCTGTGGTGCTTGTTAATCCACCTGCGACCTCAGACCCCACAGGGACTTGTCACATCAGAGTCTCTAAGGGAGGGTCCTGGGAAGTTGTATTTTTTTTTTTTTTTTTTTTAAATTTTTTTTTCAACGTTTTTTATTTATTTTTGGCACAGAGAGAGACAGAGCATGAACGGGGGAGGGGCAGAGAGAGAGGGAGACACAGAATCGGAAACAGGCTCCAGGCTCTGAGCCATCAGCCCAGAGCCTGACGCGGGGCTCGAACTCACGGACCGCGAGATCGTGACCTGGCTGAAGTCGGACGCTTAGCCGACTGCGCCACCCAGGCGCCCCGGGAAGTTGTATTTTTAACCAGCACCTTCCCCTCCTCCTCCCTGATTCTTATGATTTATTAAGTTGGCAAAACTTTGATGTAGAGTATCTAGGCAACGGTGGCCGGGTATGGAGGGATCGCTTAGAAAACGACAGCCCCATGGGCAATGAGAAACATGAGTTTGCAGGTTCAAGTTAGAGGCTCTGGCAGGCCCAGGGCCCATGCAGATGACACAGGGTTTAATGAGGCCTGCTTCTTCACAGAATGACGGGTTCCTAAGTTGGTCCTTCTATGTGGTTTTAATGCAGGCGGCTTGGGTAGTGTGGGGATGTGTCATCTCTGTTGGAGAAAACTGAGTGCCATTGTCTGGGCAGTAAGACCTGTGACCCTCAGGGTACAGTCCCGTCACCTCCCTTGTTACCTCTGGTCAGATCGCCTACATTTCAGAGGAGCCTTTTACCCGGCCCCACGGCCTGAGTTAATCTCATTCTGGTAGAACTGTCTGTGTGTGAGGTTTCAAAGGCCGCCCTGTGTTTCAGATGATCAATGCTATGGATTCCAAGATCAGATCCCTGGAACAGAGGATTGTGGAACTCTCAGAAGCCAATAAACTTGCAGCAAACAGCAGTCTTTTTACCCAGAGGAACATGTAAGTATTCACATTCTACCTGTGTGCATGATGACACATTGGTCTTCTCTCCTGGGGCATAAACTTCATTCTTCTGTCTGATGAAGCCAGAGCAGATTTAATTACTTCTGTAGTTTGTCCCAGACCTGGTTATACTTGTGTAACTTTGCCTTCTTTTACATGTCATTCTGCCATGCCCTTTCTTTGGAGCTGGGTTTTCTTAAATACTTCAAATTGCCAACAGATTTCAGAGTGCTTTGCTCTCTCTAATGAGGGCTATTAATAGGTGGCTTTTGGAAAGCTGTGGTCCTTGTTCCCCAGACTTGCCTCCCATGATTAGCCTGGTTGGGCCATCCGTCCCGCTGGTAAGTCAGGCCCGGGGGCATGAGGTTTGTAAGGATTCCCCGTGTTCTAGGAGAACTTTGATTTTAATCTTCTCCCCCAAAGAATTAGCATCTCCGGGACTTTGTTCCCCCCTTAGATACGTCTCTTGAGAGATCTAAAACATTCCCATTTTCACCTAAACCGGCTTAGTAGGCCGCTTTTGGGTCTTTAAGTCATTCTAGGTTCTGATACTTGTGAGCAGTCTGGTGGGGAGGTGAGCAAGGCCTGTGGACAAGCGGAAGGAGTACCTTCCTTCTCCTCATCGCTCTTTCTTCCCCAGGGCCTGCCTTCATGAGTTTTGGGGCAGTCTTGTACTCTAAAGTGGCCCCTTTCTGCTCCTAGACAGACTCAAAAAAAAAAAGTCTACCATAGGAGGGAAATGTTAGTGTCCCTTGCATCCCCTGGGACCTTCCTGTAGCCAATAGATGAGGGCCTCTGAACAGTGAGGACCGAATGTGCCCCAGCCCCCCAAACTGGGATCATGCACACGAGGCTGAGTCCAGACCAAGCTAACCTGGCAATGACCATCCATGCCCACTTACAGAGACGTGCTGCTCTCTGTTTCTGTGTGCCCCTTCTGAGCGAACGTGCTCACCTCTAACAAGACTGTGATTTTGCTTGGCTCCTCCCACCACCCCCACCAGGAAGGCCCAGGAAGAGATGATTTCAGAACTCAGGCAGCAGAAGTTCTACCTGGAGACACAGGCAGGGAAACTGGAGGCCCAGAACCGAAAGCTGGAGGAGCAGCTGGAGAAAATCAGCCACCAAGACCACAGCGACAAGAACCGGCTGCTGGAGCTGGAGACGAGGCTGAGGGAGGTGAGAGCGAGGGGCCCTCCCCCAGGAGGATTCGCTGGGGGGTGGGGCTCCAAACCCAGCCAGGTGTCAAGCGTCCGTCAGTCAGTATATACACGAGAGGTGTCATGCGTCCCCGATCTGGGTTAGAGTCCCACTTGCACTTGTGAGTTTTGTAACCTTGGGTAGCCTGGTTCTCTCTGCGCTTCAGGTCTCTCATCTGTCAGATGGCCATGATAATGGATCTTCCCGCTAGGGTCACATGAGGATGATGTAAACGGGTGTGTTTTTCAAACTGGAGCCGGGAGGGCAGAGTGATTCCTCCCTTATCCTGATTTAGCAAGGGTCACGAGGGTCATGTATTTGACTGAGTCCATGCTTGGGAGTTTAGCACTCGGGTACGTAGGGTGGCTTCATGACAGTGGAGCGGTCTCCTAGTGACAGCGGAAGATGAAAAGACAAATCTAAATCTTAGGTTTGATGGAAGGTGGTTCACTTCAGAGATATAAGGAAGCTGGGAAACATAGCCAAGTTTTGGGGAGGAAAATACAACACATTTGGTTGTAGACACATTGAGGGTGATTGAGGCTGTGAAGTTACATGTGGAACAGTACTCACTGTGTATTTGTTAAATGCCTTGCTATGTGCCAGCAGTGGTGATAAGACAGACCCCATCTCTGGTCTTGGGGGCTGTCGGCTCGCAGGCAGGGTTGGCTGGTTGGACAGAGGAGTGCAGGAGAGGGGTCGTCGGGAGTAGGACATCCCAGCTGGGAGAGGAGACACAGTTCCCGGAGCCTTGTAGGTCTTGGGTAGTTGTGATGGAATTCTTCAAGGAGCAGATGGTCTCTCTCAAGGAAAAGGCTGTTAAGCAGACAGAGGTCTGAGGACTAACCTTGGGGAATACTCATGGGTTTTTTTTTGTACTGCAGCGTGAAAATGAGGCCAGTCCCCCAAAGGACAGGAAAAAAAAATGCATTGTCTCGTGTTTTTCAAGGGTGGTCCAGGTGTACATGGGTCCTTTAGGATCATCTGGTGTGTCTTTTGAAATGCAGATTCCTGGGTCTCTTAGCTTTTTTTGAATGAAATAGGATGTGGGGGCACAGGAGGAGCTGGGATTTGCATTTTTAGCAGTCTCCAGGTGATTCTGACACTTCCAGAATGGTGGTTCTGGGTTGTCCGGAAGCCTTGGATGGTGGTTTAAGTTTTATTATCCAGGCTATATTTTTACTGTTCAGTAAGTTTAACAACATTTCCCTGTGGTGTCAGCCTTAAGAGTGTGAGTGTAAATAACTCCGATTTCTTTGAGCGTGGGAACACTGGCTGTCTTGCCTTCCCTTTCCACAAATGTCTCTCTTACTGCGGCACCTGTCCTGCCTCTGTCGCTCATCTGGACAATTAAAATGCCCCAGGAAAAACGAGTTGCTTTTTTCTTTTCCCTTGAATCTGTTTTTTTTTTTTTTTCCTTTTGAATTGATCCAGCTAGCTCCCCCAAGGAAGGTGGGGCAACCTAGAACGTTTATAGGAGGCTCAGTGCTGTCACACCCCCTGGGAGTTCTGGAGCTTAGCTTTAAACATAACAAGGCTGGTCCACCTTCTCTGCTGCCTGCTGCTGCTGAGTTTGGGGGCAGAGGCCTCTCCACCTTAGAGGGCCCTGGGCCTCCCCGACCCTGTGTGTGCAGTGTGAGGTCTTCCCTAGCGAAGTGTGTGGAGTGGCAAAGGTGCAGGGCCCGGGCTGGGGGGGGGACTCCTCCTGTCTTTGCATGGCGTCCTGCTCACCCACCTCCACATGACTCGCTGTCACCTGCCTCCCTTGGTTCTGCCAAGTGGTCTTGGGGGAATGTTTCAGCCCGCCGGTGGAGTCACTGCCTGCTCTGACTGCTGGCATATTAATAAGACAAACAGCAAGTAGCAGACTCTTGAGGCAGACTTCTGGGTTCGAAGCCAGCCCCGCCATTGCTGAGCTATGTGACATTTGCTCAGCCACTTAGTGTGTCAGCGCCACAGCGTGCTCGTGTGTCAAATGGAGGTGATAGTAAGCAGTGCCTCCCTCTCTGGGTTGTCACGGGATGAGATGAGCTAAAGGAGTGCCTGGCACCTTGCGGGTGAGCCCCGAGTTCACTGCCATCAGGTCGCCGCCATCTTCACAAGCGGGAGAGCGCAGCCTTGGCTTCAGCTGCCGCTGACTGACTGGCTAAGGGCTCCCAGATCTAGATCGCCAGCCCACACCTTTCTCGTGAGTCTCTGACCCACTGTCCCAGTAGAGGTTAGTTAGACACCTCCACCTGGATGTCTCCCTCGCTGCCCAAGTTCATCACATCAACACCGAATTTCTTACCTTTCTCCTCAGACCGGCTCTTCTCATGTTCCCTGGTGTTCTCTGGCGTAACAGTGGTCTCACTGCGCAGAGCACCTGCCCAGAAGCTCAGGTGTCACTGTCAACTCCCCTCTGTCCTGTGTCTCTTGCCCCACCTCAAATGCACCACAAAATCTTGTTGGCTCTGTAGGCTTAATCTTTTATAAGCCTTCTCTTCATCCTTAAGGGACTTGGGTGTCACCTTTTCCAGGGACCCTTCTCTGGATAGAACATCTCCTTTGCGTCCCCCTGGCCTTCTTTGTCTAGATCGTCACGTTGTGTACCTCTTGGAAGAACCAGTTAGACAGTGAACTTTCTGAGGGCAGCAGACACCTCTTATTTGCTTGACGTCCCCAAAGTCTGACACAGGGTCTGGTCCCTAGGACAACCTTGTCAGTGTTTGTTAGGTCAGTAGATTAGGCCATGGTCTCCCACATCTTTATGCCTTTGGATGTCTTGGTTCCTCTGCTTGGAATTTTCTTTCCTGTTTGCTCATTTGGCTCCTGTAAATTCTTCAATAAGTACACTGAGAGTTACCTTCTTTATTCTCCACTGTGTGCCCACGACGTCCCTACATATTCTGACCGTTACACTTGACCACATATATGGTAATGGTTGGTTTTCATTTCTCCTCCAACTCAGAGGCAGAAACTGTCTTTCCTCTTCATATTCCTTTTTATGTGGAAGTTGCTGAGTAAACTCTTCTTGAATGAATGAAACATTGAGTAGATAGAAGGATAGATGGGCAGATGGAGGAAAGAATGATTAGCTCACAATGTGACCTAATGTGGGTTACCTAATGCGAACAAATCAGAGCAGGAATTCATTGAACTGAACAGAATCAATTCAATTGAGTTGAATAGAATTCAATTCTGGTTGTTTCATTTTTATCCCAATTGTAAAGGTGTCCTTGTTACCAATATGGTGTTATTTATAGCCATTTACTTTTAAATGCTTTTTTTGTATTATTTTTTTTAAATTTTGGAGCATGAGTGGGGAAGAGGGGCGGGGGGGGCAGGGAGAGAGAGAATGAGAGAGAGAGAGAGAGAGAGAGAGAGATTGGAAGGGAGGGAGAATCTCAAGCAGGCTCCATGCTCAGCGTGGAGCCCGACGCAGGGCTCGATCCCACAACCCTGGGATCATGACCTGAGTCAAAATTAGAAGTTGGGCGCTCAACTGACTGAGCCACCCAAGCACCCCTTAAATGCTTTTCTAATTAGAGTATTTGTCATACTTTTCATTTGAGACTCTTGCCGTGTGCTTTTTCTTCTGAAGCCTCCCCAAGCCTTTGAATATTTGGAAGTAAGGGATGCTTCGTATAGACATTCTCTTACACGTTCTTACTTCTGGTCATTTTTGAGACTCCTGAAGTCAGGTCCATCTTACGGCATTTCCTCCCTCTCAGTTGAGTGCTGAGAATTTGAATCCATGACCACATCAGTCAACCAAGATGTAGGCTGAACGGCCAGTTGCGTCTCAGCTAGTTAGGGTCAGTCAGTTAGCTTGACTAGTCGGTTGCGTTCTCTGTAGTTAGGGTCGACTGACCGTGAGTGTGTGCGTCTCTCTCTCCGCCCCTCTCAGGTCAGTCTAGAGCACGAGGAGCAGAAACTGGAGCTGAAGCGTCAGCTCACAGAGCTGCAACTCTCCCTGCAAGAGCGCGAGTCCCAGCTGACGGCCCTGCAGGCGGCCCGGGCGGCCCTGGAGAGCCAGCTTCGCCAGGCCAAGACCGAGCTGGAGGAGACGACGGCGGAGGCGGAAGAAGAGATCCAGGCGCTCACGGTAGGCCTGGGGACGGGCACCTTCAGGCTCCTCCAGGCCTCAGCCGGCACGAGCATGGCGCTGAGGAGACCTGCTCCCTCATAGAAATCCCAAGAGAGAAAAAGCAATCCCTTAGAGACATGTAACGAGCAGAAAGCGGGCTTACATAAGCTCCTCCCTCATGAGAATTGGTATACTGCATCAATTGGTTAACATCTGACCTTTTCTTAGTATCTTGAGAAGTTCCTCTTCTATTTATACGTCTTCCCTCTTTTTAAAATAATCATCATTGTATTTAAAATTTTAGTTTGAGCCGAAGTCCATTTTCCTGGATCTTCTACTTAGGTTTCAATAATCGTTAAAAAAAAAAAAAAAAAAAAAAAATCTTCTACCTTATCGTAGTCTTTCTACCACATTTCTATTTTTGTATTGGTTAACCTCATTTGTGTTACTTTTTTTTTTTTTAAAGCTGTACATTCTGCTTCAAGTCTTATGTACGCATCTCGTATGTTCTGGATGGAAAAGATTCTTCCGAATGAGAGTCTTTCTCTAAGAGGGACCTGGCCTCTCTGCTCATTGTGAGACACTAGTTTATTCAACTGAAGAGTGTGCTTAGGAAGTAGAACTTGAGGAGAAGGGAGGGTGACGCTGGATTTAGACCTTAGTTCTTTCTGGAAGTCTAAAAATAGGACGTTTTGGGTCAATTTCCCACAGTTGATCCTTCTCATGGGGGCTGACCCAGGCTGGTAAAACTGATAAGAATCTTACATATAAAAGGCCAGCGTATCAACTTCCAGTGGAAAAAAGAACCACCGAGCTGCCTGGGATACTCCGGGTGGCTAATCTTCACATTTTTTCCCCCCTTCAGAGAAGTCTTCTCAAAAACCTCATTTCTCCTGGAAGGGCCGCTTGGTGGACCTGGACTCGGCACAGAAAGCCGAAGGCGTTTAATGGCTAGTATCAGCCAAGCAAGTACATCGGTGGTAGTAACATAGTGTACTTGCCAAGTGCACAGACACAGTCATGCCTGCTGGTCAGGGTACCCTCTTCCGTGGGCAGGGCACAATGCAGCTGATTGGGTTTTAGTGTTTTCTAAAATAAGGTAGCTCGGTGGGTACCTTATTCACTCTGATTCATCTTGGATGCCGTCCCCATTTCCATCAGCGAACATCTCAGCATCTCTTAGAGTGGGGTTACTTCTACAGATGGCCATGCACATTTGTTGCTTATGATTTACCCTGTTTGAAAGTAATGTGTGTACTTCTTTTTCTTTTTAAAAACCGATCTCATCCTTAGAAGTTACCTTCTGTTGTTGGCTTTGGGGACCCCATTATCTGAACCAAATTGGGAGCGTGATCTGACAGTGCCAGGCTCCTTATAGACCCGTCTAGGGCAAGGGGGTTTCCGGGATCCTGGGGATACGGATTAACTCCTGCATAGGAAGTACGTGTGCGTCCCAGATTTTCTAGGACTTTCACCAAGTTCAGATATTGATTGCAACCTTAATTTCTATTGTCCCCGTGAGAACACTCATTATGTGATATGCCATGTGTCCTCAGTACTTGGTTTGGCGAACAAAACAGTCACGATATCTTTTTATTTATACTCTGCCTTGTTTCAAAATGGATTCAGAGCAGTTTGGGAAGATATAAAACAGTATAACAAGATAAAATAAGAAAGAAAAGGCATAGAGAAACTAAGTCTATATAAGAAAAATATGGAGGTAGGAATGAAATGAATATAAAAGACTGTGTGCCAAGAAGACTTATGTGCTTTCTGGAACTGGGTAGATGAGGAGGGAGACAGCCAGATAGCATTTCTTAGCTGCTAAAGGAGGCACCTAAAATCTTACCACGGTTATATTGAATGCATTGTATATTAATATTGTCCCCCCTGTATGAACCACCCACGCTCTGAAAGATAGAGGAGACACCAGTAATCTAATTCATACTTAATGAATCCTCACCATGTGCCTAGTGCTGTGTCTTTAGCCTTTTCTCCCCAGGGGATTGGCCTGTAATTCCTCAAATCCTTTTACTTTGGAGCGGAGGAGAAGGACACATTTATCTCACTGCTCTGTTGGGATTGGGAGGGAGGGTGGTGGCATCTTATCCTGCCCATTCAGAAGGAGGAGGGTATAAAATAGAGCATGTGTCACTGCTGTTTATCTGTGGGGAAATTAGTCTTTAAATCCTGCCTTGCTGCTGGTTGGAATGTGCTGTGTCTAATGGCTGCTGGAAGCCTTCACAGCAGCAAGTCACGACTTAATTTAGTCAGATGAGATCACTGCCTCCGAGCATCTTATGAAAAAAATAAAGAAACAAACCTCCCTAAGTCTAGAAACTAGGGCTCTACCACCCTTGCAGATGAAGATGCCTTGGAAAACAGGGCTTTTTTTCAAAGTGATGGCAGGGAAAAATACCTTACAGCTGTTTGTAGCCTATTGTGCAGGAATCCAAACCCCATATCAACTTGCCTCAGTCCAGTTTTGAGGCCATGGGTCTTCCCCCTGCCCCTCCCTTCGATTATGTCCCAGGGACGTGGTGACGGACCCCATGCAGCTGTTGCCTGAATGGCTTTGTTGAATTTGTTCTGAAGAATGTATTTTCCGAAAGAAAGAGAAAATGGCCATAGATGCAGTACCCTGACTCGGTCTCATTGTTCAGGCCCAAGTTCGGGCCCCCCACATAAGCATCAGTCAAATTAAATCAGCTGGACCTAAAATGGTCTAGGAGATTTGCGAACTTCATAGCAGGCTGTTTTACCAATAAAAGAGAATAGTCAAATGGGCTATTGTTGCTTAATTTTAAGAGGCAGCCATCTCCTGGCCAGGGTAGGGAGCAGTTACTCTGGCTTCTGCCCCTGGAGCAGATTAGATGCAACCCAGTACCGTTGACTCCCTCCACTGCAGAAGTGCTTTGGGGCCCACTGGGAAGCGACTGTCGGTCTCCTTCGTGTTTTCTTGCTACCCACTCCAACTTTAGCCATCCTGTCAATTGAGTTTGCTTGGAGATTCACTGGCCATCAAAAGCGGAGAATGAATCAAGGTGGAGGCCAACAGGAGAGTCATATTTAAACAAAAAGCCATGCTTTTAAGGTGCTTCAATGCTTCTTGGTGGAAGAGAGAATTTTCCACCTCGACTTGATATTTAAGACCCCATCCCTTCATCTGAGGAAGAGAATTTGATGTTCCTTGACATGTTTCTTGCACACTTTAGAGCAGACAGATGTGTGATGTGATGTGCCATTCCGAATGTGGGTGCAGGGAAAGGCGTGGTGTAGGCACCGTGTACATCAGCATTGACTCCACGACGCACACCTCGTGTCCCTGTCCTCACGTTCTTTTACTGATTTGGTTAAATGACTAATGCTGCATAATCAAGAGTCCAAAGCTAGAGGCACTAATGAAAGGAGTGATCCAGCATAGCGTGATCATGGGATCCCAATGTCATCCTCTTTGGTTTGTTAAAATCATGAGTCTGCATACTCTCATTTGTTTTACATAAATATCAATCCTTGTATTTAATTAAGCAAGCCACTGGCATGATAAGCAAGATACAGAATTGGGGGCATGTGTGGAAGCCTGAGTGTTCTAGAATCCTGACCATGGGCCCCAGAAGATGGTCAGACATCTAAACACTAGTTTCCTTTCTCCAGTTCTGCATGGAATTTTTCTCTCATCAAGACTGCATTAAATTCTCTTTTTTTCTTCCTCTGTAACTTTCTTTAAATCAGTGAAGACCTAAGGACTCCTAAAAAAGAGTGCCTCTCTAGTCTTTAGGCTGTAGCCTGTGCATTCTTCCTAATTGCCCCCCAACCCTTAGGTCAGCAGTTCTCAAAGTGGGGTCAGAGGATCCCTTGGGGTTCCCCAAGTTCATATTATTTTCTTTTTTTTTTTTTTTTTAACGTTTATTTATTTTTGAGACAGAGAGAGACAGAGCATGAACAGGGAAGGAGCAGAGAGAGAGGGAGACACAGAATCTGAAACAGGCTCCAGGCTCTGAGCTGTCAGCACAGAGCCCGACAGGGGGCTCGAACTCACGGACCGTGAGATCATGACCTAAGCCGAAGTCGGACGCTTAACCGACCAAGCCACCCAGGCGCCCCTATTTTCATAATAATACTAAGATGTCATTTGGCATTTTTCAGTGTGTTAACATTTGCATTGGTGGTGCAAAAGCAATGCTATTTTAAAAGAAAGAAGAAATGTTTGAAAAAAAATCTCCATTTTAATTTCTTAAGTGATAAATATAGATAAATATAACCCACATAAACAAAAGCTCTTCAGGGTCCTTTGAAGAGTGTAAATATTTATTCCCCGTAGCACCTGATATCCAATTAACACTCAAATATTTCATTAAGAGAATCTAAAGACTGTCTTACATATTTTCTTATCTTTATATACAGTATTGTGTGAACTTTTGTTGTGTGCTTGCTTTACAACTTATTTCAAAGAAACATAAAACATGTTTCTTGACGTTTTCTTGCTCAGATCAGTTCAATAATTGTTAAATGCTTATAGAATCTCCAGCAGTCATAATAGGATCAGTTCTACATTTTGTGTTTATATTTCACAGTCAATGATAAATCAAGTCATAATGATCCTCAAAGAGGATTGCCATTTGATATGTCAGAATGATCCAGAGGCCTCATAATGGTAGATTTTAATGGAAATGAAACAGTATTAGTGATTGAAATATCAGACTACATTGGGGGAAGTTAAACACGTTTTTAAAGGAGTAGTGTTATTTGGAAAATCTATTAATAAAAAAGTTGAATAGGGCCTCTCTTCCTAAGTCAAGGCCAGTGAGTTTTTTCATGGTCACTGCTTAGGCTTTGAAGAAGTTCATTTTGAAGGAGTTCACTCTACTGTCAGCTTCCCGTTTCTGTCTTTGAGAGATTTCACACCAAATAGTCATTTAAATCAGGGGTTGGCAGGCAACAGCCAATGGGCCAAATTCAGTATGCTCCCTCTTTTATGTAAATAAAGTTTTATTGGAATACCCATTTGTTTTCACATTGTGTATGGCTGTTTTTCTGCTATGAGATCAGAGTTGAGTAGTTGTGAGAGAGACCGAATGGCTCTCAAAGCCAAAAATATTTACTGCCTGGTCCTTTAAAGAAAAAAATTTGCTCATTCATGCTCTTAGGTTTGTTAACGTAGGGCCTTATTCTTCCTAGGGAGAATCCATGCCTTTTGTCCTTGATGATTAGTAAGTGTACTCGAGGGAGTTGGATGGTCTTTGGGGGCCAGGCTGCTGCTTACAGCAGATGAGATTTCAGTGGTAGAACCATGTTCCCATTTTGGATAAATGGTATTCATGCCCCATTAAATCAGTAAATCTCTTGTATGATTGTTGGGCCTGAAGCAGATTGATTTTTGGGAAAAAAGATAGTCTGATAAGTTTTCCATAAAAACGTGGGCTAATTATGTGGAGAGTCGATTCTTTTTTTTTTTTTTTTTAATGTTTATTCATTTTTGAGAGACACAGAGCGTGAGTGGAGGAGGGGCAGAGAGAGAGGGAGACACAGAATCCGAAGCAGGCTCCAGGTTCTGAGCTGTCAGCACAGAGCCCAATGTGGGGCTTGAGCCCATGAACCATGAGATCATGACCTGAGCTCAAGTCTGATGCTTAACCAACTGAGCCACCCAGGCACCCCTGGAGAGTTGATTCCAAATGATAACTTTTTATTTATGAATCTGTGAGTCTGTACAGCCTAAAAACAAAACATTTTCCAAGTGCTCTTTAATCTTTTGTGTAGATTTATATTTCTGGTTTTCATTTTCCTTTTGCCTGAAGGACTTTCTTTACCATTTCTTACAGTGAAGGTGGCAAATTCCTTCAGCTTTTCTATATCTGAAGAAGTCTTTAATTTCACCTTCATTTTTGAAGGGTATTTTTGCTGGGTATATAATTTAGATTGACAAATTTTAAGAGTTTTTTTGTTTGTTTGTTTTTCCTTTCAGTGCTTTAAAGATGTTCTACTGACTTCTAACTTGCTTTAGCCCCCTTTCCCTCCCCGTTTTTTAACCCACTTTTTGGTGAGAAATCTGACTTCCATTTCTCTGTATGTAACTTGTGTTTTTCTCTGACTGGCTTTAAGCTTTTTCTCTTTATTACTAATTTTACTCAGTTTGATAGTGAGGTGATGTAGCTTAATTTTCTAAATGTTTCTTGTGCTTGGGGTTCTTTGAACTTTTTGCATCTGTGGGTTTATGGTTTATCTGCTGTTATAAATTTATAATATTAATTTATGGCAAGTAGACATACTAGAGAATACATCAAAGCTCTAAAAGAGAGAGAGAGAGAGTGCAAGCTGGGGAGGGGCAGAGAGAGAGGGAGACACAGAATCCGAAGCAGGCTCCAAGCTCTGAGCTGTCAGCACAGAGCCTGACGAGGCAAACCCATGAACACGAGATCATGACCTGAGCCAAAGTCCGACGCTTAACTGACTGAGCCACTCAGGTGCCCCACACCTCTAAAATTTTTGACTTAGTTCTTTTATAGACCTTCTGGTGGAGACTAATTTTTTTTTAAGAGAAAGGCCACTTTTGCCTTTGTCCCAAATTAGATTCTTCTTTGAGGTTTCATAGCTAAGCAAATGATACCCTGTCTCTCAAGTCAAAGATCTCTCAGGGCATCTTTGACCCTTCCTTTTCCAATGTCTGCAGCAAGTCTTATTTCCTATGCTTCCAAAAGAGAACTCACTTCCATCCACTTCTCTGTGCCTTGGCCGCCATCCTACTCCAGACCACCATCATCTCCTTCTTGAATGACAGCAACAGCCTCCTCTGGTTTCCGTGCTGCTTTCTATTTCTATTTCCGGGCTGTTTCCTATTTCTATCTGTTCTTCCTACAGCATCCACAAAGTGACAAGCAGATCATTTCCCTCTACTTTTTAAAATCTCCATTGGCTTCTGATTAATGGTATTTTGAATGAAACCCAGACTCCTTTCTGGGCCTTCAAGTGACTTGGTCCCTGCCTGCCTCTCTACCATAATCTTGGGCCACATTTTCCTTCTCTTGCTGTGCTTTAGCCAAAAATTGTTTGACCACTACCCACCGAGAATACATTTACCCTACAGTCTAATACAAGGGAGCATATATATATTCTTTTATTGATTCCAAAGTATGTAAAATCAGGATCCATCTTAGTCATAGCTGATATATGACTCTCTAGTCACATGGACATAAACATGTCATAGCTTATTCAACAACACCTTTTTTTTTTCTTAATGGTACATAAAATTGCCATGTCTTACAGTTGATAGCATCTTAAATGTAATGAATTATGGTATTGGAAACAGAAGTTTTCTGTGACAGTGCTTCACTATCCAAGGGCACATCCCAGTGTTGTCTATTCTTTTTTATTCCATTTCATTGGATAAACCAAAACAGAAAAGCAACACACTTGTCATACTCGCTATTGGGTCGCAGCTTGAAGTTTGAAAAAGCCATTCAGGCCTTTTTTTGTTCATCGAATGTCCCAAACATTTTCTCACTTCAAGATTTGTGCCCTCTTCCTTTTCCTGTCCTTTGCCTGGCTGGCTCCCCATTGTCCTACAGGTGTCAGTTTAAGTGGCACCTCTTCAGAGAAGCCCTCCTTGACTACCCCACCTAAGTAAGTTCCTTTCTATCCCCCTTATTCTTTTTTCCTGCACCCTGTTTCTTTCAGAGCCTTTGTCACTGTTTGTAATCATGCACTCGTTAACTTTCCATCCTCCCCCACTGAAGGAAGGTAACTCCACATATACTGTGTCGTGCCACAGTGGATGGAATAGCATGTATGCTCACCAAGTCCTTGAAGGTCAACTGAACAAATGCTGCTGTTTGAGAGCAGCTCTGCCTTGGAGAAAGCCTTTCTATTTACCTCAAGGTCAATGTGGGATTTCTGAATCTCAGCAGCTTTTGATTAACAAGAAGAAAAATCCCTAGCTTGTCCTGGCTGGTGTGTGTGTGTGTGTGTGTGTGTGTGTGTGTGTGTGTGTGTGTGTGTGTTTGCATGCATTTTGCATGCATGTGTGTGTCTCTCAGGGAGTAGCCTAGCGAGGGGTCAGCTGGAAGGAAGAGGGAAAGGTTAAGAATGGGGAGTAAACAAAGGAAAGAGAGTAAAAACTTTATCCTTTCATTTTTTTTTCCTTTTCTTCCAAAGTCCCCAGGCATTCATATAAACATTAAGGGTATGTATACAGGGTGTGCCTGTGTGGTCTAAATAGTCGTTGTTACTAACCCAGCATCATATATTCCTGTAACTTTAACTTCTCATGTTTGACATGACTTGATTAATTAGTTCTTTGAAAACCAGATGTTTGGGCAGCTGCAACAATATTCTTGGCTTTCTCGGTAAATTGCTCTTTTCTTCATTTGGCCCATAGCATGTAGAATTGTACCCTCTGCTGTGAAAAATTTATAATCGACTTCTTACCTTTTAGGCACATAGAGATGAAATCCAGCGCAAATTTGACGCCCTTCGTAACAGCTGTACTGTGAGTATTAAAACTAAAGATGATTAAAATAACGCGAGACTAAAACGGGCAAGGGAGAGGGGGTATCTCTTACAACATCCCTGACTGATTTTTGTTACAAACTTTCATCTTGAAGCAGTTAATGTGGTCAAACTGATTGGGAGTTTCTGAGCACCAGATAACTCCAGTTTCTTGGGTTCCTGCCAGTTTTTAAAATTCAAAACCGTTCTTCATGTTTGGGGAAGGATAGTTGGAGTGGTGGAAATAATTCTCACTGCAGAACCACTAATCGGTTTCAGTCGCTGCATTGTAAGTCCTAGGGCGGCTCCCCCTCCACCCCAATGTAGAAGGTTCCGAAGCTGGTCCCAGCCAGACCCTGTCCAGACGCTGGAGGCAGGTGGCGTCTGCAACGGCTCCTCCAGCCTGCTGCAGCTATGGAGAGGGAAGACCAGCACGTGCTGTGGACCTAGAAATTTTAAGTTCCCAATGGGCAAAATAAAAATCTAGGGCTTTTGGGGAGATACCATGTATATGGAGAGAAGTAAATTCTGCGAGCAGGTAAGTATCATGCTTAGATTATGTGATGGGGTAGGGTCAGCAGAAGCTAGGTCTGTTTTTGATTATACAAAAAGACCGAAATAAGCCCCTTTCAGAAGATAAGATGTTTTCCTTATTCAAGGTTCCACTTCCTTTATTTGGTACGGTCATCACTTTATTACCTTCTTAGTTCTCAGTCAACTTGTCTCCATTTGTAGTATTCACATCTGTGAATGTCTGGAAACCAACCCCACCCCACCCCCCACATACATATTTATTTATTTTCTTTCTTTCTTTCTTTCTTTCTTTCTTTCTTTCTTTCTTTCTTTCTTTCTTTCTTTCTTTTCATATTTTATTGCCTTGTAATGGAACTTTTTCTTTCCTCTTTATCTACTATAAATAGGATGCTAAGTCTGGTCAGTGTATGGTTTCCCCCTTCATTTAGTTACAAAATACACACTGTAAGGACACCTGGGTAGCTTGGTCAGTTGAGCATCTGACTTTGGCTTAGGTCACGACCTCATGGTTTGTGAGTTCGAGCCCCCACATTGAGCTCACTGCTGTCAGCCTGTCAGCACAGAGCCCGATTTGGATCCTCTGTCCCCCTCTTTCTGCCCCTCCCCTGCTGTACTCTCCCAAACATAAATATATATATATTTATGTAAAAAAAAATATATATAAATATATATATATATATACACACACATATCTTTTAATATGTTTAAAAAATAAAAGATATACTGTAAAGTGCATGAAGTACGCTAATCTTACAGTGCAGTTCAATGAAATTTTTACACATATGGACAACATGTAACCACAACGTGCATCAAGATCCAGAACATTTTCAACCCCCAGAAGGCTCCCTCATGCCCTCTTTTTATCATCATCCTTTACCCCAAAGGGTGACCTCGGTTCTGTCCTCTGATTCCAGAGATCACTTTGGCCAGTTCTTAAACTTCAGACAAAGGGAATCACAGAGGATGTGTTCTTTTGGGTTTAGTTTTTTTGTCTCAAGTTATCTGTGGGGTTCATCCCTGTCGTTGCATCCATCAGGAGTTTGTTCTCTTTCATTAGTATGGTGTGGCGTTGCCAGTGGATGCGTAGAACTGAAGTTTGTCTATCCATTCTCCTGCTGATGGTCATTTGGGTTACTGCCGTTAGGAACACAGTTGTGTAGAAGCACTGTTATGTAAGTCCCTTGGAGGCTGTCGGCACCTGTTTCTGATGAGCATATACCCAAGAGCAGAGCAGCTAGTGGGTCATGAGATGCGCCTCTGATTGACTCTAGCAGGTACCCGGCAGATAGATTTTTGGTCTGTGGCTCCCGATGCCGATGGCTGCATCAGGGGTGGGCCTGCCTGAAAAGCATCCCCGACTTCCTCCATTCTGCCTCCCTTCCTTGAGGAGCGGATGCATTCTGTTCCTGTACTCTCGTGCCGCCACTTTTTTTAAGTCTCTTACCGTCTCAGTTTCTTATTTTATGCAAGGGTTATTTGCTTTTATTACATACATGCTCGTAAATGATCACTGAATAAAACATAGATCATTTTATGACCGTGATTTTTTTTTATATTACTATTTTTTCCTAAAATAAGCTTGGATAGGTTTTAAATGTGTACATCGTTAATCCTTCATCTGGAGTTTTCTCTTTTTTTAGTCTTTTGGCATAACAGTTTTTTTTTTAATTGAAGTATAGTTGACACACAATATTACATTAGTTTTTGCTCTATAGCATAGTGATTCAACAACTCTATATATTATGCTCAGCTCACCACAAGTATAGTTACCATCTGTCACCGTACAACACTATTATAATACCAACTATATTCCCTATGCTGTACTTTTCATCCCCATGACTTATTCATTCCATAACTGGAAGTCTGTATCTCCCACTCTCCTTCACCAATTTTACCCGTCCCTCCACCACCCTCCCTTCTGGCAACCATCAGTTCTCTGTACTTACGGGTCTGCTTCTGCTTTTTGTTTGTTTGTCTTGTTTTTTAGATTCCTCATGTAAGTGAAATCATGTGGTACGTGTCTATCTCTGTCTGACTTATTTCACTTAACATGATCCCCTCTAGCTCCATCTGTGTTGTCACAAAATAGCATAATCTCATTCTTTATACATGGCTGAGTGATATTCCAGTGTGTATGTGTGTGTGTGTGTGTGTGTGTGCGCGCACGCACACATGCACACATGCACATGGATGCCACATCTTCACAAAGCTTTTTTTAAAGACATCTTTATAGCTTTATTGAGGTATCATAGGAGCACAGTAACCTCAAGAGTTTTGAGATGTGTACACAACTGTGAAACCAGCGAAACAATCAAATTAATGAGCGTATCCATTACCCTCCAATGTTTCCATGTGCCCTTTGGTAAGCCTCCCTCCCCTAGATTTTTAAGTTAGAGGTTTGTTTTTTACTAGAATATGCCAATATGTAGAATGAATTTGGCTACTTTCTTTTTTTTTTAATGTTTATCTATCTTGAGAGAGAGAGAGAGCGAGCGCACATGAGCAGGGGAAGGGCAGAGAGAGAGAGGAAGACAGAGGATCCAAAGTAGGCTCTGTGCTGACAGCAGAGAACCCTATCTGGGGCTCAAACCTATGAACTGTGAGATCATGAGCTGAGTGAGATCATGACCTGAACCGAAGCTGGAGGCTCAACCGACTGAGCCACTCAGGCACCCTGAATTTTGTTACTTTCTCAACTTACGTAGCTTTTATATTGTCTTACTCACGTTTGCTTTTTTCTGGAGCAGTGACTTCTAATCCTTGATTTACTTAGTTCCGTCATTCTGTGGAGGAACCTTTGGGTTCTCTCCCAGTGGGAGGGGGAACCCAAAAGAGTGACCCCCCCACCCACACTTAGGCTAGAGAAGCTGGGTTGTTTAGTGACCCAAACCATGCGGTCTGGTGTCAGGCAGACTGGGTTCATATTCTAAATTGGCCTCTTTGCAACCTATATGATGTTAAACTCCCAGGCCTCCATGTCTTGACCTGTGAGATGGTGCTGACATTGTGTATTCTCCATTCCAATATACTGTCAGTGATAAGATGCACAAGTCATTTAATAACTGCTCTTTGGGTGCTTGGCAAGGACAGAGACAGCTGCTTAGTTCCAACATATGTTCACATTTCAGAAACAGTAGAACTTAGGAAACACTAAGTCACCGAATCAGAAATTTGGTGCTAATGCCTACCTCATGGGGGTCCTGCAAGAATTAGATGATGCATCCCGGTGCTAACACAGGTCCTGGTCCATAGAAAATGCTAAACAGTATTGGTTACTATTATTATTTTATTATATTGTATTTACGATACCATCTTTTGCTTAGGAAACGGTGTGCCCCTATAAAAAGTTTGAAAACCACCGTTTTAGGACAATATTTGGTAGCAATAGATCTCTGTTCTACTTTTTCAGGTTCAACAGCTGCTTTAAAGACACTTCTGAAGGGCATGATAGATGTTCTTTTCTTACTGGCGCTGTCTCAGGTTGCCTCTGTGAGGAAATGGTATCTTTGTTACTGAATGGGAACTCCTATAATAACTGAACTGATAGGAGCTCCCAGTTAGCATCTTTTAAAAAGCTCATGAACAGTAAGATTTTCCAGCTCAGACCATTTCTATATTTTGAAGAGATTTTTAAAAAGGATTTGATCCAATCTGGCACCTAAAACCCTACCTAAGTCTGTTTTGGAGGGGAGTTGGTGGGCAAACATATGACACAGTTTTAATTATGAATCAATCTGTCAGCTATAAGATTAAAAATAAATAATATGCAAATAGCTGCCTTCAAGAAAGAACCAGACATTCCAGGAGGGCTTTAGCCCTGTGTCTGTTTAGACTGATGCTCACTATCTGACTGGTTTCTTCACCCCTGACACGCTGTTGAACATTAATGGTCTCCCTGCTGGTCTTTGCATTAGGTGTGAGAAGTAAACAGTTCTTGTTCAGAACTGTGAGATTTGCTTGAAAAGCAACAGATAAGCCCACGTAGAGATATCTCTCTCCCACTCTCTGTCTTCTTTTTTGGACACTGAGAGTAGATCATTTTTTATACCCTTGGTTTCTCTTAGAACTGTACCGTGATCTCTTATTTGCAAAAAAAGGCATGTAAGAAAGCCCTGCTGGCTCCTGCGTGAGGAAGCTGTCTCCCTCATCTTACTGCTAAGGTGGAGTCAACCCTTCAGTTTCTCTTTTTCATCCTGTATCCATGGGGTTGGAAGGTTAACAGACTCATACTATAGTAAACAGATGATGTTGCCCTTGGTGTGGAGAGAATACACCCGTGGACACATAGTAGACCTAAGAATTCTCATTGCGCATTACCTGGTTCAGAATCATAGATTGCCTATTAGAATACTTTTTAATTGTTTTTTTAAGTTTATTTATTTTGAGAGAGAGAAAGAGAGTGCATCAGTGGGAGAGAGAGAGAGAGGGGGAGAGAGAGCATCCCAAGCAGGCTCTGCACTGTCCGTGCAGAGCCCAACACGGGGCTCGAACCCATGAACCTCAAGATCGTGACCTGAGCCGAAGTCGGATGCTTAACCGACTGAGCCACCAAGGCACCCCTAATACTATCACTTAATGCCACAATTCCAGGAACTCAAAATAGAGTCTCAAGCTAAACATGTGACTTAGGCGGAAAGAATATATAAAAAGTCTGAGTGAGCTAAAATGAGTGTTTGGGTGCTTCACACAAACACATAACACTCCATAACATTAAAAGCTTGACGAACAGGCAAAATAGAGACAGTAAAATATAGAACCAACAATCACAAACTGTAAGTAGAAATCGGAGATGTGAGGCCCCTTGAAAACTGGATGACAATAGGGAAATAGAAGAGTGCCTCTTAGTCCAATGGGCAGTCTCCACTGAAGTGAGAGTAATAATCTTGGCCCTTCATTGAGCTTTTCAAAGATTTCTTCTTTAGCACTTTGTAACCTATTTTGAAAGAAGAGGTAGCAGAAACGGGCTAATAATAAATTGCAGTTTTTCCCATAAATCAGAGAAAGGGAGTGGGACCCAAAGGCTTAGGTATGTTCTCAAGTGGCACGTTAAGTTATTTGGGCAACGTATATATTCTTGTGTCGACAGATTTTCTGGGGTCTCTATGCTCTGCAAGAGGCACCGCTATAATCATTAAAATGAGCACTATCTTGGTCATTACTTTTTATCCCTTGAATTTTGTAGGCCACAGTAAAGTAGAATAGTATGCCAGAAATTCAGAACATTGGGGGTGCTTGTGTGGCTCAGTAGGTTAAGCGCCCGACTTTGGCTCAGGTCGTGATCTCGCAGTTTATGAGTTCCCGCATCGGGCTCCGTGCTGCCAGCTCGGAGCCTGGAGCCTGCTTTGGATTCTCTGTCTCCCTCTCCCTCTGCCCCTCCCCCATTCATGCTCTGTCTCTCTCTGTCTCAAAAATAAACATTAAAAAAAATAGAAACAGGGGAGGTAGTAAATATGGTATTGACCTCTGTGTCATGGATGGAGACACCAACCCCCCCGCAAAGTTCAAAATGGCTGTGTTTGTGGTTCCAGGCTCCATTTGATAGTATAGTTCCCGGTCGGCTTACCTCCGTTTTTTGGGGAGGGGAGGGAAATAAGAAGGCAGCACAGTAGTTAAATGGAGATATTTGCAGTCTAGGATGAAAACTGTCTTAAGAAATGGGTTTTACTACATGTAAGACGGAGGCCAGTGGAACTAGTGGGCATTGTTTATTCATTGTTTCTGGTTTTAGGAGATTTAACCATGTCACCAATAGGGTGATCCAGGGATCCTTTTGAGGCATGACTGCCTACTAGGGATGACAAACTTGTAGTGTTTTCCTATTTTCTTCCCCCGGTAAAGAAGGATCTGTAGCTAAGGATCCAACCAGATAACCTTTATTCCCCGTCTTGTAGCTGACAGCGCACCTCAAACCAGTACAGTAGGAATTAACAGGGCTTTTGACATTAAAATACAAATTACTAGACCACTTACTACATTAAAAGCCTATCAGCTCAGTTAACAAAATGAAAAGCTCTGTTTTCTGAGCCGCATCGAACAAATGTGCTTAATTGATGTTCTTTAATTCTATGTGCCTGGGAAGATTTTTTTAAATTGATAATCAAAGGGGGTTAAAATAGGGAATTAGTCATGGAAACAGTGGCAACATTTCATAAACTAAGTCTACTCTAGGTTTGAAAATTGGAAGCAATTAATAAACCGTAGGCTTCAAGGCACTTCCTTTTAATTTACTTCTTTTTGTTACGTAAAATTTAATTTACTGCCTCTGTGCCTCATTCCAACCATTATTAGAAAATTGCCCTTAAACTTTGAAAGTATTGGATATAAAAGCTCTGCAAGTGCTGATACTGAACCTCAGCAAAGAGAATAGGAAACGCCGAATGCACTGACATCGAAGTCATTCTGCCATCGAGCGGGGAAATAACTTAGCAAAGCCAGATTACATCTCTCAATAAAATGACAATTTCATATACATGCCTTCCCATTTTCTGATAGCTAACTGTATAACAAAAACCATTCAAGTGATGCCACAGTACACTATTTTCAGGATTATTCTGAGCTTCCCTTAAATTTTTTTTCTTTTGTTGCATGAAATTAAATTTATTGCCGAGATATTAAAATAACTCTTGGTGTCCTCCGGGGTCAGTCCTCCTTGATAAGAACTTATTTTGCTTTCTCAGACTATCTCCGGTTCCAGTGTCCTGTGGATGGTGCCGGGGCCATTGTAGTTTAATTAGCTGACTGTGATACCAGTCTGTTAGATGCCTTTCCTCGGCTCACATGTTCCACATTGTATTATTGTCCGTGAACCTGATCTCATTTAAAGTTTAGCCCCTTCCATACGGCAGTCACTCTTGCTTGATTTACTTTAGCCACATCTTCCAGATGGATCCTGAGTTAGAAAGAATCAGAGACTTTTCGTTTTCCCCCACGGCACGTGTGTGTCAGTGCTAAGTGGGTGGGCGTGGCCTTGGCTGCCGGGGCTGGAGAAGCAAACAGGAGTGGCCCGTGGACTGCCAGTGTCACATAGGCTCTAAAGTCATTGGCTCTAGAAGCAGCTTCTCATTTTAAATCCACTTGCTTGATGCAGAACTGGATTCCTCTCCTCTTTTAGGTAATCACAGACCTGGAGGAGCAGCTAAACCAGCTGACCGAGGACAACGCTGAGCTCAACAACCAAAATTTCTACTTGTCCAAACAACTCGACGAGGCTTCTGGCGCCAACGATGAGATAGTACAGCTACGAAGCGAAGTGGACCATCTCCGCCGCGAGATTACGGAGAGAGAGATGCAGCTCACCAGCCAGAAGCAAGTGAGGACAGTAAATAGTGTCAGAGATCCCTGACACCCTTTGATCCCTTTACATTTTGTTTATTTTTTTTTAACTTTTATTCAGTTTTGAGAGACAGAGCGTGAGCAGGGGAGGGGCAGAGAGAGGGAGACACAGAATCCAAAGCAGGCTCCGGGCTCTGAGCTGTCAGCACAGAGCACAACGCGGGGCTCGAACTCACGAGCCGTGAGATCATGACCTGAGCTGACGTCGGCCGATTAACCGACTGAGCCACCCAGGCACCCCGATCCCTTTAGAATTTAGAGCAGGCACCTGGTACACCTCTCCCAAGGGATCTAAGACTGAGCCTTGTCCATTAGATGGGGGCTCTTTTTCATAGTCATGTCTACGTTTTGAGGGCTTGGGGGGTTTGGAAATGTGGCTTTTAAAAGTGGGTCGTTCTTCTTAATTTTGATTTAAAAAAAGTAAAAGCAAAATAAAATGTTTTGGGACACCAGTGTGAGCCACATGACTTTTATTTTTTAAAGATTTTTTAGAGGGGGGGAGGGGGGCGGAGATACAGGGAGAGAGAGAGAGAGAGAGAAAGAGAAAGAGAATCTTAAGTAGGCTCCATGCTCAGTGCAGAGCCCGACATGGGACTCGATTCCCACGACCCCACTGGGATCATGACCTGAAGCCTCCCAGGTGCCCTGGACCACTTGGAAGTGTGGTCTCTTCCCTCTGGCTTGCTTTGGGTTCTGCCGTTAACATGGTGGCAGAAATGGCCCTTTATCCATTCTTGTCCCCTTGGTTTGTAGAAGAAAAAGATAAACTGTATTTTCAGACTATAGTTAGAAACTTGTGCTTTTTCTGACACTGATCCAACAAAAGTAACATCCAGGAAATCCTCATTTGATACAAGGCACAACTGAGTGGTACTGATTTGCAGACGATGGAGGCTCTGAAGACCACTTGCACGATGCTGGAAGAACAGGTCATGGACCTGGAGGCCCTAAACGACGAACTGCTGGAAAAAGAGCGTCAGTGGGAGGCGTGGAGGAGTGTCCTTGGTGACGAGAAGTCCCAGTTTGAGTGTCGGGTTCGAGAGTTACAGAGGATGCTGGACACCGAGAAGCAGAGCAGGTGGGACTTCCTGTTTGTAGAAAGCCAGTGACCGGCAGCTTCACCAGGACCACCTGAGCGTTGCGAACAGGGTGCCCACCGGTCCCAGCTTGCTCAGGACCGAGTGAAGTTTCTAGGATACAAGACTTTCCGTGTTAAAGCTGGGAGACCCTTGGACAACCCAGGGTGGGTGGGTCATCCTAGTGGTAAGTATGGTCAGTGTCACTTGGATTCTGGGGTAGTAACTAGTAGCTGGTGTCCTTTTACTCTGTGTAGAGGCCTACAAGTCAGAGCAGGGCAAATATCTCAGTCCTCTCTTTGCAGAAACTTCTTCCTCAGGTTTGTTATCATTGTGACCACATGGCAAGACTATGACCATTTTAATCCTGCTCATGTGTAAAGCTAGTCACCCATCTATACTAGGGTTACTCAGTCTTGGCACCATTGACCGTTTGGCCCAGATAATCTTTTGTTGTGGGGGCCGTCCTGCATGTTGTCAAACGGGAGCCTCATCCCTGGTTTTACCCACCACGTGCCAGTAGCAACCCTTCCTCAAATTGTGACACCTAAAACGTCTCCAGACATTGTCCAGTGTCTCCCGAGGGGCAAAATCACCCTTGGCTGAGAACAGCTTCTCTACAAGAATAGTTAAAAAAACCTTTTTTTTTTTTTAATATTTACTTATTTTTGAGAAAGAGAGAGACTAAATGTGAGCAGGGGAGGGGCAGAGAGAGAGGGAGACACAGAATCCGAAGCAGGCTCCAGGCTCCGAGCTGTCAGCACAGAGCCCAGCACGGGGCTCCAACCTACAGACCACAAGATCATGATCTGAGCCGAAGTCGGATGCCCCACAGACTGAGCCACCCAGGTGCCCCTATAAGAATAATTTTTTTGTTTCTTGGTAGGAAATATAATAATAAATAATAATAATAATAATAATAATAATAATAATAATAAGTTCAAACAGTATCTTTTCTCTGCCACTTTCGCTTCCATAGTCCCCTGGCATAGAATCCCCTTTCCGCTGGGGCTGTGATCCTGCAGGTCATATACTTCCTAGCCCTAGGGGGTGCCATCCACACTGAAGACATTGTAGATGTGAAGATTGCTTATGACAGTGTTACAGCTCTTGGCAGGAAAGTGTTTTGGTCTAACAAAATGGGCATATTATGACAGTTTACCAACAGATAGAAATAAATGGTCTTGAGGAATAGGTCCCATTTTCCAGCGTGCACAGAGGCACAGTGTGCTGGCTGGAGTTAGCCCCATGATGTCATGTCTGCACAACGGAATTGTGTCCGTCCTTCATAACCTCACTAGTGTCACCTTCCTCTGAAACTGACTTTCCTGGGACCCTCTGAACTCCTTAAGCAAGATACAGTAGGCATGGAAATGTCACTCGTTTAGCTGGACTCCATCAGACTCATTTGGGTATTTTCCCACATTTACTGGGACGTACTAGATTCAACCAAATGTGTCGGATGTTTAATCTACGCCAAGTCAGTCAAACTAGAAAAGATTAGAGGCAAAAGATGAGACCCTTAAGTTTCAAGAGGCACTGGTAGAAATACTAAGGTTTTTCGACATTCTTCCTCTCAGGGTATTTGCTGCTGTGAGGGGCTGCTGGTTTAAGACCTCCTATTCTTGTTTACCCTGAGTCCTCATGGTACATTCTGGTTGCTTTCACGCAGACACCACCCCCCCCCCCCCGCCCCCGCTCTTACCTTCAAGTGAAGCTCTTATCGGAGCTGTTTCTAGAGTCCCTCAGAGATAATTTTGAGGGTCGGGAGCTGGCTTCAGCATCAGGAAACACACAACTACTCATGGAAGGTATAATTACAGGCTGTGCTCAGGAAGACATTTCATGTATACTTTCGGGGGCACTTGTGAAAGATCTTGGCTTTTCCTTCCCCCCCCTTCCCCATTTTGATGTTACATGGGATACAGAGATGAGTGAAGAGAATTCTTAATTCTTGTCCTCAAGAGGCAAATTTCGCAGAAAAGATGAATTATGCATTCAGATATTTACCACCTCAAAATAGAGAGCAGGGCGTTCCAGGAGAGCAGTATGCTTATGCTCTGGAATACAGAGCAAGGAGAACTTCCTTGCAACAGGAGTAATTGAGCAAGGTTTTATGGAGGACATGGCCTTTTGAGTTTAATCCTTGAAGGCTGAGTAAGATTTGGGTTTGCAGGGGAGGGGAGGAGAGTGCTGGCCAGTGGAGGAGACTGTAGAAGCCCAGATATGGAAGTAGCAAAACACAAGACCTAAAATAGGGAAAGGCAGCAATTTTTCTAGTTTTCTTCTAGTTTTTCTATTCTCTAACCTTATTTACAGATATATTAATCATATTTGAGTTTCCCTAATAAGCACCCAAAACAATTAATTTACTGCATATGCTTAAAGGAGAGGAAATGTTTGCTCCATTGGGTCTCCCGTGGTCCTCTGCACCCTGGTCCTTCGGTGGGACCTCATTTCCTTTCCAGTCCCATGGGAGGCTGTGCCAGTCTTGTTATCCTATCAGTCCAGTTGCTTTTGGAAAAATTTCCGCTTCAACCTCCAAGTGAGTACTAACAGGAACTTTACCTGTTAAGAGTATTTTTACCCAAGACCTAAAATGGGTCAAATCTTCGCTCTGTAAGCAGTGAGAAAGCAAGACAGAATTTGGAACTTGGAATCGGGATTGGGCATCTATCCAGCCCGCAGCCTGTTCGGTTGCTTATTGGAATTAGAGATGGGCCCCCTTCTTTTTTCTAGATGGTGATGGTGGAGCTTGGTGATGGTGGGGCTTCTGAAACAGGCCTGTGCTTTTCCGGCAGGGCGAGGGCCGATCAGCGGATCACTGAGTCCCGCCAGGTGGTGGAGCTGGCGGTGAAGGAGCACAAGGCTGAGATTCTCGCTCTGCAGCAGGCCCTCAAAGAGCAGAAGCTAAAAGCCGAGAGCCTCTCTGACAAGGTCAGTGCCCATCCCTTTCCTTTTAGGAGAACGATTTCATCTCCATCTTTTAGAAGGTGTGCTCGACACAAATTCAGGTGCAGTCCGTGGTCCACATATTTCACAAACATAAATTCACTCAGTCCTGTAAAGCCTTGGGATTATGGTCCACCATTGGACATCCTTGGTTGGCGATAGCTTGGGAGGTGTGGCGGGGACTGGGGTGTCACAGTCAGCCAGTGACTTCTTTCACATCTGCCTGTCTGGGCCCCCTGAGGTCCAGATTTTGATCTGGGCACACAGCTCTTGTTTTCTGGCAACTGGTTTCTGGATTTAAGTTGTGGATTGATTGTTGGATTTAATGTCAAGCATCGGAAAGTGCTCAGTGACAAGAACGAATGCTCCTTCCATTGTTGCAGTAACAGGCAGCCAGGCCTTTCTGTGCTCCGAGTCCAGGGACACGATAGGCTCTGACGGCCACACTGGCACACAGTATTTCACACTGGAAATACACATGTCCTGTCCATTTAGCACGCCATATTAATGTTCACAGAGCAAGGTACCAGTGTTCTGGAGACTTATCTAAGTCTTGAAACAGATTTTGAATAGATGCCCCAATGTTACAGATAACAAAAGTGACGATCAAAGAGATTTCATGTATATACCCAGGCTCTCACATGTGTGTTCTCTCTCTCTCTCTCTCTCTCTCTCTCTCTCTCTGTCACACACACACACTCAAAGCAGTAATCTAAAATTTGTATTCTGTATAACTCTTTGTTATTTTGTGATTATAAAAATAACCATTTGAGGTCATTGTGGCAGATCTAGAAACCATAGAAAAGTAAAGGAGAAAATGACTGGCAATAGAACCACTGTTCTATTGGTGAATTTATTTGTGGCTTTTCCTTTGCATAATATGTTTATGCATACATATGTTTTTACAAATTTAGATTCTTACTATGTAAGCAGCTTTGCATATTTTTTTTAAAAAAAACAAACCTATAACTAGGGGCTTTTCCTGAGTTACTGAATGTTTTTTGAACATTTAGTTCTAAAAAACCCCTAAACAACAACACAGAGGTACCTTTTTTTTTTTTTAATTTATTTTTTCACTTACATCCAAGTTAGCATATAGTAAAAAATGATTTCAGGAGTAGAGTCCTTAGTGACCCTTACCCATTTGCCCATCCTCCCCCCCCCCACCACGATCCCTCCAACAACCCTCTGTTCTCCATATTTAAGAGTCTCTTATGTTTTGTCCCCCTCCCTGTTTTTATATTGTTTTTGCTTCCCTTCCCTTTTATTCATCTGTTTTGTATCTTAAAATCCTCATATGAGTGAGGATGTCTTTCTCTGACTGATTTTGCTTAGCATAATACCCTCTAGTTCCACCCACATAGTTGCAAATGGAAAGATTTCATTCTTTTTTATTGTCGAGTAATATTCCATTGTGTGTGTGTGTGTGTGTGTGTGTGTGTGTGTGTGTGTGTGTGTATACCACATCTTCTTTATCCATTCATCCATCGATGGACATTTGGGCTCTTTGCATACTTTGGCTATTGTTGATAGTGCTGCTATAAACAGGGGGTGCATGTGCCCCTTTGAAACAGCACACCTGTATCCTGTGGATAAATACCTAGTAGTGCAATTGCTGGGATGTAGGGTAGTTCTATTTTTAATTTTTGAGGAACCTCCATACTGTTTTCCAGAGTGGCTGCACCAGCTTGCATTCCCACCAACAATGCAAAAGAGATCCTCTTTCTCCGCATCCTCGTCAACATCTGTCATTGCCTGAGTTGTTAATGTTAGCCACTCTGACAGGTGTGAGGTGCTATCTCATTGTTGTTTTGATTTGTATTTCCCTGACGATGAGTGATGGGCATTTTTTCATGTGTCAGTTGGCCATCTGGATGTCTTTGGAGAAGTGTCTATTAATGGTCTTTTGCCCATTTCTTCACTGGACTATTTGTTTTTTGGGTGTGGAGTTTGATAAGTTCTTTATAGATTTTGGATACTAACCCTTTATCTGATATATCGTTTGCAAATATCTTCTCCCATTCTGTCAGTCGCCTTTTAGTTTTGCTGATTGTTTCCTTCACTGTGCAGAAGTTTTTTATTTTGATGAGGTACAAAGAGTTCATTTTTGCTTTTGTTTCCCTTACCTCTGGAGACATGTTGAGTAAGAAGTTGCTGCGGCCAAGGTCAAAGAGGTTTTGCCTGCTTTCTCCTCTAGGATTTTGATGGCTTCCTGTCTTATGTTTAGCTCTTTCATCCATTTTGAGTTTATTTTTGTGTATGGTGTAAGAAAGTGGTCCAGGTTCATTCTTCTGCATGTTGCTGTCCAGTTTTCCCAGCACCACCTGCTGAAGAGACTGCCTTTATTCCATTGGATATCCTTTCCTGCTTTGTCAAAGAGTAGTTGGCCATATGTTTGTGGGTCCATTTCTGGGTTCTCTATTCTGTTCCATTGATCTGAGTGTCTGTTTTTGTGCCAGTACCACACTGTCTTGATGATTACAACTTTGTAGTATAGCTTGAAGTCTGGGATTGTGATGCCTCCTGCTTTGGTTTTCTTCAAGATTGCTCTGGTTATTCGGGGTCTTTTCTGGTTCCACACAGGTTTTAGGATTGTTTGTTCTAGCTCTGTGAAGAATGCTGGTGTTATTTTGATAGGGGTTGCATTGAATATATAGATTGCTTTGGGTAGTATCAACATTTTAACAATATTTGTTCTTCCTGTCCAGGAGCATGGAATCTTTTTTCATTTTTTTATGTCTTCTTCAATTTCTTTCATAAGCTTTCTATAGTTTTCAGTGTATAGATTTTTCGACAAAAATACCTTTTTAAATCATTCCACTTGTGTGGGAACTTTGAGCTTCTTTCAGCTTTTTGCCATTATACATAACACTATCATGAACATAAACTTTGTGGATATCCGTGATTTTTTCTTATAGAAATAAAATTTCATAGAAATAAAATGATTGGATTCAAGGCTAGAGCTTGCCCCTCAGGAACACTCTGGAGTTCCTCGATACTGGCTTACTTTTTTTTTTTTAACCCGTGAGGAAACAAAATGTAGTATTTAGCGGTAAATGAACCTTTTTGTGTTTAACTTGAATATTTTTTTTCTATTTAACTGTTCCTAGAGGACTCTCTAGCAAAGTTTGCCCATCCTTTATGACCCCAGACATTGATATGATCTTTTATTATTAAAAAAAATTTTTTTTAATGTTATTTATTTTTGAGAGAGAGAGAGAGAGACAGAGACTGTGAGTGCGGGAGGGGCAGAGAGAGAGAGGGAGACACAGAATCCGAAGCAGGCTCAAGGCTCCGAGCTGTCAGCACGGAGCCCGATGCGGGGCTCGAACTCATGAACCGTGAGATCGTGACCTGAGCTGAAGTTGTATGCCTAACCGACTGAGCCACCCAGGTGCCCCAATACAATCTTTTCTTTTTTTTTTTTTTTTTTAATTTTTTTAATGTTTATTCATTTTTGAGACACAGAGAGAGACAGAGCATGAGCAGGGAAGGGGCAGAGAGAGAGGGAGACACAGAATCTGAAGCAGGCTCCAGGCTCTGAGCTGTCAGCACAGAGCCTGACGCAGGGCTCGAATTCACGAACTGCGAGATCATGATCTGAGCCAAAGTCGGATGCTCAACCGACTGAGCCACCCAGGCGCCCCAATACAGTCTTTTCTTGATGACTGTAATTCAGGAAGAATAATTCTTCTCCATACCTCTCTTACCGAAAATATCATGTGACAAAGCAGTCATTGTGTATAGGTCTATTTATGGTCAGTCTCCCACTTTGTGACTGTTTGTAAGATTCTTGAGAGACTTTGTCCATTCTTTCATCACAAGAGCCCAATATAATGCTGTGCAATAGTAAGTATTCAGCATTTGATAGTTTAATTAAATTCAGCCAAGGTGATCATCCCTGTCCTCGAACTTGTCATAGTTACTTATGCATCCCTTAGCAATAATCCCATCCCCGTACAAGGCTTATCTGCAACATGGACCTTTGTGATACTATACTTTTAGAAAACAACATTTATATTCTGATCTTCAGAACTTGATTCTTTACATGTGAAGCTTTATGGAAATTTTCAAAAGTCATTAGCATCTAGCATTTCTAAATATGATCTCATGGCCAATTTTTCCAAATGCCCAGCTCAATGATCTGGAGAAGAAACATGCCATGCTTGAAATGAACGCCCGAAGTTTACAGCAGAAACTGGAGACTGAACGGGAGCTCAAACAGAGGCTTCTGGAAGAGGTGAGTGTGAAACACCTGGGAAATGGAGCCAGGTGGACTTTTGAAGATGAAAATTTGTTGTGTTTAGATGGTCAGATCCATATTAGATGTTCAATCTTTGAAGTTGGAATTTTCAAGGAGAAGTAAGGTGGTCACTTAATACCTTTTTGAAGGTATTTAACAGGCTCAAAGAATGTGTCACAGAGGCTAGACGGCCTTTGTCACTTGTGTCCTCTCACATAGTGCTTAATAGAACATAGAGCACAGAAGAGTATGTGCCCCATGGAAGCTTATTAAATATACAGGTGACTGAATATTGAGTTAAATTGTTCTTTTAGAGTTAATATCTAAAGTATATTAAGTTTTCAGGCTGGTAGAACATCCATGTAAATTAGCTTCATGCACAGGGCAGAGACTTGACCAGATTGTGTTGAGTACCAAATTTCATGAAGACTTTTGAACATTCATTTAACTCCATTAAAAAAAAAAAAAATTTATGTCCTGCCTTTGAGACATAGAATGAAAAGCTCAAATTGATCTTCTGAACCCATCCCTTACATTATTTCCTGGACCTTTTAACAGAATTCTGAAAATGTCTATTTAAGTTGCTGACGATGTCCTGATCCCAACCAAAGCCCTATATGTTGGATCACCGACGACTCTGTTTTGTTCACTAGAATTGACCAACCAGGACATACATGCTTTGTAAAGATATTTAATGAGAAATGAGATTCCAAGATGGTTTTGTTTAACCCATAGTGAGCCAGATAGTTCAGTTAACCAGATTACCTGTTCTCATTAGTTGAGGTTTTATTATGATATGTGCTGATAGAAATAATATTGCTAAACTATCAACTTGGGAAAATGTGGTGAAAATTTTGCAGGTGAGAATAAAATACCTTACAGAATGATACTTTAAAAAACATGGGTGGGCGTTTGGGAGAGGTCTGGAGGTGGATGCTGGCAAGGGTTGCGTAACCACGTGAATGTCCTTAGTGCCACTGAACTGTGCACTTACAAATGGTTAAAACGGTAAATTTTATGCGTATTGTACCGCAATAAAGGTTTTTAAAATAAAATTAGGCATATCTCAATATATCCTGAGTGGAAGGCTCACCAAAGGCAGCATTAAGAACACTATAATACAAATTTAAAAATCTACCTGGTGGTCAAGTAGAGAATGATGGTCTTTTATCTGGAATGAATAGGCAATGTCCCTGCTTTAGGCACATGTTGGAAACAGAACGGAAATAATCAATGATCCCGCCCGTCCTATTTTCCTTCCGAGGAAGGAGAGCTGGCTCTGACAGCTCAATACTTTGGTCCAAGGTTACATGGTGAGTCAGTGACAAGGCTTGGAATAGCATGCTGGGATCCTGATTCAGTCCCCTCTTTCTCACTTGTAAACGACATGAGAACATTTCCAGCTTCCCAGTCTGTACTTCACAGATAGATTTCTGAGCACAGACATCTGGCTGACACTGAGTTTGAGGCAGATTTTACTGACACTTGAAACCATTATGAAACAAAGAATGATATTTATCGTCCAGAATGTGGCTAGGATCCCTGGTCGTGGTGTGCACTTTGTAAGCATGTGACCAAGGGCTTAACCTAAGTTTGCTCTATATGTATATACATACATATAATTATATATATAATTGTTTTAATGTAAATGCCTGGTTAATCCTCACTGCAACGAAAATATAAAACATTTTCATCATCTAAAAAAGTTCCTCATCCCCCTTCTAGTCCATACCTTCCGGGTCTGGCCCCAGGTACCCGCTGACTTGCTTTTTGTCACTATAGATAGTTTTTTTGTTTTTGTTTTGTTTTTGTTTTTTTCCTAGAATCTCATAGAAGTGGAGTTATACTCTGTACACTCTTGTATCTGGATTCTTTAGTTTAGTTGAACATGCTTATGTGATTTATTGATGTTGATGAATGTATTAGCCGTTCATTGCTTTTTATTGCTAAGCAGTAATTCATTGTATGGGTATACCATCATTTATCCATTCACCTGTTAATGAACCTTTGAATAGTTGTCATTTTTTTAGTTATTATACATAAATCTATGAAAAATGGTGTCCAAGTCTTCGTGTGGCAGTTCTGACCCCATAACAGTATTGTTTTGCCTTTCTAGTGCATATATTACAGTATCACATTGTGGTTTTAACTTACGTTTCTTTAATGAGTGATGATAAACATCTTTCCACATATTTGTCGTACATATATCTTCTTTTGGGAAGTGTAAATTCAAATCTTTTGGGTAGTTACTTCCAAGTAAAGTTGTTTTTTGTTTTTTTTAATGGGAGAGAGAGTGAACACATATGCCTGCAGGGGAGAAGGGCAGAGAGAGAGAGACAGACAGAATCTTAAGCAGGCTCCACATTTAGTGCAGAGCCTAGCACTGGGCTCTATCCCATGCCGCTGGATCACAACCTGAGCTGAAATCAAGAGTCAGAAGCTCTGGATCAACGAACTAAGCTGCCCAGATACCCCCCCACCCCCCGAGGAAAATTTTTAAAGAATTCTTGATAATAACCCTTTGCCACATGTATGGATGGTGAATCTTTCACCCACTCTATAGCTTGCCTTGTCTTTTCAAACAGTATCTTTCAAAGAGCAAATGCTCTTAATTTTGGGGAAGTTAAATTTATCAGTTTTTAAAATGGATTATGTTTTCTGTGTCCTCTTTAAGAAAACTATGCTTCTGCTAGGAATTTACCCAAGGGATACAGGAGTGCTGATGCATAGGGGCACATGTACCCCCAATGTTTATAGCAGCACTTTAAACAATAGCCAAATTATGGAAACAGCCTAAATGTCCATCAACTGATGAATGGATAAAGGAGATGTGGTTTATATATACAATGGAATACTACTTGGCAAAGAGAAAGAATGAAATCTGGCCATTTGCAGCAACGTGGATGGAACTGGAGGGTATTGTGCTAAGTGAAATAAGTCAGTCAGAGAAAGATACCATATGTTTTCACTCATATGTGGATCTTGAGAAACTTAACAGAAGACCATGGGGGAGGGGAAGGGGAAAAGAAAAAGTTACAGAGAGGGAGAGGGGCGAACCATAAGAGACTCTTGGATACTGAGAACAAACTGAGGGTTGATGGGGGGTGGGGGGGATGGGAAAGTGGGTGATGGGCATTGAGGAGGGCACCTGTTGGGATGAGCACTGGGTGTTGTATGGAAACCACTTTGACAATAAATTATATCTATAAAAAAAGAAAATTATGCTTATCCTAAAGTCAAAGATATTATTTTCTCTATTTTCTCCTAGAAGTTTTCTAGTTTTAGCTTTTATTTGTAGGTCTAGGATGTCTTTCGAGTTAATTTTTACGTATGGCAGGAGAGCAGAGGTTCACTTTTTTCCATAGAGCTATTCTGTTACTCCAGTACCATCTGTTGAGAAGACTCTCTTTTCCTCACTACATTTTCTTGACACCTTTGTCAAAAAGCTATCTATGTGTCTAGATGTCATGTCTTGATTTCAAGATATGTTAAAACATGTCTTTTTTTAAATGTTTATTTGACGTTTTTATTTATTTTTGAGACAGAGACAAAGCATGAGCAGGGGAGGGGCAGAGAGAGAGGGAGACAGAATCTGAAGCAGGCTCTAGGCTCTGAGCTGTCAGCACAGAGCCCAACGTGGGGCTTGAACTCATGAGCTGTGAGATCATGACCTGAGCTGAAGTTGTACGCTCAACCGACTGAGCCACCCAGGCGCTCCTAGCATGTCTTTTTTTAAATTGTGATATGTGTACTCTTTAATCCCCATCCCCTATTTCTCCCATCCCCTCACTTACCTCCCCTCTAGTTCCCATCAGTTTGTCTTCCATACTTAAATAGTCTGTTTCATGGTTTGTCTCTCTCTTTTTTGTCTTTGCTTGTTTGTCGTCTTCTTAAGTTAACCATATCCTCTTCATTAGGTATAGAGACTTGTAAGTGGGGTCAGAATCACAGTCTCAGGGTTGGAAAGAAGGTGTTTTTTGTTTTTGTTTTTGTTTTTTTTATGTCACAGAACCCAAATTTCCAGCCCTTGTTCCATTGTTCCCTTCATCCCTGGCCCTGGCAGACTTTGCTAATGGATCTTTCTCCCAGATTTCCTCCTGGACCCAAAATGGCTTCAGAAACTTTTTTTGACATGACATTCAATAGCTACTATCAGGCTGTCAGAGGTAACGCCAGAGGTGAAAGTCCATTTGCTAATCCTGGTCAAATTAACCTCCTGTCCAAGGCAGAGAATCCCTTCCCCAACATTCCTCACTGGTGGGCCTGGTTGAACCTCTGCCTGAGTGCATGTGCCTTTGGATATCCTGACCCATTTTTTCAACAACTTTAATTCTTAGAAAGTTCTGTCTTATTATGAACTAAAGCCTATAACTTCCAACCACTGGTTCTGTTTCATTGAAACATTTGAGTCTGGTATTTACACCTAAAATAGAGTAATACCAAATAATAATCAAATTACTTGATTAATAAAAAAATAATGTTTAAATGTTTACATATTTTTGAGGGAGAGAGAGAGAGAGAGTACAAACAGAGGAGGGGCAGAGAGAGAGGGAGAGAATCCCAAGCTGACTCTGTGCTGTCTGCCCAGAGCCCAACACAGGGCTTGAACTCCTGAACTGTGAGATCATGACCTGAGCTGAAATCAAGAGTTGGACACTTAACTGACTGAACCACCCAGATGCCTCCAAAAAACTAATGTTTAAGTAGCAATTACTATACGCCAAGTGCCCTTTTCATGCTTTGGCTCATACAGTCCTTGTGATAGTTCTAGGAGAGAACTACGTTTATTATCTCTGTGACAGTCAGTTAGATATCTGAGTAGCTCCCCCATGCCAGACCACCTTCTCTTACCTAATTGAAACATTTCAAGTCCCTCCAAGTTTGAGATGTTCTTTTCTGGTAGATTTATCTTTCCAAAGAGAGTTTCTAAAAGTCCACAGGGTATGAGCAACATGGGGCCCAGTGGGATATTTCCAGCTCCATTCTGGGCTCTGTAAGCCTCTGCCAGTTACCCTGGGCTCTTTGGATAGCTCTATCACACCACTGACACCCACTGACCTGTGACATCGCCACCAACCCTTCTGTAAGCTTGCGTTTTTTGAGTAAACATCTTTATATTCTGGCGTTTATCAGTCAGTGTTTTCAAAGAATACTGTCCTTTTGAACTTTTTCTTGTTGGTTTTGATCCATCCTTTCAACCACCGCGGTCGTTTGGTGCTCTGGTTCCGTGATCCAGCTCCCTCATGCACCCTCCCGGTCTCCTGTCACCTCGTGGAATTGTTGGACAGGTCCAACGCCCTGCATTCAGTCCAGCACTGACCCATGAATAGCCCCCATTTCCCTCTCTCTGGGAAGCAAGTAAATGGCTTTGAAAAACATTCCACTGAGCAACCTGTCACTCTTGTTTTTTATTATAGTAAATAAGCAGTCTGTTTCTTGGAAAGCTCACGGACAGTTGATGTGTTTATTCTAGAGAAATATTTTGGGCCTGGCTGTCACCAAACCAATTTTTGTCCCCAGCTCCTGTTTCTCTGCTTCCTGTGTAGTAATTAATGTTGTCCTAAAATAGTGGGAAGAAACTAAAGAGGGTAATTTGTGGAAATCACTTGCACTGTAAGGGACTCATAGTTCCCTTTAAGAGGTAATCTTAGCTGTCCCCCTGCGTCCCCTCCCCCCTGCATTTTAGGGGTTCTGGTTTGATTCATAAATTCTAAGTTGGCACACAGGCCAGGTGATCTCTGGCTGCTGACAGTATCTCTTGCTTTATGAAGGACTGATGGGGGAGGCTGGTGGAGGAGGCTGGCACGGGGAAGGCAGATGGGGAAGTGAGAGGGAAGCCCAAACTGGATGGAGGGAAGGAAAGAGGACAAAGGAGGGAGAGAGATTACGAGAATTCCTTGAACATCTGGGGTACACCGGGCATGGTGGCACTGAGTATGTCACCCAGGGGGCACCTGGGTGACTCGGTTGGTGGAGCACCCAACTTTGGCTCAGGTCATGATCTTGCGACTCATGAGTTTGAGCCCCGCGTGTGGCTTGCTGCTGTCAGCACAGAGCCCACTTTGGATCTTCTGTCCCCCTCTCTCTCTGCCCCTTCCTCACTTGCGTTCTCTCTCTCAAAAATAAACAGATCTTTTTTAAAAAAAAAAAAACAAACCCCAAAACCCCAAGGACAAATTGGAGCTTAGCTGTCATGGCAGTAATTCACAGCATCTCAGAGGGCACCTCAGATGGGCCATATCGTACATACCCAAATGTCCTTAATTGTAACTCTGGGAAGGCAGACCACCAGCCTGGATTTCTTGTTACGGTGGGGATCCCGTGACTTGCTGGCCATCAGAGATTTCTGGGCAGATTCTTCTTATCGGTGCCATGCACCAATTTGGAACAGAAGACCATCGGTAATTCTGGAAAGAGATGATTTCAAAAGCCAAATTTGGTGCCATGCCTGCAATTAGTTTGGCAACAAGCTAACAGTGGGGGACCAAGCTGTATTCTCCGTGGTACCGAGACTCTGTCTTGGCCTTCCTCCCCACTAGCAAGCCAAATTACAGCAGCAGATGGATCTGCAGAAGAATCACATCTTCCGTCTGACTCAAGGGCTGCAGGAAGCCCTAGACCGGGCTGATCTGCTGAAGACGGAAAGGAGCGATCTGGAGTACCAGCTGGAAAACATTCAGGTGAGAACCAGCGGAGGGAATTGGCTTAAAGATTGTCTGCGGAGGCAAAGCGTGATGGCCAAAAGCCATCTGGGGAAACGGTCGCTATCTTTATATTGTATGTTATTGTGTGTTTCCCCCAATATTTCATTGGGAAACTTTCCAAACATTCAGAGATGTTGGAAAATTTCTATCATGATCATGCCCGAGATTCTAATATTAACCCCTGGCTCGTTTTACTTTTTCACCTACCTGTCCATGTATCATTCCTTTTGTTTGTTTGTTTTGGGCTGTAAGAATAGGACTGAGTAAATATTGGTGCAGTGTGGTTTGTGTTGAATGTTCATTTGCTACTATCCTAATGACTTTATTTTTTATTTGTTTAAAGTACCAAATTTGCAAGTATACTTCTTTCTAGGGCCAAGCTTATTTTTTTGTTTTTATGAATTTTAGGTTCTCTATTCTCATGAAAAAGTGAAAATGGAAGGTACTATTTCTCAACAAACCAAACTCATTGATTTTCTGCAAGCCAAAATGGACCAGCCCGCTAAAAAGAAAAAGGTGGGTCCGAGTGTTAGAAAAGTCGGGAGGTTTTCTCAGTCCTTATGATTCATGAAATACCGTTGTGAGAGATAATTACAGAAACATCCATGAAAACAAAATGCACATTTTTCTAGTTTTATGTTGGGTTGAAAATAGGTTTTGAGATCGTCAGAATAGTCCTTAAGGAAGGCATGTCATTATCAAGTCTGTAACAAACTACTTTGTGTTCATAGCCTTTAAAATTATAGTGCCTGTCTCTGTTAAGGGAGTGATTTTTTTTCTTTCTCCCTCTCTTTTTTTTTTTTTTTTTTTAATAAGCAGCTGGATTGGGGGGTGGGTGGTAATAGCAGAGAGAAAGGTTTCCAGAGAGGTCATTGTACAAGACTCCAGAGGGATTAGCAGGTCACAGGTACAGGGCTATAGAGAGATAGGTCATGTGTGTGGGATTCAGGAGAAAGAGAGAGTGGTTCTCAGTTCTGTAGTAGGATTCTCAGAGCACATATACGGAACTCCAGAAGAGACTGGAAATCATCTAGCCCAGTCCTTTTGACTGGCAGAGTCCTAGCAGGAGACTGGGACCCAGGGAGGTGAGGTGACACCACTCCACTCCAAGGGTGCTGCGCCATCCCTTTAGAAGGATAATAGACAAACAAATGAAAAACTTTGACCAAAAAGAAAAGGAAAGGGGAAAAAAACCCACCCAGCTATGGACAGGGTTATACACAGATGCACCTATGCAGATTTTGGATCCACCCAAGACCTGCTTCCCTAAACCACCAGAGCCCTCTTAGGAGGTTTGGCCGGGTGTTCTTAGTCTGAACAGGTCTCTGAGGACCCTGCCTTTTCCTTCCCAAAGCATTCCCACCCTGGGGGAGCAGTGGCAGCCCCCAGTGACCTGGAACACCCGAGAAGGGGCTGGAGCGGGCAGTTGGCGCCCGTGTCCCCAGCGCTCTCTTTATGGTGAGGGACGAGAACAGCCTCCTCCAGTGGTGGCTGCCGGGGAGGGACATTCTTGCATACCGCGTGACTGTCTGTGCTTGTTATGCTTCTGATATTTAATCTTTTGTATTTTAGCAGCGGATTGTTTTCTGATTGTGTCATGTGATGTAGTCAGGGTGTTTCCATTTATTTTTGGTGGTTAATTTTTTTTTTTCAGCCACATGATTCCCTGTGTTTTCCTTTTTCCATGTCCAGTACACGTTTTCATTTTTTCATTTGCTTTTTTTTTTTCTGAGTAAGCCCCTTGTTTTGACATCATTTTAGGATTCAAGTTTTTTGTCTCCTTTTTAAAAAATGCTCATCTCTGTGTCTCGTAACTAAGCGTCATGAGACAAATTCAAGGCAAGAGTGATTTCCGAACCATCCGTCCTGACTCCATCCTCCACTTCCATTTTTTGAGGGTAAAGACTCAGGAAATGGCTCTCCTCCTTGGGAATGCCGAAGGAAGGGGTGGTGGCCGTGCAAGCATCTTGAGCCCTCTTGTTGAAAATTTCCAAAACCCTATTTTTTTCCAGCCGGCTGGAACGGGCTGTGGTTCAGTCTCCCCTTTCCCCCTTCACATGCCATTTTTACTAAATCCGCTTACAGTGAGTATGCTCCTGGCTTTCATGGTCTGCTCCTCTTGAGTCAGAGTTCCTTCAGCTAAAGTGCCAGTTTCCAGGAGTTAGGAGATATCTCTGTTTCCATTGCTAGGGTTTATTTAGTCGACGGAAAGAGGACCCTGCTTTGCCCACACAGGTTCCTCTGCAGTACAATGAGCTGAAGGTGGCTCTGGAGAAGGAGAAAGCTCGCTGTGCAGAGCTAGAGGAAGCCCTTCAGAAGACCCGCATCGAGCTCCGGTCTGCCCGGGAGGAAGGTAGGGGCACTCTCTACGCCAAGTCTCTGGAAAAGGCAGAGGACCCACCTCAAGCAGATGTGTTGTACTAGTTCAGCATCTGTGGTTCTGGCCCATAAGCTCTCGGTCCAGATGTCCCAAGTGTGAAAACTTCACAGCATCCTTGGTATTGCCCATTTGGCACGATGCGTGTCCTTTTGGTCTCGGGGGCTTGAAAGACAGCCCAGGGGCAGTCCGCTTGGTTTGGGCTTCTTGGTGACCCAGCTAACCAGAAGGCATCGGACTGGTCTCTTTCCAGCTGCCCACCGGAAGGCCACAGACCACCCGCACCCATCTACGCCAGCCACCGCGAGGCAGCAGATCGCCATGTCCGCCATCGTGCGGTCGCCCGAGCACCAGCCCAGTGCCATGAGCCTGCTCGCCCCGCCCTCCAGCCGCAGAAAGGAGTCATCGACTCCAGAGGGTACGTTCCCAAGGGGCCCTTGGAGTTTGGTTGAAAGTGTTTTTAATCCACTAAGAAAATGCATACATACGGTAAAAGTGACAAGTAATAATACTAAGGGATAAAGAGTAAGAAGTGAGTCCCCTGTCCCCGATGTCAGTTCCCTTATCCGGGGACCACCACTGTATTCTTCCAGCAATAGTTCATGCATGTGAAAGCATATCATATTATTCATGTATCTTATATAATTATACTTAAAGAGTATGAGGAAATAGGCATATTTTCCTTAGCCCTTTTTTCTATTAAAATATCATAGCACACTAAGCTATACACTGCAAAACACCTTTCTTCTTTTACTTAAAATGTTATCTTAGAGTGTATATTAATAATACATATGGCTAGCGGTGCCTGGGTGGCTCAGTCGGGTAAGCGTCTGACTTCAGCTCAGGTCATGACCTCACGGTTTGTGGGTTTGAGCCCTGTGTCGGGCTCTGTGCTGACAGCTCGGAGCCTGAAGTCTGCTTCAGGTTCTGTGTCTCCCTTTCTCTCTGACCTTCCCCGCTCACACTCTGCATCTCTCTCCCAAAAATAAATAAACATTAAAAAAAAAAATACCCAACTCCTAATAACCGGATAATGGAGATTTTAAGTTGATTCATAGAACTTGAGATGCATCTGTGAGTGTTAAAATAGTTTCACACTCTGTAACCTGCTGTAATGGTTCTTTAACAGCTTTATGGAGATAAAGTCACATGCCATACAATTCACTCATCTGAAGTGTATGATTGGATGTTTTTTTATTAAGTGCATTAAGGGTGTACAACCATCACTTTCTAATTTGGGGACATTTTTTGGCCTTAACCTTTCCCTCCCCACAAAACTCTGCACCCGTTAGCAGTCACTCCTCATTCTCCCCTCTGCCAGACCTCTGGCAGCACTAAGCTGAATAGATTTGCTGCTCTGGACATTTCATATAAATGAAATCATACCATATTTTTTGTGTCTGGCTTGTCTCACTGAGCATAATGCTTTGGAGACTCACCCGTCTTGCGGCATTAATTAGTACTTCACCTTGTTCTGGTTGAGTAATATTCTGTTGTATGGATAGCAGATCTTGTTGATTAATCCATTGATAATCGTTTGGGTTGTTTCCATCTTTAGGCTATCCTAAATAACGTTGCTGTGAACATTGTATGTTGTGGCTCCATATGTTTTCGGCTTTCTTGGGCATATACCTAGGAATGGCATTGCTGGGTCACACCATTGCTGGGCAATCCTAATTTTAACTTTTCAAGGATCTGCCAAAACTGTCTTCCAGAGCGGCTGCACCACCTGACATTCCCACCAGCAGTGTATGAGGATTTGGATTTCTCCACACCCTCACCTTGTTTTCCATGTGTCTGATTCTAGACCTCCTAGTGGGGTGTGAAGTGGCATCTCCTTGTGCTTTTGATTTGTGTTTTTCTTTCTTTTAAAAAAAATTTTTTTTAATATTTATTTCTGAGACAGAGACAGAGCATGAGTGGGGGAGGGGCAGAGAGAGAGGGAGACACAGAATCTGAAGCAGGCTCCAGGCTCCCAGCTGTCAGCACAGAGCCCGACGCGGGGCTTGAACTCACAAACCGTGAGATCATGACCTGAACTGAAGTCGGTCGCTCAACCGACTGAGCCACCCAGGTGCCCCTCTTTCTTTTTCTTTTTCTTTTTTTTTTTAAGTTTATTTATTTTGAGAGAGACAGAGACAGCACAAGCGGGGGTAGTGGAGGGGGCGAGGGAAGGCAGAGAGAGAGAGAGAGAGAGAGAGAGAGAGAGACAGAGACAGAGACAGAGACAGAGACACAGAATCCCAAGCAGGCTCCAGGCTCTGAGCTGTCAGCACAGAGGCTGACATGGGGCTTGAACTCATGCACTGTGAGATCATGACCTGATCCAAAGTCAGATGCTCAACTGACTGAACCACCCGGGCACCCCTGATTTGTGTTTTTCTAATGACCAATCATGTTGACCATCTTTTCATGTGCTTATTGATCATTTACTTATCTTCTAGTCAGATCCTTTGCCCATTTTAAAATTGGGTTGTCTTGTTTATTATTGAGTTGTAAGAGCTTTTTATATATTCTAGCTACAAGCCCCTTGTCAGAGAGATGATTTCCAAATATCCTTTCCCATTCTGTGGGTTGTCTTTTTACTTTCTTGACGGTATCATTTGCAGCACCTAATGAATTTTTAAACATTTTCCTTCAGAATTCAGTCGGCGTCTTAAGGAGCGCATGCACCACAATATTCCTCACCGATTTAACGTAGGATTGAACATGCGAGCCACAAAGTGCGCTGTGTGTCTGGATACTGTGCACTTTGGGCGCCAGGCATCCAAATGTCTTGGTAAGAGAAGCAGTGGTGCGTTTGCCGTGGGCACCTGCATGTCTCCCCCTAAACAAATCTATCTGATGGGTGTGGGTTTTTTCCTTTAAAAATGTTTTACCATATAGCGCATTCATTTTGAAGCTTTTCATTCCAGTGGGAGGACGCTACTTTTCCCGTTGAAGGAGAGAGCTTATACATGTTTCCAGCTCACGTGTCCACCCCCCGTGTGCAAAATGCCTTGCGCTTTGCTGATTTCCAGCCCTCCCGTTTTGCCAGGCTGCCCTTTCCCCACCTTTAGGCTGGGTGCTGGCTCCAGCTGAACCTTGCCGGTGGGTCCTCTACACGCCTGTTTGTGGCGGCCTGGGGAGAAGCCAGGACAACTGGGTGGAGAGCACTTGGCTCTCATGTTTCCTCTCTCTGTAGGGAGGACCTGGCTCCTGCGAAAGCTTAGGGATTTACCTGGGTGATGGGGCTCGACCGATGGACCCTGGCTGGGGCTTGGCTGGCAGAGGGAGGAATGGTCCAGGGTTCGACAAGGTGTTTTCAGGTTGTTCACTGCTTTTCCCCAGAATGTCAGGTGATGTGTCATCCCAAGTGCTCTACGTGCTTGCCAGCCACCTGTGGCCTGCCAGCCGAGTATGCCACGCACTTCACCGAGGCCTTCTGCCGTGACAAAATGAACTCCCCGGGTCTCCAGACCAAGGAGCCCAGCAGCGGCCTGCACCTGGAAGGGTGGATGAAAGTGCCCAGGTATTGTGACAGGGTGGCTTGGGCTGGGGCACGTGCCGGCAAAGATGCCACCCCAAAATATGCCACTTTGGAACCAGGATTATTTTGAGCCAAAGGCACTTGAGAAACAGCAGGTCTAAGAAGGCCCCTCTGACCTCCCCTTTCTCTTCCTGAAAGCAGGAGATAAATCTCCCGTGTAAGAGCACCCCTCCCTTTTCCAGGAGGAAAGAAATATTCTCACCAGAAGCAGGGAGGCAAGGCTTGTAGACAAAACTCTGCAGATAAGCCTTGTTAAAGTAACACCTTATCTTCCTTTAGCCTCCCCATACATTTTAGTTGCTTTTTCATAACCACTACTCTTTGTTCAAGCTAGCATACAAACACTAGGCCTATCTGCTTTTTGGGTCTTTATTTTCTTATGGAGATTCCCAGGTACACACACATAAAATAAAAACCATATGCTTATCTCTTGTTCGTCTGTCTGATACCAGTGGAATGCCTAGGCCAGCCACAGAACCCACAAGGGGAGAAGGAAACTCTGCCTCCCCTGATACATGGACGGCACAGGGCACTTCCATTCCTGAGGTTTCCTAGGGAAGCGTCGTGGCTAGGATTCCCCCTCCCTCCTTCCCTCCTGAGTCTAAACCTTTGTTCTTATCCATCCCTATACCCCCAGGAATAACAAACGAGGACAGCAAGGCTGGGACAGGAAGTACATTGTCCTGGAGGGATCTAAAGTCCTCATTTATGACAGCGAAGCCAGAGAAGGTAAATTAAGAATTCAGGGGGAATTTCATTGCACGTGGTTGACCCAGGTCTCCCAGTCTTGGCGTGAAGGCTTTGTTTTTCCAACTGCGTTGCAAGCCTTCTACGATTTTCCATTTTTGAAAATTAAAAACCAAATGACTTCGCTAAAGGTTATTGGTACGATACTCACGTCTATAGGTCTCCCCTCTGAGGAACCTGCAGGGTGCTGCCCTGAAGATCCTACCTGCTAATACACCTTCAGAGAACTTCTGCCTCAGTCAACTAGCCCATAAATCCGCATCGTCAGCAGAAATTTGACTGTGCTACTCATCTGACACACTTTATTTTGTTTTTATCTTCCCTCTCCGCCTTCTCTGCACACCTTTTTCCCTCCTCCTTTGTTCTCGTGCGCCTCTCTTTCCACGCATACTCTGTCTCTCTTGCCTTGTCTCTCTCTTTCTCTCTGTCTCTGTTTCTTTCTTCCTCTCTTCTCCCCTCGTTCTTGTTCCTGTTCTTTTGGTTTTCTCTCTGCCCTTCCTCTTTGCACCAAGCTGGACAGAGGCCGGTGGAAGAATTTGAGCTGTGCCTTCCCGACGGGGATGTATCTATTCATGGCGCCGTTGGTGCTTCTGAGCTTGCAAATACAGCCAAAGCAGGTGAGCGGAAGCCGGAGAACCCACGGCAGGGGGTGGGGTGGGGAGGTGAGAGTGGGGGCGGGCACTGGGCTGGATGAATCAGCAGGGGGAGGAGGGGGCGCCCTCCTTGGCTCCCCCTTTATAGTGGGGTCTAGGACTTGCATGCCTGGGCGATGTCTGACACCTCAGGGCCATCCCTCCCAAGAGTGAGAGGAATCCACAGCGGACCCCTGCTCTCTGTCCCATCCCCTAGATGTCCCCTACATACTGAAGATGGAGTCTCACCCACACACCACCTGCTGGCCCGGGAGAACGCTCTACTTGCTGGCTCCCAGCTTCCCCGACAAACAGCGCTGGGTCACCGCCTTAGAGTCTGTGGTCGCAGGTGGGAGAGTTTCTAGGGAAAAAGCAGAAGCTGATGCTGTGAGTATGGAGGCAGGAGCTGGAGTCTGTCTTTGTAAAGTGGGCTGACTTGGGAACTGACCTGAGTGGTGGGGGCCCTCTTGCCGCCTCTCCAGGGGAGTGATGGCCGAGACTGTCATGACTGAGACTCTTGTGTCACTGAGATACAGGCTGTACGCGGTCTGTCTGGTGTCACACACCCTCCCCCTGCGGCCCTTTAGAATGAGGCAGTCAGTGCCGTTAGCCAGCTCTTGGGGCAGCGATTGATCTTGGTCACGGCAGCAAATGTACTCATATGGAAATCCTCTTTCTCGTTTACTCTGATGAGTTTATTTGCAAGCGCTTGGCTGTGGAGCAGCACAAAAGTCTGCCGACAGCCATGCCAACTTCGGGAAGGCTTTTCATAACCTTCTCGTACCTTCCACACGAACTGCTCTTCTGTAGGCAGGTTTGGAATCCTACTTACCCTTAAGATGTTGGAACTGTAGGTGTGCCTTGATTGGCATCACTCCTCCTGGAAACTTCCAAGATATAAACAGGGCTCCTTGCTCATTGGTGTTTTCTCCACCAAAGACCAAACACTGGGCTCCTAGTAAGCACCTGCACGGTTCACAACGGTGAACTTCTTAACCATGAGCCTCCTGATCGGAGCTTTGCTCACCGGGTGGACCAGTGTTTTGATGACTTATTTTGTGGTTACCTGTGTGAGCCTGTTATTGAAATCCATGTTAATATGTGTACAATAGGACCGTGACTGTATTTCCTACGAGCTTCTGCCTGCGTGGGTTCAGGTAAAGAGATTCAGAAGCTTGCTTCTTTGGTGCTGACACTGTGCTTTGTACTTTTGCTGCAGCCTGGAGGGGCAGGAGCCTTCCATGTGGCTTATTAACCCTTTGCAGGTGGAATCTCTTTAGCCTCAGCTTATTTCCTACCACAGAAAATGTCTCTACAGCTATTTTATTTCTGCATCAAGCTGAGGCATTACTTTGATGCTAATTAACAACCACCCCAGAGATAAGCAGTAACATTCGTGTTTTGCCTTCTGAGCTCAGATCAAAATAGGGGGCAAGCCAAGACCAAATGTGTGTTTCTGGCATTTTCAGGCATAACCTTCCTTCCTGGCACCAAACTTCTCTCTGTTCTTGCTTTCATCTCTCTGGATGGTTTGGTCATGAACAGTTCCATCTTACCATGTCCTTGTTTTTTTCTTTTCCTTTCTTTCCTTCTTTTTTACATTTGTTCCAATACGAAAAGAAATTGCTTGGAAACTCCCTGCTGAAACTGGAAGGTGATGACCGTCTAGACATGAACTGCACACTGCCCTTCAGCGACCAGGTAGCACTGTTCTCTGGACACTGGCAGTAGCCGCCCCCTGCAGTCAAGAAAGAAAGGGCTCTTCCTTGATGGGGTTGTCCCCGGGATGTGATCATGCTTATGTTGTGCTTGTGACCTTCTCTCCTTGCAGGTGGTGTTGGTAGGCACTGAGGAAGGGCTCTACGCTCTGAATGTCTTGAAAAACTCCCTCACCCATGTCCCAGGAATCGGAGCAGTCTTCCAAATTTATATCATCAAGGACCTGGAGAAGCTACTCATGATAGCAGGTGGTAGGCCAAGGACATGGCGCTTTCTCTTCACTGTCGAGGGAAACTATCTGAAAGCCAGTGTCACGCTTGCGAAACACAAAGGCAGGCCCTCCTGCAGGCAGGTGGGAGCAGAAGCGGCTCTTTCCCCTGTGTCCCTGCTGGTGCCCAAGCTGATGGCGCTCTCTGCCCAGATTTATTCCCATGGTGGCCAGTGCAGTACAGTCTGACACCCCCAGAGAACACTTCACCATTAAGCCAGGGGACGAGTAGGAGCCTCAGAGTCCTGGTAACATCAGACCCTTTGATGCCGGCGTCGTGGCGAGGTCAATGCCACCTTGAGCCATGGCCTTCTGAGAGCCTGCCTGTTAGCATGTTGCCTCTTATTTCTGCGTGACCCTCAGAAACCCTTCATCTGTTCACTGGTTAACATTTTGCCATATTTTCTCTCTCTTCCTATACAAATGTACATGCGTGCACGCACACACACTAACTTTTGAGCTGTCTGAGAGTCCCTTGCAGCTGTGACCCCAAATTCTTCACCGTATCACCTACGAACATGGGCATTGTCTCACATAACCATGGCAAAAAATTTTTTCTCTCTTTATTGGCAGTACTATTTTTTTTTTTAATGGAAAACAGTAATTTGCTGGCTCAATGTTCAAAAACATCCACAGTCAGGTCTTGTTTTAGGCGTGGCTGAAATAATACAGTCAGGAACTGGCTCTCAACACTTACTCTCTTTGCCTCTTTTGTTTTTCTGCTTGCTTGCCTTCCTTCCTTTCCTTCTTTCCTTCCCTCCCTCCCTCCCTCCCTCCCTCCCTCCCTCCCTTCCTTTCTCTCCATCCCTACCTTCCTCCCTTCCTCCCTTCCTACTTGACTTTATTCTTTAGAAGCGTTTTAGGTTCACAGTGAAATTGAGCTTAAAGGACAGAAAGTTCCAGTATCCCTCCACCCCCACTATCAGCATCCCCGACTGGAGTGGGACATTGGACATAACTAATGAACTTGCAGTGACACATCATCAGCCAGGGTCCAGAGTGTCCGTGAGGGTTCACTCTTGGTGGGTTTGGACAAACGTGTAGTGGCATGGGTCTACTGTCATAGTATCACACAGAATCGTTTCACGTGGCACCGTTTTTGGATTCAGGATATTTATCCCTCGTTGGAATGCAGTTGTCTGACACACTGCTCATAGTTAGAATTTACCTGCGGCTCCAATAACGTCCCTTCTGGTATTTTCCCCCTTGGTTTGTGATCCAGTCCCAGATTGTGCACTACATTTAGTAGTGTCCCATTAGTCTCCTTTAATCTGGAATGCATCCTTGGCCTTCCTTTGGTCCTCCATGACACTGACCTATCAGAACGGTCCAAGCCTGTCATTTCATAAAACGTCCCCTCTGTTCCTAACCCGTCCTCATCTTCACTTTGATGGGGATCATGTTTGAAAGTACAGTTCACATTCTGATTTTATGTCGGCAGAATTTTTTTTTTCATCCCAGAATCTTGACCAAGAGGCCAGATGTTTTCATTTTAGATCTGAAACTTGGACCTAAGCTGTGTACACAGGAGTGTCTGGAAAACTCTGTTGACCTGCATGGCCCCGCGTGGATGTTTGTGAAGAGAAGTAGAACTGCCATCCCACACCTTTGCTTCCCTGCCTCACACTGACCGTGAAGCTCTTCCTTTTCCCTTCAGGAGAAGAGCGAGCTCTGTGCCTTGTTGACGTGAAGAAAGTGAAGCAGTCCCTGGCGCAGGCTCACCTTCCCGCCCAGCCCGACATCTCACCCAACGTTTTTGAAGCCGTGAAGGGCTGTCACTTGTTTGCTGCTGGCAAGGTAGGCTCTCCTCAGGGCCTCAGCTGGCAGAATGTTCTTGAAATCGGCTCTTCCCTCCTTTTGAGGCAGCTTACCAATTTGACCTTGAAAATTGTATGTCTTCTAACTGGGCTAAATTTCTGTTGCTTCCTTTAGACACATGAAGGAATTTGTGTAGCCATGAAATTTGCACAGGCTTTGAATCTAAAGGAAATGTCAGAGAGAAAAATGAGAATTTAACAAAACTGAAAGGAAGATCCATGCTTAGAATGTGTACGTGTGTGTATATCTGTGTCAGTGTGTGTAGGACAGGGTCTCTTTTTTTTTTTTAATCTGACATGGATCCCCACTCCTGGACTGGATGAAAAATGTTTTATTACTAGAAATTAGCAAATTCTGATTTATGACATTTATAGAACATAAAGTCAGTTCACGATAACTCAGGTTAATTGTTTGGTAGCTAACAGCATATTGATTTTGGTGCATAAATACATTTATTTTCTTCCCTGCTTCTTTAGGGAAACTTTTTTTATTGAAAAAATTAAGAGTATTTGTGGGTGCCTACACATGAACATGTCTAACTTTAATGAAATCTGAATCAAGCATTTGCAGGCTGCCTGAGGCCACTGGAGTCATCCTGTTGACAACCACTGACTTTCCCTTCTCAGAAAATGGCTCAATGGGAATCTGTTGTTTAGCCACTGAGTCAGCATTTACCCAACACATCCTGTGTCCCTGACTGAGCCTTCAGAGAGTTCTGTGCTGAGGAACGGAGGACCAGTGGGGGAGGGCTATGGTTGACTCTAGGAACCTCCTGAAGGGGCCTTGACCTTAGTCACTATTCTTGAGGACTTTTGGTCTCTGGAATTCTTTTCTTAGTCACTTATATGATGGTTGTGATTAATTGTGGCAATAAAAAAAGGGGGGGGGCAGAATATAAAGTAGGAGAATGGCTGGCCTAGAAAGGTGTTGATTTGAAAAGGTTTCTTAGAGGAATCTTAAGGGGCTGATAAACGACATTGCTAGATGGGCCCAGGATTTTCAGACAGGGACTGAGCAAGGTAAAACACCGTGTGCTCTGTCAGTTTTATCAATTCTTTTCTTTTTATTTAAAAAAAGTTTTTTAGGGGTGTCTGAGTAGGTTCACTCAGTCAAGCGTCCAACTTCGGCTCAGGTCATGATCTCCTGGTTCGGGAGTTCGAGCCCCATATCGGGTTTTGTGCTGACAGCTCAGAGCCTGGAGCCTGCTTCAGATTCTGTCTCCCTCTGTCTTTGCCCCTCCCCTGCTCACACTCTCTTTCTCTCTCAAAAAATGAATAAACATTAAAAAAAAATTGATGTTATATTCCTAGTTTTGCTCTGGAGCCAGTGTACACACGACTGACACTCTTTTTCTGTTTCCCTGATTGCTTTTCAGATTGAGAACGGGCTCTGCATCTGTGCAGCCATGCCCAGCAAAGTCATCATTCTCCGCTACAATGAAAACCTCAGCAAGTACTGCATTCGGAAAGTAAGTCCTGGGCCTCACCTGTCCTGCTGTCCCCACCAATTGATGTGGAAAGCGTGCCGTCTCAGGGAACAGTGTGTGCCAGGTCCCTTCAGCTTTGGTGATCTCTAGGTAGGGGGAGAGGGAGAAAGAGACAGACACACCTGGAGGAAGCTTCAGAGCCTTGAGTGGCTGCCCTTTTCCCTCTCATTTTCCTTCTGTTTGTGAACGGCCTCTCTAGCCTGCCCAGTGAATTCAGCCCTTTGTTACAGGAGGAAGGAAGCTGGCTGATGGAAGAGACACTTCGTTTCAATTAGCATAAAAAAGGAAGGACATCTCTCTGAGAAGCTAGCAGTCTCTGGTGGCACTTATCAGAATTTATGTCAGATCCTAGAAGTTTCTTTGTTTAACCTTTGGAGAAGCCAGTGCTAGCTGTGTTCTGATGTGTAATTAGGGAGCTGATTGTCCTTGGAGCAGAGTGGTGGTGATGGTGACTGCCGTGTGGACAAGGTGCACATTGGATCATTTGCCTCATTTCCTGAGACTGGCCGTTGTCCCTAGGCTAGGAAAGCGCCACCTGTAGTAAGCCTGCTTTATTTCAGGTGTCTTCACGATTAGTCTCAGAAGTGAAATGACTGATGGGTGAACATACATAGAGGTCATTCTGTGTTAGGGAAATAGTTTCATCCTGGGTGGGCTGTTCGTCCACCATCCAGAAACTGAGCTGGTTATTATATACTTTCCACAACAGTTCTGAAATGCAGGGGTGGTAATCCTCAATCTTCAGGTTAGACAATTGAGGCTGGCTTGAGATCCTGTTACAAAGTTGAGACCAAAACTGAAGTTTGATTTTTCCCTGCCATTTCACTGTGTCATGCTGCCTAAAAGTTTCCTCGTACTTAGCAGGTGATCAGAAATATTCAGTGATGATAGTGTGGATTGTGAGCTTGAACTGTTAGCTTTAGGAGATTTCTCAGAAATCATTGCTTCCCTGTAATTCTTGGCTACCGTTTTGAATAAGCATGCCTAGGTTTTTTTTACTATTAGGACTGGCCTGAAAACAAGTGGAAGTAATTAGAAAGCCCATCACTAATGGAGATGACAACAATGATGATGAGAATAATCATATAGGTGATACAGGTTCACGTTAGAAACTTAGCTTACCAAAAGAAGGAAGCTTAAAACCACTCCCTCTAACCCTGTTTTCTCCAGTTCTTTTCCTCAGATAAGAATTTGTATTTTTAAAGATCTGTTTTTGCAACCTTTTCATTGAAATGGTGTTTCTGACTCTTTGGCTGCCATTTGACCTTATTTTCTTGGTCTGGGGTTGCAAAGAACTCAGAGGTAGCAAAGGGATTATCAGCCCTTGTGGGGGACATGAAAGGATGGAGTGTGCTTTGTGTGGCTGAGAACGTGAATAAGTCCAGAGGTGACCGTCTCCAAGGCGTGGTTAGTTGAGGCGGAAATGGAATAGCAGTGGAAATGGGGCTGCCCTGTGTTAACTCACATCATTTTCTTCTACCCTCTGTCTCAGGAGATAGAGACCTCAGAGCCCTGCAGCTGCATCCACTTCACCAATTACAGTATCCTTATTGGAACCAATAAATTCTACGAAATTGACATGAAGCAGTACACGCTTGAGGGTAGGGCCCAAGTCCTCCCCCCAGCCCGCACTCTGCTCCAGCCTTGCCACCAACACTAGCTCATTCCTGAAGCCCCGCTTCTCGCCTGACTTTACAGAATTCCTGGATAAGAATGACCATTCCTTGGCGCCTGCTGTGTTTGCCTCCTCTTCCAACAGTTTCCCTGTCTCAATCGTGCAGGTGAACGGCGCAGGGCAGCGGGAGGAGTACCTGCTCTGCTTCCACGGTGAGTCAGGGCTTCCCGCCCGCCACTGGTCTGATGGCTCGCAGACGCCAGGAGCCCCAGACCCTACCAGCACCCTTGCCTGGTCCAGCTCTCTCATATTCTCTCCTGAGAGCAGCCACTTCTTTCCTTCTCTGCCCCTTCTTTCTCTCCCTTTCCTTTCTCTTTTTTCCCTTCCTTCTTTCTTGCATTTTCTTGTGATGTTTCTCTTCATTCTTTTTCATTTCCCCCCTTCTTCCTATCTCTGGGTCTTTCTGTCTGTTCCTCCTTGTGTCTGGGTCTCTCTTTCTCCTTTTCCTCCTCCTTTTGCCTCTTATTTTCTGTCTCTTCCACTTTCCTTTAACACATCTCTGAGAGATGTGACTCAGCAAAGGTCTTCAGGTTTTAATGATCCAGTTAAATCTGGCTGGTGGTCCCCTGGGTTCAATCCCTTATTCTTCTATCAAAGTATGTGTCGTTGATACTGATGCCTCTGTCTGTGCTGATGCCCCGGGCTCCAACTCCTTGCAGAATTTGGGGTGTTCGTGGATTCTTATGGAAGACGTAGCCGCACAGATGATCTCAAGTGGAGTCGCTTACCTTTGGCCTTTGGTAAGTGATGCAAGGTATGGAGGGCTCTGTTCTGCCAGCAGCTGGTGTCCTAGGAAAAAATTGCAGGTGGTCTCCTTTTTGGGTTAAGCACTATGCTTATGGATTACATTAGACACCAAGCACCACAGGTGAGAGTCACCTGAAGAAGTGTTCAGGGCAAAGATTCTGATGAAGAACCGCGTAAGCCAAGGCCACTGGCCTTGTGAAATATCTGTTAGGCTCTCATGACAGAAAGGAGAGCATTGCCTGTGAATTTAAATCATTTCAAAGGCTGCAGAGTATCCCATGGCATAGCTGAACACCTGTCAGTTTAATCAGTTCTGATTAGGCAGAGCAGGTAGATCATGCTCATTCTTTCTGTAAGTATAAACATTGCTATGATGAACATCTTGCACTGATCTTTGCACACTTGTCAAATAGTACCTGCTGCTCATAAGCCCTCAAAGTGGAGCTGCTGGGTCAAAGCATAAGCACACACCTACGTGCAAATATGTACATACATGTCTGTGTGAATGTTCTGAAATGCCGTTACGGTTGAAATACCTGTCGAGGCTATTTGGTTTATCTATTGCTGCATAACAAGTTCCAAAACTTGTTACGGACAAGACAACAACAACTTGTCATTGCCTAAGATGCTGAGGCTGGACTGGATAGTTCTGCTTCATGTGGTTCCAGTGGGGGCACTGGGATAAGTAGGAAGTCCAAAATGGCCTCACAAAATGGCAGGCAATTGGTATAATTGTTGGGAACTCAGCTTGGGCTGGTGGCTGGAGGTCTCAGTTCCTCTCCACGTGGGCTTTTTCCAAGAGTGCAGAAGTGAGAGCTGGCAGGCCTTCTTGCTACCACCACATCCTACTGGTTAAAGCAGCCACAGGGTCAGCCTAGATTCAAGGGAAGGAGGCTCTATCCACCAGGGCCTGAGTACCAGGAGGCACGACTAACAGTCTAATACCAAAGTCCTAGTTTACTGAAAGGAATGGTAGTGATAATCTCCTTTACTTTTAAGACAGAAAAAGATCTCATCATATCCTAGAGTTTCAGTGACACTATGATATAGATATATAGTATTAAGGCCAGAAATATTTAATTATCTATGAACCCAATCTTTAATGTTTTTTGAAAACATATACAATGAAACACTTTAAAAAGGTATACAATGAAAAGCCTCACCCAAATAACCTGTCTCCCTAATTCTCCATTCCCTCTCCCCCAAAGGGGGAAAAAATACTTCTTTGCGTTTCTTATCCTTCCAGTGCTTTGTGCAAATACAGACGCATAAGAAAATATATTCTTATCTACCCCCCAACACACTTTAAAAATGCTTTTTGTTTAAATCAGTATGGTGACACACTTTACACATTCTGAATCTTGCTTTTCACACTAAGTAAAATTGTACACTTCAGGTTTTTTTTATGTATCAGTACATAGAGAGCTTCCTGCAGGTTTTACAGCTATGCAGAATTCCATAGATGTACCACAATTTAACTGACCCCCTATAATGTCCCCTTGAGTTGGTTCCCATCGTCTGCTCTGAAAACATGGCAATGCGTATACTTGAACATGCCTCATTATGTTGGCACATGGATGTATGTGTAGGATAAATCCCTTTACGTGGGACTGCTAGGTCCAAGGTGCCTGGTTTTGAGTTTCTCTTTTAACCCTTCCTTGCCCATGCTCTTCTGTGGTGGCCATGCAGCCTACAGAGAACCCTATCTGTTTGTGACCCACTTCAACTCACTAGAAGTAATTGAGATCCAGGCACGCTCTTCTCTGGGGTAAGCATTGCCCTTTCAGACTTTGAAAACCTCGGCGGTTGGGGTTGGGGCTTGGGGCCAAGTGTGTGTTTCTTTCCATTCCATCTAGCAACGGAGATAACCTGAATGTAAACTCTTATCTGGAACTCCACAGGACCCCTGCCCGAGCGTATTTGGAAATCCCGAACCCACGCTACTTGGGCCCTGCAATTTCCTCAGGAGCGATTTACCTGGCGTCCTCATACCAGGATAAATTAAGGGTTATTTGCTGCAAAGGAAACCTTGTGAAGGAGTCCGGCACTGACCACCACCGGGGCCCCTCCACCTCCCGCAGGTACAACACTTCTCCATTACAGGAGGCAGAGTGTTTTTCTGTAAGATAGCAGGAAATTTTGCTAAACTGGTCAAAGGTTTCCCAGTCTTCAAGCTCAAGCCACTCATTTCTTTGGGATCTATAGCACTAAAGTGCCCTTTACAAGCATCAGAATTTTTAAATGCCCCCTTGGAAAAAGGTGGAAGGAAATGTCTGGTCTTTCTCTGTTGAGTTTTTTAGTGGCACTAGAATCGATCATGAATTGTGCATTCACTGCTTAGCAGATACTCTGCCATGCTACTTGGGCTTGCTGCAGGAGGTATGGTGCTGAAGAACCAGATGCAGTCCCTCCCCGATAGAGCCCAGTGGGAGAGAGGCCATGATGAGCAATCAGGCAATTATAGCCTAGCTTAGAAGGATGGGCCTCTGACTGGGGTAGTTTAACGCACCACGGGAGCCCAGAACAGGGTTCCTAGCTTGGACTTGGGGGCCAGGGAAGATTTCCCAGAAGAAATAACACCATCCGTATGGGCCATGCTTTCCTCTTTCTTTGCATGTCTTCTAATTTTTTGTTGGGAGGCTGAACATTTCAAATACTATAATGTGGCAACTCTGGAAATCAGTTCCCCAACTCTCCCCCGTTTTGGTTGTTGCTGTTTTTGGTGTTATTTTTTTAATGTTTATTTATTTATTTTGAGGCGGGCAGGCAGAAAGAGGGAGAGAGAATCCCAAGCAGGCTCTGCACAGACAGTGCAAAGCCTAATGCCGGACTTGAATTCATGAACCAAGAATTCATGACCTGAGACAAAATCAGGAGTTGGCTGCTCATCCGACTGAGCCACCCAAGGGCCCCTATTGTTGCTGTTTATTGAGTGACTCTCCTGGACTAAATCTGTAAAGTCTGTATTCTTTGTTATGTGGGGCTGGCCATTCAAGTTTCTGCTTGGTTAGGTTGTCAGCTAATGACAGGGCAGAGATTTTGTTCAATGCATTGAATCAGTAAGTCTCTCACCTTTTGCTTAGGGTTTGTGTGTGTGTGTGTGTACACGTGTGTGTTGGGCACACCTTCAATGCTCAAAGTCAGCCAAAATTGAGAACTGAAGCCTTCTCAGGTTTTTCCTGTGTGCGTGGCCTTCTAAATCCCTATGAATATAAGGGACCATTTCAAAATGCCTTACAGACATCTTATTCCCAGATTTCCTTTTGAGTGTTTTGGCCAGCCTCTTCCCCAACTGGTAGCACTCCCTCAGGTATTTGGCAGATTAAACACTTGCTGTTGATTGTTCTTGATAAACATCTGGGAATAGGGCTTTTCTCATGAGCAAGCCCTGACTTGGGTCAAGGAAAAAGCCCCGAGAATGGTCTTTTCTGGGGAGTAGCCATGCAGGTCAGACTGTTTTCTGGGGATGGGGCTTTTTGGGGAGTTTCGATCCTGATCTCTCTCCAGAGGCTACTCTTACAGGGCTCTTAGTTTCAAAACTGCAGCTCTGGGGAGAAAGGGGGGAGAACTAGGTCACATTAACATGTCACAAAACTTGTTCTTACTGGGATTATCAGTTATTTTTCTTGCATAAATGCCCTTGCTGTTAGAGTTCTTACAAGTCTGGTTAATTTCCAGAGTTCTGAAAAGTTGATTTTGACGGCTGTTGCCAGTGTTCTTGTTGCTTTTATGGAGGAACGGGTGTTCGGCGATCCTTGCTGTACCATTCTGGAAGTGCTTTTCCTCTTTTTGATACAGGTGGTAGCGCAGCACACATTCTTGTACCTAATGTTCCTTGGAGACTGCTCCACGTTGGCATCAGAAGTATTCTTCATTGTTGTTTTTATGCCTACATAGCATGCCTTCATGTGACCTTGATTTATTTAACTGCTTTTTTATCAATGGATTTTAGGGTTATTTACAGACTGTTGCTACAGTAAATTAAATGATTTTGTGCTTCTGTCATTTTGCATGCTTAGGAATCTATCTGTAGGATAAATTCCTAGAAACAAAATTGACGGGTGACATCAGACATCCGTTTGTAATTTTGATCTTGCTGAAAATTCCTCCCTGAAGGCCAGATCCATCTGCAATCCCATCAGCAGTGCATGGAAGCGGGACTGACCTGGTCTTGACACAGAGGGCTGTGAGCCAGATCCAGGTCGATGTGGAGCTTTGATGTATATAACTTTAAGATCTTGGTCTGCAAATAAATTCTGAGATTATTTAACCCAAGGGGAATATTTAACTGACCTAGGATTTAAATTTTTCTGGAATGGTATGTCTACTCTGTAAAGAATTACATGGATCCCCTACCATGTGCTAGACACAATGTCTGGAGCTGGGGATCCACAGATGAAGACATGTTTTTATTCTCAAGGGACTTAGTTCCTCCACCACATTGTCTCTAATATTAAAAAATGCTTAGATCTTGAAACAAATCATAAATTTAATATTCTGAGACTATGTCCTAATGAATAGTTTTTCTTCTATTGAAATATAAGAGTTAGTCTGAATTTTTGGTCAGTGTGGTTTTAGTCCCAGGCACTTGCTAGAAAATCAGAAGTGCCAAATAACCAGCGGTTCCTAACTCTTTTGGCTTGACCCTGCCTCAGAAGGAACTGTTCAAAGGGCTACAGTTCTGTCCTGAAACGTCCAGATTTTCTTTAAGTAGTTTCCAAGTCATGCCAAGAACAAATCAAAGTACCATAATTAGATTTTTTTTTTTTTTCTCCACTGCCTCACTAATTAGATGGCAGGCACCTTCCTTCTGAGACTATATGGTGTCTCTGTAAGAAGTTGCTTATTCCTGTGGTTGGAAATGGTTCCGGTTCCTTTGAACAAGAGGCAGAAATAATGCTGTTGCTTTCCTGCTGTTGCCAGGCATGTGTGGAAAATCAACAGTTAGTCTTTGGTTGTCTCTTGGCTTATAAAATGATCTTTTTATGCAGACTTCTTTGGCAGGTCAGAATGTAGAAGCCCAGCTTGGCTGAATATGATTCACTGCAGGCCTCATTGCCCTGGTCTGTTTAGCAAAGCAAGAAATGAAACTCTTTGCAAACAAAACAAAAACAAAAAAACATAAAATTGGCATGGTGGTAGATCATTGGTCATTAATGGATACAGAGATAGAAGATTGCCCACTTGGCCTAGAATGATGGGTATTTTCTTTCATTCCATTAATCTGACATCCCAAATGGCCTTCCTTGAGCCATCCTTCTTCCCCAGGGCATTGAGTATCTTCTCACTTGCTTTATGATGGGCCCCTGTGGACACATTTTATAATTTCATCTCCATTACAAATAGGCTTAATGTAATTCTCCTAGTTGGAATTTATTTTTTTTTGTCTTCCATATCTTAAAGCCACACGACTAGAGATGAATATAAACCTTCACTTCAAGATGCTGAAATCTGAGTTATCTCAGATTTTTCTGCTGTACCCACCTAGCACAGGAGGGTTCTGGCTTTCTGGGCATGTTATCTGGAATCTTGACAGAATTGCACAGGGAAGCCAGACAATGACTTGAAAAACTTCACAATGAACTGATCACTTATCTAATTATCTCCACTTACCTCTCTGTTTCACTGTAGAGCAGGAATCAGCAAACTTCTGTTAAGGTCCAGATAGTAAATACTTTTGGCATTGTGGGCTATATGGTTGTCTCAACCATTCAACTATTGTTGTAGTATGAAAGCCGCACAACCAGTGCAAAACCAGATGGGCATGGCTGTGTTCCAATAAAACTTTATTTATAAAACCAGTTTATCTGTCCAGATTTGGCCTTCAAGCTTGCTCTAGAGTCTCTCCTCCCCCAGTAGGTGTCTTTGCTTCTCATTTGTTTTCAATTATGAGCAGTGACAAAGAGATTCTGGTAGTTGGACCAATAATTGAAGAAAAAATCAACTAACTTGGCCCCTTCCAAAGAGAAGGATTTAAATATCAAGGATTAAGATGGGCCTCTGGGAAAACCAGTGACTCTCTCAAACATTTCTGAAGAAATGACTGATTTTACTGCAAAAGTCCAACATTGATGGAAAGTATGTCATCGAGCATATTAGCATACAATTTCGCTGCAAAAATTAGAGCAAGATAAATCAGTATGTGATTCATACTTGGCTCATTCTTAGAATCAGCCTGTAATTCCAATTGTAATTTAGATTTTAAAAATAACGAGGATAAATTTACTTGCCCGATTTCTACTTTTATTTTCTGAGATAAAGTTCCAATCAATCAAAATATGTTCTCCAAGTAATATTCTCCATAAAATGTGCCCATGTTAAGTCGGTTCCCTTTTCCTGGCTCTAATTATACTGAGATGAGGAGGACTGAGTACTTTTTCTGCTCGTTGGGGTGGGAAGGAATTAACTCTCAGTTCTGTTTCTGGATCTCCCTTCTTCAGAGAGGTGGTTACGGCCGTACCTGCTGAAATCTTCATTCGAAATATCCAGGCCGGGCTTGGGGGAGGGTTGGATTGGCCATACAAAAAGGCCCCAGTGTTTTCTATTGTTTGGTTATTAACTGTCAATCTTCAGGGCCAGGGCCGTGTTTTGAGCAACTGTACTGTTTTTGTCTGTCCTGCTCAGTTTTCTAATTCTGTCAGGCCTGATCCCTCTCACATCAGTATTGGGTGCCACAAAGATGCTTGGAAAGCCACCTGGAAGGAGAGGTGACCAAACACCAGGCCGACGAGTGAGACAGAATTGGCAGATGAGTACAGGCTTTCTCAAAATTGCTCCCTTGCATCAAGGGCCTTTGAGCAGCCTCCTCCCCTAAATGAAGACTTCCTTCTGTGCCTTATAGACTCTGCAAAATACTTAGGTCAGTAGGATACTGGGTGGGGATTAGGATGTCAAACTGACCTGTGTCGGAATCCCAGTTCTGCATCTCCCTAGCTTAGGCCAGGCACTCAGCCTCCCTGTCTCCACATCACCTCTGCTGTGAGGGTCATGCCTGCTCTTAGCTTGTGGAGCTGTCATGACAATGTAATGGGTCGAGGCACATAAAGAGCTTAGCACAGGGTCTGGCAGTAAAAACCTGCACTGAGACCAGGAAGCTTGATTTTCTTTTGTTGTCCTCTTTCTCTTCCTGTCCTATCAAAAGAAAACAAAAAGCCTGAAGAACTCCTGGTGGGATTGGGACCTGGGGGTTGCTCAGAGGAAGAAAATGCCCCTTTGAGGTTGTGACTTCTCATTTCGCACCTCCCTTTCCTGTTGCCCGCAGCCCCAACAAGCGAGGCCCGCCAACATACAACGAGCACATCACCAAGCGTGTGGCCTCTAGCCCGGCACCACCGGAAGGCCCCAGCCACCCACGAGAGCCAAGCACACCCCACCGCTACCGAGAGGGGCGGACAGAGCTGCGCAGGGACAAGTCTCCTGGCCGCCCCCTGGAGCGAGAGAAGTCCCCAGGCCGGATGCTCAGCACGCGGAGGGAACGCTCACCTGGGAGGCTGTTTGAAGACAGCAGCCGGGGCCGGCTGCCTGCGGGAGCCGTGAGGACCCCACTGTCCCAGGTCAACAAGGTGAGGCACCATCCGGAGAGGCCAGAGGAGTGACCTGAGGAGCTGAGGGCCCTTTGGGGCCACTGTTGTAAAAAGGAGACTCTGTCATTATTAATTCAGATTTTTTAGGACATGGTAACAAGTTTAGGAAAAAAATGTATTTAAGAAGAGGCCTTTCTAAGCAAATGGATAATGCATACATGTGTACCTCAAAATGGAATAGCTACCCTAAGGTATATCATTCACTTCCCCAGAGGCAACCAGTGTTCGCAGTTTCTAGAGATACTCTATGCACATAAGCAAATATCTGTGTGTATCCTCCCTTCTTAAACACAAATGATAGCCTACTATACAAAACGCTTATATCTTATTTTTTTCAGGCACATCTACAAATACGTACCTCAAGAATTTTTTGGAAGGCTACACAGAAACTGGTTAACAGTGGTTGCCCTCTAGAACTTTGAGCTTTTTGAAATCTTTAAATCATACACGTTATTATCTGTGTAATTTTAGGTTAGCAATTGAGATGGAGGGATGTGTTGAAGGAAAGGGGGCCCCGACGAGCAGGGGGAGGCCCAAGTACTTGATGCCTCCTCGGTAGGCTTGGTTCCAGGGACCCCTCTGGACAGCACAGCCACCTTTCTGTCCTTGGGAGCTGGTTTTCTAGATCACATTCTCCCAAGGCCACCTGCAGTTGGCTCTTGGGACCCCTGCTGATAAAGAGAGGAGGAAAGGCCAGTGTTTTTTCTTCTCCCCTTTGATTTACCGATAAAATGGGGGCTTGTGTGTGTGTGTGTGTGTGTGTAACAGAGATCCATCCACAGCTTTGGAGAATTTTCTGTGAACGTCATTCCCTGATGAACCCCGAGCTCAGAGCTGGAGCCGTACTGTGGAGCACTCCCTATTAACAGCTGCAGGGAGGCCGGGTGGTGCACACTTCCTCCTGGGATCAGGCAGGGGGAGCACAGGCATTTCTGGCCCCCTCAGCTAAAACCCCCTCCTTATTTTGCTCCTAGGTCTGGGACCAGTCTTCAGTATAAATCTCAGCCAGAAAAACCAACTCCTCATCTTAATCTGCAGGAAAACCCCAAACACTCTAAGGAACTTTGCTGAAGGGGACCCCAGCCCCCATCTGCTCAGCCACCCCACGGCACAGCTGGGTCCAGACCCACCTCAGTGTGGACGCCCTGCAGCCAGGTGGTGCCGGGCTGAGGCTCTCGGGAGCCATCAGCACCTTCCTGCAGTCACCCTCTGTGCACTTTCTCTTTCAGAGCATTCACAAACTTTTATACCTGGCTCTAGCCTGTACCAGTTCATCAAAGGAAACCAACCTGCGCTAACTACAACGTGGTTAGAATCCTATTTAATAGCTACTTTAAGATCCTAGGGTTGGTTGGTTTTCTTTTTTTTTTTTTTTTTTAAAGACAACAGAATTCTTAATAGATTTGAATAGCAATGTATTTCCTGTCGTAGTCATTTTTAGCTAGATCACACCATCAGGTCTTTGCTACGGAAACGTATTGTAGAAGAGTCCCCGCCAGTTGGCTAACCTCCTGCGCTCATGTAGGTTCATTCTTGTTCCAGTCCATCCTCACAGATGGCCCTGTTTTACCCAGGGTGACATCTTAGCCAAATGTTTACTGTTCTCATTGCCTTTTATGGCCTTGACGACTTCCCCTCCCACCAGCTGAGAATGTACGGAGGTCATCAGGCCTCAGCTCGGAGGCAGTGACTTGGGGCCAAGGAACCTCGAGGAGCTCTCCCTCCCCGCCCCTCAGCGTCATCTCCCCAGCCTGCTGTCCCTGCTTTCCATGTAGCTTTGGCCAGGAAAGCATGCAATAGACTTGCTCGGAGCCCAGCGTTGATGAGTCTCTGGGCCCGGGAGAGGACCGGGGGGGCCATCCACCTCCTGTCCGCGACAGCGCGTCGTTCCCCACCCTGGGATGGGAAGAGACCCGTCCGGGAGTTCTGCATGGCGGTTTCACTGCATGTGCTGCCCCCTGACCTGGCTGCCCCCGTGGGTTGCTCTGCCAATGTACTAGTACCATACCATCGCTCCCGCTGAATCGAGACCCTCTGACCACTTGCCAATTCACTGGCCACAAAAAGCTGCAGTCTGTAGCACTGAACAAACAAAAAACCAAACGCTCAAGCCTTACGACCAGAGAAGGATTTCAGCAAACCACCACCTCACACCTTCACGCTTCCCTGCCGCCTCCCTCGTGGATGACTCCGTGTTCACACAAAATCCAGCACAGTTCTACCCCACGAAACTGTGACTTCCCAAGTGAGCCTTTCCCTAGGGCTAGACTAAGACCAGGAAGTTGGAGAGCCGCGGCCCCTCTTCCACCTCTGCTGGGGTCAGGAGGTCCTCCTTAGGTGCAGTGCTGCTCACATGGTTTCTCTCTGCCCGCTACCAGAATGCGAAATTCCTGGCAACTGGTAAAGAACCAACCTAGAGGCTTTGCAGTTGGCAAGCTAACAGCGGCCTTACTTCTGCCTTTAATCTCCCACAAGGCATCTCTTGCTTCTGATTCTCCATGACTCTTAGGCATGCCTCGAACAACCAAGGCACATCCTAGGTAGGCTGAAAGGTAGACCTGTTTCCACCACTGCAGGGGAACATGACCACGTTTCAACCCACGTCAGATCACTTTCCAGATTGCAACCTGGCCCAAATCCCAGCTCCTTCCTGCTCGTCTCTTAACCTAAGTGCTTTCTTGTTCGAAACGCCTATGTCCCTCCCTCCACGTTACTGCACCCTTGGCAGGTGTCATGCTGTTGTGTTTTATGTGTCGCTTGGAGTCTCTGGGGTCACACTGCATCCCCTCCCTCCCCCAGGGCAGATCAGACTGAATGTTTGCTGAAGTTTTTGTCTCTTGGTCCACAAGTATTTGGAAAGGTCACTGAAAACTGGTCTTTCAGTCTTGGCATTTCATTTAGGATCTCCATGAGAAATGGGGCTTCTTGAGCCCTGAAAGTGTATATTGTGTGTCTCATTTGTGAAAAATGCTTCCTGCTATAGAACTAGCTCAAAAGACTGTACATATTTACAAGAAACTTTATATTCGTAAAAAAAAAAAAAAAAGGAAATTGAATTGGTTTCTACTTTTTTATTGTAAAAGGTGCATTTTTCAACACTTACTTTTGGTTTCAACGGTGGTAGTTGTGGACAGCCACCTTCACTGGAGGGTGGGGAGCTCCGTGGGACCACCAAGATGCCAGCAGGAAATACCGTACCACGAAATTGCAGTCAAAAGCTTATTAGCATACGTAAGATTCTAGGTCTCCAAAAGTACAGGCTTTTTCTTCATTACCTTTTTTATTCAGGATGAGGAAAAGAACACAAGGAACAATTCAAGATCCACCTTGAGAGGAATGAACTTTGTTGTTAAACAATAGTGAAATAAAGCAATGATCTAAAATGTGTGCTTTTGTGCAACGACCTCTTCTTTTCTTGAGAGACCATAAAAGTCCTCAGTATTGCCAGTGTCAGCATGGGCTTGTTACCGTGGCGTGGGACCTTGCCTCCCTCTCAGGAGGCTTTTTTCTGGGGTCGGGGGAGCAACACAGAGGCCGGCGCACATTGCTCTCCTGGAGTCAAGAGCCCGGTAGCAGTCTTTCCCAAGAGCAAGACCTTGTTGGAAGTTTGGTCACTATTTCCAGTGAACCATAAACTGGCTGTTAGGTCACTTTATAGGACTGCAGAACAGGAAAGGTCCTTATGCAAACAGGCCATTTTGAAAGGATTACTTGAGGATGGATTACCTAATTTTCCCATAATGCAGCTAAGCAGGAAAACAGGTCACTTTAAAACTTCTCTCCATTATAAGGTCGTGGGGGAGTTTTTAAAAATATTTTTGAGAGAGAAAGAACGAGAACAAGCGGGGCAGGGGCAGAGAGAGGGAGACACAGAATCCGAAGCAGGCTCTGAGCTGTCAGCACAGAGCCCGATGCAGGGCTCGAACCCACAAACAGTGAGATCGTGACCTGAGCCAAAGTTGGACGTTCAACCGACTGAGCCACCCAGGTGCCCCGGTCGTGGGGAATTTAATGATGTAGATTTATTTCCTTGGGGGGAGGAGTTTGGATAAAGGTAATTTAAAATGTAAATACTTCTATTTTTAACTGGATGGATTTTTACAGTCTGTGAGGTAAATTTATCCCATGATTGTTAGTATAAACTCTGCTTGATCCAAACATCAGTTTTGGCAAATGGCGAATTTTTTCATGGTTCCTGTTGCTTTCTACTCTTCGATTTTTATTTTCCAATGAAGGTATCTGACTACAGTCACAATCGGACTGGGAGGGCCGTATCTGACATGCTTCTTACAGGGACTGTACCTGCAAATCTGTTTTCTACTTTACTGTTGGAGATAAAAATCTGCCAAAGGTCATAACTATAAGAATGAAAATGACTCAGAAGATGAATAAAATGTCAGAACCTTTCTTTCCTTAGAATACTGGGGAAAGTCCATTAAACACCAACCATTCCAATTAATGTCCCGAGGATTCTTGGCAGCCAAGGAATACTTTCTAAGTAAATATGGTTTGGTTCCAAAAGGAATGTGCCAGAAAGGTTCTTTGGACCCTAAGGAATGACTTCAAAGAACTGACAAATCACTCAGCCACACCATAAAATGAGGCCCAACCTTCCACGGGGCCACCACTCCTGTTTCTTAAGCACAAAATCAGACATCACGTTTTCTGTGCTTAATTTTCATGAGACTAAAGACACTGATTGTACAGCGAATTTCATAACCATGAAACTAGGTTTTGGAGACTTAGGCCAAAAAGAGATAATTTGCTTAATGGGACTGAAATTTGTCTTCAGAAAACTTGGGCCTCTTGAATCAGATTTGCTTTAGAAGACATCCATGCAGATTTAAGTCTAAAGCATTAAGGCTACGCCTAGGAGCAGCTAAGCTTCCACTCGCAATACAACAGCTAAATAGGCCTGTCCCAGTGGTTCTAAACCACTGAACTTTGCTCCCCTCCCCTAAGAACATCTGACAAAAGTCTGGAGACCTTTTTGATGGTCATGATTGGCATCTAGTGGGTAGAGGCTAGGGATGCTGCTGAATGTCCTACAACAGGGCAACCCCTACCCCCGAAAAGAATTATATCAGGTCCAAGTGTCAATAGTGCCAAGGTTGAGAAACCTTGGCCTGTTCTAGTCAGATTTCTCTCTGGGCAGTTTAAATATTTCTTATGATATCTACACCATGGAGACTGGGGCTCCAGGCACACAATGTTTGTATGAGAAAAATGTTTCATCACTTGCCTAATCAAATATTGGCTTTATTTTCCAAAGCTGGGGAGGGTTGGGCTAGTGGAAATATAGTACAGTGTTGATCACTTGGCTTTCCTTTGAGTCTATCAATGATTAATGGAACTAAAGGGCTTGTTGGAGGTAGAAGAAAGAACTTTGAAAATGACTTCACTACTGTAAGCAACTCAGGTGGTATTTCCAAGAACCACAAAAAGGAAAGCTAAAGGTGACCTAGGGTACTCACAATTTTCCAGATGAGATGGGTGAATTCACACCAAGGTGGTAGAAAAGGCAGCAGTGAGGGCTGACATCATCATCCAGGCAAAGGCCCTTTAGTGGTGCTGAGGACGAAAAAGATGAGGACTGGGAGCTGACCCAGAGACAGGGTGGGCCCCATAGATTGGACTCTGGCTGCTCCAGCTTTTGGGATCCTCTCCAAGGGTCTGACAACAGTGATGGCTCTCAGGAAGGCCCTACAGATGTTACTACAACAGCTGGGATGATTTAGGTTTCAGAAGAAATGCGTGTGTGTTCCTAACTTCCTTATTTTCTCCTGAAGACAATTAGCATTGGTCTTCCAGGTCAGAAGGCTCTGGCTTGTTCCTCCACTAATTTGCTGATCGAGAGAGGTGCTAAGGGGGGGATTTCTCAGAAGCTGGATAAAGATTTGAGTGGTCCATAGACTTGGATCCTCATCAATTCATTCAAACTGTTTGTAAACACTGGTGGAGAATCGGGTATTGGGAGAACTGAACACGTTTGGAAATGAAACTGTTCATCTAAAAATAATGGGAGGTGAACCAAATGGCATTTTATTCTTCCCTAAAGTGGCTGTCTCTGACCTCGGCCATGGATGAGATTACTGACGTTCTGGGTTTTTAATCCTGGTCTTTGGAGTTTGGAAATTACCTAATTAAGCGAGTTGAGGGGGCTGGCATTTTTGCTTTTCCAGCCTCTTAACTTCCTGTTTGTGGCCACATCCCATCCATGTCGTAAAGGCTTTGTGGCTCCCAGTGTGGAAAGAGCCCCAGGATCATCTAGTGCTAGTCCAATCCCTCTCATTTTTCAGGAGAGGAAGTCAAGCTAAGAGAGGCCATGTGATCTGCCCAAGGTCATACAGCTAGTCAGCAACTGAACTGGATCAACATCCCTAATCTCATTAGGGAGGGGACAGTGGGAGAATGGCCAACTTTAATGTGAAGTCAGGGTTTGACCTGGTTTCGGAGTGCTACTGACTTCCCTTACATTATTTACACCCATAAGCAAAGCTGAAGGAAAGGGCTTTGCCTGGGTCCTTTAATCTCTGGTTTCTGTATTTTGACATACAATTCTAATGACCCATACCATTTTACGTTAGTAATTTAAAGGCCTTACCTTTGGCTCTATAAATTTCACTTGTACATAGATTTCCGGGAGGAAAAATACATCTTCATTCAAAAGCAATTTGGGTTAAGCTTTAACCATGTAACCAGTCCTTACCCGTAATGGGAATGCTAATAAAGCATTGCCTGCCTGGGTCATAGGACACTTCACTTCTACATTTGGCTTTGCCTCTGTGATCTGGGGTCTCCTCTGACCCTGTGATTTCACATCCATGAAATAATTTCCCTTACCTCTAGCTTCTTGGGTATTGAGGATTTCACTTGGCTCTGTGAGCAGTCTTTCGAACCATAGGAGACTTCCTTTGTGTTGCCTTTTAAAGAAAATGGAAGTCTTTGAGATACACAAACTGCTGTAGAGAATGCGGATACCTTGGTCCCATGGAGTGGCTATGCCTGCATCCTTCCACCACAGTGGTGGTCTCTCTTGGGGGTCTCCTGTGGCCTCTGGGCTGCAGAGAGCTCTCACAGGGTTTACTGGTTCCCAATTAGTTTTTACAGTGGATTTCTAAGTTCTTACTGTTTCCCCCTGCAGTCTAGGGTTGATGGCTTCCTCTGAGCTCTGACTCTGACTCAGGCTAGCAGCCAGATTCTCTAATCCCTCTCACAGAAAGGGCAGTGCCCTCCTGGGCCAACTCATGCAGGGCCCCCACCAGCACCCTCCCTCAGTCCCCACCAGGGCATAGGGCCTGTGCTCACAGCTCACCAAGTTTCTTTTCTGGTGCTTGAATACATCGCTTTTATACTTTTGAGCTTAGGTAAATTTTTTCCATTGTATTTTAAAAATACTTTATCCAGTTTTGGAAAAAGGATTTTTGCATGTTTCCACAGTCTACTTAAAATCCCTATAGTCCCCAAAATCTAGGGTTCCCACATCACTTGGATTTTCAGGGTGAGACAGCCAGTTACCCAGGTAGGAGTGCTTTCTAGGCCACTCTCCACCTCAAGTAAACCAAATGACCTAGAAGTTCCCTTTTCTCATACATTTATTTAAATACTTCCTGGCACTTGGGAAGGAAAGGCTTATTACAATGTCATCTGTAATCTTCCATCTTGTTTGGCAGAGCAAACAGAGCTCCTTTTAGCCGATGAGAACGCTGATTCCAGAATGTCCTGGCGTCTTCCAAGGGTGTCCAGATCCCAGGCTCCTGTGGTGGTGCTCACTGATAAGCAAGAGGTGGCAAGACCTTTGACCTGGAGATGCCATCAACCTGCCCAAACTGGGAACCTTCACTGTTGCCTCTCCTCAGTCTCCCCTCAAAACTGAGTGGCTCAAAGGAACTCAGTTTTACAGGCTTCTTAACAGCCTTCCAAATTCTGCGTGCAAAACCCGTAGGTCAAGGGAATGGTCCTCAGTCCTGGGGGCAGCCAGAGCCGCCCTGTCACTCACCCCAGAGTACCACGAGGATCGTACCATTTTCAATGAGCGCAAGACGTGACAAAGATTGAAAAGCACCTCACCGAGTAAACCTCGGATGCGTTCCAGTCTTTTCTCCAAATGACTGAGTAAAATCAAAGCTTCCTCCAAGCATGTGTCCCATTATCTTTACAAAGCTTTATTGAAACCTGTACGTCAAGGTGACAATAATTCAGTGTTTGGAAAGCAGTAACAACAAAAAAGGGTATCCCAGACTCAGGTTTACCAAATAAATACTGGCAACCAGGGAGCTTGTTCCTCCGTCTCCCAGCAAGAACACAGGGCAGAACCATGGCTTCTGCTGACTTGAGGACAGGAACCTGCACTAATGGGCACGTCTGCAGCATCTCCCCGGAAACCACGCCGAGTGTGAAGAGGTTTGCTTTGGTCCAAAGAATGTCTTCTCGACATGAATTTAGAAGGCTGCTGTCAAGTTCTAAGTTCCTCCCAGAATAAACGACAGCAACTGCTACAGCCTTCATTGCTAAGTAAAGACAGAGGTCCTGAGCAAGTTGGCATAGGGTAGGGTGCTCCTCCCAAGTTTTCATGGTAATACTGTCCCCTCATTGCGATTAGAGTAAAAAGCTGGACAACCTTCCAGCTAACAGTGGTCAGTCCATAGGATCATCCAGCTTAATGGAGAAATCCGGCAGCAGTTTTCAAAGTCTGTTCTAAGAACAGATTATTGCTGAATACAGTTCGCATGATCTATATTCTAGTTGGGGTGATTTAAAAATTGCCCTAAGGCCAGAGACTCAGCCACCTCTGGTTTAAAACAAAAATACTTAGTGCACAAAAGCAGAAGAAACAATTGTACAACTTCATCTGGAAATCAGACAGGTTCTAATTTCTACAGAAATTATATCTCCCTGGAGCAGAGAACAGGAGACCATCTATTGCTTTGATTTCGGAGGACAGGTACCTGCCGTTGCCTCCACAGCCAGGCCTCAACAGGGACAAACTGATGGTCTTAAAAATGCACATATGATTAGAAATTTTGCGTGGCCTCAGACCCTGCTTCTTAGATTTTCCCAGCAGAGTGGCTAGCGTTCATTTCTGGCTGAAGAAGAATCTCCACGACCAGTTCAGAACTGCACCTGTCCTCATGCACTGTGGTGTGGGGGCAGCAGACCCTCTGCTTTCCCTCACTGTCCTCGGCCTCGGTGAGCCCCAAGGCTCACAGCCGCAGGGTGTCAAGAGGACTGTTATAGATCGAGGTGCTTTGGGAGCTGCCGTGCCTGGAACAAACCTTCAAGCAGGACTACGGTGGGGATGAAATGTCTTATAGAGTGTGAAACGAGAAATTTACAGTCCGTTCCGTCTAGTGGAAAGCATGCACGCGTGGAGCCTGGTGGTGCACACTGTTCCCTGGAGCCCACCGCTGGCTCCCAGCTCTTCATATGGGCTTGTATAGCAAGGTGGTGACATACTTTTTCTTGTACCGGTGGGTCGCGCTGAGCACCATCACTCCATCCTGAGGAAGAGGGTGGAAATGATCAAAGGTGGTACCAAGTCAAGAGCTCAAACTTTTGTGTGTGTGTGTGTGTGTGTGTGTGTGTGTGTGAATCATCAAGAGGGCTTAATAAAAACACTCTTGTTCTGCCTTCAGAACCCGAGCCTGTGGATCTGCACCAGGTCCCAGGAGCTGCCCTTTAGATAAGTACTCCAAGTAATTCTGCTGCTAGGGGGCCTCACAGCACACTTTGAGAAACACAGCTCTACCAGCAACAGAAGTGTCATTACCTTGATAGAGAGTGCATAAAGGTGGTTCAACATGACGTGGTTGGGCTCGGGGAGCAAAGCTGGATCACACTGTTGGAGAAACAAAAGCAGACATGAGCATTTAGGATTTGGAAATCAAGAAGATTCTCCCTTTATTTCACAGCACCAGGTATCAATGGAAAGGAGGCAGGCTCTCATGCTCCTTTCTGCTTAAGTTGGGTAGTGAAAGACTGATCTGACAGGTGAGGTGAGGGGGTCGTGCCTTATGGTCTAACTAAGGGGAGCTCCCTGCATGCCTGTTGGATGCACTGGTGTGTGTCTCCAGTCAGGCTTTACCTTGGCCTCTAAAGTGTGGGCCACGGCTATCTTCTTATTGAAAGAGAAGAAGAGAGAGCCGTCCAATGAATACACTTTTAGAGAAAGCGGGAAGATAAATCTATACTAAACATTCCCGAGCAGTGGGCTGCAAGCTCATGTCTGTAGGATTCAGAAAGCATGAAGAATGAAATGGATAACTGTGGGGGGACGGAGGGGAGGCCACCCGGTGCCTGGGAAACCATGTCCCCAGGGCAAACCACGACCGCTGCGGGAGACGCCTGCACACGGATGCTTTCGGCTCTGCATCGTAGCACACGTGTACCCGCTTGTATGTGGAGTCCACGAGCAGCATGGCTGCTTTATCACCTCATAAACATGGGACTTTCAGGGGGTGGCTTGGACAAAGCACAAGAACATTCAGATTCCCAAGAATTAGGGCTGTGCTGCGCATGTTTAGTGAAACGGAATGGAAAATTAACAAGGTAATAATGGGGTGCTCTTCGGGATCCTGGAGGACACATACTTCTTTTTACGAATAATATCAATTTCCCAGAGAAAATGTGTGTCAGCCAGATCCCCCACGTTTTAATCCGAGAGCACTGACATTTCTGAAAACAATTTGGTGATTAAGAGTAGATACTGAAGCCTGGGGGCCAGAGGAGGAGATCCACTAAGTAGCTTACCGACAAGGAATGGTTATAGATTTCTCGTCATGTTTCACAAGGAATGGGGCTTAGGTTGAGGCAAGAGTGAAGCACTAGGAAAACAAGTTCAGAAAGGCTTTGTGCAACGGGAGAGCAGCACCCACACTCTGGACCATCTCGCCGGTAGCCCATTCCCACATCAGAGGGGGACCCTGGCAGTTAATACCAACGGGCAACACTGAAACCTTTTTCCCAACCGCTTCCGAGAGGCAGTTGGAAAGGGGAGCAGCACAACAGGACGGTGGAGGATGGTCTGGCCAGACGCCTGTGTACTCACAGAAATCCCCGTGTCCTTGTTCAGGATGACCTGGAGCAGATGTGGAGGAAGAATGGGTGGTGCCTTAAACCGTTCTTCTGGTTTTGAGACATAGGGTTCCTGATGGTAGGGTCCTGGTGGGGAGCTGGACAGCTCTGTCGGGAGACGGTGACAGGACATTTACTTTGAAAATTATGAGGTCTAGGAGCAGTCTCACTGAATTTATGGCACCGTTCAGTTTTCCTCGTCCCCTCAACACAGATTCATATTCCCTTGAAGAATATATATAGGCCCCAAAGGTGAAGAGTAGAGGCAATGAGAAAACTCTTCTGGAATTTGGGTGACTGGCATAAAATTCAGCATGAACTCAGATGCCCTGGCAGCAGATAGCGGTGGTGGCAAAGCTGGTGATTCTGGGTCAGACTAACAAGGAAGCTGCTCTCAGTAACCTAACCTGACATGCCCTGCAGAACAATGCTGCTCGCCTTGGGCTGGGCTGGCAAATACTGCAAAGACGCTCAGGGCTTCAAGCGAGGCTTAAGCAGCTAAGCCCAAGGTCTGAGCACCACCAGCCAGAATAAAATGGAAGATGTAGCAGCCTGTTTATAGACACAGTGGTGAAAACAAGTTATATGAGGCATTGGCACATTTCAAAACTAAAACCAAAAATAAAAAATTGATAAATCTAATCTCTACAGGCTCTTTGACTCCACCACTCTCAGGTTCCTTTCAAACCCTTGCTTGTCTTGATTATACAGATATTAAGAAGCTTCTGGAGGGGCGCCTGGATGGCTCAGTCGGTTAAGCGTCCGACTTCGGTTCAGGTCATGATCTCACGGTCCGTGAGTTCGAGCCCCGCATCGGGCTCTGTGCTGACAGCTCAGAGCCTGGAGCCGGCTTCAGATTCTGTGTCTCCCTCTCTCTCTGACCCTCCCCCATTCATGCTGTCTCAAAAATAAATAAACATTAAAAAAAAAAATTTTTTTTTTTTTTTTTTTAAAGAAGCTTCTGGAAGTGCAGCATTTCATAAGGTCAGAGGTAGCTCACTTAGTGATGTGTGACCAGCTGGAAAGGACTGAGCTGTTGTCAAAGGACATGTAGGATGGATCCTGGCCGACCAATCCTTGGGCGGAAGATTAAACCTGATATGCCCCCGCTCTGCCAATTCCCTCAACGTCACTTTCTAGGGTACAGGCTCACTTCGTATGCCCCAACCATATGACAGCAGGAAATGGAGAAAAACAAGCGTAGAAAACTGAGCCAATAGGAGTAAATACATATTTTAAGAAAATGAGTATCTAAATATGAGGTCTATGGAGAGCCTGATGTTGGTTTACCAACAGTTAGGGGCCAGTTTTCTTTCCCCAGGTGGTGTATGCTGCAGAAACTTGACTAAAAGCTTTGGTATGTGGCCTAAAGTTACATTTATCAGTAAGTGGGGGATACTTGGGCATTTTCTCCATCCTCCTATTCCCACCTATCTGACAAAGAAATAAATGGCTTCTCTAAAAGATTTGTTAGCTATCCAGAGAGAAGAACACTATTTTGGGATTTCCAACTCCTGCTCAACAAGCTGGCTTTTCAGCCACAGCAAGCCCGCCATGGTCAATTTACCACTGTGGTTTCTGAGCTGATAAGAGTAAGAGATCATGGGGGCAGAAGCTCCAGGCCCAGCCAGCTGACAATGAAGAATCATCCTGCAAACTGCACGGAACCCGTCTTCTTAGACTGTCAGGTCCCATCCTGGACAATCTTTTCACTGCCTCCCACAGGGGTCCAAGGAATTGTTTACACTCCTGCAAAAGGGGCAGTGAAGTTGGCACTGATGCCTTAGATTACAAAACATCACTGCCCCTGAATTGTATGCATTACGTTTCTTCCTGTGGGTTTGGATGAAAAGCAATTAATTGAAAGCTTGAGGCCTGGCTGACTCTTGCAAAGTTCTCTAAGGATGATACGAGCAGGTTGTGCAGCTAGCCGGTTTCCTGTGGTTAGCCTCTTTCTCCCCACAAAGGGATTCTGGCAAGGTGCTAATATGCCATATAAGTGACGGCCCGGATCAGTGAAGTGTCCATTTATCACCTGTCAAGCTGAGACTCTCCTGACGGAGTCGTCAGTAGGCAGGGAGCTGGCAGGTTCCCCCCCGAGCTGGCTCATCACTGACCCAGTGCAACTTCCCAGGGCCTCTTGGCCCTGCCCCTGGCACGAGATCAAGCTCTGGTTCTGCTTCCACCATCTGCTCTCTGTGGCTAAGCAGGCCTACTGAATACTGGAGATGACCAAAAAAATGCCTTACAGCTCCCTTGGGGCTAGATTTCAACAACCTGACCTGACAGCGTTAGGAATCACTTTTGTGGCTCTTTAGGGAGCTACAAACATCCACATGACAGGGCAGCTCAAGCTCAAGAGTGAGAGGCAAGAGAAACAGGACTATTTCTAGACTGCACAGCCCCACCTGCACACACGTGGTATAAAGTAACTGTGTTCATACCAGACACATCGGAGCACTTTTGGGAATCCACCATTAAAGCATCAAATACTTCAAAGTCAGTTTTCTTCACTTGAATGATGTTGTTAACTGTGCCAAGCTGGCTGGTTACTATTGGCTGGGAAGAGACAGACAGGCAGAAATCATAACGTGGAAGGTCTCTGGAGTTATTCTTTAGAGGATTTAGAATTCCTGGCTGGAAGGTCTCATCTCCTGGCTGGCCAACCTGCTCATCTCCATCAAGTTTGCCCATAAGTCTGACAATTAACACTGCCATCTAGCTAAGCCACACACAGCAACTTTTACCAGCAGGACAAGGAGACCTGGCAACAATTGGTAGAGGAAAGTGAGCTGTTAGGATTGTGAAGGCAGTCAGAGGACCAAGGGCAGGAGGAAGAGTACCTCAGAAGGGTCATGTGTCCACTGACCATCCACAAAGAACTTGTACTGATGCTCTCCTTCAGGCAGGTCCAGGATGGCTACAAAGTTATTGTGGCTGCAACGAAAAAGGAAGCAGAGGATTTCAGCTGGGTGAGCTGCCCACTTAAGCTTACTTACAAAACTGGCCATGGGACGAAACCAAACCTTTATGTGAAGAGTTTAGCTGCAAAAGAATAAACATTTTTAACCACTGTAGGCAATTCAGCATAATGACCTCAATCTAGAAAAGCCGTAAGAAAGCAGCATTGCAAGGTTTCCTTAAGGACTCACTTTGGTCAAATGCCAGGAATCCACATTCCTACCATCAAAAGGTCAACAAACAGGCACTCGTCCTTTTCAACTTGCCCGCAAAATACCACTTGGCATCTGGGAGGCCAAAGAGGACAGCAACTCAAGATAAACTGCACTCTGCCGAGTTTTACCGTCAGTCTGCCTTGGGCAGGAGATGGGATCAGTCTCACAAGAATCACAAACAGGTCTCTAAAGAAGCTTGCTTACGTCTAAAACAAGGTTCCAGGAAAGCTTTTTGCTTGAAATGACTCTAACTGTGCTGAGTGTCCCCCTCCTATACCCACATTACCAGTGGAAAAGCAGGCGGCCTGTGACCGTGATCAGGCCACACCCAGCAGGGCACAATTTCTCCTTTTGTTTCACCAAGAGTACTCACTAGTGAAGATGGTTTTTCACTATTTGAGACAGAAGTCCGTGCTAGGATTCCTGATCAAGGGTTTTACCATGGTCTTGCCTTGATGCCTAATGATGCCTAAATAACAGGTACCTTCCAAACAAAGGCAATACAAAGAGTGTCAAAGTGTAGAAGGAACTTCAGAGATTTTCTGTCTAATGTTCCCTTCTTATAGTCAGGAACACTGAGGCTCAGGTGCTACCAACAGGTTAGCTTAGTCAACATGGACCCAAATCCTGGGCTTGAAGATTCCCAGCCCAGTGCTCTTTCTCCACTGCACTAGAAATAGATTTCTCATTCTGAGGAAGAAGTCTTGCCTAAGCAAACCTATCTGAAGTCGAACCTATGTCTGTGAGATACTCATAACTGAGAAGTGTTTTCTCCTAAGTGTGCTCTAAACCTAGAGTCTAACTGGGTATGAGATTTGAACCTTGTGAATCATTAAGCAAGTTTATTTTCCATTCAGCATCCATTTTATAAAAACATCCTTTTCTATTCCTCTGTAGAAAACAGTTAGAAACCAGAGTATCTATCCCTGGATTAAGACAAACATGTGAATATTGCCCAGGCAATTACCTTCTTGTGAGGGGAAGTTTACTCCAGTTGTTGAAGGACCCGGATAAGTAAACTTCCTTTCCGCCTCCCGTCCATCGAAATACTGTTGGCCGAGCCTGGGCAGGGGCTTTATCATTCACTTCCAGATCATGCTGCCAAGCCAGGAATTCTTCCTTCTCTGGAGCCTAGAAAGGGAACAGTTTACTCAGGGACAGGAAGCCATCAGTGGGCTCCCTGCAACACACAGTTACCCTGTCTAGTCTTCTAAAAAAGAGGCAGTGATGACTACTTAGGTTCATTTTCAAACTCATTAACTAACAGCTCTGCCTTGGTTTCCCCACTGCAAGGTGAAAATAACAAAAACAACTATTTCTTAAGGTTGTTGTGAAAGACTGAGACAGTCCGTGTAAAATGCTCTGCATTAATGTCTGACATGTAGTAAGTACTTAATAATTATAAGCTGTTAATATTGTTTTTAAAGAGATCTACATCAAAATTTTAGAAGAAACTATAGAACTCACTTGGAAGCGGGTACAATGAATTCAAGACTAGCTTGACAAATGTCATTTTCTTCCCTGAATTAACAAGATTCGAAGTATGTGAAAATTTATTAGACACAATTCCAGACCTGTCAACTTGAAGCTCACGAATCCAGATTCTAAGGGAAAAAATATTCACAAAGTGCTATCCAGGCACCGGGGAGAAAAAGGTAAGACAAAGACTGACCCTCCTTATGGCAAACAATAACTTCTGGCACGGGAAGTAATGTATAACTGAGGTATTCCAAAATAAGGGAGAAATAAACACAGCCAACTCTGGTTGAAATATATGTGGTTTTAGATCCTTTTACACATTTCCTAGTCAGAAGCCAAAGACAGTAAAAGAGCAGGAGTTCCAGGCTGGGAGAGACCTTTAAAGGTGTCATTGAGCAGGGGCACCTGGGTGGCTCAGTTGGTTGGGCGTCCAACTTTGGCTCAGGCTCTACGATCTCATGGTTTGTGGGTGCAAGCCCTGTGTTGGGCTCTGTGCTGACAGCTCGGAGCCTGTTTAGGATTCTCGCTCTCTCCTCTCTCAGTCCCTCCTCGACTTGCGCTTTCTCTCAAAATAAATAATTAAAAAAAAAAAAAAAAAAAAGCGCCGTAATTTCTTTAAAAAAAAAAAAAAGGTGCCATTGTGCAAGTTTCTAATATCTTCATTTCGAATACTGACTGGAGCTTATCTTAAATGAGCCTGCATTCTTTAAGATTTAACAAGATCTAAAGATTAAAGAATAGCAGACTGGAAAATCACTTGCCAATGAGGAAGTGATAACCACGGCCAAAATGGTGAACTAGTGTACTAAAATCATCCATGACTTTTTTAGGGGTCTAGGGCATTCAATTCAGTGTCTCTGCTACATCATCTCAGTAACGTCTCAGGAAATGATAATGGACACTATTTAAAATCATTCTCCACAGATCCTCTGTATTCTAAATATTTCTTATAGGAGCTTTGCAGCAGCAGCAGCAGAACAACAAGTTACTCCTTGAAGAAAGGAGTTTGGTTCTTGTGGTGTCTTAAACAGCCGTCCTTGGGCCGCGATGATTTCTGGGGGAAGGGATGTCAAGTCTTTGGAGAACCAGGATTTCAAAGTTCACTTTGCACACAGCTCCTCGGGAATGCACAATTTCAGAAAGCAAGTGCAAATCACAGGACTTAACGCCCAGGAAGAGCAGGCTCTTTCGAGTTGGACTCAAAGTCAAGATCCAAGTGAGGATTTAAAATAATGTGATCACCTAGCCCAACATCTGAGAAAAAAATATGAGTAAAGGTGGAATGAGTCGCCAGGCAACTAGCCCAAACTGGATACTAACAGAGAGCATGCTGGGCCTGGGGAGACCCCATTTTTCCTAAGCCTGCTCTGTTGCCCTGTCCTTAAGGGATCCGTTCTTCCTTTTTTAGGCTATACCACATACTTTTCAGCTGCCAGAACCACTAAGTGTCCTTGGACTGGGCCCTGCAGCTGGAAACACCACACCCCATCAGGCGGTTTGCAGGAATACGGCTGAACCAGGAATCAAAGCTCATCTTTAAAGTTTTGATGAATGAAAGCAGACTACAGTTAGGATGTCCAAATGTGGTCTGCAAAAATGTCTGCTTTGGGGCGCCTGGGTGGCTCAGTCAGTTGAGCGTCCGACTTCGGCTCAGGTCATGATCTCACGGTTCGTGGGTTCGAGCCCCACATCAGGCTCTGTGCTGACAGCTCAAAGCCTGGAGCCTGCTTCAGATTCTGTCTCCCTCTCTCTGCTACTCCCCCACTCACGCTCTCTCTCAAAAATAAACATTAAAAAATGTTTTTAAAAATGTCTGCTTTGGTCTGTTTAAAATATCATGTCATATTTTTACACGACAGGAGAGAGAAGGTTGAGTAGCAGCTGGCTGCCCCCTTTTCAGACTGACACTTCACTCACCTACTGACCTCCAGAAGTCCAATTCCTTTTCTGAGTCTGCTCTAAAGAAGCCGGGGGAACCACAAGTTCAGGGAGAACTAAACGCCTCTGGCAACTGCAGTCAGCTGGGTAACTCTGTTTTCAGCTTGCACGTGTGCTCTGGGTTCTCTCCGAAATCGACAATAAACTGCAAAACCAGCTCCGACAAAAAGGGCCCGTCTCCGTAAAGGTGAGGAAAGATCTCTCAAGGCTGTGAAACTAATTATACCTAAGGGGAAAGCAGCGACCGGGGCTCACCTGCTGCTAGCTCAACGATCTTAATTAATTAAGAATTTGAAACGCTGTCCCAGAGCTGCTTTCTCCTTAATGATGTTAAACGAAGTTAGTTCCTCCTCCCTCGGGGTGACTTTCTCTTCGGTAATTAGACACAGGTTCCTGGACTGCGAAGACGGCTCTTACAGGGCCATCTGGCTTTTAAGTGAATAGAATTAAGTATCTCCTCCCACCCGCTTACGAAGTTTCTGGGAGGATGTGGCGGGGAATCTAATAGGGGGTTCCTCCCCTCAACATTAATCAAGGGGAGCCGGATTCCCCCACCCCCTCACCTTGATTTCCTCGGAGTGGAAGAGGTCGGCGTCCTCGGGGCTGTCCATCAGGATCTTGGGCCTGTCCCCGTCCTTGGCGCCCCCGGAGCTGTCCCTCCGCGGCGTCTTGTGGCCGCCCTGCCGCTCCAGCGCGGCCCGCTCGCTGCTCGTGTTGCCCATGGCGGGGGTCTGCGGGGACACCGGGAAGCCGGACGGGGCCTCACTCCAGGGAAGGGGCAGGAGACTCCCGCAACTAACGGGTCACAACGACCCTGGGGAAACAGTCGGAGCCCCGAGTACCACACCGCTCGGGAGAGGGCTCCGGGCCGGTAACCGGTTTGAGGCGTGCGGGACGGACTGGCCGTTTCACAAGCCCGCGTTACTCAGGAAGCCCGAAAATAAGCTCGACACTTTCCCAACAACTCCCCCACCTCCTGGCAACTTCCGCTTCCGGCGCGTCTGAGAGTCGGTCGCGATATGGGGTGGGGGCGGGAGCAGCGGGCGAAGCGCCTTAAGCTAACTCGACCTCACTTCCGCTTCCGGTCTGGATCTGCGCGGCCGCCACACCCAAAGGAGGCTCCAGGGGCCTCGGGGCGCGCAGTCGCAGTGAGCTGCTGCGGCCGGAGTCAGGACGAGACTGCGGATGGCCGGCAGGGGGCGTGCCAGCGCGAGGGCGGTCTGGGCCGCTTTCCCTGCTCTGGAATGAGTGATGCCATTAGCTATTTTAGATATCTTTACCCACTTCCAGTTGATCCTGCACTCGACAGCCAAAGAGATCATTTAAAGTGTTAATCTAATTAAGAGACTCATACTATTAAAGCCGGTTAATGCTCTAGCTCACACGCTTTTTGTGTGCCTTAGAAGCACTGCCTGAACAAAATGCAGATTCCCCGGTCCTATTCCCTGGAAATTATGATTCCGAAGTAGGCTCTGGAGTAGAGTCTGCATTTTAATATGAACTCCAGGTGATTTTGCTGCAAGTTGTCTTGCAGGTGTTTGAGAAAATGACAGACCATAAGATCTCAGGAAATTTCTCAAGATTAGTAGGTTTGGGCGTTATAAAATGCTAGTTACTAGTGTATTTTTTAAAAGATTGCACAGCCTTTTGATAGATAATTTTGTAAGACATTTTATAATCACTTTGGACACACCATTCTGCATAAAATTAATTAACTTATTAACGATTGTCACGTCGTGGCCAGTGCTTTAGCAAAAGTGTATGCACTTGTGGTCCTAAAATATTCTAATCTATCGGTCACTGTCATGGTTTTTTTTGGTGGTGGTGAGGTTTTTTTGTTTTTGTATTTTGTTTCGCATGTGATTATCTCAAAATGCTTTGCATTTGCTGGGCCAGGTCATGCATTTTGTCTACTGAACAAACATTTATTTGATACCTATAAAGTGCCAGGCATTGTGCTAAGTAAATAGTAGGCAGATGACTAACAAATAAATGGTCTCCTGGGAAATTCGATAGTATCCATCAAAATAAAAAATGTACCTTCATCTTAGTGCACAATTTTACTTCCAGGGAACTTCTGTAGAAATATACACATGCAAATTGTATGGAAGCATGTCCATCTGCCGCAGGGTCTCTAATGCCATATTACATTAATTCTAAGATGCACATGTTTTTTAGGGATGCACATTTTATTTCACATTTTAATCTCTGAAACTGGGTGCTCCTTACAATCAATGGAATGTTAGATTTGATGAAATAAGGAAATAAAAAACTGCAAAATTTGAAAAGGTGTGGCAATAGAATGACAAAATGAATTTTAAAAATTCATTTTATAGAATAATGAGCAACTTTAAAAAAGGAGGAAATATGGGGCGCCTGGGTGGCTCAGTTGGTTAAGCGTCTGACTTTGGCTCAGGTCATGATCTCACAGTCTGTGAGTTGGAGCCCCGCGTTGGGCTGTGTGCTGACAACTCAGAGCCTGGAGCCTGCTTCACATTCTGTGTCTCCCTCTCTCTCTGCCCCTTCCCTGCTCATGCTCTGTCTCTCTCTGTCTCTAAAATAAATAAACATTAAAAAAAATTAAAAAAAATAAAAATAAAAAAGGAGGAAATAGAATTCTGTGGGTAAATATGGAGAAGTGTCTATGACATTCCAAATCCCAAAGCAAGTGGCAGAACAATAGAGGTTAAGAGCATGAGCCCTGAAGTTAGCCTGGGTTTAAATTCTGGCTTTACCACTTTGTAACTGCCACCTTGGTTTCCTCTTTTGTGAAATAGGAAATTAAATAACACCGACCTTATAGGCTTGTTTTGTGAATTAATTGAGAACATGCACAGAAAGTGCTTAGCATAGCACCTGACTCAGTAAACATTCAACAAACGTTAGCACTTTTATTGGCATCATTATTCTTGTGAATGGAAAGTTCTGGAAATATATACAACACAATGTTAATAGTGGTCCCACCTGGGGAGAGGAGTGGGTTTGGAAACAGGAGCAGATCGAAAGGGGACTTTCTCTTTTTCATTTATTGTTTGAAATTTTTCTCCTGTGAGGATGTACTACTTTTGTAATTTAAAAACAGATTTTATAAGACAAAAATAAGCCATGATTCCAGCTCCAAAGGAATCCACAGAGTAAAGGTGGAAACAGACTCCCGGAAAGGCAATAATTCGGGTAGGCAGAAGGGTTCTACTGGCCCGGAAGGGACTTAAGCCAGGCCAGAGGATAACCCAGAATGCATTCTTTGAGCTTTCTTGCTCACCCTAGGCAGTGAGGAGGGCCATGGACTTGAGGACGGTGAGCTCATGAACACATAAGCTGTGGACCCTTTATCTGGCTATGCAGGTGCTGTTATGCATGAAGAAAGTTTCAAGACTGCTACTCTGGCTCAGATAAGATAACCCAGTGAAAGCATGGGTCCCAGATCTCCCCGGTCCCCATTTTCTTACCATGCAAACTCAGAAGAAAGGCCATGGGAGGCCATCTGCAAACCAGGAAGCGAGCTCTCACCAGAACTCGAATCCTGCCAGAACCTTGATCTTGGACTTTCCAGTTTCCAGAACTCTGGGAAAGTAAATTTCTGTTGTTTAAGCCATTCGTTCTGCGGCACTTTTTTTTTCTTTTTTTAATAGCAGCCTTATCTAAGACAGACTGCAGTGTGTGTGAGCTGTTGAGATAGAGTTGTAAGCTGGCCTACCTGGATTTCCACCAGACCTTCTGAAACTCACCTCACCGATGTAAATAACACAATGTTGGCAGACTTGTCTGTCTTTTCTTGGTAGATGACCCCATGTTCTCTCTCCACCGAGATACAACTGTCATTGTGACAGAGAGATAGTCATTGGCTCAGAAGTAAAATGAGCTCATTCCATGGTATTCGGTCCACAAGTATTTGTGTAGAGCCAATTTATGCCAGGCTTTGTTTTAGGTGCTGTGGATAAAGGAATAACAGGAAAGGGAGTGTCAATCCTTTTGCAAAGCTGAAGGGCCCTGTGTAGCAATAGATACATAATCGAATATGCAAACATACATAAGCTGGATAATTTCAGAGTGATTACTTCTATGTAGGAAACAAATGAAATTACGTGAGAGAGAGACTGGGTACTACTTTAGATAAGGTGGTCATGGAGGACCTCCCTGAGGACATCACAGTTGAGCTGAGACCTTACTGACAAGAAAGAGTCAGATGAGAAAATAGTTTGGGAGGAGTGTTTCAGGCAGAGGGACAATGCAAGTGCAAAGGCCCTGAGGTGGGTATGAGTTTTTCATGCCGCAGAAACATAGAGGTGATTTGGGAGTGTATTGGAAAGCAGGAGGAAAGGCTTGATCCTTTTGGGGCTTGGTAGTCACAGTGGAACTTTCTGGATTTTATTCAAAGTCAGTGGGAATTCAAGGGAGGGTTTGGGTATGGGAGTAATGTTATCTTATTCACATAATGATTGATATACATTTTATAGTATCATAGAATTTAGGGGTAGGGCTGAATTTTAGAAATCAACTGATTTTAAAAATACAGAATTGTAAATTTCATAAGTGTAGACTTCCAGGGAAGAGACGTTAATTGGCAGACAGTCTCATTTTGTGACTTGTGATATATCTGGCAAAATTCTATTTCTTGACCTGGGTAGTGGTTATTAAAGCATTTGACTTATAATAATTCACTAAACCACACTTTTGTGTGGTTTCCTGTATCTTTGTTTTATTTTCAATTAAAAAAAATATTTTTAAAGAAATAGCTTCCCTTACAGAGTAAACTGAGACCTCAAGGTGAGAAGCGCCCAGCTCAAGGTATCACATCTGTTTTTTTTTTTAAATGTTTATTCATTTTTTGAGAGAGAGAGAGAGAGAGACAAAGCATGAGTAGGGGAGAGGTAGAGAGAGAGGGAGGGGCAGAGAGAGAGAGAGACAGACAGACAGACAGACAGACAGAATCTGAAACAGGCTCCAGTCTCTGAGCTGTCAGCACAGAGCCTGACACAGGGCTCAAACCCACAAATGGCGAGATCATGACCTGAGCTGAAGTCGGCCCCTTAACCCAGCCACCCAGTCACCCTGGTAACACATCTGTCTTAATAAAGTTCACTCCAAATCTACTCTCTATCAAGAAGCTTTGAAGGAATGGAGGAGAAAAGGATGTATATCTCTTCCCTTTCCCAAGAAGATGACTGACAAACTAAAGCAGTTTTCATGCATAGATTCAACTAAGGTGAAAAAAATAAAAAGAAATCTGTATTTGTCTCATTAAAACGTGAGCTCCTAGGGATCTGAGGATGAGTTTGATAAGCCCTCTAACATGCCTTGTTGATGACCCCTGCGTCCCATCTGCAATCTGCACGCATCCTTCTGTGTATGCCCAACGTTTCCTACTGTAAGCACATGTGACTCTATCTGAGGGCCTTCTAGAGCATTCTTGGCATGCACATGGGGGAGACCAGAGGGGCCACACAGTGGATAGTTTGTGAGCGGTCCTCAGCAGTGACAGACAGTAGTTAGTGGATAGATATTGCAGCTCCTTGGCCAGTGGGTGGAACATTTCTAAGATATGTTCCCTACTGTGTCCACTACAGAGATCCCCAGTGGAACTGAACCAATTTATGCCCAACACAGTTAACTTGATCATAAAGGTACACTAAATTTGTTGGCTTCCTTCCTCTCTTTCCTTTGTCACTTCTTAGGATCATCTCCTAAGTAAACACTCAGAATCACCTTCCAAATAAATTACTTGCACAAAAATCCTGGTTGAACCTCTTGGGTTACAGCAGAGGAGGCAAAATGGCTTGCTGAATTATACAAGTTCGTGGCTGACAGGACACTGCTATTTCAGTCTTCATGATCTGACATACCATGCGGGCTTAAAGAAAAAACAAAAACAGGATTGGAGAGCACCCGTCACAACGGCCAAAAGGTGAAAATAATGCAAATGTCCATCAAGGTACGAGCGGATAAACTGGAATATTCCACACAATGGAATATTACCCAGGCCTAAAAAGAAGTACAATTGACCCTTGAACCACTGGGGTTAGGAGCCCCGCCCCCTACCCCTCCCAGGTGAAAATCCGGGTATAACTTTCCACCCACGTTTTTTTTTAATCCACCAATAGGCGGGCTGGGACTGGGGCGAGAGATTAGGCCGGGAAAGCCGGGTTGGCGGGGCCCCCCCTTCCCTCGCGCCCTGGTGGGCCTGCGGGCGCTGTGCAGCTGCCCCATCTACCTGGAGGTGCAGCACCAGTTGATGAACGTCCGGGAGCTGCGGCGACACGTGAGTGCTTGGCCTTGCGAGGCCGTGGGGTTGGGACCGTGTCTGGTGCAGCCCCTGACTTCCGCGCCAGGGGAAGGGGCCGCCGAGGGCGCAGGGCTGCCTCCGCAGGGCCATCCCTGCCCCCTGGGCTTCAGCCCAGCCTCTCGCCTGCTGGCTAGAGGGCTCCAGCCCTGGGGTCGTGGCCCGGAGCTGCTGAGGGCCTTGGTGGGCCTTCCTCGGGACTGAGAGGGCAGCAAGCGCAGCCTCTGTGAGAGTCGCTTTGGATTTGGTAGACGTAGACTAAGGGGTTGGGGGGGGGGGGGGGGAAGGGGGGGGAGGCGGGGCGGTTGTCAATAAATGCCTTGAGGCTTTTGCTGTTAACAAGGCGGTCAGTTGTAGACACACTGTTAACAGTGGATGAACCTTGAAAACATTATGCTAAGTGGAAGACGTCAGCCACGAAAGGCCACATGTATGTAGGATTCCGTCATACGAAATATCCGTAATAGGTAAATCCATAAAAATGGAAAGCAGATTGGTGGTTGCCAGGGGCTGGGCTAAGAGGGAATGGGGAGTGTCTGCTTAATGGTTATTGGGTTTTCTTTTGGCGTGATGAAAATGTTTCAGGACTTAATATAGTTGGTGGTTACAGGACACTGTGACTGTACTAAATACCACCGAATTGTACACTTTAAAATGATTAATTATATATGTTATATGAATTTCACCTCGACTGAAAAAACAGGGCAAGTCCTAGGACAAAGGTGAGAGTTGTCTTGTTTATCCTTGGATGACCCTTCCAGTCCAGGCCTCCTGTGCAGCCCGTCGGAGCCTAACCAGTCTGTGACATCTGTTCTAGTTAACATTTAGAGGCCTTCAGCTTTCTAACCTCATTAGTTCATTTCTTTATCAATAATTGTGTGTGGCACAAACTATCTGCCAGGCCCTGTGGTAGAAGCTGGGGATAGAGAATGGTGGGTAAAACCAGACCCAGGCTCTGTGCTAATGGGGCTTGTGATCCTCTTAGAGAAGATGGACATAATCATTCAACAGTCATCTGAGACAAATGCTACGTAGGAGAAATGTGATCTATGAGGGGAATGTGAGCTAATCAGGGAAGGCTTCCTGGCAGAAGCGTCACGTTGAAATTTGAAGATTGTAGGTGTTACCAGTGAAAATTGTTTATCAAACTGCATTATGTGAGTGGCATTGTGCTTGATATATCAACTCATAATGCTCCCAAGAATCCTTTAAGGGACTATTATTATTATAATTTGTATTTTACAGAAGAAACTGAAGCCAAGAGGTGAAGTGACTTGCTCAAGGTCACACAGATAGGAAGTCATGGAACCAATATTCAAAGTCAGGCAACCATGTTGATGTAGAAATTTAGGCGTTATGGACAGATAACTGGGTGCAGGGTGAGATCACTTGGGTGGGGCCGGTGGTTCAGGCCGATCAAGATTATAATATGAAGCCAGAATCTTTCAGTGAAGTAGATCAAACAAGGTGGGGTTTTTTTGTTTGTTTGTTTTTCTTTTTGTTTTGTTTTTGTTTTTTAGCATCTATTGACTTTTATAAATATGGGTCTGTGTTCGTTATTGTTGCAAAACTCATTAGTGGAAGTTGGAGGCTATGAATTGCTTGGTGTAAGATACTAAATTCAGAAGGTGGTATCACTTATTAAAATAGTTAAGTTTAAACAAATGACCATGATTATGGCAGGCAATACCTCCAGAACCCCCTAGGTGGCAATGAAGAACATTGAGAAATATTCCCATGGTCTTCCAAAAAGTTGAATGTCTATTTTTAAGTATGAACGAACATGGTAAAAACATCAAGTAATATAGGAGATACTGAATAAAATACAAAAGTTCCCCTCACACCTTCTACTAGAGTTCTATTTCCTTCTCCTCAAAACAACCTGTTGAGAGTTTCTAGTACGCTTTTGGGGGGCATATTTTGTTATAACTATATAACCTTTTCCAGAAGAAGTATTTGCTTATATCACATTCCTTTTAAAAAAAATTGACACAGTGGGGACTTTTTCCCCCTTAGTGTCTTTTTCCATGTCAGCACATACAGATCTCCCTCATTTTTTAATTTTTTTTTTAACGTTTTTTTATTTATTTTTGAGACAGAGAGAGACAGAGCATGAACGGGGGAGGGTCAGAGAGAGAGGGAGACACAGAATCTGAAACAGGCTCCAGGCTCTGAGCTGTCAGCACAGAGCCGGACGCGGGGCTCGAACTCATGGACCGCGAGATCGTGACCTGAGCCGAAGTCGGACGCCCAACCGACTGAGCCACCCAGGCGCCCCTCTCCCTCATTTTTTAAATGGCTGCAGAGTCTATAACAATAATAGTTAACATTTATAGAGTGCTTACTGTATACCTGGTACTGCCCTTGTTTGAATCCATTGAACCCTCACAAAGCCGTAAGAGGTGCATTCTATCATTACCCCCACTTTACAGGTGAAAAAACTGAGGCACAGTGGATAAGTAATTTGCTCAACCTCACAGAGCTTGTAAGTGGTAGAGCCAGGATTTAGATGCAGGAAACTGGACTCTTCCGTCTCCACCCCTAGCCACCATACCAAACTAAGTAGGATAGATGTATCATAATTGATATGTCAATGTTTCTCAATACTCTTAGCAATTACTTATTTTTAAAAAATATACAATAATATGCAAATAAGTAAGTTAAATAAATCAATAAAATATACAAAAATATACAATATGCTGCTATAAAACATACCCAGGATTTTGGACTTATTCATGTATGGTTAGGTCAACAGATCAGGAGATGATGGCCATTGAAAAGATAGTTTATGAGTCTCAGTTCCCAAGAGGAGGGGATATGCCACGCCAGTCAGGCTGGCCACAGGTAGAGAGGGTGAGGGGAGAGCATGTGCAAAAAGCCCTTCTTGTGGTTTCGTTGGGCCCTGGGCTATAGGGACGGTCACTGGTTGTCTGGTACTGGGCCCTGGGGTGATTAGGGCAGAGAGATTTTGCCTGCTGGAGTGTAAAAGCCAGATGGAGAATGTGCTTCAGAGTATGGACTCTGGATTGGTTGCATTGCAGATTCCAGGCAAGTCATTTACTGCCAGTAGAAATCAGTTAATCTTGGGAGGTGCAGTCTCTTCCCAGTCACTGAGGGCCCAAGATGTCAAAACATCATAAAATATAGAAAATAAAGAACATGGGGTGCCTGACTGGCTCAGTAGGTAGAGCATGTGACTTGATCTTGGGGTTGTGAGTTTGAGCCCATGGTGGGTGTAGAGATTACTAAATAAATAAATTAATTAACCTAAAAAAAGAAAATGAAAAACGTGACGAATACATATAAATAAAATAAAATTTACCATCTTAATCATTTAAAAAAATTTTTGTACTTCTCACTTTATTGGTTCTTTTGCTTCTTAAATTCCACATGTGAGTGAAATCATACAGTATTTGTCTTTCTTTGACATATTTCACTTAGAATTATAACTTATGTATACCATAACTTCTTTATTAATTCATCTGTCAATGCACACTTGGGTTATTTCCATATCTTGGCTATTGTAAATAATTCTGCAATTAGCAGAGGAGTGCATATATCTTTTCAAATTACTGTTTCCACTTTCCGTGGGTAAATACCCAGTAGTGCAATTGCTGGATCATATGGTAATTATGTTTTTAACTTTTAATGTTTATTTATTTTTGAGAGAGAGAGAGAGAGAGAGAGAGAGAGAGAGAGCACAAGCGGGAAAGGGGCAGAGAGAGAGAGAGGGAGACACAGAATCCGAAGCAGGCTCCAGGCTCTGAGCCGTCAGCACAGAGCCCGATGCGGGGCCTGAACTCACAAACGGTGAGATCATGACCTGAGCCGAAGTTGGACACTTAACTGACTGAGTCACCCAGGCGCCCCTCTGTTTTTAACTTAAAAAAAAAAAAAAAAATTAATTTTTAATTTACTTTCAAGTTAGTTAGCATATAGTGCAATAATGATTTCAGGAGTAGATTCCAGTGATTCATCCCCTTGTATAACACCCAGTGCTCATCCCAACAAGTGTCTTCCTCAATGCCCCTTGCCCATTTAGCCTATTCCCCCACCCACAACCCCTCCGGCAACCCTCAGTTTGTTCTCTGTATTTAAGAGTCTCTTATGTTTTGTCCCCCTCCTTGTTTTTATATTATTTGTGTTTTCCTTATCCCCCTCCCTGTTTTTATATTATTTTTGCCTCCCTTCCCTTATGTTCATCTGTTTTGTATCTTAAATTCCACATGAGTGAAGTCATATGATTTTTGTCTTTCTCTGACTAATTTCACTTAGCATAATACCCTCTAGTTCCATCCATGTTGTTGCAAATGGCAAGATTTTATTCTTTTTGATTGCTGAGTAATACTCCATTGTAGATATATACCACATCTTTATCCATTCATCCATCGATGGCCATTTGGGCTCTTTCCATACTTTGGCTATTGTCAGTAGAGCTGCTTATAAACATTGGGGTGCATGTGCCCCTTCGAGGCAGCACACCTGTATCCCGTGGATAAATGCCTATTAATGCAATTGCTGGGTCATAGGGTAGTTCTATTTTTAATTTTTTGAGGAACCTCCATACTGTTTTCCAGAGTGGCTGCACCAGTTTGCATTCCCACCAGCAGTGCAAAAGACATCGTCTTTCTTTGCATCCTCGCCAACATCTGTTGTTGCCTGAATTACTTTTAGCTGTTCTGACTGGTGCGAGGTGGTATCTCATTGTGGTTTTAATTTGTATTTGCCTGATGATGAGTGACGTTGAGCATCTTTTCATGTGTCTGTTAGCCATCTGGATGTCTTCTTTGGAGAAGTGTCTGTTCATGTCTTTTGCCCATTTCTTCACTGGATTATTTATTTTTTGAGTGTTGAGTTTGATAAGTTCTTTATAGATTTTGGATACTAGCCCTTTGCAAATATCTCTTTCCATTCTGTTGGTTGCCTTTTAGTTTTGCCGATTGTTACCTTCGCTGTGCAGAAGGTTTTTTATCTTGCTGAGATCCCAGTAATTCATTTTCACTTTTGTTTCCCTTGCCTCCAGAGACATGTTGAGTAAGAAGTTGCTGTGGCTGAGGTCAGAGAGGCTTTTACCTGCTTTCTCCTCTAGGATTTTGATGGCCTCCTGTCTTACATTTAGGTCTTTCATCCATTTTGAGTTGATTTTTGTGGATGGTGTCAGAACCATTTTAATCATTTTTAAGGGTACAGTTCGGTGGCATTAGTGCATTCACATTGTTGCAAAATTGTCACCACCATTTAATCTCCAGAGCTCTTTTCTCTTGCAAAACTGAAACTTTATACTTATTAAAACAATAACTTCCTACTCCCTCTTTCCCCCCAGCCCCTGGCAACTACTGTTCTATTTTCTGCCTCTGAATTTGACTACTTCCTATAAGCGAATCACATCATTTGTCCATTAGTGACTGGCTTATTTCACTTAGCATAGCGTCTTCATGGTGCATTCATGTCGTAAGTTGGCTCAGAATTTCCTTTTTGTTTAAGGCTGAATAGTATCTTATTATGTGTATACACCACATTTGTATGTTCATTCGCCATCGACTTGAGTTGCTTCCACATTGTGGCTCGTATGAATATTGCTGCCTATGAACATCAGAGTGCAAATACCTCTTTGAGTCCCCTTCCAGTTCTCTTTGGTATATACCCCCAAGTGGGATTGCTGAATCATATGGTAATTCTGTTTTTATTTTTCGGAGGAGCTGCCGTACTGTTTTCATTATGGCTGCTCCAGTTTATATTTCCACCCGCAGTGTTCAAAGGTTCTAGTTACTCTGTATTCTCCTATATTTTCTTCAGAAGTTTTATCATTTCAGGTTTTATGTTTTTATTAAAAAATTTTTTTTTCATCTTTATTTTTGAGAGTGTGTGTGTGTGTGTGTGTGTGTGTGTGTGTGTGATCAGGTGAGGAACAGAGAGAGAGGGAGACCCAGAATCCGAAGCAGGCTGAGCCGTCAGCACAGAGTCCAATGTGGGGCTTGAACCTACGAACTGAGAGATCATGACCTGAGCTGAAGTCAGACGCTTAACCAACTGAGCCACCCAGGTGCCCCTCAGGGTTTGTGTTTAGATCTATGACCTATTTTGAGTCAGTTTATATTACCATGTGAGGTATGGGTTGAGGTTCATTTTTTTGGCATGTGGAGGTCAGACTGTTCCGCCATCACATGTTGAAAACATTATTTTCTCCCCATTGAATTGCTTTTGCATTGTTTTTAAAGTTTATTTTTTTTATTTTGGGAGGGGAGGGGCAAAGAGAGAGAGGGAGAGAGAGACAGAGAATCCCTGATGCAGGGCTTGAACTCACAAACTGTGGATCATGACTTGAGCCAAAATCAAGTTAGACGCTTAACTGACTGAGCCACCCAGGCACCCCAGCATTTGCACTTTTGTCAAAAATCCATTGACCATACATGTTCCTTATTCCATTCATCTCCATGTCTGTCTTATCTCACCAATATCACGCCTTCTTGATAACTGTAGCTTTATAGTAAGTCGTGAAATCAGGCAGTGTGAGTCCTACAACTTTGCTCTTTTTTTTCCAGATTGTTTCAGGTACTCTAGGTCTTTTGCTATGGCATCTAAATTTTAGACTCAGCTGATTGGTTTCTGCAAAAAGTCATGTTGAGATTCTGGTGAAGATTATGGTCTTTTCTATTTATTCACACATTTTACATTTCCAGAACTTTTTGTTTTTTTCCCATAGGTACTGATTTCCATTTGGTTTTCCCTACCTTCATTCTAAAGGAAATTCCTTTAGCATTTCTTGTGGTTCATTTCTGCTGGAAACCAGCTCTCTAAGCTTTGTTTGGTTTGGCTGAAAATGTCTTTATTTCATTTTCTATTTAAAGGATATTTTCACTTGGAGGTTGAGAGTTGTTTATTTATTGTTATTATTTTTTAATATTTATTTATTTTGGGGAGAGAAAGAGAGCACGGGCATGGGAGGGGCAGAGAGAAAGAGAGTGTGATCAGGGGAGGAACAGAGAGAGAGGGAGACACAGAATCAGAAGCAGCTCCAGGATCTGAGCCCGATGCGGGGCTCGAACTCACAGACTGTGAGATCATGACCTGAGCTGAAGTCTGCGGCTCAACCAACAAGAGCCACCCAGGTGCCCCAACAGTTGTTTATTTTATACTTGTCATTCCAATGTATCCTGTATCCCGTTGTTTCTGATGAGAAGTCAATTATTTTCACTATTGTTTCTGTGTATGTAATCGATTCACCCCTCCCTCCCACCCCCCTGGTTTTTTATTTATTTTCTTTAACTTTGGTTTCCAGCAATTTGGTTTTCCTTGAATATTTCCAGTTAAGGGTTTTTTTTTTTTGAGCTTCTTTAACATGTGGGCTGATATTTTTAATAACATTTGGAAAATTTTACGTCCGTATTTTTTTTTTTTTTTAATTTTAGAGAGTGAGAGAGCACAAGCTGGGGAGAGGGGAAGAGGGAGAAGGAGAGAGAATCTTAAGCAGGTTCCATGCTCAGTGCACAGCCTGACAACGGGGCTGGATCCACCACCCTGGGATCATGATTTGAGCCAAAATCAAGAGTTGGGCGCTCAGCTAACTGAGCCACACAGGTGTCCCAAGTCAGTATCTCTTTTTTTAAAAAATTTTTTTTCAACGTTTTTTTATTTATTTTTGGGACAGAGAGAGACAGAGCATGAACGGGGAGGGTCAGAGAGAGAGGGAGACACAGAATCGGAAACAGGCTCCAGGCTCCGAGCCATCAGCCCAGAGCCTGACGCGGGGCTCAAACTCACGGACCGTGAGATCGTGACCTGGCTGAACTCGGACGCTTAACCGACTGCGCCACCCAGGCGCCCCCAAGTCAGTATTTCTTTAAAAAATTTTTTTACCGCTCCATTGTCTCTTTCTCTCCTCCTCTTTTGGGAATCGAGTTACATTTATGGTAGGATGCTTGATATTCTTCTATAAGTTGCTGAAACTTTATTTTTGCTGTGCTTCAGTTTGAATAATTTTTATTGACCCGTCCTCGAGTTCACTGATCTTTTCTTCTGTGTTGTCCAATATACTGTTAACATCATACACACATTTTGTTTCAGAATTTTCAAAATTTTCAAATTTTGTTTCAGAATTTGTAATTTTCTGATCTAGGATTTCTAGTTTTTCTTACTTTCCATATCTCTCCTGAAATTCTCCATCTCTTTACTCATTATATTAACCTTTTCTTCTAGATCCTTTCGCTTTTTTATTGCCTTTATTTTAATGCATTTGACTACTTATTTCAACATCTGCAGTATCTTTGGGTCTGTTTCTACTCACTGTTTCTTCTCTTGATGATAATGCTTTTCTGCTGCTTCACATGTTCAGTAATTTTTAAATTTCATGCCGCACGTTGCGTATGATATATTGCAGAGAACTGGGGTTCTGTTACCTGCGTCAGAAAAGTATTGGGTTTTGATTTTGATTTATCTGACAGTGAAATTACTGACGGCTCTTCTTTATCCAATGGAGGCATGATTTTAGACTTCTTTTGGGTGGGTCTGTTTTGGTTTTGTGTGTTCCAGACTTCAGTCCTTTGATGTGATCTTTACCACTAATGTGTGACTCCTCTTGAGTTTCAACAAAAGACTGAGGGGTTCCCAGGGTTCTCTAATCTGGTGGAACTTTAACTCCAAACTGTGCCTCCCAGCACTAAGGATCTGCTGAAATCTCTTCTTAGTTCCTTAAGTTTTCCAGCTATTTTTTCCCCTTCTCTTTTCTTTTGCCCTTCCTTCCTTCCTTCCTTCCTTCCTTCCTTCCTTCCACACCCTCTATTCTCTTTCATTATTTATTCGTTCTTACCAAAAACCTTGTATATGCCAGGCACCGTGAAAGCAGGGGTGAAAAAGATGAACGGCGTTCCTGCTTTCATAGGGGCTGGTAGTCTGCTGGGAAAGACAAACATTCAATGATAATTATATAGTTGATTAGTGTATCCAACTCCATCGTGATAGACCTTGAAGTAACGCCCTGGGGATTGTGTGATAGTGCAAATAAAAGACTGTAGGCTGCCTTGGAGGGGGTTAGGTCAGCCCTCTCCAAGAAGCCAGAGACTTGGAGGAAGAGGAAAAGAAAATCCGGAATCAGTGTTATGGGCAGAGCAAACAGCACATACAAAGGCCCCGAGGCAGGAATGATCTTGGCATGTTTGGAAAGTAGCAAGAAGGCCAGTGTGGGGCTGCAGCAGAGGGAGGGAGGGTAAGTGGTAGGAGATGAGATCTGAAAGGGAAAAAGGTCTGATCACGTAGGGTTACATGTTAAAAGTTTGGGTTTTAGTTGCGTTGGGAGGCCATTGGTTGTGTGGGTTGGGTTTCAGCAGAGGAATGATGTAGTTCTGTTTAACTCAGGTTTCGAGATCACCCCAGGCTGCTGTGAGTGCTGGACGGGGATCAGTGTGAAAACAGGGTGTGGTGGGAAAAAAAATTATAACCCCAAAATGTCCCTGGATTAATCTCTGGAACCTGTGAGTTTGTTAGGATACACAGCAAGGGGAATTAAGGATGCTAATCAGCTGCTTTTAAAATAAGATTAGCCTGGATTACTTGGGTCGGCCCAGTGTAATCACAAGGGTCCTTAAATGGAGAAGAGGAAGTCAGAGGAGTCACAACGGGAAAGATGCCATGTGAAGTAGAGTCCAGTGGCGATTGCTGACTTTGAAGGTGAAAGGAGGCCAGGAGCTGAGGAACGTGGGCATCATCTACAAGGTGGAGAAGGCAAGGAAATGGATTCTCCCTGGGAAGCTGCAGGAAGGAATACAACCCTCCTGGAATCTTGATTTTGGCTCAGTGAGACCTGTTTCAGACTTCTGACCTCCCAAATGGTAAGGCAATAAATGGGGGTTGTTTTCCAGTTACTAAGCTTGTAGTATTTGTTACAGGACCAATCAGCAACCAATACACCAGGGAGACCCATCGGAAGACTATTGTAATTGTTTAGATGAGCTTTGGTAGTGGCTCGAGAAATATTTATTCACCTTGCCCACTAGGTGTTGAGATCTGCGTTAGGCCCTGTGTTGTGCTGGTCCTCAAGCCCCTCGTTACCTCCACAGAGGCAGGATTTGGCCTTTCCTGGGCCCCTGTCAATATATTCACTCTGAAGTACAACCAGTCCTCGTGCGTGGGATTCCGTGTCACCCGGCAGGATCAACACCTCGTGGCAGTGCCAGGAGCAGACAGCTTCGGAAAATTAAATGGCAGGACACCTCACTGAGCCAGTGTCTGATGGTGAGCTGTGCACTCAGACTGGAAGAGGGATGGAGGTTGTGACCATCACAGATTTGACCTGGCCGCTCACCTGAGGTTTGGAACCAGGAATGCAGGGGAGACGCAGGTGCCCGACCCACAAAAATGCACAAAGGCAACCCTGTACTTCTTTCTCCTGACACCCGATAAATAAATCTCTATTGGAAGAAATAATAAACAAACAAATCCGTATTGGAAAGGGAATTCCTTCTCTCTGGGACTTCTCCAGAAATGACGGGTGATGCTTGACTAGTCTTTAGGCCTCTTTCTTGCGTGCGTCAAAACTGGAATTCAAAGTATGTGGGTTCAGGGGCCTGTTTTTATAAGGTAACTCTCCAGGCTCAGATAGTCAACATCCACGAGTATTTTTTAAGGATTGGTAGTAAGCAATGAATGTGGATGCTGTCTTAGAATTTTTTTTTTTTTTTTTTGTAGTCAGTGGCCCAAAACTGTCTCTTATATTTAGAAGCCTGGATCTAGGGTTACGTATCAAGATACATGCATAATGCTGTTTTGCTGAATGCAGCTGTCTTGGTGTAGGCCAGAGATAATTTGCTGATCCAGGAGCTGAGGCCAGCGATTTTATGTCTGCATCTGCTTCTGCCCATAACTTGTGGCCAAAGATAGGGCAACTTCAAGGGCTGTAGCCGTATCAGCCTTAGCAATGCACGGGGCAGTGGGACAGGGACATTTGCTCCCTGAGGCCTCCCCTCTCGGGTACAGCCAGCGGTCCCTCCTGCAAAGTGACAGCATAACACTGTTCATGCCTGTCTTAGCATCCTAATGTTTTCTTCTAATTATCGTATATGTGCCTGCTCCCCACTGTGAACCCTTCCAAGGGATCTCTTTTTATCATATTGGAATCTCCAAAGCCTCACCCATGGGTGAACAGGTGCTCTGTAAATAGCCATCGGACAAGGGAGTGGATGAGAGTGACAACAGAGTGGGGAAATTGTCTGAAAAGCTATTACATCACTTTGGCCTGTTTGTGGCAGGCATAGTAAGAGGCAGCATGCCTAATACAGACAGTGGTTGTTTTTTCTGCTTAGCCTCTGTCTCTCCTTCTTCTGGTAAAAGCACTTTGGTTTTCCTTTGGGAAACCATCCTTTTCCTCCACCCTCGACCCATAAAGTTTGGGTGGATCTGACTTCACCCTCAGTTACGCTGGCTGAGCCGTGAGCCAGGTGCGGCCAATGAGGGTGCCATACACCCCTGGCCACGGATTCAATTTGTGTTGGGAGGGTGGCCACGCCTGTTCGTTAATGGCTGGTATCCAGACTGATGGACTGGCTCTGGTTCTGAATCAATTTTGCATTATTATTATTACTATTATTTTTAACGTTTATTTTTGAGACAGAGAGAGACAGAGCATGAACGGGGGAGGGTCAGAGAGAGAGAGGGAGACACAGAATCTGAAACAGGCTCCAGGCTTCGGCACAGAGCCCGATGCGGGGCTCGAACTCACGGACCGTGAGATCGTGACCTGAGCCGAAGTCGGACGCTTAACCGACCGAGCCACCCAGGTGCCCCTTGCATTATTTTGAATCGAATGTTTTCCCCCCTGTAGCTGTTAGGGGACAGACACACCATTTCTACAGGCATTGCTAAGCAGATAGGAGAAGCCTGAAGCTGCTGACAGCCAGCATGCTGCTATGAAACCAAAATGAACTCAGGAAGTTGAAGTTGAGAGACCGGTAGAAGTTCTTAGTGCTGAGCACCAAGATCCAGCCATGCCTGAAGCTATTTCTGGAATTTGCAGTTAGTTAGAGGAACCAGTAACCTCTACTTTTTGCTCTAGCCAATTTTTTTTTTTTTTTTTTGGTCACTGTCTTGCCGAAAGTATACCCTGGCTGATGCACTTGGTCAATCCTTTTTCTAGCTGTTTTTTTTTTTTTTTATATGTTTATTTATTTTTGAGAGAGACAGAGACAGAATGTGAGTGGGTTAGGGGCAGAGAGAGAGGGAGACACAGAAGCAGAAGCAGGCTCCAGGCTCTGGGCTGTCAGCACAGAGCCCGACGCGGGGCTCGAACTCACGAGCTGTGAGATCATGACCTGAGCCGAAGTTGGACGCTCAACCGACTGAGCCACCCAGGCGCCCCTGTTTTTTTTTTTTTTTTAATTAAAAATTTTTTTTTTAAATGTTTATTTTTTTGAGGGAGAGACACACAGCGTGAGTGGGGGAGAGGCAGAGAGAGAGGGAGGCACAGAATCCAGAACAGGCTCCAGGCTCTGAGCTGTCAGACAGAGCCCGATGCGGGGCTCAAAGTCACAGACTTCGAGATCATGACCTGAGCGGAAGTCGGACACTTTACCGACTGAACCACCCAGGCGCCCCTCTGACTGCTTTTTGGAGTGGAACAAGGATGATCTCAGCCTTGCAGGAAGCCCTGGAGGAGAACATCATCCCAATTTATCAATATGAAAGCTCTCTGCCAGGTTCCAAGGCCCAGCAAAACTCAGACCCCCTCTGGAGCCCAGGGACCTTATTTAGTGACTTCAGTGTCTAACATTTTCAATGCCTCCTGGAAGGGCATTTCAGGCCTAAATTAGTTCCAAGTTGACGCCTCTCCAGCCCCATCCCCAGCCTCTCTCTGTCTTCCCTACAGGCTTAGACTGGGATCCAGGAGCCCATTCCCTCTAGAAGGTTGGGAACCCCGAGAAAACACAACTTTATACACCATGGAAAACAGGCTTACTTAAAACCATTTTTATTCTGCCTCTCAGCAACACTTTTCATTTGATCTGGGTAAAAGATCAGGGACCCAAACACAAACAAACAAGAAACAAGATGTCTGAAACAGAAATCAGGATCCAATATACTGGAATGACGTTAGGATCTCTGCGTGCCGAGAATTCGTGGCCCTGATTCAGTTTCCTCCTGGGACAAGTGCTGGCTCGTGACAGACATCCGGCTGAGATGACAGGTGGAATCTGATGCCCATCAGCGTTTATTTTTTGCTGGGGTCCAGGATTTTAACAAATGCCTGAGATTCATAGTAATCTAAGAACACTGCTTTGTATTTGTATAGCACTTAGAATCTCCCTCCAGGGGCATTCACATCTATTATGGCGATTAATTCTTGTTAACAACACTCTGAGGTATGTAGACAGGTATTCTCATTTCCATTTTCCAGATGAAGAAATTCGACGCACAGAGAGGCTAAGACACTTGCCTGAAAATCAGCTTGCATAGCCTGTGAGTGGCAAAAAAGGCCTTGGGACACAGGTGTTTTAATTCTCGGCCTCTTGTTCATTCACTTAGAATAAGCTGCCTTTTCTCTTGCTTAGGAAAGTTCATTACCACTGTATTTCTGATAGTAGTTCTTGAAGTTACTTTTGCCACATGTACATATCACCTGTTGTGTTAATCCCTTGATATTTTCTTTGAGTCCACTTATTTTTCCTAAGTAAATTTATTTGAATAGAAACAACGTATCACGTCCCTAAGGGGAAACTGTAAATGGAAGGTAATTAAGAAATACAACGAAAACAGGACTCTGCTATTAAATTCTATCTAGACAGAAGACTTTGAACCTGAGGCCTGCTCTTCCTTTATGAAGAAGGGAAAAGAGCCAAAGTGACAGAAAAGGTGTTAAGGACCCGTGAGCACTAAACAGAAGCTTTCTCTTTGCTGTAATCAGCATTGAGAAAGAATAGAAAAGGGGAAACATACTTTGTGATTTGCATCACTTAGTGTTGTGTGTATGAACAACTTAAAAATGATCTTTGTGTACCACCAGTGGTTTGCCCTGCATCTGAGAAACACGGGGTTGGCAAGTTCTGGCAGGCAGAATAATGGCATCATTAAGCCAGTACACTCACACCTGAAGGGGTTACGTTTGACAGAAAAGAAATACAGTGGGTGGTATTTCCAGGTTGGCATCCAGGAAAATCAAAGATCTTGCCTGAGACTTGCTAAAAAAGAGTGGGGGGGGGGATGGTTTGAATAAAGCACATTCCGTAAACAGCCAGTTTATCCCCAAAACTGGGATGGGGAAGGTGCTCCTGTACCTAGAATTGATCACTAAGTACAGTCTCAGAGTCTTGAAGTGAAAAGTGAGGTGAGCAGCGGTGGATACAAGCAAGGGAGAGGACCATCGGAAGATTGAGGTCAGGACAAAAGGCCAGAAAGACCCTTCATTTGTTTTCTTTGGTGAGTGATGTGGGGACTCTGGGGGCTGTGGCGGGGAGCAACTGATGGAGTGGGACCCTCTAGCTATGGCATGTAAAATTAAAAGGGGACAAAAAGCACAGATTCAGCTCCATTGTCAACTTTAAACATGCTGCAAATGTTTGCGCTCGACTTGACAGACGCCAGCTTCTAGGACCTCCCTCTCCCCCCACATGTAGACCCCCCAGCCCCCATGTAGAAGTACTGAGATTTCCTGAGGCTCATCTCTGCAGAAGAGGCATGGACACAGAGGCCTTCACTAAACTCAGACAGTGAGACTTGAGTTTTTCTTTTTGTTTAAAAAAAAAAAAAATCTGTGATGGCTGACCTGTCTGTGCTGCTTGGTTTTCCTTAATTTTGGACTTTTTTTTCCTTCCTTTCTTTCTTTTTTTTTTTTTTTTTTTTCTTTTTTAAGTTCATTTGCCAGGGACCTGCCTCTGGAGAGTCCTGGAGGAAAAGATCTCACAGTCTGAAGTCAAGGGTCCATTCCTCAGAAACTCCGGTGGGGTGTGTGTGGATGAGGTCCGTCCTCCATGCTCACGGCTGACTGCTGGCCTCTCAGGCGCTGTGGGGTACACACAGACAGGGAGAAAGAGTGAGAGAGAGAGCAGGCCTGGGCCTTCTCCACCCAAGGGCTTCCGTTCTCTGTAGGGATCAGCCTTGATTAAACAAGTGCAGACCTGGGCCAGCATATCTGCATAAGCACTGGCTTCCTTTGGAGAAATGTCACATCTGAAACATATTTGATTTTACACTTGGACCATGCAAACAACAACAACAACCCACAAAAGACAGAAAAAAATCCGACCCACAAATGATACAGATGCAGTAAACTGCTTTGTGAGCATTTCTGAACCTCATTCTCCTCCTAAAGGGTTAGCAGTACTGTTTAGCATTTTGTATGCATCTTCCAGGTGATTTTCTCTACATTTAAATCTGTAAGTATGCACTTAGAAATTCATCTTGTGTGTGTTTATATACATGGGATAATGATGTATCTATATATGATATGTGTGTATCATATATATGTAAGATATGGGTTACACACACACACATATTCATTCATTAATTTACTCAATAAATATTTACACGCCAGGCCCTGCTCTAGGTGTTGGTGATGACAGTGCCCAGCAGTTACATAGTGAGTACCGTGTGTCAGGCATTGTGCTTTACACAATTGAATCTTCCCAGTTCTGTGAGCTAGGTGCTGTTTTATCCCCACTTTACAGATGAGAAAACTGAGGCACAGACTGGTTAAAAGACGTGCTCAAGAGCACACAGCTACTTAGAGGCAGAACCTGGATTCAGACCCCAACAGTTTAGCTTCAAAGGAAGAACCGTAAAGTGTTATGCTCTATTATTATGGGCAATGACAGAAATGAAAATGTTGGGGCACCTGTGTGGCTCAGTTGGTTGAATGTCTTGAGTCTTGATTTCAGATCAGGTCATGATCCCAGGGTCGTGGGATTGGGGCCCCACACTGGGATCTGCCCTGAGTGTGGAGCCTGCTTAGGATTCTCTTTTCCTTTCCCTCTGCCCTTCTCCCCTGCTTGCGCTCTCTCTCTCTCAAATAAAAAAGAATGTTTTTGGAGTCTTCATCCTACTAGGAGGAAATAGACCATAAAAGTGTATGATTATATGCATATTAATATATAAAATGTATAATTTTATGTCAATATAATAAGTTACATATAATTATATATTATTCAGTCAGTTTTGCAAGGAGTGGTAAGTACTAGGAAGAAAAGTAAAGTTGGAATAAGAGGACCAAGGTAATAAGGGTGGGGCTGTAGGTGCTATTTTAGAGAAGTTGGTCAGGGGTAACCGCTCTGCTAACAGGTGACCAAGCGTCTCAAGGATAGATGGGAACAAGCCACTTGGATATCAGGAGGAAGAAAATTCTGGGTAGAGGGACCAGCAAGTGCAAAGGCCCTGTGGCAGGAGCATACTTGCATTGCTCAAAGAAGAGAGGGGAATTCAGTATAGCTGAAGTGGAGGAGTGAGGGGACAATGTGCTGGGAGATAAAGAGAGGCAGCAGCGAGATCATGTGGGGCCTTCTAAAGCCATAGTATGGGAGATGGGCGATGTATATTTAAACTGTGGTGTGGTATCCCGTCCTATGAATAAACCACTGGGTACTTAATCATTTTCCCACCCATGGCCATTTAGGTTGTTTCATGGTTTCCCAGCTGCGGTGAACATCACTGCACATCCTGGCTGCGTTAGAGTCATCTGGAGAGCCCTAAAACCTACGAATGCTTGGTCCTATCACTGGAGATTCTAATTTAACTGATCCAGGGTAGGCCCTGGGCATTGTTAGTTTTTAAAGCTCCCCAGGTGACTCTAATGTGTAACCAGGGAAGAGAGCTACTGTTTCACGTGCCTATTTGTACAGTTGTATCTAGGGAGGATACTCAGAAATAGAATTGCTGAGTGGGTGGGCACATGGATTTTCAAGTTTAATAGATGTATTCAAATTGACCTTCCAAAGACTCAGTTTACTCCTCCACCAACAGTGTTGTTTTGTATCCAATTCTTCATACTCTCGCCAACCTTGATATTATCCATCTTTTTAATTGTTTCAATCTGACAGTCAAAAGACCCCAGTATTTTGTTGTTGCTCTGGTCACTGGTTGAACATCTTTTTAACGGCTATTTTATTTGTCAAAGTCCACAAGTTTATATCCTTTTCAAAGCCACAGTCTTTCCATTGTTGATGATGACTTAGGTGTGATTTGTCTTGACTTCAGCTTATGTGAACCAACAAAGAAAGGCCCTTCTGACCTTTTGGGAATAGGTAATGTTCCCCATTTTTCGTAATGGAATCACAAAAATTCTCTGCAGACACGTCTGTGGAAACCAATCCCCAGGAAGTTTTACTCCAACCAGTAATATAGAAAAGAAGATGAATTTGCTTTTATGTTTTTGCAAAAAGGCCAACTTTTTGCTTCTTTCCTACCTTGACACATATGCTTATTTCCAATCCTAATGCAAGGAAGGATATTTTGAGGCCAGGAAAGGACTCATTCCGGTTTATTTAGAAGCCATAAGCTTTACCAGTGCCTAATGGCTTAATATTTGCTAACTTTGTGTCTGCTAATGGAAGACACATGGGATCCTTAATCTACTTAGGAGGCCAAGTTCTTCCTGAATGAAAACTTTGGAACATGAAGGCTTTTATTGCTAAGAATGACAAACAAGCAATTTTAATACATGGTAGGGCCCTGCCTGGCTATTTAGATGCCTACACAGCCGTCCAGAGTCATAAATTCAGTGGAGTTGCATTGTACGTGTGAATGAACGTGTGTGTGTGGTGAATGAACCATACATGTTTCTCAAAAAGAAAAAAGCAACTCTTTAAATGGAGCTGGAGATTCTGGCCATCACCCTGTACAATGGTCATGAGGATGGGTGGGTATATGACTCCTATACCTTCTGTGTGACTTTGGGGCGTGGTTCCAGTGTTGCACATATGCCATGCCAACTATTTCAGCTGGTGTTCAACCCAAGGAATGTCATCTCTTCCAACACCGGTGGGAACACTGGGTCTATTGGGCTGACCAGGATCCAGGGTGGGTGTGAATCTTTAATAGGGCATCCCCCCACTGTAGATGCTTCCAAGATGAATTTTGATCATACTCAAAGCTCACCTGATGCCCTGATGTTCGAACTTCACCCCTCAGTAAGGTGAGACCTTCCTGAATATCATTTGTCATATTTCTGGTGGGACATTTGTCTGCTTTATACCCAAGCTTTGTCACAGTCAACTGTTTTTGCAGCTAAGGAAATTCCACTGAATTCTGCAGGGCATCAGATATGTGACCATGAGCCTGATCATGAGGAGAGAGGGAAGAACAAACTTGGGAGGTGTGTAAAGTGCGCTGGGGAGTAGGGACGAAGCAGCAGATGTGTCTCGAGATGTAAAAAACATCTTGTTTTGTGGCACATATTCATACATGGGCAAGAATGTTCCTCCATCAGATGCAAAGCCCTAGAACAGTGTTTCTGCAACTTTGGAATGCTTAGAACTATTTTTGGGGGGATTGCTTATGATAATGCATCTTTCAGGACCACTTAGGGTCTTGATTAGAGGCCACGAATCTGCATTTTCACAAACATCCCAGCTGACTTTGTCACAGGTGACTCCGAGACTTTGAGAAACACGATTGGAATAACCTCACTTTGCTCGAATCCTCAAGGCACCAGCAGAAAGTAAAAGCCCGCAGACAGGTTGATTTAGGCTGGGGACTTGAACGATTCGATTGATAAATAGACTGCAGCAACATTTAAATTTTTCAGCTCTGTGCAATTCATTTCTCCCCTTTCCCCAGCAGCTGGAGAGCAGAGAATTTTCTGACTTTGAGAGCCTGCAAGTTTCTGATTCTGTTTGCACCAGAATAGTTCTCTTCTGAGAGTGCCACATTCTGTCCCAAGCTGTTGAATATTTTAGTGTCAGTGATTCCCAGTTTTTGTGGATTTGATGTCCCAAATCTCTCTTTAACTGCCACATGGCTTACATGGATATCCTATTGAAAGAGACCTTTTTCTGAGTTTGGGTAAAGACTCTTATGACCCAAGTTTATCCACCTGGGATTTCCATCATTTGGGAGGGAAGGGATTGGTTACAGTTCTCTCAATAAGGACACGTAGTAATTTTTTAAAAGGTCAGGACTTCGGGATTAGTTTCGGTGTTGTTGATAAAGAGTAATTTTTTTTAAAGGCAGGATTTGACAGTTTTTAAACAGACTTGTCTGTTTATTTCAGACAGTTTTTGAATGAGAGTCAGAAAAGTCACCTATTCAAGGCTTTTTGTCTCATATCCAGGCTTGGGCTCCTCTAAAGTCAGACTTCCCCAGAACCCCTCAGTGCACGCCCTTGCTGCCTTGAGGATTGTTACAAAAGAGCCTTCCTGTGGGTACTCTCCTTGGTGGTAACTTGACTCTCCTCCTTGGTAATGAATGAGATACGACACGTTTAGGATGATGACTTTGCTGATGTAAATGAAAACTGGCCACTCTGTTAAAGGCCAGCTTCTGTTAGCGCATTCTTCCTTCTGGGTTGGGAGGGAGGACGTTCAAGAGGGTTGAGCTGACCACCTGCGTCTAAACCCCAGGGTAGGAATGGGGAGCTGGAAAATGCAGATTCTTGAGCCTCACTTCTGACTTAGCGACTTGGAATCTTTTGAGATGGGGCCCCGATACCAACTTCTTTTAAACTTCCCCAGGTAACTCGCATACAGCTTAAAGTTAGAAACCTCTGTCTTAGTAATTCCACATTGCCACTCAATTCCTCCTAGGGCTGGGAAATTTTATTTCAAAGGATTACTGAGAAATTGGCCCGTTATTGGTCTTAATGGAAGATAGAATTGATTTCATTCTCTACGGGCTAGTTTCTTTCCTACACACACACACACACACACACACACACACACACGCACACACACACACACGCACACAAAGCCTTTATATTTGAATTTCTCCCTGGGATTCTAACTCTGGAAGATATTTTTGTTTTCTCTGATAACATGGAGGGAAAGGTATCTGAAGGGAACCTGACCATACAGATGGGAAGTAATTCTATCCTTACTTTATGGATAGGGAAATTGAGGCTGAGAGAGTAACTTGCCAGGGTGGTCTATGTAGTAGAAGTAGGATTTGTATCCTAGTAAAGCCAGGACTGAAGTCCAGGCTCCAACCACAATGAAACACTGTTTCTTAGGAACCACTGCTAACAAAATCTCAATCACAAGCATATACGGGTCGATGCTTCATCTCCGGATAGAAATATTTATATTGAGAATGGAGAAAGTCCCCATATGTGAAGACTTCTGTGTCCCTTGTAGAACTGCTTGGATGGTGTCTAATGGGCAAACTGATCTTTGAAAGCCACATTGTCTACCAGAGACTGCAAAGCAGATGATGTCCAGGCTGGAGATGTGGTTTTTGTATGTTTTTTCGTCTTGCTTTGTTTTTGGGTCTCACCATGTGTTTACATAATGTGAATTGGTTGTCAACGTCTAAAAAACAGGAGATGCGAAATGAAAACCTAGCTTTCTAATATCTTTTGAAAAATGGGCTCCACGGGGTCTGCATTCCAAGTGGTAACAATCAGCTGGACAGTGCTCTCGAACATCACAGTCCCCACCACTCATATTGTGCTGTAACTGGGAACATTCATGCGTGTTCCTTGCAGTTCTTCCTGCTTCCTTCATGCAGTGTTTTGATTTTGCTACCCTTCGTCCTGTCTCATCACAGGTTTTTGTTTGTTTGTTTGCTTTTTGTCTGCTTTTTGTAGGTTGAAACGTCAGCATACCAACCCCATATAAATCAGCTCTGGAGCTAGCCACAAGTTGAGTGCTATCTCCTGGTTTTGTTACTGAGTATACTAGCTATTGGCTTAGAGGCAATGTGGCACTGTGGTTAAGAACACAGCTTTCAGGGCACCTGGGTGGCTCAGTCGGTTAAGCATCCGACTTCGGCTTGGGTCATGATCTCACAATATGTGAGTTTGAGCCCCACACCGGGCTCTGTGCTGACAGTGCAGAGTCTGCTTCGGTTACTCTGTTTCCCTCTCTCTCTGCCCCTCCCCTGTTCACACTTTGTGTGTCTCTCTCTCAAAAGTAAGCAAACGTTTAAAAAGAAAAAAAGAACACAGCTTTCAGAGCCAGATTATCCCAGGTTAAACCCTGCCTTTATCTCTAAGTAGCTGTGAGACATCAGGCAAGTTATTTCTCTTCTCCGAGTCTCAGTTTTCTTATCTGCAAAGTGGGGAGGTTGCTGTGGGGATTCAACAGGGATTAATTCATGTAAGAGCTTAGACAGTAGCTGGCCTATTAAGTTCTATGTCAGTGTCGGCTGCTATTATTATAACCCAGCTCAACACTGATCTGGGCAGTATGTATTTTCACAAGTTCCCAGGAGTTAGGCCAAGACTTGGCCTTTTTCCCCTGGAACACTGTCCTTTGAAATTAGCTCATGAGTGCAAAGCCATGAGCTCTATTTGGTAGCATCTTAAATTCTGAAGTCCTCTCCCAGCCATGTTGATAACAGCAGTAATAATAGGATTAGTAAATGGTTTGCATTTATATATATACATTTTAATGTTGGGGCACCTGAGTGGCTCAGTCGGTTAAGCATCCGACTTTGGCTCAGGTCATGATCTCACAGTTCGTGGGTTCAAGCCCCACATCGGGCTCTGTGCTGACAGCTCAGAGCCTGTAGCCTGCTTCAGATTCTGTGTGTCTCTCTCTCTGCCCCTCCCCTGCTCACACTCAGTCTCTCTCTCTCTCTCTCAAAAATAAATAAAAACTTTATAAAAAATGTTTTTGATGTTTATTTGTTTTTTGAAAGAGAGAGAGAGAGAGCGTGAGCAGGGGTGGGGCAGAGAAGGAGACAGAGAATCTGAAGGAGGCTCCAGGCTCTGAGCTGTCAGCACAGAGCCCCATGCGGGACTTAAACCCACAAGCTGTGAGATCATGACCTGAGCCAAAGTCGGACGCTCAACTGACTTAGTCACCCAGGCGCCCCTGCATTTATATATATATTTAAGTTTATTTATTTATTTTGAGAGAGAAAGAGAGAACAAGAGAAGGGGAGGGGCAGAGAAAGAGGGAAGAGAATCCCAAGCAGGCTGTGCACTGTTAGTGAGAGCTCGACATGGGGCTCAATCTCACGAACTGTGAGATCATGACCTGAGCCAAAACCAAGAGATGGATGCTTAACCGACTGAGCCACCCAAGTGCCCCGAATGGTCTGCAATTTTTGTGCACCAACTAAGGAACAGACATCATGCTATACACGTGCTGTGGGTCATCTAATTAACCTTCACAATAGCCTTCTTAAGTGGATTATACTACTATAATCCTCATTTTACAGAAGAAGAAACTGAGGTTAAGCACTTGGCTGACCGTCAGTCACAGTAGGTAAGTGGCAGAGGGGGAAACTGCGCCCAGGCAGTCTGTTGCCAAACTGGCACCAGTGGCCCCACACCCCACAGCCCCGTACTCACACACGAGCACATTATGCCTTCCTTAAAGGATAAAGTTGGTGTCTGCACATCTATTCTCTACCCATCTTCTTCATAGACCAACACCATCCATTTTCATCTTGCAGGCAAGAGACTTCCTTAGATATTTTAGTGTCCCTTTTTCCTCTCTTTGGTCAAAGCCATCTATTTCCGCCCCCTTCTGTGACACTTCCTGTTTTCCCATCTTCCCCTCCATTCGGCCGCCTGATTGTTCCTGGGACTACCCTCTTGACTGCCAAGGTTGGGTTGGCTGATTTGACAGGCTGATGGGTGTCTGCCTTTCCTGAAACCAAGTCAAAGAGGCTGACCTTCTCAGCTTGAGGGACATGGTGTGGGGGTGGGGGCTAACCCCCTGCTCTGGGGGAAGAGCTAGAAGATTTCTCAGAGTCCTTATCTGCCTTGCCAGGAGCTACACAGTGAGGCAGAGATGGATCTGGGCTTGTCGTTTCCAGGTCTTGATTGTCCATTGCACGACCTTGCCCCTGTCAAGCCTCTGATGGAAAGTGTCATTGATTCTAGCCGATGGAGCCCATCTGAGCTGGTTAGAGAAATCAGGATAAATGTGCCCAAATCCAGAGAGAAACAGCAACAGCATCCATCTCTTTGTGAGACGAGAGCACGTTGGCAATACCAAAAATATGTGGAACCCTTCTGCTCTTACAGTAGGAACAGGTCGGCTAGTTGAGTCAAAATCATGAAATCATTCAGCAGATCAGATGGTAAGGCAGAGGAAGGGACTGAGGCAGTGAAAATCCATGTGGGATTCTCCGGTCTTCCTCTCTCGTCTCTCAGAGATGGGAAAACTATGGCCCATGGGCCAGATACCAATTTTTGTAAATAAAGTTTTATTGAACACAGCCATACTCATTCATTTGCATATTGTATATGGCTGCTTTTGTGCTGCAGTGGCAGTTAAGTAGTCACGACTGAGATGGTGACAGAGGCCTGCAATATTTACCCTCTGGCCCTTTATGGAAAAGTTTTGTTGACCCCTGTTCTACACAGAGCAGCTAGAAGATGGTGGAGTTTTGGATAGCCTGGACCCTGAGTGCCTGAGCAGAGGAAAGACTGTCCACAAAACGACATGGTTTGTATAACACCAGTGAAATGAAAACGAAAACTCTTTTTCTTTGGCATCGTTTGCTACCAGAACATAACCTAACCTGTCCTAACAGATTCCAACGGGCATTCGGGAGAAGGCATTTTACACTGGGACAGATTCAGAGAGCCTACTTACTTCCTTGTGAAGTGAACTGCACAAGAAATACCGATGATCAGAAGGCCAATAATGATGGAGGCGATGGCCACCCACTTGGCATTCCTCCCAAGCCGCTTGGATCCTTCGATGTCTCCATCGTTGTAGCTGTTCAGAGACTGGGGGACACAAGGGAAGAGCTGGTGATGACAGACAACCCACAAGGAAAGACATGTGTTTCTCAGGCTGATCTGATCATCACCTCCTCCAGGAAGCCCTCCCTGGGCTGACTTACTTCCCCTTGCTGATTATTTTCATCTTAGCGTTTACCATAGCACATTAAAATGATTGATTGGGCCTCTCCTATTAGAGTAGAAGTGCTATGTGGGCAGGGACCACTATCTGGTGTTGAGCACAGTGTACCAGTGCCTGGTGCCATATTTGTCCTGTAGAAGATTCTTGATAAATATTTGTCTAATGTACAGGTATGCATGTCTCGTCCAACAGAATGGGGTTTGCAAACTCTGGCCCATGGGTCAAGTCCAGCCTACTGTTGCTTTTTTAATGCTTATTTTTAAGAGAGAGAGACAGAGACAGAGACAGAGGATGAGCAGAGGAGGGGCAGGGAAAGAGGAAGACCCAGAATCTGAAGCAGGCTCCAGGCTCTGAGCTGTTTGCACAGAGCCTGACACGGGGCTCAAACTCATGAACTTTGAGATCATGACCTGAGCCGAAGTCAGACACTTAACCGACTGAGCCACCCACGTGCCCCCAGTCTGCTGATTTTTTATAAATTAAGTTTGTTGGGCACACAGCCACACTCATTTGTTTACTACACTTATTTGTTTTACTGTACACTCATTTGTTTATCTGTGGCTGCTTTTATGCTACAACAGAGTTGGGTAGTGGATCAGAGACCATACTTACTGTTTGGTCCATTACAGAAAAAGTTCACCTCTCCTGCACTAGAAGTTCAATCCATGAGGTCAGGGATCTTGGCTGAACTGTTCACCTCTATCCCCAAGCCAAGCTGTCATTCAACTGGTACCTACTCATATGGCTTTCCCAGCTGGTAAAATACTGAACTACTTCTGGTTGGCTGGTAAATAGCAGTTACCCCTCCCCTCCTGGCCCCCCAGCCATCGTGCGTGGCCCTCACACCTTTGACTCTCCGCAGACTTCCCCATGATCCAGCAACTTCAGGGTTACCAGTTGGCCCCATCCTGATTGAATATTTAGTTGCGTATTTAAATACTTGTTGAATATTTTAAACATCACCTTAGTTGCTAGTACTTTGAGCAGTGTCTGGTACATGGTAGGAGTTCAAGAAATAGGTATTGGCTAGTGGGTGAGAGATGTATATCCATTTCCCTGCAGAATATGAGTTTGTGGAGGGCAAAGTGGAGGTGCTCAGAGAATGTTTGCTGCTGGGCTGATGGCCAGGGCAGCTGAACAGTCCTCTAATAAACCCTCCTTATCATAACTCCTACTGCTGACGATCCCCTCAAAAGTTCTGCTGCAGCTCAAAGAAGTCTGGAAGTAAGTATTCATGAGTTACAGACGGAGGTTGATCAGTGTGGTGAATTGCAGATTTCAGTAGGAACCTCTGTTCTTCATCCTGAAACCGTCGCACTTCAGTGATAGATTGTTCCTTTTCTTGGCCTTTTAAGGGGGATTAAGCACATGTAGACAATTACAAGCCAGGGAAACACCCAGTAGAACACCGAGCTTTCCACTTCCAGAACCTTCCATTAATTCTTGGATTCTGGCCACCTTAGCAACAAGCTGGGGGCCTCAGCAGTGAAGGGGGCCTCGGCAGTGATGGGGCTTGTTCAAAAGACTGGTGTGAAGGGGGAGGCAGGAACCTGCAATGATATCCAGAACTTCCAGCAGCATGAGCACCAGAATTCTGGAGTGCTCAACCCTGAGTATTTACTACGAACATGTGGCTAGTGATTTTTGTTTGTTTTATTATTAGTTTTAATATTTATATATTTTTGAGAGAGAGAGACAGAGAGACAGAGTGTGAGGAGAGGAAGGGCAGAGAGAGAGGGAGACACAGAATCCGAGGCAGGCTCCGGGCTCTGAGCTGCCAGCACAGAGCCCGATGCGGGACTCAAACCCGTGAGCCATGAGATCATGACCTGAGCTGAAGTCGGATGCTTAACCAACTGAGCCGTCCAGGTGCCCCTCTTTGTTTTAAAAACAGATAGATGTGCTGAAAAGATTCAGATTTAATTGGTGTGGGGACCAAATACCAGTTTTCTAAAAAAAAAAAAAAAAAAAAAATTGGTAAAATACATATAACATAAAATTTACCATTTTAACTATTTTTAAGTGTGGGTTCAGTTGCATTAAGTGGCAGTCACTAAAGTGGTTTTGTGACCATCACCACCAACCATCATCCCAAACTGAAATTCTGTACCCATTAAACCCTCCATTCTTCCACCCCCAGCCCCTCCCCTGGCAACTGCCATTCTGCTTGCTGTCTTTATGGATTGGACCACTCTAGGTACCTCACATAAGTGGAATCATACAATATTTGTCCTTCTGTGCCTGGCTTATTTCATTAAGCAGTGTCCTCAAGGTTCAGCCCTGTTGTAGCATGGGTTAGAATCCCCTTCCTTTTTAAGGCTGAATAACATTCCACTGTCTGTATAATATCACATCTTGTTCATTTATTCATGTGTCGATGGACACTTGGGCTGTTGCTGCAGAATTTTTTTTTAAGATTCTTAGAATTGAAAACCTGTGGTCTAGGCAGCTGTCCTTAATGCCCTACAAGGTCAAGGTGCCCACCACCTTACGATTTATCCCAGGGGCACCTGGGTGGCTCAGTTGGTTGAGCCTCCAGCTTTGGCTCAGGTCATGGTCTCACAGTTCATGAGTTCTAGACCTGCATTGTGCTGTTCGTTATCAGTGCAGAGCCTGCTTCAGAGCCTCTCTCCCATTCTCTCTCTGTCCTCCCCTGCTCACACTCTCTCTCTCAAAAATAAACATAAAAAAAAAAAAACGATTTATCCCAAGGAAGCACGTAATAGAGCATGGGCTCTAAGTCCAGAGAGAGCTGAGTTCAAATTCCATGTGTTAGTCGCTGTGAGAATTAGAGGAAGTTATCAACCTTTCTAAGGTTGATACATCTGTATAGTTCTCATCTGTAAATTGGGGGCAATGGTAATAGCATCTCCTTCACAATAGAGGAGCCAACGACTTAACAGTAGTAGTTAGCATTGCCCCAGCACATAGTATATACTCAATAAATGTTAGCTTTTACTGAGAATTGCCACTGTCTATCTTGTTCTTCCTCCAACACTAAGATCTTTGGGGTACAGTAGAATCATCTGGGGTACTTATCAGAATTACAGATGATCAGGCTCTGCCTCTTGCTGGAGTAGAATCTTTGAGGACCTAGGTTTGAGGAACTTTGGTTTTTGTTGTTGTTGTTGTTGATTTATTTCTTGAGAGAGAGAGAGCAGAAGAGGGGCAGATAGAGAGGAAAGCAAGAATCCCAAGGAGGCTGTGCACCATCTGTGCAGAGCCTGATGTGGGGCTCGAAGTCACAAACCATGAGATCATGGCCTGAGCCGAAATCAAGAGTTGGATGCTTAACCGACTGAGCCACCCAGGCACCCCAGGAACTTTGTTTTATCGTCTTCAGATCAAAGTCAATGTGTAGAATGTTAGACCTCACAGTCCAGTTCATTTTTTTAAAATTATGTTTTTTTGCAATCAGTGTAAAATTACGCACATTCAAAATGCTCTTAAATTGATCATTATCCTGTTGTGTTGCTTTGGAAAACCGAGTTCTGAGATGCACTTAGTTAGGGCAACGCACTGGTGTTGATGTAATCAGAGGGAAAATATAGGGAGACTCCTCCCTCCCCGAATATTGTCAACTCCTGGCTGTTTGGATGAAAACACCAGTTCCATGTTCTCAAGTGGGAAGAACAGTAAGCCTGTGCCATACTGAGGGGTACATCTATATCTGTGCATTGTCCCTGAGCAATGGAAGCTTCCCGAGCCACGTGAGTTGTTTGCTACAGGTCAGCAGAGCCAGGCTGGTGACCTGGCCAAGGGAGATTTGGGTGCAAGCCATGAGTGAGTCTTGTTCAACCTTCGTCACCTGCTGCCGCTCTGGCATCTTGTATGTGACCCTCCTCTCTGCAAACCACCATGTTGCTGGGGCTCCTAAGGGAGGTGCTGAGTCGTCTAGAATTGAGGCCTTGGTTGGCTTGAAAGACAGATGAAAGCCTCTTTCAGTATTAGCTATGGATTCTCCTTCCACTGCCCACCCCCCTTCCCACCCCCGCCATGAGTTCTCTTGTGAATCTGTTTCCTTCTCTGGTCCTTGAGGAAGGGGCTGTCTATGGCATATCTGCTGGGTAAATGTTAGGATATGGAGAGATGAGCGTGGCAGCTTTAGAACTCCCAGATTTCACTCTGAAGGACCTCACTGGTTGGGAATCTTGGGGTTCAAGTTGGAGATCTAATAATGAAGCGAGAAGGAATTAGTTCCTCCCTCCCCCATTCATTGGCTGTCATTCTTTGTGTCTCCCAATTTGGAATTGCATACTAAGGGTCTTCTGGCAGATGCTATGGACTGAAGAGGTGGAGATGGGTTGTAGAGAAAATGCGTGGTTTATAAATCTTTTTCTGAAAAGCTTAGAAAGCAAACTATCCCATCTGCTGTGGAAGAACTAGAAAGAAACAGGGGATGACTTAGATACTTAACATTTATATGATCTTATTAGTTCCTTTACAGATTACAAATGTAATTTGTGAACACGTAAAGCATTCAAATGCTACAGAAACAGCCAGTAAATAGTAAGTCCTTTTCCTCATCCTATTTCCCAGGGATAACCATTGTTTGCAGTCTGGTGCATTTGCTTCTAGATCCACCGCCTTCCCTCCCCCCCCCCCCATCACCTCGCTCAGCCCACCTCCCACCCCCTGCCCACGAATAATATGAAAGGAAAGCTAACACTTTCTCTTGCTTCCATTATGACTAAGTACCTCGTGTCTATCAGTCAAGATAAAGAAATAGCAATTTGTACCCTGAGATAAACAAGAATACAGGGTCAGTCTGTTGAGCCTATATCCCTCCAATATTGAAACCTTGAGTATTTCCCATAAATCTTGGCAAAGACAACTTCATCTCTGTCTTTTGCGATGTTGGTGCCCGAATGGAGGTCACACTTTTGTGGATATTGTAATCTCTTGAGAAAGATACTATTTTGCTTTGTTTATTTGTTTATTTTTAAATCGTGAACAGATTATTGTAAAACTTGGTTACCTTGGCAGTTTCGCAGTTGTTTTCTTTAAATACTTGTGTTGTGCTTTTTATTGGGCTAGCTGGTCCTTTTGAAGGTGGACTCCCTTGCATTTCTTTCCAAGTGAATTTTTTTCTTTTCTAAATGTTTTGGCCTCTGAGTCTTTCTTTGACAAAATAATAATGATAACAGGTAACACTGATTGAGCATTTATATGTGCTAGGCACTGTGTTAAGTATTTTTCTAGGATTATCTCATTTGTCCTCATAACAGGCCTGTGAGGTAGATGCTTTATTGTTTCCATATTACTAATGGGAAAGTTGAGGCGCAGAGAAGTTAAAGTGATTTGCCCAGAGTCACACAGCTAGTTTGGTAAAGTGTGGATGTGTGTATGTGAATGTTTGTTGGTCAAATGTAGTTCTTCTTGATGAATTCTATGCTTCTATCATTAGTCCAGTTTTCTATTAGTTTGTCTTTTTCTTATTGATTTGTGGGAACTTTTTACATATTGTAGATCCACATTGTGCAATAGGAATATAATGGGAGCCTCATATGTAATTTTAAATTTTCTAGTTGCCACATTAAAAAAATAAGAATAAATCGGTGAAATTAACTTTAATAATGTACATAAAAGTCTGTGTATACACACACACACACACACACACACACACACACACAGTTTGTCTGTTTGTTTTCTCTTTATTCCAAAAATATGAATGATACTATACTATCCTGTTCTGCAACTTGCATTTTCCCACTAATATAGGGTGTGCACCTTTCCAAGCTAGTGCTTCTGGGTCTGTCTCATTCTTGTTTTCTTTCTCCAGGCATGATTTAAAAATAGTGAGTTATATTGATGGATTTCCTAATGTTGCATTATCCTTACATCCTTCGGGGGGAATATCTTAATTTGTCATGGCACTTTTTGTTGTTGTTGTTTTTAGGTAACTTTTTGTTTTCAAATAGCTTCAAACTTACAGAAAAATTGTCAGTGTAGTTGTCTCATTCTTTTTAGTGACTTTGTCACTTACATGGTTGCAACTCACCCATAGACATTTCAGTTACTTAAAGGTTGTTGCAATTACTTAATATGCTTCAGTAGACATCCTTATTCATAGAGTTTTGTGCGCGTTTGAGCCTCTCCTTAGTTAGGATGGATTCCTAGGAATGAAACTGCTGAATCAAAAGGTAGCTGTGGTTACGTTTGGAGAGACAGAGTCAAATTGCCCTGCAAAAAAAAAGGCTAGACAAATTTACACCACCACTAACAGTATTTAAGTGCCCTGTTCCTCATACCCTTGCCAACCTTGTTTATCTTTTTTTTTTTTTTTTTTTTTTTTTGCCACTCTGATAGGTGAAAAAGAATCTCAAAATAACATTTCTTTGGTTTAATGGTGAGGTAGAGCTATCTTTATGTCCTTCAGACCTCTGCTCAAATGTCACCTTCTTAGAGAAACTTTCTAAGAACAGTGTATTTAAAACCCTCTCTGGGGGCACCTGGGTGGCTCAGCCGATTAAGTGCCCAACTCTTGACTTTGGCTCAGGTTGTGATCTCATGGTTTGTGAGTTTGAGCCCTGCATCAGGCTCTGCGCTGATGGTGCAGAGCCTGCTTGGGTTCTCTCTCTGCCTCTCTTTTTCTCTCTCAAAATAAATAAACTTAAAAAAAATCGTTAAAAAAAGAACCTCTCTCTGGTGACCAATACAGTGCCTGAAACATAGGAGATCAATAAATACTTGTTATATGAATAAATGTTTATTCGTCACCTGTATTTATTCTTGATGAATTTTGTACTTATATCCTTTATCCAGTTTTCTATTGGTTTGTCTTTTGGTTATTGATTTGTGAGAACTTTTTATATATTACAGATCACCACTGTGCAATAGAAATATAATGGGAGCCACATATGTAACTTAGAATTTTCTAGTAGCCACATTAAAAAATTAAAAATAAATAGGTGAAGTTAATAATATATATTTGATTTAACCCAACACATCCAAAATAATATCATTAAAAGCTTTGGTGCCCCATATTTCAAATACTCTATAGTCACATGTGGCTAATGGCAACTGTACTGAATAGCACAGCGGATGATATACCTTAACCTGTTACATATATTGCAAAATTTTCCCCTAGTTTCTTCCAGTCCATTTTTCCCCAAATTATAACTTCTATTTTGATATAGATTGAAGCTCATAAGAAGTTGCAAACTATAGATAGTACCAAGAGTTCTCAAAATGCTTCACCAAGCTTCTCCTAATGATGATATCTTACATAACCATAGCACTTTGTTAAAACCAGGAAACTGGGGCGCCTGGGTGGCGCAGTCGGTTAAGCGTCCGACTTCAGCCAGGTCACGATCTCGCGGTCTGTGAGTTCGAGCCCCGCGTCAGGCTCTGGGCTGATGGCTCGGAGCCTGGAGCCTGTTTCCGATTCTGTGTCTCCCTCTCTCTCTGCCCCTCCCCCGTTCATGCTCTGTCTCTCTCTGTCCCAAAAATAAATAAAAAACGTTGAAAAAAAAATTAAAAAAAATAAATAAATAAAAAACCCAGGAAACTGACATTGGCATGATACTATTAACTGAGATGTTTTTGTTTGTTTTGGTTCGTTGTTTTGTTGTTTTTGTTGTTTTGCTCTGTGTGTAGTTCTGTGAAGTTTTGTCTCACGTAGATTGGAGTGTCCACACTCAAAGAAATTCTCTCATATTACATCCTTCCCCTGTGTCTGTGTCTGTTGTCTTCTAACTTGTATACGTGGTGCTGGGATGTTGCCCGGGGTTCCTTTCTGAGCTGTAGTCCTCATGATTCCCTAAACCAACCACCCTTATTTTCAGGTGCTGGGTGGTAAGGTGTCATCTCTGTTCACCATGAAAATTATGTTGAAAAGAAGGACTTTTAGTTTCCTTCCAGTTTTTATTTTCCTCTGTGAGGCAAATGAAACTTTCTCAGGACATAGAGCAAAGAAGGCCTCACCGCACATTTTATAAGGCTCTTGAGAGTCCCCAGCAGGGCATTTTCTCTGTTGTCCAAGCTTGGGCTTATGCTGGGAGAACGGAATAGTTATTATAAAACCTAAGGACAGCATCCGGGTCTTGGTCAGCTGCCTCGAGCCGGCAAAGGTCACACTTTGATAGAAACGTGGGCAAGTTCCTTTCTCCTGTAGTAAATACTAATGATGTCACAGTCACTGCATCAAGTTATTTCAGGCTTATTTATACATCCCTTCCCTGGATGGACACCTGATACTCAAATACCCACGGAAGGAAAGTTGGTCAGGAACCAGAATTGAGGGTGACTGTTTCTAGGCCCAACTTCAAAAAAACCGTAGCAGGGACCAGCAAGACTGTGTCGTGAGGCTGCACAGCCAGGACTCCTGGCTGCCTGTCAGAAGGTTCAGACGACTCCTGGCATCCACATTTGCAAGAAGGAGAGACTCAGTATAACTCCATAAATTTTGCTAACTGGAGTTGAACACCAGGGGAGCCAACGTTCTAGACATTTGTGACACCTTACATCAAATGGTAAAACTGATCGACTGTCCTGAGCCAGACAAATATGGAAAGCACTTTGTCCTTTCTCTCTGGTCTTAGAGCAGAACTCTTGACACATTCTGCGTGATCCCAGATGAGATGGTGTCACCTATGGGGTAACTGCTGTGCAAGCCTGAGATGCAACTCTTCAGAGTCATGCTTTTTAAATTCTCCTATGTTGGTGGTTCCCAGCCCCCAGCTGACCTTAGAATTACCTGAAGGGACTTCACAGATTCCTATGCCTAAGCCCCCTCCCAGAGCAATTGAATCAAGGTCTCTGGCACTGGGACTGCAGCTTACTTTTTTGTAAGCTTCCCAGGTTATTCTAGGAAGAGTTGAGAACCACTGTTGTAGATGGACATCCATGCATCCATTCAAAAGCTATTTGTTGAGCACCAACTATATGCCAGACAGTGCTCCCCACCCACATGGAGCTCACATTCTGGTGGAGACTGAAAATAAGTAAACAGGCTAATATGATGATTACAGAATCTTACTGAGGCAAGAAAAATGGGGCATAGGGAGGGAGCTTTTGCTGAGGTGGGGCAGTAGGCTGACATGTGAAGATTTGAGAAGGGACCAGGCCTACAAAAAGTGGGTGGGGGAAGAAGAAGCCTGGCAGGGGAAACAGCACATGCAAAGGTCCAGGGGTAGGAAATAATTTTCTTGTTGAAGGTACTCAAGAAAACCCAGTGTGACTGAAATGTAAGTGTGAAGGAAGGAGGGGGAAGGAGAGAAATAAGAGGCTGGAGGTAAACCAGAGGCCAGGTTAGTTATAATAATAATGAATTATGGTAAAATAATAGTTAATATTCACGAGGTATCTATTTTATGCCAGGCCCTGGACTGACTGTTTATGCCGTCACATAATTGAATCTTCACAATGACCCTCATAGGGGTGAAAAATTTCATGCCCCATTTTACAGGTGAGAAAACTGAGACTCAGAGACAAGGAAGCAAATAACGTTTCCACGTTCAAAGACAACTTTCTAAGGGGGCTACAGACTTAAGCAAATGACCATAAGTTAACTGACAAAGCTCTTACAATAACTACGCCATTATGTCCACAAAAACCTATGAGCTTGATTCAATACGCTGTTGATAACCCGGCTTCAGGAAACTGACTTGATTCTAATTTAATAAAAACTTGGCCACTGATGTAAAAAAAAAAAAATAGGGCAAATATATCTCCAATCTGTGCTACAGATCTCCCTGTCAAAGATTTTGAAAAATTTTTCATTTTCTTTGTTCTTGTCTACCACCAAACGTGCTCAGAAATCCCACGTTCACCCTCAAACAGAATTAGCCCCCAAACCCAAAATAATAGCCATGAAAGACATTGTCAGTTGTTTGTTTGTTTATATTTTGGTTTCCTGGTCCTTATGGATTAAATGAGTTAATACACGTGCAATGCTTCGAGCAGTGCTTGAGAAATAGCGTGTCAGTCGGTAAGTATTAGCTATTACATTGATGTTATTATTATTTTGCCATATGCCGATTGACAAAGATGAAAACAAATGAGCTATTAAATATACTTTATTTAATATGCTCTACTTTTATTTAGTATGCTTTATATTCCCCTTGCCCAATTGCGGCCTCCTAGGATTATGCCTACTGTTAAGAAAAAAAGACCTCATAAAAACCAAGAGGTGTCTTCCCCCTTGGTAGGGCAGAGAAGGCACATTCCTGTTACCTGGGACAGGTAAGCAGAGAAGCCCCAGCAGCCAGTGACACCACAGCGGGAAGCAGCTTTTTTGGAAGGCTCTTGGTGTCTGATAACGCGTAAGGGAAGAGAGCGTAAGTCACTTGTATGGGGGGATGGGATGGGAGTGCCGAGTGGCATTGGCTGGAAACACACCCTTGGCTCCCCATGGCCCTGGAACAGATGCACATTCTTAATCATGGTCTTCCGAGCCCTGCAGGGTCTGACATCCGCCTGCCTCTCCAGGAACCTTCCTCCTTGCTCCCCACCTTCCTTTTTCCGGCCCCCTGGTCTTTGTCCTGGTCATTTCTTCTGCTGGGAGCCCTCTTCCCTTGATGTCTCACGTGGCCAGTGCCTGCTCATTCTTCCCGTCTCAGCTTTCATGTCTGCTTCCTCAGGGTGGCCTTCTCAGGTCAGGTCACTCCGTCTTCACTAGTCCCCTGACCTACACGCTGAGTCAGCCCTCGTCTCTTTCCTTCATGGCATCTAAGTGACTCAGTTATTTTACTCTGTTGCTTATTGACTCATTGAGCGTTTGACTCCACCATCTGACTGTGAGCTCCATGAGGGTGGGCGCCATGTCTCTTTTTACTCATTATTCGTTTCCAGTGTCTGATGGAGGACCGGACACAATATTTCCTTAACTCTCTTCGACGAGGTCAGGTTGACAGAAAAGCAAACAAATAACACAAACAACGCAACCAAACACTGTAATGAAGCAGTTGGTTAACTTAACTTTCTGACCAAGGTAACCAGTCATTTTGGTACTGGCAGAACAGAGGGTAAACTGAGTCATCTAACTTCTGTGTCAGAGTCCTGAAGCGTGGGCTTCTGCCTTAGGATAGCAGACATGGGTTTGCTGTCTGAATGACAGCAATTTTTGGCTTGAGGTCAAATTTTGACAGGAATTTTTGGCTTGAGGTCAAATGCTAATGAAGGGATTTCAGCTGCTTTCACTTCAGAAGCCAGAGTCACTGACAGTTTTTCACTTAAATGGACCCCACCACCCCAGTCCTTGTATATGTGTATGTGAATTGTGCTATGCTTCATTTTATTACAGACAATATTTACAATAGATGTTTGGATCTTTAATAGGGTAGTAGCTGAACTCAAAGGAAAATAAGGCCTTGTGTGGATGGCTCTGAGTCTGTTTTCCTCACTTGTAAAATGGGGGTGATAATGTCTACAGCACAGGCTGGTTGTGAGGCTTAATTGAAATAATGAGCGTGAAGGGCCTGGTGGTACCTCATTTAATCTTGAAAACAATGCAGAGAGATCTGCATTAACATTCCCGTTGAATAGGTGGGAAAACCGAGGCTCAGAGAAGTTAGATGAAGGGGTGGGGTTGGGATTCAAACCTAGGAGTTGACTGTAGAGCCTGAACCACAAGTGTCTGCCTTTGAATCTGTTGCCAGTTCTTGTTGGGGAGTAAACGAGAGAGAGAGGCTCCGAGCAAAAAAAAAAAAAAAAGAAAAAGAAAAAAGTCATTTCATTGAAAACTTTGCAACACATAGACCCCCCCCAATGGTCACAAGGCAAGTGAAAGAAACAAGGACCAGACAACCCACTACAGAGGAGACAGTATTGCAGATTACATATCAGATAAGGGACTTGCATCCAGAATATATAAAGAACTCTTACAACTCAACAATCGTAAACAAACAACAATTCAAACAAACAATTAAAATTGGACAAAGGACCTGGGCAAAGGATCTGAATAGACATTTCTCCAAACAAGATATACAGATGGCCAATAAGCACATGGGAAGATGCTCACTATCGTTAGTCATTAGGGAGCTGCAAATCTAAACCACAAGATACCCAGGAGGATGACTGGAATAAAAAGACAAACAATGACAAGTTTTACTGAGGATGTGGAGACACTGGAACCCTCCTGCGTGAAAATGTAAAATGGCATAGCTGCTTTGGAAACAGTGTGACAGTTTCTCAGAGTCGCCATAGAGTTACTGTATGACTCCACACTTACACTCCCAAGTATATACTTCTCACCCGAGAGAAGTGAAAACACGCATACACAAAAACTTGTCCGTGCACGTTCATGGAATGTTATTTAGGATAGCCAAAAAATGGAGTCAACTCAAAAGTCTATCAACAACTGAATGGAAAAACAAAATATGGTCTTATCATACAATGAAGTATTACTTATCTTTAAAAAGAAGGACTGACGTGCTAAAACCTGGATGAACCTTGAAAACGTTAGGCTAAGTGAAAGAAGACTGTCGTAAAAGATCATATAATGCATGATTCCATTTATCTTTATTATTTTTAAAGAGATATTCATTTATTCTGAAAGAGAGAGAGAGTGCACAGGTGCATGTGCAGGGGAGGGGTGGGGTGGGGGGGCAAAGAGGAGGGCTGAGAGAATCCCCAGCAGGCTCCGCGTTGTCAGCCCAGAGCCTGTCGTGGGCTCGAACGGAGCCAAAATCGAGTTGGACGGTTAACCGACTGAGCCATCCAGGCGCCCCCGTATGATTCCATTTATACGAAGTGTCTAGAATAGGTAAATCCATGGATGCGGAAAGTAGATTAGGGGTTCGGGGAAAGAGGTGTGACAAGTGATTTCTAATGATTATGGGATTTCTTTGAGGGTGATGACAATTTATTGGATTTAAATAGTGGTAATGATTGCACAACCTTGTGAGTAGAATAAAAATCCCTTGAATTGTATACTTTTTTTCTTTTTTTTTTTTTAAGAAGCAAGGCCTGGTGACAGAGCTTTTGTATCTTGAGGGCTCCGGTGGACCAAATGGTGGAGGCCAGAGAATTGGTAGTGTCAGGCAAGAGATGATGTCAGGGCTGAGAAGCAGCTTGAGGGTATATGACTGTTACCCCAATGTCTGCTGGAGACAGCACGAGTTAACCGTTACCACATTGCAGTTTTGTGTGAGAATGTGAGAAGCACCTCTCAGAAATACAGAATGGAATTTTGTGGGAGCTGCCTTAGCAGGGAGGGCCAAGAACCAATGAAGCCTGGGCTATTGTTTGTTTGTTTGTTTTTATTTTTTTTAACGTTTATTTATTATTGAGAGACAGAGACAGAGCATGAGCAGGGGAGGGGCAGAGAGAGGGGGAGACACAGAATCCGAAGCAGGCTCCCGGCTCTGAGCTGTCCGTACAGAGCCCGATGTGGGGCTTGAACTCACAAACTGCGATATCATGACCCAAGCCGAAGTCATGACCGGAACCGAAGTCAGTTGCCTAACCGACTGAGCTACCCACGCGCCCCTGGGCTATTGTTTATTAATGTCTGCTGTATTCGCACTCACAGCCCATTAATGCCTAGGGAAACTGAGACCCAGACAAAAATAGATCTTACTTCTTCAGTGACCAGATTAATTCTGAGTGATTGTTCTAGTTTAGAATGAATTGAAGTAAAAATAAACCAAAAATTGGTCCTAAATGTGGGAGCAGGTTGGCTTGAGGCCTGGGCAAAGTAGTGATCTGTGAAGAGCTCTTGTGTGACATCTCATCAGATCACAGAAGCCCTAGCTTTCTATTTGGTGACCGATTCTGGGATTCCTTCCTGGGGGAGTTAGGTCCATTTTTAGTGGATGACATAGATATCATAGCATATGTCCCTGGAACACACCATGCTTTTTCTACCCCTGGGCCTTTGGACTTCCTGGTTCTGCTCAGATCTTGCCATGACTGGCTTATTTTCATCCTTCAGCCTTTGCCAACCACACTTTCTATAGTAGAATCTCTTCTCCACCACCTGCTCCCACTAGTCCTTCTCTCTCATACTTCTTGTATATTCTCTTGACAGCATTTACCACTCTCTGAAATGATCTTGTTTATGTGCTAACTTGTGTATAGTCTGTCTTCCCCGACTAAAACAAGTTCTCAGAGAGCCAAGACCTTGACTGTCTCATTCAACAAGCAGGGGAAGGCTGTGGTTGTTCTGTGCTGCCCATAGAGTATAGGGTAGGTGTAGGTTGGCTCAATTTGGGGGCAGAGTAGATCACTTTGGAATGAACAAACAGATCATCTATTTGTTTCCTGTATCTTATTTCTTAACAAGTTCAGAACTCTTGGGGGAAGAAGAGAGGCTAATTCACTGACCCAACATGTGGGCTGCTTCTAGTCACTGAGAACCAGTTAGCTCACAGATGCCCAAAAGGTTAGCTGTGTAAAGCTGACATTTATCTACAGGGTCACCATAATGTCTGGCACATAGTAAGTGTTCACAGATTGTTGAATGAGTGAATGAATGTGGGAGAACGCCTGCTCCTTGCTTCCTACCCTTGAAAAAGTAGCCAGAGGGTTCCTAAGTGCTGTGGTGTCTTCTCTGAGGGGAGCAGGCATACTCAAGTGATGTTTCTTTGTGTTGGCTTAAAGCTCTCTTCCCTCATCTGAATTCCTTTTTCCAGCTTTTCCCTTTGAAGCTCAGGGCTAAGTGCCACCCAGCCAGCTTCCTTCCATAGTGTCAGGGGTCAGGGACACCATAACTGGAGGAGAAGGGTAATGACCCAGGCTCTCTCTGTCTTTGGTCGTACAGATGTCTGTTTGCAATACCCCTGCCTCTTCTGTTTTCCTTCTCATTGAAAATGGGCTTTGGACTTCGTCACAATCAAGCACAAATATGGAAGGGGCTTTTTTGGGGCTCATGGGATGTTGAAGTATTGGAGGTGTTCTGGCCAGTGTCCATTTACTTTCGTTGGTAGATACCTAGGAGATAGTGTGGCCCAAGGGAAGGCATTATGAGCCACGTGTCCTTCAAAAGCATGAAGAACGTAGCTCAGGAGCATCAGGTGACCTCTGTGCAGTTGAGAGACAGAACAAAAAAGTGGGCGTCGCTATGGAAAACAGTACGGCATTTGAAATTTTTGTTATTGTTTGATGTGTCGGGTTGCCAGTACTGAAATCCCAGTTTTGGAACGTGTTCCCTTTCCTTCGAGACACGTCTTCTCTTTCAAGACCATTCTCATTTTCACCATCCCTGTATCTCTAGTACATATTTGGCCAGTGGGAAGCGAAGTTACCTCCCTTTCTCTGTCTCTCTTTGTGTATGTATCTCTCTCTATCTCTCTGTCTCTGTCTCTCTGTCTCTCTCTTACACACACACACAGACTCACATACCTGTATAGACTTACATCAATGCCTGAACATAGCCTCAGATACTTTTGTTCGGGCGTAAGAACTCTTTATATAGATCAGCATTGTCTTAGATCCCCAACTCCTCGGTAGCAGGCTCCATCAAAATAGCTTGATGGGTGTGGGTCCTTTAGTAATAATGTGAGTTTTCAGATGACTTTCAGATTTCTCATTTAGATTTTGCTTGCTCCTAAGTTTCTGTGCCTAAAGGTAGTGCTGGAAATTTAGAGATGGGGCTTGTAGACCACAAGGCCCATTTCCTTGTCATCACCCTTCATTCATTCATGCTTGTTTGTCTCCTTCTCGTGCTTCTGGGCTGTTTCTCTCCATAAATATCTTCAAGGACAAGTGAGAATTGTCCTTTTGCCCGTCTATCATTAAAACCAAAAAGCTAGAGAGGAATTCTGCCAGGCTTGATTGAGAGTATTATATGATGCTTCTTTTATTGATGGGGCAAGTCTATTAAAAGAGAAAGCTTTCAGAACATCAAAGCTGTTTTCCTATCAAAGAGCAAGGCATAGCCACCTGATTATAATCCTTCAAGAGGCTAGATTATAAACTCCATGGGGCAAAGACCATCATGTTTGATTTCGCCCACTAGTGTCGTCTTTCTTTCCTTTTTTTTAAAAAAAATTCCAGTGTAATTAGTATACAGTGTTATATTAGTTTCAGGTGTACAATGTAGGGATTCATCAATTCCATATGTTACTTAGTGTTACCTTTCTGAGCCTTGCTTCCTCGTGGATAAATGGGGCAAACGGCTTTCTTGCATATCCTTGCTGGGATTTTGTGAGGAAAGAGTGAAGTTGTGTCCATATGAAAATGCTTTGAGGAGTAAAGACATATGGACAAATAAGATGATGGTGATGATGATGATGATAATGGCGATACCACACTGCCAAAATTGTCCAGAACAAAGAACAAATGAAATTATCAGAAGAGGGAGTTAAATATAGAAGGCCTCTTTCAGTTTGGGAGAATAGGACACATAAAGAGTAAAGGAAACAGAAAGACGAATTTCTGAATTTCACCTACGGGAGAAGAGAGCATGAGGGAGAAAGAACATCAGCAGAAGTTTGGGGAGGGGGACCCACTAAAAACACCTCTGTTGGAAGAAAGTGGGGAGAGGTGGGCGTACAAGACAAGAATGTTAGGGATGGAACACTTCCATACCAACAATGGCTCAGTCCGTTAAGAGTGAGAACCTGTATCATTAAGAACAGTATTTCCCAAAGTGTGCTTTGTGGCGTATTAGCCTTAGGATCAAAGGGTCCTGGGCTACATGTTAAGCAAATTATGCCCTCTGTTAACTCTGCCACTGAAGAGCCACAAGGCACAGTGTTGGCCACACGTTCTGAGAAACCCTGAAGGAAAGGAAGGGGTTTACTTTTGCTAAACTTAGCATTTGACCTCCCAATTTCATAACCCCTCCCCGCCCCTTTTTTGGTAAAACTTGTTAACATTGGGCAGAACCAGTTGTCCAAGAAGCATGGTTCTGGGAAGTCTGGCTTAATTCTTGACCTTGGAGTTTTGAGATACGAACCTAATGCCAGCATAATTGGAGGTTTTCAGATATGTTCAGGCTCATGCTTTGAAGGCATCGCATTTCTGGGTGAGTGGCTCTGAACTGAAGAGAGTCGTCCCATGGACTAGCAAGTTGAAGATAGAGACCAGTTTCTAAGCATGGACCCACTGGTCTGCAGTGTGAGGATGCTGGTGAGCTCCAGACCAGCCAGGAAAGTTATCGTTGGGAACCGAGCCTTGGCCAGCCTCTCGGTGAATCATGGCATTAGCCTAGTAGATCTCCTGGATATTTTTCAAAAAAGTTGTGGCAGAAATGCAGAACATAGCTCAGAAGCAAGGAGCATCCTCAGAGATAAAGGTAGGAACAAACTTAGGCCTCTGTAGCCATTCATTCATGCAGTTCATTCATTCATTTATCAAATAAATGTTACTTATTGACGATGTGCTCTGCATTGTGCTAGGTGAGCTCAAGGGGCACACGTGCACAAATTGGTGTGAAGAAATAAAGGTGCACTGAGAGAAATCTATTCCAAGTATAGTGGGCACAACCTAGGGTGAGGGAGAAGGGCAATCAAAAAGGCCCTCATGGAAGAGGTGATTTTCCAGCTGAGTTTTGAAAGAGGAGTAAAATCTGCATTTTAACAAGATCCTCAAGTGCTTGAAATTTGGGAAGCACTCCCGTGGGAGGTGAGGCCTCCTACTTGGTCTCCCCTTGATGATTCTTCACAAGTTTCCTCCGAAGTCATCATTAAAATTCATACGTTATAAGTCAGAAATAATTTGCTTATTAATGACAAACTGCCCCTCAACCATGGCCTGTTTTGCTGACTCATTTAATAGCTGCTATTGTTATCTGGGCAGTGTTTGATGACTTTGGGAAATAGGCTCTGGTTGGACTTTTTTTTTTTTCCTTTTTCCTTAAAAAAAAAAAAAAAAAGGGTGTTATGGGGGCGCCTGGGTAGCTCAGTCAGTTAAGCATCTGGCTTTGGCTCAGGTCATGATCTCCCAGTTTGTGAGTTCGAGCCCCGCATCAGGCTCTGTGCTGACGGCTTGGAGCCTGCTTCAGGTTCTGTGTCTCCCTCTCTCTATGTGCCCCTCCCCTGCTCATGCTCTGTCTCTCTCTGTCTCTCAAAAATGAATAAACGTTTAAGAAAAAAAAACAGCTCTTACAGAATTTTTTTAAACATGAAAAAAATCATGTTCCCATGATCCAGCTTCACGAGCCATCCATTAGTGGTCAATCTTGTTTTATCTATATTTCCCATATTATGTTATGATGCAGTCATCATATCATTTTATCAGTAAATTAAAATAGTATTTAAAATGTATTTTCTTTTAGAGAGGCAAAAAAATGTTTTCTTTTATAGGAACACACAGATTAACATCTTGAAATAGATGTAGTCTGTACCTCCAATAGCCTAGGACTGAAAGGACTCCAATAGCAGTTTAAGGTCTAGATTCCCAAGTAACAAATGTCAGTGGCCACCCTCTGCCACATAGTAACAAACAAAGCAGGGGCTGCTTGGCTGACATGCATATCTATAAAATCTGCAGGCATCTATAACAGAAATCTCTAACAATGCCACACTTCAGGTAAGGTTCTTACCATCTGGAACCGTTTTTTTACCCTTCAGAGCTTCATGTGCCAGAATTCATAAGAAATAAATCACAAGGGTCTCTTAATATTAATACCCCGTTTCTCAGCTGACAGTCATGTGGGAAGAGCTAGAGAGGGTTGGGGAGAACCCAAACTGAGAGGCCTTATTGGGTCTATAGTAGCTTACAGTAGCAATAGACCCAGTATTGGGTCTATTGTAGCTTATTGGCTACAGTATTTAGAGCTCCAACTTGTGAGCAGTGTTAAATTTCCTGGGTCAGCTTCCTGGACTGAGAGATCTGTTATTTCCAAGTTCTGCCTTGGTCCCCACCCCCCCCCCCCCCCACACACACAATCTCCTCTCTAAATTTAATTGAAGTCCGCTTGAAACATAGCTTTGATGGATGAGCAGTCCCTGGTGGAGCCTGGGTCAGATGGAAAGAACAGTCAGTTTGGTTTGCCTTTCATCCTGCGGGTATTTACTTTCTCTTTGACCGCAAACCCTGTCTTCTAGAGCAGATGTGGTCAGGCGTGGGGCAGGGCTGTAGCTTCCTCTGCCAGCCCACGACCAGATAATGGATTCTGACAATGGCTTTCAGACCACCCATCCACTATCCACTGAATCTTCTGCGGGTGTATGAGACCCATTGCCTTGTTATGAAGAGGATTTCTCTTTGCCTCTTTTCTGTGTTGGATCTTTTTTTGCTGGATCCTGTGTCTTTCTCTTTCTTGATTTACTGCTTTGTTTTGGGGGAGCACATCCTCCCATAGCTTTCTGAGAAATGGTGTATGGGAGATAGTTTTTGTTGTTGTTGTTGTTGTTGTTATTGTTGTTTGGGTTTTTTTTGGGGGGGGATCTTGAATGTCTGGAAATATCTTTATTCTCTCCCTTGACCAATTGTTTGGATGGGTCTAAATCGAGGTTGGAAACAATTTTCCTTCGGGATTTGGAAGTCATTGTTTCACTGTTTAACTTTCAACATTGCTGAAAACATGGCATGCTTTTTCTTCTTCTAAAGTTTGTAGGATTGGGGAGAAATTTTACCCTTAAATATCTGAAATTTCACCACGATGTGCTTTGGTACACATTTTATTGGGTATCAGGGGACTCTTTCAATCTGGAAACTCATGCATTCAGTTCTGAACATTTTTCCTGTAATCATTTATTTAATAATTTCCTCTCTTCAATTTTCTTTGTTTGCTTTTGGAACTTTCCGATTAGATGTTGGATTTCTGGGAATGATTCTCAAATTTTCTTATATTTTCTTGAGTATTTTCATCTTTGGGGGAGAAAATATCCTTCCTCATTTTTTTTTATTGTGACAAAATATACATAACATTTACTCTCTCAACTATTTCTAAGCGTACAGTTCGGTGACATTCAGTACATACACATTGTTAGGCAGCCATGGCCACCACCCTCCCCCAGAACTTTCCCTGTCTTCCCAAACTGAGACTTTGTATCCATGAAACAATAACTCCACATTCCCCTTACTCTGCAGCCACTGACAACCACCATCCCCTTTCTGTCTCAATGAATGTGACTACTCTATGTACCTCATGTAAGTGGGATCATGGAATATTTGTCCTTTTGTGGCTGGCTTATTTCACTCAGCATAGCGTCTTCAAGGGGTATATTGTAGCATGCATCAGAATTTCCTTTCCTTGAAAGGCTGAATAAATATTCCATTGTATGTGTATACCACCTTTTATTTGTCCATTCATCTGTTGATGGACATTTAAGTTGCTGCCACATTTTTCCATCTTTTTGATTTTTGTATTACTTCCTTGAGTTTATCTCAACTTTGACTTCTAATCCTTCTGTTTTTTTTTTAATCTACCCTCATATTTTTAAGTCCCAAGCTCTCTGTTTTGCTTCTCTGATTTATTTTTTTTCCCCAACCTATTCTTGTTTTGTGGTTACCACCCAGTTTCTTATTTCTCTGAGGATGTTCATCATCTGTCCTTGAAGTTTTCTTGCGCCTCTTGGCATTATTTATTTCCTTGCACTTCATTTCTTCTGTAAACCACAGGTCTCTTAATTCAGAAGAATTGCTCCCATGTCCAATAATCTGTGACTGCCTGTTCATATTTGAAAGTGAGACACTGAAAAACTTCCTGGAAGTTTTGTGTGTGAGGATGGGGCTTGTCAACGGGTGGGTGGCCTGGCATGACTGGGTGGCAGTTCCATGATTTCTCTGGAGAACTTCTAAATGTTTGTGTCTGCAGGTTTGTTTTCTTTTGGTATGACCACATTCTTGAAGAGAAGTTCTCCAGTCTCCTACCTGGATGCCAGGGTAGGGGTACTAAGTGGGGACAGGGGCTAGAGCCTTCCTTGTTCCGTGGTGTCTTAACTGTAACCTCAGGTGTCTAGAGCCATTGTGTTTAATCTCACCAGAGAGCAAATCTCCCATCTTTTGTCAGGGTTGTTGAGGAAGTAGGTGCCTACTGCATGGGCTGACAGATGACCTCTGGTAATAATGAGTTCTTAAACAGACTTGCAAAGATTCCTCCTCTCTTTGGCCCTACTTTTAATTCCTACCTTCAGAAGTGATATCTTCAATGGGTGCCTCCAATTTCTGAGTCTTTCTAGAGTTTTTTTAGGGTACACTGACTTTATTCTTGTTGGCTTCTTCTTCTGCAGGATTCAGATTTCAGTGTTATCTACTCTGTAAAGTCAGTCAGTGTTCAGCTAGCCATTTTCCATGTTCCAAGATTTTGTCACCTCTTTCATTGCTTCGCCTGTTCTCCTAATTTGTCCTTGGGTGTTTGTGCCCTTTTAAATTCACTTACTTTCATTTTAAGTGGTTTTGGAAGGGAGTGGAGGAGAGCAAGCATGTTTAATATTCCGTGCTTAACCAAAAGTCTTCCTTGTTTATTCGTATGCATTCCAGTTTAGTATTAACATTTACTTTTAGGCTGCAACAGTTATTTATTCCAGTGACATATTTTCTTGACATTGCTTTTGTTCTTACTGAATTTTCTAGTCTCAATAAAAAGAGAAAAACTGCCACTGAAAAGGCAATGGCTGTATCACTAAAATGTACACACCGTCATCTCCATCATCATCATCATCATCATCATCATCATCATTGATACTTATTGAATGCTAGCTGTGTCCTAGGCAATGGGATGAAAACATTTAACTTTTATCATCCAGTCTTCACAGCAGTACTTGGGTAAGTACTATCACAATGGCCATTTTACAGGGTTGGAAAACCAAGCCTCAGAAAGACTGAGTCAGTGGCATGAGATCACAAAAGTAGCAAATGGCAGAAAAGGATTTGAACCTCAGTGGTTGGTATCTAGACAAGTTCTCTAAGTGTGAGGGAGAAGTTCTGTTGAAAGAAGGCTTATATATCACCCAGTCAAATGTCATTGGCTGTTTCATATTCACTCTTAAGAGTGACCAGATTGGTTCAGCTGTGCAAATGACTGTATCACGTACTCATCAAGTATGGAGGCTGAGCATGGATTCAACTCCAGTCTCTTGAGCCAGGTAGCAAATTCCAGCCACACAAACAACAGATGGTGAACTCAACCTGAAATTGCCAACACTCCTGCAATTTGCCTGGAACCTTTCTTCTACATCTAAGAGCACAGAAATCTTGCTGATCTTATTTACTGCTTGATAGAGGTAAAGGAGTATATCGACATCTGGAATCGAGCATGGCACATAATAGATGCTCAAGAAATATTTGTTGCACAAACAGACATTCTTTCTCCAGAGTCAGAAGCTGTATGAAAGTTATGGAGTTCCTTTTGGATGGAATAAACAAAGATACCCAGGGATGGATGGGAGCGTGGGGAATGAGGCTTGAAAGCCAGCCTGAAGCTCCATTTTCCAAGCCATGTGGCCTGATGCAGGGCTCCATCTGTATGGAGAAGGGGTGCCATTTTCAAATTCCTATGAATGTGCAATTTGGGCTAGCAGTGGCTCAGGCCGGGGACAAGTTCTTGAGACATCTGTCCCTGAAATTGAGTACAGGTTAAGTGCACTTTCAATGCAGGCAGAAGCAAAGATGTCTATGTCTCTGCCCCTGGCAATGCTTGGCTCATCAAAGTTTGGATACAACAAGCCATGTTGTACCAATTCTCACCTGTAGGGCACTGACTGCCTCACAACTCCCAGGACTTCCCTACCTCCACATGGGGGTGGTGGGAAGATCACAGATGCCCACACACAGCTTGAAGAATGTTCTTCCAAATGTGTATTTTTCAAAGTAGTTTTATTATCCCTCAACATCTCCAACTGGGTAATTTATAGAAGGCTTCTCAGGCTTGGTTTAATAAAGAATCTCGATTGTTTCGAGATTTGCCTGTTCTTCCTACAGTTCTGGGAACTAGTTATTTTGAGCCTTATCAATATTTTCCATACATTCACGTTCATGTGACTTTGTATTATCTTTACCGTGTTTCTTGATTGGGGTGTTGTTGATATTTGGGGTAGGTCAGTTCTTCATTGGGTGACAGACTCCAGCATTGCAGGATGCGACTACTCTTAGCTCTTTCCAACAAATGCTGGTAGTGCCCCCACATCACTGCGACACCACAGTTTTTGAGTGCCTCCATGGGGAATGGCATCACTCCCAGCAACGGTGTGCCTGACTTTACCACAAATTATGGATAAGTCAGACTTGGAAATAGCCAGATGGAAGCCCGCAAGACACCCTAGGGAAACACACAGCTGGCCAAGTTGGTCAGCCACCTCCTTCCTGCACACCTTTCCTCTTCCTCTTTATTCTTTGGACTTTGGAGTCTTTATCATGAAATGTGTCGAGCCCAGATCCACATGGTTTCAATGGGAAAGCACCTCAGAGGGAGTGCAATGGGGAGGGTGTGGGAAGCTCTTTTTTAGGATTTGGGTTTCATTTATTTGATGTTCTGTTTGGCTTCGTATGTGACATATGTTGTTTCCAGGCTCCAGATCTATCCATCTGTCTGAAAATTATTGCATGTACCTAGCACACTGCTGGGAGCTCAACATGCTTTATCTTGTTCCATCCTTATAATGCTTTTGCTCCAGTTAAAACGCTTTTCAAATTTCCATTTTCTTTTTTTTTTTTTTTTATAAATTGTTTTAAATGTTTATTCTTGAGAGAGAGACATACACACACAGAGTGCAAGCAGGAGAGGGGCAGAGAGAAGGATCCGAAGCAGGCCCCAGGCTCTGAGCTGTCAGCACAGAGCCTGATGCAGGGCTCCAACTCACAAACCGTGGGATCATGACCTGAGTGGAAGTCAGATGCTTCACCGACTGACCCATCCAAGTGCCCCTCAAATTCCCATTTTCTAGATGAAGAAACCAAGGCTTTGAGAAGGTATGAAACTTGCCCATGGTCAACATTCCCAACTCCAGTGTCTGGTTTCTGGCATTGGAGTGGTGTCTTGCTATAAAACTACTGGAAAGGTCTTGAGAGAGGGAATGGGGAGGAGGGGGTCAAAAAAAGAGGTTTCCATTCAAAGCATGTACCAGTCTTATCCCCAGGACACACCAAGTGGCATCATTAGTATCCAACCTGTCACCACCAGCTGGAGTGTTAGCTCATATCCGATCAATGAAGGAAAAAGCCTTTGCAGGCAGTTTTATAATTGGCACTGGGAAAGGGGTGAACTGTCTGCTGATTCATTAATAAATCAGGATAGAGTGTGGGCACCGATTCCAGCCAGAGTGTCTGCTGCTGCTTGGGGAATTTGGCTGCAGCATCTTCCCCAGTTCGCTGCAGAAAACCCAAGACCGGATATCTCTCTGGTGAGGAAGGAAGGGAGGAAACTGGCTGGCTGGTTCTAAGGAACCTGATACCACGGTTTTCCTGGCTCCAGTGGGGAAAAAGGCAGCAGGAGTTGAGCAGACATCATGATCCATTAACACCATTCATTCATTCATTCCCACACACATGCATTCATTTCATGTATTTATGGAGCATCCATCACCTGCCAGATTCTCTTCTAGGTGCTGAAGATACAGCAGCAAACAACACTGGTGAATACCCCTACCCTCATAGGGCTTATACTCTAAGGAAGGGACACAAACAGTAAGCGCGGTAATAAGTAAAACAATGTATCAGATGGAAGAGAAGTGCTTTGAGCGGAAAACAGCAGGGAAAGGGGAGTAGAGCTTGTGGGGATTTTGATTTTCAACACTGACATCTGAGTAAAGATCTAGTATTAACGTCATGCTGGACACTTGTTCCAAGCGTTTTATAATCATCTCATTAATACGGCAACGTCAAGAAATTATGGCTATGATTATTCCCATCTGACAGACAGAAAGAGGCGGAAGGTAAGAGAGATGCAGCGATTTCCGGAGATCGTACAGCTTAGTCTGTGGTCGGAACTCGTGTTTGAAACCAGGCAGTCAGAGTTTCAGCGGCGGCCCGCTTGCATGCTGGTGCAGACAGCGGACAAACGGGGTTTGGGACAGAGCAGGCTGAGCGTGCAGATGAAATCTTTGTGTGTACCCACCAAGCGAGTGTGGGCGGACTTGCGTGGGGGACGGGGGCGGATCTTCAGCTCGATCTTCCTGAGCTGAATCCCACTCTCGGTCTGTGGCTGCGGAGTTGGGTCGCCCAGCTGCAGGCGAGGTGGACCCGCGGGAGAGGGAGCTCGCTGCAAGGGTTGTCCCGGGACAGTGCCGGTCGGAACCTCACCCCGCCGCCACCCCCAGGCCAGCTGCTCCAGTCAATAAGGCGAGGGCCTCGAGGACGCTCGCCGCCCTCCTGGTGGGTTTCTCCCGGGAGTTCCCACCGGGGCTGAAGGGGGCCGCGGAGCCCAGCTCTGGGAGGGCAGACTGGAACACCAGCAGCGTCTGGGCGAGAGAGGCGCGCGGTTCGGGAGGCGGGCGCGCACAGGGCGCGAGGAGTACCCCAGTGCATTCCCGGGAGCGCCCCGGGACAGAGCGGTGGAGGGGTGCCAGGGAGCCCTTGGGGGACGCCAAGAGAGGCGGAGATAGGGTAGGCGCGCCGCAGAAAGAGTAAAAGAGAGGCGAGGGCGCATGTCGGCGGGGGCGCTCAAGAAAGGCCTGGAGAGAGTGCAGGCCCCTGGAGAGAGGGGGCCGGGGTGGTGGGTGGTGGGTGGTGGGTGGTGGCGGAAAGTGCCAAGGAGAGGGAGCTGGCGTAGGAAGAAGCAAGAAGGAACCGTTGCCTGGAGGGGTGTGCCTAAGAAAGCACGGGACCAGGGTCAAGGAGAGGGTGTCGGAAATCTCTTGGGGATCCCCAGAAAGACTGTATGCTAAAAGAGTGCCACGCGCTGGAGAGGGGGGCCCCGGTCGCGGCACGGAGCGGGCCGTAGAACCGGAGCGCTCAGAGAGTGGGGCGTGCTGTTGCCCGCACGGGTGGCGCACTTGGAGGTTCCAGAAAAGCAGGTTGAGAAGAGCCGCACCGGTGCTCAGGGATGTCAGAGGAGACAGGGAAAGAAGCCGCAGAGTCCACGGAAGAACTCCACGTATTGGAAAGAGTGCACCCACCATGGGCGCTGGAAGGACGTGGAGAGCCGGCCTGGGAGAGGCTGGGTCAGGGCTCTGAGCGCCCCAGGGAGAGTAGAGGAGGCGCTAGTGGTTGGTGGCGGAGTTCTGAGAGCCTGAGAAAAAGGAGGGGGCGCAGAGGACGGAAAACCCCGGGTGCGCCGGGCAGTGCGTAAGGGAGCGGTGGAGAGCGCGCTGGGGCCCCAGTACTGGCGCAACGCTGCTCAGGTCTCCCCTCCCCGATTGCTCCAGGTCCTAACTCACTCACCATGATGGAGAAGACGAAAGCCACGATGTTGATGGGGTACGCGGGGCAAAAACACGAGACGATGGCGAGCCACAGGTAGTTCTTGGGCCTGGGCACGTCCTCCTCGGTCTTGTCATCCTCGGTGTTGGCCTCGGGACTGCTGTCCAAAGCCCTCTTGAAGTCCGCGCTGGGGTCGTTGTACTGAGACATGGGCGAGGCCGGCGGCACAGGGAGGGCGGAGGAGCGCACGGTCGGCGTGGTCTGGGACTCTGGCCGCCCGCTCTGGCGAGGCTCTGAAAAGCCAGCGGCGCGGGGCTCGAGGGAGACGTGACCTCACTTCTCCGGCGTCCTCCGCCTGGGCTGAGGGACGTGGGCCAAGAACCTCGGCACAAGAGGGAGGGAGGGAGCAAGGGGGTGAGGAGAGGCGGCGGGGAGGAGAGGGAGCCCGCCCGCTTGAGTAACAGGGGGAAGGCACTTCTTGCAGACACACCCAGAGACCATCAGACAGACGCACAGACTCACTCCTGAGTCCAGAATGGCAGGAGGCACAGGGAAGGGGAGAGCGAAGGCCCTTTAAGGTGCAAACTGGCCCGCCTTTGGTCTGAAGAGGACCAGGTATCTTTTCGAGCTGCTGTATTTGAATACACTAAGTGTAACGGAGGGTAATGCAACCTTATCCATGTGGCCACAGAGTTCCTCCTTCCCCTTGACTAACAATTTGCTTTTCCTGACCCAATCCCTTCTGGTACTCAGACCCTGAACACTGAGCCCCAGTAATTTCTCTTCCCCAACAGGTGGTCTGGGAGCAAGGTACTAAACTTTGGGCCCAACCTTTCAGGCACTGCGCAGGGGGCCTCTGGAGACTGCAGCGGTAGCATGGAAGAACAGTGCCGGTTGCCCTGTGCCGTGTGCCCTGGACTTTTTCCCAACTGTGCAAACAAGGAACCCTCTCCTCTCCATTTTTCCACCTATGGAGCCCCTGGAGGGAGAAGCAGGTGGATCTGGTTGGTGTAGACAGTTCAAGTGGATAACTGGGATGGGGAGAAGAGAGACGGGTCCACTTTGGGAACCCAGATGAGTATAGCAATTGCATCACTAAGCAATTCATGGGAAGGACTATGACCAGAACTGAGGCTCCAAATCCAGACAGAGGTGGGAAATTGTCACATTTGAGCTGACTGACCTCAGGGAAGTCCTTTCACCTCACTGGGCTCCAACTCCTTCATCTGAAAAAAGTGGGTAATAGGGACCCTCAAAGGGACTTTGTGAACACTGTTAAATTGCATTTCAAACCAGGTGAATCTAAGTGCTCAATACATGTTAGTTATTATTAGGAAACTATTTCTGAAAAATATAGTCCTTCTGCAGTATCTCAGACCCAATATCCATTGGTGAAAATATTTCACCAAAAATCCCGATATTCTGAGCTGGCCGGTCACAGAGAAATGCCAAGTAATTTTATTATGTGTGGTTTCAAAAATAGTTGCTCACATCATAATACATCAAAAGTATTAATCATCTGCTTGGCTTTCTCAGAACATGAACTGATTATCTGGGATGCTTTCACTTCTCATGGGGCCATACTGATTTCATTATCTGCCTTCCTCACTGGACTACAGACTCACTGAGAGAGGGGACCATCTTGCTCATCTCTGGATCACCACTGGCACAGTGCCTGGAACTGAGTATGTGCTTTGTATAGCTTGCTGGGTGAACACATAAAAGATGAAATAGTGCCTCTCCACCATGCCTTCTCCCCCAGTTTGGTTGGTTAATCAAGTGGGAATAAACCAAAACATTGGATCAACCAAGTTCTCAACCAAGTCTTTGCTTTGACTGTTCCCTCTACCTGGAATGCTGTTCCCTTAAACGGCCACATGGGTGGTCCTTATTTCTCAGCTATCAACTCAAAGTCACTTCCTCAGAGATAGGTCTTCTTTTTAGATTTATTTAGTGTAGGTCCTCACAGTAAATATTACCCTACGTTTTACCAGCTTTTTTACGACATGTATCATTATTGTACTTTGATTATGTGTTTACCATCGGTTCTTTCTCCACCCTATATGCTTTGTAACCTGTTCAGAGATCTGAATCCAGCACTTAGAATTTTACTGGCACATAGTAAGAATGCAAGGAATACTGCTTGAATAGATGAGAATTACCCGTGAGTATAGCAAAAATGATTTCCAGATTTAAAAAAAATTTTTTAATTATTTTTTGATTTCTGGATCTTCACCAAGATCTACTTGAATTAGAATTTCCCTGGGTGATACCCCAGAAATCTGTATTTTTAGAACATTCATCAGCGATTCTGATACAACTGAACATTTTCTTGTATGTCACTACTGTCCCTCGTTCTTAGGACGAAGTCTTGGATCTTTAGTTTGGAGATCCCCTTTGGAACTTCAAACTCAGTATGTCAAAGGGAACACATCTAACCTCCTAAGAACCTGCTTCTCAAGGCTTGGACCTTAGCTAGGTCCTGTCTACTTCTCCAACCATCTGTCCTACCAATTCTCTCCTCTCACTATACTTCAGTTAATGAAGGTATTTTTGCTCTATTCTCAAATACACCTAGCCTTTTCCCACCTCAAGGACTCACATCTGCTGCTCCTTCTTCCTCGAATGCTTCCCCTTCTCTCCACTTCGTGGGCCCCTCTCATCTTTCAGGACCCATCACCGCATGTGTTACCTCCTGAGAGAGTCCTTCCCTGACCATCTAAATATGGCCCTCTTATTTCCCACCCCATTACCCTGTTCATTGCCTTCATCACAGTTATCACCACCAGAAACTGTCCTCTTTGTTTATTTGTTTACTGTTCACTGTCTGTCTTCCCCATGAAAAGATAAACTCACAAGAGCAGAGATTCCCCAACACCCCACGCCCCGCCCCCCGGTTCACTACGGTATCCCCTGTGCCTGGAATAGTTCTTGGCCCTTAGTAGGTGCTCTGTAGATACTCATTGGATCAGTAAACTTGTGCATTTAGTCGTCCAGTTTGGGAACTCTTCTCTTTCCTTCAGCCTCTACATGAATGAGTCACCAAACCCTACTGATTCTGTTGCAAACACACTCTTCCCTTGGTTCTCTCTTCTCTTTCCCCAAAGCCAGTGTTACAATTGCAGCTCTTATCAACAGTGCAAAGGCTCAGTGGATTCTCTCTGAGCCATGTTTGTGGTCTGAGGCTGGTGAATTTAGTTGGTATGACTAAGCCCAATGTTTGGGTACCCAGTGGAATTTTGCTGATTCAAGGTCATGGACTATATTGTTTGCTCCAGCCCGCTTGTGCCACCCAGGGAAATACAAATGAAGGAGTTGTTGACTCAGCATGGCCCATCTCCTCTGCCAGGGAAACACCTGTTCAACACTGGTCTGACACTCCAGAATCACCAAACATTTACTGAGTACCTATTGTCTGCCTTTGATGCATTCCCTAGATGCATCATCTCATTTGATTCCTACAGCACCATTGGTGAGGTACAGATGAGGGAACTATGACAAGCTGGGTAAAGGGACTTGTGTAAGGTCTTACAGCTAAGTGGAGGTGCCAGAATTTGAACGAGGTCTAAGCTACTTGTTCAGCTAACAGGTCCAGGCAAGAGAGTTAAATGGACATCTCTGAAGTTTGCTGAAGTTATTATATTCCACTCAGGAGAGATGGTTTAATAGCTGTTGACTTATCTGAAATGTAGCAGTGAAATTGCAATCACTTGAAATATTTACAATTAAATGGAAAAGAAAGTGCCCACACCAGAAAGTGTAATGTATATGGTGCGGATTCTTGAGGGATGCATTAGACCACTCAGTAGGGGTTTCCAACTCTAATTTCCTGAGCTTCACTAATTTTCTCTTGAGAGGTCAGTTTATTACTCTTGGATGAAGCCTACTGCCTGATTGCTTAATAGTGTGACAATACCTTCCCTTTTTTAAAATGAGAGGGAATAGCCTGACTGGGAGAGAGAGAAGACTTAATTGGAGCTTTCTGGAAGCTGATATAGCAACTTACACTTTTGAAATTTGAAATAAGTTTATTTCCAAATGTAAAAGTAATGTGTATTCATTCTGGAAAAGTTCAAAAATGAATGAAAGCATAAAGAAGAAGAGAGCTCAACCTATAGCCTACCATCCAATAGTAACCACCCCCCAAAAGAAGAGAATATTTCCTTCTTGTTCCCTTTCTACATGTGTATATTTTTCTCCAATAAAGTGGGATTGTAGGGGCACCCAGGTGGCTTAGTTGGTTAAGTGTCTGACTTCCGCTCAGGTCATGGTCTCGCAGTTCGAGAGTTAAAGCCCCGCATCGGGCTCTGTGCTGACAGCTCAGAGCCTGGAGCCTGCTTCAGATTCTGTTTCTCTCTCTCTCTCTCTCTCTCTCTCTCTCTCTCTGCCCCCTCCCCCAACTCATGCTCTGTTTCTGTCTCTCAAAAAGTAAATGTTAAAAAAATTTTTTAAGTGGGATTATATACAGTTTTGTTTCCTGCTTTTCTCAATCAATGTTATATCACCTTTACCATTCTTTACAGATACATTTATGATCTGCATAATTTCCCATTGATTTGATGGATTGTTACTTATGTAACCATTCCTCGATCATTAGGTATTTAGGTTATTTTTGGTGGGTTTTTATTGTTAAACAAAATATGAAAAATGCTGTGACTTTGTACTCAATTATTAGCATTTGTGATCATTTCTTTGTAACTCGTGATTTTATAGGGGAGAGATCTGTCTTTGGAAGGGCAGGAAAAAAAAAACCCTTCAGATTGGCTGGTTGAGAAATTGTAGCATGAGATATGTACCAAAGGTAAAATTAAAATGTAGGCCAAGGGAACAGTCACAGATTCAATGGACTACAGAAATGAAGTGATTCGAACAAGATGAAATGAGGTGAATTCAAAGAATAGCTTCTCAATGCCAAATGGACCCCCAGATCTATGATACTTAATAGGGTGATCTTAAATCTACGCCTTTTGGTTTTAGGTATGTCTAGGATTCCAAAATAGAAGGAGGGAGGGAAAGAGTGAGAGATAGGGGTAGGGGAAGAGAGAGAGAGAAACGGAGAGAGGGAGAGGAGAGGGAAAGAGAGAGGGAGGAGATGGAGAGAGGAGGGAAGGGGAGAGAGGAGGAGAGAGAGAGAGGAAAGGGAGAGAGGAGATGGAGAGAGAGGGAGAGGAGAGGGAGAGAGGGAGGGAGGAGACGGAGAGAGGAGGGAAGGGGAGAGAGGAGGAGAGAGAGAGGAAAGGGAGAGAGGAGATGGAGAGAGAGGGAGAGGAGAGGGAGAGGAGAGCGAAAGAGAAGGAGGAGAGAGAGGTTCTGCTGATCTGTGAAAATGCAAGAGTTAAGGCTCCAGATCTTTAGGAATGGTAAGAAGTTGAATGCATCTGCTTCCAAATTTTGCATTAGTCTCAAGTACCAGCCTCTGACAGTCATAAAGTAACTGCTATGGTCTCAGGGGTTTGCTGCAGAAGAACAGTGTCTTTTTGGCTAATATTATTAGAAAGCCATTTACCTTTCCAGTGTCCAACAATTTTGATCTTCTCACAAGGATCACAAGTGGTGGTGGTTGAGGGGGAGCAAGGCTGGAGAGAGAAAGTATGAGGGGGAAACAGATTCTGTACTGTTAATTTTTTAAACCATGCCTTTTTATGAAACCACTTTCGGGTAGAGGGGCACAAAACACAAATTCTCTGACTTAAAACGCAATCCTTTTCCCATTCATCTGTCCTCCGCTCTACCAGAGAACATATCATTTTTTATACACCAGTATACCATTATATATATCCATACATGCATGTATAATATAATATAATATAATATAATATAATATAATATAATATAATATAATATATATACACAGGTAGAATATATAGATAATATATAATATCCAATAATATTATATAATATATATGCACATGTATAGTATATATTGATAATGCATAATAATTGATAATATATAATAAAGATAATGCTGTGTTTTGGACTATCCTGTGCAACTCCTGGATGAACCAAATAATTAGCAAATGTTATAACAGTAGTCCTAGAAATCAGAAAGAAGTCACCCACACCCCAATATCCTAGCTATTGATATTTCCCATGCAATTTCTCATGCCTTGTGTATATCCAGGTACATTCCCACATACTTGCAGTGAAAGTGTACACACAATTTTGTATCTTGATTTTTTTTTTATCTTAATGCCCTATGCTAAATCCTTCCCACGTTGTGATCCTCTGTTGAATCGTCTTTGATGACTTTAATTAAATTTTATGATAACTGTTTTTCTCTTGTTGGATAATTTTGGAGCTCTGTCAACTTTGGTGTTAATAAGGAAAAGGGGATTTTTTTTTTAACAAAGATGCTTCCAAGCCCTTCCTTCCTCCTCTCACTGCCCTACCCTGGAAAGTAGGATGAAATGGAGACATTCCAAGCAGCTGCCTACGCTGGAGGTGTGGGAGAGGTCTTCTAAAGCACAATCATTTCCAAAGAATGTGGATTGCAAACCATTTACAGTTTGAAAGGTTGAACATCGATGTGTGGAATTGGAACCTGGAGTAATGGGAGGGGGAGTTCCTGGGAGTGATAGATGAGCAGGCTTGGTCTGGAGAGGGTATTAGGAAGACTGAAGTGGAATAGACAAGAATTACACTTACATGTGGACTGGAGAGGAGAGCTATGTTTGGAGGGTATCATCTGGTGCACCTGAGTTAAGGAGACCAGATGTCTTGTCAGCTGTGTCACACTGTATTAGTTAAGTCTTCCTGTGCCTTCAGAAATATTTATTTGACAAGCTACCGTGTGTCAGGCACCGTTTTGGGTGCTAGGGATATGGTGGCAAGCAATAAAGCCACGATCCCTACTCTTACTGAAAAACAGATAAGGTGCTTACAATTTGTGCTGAAGGAAATAAAACTGGGTAATGTGACAGTGACTTGTAGTAGGGGATACTTAGATGGGGTGGCTGGAGAAGGGATGCCAGATAAATCCTGTTGAGCCCTGGAGACACTCTCTTCCTTTCTCCACCCCATCTTTTTTTATTTTAATTTTTTTTATGTTTATTTATTTTTAAGAGAGAGAGAGAGAGAAAGAGAGAGAGAGAAGCAGAGAAAGAGGGAGACACAGAATCCGAAGCAGGCTTCAGGCTCTGCGCTGTCAGCACAGAGCCCGGTGCAGGGCTCGAACGCATGAACTGCGAGATCATGACCTGAGCCGAGGTCGGCGGCCGACTGAGCCCCCCAGAGGCCCACTCCACTCCATCTTCTGACCCAGCAGTCTGCCTTGAATGTTCTACATCCAGGCCCAACACCATATGGCGCACTGCCTGTTTTTGTCAATAATGTTTTATTGGAACATAGCCACACCTGTTCATTTATGTATTGTCTGTGGCTTTTCTCATGCTATGATGTCAGAGTTGAGTCATTTTGACAGAGACTGTATGGCCCAGAAAGCTGAAAATGTTTACTGTCTGGCCCTCCACAGAAAATGTTTGCCAACCCTTTTCAGCTGCAACAAGCTTCTTTGTCCTCTGGCTTCAGATGGGTTTGACCAACACGGAATCCTGGCAGGAGTATAGAAGGAGGGAGGAGAGTGATGTCGGGATATTTTCTTCCTTGGTTCTCTCCTTGCTGAATTGCCTTGAGCTGGTGAATCACTGGGTTGAAGGTCATGGCTCCTCCAGGGAAGCCTCTCTAAGGAACTCTCATTTGGGGTTCCAGAGAGCCCCATTACCCTCTTTCCTTCAGGCCCAGGAGTGACACTGGCCCCTCTGTTGCTTCTGGGGTAACATACTATCCATTGTGGCTCCCCACACCTTGGTAAGTAGTCCTAATGTTCTAATGGGAATATGCCAATTGAGTCTTGCTGGGTCCATGACTGACATAGAAGGTCTCCTTGGGGAGGTGACATTTGAGTGGAGATCTCATGGCTAAAGAGAAGCCAGACATTTGAAGAACTGAAGGACGAGCATTCCAAGCAATGAGAAGAGCATGTGGAAAGGCTTTGAGGTGGAAAAGAACTCAGGATGCTTAAGAAACCGAAAGAAGGCCAGTGAAGATAGGAGATGGGGTAGGAGAAATAGGCAGGGCCAGATGATGCAGGACTTTTCCAGCGCAGGTAAGGAGTCCGGGTTTTATTCTAGGAATAATAGGAAGCCTTAGAAGCATTTTAAACCAGATTTTGATGTGAGCCGATTAATGTCCTTTTGTGCTAATCAGTTGCATTAAGTGAGTTGCCAGATATAGAATGTGACTAAAATTGGCTTTGGGAAATTTATTGGAAGGAGGATTTATTTCATGAGCTCCAAGAAGAGTTAGACAACGTGACCTTGGGGCAGGCAGGACTCAGGGCAGATGGGGACTTTACCATAGGAGTTAGGGTCTTCTCGTCTGGCTCCCGACCCACCTATGTCCGTGGATCAAACTCCAAACTCTTGTGAGAGAGAATCTGGCATAACTCAGGTCTAGTGTCCCTTGGGCTCCAGGTAATGGGCTGTGTAGAAGTCATCTGTTCCTTGATTCTTTTGCAAATCTTGTGCCAGATGTATGCCTTGTACTGTCCTAGGTGCTGGGGATGGTTAAAATGGTGAGCTAAACACACCTGTCCATGCCCTCATGGAAGCTGTATTTCAAAGGAAGAGAACCCTTCCTTTTGGAAAAAAAAAAAAATGTAAACAGGAAATGCCCCTTGTGTGCAGGGCCTTTATCTGGTCACAGTTCTGTGACCAGAGAACGAACAGAGCCTGGCACAAAAGAGGTGTTTAATAAATATTGGTGGATTGACAACAGGTAATAGCAAGGGACTCACTTAGGAGCGTCAAGGAAGGCCTCACTGAGAAGTTGACATTTAAGTTGAGGTGAATAGCATGAGAAGGAGAAGCCATGTGAGGAGCAGGGAATAAGCCCACTAGGCAGAAAGAATAGCATGAGCAGAGGCTCTGAAGTGAGAGAGTATTTAAACACACAAACAGGGGCGCCGTCCGACTTCAGCCAGGTCACAATCTCGCGGTCCGTGAGTTCGAGCCCCGCGTCAGGCTCTGGGCTGATGGCTCGGAGCCTGGAGCCTGTTTCCGATTCTGTGTCTCCCTCTCTCTCTGACCCTCCCCCGTTCATGCTCTGTCTCTCTCTGTCCCAAAAATAAATAAAAAACGTTGAAAAAAAAAATTAAAAAAAAAAAACACACACAAACATACACACACAGGCTAACACACACATCTTAAAGGAAGGGGGAATTGGTGTGAACTTGGACATCCCCCTTCCAAAGGGATGTAATTCAACAGACATGTCAGGAAATGGCTGTGGCAGTCTCTACTTCAGGGTCTCAAGTGGACTAACTGTAAAGTGCTTGAGTTGCCTTGCAAATGACCAAATCTCAGCAACTCTAAAAATGGAGCCATTTGTGACTGATTTTTAAGTGCTTCAGAGTTTGAAGAATGCAGAACTTTATCCCTTCCCACACTCATTCTTGTGGTTTCTGAAATACTTTGAAGCAAAAGCATCTAAACTTGGGTTCTAGAAGGAACTTGGGTTCAAGTTCCACATGAGTTCTAGGAACCTTTTTGGACTGGATCTCTGCTACCTTGTGACCTCTGTGGAGATCATGCTTTTTTGTTGTTTCTGGCTGTTTTTGCTCTTTGGTTCTCTGAAGCCTCTCTTTCCTTCCCTGTTGTCTTTTTGCCTCTGAACTCTTGTATCATATGCCATGCCACTGGTTGGAATGATGATGGACACTTTCCCCACAGCACCAACTCCCCCCCACTGCCCCCAAGGTTGTGCACCCATCGCCTGCTCTTCTACAGAGAAGGCCCAAATCACTTTACCTCCTAACTTCTTTTTGTCATTTGTACGTTGCCCAGGTTTATAACATTTAGATTTCTTCTCTATAATACAGAAAAATTAGTTCTTTTGGGTTTTGTCCAAAGGTTAAATTGAAACCATAAACTGATAGTTTCAAAGCGTTACATAAACGTCACTTACCGAAGAATGAATTTGTGTGATTGGACTTACTGGACTTAGGTGTCATTAGGGTTGTGTCCTTTAAAGGAGATACAATTAGGGCACCTGGGTGACTCACTTGGTTAAGCGTCCGGCTCTTGGTTTCGGCTCAGGTCATGATCTCATGGTTTGTGAGTTCCAGCCCCACATCGGCCTCTGTGCTGGCAGCGTGGAGCCTGCTTGGGATTCTTTCTCCCCTTCTCTGTCTGCCTCTCTGCTTCTCTCTCTCTCTTTCTCTCTCAGAATATATAAATAAAATTTTTAAAAAGTTAAAAAAAAATAAAACAAAGGAGTTACAATTAATAAAACTTGGGAGGAGGGATGGTGGAAAGGGGAAAGTATACGACATATTGTAACCATATGGCTATTGTTATTTCCTCAAGCCTGTCTAGAGTCTGTGTCAAATACATTAGATGACTTATCTATTTTTTTTAGAGCTCTCTGACTTCCTGTTATAATTTGAGCCATTTGTTTTCATACGCACTTGCACAGCTGTCATTCCTGGGATTTGTTTTTATTGCACTCCTGCCTTAATTGTTATGGTTTTTTAAAAAGTCTGGATGTTTGGTAGGACAAAGCCAACTATCTTGCTTCCCTTCTTGGCTATTCTTGGCTATTCTTTTGGCTGTTCTTGGCCCTTTGTTCTTTCTTGTGAAATGTGGGTTTTTGATCTCAAGTGCAGAGAGCTGAGTTAATCATACTCCTCTGTTCATTGTATGTGTTATCATTGGCCTATTCAAGGTTCTTCCCTTGTTTGGTTTTATTTTTTGACCCCTTTATTTTCATATTCTTAATCCCCTTCCACATCTTACCCACCTGCTCCTGCCATAGGCACCCACTCAAGTGTGTTTGATATATGTGTCTGGAGACCTGTGTTTCCCTGTAAAATGGATATTGTTATTTTAGATGTATATGTGTTCAAGTGATACAAACAGTATCATGCAAAAGATTAAAAATTTTTTTTAATGTTTTATTTATTTTTGAGAGAGAGAGAGACAGACAGAGCATGAATGGCGGAAGGGCAGAGAGAGGGAGACACAGAATCGGAAGCAGGCTCCGGGCTCTGAGCTGTCAGCACAGAGCCCGACGCAGGGCTTGAACCCGCGAACTGCGAGATCATGACCTGAGCCAAAGTCTGATGCTTAACCAACTGAGCCACCCAGGCAGCCCACGATACAATTGTTTCTTAATTCTTAAAAGCAATACCATGGTTTTCAGATGTATCATGTGCTGTATGTACCTCTAGTTAATTCCTCTGAACTGTTTGTTGCAAGGTATGCCAAAGCACACATTGGTTACAGTTTTGTTTTTAAATTTTATTTTTTAAAGTTTATTTATTTGCCTTGAGAGAGACGGAGAAAGCAAGTGGGGAGGGGCAGAGAAAGAGGGAGGGAGAAAATCCCAAGCAGGCTGCATGCTCAGCACAGAGCCTGCTGTCAGGGGCTTGAACTCACGAACCGTGAGATCATGACCTGAGCCAAAAGACACTTAACTACCTCAGGTGCCCCTGGTTACAGTTTTCTGTTACATTTCCCCCAGTGATGGACATCTAGCGATAGTTAGCTCCCTACTACACAAGCAGGCTTGGGATACACAGCCTCATGCATGTCACTGTGTGCTTCTGTGTGAGAGTTCCTATGAAGTGTATGTGTTCAGGGGAGGGGAAGGTTCAGCAAGGTTATTGCATATACTGACAATATACAGGTATCTGTAAAATCTCTATAGTACAAGAACTAGGTCCTAGGGCTTACATTGATTTCCTTTCACAGAATAACTGCCAGGTTGTTCTCTAGAAGGATGGAACCCATTTACACTCCCGTCAGCAATGCATGGAGATTCCAGTTATTACCTTACTTTCCAATCTTTGCCAGTCTGATAGAATAAAGTGGTATCTTACTCTTTAATTTGTATGTCTTTGATTATTGGTGAGACTGGGCCTTTCCTCATTTATTTGTCAGCCATTCTGGTTTCCCGATCTGCAAATTGTCAATATCCTTTTCTGAATTTTTCTGCCGGAGTTTACATATTCTCTTGTTGATTTTGAGTTTCTTTTGTTTTCTAGATGTGAATCCCTCATCAGTTTTGTATGTTACAAACACCTTCTCTCAGGCTACCATCTACTGGTTAACTATGTGATTTGTTTTTTCAACAAGAATCCTTAATTTCGATGTACTCAGAACTACCAGTTTTTCACTTATGGCATGAGATTTTGGATTTTATTTAATAAGTTCTTCTCCATGGGGCGTCTGGGTGGCTCAGTCGGTTAAACGTCTTGACTTCAGCTCAGGTCACGATCTCACGGTTCGTGAGTTTGAGTCTCGTGTTGGGCTCTCTGCTGACAGCTTGGAGCCTGGAGCCTGCTTCAGATTCTGTGTCTCCCTCTCTCTCTGCCCCTCCCCCGCCTGCACTCTTTCCCTCTCTCTCTCAAAAATAAACAAACATTAAAAAAAAAAAACTCCTTCTGTATTTAGAGACCACAAAAACTCTTACAATGTCTTATGTTAGATTTCTGGTATCACATTTGGCATTTAGGTCCTCAAGGAATTTGGTGTTCACCTTTGTAAAGGACTGTGGTAGGGATCCAACTTTGTTGCTGTTGTTGTTGTTTTGTCCAAATAATGAGCTAGTTTTGCCAAATCATTCGTGAGTTTGGATTTGTTTGGTAGCAAATTCCTATACCAGTGCTTCATGGTTTTTAACGCTATGACCCTGTATGATGTGGTAAAATTTGGTAGGGTGAAACTTCCTCATTGTTCTTATTTGCAAAATTGGCTTAGCCAGTTCATATTCACTTTTTTTTTTAATTTTTTTTTTAACGTTCATTTATTTTTGAGACGGAGAGAGACAGAGCATGAACGGGGGAGGGGCAGAGAGAGAGGGAGACACAGAATCGGAAGCAGGCTCCAGGCTCTGAGCCATCAGCCCAGAGCCCAACGCGGGGCTCGAACTCACGGACCATGAGATCGTGACCTGAGCTGAAGTCGGACGCTTAACCGACTGAGCCACCCAGGCGCCCCTCATATTCACTTTTAAATGCTTATTTATTTATTTGTGAGGGGCGGGACAGAGATAGAGGGAGACAGAGAATCCCAAGCAAGCTTCTCACTGTCAGTGCAGAGCCCAGTGTGAGGCTTGAACTCACGAACCGTTGAGATCATGACCTGAACCAAAATCAAAAGTCAGACGCTCAACCAATTGAGCCACCTAAGCGCCCCACATTTCACTTTTGAATAACTTGCCTAAAACATGCACACAATATATTTCATGGATGGGAACAAAATTTGTCACATTTTCGAGTGTTTCCAAATTTACATATATTTATTTTAGGACTTCTTGTAGGTATTTCAATCTTTTATAGTTTTCTTCATAAAGGTCTTCTATTCCTAGGTGTACAATAATTTGTGTTGCTATTTGAATAGGATAGTTTTCCTTTTACATGTTCTAACTACACATGTAACTCCATGTAGTTCTTGGAATGTAGAGATTTTACAGATACCAGTATGTTGTTAGTATATGCAATAACCTTGCTGAGCCCTCTTATTGGTTCTAATAGTTTATCTATAAATTATCTTATATTTTCTCTTTACCCAATCATATTGGTTATAGAACTTTCTTCTTGTATTCCATTTGTTTAAAATTTTTTTTTAATGTTTTTTAAAAATTTTCTATCTGAGAGAGACAGCGTGAGCAGGGGAGGGGCAGAGAAACAGAGACACAGAATCCGAAGCAGGCTCCAGGCTCCGAGCTGTCAGCACAGAGCCTGATGTAGGGCTTGAACTCATGAGCTTTGCGTGAGATCATGGCCTGAGCTGAAGTCGGACGCTTAACTGACTAAGCCACCCAGGCACCCCAAACATCATTTATTTTTGTTGTCTTGTTGGAGTGGCTGAAATCTCAATTACAATTTTAACTGTAAGTAGCAAGTATGATATTTTGATTCCTGACATTAATGGGGATGTTTCTAAGGTTTTAACAATTCATCTGTTTGTGGTAGATTTTTCAAGAAAATGTTAATTCTTTTTTTATGAAAGTTATGTTTTATTAGAACTCTAAAGTTTACATGTGTATCTTTTCAGGTTTGGGTGGAATAGAATTCAGTAAAACTATGTAATTCAGAGTGATGTCTTATCAGTTGTTCTAGAACTTTTTTTTTTTTTTGATATCCTTTATTGGTTGAGAAAGTTTTCCTTAGTGTGTTAATTTTTAAATCATTAGTAGATGTTAGATTTTACTGAATGCCTTTCTTGCATGTATCAAGATGATGATTCTGTTATTTTTAAAATTATTTTTTCGGGGCGCCTGGGTGGCTCAGTTGGTTGAGCGTCTGACTTCGGCTCAGGTCATGATCGCTCAGTTTGTGGGTTTGAGCCCCGTGTCGGGTTCTGTGCTGACAGCTCAGAGCCTGGAGCCTGCTTCGGATTCTGTGTCTCCCTCTCTCTCTGCCCCTCTCCCACTCATGTTCTGTCTCTTTCTCTCAAAAGATGAATAAACGTTAATAAAATTAAAAATAAATAAAATTATTTTTTCATTTCCATTTTCTGTTCTCATTTCTGGGATCGTTTATTAGACGTACTTTGAATGTCTTGGGTTATACCTTTATAGTTTTTTAGTTTTCATACCATATTTTGAATCTCTTAGTCTCTCTTTATGTTCTGGAAGATTTTCTCAGATTTTTTCCAGGAGGTCCACTAAATCAAAAATTGTGGGCAATAAAGTTTTAATTTCTAGGAACTCCTTCGTATTTGCTGCAAACTTCGGTATAATTAGAACCTACAATTATCATTACTAATAATTACTATTTAACAATGAATATCTTCTTGAATCTCTATGAAGATACCAATTATAATTTTAGGGAGTTTTTTTTTTTTTTGAGAGAGAGCGCATGCACACAGCAGGGGAGGGGGAGGAGAGGGAGGGAGAGAATCTTAAGCAGACTCCACGCTCAGCACAGAGCCCAATGTGGGGCTCGATCCCACAACCCTGGGATCATGACCTGAGCTGAAGTCAAGAGTTGGATGCTCAACCAACTGAGCCACCAGGCACCCCCTAGAGATTTTTTTTTTTTTTTTTTTTAATGCTTTCTCTCCTTTGACTGTAAGTCAGTTGTGTTCATCTCAGTTCTCAAATGTCTGGGGACCTTTGGTTGTCCATTGATATTTACAATGGAATTGGTTAACTAATCCTAGAAGCTATTGTGGATTTCTTCCACTTTGTATGAGACTGTTTCCAGCAGGACTTTTTCCCTGAATGAAAGGCCATTACCGTGTATAACCTGCAGAGTAACTTGTATTAGTTATCTCTTGCTGCAAAACAAGTTATCCCAGTTATCCCAAAATGTAGCAGTGTAGAACAGTATGCATTATGTCATGGTTTCTGTGGATCAGGAATCTGGGTGCATTTTTTGCTAGATACCCCTGACTCAGGGTATCTCCTAGGCTGGGACTGCTGTCCTTTCAAGGCTTCACTTGGGGGAGATTCATTTCCAAGGTTGTTCTCATGGCTGTTGGTTGGCCTCATAGCCTTGCTGGCGGTTCACATGGCAGCTTGTTTCTCTAGTACAAGAGGAGAGAGGGAGGAAGGGAGGAAGGGAGGGGGAGAAAGAGAGAGAGAGAGACAGAGACAGACAGATAGACGGGGCAGTGCGGGGAGGGAGAATGTTTTTGCAACCCAATTTCAGAAGTGACATCCCGTCATTATTGCTGTTTGCTACTGGTTATAAGCAAGCATTCACTAGATTCAGCACATACTCAAGAGGCGGGGATTGTACAAGGGCATAAATGCCTGAAGGTGGAAATCATGGCGGGGGGGGGGGCATCTCAGAGGCTGCCTGCCATAATACTCTAGGTCCTGTTACTAGCTCCCAATGAAGAACTGGGGCTGAGTAAGGTTAAATTGCTTGCCCAACATCCCACAGCCAGTCAGTCGTAGAGTGAAGTCCGGAACCCAAATGGAACTACTTTCAAAGTTTTCCCTCTTAATTGTTATGCCACCATCTTCCAAATTGTAGGATGCATCACCAGTGGAATGTAAAATCACTTAAGGTGATACAGAGAATCTTGGGTTGGTGCTAACATGCCTTTTATCCCTTTAACGCTCATTAATCTCCCATTTAACCAAGAGAGAACTGACCTGGAGCTCAAAGTCTTGGGAAGACAGGAGTATCTGGCTAAACTTTAATAACACTGTTTTCCATTAATGGTGTTTCCTTCCAGTTGTGGCAACTAGGAGTGGCTTTAAACTAATGATAGTGACGTAAAATTTTCTTTTAAGAATGCACCCTGAACCTGGGAAATATGTTAATTAAAGTAAAAACTGCAAAGATGGCGTTCAGATATGGCGAACATAGTGAAGGTGATGCATGGATTGTTCAAGCTTGGGAAATACTGCCTAAATTATAACGCTTCGATTCCGAAAAGGACCTCAGGGATAATAATCGCATTCTTCTGGTTCAGTCTTTTCTTCCTTTGTTGTATAGACATGTAAAATGAAATTGAGAGAGGGTGACTTCCCCAAGGGTACACAGTTCCCATGATCACAGCCTGAAGCTCCATGGCCTTCATGCCAATGTTTTCTTTTCTCCTTCTTTTATCTCTATTAGTTGTCAGCTTGAAATACTTTTTTTTTTTTTTAGCTCTCCCTATTTTAACTCCACTGTTTCCAATTCACTTTTCTCTAATCAGACTTTCTCAGGAGCGGCACTGTTGGCCTTTGGGGCAGGAGAGTTCTTTGTTGTGGGGTGTCCTACGCACTGTAGGACGACGTGAGGCATCCCTGGCGTCCACCCTACTGGGTGCCAGTAACATCCTCAACCCCAATTGTGGCAACCACAAATGTCTCCAGACATTGCCCAGTGTCTCCTGGGAGGCAAATTCAGCCTCGTTGGGCATCACTGCTCTAAAGCAGTGGGGTTTTTTTTTGTTTTGTTTTTTTGTTTTGTTTTTGTTTTTGTTTTATTTTGAGAAGATCTCAGGTGCTGGTGCTGCTGGTCTGTGGACCAGGCATTGAATAACATTGCTGTAACTACATAGCCCACTAAGGTGGCTATTTTTTTTTTTTCTTTACATTTTTGGAGACTGTGCATCAGAATTGTGATGCAAAATAACACTCCATTCAGTACAGTATTGCTATGTGGAAGGTGGGGACTCCAGCATTACATTTTCAGAAACAAATTGTTCCTGAGGGGGTAAAAGGGAACATAATCTAGTTTTACTCCGCACCCTTAGCAAATTAGAAATCGACTGGATAAATTAAAAGGAAATGCTCATCAAAAACAGACGTTTCATTATTTGTTATTTTTAAAGAAGTTAACGTGCCTCACCTACGTATTTAGCAAAGCACAGTTTGAGAAAAGTTTATAGAATGTGTACCCTTGAATAGCCGCTAAATGTGCTGCTATAATCCACACTAAGGCGGGGGGGGGGGGGGAGGCGGTGCTCAGACTCTTGCTAGGGGGCAGAATAACCATTTTTAATTGCTTAAGAGAGCTTCCTGAGAGAGCTGCACATTAGTGAGGATTTGGAAGCAGTTTGTGTATAAGCAGGAAGAGTTGTAATGCTGTCCTAAGTATCTTCAATTATACATGAAGGAGTGGGCTTTCCATCACAATCCAGCAAAAAAGCCCTTCTTGGGCTCTTGGGGAATTTTCATGCATTAAGGATTGAAACTTCCCTGGATCTTTTTGTCCAATGAAGGTACAGCATGCTTTTGGTAAGGGGTGGGGGGGGGGCAAATCTCTGTATTGTTCTTTTGAGTAAGAGTGAAAGTGGGTTTTTAAAATTCACAATCATAGTTGGTAGAGCCCATATTTGACTCCTTCTCTTTCTGTCCCCATCAACTGTCTCCTCTCCCAACCCCTGTCTTCCTTTTTCTCTTCTTTCTATTCCTTTGATCTGTTTGCAAAGTGGGTATAATGAGGCACACGTGTGACTCTTTTGTTTCATGGTTTGTACTCTAAGATGCTCTGTTTTTTTTTTTTTTTCCTTATAAAAACCAGAACAAAGCAGCATAGTTTCAGGAAGTGGGATGTAAACTTGTTTATCATCCATAATAACTTCAACCATATGGCATTGGTTTTTGCTGGATGACTCCCATTTCTTCAGGCAACCAAAATTTGGGAAGGGCAGAGTTCAGGCAATGAAGAAAGAAGGTTCCAAACATTAGGACTAATCAAACTGGTACGTAACGCAATCCGTTTCTGAAAGTTTCCCGGCAGAGTCTGCCTATGTCAGGAAGGTCGGGCGGAAGGAGCCAGTCTTCTCCCTGGCTGCTCACCAGAATCACCTGGGGGAGTTTTCCAAAAGAGGCAGATGTATTTTTAGCCTTGGGTTCAAATCCTGGCATCTCTATTTTTTTTTTTTTAATCCTCCCTAAAAACTCAGATGGAACCAACTAGGCTCTGGTCCCAAATGGCATTTGGAATCAATCAGTAAATTAGCAGAGCTAAAAGGTCCCTTAGAAGGGCCGGAGGACTCTCTGACATCCTCCATGATTTTAGGAACTAATTTAGGTCAGGGATCATGTGCACCACGTGGAGAATAATGGTAGTCAATATTGTGTAACCTAAAATGGCATGGCGCATGCCTGGACAGGTCAAATCCTTGGTCCCCCACTTGCTTGGACAAGTCACCCAGTCTCTGTGAGCCTTGTTTTTTTTTTGCCTGTAAAATGGTGCCAGCCCTTCTGGGAATATTGTGTCGATTAAGGAGATAACGTATGTGAAGTGCTTGTTGGATCCCTGACACATAAGTGCTCAGTAAGTGTGAACTATTAGGGGGTCGACAAAGACTGTTATTTAAAAAAATTTTTTTTTTCAACGTTTTTTATTTATTTTTGGGACAGAGAGAGACAGAGCATGAACGGGGGAGGGTCAGAGAGAGAGGGAGACACAGAATCGGAAACAGGCTCCAGGCTCCGAGCCATCAGCCCAGAGCCTGACGCGGGGCTCGAACTCACGGACCGCGAGATCGTGACCTGGCTGAAGTCGGACGCTTAACCGACTGTGCCACCCAGGCGCCCCCAAAGACTGTTATTTTTATGAAGAGGACGTGAGGTGGCACGAACTAAGCTAACCCACTGAGATGCTTCAAGTTAGAAGACAGAAGCTTGAGAGTAGTTGTGATCTGACTCTAAACTCAGGAAAGGGATAATGGAGATCACTTGGTTTTTAATTATCTTTTTCAATTGTTCTTATTGTTATTATAATTTACTTAGCTTCTATCTCCCCTGCTAGTACAGACACCTTCTTTTATTGTTGTATCCCAGGCCTTAGAACTGTGCCTAGCACATAGGACATGCTCAGTTAATATTGGTCCAGTAAAAAAAATACTGAGTGAGTGAATAATGATCAAGAGAATGAATGAAGGAATGAATGAATGAATGAATCACATGACATATAGATGTCAAAGCCATAATTAAAAAAATTTTTTTAACATTTATTTTTGAGAGAGAGAGAGAGACAGAGACAGAGCATGAACAGGGGAGGGTCAGAGAGAGGGAGAAACAGAACTTAAAGCAGGCTCCAGGCCCTGAGCTGTCAGCACAGAGCCTGACACAGGGCTCGAACTCACAACCTGTGAGATCATGACCGGAGCCAAAGTTGGATGTTCAACCAACTGAGCCATCCAGGCGCCCCTCAAAGCCATAATTTTTATAAAGAAACCAGGGTATCTGTGGACAAGCATTCTTAAGACTTAACGGGTCCACCAAGATGATTAACTTCAAAGTACTCATTTTTAGAGGGGATGGTATCTTTAGAGATTAGGACCAGGTTTAGTGCCCTGGTATCCAGGCTTTTTTTTTTTTTTTTTTTTTTTTTTTGCATCCAGATTTTTTTAAACCACCATTTTACTCAGTTACCAAAATTTGAGCATGTGTCCCACTGAATGTAAGGATACGCACAATGGCAAGGGAACTACATTTTTGAAATTAGGACTCTGGCCATATTGGTTGTGTTGTCCTGAAAAATTGGAAATAAGTGGCTATAGGTCTTGGAGCAACCAGATTATCCTCCTATCACATATCCTGACAATGAGAGTCTTTCTCAGGGTGGTGGTTGTGTGTGCCTGAATGCTTTTTTCAGCATTTGGCATTGTTAAGGTTAATCCAAAAAGTGACTGAATTTGACTCAGGGAGTCTCCTTGGGCCTCGATGTTTAGTTCTGGGACATCGAAGGTATCAAAGCAGTAGTCGTAATGAGTAGATCGTATTAGCACTTAGCTTGGCTCCCTGATGTCCAACTGGGGATAACCGCGCTCCACTTGGTTTCACTGGCTGAAGGGGAGGGGTCCGGGAAAATCACAAATGCCCAAATATTCTCGGCTCAGCTGTCTGGGATTGAAACATTCTCCCACAAAAGAGATGCTGTAATGGAGGCTTCTATCATTCATTAATTCATTTGTTTACTTGGCATAGAGTCACCAAACGGCTACTCTTATGGGCTGAATTGCGCTCTGTCCCCAAATTCCTATGTTGAAGTCCTAATAGGGTCTTTGCAGAGGTGAGTAAGTTAAAGTGAGCTCCTTAGGGTGGGCCCTAATCCAGTATGACTGGTATCCTCATAGGAAGAGAAAATTTGGATGTAGACACACAGAGAGGGAAATCCACGGAAAGACATAGTGAGAAGATGGTCATCTACAAGCCAAGGAAAGAGGCCTTGGAAGAAACGAACCCTGTCAACACCTTGATCTTGGACTTCCAGGTTTGGGAATAATGAGAAAATAAATTTCTGTGGTGAAGCTGCTCAGCCTGTGGTACTCGTTATGGCAGCCTGAGCAGACTATTACATTCATGCTGTGCCAGGCATTGAGGGTACAGAATTAGATAAGACCTAATTCAGACTGATGGGGGGCTCTTAGGTTTGTGTTCCTGTGAATTCAGCACGAGTCACTTAAGCAGTAAGAGCCAGATGGTCCTTGCCTCCACCTGCTTACCCAGAACCTCCAGCTTCCTGTAAAGGACCTTTAATTCCCACGTGGCAGACCTTGGTGGTATGTCACAGTGTCACGTAGGCTCCCAGACAGGTCTGTCAGTTGTAGTCACCATGTTGAGTCTCCTGAGTTTGTCATTAGCTCTGGCACCGAGGAGGATACCTGGCTGCTTCTGGACTCTACTCTCAAACTCTGGTTTCCATGCCAACCCTGCTTTCTTAATCCTGCCAACAGTTTGAGGTGCCACAGTAGCAACCTCTGATCAGTGAAAAAGTGGGGAGGATGCGTTCTGTCCCCTGATTGGGAATCCAAGTCTCATAGTGTCCTTCGTGAAAATAGGACCGTTAGTGTAATGGGATGAGTTAGGGGTCAAGATTCTTTTTCCATGTGGGTGTCTAATTAATATAGCACCATTAATAATTTGTCCGAATACACGTGGGCCCATTCTATCGGTTGGCCTATTTGTCTCTCCTCATAGAAGTACCTGTGCTGTCTTAATTCCTATATACACATAGTAGTCCTCTGCCATAGAATCTCATCTCCTCTATGTATCTTTTAGTGGGTGGATTCCTTCAGCTTTTGCTGATATGTGTGTATTTAAGTTCCATTGTGTTAAATTAATTTATGTCGAAATAATTTCAAACTTACAGATAAGTTGGAAGAGCAGTGAAAGCAACATCCATATCTCCTTTACTCAGAATCCCAACTTCTTATCATTTCACTGTATTGATTCATCATCCTCTTTTCCTTTCCTCCTGTATATGTCTGCGTGTGTGTGCAAACTCATTAGCATTAGTTTTCACAAACCATTTGAACATAAGTACATACACGTTGCCTTATCACCTCTAAATTATTCTTTGTGTATTTCCTTCAAGCAAAAATACTCTTCTAAGTAACCGCCATATAACCCTTCAAGTAAGGAAATCCGTCTTGATACAACCCTGCCATCTAATGTATACACCTTGTTCGGATATTGCTGCCTGCTTTGCCAGGTGGTCATCTCTGGTCCCACCTAAGAACATGCACTACATTTTGTTATTATGTCTCCTTCAGTTTGGAATGGTTCCTCAGTTCATCCCTAACTTTCATATCCTTGACCTTTTTTTTTTATTAAAAAAAAATTTTTTTTAATGTTTATTTATTTTTGAGAGAGACAGAGACAGAATGTGAGTGGGTTAGGGGCAGAGAGAGAAGGAGACACAGAAGCAGAAGCAGGCTCCAGGCTCTGAGCTGTCAGCACAGAGCCTGACGTGGGGCTCGAACTCACGAGCTGTGAGATCATGACCTGAGCCGAAGTCGGACGCTCAACTGACTGAGCCACCCAGGCGCCCCGATCCTTGACCATTTTTTATGATTTTTCAATTTAAAACATTTTGGGGGTGGGTGGTTTTTTGTTTTTTTTTTGTTTTTTTTTTTTTTTTTTTTTTGTGGGCCAGAATATGATCTGCCTTGGTGAATAGTCCATGGGCAGTAGGAAAAAAAATGTGTATTCTACTATCAGTGGGTGGAATGTTTCATACATGTCAGTTAGATCCTGTTGGTTGCTTGTGTAGTTCAGATCTTCTCTATCCTTGCCAGTTTTCTTTCTAGTAGTTCTGTCTGTTGCTGAGAGGGGCATGTTGAAATCCCAATTATAACTGTTTCACCTCTCATGTATCTTCCGGCTCTGCTGTTTAGTGCACACGCAGTTGGGATTGTTATGTCTTCCTAAAGAACTGATCCTTTTGCCATTATGTAATGTCCTCCCTTGTCTCTAGTAATTTTTCTTTGTTCTGAAGCCTACTTCTCACGATATTAATATAGCCACTTCTGCCTTTTAAAAAATTAGTGTTTGCATGACATGTCTTTTCTCATTCTTTTGATTTAACCTACCAGTATCGCTAAGTTTGAAGTGAATTTCTTGTAAGCAACGTACAGTTGAATCTTACTTTGTCATCCATTTTTGCCAACCTACCAATCTCTGCCTTTTAAGTTGGTGTATTTAGACCACTTCTATTTAAGGCAGTTATTGATATGTTACAACTGAAGTCTGCCATTTTATCATTTGTTTCCTATTTGTTTCCCTCTTTCTCTTTTCTTGTTTCCTGTAGGTTATTCAGATACCTTTCCTGTAGGTTATTTGAATGGCTATTTGATTCCATCTTGAGTTACTTCTTGTGTTTTTATTTACTTTTTATTTATTATTAAATTTTTAAAAATGTTTATTTTTGAGAGAGAGAGAGAGAGAGAAAGAGAGAGAGAGAGAGACAGAGCATGAGTGGGGGAGGGGAAGAGAGAGAGAGAGAGGGAGACACAGAATCCAAAGCAGGTTCCAGGCTCCGAGCTGTCAGCACAGAGCCCGACATGGGGCTCAAACTCATGAACTGCAAGATATGACCTGAGCCGAGGTCGGACGCTTAACTGACTGAGCCACCCATATGCCCCTCTTGTGTTTTTAGATGTTATCTCTTTGTATAGTTTTTTGTAGTGATTATGTTACATATTTCTATCTACACACATATATTATGAATGATACATGTTTGTTATAAATTTCATGATGTAAAGGATTTGTAACATTGACTCTACAAATAATTAAAAATGCAATATTCTTTATTGTAAATTTCAAATATCAAATTATCACAGAATTCTTTTGTTGATTTCCACCAAACTCGTATTCTTAGCCAACCTATGATTGCGTTCATGAATGAATGTAGTTTTGACAGGAATGTTAGTTGATTTTTTCTTTTTTTAGGTTAATGAGCAAGACAAAAGTGAAATGATGAAGATGTGGGAATTTCACTTACTTGTCAGTGACATGAACTGACTTTTTTGCTGAATTGGATAGCAGTTTCAAGTACTGGAAGAATATTCTTCCTTTGTTGTTATTCCTAATGTGATGACTGCTTGTAAATTTAATCCACATTATTAACATGTTTCCAGATTTACTGAGATATAATTGACATATAACATTGTGCACATTTAAGGTGTACAATGTGATGATTTGAAACAAATGAATAGATTGTAAAATGACTACTCCAATAAGGTGAGTTAACATATCCTTCATGTCACAGGGTTACCATTTCATTGCTGCTGTTGTTCTCGTGAGAACATTTAAGATTTTCTCTCTTAGCAACTTTCAAGTATACAGTGCAACATTTTAACTGTAGTCATCACGCTGTATATGAGATCCCCAGAACTCAGCCTTCTTCTAACTGAAAATTTGTACTCTTTGACCAACATCCCCTCATTTCCACCACCCCCTAGCCCCTGCTAACTGTAAATCTACTCTCTACTTCTGAGTTTGGCTTTTTAAGATGTCACATAATCATACAGTATTTGACTTTCTCTGTCTGACTTATTTCACTTATCTTAATACCTTCAAGGTTCATTCACATCCAAACACCCAAATGGCAGGAATTTCCTTTTTTTAAAAAAAATGTTTTTGGGGGCACCTGGGTGGCTCATTCGGTTAAGCGTCCAACTTCGGCTCAGGTCATGATCTCACAGTTTGTGGGTTCGAGGCCCGCGTCGGGCTCTGTGCTGACAGCTCAGAGCCTGGAGCCTGTTTCAGATTCTGTGTCTCCCTCTCTCTCTCTGCCCCTCCCCTGTTCACGCTCTGTCTCTGTCTCAAGAATAAATAAACATTAAAAAATAATAAAAATAAATAAATAAAAATTAAAAAATGTTTTTTTTTAATGTCTAGTTGCAACTGCATATAAATGGTTAGAACCTCCCGGAAATGGTTACAATGTAGTTGCTGGTGTTTGAGGTGAGCTTGAGGGGATTTTAAAATGGAGTCCACTTCGTATCCAATTCAGAGAGAGACTGATACTGATGAAAAACAAACTATATTCCATGGCTTTGTGTGCCATTCTTTCCTACAACCTCTGTAGGGCTGAGATAGAGACAGATTTTGGGTGGTATTATTTGAACATCTAGATCCTGCTATGTCTGAAGCTGTATGTTTGGATTTGTTCGGTCATATAAACCAGTGTAATTTCCTTTTTGCTTAGGTGGGTTGGGTTTTTTTTTCCCACCACGTAGCTAAAAGTTTTCCCAGCTGTGTTCTTCATTTATTCAAGAAGTGTTTTTTAAAACTTACTGTAAAGAATTGTGGTAAGATGCATACAATATAAAACATACAATTTTAACCATTTTTAAATTTTTATTAAAAAACTTTTTTTAACGTTTATTCATTTTTGAGAGACAGAGTGTGAGTGGGGGAGAGGCAGAGAGAGAGGGGGTACACAGCGCTGAAGCAGGCTCCAGGCTCTGAGCTGTCAGCACAGAGCCCGACGCGGGGCTCGAACTCACAAACTGGGAGATCATGACCTGAGCCGAGGTCGGATGCTTAACCGACTGAGCCACCCAGGTGCCCCCAATCTTAACCATTTCTAAGTGTAAAGCTCAGTAATGTTAACTATATTCACATTTGCCATAACTTCTTCATCTTGCAAAACTGAAACTATACCCATTAAACAAAAACTCTCCCCTTCCCTTTCCCCCCAGCCCCTGGAAGCAGCCGTCCTACTTTCTGTTTGTGTGAGTTTGACTGCTCTAGATACGTTATACAGGTGATACCACATGACATTTGTCTTTTTGTGATGGGCTTATTTCACTTAAACATAAGTATCTTCAGGGTCCATCCATGTTGCAGCAGGCGTCACAATATCCTTCTTGTTGAAGGCTGAATAATATTCCATTGTATGTATATACGACGTTTTGTTTATCCGTTCATCCATCGATGGATGCTTGTGTTGCTTCCACCTTTTGGCTGTTGTGAGTAGTGCTGCTGTGAACATGGGTGTACAACTATCTAAGACCTTGCTGTTAATTCTCTTAGACATATACCCAGAGGTGGAATTGCTAGGTCAAATGGTAATTCTATTTTTAACTTTTTGAGGAACTGCCTTAACTATTTTCCACAGTGGCTGTGCACCATTTTACCCCCAGCCACGCTCAAGGGTTCCAACTTCTTCACGTCTTCACCAACACTTATTATTTCCTGTTTCTTTTGGTAGTAGCCATGCTAATGGCTGTGAAGGGGTATTTCATTGTGGTCAATAAGCTTCCATCATGTGCGTTGCACTGTGCTTAGTGTGCACGGCGGGCACGCTGGGAGCTTGTGCACAGTAAATATATACAAATAACTGATTTGGTTTGTGCAAATTGTTCTAAGGGAGAAATTACAGGGTGAGGGGTGGAGGGCTTGACTGATTCTGGAGGAGGGGCATCTCTTAAAGACGTAGTAGTTCACTCCATGCATCCTTCTTGGGTGGGACCTTTCCACACTGCTCCCTTAGACGGCTTCGGGGAGGTAACTTTCTGGCTGCTGAGTTTTCTGAGGCCCACGGGCCCTTTCATAGCACACAGCAGCTTTTGGGACTGGGGCTTGCCAAACATCTTCAAAGGTCCCCAAAGAGCTCTTACTCTGGCAAACAGTTTCCCGTCAATAAACAGGGCAGTGCTTCCTGCCCAGTTGCCTGTTAAATTTGTCTCCTCCCACAGAGGAGTCACTCTTAGCCAAATGTTCTTGTTGGGCAGGATGCTCTGGGTTTCTGTGATACCATTTGCCAGTTAGTGAGCAGAAGTTGGATGGTCACTGGGGGAGGGAAAAGGCATGGTAGATGGGGCCAAGAGAGGTGGCAGGATAGCTGCTGTGTGGGTGCATTTTCTGTAACTCCTCTTCTAAAACTCTGATTTTCTTTTCTAAAGTGCCAGAGTTGGGCTTGATGGCTCCCATCTGGCTTGGCATTTGGTGAGTTGGAAAGGAGGGGGTTAGGGTAGCTGTTTCAACACTTCCTTTGAAAAGAGAGAGATAGATAGGGGCGCCTAGGTGGCTCAGTCAGTTAAGCATCTGACTTTGGCTCAGGTCATGATCTCACGGTTCGTGGGTTTGAGCCCCGCGTCAGGCTCTGTGCTGACAGCTCAGAGCCTGGAGCCTGCTTCAGATTCAGATTCTGTGTCTCCCTCTCATTAAAAAAAAAAGAGAGAGAGAGAGACAGATGTAATGGAGGATGTTCTTAGGGTGACCCACCCAGAGTCATGCTCGGTTCTTAGAAGTGTAGCTGCAGTGGCACTCTCTATCAGAGAAAGGGATAACCTGGATTCACTTATCCCAGAGCTCATCATTATGCTCATGGACACCCCAGCTGGAGCCCCTCCTCTCCAGCCTCCACATTGTAGAGCCTGCCTATTTCCCTAGTCAGCCGTGCCTTCTTTGACCTTCTCTCCCCCAAGTCAGTATTGAAGCCCCTGGCTCCCACCTTCCCACTTTGTTCCAGAGATAGGAGAAACCTTCTTTCTCTCCCCACCCCTTTAGAGAGATGTGTCTCTGCCCTCAATAGAGACCTTTTCAGAATAAGCCTTTCCTTCCCCTTCGCTTGATTCAGAGTTCTCCAAGAGTGATCGCCTCAGAAAAAATCGAAGTCTTTCCTCCCCTTCTTACTACGATGAACTCAACCTCTATCTGAAAAGCAAATGAAAAAATACCGGTGGCTTTAAAATAGGTGTTTGGGGCACGTGGGTGGCTCAGTCAGTTAATCGTCCCGACTCTTGATTTTGGCTCAGGTCATGACCTCTTGGTCATGAGACTGAGCCCTGCTTATGGCTCCCAGCTGGGCATGGAGCTTGCTTAAGATTCTCTCTCTTTCCATCTGCCTGTCCCCTGCCCTCTCTCTCTCTCACAAAAGAAAAAAAAAATAGGAGTTTGTCTTTTGCTTCAAGCTTACAAGGTGCTACAAAATATCAGGGTCCAGTTTCACAGCACAAATGAGTAAATGAATGATTGAATGGATTCTCTATGTACACATATATGTACATGGTAAAATATAATCTATATAATTTTATATAGCGTATGCAATACATGTAACACATAGTACTGTATAAACATATGTACTTTTCTCTAGATAGCACACATATAGTAAAATCTATTTACTATATGTAATAAATTATGTAGTACCTTACTATAAATATTTAATTATTTTAAAACTTTGGCCCTTTATGTTAGCGACCCATGATTATGACTCACCTCAGGGCTTCTGACTCAGCGCAGTTAATCTCTGGTTCAGAACTTCTGGACCTGAGAGAAGGTGCTAATGCCCAAAGTTGTAAGACGAACCTGAGTGGGCTCCTTGGCTCCACTCTTACTTTTCTACGCGCGTAGCCGGGGCTCCTGCTCCAACTTCGGTTAGCTCTGCTGTTTAGTCATGATCTCCATAGCCTTCAGGATTGGGGGCAACGGAGGTGAAGGGGTGAGCATAGGACAAGTGTGGGTATAGACTGGTGACCTCCTCTTCCTGGAAGCATTCTTCCAAGTGTATGCCCTACCGGTGGCAGGTTATTCTGGGCTTCTGAGTCTGTGGGGGTGCGATGGTGTTAATAGCTTCACCTGTGCTGAAGGGCACGGATGGACGAAGTGGATACCCAGGAAGCTGGAGGAAGGCAAGAGAGGTCTTGGGTGGGTTTACAGGCTGCGCAAAGCACTTTGATGTTGTACTAGTGGTATCTGGTGTTAGCCTCTGGCTTCGAGGTCCTGCAGGGAACAACGGCCACGGTGGAAGATCCGGTGGTGTTGGCAGAGGTGGTGGTGATGTTATTGGCAGTGGCAAGAAAGACGCTTGTTTATGTGTCTCTTCTTTGCATTTTTTCCTGTGTTGAAACTTAGACATTCGTTGCATACAATTAAAAAAAGGTAAGAAAAACCAAGTTGGATTACATTACTGAGCACTTTTGCCAAAAAAATATCTACGGAGCTTCTCCGATGCTAGGTTCTAGGTTCTGGGAATAGAGAAAGAATTAAACAGACACCCTCCTTCCTGGAATTTATAAACAGATGAACAAATGAATAAGATGTTTTCAGAAAGTGATGAGGGCAGTGGAGAAAATTGGGCACAGAGAATAGCTTGATGGGAGGTTAGTTTCAGCGAGAGAGATGGTCATTATTCACATCTTCGTGTGTGTGCTTTACAAGGTCTTTTTTTCCCCTCCGTATCTGTCCTTCTCTTTCCCTTTTGATCTAGTTATGTACCATCTATCTAAAAATGGGATCATGATGTACATTCTGTGTTGTAACCTTGTTTTTCTCACCTAATATATTGTGAGCATCTTTCTGCTCCATTATTTATTCATCTGCTTCTTCATTTTTGTGGACGCAGAGCAATTCATCACGAAGGCTGCACCATCCTCCTATATAATCGGTTCCTTAGGACTGCACATGGGTTGTTTCCAGTGTGCCGAAGGGGTGATTCCTCGGGAGACTTTTTCCTTCCATCATTACTGTCACCTTCCTGACTCAGGCTTGTGCTGTCCCTCACTCAGACCACTGAAATAGCCTCCCAGAGAGTCCTGTGTCTGCATTTTACATTCTTCTAAATAGATTTTATACTTCTGATCATGTCACTCTTCTGCTTCTCAACTGTCACTGGCTCCCTATTGACTACGCAACAAAACCTAAACACCTTAGTTTTATTACTCCTGGGTTGTGCACCAGTAACACCTGATGGCTTGAATAAGTAAGTGAAAAGATGCTCAACATCCTTAGTCATTAGGGAAATGCAAATCGGAACCACAATGAGGTCCCCCTTCGTACTTACTAGGATGGATGTGTATATATAATGGAACATAACAAGTATTGAAATTGGAGCCCTGTACTTTGCTGGCGGAAATATGAAATGGTGCAGTCTTTGTGGAAAACAGTTTGGGGGTTCCTCAAAACAACTGTAAGACCTAGCAATTCTGCTTCTAGATGCATACTCAAAAGAACTGAAAACAGAGACTTGAGCAGATGTTTGTATGTCAGTGTTCATTGTAGCATTATTCACAACAGCCCCCAAAGTGGAACCAACCCAAGTGTCTATCAACAGATGAATAAACAAAACACGATACATTCGTACAATGGAACATTATTCAGCCATGCAAAGGAATGAAGCTCTGGACCATGCTACAACACATGATAAACCACGAAGACATTATGTTAAGTATATAAACCAGACATAAAAAGATAAATATTGTATAATTCTCCTTATATGAAATATATGGAATAGGCAAATTCAGAGAGACAGAAAGTAGATTGCCGTGTTCCAGAAAATGGGAAGTTACTGGCTAATGGGTACAGAGTTTCTGTTTGGAGTGAGGAAATTTTCTGTAGTAGTTATGGTTGCACAACAGTGTGAACATAATTCATGCCAATGAATTATACACCTAAAAATGGTTAAGGTGGCAAATTTTGTGCCATGTATATTTTACCACACACACACACACACACACACACACACACACACACCTCAATGGCTTGTCCATACCTGCCTTCATGCCTTTGCTCACCTGCTCTGCTCTTCTTTGGAGACACTTTTCTTACATCTCTGCTTGTTGGAATCTCACTCATTTTCAAGGCCCATCTCAGATGGTATCTCCTTCCTTGATGACTTTCCTAACTTAGTTGTCTCTTAGTTTTTCACAAATCAATGTGATGTTTAATTTGTTTGAGCTCTTGGAGTACTATATATCTTCCTTTTGGGCTATTTCCTCGCCTTAAGATCCTACTAGGCTGTAAGTTCTTTGGGCAGCGAGACCTTACCTTATTCATCTTTGCATTATTCATTCAACAAATCTTTATTGAGCTCATACCATGTGCCAGCTTGGAACACAATGCCAGCATTCTGTAAAAAGTTCAATTAGTGTTAAACTGAATTGAAATGCCATAGGTGGTCTGAGCCCCAAATCCCCAGAGGAATTTCACAGTGATAGAACTTTAAGGAGGAGTCACTTTCCTTCTTACTTAAAAGCCTTGTTGGCTTTCATTCTTGGAAGTAGTGGACTAGGATAGGTTTTTTTTCCCCCTTTCTTCTGGGAACATATATCCTCCTCCTTTGGGGAAATTGTTTTCCTTTCCCCTTATCCGGAGTGTAACCCATGTGGTTTGAGTGGCCTGCCCTCTTCTTACATGATCCTGCTGTCTTGGTCACTGCTAATTGGTCCAAGGTGGACAAGCTGGGCAAATCAGAGCTTTTTCCTGGGATTTCTGAAACCAGAACAGAGGAGGGGAGCCTGTAGGAGGCCAGAAATCACAACAGTGCCACCTGTGTAAGAAGCTGGCATGCAGTGGGATAGGCTATGGCTGGTGCACAGAAGCGGAGAGGCACAGAGAAAGGGCCCCTCTTTCCAGCAGCTTCAGTGATCCAGATGTGTCCTTGTCCATCCTATAACTTGCTGTGTCAACCCTTCATTGTATTTGTTGAGGCCACCAATTCCCATCTAGTGGAAGGCAGTCTGAGTTGGGTTTCTGTTGCTTGAAACCAAATCACTGCACCTCTCATTCTGAAGTGATGCTCATAACCCTCTCCCCGTAGAATTGTTTATGAATATTAAAAAACGTGATGCGTATACAGTTCTTAGGATAGTGCCAAGCACATAGGAGGTGCCCAATAAAAGTTAGCAGCCATCGCTATTTGAATCAGCACCCACGGTGCCTGGAGGCAATGTGGGAGCTCAACATCCTTGGGTAAGAAAAGAGATGGCTTTCCTTCTTCCTTCAGCACTGTCCAAGAGAGAAGGGTCATTCTTCAACACTTCAGTGCCTCTGTGCCAAGCCACGGCTCCTTCTCTGACAACGACCTGAGTCCTGAAGGCCCCTTATCACTTTCAGTCAGTTCTCATTGAGGTGTCTCCCACGGTGGGGGCCTGAGGCACAGATGGGCTGAGTCCATACTCCAAATGGAGCCTCACCTCGCTCCATTCCCATTTGGCTCCAACTGGTAGATACTCCGCGCAGCTCCAAAGCTTAATTGCATTCTGCTTTTATGTTGCCAAACACTAAAACCTTGTTGTTGGACTTAAGTGTTTTTGGGAAATGGGCTGTGTTATTTTACTGACGGAGGCTTGAAAAGTTGGAACTGCTGAATGAACTGCCAGAACGGACGTTGGTCTCCAATTGGCCCACCTGTGCTTACCAGGGAGGGACACGTTGAAACGTTCCTTGTGAGCTCCGCAAATTAATTTGGAAGATGTTCTGCTCCTACAGTGGCGTGCAGTGACACAGAGTAGGCTCTCAATTACTATTTTAAATAGATTATGAATTATTTAAGACATTAAAAGTGTAATAACAGCATACGCTTACATTATGGGTGTGCCGTGCCAGACACTTTTTAAGCATGCCACATCCACTGACTCAAGGGTTCATAAACTGTGCTGCATGTAAGAATTACCTGGATAACTTTTAAAAGTCCTGATGCTCAGGCCACACCCTACACCAGTGAAATCAGAGTCTTGGGGCACTGGGAATTAAAAAAACAAACAAACAACTCCCCACGTGGTATGAATGTGCAGTGAAGTATGAGAATCGGTGAATGAACTCATCGCAGCCACTCATCAGAATCCTATGAGGTAAGTGCTGCTACTACTCATATTGTACCGTTGAGGAAACTGAGGCACAGCAGACATGTTCAGGGACGTGTCCAAGGGCCCACAGCCGGTACATGTCAGAGCCAAGTGTGGAACCAGGCTCTGTGGTCTGAGTCCATCTCTTAATCCTACAACACTACGACCACACACAACACCATAGCCTGTGACAGAGATCTACACATCTGCTCTCTTCTTTTCTCTTCTTTGGTGAGTTTTCTGGAAATGTAAAACAATATTAGCTTGAAGAAGAGGAGGGAAGTGAATCTGCTTTATGTGATCAGTGGTTCATGAAATAATAAAGTACACATAAAATGTTTGTAAATGAGACCACATTTCAGATGCCCTAGAATCACTGGATGTGTAATGGAATGTTCTCATGAAGAAGAAAGAGCATCAAAATTTATTGTTTTTGTACATTCTCCTGTTGGGACTGCTCACAAGTGAGATACCGCTGCTGGTTTATTTTTGTTTTTTTATTTTTTTAAAGTTTATATATTGAGAGAGAGAGAGAGAGAGAGAGAGAGACAGCATGAGAGGGGGAAGGGCAGAGAGAAAGAGAGGGATGGGGAGAGAGGAGAGAGAAGGAGAGCTGTGCACATGCGTGCACAAGCAGGGGAGGGGCAGAGAGAGAAAGAGAGAATCCCAAGCAAGCTCTGAACTGTCAATTGGACATTTGACCAACTGAGCCACTCAGGCACCCCTCTGCTACTGTTTTAACAAAGTGGAGGATGGCGTCTCTGTGCCTCCCCAAGTAAAAAAAAAATCACTCAGGGATAGATTATCTGCTTCTTTACTCCTCTGAAGCGTCAAACCTCTTTGTTATCATGGCTGAGAGAGATAATTAGAGTGCACTCAGAAGAGCCACTTTGCAGGAGTAACTAGAAGACATTGCAGAGTGTTGTTTCATGCTCTGTAATTCGGGTTCTTGACCTTCTGACCTCCTAGTAGTCTTAGCCAGGGGAAATGGAACCACTGAACTGGGACTTAGGGAGAAAACACAACTCTACGTAAAGTTAAGCTTCCTAATTGAACAGGTTGGGTCCATTGTTTCTCTTGGCAACCTCAGTTTCGCTGGGAGAGAATCCAGAAAGCTAAGGAGGAGAGAGATGAGGGGTTAATCAGGAAAGCATTTGTCTGGACCCAGTTAGTGCACATTCAGGTAGCAAATCCCCCAGTACCTGAGAGCGTCACTAGGGTACAGAGACGGCAGTGCCCATATCACAGGCATACTTGGTGTTGTAGAAATAACACCACTTGGTGGTGTTAAAGAGGAGGCATTGAAAAAACCAAACTCATAGATACAGAGTGGTTGCCAGAGGTGGGGTGGGGTTAGTTGGGCAAAGGTGGTCAAATGGTACAAACTTCCAGTTGTAAGATACATAAGTATATAATGTATAGCATGATGACTATAGTTAATAGTACCGTAGTGTGTATTTGCAAGTTGCTAAGAGAGTAGATCTCAAAAGTCATTATCACAAGAAAAAATCATAAATATGTATGGGGATGTATGGCATGCGCATATTGCGCATATATATATATATGTATGTATATAATCATTATGTTGTACACCTAAACCTAATACAGTGTTATATGCCAATTATAACTCAATTTGAAAAAAAAAAATTAAAATGGGGGGGAAGAAGAGGCATTATAATTTATATTGGAAATAAGGCTGGGGAATGAGAAGATAATGAAGCCGTAATTAACCTCTTCATATTGTGGAATTCTCATCTCCTCTTGGGTTTCCTGGCTTAAGTGTTTGATCCCAGGTACCTGGTGCCATTCTTGATATAGGCTGAATGAAGGTTCCAGAGCTAATCCACATCTCAGTTACTAGTAGTGCTTAAAGTACACTTTAGCTAAGATAACTACAAATATAAGTTCCAGTATTTTCTTCTGCTCCCTAATGGATTGTCTTGTGCACCATCACTCTCCCCACCTACCCCACTTGGGAGACCACTGAGCTAGGAAATCCACTTACCCAGCACTCTTTTCACAGTGGTAGATAACATGAGGGTTGGCTCTGATAACAGTCCCCACCTTACATTTGTTTCATGCTCTTTTAAATCCAAATTGGCACTTTCACACCTGCTGCAAAGCTGAGTGATAAAACATCTGTGTTCCTAGTCTTTCGCTTTTCTTTTGATTGATGTTGTGGGTTTAACTGGAGATTTTCTCTTAGCTTTACCTGCGTGATACATCTGATGTTAGTCTTTCTCCTACTATTCCGCCAGCCCTGAGAGGAGGGGCCTTTCTTCAGGGTGTCTAGGATTTGGTGAGACTTGCTCAGAGATCTCCTTTCTCTCTCTTTTTGCATCCATTGGATCTTCTTGTTGCAAGGGAAGGAAACCAAACAGAATCTAGCTTACGCAGAAAAGAGAATTTGTTGGCCCCCACAACTAAACATTTCAAAGGTCTGGATAGAACCAGGTGTTCACATGAGGTAACCAAGATTTGGCATACCTCTTACTGCAATCTCAGCTTGGTTTTCCTCTTTTTGTGTCTCTGTATGTGGTGGCTCCAGGAAGCTCTAGGCTTATTTTATCCTTATAGTCAACAATTCCAGAAGAAAGCTTTCTGTTCTCACCAATTCCAGTGAAAGTTCAGGGATTGACTTTTATTGGGTTACCTTGGGTGTCAAGTTCCTGAATCATTTGCTAAATGATAGGTAATTGTAATGCTTGGATGGGATGGGTCTTGGTCACATGTCTACAGCTGGCACGAGGGTTTAAACTCTCGCGATCCGCAATGAATAAAAGTCAAGGAGAAGGGGCTGCTACCTAAAGAAGAGAGCATGAGCAGGCACAAGCTATACACATCTTCTGTATTTTTGACGGAGGCCTTGACTTTCCTTGATGGAGGCCAAACCTCAATGTTGGAACAATGTGGTCCTTTTCCTGGATTATAGATTTCTCCTTACAAGGCAATGGTGATGCTAGCTATGCAGAGTTGGGTCGCATCTCACAGGCTAAGGACACTGTCCCCAACAAGAATGCCCTCAAGATATTATCCACAAGTTCAGGGTTCCCCAGAAGTCACCTACATTTCTGACCAACAGGCTACAATTAGGGAGTTCCCATAGCCCCTCAAGATGGAGTAATTTACTAGAACAACTCACAGAACTTAGGAAAGTGTGGTAATTATGTTCAGAGTTTTATTATAAGAGGTACAAATCAAGACCTTCCAAATTAAGAGTTTCACAGGATGAGGTCTGGGAGGGTCCGAAATGTGAAGCTTCCAGGTCCTCAAGAAGCATCATCCTTTTGGCACATCAGTATAGGATTACTGACAAGGGAAGCTTACTGAAGCTCCAGGCACTCAGAATTTTTATTTGGGTTTATTATGGAGGCATGACTGATTGAATCATCGGCCCTGTGGCTGAACCGGATCTCTAGCCCTTGAGGACAGACTCATATCATATGACTCGAAGCCCTGGTACTCTAATCACATGGTTAATCTCTCTGATATGGCCTGCACCTGGTCTAAAACTATCTAGTGGCCCACTGTGGGACACTTCATTTGCATAAACTCAGGTGTGGTCCTAGGGGCTCCACATGAGTAACAAAGATACTCCTATCATTTGGGAACTTCCCAGGGTTTAGAGGCTCCCTCCAGAGAACGAGGGATAAAGATGAGACAATTTCTTTTTTACATAATGTTCTTCTATGGTGGATCCCAACTTCTTCCCAGATGTGGAGATTAACCACTATCTACTCTTCTCTTCTGCGGCCACCACTTCTAGACTCAACATCAACTTCCAGCTGGGACTTACAGCATCTCCCTCCCACAGCCCCATGAGAGGTCTCTTCTGGGGTCTCCCCCTACACCCTCCTTCTCCCTATTCCCAGTCTTACTCTCACTTCCTTCCAAAGCTTGTGGCCTTGGAAAAGTTCACCACTCTGTGCCTCATTTTCTTTATTGGTAAAATATGAATTGTGGGTTGGTTTCAACTCAGCTGAAATGGTACTTATTCCAGGGAGCTTTCTCTACAAGACATTTTTGCTTTTTTCTGTAGCTAGCATCTGAATCCCTCTCTCTTTTTTTTTTTTTTTTTTTTTTTTTTTTTTTTTTTTTTTTTTTTTTTTTTTTTTGGTATCTTGCACTTTATGAGATGAATCTTCCTCCTATTATAAAAGATGAAAAGTCCATACTTGCTTTCTCAGCCTTTCTGGCAGCTCAGATGCGGTCATGTGAGCTAGGTTTTGGCAATCCGAACGTAAGTTCTGGGAGGCAGCAATTCAGGGTTAAACTAGCCAGAATCAGATTTTATCGCTTATGTCTAAAGACAGTGACTGATACACCTTCCTTGACTGCACCACTTTCTCGGTCACCACTACCATCGTTGTCATAGCTAATGTGTATTGAGTTCTTACTAAGAGCTGGAGGCTTTATACGTGTTGTCTTACTGATCCCGTGGTGGTATAGCCATTTTACAGATGACTTGTGTAGAAGTGAAGATATCTCCTGAGGTCATGCAGCTAGTGAGAACACAGTTCAGATCTGAACTTTCTTCATCTGACACCAGGATCTTCTCTCTTAACCATCATGCTGTAGGGCCATCATTTAACCCTTCTGCATTTAAGCCTTCTGCATCTAATTCTGGAGGATAGGGTCTAGATGTCTCTATTTTTATAACTCTGGCATCTTACACGTGGCCTGCCACAGGTGGGTGCTTGAGCTCAAGTAGATGACGAGATCTCACCTGGTTCAAATGCTCCATGAACATCAGTGAGCTGCCTCTTCCCACCTCCCACCCACCAAATTTTTGCTTTCTCTCCCCTTAACTCCTTTCTTCCAGTTGTCGTCTCCAGGACTTGTTTTTCAATCAGTGTGAATCATTCCCTACCTTCACATACCTGTTCCCATGAACACCTTCTTCAAATCAGTGTGAAATTGAAAATTTGCCCCAATTTCCAGTGTTTCTTTTTCACCTCTGTTCCTAGATTTGTGGGACTTTGGGAAACAAGGTGCCTCATAAAGCACCTTATACAGTATCATGTCCTCCAGCCTCCAGTTCTTGGTGAGAAGAATTTCACATTCTTGCTATGAGTTTAAATCTTCAGAAAAGGTTCTGGCATTGCTAATTTCTCTATTTGGAAGACCTGTTGCCTTTTTGTGGAGCCCCAAATAACAAATCTGGATTCTCCCTGGCACGACGAGGGCACATTGCTTAAAAGAGTCAAAGACTTTCTCTGAAATTTGTGAAGAAGGGCATTGTCATTCAAATTGCCACCAAAAGAGCAGATGTTGGTTAAGCGAGAAGGATGATAATGCTAATTTGCCTAGTTCTCGTAACTGAGTGTTTTTAGTTGTAAGTAACAGGAAACCCAGACTCAACTATTGAAATAATGAGAGAGGCTGTATCATCTCATCTCACATTGCAAAAGTCCAAACTAACCTAATTCTCTTGGCTCTGCCCTCTATTGGCAGTAAGATGCCTGCACAATTCTGGACCTATGTGATAACCTCCAGGGGGAGGAAAGGCTGTTTTCCCAGTGTGTCTGTCTTTCAGGAGAAAGAGAAACCTTTTTCAGAAGCCTCCTTTTGCAACTCATTGGTAAGACTCATGGGTCACATGATCATTTATAAATCAATCCTGGCATGGGGAATGAGATTACCAGTATAGATTTAGACCGATCAGGGTTTACCCTGATTCACATGGGGAGGAGGGGTAGACACCTGTACAAAATTAGGACCCCTTTAGCAAAAGAAGAATGGGAGCTGGCTGTTGGGTAGCATTAATAGTAATGGATATAGTCCCAAAGGGCAAGTGAGGAAGACTTTTCATGGGAACACAGAAGATGGACTGGGAAAAGGATGGAAGGCGGGTATTAAGTGATGGGAGAGCCTCTGCTGTTTAATAGTAATCTTGTCCCAAGCTTTGAAAGTATCTTTTTGTCACTTTTAAAAGTCTGAGGTAAATGGAATGCCTCGGCTCTACTCTCCCTAACATGGTGAGTCGTGGTAGTAGACGTGTTTGTGCTGGTTTTGCTTCAGTACACTAAGCTTCTGGTTTATTTCTTATACCATTAGTCCCCAGCTTTGTCAGGATGGGTAGTTTTGATTTGGCATATCTGCCACCTCATGGACATCCGTATTTCCCAGAAGGCAGTAAATATCTGAGGATCCTTCATGAAGCTGACCCTGATGATGGCTTTTCTCACAGTCATCCATGCGTCCATCTGCTCCTCCACCCAGCCATCCATCTACCCATTTATCTACTCATCTATCCATCCATTCATCCATCATTCATACATTCATTCATTCGTCCATTTATCTATCTATCGATCCATCCATTCACCCAACCATCCATCTACTCATCCATCCATCCATCATTCATTCATTCATTCATTCATTCATCCACCCACCCAATCATCCATATACCTATCTATCTACTCAACCATCCACCCATCTAACCATCCATCCATCTAACCATCCTTCTGTCCATCCATCCACCCAACCATCCATCCATCCAGTTGATGCCAGGAATCCTAAGAAAGGTGCTGGGGATATATTGATGAATAAAGCAGATTCAGTCCTTGCCCTCATGGACCTAAGTCTAGCTGGGGAGACAGACAATAAACAAGCAAATAAACAGAAATTTGGGGAGCTGTTTTGACACTAGAACTGAAAGGACGTTAGGACGCTGTCCCCCACAGTGTGAGCGAATGTGGCTCCTATGCTCAGTCTCCCAGGCTAGTGAGGTGAAGAAAGCTCGAGGATCAGAAAGCCAGGTCCATGTCTCAAGTTACTGGGTATGTCCTGTCTTTGAAATGTGAGTAAGACCTGCTTTGCACATCTCAGAGGATTGCTTTGAAGATCATAGGGTATTAATGGATGTGAACATCCTTTGACAGATGTAAATGTTTTTTTTTTTTAACTTATCACTAAAGCTGTGGCTCTGCCCCCATGGAAAGATGACCAATATGAATCCCACCACAAAAGCCTCTATATAAGTAGAGAGGCAGTGAAATATAGCGAAAACAATATTGCAAAATCTCAAGACAACGAGAATTTGAACTCTGGATCCATTGCTTGAAAGTATGTGACTTAGGCAAGCCACTTTACTTTGCCGAGTCTCCACTTTTTTCATCTGTAAAATGAGAGTAAACACAATAATGCCAACCTCCTAGGGTGATTACAAGGATTCAACCAGTGAATGAATAGGAATTAATGATATAATGTCTGGCCTAGTCAGTCAGAAAATTATCCCTTTTATTAAATTTTTACTCTGCCTCATCTGTATATGGCTTCCCCTGGCTACCTCTGGGACTCAAAACAGGGGAGGACACTCAACCTCAGCCATGCAGAGTGAGACTCAAGGACTGAAATGAGTGGTTTGGGTAAAGAGGGAAATGTTGTGGGAGTGGTTTTATTTTTTATTTGTTTAAAGTCTATTTATTTCAAGAGACAGAGAGTGAGCAAGGAAAGGGCAGCAAGAGGGAGAGAGAGAATCCCAAGCAGGCTCTGCACTATCAATGATGAGCCCAATGTAGGTCTCAAACTCACAAGCAACGAGATCATGACCTGAACCAAAATCAAGAGTTGGATGCCTAACTGGTGCCCCGTGGGAGTGGTTTTAAAGTTAGCTTAGGCTTTCATTCCAGTATTTCTAGTTGGTCATATCTTTTGGTCCAGGTCCTTCCTGATCTGGGATCCATGAAAAATGTCAAGACAGGATGGTGATGACAGTGCAACTCTTGGTTTCCATGGTACGAAACTCCATGGTAGGAAACTTTCCTCCTTCATGTGAAGTAGGAAAATGATGAAGTGAGATCACCACCAAGATAAATGAATGCAAAAGTTTGTATATAAGGCTCACTATTTGCGTTAAAAATTAAAAAAGGATATTCACCCAAATTATGTAGCTTTGGGCAAGTTCCTCAACTTTTCTGCACCCCAGTTTCCTCTACTGTAAATATCAGAGTGATACTGAGAGCTGCTCTCAGGATAACTAAGATTAACATGCAAGGCACTTAGAACTATACCTGGAGTACAGTAAGCACAGAATAAGTGCTACATTTTAATTTATTTATTTTTGGCTTGTATAGGCACAGAGTGACTCTGGAAGATACACAAGCTACTAGGTACGGTGAGGTTGCCTTTCTCGATGGTAGTGGGGTCTGAGGTCTGGAGGGGAAAGAAATACTATTTAGCATATGTCCTTTTGTGGTGTTAGAATTTTTAACACATGCATACATTCCTTTTCCCCATTTCCTTTAAAAAATAATGTTTATTTATTTTTGAGAGAGAGAGAGAGAGAGAGAGAGAAAGAAAGAGAGCGAGCCTGAGCAGGGGAGGGGCAGAGAGAGGGAGACATGGAACCCGAAGCAGGCTCCAGGCTCTGAGGTGCCAGCACAAAGCCTGACATGGGGCTCGAACTCACGAACCATGAGATCATGACCTGAGCTGAAGTCGGATGCTTACCTGACTGAGCCACCCAGGCACCCCCACTTTCCCCATTTCCTAAAGGAAATGTAAGATTCCCTAACTATTGTGAGTAGTGCAAAAAAACCTTTTGTCTACATATTTACCATATTATTTTCACCAGCTCTCCGTCTCAGGTTTTTTTTATTTTTATTTATTTTTAATTTTTTTTAACGTTTATTTATTTTTGAGACAGAGAGAGACAGAGCATGAATGGGGGAGGGTCAGAGAGAGGGAGACACAGAATCCGAAACAGGCTCCAGGCTCTGAGCTGTCAGCACAGAGCCCGACGCGGGGCTCGAACTCACAGACCGCGAGATCATGACCTGAGCCGAAGTCGGCCGCTTAACCGACTGAGCCACCCAGGCGCCCCTCCCTGTCTCAGGTTTCAGGGAAAACTAGAAAATTCCCTTTCTTCCTTCAGTTTACGCTCTAACAGGGGTCAGTAAATTATAGCCCGTGGCCCAAATCTCGGTGTAGTCTGTTTTATACGACCTCCAGTATAAGAATGGTTTTTATATTTTTAAAGGGCTACACATATACAAAGAATATGCAACAGATATTTACTCTCTGCTCCTTTACAGAAAAAGCTTCTGTGAGGGCACATATGGTTTTTAAAACTCTCAGGATAGCCACCCAGGTGGCCTGGTCCGAGCAGCAGGACAGTGGATCCTGGTCACCTGGCAGAGGCTTGACGCATAGTAGGTGCTTAATTATGATTCTGATGAAGATGCTCACAGCAAAACTTACTTCTCCCTGTGGCTCTTTGAGCCTATGATCTGGGAGGTGATGTATTCTTTCCTCCTAGTCCCCAGTCTATCCTAGCTGTCAAATGTCTTTCTTGTTTGAGTAAATACTCCTTGTCTAAGCAGAATGGTCTTGTTGTTGCTCTTAATGCTTGCCTTCTTCCTTTTTGGCAGAGGGTTCTGTTCCTCTGACTAGCATGATGGGAGCGTAATGTTGATACCGACCACTAGATGGAGCTACAGCTCTGAGAACTAGGCTCAGAAAGCCGCCAGCAGGAGGGCCCGTGTCTTGTGATTTTCGGCATCTCCCCAGCCCAAAACAGATATGTTCGGGACTTGGCTCCTCCACTTACCGGCTGTGTGATTGTTGGCAGATGACTTTAAGGTTTGGTATCTTTACTATCCTTACTTGTAAAATGTGGATTAGAACAATGCCCACCTAAGAGCGACGCTGTGAACATCAGCTCAGCTATTACTGGAGTATATTTTCTTATTTGCACACTGTGGAATGCGCTGCAGCTGTAAATAAATACAATGCCAGGAAGTCCTGCCAGTAGAGCTGTTTCTTTGGTATTTCAAAAGCAAGATAACTTTTGTGACCCCCTCGTCTCATACGGTGAGGACTGGGGTCAGAGAGGGCAGCGGTGGAGGTCGGGAGGGAATTCAGAGTCAGCAGGACACTTTTGGGAGGCTCGATTTCGTCGTCTCTAAAGCAGGTGAGCCTGGCCTTGCAGAATCGTGAAGATGAAATGAGATAATCCATGTCAGGTGTTTTCCACAGTGTCTGCAGCAAAGCAGTCCCTCAGTCAATGCTAGGTTGTGAGTGGGTTGCTTGATGCTCTTGTCCGTCTGTCCTCAAGGCCTTCTGTGTCTTCTCCTCTCCTAACCTCTCCTCCCACTTCCTGCTTTAGCCATCAGGGCCCATGCGATGTTGGTGTCATATTTCTATCTCCACTGCACCCTCTCTCCTGAGTTTCAGATCCTTCCACTTGATATTCCCACTCAATATGCTCAAAACAGAACATTCAGAACTTTCTTTTCTTCCTTTCCTCCTGGTACATTAAAGGCACCATCCTCCACGCGGAGATCTAAGCTGGAAAGCCAGACATGATTCCTGACACTCTGCCTTCTGCCTGCTTGTCACTCACCACACCAGGTTCTGTTGATTCTTTTAAAGAGACTTTCATTCCCCACTGCCATTGCTCTCCCTGCAATCACTGTGACAGCCTTATCTTAGCTCCCCGCTTTCTGCCTCGCACTTACACGGTAGCCTTTTCTTTTTTCCTGAATACAAATCTGATTATTCCCCTGCTCAGAATCCTTCTGTGGCTCCCTATTGCCAGTAAGTTGGTCTTAACCTCATAACATGGCCTAGAAACCATCTCCAAATTTGTCTCTACCTCCCTCCAGTTTCCCTCCTCCATTTCCCTACCCTGTCAACCTGATCTTACAGTTTAGTCAGACCTTGTTATTTTAGTTTCTCAAATGACATCAATTTTCTTTTTGCCTCTAAGCCACTGTGCACGCTCTTCTCTGTACCTGGAACATTCTTCCCTCCCTCCTTCCCTTTCTCTACCTGGAGCCCACTCATCTTACAGGTATAATCACCTTCTCTAGAAAACCTTTCCTGACATCTCAAGTATGAGTTGAGACCCACTCCCTCCTACCACCCCCAGCCCTATGTCCCCTGGGATGTTCTTGTACTTGCTTTAATTGAGCACCATTGTGCTGATTCTCTAGCGTAATTAAGCGTCACCTGACATTTGAGAGATGTATGAGATATATATCAATTTGGCAGAGTCCCATCCCCTGTCTAGTGGGGGGCCAAATGTACATACAGGATTTCTGTAAATCTAGAGAGCTTATGGAATAGTAGTCTGTTTCTGACTTTCTGCTCCTACTAAACTCTTTACTGTGTTCATTTCTGAGTCCCTCAAGCCCTTTCTTTACCCCCAGGTAGACCCAGATGTAGAACATAGCCTTTCTTCCTATTTCCTCAAAACATCACTCACAGATGGCATTTGAGTGTGTGATAGAAATGACTGAAGATCCAAGGTGATACAGTGGAGGGGGTTGGTTTGGTTGGTAGTTCTTGGCCAGCCCCACCTTGGGGACTTTTCCCTGGTTGGTTTTCTCCCTAGTTTCCTTCTCACTCTGTTACTCAGCCCCCTTCCCTTCTTCCTCTCTTTTTCCTCCCTTGGTTCCTCTCCTTTATTCTCTCCTCCCCCTCACCTAAATTCCTGTTTAATACAAAGAGGTTTGGAATCTCTTAACTTCGCAGACTTCTTATAGGCAGTGTCTCAACTTTGCACCTCATGGCTTGTCAAGGTATCACGTTAACAAAGGATGTCAGTGTGAAGAGACGTGTGATGCTATGCAATCCCTATGCCCATCCCATTGCCTATGCAATCCCATTGCCAATCCCATTTGACTTGTCTGTCTCCATGTAACATCCAAGACAGCAGGGACCTTGTTTGCTTTGGTCATTGCTGTATCTTCAGAACCTAGAACTTGGTTGATGCATATTGGACTCTCAGTAAACATTCTTTGAATGAATGAGTAAATGATTGACTAGGTGAACAGAAAAAAAAGATGTTGCTTACACTGAAAAACAGTTCTGGTTCCACACTCCTCCCTCCCTTCCAGATCATCATGAAGAGATGTGGAGGGCCAGCCTATGTGAGTGCTCTGCCAATCAAGTCCAGTTGTTTAATTATTAATCAGCTGGGCCATCAGTGAGAGTTAAAATGACTACAGGTTCTATAACTTAGTGAGAATATAGGTAAGCATAAGACTAAAGTGAGAAAAGAGGTAAAATGGTGATGAGTCCATACACAGTTTGAGATGACAGGAAGTTGAGCTTCCTTATGCAAGCAAGAGCACCAGAAATATATGAGGACTATTAAGGTGGAGATTTTCTTGCACACCATTTGCCTTGTTGGGGAATGAATGCCCTATCCATCCATCCATCCATCCATCCATCCATCCATCCATCCTCCCATCCATCCACCCATCCATTCATCTACCCACCTACCCCGCTATCCATCTGTTGCCTATACTTAATGTTGAGAAATACGCTGTAGCTCCAATGGTGGTAAATGGGGACAACATCACCATTCCCTACTTAACCAAGTTATTGTGAGAATTTAAATGATATTATCAGGCAGAGGCACCTGGGTGGCTCGGTTGAGCATCCGACTTCAGCTCAGGTCATGATCTCATGGTCCGTGAGCTCAAGCCCTGCATCAGGCTCGCTGCTGTCAGCTCAGAACCTGGAGCCTGCTTTGGATTCTGTGTCTCCCTTTCTCTCTCCACCCCTCCCCCACTTTGGAGCATTCCCTCTCTCTCTCTCAAAAATAAATAAACATTAAAAAACATAAATGATATTATCAGGCAATAAAATTTCACCCAACACTGGGGGCCTATTGCATAATGAAAGCTCAATAAATGGTAACTGTGGTCAGTATTAGGATCTGAATATCACACCCAAATTCCACAGCTCCAACTCTTTCCCAGCCAGACACCAAATATTCAGCTCCAGTTTATTAGCCAGAATTTGAGGAAGAGGAGTAAGGTAAAGGAATCTGGAGAGGGAGTGGGTAGAGTCAGACTGGACCAATGAGGAACAGACACTGGGAGTTTGAGGCGGGGTGTGAGGTTCAGAGGAGTTTCCACCTGGGAGTATCTCCCTCTAGAATGTTGCCGGAAGTCAGTCTCATATATTCTAGTGGGTATCCATGAGAGTAGATAGGAAGGAAGAACCCGGATAGGAAGCAAGGATACTGTGTAGTCTAGTCCTCCTCCACTGGGACAGCTGGTCGACCCAGGCCCAGTCTATGTCCGGAGACTGTGGGATCGGATGGGGATATTGATCCGGGTCTGCAGCCAGTTGATATAATCCTCTTGAGACATATGGATGATGTGTTCACGTACAAACTGTGGGGAAAACACAGTGGCAACCTTAGATTTGGTCTGAAAGCTAGACTCCCTTTCCTGCCCCACCTCCAAGATCCTAGAATATGTGTGATTGAGATTGGTGGCTCCAGGATACCTTTAACCATGCACATACTCATAATGCCTGGAGCATCATGATGGGGGTTGTTCTCTCAAGAAAAGAACACCTTTCCAGCTTCCTGGTTCATCAGACGAAGCCCCTTTTTGTCACTGTTGACCCAGAGAAATTTTGGGAGAGCAGGAAAACCCAGCTGTCTGCATTTTTCTTTCTGTCTTACTTTAATATCTTTTTTAAAAGTCATTTGTCCTTATACTTTTTTTGGTTTGTAGCCTTCTTTGAGAACTGATGATAACTTGCTTCCAGGAGAGGTTTAAGATACAAAATGTAGAATTTCATATAGGCTCTAGGATTAAGAGACCCCCACATTCTGTGATGTTCTCACTGGGAGAGGAACATGCTAAATTTTACTAGCCAGGGTGGTGAACTCACCTCAGAGAATGGGGGAGCATCCATACCCCCTTTATCTTACCCACTCAGAGATTGCCTCTTCTATACCCCCATAGCTGGCAGGTGGAAAGTGGACCCCATAATTGGCAAGTGGGGAGTGGAGAGTTACCCTCGAGTTAGTTTTGGACTAGCCTACCAGTCCTTCCTGAAGGAGCTTCACAAGATGTGGGGAGTAGAGTCTGGACCTAGGGATTTGTCCACAGGGTTATCCCCCATCCCCAGACTCCTCACCTTGCACCCACATATAATCACCCAGGTCAGCCTGTGGAAGCGCCAGTCTGGCATGAAAACACCCAGAGGACTGAGAATTCCACCACTAGAGTCCCATCTTTATCTTGAGACATTGAAAGCCCTGTGAAAATGTATGTATGCCATGGGGTGAAATTAAGGAAGTCACTCTGTTAATCTCTATTAATACCTTAGGATGGAATCCCTTCCTCTCCTCCTATTTGCTGATGCCTTTTGATGCCCTAGGAATGTCTAGAGTGGGTAGTGATGATAAACTATCATTAAAAACCATTCAGTTGCTTCCCTGCAGCCTCAAGATGAAGACTTAAATCCTTAACTTGACTTTCAAAAGTCTGCCCAGACTGTGCAGTCCCCTTATAACCTTGCACCTCCTTGCTTGCTTCCTCCCCAACCTATTGACTGCCTAGGAGTCCCTCACACAAGTCAAGTTCTGTTTCAGCTTAAAAGTCACCTTCCCCACTCATCCTAGTTAAGATAGGTCCACTGTATATTTACCTTAAATCAGTGCTCCTTAAACTTTATTGTTCATACAAATCACCTGGGATCTCATTTACATGTAGGTTCTGCATTGGTTTAAAGCCTGAGATTCCAGATTTCTAATAAGCACACAGGTGAGGTCTATGCTGCTGTTTCACGGGCCAGATTTAGAGTGCTTCTTCTTCTTATCGCCAGTTCCTTTATTCATGTGTCCATTTACTGATGTGTCTCCAAAGCCTCCAAGTTTCCCCAGGGGGCACCATTTACATAGACTATCATGTCCCCTGGATTTGAAACCACCAAGGTCATGTGATAATCCCTCGCCTGTTAGACGATGAGCTCCGTGAAGGCAGAGACCTTATGTCTTTTTAATTGTGTGTGCAGCACTTAAATGGTGCCTGGATGTTGAGAGATGACTGAATGAGGACACTGGAGGCACAGTGAGGATGGGAAAGGACACCGTAGTTACCTCGATAGCCACAGCAATGTCCGGAGAGCACAGTTCCCAGATTCTCAGGTCTTGTAGCACTTTCAGGAGGACATGGGGCCTGATCCTGAGGTCTAGGTTTTCCCCAAACTTCTGTAGTTTCGCCAGGATCTTTTTGGCAGGGCGGAAATTCTTCAGATCTTTGGGGAGTTTGGACAGCAGATCAAAGTACCTTCAATTCCCAATCCCAAGAAGAGAGAGCCAGTTAGGAACCTGCTGGGGGGTGGGTCTGAGTATCTTAGAGCTTCCACCCCCACTTTCTCTTTCTACCACTCATGTGATATCTCCAGGGCAGCACGTCTTCACCTGGGAGGCTTGCCTCCATCCGAAATGTAAACAGCCCGCAGATCAGGCAAGTCTTTTTATTTTTTTAGGGGTGGTAAAAGCTGGAGCATGATTTGCATCTCATTAAAAAAACAAATTAAGGGCATGCTTTAAAGCATTTATGATTTTTCTATCAAGCAGACAATGTGAAAAGCTAGAAGGAAGGAAGGGGCACTGAGATTTTGGATGCTTCTCTTTTGAGGGCTAATCAGGCCAGGAGGACATGGGCATATCTGTGGGATACCTGCCAGGATGCAAGGGGCTCTTAAACACAAGATGGAAGAGGAGGAGGGGGAGGGGGAAAAGGGGGGAGGAGAGGGAGGAGGAAGGGGAAGTGTGTGTGTATTTTCTATGTCTCTGATAGTGAGTAAGCTTGGACCACAGCTTTGTGTGTTTCAGCGGGTTTAGAAAACATTTCTGAATGCTGCAGCAGTCTGAGGGTAGTTTGGTAATCCATTCTTGAGATGGTGGGAACAAGGGAGATTCCTACCTGGAGGTGGTTCAGGTGTGACCAGGGTTTAAGGCAGGAGATGGCATCTCTTTAAAAAAGAAAAAAGGTGGGGCGCCTAGGTGGCTCAGTCGGTTAAGCGTCCAGCTTCAGCTCAGGTCATGAACTCACAGTTCATGAGTTCCAGCCCCGTGTCAGTCTCTGTGCTGACAGCTTAGAGCCTGGAGCCTGTGTCTCTCTCTCTCTGCCTCTCCCCACCCCTCCCCACACTCCGCTTTCTCTCTCTCTCAAAAATAAATAAACATTAAAAATTTTTTTAAAAGAAAAAAGGTCCCCCCCCCATATAGATGAATCAATTGTAGAGAAATTTGAAGAAGAAACTAATCATTTACCATGTACTTTGGGCTACTTGTATTGCTTTGTATTTTATATTTTGTGGTATAGATTCATATATTTATTTGTGTCTCCTTGTAAGCTCCCATTCTACATTATTAAAATCATGGAAAGGATCCTGGGTACATGCTTAGACTTTCTCATCTTACTCTGAGATCTTGATTTACTCACCCTGCCATGATGGGGTGCATGGCAGACTCTAATTCTGTATCTTAGATGAGCACAGAGACTGGGGTCAGACAGGGGTTTAAATCTTTATGTTTTCTTGTTTACAAAGTGAGTATTAATATGTAACTTTCAGGATTTTTGTGGGGAACAAAATAAATAATGTAGGAAAATTTCTTAGGTTAGTGTCTGCCACCCAGTAACTGCTCAGTCCATGTTGTTTTTTCTTGTATTTATATTATAACCCCATGCTGGGGCACAGTGTTTCTAGGATATGCCTTCCTGGTTTTATATCCTTAAAGGGTCAACTTGTTTGGAGAATGTAGGGATTGCCCCATAAACCTCACAATCTGTAGGAATTTTCATGTGGTTTGCCTCATCTGCATTTTCCAAGAGGCTGGCAAATTAGTCCATATTTGATAGTCTGATCCAGACCGAAAATAAATATGGAGAATACAGTTGTTGGATTGTGTGTGATTCAGGAACTGAGGGGTTCTTGCCTGACAGCCTGTCTATGGCCAAGAATTGTCTTGATCAAATGTGATTTTCCAACAACAGCCCCTTTCCCCTTCCCTCTTCCCCCTGTCAAAGACCATCTTATCTGACTCCGGGGATCTTTACCAGTGGTCTGCAATTTCTTCTGCATCTCCTTTTATCATGGAGACTTGATGCCTCATTTTTGCTATATCCTTTTTAAAATCGGAGACAAAGACAAAAGAATGGAACTTCTGGAGACCTCTCTCTTCTTGGCGCCTGCATCACAGGATGTATGAAAAAGAGGAAGATCAGACCCCCTTCTTCTTTATCCATCCCAGTTGCCCTTTGAGATCTGACTTAAACACCTTTTTCTCTATGAAGTCCTCAGCCCTCTCACTCTTCAGTTTACAATGTGGCTCAGGCCACAAGATGACATAGCTCTCTCCAAGGTCCTGAAACGCTCTTTTCTTGCGAAACCCAGTCAGCTTTTATCATTCTCTCCCTACTTTATATTGTATTTACACAGCTTTCTAATCTGTAAAATGGAAGATAATAATGGTCCTAGCTCTCAGAGGTGAGGATTAAGTGATACAATGTGTGCGAAGTGCAGAGCTTAGTGCCAGATGCACAGTAGGTGTTTAACTCAGGTTGGTTCCTCTCTTCCCCACTCCTCTTACTGTTTTGGGCATATGCCCTAGCTCTCTAAGGAGACTTTGCATTGTAACTATAACCAGTGCATTCACCTATATATGACTTTCAATGGCTTTTCGTTTTACTTGGAATAAGGTTCCCTGAGTAACTTGCCCTCTAAGGCTCTGGATTATCCAGTCTCTACAGCATTTTCCAGCTCAGCATTTTATGCTTTAGCTCATGAACAAAGTTCTGAGATAAAGTTCAACCTCTATAGCTGGGCTAGCAAGACCTTTTATGATCTGGCCTCTGTCTCTCTGGTTACCTTGAAAGCAACCTGAACCCCAGCCACACCTGACTAATGGCAGTTCCTGGTCCCCTGTGCCCCTTCTGGCCTTTGAGACTTTGCTGTTGCTTTTCCCTGGAGCTCCTGTCCCTCCTTCCCACTTTGCGTGTGACTCTCTGAGTTCAAATTCCATGTTTACTACTTAACCACTGGGTGACCTTGTCTTGACAAGACATTTTTGAGCCCACTTTTCTCATCCATAAAATGGGTCTAATAACAGCACCTATTTCCTAGGATTGTTGTAAGGACTCAGTGATGACTACAAAGCTCGTGGGTACATATCAGGTGCTCTGGAAATCTCACCAATTTTTATGAAACAGAAGATGTTGTTTCCTCCAGGAAGACATTTCCGATTGCTGCCTCAAGCTAGGCAAGACATCCTTCCCCTGTGTTCCCTTAGCCCCCTGCTCACTCTCATGTTGGCTGTCATCAGCCTGTCTGGTCATTGTCTGGTTACTTGTCTGGATTCTTCACTAGCCTGGGGGCTCCCAGAAGGCGGGGACAAGTCATCTCTGAAACGGTGGCCCTGAACCCTAACCCCTCCATACTGAAAGGGTGAGAGAGCACAGGGTGACTGTGCAACTTTCATCAAATGGATGAGTTCATTGGGGGTGAATGGTCACCGCAGTCAAGGGGTAGGCTGGGAAGGGAGACAGTTACTGGGTTGTCAGCATAGGAAAGAGAGGCTTCCAGTAGCCCACCGGTGCTCTTAAAATCAAGTTCCAAGCCTTAAGTGTGGCATTCATGGCTGTGCATAATGCAGTTCTCACTCCCCACTTCTCTCTCTTCTGCAGATTTTCCATGTCCCTTCCTGACTTGGAGCTTTGTATGTACTTAGCCTGCTGCTGGTGTACATCGCCAGCTCCTCCTCATCTGTCAAGGCTCAGCCTGAAGTCACCTCCTTAGAGAAGTCCTCCTGGATTACCCGACCTAAATTAGTTCCTCATGGTTTCTCTCTCTCATAGTACCCTGTCTCTTCCTGTATAGCAGTGATTATAATTTGTACCTATATATTTATATAGTTACTTGTTTCTGCCCATATTTTCCAGGAGACTGTAAGCTCCCTGAGTGCAGGAAATATGTCCTTACTCCCTGCTAAGCCCCAGCACCTGGCATCAGTGGGCATATGGTGGGTACTAGATGAATGTCCTTTGGATGAAGGGATATATGTGTGCCCTTACTTCATGAGGATTTCCATCTTGTCCTGAAGACAGAAACCAGCTTCCTGGGCCACGCTGTAAAACTTTGCCCTCATGGTGTTGCACACGCCACTCTTGCACTGGATAATGTCCCGGTTGGTACTGCTGTAGACACAGATAAGAAGGGCTTAGGGGACAGGGTGCAAGATCAGAGCCATGATGCGGCGCTCCCTGGGCCTCAAGGTGTTCTGCAGTGGAATGCTATCTCAGCATTCCCCTGGATATAGGAAGGACAGATCTTCCCAATATCAAGCTGGTCGTTCAGGCTTTATTAAATAAGTCCACAGGGAGACATCTGGTCACCTGAGCCCAGTGAATGTTAAGGACAGTGAGATGAAAATGGAATTTGGAGCTGGGAGACTCCAGTTCAAACTCCAGTACCACTACTTCTTAGCTCTGTGGCCTCGGGCAAGACATCTCACCTGGCCAGGTTTCAGTTTACTCCTCTGTAGAATGGGATAACACTCCTGCCTCATAGGATTGGTTTTGAGGAATAAGCACGATGGTGAATATGGAATGCTTCACCCAGTGCCTGGCACAGAGGAGGAATTTTTTGCCGTTGTTTGCGTTGGCACCTTGGCCATGAGTCCCTTTCCCTGGGCAACCCTTGTCTTTAAGCAATGTGTATGACTTTGGGGAGTCTGGTCTGCATTGGGTTGTTTCCATACCCCTGGGAAGATAGAGGATGTGATTACCATAGTCGCTTTGGCCAGTTTGTTCCACTGCCCGTCTGGCTTACCTTTTAGACTTCTTCTGGATGAGCAGAGTGTGGCTTTCTCCACTTGTACTGCTAGATCTTTCACTGAAACACAAAGGGATGGTTTCAAGTTGCCTGGAGCCTGCTTTTCACAGAAAGGGTGTCTTCGGGGCTCCTATGACACCTGCTAGCCTCCAGAATTCGGGTAAGGGAAGTGGCTCTAATCAAAGGACCAGTCATAGAACTCAGTGTATATTGTTCTCAGTGTATATTGGCCCTTGCTTCTACCCATGTCCTCTGCCTGGAGGGTCCTTCTTGTTTCTTCTCCACTTTCTCAAATCGAACCCTGTTTCATGGTCTACAGCAAGTTCTACCTGCTCTGAGTCTTGTAGTCTGACTTTGACCTTCTGTCTCTGCATATTGTCGGGATGACATATTTTCTGGATCCCAGTTTCATCTGTACAAAATTGATCTTTCCTTCTGGAGGACAAGTTCACTTGGGGCCCTTCCATTTTTCTCTCTACACCAACTGGCATGTAAGCTGGGGCTGAGTGCAGATTTGGGGAAGGGATAGTCAAGTCTTTCTAGTCATGATGTCGATTTTCCCAAACCCAGACTGCTTCTTCATTCAAGGATTGTCTTCTCTAAACTGGACCCTGAGCTGAACACTCGCTTCACTTGATTTTGGAGGCAGACGGAGCTGGCTCCAGAGCCCATCCCTGGCACCACCAGCTCCCAGTCTGTGGGCAAGCAACTCAGCTCGGGATCATCAGTGTCCTCATCTGTGATCAGTCAGCTCTCATGACATTGAACCCTTCCCAGGTATGGGCTGATTTAATTCCTTGAGTGGCTACTCCCTCCTGTGACTTTGCCTGGTCAGAGTTTCTAGAAGGGGTGAAGCTCCATTGTGCATGCCTGTCCCTCCCCTGCACCTTCTCTTGTGTCCTACTTTAGTGGTCTGGTCCTTCAACATCAGTGTTTCTCACCTTCTCTCTTGCCCTGTCTCCCTTTGTTTCTACAAAATGCTTGGAAGACTTACTTGATTGCCTTATCTGTGTGGTTCTGTTTTTCTTATCCCTGTGATGTGCTGCTGACCCTTCCCTTCTGGCCCTGTAGTGCCTGGAACTTCTTTAGGTAGGCCTGCCATTTCCCAAACCCCTCTCCGCAGGAAAGGTCCTAACCTTTGCTGCTTTCCCCCAGAGGCTCAGGGGACTGGATCTAGAGGTCTTAGCCCTGGTAGGTGATGGATTGAGCCCTTATCCCACCTTACTGGGATGCAGGCCCCAGGAATAGTACCCAGAAACCCTTGTGTTTGGATTCCAACCAGCAGCCCCAACCCCTGCAGATGCATTCTTTGGGAGAGTGGGTTGGCTTTGACCTTCCTCCTGATGGTCTGGAAGGTGGCTCTCTTCTTTTCTAGGGCTGATAGTGTGACTCGGGGGATGTGGGAGGTGAGGGAAGTAGTGGCATTCACTGTGATAAACAAGCGAACAGAAGTAAATAACAAAGGACCCTTTGCCTGTCTCTATCTCCCTTTTCCTTGGCCCTCCTTGAGTTTCAGCCATACTGATTTCTGCTCAATGCCTCTATGCTTCCTCCTGTCTCAGGCTCTTTGTACATGCTATTCATTTTTCTTGGAACACGATTCCCATCTATCCCAGCCATAGGCTAGCTAAGTCTTCTTTTCTTCAGGTTTCAGCTTAAATGTCAAACTCAGTTTTTGGCCCCTGGTGCTCAACATTCACCCAATCCTCCTTACTTTTCCTTCAGAACACTTTCCATAGTCATGATTATATGGCTAACTCTGTGGGATTATTTAATAAAGACATGGCTCTCCCATTAGACCAGTGATTCTTAACCAAAGGCAGGATTCAAGGAGCCCATGAATGCAGATGGAAAAAAGGTCACATCTTTATTTCAACTAGCCTTTAGTAGGAATGGAAATCGCATGTATTTGCACCTTGCGTCACGATTGTGGCAGATATTTTGAAAGATCATTTATACTCAGCACTAATCTAAAATTATAGTAGTTATTAGATGTGCTAAGTCTTATTATATAACTCACTGCTAAAGAAGCTCATAGATTACTATATCCCACATTTGGTTGTAATGTCAGAACCTGTATTACTACAGATTTCTTTGTAAACTTTTGTTATTTACAGCATGGACTTAAAGGCATTTTTCTGAAAGGAGTCCTCAGACTGCCAGAGGGTCCGCGGCACACGAAAAAGTTACGGCTTCAGTCCAGATAGTGAGATTTATGATAGCAGACTGTTGAATCCCTCCAAACCTAGCACGGTTTCTGGCACACATGGGGATTGATGAGTATACTTCAGATTAATAAATGAAATGGGGGCAGACCTCCCTTCCCTCATTACAAGTTGCTCAAGTAAAGAGGGAAAGGGCAGTCCTGTAACACATCCTCCTTGCTTCATATCCCTCTACTACAGGAAGATTTTTAACTTTATGATATTCACTTTGGGATGTGGGGAGAGACACCTGGATACCCCCCCCCCCCCCGCAGGAATTAAGAAGCTTATTTCTAATGAAGAAGGAAAAAGTCCCTCCTCCCTGCCCCACCTTCTATAGTCTGGTAAGGGGCATCTCTGCAATGGTTCCTGTAACTGTGGGGTGTCTCCTACCTTGATTTGCGGGTGGTCTGCACGTCTTTATAGGCAGAATCACTCTTGGTTTGTTTGAGCATTGACAAGATACTGCAAAACAAGATGGGTCTCTTAATAAGGCCTTCAACGTACGGTGCCCTGGAGGCAGTCAGTATCTGTGGGAGGATTCTCTTTCGAGAGCAGGGATCCTTAGACTTTATGGGGCATAGGAATCAACTGGAGACCTGGAGAGATTGCTGCTAATACAGAGCCATACTCCCAGAGATTTGGGTATGTTAGGCCTGGAGCGAGGCCCCAGAAGCTGCATTTAAAAACCACACACACACACACACACACACACACACACACACACACACACTTCTGATACTGGTGTGCAGAGAGCACATTTTGAAACCTTAGAATTTCTCAACATACTGTGAAATAGTGTTCACTTGGAGTGCTTGTTAAAAAATAGTTTCCTCTGGAGATTCCGATTCAGTGGTTCTGAGATGAAGACTAAAAATTTGTATTTTTAACAAGCATCCAGCTGATTCTGATCCCCAGAGACACTTAGAAAATACTGCTAGGGGCGCCTGGGTGGCTAAGTTGGTTGGGCATCTGACTTCAGCTCAGGTCATAATCTCGTGGTTTGTGGGTTCGAGCCCCACTTCAGGCTCTGTGCTGACAGCTCAGAGTCTGGAGCCTGCTTCGGATTCTGTGGCTCCCTCTCTCTCTGCCCCTCCCCCACTCCCTTCTGTCTGTCTCTCAAAAATAAATAAACATTAAAAAAAAATTTTTTTAAAGGAAATACTGCTAGCAGAGTTTTAAGAAAAGGTCATCTTCCTAGGTGATGTTATGGTCTGAATGTTTGCATCCCCCTGAACTCATCTGTTGAAATCTTAATCCCCAAGGTGAGGGTATTAGGAGGTGGGGGCATTTGTGAGATGATTAGCTATGAAGTCAGAGCCCTCATGATTGGAATTAGCACCCTTACAAAAGAAACCCCAGGGAGCTCCCTTCCCCCATGCGAGGTTACAGTGAGAAGACGGCCATCTGTGGCGAGGACTGCCATCTATGGGGGAGGCCCTTGCCAGACACCGACTCGGCTGGAACCTTGATCTTGGACTTCCCAGCCTCCAGAACTGCGAGGAATAAATACCTATTGTTTGTAAGCCACTCCGTCTGTGGCATTTTTGTTACAGCAGCCTGAACAGGACTAAGATGGCCAGAGGGCAGTCTGGCTTTGAGGCTGGGGGCTGATCCAGTTGGCTTTTAGGGGTTCTTAAAAACCCCAGAATTCTCTGTCATCCCTGCTGGGAACAGATGTGGGGCCTAAATTGAAAAAGGAATCCAGATTCTAAAGCGAGGAGGACAAAAGAAAATGTGCAGCTTTTCTTAACTGTCTCTCTACAGCTCTAAAGAGAAGCCTCCAATATCTGCTGCCTCAGGGGAGATTAGGGAGATTTTTCTCCCAGAGGAGTTGAAGATGGGACATCTCAACAGGTTCTCGCTCTTGTAACCATGGTTATTGTATCACTGAAGTGAACACAGAGGCCACATGGTGAGTTTTGTGTTCTCACGTGGTTCTGTCTTTTGAGCACCTTATGCATGTCAGTCATCGCCCTTCTTCTCCATCCGTGTGGTGGGGCGTTGGTAATGGGTAGCTGTTAATACACCCGCCTCAGCAACATGCTGCGAAGATTCTGTGGGACGCCACATGTGAAACAAAAGTACCACCAACACCATCACGGCGGTCATCATGTATTGAATGCTTACGATATGCTAGGCAGGTGCTAATATTAATATGTTAAATGCATTATTTCAGCTAATTCTCATTGAAATAGATGTTATTTCCACAAGTATAATATTTTACAAAGATAAGGCTATGTAGTTCTCACTACATCTCTTTGAGGTAGGTTGTTAATGAGTCTCATTTTACAGAATTGGAATCAGGCTCAGAGAGGTGAAGCAACTTGCTCGACATCACACAGCAATTAAATCATGGGGACGGAGATTGACCCTAGCCTCCTTGGTTCCAAGGCCAACGCTTCGAGGCCACACAGTCTCATTCTATAGACGAGAAAACTGAGGTTTAGAGAAAGGCTACGTTGACCTGTTCCGGGTTTCAGATGCATGTCAGTCTGACTCCAATGCCAGTGTTCATGCCATGAGTTCTTACAAAGGAGAGAGACCCAGGGAGCTGATGCTTCATCATTAGCGTCTGTCTCCAATGCTGATAAATCAGTAACAGCGGCCAGGGCCTGAAGGGCTGGCATTGTCTCTGGATGCCTCCCGAGTGCCACCCTCCGAGCCCCGATGCCAGTTGAGGCAGCAGCAGACAGATTCGTCTTTAGCAAGCAGTGGCGGGTGTGATGCATGTGAAAGTGCTCAGTGAACTGTAATTATGGTAATAACAATAACCAATAAGTCATAGCCGGCATCCCAGTAGGCTGAAAGCGATGAAGAACCTCTTCCAGTGTGTCATTTATTTTCAGGAAGTCATTTGCTTACTCAGAAGGATCTGTACTTGGGAAGGGAACTCCGGCTCTAGCTTGCCTGCTCTCTGAGGCTTTTCGAGGTCGGAAGTCCCATGGATAAGGCTTCCCGCCAGGAGGAGGACACTTCAGCTTCAAGTGCACCGCCACGAGCCAGTCTCTTAGGGTGGAAACCAGAATCCTGGAAGTGGCCTCTGAGGTCCCCAGACAGGCTGATGCCTCTCTCCATCCCATTCTGGCCGCACTTCAGTCCTTGAAGGCGCCATGGTCCCTCCTCACCATGTTTGCACATGTGCTGCCTGAAATGTTCATCTGTCTCCTCACCCCGCCCCCCCAAACTTTGGCCGGGTAGCTCTTTTTCATGCCTCATCCACAATCTCTTATAGTCTCTTCCTTGGAGGGAACTTCTCTGATCCTCATCCACATCCCAGACTAGATCACATTTCCCTAGTATTCACCCTCTTAGTCCGAGCTTCCCTTTTATAACGCTTCCTGTAATAATTAGTACCTAGTCTCTACATGGTCATAAATATTCAGTAAAAGAGTGGATGAATAACCTTACAACTCCTGGGAAGCAGGGTAGCATGGTGGTTAAGAGGATGCTTTTTGGAATTAGAAGGATCTGCTTTTGAGTTGTGCCCTTACCGTTCGTTGGCTGGGTGACCTTGAACAAGTTACTTAGCCTCTCTGAGCCTCATTTTCTCATTTGTAAAATAAAGACCACAGTATCTTCCTTAGAGGGTTGTTGTAAGAACCCAGGGAGGTGATATACATGAACAAAGTACATAGCTCAGTGCTTGTCACAGAGAAAATATTAAGGATTCAGAACTGCTGTGGCTAATGTTATCACTGTTATTCTGATATCCTGCATTTGCCCCAGGGGTCAAGAGAACAATACCTGGGCGCTTTTTTGTGCATCCCATTTTCCATTATGACTGTCCTCCGGGCATCTTCCCGAACCATCTCCAGGAGCTTCTGCAGATCTGATGGGAACATGAGAGGTCATTGTCCAGAGGGCAGGCGGGGCTGGTATCCCCTCCACTTCTGTGTGTGGGGAGCTGGAGAGGGTAGATGGGGGTCTAGGCAGCCCACAGCATTTGGCAGGTTATACACCCGGTGTTATCTCCCTGCTTACAACCAGTGACTCATCGTTTTCCTTCTGGACAGCATCTACATTTCCTCCAAGTGGCCTCTCAGGCTTTGCAGGGTCTGGCTGCTTGTTTTCTCTCCTGTCTCATCTCACTCCCCTCCCCGACCTTAAACTCTAGTGTAGCCAGAGACAAAACGGTTTCCAATTCTCAGAAGAAATCGTCTTGTTCAGGAAACCCTCTCTGATCCCACAGACCTGATGTGGCAACCTGGTGACCCACAGGCTGAATCTAGCTCACAGGTTTTGTTTGATTTGATGCAGATACCCAGCTTTTCAAACTGGAAGGCTTCACATAAAAATCCAGACCACCCGCTCCCCTGTAAAAGACTCTGAGATGGGGTTCATTCTTGCTGCACGCTGCCGGTGGCCATTGGGCAGGTGTGCACACTCGGGCTGCCCCATTTCTCCTGCCTCTAGTGGACTTTTCCCTGCATACTTAATATTGTTGCTGTTTTCTATAGGGTAGAAATACATCTTTGTACCTGACTGTTAGGGGTTGAAGTGTGTCTTCCCAAAAGATACATGGATGTCCTAATCACCCAGTATCTCAGAACGTGAACTATTCACATTCTTGTTTGGAAACAGAGACATTGCAGGTATAATTAGTTAAGTTAAGATGAGGTCACACTGCAGTAGAGTGGCATCTTAATCCAATATGACTGGTGTCCTTATAGCAAGAGGGGACAGACACTCAGGGAGAGGATGGCCTGTGATGGCAGAGGCAGATTGGATTGACAGTGCATCTAGAGCCAAGTGCCGAGGGTTGCCAGCTACTGTCAGAAGCTAGAAGAGGCAAGGAAGGATTCCCCACCTATAGGTTCTGGAGGAAGCATAGCCCCATGACACCCTGATTTTGGATTCCAGCCTCTAGAACTGTGTAAGACAATAAATTCCTGTTGTTTTCAACCTTCCGGTTCATGGTACTTCATGACGCAGCCCTGAGAAACTAATATTAGAAAATGAACTGTACTTGGAGCGGGACAGTAGAAATCCTACATGTTTTATATGGATACAGATTTGCAAGTACCTGGCACTGTGCTTGTCATCGAGGGTTCTCAGTCACCATTTGCTGGGTAAATAAGTGAATGGCTAAGGAGAGAAAAAGAGGGAAGGACTTGGAAGAACTTGAGCTAGATTTGGGGGTTCAGCGAAGGAGGACAGTGCCAGTGGGGACCCTTTTCACCCTTTGTCAGGTGCCTATAGTCAACGCAAGTGCAGGTCTCAAAAGCCATACCTAGAAGAGCGAGGCCCAGTGCTTGCTATGGCCATTTGTATCCAGCCTTGTTTATGAATGCAGTCAGTGGGTGCTTAGGGCAAGGGCGCTCCCCTTCAATGACCTTGGAGCCATCTAGGTTGTGAACAACACCCTCATTCAGCCATTTTCTACTCCACCTTCTTCATTCTCAAGTAATCTATCTTCCCAGTAATTTGAGGGCATGATTCCATTTGACCTGAATCTGATCTTCCTCGTTGTCTTGTCACACCCACCTCCCCTACTGCTGCACATCCCAGAATCCTTGGGGAGTGTCTAGAAGCCTATGAGTAAGGCACCTGTAGCTGGTTCCTCCACTTTCTTCCCATCTCCTCAGAACCAAGGAGCAACATCTGACTGCTCCCCCGCTCCTGCCCCCACTCACAAGCAAGCCAGCCTAGGGGTGGGTGGATACCAGCAAATGACCCTAGTGACCTGGCACGTCAGGCAGCTTTCCTAGAGAATCATATAGAAGGCTCCTCGCTCTCTTAATGCACCGAAAAAAAAATTTTTTTTTCTGCTTGCCGATAATGTGTCTGGGAATGTATGGTGCCCAACCAAAATCAGGCTCCATTCATCATGTACCTGAGTTTGGTTACATATGAATTAGAATAAAGCCTGGGGGTTTGGAGGCCCACATCTACGCCTCATGGCTACCTGGGAGAAGATACTTGTTTGGAAGGGGATCGGGTGCCACAAAATAGGATTTCCCTGAGGAAGACGGTCCTGGAATGGATGCCCACACTCAGAGGAACCTGCTCAGTCCTGAGTCCCCAGAGCCATGGAGAGGACACTACCCATTGCTCACAGACAATGGCATCCCGTGTTTTCGAGTGCTAAGTCACACCGCCAAAGAAAAAAAATTCTGACTCTGTCCTCCACCTTCCATCTACAGCCTGTCCACACAGCTCACTCTTGAGTGACAAAACTCATTCCTTCCTCTTCAGGGGAAAATGGAGGAGGTCTTTTTGTTGTATGGGGTTGGGTTCTGGGGGAACGCTAGCCACCGTGGGATGCATCTTTTCTGGGCTGCTATTTAAGTGAGTTTCTCCTCTTACAGTTCCAAGACTGGGAGCCTCAAGACTGGCAGCAGGAATGGCCTGGGCTTTGGTTTCTCGAGAATCCCCTTGCCATTGATTTGGGGAGGGGATCAGTCCACGGAGAGGCCACAACCTGCTGTCTCCAGTGATTTGCCTCCACAAAGACTTCATTATGCAGCCAGCCCTGGAAATTAGACCTTGGTCAAATGGTGTCTCTCAGAATAGGATTCATGAATTCAGAATAAATTTGAGAAGGTTTTAGAAGGCAGTGAAAGTCTGGGAAATTAATCTACTTTTGTCAAGGCTCTGACAAATGGGATGAGGATAAGGTATAAATAGAGGGGAAGGGTGAGGAGGTGGAAATAGAAAGACTTTCTTTTTGGGACATAGATATCTGGTGGAAACGCATCTCCTGGTCATTGTTGTGCACCTGCGGTGTGCCAGGCTCAAGGTGAATAAGACGTCATTGTTCTACACCAGCAGGGAGCTCACATTCCTTTCCCCCCCTCTTCCTTAGTAATAGAAACACGTGCATGTGCACGCATGCACGCGCGCGCGCGCGCGTGTGTGTGTGTGTGTTTATGTGTGTGAGGGTAAGCATTTACTAGACCTGTTGTCCAACATCTTTGCAGCTAGGTGTGCCCCTGTGACTAAATTCTGGGCGCTAAGAGTTTAGTAGAAATGTTGCATGGAGCTTCTGAAAAGATTGCTTCAATTCAGCTGGGAGTGAGCAATTTCCTACTTCACCTACTTTCTTCTGCTTCCAGCCTAGCATGTGGCTGTGATGGCTGGCATTCTAGCCATTTTAGATCGTAAAGTGATGCTGAGAATCATGGCAAAGAAAGACAGAAGGAAGCAGGTTTCCTGATGACCTTTTGGAGCCATACCAGCTGTGGACTGGTCTTCTTTAATCTGTAAGAAATATAAATATCTTTCTTAAGCTACTATTTTTCAGATTGCTGTATCTAGCCAAAAGGAGTTCCTGATACACTGAGATACAATTGTAAGTTAAAATTAAGTACTCAATAAAACCAAATAAAAGTACTAAGGGAAATGACAGGGAGGGAACCCAGGAGAGTCAGAGAAAACTTCACAGGGAACATTTGAGTTGGGTCTTGAAGGTTAACTAGGAGTCCACCAGACTAAAGTGTCACAGGTTAAAGGGCATTGCAGACAGAGGACAACATGAGAGAATGAGCGTTGTTTAAGAAGAGGAAAGCTATTTGTTGAGGTTGGAGTGCCTGGTGGAAGGTATGAAGTGGCAAAAGCTGAGCCTATTGTAACAGCTTGGGACAAGATCAGATGCACTGTTTTAGAGGCAGTGGGGAGTCTTGAAAGATGTTAAGCTGGGCAACACTGCATCAGATTTTTTTTTTAGTTTATCTATTTATTTTTGAGACAGAGAGAGTAAACAGGGGAGGTGCAGAGAGAGGGAGAGAGAATCCCGAGCAGGCTTTGCACAGTCAGCATGGAGCCCGATGGGGGGCTTGAACTCACGAACCATGAGATCATGACCAGAGCCAAAATCCAGAGTTGGATGCTTAACCAACTGAGCTACTTAGGCACTCCTACGTCAGATTTTTAAGTTAGGAAGTTCCTTCTGGCTCAACATGGAGAAGAATCCATGGGCAAGTGAAGGCAAGACAGGAAGCAGGGAGACTAGGAAGCTGTTGCTGTCATGTAGGTGAGAGGTAATGAGACTGTGGACCTGGGGGTTCCAAACTCAGGTACCAAGAAGGGTCAGGTACCGGGATAGATGACATGAGCTAGTGTAAGAAAAATCAAATTTTGTGTGACTCGAGGGCTAGACTGGATTTCCTGGGTTCAAATTCTGGCCTCATCACTTATTAGATGTGTGACTTTGGTCAGGTAATTTAATCTCTCTGTACCCCACTTTTCTCATCTACAAAAAGGCATAAAATTGTGAGGACTCATTGAATTTACATGCAAATATATACATACACATAAGTGTGAATTTGTATATGTACACAGTATGTATATAGCAGAAGCTAGAATAGTGCCTGATACGTAAAAGTCTTCTTAAGCATTAACTCTTGTACTGTCATCATCGTCATGATCATCATCATCCTTATTCTAAGGAAAATAGTAGGGCACATGAGATGATAAACGGCCATGCACTTGGCCAATTGGGAACAATGATTGGGGGTAATAGGGAGTGGTGGGGATTGTGGAAAACTAGCCAGCACGTGCCCCCCCTAAGAGGGGCAGCTCCATTTGGATGTAGTGCATGGTTGCGGGTCCACTCTTGCCACAGTGGTGGTGGTGGGTTTTTAATCAAAATTTTTATGTAAAATCTCTCAATCTTAGAATATCACCCCAGTTTTTTTTTTAAACAAAACCTTGTGTATTAAACAAAATGTAAGTGGCAGGAACTAGCCTGCATGCCTCAGTTTTCTATCTCTAAACGAAGATGAAAGCGACGGGAATGAAGAGAGAAGGTTTAAAGGAGTTTTAGGAGGTAGGACTGAGGGGACCAGTTAGCTGGTTAGATGTGGGTAGGAGGCAGCGACTGGGGACAGGTCTCAGAGGCCTGGAGAGGTGGCACTGTTCACCCGTCTGCTCATCACAGATACCTTCCCCCTCCACCCCCTCCTTCCTTTGGCATGCCTGCTTCCTCTTGGGGGACACTGTGCCACTTCTGGACTGAGGCAGTTCTTGGAGCTGGGGACACTTCTCTTCTTACTTAAGAGCAGGGCTTTTGGGGCTGAAAGACACACAACATGGATATAACATTGATAACCACACAGACACCTTGAAAAGAAAACCAGATCTGGTTAGTCCTGTACTGAAAACCTCCCAGAGACTTCCTGTTGCCATTGAGATCATTCTGAAGTCCTTACCTTACCCTACAAAGGCCATGCCCACTCTGACTCCTGCCTCCCTCCCCGGCTTCATATCCTGAGATCTCAGCCTAAATGGTCAGAGCTGAGAGAGGCTTTTTTGACGACTGTGGCTAAACTAGCCTCATCCCCACCGACAGTCTCTCTCTGGCCCATGTCTTGTTTTATTATCTTCTGATCACATACTATCTGCAACTGACTTGATATTTGCAGTTTCGTTTATAATCTGCTTTTTCCTTCTAAAACCTAAGCTTGGGGAGGCCAGGAACTATAATCCTCAGTTCCAGGTGCTCAGTAGCTGATCAGTAGATACGTGTCGAATGAAAGAAGGTTTAAGAAATCCATAAGAGTCACACGTCTGCTGATGGCTGATCTTGGTTCCTCACTATCTTAGATAGTCTGTTCAGCAAACAGCTTTTCAGGGCTCGGAGCCTTTCATGGATTTTCACGGCTTTCACCCTGATGACAAGGGTGGGAATTTTTCTCATTGGCAGTCATTACTCTGAGTCCTGACCACTTACTGGATGCTTTGTCCTTCTGTCCATTCTTTGTTGTGATGATTAGGGCCTCAATCAGGCTTTCTGGTCTACCTTGACCTCTTATTCAATCTCCTTGAAACTATCCTACACCCAGTTCTTTTCAGCTCAGCCTAGCCCAGCCCAGCATTGGTTGCCACAGGCATTCTAGATGGTCTGAAAGAACACTGGCTAAGAAGACAGGCCTCCGCTTGGGCGCCACTGAGGGGACACAGGAGATGTGGTGGGAAGGGGTCCATGAACCAGAGTCCATAATTTTGCATTGGCCAGCTCGTTCATGATCCTTTCTTTTTCTCTTCTATCCTCTCTTTCTGCATAAATCCCTTCTTTCCTATTTCCTTTTACTATACTTTTACTCTACTCAGAAAGTTCTGAGAATAATTTTTTTTGCATGACTTATAGACTCTAGTTACGATTCTATCTGGTGGAAGTCCATAGGCTGTACCTAAAAGAGTATGCAAAACTATGTATATATGTGTGTATAAATTTTCTTATGGAGAGAGGACTCCTAGTTTTTAATAGATTTTCTAAAGCACCTGTGTCCCCCAAATTGTGAACCACTGAAAATGCATCTTCCAGAGCAGGGGGAGGAGGGGACGAGTGTCACAGAGGGATACAACTTCCATATATAACATAGTTGGAAAAGACAAATCCCTAGAGACAGAAAGTAGATTTGTGGTTGCCTAGAGCCATGGGGTGGCAAAGGAGAGAGACTGCCAATGGATATGAGGTTTTCTTTTGGTTTGATTGAAATGTTCTAAAACTAGATTATGATAATAGTTGCACAACTCTGTAAATTGACTAACAGTCATTGAATTGTACATTTAAAAAGAGTGAATTTTATGGTATGCAAATTATACCTCCATAAAGTTATTTTAAAAAGTCTATGCTGCATTTCAAAAACTTAGTATGAAAAAATGTGAAATATCTCATTAATAATTTTATATTGATTTCATGCTGAAGTGACAACATTTTATATAAGTCGGGCTCAATAAAATATAATTATTAGAATTAAAAAAAAATTTTTTAATGTTTATTTATTTTTGAGAGAGAGCGAGAGACAGAGTACGAGCAGGGGAGGAACAGAGAGAGAGGGAGACACAGAATCTGAAACAAGCTCCAGGCTCCAAGCTGTCAGCACAGAGCCCAACATGGGGCTCGAACTCACAAACCGTGAGATAATGACCTGAGCCGAAGCTGGACGCTCAACCGACTGAGCCACCCAGGCGCCGCTATAATTATTAGAAATTTAAAAGGAGCAATTGATGACCATGGGCTGTCTCTCGAGGAGAAATTGCTCAGAGTAACCCAAGGAACAGAGTATATTTCCAGTCTCCCCCGGGGAAAAGCAAAGGGGACTGAGGAAATTGTACAGGGCCAGGAGACCCCTGTGTCTCTTTTAACTGAATGGGGGTGGAGGTGGAGTAGGAGGGGTTCTTGATGTCTAGCTTTAAGGCAAAGAGTCCAGGCAGATTGTTCAGATCTCAGGTACGACTTACTGATATGGAGAGGTTCTTCGTCAGGCTTGGTCGAAGAGGATTCATTGTCCTCAATGTCCTTGCTGCCTGTTGCCTGGGTGATCACACTCTGGGGCTCGTCTGAGCCGGGGTTCATGGACATCATACTGCTCTGGGGGGATGATCCCCAACTGGTCCGAGACAGACTGAGGGTGGAGCCTCGCCGGCTTGGCTTGCGGTTGGTGACACGCAGTATAGGAATTTTGAATTTCTTGGTCTGAAGAAAAGAGAGAAGAGAGAGGGGGTCTCAGAAAGAAGGGAGGGAGGACAGAATGATGGAAGGAAGGAGAGAAGGAGAAAGGAGGGTGGAAAGAAGGGAGAGAGAAGAATAAAGGAGGGAGGGAAGGAAAGAAGAAAAGAAAGAAAGAAAAAGTGAAAACCTGGCTCTGAATGTGAATTTCTTTTGGCTCTTTCTGAACACCATGAGACGTATCCTGGATCTGTCACAAATCAAGATAGTTTAAAATGTGTATGATTTTTTAAATCTTTTTTTTTAAAGATTTTTTTTAATGTTTATTTTTGAGAGAGAGAGAGAGAGAGAGACAAAATATGAGCAGGAGATGGGCAGAGAGTGAAGGAGACACAGAATCCGAAGCAAGCTCCAGGCTCTGAGCTATCAGCACAGAGCCCGACACGGGGCTTGAACTCACAAACCGCGAGATCATGACCTGAACCAAAGTTGGACACTTAACCCACTAAGCCACCCTGGCGCCCTTTTTTTATCTTTTAATTTAAAAAAGTTTTTTTTTTTAATGTTTATTTATTTCTGAGAGAGAGAGAGAGAGAGAGAGAGAGAGAGAGAGACAGAGTGTGAGCAGGGGAGGGGCAGAGAGAGAGAGGGAGACACAGAATCTGAAGCAGGCTTCAGGCTCTGAGCTGTCAGCAGAGAGCCCGACATGGGGCTTGAACTCACAGACCACAAGATCATGATCTGAGTTGAAGTCAGACACTTAACTGGCTGAGCCACCCAGATACCCCTAAAATGTGTATTATTTGAAGCAAACATTATGGGACTTACTGTGTTCAGTGAGTGCCATGGTTGTCCACGTAGTCACCGCAAGAAGCCAAATGCATATTCTAATGATATTACCGGGGACCAGAAGAGCTTTTAACTTTTCTTTTGTAATAATCATCAGAGTTGATTTTTAAACTGTGGGAGGATGGGTCTCATTTCTTCAGCTACCTCTTGGTTTGACCCCACATTGCATGTATCAATTTCTTGTTCCACTGAGTTGACGCCAGGCCCTCCAACAATGAAGATTTGTGTTTGCTGGAATCTACTGAAGAATGTAGGATGGAGAAAATTCTATAGCTGATGTTTAGGAAGTGGGATATCGGGGAAGCAGATTTGTCTGATGAGATAGCACTCATTGTGGGAGGAAGGAGAGCCATGGTTGTGGTGGACAGAAGGGTCTAGGTGACAAGCCCTCGAAGGTAGTAAGGGGTAGGTAGAGAAAGCCCTGTAAGGGAAATGTGGACTTTTGGGAGGAAAGGAGTCAGACAGGATGGGTTACCGGTGCGTGTGTGTGCACACGTATGTGTGTGTGTTCACCCGCTTGCATGATTGATGTCACTTCTGAATCTACCGTGCAGGGTCCTGTCTTCGTTTAACTCATGGCCCAAGTCTTCCAGAGGGTTTCTAACTTGCCCAAGGTCACACACAGCTAGCACGTGGCAGAGCCGGGATTCAAATCCAGGTCAGGTCAACACCGATGCTAATTATTGGGCCTTGCTTGAAAATACTTTAAGCAATGCTCTTTTCTCAGTGGCTGTGAAAATTCCCCTGATCCCATGCTGATGAAAATACCAAGTTTACAGTGGGACACAGTAGGTCCTCAGCTGCTCCAGGGTAAGAGCTCAATAGCGCCCTGGGCTATAGTTTATGCTCGATGAATGGAAACAGTTTTATTTGAGAACATTTATTTATGTATTTACGGGTTTTTTTTTTTTACGAACTTTTAAAATGAATGCTCTTGCAGAAGACTGAGGTCATCTTTCAATCAGACTCATAGTGTTTGATACCTTCAGAAAGCAGATAGAAGAAGAGACAGCACTGAGGCCACACCAACATCTAATAAATATCTAACAGGGTGGAGAGAGTTGTGTCCCTCAGGATTCGTATCATGGAGTCCACGGCATGTGGGCAGAAGTAATTTTTTGGTGGGTGCCTTGTGGGGCCATGAGTACAGGTGGAACTTCGCCCCCCCACCCAGGAAGAGGGGAGGGTCTTCCTGGTTGCACAGGGGAAGAAGAAGGTGGGTTTACCCAGATCTCCAAGGGGGCATGTTCTCTCCTTTGTCCAATCAGGAGCTTGACACAGCATCCCCTTTGTCCTGACATTGCAACTGGGGATAATATATGTGGAAGTCACCTCATCCGGTCTCCTCTGGCACAATATGAATTCCTGGCTCTGGAAACCAGACTCTTTAGATCAACATCATTTATGAAGGCTGGACACATCGTGTCCCAGGGGCAGCCTGGAGTCTGGCAATGAGCACTGGACCTGGATCCGGGGCGGGGTGGGGGGAGGGGGACGAACATCAGAGGGGCCTTGAGCAAGCCACAGCCTTGCCTCAGTTTCTTTATTTACAAAACAAAGAGAATAGACTGGGGTGGTCTCAAGGAGCTTTCTGCATCCAGAGCTCCGTGTGGATCTTCCTTGGGCTAGGATTTCATTTTGTGCTCCTAAAGTTGCCATTAATTAAAATTCAATTAACAACCTCAGCCAGGAAATCCGAAGTGAAGGGCTGACACTTCTGATTAATTGAGAGTGGCAGAAAAATAAAATGTGGGGGGAACATGTGACAGGCAGTTTCAGCATCTTGCTTACCCTTTATTGAACTGACTCTGTCTGAATTGACTTAAATCCCCAAATGCTTCTTCCCTATTTTTTATATTTCACTCAGGAGCAGTGTTAACCAGCTGCTGTGTTCCACCTCAGTAGGGACTGCTTTTGGCAACAAAGGAAAAGATTTCCCCGAGTGATTCCTTATACTTTTTCAGAAGCAAAGGTTTCAAACTGGCGGCCCATGGGGGGTGGGGGGGGGTGGGGACATGATTAACTGCCCTGAATTTTACAAATTGGGGAGGTTTTTATATAGCAACCTAGGTTATTAGTCTCTCTGAAAAATGATAAGCCCCAGACTTCCATTCTCACATGGCAAAATGGCTAGAGCTGGGCAGAAGTTCTTCCCTTTAGCTGAGCAGGCATATCCCTGTTTGCCACAGACCTCACCACTCCCTAATACATTACACCCATCCAGATTTTTTTCATATACCCAGTTTGCCTGGTTCTTACACAAACATGATCTTGGCACTGACAAGCTCTAAACACACAGAAGAATATCAGTTGCTGTGGGAATTGATTGCAGCCCCTCTTTCAAAGCTTTCATTTTAGAGGCGCAGAAACTGAAGTCAGGAGACAGGAAAGGACTTGTCTGAAGCCACACAGTGAACCAGGTCACCGTGGCTAAGCTAGGTCTCCTGACTCCTAATCCAGTGCTCCCTTGTCCTCAGAATGGACCACACTTCAGCCTAGAGTGTGACCTATAAATTTCCTAGGGAATTCAATTTTGTGAGAGTTCCAGTGTGGTGATTTACTGTCCCCTGTTGCAATTTTTGTCATGAATATTCCTGGAGGATTTTTTTTTTTTAAGGTTTGTGGTTCCTGCTGGTTTTTCTGTGCATCTCTGGAGACAGATGTACACAGTGTCTCCATAGCAACTTTCTGTGATAAAGAATAAAGGCTTCTACTTCTCAGATCTAGGCACACCCTGATGAAAGAGCAAGAAAATAGTGCAACTCTTCATGAGGGGCAGTTATAATCGTGACACCATGGAGGACATGCATTTGACGAGCTCAGTGTTTAATAAACAGTGTTTCATGAACAGACCCAGGATTAACTCTTCGCTCTGCCATTACCCGGTTGTGTGACCTCATGCAAGTCACTTAGCCTCTCTGAGCCTCAACTTCCTCCTCTCCCAGCTGGGGATTAGAATTGTGCCTCCTGGGGCAGAGCTGGCTAATGTACCCAAAGCATTTCCTCAGCATAGAACCTGGCCCATTGCAATTATGTTAAAAAGTGGCTTCTAAAAATTATATAACCATGGGGCGCCTGGGCGGCTCAGTCAGTTAAGCGTCCGACTTCAGCTCAGGTCATGATCTCACAGTTTCTGGGTTCAAGTCCCGTGTCAGGCTCTGTGCTGACAGTTTAGAGCCTGGAGCCGCTTGAGATTCTGTGTCTCCCTCTCTCTCGGCCTCTCCCCTGCTTGTGCTCTCTCTGTCTCTCAAAAAATAAAAAATGTCAAAAAAATTAAAAATTATATAACCACAGTAATTATCAACATTTTACCACTTTCTTTTTTTAAAATTTATGTTAATGTCTTATTTATTTTTGAGCGTGAGCGAGCGCACAAGTGGGGGAGGGGCAGAGAGAGGGAGACACAGAATCCAAAGCAGGCTCCAGGCTCTGAGCTGTCAGCGCAGAGCCCGATGTGGGGCTCGAACCCACGAACCGTGAGATCATGACCTGAGCTAAAGTTGGACACTTAACCAACCGAGCCACCCAGGCCTCCCTACCCCTTTCAAAGTGAGTTGGCATGGTGTTTCCTGAGGTTCTTTACTAACGTTGTGAAGTAGGCAGGGATGAACATTATTCTCATATTGTGGGGAAGGGCACAGGTGTAGGAAACATTCTAGGTGCCTGCTCTTTCAACTACCTTTACTTATCTAAATATTACCTCTTGTCAGGGTGCCTGGGTGGCTCAGTCAGTTGTATATCTGACTCTTGATCTCTGTTCAGGTCATGACCTCACGGTTCATGGGTTCGAGCCCCACACTGGGCTCTGTGCTGATGACTCAGAGCCTGCTTGGGGTTCTCTCTCTCCCTCTCTAACCCTCCCCCACTTATGTGCACTCACGTGCCCCCTCCCCCCCCCCCAAATAAATAGATAAACTTAAATAAATATTACCTCTTGTCATTATTACTTTACGGTGCTTGTTTGTTGGGTAGATGAATTTGGGAAGCTTTGGGTTTGGAATAGTTTTGAGTGAAAAGAATAGACCTCTCGATGTTCCCTTGGTGGTAAATGCGCGTTCTTGTTTGTAGAACACCCTATCTGTTGAATCACCTACTTCTTATTTTCTGGCTGAGTTAAAAAGAGAGTGAGAGACCGAGAGAGAGAAATGACTGGTATTGATTAAAAACATGGAGTGAGGTGAGTCCATTTCCTTCCGGTGACATGTAATTGAGCAGCTCCACAGCTGCTCCTCCCCTTTCCCGTGAAGTGGTTTCTGGCCAAATGTCATGTCTCCCGTAATCCCCAGATAGCCGTTTTAATTAAAATTTACAAAAACCATCCAACAGCATGTGGTTCTGATTTCTCTTCACTCAGAGAACCAACTAGAAAAAAAAAATCCCATCAGAGAGGAGACTGGCAAAAAACGCTCCCAATTCAAGTCGGGGCTGGTAGCCAGACCAGAGCGTCGTGTGCTGGTAGTTACCTTAGGCGCTGTCACGAAGTGCTCCCACCTCTGTCCCATGGACTTGTCCTTATTGATTTTTTTTATTGTGCTCTTGCTTCCACCCGGGTCCCTGAGTGAGAAACAACTTAATGAGTTTTCCGCTCCCAGAGCCTCGGTTTTACTACAAGTTCTTTTAGGAAATGCAATGAGTGGATGATGGATGGTGGCTGTTCTCTGTTACGGTTTCTCCCCCCCCCCCCCCGCCACTCCCCCCACCACGTTTGCGTGAAGAAGTGAGAGGGACAGTCCTCCATAGCTGGGTCCTGCCAGTGAAAATTGAGGTTAGGAGAGACCACCGCTTACGAGGTGGGGCTGAGGGAGGTGAATGTATTTGTATTCATTCTGCATCTGTTTGCGATTTGGACTTGGGTCCTCTGCTAAACTCCAGGGCAAGTCTGCAGCTACTCCTGGGGGGTGAACTGAAAGGCATGTTCATTTCTGAATCTCTGCCTGCGGTGGTGTCCGAGAATCCTACCATGAGGGGCACTTGTGAGTAGCATGGAGAGAGTATAACTGAGGGGGCCTGCGGAGAGGTTGTGGGGGCAGGTTTTTGCACAATGAAAATCATTGCTTTGGAGCGTATTGAGCAGAACTCTGTACGATGCTACGTGCAAGATGCTTTCTCACTGAATTGTCTCAGTAAGACCTTGCGATGCAGTCATTGTCACCCCATTTTACAGATGAGAAAACAAACGGGGGCGAGGGTGCTCAGGTCACTCACCCAGGTTCAGATTTACAGTGAAACTAATGACTGTCACTTGATGCGTCCCTGTGGGGCCCTGTACCTAATTTTCCACTGCAATTTTTCTATTCCTTTTCTTAAAGCACCACCATTCCCCAGTTAACTAAACTTCGGGTACCCTAAATCCTGGTTCCTCCCCTCAGGGGTTGGGAACTTTCTGGTTATGAGACTGAGCCTCCAGCAGGTTTTGTTGGTGATGTGCCCGTAATCCCTCATCTGAAACCCATAGGACCAGATGTGTTGCCACGTTGGCATTTTGGGAAGGATATATGCTGCCTGTGCCATATGTTAACGTAATCCTTCCAGAAGCGGGGACTGGGACAGCATCCTGTAACCAGACACATTACTATTTCTGCAGTGACATATATGAATATTTACTCTAGGTGGGCTAAAGACCTGTGAATAACTTCAAGTCAGATTGTGCCACCAAGTCAGTTTGGTTCATGTCAAAGCTTGCTGCAGAATGAGTTATGGAAAAATTGTTTCCAGAGCCTTTTGGATTTTGGGCTTGGGGCTACCGGACAGTGGATCTCTGTTGATAAACAAGCAGGAAGACTCAGTGTGTGCTCTTTCAGTTCCTTCTACCTATCGATCAATGATTGATTAACATACTGATTTCTCTTTCCGTCCGTCCGTCCATCCATCCATCCATCCATCTGTCCACCCATCCACCCATCCCTTTCTTTATCTCCTTTTTCTCTGCAGAAAGGATTTTGGATGGCTGGCATCCTTTAAATCATTTGGCTGGCTGTCATCTAGTATAGAGCAGGGACTTGAGGAATTGAGGTGGCCAGACCAGGTTGATGATGGGAGGCACTGACAGGGGTCTAGACTTCTCAGGGGCTGCTGAGCGCTGATGAGGGAGGTGGGAGATGCTCAGATATAGGAGGTAAAGGGTGATCAAGCTCAAACTTGCATAAGACGGGCTTCTCATGGCACAAGGCTCTGGGTAGTGGAATCGAAGGCTTTTACCAGCCCAGATGTGGAGCAGGGGCTGGGGTGGGGGTGGGGGGGAGGTGTGCCCTCCTCCCTGGCAGGACTTTGCTGAATATTTACCAGCCCACAGCCACAACCCAAGAAACATACATAGGCGCCAAGGTGGAAGTCAGGCTGGGGAGGGTGGGGCGGGGTGAGAATGTGCCTTCAAGCTTTTTGTAAGACTTTATGTTTGATTACACAATAAAAAGCCCTCTGAATAATTAACAGTGAAGCTCATTTAACGTTGGTTCTGCCTGCTTCTCCCCTGAGTAATCAAATTAGGGAATATTTAAAATCCAGCCAGAGGAAGGAGCAGCAATACTTCAGTCCTATAAACAATATTTAAACTAGCGGCGCTTTTGAAGTCTGATTTAAGGCTCACCAACTGGAAGCTTTAGCAGTTTCTGCTTTGGAGCGTTTCTTTCAAGACCACAGGGCTTTGGGGCTCCTTCCTTTCACTAACGCAGCTCCTGCTGTGCCTCCAGCCTTCTTCTTGAAGTTCAAAAGCAACCCCCTTCCCCTTTCAAAATTAAATCTGGTCCCAGCCAAGCTTTCAAAATCTTAAATATTCAAGCCCGATCGGGAAGATGGGGAGGCTTTCTGTTAACGCTGACTTCCTAAATGACCCGAAATCTATTGTGACTCCAGGCAGCAGGTAAATGAGTTAAAAATGCAGCGAGGCTCCCAGAGATCTTAAACAGCCCTTGCGCCCTTGCTCGTGCAAAGCCACTGATAAAGAAAGGGCCCTGGTTAGACAGAATCAGTCTCTCTGATGTTTCATTCTCAGTAGCAAATAAACCAAAAAAAGGAAGATCAAACAGGGGCAGGAAAAGAAATAAACCACCTGTGTTTCTTTGTCCACAGGGGGCTGGCTGCACACCTTGTCTGAGATGGGCACAGCAAGTTGACAGTCCTTCCCAAGGCTTGGTGGGGTGGTCATTAGTGCTGTTTACCAAATAGTCCCAGGTCTTTCCGGCTCCTTGAGGACAGGGGTAGTGCTGTGACTTGCTTTGTTTAAAAGCGATTAACCTTTTTTTTTTTTTTTTTGACCATAAATTTCATATTTAAATAAATAAATAAATAAATGCGATTGAATGTGGCGTTCAGGGTGGATGCTTTAAGGGCCAGCCCTCAAGGCAGATTCCCTCTGCTGCCGAGTTGATGGTGGAAGCTTATGTTGACAAGGAGCTCCTGTCAGCCTGGGTCCTTGACCGACTAAGGAGCACAGCCCCATGTTGATGACACGTAGGACGCCCAGGAAATGCACTTGTGTTGCATTAAGCTTTTGAGATTTTAGGGTTGTTCATTCCGGCAGCTTAATTTAGTTTACCTAATTGATGTCCCTGATCTACTGTTTGTGTGACCTCAGGCAAGTCTCTCTGAGCAATAGGACCAGGAAAGCAGTGCATGCTGGTGGTTTAACAGTGGGTTTAAGAGTCAGGTGGACTGGATGTTCGAGTCTTGTGCCTGCCCTCCTTCCGAGGCATGTCTTTGTGTAAGTTACTTAGCCTCTCTGAGCCTCAGTGTCCTTATCTGTAAAATGGAGGGAATAATATTACTTATGTCAGAGGATTGCTGTGAAGATGAAATTTGGGGCTTGTTAGGGGCTTGGCGGGGTGCCTTGTACAGAGAACTGAACACAGTTAAACTATTAACAGTATGCTTTTGTCGACAGCGGTCTAAGTGTGGCTTGGAGGAGGGGCTGATGGTGGGGAACGAGGCACTAGGGCAGATCCATAGGGGCAAATCTGCTACGATTTTCAGACCATAATTTCCCCTTGCTGAAGCCTTCTGGGGGATCCGATTTACTAGCAATCAAGGGACCCCGTCGCATCTCATTTAACCGTACCCACCAAGCACATTTTGTTCCTAGTGTGTCACTTGAAATGTCTCTCCACAGCGGCCATCAGAGTGGTTTTCTCAAATAGTTCACTCAGCCTTCGCGAACCGTCATGTGGGGTAAAACACCTACTTCTCAGAGTGAAAAGTCTGTTGACCGGTTTCGAATGCATTCACGAGTCCATGACTGAGTTTGGAGATCGGCGGTAACTGCTGATTGTGCACCAGGGAAGGAGGGGACAGAGATCAGAGCTCCCAGGGTCTCCCAGGCAGGTCACCTCCCTAGTGACAGGTGCTCCCATCATCCTGCCACGGTCCCCTACTCCTGCAGAGATGTCCTCTTGAGTAAAGCAGGGGAGGCATTTTGCAATTAAATCGGTGCAGAGGGGAGAGCAGGTGAAATCCAAGATTTCACTCAAATGTCACCTCCCGAGTGAGTCTTTCCCGGATGACCCAATTTAAAAGTCACCCCCAACCTGCCACTGTCACATCACCCAGTCAATTTCTTTGTGACCCTTGGTGCCATCTCACAGCATCTTGATTGTTGCATGTTTATTATCTGCTCCCCCAAAGCTGCAGAGAACAGAGATGGTACCTGCTTCCTTCACTGCTGTATCCCCAGTAGTGCCTGAAAACAGCAGGCTTGAGGAACATGAGAGTTTCCGGGGTGGGGTGGGGGCGCACATGACAAGGGAAAAACAACTTCAATGTAATAACTGCTATTTTCGCATGTTCTTCAGAATGATGCTGCATTTTTCCCCCCACAAGATTGACGATCTGGCAAAGACTTAAAGTTCTTACAGGACTTGGTTAAATATGTTGATAAACTCCGCAGTCATTAAAAGTGGTTCCAATATGGAGAGACGGTTCCCATATGTTAAGTTAAATACCAAAGCCATAAGTATAGAATGGCCTTTTTTTGTTGTTTCTTAAAAGAAAATGACACACGCACATATCACATCATCTTGGTAAGCTGCAGTCCGTTTTGTATCCTGGACGCCCCTGACAAATATTACTTTGCAATGAATTTTTCTTTTTGCTTTTTGACACCAGACCGTGCCCTACATTAATTGAGGACTTTGGGGCTTTAGCTAGGAACAGAGGAAACTGCCATTTAGTGGTTAAGCAGGTGTGCTGGGCCACCGGGTTACCAGAATTCAAATTCTGACCTAGCTTTTACTAGCTATGCAATTTTGAGCAAGTTACTTAAATCTTCTGTGCCTCAGTTTCCTCATCTGTCAGTTAGAATGAGGCTCGAATGACGTAAAGTACTCAGAGCAGTGCTTGACATCGGAAGCACCCAGGTGCCAGCTATTTTCATTATAACACAGTAGGTAGATTTAGGAGCCTGTGTCATATTTGAAACATCAAAGTGTGGTTGCCTTTTAGCCTTCCATGTTTTTCTAAAGGAACAGCAGGTTCTTCGTGCCTGGGCAGCCCAGCCCTTGAGTGTGAGGACTTTCTTTTTTTCTTTTTCTTTTTTAAAAATTTTTTAAATGTTTATCTATTTTTGAGAGAGAGACAGAGACAGAGTGTGAGTGGGGGAGGGGCAGAGAGAGAGGGAGACACAGAATCCGAAGCAGGCTCCAGGCTCTGAGCTGTCAGCACAGAGCCCGATGAGGGGCTTGAACTCACGAACTGTGAGATCATGACCTGAGCTGAAGTCAGATGCTTAGCCAACTGAGCCACCTAGGCGCCCCGAGTGTCTGGACTTTCTTTTTTTTTTTTTTTTTTAATTTTTTTTTCCAACGTTTTTTATTTATTTTTGGGACAGAGAGAGACAGAGCATGAACGGGGGAGGTGCAGAGAGAGAGGGAGACACAGAATCGGAAGCAGGCTCCAGGCTCCGAGCCATCAGCGCAGAGCCTGACGCGGGGCTCGAACTCACGGACCGCGAGATCGTGACCTGGCTGAAGTCGGACGCTTAACCGACTGCGCCACCCAGGCGCCCCTGGACTTTCTTTATGAAAGTCAGGATTATACCCACCTGGACTCCCCGATTAAGAGTGGGACAGTCCTAGGCAATAAGACATAGATGATTGTGCTGCTTGAGTGTGTCCAGGGGACAGCTCCTCACACCTTCACCCCATGGTGTATGCTGTACCCTGCCTGGAAGGTAAATCAGGAACTCTTTACTCCCCTGCTTGGCCAGGGGTGTGCCCAGTTCTTTCCCACGGGAACTGGGGAAGATGGCAGCAGGGGGTGGGGTGAATGGAGTTGGGGAAAAGTGGCACTAAGGTTTGTAATGGTTGCTTGCATCTATCTCATCTTGGCTGCTTCTCTGTAAAGGCCCATTCCTTTCTAGTCAGTCCTTGGAAAGTTAATTTCTAGAAAAAAAATAATACCAACACAGGGTTACAACCCTTATCCAATTCCAGAATCCAAAGGGTGTTGAAAACCAGAAAAATGTTGGGGTGCCTGGGTGGCTCAGTTGGTTAAGCATCCAACTTTTGGTTTTGGCTCAGGTCATGATCTCACAGTTCTGAGATCAAGCCCTGTGTCGGGTTCTGCCCAGCACAGACCGTGCTTGGGATTCTCTGTCTCTGTCTCTGTCTCTGTCTCTGTCTCTGTCTCTCTCTCTCTCTCTTCCTCCCTCCCCTGCTTTTTCTAGCTCTCTCTCTCTCTCTCTCAAAATAAATAAATAAACTTAAAATTTTTTAGGGGCACATGGGTGGTTCAGTTGGTTAAGCTTCTGACTGTTGAGTTCGGCTCAGGTCATGATCTCACAGTCTGTGGGTTTGAGCCCCTCATCGGGCTCTGCACTGATACTGATGAGTCTGCTTGGGATTCTCTCTCTCTCTCTTTCTCTCTCTCTCAAAATAAATAAACTTAAAAAAAAAGTTTTTTAATAGCTTATTTGGCAGCAAAACATGACCTGAACTGATGGTAGGCTAACGATGACCTTTGTTTATCTTTATTATACACTTAGTGTAAATATTCATTCTTTTTTTTTTTTTTCCTGCAGAAATACAGTGTTGGATGATAGTTGGCTACCCTGTCCTCTCGGTGTGTGTATGTGTGTGTGTGTGTGTGTGTGTGTGTGATGTTTTCTATGGTGTTTGCCCCATATTTCCTTTCTAAAATGCCAAAAGAGAGAGAGAGAAAAAAAAAAAGCAATTCTGAAACACAGCTGGTCCCGAGGGTTTGGATAAAGATTTGGGTACCTTTATATATAAAATAAGTCTTTACTTTGCCAAAATAGAGGCCTGCGTCTCTGAGAGAAGGGTAATCAGCATATTTGTTATTGAAAGCTTGGTGTCTGCTCTCTCGTGGACCCAATCACCTTGTCAATTGAAATAAACTCTCCTGCTGGCTGTGGGATTAATGAGGATGCTGGGAAATGATAATGTGTGTGAATTGCCACATGATGAAATTGGGAAGGCCTTTCCTGACCCCGCTAAGAAAAGGGGAGACTCAGACGCAACTCATATGACATCCTAGATTCTGTAATCTGTCCATTCACCCAACCTTCCACCAATTCGAGCCAAATATGGGATCTCCCTGCAATTAACAAAGATCATCTTCTGCTTGCAGGACGGGAGCTGCCGATTAGCAAAAGTTTGCTGCCTGGAGAAAGGCCATGTTGAGGTATTGAACCACCTCACTTTCTTGCTATAAAATCCATAAGAGGGCAGGATTTGATCTACAGCCATCATCATGCCTAATAGAAGAGCAACGTCTGGGACCTGCAGGTCCCCGATGATGGATGTTTCCTTTTGGAAAATGCAAGGTGGGTGTCAGGGCTCAGGGTTTGTGTTTCAGATGCTTGAATAGCAGGAGATGCTGGCTGCTTGATGGTGGAAACTTAGAAAACACAGTCAGGAGAACTAGAGGTTTGGTGTTTCTCTCTTGGGGTCATTCCACGATTGCTTATTTTTGCAACCAGATTTTGGTTGACCTTGCTTAGCTTTTTTTCTGTCTGTCTGTATGTTTGTTCATTCTTCCAGTGACATGGATCTCATCTGTTGGTAAAACTCTGCTCAGAAGTTTCTTTCTTTCCTTGCGTTGGGTCTCAATGGTATTGATAATCATACAGCCAACTGCTCTTTGAAATGGGGATTTTAATCTTGAATAGCTATCATTTGGCTGTGCTCTCAGTCATTGGGATAAATGCTCTACGTTCTTTATCTTGCTTGATGCTCACAATAATTCTTCTGAGGCCCGCAGGAACCCATATGATGGATGAAATAACAGAGGCCCAGAGATGTTAAGCAACCAAAGTCACATAGCTACTAAGTGGCAGAGCCTGAACTCATCCATGTGCTTGTTCCTACTTACTCTTAATTCTTCTGGGCTCTAAAAAATGCATTTGAAGATTTGGGGAAATTTGAATTATGGTATCAGGATGAAACATCATAAATAGGGATTAGGCATTAAAGAGAAAACATCCTTCCCCTTTCTTGCTAACTAAAAAGATTTTCTGGCACTTTTTAGGAAACCTAACCCCCTGCCCAGCCCCCACCCTCAGATTCATATATTTTTTTTAAAAAATCAACCCCCAAAAACGGTGTGCTGGAGTTGGCTCATGCTGACTCACAAGAATTGAACGTGTTCCCGGCCCCAGGTTCAATGGCATCACATTGGTAAGCCTGAAATCAGCCTTGGCTGCACTATGCCCACCATAGATATTGGCATGGCTTTTCCTTCTTGGAGAACTGTTCTGTTTATTACACATTTACCAGCATACCACTGACCCCAAACTAAAATCACCATCAGGATCAAATGGTTCACTAGAAAAAACAAGCCCCAGCAAATACTCTGACTTCCCGTAGGGATCTTTCTGGATGTATTTTTCTGTCAGACTGATCTGGTTCATGTTCTGCTCTGATAGAGCTCGATATCCATGGATCCCTGATGGAATTCTGCCCTGACAAGTCACAGGTAGAGCCTCCACTGCTCCTAACGTGACCACTCTCTTTTTTTTTTTTTTTTTTTTTTTTTTTAACCGCAGATAACCATTTTGGGCTCATTTCTGGGCACATTCTGGGTCACATTTCTGGGCACATTTCTAAAACCAAGCAAAGGAAATGAAGATGTTCCTTTTTTATCTTCTCAAGCCAAAGCCTACAGTATGTTCTTGCCTCAGTTTGGGAGAATGGATGCCCAAATGTTGGAGGCGAAATTGTTGTGGCTCGTAGCTTGCTCGGGGACATGAAATGCTATTAGAAGTCCACTGGCCGAGGGTGTTTTTTCTTAGAATCTAAGCAATCAACTGTGAAAAAAATTAGATGTTGCTTTGACCCAGAAATTCCATTTCTCAGAATCTAGCCAACAGAAATATTTTCAACTGGGTACAAAATGTATGTACAAGGATGTTCTGCGCAGAACTGTTTGAAATGGCAAAAACTTGGAACCACCTTAGTGTCCCTCGATAGAGAAGTGGTTATCTAATTTATGGTCCACCCATACCATAGACCATAGGTAACCATTTCTTTATTGAAGGATGGTATTCTGTTTACAGGATGATGGAAACTGTCAAAAGAATGTGGAAACTTTGTATGTCCCATGGAAAGATGTCCATAAGACACTTTAAAGGGAAAAATAGAAAAATGTACAGGATAATATTTAGAGTATGATTCCAATTCTGTTTTTTTTTTTTTAAAGTAAGTGTATTAGTAAGGGGAAGACATTAGAAAGGTCTGGAAGGAGGAAGGACATACCTCAGATCTTTAAAAGAGGATTCCTCTAGGAAAAATAATGTGTGGGAAATGGCTTAAGACTGTGGTTTTCAAACAAATTCTGTGAACCACAGAGATATTTTGGAAATACCTGGGGTACTTTGTGGGGGATGGGAGAGAGTTGGAGGGGCCCTAGATCCCTTCGGTCTCCCAACCTCCTGCTTCGTGTAGAAGCTCCATTTTGACAAATTTGTTTTATACTATCGGGGTTTCCATTAAAAAAAGGGGGGGATTTCTGCTGCTTAAAAAAATAAAGGTTATAAACCAGAGCATTAAGGGAAATTACAGTTTTCAGTTCATCCCAACCCCAAACATGGAATCAATTGGAGTTACCAGTCTATAGGTGCATGATTTATATTTCTGGTTGTATTTGATGTTAGTTTATCTGGGCGCTGGTGCATGAGATGAATTAGGGCAGGGGTAGGGAGGGGGTTTGGGAGTGGGTGGTAAACACCTTCAGGAGGAAGGAGTTAATTAAGATTCAGGAAGAGAACGGAGTCTGAATTCTGAATTCACCTTGGTGGCGGGGCGGGGAGGGCGGGTGGGACTGTGAGAAAGAGGCCATATTAGTTTATTGGGGCGGGAGTGATGGGTTCCCACTTATGGAGGACAGGGAACTATTTTATTTCACTCAGCATGGGATTTTCACAAAGCGACTCCCAATTCCTTAAGTCAGGAAGTCCTCCCTTTTTCCTCATTCTTGGAGACAGCATGCCTCTCTTTAAAGAACCGATGCCTTCCATGCCTGCCTGTTCCTTGTTCCGCCATGTATGCAATGCAGTTCCTGCCGTAGTGGCCTCAAGGCTTTTGCATGAGCCCTCCCCTCTGGTGGGGACACACCTAACACTTGCTCAGGCTAGACCACAGGCACAGAGCTTCAGCCCAGCTGCTCAGGACCTGAGCGCTGAGTATTCCCTTGGGTCCAAGTGGAGAAACAGCCACACCAATATATGTTGAAACAAACAAAACCTTAAGAAAAGAAAAGCAAGAACAAAGTGAAAAGGAAGAGCAGCAAATAAAGAATAGTGTTGGGGAGGAGCGCCTGGGTGGCTCCGTTGGTTAAGCATCCAGCTCTTGATTTCAGCTCAGGTCATGAGCTGAATGGTTCGTGCTCAGCTCATGAGGCTCAGCTCATGGTTCGTGGGTTCAAACCCCATGTTGGGCTCCATGCTGACAATGTGGAGCCTGCTTGGGATTCTCCCTCTCCCCCTGTCTCTCTCTGCCCCTTCCCCACTTGTGTGCGGGTGCTCTCTCTCTCTCTCTCTCTCTCAAAATAAGTAAACTTTATTTTAAAAATCTTAAAAAAAAAAAAAAAAGTATAGTGTTGGGGAGACATGGTCCAAGAAGAGCGGTGGGGAGAAGCCTGGCTGTGCAACCAGTGGTGTGCTGGTCTAGCTGGCCAGTCCCTATGGTGTCAACACTCACGGCATGGCTGGTTGATTCCAAGCGTCCAAATGTGACTTTAGTGAATGTGGAGCTGGGGAGACTTTCTGGGAGGAGATGCACACCGTTGGCTCCCACAAGTCTGTATGGCCTGTATGCCCTGGCTCCGAGCTCACCCCTGTCTTGGCCCCACAGAGCACATCGGAAAACTCCTAAAGCAACCCACCCACCAAAAGTAGCAAGAGGAGGGGAAGAACAGATAGGAGGCCCTCCCCTACTGCCCAATCTGCGCTAGTTTCGGCAGGTTGAAGGGCTGAGACCTACTTTGGATTCCAGCAGGTGATCACAGGCTTCATAGTGTGGTGGGCGTGGTCGATAGTCAGGGCCTCCAGGAGCCAGTGGAGGGCACAGAGCTGGCGGAAGAGGGGCTCCCTGCAAAGACAGAAGAGGGGTGCACAGTGGGATCCTGCTGGAACTGCATCCTTCACCATAATGGACACAGAGACAGTTGTGCTGGCTTCCAGTTAGAGAGGCACAGTAAGTATTTTCCATACCTCATCTCATCGAGCCTTTGCAGTGGGCCCATGAAGATATTCACGGGCTCATGTTACAGATGAGGAATGTGAGGCTCAGAGAAATGAAGGAACTTTTACCAGGTTGCTGGGCTAGCAGGTGTCAGAGCTGTGATTTGATGTAAGATGACCCTAGGCTGGTTATGGGGGGTTTTCATGTAGGAGCGGGGAAACAATGGACGGGGTCCCACCACTAGAGGTCTTGACTCAGGCAAACAAGTGGGTTGAAGGACATTCATATCCTACAGATATCTACCTGTTCACCTGATAAAAGTATAATAAATACACTAAGAATGTCAAAGAAGGCTGGGAACACAAGGAAACTGGATTTATTGTAATCTTCCTCCTCCCCCCAGACTAACAGTTGGGCCCGTTGTTTTAAATTTATGGGTCCTTGGCCTGAAACTGTAGCTGGATGTTGAAGAAGACCACAGTGAACATGTTATTAGAAAATGTAACTAAAACACTGTATAAAAGTATGTCTAACCTATATTTCCTGATTTGGGGTGACATCTTGTATTATAATGAGCCAGCCTTTGACTAGGGCACTTTACACACATTATTTAAATCCTCCAACAACTTGCAGGGGTATGAATCATTGTCCCCATTTCAGAGGAGGTTATGAATCATTGTCCCCATTTTAGAGAAGAGGAAACTGAGGCTTGGAGAGGTACGATCACTTTGCTGTAGGTCCCACAGCTTTTAGTGACAGAGATGGGATCTGAGCATCTCATCCAGTGCTCTCAACAACCCTTAGAGGGAGGGTACTGTTATTGTGTCTTCTTTGCAGGTGAGGGACTCAGGGGAAGGAAGTTGCTCAAGGCCATACTCTTAGGGATTGGTGAGGTTCTGAAGCCAGCTGTCTGTTTAACCCCAGAGACTGTGCTTCCGTGGGCCCCAGCTCTGTCCAAAGTGCTGACCGAGCCAAAGTGGTGGTCGCCCCGGGAGTGAGGTCAGGAGGGGGTTAACCTGCTGCCTGCATTTATTCCTGGAAACAAGGTGGAGTCCCGACCAGCCACCACCTCCCTGCATCATCTATCCTCTTACGCTAATGGGTGAGATGCCTCCATTATGAACCTGTGTAATTGCTCTTCTCTGAGGTTGATCTTGATCAATAATCCCCAGGGTTCCCGGGCCTGATGTGCAGAGTGGCAAGGAGGGATCCACCCTCTCTGCTTCCAGGAAGGCACCAGTGCAGAAGGTAGGGCCCAAGTACAGAGCTGACCCATGGCTGTCCCGGTGAATCCCTTGAGAAACGTCCGTTTCTCTCAACTTGAAGGGAAACATCCCCCACTACCTCACCCTTCACTCCCTCCAGGGTGGCCATGCCCACCAGGTCTTAGAAGACCGTGGTCGGCAGCTATCCTTTCTTTTTCTCTGGAGCCCTTCCTCCCCGCTTTCTTTGTTTCCTTACCTTATTTACTAACATCTGCTGTTCTCTCGTTTCTAATTGAAAGGTCCTGCAGACCCGTAGGCCTTCTGGTTCTTGTCTGTCTTCCCCCCTTAGCACCATCTTGGTCCCTACAGGTGCCTTTTGGCAGCTCTGAGCACTGGGCCACTTCCAGCATTTTGCCAAGAACAGCAGCTAGCTGTGCCATGTGCCTGGCACCTCACGTCACCCTCACCATAACCCAGAAACTTGTGGAAAGCCCAGGGAGATGCCTCCTCCTCTGTTCACCCTAGAGAGCCCCTGCCAGCCTGGGCTTTGGGTTGTGTGGGGCGGGGACTGGGAGGAAGGGATGAGCAAAGGGAGTTAATTGGCCAGGTGGGGCCCTGCCTGGTCATAGGTGGAGGATGTGGGGCATGTGAGCATCAGACTCATTTCTGCAAGTGACAAGAACAGGTACGAACCTGACCCTATGCCTCCCTCCTTTGCTTAAAATCTGCAAACTCCCTACACTCTCTGTGTTGGGCTGAATTGTGTCTCCCTCAAAATTCACATGTTGAAGTCCCAACCCCTCAGGACCTCAGAACGACCGTATTTGGAGATAAGGCTTTTGAAGTGGTGATTATGTTAGAATGGGGCCCTAAGTTAGGGTGGGCCCTAATCCAGTGGTGTTCCTATAAGAAGAGGAAATTTGGACACACAGAGAGACACCAGTGATGCACATGCTTGAAGGATAGACCATGTGAGGATGCAGGGAGAAGGAGGCCTCTGAAGAAACCGACCCTCTGCTAACACCTTGATCTTGGACTTCTGACCTCTGGAATGATGAGAAAATAAATTTCTACTGCTGAAGCTGCCCGGTCTGTAGCATTTTGTTTTGGTGGCCCTGGCAAACTAACGCACCGTCATCTGTGAGACCCCTATCCACCTCGCTGGCCTTGAGTCTCCCCTCTTCTGTCATCTGCAGCTTGGTGGAATTCTGCTCCATTGCTCAGGCTCACCCCTCTCTCACTTGGTGCTGCCTGAGTTAAAATCCCAGCTTTGCCACCTACCAGCTATGTGCTCTCGGTTAAATTACTTAACTTTCCTGGGCCTCACTTTCCTCATCTATAAAATGGCAGGAATTGCTAGAGTGAGAGTGAGGAGAGGTGGCAGGGACTGTTCTCTGCTCTGATATATCTTCCTCTTCCTCCTCCTTCTCTGTCCTCTCCATCAGGAAGCCTTCCTTGATTTCTCTAGGTCTGGGTTAGCCTGTCTCCAAGCATCCTAAAGTATCCCATCTCTATAGCATATCTTTTTGCCCCTACATTCCCAGTCCTTGCTCTAAATACCTGTTTACTTGTCTCTCTAGCCCACGAGCCTACAAGCCACAGAGTCTTGTCCGCTGCAGGTTACTGCTGTTGACTAAGGTCATCCTTATAACAACCGTGTGAGGAAGGTACTATTAGTATCCTTATTCGGCAGATAAGGAAACTGAGGCCATATAACTTGTCCAAATTCAAAACAGCCAGCCAATGGCAGAGTTTGAATCTTAACCCAGACAGTCTGGCTTCTGAATCTGTGCCTCATCCATGATATTCGTGCTGTCTCTTGTTACTGGGGAGAGCCCTCCCTTTTCACCAGGATAAGGGTTTCATCCAATGGGTCTGGACCTTATTCTGTATTTACAAAATGTGCCTCTCAAAAACCTGCACAAGGTATTTATATAGAGCAGCTTTATTCAATTGCCAAAACTTGGAAAGAACCAAGATGCCCTTTAGCAGGTGGAGGGATACATCATCTGTGGTACATACATCCGGACAGTAGAATATTCAGCACTAAAAAGAAATGAGCCATCCAGCCATGAAAAGACATGAAGAGACCTCAAATGCATATCACTAAGTGAAAGAAGCCCATCTGAAAAGGCTACATAGTCTGTGATTCCAACTGTATGACGTTCTTGGAAAGGCAAAACTATGGAGACCGTGAAAAGGTCAGCAGTTGCTAAGGGTCACGCGGAGCACAGAGGATTTTTAGGGCAGTGAGAATACTCTGTGTGACACTACAGTGGTGTATACATGTCATTCATTACACATCATCTGTCCAAACCAACAGAATGTGCAACACGGAGGGAACCCTAATGTAAACTGAGGACTTTGTTGAGGATGATGTCCAAGTAGGTTCATAGGCTGTAACAACTGTACCCCTCCGGTGAGGGATGTTGATTAATGGGGGAAGCTGAGCACGGATTGGGGAGGCATTATAGTGGGGATCTCTGTATCTTCTTTTCACTTCTGCTCTGAACCTAAGACTGCTCTAACTATGTATATAATAAAGTCTTAATGAAGAAAAAAAGTGCCTCAAACCTGATGATTGTTCATCTAACATGTGGTAAAATCAACTGGAAAGAAGAAACAGAAAGAAAAAGGGTCCCCAGAAACATATTTGATAACAAGTCAGTACTTCCTCATAATGACTGTGTATCAGGTCATAACACACTATCTTGGATTTTATCGACTTAAAAGAGAGGCCATTTATTTTCTTAAATGCGGGACACAATAGACAAAAACACTGGACAGGGGAGCACAAAGACTGCTTCTAAAATCCCTGCGTTCAGAACTCCAGATGAGCACACTCAGATAGCCCACTCTGTCGAAACAGTTCCACCACCCAGAATACGAGTGGGCGAAAACGTGCCTGAGAAGAGAACAACGTTTGGTGCTTTTCCTAAGAGAAATCAGAATATGTCTACAAAGCCATTTCAAGCACCCCATGCTGACTGCCAAGGACAAACCTGGACAGGTGACAGGCACTGCCCTTGCTGAACAGTTGCTTACAGAAGGCTGTGAGGGGCAGCCCATCATCCCAGAGAGGAAAGGAGGAGCTCTTTCTCATTCCTAGAGACCATTCCCCGCACCTTTTTATACGTAAAGATCAAGTCTCCCTTGACATGATTGAATTGATCCCCATACAGCCAATTCAGAATATTCAGCCAGCTTTGGGATCAGCTACTTTGGGTGGAAGGGACTCAGCCGGCTCTGATCCACATTGGCTGATGTGACAACTGAGGATTTGAGAACTGATCAGGCACGCCGTGCCCTGATGCCGTTGGGTACACTGATTACAAAAAAGCCCCTCTCTGCATCTACACACTTTCCGGCGTGACTTTGCATCTTCCCCATCAAGAGGTGGAATCTTTCCCCCAGTCCTTGTATCCTTGATGCTATGGCCAATAGAATGTTGTGGATGTGTCATTGTATCCATTCTGAGCCTAAGCCTCAAGAGACTTTGGTGCTCAGGCTCCTGTTTTTGGAACCCGTCCCGACTGCCTGGGCTAGCCTGCTGCATGATGAGAGACATGTGGCCCAGTCACTCTTGTCACCTTGGCAACTAGTCAACCATAGACCTGCGCGTGAGGCCACCCTAGATGGCTGCCCTCCTGCTCACCCTTCATCTGGGCACACGCATGCACAAACCTGGCCAGGATCAACCAAACCAACCTGGACCAGCAGAACCACCCAACTGACTTGTAGACTGTGAGCAACGAAAAAATGGTTACTGTTTTAAGCAACTCCATTTTGAGGTGTTCAGTAATACAGCCATAAATTACTGATACAGTCATCAAATGCAGCCAGAGCCTTTTAACAGCCAAGGAGAAGAAGAGGACAGCATTAGCAAACTGTGGCCAGTAGGGCTACTGTCTCTTTGCAAATAAAACTTTATTGGAACACAGCCACAGCTTTGCATGAAAGCTGCAATGGCAAAGTTAAGTCGTTGAGAGAGAGACCGTCTGATCTGAAAAGTCTAAAATGTTAGTGTCTGTCCCTTTAGGACAAAGTCTGCTGATCCCTGGTAAAGAGTTTAATAGAAACCGACAGTAAGTACTGTGATGATAGTAATATTCATCATCCTGGCCTAACGAACTTGGTATAAAGATCTGATTTAGGAGTGAGGAGGTCAGAATTCCTGTTGTAAGAATTTTGGCAGGTTCTGCCCCTCTGGGCTTCAGTTTCCTTATCTGGCATTGAAAGGAGATGATTAAGAAACTCTCCAGTTACTTCCAAGGTTGATATAAGCCTCAGTTTGTTCAGACCAAATGAATTGAGGGTGGGGCCCAGAAATATCCATTTTCTTTAAAAAATTTTTTTTTTAAGTTTACTTATTTGAGAGAGGGAGAGCAAAGACAGAGAGAATCCCCAAGTAGTTTCCACACTATCGGCACAGAGCCCAATGTAGGGCTTGAGCTCAAAAACCGTGAGATGATGACCTGAGCTGAAATCAAGAGTCAGACGCTTAACCGACTGAGCCCCCAGAAATAGGTATTTTCCAGACATCACCCGCACCTCCATCCCCAGAGGATTCACATGCAAATGAAATCTTTAGAACCACTGATCTACACCATTCTGTTTCAGAAGGTTTGTCCATGGGACAGATGGGCAGAAGCACGTTTCCAAGGGATGTGATGAGAAATTACAAAGCCTATTCCTGCAAGGAGATGTTTTAAGAACACAAGTTTAGGTTTCCAGTTGGAATGTGCTTGAACAAATAAGTCTATCAAGAATCCAATCATAATATCAATCAAAGGGAAGTTGGAGGAAAGTTGAGAGTGGGCTCATCAAAAGCTGGAATATTGGGGAGAGATGATGATGATGGTGGTGGTGGTGATGGTGGTGGTGGTGGTGATGATGGTGATGGTGATGATAGTGGTGATGATGGTGGTGATGGTGATGATGATAGTGATGGTGATGATGATGGTGATGGTGATGATGGTGGTGGTGGTGGGTGGTGATGGTGGCATCTTCCACCCATAAACTAAGTGCTCTTATTAATGATTTTATTTTTTTCCTGCCATCTCATGGTATGATTTCTCTCTTGCGTTGTTTTATTCTTCGGGTACGAGACCTGGCTCTCCAAACATATCATGAGCTCCCCAAAGGCAAGGCTTTGAGATACACTTTCTGTGTAGTGCATGGTTATGTGTGTTTGGGCTGTGAAGTCAGACAGACGTGGCTTAAAAGTCCAGCCCAGTGACATGCTGAGCTCTGTGACCTTGGGCAGAGGAGCACACCTCTCAGCTGCTTTGTCATCTGCAGAGAGGGGATAGTAATACACCTGCACAATAGGGCCGCTGAGAGAACTGAGTGAGATCTGCCTGCAGAGCAGTTGGTAATGCCGTGATCACTATGCACGCGGTAGGGACTTAATAAATATTTGACAGATAAGCAGACAGAGGAGTCTGCAATCCATTGCACCATTTTCATTGCCCTGAAGCAGTGGGTCTTAATGTGGGGGAGTGGTGAAGAGGGTAGACATGATTTTGCCCCCAGGGGACATTTGTTAACGCCTGGAGACATTTTTGGTTGTCACAACTCCAGGGTGGGGCCCTACTGGTATCCAGTGGGTAGAGGCTAGGGATGCTGCCAAACGCCTTGCGATACACAGGTCAGTCCTTCACTACAAAGAATTATTCGTCCTCAAAGGTCAGTAGTGCCAAGGTCGAGAAACCCTGCCCTGGAATCAAAAGCTTCTATCTTTGTGCCCCAAATCTTCCGGTTGAAAAGTGCTAACTAGCAAAAGAGAAAAACATGGGTTTGTAATTCTTTGGAATTGACACAAGGGGAAGAAGATGCCGAGGTTTTAGGAAGCCACGGTGTTCTTTGGAGGGTTGATGAGCCCCTGTTATACCACGCAATGATGAGTTCATGCCTCGGGCCAGGAGACAACAGGTGCTTCTCTGGGAAATAGCTCCTTGAGTTTTGGGGGAAACGCGTCCCCTGAGCCCGGGCTGAGATGTTGTTGCACGTGCTCATTGAGAGCTACAGACAGATTTTATCAGGCTTTGCAAACTATTTGACATTAGAGCGTCTGGCTCGGTGAGGAATGGAATGGCTCATTCCCAGCGGATTTGCCACTTAGCTCTAAAGCAACACGTCTGCTTTCTGTTATTTCTTCGCGTCAGATAGCGTCGCTGGCTCCAGGCTCTATGTCCCTTTCAGGAGGACAAAGGACGAGCTCAGCAGCCTCCGATGCGATGCGTTGTTGGCTCTTTGAGCCGTTGGCTTGAACTGAAAAGCTAGCAAGGCAGATGAGCCAGAGGAGGGACTACTTACACGTGAGCCTCGGGTAGCGAGGACGAGATGATGCAGCTGTGCACGGGGGTGAATGGGCGAAGTACGACTCCAGCGCCCATCTTCCTAACCTTGGCTTGGTCGTATGTGCTGAAGGAGAAGCGGAAAGAGAAACAGAGTGAGCCGTGAGCAGCCGTTTTAAACACCTCCTTCTCTTGCCAGCGGTTATTTGGCAGATATGATCGGGCACCTACTATGGGCCGGCTCGAGAGATGAGGCCTCTAGAAGCAGCCCATGAACACATCATAGGAAAACCCCTGCTCTTGTGGAGCGCATATTCTGGTGGAGGAGCAAAGAGAATAAACAAGATAAGTAGGGAAATGTACGGTATATTAATATAGATCAGGGGTGGGACATGTTTTCTTCTTTTTTTAAAAAAAATCCGAAGCAGGCTCCAGGCTCTGAGCCGACGGCACAGAGCCCGATACGGGACTCGAACCCACGAACCATGAGATCATGACCTGAGCCGAAGTTGGACGCTTCACCGACTGAGCCGCCCAGGCGCCCTGGGACATGTTTTCTTAAATAGGGCCAAATATTTATGACTTTGTCAGACATGTGGTCTGTGTCACAACTACTTAGTAGAATGAAAGCAGCCATTGACATATGTAAACAATATGCAGATGGCAGTGTTCCAATAAAACTTTATCTATAAAACCTGCCTTAGGGCTGGATGTGGCCCCTGGGCTAGAGCTTGCTAACCCTCCCTCCCCTGCGGGGCTAAATAGTGAGACGTGCTGTGGGGAATAAAAAACAGAGAAGAGGGTTCAGAAGGGCTGGGAATTAAATTTTTAAATAGGGCGATGAGGGACGGTTTGACATTTGATATCTGCAGAGCACAAGGGAGTGAGCCATTCAATGATGTCTTGGGGCAGCACATTTTAGACAGAAGAAACAGCAGGTACAAATGTCCTGCGGTGGGATTGTGTTTCAGAGCCGGCAGGGAGGGGAAGGGGAGGAGGGGGGGAGAGAATAGGGGCCTTGCAGCTAGTCTTGCAGGGGACTTGGGCCTTTTCTCTAAATGAGAAGGAGAGTAAAGGATTTTGAGCCAAGAGAAGATGTGTCTGACTTGTGTTCAGAAAGGATCCTTCTGGCTGCTATTTTGAGAATGATCTGTGGAGGGGGGCGGGTGGAGGGCAAGGCCAGAGGCAAGGAGACCAGTTAGGGGTATTGCATAATTCCAGCCTGAGAGAGGAAGGTGACTTCAGCCTGGCCATGGGGATGATGAGAAGTGGAAATGAAGGCATGAGACACAGCCAAGGAACTGCCTGGAGTTAGTGTTTCCTGTTTCTGGTCCTTTCCTTAAAGAGGCTTCATCCAGCTCTACAGACTGCTGACTAATTGGTTGGTTGAAGCAGCCATGAAGTGTGGGGGATCTCAAACTTTAGAAGTGGGCACAAGTGTGCCCCTAAAGATGAGCCACAACCAGGCATAACTCTGCGGCCACCAGGCTGGCTGCTATGGGAAACCAGAGCCTCATGCTCTGCCCCCACAGAGAATATGGAAACTTCCTCCCAAGCCAAACACCATCTGGGGATAGGGGAGGAGGGGGCTTGCTTAGAGAAGGGAGAAATAGCCCAGACAGGCAGTTCATCTTTGAAACCACTGGACATTTACCTGAAAAAGGCTCTTTCAAAAGGAAACATTAAGGGGCGCCTGGGTGGCGCAGTCGGTCGAGCGTCCGACTTCAGCCAGGTCACGATCTCACGGTCCGTGAGTTCGAGCCCCGCATCGGGCTCTGGGCTGATGGCTCGGAGCCTGGAGCCTGTTTCCGATTCTGTGTCTCCCTCTCTCTGCCCCTCCCCCATTCATGCTCTGTCTCTCTCTGTCCCAAAAAAAAAAAAAAAAAAAAAAAAAAACGTTGAAAAAAAACAAAAGGAAACATTAAATTACATTTAATACCATATTAGATTTTTTTTCTCCACCATCATAGAGCAAATTATTTCATTTATGTAAAATACTTTTTTTTTTCTAGCAAGGCTGAGTCATAGGTTTTTATTTCTTTTTGCCTGTGACCAAATCTAGCCAATAGACACATTTTAACAAGCCTGTGTGTGTGTGTGCGCGCGTGTGTGTGTGTCTGACAATTGTGTTTTAACATTGGGAAATTTCACATTAAAATGGAAACGTTTTGGCTCTGAAAACTTGCAGGTTGTTGCCACTCTGGGTCCCTGTTCTGGCTGGCAAGAGTCAGGTGGCACCCAAGATCAAGGTTGCTGCCTGCTTTACCCTCAGTGTGGGCTTCTCAGTGGGTTGCCTGCTTCTTGTTCCTTGTCTGCCTTATTGCTTCCCAGGACGTGCAAGTTCCCTTAGGGCCTTTCAGTTTCTGAGCCTCAGTCTAAGTCCCTCCATTGATTGAATCATTGATGGGTTCCCTGGTTTATTCATTTCTACCCGGATTTATTGAACATCTCTTTGCTGGAGGCTTGTGGACACAGCAATGAATGAGACAGACCAGCCTCTCCTCTCTGAAGCTTAGAGTCTAGGGACAGAAATGGGCTTGACCAAACACGCAGTTGTGATAAGGCTGAGTAGGAAGAGTAAATGGTTCTTTGACAGCACAAAATAGGGAGTTGGGCTGAAACGGAGCCAGGGAATACTCGTTGGAGGAAGTTGTGGCCATTTAGAACCACATACCCCAAGTTCTTTGACTCTCTTCCAAGGCAAAGATGGCCGTACGTATCCTTCCCCTGGAATCTTGGTTTTGTGAGTGGTTGAGCTAACAGAACATGTCAAAAAGAAATGGGTGTGATGCCATTTCTGGGTTCAGGCTCTAGGAACCGCAGCTTTTCCTTCTCATGTCTCAGGATGCTCACTGTTAGCACCCAGCCGTGGCCACACTGTGAGGAAGCTGACAGCCTATGAAGAGATTCATAGGGAGAGGAGCCATGGCTGCTGGGTCTCAACCCCGGCTGAGCACAGCTGACAGCCAGCTCTAAGTTGTGGCCCATGTGGATGCACCATGTTGGAAATGGACCCTTCAAGCTGCCGCGGTTAGTCATGGTAGAGATAGTCCTTCCCCCACTTGCCCAGATCAAGCAGCAGATTTGTCAGCAAAATAAGTGTTTGTTGTCTTGAGTTCTTTTCTTTTTTTAAGTTTTTAAAATGTTTTTACTTATTTTGAAAGAGAGAGACAGAGGAAGAGAGAAAGAGTGTGCAAGCAGGGAAGGGCAGAGAGGGAGAGAAAGAATCCTGAGCAGGCTCTGAGCGTCAGCACAAGCCCGACATGAGGCTCAGACTCACAGACCATGAGATCAAGACCTGAGCTGAAATCAAGAGTCCGAGGCTTAACCCACTGAGCCATCCAGGCACCCCTGTTGTCTTGAGTTAAGTTTGGGAATGGTTGTTCACAGCAGCAGTAACTGGAACAAAAGTAAACAATCAGAAGGTTGAATGGGAATTAGGTAGGTGAATGGGATGGGGGAAAGCCCTCCTCTGGGGGGCATATCATGAGGGGGAAGGCAGGGGAGTATGAGTGGCTGGGGCTGAGGGAGAAAGACAGGACTGGCCCATCCAGAGTCTTGTAGCCCCCTGCCCAGACTTTGATCTTTATCCTGTGAGGAATGGCAGCCATCCGAGGGTTTTGAGCTGAGAGCAATTTATGTCTTGAAAAAATCCCTCTGGTTTAGTGTGTGTGGTGGGTGGGGGAATGAGGCGGAAGGGGGCAGAGGAGGTGGAGTGGGGACATACGTTAGGAATTTACTTACTCCTGAGAATTCGAGGATAATCCTGGGGTCACAGAGTTAACTAAAAAAATAGGACCGGAATCCAGGTCCCCTAATTTCCACTTCCATGAGCTCTTGATTCAGCCCTAGAGCTGAGGAAACCACAAATACATCGGCTTGCCCAGTTTTACTGGCTCAGTCATGTCCCCCAGTGGTTTAGATTACATAGAAATTAACCCAACTGTTACAGTCCTTAATCTCTGGTTTTCTGTCGCCTCTCAACCACAATAACAAGACAAATTCTACCCGTTGTTTTTTTCACCTTTTCAGCTGAATTTGCAACTGAAAAACGAGGTCATTGAGTGCAGTGGGAAAGACTGCTAGCAGGCAGAAATCTTTCGGGACGTGCTTGATTTCCTTTTTCCCTTTGCCGACTTTGTCAGACTTAAAACTTTTGTCTGAAAGAACTGATCCTATGGTCTTGGATCCAGGGAGGGGAGGGGGGAATAATCTCTCCTGCTTTTATAATGCACAAGATCAAATACCTCGTTAAAAAAGTATTTTAAACGAACATTTGTCTTTTTGATACTCCTGTGATTGGAATTATATTTGTAGCACCTGGCTCTTAGATGAGAGATGCTTTCTAGCCTGCCTGGAAATTAAGATTTTTAGCCATAAATCTGAGGATTTTAGGTAATTGAGGCCCACAGAGATCAAAGTCACCTTATTGCATAATAATAGCTAGCAGTTACTGAGGGAGTCTCCTTTACCAGGCTCTGTTCTAAGCAGTTTCCTTCAGTCCTGAATAACCAGCCTGGGAGTTTGGTACCATTCGTAAGGGTGAAGGAGGCTCAGAGAGGTACGGTGACTTACCCAAAGTTAAATAGTCGTATGGGGGAGTCCTGTGCTGTTAACCACTACCCTGTACTGGTATGGAGAATCCCAGTGCTATTTTATAACCCCTGCTTCCCCACCTGCATTTGATGGCTACACTGCAGTCATGGCCTCCAGTTTTATTTTAATAGCCAGACTTGTGCAGCTCATAGAATCCACCAGATAAGACACAGCGAGACCGATGTCTGTGAGAAGGATGATCTCATGCATATTTAAACTTATTAAACTCTAAATAAACCATGTCTCACACACTGAAACATGGATGGGAGAAGAGACAATTGTGTTCTATGACCATGGATTAAAACCCCATCCAAACAAGGGAGACGTGGCAACAGAACTATTTAAATAGCTGCAGGAGAATCTTTAAAAGACTCCTCTCCCCCTTCCCCAGTGCCTGTTCCTGTGCCCATTCATCTGAGTGCAGCTTGTTCAAAAAAAAAAAAGCCATGAGTTCATTCCTTCTCTGTCTGTCAGGGAAAGCCTGCCAGCTGGCTAGTATCACTGGGAGTACCAGACTCTAAGCACCATCAGGCTCAGGGAAGGTAGACTTTGCACTAAGCTCTTGGAACCCTCGTGGAAAGAGTAAGAACCCCCTTACTGGTTGAGTAACCTTCTGTCTATCATGTGCCCCTGTCCCGTGAGGATCCTTCATTGGTAGCCCGGTGGGTGGCTGGATGCGGGTGGCTCAGGCCATGACTTGCTTGCTTTTTTTTTTTTTTTCACTCTGAAGATAATGTTGCTGACTTTGTCAAAAGATGACACCATCAACACCTTCCTTTTTCAGCCCTGGCCTTCCTAATCAGAAATGCTGGCCACCGGCAGTTCTGGTGAGCTGATACTGCTGTGTCTAACCATGTCTCTTTCTATTCAGCATTAAAAATCCTGCTCATGAATCATACTTCCGGGGATTCTATACAGTCTCTCTTTTCACCCCCTAATCAGGAGGGGATGGACATTGTGAGACAATAGAAGCCGTATATACTGGTCTCTGCCCCTGGCTTCTGGGACAGAGCTCCTAAAATCCTTGTCATTTCCTAAGTGGCAGTAGCACTAGGAAGATCTTTTGTTCTAATATTTGGTCTTAGACTTTGGTTCTTGACACAGAACTTCTAAATCCTTTGGAATTTCCTGCGTGGTCGGAATGTCTTTTGTTCTAATGAGGCAACTCTTGGTGGGCTCTTGGATAGTTTCAGGATGAGGGCTGGTCGCCAGAAAGACCAGGCCATCGCCTTTGGAAGCCTGGAACTTTCAGCCGCACTCCCCATCCTGCAGGAAAGGGGAGAGGGGCTGGCGATTGAGTTAATGATAGATCATGACTACGTAGTGAAGCCGCCATAAAAATCCCAAAAGTTCTGGCTTGGTGAGTACATCCGCATTACAGGAAGGTGGCACTCCTCAACTCCAGGGGGACAGAAGCTCTTGATTTGGGACACTTCCAGACCTCACCCTCTTTATTTATTTACCTCTCCGTCTGGCCGTTCACCTGCATCCTTTATTATATAAGTAATTGGTAAATGTAAGTCAGTGTTTCTCTGAGTTCTGTGAGCCACTCTATGAAGTGATCACACCCGAGGAGGGGGGTCATGGGAACCCTGATTTATAGCCAGTCAGAAGTACAGGTGACAGCATGGGGCTTGCGATGTGGGGACAGTCTTGTGGGACCGAGCCCTTAACCTGGGGGATCTGATGCTACCTCCTGGTAGATAGCGTCAGAATTGGGTTGGATGGTAGGATACCCAGCTGGTGTCACGGAGAATTGCTTGGTGTGGGAAGAAACCCCACACATCTGGTGTCAGAAGTGTTGTGAGTGTGGTCATGGCATCACAGTAAAGGGGAAACATGGCAGGAGTGTTTTTCCCTCACGGGCACTTTGGTGTGCATCCTCATGGTGCTTTGTTGTGCTCCTACCAAATGTGGTAGGGACTGTCCCTTAATCCTTTTCATATCTCAATGCCCCCAGAGGCCCTGCACGTAGTAGGTCTTCAATATATAATGATTGGTTGTGCAGTGAGAAGGGGCCTGGATCAAAGTAGCCTTCTCACCACCAAACTTACTTTCCAATTGGCCAAGATGAAGGTCCAAGAATATCTTGCACTAAAGGGCCATTGATTCCTCACTGAAGATCTTGGAGGGAAACAGAGAGATGGATTTACGTCTCACACTATGAGGCAGAACCTCATGAAAATCTCCATTAGATGTCTCTGTTCTCGAGGGTCCTGGGTGGCACAGTTGGTTAAGTGTCCAACTTCAGCTCAGGTAGTGATCTCACATGGATTCGAGCCCTGCTTTGGGCTCTGTGCTGACAGCTCAGAGCCTGGAACCTGCTTCGCATCTGTGTCTCCTCTCTCTCTGCCCCTCCCTGTTCATGCTCTGTGTCTCTTTCCAAAAAATAAACATAAAAAAAATTTATAGACATCTCTGTTCTCTCCTAGTGGTGGCTGCCTTTTCTCTTTTCTGTCCCCTAAAAGGTCCATTCTGCCTCTTAGGTGAAGCACTTCTGCTCTTTCTCTGTATCTACATACTCCCTTAAATACTCCCTGCTCCCCTTAAAAAGACTTCTCTTTGGGATGCCCACTCCTTAAAAGGCATGGCATGGGGATGATAAATCATAAATATTTTATCTCATCTTAGAATGGATAAGTGAGTTACTAAATGAATGCACAAATGGCAGGCTAGCTTATTTGGATCGACCCTTAGGGTAAAAATAATCAAGAACATTGGACAAAATAGCAAAAAAAAAAAAGAAAAAAAAGCAAAGAGCTGACACCAAGTGGGAATCTTTGAGCCAAAATGAAAGCCAGAGATATAAGCAAGCATGGGTGCTAACTTGGTGTTAACGACATTTACCAATTTAGAAAAGGTTAACTTTTCCTTCTAAAATAGCACGCAAGGGGATGCCTGGGTGGCTCAGTCGGTTGAGCATAGGACTCTTGATTACAGTTCAGGTTTATGATCCCAGGGTCTTGGGGTGGAGCCCTCTGTGGGGCTCCGTGCCCAGTGTGGAACCTGCCTAAGATTCTCTCTCCCCTGCTCACTCTCTTTTTCCCTCTCTAAAATAAAGTAAAGTAAAGTAAAATAAATAAAATAAAAAATTTAATTTAATTTAAAAAAAAAGCACACAGGGCAAGGAGGAGAGAAACCATAGCCCAGGGTCTGCACAAATGAGGCGTCAAAGAAAAGGCCCTTCTTACAATAAGCTGGGATTCCCAAGGGCTGCACTTTCAGGAAAGAGTATCTACAAATGTACCAGCCTCTCATAGTCCTGCACTCGGGGTTTGTATCTATCACCTGGAACCTTGAGCTTTAAGGAGATCCCCGACCATTAGCATTCTGGGAAGTGAAACAAGCCAGATGCAGAAAAGTCACACATTGTAGGATTTCACTGATAGGACCCTTGTTTTTGAGAAGCACATATTGGTACTTCTCTGAGTTAACACTGCAAAGAACATAATTTGGGACATGTTGCAGAGGAGAGGGGGTATCTGCTGTGGATTCCATTTGCTCTTTAGCCTGCAACCTGGCAATTTGGGTCCCTGAAGCCCTAGCACAGTGGCTCTCAACCTCGGCTCCACGTTGGAATCATCTTGGGGAACTTTAAATGTTCATTTATTTTTGAGAGAGAAAGAGACAGACAGAGCACGAGCAGGGGAGGGGCCGAGAGAGAGGGAGACACAGAATCCGAAGCAGGTTCCAGGCTCTGAGCCGTCAGCACAGAGCCCAACATGGGGCTTGAACTCACAAGCTGTGAGATCATGACCTGAGCTAAAGCCAGGTGTTCAACCAGCTGAGCCACCCAGCACCCCCATTTTGGGTAACTTTAAAAAATACTTTGTCCAGGTAAAACCCCCAGAGATTCTGACATAATTGGTATGGGAAGCACCCTGGGCATTGCTATTTTGTGCTCTCTCACTGCATCCTTGAGATGTGGTGACCTTAGGGTCCTCCTACTCTGCTGTTTTTCCCTGGGCATTGGTATTTTAAAAACTGCCCAGGCAATTCTAATGTGTAGCCAAGGTTGAGACCACTACTGCTCTAATAGGACAATGGCTCCGGGGGCAGTCCGTTTCTACCACATATTTCCTTTCTGCCTGCCTCAGCACCTCCTTTCTATCCTGATTTGTGCCTCATTCAGTCTGCACAAGCTATGTATCCCAGGAGTGTGTCCATGCAGAATGGCGCAGCCTAGGAATTTTGGTGTCACTCAAAAATTGGGACTCAAGGATGCTTTCTAACTTATGACCTTAGTCACAGGGGAACTAGGTGAGCACTTCTAAATTTTTGTCCTAATCTGTAAAAAGGGGGTAATAATAGCACCTATGTAAGGAATGTTTTGAAATTTAGATGAGAAGATATGTATAAAGCACATAGTGGACACTCATAATTATTGTTGTGGTTGTCACTGTCATCATCACTGTTGCTATTATCAATGTGAATGGACATTTCATAATGGGCCAGTCTGTTGATGGTCCTCTTCCAACCAGAGAAAGACCTTTTTTTATGGAAGGAGGGGGCTACTGTATTCAACAAACCAACAAACATTTCTTGTGCACCTGTTTTGGGTAGACACTGAGCTAGGATTTGGGGATACAGCTGAAGGCCTAGAATAGAGATATTGACGTGGGTTAAGGTGAACCAGCACACAAACACCTTACAGGAACCCTGAGTCCAAATGAGATCTGGAGGGGGTTGGGCTGAAATCCAGGAAGTATCAGGAAAGGGTAGCATTTAAGCTGGGCTTTAATGATAAGTAGGACTTCAGTTGGAAGAAGATGTAGGGAAGGGTATTTAAGGCCCAAGGAACAGCATGGGGAAGGGCCTAGAGGTAAGGGCAAGCCTGGTAAAGAGAGGGAAAGAAGCATATTTGGGGACCAGCAAGAGTTCTTGTATAGCTCTTGGCATCAGACGCCAGGACAGATATCTGTAGTAGAAGATGCTCCATTGGGTCCCAGAAGGTGAGGCTGACAGGTAGGTTGGAGCGGACTAAAAGAAACGGTCAGACGCCACACCCCAAGATGGGGCTTCCAGTCTGAGACGGCTGCCATCCCTCAGCCCAACCAGGTGGTGTTCACTCTGCGTGGCCCTTCCCCGGACTGTGGACACTGTAGCTACCGCCGTCTACTTACGTCAAAAGAATATCACCATAGTGGACTTCTGAGATCTTTTTGGCTGGCTGGAATTTATGTCTTTCTTCCTCTTTCAGTTTCTGAAGGTACTGTTGCTTCTTTTTCAAGGCACTCTCCTCCTGCAACATGCTAAAGTAGCCGCGGCCTGTCTTCACCGACCGAATCAACATGCTGGAGGTGGGGGGTGGGAGGAAGAGGGAGGGAGAGACATCAGCAGAGTTGAACCGACCCTTAAGATGATGCTGTATTGTCCTGGGACTAAGCATCTCTGAAGGGCACTCTCCTACCTGCAGGGCAGGAACCTTGTTGCATTTGGCACTCCGGGGTCAGATGGACCTGACCTTGAATATTTAACCTCTCTGGTCTCAGTTCCTTCCTCACTCCACAATTCAACAAATATTTATCGAGCACCTACTATGTGCCAGGTACTCTGTTAGGTGCTATGAAATGGGCATAATAATCTGCACCCTACAGGATCGGATACCTTCATGCATGGAAAGGGGCTTATCCATGATAATCAGTAGCAGATCAGTACTGTAAGGCCCAGGCCCCTTGGCCAAGGCTGCCTTCTCTCAGATTTGCCTAAGTGCTCACCCTTGCTTCACATTTTCCTATGGCTGCAGAAGTGGAGTGAATAAGGTCTACGGGAGCTTGTTGTGTTAGATGACATAAGTTGAGACTTCACGATTCTTTTCTTGCTGACTCAGCCACTGGTTTCTAATCAGACGTCTTGATACTGGCCAAGATGTTCTGCGCCTGATGGTCCACACAACTCCCCGACTTTGCCATTTGTCACCTTGGGGTTGGAACTCGGCAGCACTGTGCTGGAGAAGGAGTGGACACATCTCTCGGTCTGTCCCCCTGTCTGACTCTCTGGGAAGTTGTCAGGCACCATGTTGAACCACCGCCATGTTTCCCCAGGCATGAATATTGGTTCTGAGATTCAGTTTTATTCTTAAGATCCCTGTTGAACAACCAATATGTACTAGGGATTGTGCTGACCATTGGGGACACAGTGATGAACAGGACCCTGGGTCTCTAAGAGTACATGGAAGGTCAGTGATGACGCAGAAAGATGGCGGTGGGAAGGACTCTGAGCTTTGTAGGAAGAGGGCACCGAATTCAGACCAGGGGGTAGTTGGAGACATCTTCTGGATGAAGTGACATCTCCTTTCCTTTTTTCTGAGTACCTCTTTCCCTCTCCTGTCTTTCCCTTGCTCTCAGTTTTGGATGGGAATATTCTCAGCAAGCTCTCATGGTTAGATTCTGATATGACCAATTAATCCTTGTTCCTTTTCTAGGAAGAGTTAAGGTATTACTGAGGGCATTTTCTTTTCAGCAGTGGACTCTTGTATTGTGCATTGGGAAAATGCTGGGAGGCAGGAGGTGGGGCTTTTCCAGTATTTTTCAAATTGCGTCTCACAGTGATAACTTTTCATTCATTTATTTCTCTGGTGGGCATTGCCTGAAAACCTGCTAGTCTAGACACCTGTGAGGAGACTGAAGTTACAGAAAGCAATAAGACAAGGCATCTGCCCCCAGAGAGTTCATAGTATCATAGAGGAAGCACACCCGGAAACATACACTCTGAACACTCCAGTGCAAAGAGCTACAGGAACCTAGAGAAATCTAAGAAGGCTTCCTGGAGGAAGTGACATTTGGGATAAGTAGGAATTTACCAGTAGGAAACATGGGAAATGGCATACGAGTGGATGGAATAGCAGTTGTAAATGTAAAGAGGTGTGTTAGGGACTAAATATTTGTGTCCCCTTCAAATTTACGTGTTGAAATCCTACCCCCCACCCCCAGCATGATAGTATCAGAAGGTAGGGTTTGGGGGAGGTAATTAGGATTAAATGAGGTCATAAGGGAGGAGCCCTCATGAAAGGGATTCTTAGTATCGTTGTTAGAGTCACGGGAAAGCTTGCTTCCTCTCTCTACTGCCCACCCTGTGAGGATACAAGAAGCCAGCAGCCTACAACCCAGAAGAGGATCCTCGCCAGAACCTGACCATGTGTGCACTTGATCTCCGACTTCCAGCCTCCAGCACTGTGGGAAATAAATTTCTGTTGTTTACAAGCCACGTAGCCTATGGTAGTTTCTTATAGCAGCTGGAACGGACTAGGACAGGTGAGTCTGAAGATGGCCCGTTGAGGAAAGTACAAGAATCTTTAAAAAGCTGGAGCACAGAAGGAATGTGGGAGAGTGGCCAGAGCTAAAGCTGGCAACACTGGCAGGGAACAGGTGGTGCAGGGCCTTGGGGTCTGGACGGAAGTGAGCCCCGATCTGGGAGTTGCTAGAAATAGAACTTCTAGAAATGCTTCAGGAATCTGCAAATGTTTGAGTTTTCATGAACAGTTTTCTAAGCTAATAACAATACAAAACCCACAAAACATCTTGTTATACACCAGATCAATTCCATTTATACAAGCGTTTCCTGCCATTTCTCTTGCATTGACCAGTTGTGCAGTGCACAACTTTTCACATCTCAGCGTGTTTGTGGGTGTGACTTCCAGTCACTGCCAGCCAGATGGCAGTTGTATTGTGTTTGTTATCACCTACACACTCAAACTTGGTTGTTCCTCCTAACAGCCTGATCGTACAACAGCCCCCTGAATGTTTTAGATCACAAAACCACTGGATCATGAGCTGGGGTCTGAAACATTCTTTTTCTCCTTTCTTTTTCTCCTTTCTTTCTTTTTCTTTCTTTCCTTCCTTCCTTCCTTTCTTTCTTTCTTTCTTTCTTTCTTTCTTTTCTTTCTTTCTTTCTTTTCTTTCGACATTTCCTTATAATCAAGACAGTGCCAATATCAAAATTCGCAGACTGGGGGTCAGCAGCTAGGAAGAGACTCTTGGAGACAATAGCAAAGCATCCTTTTAAGAAATGCTGCATCCAGAATGGTTGACTTGGAGTGGAACCATGTGATTCAGAAGAGCTGGGCTCTAAATGTGAAGACGTTTGATGAAAACCTTAAACAATGTATTTTCTCTTATAGTTTCCCCTTTTATGCAAACAGAGAGCGATCTATAAAAAATTGTCTAGGACAGTTAAGAAGAGCTTTTAAAAATTAGGACACCCTATTTTTAGGAAATAAAAATTCTAAAGGATAAGCAAGCATTGTCTTAATTTAATTGACAGTGTTTTTATTTCACTCTGTTTTAAGTGATGTGTCTTAGCTTCAATGGCAGCTGAGACGAAATAATGGTATTTGAGTTTCTTATAAATATGTCAGTGTCAGGTCATCAGTGATCTTCTTCTGAACTTAGACCCTGCTTCTTAGCTCCTGTCAACTCTTCTGAGTGTCTACACTACATGTCACATGTCCAACCCAGCCAGCCGATTGCAGGCAGGCATCAGGCATTATCGGCCCAGTTCATATTCTTGCCACAGCAAAATGATCTCTCAGTTTCCTCTTAGACAAAATTTCCCAAAGTGAAACCACATTACAGATAAATTTGGCCCTGAATTGTCAGTTCTAGGTGCTTTTGCCAGGCTTTTATTTATTTACTTACTTAAAAAAATACTTTTTAATGTTTGTTTACTTTTGAGAGAGTGAGGAAGCAGGGGAGGGGCAGAGAGAGGGGGACAGGAGATCCAAAGCAGGCTCCGTGCTGACAACAGAGAGCCCGATGCGGGGCTTCGAACTCACGAACGGTGAGGTCCCGACTTGAGCCGAATGCTTAACCGACTGAGCCACCCAGATGTCTGCCCCACCTGGCTTTTATTTTTAAGTGTAGGAATGCGAGCTGGTTGATAGGATGTGGAATTCGTGTTTGAAACAACAGAGTGCTTCTGTTTTGCTTTCGAGCTTCTCTGAATCCACTCATCAAAGAGTGTCCTCAGGTTGCAAGATTACCCAGTGAAGAGAAAACTGTTACCATTGGCAACCCCTTAATTTCACAAATGACGGTTTTCTTGCTGTAGCACAAACAACAAATGCAGAGCTGACCTGGGGACTGAGGCTCATGTGACAGCAACCGCTGTTGTGTTACTTCTCAGAGACCCCTCGCGCAAAATTTGGTTCGGAGGTTGAAACTGACCCCACAGATGCACCAAAACTGTGTTGAAGCGACTTAATACTCATGTGATGAGGCTTTCTGGGCAGAGCAGGAAAGGCTCCCAAACAGGTCTGAAATCATGGAAGGTTGACTGCTTAGGGTTCTGTCATGGTCGGGGAGTGGGGCTGGGGTGAGCGGTCCCTGGTCTGTGGCTTGAGCTTCTCTCCGGCACCTGGACTTTCTTATTAGCTTGCCCAGACGTGGACAGAAGAGCAAGAAGTGGGGGGCGCTTGAAAGCTGTCAAGGGTCACACGTCAAAAATGGAGTCAGATTCCTTATTGCATTCATTCACACCCAACTCTCTGCATCATTATCAACCATTCGACAAAAATGCATCGAGTGCTTTGCCGGGAGCCTGCCAGGCTCTATTCTAGGTGCTGAGATAACAGCAGCAAACAAAAGAGCCACAAAATTCCTGCCCTCATGAAGCTCATATTCCAGGGGGAGTGGAGACAGACAAGCACAACGAAGTAAACTGTAGGCAGTATGCTAAGTGCTGTGGAGGAACATAAAGTGGGGGCATGAGGAGAGTGACTGCCAGGGGTGGGGAGGTTTGATCCACGAAAGGTTTTGCTGAGAAGGTGTCATGCCGGTTTCTGGGGGAAGAGTGTTTCAGGTAAAGGGAATATAGCATATGCAAAGGCCCTGGGCAAGTCCAGTTAGATTAAGAAAGTTTAATTTTCATTGGATAAAATGTGATATTGCACCATCCATGTGTGCTACTGGTATATTTTATTTGCTTTAAATTTAAAAAAAAATTTTTTTTTTAATTTATTTTTGAGAGAGAGGGGGTGGAAGGGGCAGAGAGAGAGAGGAAGACACAAGCTCCGAAGCAGGCTCCAGGCTCTGAGCTGGCAGCACAGAGCCTAGTGTGGGGCTCGAACTCACGGACCTTGAGATCACGACCTGAGCTGAAGTCGGACGCTTAACTGACTAAGCCACCCAGGCGCCCCTGTATTTGCTTTAGATATTGGTGTTCTCTTTAAGATTTATGGCAGAATGGTCTTGCTCTAAAAAAAGGAAGGAAGGAAAGGGGGGTGGGGAAGAAGGAGAGAAGGAAGGAAAGGGGGGTGGGGAAGAAGGAGAGAAGGAAGGAAAGGAGGGGGGGAAGAAAGAAACTGCTGCTCTGGGCACCTGTTGCCTCCCCACAACCTTGTTCCTGGGTGCTACTCCAGGAGGCAGTAGATTTTACCATTTTAATTAAGAAGCTCATTGCTAATCACTCAATCTAACATCCTCTTGTGCAGTAACAGAGCTGTAGAGGCCCCTTTCTGCCATTGGACTTCAGGAAGACTTAAGTACGTAATAAATCATGCAGATAAGAGGCCTTTGTATTGAACTAGGCAGTGATGTGCTTTCACGTCTGTGGTAGAACTCAGCCGCACCCTCCCAACCCCCTCACTTCTGGATGCATGAATTAATTGATTTATCCTCACAATAGGTCCGTGTTGTAGGTACTGCTGTTGTCACTGGGTCTCAACCCAGTGGATTGAATGGGTGGAGTCCAGCGGTCCAGTGTGCTGCTTTACAGAATGTCAGAATGTTTCTGTTAGAAAGTCTCACCTGCCTTCCCTGGAAATCACTTTCATTAACTTTAGAGAATCTGTGGGCCACTGGGTCCTTGACTGACTTGAGAGGATTGTCATTGACTGGCAGGTGTCACAGCGCCCCTTGAGCTATGAAACCTCCCTTGGTGTCCTCTAGATTCCTTTAGGGAGTGAAAGGTTGTCACTGAAAGCTATCTGTCCCAGGACACACCATGGTCTTTAGGGGCAGGGAGTGGGGACAGGCATGGAGAAGACTCATCATGTGTGTTTACTGTGCACAACAGTGGAGGGGGTCCCACTGACAGGGGACAGACCTGGCCACTTTGGTGGGCTTTGGGCTCTGATTTCAGTGTGATGGGACAAAAGCCTCTGTCTTCCCCTGAAGAACCTGTAACCAACTAGATCCTGAAAGGTATGTATTATGGATTGAGTTGTGTCTTCCCACAATTCGCAGGCTGAAGCCTTAACTCCCAGTATCTCAGAAAGTGACCTTATAAGGTCACTGCTGATGCAATTAGTTAAGATGAGGTCATGCTGGAGTAGGGCGGGCCCCTCATCCAAGATGACTGCTGTCCTTATAAAAAGGGGAAATTTGGGGCCACCTGGGGGGCTCAGTCGGTTAAGCATCTGACTCTTGATTTCGGCTCAGGTTGTGATCTCACGGTTCATGGGACCGAGCCCTGCGTTGGGCTCTGTGCTGACATCGTGGAGCCTGCTAGGGATTATCTCTCTCCCCCTCTCTTTCTCTGCCCCTCCCCTACTCATGCATGTGCACGCTCTCTCTCTCTCTCTCTCTCAAATAAATAAACATTTTTTTAAAAAGGGGGAAATTTGGACACAGGCAAGCACATGGGGAGAATATGAAGCCATATGAAGATGAAGGCAGAGATCGGGGTGATGTTCCCACAGGAAGGAGCACCAAACACGGCTTGCAAACCATGAGTAGCTGGGTGGAGGCATAGAACAGAGTCCCCCTCACAGGCCTCAGAAGGAACCAACCCCGCTGACACACTGATCTTGGACTTCTAGGCTCCAGAAGTGTGAGACAACACATCTCTGTGGCTGAGCCACCCGGCTGGTGGTGCTTTGTTATGGCAGTGCCAGCAAACTGTTACATAGTGTGATCAGATATCTAGGCCAGCACGCATGGGACAGCCAGCCTCACTGTGTTGTCTTTGTCCATGAGGGTTAACAACGTCCTTCTTAATTTATAAAAAGTGGCAGACTGATGGTCCGTGCCACAGTAAAGAAAAAGGGCTTGAACATTATGTGGCATGCCTTAGGCTGGACACCTGTTAAGCATCAGACTCTGCATCAGGCACTGATTGTAACGTGTTAAGTTCTGTTCGGGGCACTGGCATTGCAAAGGTGAACACATCCTCGGAGGATTCACAGTCTTCACCTCTGAGTCTTAGTTATGCATTTTTTTATTGTAATTAAGAGGTTGGTGAGAGATTTGTTTGACTCCTTTATGCCCTTATTCCAAAAAAGTATTAGAGGCAGAAAATTCAAAACAAAACAAAACAAAAAAAAGGGATAAAGGCAGGAAAAGCAAGAAGGCAAAAAATCAGATAAGACAGGTGTCAAAACCTGTACCACACTGGGGTGCCTGGATGGTTCAGTCGGTTAAGCATCTGACTTCGGCTCAGGTCATGATCTCACCGTTCACGAGTTCAAGCCCTGCATCGGGCTCTGTGCTGACAGCTCAGAGCTTGGAGCCTGCTTTGGGCTCTGTGTCTCCCTCTCCCCCACCCTCACTCTGTCTGTCTTTCTGTCAAAAATAAACATTAAAAAAATTTTTTTAAAAGCCAAACCTGCACCACATGATCTAGTGCACGATTTGGCCCTGAGCATCCTAGTGGCTAACGCAAAAAGGGAAATACAATCCCTCATGTGATTCCCAATGACCGTACGATTTTTAAAAAGCTGTTCAGGAGATGCCTACTTATTCCTGGTGCTGAAACTAGGAAGCGATTTTTCTCAAGGATCTGTACAGGGAGGACACGCTGTGTAAAGCCATCTCTGTAACAAGACCCTAAGTGCCGATAGTGATGAATGCCTGAATAACTCACAGAAGGGGAAAGGGAACCCCAGCTTAGCCAATTTGAGGAATCAAGTTTTCTGTTGGAATTACCACCCCTTTTCTTCCAAGGCAGCCAGACTCCCAGCTGCTAGATCTTCTGGAAAGACCTGGGTGAGAGATGAGCAGAGCTGGTGGGGAGTGGGGGGTGGGGCGGGTCTGGGCCCTCATGTCAGACACACCAGTCTATTCTAGGAATTTCAGGCTACAAGATGTTCATTCATTGAGCTGCGAAGCACTCCCATGGTACCGTGGAGGCCCATTTAAAACTGCTTAATATTTCAGCAAATTCCCATTTAATTCCCTTGTATGTTCCCTCCATTTTCTCCATCATTATTGCTGATTACCAGGCTATTTGTGTGAAGGGAGCTATTTGCAGGGAAGAGCAGTATTCGCCTTTAAATCCACTCACCCGGGGCCTCCTGTTCACTGCTTTCCATGCTGTAAAACTCCCCTGGCTAACATCGCAAGAGGAACGATGGGGAGTAAAATAATTAACTGCATCAGGCAAGCGGAGGAAGCAGCCGATTATAAAATGGAAAGTTTCCTCTACCCAGTGTGACATATTCTTATCCAGTGCATGGGGATGGGTTTTTATTTTTAAGGGACATGTGTTCTCTGTACGGGAGTCTGTGTGTGATCCCATGAATGGAGATTGCTCACTTCGGGAACAGTGTTCTCAGCAGGACTTAGCTCAGACCAAAGGGACAGAAGTCAGGAAGCCCAGGTTTCTCCCAGGCCCCTTCAGACTTGAGGAGCAGTAAATACATGGTGAGGCTTGCACGGAACAGCCTCTGCATGGGATCTTTGCCTCTGTCTCAGGCAGGTTTTAAACCTCTCTGAACTTTAGCCTCTTCATTTTCAAATGGGGAAAATATTAGCTCTTGCCTCGGAGGGCTCTTGGCAGGATTAAATGAGATAGTGGACCTAAAGAGCTTACTATGGTGCCTACCACACAGGACTCCGTGAGTGAGAGCTATAATTATTATTGCCAACTCGCTCACCGTCCTGAGAGGTTAGTGTAATTTACAGGTGAGAAAACAAGGAAAGGGGTAAGTAAATGATGAGGGTCCATAACAGCCGGAAGGTGGCAGAGCAGGTATCGGAAGCCAGGAGGGCTGGTTCCAGAATTTCTCCCTCTCCACCTGCATGCTGCAAGGTGAATCACATTCAACTGGAAGCTTCTAAAGCTTTGATTCAGTGGCTTAGTTGGTTAAGTGTCTGACTCTTGGTTTCGGCTCAGGTCATGATCTCGTGGTTTCATGGGTTTGAGTCCCGTGTTGAGTTCTGCGCTGGCAGCATGGAGCCTGCTTAGGATTCTGTGTCTCTCTCTTTCTCTCTCTCTCTCTCTGCCCCTCCCCCACTCATGCTGTCTCTATCTCTCAAAAATAAAATAAACTTAAAAAAAAAAAAAAAAAAAAAAGCTTTGACTTTGCATATCTCCAGGCTGTATGTTGTGTAGGGTTCACCTCTAGGCCTGCAGACTGGAAACTGGTGGCTTACCTTTTCCCCCTTTAGACCATGTTTTACCCAATCCAAGATACCACCTGTAGTAGATAAAGTCAGTGCTCACATTCCCCCGTTCCCTGTATTCAAGGGTGGAGTGTACTTCCCAGCCCCCTGGCTTTTGGCTTTCATGTAACTTCCTTGGCCTATGGAAGTTAGCAGATATGACTTGAACAGAAGCTTGAAATAAGCTTGTTCAGTTGGGCCCATGACAATAACAAAACCCACTATTTTGCTGAACCCAGAAGAATGAGAAAGGCATGGGGAACAGAACTGAACTCAGCTAATCTCAGCCGAGATTGGCCAAACCCCAGTTAACCTACAGACACATGAACAAGGAAGAAATACTTACTGAAAATTGCTGAGTTTGGGGAAGCTCGTTACATAGCATTATGGTGAAAATAGCTGACCGATACATTATCTATTATAAGACGCACTATTATTTTTGAACCACAAAGACAAACCCAGGTCAATTAAATTAAGATATAATTGTACATTACACCTCCAGCTCAGAGATGTTAAAATGTGAAAAAAAAAATGCTCCTCTTCGATATGATAAAATATGGTATTAAGAAGGAAATTGCCTCAGACCTGAGAAAAGATGGTCCGGAACAGACCTTAGATCATAAAGTAATTAACAGCCCCTTCTGAGAAGTATCTAGCATACTTGATAAAACATTTGAGCAAATTTCTGATATCTTCTGATGAGTTGAAGAGCCCTTTCTGGTGTTAGATTTACCCACACAGCTGGCCCATCAGATTTGTAACAAGTCTGTTAACCTTTAGCTGTTCGTCCTTTTGAGTGATGCTTTGTAGCTCCTTGCTACTCCGAGTGCGGTGGTCCTTGGACCAGCAGCATCAGCATCACCTGGGGCACCGGGGTGGCTTAGTTGATTGAGCGTCTGACTCTTGATTTCAGCTCAGGTCATGATCTCACAGTTTTGTGAGTTCAAGTCCCACATCAGGTTCCACGCACTGACCTCGTGGAGCCTGCTTGGGATTCTCTCTCTCTCCCTCTCTCTCTGCTCCTCCGCCCGCTCTCTCTCTCTCTCTCTCTCTCTCTCTCTTTCTCAAAATAAATAAATAAATATACTTAAAAAAGAAAGAAAGATAGAAAGAAAGAAAGGCAGAATCTTGGGTCCCCACTCAAACCTCCTGAATGAGAATCTGCATTTTAATAGGACCCGCAGGTGATTCATTTACACATTGAAGTTCAAGATGCATTGTTAGTCTAACTGTCCCCTTTCCCCTATTAAAAACAAGCCAACAAAATAAAACAAAACATTCTCCAAAAAGAGATCTTTGAACTGGCTGTGTTAGAAGCCCGTTTCCGGGGCGCCTGGGTGGCTCAGTTGGTTAGGCAACCAACTTCAGGCTCAGGTCATGATCTCACAGTTGGTGAGTTTGAGCCCCGCATCGGGCTCTGTGCTGACAGCTCAGAGCCTGGAGCCTGCTTCCGATTCTGTGTCTCCCCTCTCTACCCCTCCCCTGCTCATGCTCTGTGTCTCTCTCTGTCTCTCAGTAATAAATAAACATTAAAAAAATTAAAAAAAAAAAAAAAAAAAAGAAGCCCGTTTCCGTTGCTACAGTTTTGAAATAGAACTTTGACACATGCTAGTCATCACTTCATCTCAGAAAGTTCCTTAAGCACATCAGTAGCAGACATGGTCCCCCTTTGAGGGCATTCAGCTTGTGGGGAGTCTCCCATTACCTGAATCTGCCTCCATCCCCAGGGCCCTACCTGAGAAATAGGACTGAATGGCGTCAGAAGCAGCCCCAGATCTTTTCACAGGGGCCTTGCAAAAAGCTGTGGGAGTTCTGGAGAGCTGGGGGGTGGGTAGCAAAGGGAATTCTCGTTCACCCTTTCCATTGGGGGGGGGGGGACGGACATAGGATTAACCACTGCAAATCACTTTGTTAAAAACCAACAGCCCAGATGTACTTAAAAAAAAAAACAACCAACTTTTAATGGTATTACGTCTCTGCATCCAGCTGGTTTTCACTCACATTTTCTGTCTCTGCCTGCAAGAAATATGAGGCTATAAAGCCAGGAGTGCTTCAACGGGAAAGGCAGAATGACATTAAAATGAACAAACACTCCTGGCAATCCGATTTCAGGGATGTCCTGCTCTTGAAGACTGGAATTGCCTACACGGGAAATTTTCACTTAACAAATTTTACTGTTTTCAAATAATAGCGAATAAATCAGTTTCTCTTCAGTTTGTGGAGGCTGGAGACTTGGAGAGCCCTCTTCGTCTGGCTGGCTGATGCCTTGCTTTGTCAGCCCACCCAGACGTATTGATTTCAGAGGGGGAGAGAGCACACCTGATGGAAAGAAGGGATCTGAAATGCCATCCTTAAATTCTTGAATTTTCAGGCAACCTGTACGGGCAAATTAATAACGCGGCCCCAGTTCAAACGCAGCACCGAGCAAATATTTTGCATTTAAATTCCCGCATTAGAATGCCCTGTTTATACAATAACTTAATAAATCTAGCCTGGCTGCCAAATTGACAAGAAGGTGAGAATCATTCATTAAAATGCAAATACAATTGAGATGAAATTTGGAATACATTTATTACAGTAATTGAACTTCAGTCAACTGTAGTCACAACACAGATTTTGAACTGCCTTTCAGACAAAAGGACGTGTTGTGTTATTCCCCCCCACCACCACCCAAGTTAATATCTTTGTCAGCATGCAAATTAAAGCCATTTCCTGAGTGCTAATGATTTGCAATGGAGGATTTCACTCTTCTTTATAGGACAAGATTGCCAGAGATAAAGGTCAACTGCATACACAAAAGATTGCACTGGTAGCATATTGTGTATACAGCAAATTGATGGCAAACATATTCTGAGGGCTTATTGCAACCACATTCTTATTAAATCACATCCGAACATCTCTTTACCGTCCCCGGGTCATTTGCTAATTGTAATGCCCAACAATGGGAGAATTGCCCAGTCGGGATTTCACCTCTCAGATCAAAAGGTTCAGACAGATTCTGTCCTTCCAGAATGACTCAGCCCCCAAAGAAGTCCGGTGTGTGGTTCCTTTTGCTCATAAAGCAGACAGAAGAAAAACGTGGCTGTGGGGCTTGATCCTCACACGGGGATGCCATTTTATATGCTGCAGCTTTATTCTCTCTGGCTCCTTCGTAAGAGTCTTGGGGCATTTCTGAAGTGTGGGCACGGTGCACGTGCAGCTAGCAGGTGCCATTTGAGTTGGAAGAAGGCATAACGTGGAGGGTTCCTTTGGCCACAAGTGTGCTGTTTAGGAGTTGCTCTAGGGTAGCAAAACACAGCTTGTTTCACCTGTAGAATGGGGGCATTACTTTTGTCCCCTTCAGCCTCTTCATACCCACTAACTGATCAGGAAGTGATGCCAACCCCACTTCTTAAACATCACTTGACTGTCTCCCTTCCTGTTGCCACCATCTGAGCCAGAAACCATCATTGGTTGCCTCTGTTACTCTAAGTAGCTTCCTGGTCCTTCCCCTTCCCATCCTGTGCCACGGTGCTCCTTCTAAAATGCAAACCTCATCATTCCCATCAGAGTGCTCCAAACCCTTCCATGGCTTTCCACTGTCCTGAGGACCACGTCTAGACTCTTTTCCATGGCAGCAAGGTCCTCTAAGATATGGGCTTTATCTTGAAGGGAAGTAGAGCATGCTACCCCTGAATATGCCAGGTGGCTTATTGATTATTTTGAATTAAAGTGACTTAAAGATGCAGCCAGGGCAAGGAGGACGCTTTGACCCTCCTTTGTTCCCCTGAGAGTGGGAAATCCTTCTCCCTTGTGCATGGTACCCCCCCCCCCCCCCCCCCCCCCCCCGTGCCAAGAGAAAGAGAGGCGTCCTCACCATCAGACAGAGGGAATTCAGGGCCGAGAAGGCTGTGGAAACCACCCTTGCTGCTTCACCACTAATTTGCGACCCCTCGACCCCTTGCCCAAACCCTTTGTTCTTGATTCTTTACAAATGTGTTGTCTGTCTAGGAGGTACAAAAGCTGCCTGCTGTGGGCACTTCTTTGAGTCTCCTTTTTCTATGGGCTCCTGTATGTACAAAATTAAATTGTTTTGGTTTTTGTTTTCGTTTTTGCTCCTATTTTCTGCCTGTTGTCAATTTAATTATTAGACCAGCCTAAGAACTGAAACAGGGTGCTGTTGGAAAAAAACCACCAGACTCCGAATAGAAGCGAGGCAAGATTTTATTCATGGCGGGGCCAAACCTGATCTTAAGGAGAAAAGTGCAGAGAATGGCCCCGAACAAAGGTAGCAGTGAGCATATATGGATTTTAGCAAGTCAGAGTACGTCATTATTTAGTTAACCAATTACAATTTACAGCATTTCATGGTAGCCAATTATATTGTGACACACAGACGTTAGTTTTGTCGGGAACCTATCAATTTAAAGTTCTTTGTCCTAAGAGGGTTTAAAATGACCAATCATAGTTAGACACCTAAGATACCCTGGGGCAGTGAGTTCGTGACTTTGTACATGTTGGTCTTGCCTAGGCTGGATCTTGGTAGAAGGGGTGGGGGAGGGTTTTGCATCCTAAGTTATCTATTTAGCAAGCAGGTGAGGTCACAGAAGCGAGGTAGGGTGGTTAGTAATTTCCGATAACCCTAATAGGGAACTACATAAGCTTTTATCTCAATTATTCATGAAAGGTGAGTTTAAGCCGAACTTATATACAATAAGCTTTCTGATATTTTATAAGTTGACCTATTACAAGAACCTAGAAGGGAAGAAGGGAAAAGTTTCCTGCCTGCTAGTCTTTAACCACTCAACCAGTCATTTCTTTGCCACTCCCTACCCCTGAACATTACACATGATTTTGCTTCCTCCTGCAGTGCCCTTTGCTGCTTCTTCACTTGGCTGATTTCTATTTGTCCTTCAAGACTTGGGAAGAATTGTCCAGTGTTGACCATTCGATCTCACACTCCCCCACTCTCCTAACTCCAGGCTAGTTCAAGTACCTCTTCCGTGCCTCTCCCCCTGGCTTCTTGTGCTTATGTGCTTCTCATTACTGCACTTATTGCACTCTATGGCAATTGTCTATTTTTTGGTCTGCTTTTCCTATTTGACTATGGGCTCCTTAAAGACAGTGCCTGGGAGAGAGAGCGTGGGCGATCAACACTTGTTGATTTTCCTTCCCTACCTCCCTTCCTTCCTCCTAATGGCAGAAAGTGCCAGTTACCTACCAAATATCCATTTCCCCACCTTCCTTAGTAACAGACCACATTCTCTTGGGCTTCCAAATGCCTCGATAAAAACACCAACAAAACAAGACAACACACAAAACTGTGCTTTCCAGTTGCCCTTGCAGATAGGACAGGCCAGTGAGATACAAGTGGAAGTCATTGGGAGAGGCTTCTGGGAAAACTCTTTGAAGGATGTTAATACAGCTGGGGGCATGTGCCCTTTGGCCTTTTTCCCCCTTCTTCCTTCCTGCTGCCTGAGACTTAGCTGTAATGGTTGCAGCACCAGCAGCCACTGTGTGAGCATGAGGAAACCTTGCAGATGGAAGCAAACGCTAAAGATAGTGGATTGAAAGATAGAAGGAACCTGGGTCCTACATGACCATGAAGCCACCATACCTATTCTTCCTCCAGAACGGAAACCTCTTTTATTGGAGGGAGCTAAGCCTTTACCTTGGTCAAATGCTGGTAATCTCCAGCTCTGTTTACCATGCAGCAGCATGGAGTCCCAGCTGAGTCTCTCTCTTTGTCTCTCTGTCTTTTTTCCTCGACTGAACTGTCATGATTCTCACCTTTAATGTGCCATCATCCTTGACTAAATTGCTGGCCAGGGACTAAAGGAAAGATATTGGCGGGAGGTTAGTTTGGATAGTGGGAAACAGACAAGGAAACTTGGAAGCATGAAATTCTGCAAAGAGAAGTAAGTCTTGGAGAGTCTCCATTGAGGGTGTCAGGAAATAGATACAGGAGGGTCTGAGCCTGTAAGAGTGAGAGCTGGGAGTCAGGGGAGCATCTGTAGTTGAAGGGAAGCTGGTACCTTTGCAGGAGGTGGAAAGGTGTGCATAGTAAGGGCATGAGCAAGATGCTGAACTAGGGACTCCCATGTACATGATCTCCTTGAATCCTCACAATATCCCCAGGAGGCAGGTAGTTGTCCCCATTTTGCTGATGAGCAAACCAAGGCTCAAAGAGGTCAGGCAGTCTAACCATAGCTTAGTAAGTGGTGGGGCTGGAATTTAAACCCAGGTGGTTTGATCCAGGTTGATCTAGCATGAGGAAAATGTGCTGGTTTTGGAAACGGTCTGTTCTGGTTTTAACTAGTTAGCATCTCCTGATCTCTTGGTGTCTGTGACTTTGGGTGAATCATTTCTCCCTCTTCCAGATGCACTTTTTTTCATCTGTAAAACTGGGCTAAATGAATACCCATCTTAGGACATTGTTGAAACCATATACGACAGGCACTTAGCATGGTGCCTGGCACCTTGGAGATTTTCAGGCACTTAGCATGGTGCCTGGCACCTTGGAGATTTTCGGGGAAAATGGTAACAATGACTGTTTTCATCATCATCACCATCAAAGCCGTGAATGATTGCTGTTACAGCCTTCCTGCTGTGCACACAGCCAGGGTGGTGGTTTGGCTCTAAGTGCCACAAAGCTTCTGGGAGGTGGCACTTGTTTCAAATGGTGAGCTTGGGAGGTTCTTTTCTTTGAGGGTGGCGGCAAGAACAGCGTAATTAGACCGCAATTATTTTGGGATTTGGTAAATTGCATTATGCAGTAATTCATAAGGGTCCGTGAATCGGCTGCCCATAGTGGTGGTGGGAAAAACACTTGGTCTTCGTGTAAGTAATGAAATTTATTAAGCTAAAGGGCCAGGGAATTAACCTCTGCTCTGCTAAATAAGAAATTACATGCAGAAACCTCCTAATTATTTTAAGTGGTTTTCTTTTCTGGATTCCTCCTTTACTTAATCTCTGAGATCTTCAGGAAAAGAGAAACGAAGGAGGAGGAAGGGGAAGAGGAGGAAAAAGATAGAAGCATCTAAGGAACCCACTCACAACCCGGTGGATATTTCAGGGGAAGACGGCTGGTAAACAGTGAACTCGCATGACACCTATGGATTTAGGCAAGAGTGGGACGTACATTAATGTCAATTAAAGTATTTTTTTTAAGTTTATTTATTTATTTTGAGAGAGAGAGAGAGATACAGTGCCAGTGGGGGAGGGGCAGACAGAGTGGGAGAGAGAGGATCCCAAGCAGGCTCTGGGCTGGCAGCAGGACCCCACCCGGGGCTTAAACTCAGGAAACCATGAGATCATGACCTGAACCGAAACCAAGGGTCAGTCGGACACTCAACCGACTGAGCCACCCAGGCACCCCCATTAATGCCAGTTAAAAAGCTGGGTTCTAATTCTCACTCTCCCAGCAGCTGGCTGTGTATATAGGGAGAATAGTTAACCACTCTGTTCTGTTAGCTAAGGGAGAACCATCAGCACCATCACGACCTCCACCATGACCATTGTCACTGCAGCTAGAACAGGAACAATTGCCATGTGCTGCTAACTAAAAAAAAAAAAAAAAAAAAAAAAAAAAAAAAAAAAAAAAAAAAAAAAAAAAAAAAAGGCTTTGCAGTTCCTGGATTCTTCGATGTCTTTTTTTTTTTTTTTTAATGTTTATTTATTTTTGAGAGAAAGAGACAGAGCATGAGCAGGGGAGGGGCAAAGAGAGAGAGACACAGAATCCAAAGCAGGCTCCAGGCTCTGAGCCGTCAGCACAGAGCCCAGCTCGGGACTCGAACTCATGAACCGCGAGATCATGACCTGAGCTAAAGTTGGACGCTTAACTGACTGAGCCCCTTCAATGTCTGTAACCAATCCTGTGAGGCAGGTATTAGTAGCAGCGGCAGCCGGATCTCACAGTAAGGAAAGTACGGAGAGGTTCAGCGACTTTGTGTGAGGTTACCCAGATGGGGCAGACTGGAGGCCTGGGCCTGTCCTCCTTTGAGATAATATTATCTCATCTGACTTGTCATGAAAGCCAAAAAAACAAAGAAATGGTGTGGAAGCATTTGAAGAAGTCGTGCAAAAGCTAACCATGGCTGGAAATTGGGAGATTCAAAACTGCTTTGTGAAGAGGAAGGATTGGCCCTGGCAGCCTGATCACAGTATTGCTGATTGCCAGGGCCACATTCGGGGAAGCGAGCCCTCTCATCGACACACACACACACACACACACACACACACATCTGTGTGTGTACACAGATGAGAAGGGGATGAGTGGGGACTGAGATGCAAAAAAGACAGCACCTCTGTGCAAAAGGGTTTCAGAATTTGGGCTAAACTCCTCTCTAGAAATGAAATTCCTTGAAGGCATTCACCGTATCACACTTACCACGTGTCTCCCCTCACCCCTTCCCGTTCTTGGGCACATGATAGGAATATAATATTATTTTTGATCATTAATTAAAGAAAATGGCTAGTTGATTCAGTGAGTTTAAAAAAAAAACAGAAGGGTTATGTTGATTATTTGATCTGTTGAAGGTCATTTCTCTTCTTATCGATCTCTAGAATTAGAAACCAGCATTTTCAGGCATCATTTTTCATGATTCCCAAATTGGCTGTCAGTGAGTATTTGCCTAATCTAAATCTCTTCCCTGCTTGCCGATCCCATTTTTATGTATCCTGCCTCCTTCTGAATACACTTCATTCAATTCCTTCCTTCCTAACATCCTTATTGGACATGGACTGTGTACAAGGTGAATTGGGGCCAAGGAAAGGTGCCAAAATTATAAGATTTGGCCTTTGCTTTCAAAGAATTTGCATTCTAGTTGGCGTTTGGGGACCAGAACCCCCCACTCCTGGTGTCCACAGCTCAGCCTTGGGCATCATTGTTCTGATCTGAGTCAGAATCTAGACTGAGAATTTTGGAAGTGAGAAGACCATTGGGGAAAGCTCTAAACCCTCCTTTTGCAAATGAGATCCAGAGAGGAGAGGTATCGAATGCAAGTTGGAGGCAGACCCAAGACAGAAATGGGGTTTCTGGATTCCCAGTTCAGTGCATTGTCTCTAAACCCTCGGTCACCTCAGGCATCACTCGATGAACTGAAAAGCAGGAGCTGTTTAGCTGGAGGCTTGATGTTTAAAAGTTTTGGCATGACCAGGGGCACCTGGGTGGCTCAGTTGGTTAAGCTGCTGACTTTGGCTCAGGTCACAGTCCCATGGTTCATGGGTTCGAGCCCCTAGTTGGGCTCTGTGCTGACAGCTTGGAGTCTAGAGCCTGCTTCAGATTCTGTGTCTCCCTCTCTCTCCATCTCTCCCCTGCTCGGGCTGCCTCTCTCTCTCTCTCTCTCTCTCTCTCCCTCCCCCTCCCCCTCACAAATAAACACTTTAGGGCGCCTGGGTGGCTCATTGGGTTGGGTGTCCAGCTTCAGCTCAGGTCATGATCTCGCGGTTCATGAGTTTGAGCCTCGGGCTCTGTGCTGACAGCTCCAAGCCTGGAGCCCGCTTCAAGTTGTTTCTCTCTCTGTGCCCTTCCCTTGCTCATGCTCTGTCTCTCAAAAATAACTAAACATTAAAAAAATAAAAAATAAACACTTTAAAAATAAAAATAAAAGTCTTGGCATGACCAAAATGTTTTTGCTTCTTAACTCTGCTCCTCTGATGTTTTGGTCCTCCGTGGTGCACAGAGCCATCTTCCTCAGCGTGAGGAAGCATATCGTGCGAAGAGTGTTCCGCTCTGCTATTTTAAGTCCTCCAATGGCTCCCTTCTGTCCTCACTGCTTTGTCTCAGGGCTCTACCCTTCTGTGGGGCTAAGTACCAAAGTCTTCCCTCCCAGGCACCATGCTCTAAAATCAGGCTGCCATCACGTCTCTCCTCTGGTATCTGCCACTCCTTCTTCACTGGCCTCCCTGCCTTGGACCTCTTTTCCTCCTCTTTCTTCACCAGTATTGCACATCGTCTCCAGACCTCCCAGTGCAGCCCCCAGGGCTCTGCATGAGCTGGATTTGTCCTATCTCCTAGACCTCTTCCTCGTCAAGTGATGCTTAGCAATACCAAGCTGCAAGACAGTGGTCTTCCCCATGGCAGTGCCTTTGCTCATAGGCTACCCTGCCTCGAACGCTCTTCCCTGCTTCTCCACCTGGCTGACTTTTACTTACCCTTCAGAACTTGCTCAGGTAACCCCACCCCTCCCCAGCAGTCACCTCTGCTCTTCCCAGGCTGCATTAGGCACTCCTGAACTGCTCACTGACTTGTCTGTCCGTGCACTCCCTCCTCCCAACCCCACCACCAGACAGAGCTCCCTGAGGACAGGGCCAATTTCTAAATCTTTTCTCTATCCCTAGAACCAGTACAAAGGAGAGCCTCATAAAATATTTACTGCATGAATAACAATCATTTGAAATTCTTGCATTTCAGAACCTAATTAAATACACGCTGACTTTCTGGCACATAATACCACCGCCACCCTAGTTCGACGTGGTCCCTTTACATTCTCTTTGGATGGAGCAGGTGTATAGAACCATCCGTGCAGAAGCTGAATCATCCAAACAGGAAAGAGATAAATGGATGTCTTTGCAATATATATATATATATATTTTCTCCAACTGGGAGCTAGAATATAGCTGTGTTCTGAGAAGTGATCAAATGAAAGGGGCTCCCTATGTGCCTCTCAGGGAAGTTATTTCTTTAGCTTGTAATGCGGTCTCTGACCTACCTATGCCAAATGACTGCAAGAGGTGTTTAAACCCCCCAAAAGGAAGGCACCTCTAGCGTCTAATATCAGGCTACACGGTACGCACGTGTTGCATTTTGATTGAATTTCCTGGACTTTGCAAGCTTCATATGACCTCACTGTTCACACAGGTGCACACACACCCGCGTCTGCCCACCATCCTGCCTTCAAAAGTCGCCTCAGACCTTGTAAACATCCTGAAATGCAAACACAGTGATGGTGACCTAAAATGGCCATTTCATCGGAGACCACCAACCCAAGGCCGCCAGCCACGCCGGCTTCTGTGGGGTTAAAAGGTGCCTTGGCCGAGGGCTACTCTTTAATTAATGTGAGTCAGCATTTGTATGGGAGGACTGCATCTCTTCTGGAAGAAGAAGAGGAAAAACCTTCGAAGTGTCAACAAACAGTTCTACATGCATCCCAATTAGGGTGATTTCTGGAAGGGAGCAGAGGCCTACCACAGCTCTCCGTTTCTAGGCAACTGCTATTAGGAGTTCTGCACCTCACTGGGGAGGGAATATTGGCAAGTCTGTTCGTGTGCAGGAGTCTAATGTGCCTCTTCCTGTTCCCCTCACCTCCCCACCTCCCTTCTCGTCTGTTTGCCCCCTCATATTCAGAAGCAATTACAACTTGGAGGGGGGCTCGGAAGAAGCCAGATATCCTTGAGGGCAGAAACCCTGGAGAGGACTGAGGCTTGGAAAATCATCCTAATGGTAGCCATTACTTACAGAGCACTTTCTGTGGGGGAGGCCGGGCCCTCATGCCTCACCCGTGTTAGCTCATCGAATCCCTTCAGTAGCCCTACGAGGCAAGCACTATAATTTCAAAGATGGGGCAACTTTGAGGCTCACAGAATTGAAGCACTGGGCGAAAGTCACCCAACAAGAAGGTGGCGATGTCAGGATGCGCACACTCTGGTCTGTCTGAATCCAGGAGCCACTGTCTTAACTGTGGCGCTCTCCTGGTGCCGTCCGCACACAGGCGCTGAGAAAACAGAAGCTTGGAGAAGCCTCTGGAGGCAGTTGGCTTTCAGTTCTGAGATACACGGATTGACTTTTTTTTTTTTTTAAAAGGAATGCAAACCCCAGCTTGCAATGCACATTATTACCTATTGTGCTTAATGACTAAATGGAATGGGAGAGTTGTTCGTCACAGACCTGCCAGTGTGGATGTAAATGCATTAGCAGGAAGAGAGGCTTTTTCTGGAGCACACCAGCCATCTCCGAAGCACTCCTGGTTTAGAATTTCCAGACAGACAACAGACAATGGAATAAGGCACAAGACAACCAGGCTGCAATCTTTGGACCCATGTTCTCCCGCTTGATTGACGGCAGGGATTACTTGCTGGAGACAGGGCGCACTCCTCAGGAATTCGCAATGGCTATGTCACTCCGAGTCAGTACACAGGGAGATGGGAAGGGTCTGAGGCGTGGTGCAGTTGTGTGTGTTGGGGGTGGTGGCCAAAGGCTCCCTTTCTGAATCTACAACTTGGGTCTTGCCTGTCACCGTAAGAAGCAGCTTCTCATGGCCTCCTGGTCCTAGTGTGGTTGTCTGCCACTGCCTGTCCTTGTCATAGTACATTCAGATGAATCCCAGAAGATGCAAAACATGTGCCCAGAACCACAGGCCAGCTCTCTCCCGTTCACTCAGGGTCTGTGTCAGCCTGAAAGCTGTTCACTTCAGGGTTTGGTCCCCAGGGTTAAGCTGTCCTCTCTCGTCTTCCTCTCACGGTTGAGACGACCTTACGTCAAGTCCTAGACCAGTGCCTGACACAGAGGGGGAACTTGGCAAAAGGTGTCTGTAGTCACCCAGCCTTCCGGGTCCTGTCCTGGCTGTGATCATGTGCATAATATTTTCTCTGCCTGAGATACCTTCCCTTTCTCTCTCTGTTTTACCTGGTCACTTCCCATTCACTTTTCTAGACCAAATGCTTCTGATAAGTGACAACTCAAAGACCTAGATGGGTATTGCAGGGAAAGGTACATGAACCTGAACATGCACTTACGGCTATATCTAGTCTGCGATCCACCTGAGACACTCTTACCAATAATCTGGTCTCTCTCTCTCTCTCTCTCCCTCTCTCACTCCACAACACACTTCCTCCCACAAGCCCTGAGAGCTCTTTAAGCTTTTATTTTTACCTTTCTATCACTACCAATAAAGGGCTGCTCAATTGTACAACCCCCCGGGGTATTATTATTTGTATTCTACAAATTGTATTTTGGGGGCTCTGTTCCCCCTGGGGCACACATTGTAAATGGTGCCCCTGGAATTGTGCAAGAGAGCAGACCTGCTCGGAACATACACTGCCTCCCTGCAAATCCTTGTGCTTTCCTGAAGTAGACTTTGAGGGAAAGAGTTCACAGGATCTAAGGGTGAGCTGTCTCAGGGCATGGATGGGGATTCAGATTCCCGCCTTAACTAGTTGCTTGGATCTTGCTTCATTGCAGAGATTCCTAAAAAATCTCTTCTGATTCAAAGAATTTTCTTGCAGAATAATGTTCTGATTGATTTCTTTTTATTTTATTTTTTAAAATTTACATCTAAATTAGTTAGCATATAGTAAAACAATGATTTCAGGAGTAGATTCCTTAATGCCCCTTACCCATTTAGCCCATCCTCCCTCCCACAACCCCTCCAGCAACCCTCAGTTTGTTCTCCATATTTATGAGTCTCTCCTGTTTCGTCCCCCTCCCTGTTTTTATCTTATTTTTGTTTCCCTTCCCTTATGTTCCTCTGTTTTGTCTCTTAAAGCCCTCATATGAGTGAAGTCATATGATTTTTGTCTTTCTCTGACTAATTTCATTTAGCATGATACCCTCCAGTTCCATCCACATAGTTGCAAATGGCAAGATTTCATTCTTTTTGATTGCCGAGTAATAGTCCATTGTGTGTGTGTGTGTATATGTATATATATATGTATATATATATATGTGTGTGTGTGTGTGTATATGTGTATATGTATACATATATGTGTATATATATGTGTGTATATGGATAAAAAAGATGTGATGTGTATGTATATATATGTGTGTATATATATGTATGTATATGTATATATACACACACACATATGTATACACACACACACACACACACACACACCACCATATTTTCTTTATCCATTCATCCATCGATGGACATTTGAGCTCTTCCCATACTTTGGCTATTGTTGATAGTGCTGCTATAAACATGGGGGTGCATGTGTCCCTTTGAAGCAGCACACCCGTATCCCTTGGATAAATACCTAGTAGTGCAATTGCTGCGTTGTAGGGTAGTTCTGTTTTTAATTTTTTGAGGAACCTCCATACTGTTTTCCAGAGTGGCTATACCAGCTTGCATTCCCACCAACAATGTAAAAGAGATCTTCTTTCTCCGTATCCTTACCAACATCTGCTGTTGCCTGAGTTGTTAATGTGAGCCATTCTGACAGGTGTAAGGTGGTATCTCATTTTGGTTTTGATTTGTATTTCCATGATGATGAGTGATGCTGAGCATTTTTTCATATGTCTGTTGGCCATCTGGATGTCTTCTTTGGAGAAGTGTCTATTCATGTCTTTTGCCCATTTCTTCACTGGATTATGTGCTTTTTTGGGTGTTGAGTTTGATAAGTTCTTTATAGATTTTGGATACTAACCCTTTATCTGATATGTCGTTTGCAATAATCTTCTCCCATTCCGTCAGTTGCCTTTTAGTTTTGCTGATTGTTTCCTTTGCTGTGCAGAAGCTTTTTATTTTGATGAGGTCCCAGTTCTAATTGATTTCTTTAACTTTGCATCCACATGCTGCCAGGAAACTCTTGTTTGGAGCTAATCTGACCCAGAATGATTCCTAAAGTGAAACACGTCAGATGTGCTGAAGGGCCAGGCCATGCATTTTCTTTAAATGGCACCCATGAGACTGACAGCAGCAGAAAGGCATTCAGAAATTCCTGACCCTCAGACTTTGCCTCAGACGCACCCTAAGAGAACTTGCTGAAGCATCATTAGACACTTATCAGGCTCTTTGATTTGGCTGTCCTGCATTTTTTTCAGCTCAGGGCAGAAGAGTGCTTCTATGAGCATTCTTGCTGACTCTGTTTTTGTTTTCGTGGGAAATTTTGAGAGGATGAGGTCCAGGTAAGCTTCTAAGGGGTCGCCCTAATGTCCCCCATCCATCCGATGGTATAATACGGCTGTAGTGAGGTTTGATTTTGGGAAAACATTTTCACTCCACATCATTGCTCATCTATTAAAATGATTTATGTAACATAGCTTGGCTTCTCAATAGGAAAAAAAAATTGTGCTCTCCTTGTAAGTTCCCTCCCCCCCCCCCCAAAAAAAAAAGCAGCCAGAAAATGGGTTTGGTCAGATGCTTGGACAGCTTCCCTCAGATTGAACAGGGATAGGGCATCCTGGAGCCCCTAAAGGTAACCTCCCATGTGCAGGTAAACTGATTGGGAGAAGGCATCTAATGAAATCCTATGGGTTTGGAGAGCTATGATGTGGATCAGTGAGATGTCAGCAAAGAAAGGCCAGTATGGTCTGGCAGATCTTGGAGGACCTGTTCTCTACAGCGACACCTTGTGGTAGTGAAAAGCAATGGCAGCGGAGGACGCTGCAAGCGCAAGCTTTCTCCTCTGGGTGAGCAAGGTACCCAATGAACCTCTGTTTCTTAGACAACCCAAAGGAGGAAGTGAAGCTTCTAGAGGGAGACCTTTGACTTCCTGAGAATAACTCATGTGATGGCTCATATGGTCAACTGAAAAAATAAAAAGCGTGACTCAAATTTGTAGCCTCTTTCATGTTACAGAAAAAGTGGTCCGTAGGATGAATTTGCTTATTTTCTTCTCAATGATGGGTTTGTGGGTATGGAGGAAGGACATAGGTTGGTTCAGTTGTGATCCATCCTTTTTTCTTCCCATTGATTCAAGCTGTTGACTCCACTTCCGATAAAGGTAATACTAATAAGAAAAACGCTGATAATGACAAGAGCCAACACTTACTTGGGCAACTCTATTCTAAATGCTTCCTGTGGACTAACTAATGTCATCTTAAAAACAGTGTCTGAAAAGGATCCAGCTCTTTGTCAAGGCAAACTATAGTGTCCTAAGCTTATTACAGTTGCATATCCTCCGGCACCTGGTTTTCCCATCAGACAGGAATGAGACATCTCTGGGTCCCCTCACAGGTGGTAAGAAAATCTCACCGAAATTAAGTGGACGGAAGAACCCCAGTGGCATGGTCAAGCAGTCGGGGTGTGGTATTAAACACCAGCCATCAGGAGTATTGGCCCTTCTGGTTGTAGTGTGTATTTAACAGATGCAGTCCAAGTGCCGGATACATGCATCTTGACTCATGTTATTTTCATCCCTGCCCTGTGAAGTAGATTTCATTATTATTCTTCTCATTTTACAGATGAGGGCAATGAGACTCGGAGATTAGATAGCTCAGCCACATTTAAACATCTTATCAGTGGCTGAGCCAGGATTCAGGCTGGTTCCAAAAGCCATCACATATTATACTATCTGTCAATACATTAGATCAGGTGAAGGGTAGGTGACGGGAAAACTGGTTTTAAAGGTGTTTCTTGTTCTTATCCATTTCTGGAATAGAGTCATGAGGAAATGAATACCTGTTGAAATATATTTACGAGCATTAATTTTGCAATAACAGAGTGTGAACTGCCTGCTATTTTTATTATTGTTATTGCTTTGCGCTCCCGTGGGTTGTGGGTTGGACAAATGACAGAGTGTCACTTCTCTCCCAGTGGGCGGCCGGATGATTTTTGGTCTAGCATCCCAAGTGTTGCTCCTGAGCACAGTTCAGGTGTTCTGAGATGAGCTTGGTGAACCTGTGGGGTTTCTGGCTTTTTAATGCAGTTTTTGTTGTTGTTGTTGTTGTTGTTGCTTTTTTTTTTTTTTTTTTTTTTTTTTTACTTTTAAGTGAAATCATGACTGCAAAATGTTAGTTCACGCTACAGAAAAGACCCAGGCAAAGATGTGGTCAAAGACTATAGTCTGTTCAGGAAAAGTCAAAGTTTTCATTTGCTTTGCAAAAGGTGCATGGATTATAGCCCCGGGCAATAGGCTCATCTGGGTGACTACAGTCACTTCTGGAGGGGCTGGGATTACAGGAAGTGCTAATAAGTAGGGCAGATATTTTACATGAAGAATCCTGGGGATGGGAAATGATCTCACTGATGCAGCCTGGTTCTATCTGTGGCTCAGCTGGATGTTGCCAGTAATTTAGGAGGGGTTTATTTCATGAACACTTTATGTTTTCATTTTGCTTTCCATAAACTGCTCCCCCCATCCCCACTGCTGAAGACTACTAAAGCGAAAAGTGCACAGTCATGTGTCAAGTATTTTCAACCTCTCACCGTGTATTTCTTGCTTTTCTCTCATTTCTTGTGAGAGAAGCTCATTTTGTTTCAAACATTTCCTGAATTAGCTACCTCTTCAGAACTGAAACACAGTGTAAATGTAGAAGACTTCAGTGAAGGGTCTAGAATCTTAAAGATGCATGCTTTAGGAGTTTATCCTAAGCAACTAAAGTAATAATGATCTAACTCTGAAGATGTCCCTCTAAGCACTGTTTATATAACGGGACCAAATTGAAAATAATGAAGAAATCCAGCAATAGGAAATAGGTTAGGTGAATTTTGCTGCATTCTTACACTGGAATATTACACAGCTATTAAGATGGTTGTTATGCTTGAGTGGATATTTGATATTGAAGAATTATTGCTAATTTTTAGATGTGGTAATGTTATTATGGTTTTTGCTTTAAAAAGAGTTCTTCTGGGGTGCCTGGGTGGCTCAGTCGGTTAAGCGTCCGACTTCAGCTCAGGTCACGATCTCGCGGTCCGTGAGTTCCAGCCCCGCGTCGGGCTCTGGGCTGATGGCACAGAGCCTGGAGCCTGCTTCCGATTCTGTGTCTCCCTCTCTCTCTGCCCCTCCCCCGTTCATGCTCTGTCTCTCTCTGTCTCAAAAATAAATAAACATTAAAAAAAATTAAAAAAAATAAAAATAAAAAGAGTTCTTCTGTAGATAGTCGTTTAAATATTTACAGATAAGATAATAAATGCTTGAAAATAATGGGGGAAGGGATGCCTGGGTAGCTCAGTTGGTTGAGTGTCTGACTCTTGTTTCCGGCTCAGGTAATGATCCCAGGGTCATAGGATCGAGCCCCACTAAGGGCTCTGTGCTGAGAGTGGAGCCTGCTGAACATTCTCTCTCCCTCTGCCCCTCTCCCCTGCTCGCTCGCTCTCTCTCTCTCTCTCTCTCTCAAAAAAGATCTATATATTGTTAATATTTGTTAATATTGTTAATATTTTAACAATATATATATTGTTAATATAATTAATACATATTAATTATATTATTCTGTCTGCCTTTATGGATATCTAAACATTTTCATACTAAAAACCTTAAAAAATGGAGTTGTAGATGTGCATTTATTGCATGGAAGATGTTCATAATCTGTTGCTGAATAAAAAAAATCAGGTTACCAAATGGTACATGCAGAGTGGTTCTCTTGCCTTATTAAAATTACATGTCTGTATAGAAAAATATTGGAAGTTGATATGCCAAAATATGAATAATCATTCCTTAGTGATGTACTTGTGTGTGGTTCCGTTACTTATTTATATCTACTGATCTGTATTTTCTAGTTTTTCAAGATTGTCTTATTGGTGTATGTTTTGAAAGTTGTTTAAAAAATAGACTTTGCGGGGGTGGGGGCGCCTGCGTGGCTTAGTTGGTTAAGTGTCCGACTTCAGCTCAGGTCATGATCTCACGGTTTGTGGGTTCGACCCCAGCGTCGGGCTCTGTGCTGACAGCTCCGAGCCTGGAGCCTGCTTCAGATTGTGTCTCCCTCTCTCTGTCCCTCCCATGCTCATGCCCTGTCTCTCTCTCTCTCTCTCTCTCTCAAAAATAAGTAAACATTAAAAATTTTTTTAAAAATAGGGCTTGGGATACAGAAGTATCTAGTAATGCTGAGCATGTGCAAACTCGAGCAACAATTCCACTTTTAGGTATACGTGCAACAGAAATGCGTATGTTCAGCAAAACACATGTACAAGCATGTTCACAGCAGCTCTGTTCATAGTACCCCCTCAAAGTGGAAACAACCCAAATGTCCATCAATACCATAATGAATGCGTCGTGCTATCTTCACCGAATGGAAATTAGAAGGGACCTGAGAAAGACCAAACTCCATCCAGCTTTGTGAGACAGTATGGATAAGCCTCAGAAACATAATGTTGGATGAAAACAACCTGATAATATAAAGAGCTCCAACTGTACAATTTCATTTATGTAAAGTTTGAAACAAGAGGAGCTGATCTCAGCCTCAGAATTCAGGATAGCGATTTTGGGGGGTTGGGGGTGGGGTAGTAACTGGAGAGGACACAAGGAAGCTTTCTGGGGGAGGCTTGGTAATGTTCCTTTTCTTGATGGGGGTGTGGGTTAGCGGGGTGTGTTCATTTTGTGAAAGTCTATTGAGCTTAATCATTTGTGTGCTTTCCTGTATTATGTTATATTTCAATAAAAAAATTTTTAAAAATTACAGGGCTTAATGCATGCAGCGTCTGCTCTAAGTGGTGGATTAGTGCTTTATTGTGCAGCCTGTGGTTACATCCATTAGAGTAATGGCTTGTTCAACAATCCCCATAGGAAGAGATTTAAAATTAATCTGGAAATCCAGTACTAACCGCTGATTTGCACAGTCTCCACTTACAAACTATCCATCTTGACTCCCCACCTCTCCCTATCGTATTGGCTCTAGCTGGCCTTAAAACATAACCCTCCAAGGTTCAGAATCTGGGATTGGGTGTGGTATTCCTGCATCTCATGCCGCACTGTGCCTGGAGCTCCCTGACTAGGGACAGGGAGGAATCCATGAGATCGCGATCATATTGTAAAATAGTTACAGTCACTCAGGGTACACGGATGATGTAAGATACACAGCTACCATTTATCAAGCACTTACCATGGGTCGGGCACTGTTCTAAATGCTTCACATGTATTAACTCATTTAATCCTCACAAGAGCCCTGTGAGAGGGAGAAAGTATTTATGCAATCCCCACTCTGGGACTCAGAGAAATTACGTAGTTTGTTCATCACTATGTGGCTTGTAAGTGGCAACTCTGAATTCCCTGGTCTCATCTCTGTTCTCAGAGCATTAGAAGAGCTAAGGGAAGGAACAAAGTGGAATAGAAGATGATACACCTTGTCTCCTTTTGTTCTCATCAAAGAAATCCCTGGTGGTTGATGGGGGGTGGGTGATGGGTATTGAGGAGGGCACCTTTTGGGATGAGCACTGGGTGTTGTATGGAAACCAATTTGACAATAAATTTCATATATTGAAAAAAAAAAAAGAAATCCCTGGAAGGAGACATTGATTCCATCCTACAGATGAGAAACTGAGGTTCAGGGAGGTAAAATGACCAGAGCAAGACCACTTAGCAGATAAGGGACAGGGCTGGGCCTGTTTGTCTCCAACGTTGACGCTTTTTTGTCACTGCCTGTGAACATTTTCAGATGATCTCACAAAACCAGCTAAAAAACAAAGACTACCTTTTGTTGACTTATTCCTGCATTCCTCACCCATCTCTGTTCTCACAAATGCCAGCAACAGTGTGAAGCAGATCTTGTTATCTCTGTATCCCATACCATAGATAAAGAAACTGAGGTCTAGAGAAGTGAGCTGATTTGTTCATGGACGCCTAGCTAATTGCTGGTAGAGCTGGAATTTGAATCCATCGCTGACTCCAAAGCTAATGCACTTCCAACTGTATTATGTAAGGCCCCAAGCCTAACTATAAGACTGAGCACATTGCCTGTCATCTGGGAAAGAATTTCAGAAAACAAAGTATTGTGCGAATCCTTATGTAGCCAAAGGTTCAAGGGTTCAAGTTACTATGATGCTTAGATTTGAAAACATGGTCTTTTAATTCTTTTTTTTTAAATTTTTATGTGGGATCCTCTGAGGTAGCCCTAGCCACAAGGAAAAGAATTAAAAAGATATCTACCCTCAGTGGAGAGCGGTGTAAGAAAAGCAGAGAAGAAAACTTGCCCTCGATCTACGGTTAACTAGAGGTGTCAAAGACACACGAAGACATCAGTAACAGAGAAAAAAATGGGCAGGGCCTCTGGGTCACATTCAAGATGATAAAAATGCAATTAACTTGAGCCAGGTTCCTCCAGCCCACAGCGGTGACCTACCCGTTGGGCACGCGGCTGTGTTTATCAGTTCTGGGCTAAGGACGCAGGGCCAAGTGCTTGCCTTTATGGAACATGTAGGGGACTCATTAAAGTCCACCCGCTGGCTGCAGGGTGTGGGGATGATGTGACATGGGGGGGAGGCACTGAGGGCTTCTTTGAATGATTCATAAGGTGCAATTCAGAAGCCTTAACTTTGCCTGCATCCGAGGCATTGACCAGCATGTAAATCCATTTTTCTGAAACAATTCTGGGGCTTTGAGGCAAGTCTCAAGTCAGGGGGAGGGGCTGGTGGGCCAAGTCAGGCTTGAACTTGTAAATGAAGACGTTCTGAGTTATAGGCTGTGGACGTGGAGGTCCTGGGTGTTGAATGGTGGGACGTAGAAGTTGCTGAGAACCGCCAGTGAATGTCTGAGGTCAACAATAATTTTTCCAGCTATTTAAATTCACTGATTAAAAATCAGCCTCATTCATAAAGGGATTTGGTTGAGGTCTGTTCCTCCTGTTGGTCTCTTGCATGCCAACCCTCAAATTGAGTTAATAAGGTGTCATTATAGACACCAGAGTCTCCTTTTGAGATGGCAAATAAATTACAGCCTGTGCATAGAGGATTTTCAAGACCAAATCTGGACTCAGACTGAAAGAGTGCTGTGATCCACTAGTGATGTCTGCCTTGGACACAGGAGAGAGAAGTGGGAGTACACGAGCTGCCTACCTACCATCCTGGATCTAACTTTTAATTAATTTATTAGTCTCATCTCTAATTGTGTCCAGGAAAAAAAAAAGTTGGGAAAAACTCATTCTACTTACCAGCTCAGACACAAAGCATATCTCAAAGTGAATGTCCCTTATTAAACGTTGTTACCTCATAAAGAATTAAGTCATCCCATCAACAAACACTTGGGAACTGTGACAGTGGACATGATATAGTCTAGGCTATGGTAGATCTTATATCCTAGTGAAGGAGGCAGAGGTATCGACGAGTCATTGTAGCACATTGACCCTGCCTTTCCCTTGTCCCCCACATCCAATCCATTAGCCAGTCCTGTGGCTCTAAATAAATCCCGAGTCTACCCACTTCTCCCCGGTTCATTGTCAACTCTTACAGCCTTTCAACTGGGCTCTATGCAGCATATGGAATGTCCTCTTAAGAATCAGATCATAGCCAGGGCGCCTGGGTGGCTCAGTTGGTTAAGTGTCTGACTTCAGCTCAGGTCATGAGCTCATGGTTTGTGGGTTCCAGCCTTGTGTCAGGCTCTGTGCTGACAGCTCAGAGCCTGGAGCCTACTTCGGGTTCTGTGTCTCCCTCTCTCTCTGTCCCTCCCCTGCTCAGGCTCGCTCTCTTTCTTTCTCTCTCTCTCTCTCTCTCTCAAAAATAAATAAACATTAAAAAAATTTGTTTTAATCAGATCATATCCTTCTCTTGTTCAGCACCCTCCAATGGATTCTCATTACATTTAGACTAGGACCCAAATGCTCACCATGGCCTATGAGGCCCGAGGTCCATTTCTCTAATTTCATTGACTGCTTCTCTCACCCTCTCTCACTCAGCTCCAGCCACATTGGCTACTCTCTGTTTCTCTAACACTTGCAGCTTGTTCCAACTTTGGCTCCCATCCACTGTTTTCCTCTGGAATACACCTGTTGTCCTCCACCCACCTTCCTCCTATATCTTTATGTGAATGGTTCTCACCATCCAGATGTCAGGCACAGAGCCCCCTTTACACAACAGCCTCCTCTGGCCACTCTAGATAAAATAGCAGCTTTCTCCCCATCGCCAGGCTATAGGCATCACCTTGGTGGTTTTGTTTTTTTAATTTTTAAAAATATTTATTTATTTCTAAGAGAGCATAGAGGAGGCATAGAGGAGCATAGGGAGGGGCAGAGAGAGAGAGAGGGAGACACAGAATCCAAAGCAGACTCCAGGCTCCGAGCTGTCAGCACAGAGCCTGACACAGGGCTTAAATTCACAGACTGTGAGAGCATGACCTGAGCCAACGTTGGATGCTTAACTGACAGAGCCACCCAGGCGCCCTGCATCACCTTGTTTTATACTCTCATAGTATATAACCAACACTCCCTTCTCCATCCTATTTCATCACTCACTAACTTGTTTGTTGTCTTTGCCCCATTTTAATGCACACCATTGCCTCTTGTTCACTGAGGACAGGGATTTTGAATGTTTTGTTCGCTGCCGTGTCTCCAGTATATCCAGTCATGCCTGGCATATCCCTGGTGATACCTGATATTCAATATTTGTTGATGAAAATGAGTGACCACAGAAAACTGAGGAAGAACCAAGAAGTGCCTAACCTCTTACAAAGAAAAAAAAGCTGCTTCCTTTGCCAGAATTCCACCTTTGTTATTTCTAACTGCCTTGCTTCAGCTGTCTACCAAATGGAGCTCTAAAGCAAAATCTCAAACACTTGCATAATCTGTACCCTGCTGGGGTCTGCTGGGGAACTTGTGGGGGGGCGGGGGGGGCGGGCAGGGTGGTAATTTCTCACTGTGTCTTTGCAGTTGCCTTCACCTAACTAAACTTCGCCATGGGCAGATCATAGCTCCAGGTCAATATTTTAGTTGTAGTTGCAGAGATGTTTATTTTCCTTAAAACACTTGCAATAAAAAGCACCAGCAGCTTTGGAGAAAGATAGGTTATCGGCTTCATGAGTCATCCAAGAACTGGGCACATGCGGACACCCCGATTGTCAGCTTCCACTAGGAGAGATTCCGCGAGCAAGTGCGTGGCAGGCTGCCTGGTGCCACCGAACATCTGGCAGAGCAGGCGAGGAGGAAAGCAGTTAGGTTTTTATTCTTTCTAGCATCATGTTAAACTGGCCATGAAACTGGGGATGGTGTCATTGAATTATAAGAGGGCTGAGGTATTAAATAAAAATCTAGGAGGTAGTCGGGGCGCCTGGGTGGCTCTGTCGGTTAAGCGTCCGACTTCGGCTCAAGTCATGATCTCACGGTTCGTGGGTTCGAGCCCCACATCGGGCTCTGTGCTGACAGCTCCGAGCCTGGAGCCTGCCTCGGATTCTGTGTCTCCCCTTCTCTCTGCCCCTCCTGTGCTCATGCTCTGTCTCTCTGTCTCTCAATAATAAATAAACATTTAAAAAAAATCTAGGAGGTAGTCAAGGTGTTTGGTTCAAGGTAGGCTAAAGTCTAATCGGCGAAGTGGGTTTGAAAAACAGTAAGTGGGAAAGGCAACATCTTCTTTGCTAATAATTCGCCTCACTTAATACTGGGAGATGGGCACACAGGGTTTGCATCTCTTGGGGAGGAGATTTCCCCTGGAAAGCAGGATGTTTCCTTCTGAAGGGGACTCGCTGTTTCCTTAAATGTCAGTGGAATCCGAGAGTGTGGCCAGGTGGAACACTTTATTGTTGTTTCTTGTTTTCTTGCTTGTGGTTTTTCTGTGTGGCCTTTTCCACATTCTCTTTCATGTCCAACGTTTGGACAGGCTAAGCCTGTCCAGTGAGGATGTTAAATTCTAGCTAGTTTCAGAGCCATGGTAAATGCGTCTGGCAGGAGTGACAGTCTCGGCCTGCCAACTCAGGGGTGGCAAAAAAGCCACTGTCTTTATCACCTTTTGACTAAAGCCCCTATGTTCTGCTGGCTTAGTCCAAAGTTCAGCCTTGGTTGGTGGGGGAGAGGAAGCATGTCCCCAGGGATGTGCCGGTGAACGCTCCACAACCATCTCTCTTGGCGGGGGAAGGGAGGGGGGTACAAATAAGCCCTGATTTGTAGCATTTGTGGATTTCTGTGCCGTGAATATTTCCACTGTGGCTGATTTTGAGCTACCGACGTGATGTCAGTGAATGTAGAGCTGGGCAGACATTTGCCTGCAGCCGCTCCTGTTCTACAACATTTCCACCAAACAGATACCGTAACCAGAAATAACGTCAAGAGCACAGAGAAGAGTGAAATGTATGGCATCATTAGGAAGTGATGGGTTTTGAGTATTTATTACCTTTGTTTTAATGTGATGCATTTAATTGTGAGTTCATATCATTGAATTTCAAACTGTAGCTGTGTCTAATAACTGGCTTGCAAATTTCCTGAAGATTTCGCATTCAGTTCTGGTTTGAGCTGGCTCAGCTTTGTCGCCCTCCTTGAGCTGGGTTGAGTCTTGGTATCTGGAATTTACATAGGTCAAGCCATCTGTTGGTACCTTTAGTTATCAGCTGTTTGTCTACAGGATACAGATTAATATGGAAACTCTCATTTCTCAGGCTCCCAAGATTCTGGTATGTATTTGCAGCTGAGGCTTTGGGTCAGAATCATCTACCTCAAGATTGGTAATATTCAGCTGGTAAGAACCAACCTGGTTACAATGGTTGTATATGGCCGGTGTCTGTTCCGATTGTTTGGTGCCCATGACATACAGATGGTTCTGTATTTTGAACTTCACCTCTGATCCAAATTCTGTGCTGCACCATTCCTTCTGAAGCCTGGAATGTCCTCCAGGCATGGCCGTGGAGCAGAGTACAGATCCCGGTTGAGGCGTTCTTTCTCAGCTACACGAGCCTCTTTCTTTGCTGCCCCCATTCAGGTAGCTCTTGACTTTCTGACACTACTCCCCCCAAGGTTCCCAGGGCCTGAGCCTCAAAAGCCCTCTCGAGCCTGGGTTCAAATACTCTAGAGGCCAGTATGTCCACAAGTAATGGAGGAGTCCTTGTGGGTCTCAGCCCTCAATTCTGAGACCCAAGTTCACATGCCATCCCTGCTCTCAGCTCTACACGAGCTTGTGAGACTGAGGTCCATCCGCTCTCGAGCTGGGGACATTCTCTGCAGGATTACCTCGACATTGACTATTAGTCTGCTTAGGCTGCCATCACAGAATACCACAGCCTGAATGGCTCAAACAACAGACATTTGTTTTCTCAGTTTTGGAGCCTGGAAGTTCAAGGTCAAGTGTCAGTAGGGTTGGTGTCTCCTGAGGGCTCTCTCCTTGGCTTTCAGACAGTACCTTCCTGATGATGTCTCTTCCTCTTCTGATAAGGACACCAGGCCTGTTGATTCAGGGGCCCACCTTTATGAACCCCCACTTAACCTTAATTACCTCTTTAGTGGTCCTATCTCCACATACAGTCATTGGGGGTTAGGGCTTCAACATGTGCATCGGGGGGTGGTGTGCAATTCAGTCCATAGTAACTACTGAGCACCTGAAAGGTGGCTGGTCCAAACTGATGTGTGCCCTGAGTGTAATTCATCACTGCTCATTTTGTATCACTTTGTCACTTTTCATCATGTATGAAGAATGGAATAGAGTATTTCATCAATATGTTTTATATTGATTACATGATGATTGATAACACTTCGGCTATGTTGGGTTAAATAGAATATGGTATTAGAATTACTTTCACCTGTCTCTTTTTACTTTTCAATAGTAGTGCGGCTATTCAAAAATTTAAAATTACATGCACAGCTTGCAATTAACGTTTCTCCCGGACAGGGGGTGTTGATGCGTGCCTTCGTCCCTTCATGCCATTCTTCCTCCCCATCTTTCATGCCCACACCTTGCAGCCCCCTCTTGGGCTCTTGCATCCAGTACCATCAGCTGTGCTCCTGGACGGGGAAGGTGTGGAGACGCAGATGGGCAGTAGAGACAGAGGGAGCTTCCGGGTGAGGGAGGTGAAGAACGAGAATGTGTTGCCCTGACTTGCATTGTGGTCTGGCTCAGAGTGGGAGACACAGAAGATAAACGGGCCTTCCACACTGCCTGTATGACCCCCCTCTCAGCACATCTTTACGTGTTTTGTGCTCAGAGAGTCTCCACCTCTTCCCGTGCCTTGAGGTGTTTTGCCAAAAGTCCCATTTATGATCCCACCTTGGAACGTTGCAGGTCCCAGGACAGAGTTAAGAGGTGAGAGGGAGAAAAAGCCCAGCTCACCGTCCAGAGATGACTAAGATAGGGTTAGACCTCAGTTTGCTCATGCTATTTTACAGGAAGGGGTTGGGTGGGGTGGGAGGTTGGATAGGGATGGCACTGTGTTAAAGGCCACACAAGGGGCACTTTAGCTGCTTTATTTCACCCAGTCCTTCTAACAACCTCATATCATATTCATTTTACAGATGAGGACACGGAGACTCGGGGAGGTTCAATAGGTTCTGCCACGTTACCAGCTGCCAGGTAGCAGGGCCAGTGTTTGAGACCAGGTCTGTCTGACTCTGGGCAACCGTGATGTGCGTCTGGAGTAAAAAGGAGAGATTTTTCTGGAGCACATGGGAACTGTCTTGAGTTGGATTCAGGTCCAGGAAGGAACGCAAAGGGAATTCTAGGCAGTGATTGGCAGCTAGTGGAGAGGTTAGTCCAGTTAAGATACTCTCTGGAAAGTCCAGCCAAGGGACACCCTCCTGCAAGTCTTCTGCTTAATGTTTAGTGTTGGGGACCTTGGGATTTAGCAAGGACTCGTAGGGACCGCCCTGTAGCCTGCTCATCTCTGTCAGGGCATCTATGGGTTAATCCTTGCGGGCTCACTCACCGGCTTCGTGCAAGGTCTTTTTTGAGGTTTATGATTTCCTTGTCCATGTACTTGATGCTCTTCATCGGCTTGTCTGGGACCTGATGGGAAGCCAAGAAGTGAAAGAAAAAAGTGTTAGTGCACCGTTACGAATGGAGCCAGGCTGCAGGAGGCTCAGGCATTCATTCAAGATCTCTGACCAGGTTGGAAGGGGTCCTGGGCAGCACAGTGACCTCCTCTACACCAGAGAGGGGCCGTGTGCACAGCGGAAGCAACGAGGGCTTTGGAGATAGGCAGACCTGAGCTCTTACCCTGGTTCTGTCTGGTGACTGGCTGTTTGATCTCAGACAAATTGCTCAACCTCTCTGGGCCTCTTTCTCAGCAGAGAGGAGGAATAATTCTTACCTTGGGACAATTCATCGCCAAATTCCTGACTCGTAGCAAGCGTTTGATAAATGGAGGCTCTTGATATTAACATTATACTCAAAGCAAAGCAAAGAATGAAATGTTAATAATCATTGTTGGCAGTGTAGGCAGCTGATTTGGAGAAGTGAATCTTGTCAATGGTACTTTTTCCCCCTCGCCGCCCCTATAGCAGGGTTTTATGAGTGAATTAACCAGGTGATTGTTTATGGGTTTTTCTTTGCCTTTCCGGTAATCATTGGCCTTGCCTAGCCATAAGGGAAACCTCATAAGACTTAAATTCATTACTCAGAGGTGGATACCAGGTCAATGTAAAGAAGAGAGTTAAACTAACTGTATTCTAATATAAGAGTCACTTTTCTCAGCCCCAGTTTAGTGGAACAACAAGATCATTATCTGGATTACCCTGCCTGGAAATGAATGCCTGTAGTACTAATTTTTTTTTTTTTTTTAACCAAAGGAAGTGCCAAGACATTATGGGAAAATGGGTGGTTTCAATGAAGCTGGTGGAAGAATATGTTGTGGTGACTTTTCTGAAGGGTGATGCGTCAGCGCACCCTAAATGCTGCCACAGTGTGCTTGCCTCAGGGTATAATGATCCTTCTGTTGTCAGGCGTCCTGTGGGAATATCCCTGCATGGGCACGGAGATCCATCAGCAAAACCACTCACTGGGATGCTGCTTGTAAGAGGAAACTCACGGCAACTCCCTATTTGTCTTCACAATAGAAGACAGGTCAAATAATTATGGTGCATCTAAACAATGGAATAGTATACAGCAATTAAATGTGATGACGGTATAAGGATGGAAATATATATATTGACATACGGAGATGTCTGAGTTCTTTGGGAAGTCACGTTACAATATGTAGTACTCTCCCTTGTGATACTAGCTCCCTCACTAGACCATTTGCCCGCCCCCCCTCCCATGGGGCACTTGCAGCAGGGGTGGTCCTGAGTGGCTGAAGCCAAACAGCACAGCCCATCCCCCATCACTGTGACTGGTTAAGGAATGGTCATGTGATGTGGTTTGGGCAAATGAGATGCATGCAGACATTTGCCAGGGGCTTCTAGAAAGCATGGTTCCTAGATCCTCTAAGGAACCACAGGCGGAGAAGTCCTCTTTCCTCATTGACTATAATTGGAGGAGCAGATGATCTGTGGGAGTTGCTGGCAGCCATTTTGTGCCCATGAGGAGCACCTGCCTCTAGTTGAAGAGGATGTGGGGGAAGACAGGAGAGTCAAAGAAAAACTTGTTCCCTGGTGCCTTGTTGAACTAATCAGGCTTTACTAGGCTTTTCATGAACATTTCCTTTATTATTTAAGCCAGCTTGAGTTAGATTTTCTGTTACCCACAACCATAAGATTTCTATCTGAAAAATGTCTTCCCTTGGGTGTGCCAAGCCCGTCAATAGATAGAATTATTTTAACTAGGCGCACCTGGGTGGCTCAGTGGGTTAAGTGCCGCAACTTCAGCTCAGAGATCATGATCTCATGGTTCGTGAGTTCAAGCCCCACGTCAGGCTCTGTGCTGACAGCTCAGAGCCCGGAGCCTGCTTCAGATTCTGTGTCTCCCTCTCTCTCTGCCCCTACCCCACTCACACTCTGTCTTTCCTTCAAAAATAAATAAACATTAAAAAAAATTTAAGAATTATTTTACCTAGAACTCATCCTCTTTTCCCTTCCCTTCCCCTCTTGTGTGATCAACATCAGATGACATCCATTTTGTTGCATTTCACAGTGAAACCAATGAGATTGGCCGTGTTGAGATCAAAGTTTGAAGTCATTGTTACCTATCTTCCTAATTCCTCTCTTTTTCTGAACCTTCTATAACTCTTCCCTACGGGACCAAAGTAACTTTCTTAAAAGATATTGTAAATTAAAAATATTTATGAACAATGAAAAACCAAACACACTCAAACTTCCCTGCCCGATAATTTGAAAATACGAGATTGAAACCCTGCTTGAAGTCACAATTGTTTACACATCATTCTGTTAAATGTCTCAAGTTTTACTCCCCTCAAGAAGCAAATACGATACTGTCCAAATTTCACACATTCCCCTCCCTTGCCAAATGTTGCCTACTGACAGTTGCCTATAGAAGAAAATTTGTATTGATTAGGGCTGGTGCTGACCAATTTATAGCAGTAAAGTCAAGTTGTCCCCTCCACTTGACACAAAACTTTAGCAGGACAAGATCCAGCCCCCAAATCCCTGCAATTATGTCATCATTTCAGTGAATTCTCAGGAAGCGATTTTCACAATAGTTGCTCAGGAAGTGACTATTATTTAATTACAATTATAATAAGCCAGCAGTAATAATGGCATTGAATGAGGGAGTTCCGGTTGTCAGGACGTTTACCAACACTATTTGATATTAGCACAATTAAAAGTACACACGACATCCAAGAATCACCATCTTTACAGGTTTCTGGAGGGCAGTTTAGCCATGTGTATATGTAGCCTTAAAAAACACATATGCTCATGCCCGGCAATTGTACTTATACCCAGGAAATTTTTCAGCAAGGATAAAAAGGTTTATCCATGAGGATTCTTATCACAACAGTATTAATAATAGTGAAAAGCATTTAAGTGTCCAACAATGAGCGTTGAGGGGATAAATCATGGTCTATCCAGGTGATGGCATACAATGCATTTGAATTTGGTGCTACTAGTTAATGTTGCTATCGATGTATATTTGTTGCTATGGAAAGGAATATAATTTCAAGTAAAACCACATGTCACAAAAATGTAAAGAACTTAGATCTAGAGAGTTTTAAGATTCATATTCATGAAAATCTGTAGATATTTCTAAAAATACACACTAATACAAATTATATTTTAAAGTAATGATATATATAGGGGCACCTGGGTGGCTCAGTCGGTTAAGGTTCTGACTTTGGCTCAGGTCGTGATCTCTCACGGCTTGAAGGCTAGTGAGTTGGAGCCCCTTGTCGGGCTCTGTGCTGACAGCTCAGAGCCTGGAGCCTGCTTCGGATTCTGTGTCTCCCTCTCTCTCTCTCTCTGTCCCTCCCCTGCTCGTGCTCTCTCTTTCTCTTTCAAAAATAAATGAGCATTAAAAAAATTAAATAAAGTAATGATATATGGCAAGGTATATATGCAATAACATAATAGGTTGAAAGTAAATGTAACAAATTGTTAGTAGGGATATTATTGCAGGATGTTTGAATTATAGGTAAGTGGTAACTTTTAATTTGGGTCATCTTTTTCTCTTCTTTAAAAATAATTTACCTTTATTAATTGTCCAATAAAATAATAGCGTGTTCGTGTTTGGAAAGCAATTCTGACTGATTCTATCAATATGAGCTAAGTGTAAGTTTTCAGGGCTGCTTTAAATTGAGTAATCAGAGTCTGGAGTGATGTAGATTAGTAGATTATTTTAGCACACTAGGCTAAAATGATGTAAGTTAGTAGATTATTTTAGCAGGGCCTAGGCAGGAAACAGAGCTCATTCATGCCAGATAGTTCAATACAGGGAATTTAATATAGGGAAGCAATCACAAAGGTGTTGGAAGAATTGAAAAGCTAAATAAGGGATGGCATGACAAGCTAGAGATTGACAACCTAGCTTGGATGGAGGGGCTAAGGAGAGAGGCAGCCTTCAAAAGCCCAATCCAGCCCAATCCACCTGGCAAAAGGTGGGCTCGTGGAGGAGATGTAGTTTCATTTGGGAGCTGCCACCAGAAGCTGAGTGCGGGAAGGAGAGAAACACTCTGGCTTCTCCCTTCCTCTGACCCTCCAGTTTCCTCTTCGGGAAGCCAGCTGGCAAGGGCACCTGGGAAGTGTAGTTTGCAAGGATCAGCACACCCCCCCCCCCCCCCCCGTGGGAGCAGGAAATGAAAATGGAAATGAGGGCCAACATCAAATGGCTGTGGTTATAGTTTATGCTCTGGGTGCTGACCAGGTATTTTTGGACTATAAATCTGGTTTTCCTGATTTATACGGATCCCTTTGCAGATGGTAACTTTGGATATTTCTTATCTTTGGGTCCTAAGTTTGAGGTTCTTAGAATTTTCCTTGGCTGAGATGCATATCCAGAATTGGGATCATTCTTTCCAGAATTGGGATCATTCTTTCTCTCTCTCAAAATCATTATCACAATGCAGGTTTCTAGAGTATCCAGAACCCTCCTACTTCTCCCAGTTTCTTTTCCCTGGGAAGTATAGCTGACCTGGAACAGCATGGGTTTGAAATGCGTACATCCACTTTTACTTGGACTTTGTACAGAACAGTACTGTACGTGTATTTCCTCTTCTGTATGATTTTCTTAATAACACTGTCTTTTCTCTAGCTTACTTTATTTTAAGGATACAGTATATACTACATGTAATACACAAAATATGTGTTAATCGATTGTTTATGTTACCAGTAAGGCTTCTGGTCAACAGCAGGCTATGAGTAGTTAAGTTGTGGGGGGAATCAAAAGTTATATACATATTTTTGATACTGTGTGTGTGTGGGGGGGGTGCTGTCAGTGCTCCTAATTTCTGTGTTGGTGAAGGGTCAGTTGTATCATCTATTCCAGATCTTCATAGCCCACTTCCTCTTGCACCAAAATTTGTATGTCCTGTGCTCCACACACTTTAAGCCCTTATCCCGGATAAACAAACCAATGCTAAATATTTCTTCCCTGCTGACACTGATGAATGTGTCTCCCTACCCTGGTAACACGTTTGCAATACAACTCTATGTTTAAGATTGTATTCTGGTTATGAAACTAACTAATGAACACTGTGGAAAATCAAGAAAAGATTTTTTTAAAAAGTTGGGAGAAAATAAAAGTCAAGTATAACCCTATCACCATCCCTTTGGATGTCCTTTGCCTTGCTTTCTGTGACTACTTCCAGCCAAGATTAATAAAAACCATCCTGGGACTGTTGACTTTAATTTTCTATCCTTGCTTCCCTCGGGAGTGCCATTGGCCTTAAGAGCCTTCGGTTTATTCCGTTGACTTGTAGAGTGTAGGGGATGCCTTCGTTCTTTGTTTCCTGGAAAACAAAGTCAAATCTCTGCCATGTCCACATTTTCCTACAGTGTGTGTCCTTATTCTGATTGATCTATAAATGAGTCTTTGACAGCGTCTATGAGAAACACCACATGACATCCTGTAATGTGTCAGGTTAAACGCTGATAAATGTGGTGGGGAGAGGAGGAACACAACTCATTGGAGGCTTAACTGGGGTTGGTTTGGGGGCAGGTACATTCACATTTAATATCATGTACTGTGAATATTCAGATTCATAGTAACATTTGGAAGCGACTTGGTTTAACCTGATAGCTGAGAAGTGGGAGGTGGCAGGAATGAAAAGAAAGAGCTTTTTTGTCTGAAAGACCCAGGTTTGAGTCCTGGCTCTGTCACTTAGGAGTTGAAGAACTTAGGCAAGTTGCATATCCTCCCCAAGTCTGTTTCCCCATCTGTGAAATGGAGTTAATACTGTCTACCAACAACATTATTGTTCATCTATACGCCATACATTGTTCTAAGCGTGTTTTCATTTGAAATACGTGATTCCATTTAGGCCTTGCCATATTATTATCCCCATTTTATAGAGGAACAAGCTGAGGCTTTGAAAAGTGAACACAACATGCTATCAAATGGCAAATTCTGGGTCTGAACTCAAGTTCAAGTGACACCAGAGCATGTATTCTTTTTTTTTTAATTTTTTAAAAATGTTTTTATTTATTTTTGAGACGGAGAGAGACAGAGCATGAGCAGGGGAGGGGCAGAGAGAGAGGGTGACACGGAATCCAAAGCAGGTTCCAGGCTCTGTGCTGACAGCTCAGAGCCTGACATGGGGCTCGACCTCATGGACTGTGAGATCATGACCTGAGCTGATGGCGGATGCTTAACCGACTGAGCCCCCCAGAGCCTGTATTCTTAACCATGACTTCATTCCGATTCCCATTTTGCATAGTGGGGGCTAAATAAGGGATAGCAGTTGCTAGCTATTAATTTAAAGATACTGCTCCAAAGCTTGCCCACCGGATTTTGTCACAAAAATTTTTATATGGCGAAACATCAGAATGGTTTGTTGGCAAGCCGATCTTTTAAATATCTGTTGTTCTCTGTCTTTTTATCAAAGAATGTTCCAAACCCATCTTTGTTACTTCTTAAAATATGATCTACTTCCTAGAATCAGATTAAGATGGAAATGAATTCCTGCTAAATGTACTTGGGCTGATACAGACATCAGGGGAACAGCTGGGAAGCTCTGTCAAGTGGTGAGGGGGAAGGGAGACCATTTGAAAAGCTGAGAGCATTGAGGAGCAAGGAAGATGATTAGCAAATTTCAGACTCCTTATGGAGAAGCTGTAAAGAACAAAATAGGCAGAGAGTGGGTAGGATCCATGGCAAGGGTATATGCATGAAACCAGAGATCATAGTTTGCAGACTGATATTTAAACTTTGGGTGGTTTTATGATGGTGACCGGCACTTTCCTTTGGGGGGAATGAGGTTTTTTGTTTGGTTTTTGGTTTTTGGTGTTTTTTTTTTCTTAAACATATAAGACACGTACCTACCTATGTAGGGATGACCCAGAACTAGTGACCTCATTCCCATGTAGACGCTTCAAGCTGAAATAGGAAGTGTGCTATTGAATTTTTTAAAGAATTTCTTCACGGAAGGCAGGGTACATCCTTTAGAGCATTTTGATTTAACCATTCTTGTTTTTCTCAACTCCCAGGAGAAACGAGGTGGGGGGGGGCCTGGGGAATATTGGGGCCCTGGAGAGTAGTGGGGTAGGGAAAAGGGGATGGTTAACCAGGGGAGGGATGCAGAGTGAGTCTTATGCTGGGACCCTAAGAGCAGAAAAAGCAGCAGGAATCTCTGGGGGAAGAGAAGGATGACAATGGTTCCTGGGAAGAAAGCTTCTGATCTCCAGCTTCTGACACAGTGTCTGACCCTGAGTTCAATCCATCATTTGCTGAATGACGAGATGAATATATCACAGTCTCAAGGTTCAGCCCTACAGATTAGCTGTTAATTACAAAGGGAACAAGGTACCTGCATAAAGACCAGCTCTGGCAGATACCTCCTGAACCAGACACTCAGCATCACCAGTGATGGGACAATCTGATGTCATGTGCCCTGAAGCAATGCACTGGGGAGGACACAGTATCACCTGCATCGTATTTCTCTCTCTCTCTCTTTAAGTTTATTTATTTATTTATTGAGAGAGAGAATGAGCAGGGGAGGAGCAGAGAGAGAAGGAGACAGAATCTCTGTCAGCACAGAGCTTGACGCAGGGTTCGAACCCACAAACCCATGAGATCATGACCTGAGATGAAATCAAGAGTTGGAAGCTCAACCAACTGAGCCACCCAGGAGCCCCACCTACACTGTCGTTCTGTCACAAATGCCCAGTCTGAATGTGGTCAGGAAGGAACAATCAGAAAAATAAAAAGTGAGGGTCATTCTGCAAACTAAATGACCTGGAATCTTTGAAAACTTCGACATCTGTGTCTGTTGGGGCCTCTGGGAAGCAGACACTGAGACAGGAGTGCAAGAGGCTTATTGGGATAAACTTGTGAGAGAGAAAAGAGGGAAAGAGCAAGACTGGGTAGAGAGAGCCTCAGACCATGATGGGGATCTAGACAAAGTCTAGAGCAAACTAGGAGTCCAAACGTAGGGCAGAAATGGCCAGCGTTCTTTAGCTGGGGACGATGGGTTGATCCTGGCCTCTGAGGTAGGTCCTACAAGTGCCAACAGCTGGAGGCTCTCAGCTACCTGCAGTCCTTAGGGTTGAGTGGCAAGTTCTTTCTTGGCAAGAGGTCCAAGAGACACACCTTCCACGGTGTCAAATCTTTTTTTTTTTTTTTTTTTTTTTTTTTTTTGAGAGAGCACAAGCAGGGGGAGGGGAGAGGGAGAGAGAGAATCCCAAGCAGGCTCAACATTCAGCGTGGAGCCCGAGGTGGGGCTTGATCCCACAACCCTGGGACCATGACCTGAGTCGAAATCAAGAGTTGGATGCTTAACCGACTGAGCCACCTAGGCACCCCTCACAGTGTCAAATCTTATAAATCACCACCTGCATCTGTCACCAGCAACATTCATTTTGAGGGACAATGCCCCGACTATGTCAACAGCTTGCCTGGGGACTGGATGGGGAGTCTGGGGTTGGGGCCCTTTTTTACATTGGTTTATTTGATCCTCATGACAACCTTTATGAGGTACTCTTATTCCTATTTTGCTGAAAAGGAAACCCAGGACTGGAGAGGTTAAGCCGCTTATTCAAGGGCCCATGGATGATCCCTGGTGGAGATTAGTGTCCTGCACTCCTTGACCATCCCACTTCACCCTTATCTAGTCTAGGGGCCAGCAAACCACGGCCTGCTGTTGACTTTTGTGAATCGGGAGTTTTTACTGGAACACATTCACACCTATTTGTTTATGACTGTAAAACCTAGGCGAGTCTGTTTCCCATCTGTAAATGAGAGACGGAGATGTCAGGCTGGTGGCCTGCAGGATTCATTTGATCTGTGCAGTGTTTACAATTATTTGGAATTCATTTCCTACCTTTAGAAACTATGATCTTTCATATACACACTCAGATTTCTAGCTGTGCAACAATGTAAAGGGTTGCAGAAAACGTGGACTGTGCAGGCTTCCTTTGCTTTGTGAGTGGGGGTTGGGTGGAGGGAGGGGGAGGTGGCTGTCTTGTAAGCTGACAAATTATTGTGGAATTGTTCCACATCAGCACCGTGTTTAGCATTTTATGCCTTTACTCTCGTTTGCTTCTTCCAACAACCCAATGGGACAGTTATTAATAAACCCATCTTACAGAAGGAGAGCACAGAGGAAGTTCATTCAAGGTCATACAGCTGGCCAGCTATCACAGCAAAGAATAGAACCCCCATGTGATGGCTAATTTGAGGTGTCAACCTGACTGGGCCACAGGTGCTCAGGCACTATTCTGGGTGCTTCTCTGAGGGTGTTTTTGGATGAGTTTAACATTTAAATTGATAGACTGAATAGAAAAGATTGCCCTTCCTTTTTTTTTTTTAAGTTTATTTATTTATTTTGAGAGAGGGAGAGAGAGAGAGGGAGGGAGAGAGAGTGCAAGCGGGGAAGGGGCAGAGAGAGAGGAGAGAGAGAGCATCCCAAGAGAGAATCCCACTGGTGGTGCAGAGCCTGATACAGGATGCAAACCCACGAACCGTGAGATCGTGACCCGAGCCGAAGTCGGATGCTTAACTGACTGAGCCACCCAGGCGCCCCAAAGATTGCCCTTCCTAATGTTGGGTGGGCCTTATCCAATCAGCTGAAGAACAGAACAAAAGCCTTATCTCCCCAGACTCGTAAGAGGGAGCTCCTCTTGCGTGATTGCCCTTGGAACTGGGACATTGGATTTTTTTTTTTTTTTCCTGACTCTGGACTTGAACTGAAACATTGGCTCTTCCTGGGTCTTGAGCTGGGAGGCTTTCAGTCTAGAATGCACACCACCGGCTCTCCTGGGTCTCCAGCTTCCCAAATGCAGGTCTTGGGTCTGGTCAGCCTCCACCTTTGCACAAACCAATTTCTATAATGAATCTCTTTATCTATATGTGTCATATTGGCTCCATTTCTCTGGAGAACTCTAATACATCCAATCTTCCTGTAGTTACAACTTGAGTCCTCAATCATTAAGCCTCCCTGAAAATTCAAAAAGTCTTTTGCAATTCTTTGAGTAAAAGGGAAAGACAGCATCATTTCATTATTTCATCGTTTCTTAAATCCTCCTTGTTTTTAAGGAGGGTGATTGATTTGTTGGGAAGGGAGAGGAGTGTGAAGACGGATTCTGGGGAAACAGAGAGAGGAGGAAGGGTTCCAGTTGATAAACGCAGAGTCATATATCATGGAGGGTGGGAAGAGAGCCTTGGGGCGGGGCAGGCGGTAACTCACATCCAGTAAAAATGCACCAGTGAAAAGACTGTTTTATTGATTTTTCCTCCATGGGGCTCAATGTTACCCTCCATTCCATCTCTTCCATGAACCCTCCAGTGAAATCCACATTACACACTGGAATTTCTAAAGTAGGAGTTATGCTTTGAGGGGGCCAGACAAGGTGTGAGCCAGGCCCCAAGGTGTGCAGGGGAGAGCAGAGGTGGGAGAGTGACAGATACGGAAGGGATATGAGGATTCAGAGTCCCAGCTCCTTGCCCCTCTAGCTGTGTGACTCCAGGTCTGTCACTCCCCTCTGGACATCAGGGCTCCCACCTGTCACCTGCCCAGTCTTCATCCAAGGAGCTGTGTTGGGTACTAAGAGGCAGCTTGGTATTTTGGCTTCGTGAACTAAACACATCAAAGGACGTTACTATCATTATCACTGTATAGTATCTGGAATTTCTTTAAAAAAATTGAATCATAAAGACAAAATATAACTTGAATGACTTATTCTCAAATAAACTCACGAAGGACAGATGAAGGCTATCAACAACCCGGAGACGGTCAGAAATGGTAGCGATGCAGTGATATAACAGTAGGTGGCAGTAGATGCCATAGCTTTCAGTCAAGTCCCTGTTTCCTTCAATCTTTTTCTCTGCCACCCTCCACTTGCACTTGATTGAAATGGAAATTGGCCTCCAGCATCAATGAGCCTCCATCAGCCCAGGGATTGAGCTGGCGTGCCAGCAGCCAATGTGCTATATCCACCCAGTAAAAAAGAAATTTTGTTTTTAATCAAATACATTAATCTCACAAGTTCTTTGGAAAGACGAGGTATATGAGGGGCCAGCAGTCCGGTTGTTGGGCAGCAGTAGCCAGTGGGAATCCATATGATGGGCTGTCATTCAAAGTCCTGGAGGAGCTTCAGGATATGGGCCCCAGGATGTAACAACCATCTTTTGCCAATAGCATTTCTGTTTAATAATTATGCCTAAATTTATGCCTAAAAAATTATGCCTAAATTTTCAGTACCTCCCGTGTGTTTGGAAATGTGTTAGGCTGGACATGGCAGATGGGCTCTGTCCATCTCCAAATGGGCATCTCCAGTGCCAGATTCAATCTACATTAGTAGGAGTGGCTGTCTAGAAGTCCCTGCAGTCTGATCTCATCAGAAGAATTCTGGGATTGATTAGCAATGTCTGCCATGGTTCCAGGAAGGAAAAGTAGCATCATAACACACAACTGCCATTCCCATGCCGGGCACTTTACATGTGTGTGTGTGAGGGGTGGGGATACGTCCCCATGCACCCTCAGTTTCTTTTCTCTCTCCCTGGAGGAAGATGGAAGTCAACATCTTTGCAGAATCCCAGTGAATCCCCTGAAGGTCCAAAGAAACCCAGCCTTCCATGGGTTAGTAATTCATTTAACCTCATTTTCCACATGAATAGCAGAAGCAGAGAGATGAGTTTAGGACTGGGGGGATGGGGAGAGAAAGGGAAAAGAGCCAAGATGCAGAATTGCTGGTGGGGGCTTGCATTCCCCTGGGGAGGAGCCTTCATGTGCGTCCGGGGCTGCTTTGATATGAAGCAATGCTTTCACAATGCTGTCCACAAGATGCAATTCAATGCCAGGTTACATGGGCCACATTAGGACACTGCGTGAGGGACCAGAGGCTCAAAAACTTCTTAAATACCTGCTATGAGTTAGAAACTGGCCAGAGATACGATGCTGAACAAGACAGCCTCCCTGCCCTCAAGTAGCTCATGGTCTAATCGGGGAGACAGATACCAAATAGGCAGTTTAACTATAATGTGGTGAAGTGCAGGCATTGACCTCAGCTCGAGGCTGGTCAGGACAGGTTATTGGCCGCGGCTGTCACTGAGCTAAAGTGGAGAGAGAGCTGTTTCAGATAAAGGGAACCAGGAGGAGTTGGAACATAAGGTGTGATGGGTAGGTGGGAGGATTATGAAGGTTCTCCTGAAGTCCCCAAGCAGGAGAAAACATGCCCAATGCTGGTAATACTGCTGAGAAGCCATGGGAAGCCACATCAGCTTAGAGATGAGGGCCCTAGCTAAGGACCAAAGATGAAGCTTCAAGTTTTATTTCATTTTTTATCTTAGTTTTTCTTTCGAATAGGTAGCATTTTCAAATGGTTTAAAAACAAACAAAAGGGTAAATAGTTAAAAAGCATTACTTCCATCTTGTCCTCAAGCTAGTCATTTCCCTCCGCAGAGATGACTAGTGCTACCAAGTTCTTGTGTATCCTTCCAGAGAGATTTTATACTTTGATAAGCAAACACACACACACACACACACACACACACACACACACACACACACATGCCTGCACCTGCTCCACCACTTGGATGGGACATTCATGCCAAGGACGGTCAGAATACTCCCTCCATGGCCCCAGAGGCCCCCGTGGTGTCTGCACTGGCCCCATGGGCATCATGGTGGCTGGTCTGGCATCTCTCATGATGAGCAGATGTTTGTTCCCAGCTGCCCTCAGAGTGATATTTCCAGCCAGTGTGTTCTAGACCAATGCATCCAATGCTGCAAAGGCTCCCTGTTGAAGGAACTTTATAGACACAAAACAAAACTGCACCTATGATGCCTCTCACTGTCTCTCCATCCCTGGAGGACGGATATGATCCCCAGTGGGTAAAATCTACTGTTCTGGCTTCAGCCTGAGGATCACTGTGGGGAAGACAGGTGGGGCAAGGCCTGAGCACCAAGACTCTACTTATATTCACAAAGAAAAAGAAAAACCAGCAATTCTAACTTAAAATATTTGTTATAGGCAGCTTGCCTCTTTATTATGTTTCTTATTTTTAATATAAAGTTAAAAACCACTGATTTAAACAGCTATTATGCTTATGTTGTAAGGTGTGTGTTTTCCCTCCCTCCTCTAAATTGTAGCCTTGCAGTGCATATAGGGAGTGTGACCTTGTCATATTGCCTCTTTGGTCTCTGGCACAGTGCCAAACCAGAGTGGTTTTTTGGCAGCTATTTGTTGAGTGGGTGGATGAGCTGTTGAAAAGGAAGCTGTAATAGTCTTTGATTTTCAGCTTTTAGACTCAACTCATAGACAAAGCCTGGGAAACTAACTACGGTCCCAGAACAGAATGTGGGCTGCCAATCTTGATGATGTAAAATTAGTAATAAAAGACACAAGGGGAGATGATGAACTAATCTCCTCTATAAAGTGAGGAGTCGAAGATACTTTCTATGATGAATGGGGACAGAAATGCAAGTGTAACATAGTTGTATTTAAAATAATTTTTAAAATTAAGTTTATTTATTTTGAGAGACAGAGAGAGCACAAGGAGGGGAGTGTCACAGAGAGGAGAGAGAGAATCCCAAGCAGGGTCCTCAGGGTCAGTGCAGAGCCTGAGGCAGGGCTCCAGCTCACGGAACTGTGAGATAATGACCTGAGCTGAAATCAAGAGTTGGACACTTAACTGACTGAACCACCCAGGTGCCCTGAATGTAATATAGTTTTTTTTTTTTCAACGTTTTTTTATTTATTTTTGGGACAGAGAGAGACAGAGCATGAACGGGGGAGGGGCAGAGAGAGAGGGAGACACAGAATCGGAAACAGGCTCCAGGCTCCGAGCCATCAGCCCAGAGCCTGACGCGGGGCTCGAACTCATGGACCGCGAGATCGTGACCTGGCTGAAGTCGGACGCTTAACTGACTGCGCCACCCAGGCGCCCCTTGTAATATAGTTTTTAAAAAATGTTTGTTTTTTTTTGGGGGGCGCCTGGGTGGCTCAGTTGGTTGGGCGTCCGACTTTGGCTCAGGTCACGATCTCGCAGTCCATGAGTTCGAGCCCCGCGTCGGGCTCTGGGCTGATGGCTCAGAGCCTGGAGCCTGCTTCCGATTCTGTGTCTCCCTCTCTCTCTGCCCCTCCCCCGTTCATGCTCTGTCTCTCTCTGTCTCAAAAATAAATAAAAAAACGTTAAAAAAGATGTTTTTTTTAATATTACTTTAAAATTGAGCAGAAGGTACAAGAGAATTCCCATGTGTTTCCTGCCCCCACACATGCATAGCCTCTTGGATTATCAGCATTCCCCACTAGAGGGGTGCACTTGTTACAGTTGATGAACCTATATTGACTGACTCATCATTACTACCCCAAGTTCACGGTTTACATTAGGATTCACTCTTGGTGTTGCACATTTTATGGGTTTGGACGAATATATGATGACATGTATCCATCATGATAGTATCATATGGAAGAGTTTCACTGTCCTAATAACATATTTCTTAAAGCTACAGAATTAACCAGAGGTAGAACTAAAGGTAATACTATTTGGGGGAGGACTTGGAGATGGGGAGTGTGTTAAGGATTCCAAGAAGCCAGATCTTCATTTTTCATAGAAGGAGGTCATTAAAGTCTAAAACATACAAGCTGAGAAATAGAATTGCAACTTAAATGATTTGGAAACGTAGATCATTTGAGGAAATAATAGGAAAGTGTTAGAAGTGCCAGCCTGGGGAATGCCTTCAGGAGTGACGAATAGGCTGGGAAGAGGAACTTCTACTCTTTGGTAGAAGACTTTTCATGTTTGCTTATTTTTTTAAACCAGTGTATGTTTTGAAAAGATGCTCAACGTCGCTCCTTATCAGGGAAATACAAATCAAAACCACACTCAGATACCACCTCACGCCAGTCAGAGTGGCCAAAATGAAGAAATCAGGAGACTATAGATGCTGGAGAGGATGTGGAGAAACAGGAACCCTCTTGCACTGTTGGTGGGAATGCAAATTGGTGCAGCCGCTCTGGAAAGCAGTGTGGAGGTTCCTCAGAAAATTAAAAATAGACCTACCCTATGACCCAGCAATAGCACTGCTAGGAATTTATCCAAGGGATACAGGAGTACTGATGCATAGGGGCACCTGTACCCCAATGTTTATGGCGGCACTCTCAACAATAGCCAAATTATGGAAAGAGCCTAAATGTCCATCAACTGATGAATGGATAAAGAAATTGTGGTTTATATACACAATGGAATACTACGTGGCAATGAGAAAAAATGAAATATGGCCTTTTGTAGCAACATGGATGGAACTGGAGAGTGTGATGCTAAGTGAAATAAGCCATACAGAGAAAGACAGATACCATATGGTTTCACTCTTATGTGGATCCTGAGAAACATAACAGAAACCCATGGGGGAGGGGAAGGAAAGAAAAAAAAAAAAAAAAAAGAGGTTAGAGTGGGAGAGAGCCAAAGCATAAGAGACTGTTAAAAATTGAGAACATATCCAAAATCTATAAAGAGCTCATCAAACTCCACACCCGAAAAACAAATAACCCAGTGAAGAAATGGGCAGAAAACATGAATAGACACTTCTCTAAAGAAGACATCCGGATGGCCAACAGGCACATGAAAAGATGTTCAACGTCGCTCCTTATCAGGGAAATACAAATCAAAACCACACTCAGATACCACCTCACGCCAGTCAGAGTGGCCAAAATGAACAAATCAGGAGACTATAGATGCTGGAGAGGATGTGGAGAAACGGGAACCCTCTTGCACTGTTGGTGGGAATGCAAATTGGTGCAGCCGCTCTGGAAAGCAGTGTGGAGGTTCCTCAGAAAATTAAAAATAGACCTACCCTATGACCCAGCAATAGCACTGCTAGGAATTTATCCAAGGGATACAGGAGTACTGATGCATAGGGGCACCTGTACCCCAATGTTTATAGCGGCACTCTCAACAATAGCCAAATTATGGAAAGAGCCTAAATGTCCATCAACTGATGAATGGATAAAGAAATTGTGGTTTATATACACAATGGAATACTACGTGGCAATGAGAAAAAATGAAATATGGCCTTTTGTAGCAACATGGATGGAACTGGAGAGTGTGATGCTAAGTGAAATAAGCCATACAGAGAAAGACAGATGCCATATGGTTTCACTCTTATGTGGATCCTGAGAAACATAACAGAAACCCATGGGGGAGGGAAAAAAAAAAAAAAAGAGGTTAGAGTGGGAGAGAGCCAAAGCATAAGAGACTGTTAAAAACTGAGAACAAACTGAGGGTTGATGGGGGGTGGGAGGGAGGGCAGGGTGGGTGGTGGGTATTGAGGAGGGCACCTTTTGGGATGAGCACTGGGTGTTGTATGGAAACCAATTTGACAGTAAATTTCATATATTAAAAAAAAAAAAAAAACTGAGAACAAACTGAGGGTTGATGGGGGGTGGGAGGGAGGGCAGGGTGGGTGATGGGTATTGAGGAGGGCACCTTTTGGGATGAGCACTGGGTGTTGTATGGAAACCAATTTGACAGTAAATTTCATATATTAAAAAAAAAACCAGTGTATGTTTTACATTATTTTTTAAAAAATTAAAATAGTTTGAGAGCCCTGGTCAGAATTAAAATACAGAGCCCCACTTTGTTCCTATGAAAGCCAACAAGCACAGCAAGCCCCTAATATCCATTCTCATTTCGAAGTCAAGGCAAAATTAATTTAGAAAAGAAAATACAGCCGGGGAGCAGAGTTAGCAACCTCAGGAAATTCAGGGAAATGTAATTGAGTAAGAATTATCTCCTTAATTACTTCTGACCAAATCAATAACAACGCTAGATGAGAAACCACGGTCGTCACCAATGAGTATCAAGTTACTGAGAAACGAATTGGGGTTCAGACTTGTTTGAAATAGCAAAACACCTGCTTCTCACATTCAGCAGACATGGTTCCTGGGTGGGGGTGGTGAGCGGAGGTGGGAGAGGACAGTGGCAGGCAGCCTGGGATGGGTAACCGGTGTATTGTTTTCAAATGTGAAAGCCTGCACGGAGAGCCCGTCTCTTCTCCAAAGAGGTGAAAGCATGGGTGCTCTTGATGGTGTCTGATGTTCATCTCCATGCTTTGCTGGTGCTCACCAGAGAGAGGCCAGTTAGCCATGTAAATTAGAGGGAGGTGAGCCAAACACTCCAGAAGTAGTGAGTGGGAGAGTGTTTTTGTTTTCCAAGTACAAGATTCTGTGTGGGAACCGCACAGATGTTTTTGAAATCATCTTAGATGTGCCTTTCAGGAGAGGTGGTAAGGATCCTTGTTCCAAAAGGGCCCTGCTAAGCACACCTTCTAGATCTTTCTGGGACATGGTATGTTTGCCTGGGTTTAAATTCTGTCTGAAGCTGGAATCCAAGCATGCACCATTTGCCTAATCTCGTGCAGACCTACCTGTCTCCATTAATGTTGGGGTCTTTTGACAATTGTCTAGAGCCTTCTCACTTCTCTCTCACGCTCTGTGCTTTGCTCCTGGCCCTCTTGCCCCCTTGGACTTGTCAATATGTCATCCCACTGTCCAGGACACTTTGGATATTCTTTTGTTCAAAAAAGATTTACGGTGTTCTTCTTAGGGTTCCAGCGTGGTGCTAGGATATACACACTCTTCCCAAAGCTCTTGCTCAGAGTCTTGTCAGGGGGAGGGTAGACAGACAATTAAGCAAAGTACAATATCATGTAATGTAGGCAGGGGTGCGAGTGGGCCGAGGGGCCATGGGTGCATGTGACCCAGCTAGGGCAGGCAGTAGTCAGGGATGAAGGAAGTGACTCCTAAGCCCAAGTGGAGACTTGAAGGATCAGGGGGGTAGAAAAGAAGAGGAAGGAGGATGCTCTTCCAGGCAGAGGAACAGCATGTGCAAAGATCTGGAAGTGATAGAGAACATTCCTATTTAAGCATGGCTGATGGGAGCCTGCTCAGACCCCTGGGATCAGAGGTGGGACACTGATTTGCAGCTCAAGCTGATTAAAGCCCAAAGTTATCCTCTTGAAGCCTTAGCCTGGGAAATCTGCACACTGACAGCTAGTGCCGCAGTAAACTTTTCCTAGGCACAGACCCAGCAGTCGCCTTCCTGGGTGAGCCCCTCTCCCACCCTCAATCCATGTGGCTTCAGGGACAGGCACATAATGTAGCCCTGGCCAGTGAAAATGTGCCATCAGCTCCCTGGTCACAATGAGGGATTGGTTCTTTTATGAATCTGAGACCCAGTGCAGACCAATGACTTTCAATCCCAGGATACTCACTATAGCAGTTAGGAAAGAGATCTCTTTCCATAGGGGTTGCTGAGCTGGGAGAATGTCAACCTGGAGCTCTTGGTTGGTCATCTTGGTTACCATTTTGGTAAAGACTACTTGAGAATGAAACCAACACAAGAGAAAACATAAGAGAAAAATATTGTTTGATTACTGGACCCAACTATTCCTGAAACTAGATTTACCTATGGACTTTGTGTTTACTTGAGACAATTTTCTCTTTTGCTTCGGTCACTTTGAATTGGGTTTTTCTATCATTGGCGGTCAAAAGGGTCTTGACCATGATTTTGTTTGCATATTGCAAATAGTTAGCATATTGTGAATAGTCTAGATGACCCCACACTATACCTAGTAGAGTGGTACTATTTCCCTGTGGCTAAACCAAAACCAATGGGAGAGCACTGATTTTAAAGTCATTAGAGATCATCAGAGTTGAGAGATTACCCAGCACAGCCCCTACATCATGTGACAGATATGCTAAAGATGGCCACCATTTATTGAATGCTTACTAAGTTGTTAGGCATGGTTGTAGGAGCTTTGCATGTATGAACTCATTTCACTCTTGCAACACGTTTTGTGGATAGGATTGTTATGAACTCCATTTCACAGATTAGAAAATGGAATCACAGAAAGGTGAAGTAAATTTACAGACTTACGTGATAAGTAAGGGACAGAGGTGGAGTTGAAATTCAAACTACAGTTTGGTTCCAAAGTCTGTACTCTCCTTGCTCCACTAACAGATGAGCAATCTAAGACCCAGAGAGGCTAAAAATCTTCCTAAGGCCACACAGGAAGGCAGCAGAGACTCAGGACAAGAATACTCAGGGCTTTACTTCCCAACATGTCACCCGGCAAGTACAATAAATCAAAGGGCAGCTATGAAGGATTTGGAGTCACATAGACTGGCCGGTGTCTTTGACAAATACAACAGCCCTTTACGCTTCAGTTTCCTCACGCACAGAGCCTACTTCATAGGGTTGTGACGGAGATTTAATGTGCTAATGTGTGTCAAGTTCTCAGGACAGAGCCGGGTTTATGGGGTCTCTCAATAAATGCTAGTTGTTAATGTAATTGTTATAATTAATAAGCTGTGCTGTTAATGAAGGTGTAAAACGCAGGTGTCTGCCACATGACCACGGGCAAGTTGCTGAGTTACAGTGGCCGTTGGTCCCATTGATAAAATAGGGTTATTATCTGCCCTTTGCTCATGACACCAGAGCATTATGAGGATTAATTAGAAGTTTTATAATGTGCTGTGCACTTTGATGCTCTATAAACAGAGAAATGTGATGGCTGAATATTTATATAATCCCCATTACTAAGGATTTTGAATTGCTTTACTGATGTTTAAGAAAATTCCAATTTTCCAAAGGTATATAAATCTGTCTGAGTTGAATAAAAGATTGGGCTTTTATTATCTGCCAACAGCTTAGAAACTCAATAGGACTGAGCATCGGGGCATCAGTGGGCTGATCCTAAAGTCCTGATGGTGCTAAAGTCTTGGGAATGGAGAAGGAGATGTTGAGACTGTGGGTCTGTCTCTTCCTCTACATTTGAACTCTTTCAGGGCTAAGACTGAATCTTGTCCTCCAGTGAATCGCAAGCACAGGGCTTGACATGCAGCAAGAATGGGATGGACACTTGATGGAGGGAAGGATGGACAGATGGACAGATGTAATCCTTAACCTCTTGATGATAAAAGATTAGGTGGGTCTGGCCCCAAATACTATGGCCAAAGGAGATAGGGTGCCACGTCAGGTATTGGACAGAAAGCCACTCAGGCAGTGTGACAAGTTGGAAAGGCATTTTGCCCCCCACAGAACTGGGTTACCAGCTGTGTGACCTTGGCCTTGGATCAAATCTCTTTCTCTTCATCTGTGAATGACAGTAATGTCTATTAGGATGTTCTGAGCTGAAAGCAACGTAAACTCTACCTACCCTTGCTTAAACAATAAGGAAATGCATTACTTCATGTAACAGGGAGTCCAGAGTAGGATTTGGGGTTGGTTTAGAGGTTCTATCATGCCACTGAGCTGCCCATAGGGTCAGCTGTCCATAGAATCAGCTTTATCCTTAGACATCTTCCCTTCACGTTTGTAAAACAGCTGCTGGTAGCAATCGGGGTCAAGGTTTCTTTCCCAAAAGCCCTGGCATATCTTTCATGTCTCATTGGTCCAAATGGGCTTGAACTGGTCCATCATTTGAACGAATCATTGGCTGGGTGAACAAGATTGCCATGACTAGACCTATGCTGTTCAAATTGTGGTCCCATGGACCAGCACCATCAGCATCCCTTGAGAGCTTCTTATACCTGCAAAGTCATGGGCCACATACAACACCAGGTGAATCAGGACCTCTGGTGGTGGGGTTCAAGAATCTCCTTCATCAGGCTTTTCTGAGGATTCCTCTGCCTGCTAAAGTCTAAGAACCCCTGGGTTACACGAGTCAGCTGGGATGGATGTTGGTGAGTCAGCCACAAAATGTGGATGATAGTGCCAACTTTGGAAGGTTGTTATGAAAATAGAAATAATAGATATGTAAAGACTGGCTCACGGTAGGTGTATGATAACTTCCAGTTTCCTTCTCTTTCATTCTCTAGTGATGTCTAATATTTACTCTTCCCCATTAACTATTCCTTCTCTCCAGCCCAAGGTGCCAAATACCCTCATGGTGTTCTGACCTATGGAAACCAGGCTGTAGACTAATTTATACTAAGGTGGGAGTGACATAAGGTATCACTGAGCCTAGTAGGATTTTCACCCTGAAAATGGAGTGCAGGGAGTAAGCAATGCTTAACCCAATGCTGTGCTTGGCAGATGGTGTAATTTCAGGTATGCACCAGATTTGGTGCATTGGGGTACGTTTTAGGGTGAGACCATGGTGGTCCATCCTCAGATGACATTCCACAGCTGACCCGTTACTCTGGCCACACCAAGAGGACCAGTTGGCTGACCGGGATGCCCACTGGCAGCCATTACGGGCAAAAGCAGATGAGCACAGGAAGCTATGGGGGGAGGGAAGGCTGATGTGAGTCAGGGTGATGGTGTCAGCCCCCGCCCTGCCCTTCCCCCTCTGTCTTCGGAGTCCTGTTGGGGCATTCAGGGAAGAACACGGCCCTTCCTGATCTTTGCACCTGCAAGTTCCAGATTCCCTTTGAAGAATAATAATAAATTAAAAGAAAAAAACCCCTACAAGTATTAAAAAATAAACAACAACAACACCCAAGCAGACGCCAGCTATCTGGGCATGATGGGTTCCGTTGGCAGTTTCCTGATTCAGCAGCAGGCTTTGCCCGCCAGGCTCAAAGGGAGAAAAGAAGTTGGCCACTCATTCGAGGAAACCTTATTCTGAATAAGCTGGAGCTGAAAAGGTCCCTTAATCCCCAGAGAGGAAAGGGCTTCTTTCGAACAGACAGGAGGGCAAGGGAAATGTTGGCAGGGAGAAGGGGATTAATTAAGTCGGAGCCTTAGCCCCTCACTTGACAGGAGGGTGCCCTTCTGGGTCCTATATGCATCTCCTTCTGAGCTCCCCCCACAGACTGGGGTGGGGGGGTGACCCCAGTTTGTCATCCAGGCTTCCAGAATGGTTTCTTTATCCCAAACTAGGGACATGGAAACTCTTTCAATTGGACTGAGATAAATTGATTGGGCTTTCATACCCCACTTCCCTAATCCTATATATTTTTCTCAATGGTGGGTTCTTAACAAATGATTCTTTTTATTTTAGAAACTGCTTTGGGCATCATGTGGCCCTGGGTGCTGGTTCAGCTTTACCACTGGGTGACCCTGGGCAAGTTATAACCTCACTGAGCACAAAGATTCTCACCTCTTAGATGAGGACATTCATAATATGGCTTTTCTTTTCAGACACGATGTGAGAATCACAGCTAATGAATTCAAGGCGCCTCACCTGGCATTTAGCGTGTGCTTAATAAATGTTGGCTATTAAGACAATTATGAGCTCTGCCAATAAGCTCCATAGCTCCTGAAGGCCCTGTCTAAGCTAAACCTTACTAGAGAAAGCCAGTATGCATTAAAAAAACAATCTTAAGAATATAAAGGGATCCTTGAGATAGACTATCCGGTTGTAAAATACTGGTTCCACCACTTAATAGCATCTGTGACCACTTTTATCAATAAGCAGAGGGAAACTGGATGCTCTGGTTTCTGAGATCCTTTCCAACAGGGCTCATTGTTGCCATTACCTCCTCCTTCCCCTTGGGAAGAGACCCTCCTCCTGGGAAGGAGGTAGAGACTGGAGAGATGTACACACAAGCCCAGGAAAGCAGAGGGTTGACAGCAACACCCGGAAGCTAAGAGAGAGGCGTGGAACAGGTTCTCCCTCTATCCCTCCAGAAGGAACAACCCTGCTGTACCTTGATTTTGGCCTTCTGACCTACCGAACTGTGAGAGAGTAAATTTTTGTTTTAGGCCACCCAGTTAGTGGTAGTCAAGGCAACCCTAGAACGCTAATATGCCATCTTTCTATAAAACAAACTTGACTATCACTCTTTTTGTTGAAACCCTTCAGTGGCTCCCCATTGACCTCAGCAAAGTCCCAGTTCTTCAGGGTTTTCTGCAGAGCCTCTCACGCATGCGTCTGCTGGCTGTACCTCTCCCCTCAACACCCTGTCCTTGGCTTCATCTCTCTAAATACTTTTGAAACATGCACACTCCTGGGAACGCATTATGTCTCCTGCAGGGGATGCTCTTCCTCTCCTCTCCTACTTTGAAAACTTCTGCTCATCCTCCAAGACTCCATTTAAATATCACCACCTCTGTGGAGCCTTCCCAAGAACCCCCTTCTTCAGTTCACCCTCCACTGGCTAAATCAGGTGCACTTCTCTTTGTCCCCATTGCACATTGGACAAGCCTCTCTCCTTGGAACACAGAGCTGCATGCATTGGAGCTGTTTGATGCATCTGTCCCGCTTCTGAGATCAGATGGTCTTGTCTTGGTAAGGGATCAGTAAGTGTTTGTGGGTTGACTAAACGACTCTGTGGGGATGTGTAATGAAAAAGGGAGGGGACTGATATTTCATAGGAGGCACAAGAACCAGAAGTAACGAAACATACGCAAGACTGAAAAGGACACAGAGGATCAAGATCATCGGTTTTCCTAACCAGTCTTGGGGAGACCAGTTGCCCATGTTTTGTTACATACTATGCCTTGGACACCCATGAGAATTACTGTTTTCTGTGTAGCCAGGAGCCTGCCCACTCTGGGAACGATTAGAAGGTGCCGCTGTGCTTTCAGGGTGTGCCTGGAAGTGGGTATAAGACTCTCGGTGCTTAGCAGGAGCACCCAGGAGTAGTCCCTGCATGGACTACCACATGGTGAGGTGGTGCTAAGCACACGGACCTTATCCCCTGCTTCCTCATGGCAGGCAGAAAGAACTAGAGCAAATGCACGTAGGAAGCTAAAGGGGAGGGTTGGAGAGCTCAAAAGAAGGCAAGAGCATGAACTTTAATGTCAGACACAGACTTCAAATCCTCAGTCTTCTGCTTCCTGGTGGGGTCTCCCTGGACAAGTGCATTAGCCTCTTGGAGCCTCAGTGTTCTTACCCCTGAAATGGGGAAATGCTCCCCAGTAATGCCTGCCTCGCAGGGTACTTGCGACCGCTGGAACTAGTGTGTATAACTCTACATACTTTTGGCATGTAGCCAGCTGTTGGTAAATGGTATGTCTTTTTTTTTTTGTCTAGCAAGAATATTATTAATTCAACAGATATTTTCTGGGGACCCATTAAAGGCTTGTCACTGTTCCTGGATCTTGGGACTCAAAAATGTGTAAGCTCAAGATGCTTGGGGCTGTTAAACACTTTTTGCCAGACCAAAGAAGGCGTGTGAGAGTGTTCTCTTCCTGAAGGTGCTTGTTAATGACTGATGGCTTCACTGTTTCCCTGCTGGACCAGAAAAGGCCATCTGACCTTTTGTCATCCTGACCACAGTGCTGAGGGGAGTTCCATTAAATGAGTCCTTATTTCCTTGCTGGATTCGTTCACTGAAAATGTCACACAGACACAGGAAGCTACAGACTGATATTTCTCTCCTCTTAAAACCTGCCACGGTGTGGACACAGGTGCTACTTCGGAGGCTCTTTTCTAAACCATTGGGAGAACATTCTGTCCACAAAACTTTTCCCTGTGACTTGTGCTCTGAGGGTGAGTTGATTAATCATGTGTTTGTCTGTTTTTGTCCAAGGTACATTTTGAAAGTCGTTTATTGCGGCTACATTTTAAAAACATAAACATTCTCCCCAGTTAATGCAGGTACAAATCTCCAGGACGTGCATTTTTGAGCCCACGGTGTAGGTGGAGACTCAGACAACATAAATACTGTTTAGGGGTAGTGAATGCAGAACAGGAACCATTCAGAAGAGGAGGGGATGGCCGCAGAAACTATAAAATGAGAAAATACACCGTGGAACTCTTTGATGCTCTTGTGGAACGCATCCCCCACCCCCCACCTCCCTGACAAAAGAAGACTCAGACCATATTTCCTGCACTATGAGCCTGGGCTCCGAAATGGCCCAAATCTCATTTTAACGAATGCACATGATTGAGTTTGTCTAACTAGAGGTTTAATGACCTGTAAAATGTATCATGAGCACCTGGAAACTCTCAAAACTCTTACATAGCACCTGCACCTCACAACGCGAGGGGCTGTGGGATGTTCAACTTGGTTTTATTCAAGATACAAAGTCCAGTGTTTGGAAGAAAGAAGCATTGTGCACAAACATGAAGTGCATGTCTTGCTATACCTGAGCATCATCAAAGAGCATGGGTGACTTCAGCCTATGGCATTCTCTCGTTGATTGATTCATTTATTTATTCCAATAAATATCTATTGAGCACCACTGGGTGCTAGGCTGGGAAGCTTGGCCTTTGGAAGAACAATGATAATACCAGTGGAACTTTCCTGAGCGCTCACTGTGTGCCCTGGCTTGGGCTAAGAACTTGACATGCACTCTTTTTACTAATCGCACCACAGTCCGACAAGGTAAAGATTACTATTATCATCACCATGTTGCAGGGGAGAAAACCAGCCAACACTAATCAGCCTCGATTCCAGAGTCCCAAGGAAGAATCTGATTGGCCCAGCTTGGGTCACGTGTCCACCTCTGCTCACCCACGAGGTGAAGATTGGGCAACTGTGGTGTGTCATTCAAAGCTGGCTGCAGTCCAGCAGAAGGCAGTTCTCAGAAGAGCCTGCAGCCACCTTCTTCCATGAATGCTGGTCTGCAGAGAGGGAGTGTGGGCAGAGATAAAGGGACAAGAGGCGAACGAGGATGTCCTGGGTGCTGGGGCCATTCTCAGGGGGCTACACTGCAACTTCTGCCATTGAATGACATAGGACATCCCTTGTCCTTAGGATAAATTCCCCCTTTTTTGATCAAACTTCTCTGAAAGAGTTTGTGTTACTTATGACCAAGAGGGCGTGGGTGAACTGATCTTGCGATGACGGATCTCTGAATGTTTCCAAGGCCCTGCCCCGAGTTCTGACCTCTCTGTCCCTTGCAATGCAGCAAAGCAGGTGAGCACTTAGTGGTACCAGGCAATCCCCAGACACACTGCAGGACCCCACTGCAGAAGGCTTCTAGAAGTAGCAACCCGAGGCCAAGCAGTTTTCCAGGGTTCAGAAGGAAGAAAAGACAGCAGACCTTCATTTATCCTAATGCAGAAAGGTCCTTTCAACCTACGCATCAAAATTCTCTTAGCTTTCTCCAGGGGTACCAACAATAATAACGTAGCGACAATAACACACTCTCATTCACTGACACTTGCTGTGTGCCAGACCCTACACCACACACATTACACACACTGTTCTTTGTGCCATTGGCAACAGCCCTTTCAGGTAGGGATTATCATTGCTGTCATTGTAAAGAGACAGAAACTGAGGCTCAGAAGGGTTAAGTAACTTGCCCAAAGTCACACAGCTATGAAGTGTGAGAGTTGGCACGCCAGCGCAGATCAGTCTGAGACTAGAGTCCAAGCTCTAACATTTATTTCCATGCCTAAGGCATTGAGCCATTGTCTGGCACCCCAGTAATTTAATGGTTAGTGTCCAAGTCCTCAGAACATCTTCCATAAATCCTGAAGGCACCCCGAGGTAGATGACATTTAAGAGAAGATAGCATATAAAATGGTGTAGCCAACTGTGGCAAAACAGTTAGGACCGTTCCTTAAAAAGATTAAAACTAGAATTAGCGTATGATCCCGCAGTTCCATTTCTGGGTATAACTCAAAAGAACCTTATATGCCCAGGAAGCTTAGAGTCTGGTAGGAGAAAAAGATATTCAACAAACATTTATTTAGTTCTTATGGTGAGTACCACAATGGGAAAGTCTGGTAAGCACAGCAAAGAGCACGTTACAGAGGGACCTGGGCTGCTTAGTGGCACTTGGAGGAGGGGTTAAGGAAGGCTTCTTGGGGAGCGGGGGGGCGTGATGTCTAAACTAAGACTCAAATAATGACAATAGTGCACGTATTAAGGGAGGGTTCTAGCAGCAAAAGCAGCTGGTACAAATGTCTGGAGGTGAGAAGAGGTTCGGTGCATTTGAGACTACAGCCCTTGTCCCCCGAATTTTGAGAGTGGCATTAGTGTAGCATTGCATGGAATGGTGAGACATGACAGGGAGCCCCTCTCCCCTCTAGGAGAGATGTTTGATGCCCTGTTTATTTTACATATGCAAATGCACATAGTTACAGAAGAAACCAACTGTTTCCCTATGAAGAGAGTCTGGTCTTTCACGTGGCCACTCACAAGAGTCAGGGTCCAAGGAGAGAGAAGCGTCTTCATCTCCCTGTTTCCATTTTCATTTTGTTAGTTTGCAAGTCCGCAACCACGAAGAGTAACGTAGGCTATAACCACCACAAATAACAGGCTCAGTGCACGTGTGCACGTGCATGTCGTGTGTGTGTGTGTGTGTGTGTGTGTGTGTGTATGTGTGTAGGATTTGTGGAAGTGAAGGGGGCGGGGACTCTAACCCTCAAATGTTTTAGCCCTGGACCTCAGACTAAGCATTGTGTGCAACCCCCTACCCTCTTCCAATCGGTCCATTCTTCTGCAAATTTGCCCAGGACATCACAGCTTTATAAGCACAAGTAATGTATTTGGGGTGGGGGGTGATCCCAGGAAACACCAGCAAGGGAGTGAAACAAGGAGAGGAAATTGTGCTAATGAGCAAGTAGGTTACCACTGTTGGTGAGCTGGGCTCATCCCAGGTAGATAGGAATGGTATATAGAGTGAGGGTCAGTCAGCAGACTTGTGTGGAATGGGCCACACTAAATATTTTAGGCTTTGCAGGGTATACAGTCCCTGTTGTGTAACTCTACCCTCGTAATGTGAAAGCAGCCAGACAGTATGTATGATGTATAAACCAGTGGGTGTGGCCATTTTCCAGTAAAACCTTATAATAGCAGGTGGTGGCTAGATTTAGCTGGTGAGCTGTGGTTTGTCGACCCTTGGCACAGAACGTGCCACAGACTTGTTGCATCTGAAAGCAGTGTAGGCTGGGTCCTTATCCACCAACATTTGTCTGCCATTGGTGGAGGGCTGCTCCTGAGGGCATTACCTTCCTGCCCCTCCTGGACTGCCTCAGACCATAGACAGAGAGCCATGGATGTGCATGAGCCTGGGAAGAGCCAAGGGGACACCAGGAGAGCATTGATGCATCTGCTACACTCCCTAACAGCCACGTGGGGACTAGAGTACAATGAGGATAAGGCTCAGACAGACGGAATGATGTGTCTGAGGTCACACCGTGAGAGGGAGTAGTCATGAGCAAACAACAGAGCTGGTCCCTATGGCTACTTGTGATATTGTGGGACTCTGAAAGACAGGACATTTTCTGTGGCGTTTCCAAAATGTATTGTGACACCTGGCAAAGCACTTCCGTTCTGAGGCACACCCTTTGGAAAGCATGTCACCCTAACCTTTTCCACGCAACACGATTTCTTTGTTTCCTGAACTCTTACAGAAGCCCTTGAGAATCCAAGGAAGGACGAAGATAGATGATTTTAAGTGTTCTTTTTTCTTAACAACCTTTTAAAATTTCTTGATTACGTGTGTCCTGGATGTATATATCGAACTCCCAACAAATCAATAAGAACACAGCAAGCTGTCCAATAGAAAATAAGGCGAATGATACAAATAGGTAATTTTCAGAAGAGAAAATCCAGATAAACAATAAATATACAGATGATCATCCATCTTGTTAGAAATCAAGTAGTTGCAAGAAAACAATGAGATGCCCTCTTTGCCCATCTTATTGGCAACAGTTTTAAACATCTTACTAAGAGTAGGTGAATATGTGAAGAAATATATTTTCAGATACAACTGGTAGACTGCAAAGGATACATATTTTCTGGATGGCATATTGATTAATGAATTCCATTTTCTCCCCCATCTTCCTCCAAGATCCAGAGGAGGAATCATGGCGGTCCATGCCAGTCATGATGGTTGGTTACACTGCCTTCCTTCCAGTGACTGGTGTGTATGTTACCTGGCAGCTCAGTCCAGGCTGATAGGAAAGCTGAAGATCTTTTGGCAGGGTCACGTAGAACATCCCTAGCTATCATGTGACCACTGGAGGGAGGCATTCCCATCTTCTGAGGGTGGCAGAACAGAAGGATGGAAAGGAGGCACCTGGGTCCATGATGGTGGCACCGAGCCTTCAAATTAACCATCTTTGGAACTGACCTACGTTAGACTTGTCGTAAATAAAGCCCTTGTTGCTCGGCGGTGCGTTTTCTTTTGTTTGCAGCCAAAAGCATCCTAACTGCTATAATTGTCTCTCCCATATAGAAATGTGAGCTCATATGTCCAAGGAGGCAACGTACGAGTATTTTATTGTAGCACTGCGTATAATAACCAGACGTTAGGAATCGCCTGAATGTGCATCAATAGGGACCTAATGAAATAAACTACTGAATTCTAGGCAGCCATTAGAAACAAAAAAGTAAGTTTTTATGTACTAAGTCCACCATGAAAAGATCCCCAAGAGTATTCTTAAGAGTATTCTTAAGTTTCTAAAATTTGTGCAATAAGGGGCGCCTGGGTGGCTCAGTCAATTAAGCACTTGACTTTGGCTCAGGTCATGATCTCATGGTTCATGAGTTTGAGTCCCGTGTCGGGTTCTGTGCTGCCAGCTTGGAGCCTGCTTTGGATTCTGTGTCTCCCTCTCTCTCTCTCTCTGCCCTCCTCCACTAGCTCGCTATCTCTCTCTCAAAAATAAATAAACATTAAAATTTGTGCAATAAGGGGCACCTGGGTGGCTCCATCGGTTAAGCATCTGACTTCAGCTCAGGTCGTGATCTTGCGGTTCTTGAGTTTGAGCCCCGCGTCAGGCTCTCTGCTGACAGCTCGGAGCCTGGAGCCTGCTTTGGATTCTGTATCTCCCCCTCTCTCTGCCCCTCCTCTGCTTGCACTCTCTCTCAAAAATAAATATTTAAAAATTATGCAATAATACATATGGTAGAACCCCACTTATGAAAAACAAAATTATTCTCAAAGTAAAATATGTGTGAAGATTCCCACGTATACATTTATACCTATAGAGAAAGGGTGTGGGAGGGGCCACATCATCCACAAAAGTATTTACCTCCAGAGATGGGAGATGGACAGGAAGTCATACTCAAAAGAGACTTTTGCTTTTATATGTCTAGCAATTGCCTTTTTTGCAGCACAAACAGATTTCATTTATATGACTTTCGCCATTAAAATGTATAGAAAACATCCTGCATGCACATTAGGGAAAAATTGAGCAAATTCTAGAATGTACAGATGCAAGTTTTGTTCAAACAATATAAGCCAGAGGTCTTTTCTTTCTTTCTTTCTTTCTTTCTTTCTTTCTTTCTTTCTTTCTTTCTTTCTTTCTTTCTTTCTTTCTTTCAACCATTATTTTAGGCTAGCAACAAAGAGAAACTTCTCTTCAGGCCCTCAAATGTTTTTCTTGTGTGTAGTACAATTACTTGGGCAGAGTTCAGTGTTTTTAATCAAAAGCTTCTTGTCAAGTAGGCAATGCCACTTTTCCTAGCCTGAATAAACAAAGCTTGGTGCAAATTGGGTTTGGAAAACAGAAGAGCTATACCATTTGGATTGAAGTGTGTGTGTGTGTGTGTGTGTGTGTGTGAGAGAGAGAGAGAGAGAGAGACAGACAGACACACAGAGAGGAGAAAGGGAAATACAGGAGGTGGATAAGATGCTCTGTGTATGCCTCTGGAAAATTCTCCATTGAAAGATCTGTCCTATTGTCCCCAAGTTACCAGCTCTTCTCTTTCAACTACTTGGCACCATATGAATTTGACCTTCCAGAGGGGAAGGGCTTCCCGCAATGCTCAGATGGTTAATGACAGAGTTGTAGGCATGGATGGTAAGATAATTGCCTTCCAGTTGTCTCCTCCATTTGCCTGGCTCTGATATCTGGGTTGGGTACCATTAGTTTCAAGGTTCCTGTCATGCTGCCGTTAAATCATGGTTTTCTCTGACAATGCCATTTCTGCAAGACCCTGGAGGGAGAATACTGCACAGCCCCCTAGGATGAGAATGCCACCACCTGGTCATTATGCCCAAGAGCTCTTGAACGGCTGCTCTGAAGACTCACGCCTTTGTTGTGACTGCACAGTGTCTCCCAAGACTGAATGGCTCTGTTGTATCCCGTGTCGCCCCCATGCTTTTTCAGAGTAGAATTAACATGGTGAGGAAGCAGCCACCAGCACTAATTTAGGAGAAGAGGTCTGGCAAATGGATGTAAAGAAAAGAAGAAAAGAATGACAGAGGAAATACTTTTGAGAAATCAAAAAGGATGCTTCTCTTAGTGTAATACTTATTATTATTTTTCACCCCCCAGTGAGAAAGAAAGTCAGAATGTTTTCAGACAGGGTCCTTTTGTCATCTGAAATAAATGGTTGAGAATGGGGAGATTTGGGGTCTGCTGAACACAGAAGATGAGGTGGGAGGGATAGTCCTGGTGACCAATTTCCAGCAGCCGAGCTGTCGCTGAATGAAGAAGATGCCGGTCCGCTTTTGGCAAAGCACTGAGAAACCAAGGGCCTGTCCCCACTTTTGTGATCAGAATTCATTCATTCAACAGATGTTGGTGGTGGCTCAGTTCCAGGCACTCTTCTGGGCCCTGGGGATACAGTAAGGAAGCAGGCCAAGTCCCTGTATCCTAGTTGGGCTCCCAGTAGGAAAGAAATGGTGCAGGCAAACCAGGAATTTGAGGAGAGTAGAATAAAGACACTATTTACAAAGGCAAGGCAGCGTATAGAGAAACCTATAAGGGTAATGCAGTTCTCTAGGGCTTAGCAACAGCCAGCAGTTTCCCCCACTCTTAGGGGCAAAGCCAGGGAGAGAACCAAACAGGGGAGCTGTATGGAGACACGGGTCAGGAGCCGTGGCCCTTGGTAAAGTCATGACCCACAACATCAACAAGGCAGAAAGGACACAGGGAATAAATACTCCAACCTCTGTCTTCTCCCACCTTTGATCTCCCAGTGGTGCCTCCTGTGGGCTGAGTCCAACCAGGAGCCTGAAAGCAAGGGAGCCCACTGACACAGGCCACGGAGGTGATTCTTTCTGGGCGTGGAGAAGGGAGGAGAAGGGTGGTAAGTGGACCTGGAGAGACAGGTGGAATATTCCCAGTATAGTCGCTGCCCTGATGGAGCTTATATTCTACTCAACAGAGATGGACAATGAATAAGCCAGGGGCTCTCATATGTAATGTTGCCAGGACCTTCACTAATCCAAGCAGCACCTTTGTGCAAATTAGGAAAAGCCACCTCTCTCCAAAGGCATGCAGCCTTGTGCCAGAGTATGTGGTTAATAAATGTAGCATGGCTAGATCTCAGCCCCCATTTGCCCTTTGGGTAAAGGCCTTGTGTGGGACTCCAGCCACAAAACACCATATCCCCTGACTGTCAAGGAATCAAAGTGTCAGACATAAGAAGATCAGAGGACAGTGGTCGAGAAAACAAGGCAAGGGACAACAGTGGGGTTCCTGTCCATGTTTGATTTCTCATTGTACCAGGGTCCTCTGCTTTCCTATTAACTCTCCTGCCACCCAGAGCCGCCATCATGACCCCAGGATGGACAGGTGACCCACACAAGCACCTTTTCCAGAGCTTTAGATTTGGTCCCACCAGTGATACAAACATGGCTGATGAGGGGCTCCGAGATGGTCCAAAGCGGTTGTGTTAACCCACAACCAGCCCCCCAGCAAACCCCACAGGCAGGCAGCAGCCAGGGCAGGTCCCCAGCTGAAGTCAGTCACTGGTGGGAGCTACTTGGAGCTGGCAGGGGATGGCCTGGCTGTCTTCTCCCGGCTCCAGATCCCTGAACTGTAATGAGCAATTTGTCTTTCAGCCTTGATCTGCTGTCAGCGGGGCTGACACCGACTCGGAGTATTAATTTCTTCTCGAGCTGTCTTACACTGCAGCCAACAAAGGGGCGAAAAATGAACTGGGACTCACTGGGTGCAGAAGCCCATCATCAGGCTGCTTTTATTAGTGGGAAAGCCATGGTGATGGATGCGGCCTGAGCTGTGCTCCTTTCTTTTATTAAGAAGCAGAGTCAAAAGAAAAGAGGAAGAAGAAGAAGAAGCAGAATCAAAAGAAAAGAGGAAGAAGAAGAAGGAGGAGGAGGCGGAGGAGGAGGAAGAAAAAGGAGCAGCAGCTGACACTGGACCCCTAATGAAGCATCTTTCATTCTGTAGCCAACATTTGACATCTTTGTCCCATTCCTCTCCATCATCTGGGTACTATCTTTGCTCTGTCTCTTTACAGAGGCCAGGCAGAGCTATTACAGAGAAACCCATGGACACCCCAAATCTTCACGTCACCCCTGTCATGAACATGCCCTCTTGAGGGTTCTTGTCTCTTTTTTTTTTTTTTAAGATTGTGTTTTATTCAAGGATCTGTGGTTGGCAGGAATGGAAACACATTCATCCAACTCAAGGGGAGAAAAGATGGACTCCAATGGCAGGAAAATTTAGCTACTTGCCCTGTCTCTTGGGCTCTTCCAAAAGGCACCAGCGCTCAAGACCACTTATTTCTGCACATTTGCTTCCTTGTTCTTTTCCAGTTGTGGCAAAATCGTGGTCCCAGCCCTGGAGTTTACTGGACATCATCTCCATCCTCTGTGGCTGCCTGGGTCAGTTTTGAAGTCCAGATTCTCAGATGAGAGAATCTGATTGGTGCGGCTTGTATCAGGTGTTTTTCCTCTGGTCCAATCATCTGTGGCTCGGAGGGTGGGACTATGTAGTATGTAGACCTTCCCCTCTCAGAGACAGAGGATGTGGGAGGAGCCAGAATGACTTCCCTAGAACCTCCAGAAAACAGATCTGGATTTAAATGCCCAGTCCTGTAGCTACTTCCAGATCTGTGGCCTTCAATAAGTCATTTAATTTATCTAAGACTCACTGTCTTCGTCTGGCATGTGGTGGTGGTTAAGATTTACCTCACAATGGTTTTGGGTGGGTTGAATGGGTCGAGGCGTGACTAAATGTGGGTTAACAATCTGGCACAAATAAATGTCCCGCGAATGTTACTTAGTGGCACCTGCTATACCTTCTTTGTCTTCCTCCAACCTCAGCTGCTGTGGTAGGGACAGCTCCTGTACACTATGGCAATGTCCCACATCTCTCATTTGCATCTCTTCCTTTCTGCCTTAGGTCTTTTGCCAAAGCCCACAAGTTTGGGGGAGTTAACATCTCAGGGGTGACATCACCCAACAGAGGATGGAAACAAGTAAACAACCCCGTCTCCCATTCTGTGGTGGTTTCCCAGAGGGCTTGCATGGTGGTTGGCCCACAAGGGCAACAGGTTCAATGATGCACCCTTTATTGGCTTTTCTTCCTTTTCTCTCCCTCTTCCTGCTCCCCCATTCCTGTTTCTCGGGATCACCTCCCCTATAAACTCTTGCACTCAAAGCCTTGTCTCAGGCTCTGCTTTTGTGCGAACGAAAATGAAAGTAAATAGTAAGTCGGTTAGTTGGTTCGTTGACCTTGGAGAAGGGTCTAGTGCGGCCCCCACCCACAGTCACTCTTGCAAGCTGAGCCTCAGGAACACGGAAAACGGGCAGGTACAGAGTGGTTCCTCCGTGTGCAAAACTACTGGAGGAATGAATGACTGGTAGGGATGGAGAGAAAATTCCCAAGGGTATGGGTATATTCAGCCGCCTCTTGGCATAGGGGAGAAATTAAGCTTCCTATTGACATTGGAGGGTGTCAGGGTGGGTGAACGATGGGGTAGTCACAGCTCAGTGGCCCAGTATTTCTGGGGAAGCATAAATATGACCACATCATTGTGGTTTAGAGTGCTTCCACGGCTTCCCCTCAAAGTCAAGATCGAGGCCAAAATTCTTTGTAACAGACTTCAAAGACATCATGGCTGGCCTAAGTGTACGTCCCCATCTTCCTCTCCCACTGCTCGCCTCCTACCCTCTGCTCCTTCCTACGCTCCCTCATTTACTCACCCCTTACTGAATGCCCACTATGGGGCCAGCCCCATAGCGTGGACCATACTAGACCTCTTGGAGCTCCTCCTGCTTTGTCATGGCTCAGGGACTTTGCAGACACTCTTTCTCCTGCCAGAAACACTTTTCCTGCTGCTCCTTCACCAGTCAGGTGCCACCACAGCACTCTGTACACTCTGTCCCCCTCCCATTACAGTGGTAAGCTTGTTGGGATGTCCACAGAGGGCAAAAGTGATGCCCGTCTTGCTTCCCTTGTATTGAAAGTGTGCCTGGCACACAGTGTGGCATCAGGCAATGTCTGCTGAATGGGTGAAGCGAATTGAAAAAAAGGGTTGGGAGAGACATCCCTGCCTCATGGTCAAATATGACAGACTGCTATTGAACTCACTCACAGATTAAGAAAAATCTTAATGACTATTGAGAAGAGAAAAAGAATTATGATTAAAGCACCTGAAAGTTTGCTCTCTGTTTGCTGAAGGGGAAGAAAAGGATGAATCGGCCCAGGTGAGGCTCAAGTAGTGTCTCTTCTCTCCCTTCCTTCCTCCCACACTCTCCTGTCACCAGCGATAAATCTGGGACAATCACAAGAAAGTGCCAGATGCCCGCAGAGAGCCAGCCTGCTTCGTGTTCTCTTACTGCACATTCTTCCGACTTTAGAAAACCAGATCTTTCCTTAAAGGGTCTCTGGTCATAGCATGGGTATCTCCCTTGTCACCTGCCGTGGCTTCCCGTGGCAGTCTGAGGGTTTGAGGCCGGAAATTCTTGTCGTGAGCTAAGAGCACTGACTTTGGAGGCTCACAGGTCTGCCTAGGAGTCCGGGTTCCACTGCTCGCTGGCTGGGTGACCTTGGGGGCGTGACTTCACTTCTCTGAGCTCCAGCTTCCTCATCGGTAGGACGGGGCAGTGATGGCAGAGACTCCTGGAACGGTGAGGTGCAGGGGAGAATGCGTCTGGAGCTGTCAGCGTGGCTCCTGGGGCACGGGAAGCCGTGATACCCAGCAGTTATCAGCTGCCATTGAGTCTGAACATCAGGACATCGCGTGGAGGGGCTTCTCCAAAGGGTATAGAGAAGGAGCTGGCGGATGTAATTCTAGAGAGATTATGCCTCAAAACAAATTATCTTGCCATTTTTGCTCAATTCTTCTTGTAGAGGAAGAGCAGCTTTGACAGGAGAAATGTTGACACATCAAGGGCAGAATTAGACCTTCAGGGACATTATGGCTTAGTTCACCACAAAGACCCAAAAGTCCATGACAATTAATGGGGGTTTCGAGCAAAAGACAAACCAAGAATGGAAATTAGAAAGCTTGGGGACTAGGAGGGTTTGGTCCAATAGATGACTAGTATAGAAAATACATTTAATTTTAAAATGATGGTGGTATGGTGGAGAGGAAGACAAAACAAGCCTTTTTAAATTTTTTAATTTTAATTAATTAATCTATCTATCTATCTATTTATTTTTACAATAGGCTCCTTTCCCAGTGTGAGGCTTGAACTCAGGACCCTATGATTAAGAGTTGCTCTAGGGGCGCCTGGGTGGCAGTTAAGCATCAGACTTCAGCTCAGGTCACGATCTCACCGTTCATGAGTTCGAGCCCCGCATCGGACTCTGTGCTGATAGCTCGGAACCTGGAGCCTGCTTTGGCCTTCTGTGTCTCCCTCCCGATCTCTCTCTCTCTGTCCCTCTCCTGCTTGTGCTCTGTCTCTCTCTCTCTCTCTCTCTCTCTCTCTCTCAGAAATAATAAATGAATAAACTTAAAAAAAAAGAAGAGTCGGGTGCTCTACCGACTGAGGCCAGCCAGGCACCCCAAGCCTTCTTTATTTGAATAGGACATTTCACTGATTATGGTAACAGAAGAGATGCCTCCCTGTGTCTGGATGTATTCCAGTGAAGCTTGCCCGACTTAGGGTACAGTCACTCGCAAACCATCCTCAGGAAATTCGCCATTTCCCAGCATCACCTCAATCGCAAAGTATTCTCAATCGCTTCCTATTTGTCTTTAAATTGGCTTATTTGAAAACACTTTGTAAAAAGAAACCTCGATGCCACCAATGCAGGTAGGAAACCATTATTGCATGTCACAAAGAGAAGGTATCTGTAAATGCAAATACAATAAAACAAAACAATGTTTGTAGTCACGGCTAGGCAGGGTTGCTTGCACAAGCCTCTGGGTTGAGGCCGGAGCTCCCTTCGTTAACAGGGAGAGTTACAAGCGTTAGAGAGAGTGGCATTAAAGATGGAACCAGCACCGAACGGAGACTTGCTCCTTTGCATAATAAAAACGGACAGAAGAGAACTGAAAAATGATTACCTTTTCCACTATGCGATTTCATGTTACAGTCTGTGTAACACCGAAAAATCATCTCACTGTCTGCTATTGGAGCCTGTTTCATTGTCAGGGAAACCTCTGGGAGAATTCTAGCTCCAAATCTGAGACAAGGTAAGAGATCTAAAATCCCTTCCAACTCAGAGATTTTATGACCCTAGGATATAATTTCTTTTTTTTTTTTTTAATGTTTATTTTATTTGAGAGAGAGACAGCAGGGGCAGAGAGAGAGAGAGAGAGAGAGAGAGAGAGAGGGAGAAGGAGAATCCCAAGCAGGCTCCACACTGTCAGCACAGAGCCCAACGTGGGTCTCAAACCCACGAATGTGAGATCATGACCTGAGCCTAAATCAAGAGTCGGTCGCTTAACTGCCTTGAGCCATCCAGGTGCCCCATGGGATAGACTTTCTTGATAGGAATTTCCCACCCAGTAAATGCTGGTAAATGTTGAACAACCTGCTTTCCAGGGGAGAAAAAGAAAAAAAAAACAGCCCTGATTGTAGTGTTTTCCAGTTCCAATAGTGTCCCTACTCCCACCATGGCTGATTTCAAGCTACCAACACGATGTCACTGAATACAGAGCTGGAAAGACATGAGAACAGTGGGCACTCGGGAGACATTGTGAGCTGGCACCAGCTCAGGAGTTCTCACGCAACTGTGGCTGTCCTCTGAAGGATATAAGGTAGAAGTGCAGAGGGGCGCCTGGGTGGCTCAGTCAGTTAAGCGTCCCACTTCAGCTCAGGTCATGATCTCACAGTGCATGAGTTCGAGCCCCCGTGTCGGGCTCTGTGCTGACAGCTCAGAGCCTGCAGCCTGCTTCAGATTCTGTGTCTCCCTCTCTCTCTGCCCCTCCCATCTCCCTGTGTCTCTCTCTCAAAAACAAATAAACATTAAAAAATTAAAAAAAAAAAAAGTAAACCTGCATGAAAGAGATTTGGATCCGATATTTGGAAATTATCCAGAATGATTCTGAGACCCTTGGCCACCTCCTAGAGCATGAGCATGTTCTATGGAATCTCCACAGTCAGATTCCATCTGTGCCCATTTCAGGGACACGAGGTACCTTCTTGCCTGCATCCTCAGACAGACAATTTGGTCACCGCCAGAGCTGGGCTTGACTTTGTCCACTTTCTGCACATCTGTACTTAATTCACATCTGCGTTTCACCTGCTGTAGATGTTTGGCTGTAGCTTTGCTTTGTATCCCCGGAAGGTGTTCAGACTCCCACCTGCCTGACTGTGAAGCCACCACATGAGGGTTATTACCCCCTTCAGTAGCTTCTTTGGGTCAGTTCACACCAGCCAACAACCTTTCAAGGTCTGGCATCTCCCACATGTCAATTCCCATGTGCATCCAGAGTTTAGATGCAGGTGAATTATTATGCGTTATTATGGCAGTTAAATCTTCACTTCATCTGTCTGCACATTTCACTGGAAATATATTCAGGGAGGAATTGGGTCTAAATAACATTTCATTGAGGGCCCACTATGTGCCAGACATTCTATGATTGTTAGAGTACCATTTCACAGAGTGGCGTTGAGGATCGAACAGACACTAACCCACCTCTGCCACGCTGTGCCACATTTTCTCTTTATTCCTGTGTCCTGACAAAGCCCAGAACCGTGCCGTGGGTCCCCTGGGCCCCCAGTCAACACTCACAAATGGCAGTGGGGCTGCCAAGAGCTCCAGATGCAAGCCCTGGCCGTTCTTCAGTCCAGGCTGGCCCGCCCAACACCTCCTGGGTCCCCAGACCACGAAGCATTGGAGTGTCCTCCACCTGCAAAATGATGTTCTGTGTATCATCACTTAAGCTTAATTGTGAGTGGCTTAGAGGACACCCCACGTGGGACGATTTTACACGGGGCTCTTATGTCGACATATGCGTTTCATGATCTGTGGCCATCCACGGCAGCTATTTTTAGCTTTCTAACACAGCTTTGGCACAAGCCCCTGTCATGGTTTTTTGTTGTTTTGTTTTGTTTTTTTTTTTGTTCTCCTCTTCAATGTCAGAATTGGCCCCTGTCTGATATGATGTCACCAGGCTGAGCTGCGGGTCTCCAGGATGAGTGGAGAACCTCTGGATGAAGCTGGGCATCCGATGACCGTGCTCCCTTGATCCCAGAACTGCCAGAATGTGTTGGCTCTGGCTGAGCGTCAGCCGTTACCAAAATCTTAGATTAGCGGCTTGCCAGCACGTACAGAGGGAGGATTCCATCGGTGGGTCTGGCTCTCTGCACACATCCGGCAGGCCTGCTCTCTGTGTCGTGACAGTCCCGTGTCAGCGTATAGGGCTTTCCCTGTGATGTTATCCGGGCTTGTGCCTTGAGGAGTTTGGCAAAAGAAAGCAATTTCAGCAACGCACTTGCTACTTGTTGGAAGGGGGATCAAATTTCAGTCGTGTCCTGGGAGGTAGATGTGATAGTTGACAGGCCTGGGTTCAAATGCCATCTGTGACACTCATTATGACCAGTTACAACCTGAGCCTCAGTTTGTGCGTCAGTAAAATGGGATCAATAACACCATCCCTCCCAGGGCTGTCGTAAAGATTAATTGAGGTACTTAGCACTGTGCCTGGCATACAGTTAGCACTGCTTCATACTTCCTGGCAAAGCATTTAAGAGCCCGTGTTCACAGAGTTACATGTGGTGCAGGAGAAAACGGTTAGAGGTAAAATGGAAAGACTGTGGAACCATGTGGTCCTGGCTGTGATTTCAAGTTTGCTCTACTTCCAGTTGTGCATGAGAGCGGGGGGACTGTGGAAGGAATCACTGAACAGTTAACAACACCTACTTCTGGGTTCAGCGGTGCTTTCGGCCTTATTTGTGACATTGTAATTGTTTGCAAGGCTAATGTATTTATGCTATCACTTGTGCGTGTAAACACTGAGAATAAAAAACTAGAATTGGTTATTTGAGTTTCCCAGATTTTTGTGGGGCTTTATGACAGTTGAGAAATACTTCCTATTCTACTTCTCTGTCTCTGGTGACTTGGTTTGGAACAGAAAGGGTATAGAGTCCCCATCCACACGGTCTCTTAGCGGCCTGCAAATACTCTCCCACCCAGACCAGGGCAAGGTCTTTCTCCAGCCCAGAGTCCTTGCAGGCACAGACCCCCCTATATTCTGACATGAGGGAACTGACCCCCACTCCCAGTTACTGACACCCCATCACCTACCGTGTGGCCCCAGTGTGGGGAATACATAGGACAAACGGCTTAAAGGATAGGAACCTATGTGAGGATGGAGAATGGGCAGAACAAAGCCAATATCCTGAGATGCCCTTGCCTTCGCTTAGGTCAACCCCTCCGAGTCATTTAAAACCAAAGCATTGGAGCTGAGGACACTCACTCCCTGCACAGCCTCGGCCAGTAACGGAGCACCGTGAGCACCCTAGGGCTTGGCCATTTCTGCCCAACACGCGGCTCCTCCAGTAGGCAGTCTTTGTTCTGGAACTCTCCATGAGGCCGGCCAAGACTTTCTCGGAGCTGGACGGCAGTCTGATGCTCTTCCTACTCAACACCTCTTCCTATCTTCTCTTCTTTCCCCGCCGTGGGACTTCGTCCCAATCTGAACGCTTTGCCTGCTGCGTCCTGTTCCCTCTCCTCCTCTTCTGACTTTCACACGCGTCACCCCCAACATATCTCCTGCGCTTCTAACTCTGTCTCGGTACTTGCTTTTCCAAAGGACCCGCACTGACACGAGTGCCGATGTTCCTGTGGCCGCCTCGAGCCCGCGTCTTCCTTACGGTTAATTGGACACCTGCAGGCATTTGCGGAAAGGCGGCACAGGAGGAAGCAAGGCGGTGGAGGAAGAGTCTTGCGGTGCAAGGAGGTTTGGAAAACCCCCATCAGCCACTCAGAGAGGGAGTTCTCCACTGCAAGGACCGAGGGAGCTGAGGTTCACTGGGGGAGGCAGCAAGCGGGTTTTCTCTGAAGGTGGCCACGCTTTCTGAGTTATTAATGAAGTACAGAGAGGAAACGTGTCCAACACACGAATCTGCGCGGGAGAGTGGGTGTGCAACACAGTCCCACTCCCTGGTGTAATGTGACCTTTCCGTCTGATTACCAGTCTGCTCTTTTCGCCAAAGGAAAGCCAGAAGAAGAGGTATTTTTAGGAGACAATAGTCAAGTTAATTAGGCGGCTCTACATTTGTCAGACTTTACATTAAGAGCTCCGGAGGAAGGGGGTGGCCGTCCTCTGCAGGAAGGCGCTGTGGACTTGATTCACTTTGGAAACGGGCTCCGGGGCCCTTCGGGGCAGCCTCCCGCATTACATTTCACGTGCACCAGAAATACATGAAATTTTAATGACATCAGAGCCACCTCCCCCTCCACAGCTCCAGGCTGTCCATCTTGCTGAAAACCATCACTGTTGTGTGCAGGGAGCCACTGGGGGTGAGGAAGGGCACTGTTCCCCCCCGCTCCCTGACCCGACGCCCCATTAGGGACTGACCCAATCAAACGCAGCCTTCGGTGAGTTACCCACAGAGAGCTAGTCCGCGGCCTTATGCACACATTCCGCCTGTCTACACCAGCGCAGCCTGCGATGTGGCCCAGGAAAGGCAGCCAAGGGAGTCTTTCCAGGGAAATTATTGGAAGTCAGGTGGGGACAAAAAAAAATGCTCTGCTAGCTTGTGCAGGTGACTTGGTGTGAACTGACCATGCGTGTCTCCTTCCCAACTTGGCCTTGGTGGCTTGGAATCAGCCACAGTGGAGGTATTTACACCACAGAAATAGGCAAACACTACAAACTAGGGTCTTTTGTCTTCTATTTATTTTTTGTTTTTCCTGGAGACTGGCTGTTAAACATTTACCAGCACATACGTCACTGGGGCAAAAATTTTCTGTCTGTATAGACCCATTCCCGGGAGACATTTTCCCCAAACCCCGTCATGCCTTTATAGCATTGCTTGTCACACTCTTTCTTTCCCAGTTGTAATGATCTGTGTGTTCACTGTTTCTATAATGTTTCCTTTCCTGGTTCTACCACTTGCTACCTCTGAAGTGCGGCTAGTTAACCTCTCTGTGCCTCAGTTTTCTCATCTCTAATATGGGAGTAATAATAGCATCAAAGCTTACTCTGAGAAGGGACGTAATACATACATTCAGCATTTTTTGAAATGTTTATTTTTGAGAGAGAAAGAGAAAGAGTGTGAGAGGGGTGAGGGGCAGAGACACAGGGAGACACAGAATCTGAAGCAGGCTCCAGGCTCTGAGCTGTCAACACAGAGCCCGACACGGGGCTTGAACTCATGAACCGTGAGATCATGACTTGAGCTGAAGTCAGACGCTTAACCGACTGAGCCACCCAGGTGGCTTTAGTTTTAGTATATCTAATCCTTTCAATAACCCAGTGGCATAGGTATTGTTATCCACACAAGCAAGAGGAAGGCCCCGAGATGTCAAGTAACCGGATGAAAGTCTCCCAGCCAGTTAAGTGGCAGAGGTGGGATTGGAACCCAGGGCTTTTGGAATCCCAAAACCTGTGTGCCCAGCCACCACATTGAACCCCCTCCACAGCATATGCCTTCTCCTTTGGGCAAGCCGGCTTCCCACCATGCAGCCTTGGGCAAGCCTTGCTGTTTTGCCAAGAGCAGAAAAAGAAAAAGATGAAGTTCTCGTTTCCTTCAAAGAAACCTTTCTCGCCTCCAAGAGAGAGGGGAAAGGAATTGGTTTAAGTTCATTTGGAATTCGGAGTTCATTATCCACACACTTAAAGCCTGTCGAGATGACAAATGAAATGTGAAAAATGTAGTCAATCACCCACATGCTTGGTCTCTGCGATGTCAGAACTGGTTGGTATACTTCAGAAACATGTGGATGGCTGGAAGAGGGGCCAAGCCAAGCTTCTCTTAATGAGAACTTGGGGGAAATGAATGCGGACCCTCCTCTGTTTTACAGGTGAGGGGACCCCCCCCCCCAGAGGGGAAACACCTTGCCTGAGGTAACACCGGGTTGGTGGGGAACAGGGGTATGAACTCTAACCAGCATGGTGTCAAACCCATCACACTGTTCTGTGTTGGATGGCATTGTTTGACACGGGGCCAGCCAGGCACACAGTCCGACATGACTAGGCGTGTAGTAAGTGGTGTGGGAATGAACGTGTCGAGAAAGTGCCTTAACTTGGTTAAGCAGGGCTGGTCTGATGAAAAGCCCCATCTCAAGTGAGGGAACTGAGGCTCAGAGAGGTTGAGTAACTTGCTTAGGGTCACAAAGCTGCCGGTGGTGTAGAATGGGATTGGTTGCCCAGCCTTCCCTTAGGTCAGTCTGCCCCAACCACCTATGCTTGTGCACCAGAATAAGACCATGATTGTTTCCCCAGCGTGTATTATGCGCGAGGTATTCCGTGACCGAAAAAGAATTGGAAGATTCCCATTTAGCATCGGCGAGTTAATATTGCTCTAGGGTTGGGACCTGACCTGCATATCAGGACATTTCTGCATCTTAAACCTGACCTTTCCCCCTCTGCCTGATCCCGTGTTTTCCATAATCCAGACTTCCACCTATAATCATCATAATCTATTGTATAATTTTGTATAATCATCATCATCTGTTGTGGTATCCATATAGATACTTACGTGTTTTTTTTTTATTAACCTTAAGTATCTATTTCGTTTCCTTCTCAGCAATAATATCCATGACTTTATGCCTTTCAAGTGCTTATTAAATTTTTTTCTGATGCACCATCCAAATTAACACATGATTATTGAGATTAAAAGTGGCTGCATACATAAAATCATCCTGCTTACCACTGGTGGCTTGTACAGCGACCCCTGGACAGCAGGGCCTGGGTGTTGTGTGAAATCTATGTTATGCCTCCTGACAAGGTGGCCTGCCCTTGGGCAGCACCGAGATGGTTCTGAGCATGGAGATTCTTTGGTGGGTGCTGAAGACTGAAGAACTTTCAAGAAGGTTAGGAGCAAGGCACTGCTTGACTTCCATGGTGCGGGGGGTTCTTCCTGTGTCATTCAGACCTCTAAGATTTTGCCAGATGATGGTTTTGGCCTTAATCTTGCTACCCTGGCACCCCAGAGTCCATGGCTATGTGAGGATGGCTCTCAGCTACCATGCTTCTTTTTTTTTAAATTTTTTTTTATGTTCTTTATTTATTTTTGAGAGAGAGAGAGAGAGTGCAAGCAGGGGAAGGGCAGAGAGAGAGAGAGAGAGAGAGAGACAGAGAGAGGGAGACACAGAATCGGAAGCAGGCTCTAGGTTCTGAGCTGTCAGCACAGAGCCCGACGAGGGGTTGGAACTCAGGAACCGTGAGATCGTGACCTGAGTCAGAGTTGGACGCTTAATCAACTGAGCCGCCCAGGTGCCCCTCAGCTACCATGCTTTTTACGCATCAACTCTAAAGCTCACAATCCCTTGAAATATTCATATTATATATACCCCAACTTTCCAGACTCAGAGAGGCAATGTGGCACAGCTACATTGAGAAGAAGAGCCCAGCTTCAAGCCTAGCTTCACCTAACTTCAAAACCCAGACTCTTAAATATTATGCTCAGCCATCATACTGGACTGTGTCTTGATGTCATCTCCCACCTGAGATGGGCAGGTTTGGGAGGGTCTTTGGGTGGGATCATCGCCACAGGAAACCAGCAGAAGTGCCTGTCAATAGTGGATGTAGTGGATGGTACCTCCAACAGAGAGAGAGGCACGGGGTTCCCACCCAGGTTCTGCAGGAGGGAGAGGGAGGATTGCAAGGCAGTGTTTTTCTTGAGGTCTAGAAGCGAGCCTATTCCCAAAGAAATGAACAACCTTTGGGGTAAGAGAGTGCGGCTGCTTGGAGAAACGGGTGGATGGTGGGGTTTTTTGTAGAAAAATCTAAATAGCGGCTTGGGGCAGCTTCTGAGATTCTGACAGTGGGAAGACTGAGGCTCTGACGAGAAGTGTCTAGACTAAGGTTTTACAGCATACAAGTGAGGATCTGGGATTCTAACCCAGTTCTGACTATAAAAACAGTTGTTGTTCCTGACACATCAGCCACCGAGTCCTTCATTCATTCCACAACTATTTATTAAGCCATTGCTCTGTCTAGGCCTTGCACATAGGTTGGGAACTATGAGATTTGGGCGCTGGAGACAAATCCCTGGAATTTTCTGGATTTAAGCCTCTCCCCACCCTACCCTCCACTCACTGTGTCCCCACCGGATGCAGGCATCACTTGGGGGTCCTGCATTGTTTTATTAATCATCTCAATTATCTATTTGCTGATGTAGCACAACTTCACGATCTTGCTCTCTCATAGAAGGAATCAATTCCCCAGCGGTGGTTACTTAATGAAGAAATAGGAGGATGTTTCAAGATACGGAATCAGGTAGGGAGGGCGAAAGCACCCAACAATAGCCGAGGCATCTGGGTTCTAAGGCTCAAGCTGATTAGACACCTGCTCACATATTCTAAACCTAACAGTTGGAGCACAAGTGTTTTTGACGAATGCCCCTGCCACTTCTAGGCCTACATTGTTATCACTGAGCATATGCCTTTCAGCCTTTGAGTCCTAGGCTGGCAGGGGGATGGCGTGGGCGGGGGGATGTCAGACAAGAAGGAACATCCTCAATGCTCCATCCATGTGACCCCTTCAAATAGATTTCAGACCCTGAAATAAAGGTTTAAAGAGCTGTGTTGAAAAGAGTCTTCTCTCAGCCATGCAACTGTGATGTGTGTTTGGGATTGTCGCCTTGTAAATGAGGTACAAGGTGTCACCTTTGAGAAGTAATTCTCTTCTCAGCCCAACATGATGTCCTGGATCCGTGCCCAAGCCTAAGTGAGCACGGCAATTCATTATTATGACAACTTAAGCCACAGTCCCAGACGTGGACAGCACCACGGACCTAGCCAACTGCCTGACGTTTGGTGACTTTGCCAAGAACTTAACAACAATGCGTGATTGTATTTGATATGCTTTCGTTAATTCATTATGGATGCTGTGGGTTGGAGAGAAACTGAACCCATTAAAAATGGGTTGTGTTGTTTGGAATTGTCTCGAGTGCAGGGATGGGGCTGCGACTAAGATTTGGGACAGGTTGGGACAGGTTGAGTGACCACTGTTTCTGACACAGTCCCAAGGCAGGGTCTGGCCAGGACTTCCCTAGTGTTTGATAGAGAGATGTGTGTCCTCGTGTGCAAGCCTAGTTACTCGTTTGTATTTCCTACCTAGTCCTTGAGGGCATTTAAATTTGAAATTCTTGCTTGTAAGAAGTAGATTAAGAGACAAAAGTGAAAAAATTAAAAACAAAAAAAAGGGGGGCTCTGTGCTGACAGCTAGGAGCCTGCTTTAGATTCTGTGTCTCTTCCTCTCTCTGCCCCTCCCCCACTCATATTCTGTCTCTCTCTCTCTCTCTCTCTCTCTCTCTCAAAAATAAACATTAAATTTTTTTTTTATTTTTTATTTTTATTTTTTAATTTTTTTTTAATGTTTGTTTATTTTTGAGACAGAGAGAGACAGAGCATGAATGGGGGAGGGGCAGAGAGAGAGGGAGACACAGAACCTGAAGCAGGCTCTAGGCTCTGAGCCATCAGCCCAGAGCCCAACGCAGGGCTCGAACTCACGGACCACGAGATCGTGACCTGAGCTGAAGTCGGACGCTTAAGCGACTGAGCCACCCAGGCGCCCCCCAGAGTTTTTTTTTAAAAAGAAAGAAACAAATGTGGGTAATGAGGCACTTACTGATTCCTTTGGCAGGGCTCTGGACCCCCATTTGATCACATTCATTCATTTCCCAATCACCAACTGGCAGCGACTCTATGCTGGGCCCTGTGCTAGGTGCCAGGGCCGTGGCGGACGATGGTAATTAACACTAGGTGGCGATTACTTAACTTGCCAGATGCTGTTTCAATACGTGACCTATTTGTCCTCATAACAAACCCTCAAGGTATTACTGTTGTCCTCATTTTATGGATGGGGACGCTAAGGCTCAGAGAGGTGAAGTGACTTGCCCCTGGTTGCACAGCCAATAAAGCCATATTCTTAACCACCACACGTCACTGTTTCTCAGGCAAGAATGATTCCTAGGGACCTTACGCTAGCTTTCAATAACTTGTTTGGCTTTAAACTCCCGCCGCTCTCTGAATCTCACCTGCTCTGCAGATTCGAGAAATGCAATGTGATACAAGTGTTCTTTAACCCGGTGAAACTGGAAATGTAATTTGTCAGGCCTCCGCTTGCAATTTTCACCCCTTTCTGGACTTCAGGAAAGACGGGTCGGAGATAAGCCTCGGAGTTTTGCGAACCGTAAATCTTTCTAAAACTACACTGCAAGCGTCTTCCTCTCCAAATATAGTGACTTCACCAGCCTCCATTCTGCGTCCGTTCCCCCAAGCAGAGGTGAGGAAGGCCCCAAATAAGGGCACGCCTCGGTCGCATTTTCATGTCCTTGTACAAACCTGCCCGCCTGGTTTTTATCCCTCACGTCCCTCGTTCTGCAGCTGCCAGTTGGGGTTCCTCCTCCTTCGCCCAAGAGAACAGGCTTTGTCTTTCCTCCTCTCTTCTTCCTCCTCCAGAGGTATTAATTAGCAAAAAGCAAGAAAGAAGAAGAAAGAGGAAAAGGAACAGGCTGACACCAGTGGAGGAGGAGAAATAATTAGCACCTATTAAATTTGGGGTATTAAAAATAAAATGGCGAGTAAGTGGAGGGTAGCCTGAACCCAGGAGCCGTGTGCAACCCTGGCCGCGTTAATTAAGCTCAGGGAGTCTCCATGGAAACCCAAGTTGGGCACATTTATGAACCTGCGTTAATTATATGGAAATCTCCACGCTGGAAAACCAGCGCTCCAAAAGGGCAGGAGGAGATGGGCTCCCGACGCCCTGATGCATTCCTGCAAGTCACGGCTTCCGGGGCTGCTAATGACAAACTGAATTTCCTGCGGTTTCTCTCATGGTTACAAACTTTAAGCTCAGAAGTCTCTAGTTCTTCTTTGGTTGGCAAGGACTCATGCTCTGTGCCCCACCCCTGGCCACCCCAGTCCTCTCCTGCACTGCCCCTGGACCTCCTCATGATCCAGCAGCCAAAGGGTTAAGGAGTCTGGAGGCCTTGCTGTGCCGATTGCTAAACATTTTAACATTTTCGTATCATTGATTGCTAAACATTTTAACATTTTCGTATCATTGACCACCGTCCTCAGCTGTTACTAGACAGGAAAAGGGAGGCCCAGGCAGCTAGCTGAGGCTGCACAGCTACACAGTGGTAGGTAGGTCTGGTATCTGACCCCAGGCTCTAGAGCTCCCCCTTCCTCCTCTTCTTCCTCCCCTTCTTTCTCCTCCTCTTCCCTCATTTCTTCTCTGTCAACAGCTTTATTGAGATGTAATTCACATACCACCCAGTTCACCCGTTTAAAGTGCACATTCTCATGGTGGTTTTAGTACATGTACTGATCTGTGCAACGGACACCACGGTCAAGGTTAGAACATTTTCATCAGCTCGGAAAGAAACTCTTTAGGTATCGCTCCATTATCCTACCGATCTCCCCAACCCCTGGAAACCAGGAACCTATTTTCTGTCTCTAGAGATTTTCCTTTCCTGGAATTTCATATGAATGGATCACATGCTAGGAGTACTTTTGGGTCTGGCTTTTGCAAGGCTCATCCATATTGTTGCATGGATCGGTACATCATTCCCTTTTTGTGGTCAAGTAATAGTCCACTGTGTGCATATGCCCCATCTTGTTTGTCCCCCTGTCAGCTGATGGGCATTTGAGCAGAGCTCACATGTTGAACCGTACATCACATAAGCTTCGTGAAGGTCACGGTGAAGGGCACACCTGGGACTCAGATCCGGGTCTGCCTCCTGAGCTCCTGCACACAGACATTAACATGGAGTGCTCGTTCCATATTAGTAAGGAAAGGTGCGAAGCTCCCATCTGTCAAATGTGGAGTTCAGCGGGGAATCCAGGATGCAGGATTATCATGTGGGGAAAGAAAGCCATGAGTGTTCCACAGAGGAATGAAGGGAAAGCTTGACAGCTCCTTCTGCAGAGGTAAAAGTCTGTTATGTGAAGGATGAGGGATGGAATTAATTCAGAGGGTGGGACCGTGGACCTATGTGGCCTCAGAGAAGCCACTTAACCTTTCTGTTCTTCAGTTTCCTCTTCTGTAAAATAGATGATAACAGTATCTACCCTTTAGGGTGTATGGAAGCTAAATTAGTTCATCTTGGGGCGCCTGGGTGGCTCAGTTGATTAAGTGTCTGACTCCTGATTTTTGGCTCAGGTCATGATCTCACCATCTTGAGACTGAGCCCCATGTTGGGCTCTGTGCCTACAGTGTGGAGCCTGCTTGGGATTCTCTCTCTGCCTCTCTCTCTGCCCTCCCCCACTTGCTTGCTCTCTCTCAAAATAAATAAATTTTAAAAATTAGTTACTCTTTGTGAAAGTAGTTAGAACAGTGCCTGGCACATGACACACACAATAGAAGTGTTTGCCATCACTTCTATTATTACCTACGAGACACCTTCTGGGGTGGCCCCCCTTGATCCTACAGGGATCCTGTGGGTGCCTGAAGGCTGGATTTCTTGTGAGAAACAAACATGATGCCCACTGGCCTTGCTGTGGACCTCAGTTTTCCTATCCATCAAATTAGGAGAATGGGCACATGCATTCTGGGAATGTTACAATTCTCTCTGACTGCTCGGATTTCCTCTTGGAGCATCACCCTTCCCCCTCCAACCCCAGAGCACAATTTCTCTGTCTCCATGGGAGTGGGGTTTCTCAGGCCTTCCAGCAGGGAGTGCCTGTCATCTTGTGTCCCACCTGTGCTCTCTCTCCTCTATGAGGTGTGGATCCTGGATAAAGCAAAGTTTTAAAATCAAGGGCTTTGGTGAAAAGCAGAAGGGGCTTCTGGTTTCATACTCTGGACCAAGTCATTAAATGTCTGTGTCCTCAGTTTTCTTTCCTCTAAAATGGGGATAATAGGATCACATCCCTTCTATGTTTGTTTGGGGATGAAATGAATGAATTCATGCAAAACACCTCAATGCAGTTTGCATATAGCAGGTAAACTCTCAGTGTGTCTTAGCCATTTCTATTACTGGGGGGCTGGGATGCCAGGTGGGAGGCATGGTTCGTTAAAAATATTTTTTTTTAACGTTTATTCATTTTTGAGAGACAGAGACAGAGCATGAGAGGGGAAGGGGCAGAGAGAGAAGGAGACACAGAATCTGAAGCAGGCTCCAGGCTCCAAGCTGTCAGCACAGAGCTCGACGCGGGGCTCAAACTAGTGGACCAGTGATCATGCCCTGAGCTGAAGTCGGACGCTCAAACCACTGAGCCACCCAGGCACCCTGAGGCATGGTTCTTTTAAACACTGCAGTGTCGGCCCCAATGCCCTTCCCTTATTAAGCAGGCTGCAATTTGTGAATTTACTGGAGAGAGACCGTCTCTGATCTCCATCGGCTGTTAGGCCCCCGCCTGTCTGTTTCCCAAGAAAGTCAGCCTCTGCTAGTATTCTAATCACATCTCCCAGTTAATACCACATATTTCTATGTGAAAAGGGGACAAATTACATGCAGGCAACACCAAAAATGAAAGCTCCCAGTGACACCTTCATTGTCCAGGCAGCGTTCTCTGCTCACTGCTTCTAAGAATATAAATTAATTGTCAATACCATTTTATTCCACTTTGGTTAACTGATAGATTTCTCTGCCCTTTAGTTTGTAAACACCTCTTGGTGTTTCTCTGATCCCACTTTTTTCTAGCTCTTTCCTCTGACCCAACACACACACACACACACACACACACACACACACGCACCATCACCACCACCAAAGTCTACACTTATATAATGCGACATTGTGGGGCAGAATGGATAGGATTTGATAAATATGGCAGTGATGTTTGTTTTTAAGCAATTAAGTAAATACAAATGAGGAAATACAAACAATATGCTAAAGATTTTTTTCTTAGACATTTATTTACTTAATAAATATGTATATATTTTTTAGTGTCCATGGGTCTTTCTCTAATCTACTCCTGTCTCTCCATCTTCCCTGCACTCAGTCTAACCAGGGTTGATCTCAGGTCAGGAGGGAAGCGTGAGCGTTGGAGCCAGACGGAGCTGGATTTGAATCCTGGTTTACCACTGACTTGTCATCTGGGACAAGTTATCTCATTTCCCTGAATCTCAGTCTCCTCGTTGGTAAAATGGCACTCAGATACTTCCCGCAGTTGTTCCGGAGATTAAATGAAATAATATATTTTTTTAAATGTCTATCGCAGTGCCTCTGTCACTGTGTAGATTTCAGTGATGCACTAATTGCGTTGGCCTCCTGTGTACACTGAGTGTTCTTTTACACCCCAGACCCTGCCTCAAAGTTCACCGTGTTCCCCCTCCACTCCCACCATCCTTGATTCTCATCTCAAATGTTTCTCCAGGGAGGTTTTCCTGAAGTCCTGGACTAAACTAGGTGTTCTTGACGTTTGCTCCGTGGCAGCCTACTTTGGCCTTTCTGCAACACTCATCATGCTTGAGATCACTCGCCCCACCCAGATCTGTCCTCTAGGCTGAAGCTTACACAAGGGCCAGGACTCTGCTCTGTTCACCAGGATGGGCGTCAGTTATGAGATGCACTAGCAAATTACTCATAGCATTGCAGATTTCAAAAAGGAAGAAAAACCGGAACCAACTCAGATGTCCATCAACAAGAGAGTGGATACACTTTGATACTTTCATACAATGGAATACAATTCAACAATGACAAGGGGAAAACTACTGGTATATCCAGCAACATGGCTGAGTGTCAAAGACATGTTGACTAAAGAAAAGCTAGAGATAGAAGACTATGTATTTTATGATTAAATTCATAGGGAAATTGAGAGCAGGCAAAAGTCATCTACAGTGATAAGGTATATCAGTGGCTGCCTGGGACTGAGGTGGGAGGAAGGGCTTGAGTCCAGTGTGGCAGGAGGGACTTTTCCCAGATGATAGAACTGCTCTCTGTTTGAACTGGGGTGGTGGGTGGTCATGTGGTTGCCTACGTTTGTCAAATCTCGTTGAACTGTAGACTTAAAATGTTTGCATTTTATTGTACGTACATTATACTCCAACAAGTTGATTAAGAAATAAATGAAGCAAAAAACACAAAGGGAAAAATGGAAGGAAAGAAAAAATGGACAAAAAAACGAGTGAAGGAAGGAAAAAGGGCAGCAAGCTTGAATTTTCCCCAGTAAGAGGTTGACTTCAGTTTCTGAGCTGATGCGCCAGTTAGTGGAAACTGATTGTTCTCACTGCAACAAGAAGATAAAAGGATAAATGACAAAAATAATATTTTCAAAGACCCTGAAAAGCTGTGGAAATGAAAGAAGAGGAGATGGACTAAAATTCCAGAGAGGGAAGCCTTCTTTCTAGAAATTATAAAAGCGATCAGACAATGGAATGACATCGTTAGGGCCCTAAAAAGCAAAAACAAAAATCCTTCCCACCTCTAGTTCTGTAGCCAATAAAAATATCCTTCAAAAAATGACAGCAAAATAATGGCTTTACAAACACACAAAAGCTGAGGGAATTTGTCACCAGCAATCCTGCACCACAAGAAATACTAAAGCAAGTCTCTAGGCTGGAGGAAATTGACCTCAGATGGAAATAAGGATCCACAGGAAATAATAGAGACCAGAAAGAGTAGATGCATGTTCACATTGGTAGAAGATGGACTGTTTAAAGCAATATTAATAACTATGTCTTGTGGCTTTATATAAATATAGAAAAAAGCAACCATTATAATACAAAAACGTTGATAAATTAGACTTCATTAAGAATGCTTGCTCATAGTGGGTAGGCACCGTTAAAAACATAAGAAGAGCCTATGGAGATTTATACATACATGTGGCAAAAGACTCATATCCAGGATATATAAAGAATTCCTACAAATCAATAATAAAAAGACAAATAACCCATTGAAAAAAAAAAAGAGAGAGAAAACTCAGGTAGTTTACAAAAGAAGAATCCAAATGGCCAGTCAACACATAAGAAAAGATGGTCAACATCATTACTCCTCAGGGAAATGTAAACTGAAGACATAGTCAGCTCTCACTACCCATCTACCAGAAAGGCTAAAATTAAAAAGGCTGTTTCGATGAGGATGTGGAGGACCTGGAACTCTCCTACATGGCTGACACTTGGAATGTTGGTGATTTCTGATAAAACTAAGTATACCCCTATTCTGTGACCCAGCAATGCCTGCAAGAATTTGGAACCATTAATATATGGTTTTATTATATGGAACATATAATATATGTTCACATGAAAGATGTAAAGGAATGTCCAAGCAGGTTTATTCATAATAGCCCCAAACTGGAACCACCCTATATGTCCATCAATGGTACAGCATTTAAATAAGTTATAGTGTACGCAAACAATGAAACATTACCCACCAATAAAAAAAAGAATGAACCACTGATAAATTTCACAGGTGTAATGGTAGCAAAAGCAGTCAGAAGTAAGAGAGAACATGCCCTATGGTTTCATGATATGATGTCCAAGAATGGGCAAAACCAATCTCTGGTGAAAGAAGTTAGGAGAGCCGTTGCTTCTGAGTGAGGGCAGCATTGATAAGGAAGAGACTTGAGGGAATCTTCTGGGATGATGGGCACATTTCCTATCTTGATTGAGGTGGTGGTTACACAGGCATATAGATAGGTAAAATTTAACTGAGCTGCAATTTAAGATTTGAACAGTTTACTGCATGTAATTTATACCTCAACAAATAAAATAAAATACCCCCCCACTTTTACCCTTCTCATATATTTTTTTAAGTAAGGCCTTTTTTTTTAAAGTAAGCTCTACACCCAGTGTAGGGCTCGAAGAACTCACGACTCCCCCAAGATCAAGAGTAGCATTCTTTTACCAACTGAGCCAGCCAGGCACCCAACCTCCAAATCTTTATTAAATAAAGGCAAATTACACACACACACACACACACACACACACACACACACACACACACGTAGATAAATATACAGACATAGATATACAGAAATTTTAACAAATACGGGATTATAATCCTGGCCACTGTTCATGTGTGTTTTCCCAGGACAATCTCCAATTATATATGTTGTCCCAGTGTAATTAATTATATCCCCTCCTTTCACCCTGATAAGTTCCAGTTTGGACAAGAAATCACATGGTCACACTCATTGAAATGTACATACAGCACTCACCTTTGCCCTCCACCAAACTATATATATACACATAATGGCCATCTTTCCATGTCTGTACATATGGATCTACTTTATTTGTTTTAGTGGCTGCATAATATTCCATAGCATGCATGTACATGACCTTATTTGACTCTCCTATCGATGCAGATTTTAGCTTGTCCTCAGTTTTAAAAATAATACTGATGCTGTTGGAGTAGACATGTTCTGTTTTTTGCCTTTTCAGCATTTGGGTTGCCTTCTTTGGATCAAAGCATCTGGATTTTCTTCTCAAGAACTTACCCTTCCCCCACTCTCAGTGCCTGAGGTTCAGGTGTCGGTGACCCCAGTTCTGTCAACTCCAGGGGTGGGCAATATCCAAGTGGATAATTCAGGGATGGGACTCTTGATGGTTCATTTTGGAAAGAGAAGCTTCTTTTTTCCTTCTGTTATTAAGCCAGAAGGATTTGAGCCTGGAGCTGCTGATGGCCATTTTGACACACAATGGAGAGCTTTTGCATTAGAATAAAATCAGCCTGGATGGAAATGAGGCCAGTGAATATATGAGGCAGATTCCTGATGACTTTGTGTGTAAGCTCCCAGATCCTGCTCAATCCCCTAAAGCCATATTCTCTAGAGTTTTCTGTAATGTGAATCTCTAATACCTCTTCACCTTCTTGTTTGCTTGTGCAAGTTTGAGGAGGTTTTTTTGTCACTGGCAACCACAATATTTCTGACAAAATATAACCATGATAAGCATCTTTTGTGTGTGTGTGTGTGTACGTGTGTGTATACTCAAGAACATATACATTTCTTGAACATATGCATATACCTATATTCAAGAATGTATGCATATTTTAAATATTTTTTGTATACATATTTTGATTGTATGTATATTTTTTCATTTTAAATATTCGTTGATTTATTTTTGAGAGAGAGGGTGCAAGTCAGGGAGGGACAGAAAAAGAGGGAGAGAGAGAATCCCAAAAAAGGCTCCAGGCTGACAGTATGGAGCCAGATGTGGGGCTTGATCTCACAAACCTGTGAGATCACGATCTGAGCCTAAATCAAGAGTCGGCCACTTAATCCACTGAGCTACCCAGGTGCCCCTACTTGTAGGTATTCTTGAGAACAGTACTTATAGGAACATTTTTGTGTGGTCAGTACCTAAAAGTGAAATGGCTAAATAAAGAATCTTAATGTATTTAAAACCATGCTCCAAAAATGTACAGATTGTCACTCCCGCCCTCACTGTTCGAAAGTGCCAGTTTCCCCCACACCTGGCAGTGGATCCTAGATGTATATCTTATACTTCAATAAAAGGTGGTTTTCTTTTAAAGTATTTGGGTGAGAATAAAACGATTTTGGAAAAAATTTAATAGTGGGAAAGACTTCAGAACACACAGGTGAATGCTAGAAACTCCAAAATTGGTCCTGACGCAAGATATTGCAACTGCGAGAGGCCAGTTCTTCAGGCCTTTGTTACAAACCCACGGTGAAGCATCTGATATAATTGCCATTTGCATTGCCAGGAATTTAATCTCTGGACAGACACAGGAATAAAGTGAAAAATGGACCAGAAACCAACAAAGGAGGAAACTTTGGGGAAAGTTGACCACAGTGTATGTATCTTGGGGGTGATATTGTACTGTGAAGGAAGAGAATTCTGGTCATGTTCTGCACTAGACTTTAGAGAGAGATGTTCTAAAAAATCTGATGAAAAGGTTCATAGGGACTCGTGGCCAAAGGCTCTTTTAGAAAGAAACACGGCGCTAGATGGGTGGGGGGGACTCCGGAAAATGAATTTTGAATGAAATGAAAAAGAAAGAATGAATAGGAGTGAAATGAAATGAATAAGTAAGCAAAGTTCTGATAACCAAGCAAGGGGGCAGCGTTTAAGGAAACCTAGTCTTCTATAAAGCACCAGTGAGCTAGAGAGTCAAAGAAATTTCACCAAAGATGGCAGGGAGGGCACATTCCCGGAAGTGGACAGACTTCTAGAATATTGCCAGAAAAGCTAAAGGCCAGAATGAGTGGAAACGTAAAAATGTATATATACCAAGAGCAATACATTTTAAAATAGGATTTGTATTGTTCAGAGCAAGCGGATGTACAAGGAGATAATAGGTCGTCTCCTTGGGGCAGATCTCGAAGTAATTTATTCAACAAATATTTATTGTCTTCCACGAGGCTGGCACATAACAGATGTGCTGCAAATAGTTGTTGAATGAATCGGTCAATTCAAAGAGTATTAATGGCGGTCCCTGCTTCAGTGACCCTCTCTGTTGGTGGCGACACGAGGCTCATGAGCAGATGTGAGATAGGAGCTATGACTGTGGAGTTGGGGAGGGAGGAGACAAGGGAGACAGCCAGAGGAAGCTTCCTGAAGCAAAGAAGTTCCTAATCTGTCTTTGTTTTTTGTTTTTTTTTAAACGTTTTACTTATTTTTTAAAGAGAGAGACACACACATAAGAGTGTGAGTGGGGGAGGGGCAGAGAGAGAGGGAGACACAGAATCCAAAGCAGGCTCCAGACTCTGAGCTATCAGCACAGAGCCTGATGCAGGGCTCGAACTCACGAGCTGTGAGATCATGACCTGAGCTGAAGTCGGACGCTTAACCAACTGAGCCACCCAGGCACCCCTGTCGTGTTTTAATAAGCCCTGAGTATCTGCCTGGACCCACTCAGCATTTTTATCAGCAACTAGGAAGATAATATAGATCAGACCACATCTAAGTACTACACCCACCTCTGGTCAGCCCTCTCCCAGGGAGACCAGGATACTCTGGCTACCTAATTATCAGGATCCTAAATGTAGGGACTGCCTGTATTCCCATTTTGCCAATAACAAAACTGAGGCTTGGAGCAAAAGGTGATTTGCCCAAGTCATACAGCTGGGCAGTAGCAGACTGGGGCTCATCCTACGTCAGGCAGACTCCAGAGCCAGCAATGTTACAATCACATTTCTCCTGCTTTAGATAGACAACTGGATAGATGCCCTTTGAGCTTTCTCTAGGACTCTGTGGTTCTAAGTGATAGCTCCTCATCTTTAAAATTTCTCAGAACTAGGGGATCTGTTGGTCTGGATTGTTCTGCTTCCTGAACCTATAGAAGGAATTCTTTGGCCTGGGTTCTGTTGGCCTGAAATCTACCTCTGTGTGAAAACAAAGACGATGTCTGAGTGCTTGGTGACCCTGACTGAATCAGCAGCAACAGCCCGCTGGTAAATTCACGCTTTCCACACGGCTGTACCGTTTCTGCCTTGAACCCGCTGGGCCTTTGTGTCATCTATTCATTTTTTAAAATTCATTTGGGGCCAATAATATGCTTTGTTGAGATCCAGGCTTTGTAAAATGAAGGAATTAGCTGCGATGACATCGCGTGGTCTATATTAATGAGTTATAACTGGATATCAAGTTCATTATCAAAACAAACCCCCTATTTGCCTGAAGCCCTGTGCTCTGTGTCTAGCTGGAAAGAAAGCTCCTTTTTCTTTGTTAACGCAGAAAAGCCAAGCTTCAGAAAACGGTGATTTATGCTGAAAAAGCCCTACACACCCTTAACCGACACAGCATGAATTGTGGTCCTGTCATTTACAGCTGGAGACACCCTCATACTCTTCTGCTTTCGGTTTAAAACATTACCTGGGCCGCTCTGTTATCAATCTTATCCAACGATCTATTTACCTAAAGTACACAATTACAGAACAAGTTCCATTACAATCCCTGCAATCCAGGGCTGACGAAAGAACATTAACGAAACCGTGAGTCGGCAGGCTTGGATGGGTTAGCAATTGGTCTGAAATGCTGCCTTCCCCTGGTATCCAAGTGGCCAGGCTGTCTAGGGCTTTTCTCCCCCCTCCCCTCTCTTTTTAAGTTTATGTATTTTGAGAGAGAAAGAGAGAGCACACATGAATTGAGGTGGGGAGGGAAGGGCCAGAGAGAGGGGGAGAGAGAATCCCAAGCAGGCTCCAAATTGTCAGCACAGAGCCCCACGCGGGGCTCGAGCTCACGAACCACGAGATCTTGACCTGAGCCGAAGTCGGATGCTTAACCAACTGAGCCACCCAAGCGCCCCTCTTTTTCTCTTTTTAAACACATGAAATTGTTATAAGAATTAACAAAGCTAAAAGGAAGCATAGGAAGAGCTAACAAATATTGTGTCAGTGTTACGATACAAAGAAGAGAGTGAGGGAAGAGGACGGGGGTGGGTAGAGAGAGACAGAGACCCACAGCTTCCAAACTTGCAGAGAAATAACTACTTTCTGGGGAGTGGCGGTTTTTGATTTTCTCTGAATTGGGGCTGGCTGCTTCGGGGGGTATCTGACCTCTGACCACCATCCCCGCCCCTTCATTGAGGGCCCTACCTTGGATTAAATTCGGGTCCTTTAGGTGCCAGACGTGGCTATCATCCTTCACAGGCAAGCAAGGAACAATAGAGTCTGGCTTCCTTTCAAGTCAGTTTGCAGTAGGACCATGTTCTAATATCAAAAAGGAAGAAAAAGGACACTTTGTTTTGTGAGTAACCATGAGACGGCTGCATTTGATGTGACTTCTGTGGGCAATGTGACATTCTCCCCCAGGAAGCTCCTGTAACTTCTGATGAACCCAGAAAGACTTTGGTGACAAGGAGGATGGGCTGTAGCAGTGTGGTCTGGAACTGAATTTGGAGACTTGAGGATGAAGCCGGGTCCCCATCCCAGTGGATATTAATAGCTCTGGGCCTGCAGCGGAGAGGACAAAACGGGCTTTGGAGCAAGACTGGCCTGGGTTTGAGTCTCAGCCTCTCGATCACCCGAGTCACCTTTTGTTGTCTGAGCCTCCTCATTTTTCTTACCTGTGAAACGGAGGTGGTAACACTTCCCTCTCAGGCTTGCCGTATGACCTCAAGATAATGTTTGCAAATTGCCTGGCACACTGTGAACCCTCAGTACCTGGCAGGATAGCAAGATGGACTAACAGGTAGGATAGTATAGGCCGGGGAGCTGAGATACCTTGGGCATCACACTCCAAATGAAAGAGAGAAAGACCACCGTGAAGGAATCTTTGAGGTAGCTGTGGGAGAATGGGTCCCTCGATCCTTATCCACTTTGAGAATGTAAAAGCAGAGAGTGGAAAGGGAGAGAGGGATTTCTGGAAGGGATTTCTTCAACAACACATGCTGGGATGCTTTGAATCCTGACCCCAAAGGGAGGAGGATGCGTCATCTTTCACTTCAAACCCAAATGAGCAATTGGTGGGAATGCTCAGGAGCTTAGAGTGTAGATTCCCTGCAGGTGGGGGACTGGCGGGCTGGTCCCTGGCCCTTTCCTGGAAAATCCCAAGGACAGAGGCAGGCTAGGGAGTGCTCCTGGGACTGGGGCTGGGTTAGCAAGTGGTGCTTGTTTTTGATGGTGTGTCAAGCGTGCGTGAAACCTGAGCACCAGATGGGACACCCCAGGCAGGAATATCACCCTGGGGTTCTGCTGACAATAATTCCCACCAGAAGCCCAGGAGACTCCGGGGTCAGGAGTCCAGGTGGAGCAGACTACTGGTAAACTGGAATCTGAAGGGAGTGCCTCCAATAGACCATGGGTGGAGAGCTGGAATCATTTAGAAGGCTGCAGTAAAGAACTTCCAAAGAGCCAGCAGAAGTGCCTACAGGAGAAAAGAACCAGCTTTAGACACCTGCTAGGTCCTAGAAAGAATCCCTGTGAGATCTTTCCCATGCTCCCTACTTTTCCTCCCAGCCAACACAGAATGCTAAGGGGAGAGGGGCACCTCTGTGGGTAAAGGAAGGGGCATGCTTCACACTGTCCTCCCTGGGGGCAGGTGGCCTGCAGGAAGCCGTCCTAAGCCATCCTTAACAGGCAGGAGAGGAAGCACACTCTTCTCCTTGAAGGAAGGTTGAAGTGTTGCTTAATACATTAATACCTAGGATCCATGCCTTTAATTTCTGAATCATGACTGTGTCTTGTGGCTTGGAGAGACCACGATGCTGGCTACCTCCCAAGGGCAAGCGGAAAAGGCATTGGAAACATCGTCTTTATGCCGGGGCTGGAGAAAAGCTTCCCCTGCTGAAAATCGTTGGGCAGGGGTGGGGAGGTGCAAAAATAACTTCGTGTTTTGATTAGATCCCAAGCTTCATTCAATGGACAGGTTGCTCTCGTAATGCTGGCGTTACAAAAGATGGGGCGGAGGCTTTGTGAGGGTTTTGGCAGTGGGATGGGGAGACGGGAGAGCTCAGTACAGTGCATGTTAGTTGCTGACTTCAAGCACTTCTAGGGTGACTGGAGCATCCTTGAAACACCCCCTGGACTTTGACCTTGCCCGATGAGGACAAACTAGAAGTGAGAAGCCTGTGAGATGCAGTCAGTATTTTTTCTACTTCCCCAAAGCCCCTCCACGTAGGTGGTTTTCCTTCTTCAATGCTCTTCTTTTGAGAATGGGGACGTATTTTTCCTCAACCCATCCACCCTCAGAAAAAGTCAGGCTTATTTTACAAAGTAATACATAATGGTTAAGAATAGGGGCTTTGCAGTCTGACCCGACTTGGGTTCCAATAGCTGATGGACCACTAGCCGTGGGACTCTGGCCAAGTTACTTAACTTCTCTTAGCCTCAGTTTGCTCACCTGCACAATGGGGTAAGTAGTGCCCACCTCTTAGCATTGTTGAGTGGATGGGATTGGATAATTCACATAAGAACTTGGCATGGAGCATGACACATAGGAAGTACTCAACCAGTAATGTCATTGGTTATTGGTTATTATTTCTATTATTATCATCACAACTATATAATGTGCCATTTGTTTAATTTTAAAACATCACTGTCATTTTTAACCCCATGGAGGATACAAAAACATACTTCAATTTTGCTATCCCCAAGACAACCTTGAAAAAAAATGATTCATGAGGAGGTAGATTTCTTTCTCAATATGACATCATCAAACACACGCGCACACACACACTCACACACACACACACACACACTGACGTTGCCATTACACACAACAGGATATGGGGGCAGTTGGGATGTACAGAAGGCACCAAAAGGTTGAATGGTATTAATCATAAATCAACCTCAGCTATTATTCTGGACCCAGTTTTTATGGACATATCTTGAATCTTCACAAGATTTGATCACATTTAAGAAAAGGTAGCATCAGAGAAGTGAAGCAGATAGCCTAAGGTCACAGAGCAGGCAAGCAGCAGCAGGCTTTAAGTCCTGGATAATTCATGGCCCAGGTGCTAAGTCAGTCATGCTAAGATATGAGTTTGTCTGGGGAAGTCAAGAATTGCCCTTTATTGAGACAATTTAAATCTCAAGCCCTGGCACTGCAGAAAAGGGGGACAAGGAGGGTGATTTGTTGGTTTGAGGCATGGAAGGAAAAGGTGAAGAGGGCTAGTTAAGGCTAAAGAATCATCCAAGCTGCCTACTGTACTTTCCATGGACCCTGCAGAGAATGCTCCCCATGCCCGCCATTTTTCCATTCCATTTCCATCCCTAGGCAGATGTCACATTCATAGCTCAAATTCCTTGGTACCTGTCAACAAGTTTTGCTTCCTGAGTTTTGAAAGGCCTCTTGTAAAAGGTCTAAAAATATCGAAGAAGCAGTTTGATTAGTAGAAGATGGGATCAGCTAATAAGCAATAACAACACAGGCAACAGTCAGGCGCTAATTGCCTTGTGGGCATTTTCTTCAAGGGCCCTCGGAAATGCAGCATTTTAGTCATGTTACTCTTTTGGCTGCCTTTTCCTGAATGCATAAAGACGATCATCGTGAGAGTCATCGTTTTTGGAAATGTCAGTATTTAAATGTTTTAATCCTTGATATTTGGGAGCCAATGGCTTTGATCCCCAAGTGGAAATATGAAAAGATAGCATTTAATGAGCACTTACTAAAAAAGGGGCTTACGACATAGCCAGGGGCTTTTCTGAGCATTACCCCATTGAGGCTCCCAACAACCCTACAAAACAGGAACTGTTGTTATTTCCACACGTGAGAAAAGGAAACTGAGCCACCAGAGTGTAACTTGTCCAAGGTCACACACATAGCAAGTACTAGAATGGTATCCGAATTTGTGAGGCGCACACACACATGCTAGGGACTAAAACATTTGTGGCCCTTGTCCAAATGGATTTACAGTTACCTGAGGGAATCCAGGTACTCAGTACCTGGAATTATCCTTGATCTTGACACTAAAGAATACTGAACTTCCATCCATTGTCAGGCATTGCAGTAGTCTCTGGGGATGGAATTGTGAGCAAGGCATGGTCCTTTCCCTCACAAAGCTCCAAGTCTCGTGGTGGGGTTGAACAAATAAACAGGCAATTATGATGCAGAGTATTTTTTTTTTTTTGTAGAAAATAAAAAATTCAGTGGGTCAGAGCTTGGATTCAGACTGAATCCATTTAACTAGATATTTGCCCAAATTATTCAACCCAATTAAGCTGTTTACAATTATCAACATCTCAGCCACCTACAACCCAGAACCTCATTCCTCATTAGCTGGGCCTGTTGTCCATTCTAGCAGGTCTTGGAAGTGTATTGACCCAGGATCAAAATATGCCTTTCTTAGAAATGTGGCTTTAATTAGAAATGGCTTGTAAATCTTCATCGAAATAAACATTATTTAGAAAGAAGAGCCTCAGCCACATACAGGGATCCCCCCCCCACCCGCCGCCCCGACTCCATCCTTTGCTGTGTTTCTCTTCCAGAAAAGCTCACTAGCATATTTTAGCAAGAGCTCAAGAAAATGCAAATGTCCTTGTCTGTGGTCACGGGCACAGTCACATTCTTGTTTGCATTGCCTACAGCTAAAATTGTCACTTTCCTTTTTTTCTGTCAGATACTTCTGAATATACTCTTCATAAAAAAGAACCAACAGATGCCCCTTTTGGAGAGATATTTGTTTACTTACTGCTCATTGTTACTGCAGTCAACAGGCTTATCTTAAGGGCACAGGGTCTCTCCAGTTCATCAGTCCTGAATTCAAATCCTAATGACACCAACTACTTTTCTGGGTGTCTTGGAGCAAATTACAAAACCTTTCCACACCTCAGTTTCCTTCTCTTTACAAATAAGGGTAATGATGGCATCTGCCCATGATATGAGGGATTATTTTAATAACTTATGCTAAGAACCTGATGCACTTCAAATGCTCAGTAAGTGGGAGCCATTATTTGCTCCCTAGCGTCCCATGGAAGGAGGGAGACCTAAAACTGGGAGGTTAGATTTCCTGGTTCTGTAGATGAATGTGAAGAAACCAGAGAGGTTAAGTGATTTGACCAGGTAGTGGGAAGAGCTGGGATTGGAAGCCAGCCATGCCCGTCCCACCACTGTCCAGAGCTCTGGAAACATCTTGTCATGGAAAACCAGGGGGGAAAGGGTAGGGGACATTTTAGAAGGAGGAAGAAGATAAAGGAGATGGTACATTCAAAAACCAGTTTGGCTTCTGAGTAGGGGCCACATAATGAGAGCTGAGGAAGGGAAAGTTGGCAGGGACCTGATCCTGCAGAACCTTTTAAACGCCATTATAGATATTAATCTTCATTTTAAGCGCATTGGAGGGCCACTTGATTGTTCTATCGAGTGGGGTGGCAATATCATACTTGCATTGAAAGAGAATGGGTTGGAAGAAGGTCAAGTTGAAGGTAATAAGGGAAGAACACCTGCCCTGAGGCAGCTGGTTGGACATAAGGGATGAGGAGGAGGGAGGGGTCAAAGAGGAGGCTTGGGTTTCTGCCTGAACAACTGGTACACAATGGCATCACTTATTTAAATGGGGAATGTTGCATCATCAGAGAAGCATTCAGCTGGGGAAAGATGTTCAGGACTGCAGCAGTCTTCCACTGCCATGGCTCTCTACCGGGGATAATCTTGCCCCTTAGGGGACATTCGGCAAGACCTGGGCACATGTTTGGTTGTCACAACTTGGGGAAGGGGTTGCTACTGACATGGAAGGGACAGAGGCCAGGGATGCTACTCAACATTCTCCAATGCACAGGACAGCTCATCGGCCCCAAATGTCAACAGTGCCAAGATGGAGAAACCCTGCTCTGCTGAAGTTCAAAGCCTTGAAAGAAACAACACATTGGACCTTTCTGGTTATTGAAAGCTTTAGCGAAAATTCATGGAGCAAAATCTTCTCTAATTTGACAACTGCCCTGGGATAGAAACTTGGGTAACTTTATGTATGAAGAGGGAGAGTATGCAACGGTTTGCCTACTGGAGCTCTGAGGGAGAGCATTTCATCATACAGGGTTCCAGAAAGAACATGCTCCTTGGGGAAGCATAGTAGTACTCTGTCTTGCTTCCACCCTTATTAGAAAATAAATTCTAGGGGCGCCTGGATGGCTCCATCGGTTAAGTGTCCAACTCTTGGTTTTGGCTCGGGTCATGATCTCAAGTTTTGTGAGTTCAAGCCCTGCATCAGGCTCTGCAGTGGCAGCACAGAGCCTGCTTGGGATTCTCTCTCTCCCTCTCTATCTCTGCCCCTCCCCCATTTGTGCTGTCTCTCTCTCAAAATTAATAAACTTAAAAAAATTTTTTTAAACAAATTAAAAAGAAGAAAAATTCTAGCTTTGGTTTAGTGTCTCGTATTACTCAACCTCTTTCCAGCCAATGTTGAGGATTCAGACCAGATAGCTTCTCTGTGCATTTCTTCCCATGATAGAATTTGTTTCTATCTCCAAGCTCCTATATACTTTTTGCTTTTCTTTTTGGTACTTCTTTTTTTTTTAATTTTTAAAACAATTTTTTTTAATGTTTATTTTTGAGAGAAAGAGAGAGAGAGAGAGTGCGAGCTGGGGAGGGGCAGAGAGAGAGGGAAACAGAATCTGCAGCAGGCTCCAGGCTCCAAGCTGTCAGCACAGAGCCTGACATGGGGTTCAGACCCACAAACCATGATATCATGACCTGAGCCGAAGTTGGATGCTTAACCAACTGAGCCACCCAGGTACCCCTCTTTTTGGTACTTTTTTTTTGCTGTCTTGATTCATGGATGTTTATGAATTGGTTCTCCAGTGGAATTGTGAGTTCCTTGAGAGAAGTCCCCAGGTCTGACCCCCTAAGCATCTGTCATGGTAGGTGTCAAATATACACCCCGGAAGGTGACCCTGCCCATGTAACCAGGCTACTGTGGGACATTATTCTGTCTTTTCTACCACTGAGCTACCATGAACCTCTTCAAGCCGCTGACAATGCTGAACCCACCCCAGAAACCATCCCAGCAGTATAATCTTCTCACTTTGTGATACCCAGAAACCCCGAGGCACTTCTGGACATGCAAGCCGATTGCCAGACGTGACTAATTCTCAAGTTATTAAATAAAACTAGCGATTGCATAAATTCCAATTTAGGCAGAAATACATTCGATCGAAATTGAGCCCTGCAAGAAATTTTCTGAGCAGAGTTTGAAAACAGGAATTTAGAAGGGAAAAATGCCACCATCTCAGGATAGAAGGTATCCCATTACCAACCATTATGATTTTGAATGTAGCTGTCAGAAAGATCTCCGAGAAAAATATGTTGGTTTATTCAGTCCAAGAAAGGTTTAATTGGCTTCTGTCAGATTTCATGTAAGTGCTTACTTACCACCCAACCCTGCATGGATTCTGCAGCAGCTTCTGAATTTAACAGCTCACAGCTGAGTATTTGGAGGCTGCAGTGGGGGGGGGGATGTTGATAGGGGGTTGAGGACAGGGCTCCTTCCACAGATGTGTAAAGACTTGTCTAACTGGAGTTTCCTCAAGCTCCCCTCCCTCAAACAGCGAACCAGATGGGAGTCATAGTGACAACAATGGCACAGGTTCTGCTGTCCCAACTCTCTCTCTTCCTGTTATTCTTGTAAGTATATGTTTTTTCAGAGTTTCCAGAAGGTGTCCCATATGATTGCCTCTTTTCACTTCTGTATCCCCAACACCTAGCATCATGGTTGGCATATACAAATACTCCTTGAAGGAACGAATTCTTCCGTTGAGGGCCTCTACCCTTCCCCTGCCCCCAGAGCCTCACAGTCACTGGATTGCTTGGGTCCACCAGTATCTGAGTTTTTGGGAAATCATTTGTGATTCACACCCACTGCTGATTACTCCAACCGATACCTATTTCCCATTCTTTCATCTCTCCTTTGCCCCTGCTTTCCATGCTGCTAGATACACACTTTCCCAGCCATTCTTTTTTAATTTTTAAATGTTTATTCATTAAAAAGATTTTTTTTTAATGTTTATTTGCCTTTGAGAGAGACAGAGTGAGAGTAGGGGAGGGGCAGAGAGAGAAGGAGACACAGAATCCGAAGCGGGCTCCAAGCTCCGAGGGGGGGGCTCGAGCCCTGAGATCATGACCTGAGCTGAAGTCAGATGCTTAACCAACTGAGCCACCTAGGCGCCCCTCCCAGCCATTCTTGCAGTTAGAAAAGGCAGGCGACACTGTTCTGGCAAATGGAGCATAAGAGGAAAATAGGAAAGTTCTTGGAAAGCCTTCATTTGCCTCATAAAAGGGACAAAGGTAGTAACCCACAATCTCCACTTTTACCTCTTTCTGCTGGGGTAGGAATGGGACACCTGGAGCTGGGGCAGCCATTCTATGACCATGAGGGGAAAAGACCTGCCAGTTCCTGCATTAATTAGCAAGCTTCTGAACCAATACCAGTAGGCATTCACCTCCAGATTTCTTACATGAGAAAAATAAGTTCATATTTGTTTATGTCACTGCTTTTCAGTTTTTCTCTTACTTATAGCCCAAAATGATCCTAATTGATACATAGAGTTTTCCTTTTTTTTTTTTTTCCTCACTTCTTTCTGGTTCTCCATGGGATTCAAACATGAGTAATGGGCTTGGGCTGAGAGTTAAATCCAAGAAATGCAAACTATAGAGACACCTCCTTTTCTACAACCAGGGTTTTTAACTGGGTCGTGCGTTTCTGCCACCAGAACAAATTTTCTCCTGCAAGGCACCTCATCCTTCATGCAGATATACTCTCATGCCAGTTCTAAAAATTATCCCTAGACCCACTTCTTCCCTTCTACCCTTAAGCTGGCACTTAGCCTCACTAATGATGGCCCCAGTGCGTGACTTGTCAGCTTCCTCCAGACTTCATATCTGGGCTGACCGCGTCTTCAAAGTGGCGATGGTGGCACTCCCGTCCAGTCGGAGGACAGAGGGGGGCACTGGTAATAACTACCGCCATCCCTTACAGGGTCGGGGGAGGGCTAACTGTGTCCTGATATCGTGCTCAGTATTTCACATGCATTATTTTATTTAAACCTGCCAAAACATCGATGCAGAAGACCCTATTATAATTCAGCCCATTTCACAGAACCTCCTACTTGAGACTGTCAGAGAGGGGATTTGAGCGCACCTTTGTATGACCTCCAAGGCAGAGCTCCTATCTAGTCACTAAGCTAATATCACATCAACTAGACTCTTGGCTGTGTTTCTTCCGCCCTCCCCACCCCTTCCCCACACTGAGCAGTTGCCTCTTTGCAGCTGAGACAAAGAGCTTGCTTCATTTTGTCCAGCACAAAGAAAGTGCCTATCTCTCTTCCTGTGTCAGGAGGTAATGAACACGCACCTTCCCCACAATTTATCCTGGAGGGGAACTCACTGTCACATTGACCTGCAATTAGACACAGCAAGATTCACCAAGGCAGGCATTACCAGTCTGTAGCATCGGCATTGGGGCAGAAAGAGAAACAACACAACAAAGCAACTTGAATTCTGCAACTGTCTCCTGCATATAACAATGGAGCCAGAAGAATCCCTTGGAGAGAGAAAAGGACTGGTTGGTATTTCCCTGGCCTAAGCCATGAGTCGTGTAAAAATGAAGGCGCAGCTGGTGGGATTCTTCAGAATTGAATCTCAAGTGGTCATGAGAGCTTTTATTCTATTTTGGTTTTGTTTTTTGTTTTTTGTTTTGTTTTCTGTTTTGTTTTGTTTTTTTTTTTTCCATCGCAATCAGTGATTCAGGGCAGGGGGCGTGGTCTCTGTGATTAGAGGCCAGAGAAATCACCCAGCGCTGAGCCCACTTCCAACAAAGAGGGGTGATGAGTCGCCACTTACCTCTACAGGCCACAGTGCCCCCCGTCTGGACAAGGGGGAAAATCATTTCATGTTTGCAGCTGGAAACGTCTTCTGTGGAAAGTCCAGGTTTCTCTTGTTGGGGGATCTCTTTCTAAAACATGTTAGTTCTCCTTTTCTGATTCCAGGCAGCCCGCCCGGGTGTACCCTGGGCTGGACTCCTGAGACCTTCTCTGGGCGTTTCTGTTCTCATCACAGGGTTGGGGGGGGGGGTGCAGAGGCGGAGGTAAGACGATAGGGAGTGGAGGGGCGGGCAGAGATGCTTGGGCCAAGCTTGGGCCAAGCAATACTCTCTATACCTGGGATTCTGCTTCATTTGCCCCCTTCTCCCTTCTCAGCAGAGAACCAGACCCTGGGGCTCTTCCAGCCTCAGTCTACCCAGGTGCAAAAGGGGGTTAATAACAACCCCTCTATCCTAGAGCCGATAGAGGATGAAACAAAAGCCATCATGGCTAACATTTCATGGTATTTACTCTGTGCCAGGCTCTGTTCTAAGAGCTTTGCCCACATGAGCTCATCTAATCCCCACAACACCCTATGACAGGGGAGCATTTTTAGCTGTTTCATCTATTCTGAGATGCACATTTTATTTTCACATTTTAGCAACTCTGAAACTGGGGCACATCTTATAATGGAAAGTAGGTTATAGTTTAATCAGTAGAGTTTTCTTTCTTAGTGGCACAAAACAAAATTACGACACCTCTTGAAATGGAAGGCGTCTTAGATTAGATAAAATGCGACATCCCCGTGAAACTGAGGCTCAGAAAACTGATTTGTTCAAGGCCACACAACCTGGTAAGTGGCAAAGTCGGGGTTTGAGCTCATGTTGTTTGCTGAAGAAACGTCTCTTTAAGTCACTAAGCTATGATAGGAGTAGAGTGCCCAGGATGATTACTGGCTGTTTCAGGATCTGCCCAAATTAGGGATCCTTCTTTTCCCGCTGGGTGTTTAATCTCAGCGAGGTAGACACTTCAGGCACCAAGAGACAGAGCTTGTCTAAAGGATTCCACAACTTAATCGTTTTTGCCAAAATGCCATTTCTGCATTTCCATTCTGCAACGTGGAGGGGTGTGTGCTAAGTGCCCTTCTTCTTTTAGCTCCCTTTCAGGGAAGAAAATGTGTGTCCACGGTAATCTGCACATGCCCTGCTCCCTCCCTTCCCATGGCTAATCCCATTAAACTTCTCTTCTGCTTCCTTGAAAAACAAAGGGACAAGGAACTCCCTAAAAGATTAGGGAGCCCCATGTAAGGGTGAGCTACAAGGTTTCCTCAACAAAAGCCATTCAAGCAGAGGATTTGCATATATTATTCATATTTTTAAACACTACAGGAAGACACTGGGCGAGGCAGGGTGTCACTGTAACATTAGTTATGACATAGCAACTTCCATTCTGTGAGAAGGAAAATACCTAGCTTCGGAGGGCTTCAGGACCCTTTTCGGGGGGGTAGGTCTCTGCATGTCATTACACTAGAGCATGGTGGACCCGTAGTCAGTGGTATTACGTATTACCATGCAGCCCAGTGTGGCCTCATCCTTCTCCTCTGAGAAACCAGATCCTTCCTCAGTCACTCCTCATTAGACACTTACCTGGCTGCCTGGCATTTGTTATGCTTTGTCTATATGTCACCCTCTGCCCCCCAAATAAACCCGAAAGTTATCTGAAGCCAGGGCCCACACTTAACCTTCATTTTGTATACCCTTGTGGTGTATGCTAACCTCTGTCACTGCCTGATTAGCGTGGGGAGGCGGGGAGCGCTGGAACCCTGGAGAAAGATCCAAGTTCAAATCTGTTCCCTTCTGGCCAGTGTCCTTGGATAAGGGACCTATCTTCCCTGGGCTTCCACGTTGCCATCTATCTTGTGAGGAGGTAACAGTTCACCCTGATGTGTTGTAGATGGTTCTGAAAGATCTAGCTTAGGACCTGGCACATGGTAAATACTCAAGACGTGCCGACTATTACCATTGTTATTAACGTCACTGCAATTATTATTGGTTTGATTGGGTTTGGCACCATAAGTCGATCCCAATTTGTACATATTTTCTTTGTGGCTTGGCACATTCTAGTTAACCTCGCTTAGGGTAACCAATGCTTTACGGTAGCTCTAAAATGTTGCAATTTCTACAAGTATGATAATTCAGATGTGAGCCAGTGACACCCTAGAGTCTTCATTATTTCCTAGAAAGTGGGGCAGGGGCAGCGGGATTTCAATGAAGCTTTTGTGCCTAAAGTCTTAGTTTACCCAACAGTTCCCTGGAAACCTTCTTCCCTTTTCTTGACCTTCCTGGTTCCACCAACCCTCTTCCAAGAAAGACATGGTCATTCCAACCTCTGTACCTCCCTCTACTTTTCTCATCTCTCTGTCCCAAGATGGAAAACTCTACTGCATTTACTTGGATACATGGGTTCTCCCCTCCGCAAATCTGACACACACGTGCGCGCGCACACACACACACACACACACACACGTCCGAGTTAGCTGTCCTCTGCATTCTCACAACACCCAATGATGCTTTTCACTTTGCATTACAATTATCTGTTTCTTATCTCCCACTTCCCATCCCAAACATACACACTATAGATTACGAAATTTTTAAAGGCAAGTCCCATTTGTTACAAGAGCAGGTGGTTAGCACATAACAGGTTCAATAAATGTTTGCCAAATGAATGAAATAACAATATAACTAAGTTCTAAGGAGTGTTCACTGTGTGTCAAGAACTGTTCTAGGAGCTTCAGATAGATCATTTAATGCTCACCAGCGATCTCATGAGAAGGCATAACCATACCCACCTCTGACAGATGGTAACACTGAAGCAGAGATGTTCTGCAAGTTGCCCAATGTCCACAGGGCTGCTAAGAGGCAGATCCAGGGCTCAAACCCAGGCTGTTTGGGTCCACTGCCCACACCCCCTCTACTTCTGAAAAGTCCACCTCACTCATTCTCCTCACCCCCTCTCCCAGCCCCTGCTAAGGAAGTTCAGTCCCCGAGAGGACTGCTCTGGATGGAACTTCTGTGTAGCCTTTTGAGATGAAAGGATATAGATGAGAACTGCATCTTGCAGAGTGAGCTCACTGAGAGAGCAGAACAATGGGGGGTGCATACAGATGTGGTAATTCTTGGAAGGTAGCAGCTCAGGAGCACTTTGGGCCACCACATAACCATGGGTGAGTTTTAAGCTCTCCTTTGTGCACTGACTTCTCCCCAGGCCCTCCTTCCTGGGGCAGGGTTCTGAGCCATAAGATACCCCACGGTGGGCCGGGGTTGCCTGTGACCCCCTCTCCCACTGTTCACCTATCCCAGTCAATCAGTGGTGATATACAGGTTTGCAGATACAATAACAAAGACACAGTTACCAAAGACAGAACTGGCCTACCCAGTTATGATCCTTTGAAAACAGAAACACTTGACTGTGGCCATTACATACATATTCATGATTTTTTTTTTCAAGTCAACAGCAGTATTTCATGTCACATAAACACATTATCAAGTGTTTGGATCATGTTAACCAATTTCCACATCTCCTTAGTCTTAACACTGTTTCTGCCTAGTTGAAATTCCTGTTGTCACTTTGCAGACACAAGGAAATAAAGGCTCAGGGATGCTAAGCAACTTATCTTATGTCAACAGTTTGCGAGTAGCAAAGTCAAGCTTCAAAACCGAAAGTTTGACTTCGCATTCTTTCCATAAGAGAGAGGATGTGCACGTACCCCGAGCCCAGTGGATCTCTGAAAATAATTTCTGCAATGGCAAACCTACAATTCATCTTAATTTTTTTCTGATGTTCTACACTGTCACTGCTGATTTATTCTATCATTTTGGAATTACTGGCTAATAGGATGGCCCAGCTCAGTGTTCTGGCTGGCGTTTTCATTCTTTACGAGAAACCAACCATTGATAGCAACAGGGATGTGTCTCGACAATTTAATTACACCATGACTCCTCTCTTCCCCTGTCTCTTGTTGGCCTGAAGGCTAATTCCTATATCACTTGGTCTTGAAAACATGATTGGTTTTGGCAGAGAGGGGAGACCTACCTGTGTTAGATGTTCTGAGGCATAAAAGGGCCAGAGGGCCCCTGCGTTGGGGACGCTTTGCACCTTCTTGGTGGCTGGTATTTTGGTCATCTTGGAAATCCCTCAGGTGTGGCCTGTGCCCCCTAAAGAGAGGTTCCCCCCCAGAATCTTCTACTTCAGCAGCCACTGGTGTGAGAGGTTCCAGCAATTTCTCCCTGATTTCCAATGCCAATTACACAGACTCCAAAGAGGCTTCTGACCCAGGAATAAGGAGGCAGGTCATCTGGGTTTCCCATAAACAGGAAAAGGAGGTCCAGACTGGGTAGAATCAGGCAAGCTTGGAATTATTCACTTCTTAGAAAGTCACAAACTTTCATGAGTGTTCCCTCTCTTTGGAAGGGGATGTCTTTCTCTCTTATAAACGAAAATAAAATATGAAGTAAAAAAAATAAAACTCCACTGATAAAGTCTGAAGGGAGCCCACAGAGGGGCCCCCGGATCCCTATCTTAAGGCGGCCCCAGTGTGAGGCTCAGGTTCCCAACGCTAGGGAGAGAAAATCGGCTAACTGCAAGGCCGGGGCCAACTCGGTTGCCTGGCAACGAGACGCCGTGGAGGACTTCCTCATTGGTTGGGATTGGTGGGGGCGGGGTCGCGAACTCAGGAGTTGCAGGGAAGATGGCTGGGAGCTGGCGACTGGCCAGGGAGCCACATTCTCCCAACTCTGGTTTCTCCCCTTAGGTCTGAGGACCTTAACCCTTTCTCTCCGTCTAACTACAAGAGACTCCTTCCTTCTAAACTCTGCTCTGTCCTGCCAGTAACCCACTAGTGATTTCTTGTGCCTTGGGTTGGGTACCTCAGTGTGTGTCTTTAGCCCCACAGTTACTTTACCTTGAGAAGCATATTTCCCTCCTCTTTCCACCTGACACACTCCTACTCATACTTCAAAGCCCCCACATATATACATACATGCACACACACATGTATACATCTAAGGAGTGTTTGGAATGTGCTAGACATTGCTCTGTTTTACATATATTGGCTCATTGTCTGCAGCACATCTTTAAGGAAAATATTTTATTACCTTATTTAATGGACTAGGAAGCTGAGGCTCAGAGAACTTGAATGACATGCTTCAGGTCACACAAAGTGGCTGAGCTGGGATTCAAAAGCGCGACTTGTTTGAGTCTAAAACCCAAGCTCTTAACCACTTAGCTGCATGACCCAGGATACGATCCCTAAACTCTGCTGATCCTTGGCTTCCATATCTTTAAAATGGGAAGAATCACTTTTGTACAGATTGTCAAGGATTAAAACAGATAATGTATATAAAGGCTGAGCATGTGAGGAATCCTAGTCAAGTGGCAACTATTATGATTATTTCCTGACATCCCATCCCCAGAAAGAATTACTCATTTTTACATGTAGTGTTCATTTCACAGCTGATATTAATACTAATATTTATCAATAATTCGCCTGGTGCCAGGTGCTCTGCTAAGCACTTTCCATCCATTAATTTATTTAATTCTTCCAATAACCCCATGGGGTAGGTTCTCAGCTTGCAGAAGATTTATTGCACAAGTTCTGATTTGCATGCTTTATCCTTGGCATTATTTCACGTGAAATCAATCTAATTCATGTTTTATCTCTAAACCTTGAGCTTCTGCAGGTTATGATGTCACACGATAATGACCTCAGTTTCTCTCTTTTTTTTAAAATTTTTTTAATGTTTATTTTTGAAGGAGGGAGAGAGAGAGAGAGAGAGAGAGAGAGAGAGAGAGAGAGTGTGAGTGGGGGAGGGGCAGAGAGAGAGGGAGACACAGAATCTGAGGCAGGCTCCAGGGTCTGAGCTGTCAGCACAGAGCCCGACGCAGGGCTCGAACTCACAAACCGAGAGATCATGACCTGAGCCGAGTCGGATGCTTAACCGACTGAGCCACCCAAGCGCCCCTACCTCAGCTTCTCTTTAGAAGGAGTCCTCTGCCAGATGACCCTCTATTCAATACACAGTGCCCCGCCCCACAGCTCTAGATGCTGATGCTTGGAAGTCATTATTTTCTGGCCACTGTAGGAAGACTGACTCTGACCTTCCCTTTCACGGGAACTTTTGGTCTTCCTGCTTCCGTTGTGGGCAGCATTAAGCAATCCGAAAGTGCTTTCAGAAAGATGCAGACAAACTAGGGATGCCTCGGTGGCTCAGTCAGTTCAGCGGCCGACTCCTGATTTGGGCTCAGGTCATATCTCTAGGTTCATGAGACTGAGTCCCACGTCGGGCTCTGCACTGACAGTGTGGAGCCTGCTTGGGATTCTCTGTTTCCCTCTCTCTCTTCCCCTTTCCCGCTCATGATCTCTCTCTCTCTCTCTCAAAAATGCATACATAAACATAAAAAAGGAAACAAAGATGCAGATAAACTGAATTGTATTCAGTAGATGGGGCTGGGGATGAGATGGGATGAGAAAGCAAAATGGGATGGAAAATGTTCATACAGCTTTGAGGGGCAGGCTCGGTGGAGAAGGACTCAACAAGTTCTGTATGAGTCCAAAGAGTAGGAAGAGGTTTGGGCTCAATATGAGGAAATACACATCAGAGAACCATTTTAAGAGGCATAAACTCTAGAGCCGGACTGATTTGGGCATTGAGCAGCCTCAGAGGTAATCTGTGATGAAAACCAAATGGATTGTCCATGTGAAGCACCATGCCTACCAGAAAGGAAGTGCTCAGTTAAGTGTCAGCTCTCCTTTCTTTTGTTGCTAATGGCCACCTGTCAGAGCTATGTGACACCTGGAAGTAGAAATGGCTCTGGAATTGAAAAGACATGTGTTCAAATCTCGGCTCTGCCATTGACTCGTGATGAGATCCTGGTCAAGGGATTTTTACCTCTCCTAGCCTCAACTTCACCACATATATAAATAGTGATGGTTATGCCCACCTCATACAGTTGGGATCACTAAGTGAAATAATGAAATGTATAGAGCCTAGTACCCCATACAGGCTTGAGACATGCTATTTCCCTTTTCTGTTTATGAAGGGGTATGTTCCATAGGGAGCGCATGAGCTCCCCAGCACTACAGGGATTCAACTAAATAAAGTCACATTCTGAGCTACTAGGGGTTAAGACTTTAACATATGAATTTGAGGGAGGGAGGAGGTCCCAAAACTACCCATACCACTGAGTTACCTCAAATTAGCTCATACAGTGTTGGATAGATGTTACATTGTTTCCCTCAAATATTTAAGATATCCCTATCCTCTGCTATGGATTTTCTGTGGCACCCTGGGGTGCCTCAGGGTGCACCACAGGGCCAGAGGTCTGTTTTCTCTCTGAACTGAGCAGCCTTGGATGTGCAAGAAGTTAAAACCCACAGCAGTCGATAGAAAGGGGTGATGAGCAGGAGTTTGTGGTTAATACCTCACCTGCTCACCCCTCAGGTAGGTAGGACATCTCTGGAGTGTGCTCTATATTCCCCAGAGGTCTCCTTCAGGACTGACTTGCCTATGGTAGATTCCTGTTCATGGATGACCCAGTGTTGGCTTCTTCCCTTTCCCTGTTTCGCTTCCCCACCCCCTTGAGGTACTGCTTGGATGGCCCCCCAAGTAAACCGCCTCTATCCAAACTCCTGTTCTGGGTCTGCTCCTGGGGAACCTGACGTAGGTCAGTGTGGACGGCAATAACCAGGGAGGTCAGGGCGTCCCCCTCATCTCGTTACGTGGACCTACCACCTTCTTTGACCACCGTGCCCCAAATCTCTTTCTGGCTGTTGTGCTCGTCAGTATCCCGAAGAGTTTTCTTTATATTCTCCACAGCCCGAACACACCGAGAGGCCGACATGTTTTCAGATATGCAAATACGTCTCCCAACAGTGAAATATTTGACAACTGAGATATGAAGTGATTGTTTAATTCTTAATTCCTGGTTGATTTATGCAAAATATGAACTGAAAGACGTGGAGCGACAGGCACTCTCTTCCTCCCAATTTGCCAAAAAAGAAAGGCATCTGAAGGGATTAAAAATAGACGTATCCAGTGGAAGCAACATTTTGGAATGTGTCGGATACCAGCTGGGGTAGTTGAAGTGAAATCTCAGAATCTGCTATGCACTCGAATTTCAGTGAGGAGTACATATGTTTGGCATTAAAAACCTATTGGAAAAGTCATTGTTTTCTGAATATCTTTAATATACTTTTCTGTGTTGCATCTAGCACCCAAAGAACTCCTTCTGGGTATTTTTACTGAAATGCCAGCACCGGATTTACAAATTATGGGGCCCAGAGCAAAAGTAAAAGTGGGGGCTCCCCTGACGCCCGATAGCTGGCAACCTATTGACTAATTGCTGCCAGGACGAAATATCACTGGATAATGTGTATTTGCACCACCTCTGAGGACCCTGTATTTCATTCTGTTCAAGAAGGATTACCGCTTGCTACATTGACCCTTGGGAGCCCTGTGGTCCCTCGGCCCATTCCTACCTTATCCTCCAGACCGCACCCGGAAAGGGGGGGGGTGAACGTGGACCTTTGTAAATGATGACGAAAAAATGCGGTGTTTATGACCCTCTCTTGCTCTTTCTTTCTTTGCTTTGGTATAACAGGTGCGGTCGTGGGGGAAGTAGAGTGGCCTCCAGGAGTATTCTTAGTGAATTTCCCCCACTGGATTCTAGGATGTGGCCCAAGCTCCCTCCGTGACTAATGCTTTCCATTTATTCATGCTTCATGTCACAGCGGGCAGGGCTGCTGCAGGACAGGTCGGAATTATGGAATTATTAATCCCGTTTTACAAAGGAGGAAAACTGAAGCTCTGGGGATTTGGCACTTTGTTAGTGGTGGAGATTGCCGGAGACTAACCCAGTTTTAGGGCTGAGAATTCAGCGACTGACTTCAGCACTCTGTCGCACAGTCTTGATGCTTTTTCATTGAAAGAGGCCACGTGTGTGTGTTCAGCAGAACAACCTGGGGGTGCATCTGTAAGCCCTGCAGACAACTAGGGTTCCCAAGCCATCTGGAAGATTTTAACTTCTCTAGCCTTTGCGGGGAGGCCTTGTTTTATTTAAATATATATTTGTAATGTTTATTTATTTATTTTTGATTGAGAGAGAGAGAGAGAGAGAGAGAGACCAGAGCACAAGTGGAGGTGGGGCAGGGAGAAAGAAGGAGACACAGAGTCTAAAGCAGGCTCCAGACTCCCATCTGTCAGCACAGAGCCCGATGCAGGGTTCCAACCCACGAACTGTGAGATCATGACTCGATCCGAAGTCAGATGCTTAACCGCCTTAGCCAACCAGGTGCCCTGACCTTGCTTCATTTAACACCCACTTAAGACTTCTCAAACCTCCAACCCAAGTAGGAAAACGCTCCCAGGCCAGGTATTCCCATGGATTTCCAAGTAGCCCACAATTTCCTGTTCAGTACACGCTCTAGCTTGCTTCCTACCTGCATGGGTAGAATTGTGCACCCTTCAAAAGATGTGTTCAGGTCCTAAACCTCAGTGCCTGTGAATGTGACCTTATTTGGAATAAGAGTCTTTGCGGACATAATCAAGGTATGGTGAGGTCATACTGGATTAGGGTGGGCCCTAAACCCATGACTGGCATCCTTGTAAGCGCAAGGGAATTTGAACAATTTGAACGTAGAGAAGACCGAGGACACACAAGGTGAATGCCATGTGACAATGGAGGCAGAGATTACGGTGATGCCTCTGCATGCCAAAGAGCACCATTGCCAGCAACAACCAGAAGCTGGGAGAGAAGCAAGGAAGGATCCCCTCCTACAGCCTTCAGAAGAAGCACGTCCTTGCTTGGACTTACAGCTCCAGAACCGTGAGAGAATAGGTTTCTATTGTTTTAATCCACTCATTTTGTGATAATTGGTTCCAGCAGTCCCACAAAACACATACACTACACATCTTGCTTCAGTCTCACTTCCCTCTGTACTCCAATTCATTTATGCCCTCAAAATGGGACTTTTCCAGGCCAGCAAGTAGTAAGATTGCACTGAGGGTTTAGGATAACAGAGGGAGACTGCGGCACAGCTCTGCAGAGTTAGTGACTTAAAATTAAATATTAGGCATCGCTGAATTTTCAATTAAATAAAAATAGAGTTTCCAGAGAATTCTAACACACAGGTAGGGGTAGGGACCCCTGCCACACAGCCTGTTTGCAAGCTGCTGCTTTACGTAAGATATAAACATTCATTTAAGCCAAACAGAACTGAGTTTAAATCCTGAGTTTTAATCCTGTATGTTAGCTATGTGACCCTGGGCAAGTTTCTTAATTTATATAAACTTCAATTTCCTTATGATGGAGAATAAAAACCAAATCACCAAACTTATAGGGCCATTAGTGGGTTAAATGACATAATTATGTATCTCTTTGTCTATATACTTCTATCATCTACATATATTAGATACAAAACATATGTTAATACATATGCTAGGTAAGAAACACAGCATATAATAGGTACAAAATAAATTCTGGCTAACGTAATTAGCTCTTTGTCCTCTTAGAAAACTGAACTAACTTCCTTTCCTCTCTTCCTCCCTCCCTTCTTCCCTCCCTCTCTTCCTTTCTCCCTTCCTTCCTCCCTTCCTTCCTTCTTCCCTCTCTCCCTTCTTCCCTCCCTCCCTTCCTTTCTCCCTTCTTCCCTCCCTCCTTTCCTCCCTTCTTTCCCTCTTTCCTTTCTTCCTTCCCTCCCTCCCTCCTTTCTTCCTTTTAAGATAGAATCCACTGATGGTCTCTGCTCTAAGAATGACAGTAAACAGGAAAAGGAGACCTTCCTTTGCAAAGACTAAAAACCAGCTTTAAATCAACTCAGTCTCTGACTAGATTAAGGTGATCTTTCCTCCTCTAACTGCTAGAAATCAAAAGTATTCCTTTCTGAAGACAGATATCATCCAAAGCCTCAAAATATCTGTATAATTCTTTTCATAGAAGAGAGCTGTCCTATTGGAGCCTTCTGAAGAAGGAAGTGGTCAACCATAGCACCTTGGCAGGGAGGGAGCATTTATTTTGGGATGAATACCCAAAGCTCATGTTCCTCATGCCTGCTTATCTATTGCAGGTACTTCCAATCTACAACTGCCCCCCCACTGGCAGTGCCCAGCTAGGTGTCACAGGGCAAAGGAGCCCATTGGTGCAGTCCATCCAGGCCAGCCTCCAGAAACACAGGACATGGTGGTAAAGAGTGAATGGGTGGGGTAGAAGCTGTGCAAACAGAAAACGCCCCGCACAGTCTTCAAGATAGGTTAAGTTTAAAATACAAAAGAGAGGAGGGGTGCCTGGGTGGCTCGGTCGGCTGAGTGTCCAGCTTCGGCTCAGGCCATGGTCTCATGGTTCGTGAGTTCGAGTCCCGTGTCAGCTCTGCACTGACAGCTCAGAGCCTGGAGCCTGCTTTGGATTCTGTGTCTCCCTCTCTCTGCCCCTCCCCCACTCATGCTCTGTCTCTCAAAAATAAATAAATGTTAAAAAAAATTTTTTTTAAAACAAAAGAGAGGAAAACTAAGCGTATCATATATTACCCTCTAGGAGAGAGAAGGAGCAAGAGAGATGGAGAGAGGGAGGTCAGAGCTCAGCAGGACCCAGATGGCAGAGTCAAAGTGATGTGAGGCAGGTTTATTTACCATGTGGCCATTTACACGCATATGGGTGTAGGGGATCACGGGACAAAGTGCAGTCACCAAGGGAGAGAAGGGATGAAGCTGTGGCCATTTCTACGGGACAAGGGAAAGGAGTGGTTACCAGCCCTCTGAAGGAGGGAGATCACGTAGAGAAGAAGGTCTTGGGAGGATTGGTGATCCGTAGTTGAGGGACACGGCCCGTCTGAAGCAAACTCAGAGGAAGGATACCCCAAACACACCCCGATGCTTTCCTCTGATCTCCTGCCAGTGGCTCCCATTGGCTCAAGCCACCTAGCAACTGGAGGGCAGGGGGCCACTTGGTGCCATAGAGGTGGAGAGTGGATGTGGGAGGGCGGGGGTGAGGCGAGTAGAAGATGGGTAGCATCAAGCCTAACTTGCTTTACACCGACGGTCTTTTGCGCTGTTTGAATTTCTTCCCTAATCCACATGCATGCATCGCTTAAAAAACACACCGGTAAAAGTAAATGCCAGTTCTTTCCCCCATTTTGCACACAGAAGGGCAGAGGAGAGTATTTTCCTGTGAAAAGAAGAGGGAAGAATAAATGGCTTCCCATTCCAGACACAAAGCTGGGACACGCAGTTTCTCCCCCAGAGCGCCGAGCACTCTAGACGAGGCAGCTACATTGACTGTGACCGAGACAAGGTTGACATGTCCATACCTGTGTTTTCTGACTCCAAATGCAGCTCTTCCTCATGCTGCATTTCCCCCTGCTCTTCGGAGAAGTGACAGGTAAGAATTTCGTTTACCACTATTGTTTCCTTTACCTCTCTCTCTCCTTCCTCTCCTTCCTCCCTCCATTTTTTCCCTGTAATTTCCTTTTATAACTTATAATTTTGAACTCACAATTCAACTAACCATTTGGGAGGCAATTTTCCCGCTCTTACCTTCTTTCGGGCGTCATTGTTTAGACAGTCTGGATGGGGTGGCCCAATTCTTCAATTTCCTGACAGTATCTTCCTTGAAGAGACTTTTTGCCTTTCTCTCTTTGGTTTTGTCCTCCGCTGCTGTCTGCATCCTGTTCAAGGGCAGCTTCAGATATATACAACTGTTTCTTGTCTGGGAGTCCCCTGGCTTCTGGCACTTTGGTGGAAACTGTCTTTCTTTCTCTTAGCTTCAGTGACACTTCCTTCTCAATAAAATATGCTCTTTCAAACAGGTGTTGAGGAATATGACATTTGGAATATATAATAGCCGCATCCTAATATACACCTTCATCAGACAGTAGCTAAAAGAAGAGGAATTCACTGATGCGGAAAATCCATTCAAAGGATTTGCATAGCTCCCCACCCCTGCCCCCCACTGCGCCCAACCCCTTCAGTACGTTCTGATTTTTCAAGTTTTATATGCAAACTTCTCTCTCCCGCTGAAGAATCACAAAATTAAGACAAACTCTTTCCTTCTTACTTTTACAATAACACTCGTTTGTGGTGGGTACATTATAAAACACAAGGAATTAACCACACAAAAAAGCATTATTACTATTTGGGTATATTTCTTCCAGATATCCTTGTTAAAAGGTTTTTCTAAGTATACTTACCTTTCTAAATAAAAATAGGCTTTAAGAAATTTTTACATTTACTGTAGGAGTGAATTAAATTTAAATTTACTAGAGGAGTAATTTAAATTTACTGTAGAACTAACATGTCTGTTTTTAAAACAGTTCAAAAGTATACACAGGGGTGCCTGGGTGGCTCAGTCGGTAGAGCATCTGTCTCATTATCCCAGGATCCCGGGATTGAGCCCTGCGTCGGACTCTGCACTGAGTGTGGAGTATGCGTAAGATTCTCTGTCTCCCTCTGACCCTCTCCCCTGCTCCTGCTCTCTCTCTCTCTCTAAAAAAAAAAAAAGTATACACAGGAAAATGAAAAACACCTTAATCCCTTCCCCCCATCTAGGGATAATAATTTAGTCTTTGGTATACATAATTCTATATATTTTGGGGGTTTATCCACATCTACATCTATTGTTTGTCTCTTCTGTTGTTTTCTTTGGCAAAAATTAGATCACATTATATACATATATAAATATATAAATATAAATAAGTATATATATGTATGTATTTTAACTGCCTGACATCTTTCCCTGTCAACAAGTACTGATTTACACCATTAGCTTTCATACGTTTTGTGCCACAGTGAGAAATACATTTGAAACTACGATCTAGTACCGTGTGTATACGGTACCTCTGTTTCTAATTGAAATAAAAGTTTCATGAGCCACTACTCACCTCTGTTATGTATGATGTACTCTGGTTATTGTCCTATTTTATTCTTTTTTCATTAAAAAAAAAATGCTGGTTATGACCCAGTAAATTGATTTCAAGACCCACTAATGGGTTATGACTTACATTTTGAAAAACATTCTCCTAGGCCACAATTTTAATGGCTTTATTGTATTTTGAACTGCAGAGTTGTTAAGTTGCATGGAATGAGGAGGAAGTCTTGTCTAGCCTCTTCATTTTGTAGGTGGAGGAGTGAAATTTTTATTTTCTCAATAACTGGTACAAGAACTCCCCTCAGGGAGGGAATTTTCTTTGTTTAGGGAAATACCTTTATAAGGGCTTGTGGGGGCGGGAGGAGGGTGCTGCAGTGGGCGTAGCCGGACCACTCTAGGCTAGGTATAAATGGAATTTGGAATGGAGATCATTGAGTCACTGTGGCAGAGGGGAGTGGACCCTTAGTTAGCAAAACAAAGAACTTGCGGGATCAAGACTAGGTGATACTGAATTTATATTAGTTGCATTGCTATGCTGTACATTCATCTATCTTCTCAAGTTTTCAGCAAGATTTACTATCAGATGTCTTTTTGGAGCAAGTGATAGAGATAAAAATCGGATTGGATTAAGAAAAATAAGCTAGGAGTGTTTATTTGCTTATGAAATTGAATACACCAGGCATGGCTGGGTCCAGGGCCTTAAATAATGTCATTGACAGTGTCTTTTTATATCTCCTTTCTTTGCTTTTTTGGTTCCGTGGAAATTGAGAAAGGGAAACCTCCTTCAGAATGGAGTTGGAGGCCAGTAGGGGGAGTTCTCATGTCCTACCACGCCTTGTCAAAAACAGACCCAGGAAGAGAGAGGGATCTTGCAGGTGGATAGCACTTTATTATTGTAGTAGGAGGGGGAAAGGCTTTCTTCCTGCCCTTCCAACAGCCCAGCCAATGGCAGACTGTCACAACTCAGCCAATGAGAAGCCACTATACTTCAAAATCCCTAGTTTACTCCAGTGGACTTTTTGTTTATAACAGCCCTCCCAACTCTCCCCTGTCCCTATAAAAGGAGGCTCCTCCCCTTTATTCTGGGAACTTGCCTATGGTTTTGGTGTAGCTTGCGGGTCGGCACCATAATCCCCTGCTATTCCTGAATAAACCCATTTTTTTTGCTGCTAAAATAACCGACAGTTTTATTTTTAAGGCTAACAGTTCATTCTCAGGAATTGATTCCTAGTAGTTTTTTCCAAAAAGACCCAGGGATAATCCTCGTTTGACTGACTAAGATCACATGACCATCTTAATCATTGTGGTTTTGGCGATGGAATGCTCTGATTGGCCGGAACTAGATCATGTGCTCACCCTTGGGGCCAGAGATGGCCTCGCATTCACGTTTACTTGGTTTGAGGTGGGCAAAGAGTGGTTTCCAGAAAATTGGGTTCACATTGGGAGAACCAGAGGAGGGCACCAAATACGCTCTACATGCCTGTTCACACAAGTACTTTATGTGAGCAGTTAGTTTGTTGGAGACTTGAGTGGGGAGCTGAATACCTCATCTGCCTGGCCCAGTGTCAAAGGGACCCCATGAGTGGCACATCCAGATGATCCTTAAATAGAACTAAGAACAAAACAAAAGCATCTTTGGGAGTCTGCAGAAATCTTGGGGAGGACACCAAATTTCCTACCATTTGTACAAAGGTATCTATAAAGGAGAGAAGATCCTTGAGAATATCTGGGCTGCATAAATCTGGAAACCGAGGCCTAGAAAGGCTCAGAGACCTGCCCAAAATCATACAGCTAATTTTTATTAGAGCCCAGATTGAGCACAGTCTCCTGTACTCAGCAATGTGTCCTGCTCACACAACACTCCCTGTTTTCCACTGCCTCCATCAAACCCAGAAATTTCCCAAGGCTCTTTCCGCCACACTGCTTGCCCTTGTGAGCCCCCCCCCCCCGCCCTTTAGGGGCTGCCTGGGGACTCTGCATGGAGCCTGAAGGAGAAGCTTGTGTAGGGATGGAGGAGCCAGACTCCAGCCTCTTTGGGAGACTGGCAGCTCAGGTGTCTGGAAGAGAGGCTCAAGATGCAGAGCCCACGAAGCAAAGCAAACCCAATGGGCAAGGGCAGTGGAACAAGGCAGAATGACCAGGAGGGGGCAGACAGGTGCAGGAAGGGGATTGCTGTGTATTGATCACTTCCCATTTGCTAGATATTTTGTGTATATTATTTTATTTAATCCTCACCAAAAAATGTAGTTTCAGGGAACATAAAGTGAGGGGAAGCTAAAGGAATTGAAGTTCACATTGGCAGTCAGTGGCGGCTGCGCTGCGAAAGGTCTTGAATTTGGCTGAGTGAAAGCACAAATGAAGTATTAGTTTGCTCCGGCTGCTGTAACAAAGAACCAGGAAGTAGGTGACTTAAACAACAGAACGTATTATTCCTTCACAGTTCTGGAGGCTAGAAGTGCAAGGTCAAGGTGTCAGCAGGGGCTCGTTCTTTCTCAGGGCGGTGAGAATCTGTTCCATGCCTCTCTCCTAGCATGTGGTGGTTCATGAGATGCATAACCCCGGCCTCTGCCTTTATCTTCTCATATCATTTTCCCCGTGTGCGTGTGTGTGTCTGGGTCCAAATTTCCCCCTTTTATAAGGACACAGTCATGCTGGTTAGGGACCCACTATTCTCGAGTATGACCTCTTCTAAATGTAACTGATTACATCTGCTCTGACCCTATTTCCAAATGAGGTCACATTCTGAGATACTGAGGGTAAGGCTTCAACATCTGAATTTTTTTTTTAATTTTTTAAAATGTTTTTATTTATTTTTGAAGGAGAGAGAGAGAGAGAGAGAGACAGCATGAGCAGGGAAGGAGCAGAGAGAGAGGGAGACACAGAATCCGAAGCAGGCTCCAGGCTCCGAGCTGTCAGCACAGAGCCCGATGCGGGGCTCGAACCCACGAACCGTGAGATCATGACCTGAGCCGAAGCTGGATGCTCAGCCGACTGAGCCACCCAGGTGCCCCTTCAACATCTGAATTTTGGAGGAGGGCACAATTTCACCTGTGACTATAGATAAGTGGAATCTTGAGAAAAGTCAGGTTAAGTAAGATTAAACAGATTTTTTTTTTTTTTTTTTTTTTTTTTTTTTTTTTTTTTTTTTTTTTTTTTTTTTTGCTTTAAGGCCTCTGTGGAGGTTTTACAACTTAGCCGCGAAATTTCTCACACCCTTCCTGTTGAGAGGTGGGGACTTTGTCCCCTCCCCTGGAATCTGAGAGCTGCAGAGTATGGTGGAAATGACTTTGTGTGACATCCTAGGCTACATCATAAAAGAACATATACCACTTCAACCTTGTTTCCTGGAACATGGAACCACCCTGTTCTGAGAGGCACAGGTATACTCCCTGGCCAGTAGTCCCAGCTGAGTCCACCCTTCTGGGTATCCTGCCACAGTGCCAGACAGGTGAGTGCAAAGCTCCCTGGGAACTGCGTCTCCTGGCTGTAGCTGTTACAGTTCCAGCTGTTAGAGGAGGCGGCAGAGGTGAAACCCCAGCCATGGTGGAGTAAAGATGGATGGTCCCCGGGCACCTGGGTGGCTCAGTCGGTTGGGTGTCCGACTTCGGCTCAGGTCATGATCTCACCGTTCATGAGTTTGAGGCCCACGTCGGGCTCTGTGCTGACAGCTCAGAGCCTGGAGCCTGCTTTCGATTCTGAGTGTCCTTCTCTCTCTGCCCCTCCCTGCTCAGACTCTGTCCCTCTCTGGTTCTCAAAATAAATGTAAAAAAAATTTTTTTTTAATTAAAAGATGAGGGGTCCCTGCTGTGCCCTGTCTGAATCCTCAGCCACAGAATTAATGGGCATAAAAAAGTTAAACCACTAAGGTTGGGCTGTGTATTAGTCTGGGTTTCTAGAGAAACAAAAACGATTATATACACACACACACACACACACACACACACACAGGTATATACAGTATATATACAGGTGTGTGTATATATATATATATACTTTATATATACATAAAGTATTAGTATTATAAGGTATAAATTATATATAAGTATAAGGTATGTATATAAGGTATTAGTCTTATTAGTCTTATATACTACATTATATATAAGGTATTAGTCTGGGTGCTTTAGATAAACAGAACAATAACATATTAACAATATATATATTTTGAACATAATATATTATGTTCAAAATCTGCAGGGTAAGCTGACAGACTGGAAACTGGAGACCCATGGAAGGGGTGATGCTGCAGCCTGAGTCCCAAGGCAGTCTGTGGGCAGAAGTCCCTTCCTCAAGGGAGATTGGTCTTTTTTCTCATAAAACCGTCAACTGATTGAGTGAGGCCCACCCGTATTATGGAAGATTAATTTGTTTTACTCAAAGTCTACTGATTTAAGTGTTAATGTCATCTAAAAAAAAAAAAAAAACCACTTCATGGCAACATGCAGATAAGTGTTTGACCAAATACCTGGGTACTGTGGCCTAGCCAAGTTGGCACATAAAAATAACCATCATTGGCTGGTTTGTTTTACAGCAATAGGTAACCAGAACAGCCTGTAACAGCCTCCTGCCTGTGTTCTGTGACTTTCCAAGTGGGTGACAATATGCCACATTTTCCAATTTTATTTGGTTAAACTTCCCATCCTCCTTCCCTCTCCCCCTGTTTTTTGTTATGTGTGTGGGTTTTTTTTGTAACAGAGACCTTTTGGTGTTCTCCAGAACACCTCTTAACAAGTTTGAGTGTAGGAGTTAAGAGCAGAATCAGGTTCAATTCTTGACTGTATGAGTTCCTAGCTGTGTGACCTTGATCAATTATTTAACCTCTCTGAGCCTCAATATCTTCTTCATCCATAAAGTGAAATAATCATACTGGCCTCAGTGTTGTCGTGAGGAGTAAATTAAATGAGCCACGGAAAGGGCTCAGATCAGCAACTGGACACACGGATTTTTTTATTCATTCATTCATTCATTCATTTATTCATTCACCAGCAGGGCCCAGATTTTACTGGTCTGTGGTGCTGCTCTTCTTTTTAAGGCCTTAATTGTGATGCTCAGGCTTTCATCCCACTCCATTTCTAGAAGCTTCTCTCCCTTCCAGTTTCTCTTTCTTCCTTTCTATTTCCACCCCCTCTTTTCTTTTTATTTTCCTTTGTAAAATCAGGTTCCCCCGTCATCCCCCGGGAGCACATGCATGTTTCACAAATTCATCTTGTTTGTCACTTCAGCCAGTGCGGCTCTCTGGACCACTGCTTCACATTTCCCATGAGGCACTGCTCTCTCCGCTTCAGCTCCCTTCCTTCTGCCTCCAGCTGCTGCCGCTCTGCCCTCTGCGTCTCCCCTCCAGCACAGGACAGACCTTGCTGCCCATGGTGGCAGCAAGAACAGGCTGCAATTTTTATGCTGACTTGACTGGATGTTCCAAGACTGAATGTTCCATGTACCTCCTAGAGGTAACATGCTCAGAACCCACTGACCCAACTCCATGGGCATTTACAGAGCTCCCCCTACCCTGTGAGCATTGCCTGCATGGGAGCTCATCCCACTCGCCTCCCAGCCTAAGGTTCGCCTTTCTTTTGTTTTGTCTTTTCTTTTTTCTTTAAATTCAAGTTAGTTAACATACAATGCAGTCTTGACTTCAGGAGTAGAACTCAGTGATCTGTCTCTTACATATGACACTCAGTGCTCATCCCAAAAAATGCCCTCCTTCATGCCCATCACCCATTTAAACCATCACCCTACCCACCTCCCCTACAGCAACCCTCAGTTTTTTCTGTGTATTTAAGAATCTCTTATGGTCTGCCTCCCTCTCTGTTTTTATCTTATTTTTTCTTCCTTCCCCTATGTTCATCTGTTGTGTTTCTCAAATTCCACATATGAGTGAAATCATATACCTGTCTTTCTTTGACTGACTTATTTTGCTTTGCATAATACCCTCCAGTTCCATCCATGTTGTTGCAAATGGCAAGATTTCATTCTTTTTCATTGCTGAGTAGTATTCCAGTGTGTGTGTGTGTGTGTGTGTGTGTGTGTGTGTGTGTGTGTGTGTGTATACCACACCTTCTGCACAGCAAAGGAAACAATCAACAAAACTAAAAGGCAACCGATGGAATGGGAGAAGATATTTGCAAATGACACATCAGATAAAGGATTAGTATCCAAAATCTATAAAAAACTTACCAAACTCAACACCCAAAAAGCAAATAATCCAGTGAAGAAATGGGCAGAAGACATGAATAGACACTTCTCCAAAGAAGACATCCAGATGGCCAACAGATACATGAAAAGATGCTCAACATCCATCATCATCAGAGAAATACAAATCAAAACCACAATGAGAAACCACCTCACACCTGTCAGAGTGGCTAAAATTAACAACTCAGGAAACAACAGATGCTGGCGAGGATGTGGAGAAAGTAGAACCCTCTTGCACTGCTGGTGGGAATGCAAACCGGTGCAGCCACTCCGGAAGACAGAATGGAGGTTCCTCAAAAAATTAAAAATAGATCTACCCTACGACCCAGCAATAGCACTACTAGGAGTTTATCCAAAGGATACAGGAGTGCTGATTCATAGGGGCACATACACCCCAATGTTTATAGCAGCGCTATCGACAATAGCTCAACTATGGAAATAGGCTGCCTTTCCGCATCCTCATTGCCTGACCTCATTCCGGGATGCCTGTCAGTCAGTGGGAATTTCCATTCCTTTAAGGGGGGCCCACCAGCAGATGGTGGGCCCTTTGCTCTCTGCTGGACACTTTGACTATTGTTACTGTACCTTTTTCCCCCCAGGCTGAGGTTAAGAGAAATGAGAGTGAGGTCAGGATGACATTCCCACATTGTAGCCCATGTGTGCCTGAAGGACTGTGCTATTACACTCTTGAAAAGAACCTCCTCAAGGTCAACTTTCCTCCTCCCATTGGATGGTTGGAGATGAATTTGTCCAATGCACTAGCCATAGCCTCCTGTGGCTATTGAGCACCTGAAATGTGGCGAGTCCAAACTGAGATGTGGTGTGAGTATGAAACACATGTGAGTTTCAAAGACAGTACTAAAAAATAGGATGTCAGAATTTCTCAACAGTGCTTATATTGATTACATGTCAAAAGACAATATTTTTTGTATATTAAATGAAATAAAATATCTTACTAAATTTAATTTCACTAATTCCTTTTAAAAAAACGTGGCTCTTAGAAAATCTAAGAATGCATATGTGACTAGTGTTATATTTGTACTGGGCAACCGTGTTGCAGAAGGTACCGAGTAGAACCTGGGGCATATTCAACAGCTTCCGGATGAATAAGCCTCTGAATAACAGAACTAGGTAAGGAAGGGAATTTGCTAAGACCCAAGGAAGTTCTAGAGATCTGGGGCCACTCTCCTAACCTGGCCGCCACCCCCCCCCCACCCCTGAGCCCTCCCCTCACCCTCTCAAGTGCAAGTGCTTCCATACCTGGAATGCTCTCCCATCCTCTCTGCCTTCTACCTCCGTGTGGCTCGCTCCTTTTCTTTTCTTCTAGAGTTAGCCCCTCCCACTTTCATCCCCTCTGAGAGGTATTTCCTGACTCCCCAACTCCTGCTAAAGATGTCAATCCTGCTAAAAATATCATCCTCAGAGGTGCCTGGGTGGCTCAGTCAATTAAGCAACTGACTTCAGCTCGGGTCATGGTCTTGCAGTTCATGAGTTTGAGCCCCACGTCGGGCTCTGTGTTGACAGCTCGGAGCCTGGAACCTGCTTTGGATTGTGTCTCCCTCTCTCTCTGCCCCTTTCCCATTCATGCTCTGTCTCTCTCTCGCAAAAATAAGTAAACATTAAAAAAATTTTTTAAATGTCATCCCCAAAGTGTCCACTCAACCCTACTATTCTCTTCCTGACATTTCCTTCCAAAATTCTCTTGCTTATTTAATTGCTTATCATATGTGTTCCCAGCTAAAGTATAAGTTCCATGAATACAGAGGTCTTGTCTATCTTGTGTCTTCTCATGCCTCAGAGTCTGGCACAAAGTAGGCTTTCAAAAAAAATTTTTTTTGATGAATGAATGAATGAATGAGTGGAAAACATGAATTCTCATTGTTCAGTTTTGAAGCTTTGTGTGAATTTGCAATTTAATCTTCTCCTCCTTACTCCAAGACTTCAGCAAAGTGTACAGACATGTTTTGGGTGAGTGGATTCTTTTTATGTGTGGCAGGTATGGAAAAGGGCTGAGCTTCACACTGGAATCAATGTTGTATTGAGCAGTGAAAACCCATATGGCAATAGGTATCCAAAATGAAGAATGACCATGGTAGCAGAAGCTCTAGCAACATGCAAGAGTCTGGGCAGGCAGGGGCAGGGGCAGATCTTAGGAGTCTCTTAGGGCTTGAAGTGAGACATGAGCCAACCACCTGGCTTGACATCTTCCTCAAAGGATGTTGTATTAGTTTCTAGGGCTGTCATAAATAACAAAAACAAAACTAACAGTAAAAAAAAACCCCACCACAACTAAGTGACTTCAACAACAGAAACTTAATGTCTCACAGTTCTGGAGGCTAGAAATCCAAGATCAAGGTATCAATATAAGGTTGGTTTCTTCTGAGGACTATATGGGAAAATCCATTCCATGCTTCTGTCCTTGGTTTAGAGATGATTATCTTCATGTTCACATGACATTCTTCCTGTATGTGTGTCTGTGTCCAAACTTCTCTGTCTCATAAGGATATCTGTCATATTGGACTGGGCTCTTAGCCCAGTCTAATGAACTCTCTTTAACTTGATTACCTCTGTAAAGACCCTGTCTCCAAATAAGGTCACATTCTGAGGTCCTGGAGGTTAGGACATCACCATATAAACTGGGGAGGAGGGGGAATAACACAGTTCAGCCCATAATAGATGCTAAAGGACAACTTCCAAGCTGCCCCGGGAAGATTGTCTTCTACAATCTCTACCCCAGCATAATACTCTGTTGGTCATCCATTGTTTTCATCTGCCCAGCATCCATCTCCCATCTTCTGGGTACAGCACCTAGAGTTTTCTTTGGGGACTCACCCACCTGACATCCTTAGTCTGTATGATTCAAATAGAATTGGTCTTATACTCCATATACAGCCTTGGGCATGTGACCCAGATCTGGCCAACAGTGTATTTCTTCCTTCCCTCAGTGATTGGTTCAAGTGTGGGCACATGATCAAAACTGATCCAGTGGCACTCAATTCTAGGAGTTGATAGGTTGGAGACTTGAGAATACTGGGGACCTTCTTTCCCAAGGGAAAGAAGCCAACAGAGAAACACAGGTGAGAGGAGGTATAGAGTGAGCCTGAGCTCAGTGACATGCTTGAAGCCCCTGCATTGAACTGTACCTGAACATAGCTTTAATGGTCACCTTTTCAGTTACAGGAGCCGGTACGTTCCTTTTTTGGCTTAATGCCATTTCAATGTGAGTTTAAATGATTTGTAACGAAAAGCCAATGAAACGTCACCTCCTCTCTGCTCCTGTCTGTGTGCCTTGGTCATCCTAGGTGGCCCACAACAGGACAATTTCACCAGGAAAAGAGAATTTCTTTCAAGCTTCCTGCATTGTCTCCAAAAGAGCCTGGTTTAAAGCCCCAGTGGAGATACTTAAGATTGGCCAATGAGAGCAAGGAGCCAGGGTGGTGAATGTGTGCCAACAAACAACTCAAGCAGGCGAGACTCTTGGGGTTTTATAATTATGTGAAAAAAAACCCGAGATTTCTGTAAGGCAGGGGGTCAGCAAATTAAAATTCTCCCAGGAGCTAAGGGCTTCTGAATGCTTGTTTCTGATAATCTTGTTTATATCCTGGGGTAAATAAATCTGTCTTTTGTTCTGTGTTATTCAACTCTCAGCACTGTTTGTAATTAAAGGGGTGGAGGGTGGAGACATGAGTGAGTTCTTTAATTGGCTCTGTTCTGGGTGACAGGGAGTAAGAAACAAAGGCCCTCGTGGGCAGGAGTTGTGGGGGGGGGGGGGTGGCCTGCTCTGCCCTGGGAAATGGTGATAAAACCCTGGGCAGCTGGTGATCAAGTGGCAAAGGGTGGAAATCCATCGTCATTAGCGTGATCGATGAGCCCTGGCTGAGCCTCTGCCAGTCTGTGCTGGGGTCCCCCGAGACACAGAACCAGAGTGAATGTCTGGTTTCAGAAGTCACCCCCGTGCCAAGAGGTAGAATACCTCTCCTGGTGGACTTATTAATCACCCTCCGCTTTCCTTCAGCCGCGTCTCTGGGGGGTGAAAGGGGTGACAAGGTAAAGCACACAGTCCTACTAGATGGTCAGCTAAGCCCCGCTTGTGACACGATAGAAAAGGTTAATAAGCACAAACGATAATAACAGATACAACAGACACAATGGCTAACGGGTGTCGTGCACCTTCTGTGTGCCAGACCTGATGTTGAGAGCAATACCTACATGATTGTTTTTCTTTTCTTTTTGTTTTCTTTTCTTTTGATGACTTCTTTTAGTGCTCTCAGGAATTCTGTGTTACTGGCATAATCATCTGCATTTTTGGCATGAAGAAATTGAGACCCAGAGAGAGGTGAAATAACTTGTCAGGGGTCCCCCAGAGGATGAAACTCGTATTCATAGCTAACATTATGCCTCTCTTACGCCTTCAGGGAGCTCTGCTCTGCGTTTCTCTAGCTTTTCTAACTCTTTGACCCAGTCTTATACTCTCTCCGAGTCTCAGAGTCTTATCGGTACAATGGGGATAAGAACACTTTGATTTTTTATTTATTTATTTGTTTATTAAAGTTTATTTATTTATTTTGAGAGGACACTTTGAGTAGGGGAGGGGTAGAGAGAGAGGAAGACAGAGAGAGAGAGAGAGAGAGAGAGAGAGAGAGAATCCTAAGCAGGCTCCACACTGCCAGCACAGAGCCCAAGGTGGGGCTCAAACTCACGAAACTGTGAGATTATGACCTGAGCCGAAACTGACAGTTGGATGCTTAACTGACTGAGCCTCCCAGGCTCCCCAAGAACACTTTTATATAGCAGGATGCTTGGATGCAAAGAATGGAAACAGACACCGGTTAACTTAAGCAACCATGGAATGTTCTGGAAGGATGTGGGGGAGCTCATGGAACTCTTGATTTCTTCTGGTTTTGTGGAGGGAACAGGTCAAGCTTCTGCCAGGAATCACCCAATGGAGGATTTTCCTCCAAGAAAGGGTGTTCAGATGTTGAGTAGCCCAAATAACCCTCCCCTGACTTTCTAATAAGGCTGTGTGGTGATGGATGTCTTTAGTATCAGACATGACACACAGTAAATGCCCAGTGAATGGCAATTATTATTATTCTTATTAATAATAATATCCAGAAAGATGCAGCTCAGTCTGTCTCCATGTCTGCTCTATCAATTCTGGGCCGCTTTTCCTGTGGGATGATTTAGATGTCCTTTATGAACAGAGATATAAACGAAACTAACATATCCTCGAGACAGAAGGATGCTGGCATGTCTTCAGATTGGTCACTAAAGCGTGTCCTAAATTGGGAAGAAATCAAAACAGATTGCATCTAATTTCTCACTGTTCCAAGCAAGAAATTACCTTTTTAAAGGAAACACCATGACTTCCAAGCTGTTTGCAAACAGTTTTTGTGAAGTGTCTTGTCTTGGGCTTGGCTTGTTTTTCTTAGTTAGATTATCCCCATGGGGATAGCTGGGTTTTTTTCAGAGACAAGAGGCACACGGAATCCACTTTTCTCACTTCTTCCTCATGCTATTAGGTAGGAGGGGGAGCCCCCACCCCCCACTCCCCACAGGTCGCTGATGAGTTATTACAGGGAAAGCATGGGCTTTGGAGCCAGAGACTTGGGTTCAAATCCTGGATCTGGCGTTTCCTGCTATATAGCCTTAGGCAAGTCGCTTTACCTCTGTGGACCTCCGTTTCCTCATCTTAAAAATGAGGTAATCATTGGGACGCCTGGGTGGCTCAGTCAGTTAAGTGTCCGACTTTGGCTCAGGTCATGATCTCATTCATGGTTTGAGTTTGAGCCCCACGTTGGGCTCTGTGCTGACAGCTCAGAGCCTGGAGCCTGCTTCGGATCTGTCTCTCCCCTTCTCTCTCTGCCCCCACCTCTGCTTGTGCTCTGTCTCGGTCTCTCTCAAAAATAAGTAAACATTAAAAAAAAAAAATGAGGTAATCATTATTTACTTCCTAGAATTTGTAGTGGCCTACAGTAACTGTTGTTTTTGTCCAAAGCCGTCGCTACCCCGTGTGACACCTTTGCAGGAATTAGAAAAAAGCATCCTTTCTTCCAGCAGATGTACTGGGGGCCAGGGTGCATGGCTGGCTGAGCAGAGCACAGGCAGGATTTTATTTCCTACTTTACCCCTCAGCTGGCACCCTTGTGCAGCATGAAACCTGCCCGACTGTTCATAGTGCCTCATTTTTATCTGCTTATTAAGCTTTTTAAACTTTTCTCCTGTGAACAGACACAGACCTCTGGTCAAAAGGATGAGAACATAACCCAATTCTGGCCAAATCATCTGACCACAAACAGTGATTGCTGCAAGAGAGAGGCATGCGACCTAAACAGTCCAACCAGAGTTTTCCCTGGGAACCGATATACACATGCTGGGAGAAAGTAGCACTTTATACCTGTTGGGAACGTGGCAGCCATGTTCCTGTTCATATGGAACAGGCCTGTCTATAGTAGGAGGAAATGGGACCAATAGGCAAAGACAGATAGATAGAAGTAAAAATGAGACATGAGAGAGGACGTTTCTGGAGCCTGTTGCTGAGCTCAGTTCTCCTCTTAGTTACATGAGCCCAAATAAGTCTATTTTTGCTTAAGCTAGTGTGGGTTGGTTGTCTGACCCTTGCAAGCAAGACCGTCCTGATAATTGAGGAGTTGTTCTAAGATGTATTATGTACGGGAAAAACCCTAGCTCTTGGGGCACTTCATAAATAATAGTTGTTCTAATGGTCACACCACACCACATGAAATTCCCACCAGTTTGCTTCTTTGGAGTGAACAGAAAAAAAAATGCTTTATTCGATTTGGCGTGTCAGATATTGTCACCAGTCCTTGAGCACATGCCCATGACAGACATCAGTAACTCATTAGTGGAAACCATGAACTGATAAGGCTGTGGTGTTTTTCAGTTGTTGATTATTTCGTTTGGTTGTTTTGTTTGCCTGGGAATGGTCTCAGAGTCCTGCTAACAGGTGCTCCAGGCGGCGGCTGCTAATCATTTGGAAATGAAATAGGAGATGAAACCAAACATTTTGATTTTAGGCAATTTGTGACAAAATCCATGGCAATTCCTTTTTTAATCCTCCAACTCATGGAAGCACGCCAAGGAGGTGAGAAAATGTTGCTTTAAATTAATGCCAGAAAATAAGGGGCTCAGAATAACGGCACCGAAACCTCAATGGCTAATGAAGTTTGGCAGAAGGTTTTTGTGAGCATGTGTAGGGCACCTGGGTCAACAGGCAAGCGAATTCCCAAAGATGTAAGACGAGATTAGCTCAGCTCCACCATTGTGTCCGGGGCAAATCTCACTTCCTCGTGGGATTCTGGGGAGGCGGAGGGGGTCTTGGTGAATTTTCCAGCCAGAGGGAGGCTTTGTGGTGGAATAGAAAAAGAACCAAATAAAAGTCAACAAAACAGAACACTCCAGATTTTTCTGCCCAGCTTAGAGAAGTCCAAGATCTACCACTGACCACTGAGTATATTTGGCCACTGAGGGATCAAATTTGATACTAGAGAGTGTAGATGGATATTTTATTTCAGACACACCTTACATATTATTTTTTTAAATTTTTTAATGCTTATTTATTTTTGAGAGAGAGAGAGACAGAGTGCAAGCTGAGAAGGGTCAGAGAGAGAGGGAGATGCAGAATCCAAAGGAGGCTCCAGGTTCTGAGCTGTCAGCACAAAGCCTGACATGGGGCTCGAACTCACCAACCTTGAGATCGTGCCTGAGCTGAAGTCGGATGCTTAACGGACTGAGCCACCCAGGGGCCCCCACCTTACATTTTCTAATGTGTTTCATTGTAGTGAGATGCAGAATTTTGATTGGGTGCTTAGCAAGGGTTTATTTTTTACCATATTGGTTCCTGGAGAAGCACCTGTTTATGTAGCATAAAAGCACAGACAAAAAGCTCTTAATAACTGCTTTCAATTACTGATCACTTACTGTATGCTGAGGTTTTTATGCACAGGTTATTTTTTTTTAAGTTTTTTAAAAAACTTATTTATTTTGAGAGAGGGAGAGAGAGAAAGAGAGAGAAAGAGAATGAGTGGGGGAGGGGAAGAGAGAAAGGGAGAGAGAGAGAGAGAAAGAGAGAATGAATCCCAAGCAGGCTCCATGCTGTCAGCACAGAGCCAGATGTGGGGCTCGAACTCACAAACCTTGAGATCATGACCTAAGCCAAAATCAAGAGTCGGATACTTAAACGACTGAGTCACCCAGGCGCCCTTATTTTTAATCCTTACAACAAACTTGACAAAGCAGCATTTTAACCCCAATTTTACAGCTGGAGAACTTCGGAGATTTAGAGTGGTTACTCTTCGCCAGCATTGGAAGGCAAGTCTTTCTCATGTGATGTTCTTGCTATTTCTGCCGTCATGTGCCACGTGGCTTATATCGTTCTTTCAAAACAAATTACAAAAGTAAGGCAAAAAGTAGGGATGTACATAAAGTAAAACAAAAAACAACCCCCCCCCCCCAAGACCTCCCCTCATTAACTAGGTCTTCTCATCCCTATTTCCCAGAGGTAACCTATAGCACTAGTTGGGTGTATGTCTTTCAGGATCTCAGATAATGCCACAAATAATACATGTGCATCATAGGAAAGTCAGAAAATGCAGATAAGCAGAAAGAAAGATAAGGTGCCGAAACTCAGAGATAACCGGGGAGAACCTGCTGATGTATTTCCCTCCTGCGCTGTGTGTGTGCTTGCGCGCATGCGCGTTTTCAGAAGCAACCCTACCTGTCACGTGACCAGTCTCGTGGGAAACACAGATGAGACTCCTCCCGAGGGCCCACAGTCTAGTGGTAGCAGGAGAGTTGCGGCCTTTTCTTTGCCATTTCAGGGACTTCTGCCTTCGTTTTTCCTGTGGGGCATGACGATGGGACGGGAGGCCCCTAAGAGGGGTGGAGTGTGGACAGTGTGCTCACTTCCTGCGGGTGAGGTCACATGTGAAGTCCTCACAGCCATTCTATGATACTGTTCCCATTCTACATACGAGGGGACCAAGGCTCCAGGAGGTCGCACAGCTCTAAGTGGCAGGGCTCCAGTGCTGTTTTCCCTGCCACTCAGCCCTCACCTGCTACAGCCTTCCTGGGGTGGTCAGCCCCTATCCACAGAGAAGAGGGGTGAGTCCGTGACTGCAGGGCTGTGGGAGGGATGCGGGCCTGTGGAGGTTCAGAAGCAGCCTTTAGAACTGGGGAGAGCTGGATTTGAATCTCAGCTCTGCCTCTTCCGATCTGTGTATCCTTGGGCAGGTGAGTTCACCTCTCTGGGCCTCAGCACATCTGTTAAATGGGGACCATTACCCTGCTTGCCTCTTAGGGTCACTGTGACGGTTAAATGGGCTGGTGTCAGTGAAGTGAGCCTATAAACTGCTCAGCACAAAGCAAATTGCTCAAGAATCAGTGTTGCTGATTGTTGTTACTAGGAGTGCTTCTGGGAAGCCTTTGATTCAAGGACAGTTACCTCTCTCTGATAGGATGAGGTGATACCCCCTCCCCGCCAGGGGCTGTGGCTCTACTTTTGTGTCTGATTGCCTTTGGGCACAGGCTGCTGGCGCCACTGTTCCAGGCACTTTGCAAGAAACAAAACCTGGTTCTGGCTTTGGGCTTCTGTTCCCCCGGACCTCTTCATCTGAAATCCTCTCTTTTCTCTGCTTTCCTGATACCAACCTGCCTAGTGCCTGACACGGGGGTTTGACACTCAGTAAATGATTGTTGAAGATTGAATAAATGATGGAAACATGAAAGGCCTGGCAGATAGAAAGAGGCAGCTGGGGGATGTGGAGAAACTCACTTCTCAGGGCTGGAGGACCATCTGTGTGTAATGAGGATAATAATGCCCACCTCGCTGGGTTATCGGGAGGGGTGAGTGGATGCCATATTCAAGGTGCAGGCACGGCATTCAGACAGTGGTAGCTGCAATTGTTACTTTCTCTGACCCTCCTTTTTCCTTCTCTGGGCACTTTCCATGCCGGAGATGCACTTTGCCACGTGGGGTTGAGTCGGACAAGGTTGAGTTGAGTCGGACAAGGGGTAGGCACCCTTTTCTGTTCTGATCACTCCCTGATGCTTAGGAGAGAATTAGAGCACTTCTACTTGGCAGCCAGCTGCTTCACCTTCACGGCCCTGTCCTGCTTCCTTTTAGCCTTGTCCCTAACCATTCCCGCCCACACACCCTGTGGCCTGTCCCCTCCACGCCTCTAAAGCACTCTGCTTCCCTTCCATGTTCTTTCTGTAGCTTAGAGTTCTGTTGGTTCCACAATGTGAAAATTAGTCAAAGGAAACCTCCTTAAAATGGAGTCAGACGGCCAGCAGGGGGAGCTCTCACACCCTACTACTTAGAATCAATTGCAGACCCAACAGAATGAGAGACAGTGACAAGTGATAGTACTTTACTATCCTATAGGAGGAAGAAAAATTCTCTCCTCCCTCAGCAACAGCCCAGCCAATGAGAGACAGTCACAGCTCAGCCAATGAGAAGCCAGTACACTTCAAACCCCTGGTTTACTCCAATGGACTTTTTGTTTACAACAGCCCTTCCAACTACCCTCCCCACCCCTCGCCTTCTCCTCTATAAAAGAGGTTCCTCTCCTTCCTTCCGGGCCCTTGTTTGTGGTTTTGCCGTAGCCTGATTGTCTGGGTTTGTGATTCTCTGCTTTTTTCCCCAAATAAACCCATTTTTGCCGCTAAAATAACTGACAGTTTAATTTTTAAGGTTAATGAGAGCAAAAACTAAACAGTTGGGGTATTTGGCCAGAATTCACAAAAAGTGTCCAAGTTGATCAGTTTTGCTTAACAGAGCAAATTTGATCCCATGGAGTCTGGACAGAAAGTTGGCCAACAACCACAATGGACTGGAACCACAGATTTCCTCCGTGACACAGCAGGGGTCTGTGGAAGCAACAGTGTGACTAACCTGAGTTCTCTGGCCATTCATCCATTCTCAGAACAACCCTATGAGAGAGGACGTTCTCACTGGCTCCATTTCACAGATGAAGAGCGGAGGCTCAAATAAACTACGATGTAGAAAACCGACCTGGAGAAATTTGGCTTGAAACAAAAGATGCGTCTATTCTCTTTGACATGTGGGAAGCACGTGAAAATGTTGGGTTTGCCCCATTGGGAACCGGGATGCTAAATTTGATTTTAGCTGTAAAGCTGAAGTGTCATGCAAGATTACTTTCCCTCAGGACCAACTGGAGGCAGAATTAGAGCATGAGGAGACTGCAGAAGGGATCTTCTTATCTGATAATGAAAAAGTATTTTCGGCTCTGACAATGTCTGTGGACTGTGTCACTAAGGATTTTTACCAAAAATGGGAAACGTCTTTTGAGTAGATGAAAGATCTGGCCATTTTTGCACTGAATTCTATAAGAGAACCAGAGCTGTCTGAACACAAAGGTGAGGAAATGAGACAATGTCAATAGAAAATAATGATGATGGCAGCTACCACTCTAGTCACTGGAACCAGCACGTTAAATATGGTTCTGTTTCCCCCCAACTGGGAGGTAGGTATTTTTGTCTTCATGTTTCAGATGACGGAGCTGACCCCCCTGAGAGGTGAAGTGATCTACCCGTGGTCACACAGCTAGTAAGTGGCAGAGCTAGGATTCAAACCAGGATTTGTGTGAATTTAAAGCCCACTCTCCTTCTGTATCCAGCCCTAGGCTAGATTCCTGGGATTCAAATGCGAAATCAGATTCCAAAGTGAAATAAGTGAAATAAACATTGCTAAGAGAGTCAGTCAAAATGAGATAATGTAGCCTCTGTTAACTAAATAACCAATTGTGTAGTAGATAGTTTAACTCTCTCAGCACCAGTCATAATTCTTTCAAAACAAATTAAGCAAACTTGTGGTTTTTGCCTTGATGAGCCTTCACTCCCCTCTTGGAAGGTCTGTCCATTCTGACTCCTGGCTTGCAATCCTGAAGACCCCAAATAAATGCTTTTGGTTGCTTCACAGACTCCTCCTGGTTGACAGAAAAAGGACTTGAGACCCCGTCCCTGCCCTCAAGGAGCTCCTGTCCTGCAGAATAAAGAGCTATAGCTCAGTGAAGAAGTTTCCCGTGGATCCGTGATGCATGCATAGAGAAAGCACATCTCCATCGCTTTCCAGTACGAAAGAAGGCTGGAAATGCACAGGTTGTGTGTAGAAATCCCTTTGTCTCAGTTCTGATTTTATTTTGTCAGCACCTGCCTGGGATCTGAGCTCCAGGGGAGCAGTTTGCCGTGTGCTCTGATGCTGCTGTAGGCGGCAGCCAGTCCTGGCTCCCACCCCCACTGCCCTCCTCAGTCCATCCTGAGGTTTAGCTTCAGGAAGAATAATGAGCAAGCCTCCTTCTACAGTTGCTGTCCAGTGGGAACGAGCAAGATGCCCTCCCAGGAGCTAGCATCATGAACACAGCAAACGTAGCCTACCTGGGCCTGATGCCCCACAGCAGTGGTGGGGTGCAGGGACCCCTCATGTTCTGCTTGGTGACACAGACCGTGGTCTCTGTCATTCATTTCCTCCCACTGGGCCAGGAGCTGGTACAGCCCAGGGCTGATCAGCAAGTTTTAACACCCTGGGAGTTAGCTCTGACAGCCTGAATTCTGGTTTAACTTTCACCCAGCTCATAATGACAAGACCTGCTATTTATTAATACATTTCAGATGCTCTCGATATACAACACCTGATGGATACTTTCTCTAAATAACCTGTATAGGGAGGGGCGCCTGGGTGGCTCAGTCGGTTAAGCGTCTGACTTCGGCTCAGGTCATGATCTTGCGGTTCGTGGGTTGGAGGCCCGTGTTGGGCTCTGTGCTGACAGCTTGGAGCCTGGAGCCTGCTTCGGATTCTGTGTCTCCCTCTCTCTGCCCCTCCCCCACTCACACTCTGTCTCTGTCTCTCTCTCAAAAATAAATAAAACATTTTTAAAAATTAAAAAAAAGAAAAGAAATGCTCTAACTGTCCAGTAATGACATTCCCTCTGGCTTTGGTTATTCTCGGTCCATCTCTATGGCCTGGGTGCTCATCATTCCTCCAGAGGGCCTTGTTAGGCAAAGCATCTTTCAAATATCCCCAGGTCAGTGCTTTCTCTCTCTCTCCTTCCCCAAGGAAAACGCTTTGGTGGGAGAATTGCTGCCTCTTCAGCCTGCCTTGTGTTCCTTAGATCCCTCAGGCACAAGTCAGACTCCAGCCTGTAGGGCTTCCAGTCTTCAGAGGACACAAATCATGCTCTAATGTGTCCCTCCTAAGCTCCTCCCTCTGGGCTTCCGGTGAGGGAAACACAGCCCTTCTTGCCCTGTGGGGCTGGGGAGAGATCAGTGTCATTCCATCCATGCTGTCTAATGAAAGCCCCCTTCCAATTCCCTACTCTCCCGGAACTTGGTGAGAGGCTAAGGGTCACGAAATAGTTTGCCACCCCTGTTGGAGGTCTTGCACCTCTCTTTGGAACATGGGAACACTGGCACCTCCTGTTCCATTCTTGGCTTGCTTAGGGGACCCGGTCCAAATTGGGACAATGCATCACCCACCGGCAGAAGTTGTCAGAACCCCATCAGGACTTAACACATCAGAGCGGAAAGGCCAGCTTCCCTCTGCCTGTATCAGCATCCGTGTGCCTGGGGACTTTCTCTGAAGATGAAGAAGGCAAGTCTGCCCACTGCCAAGGCAGACCTGAAGCTCTAGGCAACGAACAGCCCTCAGCAAATGACTGATGGGAGTCGGTTTTAAAAATTTCCAGATCCCTCACTAAGCTAATTCTGAGACCTGTGTTCTGCATGGATCCCGGAGTTCCCCATGGGATGAGTTCTGGTGCTCACAGTGCTCTCTGGCTTGATCATGAATACTTCCTTGGCTTTCTCTCCCCACTTCCTCCTCCCGCTTCCCCTCCATCATCTCCCGAAGAAACTGCTTGCACTCCAGTCCTTATAATCCTTATCTCAAAGTCCCTTTCTGGTGGAACCCAAGCCAAGACAAAGTCCTGTTATGCATATGATAACCTCCAGTACCGCTTCGCACAACCCTGAGCCTCTCCAAGCCTTGCAAGATAGATGTCTTCTTTTCTCTATCGAGGAGGCAGAAGACCCTAGGAGTGAAGTGGTTTAACCATCAAACATGGCAGGACCGGTATTCAGTCTCAAATCCATATTTCTCCAAAAGCTGCTCTTTCTGCCATACCACTCTGCTCCCTAGCAGCTGACTGCCATTCCCTCTACCCAGTAAACCACAGTCCTTTAAGTGGCCACCCCTAGCCTCAAAGTACGTTCAGTCTAGCACACTCTTAATGTTCACAACCTTGGTTCTGAACCATTTGCCCGAATGCCACTCTTCAGTCCCCACTCATCCTGCTCCTAATCTTCCCAACTTTTCACCTTAACTTGCTGTGTTGGGTACTGTCTTCATGGCCCTTGTCTGTGGTCCACCATCAAGTCCCATTGCATAGACTCATATTGAGCAATACTCTTCCCAGTTGGACTGAGCCCCAAGACTCCCGGCCATGGCACTGTCCGTTACAGATGCTGTTCTGGTTGGCTCATATCATGGCTGTCCCGGTAAGTTGTCTTTCCTCTGTGTCCTAGCAGTCCATAGCCCTATCTGAAGCAAAATGAATTGTCATCCATTGCTCGGAATTAGAAAGCACATCCAGAAAGTCGTGCTTGCACACTAGCTGAGCAAACCTGAGTGCTTATCAAGAGAAGTTGGGTACCGCTGCTGGGAATCGCCTAAGTGGGAAGATTTTAATTGTTCCCAGGCTCATCGCATCCACCTAATTTCCTCTAACGAGCACACACAAAGCAACGAGGAGAGGTGCGGGATTGGATGGCAATTCAATGCCTCATAATGCCAGATGAATTGCAGCGCCTTCTCCACGGTATTGCATTTGCCGATGTCTGGGAGACAGTCTCCATGGATGCTAATTCAATTATGCTGAAACATAGAAGGAAATTGTCAGCTAAATTGCCACCACGCTGCCAAGCTGCACCTAGCCCACGTCTCCAGTGCTGTCTCCTGCTGATTCAGCAGCAGACGGCCCTTCAAGTCCGAGAATGACCAGGGGCTGTGTCCTACCAGCTATGGCTACTTGGTTCTTCAGGCAAACATCCCAGCTTAGACCTCCAAATAGAGGGGAAAAAAATGTGGTGTTTTTGTTCATCTTTCCCTTGCTTCCTGTCTCTCTCGAAACACCTCCTGTTATTTATTCATCCATCCTCTTAGCAACTACAAAAATGTGTGACGATCTTGATCGAGTACCAGCTATGTGATCGGCACTACCCCAAGCACTGAGAGCATAGCAGGTAACAAAATGGCCAAAATTTCGTGTCTTCAGGAGTTTATAATTGCGTCTCACCTTCTAAAGAGGTAGGCTGATTTTCACTCTCGAGGCCTTCTTTGCTCTCTGGGATCTAGGTAATGGGTGAATGCAAGAACTCAAAAGAGACAGAAGGGCCAAGTTAGTTATAGGAGAAAAGGCTACATCAAAAGAGAAAGATGGTGAACACCAACCCCTGGCTTGGTTAGGTATGGAGAGTTTAAAAAGTTGACCAAATAGAGGAGAGGACTTTGGTGGGAACAGTAGTGGGGAGAAGAAAGTAAATTTCAAGTTTTGCTTTGTTTTCTGGAGAGAATCCTTCTGGGCTCCGTGGTATTTTTTAATACCAGTTTCAGCAATTCAGTAAATGCAGTTTTCAAGTTGTGGGTTTTTTTTTTTTTTAATAAAAAGAAACAATCAGTCAACAAATACTTATTGTCTACTATGTTCCAGGTATGACAGACGCAGGCTTTGTTTATCAGGCTTACAGTTTGGAGGGGCAGACAGATGAACGTGGGATAGGTACACCAGAGGGGGGTGACGCTCTATTTGGAAAGACAGAGAAGGTTTCCTCGAGCACATGAGATTTGTGTCCAGCCCTGGAGGATTAGGAGTTTGTCAGGCAGAGAAGAGGGTGGGGTGTATGGATGGTTCCAGAGCCAGGTGACCTGCTTCTGCGGAGACTTTCCAGAATGGAAGAGTACCATTCACTTGACCACAGCTGCCCCATCAAAAGAAATAATGCTTCTCCGTCAGATTCTTCCCAACACCTGGTTGGGAAAGCAAAGAAAATCACATTTTCTCAGGTGAATGTCTACAGTGGGGACGTGAATCTGTCTCACTCCCCCATGAGCCGCAGCTCGCTTCACGAGCTGCCCCCATTGTCAAGGAGCTAAAGCTGATGAGGCTGGGCCAGTGGAATGACTTTGCTCCTCAGACTGGCTGTCTGGCTGTCAGAATGGGCTTTTCTTTGCGTGGGGTTCTATGCTATGGTGGCTTCAGGGCTGAAGCAGGACAGCCAGGCTTTATATGGGCTACATTTATATATAGGCACCTGCAATGTACCCAATTCTGTGCTGAATATTAGGAAACAAAAGCTAAGAGCCCATATGGTTCGGTTCTTGCCGACAACAGGTAAAAAGGGTTTCACGAGGGAGAGTATGGTCCTGTAAAAAGGCATTCGCGATATCTTCCTGTCCTAGAAGCTATGACAGTATTATAGCCAGCTCCCAGAGTCCCCTGGGGAGGTCAGACAGACTTCAGTTGGGGCATCGGCTACATCAAGTAATCGCGGTGTGACCTGAGGCAAGTTCCTTCTCCTGCATCTACATTTTCTCCTGTGTAAAAATGAGGATTCTGACACCCACCTCGATGGACCACACTGAGGATTTCAGATAACCTAGTGTCACCGTCCTGATGAGCAAGTGGGATGTGATAGAGTTGCAAAAAAAGAAGCCTTCTTTTTTTCCACACTGATGCCTGGCAGTCATTCTCACCCTCAGGATAGTTCCGTCTCAGTAATTAAAATGCCCATTCTTAAGTAATGGTTTAAAATCTGGGTCGAAGCTTTCCCCCAAACCAACCAACTGTAAAAGAGACCCTTCTGAAGTTGGAAAAAATTGGAACACTGACTGAATTAGTCGGTGAAATTGGGGGATTCTTGTTAATGGTGTCATGGTAAATTGGGTACATGGAAATTCGTGTTGAATTCCTAAAGATGAAATAGTGTGATGTCTGAGATTTGCTTTTCAACAACTGGGGGCTTTGGGGGAACGGATTGGGGCATAAGTGAAACAAGAATGGCCGCTTTTATGTTATTATTTTATGTTATTATTTCTTTTACTTTCGGAAATGGTCAAAAACTTTCATGATAAAATGTTTTTAAAATGTTAAAGCATCTCCACTCAGCAACCACATATGGTTGGTAGGTTGCATAGCACATAGGACATGGGTATTGTTCATATTGTAGACACTAGAGATCTGTGTGTTTATTATAACAGACTTTTGGCCAATGGCATGGTGTGTAGCTGTAATGAATTCAGCGTGTGTGGAAGCAGACTTCTATGATGACCCCTAATTATCTCCCTCCTGATATTTATACCCTATGTGATCTCCTACCCTTGGGGTTGGACCTAGTGACTTGCTTCTAACTAATACAATACATTCAAAGTCATGGGATGTCACTTCTGAGATTAGATTATAAAAGACTGACTTCCATTTGGCTGACACTCTCCTCTTTGCTTTTTTTTTTCTTGCTTATTCTGATGATACAAGCTTCCATGTTGAGTTATTTCACAGAGAGGCCCAAGGAATGAAGAGTGTGGCCTCTGGCCAACAGCCTCCAACAACCATGTGAGTGAGCTTGAAAGTGGATCCTTCTATAGTCTAGTCTTCAGATGAGATCACAGCCCAACTGATACCTTGACTGCAATCTGGTAAGAGATCCTAAGCCAGAGGACCCAGCTCATGTGCCTAGACTCCTGACCCATAGAGACCAGGCAATCATAAATGTTGTTTTAAACCACAAAGTTTTGGGAAAATTTGTTATACACTAACAGGTAACTGTTAGAGTATATTAGAGCAAATTTCAGACAGATGGAGGTAAAGCTTCTTTCAGGTGGCATCTTTTTGCTAGTTCAAAGGCATAGTATTTGTGGGGGTTGGTAGTGGCTCTGTGTCTCCTCTTACTCAGCTCAGGCATTGGGGAAGGAGGTTGGCTTCCCTATGTCTCTTCCTCCTTCCTGCTTGCTGTCCAATGGCCTGAGGGAGCAGAGGGGCAATTGACGAGGGCAGGAATGAATTTCTGTGGCTCGTACTGTCACGATTTGGTGTTGGCACAAACTGCTTGGCAGGTATTTAAAGTTCTCTGTGTTCAGGAGGTGTTCAAAAGTCTCTTCTTTGAGGGGCATTGTGGATTCTTTGGGTCCCCCTCTACTGCCTTCCACGTGGCACAGTACCCTGACATGGTGGGGATTCTTCAGTTTCTCCCTGTCCTTCCCAGCTCCCATGCCAAGTGGTAGACATCAGTGCCTCCCTCTGCTTCTTTTGGGAACAGGGAGCTCCTTTTAACATGCCTTCATCTCAGCAGATGCCTTTATCTACTCGACTCATGGGAAACACATACATCTTTGGAACCTGCTTCCACTGCTACCCCTTCCCCTCATCCTGTAATCCTGCTAGGCTCTAGCCACAGTCTGCTAATCTGTACATTCTTCAGGTCTGAGTCAGGCTGGTCCCTCCAGACTCCAGGAAACACATAGCAGACTCAAGCTACCTACTGAAAGTTCCTCTCACAAGACAAGGGTAACTGCCTCTCCCCTTGTCAAGTGGGGCAGAGAATCACCTCACACTGGACTTCTCCCTCCAAAAATCCTCTCCCCAGTTTTCAATTCAACCTTTTCATATCCTGGAGGTGGGTGTTGGATCAAGGGTTACAAAACGAGTTTCACCTGGGGAATCTTTGCAAGGCCAGCATCTTGCTCTGAAATGTCAGGTGTTTGAACATCTCATCTTACTCTTGGGCTTTGGCTGAATTCAAGACCCAAACCGTCCCAGTTTAATATCCTCTCCTACACATAAAACAGGCCTCGAGTTGCTATTCAGTAATGGTGCTTGCTATTTATATTTTGTTGTGGGACTGCTCTGATGGACCCAATCAGTGTTCTTCCTGTAGCTACTCTCTGCCACGTGACTTTGTCATCCCTTCTATCAGCTAAGCTTGTTTTTGCTTTGACCAATAGAACACAGCAGAAGTGACGCCATGCCTTTCCCATGCCTGGGCTCAAGAGACCCTGCACCATAATGTTGGCCTTTCTCTTAGGACCCTCCTGCTGCTCCATGCACAAACCCGTGGGTAGGATGAGAGGTCGTGTGGAGAAATACTGAGTCAGCCCAGTTGCCCCAGGCAAGCGAGGCAGCCCAACCAAGAACAGCAAAATGCCACCCACCTGACCACGGGGACATGTATGAACTCAGCCATACTCAGCTCAGATGACTGGAAGTGCCCAGCTGACCCACTGACACGTGATTAAAAATTGTCATGAGGGGCGCCTGGGTGGCTCAGTCGGTTAAGCGTCTGACTTCAGCTCAGGTCACCATCTCACATTCCGTGAGTTCGAGCCCCGCATCGGGCTCTGGGCTGATGGCTCAGAGCCTGGAGCCTGCTTCCGATTCTGTGTCTCCCTCTCTCTCTGCCCTTCCCCCGTTCATGCTCTGTCTCTCTCTGTCTCAAAAATAAACGTTAAAAAAAAAAATTTTTTTTTTAAATTGTCATGATATGCCACTGAGGTTTCATGGCTGTGTGTTATGTGGCATTATGGTGGTGGCATTATAGCTGATACAATTGTACTGGGTTAGCTAATGAGGGTGTCGTGTTGGAGAAGGATCCCCTCAAGTACTAGGTGACAAAGCTGACTGCCAGCTGGCCTTGTCATCCTCTCTCCCAGAGGAAGAGTGTTTTCTTTCCCTAGACATACGCAGCTCCGGCCCGGATAGATTCCTCCTGGGCTTGTCAAAACTTTCCAGAACACGGTACTGCAAACAGGCCTTCCTTTGGCAGCTTGTTAGGATAATTGAAATGTGGGTGGAAGCTCATTAAGCTTCCCCTTCGTCAACATTCTTCCTTCCAGGCCCGGGGAAGCTGCGAGTTCTGTCACATCCCATTAGCACCGTGTCTGGGTGGTTTCCACACCTTTCCAGGCAAATCAAACACACGGGGTCCACATTCAAGGGAAAATACATTTATTCCCACAGAGAGGGGTATGTTTATGGAGAGTTAAAAATACATCTGGCTTGGATGGATCATGAGAAAGAGAGTGAAAATACCTTAAAAATGCTTGGGAGGTACAAGGGTGCAGGTTGCTCTCGTACATATTAAAAACCTAACGTCTGACGTCTTTTCTGGACATCCCTAAGTCCCCTTCTAGCCTCGTCTCCTGTTGGGCCCCTACAAAACCCTATTTTATTAAAAAGGATTTCAGAGGCAAAGATATGTGTGTTTACATCCTGACTGGGCCATGGTAGTAATAGTAACGATGATGTTAACTTTAATTGAGCAAGTTTTATTTGCCAGGCTCTGTGCTAAAAGTTTTATACAAATAATTTCATTTAATCCAGGACAGGAAGCTCCCTGAGGTCAGAGACGATGCCCAGTTTGTTCTCCTGAGTATATATCAAGCATGTAACATGATTCTTGATATTAGATGTTCAATAATGTTGAGCAAACGAATGAATGAATGACAGTGCTGTGGGGTAGAGGTAATTACTCCCATCTCTAAAAGATAAAGAGGCTGAAGGATCCATAACTGACCCAAGCTCTCATATCTAGTAAGTGGTGGAGGGATCTTAGGCAGGAAGGCTCCTTTCTTCTTTGTTTTGAATGTTTATTCATTTTTAAGAGAGAAAGCATGAGCGGGGGAGGGGCAGAGAGAGAGGGAGACAGAAGTTCCCAAGCAGGCTCTGAGCTGACGGCAGCGAGCCCAATGCAGGGCTCGAACTCACGAACCCTAAGATCATGACCTGAGCATAAGCTGGATGCCCAACTGACTGAGCCACCCAGGCACCCCTAAAGTTTCCTTCCTTCCTTCCTTCCTTCCTTCCTTCCTTCCTTCCTTCCTTCCTCCTTTCCTTCCTTCCTTCCTTCTTCCTTCCTTCCTTTGTCTTTCTTTCTTTCTTTCTTTCTTTCTTTCTTTCTTTCTTTCTTTCTCTCTTTCTTTTCTTCCTTCCTTCCTTCCTTCATCTTTCTTTCTTTCTTTTTCTTTCTTTCTTTCTTTCTTTCTTTTCTTCCCTCCTTCCTTCCTTCCTTCCTTCCTCCCTCCCTCTTTCTTTCTTTCTTTCTTTCTTCCTTCCTTCCTTCCTTCCTCTTTCTTTCTTTCTTTCTTTCTTTCTTTCTTTCTTTCTCTTCTTCCTTCCTCCCTCCCTCCCTCCCTCCCTCCTTCTCTTTCTTTCTTTCTTTCTTTCTTTTCTTCCTTCCTTCCTTCATCTTTCTTTCTTTCTTTCTTTCTTTCTCTTCTTCCTTCCTTCCTCTCTCCCTCCCTCCTTCTCTTTCTTTCTTTCTTTCTTTTCTTCCTTCCTTCCTTCATCTTTCTTTCTTTCTTTCTCTTCTTCCTTCCTTCCTCCCTCCCTCCCTCCTTCTCTTTCTTTCTTTCTTTCTTTCTTTTCTTCCTTCCTTCCTTCATCTTTCTTTCTTTCTTTCTTTCTTTCTTTCTTTCTTTCTTTCCTTCCTTCCTTCCTTCATTCCTTCCTTTCTTTTTCTTTCTTCTTTTTTTAATGTCAGGAATGCTATTTTCAAGGGTTGCTCTTCTGACAGTTACATAAAGCAGAGAGGATAAACACATCGGAGATTACCTGGTACACAATCAGAGCACAAATGTTAGGTCTCTGATGTTATTGTTTGTTTTATTTTCATTTGTGTCTTTGTTTTCTATCAAAGTAGATACGAAGAGGGGGTGGTAGAGAAGCAGAGGGGGTCTCATGGCACCACAGAAGAAGCAACACACCCTGGGTTCAAATCTTGACCTCCGCCACATAATGGGTGCATCATTTGGTTGAAGCTGCGTCGAGTTCAGGTAGTCATATCTCCGGCACAGCGTTCCTGCAGCATTGGCGAGGACTCCCAGGAACGTGTGGGCATGGAACTAAACACACTCCTCATTAAATGTTTTGTATCAACAAACACCATATGCTTGGGCAAATCAATCAACAATTAGTTTTTAAAAAAATGTAACAACACGAAACCTGCTTTATATGATTGTTTTCAAGATGCAATTAAGATAATGCTCAATGATGCCTAGCACTTGGTAAGTGCTTAATAATAATAGCTAATAATAAGTAAAGCTTACTGAGCACACACCAGATGTCAGGGCTTTAAACGCATCATCTCATTTAATGCTCTTATCAAATCAACGAGGTAGATAGTGTTAATTGTCCCATTTTACAGTTGAGCAAATGAAGGGACAAAGAGGTCACGTAACTCGTCCAAGGTTAAACATCTGGTAGAAAAGCGACTTTGTCTTTGGACTGGACACAGTCTCTGCAGGAGGGATGGGAGGGCAGGGCAAATAACCACTAAGAGCTGGCAGCAAACCCCAGTCTTTCGTAAGCTTGAACTTTGATGGCTTCTGGCTTGAGGAGTCTCTGGCATTCCTGGCATTGGTCCAGTGCTCTGATCAGTTAAATCTGGGATTGACTAGGCTTCATCACATTAGTCAACACTGTTCTGTTGCTTGTAACTGGCTGGAACTCCTTATTGAGAAGGATTGCAGCAAAGATTGATGTGTTTGATTAGTAATGTCTGCTGTGGGCAAGGGCAGGAGGATATAGGTATATATGCCATATATTACTGATCCTGCATTATTAATATGCCTTGAAAGGATACTCCGAGAGGGCGATCACACTCCCCTTTGTCAAAGTTTTGGGGAGTGTACATCCTGGGCACAATTACATACTTACGCAAGGAAGTGCTGCTGTCTCATCTGACCAATCATTTTAGGAGTCTTATTTGAACCTCTACCAGGTGATCAAGTCTTTATCTAGACCTTTTCCTTCTGTTCCCATATTGGGTAGAAATTATTTCCAGTGTCTAGAAAAGGAAACAAAGTTTCAGAGAGGCTAACAAACTTGCTCAAAGTTGCACAGTGCCAACGGCAGGTTTGATACATAAGCAGGCAACTGGATAAGTCACATGGTGGCAAAGCCATTTAGGCTGTAGGTTTCAGGCTTGAGACTAATGTTTATTCCTTGGCACAGTAGACGCCTCTGATGGAGGCCCAGGGCTGTGCTAAGATGCCATAGTAAATACAGAAATAAGTAGTAGTCTCAATGCTCAAGGAACCTGCAGTCTTATAATCTCTCTCTCCTCCCTTCCAACCCTCAGAGACAATTCCAAACCTTCTGGAAAGAGAAAGAAAGGGTCACTGCATTTTATTTGGCTACAAAGCACTAAATGGTAAATTGCCTTTCCATTTTAAATTGCTGGCAGCATCAGATTCACTATGAATACAAGTGCATCTTCTGGGGCTAATAGCCGTTTTTATGCTGCTAATCTAGAAAAAGGAAATACGGCTGAGAGAGCAGGCTGACAGCAAGTTTGGTAGCAGTCCTGAGGCTGATGTGGTCTAGAGAAAACCACGAGTCTCTCTGGGCCTGTTTTCTCCGCCAGAAATTATATTCCATCTGCGTCTTGGTAACCACAGCAGGGGAGAGTTAAGAAAACCTAATAAGGAGTCTCCCGGCAAACTTAAAGTTTCTGTGCAAAAACAAAATAATGAGAACGCTGCATGAGAAATTCCCTTTGTATTAGAAATACGTCTGGTCTGTTGGTTCAGTCCCCAAAGCTCTTTCAAAGACCCGTCTCCCACATGATTGTCCCAGTGAACCTATAGGTTGGTGAGATGGTGGGCACAGTGTGTGTGGGGGGGGCGGGGGGAGGCTCAGAGAAGTGAACAATTTGCCCAGGGTCATGCAGGCTAAAGGAGGGCAGAGCCAAGTCTCCATGCACATCTAGCTGGGTCTCCGTTGCAGCAATGCATTATTGAGAAGGAAAAGGTAGGTTAGGAGCCCCTCCTAACAAATTTAATGTTTACAAGCCACTGAGTAAGATGGTGGGTGAATGAGCCCTTGGAAAGCTTTCCGGGAGCAATTTCGCTGAGCATTTGCAAAGCCTTAGATATAAAAATTTCCTCTGGCCCCATTCATTCCCCTTCTTAAGAATTTATCCCAAGGTAATAATCAGATAAGGTATGAATGAAGATGTGATATGCAGACATTCGTATCAATATTATCCAAAGGAGCTGAAAATTTGCATATAACCTAAATATCCAGCTATAGGACATTGGTCTACATAAATGAATAGATAAACATATAATTTATGACATGCGTATATTCTGGGCTTTAAAACTAGGATGAATAGAAGTAAGAACGTGCATGGCCGCTTAGCTACAGTGGTGTTTATTGCAGCTTTCTTTGAAAGAGCAAAAAGAATGTGAAGTGGAATGTCCAACAACAAGGGTTTATGTTTGTAAATACACTGGAAGACTATATATATATTTTTTTAATAATGGTGTAGATGGAGATTTATGGACATGAAAAGAGGTTGGGGCGCCTGGGTGGCTCAGTCACTTAAACGCTGGATTTTGGCTCAGGACATGATCTGGCTGTTCTGGATCCAAGCCCCGCATCGGGCTCTGTGTTGACAGCTCAGAGCCTGGAGCTGCTTCGGATTCTGTGTCTCCCTCTCTCTCTGGCCCTTCTCCTCTCGAGCTCTGTCTGTCTCTCTCTCTCAAAAATAAATACACATTAAAAAATTAAAGAAAAGAGGGTGACAATATAGAAGTTAGGTGGATGTTCAGGGGAAAGACTGTGTAGCATGATCTCTCTCTTACACTCTATAGATCTATAAGGATATGTGTGCAAATGTTAATAGTGGTTATCTTTGGATAATAGGGGTATACTTTTAAACAATAATAATTAAAAGTGCTTACGAGGGGTGCCTGGGTGGCTCAGTCAGTTAAGCGTCCAACTTCAGCTCAGGTCATGATCTCACGGTTCGTGAGATTGAGCCCCGCATAGGGCCCTGTGCTGATGGCTCAGAGCCTGGAGCCTGCTTCGGATTCTGTGTCCCCCTCTCTCTGTGCCTCCCCCACTCGCACTGTGTGTGTCTCTCTCTCAAAAATAAGCAAACATTAAAAAAAAACTTTAAAGTGCTTATGATATGATAGTAATTCTTATCATTGCACTCTTACTATGAGTTCTGTGTGTGTGGCTGTGTGAAGCTTGCAGAACTGACCCATTCTGAACATAGCCCAGCTCCGTGAGGCATGTATTACTGCATGAAGGGATAAGGACCCCAAGCATGGGGCTGGCTAGAAGGATGAAGGAGAAGGGGCCAGAAGGGGTCTAACTTTGACAAGCACCCACCCCGTGCCAGGCACTTAATGTACATCATCACATGAATTTTGCACTGGTTATTCGGAGTTTTACCTCCCACTCACCTATGTAAAAATTGAAGCTCAGAGAGGTTGAATAATTTCCTTGAGGTCACCCAGCTTTCAAGGGGAGCCTGTGTGGCTCCAAAATGCGCTTAATCTCCACCTTGCTCTATTGTTCAGAATGTCTACTTCTCCTTAGCAACAAGGCGGTGGCCAAACCCACAGACCAGCAGAGGTGCCAAGAGTCTGGTCGGAGCTGTTTCTCATCGAGTCCAGCCTTGCTGTGCGGTGGGGCAGGAGGAAGAGTCTGGTGTGGGATCTTAGTGTCCTTATGTGGAGCCCAGCCTCTGTCCTCTGGGGCAGCGGTACATTTGCAGCTCTCCAGCCGTGTCTTTGATTTTGGAAATGCAGTCATGGTAGTAATACCAACTCTGCATAACTGTGAACCTGGATCCTACCTCTTCACCTTGCTGGGTCCTTTGAGAGTAATCACTTTACCTCTCAAAGCCTCAGTTTCTTTACCTGCAAAGTGGAGTTCCAATGGTCATCTTTATGGGGTTTTCACGAGGCCAGCAATAATATTTGCAACACCTGGCACAGAGATGGCACTCATAATTTACAGGGTTTTGTTTTTTTTTCTCATCCTAAAAATACAAGGGTGATAACACTCAGGGAGTATATACCCTTATGAAGCTAGTGACATAGGCTAGGCAGATATGCATGAGTTTTGGAGCCCGAAGGAGAAGCACTTCAAATCTTCCTTGCCAAATTAAAGTCAGTTCCACCTTAAAATTTCCCTCTGCAAATGCTTGCAAAGATGATATTTAATTGATCATAACATCCTCAGACTCTCAGGCAGGCTCTTTCCTCCTCTTGCTCATCACTGCTGATTACTCAAGATATTTTATGTAAACAGAAAATGGTTCCTGCATAATTAGACCCATCCACCCTCCCACTTCCCCCCCGTTTGCTCTGCTTCTGGCTTCCCGGAGCTGCCCAGCCACCTCTGAGGCTCTGATTAGCCTCAGAGATTGAAGGTCTGTGCGGCTGCTGAGCTCCAAGGATCCCAAGAGATCCTGACCGGAGGGGCTGTCATCTCGGGCCACGGAGGCTGCAAAGAGAGGCAAAACTCTGCGCCCTCTGTTCATCCCTCTTGGTTCCCTCCAGCACAGCCACCATGACACTGCTCCCTGTGCCCATGTGTCATCTGTTGCTCCCATCGGGACAGACTCTCTTTTCAAACGTAGCTGTCCTGTGTCCCCGTCCTCTGCCTTTCTGTTAGGTAACTCCAGGGGAGAAAGGGTTAATCCTAAAATAAGTGAATCTCTGTTTGTGGATTACATCTAAGTGATGTGCTCTTTCCATGGCAGCTTCCTTGGGCATACACAGCATTAGAATTCCTTGTTTCCATCTTGGTCTCCCTGGCCCCCGCCACCCTGATAGACTGTTCCATCAACCTCAGGATATCATTGGGGGCAGCGGGTGGACGGTCCTTCTTCTTCATCTCCAGTTCTGGGGATTAATAGGTGCTCTGTGGGGGGCTTTCAAGTTCAGTCCAGAAGGTGTGGTCCACAGAGATAAGTGAGATTGGATTGTTGAAAGGTTTGGGCTTCATTTTAAAGCCCCTGAGGAGTTTTAAGTGGGGAGGGGTGAATGACCAAACTTGTGTTTTAGGAGGATTGCAGCTGGCTGCTGGGTGCAGAGTAGGCAAGTGGATACATGAGGACAAGGAGCTTGTTACAATAATTCCAGAGACTGTGGCCTGGATGGGACGGTGGTCCAGGTGCAAGAGCCTCCCCAAAGTTTTGCAGCCTCCTGTGCTTACTCCAGGCAGATACTGTTGGTGTCTACCCATGTCCCCTAGGCCTACCCCTGAGACTGTGCAGTTTCTGTATGCTCTGATGACTCCCTATGTGCTCTGATGACCTCCTGTTCCCTCTGATGCCTTCCTGTGTGCTCTGGTGCCATCCTGTGTGCTCTGATGACTTTCTGTGCCTCTGGCTATGGCAGTGTTCTGGGTACCCCTCAGAGGAGGCAGGAAAAGCCAGAGGAGTGACACCTCAGTAGTGTCCCTCAACAAGAAGAGATAGACAGATAGTCCAGCTTCCTTGCCCCTCAGTGGGACAGTCTTGCAACATGTTCTACCCTGCCTTCTAGAACTCCCCAGAAGGACTGAGCCCCAGCAGTCCACAGTAGTGGACTCATTAATGTGCTCATTAATGTGCTTTATGTTGCTGTCTTCCCTTCCTTTGCTCATGTCCCTCCTCTCTCATTGTACCTCCTGGGATCACTCTCAAATCAACTCCTTATACTCAACTTTTCACCTCAGGGTCTCTTGTCAGAGAAACCCAAAATAAGGCAATGGTGTTTTATAATGAATGGAGAAATATCCATATACATTCAGTCAGTCATGCTATACCTTGGTACGTGTATTTTAACATCTATGATTCCCCTAAGAAGAGTAGACAGCTCTCCGGGACCCTAAGACCTACTCAAACTTTCTCATGTACGGCATTTAGACATGAACACAATCATCAAGAACAGATTCCGAATGCCAGGATGAGGCACAAAAAATGTCCCTGGTTTTAAATTTCAAAAGTCAAGATGCAAAGGGTTCTAAGCTTCCTTCACTTGGGACAATGCAGATGAGTTGTCTAAAAAGAGTGAACTTCATGGGGAGTTGCTATTACTTCCTTTTTTTCTTAGAAAATATCCTGGTCTTTGAAATAATGACTCCAGGGATACCTGGGTGACACAGTCAGTTAGGCGTCCAACTCTTGATTTGGGCTCAGGCCATGATCTTGTGGTTCATGAGATCAAGCTCCATGTTGGGCTCTGTGCTGACAGCTCAGAACCTGCTTGGGATTCTCTCTCTCTTCCTCTCTCTCTCTGCCCCTCCCCTGCTCACGCTCTCTCTTTCTGTCTCAAAATAAATAAACATTTTTTAAAAATGACTCCAGTTATCCCAGTGTTAGTGGCAAAGGGATGCTCTCCATTTCAAATTTACTGGGAAATTTTGTAGGGCTGGGATAAGAATGTGTTAGTCATCCAGAGTAACCCGTGGTTTGAGGACGGATGGCTTTGCTCCTGGGGGACATTTGTCAGTGTCTGGAGACATTTTTGGAACCAAATGGAGGTTCTGTAGGCATCTAGTGGGTTGAGGTCAGGGACGCTGCTAAATATGCTACAATGAACAAGATGGGCTCCATAACAAAGGATTATCCAGTCCCAAATGTCAACAACGAGAGACGCTGCTTTAGAGGAATTTCTACATCTCAGCTTCTAGTTTTCTGTATAGGCTTTGGGGGTGGGGGGAAGGACTGAAATCATGGGGCATCTCTGGCGGTTCCAGCAAGGGGCAGTGGAGGATGGTGAAATCCTCTGCATCTGCTGGCTTCAGGGAGTAATGGTGATGGTGGGGATGGGGTGGACACAGAGCTGGCATCATTGTTAAAGGCCTTGTTTGTTTCAAGTTGGCCTCAAATGTGGGAAGTTTTAACAGCAACCAAAGGTTATTAGAGAAGGAGATTTGATATCATTATCATAAAAAACAAACAAACCCAGAGTCACTTGTCATGATTGGAAGGTAATAACAATATGAATCCAATGAAAGTAATCAAATAGTATTGAATATTGGGGGGCTGAGCAGGCTGGGAACCAGAAAGCCCTGGGAGAACCCCACTGCCATCCTGGGCGTCAGTGTGCTCAGCTATAAAAAGGGATTTGGCCAGAATAGCGTTTCCCCAAAAAGTGGTAAGGATAAAACATTTTGTGCAGAGGAGATAATTTGTGGTTATACACGGAGGCAGTATTAAATAGCAATGAATTGCTTGGTGAGAAATTAACCCCCTTTTTAATTTTTATTCTTTTTAAAGTTTATTCATCTATTTTGGGAGGGAGAGTGTGCGTGAGCCGCGCACGCTGTTAGCGCAGAGCCCAACATGGCACTGGGTCCCAGATCTCTTAGATCAAGACCTGAGTTGAAATCAAGAGCCGGACGCTTAACCCTAGCCACCCAGGTGCCCCATCAATCCCCCTTTTAAAATTTCCTTTCATCCCATCTAAACACAAAAAGGAAAAATCTCAGCTTTGGTGCTTACATGTCTTTAACATCTTTTAAACACTTGCTCATTTCTCCTTTCATGAAAGACAGAGGAGTCCACAGAGTCAGGGCATTACAATACTCAGAATTTATTAACATTCTATAATTTCAATGTATTTATTTTATGCTTGCCTTCTATTCATGTAAAGTGTACTGGGTTTCCATTTATAGAAGATTACAGAAGTTTCCTCTTCAAACACATTTATGTAAGTTCTGTATGTGAATTGAATTTAAAAATATTAAAATAAAATGAATAGGTGGTATGCAAAAGTGGGAAAGATCGTAAAATTAACAGATATTGTAATATAAGGAAGTCAGGCTGTCCCTTCTAGGGATGACCTTAAAATTGCTCTATTTTTTAATTTCAAAGTTAATAATTTGCAAATAAAATGCAAACACCTGTGCTTTAAATATTATCTTAAAATTACATAGGACTCTTGAAGTGAGCCAGATTCTATCCGTGAATGCTTCTAGCTATATTAGCCACCCATCCCTTACTGGGCTCATTCACAATCTTTTTTTGTCAGAAGTAGAGCTAGACCTAACACGGCACTTGGCACACAGTAGATGCTTAATAAGTACCTGTTAGAAAAAATGCGTGGAACCCAGGGATCAAAAAAGAAGCTTTCACTTCTGTGCTGTAAAGGAAGCAATCGACAAAACTAAAAGACGACTGATGGAATGGGAAAAGATATTTGCAAATGACATATCAGATAAAGGGCTCGTATCCAAAATCTATAAAGAACTTACCAAATTGAACACCTGAAAAACAAATAATCCAGGGAAGAAATGAATAGACACTTTTCCAAAGACGACATCCAGATGGCCAACAAACAGATGAAAAGGTGTTCAATGTCGCTCATCATCAAGGAAATACAAATCAAAGCCACACTGAGATACCACCTCACACTGGTCAGAGTGGCTAAAATGAACAACTCAGGAAACAACAGATGTTTGTGAGGATGTGGAGAAACGGGAACCCTCTTGCACTGTTGGTGGGAATGCAAACTGGTGCAGCCACTCTGGAAAACAGTGTGGAGGTTCCTCAAAAAATTAAAAATAGAACTACCCTATGACCCAGCATTTACACTACTAGGAATTTACCCAAGGGATACAGGAGTGCTGATGCATAGGGGCACATGTACCCCCAGTGTTTATAGCAGTGCTCTCAACAATAGCCAAATTATGGAAAGAGCCTAAATGTCCATCAACTGACGAATGGATGAAGAAGACATGGTTTATATATACAATGAAATACCACTTGGCAATGAGAAAGAATGAAATCATGCCATTTGCAGCAGCATGGATGGAACTGGAAGGTATTATGCTGAGTGAAAGAAACCAGTCAGAGAAAGACAGGTATCATACGTTTTCACTCATATGTGGATCTTGAGAAACTTAACAGAAGACCATGGGGGAAGAGAAGGGGAAAAAATAGTAACAAACAGAGAGGGAGGGAGGCAAACCACAAAAGACTCTTAAATACAGAGAACAAACTGAGGATGGATGGGGGATGGTGGGGGAGAGGGGAAAATGGGTGATGGGCATTAAGCAGGGCACTTGTTGGGATGAACACTGGGTGTTGTATGTAAGCCAATTTGACAATAAATTATATTTAAAATAAAAAGAAGCTTTCAGTTACTAAGGACAGATAATCTACCTCAATCTGGTTAAACAAAATAAGAGTGTTCAGAAGTAAGTTGGACTGTGGCATGTTTTGGTCCATAAGTTCATAGTGTGATCCAGGCTATGACTTCATTTCTCTACAGTTTTCTCAGGTCTGCCATACTTCGTGTCCTTGTCCTCAAGAAGACTTACCTCATTACAGTAAAATTAGCTGCTGCAGAACCAGGTCTCACACCCACACACCACAAATCCAGGGGAAGAAATATTTTGAGATTCACTCCAGTCGGCCAATTGGACCATCTTAGGTCACGTGTCAACCCTGGAATCAATCTCTGAGGCCAATGGGATGGAATTCAGTGATTGGCTTCTCTTATGTCACATGACCCATGCCTATAGCTGGGAATGGTATCATCCTCCCCAGAGAAACATGGGTACCCAGATGGGGAATTAAAAGCAGTTGGAAAGAAGTGAGAGGAAGAAGTAGATGCTAAGACACCATGGCCACGTGATGGATGCCCACTCCATCCATGAATGGCAGAAAACACTGATAGAGGCTACATTGGTTCGTGAACTGTTTGTTATTTGCCATGACGAGATAAACACAGAAATCAAGGGTAAGCATTTAGAAACATATAGAGCAATTTAACATTTTTTTTTTTTTACAATACTCAAGTGTGTGATAAGTAGACTCATTGTGTTGAACAAAGTATAGACCACAAGTATTGGCTTATGAAGAATTAGGAAAATGAATGAATCTTTCACAATAATTTTAGAAGCATTGATTTAGAAACTGTGCCTCATGGGTTGACCACTCTTTTAGCAGGTTGGAAAGCCTTAGCTGAAATTCCTAAGACTGGTATAATACTGATGGGTGCAGGACATTAGAAATTTGGGTTTGAATGAGCCTAAAGCCAAGACGTTATGAGCATCCTGACTCATCCAGAGCTGTTTCCAGACACCAACAGGTAGATGTTGTGATCACAAGATGCCAAGGACCCACAGGAAGAAAGCATCAAGGAATTGAGAATGATTGGAAATGAAGTCTGGATTCTCAGGCTAACTCCTTTTGTCTCTTCTGAGAATGTCCTTACTACTTATTATGGGTTGCTATAGTGACAGGAGAAGTAAAAGGGATTGTTCAAGGTGGTATTGCAGATTCAGCTTCACAAAACATGGCTTTCCTTGTGGGAGTTTAGATTTAAACATCTCATCGCCTGCTGCCATGATACCATAGGCTTTCCTGAGGACAATAAAACTTCCTAAAGTTGTGCTAATAGGTTTGCCTGTGTCCTCATTTGTCAAAGAGCAAGACCTGGTAAGGACAGGTCTGGATTCTGCTAAAACTAATTATTGTTTCCTTGGGGCTAATATTCCAAAGAATGTTCATTGAGTTGAGCCCAAAGCCATTGGTGGGTTTGACCCAGCATTATAGAGGGAGACAAAGAGCTGCTTCTGAAACCAAGGGGAACTGGAGAATGAAAACCCCCATAATCTTGAGTTCCAACCACAGAGATTACTCCCATGTGCAAAAAGGCAATGTGTCAAAAAGGGCTTCCTTCCTCCAGATGAATGGAAAATCCTCCAGAGGGTGGGAGATAGATGAAACAAATTTGGCCAAATATGATGAGTATGTGGGGTATCATTACATTCTTCTTTTATGAATCTTTGAAATTTCTGTAATAAAAAGTTAGAGGCTTTAGAGTTCCAGTTTTTTCACTAATATAAACAATACAGGAATCGATAGTCCTCAACAAGTAATTGTTGAGAATCAACTATGCACCAGACACTGTGCTGTTTTAAAACCAAAGGGAAGGATGCGTGCCTGGGTGGCTCAGTCAGTTAAGCATCTGACTTAGGCTCGGGTCAAGATTTCACAGTTCGTGGGTTTGAGCCCTGCATGGGGCTCTGTGCTGACAGCTCAGAGCCTGGAACCTGCTTCGGATTTTGTGTCTCCCTCTCTCTCTCTCTCTGCCCTTCCCTGCTTGCGCTCTGTCTCGCTCAGTCTCAAAGATAAGTAAAACATTTAAAAAAATAAAAAATAAATAAAACTGAAGGGATAAAAGGAATATCATAAAAGCATCCAGAGGGGGGAAAATTTTTTTTAAAGCATGGTTGCATGCAAGAATCCAAATAAGATGTCAGCTAACAGCAATATTGGAAGATTGAAATCGATACATCAGTGTATTTTATAGGGAGAGAGATGTGAGGGGTGGTCATGATGTAAGACAATTCTCATCTTTCATAATAGAAGTATAATAGCCAATGCTTACAGTTGAAAACCCAACAAATAGCAGTATCGGTATGTTAAAATATGGAGATAAGTACCAGAAAAGACAGCCCAAAGTATTGAATATAGTTTTACCTTGGTGGAAGACAGGGGCTTGACAGTGTATGAGGAAGTAGAAGGGACTCCTGAAAGTTTGTCATCAATTTTATAATAAAATTGGACTTTGTGTACATGCATTATTTTTGTTTAAATAAAAGTCAATGTAATGTTTCAATATCCCCTCTAGCTGCCGTGGGAGCCTCCGGCTACAGGGAGGGAAAATGGAAGCAGAAAAATTAACACCATCACTTTGAGTCTTTGCCAATAAAAACATACACTCTCTTACCTTTAGTTGCTGTTGTTGTTGTTGTTGTATGTTGTAGCTTTGTCCCTCAACCAGGAGGTGGAAATTACAGAATTTATTAATTTGCTTTGTGAACAGACATGGTACCCTGCCGCCTTGGTCAAATCTGGGGTCCTGCCATCACTGAGTTTCCTTCTGCATTACACTTCCCTCTCATTCACCAAAGATCCCTGCCATATTAACAGAAGGAATTGAAATTCCAGTCGTGTCTCTCCTCAGTTCGGTCTGATTTTCCGAAATTGCAGTAAATCAGTGGCACTGAAAATTGGCCTATTTTTTTTTCTGGGGGTGTTGGTTTGGCTTGATGAGAAAGCAAAAACAAATGGAGTTTATAAATGTAACTAATCAGGAAGTTAAAGAGAGGTTAAACCTAATGGATTAATCAAGTTTTTCTAGGAAGTGGAAAGGAAAGGTGGGAGGGCAGGGGGAAGAGACTGAGGAGGCAGGCTTTTGTCCAGACTGATTTCATAAGCCTTTCACTGGAGTCAGTTCTTTGAGACTCTTGTGTTTCTCTCTCTCTCTTTCTGTCTGTCTGTCTGTCTTTCTCCCCCAACCCCTCTATCCACCTTTTCTTATTGGAGAACAGAGAGCCACCCAATGGTAGCGGGCTGGCATGCTGAGTGGAAAGACCAGGGTATCGCCTGCGAGGAGACTCGGCTCTCATTTCTGATCCTGCCATTTACTAGTTGTGTGACCTTACAGATACCACGTCACTCTTTGAGCTGGTATTACGCTTCCCGTAAAATGGGGTGAGTATTCTCATTTTCCAACATTGTAAGGCTTGTCAAGGTCAACACAGGTAATTCAGTAGACTGTGAGAGCTAGACGTGGCGATGGAAGTAGGTGGTCAGCCAACACCCACAAGGGCCGTGGGCAGGGAGATAAGATGACTCATTCCACATGTCCTTTATACCCTAGTGACTGTCAAGTCTTTAGCTCCCGTTCAAGCCTTTTCCCTCAGTTTCATGCTTGTGTATCCAGCTATCCTGTAATTCTCATGGTTGTTCCCCAGGCACTGAAACTTAGCATAGCCCAGACCAAATTCTTTATTTTCCTCCCCAGAATCCAACTCTCTATCTTCCTCCACCTCCTGGTGTCTCTTTGTCAGTGGAAACCATGGAAGAAACTGCTAGCTGCCTCCCAATACCTGTTCTCCCTTCCTCGTTAGTAACAGAATCTTGAGCAATATGCCTAGCAAATTTCAACTTATTACATTTCCCTGCCTACCTGACAGGTAGGTGTGGCCAAGTGACTACGTTCTAGTTGGCAAAGATACAAGTGGAAACTTTGCTTCCAGGAAAGCTCTTTAAGGGGGCTCCATTTTGCACTTCCACCTGTTCTCCTTCATATACCCTGAAACGCAGGTGTGATGGCTGGAACTCCCGCAGCCATTTTGGACCCTGAGGATAGAACTAATGTGACAGGGTGGTGAAACAGGTAGAAAGAGCCAAATTCTCTAAATATTGAAGAGCTGTCAAAAAGCCTTGGACTGTCTACCCCCAGAGAGAGAGGGAGCTGAGGAAGAGTCTTCTTTCTTGTTTAAGCCACTATAATGTTGGGTTTCCTGTTTCTTGCAGCTGAACTTCATCCTAAGTGATAGCCAGAACCCTGGGACTTCTTCCCTATATCTAATCTTATACCAAGTCCTGACTTCTGGCTCTCTCTCTAATCCATCCCCTTTTCTTAGTCTTGTCTGAGCCACATTATCTCTTACCAGAATGACTGCAAGAGCCTCTTCACTGACTCCCTGCTTTTAGCCTCTCTTCACTGATACCTATGCCCAAAGAATTTCCATTTTTTGGTTAAGTAATCTTTCTGAAACTCAAATATGACTGTGTTACTTCCAGGGACTCATGGAATTATGGACACTTAATATATAGAACTCAAAGGGCCCTTAGAGGTCATTTAATCTAGGTTTCTTACTTGTTGGTTTGGCTTCATGAAAAGGGAAACGCTTATTAAGCTTTCTATGGGCCTTCTGCAAGAAGTTATACGCTATTCCAGCTATAAAAAGTAGGAGTGCATTCCTCTGGAGAAGACCCAGAATTCTTAGCAGCTTCTCACAGGCGTTCACCAAAAGTTAAAAATCTCTGGTAAGTCTGACTGCCTTATTCTGTAGATGGGGAACTGAGGTCTACAGAGGTTAAGTGACGTGCCCAAGGTCACAGAGAGATTCGGTGGCAGAGCTGGAACACCGCGTCATGCTGTCTTGTTCAGACAAGGCTGCGAACTGGCAGTTGATGCAAAAGCGGAGGCTTCATGTTTCTCTGCCCGGGGATGGGGTGTCCGTTTTCATGCAGACTCTACACAGAGTGGACTCACACCAATAAGAGCTGGGCTGTGGTTAGTAACCGTGAATAGAAGAAGCCTTAACAGAATTGTTAATTTCTGTTATATACATTTCTGTTTACGGGAGAATAATACTGTTAGCCCCATTAAACACCATTATCAATGTGTGATCTAATAATTTCAACATAATGAAACTAATATATTTCAGAGTAGTGGAAGGAAATATTCCACATCTGCGGCAAATTGGATTATCCTGGGCTAGGAAGTCCTTGAGGCAGGGTCATTAATTATTCTGATTTTCGTCACATCTCATTGGTACTAGGGCTTTACAGTTTACCCGTCATTTCCACATACCTTATTATCTTATTTTGTTCTTCCAGAAATCTGGGGAGGGAGTAAGGCAGAGAAAACAGAGTGTACCAGTTGGGAATATTGTGGTTGCAACAGGAAAGTCCAACCTACACTAGCTTGGGGAAGAAAGACACTGGGGAGTGGGGACGGGAAGATGGCTCATATAACTGAATTGCCCTGGGATAGTCTGATTCAAGAATGGTTTGATCCAGGGACTCATGCTGTCATTGAGGCTCTGGCTTTTTTTCTGGATGAGTCCCTTTGCTGCCTTGCTGGCTTCTTTCTCAAGTTGATTCATTGCAGCCTCTTATTCTCATATCCTCACATGGCAATGCCCAAAAGGGACACAAATGAGTTCTTCTGGTAAGTCTCCTGCAGGGCAGAGCACTCGTCTGCCCCCCCCCCCCCCCAACGCTCAGAACACCTCTGCTCATGTCCTATTGGTGGGAACTGGGTCAGAGGTCTATGCATCAGTCCATCATAGTAGGTGGACAGGTAGTATGCGCTCATTGACTCAAGCCAATCAGGGCCCACCGTAGAGCTGAGAGTGGGATCAATCTCATTGGAAACAACAGAGCTGAAGATAGTGGGGGTGAAGTTACTCACAAAAAGATGCTGAATGCTTTGGTGGAAAAGGGAGAAGTGATCTGGAGAAACAAAACAAAGTATCCATTACACGGTAGCTCGGAGAGGTTAGGAGGTGCGTCCAACGTCACACAGACTCTGACTTTTAGGACTAAGATACAAATTCAGGTTTTGGTCTCACATCTGATGCCATAAACACCAGGCTTCTCTAGAAACCTGAAGAATTATCCAACTATCCTTCACAGTTCTCTACTAGCTCTGCTCTTAAAAACAACACTGGAAAACTGGTGACCATCATTCTGAGCCAGGAACTTCCTGTCCGTGCCCATTCGGAACATAGAGCCCAAGCTCCAGATAGTCAAGGAAGTGATCTGCTACTTGGCATTGTCTTGAGTGCATAGGAATTCCAGCGTTGTCATGGGAAGTAGTATGAATGCAAGTTTCAGGTATTTTGTTGAAGGCCCCACACCCTTCTAAACTTCTAAGTCAAGCTGACTCAGGTTTAAGGTGGCACAAGTGAATTCTTATGTCCCAAATCAAATCACTGTGACTGCCTACCACTTCCCCCTCCCCGGCCACACTGTTTTGTCCAGGATTCCAATTCTTCTCTGCAACAATCGCTTATGCCTACAGTGCCTGAAACTGGCTAACAAGACATCTAGATACCTATAAGGTAGGTAATATTAGCACCTCTATTTTGCAAATGGTGGCACTGTGACCCAGAGACCTATAATAGCTCCTCCAAAATCACTTCCTTAAGACAAACCCGGTTTGTGCCTCCTGTGTGTTTCTTTTACTACCCACACAGAGCACTTCACCTCAGACACTGTTGGTCACCAAATGTGTGGAGGTTTTTCCCCATGTCAAGCATTTCTCTATGACACTGGTGGGGTGTCTGGGATTTAACTCAATTGTAACACAACTACCTAGATTTGGTGTCAGATGCCACAGGTTAAAGGTACAGTCCCAGGAGACTGTCCCCAACCTACTTCAGATGCTGACCACAAACAGTAGGTCCCCAGGTTACCCACGATCTCTGTTGGGCTTGGCTGTAAATAGGAAGTTCCCATGCCCCCCTCCTCAGGTGCAATTAAGTTGCTAGAGCGGCTCCCCGAACTTGGGGAGACACGTTTACCAGCTCATGAAAGGACATGATAAAGGGTGCTACATGAAAAGCCAGATGAAGAGAGACGCAGGGCGAGGTGGCGAGCGTTCTCAGCACAGGAACTTCTGTTCCTGTGGGGTTGAGTTGCATCACCCCAGTGTGTGATAGGTTCACGTCTGGAAACCCATCCTTCCAACCTGGAAGCTCCCCAAGCCCCATGGGATTTTTTGGAGGCTTCCTCACGCAGGCACGCAGTTAATGATTGATCATCGACTCCATTTCCAGATCCTGTCCCTTTGCTAGACAATGAGGGGTTGGGGCTAAAAATTCTAAGCTTCTAATCATGGCTTGGGCTTTCTGGGGACCAGCCGCCATCCAGGAGCCCATCCAGAGTCACCTTATTAGAGCAAAAGATGCTCCTGGTGCTGTTAGCACTTAGGAAATCGCAACGGTTTTGGGACCCTTGTGTCAGGAGCCAGGGGCAGAGGCCAATATATACTCATTTTCCGTGATCTCATAGTCACTCCACTTCTGAGTGTTGAAGGTTGGATGTAAGTGGTTCCCATATGCCCTGCTCGTCATCAGGCACCCAATACAAGGACATATCTTGGTCTCATTTGGAAGCACGCAGAAGACGGCTGGTTGCACAATTCTCTCCTGCCTGGATTTCACATCCAGAACTCCCTTTCCTGTTGTCCATCACTCATATCCAGGAATAAAAACTTTGATTGAAAGGCTTGTCCAACAGTGCAGCCTTAACGGGCCTTTGTGCTCAGGACACAGAGAGTACAGACAGGAAACATCTGCCCTGGAAACACTGGAGCTTCTGTTGATTGAAACATACAAACAGAAAAGCTGTCCTTGAGGCCAGGGAAATTCTGAGCTGAGATTATGGTATTGTCAGCCCTATCCCACAAGGCTGAAAGTGGGAGAAACTGAGTGGTGAAAAGCCAGCTGGGACCCTCTTGGTCATAATAACAGTCAATCGCTGATAAATACTGTTCTGTGAAGGAGTTTGGAGGAGCCCTGGGGTGTTTTGCCAAATGTGTAATTGAATTCCCATGGAAAAGAGCAACAGTAGCTTGGTTCGTCCCACTTTGAGCCAAGGGTGGTATTCTCTGGGTAAACCATGTAGAAAAGCCAAATCTGCAGAAGAGTTTTACTTGTGTGTGTGTGTGTGTGTGTGTGCATGTGCACGTGGTTGTATGTGTACCCTGAATCCTGTCACAGAAAGACTGCTCATTTTATGTAAGAATTTCTCACAAGATTCCCTAAAACCTTGTCTTTCCCCCAGGGTACTGCAAATAGAATTTGGGTTACAAAATCAATTTGGGTTGACTTATCTACAGACTTTCAGTAGTATGCATACTGGGTGAACTTTCCTCCTTCCGTCCCTTTCTTCCTCTCCCTGTCTCACTCACTTCCTTCCTTATATTTAACAAACTTTAGTTGAGCACCAGTTACGGGCCAGATACCGTGCTGGGTGTTAGGTCGTCAGAGATGAATAAGACAGCCTGGGGATGGGGATGGGTGGGCATCCATCGCCATGGCTTTCGAACAGGACTGATCCCTCACCCCCCACACGGGGAAATGTTCGGAGGCATCTTCAGCCGTCACAGCTGGAGAGGGCCCGCTACTGACATCTATTGGGTGGAGGCCTGGGTTGCTGCTCAACATCCTATAGTTGCATAGGACAGTCCCCCAAATGGAGAATTATGTGGCCTAAGACGTCAATGGGGCTGAGGCTGAGAAATTGGATCTACAATACGGAAGAAAGAATCGGACTCCACCGAGTTCAGTCCTGGCTCTGGCTGTTGCTGGCAGAGAACCTTGAGCAAGTCCCTTGACTTCTTTGAGTCTGTTTCCCACCTGTCAAAGGGGATGAAAATGGAATGATTGAAGGAAGTTTGGATATAAATCATGCCATTTATTACCTAGTGCCCAAGAAAGAATAGCCACTTGGCTTCTCTAAACCCAGGTTTTACTGGACTAAAAGCTACCAGTGGGCCCTGGTGAAAGTGAATTCTAAAGATAGCATTTATTCCAAGAGGAATCCAAAGGGATTGTCACACTCTTTTCCTTTCCTGGCCTCATTGCAACCTGTAGCTATACATTTCATGGTTTAATGCCCCTGCCTTCTGGTAGACCATAAACTCTGAGAAGGCGGAGACTGTGTCTTCGTTGTTCCTTTCTGTATTCCCAGCACTCAGCAGTGTCTGGCCCTATGGTATGTGTTCGGTAATGGAGCCAGACTGCCTGAGTCGAAATCCTGGCTTCTCCATTCACGAGCTGTGTGACCTTAGGAAAATTACTGAACCTCTCTGTGCCTTATTTTCCTCCTCTATAAAGTGGGGAGAGTATCTCCCACAAAGGGTTGTGTTAAGGGTTAAATAAACTACTATTAGCCAGTCGAGGGCCTGGCACCTGGTTAGTATTTATGAGCCTTAATGATTATTATCACTACTTTGATATTGTCTCAAATTTAATTAATAATGTTGCGGGATGCCAGCACAGCACACAGGCGTGGGCCCGCCTCTGCCTCCGGGGAGCATTTGTTTCTGTGAATCATTTGGAGAAAGATCCGAGTTTGCAGAGAGGCCCGCAGCTCACCTAAGCAGAAAAGTAGAAACCAGAGTGATTTCTTGCTGGAGATTCACAGAGGCCCCCCCGGGTCACCAAACAGCCCTTCTCTCTCACCTGGAAGAAATGAAAAATTGATTTGAGGCTTGTCCCATCTGAAAAGGTCTGTCGGTAGCCAGCACCGGTGCATGTTGTCAAGGATGCTTTGGGTTTTTGGCCCAGGGAGGAAGTGATTCACGATGATTCGCTTTTCCAGGGAGCGAGGCAGACCCAGTGGAGACACAGAATGAGGTCCCAGGGGCCCACTGGGCTAGACAGCTTCCCTGAGTAGCAGCAAGAGAGGAAAATTGAGGGGCTGATAGGAGCTGATAAATGAGGAGAGGAGACCCATTGAGAACAAAATTGGGGACAAAAGGGGGTGGGAATATTGTGCAGAGGAGACAGAGGATCAGAGAGGGGAGGAGAGACAATGCAACAACAACAATGGCAATAACAATAATTATAGTTGCCACTGACAGAGTGTCTACTATGTGCTAGATATTTTACACACCTTAGCCCAGCCGATGCTCCTGGTGACCCTATGAGGCCATATAGCCCATATGTGTCAGTCCTCATCAATCTGTGGATGATAAAAAAGATCACACTTTCTGTATTCATTCATACATTCATTTATTCATTCCACAAACATTTACTAAGCACCCAGCATATGGCAGGCACTGTTCTAGATACTGGGGACACAGCAGAAAGGGTGTCTGAGAATTCAACTCAGTTGTGACACTATCTATCATGAGGTAGCATCAGATCCCACAGGTTAAAAGTTTAGTTCTATGAGACTGCCCCCCCCACCCCTTCTTTTGACTCCAGATTGTTCCCCTTACTTCCAACGGACTGGCCCCCTCCTTGGGTTTGAGTAATTTGCTAGAGTGGCTCAGAGAAACATTTTACTTACTAGACCACTGGATTATTATAGATATAATAAGCAGGAATAGCCAGATGGAAGCGATAACATACGGCAAGGGATAGAGAGAGGGTGTGGAGTTTGCATGCTCTTTCTGGGCATGCCACTCTCCCTAAATCTCCACATGTTCACCAACCTGGCAGTTTTCTGAAGCCCCTCCTTTTGGGTTTTTATAGAGGCCTCACTACATAGGCACGATTGATCAACTCTTTGGCCATTGGCGATTGGCCTATCCTCTCTGGAGGTCACGGGTGGGACTGAAAGTCCAGCCCTTCAATCACACGGTTGGTTCTCCTGGCATCGAGCCCCCATCCTTAGGTGGGGGTCCAAAAGGCACCTTATTAACATAAAAAAGCTACCTGTATCACTCTCATTACTTAGGAAATTCCAAGGGTCTTAGGAGCTCTGTGCCAGAAATGAGGATGAAGACCAAATGTATGTATTTCTTATTATAAAGGCAAAAAGTGAGCCATGGGCAAATTTTGGAGAAGAGTATAACAGAAAGAGAAGAAAAGCAGGTGCAAAGGCCCTGTGGTGTGTTTGGGGACTAGAAACAAAGCCAGTGTTCAGGAACATAGTGAGTGAGGGGGAGAGTGGTGGTAGGTGGGGGCAGAAAAGGCACATGTGTGGGCCTCATGGCCACTGAAAGGACTCTGGCTTTTATTCTGAATGAAATGTTGATCCGCCGCAGAATCTGCCGCTGAGAAGTCATTCCGTCTGACTTAGGTTTTAACAAATCTGGCTGCTGTGTCGAGAGTAGTCTGGGGGAGGGGGGCAAAAGAGGAGGCAGGGGGCTGCTGCAGGATCCAGGTGACAGACAATGGTGGCTCAGACCAGGTGGCCACAGTGGGGCTGATCGCGGGAGCAGTGGTGGGATTCCATACCCATCCTGGGTTGACGTGAGTCCCGGCGGAGTCACACAGGATAGAAAGCCCCTGAGCCGTGTTCTCCAGCTCTTACCTGTGCCCAGAAGCCCGAAAGGCAGATTCACTCAACACAGGCTGTTCTCTTCTGTTCTGGCTCCACATGCCCTTCGTCACCAATGCCACCCGGTGTGGTGACACGCCCCCAATGTGCTCATTGTGAGAACACCAACATCCGTGCCAGGGAGGCACCTCAAAGCTTGTGGTCTTGGGGATGCTAGGACAGCACCGTGTGCCACGCAGAGATGGGGAGAAAGGCCTCTGGGCTTTTCAGCCATTCTGCCTGTGCTCACATAGCACGGACACTTTTATCAATGTTTCCATCAGCTTCTGGCCTCAGGTTCCGGCAGGGACCAGACCCCTGGCCATCTTCTCCCTCCTCCTCCCCAGCTAAGCTCATCCTGCTTCCCTGGGTGCAGCCAAAACAGATTCTGGAAGACAGCAGAGAGAAAAAGAGGGAGGGAGAGAGAAAGGGGAAAGCGAGAGATGCCTGGTGTGTTGGGAGCCAGTTTACAGGTGAATTGACAAGCTCAGAAAGGCTGAGTGATTTGCCCGAGGCCATTTCTTGTGCATTCAAGTCCCCCAGGACTCCCTTTTCCTTTGCAACCTAAAGACCCCAGCCCCACAGTACCCATTTTCCCCCCAGATCCAAAATGGCACAATATGATTTGCTAATAGGATATTCAACATTGAATGTTTGCATTTGCCCCCTTGGACGTGCTGTGTCTGTATCTGTAGCCGCCACTCATTAGAGTAAGCCAGCCTTGAGTCCCCTGGAAAAGGATCATATGTTCCAAAATAAAGAATTGAAATCCATGCAGTTCGTGGAGGTAGGGTAGGGACAGGCATGTTTTGACAATAAAACTGAATCTTCGACATCCTAGAAAGCTGGGAGAGAGAGGTTTGGTCGCTTCTGTCCACTCAGCGGACTGGAACTGCCTGGAAGTTGGGGGGATCCTGATCCACCATCTCAGACTGTAAACTCCCCGAGGTTGGAAATGACTCCTTCAGAAACTGCTTTTCCCTACAGGACCTTGAAAATAGTTAGAAGCTTTATACAGAGGCAGGCGGATTCCTGTTAATACTAACAGCTAATGTTTATTGAGCACCTGCCATATTCCGGGAACCACGCTAAGTGCTTTAGTAATCATTACCTCAGTAAATCCTCAGAAACAAAATGAAAACCAAAGCCCAGATGGTAAGTGCTATTATTATTTTATATTATTATTACCGTTTTATAGAAGATAAAATTGGGGGCTCAGGAAAGCTGAGTAAATAAAGTCCAAAGTCACAGAGGTCTTAGAGGGGGGGATCTGAACCCAGATTTGTGGCTCTCCCTTCTGTTATTCTGATAGCGTGTTGACCTTGGCTTCAACTGGGTTTGGGTCAGACCTCCGGCCTCCTCTTCTCTGCTGTGTGACCTTCAGCAAGCCACTTACCCTTTCTGAGCTGTATTTCCTTCATCCGTGGAATAAGGACAATAAAACATCCCATCGAGTTGGTGAGAGAAGGAAAAAGAAAATATGGAAGGTGCCTGGTGTCATATCTGTCAACAGTGGCCACCTCCAAAATACTAGATCCTTCTCAACACTTAACACAAATGGATTGAGAGAATGAAGATTTCCCCTTCCCGGCATGCAGAGGGTTAACTTACAACCCCAGGCTGTTAACATTTCTCTAATCTTGGTACTAATTATGTACAGAAATCATTTTGTTTCTGCCACGTATAATAAAAACAATTGTAGAGAGATGGAATTTATCATGCTATGTGTTATGAGTGGTTTTTTTTAAAAAACGGGCTACCTCCGTTTCCCCACTTGTCTTCATTTCCCCTCTCCTTTTGCCAGATAATCAAATACAAAAGTTATATCAACCTCCCAACCACCTCAATTAAAATGCTCATCCAAAATTTGAAAACAATTAAAAAACCCATTATCTCAGATTTAACGTTCTCTGATTCCGTGTCTATTCTCTGCCATGGCATAAACCGCAGGTAACATTATCACAGTAGGTGCCTTCTAGAAAGCAATGTCTCATTCTCTGCCGTTCTCGGTCCCGCGGCTGCTCTCCCGGCACAGGCCTTATTAAAACCCACACGCCCTGGTGTACTTTATCATGTCCAAATGCATCAAAATAATTGATTGTTTTAATGAGCCCTCCATCTGTCTTATTTTCTTCTGTCTTTCTCTACTCGGTAGTGGGTTTCAGAGAGAAGAAAGGACAGGCTCCCCTCTTGGGAAGTCATGGACTCAAGATGGGAGGGTCTCAGACTTGCAGCTGCCGGCCAGGGGTTCTGTGGTTCTCTGAGGAAATTAGAAGTGTTTTTCCCAGAGAAGACCTTGCCGGGAAGTATGTTAGGGGTTGTGATGGCTGCAAAGAACACAACAGCCGTCAACTGAGCTCAGAAGAAAGAAGAAGACTCTTCAGTCACTCCAGGTGACTTCCGTTTGGGTCAACAAACATGTATTGAGTGCCTGCTGTATACCAAGACACCATGCCAGACAGTGGAGATATGGTCTCCAAGATCTGGTAGAATCAATCATAAAAATTCTTTGGATCAGACACATTCATATACTACTGGTGGGAATATAAATTTTTGCAAACTTCCTGGAGTGTAAGTTAACAATACCTATCAAAAGATTTAAGAGATATGCATGCCTGTTCACCCAGCAATTAGCCTTCTAATCATTTACTATAAGAGGATAATCACTTACGTGTTTGAAGATTTAACTACAAGCTGTGTTCTTTGCAACATTATTTATAAAAGCAAAAGATAAAAAAAAAAAACCTTGAAAAAACTAATTGTCACTGACAAGGAATTACATAAATTAATGATGGCGTATCCTTAGAATAAAATCATTTAAAAGCATATCTGAGAAGAGTTTGTATCGAATGGCAAGAAGTCTATGACACATTGTTAGGTGAGAGAAACCCAACAGGATAGCAGATAGTATGACCTCAGTTTTATGGGGGGGGGGGGGGAATATATATATATATATATATATATATATATATAGTGCCACTATGAGAATGAGGGTTATTTTTACATTCTTTCCTGAGCTTTTTCTGTTCTGACTTTTTTTTCCCCCCTGTTCTGAAAAGAAAAAGTTATTTCCAAAAGGGATACGTGTGAATTGCAGCCAGAAATGGAATGAGGACATTTGGGAATTGAAGCCACTTTGGGAGCTAGCTGAGTCCTGTTCCAGCATGGCTTCTTTGCTCTGTGTTCTGCCCTCACTGTGCCTTCTGCTTACCCATCGTTCTGCTTCCTCAAAGCCTCTTCCTGCTCCTGCTCCATCAGAGCCTCCCTAGGAGAGACACACCCCACTATTTCAAGGCCAACGTCGGACTATTTCAGTCTCTGGATGTACCTTAGTCCACATTTCAAGGAGAGAGGCTGTTCAGTGGCCCCGCTCATCTGCTTTTCAGCAGGCTGTGGCCCTGTGTCACCAGCCAGTCTATATATATGGTCAGGTGGAGTAGGTCTGATCAGGTGTGGTCCAATCAGCAGATCAAGGTTGCCCGGGGTTTTAAGCAGGGGAGGGGGGAGAGGCATTTCCCTTTATGAGGCTCTGTGGCTGGGCAGCCATAGTGATAGGCATCTTCTGCACAACGTCCAGTCGAAGAACTTGAATAATTCAGAGCCCACATATCCACATGGGAACCAGATCCTTTGTCTCCGTGCTCTGCTTTGACCAACTAAACTAAACCATTGTTGATCCCGATGATCTCTGGACTGACATCATAGCTCATACAATGTGGTTGGGGTGGGGGTGGCCAGGGGTCTAGGACCTGCGATACAGAGATCTGACCGAGGCTTTATTCAAGCGATAGATGCGGACGAGGCAAACATCGCAATTGGATCGCCATCAGAGGAGTTAGAGCAGTACAGCACTCACATTAATAATACTAACAGCACTAGGGGCGCCTGGGTGGCTCAGTCGGTTAAGCCTCCGACTTCGGCTCAGGTCACGATCTCACAGTATGTGAGTTCGAGCCCCGCGTCGGGCTCTGGGCTGATGGCTCAGAGCCTGGAGCCTGCTTCTGATTCTGTGTCTCCCTCTCTCTCTGCCCCTCCCCGGTTCATGCTCTGTCTCTCTCTGTCTCAAAAACAAATAAACGTTAAAAAAAAAAATTTTTTTTTTTAAATAATACTAACAGCACCACTTTTTGTCCCATGGCACGGAGTTCACGACATGCCAAGCACCGAACTTCACAGGCGTCATCCTCGTGACTCTTCAAGCAACCTCGCAAGCTCAGTACTCCTGTTAGTTGCATCTCATAGATGAGGAAACTGGAGGTCGGGAAGTTTAAGTAATTTTCCTCAGGTGTAGCTGGATCCGAATTCAAGCCCAAGCCTTTTCTCAATTCAAATCCTGCAGCTGTCACTACCTCTCGATACCACCCAGATAATGTCTGTTCCAATTCCCTCTTTTGGAATAATTAGCAATAACCGTTGCCCCTCTTGACCCTTCTGGCTTTTTATCCAGAGCAAGATCAGGCTCTCTGGCTCCATTTTCCCCAGACCGGACAAGCCACAGAACTGTAATAATTACAACACTTTTCGTTAACAGATGATGGGAGTCCAACACGACCTGGGACTCAGTAGTTCAACCATTGAGCAGCCTTCTGCTTTTAGTGAGGCTGGAGTCACAGGGATGGGATTTAACTTCCTGCCTGGAACAGACAAACAAAATGGTACAAAATATGCTACAATGATGTTCCAGCTATTGGAGCTCAAGAAACAAAGGACAGTGACCTGTGGGAGGCAGGAAACAAGTGACGTGAGTCCTAGGTGTGCCCCCGGTGTTCTGGCATGACAGGGTTTCCAGGCTGCAGGATGGGAAGGGGGAGCCCGATGGACCAGAATTGAGAAGACAGAGCTGAGAGTCTGGGGAATCTGTAGTGGGGAGAGTTCCTAGCTAAGGTGCTGGAGAGACACAGGCCACGCAGAGAACTTCAGAGATGAGAGAGGGTTACTGATCAGCCCATGAGTGCAAGGTAACTACCCAAAGCCTGGAAAAGAACCATCTGCAAGGAGCGGAGATAACAGTGCTGAGAGTTCACATTGGGCTGAGACAGTGACGGTTCCCACCAGACTGAATGGAACACCTCGTGAATCTCAGGGCACCGGAGAGAGTGCAGAAGGGTCTGGCCTCACTGGTGGGGAATAATTAGCCCTTGACTGAACATGTTGCCCATAAAAAAAAAATCTATCTGTAAAGTGGGATCCCCACAGCTGGCATATTTAATAATAAAAGACTGCATTCTTTCACCTAATATCAGAAACAAGACAAGGATGTTACTATCACCTTTTCTATTTAACAACGTCCTTGCCAGTGAAATAAGGCAAGACAAAGAAATAAAAGACAATCTAATTGGAACAGAAGAAACGATGATCTTCATTTGCAGACAACCGGGTCATCTATGTAGAAAATCCTATGGAATCTGCAAAAACGCTACTATATTAATAAGTGAGTTTAGCAAAGACCTATTAATAACACCAAAGAATTATCTGGCCCAACATGTCCGTAGCATGAAGGTGGGGAAATTCTGTTCTAGAAGAATATATAAGAGGAAACTTTTGTGACCTTGGTTTAAGCAAAAAGTTTCTTAGACATGACATCAAAAGCATAGTCTATAAAAACAAATGAACAAATTAGACTTCATCAAAATTAAAATCTGCTGCGCTTAGTCTGATGGGGATATCATAACAAAATACTACAGACTGGGGGACTTATAAACAACAGAAATTGATTTCTCACAGTTCTGGAGTCTGGAAGTCCAAGATCAAGGTGCCAACAGAGTCAGTGTCTTGTGAGGACCCGCTTCCTGTTTCATAGACTGGACCTTCTCATTGTGTCCTCACACAGTGGGAGGGGAGGGGGAGCTCTCTGGGCTCTCTTCTAGAAGGGCACTAATCTCATTCATCAGGGTTCTGTCCTCATGACTTCATCACCTCCAATGCCATTACCTCAGTGGTTAGGATTTCAACCTATGAATTTTAGGGGGACGTAAACATTCAGTTCATTGCATGCCGTTCAAAGACACTGTTAAGAGAAGGAAAAGACAAGCCACAGACTGGAAGACAATATTTGCAAATAGTACATCTGATACAGGATTTGTAACCAGAATATATAAAGAACTCTCAAAACTCAATAATAAATAATCCAATTTTAAAAATGGACAGACTAGTTTTTAATTAATTTTTAAAATTATTTTTATTACTTTTAAGTTTATTTATTTTGGAGACAGAGAGCAAGGGGCAGAGAGAGAGAGGGAGAGAGAGAATCCCAAGGAGGCTCTGCGCTGTCAACATGGCACAGATTCAGGACTCCAACTCATGAACCATGAGATCATGACCTGAGCCAAAACCAAGAGTTGGACGCTTAACTGACTGAGCTACCCAGGTGCCTCTGCACAAACTATTTGAGCAGGGGATCCAACATGGCAGAGAAGTAGGGGGACCCGAAGTTCCCTTGTCCCTCAAACACAGCAGTGTTGAGGCCAAAGGACTTTGAATTCCAAGTGTCCAGGCTGCAGAGTGACAGAGATGTCTCTAGGGGCCCACGGGGACAACCTGGTGGGCCATAAGTGCGTGATTGCAAAGTGGGAGAGATAACATGGGCGGCGTAGGCACAGAGGGGAGGGGTCCTCTTCCGCAGAGGAACAAAGGGAAGAGAAAGAGAGGCTGTACAAGTGTAGGACTGTATTTGAACAGACAGTCCACCAAAGAAGCTATGGGTCCGGCAGATATGTTCAGCAAAATATGCTTGACGTCACTAGTCATTAGGAAAAAGCCAACTAAAAAACAATGAGATATCGTTACACAACCATTGCAATGGCTAAAATTCCAACGACTGACCCTACCAAGCCCTGACAAGGAGTGAAGGAATTGTGACTCTTAGATGCTGCTGCTGGTGGGAATGTCATATAGTACAGCTTGTTTTGGAAATAAGTTGGGCATTCTTAAAAAAAAAAAAAAAGTAAATTATACCTATTCTACGATTCAGCTCTTGTACTTCTAGGCATTTACCTAAGAGAAATGAAAGCATATGTCCATATAGAGACCGGCACATAATGCTTGTAGCAACTTTATTTGTAATAGCCCTGAACAGGAACCAACCCAAGTGCCCATCAACAGGTGAATGGATAAGCAAACTGAGACATCCATATGATGGCGTAGTACTTAACCATCGAAAGGAATGACGTGTTAATACACATAACAGCGATGAATCTCAGAATAATTATGCTGGATGGGAGAAGTGAGATGAAAAAAACAAAGGTATGTACCATGTGATTCTTTATATAAAATTCAGGAAACATAAAGCTTATCTTTAGTGACAGAAAGCAGATCAGTGATTGCCCAAGGCAAGGGGCTGGAGGGAAGGATTAAGAGAGGTGGAAAGAAACTTGGGGGGTGATGGATAATGCTCTTACCTTGATTGTGGTAATGATTTCACTGGTGTACACATATATTAAAACATCAAATTGTACTCTTTATTTTTTTATTTTTTTTATTTTTTTAACGTTTATTTATTTTTGAGACAGAGAGAGACAGAGCATGAATGGGGGAGGGGCAGAGAGAGAGGGAGACACAGAACCGGAAGCAGGCTCCAGGCTGCTGGCCATCAGCCCACAGCCCAACGCGGGGCTCGAACTCACTGACCGCGAGATCATGACCTGAGCCGAAGTCGGATGCTTAACCGACTGAGCCACCCAGGCGCCCCTCAAATTGTACTCTTTAAATCTGCTCTGTTTATTGTATATTATACCTCAATGGAGCCCTTAAATTAAAAAAAGAAAAAAATGTGAATGCATAGATTTTTAAAAAATTGAATAGTCGGGGCGCCTGGGTGGCTCAGTCGGTTAAGCGGCCGACTTCGGCTCAGGTCATAATCTCGCGGTCTGTGAGTTCGAGCCCCGCATCGGGCTCTGTGCTGACAGCTCGGAGCCTGGAGCCTGTTTCCGATTCTGTGTCTCCCTCTCTCTGACCCTCCCCCGTTCATGCTCTGTCTCTCTCTGTCTCAAAAATAAATAAACGTTAAAGTTAAAAAAAAAAAAAAAATTGAACAGTCAAGGGAGGAATTCTGGCTCCAAGAGTGTCTGAAAGAAAAAAAACAAACCACGAGCTCACATGATATCTTCTTTGTGTAATTTTCCATTCTCTGGTTTCCCCTCTCCCAGAGGGGCCCACCTCTTATGGCCAACGGGGCTGCCACGACTCCTGGACTTCATCCTTGTACATTCAGATCCAGAGAAAAGAAATCAGTGTGTTTTCCCCTAGGGTTGGGCCTCCTGCAACTCAGAAACTCTAATTGGACCACTTAGGTCACGTGCCCATGAACGTATCAACCGTGTAGTCACAGCCAGGGGACTATGATGTCTCAGATCGGAGTCCCGTGGAGTGAGAACAGGAAGGAGACATATTTTTAAAACGGTTCAGGACTGTGGTCACAAGAAGGGCCTTGGAGACTATGGCGATAAGCATGCACCTCTCAGACCTCTGGCTGCAGGGAGCACAGTGGATCAGCGGCCGTGCTCTGAAATCCACTGTCTGTGCCAAGGTCGCGTTTCCCTGGGGTGGCTTCCAGCCAGTGGCTGAGTGTAGGAGGAATACTAAGGCAGGCCCATTCCCAGCTTTTTTTTTTTTTTTTTTTTTTTTTTGGAAGACCTGGATTAACACAGGTGCCAGGGAGGCAACTAACAAATCTCTACCTTTAATCAAAAGTTCTCGGGTTTGTCCAATAAGTTCTTCCCCCATATTTTATTTGACCTGTGGCTTTGGTTACAGAAAACTGGTGGGGATGCAAAAGCCTTGAAGTTGATATAACAATATTGACTTATTGGCTGATAACCCTGCCTTCTATTTGCCAAGCACTCAATGATTTACAAGGCCCTTTAGGGTACATAGCTTCATCTGAGCCTTGCAAAAATGCAGTGAGGCAGGTGGAGCTATTTGATGTTAGTCCTAGGAGACTGGTATTCCAAGAGGTTAAGATGAATTGTTTAAAGTCCCATACATTTATGGCACTATTGTGCCTAAGAAATTTTCAATGGCTCTTCACTGCCTTCCAGTTAAGCACCAAGCTAGTAATGTGATACAAAACAGACCTGTGCTTCAACACTAGTCATATTGAGCTATGTTCAGTGTTCCAAGAAGGCCACATACTCTTTGGCCTCCTGGCCTTTGCATGTGCTGTTCCCCCTTCCTGAAATTCTGTTCCATACCCTTTTCTGGTATCAACTAACTCTCTTCCTCTGAGAAGATATTCTTTTCTTTAATTTATTTTTTTAACATCTATTCATTTTTGAGAGAGAGAGAGAGATGGAACGCGAGCCGGGGAGGGGCAGAGAGAGAGGGAGACACAGAATCTGAAGCAGGCTCCAGGCTCTGCGCTGTCAGCACAGAGCCTGACGTGGGGCTTAAACCCACAAACCGTGAGATCATGACCTGAGGTGAAGCCTTATGATTGACCAACTGAGCCACCCAGGCGCCCCAAGAAAATATTCTTTTAAGACTGGATCATGTGTCCCTTTGGGTTCCCCAGTAAGCTGTAATTATCCATTTCATAGCACTTGGCAAAATATATTGTAACATACACTGTAATTGCCTGTTCTCATAACTCCACTAAGTAGGACTGATTATCATCACTTTCCAGAGGAAGAAAGAGAATTGGGAAGGTGGAGTGTATTAGTCAGTGTTCTCCGGAAAAACAACCAGAAGGAGATAGACAGATAGATAACACAAGGAACGGGATCACATGAATGAATTATGGAAGCTGAGAAATCCCAGGATCTGCAGTTGGCAAGCTGGGGACCCAGGAGAGCCAATGCATAGTTCCAGTCTGAGTCCCAAGGCCCGAGAATCAGGAGAGCCAATGATACATATGTAGCCTGAAAGTTGCGAGGCTGGAGATCCAAGAAAAGCTGATGATTCCATCCAAGTTTGAAGGCTGGAAAAGACTAACACCCCGGTTCGAACAGTCGGGAAGGGGAAGTTCCCTCGAATACAGACTTAATTCTGTTCAGGTCTTTGGTTGACTGCATGAGGCCCACCCACACTGGGGAGGGCCATCGGCTTAACTGAGTCTACTGATTCAAATGTTAATTGTCACACCTGGAATAATGTCTGGCGAAATGTCCCGGCACCCAGTGGTCCAGTCAAGTAGACACTTACAATTAAGCATCACGTGGAGTCATGGCAAGGTGGCATGACAGTCGGTGACAGAGCTGGATGACAAACTCTGTCTCGCAGGCATGGTACTGTCCCTTTGGACACGACAGCCACGGGCTGGTGACCCTTGCATGATCCATTTGCATTTCCTAAGGATGCACGAGGTGCCAGGCTGTGTGCTTGGCATTTTACTTATGTCCCCATGACCTTGGATTGTTGTCTCCGGATGCATGGATATTTGTTGGGTGAACAAACCCCATTTGCCAGAGAGGGTAACTCGCGTGCTGTGGGATTCAAACCCAGGACTGTCTGAGTCCACAGCCGGTGCTTCTTGCATCGCATCGTCCTTCTCAAAAAGCCTTTATTTTTCCAACCTGATTCCTCCCCTCCCAGAAACATGTCCTTCTGGAGCATGACTTTGGCTCTCCAGCAGGCTGCAGGCCAGGTGGTGCCCATGAGGAGGTCCAGGAATTAAAACCACAGCTGCCCCCGGGGCACGTCTAGCAAGGAGGCATCATCCCTTTGCCAGAGCAGATTTCCCCAGTGCTCCGTGGTGCTGCAGAATCGGCAGGTGAGCAGACCCCGGACGCAGGGGCCCGGCCATGCACCTTGCCGGTCAGCTGGCTTGTGATCTGGCCCTTTCTACCCCAGGATCCCCAGATGCACGGGGGTTTGCTGGGTCTGCAATGCCAAGCCGCAGCTCTGTTGAGGGGATTTGTATTTTTTTTTTTTTTTCTTTTCCTTTCTCTTTTTAAATCTCAGCAGCAGCTGCTCCTCCGTCCATGGCGGGTTCTGAGTGTCTCAGAGAGGCGTCAATATTGACAGAAGAGGCCTCACTGCCTAGCAGGGGATGCGGTTTCGGAAGAGAAGCTGAGCAAGCTCATTAGGATGGTTTCTCGGCACCCTTTGGCAGCCCCAGTTACTTGGCTCTGAGCATCATGAATATGGATCAGAGAGGAATGGGATCATGTGGATTAGGGTGGGTTTTTTTGTTTTTTTAAACACAGAGAGAGTGCAGAGTAGGATTTTAAGGTCACTAGTTTTGCAGTCAGAGAGACCTGACTTCCAATTCCATCTCTGCCCTTTGCTACCCCTTGTGACCTTGGGAGAGAGCGTTTGCTACTCTGACCCTCAGTGTCCTTATCTGTAAAATGATCCTCACGATAATAAATGCTGCAAAGGTGTGTGGTTAGAATCACATGCCTTAATGCATTTAGCACAGGGCCTGGCACACTGTGAGTGTCCAATAAACACAGCAGTTCCTGGTGTTCCATCGAGAAATGGTCACATCCAGGGCAACTGGTTTCTTTCCTGAGAGTGAGGAAGCCTTTTCCAAGAGTCTCCCTGCATGCAGACTTTCCCTCATGGTCCATTGGTCAGACCTGGGTTCCATTCACATTCCTGGCCCAGTCACTTGCTAGAGGAACAGAACATCTGTTATTGGCCCAGACCAGTGGGTCGCATGACCCCCCCCCCTGACAAAATTCTCACCTGAAAACACAACTCATGATGAGGAGAAAAATCAATCAATTGAAATGGACCCAGAGCAGACACATATGTTGGAATTAACGAATGAGGACATTAAAACAGGTATTCTAACTGTATTCCACGAGTCTCAGATGTTAGGTAGGAATATGAAAGACACCGAAAAGGCCCACGCTGAACTTTTACAGATGAAAACTACAGCGTGTGAGAGGAAAAATACACCAAGTGGAAAGAATTGCAGATTAGATGTTGCAGAAGAAAAGATTCACGACGTTGAAGACTTTAGCAACAGAAATGATCCAAAGTTGAACACACAGAGGGAAAAGAAATTTTAAAACCCAAACAGAGCATCAGTGAGCCGTGGCATGACTTGAAACGGCCCGATGTATGTTTCATCGGAGGCCTTGACGGAAAGAAGAGAATTATTGAAAAATACGCAGAAAGAAGGGCTGAAAATTTGCCATGTTAGATGAAAAGCTTTGGCATCAAGTATATCCTGGTTCAAGATGCCAAGTATGCCCCTTGCCGCTGTGTGAGCCTGGGCACATTCGCACCTGCTCTGAGCTTTGTGGTGAGTCTGGATTCACTGAGGAGCACACCTCACGGGGTCACTGTGAGGCACAAGGGAGATGCAGTTTATGAAGCACTTGCCAAGTGCCTGGCCCATGGTGAGCCCCTATTACTGGTCTGTTATTATTGCAGTAAAGTCTTTGCCAGCGCTGGCCTTCTGTGGTTTGCAGAGATTCCAGTGTTGATCCTTTGGTTCATTTAATAATAACTGACATTTATTGGGTGCTTACAATCGCTCAGGTTCTGTGCTCATTGCTTTATTTGTATTAACTTACGTACTGACACCAACCTCTGAGGAGTGTGTATTTTTTACACCTGTCTCCATTTTATAGATGAGAAAACTGAGGCACACAGGGTTAAGTAGCTTGCCTAAGGCCACAGCTGGTGGAAGAGAGTTAGCTCTGTCAGTGCCTCAGAGGCTCTGATCACATCTGGCCCAACCTCCTTGTTTTATAGTTCATGAAACTGAGGCCCAGAGAGGCTGAGGGGCTTACCAGAAGTTGCACAGCAAACCAGGGCTAGAACCCCATGCCTCGCCCAGAGCTGGTTTCATTCCCCTCTAGGAGCCCTCTAATAGTACTATGATTCCCAAGCCTTCTTAGTCAGTATACTTGTCAATATCTGCAACCAATTTCCTGAGCTCAGGCTGGAGCCCTCCTCAAATCGTCCTTCCTTTTCTTCACTCTTTATCTTCCAGTGCAGTAAGCAGCTCACTTATGTCCTGTCTTCTCCAGCCAGCTTCCAAGAGCCTTAATGGAATAATTCATGCAAACATCTTACTTTCAGGGCCATTTGCATTCAAAAGCATGGCTGGGAGTGAACAATTCTTAACCTAAAGTAATGAATTTCCGGGTGGCAGGATTTGAGGCATCTGTGCTGGAGACGTTTTGTGATGGGCATGCAATCTCACTGGCACCCCTAAATCACACTAATCATTCATTCTCTCTTACTTTATTCGTTCACTTTTTTGGTTATCTTTCTGGGCACTTCCAAGGGGCTTGGTATTTGGCAATAAGATAGTAAACATGGGTAGGGCATCATCCCTGCCTTTGGGGAAGGTGGGGAAAGGAAGAGTTGACTATAATTGCGGTAAGTGTTATGACACAGGATGGACTGCCTATCTCGCTACTTGGGACCATCAGGGCAGGCTTCCAGGAGGAGGTGACCTGAGTTGTGTCTCGCAGCTCTGTGCCATGTGAGACAAAAGAATTACTGAGAGTCCAAATGGTTTGGAACAATGAGAGGCCCAGAGGGGACTCCACCAAGAAAACCTCCCTTAAGCAAGGGAGTTACACAGTAAACAGAATGATCCTTCTGCAGCACAAAGAGGATCATGTAACTCCCTTAAGCAACTCCCCAACCTGGGTAGCTCTCTTGTATTTACTGGGACTTGAACAATAGAATGTGGAAACGAAAGCAGAAAAATAAGTTACGAGAGACACCATGACTCTGCTTACGTACGTGACCCCTTATGCACCTACAATAGCAAACTCAGGAAGAATGCATGGGGGCGGGGTAAGAGGTGAAGTAAGGGGTAAGGGTGGGCTCAACATTCCTTAGTAACCTAAGTATTTCATCTTGGAAGGAAAAACACTTCTGTTTTCGGTGTGTCTTGTTTTCCCCTTGGTTGAGCAGCTACTTTGTTCAGCATGTGCCGCGTTCAGCACAGACTGCTCTTGCCTTACTTACTTTTTATCTCTCTGTCCTCTGTATTCCCGCAGAGTTGACTTTTGAAGGACTAATACAATGTCATCTCTTCCCACTAGAAAGTGAGCTCTATGAGAGTAGACGTTTTGAGTGCATCCCTAGCAGGCACAACGATCCCCAGCATTGCAGGTGCTGGATAAGTATCTGGTGAATGACTGCATAGAAAAATAAAGATCCAGGAAGGGATTCCAGACAGGAGGAACAGCATGTGCAAAGGCAGGAGAGTTCAAAAGGACACAACACATTTGGGAATGGCAGGAAGGTCACTGTGGCTTTAGCATTGGGTACGTGGCAGGAGGGGTGTGGGGGATGGGTGAGTCAAGGCTGTGGATCAGAGTAGAAAGGTCTTTGAACCATAGGCTGAGTTTGGACCTGAGTATAGACTTGGCCCTGAAGGCAATGGGAAGATATAGACAGGTTTTCAAAGAAAATTTATTTTAAATGTTTACTTATTTTTGAGAGAGAGAGAGAGAGGGAGAGGCAGAACATGAGTAGGGGAGTGGCAGACAGAGAGAGGGAGACACAGAGTCTGAAGCAGCCTCCAGGAGGCGAGCTGCAGCACAGAGCCCGATGCGGGGCTCGAACCCACAGACCGTGAGATCATGACCTGAGCCGAAGTTGGATGTTTAAACTACTGAGCCACCCAAGTGCCCCGATATAGATGGGTTTTAAGCAGGGCAGTAACATGATCAGCTTTGTGCTCCAGAAGGATCATCCTGTTTACTGTGTGAACAAGAAAATGAGGGTAACAGAGAGATGGGGTGTGGGGCTGGAAGTCCAGAGAAACAGCGGTTCTCCTAGTTTGCACAAGGACCCCTAGCAAGAAAGCGAAGCTTGACCGAGGAAGCACAGGATGGGGTGGCTATCGAGGCTTGAGGGAGACCTAGTCTGGGCTGCACCTTCCCTGGCTTCCTGCTGGAAGGCTTGTGGTCATGCGGAAAGCCCATTACCATCCCACCAGGAGAAGCTTCCCCTTGTTAAAATTCTGGGCCATGGTGTCTTGTATTAAAGCTGATATTAAGCCATAAAATGTAATATGTTATGACACCATAAAATGCAGTGTAATTGCTATAAAACCATAAAATGTAATGTAACAGGCTCAGTGTCCATTACACTGTTTCACAGTCTAAAACAGTTAGCTTCCACTCTGCTTTTAGACAAACAAACAATTCCTATTCATGACTACCTCTGGAGAAAGGTATGGGAAAATCAACCCAGATGAGCATGAATTGTAACACGAACATCAAGGGAGGAGGCAGTGTGTTGGGGAGGAAAATCCCCAGGCTCTTAGTTAGACAGAACCTAGCTTCCAACTCTGTCCAGCGATGTCTAGATCAGGATCCCAAAAAGCCGAACCGGAGATGGGGATTCAGACTAGATTTATCCTGAAATCACATGTGCCTAGCTCCTTGCTCTGCCCAGATCTGCTTCTCTCACTCTCCTTCCCCTGTAAATAACTGGCGGCCTCTTGTATGCCCGCATCGGCCAGTCGGTGGCCTCGGAATCTCCCGCCACAAAAGGGATGCAACCTTCCGGGCATCTCTGAGCAAGGTGTGCAGGTGTGAGCTGTTCGCGGCCAACATTTGCAGTGGTTGGTGAAGGGGGTGTGTGTGGAGAGGAGGGTGGCATCATCAGCAGACACAACAAGCTTACAATTTGTAGCTCTGTCCTGGCTGAAAGACTTTCCCCTCTAAGCATGAATTTTGTCTGCATAAATTGAGGAAAGCACCATCTTATTGTAAGGGGCTGTGCAAATTGAACGAGATCCTAAGGAATCCTGTATGGTTCCAGGTCTATACGAAGCACTTTAGTATGCAGACAGCCCCTGGTAAATATATCCACATACACACAGTGTCACACACATACACTCAATGGATTTAAAATCACATAATGCACCTAGTATGGGAAACACCGACCCATATGTGTTTAGAGAAGGAAGTATGCAAATAGAAATGAATGCACACCTAAATATGCATACAGAAACAGTATCAGGTACTTCGTTAAAGCTGTGCTAACCAAAGGGTGGGGGGTCTTGATAAAATAACTCAAGGCAGAGTTAATCCTCTGGATTGGGATGCTACGAGGGATTCAGTGTGGCTGCACCACCGGCTCAATTATCTTGGATCTGCTCATCCTGAAGCCAGGTTATGGTGGAGGCATCTTCATGGTGAGTCAATGGTATGTGATAGATGATGGGGGGGGGGGTGTGCTGGTGTGTGATGAGGGGATGGGCAGAGTACTAGCATCATCTGCTTTAGGTATGAGAGAGAGAGGTCTCCAAAGCGGTAATGGGAAGCTCCAAGAGTCTGTAGTGAAGATCCCATGGCAATTAGGGAGTGGGAGAATCACTTAAATAGACGGTAGCCACCCCAATTCCCTACCCTTAGGGGACTCTGTCTGGTGGAGATGCTTTACTGAAGCCTAATGAAAAGGACTGTTGTGTGTGTTTGCATTCAGGGTATATGTGTGATTGACTCACAGGAAGGCGTTTGATAGTGTAGTATATATCCCTGCCCTTCCACTGTTTTTAAACAATTATTTGTTAACATTTTTAAATTTATTTTTGAGAGGGAGAGAGAGACAGAGCCTGAGCGGGGGAGGAGCAGAGAGAGGGAGACACAGAATCCGAAGCAGGCTCCAGGCCCTGAGCTGTCAGCACAGAGCCCGACACAGGGCTCGAACTCATGAACCATGAGATTGTGATTGGAGCCGAAATCAGACACTTAACCCACTTTGCCACCCACGTACCCTGCTCCCTTTCTCTTAAGTGTGCAACATGGTGCTGCCTGTTGTATCATTTAGGATCCCATTCAGCTGCAAGAAACAGACACAAGTTAGAAGTTTATGTCCTTTCACAAAAAAAGAAGCCCAGGGGTAGAAGAGTCCAAACTCCAAGTTCTACGGGAACCAGAAAATAACGCAAACAAGTCCCATCTAAAGGGGGGCAGTGGTTACCGAGATTCACCCAATTGCTGCCATGGGGCATCGCCCAGTCTCAGTACTGCCTGATCTTTTGATCTTTTAAGAGAAGCTTAAAACTTGGGTTTGGTATGTTGTCACCCGACCTCTAAATGTTGAAGCACCGAGGACCCAGTAAAACCCATAGTGTGACGTATTTAATCCAGGGCTGCCAGTTTGTGACCGCCGATCTAGTCAGAATGATGTAGAAATCCATGCGTGTGCACATACACATGCATCGCCGTGTGAAGACACCGATACTGTAAGACTGAGTGTGGAGCTTTCCTACTGAGCTATTTTCAAGTGGTGGGTGGGCCCTCAGCCCTGGGGATTCAGCCGTGAACGACTGCATTAACCTAAAAGTTGAGAGCTGGAGTCTTGTCCCCAGAGAGTTTCCAGGCTCTCCAGCAGGTTGGAAAAGCAAAACCATTATGCATTATGGTTGCCCCTGCATGGATGTAAATCCGTTGCCCCTGCATGGATGCTGAGCCTGAAGTCAGCAGGGCTGCTGATCAGAACATATGTATGTGAAATGCAAGATGGCAAGAGCAAAGTCGAACCCACGAAGATGAGCTAGAATCCCCACCGGTCTTTCTCCGAGACCCACGTACGGCTCTCGGTGCGTCCAGACTTCGGTGATGCTGTGATCCTTAGGAAGACCATGGAGCCGCATCCGAATCTGGCCTGGGATTTGGAGAAGGTGGAAGAGAAGAGCTGGCAGGAAATGGAGGGGCCACGGGCCCATCTTCTGCCGCAAGCCCCTAATGAGATGAGCCACCGGCTCCATGACTGTGGGTGGGAGTTACAACAGCACTGAGCTTTACCCTGACGCTCCTAGCACAGACACAGATGGCTGCCGCTTCGTGTTGTTAAAGTTTATTAAAAAAAAAAAGAGTAAAACCAATGAGTTACTTACCTGTAATTACTAACAGCTTCTTGTGCACTCACCAAAAAGACAGTTTGCAAGCCTGGAGCACTCAAACCAAAACATGGAATGATGTTCAGGGATACATTGCTATAATGCACCTTATCTAGTGTGCAAACAGTGAGTGTTTATTCTATACGGTGACTGGTTACAATATTAGAATTCTCTTAAAGGGAGTTGGTAGGTGGTTACCTCATACCAATTTTGGGGAAATATTTAAGGGTCGCTTAGGATTTTCAGAGGCATAAGCAAGGCTTTCCAGGTCAAGTTAACCCCACTTGTCTTACAAAATAAGCCGTATTAAACTGTGCTTGTATGACTAACTGCTTTGTCTGCTCAGGGAGTTCTAAAGTGTGGTCTCTGTGTTTGACTTTAATAATATCCACCTTTCAAAGCTCCCCCAAATCTCTCCTACTCGAATGCAGAACCCTACAGGGAAGGTAATTTGGGGAAAAGGTTGGCACTTAACTAAGAAGACACCATGCACAGCCACTGCAGACAGGGAAGAAAAGGGAATTGGCAATACCGTTGATGAGAGTTCTGGAAGGCGGAGGGAGGGGGTCTGTGGGTGCTTACCCAACAGTGAGCTGGGGCAGAAAGAAGTGAGGTTAAACTGAGGAGCAAGGGGGAGGTAGGAGTCAGCCAGGTGAGATGGGTGTGGAGGAGGGGGAGAGAGGGAAGAAGGGAGTCGGGGGGGAGGAGGGTAAGAGAAAAAGGGAAAAATAGAACAGAGACAGTGAAAGAAAGAAGCATACAGAGAGGACCAGAGAGATTGGAAAGAATTAAGGAATTTTAGAAGCACCTGTATTTAGCACAGAGAATGAAGAATGGTATGAAACAGCCCAGAGGGATAAGCAGGGACCGATAACACATAAACATACACACATGTGCATAGGGATCACTACGTGTCTATAACATACACTTGGATGTGCACAACTCACCCAGTTAACAGATAGTATACATCCACACGTGTCCATACAGAGACACAAAAAGACACCCAGAATTCCCCTCACTGATTCCCCTCCATTGCCCTCACGCCCAGGAGCAGGGGAGGCTAATCCTGGTCAGATCCTGGAGGTGTTTCTGCCATTGACTTGCCCGATGGAGAGGTGGTGTGGACACTCAGCCAACCACAGCCATCCCACGGGTAGGTAGCCCTGTTAGACATCTCGTTTTGTTCTGGGGGAAAAGCTGGCCCTTCTGACATGATAACAAAGCCTGACTGCTTGGCTTCTGGGGGCCTTGAGACGAGACCTTGTTTCTAATTCATTTTACAACTCACTTTATGGTGCTATTAACGAATATAACAGACCATAAAAGCAGGGAGGAAATAAGAGAGCAGAATGTCCCCACTGTGAATTTTGGTGAGACACCCAAAGAATCGGTGAACGGGAAGGTCACAGAGCCGTCAGCCAGGGAAGTGTTGTTGGGAGCTGGGGTTTGAAAGCAGAAAGGGACAGAAAGGAACAAACCCAGGGTCTTCCCTCACGACTCTGCTGTCTGTGTGCCCGAGCATGTGTACATGAGAAAGAACCATGTGGATGCATATGTATAGGTGCCCGTTGTGTGTGTATTTTTATCTGAGGATAGGGGAGAGGGACTCTAAAACCCCAGGAGCAAACTCAGGTTTTCTCAGGCTCGAGGAAAATAATATTTTCCTCTGCACCACCAGCCCCCTCCCTTCTGCTTAACAGAGTGAAAGGAAAACATGATTTCAAAATTTCTGCTAATTCTTAGGATCAAGATGGAGACCTGGGTAAGGTGGATCTTTCTTCTCTGAGGACGTGCCACCAAGAATTTTGAATAATGCCACGGAAAGTCCTGGAGCTGTCTGCGATGGAGATCGGGAAAATATTGATTTGCTTTGCAAAATAGAATAAGATTTTATAGATGTCCCCTGGCACAGGGAAGTTGGAGGAGGATGTAGGCGAGGGGAATGAGAAGCCATAAACAGAAAAGGTATCAGGCAGGGACCTAAGGGAAAAGACAGTCCGTGAGACTTTAAGGAGATTTAAGAATGGAGATGTTGAGTGTTACATTTTTGGTTGTTTCCTGTTCTGCACTGAACTGTAATTCACTCCTGATATCACTAAACCTTCCATAAAAGTCTGCGTATTAGTTGAGGTAAAGGTTAAGCTGCTGTAACAAAGAACCCCCCAATGCAGTGGATTAAGGAAGACAGAAGTTTATTTCTTATTCGTGAAACTGTCCTGAGGTGAGCGGTAACTGGAATATGTCAGGCTTTCCTCCACACCCTCGCTCAGGGACCCAGCTTCCTTCCCTAACATTGTCATCCGTGTGGTTCGGTTGCATCCAAGCACATCCTTAGGCCTTTGTATAAAGGGGAAGGAAGTAAAAGAACATGATGCACAATTTTCTTTTAAGCAAATGTGGCAATGCTAAACATATCACTGCCAGGCACATTCCATTGGTTAAAACTTAGTCACGTGGTCCTGTGATGCCCCAGGGGAGGCTGGGAAATGTAGTCTTCAACTGAGCAGCCATGTGCTCTGCTCTTACTATGGAACAAAGGGAGAATGGAATTTGTTAGAAACTGACAATATCTGTTGCAGTCTTAGTCCGGGTCTGAATCACCAGAGCTCCTTACCTGCGTTGTTGTAATAGTCTCCCACTTGCACTCTGGCTCTGTTCAGTCTATTCTGAAAGCAATGGCTACAAGTCCTGGAAAAATATGTTATTCTCTGCTCAAAAATCTCCAGTGGTCTCTCATATGTTCTGAATAAAAGCCAAAGTCCTTGGAATTGCTTACTAAGCCCTAATCCTAATTCCTGAATCCTACCCAGTTCTAACTTCATCTTCTAATGCCTCCCTCCAGCCACACTATGCGCTGTCTTCTTAAAAAATGTCAGGCATGCTCCTACCTCAGGACCTTTGCACTTGCTGAACCATCTGCCTGAGACACTCTTTCCCAAGATATCCATGTGGTTCATCCCCTTACCTCCTCGAGACTTCACTCAAATGCCACCTTCTCATCCAGGCCTTCCCTGACTGACCCCGCTCCATTTAAAATGATTCTCTTTAACTCTCTTCCTCTGATTTTTCTCCATAGTACTTACCATCACACTACATACATCATATATAATGTATGTATGTATGTGTTTGTGGCATGTGTATGCACATCTGGCTGTCCTCACCATTAGGATGTGAGCAACAGAGGGCAGGGATTTTTGTTAGATCCACGTGTCCATGCCTTCAGAGTATACCAGACTGGGGTTAAGACACTGGGTCTTAGGCTCTTACAGCGACCAGTGTCTATGCCAGCTGTCTTGGAAAGGGAATGAGACATTGGGCAGTGTACTCTCCTCCAAAGCTTGAGAAGTGAGCTTGAAGGGGGATCTGATAAGCGTAGCATAGTGCCCCCTACTGGAGTCATTTTGTGGATCAGACGAAGAAGGAGTCGGCACAGAAAGAGACACAAGCCAGAAACACCTGGTGGGGAATGATCTTCCAGGTTGGGCGTGGTGGGGATCCCTAGTGACGGAAGGTACAGAGGTGAGACCGCACAGGGGGTCTTCATGGATTGTGAAGAGCTACCCTTCCTCCCAGGGAACAATGAGATGCATGCAAATGAAGTTTTGGGGGCTTTGCTGTTAGTTGGAAACTAGATGCCCCATCCAGGGAATGAAGCTCCCTGGTCCCCACACTCTGAGGCTGGCTCTTTAAGATCCAAAGGACAAAGCAAACCAACATACGCATTCTTGGCAACCGGGTGTCTCGGAGCTAGTCCCCAGTTTTCTGATAAGCTGTGTCTCAGTATTGATGGAGTGATTACATTTTGTGCTGAACAGACTCGGGTCCTAAGTAATGTCTCTGTAAGAGACCCACTGCCTGAGATGCCAAATGCATCTGTCCTGTATTTCATTGGGGCTCCCAAGGCAAAACAGAGCCCAGTGAATGGGGAGAGGTCATGGTCTGAGCACTTTACATTCTGCAAGAGTTCTTTGTGGTTCAGCAAAAAGGTCGTTGGATTGGGGCTTCAAAACCCAAACTTTCAGGCAGGAATAGTGACTCACTGCGTGGCTTCGGGCAAGACATTTCTTTCTTGGGCTTCAGTCACCCCATATACAAACGAGTGGAGAAAGGAGGACATTCATTGGTCCCCAATGGCTCTTGAATATTCAGAACATTTTCCTTTTAGGGAGGGCTTACGATGTGCAGAGCACTTTATAAGGATTATCTCATTTAATCCTTACAAGAATACTATGAGGTAACCATTTTAATGTTCATCTGACAAGTGAGGAAACTATGTCTCAGAGAGGGTAAGTAACTTGTTCCAGGGGACACAGCTATTTGGTGTTGGGTCAGGATTTGAATGCCAGCAACGGAGCTTACAGTCTAAATCCCTCTGTTTTAGCTTTGCTAGCCACACTGTTAATGGTTTAGACAATTTTTAACCTTACAGTTTAGGGGAAGATTATTTATCCAAGGTCACATACAATTAGGTTTGTAACTTCCAAATGTCAGTCCAATGCTCAGCTTGCTCTCCTGTCCTCTGCGCTGTCTTGCCCTTGGACTGGAATCGTGTGTAGGACTCTGTAGAATGTACTTTGGTATTGTCCCAAAAGGGCCAGAGTTTGGAGCAGACGTGTCGGGGAGGTCCTGACTTGACCCTAACAAAACTTTTCAACCGTTATCGACCAATCTTAGCCTGGCAAACAGCCAGATCTCATCCTGCCTCAAGTTTCCCTGGACTCTCTGCCTCTTAGATTCTCTGCAGCTGAAGCCTCAGGAGACAGCCAGGTCTGCTCTTGCTTCCTGCCCGCACAGCTAGGTACAGCAGGCAGCAGGCGGAGGGTCCCTGAGGACTTAACACTTGCGGTGGGAAAGAAAACTAACACAAGGAGCCACGTGGTCGCTTGTGAACCTGGTTGGAGTTTCTGTGTTGGTCAGGGTTCAGGGAGGAGGGCACTCATATTTTCTGTGGGTGGTGGAAATAGATACCTTTCTGGAGGAAAATTTTGGCCACTTGCATTGAAACTCTTGAAAATGTTCCTGTGGATGGTGCTCTCATTAAATATATAACTGTATTTACATGGGAAGGAGACTGGAGGTTTAACCACGGAACAGTGAACAGTGGTTGTTTTGTGTGGTGGGTTTTTATGGATATATATTTCAAAATTAATGGGTGTTTTTAAAAGCAATTTTAGATTTACTGCAAAATTGAGCAGAATGTACAGTTTCCAGTACTGCCCCCCACCCCCCACCCCCAGTTTCCCTCATTATTAGCATCTTGCATTGGTGTGGTACATTTGTTCCTATTGACAAACCAATATTGGTACATTATTAATAAGTGAAGGCCACAGTTTACATAGGGTTCACTCTTGGTGTACGTTCTATGGGTTTGACAAAAGAATAGTGACATGTATCTACTATTACAGTGTCATACAGAATAGTTTCACTGCCCTGAAAATCCCCTATTCTCAACCAGCTCATCATTCCCTTCCTCCCTCCCTCCTTCCAAACCCCTGGCAACCACCGATCTCTTTATTGTATCCATAGTTTTGCCTTTCCCAGAAGGACATACAGCTTGAACCATACAGTATGACCCCTTTTCAGATTGGCTTCTTTCACTTTGCAATACACATTTAAGGTTCCTCTATGTCTTTTCATGGCTTGATCATTTCTTTTTAGCACGAATAATATTCCATCGCCTGGGTGGACCACAGTTTGTTTATCCATTCACCTGTTAAAGGACATCTTGGTTGTTTCCAAGATTTGGCAATAGAGAATAAAGATTCTGCAAACATTCAAGTGCAGCCTTTTTGTTTTTGTTTTGTAGAGATGGGTTTTCAATTCATTCGAGTAAATATCAAGGAGTGCAATTGCTGGATTGTATGGTAAGAATATGTTTAGTTTTGTAAGAAACCTTCAGGACTGTCTCCCCAAATGGTTGTACCATTTTGTATCTTCACCAGCAATGAATAAGCATTCCTAACTGTTCGACATCTTCATCAGCATATGGTGCTGTCAGTGTTCTGGGTTTTAGCCATTCTAATAGGTATGCAGTGGCATCTAATTATTGTTTTGATCTGCAGTCCTCTAATAACCTATGATGTTGAGCATCTTTTCATATCCTGAGATGCCATCTATATATCTTCTTTGGTGAGGCATCTATTCAGATCTTTTGTCTATTTTTTTTATGTGAATTACTGTGTTCATATTGTTGAGCTTTAAAGGCTATTTGTATATTCTGGATACCAGTTCTTTATCAGATATGAGCCTTCGAAGATTTTATCCCATCTGTGGTTTATTTTTTCTTTCTCTTAACAATGTCTTTCACAGAGTGGAGGTTTTTAATTTTAACGGAGTCCCACTTAGCAATTTATTTCTTTTGTGGGTCATGCTTTTGATATTGAATCTAACACATCATCACCAACCCAAGGTCATCCAGATTTTTCCTACTGTCTTCCAGAAGTTTTACAATTCTGCATTTTGCAGTTAGGTCTATGATCCCTTTTGAGTGAATTTTTGTGAAGGGTATATTATCTATGTTTAGAATCTTTTTTGTTTTTGCTTTTTGACATGTGGATGCCCAGTTATTCTAGCATCATTTGTTGGAAAAACTAGCCATTCTCCATTGAATTGCTTCTGCCTCTTTGTCAAAGATCAGTGGACTATACTTGTGTGAGTTTATTTCTGGCTCTCTATTCTGTTGCATCGATCCTTTGTCTATTCTTTCGCCAATACTACACTGCCTTGATTATAGTGGCCTTATAGTAAGTCTTGATGTCAGGTAATGTCCATCCTCCCAACTTTGACCTTCTCCATCAAAATTGTGTTCGCTATTCTGGGTCTCTTGCCTCTCCACATAAACTTTAGAATCAGTTTCTCAATAGCCTCATAACTTGCTGGGATTTTGAATGGGAATACTTTTTCTTTCTTTGCTTATTCTATATTTTCTAATATTTCTTCAAAAGTACGATGATCTAGAACATGGCCTTTAGAGCCTTCAAATCTGGGTTTGGATTCTAGTTCCGGTATTTATTAACTTAACAGACGATTTGTGTGTGTGTGTGTGTGTGTGAGAGAGAGAGAGAGAGAGAGAACAAGCAGGAAAGGGGCAGAGAGAGAGGGGGACACAGAATCTGAAGCAGGCTCCAGGCTCCAAGCTGTCAGCACAGAGCCTGACCTGGGGCTCGAACTCACGAACCAACTCATGACCTGAGCCAAAGTCGGCAGCTTAACTGACTCAGCCACCCAGGTGCCCCAAACCAGTGTGTCTTTAAACTCTAAAACCATGCTCAGTGTGTCAAAGATGTCTTCACCCTGACAGACAACTGGGAAATGACACCAACTGGGAATTTGATGAATTCATGTTTCCCATCTCATGCCTGTTCTGGGGCATACACTTACTGAGTAGAATAAAGAAGCATAATTAACAGCACACTTGTGCTGATATTTCTCTTTTTATCTTAACTTTTGAGCCTCCCATTAATCATATTTCATCAGTTCTAAGAGGCACACTTTTTCTAATTTTAACCTCTCTGCAATTGAGATGCATTTTCCAGTCTGCTGCCGGCCAGCCAGCAGGCATGATGTGGTCCATTCCTTGTGTCCAAGCAAACTTGGTCATGGCTGTTCAAACTGCCATCACTTCCGCTGAGGTATGCACACTGTGGGTCCTTCACAGGTTGATTTTTTTATTAAAAAAATTTTTTTAAATATTTATTTACTTTTGAGAGAGAGAGAGAAAGAGGGACAGAGCACGAGCAGGGAAGGGGCAGAGAGAGAGGGAGACACAGAATCCGAAGCAGGCTCCAGGCTCCAAGCTGTCAGCACAGAGCCTGACGCCGGGCTCGAATCCACGGACTGTGAGATCGTGACCTGAGCCAAAGTCGGAAACTTAATCAACTAAGCCACCCAGGTGCCCCCACAGGCTGATTTTAGTTGCTGCTTAAAATGTCTTCCAAAAGATTACACTGTGATATGTTTTGGCATTGAAGTGGAAAGTTTCCCTATACACAAAAAGGCCTCCAAGCAGAACAATGGGGTAGAGGTTGCACATTAGTGAAGCAAATGCTTGTCTTTGGGGGAATGACTCCAGTCTTATATCCTTTTGCAAGGTAACAATCAAATTTTACTGCGCCGCTAAAAAGTAAGAAACCACAGTAGATGAGGCTGTATTGCATTTTGTCACCGAGATAGCTGCCGAAGGATTTCTTGTCACATACCGAGTCAGGAAACAAGATCCAAGAGAAAGTGTCACGTCCCTCAGAAGAGATGAAGGGAATTTCAGAGGAGGCATGGCGTGACCAACTAAGGTGTTGAAAAAGACTATTAAGGCATTGAGTGGTAACGGAATTGCAAGAGTTTATAAAAAAATTTCTTAATTTTATGAAAAATAACGGTGCATCGAGATCAATGATGGGAGTGCGTGGCTGGCTCAGTTTGAAGGGCATGAGATTCTTGATCTCCGAGTCGTTGAGTTTGAGCCCCACAATGGGTGTAGAGATGACTAAATAATAATAATAATAATAGGGGCATCTGGGTGGCTCAATCGGTTGAGCGTCCGACTTTGGCTCAGGTCATGATCTCACGGTCTGTGAGTTCGAGCCCTGTGTCGGGCTCTGTGCTGACAGCTCAGAGCCTGGAGCCTGTTTCAGAATCTGTGTCTCCCTCTCTGTCCCTCCCCTGCTCGCACTCTGTCTCTCTCCGTCTCTCAAAAATAAATAAACATTAAAAAAACAAAACAAAACAAAAAGAACAGGAAAAAAATAATAGTAAACTAAAAAAAAATCAATGATGGATTTAATGAAAGACAGTTGAACTCAAGTTAGTTACATTTCTGTGATGCAATTCCAATTTCATAATCAAAGAAATCCCATACTCTAACCTTGAAGTGTTGCTATATTTCTCAACACATCTAAACTATTCCTTCTGTCTTTCTGAAAATGTCTCCCAACAAGAGGTAGGAAAGGGGGAAAAGAATCCCTTCGTTCTGACACCAAAATATATACGCATGTGTTTTGTGGCCGTGCAACAATAATCAGCAAAACTCTGTATTTCCATTAATTCAGAAATACGGATCCTAGGAATTTGTCCTGAGAAAGAAAGCTGGAGTGAGTGCAAATATTACAGATCCTAGAAATTTATCCTGAGTAAGAAAGCCGGAGTGACTGCAAGTATTTAGTTGCTGGGATGCTTACCTCAGCTTTGCTTATAAGAATGAAACATGAGAAATCATTTACACGTGCGTCAATAGGAGACAACTTAAGTAAATATAAGACATCCATATAATGGAATAGTGGAGTCGGCAGACATCCAGAACGAAGTCGGTGTTTCTTGGCGTGGAAAGGTACTCATGATGTATAATAATAAAAAAGAGGATACAAGCCAAGCTTGATACCATTTTTGTAAAATAGAAATTGTCATAGTGGTCATAATAATAATGATAAGGTCTCTATTCAAAATATGAATGTGGAAGAGAAAACAAATGAATTATAATAGTAGTTTCCTTCTCTGAAAGGGGGGAATGTGAGTGATTATTTTCTTCTGAGTTTCTGATTCTCCTTCAAAACACATTTTTATATAGGGGCGCCTGGGTGGCTCAGTGGGTTTAAACGTCCGACTTCGGCTCAGGTCCTGATCTCACAGTTTGTGGGTTTGAGCCCCGCATCGGGCTGTGTGCTGACAGCTCAGAGCCTGGAGCCTGCTTCGGATTCTGTGTCTCCCTCTCTCTCTGCCCCTCCCCCACTTGCATTCTGTCTCTCTCTCTCAAGAACAAACATTAAAAAAATATTTTTATAGAATTAAAAAATAATAAGGAGAGGGGGCAAAAAAGGGATTGATGTAAATCCTATGAGAGGAAATGAAGACAAGCCGCCAGCGAAGGCTTCCTCTGTGACGTCTCTTTAAATGTCCACAGGCTCCTATTCCAGTAATGACTTTGCTGAAAAAAAATCCTCATCATACCACTAATAAAAGCATTTTGGTGGCAAATATGTTTAGTTTGGTAAACTAAGGCTGCGGTAATGGAAGCCTCGGGTGACTGTTTGCATTTGGGGGGGACGTCAGGGAGGGCTTTGCCCACTTGCCAAGTTTGTAAATACTCCCTGCTTGGATGAATATTTCTTTCTTTTGCCTTTCCTCTCCATCCCCTGTAGGAGTGAGGAAGCTTTTGTTTTGGCCACCAGCAATTTCTTTCTCAGTGGGTGTGCGTAGGAGAATGCAGCAGGGAGGTGGTGATAACTGGAAGGTTTGTGTTCCCCACAACACTCATATTTTGGGGCCCCAACCCCCAGGTTGGCTGTGTTTGCACGTGGGGCTTCCAAGGAAGTAACTATAGTTAAGTGGGGTCAAAAGGGTGGGGCCCATGGGGCGCCCGGGTGGCTCAGTCGGTTGAGCGTCTGACTTCGGCTCAGGTCATGATCTCGCGGTCCATGAGTTTGAGCCCCGCGTCAGGCTCTGTGCTGACAGCTTGGAGCCTGGAGCCTGTTTCAGATTCTGTGTCTCCTTCTCTCTCTGACCCTCCCCCATTCATGCTCTGTCTCTCTCTGTCCCAAAAATAAATAAACTTAAAAAAATTTTTTTTAATTAAAAAAAAAAAGGGTGGGGCCCGGATCTGATAGGATTGGTGTCTTTATAAGCTCACTGTGTGCGTGCACACACATGCACACACACGTGCACACAGGAAAGGCTGTGTGAGGACACGGCTGTCTGCAAGCGAAGAAGGCAGGTCTCACCAGACACCAAATCAGCAGCACCTTGATCTCGGACTTCCAGCCTCCAGAGCTGTGAGCACTAAATTTCCAGTGTTTAAATCACTAGTCTGTGGCATTCTGGGTAACCGTGCATCTGTTCTGGCTGCCTCTCTGAGACCCTGAGATTTCTCCTGGCCTGAAGGCAGAGATCATTGTTCCTGATCAACGCCGGAGATGTTTGGACCCTCATCCCCTCTGCTGCCCCCTGCTCACCTTCTTCACTTGAGTCTCCCTCTTCACGCCAAGGGTGTTCTGGCAAACCATTCTCACTGCTGCCTTGTTTTGCAAACGCTGGTCTCTCGACCGGGGTGTCATCCCCTTCCTGCCCCCTCTCCCCAGTCCACACAAGTCTCTCCCTGCTCTTGCCTCACGACCATCATAAGATGTGCGTGCCTGTGTCACTCAGTGGACCCTTGAGTTGATTTGCTCCCTGCCAGGAACTGTGTTTTGCTCTTCATTTTATCCCCAGGATCTAGAAAAGTCTGGCATATAGGAAGCACTCATTAAATATGTGTTATAGAATAAATGAAGATGAATGAGGAACTCATGAGTGCTTGGCCCACAACAACCCCAGATTCTTGGACTTTCTGAAATAATCTAATCTAACAGTTACCAGACTCATTGGTCTCTGGATCCCTTGACACTCTTAAAAATCACTGGGGACCCCCAAAGAGTGTGCTTGTGTGGTTATATCTGCCATTATGTACCATATTAGAAATTAAAACTGATAGATTTTTAAAATATGTATTTATAAATCCATTTAAAAACAATAATAGGCCCACGAAATGCTCACAGAGGTTATGTCAGTTGCCCAAGATCACACAGCTGGCTAGGAGTGGAAACTGGAATTCAAACCCAGAGTTCTGTGTTTGAGTTTTGGCTCAGTCCATTATCCACATTCCGGGAACATAACTAAAAGCTTGTGAGTTGAAAAAAATGAAGAGGGCAGGCTTCTCTCAAAATGTAGCCTTCCCTCAAAGCCCAGAATGGGGAGGAATACCCCAGAGGGTCAAGGGCAGAGCGGGAGGGTCAGGACTCTGGCCAAAGTTGGAGGTGAATCTTGGTGGACTTCCCTCAGATCTCATAAGAGATGCGCTGAGGCCAATCCACCAAAAATTCCACCAAAAATCCACGAAAAATCAAATCTATGATATGTAGTTCTCTGAAAAATCTAAATGCTAACGGCCAATTGTCCAAATCAAATTTTCCAATTTTTCTAAACTTTAGGAGAATTCTCATCAAGTATTGTTAATGAATATCAACATACTCCTCTTGAATGTAGCCAATGACTACATTCTTCTACACACGGTATTTTAATATGCTCACTGATAATCTTCAGTGAATTTATACTTCTCGAATACTCTTATCAAAAAATTTATTCAAGATATTTTAATTATATTCAAGACTCTAAGATATTCAAGAATATATTCTTCATTAGAAGATAGTCATAAGAGAGTTAAACAGCTCCCATGATATTTAGCTTTTAGACAAAGTGAGCTGCTGAGAATATATTTAAGACCAATTTATTAAGAAGGCCATATTCATAGTCACTGAACATCTTCAAGAAAGCTAGTCTTCAAGCCATGTTTGGTAAATTTAGCAAGCTGGTGAGTTGGTGATCTGGCTTTGAGCATGTAATTGTCCGAGGCTCTTCTGCCCGTCTGAGACTGTGCATCTCTCGATTCTGGGAAGACGTGAGAGGGACAAGTCCTGTTACAAGGATAAGAGAACATTATGTCCCCAAATACCACCTTCACCTCCGTGAGAGGGAAAAATACAGAAGAGAAAAGGAGAGAGAGGCGCTCATGGTGGCTGCAACATACTGTCAAGGACTTTGTAAACGTTATTTCTTTTAATCAACCCAAGGAGTTGAAATGAAAATTATCCTTTTTCCTAGTGAGAACACTGAGCCTCAGACACGAGAAGTGACTTTCTCAACATTCTCCAGTTACTCAAGGGCAGAATGGGAGTATGAACTCAGGTGGAGTGGAGATTTGAACTCAGGCAGAGTAGGGGATATGAATTCAGGTGGAATAGAGGATATGAATTCAGGCAGAGTAGGGATTTGAACTCAGGCAGAGGGGGCACATGAACTCAGGCAGAGTAGAAGATAGGAATTCAGACGTGGAGGATATGAACAAAGGCAGAGTAGGGATTTGAACTCAGGCAGAGTAGGGGATATGAACTCAGAGAGAGTGGGGGTTACGAACTCAGATGGAGTAGGGGATTTGAACTCAGGCACTGGGATTTCAGAACCAGGGGCCTGGGCCATTGGACTGCACATTCTTCCACCAAGATGAAAAAGAATCAGTGAACAGAGAAACAAATGTATGGAGGCATGGGGTTTTGCAATGAAGGAATTTGGGAGCCGTAAGGGCATTTGATGGCATGTCCATTTGGATGTTGGAGGAACCAAGAGAGAAAGCCGGAGAAGGAACTTATGAGTTACATGGACAAGCCCCCTTTCCTTTCTCTTTGCCATCTAGAAATGAAGATGATGGAAATTCTGATGATCTACTTGTCTATTTATTTGTCCCATTGTCACTCAGAGCTTAGATTCAGCTATATTATGTTCCCTGAGACATAAGAAAAAGCTAAGCAGAGAACCATGGGAGACCAATGTTAGCCACTGGCATAGAAGCTTGCAATGCTTCAAGCAGCCACGTTACAGTTTTCCAAAATACTCACTGTGTTCTTTCAAGGGGGAAAAAAGCCCTTTTATTTTGTTCTTTATTATCCAAGTAAGACACACATTGCCTATATATTGCTGATAAACAAACAAGATACATATAAGCTAAAATAATAAAACAGAAATCACCAATAAATCTTCCCTCCCCTACTCCAAAAAATCATTGTTAATAATGGATATATTTTCCCCCAGGGCTTTTGTTTTTATGCAATTTTCAAATGGGATCCCATTGCACATGTTATTTTGTAACCTGATTCTTTCATTATTATGATCCTGTTCAAAAAAACAAAAACAAAAACAAAACAAATCCCAACTTCGCATCGTTTTTATTAATTGCAGATTTCCGATTGTTGATGATTTTATTCTCTGTCCCCGAAGAGGTGAGAGACGTGGCGATGAGGACTTACCTGGGGTGTTGGCTGACAGAGTCAGGGACCCTCAGATGGGACTTAAGAGGGTTTAGTGGGTGGGTCTTTAAGGAGGGGCCACTTGCAGAGTGTCCCTGGCTAGTCGGGGCTCAGGAGTCTTCCTATGGGGAAAGTCTGGGAGCCCTTACAATAATATTCCGCCAGTGGCTTGAGGCTGTGGGCAGGTGCCCTCACCTTCTTAGGCTCCTCTGTCAAATGGGGCCGTTTGGAGAATTGTATGTAACAAACCCAGTGCGAGCCCCTTCTCCCTCTGAGATCAAACACAGACATCTCCAGTGACGCTGGAGGGTGTGCAAGCCCCTCCCAAGGACAATGGGATTTTAGTGGAGTTTGGCAGCATGCGGCAGAACTTGGCAAGGCAGCGTGACCGGGCTCCTCTGAACGGCGGGAGCTTGGCTCTGAGACCCTGGTACCCTGGACCTCAGCATCCTTTCTCTCCCCACGGAGGTCGTGGTCTCGCAATTCATGGGTTCGAGCCCGGAATCATGTTCTACTTCGTCAGTACAGAGTCTGCTTGGGATTCTCTCTCTCTCTCTGGCCCTCCTCTACTTATACTCTCTTTCTCAAAATAAATTAATTTTAAAAAACTTAAAAAAAAAAGAATAGACATGCGAAGTAATCATTTTCCTATGCAAAAGAAACTCCTGGACAGTAACTTATTTCTAGCCTGTTAGTGAGAGAATGTTTACTTTAAAAACTCTCTCAGCCGACTTCAGCTCAGGTCATGATCTCACGGTCCGTGAGTTCGAGCCCTGCGTCGGGCTCTGTGCTGACAGCTCAGAGCCTGGAGCCTGTTTCAGATTCTGTGTCTCCCTCTCTCTGACCCTCCCCCATTCATGCTCTGTCTCTCTCTGTCTCAAAAATAAATAAACATTAAAAAAAAAATTAAAAAAAAAAAACTCTCCACAATGCCTGGCACATAGGAAGCACTCCGTATGTGCTATTACTAGAAGTCTGATCATTTTTTTTGAAAAAAGCTTATTTATTTATTTGGGGCGGGGGGGGGGGTGGAGGGGCAGAGAGAGGGAGACAAAGAATCCCAAGCGGGCTCAGCACTGTCAGCACAGAGCCTGACTCGGGGCTCGAACTCACAAACCTTGAGATCATGACCTGAGCCCAGATCAAGAGTCGGACACTTAACCCGCTGAGCCACCCAGAGCCCCTTGATCATTTTTAAAGGCATAGAAAGCATGAGGACTTTGCTTCTGGGCATCGGTGGCAAGTCTGAGGCAAACACTATTCTGCAAAGAGACCCTCTCTCCCCTCCCACCCCCCGCCCCTCCCCCCTCCCGCTGGAACCAGCCCCGGGCAGGATGCTGGCTGGGGAGTGTTTTCGTACCCCCTCACCGCCTGAAGACAGCCAGGGTGTCACCAGGCAGATAAATGTGCTCCTCCTCTCCTGCTGAAATTGGCATGTCCGGTGTGGGGCCTCGATGATTTATTTACCGGTGACAGTTCTGCTCAGGGGTAGAACTGCCCTGGTTTGCTGACTGGTTCATTCATTTGTCTTTGTTGGCAGTGCAGGCCCCGTGGGATCCCCATCTCAGCTCCTGCCAACGCCTTATTCCTTCTGGATCTCGCTGCTCACACGGAGGGGGTAGGCACGAGGTGCTCGTGGTAGGTTTGCCTCCCCACCAGCAGACGCACCCTCTTGGGTCTGCTTCGGGTGGGGAGGTCCCAGGGGTGGTGCTGGAGGTGGAGGGCATCCGTGGCATTAGAGAAACCACGTCTTACAATCGTGGACCTTTTTAAGATGCGACAGGAGTCAGATTGCTCTGGGCTCAAATACTGTCTCTGCTATTTATTAGTTGTGTGGCCTCAAGCAAATGGCCTGACCTCTCTGATCCTTGAATTCCTCGTCCGTTATGAGGGAATAATAATACCCATTTCCCTCTATCTCGTGAGGATAGAATACCTAAAGCACCTGACACATAGTAAAGTGAGCCTGACATATGTAGGAAGCTCTTAATAAAAGGCACCTATTATTCCTATCTGTATCCTCATTATTATTCCCCTGGGCTCACAGCTGGTCCCTGGAGAAAAGGGAGTGTTTCCTTTAGGCGTTTGAGATACCAGAGCAGGAAGCAACTTACAGGACAAGCCAGAGAACTGGGTTGAAGATCTGACTCCCTATACTTTCTCTACGTGAGACCTTTTTTTTTTTAAGTTTATTTTTATTTTGAGAGAGAGAGGGGGAGGGGCAGAGAGAGGAAGGAGAGAGAGAGAGAGAGAGAGAGAGAGAGAGAGAGAGAGAGAATCCCAAGCAGATTCCACAGTCAGTGTAGAGCCCCAACACAGGGCTCAAACTCACCAACCTCGAGATCATGACCTGAGCCGAAACCAAGAGTTGGATACTCAACTGACTGAGCCACTCAGGTGCCCCTTATCTGTGTGAGATCTTGAGGCAAGGTACTCTGAGCCTCCGTGTTCCCCATCTGTAAAATGGGGATAATAAAATGAGCTACGTCATGGAAAGTATCCGGCCTCAGGGGCATTTCACGAAGATCCATTTTCTTCTACCTTGCAAAATGCTTTACAATTTACAAAGGGTCGTGACAGTCATTATGTGATTCCCACCGAGACACTGGAGCCCCATGGATGGATCATAATCCCTGACTCATGGAAGCTCAGGGGCTCAGGGAAGTGAGGCCAATTGTCCCAACTCGTATTCATTCATTTACGTAACAAATATTTATGGAGTGTCTGCTGCATACCAGCTTCTGATATGTCAGTGAACAAAACAGGCAAAAAATATCCTTATCTTCATAGAGCTTACATTCTAAAGGTGCAACACAGACAACAAACAATGGAAATAATAAATGCATAAATTAGATAACATGTTAGAAAATGACAAGTCTCGGGTGCCTGGGTGGCTCAGTCGGTTAAGCGTCTGACTTCAGCTCAGGTCATGATCTCACAGTCCGTGAGTTCGAGCCCCGCGTCGGGCTCTGTGCTGACAGCTCGGAGCCTAGAGCCTGCTTTGGATTCTCTGTCTCCCTCTCTCTCTCTCTGCCCCTCCCCTGCTCATGTTCTGTCTCTCTCTGTCTCAAAAATAAATAAAAACATTTAAAAAAAATTTTTTAATAAAAAAAAAGAAAATGACAAGTCTTATGGAAAAAATAGGTCCTGATGAGGGGGCTCAGGAATGATGGATGAAGGAGAGGTGGGCTGTAGTTTTAAAGAGGGAGTCCAGGATGAGCCTCAAGAAGAAGGTGACAGCTGAGCAAATGCTTGAAGGAGATGAGAGTGCCAGCCACGCAGAAGGAGGAAGAGCATTCCAGGAAGAGAGAAGAGCATATGCAGAGGCCCTGAGGCAGCAGTGTGCCTGAGGTGTTCACGGAAGAGCAAGGGGTGGAGTGGGGAAAGTGGGAAGGGGTGAGGTTAGAGGGGCACAGAGGTAATGCAATGTATGTGCAGAGAGAATCCTTTAGGACTTTGTAGCCATAATAAGGACTACAGCTTTTATTCTGAATGAATTAAGGAGTTTAGGAGGGTTTGAATAAAGTTGAGTCATGATCTGAGTAATATTTTCCCAAGATCACTCTGACTGTCGTGGATGAATTGACCATGGGGTATCCAGCAGCAGAGGGATGTATAAACAAAATGTGGTGTATCCATACAATGAGATATTATCCAGTCATAAGAAGGAAGTTCTGGCACCTGCTACGGCAGGGACGAACTTGAAGACATGACGTGAGGTGACAGCAGTCAGACACAAAAGGACAAGTATTACAGGATTCCACTTCTATGAGCTATCTAGAGGAAGCTCATTCAGAGAGATAGAGTGTAGGTTAGAGATTACCAGGGACCGGAGGAAGGAGAATGGAGAGCCAATCGCTTAACGCCTACAGAGTTCCATTTGCAGTGATGAAGAGGTTTTGGAACTAGATAGTGGTGATGGTTGCATTATTTTTTTTTTAAGTTTATTTATTTGTTTTGAGAGAGACAGAGACAGTGTGAGTAGGGGAGGGGCAGAGAGCGAGGGAGAGAGATTCCCAAGCAGGCTTCGGGCTGCCAACGCAGAGCCCGGCACGGGGCTCGAATTCTCGAAACCGTGAGATCATGACCTGAGCCGAAATCAAGAGTCGGAGGTTAACCTATGGAGCCACCCAGGTGCCCCATGACGCTTGCATTATTAATTCTGTGCGTTGACGCCACTGGACTGTGCACTTGGGTTAAATGGCAAATTTTGTTATGTATTTTATTTACCACCATGAAAATATTTTTAAAAAATTGTGGGCACAAGGGTGGAAGATGCTGTAGCATCTGTGGGCTCAGATCACGGTGGAGGCAGGTCAGAGGTGTTCAGATGCCCGCACACTTGGGACTTGCGTGTTTCCTGACAGGTTCCAGAGAGAGCTAGTGATTCCCAGGGCCATGCTGGAACCCGGGTCTCCGGAACCTTCCCTAGGATCCCAGGACCACACAGCGAGTGTTTTGTGCTCACTGCAGGTCACACGCTCCCAGCCTCCCAAGGCTTTCCACTCCTGGTCGCCCTGCCAAGACTGGATGTTGGATGGCTCTGGGTCCTTTCGGGGCACATAGTGGTAACTAGGTAGAGGAGAGGTTCTGGGCTGGAGCCCTTGCGGACGTCAGTGGCCCCCAACCACCACCACATCCTGGACTCACACCAGTCCTGCCCTGGAAGCTATCTAGGAGTTGGCAGGTCCCCTCTGTTTGTTGCATCACTCTGGTTGTCTAGGAGATTAGCCCAGATTAGGAACTGGGTGGAGCAAAGTGGATCAGATGAGCTCACGGACAACACTGTTGCTGTTTGCACGGGGGACCTTAGTAACCGGCCAGAAAGCGCTTGGCCCAAATCTTGTTCCTCCTGAATTCGGGCACATGGACAGGGGCTCCTGGGAGAACTGAGCATGGGTTATGGGCTCAGACAGTCCCACGTTCAAATTCCAACTCTGCTTCCTACTTCCTGTGTGACTTTGGGCAGATTGCTTCTCTTGTGATTCCCCATTTTCCTCCAGTTGAGGATACTACCCACCTCTGGGACTTCTAAGGACTTAGTGATAAGCAGGTGGATGAATGTTGTAAAGTGACCACACCTGGACAGAGAAGACTCATGTGACAGAGGACGTCAGAGTATGTACAATGCCTGGTGACCGGCTGATAAGAAGGGGTGTGTGTTATTGCCTTGTTCTAAAGTGGCAGAGGAAGGGAGGGAGTGGTCTGCAAGAAGAGACACTGAATTCTTTTTCGCAGGTGGGGAGTTTGAGAAGCCCCTGCACGCAAATGTCCAGGAGGCATTTGGAGCTCCAGAGAGCTGATCTGGGCCAGAAATGGGTGTGCTAGCTTAGACGAGATGGCTGGTGGGGCTACGGAGTGTGTAGAATAATCCCAGGGAGACTCACAGGGAGCTTAGGACAGGGTTCCCAGTGTCACTGGATCCGTGGGATGGTTCCAGGAGACAGAGGCTCAACGGAAGAGGCGGGAGGACTTTCCCAGCGTCACGGAAGGAGTCAGTCATCGAGCTGGACTAGATGTCCGGGTTTCACCTTGCAGTGGAAATGCCCCTCACCCGCCGTCCGTCCCTCTCCCTCTCTCTGTCCCTCTCCTCTCTGTCCCTCTCCCTCTCTCACTATAATAGCAGCTGATGTTTGTCATTTTCAAGTGAAAGAAATAGACTCCGCCTAATTCAGGGGAAAAGGATGTGGTGTAACTCAAATAATTGACAGGAAAGCTAAGCACTGGACCCCAGGAAGGCCAGGAAGGGGGCCACTCCAGGGATCTAGGAAGTAAGAAAAATGAACATCTCCTCAGGGGACTGTCACTGGGATGAATCAGCTTCAGCTACTTCCCATCCCAGAATCTTTGCAAAAATGTCACATTCCCACGAGAAAGGCCTTGATAGGTTTAGCTTGGGACAGGGCTCTTTGATGGAAAGTCCCTGCAAAGCTACACATAATCACGAGCTATTGAGGGGCTGAGACCAGAGGAAAGGGTCACAGATGCTGCCAGGCAGAAGCCCTAGGTAAGCACCCCAGGGACCTGCACAGGGCCCTCCGGGGCTTCCGGTACGGAGACTTGAGCACAGATGCATGTGATGGGGCAACATGATTCATTCATCACTACCCACCTAGGCCTGGCAGGGCCCCAAAGGTGGGACAAGGTAGTTTTAACGAGAGGAGGAAGCACAAAACAAGACCTCAGCCATGCAGACTAGTCATTAGATCGAGGGCCGGGTAGGGGAAGGCGTCTATATTGCCAGGAATTGCTTAACTCATTTATTCTTATATCTTAACTCATTTATTCCCCACCGCAGCTCTACAGGACATTCTCTCATCACCCCTATGTCATTGCCCGCAAGCCAGAGGCACAGAGAAGTTAAGATCTTCTCCCAGGCTCACCCAGTAAATGGTGGAGCAGAATTCAAACTAGGGCAGTCCCTGTATGCAGACTGTGTACATGATTTCTCCATATGGTCTGCAAATGCCACGTTGTAGGAGAGGAAGTGAAATCTGTATCAGGTGATGCATTACATCAAAGCATCCCTTACAAGAATCGAGTCTTAGATTTAACCACTCAGTTTGCTTTTCGTTGTCTCAAAGGCAATACATTCTCTATGCAGACTATTTGGAAAACCCAAAAACACACAAAGGAAAAAAAAATAACTTGAACATCCACCTTCTTCAAAAAAAAAAAACACCAAAACACCTTATTTTTAATGTTTATTTAATTTTGAGAGAGAGAGAGAGAGCGCGCAAAAACAGGGGAAGGGCAGGGAGAGAGGGAGACACAGGATCCAAAGCCGGCTCCAGGCTCTGAGCTGTCAGCACAAAGCCCGACGCGGGGCTCCAACTCACAAGCCGTGAGGTCATGACCTGAACTGAAGTCGGCCGCTTAACCAAATGAAGCCACCCAGAGGCCCCCCAAAATAACAACTTTTACACAAATTTATAACAACTAAATAACTAAAAAGGAGCTGCAATTTTCTTTTTCTTTTAAATGGACTATCATCCATACTGATTATCTGAGGCCAGCTTTCCCTGTGTGCTATTTCCGCAACACTAAATCATCTTCAGGAGCGTGAGAGTTAATGGCTGCGTACTTGTTCCCAATGTATGGAAGGACCATCATCTGTCTACCGAACCCCGTACCTTGAGCCATTTTGTCATTTCCAATTCTTCGTGAGTTTAAATGCAGCAGACGCTGCCAGCGGTCTGCTCGGATTTCCTCTACACCTTTTTCTGTCTGTGCACACCTCGCCAGGCTGCTGGGTACTCTTGTGACACAGATTTGCATCTGTGACTCTTTGCAGAACTGTCCTGGGGCTGCTAGGACCACTTTGCTCACAGGGTCAAGGAGCCTGATGTCTGCACACTCCACTCCCATCCTGGAGCAGACCTTAGCCAATGAGTGTTGGCATGCAAGAATTAAAGCCCAGATCCCTTGACTCAGGTTGAAACAGACTCTGATCTGTTCTAGGTTCCTTTACAGTGACAGCATGCCATATTCAGGCTACATAGATCACAAAAGACACGTCAGGCCTCCCTGCCTCATGCTCCCTCTGGGGCCACTTGCTCCGAGGGAAGCTAACTGCCTTGCCTTGAGGACACTCAACCAGCCTCATGGGAAGGCCCACATGGTGAGGGACAGAGGTCTCCAGCCAACAGCCATTACAGCGAGCTCAGAAGCAGACCCTCCGGCCCCAGTCAAACCTCCAGATGACGGCGGCCCCGGCTGACATGTTGACTCAATGTAATGAGACACCGACAAGAACCACCCGGCTGAACCTCAGCCAAATACCTGAACCTTAGAAACTGTACAATAATGTTTATTGTTTTAGGTCAGTACGTTTGAGGGCTAATCTGTTATCCATCAAGAGCTATGGGCTGTTCTTGCCTTTTGCAGCCCCCAATGCACATTGCCAGATTAAAGAAGGACATTTAAACAAATTTTTCAAAAATGTTTATTTTTGAGAGAGAGAGAGAGACAGAGCATGAGCAGGGGACGGGCAGAGAGAGAGGGAGACACAGAATCAGAAGCAGGCTCCAGGCTCCGAGCTGTCAGCACAGAGCCCGATGCAGGGCTCGAACCCACGAACTATGAGATCATGACCTGAGCCTAAGTCGGCCACCCAACCGACTGAACCACCCAGGCGCCCCTAAAGAAAGACATTTAAGTTGGTCTACCCCAGCACTTTCCAAAATTCTATGGCAGTTGAACACACCCCATTTCTTTTTCTTTTTACGGAACTCACTTGGGGAGCTGCCAATCTAGTGTGAAATCTTGGACGCACCCAGAGATTCTCAATTTCTGTCACTTCTGCAAAGACATTATTTGCCCTCCAACAACCGCGTCCGTGCCGGCTCAGATCTGAGGGTCTGACGGGCGCGTGTGTGCGCACAAGCATGCACAGCTATCGGCAGGAAGTTCTGTCATCCTGTCTGCTGTGGATTTTAGAAGCTGTCACTGTCAGGACCAGAACAAGCCCATCTGTCACGCAGCTCTGACAGAGCACAAACAGGCATAGGAAAAATGAAATCGTCCCGTGGTATCAGGTCACGAGGCATCCTCTCCAAGACAGCTGGCCACTGCCTTTCCTCTGCTCTCCCTGCTCTCCTGAGCCGCCGAGGTAGTATCCTCTGTAGTTAATAAACTTTTTGCTCATCTTCCCAGCCACCTTCTGGGGGATACTCAGGGTGGCAGCAAAGGAGTCCCACTTTACAGATGAAGACACAGAGGATTAAGGGTTCTGTCTTTTCCAAGATACACGTCTACTTGGACGCCAGAAACTCTTACCCCTTCGCCCGCCACCTGCTCCCTGGCTCAGGTAACACAGTGCTCTGGCACCAGTCTGCCGGAGTTTAAAACGGTCTTAGCTTCTGTGCCACTTCCCAGCTGCAGGACCTTGGGCATATTTCTGGATCATTGCAGTTTGGCTATAGATTAAATGGAAAACGGGAGGTGAAGGGCACAGACAACACCCATTTGGTAATTGCTATTGTTGTTAATACTCATCCTTGGGGTTTCCACCTTTGACATCAATTCTTCCTGTTAGCCCCTGATAACCCTCCCAACCTCTGTGGACAGAATCCAAGCTTCCTCTGGGCTCCTCCTGTGAGGCCCCTGTCCCAGCACCTTGTTTTCCAGTGGTTCCTAACCCTGGCAGCCAGTTAGAATCCCCCGGGGAGCTTTTAAAAAATATCCACGCCGGGGCGCCTGGGTGGCTCAATCGGTTGAGCATCCGACTTCGGTTCAGGTCATGATCTCGCAGTTTGTGAGTTCAAGCCCCGCGTCGGGCTCTGTGCTGACAGCCTGGAGCCTGCTTTGGATTCTGTGTCTCCTTCTCTCTCTGCCCCTCCCCCACTTGTGCTCTAACAATAAATAAATGTAAAAAAAAATTTAAAAAAACATATCCATGCCCAGGTTGCATCCCTCCCCCCCCCCCCAGACCACTAACACCAGAATTTCTCGAAATGTTTCTAGAGCATGAGCTCACCCTTACCCTTCCCTTGGGCCAGTGAGAGGTGCTGGAGGCTGGGTGTCTGGGCTCCAGCAGAGGAGAGAATCTCAGCACCTCCGCTTGGGACCTGGAGGGGGAAAAGTGTGAAGCCAGCCAAGCAGGGTTCTGAGGGAACCTGCTTCCAAGTCTTCCAGGGAGGAAAATGCTGCGGGCCAAACCGTCAGTGTGTTCTCGGCCCCTTCCCTCTGTCCCTCCCTCTGTGTTCTCTTTTTAAATGAACCCTCTCCACAGTTTTGCAAGATAACCCACACTAACAATGGTGCTGATAACAGGCCATGTTCTGAGCCTTTGCCGTGCCCTAAGGACTGTGCTGACGGCTGAAGGGGCTCCAACCCTCCTCCTCTTTCATTAAAAATGCCGTTTTCTCCTGATGTACAAGAACAGGTTCATTCTTAGGCAGGGAGTGCGCTTGGCCACTGAGGTTGTGGAGGTGTGGTGTCTCCTTTCTTCTAGAGCTCGGACAATGGAAGCTGATATCCCTCCAATGCCCCTCATTTCTGCTTTTCTTCTCCCAAATGGAGACCTTGAGCAGTGGGAGGCAGATGCTGGGAAAATGTCAGCTGCAGGTGCAGACTTCAGGGTCTCCAGTGGTTCAGTAACCCACCATGGGTCCCTGGAAGACCCTGGACTCAGTTTCTCAGGAGGGGCCGGGCTGAGGCCACCTGCTGCTCCTCGCTTACTGTGGCCTCGCCCTGTGCTAGCACCTGTGGGCTCAGCCTTTCACACACACCTTGGATCCTCATATCAGCCTCGCATCACGACCCTCCATTCTTGTGGGTGAAGAAACAAAACACTTGCAGAGGTCAAGTGACAAGGCGACACACACAGTGGTGTCTGAACGCAGATCCCTTCCGGCCCCATTGCTTCCTGATCTCAGAGCCCCTGCTCAGTCCTGCCCTGGAACCTGCTGTTTTCTTTGCTCGCTCATTTATTGCCTGAAACCCCATTACACCCATGAGGGCGGATTCCCACATCTGTCCTGTTCTCCAGGGTCTAGTACTGTCCCTGATACAGAGTAGGCTGGGCAGGGCGGGGTGATACTCCAAACCTTTAACAACCGGCAGGGCCGGGCACTGACTATTCAGAATGGCCACGGCTCCCAAGGCAGTTGCTTATTCCCAGAGGGACTCGAAGGGCAGGGGAGGTATCTGTGTTTTAGAATGGAGGTTTTGTGATTATTTGGTTATGGCAAAGCCACAAGATCAGGAGATGATGGACTGTTGAAAAAATTGCTCGTTATGCTCACAGGTCCCAAGAGGAGATGGCTTGTCACATTGCAGGGGGCCGTGTGGAGAAGCACCAGAGGCCGTTAAGAGGCAGAGGGAATGGGGAAATGTGAGCAGGAGTTTTCCCTGTGGTCTCTGCAGGAAGGAACAGGTAAGGCAGGGTAGACATGCTTAGGATGGGCTCGACCGAATATTTTCAGCCAGCTTTGGGGAGCAGGGGCTGTCTCTCAGTGTCTGGCACCTGACCTTGGACGATGAACGGCAGCGAACGGCCGGTGGATAGTGGTTCAGAGCGTAAGGCTGGGATGAAGAATGTGGTCGGTATGGGCTCTGGATTCATTGGTTTTCATACAAAAAGTGTGCCTTCAGGTGCGCCCTTTACTACCTCTGGGAATTAGCCAAGCTTGGGGTGGGGGTGGGGAGTCCCCAGGCAAGTCCCCAAGTGGTCAAAGCATCAGAATAAAAAGACATGCTTGAGACAGGCTAGGACAATGGGGTCACCTTAGAGGCTCAGGCAGTGTTGCTTATCAAGCAGTACTGAAGTATTTCAATATTTGGACACCTGTTGCCGCCGTACCTGGGCATACAGTTGAACTGGTGCCGACCTTGAAGAAAGGCACTCAGTGAATAGACCTTGAATCGCTGAATTGGGGGGCTGGGCCTGGAGTGTCTCCCTTTCCCCATATCTCAGTTATCCTTGGAGAATAGTCACGGCAATGCTGTTGCACGCGGCTACCCTTCCCTTTCCCTCAGGAATCTCCAGGTAGAGCACCTCTGCTTGCACCCAGGAAGGCTTGGAGCTGGGGATCAGGTGCATTATTAGCCTTGCTGCAGACAAGGTGACTCGGCCAGCCCTCAGCAACCAGACAGCAGGTCCCCCAGCAGGCCTTGAGCCTTCCACCCCTTCGACAACTCCCGGGCTCCGGACATTGTGTGGGAAGGGACCTCCCAGCAGCCCCACCCCCTGCCAGCTCCAGGTGTTGGCTCATTTAAGAGACAGTATTGATTTTCACATTATGATGCACAACTCGTGAGGCCCCGGGTGGGGGGTGGGGGGTGGGGGGAGAGAGAAGCCAGCGCTGATTCCGGGAATTTATTTCAAGACACATTAATTTGTTTCTTCCCTTCAAGGTCAAATCAAGGCATCTCCATATATCACCATTGGCAGCCGCTGGCTGGCAGGCAGTTGGGAGGGGCAGAGGTGGGGGCTGAGAATAAGGCTTCCTGAGAGCCAGGTCAAGGGAGTCCGGTGGGGAAGCAGGCTCCGGGCACCCCCTGTCCCAGCATCATCATCGAAGCGAGGGCTCAGGAACAACACTCTTTCATTTTGCTGGAGATCTCCTGCAAAGGGCCGAGTCATCTAGCTTGATGTCAAGGCTTGTGTCTTTAAGCTGGAAGCTCTCAGAACTGAGATCATGCCTTTGGCCCAATTTTCCAGGGTGACCTACCCTCGCCATTCATTTGCTCACTACACATTTATTACTTGATGTCCCGAACATTGCACTTAGCACAGCAGACACAGAGGGTGGGCTTCCCACTCTCCCCACTCGGGGTCCCCCTGTTCATGAGCCCGGAAGTGGCAACCGTGGAAATAATGGCTTCATTTTCCTCCCTCCGTCACCAGACCCTCACAGTGTAAAGGCACCCACTATGCTGTGTCACTCGTGGTAGGTGCCCAGTAAATATTTGTTGAACAAACATCAACGGAGTAGAAATTTTCCTCCTCCCATCCTTGAAAGTAGGGCAGTTAGGGTTACTTTTGGTTTTTATGATTGTTATTACTTCTCCCGCTGCACAGACACCCAAGCTGTTATATGGTGTGCTGTGTGCGGGTAGGGGTAAGTGAGTGGGGGCTCTGGCCAGCCTGGTGGGAGTCTGAGCTGAGACCCTAAAGAATTAGCCAGTGAGGAGGGTGAATTAGCCAGAAAGGAATCATGGAGAGAGAGAACAGTGTATCCAAGGTTCTAGTAGCAAAGAGAGGGCTTGTCTGGTTGGAGGAACAGAGGGGAAGTTAGGTGGGGCTGGAGGGTGTGGGTAAGGGGTTAAGGTAGGGCAGAGAGAGATAGCCCAAGGACAGATCCCATAATGCCTTGCAAGTCTCACATAGTGGCAGGTACTCAATCTGTCCAACAATGGGGAACCATAAAAGGATTTTAAAAAGGGCATGCCTTTCATCTGGGCTCATGTGTTTTCTTCTGCTGGTGAGGCCTCTCCCCCCAACCCTACCCCTACCTGCCCAAGTCATACAACCCTGCCCGTATTCAAGTCTGACAGGTTCTCCCCCTCTTATGATTACCCGTCATCCCTCTCCTCCTCCCCCTGCAAAGCCCCAACTTGAAATATCATCTCTCTCTTCTTCCCACAAGGTGACGGACTCACTGAAGCCACCCTTACATTTTCTTTGTCGAGAGAAAGGCAGCACGAGGTAATATTTCATAGTAAGTCTGGAGTCAGATTGCCTGGGCCCCCTACTTACCAGGTGTGTGATCTGGGGTAGCGCCCTTAACCCTTCTATGCCTCGGCTCCCTTATCTGTAAAGTGGAGAGGAGGGTTGAACATGCCGCATAGAGTTGCTGAGCAAGAACACCGATTACACACAGGAGGCACTAACATGGTGTCTGGTACACAAGAAGGAGTTAAGTGAGGGACAGGCATGCTTTTATCTGCCTGTTTGTTATGGATCTGTGAGCTGCTATGGGCAGAAATTGTGGCTCGTTGTTTACTATATGCTTGGCTCCTAGCACAGGACTCAGCAAGTAGGTGCTCGGGAAATGTTCACTGACTTCCGCTGTCATTTGTGGGTTTAGAGATGCCCTTGAAAATCAGCCCAGGAGCTCCTCGTTAATTCTTCCAAAAGCAATCATCTAGGTTCGAGTTCTGTTGTTATCCTGTGACTTACCAAAGCCACTTAGCGTCAGCTTTTTCATTGCAAAATGGATGTCTACTTCTCAGGGTTGTCATGGGGATTAAATGGGACTGGCTCCAGGGACAGAGCATGTGGCCCAGTTTTGGTCAATGAGATTAAAAAAAAAAGTCTTCTAAGAGCGTCTGGAAAATATCTTGTGCACTTATAAAAAAGAAAGTCAGAGGAGAAGACCTTTTTTTTTTTACCCCCACCTTTTCTTTCTATGTGTTGTCACGCGAAGATGAGATGACTGGAGCTGCTGCAGCCATCTTGCAAACATGAGGACAGATCTTGTAGACCTGTCAGAGATGGCAGAGGAAGAAGATCTCTGGGCTCTTCGTGGCATAAGAACTGAAAAAGTAGCTCTGAAATCACTCACCCCTAGACGTCTTACAAAGTTAGACACAGATGTTTATGTCATTTAAACCACTCCTCGTTGGGTATCACTGCTTGCAGCCACAAGCATTCCTAATTGATATTGGGTATCTAAGTGGCATAGCATTTAGTTTGTCACCAAAAGAAGCACACAAAGCTAAGAACATCAGCTCCTTTTTTTTATTATTATTATTTACTGTTAATTCCCCCCTAAACAACAGCACAATTCAAATAACAATGACACACACATCTCACTCATATACACAATACCACTAGCCTGCCTGCCAGTCTGTCTGGCCTTTGCTTGGTTCCTGGTGGAGCTGTTTGGAGACAGCCCCCTCTGTAAAAATCCCAAATTGGACATAGGAGGCACGAGAAAGGGGAGACTCTAGCCAGAGAATACATCGGTTTCCAGAGTCCTCAGGGAGTGCCAACTTGGGAACATGCTACAAATGCCTGGGTGAAGAGCAGAAGGCACTGTTTTCATGTGGCTGTTGGATAAATCCCATATGGGGATGTAAGACCTATCTATACCCCTTTGCAGACCAGGGCTGCAGAAACACAGTGGGGTGAGCCAGTGGGCTCCGTCAACCAAACCATGGAGCAGGCATGGAAACCAGGAGCCCAGAATAGGAATCTGGGTGACAGGGAGGTCCCCAGATAAAAGCAACCTTTTGCATTAGCTGCAAGGTAAGATACAGTGTGAAATGTCATGTCCCCTTCTATCTGTTCTGCAACTATAGAATGTGCAACATCTTCATCATGATAGAAAAGGTAAAGAAACAATCTCCCAGCATTTTGGCCTAATGCAATTGAGCAGGACCCTGCCAATTGTACCGTCCTGTGGAAAAACCTACTACTACACTATCCAGGGAGTCCGTGGTCAGTCCACCCCCACCCCTAACATTTTAGTCACTAAATCTATGAATTCAGCTAAAGTAATGTACTCTGGAATACAGAGAAGCCCTGCAGTTGGGGAGGGATAAAGATGGGCCAAGACTGGGGTCTCAGGAACAGGTGACTTCCTGGCTGTCTTGGGGAAGCTCGTTGTTGAAACTGCTCTCTCCAAATGGTGAGTAAGGGGGGACCTGGGGGCTTCGATGATCAGCAGGCCCTCTGGGGAAAGCGAGGCAAAAACTGTCACAGGATCCACCTCTGCAGGAAGCCTAGGAGAAAGAAGCACGAGATACTATTCATGTATTATTGTTAATATGGCTTAAACATTCTTTTTTTCACTTGAAAGAAAAGTTTTCTTAACTTTATTTATTTTGAGAGAGAGAGTGAGAGACAGCGTGAGCAAGGGAGGGGCCGAGGGAGAGAGAGAATCCCAAGCAGGTTCCGCACTGTCAGCTCAGAGCCCCACGTGGGGCTCAAACTCACGAACCGTGAGATCATGACCTAAGTTGAAACCAAGAGTCGGATGCTTAACCGACTGAGCCACCCAGACGCCCCAAAAGAAAATGTTTCTGATATGAATTTGGGCTCTTAGGGCATACAACGCTGGGTTTGAATCCTGGCTCTGCCCTTTTCTAGCTGTATGATCTTGGGAAGGTCACTCAATTGCTCTGAGTTAATTTCCTCATCTGCAAACGGAGACAGGAATATTAAAACTGTATAGTATTTGAAGTGAGACAGAGTCTGAACATGCTTTGCAAATGGTAAAGTGGTGTTCGAACAGTAACCTAAAAGGTCCCTGGGGCCCAGATATTTGATCCTTGGTTGAGGTCCCTCTACTCACAATGGACCGGCTGCTGGCAGAAATGGCCACCACTCCCCTCCCTTTGTAGAACATAGGTAAGGTGTCACAGCAGGCAACACATTTTCATCTGCCATGTGCCTGCTGAGAACGCGTTATTGGTGAATTAATGATGGAACAGGATGGTCGCACAGTAAGCTACTCTATGATGCTTAGAATGAGCCTTGAGGGGTGCCTGGGTGGCTCAGTTGGTTAAGCGTCCGACTCTTGATCTCAGCTCAGGTCATGATCTCACAGTTTGTAAGTTCAAGCCACACATTTGGCTCTGTGCTGATAGTGGGAAGCCTACTTGGGATTCTGTCTTTTCTTCTCTCTGCCCCTCACCTGCTTGTGCTCTCTCTCTCTCTGTCTCAAAGTAAATAAATAAACTTAAAAAAAAAAAAAAAAGAATGAGCCTTGATTTGGGTCACATCTGAAGTAGCTCTTGGCAGGTCATAATTGCTTTGTTCTCAAAACACATTTATAGGCATTACCTGGCTAGAACTTTATAATGATCCTCCAATGGCTAATAGGTAGGAATTAATATGCCTGTTGCATAAAACATTTAACAGAGACTTGGGGAAATCAAGTGACATGTTCAGTGAGTGAGAACATCAAAGACAGGATTTCTGAATCCAACTCTGGTTCCAGTTCTGAAGCTATATATTATAATTTTTTGGATCGTTTTGGGTAAATGAGGCAATCTTGAGACATGGTTCCTTCATCAAACTACTGGTATTGTGAGAACATGTTCATGGCCTCGCTGGGATGCCATTATAAATAAAGATGATGGAAACTATGACCTTCACCTGCATATCATCTCATTTAGTTGTTAACAATAATCCCACCAGGCAAGTTCCCTCACTGTCCCGATTTACAGACAAGGAAATTGAGGACAGAGACGTGAAGTGATTTGCCCAAGGTCACGCTGCTGGTAAGAAGCATATGGAAATGGAATTGGAATCTTGGTCTCCAAACCCATGATGCTCTGCTCTACTGCGTCCTCTGGCACCAGACTTTTGAGAAAAGGATTATGGTAGGGAAGCTAGGAGGGTCAATCAGCATAGATCTTTCCATTGGTCCAGGATGACTCTGCCTGTTATAAACGCAGGGGTTTTGATGACAGAACCAAGAAATGAGGCAGATCCGTTCCTGGCCAGGGCAGGATCCTTCCTGAAGGGGCTGGGGAGTTTTCTCTGTGAGTAGCAACATGTAGCCACATGAGTGGAATCTACCCAGGAGACTCCTGCCAAATTAGAGCCACGGAGATTAACAAGGGGCTTTCTGGGAAGGATGGAAGAAAAAGAGGGAACTTGGGCAGGCACCAAGTCAAACTTGAAGCACAGACAAGGCCAAAAGTCTGGACCTCCCTCCCACTGCCGGGGATGGGCCGACTCCGTTTAACTATTTACATGCTAACCCGTAGCATACCTGGTGCAATGGGGCAGGGCAGCCATGGTCCAGAGCATGGCCCTTGCAGGCAGGCAGATCTGAGTTTGAATTCTGACTCTTGCTGTGTGACCTTGGACTGGTGATCTAGCCTCTCTGAACCTACGTCCTTATATGAAAAGTGGGTTAACAGTTTCTGTCTGGGAGAATTACATGGGATAATGAAAGCGAAGGGCTTAGCCCAGTGCCTGGCATACCCTAAGTGCTCAATAAATGTTAGCCTCTACATTGTTACTACGGTCACTGACCATTTAAATGGGAACCTGGATGGCTGTGAATATTTTAGCACACATTGTGGTATCACCAAACTAAAAAATGTCTGAACCTAAAAGAATCTTCTTGATTGTTCAGGACAGTGCTCTCATATTACATATGGGGAAACTGAGACCCAGAGATAAAAATAGACTTGTTCAAGGTCTCTCACCAGGTGACCTATATGTTGAACCACCATGGTGGGAAAATTATTCTTCTTCCATTCTCTCTCAATCCTTCTATTTGCATCCGAATGAACATCTCAGCTAAGTGTTGCCATGATCTTTAAAGCTGTTAGCCTCTATCCCTTGCTATTGTCGCTTTTTAACACAGACAGAGCTGATCTAAGGCTTAAACCCTTAAGCAGGTAATGCTATCTAGTTGGAACTTATCCACATTTTTCTTTCATTGGGTTTGTTTTATGACTGCCTTCTTCAGTGAACATATTAGTGGTGGTACTTTAACTTTCTCAAAAGCAACCTGATCAAAAAGGAAAGAAGTCTTAAGCAACTAATAATATGGGCATGTAAACACATAAAGCAGAGAGTAGTTGAAGATGGTCTTCAAATGACTGCAATCCGGTTTCCCCTACCTGGGCAGGAAGGTCATAGGCTTTGAAGGTGGGGAGATCTGTGTTTGAATTCCAGACCTGGTTCATCACTAGCTGTGTGACCTTTGTGGAATTCCAACATCCCTCTGAACATCAGTTTTCTCATCCACAAGATGGACTTAATAACACTGGCTCCACAGGATTCTTTTACAGGTGAAATAATATTACACCTATACCCCTCTTATGGCTCTTGACACATTACAGGTGTCAGTAAATAGCAAAACAGATACCTGGGAAGATGGAGAGCAGGGACCTAAAGTTTGCTTTGACTCTGAGCATCCTCCATCAATGACTTCCTGCGTCCCCTGCTTCCTGTCCTTACATTCAAGTTGGCTATGGAAAGATCCCATCTACAGTCTTGCCCTGCTCCCAACCCACAAGATCTCTCCTGCACCCCCTCATCCAATCAACATGGCACCTTTCACATGGGGATGGATGTGTTGGGACGAATTTCCTAGTCATGGCTAAGGCAAACAGCTGTAGCATCCTGCCTGGGTGGAAAACTCCAAGGATCTCATTCTGGCTGAAGGAACTTCCCCCTGTTCTCTGATGACCAGAGTTTTTCCGGGGAGAGTCAATGGAGCCTCCTGAGAGTGGGCCAGGGCCATCTTTGGTGTCTAGAGCCTGGGCAGAGCCAGGGGGTCCCGGGAGGTCCCAGCTGCTCTCATGTGACTCCAGCCTTGCAGAGTTTTTAAAATAATATTAGTCCTCACAGACTGAACACTGAGTCTTTACCCTGTGCTGAATGTTTGACACACATGTTCTCATTCCCCATCACAACTTGGTCCAGAGGAAACACGGGGACAGAAGCTCAGAGCAGTTCAGCTGGTTGTTCTAAGTTACCCACTTTCTTTATCATGGAGCCAGGTCTCCCTATACCCAGAGGTGAGCTTCAAAATATTTAGCAACTGGCACAGCTGGACAATGACCAGACAGAATGGATGGATACATGGCATAGTGATGGAGGAGGGTCCTGGGGACCCCCTGTTGTTGGCATGTGGGGAGGCTCAGAGGATCCCAGGGACAGGGTCAGGAAGGCCAGGTTGGCTAGGGAGGGCACTTGTGGGGCTCAAGACAATGGCTAGCCCAATATTATAACAAGAAGCTCAGCTCGGCTGCTGGACCCCAGCCGAATAGCAGCCTGTGCCTTGAGAAACTTTAAACATTTCCATTGGTCAAATCACCCCAGCAAGCTGTTTTCCCGGAGGCATCAGAGATGGGGAAATCCACGTTTTTAAAAGATGATTAACCCGCTGACTTCTTTCCAGCTCAGTCCCTTCCACGGAGTTGCCCTGTCAGTGACTCCATCCTGAGACCTTATTTGAGTCTCTTCAAAGAAACATCAGCTCCCCCACACTTGTCCCCCCTTCTTCCCCCCCCCCGCCCTCAGCAGTGTGTGATCTGGCTGCTGTACCAGGAGGAGGTGTGGGTCTTGGGGATGGCAGGCGAGCCAGCGAGCGTAAAGAGAAACAGTTAGCTGTTTGCCTTACTGGGAAGTGTCCATGGGCTTCTAAGAACTCAGAGGCGCCGGGCGGGTCAGGAATGGGCACACGGCAGGAGAGACAGGACTGCAGAATCCCCAAGCTGAAGGAAGCCTCAGAATTCAGCTGGTGCAATCTCTCCAGACCAGGACATTTTTGCCAGGGCCGAGGGTGGAGTTGAGACTCCATAACCACACCAATGATAGTAATAATAGCCTGCCACTTATGAGGACCAGCTGGGTGCTGGTGGCTGTGCTCTGATCTCATTTCATTTTCAGTCGGTGGATTCCGGAATCAAGACCCACCCCCATCCCTTTTACGGGTGAAGAAAGGGCATCCTTTGCTCCGGGGCACGAGCACTGAACCGAGTTCAGGGATCGGTTTGGGGCTAAATTCTAACTGTAAGGACCTTAGGTAGCCCCTTACACCTCTGGGAATTTAGTTTCCCCGGCAAACAAGGAGGGTAATGTCTCTTCTGCCCGCTGCAAAGATTAAAGGCATTGACTGGGACAGGGCTTTGGAGCCAGAGTGCACGCAGTGGACAACTGCTGAGTACAGGGAAGAGGTGTTTACCAGCAGCACCCGGCTGTCGTCTCCTTCCCTACAGGCATCGCCCTTAGGGCCCCGGTGTGGCTTCGATTCACTGGCCCAGCCTGGTGGTCTTCCGGCCGCTCCCATGATTCCCCCGGCTCAGCCCTTCCCACAGCCCTCAGCGAAACCCACCCTTCACATGTCCCAACCTCTCAGCCTCCAAACCCCTCCCAGGAGGAAACAGCAATGTCAGGACAAGTTCGGCCTTCATTCTTGTGGATACCGTAGGGAAGGCGTACCCTCTCCTGCGTTGGGACACTTAGAGCAGGCACCCTTTGAAAGAATCCACTGGGCACTCGGGCACCAAGGGAGGGTCTTTCTTGATGGTGGTGGCGATCCTCCCTCAAGCGTGCCACGGGGTGAGTGCCTCGATTTTCACGGAATCACAGACAAATCATTTTGCTTCTCTAATTCTCGGGCTCTTCATCTGTAAAGTGACATTGTTAACTTCCCGCCTCGCGGGGCACTGAGCCCAGGTGTGACGGCATGATCTACGTAACCTCTTCCGGGACCCTACGGCAGGTTTGCTGTGACACTTTCTCCCCTTTAGGTGTGAGGGTTCAATTCCCTCACTGGGGCTCGTCTGGAAAGAGAGATGCCCAAGATGGAGACGCTCCGGATCTTGGGTCCCAGGCCCTACCCACTCCTCCACCCTCACCCTGGAACCCACGCCGCCAGGGCACTTACTGGATTTTCTTCGTGAAGTTCTTGGAAACGATGCCACCTTCTTGCTGCTTCTCTTCATGTTTGCCTAGAAGAGAGTGGAATGCCACGCGTAAGCATCGATGTCCCCCAGACTTTGGTCAGGACTCAGACTTGGGTTCGAATCCTGCCCCTGCCCCTGCCTCGCCGTTTGACTTGGGGTCAGAGACACCAGTTTTCTGAGCCTCTCTGGTCCCTCGTCTACTAAACGGACCCCCCTGAGCCGAGGCTGTCGTAAAGATGAACTAAGACGACGGACCAGACAGGAGGCCTAGACGGTGGTTTGTAGGCAATTACAAGTTAGATTTAGGAAATCACGGAAACTGAACCACATGTTGTATCTTTTAAGTCTTGCCTCTGGGCCCTTTCCCCTAACCAGCCAGTCAAACCCTGAAGCTAACATCCCAGGAGGGGTGGTAGAAAAGAAGTGGGGTCACATGCTGAGCCCTAGTCTGCCACCCAGTTGACTTTACGACGCACAGTCTTTCCTAGCTCTGAAGGTGGGCTTCTTTCCCCCTTGGTTACTGATGTGGAAACTGAGGTCCAGTGATGGGAACAAGATCACCCAGCAGGTGTATGGCAGGCCTTAGCTCTGAACCAGCTCCCTCTGAGTCTACACCGAGGGCTGCGGGTCTGATGCCCCTCTGCCTGTTCCAGCCTGAAATTAGCTCTTTGAGCCACATTATCTCTACCTAAAACTGGATGAACTGCCTGGAAATAATGTTTCAATCTGCTAAAACAAACAAACAAACAAACAAAACAGAAAAAACCCACCCAGACTCTTGAAAGAGGGCTTTCTTTAAGAAATGACACCTTAGACACCACAGATTTGAAATTCCACCTGCCCCACCTTCTAGAGGGTAGCAGGGGTGGGGCTGTTTTCTTACCTGAGGAAGAGAAAAGATAAGAAGGTTTGGGCCCAAACTGGCTATCACCTTCAATTTACATAGCAACTTCTGAGCCTATTGACTGCTCCTTACTCCTTTTTTATTAATTTTTTTAATGGGGAGAGTCTCTAACTTCTCTTTAAACAAACCGGATTAGGGCAGGGTGGAGCCTTTCAGCTCCTATCTTTATTTGTTCCTCATCTGTGGGGCCACATTCCCAGGCCAAGAACCCTCATTTCCACGGGGACACCCTTCTGAGAGGCTGTGGAATCCAGAGTGTAAATAACCTCGTGGGATTTTTTTTTTTTTTTTGGCAGCCCCAGTCTTAAAAAAACTGACGATTTATAGGCGATTATGTTATCAATTGTTTCTTCATTATTCCTAATTTCTTTATTACTGACTTTGCTCTGACTGTAAGATAATACATGTGTATGCTAGAAAATGTAGAAAACGCCGAAATAAATGATCAAAACTACCTGTCCTCCCATCACTGCGACAAGACCACATTTTTTGTATACGCTCCAGACTTTTCTTTGTATGGACATAAGTGTTATATAGGATAGATACATATCGCAGATTTTAGGAAATGGGATCATATTGCGCATTATGCTCAAAACTGTTATCTCTTGCCAACACATTATAATCATTTCTCCACGTCTTGCCAAATATTCTTCGGCAACGTGATTTCTTTAACGGCTGCGCGGCGTTCCGCTGTAGGGATCCCTAAGTTCATTTAGCCAATCCCTGGCTTTTTGGGCAGTGAGACGGTATCTGACCTTAGAGAGAACCTCACGGCACCACACGTTCTTACAGCTGGATCTTTGCATCTGGCCTGATGACATCTTTAGGATAAATTCTAAGTTCTAGAATTTCTGAGACTTGCTCTGTATTGCCAGATTGCCCTTAGGAAAGGTTGCATCAATTTATTCTCTCACGGGCTGGGTGGAAAGGGGTCCACTGATAGGAATTCGTTGTTTAACTGCAGGGTCTGGGTACCCAGAACATGCTATGCTTTGAACGCGCTGCCCCCGGGAGAGTTGATTTGGGCCCGCCAAATCCGTGAGTGCCAACTGTCCAGCCCTAACCGGGCCTGTGGCCGAGGAGCACTGTCTGTTCTCTGACACCCTCCCCCCCAGAGCCTGGGCCTCCAGAGAGGCCTGCTTCCCCTGGGGACTGGCCAATGCCTCTGACTCAGCCCTTTTGCACCGCTGGTGTCCTGGGAATAATAAGCAACAACAAACTCTTATACAGCGCTTTCTTGGTGTGAGCCACTGTCCCAGCCCCTTACTAATAGCGACTCCTTTAATTTTTGTGACAACCTTAGAAAGCAGGGACTCTCATTATTACCATTCTGTGGATGGAGAACGGAAGCTCAGAGAGGTTAAGTGATATGCCCAAGGTCACACAGCTTGGAGTGCTGGAGCAAAGGTATTTGGGTTTTGGATTTCAGTCTCTGCTCTAACACTTTCTAGCCCATCTCTACTCTTCTCTGAGCCTCAGTTTATTCTTCTCTAAAATGGGGGTGACAATAGCTTCCTAATTTGGGGGTTGCTGTGAGTAGCAAATGAAAATGAGTCACAGGACTGCTTTGTAAGTGGTAAAAATATCGTGTGAAGGCGAAGGCTTGTGGCTTCTTTTGATGTTTGGAGAAAGGACTACTCCTGAAAGGCTAAGCTTCCCTGTCCAGGCCCTGAAAATAGGGTATTGGGGTTGGGGAGGGGAGGATCTCTGAGCAGGGGCAGCTCCAAGATTTCCATAAAGAGGAGCCTGGTTGAAAGTGGATGCTGCTACCAGAGGCTCATCTTGAAGCTTCTATTTGCATATTATTTGAATATCTATTTATTGGGGCAGCTTAAGGATTATGAGTGATTTTTAATTTCTTATTTTGCTTTCCTAGCTATGTTTTCTACCGTGGAAATATTTTATTTTCGTAAACAGAAAAAAGTAATTATGATTCTTTTTTTAAAAAAAGAACTCATCTGGAGGCAGGGCAAGCCAGAGGCCCCTCACAGCTGCTATTTTTTCAACATGCCTCAGAGAAGTGTAGGTGCCAAGAAGCAGGGGTCAGCACTTCAGGGAAAGCCATTGGCCCAGCTAAAGAAAGAAGGTGCTGTTTCCAGGGGAGGCAGAGGCCCTGGGATTAAGGAGAGGGGGTGGGAATAAGGCCTCTGGGTTTTCCAGTTTCTTCTTGGCAAGGGCTGGGCCCAGTGGCCCATGAAGAGAACATTTCTTGGCTGCGGGCTGCAGGGTGCGAGTTGGGGTGTATAAGCATCATGGAAAGCATCTAGTCTAGCATTTTCCAAACACTTGCCTGGAACTATACACTCATATATGGTCAGATAAGACAGGGCTGTCTCCAGAGAGCCATAAACTACATTAATGTAGCAAATCAAAGCTCTGATAAGTCCTGCAGTAAGGAGACCTGTTTACAATTTTGTTTCCTCTGGCACCTTTTAAAAATCTGTACCGCCTTCCTTCCATTTCTCAGGTGCCTCGTGGTATCTTAAAATGTACTGTTTGGCAAATGCTGATTTAGTTCAACTCCTCCTAAGACCTAAGGCCAACAGTAAAACTGAAGCCCAAGACGTGGGAGGATTTGCCCAAGGCCGCATAATCAGAAGAAAATCCAGCCATTCTGACTCGGAACTGTCTCAGCAGGCCTGGCTTTGAATTTCAGACGTTGCCATGGAGGACCAAGGGATCTCAGGTGAGTGACTCTCTCTGAGCCTCAATTTCCTCCTTGTAAAGTGGGTGTCACAAACCTACCTATATTTCCTTGCAAGTCCACATGAGGAACCTGGGAGCCAACATTTGTAGGCATTTAGCACAGTGCCTACACCGAGTGCTTGAAGAAGAATAGGTCTGTCATTATGAGATATAGGATAAAAGATTGGAGCTGATTTTAAACGGAACCCTGATATCAATCTGACTTCATATCCATTTTATGAGAGTCTCTATAGGTACTTTCAGGGGATTTGGATTCTGTCAAGCTGAGGGTGCTAAGTACATACCTATGGAGCATTTTACAACCTAAAAAGGCTTTGTCTGTCTTATTGAAGCACCCAACCACCCCATTTTACAAACATGGAAACTGAGGTTCCATGATCCACTCAAAGCCTCATTCAGTGCCACTGCATTAGTAAGGTGCTTAGCTGAGGTCTCAGCCTGGAGCTGCCAGAACCCACCTGTTAAGAAGCATCTAGAAGGGCACCTGGCTGGCTCAGTCAGTTAAGCACCTGACTTGAGCTCAGGGCGTGATCTCACGGTTCATGAGTTCGAGCCCCGCATTGGGCTCTGTGCTGACGGCTCAGAGACTGGAGCCTGCCTCTGATTCTGTGTCTCCCTCTCTCTCTGTCCCTCCCCCTCCCACACTCTGTCTCTCTCAAAAATAAATAAACATTAAAAAAAAAAATTTTTTTTAAAGAAGCACGTAGAAAGGAAGAGAATGGGGGAGATATACTTCAGGGGTCTCCTGGAGGGGCCAGAGGGCACGGGGACACCTCCAACCAAGGGTGGAAGACTCTGGAGTCCGAATGAAAACCAGAGACGGGAGAGGTGGTGATAATAATCGTTTACAGAGTGCCAGGCAGACACTATTATTAGCTCCAGTTTACAGACTCTCTGCATTTATTATCATATATTGTCAGCTCACGTTTAATCTTCCCTACAGATCTGCAGGACAGATATTATCATGATCCCCATTCTGCAGATAAGGCAACTGAGGCTCAGAACAGTGAGAAGACTTTCTGAGCAGTCTTCCATCGGGCAGTGTCGGGATTTGAACCCAGGTCTCAAAGAACATCTACGATTTATGGTGTACTGGGGCCTTGCTCTGTGCCCAGCATTTTAATAACAGCAGCATCACAGCAATAACAATACTGAACCCTTGTCCGCACTTGACCCCCGTCAGCTCATTTAATACAACAATCCTCATGCACCAGAACCCCGATTTCCAGATAAGGAAACACAGCACGGGAAAGATAAACATTCTGAGCATCCTGCTGGTTAGTGTGGCACAGCCACTTTCAGAACTCAGGCCTGGCCACCAGCCAACTCGGAACGCCCTGGCTGAACCCCTCCATCCGCACATGGCCCCAGCGTGTCTCCTGGCCTACCACCCCCGGCAGAGCCTCTGATGTTTACAATTCCGCCCTGTGAGGCTTTGAAAACTCCCCCTACACGCCGCCTGCCCCCGCCAGGGCTTGTATCCGCCCAGCCTGCCTTGCAATGGCTTTTATTGATTCTCTGGCCTGCCAGCCTGTGCCGGGAACACACTCTTTTTAATGGAGCGTTAATTGGGAGGGAAGAGAGAGAAAGCTGTTCCCCTGCCCAGCAGGGACTGAGTCTCCTGTCTCCTCCTCCTTTCTCCCAGGCTGGGATGTGGCGGCAAGGACCCCGGGCCTGGCGTCCTGGGCAGGCCTAGACTTTTCCTGCTGCTGACTCATGGCGTGACCTCGGACAAGTTCTGCTTGGGCCTCAGCCTCCTCAGCTGGGAAATGGGAGCAGACAGCCCTGCTTCTCAGGGCCGGAGTGAGGATTACTTGGAAGAAGGAATCTAAGAGTCTTAGTCCAGTTTTTGGTACCTAGTAGGTGCTCAATAAATCATCAAATCTCTTCTGGCCTCCCAATTCCCAAGACAGCCTGAGTTTGAATCCGGGCGGCCTTGGACAAGTTACTTTCAGCTTTCTGTGCCTCAGTTTCCTCATCTGTGAAAAGAGGAGACAAACAGGCCCCACCTCCTCTGGTTGCCTTCACTGAGATGCAGGTAAAGGGCGGAGTGCGGTGCCTAGCGGAGAGTAAATGCTCAATCAAGGTCCCAGTTAGTATCCTCATAGTGACTGTCAGGCCTCAGCGCCCTTATCTGGAACAAGGGGCCCCATTCCTCTTGAAACCTGCGCTGATCATTAGCTCTATCGTAGCATAGCACTTGACACACTCTTCTAGACTGTGCTGTGACACTGTGCCCCATCTCGTCCTTGTCTTTGTATTTCTTCTCTATCTGTTTGACTTACCCTTTCTATTAATTTTTTTCTCTGTCAAAACCTGTGACGTGGTTTCTACTTCCCTGACTGTGCTCTGACTGATAGATTCAGCCCTCAAAGGCCCCAGCCACTGGGTCAGGTTGAGGTGTCTCCTGGAAGCCAGGGAGAGGACAGCTTTTCCACAAAGATAACTTCTGTGGCCTGCATTCCTGAGCCCTGAAGTCACCTGTGTCACGCTGTCACAGCTCACCCTCTAAGGGAACAAACATTCTCTTGGCCATTCCCGGGGCTGAGGCCTACACCCTTCTCCCGGGTTCTCTCTCACTCCTGCCCCTCACTCACCAGACACCTCCACGTAACCGTCCTTGGTCTTCACCATCAGCTCCTCTGGCTTAAAGCTGTGCACGTTAACACACACTTTCCAGGGCTCCCCAGGGAAGGGTGGGGGGCTCCTGCCCTCAGCAGGTACCCCGAACCTGGCTGCAGCCGTGGGCCCCCGAGGCACCATGCCTGACCTTAGGGTTCCAGGCCATGCCGGGGAGAATCGAGGCAGGGCCCAGTTGCGCCAAGAGGCAGTCAAGTCGTCCGGGAAGGGGTCCATGCCAAAGTCATCATCCAGCAGGCGCGAGGGGAGGGAAGAGTCTCGGAAGGGGTCTCTGCGCAGGCGGCTTGGGAGATGGCAGGAGAAGGGCATCTGACCATCAGCCATGGCTGCTGAGCTGGAGGGGAAACGGAGGCTCAGAGAGAGGGAGCCACCTGCCCAAGGTCACCCAGCAAGGTGATGTGGGTGGGTTGGCCCTCCAAGCTTATTTTTCTGCTTCAGAAAATGCTGAACCATCCACTGCCAAGGACAGAGGGTGTGCACCCGGCTGGGATCCCTGCCCCCAAAGACACTCCAAAGGCTACCACCAGCTGGTCCAGCAGAATTCCAGAGGGCCCCTCTCCGCTCTGCCTCACCAGAGATCCGCCAGTCACTGTCCTCCCAGACTGTCCAGGCTCTCAGCCAGAGCCACTGAGCTGTCTAGAGGAGAGTCAGGAGCTTAATAAACCCAGGGACGCAGGCCTAGAAACTTCTCCTTGCTTCTTCAGGGCTGAGAGCCTTCTATTTATTGCTGCTTGGGGCTGGAGGCGGGTTTTTCGAGCGCCTCCTGTCACAGGAGTATTCGGAGGTGATGAACCAGCCCCTGAGAATCCGCTGAGGGAACAGCTGGGCTCCCAGGGGTAGGGGAGGGGCCGAGTTCAGCCAGCCAGTCGGACACTCTCCTCCCCCCCCCCCCCCCCCCCCCCCCCCCCCGCCGCGCTGGGCTCAGCTCCGCCCCCTCTCCCAGGGCTCGCTCCCGGAGCCGCCTCCCCACTCTCAGTGCAAAGGCCGGCTATTAATAACCCTCTGCCTGCTAAGGGCTCAGGTCACCCTCGGTAATACCTTCCCCAGAGCCTGCTGCCTCCTGCAGAAGGAGGGGAGAGGGTTGGGAGCCCAGTGCATTTGAAGGCAGGTGGCTTTGGGCCGCAATGCCCACTTACAACCCGGCGTGGTCACTTACTTGCCTTCAGTGTCCTCTGAGAGCAGTAACATTATTCCCCAGCCACCTGTGAGCTGTCAGTTTTCCCAGCTGTAAAATGGACCCCATAGCCAGCCACTGCATGGATGTGTCATGAGGAACACGTGAGGTAACCATCCTTAAACATTTAGCAGACGGACACTTTCGCATATTCAGTTTGGAGTTCTCCATTGCATGATGCTTGCTGTATGCTGGGTCCTGTTCTACGTGCTTTCCAAATATTAAACCGGCTTCAACGGCACCACCAATCCCGGGAGGTAAGGGGAGTGCCACTGTCCCCATTTTACAGATGAGGAAACTATCACAGGAAGTGTTAGCCAATGGGAGCCCCGCATGACTGTTAATAATGATAATTATCAGAAGGTGCTGTACCCAGGCAGGCGGTCTGGTCTGACACAGGGAGCCCACAGAGGACCTGTTCTAGACTTCCCTGCCCCTCCCCCATAGCTTGGAGAACGAATTTGTAAACCGTCCTTCTACCTAACAGCCCCTTGAGCTTGGGTTCTGACTTTGATCTGTCCCCAACAACAGGTGGGCAGTTGGGCATGCCCTTCTCCCCCACTCCCTCCCTCCCCCGTGGGCTTCAGGGTCTCAGCCCTGCCTTCCTCCTGGGGTGGGGTGGGGTGGGGTGGGGTGGGGGTGTTAAGGAATTCAATGAGTCATTGGTTGAGAAATCGTTTTGATGTTCAGCAGTGCCTGCATGAGGCCGTTTGCTAAAAATAATACTATGGAGAGCAACAGTTACCATCATTTTTGGCCTCCTCTTATGCTTCTGTGGCGAGCACGTGCCAACCCGTTGAACCGTCACAACATCGGGGATGTTATCACCACCCCCATTTTGCTGGTATGCACACAGCTGCCAGGTGACAGGGCTTGGGGTGGGGGGGACCAGGGTCTGTGCTGAGCTGACTGGTTGAGACCCCACCCTCCTTCCCCCACTAGCAGAGAGAGGAAGGCTGAGGTGCCCCCGCTCCCCCATCCCAAGTGACTGGGTCCCCACTTGACTCTGGTGAGATCATCAGGCTAGAAGCTTGAGGCTGACGTCATGGCCGGGCACAGAAGCCTCAGCGCACCTATAATTACAGCAGGGGCGAGGCTGGCTGGCTGGCTCTGAGGCCAGAACGGGGAGAATCACTGTGTGACCCAGAGAAGAAAGCCGGAGCTGCCTGGGACCTGGGCCGGGGCCAGGGTGAGGTTTCTGGGTGGGTGGCTTGGTCCCCAGCCGTTCGTGTGTGGATTTGAGCAGGTGGAGCGCTTAGTGTGTTTATGTGTTTATTTATGGGTGAGTCTGCTGATGGGTGTGTTCTAGAAGACCCTCCTACTCCTTCCTCTCTAGGCCTCCTTCCCACAAGAGCCTTCATCCACCTTCTCATTTCAAGGATGCTGCCAGCAGGAGAGGAGGGAGGGTGTGCAGCTAGAAAACAGAAATAGCAAACATTAGCATTTATCCAGCACTTTCCACGCTCCAGGTTCTGTTCTAAGCACTTAAAATTTATGTATATTAACACATGCGATCCCCCTATAGCCCTATAAGGAAAGGACTTTTATGATCCCCATTTTATTGCTGAGAGAACCAAGCCTCAGTGAGATTGCACGACTCACCCTTGTCTACACACCCAGTTAAGTGGCAGAGCTGGGATTCGAACCTAGGCAGTTTGGCTCTTGACCCCTCTGCTGTACTACGGTTTATAATCACCGTCATGGCTTACATTTAACTGAGCACTGACTGTGTACCAGACCATGTGCCCAGCACTTTATTCATGACCTCAGTGGACCCTCATGGCTCAGAGAGGTGAAGCCCCTTGCCGAAGGCCACACAGTGGGACTTGGGAACCCCTGGTCTTGTCCAGTGATCCTCCCACATGCCTGCTGTATGTGCTCCCTCCCCCAGCCCCCGCCCCCAGATTCTCACTACGTTTCTGGGTCAGGCCAGCCTTCCGTTTTGGGAAGCTGAGGAGGGAGGCAGCTGCTCATCCTGCTGACCTAGCCTCCTGGAGAGGAGTCAGTAAGCCCTACAGGCTGTCATCAGCCAGATGAAAACATGGGGCCAGGACCAGGAGAAGCCAGGTAGGGGAGGGGGCCCCCAGGCTGGCTCTCTCTGGGAAGGAAAGACCCTGTGGACTGTGTGTGTGTGTGTGTGTGCGCACACGTGTGTGAGTATTGGGGCAGGGGTTGGGGGCAATATTCGACCCCGGGTCCCAGAACAAGTGTTTTCTTGGCTACTTTCCTCTTAGAGCTTTCACATGGGAAGGACTGCAGTTCATTCTCAAACAGCCCAGGGGGAGGGTGACATCACCCTGCAGCCCGGAAACAGGGGCCCAGGAAGGAGCAGTAGCTGCCTCAAGTCACACGGGAAGTGCCAGGATGCAGACACAATTCTGTGCTCTTCCTGTGCTGCCTTTCCATGGCAGCAAGACTCCACGTTCCGTCCTCCCCTAGGTATTTCCAGCCACCCCCCCACACCGTCCCACCCAGCCTCACCACCCCTGAGCCCTAACTCTACAGGGGGTTGGGTCTGTAGGGCCTGCAGGGGGGCGGCCCTGTGGCTCCCTCAAAGGCCTGGCTTTCTGGATGTCATTTTTGCTTAGTGTTTTCTCTACAGTTATAGGGGTCTGGAGCTCACAGACCCACCTCGGGATCAGAATTGGCCCTGCCGTTCTAGGCTCACACCAGGCGTGGGCGCAGATCCTGGCGGCCTGCCGCATTCAGGCTCCAGATGGAGAAAGACCCACGTCAGAGTTCCCTCCGTTGGACGCCCCAGGAGCCCAGCACACCTGCAGCAAATAGGAGAGGTGTATGCTCGTGTCTTTTTCCATTCCCTTTCTCAGACCCCCGATGGAATTTCCAGCACGTTCGGCTCCACGGGGGCAGGACCCTCGGGTGTCTTGCTCGCAGCAGCATCCCCGGTGCCTGGAAGGGTGCCCGGTACGTTGTAGGAGCTCGGCAGGTCTTGCCAAGCAGGTGATGTCCCGTTAGCGACCCAGTGTCACAATTGCCTGGCTCACATGTGGCAGACCCTGTATGCAATAACAGCATTAGAATAGGGCTAAAATTTCCAGAGTGCCTAGAAGGTGCCAGCACCCAGTGGAATGCTTTCCAAGCGTGCTATTTATTTATTCCTCACCACAGCCCCCCTCCCAGAAGTTCATACCATCATCATCTCCATCTGACAGATGAGGACACTGAGGTTCAGCACAGGAGGGAACTTGTCCAAGGCCACCAGCTTGTGGGTTCTAAACCCAGCTGTGTCTGAACTTCAAGCCCCGTGCTCTTTCCTTGGCCAAATGCCCGGGCAAAAACAAGATGATTAATAAATGAAATAAATAAACAACCCACGTGGTCCCTCCCTACCCAAGTCAATGCCCTCATAATCCTACACAGCTAATGCTTATTTATTCATCTCTAGCTTCCTGTTACTATTATGTCCAAAATTCTTTCCAGAATGTTCTGAATAACAGTAATTCATGATAGCCACGCTTTCTGTTTTGTGGAGGAAAGTTTTATTACTTATACGGGAAAGGGAATATATGGAATTAAATAATTCGAGTAAACATAAAGAGGGGGAGAGTATAGAGAAGAACAGAGAAGGGTTAACACATCAAATCGGGTACTTGCAACATCCAACCTCTGGCTGGGGGAGCCCCTCGGTGAACAGCCCCCGCTGGAGTCCCGACTGAGGGTCCTGGGCAGCATGTCCTCCCCTCGGGTGAGGCTTCCGACTATTCCCGCCAAGGCAATATATACACTACCCATGTGTGATCTCTGGTTAGTCATGAAGTTTGCCTAAGTGCAGTCCTGAGCAAGCTGGGTTTTTTCTCTGTGTCTCTTATCCTGTCTCACAATCTTAGGAGCCTGGGCCTGTGCACGTTTCTCTTCCCGCCCTGATCCATTCCAGGGGACCAGCCTGGTCTGGCTCGAGAAGGTGAGGCAAGTTAATCCCCCTTGGCGTCAGGAACAGAAGGGCCAATTCTGATCCCGAGGCCAGATACGGAGCACAAGCCAACTAAGCCCCCCATGACGGTGTATGTGTGGCTCTGGGCAGAAATGCATGACAAGTCTCACAAACACGCTCTATACAGAACACAGGGATCGCTTCCTCTGACCACCTCTGCAAGTAATAATAATAATAATACTTATTTAACATTTTGTAATAGTTGTCTTTTGCATAAACTGATTTATTTGATCCTCATCCAAATTGCTTTAAGATAGGTATTATTATCCCTGTTCACAGACGACAATATTGAGGCACCAATATTGAGGCACAGAGAGGTTAAATTACTCGCACGAACTCACACAGCTACAAAGTAGCAGAGCTGATACTCAAATCCAGGCAGTCTGGCTCCAGAGTCCGTGCTCCGCACCACCACATGAGCCTGTGGATAACAGCTCCCCAAACAACAAAATAGTAATGATCTCCACCATTGCTGGAGAACTCTTACATGCCAAGCTCCACTAAAGACCCTACCTTACCTCTGTCATTCCTTATGACAACCCTGTGAGATAGTAGTATATTGTTAACCCCGTTTTCTGTTGAAAACTGAAGGCACAGAGGCAGATGTGTGCTGATTGCTAAGCCTGTATGCTTCGCTGTCCAGTGGGCTATGCTATGTGGTCCCCACTGAATGGCCAGAGCAAGCGCTGTCCAAACCCATAAGGGACCCGAAAGACCACAGTTCACCAGCCCACCTCTCCCTCCACCTTCTCGTTGGGCCTCCTTCTCTGGAAACTTCTTTGGGCCCTTCAGACGTTCTCGGTAGAACAAGTGACACCAGGAACCCACTGATATTTGGAAGCCTGGTGGCTGCCTGGGACAAGCCATCTCTGTGTCAACCAGAGAGATCCTTATGTGTTACCAGGGTGAAAGCTTCTCGGAGCCAAGGGCTCAGTGGACTCAATGGGAGCTCCTCTTAGCTGCATATGTCCCTGGGAGAAGGGAGTCAGGGGTCAGCTGTGGGAGGAGAGGCTTCACGCAACCCCCTCTCCACCCATCTTCAAAGAGGGACATCCCTAGCCAAGGGCTCTCAGGGAACCTCTACTTATTCCTGGGCCTTTATCAGGGCTTTTGAAATCCCCTTTCACAGCCCAAATAGTCATTCTGCAGCCGGGGGAAATAGTACCTCAACTAACCAGGCTTTTTGTTTTTTGTTTTTTGTTTTTTTAAAGAAGTAACAGTGTTGGTACTTACTGCTTAAGAAAGATAGTGAAGCCTGGGGGTAGGAACCTGAACAGACCCAGATCGGCTGCTCTGGGCCAGTGGCCTAGCCTCTCTGAACCTCTGCCTTGTCATCTGTAAAAGGGGGATGTCAGAAGTACCTACCTATCTCACTGGGTAATTGGCATGGATCATGAGGGGGGAAATGGTTGGGGAGGTGGACATGGGCCAGATGATGTAGGGCCTTCTGGACCCCGTTTAAGAGTTAGGCTTTGTCCTGAGCATTTTGAGGACCCACTGAACTATTTGGAGAAGGAGAGTGGTATGATGAGTTCTAGGAAAATCACCTGCTACTTGTGGAGAGGGCACTGGGGGACAAAACTCCAGGGAGACCAGAGAAGAGGCTGTTGTAGGGTCCTGGGAAGATGGTGGCTTGGGTTGGGTTGTTGGCTGAGGAGAGATAGAGGGTGGACATAATCCATGATGTATTAAAGAAGCAGAAACATTTTGGCTGAGGGATTGGACTGGAGGAGAGGAGAGGGCACATCAGACTCCCCGTCTGGTTGTAAGACACGGGCAACCGCGAGTTGGTGATGGTGATCGTTGACCATGTGTGGAGGAGCAGACACAGGGGAGTGGGGAGACTCCATTCATTCATTTATTCATGTATTGATTCATCACATATTTACTAAGTTCTTACGTGCAAAGCACTAGACTAGGGGCTAGACATGAGACACAAGTCTGTGTTCTCATGCCTATCGATAAGCAAATCATCAGTCAACAGTTAAAACAATTTTAGTTGCTACAAAAGTTTCATGAAGCAAATTGAGGCTCCTGGCTACCTTTCTGATCTGATTCCCTGCTGTCATCCACCCCTTGCTCACTGTGCTGGAGTCTTGGTGGCCTTCTTTCTGTCCTTTGGACAGAAGAGCCACACATATTCCTGTCTGAGGACTTCCCTCGTGCCGTTCCCACTGCCTATGACACTGTTCCCCCAGATTTCCTTAGGACTGGTCTCTCACTTCATTTGTGTCTCTACTCAAATTTCACCTACTCAGAGAAACCTTCTCCAACCATTTGATCTGAAGTCATGTTCTCTTACATCAGCTGGTTTTTCTTCATAGCGCCGGCTGCGAACTGAGTTACATTTTAGGCCTTGATTGTTGTCTGCCCCTCCCATTAGAACCTAAGCTCCGTGGGGGCCGAGGGTAGGGACTGTGGTCTGATTGTTTAGGGCTGTGTCATGGGCACCTAGAACAGTACCCAGCATGTAGTTGGGATTCAGTAAAATTCAGGGCACGTGATAGGAAGCAACACAGTTCCTGATGCCATTGTGGTTGGTAAGAGCCATGTAACTAGTTGTGGCCAATGAGTGGTGAGCAGAGGTGATATCTGTCACCGTCAGTTCCAAGCATGTGAGTAACCCATGGGAGACCTCCGCTCCATGACGGGAGGACCCTTGGGTGATTTCCCTTCCTTCTGCACTATGGTCACCAACATCTCTGATGGGTAGGGTGTCCCTGCTGGTCCACAATGGACATGGCGGACAGACGAACCTTTCTTCCCTTAAGACTGAAATTTTGGATTTGTTTGTTTGCTCCATCATGATGCAGACAATTCTGATGGATCGACCTCCAAATTCTGCGTTTTTGTGGTTGTTGGTATTGCTTCAAAAGAACTTCCTCAATGTGAATATCATTCTAATAAACCAGTCTATCTGCTTCTCTGCCAAGAGCCTTTGCTGGAAAAGTGGTACCTATTCCTCTCAGTTTGAGACCTTTAGGTAGAGTGCCATTGGAGGCACTAATGCAGAGGGGTGGCTCTGAGATCCTTGGAGGGAGGGAGAGCTGGAGAGCCTGTGATCTTGAGGCCCCCCGTTTCCATCTCTGAGGTCAGAGCAGGAGCTGGTTTGACCAGTTGGTGACATGACACCAGGCAACTGCTTTGGAAAGTTTGTTTTGTGTTGTTTTTAGGTCTGGGAATGACAGCTCCTCGGAGGGTTTGGCCTGAAAGGGTTCTCACGGTTTGTGCTGGGAGGGGAGGAAGGTTGGAGGAGATGAGGAGGACGTATAGAGAAGGACAAGGATAAAAAAGATACCTCCTTCTGAGCACTCTCTTAGCCTCACCCTGAGTATGAATTAAGATTCATCTTAGCTGTGAACAACAGAGGCTCAAAATAACCGTGGCCAAAAGAGAAGAGAAATTTATTTCTTCTTAATATTAAAGCTTGGAGACATTCTGTCTTGTTACTGACATGCTACCCCTGTTCTGCAAAGCCCTCAGAGACTGGGAATCTTCCGTCTTCTTGCTCTGTTTATATGGGCTCACTTCCCAAAGCCACCTCATGGACCAGGGAGCCACTTGAGTTCCAGACATCACGTCTACATTCCAGCCAGCAGGAAGAAAAAAGGGGTGAAGAAGAAGGGGAGAAGCATATAACAATTTCTTTTATTGAAATGTGAGGAAATTCTGCCTGTATCTCATTGGCCCAAATTAGTCACGTGGCTATAGCAGCTGCAAGGAACATCGGGAAATGCAGTCTTTATTCTGGGTGGCTATGAAGCTCGTTAAAACAGGGGTTTTACTACTGTGGATAAAAGGTAAGTGACTGCTGGGTGGCAACTAGAAACTGCCATACCCACGAGAGTAACAACAGATTTTGCTGAAGCATCCTAAAGGCTTCAAGTTGGGCTCCTCTGGAAAATAGTGGGGAATATGTGCTTCTCTGCACCTAAATGCTTGTATTTTCATACATTAAAAGTTTGCCCATGATTTCAAAGGATTCACAGATTCTCTGAAGCCCAAGCACGGGAGGTCATGGAGCCTTAAGCTAGAAATGGGCTTCAAAGTGAAGGAAAAAAACAAACTGTGTGTGCGCGTGTGTGTACCTGTTCCAACCCCTTTCCATTTGGCAACATGAATATATTCGATGTGATTGGTGTTGTTTATTTGGGGTTTAGATTTGAGAGCAGACTGTCAAAGGGACCCAGTGTTACACCTTGAGAAAGCATTTGACTAGTTTCACTGGCAATGAGTCAAAAAAGACCCAAAGAAAAACTGCTGTGAGTCATCTCATCACTGGTGGGCCATGATATAGCGTGTGTTAGAGCCAGGATTCAGAGGCAGTGGAAACCCTGTGGCTGTGGGAGGAAACGGCTGAACGGTGCCCCGTGTCTTCCCTCTAGATTGATGTTAGAATTAATCTGGTTGAGGGGCACCTGGGTGGCTCTGTTGGTTGAGCATCCGACTTCAGCTCAGGTCACAATCTCACGGTTCATGAGTTCCAGCCCCTCATTGGGTTGCTGCTGTCAGCACAGAGCTTGCTTTGGATCTTCTGTACCCTCCCCCCAAATAAATAAGCATTAAAAAAAATAATTACTCTGATTGAAGATGATCAAATATCAGGGTGGAGATATACCCGGGGAGATCGCCAAGTTCTTACTTAGGAGACTCTAGATTCTTCTGAGAGAAGATACTCATGGAGGGCGGCGGCTGGGAGTGCCTCTCTTGAGAATTTGGTATTTGAGGTGATGAAAGGTGAGAGGAGAGGCTGTTGGACTTTTGCCAAGGTGACCTGAAACCCTTCCAGAAACTTATGAGCTCACCTGGGCAACTGAGCCTACCCCCACCCCCCCTTTTTTGGTATCAGCAACAATGATACTAACTCAGGTGCTGGGCAAAGTGTATCACCTCTGCTTTACTTTTACCACCTTGGCTAATCTTCATGAGACCCTTATGAGATTGATACTTTTCGTATCCCCACTGGAAAGATGAGGAGCCTGAGGCTCAGAGAGGTGAAGCCACTTACACACAGACACACAGCTAGGAAGCAGCAGTCAGGTTCAAACCCAGGTCTTCTGACTCCCAAGTGCTTGCTCTCAGACACTGCCTTCTAAAGATCACACCATCCTCTTATCCTAGGGACTACACTCAGTGCTGGGTGAATAGTAGGTGCTCACGTGTGTCTGCCTCATCCCCACGCTGCCTTCTCTCACTTCCAGGGAGGGACACAGCCCCTCGTTGGAAGAATGTGTGCGTGAGAGATCCTTAGGGTCCCTGTGTGGGACATATCACTGCTTTGCCAGAGTCTCCTAACCATACTCCCCAACCTCGACCTAAAGTAAAAATCAACCAGCTCAAAAATGCATGGGACTGGGAGGGAAGCAGAGCTGGTAACCCAGCAGATTTAATCATTTGACAGCTGCGCCTGCTGGGCACACAGGGACGGGGGCAGAGGGGGGCGGGGAGGGGGGAGATGAATGAGGCAGCAGACAAGGCTTCTGTCCTCTTGGAGATGGGCAATGAAGACGTGAACAAGTAAACCAGTTACATAGAACTGTGGAAGGAGTGCCCAGGGTAGGCGGGGGACCAAGAGCCTACTTTTGGCAGGTGGAAGTCATTGCTCTGGTCCTGTATACACGCACTTGTTCCTGCCTGGGATCCCCTGTCCTCCTCCCCTTTCCTGAGTTCCCTTTCCTGGCCTGACCCACTCTGCTCATTTCCCGGGCCATCAGTCAGTTTTCCTGCGATGCCTTCCTTGAACCTCCTAGGCTGCTTGAGGAGTCCCTTTGAACTTACCCACATCCTGGGGTCCAGCGGTGCCCCCCCCCTGACTAGCTATGTTAGTGGGGCGACGGGTCTGTGCCTCAGATTCCTGCATCTGTAAAATCAGCATCAAAATAGTACCTGCCTCCTAAGGACCCTGTGAGGATGAAATAATGTAATTTATGTTGATATATGTGAAGTGCTTGGAATCATGCCCGGCACACAGTGGGTCTTAGGTAAGTGTTGGGTGGCGTTGTTGCTGGCGTTATCAATACCTTTGTGGCGGCTTGTAACACGCCACACCTCTGATACCACACCTGAGAATTTAAGGTGACATTTAACATACCATGTAATTCAGCGGTTCCCAATCCTGGTTTCATATCTGCATGACCTAGGAAGCCTTTAAAAACACTGCTACCTTGATACTCCTGGGCGGCTCAGTTGGGTAAGCACCTGACTCTTGATTTTGGCTTAGGTTATGATCTCACATTTTGTGGGTTCGAGCCTCCATGTAGGGCTCTGTGCTGACAGCACAGAGACTGCTTAAGATTCTCTCCCTTCTCTCTTTCTCTCAAAATAAATATTTTATTTTTTTAACGTTTTATTTATTTTTTTTTTTGAGACAGGGAGAGACAGAGCATGAACAGGGGAGGGTCAGAGAGAGGGAGACACAGAATCCGAAACAGGCTCCAGACACAGAATCCGAAACAGGCTCCAGGCTCTGAGCTGTCAGCACAGAGCCCGATGCGGGGCTCGAACTCACGGATCGCGAGATCATGACCTGAGCCGAAGTCGGCCGCTTAACCGACTGAGCCACCCAGGTGCCCCTAAACATTTTAAAAAACACCACTGCCTGGCACCTACCCTCAGCAATTCTTTTCTTTTTAAATGTTTGTTTTTGACAGTGAGAGAGAGTGTGAGTGGAGGAAGGGCAGAGAGGGAGACACAGAATCCAAAGCAGGCTCCAGGCTCTGAGCTGTCAGCACAGAACCCGACGCAGGGCTCGAACCCAGGAACCGTGAAATCGTGACCTGAGCCGAAGTCGGATGCTTAACAGACTGAGCCACCCAGGCACCCCAAGCAATTCTTCTTATTGGGAGTGGGTGGGACTCAAGTGTGGGTGGCTTTGTAAAGTTCACAGCTCATTCTGATGTGTAGCCAGCATTAAGAACCACTGGTCTGACCCAATTTCTTCAGGTGAAATAACTATAGCACTCAGAGAGGGGCTTGATTTGCTTAGGTCACAAGACTCCTTGGCCCCTGCCTCTTGGGAAGTTGGATCTTCTGATGTCCTCCAGAACCCCTGTTTGTCTCACGGCCTTCACCATGAGGGGGGGCTGTGTGTGTCCCTGGGACTGCAGATGCTAAGGGTGCTGCTGCATGCTACCTCGGCTGCACCCCTGGGCAGCTGCTAATCTGGCCTGAAAGAGAGCCATCTCCAGAAGCCGCTCTCCCTCTCTAGCAGCCAGGACGGTGGAGGCTGCGAGGGGGAGGGGGGCCTCTTCAGACCAAGAGCCTAGCCAAAAGAACACCTGATTCCTGCAACCAGGAGCCAGAGCAGGACACGGAAAGGTGAAGGCCTCTTCCGTGAGTCACTGAGGGATGGCTGGCATCACAGGGACAGCTTCCCGGCAGACACATTTTCCAGAAAAATTCATCAGGGGCCCTTACGGAGGGCTAGCTCTGAGTTATGGGGCTCCTGCCTTCAGGGGTAAAGAGGTGCAGCAGAAACGGTCCTGGGACCCACAGACCGAGGTTCAAATACCCACCGGCTCCGTGGCACTCCCTCTGTGACTCTCAACTTTCTTATCTGTCAAATGGGGCTAACCAGGGTTGTTATGACAATTAAGGAAGGTAATGCCTGATAAGGTTCGGTGCGTGCATGATCATCGATCCATAAAAGGTAACTATTATTATTATGACCACTATTACTTATCAGTGAAGCCTCATAAGGGGACTCTGGTTGCTGCCTTACGACAGCCTGTTTGGGAAGAGAGAAATCCATGTGTGTGTGGTGGTGTCATGGCGGTTGTGGCAGAGAGCAAAGGATGTACCCCAGCGAGGTTCATCCCACCAATTGATCTTCAAGGGAGATTTCTAGAGGGGCAAGCTACAAGGGGAGGTGACAGTAGGTAACCTATTTTGTTTGCTCTTTCTCCCCCAGCTGATACCCTAGTCGGGTGTAGACACTGCTGTAGACAAGGGGCTGTATTCCTGAGGACGGGGGACCTGTCTGGCCCCTGGGATGATATACATTATCCGTATGTGTGTTTGCATAACTTTTTTTTTTTTTTTTGCCTTTGCATAATGTTTGAAAAAAGATTGAGTTAACGCACGTTTTGAAAATCAGGAAATTTTGTCTAAAAATTCACATTCTCGGGTTACCTGGGTGGCTCAGTCAGTTAAGCGTCCGACTTCGGCTCAGGTCATGATCTCCGGGTTTGTGAGTTCGAGCCCCACGTCGGGCTCTGTGCTGTCAGCTTGGAGCCTGGAGCTTGCTTTGGATTCTGTGTCTCCCTCTCTCTCTGCCCCGCCCCCACTCGTTCTCTCTTTCCCTCTCTCTCTCAAAAATAAATAAACACTAAAAATTTTAAAAAATAATGAAAAATAAAAATTCACATTCTCTCGAGAAATGGGGAGATCTGGCAATCCTGAGTTGAGCTAGCGATCTGGCAATGGTGTACTGGATTCCCCGGGTCCCCACAGTCCTAACCCTGCCACCTTCCCTCACCTGCCTGTCCCCATGGGTGTTTTCAACCTCTGTTCTCTACGGCAGGAAACTCCAAAGTCAGACACCGAGAACATTTCTGGAGGCCTCCACAGGGCCTTGCAGGAACTCCACTGTTCCCAGTTGGCCACTTATGGCTGTCGCCACGAGCCCCACTCCCACGGCTCAGTCTTGGTTTAGGGAATGGTAGTCACGCTCACTAACATTCACTGAGCACCTCCCACACACATGATTTTTTAGAGCCGCCATCCATTTAATTCCCACAGCAGCCCAGGGAGGGAGCTACTGTTGTTTCCATTTCATAGATGAGCAAACCAAGTCCCAACAGGGTGTTGTCCTTGTTCAGTGCCACACAGCTAGTAACGGCAGGGGCTATATTAGAATCCAGATCTTTGGGGCCCCAAATCTGTGCCCTGCACTGAACTTCCTCCTGACCATTAATCCATGGGAGAAAAATTCTTCTACCGAAGAGAACTGATGACCCTTTGCATGAGCTGAAGTCTTGTGGGGCAGAGCAGTGAACGGTCTGGGATCTGGGGTCGGCCTGCCTGGATCCTATCATTGAATCCGTGGCCTTGGGCAAGTGACTTTGCTTTTCTGGGGCCTCAGTCTCCTTCTTTGTAGGAAGGAGACTCTAATGCCTACCTCATAGGGTTGTGATGACTAAGATACCGCATGTAAAATGCTTAGGGCAACACAGTGCCTGCAGGTTTGTTTTGAAGATTAAAGAAACGTGTTGAGCAACGTGACAATGTGTGCATGCAGCAGGTACTGCTTAGATGTTCTCTGTCCCCGTCTCCCTGCCACCCTACCTCCCTCTCTGCTTCTGGGCACCCCCCATAGACAGAGGATGCTGGGCCACATATGAGAACACCATACCATGGGACCTTTTATTGTAACAGAGACATGTTTCGTACAGGCTGAAAAATCAGAAACCCCGGAAAGGTTATGCTTAGCTGTGGACACCAGAAATCAAACAAGCCATGGCCACGGTATCACTAGGTGGAGGACAGGGTCCCAGGATGCTGGAGGACACAGGAGCTTCCTCCCTCTGATGTGGATGTCCCAGGCAGAGGCTGGCTTCTCAGGCCGAGCCAGGCTGGTACCGGGTCCCCTTGTTTGGGGTCTTCCGGATGAGAATTCCAGCCCCCGGTGTGGAGAGGTGGCCTTGGGGTGCACCAAGCCTACTGGGCTGATATAGTGGATCCTGCTAGGTCCTTGGCCAATGGCTGCTTGAGCGAGCAGCCAAGACTTGGGAGAGAAAAGACCCTGCAGAGAGTTCTCAAACATGCACCTGGCAAGAAAGAGCCACCGAGAGAGTGGGACACGGAGCCAGGTGGATCTGAGCTCCAGGGAGTTTAGGCATGCCAGCTCCCCCTTCCCAGGCCTCAGTTTTCTCATCTGGAAAATGGCAACATGACCTATGTCACTGGCTTGTTAGAACAACCATACAAAATATGTCCTGACACGTAAACAGTGATTAAATCCAGCGAACGCTGAAGCCTTCTTGGTCTCTCCTTTGATATCTCTGGATGTCTGGGCTTGGAGAGAAGTTCAAGCTAAGAGAGAGGGCTTCTTTAACCCAGGATATAAGAGTTATATAAGGTGGCAGCACTAGAAGGCCTCCCATTTTTGACTGAGGGACTCAGCTACTACAACCTTACCCTGCAAATGAAGTCCATGCTTCGTGTTTTATTTCCTTCCTTGGGAGACATCCTTCAACCTATAGTCGGCAGAAGACATATGGACCATACACCTGACAGTTTGGAGCTCATGACATCAGAGTTAGAACCCCTCCCCTCCACCCTGCCAAGAACACTTCGGCCAAATCCCATTTTACAGATGGTAACACTGAGGCCTGAGACCCACTCCGTTTCATCCAGACAGACACACACGGGCCAGAGAATCACAAAGGAATCCTGTTCCAGTCTCTTTGGCTCAACTCATTAGAAGATGAGGCATATCTTTTCTTGGCCAGAGAAAAGGAATTACAATTTTGTCTCTCTCTCTCTCTCTCTCTCTCTTTTTTCAAGGAGTTGTGACTTTTTAATAGAAGTTGGTTCGTGCACAGGCATTTTATTCCTCAATTAATTTCCATCAAAATGAGGTTTTCCCGGAGATAACCAGTGTTTTAGTTCCTTTTGAGTTTAATTTGTATGACTGAAGACTCCGTTTCTGCCAATTCCAATTTGCTGGGTGATTCTAGCACTCATTACCTGGGGGATAATGCCCCTGCTGCAGACAGCCACACCCAGAGCTGATTGATGGACCGATTTCCAATAGCAATTTAGGGGAAGAGGGGTCCCTCTCCTCTCTCAATACCATTTAATAAATAGGGAATAAATTATTAAATAAGCCATGATCTGATGAGGGGGCCCCCATCATGGTATTTACAATGCAAAACCCAAAACCCAAAACCCTCAATAAATACAAAAAACAAAACAATAGCCACAGACAGAGGGGAGATGCCAAGTCTCAGTAGCACTGGCTCATGCGTGCAGAGATGACAAGGAAGAGGTTTCAGGAAAGCATTGCTTGATGACACTGTATCTAAGCAGAAGTTCCTCAACTGGATGCAGCTGGCTGATGGAGGAGGGAACATTTTGAGGAATCCTGGTTTGTTTTTTAATCAAACTTTTTGGTTTAGCTGGAGAGCCAAGCAAGGCAAGACAGATGCTTGTGAGACGATTGTGAATATTCATGGAAAAGAATATAGCAGGAGACATGATGGGAGTGAGACTTAAAAAAAAAAAAGGGCTTTGGAACCTTTAGGAGTACCCAAATGTTGGCTCTCTTCAAGGAAAGCCTTTGGGAAAGAGGACGGTTCTGAGCTAATGAAATGATGGGGGCTCTCTGAGACTGAGACCCTTGTGTCTTTCAAACATCTCAATTTTGTTTTTCTGAAAGACTGACTTTCCTTCACAAAGAAAGGAAGAGACAGAGATAGGAATGCGTGCGGTCAGACCTCGAGGGGGCTTTGAGTGAGTTAGCTTTTCTTAATTTAATTGAAGGAATTCACATACGTTTTATTCTAATGATTGAGAACCTCCTGAAAATGTTTGAGGGTGTTCTCCTTTTTGCTTCTAAGTCCTGGTGAACTCACTCTGTCTTTAGACAATTTCCCAGCCCTCAGGTCAACATTCTGGATTGTATCTCAAAAACTCGCCTACTTCGCAAAGGGGGAATCTTTGGCCCAGAGGAATGAATCGATCTGTCCAGGTTCATTCATCCAGAAAGGCTGCAGGTGGGCTGTATGTTTCTGGGCCTCAAGTCACACCCTCCAATGCTGGCTTTTAAAATGAATGCTCGCCACCAGCAGATTTCAGCTGATTTGTCTCATTCCCTGGAAGCAGAAGGTAATGTGGGCAAAATAGGCAGAGAAATAGGGATGTGGAGGCGTGGGGTGGTGGCGGGGGGTGGCTGGGGCCTTTGGTTAAGCAAGGTCACCAGCATCCCAAGAAGCTGTTTAATTTTGGATGCAAAAGAAAGGAAATGTAAAGGTAATTAGAGAAGCACATTGGGCAAGAGGGAGGGACAGAGGTTTTCCCCCTGGAGGCATTTAAGCAGCCTTCTTGCAACTTTCCCCTGGCTGGAGGTACTTCTTGGTTGGGATAGAGCAGGGTAAAGTCACATTGCCAGGGAAACGACCAGGGATGTTGCAAAAGTCTCACCAAACTCAAAGCTGGACCAGAGAATCTGGCAATTTCAAAGCAGTGAATGATGACTTTGGAAAGAGGGTGGGGGCGGGGCCTCTCTGGCAAGCAGCAGGAAGACACTGCCAGTCAGAGGGGCAGGACTGGTAAAGAAAGGCCACTAGATCCTGGCTTGATGTGACCCTCAATGACCTTCTTGGGGGAACTTCCGGCTGCTCCTTTCATCTTGTCTTTTTTTTTTTTTTCCGTTCTCTAATTTCTGAAATAGCTTTGTGCTCTTCCCTGATGGAAAGCAGGAGATCCCAGCAAAAGGCTTCTACTTTGGGTCTGTGTATCTCTCCTAGGGAGGTTGATAACCACTCCAGGAAGCAGTGGGCCTCCTGCAGAAGGAAGAGAGCAGCCTGGAAAAGCCTCAGGGCATGGGGAGAAATTAGCTACAATGGAAGCAGAAGGATGTGTAATTTACACGAAACCCACCAGGATGCTCAGAGACGGAGTGATCCTGCCCACTATTGTCTCCGCTGGAGTAAGGGTGAGACCCCATGTGCATCTTCTCTCCACTCCCTCAGCCCAATTCCTGCCCTGCTTTCTCCTTGTCCACTCAAAGTTCGATCCCAGTGCTAAACCAGATGCCAGTTCAACCACCATGGCCCCCCAAACGCAAGACAGCTCCTGCAGTACTGACGAAGAAGCCTTGTCAGTGGACATACAGTACATCTGTCTCCCAGCAGGTGCCTCCCTAAAGCACTCACGCCGACGATTTTGAGGCTGCAAGTTTTACCTTAGCTTATGCTAACTTTAGACTCCAACCCCCATGTGAGCTGTGACTCCAGTGTATCATTTCAGGCCTTTAGCTCACAAGCCTTGTGGATGTTTTCATTTTTCTGATACCTCAGTGAGGTAGCTGGTGGGCAGGGAGCTGGGGAGCAAGCCTGAACTTCACTGACATAACGAACCTTAGGTCTGAGGTGTCCCCCTCCCCAGGCCAATTCCAGGCTGTTTGGACTTAGAGCTCTGTGGGTCTCACCTGCGGGAACAAAGCCAACATCCCTAGCCACATCCGGCCTCTCAGATCTCATCCACAAAGACACGAGGGAAAAAAAGAGATGCACAAAAATAATTCAGAAGCACCCCGCCCCCTGCCAACACACACACACACACACACACACACACACACACACACACACCTCTCCATATAAATAAATAAATAGTTGAATACTGCTAATGGCAACCAAGGGAGAGAGAGAGAGAGATCATCACATAAATAAATAAATAAACATAAATAAATAAAATAAATAATAGGTTTGCTAGGAGCCCCAGGCAAAATGGTCCCCTAGAGTTGTCTGAAGGCAGTCTGACGGGAGGCTCCCAGGCCTCTCTCCCTGCTGTCCTGCTAAGGAGGGTCCGTGGCTCCAGAGGTTCTGCGGCTCGGAGAAGACTTTGTCTCCGTGATGGGAGACTGGAGCCCAGGCTGGTTTCCCGGGCAGGGAAGAGGGTTATTTACAGTTGCTGTACATGCCCTCCCAGGGCACCTGCCCCTGTCCCAGGCACCTGCCATCCGGCCTTCTGTGGTGACAGCATTGGCATCTGTCAGTCTTGGCGGGTGGGGCCCAGGGCCGGGCCAGAGGGCATCAGGGGAAGGCCAGGTCACCCCGTGCTGTCTGGGGCACCTCTCGCTGCTCTCCTGGTGGAAGAAGGACTTGCGGGAGTTTGCAGGGCAGTTTCTGGCCCCACGGGCTGATGGACTGGGAAAGACGAGGGGCCGGGGAGATGGGTCACTGATGTCAAGAAAAGGGATTTTTTTTCCAAATGCTGTCCCTGGGGTGTGAAGGAAGAAGAGTGTTTGGTCCCTGCTTCCCCATAGCTCGCCCCCCAGTATCCAGAGCTGCGGACTGTCCCCCCTCACTATCTCCCTCCATGCCCTGCCCTGCCGCTGTTGCCACCGCAAACTTGACATTCACCCACAGGGCTCCGGAAAGCCGGTCAGCTGGTGAGGGGGGTGCCCAGGAGTTTATTTTAAGGATCTTCTCCCTCACACCCCTGTTCTCAGTGCCTTCTGTGGGTGAAGCAGCTGGTGGTGTTTGTGTGTCAGAGATCAGCTTACCCATGCTGCCCAGCCCTGGGCAGGGGGAAGACAGGGTGAGGGCAGAAATAAAGGTGGGCTCTGGCTGACAGGAAGCCTCGGAAGCCATGGAGTTCCCAAGCCCCTGTCCCCCCAGACTCTCTGGACTTGGGTCTTTCCCCAAAACCTGAGCTACTATACCCCATCCCAGCAACATTCCTGAGAGGCAAAGGGGGTAGCTTAGGCTGAGGGCGGGTTTAGATGGTTCAGCCACACTGGGTGGGATCCAGGGTGTGGCAGTCTGGGCGGTGGGGAGGGGGCAGGCAGGCTCCAACTGGAGGGTAAGGCCAGACTGGCTGGCGCTGGGGACTGGCAGCCGGCCACGGCCCTGGGGAATGTTCAGCAGATGGTCCTGTGGAATTAAGCTGGTGCCAGCCAGTGGGGCCGAGGCAAACTTGGGATGTGGGGCTGCACACCAAGCTGTCCTGACTGTCCACTGTGTCTTTTCTCAGTGAGGTTCAGGGGCCCTGTGAACAGCCAAGAGGCTGTCTAAGCCATGTGGTGGCCTCTCCGTTGCTAGAATCTACTGGACTGCTCTTCCTGACTGTGCCGAGATCTTGGGAGCGGCAGAATGACCCTTGCCCTTTGCTGCTATATTCACAGGCAGAGAACCCATCTCCTACCTCCTGACACTTCTTACCGACTGAAACATCCACATTCCCCACTCAGATAGGTCCCCTTCTATCCCCCTCAAGCATCCTCCGGGCCTTTGCTTGGGCCTGTTTGGGGAGGTGAAAGGCGCAACACCCTCTCCTGGGCCTCACTGCTCTTGGTTTCCTCTCATCCCCTCCCACCCCGTGAGGGTCCGCACATGACGGGATGAGAGGAGAATGAGGGCAGGTGTGACAAATGACTCCTAGCCTCCCATATGCATCCTGTGAGCAGTGGGTTAGCAAAACTGTTTTTCCTGGCCAGGCCCAAACTGTTGAGTCATGAAGCCATCGCTTCTTACAAAACCTGGAGGGTTTTTGTGCCAACAGAGGATGGTTCTCTCCCTATGACCAGGCCTGTGTTGAGCCCCAGGGTGGTGCTGGTGGAGGCTCCTAGCAGCTTGACATAGAGGCTGAAGCCCCTGTACTTTTGTTTCCTACCCCCCAGGAGAGCAGGAAGGACAGGGTCCAGGAGCCCTCAATGTCTGTCACCAAGGAGAAGGCAGGGTGGGCAGGGAGCAGGGAGGCCGGCAGAGGGAAAGGGCCCCCCACCCCCCAGGCAGCCGGCTCAAGGGAGGGCCCTCGTTTAGCGCCTCGTGCTGGAGTAGCTGTCTGCTGAGCTGTAGCTCCGGCTCCGGCTCCGGGAGCCCAGGCTGGGGCTGCGGGAGCCCGAGCTGCTGCTAGTGCGGGTCCTGCTCCGGGTGCGGCTCCTGCTGCGGCTGCGGCTCCGGCTCCGGCTCCGGCTGCGGCTGCGGCTGCGGCTGCGGCTGCGGCTCCGGCTGCGGCTGCGGCTGCGGGAATAGCTGCGGCTGGCAGAGCGGCCGCTGCTGCCGCTGTACCAGGAGGAGGTGCTGCTGAGGCTGCTGGATGAAGACGGGCTGGGCCGGTAGTAGGGGATGGGGCGCTTCCGGGCACTGCGGAGACCAGAGGGAGCTTGCTCGAGGGCCAGACTCCGCCCAGCCTCGACCCGGACCGTGCCAGCCCGGTCCCCCCGGGGGGGGGGGGCGGCATGGCCTTCCACTTCCCAGGCCCTTAGCGGAAACACTCTTTTTAAGCCCCTCTCGCTGCCCTCAGACCGTCCAGGGCAAGGTCTCAGCCCTAGCGCTGGTGTCTTGAGAAGTGATAACCTCACTTTTTAACAAACCAAGCCGGGGGCTCAGAGCCTCCAGCTGGCGAAGGAATCTACGTCTAGACTTTAATGGCAGTTTTGTTTTGCTATTTTTACTTTTACCAGAACCTTCTATTTATGGTAAGAGAGGCTGATTTTCCATTTACTATAGTATACTGTGGTGTATTCCTTTTGAATTAGATGTATGGACCTCTAAGAAAGGGCATATCTATTTGAAGAAATTAAGTAAACAGTAGTACACTTCCTAAACAGACGAATCAAAAGATGCTGCTGGGTGACTGAAGTTTGGGAAACACTGAATGGGTTCATCAAGATGGACTATTTGAGACCGACTAAGGAAACGAGAGAGCCTTTTAGAAATGCCACTTTGTCTCCCTCCAAGTCAACCCCAAGGGCACCTTTGGTCACCTTTGGTCACCTTTGGTCAAGGGTATAGGAGTCCCTGTGTACCACAGTGATCTGTGGGATATCTGAGAAGGTGATGCCATTACCCCCATTTTATTGTTTGGAGCACAGGTTCTTTTTCCTCCTCCAGGTCATCTCTGGGGAGGAGGAACCAGGCACCCGAACCCCACCGCAGCCCCATCCTGTGGGTCTCTGGAAGGAGGAGCTGACCCTTGGAGGGCCAGGAGGAGGAGCCCAACCGATTGCCAGGAGCCAGTTTTAGGGCAGCTCTCAGCCACTCCTCCCGGTTTCAAGGCCTGAGGAATTTGGGTCCACTCAGACCTCAGGCTTCTCTTCTATGGCTTTTTCTCTGTGAAGAGCTTACTGGTTAGAAACCGTATCCACCTAGTCTGTCTATGCAATCAATAGCAATGGCACGCCTCGGGTTTCAGTGTTCTGCATTTAAGTTTACAAAGTTTGTTCACATCTCTTTGCCCCCCTTTCATTTCATTTTCGTGATACTCCTGGGAGTTATTTCCTTCAATATTTCATGGGTGAAAACACAGCGTTTGGAAAGTTAAGAGACTTTCCCTGCTCATCTGGAAAGTGGCACAGCCAAGAATGCACTCCAGATTCAGTGCTCTCCCCCGCTTAAGTCCCTCTGGCACCCAGACGATCCTTTTGCCCTCTCCTCAGTTGGTGCAGGGTATGATCAGAGTCTACTAAAGCCTGGCATGTGGGTCTGAGGGTGCTGGGCCTCCAGTGGTCGGCTCCATCCCCAGACAAAGGCCCTGCCCCACGGCTGTGGCCCGCATTGCCTCGACGCTACCCCAGCTCGCTCCACAGACCCTGGCCACACCCCCTCGGCCCACCAGATTCCTCAGGCTGGCCCCGCCCCTGTCCCAGGCACCGGCCCTGGCCCCGCCCCGGAGGCCCTGCCCCCTCCTTGCAGGGCCCGCAGCGTGCCTGAGCTCCCACAGTCCTGAATTCCAGCTCCAAGGGGACACGGGGAGGGCCCGAGGCCCCAACGGTAGGAGGGGTGGGAATGAGGGTGGAGATGGGCACCCCCGGCCCTCCTGGCCTCACCTGGTTATCCTCCGCGCCTCCAGGTGGCTCGGGGAGTCTCTCCGGCGCTTCCGCATGGGCGAGTAGGACCGCCGTCTCCGACGCGCTCGCTCGCGCTCCCGCTGCTGCGAGTCCTTCTCGTTGTACTTGGGGTCCCGCTCCCTGAAGGGGTGCGGGGGTTATTGCGGCTGGCTTTCCCGCGTGAACGCGTGGGACAGGGGCACTCACTGCCTCTCACCTGTGCCCTTCACCCCACTGGGGCAGGTGGTGGCTTCCTCCCGGGGCCCCAGGGGGCTGTGGTGTGTACTGTGGGGGTGAGGCTGGGCACGTGCAGGGGTGTCAGCCTTCGAGGGTGAGCATTACAGGGGCGCGGCTGCCACGGGGGCGACGACGTGAACGTCAAGAGGGCTCTGGTGCGTGCGTAAGAACTGGGGGCTCTGAATATGGGGAAGGGGAGTATTAGGTGTGTGAAGAGGCCGGGGTGTGGGTATAGCGGGTGCATTAGGGCCCCCAAACATAACTCCAGCGAAGACGAGGATGCTGGGTCATCTTCCCATCCCTACTCGTGCAGTGCTGGACAAAGGGGGAAGCGGGGCGGGCTTGGGTGACGCTCCCCAGACGTGAGCTGGGAGGCGTGGCCTGTGCCTGGGGGGCGGGGCCTGTACCTGCTCGGGCTGTACCGCGAATAGCTGGGGCTGCGGCGCGATCGAGAGTTTCTGCTGGGGGGGCTCCTCTTGCCAGACTTGGAGGAATAGCTGGAAGAGCGAGAGTAGGACCTGCGGGAGAGTAAACAGTCTCCGAGGGGCCTGCTGGGCTTCGCCGGGGTCGCCCCGGAAGTGTAGGGTTTTATTCAGCTGGTTCCCAGGGGGTGACCTTTTTCTTTCTGGACGCCAGGCAGAGGAACCTGACTGGCCCTTTCCTGGGCAATTAATAATAATATCGACCACTTCCTCTGACTGAATTCTTACTATCTAAGGCTACTTATTAGCTGTGTGACCTTGGGCAGGTGATTTCACTTCTCTGGGCCTCTGTTTTCTCATTTATATAAGGGGGTAAATAATCGAACTTACCCTATAGAATTGTAAATGAGTAAATTAGGGCAAATCACATACTGCACAGAGCCAGCACACAGGAAATGTTAGCTATGATTGTTATGTATTTTATTATGTGTCAGACATTGAACTAATGCTTTTTGTGCATTATCTCATTTAATCCTCAACAGATCCTAGGGTTAGGTACTATTAAGCCCATTCTGTAAGTCGGGAAACCGAGGCACGAGACGTTAATGTTTTCATTTTACAGATGACGAGACTGAGCCTTGGAGAGGTTATCTGTGGCCCAAGGCCACCAGCTAGGAATGGGAGTAGCGGGCATTCAAACTCAAATCTGTCTGACTTCTTTCACCGGTGGGTCAAAGGACATCTCCAGTTACCTTAACTAGCTCCCTAAGAACGAAAGCGCTGCAGAACAGAGGTCAAAACTGCACTCACCTTTTCCCGGAGGAGGTGGATCGGCTTCGGGTGTACCTGGGGGAGGCCCTGGGGTTTGGGGATCGGGAGGAGTGACTGGAAGAGCGGGTGCTGGCATAGGAGGGGCTGCGGGAGCATCCTCTCATGGGGGAGTTCCGGGCTGTGGCTGGGACCAAACCGGATTTCTTCACCTCCGCGCATTCCAGACATGGCGACTGAAATCCTCTGCAGATGTGGGGAGAACACCTGTTAGCACTGGCCTGACCGCTAGCCTGGAGGCATCTCTAGGTAACACTCCTCTCCCTACCTTTGCCCAGGCTGTGGTGCCCTCAGAAACCCCTTTCCACCTAGTCCCATCTTACTACCTCTGGAAAGACTTTCTAGGCCACAGCTGGTAGAGGATTAGGGACAGAGGGGGATGCATTCCAGAGGGGGCACTTCAGAGTATTTTAGGTTAGTGGGCACGAGCATAATGGTAAATAACATCAAATCACATAGTGAGAGATTTATTCCCTTTTGAGTCTTTTTCAGCCCATCTGAGTACATTAGAGACACTGGATTGGGTACTAGTGGGTTTTCCACCATCTCTGGAACACTGGCAGTCTCCCAGGCCTGGTGCTCAAGAGCCTTGGGCAGGCAACTGTTACTAACAAGAATTAAATCCACTGTTTTTATGTATTTTCATATAAAAAATCATGTATTTTTGCAGGTGTTTCTATTTAGGATGAATGCTATAAATTTTCTATGTAAGACAGTAGTATAAGTTTCCTTATATAAAAAAAAGTGAGTTTGTCAAGGTAAATAAGAGTACCAGTAGTACAGGGATATGATTAAAATCAAGCAGGTGCCATGTAGGTGGTTTAAGTTTGGGAAACTTTCGGTGTAGCCCATTTTGCAGATGGGGGAATTGAGACCCAAAGAAGAGTGATGGCTTGTTCAAAATCACCCAGTGGCAGGGTCCTGTCTTCTGTATTTCTACCCTGCCTAGGGCCATATAAAGCTCCTGTTGGATTCTCAGTAAGGGCATGTTCATTTGGCTTGTGCCAAGAGTCAAGTTCAAATCACATTAATAGGGTTTCCAGGCTCATAATGACCCAACCCCTGCTCACCCCTCCAATCTCAGCTCTTGGCATTTTCCTCTCTTGACTCCAGCCATAATGGACTACTTGTTCCTCCTGAAATCCCCCTGCTCCTTCCCTGTCTCCAGGCCTCAGAACATTCACACTGCCTGCAACCCTCTTTCCTCCCCATCTCACCTAACAATAACTACTCATGGTTCAGGTTTTAGTTTGACCTCACCTTTTTTGGGAAGCCTTTCTTGACATCCCCCTAAGTCTAGTTGGGTGACCTCCAATGTGTTGCCATAGCCCCCAGCCCCTAGGCACCACCCCCACTTCCCCTCCACCTCCCGCGCCCCTGTCCCTAGAAGACCTCACTTGGTCTTAAAATTGTCTCTTCCCCCTCCAGTCACTGAGCTTGAGGGAGAGGACTCATGTCTCTGGATACTGTATCCCAGCACCTTGGACAGAGCCTGATTCATCTGGCCTAGGTCATGAATAAATAGTTGTGAAGTAAACATTTGAGCCTCTTAGTGTTCTGGGTGCTAAACAAGCATCATCTTGTATGATCCTCCCAATGACCTTATGGAACTGGCACTATTCTCTTCAGAAGGGTTAATTACTTCCTCAAGGCCACTCAGAGTCTCAAACCCTGATCTGTCCAGCTCCAAAGCCCATGCCCCCTCCACTTCATCAGTCTCCTACCTTCACTGTTGAAGGTTCCCTTGATTTAGAGCCAATGATAACCTCTTCCATTCAGCCCTCTGCTCATTGCTGATATGACATACACAGCCATGACTTTAGAGATCAGTTAATTTCAAAATGAAAGGCTGGGTCTAAATTATTTAATTTGGCTGTTCACATAAGATCAAACTAAACGGGGAACTGCTGGATGCTACTCAGGCTTTAGCTTCAGCTCTATGACAGATACGTGTTTGAATCCTGGTGCTGGCCCTTATGAACTGAGTTTCTTAACTACTCTGAGTCTCAGTTTCCCCATCAGCTAAAAAAGGTCTATCGTAATGCCTATGCCATAAAAGTTCAAGGAGGAATCAAGGAAGATTGTCCATGGCAAGCACTTGGCATGGCCCCTGGCATATAATTAGGGCTCCACAAATGTTAGCAGCCATTATCATTATTGTGGTTGTTAGTGCTATTCTGTTTTCTTCTGCCCTGAAGTATGTCCTTCGTCTCATCTGGGGACATCACTCCTTTTTCTTTGAGATGTTGACATTTGTTCTGACCCAGCCCTGGGAGCCCTGCTCCCAGGCAGGCTTGGGCGTGAACTGAGGCCAGAGATGTCCTGGGGCTGGCAAACCAGAGGCTACGTGTGGATGCCAAGTTGTTTGTCCAGGACTGAAGTGGGCTGTGTGTGCTGGGGACAAAAGGGTGCTCTGTCCTTGAAGAAGCCATTAACAGCTTCACTGCTAGGGCTTCGGCTATCATTCTGAAATCTTGGCCACTCTGAACAAAAGCAGACTCCCACCCCCAGAAGAAAGAAGACCCCACTGTTAGCATGGCAGAATATACCCGCAAACCTTTTCTACCCCTCTTGTATCTTTGCATCCGCCCCATTAATTACATGCTCCCGAGGAAAGGGACCATGCCATTTTTGTATCTCCAGCACCAAGCTGAGTGGCTGGCATTCAGGAGGTGCCTGAAAACTAGGAGAGGGATAAGTAACTGAGTGAATGATATAGAGTAAATGATCAGCGATTTTTACTAGCTATTATTGTGACATTATCCTCAGTGATTAGCATTTTGCTGTGATTTCTTGAATGAGAGAGTAAGGGGGTAATGAACTAGAATTACAGCTGGCTCATAAGCAACCGCATGAAAGGGTTTTCTGCAGAAAAACTGCATCTAGCAAGTGGGTTAAGATACACATGCATGCACACATGCGTGCACACACACACACACACACAGACACACACTCTGCAGGTATATGGGAACCCTCTGTACTTTCCACACCCACAACCTCCCCCGCCATTCAACAGCCCACACCGGAGTGATACATCTGTTATAATCAGTGAACCGCCGCTGACATCATTATCCCCCGAAGCCCAGAGTTTATATTAGGGTTCACTCTTGTGAACCCAGTGAGTTTTGACAAATGTAAAATATGTATCCACCATTGCAATGTCACACAGAATCTGTGCTCCACCTGTTCATCCCTCCCCACCCCCTAACCCCCCGCCCCGTCACCACTGATCTGTTTACTATTTTCACAGTTTTGCCTTTTCCAGAATGTCATATAGTTGGAATCATACAGGATGTAGCCTTTTTTAGATTGGCTTCTTTCACTCAGCAATATACATTTCAGGCTCCTCCCTGTCTTTTCATTGCTTGATAGCTCATTTCTTTTTATTGCTGAATAATATTCCATTGTCTGGATGGACCACAGTTTGTTTATTTATTCACGTACTGAAAGATGTCTCGGTTGATTGCAAGTTTGGGCAATTATGAATAAAGCTGCTACAAACATCCAGGAGCAGGTTTTTCTGTTGCCACAGATTTTCAATGCATTTGAACTTTTTAAAATGACAGTTGACTTTCAACGGATTTAATGTTAGACTTTCTCCTGAGATTAATGGTAAAACTGACATTTGTTTTTGCCTGCCCAGCCTCTGTCCTTCCTTTAACAAAATTTTTTCAAAAAAAAATTTTTTGAGAGAGAGCGAGCATGAGAGCGAGAGTGGGGGAGGGGCAGAAAGAGGGAAACAGAGGATTCGAAGCAGGCTCCATGCTGTCATTGCAGAGCCTGATGCGGGGCTGGAACTCATGAACGATGCGATCATGACCTGAGCTGAACTGAGCCGAAGTCGGAGGTTTCACTGAATGAGACACCCGGGTGCACTTGCCTCTGTCCCTCCTGATATCAATACCCTGACTTTTCCTTCAGAGAACCAGACCTCCCCCAAGTTTTGTGTATGTGGGAAGACTACTCATTAGCCCTGATGGTAGCGTGTGACAAATTCTTGCCAAAAGCACAGCATCTCCTGGGCCAGAGTGATTGATCCAAGGGTGGGCAGATGAACCAAAATGGGCCAAGCAGAAGCAATGAGAATCTGCCTTGGTATTTTGCTGAAATTTTTGGGAAAGAGGCATTCTGCTTCCATTGGCTGGCTAACCTGTAGAATGATTGGCATATATGCCCATGCTTGGGAGGGTCTGCTTTGAGAATGAAGCCAATAGAGAGGGAAGCAGAGCTCCGAGATGTAATGGGAAAGATAGATTCTCAGTGATGTACTTTTCAGCCCCTGGATCCAGCTGTACCCGAAGCTGATATCCTTGGATATATATTTTTTAAATTATGCCAGTTTGAGTTGAGTTTTCTCTCTATTGCAAATCAAAGAGTCCTGGGTTAGGAGTGGGGAGTGGGTGGGTAGAGGGCTAAGGTGAGAGACAGAAGGTGGAGCTAAGGCAGGACCCCCCACCCCCCACCCCCACCCAGCCTAAGTGCACTGACCTTGACTCTCTGCCCCTGCTGGTGGGGGAGAGATTCTCCAGAGTGGCCCCCTTGTTCTGGGGTGAGGAGGTGGTGAAGGAGTTCCCTGAATCAGAGGTGTTTCCACAGTTGAGTTCCCGGCTCTTGTTTAGGCCCCCACTGGGGCTCCCCTTCTCTTGACCCCGTGACCTGGCTGAGCTGATTTGCGTGGAGGGTGGCGAGGAGGTGTCATTGCCTGAGTCATACTCCTGGGAGCGTCCTCGGGAGGTGGTGAGCGGGCTGGCTGTTTTGGTAAAGAGGTCAGCTGCAGACCCCGACCCAGTGATCTGAAAGCAAAAACACCCGTTGGACACTGCTGATCGCCGGGCCTGTGCACTGTGTCTAAATAACCAAGAAATGTTTACCGTCATGATGCACTGTAACGAAAGGAAAGAGAGAGAGAAGAGGAAAGAAGAGACGCCAAAAAACAAAAGCACAAATTCCTGAAAGAATACCACAGAAAGGAGATATTTTTTTTTTACCCCCTGCTAGAATAACTGGAAGATTTAGGTATCATGCAGAGAAAAAGCATGCGATCCAGATTAAACAAAAGAAAAAGGAAATTATACAAAATTTAATTTCTAATGAATTAACTCAAACAAAACAGACAACTCAATCGAAAGGGGGGTGTATAAACACCCTTAAGCTAAAACAATAATAAAAGTAAAGGAAGGGGGAGGGGAAAAGAAATGGGGCAATGGACATGAAAAACATATCTTGGAACTTAAAAAAAAAAAAAAGATAAAGCCAAAATTTTAAACTTCAACCAAATCCTCAACGAATTTGACCTTTTTTTTTTTTTTAAAGAAAAAAGTTCCCTGAATAGAACCCTAAACAAATATTGCAAGGGGAAAAGAAATGAAATAAAGAGAAGTTTGTTTTTTTTTAAAATATAAAGTCAAGGTCACAAAATGACATTTTAGTAGTTTTCAACTAAAGGGGAAAAGAAAGGGGGACAAAAAAAAAATGGAAGTCAAATAGTCTGACTGAAAACAAACGAAAAAAAAGCTCTCTACGATTATTTGTGTGTGTCCTTTTCCCCCTGGAGAAGGTAGCTAAGGCTCTCGAGTGGCTTCTAATAAATTCTCTCATGTCTTTGCGGATTATATCCACTTACCAAGCAAGAGCTCCTCCTTTAGTAGGTAGGTAAGGTGTAAGAGAAAGGGAAGAGCGGGCAACGTGAGTCCATCATTAGAGTCGAAAATGACAAGAAAAAACACACACCTTTCTGCACACCCTTACACTTGGCCCTCAGCTTTGAGTTTTGGTTTTTCAGTGTTCCTAACAGGTGAGGCATCAGATCTGTTTGGTTTTCTCAGCAAGGGGACCTCAAGGCCATCAACACTAACCTCATCAGTCCCTTAATGCCCAAGTTGGATCAAGAAACCCTTGCTGAAAATGCAGTAGGAGCTAGAGCTTGCCTCCGTCTGGGTATCCAGACCATGAGGGTGTGCTTGTGACAAAGGGCTTTGGGAGGGGCTTGGACATTTGGATTTGGGGTGAATGGGAGTGGGGAGGGTTTCCCAGAGTCCTGTTTGGGTCTGAACTGGGACAGATGAAGGAAGAAAGGAGGTTGAGGCAGCCCTTGGGAAAGCAATGGTGTCTGTGTTTAGAAGCACAGTGGGTGGTTTTCTTAAAACGTTCAGACCAGTGTCACAGCTGTGATTGACACAGTGGGTTTGGTCTGGCCCCTGCCAATACTGCTGTGCTTATTTAGCTGTGGGCGAGAGGAATCTTTGCCCTGGACCTCCTCCAGCAGTAACTATCCTCATGGGGCAAGAGATCTGTGAGGCCAGGAGGACACTACCAGTTCATGGGTAACTGAGATCCCAGAATTGTCTGTTCTCTGTTTAAATGGCCCTTGGGACCCCTTTCAGGATCTCTGCAGGCTCATCCATGGATCTGTTCTCCTGGGGACATAACCATGCTTTAGGTGTGCACACTCTTAGGTCCAAGGGTGACTCTTTGTACAGAGCTTAGATGTTCAGGCTGGGGTGTCTATGTGCATGTGTGTGAGGCCCATCACGGTGTTGGTTGGTGTAAGAGGCAGGAGGAGAAAGGGAGGGACCAGGGCATTGAGGCAGGGACACCGCCCCCACCCCCCACTGCCATGTTGTGGCCGGCCACTCTAGGGGTCTGAGGTTCTAAATTCAAACCTGACTTTCCAGATCATTTTGGAGATATGTTTGCCAGGATAGGAGAACATATTTTGTTTAGGTTTGCTGGCTTGACTTATAAACATTTAGACATCCAGTATGTAGGCCTCCTTCTATACTCTTGTCCTGGGGCCACCAGTATCAGTGAGACCTCACCGTCAAAAGCCTGCTTCCCTCCCACCCCTTATTACAGGTAACTTGGGCCTAAAGGAGTGGGACTTTTGGGCTTTCTTAAAGGACCATGTCTGCCTTCTCAGCAATTGGTCACGAGGGTGAGGCACAGAGACACCAGAACTGCGAGAATCACAGCAAACTCTGGCGGCTCAGGATGTCAGCTTCTGGACTGGGGAGGCGGAACTTCCTTTGTGGATTCTCCCAGGAGGCTTTGCACACAGACAGGGTGATGGTCCAGCATTACCAAGTTCTCCCCAGCACAGCCGTCCCTGTCATCTATATCTGCTTGGTGATCTGGCAAGCTTTGCTTTGGGACAAGGGATCTCAAAATAACGTTGCTCAAGTGGAGTTTTGTTGAGTGAGACTTCTTTAGAAAGAAGGTAAAGGCCCTGTTCCCATTCAGCGCCTCCTTTTTGTCTTCCCATTTGCAGTTGCAGATGCTGTATCTTTCCCACCTCTGGGAGTTCATTGGTAACATGTGTATTTCTACCACCTCTGTCAGGAATGAGAAAACTGATGGGCTCTCAGACTGGAGCTTGGTTCCAGGATGGGTGCAGGGAATCAGGCAAGCCCTTTTTGGGGAGAACGAGGCTAGAAGGTAACTCAAACAAAGGGGCCTGTGAGTATAACAGCTTCCATTATCTATCCATTGTAACTGGCTTGCTACCCTGGGGCATTCAGGCTGGCCTTTCTCTTCCCAGGTACTTGTTCCCAGCCCTGGCTACCACTTCCAATGCATTTGCCCTGGTGCATCATGGGTCCCCATAGGCAAGGATTTCCTGAGTGTGAGGCCCCTCCAGGCTAGTGGATACAGAAGGGGACTTTGCCCTGTTCGCCTTCTCAACCCCACACTCTGAGTTCACAGAGACGCTTTCAGCTTGTCTCCACCTGACCATGACTATTATACACACGTAACTTGTGTAATTAGAACTGAGAACTGTATAAGGCATCATGCTTTTCCATCCTTCCAGAAAACAGAGATAAAGGTCCTCTGAAATGTTCTCATTGGGTTGACTCTGGTGCCTGAAAATACCAACATCTCCAGCTTGTTTAAACGTCCCATTTCTTCGGATGAATATAAATTCTTCAAAATGGATGACAGTATCCTTTGCAACCCACCCCTGAGTACTTCACAGACCTTATCTCTTCCACATACCCCCACCGTGACCCCCACGACCTATGCCGATATGTTAGAATTTTCTTGGCTTTGCCACCACATCTTGCCCTCCCAAGCCCAGGCCATTTGCACATGCCATTTCCTCTGCCTAGAATACTCTTCCCCATTACTCCATTTCACATGGCTAAATTTATACATCCTTTAGGTTACAAATCACTTTCTAGAAAGCCTTCTCTAACCCCCCAGTCCATAGTACATAGCACAACAGTCCATAGTTCACTCATTCATTCGCTCTTTCATTCATTTACTCCTTCAAAAATGAGTGGCTTCTGTGTGTCACAGCACTGTTACTCAGTGGGGTAATTTCTTGTTTTATTGCCTGTCTCTCCATCTGAGTGGGAGTTTGTTGAAGACAGAGGCCACGCATGACTAGTTCAGCGTTGTACCCAAGTAACTACCAGTGCCTGGCGCAGAGTAGGTGCTCACTAAATCTGGCTGAATGAATGAAGCTGCTCCATAGTCCTTTAGAAGCCTGAGCTCGAGAAGCCTGGGCCCTTCCTAACTTAATTCAGTGGTGAAGATGGCCGAGTGATCAGGCCCTGGTGAGGCCCAACTGGGTAACTGCCAACTTTGGGAACTTACTCGATGGCTTTTTAAAAGAGGGACTGGCCTCCATCATATTCAAAACAGTTCTAAAAAACTAGGTTGATTCTTAGCTGAAGGTTGATGTCTCAAGACCAGCTCAGGGCTGGCTCTGTGATCAAGAGATAACCTCTAGAACTGAGTTCTAGGTCCAGGCCTATGGCAGAGAAGGAATCACCTTCTGTTCTTCCTCTCCTTCTTGGCCCTCCTCGGACCCAGGACCCTTGGAGAAAGCACACAGAGGCTCTGTCCACATATTTCAGTGGCATCAAGTTCCATGCTAAGGTGAGAAGCTCTGGATCTGAGAAGCCTTCCAGACAAGTTATGCTTGGTCTCCTGAATTCCTTTCCATCTTCTACTCCTCTGGGAGATCAGCTTACAAAATGGACTGGGGCTGGCCATTTGCACATAATGGGGCTGTTAGCCCATACAGTGACTTTGTTCAGATTACAAAAAGGTGCTCCTCCTGGGTCAGGAGTTAGAAACAGGTGTTTCCTCTGGCCAGACAGATTAGGAAAAAGATATACCTTTCTCTAGGCTGAAGCAGCTCAGGTCGGTATTCACGGTTGCCTTGGTGAATGGAGGGCAGGTGGGGTTTAATTCCAAGATGAGTCACTTGCATATGGGGCACAACCAGCGTTCCATAGCATCCCTAGCAGGCACTGGACATACAAATCTTCTGATTCCATTTGACCTGCTTAAAGGGTTACTCTGTGGATGCCGTAAGAGGTGGGAGCCCAAAGACCTTCTTTTCTGCTTCTTTTGGCTTAACCCTATTTGGTTTTGTTTTTACAAGCCTTGATGGGCTCTGTCTATATTTCCAGGTGAAAGGAGCATTTTAATAAATTCATTAGAGATGTTTGGATAGTTTAATGGCCTCTTAGTTTCAGACTCTCCCTTTTCCAGAGCTCTCCATTCACCCTACACAAAGAACAGGAAAGGTATGGAGGGGAGCCAAGCCGAAGGTAGGATGTGTGTGTGTTGGAGGTGTGTGACAGCCATGATCATGCAAAGGAGACCTTCGAGTCATGGACATCATGACAGACAACAGAGGCCTCTGTGTTCTTGTCTCGGTCCTCTCATCTCGGAGTGGCTCCTTTCTAGACAAATACTCATATAAGATGCAAACAGTTGTCCACTTGACACTGACATGACAAGACGCCTCCTACTTGCTCCTCATTTAGATAACAGCCTTCGCAAAATTCGTCTTTGAAGAGTTCTGTTTGGAATTTCTCTTCTGTGTATTAACTGATCCTTGCCCCTGTCCTTGTAGCTAGGCTAAAACATGGTGCTCAAGATACTTTCTAGGAAGAGTCATTCTAGACCCACCGTGATCCAGTAACAATGCCCTCACGGGACCTGGCATAAAACTCTTTAAGGCTTAGCATAAAAACTCAGCCCCTGTAAGATCTGCTTAATTACTAGGTGAAAAAACATCTGTCTTTATATGGATTATCCCCAAAATTGAGACAGGAATTTGAGTGCTGGTAGTTTATCTTGAGAGGACAGGGAACTTCTGTAGGAGAGTGGGGAAACGAGGTGAGGGAGAGGAGGAACCAATGAAAGATGGGTTATCACAAACCGGCAGCCACGGTGAGCAGCTGGAGGACACTGTGGGAGCCAGTGAGGAACCGACTCCAGAGTTGATCTCAGCCAAGGAGGGAGCTGGGGTATTAATGTACCTATTCCCCACCACTCATAAGTTGAAGGCTGCACCCAAGGGGTGTCATTTCTCTAATACATCCAAACTGCCACATGGCCAGGCAAAATGGTCTTTGGCGGCCAGAGAGCATCTTCTGGAAGCTGGAAGTTAGCTGTGTGCCCTGAAGTGGAGAGGGTGAAGGGATATAAATGAACAGCGTCTGCTTCAACACCCCACATCACCACTGGAAAACTGGCAGGCCAAGTGATGTTTTGTTTCAGCTATGTTTTCTTGAGCCCACTTAGTATATATGTGCTTAGTAGGGAGCCTGCTCGACAGTAAATCTGAATTAACTGCCAACATTGTAGAATGAGACAGTTTCACATTAACAACTCTGTCTCTGGTTTGTGCCAAAGACTAAGATCTGACAACATTGGGTCCACATTCCCGCTCACTAATAATCGGCTTGAGAGAATTGCAGCTGCCCATTTTAGGTGGGGGGGGGGGGCATGAGTTTTTCTGGCCCCCAACCCCATGGGGTTCCAGTTGGTTATATCAATTAACTACCTGGCCCCTGAGACATCTAGGTTTGTGACCCTGTGTTCTAAGTGTTTGCTGCTACCTTGACCGTGCATCCTGTATGCTCCATTTCTCCCTGCCAGAACCATGAAATAGAGCTCACTGTCTTCCCCATCTCCATCCTTTGCATCCTTCTTAGGCTTTTGTCAATGGAAGGAACTAGGAGACCAAAGCCATTAAGTCATATCCAGACCCTGGAGCTATTACAAGCTATTCCCTTCTGGGTCAAAATTGCCAAGCTCAGATTTTTTTTTCCTCCTAAGAACAAACTGTATTTCACAAACCTATGACCATTGGGAGAAAGCAAACAAGTGTTTCCCCTTTACTCCCCCTCGGCCCCCTCCAATGTGAAGCTCTGATTTTTTTTTTTTCTCTTGAACTCACAAGTTTGACTCATCTCCTTGTTCCTTAATATACTCCACATTAACACTTGGGTTTTTCTAATAAGTAATTAAATCCCCCCACCACAAACCCCAGCTCCTGGCGTTTCACTGGGAGTCTCTCTCAGCCCTCCAGGGAAGCTGGCACTGTTATTTATTGTTTTTGTTTCAAATCATTATTTAATCAAGAACGGGGGAAAAAAGGCAACCTCTCACTTACACTTCAAAATTTAATTTCAGCTGAATTCTGAGATCAAGAGGCAGCACGGCCTAATAGGTTACAAAAATACAATCAAGAAGAGAATTCCAATTAAACTGAACAAGTCCATTTACTGAGCTTCAAATGGCCCCATGGAGAGAAATGGCTATAAATTTTTTTCCCCTCCCTGCCATATGGGGGACTGGGAATTCTCATGTGAATATAGAGCTGTGTGGCAGAGCTTTTAGCTACAGGGTTCTGGTTATTCCTTTAAAAAAAAATCCTTTTGTTTCACAAAGACATTAAGTTTATTTTCCTTGCTGTTGTACATCTTCCTTTGTACACTAATTAGGAAGACAGCAAAAGAATGGGTTCATTGACCTTTGGGAGTTCGTGTGAAAGCAGGCGGGATGTGGGGACGGCGGGAACATGACAAAGTCTTTCAGGACTGGGTGATCCCTCAGAGTGATACGCTGCAATTGACCTTGGACCCAAGGAGGTGGTCCAGCCTCCTGTCTCCCCCACCCCCTCCCCACCACAGGAAGCTGAGAGGGAATCGCAATTTCAGTCCCATCATGCCTCTGAAGCCCCTCCTGCTGGCCCCCAGCCCACCGGCTCTCAAAACTCTCTATATGGATCCAGTCAGGCAAATTTTGCACCAGCCCAAATTGAACCGGAGGAAAATAAGTTCACTGTAATGAGTTTTTCATCCGGCTGAATGTGTTTGATTCAAGGGCTCATCCTTTCTTCGGAGGGCAGGTCAGTACTACATCTTCTGGTGGTAAGATGTCATTTACGTGATAGAAAATGGTGGTTTTCTTTTATTCTGAGCTGACGTGGTGGAAGTTGACAACCTCATGCCACTTTCCGTTAAAAAACAGCAACGGCAACAACAACCAGAACAGGTCCTGCAAATTCCCATTTCATACTGCCCTTCCTCCGCATTCTGGTCCTTCTCTTCTCTATACTGCAGTGAAATGGTGTGGCATGTGGAGTCTCTCAGCTGAGCGAGAGCTCGAAAGGCTTTTGCAAGGATGTGTGAGAGCCTGGACCAGGGGTCTGAAGACCAGGGCTGCCATATGCTTTCCCTTAGCCTCCTTTTCCCTGCCTGCAAAGTGGGATGTATACCTCCATCCTGCCTTTCTTCTTGGCTTGTTCTGAAGGTCACCTCAGACCGTGGATATGAGTGAGCTTTTTGAACCCATCACATCTGGGTTTATTAGGAGTAAGTTTAATAACACCACTACGATGACAAATAATCACACTAGCAATGATTGCATATTGAGTGTCGATTATGTCCCAAGCATTGGGCTAAGTTTCTCATACAGAACTGAAAGTGCATGAGGGTAGGATCCTTGTCTGTCTTGTTCACTGCTGTTCAACCATTGCCTGGAACGGTGCCTGGCACACAGTGGGTGCTGAATGCATATTTTTTAAATGAATGAACACCTCAACTCACTCCATCCTCACAACCGCCCTATGAAGTAGGTATGATTATTAGCCCAAAGTACAGATGAGGACACCGAGGCCCAGGGAAGTGAAATGACACAAGGAAAGTCTTATAATGAAGCACATGGACTCTGAGGTCAGACTTTCTGGGTTTGGATCCTGGTTTCTCCATTTCATGTAGCTCCTTTTCACTTAATTGTTGTAGGCCATGGTTTCCTCAATGTAAAATGGGCTCTCTTGAAGGGCTCTTATAAGAAACAGATGAGGTGGCACGTGTGGAGAATTCAGCCTAGCAACTGGCACATAGCTGGTGCTCAGTTGGCTCCGTTGGTTGTTGTTACCCAGGGTCTCCCAGGGAGACAAGATCATGACCCCAGAGTCTACAGATCTGCTCCAAAGCCCATGTCTTCATCACTGCCCTCTCCTGCCTCCTCCTGTTAACAAATTTCATGAGGCCCTCTTTTATGGATCTCAGGTTCTTTCTGCTGCCATTCTACCTTCTCCTTCCTCCTCTTCTTCCTCTTCTTCTTCTTCTTCCTCTCCCTCTTCCTGTTCCTTTCCTTCTCCTTCTTCTCTTCTCTTCCTTCTCCTCCTTCTTCTCTTTCTCTTCTTCTTCTTCCTTTTCTCCTTCTTCCCCTTCTCTTCCTTCTCCTTCACCTCCTTCTCCCTCTCCTTCTATTTCTCTTTTTCTTATGGCGTCTGCAGGTTTTTGTCGGCAAGGAATACATGGCAACTGTTGGCCAAAGCTGGAGGCTGAAGGAGGAAGGGAGCCTGTCCTTCCCCTTGGTCTAGCATCCTAGAGATCAGCCCTCTTCCAGATTCCCTCTCCAGTGAGGGCAGATTTAACAGAGAGCCCCATGTCAACAGGGAAAGGGCTTGGCCAAGGCTTCGCACCACCAACCTCTCTGCCGTCCAGTCGGTCCTCTGGCTATGAAAGTAAGCTTCTGAGACACAAGCCATGATACACACCAGCTCCCCTTCCTCCCAGCTGGGCCACCTACCTAAGTCTCTTTGGCTCTGTGAGCCTGTTTTTCTCTCTGAAAAATGGTGATAATAGTCGCATCTACCTCAAAGAAGTGTTTTTGAGACCAAAAAAACCCCAACAGCTGTGCAAAATATGGGATAGTTTATAGTGTTACTTTACTTTTGTTCTAACAAAAGTGCCTGGCACATAGCAATATCTCCCCCTCCCTTTATTCATCAGCCATCTCAATTTGGGGAACCCATCCTTCAAAGCTCAGCTCAAATGTTCCTTTATTTGTAAAGCCCCGTCAGGCGCCAAGGCAACACTGTCTGGTCCTTTCTCTGTGGTCTTACTACCTATTATACTTACTTCCATCACCACCGTGGTTGATAGTCACAATAGTCAATAACTGGTGGAGTGTGGATACTGCCTCATCCAAAGGTAGCTGGCCTTGGTACTAAGGCTATCAGGTATCACTCTTTAGTTGCTGAACTTGTGAGAAGGTCCAGAGGTACTACGGGAGGGAGGGGATACCTTTGGTGACTTGGGGGTAGTGTGGTGAGAGGGTCTATTAACCAACTATTGTGCAAGTTTTTGAATATTCTGGCAACTAAGGAGGAACTCGTGCTCACTGACTCAATCTCAGCCCTAATTACAACACTTATTTCGCTGCACTGCAGCCTGCTGTTGACTACCAGACTGAGCTCTGGAGTTCAGGAAGAGTGTTTTATTCATCTCTGTCTCCCCGATGCCTTGGACAGAGATGGTTGAGTGGAGATAAAGAACGTGAATGAGACTGTGAAGGGTCCCCAAATCATCTCCTTGGGACCCTCCATTTGGATTTGGACTCTGACTGAGCAAGAGGGCTTCAGGTTATCTTTAGCTCACCAACTAGGATTTCAATAAGACAGAGCCCTGAATTTGCATATTCATGTATGCAGATAGGCCCCCCTTGATGTAATGTGCCAGTCCTTGATTTTTTAACGAGCCGTGCATAGGAAATACCTGCAGTGGAGTGTGGCAGGAACCATGGCATAGAAGACCCTTCACACTCAGGTTCCTGCTTATCCCCAGAACCCCATCTCTTGGCCTGGAATTCTGCCTCCATCCCTGACTCCAGTCTTTGCTTCCTGCTTCCTTTGGCTGATTCTTGCTCACCACCAGTTTCTCAGTTAGTTGTTACTTTCTCTGCCCTAACCTAATGCTAGCCCGAATTCCTTTCCCTGCCTGCTACCTCCCCCCCCGCATCTCAGCATCTCTGCTTCGTTGTTGTGTATTGTCTTTTACAGTCTTTACCTTGTCTGTCTCCCTCGTAAGAAAGCACAGACTGTTCTATGTTCACCGGATCCTGAGAGCCATGGCACGGCAGACCCTTGACGGATTATTTTGTGGATATTTGGTAGATTTGAATGAGTGATTGAAACGATTCTCCAAGGGCAGTGCCTTTGCTGTTCTCTTTAATAGGGAGCTCAGGAAACCTGTGGTCCAACCTGGCACCTCCATCCGTCTCTGCCTTTTGCAAGAGAGAAGAGGAGAAAGGGTCTAGCATGGAGGGCACTCGGAGGGCTAGACTTGGGGGTGTCTGACGCCCCCAGAAGTCAGACAACCGTGAGTAGGGTGGGGCTAGCCACTGGGGCTGCAGCTGCTATTTAGGATGAAGGAAACTGAAAACAGAGGAAACAGAGGCCCCGGCTCTGCTCCCAAGTCCTGCAAGGACTAGCCTGGGCCTGGAGCCACACTCTCATTCCTGCTGCTACAGCTCCTGCTGCTACCAGTGCTGCTGCTATTGTCATTGCCCCATTACTATTTCCCCTATTATTGGCAGCCACCATTAAGTAGCATTTCTTCCTCTACTTTCGTTCTAACAAAAGTGCGTGGCTCATAGGGCTGTCTCTGTGTGTTACAGTCTGGAACGTTTACTTACATTAACTCATCGAATCCTCGTAACATCCCTCTTACAAGGCAGGTCTCACCGTTCCCCTCATTTTGCAGATTTAGAGAAGACTGAAGCACAGAAAGTTTATGCAACTTGCTCAAGGTCCCACAGTTGCTAAGTGCACAAGCAGTACCCGGAAAGCTGTAGTCATAACACCCACTAATATTTGCTGAGTTTTCCCCTGGGCCAAGCACCGAGCCGAACAGTTTCTCATACTAGTTTGCTTTTGTCCTAACAGCAGGGTTTTTGAAGAAAAGACTTATTATGTGCATTTTTTTTTAAACAGATGAGGAAACTGTGGCCCGAAAAGGTTTAAGTAACTCTCCCTAGCTCAGGGCCAGTATTTGACGGCATAAGCACAGCCCCATGTTTTGAACAACTCTAACTTGCCACAGCCCACGGAAGTCATTTCTCTTCTCTGAGTCTCAGTTTTCTCTTCTTGGAATCAGGGCACTGAGCTAGGGGAGCTCTTAATGCCTGTCCCTTGTAGGTACAGATGGGCCTTCAGGTCTTCTGAGAGGGGTTGGACCCGTGGGAGGCACTGAGACTTCAAGAACCAATAGCCAAACTGGTTCCTTACCAGCTGGTGTGGGAGGACCACACTTTTTTGTTTTTTGTTTTTAGTCACATCCAGCCTTTTTCAACATCTGGACAGACCTGGCCTGTTAGGAAACCATCCCAGGAAGGGGATCAAACAGGCCAGTTGTGCCCAATGGCACTTTTTAGCGAGAGTCAGTTGGGGCCACCAATTGGGCTGCCACAAATACCAGGACCAGAAAGACAGGGTGAGTTTTACTCATTTAAATTCTTCTGCCTCTTCTTGCTGCTATTTTAAATTGATTTCTAACTTGGCAACAATTCCCTGGGAGACAGATGAGCTTGGCATGCCCATTTTCCAGGTTTGGAAGCCGAGGCTGAGAGGAGTAGAAGGAATTGTCCAGCTAAGCCAAGACTTGCGCCCACCTAGGCCTCCACAGACTCTCTGCCATGCTGGGAAGACATTTTATAACACGTCAGTGGTGGTGGGCTGGGGAGGGGGGGCGCGGAATGCAGGTGGGCATTTTGCATCTGCAAACTACTCAGCAACCACAAGGCCCTTCTACAAAGAGGGGAGGGAGCTGGGAAAGTTGTGGATGGTTCTAGCTAGGCAGAGGATGTGGACAAAATGAGACCTCGGTGAGCCAGGGTGCCTTGCCTGGTAAAGAAGAGTTTCCCAGAATGCACTGCAGGTGATAACTTGCGTCAACCAGGCCCAGCTAGTGTTTACCACGGCCTTCCCTTCCTTGACCTTCCTGCAAGCACCCTGAACTTCTCTTTTCTTTCACCTCATCTGAATTTTCAGATTCACTCGTAGCTAGAAGACACAGGCCCCTTCCCAGCTGTCAGCTGCGACTGGAGTCTGTGTCAACGTTGCGTCTCCTCCCGTTTGTGTCTCTATCCCCTGAGCATCGACAAAAGGCCTTCGCATACTTTATCTTACTGGATGTCCCCAACAACCCCATATGCAGGTGGTGTTATTTCAAGTCTGCCAATGAGAATGCTGAGTTTCAAAGAAGTTAAGCAACTTTCCCAAAGCCACACAACCCGCAAATAGCAAAGCTAGGACCTGAGTTCAGATCCAACTCTAAAGCCCTTGCCCGGGGAAACTTCCTGGTGTCAGACTGTCTGAAGCCACATTCCAGCTCCTCCTTATTGACCTGAGGGGAGCATTCCAGGATTCCATTCAATGTGGGGTTGCTCAATCGGATTCACTCTTGCTTTGCTCTGTGGCTTTACCTCAGACCGTAACCTCTCTGAGCCTTGGTTTTTCTGTCCCATCTGTGAAAGGCACCAGTGAGAGCAGCCATACCCCCAATTCCCTGAGACCTTGTGTAGACACATGAGAGGACACAGATCAAGTGCTATGAGCTCCTTGAAGGAAAATTCTCATATACAGTCAAGGCCGTGTATATATAGGTGAAATCAAAGCCCAGCTGCTAATCAATGCTGCAGGCGAGCTGGTGTCAAAGATGCAGACTTCACTGAAATGCTGGAATGCCTCTGATACATCAAAGACCCCCTCTTTTCCTTCCTCCCCAAAGAAACCTCCTCCAGTGTCTCCCACATGCATTCCTGCAGATGTCACTCTGGAGACCGACATGTAGTTTTCAATGTTTCCCTGATAAAAAGCCTGGGTATTTTAGCTTTACTTCCTCCCCCGAGTGCTGCTAAAGGCTGGTGAGTGACCCTTTGGTTAAGCAATACTGAGGTCTGAAAAACAGTGGTATTTGCCCAAAACCGAATTAAAGTGTGCCGTACACTGCCCTGAACTTGTGTCTCCACCTCCCCCCAGTGTCATGGCCAAGACTGGCCGAGGAGGCTGTGTGGAATACTTACTACACCCCTGGCCGACAGGAGGCTGAGCATCTGGAGGGGCTGGCTGGGCGGGTGGCTGGAGCGGGCCTCGGGGCTGGCCTTGCCGAGGGTCTTGGAGCAGCGGCGGGAGTGCCTTCGGCGGGACTTCCGCCCTTCCTCGGGGGACCTGCCGCGGTGCCTGGGGGGCAGGGGAGACAGGCGTGAGGGTCTTTTGAAGGGGAGCATGGCAGAGGGGTGGCTGCAGAGCCAGTAGGATCTGAGGACCGTGGAATGTGTTTGGGTATGTTTGTATGAACCACGTGTGCTGCCGTTCTTCCGTCCGTCCATCTGCCCATCTGCCCCCTGCACCTGCCCATTCATTCACTCACTCTCTCATTTGTTCATTCCAAAAATGTTTCTTCGTGTACCTGACACTGTCTTTGGGGCTGGAAATGTAGCTGGGAGGATAGAAAACATCCCTAGCCTGATTGGTTTAGTGTCCTTTGCGTGTGTGATTGTCAGTATGGTTGTATGTGACCGTGTGTATGCCTGGGTGTGTCCCACTGTGTTTGCCTATAAATATGACCGGACACATCCGTATGTCTTTGTGCGTGACTTTGCCATCTGTGACACAGACACATCCTATCTTGACTGCCACCCAAAACTTTTGAAAAAAACGTAGCTGACAAAAATGCAAAGATGCCTTGCGTAAGCTCGTCAGACCTGGCTATCCTGTCTGCAGCGGAACCCAAAGGAATCTCTGACTCTTTAGAAAGGGCATATTTAGATTCTGCTAGCCTGTTAGCTCTGGGCCACAGTAGTAATAAAAGTAACACCTTACTGATTTGCATGGCACTTGCCCTCTTAGGGCATTTCTTGCAACTTGAAGACACAACACAAACACGGCAGGTAGTTCCCATTTTACAGACGAGGAAGTTGGGGCTCAGTGCTGTTTGGGAACCTGCCTGAAGTCACACAGCTTGAAAGTGGCAGCACCAGGGCCAGGGCAGACTTTTCAGCCCCAGTAGGAAGCAGTGCCTCTTGGTCATGCTCTGAAATGTTCCTCTGGACTCTGGGACCTCCTGATCATTTTCACTGGGTGTGTGGCCAGTGCCTACTGGAGCGTCCCTCAGCCCACAGGCATTGGGAGCTCAGACAGCAACATCGCCAGGAGTGGTGACCGCAGAAGGGGGCCGAGGCCAGGGTCTGCAGAGGTAGCCATTTCGCTAAGAGGTGAGGTAGAGGGCAGCATGCTGAGGGCAAGCTCTCTGCACTGTCCTCTGACCCAGGCCAGCAGGGCTTAGCCGCTGAGAGCCGATTCAGTCTGGGCCTGGGGTCAAGGGCGCAGGCTGGGTCACCTCCGGACCCGGTCTCTGACCCAACTCTGCCACTCACTGTGACCTTGCTCAGATGCCTTTGCTCACCACGGTGGAGTTTTCTGCATTTCCACGTCAGTAATGCACCTGAGCTCAGTGTGCCAATGCCCTCCGGACAAAGGCCACCAGGAGCACGCCTGTGGCTGAATAAGCGCATTTACTGCTCCCTGCAGTGAGGGAGAGCACACACCACAGGGACGTGTAGGCTGTCCCTGTACGGGAGTGTTCTGGGCGGGCAGCAGGTGACTTCAAGGAACTGGGGCTTTGTTCTGGATTGGATGCTGTCATTAAGTGGAGGTGATACTCTGGCCGGGTCTCTTCATAAATCTTGGAGCCCAGACCAAGGCCAAGGCTAAAACTGGAAAAGGAACAACAGTCCCTCACGCTAGCCAGGATAGGGAGACGCTGGGTCACTTTTGGGTCTTGGACAAAGTTCCTGTTTTATCTGGGCTCCAGCCTGACAACAGAGGGGCCTTGTTTTTTTCTGGCCATTCAGGGTCACAGAGCAACCTTGTCTGATGCCGATGCTCTTTACGGTTTTTGGTGTTTAGGGGAAACACAAAGACTTGGTGACGGCAGCACACGTCAGGGTCTGCGTTTCCTTCCTCAAATGCTTCTCATGCTCGGCTCCACATCTGCCTCTTGAAGGAAGATTTAAAAATCTCACTGATCTGGCCCCACCTCCTCTGAACTAGATCGGAACATCAAGAGGGTAAGATACAGGAATTTGGCATTTCAAGAATTTTCCAAGGTGACCGTAAAGTACAGCCAAAGTGGAGAAGCCCTGGTCTAGTTGATGGTGTGACTGGGGTGATCAAGAGAGAAAATGCGGGGCGCCTGGCTGGCTCAGCCGGTTAAGCGTCTGACTTCCGCTCAGGGCATGATCTTATGGTTTGTGGGTTCAAGCCCTGTGTCAGGCTCTGTCCTGACAGCTTGGAGACTGGAGCCTGCTTCAGATTCTGCGTGTGTGTGTGTGTGTGTCTCTCTCTCTGCTCTTCCCCTGCTCATGCTGTCCCTCTCTGTCTCTCTCAAAAATAAAAAAAAAACATTAAAAAAATTAAAAAAAAAAGAGAGATAATGTATTTGAAACTGTAGCACACTGCCTGTAGAAACTAGGAAAATATTCCCCCTCTCCTCTTTCTCCTTTTTCTTCTAGAGGTTGATTTAAGTGGGATGAGGTGGGACCAGGACAGTGACTTTTTAACTTAATTTAATTTTATTAAAAACATTTTTTTTTAATGTTTATTTATTTTTGAGAGAGAGAGACAGAGCACGAGCAGGCGAGGAGCAGAGAGGGAGACACAGAATCCGAAGCAGGGTCCAGGCTCTGAGCTGTCAGCACAGAGCCTGACGTGGGGCTCGAACTCACAAGCTGCGAGATCATGGCCTGAGCCGAAGTCGGATGCTTAACCGTCTGAGCCACCCAGGTGCCCCTATTTTATTTTATTTTTTTAAAGAGTTTATTTATGTATGTATGTATTTATTTATTTAGAGAGTGAGCATGCAGGGGCATGTGAGCAGTGAGGGGCAGGGAGAGAGGGAGGAGGGGCATGTGAGCAGTGAGGGGCATGTGAGCAGAGAGTGAGCAGTGAGGGGCAGGGAGAGAGGGAGGGAGAATTCTAAGCAGCCTCCCCGCTGTCAGTGACAGCCTAACGTGGGGTTTGAACTCACAAACCATGAGGTCGTGACCTGAGCCAAAGTTGGACGCTTAACTGACTGAGCCCCCCAGCCCCCCCAGGACAGTGACACTTTAAAATCTCCCTGGGTAACCTGAGCGTGTCGCCAAATATGGGGGAAGCCCACAGGGATGAACAAAGCAGCCTGTGACATCCAGAAGCCGGAGGCCTTGGTGCATCCTCTGGCCATCAACAGTTCCAAACATCGACTTCAACAAAGCTGCGCTCCGTTTCTTCTCACCCACAAGAGAGCCCTCCTCCCCTTTCTGAGGCCGGGACAGCTAATGTGTCAGCACAGAGAGGGTCCTGGTTAGGAGAAACCCGACTCGCAAGGGCCGCAGAACTAGGTACTTGGTGCTTTCATAGGCTGTTCAGCTTCTCTGTGCCTAGAGCAACGCTTAGAGAGTGCACCAAGTCCAAAGCCAGACTCCGCAGTTCATTCCTAGCTCCGTCACTTACTAGCTGATTAACAAGTTCCTTAACCCCCCTGTGCCTCAGTTTCCTCATCTTTAAAACGGGGGATAAGAACAGTAGCTACCTCATGGGGTAGCAGAGGGGATCGTGTAGTTACTTCAGGGAGAGGGCTCAGCACCTCACACCATGGCAGTGGCAGTGGTCACTGGCCCTTAGGAAACACACATATGTGCTCAGTGTTGTTCCTGTACCTGGAGGCAGCCCGTCCCTTTTCTCTACAGGGAGGTGTTGATAGTGTCGGGGGAGGCTCCCTGGGGAGAGGGGTTACCTGCTCTCACAGCTTGAGGAGCGGGTCTCCGAACTCTGGGACCTGGAGGGGCAATGGTGATGGCGGTGACGGTGAGACTTTCGGGGCCGGCTTCGTGATCTTGGGGGCGGTGAAAAGTAGTGAGTCAGAGGAGGGGAGAGAGGGAGGGGGAGGGAAGGAGAAAGAAAGAGGGAAGGAGAGGGTGGGGGAGCAGGAGAGGGAAGAGAGTGGGGAAGGGGGAAGAGAGAGGGAGGGAGAGAGAGATTTTGATCTTGTGACATACATCATCCTCTTGCACCAGAGTCACTGTCCCTCCCAAAGTTAGGCATCTCCCCCTACCCACGCCCCACTCCCCATCACCCCAGCTCTTCGGGCGGTTGGCCTCTCCAGCCAGCCATACTGAACACAAGTGAGTGGCAAGGCTTCCTCTGGAGGAGCCAGCCTGGGACTCAGCCTGGGTCTCGGGTTCCCACCCCGCCGCACCCACCCGCCCTGACGCAGACCACACCTGCCAGGAGTGTCACGTCCCCTCGTCACCTCTCTCCCACCTAAGACAGGGGTCTCAATCTCAGTCAGCCACTGTACTGTGTGAATCAGTCGGGCAAGAGCTAAAGAAAGAAGTGGCCTTGCCTCCAGAATATTGGCGTGCTGTTGGATCTTCTAATTTTTCAAGTGAATGTAGAAATACAGATTTTTATGCAAAAGATTCCTATTTTTAAGTGGAAGGTCATTTTTTAACAAGACACTGGGGGCAAAGAACGCACATTTGCAGAGTAAATTAGGCCTTTGGGCTGCCAATTTATAACCTCAGATCTGGAAAATTAAGTCCAGATTTTTCACATGGAGTCAAAGACCTGCTTTCAGAGTTAGAAACATCACTGGCAACAGAAATTACAACAAACAATCAACAACCACCACTACCACTAACAGTGGTATTATTACAGGTTACTTCAGTTCCCCCTAAATGATAATAATGACCCAGAAGTAATAGCAGCAGAGACAATGGTCACTGAGTATGTACAAGGAATGTCAGTGGTTTGGGCCAAGGCACGATGTCAGTGGGAGTTAGAGAGGGCTCTATCGGGAGGTAGCCTGGTTATTCCAACAAAGGACTCAGGGATTCTTGCTAATGTGATAATCAGACCATATCCCTGCTCTGGTTAACCCTTCCCATTGCCCTCATGTCAAGTATGCATTCTGATCCTGAACCCCGAGCACCTTGAGGAGTCAGCCCCTGCCAAGCTCTCTAGCTTCCTTGTGTGGTGTCTCCTGCTCTGGCTGGGCAGGCTCAAGGAAGTCCAACTGCTTGTATTCTGGCTCATGTATGTCCCAGCTCATGATGTCCTTCTGAGGATGATGATGACAGGTGGCCCATATTTAACACATATTGCCTGCCGGGCACCATAGTCTAAATGGACCCATCTCTGCCTTCACAACAACAACGTATGAAGTAGCTTCTCTTACTTCTCAGATGAAGAAACCGAGGCAGAGAGTTTAAACCATGTGCCTAACCAGTAGCCTAGAATGGTTACCTCTGTCCTCACTCCAGTCAGTCTACACACTTCCTCCTGTAGGAAGCCCCTGCTCACTGCCAAGCCTGCTGCCATGCCCTGGGCTCCTAGCCGCCATCACTGTGCTGTGACCTGTCCCTTGTCTGGCTCCTGTGTTCCACTGGGAACTGTGAGCATCTTGAGTGTGGAAGAATATTTGGCCAAGCTCTGTCCTCGGGCCCAGCCCAGGGCCTGCCATGTATTAGGGCCTTACTAAGGGATGGTGAATACAAGCAGGCTCAATCTCTCCAGAGATCACTTGTTTAGAAGCATCCCCGACCATAGAACCTGGCAAGAAGAACCATCCTTTATCTTAGGGGCGCCTTGTTTTTCTTGCTTCTCCCTCTCCTGATGATGCTTGTCTTTTGCATCACCTAGTAATTTCTGGGGCTCATCCAGCTCTTGGCACCAGGGAGAGTGGCCCCCTTGCTGCCCTCAAGCAGTCAGCCTCAGTGATGACCACCCCCACAATCCCCACCAGTGCTCTTAGAGTCTCGGTCCAGGCCCTGGCTCTGTGTGTCTATACTGCAGCCCCACTGGACAAGTGATACCGAGGTCTCTCAGAGTATGTGCTTGGTCTGCGCTTAGTGTGAATGCCTTTTGACTTGAACTGAACAAGCTTGATGATCGGGAAGTTGTTCCCTGAGCTAATTCAGAGCTCTACTGTTTCCTTCTGGAGCATTCCCCAGGCCCCTGTGGGGGTGGCTCAAATGCCCTCCTTTGCACTGACCTCGGATGAAGTGACCCCTCAGGCAGCAAAGCGAGGTGCCCTCCCTCTGCGTCCCTGCCTCCTCTTTTCCCTCCCCTCAGCCAACCGCCTTTCATCCTATTGCATTTGGTCCTCACTTTAGAGGCTTCTTGGCGGGAGATAAAATATTAGTTGATTGGAAAACACATGTGCTAACATTTGCAGGGTATAAAGTAGGTGGGTTGTAACCACATTTACTTTTAATTTGTCTGGGAACTGAACTCTGCAGGCAGCACCAGCTGATTTGAATTTCCACCACCAGCTATACACCGTGAACCAGCTGGGGCCCCGAGACCGGGGGTAGGAGCTTCGCTGCAATCTCCATGATGTAAGCCCCCGCAGCCAAGGCTCGGACTCACAAGCACACTCACGCGTGTGCTTGCACGTGATCATGCCCCCATGACCACTCACGCACACACGGCACACCTGTGTGCCCAGGTAAACCCCCCCCCCCCCACCCCACACCCTCCATACGTGTAATGCACGCGGGTAGATAAGCGGTGCACACGCAGGGTGCAGAAAATCAGCACGCGGGCAGACTGCACCCACGTGACACTGTTCGCGTTCGTGCTTACGTAAGCAGAAGCATACAGAATGCTTCCGTGTGGACACAAATATACACCACACACAGACTATCCCCATTGCATACGTTTGTACACGCCTTCCACACAAATGTTTGCAGGATGGAAAAACGTACAGACGTTTGCAAACAATGTGCATACTATACATACACGCCTTTCATAGAAATGTATCCACAAGGCACTGCAGGCACACAGACGCACATCATTCACTTTCACGCACACACAAATACACGCACGTCACATACACAACCTCGTGCACTTACACATACCCAAACCCAAACTGCCCTTCATCAGCCGGTTCTGCCTTTCCCTGCCTTCCTTCCTCTCACCCACCCCCACCTCACGTTTATTTGGCCACGCCCACACTCTGGCTATGCAGAGGTCAGTTCCCCGCCTCCCCCCGAAACTGGAGAAAAGAATGTTCCAGGTGCTCCCTACTTACTGTTTTTTGTGCCTCTTCTCGTCCCTTCTTTTGCTTTTTGGGCTGGAGGAGCTAATGGAGAAATGGCCAATTAATTAAAAGATGCAGATAAAAAGAAACAGTAGTTAAGATGCTTTACACACCGAGGTTACAAGACCCAGGCAGTCTGGGGACAGATGCTAATCATTTCCAAGAGGAGAGCAGTCACTGCTGATTTTTTCACCCAGCAGGTTCAGCTAGAGACAGTGACCCACACACAGACTGAGAATGAGGTGACGCAGGGGGCCATGGCCAGCTCTGGGAGCTTAATAATACAGTCGTAAATAAAGGTAATAATAATACCTGCCATGTGTCAAGGATTTATTGTAAGCAAACACTGCTAAATACTTTTCGTCAACAGTCTTATTTTACTCTCCCTGCAATCTGTGGGCAGAGGCACATTTATTTAATACGTACTCATTTTACAGATGTGGAAACTGAGCCTCAGCTAGGCTGAGAAACTTGGCCGGGATCACACAGGTGAGCTAGGATGTGGCCCCAGACCATGGGTCCCCAGAGCCTAGGCTATCGGTTGATGTTCAATCAGTTTCTAAGAGCAAAGAATGGAATATATAGGGAGACACTCTGAAGCTTCATGAAGCTTGGCCGGTTCTGTAACATACTGCCCGTGATTATCTAAGTATCTGTTGCTGTTTTTTTAAGTCAGAGGGCTGGGGTATGGACGGGTCTGGTGGACAGTGATGAGGCGGGTTCCCAGCATTACCAACTAGAGGCCCCAGAAGGAGGGTGAATGCTATTTGGTAGTTCAAGCCAGACTGGCTTCAGGGGGGTCACCAGGAATGCAGGACCGGCCTAGGTCCTGGATAAAGGGAAAACCTTATACAACTGCTGTTGCACCTTGACGTCAGCCGTGTGATTTATCTCCGTGTTTGAGACTCAGCCTGGGCAGTGGAAGAGCCCAGGACCTCACTGAAAGGTCCAGGTTCACGTCCCAGCTTTGCTGCTCAGTCGCTGTGTGACATCAGGCAAATTACCTGTCCTCTGGAAGACCCAGTTTCCTTGACCGTGAGGTGGGGCCATTGCTCAGGCTGCTGGGCTGGGAGGCTGGCTGACATTGGTAATCGCTCTCTACCTGTTAACTGGATAAACAAAAGAACTTTGCACTCTGCCAACTGCTCTAGGTGTGGCTGTTATTTAAGAAGCCACTGTAGGGTGTCCTGATCCTGTGTCTGACAGACGTGGGTTTGAATTTTGGCTCTGTCACCTGACTCTGTGTCTGTGGACATGCCTGTCACATCTGTCTAAATCTCAGTTTCCTCATCTGTAAAATGGGAAGAATAAATACATCCACTGTACAGGGTTATGATGGAGATCAGTGGAGGTTGAATACGCACACACATGGCAGGGGCTTAGTGCAGGATCCAATTTATAGTGGCTACCCTGTAGGTGACAGCTCGATCTGTGCTCACCCAGTGTTCCAGTCCAGTAGGATTTGGTCTCTGTCCCTTGGCTAAGATCTGGGAAGGCTTTGGTGGGGTGGCTGGGGCCGATGGTTCCCTATATGCCCCAACCTGGGATTTCAACGTGATAAAACAGACTCTGACCAGGGTAGCCAGACTTTCCAGGGAGGGGTATTGGTGGGGGCTGGTCCAGGAGCAACCATCCAGCCTGACGGAAGGCAAAAGCTGGCTTGGAAGTTTCAGGGAAACCAGCCCAAGGCCCTCATTTTGGAGGAAACTGAGGCCCAGGAAGATGCAGGGGTTGTGCTCAAGAGCACAGAGATGGAGACGGAGAACTGACTCTAGAAGCTGCCTAAAACCTTGTTAGGAAAGCAGGAAGCAGAAGCAAGCAGCCAGAAATGACAAGGTTCTTACCTGTGCCTTCTCTTCTTGGAGAATGACCTGATTAAAGGAATTAAAAGGAAGAGAGACAGGGAGGGAGGGAAGGGAGAGAGGAGGGAGGAAGGAAGAAAATAAATACAGGTGAGTGTGAGGTTTGTTTTCCTGGGACAAACGTATCAGTGCATTTATGATCATGCTACACGGGGGTCAGGACACCCGGCGAATCCTCCTTCTGTCACAGATTTCGGACAACGGACACCATATGGGAGATACTGGTTTGCATTTTGAATTTCAGTCAAACCCACCGGAGCTTCAGTCCTCACCCCAAAATTGTCAGCGGGCCTGTCTCAGTTGGGGGTGGATGAAGGGGATATACAAGAGTCCTCTGCCTCCTCCCCTACCCCCGGGTGGGGTGAGCCTAGCGGTGGACTCTTCATCCTCCTCCTCCTCATCATCACGGGACAACCAGCTCCCACGTGTGGAACTTAACTGCGCCAGACTCCATGCTAAGCGTCTCCCACACGCTCAGTCTTCACCCAAACCCTGGGAAGTTCTAGTAACAACCATTTTGCAGACGCTGAAGCGCAGAGAAGTTAGTTAAGTTGCCCAAGGTCACACAGCTCCACCCACATAAGTCCTAGGGATTCTTCAGAGCTCCGCTCAGATATCACCTCCTTGTAGCATTTTCTGATCCCCTCAGGCTGGTTGGGTTCCCCAAGCTTGGGTGAGCTTCTGAGCTTAGTCTTATACTACCTTATGCACATTATAATGACTCATCTTCCCCACTAGAAGGTGAGCCACTTGAGGTCCAGGGCTGGGTTTTGGTCACTGTTCTGTTCCCGAAGCCCAGAATCTTATTCATGGCATATACTGGGTATTCAATAAATAGATGTGAAAAATGGGATTTTTTTTGTTGTTGTTGTTATTTTAGCCCTGAAGCCATGTTCATGGAGGGGAGAGAAAGAAAAATCTCTATGCATCCCCCAGCCCTAGCTCCTATCTCCAAAAAAGTCCACTATCATTAACCCAACATCTCAAGAGCTTGGAGAAGCAGGGCCAGAAGTAGGGTGGTGCGTAGCAGGTGGTTTGGAAAATACCAGCAATAGCATCTTCCCCTCTTAATCTCCACCTCCTGGGCTAAGCGTGGCTGGCAGAAAAAGCCATTCCTAACTTTCTGGCACAGTCTCTTTCTCAGGAGAAACCCTTGAGTGAGAAGCCATTTGACTTCTACGATCCTGATATGGAAAGGTCCCCCAAAATAGGACAGATTGGTCAGCAGAGGAAGGCGGCATTGCCGCCACAGGGGACCCCACGTCGGGAAAGGTTTCTAACACCAAATTAACAACGTTTTGCTAATCAGCTTTCCCACATGTTGTGCTAAGCGTGGACTCAACAGTCGAAATGTCTGGGCAGGCAGTGGACATAGCTGGTGACACCAGACTGAGTTGAGACCATTCTGGCAACAAGGGCTGAGATGTGTCCACACCCCTGGCTTGGAAAAAGCCACTTTGGGGGCAACTTTGAGCCAAGGGTGGGATGCAGGGGGGAAACCCACATGCACTCTTCTCCTTTGTTCCACTGTGATTGTTTAATTGCACAAGTAATCCACCACTGATGTAGGCAGATTGGAAGAGAGGGATAAGCAAAAAAGGATATATACCGCTCTTTCCGTACCGTCCACAGCCAAACATAGCAAAGAACTTACACTGGGAATTTCAAACTCCCTGCCCCCCGGGGCCAAGCCGGCTTCGTAAATGTGTGTGAGGGGGCGCTAAGTGGGGCCTGTAGCACACGAGAGCACCTATGCTCTGTCTAAATGCACAGCAATCCCTCAACCCTAGCTGGTGGCCTCCTGTGGGAAAAGTGGCCCAGTGAAGGCAGAGCTGCTGATTTAACGGAGGAACTGGAAAACTTGATTTTTTTGTTTTATTATGCAATCTCCCAATTATAAAATGCTGAGTTGGACCATGAGCCACAGATTTGAGTCCGCTGGTGTACATCCTTACAGTTCTTTAATTCTCCCCCCCCCACACACACATACATGTGTGTGTGTACGTGTGTGAGTAGCGGGCACCTTTCGGAATGTGTGTCCAGCTCACAATGCCCCTTAACGACGTCCACAAGGGTGGACAATCCCAGAAGCCATGTTTTACATGTCCCATCCTCTAGGACAAGTGGGACCCACCAGAGAGGCTCTTCCTTGGGAATCCGGAATAAGGAACAAGCCAGAGAGCTCCTGTGTCTTCTTGTGGCTGGGTCTGCCACACGAAGACATGGGAACAGGGTGCAGCCATGTCTTCCCGTGTGGAACAGGGACTGTGTATCCTGCTTGGGTGCTACCAGCTCTCCACAGCCTGGTCCCAGCCCCTCACTGAGGTCTGACTGGTTCCTGAGACACTCCTGCCTCCTTATCATCACACATCCCTACGGGCCGGAGTTGGCTTTAGTGGGCCTCGGGTCCTTGCAACCAAGTTCCAAGTTAGACAAGAAAAAGGAAATAACAACACACAGGTGAGTACTGTACATAAGTGAAATGATAAGTTTCCCAGTGAACTTTGGGTGCCCCCCACTCCCACCCCAACCACCACCCCACCCGGAGGAGGAGGAGGAGGGTGTTTGCCGAGGAGGAAGAAGGACAATACCTGTGTCGCTTATGTTTCTTGGAACCTTTCTTCTTCTTTTTCTTGACAGGCGATGGACTGTATGATGGGGACCTGCCGGGGGAGGAGACACCTTCAGAGGGATGTTCTTAAGGGCCAGCATGGGCTTTCAGAGACCCTTCTCCGGTCCCCACACAGGGTCTCAGCTCTTTCGGTAACACACACAAGGATAATACTGATACTGACATTAACAGTACTTGCATTTATCTATTTGATATAATCAAGTCTGCATTTGTTTTCAACGTCACCATGTACTTTATAGGCATTACCTCATGTAATCTTTCCACACGCTCCTTAGGTAGGGACAATTGCTACCTTCCTTTTTCAGACAAGGAAAGTGAGGTTCAGAGAGGTAAAGTGACTCGTCCAAAGACACACAGCTAGGACGTGCACGAGCCGAACTTCAAACTGAAGCCTCACTGAGAGCAGGGGCCTTGCTCTCAATCCCTTTTTTGTCTGCTGTTCTCCCCTCAGCTCTGCCCTTCCTCTCAGATACTTGAGGTCTCTCTTGTGCTTCACCCTGTCTCCCCGGTAGGGCCGAGCCCTTGGAGGAGACCTCGTCAGGCTGTGGTCGGCACGGGTGGTGCTCTCAGGGGTTACCCAAGAAACAAGAGCCACCCCAGGAACCTGACTATGACTGAAGACTGAAGTTCAAGTGACCTGAGTTCCAAGCTTGATGTACCCCCGACCCATGAAGTCACCTTGGGCATGTCACTGCTCATCTCTGCATCTTTCATTTCACCACTGACAAAATACCAAGGCTGAAACAGATTAGGAGTTTCAAAGTCAATGCCAACAGGGGCCTCTCAGCAGGAGGGGTGTAAGACAATAGAGAGTGGTGAGGACTGTGGTGAACCAGAGAGCATCTGCTTCTCAGATCGGCCGGAGGTCTTATGTGGGAATGCAGCCCTGGGCTTCTGGAACGCCTGCCTTTTCAACACAAGTCACCAGAAAAACACATCTTCGTGTGAAATCTGGTTTTTAAATGATGGCCACCAATTAGACAAAAGAGGAACACTTGGGTGGTTCAGTTGGTTAAGTGCCCTGACTCTTGATTTTGGCTTGGGTCATGATCTCATGGCTCCTGGGATCACGCCCTGTATTGGGCTCTGTGCTGACAGCGTGGAGCCTGCTTGGGATTCCCTCTCTCCCTCTCTTTTCCTCTGCCCCTTCCCTGCTTTCTCTCTGTCTCTAAATAAATAAATAAACTTAAAAAAAAAAAAAAAGACAAAATAAGCCCTTGTAGGTCAAACAGAACATGTCTTTGGGGGGAAATGCAGGGTTGAGAACAACTTCTCTTAGGGGACCACAGCACCTGTCCTCCAAACACATGCCCAGGGGACATTTATTGGATGAACAATTGAATTAGTGAAGTCTGATTTCCTTCTTTGAAGTGTTCTGCCCACCCGTAAAATCAGGAACCTCAAAGCCACTTGCCCCAATTCCCCCCCCCCCACACCCTACGATGTAGGGTCTTCATTCACACTCCCCTCTGGGTCTTCTTTGGGCCTTAGAACAAGGCTAAAAGGGCATAGCAAGAACCCGGAAAATCTGGAGTTGGGGCCCGAGTCATCCAGACACTGCTCTCTGCTGCCCCCTGCAGGCCTCTTCAAACACTGCCTCTGAGGTTTGGCGAGATTTTCAACCTGACCCCCTCTGGGTCTGGAACACTGGACATAATTGTCGTCTTGAAGGAAATCTGGAAGTACTTTTAAATTAAAAAAAAAATTAGAAGAGATTTTACAAAGAAAAAAAATCCATGGGGCACAAAAGACTAATTGCTGGCCAAAAATATAAACTTCATTTTCCTTGGCGTTCATCTGCTAGGTAGGAGTAGTAGAATCAACTGAGGAGCCTGGGATCCCTGTAAATCTGTCACCCTCTGTCCCCTGCCTTTTTTTTTCTCATCTCTGAAATGGGTACGATAATGTTTGGTAAATTGTGGTCAAAGGGAAAAGAACATGGAGATCACAGTGCTTAGAGCATAGCCCTCCACACAAAGTAAGTTCTCAAAAAAAAAAAAAGTCATATTCATGGTCATGATTCTGCTGATTCACTGGTCATTTGTTGTGTGCCAGACACTATGACAGCTCCTTCCACAGCCATTTTCCTCCATCTGATTCTCACAAACGCCAGGTGTAATCAGTATTTTATACAAGTGGAAACAGGCACAGAGAGGTGAAGGGTCTTGCCTAAGTCACACAGCTAGATAAGAGGCAGAGATTCAAACCCAAGGGGAGTCACTGTTTGACTCTGAAACCCATTTTACCACTACTTCATCCTTTCTCCCACCTTTAAGATTTCATCTCCCCTTAGGACGCTCACCTCCTTCTCTTCTTCCGGGTGGATTTCTTCTTTTTCTTCTTCCCCCTGGAGGAAGTTGGTGGTGCCAGGTCTTTGTCACAGGAGGCACTGTGGGGAGCACAGAGTCAGGTATTAGAGAACCCAGGACGCCCCAAGCCCCAACCAGGGCTGCTGCTGCCAAGGAAGGAGGACCCAGTTCCTTGGAGGATGAACGACCCATGGCGAATACCTAATTACCACCTCATGGTTGATTTGGTCATACTGCAGATTAAGCACTTCAAATAAGGAGTTAATGCCGACCTAATGAGACAGACGTTGTACTGTTACCCAAACACCAATTGATTATTTAAAACAGAGTTATAGAGGTTAACTGCTCCTTAATAGATTTATTATTGAATTTGCAAATGGCTCACCTTGGTAAATAAATCACTTTTTAAATAATTAATCAGCAGTTCAGCCCTCCCCCCGCTTCCCCAGTACTTCATGTCCATCGTTCTTGCCGGAAATTTAATAGGAGGAGGAAGTTATGTTAAGTAGCAGCTGATTATTAAAAGTATATTTGCCGAGGTCTAATGTAATGAGATACATATCTTATATCGCTTCACAGAACCTCAAAAACCTCTGCTCTTCAGGAATAATTATTTCCCATTCAATTAAATTCAAATGCTCTGGCTGCAGCTGAATGAAGTCAACTTATCTCCTTTTATAATTGGGGCAGGCTCCAGGGATTTTTTTTAAAACACTATCCTGTGGCAAAAGGAGATGGGTTTGGGAAGAAAAACTGCTTGGGGACTGAAACATGCCCACTCAGTTGAACGTTACCGGGAAAATGTAGTATCAATAAGAATACTATTGTCGTTACTAGTGTTAAGACCACTATCATTGATCCCCTTATTATGTGCCAACCGTTTTACATATACAAAAACGCTTTGAGGGTGGTATGACTTTTAGGGTCTTATTTTACAGACACAGACCATAAAGCACAAAATCATGAACTGGCTTGCCCATGGCTGCATCTGAGGTGGGATTGCAGTCAAGTCCTGTGTAATTCCCACCCAGAGAGCTTTCCCACAAAACCAACTGCCTTCTCAAACTTGTTTATGTGGACATTTCTTTTGGAAGTCACCCAACTCTTTAAAGGCCATCATCAAATGCTGCCATATTGAATTCCATTCTAAGAATCTGGATCATTATGGGTAGTAGAAAAAATGACCAAGCGACTAGACTATCTGTTAAGGTCTCTGCATTGCCAGTAAATAAAAATTGCATAGTTATATCTAGAACGTTTTCAAGAGAGTCACTTTAAGCAGGCTTAAATCAAATATCACAGGATTAAGTACCTCACTACTTAACTACACTTATGTGCTATACAGCACAAAGCACAGTACACATGTCCAGGAAGCAGACAGGCTGCTTGTGTAACTGTGGTAGGCCACTTCCAAATTTTTCTGGCAACAAGTGCTTGACACAGAGTAAGAGCCTAATAAATATTTGTTGGGTGACCTAATGAGGGGTGAATGGATGCAATAATTTAGCCACTTGTTAAATTATCTTGTTTCACATAAACACTTCGCAGTGTAACCATTGCCAGGAATTTGAAAGAAAAAAAAAAACCCTAAACATTTAAGGAAGAAATGCTTAAAAAGGAAAAAAATCCTTAAAGCTGTATCTTATAAAATAGAGAAAGATCTCAATGTTTCAGACAATTATTCTCACTTCTTTTTCTGGAACCCCAGGGTCCCAGGGAAGCAGGCTTGGGAACCGCTTACCCTCCTCTGTGAGCGATGGGGTCCAACGGAGAAAGGCCTTGACTTTGGATTTGAGGTCTGTGAGGGGAACATCAACCCCTTCCGCAAATCCCTCTACCTTTTTCTTCCTCCTGTGCCTGTGTGCCTAGGTGTGCCCTCACAGCAGGGCTGGAGGGGCCAGACGAGTGGTTAAGTAAGTAACACCGCAGTTACACAAGCAGCCACGAAATGTGCAGCAGTTAAGTGTTTAGTGATTACACACGGAGTGGCTCCGTTCACGATGGTCAAACATGCAGACTCTGCAACCATAAAGAACGCTGGCTACAGACGCTGACACACTCCCGCTCCATTACCTCCTAGCTCAGCTACCTCTCTGGGTATCACGTGCATCATCTGTGAGATGGGAATAAAACATGATACCCGTGTCCCACGTTTGTCACAAGCAATGAGGCCCTCACTCATGCAATGCGCCCTGGTCTTCAGCAAGTTCATGTAAAAATGTACTTTCTATTATTGTATTATATATTTTTTTAGCATGTCAGAGAGTGGGTCTCAGATAAGAGAAGGGAGCAACACGCTCACAGTCAAAGGGACTCTCCGCAGCCAAAGTGACAACATAGCATCCCTGTTGAGATTTTCATGCCCAGAGCCTGTTCTTCTGGCTCCATGACACCCCCACCGGCATTTCCAGCACCCCCCACATTCTAGGCTCACGGTCAAGATCTGTACATGCGTATCTGATTTAATCCTCACTCTGATTAGGAGAAGTATATCTCAATATTCCCATTTTATAGTTGTGAAAACTGAGGCCTGGGAAGGAAAACTAAGTGCCCAAAGTTGCTCAGTTAGTACACGTCTATCTCTATGACACAGTCTCTCCCTTGGATTGTCTGAGAGACAGTGTTTTCGAAGTATAGAAACGCCCTTTCTCTCCCCTCTCTCCATCTCCCTCAGCCTCTTATGGAAACAGCTTTTTTCCTGTTTCCTGGAGAGAATTCTCCAGATCTGATGTTGACCTTCACTTCTCCAAGCTGATAGGACTTCACTCTTTCTCCCCCATTGACATCAGAGCCTAAATAAACCCCGTGGCCGAGACGGTAGGCTGGGTAGAGAAGTGGACTTCACCTGTGAGTGATATTCTGGCTTCCCAAACCACTTCTTCAGAATTCAGATTCTTAGCTAGACAGCCCTGCTCATGGGCCTTGGGAGTCTATGAATCCTCTGAAATGGTACGTGGAATTTGGGGAGTTTTCTTGGAGCATATCCACACTTTCCCTGGTGGCAGCACTCACAGCTTCCATGTAATTCTCAGATGGGTGCCTAACATAGTTTAGAGTCTGTACCTTAGGAAACCAACAACTCCAGGACATAAAGAGAGAATCTGGACCAGATCAGGGGTCCTCAGGCTAATCTTGATCCTGCCACCTACTGTCCTCAGTTTCCACACCTGTAAAATGGCTTTGACACCCTCTGATGCAACAGGAAGAGGTAGGGATCATATCTAGGGCACACCATTGGCAAGGACACTAGGTTCATTTTCCACGTGTCACTGAGGGGGTAGGTACAAGCCCAGGGTGGTGAGAGAGTGGTGAGTTAGTTTCAACCAGCTGATAAAACCAGATAATAAGGACCATGTTGTCAACAAAATTGATTCTCCGGAGGCCAATGCAGACTAGGCTTTATATGTGCAGGGTGCAAAACTTGAAAATAGAAGCCAGGGGACAGATTAGCTTTTTCATTAGCATCAAAGTATAACGTGGTAGGTGTTAGTCTAGGATTTAAGATCAGAGAGACCATATTTCAAAACTTCACTTTGCCACTTACTGGCTGCCATATTTTTGGCAAGTTACATTACCTCTCCAAACCTCAGTAAAACGGTGTGTCCTCAGATGTCAGCACTGTGCCTGTCACCAATGGATGCTCAAGAAATCCTGGTTGAATAACTGAATTTAAGGAATAAATGCAAAGATCTGGATCTCAGGAGACAGATCTGGGCTGAAGTCATGACTTGGGAATAAGTAGCTTATAGAGTCATTAAAATGGACAGGAACTAGCTCGATCATCTAAGGCAAAGGCAACAAACTTTGACCCCCCAGGCTGTATCTAGCCTGTCTTTATAAATAAAGTTTTATTGAAATGCATCTATACACCTTATTTACGTAGAGTCTGTGGCTGTTTCTGTGCTACAATGGCAGGATTGAGTAGCTGTGGCCGAGTCCATCTGGTCCTCAAAATATTTGCTATCTGGTCCTCTACAGGAGGAAAAAAAAAAAAAATGTGTGCTGACTTTTGATTGGGTTTAAGGGTCTGAAAGAGGAATTTGCAAACAGAAGGAGAGGAAGAGTGGCCAGAAAGACAAACTTCACTTCTGTATTCTCAACTTGAACCTCCTCACTGGACCCCAGAGAGGGTTGGGTCAGCATGTCACCTGCGTGCTCTGGCAGGACTGAGCTCCCGGCAGGCCTTGTCTCTCTCCCAGCTGTTGGTGCCCAAGGCCTCGGTGGCCAGATGCTGGCTCAGCTTTTCCGAGGGTCCATCCTGAGCTGGAACCACAGGGCTGCTCTGGGGTTCTGTCCTACAGGGGAACAAATAAAGAGGTTGAAATTGTTAGGATATGACAAGGTCTTCGCGTTCATCAGACATTCAGAGACATCCTAATATGGCCCAACTTTCCTTGCAGTTAGGTTGGCACCGTGAGAGATTATCTTTGGCCACTGTTCTCTCGGTGGAAGTGACGTGTGTCATTTCCGATTTGAGCCAGCAAGGTCTGTGTGCCTTCTCCAGCTCTCTCTCCCTCTGTTGCAGTGACCTTGGAGGTCAGATACCCCGAAAGGTGAAGCTACTTGGCGGAGGAGAGATGCCTGAGCCACATCGGACTTTGCATGATAGAAATAAGCCTTAGTTGGGTTGAGCCACTGGGATTTAGGGGTTTATTTGTTACGGTGGCATTGCTTATCCTATCCTATCCTGACTAAACCACAGGGAGAGGCTGGAAACCAGTGTTCCACATCCTTGCTCAAAACATTCAGTAGAGGCCAAAGCATGAGAGAATCAGTTCCAATGCCCCTTTGCCACTTCTGTCCATTTCCCTGCTTTATCTCCGGATGGAAGAGGTGTACATAGTTGGATTCAAACACTGTTTCCACCACTTAGTAGATAGAAGACTCCATCTCTCTGTTTTGCACTTTCCTCAGTGATCAGATAGGGAGTAACACTAGTCCTTATATTGCTGGATGGTTATGAAAATGAGATAACATAAAGCAAACAAAACAGCCTTAAAAAGTGTCTGTTCCGTTCCCCTTTGCTCCACTTTGGTGTCCTTGGCAGGTATGAGGCCACCTACCTGGGATGCAATTCCCATGAAGGCCTGAAGCTCATCCCTCTGCCTCTGAGAAGAGCCCCAGACAACTCTAGGAAAACTACCTGAGTCCCACTTCCTTCTTTGGGACCCAGAAAGGAGAAGGAAGTCACCTAGGTACTCAGTCTTTGAAGACACTGCCACTCATATCTCCTGGCCCCCAACCTCAGGAGTCTGGGAGGAACAGGTGGATTTGGCATCATCCAGCGAGTGCCCCTCCCTCCTCACCCTGCCTGCAGAGTCCGGGTCAAGCACTGACCACAGGCAATAGCATTTCTCCTGCACCAAGCACCTGCAGCCAGTGCAGGACTGGTTTTATGACTCAGGATGAATGCATCTGATAAGCCCCCTGCTCCTTAGGGCTGCCCAGAGAGCAGTCCAAACCCAGTCAATACTGAAGGAAGGGCAGCAAAACACATCTGTCTCTGTCAGCCGCTTATCAGTGCATCTTTAGAAGCAGAGCTGAGAGATGTGGCAAGCCCAGGAGGGATGGAGATTCTTGTCGGGGCCGTCCGGCCCTCCTCACTGCCCATGCCAGGCTTCCAGAACTCCGGTGTTCCCTACACCTCTCTGCTCTGCTTCTCCTACTCTGAGGGCTCCATTCCCATGCCTCCAGTCTCTTCATATGGAACTCTGTCCTGATTCTGCTCAAACAACTCAGAGCTTACAATTTCTGCCCAGTGCCCAGCAACACTTGCCTCCTCTCATACTTGACCGGGCCTAGGCTAACCTGCATCCAGGCCAGTTCTAAGTGTGGGGCTGCAGTGAACAAGAGAGAGGTGTCCCCTGTGATAACGGAGTTTACATTCCAGACGGGGGGTGGGGGTGGGGAGCAGGTCTAAGCGCATACACAAGTAATAACGTGGCTTATTGGATGGCAATAAATCATGGAGAGAATAAAACAGTATTCTGTAATGGGAGGGGGTGACTGTTCTTTTGTACAGAGTATCAGGGAAGAAGGCCACTCTGGAAGTAACCGGGGGATGGGGGCTTAAAGGAATAGGAACTCACCTTGCAGTGAGTGGTGGTTTTAAAATGTGTTCCAGAGTCTTTGACAGCCCTGCCATGAAAAGATGCAACCTAATTTCCTTCCCCTTGAATACTGGCAGGGCTTAGCGATTCGCTTTTAATGACTAGAAGGCAGTGCAAGTGATAACACGTGACTTCCGAGACCAGGTCACAAAGGCGGCTTCTGCCTCGCCCCCTTTGGACTGATCACTCTGAGGGAAGCCGTCACCACGGGGTGAGAACCCTCAGGCAGCGCTATGGGGAAGCCCGCTTGCAGAACAGCCGAGGCTTCCGGCCACCAGCCACGTGCACACGCCAACTTGGAATTGGACCCTCCAGCCCCAGTCGTGACTCATCAGATGACACTACAGCCCGGGCTGACATCTGCCCACAGTCTCACGCGAGATGCCCAGCCAGAGTGGCCCAGCCAAATTCCTGATGGGGGGACATCAGATCTGTTTGTTGTTTTAAGCTATAAGATTTTGGGGGGGGGGTAATCCGTTGCCTGGCGATGTACAGATTCTACACAAGTTATCCATGGGAAGTGGAAAATGTGCTCTAGGCGGAAGGAATGGCAGGTTCAAAGACCCTTGGCATATATTCACAAGAAAGAGCAAGCAGGGCTAGGGTGTGGTAAGAGGGGAGACCAGAGTTCGCGTCTTGTAGGTCATGGGACTCTGCGGCTGAGATGGCACGGCTTTCGAACAGAGGACTGACTCACGTGGTCTGCCTCACATTTTAGAAGGATCAGCCCAGTGGCTGAAGACACTAGACACAAGGGAGGAGCAACAGGGAGGGAGGTGCATGCAACTGTCCAGGTTCGGATCGGTGGGTTGGTGACGGAGGTGATGAGATGTGGTCAGATTCTGATATTTGAAAGTGGGACTCTAGCATCATTTGCTGCTGGCTAAAGGTGGGTGGGAGAGAATAAGAGAAGGGGAGGGGTCAAGGATGACTCCAAGGTTTTGAGCCTGAGCAACCGGCAGGATGGGTCCCCACTGATGAGGTAGAGATGGTGACGCCGGGGGCAGACTTAGGGGGAGATCTAAGCCCTATCCTCGGATATAACAGTCCTTTTGCTACTATGACTGCAACTCCTGATACGAGCTGTTGCCATTTCATTATCTTTCCTCACACCAGACTATGAGTTCCCTGGGAGTGGGACTGTGTCTCACTGCCCCAGAGCCCACTGCGTGGTAAACACTCAACATTTGTGCAATGAATAAATGAAAGAGCACATGCATTGGCTAAAGAGAACACGCATTTGTTTCAAAGAGTTAGAAAGGGATTTTGAGATGCTTTGAGTTAATCCCTTCACGTCACAGTTGGTGGAAATAAACCAGCCAATGCCTCAGTCAACTCCGATGGCTCAGTTGATGCATTTTCTATTGTACCCCGTATTTCTCCTAGAAAAGTGATCAGCGAACTTATCAATGGATGTGTGTTGCCTTGAGCTGGACACACGTAAGAATGGGGTTTTGGACTCTGGGGCATTATAGGAAACCATGACCCAAATCTGTGTCCGAGGCAAGCCCTCAAAAGGGAAAAATAAACAACAATAACCGATGTGAGCAATGTGGCAGAGAATAAATAGACGATGAGTAAGAGCTGGCATTGTGTGGAAGGTCTCAGTGACTTCCGCTGCTGGAGGGAGAGGAGGCACGGGTTATCTGCAGCACAGGGACAGATGGGGAATGCTACTGCCAGGCTCTGGTGGACCAGGCTTAGGGTGAGGACAACCCTCATCCACCATCGCCAGCATCAGGGACTGGCAAATCCCGATGATGTTTTGGTGGCGTTGCTGCAGTTATAACCTGATACGGTCGATTGTTCTTTTCCCCCCATAACGCTGGCTTCACCTTCCTTGTGTTAGGTACCCCATCTGGGATTTTTGCAAACAAGCTAAAAAAACAAACAAAACCAGAATTAATTCTACCAGGCGGATAGGGAGTTGTGAGGGAAGGAAGAAAGGAATTGTCCATAATATCATACAACTTTTAAGATCTTTTTCCAAGATGTTCTGACACTTGGCTTCTCTGCTTCCTTAAAACTGAAAGAGGCTCTGAGACCATGCAGTCCCAGGCTTCCCAAACCTGGCACAGTATCAGAGGCTCCCAAGGAGCTTTTAAAAATACAGACTTCTCAGTCCCAACCTAGCCATAATAAATAGTCTCAAAGGGGTGAAACTAGGAAATCTGCATCTTAAAGAAACATCCCTGGTAATTTCGCCTCCTTTGGATTAAGAGTAAATCCAAACTGATTGCCAGAACTAAAAGGCTCTGCATGATCCGGCGTCTGCCCCAACCCTAGACCCCATCTCTTACCCTTCTGTCCATCCCTCACTCTGCTCCATCCACATGGCTTCCTTACTGTCATCCCTCATGTGGAAAAGGGCCTTTGCTCAGAGACTTTGCCCTTCTGTTCCATCCATCTGGCATGCTGTTCCTCCAGTTCTTTGCATGGCCAGTTCCTTCCTTTGGTTCAGAAGTCACCTTCTCAGAGAGACCCTCTCTGACCCCCTTAAGTGATTTTGCCCCTCTCTTCACCTGCTGCCAGCACAGCAGTCTGTGTTACTGTTTGAAATGACTATTTTATATGTTTGTTTGCTAACCACTTGTCTACTAGACTGTAATGTTAGCTTCACGAGAGTGGGAACTAGCCTCTTTTCTCACCACGGAATCCCCAGGGATATGGTGCCTGGCATAGTGTGCCCTTTTTTGCTCAATAAACATTTGTCGAATGAATGACTGATGGATGGATAGATAAATGATGACTGATCTCAGGTGGGAACCACAGATCAGAGGCAAACTCTCCTTAGTACAAAGAAGCAGTGGTCCAAGGAGAAGGGCCCGCCTCAGTTGAGACAGCATCTCAGCAGACTCAGACCTCAGCCGTGGAGCCCCTCTCCCCCAAGCCACCCCCCGCCAGCTTCCTTCCCCACCTCCCGCTCTGCAGCCTTGCAGGGCTTTAAGAAAAATTCCGTGTTCTGTTTTTGCTGAGGAGTCCCGGCAGCTGCCTCATTTTTACCACAGGGCCCTTCGATGTTGCATAAAAAAGCACTTAAAAGGAGGCGAGATCTTCAGGGGACAGCTAAAACAGTGAAGTCAAGGGCCGGCACACTCCACTTCACAGAGGGAGGGAGGGGGCCGTGCGTGCTGAATTCCTCAAGGCCTTCCCCGCTCTGTTCCTGCTAATCAACGACCTGGAGCTTAGATGCTGCTCTCTGTAGTCATGGCAACCAGCAGATTCCCAGCCTCCGATAAAAGTCAGGCCTGAACTTTCTACAAAACTCTCCGAGATGCCCGGCTCCCTAGCTGCTTCCCTGCTTCTCACATCAAAGCGCCCTGCTCCCAGCAAAGTGCTCACTGGGCCCTGGGTTGGGTACGGATCCCCGTGCCCCAAGAACTAGATTGAGTTAAACACCGACTGGGGAATAAGAGACAAATAATGTTGGAGGGGAGGAGGAAGGGCCCCCCACCCTGGCTCTCCTCTGTACTGAGTGGGGAAACTGAGGCCCCAAGAAGCAAGGGACTTGCCCAAGGCTGCACAATGAGTGACTCATGTCAGAGCTGTGGCTGAACCATGGCCTTTTGACCCCCAGTCTGGTGCTCTTTCCGTGTCACTAAATCACAGTAGCAGAGACAGCATTTATCAAGCACCTACTCTGTGCCAGACACCGGGGCCATGCACCATCTCATTTAAGCTTCCACAGAAACCCAGGAACAGGCATGGTCATCCCTACTGTACAGGTGGAAAACCTGAGACCCGGGGATAGTAAGAGGCAAGAATAGTAGCTGCCCTGCCTGTTTATAGGAATCAACTGAGGAAAAAGGAGAGAAATCTGGAAAACACTTTGAAAATGTAAGGAAGTCATACGTGGGGGTATAGGGTGAATCTTGGTCATTTCATCATAAGACAGGGACTTGTTTTATGTGTTTGGAGAAGGGGCTGTATCTCAAGTTTGGCTTGGATGTTATATTCCGCAAAGAGGAATGGCATTTGGTCATTAGACTGGGGACGCTTACTGCCTTCATCCCCTTAACAGCTTCTCCTGGGTGTAGAGCACTAGTCCAGCATCTCAACTGAAATTGACAACCCTCTGTTAGGTGCCCAGTGTAGTGAACTTATCCCCATTACACAGATGAAGACACTGAGACCTGGAGAGGAAAAGGCTCTTGCTTTCCATCCAAGGTTCACACCCCAGGTTCTTATTCTACACGTGCATTCAGGCCTGTGGATGGTCCGTCCTTGTCCCCACGCCGACCAGATACCTACAGTCTGCCTGTTTCAGTAAGAGTGAAGGCCCACACCCTCAGCTCACGAGTCCACTAGAAATCTCAAGCCTTATCACGGGGCTGACTCAGCCTATGGACAAGATGGATTGGGCTAATCTGTGCCTTGGTTCCTGGGGCTTCAGTCTGGGCCCTATTAATATCCTTGCCTGAGGTCTTGGTACCAAGTCCTTTTCAAGGTTAACTAAGCCTGGTTGGGGATAATCTGCAGGAGCTGTGACTCTTTGAGTTTGCTACCATGGCTAGAAAAAGTATAGGGGCTTGGGGGGAAGCCTGGGGATTCCAGAGAGCCACTGAGGGAGACATAGCTGGGCTCAGGGTCAGTAATGCTCATGCCACTAGGAACCGAATGAGAAATAAGAAATTTTATGAAGCTGGCATCTCCCTCATTATTTAATTCATTTGTTCAACAGCTGTCTGCTGAACACCTACTTAGTATCAGATTTCAAGGACTGTATAGTAATTAAGACTTGTGTCTGCCTTCAGCCTGCAAGGGGAAGACAGATCCCTCAACTGGAAATACGGTATAGTAATCTCAGAGGGCCATGGAACCACAGTGAGAGAGAGAGAGAGAGAGAGAGAGAGAGAGAGAACACTTAATCCGGCCATGGGAACGTGGGCAGGTGGCCATGGAAGGCTTCCTAAAGATATATGGAAATTGGTCAGGAGAGTAGAGTGGCATGTGCAAAGGCCCGACATCAGGACACAGCAGTGAACTTCACGTAACTGCAGAGGAGGCAGTAGGCTGAATGAGACAGTGGGGTGGAGGGTGGAAAGCAACAGTTGAGCCTGGTTTATTTCACTTCAGCAAAATGCCCTTAAGGTCCATCCGTGTTGTCACAAATAGCAGGACATCTGTCTTTTCATGGCTGAATAGTATTCTGTTGTGTTTACGTAAAATAATTTCTTTTTCCATTTACCCACTGATGGACATTTAGGTTGTTTCCATGTCTTGGCTATTGTAAATAATGTTGCAATGGACATGGGGTGCAGGAAAAAAAGAAGCTGATACCGGTGAGGAAGGCAGGGACTGGGTCCTTGAGGGTCATGTGGAGGACAGACAGGTGCTTCTCACACCTTCACGTGCACATGAATCTCCTGGGGATCTTGTTAGGCTGGAGATGCTGACTCAGCATGTCTGGGTTAGGGCCTGAGAGTCTACACTTCTAACCAGTTCTCAGGTTCTGCTGTGGCCCCAGGAACCCACACTTGGAGTAATCAGATTGTAGATTTCACAAAGGATTTAGACCCGACCCTGAAGGCTTGCCTATATAGACAAGCACAGCCCTCTAGCACACTCTCTCTTCGGGCAAGATGACAATGGTTTAGTTCAGCTCTCACGGCTGAGAGCATTTGAGTGTGGGAACATGTGTATGTGTGTGTGGTAAACACTCTTGTATATCAAAAATTGTCCAGTTCCCAAGTTCAGGTCAAAGGACAAAAGAACCATATGGAGAAAAATCAGCTCAGCATTTCTTACCCAGCTCAGCCAAGCAGGTCAGGCCCCCGACATGCCTGGGTTGTGGACTCTCATCACTGAACACATCCATCCTCTGCCCTCCCATCAACCCCAAATTCAGCCAGTCATTTCTCCCTCCCCAGGCTGGCCTGTCGATTGCCTATTTGCCTAGGGAGAGGGCAAGTGACTGAAAGGGGGATTGGATTGGATTGGATTCTTGGGACTGCCTGGAATATAGGCTGCCTGTAACTTGGGAAATGGCTAAGTTCCAAAGTGCTGTGGTTTTCCACTTGAACGGGTTGCAAAAAGTAATTAGGTGATGCTGAGAAAGTACAATGGTCCTGGGGTCCTAGTGACCTGGGTTCAAGCCCTGATTCCTCTAAGCTGTGTCACCACAGGCAAGAATAACATCTCTGGCTTCAGCCCAGGGCACCCTCAGGCCCTTTCTACCAGCTGGAATTGCAGACAGGGTTTAGGTTTCTCCATGGAGCATGAGTGGCTGACTATATTTTCCTGCCGTGGGAGGGGCTGTGCTAGGTGAGTCCCTTTGGGCATCGTTACAGCCACTACTGGAGGAGGCACCAAGCAAGCAGGATCTTCTGGGAACAAGACAGAAGCCTCCAGTCCAGGGTAGGGAGGAGCCTTGGTTCAAGAGCCAAGAGAGTAAAGACTGGTTCCAACAAGCGCTGCCAGGGACCGTTCGCTTATTCTTTGCTCAGTCACTGACTCAACAAATATTTATCGAGCACCTACTATATGTAGGCCATGTTCTAGGCACCGGAGACACAACAGAAAACAAGGCAGGAACCATCCCTGCTTGGCGGAGCTTGCATTCTACTGGGATGGGCAGAGGGAGGAGGAGAGCAGAAAATACACATAATTAAGTGGGAAATACGTAGGGTATTGGAAAGTGCATACAGAAGAGAAACAGAGGATAAGGAAAGCTGGGAATGCTACTGGGAGGGGGCTGGAATTTTAAATGTGACCAGAGAAGGCCTCCCTTCAAAGGTAACATCTGAGCAAGACTTGAAGGCACTGAGGGAGGGAGCCTCATGCATGCCCGGGAGAAGAGCATGATAGGCAGAGGGCACGGTCAATGCAAAGGCCCTGAGGTAGGAACACACTAGACGCAATGAGGCTAGAGCTGACTAAGGGGGACAAAAATTAGGAGGGAGCATCAGAGAGGTAATAAGGGACCAGATCATGGACTGTCTGCTGGACTATTGCAAGAACTTGACTTTTTCTCTGAGTGAGACAGGAAGCCATTGGAGGGTTCCAAGAAGGGGAACAATGAGATCTGACTTAGGCTTTACAGGGTCTCCCTGGAGGCATGCTGAGTGTAGTGGGCAAGCAAGCCAGGATAAATACAGGAAGACCAGTTGGGATTATTGCAATCACACACCTGACAGAAGATGGTGGCTGGGGTCAGGGTTATCACTGCCGTAGTGGTGAGAAGTGGTCAGATTCTGGACACAGGTTGAAGCTGGAATCCATGGAGTTTGCTCATGGATTGGATACCGAAGTGTGAACAAAAGGGGTCAAGGGTGACTCCTAGGTTTTCCTCTGAGAAACCAAGAGGATGGAGCTGCTGGTTACTAAGCTGGGGTGGCTGCAGGTGGAGAAGGGCATTTGGGACATGCCAGTTTTGAGATGCCAATTAGAGATCTATGTGGAAATGGCAGGTAGGCAGCTGAGTGCCCAAGACTGGAGTTCAAAGAAGACATTAGCGCTGATGAAGTGCATTTGAGGGATGTTGGCATTTAGATGGTATTTAAGGCCATAAGATTGGATCTTCTTGGGGTTAGATAGAGCACCTCGCCACAGTGAGGTGGGAAACTGAGGAAGTCGGTTAAGCTCTGTGCCAGTGAGGTTTTCGAATAACAAGATGGCTCAACAGGAGTGCCCCAGCCTGGTGGACTGGCTCTTAAAATATACAATGGACCACTGAACAGCACAGGGGTTAGGGGCACCGACCCCCGTGCAGTCAAAAATTCATGTATAACTTTTGACTGCCCCCCAAACTTAACTACTAAGAGCCTACTGTTGACCAGTCAGCCTTTCTGATACGTAAACAGTAGGTTAGCACATCTTTTGTATGTTATCTGTATTATGCACTGTATTCTTACAACAAAGTAAGCTAGAGGAAAGAAAATGTTATTCAGAAAATCATAAGGAAGAGAAAATACATTTACAGTCCTGTGCCGTATTTATGGAAAAGAATCCACACATAAGTGGATCCTGTGCCATTCAAACCTGGGTCAGCTGCACTATAAAGTGTCTGACTCCTCCCATTCATTCATTCATTCATTCACTTATCTGTTACGCCTTGTTTTACTCCTGGTGGAGGGTCATTTTAAGATGCTCCAGACATGCTCCTTCCCCCAAGAAGGCTTTCCTTACAATCCAGAGGAAGACATGGGTCAGGTACATAAACTCTCATGAATGAAAGTGACCCAGGAAAGGGGAAGCCCTAAGGAAAGAGGACAAGGTTGGAGGAACAAGACAGGCCGTACACACGGGGAAGACTGATTGGTCTGCGGAGGGTTCGGTAGAGCATGGTGATCAGACTCATCAAACAGATTCTGCCCGGCCACCCACCAACTGGGTGGCCTTGGGAAAATCTCTTCACCTCTCTGGTGAAACACAAATCATATGACCCTCATAGGGCTGGAATGAGAATAAAACGGCACGATGCACGCCCAGCACCTCCATGGCGGCACTGTAAATATCAGCCACGCTTCTCAGGATAGGTCACGCTGTTCTCTAGCCTCACTGCTGATTCTGAGCCCCTTTCCCCAAAGAGCCCAAGGCAAGGGATTCTGCAAAGTGGGAGCGCAGGGAGGTTGGTGTGCCCTTGAGTGTCTCAGGAGCTCCTCCCTACACCGGGACCGTGGCTCTCCACCACCAAGCCGAGTGGCTACCTCAGAACCTAGCAATGGCCCCTGCCCCATTCCCTTCTGTGTCCTGCCTTCTTTCTTTTTCAATAACTCAGGGATGAATTTGTTTCTCCCTGTCGTCCCAGAGCCACCCACTAGACTCTTTCATCATCTAGAACTACAGTTGAGGCTTCTGAGAGTATGGTGCAATTTGGACTTCGTGTTCCTGCAGGCACATACACACACATGCACATACGCCTCCTTCCTGATGCTGAGGTTTGGAAGAAAATTCCTAACAAGCAGAGAGTAAGCTGCCACTGAAATCTGCAGAGAGGACAGAACAGACAAGCCACAAATCTCGATGGCAGGCGGCGGGCAGGCGGTGAGCTCCTGAGGTCTGGGCTCGTTAGTTTTAAAATAACACAGCAGAGCAGTGAGATAAAGGGCTTCAGTGGGGGAAAGCTGTCAGACACCTCGCCTCGCATTGTTGGAACCACCCGAGGGGCCCCGTCTCTCCTCCTGGGTTACAGAAACACAGACTGCCAGCTGGGGCAGTGGGCCAGATCACAGAGTCAGAACCTGTCAGAGCTAGGCCAGGCCCGGGAGGACTTTGAACCCAAGCCTGGAGAAGCTGATGTCCAGAGGGGGCAAGGGCTACATTCAAAGACACTTGACAAATTAGGGGCTGTGCAGGGACCACCACTCAGTTCCTTTGCTGCTGTAGTCGATGCTGTTGGTCAGGTCCTAGGCTGATGTGAATATTGGCTGCGAATGCCTCATAGGCGCCCCTTTCCAGAAGGTTATGTCCACCCCTGGGTGGGGCAGAGAGGCAGTCCATAGCTGATGACTGACTGACTGTCTTGAAGCACAAAAAACCTGCCCACTTGCCTCAAAGTAGGACCAACTCTAAGGTTTAATTCACACTCCAGAGCTCCCCCTGGCATCAGGCTGAGGCTACACTCCAGTAGAAACTACATTTTCCCTTAGCTTTCTGCCCCTGCCCTAGCCTGCTCCCTCACTTCCTTTCTCCTGAGAGCACGTCCTCAACAAGTCATGTGCGCCCCAGTCTCTGTCTCGGGCTTTATTTCTTGTGAATTCCATCAAAGACCCAGACCCAAACCAAGTGTTTCCTCTTTCAAACTACTAAATGCAGAAACAATGGTTAGTTAAGTACTGTAATTTCCGGAGTCAGGCAGACATAGGTTTGAATCTCCCCTTTGCTACTTCTGGGCTGTGTGACCCACAGGATGTTAAATTTATTATCAACAAGCCTTAGTTTTCCCATCTGAGGATGGGAAATGTTAATGGAGTTGTTAATATTACCTGCCTCATAAGGTGGTTGTAAAATGTTTAGCACATTTCCCAGATACATAAGAAACGCTCAGTATAGGTTATTTGATGATGATGATGACAACGACGGTGGAGCCAGAATAAATGGAGAGGTTGGCCCATCAGAACTCCACCAATCAGCGGGAAGCTCTCAGAAGACTCCGCCCCCGCAGCTTCAGCACAAATCACCAGCGAGTTCTCAAACCACGCCCTCTCCAGCCTCCCCGCCCTCCTTTAGGCTTGCCCCAGAGGCCCCATCCTTCGCCATCAGGGTTCTTTCCTGACAAAGGATTCCCTGTGGGAGAGAGGGATCTCTGGAAGGAGCAGACGTCTGGCTTTACGCAGAAGTGGTCATTTCTCAATGCCAGCCCAGGCATCCAGCTGTCCCACCTGTAGGAAATGGCTCCTCCACAGTAATTCTGATTAAGGAGTTGATGGGAAAGGTCTGTCCCTCCACTGGGACTTTTATCTGCCTTTTAAAAGTCAAACCCATTACCGCAGGATTGCGGGTTTATTAGAGAGCTTTATCTTTATTAGGCAGTCAGCTTCGTGATTATTGCCCACCAACTTTGATGGGTTCCTCTCGGCTCTAGGAGGACTTGGGAGCAGGAGTGAGTTGTGGCAGGGACACAGACATCACGGGAGATGTCAGGGGATCTTGGGACAGCCCCTCCCTAGCATATGGGCTGAGGTCTTTTTAAGCTCTGAGGTGTCTCTGTGTACCCTGGGGAGCACCCAGGAGCCACCCAGACCTTTGGAATCAGACAAACTGGAGCGGGGAAGCTGGTTCTGCCGTTTTCAAGCTGTGATCTTGGACGAGTCACTTCATTTCTCTTCTGCCGAACAGGGTTAATGATATTGTCCGGCTCGTAGAGTGATGCACATGAAGTGCTTAACACCGTTCCCGGTGCAGAGTAAGCACTTAATCAATGTTAGCTGTCATTGTAATTGTAATTATTCATTGTAAATAGCCTTTGGGACACAGGCGCCCAACTTCCCTGTCTTTGCTCAGGCTGATCCTTCTGCCTGCAGCGCCCCCTCTTTCTTTGTCTGTAAAAAGAAACCCACCCATCCTTCAAGGTTCAGCTCAATAATCATACCCTCCTTTTCTGACCACCCCCCCCCCCGTCCCTGCCCGTAGCCCTATAAGGAGCACATTCTTTACTCCACCAGGCTCCAGAAACTCTGCAAATCCCTCTAAGATATTACAGCATGACCTTGAGGAAGAGCTCTCCTCGATTTTAACCTCAGTTTTCTCATTTTTAAAATGGCAATAATACTTCACTGAGGTGGCGGTGGAAAATATATATTTATTTTTTATTTATTAAAAAAATTTTTTAAATGTTTACTTATTTTTGAGACAATGCGAGAGACAGTGCAAGCAGCAGAGGGGCAGACAGAGGGAGAAGCAGAATCCGAAGTAGCTCCAGGCCCCCCAAGCTGTCAGCCCAGAGCCCGTCGCGGGGCTCGAACCCACAAACCATGAGATCACAACCTGAGTGGAAGTCGAACGCTTAACCAACTGAGCCACTCAGGCACCCATGGTGGTGGCGGAAAATATACACTTATTAAACTAAGCACAATATCAGATTATTGTAATTATAATTTCAACTCTTATTGAAAGGGGCTTGATAGCTCCAATGTGCGAAGGAATTTCTGCCTGGTGAGGAGTCTTGTGGATTATCCATTTCCCCTCATCTTTGAGGAGTTCATGGCTTCCAATCTGCCTAGAAGAGCTTGGGACCCTGAAGACCAGGCCCAGTGACTTCGGAAGAGCCTAATTCCAAGATTTTCGTTAAGTCAGAGGCTTCTTTGGGTCTAGATCATCTCCATCTTCTGACCTTTTTCTGAACACATTGGGAATGCCACAGGAGGGCTCAGAACCTACCAACGTGGCCCATTAGCCCCCTATTTAAGGATGCGAGTTGTCACCTACAAACATATTTTCTGAGTCCATAAGCTGAAGCACAGGTATACTGACTAACTCACGGTGTTAAAGTAATGGGACCTCACATTTACTGAGTACCCACCATGTGCCAGGCAGTTCATCAGACATTTAAAACTCATTCTTTCATTTAAGTGCTATAATAAACCCTTGAGATGGTGTTGTAAGGGTTGGTTTTGGGTCAGAAAACAGAGGTTCAGAGAGGTCTAGTGACTTGCCTTAGGACATACAGCGAGCAAGTGAGGGACCTCAAGAGTTCTCAAGGAACTGTGCCTGGGTGTCCCTGGTCTCCAGACCGAGAAGGGCTACACAGACCAGACCGTGTCTCCCCAGCTTTTGGTGTAACTGTGTCCCTCTCTGCTGCTGACCATGTCTTCGCCTCCCCCATGCTGACTGGCGTTCTGTCTTCTTCCTATTTCCTCGCCTGCACCCGGTTCCCTGGCTGCTGTCTGCACAGTCTATCGACCGAGACACTCAATCAATCAGCCAGCTTGCTCCGACAGCTAAAAAACACCCCGTCGACCAATTTCCCCTCCAGCGCCTTTCCGCGGACCATGAAACCTCACTAATTTGGAATTTGCAATGATTTCTGACACAGAACCTGCATTTCTCATTCTGGCAAAAAACAGTCTGAATGAAATGTCATCACATGAACCCCTGGGGGTTTCTGAGCCAGGCCTCGGCAGCCAAAAGGCCCTTTTGCCACTTCTCTCTCTTTGTTCCCGCTCCTAATTTCTTCTACCGGCATCCATTTTTATGTTGCATTTGTTTATTCTGGCAAATCTTCACCACAATTATTTGAGACTGCTACAGTTATCAACTCTGTTTTACCAGTGAAGAAACCAAGGCAAGAGGAGAAACTGCTAACAGGTGGGAGAGACAGACCGTCTGCCTCTCGAATCCATGGTCTTAACCCCTACAGCATAGTACCTTTGGGGCTGGGCACCATGGGGGCCGCTTGTGGACCCCGTGAAACCCAAAGTGTCTCCTGCTTTGGGCTTCTGAGAGCATCATGCAATGAGCCAAGAAAGCTTTGTGTCCCACAGCTGCGTGATCCATATCTAGAGCCGGGGCTTGGCAGTCGTGGAAAAGCTGCCTTCTGACTCCATCACCATGGGCAGAACTGAGAGACACAGAGCCTTCAAAAGAAACTGGTGGCAAAGAGTTTGAGAAGGATATTCCCCAGGTTCAAAATCCTGTTTGAGAGTGTTGATCACCCTTAGGGAGCCACCATTGAGCTAAAGCTTTGGTTTCTTCCTATAGATATTTTGCTATATGCTGGCGGTAGAGATGAGAAACACACAGCTAGAAAGCTATATGCTGTCCTACTCATACCTTTCCTGTGCAAAGGCCCTGTGGCATCCTTTTGCATAAGCCCCGAGTGGACTTGCCTTTGTAGATTTCTGGTAGGGCATCTCCCTTTTCATGGAGAGAGATACTGGCCACTCAGATTGCTTTAGAATATAGTTTGAGTGGGACAGAAAGCTATGCCATTAAAAAAAAAAATCATTGAGGGGCACCTGGCTGGCTCAGCCAGAACAGCACGTGACTCGTGATCTCAGGATTGTGGGTTCAAGCTCCACGTTGGGTGTAGAGATTACCAAATAAATAAAACTTAAAACAAAATCATTGAAATGGCTTGATCCTACCAATTGCCCATTGGGCTGGTGGAGTATAGACAGAGCCTTGGTTCCCTCAACAAATTTCTCAGTCCCTGGTGTGGGACCCGAGGGCTGAGACAAGTGTGGGCGCCTGGCAGGGCTAAAGCACAGATCTTTAGACTAGTCCTGTACTCCTCAGCCATAACGATGCTGCCTCCCTAGGAAGTGCATACTCATGGCCACACTTTAACTTGCACCCAGTTATGACTATTCACAGGAACATACAACATGTGTCCAGATACGTGTGTGTGTAAGGCAGGTGGAGCCTGGACCCAGATGTTCTCAATGTCAAGGCACATCGTGCAGCAGGGTCAGGTATGTCCAGAGTGACCATGTAATTCATAGTCCGCCGGGACACTGGGGATTAAAAGGGGGGCACTGACGGTAAGTGTCCTAGGGGGGTAGAGTCACCCTAGTTATTTCCTGTCTCTGACTTTGAGACTGGAGTGTCAACCGTCCCTTCTACCTCTCCTCCTGAAGGGCCTCTGGCACCTCCCCCCTCACCTGTGCAAACCTCACTGGCCCCACCACTTTCCTCTAGCTCCGCCTTCTACCTCCTCATCCGAGCGGTGACCTGGCCATCACCCTGGACCCTCTCTCTCTCTCTCACATCTGCATCAGCAGATTGAGCATCCTCATTTCAGAGAACCCCAACATCCATCTCCTTCTCTTCACCTCCTCTGCCACGCCCCTAGTCCAAGCCCCCCTTCATCTCTCGCCGAGACAACAGGGGCAGCGTCCTCTGTCCCCCTGGCCCTGTCCAGCCCACCCTCCGTGCAGCAGGTGGGGTCATTTCCCAAGCAAAGGTCTGAGCACGTCACTCCCTTCTGCAGAGCCCCGAGGAGCAAGCCCCGCCTTCTCGACATGGCTCTGGTGGTGGCCTTCAAGGTCCATGGCCCCAGAGGCGCTCGCCATGTTTGACATCCTCTGAGGCTTCTCAGCCATTGTGCTCCACCTTAGATCTTCATCTATAAGATCTATAAGATGTGGACAGTAAAAGTACCTACCTCACAGGGTTCTTTCGTGGATTAATAGTGAATAGACGTAAAGCTCCTGGAACAGTGCCTGGCACACAGTAAGTGCTCTGTGTTTACGAATTAAGAAATGATGTCTCTTACCCTGCCTTCTTCGACTTGAGGACCTCCTGTCCATTTTTCAGATTGCAACTCAGAATGTTACCTCCTCTAGGAAGCCTTCCCAGACTACTAAGTCTGTTGTGTGCCTTCTCTATTCTCACAATACCCCTCCGCTGCGATTGTCTAATTCTCTGTTCCCCGCCACAAGACTATGAGTCCTTTGAGGCCAAGTCTGAGCCTTTTGCTGCACTGCATCCTCAGCACCTAGGAAGGTGCCAGGCCCATCGTGTATCTTCCATAAATATTGGTTGGATGGGAAAACTGAATGGATAAATAGCCTAATCAAGCCAGTGGCTACAGACAGCCTTCTAGGGACAGTTTCTGAGTCCCGGGACACTGACACGAGTAACAGATGTTTCTCCAAGGTGAGCAGGCACAGAAGGGCGGCCAGGTTTCCCCTGAGGACACTGCACGCAGGAAAGGCGTGTGGCTCTCCCCCTGGCTGCCCGCTGCAGGTGTCCATCCGTTCCACCTGCCAGAAAACCAGCTCCTCAGCTCCAGGGTGCAGAGGCCGAACTGAATCCCAGCACTTGGTGTCCAGGAGCCCCCACCCCCACTGGCCTCCCTCTTCTCTCCTCCAGGTGTTCCCCTCCCGCCGGTCGGACTTTCTGAACCCAGAGGCCTGGGTTTGGATCCCAGCTTTGCCACATACTGGCTATATGGCCTCAGGCAAACAAATGCACCTCTCTGTGCCTTGGCTTCCCCATCTGTAAGGTGGAACGTGTAATAGTGCCAACGTCACAGGGCCAACGTAAGTGTGCCAATGTCTCTGTGTCAATGAACACAGAGAGGTCACACATTTTGTGATGTGTCCAGTACATGGCAAGAGTGCAACAGTGCTTTTCAAGACTTTTTTTTTTAAATAATGCTTGCAAATTCCATGTCTTGTTTGTGCTGTTCTCCGCACTTCTGAAGCCTTCTCCCTGCGTCCCTGCATAGCCAGGTCCTGTTGGGTGGATTTCCCCTGTGTGTCTGGACACCCCACCTGCTTTTACATCCTCTAGCGAAGATCCAGGGTCACGTCAGACACCTGGCAATATGTGGGCAGCTGCACTGTCCCCTCGGCTCTGTCTGAACACAGTGGGTTTGAGCCCTTTTCTGAAGCATCAGCTGACCAATAAATGTCCCTGGCCTTTGGGCATGGGACCATTCCCTTTCTCTTACGTCCAGCCTTAGCAAGAAAGACGAAGGGGCAAGTCATTTATTTGTGATGTGATGCCGGGAAGCTCTGGCAGGGGCGTGGGGAGGGAGGATCTGGAAGCAAGGAGCCACTGATGGGTGTGATATCAAGCCAGTTACCATTGTGGGCACCAGGAGAATAATCCCGCTGGGGAACCCTGGAACCCGCAGACCACACAACACCTGAGGCACCTCGAGGCTTTGTTCTTCAACTCTTAGCAGCCACGACTGAAGGCCCGCTCCCAAGGGGCACTAATTCCTGCCCTGTGTCTGGGCGGAGTGGGCTCGGTGGCCAGAGAGAGCCCTCAGGTGAAGCGACACAGGTCTGTTGGCTGGAAGTCAGGCTGGCATGCTCAGGAACTCAGTGGTCACTGAGGGTATACGGGCAGGGCAATCGCGGCACCCCTGCTTCAGCCATGCCTAGGCACCAAGGGAGGCGTGCCACTAGGCAAATGCCTGACCTCTCTGGAACTTTCACAAAGGAGTCCTGAACTCGGAGAAACGCTAGGCTTCACTTCTCTTGTCATACCCTCCCTTTCCTGCTCCCCTTTCCTTTCCACTTTCACTTTCCTTCCCCAGACACTCTCGAGCATACTCTCTTCCAAGCATTTTTAGGGTGCAAAGACTGGACAGGACGCTAAGGTTCCCCCAGCCCAAACCCTTCTTCCAAAAGAGCACAGACAGGGGACCCAGCCTGCTCCAGTGAGGGGCAGACGCCAGCCCTGTGCTGCAGGCTACCCTGCTGATGCTCTTCCTGGAAACCGCATCCCTGCCCGCCTGTTCGGCCAGAGCTGCTTCCTCTGGCTGGAGGCCCAGGGCAGGGCTGGCATGAGGAGGAGGAGGAGGACGAGGAGGAGGGGGAGGGGGAGGAGTATGAGGAGGAGGGGGAGCATGAGAAGGGGGAGGAACATGAGAAGGGGGAGGAGGAGGAAGGGGAAGGGGAGGAGGAGGGGGAGGAGGGGGAGGGGGAGGGGGAGGAGGGGGAGGGAGAGGAGTTCAGGCGGGGCTGCTGGGTGCAGGGCTGGCAGTGGACAAAGCCGTCCTCCCACCTCAGCCAGGCTGGCATGGCTCAGCATCTCAAACGCATCCTTATGTACTGGAACAGTCTCAGGAAGAAAATAGGATTTTTCCTTTTGTTGCAATTTAAAAGAAGGGGGAAATCACAAACACGTTCTTCCCTCTCGCCAGAGAATGGCCCATTTGAGAAGATCAATCAAATGTTTTCAACCAAAGCCTGTACAGGTCCACATTTTCCCAAATTACCTCAGCTGAAAGGAAGATGGGAGAGACAGAGGAAGGGGCCATGAGGCAGGGGTGAGGGGGGTGGTGGTGGAATTAGCCACACTGGAGTGGAGGGAAGGTGTTCTACTGTCCGTCTTCACACCTAGCAGAGGACGGGAGGGGCGGGGACAGAGACTGGACAGGGTGTAGGGCTCCTTCTCTTTGTGGAGAGTCTTGGCTTGCGTTCGGGAGAGGTGCAAAGCCCTCCAGAGACCCCCCCACTGAGAGATCAGTCCACTCTCCATCACTCGTGGATCCTGAGACCCACACGCCAGAGCCAGGGATGCTACCAACTCATGGGAGAAATGTCTCCCTGCAGAACGACTCCACGCTTGTCAAGCATAGCATGACATGTGGATCCATCACGATCAACTGTATACTCTGTCATGGGTTTGTTCCTAATGGTTATGAAGGTCAAAAATCTGGGAACAGTTTCCAATTAAAATTGATGTATAAATATATGGATCTTCATCATCTCAGTTATTAAGTTAATCCTCTCCTTTCAGGAGGTAACCTTGGAGTTGTCCTTGACTTTTCTCTCGCAAGACCCAGGTCTGACCTATCAGCAGTCTAGACGCTGTCTTCAAAATATATCCTGCATCCAATCATGTCTTTGCTCCCAGGTGGCTTCCACCCCATCATCTCTCACCTCCGTTTTTGCAAGAACCTCATAATGGATCTCCCTGCTTCTGTCTTGTCTTCTTGCAGTCTATTCCCCAGAAGGCAGCTGGAGGGATCCTGCTGAAATTCAAGCCACATCAGGCACTCCTCCCTTCAAAACCCTCCAGTGGCTTCCCTAAAGCCAATATAATTACAAGGCCCACACAGTCTGGCCTCTGTTGTCACTCTGATCTCACTTACTACTCTTTGCTCCTGCCCCACTGGCTTCTGGGCTGTTTCTCCAACGTGTCAGTCATAATCTTGCCTCAGGACCTTTGCATATGCTATTCCCTGAGACATCCTACTGCCTGAGACATTCTTCCCCCAAACATCCACATGACTTCCTCCCTCACCTCCTTCAAGTCTTTGCTTAAATGTCACTTTCTCAGTAACATTTCTTCCCTGACAACCCTATACAAGCCCTATTTAGAATCACAACCTCTCCCCATTGTATGCTGATCTCTTCCTGCTTTACTTCCCTCTCTAGTACATTTTGTACTATAACATAACCATTTACGTGTTTGTTTTGTTTAGGTATGTGTTCCCCACCCCCCGCCCTTCCAGAATCTAAGTTTCATGAAGGCAGGGATTTTTTTTTTGTCCGTTGTGTTTCCCTAGACTCTTGAATAGTGCTTGTACACATTTAGGGTCCTGTTCATATCTGTTAAATGAAAAAGCGAATGGACTCAAAATTCCTCCTATAATAGAATCCTTTACCCTGAGTTGTGTTCTGAGATGCTTCCTAGAGCAGGAAAGAAAGGTGTGGAATTCAGTTTGTGAGCTGAATTGTCATCATTATGTGATCTGGGGTCCATGCAGGGGTATGTGATGTGTAGGTGAACGTCATCTGTTATATGTACGGACTGTTGGGGGAAGAATGTTCAGAAAAATAGGATTAAGGAGCAGCTTTAGGGTATGGTATAGCCCTTAATTGCTGTGTGACTTTAAAGAAGTTGCCTGGCCTCTCTGAGACACAGCTGAGGAACAATGGGACCATTACTGCACTCAGAGCACTTTGGCTCGGGTCCCAATTCTGCCACCACTAGCCGGGTGACCTTGACTAAAGAAGCTATAAATAGAGGCTCATGTTCAACACGGGAAGAAAGAAGCCACGAGGTAGGAGGGGCAGCATATGTGAGTGTCAGCTTTGGAATTGAGATGGGGACTTGAATCTTGGCTCAGCCACTCACTAGCTGTGAGCTTCCTTTTCTATACCTTGAATGGGAATAACCCAATCCCACAGCAATATAGAGGATTAAGTGAGTCACTGGACAATGATACAGAAATAATAACATCTCAGTGATATTTTTAGCATTTCTATTCCAGTCACTGTTCTAAATCTTTTATATATAACTCATTTAATCCTCATGACAAGGCTATGAGGGTGACATTATTATTATTCCTCCTATTTTGAAGGTGAGGAAACTGAGACACAGAGTGGTTAAATAAGTCACCCAATGTCACAAAGCAGAGCCAGGTTTCAAAGTCTAAAACCAGCCCTTCCTCTCTCCTCCCTCTCTAGCCCTGAATAGAACCACCTGGCTCCTCAACACCCTGACACCTCTCACACCAGCTAACCAAGGTTGGGGATCCTAAATCGACACCCTACATCTTCTGGACATGGCCCTACCTCTTTAAGCGCCAGAGTTCTCCTAAGCATCCGAGTAGAGAAGGGCACCCAGGTAGCTGAATTTGGGTTGATTAAATCAAGGAGAGAATCAATTAAATTTAAATAAAGAAAAAAGATTGGAAATCAGGCACAATGCCTTCTTAATTACAGCATCTAATCACTGGCTGAAAAAAAAATAACTCCAGAACGTTTCATTTCATATATGGCCTTGTGTATTTGAAATGAGAGGCTCCTAATGAAATGCACATTACCCCACTTGACTAGTAATTGACTAGGCGATCCTGACAGTTTCACGGGTGGAAATGATCAGGCATAATAGACAGAGCTTTTTGAGGATGCGACAACACAGGATACTTTGGGGTTTACTGGGGGGTAGCCAACCCCAAGGTCCCCTTTCCTGGCAGTACAACTCACAATGCTTCCGACAAAGAATGCGTCCACTGGTCAGGGCTGAGCGTGCAATGCAGCAGGCGGGCATGATTAAATGGCTTTTCTCTAAACCGTTCAGAGTTGTTGCAACACACGGGGCTGGGGAAGATCGCCGGCAATCAGTGACCAAATGCCTCAAAGAAATTACTCTGACGAGTATCTTTGCAGTTCAGATGCTGGATTATAGCCTTCTAATTGGTCTCCCCGTCTCCCTTCTCTGCCCTTCCAATCTCTGTCTGCGGCAGCTAGGGGCATCTTTATAAAGCACATCTCATTAAGTCACTTCCTTGATTAAAATCCATCATTGGATTCCTGTTGATGTCAGAGCAGCCCAGACTCCCTACCATGGATCAGAAGGCCAGACATGATCTGGTCTCAGACCATCATTTTCCAGCCCTTGATTCCCTCGCCTGCCTGAATTCTTTGTTCCAAGCACATCAAACCAGTGGAGTTTCCCCAAACCTTTCATGTGCTCATGATTTCATGCCTGTGCATACGCAGTTCCCTCTACCTGAAACACCCTTCCTTCCCCTCCCCGCCTAAGTCCCGACATCACATATTCCCGAGCCACTCCCTCAGTGTCTGGTTGGCCCTGCAGCCCCTCTTCAATGCTGTCAGAATAGCCACGCTTTCTCCTATGATGCCAAGCATTACCTGAAATGGTAACTGTCTGTGAGCGCAGGGAGGGCAGGGTCTTAAGTCTGTTGATTCGTTTTGTCCCCAGAACCTAGCACAGTGTCTAGCCCTCCTTAAAGATGTTGTTGAATGAGTGGGCATCGACTTCACAATAACTGTTGTGATAATGTGCGTGATTTGCAGCCTCCTTGCAAAACAAAACATCAAAACCACCATCTCTCATCTGGGAGGCTTTCTTGCCTCTTTGACTATGAGTGAGTGTGATAAGGCTTAATGTTTGTTTGCTTTTCTGGCCCTGTTAGGATGTGGGCAGCAGTGACGAGAGCTCTTGGGGATATCATGATTCAGTTATCAGTCATTCAGTCAACCAGCCCCCATTTACTATACTTCTGTAGGAAGTATACTGGGATTGAGAAAGCTACGGTGAGATCAGGAACCTACAATAACTCACAATTCATGCACAACAGGTGTGCAAATGCTCACGCCACCAGGGTGTAAGCGATGGATAGATCCTTGCAGTGGTTCCTTTTACAGAGCAGAGGACTGAGGCACAGAGATGTGCAATGGCTTTCTCAGGATCACAAATATGATACCCAGCAGATGTTTGAATATCATTCATCCCACCTGCCCCCCCCCCCAAGATCCCCATGTCTTCTTGAGGCGGGGGAGAATCTTCAGAGCCACCAAATAAGTCAGATCCTGTAGAGCCATCCCTCAGATGGATGCATTTGGGAGTGGGTGGAGTTTAGAGTGACATGAAGATTAGGGTTGTGACAGCCACAATGACTCCAAGAAGTAAGGGTCTAGAGATCAAGAGCCCCATGCACTGGGTGTGTTTGTTACAGGTACACCTTACAGTGTTGGAGAGGGGAAGTCTCTCAAAATCACTCTAGTCTGTGGTTCGTGGAAGGCAAATGTTGAACCACTCACTGAACTCATTCATTCATTCATTCATTCATTCATTCATTCATTCATTCATCTATCAATCCATCTATCCATCCACCCATCCATCCATCCATTCAATAAATACATATGTGGCACCTACTATGAGCCAGGCAGTGTGCTAAGAGCTTTGCAGACATTTTCTCGTTTAATACACAACCCTTGAATTAAAGCTGATTTTTAGGTATCATTATAATTATTCCCACTTTGCATATGTGGAACCTGGAGTCAGAAAGGAAAATAACTTTCCCAGGTAGTCATAATTAACAATAATGATAATAGTTAACATTTGTGGATCATTCATCACATGCCTGGCACTGTGCTGAGCTATTACATTGAATTTAAGTCTCACAACAGAGTTACCGGGTAGGTGCCATTAATATCCCATTTTATAAAGGAGGTGATTGGTATTAAAAAAGGTGAAGTAAATTGCTCAGAGATAGTAACTGCAACATGACAGAGCCGGAATCTTATCTTAGGGCTGCTTGACTCCCTTCTCCAGTATTTCTCAGGGTGGTCCGTGGATCACCCGCATCAGGATCACTGGGGATGTTTGTGTAAAATGAAGAATCCTGAGCCCACACAGAGCCCCGGAATCTGAGGCCAAGGCCCAGGAATCGGCATTTTCTACAAAGTTCCCAGGCGATTCCTACACTCACTGACGCTTGAGAATTTTGTTGCCACTCTTCAGGTAGCGACCCAGCAGCTTTCAACAGAAAGGAAAATATTCCATTTGACTTTCTCACTCAGTTGATTTGGAAAAACATCATGAAAGGAAAAAAAAAATCAGTGAAACTCTCCCTGGGTCCCAGGAGGGCTGCAAGAGATATAAAATGAAGACGATGAAGACGGCAAAGACATTTTGATGCCAATACTCCAGCAGATGTGTTTACGCAAGTCGGTTTGATTACAGGTGCTAAAAATACCCCCTTTAAATTTAGGAGTCCAGAACATTCCCCACTGCTTTACCAAAAAACAGTTTTTCAAAAAAAATTTAATTCATTCCTAACCCCCACCTCCTTCAACTAGTTATTAGTATTGATGCTGGAGTCCTGAGTTTGTTATCGAGAATTATAATGGCAAATCATGGAGACATTTCCTCTGATTACACAGATTCTCAGTGTATTTGGCTCCCATCTCCCCTGCCAGCCGTTCCTCTGAATCAGCAAAGTGCCAGCTGTACTCTGACTTCCTTGGGGCGGGGGGGGGGGGTGCGGTTGAATACCAGACCTCGACAACTTCTCAAAATAAATCTTCCATCCCGGGAGGCCAGCCCCCACTTCCTTCTCCCCAATCTCTCTTATATTTTTGTATTTTACACCTTTGAGTCATAAAATCTTAAGACCTGAGAGGTTCAAAGACTTAATTCACATATAAGGAAACTGAGGCACAGAGTGGGGTGAGGAATCACTCATCTGAACTGACAAAGAGCATGCGAGTTGCAGTGCTTGGGTCCAGAACCCAAGCATCCTGCCCCTGAGCCCAGGGGTCATCTGATCAGACCAGGCTGCTCCTCCTGGAATTCAGATCTCTACCCATAGCTTACGACAACCTTATGGAAGTTACTAAACCTCTCTGAGTCTTGGTTTTCTCATCTGTAAGACGGGGAGAGTCAAAAATGCTACCTCAAAGGGCATTGTGAAGACTGAATGAGTTAATCCATGCAAAGTGCTAAAAACAGTGGCTGGTACATAGTAAACCCTCAATAAATGGCAGCCGGTCACCATCATCCTCATCGTCATCAGGTGGTCCAGAACACACGCTCACACAATGAGTGGTTATTAATATAAAACTTTCATTGATTTTTTTTATCCTGCTCACATTTTTTTTTTTAAATAAGAAGAAACAATGCCTGGTAAGCAACATCGTTAAGTGTTCAATAAAATTGGGTTAGATGTTTTAGGAAGGAATAAGAAAGATCCAAAATTACTAACCTCAAGGTTTTGACCAGCTTAACATTTATTTCAATTGGAGATTAGGGATGACAGCCACTGATTAACCTCACACAAATCATCAGCCCTATAGAAGGGACACTGGCCTCTATCATGGTTCCTCTTTCAAGAAAGACTCACTCAAATCCCCCCTCCGCCTGGGATCTTCCTCCATACCCCATGAGGGTTCATTATTTCCATTCTCCCTGTGTCTGAGATATCCTAAGGACGAGCATGATAACTCTAGTGCGTCACATACACTAGATGAGGTAAATTCACTGGCTCATTCGTAGCCAGCGATAGCCCATCTAGCACCCCTGCCCTCTAGACCTGTGCCGCACACAGAGTCACCAGAGAAGCTTTTTAAACATGGTGTTTCTAGGTCCGTCTCCCATCAAGTAAACACAATCTCTTGGACAGGCACCTGGGCACTTACATTTTTTAAAAGCACTCCCTTCCTCCCAGAAATTTATTCCCATATACAGCCAGAGGTGATAACGACTGCTTTAGAGCATTTAAATAATGTTTATATATATGATTTTCTAGCCCGCCTGGCTGGGCTCTCAATGGGAACGGATCTTATTGGTTTTGTATCTGCAGCCTTACCAGAGGGATTAATAAGCACTTAATATTTACTGAATTAAGTGGCGGTAATCTTTCATACTAAACACAATGACCCTTGCTGGTTTGTGAAGATGGGGTTTCTGATCCATGCAACCTCTGAGTCTCAGTTTCCCCGCCTCTACGTTGGGGGTGAAAATAACGTCTATTTCTTGGAGCAATTTATGGTGAGTAACGAATAAGGATGATGTTGGCCAAGTGGCCTAGATGGAGCCAGGAACGTCAGAAATGCCCACAAAACATGATTTGGCTTTTTCTTTTCCCTTTAGTAAGTCCCATGGAAAGCAGAGCAAAGGAAGGTAAGAAGCAGTGTTTAACCTAAGGGGGAAATGTACCCAATACCTGAAATGGCCACAGCTCACCACCACCAACGTCACCATCAGCCACAGCATTATTAATGAGACCACACTCTGTGCAGGCTCTTAAGAAAAAAAAAAAAGCACTTTACCTATATTGTTCTTTTAAGCCATGACAACACTACAAAATAGGTAGTATGATGCTGGCTTTCAGATGAGAAAATGGCTCCACAAGGCTCTGAAAGGTTACACAACTTGCCCAAGGTCACACAATGAAGTGGTAATGCCAGAGTCAAGCCCTCTTGCATATTCATCACTGCCCTTCCCTATTTTTCAGGGACAGGCAATTCATTCTGCAAACTAGCTCAGCTCTTTCGTTGGAGAGTCATATTCTTTCCTTCTTTGTGTGTCCAGCTGAGATGACACAGGCCTCTTGTCCCAGTGGTTCACTCACGTCGCCAGACAATGGACAAGTTGGCTGTTAGGTGTTGGCCTCATTTATTTGTTCACTTTCAGAGGCAACAGTGACTGTGGGCACATCTGAATCCACTTGAGCTAGCTTCACATCAGAACCTTGACTCGCTCTGTGACTCTTGGGCTAGTGTCTTAAAGCAGCTGAGCCTCAGTTATTCCTTCTGTACAATGGGGCTAATGAGAGTAGCCAGTTCGCTGGGTGACCTTGAGGATGATGTAACAAAGTACCTTGAATCTAAGGGGGTGGGGGCTCAAAACAAGCTAGGTAAGTGGTAGCAACAGCAGTTACTGTTCCTCTTGGGGGAAGATGGTCTAGCTGCCCAGAGGCCGGCCACCTGCCTGTAACCGGAGCAGACTGGCTGGCTGGGACCCGGAGATGTCCGACGTCTCCGTTCAATTACCTCCATCTGTGGGTAAAACAGCCCCTGCGTAATGGACTGATTAATCTCCTTATCGCACGGAGCACACAGTGTAATTACATCAGAGAATTCAGATCCCCAAGCGCGACATCAATCAACTCAGAGAGGGCAGCTCTGCCCTCCCTTCCCCAACAGCCTGGGGGGAGAAAACAAGTCTTCTTTCTGCCTCCCTTGTTCACGCTTCCCTCAGATGCGAGATCGAGATCGGGGACTAAGAAGGCATGGGAAGGGCTGTCTGGGGAGCAGGTAGGGAAGGAGGCAGACAGGAGGGATCCTTCTTCAAATCCGTTGCCTCTCTGGTTCTGTGACAGCTGCCACTCTCTCCCTCTATCTTCTAGTAAGTCCATTTTCTATTTTAGTTTGGAGTAAGTAGAGGGGGAAAGGACCCCGCTTTTTTTTTAATTTTTTTTAATGTTTATTTTATTTTTGAGACAGGGAGAGACAGCATGAACAGGGGAGGGTCAGAGAGAGAGGGAGACACAGAATCTGAAACAGGCTCCAGGCTCTGAGCTGTCAGCACAGAGCCTGACGCGGGGCTCGAACTCGTGGACCACGAGATCATGACCTGAGCCGAAGTCGGATGCTTAACCGACTGAGCCACCCAGGCGCCCCGAGGACCCCACTTTTTTTAAAGAATAGCTGGGGGTGCCTGGGTGGCTCAGTCGGTTAAGCGTCTGACTTGGGCTCAGGGCATGATCTCACAGTTGGTGAATTCGAGCCCCACGTCAGGCTCTGTGCCAATAGCTCAGAGCCTGGAGCCTGCTTCAGATTCTGTGTCTCCCTCTCTCCCTGCCCCTTATCTGCGTATGCTCTGCATCTGTCTCAAAAATAAACATTTTATGGGGCGCCTGGGTGGCTCAGTCGGTTAAGCATCCGATTTCGGCTCAGGTCACGATCTCGCGGTATGTGAGTTCGAGCCCCACGTCGGGCTCTGTGCTGACTGCTCAGAGCCTGGAGCCTGTTTCAGATTCTGTGTCTCCCTCTCTCTCTGCCCCTCCCCTGTTCATGCTCTGTCTCTCTCTGTCTCAAAAATAAATAAATGTTAAAAAAAATTAAAAAAAAATAAACATTTAAAAAAATTTAAAAAATAGCTGGACTGAAGAGTAATAACACCTTCTCATGGTTACCTTTGATTGAATTCTTCCTCTTGTGCCTGCAAAGAGTTACCTCCTGATCTCACAACAACCTGAGGAGGAAGGCTGCTATAATTAGTACCCATTATGCAGATGAAGAAACTCAGGTTTGGATATTGCCCAGTCACACCCTAGGGGGATAGTGGAAGGGTGGTCTTGGGACCAGAAAAAAGGACAGCCTGAAAAGGAATTAAAGCAAATTCTCAGTCCATTCTAGCTCTTGTGTGGCCAGGAAATGAAGCTTTTCTTGCTGGCTTGGTGACCGATTTCTGTGTGATCCTTAGTCTTTCCATTTGTAGATGTGATGGCCAGCTAAAACCTTCTCCCATAAGACAGATAAAAACAGAGCCCTTCTGCTTGAAGCAGTGTTGGTAATTTGGATACCTGACCACTCAAGGCAAGCCCCGAGATAGTGCCACAGAGTGCAGTTTAGAAGCTACAGAGATAGGTGAGCTCTAAGATTTTCTAGTTCTAAAATATGACGAAATCAGGGGGCTGTGGTCTGTCTCACTCATCATTGAACCCTCCACGCCTAAGAACAATGCCTGGCCCCAATAAAGAGATGTTGAGTAGGCAGGTGATTCGAAACTCTATTCATTTAGTGGCCAGGTAAAAAGTGGTCAGATGCTTTTTTATTTTTATTTTTATTTGAAAAAAAAAAAAAATCCCCTGTGTGAAGAAGCTCCTGGAAGGAATGAGCCCATGGATGTGTTTTGGTTGTACTGCACAGTACTTGTCAAACACTCAAATTTATTGCTAACATTTCCAAATTAGGCATTTTGTGTACACATTTTAGTTTTAAATCATGATTGGAGACAAAGGACCTGAATTCCTCTCCTGAGGAAGCCACTGGCCAGATCTAGCAGTGGTCCCAGTGGTCCCCCCCAACTCATCTAGCAGTGGTCCCAGTGGTACCCCAGTGCCCCCCCCCCCACTGTTATCCTCAAAAGTGCTGGGAACACACAAAGCTGGCCACATCTGGGTCCAACCTTACCAAGCAGCCATTACTTAGGTGATAGTTGGTAAGCTGGTGGTGATTCCAGGCACCTTCTAAGAAACAAACTGGCCTCTGTAAGGCTGGCCCAGAAGATAGAGGCCCATCCTTTTCTCTTCCATCCAGGAAGCAAGAGGGTGGGTGTGTATCCATCCCATTGGCTAAGAGTGCTCCAGGAGCTGCCCACCTTAGCTCAGCGCCTGCGTCCTCATTTCCCTTGTAGGAAATACACAATCAGTCTCCCGCCTGCTCCTTTCTCTCACAGGCTTCTTTTCCCCAGGTTCCAAAATACAGGCTCAGCCCTGATCAGGTTTGGAGCGTGCCATGAAGCTGACGCTGTGGTTTCTGGCTGCTGGCGTTGTATTTCAATTATCAAAATCTATGGTTCCCAAATGTGTGTCTGCAGCCTGTGCTCATTGGGCTACTTCAGAATCACGGAAGGCACTTTCGGTAAATGCACAATCCTGGGCCCCATTCTCGGGTTGGGGAGGGGTAAACTCTAGTATCTATGTTTATAGAAAGCTCTCCAGGCGGGTGATTCTAGTGCCCAGCCAGGGGTGTGAACCATAGATAACAGGCCAAACCACTCACTTTATTCTACCTGCTCTGCTTTCCATCTCTTTAAATGTTGACTGTACTATGTGGGGCTCTCCTGTTTCTATTTTTGCCTCACCTTGAACTTCCCTCAAGGATATCTCCCTAAGCCTGATGGCTCTTTCCTTCATTTTCTCCCTCAGCCCGCTGAATTACATCCTTTGGGCTTAGCTCCAACCCCCAAATGCCCAGTTCCACAGTGCTACACAGGCAGGGAAAAAGGACACCCAGAACAGTATCTTCATGGAGAGGCACTGCCCTACCCCCACCCGAAGCCTTGCATGGGGATTTCTCCCAGACCCCAGGCCTTCTTGTTCCTTCTCCCCACCATCCCTGTCCTCTCCATTTCTAAGCCTTGTCTTCTTTTTAGGATCAGTTCATGGGAACTAGTGCCATTTTATCTCTAGGCTTTGGAGACCCATCAGCTGTTCCCGACACCTCCATGGCGGGTATTCGGAAGGAGTCAGCTCTGAGCAAGGGCAGTAGAAGCTCCGTGGCATACCGAGTGTGGATTACCGCGCCCAGGGGTCCACCATGGATGGGAGATAAATATCTAAAACTCCCAAAGCCATGGAAACAGCAGCTCTTCAAGGTGATTTTGCACACACACAAAAGGAAAAGCCAGTGGAGTTCCCCCACCCCCACTGCAGCTACCCAGCCTTTCTCTTTGCTGGTCGGAGGGACCAGTTTAGGAAGGGGAGGAAAGGAGAAAGAGGCAGAACAGAGGATTCGGCTGTGGGGTAAGCAGTCTGCACAAAGGCTGCTTTTTCTCCAGCTCCCAGGCTGGATCACAATAGCGATGATGGTGGTTATGATGATGATGATAGCCAGCAGTAATACTGTTCTATGCGCTCTATTTGCATTGGATTCTTGCAACAGTTATGACATAGGTCCTGTGTTACCATTGCTGGATTACAGATGAGAAAACTGAGGCATGGAAAGCCCTGAAACTTGCCCAAGCTCATGAAGCTGGGAGGTTGAGGAGCAAGGCATTTCTCATTCTGAATCAGGAGCCTGACACTTAAGTGCTAGGTTATGTGGCTATGGTCCCAGGCTCTGTCCCCACCTGGATGGACATCCCCAGTTGACTTGCATTTTGTGAACATCCTCAAGGTAGGGTTATGCCACCACTATTTGATAGCTGGGAAGACCTGATTTAATAAAAACCAATCGCTAGCCTACATCTGCCGGGCACTGGGCTAAGAGTTTTACGTGCAACACTTCATCTAATCTCCCCAACTACTCTATTATCCCCACTTAACAGGTAAGGAAACTGAGGTTCAAAGACATTAAATCACATACTCCAGTTCACAGAGGCTGTGGGTAGAGGAGCTAGGATTCAAATCTACGCTTGTTGGCTTTTAGAGCCCAAGCTCTGACCCGACAGATTCACAAAAATGTAACAAACTATACTAGGGTGGTTATAATATGGTATGTTGTGATGGAAAGCACAGGGCTCCAAGGTATTGTCTGTACAAATTATTGAGCACCTACTATGTGTCAGGCATGGTTCTAGGCTCTGGGGATAGGCTGTTGAGAAAAACCGATATGATTCCTGCCCTCATGGAGATTACAGTCCTGTGGAAATGCCAAAGGTACATAATTAAACCAAAGAACTATGAAGGCAGTGGACAGTGGACAGTACTGGGTGGCCATGCAGTAGGGGTGGCTGGAGCAGAAGGAGGGAGCAAGAAGAGAAATGAGACTGGAAAGGCCAGCAGGAGCCGACTTTGCAGAGCGTGGTTGGCCATAGTACTGTGCGGACTTTATCCTGCGGGCAGTGGGGAGCTATTGATGGTCATTAGGCAGGAGAGTGACATGGTCAGGTCCACTCTTTGGAAAGACCCCTCTGGCTTCAGTGTATGCATGATATTACGAATATGTATGTATGCATGCATGTATGAATAGTGTGGAGAATGGCCAGAGCCAGTGGTAGGAAGGCAGGCAGGAGGCCCCTGAAGGGATTCTGACAAGAGATGACAGTAGGTTGAGGAAAGAGGGGGCGGTTTATATAACTTGTTCCCTGGCACAAATTCCTTCCCTAAATCCAGTTGGTGAAGGGGTGTGGATAATTTAGGATAAATGCAGCTGTGAAATCTAGAGAAGCAACTTTTCTGGATTAGAGCAGTGGTTCTCAAGATGGGGTGGGTATCAGAAACATCTGAAGGTTTTTTTTTTTGTGGCATAGATTGCTGGGGGCCCCCTCCTGGAGTCTCTGATTTGGTAGGTCTGGGATGGGTCCCAAGAATTTGCGTTTCTAACAAGCTCCCAGGTGATGCTGCTTCTGCTGATGTGGGGACCACATTTTGAGAACCAGGAGAGTGGAGTAAAAAGCACCCACTTTGCAGCTGCACTCATTTAGAGCTGAATCCAATTTCTGCCCCTGTTTAGCCTGGATAGACCTGGACTGCCTCTCCAACAGTCAGTATTTTTCATCTGTAAGATGGGGCCAGCATTATCAACATTGTGAGTTTGTTGTATATTTATAGTAAGTCAGGTAAAAGCCTTATTACAGTGCTTGGCACATAAAGAAGGCTCAATAAATAATAGCTGTTGTTATTGTTATTACTCAGGGGAAAAGCTTAAACCAGCACTTAGCCAATGACACATTATGACTGGGACTGAAAAAAATGATATCTTCAGTGAGCACTCAAAACCTGGGGCCACTGAAGTGATGGGTAGCTAATACTGGTGAATAGTAACGACAATTTGGTAACACATATTGAGGGATTACTCTCTGTCAAGCAAGACTTCAAAGGCAAACAGGAAACAAAGGCTACTTCTTCATGGATCCTAAATCAGCTGGTCTATCTCTTTATCCATCTATTAAGTGTGAAATCCATCCATCCATCCATCCATCCATCCATACATCCATCCATCCATACATCCATCATCCACCTTTTTTCTATCTATCTATCCATCCGTCCATCTATCCATTCATCATCTATCCATCCAACTACCTACCTATAGATTTTTCTAAACCCCTACTTTGGATGAAAAACTGTTCTAGCTACTCTGAAGTTCAATGGAGAACAACCCTTACTCAAGTTCATCTACGATTTGTGCTCTTCTGGAATTCCAACCATCTCACATTTCCATGTTTCATTCAGGGGATCTGACTTACCCAGAGCAGACTACACCCTGGTGGAGCTAAGCAGGAGGCAAAAAAGAATAGCGTGTCCTCAACCAACATGAAAACCAAAGGAGAGAGGTGATTAAGAATTGAGCCCCCAGAGACAGATCCAAGGTAGATTCCTGATTCTCTACCACTTATCAGTCCAGTAGCCTTGGACATGTGTGAGCCCCAGTTTTCTTCTCTAGAAAAGGGGAGTGCTAATAGTGCCCATCTCATGGGGGTGGATGTGAGATAATATATATAAAGAGGTTGGCACGATTTCCTGGTGTATATTAATTAAATGCTAAATAAATCATAACTATTAATGCTAGCAATAGAGCAGGGGACATATGGGTTGATGGAGAAATCTGCTCAGATCAATGTCTTCATCAGCAGAAGCTAAACTTAGCTTGGGGTTTTCCCCGAGACTATATAAAAACTCCCAAAGGGACAAACAGGCTCCCCCAACCCTTTCCCACAACTTTCTGCCAGATAAAACAGTGTCTTATTTAAGGAACAAGGAAGAGTTATCAATCTAATTCTGATATTTATAAAGCAGTTGCTGCATTTCCAAAGCATGTTTATATCTTTTTCTCTCATTGCATCCTGACCAAAACCCCGAGTTTTAAATAAACAAAGTTTTCTTAGTCCCATTTTTCAAAAAGAAGAAAACAAGCCTAGGGAGGTTAAGTGGCCTGCCTATGGTCACACAGCAAGTTAATAGCAGGGCTCTGCCTAGTTTTCTTAACTATTCTTTCCACTACACCACATAACAACCTAAGTTCAATTTCTTGGTTTTCCCCCTTTTAATAAATAGGAAACCAGAGGACTTTGGCTGACTCCTCTGCTTTTTTTATACTCTAATGCCATCACTGAAAAAAAATATGTATATGCGTGCATTTTTGGCTATTGTGAATTATTAATGACAATCTCTTTAGTGTGTCAATTCCATTTCTTTGTTCGAAACATTCCTTTTGGCATTGGCAACAGCACTGAAATAAATAGTTTATTTGCCAATAACATAGCTTGTTAAATTTTAATCAAATAGAGTATTGTAAGCACGTAGTTACTGGGATATACCCCTTGGGAGTGAGAGAGATCACTTTAGAAATGAATTAATAATGGAGACTTCGGAAGCCAAAATGAAATGGCCAATGGAGCCTTGATGTGGATTATCCCTATTTGAGCTATAAATCAATGGAGTTGGTTTTACCCCACTCCAATTAAAATTTCCTTATAATTATTTTCAGAAGATAACAAGAACAACCAGATGTGGGGGTATTGTTTTGTTTCTTGTTTTCTTCTAAAAAGCATGAGCCCTTTTATGATGTTTTAAGAATGTAGTCTAATATCACTGCATGTTAAATACTGGGAATCTGATGTTGTGGCTTAGGAATAGAGGTGGAACACCAGACTCATGGCTTCCATTAATTTCTCTCCATCTTCCTCCCTCTTTTTCTCCTGTCTGCTCTCTCCACGCTCAAGAGAACAGGATGCCATATTTTTTTGTGTGGGGTGCTGCTTCTTACTCAGCACTAGAAGGATGGAACTATTGGGTTGTTTCTGGGGAGCACTTTAGATAGAATCTTTCACTTTTGCTCACAATATCCCCCCACAAGCCAAATGGCTAGCTTTTATAAAATGGCTGTGTAGTAGTTATTAAGGCCATTAATCAATATCTCAGTTCTGCTTTCAGGCACATAGTAGGATTATACTTACCCTCCCCCTCAAATTTAAGTATGATGCCATGACTTGCTTTGAATTATGAAGTGTGAAAGGGATTTTTGTGTGTAACCTCTGGATAGAAGCCTTTAAAGGCAAGTGTACAGTTCACCATTTTCCCTTTACCCCTGCCCTAGTAACTACAGACATTCCAGGTGGTAGAGGTTCATTTGATCTGGGCTCTTGACAGAGGACAACATGGAGCAGAGATTCCTGTAAACTCATGATGAACATGTAGTGTGACCATAAAAAGAAACCTTTGTTGTCATAAGCCTGACATTTGGGGGTTGGTTGCTGCTGCAGGAAGACTAAGCCTATCCTTACTGATACATGCAGGATAAAGTTTCATGCATACTTACCATGGGAGTCACATGCACTTATGACCATGAGATAAAATCTGGGACTTCTGGTTCTTTGGGGAAAGAGACAGTACCTTATTCATCTTTGAACACTCACTGCCTAGCAGAGTATCAACTATTTAATAGATAACAGCAATGATTTCTGAATGAATGATTTATAAATATGACAGCATGATCTCTGGAGTTAAATGGCTGAGATGGTGATGAAGAAGGAGAAGGAGAAGGAAGGAGAAGAAGACAACCACTTTATTGATGATACTAGTATGTATTGAAGGCTTACTGTGCCTTAGCACTACGCTGAACAAGTTGACAAACGATAGCTTATTCAGTCCTTACAGTAGCCCCATAAGGTAATTACAAATGTTGCCATCATTTTGCATATGAGAAAGAACCATGGAGCACAAAAAACAATTGCCCAAGGCCATTAAGAAGTGGCAGAACCAGGATTCAGATCCGATACATCTATTCCATACATTCTCAATAAATGCTGGAGATTTTGGCCTCAGAGCGCATTTGACAATATCTGGAGACACTTCTGGTTGTCACAACTGAGGAAGTATAATAGGCATGTAGTATGTACAGGCTGCAGATGTTGCAAACATCCTACAATGTACAGGGCACTTCCCCAGACAAAGAATTATCTGGGCCAAAATGCCAATAGTGACAACAAACCCTGATATATTCCTACAATGCTCTTAACCACTAAGTCATACTATATCCTCTAGACACATCTATCTTTTCAGAAATCGGGGCGACTAAAGCTTCAAAACTCCTACACTATCCTCCTGGAAGATTTATTGGAAATATATAAATGTGTTTCTGAACGGACCACATTATAAAATATAGATTTACATAGAATTTTTCAGGACCACACATTTCTCATAAAGAGACATCTGAAAGGTGATGTAACTAGTAGGTTCAATAGGTAAGGATGGCTAGAATTGCAGCCAGGTAAGTGTTCCACGGTTGTATTCACTACATCTTTAAATTGTTTAATCAATGACCGCTGTCCCCGGTGCTGAACCACTGTTGGGCTCTCAGGGACATGAATCAGCAAAGCCCCTGGGTTTGAGCAGAAGTTCTGCCTACACGCCAAGTGCACACACAGGGCTACACCTTTTTCTTTTCTAGCCTCCAATCTCAAGGACATTGTCCCCACCTTTGGAACAGATTAATTAACATGCGGGAAACATTGCTATTTTTGAGTCCATCTTGAAGAATTTTCGGTCTGGGGCTTGACAAGGGGGATTGTTTCCCTTCCATTATTCATTCTTTCAACCTTCAAGGACTTTTCTGCCACTGTGTACACAGCCCTGTCACACATGCTGATACACACACACACACACACACACACACACACACACACACGCACACTCCACATTAAGAGGTGCAGGGAGGGAGCAGGCATGTTCAGATGAAACCAGGAAGTAGGGTGTCCTAAAGGAGGAGGTGGGGGGTAAAGTGATGGAGTCTAGGGCTTCATTATTAAACTAGCCAGTGACCAGAATTTGGTTGACTGGTGAGGATTATGTTCGGCCCTCCCATTTCAGACTATGAGCTAAGGTTGATAAGATGCTTGATAAGAACAGGAGTGAGCAGATCTCATCCCAGAAGCCTGTTTTTGGATGTCATTATGTCTTTAGTAAGTTGGAAGACCTAGAATTTGAGATGCAGAGAATCCAGCATATGGAAATTGTTATCCAAGGCTTAGATGGAATGGGAAGTTGAGTGAAATGGAGCTGAAGTCTCTGTCCTTATACTTCTCTGGGCCATACTTGGGAGAGATTCTTGCCAAAGACATACAAACAGGGGCGCCTGGATGGCTCAGTTGGTTAAGCGACCAACTTTGGCTCAGGTCATGATCTCACGGTTCATGGGTACGAGCCCTGCATTGGGCTCTGTGCTGACAGCTTAGAGCCTGGAGCCTGCTTCCGATTCTGTGTCTCCCTCTCTCTCTGCCCCTCCCCTGCTCTCACTCTTTCTCTCTCTCTGTCTCAAAAATAAAGATTAAAAATAAAAATAAAAAAATGCATACAAACAATGCATGGAGGGGTTGACTAATTCCCAATCAGCTAACTCAGACCTCACCTCCTTTGTTTCCACTAAAACTTGGCTGAACATCTTAGGGCCTGGGATATTCTGCTTGTGTAGGCTCTAAAAAATACAAGAACTTATTCTTTGTGTGTGTGTGTGTGTGTGTGTGTGTGTGTGTGTGTGTGTACCAAACTCAGGTACAACAGTAGAACATTTACAGAGATCTGACACCTGTAAAGAATATTTGGGGTACTCAGGGAGTTTGGGTAAATGGATGAGGGTGTGTATGAGTGTGCACATGTGTGTATGCATGTGCATGTACACACATCTAGTCATCCATGTCATGTATGCACGAATATATGGGAATGCTTGCATGGACACACATGGAAATGCCCATGAATGTTTAGCAGTGTGGGACAGGAGCGCCACATCAACACATCAATAGCCATTTCTCCTTGGGACCCATCATTCTCTTTAATTTTGTTTTTGTTTTGTTTTGTTGTTTTGTCCATGTGTCTGCCAAAGTGGTTAAAAAGGGGGATTTTGCATCATTGACTGACATATGAGATGTTTTCAGGTCTCAGTTGTCTCCAATATCATTTTCCTTTTCTTTGATACCCACTATACTCATGGAATGTTAAAGTTGAAAGGTCCTCCAATCACTGCCTTTTATAAATGGAAAAACCAAGGTCCAGAAATGTAAGTTAAATCTACACAAAGTCACACAGCGGTCAAGGTCAGTGCCTGGACTCAGCCCACCCTAAGGCTACTTCCTCTCTACTAGTCATGCTCCTCAGCACCAAGGGATTGCATTGGCATCAAGCAGAGAACTGCCTAATGAGCCAATCAGCTCAAACCTACATCTATCTCCAACACGAAGTGATTGTGCACCCTCTCTCCTTTCCCCAGAGGTGCTGAACACTTCGGTCTTGATATATAGCCTGCTCTGGGCTACCAGGATCTGATGTGGCCCTGGACAAAGATTTCCTAGGAGAGATACAAAAGAGAAGTTAAGAACCAGCTTAGCACTGACATGAGAGGCACAGAAGACGTAACTGCCTAAAACCTTCTGAGGCTTCCCATTGCCTTTAAGGTAAGATCCTGACTCTGTGATGCTCAGGAGAATTCAATCCCTTCCTATACTCACCATCTCCCTCTCTTTCAACTCCCAACTACCACGCTACATTGTAGCCATTTCCCTAGGTGGGCCTGGCTTTCTCACCTCAGTCTGCACATAGTGGGTTCACCTTCCACTACTTCTCTTTCCTAGTCAACTCCTATTTATATCTCGCTTTCTGTCTTGTTTATATCCTAGTCATCCATTGTCCTATTTGTCCTAGTCATTACCTCCTCCAGAAGCTGTCCTTGGCTACCCAAGCCCTTGATAAGTGTCCATCTTCTGTAGCCCCGTCACCCAGGGAGAGAGAAAAGGTAAGTTCTTATCAGGTGTCTGTATCTGGTTGGCTCAGTGTTATACCCCCAGAGTCTACTTCAGTGCCTTTCACAATGAATGAATGAATGAATGAATGAACATTACTGAGCCTCTTCAGCAGAGTGGGCAAGGGACTAAGGGTGAAGTAGAAGTCCTGAGGAGGGGGTAGGGGAGAGGGCATTTAATTGGTAGAATCAATGTTTCTTAAGCCAAGACACACACAGAAGTGATTTCAGGGCTGGGAACTGCCCTAGGAGCCCTAAAATGCTCTTCTGTTATTCACAGGCCTTATGCTTGCTGGGCACGCAGGAGGGCCGGGCGGAGGTGTCTCTGGCTAAATAGCTGCAATCCAGGGAGAGGTAATTGCAGGATTTGAAGGCAACTTTTTCCATGTCTGGCTCTGCTCAGGGGAATAAATGATCACAGACCTCTCAACTGGAGAGTCCGCTGAGTATCAGAGACAGCGGCAGGTGGGGTGGGTGGTACTGAATTTGGCCACCATGGGCAGGGACAACCTTAGAGAGAAGGTGAAGGGTGTTAAGGGGACAAGTGTCTGCGAGAAAAGGGAGTGGGGGAGGGTCAGAAGAATGGGGCCAGAGGGTGTGCTCCAGGAACAACAGTGGCTGGCGGGTCTCAAACTGTAGGGAGTATCAGAAGAGGTGGAGAGGGATTATGCAAGCGGCTCATACTTCTCAAGAATGCTCCTGCCATTATTTCTGTAAATCTTCTGTAACTTGATGGACCCTCTTCCAAAGAAGAGTTACAGGAGGAGCGACATGACCACTTGAGTTATTAACTTGAGTGTTTGGCTTATGTTGTCTGGATTTCAATTCCAGCTTTTCTACCTACCTGAGTGACCTGAGAAAGTTACTTAATGTCTTTTTTTTTAATTTTTTTAATGTTTATTTATTTTTGAGAGAGGGAGAGAGAGAGACAGAGTGAGAGCAGGGGAGGAGCAGAGAGAGAGGGAGACACAGAATCGGAAGCAGGTTCCAGGCTCTGAGCTGTCAGCACAGAGCCCGACACGGGGCTTGAACCCACGAACCGTGAGATCATGACCTGAGCCGAAGTCGGACATTTAACTGACTGAGCCACCCAGGCGCCCCTAGAAAGTTACTTAATGTCTTTAAGCCTCCACCTACCCCTCTGTAAAATGGGCATGACTCCCGTACCAGTCTTAGGGAGTAGATCTCATTCTTAGGATGGTAATGTAATGAGATAGTCCAGGGGTGCCTGGATAGCTCAGCCGGTTAAGTGTCTGACTCTTGATTTTGGCTCAGGTCATGATCTCATGGTTCGTGAGGTCGAGCCCTGCGTCAGGCTCTGTGCTGACAGGATGGAGTGTGCTTGGGATTCACTCTCTCTCTCTCTCTCTCAAAATAAGTAGATAAACATTTTTTAAAAAATGAGATAGTCCACATAAGGCACTTAAAACAGTGTCTAAAACAACATGGGCTCGATAAATATTAACTAATATTATAGGTGTCTTGTATTATTATTTACCTATGTATTTCTAGTGCCCCCCAAATGTCTGGCACATAGTAGATCTCAAGGAAATATGGCACAAATAAATGAATGGATGGATGAGTAAGTTAAGGAAATATTTGTTATATGCTCAGTGCTTGCTATGAGGCACTTACATGCCTTGCATTGCCTATTCCCTCTGCTGGGACCACCATCCCCCATTCTTCTTTTTCAGTGATCAAGTATCCATGAGTTAAGATTTAGTTCAGTCTGTTTGCTCGGAGGAGACTGTCCTCGCATCACTTGGGGAAAATCATGGTTGCATCACTGTTCTAAAAGCAGCTGTGAGGGGTAGAAAGAACCCTGGATTGAGAGTCTGAAATGAGTTTTGATTTCTGTTCTGTTCCTAGCCTTGAAGGTTACCTTGGAAAACTCCTCCATACTTTGTGCCTCTGTCTTTTCATCTGTTGAATGGGGGGTGGTGATGCTTCCCATATAACATTGTGGTCAACATTATCTCTCCTTCAGTAATATTTATGGAGCTGCTCTTATGGGTCAGGCACACACTGTGATCTGGAGAAAACTTCGTGAACGAGACAGGTAAGGTCTCTACTGTAATGGAGCTCACAATTTAGTATGGGAGACAGACATTAAAGAAATAAATGTTCTGAAAAAATATAATTATAATTTGCAGTATGTGCAACAAAGGAAAGCAGGGTTGAGAGGGACTAGGAAAGACTCGATTGAAATTTGAATGGCAATAAGGAAATAGCCATTCAAAAGAGGGCTAGGTAAGAGCATCCAGGCAGAGACAGCAGCATGAGCAAAGGCCCTGAGGCAGGAGAGAGAGTGCTTAGGGAGTCTGAAGACCTAAAAAGAGGAGAAACAGGCATGAGCAAAATGAAAAAAGGGAAGAGAGGAGTAAGATCATGTCTGAAAGGTGGGCACTGGAATCGGGTCTGGCAAAACCTTACAGGCCACAGCATGGAAATTATAAGCGAGACAGGGATGTTGGCTTTCTTAATAAATGGGAAAGCCACGTGGAAATGTCACATAAGACCATGGCTATGGACCTGTAACTAGCCTTTTGGTTTCTCTATCAAGGCAGTGAGATAACATCATCTGTCCAGCCTCCATCCCCGGCCAAGTATAATGACAGGTGTGACTTCTCCTCACAAGTGAAATCAAAGTGTATCCCTACATGATGGCATAGCATACCTAAGCCTAATTGTGGCTGCATCAGGCACTGTGGCCCTGGTTATGCCAGCATTTAGACAGGGCTGAGCTATTATCAAAGGGGAGGAAGCATCCTGCAGGCTGTTTTGGAGCCATGATGTATGTGGCTATTCTGGGCCTAGTGGGAGGGAGCCTGGGAGGGGGGCTGGCCGGAAGAGCAGAGTTATTTCAGGACATTGCGGCAGCAATTTGTAGCCTGAGTATACAGAGCAAATCTGGACAGACTGGAGGGGCCAGAGACCCTGAATCGCTGGAAGCTCAAGATGACCCCAGAAGAGATGTGTTTCTGTTGTAAGGCAGTTTGGCCTGAGTCTGGAGGCAGACAGGGCTGGAATTGGAGCCCACCCACCCTGTGACCTAGGGCAGGTGTCCACTAGGTGCTAGGCATGTTGCTAAGCACCTTATGTTCTACAGCTTATTGTGTCCTTCCAATAACCTTACGACATAGCTTCTGTGTTGTTCCCATTTTACAGATGAGGAAACTGAAGCTCAGGCTTGCGGTGGGTCCTGCTTCTATTTTAGAGGCAGATTTGAACTCAGTTCTCCGGCATTATTTGTGTTATTTAAACTTGGCGTTATTTGAACGCGGCTCTCCTGTGTTGTTCTCCCTGCCTCTTGTTACCCATGACAAAACAGTTGTCAGGGCAACAGAAGGAGGTGGTGCTTGCAAAATAGTGAGCACAGCTTTTGCCCTGTAGTATCTTGGCATGTAGACATCTTGGTAAGATGTCACTTGATTTCACTTGTGCTCTTTGAAACTGTTTATTTCAAAGTGCATACTGAATGTTGTGGCCCTTTATTCTTGTGGTACTTTATTCTCGATAAAGGCAAGCCTTAAAAATCCAGCAGGGACTGGTAACATGGGGATTGGGAGAGGATTATTAGCTATTTGGGAAAAGAACCCCCAAAACCTGGACTAAAGTGTGTTTTTTATAGAAACCATGGAGGAAGAAAAGCTGCAATGTTAATCACATTTATAAATAACACTATTTCATGTGCTCTTTAAAATAATCTTGGGAGGCATGATGACAAGAAGTCACTGAACAACCAAAGACACAGAGACCCACGAGGGCTTACAGGGTTGTCCAAGGTCACAGAGCAAATCTGCAGAAGAAAGGTCATGAAACCCCAGTCTGCTCCTTCCTGATGCAGGCCCCCAGCCCATGAATCTTCCCAATGAAGATTATAAGATTTTGCAGGCAGCAAAGTTTGCCCTGCTGAGCATCCATTTGCTGAAGTTATAACATAAGCACTGGGTTCTTCTCTGAGGGTTCACCCCTTTTCATTTTCAGTCCACCTGACTCAAGCAAAGGTGTTTTCAGGCCAGCTCCAGGCCACAGTGATTGGCTCGTAGGTAGGCACCTATCTAAACCAGGCCAATTAGACCCAGTAAGACTCAATTCTGGGACTTCTACTGAAACCATTGGGAAGGGACCTTCCTTTGCTAGGAGTTGTTAAAAAGGATAAGATGAAAGTTTGGAGCTAATGAAAGCCTTCTTGTCACTCCAAGAAGAGAGCTTGCCTAAGAAATCAATAGGGGGACAAGTCTTTAAGCTCCTGGATCCAGCTAGACCTGTAGCCTTTCAACTTTTAAGTTATGAGAATCAACAATTCTCTTCATTACTGGAGCTACCTTGGTGTGGTTATGTCCCTGGAAACCAAAGGACTCCTAACTAATACAATCTCTCTCATCATCAACAAAAAAATTTACTGTGCATCTACAAAATATAGGGGCTTCTGGTATCCACAAGAGTAGTTAAAAATTGTTTTTTCATGTTTATTTTTGAGAGAGGGAGAGAGACAGCATGAGTGGGGGAGGGGCAGAGAGAGAGAGAGAGAGGGAGACACAGAATCTGAAACAGACTCCAGTTTCTGAGCTATCAGCACAGAGCCTGATGCAGGGCTCAAACTCATGAACTGTGAGATCATGACCCAAGCCGAAGTCAGATGCTTAACTGACTGATCCACCCCTCCATGAGAGTAGTTAAGAGGATGCATGCTAGAATCAGGCTGCCTGGTTTTGAGGCCTGCCTCTGCCGCCTTTTAGCTGTGTGACTTTTGGTAAGTTACTTTACTTACCTGTGCCTTACCTGTAAAGTGGGATACTAATATCCCCTAACTTTGTGGAATCACTGGGAATGTTAAATGAGATTAGACATGTCTAAGGCTTAGAACAGGGTTTGGCACAGAGTTAGTACTCAATAAATATTCCTATTATAGGACGTTGAGCAGCAAGTTTAAAAAAAATTTTTTTTAATGTTTATTTCTGAGACAGAGAGAGACAGAGCATGCATGAGAGGGGGGAGGGGCAGAGAGAGAGGGAGACACAGAATCAGAAGCAGGCTCCAGGCTCTGAGCTGTCAGCACAGAGCCTGACACGGGGCTCGAACTCGCAAACTGTGAGATCAAGACCTGAGCTGAAGTCAGTCGCTCAACCGACTGAACCACCCGGGCGCCCCAGAGAGAAGTTTATTTTACCCCAAACCTGATACCTTTACAGGCACTATGTATACAAACTAATGTTAATCACAAAATATGTACAGTGGGAGTTATCCCTTTTTGAGCCCTTACTATGTATCTTATATGATCATTTCACATTAACCATATAAGATAGGTAATTTTCTATCCCTACTTAATTGACTATAAAACTGAGACTCAAAACCTTGCTCAAGACAATACAGTTAGTACATGAGGGAGCTGGCCCATAACCCAGACCTGGTTTCTCCAAAGCCACGTATCACTCGAAACATTTCCTAAACCTCAGCTGCTCACACAAGGCCAGTCGTGATTTTTGTCCATTTATGCATGTATTTCTTATACCTGCGTTTGTTTAATATTAGTTTTGAAATTGACTTGCTTTTTGACCTAATACATTTAGTTTCAAAAGAAACCTCATCTCACATCTGAAACTGTAAACCAGTGTCCTGTTCAGAAACAGAAGATAGCCCTAAAAATAGATATGATGAAAACAAAGGAACATTATTAAATTCTAGCTATCTACTGCTACCCGCCCCAGGCTCTGAGCCTGACACCTGCTCCCTCTTTTGTTAAGAAAGGAAGATTAGCGAGTGTTGAGAGGTGTTAAAAACATGGTAGTCCCAAACTGAGACAACTCTTTGACGACAGGGAAGGATAGAAAGCATACTGAAAGGGCAGTTGCTTTCTCTCCTTGTTATTACATGTTATTTCAAGCTGTGTCCATGGGGCCACCTAAAATATCTCAGACAAAAAATAATAGGGGTCCAGTACCCTGGAAAACACACACCCCAAACTCTATCTATCCTCTAAGGACCTTTTCTTTCTATGTTCCACCATGTCTTCTCTCTCTGTCACTCTCTCTCATCAGTTGGGCACCCTAGATTATCTCTATGTTGGTACTTGGTTGGAATTAAGCTAAACTAAAAACAAAAGTCTTCAATTCCCAAGGGTCTTACCCCAGGTGCGTCTTGCAAACATTGCATTGCATGCTGACATACACATCCACCCAATTTCCACCTGACAGACACACATGGTCCTTATCAGATGCAACTCATGCCCTACTTCTCTCTTTTGGAAAAGCCAGCACCCACCCACATCCAATGCTACATGGGAGCCATCCACATCCACACAAGAACAGCCGCTGTTGCCACGGTGATATATTTTAAACAAGGCAGGTGATGTAATTCTCCTTGGGAATGTGGCATCAGAGAGATGATAGGGACCCACTGCGTCTGATTTAGGCTCTGGAGCAGAAAGACTTCGCATTGAATCAAATATACTCCCAAGAGTCAGAAGGAGGAAAATGATAAATAAATGCCTGCCAAGCTTCGAACTGTACATGCTACTTGTGTGGCCCTGGATAAGTCATTTAGCCCAGATCCAGACACACCAGATGACTCGCCGAACACCAAGACTTGCCTGTGGTCACACAGACAGTAACAGAAGTATATACAGACCCAAGGGACAGGGGGATTGTTTGATAATTCATTCCATGCTTGACTAAGCTATAAAGCTGCATTTACCGAGAAGTGCTGCACTGAACACTGGCTCTATGTTAATGGTTGCTTGCTCCCCTATATGGCATGAGAATGGGACCGTCTACTTAAATGGGATTGAGAAACACTGGGTTAAACAAAAAAAAATCAAGTTTTGTTGCTGGGACTTATCAGAGCCTGTAATGTATTCACTGCAATATGAAAGCCCAGAAGGGAATGGGTTATTATGCAGCCTTTCTCAAAAATCTGTGCAATAGAGCCTTTGTTTTGTAATCTTGCGGGCTAGTATTCCATGGAGTACTGTGGGCAACACAGCCCCATGGAGAAACCTCAGTCAGAATACCTTCAATGATATGAAACTCACTCCTACTTGAAGAAAACTCTGATGGCTTGAAAATTCTTCCTTGGGGCGCCTGGGTGGCGCAGTCGGTTAAGCGTCCGACTTCAGCCAGGTCACGATCTCGCGGTCCGTGAGTTTGAGTCCCGCGTCAGGCTCTGGGCTGATGGCTCAGAGCCTGGAGCCTGTTTCTGATTCTGTGTCTCCCTCTCTCTCTGCCCCTCCCCCGTTCATGCTCTGTCTCTCTCTGTCCCAAAAATAAATAAAAAACGTTGAAAAAAAAAAAATTTAAGAAAATTCTTCCTTAACTGAGAAAACCTAGCCTCCTTTTAACTTGCACCCTTGAGTTCCATTTCTGCTCCCTCCTGAGACATCACATCTCTGAGCCTCGCTCTCTTTTTCTCATAAAGTGGGAGTGATTCTAGCCCTAGAGAATTACATAGGACAGCTCAACTTTGTAAACTGGCGAGTGTTATAGATATGTGAGCTGTCATCCACCAAGACGCAGCACAACCTCATGTAGATACAAAGTGCCTCAGGTGGACACCCTTTGGACTAGCCCTCATGGAGACAGATAATTCAGGACAGGGTTTCCTAATCTTGATACTACTGTTGCAGGGGGTTGTTGTCCTGTGGATACAGGATGTTGAGTAGCATCCCTGGCCTCTCTCTCTAGATGCCAGTAGCAACCCCTCAGTTGTGGCAACCAGAAACATCTCCAAATGTGGCCAAATGTCCCTTGGGAGAGAAAATCACTCCCGGTTGAGAAGCAGTGTTCCAGATCAGTGATCTTTCTGTACTGATGGAGACGCTGTGTATCTTGTATCTGTGCTGTCCTTAGGGTAATCACTAACACACGTGGCTACTGAACACTGGAAATGTGGCTAGGGTGACGGAGAAAATGCCTTTTTAATTTCAGTAATAACTTTAATCTTAAGTAAATAATACACTGAATAATGAAAGTTAATTTTGCTTAATTTTTAATTTACACAGACAGGGGCACAGGTGGTGAGTGGTTACCATATCAGATAGTGCACCTTGAGGTCCATCTATTCATTCTGCAAGTATTTGCTGAGCACCCACTGTATGCCAACCATGATGCTACATACTGGATATGTAGTGAAAAATGATAGCCATGACGCCTGTCCTCACCAACTAGTAGATGCCAATAAGTGAGCTAGCATCCAAGACAACATATGCTTCAGGTTCCAAAGAGCTGCAAGATCTCTAAAAGAGGAACATTTATTAGCACCCATTGACTTATCAGGATGGGTTTGTTTATGTGATTGGATACCCTGAACAAATCTCTAGGAGCTTCCTGAAAGTACAGCCCTGTCCTGCTCAGCATTATCATCACCAGAGCCTGGAACAGTGTCTGGCACATGTAAGTAATCAGCAAGTACTTCTTTTATGTTTACTTTATTTTTTTAAGTTTATTTATTTTGAGAGGGTGGGGGGGGGTAGAAAGAGAGGGAGAGAGAGAATCCCAAGCAGGGGCCGTGAGATCATGACCAGAGCTGAGATCAAGAGTCGGATGCTTATGGGAATGCAAGCTGGTGCAGCCACTCTGGAAAACCGTATGGAGGTTCCTCAAAAAACTAAAAACAGAACTACCCTACAACCCAGCAAGTGCACTACTAGGCATTTACCCATGGGATACAGGTGTGCTGTTTTGAAGGGACACATGCACCCCCATGTTTATAGCAGCACTATCAACAATAGCTAAAGTATGGAAAGAGCCCAAATGTCCATTGATGGATGAGTGGATAAAGAAAATGTGTGTGTGTATGTGTATATATATATATATATATATATATATATATATATATATATAATGGAGTATTACTCGGCAATCAAAAATAATGAAATCTTGGGGTGCCTGGGTGGCTCAGTCAGTTGAGCGTCCGGCTTCAGGATGCTCAGGTCATGATGTCACGGTTTGTGGGTTCAAGCCCTGCATCGGGCTCTGTGCCGACAGCTTAGAGCCTGGAGCCTGCTTCGAATTCTGTGTCTCCCTCTCTCTCTGCTCCTCTCCCACTCATGCTCTGTCTCTCTCTCTCCTTCAAAAACAAATAAAAACATTAAAAAAAAAAAGACTGAAATCTTGCCATTTGCAACTATGTGGATGGAACTGGAGGGTATTATGCTGAGTGAAATTAGTCAGTCAGAGAAAGACAAAAATCATATGACTTCGCTCATATGAGGACTTTAAGAGACAAAACAGATGAACATAAGGGAAGGGAAACAAAAATAATGTAAAAACAGGGAGGGCAACAAAACAGAAGAGACTCATAAATATGGAGAACAAACTGAGGGTTGCTGAAGGGGTTGTGGGAAGGGGGATGGGCTAAATGGGTAAGGGGCACTAAGGAATCTACTCCTGAAATCATTGTGGCACTATATGCTAACTAATTTGGATGTAAATTAAAAAAAAAAAAAGAGATGTTTAGCTGAATGAACCACCCAGACTCCCCAGCGAGTACTTCCTGAAAGGAGATCCAGACAAGATTTCGAACAGTCTGTTAAATATGGTGAAGGTTCTCAAAACCATGTCATGTCAAGAACAACTGAACAGCCTGACTGTACTTGCTTAGTACAGTATCCCACTACCTGAAACAGAGTCTGTGCTTAATAAATATTTGTTGACTAAAGAGTGTGGGGAAGGGGGTAGGAAAAGGCTCAAAGTGTGTGTCAGTCCTTGGGTGGTATTGCTCAGACAGAAGAGTGTGTAATTGGCTGAGACAAGAGACGTCCTAAATGGGGCATAAAGATAGTAACAATAATTTACAATTAGGTTTTTAAAAATTTATTTTATTTTTGTATTAAAAATTTTTAATGTTTATTTATTTTAGAGAGAGAGAGAGATAGAGTGGGAAAGGGGCAGAGAGAAAGGGAGAAACAGAATCTGAAGTAGGCTCCATGCTTCAAGCTGTCAGCACAGAGCCCAATGCAGGGCTCAAACCCATGAATAGTGAGATCATAACCTGAGCCAAAGTCAGACGCTTAACTGACTGAGCCACCCCAGCACCCCAATTTACTAGTGCATTTGTTATTACTATGTATTATAAACGGAATTGACTATGTCTCCCCAAAATTCATATGCTAAAGTCCTAACCCCCAGTACCTCAGAATGTGACTGCATTTGGAGATAAGATCTTTAAAGAGGTAATTCAGGTAAAATGAGGTTTTATGGGTGGGCCTTAATCTAATATGACTGGTATCCTTTTAAGAAGCAGAGACTAGAACACAGACAATTCAGAGACTGATGGAGGACCATGTGAGGACACAGAGAAAATGCAGCCATTTCTAAGCCAAGGAGAGAGAGGCCTCAGAGAAACTTGAACCTGCTAACACCTTGATCTTGGCCTTCCAGGCTCCAGAAATGTGAGAAAATAAACTAGAGTTTAAGCCATCTGCTCTGTGGTCTTGTTACCAAAGCCCTCAGCCCAAGCCAACTTAGACACTCCTGATCATTTAAAACATATCAGGCTCTATATTAAGTAGTTCACATGTAGTATCTCATTAAATCCTTGCCCTAGTCCCCGTAAGTCTGTTCTCTTAAGGGATGACCCTTTCTAATGGAAGTCAGACTGTGTCCCTGTTCTTCTCAAACCCAGGCTGCCCATCTCACTCCAATATAAACAGTATAGATCAAAGTCCTTATAAATCACCTAAAATCATTGTGCAAACTGGCCCCCTGTTGACTCTCCAATTTTCTCATTCTCCTCTTCTCTCAACTTTCCCCAACCATCCTGCATTTGCACATCCCTGCCTGGGAAAGCATCCCCAGATGTCACCTGGACTGTTCCCACATTTCCTTCAAATCTTTGCTCAAATATCCCTTCATCAGTGAGGCCTTCCTTAAACATGATATAAAAGGTACCTGGGACCCCCGTCCAGTTCCAGGCTTTCCCTACCCCCATACCCTGATTTATTGTTCCCGTGGCATTTATCACCATCTATCATACTGTGTATTTTCTGGTACATCTGCCGATAGCCTCTTTATTTCCACTAAAATTTAGGCTCCACAGGGCAAAGACTTTCTTATGTTTATGGCTATACCTCTAACATTTAGAATAGTGTCTGGCACATAGTAGGTACTCAATAAATATTTCTTGAATTAAGGAATGGGTCCTCACAACCTCTTTCTGCAATAGCTATTATTATTATGCCCATTCACAAGTAAGGAAACTGAGGCTCAAAGAAATCAATTCACACACCCAAGATCAAATTACAAATAAGAGCTGGAGGTAGGATTTGAACCCAGTTCTCTTTTCCATGCCTTTCAACACCAGGTGGCATTTAGAGAACTCTACCATAGGAAGATAGTGAGAATAAACCCCACAGCATATGATTTATGCTTATTCTGCCTGCTCTGTCTAGCTCCTTCTTCCCCATCACATGGGCAGACTGAATATGTCTTGATGATTTGATTCTAGAAAAAAAGAAGGAAGGTAAGAGAGACTGGGAACCATCTCCTTCCATATGAGATCCTGGATCCAGCTCTGATATGGGGCTGAGGTAAAGGGACCCAGGTTTAGGCCAGCTCTGTGATCTGGGAGGTGAGACCCAGTTCCCCCCCACCACCCCATTACTACTCTTGAGACCCAGTTTCCCAAACTGTAAAACGGATGTTCTAATTCTTGTGTTGTGGTGAAGGCAACATATGAGAACATTTGAGAAAGGGAAACTTTGAAAACTGTAAAATGTCATGCATACATAAGGCAGCATTAGTTTTCAAACTACTGAGTTCAAATATTTGCCTCTTGTAAGAACTGCCAGCATCTACTGTATATTGTGGTAGATTGTATTATTGTTCTCTGTTCTTCCTGCTTCCTTCCGTCCACACCCTTTTTCATGTGACTTTGGAGTTCCTCCCACTAGGAGTAGGTTTATTTCTCTACCCCACGAAGGTTGGGGAGGCCATATGACTTGCTTTGGCCAATGGAGTGTGGGTGGAAATGACAGTGTCAGTTCCAAATTTGGGCCTTAAGAGACATCGTGTGCTCTTGCTTGTCTCTCTTACACTTCTACTATCCCATGAGAACTTGTCCTGGGTAGTCACTTGACCCAAAGAAATGAATGATCTAAACCCAAACCCAGCTAGACTCAACCTAAACCTGCCGATGCATCAATAAGAATAAATGATTAATGCTTTAAGACATCCTGGGGTGAGGGGCGCCTGGGTGACTCGTTGGTTAAGCGTCCAACTTTGGCTTGGGTCATGGTCTTGTGGTTTGTGAGTTCAAGCCCACGGTGGGCTCTGTGCTGACAGCTCAGAGCCTGGAGCCTGCTTCGGATTCTGTGTCCCTCTCTCTCTCTGCTGCTTCCCGCGCCCCCCCCCCCTCGCCACATACACACTCTCTCTCTCTCTCTCAAAAATAAATAAACATTAAAAAATTTTTTAAAAAGGACATCCTGGGGTGATTTGTTACATAGCACTATTGTGGCAATAGCTAATAAACATATTTGCTAAATGTTACTTTACAGACATTATCTCCTGAACTATGTCATAGATTCAATGACTATCTCCATTTTAAAGATAAGGAAACAAGAACAGCCAGTTTGAGAGGTTTGCTTATGCCATCCAGTAAGAAAATGGAATAGCCAAGCCATAAAACACTGAACTTTGTGAGTGCAGCATCCTCCCATGTTCTACTTCAGGCCATACTTCCCTTACACCTGTGAAATAGAAGCCAAATTGTATTCAGATAATTCAGGCTGAAGCAATGTCACATCAGTGTTCTGGATATATCTGGATAGATCTAATCAAGAGAGATTAGATAATGAACAGTTCAGGTACACCATGGTGAAGTGAGACACAAACAAAAGATAGTAACAACAGGTCCAAAAGAAACCTGGGTTCTTATCCCAGATTTACCACAAACAGTGTGTCCTTGGTCAAGTTCTCTTGCTTCTCCGGGCCTTAACTGCACAATGATGAGACTGAACTCTGAATCCTTCATGAAAATAATTTATAAAATGTCCGCTAAGCTCCACAATGTTTCAGAGGTTTTCTCAATTAATCCATACAATGACCCTTCCAGGTCCTGCTGGCAATCTGAGACTCAGAGAAGTTGAGTAACTCGCTAAAGGCCACAGATCTGGAATTCAAACACAGACCTCCAGACTTAACCCAAAGTTCAGAGTCCCTTCCAGCTCCAAGATTCCCTGGGTGAGCTTCAGTGTGGACAGGAGCCAAGAGATCTTACCCTGGCTAAGAGGTTACACTTGTGATTTCCTCTCCCTCCCACCCTCACAGGGGCTGTGGCAAAGGCTTTTCGATGGGGGTAAAGCAGGATCTCTGCTTCCCTCCCATTCCCTGGCCATTAGGCCAGTCTAAGAAGAGATAAAAAGGCCCAGAACACCAGCTCTGGGATAATTAATGGTGCCCAAAGCAGACCTCTTTTCTCCACCAGTGAATCATTGTGATTGTTAATTATTTTCTTTATAAAAAGAGTTAGTCCCAATCAAGACAGGAGCTCTTCCGAATTACAGCTCATTAGCTACACACGCATTTTTTCTGTTCCATAAAAAGTCATGTCACCCCCATTTCACAGATGAATATGAAAATTACTGGCCCCTGGAATCAGCACTGGAAGCACATCCAGCCATGTTCCCAGTCGGTCACTATCAGCCACGTTGACTTAGCTTTTGTAATTACACTTGGAGAGGGAGGCGTGTCCATGTGTGTGTCTGGGTGTGGATGCCTATGTGTGCTGGGGGGGGGGGTGAGAGGCGGTAGAGAAAGGTCTGGGAGTTCCAAAGTCTGGGTCACAACACTCTCTGCTGTCTCTCCTCAAAAGAAGGCATCTGCATCAACGATGTGGCTAAGGCTTGAGAAGCTACACATTGCTGGCAATGGGGAAGGGTTGGAGTGGAGGGTCACCACCTTTGGAAAGTGTGGCAATGTGCGAAGACTCTTGAACAGGGATTCTGGGTCTTGGGAAATCCTAAGCCAACGGTCAGGTCTGGGGTCAAATCTCAGCTCTGCATCAACTGCATGTGCCTCTGGGTGTATCCACCTTTTGGTCCTTGGTCCCCACATCCATATACCCCAGAAATACTAATACTGAGATCTAAAAGTATCTAATACCTACTAGGGATCAGATCAGACCTTGCTCTAAGCATTTCCTCCGTATTACTCATTTGATCCTGGTGAACAACCCAGTACGGTAGGAACTAGTGTCATCCCTGTTCGCAGATGAAGAAACTGAGGCACGGCAAGGTTATTAACTTGACCAAGGTCATTCAGTAGCAGAACTGGAATTGAAACACAGCCATTCTGGTTTATAGGATTCATTTTCATAATCACAATGCCATACAGCCCTTCTCAAGTCCTAGCTAAGGAGAATCTGCCTGACTCTTCTGGGTGTCTCAGTGCCTTCTTTTATTAATAATAAAAATCATAACATATCAAGTACTTTGCATGTGCCAGTCTTTTTCCAAATACTTCTGATATATTTTTATCTCCCTGGTGCCTTATAGCAACCTTGATCTATGTTTTACAGAAAGTGCAGCTCAGAGAGGTAAGTTAACCTGGCCAAGGCTGCACAGCTGGATCTGTGTGGGTCCAACACCTGTACCCACAACCATTGCATGAAATTATCCCAACAACCCGACGTTGGGGTTCCAGCTCTGATCTAGGAGGCAGAACAAGCAGCTTTGGAAACTTCACTTCTGATTCCATTCCCTTCTTTGGGCCCCCATCTCCCTATCTGTGAAAAAGACTGTGTCTTTGCAGATCTGAGATGCTACCAGTCTGTACCTCCCAGCTGGATCTCCTTGTCTCCAGAGGTATCCACAGGGAGCTGCTCATCTATGTGCTCATCCATCATTCGGATGGACAGAGCACTGATGACAAAGGAGGGCTTCCTTTGCAGGAGACTGGAGAATAGCCTGGACCATGGCAGGCAGACCCCTGGTGCCCGCTAGTCCAGAGAATGTGTAGCCAATGAGTCCTCAGGAGATGCCTGGGACATAGCTGTGTGTGTGTGTTTATAACTCATTATTCCCCTTACACAGGCATACTTCATTTTACTGTACTTCATTTTAGTGAGCTTGTTAGAGACTGCGTTTTCTACAAATTGAAGGTTTGTGGCCACCCTGCATTAAAGAAGTCTATTGGCACCTTTTTTTTTTTTCCAACAGGATTGCTCACTTTGTGTCTCTGTGTCACATTTTGGTAACTCTCACAATATTTAAAGCTTTTTAATTATCATTATATTTGTTATAGTGATTCATGATCAGTGATAATGACTGAAAGCACAGATGATGGGTAGAATTTAATAATAAAGTATTTTGAAATTAAGTTATGGACATCGGGTTTCTTTTTAGACATAATATGATTGCACACTTAATAGACAACACTATGGTGCAAATATAACTTGTATATGCACTGGGAAACTAAAAAATTCATTTGACTTGTTTTATTGCTGCGGTCTGGAACTGAACCTGCAATATCTCTGAGGTATGCCTGATTTTTTTTTAAGTTTATTTATTTATTTTGAGAAAGAGAAAGAGAGAGAGAGCAGGGGAGGGGCAGAGAGAGAGAGAGAGAGAGAGAGAGAGAGAGAGAGAGAAAGAGAGAGAGAATCTCAAGCAGACGCCCTGCTCAGCATGGAGACCAATGCGGGGGTTGAACCCACAAACCATGAGATCATGACCTGAGGCAAAATCAAGAGTCAGACGCTTAACCGACTAAGCCACCCAGGTGCCCCTGAAATTTTTTCTTCCTTCCCTGCCTCCTATCTCTCTTGTTTGCCTTTTCTTTGCTTTTGCCCCTTTGAGCATCCATACTCTGTAGCTTTCTGACCCCCTTGGTCTCCATTGATCCTGAATTCCTCTTTGCTGCATTGGTTTTCTTCTGTCTTCTCTCCCACCCTCTGCATTTCTTTTCCCTTCCCCTCCTTCTCTGTCTCTATCCCCTTCCCTCACCTCCATCCATCCTACCTCTCCACACCACCCTGCTTTTCCTCTCTTTCATCTTCTGTCATCCCCCCCCCACCTCCTCCTCTCACGTCTGCCATTTGTGGCTGTTTGTGAAGCCTGTTTGTGAAGCAGTGTCCTCAGTGGGCGGTGGACCACACACATCAGAGGTTTGAATCAAATCAAACCACAACTGAATGACACTAATAAACCAATTAAATGCCATTCAAAAAGTAATTTCTGTAGCATCCCTCCTATTTATTGCAGATCTTGTTTCTCTAACATCATGCCTCCTCCTGTTCCTTCCCCATCTCCCCTCTTCTCACCCCTTTCCCTCTTGGCTCCTTCTTTATCCTGTACCCTCAGCCTCTTCCTCATTTCTCTCTCCCACCAAGCCTGCCTGCAGCTCCCTACGCCCACTCACCCCACTGCACAACCTGCTTCGCCAACCTGGGATTCTAACTACATTATGGACTGCTGGTCAGATGGAAAGAGCACTGACCTGGGAGTCAGGAGGCTTGATCTCTGGCTTTTGGCTCTGTCACTAACTGGCTTTATGTTCTTGGGAAAGTCCTGGGGTCTTTCTGAGGCTCTTTTCATCTTCTGATTTGAAGACATTAGGCCATGTGATTTCCAAGGTCATTCCTAGATTCTGGGGTCTGTGGTTTCAGGACCAGATCAGCTTATTACGCTCAGATGGAACTGGATTTGAATCCCAGATGCGCACCTATTAGCTGGGTGTCTTACGCAAACGGCTTCACCTGTCTGTGCCTCAGTTTCATCACTTGAATGATGGGGGTAACATGTCTTAGACAGTAAGGATTATTATGAAGATCAAATAAGAGTATAGGTAAGAAGCTTAATACGATGCCTGGATCATAATGAACAATCAGTAAAGTGTAGCCTCTATTACTACTGTTGTTCTCATTGCCATTGATGTTGGGACAGGTGCCTCTTTCCTCCTTCCCTCACATTCATACCTTGCCACTTAGCGGAGGTGACTTGCACCCATTCTCTCTCCATTCTGGGAAGGTTATTAGGAGAATTTCTGGCCTCTTCTGCCAGGTGAACATTGTCAGTCCAACTGGTCAGAGTATGGAAATAACTAGGTCATGTTTAATCAGTGTGTGAGGTCATTGCATACAAAGGAAGTGCACATGCTCTACGCACTGTCTCCTGTCCCCACGTCTAGGTGAGTGAGGAAAGCTTTCTCCATCTCCAGCCGCTTCTGAAAATGTGGATGTCAAGTTCCAGTATTTCATTCAGGTATCAAAGGCAAATGTCACAATTCAGCCTCATTCCAGGTCACATTTTCTATTCCAGCTTTCCCAAGTCCAGCACTGAATATCCATGTCAGTATTTTCTTTTTTGTTTCATTATTCAGCTGCCACATTGCTTATATATTACATTGGTAAGATGTCCAGCCATCTTGGTTTATCCAGGACTGGGGGTGGGGGGCACTCCTGATATACAGGACTTTCAGTGCTAAAGCCAGGAAAGTCGTGAGCAAATCAGCACCAACTGATCACCCTGCACATTGGTTCAAACTTTGATGTGAGGAGTGATATGCTAAGTTCCCGAAACAAATAATAATAATAATATTGGTGATACTAGTGCTAAAACATGAAAATTATAGAACATGTGAAACATGCAACAAAAGAAGGAGAAGAGGGAGGAGGGGGAAGAAGAGGAGGAGGAAATTGAAGTCATCCCTAATCCTATCACTAGGGGACTACTGCAGCCAGGTGCACCTGGAGACATTCCTGTGTGCTCAAGGACATGCCCTTTACACGGGCTACAGTGTAAACATGCCTTCTTGGCACTGTGCAATATGTCAACACCAACCACAGCATCATGGTCTTGTGCACTAAGGGGAGCACCAGAAAGCTCTATGGCAGAACATCATATGTCAGTGCTTGTTGGTGATGAGAACTCATTTGATTCAACTGTTAGAGTGCTCTGAAAAATAAAGGTTGAAATGATGCCTGTTGTGTTTGAGCCAAGTTCCATCCCTGACTTCCTTAATTCTTGTGGCTTCTTGTATTTAAACAGTGTTGACACGAAGGACTGAGGCAGGCAAATCTGCTCTTAGTAAGTGGTGCCAGATACCAAGAGATCAGCTGGACATCAAGAGGCCAATCCAACTCTTTCCCACCCCCTTGCCTCCCATCTTCATGGAAGGTGAGGGGCAGTGAGGGAGAATCCTAAGCTTTCCAGGAAGAGCTGAAAATAACCTGGGTCTACGTGGGCAGTGAGAGTACTCATTAGCAAGTTCCTGGGGACACTATATCCTTGTAACATTCCATGAAGATGTGGAAAAGAGGAGGATAAAAAAAAAAGAGAGATGGGGAGCATGAATGCAGGACACTCGATATTGTCTAATAAGAAGGAGAAAAAAGATCAGGCAGAAAAACAAGGAAAACTTTGCCAAGTGAAGAATGACTTCTATCAGCAAATCAAATAGACTTAGCAAGTTCTGGGAACAAATAATGAGAAAAGACAAACACCTAAAAATCTTGGTAAATGTTTCGACTTTCAAAGATAAAGAAGCAAGTCTACAAGCAAGACAGGGAAGAAGGATTAGTTATGCGTTCAGCCACTGGGCTGTGAGCATAGTGAAGACAGTGATGGTGCCTACTTTGATCATGGCTGTGTCCCCAGCACCTACCAAAGGGCATGGCCCATAGTAGTGGAGATGACTTCCACTCAGTAACGGTTTTGCTGAATGAATAACTAGATGGATATAATAGTATTATTGCCTCCTGCTGTAGTATTCCTACAGTACTCTTTTTAAAGTTTGTTTATTTATTTATTTTTGAGAGAGGGAAAGAGAGACAGCATGAGCAGGGGAGGGGCAGGGAGGGGGAGAGAGAATCCTGAGCAGGCTCCACGTTGTCAGCACAGATCCCAAAGTGGGGCTGTCTCATGAATCGTGAGATCATGACCTGGGCCGAGATCAAGAGTCGAACGCTTAACCAACTGAGCCACGCAAGTGCCTCCATTCCTATATATTTAAACTTAGTCATTCCTACAGTCTTTCAGCCACAATGAAACCTCGCTGACATTCTAGACCAGCAGGGAATATTGCTACCCCCATTTTACAGTTGAGGAAACTGAAATTCAGCCAGATGATGCTATTTACCATTTATGTGCCCAGCAATTAAGGGGTCTGAATAAGAACCCAGGTGTCTTGGGTAGCAGCCCTGGACTCAGAGGCAGCCCAGATACATTTTCATGCCTTCCTTCTCCTTATCTTTAGCAAATGTGTTACAGGGATTTTACCACGTGCTCAGGCAACATATATATAAGCCAGCTGTCCCTGTGGTGATCACAGTCTGAGAGGCCTAATGGACACCCACAGGGTACACATATAAATAAATCAGCCATGTTGACCCATAAAGCAATTCCATGTGCTAACGTGGCCCTTGGCAACAAAACCTTGATTCACACAGAACTATTTTCCTTGGTAGGCCTGGGATAATTTTTCACCCAGACTGTAATGTGATGGAGAAGCACAAAGACATCTATATAAATTTAAGAGAAGTCCAATCCTTATTCTGAAGGGTTAGTGGTGCCCTGTCTCTCTTCTTGTCTTCTAGTGTCCCCTCCAGCTCCAACCACATGGCCGCACTCTCTTGCATTCTAAACAGGAAAGTCTATTTTCCAATAACAGTCCTTAACTCCTAGGGCATTTCCTTTCTCATATGGTATGGCACTTTGCAGTCTAGATGGCATTCATTCTGAGACTTCTCTCTCTCTCTGTTTCCCTCCCTCCCTTTCCCCTTCTGCCCCCATCCTCCTCCTGTCCCCATCTGAGCAAGAGAGGCCAAACCAGTGATCTACCCCAGACCTGGAGGAAAAGAGATGGTGTTACTGCTTGCTTTTACCAGCAGGGGGTGTGGACATCTGCCTTACCTTCAGCATCCCCTGTTGCTCCCATCACAACCTTTTTTTTTTTTTAATTTTATTTTAACATTTATTTATTTTTGAGACAGAGAGAGACAGAGGATGAACAGGGAAGGGGCAGAGAGAGAGGGAGACACAGAATCTGAAATAGGCTCCAGGCTCTGAGCTGTCAGCACAGAGCCCGACGCGGGGCTCGAACTCACGGACCGTGAGATCATGACCTGAGCTGAAGTCGGACGCCTAACCGACCGAGCCACCCAGGCGCCCCATCACAACCTATTTTTAAGACCTGTTGGAAACAAGACAAAAAAAATTCCTCTGGGTGCTCTCTTTCCCTCGAGCAGCAGGTAGCAGAAGTGAAGAAGACTGGCAAGGAGTTCACCCAAAACAGTACCCTTGGCATCATCATTCTCCTCAAACACCACCAGAGGATCTGGGGACATCCTAGGGACCCTCGACATAGTTAGCTAGAGCAGTGGAAGATACCATAAGGTTCAAGTGGGCATCACAGACCAACTTGTAGGCTCATTCTCCTCTCTGTCCTGTGTCTTCTTTCTTTACCCCTCACTTCCTTACCTTTCTGCACTCAACTTCTTTTCCCCTTTCTTTCTCCCTTAAACTTGGACAGTTATTCCCTAAGGCACTACTCATAATTGCTGTCAAGCAATCAAGAACTCCCCAGGGGCGTTATCCATCTTGCTCCCCTTGTGGCCCCCAAAATGCCATCTGAAATGACTAACAGACCATAAACATAGAGAGAAAACAGTGTTGTTCCTTTATTCGACCATAAGACGCTCTGTTTATGCTAAAAGCTGAAGAAGAGCAACTCTCACAAGACAGAAGAACATACAAAATTATCAGCAAGGTATAGGGTTGACACGAAGAAAGGCCCAAGCTCAGTTTTAAGCCACTGTGTGCTGAAAACAAAGGGCGTAGAAATAAATGGAAGAGACAATAGCTGAACCTTATAAACACCTGGCAAGAAGCCAGGGTGGGCTATGAAGTCATCAAGGAACAATTTTGGAACCCACCAGTATCTCTGGAAAGTGAAGTGAAGCCAATGGCCACACCAGATGGAATTCACTATGGCACTGATTCATACTTAGGTCATGAAGAAAGTCAGGGCACTGCTGTGATCTTGCTGACCAAAACTGAGGCCACTCTGGCTTCCCTACAAATAAGAAAAAGAAAATCTTTTGTACAGGCAAAGCTCCTTGCCAAAGATATCTTTGGCTCCAGCTACCTCTCTTATCTCTCCAAGCAGCTGAATCTATGAAAAGGAAAAGGAAAATTACAATAAATCTAAATGTTTCCCTTTTCTCTCCATCTGGCCTGAAATATCCTACCAAAGATCTACTAAATCCCTCTTATAACCCACACAGGCTTCCAATTTATAACAAGCTTGGACCTTACTCTGTAAGCATGGGCAAACAGAGAATAATGCTTGGCCATATGAAAAGACTCAAAGTTTAGAAGAGGGGAATAAGAAGACTCAACCATAAAGAGTTAATATAAATGCCCTCTTGATAAAAGAGGGCATTGCATCTATATAGCTAGAATAGATCATCAGAGAGTGGTACCCATGAAATCTGGAAAATTCCAGGGAAATGAAAATCATGTTGGCTGAATTCAAAATAAAATTGCAATAGAAGCATTAAACAGTAGGTTGCATATTACAGAGCATTAAAAGAAAAATGTATAGATAAGTTCAAGAAAATATCCCCTGATTCAGACACATGTAAAGGAAAAAAGAAAAATAAAAGACACAGAGAATGGATCCACAACATCCAACATTGTGGAATGAGGAGAGGCAAGAGCACCAATAAATAATAAAGAAAACTTTGCTGAGCTGAATAATTACTTTTATCCGCAGATCAAACAGACTTATTAGCAAGTTACAGGAAAAAAATGAAGAAAGACAAACAACTATATATCTTGGTGAAATTTTCTCAGTTTCAATGATAAGAAGCAATTTTACCAGCAAAGCAGGAAGAAAGGTTAATATTAAGGGGGGAAAAATCCCAAATCAGGCAGTCCTCAAACTTCTACACCAAGAAATGTAATGAACAGTACAGTTTTGAGGGGAAATATCATGATCCAGAGATTACGTACTTAATGAAGTCAATGTTCCAACTGAAGAGTAAAAAGTCCACATTTTAAAAAGGTAAGTATTGAGGCACCTGTGTGGCTCAGTCGGTTGACCATCTGACTTCAGCTCATGTCATGATCTCGCGGTTCATAAGTTTGAGCCCCACATCAGACTCTGTGCTGACAGCTCAGAGTCTGGAACCTGCTTCGGATTCTGTGTCTCCATCTCTCTCTTCCCCTTACCTCCGCCTGCCACCAGATATAAACATTTAAAAATTTTTAAAGACAAATAAAAATTTTTAAAAAAGGTAAGTATTAAATGTTGTAATTTATATATTCTGAAAAAAATTCAAGAATATAGTGCGGCCCAGTAAGAAATTAATCAACATAATGAATTCTATAGTTCATACATTAGAAAACAGAAAATGAAGCAAATATTAAAATAAGACATAAAGTAAGATGTTATATTGGTTATGACTATAATTATAAAGGGGTTAAATTCCATTATCAAAACACCAGTATTCTCAGTTGTGTGTCAAAAATTAAAAACCAAAAATTAAACTTTACTATATGCTTTTTATAAGGGACATACCTTGAAAATAACACAAAATGCTTGAAAATAAAGGTATGGCCAAAGATATATCAGACAAGTAAAAGGAAACAAGGGGTGAAAATATCAATGAACACAGAATCCAAACCAAAGGAAAACAATATTCAAAGAGGGGGTTTCATGGGCAGGAGATTCATGCCATAATGAAGATACAATATTGTGGGTATTTATGTATTGAATGGCACAACTTCAAAAGGTATAAAGCAAAAATTATAATAAATGAATAAATAAATAAATTAAATAAAAAATACAAGGAGAAACAGTCAACTCATAATTACTTGAGAATACTTTAATATTCCTCAACAAACCAAGTAGATAAAAACCAGTGAGTTTGAATTATATAGATTATATATGTTAGACATTTAGCCTTCTTAAGAATAAACATGATTCTGGAATATTGGCAGATAATTTATAAAAAAAATAAATCCCAAAGTTAGAAATTTCTGCAACTGTAGTGGAGACTCGGATATCCTGCCCAGATCCATTTTCAATAATGGAGAGTGTATTCTCCCAGCCCCTGGGAGTCCTGCCAGCAGACAGCATTCAGCTGTCAGACCCTTCAGAGACTGCTCCTACTGCAAGAGTCCAAAGCTTTGCCCCTTTCAGAGGCAGCCTGCATTCAGTGATTGATGCGGGTAATAAATGCGTTCCCTCACAGTTACCCCAACTCCAGGCAACTCTGAAGGGTTCTCCCAACTTCAAAGCTCTCTGTGGGGTTAGTTGAGGCTTCCATGGAGACTCTCTTGCAGCTCAACTTGTTCCCCTTCCTTCCCTTCCCTACCACAGGTGTCACTTGACCCCAGAATCCCTTGTCATAAATTCCTTGCATGCTAATCTCCTCAGAACCTGCTTCCCAGGGAAAGCAACCTGCAAAACAGGTCACACTGCAATAAAACTAGAATTGCTTCTAAAATACTTAAACAAGAAAGCTAGAGGGATATATATGAACATATGTATTAATTCCATATAGTTATTAGACTAAGAACCAAAACTTTAACTGTAGCTAACTTTGAAAACTGTGGTATTGAGAATATTACACATCAAATTTATTAATACATGCTGCTAGTTCTGTACTCAGAAGTAAATTCATAGTCTTAAATGCTTTTCTTTTAAGAAAGAATAAAAAATCAATTAAGAAAAAGCAATCTAATAAAGTAGAAGAAGAACCACAAAATATATCTAAGGAAATTAGAAAAATATTTTTTAAGAGATGCATTCTGAAGTATGCAGTGATTAAATGAAATGATTTCTAGGGTTTTCTTTAAAATATGTCAGCAAATACAAGAGAAGAAAGGAATACAAATAAATAAAGACATTAATGAATTAGAAAAAAACTAAAAGCTAATAGAATTGATATTTAAATACAAAACTTCATTCTAAAATAGATAATTCATCATATCTAATCAAGGGTAAAAGAAATGAATATATATATATATATATATATATATATATATATATATATATATATAAATTAGGAACATAATTACAGATCAAAACTTATGACAGGACTATAATTATAACTTTTAGCTGATATGTTTTAAACACTTTCAATGAAATAGTCAACTTATAGGGGAAATATAAATTACCATATTAGCACAAGAGGCAGAAAAACTGACTAGACCAGTGATGGCAGAGAATCTGAACAGTTTGTTACATAGTTAACTCTGTTAAGAGTCTTGGACCCAGATAGCTCTAGAGAAAGATCTTTCAAACTTCCAAAAATCAGCAATCCCATATCTTATAAAATGTAATGAAACACAGAAAAAGGAGAAAGTTTCCCAAAGTATTTAAAAGATTAATATAAACCTAGTACCAAAATAATAGTAACAATAATAATAATAATAATAATAATAACAACAACCAATTATCTCACTGTAAATGCAAATGCCAATCCTACATCAAATAACACCCAATGGAAACTAGAAGTTTATTGAGATAAAAGGGCCATAACCCATAAGATTTATCCCAATAAGTCAAATAAGAAAAAATATTGGGGTTGCTTAAGTTAATGCCCCCTTAAAAACCAACACTCATTATAGATAATTTTGAAATGTTGCTGAACTGGGAATAAATTTGATAAAGAATATCAATTTCGAATGAACAAAAGAACATCATGCTTCATGACAAAACACTAGGAACATTTTTGACAAAGACACCTGCTACTATCTCTTTTATTTTACAATTTCCGTCAAAGGTTATAATCAATGCAAGAAAGCAAAACAACAACAACAACAAAACTAAAAACAACATCCTGAAATAACAGGACTAGTGTCTCCACCCTCCATCCTTTTCCTCCATGCCACTGAGATAGATTCTGACACCCTACTTGGGGCCCCTTGCTCTCAGTCAGAAATCCACACTAGTGAGGTGCTATCACACCATCACCCAGCTGAGACAGGAGAGAAAAGATGAACCACTGGTTTGTAGAGTTGAAGATAAATAAGGCAACAATAAAATAATTATAAAAAATAAACTTTAGATGCTAACATACCTGATTTGGGGGTGGAAATAAAGGTAAAAGAAGAAATCACAAAGCACATGATTGTTGGATTTGACCATGTAGAATATTAAATATTTTTGTAAACTTCTCAACCAAGATTTTATATATATTTTTTTAACGTTTTTTTTTTTTTAATTTATTTTTGAGACAGAGAGAGACAGAGCATGAACGGGGGAGGGGCAGAGAGAGAGGGAGACACAGAATCGGAAGCAGGCTCCAGGCTCTGAGCCATCAGCCCAGAGCCCGACGCGGGGCTCGAACTCACGGACCGCGAGATTGTGACCTGAGCTGAAGTCTGTCGCTTAACCGACTGAGCCACCCAGGTGCCCCTCAACCAAGATTTTAAAACAAATGACAAAACCTGAAAAACATCTAAAACATGCATTACAGATAGTTATTGAAACACTTATTATATTAGAACTGTGAACAGCCTTTAAAAAAAAATGGGCAAGGGACATGAATTGGAAATTTATAAAAGAAGAAATACAATGACCAATTAATACATGAAAAAAATGTTATGGAAAAAATACAAATAAAAACAGGATAACATCTTTTCCCTATCAGATTGAAAGGACTTTTTAAAAAATGAAAATAGGCAGCATTGGTGAGACTGCAGACAGCTAGGTCCTCTTGTTTACTGCTGGTGGGAAGACAAATTAATGCAACTATGGCAAGGGGAAATTCATCCATAAATCTCAAAACACTAAAAATTGTTCTTACAATTTTACCTAGCAGTCACTTCTGGAATGTGATAGCCAGACTCTAAGATGACTATACCCTCCCCACCAAATCTCCATCTCCTTGTGTAACCCCCTCCCCTTGAGACCTATGACTTGCTTCTAACCGAAAGAAAATGGCAAAAGTGATGGGCTGTCTCTTCTGTGATTCAGTTACATTAAGATTATAACTTCCATCTTGCTAGCAGACTCTTTCACTTGCTGGCTTTAACAAAGACAGCTACCATGTTGTGAGCTTTTCTATGCAGAAGCCACATGGCATGGACCTGAGGGAGGTCTCAGGTCAATGGCTGACAAAGGCCTGAATCCTGCCTACAACCACCTCAGTGAACTTGGAAGCAGATGCTACCCCAGCTGAGCCTTCAGAGGAGACCTCAGCTCTGCCCACCCCTAGATGTCGGCCTTATGAGAGATCCTGAAGCAGAAGACCCAGTTAAACCAGATCCATGAAAACTAAGCCAAAAATGTGTGTTGTTTGAGCTGCTAGTTTGTATAGAGTTAATTTGTTACACAGCAATATATAACTTGCACATAAGGATTTACCAGAAGGAAATAATCATGGATGTGTGCAAAGATCTGGACACATGAAGTTCACTGCAAAATTTTTGTAATTGAGAACATTTGGGAAGAGTCTAAATGTCAATGAATATAAGGCTGGAGAAATCAATTATAATACCAGTGAACCATATGAAATTGCCATTTTTGTAGGTTAAAACCAGTTGAATATCACTTATTGTATGTTTCAACCAGATGTATTTATACAATATAGGCATTAAAATAGTATTCATGAGAAATAGTTTTCAATATGGGGGGGAACTCATGAAAATTTCATGATATATTGGTAAGTGTGAAAAAGACAGTTTCTAAAACTATGAATTTATAAAATATGATTTTAATTTCGCAAAACAGAGAGATGTATGCGTATGCATAGACCAAAGACTGCAGGGATATCAATAAAAAGTTAACAGCATTTATCTTTAAATTATGGGATTTGAGGTAATTTTTATTTTCTTTTTTGCTGTACTTTCCCCAGTGAACACGTATCATTTTTTTTATAGTCAGAAAGCACGCTTAATTAATACAAGTCAACAATGGAATAAATTCCTAAGCCAGAACTAAACTTTCTGCTTAGAACACGGTCCCTGGTTTCTCACAAATCATTCTGCCTGACTTCCTGGGCTTACAGAATCACTAAGAGTGCATTTATAAGTGCCCTATGATATCATCAACAGCTCTGCCGGATTAGCTTGCCGTTTTCTGGAAATCTGTCATCCCTCCCTTGCGGTTAGGTTCTTTCTCATCCTGTGGCATACCCCAGGTTCTCTGAGTTGCTCTTTACAAATCCCTTGGTTTCTGACATTTCATGATGCTGGGCAGTAGAGGGAATTCTGAAGACAACATGTGTTCTGAGAAAATATGGAAGCTCACTGTGTATTTTTCTCTCGTGTTTCAGTTACCTCCGCCCTTCTGTCGCTGTTCAGATTCATCTGTTACCCAGCTAATGACCCTATTAGAGAGCTGAAGCGCTCCCCAGCTTCGTCGTGAATGGCTGATGGATTTTCTCTCTCAGACCCCAGAAATGCCTTGGGACAGCTGTGTGGGTCCCTGAGGGATGGGCCATTAGCTGGGAGGTCGTCCTCATGGAGAAACGCATTCTCCTACATCGGAATGCACTCCTATCACGTTTATGTGGTGCAGCCTGCTTAATGTGTCCCTGACCATGTCATGTCTGCATTTAATCCAAGGCTCCCGCTCCCTGGAGGAGAAAGGACTAGGAGTGATGTGACTTTTGGCATATTCAGCAAGTTTCATTACAACCAAAGCGTGTATTATTACTGCAGGAAGAAGCGGGGGTATAGGACAAGGGTTAGTTGTGACTATACACATTTTCTCTCACTGAAAAATGGCTTAAAATATTTTAACTTCAAAACTAAGCCTAAGTTGGAACAAGATGGACTTAGACCAACGATGAAGGCAACAACCATTTCTGTTTGACACAACAAGCTCTTAGGACCATCCCTGGCACAGAGCGGAATATTGGCAGATCATTTATAAAAAAATAAATCCCAAACTTAGAAATTGTGAATGGCTCGATGACCGGATTGACAGATGACATCAAGAATTATTAGCACGTTCTTAGTTGGGGATTTCCACCTATTGGTCCAATTTCTAACCTTGATGACCACACAGCATAAACCTTCTCTCTTCGGTTTATAGTTTTTGAAGTGTTTGCTCACACTTGTGTCTCTGTCTTCATTGATTGTTTCCTTGAGGCTTAACAATTGCAGTGCCTTCAGTCACAGAATATTATCACTTTTCATTCAATGACAAAGGAGAAATCACTGCCCTTGTCCTTGGCTTTGATTGAGGAAATTAGTATGGGAATAAGGGAGCAGATTCTGATGGGCACATATCCAAGCCATGTCCTTCATTCTTACTTGAGGGAATGAATAGGGGTGGTGTAAAGGCTACTCATCCCCTCTCACGAAAGAAGATATTGCAAGTTGTTCCTCACCTTTGGGTATGGGGCATAGTACTTACTTTGCCACTGTGTCTACCTTTTAAGTGGTTTCCTTAATCAGTCCCTTCCTGCCTCTGAGATCCCTGCTATTATCCTTCTCCAGGATATGTAATCTGCCCATACCTCCCTTTTATGGAGCAGCTCTTACTGTGTGTCCTCACCACAATGCCTCCCACTAAGTAGAAATCCAAGCAGGAGTGTTTGCATGCTATAATGTGGCAAGACCAGTGTTCCTCTGGTCATGTCTATAGCCGGAAATGGCTAATTTAAATTCATTTTCCTTCAAGGTCTCCTCCTCCTCCAGGAAACCTTCCCTGAGCAGCCCACAGTCTTCTCTCCCAAATTTGTGGTGCATTTCTATCTTGAGGTATTGTGGTGCAATAGATAGAACATGGACTTTGGAGTCAGGCTGAACCAAGTTCAAATCCTGGGTCTGGCACTTACCCACTGTGAGGTATGGGCAGATGATTTGTTTACTATAAGCCAGTTTCCCCGCTTGCAAAACGGGGGGTGGGGTAGTAATCTCTCCTTTACAGAGTTATTCTAAGGCAGTGGCTTTCACAGTGCATTCAGTATCACCTGGAAACTTGTTAGAAATGTAAATCCCAAGACTCCCCTTCCCATCCCATACCTGCTTAATCAGAAACTGGGGGTAAGATCCAGCAATTTTTTTCCTTAACAATCCTTTCAGGTGTTTCTAATGCATGCTTAAGTTTGAGAACCACTGAGGATTAGCAATAACATGTGCAAAGTACCTACACATACGTGTTTAAGAATTTTAGCTATTATCAACCTGTATGTACACCATTTGGCTTCATTCTATCTTGCATGAATCGATCTCTGTTAGGAGAGGCAGTATAGCATAGTGGTTAGGAGTACAGGCTCTGGAGTCAGGCTGCCCTAAATTCCATTTATACCAGTTTTGTGATCTTGGGTGACTTAATAGCCTCTCTGTGCCTCTATATCTGATATTATTATAATAGTAATAATAATAAGAGTAATAGTAAATAGCTATAATAGTAATAATAAATAGTAATAATAAATAATAAATAGTAATTTATTAATAATAATAGTAATAATAGTTATAATAAATACTCTGTTGTCTGTTGTGAGGAATAAACTATAAGATGTATTGAATACTTATCCCATTTTCTAGTACACAATAAGTGCTCTTTAAAAATGATCTACTATTCTAGTCTCCAGTTATGTTCATTTCTCCTCAGTTATATCATAAACTTCAAAAGCAGGGCTAATAACTAGGTCATCTATGTCCTCCCCAATGATTTGCATCATGCAGAGTATACAGCAAGGGCACAATTAGTGCTTGTAGATCTGACTCTCATTGCCCTGTATTTTAAGATCATACAGGGCAAGAGATCTAGCTTTATCCTTATTAATTGATTTGAGTTGACATCAAAGAGGAAAGTTGTCAGGGTACCTAGTTGGCTCAGTCGATTAAGTGTCCAACTCTTGATTTCGGCTCAGGTCATTATCTTGTGGCTTGTGGGTTTGAGCCCAATGTCTGGCTCTGTGCTGACAGCATAGAGCCTGCATGAGATTCTCTCTCTCTCCCTCTTTCTCTGCTCCTCCCCCACTCTCTCTTAAAGAAAATAATAAACATTAAAAAAACAACAAAGAGGAAAAATGTCATTGACAAAAGAAAGTGACCTTGTCAGAAGACCTGGGATTGTGTTCAGACTCTGACATCTATCATCCATGATAGATAACTTTAAGATTCCATTTACTTATCTATAAAACAGGGATTATACTTTGTATGTGTTTAGAAACAGAACGCTCTGGCTCAAACTGCCGCAAACCGTAAGTAAATATATATGATCTTAACTCCACGAAGTCCAGTTGGTCAGGTGGACTACAGGGTAGGTTTATCAACTGACTTAGTGATGTCACTGAGAGCCCAGGTTCCTTCCATCTTTTTGCTTTCCCATCCTTGATGTGAGGGCTGTGCTCTCAGGCTGCTCTGTCATGATTTCAAATTGGCTGACAGTCCCAGACATCATACGCAAATTACCAGAATGTCCAGAGAAAGGAAAAGACCATCTCTAAATATGACTTTTTCTTACAAAGGAGAGATCTTTCCAGAGTCTCCCAGCAGACTTCTCTTTATGTCTTATTGTCATAAATTGGGTCACACACTCATTCCTAAAACAACTGCAGGTAAGAGAATGGGATGTCCACAATTAGCTTAGGCTGATCACTTGGTGTGGTGTGGATGGACTGGGGGGCACCAATGCCACTATCTAGAACCATAACATTTACCAGGTTGTTGTGACAATTAAACGAAATTGTTGTACCACATACTATATTTAGCACACCAATGATATGTGATGGATGTTCTCCTCATTCTGTCTCTGTCTCTTTGAGTCCTTGGTTTCACCTCTCACATACAGCCACCAAGTTCTAATTATTTGTCTCCTGAATATAACTTCAATTTGTCCATTTCTGCATGTGACTGACCCATAACCCTCAAGTCCAGGTCAACATCATCTCTTCCCTGTGTTTCTACAACAACTCCACCCCATAATTGTTGGTTTTGAACTTATTCTATGACTGATCTTTCCCTACCTATCCTCACCACTAGAGTGATGTTTTTAAAAAATAACATAAATTGCTTAAAGCTTTCTGTGGCTTCCCATTCTCCCTAGAAGAAAATCAAACTCAGATGTGACAGTCATAAGCATGTATCTCCCATATCTCCAACCACGGGCAGCATAACTGACCCAAGACCTGCAATGCTGAGCTCTGACCTCTGTAGAAGGGAAGGTCATACTTCCCACTGGCTGCTTCCAGTCAGAAGCTGGAATACTAGCTGGATACCAAAGCAGGGACACACACAACTCCTCTAATGGCCAACTTTGGCTTGAGGACTCCTCAAGAACCTTGCTGAAATTTCCACAGACTGCACAGCTGGCTACGATGCTTCCACTCAAGCTTTCTTCCTCCTCCTTTCCCTCTTTCCAAGGTCTGATGCTCTCCCAGCCTTCCCAGTCTCCCTCCCCCCACCCCCATTTATCTCTCAGGCAGTTCCCCTAGTAAAACCCTTCCATGTGTAATCTTGTCTTGGCAACTGCTTCTAGAAAACTTGGATTCACAGAACTAACACCTCTATAATCTGGATTCTGTCTACATGTCTAGCCTCAGCTCTCACTGCTTACCTCTTGCATTAGATACACTGACCACCCTGAAATACAGACAACTCCCCCTTATTTCCTAGTCTTTGTACACACTGCTCCTCTGCCCCAACACTACCCCACTCCTACACTCCATGTTTGGCTAACGTCACAGTACAAGTGTCATTGCTTGTGGAGATCTTTATCCTTTGTACACACACACACACACACACACACACTGAGGTTCCATGTCTTTGCTCTGGATACCCAAAACAGTCTTCCCAGACCCCTGTCAAGGCACTCCTTAGTCTATGCTGTATTTTTTTTTTAACTCACGTGCCTCCCCACATACAATGCAAGCTCTGTGTAGGGCAGAAGCATGTTCTCTCATTTTTCCTATTCACCCAGTACCCAGAACGGTACCTGACACACAATAGATGCTTATCAATTGATGGTCCCCTTCTCCTCTTATAGCCCCAATACAAGACTGGGGAGACACATAGAGTCCCTGATAGAGCTCTGAAAGACATGTATGTTATGCCCCCCACATTGGCCTGGTTGGAATGTAGAGGGACCAGAAAATGTCTTAAGGCCCCAAGATCCAGCTTAGAGACCTGGCCAGACTGTCTGTCCCTGTGCTTCCATGGGAGCAGCTCTCAGCCCCAGGGAGGCTCAGTTTAAAAGCACGTCAATCATGCTCTGGTGAATCCTGGATTAAAAGATCAAAGCTGACAAGCTGCCTGTTGGAGGAGGGGGCCAGCCAGGACATATAAGGAAATGTTTAGAGTAGAATACACACAGCGCAGGGACTTGTGAAGAGCAGGGTTTCTGTGTGTGTGTGTGTGTGTGTGTGTGTGTGTGTGTGTGTGTGTGTGCAATTGATGAGTTGCACAAAGGTGTCCAGCCTACAGGACTTGTAGAGGCTGAACCCAGCCCACATTCCCTCCACCACCCTGTGTGCCCTGCTATCAGGCTGCATCAGCCAGAACTCAACCACCCAGAGAGGGCACCTTTGGTAATCACACAGAAATGCACCATGAGCCTCCCAGGCTCCAGGAAAGAACTTGGGGCTGGAAGCCAGCAGAATTGGGTTCTGGCCCTCATCAGCCCCTAATATGCTGGATGATGCCAGACCACCCTGTTCCCAGGGCTTCAGCTACTATTTTTAAGCCCCATTATGTGTCAGGCACTGGGAATACAGGGAAGACAGAAAGATAGACAGTCCTCTTGAAATGCACAAATAGATGGAGAAAACAGACATTAAATAAATAACCACATAAATACACCAAAAACAATTGTGATAAGCACTGTGAAGAAAAGTCTAGCATTCTGTGAGAGAATTGCAACGAGGGTTTCATTTGCAAGAAGAGAAGGAATCATTAAGGAAGAAGCATAAATAGGAGTTAACTAGAATGTGGAAGAGGGGAAGTAAGATTTTTGGCCGGGGAAAAGCAATTATCCATGCAACAAATATTTATTAAGCACCTATTATGTATTGGGTCTGGGGCAATGAAGAAAGGGAAAGAAGTCGAGTAAATGCAGGAGAGGCAGAATGGTGTGAGTTTATAGAGAAGCAAATCATTCAGCACTGTGGAGGGTAAGTTAAGGATTTGAAGTTTTCCTCTCGGAATAATAAGAAAAAAAGATGTTGGAAGGTCTTAAGCAGCTTGGTGACATGATCTGATCTGCATGTGAGATCACACTGGATGCTTTCAGGAGACCAGAGCCTGGTATGCACTAAGGGCTCAGTGCCTGTGGGCTGCTGTTGGGATGATATTAAGGACTTGCCTAGCTCTGCTCCCCCAAGACACAACAGGTGGCCCCTGGCCATGTGACCTGAGACCTGTGGCCTCTTTCTTTGTCATATGGCTCTCAACTGGGACCAAAGGAGTTGCTACACCTTTTGGGATCTCAGCTGTCATAGTCCCCCTAACTCCTGGTCTAGAAGGAGTGAGGGAAGAATAAAGATACCTTACCACTCAAGTGGTAAGCCAGTCACAGTGTTCATCTCTTTGCCAAGTGATCCAGGAATGACTCCTTGTTAACCAGAATCCTGATTCTGTTCAGGCATTTGGGCTGGGGCAAGACAGCATGCCTCACTGGGGGGAGGCTGGGCTCTCCCACCGTACCAGAGAATGAATTTTGATTGATTGAAACCAATCATGGATGCCCATTCTCCTCAGCAGTAATTGGCTTAGGTACAGCACGTGATATAATTCTACAAGAGGACATGAGAAAGTATGCTCTGTCTTACTGTGTCTGCACATAATGGAAGGAGGTACGGTGGCCTTCGCGTCATGGTGAGGGGAAACATCTTTAACACCCTGAGAATGGCAGAACCAAACCTGAGATCTAGTTGAGTTGATGAGTTAACCAATCTTCCTGCAGGGCTTCCTGTAAGTGGGAGAATACATTTTCCTTATTATTTAAGCCATTTTCCATTATAGTTTGGGGGAAGGGGTAGGGCAGTGACTGAAAACACTCTAATTGGTGCAGTGGTCTGGGCCTCAATTTGAGGCGTATATAATGATTTACAAATTTCACAATCCCTCTGCCAATACTGGGTAGGCTATGGCCTGCAACTCAGCTCCATGATATATGAAATCTATGTCCAGTAAAGCTTCCCTCCTTCATATCCAGCAGTCAGGAAGTTCTGCTTGGCATCTGGCTTAAATTTTTACTGCTGACTTAGGAGCTCTTTGTCTGTGAAGAAAATCCTGTGGAGATCCTCTCTTTGCCTTCAACAGCCACCTAGAATCTTGGCCCTTGGGGTGATCGACTTGGCTGTGGTTATATCCCTAGCATTTAGACCAGTGACCAGCACAGAGTGAGTGTTGAAATGAACACACAAACATGAAACCCGCATCAGAGGGTGGAGTGGAGGTTTCTCTGTTAGAGAAAGAAAACAAGCATTCTCCTCTTCTGATTGAGACATAAACACATCCAAGTCTACTAACTTCAGTTCAGGCATAGGACCCCTGGTGGGATAGGACAAAAGCCTGAATTCACAGCCCTGTAGGAGAGGGATTCTGGCCTCAGCGGCCACTGGGGGGCAGTGGTGTGCATATCCCCTCATAGGTACTTCTCTGGTCTGCCCAGGCTCCTGCCTGCCCAGGTGACCCAAGGTGTCCCAAGAGTCCTTATTCTCTGATGAAACCATATGTTGCCCTACCTACAAATCAGCTGATCTCTCCTGACTGTCACTGTGCCTCTTTTCCATAACTCTTTAGTTGTCTGCCTTGAATTCCAGGTGGCCCTTTCCCTACAGATTCTATTTCCTCAGAGAGACTCTGAATACAGGGTCAGCTCCTTTTCTTTGTTTAGGCAAACTTTTAAGAAAAAGATACAGACTTAACAGAAGAGTCCCCAGATTATCAAGGCAGAGCTCAATGAATTCCACCAGATTAAGAAACAGAATATTCCCAGTACCTGGAAACACTCTCCCGTGCTCACTTCTTTCTGGTCACTCCTTCATCTCTCTTTGCTGACTGTTCTAACTTCTAGATGAGTTTTGCTTGTTTTTGCGCTTAAATGGAAATGGAATCACACAGTAGGTGCTCTTCATGCCTAGTTTCCTTGGTTCAACACTCAGTTTGCAACTGTTGTTGCCTAATAGAGTAATTCACTCACTGAAGAAACGAAGGCTGAGAAGGAGCAAGTACAAGCAAAGTCAGTCAGGCAACCAATGGAACCCAGGGTTCCTCTCCATTGCCTCTGAGTCACTCACCTGTTGCCACGATAGTGCCCTTTTGCAGGGCAATCAGCATCCATCCAACAGGACCACATTTTCTTTGGAAAAGACCACCTTCACCCCTTTCCAAAAAAAAAAAAAAAAAAGAGCCCTTCCTCATTCTTGGCTCCAAAATAAGATCCTCTTTATTTCCCCAGCTCTTTCCTTCCGGTGCTCTCGATATAAAACCTTTCGCCGGCTCTGCAATTACCACTGAGAGAAATCTCATCTATTTTGGGCGATTCATTTGTGCCTTCACACTGGGCCTGTCTTTAACACACCTGAACAACCCTCTTCAGGACAGCCTCCCCATTCCGAGTGGCACCTTTTCAGTGCCACCAGCCCCGACTCACGCCCCCTCCATCCTGACTCTTATCCTTTTCATGATTTCATTCCCTGCGCTGTTGGAAACGGATCATTCAACCCAGACTGTACTGATAAGGCGAATAGCTCTTCCCTGCCTGGGGCCACTGGGTTTACCAACACTTCAATGTAAGCATCTTCTACAAGGATTTAATTTAGATATTTAGACAACAGATTTTTATCTGCTACACTGGTGGCTTTGCCTCGGAGTAGAGTGAGGATAATCAATTGGCTATTTAATCAGGAGGTAGGTGGGAGGGTCTGTGTATGTGGGGTGAGGGGGATAACACAAGAAGGGCACAGAGTCAAGACTCTCAGCCTAGGTAACTGACTCCGTGTGTGACCTTGAGAATGTCACTTCCCCACCCTGAGAACTCAGCGCTCCATCAGCAACATGAGAGTATGCACTAAACTGGAGAGGGAAAGCCCTAGCAGGGAGTTCACACAGGGCTACCACCCTCAATTGTACAAGTGGCTATCTGCACAGGGATACCCTATTGAGGGGGTAAATGGAGGCTGAAGTCCATCCAGAGAAGGGGACCCCCTTCTCTAACTCACAAAGGCACCTTGTGGCTAGGCAGCAGCCCTGGTGCTGTGATATGTGTGTGATTTTTTTCTGGGAAAAATGCCTTTCCAGCTGCACGAAACATCCTAGTCTGCAGGATTCAAAACTGTTAGTTCATGTAGCCTCTTGGACCCCTTGATTCCCTGCCATTCTATGAATTTGCTGGTATTTCCTTTCCCTTTCAAACACCCCCCTTCCCGCTCTGAAATGCTCAATACTCACAGAGCCCTACTCTTCAAATAAAAATAGCTGGAGAAGAGATGTGTGGCTGGGGCCATAGATTGCATTTCTCAGGGAGACAGTTTGACTTCAGGGAGACTGAGGCAGGATGTCTGTGTGGACAGAGAAAGGGGCTTTTCTGAAGCGTGGGGTTAAAAATGAATAATGTGTTATTTGGGGAGGTAACAGGGTGAAGTGGCAGCTGCTGTCACAGAAGGCAAAATGCTGCTGTTGTTTGGGGTTTCGGGCTGCGAGTGAAAAAATGAAAACAAACGTAGCTGAGGTGGGTGGGTGGTGGGAAAATGCTTGGGGGAACTTAAATCCCAGGGATCTGCAGGGACTGCTGGTTGCGGGAATCCCATGCTGGTTGCGGGAAAGGAGACAGCAGGCTTGGGTCTGCAGGCAGCTTCCGCCTGCAGAAAATTGGTGATTTTAACCCAGGGATGGTCGACATGTCTTGGATTAGGGCTTCGTTGTTGATATTGCACAAAGGATTTTGTGTTCAACTTCCTTTTTTTAAGCCTCTCTTAAAATATTTAAGGAGCCAGCCCCTAGAGCATTTAAATTAGGATTTGATTTACGTCAAATTGATTTGCACGTCGCCTCTGACAATCAGGTCCTCTCTTCAGGGAATGTGAAACTGAGGACAAGGAGACTCAGTCTGCCGGTTGTGGGGAGCAGATTAGGAGGTGATGGAGAGCGAGGGCTGTATCTGGCAATTTGGAGCAGTTGTGTTCTGGGGGAATCTCTCTGTGATAAACCCCTTTCTACTGAGTGAGTCTGGGATTCTTGCAACCAAAGCATCCTAAGGGAGACACAGACTTCAGCCACCACTAGGAATGATGGCAGGATGGATGCTCTAGAATCGTCACTGGGGTCCTCATGACTCCTAGGGGGCATGAGAGTGGATACGCCCCACTTTAAATAAATCCAGGATATCAAACTTCAACTTATAACAAAGAAAATTGGACAGAGTAATTCCCTCTGTTACTCTGGAGTACTGGCCATGGGATTCTTCTTCAGTGTGAGTGCTACCCAGTATTTTCAATTAAACCCATTCATCTCGGTCTTCTTTCTTCAGGTGCCTGAACAAATGCATTTCTCTCTCCCTCCCCATTTCTCTCTCTCTCTCTCTCTGCTTCTCTTCTTCTTCTGATAATTATAATGGCTAGCATGTTGTGAGCTCATACTATGTCCTAACGCTGTGCTAAGTCTTCTGTTTACAATATTTCATCTAACACTCACAACAACCTACTAAGTTATCCTCCCCCCATCAGTGATGAGGAAATTGAGGTTCACATGGGTTAAGTAACTTACCCAACATCACAGGGCCACTAAGTGGCAGAGGCAGGAAGTGAACACAGGGCAGTCTGAGTCCAGAGGATGGGACAGAGAGCAGCTGGCGGGTGGGAGCAGAGGGCTGGGAGGAGTGAGACAGAGCTGCACTTGTCGAGGGTGGGAAAGAGGGGGTTGAGGGAGGGTCTATGCTGGAGTTAAAATGACGGGTGCCTGGGTGGCTCAGTCGGTTAAGCATCTGACTTCAGCTCAGGTCATGATCTCACGGTTCATGGGTTTGAGCCCTGCATCCGACTTTTAGCTGACAGTTCAGAGCCTGGAGCCTGCTTTGGATTGTATGTCTCCCTCCCTCTCTGCCCCATTCCTGCTTGTGCTCTGTCTCTCAAAAATAAATAAATATGTAAAAAAAAAAAATGAGATGGACCCCTCCCCAAAGGATGCCAGAAAACCTTCACTCTGGATCGCTTTCATTCTTCACCTCCTTCAGTGTAAAGAACTCACTCCTATTTCCTGCTTTTAGGAATCTCCAAGTCCCCAAGATTCTAGTCTCCCAGTGTCCCCTGCATAGTCCTACTCACCCACACATGTCTCCACCCCTGCTTCCTAAGACCCTTCTAATCCTGCCACCCTCACCTCCTCCTGCTTTCCTCCTGGCTTCCCCAGCTCAGGGAGCACAGCAGCTGCCTGCCCACTGAGCACGTGCTTCATGGGCAGCCCAGACACCCAGGCCCATGGTCTGTAGGGGAAAACTGCAGAAGAAAGTATCCAGAGACAGGGCAATGTCTCACCCAAGGACCCTTTAGTGCACAGTGTGCCACTTTAGGCATAGAATCAGGGAAACTTTAGAACTGGAAGAAACCTTAAGGTATATCAGTTTCACGCTGAGGAGAGTGAAGTCCAGAAGGGGACAACGACTTGTCTACCGTGGTGCACCTGATGGGTGAAAGAACTAGGTTTCATCCATTCATTCACTCATTCATTCACTCATCCAACCAAGATTTCTCAAGCAGCTATCAGTGCCAGCCATAGGAGCTGGAAATACAAAATGGAATAAAGAACATCAAGGAGCTTGTAGCCCAGGCTGCAGATGGACAATGCAGCTCCCACCTCAGGAGAGGTTTTATTTCACAAAGATAGTGAAGTTGGCTACTTAACAAGCATAATAGTATTTACCATGTTCCAGACCCCACGGTATGTATAAATATTATCTAATTCGGTCCTCACCACAATCCTATAAGGTAGGTATTACTTTATTCCCAGCTTGCAGATGAAAAAAACTGAGGTACAGAGATGTGAACTAACCTGACTCAGTGAGGCCACCGAGCCAGTAAGTGTTGGAGCTGGGATTCAGACTCAGGCTGCCTGGCTGCATTATGTCCCCTTGCCATTCTCAAGCACTTTCATAGCATGATGGTGTAAAAAAAAAAAAAAAAAAAACTACCAATATGCTCTTCAAGCCACAGTAAAATAGGTAAACACACAAATAAAGGATGCAAAATCAGAATTAAGAGAAATAAATGACACTCAGAAGTCAAGGGTAATGAAGGGAAAACAGCAAGGATTTGTAAGGTACAATCTTTCCCAGGGTCACGAGTGTTCATCCACAATTGGGGTGTGAGTCTCCTGGCAGACAAAGAGGAAAATTACAAAGTCTGAGTTATAGGATTTGCATAATTCTTGATTAGAAAACTAGTTCTTTTGGAGAAGTGCAATAGCCTTTTGTTTTTCTTAAAAATCATATATTACTGGCCCCTGAATTCTTGAGGGCAAAGACCACAGCCTATGCATTTCTAGGAAGGATCCCTTGATAGAGTGATGTGGAAGGTGTTTGGGGGCAAGGGTTGATTGGGGCAGGGGTGTATTCATTTCCTAGGGCTGCCACAACAATGCATCATGAACCAGGTGGCTTTTAACAATGGATATTGACTCTGTCACAGTTCCGGAGGTCAGAAGTCCAAAATCGAGGTGTTGTCAGAACCATGCTCCCTCCAAGGACTCAGGAGAGGGTCTCTCTTCACTTCTTCCAGCTTCTAGTGGCCCAGGTGTTCCTTGGCTTGTGGCTATGTCACTCCACCTCTGCCTCTGCCTTCACATGGCTGTTTCCTGTATATCTGTGACTCTTCTATTCTAATAAGGACACCAGTCATACTAGCTTAAGGGTCCACTGTACTCTATCTAGTACAGCCTCATCTTTTTTTTTAATATGAAATTTATTGTCAAATTGGTTTCCATACAACACCCAGTGCTCATCCCAATAGGTGCCCTCCTCAATACCCATCATCGACCCTCCCCTCCCTCCCACCCCCCATCAACCCTCAGTTTGTTCTCAGTTCTTAAGAGTCTCCTATGTTTTGGCTCCCTCCCTCTTTAGCCTCTTTTTTTTTTCCTTCCCCTCCTCCATGGTTTTCTGTTAAGTTTCTCAGTATCCACATAAGAGTGAAAACATATGGTATCTGTCTTTCTCTGTATGACTTATTTCACTTAGCATTAGACTCTCCAGTTCCATCCACGTTGCTACAAAAGGCCATATTTCATTCTTTCTCATTGCCAAGTAGTATTCCATTGTATATATAAACCACAATTTCTTTACCCATTCATCAGTTGATGGACATTTAGGCTCTTTCCATAATTTGGCTATTGTTGAAAGTGCTGCTATAAACATTGGGGTACAAGTGCCCCTATGCATCAGCACTCCTGTATCCCTGGGTAGTACAGCCTCATCTTAAATTGCAACTCCAGTGACTCTATTTCCAATTAATGTGACATTCAGAGGTTCTGAGTAGACATGAATTTGAGAGGGGACATTTTCCACTCACAACAGATGGCCAGAGAGGGCCTCTCAGAGCAGGTGACGTGTTTGCTAAGATCTAAAGAATAGGGAGGACCTGGCCATGCACAAATCTGGTGGAGGAACAGTCCAGGGCAAAGTGTGCAGGCTCTAAGTCTGGGAAGAACATGGTATGCAGGAGGGCCAGCAAGGAGACCCCTGTGGATGCAGCAGCATGTGGAGGAAGGAACGGTCGGGGGCAGATGGGGGTAGGGAGTAAGGGTAGAAAGAGGCTGAGGTCATTGCCATTGGGATTTCATCACAGTAGAGGAGAGCAGGTTTTGAGCAGAGGAGTGACAGGCACTGGCTTGGTTTCTCAATGACCACTCCAGTGACTATAGACGCAGAGATTTGGAAGACGGTCCCTAAGAACCCAGGTGAGAGATGATGGCAACTCTGACTAGTTCAGAAGCTCTGGGGATGGAGGAGTTCAGGCTACGTATAGAACTGATAGACTTGCTGATGAATCGATTCTATGTTGGGGAAGCAAAGGAGGATCCTTCAGTCCTAGTTATTCTCCTATCCATCTGTCCACCTGCAGCTGGCATTTTTCACCCAACAAAACACCCTCGGGCCCTCTTTCCATGCTCAAACTTAACATTTCAGTCCTTTCAATTGCTTCGTTGCATTCCATAGTTTGGGTAGATGGTGATTTATCATTTATAAATTCCTCCTTTGTTGGACACTTAGGTTGTTCCTAATTTCTCACAGTTGCATCAATCCTATAGTAAGAAACATTAACCCAATCAGTCATGTCTTCAACCAATTTCTTGAACAGAATTTGGACACATCTGAGGATTTCTCTAGGCTAGTGTAACTGGGTTGTAGGAAATTCTCATTCTAATGGGATTTAGGTTTTTGCCAAAATATATTCCCATGGGTTCAGTGGCCATTGATGTGCTGGTCCCTCACTGAGCAGAGAAAGCACATCCCTTCCCCACCTTCTGAAGCTGAATAGTCCCAGAGGAACCCCCACCTCTTCACTTCCTGTGCCTTCCTAAATTTATTTATTTTTTTAATGTTTATTTATTTTTTAGACAGAGAGAGACAGAGCATGAACAGGGGAGGGGCAGAGAGAGAGGGAGACACAGAATCTGAAACAGGCTCCAGGCTCTGAGCTGTCAGCAAGGAGCCCGACGCGGGGCTTGAACTCACGGACCGTGAGATCATGGCCTGAGCCGAAGTCGGACGCTTAACCGACCAAGCCACCCAGGCGCCCCTGTGCCTTCCTAAATTTAAAATCTATGGAGTTCCTGTAGGCCACATACTACCTTATGTCTGGTCTTTAAAAACATGGGAGTGGCATTTTGGGAATGGGGGCCAGGCTGCTAACTGTAGCTTGGATCTGGGAAATAGCAGGATCCTCCTTGCAGATGGTTTTTCTTTGTCCTAATACATGCCCTCATTGGAACCCAGGTCCAGTAGGAGGAGAGGAGATTAAGTCCTCATACCTGTTCTGACTCATGGCTCTCTACCTGTTACAGCAAATCATTGTTGGTATGAGTAGGACTTGGGAGGGAGACAGAATCCAGCCTCACTTTCTATCTTTTCTCTAAAAGCCACCTATGATTTTTTTTTTGGTCTGTTCTGAATCTCTATTCTCATCAGCAACAAAATAAAATTTGAGGCAACACACATGACAGATAGAAGAATAGTTCCCTTAATATGCAAAGAGCTCTTACAAACTAAAAAAAAAAAAAAAAAAAAAAAAAAAAATCAACTCGATTCTACCAAATGGATGAAGGACATCAGAGGTAAAGCAATCACAGAAAAATACAAAATGACCAACAAATATGTGAAGATGTGTGCTTTTATTCATTATTAAAGTAAGGGAACTTAAATAGGCAGACACTACTTCTAACTCTCAGAAGGGCATGGAGGAAAGAGATTGATAATCCTCCCCGTTCCCCCCCCCCCGCACTCCCCCCCCCCCCCCGCAGTCTCACAAAGGTCAAGGAAAAAAGACCATGCCCTTGGGAGGGGCAGGGGTTGCAAACTGTGGGGAGAGCAATTGGGCAGTATCTTCTGGGAATTTCTAACAATTCAACTTCTATGAATTTATAGCATATATACTTACTCCCAAAGTGTATAACAAAGATGTACCCAAATGCTTATTGTAGTATTTTTTTTGTTGTTGTAGCAAAAATCCTGAAAACAACCTGATTGTGAGTCACAGGGCATTGATTAAATAAAAAATAGTACATCCACACAAAAGAATACAATGTAGCTACTTCTAACAAAGAACATGGAAACTCCAAATGTAGTGATTTTTTAAAAATGTTTTTAATGTTTATTTTTGAGAGAAAGACAGAGTGTGAGCGGGGGAGGGGCAGAGAGAGAGAGAGAGAGAGAGGGAGACACAGAATCCAGAGCAGGCGCCAGGCTCCGAGCGGTCAGCACAGAGCCCAACACAGGGCTCGAACCACGAACCGCAAGATCATGACCTGAGCTGAAGTCAGATGCTTAACTGAGCCACCCAAGCGCCCCTATTGTGATATATTTTAAAACCCAAGATACAAAGTTAAGAAGAAGAGACACATTTCCTGATGCAGTATATAGTATTCTCATAGGAAACATTTTTAGAAAGATGTATAAGAAAGCAAAATAGTAATTGTCTCTAGCAGATATGAGTAGTGAAATGCCTTTCACTACTTTTGTAGTATTTTTGATAAACTATTGCCATGTGTTACTTTCATGATTAAAACTTGTTTTAAAAATAGCAGAAAGCTGATGATTCAGTACTGCCCTTAAAATCTAGAAATCAGTATGAGTACTCACCCCAGCTCATGTTCTATTTACACTTATGTTACACTGAGTTAACTGCTCAACCTCTCTGGGCCCGATTTTCTCATCACTGAACTAGAGATACTAGGAGTCCTTTAGTGGTGTTGTCATTGCTGATGTTCTTTACACTGCTGGAGGGAAAAATTGGTACAGAAAAGTAAGCAGCTTAATTGTTTAACTCCAAAATTTGTTTTGTTTATTACTCATGTGCAAACATCGATCTGATATTCTTGCAGTTCATGTCACTTAGTTAAAGAAATAATAACGATGCTTCCCCATTGTGCAGGAATATCTGGAGACATTAGAAGGGGATCCAATTTTCACCTATCCTTCTGTTAATTACACCTGTAGCCCAATGCATGCTGGGAGTAAATAGCATTATCTCCCGGGTTGATGTAAAACACCTGGTGAGATTTTTCTCTCCTGCCTTCCCTAAAGTTGAGAAGGTAATTGGGTCAGACTCTGTCTTGGGTAGGAGTAAACAGAGACATAAGAAATGTCAACAGAGAAAATCACTAAGCAGGGGTGGTATTATCAATTGGGACAGGAAAACTAGAAATGCTTAGGTAAGGGGTAACCGACAAAAAACAATAAAGGAAATCTGCAGGGTCTTTGCAGAAAAAATAGCAAAGAACCATGGTTTAAAGAGCAAAGATGGAGGCCACGTGGCATTGAAGGGAGAAGTTGGTTGAGTCAGCTAGAGTGACGCTGAAAAAAGAGAGAGGGCCACTGTCGAAGACAAAGATAATCACTGGGTTGATTAAAAGAAGAGGGGAGACAGACAAGTTGAAAAACAGGAAAAATAACAGAAAACTATATTATTAAGGTTGCCATCATTTTGCCCTCCAATTCTGAAATGGGAAAAGGAAGACAGGTAGAAAAGGCTGACTATGGAGGCAGGGAAGATGGGTGGTAGAGAATGGTTCACAGAAAGCTTTGTCTCCAAGCAGTGTTGCTGTGTCAGGGGACGTCCTCCTGGGAATTGTGTCATGGGAACCTTGATTAGAAAGACACCCAGGTGAGTCCCAGGTCAGATGCCAGGTTATAGTGGAGCCCTGGAGCTCTCTGTGGGTGGAACCCTGTGTGATTCATCTCTGTCCAAAGGAAGTGGTCCCCAGTGAGCACCTGCTGCATGAATGAATGAACGGTGCCCATTCACTTTAGGGCAGACATCTGGCCTCCGGGGGGAGGTGGAAAAGAAAAACTCTGATGCCCTTCCCCATGGAAATCCTACTGGCTTATATCAGGTCAGTGGCTAATGTTCAATCAACAACATTGCCGTCCAAAGCATTATGGCCACCATTTACTGAGCACTCAACCATACCAGAGCACTGGTAAGGGCCTGCAGACATTATCTCATTTAATCTTCAAACCCAACCCACAAGATTGGTATTGGTATTATCATCATCCCCCTGTCAGAGACTTAGGATGGTGCAGTGGCCTGCCCAAGGTTACTCACTTGGGATTTGAAACTAGGTATGTTGATTTCCACCCACGCCATTTGTATCAAGATGCCCAAGACCTACAGTGACCCACATAAAAGAGATGCTAGTCTCCCCATTTCATAAATGTGAAGATAGCTACCCAGGAAGCTGTAGGTCAGGCTGTCAGACTCCATCTGGGCTCCTTCCACTGAGCAACTGCTCCTCCCTAGTCCCATAGGAAGGCAAGAGACCACTCAATGTGGGTTTTTTGTTTTTTAATTTCCAAAGCTTTCAGACATCTTTTGATTTATAGCAGTTGCCCTAAAGTCCTGATTGTCCAGCCATTTTGGACTTCCAGGACTGGATAAGTGGATGTCAACCAGTGGCAATTTGGCTCCCCAGGGGACATTTGGCAATCTCTGGAGACATTTCTGGTTGTCACACTAGGGGGCAAGGGAGATTCTACGGATGCTGCTAAACATCCTAGGGTGTAGGGTGCACAGGGAGGGTCCCCACAATGAAAAACGATCTGGCCTCAAATGTTGACAGCACCACGGTTGAAAAACCTGACTATGGAAATCCTAAGCTTCTTTGTAGGACTTGTTTGTTTGTTTTGCTATTTATTTGCCCTCTACCCATTCTTTTTTAAAATTAATGTTTGTGTACAAAACTAAAACAGAGAAGAATCTTGACATTTATGAAAACATTCTCATTAAATACATAAGCCACCGAGATCAAGCTAAAAACCCACCAAGTCCCAGGCCCCTTCTCCAGCAGTGACATGTCACCTGCAGTTTGGTATACAGCCTTTGAGAAATTTTTCTATGCATATATATTTATATACAGTATATGGTGCCCTTTGGTATCTTACTTATACAGACACCTAGAACGCTTTTGTGTATGCACAGCGTACAAAATATTATCATCATGCTGCAAATTGCTTTTTTCTCTCGCAATCTCTTAGAAATCTATACTGATACATCCTTTTCAAGTGTTGCACTGTATTTCACAGTTACACAGTGTTTCTTTAACGATTTCTCCTCCTGAAGGGTATTTGGGCTGTTCGTGGTCTTTCTTCCACAACAAACCTGGCTGCAATGAACACTCTCGAACTCACTTCCTTTTTTCCTCTAGAAATGATATCAAAAGCTGGGCGTAGAGTAGGCAACTTTTTTTTTTCTTTGACAAATGCCAAACTATCATACAAGTTTATACTCCCACCAGGAACGTACAGGTATACCTGTTCTTCATCAAAATATGCTGTTATCACACATTTTAGTTTATGCCAATCTGGAGGGTGCAAAATGTCTAGTTTTTAACTCTAAAAGAACAAAGAGGATTTTTGAAGTGCATAATCCCCTCTTGGCCTCCCATGTAAGGGCTGGTCATTTACACCCCCCACTGCTTAAGATACGTAGGTGTGTCTGAAAATATTTTCTGAGCACCTGCTATGTACCAGGCGCTGAGCTTGATGCTGTTTGACACAGGGAAAATATACTTGCATTGGCAAACAGTCATGAAACATTAGAATATCCCCTTACAGAAGTGCCACACACCAGCTCAGAAACTAAGAAAGAAAGGGGAAAAATTGTGGCTGACAGGAGAGGAAGGAAAAGTTCCTTGAAGTAACTGGCATTGGGGCCCTAGTCACAATTTACTTTTTTTTATTAGTTGTTTTCCTTGTGCATTGTTTGCACCTCCCCTCCTCCCCAGTCTCTCTTATGTTCTCTTGTAACTCTGACTAGCATAGGGCCTGGTACACCCTCCATAAACATTGCTCTTTGAATGAATGATCTTATCTGCTTCAACAACCCCGTGAGTAGGTATTACTGCTATTTCCATTTCACACAGAGGAACCCCAAGGCTCAGAGGGGTGAAGTAGTTGGCTCAAGGTCACAGAGCCAGCAAGGAGCAGAGCTGAATTAGAACCCAGATGTGCAGAGTCCAAAGTCCTGCCCTTGACACCAAGCTTTGGAAGGCGGACCTGTCGCCTGTGTGAGAGAAAGCCATGCAGGGCAGAAGGACCCAGGAAGAGAGAGGGAACCTGCAACTTCTCCAGATCGTTTCTTCAACCCCTGGATTTGAGAAAGGTCTGGCTCTTTGTGGCGAGGAGCCACGTGAATCTCCCCGTCACTCCTCTCCATTAGCTAGCTAGCGCACCCCTTCTTGCCCCCGGATGGATTCTCTTATTTAATTGTCTTTCTCTCCCCTGCTTTCCCTCTTCCCCATTTCGTCCAGTCCCTGGGGGCTGCCAAAGATGCCATTCGGTAGGATAATTAAAGTTCCCCTCCTGTTAGCATTTCACTCCTGAGCCCTCCTAGCAGCTGTTCAGCCGGAGCAGGCCAGAGAGAGCTGCACAAAAGCTTTGCTAATAATTGTGTCTATAAGCGTGTGTGTGTGTGTGTGTGTGTGTGTGTGTGTGTGTGTGTGTGTTCCAGCTCGAACTCGTGTTTGCGGCCAGCATGTGCCTGGTCTCACCCCACCCCCTTGGGCGGGGGGCCACAGATTCATTACAGATTTTTCTTGGTGGCTCTGAGAAGAGGGAGGGGAAGGGGACCAGATGGCAGACAGGCGGGTGGCGGTAGGCCCTGCCTCCTCCTCCTCTCACCAAGCAGATGCCCTAGGAACAAGGGCCCCAGAGGCAGAGGCAGGATTAGAGGGAATACTCCGTATCAATTAGTGTCAAAGGCCCAGAGAGCTGGTGGGGGAGGGGAGGCCAGTTGGCTCTGGCTGGTGGGGGAAGAGAAAAAAATCATTGATGGAGGAGAGGAGCCAGACCAGGCCTGCAAGGGTTAACATGCATTCTCATAGGGAGCTGGGAGTGAGAATAGAATCACGCTCAGAAATCATCAAGGGAAGCATCCTGCTTTCAGACAGGTAAACTGAGGTCAGCGGAGGTAAGGGGACTTGCTGGAAGTCTTACAGCCCCTGGGACTGGGGCTAATACTACTATTAGAGCTCTGATATTATTAGATATTAGATAGCATGAGATAATATTAGATATTAGAAAATGCTAATAGATATTAGATTATATTATTAATATTATTCATATTCTTGTAAGTAATAATACCAAAAATTCTAGCAACAATGGGATAGTATTAGCTTCACCGTCAGGCACCCACTATGTGTCACATACTTGGCAAACAATTTCTTGTCTACTCTAATCCCCCCGATGGCCTGATAAGCTAGATTTTAATAGTCTTTTTTTTATGGGTGAAGAAATTGAAGCTCGGAGAGGGGAGTGAGGCTGCCCAAAGTCACACAGCCAATAGAGATCGGACTGAGACTCTAAACCAGAATTGAGTGAACTGAAAAATCAGTAAGCAAGGCTTGTCTGGATTCCCCCTTGGAGTGAGGTTGGTTCCATATTGGTGTAGAGCACTAGCACTCTTAAACCTTAACTTCTTTTACCCTAAAAAAGAGAACTGAATTTCAAGTCCCAAGACCCAAGTTCAAGTTCAAGCTCTTATTTACAAGCTGTGTGATTTTGGGCTAGTTACTGAGCCTCTCTGAATTTGCTTCCTCCTCTATCCTATGATGTCACCCAACAATGGGAGATGAGTAAGTTACTTTTGATAAATATCTGCCATGGAAGACTATGCAGGCATTAAAAATGATGAGGTGGATGGGTATTTACTGGCATGGGAACATACTCAGACTATATTGTTAAATTAGTAAAAAAATATGAAGTGAAAAAAACATACCCAATATTATCCCACGTTGAGTAAGACATAGTGAAAGAAGTAGTAAGATAAGAAAATGAGAGAGGGGGAAAGAATAAGAGTGAGTTAGTGAATCCAGAAGACTAAACTCCAAAATATTCACAGTGTGTAGTGATACTTTCTTTTTTGTACATTAATATTTACCAAAATTGGTACTAAGACAAATGACAAATATTAAAAGTATGTTCAATCATCAGTCTTGCCCAGCCCTGAGTATCGTGAGGATCCAAAGAATCTGGCTTTGCATACTGTTAAGTGTCCCATACATGCAAGGAATGGTTTGTCCCTTGGTGGGGGGAAGGGAGTGGTAAGATGCGGGCCAGGGTCTAGCCTACAGCTCAGTTAGAGACCTGGTAGCTTCTGTGGGTCAGGTCAAAGTCAAAACTAACTAGTGTCTGAGGGCTGCTGGAGAGAGAAGGGTTAATGCACAAATCCATAAAGCTGACCCTGGGGTGGCCCACTTAGGAGACCATCTGCCGGCAGGTCTGCAGCTGCCAATCCCAGGCAGGCCCTGCCTTCTCCCAGGCTCCTCCCAGCCCACACAGCTCTGAGCAGCCCAGATGCCTGTGCCTGGTTCCCCCCCATCCCCCACCCCGTTCTGCTCTCTGGCCAGGGGATGGGGCTGGCAGAATCAGCTCATCTCCCTCATCCCCAGCAGTAGTACTGGCATCAGAGGCAAGAGAGGAAGAGAGGTTACAAACCTCCTCACTAATGGTCTCATTTGACCAGTAGATATACAGGTGGTGGTTTTCCTATCGCATGGCTGAGGAACCTGCATCTCAGAGGAGTTACATGATTTGGCTAAGATCATCAAGGTCACGAATTCCCCTAGGGAGACAGCCCAGGCTCCTGGGGGAAGCAGTAACTCCCACCTCCCACCCACCCAATTCCACCCCCCCCACCCCGCCTCCCACATCCCTGCTCTGATCTCTGATATTCTGCCACAGGCACTAACTCTTCCAAGAGATGTTGAGGAACTAGAGGAGACCCATGTTCCAAAGCCAAGCACTCAGCATTCAGAGCCATGGGGTGGGGATGGTATAGCACAAGAACACTAGATGGGGGCTCAGGGCACTGGGTTCAAATCCCCACTCTACCTCTCCACTCTGCCTGGAACCTGCTGTTCCATCTAGAAGATCTCAGGAAACTTCCAACTCTTCCACTGGCTGAAATCCAAGATCTTTGGCTCATTCCTAACCCCAGGGAGAGAATAATATGAGCACCTCTCCTCACATACCATCACCACACACTTTGGAGTCAGATATTGGGCCTGGTAGGCCAAATGAGGAGACAGAAAAGAGTTAACTTGAGGGGCAGATGGAGGAGGGGCAGAATCCTCCCTGGAACCTGCCCAAATGTCAGACTGAGCAGTTCAGGACTGGCGGCCAAAGGAGGCAGAGAGAGACCCAAAAGCTCCCAGAACAGATGGGCCAGCCAGGGCACGAGGGGGATGAAATGGCCATCATAATCATAATATCTGAAATTCCTCTGGTGCATTCCCGTTTTCAAAGCTCATTCAAATCCATTATCTTATTGGAATCTCACAACTTCTCTGGATGGTAGATGGCCAAGGGCTGTGAGATCCATCTGGCAAGATGAGGCGACTAAACTCAGAGAGGTTAAGAGATCTGCCCAAGGTCACACAGCTCGTTTCCTGTCAGAACAAGAGAATCGGGTCTCTTGAATTCCAATCCCTCCATCAACGGACTAGCAATCTGAGCCTCCGTTTCCCAACATGGGGGCTTGGGGTAATGATGTATATTAGTAATACAATCTCAACAACAATGACAATGATAAAACCAACAAGTGTTGATCACTTACAATGTGATAGGCGCTGCTTTAAGCACTTAGTGTCTATTATCTCATTTAGTTCCTACTTTGACCCTATATGGCGTAGATATTACCATTAGCTCCAATTTACAGATGAAGGACACTTAGGTGCACACGAATGAAATCGCTTGCTCAAGGACACAGTTACGAAACAGTGGAGCTAAGACTCAAACACAGATCTCTCTGTTCCTTCACAGTTGCCCCATTGGCTCACAATCATCATTGCACATTAGAATTCCCTAAAGAGCATTTAAAAACTCCTGATGCTCAGATATCACCTCGAATCAATTAAATCAGAATGTCTGGATGTGGGGTCCAGGCATCCGTATTTTGTAAAGATCCCCAGGGGATACCACCGTGCGGCCAAGGTTGGCAACTGCCATATTACAATCTCCCTGGGGACAATTCCACTTAACATCTCAGAAGGGCTCCTGAGTTTCTGTTTCTCCATCTGCAATATGGAGCCCATTCAGCTTTGAGAGATTAGGATCCAGCCTCTCTAGGCTCAGGCTAGGAAACGGTTAACCACCAGCCACCACCCTCCCCCCCCCCCCACTCCTAGAACTTCGTGTGGAGAACTTCAGAAGGGGGAATGGTCCCCCCATGTCCTTCCCCTCTCCCCCACAGTCAGCTAGGGCCTGGGGAGTCTATACCCAGGACCAAGCCTGTTGTACAACTTTCATTCTGTTTATTTCAAATTAGGCTTTTGTGCAACTGTAGACACTGGAATCTGCGGCCACAGGGACTGTGATACGGCTTAGCGGTGGTTTTTTTTTTTTTTTTTTCCATCTTCTCTGGGGAAACCAGTTGGGTGCCCCCAAACTATAGTGAAATCATAATGGAGGAGGAAGCCTGGGGTATTGCCAACAGAACAAAGGAAAATAGCTCCTGAAGCAGAGCCTGTGGCTTGGTGGCATCTGGGACATACTTATTTTCCAGGCTCTGGAAACTGTCTCCACTTCTTCCCCAGCAGGAAGCAAAGAGCCTTCTCTGCATCTGAGGGAGCAGAGCATGCAGGAAAGCTGGTCTCTTCCCTGGGTTTGAGTCCTGGCTCTTGGCCGACTTGTTGAGTAGGCTGCCACACTCCGGCCTACTTGCTTGGGGCTGGAGCCTCTCCTCACTCTGACCTACCTAGTTCTCTCACTCGATCTGTCAGCGTGGGATGGAAAATAGAGAAACCCCAATGAATGTAGAAATCCAGTGGAAAGCAGGCCTCCTCGGAGAGCTCTTTGCCTCATTCGCCCCTCCTCCATTGAGAAGCAGATGCCATCGACACTGCAGGGCTTTGCTGAACCCCTTGGCGTTCACCGTCCTGGTTCACAAATATTTGGGGCACAAAGGGGGAACTTCTAGGACTGTGAGGTCTAAGAACCAAAGGTCCTAATGGACACTGTCTCCTAGAGGGTAGGAATAACCCCAAAGGGCTCAGCTGATGACAAACGCTGGATCCATGTGGCATAAAAACCACAGAATCCTAGGAGCGTCCGGGTGGCTCAGTGGGTTAAGTGTCCAACTCTTGATTTTGGCTCAGGTCATGATTTCATGCTTGGTGAGTTCAAGCCCCTGCATCGGGCTTTGCATGGACAGCGTGGATCCTGCTTGGGATTTTCTGTCCCTCCACCCTCCTCTCTCTCTCTCAAAATAAATAGATAAACTTAACAACAACAACAACAATAACAAGACAGAATCCTATGGTTTTGGAATCTTTGAACCAGGAGCATAACCAAGTGTGTGAGGCCTGAAGCTTACACAGTTTGGGAGCCGTTTTTTAAAGAAAAAGAGTATGAAATCTCAAAAATTAAGTTAGGTCCTTATGTGAATATTTATTTAGAATGAGAAGGTAACACATGATAAAAAGTTAAAACCCAGGAAAACCTATCAACATGCCAAATCCAGAGTATAGCACTTTTTTTTTTATTGATTAACATTCTGAAACACATCTATCATACTTTATTCCCTAGAATTTTTGGCTGCATATTCTGATCGCCTCTTCATATGACAATTTTGTAATATTGTCATCCCTAGAGAGAATACAAAGATAATTCAGCATTTTCTCTATGATGGTTTGCTTAGGAAGACTTTGTGGTGTGTAGTTGACAGGTCCAAAGATCCCACTGAGATATGAGAGGACAGGGACCTTCCTGTGTCCCTCCAATCTTTCTACTGCCCGTTAAAAGGACTTCCTTTTGGGGCCGTGCTGGGAGTGGTATCTTAGCTATGTCTGGATATCCATGCATTGGAGATATCTCACTTTTAGTTGGTGACCTCCCCTTGTAACCTTTACCAGCTCACCTGCTTAACAATCTCAAACCCTTGAGGGAAAGCAAGTAGAAGAAATAGGAACCGAAAAAATATATAAAATTGCCCTCATTTTTGACAGTCAGCGATCTACACAATTGCTGACTTCAATCTTTTGCAGCATGTCCCCGAGAGCATCAGGAATTCAAGGATGTCACAGAACCCTGGGGACCAGGGCTCAGGCAGAGACAATGAGGGTAAAAAGCCCTGCAGTTTGGGGTTTGATCGGATGACACAGTTCTTGGGGAATAAGGGGAGGCAGAGGAGTGTAGCCCAAGTGAATGAGTTCAATCCACTCACCCCTGGTCCTTGATCAGGCTGTACCCCAAGGCTAACAGAGCTTTCTCACATACCTTTCTTCCCTAGGACTCAGATATAACTATACAGACATAATACAGCAATATTGTAGAGTGGCTATGAGCACAGGGTCTGGGGTTCAAATCCCTGTTTTATTTCTTACTAAATGTGTGACCTTGAATCAGTGCTATCACTTCTCTGAGCTCCAGGTTTCTCAATGGTAAAATGAGGATGATGAAAAAGTACCCACCTTATAGGGTGGTTGTGAGGATTAAGCAACGTAGTTCACATATAATGCTTAGCATGGTGTCTGGCAATGGGGTAAACACTCAATAAATGCTAGGTGTTACTATTACTACTGCTATCCGGCTTGGCCTTTCTCACCATCTGAGTCCAATGAGAGCCCCTCCCTTGTACTTGATCCCAGAGAAGGGCTGAGACTGGCTCTCCTAGTATCATATGCTAACTCTATATCAATAGAGTGTCTATGGTAATTGAGAAATATAATTGTGTCTATTGTGGCCCTGAATGGAATGGAAGTAAGGCACTGTCACTATCCAGAAAAGGAAAACGTTCTGGAAAGACCTAAATAAACACTACTACAGTCCTTTATATCTGCCTTCTTACTTGGTTTGTCCCATGAATGGGAAAGAGACCCTTCCAGTCAATTGGGTTTCTATCCCATCCCAACGGCCAATCAGAACTCAAGTTTCCGACAACGCTGGTGTCCTTTCTCATAATCTCTAAGAATTTGGGGAGAATGAATCCATCCGATACCCTACCTCTCCTCCTTGAGAGAAGAGACTGTGTCTAGTTCATCGTTACTTCCCAAGCATCCAGCACCAGGCCTGTCACATAAAACACACTGAATAAATAAGTTACTGAACATTCAAGGGAGTAAGTGGTTTTGCAAAGGAAAAAACAATCAGGGGAGATTACTTCCCAAATATCAAAAAGGAACTTTCTAGAGGCTAAGTTCTTCTCTTGTTTTCTTTTTTGTAACCAGTGTTAAATAAACAGTAATGGTGGCCCATGCACTGGCTAATCGCTTTGTCTGTCACCATGTTTTATCCTCCCCCAAACATCTGGAACGCTGCACTTCATGTGGGCAGTGTGGTCAAAGGGTTAAGACCTATCTTCAAATCCTGGCACCAGAGGTTTCTAGCTGTGTGATTTTAATCATTCTCTTCCTTTCTTTGGGACTCCCTTTGTCTGTAAAATGGGAACAACAGCATATACTTGAAAAAAAATATGTACATTAAACATGCTAATGCCTGTGAAGAGTTTAGCACAGTACCTGAGTCGTAGTAAATGCTCAATGGACAGTAACTTATTTTTCTTTCCCTCTTCTCATAGGGAGAAAAAACTTATTGGGCAGACCTCAGATGCTTACTGGTATGTGATTTCAGGAATGTCAGGCAACTCCCATTATGAGAGAGGATGGTACCAAACTCCCTTCCCTTTCCACCCAGACATGTTACTAGATACACTTCCCAGTTGTCTCGGCACCTAGATGGGATCTTGTGACTAGCTTCCACCAATGAAATGTAAATGAAAGTGCTGGGTTACTTCCAGGTTGAAGCAGTTAAGAGCAAGTGGGATCTCTCCACCTTGGTTCATTTTCCTCATCTTTCGTTTGGATCATGCCATAGAAACTTGAAGCCATGCCATGGAAATGGGTCCCTGTATGGCTACATGAAGAAAAACCCTTCTTCAACCCACATAGGATGGAGATATGAGCAGGACATGATTGGATCATATTAAGCCACTGAGATCCCAAGCCTTATCTGTTATAGCTGTCATTCTTGCCTACCCTAACTACATTTTCCTCATTTAATGACCTTGCAGCATCCAAGGTGATATCTAGTCTGCTTATTTTTTGAGGCCAAATGGTATCAGCAGCCAGCAGACAGGGTCAGAGAATATGTTTCTTGGAGAAAGGAGTGCTAGGAATTGATTGCAGTGGTCTGAGTGATTCATAAGAAAGAAAGGGAGGAGTGGAAGTCTTCATCTCTCCAGTGGCACTGATTCCCAGGTTCCAATGGTCAAACAATCCAATGACTCCAGATAGCACTAAGGTTTCACTTAGGTTAGGCTCTGGTGAAATGCCTCCATCTCTAGCTTTCTTGAGAAACCTCAGAACAAGCATAATTACAGCCCGAGGATAGGGCTGTGCGTGGCTAGATGACTTGTAATCACAAAATCTATGTTCCAATGGTAAATACATTTTCTGTGTTCTTTTTGCCTGTACTTTTTCAGAGGTGCCTCTTGCACCTAGAAACAGTTTAACCCAATCCTGACTAAAGCTCTGGCCTGGCACTGTTCAGGTGGAAACCAACACCACCAAGGTCTTGAACACAGGACCCATCACTGGAAATGCTGCATCCATCCACCGGGGTTAAACATATCGGAGATTTCATGGCTCCTGGGCCCGAGTCCCTTCCTTTCTGGTGATCAGGGGATCACAGGGGAGAGAAGAGGATGCTAAGAATAAACTTGGTGCAACTTCTCAGTTACAGATGACCAGGCTAGCTCCAGCCAGTCACCTCATAATTGTTCATCCCCATCTTTAAAGAGAACCAGCAAGGGAAGCAGTTGCTCACTCCTATAAAATGGCAGACTCCACAGTATATAACTGGGTGCTTCTTTGATGTATCAGGTATATTAGGCTCTTCTTTCTAGTTTATCGTCTCCAATGCTCACAGTAACCTTGGAAGAAGGTTCTCTCTCCCATTTTAGAGATAACAAAATTGAGGCTTGGGGAAGAGAAACACAGTACAGTGCAGAGATTACGTTGCTGTACTATTCAAGGTATCGTGTATATCAAATGTGCCGTACAAAGCACGGTACAGAGCAGAGTAGAAGCATCTTTCCGACTCAGGGCACCGTTTCTGATGTGTCAAAGGATGTGAAGCAAAAAAGAATACCTCTTCCATCTACCTTTATAGTATGAGAGTTCAACCACAGTACAACTCAAAGACACAAATATACATAAAGTATGCAGAAAACATAAAACACTACATAAATGCAAATTCTTAATTAATAAGTGAATTAGTTGCTTGACAAGGAGGCAGTACAGCACGGAGATTAAGCCACATGGGCTCTGGAATCAGATGGGACTTGAGCCTAATGAAGTCTTGACCTCTTTGGACCTCAGTTTCCCCATCTGCAAAACAGAGACAATATTCCCTGTCTCACAGGGAATAAATCTCAATATTGTGAAGCTTTAATGAGTTACCATGTATGAAATGCTTAGCATAATGTCTGACTTATACTGTTGTAGTTGTTACTGCTGTTATAAATAACTTGATTAGTCTTAGTTTTCTCATCTGTGAAACAGAAAAAAAAATCATTCTACTCATCTCATAATGCTTCATAATTTGAAACTCTTTAAAAATGTAATATGCCAACTCTGCAGATAAGATAAATCACCCCCAAACTTGACAGAGGCTGGACACAGCTGGGAAAAGATGTGGTGGAAGAAGATTGGGCTCCATGAGGAGCCAACCCTCCCCACTGCCGTCCCCCTCTTACATGGCATTCAGGTGTTCCAGGCAAGACGAAGCTGGCATTGTCCTGACTCTGAGTAAGCCCCAGCAGCAGATCCGGCTCCTACAGCCTCCCAGCATCCTGCTGGCAGAACACAAAGCCAGAAATAGCTCCCTTGGTGCAGGACACCCGTTTCCTCCCCCTTGTCCTGCTTCAGCTCCCTGACTTGCCTGAGGAGATCATGAAATGTGTCCGCTTAGCTTGGCATCTTGAGAATCAGCAGTGGGCAGGCTGGCCCTTGATCCTGTCTTCCCTGTCAATATATGCATAGCCAAATCTCTTTACTCTCTGAAGCACCCCTTTAAGAGTATCTAGCACAGTGCCTGTCCGTAGTTCTAAGTAACTATGCATTGGGTGCTGGCTGTCCAACATGTTGGGTGTCCTGGGCCCTGTGCTAGCTACTGAGTGTATGGGGATAAACAAGACAAAGCCCTCTGGTCAAATATATACATTTACACACTAATTAACAAGTTCTGGGATTGCTCACCTATTGATAGTCTATTCATCACTCTAATAGCTTATGTATTTACCAGTAGTTATCAGAGCTGGTTAACCACTGACTAGCTTCTTTAGCCTTGGGAACCTCATCTTTCTGAGGTTCTGTTTTCTCATTTGTAAAATGGGGGAGAGAGGGTGTCCTGAGATCAACAGACATCGAAACAATGAATGTAAAAAGCATGGCAGCAGAGTAAGTATTCAATGGTTGGTACTTGATCTGCTCCTTCCAAGAACTGTAGCATTCCCATCCTGGGAAAGATAAATATATGGCATGCATACTGTCACCTCCCTTTCCTGCACTAATGACAGACATCACTAATCAATCAAAACACTCTTTGCTACTGATTCAGCCCCAGAAGTCATCTTAACACAGTGCTTCAGGCAACTACTACCAATTAGTTGAAGCTGAAGCTGTTGACACTTTCTATGAAACATTTTTTCACCATCCTGTCCTTACCCACTCGGGTACATAGGTCTATAGTTTGGTTAACACTCTAAGGAATGTCTTTTTCCTCTCTGAACTTTATTCTAGGGCTCAGTTGAATATAACCTCCTTAGAGACTGGAGGATGGGAGCATAGGTCAGATGCACGCAGGGGATGCCCATTAAATGTCAGTACTCATTGATGTGCCTGTAATCAGCAAACTGGGTTCCCGATCTGCTGACTTGCTGAAGGATCTTTGGGAAGTCACTCCTTGTCTCCGGCCAATTTTGATTTTTTTTTTTTCTCACAAGTAGTGCATTAGTGGGACATGGTGGTTAAAATCTTGACTACTGGAGCCTTACAAGCTTGGGTTTGAATCCTGGATCTAAGTGTTACCTTGGAGAAGTCACATAATCCTCCTGAACTTTAGCTTCCTCTCTTATTAATTAGAGATAATAACATTACCATCTCAAAAGCTTAAGGGATTTAAGGAGATATGAAATGGGATAATATTTTGAGATACTGACCTGTGTGGCTTTTTTCTCCCTGTATTTTTTTTTTTTTTTTTACCATTTAAGCACATCATGGGTTGAAAACAGGAAGAATATGAGAGTGTTTTTAGCTTTTTCTTTTTGAAAAAGTCAAAGCCTGTAGAGGTAGGGGGATTTATGGACTTAGGAGAGAGTCTTGAAGAAACACAAAGGGAAGAAAGATTTCTCCAGAGTAGAAAGAGACTGCCTCCAGGCTAGGGAGAGGAGAGACAGAATGAAGGTGGGGAAACCCACAAGAACAGAAAGGTGCCATGCAGGCAGGAATGATGGATGTCTCCATGGTAACGTGTGAACCGATGGCCAATAGTCCGAGCTCTGCCAAACCAGGCAAACTTGGACAAGTAAAATAACCTTTCTGGACCTGTGTTCTCACTTATAATGTAAGGAAGGCTATTTTTAATCACCCTCCAAGTTAGTGCAAGGAAGTAGGAAATCCTGGTGCTTAACAAATATCTATTATCCGACCCTCTTCCTCAACACCAATGATTCAGCTTGTGGTCCTCTTCACTGCCGTCTCTGAGTTTAGTTCTGGTCAAGAAAACACATGGTTAACTATCAATATCTCTTGTCTCCTTGTCTTAAAGGGTTATCCCTCTTCAGGGATGGTTCAATAATCCTCTTGCTGGGAAGAGCACTTCTACCGTGAAAGGCACTTCCCACTGGCTGATTCTCCTTCTGAGTGATTGCCCAGTGTGGGAGGGAACCATCAATACCCTGGGGCAAGCCCTCATCCACCCCCGTGAGGTCAGTGTCACTGCTGGACAGGCCCATGCCCTTCTGCCTGAGCCCAGTCTTGGAGTAAGCCTCCACCAGCGTGATCATCTAGAACCTTAAAAGCAGGAGAATAGCTAGGTCTCACAAGTGACATTTTGTGCTCCATATCTCGCCTCTGGGGAAGAAAATGTTGGGTAAGAGAGAAGTCTGGACCAGTACATCTGGGCTGTAATTCTAACTCAGACCCCCACAAGGTGAGAACCCTGGCCAAATTGCTTACATCCTCTGAACCTCACTTCTACCACCTACAAAATGGGGACAACGGTATCTACTGCATAGGGTTGGCATGAGGATAAAGTGAAATAATATCTACGAACTGCCTAGCATAGATCTTGGTTTATTGAATAGGAGAGATCTAAAATTGCATGGCATCACAGCTAACTTGTATGATCTTGGGCAAGTCGCTTTACCTGTTTGGACTTTGATTCACTTTTTGATGACATTAACTCTTGCCCTGCCTGCTAATTGCTTGTTATTTATAGACATGTCTTTTTTTATACATTTATAGACAGGTAAACAACTTGAGAGTAAGAGAAAATTTTATTCATTATTATGCTTTGCCTGAGTAGAAGTTCTCTGCTGGATGGAGGTATGAATGAACAATCAGAAGGGAGATAAAAAATCCTTTGCATAAGTTAAAAAAGGGATCCTGGCAATCACGATTCTTTGTTTCTGATAGGAATGAATTTGGATCTATTCTCAGTGCACAAGCTTGTGGGGTCAGAGATATTGTCCCACGGTGGGATGGAGACCCTGAACTTGGAGTCAAGAGACCCGGGGTTTGTTCCTGGAGACCTTGAGCCTCAGTTATTCATTTGCAAAATGGACACAAAACTGGCACTTACTGTTGTGAGGGCCAAATGAGAATGAACAATGATGATGCAGCTTTATTTCATGATATGACTTCAGACAAGTCATTTCACATCTCTGAGCCTCACTCATCCTATTTGTAAAATGGGAATAAATTCGTTTTTCTGCCTTCTTCCCCAAGGAACTCTGAGCACTCTGATATCTTAGGATTGGGTGTCAAGTGGCCCATATCTCAGCTATAACTGCACAAGTGACCTTCTGATGCTCTGTGAAGCTTCCTTTGCTCTTTCTGTGCCTCAGCTTCCCCATCTTTGAGTTCCTCAAAGATGCCCTCTGGCCCTCCCATCCTGACTGCAGGCTGAATGCCACAGCAACGCGACACTGGTTTGTAAGGAGCTGACCAATAGAAGGTGCTGTTATGATGGTGGGTTCCTGCTGGAAACAGCTCTCCACATAGTGAACAGTGGCCCTGAGCCCATCCTGCACCACTGCACAGACACCTACCCCTTGTGGGAGTGGGCTGAGCCCCAGAATCACCTGCCACCTGGCTGTGCAAGGGAAGCTGGCCAAACAAAATCCTCCTTATCAGCTGGAAGCTCTGAAAAATGATCCCAGAAACAGCCAGAGCTGCTCACCTGCTCTGTTAGGCACAGGATGGGTACAGATGGACATCTCATCAGGATTCCCAGACCAGGCTTCAGGCAGCATATGCCACAGGAGGTCTTTATAGGGCAGGGTGCCTTATCTCACAGTAGGGGATAGGGTGGCAAGAGAGAGCAGTGTCTGGTCACCTGATCACAGCAGGGAAGTTCAAACACAAACACGACATTGGGCAAACACCACTTCACTGAACCCAGAGCTCACCCAGGCTGACTCAGGCTATGAAACTTGGGCAAATCCTTCTCCCTTTGTGGGTCTCAGTCCCCCATCTGCAAAATGAAGATCTGAATTAGAGCAGTGAGTCCTAAAGACCTTTTTTTAAGCACTTAAAAAAAAGTTTATTTATTTATTTTGAGAGTGACAGGAGACAGTGCCAGTGGGGGAGGGGCAGAGAGGGACAGAGAGAGGGAGACAGAGAATCCCAAGCAAGCTCCGTGCTGCCAGCACAAAGCTGGATGCAGGGCTTCAACCCACAAATGGTGAGATCACGATCTGAGCTGAAACCAGAGTCAGATGCTTAACGAACTGAGCCACCCAGGCACCCTGTTCCTAAAGATCTTTTGATCTTACATCGGTCTCAGTAAGAAATACATGCACACTGTGGTTCCAATACATTACACATAGTATAATACATAGCCCTCAGACCTCCTCATGGAGGAGATTGGATGATCTTGAAAGTCTCTTTAGCTCTAAAATTCTGATGTTGGGGGCTCCTGGGTTGCTCAGTGAGTTATGCGGCCAGCTTCAACTCAGGTAATGATCTCATGGTTTGTGAGTTTGAGCCCTGCGTTGGGCTCTGCACTGACAGCTCAGAGCCTGGAGCCTGCTTCATATTCTGTGTCTCCCTCTCTCTCTGCCCCTCCCCCGCTCACGCTGTCTCTCAAAACTAAATAAATGTTAAATAAATTTTTTTTTTTTAAATTCTGATGCCATACCTCTGTAAGTTTCTGGGTTTCCCCTTCGGTACCATGTGTTTATTCCTGCACGTCCTCATTATTTGTTCATTCAACAAAGATCCTCAACTGTGGACCACTGTCCTAGGTGCTGAGATACAGCCAGGAAAGAGACAGGCGTGGTCCTGTCCTCAGCAGTTCCAATGTTTCTCTTGCAAATCAAAGGAATTAATATTGCTGTTTTTTAGTACTGGCAATTCCATATGCTTGACTATTAGGTGTGAAAGTGACTTGATGAGGGGAAAGTGTTATAATTCATGCATTCAACAAGCACTTGCTTAGCCTCCTGCTTTGTGTCAGATGAGAGAGATCACCAATGAGCACATAGACGTAGTCCCTGTCCCCATGATGCTTTCAGTCTCTTAGGAGAGGTACACTTTAACAATGATCTCAAAATTACAGCCATGTTGAGAATCACGAGAGGTACTGGGATGATAAGAAAGTCTGTAACTCAGACAGCATTGTGGAAGGAATCCCTGAGGAAATGGCATTTGAGCTGAGATCAGAAAGTGTGGTAGATATAAATTAGCCACCAGGGGAGAGGGGGGGCTTTCCTGGCATCATGTGCAAAGGCCCTGTGGTAGAAAGGACATGGGAAATTTGGATGACTCAAAAGAGAGGGATATGGCCAAACAGAAGGAATGAGGGTAAGCATTTCAGAAACAATCTTGGGGAGGTGGGCAGAAGCTAGACCATGGAGAATATTTAGGCCTTAGCAGGGGATCAGCTCTGTATTCTGCAAACCAAGGGTCAGTGATGAGGGCGTTAGATGGGTGGAGGGGGTATATATGGTCTGACTTGCTTTTCAAAGAGGTTCTTCTGGCTTGATGTGGAGAATGGGTAAGGAGGGAAAGGCAGTGTTCTAGAGAGTGGCATGAGTTGGGATTGTAATAGTAGCTATTGCCTAAGCCGACGGGACATAAAACAAGATGAGCAAGATGAAACAAAAACACCCACAACCTTAAAAGCCAAACCACAGTGACAGGATGTACAGCAGGTAGAGAAGAATGTAGTTGTAATCAGGCAGACCTGAGTTCAGATCCTAGGTTCACCTCTTAACAAACTGTATGACCTTGAACAAGACACGCCTTCACTGCCTCCCTGGCCTGTTTTTCCTCCTCTGCAAAGTGTACTGGACTACACACACATCTATCGAGAGCTCTGGGTTCTTATCCCAGTTCTGACTCTTACCAGCCATTCATCCTTGAGCAGGTCACTGCCACTCTCTGAGCCTCAGTTTCCTCATCTCTAAGACAGTCTTAAAAATACATCTCTCCCAGAGTTACTGTGAAGACAGAATTAGCTAACCGAGCAAACATGCTTGCTTAGCACAGGGCTGGGCCCATAATGCCATAAGGAGCCCCAAACACACTTTCTCCCATGAGTGAGTGTGCACACACACACACCATGAATACACACTTCAGGCCCAGATGGCACCTCTCTTCCCGCAGGAGTGGTGACTGTCTTGTAAAATTCCACCTCACTTGCATAAGCTCAACTTTTAATGAAGCCAGAGAACAGTGATCCACTGGTGTTTCTGCTCAGCGAAGCTGTCAGCGGGATGTAAGCCCAGGGAATCCGGCGACGAGGGGATTCTCCTGATGAGAAACATTTGCGTCCAGAGGATCTTAATATTTGTTTTGAACAGACACATGTAGACGTGAATTACTTAATGACTGTTTTAGGGTTCGGCATTGTTCCTGTATTTGGTTTGGCTTTGTCTCTATGACATCTTAATTCTGTGTTTTATTTCACGGAGCTCCGCACACAGGCTGTGACATATGGGAGCTCCCTCAGCAAAATCTCAAATGAAGATGGGGGGGGGGGCGGAGGGAGAGAGAGGGAGAGAGAGGGAGAGACTGAGAGTAAGCAGACTGTAGCTTCAAAGGTGTGCAGTGAAGGGGGGCGGCTGGGTGAGAGGGATAGTCTAAATTTGCACGCATGGATATGAGAGATAGACTGAACCCTCACCGTCATGGGAACAAGATTTGCCACTGCTATTTGGAAGTCTAAACAGTGTGTTTTTCAATTTCCTAATCTGATTGATCACAATCAGAGAGATTGTAAATTTCATGCTTGTCCATAACACATGCAGGGGCCCAGCTAAGCTTCTAACACTGCTATTCAAAGTCATCCTGGCTGCATTCGAGTCAGTGAGAGGAGCCAAGAGAAGCAGATCAGACCCAGGACCCCGAGGGAGAGGGCAGGAACACCCCTGTTACCCTCTTCCCGCTCCCAGTCTAGAAGCCGAGGGTCTGGGAAGTCCTTAACTGGCTTACAATGTTAATTGCTCGATATGTTTCCTGCCTGCATCTAGGGAGTCATCCCTGTTAGTCTTCCCGTCACTCACTCTGCTCTAGCCACACTGACTTCCTTGCTATCTTTAAATACACCAAGCAGGGCACCTGGGTGGCTCAGTCGGTTGAGCGTCCGACTTCGGCTCAGGTTATGATCTCACAGTTTGTGAGTTCAAGCCCCACATCAGGCTCTGTGCTGACAGCTTGGGGCCTGAAGCCTGCTTCACATTCTGTGTCTCCTGTCTCTCTCAGCCCCTCCCCTGCTCATGCTCTGTCTCTCTCAGCCTCTCCCCTGCTCATGCTCTGTCTCTCTCTATCTCTCAACAATAAATAAACGTTAAAAAAAATTAAAAAATAAATAAATAAATACACCAAGCATGCTTCCACCTCAGGGCCTTTGCACTTGGTGTTCCCTCTGTCTCAAACACTTTCCCCTCAGTTATCCTCATGGCTTGCTTCCTCCTTGCATCCAGGTCCCTGGACCACTCCATCCAACAAAGCAGCCCCATCCTCACCTGCTGTCCCATTCCCTGCTTTATTCTTCTTTATAGCACTCATTGCAACCTGACCTTATATGATTTGTTTGTTTGTTTGTTTCTTCATTTATTACCTTTCTCCCTCATGACAGCAGGGACTGGTGTTGTTCACGGCCATATCAAGTAGGAGCTCAATAAAAGTGTCCAATTAATGGAAGCATAACTTTATTTTTTAGCCACATGTGGCCTCTTCACTTTGGTGATTCATTCCCTCTGGGTTATTTTCTCTTTAACATGTGTGGGCTCACTCCAATCCCCCCACCATTGGTGGCTGCTCAAGGAATGCAGACTGGATTTTGTTTCAGCCAGAGCTAGACCATGAAGGACAAGAATCCTAATGGCCCACACCAGAGTCTGCATGCTTGAGCCAATGACAGAGGAGTTGGAAATTTTATATAAGGGCAGTTCCTTTCCACAATCCTCCTTTAATAGCACTGACTATGACCCCCTCCCCCACAACAGATAATGTCCCCTCCCGAAAGTGTAAATTGCTTTTTCTTCTGGGGGGGGGGTGGGGTGGGGAGAAGGTCTTTTTTGAGACTCTACTAGCGACAAATACCTTAATCATTCTGATGTTCGTTGCATTTGTAGGTAAAATTGACAATATAAAAGAATCATTCCCATTTCACAGGTCAGACAACAAAGGCTAACTGTGTGACTACCAGCAAAAGACTTCATGCCTCAAGGAGGGTGCCTCCTTCCTCTGGTTTTCCACATCTCCTTTTCTTTATTGCTACCTATATTACAGTACTTAAGACAATCTGCTTCATGTCATATATACTGGTGTCTGTGCCCACCTTTGCTGCTAAACTCTGAGGCCCTCCAAGGGAGAGACTGCCTTTCATTCATCTGTTCCTCCTTGATGGGCCTGGCACATAGTAATAATAAAAACTGCAATTCATTACTAATGGTAAGAGCTAACACTGATGGAGCCCTTACTGTGTGCCAAACAACACTTTCCATAAATTAGCCCAGTCAATATTCTCAACAGCTATTGGAGGGGGCTGCTAATATTAGCCCCGTTTTATGGATGAGGAAACCAAGATTGAGAAGGTCAAGGTCTGGCCAAAAGTCATGGAGCTATTAAGTGTGTGAAAATAGTAAAAGGAAACATGTGTTTTGGTTAGTTTGCCATTGGAGTTTGTCAGATGTTTTAAAAACAGCTCTACACATCTCCAGTGGCTCTTTAGGGAATCCTAAAACCACATCAAAAACTTATACAGAGCACTGGGATGGTCAAGTGGTAAGGCCAAGGAATCCCAACCATCACCACCAAGCAGCCCACCCAGCTCAGGTGGTGAGGGGCTTAGCACTCTCTCCCGACATCTCATTAGGTAACTCATGTCTTGGTAACAAGAGCACGTTAAATGGAGGTCTTGGCCAGGCACTGTGTCATGTGCTTTATATAAATGATCTCATCCACCCTTCACTATGACCCCATGAGATCAGTCTTTCATAGCCGGGCAAACTGAGGCATAGAGAGCTGAAGTGATTAGCAGATTCCAAAGGTACGAATTGCACAGCAGGATTTCAGCCTGAGCAGATCTGACTTCAGAGCCCAAATTCTTTTTTGTTTCTCAGTGTTTATTTATGAGAGAGAGAGAAAGAGAGAGAGAGAGAGAGAGAGTGGAGGAGGGGCAGAGAAGAGAGGGAGACACAGGATCCAGAGCAGGCTCCAGGCTCTGAGCTGTCAGCACAGAGCTCTATGCGGGGTTCGAACTCACAAACCGTAAGATCATGACCTGAGCTGAAGTTGGATGCTTAACTGACTGAGCCACCCAGGCGCCCCTTCAGAGCCCAAATTCTTAACTGTTCCACATTCTCCCCTTCAGAGGTGTTCTGTCACATCTCAGATAAGTCTTGGTAACGAGCAATTGAGAAACTCTGGTTTTGTTAAGCCCCTGAAAGCCTTTCCACCTCACAGGAAGGTAAATCCAGCCACTCTGGAAGAAAGGATATTTTTAAAAATTTATTGTGCCCCTGCGGCATGCTGGAGGTGCTCACAGTGTGGGAAGGCGCGTGACCCAGGCTTCTTTCCTTACCAGAGGAGTTAGGTTTTTAGGGGTGTTCCCCCTTCTTTTTTTTTTTTTTTTCTGGTGGCCTGGAGTGGGGATGGAGTTAACAGAGGTTCACACAGGCCTGGAAAACACTTCCAGGTGGTATTTAGTCCAACCTTCTGTACCCACACCAGCCGACGTGTCTACTCACTCAGCCAGCCAGACATCTATATCCAGAGAGCTTCCTTCTGACACTAGTCAGAGTCAAATCTATCTGCAGAGTGTGTGTCTCTTAGGCTGCATTGATCAGAATCCCCAGCCCATCAGGAGTGGGGGTGGGCTGGGAGAGAGCGAATCTGATACGGATTTGGACCGTGTGGACTCATTCAATTAATGCGTCCAACTTTCATTCAGCATCTACCGCAGCCCGAGTCTCTAAGACAGCACAGTTGCCAAGTGAAAACAGCCGTGTCAGAAATAATACGCCCCCACACCCCCACTGACCCCTGTACACCATTCAGCAAATTTCACCTTTCAGAAGGAGAAAGGTTCGACCAAACAATAACACTCCCTTTCCAGGGAAAAATGATCATTCATCGCCAGGGCAAGCATTCTCCACAACCCTTGGTACCTTGGTTTTTAACCACAGACTGTCAGGAAATCACCTCCCAGCTGCCCCTCACTCTGCTCCCGAGGACGGAGTCAGCACAAATGTGCTAACTGATCTCTTGGCACAAAGGGGGAGTCTGGAATTAAACGGTTCAAAGGCATTTTTCCTGCCTTACAATTTGGCCATCTTTCCCTTTATGCAGTAAAATCTCCAATAGTTCGGAATTTATGATCCTTTAGACAGACCTGGGCTGAAGTCTGCTTCTGGACTATTCTGCATAGAAAGGATTTTCGAAGAAAATTAATAGCGTGCCAAAAGAATTGTAAAGAGAATTGCTTATGCTGTTTAAGAGGGCCGCCTTTCTAGACCTTTGCAAACACTCCTGCATCTACAAACAATTGATACGCTAATTTCAAATGGGTTTTTTACTCATTCATTAAGTCCTCAGCTACAGTTCGGTGATACGATTATTACAGTTGGAGTTAGCCTCAAACACTTAAGTTTTCCACTTTGAGCCTAAACTTTTGGGTGCAAACTTTTCTGGACCAAATAATTAACAAAGAGAATTAACTAATGTCAGGAAAAATGACTATACTTCTTTGGTGGAGACAAAAGAGGGGTCTCTTACTCTCCAAGTGTCTTACTGATTCATGCTGACTGTCTTCCAGCTGGTATAGGGTGAGGCTTCACTATGGCAACCATACGTCCTGGTTCCTCTGGGGTAGTCCCTGTTAGGTCTTCCATTGGATAACCACTCACAGCAAACCTTTTCACTATTGATATGAATAATAAATTATATTGGAACTAGGAGTTCAAACTGTGATATTCAAGGAGTTTGAGCCTTCTTTAGATTGACAATAGTACCTGGTCATTGCTACACAAATGAAAAGAATACTCTGTGTGATGTTATACCAATCCATTCAGGATCTAGATGATTCTTCAGCAGCCCTCCACCCGATAACTAAAAAAGTCATTTCAGAAAGCAGCTAACCTTCCCTCAGGGAACAGAATTATGGGACCACACCCAACCCACCTCCTGTGTGTTAATTCCATCTCAATGCATTGCCTGTCAGAAGCTGAAATCCCATAATGTTTACTGCCAGCATTATTTGGGGGAGAAACAGGTAGACCTGAAGAACACAATACTGAAAGAAAATGTTCATTTCCTTTGGCCATTATAAACTCTGAACTGTTTGTTTTAGAAGCAATGTCTGTTAAGCAATCACTATGTACCACACACTGTGGGAAGTGTTTTACCTGACTCAATCCTCATAACTCAATGTCTGAGATGGCTACTATTATTATTTCTATTTTCCAGCTGACAAAACAGACTCAGCAAGGTAAAGAAACTTGTCTAAGACACTCAGCTAAATGGGAGAGCCAGAACAGGAATCCAGGTTTGTCTGAAACTCAAGTCTGAGCCCTTAACCACTATGATATACTGCCTCCCACTCTGCTATACTGTTCTGACATTTGAGTCAGACATCTGCTTGCAATTTGATACATATAAAGCTATTGCCTCATCAAGTATGCCTCATGGAGGGTGGGGGAGTGGAAGAGGGGAGGTAAGGAGAGGTTTTGCTTGGAGTGCGATTGTATGATGTATGCATAGCGCTATGAAATCAACCAATTGAATGTAAGCTTCTATCCTGGTACTAAATTATCCTCAGAGATACACTGAAAATATCCTGGGGAAGTTCATTCAGATGAAGGGTAACCCTTATCTATAAACACATATTAAGTGTGTAACCAACAGAACTGTCTGGTGTTTTCCTTCCTCCATCTCCCTACAGATCTGCTAACTATGTGCTGGGCTTGACTTATGGAACTAAAAGACATTTCTGATGAGACCAAGTCCTTAGCTTGCCTCTAGATGAAGCCACTGGCACTCAGCTGATGCTATGCCAGTGTCTCTGTCTCTTTCCTTCCTGAGAACTCAGCTTTGGAAACATGGTACTTCCACTGTTAAGTAAGCATGCAACATTAGGAAGGAGGTAGAAATTGACCTCCACACTGGATGTGGCTGGCTTCAATGAGAATGGGGATGATTCCGGTTTTATAGACAGTCTGTTAAAAGACCACTCAAACCCAGCCTTCCATGAAGACTTGGATACAAAAGCTCCCTACTCACTTTCCACCCCAAACCAGTAGTAACAGCTATAAAACAAATCTATCCTACAGAGAGGCCACACCTGTTACAGAAGTATTGAAGGGGATCCTTCCCAGCATGACATAAATTAGGGGCTTATGACTCAGACTTTCACTCCAGGGGTGGTTTCCAGGGGAAAGGAGACCCAGGACATTAAATGATACCTAGAGAGAAATGATACCTGGGGGAGGAGGGATGGCTATTATAAGAGTATCAGATGCATGATATTAAGATTTGCTACAGAAAGCATGAGGGTTTGGAGACTTTGGGCAATTCATATGATTGAGAATATGACTAAGAAAGGGGCATGACAGTGTCACAGACAGACAGGGAAAGGGTGAACGTGCCAGGTCAGGTGGACTTAGGTAGTTTCTGTATTAAAATACCACCAGGAATCTCCTCTCCTCTTCCTGTATCCCTTAAATATATGGAAGACTCCGGACCAAATGTCACACTTGTAGTTTTCAATGAAATTGTCTTTAGTTTCTTCTACAAGGGCATATTCTTTGGCTAACACAGCAATGGACTTGCCAACATAGGTTCACTCCAAAGGTGGAATGGATGGCTGAAACCCAGGAAGATAAACCTGCTGACGTCAAAACTCTCTACAAAGAACCTTTCTTCAAGCAGAGAAACACCAGTTTTTGATGGCATTTGCTGCTATGATTCCTTTTCTCCAGACTGTGTCACAAGGTGTCCCCCCGCCCTCCCCAATCCACAAATACTGGCCACATCCGGACTCTGGTCCACCCATTCCCAACATGAGGTACCCATTTTTCTAAAGACCTGTATGAGCTAGGTTCCTATCAGACTGTGAAAAGTTCTCCAGTCTGAGTTTGCTTCTTTAGATATGATTCCCTGTCATCCACCCCACACCCACTGGAAAGTTCAGATCCAGTGGTGCCAGAACAGGCATTCTCTCTGAACCACTCTCACAGACATGTTTTCAGTCTACTCTCTCCTCCAAGTGGTCTCCCCTGGTCCACTTCTTTCTTTTTCTCCCACTGAACCACTCATCCAACACCAGCAAAAGATGAGTTTTCCTACTGCCTTGATTTTCCCTGACAGAGGGCACAGTCTTCCTTTCATTCTCAAACTCCTCTAAACTGGATGCTTTATGAAAAGGATTGGGTTTTCTCTGTCTTGGAATGTTCTTCCCCACCTCCTCTCCATTTCACCCCACAACCTCTTCTCCTTCTTTCTGCCTTTCTTTTCTTCCCTTATTCCTCCCATCACACTGTTTTCACCATCTAAGGGTTGAGTTCAAAGCAATCAGATCCTTTTTGAAAACCAAATAAAACTCTTCCAAGATCATCTTCATGATCCTGGAAGTCTCCCCCCTGACTCCAGAGCTCAGAGTACTGGTTTTGGAAGCAGGAGAGGAGAGGATTCAGCAACGGTGGCAGCCAGAAAGGCGTGGAGGAGGGTGCTGTTTAGGGTGTATTTGAGGGAACAGCATATGGGCTTTTGTCGAATGTTCAGAGCTGGCTAGTTTCTGAGCTGAGTATAGAAATGTGCCGTTACCTCTGAACACTGCTGAGAGCTCGTTCAGCCCTCTTTTTCTCTTCTTGTAAAACACCCCCGACCACCCTGAACCACCATTCCTTTGCCCGCCCCCTCCCCCCATCCTCTGGGCTCTGATACCAAGAAAAGTTTCTTAGTTAAGTCCTATCTCACCTACACTGCCCACCCTAAGAAAGCAAAATCTCTCAAATAGCAGTTGCCAGGTCAGCAGACCATTGAGTGTTGCTCCCCCTGAAGACTCCCTGTCCCTTCTCACCAGCCGCCACCTCACACAGGCAATTAGTTCCCATGTTCCAGCGGGAGATACCGAGTAGTGACGGGAAAAGACAGGCGCCCTGGCCCAGCCGCCTGCATCCACCCTTCAGGGCTCTGGGGCACACAGGCCAGAAGGAAGGACCATCAGGGTCTCTTTCCTCTTAAGAAGGAGGTCATTACCTTGGCAGCGGCTTGCGGGCCGTGATACTGGCGACAATGATGCTCTCGGGACGCGGGGTGGCCACAGCTTTAAAGGTTCCTCGCCAGAACTTCTCAAAAAGCTGCTTCTCGCCTTGCTGAACGCTCGCCATAGCCAACCCAAAGGGGCCCGGGGCGCCCGGGCGCTGTCCGAAGTGCTGAAACGTGGATTCCAAACGGGGGCACACCGGGCTCCGGGCTCAGTTCGCGTGAAAGCGAGAGGGGTGGGGTGGGAGAGATCGGGGTTCAGGGCGGGGGATGGGGCGCCTCAGCCCGGGCAGGCAGGGGAGAAAGAAGGCTTATCCACCGTCTTTCTTCGCCTTCTGTGTTGTCTCTGGGCTGAGCTCTGAGCTTGCTGAGCCTCCGCGCCCCAGGAAGGGAAGGCAGGGCTGGCTTTCTCGGCAGCGCCAGGAGAGAAGAGGCGACAGGGTCGTCTGTGTGTGCGTGCGCGTGTGAGCTCAGGCGCGCCCGGGTTTTGTCTCTCGCACAATGTGACGTTGGAAGAGGAGGCTGGTCGCGCGAGCTGTACTTTCCTCCCCCCTCTCCGTCTCTCCTCCTCCCCACCAACCCCCTCCTCCTCCGGCACAGCCTCCTGCCGCCATCTGCATAACAAAAGCCCGCAGGTCTTGGGAGGAGAAAGGGCGGGGCGTGTGCCTGTCACCGCTGCCCCGAGGCGACAGAGTTGCAGCGCTGACCCCTCAGAGAAGCAATCCCGGCACCCCCGAACTGAACCGTACAGGAGATCTTGCTTCCCAGCCTGCTCTCCTCGCCAACCATAGCAGGTGCCCTCTGGGCCCGGCCACCTCCCTTCTCAGCCCCTTCGCAAGTCTTGTAGCGGATCTTTTATTGAAGAGGGAAGTAAAAAAAAAAACTTAACCTATCCGCCCAAACCAACATGACCCCCTCACTTCTGGGAGGCACTGCCTAGGCCAGCAAAGGGGGTCCCTTGTATTCCTCTTTGCGCCTGGACGCCGCGAGATCCCCGCCACCCAGAAAGTGCCATTTGATGGACAATCCCTACCCAGTTCGGCTTCTCGCCATCTGCCAAGCCGGGTCCCCGCCCGCAGAGGGGCGCAGCGATACATCTGTGCATGTGGCGCTGTAAGGAAGATTTCTTTTGTGCCTCACAGCCAGCCAGCCCAATGTCTCCTTTGCCAAACCCGTCCAAAGGAAAAAGTGTCCCCACCCCACCCCACCCCATCCCATCCACTCCTGGGGAATTCAGCTGTAACCACTGAAAAGTGGTTAAGAAATGCTAAGAAATTAAAATAGCTTGTCTCAGGAGAGGAGTCCCTTTGGGAAAAGTAAAGCGGGTAGGGAGAGGGATTTGAGGGGGAAATCAGGATTACAGGGGGAGTTACTTTTAGATCTCTCTCCCCATCTTCTACCCCATCCCAATTCAACACTAATCCCAGAAAGTAAGAGTCTAGAATCACAAATAAACCCTTAGAGGAGAGGGTATGGCCAAAATTTCCCTAGTGTCACCTCCAGGGTTTTCATTAAGAAAAAGAGACAGTAGCAGGACCCCTCAGTGCATCTCTCCCTTGGAGCCCTTTAATTTCAGCAGAGTTACTACTCCCCTACCCAGGTTGCAAATTCCTGGAAGGAAGCCTTGCCAAGTCCTAAAGGTCTCCAAGCGCCTGGCACCAAGTCTGAATCACAGCCAGGATAAACCCATGCTTCTTGCTGATGCTGGTAAGGACAGGAACCAAGAGACCCGGACACCCATGTGAACTTCAGAAATTCTTTGAAAGGAACAGGTGGGGAATGGGAGAGAAAGGGGAGAAGGAAGGCAAAGAGAATAATATGGGAGAGAAGAAGGAAGAAAGAACCCTGGAGAAACCGAGTATGGCTTCAGAAACGTATATAGCTTTGGATATGTGTGTATTTGGAGATTTGTGAGCCCGCTTATGAGGGAGACTGAGAGCGCTGCTCGCTCTCCAGCGACCCCTTCTGGTCGACAACTAGCTATGCATTTGCCGGCTTCTTGAAGTGGGTTGCGGCAGCCAGGAGGTGGGGTTCCGGCTGGGGAGCTTGGAGGTGGAGGAAAGTGGAGAGTAGGTCTCCTGCCCTCCCTCCAGCCCAACCCCATTCTGCTATTACTTTCAGGCCCAACTGCCCACCCTGAAGTTGACTGTCATTTTAAATGCCACTGAGGGCTGGCCCCTTAAGTAGCCTGGGATATTTAAAACCATCTTTAGTCATGACATTTGGGGTCTGAACTGAATCACTTGCAGGGGAGATGTAGCTGGGATCCTACCCCCACAAGATCAATCAACATCTCTCAGCCCGTTCCAGTTCTAAGTTCCCAGAATGCTGACAAAGTGCCATTTGCATAACATTGCCTCTTTTGACCCTGGAACTGTAGCAGGAGGTGGGAAGGAAAGCTGCTTTTACTCTCTTTTAAAGGTGAAAAAGTTGAGGTGTAGGATGGTCAAGTGACTTACCCACAGTGACTCTGTCGGAATCAAAGGATGTCTGCGAAAAATAGCTTCTGTTTTTGCTTGGGGGTCCTTGGGATACCAAGGCATTCCAAAACAATCAGATAACCCATGGTGGTGAGGCTTCTAAATTGAGAGTCTTGGGTAGATAAATTCAGGGCCTGAAAGCCAGGCTGCTTGGGTTCAAATTCCAGCTTGGCCCTTTCCTACCTACATGATCACGGAGAAGTGACTTCACATGTCTGTGCTTAAATTTTCTCATCAGTAAAATGAAGGTTCCATAGAGTATAACTATCATGTGTTTAAATGTAAGGATTAAAGGACCTAATGCACGTGCAGGGTATGGAACAGCATTTGGAACATAGTTTACTACAAAGGAAGTTATTATTTGCATTGTTAAGAGCACAGCCTCTAGAGTCAGACAGAACTAGGGTATGAAGTTTGGCTCTCTCACAGTTTTGCTGGATGGCGTTGGGCTAGTTACAAATCTCTGCCAGAGCTTCTCCATCTGCAAAATGGAGATATTAACCCATATTTCGATGGTTTTTGTGAGGATTAGGTGAAATATTACCTGTAAAGGATGTAGCACAGTGTCTGGTTCCTAGCAAATACCCATTAAATGGGAAGTATTGTTGCTGCTGCTGCTGGAATCATTACCTGTTAGCATCGTAAGTCAGCCCATTTTTGGCTTGATAATCATTCATCAATACCTACATTGGTTAGGTATAATCCTGGGCATGGAGGGTTCAATGGTAAACAAGACATGGTGCCTTCCCTGAAGGGGTACACAGTCTAACTCACATTCTGGGGCCTCCTTGCCTAACATTTGTCCTCCTTCCACCTTACCAAGTCCGGAAAGCCAACACCAACCGACTTGTAGTGGCTATCTAAAGAATGTGTTAAGAAAGATTCTGAAGTCCTTGGAAATGCAGGCTGGTGCAGCTACTCTGGAAAACAGTATGGAGGTTCCTCAAAAAACTAAAAATAGAACTACCCTACGACCCAGCAATCGCACTACTAGGCATTTATCCACGGGATACAGGTGTGCTGTTTCGAAGGGACACATGCACCCCCATGTTTATAGCAGCACTTTCAACAATAGCCAAAGTATGGAAACAGCCAAAATGTCCATCGATGGATGAATGGATAAAGAAGATGTGGTATATATACACAATGGAGTATTACTCGGCAATCAAAAAGAATGAAATCTTGCCCTTTGCAATACATGGATGGAACTAGAGGGTATTATTCTCAGTGAAATTAGAGAAAGACAAAAATCATGACTTCACTCATATGAGGACTTTAAGAGACAAAACAGATGAACATAAGGGAAGGGAAACAAAAATAATATAAAAACAGGGAGGGGGACAAAACAGAAGAGGCTCATAAATATGGAGAACAAACAGAGGGTTACTGGAGGGGTTGTGGGAGGGGGGATGGGCTAAATGGGTAAAAGGCACTAAGGAATCTACTCCTGAAATCATTGTTGCACTATATGCTAATTTGGATGTAAATTAAAAACAAAAAAAAAGATTCTGAAGTCCTGTCCCAGAAAGAGTACTATGATGGATTAGTGATCTCAGCCACCAGCAGAGCACAGAGATAGGCAGCGACTGTGCCACATGCGACTTAGACTGTAGGTGTGGCTTCTCTAATATGGCATAAACTCCAGTTCTTCTATCAGTTTATCAAAATATAACCATCTTAGGGGCACCTGGGTGGCTGAGTCTGTTAAGTGTCTGACTTCGGCTCAGGTCATAATCTCCTGGTCTGTGAGTTTGAGCCCCACATCGGGGTCTGTGCTGACAGCTCAGAGCCTGGAGCCTGCTTCGGATTCTGTGTCCCCTCTCTTTCTCTGCCTCTGCCCTCACCTCCTGCTCACACTCTGTCTCTGTCCCTGTCTCTTTCTCAAAAAAATAAACATTAACAAATAAAAAAAAATAACCATCTTGTTCTCATTCCCTCAGTGAATTGCTTTGTTTTCCCAGGTACAAGCAGTCCACCTCATAAATTGAGACCTGTCGATATGCTGGTTAGTGAAAACAAATATGTGCACAATTGCTGCCTATCCTCTGTGGTGGGCTGGGGCAGACACCAACCAGCAGTCTACCAGTCAGTCCATCACAGCACTCTTTCTGTGACAAGACCTCAGAATCCTTCTCAACACATTCTTTGAAGAGTTACAGGAGGGCACCTTTTGGGATGAGTACCGGGTGTTGTATGGAAACCAATTTGACAATAAATTTCATATATTGAAAAAAAAAAAGAAAGGATTAACATAAATTGTAGTATATCCATAAAATGGAATAAAAATTCAGCTAAAATTGAAAAAAAAAAAGAAGAGTTACCACTTGGGGCGCCTGGGTGGCTCAGTCGGTTGAGCGTCCAACTTCCGCTCAGGTCATGATCTCACAGTTCGTGGGTTCGAACCCCGCATCAGGCTCTGTGCTGACTGCTTGCTCAGAGCCTGGAGTCTGCTTCAGATTCTGTGTCTCCTTCTCTCTCTGCCCCTCCCCTGCTCACATTTTGTCTCACCGTTTCTCAAAAATAAATAAATGTAAAAAAAAACTAAAAAAAAGTTACCACTAATTGGCCAAAGTTGGCCTTCCAGATAAAATCAACTTGCCATCCATGTCTAAAAGGTGCTTCTTTGCCTTTTGGTATTGTGCTTTCATTAGAGAAAGGGGAAAACAGGGAGAAGTGATTCCATGATTTGCAAATCCAGGCACTTTAGGACATGAGCTTAAGATATTTTTATGTATCTTTCCTCTTAGTGATTCAAGAAGGGCAGCATCTGCAGCTCAGAAAAATAGCTACCCCTCATTCTGAAGCAGTTTGCACCCCACTTCACTAATGTTACTGTGTTACCTTAGGTAAAACCCTTATTCTCTCTGTGCCCATGACTTCTCTGAGTATAATGAAATTAACCATTATCCACCAGCATCAAGGGACATCAGGGTACTTGACAGTCTGTTCCCATTTCCAGATGTCCAATGAACAATGAATGATTCAAATAATTTCTGAGATAATAGGAAATATGATAATGAGACCAATTCATCTGTCCTTGTGCCTTTAAACTTTGTTCTAAACTATGCGAATTATAAGATTCTGTACTTCTTCACATAGACTTTTGGGGAGGAAAGAATGATTGCACTACTCAGGATTTACTAATCCTCACTGCTGGAAAGTTTCACCTTATGGCTAATCTGAATCCCACCTTTGCTGTCGATTGTACATTTCTAGTACATAGATATACACTGCTTCCAATGCCACTAGACTAACACAGATAGTTCCCAAAAGTCTATAAGACAAACACATTCATTGCTGTCTCAGATAATAATAATAATAGCTGCACTTATCATATATATGTTACTATGTTGGATGTTATAATCACCATTTAATCTTCGCAACGAACTACCATTATCTGAATTTTGCAGATTTGGAAACTGAGTCTCAGGGTGGTAAGAAGATTTGGTATGTGCAATGACCTCCCATTGAAAAAGAGTTGCATATACTCAAGGAAGAGGCTGAAAGACCAGAGAAAATAGTGATGGAAGAGTGTGTTCTATGCAATTATTCAGCCCAGTTTCAAAAGCCAATGATAATTACGCCATTATTTCTCAAAGTGATATTCCTTGGAACCCTGGTGGTACTCCCTGAGAAAATTTTAGGTGGTACCAAGGCAGATGGGAGCTTTAACTACCATTGGAGTGTGTGGTCATATGTGGTGAGAAAATATTCCTTTTTATCAATTTTCTTCCTAACCATTATAGGTAAATCTCCATACCTTGAAATGTCTTGAACACATCTATTAGTACCTACTTTTCAACAATGAAAAACTGACTTCAGATTCAGAAGCTTGGACAACTAAAATTTAATAACATAGTTTTGTTTTCGTTGAATTTATTTTTATAGTTATCTTCCACTATGGGCATGTGATACTGGTTTTTCATTTCTTTTTTTTTTCTGGTTTTTCATTTCCTAAAATGTCCTCTTAAATAAACTTGTTAGGTAAAGAGGTGACTCACTTTTCAAAAAACCTTTTACTACAGATAATTTTCAAACAGATAGAAAAGTAAAGGAACTAGCATGATGATCCCCTGTATCCACTTCTAATTTCAACAACTATTGATACATACTTGTTTTTTTTTAACGTTTTATTTATTTTTGAGAGAGAGATAGCAGTGCGAGCAGGGGAGGGGCAGAGAGAGAGGGAGACACAGAATCCAAAGCAGGCTCCAGGCTCTGAGCCGTCAGCACAGAGCCCGACGCGGGGCTCGAACTCACGAACTGTGAGATCATGACCTGAGCAGAAGTCGGATGCTCAAACGACTGAGCAACCCAGGCGCCCCATAGTTGATTTTTTTTACTCTAACCCACTTTCTATACTTCTAAATTATTTTGAAGCAAATCCAAGACGCTGTGTTATTCCAGTTGGAAATACTACAGGCTGTATCTCTAAAAGATAGAAACTGCTTTTTTTTTTTTTAGTGTAACTGTAATATCATCTTATCAGACAAAATTAACAATAGCTCCTTAATTTCCTCATTAATGTCCATTTTTCCTGCAATTGTCTTTCAGTGTTTGTTTATTTATTTGTTTGAACTGAGATTCAAATAAGGCCCATTAATTTGCTTGGTTGATTCAGCCTCCTTAAGTATCCTTTAATCTGTAAACCCATCCCCCACCTCCCACATATATACATTCCATTTTTCTTTTTTTCTTTATTTTTGATAAGAAACTTGGTTGTTTGTCTAGCAAACTTTCCCATAATCTGTATGTTTCTGATTGCATACCTGTAGCTGATAACGTTTCTCTGTGCCCTCTATTCCCTGTTAAGTGATGGTAGGACCTAGAAATTTAATCAGATTTATGTTCAAAAGAATTCCACCCAGTTAATAATGTGTGATTTTTTTCTCTTTTCTTGTCATGCTAACTGACATTGAAATCTTTGCCTAATTTATTAACCTATTAGAAGTTGCAAAATGGTGGTGGTGTTCTATCACTTAATTTTCATGTATTAGCTATAATACTTCTATAGAGAAGTATCCTCTCATCAACTATCTGGGCAACTCAGGGCATCCTTGTATAGAAAAGGCAGAATAAATACTTGATCCTTTCCCTTTATTTACTAGTTAAAAAAATAATGGGTTGGTGTACTAACCAACCTCATTAAGGTATTATTGAGTGTTATTTTTTTCCCTTAGGATGAACTTACAGATTTAAATATACTTAATATGTTTCAATTAATTTCTATTAGTATTCTCAATAATGCTATAATTGTCCCACCTTTAGTCAGGAGAGTATTCAATTGGGTTCTGAGTCCTTTGATATGACCCTAGAAGCCTTTGGCCCTCTGTTGCTTTCTGATATATCAAGATGTCTCAAACTCAACTGCCCAGATCAGGAATCAGCCATTTCTCCAAACAGAACTGGTTCCTTTTAGTGGGCTCCAGGGTTATTCATCCTGACAGAGTTAGTCAGTCATTGTTTCTAGGACTTTTTAGTGTAGAGACCTAGGAAGTTTTATTTTTAGACAAAAAATATATCAAGTTTCTACTGACATGTCTAGCTCAAATAAGAGCTGAAGGTTTTTCTTATAAATCATAAATCTTACATTTGTATTTCCTTGTTGACATGCCAGAAATCCAAGTTTAGCAACACCAACATAATTACTCATTTCCTTTCTCCCCAAATACCACACATGCCTATTTTGGAACACTCAGACTTACATTGCCACCTATAATATGATTACTAAAATCAGTTTAAGATTTTTTTAAAGTTTATTTATTTATTTTGAGAGAGAGAGAGAGAGAGAGAGAGTGTGTGTGTGTGTGTGTGTGTGTGTGTGCAAGCAGGGGAAAGGCAAAAAGAGAGAGAGAGAGAGAGAGAGAGAGGGAGAGAAAAAATCTCAAGCAGGCTCCATGCTTAGCATGGAACCTGATGCAGGAGTCAGTCTTATGACCACAAGATCATGACCTGAGTGGAAATCAAGAGCTGGATACTTAACTGACCGAGCAACCCAGGTGACCCAGTTTAAGAGTTTTTTAACCTGTCAACTTACTATGTATTAAGTCAATTGGAATAGAATCACATTAAGTTTTATTTATTTACTTTTACTTTGGATTTTTAGGGATTATATTTTAATACAACTTTTTAAAAATTATGTCAAATATTTACATGTTTCTAGAGTCAAAAATGCCAAAAAGGTATAGTGGGACAAGTCTAGACACCCTATCTACCTACCCCCATTTTCCCCTTCCATATATAATTTTTTTTTAACATTTATTTATTTTTGAGACAGAGAGAGACAGAGCATGAACGGGGGAGGGTCAGAGAGAGGGAGACACAGAATCTGAAACAGGCTCCAGGCTCTGAGCTGTCAGCAAGGAGCCCGACGTGGGGCTCGAACTCACAGACCGCGAGATCATGACCTGAGCTGAAGTCGGCCGCTCAACCAACTGAGCCACCCAGGCGCCCCTCCATATATAATTTTAAAAGCTTTTATGCTTTATCCTTCCACTTAAAATAATATTTCTCATTCAGAATTATTTCATTTTTTAACAGTGCAAATCATAAGAGCACAGGTGAGACAAAATGCTACAGAAATTCTGAAGTTGTATTTACACAACTAATGTTCAGGGCACACTGGATTATTTCTCTGTGGAAAAGCCTGACACTACCTTTTCCTGGCCTGGGAAGAGGCACTGCTAGCGTCTGGTTCAACAGCCTTTTTTTTCATTAAGTGTATTTATTTTGTAAGAGAGAGAGGGCAAGCAGGGGAGGGACAGAGAGGATCCAAAGCAGGCTCTGCACTCTCAGCACAGAACCCAATGCGGGGCTCAAGCCCACAAACCGCAAAATCATGACCTGAGCCAAAATCAAGAGTTGGATGCTTAACCCATGGGGCCACCCAAGCGCCCCTGATGCAACAGCCTTTCGTGCAGAGGTGTAGAGCATAGCTCCTTGATTTACAAGTAACGCGTATTTGTCATGTACACACTGGGCATCACATCTGCTACACTAAGCTGATGTCTTATTTAGATTTGTGTGTGCACATACAAATCCATGTTCTTCTACCAGGAAGCTGGAAAGAGAACTTGGCTGAGAGAATCCAGTTTTGCATCTAAAAGCAGCCTTCCATCTGCCACGGCTCACCTTATTGTGTGTGTGTGCGCACGTGTGCGTGTCCGTGCGTGCACGTGTGTGTGTGTGTGTGTGTGTATGTGGTGTTACATTGCCTCAGTGCCTTCTGCTTTTAAAGATAGGCTGCAACTTCTGAATGTGGCTCACTTTGTCTTGTCTGCTACTTCTTTTCTACTGAAAGGAATACAGAATTCTCTCTTGCAATGTTTTGAAGCAGAAGACAAAGGCAACTGACCTTTGGTTTGGAGAGAAAAAAAAAAAGAAAAGAACAAGAAAGAGAAAAGCAAAGTCTGTTCATACGCCCCTATACACTGCAGATGTGGAGGCTGAGCCAGAGTCAGGCATCTTCTGCAGCCAGGGGCTTTGGGGATACCTCTCTGCAGCAGCACCCTTCCTCCCACTTTGCCCCTGGATTGGATGTTGCAGAAATAATTACCAAACAAATCGATAGTCAGTGTAGTGATGTGACCACGGTTGTTAATGCATCATTTTCCTCCTGGAAACTTAGTTTGCCTTATAGGCAAGCTGGATTCTACACAAGCTCCTGACAACCCCAAAGCCCAGAATAACTTCTGGTGTATTTAATCTCTTCTCTCTGGACAAGCGCTTTAAGAGCATTTACCTCTTGCAGTGACACTCTGAAGCAGGCTCTGTAGAAGTGAAGGCACTTGTCTGAGAGTATATAGCCAGAATGGCTAGGGTGCCATTTTTCTCTGGAAAGGAAGCTGATTAAATACATGTGTCTTAGAATTTTGTTTTTAGAAAAGTGATAAATGCTATTGTTTAAGAACTCCCTCCCAACTAGACTTTATGGAGAATTCACTAGGTTTATTATTTGGGAATTTGAATCACAGCTTATCACTCCCAGCCCCATCCATATCCTTCAAGGGATCTTTATGTGAGGTTGGGCAATGCATAGAGGGCTTGAAGGGCCAAGACTCCTGTCCTCACTGAACTTGAGCAACTCTTACACCTAACTCTGGCCTCAGCTTCCCCATCTGTGAAATTTAGGGGTTGGGCTCCTGGAGATCTCAAACTGGCAGCTCACAGAATAAATATGGCCTACAGATGTGTTCTATCCTACAGATGGATTTCTGCAAAATACGTGAAAATAGGAAATTTGAGTGATGACAGGTCAAAGGCAGATGCTCTCCTTTTTGCCACAGACCCCACCACTCCTAATTGCATCTCATCCAGCTTCTTCATGCGTATATATTTCCCACCTGACCTCTGTAGCAGCTCTGAGGCTTGAGCACCAATCAGCACCCCCCCCCTCAGAAGTGACATTCTATAGTCTCTTTATGTTTTTCTCTGCTTAGACTATTCATAACCACAATTTTAATAATAGCAGAAGTTGGCATTTGTTGAGCAATTACTATCTGCCTCACTTTGGATTAAGCATTAATTAATAAACCAATCAATTAATTAACACATCATCTCGTTCCCTCCTTATAACAATCCAAGAGGGAAACTATTATTGTAATCCACCTTTTGGGTATGAAGAAAGTGAGGCTTGAAAAGAAACACAGGTGATGGTTAGTACAAGGGCTGGGATTTAGATCTAGGTTTTTCCAATCCCAAAGCCCATGCTCTTAACCAGGGGTGATATTCAATATACTTAACTGGCACAGCATGGAGCTGACTGATCAGATAGATGTTAGGTATAGGGCAGTCTGGGTACCAAGGATATGGCTCTGGTGGCCAGGACAGTGCAGACAGTGGGCCCTGGAGAGGGATCAGAGGAGCAGTCATTTACTGAGCTGAGTAAAAGTACTTCAATATGAAATGTCTAATGTGGCTATAAATGTGCTTTCTGGCTGAGTGGTGGGACTGCTCTTAACCATTCCACTCACGAGTCTTGCTGAGTCAGAGGCCCTGAACAATCTTTAGAACCTGTGTTCACTGAACACAAAGAACATGGTGCTGACTAGACCCATGCCAGATGATTTTGGGGGTGGCCAGGTCTCCTGAGACGTGGGGAGGTGGGGAAACTCAGAAACAAAAGCCAGACTCCCTGCTTTCAGAAACTTAGAAATAAGGAAGGGAGAAGGAAGAAATAAGGAAGGAAGACCTGAAAGACAGTTCTGTGGGTTTCTACATGAGCTGAAGGAAGCCAGAATTAATATTAAATGGACCATTTAATGTGGCTCTGGCCCCAAACCACGGAGAGTATGGCTGACTCTTAGAAAAGTGATTCCCGTCACATGACCCTTTTAATTATTATAACACACTTATAAAATTTATTGGGCACAGACTACATGCCAGAGATTGTACCAAATGCTGAGGTTTCAATAAGAAGAAAATCTCTGCCTTCGATAGGCTCACAATCCGGGGTGGGGGACAGACAAGTCAACTGGCCGTGACTCTGTGGTGTGATATCATGGGCTAGACTCAGAGAACTGAAGATACACAGGGAAGGAGCACTCTTCTCTGCGTTGGGGCAATCAGGGAAAAATGAGAGCCAAAGTTTGACGTATCCAGGGGAAGGAGGCAGGGAGAGGGAAAGAACATTCCTGGGAGAGAACTCTCTCCTGGGAGAGAACCTAGAAATAAGACAGAGCTTAGAGCACACCAGGGGTTCAAAGTGCAGCAAGGGCATCTCCTGGAACTTGATAGAAATGCAAATTCTCAGCCCCCCACCCCACCCCAGACTTACAGAATTGCACATTCTAAGAGGTGGGACCCAGAGGGCTGTGTTTTGACAAGCCTTCCAGGTGACTAAGTTTATCTTTGGGAAACACTGAGAACAGGATTTTGTGGATGAGTGACCAGAGTATGCCTGGATAGGAGGGTGATGCAAGGTTCCAAAAAACCTTATATGATCAAGGCTCTATCTTCAGGGTAATAAGGAGCTTTCGAGGAACTTTAAGAAAAGCAGGACATGACTTTTACCTTCCTAAGTGTTCCTCAAAACAACAGAGCTGGTTCATACTTTTAAGCCTTTGCATTCACTGTTCCATTTGCCTGGAACATTCTACCCCTACGTTTTTTAAAAGTACTAACTCCTCCTTATTCAGATCTCAGTTCAAATTGCTAGTCTCCTCTGACCACACAGTAAACAGTTCTCCTGCTCTCATTTCCCCAATCAGCTTGTTTTATTTTTTTTTACAGCTCTTATCTCCACCTGCAATCATCTTGTTTATTATGTGTTTTTTTTTCCTGTCTCCCTCTGCTAAAACACAGCTCCAGAAAGGAGGAAACCAGTCTGCCTTGTTCACTCCTGTGCAACCTGCCACCCTCACCCTGTGCAGTGCTTTCAGTAACTAAACTCAGAGAATAAAAGACACACAAAGACCATGACAACTCCCACCGTGAAATCCCCCCCCCCCCAAAAAAAAGCCAGTTGAGGGCAAGGAGTCCAAGCGACTTAAGTGTGCTAGAAAGTGTGGGTGGGAGCAGGAAGGCAGGTATGAGGAGAGGAGGGGATCTTCATGAACTCTAAGACCACTGATGAGTGTCCCTTCTCAACCACCACTCCAGGTACCACTGAGCCATCTGTCCCTCTGTCCATCCATCACACCCAGACTATTGACCTCTTCTAAGTTAGAAGTGAGTGTTCCTAGATATTGGGTTTCCACAAGCAAATATAACTTTAAGAATATAAATAAGCAAAATAAATAGAGGCTGCCAGGTTTTTTTGGTCAGGGGCAAATAATTATGATCATTTCACAAAATTAAGTATACTTTATATCCAAAATGTAGGAGACAGGAAAATATCTCAGAATAAAGAATTTACTCCTGAATTGATAAATCTCACTTGTTGAAAAACACACAATATTGTCCATAGTGGGTTTTTACTCCTTTTGCCACAGATTGGTGGAAAAGACCCACATCAGGTCAGGATTAAGCATCAGGAACAGAGCCTTAGATGCTCTATAGCCAGCTGCCAAAAGGAGGTTGGAATGTGGATTAAATGCATGTATTTATTATTTTTTATTTTTTAAACATTTATTCATTTTTGAGAGACAGAGAGAGACAGAGTGAGAGCGGAGGAGGGGCAGAGAGAGAGGGAGACACAGGATCTGAAGCAGGCTCCAGGCTCCGAGCTGTCAGCATAGAGCCTGACGCGGGGCTTGAACTCACAAACTGTGAGATCGAGACCTGAGCTGAAGTCAGAGGCTTAACCAACTGAGCCACCCAGGCACAGCTAAATGCATGTATTTAAAATAAATAGTAAAATCAATGGCTTCTAACCAAGCCTAGAAAGTTGAAGTTAAGTTCACAGAATCACTAACCTTACAGACCCACCTGTCCAATCCCCCTCCCCCAACTGTTTTTGCATTTTGAATTGTGATAAAATACACATAACCTAAAATTTGCCATTTTTATCATTTTTAAGTATACAACTCCGCGGCATTAAGAACATTCACAATCTTGTATAACTATCACCAATATCCATTTCCAGAACTTTTTCATCATCCCAAACAGAAACTCTGTACCCATTAAACACTAAGTCCCTCTCTTCCATTCCCCAACAACCCCAATAGCCTATCTTCTCCTTTCTGTCCCTATGAATCTAGGTACCTCTTATAAGTGGAAACATGCACTATTTATCTTTTTCTGCCTCACTTATTTCACTTACATGATATTTTTGGAGTTCATCCATGTAGTAGCATGTGTCAGAATTTCATTTCTTTTCAAGGCAGAATAATATTCCATTGTATATACACACTACCTTTGGCTTATCCATTCACTCATCAGTGGATGCTTGGGTTGTTTCTACCTTTTGGCGACTATCAATAATGCCACTATGAATGTTGGTATACACACATCTGCTTGAACCCCTGCTTGAGTTATTTTGGGTATATGCCTAGGAACAGAGTTAGGGAGTTGCTGGCATTGCAAACCCATAGAATTCCCATATTCTATGTTTCATGTTTTTAGAAACCTCTCATTTTACATGTCAAGGAACTGAAGAAGGCTGGAGTGGGTTCAGGATCTGCCCAAGGCCATACACTGAGGAGGTGTTAAGAGTTGTAACTGGACTCCTGAACTGTCTACCAACTCCAGACCGTGGGCATTAACCAAGGCAGGGGAGAAACCGCCAGGCCAGGCCACCATCATGGAGAGTGATAGGTGCTGGGTATCCTCTGGGAAGAAGAGTCTACCCTTTGGCAGCCAGTTTTTCTGATACTGAGCCAACAGCACACACAGTTAAGAGTCTACAACTGTATGCCTAAGAGTCTGGGTAAGCAGTATGTTGCAGAAGAAAGGAGGTCATGAATGGATAGCAAATAAAGCAGTTTCACTCAAGTGCTTGGGGAAAGCTCCTACATTTAGGGAAAAGTTAGGAAACAGAGAGAACTGATGTGGACATCCTGGCTTTAGAACTCTGGGTTAGTTATGTTAAAGAAAGGCTTGCTCCTAAACAAATTAAAAGCCAAATTTTGGGGAACAAGATCCCACCCATGAGACAAACTCACACATTAGTACAGCAAGAAATAGAAAAGCTTCTTTGTTTAAATGCAAGTTGGGGATAGAGCCTGAAGACCTGGATACAAATTCTTGGCTCTTCCACTTACCAAGTTTGTGACTCCTGGTAAGAGATAACCTCTCTCTTAGACTCAGTTTACCCATCTGTAAAGTGGGGCAAAACACTGACCAGGAATTGATATGATAATGGCGATGCTGCTTCTGCAGCTGGGTCCTCTATCCCTGGTGACCCTGGCTGCACACTAGAATCACTGGGACACTTCTTAAAATTCCTGATGCTTGGGCTGGCCCCACTCCCCCAAATTCTGATTCCATTAGTCTGAGATGGTGTCCGGTCCCCTCCCCCACTTTTTTTTAAGATCCCCAGGTGATTCTAATGTGCAAGCAAAATGAAAAACTATGTTCCAGTGCTTATCAAGAATCCCCTGGGGATCTCATTAAAATTCAGATTCTGATTCAGTAGGTCTGAGGTAGGACCAGAGATTCTGCATTTCTAACCAGCCCCCAGGTGATGCCATGGATGCTGGTCTAGAGACCTTTGACTAGCTAGCAAGGTTTAAGAAAGTCTAGTCTAGGGGCACCTGCGTGGCTCAGTCAGTTAAGCATCCCAGTCTTGATTTCAGCTCAGGTCATGATCTCACAGTTTGGTTTGTGAGTTCAAGCCCTGCATCATGCTCTGCGCTGATAGTGCAGTTTGCTTGGGATTTTCTCTCTCTTCCTCTTTCTCTACCTCTCCCCCACTCACACTGTCTCTCTCTCTCAAAAAAAAAAAAAAAAGCCTAGTCTAGTGTGGTCTCATCCACATTAAGTGCTTTGGTAAATGTCAGCTCATAAGTATAATGATATTTAGTGAGTTCTGGAGTCATGGGGAGTGATCCAGCAGTAGGAGTAAGTCCAAAGACTCCTGGAAGATACAAGGGGTCTGGTGCTTCAGTGTGGGGCTTATTTGAAGTGAGTAACTCTTTAGAGTGGCTCCTGTTGCTCAGAGAGATGGGGGTTGTAAGGCCTGAGTGTAATGATAATTGTGAACCAGCGTCCCTTGCTTAGAAGTCAGCTGGAGTCTGTGTTTACCCAAGGAGGTTCAGGTCCACAGGAATCAAAGCTACGAGGCTAGGAAGTGAACTTCTGGGGACAAGTTAGGGCACCTTACTAATTTATTCAGGAAATTTTTACTGAGTATCTACTAATGCAAGGTGCTGTACTAGGCACTGGGGGTCTAACTATATAGCTCCTGCTTTCAAGGAACTCACAATCCAGTAGGAGGAAACCAAACCATTAAACAGGCAACATCCAACATTCAGAATAACTGATGTTCTTTTTTCCTGTTTATTTATTCTTGAGAGAGAGAGAGAGAGAGCAGGGGAGGGGCAGAGAGAGAAGGAGGCACAGAATCCAAAGCAGACTCCAGGTTCTGAGCTGTCAGCACATGGCCTGATGCGGGGCTCAAACTCATGAACAGTGAGATCACGACCTGAGCCAAAGTCAGACACTTAACTGACTGAGCCAGGCGCCCCTCAGAATAACTGATGTTCTAATGGGAAAAGTTTCGAGAGGGGTCCTTGGCTCAGCTCAAGGGAGTTATGGAAAGATTCCTAGAGGAAGCAATGGCTCAGTCATGAAAGATAAATAAGAATTATTCAAGAGTGGAGGTGGGAACAGATAAGGTCCCAGACAGAAGAGAGAGCCTAGGCTAAAGCAGGTAGGTAGGAGAGAACAGAGCCTCTTCCCAGAAGCAGCTTAGTTTATGGGTACTGGGGCTGGGGATGCAGCCAGAAAAGAACCTAGAGATGTAGAGAGGACTTGAATGTCACACTAAGGTATTTGAAGCCAGAGGTCTATGGGGTCACTGAAGCCCCTGAAGCTCTCTGCAAAGTTTGTGTTTATGTGTCTGTGTGCATTATCCTGGGATAAAACTATTTATTGGGTTTCCATCAGACTCCAATGGATTCTAGAGCTCCAGACGGGTAAGAATCCTGGGAGCTATAGATGGGCTCTAAGCCTCCTGTTGGTTAGCGCTAGCTCTGTTTGGCAAGGAAATGTCCCAAACCCTGGGATGGAGGGTCCAGTGATAGAGGAAGAGCTTACCACCCTGTTCTTTTCTTCTCCTTTAAATCTTTGCACATCAACTCTTTCTGCCTGGGACACTCTTTCTCACCCCTGCTGCCACCCATGTCTCACCTAATTAATTCTTATTCATCTTTAAGATTTCAACTCAAAATCTCCCCTCCTTGGAGAAGACTAGCTTGATTTCTCCCATGAAGTCAGCCCCCTCCATTATACACACTCATAACTCCTTTGAAACAGTTGCCACATGTTTAATTACATAATGAATAATGTAATTCATCACTCAAAGCTATCTGTATCCCTCCCACCTACTAGAATACACACTTTTTGTTGGAAGATAGCATCTGTTTGTGTTCATAGCTGTAATGCCAACACTCTCAACAAGTCTTGGCACACAGTGGGGACTCAATAAAGATTACCGAGTGATTGCCCAAATATTTGAATGAATGAATGAGTGGACTGACATGGTTAATCATTACTACCTGAATTCTTTTCCCTCTCAGCCCTAATCCCAACCCTCCTCCAACTCTTCATTGTGTATTTTAAGCTCTGAGCCTTGATAACCAGATCATTGCCCATTACACGGTAGAAAAAAAATTGCAGCAGAGAATTGACCATACCAGGCATATTTCTGAAGCCTGCCCTAGTGGCTATATATCGATGCTTTTAATCACTTAGTGAACAGATGCAGTCTATAGGCTAGAATCCAGGGACTTTTCCAAAGTGGTCAGCAAACCCCATCACTGACCAGCACCAGCATGCCACTCACACCTGTATTTGGAAAATCCCGATATCTGTTTTCTAATGAGCAAGTTGCCCTTATTTGGATTATTCCTTCTGAACTGTCAGGAAGGTGGGAAGATTTTGACTTGTTCTACATCATCCCATGTGAAGAGGAGAGAAGAAAAATACCTACATTATAAGAGTAGCTTTGGGTTTAATATTATTAGAGTAAGGGTGAGTAACCCTGAAGGCAAAGAGCAAGGAGGGTGAGTCAACAAAGTCTTTCAGTGGGTGTCAGATTTGCAGCATGAGCCTCTGTGTTCTGACTCTCACCTGATGACCATGATTCCCCAAACCTTCATCTTACATCATCTGGCCAGAGCTTCCCTGAGCCTCAGTTTCCTGATCCGCAAAGCAGGCAGAACAGTATTTATCTGATAGGATTGTTGGGAGGATTAAATAAGATAATGTATGCAAAGGGTTTGCCTCTATATTTCCTTCTCCCCATACAGTAGTCCACACTTCCTAGCAATCTTAAGATTAATGTAACTATCAGACCCCAAATTTTAGGCAGTCCTAGCAATACAGAGGGCAAAAATGTGAAGCTCTGGGTCAGAGGGTTTGCAGAAATATGGTAGAACAAAAAAGAAAGAACTCTGTAGGACAGTGTTATGTTTCATTAGCCTGAAAGGTTTGATTATGCATCTTTAACCAACAGGGAACTTTCTATGCCTTTTCCATGCAGTAAGCATTTTCCCTTCAAACTGTCAATTTTTTTAAAGCTGATGGAACAGGAAAGAAGAAGGGAAAGAAGCCATTCTTTTTCATTTCTTCAAAGGCAACCCAAATTTGATCCCTTTAGTGAATGGCTCAAGATAAAAACTCCACTTCAGTCTGCTTTCTGTGATTAAACAACCCTCTTGTTTGTCAAATAGCAGGGAGAAGAGAAGAAAGGAAAGCTCTTGTCGCTGTTAAGTGCTCTGAAAGTGTACTCCCTCCCAGCTCCCACTGGTTAGGTGCACCAATGCCTACAAAGAGATTCTTGAAACAGGAGGCAAAAGCTGAGGTGCAGCTGCCCGGAAGAGGAGAGAATGTGAGGATGGGGTGGGAAGCCCTAGAAAGCCCCCATAGGATCATGGAATCCTCAAATTGGAAAGGTCTAGAACTCTTCTGTCCCTGCCTTTCTTTTAGAGACTGTTGGAAACCAGTCTGTTCCATGACATTCTCTCCCTACATCATATGCTTGAGTGAAACAAATAGACAGCTCAGAAAGTTTTGGGGGTTGGCGGGGTCTCACCTAAATCCATCTTGCTTTGCTGAAATCCAATTTCAACGTGGCAATGGGAGAACTTTTAGGTCCTCAAAGCTCTAGTTAGAAGATAAATGGAAATGAATTGATCTGTTGATATGGTGGACAGACGTACAAATAAAGATATAGGACACCCAGTTAAATATGAATCTCAGATGAACAATGAATTTTTTAAGTACGTCCCATGTAATGTTTGGGACATACTTATATTAAAAACGTTTCAGGGGTGCCTGGGTGGCTCAGTGGGTTGAGCGTCTGACTTCATCGACTCAGGTCATCTTATGGCTCGTGAGTTCGAGCCCCGCGTTGGGCTGTGTGCTGACAGCTCAGAGCCTGGAGCCTGTTCCAGATTCTGTGTCTTCCTCTCTCTCTCTCTGCCCCTCTCCCACTCACTCTCTCTCTCAAAAATAAATTAGAAAAAGTTTCATTGTTTATTTGAAATTCAAATTTAACGGGAAATCTTCCATTTTATTTGGCCAGTTCACCTGACAAGGTAACTCCAGCTTGCATTCCCTGTCTCATGTCCTTGTCAATAGTATCAGGACTATGGACAAGAGCAGACAGACATCGAAGGTTTTCTGAGGAAGTTTCTGGAGTGGTTATATCCATGGGTTTGGAATCAGACAGGGCTTGATTCAAACCCCATACCTGACTCTTACTAGGTGATCTCTAGCAAGGGACTTTCCCAACTGAGCTTCCTTTCTTTATGGTAATATGAGAATCATAACATCCACCTTACAAGTTGTTGTGGAGATTACAATGAGGTGACATTAAAGTGCCTTGGGGTACCTGGGTGGCTCAGTCAGTTGAGCATCTGACTCTTGATTTTGGCTCAGGTCATGATCCTAGGGTTGTGAGATCAAGCCCCATGTCAGGCTCAGGGCTGAGTGCAGAGCCTGCTTGAGATTTTCTTTCCCTCTTCCTCCCTCCCTGTCTCCCACCTTCTCTCTCTCTCTCTCTCTCTCTCTCTCTCTCTCTCTGTCCCCCCTGCCCCTCTTCCCTTCTCCCTCTCTCTGAAAAAAAATTTTTTTAATTATAAAAAAAGTATCTAGCATCCTGTAAATCCATAAATGCAGCTCTTACTATCTTCTCCTCCCCTCATTTCCTCCTCCCTGTGAAGCTTTCTCCACACTTTTCTTTGTTGCACCCATAGCATTTTATCTAACCTTCAAGAAATGCCCCTGTTGTTCTGACATATTGAAGTGGAGACAACATCACTGTTCACAAATGTCTTCCTAATCAAGAATGAATCCTCTGGTCTCAGATACCAAGTTTCCTTCATCTCCGTAAGTCCAGCATTTAGTCCAGGGCTTAACACATAGAAGGAACTTGATATTTCATGAATGAACATGTAATTAAGTCATTAACATCTTAGCATAAATTGCCTATGACTGCAGTTTCCAAATGATAGTTCAGTACATATGCGTGCACGCGCACACACACACACACACACACACACACACACAAGCAGTAGAGGGGAGTTTCTCAAAAAGCTAAACATATTTCATTGAAAGAATTGCCTTTTATTTGAGTCTAGCCTTTCTTCTTTGGAGTAAAAAACCAAAAAACAACAAAAACCCCCATAACTTGTCATTTATGGAATAAGTTTTAAGAGGTATTTGACAAAATAGTTAGCAACTTCCACGGTGAGATATATTCGTATCTCTGTATCTCTGTTTGCATCTCTATCTCAGCAAGGAAGTTTCAACATTGAAAATGCACTGCTACTTAGCTCAAATTCCGAGAAACGCCACTTTATGAGATAAGAGAGTAAAATGTACTGGAGGGACTACAACCCATGACTGGTAAGTTTTGATGGGATGGAGGAAAAGAAAAAGACTACAGCAGGAGATGGCCAGGGAGGTGCATTTTATCTGAATAAATATGCTTAACAGAGTCTAGGGGTGGAAAATGATGGGTGAAAAAAACAAACAAATTTTCCCTACATCCCTAGGACAAAACCCCACCATCCCAGAGTTCAGGATGTTAATTTACTTTGAGTCTGAGAGCCTCCCAATCATCCCTTCTCCAGTTGCTCAGGTCAACAAACTCCTTCAAAGAATAACAACACAGTACAAGGAAGGATGTCCAGCACATGACCTCCAAGGACCCTCTGGTCTTTGGAACCCAAGTCAGACCCCTCCCTCTGAATGAGACCCTCTGTGCCAGTGCCCCAGGCAAATTCTGGGAACTTGCCCTTGCCTTGGCCTCTGAATTATATTTCTATAAAGATAGTTCCTTAAATCTCTGTAGCACCATTGACCATGATTCCAGGCATTGTTAGGTCATTCCTCAGTCCTGCCTCCCCCTGTCCCTCCCCTTTTTGTGCTATCCTAGATGGACACATCTGTCACTTTTAAGTCCTCATTGCTCATCTGTCATGCTCCACAACCAAGAAGAGAAAAGAGAAAAGGCCAGAGGAATGTTTTGCCACTAAGAGGAAGACTTTGACATTTTAAAATCCTCTATGTCAGGGTAATCATGTCCCCCACCCCCAATGCAGAAACAACAACAACAACAACAACAACAGTAACTAACTTCTTGTTGAAAGCTCATCATATAACAGGCATTGTGCTAATAAGCGCTGTACAGTGCTACTCCATTTCATTTTCACAACAAATGGTACCATGTTAAAGAAGAAGAAACTGAGGTTCAGAGAACTTAAATCACTTGCCCAAGGAGTGTCTCCCAGATGGTAAACAGGGATTGGAAAGCCAGTGTTTCTCATTCCAGACTTCTGTGCTTAACCTTACTTGATACTGGCTCCACTCAACCACCATCAAGGACTCCTAGTGGTCCAAAAAATGCGACTCAAATGTTCTGTGGGCTGTTAGGACCCTCCAAGGCCTGGTCACCATCCGTTTCCACAGTCTCGTCTCCCGCTAAGGCTCTCCTAGAATCCTCCAGGGCAGGAATTTTGGAGTTCCTTTTACTTAAGAAGCCTCTCACCTCTGAGCCTTTCACCATATTGTGCTATTGCCTCTTCCCAAATCTACCACATCACAAGCCCAGCTCCAATGTCACCTTTCCCAGCATACCAAACCCAATGAGCTCACCTTAATCTAAATCTCCTAACACTTGGGGTCTGCTGCCCACCTGGCAGATAACCCCGAGTTGCCATGTACTCATCTCTCATGTGGGTGTTTCATTTCCCCGGCTTGATGGACACCCACAGGGTGCAGCCATGTTATGGCATGCATGCCTTTGTGTCACCTTACTAGGAACAAGTAGACAGATGTTCAATCAGTGTTTGATAACTCAACCCCTTCCTCCTCTTCCTTTCTCTTCTTTCTTATTTCTTCTTCCCTATCTTCTCCCCATTCTCTCTTTTTGGCATCTCCTTCCCTTCTCTTCCCTCCCCTCGGCTCCCCTCTGCATTTTTAAGTGTGGTAGGCAGCCAATGACATGGCTCCCAATGATCTCTGCCTCCTGATATTCACAGCCTTGTGTAATCCCCTCCCCTTGGTGAGGGGCCGTGCCTAGTGGCTTGCTTCTAATGAACACAACACAGCAAGGGTAATGGTATGTCACTTCCATGATTAGATTACAGGAGACTATCTCTTGTTAGCGCTCTCTTGCTGGCACTCTTGTCCTTTCTCTGGCTCGCTCTAATGAAGGCAGTTCCATGTTGTGAAATGCTCTATGGAGAGGCCTATATGGCAAAGAATCAAAAGAATGCCTCCAGCCAACAGTTCATGAAGAAGTGAGGTCTCAATCCAACAATCTGAAAGGAACTAAATCCTGCCAACAACTACATAAGCAGACTTGGAAGTGGATCCTTCCCAGTTGAGCCTTGAGTTGACTACAGCCTTGGGCCATACCTTGATGGCAGCCCTGTGAGAGACCCAGGGCCAGAAGATTTATCTAATCCATGCCCAGACTCCTAATCCACAGAAACTATGAGAGAGTAAGCATGTTGTTTCAAGAGGGCGAATTGTCAAGCAGCAATAGATAACAAAATACACTAAATGTTCCTTTACTCCAACATTTGTTGGGGATTTAACATGGTGTTCTTATTAAATAAGGGGACGTTTTGATGACTCAGGCATGGTTCTCTAGTTTTTTGTTTGTTTATTTATTTATTAATTAAATATAATTTATTGTCAAATTGGTTTCCATACAACACCCAGTGCTCATCCCAACAGGTGCCCTCCTCGATGCCCATCACCCATAATGGTTCTCTAGTTTTAAAAATCTCCAGCCTTATTGGGAGTTGGGAAGAGAGACAAGTCATAAGAACAGTCATATCATATCATATCATATCATATCATATCATATCATATCATATCATTTTTAAGAGTTTTAATAGAGAAAAGAAGTAGAGATTTAGTAGATACTTGTAGAGTCAGAAGCTTATTCTGCTTGAATATGAGAAGGCTCCAAAAAGGAGCTAGGTCTTGGAACACAAACGGGAGGTCACCAAATTGGGAGAGTTGGGTCAAGGGGAGGGAAGAGAATTCCAGGCAAAGGAAAACCGTGGGCAAAGATGGAACAGCATGAGGAGGCTTATCATGTTGGGTAAGGAAAAAAAGAAAAGAAAAGTTCAGCATTTCCTATTCTGACTCTTCTATAACAAAAAGAACAATATGGCTTTATTCAATGTTCACTCTGTTACATTTTAACACTCAGTATCTCACTGAATTCTTGTAACATTCTATGAGATGGAAAAATCTCCATTTACATGTGAGGAAACTGAGGCTCAGAGAATAGAAGTGTCTTGTTCAAGGTCACAGAGCAAGTCAGTGGCTAAGCTTGGATTTGAATATTGATCTGCCTGACTCTAGAGTTGCCCTCTCAACCATCCACTACCTGTGTTGCATTTATAACAGGCGATGCACAAGGGAGAGGCTTCAGTTTCTGCTAGATAGGACAAGTCTCTAAATGCCTGTGGACCCACACATGCCTTTCATTGTTTGGTATGCAAACAAAGAGATAAGGCTGGGTCAGTCAGGTTTCTTGTCTGTCCTAGGGCAGTAATAGAGGGCAGTGGATAAAGGCACAGGCCTAGGTCCAAATCCTGGCTTCCCCACCTACTAGGTGAGTGACTTTGGGCAAGGTATTAAACATCCCTGACCCCCACTTTTCATCAGTAAAATGAAGAGATGATAATAGCAACTAACTCAGTAGAATCAGTGTGATAACCCACAGAAGGCAGAAGCAATAAAGGAGAAAATATGCCATGCAGTTGACAGGCTTCAGTAAGTCTGTCCATGTAAAAATCTAATAACAAGGAACCTGGAAAAGAGTGGAATAGAACTGGCGGTCCCATCCATTTTCCTCAGATTCTGATAACTTTGCAGTTCTGAATACCTTATATCCTTAAAGCCAATATACCATTTTCTTCAGACAATCTCATATTGTTGGAAGTGATGGAGTATGGAAGAGGGAACATTTATTCCCTACTCTTCATGTTTCCCTGTAGAGGGACCTCCAGGAGAGTGACACTCCTGGCTCTTGCCCCACCTGATTGGTGCATCAGTATTCTCTTTTGGGATCTGCCTACCTGAAGAAAAGGTACATTTTGGGCTTAGTAGAGCAAACTTTGTCCTATTGGTTTGCTTGAGGTTGGGTTGGGGGTTAAGTTCAATTCAAAAGAGTATTAGCAATCTATGTCCTCCAAAAGGTTTTTTTTTTTTTTAAATCAGTAATAAAGCTGCCACTTCTTGACTGCCTCTTTCCTGTCTCTTGTAATTAGTTTGATACCACCTTGAAAATGTTCACTCCTCTCTCTTTATGTTGCTCATTCCAATCCTTCATTAAGTTTCCTTGTCACGATTCCAGATGGCCATCCTTTCTGCAAAGATAGCTCTTCCTTTGGCTTTCTTCTCCCTGATATTCTTGTTCCCCACCCACTCAGGTCCTGAATCATGGAACAATTTGGCAGATTCACTTTATACCTATGCCTTCCCCTCTGCCAACCCTACAGACGTTTCAACGTATCCAAGTCATTTCTAATTACTTCTTGGCTGATAACTATTCTAGCAATTTCTTCATGTCTGGTAAATGTTTCAATTTCTCCACTTTGTCTTTCTCACTGAATCCTTAAGAAGAAAAAAAAAAGAAAAGAAACTTGGTAACTCTGGCATTTTTGAATCATCATTAATTTCAAGCTTGTCTTATCTTATTAGCTGTCCTACATTCCCATCGAGAACTCTTTCCTCCTTGATGCATTTGAAAGCTCCCATTTAATTTTCTTTCCCATTACTGAGTGAAGACTAGTTTGGACTAACTTGCACCAATAGTGTCCTTGAGAAGCAGCAGTAGACAGCATTGGGGTAGGGGTGGGGGGCGGGTTCCCAGGTGTAGACTGCTGGTACTGTGAGCCTTCAAAACATCTCTTCCCAGGGCTTGCTGCTCCTCTGTCTGTTCTGAAATACTTTCCAAGAATTTAGGCAAATGTTTTCAGAAGGACATTAGTGACATACATGTTTATTGAGAGGAAGGTGAATTGATCAAATAGCTTTCTCCCATTAACACATACAAAATGATTTTCTTTTCTCCATCCAGATAAGCTCTCTTGTCACCCATGGGGATTTCCCTAGGGAATTAAGAAACAGAAAGAGGAAGGGGGCAGAGTAGAGGGTAGGCTCAGAGCCTGATTGCCAATGGTGTTGTCCTGTAGAATGTTCTGTGATGATGGAAATGTTCTATATCCACGCTATCTGATATAGGAGCTATAAAACTACATGAAATGTGGCTACTGTGACTAGGGAATTGAAACATTAATTTTATTTAACTTTAATAATTTAAATATAAACAGCTACATGTGACTAGTGGCTACTGTACCGAACAGTCCAGCTCTTCAACATGTTATTTGGGGTTATCTGGACCTTCCTTTTTCATAACTGCCACAGTTCTTTGAGAGTCATGGAATAATGCCCAAGAGGACAAAGATCCATCTGACTCACAGAATCCAGGGTCATGAATGGATGTCATGATGTTACATGCCCATGGAAGCTGCAATCTAGTGGATGTTTCAAGCAGAGGTCACAGATTGGTGATCTACAGGCTAAATTCAAACTGTAGGCATTCTTGACTTATACAATGAAAAATAATTAGTTGCTAGCATTTAAAAATCAAAATATTTCACATCAAAATGTGGATTTCCAGCTTCTATTGAGAAATCAGAAGACCCCACCTGACAACATTCAGATGGAGATGAGTAGCAGCAGCCTCCTTTATTCAGCACCAGGGTTCTTCAGTTTGCCACACTCCCCACCATGCCCTATGGTCTAAATGTCTCATGCAGGCATTTGGTTTTATTTGTCCTTGCGTCATGTTTCTAAAGCATGAGCTTTGTTTTTTTTTTTTTTAATTTATTTTATTTATTTATTATTTATTTTTTAATATATGAAATTTACTGTCAAATTGGTTTCCATACAACACCCAGTGCTCATCCCAAAAGTGCCCTCCTCAATACCCATCACCCACCCTGCCCTCCCTCCCACCCCCCATCAACCCTCAGTTTGTTCTCAGTTTTTAACAGTCTCTTATGCTAAAGCATGAGCTTTGTTTGGTATCCTACAACCTGGGTCTCAATCCCATTTTTGCCTTGTAAGAAGCTGTGTGACCTTGAACAAATGACTTTAACTCTGAGAGCCTCAGCTTCCTCCTAAGGGGAGAAGTGATAGAATAGACCCCAGAGTGTTGCAAGGACTCCATAGAACAATGTAAGAGTCTTGATATAGAGCCAGGCTTATGGCAAGTGACCAATAGATGATAGCTGTTGGAAAGAAATGAGGGAAGATGGGGGAAATGGAGGAAGAGGTGATAGAAAAGCAAGAGGAAGAGGACAAAGAGGGGAAGGAGGAAGGGCAGGAGGGAAATAAGAGCTCCTAGTCAGTTTCCAAACACATTTAAGGCCTAACAAGGGTCAAAACAAAACAAAACAAAAAAACCTCTTTCTTTACCACCCCCTCCCCCTACAGCTTTAGCTTCCTTCCAACATAATACCGTGACCACCCACATCGTAAGCCCATGGACACAGGGTGAGAGCTGAGAGGCTAAGAAGGAACACGTGAACAAAAGCAAGGAAATAAATCAGTTGGTCCCTGGGACCTTTGCCCTTGGATCTGCAACCTTTGCCCTGAGAACCAGTTCTCTTGCCCACGTCCTGGGAGCACTTGGGACCTTGTGACAGAAACACCAAAGGGTCTGGACTTCATCACACTTGTTGGGGTTTGTGTCCCTCCCCCAGATCCAGCATCTATAATCAGAAAATATCTCCTTGTGGCATAGTTTGTACACATCTGTCAGAAGAAATGCCAGCCCCTCCAAGATAGATGGAGGGAAAGTTAAAAGCTAGCTATTTACAAGAAATAAATGCAGGAGACTGGACTACATTCCCAAGCAGTTTTGACCTTGGGTTCCTAGGGTTTAACTTCGCCCGTTTCTCAAAGTTGATTCAAGGATCATGTAATTCAGAATATGCTGAAAGAGGAATGTTGAAATGTTGGTTATTGGGCCTTACACCCAGACACTTGAATTCAGTCCATTTGGGGTTAGGGTTAGGGAATTTGTATTTTGTAAAGCTACAAGCTGATTTATTTTATGTGATTCACTTAATCAAGGCATATGAATACTGAGGAAGCATAGTTTGCAGCTGGTGAGAATAGCCCAATACACCTTCCACCTCTGGAGAAGCATGACGATCACTGAAAATTTGAATGGTCAGGGAAGGTTTCTCAGAGGAATAGAGCTGGCCTTCTGCTGGATTTTAAGGTATCTAGATGGGGGCCAAGGGAGGAGATTAACTCATTTATTTATTCATTCACCACATATTTCCTGAACATCTACCACGTGCCAGCTTTGTACTAGACACCAAGAACAGAACAGCAAGGAAGACAGAGAAAACCCTCTGTCCTCATGGATCTAGTTGAGGGAGGCACACAATAAACAAAATGCATAAGCAAAATACTTAGCTTGTAAGATGGTGATAAACACTGACAAGAAAAACAAAGCAGAGACCTTTGGTAGAAACATGACTCAAATTTGGATATCAGATGATATTATACAAGTACAAGGGCCTGTCTAATGGTCAGACCTTGGCAGGAGGCCTCTCATAATGGTGAAGCATCACAGCCAAGATGTATCCACCCATCCATCCACCCATCTAGCCATCTGCCCAACCACCCACCCATCCACCCAACCACCCATTTAGCCATCCATCCACCCATCATCGATCCATCCACCCACCCACCCATCCACCCACTTAGCCATCCACTTACCCATCATCCATCCATCCATCTACCCATCCACCCATCCACCTACCCATATACCCATCCTCTATCCATTCTTCCATATTCTATTCTTTCCTTCATCCCTACATTTATCCAACCTACTTAGCCAACTGTGTGCTAGACCCCCTATGAGTTCTGCAGATATGAAAATGAACAAAACAGACACTATTATGGAATGAATTATGTCTTCTTTCAAATTCTTAAATTGAAGTTCTAGCCCGCAGTGCCTCAGAATGTGACTTTATTTAGAGATAAGACCTTTAAAGAGAAGATTAGGATAAAATGGTGTCATTATGGCAGGTTACTGCCATAATGACTGGTGTCCTTCTAAGAAGAGGAAATTAGGACACAGACTGAGACTGGACTGAGACTGGACACAGACTGGACACATGTATGCACAGAGAGATGACCACGTGAACACAACATGAGAAGGCAGCCTTCTGAAAGCCAAGGAGAGAGGCCTCAGAAGAAGCCAAACTTGCTGACATTGGTCTCAGACTTCTCACCTCCAGAACTGGGAAAAAATTTTCTGTTGTTTAAGCCACTCAGTCTGTGGTTTATTTTGCCATGGCAGCTCTGGCAAGCTAACACAGACACCCTCACAGAAACAGGTGTTCACAATCACAGACAGAGAAGGAAAATTAAACAGACAATGATAATACAAACATATCCCTTTGCCTTGCCTAGAAGTCCACTACCAGAGATACATACATTTGCATTAATCTTTGCTCTCTCATTAATCCGACAAATATTTGTTGAGCACCCTACTATATTTCTGGGGCTACACTAGACACGGGGGATAAAATGACAGATAAGGTAGACATATCTGTTGCCTCTAGAAGTTCACAAACTCCTATACCCCTCCCTAGAGACCCAACACTGTTCTCTACCCAGACTCAAATAAGGGAGTGCTGTGTTGTGTAGTAGATATGATCACAGACTATGGAACCAGACAGGCCTGGGTATGGGTCCATGCTCTACCATTAGTGGGGTTGTGTGGCCTGGGGCAAACTATTTAACCAGTCAGAACCTCAGTTTATCTCTAAAAGACAGTAACAATACCCATGTATGATTGTTATGACAATTGAAAACATGGACATAAATCAGAAGTACTCCATAGATGTTTGTTCCAGTTTTCACTCCAGCCTCTGAAGCAGAGCCAATCAGATGATAATAAATATGATCACTAATATGGAGTGCTTTCTTGATACCAGAGAACTCTAAGTAATTTGCATATATTATAATTGTATATCTATGAGGCATCTTTCCGACCACCCCAGCCTGTCCTAGTTTAATTTTCTGTTTTCTCTTTTGTCTACTTAGTGTTTTATCACTCCCAGGAAAGCACTTAAGGCCCAAGATAATCTGAGGGAGAGGCTATTACCCTGTCAGGAAAGAACTGTGTCTTTCCCCATCCATAGCTCCCCTTGTCCCTCCAGTTGGCCCACTGGTCTTGGCAAACTGGAAAGGGTGTCTGGAAGGAAGAGTGCCATAAGTCTCTCGGTTTATAGCTGCATTCACGCACAACACATTTGATTACACATTCCCATCAAGGGGGGAGGATGCTGGTGTTTCTGTATGTGTTATTCCTGGTGGGTATTTGTATTTAAATTTCCTCCAGTGCCATTGGGGGGTAAGATCCACCTTCCCTTCTGAGGGACTGGTGACTGAGCCAGCAAGGAGTTGTTAGCATGGAAACCACGTCTCCCTCTGGGCCCCAAGGGGCACTTCTGGAAATGGTTCGGAATCTGATCACAGTCTTCAAGCATAAGAACTGTGTTTAAAAGCTGTTATTTCCTTGCTTCTGATAAACGGTTGTCGAGAAGCTGCCAGTTCTGGTTTCGCTGGGGGATATTGGACTCGGGGAGGATGTGGGTCAGGAGAATGGGAAGAGATGACAGGATGGGGGTCCTGGAGCCTTAAACTTGAACAGCACCCCAAACTGAGATGACAGTTTGGAGACAGTTCTGTCTGACTCCTTGTCAAGAATGAGACAGTTAAAAGGACAGTGAAATTAGACAAGGTGAGTTGTAAGTGACTCACTCTCTCAGGTTGGAAGGAGGTTTGGTGTTAAGTAAGGAACTAAAACACCTGGATAAGAATCATCAGTTCTAAGGGCCTTGAAAAAAATTCCATATACAGGAGTTTCAAACTCAAACATCTATGGATACCAAGAGGAAAACACCGTTAAGTGAAGCTGAAAAAGCTTGGTGACGTGTTAGGGGAACATAAAAGCAAGCTCCTCGTCTAAGGGAGGTGGTGGCCACCAGCTACTGGCTGCCATGTGGGTCTCCAGTCCCAGCATGAGCCAATTACCTACTTCTTTAGGAAAAGCACCAAATCTGAAACTTCAGGTGAAATCTCCTGACATTTACATGTAAGGTATGGATTCAAACATTTAAAAAAATTTTTTTAATGTTTTATTATTTTTGAGAGAGAGAACACAGTGCAAGCGGGGGAGGGGCAGAGAGAGAGGGAGACACAGAATCTGAAGCAGGCTCCAGGCTCCGAGATGTTAGCACAAAGCCCAATGCGGGGCTCGAACCCACAAACCATGATGTCATGACCTGAGCTGAAGTTGATTGCTTAACCGACTAAGCCACCCAGGCGCACCTGGATTCAAACATTTTAAAATCACATTGCAAGTCAAATAAAACACGTCTAAAGATCAGATCCAGTCCATTCATTCCAGTTTGCAAACTGTTATGATTGCTGAAAAGAAATTTGAAATTTCAGAGGCAGAAGGGAATTTTAATATATTATCAATTACCACAAAAAAACACAGTAAAAGAGAACAGTTATGATTTGTTTAGTGCTTACTGTGTGCTAAGCAATTTGTTTATATTACTCCATTGAGTCTTCCCCCACAACCCTGGGGATGTAGGAATTTTTACCCTAACTTAGGAGGAAACTGAGATTCATAGAGGTTAAGTCATTTGTCCAAGGTCATACTTTAGTACGTTAGAGTCTCTGCAGGAAGAGTAATCATTTTCCCATGCATCTCCCACAGCACAGAATGCCCCAGACACTGCCATAGGTCTTTTCTTCATCCAAAATTTTGCCTTGGTATATGTGTTAGGCTTGTTCTCATGCAGTGGCTTTTAACCAGGGGACAATTTTGCCTCCCAGGGGATATGTGACAATGTCTCTAGACATTTTTGGTTGCCACAATTGGTGGGGAGTGAGGGGGCCATCTGGCATCTACTCTAATGGGTAGGAGTCAGGAATGCTTCTAGCCATCCTACAATGCACAGGACGGCCCCTCATAATAGAGAACTACTTGGCCCAAGATGTAAGAAATGCCAAGGTTGATAAGCCCTTGTCTAAAAGGATTAGAGGTGGGGCACTTGGGTGGCTCACTTGGTTAAGTGTCCAACTCCCGCTCAGGTCATGATCTCATGGTTCATGAGTTCAAGCCCTGCATCAAGCCCTGCATCAGGCTCTGCAGAGAGCCTGCTTGGGATCATCTGTCTCCTTCTCTCTGCTCCTCCCCCATTCTCTCTCTCTCTTTCAAAAATAAATAAACATTTTTAAAAAAATTAAAAAAAATACAAGGATTAAGGGAGGGAGAGCTGAGGGCTGGGAACTTAGTAAGGAGATAAGAAGCAGGAGGAGGATACTGAAGATGGTACTTGTAAAAACAGCTCTATTGTTAAAGAAGCTGCATGATTTACCAAGTGTTCTCAACCACACTGTTCACTGGAACTTCATGACATCCCCGAAACACATCTTCTTATTCCCATTTTACAGATGAGGAAACTGAGGACCAGAGAAAGAAAGATAATTTTCCTTCAGGTTTCATGAATGGCATTCCACAAATACTTATTGGGTATCTTGTATATCTTGGTTCTTGTTAATGGATCTGACCCTTCTGCTAACACTTATCAAGTGTTTTCTAGGGGCCAAATCCAGCCTGTGGCATACGGCCATGCCAATTTATTGACAGTGCTTATAGATGCTTTTGAGTTAAATACTTGTTACAGAGACCACCCGGCTGGCAAAGCCAAAAATATTTACTATGTGGCCCTTTGTGGAAAAACTTTGCTGGTCCCTGCTGTAGGAAGAAAGAGAGATAACCAATATTAAAAATTGCCTGCCCTCTGAGCTTCTTTCTAGACCCATCAGTGACTGACTGTTCTTCATAAACATTGGGATGATGAGCCATGGATATGATAGAGCAGCAATGACATTAACAAATTCCATGTACTGGGTGCTGACTGTGCGCCACTCACAGACCTAATCCTCTCCAGCTCCCTCAACAAACCCATCAGATGGGTCTCATTAATCCCTTTTATACATGATGAACATGAAGCTCAGAAAGGTCAAGAGGCAAATCCAAGTTCAATTAGTTATCAAGGGACAGAAGCAGGGTCCAAAGGTGGACATGTACAGCTCCAAAGCTTTTAGCCACCTGCATGTGAAATCAACTCAGCATGAGCCCTGGCTCTGCTGAGTCAGAAACTCGGAAAAGTTTTCCATAAATAAGGTTTTCTTCTTCTTTTCTTCCTTGACCAGGTCTCCCACGCTTATAAACCCGTGTGACACTCTGATTTTTTCAAAAGTTTATTTTTAACTCCAGTTAGTTAACATACAGTTAACATACATACGTTAACATAACATATACATAATATAACAATATTAGTTTCAGGTGTACGATATAGTAATTCAACAGCTCCATACATCACCTTGTGCTCATCATGAAAGTACACTTCTTAATCCCCATCACCTATTTCCTCCATCCCCCCACCCACCTCCCCTCTGGTAACCACTGGTCTGTTTTCTGTAATTGAGTCTCTTTCTTGCTTTTTTTTTTCTCTCTCTCTCTATTGTTTTACTTTTGCTTGTCTGTTTTGTTTCTTAAATTCCACATATGAGTGAAATCATAGGGTATTCATCTTTCTCTGACTTATTTCACTTAGCATTATAATTCCTATCTTCATCCACACCATTGCAAATGACAAGATTTCATTCTTTTTTATGGCTGAATAATATTCTTATATTTCTTACCAATTCATCAACTGATGGACACTTGGGCTGCTGCCACATCATCGCTATTGTAAATAATGCTGCTATAAACATAGGGGTGCATGTATCCTTTTCAATTCATGCTTTGGATTCTTTGGGTAAATACCAGTAGTGTGACTGCTGGATTGTAAGGTAGTTCTATGTTTAACTTTTTGAGGAACCTCCATACTCTTTTCCACAATGGCTGCACCAGTTTGCATTCTCGTCAGCATTGCATGAGGGTTCCCTTTCCTCCACAACCTCGTCAATACCTGTTGTTTCTTGTGTTGTTGATTTTAGTCATTCTGACAGGTGTGAGGTGATATTTCATTGTAGCTTTGATTTGTTCCATTTCCCTGATGATAAGGGATGATGAGTATGATGCTGGGATTTGTAATAAAATATATATATTTAGTATTCGTCCTCATTCCTGGCACAGGGCTTGTAAAACCCTTGGAATTTCCTAAGTGATGAAAGGATGATGGTGTCTTGTTTTAGAAATGTTTGGAAAGCCCCTAGGTAAACTAAGGATGAGGACTAGTGGCCAGGGGAGCAAACCATGGGGTTAGAGCATTGAAACTTTCAGTCCTACCCCCATAACCTCTAGGGAGGGGACAGGGTCTGGAGATTAAATTAAATCACCAGTGGCTAATGAGTTAATCAATTTTGCCTATGTAGTGAGGACTCCATGAAAACCCAAAAGGACAGCTTCTAGGAGCTTCTGGTTCAGTTGGTGAACACGTGGAGATTCAGGGGAGAGTGGCCTGCTTGGAGGGAACATTGGAAGCTTTTTGCCCTTTCCCCATTTGCATCTCTTCCATCTGGCTGTTACTGAGTTATATCCTCTGATAATAAATGGGTAATCCAGTAAGTAAAACCTTCTCTGAGCTCTGTGAGCTGCTCTAGCAGTTTAATTGAACCCAAGGAGAGGGTCCTTGGAACTTCCCATCTATAGCCAGCCAGCCAGAAACACAGCTGACAACCTAGACCTGCAATTGGCATCTGAAGTTGGGGAGTCTTGTATTACTGAGCCCTTACCCTGTGGGCTCTGATGCTACCACCAGGTAGATGATGCCAGAATTGAATTGAATTCTCGGACACCCAGCTGGTGTCGGAGAACTGCTTGGTGTGGCGAGGGGAAAACCCACATGTTGGAATTGGTGTCAGAATCGTAACCAGTAAGACGCTCCTGCCAGGCCCAGAAAGGCCCAGAAGCTCTTTTCAGAACCAGCTCATCTGTCTCAGAGCACCCAGCAAATCCCAAGTTTCAGTGAGTTGCAAATCTGCCTGCTCAATCTCACCTCCGGGAGCTGTGGCTGTTTCCAGGCTGGCTCAGATCCCTTCCCACCCCCAGCAGTCCAGCAGCTGATATTTACACAGCACTTTACAGTCTCCCTTGGCTAATCCAGCGTGTTCCCCGGTCACTTCTCATTAAGCCGAGCGTAGCCTCCTTTTCACTTGTTCTGAATTAAAGTGTCACTTTTCCCAGCAAGGGGCTGCAGGTGGAAAATATAGGCACAAAACTTGGAAAATAAGGGAGGGAAGAGGGGACAGCGCCCAGTCAGCTCCCACTCTCTTTCTTAGAGCTGAAGTGATGCTGTCATGCTTAGCACCCCCCTCCCACCTGCAAGTTAAACAAAAACGAGTCCCAGTATGTTGAGGATTTTTAAAAACTGAGGGTATTTGGCCCAGTTGGTGTAGGAAAACATCCAACGACAGCAGTTGGACCTGTAAATGTCTTTCTTGGTGTTTCTGGGATAGCTAATTATCCTAGCTGTGCAGCCAAGGACCACCCGAAATGTTTTCGAAGGAACAAGCTCATAGCAGACATGCTGCTCTGATCCCAGCTGTCCCCAGTCAAGGGCCCCAGTGCCTCTTTCTCTTCCCCAGCCTGATCTCAGACCATAAAAGCCAACTGCCTCCCCAAGGCACTCGCGGACTGACAAATCGCTGCCCAGCAATGGTGAAACGGTTACCATGCCTCCCTAGGGCAGCAAATCCAGGAGCAGGCGAAAGAGAGGCTGTGTACTTTAATGGAAAGGATTTGGGTTGAAATCTTCCAGCTCTTTCTCTTCTTAGCCATGTGATTCTAAACAAGTGACTTAGCATCTCAGAACCTCTGTTTCTTCTTCCATAAGATGAGTTGTCATTGGGTTTGTCTTCAGGATGTAATTACAGAACGACAGTATTTTTTTAATTGTAGTAAAATATATAGAACATAAAATTTGCCATCATAACCATTTTTAAGTGTACAGTTTTGTGGTATTAAATACATTCACACTGTTGATGCAAGCATCACACCATCCACGTACAGAACCATTTTCACCTGGGTAACTGAAACTCTGCCTATTAAACAACTCCCCATTCCTCACTGCCCCCTAACCACCATTCTACTTTCCATCCCTACAAATTTGACTACATAGGCACCTCATATAAGTGGAGTCATACAGTATTTATCCTTTTGTGATAGGCCTATTTCACTTAGAATGATGGCTTTAAGTCTCATCTATATTGTAGCAGATGTCAGAATTTTCTTCCTCTTCAGGGCTGAGTAATATTCCATTGTGTGTATACACTGCACATTTATTTATCCATTCATCCATTGATTGATATTTGGGTTTCTTTTCCATTTTAATCATCATGAATAATGCTATGAACATGGTTGTACAAATAGCTCTTTGAGTCCCTGCTTTCAATTCTTTAGAGTATGTTCCTAGGAGTACAACTGCTGAATCACATGGTAATTTAATTTTTAATTTTTTAAGGAACCACCTTATTGTTTTCATTAGCGACTGTACCATTTTACATTCCCATTAACAGTACACTAGAGTTTTAATTTCCCTATATCTTCATCAGCACTTGCTCTTTTGGTTTTCTCATACTAGCTATCCTAATGGATGTGAAGTGGTTTTCTCATTGTGGTTTTGACTTATATTTCCATGGTGATTAGTGATGTTGAACATCTTTTCATGTGCTTGTTATCCATCTACAACAATACTTTTGATTAGTGCCTGGAACATGTTAGGGGCTGAGGCTTGATCCCATAATTACAAATTCTGTAAGATACAAATCATGACTCCAGCTAAATCTTTCGTGCAGGTCTGAATGCTTGTCTGTTCCAAGGCTCAGAGCTATTTAGAGGAAGGAAGCTGGTGCCTTTTTCAGCTGTGGAAAGTCAATTCATTTCTCTCGGCCTCATCAAGATGCTCTGAAGACACATAAAATAAATTCAAGACAACCTTATAGGTGGTGGAAAGATCACTGTACTAGGAGTCCTACAGATCCCAGTTTGTATCCTGCTCTGCATTTATTAGCTGTGTTTTTTTTTTTTTTTTGGTCAAGCCATTCATTCATCTATTTAACAAATAATTTGGCAAATATTCCATGGATATTTGTTAAATAGATAAATGAACAAATGATTGAGTGAATGAGTGATTGAATGATCTCTTTCTCATCAGCGAAATTACACCTATTCCTAGAAAATCCTATCAACTAATAGAATGGGCTTGCAGAATGCTTTGCAGTTTTGAAAATACTTGGGATGCAGTATGGTTGTTGGTTGAGAGTATATATTTGCATGTTTACAAGTAGATAGATCTCAGTGTGAATCTTAGCTCGGCCAATACTGTGCATGTAATTGTAGACAAGTTATACAATCCTTCCAAGCCTTAGTTGCTCTGTTTTTAATATGAGAATGATAGGACTCCTTGCTGTGCTAGCCAGCCTCCAAGATGGCCCCCAGTGATCCTTGCTCCTGATATTCAAGTTTGCATGTAGCCCTTGTTGAAAGTGAATAGGGCTGATTCAGACAACCAATAAGATATTGCTGAGATAACAGCACATAGCTTCTGAGCCTGCCATAAAGGACCCTGTAGCCTCTGCCTTGGAGAATTGCTCTTTCTTGAATCAGTTGGTCTGGGGAAAGCCAGTCATCATGTCATGAGGATACTCAGCAGTTGTACCCAGAGAGGTCCTCATGGAAAGGAACAAGGCTTCCTGCCAGTAGCCAGCACCAACTTGCCAGCCATGTGAGTGAAACACCTTGGAAGAGGATCCTCCAGCCCCAGTCAAACCTTCAGATAAGACTACAACCAAATGGGCCACCTTGAACTAGAACCACTCAGCCAAATCACTCCCAAATTCCTGACATCAGACACCATATGTGAGGTAGTAAGTGTTTATTGCTATTCTAAGATGTGAAGTTTTGGTGTGGTTTGTTACATACCAATAGACACCTAGTACACTCACCTTATAGGGCCACTGTGAACTTTATTTTTTTAAATGTTTGTTTAGTTTTGAAAGAGAGAGAGAGAGAGGGAGAGAGAGAGAGAGAGAGAGAGAGAGAGAGAGAGAGAGAGAGAAAGAGAGAGAGAGAACACAAGTGGAGTAGGGGCAGAGAGAGAGGGAGACACAGAAGCCGAAGCAGGCTCCAGGCTCTGAGCTGTCAGCAAAGAGCCCGACACGGGGCTTGAACTCATGAATTGTGAGATCATGACCTGAGCTGAAGTTGGACGCTTAACTGACTGAGCCACCCAGGTGCTCCTAGGGCCACTGTGTACTTTAAATGCACGTGAAGGATCTGCCTTGCACAGGGCTTGGCCCATAGCTCAGGAAATACCATTTGTTATTGCTATTTTGGGCCATAAAAGGAATTATTTGATTTTTTTCTCTGATTTTGATTCAGGATTCAGGGGGTAGGTCTGTAAAACTATGCACTGGGAGAGGGATCAATAAATTACTTAAAGCACATATGATACAGGGCCAAGAATATAACATTTCTGTTATCCAACCTAAAAAGATGGAAGATGAGGCAAATCAAAGTCTAAAAGGCTGAAGGTTCTTTCCAGCACTGCCAAGATTTAAGTAAGCCAATGGCAGGAACTGTGAGGCCCAGATTAAACACAGACTATGAAGACTGGAATATTCAGATCACTGTATAAACAGATGTGTTATTACGGTTCCCTGCACTTTATAAAATCTACAAAGTGCTAGAGTTATCTCTTTTTATCTTCAAAATAAGCCCGTAGAGTGGTTATTCTTGTGCCTATTTTATGGATGGGCCAACTGAGGCTCAGAATGCTGAGGCAACCTTCCCAGGAACATACAGTCAACAGGCGCTAGTGAGGGTTTGAGACCCAGGCCTCCAGTCCTCTTGACTAGGACTGAGCTCAGAGATGGGTTCTGTGATGTCAGGCTTAAATCTTTTCTTGTCTCTGAGTCTCAATTTCATTAATATAGAGTATGGAAGAAACCAGATCTGACACGTTCAGAAAGCTTAATGCAGAAGGCTGATGATTTAAATGAGAAAAGCAGGTCAATAAAGAGTGATTTTTCTACTATAAGGAAAACAAGAGTACACGTGCAACAATACGTAGTGAATGACACTGGACCTCGGAGTGGGGGAGGCAATAGGAACCGGTCACGACTCTGGCAAATTGAAACCCTGTGTCCTTGCTTGAGAAGGGCTTCTTCTTAGCTCCACCCAGGTACATTCCATGCACAAATAAAAGCCTAGGGCTGGCAGATCACCTACTTTTTTTTAACAGAAGCCCAGACCTGTATGTTATATGAATTCTTCATAAATTTAAAAGTTGGCTCAAAGGATATAAAAGTAACACAAAACACTGTATGAGTCAAACACATCTACAAGCCAATTCAGTTCATGGGCCACCATTCAGTGACCCCGGAACTAGATAATTTGCAACGCCCCTCTCTGCTCCAAAACAGCCTAGCTCTACCAGTACGCAGCATGCACTGTTTGTTTACATGGGATGCTGGACAGCCTCATAAATATTCCAAACTGGCTTTCATGTGTGGATGTGAGCTGTGTCCTCAAATAAATTCCAGACTCTCTGAGGGCAGGGACCAGGTCCCAGGTTTCCTGTGGGTCTCTGTTTCTGACTCTCCCAGTACGAGGTGCAGCCCCTCAGGGTGAGGGCTCATCTGTAGCTGGGGCAGAGGCTGAATGATTCTCCCCAGGCAGTGGCTCTGGAGAGCTGTGAGTCTCACATCACTTGGGAGCCTGAGCTCTGAATCTTACGAGGGCAGCTTCCATCATTCCCAGTGTTCGAAGGAAGTGAGGTGAGGGAACCAAGGTTAACGACTTGCACTTACATCATGTCTGCCAGATTTATAAAGGAGGCTTCTGTTTCCTTTGGGAGTTCTGCCTGCTGCTGGGCAGATGTGGCTGCTTTTGCAGAGTGAGGTGCCTTTCTCCAAATCAACCCAAATGAACAGGCAGGTTCCTCTGGGTGTCCTCTCCTTAAAGTCCCCCAATCCATCACATCTGTGGCTTTGGATGACATAGAACCTACAAGCAAAGGTTCTGAGGCTACCCTACCCGGGTTTGAATCCCAGCTCCTCCACTTACAAATCAACAAAAGTGGAGTTGCCTTGATCATCCCTGTGCCCACAGTGGTGGAGAATGTGTTTAAAAATATAGTTTATGTCCTCTGCCCTCCAGGAGCTTATAATTTAATTGAGGAGATAGAACAAAAAAGTTACAAAGGCTTAATACAGATATGAGAAATTATGGTCCATGGCAGTAAATGATCATTAGCAAATGACTTGTGCAAAAAGAAGTACCAGAACAGAAAGGAGGAAGAAAAGAGCACAGTGAGATTCATGCAGGAGGGCTAAGCTTTAAAAACTGCTGGAGCTGGTGGAGGAGCAGAGATTTTCTGCAGGGAGCAGAGGAGCATCAATGAAAAAAGCTGTTTGCCACCATTGAAGAAGACAAGGTTGAACAGCAGTGAGAAGAAACACAGATTTTAGAGACAGACTGAGGTTTGAATCCTGAATTTACCACAGGATTCTCTTAATTGAAAGTGACAGAGACCAACTTCAGCTGGCTTATGCAAAAGGGGGTTTTCCTGTTTCACAGAGGAGGGGTTAGTTCACAGAATAGACAGAAGTCATTAGGGCAGCTACTGGGACCAGAGAAACGAGGCCAGTGGGATTGTCTCTGACTCTGCCCATCTCACTCCAGCTGTTTTCTGCCCAGCATCACACTCTCCTGCAACAGACAGGTCTTCTTCATAAGGCAGAGCATATGGCACCTGGCAGTCCTGGATAAGGACCTTCCGAGTTCCATGACCGAAGGGAACAGACTATTTCTCCTCTAGCTCCAAGCAAAATGTCTAAGGGAAGAGCTCTGATTGGCTTGGCTTGGTCACATGACTTCCAAACGTTCTTCTTAGTGACCAGAGGGCTGTGGTCTTATGATTGGATAGACTTGAGTCTTGGATGGTGTCCTGAGATTGACGGCTCCATTAGAACCATGGTAGTAGGAATGGTGTGGAGAGAGACTTTGACTAACCCACTACTCCAGAAGGACAGACTTTATCAATCAATGCTTTGTTTTGGAAAAAAGGTCTTAGAAATAATCTAGCTCAATGTTTCCCACACCTGGATGAGCTTGTTAACATTCAAATTCTCAGGCATCACCCAAAGTTATAAACCTTTCTCCAGGGACTGGAGCCCAGAAAACTGTTTTTTAACCAGCTTTCCACGTGACTCCAGTGATCAGTGAAGTATGATAACCACCAGTCTATTCCAATCCTATCATTTTAGTGAGGAAGAAATCAAGACACAGACAGGAAAGTGATTCACCCAAAAATCACAGATCCAAGAAGTGCCAAAAGAGGAATAAGACTTAAGTTCTCTGTAGCTCCCTGTTCATTCTCCTTACAACTCCTTGCTTTTCCAGGCTGTTTCAGTGTGTCCCTAGACCATAGAGGGAAGAGGGACGTTCATCTCCTCCACAACCATTCTACAACCAGAAATCTCTATCATTGAGTCCCAAGCACTGACCCTCCCAGCATACATGTGCACACATGTATACACACAGCTAGACACTCTTCCTCTCCCCCCAACAGCTGTGACTTCCAAAACACAACTATAATCTGGCAAATAGGACTCAGCTTTGGGGAGGAGAGCCTAGCAGGCTGTACCCAATTGGATGCCATAAAACGGGGTGCTGAAGAAGGCACTTCAGGCAGGGGGAACTGCCAGAACAAAGGCCTGGAGGTAAGAACAGGCACAGAAAATGTAAAGAATGGACAAAATGGTGGCCTGGGATTGAAAGGATGATTGAAGGGACACTAGAACTTAACAAGGTTGTGCTGTGATAGCAAAGGGATTTAATGTCATGTTCTTGGATAAATAATCTGGTGGGGAAAAGGGATTCGTGACCTTCTGAGGTGATGTTTATGTCTGCAAGAACCCAATGAAATTCCTTTTAAAATAGAGCTGTTTAATAGCTATACCTATGTTCAATGGTCTGCCCCATAAACATACGAATCCATTTCATGTTTGACAGCTCTGACTATGTAACAATCAAATTCCATTATTAGAATTTTGCAAATGTTTTTGAAAGATGGTATTGTGGAGCCAACCCGAAATGTTTTCTCTGTAACACTAGCCTTGTGATATGCACGTCCCAAAAATGGTTCCATGTGGAAGAGTCAGGAAATTCTGCCATCTGTTCCCCCTCATGGAAAACCTTAATGATCATTATTAGCACATTAAAGTCTCTGAGAAGTCTTGCAGGAAAGACACCCATTGAAAATTTTTGAGTTCAGTGTTCCCAAATTCCCATCACAGAAATCTTCTTGATTAATCTCACAAATAACCTGTTTTGATGGACACTTATCCTGCATCCCTCTGGGGTGGTGGGGGTTTTGCATGTCTCCAGGTTAGCCTGTCAGATAAACCTGACTTTGCATACTTTCTCATGGCAAAGGCATACATGGCTTCATATACAGGTGTGCATCTGATAATCTGGGGGAAAACACTAAAATGTAATAGGGTACTATACCAAAGGAAGAAGGGGGAAGCTTCCTGATTAACTGTATAAAGTGAAGAGTCACTCTCATTTACCTGGCTTCTAGGATCTGCTGTTTGCTACAGCATTTTTCCTCAGTGGGTTATACTCCTCTTGTCTTTGCTAACATCCCCAACATAGAATCCTAACATGCAATGTGGACATCTTTTGTTTGGCCTGACCTGATCCATCCCCCTTCTTCTGATAAGAACACCAGTAAGTTACCTTGGTTATCCACCCCTCTCCCATCCTCAGGCTGTGGATTCTGGTAGGACTGACACCCTCTGCCTTCCAAGGATGAGCAAAAAACCCGAGTGTAGTCAGTCTGCTAGCCACAATGATTGGTTCACACATGGGCACATGACCCAGGCTGGTCCAGTGAGATTTCAGCTCTGGGTTTTTACTGGGATCAAGAGACATTCATTCTTTTTCCCTTGGGTTTGTTTATTTAACGGGATGTATGCTCAGAGCTGCCATTCCTGAGAGCCCAGCTGAGAAAGAAGACAAAAGAGGGCAAAACAGGCCGAGAGATGGAAAAACTGAGTACATATCATTCACTTGGACCTCTTTTTTTTAAGTTGATTTATTTATTTTGAGAGAGAGAGAAAGAATGTGAGCAGGAGAGGGGCAGAGAGAGAGAGGGAGAGAGAGAATCCCAAATAGGCTCTGTGCTGCTGGCACAGAGCCCTACGTGGGGCTCAATCTCATGAACTATGAGATCATGGCCTGAGCCAAGATCAAGAGTTGGACACTTAACCGACTGAGCCACCCAGACACCCCATCACTTGGACCTCTTGATCCAGATGTTCTTAAAGTTATTTTCACTGAAAATTTTAATTTCTGTGTGTGAATATATTTTTGTATCCCCTCAAGCTGGTTTCAGTCATCTAAAAAACAAAACAAAAAAATACTTCTATTAAAGCATTTATATAGTTTAAGAGGTTGGAATCCTCTAGCAAACATTTACTATGAAACTATTCTGTGCCAGACCCTGAGCTATGAATGGGGTTGGAGGAACAAATACGAATAAAACACTTAAGCTGCCCATAGTCTAGTGAAAGATAAACACAAAAGTAAATAATCCAGTGCAATGTGATGCATGCTCTAATTGAGTTATATACAAGGACTCAAGGGAGCAGAGAGGGATATATGATGGTGTAAGGGAGTCAGGCAAGACTTTCTAGGGGAGATTGAAGGTCTGAATTTGAAAAGTTGATAATATTTAAAATGCACATTTAAATATGAATATTTAAAATGAAGCCACCTCTGAGACAGACTTTAGTGTGCAAGACACTTATTAGGGGCACTGTTGGGATCAACGCCTGGGGAAGGAACGAAGGGAAAGCAGGATGGGGTAAGGCATCCCCCAAGATGGCCATGGCTAATCCTGTGGGGTGCTCTGAAGCTAGAATGGTCCTTCAGAGTTGTCGCACGTTGGGACAAAATGGCCAGCATCCACCTACAGACACCTTCTTTCTCTTGTGCTCACATCACAACCACAGTCCCCAAACAGCAGCATGCAGATGGTACTGGATTTGTTTTTCAAAATTTCTATTCCGCACTGTACCTCCCTGGAGCTGAAAACACTGGGCCCATTAAAGGAGCGCTGAGACAAATGACAATATAATGATATTAGCATGTATTTACAATTCACATGAGTGGCTTCAGCTAGGGTGTAGCAGAAAACAGGTCTTGTAAAAACACAAGGAGGTTCTTTGACTGGATTCCTTGGTGAAATGTAAATGTGCCAGTAGTTATCAGAAATGTCTAGTGCACTGGGGCGCCTGGGTGGCTGAGTTAAGTGTCCGACTTTGGCTCAGGTCATGATTTCGTGGTTTGTGGGTTTGAGCCCCATGTCAGGCTCTGTGTGGACAGCTCGGAGCCTGGGGCCCGCTTCAGATTCTGTGTCTCCCTCTCTCTCTGCTTCTCCCCCGCTGGCACTCTGTCTCTCACTCAAAAATAAATAAACATTAAAAAAAAAATTTTTTTAATATCCAATACATCTAGTTAGATGATTTATTTTCAAGTTTTCAAGGATGAACATTTAGTGGCAAAGAGCCTGGGTCTCCATGTCAGCCAGACCTGGGTTCAAATATTGATCCCTCCACCTCCCCGCTTTGTCACCTTGGAAAAGTTATTCAACTTCTCTGAGCTTTTGCACTGTTCCTGGCACACAGTAAGTGCATGATCAATATTAATCATCTTAATTACTAGTAGTAGTAGAATTAATACTATTACTCTACTGCTAGTATTATTTTTTTTTTTAATTTTTTTTAACGTTTATTTATTTTTTTGAGACAGAGAGAGACAGAGCATGAGCAGGGGAGGGTCAGAGAGAGGGAGACACAGAATCTGAAACAGGCTCCAGGCTCTGAGCTGTCAGCACAGAGCCCGACACGGGGCTCGAACTCGTGGACCGCGAGCGAGATCATGACCTGAGCCGAAGTCAGCCGCCCAACCGACTGAGCCACCCAGGCGCCCCTCTACTGCTAGTATTATTAACTAAAGTGCTGCAAAGTCTTCTGGAGCCGGAGAATTCCCCTAACTCAGTGTATTAGCCCTCTCCCCATTATGTTGACCCAAGTCATGGATCTGATCCTTGTGCACACTAATTACCTTCATTTTCTCTTATTAAATGTATGCTCTCTTAGCCTAATTAGCAAATGTTTCAGTCCCATATTTCACAAAGTGTAGAAACAGTAGGCTTACAAATATTAATACTTGTTACTAGACAAAAGGCATTGGGGATCAAATACGTTTGGGAGAGACTTGGTTAAACAAACTGAAACAGGGGCACCTGGGTGGCTCAGTCAGTTGAGTGTCTGGCTCACAATTTCAACTCAGGTCATGATCTCACAGTTTGTGAGATCGAGCCCTGCATCTGGCTCTGCCGTGGCAGCATGGAGACTGCTTGGGATTCTCTCCCTCCCTCTTTCTCTGCCCCTCCCCAGCTTGCACTCTCTCTCTCTCTCAAAATAAGTAAATAAACTTAAAAAAAACAGCTACAAAGTGAGACAGATTTCTTTCCTACAGGACTTGTCAGAGTCTTTTATGTTCCAGTAGGATTTCTGTCTAAGAGGCAAATACAATATTGTATTAATCTTGGCTGCAATTTTTGGCTGCAAATGGGAGAAGCCCAACTAAATCTAGTTTAAATGAAAAAGAATTCATTGGTTCATATAACTCTAAATCCTAGGATTGTATATACTTTAGGATAACTGGATCCAGGGGTTCAAATTATGCCATCTAATCAATCAACCAGTCTCTTTTTCTCTCCCTCTCTTCTCCCTCTCTCTCTTTATCTCTATCTCTCTCTCCCCCTCCTTCCTCCCTTCAGTCCCTCTTTCACTTTTTCTTTCCCCTGTATTTTCTTCTCATGTATTTGAACATCTCTTGGCTTTTGCACTGGACAGTGATATTGCTCCACGGAAGTCTCAAGCTGACAATCTATGATACAGAAGGAAATAATTTTTTCCACAATTTACCTTTTTTGGATCATGGACCCATGTCCAATTCAATTTCAGTGTCCTGGGGCACGAAGTAGGCTCTGAAAATAAACTAAGCATGGGAGAGGGGGAAAGGCATTTCCCCAAAAGAAGAGTTGTCATGAAGACAAAGACTACGTATCCACTCTGAATATTTAGCATTTCACCTTACTGGGCTAGTATTCTTTAAGAAATGCTGACTTTACAGTCATAGAAAGAGAAATATATGATTTCACTCATATGTGGAATTTAAGAAAAAAAAACAGATGGGGTGCTTGGGTGGCTCAGTTGGTTAAGCGACTGACTCTTGGTTTCAGCTCGGGCATGATCACACAGTGGGTTCGAGCCCCACAACGGGCTCCTTGCTGTCAGTGCAGAGCCTGCTTGGGATTCTCTCCCTCTCCCTCTCTCTCTGCCCCTCTCAACTGGCTCTCTCTGTCTCTCAAGAATAAATAAACTTTAAAATTTTTTTTAAAGAAACAAAACAGGTGAACATAAGGGGAAGGAAGGAAAAATAAAACAAGATAAAACAGGGAGGCAAACCATAAGAGACTCTCAATACAGAGAATAAACTGAGGGTTGCTGGAGGGGAGGTGGGTGGGGGGGATGGGCCAAATGAGTGATGGGCATTAAGGAGGGCACTTGTTGGGATGAGCACTGGGTGTTATATGTAAGGATCACTAAATCCCACTCCTGATACCAATACTACACTCTATGTTAACTAATTTGAATTTAAAATTTTTTAAAAAAAGAAAAGAAATGCTGATTTTATACAAACTCAGTCTCGCCAGAGGAAAAAGAAATCACCATTTTGAGCTACCATTTTTGAATATCTATCATGTTCCTGTTACTGTTCATGGAACTTGGATACAAAGATGAATGAGATCTAGTCATTGTCTTCCAGAAGATCATGGTCTGGGAAGCAAAGATCTGAGGCAGACAGTAAGCAGCTGGGTACAAGGGAATATTCTAGACATTATAGCAGAGGTACGAAAAAACTGCCACAGGCACACAGACTGGATCATTCATTCTCCCTTGGTCATGACAGAAACACTACACAAAGGAAGAAACGTTTGTATTGAGTTTGGGAAGAGGCCAAGTTTGAGAAGGGCAGGTTATCCTGGCATTGAGAACTACCTAAGACAATTCTTCAGTTTGAGAGTGCATGGCTTAATTTGGAAGCAAATTATAGCTATGTGATTCAAATGCAGCCTGTAGGGTCAGGCAAGAGAGCTGCAGAATGCTGGAGCTAGGTTGGACTCCAGATCTGCAAGCCACTTCTTCTCCAACACCTCTCCAGAGAGTGTTCTGCACAAGAGAATGGACTATGAACACTGTTGCTTTGTGTCTGTCCAATAAAGTTCCTCAACCACTTCCTCTAGGTGCACAGGGGTTATTATTATATGACCCAAGCTGAGCCAATCAGGTTCTATATTATCCTGTTCAGTGTGATTGGCCTAGGGGTGGTCATGTGACCCAGACACAGCCAATTGTATCTTATCTTTTTATAAAGATATATTTGGGGGTGCCTGGGTGGCTCAGTCAGTTAAGTGGCTGGTGGTTCAGGTCGTGATCTTATGGTTTGTGGGTTCTGGAGCCTGCTTCAGATTCTGTGTCTCCCTCTCTCTCTGCCCCTCCCCTGCTTGCACTCTGTCTCTCTTTCTGTCTCCCAAAAATAAATAATAAACATTAAAAAATTAAAAAAAAAGAAATATGTGATTATTTGTTTAAAAAAAGATATATTGGAAGAAAGTTGGATTATTTTTCATACTGTTGAGTAACCAGCAGAAAACATGAATCTAGGGCTGCCCCAGTATCCTTCTATGCTACATGCTTTTGTAGCTTAAATCGGATTTCTGTCCCTTGCCCTCCAAAATGGTCATTTTTCTCCAGCATTTACCTGAATGTTAAAAAGTCTCCCTGCAGGTTCTAGAAAAGGGCAGGAAGCCTATACCACATGGAAGGAAGTGGTACAACCAGTAGGTACAATCTTTGGAGCAATGCTTCATTATTGTCATGCTCCTCAGGCCTGTGACTGTGACTGAGAAGTCAGAGTCTGTCAACCTAATTCTGCTTCCTTGAATCATGGCTTATCTACTGCGTCCCCGCCCAACTTTCAGACTCACCTAACTTGCATGCCTGCCTCCAAGTCTGCCTCCACCTCCAATGCATGGAGGACCCTGCACGGAGGAGCCCAAATCTGACAATGTCACTTGTTGTGGAAACCAAGGCATATCACCTGAAAAAAAGTGATGGGGGTGGGGGGGAGCTCCACTTCCTCAAGTTAGCCTATAAGCCCTCCAAAGCTTGGCTCCTTACAATCTTCTAGTCTCATCTCTCACCACTCTTCACAATTTGCATTCCACCAACATTGGATGGCTTCTATCTCAATGTACCATTTTTAGAGCCTCTTCTTCTCTTGGAAAAAAATCTCACCCATCCTGTAAAATTCAGGTAAGATATCTCATTACTTCTATGCCAGGTACCCAAGAAGGTCTTGTGTGTACCCCTACCACCACACCTCTATCTGCCCTGTAATCGTATGCTTGGTGTCTGTTACCCCATGAGAGCAAGGGCCCTGTTTTCTTCTTTCTATCTAATTCACATGCAAATATTGCCAGCTCTACCTTTAAAATATAGCAATATAAAAAAAAAATAAAAAAATATATATACCAATATATTCTAAATCCAACCACCTGTTATCACTACCACATATTGGCTTCCTCTGAGCCCCCACCACTTCTCACTTACATTGTTGCATTGGCCTTCCACCAGGTCTCTCTTGATTCTGTCCTAACTACCTTTTAGGTAATTAAGACATAGTCCATTGTCAAGAGCACAGTCACAATGAACCTTGAAAAACTGTCATTCAGTTCTTGGTCCTCTGCTTAAAAACCTTCAGTTGAGTTTCTCTTTCACCCAGAAAAAAGTTCAAATGCTTACAATGGTCTACAAGACTCTACATGATTTGGCCCCTGTTCCTACCTGACATCATCTTTCATTATTATCCTCCCAGCTCATGCCACACCAGCCCGCAGTGGCCTTCTTGCAGTCTCTCAAACACACCAGGCATGCTCCTGCCTTACAGAGCCCACACTATTCCCTCTGCATGGCTCGTTCTTCTACAAGTCTTGCTCCCTCACCCTCCTTAAAGCCTTTTCTCAAGTGTCACTATTTCAGTCAGACCTTCCAAGATACCCTGTTTAAAATATCCCTATCTTCAATACTTTCTATATTCTTTACCTACTTTCTTAATTTTGTGCCATTATATCATCTATTTCACTTGCTTTTTTATTTGTTGTGTGTCTCCTGAGTGGTCCCCCCATCTCTAAAAGATAAGCTCCCTAATGACAAGGAATTTTGAGTGTTCTGTTCACTGATAGACTCTCAGTGCCTAAAACAGTGTGTCGAGTCTAGTAGATGTCCAATAAATATTTATCAAATAAAATGATAAATGAATGAGCAAATTATTTGAATACCAAGTGCCTAGCACAAATAGGCACTCAATATAATTTATTGAATAAATTAATTAACTAGTGAAGGCTTCTTCTAAGTCTGAATGAGCTTTTTCCTGGCCTTTTCATGTTTCTTAATCCCCTTCTCAAGATTCCAGATCTCCAGTTTCCTAATCAATTGTCCATGGAGATTTTTTCCAGTCTCTGATGTGATTCTGCAAATGTCTTCTCCAGCAGTAAGAATAGAGTCAATCAATGAGTAAGTTGACAATGAAGGGTCATATCTCATCTGACAAAGCCCAGCTCCATTCAGGAGAATCTGTCATTCTTAGTGACACAAAGCCAGGTAATGCCACAATTCTTTATCATGAGTTTCCAAAATACTGGGCCAGACATTTATGTGCATGTAAAACTAACTAAACTCTTTGAATTCTATGGTTCTATAAGAAGGGCTGGATGGAGAGAAGTTGATATTGAAATCACCAAGATAGTCCTCAAAGAACATGGGGAATATATTTGAAGACAAACAGATTTCTAAATAAATACAGAAATGCACAAAATATGTCTCCACTCAACCTCTATGAGACCCATAAAGAATTTGGCATTAAAGGGTAATAATTAGCATGAACACAGAACTTAATAGTTTGTAATAAACTTTCATGTGTATGATTTCATTTGGGCTACATAACTATCCTGTGAAGAAGAGAGTATTATTATCTCATTATGGTAGGTACAATATACCAAATTATTTGTTGTCCTGCCTGTAAGAGGGTTATATGACCCTGTTAGCCAACATGTGATTTGCACTGCCTCTCTGTGGGAGAAGTATAATATCCCTGCCCCCATGGCAAATGGAATGTGAGCAAAAGTGAAGATAGGGGACACCTGAGTGAAAGAGACATTGCATGACTCTACCATCACTCCTTAACCCGTATGCATCCATAGGAAAGTGGATGATTCTTTATTTTAGATCTTGAAATGAAGAATCTACATGGAGATGATCCATAGAACCATAGGTGAGAGTTAACCACAGCTGAAACATGAGAAATAAATCTCTGTTGCCATAAGCCGCCAAGATTTGGGGGACTATTTGTTACTGCAGAATAACTAACAACTGACTAACACACCCATTTTACAGATGAAGGATCTAAGGCTTAAAAAGATTGGTGATTTTTCTAAAGGTAACCACCTAATAAGTAGCAGAGCCAGGACTAAAACTCAGGATGTTTCACCCCCCAAACCATGTCACTCTGCTAGATTATTCTGGTTAAGAACAATGTCTGCTTTTGCATGTCTCCTAGAGTAATCTGGGAAATTGGGTATTACCAGACTCCAAGCTGGTGTGTCTTTCACTGATGAGAGCCCTTTCCTCTCTGAGACCCTGCCAATTCAGAAAAGGGCTCTAAATTTCATAGTTATTTAGGAAAACAGAGCTGGCTCAATATAGCTGTTTTCATAAACTGGTCTCTGGAAACCATCCCAGCCGAGGGTAAAATATGAAATTTAATCACCGTGGGAATTTAGCCAGTATCACCAAGCCCCATTGACTGTTCCTCTTGTTTCCTTTTAGAACTCAATTGTTTTTCAGAAGCTCTTGGATGGGTCTGGCAGTGCTCTGGGGGCCAGGATCAGAATGTTAGCTTTACTTAGGCTTTTTGTTCTTTGGGGTCTTGTCTCATATTCTTCTTAGGAAAGAGAGGGACATCTAGGGACCCAGGTATTCCTAAACATGTACATTCTACACATACACAACTTGCTCTTTAGGGGCACAGTTCAACACATAAACATTTTATTCTCTGGAGCTAAAATCTGGGCCACAGGTATCAAACATACAAAGAAACTGCCCATGTCACCCAGGCAACCTGACTACCTAGCAAGTTTTCCAAGAATTCTACAAAACAAATGTCCTTGGGCTCTCCTGAGACAAAGTAAAGGTTGGTGGTGCCTGGAGTCTGCTCATGAGGGGGGAGGAGAGAAAGGTTTAAGTCCGTGTCGATGTCCTGCTACCTTACCATTAGAGCCCCAGGATCACATACAACAAAGCCCCAGAGGAAATCAGCTAAGTCTTGGCCAGGTTATTAGTCCAGGAGCTACGTAGGGAGTAGGGACATGCAGTGGAAGTTTCATCTACTTAACAAACCTTTATCCAGCATTTAGTATGGACCAGACACCTTTCTAAGTACTTTGTAAGTATTCTTATTTAACGCTGGCAACAACTCCCTGAAGTAGAAATTCTTATTATCCCCATTTTACAGATGAGGAAACTGAGGTCCAAAGGGGTTAAGTAACTTGTCGCAGGTCTAGAAGCCAGGCATAGAGAAGGCGGGATTTGGACCCCAGAAGTCTGCCTCCAGAGTCCATACTCTAATTCTATGCTACGATGCTTCCAGGGGTCATGGAAGAACCAGACCTCAGCAGAAATTGAAATTGATTGTCTCTGAAAATGGCATAGTTTCTCTTCCAGTTTGACTCCACTCAAAATGAGAGGGGGAAGATCCCACCTTCCGAGGTAAAGGTTGAATGCAATACCCTTTTCCCATATTCTATGCCCCTGGGAAACTTCTAGACTGTGAACTCTCAATATGCAAGAAAGAGAGCCACTCTATGCAGTACTGTCTTCATAGCACCCAGTGCGGTGTCTGAATCAGAGAATTCTAGTAAGTATTTGTCAGACAAAGGGAATGAAGGAAGTGTAGGGGGAGCCAGGGAGGAAGGGAGAGAGGGTGAGAGGGAGGGAAAAAGTAAGAAGGAAGGAATGAAGGAGCTATTTGGTTCTCAGTTATCCATCAGCTTATCTCCAGTTAGGGGTTAGCTGAGGAGAGCCTGAAGTGTTGCTCTTGGTAGGGATGTTTAAAGATACTCTCAAAATAAGTAATTTCTGCAACTGCTGTGGCTTTTGTCCCTCTGGCTCTTCCTTCTCTGGTATATTCCTCCTGGCTTTCCAGACTCCTTAGTTACCACTGAACAATACACACACACACACACACACCCATGCATACATGCACATATAAGTGCACATGCACACACAAGAACATGCATACACGCTCATATACTTGGCACACACAAGTACATGCATTCACACTCACACAAGCACATGCATGCATGCACTCACACACATACATGCACACACAAACACACATGTACATGATGCACATTCACACAAGCACATGCATGCATACACTCACACACATACATGCATATGTGCGCGCGAGCACACACACACACACACACACACACACCCCTACAGAACGCTGTTTATCCAAATAGTTAAGACACAAGATGCCATGTTCTGCTATTCTTTCTTGTTTACAAAGAAAACAGAACGGACCCAAGAGGGGGCATCACTCTGACCTCTCTGTGTTTTTGGCAGAAGGAACGCCCATGGCTCCAATAGCTCTCTGGCCATGAGAACCTCAGCTACTAATAGCACATAGCTGCAGGTGAAATGTCACAGAATCTGAGAATGCAATAGCCTAAAGGGACCTGTTAGATCACCCTGCCCAAGAATTTTGAATCTTAATTTTGGGGAATCTGTTAGTGTCTCTCCACAGCCGGACCCTTCTCATTATACTATACTGTCTTTCTATTCTCATGTCTTTCCCTATTACTTCCTCGAACAGGGCAGTGTAGCATTTCAGCTCAGAGTGCTAGAAGTGCAGCTAGAGAGATTTTGGTTCCATCCTGGGTCATCCAATTATGAGCTGTGAAGCCTTAAGCTCATGTCTTGCCCTCTCTGAGCCTCAGCTTTGCCATATATAAAATGGCAGTAAGAACAGAACTACAGCAGACTTTTTATGGAATCAATGAGATAACGCATCTAAAGCACTTAGCACAGAGTCTAGCACATAGCGAGTACCCAATAAATACTTATGATTATCTTAATTCTTCAGGCTTTGTCCATATTCCTAATAGCAGCATCGTGTTTATGATTCCACATGATTTCGCGTGTTTCCAGAGTCAGGAAAAGCCCTCCCTTGTTAACCTTCATTTGGAAAGCAATTTAACTCTCTGACATTAAAAATTAAAATATAAACAGCCCAGTGCCTGATTTAATGGACAATTAAAAATTAAATTAACAGTTAGTAAGTGATGAGCTAATTTCGTTATTGTAACCACATTAGCCTCATACTTGGAGGAATATAAAAAGGGGAAACAGACCCCTTAAAATAAAAAGAAAAATTGCAGGCAATAAAAGACTTAAACTCATATATCATAGCCTTGACAGATTCATTCTTTGAAGCCACTCGCCCCAAAACTCAGCTGATATTCATGCAAAAATGTTTAGATGACAAAGTAATGAGAACTGATGATGTGGCAGAAAGACAAAGAATACTCACATGATATTTTATTGTAATATATGGAGCAAACAGCTGGATGAAGCAGCCTGGGCCACCTCACCCTGTGCTGGTTGGTGGCCTCACGACAGACCACAGATTTCCTTACCTTGTCTTCAAGCACATGCATCTTCCAGAAGCGTTCATTGCAGGTCTCAGGTCTGCACTCTCTGTCAGGACCCTTGCACTCAACTCTGACGGAAGGGAAAGGCAAAAAGCAGCCCATGTGACCTGGAGAGCCAAGAGCAGAAGATGGGTCCTGGAAGAACTGTCCCACACTCCCAAAAAGTCACAGAGCTCACCTTTTCTTCCCTCACCCTCCTTGTCTCATACCTATTTCTCCCTCCTCCCCCAGGGCCTTATTGCTCTCAAAATCACTTCGTCATCATTTAATTGTAATGAACCTGTCTTTCCTGCTGGTCTATAAAGTCCATGAGTTTAGAGATTGCTTCTATCTTGTTTATCATGCTAAGCTAGCATACAGCATAGTTTCTGTTATACAATAGGTGTTCAGCGTTTGTCTTAAATTGATTTAATGTAAATGAGCAAAAAAATTGTTCAGTATTAGATGTTAAGGATTCACAATGCTGTCCTTTCTAGAGCCATTTGCCAGTTGAATAGGGGGGATGGAGATAGTGATACTGAATCCAAAGAGATAGCTGAAGCACGGTGTGATTCCAGGCATCAAGAAGTGGCTGGGGGCTAAAGGGATAGTGTTGGGAAGGGAGGCTTCCAAGAACTCATCAAATCACAGCTTGTAGATGTCTATCTGCTCTGATTACATGCTGGTCTGGCTTCAGTGAACAGAAACTGTCTTAGAAGCAAAGAACACCACTCCATTCTCACAATGTGTGAAGTGTCTGACAAAATACAATCTGATTCTGATAAGATGTGATCTGAATGAGGCAGCCTTCTACCCAAAGGGTCCTCCACTCCTCCATTTTTTTCCCTTGAGATCCCTACTGTCATAGTCTCTGCTTTGCAGTAAAGGACATTTATTGGCTTTTGGTAACCTAGGATCCATTCCCTGTAGCTTTAGTAACATCTCCTTAATTTCCTTTGGGAGAATTTCCTCTCACTCATTGTGTGTAGTCTTAATGATACCTCCTACCCAAGGGTATATGACTCAAGTGTGGCAGATTGGCCCTTTCCTATTGTGACCTTGAATCTTGAGTAGAGTCATAAGGAGACAAAGTAGATGACATCACTTCCTCCAGAGTGACACATTTTCAAGGATGTTGTCGACTTCACACTGCCAAGATACCAGAGCACTCCTTTCCCTTTCTGAACTGGGTTCCCCAGCCTTCTCATTGATTCAATGATCCAATATCCTACTACTAAATTTGCTTTCTGCTTAAATTAGCCTGAGTCTATTTGAACATCTTATAATCCAAGATCTCTAACTTGTATTTGGGGGCTGGAGAGAAAGCAGTGAGGGTAAGAGGAAGCCCTCATTTGGGCTTCCAAACTCTCTCCAGTTACACATGTAATTTATCACATTTATTAGCTGGCTTCTTCCAAGGAAAATAGCCCGAATGCATTCAATAACTAGTGAATGCGAGGAGGAAAAGAAATAATAGGGTAGAATCATGAGGATAACAAATCTTCATGATGGATTTGGTGGTGGTAAGAAGCCAATAGGAGAGGTTTTCTAAGACAACCATTTTTATTTTTGTCTATTTGCTTGGCTTCAACCTCAAGTAAATGAAAAGATCCTAATCAATTTAGCTTCAGGTATGAAGACAGGGATTCTGTGTAAATAATAGAACTCAAAAGGTTTTCCTGATATAAGTCCCCCTTGATCCCAGTTTCTCTGTCTCACTTCCCAGTGACTCCAGACATCTAACCGTGGGATCCCTACCTTATCTCTACATAATGGTCCAACCTCACAGGCTTCACAGAAGGAAAACCTCAAGGACATACATTGTGGGGATACCACATCTGAAAATATGGTTTTCCAATGGTCCGTATGTTAGTAAACAAACTGGAGGCTTATGAAATTGGCCTTCCACCTTTAATTGCTGCCAGTCATGTGCCACAATGGTAGTATTAAGTTATTTTACAGAATTGAGTATTAGGCAGAGTCTATAAAAGGAAGGGAGAGCACAGAGAGGGTCACATTTGGGATGTCATTTAGTGTCTGCCCCTACATCCCCATCGCTTCAATGACCTCCTCCCACCTGCCAGCTAATTGGGCCACATGTGCACTATGTGACCCAAGAACAACGGATCCAAAATATGGTCAATGACTCATGGCCCCCATGACCTGGGATGAAAAGATACATTTGGCCAACCAGACTGCTCTGAGCTGTTGAAAGTTATAAAGCTGGGAAACCAAGATGGCACAGTATCAGAGGATGAAAAGACACTTTGAGCTACAGAAGACAAACCGTCAAAAAACCAAACTTCTGCATGAGCAGAAAAGATGGAGTGTGAGGAAACTAGCCAACAGACAGAAAGGAGAACTGAACAGATGATTACAGAGAATAGAGAGACGAAGAGAGAGAGAAAGAATCAGAGAGACTAGTTCCTAAAGCAGTCGCACGTCCTGACAGCTTGCTGGTTCTAATTATAGTTCACAGCTATCCTAACGATATACCTCTGTTTTTCTGAGGTAAGTTGAAGGCATCTGTTTCTTGCAACTGGAAGAACCAAACTGAAACAAAGGGAATCCAGCACACAAAGGCTGATGTCAAGAACAAGTGAGCTAATTCCACTTTTCTATGGCCAGAAATGGATCTGCCTAAAATAGCGTCTTGTGCCTGGAGCATGTTATGTTTCTCAGACTGTGTGCTCTCCTATCCCATTTGAGCCTTATGACAACTCTGCAAGATAATAATGTTGGACACACATTCATTCAACAAACATTTGTTCAGCTCCTGCTGCATATATCACTGGCACTCTTCTGGGAGTGAACGGAGGAAGGAGAGAAAGGCCAAAGAACGACGGCCCCTGTCCTAGAGGAGGATGCCACCTGTGGACAGAGATATCTGCATTTTAGAAATGAGGAGACAGACCAAGATAGGGCACAGGTGTATTACCACAGGTGTATATTTAGAAATGAGGAGACAGACCAAGATAGGGCACAGGTACACACAGGTGTAACCAACTAGTTAGTCAAGGAGATGACACTTCTGTTGTAACAGGATCCTACTTCTCTCATAGCCATGATACCACCAGGGATTTTTAGACTTTTCCTCTTTTTTTTTAAGTTTATTTATTTATCCTGAAAGAGACAGAGACAGTGCAAGTAGGGGAGGGGCAGAGAGAGAATCCCAAGCAGGCTCCACCCTGACAGCTGTGGACCCCAATGCATGGCTAGAACCTTTGAACCGTGAGATCATGACCTGAGCAGAAACCAAGAGTTGGAGGCTTAACTGACTGAGGCACCTAAGTGCCCCTGGCAGACTTTTTGTTATAGGGCCAGACAGTAAATATTTTCAGCTTTGCTGGCCATTTTCAGTCTCTATCATGACTACTCAACTCTGCTGTTATAGCATAAGAGCGACTTTGGATACGATGCAAACAGGTATGGTTGTGTTCCAATAAAACTTTATTTACAAAAAAAAATGGTTGATGGGTTTTGCTTGTGGGCCATAGTTTGCCAACCCCTAGTAAATCCCCGTGTATTTGAAAGACCCTCCCCCTCTCATAGCTATGACCTATTAAGCAAGAGCCTTAAAGAAGACAAAGCTGTGTGAGCCAAGTAACATTTAGATATTTTATTAACCTTATGACGCTTGACTGATTGGACCACAGGAGGAGACAATTTGCCATCCCTAACCTGACTTAGAAATGGATCATTTCACATAGATAATATATTTTCTCCAAGAGCCTCTCAACATCCCAGCTGCCCATCACCATAACAACCCATACTCTATAATGAAAAAGTAGAAGCAATAACAAATAAGGGAAGAATTCAGGCATTGACTTTTTTGGATATAAGTTTTGACATTTCAAGTTATGCTACTAACAGACTCGTCATCGATGTCTTCAAATATTCTGAATTTCTTGGATCCACATGCTACAGCAAATGTATTTGTGTTTTCCTAAAGGCCAGTAGTCACATATCAAGAATTTTAAATTATTTAGAGTATATATACAAACCAAGGAGAAAACTCAGTCTGTATCAGGAGAGGCAAAAAATACAGAATCAGAGGTGAGAGATACACTAAAAATTAACTAGAGAAAAGCTAATAAAGGCTGTTGTGTAAACACAGATAATTTAGCTTTATGCAAATTGCTGATGGGGTAGATAAAAAGAAAGCCAGAATTTATTTCACATTTTTCTGCCCTTCAGAAGAATGCATTACAATTCTGTTTGAATATTAAGTCTTCTTTTTCAGAAAGTTATGCCTTTTGTATCAACAGAGTCCACTATGATTAGGGGGATGAAAGACAGATGTCTGAGTTAGACACGTCCTCCCCACTTCTGTTGGGTCCCCAAGTCACGGATATCAGCACACAGCATCCTTATCTTCTAGATAGGCCTGTGCAATTCCCTGATTCTGAACTCGAGGAAGGACTGAAGAGCACAGAATGATGGAGGCTGCTTGCCCAGGATACAGCCTCCAGAAACATCCTCTGCCCTATGGCTCCCTGAAAAAATGGGGAGGGAAGCTGCCTTAAGAAGCTCAGACAAGTTCTGCTCACAATGCCCTGACTCTTGAGGAAAATGGTTTCCTGAAAGTGTTTGTTTAGAATTCTCATAGCTGTTGCTGTCCAACTATAAGGATGGCTTAGTTTCAGACAATCCCTTCCCTTCTTGCTCTCAGGGCTTCTGTGGAGATGCTCTAAAGGAGGGGGAGAGGCTAGTGAGGTGCATCTGCCTGCAGTTATGGGTCACCTGGGGGCTGCCATTTCAAGCTCCCCAGCAGTGGTGGCTCATGAATGTTTTATTAAATATCCTCCTTGGGATGGTTCTTAATGAAGGCTAAGAGCTACTCTCTTTAAGGCTACTATGAGCGTCTTGCAGGCTTCACGTTTAGGAGACTGACCCTTTTCCTTGCTCATGTCTTGAAAATACCAAATAACAATAAAGATAATTATATCTGACATTTATTAAGTCCTTACTATGTTCCATGTGCTCAGCTAAGCATTTTACCTTCAATGGTTATCACTTAATCTCCAGAACACTTCTGAAGTCGGTATAAGAAATATCCCTGTATTTACAGTAAGGCAGTAGATCCAGTCCTTAAAAGCATGAACTCCAGAGCCTGATTCCCTGAGTTCAGACCCAGGTCCTCTACTTACTAGCTATGTGATCTTGGGCAAGTGACTTAAACTTTCTGGTGGTATTAGTCATCTACTGCTGTTTAACAAACAATCCCACAACTTAGTGGCTTAAAACAACATTCATTTATGATCTCACAGTCTTGGACATGGCCTAACTGACTCTTCTTATTTAGGTTCTTTCACTAGGCTATACTCAAGGTGTCAGCCAGGGCTCAGTCATCTCCATACCTAACTGGGGTAGTATCTGCTTCCAAAGTTCATTTAAGCCTGGCAGGATTCAATTTCTTGAGTAATGTTGGATTGTTGGTCTCAGTTCCAGTATGGCGATTTGCTTCACCAAAGCCTGCAAGCTGAGAGGGCAAATGAAGCAGTCTTCTAGCAAAGTGGAAGTCTCAGTTTTTTTAACCTAACTAGGGAAGTGGCATGCCATCATCTTTGCCATATTCTACTAGTTAGAAGCAAGCCATTAATCCAATCCACTCTCAAGGAGAGGGGATAACACAAAGGCATAAATTCCAGGAGATGGGGATCACTGAAGGCTATCTTAGAAGTTGGCCTTCCATACCGGGTCTCAGTATCCTCATCTGTAAAATGGGAATACTAGTTCTTACTTTGTAAGGTTGTTATGTATATTAGATGCGTTATTATATGCAAAAGTACCTAGATCGGAGCATGGTATATAGAAGTGTTATAAAAGTGTTTGCTATTATTATAAGAAATAAATATAACAATGAGAGTTTAAGTCATTTGCCCAAGGTCATTCAGCTAGTGAGGGCCAGACTAGGGGCTGAATCCAAACTGTATTCACTAATTCTCATCTGTGTGCTTTGAGATGAAGCATTGACCAGATGGACACAGCCCCTGTTAGCACTGGATGTCCAGTCTAAAGGAGGACAGACATCCAAGTAAGAGGGGTGTCTAACCTAAGTATGGCTTGTCAAGAAAAGTTTCCTTAAGGTTGGGACAGACGAGCTGTGATTGAAAGGATAAAAAAGAACTTGTTGGGTAAAAGGGGAAGGAATCATGCTCCAGAAACTGAAAACAGCCTTTGGGAAGACCCTGGGAAGAAACCCCACAAACTTGATAACATTATTCTCACATCTTCCTCTCTAGTCTCTTATGCACATCTCATACTTCAAATGACAGGTCAAATACCACCTCATCCATGCAGGCATCCAATATTTTTTCCCCAATGTTTGGAAATACTCCAACTATTCTCCTAAAGCATTTATATCCATCTTAGAAGGAACTGTCACACTGTTCTGCTTTGTCCAATAAGTTTGCCTCTAGGGTTCCTTTACACTACTCCACTTGCCCAGAAACTCTTTGAGGGCAAGGTCCATGGACCTCTCATCTCTTCCTTTCTGGGGGATGTTCACTGTCAAACTTTAGGACCAGAAGACAGAGGTGGAAAGGAGTTTTATGCTATATACTGCTATACCTTTGGATTTTTGTAACATCTGCAGATATTACTTATTCAAAAAGGTAGAAGAAATTAAAATTAATAATAACAAGGGGAGGCAATGTTGCATAGTTAGAAAAGCATACTCTTGGGAATCAGACATGTATACCTGTGCCTAGAGATTCTAGCTGTGTGTTCTAGGTAGGTGTCGTAACCTCTCAGAGCCTGTTATTTCATGGGTTTTTTTTTTGTTTTTTTTTTCTATAAAAGGGAATTATACCACCTGCTTTGAAGGGTTGTTGTGATACTGTATGTGATGTACCCAGTGAAATACCTACCACACAATGGGAACTATGATCTCAATAATGCAAGCCAGTGGAGCTATTATCTTTTTTTATCCTGCTGGGATTGTAGACGGTTTAGCTCAGATTTCCCCTCCTCTACCTGCTAGCGGCATGGGGATTTTCCAGTGCTGAGTTGTTAAGCATTTGTCTTAGGTGAAGGAAGAGAGCCAGGATCTTTAAAGATGTACGAAATAAAACTCAGGCAGCCTCCCCTACAGTGTTTTTCGTGGAGCTCAGCAAAAATGAAGCCACACAGGGCAAAGGTCATGTATCAGGAAGCCAGGATGCCTTCCTCATGTAAGTATTCACGTTGGGAAAGGAATGTGAGCAAACCAAAGGTTTGCAGTGGACCAAACTTGGTTGCCAGCAAAACCCATTTGAAACAGTAGATCTCCCTATAGACTAAGACTCCTGAGGACTGGGCTACATCTTTTCATCCTTGTATCTCAAAAGCTACCACTAAGGGTAGGTCTTTTTTTTTTTAAGTTTATTTATTTTGAGAGAGAGTGTGTGTGAGCGGGGAAGGGGTATAGAGAGAGGCTGAGAGATCTCAATCTCACCAACTGTGAGATCATGACCTGAGACAAAATGAAGAGTAGACTGAGCCACCAAGGCGTCCCTAAGTGGACGTCTTGTAAATAGTTATCAAATCACCGATCTGGCCAGCTAGCTATTTACCCAGCCCTCCAATTTCTCATGAGCTCTGAAATTCTTCAACTGTTCACCCACATTGAATTCCCCAGTTATTGACTCAAGCTTGGACTCCCCTCCCCAAACACACACACACACACACACACACACACACACACACACACACACACACACACACACACACACACACACACACAACATACGTGGGGTTTTTTTCTCACCGATCTGTTCTTCAGAGGAGGGTTTTTAGATGAGAGGCTACTGTAGATAGTAGTCAGTAATCCAGGTACTGAAGTCAGACATTTCAATGTCAAATCATAGCTGTGCCACTTCCTAGCTCTGTGATTTTGGCCATGTCATTTTACCTCTCTGGATCTTCATTTACCCAAGTGGACAAAGGAATAATTACAAATAGTAAAATACATTGGGAATGTACCATATGCCACGTGCTGAATGAGTACTTCACACATATGCATTATTAACGGTACCTACTTCATACAACTGATATGAAGGTTAGCTCAGTGCTCAGCACAGGGACCAGCACACAATCATTGCTCAATAAATGCTACTTATAGCTGTTACCATTCTCCCATTGGGGCTTGAAGGCTTCACTTCTCCTTTTTGGTCCACCACCAGCCTGATACCTAAGACAACTTCACAGCCACTGCCATCTACCCCGAATAGATGAATGATCTTTCCAGTAGAGAATAAAAGCTCAACTACAAATCATGGGCATTGGTGTTCTGCATTTGTGATGATACTGACATCCACATTCTTAGCAACAGGTGTTTTTACAGTAATACTAAATACATTTGCAAAAAATCCTTCTGGTCTAATGTGAGATAAACACCGAATGTCATCCCTTTCAGCAGTGTCTGCTGCCCTTAGGGATTCACATGTTAAAACACTCACATGCAAAAGCTGTATCCTTCCTCAAGAGGAGATTTTGCTACAGTAGCTGTTTTTGACTGCATAGTTGAATAGCATTTTCCTTTGCTTATGAACACGCCTGCCTCTGGCACATGCCAGAAAGATAACTGGAGGCAGAAGCCCCTCTCTCCACTTTGGAGTCCCCTCATATTAGGTACCATCCGGCCCCGATGACGAACCCCACACCTGCTAAATTGCTCCTAACCCTTCTCATCTCCTATTGTGCATTACCACCTCGGCTACATTGCAGCATTAATTTGATTTATGGCCCAGACACCCCACCTGAGGCCTGAGAAGATGGCTCCCCTCCGATCGCTTCCATCAGCAGCATAAGTGGAAAGTAATAAAAACCCATACGTGGCTCAGACTTTCAATTTCAATTGGAAATTGAAACTGTGCAATATGATTAAAGTTTAATCTGCATCATCAATAAACATGTGTGCTAAAGCAATGAAGGCTGTTTCACCTCCTGGTCGCAGGCATGGATTTGATGAGAGCGCGTTTGCTGTCTCTTGTCTAAACGATGTGTTTACTGGGGTGGGGGTTTCGCCACCAATATACATGCGTGAGCATGCAGAGAGTTGACATAGTTGTAAAAAAGATGAAAATAATCAAATGGGCATGATGGTAGAAAAAGGCTGCTCATGTTCAGATGAAACTGGACTGAATCAACATCTCTATAAGGATTTGCTCAGATGCAATGTTTTTTTTAGGGAGTACTAATATCCATGTATTCATTCATTCGTTCATTCATTCACTCAAAGTATGTATTGAGTGCCTATGGTGTGTCAGACCCTGTGTTGGACCCTGGGGTCATAAAGATGAGAGGGGGAGACAGGACCATTTCTGTTGTCATGGAGCTTACAATAATGGTAGAGCAGAATGTTAGTCAAAAAACTAAGCAATTATAAGTAAAATTGCTCCCATATTAAATGCCCACATTACATAAGCTTATAATGTTCTGAGTGCTGTAAAGAGGGAGATGTGACCTATTCTGGGAGGTCAGGGAGAGCTTCCAAGAGGTGGTGATGATTTGAACTAAGGTCTAAGGAGTGAGCCATGTGGGAAGTAGAGAGAGGGGTTGGGAGCTGGGACAGACAGAATAATGATCCAACCACAGGAGGCCATATATGCAAAGGCTGGAAGGAAGAGGAAGCATGGCAGATATGAGGAAGGGTTGAAATGAGGCAGAGCAGCTAGAGCAAAGAGATGAGGAGACTCAAGATGAGCCTGGAGATTTGTGCAGAGAAGTCACACAGAACTTTGTAGAATGGCAAAGGACCTAGAGTTCTTTTTCTACGTGCAATGGGAAGCTATCAGAGGGTTTAAGGAGGGAGGTTATGTGATCCATTTAAAAGACTGATGCACAGAGAAGGGAATGGGGGAAGCAAGAGTGGATGGGCAGAGACCAAGGAGGGGGCTGTGCCTGTGGTCTAGGGGACAGGGGAGGACAACCTGGACTCAGTGATGACAGCAGAGGTGCAAAGCAGAAACACCTACAATGTAGAAGTCAATACCTGCCCTTTAAACACATAATAAATTGGCTAATCTCATCTCCAGTCTCACAGCCCTTGCTCAATGTCTCCATCACCTGCATTACCATTTCCAGCCTCCAAGAAGGCAAGTCTTTCAATATACTCTTTGGCAATTCTGGCTTCCACTTCCAAACTTACCTGCATCTTTACCCCAACATTACCTGGCTGATCCTCCAGTGGGTAAAAGACAGACCATGTTTGTTTCAGCCTCCAGACCTTCATACACATTGCTCCTTCTGCTAAGAACATCCTGTCCCCATCCCCTTCACCCAGCCAACTTATACTCAATTTCCATATCTCTGCTCAGAGTTTTTCCTTTGGGAATTCTTCTGAGATCCTCTCTAAACAACTGGCTAGGAGACCATGTATCACAACAACTACAACTGCCTGCTTAGTTGGATTTTAGCAACCAGTAGACTGGAAAAACCTTGAAGACAAGACCAGGCTTTGTTTTCCATTACATCCTCTAGGACCCCATATAATGGATGGCACACAAGAAGAGCTCAATAAATATATGTTGGATGATTGAAGAGCTATCCCTTCTTTCTAATGTCAACCCCTCCCCTCATGCTGTTGATCCCAACTCCTGCTACTTCAGCAAGACCCTGTTTATCAATTGTCTCTTCTCTCTCATACATTTCAAGCTCCTCCTCTTAACTAGATCCTTGCTTACAAGAAATGCCTTATCCTAAGGAGCACCTTCATTCAACCCTAGCTTCTCCCAAGGGTAGAAGTATCCCCTAAGCTTCTACTGTTCATCAAACTTATAGAAAATATATCCTATACACTCTTTATATTCTTCACACCTTATTTCCTTTACCGCCTGGTGTCCAGTTCTACAGTTCCACTGAGATAGCTCTAAAGAGCCCTGGAGACCTCTCAATGCCAAGTTCAGGGGTCACTGTTCAGTCTTTGTTCTACTTGACACCTCAGTAACATTTGATGCTGTTGACTACCTGCCTCCTGCTTGAAGCTCTCCTGTCCCTTAATTATTATAGTAATATTTCCTGGCTCTTCACTTACACCATTAGCTGTTATTTTTCATTTATTACCTCATAATGAGTTTTCAGGGGTTTTCATGCCATTTCACAGATGAATAAACTAAAATTATGATAAGCCATATGATCATGAGTAAGCTTTTCTCAAAAGTCTTCATCTGCTGGAAATAGTCACTAAAGTACTTTTGAGTGAAATAATACCATATTTTGGAATGCTTTAAAATATTACAGATATAGTCACATATTATTAGTGTAATTAAAAGGTATTTATCCAAAGGATACAAAAATGGTGATTTGAAGGAGCACATGCACTTCAACGTTTATAGCAGCAGTATCAACAAGAGCCAAATTATGGAAAGAGTCCAAAGGTCCATTAACTGACGAATGGATAAAGAATATAATGGAATATTACTCGGCAATGAAAAATAATGAAATCTTGCCATTTGCAACAATGTGGATAGAACCAGAGTGTATTATGCTAAGCTAAATAAATCAGTCAGAGAAAGACAAATATATGATTTCACTCATATGTGGAATTTAAGAAACACAACAGATGAGCATAGGGGAAAGGAAAGAAAAATAATATAAAAACAGAGAGAGAGGCAAACCATAAGAGACTCTTATATACAGAAAACAAACTGAGACTTGCTAAAAGAGAGGTGGGTTGGGGAATGGGCTAAATGGGTGATGGGCATTAGGGAGGGCACTTGTTACAATGAGCACTGGTGTTATATGTAAGTGATGAATCACTAAGTTCTACTTCTGAAACCAGTGCTACACTATATGTTGATTAACTTGGATTTACAGAAGTAAAAAAAAAAAAAAAAAAGAAAAAGAAAAGTTATATGATTCACCACCATGATTCCATCTTTCCATCTTATGAAGACTCCTTTGGAGTCCTAAAACCAATGGTCTTTCTAACCACAAAGATCAATGTACTTGAGGTGATCCAGGTGAGGTCGTGGTCTGAGCAAGGGCTCATAGTGTTCTGCCTTATATAAAGGAGACAAGGGTCCATGGTGTGTATGTTATGATGTAGGAAGCATGTACTATGGAAATATTTTCAGGAGACCTGAGCTCTAGGTTTCAGTCTGCCAGGATCCACACATGGGACCCTGAATGGCATATTTATCCATGCTAAAGAGTGAGTCTCTCCATATATGTAAGTATACTTTAGAAAAATACACTTTTCCAAGGGAAATCAATTTTGGATCTCTCAAAGCTTAGAAATTATAACTATCAAGAAATTTGAAATGTTTTGTTATTTGTAAAGAAAGGCAGTATGGTGCCATAGTGAACACTGTGAGTAAGTCAGTCGCCTGCTCCATGACTTACTAGTTGGGTGAACTTTGACAAGTCACTAGAGGCTTCAGAGTCAATTTCTATATATTGCCGAAACGGGAGAGTAATTCCTTACCCTACAGGGTTATGAGAAGATTAAAATGTGGACACACCTGGAACACAGTAGACAGCTCCAAATTCTTACTAGGGTATGGTGGACAAATGCGACACAGGGAGCACTACTGGCCCTCCAGGAGAACCTTAGATAGGTCCCTCTCCCCATTTTCTGTGTATCTCACTCACTCAGAATGATTTGCAGTTGGTGGCAAATTCAGCCCTGGGACTAGAGATCTGAGACTGGTGATAAAACCGTCAGCCAAGATTTGCTACATCTTTTTTTCCGCCCCCTAGTCTCCCATTAAAAATGATTTGTCGTTAGGGCGAAACATGGGAAAACAAACGTGATTAAAATTTTCCCATATTAAATACCTGCATGGCAATGGCAGCCTGAGCTGAGCTCTCTGGAAAGGCTCTGATTCATCCATCTGGAGGGGGGATGAGCAGCTGGCAGAGTAAGGAAGCAGAGAAAGAGTCTGGGTTTGTTTCTCTGCTGCCTCATACACATCCCCAAATCTTCCTTCCATCAGGTTGACTTCATCCCATTGACTTGTCAAACATAGGTATAGCTACTTGCCTTGTAAGTGCCCCTGGGCACATGCTAGAAGCCAGTGAAAGTCCCAACTAGAGAAACTACCTTCATCCTAGACTTCAGTGAAGACTCACAAATAATTTTCCAAGGAAAATTAAACACACACACACACACACACACACACACACACACACACAGAGAGAGAGAGAGAGAATCAAGGATTAAATGTGTCTGAAACAAGGGTGGGCATCATCACAGCACTGGGAAGGTGGGAGAGGTAGGGAGGGCGCATGTCTCTACTCTCCTGCTCTGCCTTCTCAGAGGTGCAAAAAAATCTCTTGTAACTTTCAGAAATGTGACAGGTCTGTCAAAAATCCAGGTCAGTCATACAGGTTATAAAACTCACTTCACAGCTTTTACATCTCTCAGAAACCTTTTGTTTCCACAAGGTCTGTGTGTGGTAGATCAATTGCAAAATCATCCACAATTTTTCATCCCTCCCCATGTCCATGCCCCTTGCCATATGACTTTGCAACTCCTGTCATAGAGAGGCAGAGATTCTTCCCAATCCTTGATATGGGATGGTCTTGTGACTTGCTTTGGCTAATTGAATGCAGCGGAAGTGAGTATGTCCTGGTTCCAAGGTTAAGGCTCAAGAGATCTTGTACACTTCACTTTCTCGTAACAAGCTTAGGTTACTCTACTGGATGATGAAAGCTACATGGCCCAGGTACCATCCATCAGTTACTCCATCCAATAACCAGCTAACTTTTAGATGTGAATTAGGCTATCCTAGACTAGTCAGCCTACAGTCAACTAACATCTGACAATAGATTCATGGGTAAGTCCAGCTGAGATCAGCCTATCTTGTCCTAGATCAGTAGAACGGCCCAGGTGACTCACAGACTAGCAAAAATAAATATTTTTCATTTGAAGGCACTGATCTTTGAGGTGGTTTGTTATGCAACAAAACTGATATGAAGTCCATATGTGGTGTAACATACCATGACCATCTACATAACACATGTCTCCCCTGACTGCCCCAGATATAACTTTAATTGTGCCCCCAAATTGAAAGGGGTGTTGTTGTTTGGCTCTTTAGAATATGGTAAGATTCTTGGTTAATGTGAAAAGCCTACCCAAGGGCTCAGACAACATCAATACTTCCTCTTCCTCCTTTTTTTTTTTTTTTTTAAGAGATGGAAGTGTATTGAATGTTGAGGAGAGGCTGTCTGCCAGCAATTCCTTCTTGAAGATGCCAAGGTGTTCAGTCACTCAAGGGCCAGTGGAGAGATAAGCCTTTGTCCTACCAAAGGCAACTGAACATGATGCACAGGGCTCCTGTTATCCCAGTGAAGGCACAATTTACTGAATTGGTTTCTTCTCATGGTAATTGTAATATGGTTAGTCATAAACTGATCACAAAATGGGAATCTGAACACATTAGAAATGCTTGAAATGTTTCCCTAAGTAGAAATCTTTCCTCCTCAAATCTATCTCTATTCCCTAACTCTTAACATAGTCAGAATTATGAATAAAAGGGCATTTCTCCATATTCTGGCCCCTGCTTACCCCTACCAACCCCATTCCCTAACACTCCTCTTCTTACACCTTACCTTCCAGCCATTATTCCACCTTGGGGGAGACTGGGTTAATTCCCCTCTCTGCGTTTGTACAGATACATTTTCTCTATCTTGGACCTTCTTGTCCCTTGTGTCTTCCTACGTAAGTCCTACTCATCCTTCATGTCTCAGCTGAGATGTCCTCTTCTCCTAGAACTTATGTCAGTTCTTGGACAGTTGTATTTCAGCAGGTAGAGAATTCCTGGGCATTTTCTATGCATCATTGCTTCCTCCTCTTGAAGATACAGAGCTGGATAAATTGTCACTTGGGGATCATAGTACCATAAGGCTTGGGCCATTCCATGCCCATGAAATAATTTCTATGAGTTACAACAAGGGAAGAAACAAAACCATGACCTTTAAATTCATCTTGCTTTAGATCATAAAAAATTTTGCATGCTTGCCAGTTATTTCTATCATAGTAAATAGGAAGCCTGCCCCTCAGTGCCCAAATATAAATAAAAAATTGTAATTGGATGTCACCACTGTCAATCACCTTGGGTACATATTGGAGGGCAGGTCAGTTTTTGTAGGGAAGGAATAGTAAAGTAGTGACCAGGTGGTGGTCAAGGACAAATCTTGTTCTGTCCTACTTTCCTAAGACTGAGACAGGGGAGGGGAGATGGAGGTGCTTTCATTTCAGTTAGACCCTTGAAATCATTTAAGGGAGAGCCTCCTGAGCAGAGAGTTGAAAAACCAATGGGGTAATATCTGGTTATTTCTTAATGGTACCTTGAGTAGACAATAAAAGAGTTTCTTGGGGGGAAAAAAGCTGTACTGATCGATTTCTGCTTCTAGGAGTTCTGAAGCTTTCCCTGACTGCTTTATAAAAAGAAGCAATTAATGAATGCACAACTGGTAAGAAGACAGGTGTCCAACCTGTTGAGTAAGATTACCCATAGAATAGAATTTTGTCTAATCCTGCTAAGAATAGGTTTGGGGTTCTTCCTCTATCCCCCACAGACCTTGTGGAGGCTAGAGGCAGACCCTCTCCCACAGTCTGTTTCTACTCCCTCTCCCCATTATCAGACTATGAGCTTCTTGCAGGCATGTGCTACGTCTTGTTAATATCAGTGTTTGCTGGTCCTCAGAGCTTATGGGAATATTAACCTATGAGTCAGGCCCACACTTGTGGGTCAGTTCAGCATTCCTTTAGCTTCCACAGAGCTAACCACCAGTTTGATTCAGACCAACACCCCCAAATCAATTACCAGCTTTGGTCTCACCAATTCGATTGACTAAAGCAAATGACCCCACTGGCAGTTCACCCACCTTAAGTATCCAAGAACAGAATGGGCCTCAAATCTCAGTCATGTAACTTACTTAAGAAAGTTACTTAGTCTTTGTGTTTCAGTTTTTTCATCTATAACATGGGGATAATAATAGTACCTCCTCTACAGAGTAGTTGTAAGGAATTACAGAGAAAAAATAAACATATATAGTCTTTGAGGTACATGGCAGACTTATGTGAGTGTTTGCTATGATGATAATGATAATGATCACATTGAAGGTGACATCATCAATGATACAAAGATACTTCACCTGTTTCATTCTTGGAGAGTATTAATTGCCTAGGAAATAGTCCAAACAAGATGAAGAAAGGATATGGACCCAATATATATCTGGTACAAATACTGGCTTAAACATAATTAGCATCTTTTGGGCAGGTTGACAGCATGTTTCTGTGTCCTTGTTTATGTTCCTTCCCCCTTGTCTTTTAGTATTTTTATCAGCTGGTAATTTGCTATGCACAAACATTTCCTATTGACAGGAAAGTCAGAGAAAGTGCAATCTTACAGCTCAGATATTAGTTCAGTTGCTCCGAGTCTTGGTGGTGTGATTGATGGGAGTTTTATTGCAAATGTAAAAATCTGCATCACTTTCTTCCTGTTTTGGCACATAGATGTTTTGGTCTTGCACAGCACGTCTTGGAGCATTGAAGATAATAGAGCTCTAATGTGCCTGATGGCTCTGCATCAAAGCCGGTCAATGCACCAGTGGCATCAACTTGGATGACAGAAATGACTGGATTAACGACACTCAGACACCCAGTACCCAGTAAAGACAGAGAAAAGTCCCAGAACCAGAACCAGAGAATATATACCAGTACAACACCAATTCTACCAACATTTATTGAGCACCTATAGGGGTGAGGCTTAGGTGAGTACGTCTCCTAGTGCATGAGAAGGGATGAAATAAATTCTTGTTGAATGAATGAATGGATGGAGTAATGGAAGTCTGTATATTACGAGTCACTAAGGAATCCATAATTCTTCCTCTTTTAAAAACTGAATTTTCAAAAAGCAATCAAATCCAAAGGAAATTAGCTAGAAGAGATGAATATATGGCGAAACCTCAGAGATGTTAGTCCAGCTGCTGCAAATGTGACAAAGCACAAACGCAGGGGAAGGGGTTAATGACTTGGCTGCTAAAGAAGGAAAATCCACAGGGACTTAGCTCAATTTCAAGGAGAAGGTGTTTGATCATCAGCCACAGGTGTAAGTTGGATCATGCAGAGATGGTGAGGGTGGTCTGTGCCTTAGCCTGTGTGTTTCAGAAACCTTGATGTTGTTCTGGTGACTGGATTACTGTGGGGGTTAGGAGCCAAGGAGTTTAGTCTTGGGAAGGAGAGACAAAAAAAAAATTCCAGGCTCTGTGCCTAGAGATCCTGTTACTCTTTCTTGCTGCTGTATCCCCAGTAGCTAGCACAGTGCCTGGCACATAGTAGATGCTCAAAATATAGTTGAGTGGATGCATGAAGACATCCCCAAAGCATAATACCTATCTCTATTATGATGTAGCATGTTACCTTCATTACTGTGAAAGTAATGTATAGTGTATAATTTACATGTAGTGTATCTGCATTACTCTTATGGTTCTCAAAGACAACCTTTCATCTGTAATATTTAGTCTGTAATCTATACACTAGATACCATAAGATGCAAAAGAGATAAAATTGTGTGGGCAAACAGAAGAAAGAGAAATGCCTTCAAACCTGGGGAAATTGGGAAAGATATTATGGAAGAGGAGACATCTAACACTCAAAGCACAGGCAGAATACAGACAGCAAGGACACTGCATAATACAGGCTGAGGAAACAAGGGAAAATTTCAGCAAAACACAAAGGTAGAGCAGTGCTTCTTCAAATGTATCCTAAGGAACCTTATACATAAAACCATCTGGGAATCACCATCCCTAGCCTACTGGGTGAGAATCTCTGTTGGTAAGGCTGATGAATCTCAATTCTAACAGACTCCCTAAGTCATTCTTATGAGCTACATTTTGGAAACTATTTCCAAAAAAGTACCAAGCTCACCATTTCATTTAATCCCCTCAACTCTACATGTCATCTAGCCTGTAGGTTGAGGAGCTATGATTTGAACACATAACATAAGACATTGAACCTTTGGTTTTACCCACCACGAGCCGCTGGCCCTTTGAATGCAAGACCACAGGACAAGGTGTGTGAGGGGAAGCTGTAGAAAGTGACTTTGAAAGAGTAAGTTCTGATAATAATAGTAGAGATCGATAAAGACAATGATACTGTTTTATATCTCTTAAAAGCAAGAACGCACCACCACTCTGGCTGCAGCAGACTTTATCAGGAGGCTCTGATTAATGAGCAAAGCGCCGGACTCTGCTTCCTAATAGATGCCTGTTATATCACCAGGAGATTTCCATCTCAGCAATACACTTCTATAACGTACTCAGGCAGCCCTGTGTTTGATTGGGCTCATCTCTGTTTTTAAATAAAAAGGTCAATGAATACATGCATCCAGTAGAGTAACCAGTGATCAGGGGAGATGAAGTTAAAGCAAATGTTACATAATTATTGGGGTTCAGCTCAGCATTGTAATGTGAACTGTGTTGGGCATTTCATTTATGGTCAGCTAGACAGGGAAGGTTAAGACATCCAAGGTCCAAGGTCATGGGTCCAACTGACCAAGGGAGCCAACCTTCCTTACTGTTTGAAAGCCTCACTTGCCTTCCAACCCTATTTGGCCACCCAAAAAGTCCATGGAGGGGAGATCCCATAAGGTTTGGTGGATTGGAGGTCCATCCTGTTCCTTCTCTTCCTCCTATTCTCTGTTCTGTGTCAACTTCTGAAGAACTTCTCTGACCTCCCACTGGGAATAGCATGGCCTCATCCTGCCTCTCTGGGCTTCTACACCCCTGTCCTTTCTTTTGCCTTTCTTCATGACTCTTAGTGATACCCAATATTAAACTATTTCCCTATTTGTCCTTTTGTTTATTGCCTTTCTCTCCCCACTAGACTGTAAGCTAGAGACCTTTGTTCTCTTCCATTCCCCAACATCCAGGGTTGTGCCTGCTACATCGTAGACACTGCATAAATTGTTGAATGAAAGAACAACGTATTGGCACAGAAGTGTTCTCTACTCCAAGGAGCAACTTCATTCTCAGTACTAACTGCCTTCGTTTAGTGACGTCACTTAAAAATAAAACCACTATTTCTAGTTACATTTCTCAACAGCTTTTTTCTCATCATCCCTAGGATGACATACATTTTGTGAGGTGGTTTATTGGACCCTCTGGTTTTGGCCAAGGTTCCCCCTCTGGACTATCCTGTGCCCCTTTCTGTCTTATATCTGGGCATCATACATTCTTCAGCATGACAGTAGTACCCTGCTTTCCCCCACTTTCAGTTCTTTCTATATGTACCCTCTCATCCTGAAATACCCCTTCTTCTTCCTTTCTTTGCCTGGTTAGTTCCTGGGCATGCTTCTCTCTCAGCTTGAACACTACTTTCTGGGGGGTGGGGGGCCTATCCTGAATTCTGAGGCTCAGCTAGCTCCCTTCTTACATTTCTCCATAGCATCCTGCCTTTCCACCTTCTGCCACATTTAAACATTTGAACATTTGTTCAGTGTTTGTCTTCTCTGTAGACTCCACTTCATGAACTCCACCAAGGTGAGGATGGTCTTTCATCCTGAGGCCTGAGTTCCCAGCATTTAGTACAGTGCTGGAGTCAGTGCTCAATAAATATTGCTTTTATGAATGAATGCATGCAGACATGAATAGCAGAGCCCAGGAGTTATCTCCCACTGAAATTACCTCTCAACACAGGACAGACATCTCTATCCCCTGAGACAGTGTTCTAGGACACATGGGTGACTTCCGGTCTCAGTGTTGGCAGCAGAGCCTCATTTGCCCCCTTCTTCTCCAGGTCCATCCCCTCACTGAGTGGATTAAGTGCTCTTCTGATCACCAAAGACCTGTGGCCTGTCCCCAGGAGCTGAGGCCATTACCAAGTCCACACCCTAACCGGCAAAAAAACGTTAGAGACCTGGATATTTTGCAAATGTATTATTTAAGCCTCTAGCTAAGGTGAAAAAAAAAATGCAACTAACTCAGCATCTAGAATGCTAGCAAAATTTGAAGCAATCTAGAGAATTGTGCTGAAATTGCAAGCAGGAGGCCAAGGGGAAGAGGCCAAGGGGAAGAGGCCATGCTAGCTTTATATCCATAGAGAACCCAGAGCAGGTCTGGAAACCACAGGGGAGGAGGAGAGGAGCTGAGTAGGGGAGAAAAACACATGGAGACCTTTTATTGCTTTTGTTTAACTCCAATTACAAAAATCATAAACACATGCAAAAATCTCCCATAATTAACCACCCAGAGATAACAACTTTTAATATTTAGCTGCATGCCCTTTTGGTACTGAAAAAGATGGGCTGGAGGCTGCACTTATTATTTAATAGCCAGCTTTCTTCACTTAGCAATACAACATGATTATATTCCAATGGGAGGCAGATGGCATCAGTTAAAAACATAGACTTTGTAATCAGAGAGACCTGAATTTTACTCTTGCTGAACCATATACTATTTAGCTCTTTTGGCAAAACGCTTAAAACCTTAATTTCCTCATCTATAAACTTGGGGGGAGGGGGGGGAGAAAAGTGGAATCGATCTCTTTGTGTCGAGAAAATTAAATGAAGTAGAATATATAAGTTATTAACACTGAGCCTGTTGCATAATAGATATCTGAGTTGCTATCATTATTACTGGTATAACAGCAATTGCTTCTACTCAACCTCATTTCTGATGGTCAAAAGTGTGATAATGAGTGGATTTGCTTACCCAATCCCCTATTGTTGGACATACACATTATTGTCATTTTTCTTTTTTGTTGGGTGGGGCTTTGGGATGAGTCGCCATGGCAAGGGTCCCCGGGAGAAGAGAGAGCACAAGAAGAATGGATACTTCTAGCAAGTGTCCTGGTGCCAACAGGGGCAGTGCCAATGACACATGAGCTCCCAAGAAGGAAGGAAGAGAAGAGGGGATGACAGTTGGGACCACTCAAAGGAGGACAAACAAGTGTTTTTCATTTTTACACTAACTGACCAAACCGTTTCACTGGGTTGGAGACAAGGGTGATGAACAACCGATAGCAGCTAGAATGATATTTTAAAATGTAAGTCAGGCATACTTTCTCCCTTAAATCCATTCCCTTTATCCTGAACTGCAAAGTCTAGGATAAAAACCTGGCACCTGTCTCCCTCCCTGACTGCATCTCTTATCACTCTCCCCATGCTGGCTTCCTCACTAGTCTTCATACTTGCAATGTTCATTCCTGCCTCAGGATCATTGCATTGGCTGTTCCCTGTGTCTGGAATTCTCTCCTCTAGATCTTTTCATAATACACTGTTCATGAGGCAGGTCCTTATACCTCCTCTGAAAGGTCTTTCCTGATCACCCTCTCTAACATAGCTCCCCTCTGTACCACCATCACTCTATAACCCTCACAAGTTTTGTTTTTCTTCATACCATTTACTTCTACACGGAAGTATACATGCATTTCTTTTTTGTCAGTCTTCCCTACTCAAGCATAAGCTATATATGGTGGAGCAGTGGCTGCTTGATCATTAATGTTGGTGCTCATTATATATCTTTAGAATGAATGAATGAATCTCTAAGCTGGCCGGAGGTGCTGGGACCAACATCTATGGAACAAAATAAGTTCACACAGTCCTGATCCTTGACATACCATAGAAGTTAAAGGCAGTGGTTAAAGCATTCATTGGTATTCTAGCTGCATCACTTCCTGGCTGTGGGACCTTGGGCAAGTTATATGACCTCCAGAAGTCTCAATTTACCATTTATAAAATGGGAAGGACAATGACAACTACATTATAGGGTAGCTGTAAGAATCAAATGAGAATTAAGTGTAATTAAGTTGCTTAGTAGAGTGGTACTTAGGAAGCCCTCAAGAAAAGCTGTTCCTTATTAGTCACCAATTAATTCATTAAATCATTCTCCCTTTTAAGTATTTCAGTCATTTATTCATTGAAATATTCATCCACAGAGTTAATATTATCAAAATGTCCATCTACTCAAAGCCATCTATAGATTCAATGCAACTCCTATCAAAATTCCAATGGCATTTTTCACAGATGCAGAAAAAACAATCCTAAAATTTCTATGGAACCCCAGAAGCCTTCTAATAGCCAAAGCAATCTTGAAAAAGAACAAAACTTCCCACTTCCTGACTTCAAACTGTAATTACAAAGTTGTAGTAACCAAAACAACATGGTACTGGCATAAAAACAGACATAGACCAATAGAACAGAATGAGGAGCCCAAAAACAAACCAAACACAGTCAACTAATATTTGACAAAGGAAACAAGAACACTCAACGAGGAAAGGATAGTCTCTTCAACAAACGGTGCTTGGAAAACTGCATGTTCACATGCAAAAGAATGCAACTGGACCCCTATGTTATACTATTCACAAAAATTAACTCGAAATGGGTTAAGGACTTAAATGTACAGGAACTGGAATCATAATACTCCTAGGAGAAGATGTAGGGGGAAAGCCCCTAGACATTGGTCTTGGCAAGAGTTATTTTGATATGACACCAAAAGCACAGCACAAAAGCAAAAATCAGTAAGTGGGCCTACATCAAACTTAAAAGATTCTCATAGCAAGAACAACAACCAACAAAATGAAAAGGCAACCTACAGAATGGGAGAAGATATTTGCAAACCATATATCTGATAAGGATCCAAAATATGTAAGGAACTCATATAACTCAATGGCAAATCACCATCACCATCACCATCACCATCACATCATCTGATTAAAATGGGCAAAGGACCTGTAAAAATGAAGACATTTTTATAAAGAAAACATACAAGTGCCCAACAAGTACATGAAAATATGCTCAACAACACTAATCATCCAGGGAAATGCAAATCAGAACTACAATGAGATATCACTTCACACTTGTTAGAATGGCTATCATCAAAAAGATAACAAGTGTTGGTGAGGATGTAGAGAAAAGGGAACCCTCGTGCACTGTTGGTATGGAATGGAATAGAAATAGAAACAATATGGAGCTTCCCCCAAAAAATTAAAAGTAGAACTACCATATCATCCAGCAATCCCATTTCTGGGTATATATCACAAGTAAATATCGTATCTGCACCCCTATGTTCACTGCAGCATGATTTACAACAGCCTAGACATGGAAACTATTGACTGTTGATGAATAAATGGATAAAGAAAAATGTAGCATATATACACAATGGAATATTTTTCAGCCACCAAAAAAAAAAAAAAAAGGAAATAAAAGGAAATCCTACCATTTGTAACAATGGATGAATCTTGAGGGCATTATGCTAAGTGACATAAGTCAGACAGAAAAAGACAAATACTGCATGATATCACTTATATGTGGAATCTAAGCAAGCCAAACTCAGAAACAGACTAGATTGATGGTTACCAGGAGCTGAGGGTTGGGAAAATGGGGAAATGTTGGTTAAAGAATATAAACTTCCAGCTATAAGATGAGTAAGTTCTAGGGAATCCAATTAACAATAACACATTATATACTTGAAAGTTGCTAAGAGAGTAGATCTTAAATGTTCTCATCACCACCACAACAACCAAAAAAAAAAAAAGATAATAATGTTAAATGAAGGATGTGCTAACTAATCTTATTGTGGTAAGCATTTTACGATATATAGGTGTATCGAATCATCACACTGTGCATCTTAACACAAGATTATATGTCAATTACATCTCAATAAAGCTGGGGGAAAAACAAATGTTCATCCATTTTTCTGTTCAGTTTTCAGTTATTTTCTCATTCTTTCATGGTTCACACTTCTATCCATCCACGGAATCCATCCACCCCCATATGTCCACTTATCCATCTGTGGTTTAAACAAACATTTACCAAACTTATTATAAAGGATGCTGAGGCAATGGTAGAAAGACTAGAAGCATGAGATTATAACAGCACCAGCATGTTTAAACATCCTGCTGAACCCAACCCCGTTATGCCCGGGGGCCCCCAAGAATGTGTCCCTGTCCCCACACCCTCAACATACCCTGCTTCACCCCAGAGACACAGCCCCAAGACCCAAGGTCCATCCCTTCAGCTCCCTGCAGCCTGGGCCCTCCTCTCTCAGCCTATACCAGTGTTTAGTTTGCAAACACAGCTAATCCCTTCTGAGCCAGGGGAGCACGCTTTGCCCCAGCCAGAAATGCTACTAAAATCTCTTCATCTACCACATCTACCGGAATGACACTGTTCCCCCAGGTGCTGAGAACACCCAATGCTGCAGTCACTTGCCCCCCACCCCCAATCTAGCAGTTATTCCTAAAGTCTCGGTTTTTACATGTCTCTAGGGTGGGGAGGTCAATGGGTCTCAGAAATGGTGCTGAAGATAATGATAAAGATGATGGTACTAAAACCAGCATCCAAATTTCTACTACATGCTAGGTACCAAGAACCAATCAGAGGAGATCTGCTCACTACAAATAGTTGGCACAGCCACCCCGATGCCTGCCAGCAGACTGTCTGCCCTGTTTGGCAAATATATCAGTTAATGAAACTCTTAAATAGGCTAGGGGGCAATACTATGGGTCCATTTCACAGACGTGGAAATGGAGGTTTAGAGAGAGAAAATCACTCACAGAGGAGGTAAGCAGATCTGGGATTTGCTGAGTCCTGAGCTTGCTTGCTTACTACTCTTTTTGCATATTTATGTATTTATGGTAAAAATACTTATTTGGTAAATGTCTTAGCTGTGATTTTTCCCCATTTTTTTAAATTTGAAAAATTTCAAATCTAAAGTTAAAAGAATAGTTTACTGAGGGGCACCTGGTTGACTCAGTCAGTTAAGTGTCTGACTCTTGATTTCAGCTCAAGTCACAACCTCACGATTTGTGAGATTAGGCCCTGAGTTGGGCTCTGCACTGACAGCATGGAGCCTGCTTGGAATTCTCTTTCTCTCCCTCCCTATTGGCCCCTCCCCTGCTCACACTCGTGCGTGAGCACTCTCTCTCTCTCTCAAAATAAATAAATAAACATTTAAAAAAAGAAAAAGAATAGTTTACTGAACACCCAAATATTCTTCACCTAGATAAATTGCTCTTGCTTTCTCTCTCAGAAGGAACACACACACACACACACACACACACACACACACACACACACACCCTTCTTTTTATTCCATTTCTAATTACCTTGCAACCACCATGACGGCTCATCCCTAACTACTTATCAAGTTTACACTGATAATCACACATAATCAGTTTACACTGCCCCACACAGAATCCTGTCCACACAGCTGTTGCAGGCCTCTTTTTATTTCCCAGCCAGAAGTGGTTTCACCTGTGCTTCTAAGCAAGCTGCAGATATCTGATGCTCACCCCCTAATGGCAGACTCCTCACCCACAGCCCTGCTGCATGGACACTACCCCCTGACATGGGGAGCAAGGAAGGTCTCTGACCCAGAGGGATCCCAGCCATGGGCTGGCAGGAGTCTATAATCTGAGTGAGATGAGGCCATCCGATTCTCTCTTTAAGCAACTTGAACCAAGAGAAGAAGACAGTGTCTAGGGAGTTATAGGCACTAGAACTTAGAAAATCATGATGACTCAGGGGCCACTGTGAATACTGAAGCTATATGGAAACAAAAGGAAGATGGAGCCATTGCACAAAGTAACGTAGAAAAATATAATAATAATACATTAATGATAGTGACTATCACATCAGCTAACATTTATTGAGATAGTATGTGCTAAACTTGGCACAATCATTAACCCATTTAATGGCTGGTAGAGAAGTACATGCTATATCAATTCCTTGTTAAGACTGGGGCATAGGAAAGTGAAGTAACTCAGCAGAAATCACACAGCAATTGGAGAAATCTGTTTGCAACTGTCATCCTAGTAGTTCCTGGTATTCTTGCTCTTCTAAACTCACTGTTCTGCAGTCTCTCAATTCCCATGAGACCTTTCTGTATCTCACTGCAAAGCCTTAATTGTACTTGAGCTGGCTGGAGTGGGTTTCTCTGGACTCCTATCAAAGGGTACCTAACTGAAGCATGTGGGCTCACCTGTGATTTAAACATGCTCCTGACCAGAGACTGGACTTCCTTAAGAACACCACTCATGCCCACCATTCTGACTGAATGCCTGGAAATTTGAGAAGGCAGGTGCACACATCTTCTAAGGAGCTGAGGAGGATGCATGAAGATTAATTATATTTGATCCATTAGCAATAATTTAATATGCATAACTTATCTGTGATGGTTTCCTTATTTAGATGCCACGTTTGCTTAATTTTATGTAAAAGAACATTTACCAAGACTCCCACACTTTCACTTGTGACCTAAAAACAACATAACCCAATTTCCCAGAGAAGATCCTGAGCTTCAAGGCCTTGAATTTTCCCACCACAGAAATTTTCAGAGAACGAATGCTTGCTTGATTAGGGACAGCCTTTTTTCTTAAATCATAGGTAACCAATTTTTTGAAAATTAGCATTCTTCAAAGTACAGTTAACACAAATGACAGAAAACATAATTGAATCTCTCTCCGATGATTTAGGAGGTACTTTTTTTTTTTTAATTTTTTTTCCAACGTTTTTTATTTACTTTTGGGACAGAGAGAGACAGAGCACGAACGGGGGAGGGGCAGAGAGAGAGGGAGACACAGAATCGGAAACAGGCTCCAGGCTCCGAGCCATCAGCCCAGAGCCTGACGCGGGGCTCGAACTCACGGACCGCGAGATCGTGACCTGGCTGAAGTCGGACGCTTAACCGACTGCGCCACCCAGGCGCCCCTAGGAGGTACTTTTGAATGCCACTCCCCTTTATTCAAGCCCGTAAAAAAAAAATCTGGATAATAAAATTAAACCCTTACCTTTGCTTGTTGGAGCTTTCTGGGTATTACATGGTTGCAGGACTAAGCCAAACATAAATGTCACATCTGGTTTCTTGGGCTGCTTATCAAAATCATCTGAGTCTCAATGAGCAATGTGAGAAGACACTCAGCTATCTTTGCCTGGGGTCAGTCTACTGATTCTATCTCCACCAAAATGGTTAAATGCCTAGACTGGCTCCCTTAGAAGTTGGATATTAACTCTGATCCAAGGCGTTTGGGGAAACTAGGGAGTTTTCATGTTTGGGAGATAACAATTCCCACCTAGCCAGAGCTGTTTCGAGAATTTTCAATTTATAGGTCATGTATATAATCCAGTGTCATATGCTTAGTACATGCTCAAGAAATGGTAATTGTTAATAAGGAAATAAAATACCTGAGCACTTGAAAGGAGCCAAAAATCTATTCTTCTGGGTATCTCCTAAATATTCTGACTTGTATTTGTTTTTATAGCAGACAGAAAACCAATTCTACTCCATGCGGTTCCCCTTCAGAAAACAATTCAAGTCCCTTTTAGTAGAAGAAGATCCAGAGAGAAGCAAAAGGAATGCTGGAGGGTTGAAGCCACTGGCTCAAGGGAACTTTGGTGCAATGGAAATTCATGGGACCCAAAGGCAAAGCACTTGGATTTGTGTCCCTGTTCTGTGCAGCTAGCACTGCTGGACATGGCTCAACAGTATGTAATGATTTAATGGAATCCATATCTCTTCCTTTTTTAACTTCTACCTACTGGCTCATTCGCTTCTGGGTACCTAGGAGGGACTCTAGGTACCTCCTATGAGCCTGGAACTGTTCTTGGTGCTGAGAAAACACCAGGAACTGAATCAGACCAGAACGTGCCCGCACAAAAGCTTCCAAAGGAGAAGGGCACAGTGCAACAAGAATGCGTGATGACCTTATTCAGTCTTGGGGGTAGGGAGGAGGAGGTTCAGAGAAGGCTTCCTGGAGAAAGTGACATTTAAGCTGAGGCCTGGAGGATCAGATGGAGTTGGCATTCAAGTTTTTTGTTGAAGAACAGCACAGAAAACGTTTTTACTTTCTAAACGTTTGAAGTCAGCTCTCTGACCTCATTTCCTATTACCTATTCTCTCACCCTTCTCTAGCCACTCTGGTCCACATTGAGGATTTCTCTTCTTCCAAAGTAACGTCCTTTTTCTGAAGATGAAATAATTCTAGATTATTTTGCCACTCTGATCCACTACCCAAAGGTTCTGTTGGACCTAAACTTCTTAAAAGGGTAATGCCTCATTAATTTCTATTGTTGGCCACTATGCTATTTGGATCAATGATGAGAAGTTATACCCTCATGGCAACAATAAGATTGGAATCTCCTTGTGTGTCCAAGTCAAGAATAACTTTCTTCTCTCTGTTTGGAAATGTTTCTAGGACTCTAATGATGTGCTGACCAATGTTCCAGACACTATTAGTTTCTGCAAATGGGGTTCCCCAGGAATCAGACACCAGGACAGAGTTAGGAATGCAAACAGGTGACTGGGGAGTTACCCATGTGAAGGGGACAGGGAGGAAGCTAGATTGGGCATGAAGAGGCATTAGATCCCAACACAGATCTGATAAACTCTCCATAAGCCTAATAGGGGGCTTTGAAACAAAGACTAGATAAAACAACCTTGAAAAAGAAGAACAAAGTTGGAGGCCTCTCACTTCCTGATTTTAAAGCTTATTACAAAGCTACAACAATCAAAACCCATAGATTGGTTGAAAATATTTACAAATCATCATTTGCAAATCTGACAAGGGTCTAGTATCTACATATATAAAGAACTTTTACAATTCAACAACACCAGCAACACCAAAGCACCAATTTAAAAGTGGCTGAAGGAATTGTTCACCCATTTCTCCACAGAACATAAACAAATGGCCAACAGACACATGAAAAGATTCTAGACATCATTAGTCATTAGGGAAATACAAATCAAAACCAGAAGAGATACCACTTCACACCCACTAGGATATAAAAAATGGAAACTGTCAAGTGTTGGAAGAGATGTGGAAAAATTGAAACCCATGCACATCACTAACAAGAATGTAAAATGGCGCAGTCATTATGGAACTCAGTTCAGCTACTGCTTAAAGAGCTAAACAAAGAACTACCATATGATTCAGTAATTCTATTCCTAGCTTTATACCCGAGAGAACTGAAAACCATATGTTCAAACTAAGGTTTGTACACAAATGTCCACAGCAGCATTATTCATAATTGCCAAGCCATGGAAACAACCCAAAAGCCCAACAATGGATGAACGGATAAACAAAATGTGGTATTTCATACAATGGAATATTATTTGGCCATAAAAAAGAAAAACAGTGCTGACACTTAATACAACATGAAACTATTATGCTAAATGAAAGCAGGTGGTCACAAAAGAACAACATATTGTATGGTTCCATTTATATGCAATGTCCAGAATTCACAGAGACAGAAAGTAGAGTAGTGGTTGCCAAGGGCTGTGGGGAGGAGACAATGGGTAGTGACTGCTTAATGGGCACAGTTTATTTTTGGAGTGATGAGAATGTTCTGGAAATGGATATTGGTAATGGTTATACAACACTACAAATATACTAAAACCCACTGAATTGCATACTTGTGTGCTATGTGAATTCTGTCTCAATTTAAAAAGGGGGAGGAGAAAGAAGAGGTGCAGGATGTGGTGAGGACAATTTACAGGAGAGCTTTGCCTCATCTGGTCCATCTGCTGACTTTTGGGTACAATCACCTCTGGGGCTTAGATGACCCATGTGTCCCAAGATGGACGAACCCAGGTAAACACTTCGGGCCAAGCTGTTTTATCTTCTCCAGCTGACCATCCAGACAGAAGCAGGAAAGAGGAAAGAAAGGGAGGAAACAACACACAGGTCTAATCTAGGAGGAGACCAGGGTGGCGGGGGGGGGGGGGGGGGGTGGGAAGAAAACATTGTTTTCTTCCTTTCGTCTCCAAAGCCAGGTGACAGAGAATGGAAATGGGGAATGTAGATCAAAATGTAATTTTCCCTTACGAGCTGCGGGGAGGCCAGGGGCTGGGGAGGTGGCCTGCCCTGGGGAGCTGCTCACACAGCAATAACTCATCGGCAGCTCTGCACAGAAGTGGTGCTTATTAAAGGTCAAACGGAGCCAGCGGGGGGAGGGTGGGTGGAAACAATAAAGGGGCACATGTTGGAGGGGGCTGGTTCTGATTAAGAAGTTGTCCCAAGCAGGGCAGAGGCCAGTCATTCAAGCCTGCAGGTGATGCCCCTGACACCCACGGGGGGACCCCTGGGCTGGAAAATGCTGCCTTTGTCTTCATGCCCCAAGAATTCCCCTGGCCCCATGCAAAGATCAATTGTGAATCAATAAAACACTGGCTTGTATAAGAAACAATTATCAGCAAGCCAGAAAAACAGCATTGGAAGCCCTCTGCTCCTGTCTACCTGCCAGTGGGTGGGAAGGTTGCTAAGCTATCAGAGATCAGGCAGCTGAAGAATGACCTAAGCTCACGAGAGCCCAAGTTGGCCTGCTTCTTCTTCATCGTCCTCATTAGTTACTCTTCTACTATGTGCCAAACATTCTACACAGCACATGATCTTATGGCATCCTCTCAACATCATACACATGAGTACTGTTATTCCCATTTTACAGTCAGGAACACTGAGGCCCAGACAGGTGAAGTCACCTGCCTGACAGCACTTACCTAGTGAGAGGCAGAATCAGGGCAGGACCTCAATCTGTCTGACCTCAAAGCCTGTGTGCTTAATCATGACACCCCACTACCTCTCATGATAACCAAATGATTATTGAGGGCCTACCATGGGCTGGGTCATGAATGCTGTGTTGGGTAATTTATTTCCTCTCTCAGGGTCTCAGCTTTTTTATCCACCACATGGAGAGTTACCGCTGATGATCTTATCTAGGAGGGAGGGTCTGAATATCCAGTGATAGTGACTGGAATCCAAGTCAGCTTCCATTTGGAAAATGGAAAGTCTGTGTTTCTAAGAAGTTATCCCTCTCAGCGTCTTTCTCACTGAGAATGCTGTCCTGCCTAGCAGCCAGCACAATCCTGACACAGATGGACATCACGGTTTCAAGCTGCGATGAGGACAGATTATTTGATGTGTCACTGATCCTGCAGGAAACAAAACATGAAGCCCAAGGGTTGGGAAAATGGAAATGAGATATTGCAGTTGATTTGATGATAACCAGATGTAGGCATTAAACAACAGGCAGGGCAGGGTGCCTGGGTGGCTCAGTTGGTGGAGCATCCGACTTCAGCTCGGGTCATGATCCCGCAGTTTGTGGGTTTGAGCCCCTCGTTGGGCTCTGTGCTGACGGCTCGGAGCCTAGAGCCTGCTTTGACTTCTGTGTCTCCCTCTCTCTGCCCCTCCCCTGCTCATGCTCTGTCTCAAAAATAAATAAAACATTAAAAAAATAAAACCCAACAGGTATGGCCCAAACCATCAGGCCTCTGACCCATCCCCATGAAGAGACCCTCAATAAACCCTTTGCTGGCCAGAGTCTCGCTTCCAAAATGCTGAACTACCATGTGTTCACTTGTGTAGTCCAAGGTTTTAATTTATTTGTAACATGGAGGGTTATTTTCATTTTAAAGGAGCTGTGGATGGGCTCTTTTATAGGCCTCACTTGGGTTGCTAGTAAGGGCTTCTTGGAAAGCTTGAGAAGCATCTACTGCAGCAGAGCACAAGGCTGCAGAAAAACAATTTTTTCCCCTGAATAAGTGAAGGGAAGAAAGTAATTTAGGAGGCAAACAAGCGGTAGACTAAGAGTTGGGGAAGTGTGTGTGTGTGTCTGTTGTCATAATAGCTCTTTAACATTAGAAATCTCTCTGGCTTGTATTTATTTTGGTTTTTAAATGTACCTTTAGTGGCATTTTAATTGTTTCTTCCTGACCCAGTAACATCTATGACACCTGATCTTGCAAACAGTGGCGTTGCTGGCAACAACAGATACTTCTGGTGCCCAAGTCACAGCCCTACAGCTCATCCTTGACTGTGGCCTCAAAAGCCTAAGCACCTTTTTCTTTTAATTTAAATTCAAGTTAGTTAACATACAGTGTAGTATTGATTTCTGAAGTAGAACCCAGTGATTCATAACTTACATATAACACCCAGTGTTCATCCCAAGTGCCCTCCTTAATGCCCATCACCCATTTAGCCCATCCCCTTCACACCTCTCCTCCAGGAACCCTCAGTTTGTTCTCTGAATTTAAGTCTCTTATGGTTTGCCTCCCTCTCTGTTTTTATCTTATTTTTCCTTCCCTTCCTTTATGTTCATCTGTTGTGTTTCTTAAATTACACGTATAAGTGAAATCATTTATTTGTCTTCCTCCACCTGACTTTGTTCGCTTAGTATAATACAGTCTAGTTACATCCACGTTGTTACAAATGGCACGATTTCATTCTTTTTGATTGCTGAGTAGTGTTCCATTGTATGTATATACCACATCTTCTCTATCCATTCATCAGTTGATGGACATTTGGGCTCTTTCCATAATTTGGCTATTGTTAATAGCACTGCTATAAACGTTGGGGTGCTTGTGCCCCTTCGAATCAGCATTTTTGTTTACCTTGGATAAATACCTAGTAGAGCAATTGCTGGACAGGGAGCAACTTTAGCCCCAACAACTTTGTACCAGACATGTCTCCAGAGGCAAGGGAAGTAAAAGTAAAAGTGAACTATTGGGACCTCATGAAGATAAAAAGCTTCTGTGCAGAAAAGGAAACAATAAAACTAAAGGCAACTGACAGAATGGGAGAAGATATGTGCAAATGACATATCAGATAAAGGGTTGGAATCCAAAATCTATAAAGAACTTATCAAACTCAACACCCAGCAACTGATGGAATGGGAGAAGATATCTGCAAATGACATATCAGATAAAGGGTTAGTATCCAAAATCTATAAAGAACTTAACAAACTCAAAAAAACAAATAATCCAGTGAAGAAATGGATAGAAGACATGAAAAGACACGTTTCCAAAGAAGACATCCAGATGCCTAACAGACACCTGAAAAGATGTTCAGCATCACTCATTATCAGGGAAATAGCCTAAGCAACCTAACAACACCCAGATTCAAGCACCTGCTCAGAACCCAGAACCTTCTCTGCTTCTCTGCCTCAGTGCTTTCTCTGATGCTGCAAGAACCTGCTCATTCTCAGCCAGGTGAATCCCAAAAGCATAGCACAGAGCAACCCTCGAATGGGCGGCCAGAACCAGTAGATAAAGACCTCAGCTTTCCTGCCTCCCATGCTTTACACAAAGACTTCTGGGAGGCTATGTGCACACTTCTCAAATGCCAGAGTGGAGTTGAGTCTCACTGTCTACAGGTTTTTCATCATTTCTTGATTTCACTTTCTCTGCCTCTTTACTTCTGTTTCCTGGGACCAGCTCCCAGATAAATTACTTGCCCCCAGGTACTTGCAGTGAGTTCTTCTTTGGGAGCATCCTAAATAAGACCCCAAACCTGTATCTTTCAGAAATGTAATTCCATGGTAGGTGCATTAGTCCAGTTCAACCAAAGAAGTAGGCCCACTGGGCGGTGTATTAAAGAATTTCCCAAGCATGTGCCCTCACTCAACTATGATTGATTAAAGTCTCTGTAAGGTTGTTGTCTTTGTATTTGATGCTAAAGTTTGAAATCTGCAGGCCAGGAAGTCCAGAAGGGCAGACAGATGTCAAGTGGGGCAGAGCAAGGACAAGCTGGAATCCATGAGCACACACTAGAACCCATAAGGACAGAGACTTGAACCCATGCCAGTTCTTTCTGTCTCTGACCTTGATGATGTGGGTGTCTTCAAGGAGAAGTTGGTGCCCTTCATCAAGGGTCCAAACATACACCTGGCCCAGGAGTCAAAGAAGCTGAAGGAGGATCCATGGGAAGGTAGTCCCACATCAATGAGGTGAACCCAACACGACAGGTGTGAGCTACAAAACTGTTTTACCTGACCAAGAGAACAAAGCACAAAATGTCCACAGTCTCCCTTACATCTTTCAAATCTCTCACAGAAATCTTGCCTGTGGCTCTGGAAACATAGCAAGGAAGGGATTCTGGGAAATGTAGCTCAGCCTGGCCAAGTTGACACTTTACAAAGCCACCACAGTAAGTGAGGGGTTCCTGCATTATGAAACATCAGAATTGGGCAAGACTTGACCTCAGGACCAACTATACTTGGAAATGTCTCACCATGACTTGCCAACATTGTAAAAAAAAAGCAGCTTCTTCATTCTCAGCTGCTGAAGGCAAAGCCGCTGCATACAGTCAGTAGGGTGGTGCACTGAACAATTCTAGACTGCTATATTCACATGGATTATGATGTGAATGGTGCCCCCTTGAGCTGGGCCTTGCAACCACACCTGCCCACAAGAGCTTCAGCTGATGACAAGGGGGAGCACATTTTACAATAAGTTCCCCAGCCCATATGAAGCATCCCATATTGATTTGATGGCAGGGAGGGAGCCATATCTTGGCCAACAATTAGAATACCATAAACAAGAGTGGACTAACTGGAAGGGTGGGGTTGAACTAAAAGGGGGGACAGACAGGTGGGTCTGGGAAGTAACAGTAGTACACACAGGCAAGAGACGAAATCCAAAGAGGTATCCTAAGACAGGCAGGAAGAAATACCTGACTCTGAAGCCGGGTAGGGAGCAGAGCCTGAAGGAGCAGAGAGGCAGGTAGGTACACCCTGAGGGTAAGCTCCAGTTTGCTCCTGCCCTTATTCTCCCAAATCAATTAGGCTGCCTGGCTCTGGGAATACTTACCTTAACTTTACCCACAGAGGACCTCTGTGGGGGCATTTTTAAGGGCTCTGGAAATGTCAGAGTCCAGGCAGAAAGACAGAGCTGGACTTACAACTGGTGCCCACTTGCGGCTTGTCCTTGCCTTGCAACATCCATTCTCTTTTGTTTTCCAAGCATTGTACCGATTTCCCTGGTGGAACAACTCTGCCCCAGCCTCGGTCAGTGGGGGGCCTGATTCAAGACCAGAAAACCGGGGCTTAGGGTCAGGTGAGCTAACCAGCCCAGTGCCATACGGCATGGCGAAGCCTGGCTAAAACCCATGACTTCAAGGCTGGAGCAGTTACCTGCTCTGCAAATCTACCACCAAAAACGGTGAGCGAGCACTAGATTGCAGGGCTGGGTCAGCTTTGGGGTGAAATTCAAACGGAAGCTGGGATCTGTTGTCTCACCTTTGTCCTCCCTCTCTTGTTCAGAGAGTAAACACTTGCATAGCACAAGCCGAGAGAGAACTCCAGCTCATTAAATCGCTAATTCTCTCTCTCCTGTGCCATCCCTAACACGGCCCTGAAGTCAGCAAAACCTGTTATCTACTTAATCTGATTTTATGCCAGGTCGCAATTTATTTTTGAAATTTTTTCCTTGTTGGATAATGGCAACTCTGAAAAAGCTCTATTGATTTCTTGACTGCAGGTTTATCGGGGCTGAGTCAGCCCAGCCCTCCGCCAACTGGAGTTTCCATTCAGATCTTTATCTTGTCAATTCCCAGCTTGAGAGACCAAGTTTAGTTAAGGCCGTAGGGATGGGTCCTCAGGGTTGCATTCATACTCATAAGGAAACAAAATTAGAAACTTGCTTTAGGTCTTAACAACCACTATATTCACCGTGCTGAATTATACACAGAGGAGAGAGGATGCAAACGGAGGGAAGTTGGTACTTTGCACACATTTGTGGTCTAACTACAGCCACATAACTTTCAATGGGGTAAAGCAGACAGAAAACCAGAACTTCATCCTGATGTTGGCATCATATACCAAAGTGCTCAGCATCTCCAGGTCTGTTCTTCATCCCCAAGTGGGGGAAGTATCTTCTACCTTCCTTACGATATCACAGACTTCTCAACAAAATTGATAGTCCTCAGTAGAAAAATACTTGAGAATAGATGATCATTACCCACATGCTCCCCAGGCTGAGCCTTCAACACCAAAAGGGGTTTTAAATCTTGCTTCTTCCAAGAACCTTTCCTTCATTTTGCATTTTATTGTTCATTCAGAAAACACTTATTGGGCAGATACTAAAGATATAAATTATTTCCACCCACACTTACCCTCTCTTCTTAGACAATCTGCCCGCACCTCCTGCCAGCAGCTCACATCCCCTTGGCCCACCTTTGGGCTCTAGCCCCTGCCACAGCAAATCACCTGCTCACAGGGGTAGTCTGCTGGCACCTTGCTTTAGCTGGAGGCACCGTGTACCTCTTGCTTTCTGCTTCAAAGCTTGATAGCCATTCTCGTGCGTGTACAAAACTGAAGTGAGATGGAGGTAACACCCTTTGGGGCAACCCTTGACCAGCAGAGGACAGGAGCCGATGGAAACATTCTTCCATCTCCTGTTAATCAGGAGGGCATTTCTGACGTGCATTCTACTTAGTTCTCAGAGGATCTCTGTTGAGCATGAGCCTCACTTGCCCACATCAGCTCAATAACACACCTTTGGAGTGGCTTTCTCTCCTCCTCTAGTTCACTCTTCCAAGTCCTTCATCTCCTGTTCCCTGGCATCTCTTCCTGACCAAACTACCTGTAAGCAAGCCATTCTGTCAAGCTCTGTTTTCAAGGGGAAAATCTGGGCTAAGCCCTCCTTACTGCAAAGAGATACTCCCAATGGCAAGAACAGCGGCCCACGTGATCCCAGTCCCCCGCCTCTGCCTTCAGTTGATTGGCCCACGAGTGAACGCCTGGCAGGAGTTAAAGCCAATCAAATTTCCTCCTCTCTGGGGATTCAGAATCAAGCTCTGTGTGATGTTCAAAGTGAGCTTTGTAAAACTCAGGCTGGGGACATCCACATGCCCACGAAGCAGAGAAAGCCAATTTGCAGAGAAAAGGAAAGAGACATCATGCCACGTTGGGAAGACACTGAGGAAAATTGCTAGTTTCTGGTACCTTTCTTTTTCAAGGTTCAAGTTCTTTGCTGGCCCAACTTTCTTCCCCAACCTTGGGTTCTATAGGACTCCTTTATCCTTCCAATAAATTCATTCTTCTGTTACACTAGCTTGAGTGAGATTGTTATGTGCAAACAGTTCTCCATAATAAGAACATCTTCTTAACACAGCCAGTTACTGTGTTAAGCTCCAAACATACAATGATAAGAAATAGCCCCTTCCTTCAAAGAGCTTAGCATCTATAAGATTAAAAAATGAGGTAGTAGTTCACAACATTTCCCATGCTGCCAGAGAGCTAATTCTTTTCATCCTAGGCCTTGTATATTATCCCAAGTAATTAATTTATCATATTAATTGCAACATTTCCTAATATTTGCCACGTGCAAGGCACTGTGCTTTACACATGTCAGATCTTTTCACTCTTTTAAATGGTTCATTTCTTTAATGTCAGCGATACAACAGTAAATAAGATCATTTCAAGTTGTAATAAGTGCTCTGAAGGAAATCGATCAGGTGATGTGATAGATAACAGCCAGGGTGGTAAGAGTGGATGAAAACTATTTTAGATGGAGAGGGGAGAGTGTCAGAGAGAGTTCCTCTGAAGACTCAACATTTACAGAGACTTCTGTAAGAGACTTACAGAATGAGAACCAACTAGCTATGCAAAAATCCTACGGGAAAAACATTCAAGGGAAAGGGAAAGGGAAGTGCAAAGGTCCTGAGGCAGGAATGAAATGAAGACTAAATGAATGACTAAACTCCAAATAGGACAACGGTTCCTGACTCTTGAATCACATTTGTCATTTCCAGGTCTCTAGCTGCAAAGTGAGGTTTTTAAAATATCCATATTTAGGCTCCTCTCTCAGAGACTTAGATTTGATCAGCCTAGAGTAGGACCCAATCATGTGTTCCTTTTTAAGCTCACCAGCAATTCTAATGTATAGGGAAGGTGGAGAATGGCTTTCTTAGATGGACATTGGTGCAGTACAACTTACATAAAAAAGGAAGTAAGCATGACGGGAAGATGTGATGATTAGATATATCCCAAATCTTGGATCAATTCCTTGGTCCAGTGGCCACAGTCTGTATCCAGAAAACAGCCTCCCCAAATCTGGAGACTGGGTGAAAGGATGTAAATAGATCTCAAGCAGGAAGTGCTTCACTGTGAGAAACTTTATCCACTTTGCCAGAGCTTCCCCCAGGCTGGGTGAGACTACCACTTCTCTGCTTCTCACCCCTCATGCTTACCCCTATAAAGCACTTATCACATGGTATGATATAGGCCTATATATTTGCTCATCCAATAGAACTCCATGACGGCAGGAATTGTGTCTTCTTTCCCATAGCATCTTACTCCAAGAAGCCATCCTTGGCTTCACCCCAAGATAGTTTAGATGCCTCCATTTATCATACAATCTATTGTCCTCTATTTTAACTGTATTTATGTACGTCTCCCTCAGTAGTCTGGGAACTCTCTGAGTCTGCTACCATACTCATTGATTCATTCCACAAATATCTATTGATCACCTTCTATGTAACACATACTTCTCTAGACACTGGGGATACAGCAGTGAAGATAAATGAACCTGCTCTGTTGGAGCTTCTGTCACCATGGTGGTTGGACAGGCAATAAACTTGTAAAGTACACATTATGTCAGACAGTGATAAGTGCTCTTGGTGTGATGGGAAGACATGGGATGGTTTTCAGTAGAGGAGTAAAATGACCTCACTTCCCTTTGAGAGGCACCACTGCAGTCTCTGTTAAGAAGAGAGTGTAAGGAAGTAAGGACATGTGCCAGAGGGCATGTTATGCAGCTGCTTCAGTTAACCAGGTAGGAGCTGATAGGGGTTCAGATAAAATGGTAACAACAGAGATGGTGATAAGTGGTCTAATTCTCAGTGCGCTTGTGTTTCTTAAGTTTATTTATTTATTCTGAGAGAGCGAGAGAATGAGGGAGGGAGAGGGCAGATGGGAGAGAGGAAGAGAATCCTAAGCAGGTTCTGCACTTACAGTGCAGGGCTCAAACTCGTGAACTGTGAGATCATGACCTGAGCCAAAATCAAGAGTCAGATGCTCAAACCACTAAGTCACCCAGGTGCCCCTGGATATGCTTTTTAATAGCATTATTGAGGTGGAATCAGCATACAATAAACTGTATGTACTTGAAAATACAATTTGATACACTTAGGGATCTGTATATACTTGTGAAACCATCACCACGATGGGTAACACACCTACCCCCAAAAAACATCTCCTCATGCTCCCAGGCAATCTCCCCCACCTCCTCTCATCCCTAGGCAACCACTGATGTGCTTTCTGTCACTACAGATGAGTATGAATATTCTGGAATTGTATATAAATGGCATCATACAGTACTATTTTATATTTGGCTTCCTTCACTTGGTGTAGTTTGAAATCCATTCATGTCGCATACACCAATAGCTTATTCCTTTCTGTTCTTGAGTAGTATTCCACCCTATGGAGATACCACAGTTTGTTTATCCATTTACCTGCTTATGGGTGTTTGGGTTATTTTCCAGATTCTGGGTGTATTTTGAAGGTAGCGCTGAAAGAATTTGCTGGAGGAGAGGCTGCTACAGAAAGAACAGACCCATAGGTAACTCCCAGCTTCTTCACTTGAACTGAGAAGGTGGAATTGCCAACGGCTTGAGATGGGAAACACTGACGGTCTGGGGAGGTAGGAGACCTCTAACACAGCTGGCACATAGTAGGAGCTCGATAAATGTTTGCTGAAGAAAGGATGAGGACAGGGAGAACAAAAGAAAAAAGTGTAAATTCAGTTGGGGAATACAAATCCTGAGCTGCAAGCCAATGAAACAGATTTCTTCCTTTTCTACATCCCCATCTCACTCCTGGAGCCCAGGCAGTCATAACCATAAAGAGATTCCTCCGCCACAAAGGAGGTAGAGGCATATTCAATTAAAGCAGGATCTCTTGTTCTCCAATGGCCTCAGGTGTAGGAAGCATTGTTTTCTCCCCAGCAAGGAGGTGAATGCACAACTGTCCTCTTTGGTTTGTGAACAATAAGCTACCAAATTACTCTCCTCAGATTTAGGGGCACTTAAGTCCCTTCCCTCTCCCCCATTTAGCCTGATCTCCAACTTAAAATGTGTCTAATTGACACTTCATCAGGGCTGAACCCTAGTGTGAATTGTTGTTAAAATCCACACATACCAATTTTTTTTTTTTTTTAGAGAGAGAGCGAGTGGGGCAGAGGACCAGAGGGAAAGAGACAGAGAATTCTAAGCAGTCTCCATGATGTGGAGCTCAGTCCCACGACCCTGGGATCATGATCTGAGCCAAAATCAAGAGTCAGATGCTCAACCAAACTGAGCCACCCAGGCGTCTCATATACCAATTTTTAAAACTGGCAAAAGATATGAAAAAGCAATCCGCAAGAGAATAAATATGAAAACAAAACAAAACAAAACAAAAACACCATAAAGGAGGTGGGATGCCCACCCATACTGAAAGAAATGGAATACTCACTATACTCAAAGAAATGGGAAATTTCTAAAATCTTGAGGAAACATATTTTCCCAATCAAATTGGCATGACTAAACAAATGTTAGCACTGGGAAGAGTGCTAAAGTAAGTGCTTAGTGACTAAACTAAGCTAGTACTGGGAAGAGTGAGAGGACATAGACAGGAATGTACTTTTCTGGTAGAAATACAAATTGTTACAACCATTCTGGCAGAAGCTTAAAAAGGAGCCATAGTCTTCGGTCCAAAAATTCTACATTTAGGAATTTGTGCTGGGTGAATTGTGATGGATGTCTGTAAAGATATTCATCATAGCATTGTCTATAATAGAAATGTCCGTAACAACCTTAATGTGTAAAGAAATTATGACACTGCCCATCAATAGAAGAATAGAAAATACATTGTGTATATTCATACAATAAGTTATACAGCACTGAAAAATGAACAGATTTGTACTACATTCAACAACATGGCTAAATCTTTCAAACATAATATCAAATGAAAGAAGAAAAGAATACATACAGGATGAGCCCATTATGGAAAACTCAGAAATGGGCAAACTTAAACTATATATTGCTTAGAGATACAAACACAAATGGAAGACTCTAAGGAAAAACAGTAAAGTGGTTTCAATAAAAGGCAATATAGTAGTTAACTCTAGGGAGGAGGGAGGTACGGAGCTCCTGGAATTTGGCAATGTTTTATTTCTTGCCCTGAGTGGCAATTATGTGTGTGTTCAAATTGCTGTCATCCTTTATGCTGTATTTTCCCTATCCTGGTCCTTTCACTGCTAACCAAGATGAGGAAACGAGATTTTTTCCTTCAAAGTTTATGACAGAACCACACAGAGCAAAGTTTGGCCATTTGTATCTAAAGATTCTAACAAGCGTAGCATGAATAATTTGTCTTTAAGATTTCTCCTCTCTGACCTTTAGAAGATGTAAATTGGCCCTACTTTGATAGGACAGTCCTGGAAGATAATAGGACCACCACATGTCTGAATTTGCTGAAAGTTGGCATCAGAGAGAGAGAGAGAGAGAGAGAGAGAGGGAGGGAGGAGAGAGGAGAAGGAGGAGGAGGGGGAGGAAGGAAAGAGGGAGTAAGGGGAATAGAGAGACAGAAAGAGATAATGACCATAGCCGATACAGCTTGCTAAAGTTCTGCTCCTTAAACTAATCATTTAAATAAAAATGTGGCTGATTCAGGGACTGTGGTGGAGGAGAGAAAGCAAATGCCAGATAACCAGGGAGTCATAGATTCAGCCCTGAAACACAGATCTCTGCTAGTGCTAAAAACTGTGCTGGACATTGGGGCACCTGGGTGGCTCAGTTGGTTGAGCATCTGACTTCGGCTCAGGTCATGATCTCACGGTTTGTGAGTTCAAGCCTCGCGCTGACAGCTCAGAGCCTGCTTCAGATTCTGTGTCTCCCTCTCTCTCTGTTCCTCCCCCACTCATGCTCTGTCTCTCTCTGTTTCAGAAATAAATAAACATTAAAAAATTTTTTTTTTAAAAACTGTGCTGGACATTGGAGTAGAATAAGAATTGGTCTTAAAAAACTCATCATGCAAGGGGAGGAGGCAAGATAGACTGAAATCAGTCCACTTTGGGGGATGAAAGTTTGAGGCCATATAAGAAAAAAGGAAATTAGTGTCTGTGTTTCTTTTCTCTGAGCCATTATTTCTATTCCAGCCCAATTCAACAGGATTTAGGAACCACCCGGAATGAAAGAACCGCTTCCTTCTTCCTGATTAAGTGCCTAAATTCAAGCACAAGTCAGTGCATCTAGAGCTTTCTGCTAGAAGGCAACAAGACTGCCAGTCCACAGGAACAATTGGCCCTCTCTTATTTGGAAGATGTGGTAGCTCAAGCCTTCTTCATGTTAAAGATATTCTGCATCTGATTCAGAAGCTAAAGTGTTCATTTGTGATTATCATCAGTTACAACAACAGCAGCAGCAAGAATGAGGATGATGATTATGAAATTTATTAAGGACTTGAAGTGTCAGATACTTAACTTGCATTATTTCATTTTCTCACACAACAAATAGTGTTTTAAAATATTATTAACATGCCCATTGTACTAATGAGCAAATTGAGGAAGGGATAAGGAAAGCTACTTAATCAAGGTCACACAGCTGGTTGGTGGCAAAGTTTGTGTTAGAATCAGGTCCTCCTGACTCAAGCACTGTCTAAGAGGTACCACATGAACATAGCCATGGGGCAGGTCCATCCTCCATGAGGGAACCTTCGCCATTTTGCCAGGCTCTGCTCACTCCAGAACCATTAGTTTGTGAATGAGGGGATCTCCAGGCCAAAGGGGTAGTGCAGCAGGGCAGAACTGGAGTGCTGTTGAGCTGCTTTGAGAAACTCACTCTAACAATGATTGTGGGGTGTAGGGGGATGGCCAAGCATCTTGAGGTCCTAGAGACAGGTGACTGCATTCCTGCTGGAATTGTAATTTATATAGTAATCTCTGCCTTCTCCTTCAGATTGCCTAACTTCTTGTATGTTGAAATTGTTGAGGGTAGACAGGGTAGAAGGGAAATTCTTGGGTCCTGTCAAGTCCCTGGAGGAGGGACTGGATTAAGTGTAACAATTAAGACCAGCATCAGAAGGGATAAGAGAGACAGAAGATTCAAAGACAATACAGTAGTTAACTCTAAGGAGGAGAGAGGTACATATAGGGAGCTCCTGGAGTTTGGCAATGTTTTATTTCTTGCCCTGAATGGTAATTATTTCCTTCATCCCTTGTGTCAAAGTGATGGGGCTTCTACTGTCTCCCATCAAATCACCTTCTCCATGTGCTATGAAGTCAGCTACAATGCTATGAACTGTGGCTCATTCTTATGTTTCTGGAGATCATAGTCAGTGAGGTAGGCCTTGGAGAGGTAAATATGACTGAACCAAAAGATTATGAGAATAAGCAGACTTAGGAAGATTGGGAGAGAAAGGGATAGAGGCATACAAGGATTTAAAGAGTGGTTCTGATTTAAAAAAAAGAAGAAAGAAAGAAACCATCATTTGTTAAGCACTTACTAGATGCCAGCCTCAGTGTTTAATCCTTTACCTATATTACCTCATTAAAATCTCACAAGGAACCCAAGAAGTAGGTAAGATTATTAACTCATTTTACATATGAAAAAATTGAGGCTTAGAGAGGTCAGGTGACATTCTCATTATACACAAGCAGTAAGGTGTAGATTGGAATTCTTGATGCATCTATTTCCATGCTCCTATCATTACTAGATACTGCTTCTCAACACAGAACAATTAGTTGTGAAGTGAATGTTTAGATTATGGGCAAAATTTTAGAAACTGAATAAAGAGAGGGGAGAAAAAGAGAAGATAAATCATCAGAATGCAGTGTGTATAGTGAAATACGAAGCGAATATCAAACAAATATGAACCTGTGCTTCTTACAGTGTGTGTGAATACATGCATCACCAGGTTTCAAAGAAGTTTTGAGAAACACGGCTTTAAGGTCTCAGTGTCCTAATTCATTCCTTTCAACAGAAACAAAATTCCAAGTAGGTACCCGTTGCTGTCTGTGGTGCTGTCCGATGTACTAGAAACACAACTATTAACACAGGCACCTCCCCCAAGGAATCCGAGTCCAACAGAGGAGCAGACCCAAACAATGCCTTCTGCAAAGAGCTATGGGGGGAGGAACCCTGGAGGCTGAAGGGAAAGCCTATGCAAGAGAAGCCTCAGGGAATGCTTTGCAGAGAAGGGTCCCCATGAGCTAAGTCCTGAAGTTGTAAAAGCACATGGGTAATGAGGTTCCTGACAGGAAAAAAAAAATTGCTTTATCATCCACATGAAAAAGGGTAACATTGAGATGGACAAGGAATCCACCCCCATGCTTGCTTCATGATAATACTGGATATTTATTAAGCACTTACTATGCACCAACATAATTGACCTCGCTTTACAGTCCCAACAAACATACAAGGCAGGTCCAGACTTATCATCTTTAATTTACAGAAGAGGAAACTGGGCTTAGAGAATAATTTGCTCAAGTGAATAAAGGCAGGAGCAGGATTAATACCTAAGCAGGTAACTTCAGTGTGCACTTAATTGCTACTACATTCTCTCCCTCTAACCAAATCATTGAAGAGTTTGGAGAGAGGGAAGGAAAAGCAAGAGTGAGGAATGGGGTAGAGGTCAGGTGATCTTGAAATTATCACTTTGGAGACATAATCTCAACAAGTTTGCAAGGTAGGTATGATTATCATTCCATTTTATGGTTAAGAACAGTGAGACTCAGAGTGGTGAGGTGATGTCCTTCTCAACAGCCACATCCATGTAAACACCAGCCCTGGGTCCCCATGGCCCAGGTTCCTGCCCTGCTGCTCCAGAAGCTAGAAAATCCCTTCCCTCCCAAGCTCTTGCGGGGAAGCCTTCACTGCTGGCCTATCTGACGAGTATCTCGTCTCTTTCTGGGAAACGGGGAAGCCATGCACCAGTAGCCCCGAGCCCCAGGGGAGAGGAGTCCACTAATTAGATGAGTCTGTTCTGGTATCTGCCCAGACTCCAGCAGACAGATGGGGATGAGACAGGAATCCCAAATCAGTCTGTTTTAGGGCCTCTGAGTGTGATGCCCCAGTAAAATGACATTTCTGAAAAATGGCCATAGGGCCTGGGTCTGGAAAGAGAGAGCAAGGAAGGGCAGCAGGAGGAAAGGAAAGCTGGGTTATAGGTGGCGATTTGATCCTTTCCCCATCAAGGCAAAAAAATGAGATGAGCATTCACTGACCTGGTTATACGTCCTAGGAAGGATTGGCATGAAGAGTTAGGTTTGTAAAGTGGGAGAAGCCCAGAGTTTAGGCATAGAAGACAAGGTTTAATCTCTTTTTTTTCTCCTTTTAGCAGCCACATGTACCCTCCTCTGTAAAATGGATATAAAATTGGCCACATCTAACATGGATGTATCACTCAACATGTGGCAGGTCTTGGTCTAAAGTGCCACTTTTCATAATTAATTAGTTTAATCCTGAAAACAGTCTCAGGGGATAGATGTGTCCACCATTATGCCCATTTTACAGATGAGAAGACTGAGACTAGTGTAAACTCATGTTATACGTATGAGGAATGACTTGAACCCCAAATTACGCTCTTAGCTACTATTTTATGCTGCCATGAGGAGAAACGAAATTGTTGTGACGGCTGCTGTTTGCTAAGTACATATTATACCCATGTGCTCTCATTTATTGGTCTCATCAGCCCCATCATGCAGGTGGGGAAGCACTAGGCCCTGGAGACCTGTAGACAGGTGCACATGGTCCCACAGAGGCCAGGATTCCATCCCAGGTCAGTCTGACTTCCAAGCCCACGTACGTAGCTACCACACTCATGGCTCACCTGTCTGGATAATCAGAAACATCACCTAGGAGAGTGCTAGACATTCAGATTTCTAAATTTCACTCTTAGAGCTGGTCTTGAGTAGGTCCCAGGAATGTGTATGTTTGAAAGACATCCAAGGTGATGACATATTATATGACATAATGAAGGAAAGCATTAGTAAACTGCAAAGTGCTGTAAAAATGCTATAAAGTACAATTTTAATAGTAACCCATTTTATTATTATTAACAGTAACAACCACTGTCAATGTTGAAGTATCAGTGAATGTGTGCTAGGTTCTAAAGAGCATAATAGCTGAGAAAAAAGACACAGTGGCTGACCTCAGGAAGCTGGCAGTTCAGTAACTGAGATAAAGGGTGGTTTTTTTTTTCAGAAGTGAGTTACAAAAAGGACATGTCAAAATAATTCATGCTGCTATCAGCATATAAGGCTAGTGGACTTTCAATTATCCATGTACAAAGTCGAAGGATGCTAACATGTGTCTGAATTCCTTAAATCCACTCTGTCAGAAAGTGGACAAAGGGGATGAGAATATTCTAACCAGCAGGGAGGAGGGCCTCTGTTAGACTATGAACTTAGCATCTGGGAACCAAGGAGGAGGATCCCATCAGAAATGTGATGCAGCTAGCAAAAGAACATTTACGATCTACAAGTTGTCTGACAGTGTGTGGAAACCACCAAACTGTCATCAAGATAGAAAAGAAAAACAAACACTACAAGCAGTTAGTATTAACTCAAATTGAACTGTGTCTCCTTGGCCAGTGTTCTGCTTGTATTGATGGAAACCACAACTCTGCATTCTTAGGAACATACATTTTTCTCCCTCCTTCCACATTCAATTTATAATACATTTGGCCATGTCTCTTTCAGTCCGCTGTGATTCACTGAAAACCAAATTAAAACAAAAGTCTCTGGGCACCTTGTCCATTGACAATCCTGGCAAACCATTTCCAAATTTCCTAGTGGTTTTCCCAGGATCCAACCACACATTTTGAACCTAAAGACCAAAGGAAGGTTAGGGGAACTTGTATATATTTTTTTAACGCTTATTTATTTTTGAGAGAGACCACGAGCAGGGGAGGGACAGAGAAAGGGAACAGAAGATCTGAAGTGGGCTCTATGCTGACAGCAGACAATCCAATGTGGGGCTCAAACTCATGAACTGTGAGATCATGACCTGAGCCGAAGTCAGATGCTTAACTGACTGAGCCACCCAGGTGCCCTTGGAAACCTGTATTTTTAATGATTTCCCAGTTGACTTTTACACATACCTAGGTTTGAGGGACACAGGGAACCTCAGCAAACTAATTCATTCATCCAACAATTATTCACTAAGCATTTACTATGCACCAGGGTCAAAGTAAGCCTTAGAGACATATGAGGAACAAAATCAGACAGGGTCCCTATCTCCATGGAGTCTAGAATCACATGGGATCAATGCAAGTGACATAAACAGTCCAAGAAGCTTACAGGTTAATTATATGTGTTGTATAAAAAAGAACAGAGAACTGTGATAGCCTAATTTAGATTGGGGATACCTGGCCATTTTAATGGGGACTGAAAAGATCAAGTGTAAACCAGGAAGAGAGGTAGGGAGGGGTGACAATTCAGGTGAGAATTGCAAATGTGAAGACCCTAAGGCTGGAGGCAGGGAGGTCCTGAAGAACAGAACAAAGGCCAGTGGATCTCTGTCTGGTTTGAGAATCAAAGTAATGCTGGCTTCATAGAATGAGTCTGGAAGTTTTCCTTCCCTTTCTATTTTTTGGAACAGCTTGAGAAGGATAGGTATTATCTCTGCTTTAAATGTCTGGTAGAATTCCCCAGGGAAGTCATCTGGTCCTGGACTCTTATTTGTTGGGAGATTTTTGATAACTGATTCAATTTCTTCACTGGTTATGGGTCTGTTCAAGTTTTCTATTCCTTCCCGTTTGAGTTTTGGAAGTGTGTGGGTGCTTAGGAATTTGTCCATTTCTTCCAAGTTGTCCAGTTTGTTGGCATATAATTTTTCATAGTATTCCCTGATAATTGTTTGCATTTCTGAGGGATTGGTTGTAATAATTCAATTTTCATTTATGATTTTATCTATTTGGGTCATCTCCCTTTTCTTTTTGAGAAGCCTGGCTAGAGGTTTGTCAATTTTGTTTATTTTTTCAAAAAACCAACTCTTGGTTTCATTGATCTGCTCTACAGTTTTTTAAGATACTACATTGTTTATTTCTGCTTTGATATTTATTATTTCTCTTCTTCTGCTGGGTTTGGGGTGCCTTTGCTGTTCTGCTTCTATTTCCTTTAGGTGTGCTGTTAGATTTTGTATTTGGGATTTTTCTTGTTTCTTGAGATAGGCCTGGATTGCAATGTATTTTCCTTTCAGGACTGCCTTCGCTGCATCCCAAAGCATTTGGATTGTTGTATTTTCATTTTCATTCGTTTCCATATATTTTTTAAATTTCTTCTCTAATTGCCTGGTTGACCCATCAAAGAAGGAGAACTACAGGCCAATATCCCTGATGAATATGGATACAAAAATTCTCAACAAGATACTACCAAATTGAATTCAACAGCATATAAAAATAATTATTCACCATGATCAAGTGGGATTCATTCCTGGGCTTCAGGGCTGGTTCAATATTCGCAAATCAATCAATGTGATACATCACATTAATAAAAGAAAAGATAAGAACCATATGATCCTGTCAATCGATGAATAAAAAGCATTTGACAAAATTCAGCATTGTTTCTTAATAAAAACCCTCGAGAAAGTCGGGATAGAAGGAACATACTTGAACATCATAAAAGCCATTTATGAAAAGCCCATGGCTAATATCATCCTCAATGGGGAAAAACTGAGAGCTTTCCGCCTGAGATCAGGAACACAACAGGGATGTCCACTCTCACCACTGTTGCTTGACATAGTGTTGGAAGTTCTAGCATCAGCAATCAGACAACAAAAGGAAATCAAAGGCATCAAAATTGGCAAAGATGAAGTCAAGCTTTCACTTTTTGCAGATGACATGATATTATACATGGAAAACCCGACAGACTCCACCAAAAGTCTGCTAGAACTGATACATGAATTCAGCAAAGTTGTAGGACACAAAATTAATGTACAGAAATCAGATGCATTCTTATACAGTAATAATGAAGCAACAGAAAGACAAATAAAGAAACCGATCCCATTCACAACTGCACCAAGAATCATAAAATACGTAGGAATAAACCTAACCAAAGATGTAAAAGATCTGTATGCTGAAAACTATAGAAAGCTTATGAAGGAAATTGAAGAAGATATAAAGAAATGGAAAAACATTCCGTGCTCATGGATTGGAAGAATAAATATTGTCAAAATGTCAATACTACCCAAAGCTATCTACACATTCAATGCAATTCCAATCATAATTGCACCAGCATTCTTCTCGAAGCTAGAACAAGCAATCTTAAAATTTGTATGGAACCACAGAAGACTCTGAATAGCCAAAGTCATATTGAAGAAGAAGACCAAAGTGGGAGGCATCACAATCCCAGATTTTAGCCTCTACTACAAAGCTGTAATCATCAAGACAGCATGGCATTGGCACAAAAACAGACACATAGACCAATGGAATCGAATAGAGAACCCAGAATTGGACCCACAAAAGTATGGCCAACTCATCTTTGACAAAGCAGGAAAGAATATCCAATGGAAAAAAGACAGTCTCTTTAGCAAATGGTGCTGGGAGAACTGGACAGCAACATGCAGAAGAATGAAACTGGACCACTTTCTTACACCATTCACAAACATAAACTCAAAATGGATAAAGGACCTGAATGTGAGACAAGAAACCATCAAAACCCTAGAGGAGAAAGCAGGAAAAAACCTCTTTGACCTCAGCCACAGCAATTTCTTACTTGACACATCTCTAAAGGCAGGAAATTAAAAGCAAAAATGAAGTATTGGGACCTCATGAAGATAAAAAGCTTCTGCACTGCAAAGGAAACAATCAACAAAACTAAAAGGCAACTGATGGAATGGGAAAAGATATTTCCAAATGACATATCGGACAAAGGGCTAGTATCCAAAATCTATAAAGAACTCACCAAACTCTACACCTGAAAAACAAAAAATCCAGTGAAGAAATGGGCAGAAGACATGAATAGACACTTCTCTAAAGAAGACATCCAGATGGCCAACAGGCACATGAAAAGATGCTCATCATCACTCCTCATCAGGGAAATAGAAATCAAAACAACACTGAGATATCACCTCACGCCAGTCAGAGTGGCTAAAATGAACAAATCAGGAGACGTAGATGCTGGAGAGGATGTGGAGAAACGGGAACCCTCTTGCACTGTTGGTGGGAATGCAAACTGGTGCAGCCACTCTGGAAAACAGTGTGGAGGTTCCTCAAAACATTAAAAATATATCTACCCTATGACCCAGCAATAGCACTGCTAGGAACTTACCCAAGGGATACAGGAGTGCTGATGCATTGGCGCACTTGTACCCCAATGTTTATAGCAGCACTTTCAACAATAGCCAAATTATAAGTCTGCTTCCGATTCTGTGTCTCCCTCTCTCTCTGCCCCTCCCCTGCTTGCTCTCTGTCTCTGTCTCTGCCACTGTCTCAAAAATAATAAACATTAAAAAAAAAATTTTTTTAAAAACAATAGCCAAATTATGGAAAGAGCCTAAATGTCCATCAACTGATGAATGGATAAAGAAGTTGTGGTTTATGTATAAAATGGAATAGTACTTGGCAATGAGAAAGAATTAAATATGGCCTTTTGTAGCAACGTGGATGGAACTGGAGAGTGTTATGGTAAGTGAAATAAGTCATACAGAGAAAGACAGATGCCATATGTTTTCAGAACATATGGTTCCTTCAGAACCAAAGGGGCTCTACTCTTTGACTTCTGGGGGATACTTGCAAGAGAGGTACCCTTTTTTTAAATGGATTTGCTGAAAGGATGGGATGTGAGTCTGCTGGTGGCCTTCTTGTCAAAGAGGGAGACTCTAGAGGATGTCTCCACTGGAACAACCAATGTTTCAGTTATATGAATGAATAAAATATCATTTTTTTTGCCCAATTGTCTTTGAATTGTGTCTCTGTGTTCTGGCACTCAAAGTCCCAACTCTTGCAGGTGCATTCTCCCTGTGACCTCCAGCTCCCACTGCACAGGCTCAGCAAGTGTTAGAAGTGAACAAGATGGAGGTGGGTCCTGCCAAGGAATGTCTATGTTGGCTGTCCCTCTTTAGACATGGGTAACAGGAGAGTCAGAATTTCCATGAATGGGAAAAGGAATAAGAGAACAGCATGATACAATTGGCACAGGCATTAATTGAGCAAAACTCCTGGAAAGGGTTGTCCAGCTACAGGATTCTGTTTAAAGATAATACCCTTCCTGCCAATAGCCTTCCCATGATCATTCTCTTCATTGGAGCACACATCTCTCTCTCAATTTAACTGTCTGCTCTGGATCCCAGCTGATCTCTCCCCTACCTTCCTCCCTACACTGCAAAGAGAGAGAGAAAGAGAGAGAGAGAGAGAGAGAGAAGGGGAAGGGTGAAGAGTAGAGGGAAGGGGAGGGGCAAAGAGTACAGGGAAGGAGGATGGAAGGAAGGAAGGAAGGAAGGAAGGGAGGGAGGAAGGGAGGAAGGGAGAGAGAGAAAGAGAGAGAGAGAGAAAGAGAGAGAGAGAAAGAGAGAGAGAGAGAGAGAGAGAGAGAGAGAGAGAGAGAAAGGGAGAGCGAGCAGGAGAGGGGAAAATGTCTCCTAAACCAGTTTTCAACCCTGACTATAAGCTATGAAATTTCTGAGAAACAGTGATGCCCAAATTCTACTTCCAGAAATTCCAATTTAATTCAACTTGGGTGGGAGGAATCATGGGTATTCTCTGAGAACCACTGAGAAGTACTGGTGTCTTCCTAATAACAGTACGGTCCTAATAAAAGTATGCAGCATCAGCATTACCTGGGAGCTTGCTAGAAATACAGGATCTCAGGCCCACTCCAGACTTGCTGAATTCGAATGTGCATTTTCACGTGATCCCTAGATGATTCACGTGCACATTCAAATTCAAGAAGTACTGAGATTCGGGGACTCCCCTGAAGCCAGCTACTGTTCTGGGCAGCATAGCTCTGTGCCTTATAGCACTCTCTGTTATGGAGGAGTGGTCAGTCTTGGGGAAGGGCAGGTGTTTCTCTCCAGAAACAGAGAGGAGAGGACCACTGGTGCAGCCCTTGTCAAGAACAGACTGACTTTGTCCAGGGAGACACAAGGAGCCAGCATCCCCACTGCCTCTCTATCACCCCTGATTTCCCAACATACATCGCTGTGCTGTGTAATGGGCACTTAAATCACCTGAAACAGAGCAGCCCAGGGTTACAACTGCAGAGCAGCATCATATAATTACACCGAGGAAATCATTTTTACGTTTCATTAGTGCTCCTTAATAGAGACGATCTGCCTCCAGGTGTGACCGCCTCAGTGACAGGTTGGACTATCTGTGTCCCCCTTCTACCAGCCAACTTTAATGTGCATGTGAATCACTCAGGAGATTCTGATTCAGGACATCTGGGATGTGGCTGGGAGCCTGCCCCTCTAACCAAGATGCTACTTGATGCTTTGGGTAGTGAGAAGGTCTTAAGCCACACAGACATGTCCAGGAAGCATTTCTGCACCAAGAACTTGCTTTGCCTTGATCTCATTTAACCGTAACAATGCTATAAAGTGGAATTATTTAAAAATCATTCCAACTTTTCATCCGACCTGAACCTCAATCAGCTGAATTCCCAGACCTGGTTGCACATCAGAATCACCTGGGGACCTTTTCAAAACATACTCCCTGGAAGATTTCGATTTTTAGGTGGGTTCAGGAGTACGTATTTCTCAAAGGCCCTCAAGCAATTGTGATGCAACTAGTACGTGGACTGACTTGCTTTGGGAAATTACAGATTAAGACGTCACTGTCTGTCTAGAGCTGATCAGAGCAATTCTTGTGCTTCCTGCTTCCTCCACGAAGTAACTGCTTCTTATTTTATGTCCTTGACACCAAAGTCCAATACCTGCCAAAAAGCAAGGGCTTAATAAGAGTTATTGACTCACTAAATGAATTGAGAAATGGATGGTGGATGGATAGATGCATGCTTGCATACATGCAAGGAGGAAGGAAGAAAGGAAGGAGGGATCAAGGCGGGGGCTCCTAGAGCTTGGTATTTACCCATAAACTTGAGTCTCTTCTTCTCCCACTCTCCTTCCTGACCTACCTTCTCTTTATCTCAATTTCCTGTCTTCCTTTCTGTCTTATTCCCCAGGGTCTTAGAACCTCTTTTCAAGGTTCTGTGCTCCCCACTTCCTCCCTTCCTTAAAGGTAAATTTGGGACCACTTTCTCATTAAGACCCATCCTGCCACCATTAGGACCACAGATCCAGTCTTCAGTGCGACCATGAATTAAATGAAGGTGGTCCTCAGATTCCCATCAGCCTCCAGCCCCACTGGAACTCAAGCTACCTTTCTCTCAACCCCTCACCAAATAGCCGTTTTCTTATCCAGTCACATAACTTTCACACACCAATGCACTGATGATTCTGAAATTTATATCTTCCATTTCAACTCATCCCCTGACCTCCAGGCTTGCATATACACCTGTGTGGTTAGGATCTCCACTTGGGACTCTAACAGGAATCTTCAATTTAATATACCTAAAACCAAAGCTCTAACTCTCCTCTACTGTCCCCCCGCTGCCCCCCACCTCAGTTGTGTTACCACCATTTGCCCAGTTGCCCAGGCATGCCTGACCACGTCCCTTCTGTTACTCCCAGAGCCAATTCTACAGGAAGTCCAGAAAGCTCAACCTTCACAATATATCTTAAAACTGACCCTTTCTTACAGCCCCTCTGCTGCTACCACAGTCCAAGCCACCATCAACTCTCTCCTGCATAATTAAAGAATCCTCCAAACTGATCTTCTGACTTTGCTTCTTGCCCCCTACCATAGTCAGCCTCCATACAAAGGCCAAAGTGAGGCTTTGGAAATACACATCAGCTGGTGTCATTCGCCTATTGGAGACCTCACAAAGCTCACCACCCACCATCCAGACACTCCTGTGGCCTTCAAGGGTCTACATGATTTGGTCCCCAGTGACCTCTCCAACTGCGTTTCCTCACATTCTCCCTGCTCACAATGCTGTCAAGTGTTTCTGTCTCCAACACTAAGTTCCTTCCTACCTCCCTGTCATTGAACTTGTTGCTGGTCCATTCTTCACTCAGACATTCACATAGTTCACTACCTACTTCAGGTCTTTGCTCAAATGTTACTCCTTCAGAGGGTATTTTAAATAGTTTCTCATGATTCCTACTCTCTGTACCGACCCAGTCTTGTCTTGTCCTTCATACCTCCTTCACTGTCTCATTATATTATAGATACACACACACACACCCCTACTCAAATGTATTTTTTGATTATCTGTTCCTAAGTTTCATGAAACCTTTTCTATCCTGATTTCAGCTGTATCCATTATGCCATAGTCAGTGCCTAGGACATAGTAGGAACTCAATGTAGTTGTTGAGCAAATAGGTGAATTGTATGCCCCTACCTTGCTCGGTAGTATATTAATCCAGATTATAAGAACCATGCTTTATTCATTATTGTGTCATTTTGCTTTTTAACAAATAAGCTCAATAAATGCTTACTATCATAGAGCTTGTTAAATAAATAATGATACACGCATGTCACAGAATTCTACATATTCTTACCCTATTTTTGTTAAAAATCCATAACACTAATGGAAAAGAAGAATATGCCCCAAATTGAAAATGAGATCACCTTTGCCTCATGGGGTTACGGCTACAGTTTCGTTTCTTCTTTGGCTTTTCTCCATTTTCTAATTTTTTACATAATGAAAATTTATCCCTGTACAATCAAAATCTAATTTAAAAAACTTTTAATGTACTCCTATTTGGAGGTAAAACAACTAATCACCTAAGATGCTGAGAGTCGTTATGTGGAGACCTGAATTCTCACCTCTCCTCCTCAGTTGGTCAGCCAAGTCAAAATCTCTCAGTCTATTCTTCTGAAAAATGAGGGCATACCAAAGTGTGATGAGACACAAGTGACAATGTCTACATGCAAAGATTTGGAAAACAGTAGTACATTTTGAGGGATTATCACTGGTGGATCCTTTCTAGGGCATTGGTGGGGATTACAAAATTGGCTCCCTTCTTGGCAAAGATATCGACATATCCATGCTTCACCCCAAAGGGGTAATTAATGGTGGAAATATTGGGCATGGTAGGGAGACAAAGGGAGAAACCAGCTTTTCATCAGGCATCCCTTCTGGCTCCGGTGGATTACCATTATTAGCTAAGTGACCACCCACTGCTTATGTGCAAGACCTGAGTTTCACGGCTTTCTCTTGAAATGACCCCTCCAAGGCGGAGAGGTATAGCAGGGCCTCAAAGCAGGATATGGAGCCAAGGGAAACCCTTTTCCTTTCCCTGTCATCTTCATGTCAGGTCCAAATTCCCAACTGCACCCCATAACCTGCCCAAACACCCCAACACAGGCACACATGCATGTGACTAGGCAGCCTTCATTTAAGTTCTGATAATTTTCCCTTTAAAAATAAAAGTGCATCTGACAGTCTGTGATCGTTTGCCCAAACTGAGCTGAGTGCTGCAGACCAGAATGATGGCAGACATCAGGCACTGGCTCATTACCCTTGCCTAGTGTCTCCTACCACAGTCTCAGAAAAGAAGGCTCATTGGGCAGCCACTGAATGAGACCACCATTAGGTTCCTTCCCCCTACAGGGGCCTCAGTTTCTCCATCTGTAAAATTAGGAGGTTAGACTAAACCAGGGAAGAAGATAGGTATATATCTCACACATATCTCATTCTCCAAAACCCAAAAGAAATGATCCCAGACCTTTATCCCATGTACAATAACAGACTCTGCTTTCTTCTTGGTCCAGGAATGTTTGAGGGAAGACATGGGGCATGCATTTCTCTGTCTCTGGCTTCTTTATTTTCCTGAGTTGGTTCAGTTTATGGGTCATCTATTCAGACTTCCCCATGTTCTCTTCTTTTCTTCTTTTATATCATCACATCCTGGACACTGCCACTATTCCTCTACTCCCGCCCAAATGTCACCAGCACAAGTCTTAGTACATGAAACAGATGTTTATTGTCAGTTTGCGTTGACAAACTGTGCATTGGAGTGAAGCAAACTACTTAAAATTGGAAATGAGGTATCCCAATATTTGAAATTTTGAGCCATTCTAACTTCAGGAGGTCCCCATGCTGTCTTCTCTGGCCTTTTGGGCTCAGCTACCCATCATGTGGCTCAGCCTCCCGTCTCCTACAAGCTCCTCACCCCCATCTTGCTCATTCACAACCCTGAATTCATATAACTTATGCAGGACAACTTAGTTCTGTCTTTGTTTTGCTGTTTTCTTACAGTTTATGTCCTTTGGGTCCCATCTTCAATACCTAAAACAGCTGATAAAAAATACGTTCTAAGACAAAGACAGTTTTCTCTCTAAGAGGAGTTCTGATGCCAAATGTGTATAGCTTTTCTGACCCTACCCACATACCTGCCATAACTTCCTAATGCTATTCCTGAAACAGATATCACTAATCAATCTAACCACTATTTGCCACTAATCAGGTCTCTTCCCAGCAGAGAACTGTAAGCAGACATTCCCAGTGAATAATAGCTGCCCCCACATCCCATAAGTACAATCTTTTTGCAATTTTCAATCTCTGAGCCCCAGATGACCTCAAAGTTTCCTTCCAGCTTGGACCGTCTAGGGTCTGGTAAGAGTAGAATATTCACTCAATGAAATCAACCGAGGACATCAATAATCATTTGCATGGAAATGTTCCAAATAATCTGAATAGGACATACCCCTGTCTCAACTTCCCCCATCCCCCCAGCTCCAAGAGTCTGCAACAGATCTGAAAAGAGCCCATGCCTGATCACTCTTTTGGACTAAAACATGAAAGATCCTAGATAATTAAGAATAGTACAATCTCATCCTCTGCTCCAAATGTTCTCCCCTCATCTTTTTCCTTGACTGACTTCCTCTTAGTCAACCTTCTGGGCTTAGCTGAAATGTCACTTTCTCCAAAAAGACATCTCTGAGACCACCTTCTCTAAATGTTGGTCATGTCCTTGACCCTCATTAGGCATTCTTTAGCACCATATACTTCCTCTCAGTAAATCCCGTCATCATTTAATTGCATAATTGCTGCTCAGTGTTTCTCTTCCCAACTAGGTTCCATCTCCAGCATCAAGACATGACTGCATGTAATAGATGTTCAGTAAATATTTGCTACATGATGGATTGATTATTAATATGTACTTTCTGTGTTGAATGTGAGACTTGGAGATGCACATGGTATATAACATGTCTCCTGACACATAGAAAGTGCCCCATAAAGGACAGTAATACAAACATAACTGATACAGGGCTCTGTGCTCTCTCTCTGTATATCATTTCATTTAATCCTTGCAAAAACATAGGTGAAGCCACTGTAATTATTCTCAGTTGACAGATAAGGAAATTCAAGCTCTGATAAGTGAAGTCACTTGCCCATCACTGCAAAGAGGCAAGAGCCAAGATGGATACCTAGAGAGCTCAGCCTCAGAGCCTCTGCCTATGGGCTATTCAGGAGGAATCAGAGAGGGGCATTAGGCTCAGGGCTTGAAGGTGAGTGAGGTTTTCCACTGAAAGGAAAGGGCAAGTGTAGTGTAGTGGAGCAGTTAGGGCTTGAGCCTTAGAGCCTAGACAATCTGAGTGTCAGTCCCTCCCGAGCCACTTCCTGGCTGGGTAGCATGCGCAAGTGACAACCTCTCTGAACCTTGCACTTCTCCTCTATAAAATGGGAATAATAATACCTCTGCCTGCAATTACAATATGATGATCCTATAAGTGGTACACTGACTGGTACATTATGCAGCGCTTGTAAAAATAGCCAAAATTATTCCTTCCTCCTGGTTCCCTCCTGTCTTCACCTCTCCTTTCCCATCCCCTTCCCTCCCCTCTACTCCTTCCTTCCCTTCTCCCCTCCCCGCTACACTTATATATATATGCTTTGGTTCTTAGAACGTCACTTTTAAGCGGGTAAAGAAGCTGCCTAGATGCCTCTTTACCCACTACCTGGTAGTATATGTGTTTTGGGGAGAACTGAGTTTTTTTTCCCCTAATGCCTAAAAACAAAGAGACATTATTGGGTACAATTAATTGTTCAAACTGCCAGAGATTTGAAAGTAGGGGGAATAAGCAGATGTTGCTCTGAGCTCTCTGCTCATTAACTCAGAGAAAAGATTCATTTCCTATGCATGATTAACTCCCCATCGTCAGTGATTTACACAGCAGATGATCAAAAGAGAATTCATTATTCCACAGACAGAGAGTCTGGGTACTAGGCATTCAGCCTCCTTGGGATAGCTCTGTCCCCTAAATTCCTGGGGTGTCTATGGTTAGTGCCTTGACCCAGGAAGATGCTGTTTGTCATTGGCCCAGTTCTCCCAAGGGTTTTCAAAAGAATGATGATCAAAACCAGCACAGAGTAAGCCCCAAGACCTCCCTCTGTTCTGTGACTGGAAGGAACCCAGAATCCAGCCACCTTTGGTCTTCATTACATCTTGTCATTGTTTAAAGGAGCACTGTACTTTGGAAGATAAAGCCAAGCATGGCAGGACTCATGTTTTCTGTTGGAAAAGGTCCCAGGACCAAAAGAGAATCACCATCATAGAGTTCAAGATCCGCAGAGATCTGGCAAGTATATACCTATTGAGCACCTACTATGACACTGCAAATCAAGAACATCATGGCCTCTTCTCCCGACATTGCATGGGCAATGCCTTCCTGGGAGGCTAAATGAATACTTTCAGTGCTGAGTTAGCAGACAAAAATCCAAGGGGTTCTACATTGCCCTTGCTTTCCAGAAAGGATAATTCTACTGCAAGGGTTTTATTTAACCATCAGTGGTACAGGGCCAAAGGATCAGGAGCCAAAACTATCTTAGAGAAGGATCAGGGTCTCTGCCCTTTATGATGCTCAATCAACCAGCCTTACATCAGTCACTGTGAGTCAGGCTTTGTTGGGGAGATAGTGTTGAATCAGACACATTCTCTGCCCATGAAAAGCTAAGGCTAGAAGTGGTAATGGGGTAGGGATATGAAGAATTAGAAGACAGTTTTTAAACACCCCTGTCTAGTCCAGGGCTTATTTGTGATGAATTCTTTACAGGACTCAGAAACAAGACAAAAATAAAAGCCATCCTTGTATGAATTTTTTATAGAATAAAATTTATTTCATTGTGAAAATGCTTCCTTATTTTGAAATAATGCCCTCCTTCTCTCCCTCTCTTCTTTCCTTACATTCTTCTCTTTTTGTATTTAAAAAGTTTCTTTTATGAAATGATGGTGTTGATAAAATTTGAAGTTAATAGTTGTCAAATCCATGGCAGTTCCTACCCCCTCCCTTTAAAAAATATTATTCGTTCATGAAATCTCTAAATCAGGCACCCATGGCTATAAATAAAGGCAATACAGATAAAGCTCAATGGGAGCTCGGCAAGGAGGGCAAGATACCTTCTCACTTGGGTGAAATCAAGAAAAGCTTCAAAGGAGTTGACATTTGGGCTGAGACTTTAAAGATGGATGGGTTTTGTAAACTTAGAGTTTGAGGTAGATTCAAAAGGGCAATCCAAGTGGAGGACACAGCAAGAACAGAGGCATAGGGGTGGGAACAGAATCCCAGAATAAGTCATGCTGTAGAAATAAGCAAAGACCTACTTTTACCAGAGTACACAGTAAATTCCAACCTGTAAGCCACTGCCTCCTAGAGGGCTCTAGAGGTATTGCAAGGTATCTGCCAATTTTCAAGCCCATTTGCCAATGTCTCACTCCTAGTACAACTACTTTTTAAGTCTTTAGATCTATTTATTCAAAAGTATTACTGAATTCATAGATGCACCTGGTCAACAAATGATTTCTCAAGCAAAATATGCTAAAATAGCAACTGTTATTTTGGGAATCCATGAAAAAAAATTTTTTTAATTTAATTTTTTATTTTATTAAAAAAATTTTTTTAACGTTTATTCATTTTTGAGAAACAGAGAGAGACAGAGCATGAGCGGGGAAGGGGCAGAGAGAGAGGGAGACACAGAATCTGAAGCAGGCTCCAGGCTCTGAGCTGTCAGCACAGAGCCTGACGTGGGGCTCGAACTCACGGACCGCGAGATCATGACCTGATCCCAAGTTGGACGCTCAACCAACTGAGCCACCCAGGCTCCCCTTTGAAAAAAAATTTTCATGTCAAAAGGGAACCTCATGATTCCCTCTCCTTTCATTCATTCAACAAATATTTATTGAAAGCCCACTATGTGCTAGGTACTATGCTAGACACAATTTGCTTTGGTAAGCAAGACTCAGGACAGGGAGAAAGACCAATGAGTAAGACGTTGTAACCTGGGTGAGGGATGATGCAGAGACTGGACAAGGATGGCAGCAAAGGAAAGGATGAGCAGTGGCCAGACTGGGGCTTATTTTGAAAGAATAAACGAGACATGCTCATAGATTTGATGGTTAGGGATCAGGGAAAAAGGAATAAAAAACTGCTCCTAGGATTTCAGCCTGGACCACTGGGTAGATGATGATACCATTGCATGAGGAAATAAGAAGAGGTTGGAAATGATTGGACAACAGCATGAGGCTTATGAAGGTAGGTGAGAGGGTCATTGGCAATAATCATGAAGGCCAGATCAAGAAGGTGTGGGAGCCGTAAATGCCAAAACAAGAAGTCTGGACTTTTGTAACTGGAGGCACTTTTTTTAATCACCCCCAAAAAAGTCAGCAGCTTGGGATCCCCAAGAATGCCTGGGAGAGATGCTCTTCGATCAACTTTACTTTCTGAGTATCAACTGTATACAAAGCACCATACTTGGCACCATGGGGGATACAAACATAATTTCTGTCCTGGAGACATCATCATCTCCTCAGTTGACTCTGAAGGCTCACAGATGAGAAGAGCAAGCACCCTATCTTTGAACAGCAGCATAATTAAGATAGGCGCTGGTGCAAAGCCGGGATTCTAGAAATTGTGTTGATCTCCATGAGGAATCAGTTGGAAATACCTGGGGTTACATCAAGTTGGGTCTGCCTTGCATCTTTGTATCCAGAGGTTTGCCCTCACACTACATAAAAAGATTCTTGACATACCCACTTTATCCAGAGTTTCCATTCCACATCCTTCACCCTGACAACTGAAATGGAGACCACTGGGGGCACCCAACCCTGATGCCCTTTACTAGCTAAATGCATCATCCATCCCCAGAGGCTGTATTGGCCGCCATGCTCATAGATGCCCTAGGGAGGATCTTCTCTCAGACAGGAGCCACCTCACCCAGAAAGCCCACTTTAGGTACATTCCCTCCCCCAGGTCATCCTATAAACAATGAGTACCTGACACAGTGGTCAAAAAAAGCTCACCCCCTTTGCCTTGAGATGGGATCAATTCTGCAGCATAGTTCATACCTGAGAGCTTTCTGTGGGATCAGACTGTAGCTAGTCTCCAAATAGAACCACATCCTCCTCCTATCCTTTCCTTCCTTCCCACTCCCTTGCTTCTGAGAGCTCAGTAGATCACATGCATGAGAACCCCTGTGTCATATTCTGCTTCTAGAGAACCCATCCTAAGATATCAACCTTACACTTCACTCCCTAGCACAATACTATCATTAATAATAACTAACTTGTTGAGCTCCTACGATGTGCCAGACAATGCGGGAAGCCCTTTCTGTACCTTGCCTTGTAAGATTTCAAAGGTTCAGTGCCATTACTTCCATTTAACAGATGAGAAAACTGAAGCCCTCAGACATTATTATGTGTGGCATCCTAAACACATTTCTTCTGGCCTGATGGAAGGAACACAGACCTTCCAGGGGATTGCACCCCTCACTCTACAAAACGATCTTTTCCTACATTTTTAAATGTTTTTCTGAACTCCTCCTCTTCCCTCCCCCTACCTTTGCACTTCTCAGATCCACCCTCCTCTGAAAACCGGTGGTCAATTACATGGGTTTCATTGCTCAAGATCTCCTAGGGCAGAAAATTCAATTTATTTCCATCTGTGTTAGTTTTCTCTCAGAATGCCTTTTTAAAATTGGCAATAAGCACTTGAGCCCTCCCAAGGATTGTTCACTCAACATGTTCCTAACGTTTCTAATAGGTATGTGTGCTGAGAAGAGAAAGGATGTCCCACCACCTTTTCTTCCAAGTGCTCCAAATAACTGATGAGATCTGGATCTGCTGTAGAATCACAGAAGCTTCTCTCTCCCAAAGAACCAAGCCTCAGTGCCAGCAGAGTCAAAGGATAAGTGTTCTGAAACTCCAAACCCTTCCCAGAAGGAAGAGGCATTAGAAACTGAGCATGACTTATAGTGGCCACTGCCAAAAAAAAAAAAAAAAAAAAAAAAAAAAAAAAAAAAAAAAAGTGTGGCAAGCATAGTTAGAGGCAGAGGCAATAAAATAAGGAACATATCTACTTATTCTGCATAAGTTGTTCCTTCTGCCTGGAATGTCTTCTCTCTTTCTCCAACTACTGAACTCTTATTCATGCTTCAAAACCCAGTTTAAAAGTCACCAACTCTTTAAGATTTGCATAAAATTCCCCAGCCCTTCATGAAGTAACTGCTTTCTGTGGACATACAGAGTAAGATCCACTCTCTCAATATAGTTAACAGCTCCTTCCTGTGTAAGATAACCCAAGATCAAATTCTCATCGCATCCCTCACTGGCTGTGTGACCTCGTGCAAGTCATTCAACTTCTTCAAGCCTCCGCTTCCTCACCTGTAAAATGCTAATGTACACAAACACTTCGCACTGTGCCTGGAATGCAATGGATGCTCAAGAAAATGGTGGCAAGTTTCTTCATCACCATTATCATTATCACTCCCTCCTCTGAATTTCCATAAGCACTGTTTTCCTATTGTCCATTCCATTAATTTGCTCTTTACCCCTACGGCCTTGTTTTGTTAATTAACATCTGATGTGTGCATATCTCCTTTCCTTAACTACATGGCAAGGTCCCTGGGGACAGGAAATGCATCTTACACTGTTATATCCTACACAGCTGCAAGAACAGTGCCAAACACATAATACATGCTCCAATATTTGCTGAATAAATTCTTAAATCTCTGGCTCCCAGTATAGGTGCTTATTTTGCTTGGCAACAGAACAAATAACATTTTATATTTACATTCTTGTTTCCAGGGCTAATTGATGTGGGTCTTATAATCATAAAAACCCCTCTAAACTCTCCCCTAATAATGGCAAAAGCCATCAATTAAACAAACCATTAGATGTATCAACAACCTATTAATCTGCTCTTAGTGGAGGGACACTGGTTGATTTTCAGCTGTCTGGCTGCACAGTGGAAATGAGTTTAACTGGAATATTCTGTTTGGTTTCTAGCTCTCCATCAGCACTACTTACTCTATGAAATGAGGATTAAATGGTAATGTAGCTAATATAAATATGGAGACAGAGGAAGATATGCAGAGAGCATTTAACCCAGTTCCTGGTACACTGTAAATCTTTAACACGTAGTAGCTTTAAAACTCTGGGTAGAGGGGAGTGAAGTAGGAGAGTATAAAGGAGAATCAAGCCCTGGCTTTGCCATTTTAGCTCTTTGATCTCTGGTGTTCTCAGAAGCAAAGTAGGGATGAAAATATCTGCACTTCCAGGTTATTTTCAGGATTAAATGAGATTATATGTATGATAGGATAGCTGTCCATCGTGGCACAGGTGAAATGGTGGAGAACACAGAACAGAGTGCCTGCCCTTACGAAGTTCATGGTCTAGAGGAGAATACAGACAAATAGTTCCCACAAGCGAGTGGTAAGTTCTATGACAGAAGGTAGTACGGAGGACCGAGGGGACACACGGAGGGCGGGACACCAGCTGGAGCTTGTGTGGTGGGGTCACTGAAAGCTCGCCCTGCCAAAGAGGTGTGTGCTGGCCGTTCCCATCACCCAGCTTCACACCCCGCCTTCCATCAGCCACGTGGGCTGCAACTACAACCCAGCTTTCCACCTGCATCCTTAGTGGGCCCTGCAAGATGGACGGTGCCAGAGGAGACAGCAAGGCTGAAGGCAGCTGTGGTAGTTTCCAAGGGCTACTCGGAACCAAGTACCATGAAAGTACCACAGGCAGCTTGACCAGCATACAAACATCGTCTCACGCGTGTGGTTGCTACAAGTCCAAGATCAAGATGTCAGCAGGGGTGGTCCCTTCTGAAGGCTGTGAAGGAAAATCTGCTCCATGCCTCTCTCCTAGCTTCTGGTGGTTTGCTGGCAATCATTGCCATTCCTTGGCTTGTAGAAGGAATCTCTGCCTTTGTGTTCTCGTGGACTGTGTGACTGTATCTGTGTTCAAATTGCCTCTTTTTATAAGGATACCCGCCATTTTGGATGAAGGGCCCATCCTACTTCAGTATGACCTCATCTTAACTAATTATGTCTGCAATGACCCTATTTCCAAATAAGGTCATGGTCTGTGGTCCCAGAGGCTAGGATTTCATCATAGGAATGGGAGGGGGCGGGGATTCGACCCATTACAGAGGAAACAGGGACCGTTCCTTCCATCCATCCAGCCTATAGTATTGGTTGGTTCCAGAAACAGCAGCTAGCTCTCATTTCCTTTTTTTTTTCTTGCACTCCTGGAAACAGCTTCACTGTGTCCCATCAGAGTCACCAGAATCAGCTGGACAGGGCCACCCTCTCAGACCCCATGGGGGACCCTCCTCCAAATATCTAGATTCTAAAGCCCCAACCTCTTCCCTTTGTCCCTCCAGCCCTGTGGGTCTGAGCCCGTGACGGGCAGCCTGTGGCACTGCTTCTGGTATTCATATTGTTGTGTGATCCCTTCCCCAGGAGTGCAGGATGGACTCAGTGGCTCACTTATATGAGAAAATAGAAGCAGCTGGGGGCACCTGGGTGGTTCATTTGGTTAAGAGTCCAACTTTGGCTCAGGTCATGATCTCACGGTTTGTGAGTTCGACCCCCACATTGGGCTCCATGCTGACAGTGAGGGGCCTGCTTGGGATTCTCTCTTTCTTCCTCTCTCTCTGCCCCTCCCCTATATTCTCTCTCTCTGCCTCTCTCCTTCCCTCTCTCTCTCTCTCCCTCTCTCTCTCTCTCAAAATAAATAAATTAATTTTAAAAAAACAGCAGAGGTGATGGAATGTCACTTGACAGATTAAATAATGAGATTGTGACCTCCAACGTGAGTGTTCTGTCTTGTTCACTTGTTCTGATGAAGCCAGCTGCCAAGTTGTGAGCTTCCCTACGGAGAGGCCCACGTGGCAAGAAACTGAGGGAGGTCTCCAGCCAAGAGGCACAGATAAGCTGAAGGCATCGGCCCAATAGTCCACGAGGAACTGAATCCTGCCAACAACCATGAACACATATTTCCAGCCATGCCTTTGGATGAGACCTCAGCCTGAGCTGCCACATTTACTGGTGTCTTGGGAGAAACCTTGAGGCAGGAGATGAAGCTCAGCCATGCCTAGATTCCTGACTCACAGAAAAGAGGAGATAACGAACGGTTGTTTTCAGTTACTAAGTTGTGGGCTACTCTGTTATGTGGCAGTGACTAACTAATGCACTTTGGTTATACACAAGGTACCCTTTTTACTTTTTCTCTGTTTCAGTAAGTAGTTAACCAACTTCCTATTAAATTCTCTCAGTAACATTAATGAATATAATTTCTTTGTCTTGATTTGACACCAACTGGCACAGGATGAGATATAAGATGTGACCTTAAAGACAAGTGGGAGTTCATTGGCAAAGAGGATGAGGAGAGTGTTTCAGGAAGAGGAAACATACATGCAAAGGCCTGGCCACCATTCCAGTGTTTAAATATATTTATTAAGCACTTACTATGTGCCAGGTTTGGTACCAGGTCCTCAGAATGAAATTATGAATGAGAATTTCTACTCTCATGTTCAGAATCAGGCGGCAATGACAGAAACACTAGGACTGGTACATTGGGGTCAGCTCATACCCCAGGCTTCCTCATCAGGGACACATGCATCCTGTTAGGATAGTGGCACTTAATCCAGGCACAAGATGACTAACCACCTCCCAGTTTCAACATCTCATCTGTAAAGCAAGAATGACAATCTCTCCCTCCCAGGACTGTAGCATTAATCAAATGAGGTTTGGAGGCTTGAAGTAGCTTTGTAGAGGAGACAGAGCTCTACTACAGTTAAGGCACAGTAGTCTTACTTTAACAATTGGTGTTTTCAATTCAGAATGATCCAAATCCTTCATCTGCCCAGTGGCCAGTGGCCCTCTGCTGGCCCAGAGCTGGCTGTAACCAAGACCTTATTAATAGGATTAAACAAAGAGCCTGTTGCTTCTGGCCCCAGACAGCGGGTTGCTGGTCATTGATAAAAAACAGGCTGTAATACAAAAAGCAACCTCCCCGCAGCCACCCGCCCCATAAATCATCAGCTACCAAGGGCTATTGAATTACCTTTAGAAGATGGATGGCACCGGAGCTGGAAGGCTGCTTGATAAGGGTTCCCTTTGAATAATTCCATGTAGAAAGCTGGGTTTGAGAAATGGGGTCTTTCCACCAGCTCAGCTCCATCCGTGCTGTCTCTGCCAGGTGCTTTCAAGATAAACACGTTTCCTTATGGGCTGCCAGAACGTCTGTGATGAAGGAAGAAAACTTACTGCCAGGCCTGAGGGAAGTATCTACTTCTGCCCAAGGCACAAAAGGTGGTTTTGTTTTAGTATTATTGTTCACTGTTCATAGTACTAACTCATTAATAACAGCTATCATTGATTAAGCATATTCCATGTGCCAGGAAATGTGCAAAGCATCTGAGCTCATTAAGTCCTTAAACAACCATATGAGACAGGTCTTATTACTCTCTCCATCTGACTGATGAAAACTTAAAACTCAGAGAGGTGACATGACTTTCTCAAGTTCACACAGCTAGTAAGTACTGGAGCTCAGACTCAAACCCCTGCTCTTAACAGGAATCAGCAAAACTTTATCTGTAAAGGACCAAATAGTAAACAGTGTAGGTTTTGTAGACCATACCATCCCCATTGCAATTACTCACCTGTGTCCTTGCAGTGCAAAAGCAGTCATAGATACTGCATAAACAAATGTACAAGGCTGTGTTCCAATAAAACTTTATTTACACAAATAGGCAGAGGGCCAGATTTGGTTGATGGACAAGCTCTACTCTTAGTTTTATTAAAAAAAAACCCTTATTTTAATGTTTATTTATTATTGAGACACAGAGAGACACGGAGCATGAGCAGGGGAGGGGCCGAGAGATGGAGAGACACAGAATCTGAAGTAGGCTCCTGGCCCTGAGCTGTCAGCACAGAGCCCGATGCCGGGCTCAAACTCACAAACTGTAAGATCATGACCTGAGCCGAAGTTGGATGCTCAACCGACTGAGCCACCCAGGCGCCCCTGGACAAGCTCTACTCTTAACAGTCATATGGCACTAACTCTCTACATTTGGACTTTGTGGTTTCCCCCACTCATCTGCTTCCACATAGAAAATGTCCTGGCTCTTCATGGAGTTATTTAATTTATTCAACTCACTTACAATTCCTTCATTGAGTTCTTGAAGGCACCAGCTCTAAGGAAAATACTGAGATCCTGCTAGTTTAAGAAGCAAGACGTATAAAATATTTCAATTATTCCTTTTATTAGTGAAGAAAGGAGCTTCTATGCTACACTAACAATAAATCCAAGATCTCAGTGGCATATTGATACTTTGAGCTAAATAATTCTTAGTTATCCGGTGCATTATAGGATGTTCAGCAGCATCTCTGGTCCCCACCCACTAGATCCCAGTAGCATTTCCCTACTATTTCCAGAAATTGTCAAATGTACGCTTAGGGACAAAAGCACTCCTGGTTGAGAACGGCTGGATTAAGACAACAAAGTTTATTTCTCATTCATGAGAATTTGAATATGGGTCATGAGCTCTCCCTGAGAAGTTCCCCTGCAGTGGTGCAGCAAGGTCCTGAAATGTTTGCATCTACAACTCTGCCTTCTCAAAGTTCTTTGCCTCCTGCCCTGCAAATGAAAGAGATTGAGAATGGAGAACCTACACCCCTTCTTAACTTTCTCAGACCAGAAGGGACATGTTGCTTATGTTCATAGGCCATTGGCCACAGCCTAACTGCAAGGAAGGAAGGGTGGGAAATATAGGAGAACACATGGAGTATTTGCAGTCCCTACTGGTCATTCAGTCACTCAACCAACACTGAAGGAGTACCTATTCCAGTCAACAGTATACTGATGTTGGGGTTATATCTCCGTGAATAAAACAGATTTTGTCCCTGCCAAAATAGTGCTTACACTCTTCCTTTAGGGTGCTGCTTCGGGTTGCAGAGAAAAAGAGCATGAGTTAGGTCTGGTAGCAGAGATTATTGAAAGGATACACAAAGATGTGCAAAATAAGATAAAATTATCTCAGCAATTATCCTGGGTCCAGAACTCCTGAAGCCTCATTAGGAACCTGAATAAACACATCAAAAGTCTGAACCTAAGTGATCTTTCTTTTATTCACCTACCCTTCATATATCCTAAAACAGAGAACATAACTGGATCAATTACCATCCAATAATGAGCCCTTTTGGCCAAATCACTTCAGAGTTTTAACATCCAGCTTTCACTAAGTAATGCTGTCATCACAAACAATTCCAAAATGGCTTACAATAACAGACATTCATTTGTTGCTGATATATACGTCATCTGCAAATTGGTTTTAGCTCTGCCAATATCTTCTTTATTCCAGACCCAAATGAATGGCAGTCCCATCCTCAGTCATGAGTTAGAAGGAAAAGAGCAAGTGGAATTACTATTGGATCTAAAAATTTCTTCTCAGGCATGGCATTCACGTCTGCTGAAATTCCATTGGCCAAAGAAAGTCACACAGCCATGTATGACATCAGTAGGGCAGGGAGGGTACTCATCCCACTGGAAGGACCACACGAAAGGGATGTAGGGATAGGTCTATCAACTAGAGAAGGATTCTAGCATCTCGTGGGTAGTGGCCAGAGATATTGCCAAACATCTTACAATGCACAGGACAACAAAGAATTATATAGCCCCAAGTGCCAAGCAAATATTTTAAATGCTTAATGTAATCTAACACCATAGTTCTCAATGTTGTTCCCCAGGGAACATTTGACGATGCCTGGGGGCATTTTTGGCATCACAATAGAGAAGATGCTACTGGCATTTAGTTCACAGAGGCCAAGAATGTTGTTACACATTCCACAGTGCATAGGAAAGTCCCCCAGAACAAAGAATTATCCCACCCCAACTGTCAATAGTGCTGAGATTGATAAACCCTAATCTACCACAAGAGGCAACTAGGCTCTTCTATTCATTCATTCACTCATTCATTCATTCATCTTCATCAGAGATTTATTGAACATCTATTGAGTGTCAGATACTGTGCTAGTCCCTGGGGATAAAATAGAAGTAAACATAAATACAATTCCTGCTCAAATGGATTGTATAGTCCACTTGGAGAGGCAGACATTAATCAAATAATCACACTAATGAGTGTTTCATGACAAACTAAGATAAATGATAGAATGGAACAGATTCTCTGAGAGTTTATTCTATGAGAGAGATTAGGGGAGTCTTTCCCACAAAGTGACAAGAATTCTGAAGGATGTGTAGGAGTTAACTAGATAAAGAGGGTGAGGGAGTTCTAGGCATAGACACAGAAAGGAGCATTTTGTTGGAGGAACTGAAAGGTCAGTGGGATGAACACACAGAATGTAAGGGGTGAGTGGTGTATGATATAGCTTACAAGGACATCAGAGACCAGATTATCCAGGGCTTTGTATGTAGACCAGTTTAGAGAATTTTGTTTTTCTCTTATGAGCAGTGAGAAGCCACCAACAGGTTTTCAGCAGGGAATGAATTATCCACTTTGCATTTTGAATAGTTCACTCAAACTGCAATGTAGAGGATGGCATTGACGGGGCATAGATGTGACCCAGGTAGACCTGTAAGCTGACTGTTATCATCGTCCAAGTGAGAGATGGTGAGGGATCCACAAAGGGGATGGTGGAGAAGACAGAGAAAAAAATGAATATATCTGAGAGCTAATTAGGATGTGAGATATGAAGGAGGGAAAGGTATTCAGATTGTCTTCTAAATTTCTAGCCTGTATAACCAGATGGATGGTCATGGTGTTCACTGAAATAGGAAACACTGGAGAAGAACTAGGTTTAAGGGAAGGGGAGCAGGAAGACAATACACTCTATAACAGAACATTAGCTTAAGTTGTCTTTGAAGCAGCCAGGTAAACATATCAAGAAGGTAGCTGGATATACATGTCCGTGACTCAGAGGAGAGACGAGGCTGAAGTTATCCATATAAGAATCATCAGAATACATACATTCAACCCTTACATTGCAGCCTTTGACTTGGACCCCAATCCTTGGCTTCATCATTTGTGGCTTCTTATCCTTGACTAAATGGCAGTAACCATAACAACTCTATAAAAGTAGAACCACTTGTCTGCTTCCCTCAGAATTCGATCATTCATTCAACAGCTTTAGATCTCATCATTTCTGACTGGTTATCCTTGATTCAATGGCGGTAGCCATAACAACTCTACGAAGATAAAACCACTTAGCTGTTTCCCTCAGAATTCATTCATCCATCCATCCATCCATCCATCCATTCATTCATTCATTCAACAAACAGTCTTGGATGTTATTGTATACTAGACTTTGTCCTTGGGGGCTGATGATACAGCAGTAAATGAGAACAAACAAGGTTATTGTCCTTCCAGGCATTTAATATTTTATGACTTCTTCCTTTGTATGGATTGCTCAAAACAACTGACCCTTGTTCGTTCATGTCCAGTTTGGAGTATATCATCCCGCACTGAGGAAAATGCCTGTAAAACAACCTCAAAATCAGGGATGCCTGAGTGGCTCAGTTGGTTAAACGACTGACTTCGGCTCAGGTCATGATCTCACGGTTCGTGAGTTTGAGCCCCACTTTGGGCTCTGTGCTGACAGCTCAGATCCTGAAGCTTCCTTTGGATTCTATGTCTCCCTCTCTCTCTACCCCTCCCCCACCTCTCTCTCTCACAAAATAAACATTTTTTAAAAAACCTCAAAATTTTAAGATGATAACAAAACTATAGTATCTCAGCCTTATATTTGTAGGATCCATTAAATTCACTGATGTAAAATAGATTTCTTCTCACATGCCAACTTTAACTGATTGGTAGTAGCTGCATGAAGAGGTAGGGTCAGAATGATTCAACTGGAAAAGAGATCAATTAGTGATGTTTGCCAAGGATTTGATATGGGAGAGTGGAATGCAACATGCCCATGGTTCTGATCTCAAGTCTTCCTTTTTATGCACTACCGAATTCTATTTGATAATATTTTGCTAAAGAATTTTGTGTCTATGTTCATGAAAGATATTGGTCTATTATTTTCTTTCTTTATAATGTCATCAGATTTTCTTATCAGAGTTATGCTGGCCTAATGATACAAGTGGGAAACAAATTCTCTTCTTTATTCTCTTAAAGAGTTTGTATAGTCTTAGCACTATGTCATCCTTAAATATTTGATAAAATGGGCCTGTAGCTGTAGGAGAGGGAAGTCAAGGTCACAACTGAAATTGTGAGTTCAATTTCTTAAATAGATACAGGGCTATTTTGATTTTCTATTTCTACTCCTGTTCATTTTGATATGTTATATTCTTCAAGGAATTTATACATTTCATCTGAGTTGTCATACTCAACCCATTCACTTAAAAGGTAAAGAAATTAAAGCTTAGATAGGAACTCAGGTCTTCAGAGGCTCAGTCAATTGCTCCCAATCTATAGCATATGGATTTATCCTACTTCAAAGGCCTCAGGGACACTGTCCAAGGATCTTTCCAAAAATGGCATACACATGCATTTTAAATGCCCAAATGCTCCAGTATTTGGCATAAACTAGGGACTTAGGGAAAAAGAGCTGTCCAGGGTAAAAATCACCTTCATCAGCATCAAACTGGACCCTCAGATTTTTATCAGTCTTACCCATCAATGCCTGAGTTTTTTTGAGAAAACTCATGGGTCACAATAGAAAGAAACCCACTCTGTTCATATTGCCCTGGGAAGCACCCAGCCTGCCTTTCCCCTGGGTGCTCTCTGTTCAGTGCAAGAAGTCAGGCTGTCCATGCAGATTATTTCCCCCTGAGTCTGGGCTCGGTCATTAGAAGACAAAGTCCCTATGAAGCTTCTCTGCCTGACCTGACCTATTTAAATATGTCATGCCTGATGACAGTGGGAATGAAGCTGATGGGGATGGACAAGAAGGCATGTTGGGTGGCCTAAGGGAGATGTTCTTGCAGAACTTAGCTCAAAATGTTTCTGGGGGAAGGTCTCTCTAGGGGAGAAGCATCTGTTAAACCTGACCACATCAGCACCCTGTATGAAAATTTTCAATGAGACCCTTGGATGCTCATGAAGTAGTTCAAACTCCTTCATATGGCTTCTAAGGTCCAGCATGATCTGACTATTCCATGTGTCTGTCTCCACCCTTCCCCATGACCACCATCTTCTTTGAGCGAGATGGACCTACTTTCAGTTCCAAGGTGGCAACATGCTCCCTCATCCCTCAGGGCATTTGCATAGGTTGTTTGTTCCCTTTGCCTAAAATATGTTCTCCCCCTATTTTCACTTGGCTTGTTCTACTTAATCTTCAGGTCACAGCTTAAAAATCAAGCACTCCAATAGCATGGCCCAACACCACCAATCTGAACTCCTTCTTTGGACAACTACAGTCCACTGTACTCACTATATGACCACACTTACATGTTGCTTTGGAACAGACTGCCTATCTACCTGTCAGTATCCCCCACTAATCTGTGAGCTACATGGCTTCTCCTCTGAGTTCCACAGTCATATGACCAACTGCCTACTTGTCATCTTCACTTGTATGCCCATGAACACGTCAGATTTAACACGTCCAGTAATGAACCCCCAATTCCCTCTCCCAAACCGGCCCTTCCACCTCAACAAATGCCAACTTTATCCATTTAATTGCTCATACCAGAAACCTTGGAGGCAACCCTAACTCCTCTCTTTTCGTCACATCCCACATCTTATCCATCATCAATTTACCTTTCAAGATTTTTACAGAGTCTGGCACTTCCCAACACCTCAGTGTTGAGTAGACCTGAGCCACCACCACCCCTCACCCAGATTATTGCAACGGGCTCCCAACTGGCCTCACTGATCTACCTTTGCTTCTCTAAATTCTATTTCTAATACAGAAGCCAGAGGAATCTTCTTAAAAGAAACATCTGCTTATATCCCCCCATCTGACTCACAAACCAAAGTCCTCCCCACATTCTTTTTTTTTTATATTTATTTATTTTGAGGGAGAGAGAGAGAGAGAGAGAGATGGCATGTGCAGGCAAGTAGGGAAGGGGCAGAGAGAGAGAGAGAGAGAGAGAGAGAATCCCAAGCAGGCTCTATGCTGTCAGTGCTGAGCCCAACATGGAGTTTGATCTCACAGCCCTGATATCAAAATCAAGAGTCAGATGCTTACTCGACTGAGCCACCCAGGTGCCCCACCACATTCTGACAGGATCTGACCCCAGTTACCTTCTGTCCTCACTTCCTGAAGTTCCCCATCCCTCATTCCATCCAGCCACTCTGGCCTCCCTACTGACCTGGAACATGCCACACGTACTCCTGCTTTTTTTTTTTTTTTTTAGTTTTTTAATGTTTATTTATTTTTGAGAGAGAAAGAGATACAGAGTGCGAGCAGGTGGAGGAGAAGAGAGAGAGGAAGACATAGGCTCTAGGCTCTGAGCTGTTAGCATAGAGCCCAATGCGGGGCTCAAACCCATGAACTGTGAGAACATGACCTGAGTTGAAGTTGGGTGCTCAACCATACTGAGCCACCCAGGGCCCCCTACTCCTGCCTTATAGTCTGTGTACTTGGTATTGCCCCTGCCTGGAATGCTCTTCCTCCAGAAAGCCAGGTAATTCCTTCTTCTATTGAGGGCTCCACTGGCCACCCTATGTAGGCGGCATCCCCTTACCAATCCCTATCTTCTCCTACTGCTCCATCATACCTATGAGTGAGGACTCCACTGGCCACCCTATGTAAGACGGCAGCCCTTCACCAATCCCCATCTTCTCCTACCACTCCATCCCACCTTGCTCTGTTTTATTTTTCCCTGTAACACCAACCACCACCTGACCGTATTTAACGATTTATAATTTGTCTCCCTCCATTGGAATGTGAGCCCCAAGAGGGCAGAGACTTCTGCTTTTTCACTGTCATAACCCCAATGAATAGAAGTGTCTGACCGTGTTGTTGATTGAAAGATTACGACTTCCAGCAACATGGTGTATTGACTGGTGTAGACAACCCCTGTGCCACAAACATAGTATTAGGGGGAAAAAAATCATACAGAGCCAGACTCAAAATTAAATAAAAGACATCCCAAGAGGTCAGAAGTGAAAACTAGATACTCTAGGAGTAAGCTCCAGATGAGAGTAGGGCCACCAGGAGGTATCAGACTCAGAACACAGGCCCTGAGAGGTGAGGGCTGGCATTCTAGTGTCACTAGGGTAACAGGAGACATGGTCTGGGGCCTCTGCAAGGAGGAGAGCTGGGTGTGAGACTCCACCATAAAGACATACTCTCAAAGACAGCAGAGAACCTTCCCAGCAGCCCAGGAACCCTATAGACAAATGTGCTATCTGCCTGGGCTCTTGATGGCCTCTTAGCCTGAGCTCCTCCAAAGCAGATCCTGAAACAAGAACTTGGGATCAGGCAGTTTATTGAAGAGGTGATCCCAGAAAGCATAAAAGAAGTAGTAAAAGTAAGATAGAAAAAGGAGAAAAGCCAGTAACAGTTGCATAAGAAGCACATTACTACTGGGGGAAACTGAGGCTTGGTCCAGCTGGAGACCTCTGAAAGACTGTAGAAGACATGTCAGAAATTATCCCACAGAGAATAGGGGATGACACACTTGTCCACCAACTCATGTCCCCCAATCATTGAGGTTATACTCTGAGAACGTTAACCTCTCTTGTGCTTATAGGTTATTCTAGAGCCCAGCCAGACAAGGTCTTAGGCAGAGAAGAAGAAAGGCAATTGGGATAAAAACCTGCCAGCAGTGCGCTAGGGAATGTCTGCAAGTAAAGAAAAACTCTGGCGGATAAAAGGGATACAGGGCGGGGCATCTACTACAACGGGGAAAACGTCTCTGGTAAGAAATTGCAAACCCAAGCATCCATGCACCATGGCATGAGTGTCTGGGTTTTATACTTCCCACGTGACACAGAAATTCTCAGCCAAGAAATTAACATAAATATAAATCTGGATTTCGAAGCTCTCGAGGCCCAGGAGGAACAAAAGCAAAAATACCATATAAATAAACATGGAATCTGTCGCCAGGAAGGTCTGCTGGGGCTTCCATCCATCTGCACGGAGTCCACGGACCATGAGCCAAACAAATGGAGATGACCAACAGAAAGAGGCTAGCCCCAGTCCCTAGGGTGGGGATGCTTCTATGTGGATACAGCAGTTAGAATGAACAGAGGCGAGGACAGTGAGCTCACCAAGAACACGTCTCAAAAAATGCCCCAACAATGAAGTATCATTACACACCTATCAGAAGAGCAAAAATCCAAAAGACTGACAACACCAAACGCCAGGGAAGATGCGCAACAGGAACTCTCATTCATTGTTGGTGGGGATGCAAAATAGCACAGCCACTTTGGGAAGCAGTTTGGCAGCTTCTTAGGAAGCTAAATGTACTCTTGTCATACAATGCAACAAACACGCTCCTTGATAGTTACCAAAATGAGTCGAACACTTATGTCCACACAGAAACTGCACACAGATGTTTACAGCAGCTTTTATTTATTAACTGCAAAAACCCAGAAGCAACCAAGATGCCCTCCAGTAGGGGATGGGAAAATAAACTGTGGTTCATCCACACGATGGAATATTTATTCAGTGGTAAATAGAACTGAGCTATCGATCCATGAAAAGACATAGAGGAACCTTGATGGTTACTAAGAGTGTAAAAGAAGGCAACTTGACCAGGCTACGTGCTGTATGATTTCAACTGTATGACATTATGGAAAAGGCAAAACTGTGGAGACAGTAAGAAGAGCAGTAGTTTCCAGGGGTTGAGTTGGGGGAGGGATGAATAGGCAGAGCACGAGGGGATATTTAGGGCAGGGAAACTGTCCTTGTGATACTGAAATGGTGGATACAGGTTGTTATACATTTGTCCAAGCCCAAAGCATGTATAACACCAAGAGTGCACCCTAATGTAAACCATGGACTTTGGTTTATAATGATGTGTCAATGTAGGTTCATTGATTATAACAAATATATCACTCTGGCCAGGGATGTGGATAGCGGGGGAGGATGCACAGGTATGGAGACAGGAGTAATATGGAGACTCTCTTTACTTTCTGCTTCATTTTCCTATAAACTTAAAAATGCTCTAAAAAATAAAGCCTATTAAACAAAACAAAACAAAACAAAACAAAACAAAACAAATGTCCTCTTCTCTCTCCTTCTCATTTCCACCAGCAGAAAAAGGAAGAAGAAAGAGTGGAGTGCAGGGGAGTGGGAGAGCATGCCCACATACAGCCAAGGCCAGGAAACAGAAAGGGAAGCTCTGAATGAAACCTAAGACTGGAATTGAAAAATGGCCTGGTGTCTAGGCTCTTTTAATGGCCCCAGGAGACTGAAAAGTTATGGAATCCAACTGACTTACCAGGTAGCAGGAAGGTGGGAGGTGGGTGTGGGAGGTGTAACAGAGACTGGCTCATTGTAATAACTTGGACAAGTAAAGCAATTTCATGTTTATTCCTCAGTGAAAGGAGACCTCTCAAATAGGCTCCAGGGGAAGTTTCTAGGATCTTTCTACAAATTACATCAATTCTCCCTTGTTCCTATGCCTAATGTTTACCCTTATGTATGCACAAGTGCATGTGCACATGCACACGCACACAACACAGAGCATACACTGCTGAGAAAGCCTCTGTGACTGGCAACATCTAACACAAGTCCTCATCTTACTGTCAGAACACGGCATTTTAACAAGAATATTCTCCAGCTCTGCTGAGAAGCAGAGTATCAGCAACAATCACAATTACAGAATCTCACACTTCTGTTCCATTTTTGTTTCAGGAGGTTTAAAACGCTTGGCAGACTTTAATTCATTAGCATGGGCATACATACTCACCACCTGTGAGAGGAACAGCAATTATGAGGTACTCCCGCCCACGTCTGATACGGCGCAATAAGATCCCAGGGCATCTGTCAGACGGTCACGTGGTCCTGTCTCAAGCATTCCTGAACAGTGTCATCACTGTTCCACAAAGGTTGGGACAACAACTCCTTTCAAGGCTTTCTGTGTCACCAGTGGCCAATGGGCTGCCATATTGGTTCTCTAGGCTTTATCCACAGTTGTTTCGTTTCTTCATTCTAACTTAGGTGTCACAGTTTCTAGAGATGCATAGAAAGATTGGCAAGGCCCCCAAGAAAAAGTCTTCTAACAAGAGCAAGGGTTTTTATGGTCTTGATCCCAGCTATATAGCAAACCTTTCCTCTTCCCCACAAAGCACAGCAACCCACTTAATTAAAAACTTGGCCAAGTGCTGGAAAAATGCCCTGATCCTTATCACTTTCCAGGACCACAGAGACAGATGGAAATGGGTAAAGGGGAGGCTCACTCATATGACATGTTCCTCCTACTACCTGGCCTTTGCAAGGGTTGTTCCCTCTGTATGAAGCACACCCAATCCCTCTCTTGCCTCACTTAATTCCAACACCTCCTTCAGATTACAGCACAGGTCACTTCCCCAAGTCTAGAGTAGATTGCTTTGCTGGATGTGCTCATTGGAGCACGTCCTGTCCTCTACATTTTCTTCACTTTGTAACAATTTACCAAGTTCTGAGATTATTTGATGGTGGTCTGCCTCCCTGTGGGCTCTTAACTCCCATGAATGCAAGGACCATGGCTATTCCACTCACCAATGCAGCTCTGGAAGGTAGCACATTGCCTGGTACACAGTAGTTAACCAATAAATATATCATGGATAAATCAACTAACCCCATTTTACCGAGAAACACAAACACATTCAGTAAATTTTTGTTGAATGAATTAACTAATATCTTTAAAACTATGAGAATACTAGCACCTACTTAATAATAGTACTTATCTAATAAAGTTATTAGGAGAATAACATTGTTGATGCAAATAAAGATTTTTTTTTTAATTTTTAATGTCTATTCATTTTTGAGAGAGACAGACAGAGACAGAGATAGAGAGAATGAGCAGGGAAAGGGCAGAGAGAGAGACACAGAATCCGAAGCAGGCTCCAGGCTCTGAGCTGTCAGCATAGAGCCCAATGCGGGGCTCAAACTCATGAACTGTGAGATCATGACCTGAGCCCAAGTTGGATGCTTAACTGACTGAGCCACCCAGGCACTCCAATGCAAATCTTAAACAGTGCTTGGCACGTAATAAGCACTCAAGAAATATGAGTTGATCTTATTATTAATAGTTATCCCCATAATAGGAAGATACTTGGAATTATTACCTGAAATGGGTTTTTTCTCCACATTTTCTGGTAACTCAGCCCTTCTTTCAGCCTGGGCAGCACTTTTGATGTGGACTTGGAGATTCAAAGGGCCCCTAAGCCATACAGCTAGTAAATGGCAGAGCTTGGATGCCAACTCACATCTCTCAGACCCCAAAACACCAGTGTGTCATCCACTTTTTCTCAAACCATCTAGCAATGACCAAGCGAATAATGAATAGAACTTCAACTTTATTCATTTTGAAACACCAGCTCTTAAGAACTTTGTCACCTGAAGAGGAAGCATTACTTTACTGAGGAATTGCCACCATGAGAAAAAGTATCTGAAATGATAATAACGTCACACCTTGCTAAGAAATAAATCCTCTCTGTTTATTATAACAAAGACAATGGCGTACCAATGCATTATTGGAAACAATTATCTCTACACTTAGCTCCCCAGAAGTTGCTGTCTCAGCCAATATTACTTAAAGACAGTGATGTTTTTCATTTTGTTTTCGTCCTGTGAAGTGTATTTTAAAAGTGAACGGGAGACCCTCTTTGAAAAATCGATTACATATTTCCATTTTAATGCAAACACTTAGTGTCCAACACTCGGCCTCACCATCTCATTAGCACTGGTGCACAGCACCACTGCAGACATTTATTTCAAAATCTTTTCTTTCCCCAGGCAGAGAAGCAAATTGAGCAAGTAGTTGCCCTGGCAGATAGTTGACCAAATGAAAAAAAATCGTGAAGATGGGTGGGGGACAAACTTTCAGAAGCAATGGGAAAGTATAAGGTAGCTTTAAATCCATCATCTCTGGGGAGCTGTTAAGATGTTTATTTGTATTTTTAGGGGATCTTTCAAGCTGTGCTTTTCAAATATTACACCACCAAAACAATAATAGTAAATAAATAAAATGGATTTTATGATGGTCAGTTTAGGTCCCAAGTGATCAGATACATGCCTCTTTTCTTTATGTTGAGAAGTTACCTCCCTGAGGTTACTAGAAAAGGCCATTTGGAAATCCTTCAGATCTGAGAGGAAAGTGTTTGAAGCGCAATGCTAGGTTTAAATCCATTCCCCCGTAGTGAGCTGGTGTCCTGTTTCCAAAGCCAGGGAAGGCAGTCTGTATCTTCCTGTGAAACAGCCTGTCTGGGCTACACACCCTGCACGCCAGGTAGGATTGAGGCAATTTAGGCTGAGTGCAAAGTGCTCCATTTCAGGCTGAAATCACGCCAAGGTGTCCTTACAAAAGCCACATTCAGCACCTCCAATTCCACATTCCATTCAGCGCTTTGTCTGCCATTATTACCCAGGATTCCAAAAGCACTTGGCTGCATTAAATAAGAGTCAGGAAGGACAACAATAGCAAGGAACTGCTGGAGGACTCAAAGCTGGAATCACCAAGAGGGGAGCAGCCAGAGATGTCAGCTGAGCTCTGAAAATAGACGTGACTTAATGAGCAAGAGACAGGTTGGGTTTCTCTAAAAAGGCAGATTCAACCTGGTAAGAAGTAGATCATCACACACTGCTGATGGGTGCACCTCGGTTCAGCCACTTTGGAGAGGGCTATTTGGCAATACTTATTAAAACTAAAACATGCACGTGCACTAGGACACAGATATACCTCTTCTTAGCATCTATCCTAGAGAAAGACGCAAATGGATATAATGTGCACAAGAAAGGATACACAGAGATTTTCAACAGAGTTGCATGCAATAACCAAAAGGTGGAAAATGATCTAATACTCATCTATAGGGGAAACGTCACACTGTGGAAGACTGTGCAAAGAGGCTATGCCCTAAGCAGGACAGACAACAATATCCACACTCACCTGCCCAGCAGTTAAGACGTTCCAGAAACTCTTCCAAGTGCCTCAACACTTTGACCCTTTGAATCCTTATAATAGTCCTTGAGAAGATTCTCTAACTGTTCTCACAGGGTAACTAAAGCGGCAAGACATTAAATAACGTGCCTAGGATCACACAAATACACAAGGTATTTAAACTCAGGCCATCCAGCTCCAAAAGTCACACTGCTTTCCAAGGAATTTTAAAAACATATTGTTTTCCTTTGAATTCAAAAAAGCAAGTTGCAGAACGATACATCCAATGTGCACCTGCCAGCCAGAGGCTCAGCTTTGTGCCCCATGGTCTCCCATTCTCTGAACTGTATTGAATGGACTTGACCAACACCTGCCTCTCACCCACCCCTTCCTCTGTTTCCCAGGCCATTGTTCCCCTAGGATAGCACTTTATTATGTTTAGATATGTTCATACACTGCCAGGTCTTGATCAAGTTTGTAGTCCCGGAGGCCCTTTTGTCCTTTTAGGATGTGCCCCGCCCAAAACCAGAAGTGGGAGGAGAAACTACATGGAATGGTTCAGAGAATGGATTCTGAAATCTAAGAAACCTTGGCTTGAATCTGTGCTCCAACTGTGAGTGCTTGGGCAAGTGATTTCACTTTTTTGAGCCTTGTTTTCCTCATCTGTAAAATGGGGATATTAATAGTTCCTACCTCACAGGTTATGAGGATAATGTATGGGCAATGTTTCGCATAGTTCTGTTACATCATTAAGATTCTGTCTGGTCCATGCTTTTTCGGGGGTGATCACATTTTCCTATTTCTTCCTTCTTGGGGAGGTGTCTTAGTCTACCCCAAAGAGGAAGGGTAGCAAATTCAGTTCAACATGTAATATTCACTGACCACATTACAGACATTTGCCACCGGGAGCTATCTGGTACACTACATCTCTTCCTGTTGGCACACTGATTTTCATTTTTTCCCATCAAATTCCCATTGAGAGTGGTTCTAAAATGAGTGCCCCTAGCTACTATGGAAGGTGTAAGGGGAGAATAACTCAGGTCCCTCTAGCCACATGCCTTCTTGGGAACTTGGAATCTTGAGCTTGTGACTGAAGGACATAGAGATGGTTGAAGTTATGAACCAATTTCTGCTGTTGGATGTTTGCTATAATTCCTGGTGCTCATTCCCTTACAAGCCTGCTCCTCTAGCCCGTTATTCATTCCACGTGCCCCCCCCCATATCCTTCTAATATATTCTCTTTTAGTGGAAGAAAGCCAGAGCCAGGTTTCTGGGTCTTGTCACCAAGAAGGCTGCCTCATTACATCTGCTGTGCACAAGGTGCTGTGGGTATAGAAACTAAAGACACCAGTAGTCTCTGCGCTCGAGTTGTCCACAGCCTCACAGAGTTCAGAGCATTCTCATCAGGTGCTTGGTTATATAGTACCCTCCCTTTCCACCTCCCCCCAAAGGCAACATCTGTTAGAGCTGAGACAAGAGAGGAGGTCAGGAGAGCCATGACTGGACCAATGGTATTTGACTTCTCTGCCTACTCCAACCCTATTCCAGAAACCAGAGACCATACCCAAGCTTAATCTTATGGGCCTCTTTAGAAGTCTGGCTAATTAATGGCTGTAAAAGCAGTTTGGACTTTGTAAGCCTTTTATAATGTGCCTCATTTAGACATAATGGGCTCAAGATTGCCTCTGGCATCCTCAAGAAAATTAAAAATCCAGTAGGCAGTGGAATTGCCTCAATGTGGTTTTCCTATTACTTTTATTTTTATTATGATTGCGAATAGTGGCATTACTAATGGTACCTTGGACGAGGAAGCCTTTCCGGGGAAGGCCTAACTATTTCCCTACATCCACAGCATGATTTATTGGTCCTCCAGCCAGCAGCATGCTGGCTCCTTCTGCATGATGTCATTTAATTCTTGCCAAATGGAGGGGAGTTGGAGGGTTCCCCAACACGTGGAGTCGTTCCTAATATGGGTCCACGGCAAACAGAGACACCATTCATTACCCTCCAGCTTGACAACATAAGTCCTAATTGGTATTTGTCTAATCCTTGGCTTTGGACAAGCAGGTGTCTTGCCTGCATGGAGTAGGAAAGATCTGGTGTTCTGGAAGTCTGGGATAGCATGCCGTGTAGAAAGATGGCAGTTTATGAACTGGGCAGAAGAGGCACGACTAATAATAATAATAATAATAATAATAATAATAACGCTATCCATCAGGACCTTTAGTTGCAAATCACCAAAGTACCTCTACCAAGTTTAACAGAAGAAAAATTTTTAATAATATCAGGAAGTTCCTGGAATCCCCAATGAGGGTCAAAGAAGCTTGATCAGGGAGTATATTTCTAGGAATGAAACCTGAATTATATCCCTTCGGCAAAGACGACTGCTACCCCTATTTGTCACAGACACCTCAGCTACTATTAGTAACTCTGGGTTTGAAACATCACCCTCTGCCACTGTTACCCCTAAAAGGTTGGGTGGTGTGTCTGCCATCATGCTCATTCAAAAATGGATTCCACCTGTACCTGCCAGCCAGCATCACTTACCATCAAATTTTTTACCATCGAATTTTTGCATAGGTGAATCAGATTGGTGGGATTAAGTCAGAGGCATGCCAAGGGCAGTGGGAGGGGTCTGCCCTTGGTGTAAAGAGCAAGAGAGTGCAGGATTAACAGAGAATTTAAAAGCAATAAATAATAATAAAACTGACTTCAATCACTCTGTTTTAATTATTACCATGAACCAGTAATTTCAAACGATGTCCATGATACAATACACCTCTGGATGGGGCAGACTATGCCCATCCCTCCTCCTAGGTAGGCTACTGGATTAATTCACATTTCTATAGGGGCACCACCTACAAAAGGGAGGGTGCATCTGATAACAATAGAACCTACCTCTAGAGTTATTGCGAAAAAATAAATCAATATTGTAAGGATGTCCTCTCTCCTCAAATCGATCTAGAGACTGTAATCCTGATCAAAATCCCAGCAAGTTTTTGTTTGGGTGGAAATTTATACGGTAATTTTAAATATGCATGGAAAATCAAAGACCCAAGATTATCACAGAGAAGAACAAAGTCAGATGATTTTCACTACTAGATATCAGGGGTTATTATAAAGCCAGAGTAATTAAGGGAGCATGCTTCGATACAAGAAAGATAAATAGACCAGTAAAATAGCATTGAGAACTCAGAAACAAATCCACACATGTAAAGACACTTGATTTATAATAAAGGTGCCACTGAAGAGGAATGGAGAAACAATGGCTTTTTCAATAAACGGTGCTAGGTCAATTGGCCATCCATAAGGAAAAATCTGAATCTTTACCTCTATCTCATACTACACACAAAAATCAATTCCAGTGGATTGTAGATCTAAATGTGAAAGGGAAAAATGATAAACCTTCTAGAAGACAATATAGGAAAATATCTTGAGCTTGAGGTAGGCAAAGATATCTTAAACAGGACACAAAGGAACTGCAAAAGGTGAAGCCTCGTTGTGCAGGTGGTTCAGAATAAGAAAACCCACAAATCAAAGTCCTTGTCTAAGTTTTCTCCTTTAAAGTTTCACTGCCTTAGAACCTTTTAAAAATCTCAGAATGTTCAGGCTGAAGCATTCCAGAGTAGGAGGGAATTTCCCATGGTGCTCTACATGGGAAGCATCTATGTCTAGGCTACTTTTATAGAGGCAGTGACTCTGATATCATATATAGTGATTGTTGACTCTGTGCCAGGCACTGTGCAAAACACTTTGCATCATTCTCTTATTTATCTCTATTTCAGCCAGTGGTTGATGCCTGCAAATCTGTCACCATGGAAACCACAACACAAGAAAATCTACCTTCTAATCTCTCTCTACTACTTCATCCTTTAATATCTAAATTTTTTAATTTACAAAATTAAGACACAAAGAATCAATCAAGAAATGTTGAAGTGAATGTTTCCCGCTGTATTGTTTTGTTTAATTTACAGTAAAATTTAACAACAATTTGATAACTTAAACTTTACAAAATATATTCCCATGCATTTCCTTATAGAATTTCTATGAAATAGCTATGCCTGGCATTGTAATTCCCATTTTCCAAACGGATAAGGTGAGGAATGCAAAAAGCTCCTATCAGGGGCTGGAACCCATGCTAAACATTATAAGCCACATCCAGCATGAGTGGAAGAGTTAGCTATTTGGTTTTGTAGAGGCATGCTCAAGTGAAGAATGGTATTAATATATTTGAGATTTCTTCCTTAGAAGTAAGTAAATGCAGGGTGCCTGAGAGGCTCAGTCAGTTAAGTGTCTGAATTCGGCTCAGGTCACCATCTCACAGTTCATGAGTTCGAGCCCCGTGTTGGGCTCTGCTGACAGCTTGGAGCCTGGAGCTCAGAGCCTGGAGCCTATTTTGGATTTGTGTGTGTGTGTCTCTCTCTACCCCTCCCCCACTTGTGTACTCTCGCGCGCTTGCTCTCTCTCCCTCTCTCTCAAAGTTAAATAAATATTTAAAACGTTTTAAAAGAAAAAGAAGTAATTGCAGAGGATGAGGGCAGGAGCATGCTCAGCCTTCATTCCAATTAGCCTAGTTGAGAATCTGCTCCCTGATTCCTAAATTGGTCCTCCTGGTCTCCAGTTTTCCCTGATTTCACACAGATCATGGCAACACTTTCAGATTTATCTGTCTACAACAGAGCTGTGATATGTAACTTCCTTGCCCCAGACCATCAACAGGTCTTTACTTTTTAAAAAATATAGTATTTAGGGGCTCCTGGGTGGCTCAGTCCATTGAGCATCTGACTTTAGCTCCGTTGTAATTTCATGGTTCGTGAATTCAAGCCCCACATCGGGCTCTGCGCTGTCAGCACAGAGTCCACTTCGGATCCCCTGTCTCCCTCTCTCTGTGCACTTCCCCTGCTCACTCTATCTCTCAAAAATAAACATTAGAAAGTATTTATATAGTATTTGTAATCAAATTCCATTAGAAATAAATCTTGGCTCAAATTCTGACACCAGCACTTACGAATTCAGTGGTTTTGGTCTACTTGTCTGAGTCTCAGTTTCCTTGTCTGTAAAATGGGGCTAAGACTAGGGTCAGTTGGAGGGTAAAAGGGATATTTTAAGTATAATGACTGAGTGCATTGATGTGCTGGTGTTAAAAGATGGAATGGACCATTTGCTTCAGTTAACAATACAAATTTTCTCTTTTTTCTTTTTAGAGCTTGCTGTGCACCAAGTTCTATGCTCGCACTTTTCATGCAGGCCATTATCAAATCTGCACAACCACCCCCTGAGGTTAGAATTACTATTTTCTGCATTTTTATATACACAAGGAAACTGGAACTCAGAGGTGTCACCCAGCTGGTAAATGGTAGAATTTAGTTTTAAACTCATATCTCACTGAGTTTGAAACTCATACTCTTCACTGCTATATGTGGACCACCAACGTCAAAATCACCTGAGGGTGGCAATTGCAGAAATGCAGATCTCTGTGCCCCAGTCCAGACTTCCAACAGAACCCATTTTGATCTTTCTTCTTGTGGCTGAGAATATGGCTGCATAGCCAGAGACCTGATTTCCCTGTCTGCTTTGTAATTAGATGCAGTTGTGTGACCAGTTCTTGCCAGTGCAATGTGAGCAGAAGTAACAGGTGCCAGCTCGAAGCCAAGGTGAGTAAGAAATAGATGCATCTTCTCCAGCCACTCCCACTGACTAGAATCTAGACATGGTAGGAACTCAATCTTGACTGAGCAGATGATGACAAGTTTATAGAAGGTAGAGGAGCCTCATGATGGAAGAAACCTGGGTCTCTGCAACCATCCTAATCTTAGTCACTTCAAATTATCAGTCATTTATCAGGCACATGAATCTATGATTTGGGCAGGCACCAGGGGATCCCTGGAGGGAAGGGGATGGGGATGGGGATGGCACCAGGTGGGAAGGTTCCACTGGACCAGAGGGTCCACTTCCATAGTAATTCATGCCCATGGTGGGAAAGTTGATTCTAGCTCTTCTCAGCTGAAAGCTTAACTGGGGCTGACTACCACGTGTCCCTCTTCTTCTTCCACATGTGCCTCCTCACAGGCTTTTGGGCTCCCACATAGCATGGTAGCTGGGTTCAAAGAGTGAGTGTTCCAAGAGAAAAAAGTGGAATCCTATAGTCTCTTAAGGGCTGTGCCCAGACACTAGTATAGGGTCACTTCTAAAACATTCTGTTGGTCAAAGCAAGAGGAGGGGACATCAACCTCATTTCTCAATGAGAGGAATGTCAAATAATACATGGCCATCCTTAACCTGCTACATCTCATGAAACAAAGATATCCGCCAATCAGGAACACTCACTTTGGATTGTAATGTGTGTGGGAGAAATAAGTTCGGTGTTCTCTAAGCCATGTTATTATTGGGCCTTTTGCTACAACACCTTAGCCTTCTGCCATGACAAATCCAGTGAATCAGAATGGAAGCTGGGGGGTCAAGAATCTACAAACAAGCAAACTGATGGCTTCATGCATGCCAGAATTTAAGACCCACTCTGCTAAGCAACACAGCTACTCCATTCAGTGTCTGACTTCCCAATGACTCTGAGACAGATAAGCCCTTTTATCTGATTGTTCATGGGGTTCACATCTTGGAACAGACAATCTGTCCACAGGGCTGGTTTGAAGATCCATGACCTTGCTAAATCCCACTTGGAGATACCTAGAGGGGTCTTGGGAGTTCATCTAGCAAAATCCTCTCTGGTACAGGGGCCCTAATACTCTAGGGTTACAGGATGCTCCCATCGAAGGAAAAAATTCCAGAAGCCCAGGTAAAAGGAAATGTTTTCTGATTGTCTTTTCTAAGATGCAACTCCTATCATATGAAAGGATTGAACTATTTCAGAGGCGTGAAAAATCAGAACCTGAAAGTCTAACAGTGTTGCTTAGCTGGGTGGATCTCAAATACCACAGACATGATATTAATTAATGGTGAATCACTTTGTAGGCTACATATATTTTACATAACAGGGAGCTGGGTTCCCATACCAACATGTTAAAACTCTCTACGCAAGAAAGTTGCAGAAAAGAGCAGCAGTATTTAGAGCAATTAGTGAAGACATCCAACCAACAAAATGACAGTTTTTAGACAAACAGCTGGTTATTCAAGGCTCTTAGCACCTGGGGGAGGGAATGTCTTACAAAATCAGGTCCCTGATTCAACAACTTTCTCCTCTTCTTAGTTCATATCCAATTCTGTTTGAATATTAAGCTTCCTTATGGTTAATATTGGGTCCCTGCAGACTTAATTTGGCAATCTTCCTCAAAAGAGATGATAATACCAGCCCCATGAGGTTGTTACAAAGATTAAATAAGATAATAGAGATATTCATGCAATGAATATTCACAATGAAGATCCATAGAACATGTAGTACAATGTTCATAACAACACGCTGCATGGTAAATAGAAGTCCCTCTCAGTCCTTCTCAGTCTGAGGAAATAGCTTCTAAATTAGGAATGGCAGCTGTTATGAGCTGTTTGTCACTCCAAAATTCATATGCTTTGAAATCCTAACCCCCAATGTAATGGTATTAGGAGGTGAGGCCTTTGGAGGGTAGAGCCCTCATGAATAGGATTACTGCTCTTATAAAAGGGACCCCAAAGAGCTCCCTCACTCCTTCCATCACGTGACAACATAGAGAGAAGTCAGTCATCTATGAACCAAGAAGTAGGTCTCACTTCCCAGGACTTCCCAGCCTCTGGAACTGTGACAAATGTTTGTTGTTTAAGCCACACAGTCTATGGAACTTTTGTTATAGCAGCCAGAACAGACTGAGACAGCAGCACATCAATGTTTGGTTTGCTACATGCAATGACTTTTTTTTTAAGTTTTAAATTAGATTCCAACATAAAAATCAGAAGGTTTCACATGAAAATTCAGATTTCTGGTTTCTTCTAAAAGAATAGAAGAAACTCTAGAAACCCAGACCACAGCTCTAGAAACATGGCCCCTATAGGCAGGAGTTTGAGAACTAGTACCTGATAATGTTCTCTCTCATCAAGTTTTGTTTCCAAGGCCTACTTCCCTGGGCTCTTAATTTGTCTTCTTGGTCTGGGAGAGTGAGCAGGAAAAGAGTCTGTTGAAAGCTCTGATGTCACCATGAATTGTGAGTGGAGAAAACTGCCTTTGATGCTTGGCCAGGAGCTGGGTGCATGTAATGACAAAAGATGTGCTAACAGTCAGTGTTTCTGGAAAAGATGATGCATCTTCATTATGGCTTCCCTAGCTAATTATCACCTGGCCAGAAAACTGCTTTCAGAGTCATCGTGTTTTATTTACCTATTGATTTGGTGGAACCCTACTATGCTCAGGGCACCATGTTCTGTCCTATGGAACATAAAAAACTGTCGAGAAAGAGACCTCATCTGGCTAACCCTTGTTCACTATTTAAAGTCTTAGTATTAAAATCTCTCCCTCCACAAAGCCCTCCCTAATTGCTCTAACTAGGTTAGACTTCTAAGTCTACACTCCCGAAATTTTCCTTTGTCCCATTCTATGAACTTGGCTAATGTCTTTATCTATCCCCTTCTTCTGAGTCCCTTATGGTGTCCTGTTACTTGTTGCATCCCCAAGTCCTAACACAGTGCATGATACCCAGAGGGTCCTTAACAATATGCTGAAAGAAAGAATAAATGAATGTGAGTGAAAACATGAATGAATGGATGGATGAATGACAGAAGATTTCATGTTTATGCAACTAACTGCAATAGAAATGAGGAGTGGGGCAAATGCATTCATTGGTTAACTGGTCATTTGTTAAACATTTTAAATATCACCCCTGAATACAGAAGACTTAAATGCCCAGTGCATTAACAGCTACAATTAATTAATATCTATAAAGATTACGAGCAGATAATTAAAGTATTTTGCACTAAAAGTGGCTGTTCTCTTGCATCAGGGAATTCTAGTATGAACTTTTTAATATAAAGGAAACTCCTGGAACACAATAGATGCTCAATCCATGCTACAATAGTTAGGAGGGCTGAGACTGGCAATATTATACCTGTTACCTTCACTGCTATGCCTTCAGCACAGAATTTGGTACACAGTGTTTAACAATGAGGAATTAACAATATTAGCTCAGAGATAAAAGTTAGTCTGATTTTCCTAAGGGCAGTTTGGATCAGCCATAAAGCCCCTGAGAGTATTCTGGGATACTTAGGGTCAGTGGTAGGAAGGTCAGTTTTCAGCCTGGAGAGAAGTGGAAGGTGCTCCAGGATCCCAAAGGCCAGGCTACTTATCTATTATCTAGTCTTTTTGAGGGTTGTGCCCAAGGCAATTGCCACAAAGGGCACCTTATCTCTGGCAGCACAGGGAGCTGAGGGCTCCAGATAAGCCCTGCAGGTGAGTGGGACAGTCCCAGATGGGGCTCCTGATTAGAGGTGAACATTCTGAGGTTTGCAGGGGTCTGGGGTCTGGCCCAGGGCATTTCAGACTTCTCTATAGAAGAGTCTCTTTGGATTTCACATAAAGTTGCAGAGCTGAGAGGCTGGGAGGTAGCAGGGAGAGAGAAGAAGAAAAAGACCAGAGATGGAAAGAGAGTAATGGAGACACACACACACACACACGCACACACACACGGGCTCAGATGCACAGAGAGATGCACAGTGGGCAGGACAGGAGAAACAAAAGACCCAGAGTCAAAGCAAGAGCCAGGACTGGAAAGAATCAGAGGCAGGAACTCACAGAAAGACACGTAGCCACAGACCCAGGAAAAGGAAATACAGAAGAGAAACACAGGGAGGTAGAGTCTCGGAGATATTCACCCAATGAGACAACACAAAATAGAGAGACAGATGACAGAGATGAGAGAGTGTCTCAGAGAGACACAGATGGACTAAAGAAGGACAAACACAGAAAGACAGAGATGGAGAGAAACCTAGGAGATTAAAACAAAATAAATCAGGGACACCAAACAAGAGGTACACAAGGTGAAGAGTGGAGGAAAGGTAAGGAACAGAGGGACAGGATGAGCAGGTAACCCTGTGGGTCAGCTCATCTGGAACAGCTCTTTGTACTTGCTAGAGATTTTGATTCTGTAGCCCTGGGGAGAGCCTGGGCACCTTAAGTTTTAAAAGCTTCCTGGGTGACTCTCATGCGCAGCCTGGATTGAGAACCACTGCTTAAGGCAAGGTTTTTGGTCAGTAGAAGAACTGTATCAGAGTTATTTGGGGTGTTTGCTAAAAAATATCCTTGGCTCTTAGGGGCATCTGGGTGGCTCAGTTGGTTAAGTGTCAAACTCTTGATTTAGGTTCAAGTCAGGATCTCATGGTTCATGGATTTGAGCCCCGCGTTGGACTCTGCAGTCACAGCTCAGAGCCTGCCTGGGATTCTCTCTCTCCATCTTCCTCTGCCCCTCTCTCTCTGCCCCTCCCTCTCTCTCTCTCTGGCTCTCTCTCTCCCAAAATAAATAAACATTAAAAACAAATCCTTGGCTCTTGAGCCCTTCCAGAGCTCTGAATCAAACCTATGAGTGTGGAGCCTAGGAACCTGTACTTTTGTATGCTTCTCTGGGGATTCTGAGGCATAATTCAGTTTGATAAATGTCCTGATCTGGTGGCTTTAGGGAAACCACACACACACACACACACACACACACACATACACACCCCCCTCAGAGTATGTTTGGTGACAGTGTCCCTACAGTGTCCCTAGGTACTAGGGCTGGTCTTTATAAAACTTCCCTTGCCCAACCCATCCTTATTTGTGGAAATGGCAAGATTCAAGGTCAGAAAACCAGGTCACAGTACTGTCTCCTACATGCTGAATGGCTCTAGACATGTTGTTTAACTTCTCTGAGCTTTTCATTACTCATCAATACAGTTAGGTTAATAATCTCAGCTCTGCCTAGCCAACAGGCCCTTGTGGTAATCAAATGAGATATAAAATGTAAATCTGCTTTGTGAGCTAGAAAGCATTACAGTGCTATCATTTATTATTATTATTAACAGCATCACAATTATTAATAGGTGCGATGTCTTTTTCCAACATCGACAACCAATTCCCCAATTCTTTGATACCAACCGAATATCCAACAATTCAACTCTGACACTATTCAGAGTTAGTGCAGATTCTAAAAATTAAGGGCTCAGCCCACAAACTGCCCCCACTTTAGACAACAGCCACAAATGGGGTGCCCAGGGTACCCACACTTCTTCTGTCCAGCCAACCCAACTATAAATTCAAGGGCTCCTGTGACTCCCTCCTTGGATTTGATAATTTTCTAGAATGGCTCATAGAACTCAGGAAAGTGCTATACTTATGGCCACAGTTTATTATAAAAGAGACAAACATCCAGATGAAGAAGTACCTAGGGTGAGGTCCAGAAGGAGCACAGAAACCTCTGTGTCCATGAGGCTGGGATGTCCCACCCTTGCTGCATGTAGATGTGTTCACCAACTTGGAAGCTCTCCAAATCTTGCTCAAGAGTGTTTATAACCTACTCTCCAGCTCTCTTCCCCTTTCCAGAGATAGGGGAAGCTGAAAGTGACCAGACCCATCCTGAGGCTATCTAGGGGCTCCACCCTGAGTCAACTAACTGTCATAAACTCAAGTGTCTAGAAAGGAGTAGAAAGTTATGAATAACAAAAGGCATTCCTATCATTCTGGAAATTCCAAGGGTTTTAGAAGTTCTGTACCAGAAACCAGGGACAAAGACCAAATATATATTTTATTATACCACAACATATAACAGCTACTGAGTGCCTACAATCTTCTAAGTGCCCTGATAAATACTTCACATGCTTTATTGCATTGATTCATCATAACAACTTTATGACATGAATACATTATTATTATCATTATTATTATTCCATTTACAAATGAACATCATGAACATTATGAACAAATGAACATTATGTCCATTTTACAAATGAACAAATAGAGACTCAGAGAGATGGAATATTTTGCCCAGGGTCACAAAATAAGCAAATAACAGAGCCGGATCTCTTACCATCTTAGATCTGAAAGGAATCTCAAAGACAAGTCTATATAACAGTCTCTCTCTATAAGAAGAACCACTAAAAGTTCAGAGAAATTAAATGCCTGACCAAGGTCATAGAAAGAGTCACTGCTATATCGTACTGCAAATTACTTTAAACAAATTACATAAGCCTGACTGACAACAGGCTTATGTATGTAGAAAGTCCTAATGAATTCATACACACACACACACACACACGCATGCACACACGCACACATCTACTAGAATAAGTGAATTTAGCAAAATCATAAAATACAAGTCAATATGTAATTTAAATAAGTTTCATTTTTACTGGCAACAATTTAAAAAACAAAGTTAGGAAACCAATAGAATTTACAAAAGTATCATCAAAGATACAATAATTAGGAATAAATTTAATGAAAAAATGTATAAGATCAGTTTACTGAAAACCAAAGAAGAATGCTAAAAGAAATTAAAGGCCTGAATAAATGGAATGATATACCATGTTCATGGATCAGAAGACTTAATGTGAAGATGCCCATTCTCCCCCAAACTGAATGCAATCCCAATCAAAATCAGACTGAAAGAGCTAAGAAGCTAATTCTAAAAGTTCAGGAAAAAGCAAAAGACCTATGAATACTTTGCTAGGGCTGCCATAACAAACACTATGTGGCTTAAAATTTATTGTCTCAAGGTTCTAGAGGCTAGAAGTCCAAGACTGAGATGTTGCCAGGACTGGTTCCTTGTGAGAGCTGTGAAAAAACTCTGTTCCATATGTCTTCCCTAGCTTCTAGTAGTTTGCTAGAAATCCTTGATGTTCCTTGGTTTGTAGAAGCATCACTCTGATCTCTGCCTTCATATTCGTAGGTTCTCCCTGTGTGCATCTCTGTGTCCAAGTTTCCCTTTTTTACAATTTTAATTTGTTTATGTTTATTTATTTTTGAGAGAGAGAGAGAGAGAGAGAGAGAGAGAGAGAGAAGGAGAGAGAGAGAGGGAGAAAGCATGAGTGGGGGAGGGGCAGACAGAGAGAGACACACAGAATCTGAAACAGGCTCCAGGCTCTGGGCTGTCAGCACAGAGCCCGACACAGGGCTTGAACTCATGAATGGTGATATCATGACCTGAGCCAAAGTCGGACGCTTAACTGACTGAGCCTCCCAGGCGCCCCTAAACGTCCCCTTTTTAAAAGGACACAAGTCACGATAATTTAGGATGTACCTACAGAACTCATTTCAACTTGAAAACTTCTATAAAGACCCCATCTCCAAATAAAGTCACATTCTGAGGTACTTCAACATACAAATTTTGAGACATGACAACCTAGCAAAGCCAAGACAATTTTAAAGAAGATCTCACATTACCTGATTACTATAAAATAACAGTAATGAAGATAGTGTGCTAGAGTGATATAAAAACAGATAAAACACATAACTGGGACAGAATAAAGACTCTAGAAACAGACCCACATGTTATAGTCAATTGGTTCTCTACAAAAGCAGCAAAGCAATTCTATGGAAAAAGGAGTCTTTTGACAAATGGTGCTGGAATAACTAGATACTCAGATTAAAAAAAAAAAAGAATCTCAATCCCTATATCCCACATGTCAAAAAATTAACTCAAGATGACTCATAGACCTAAACATAAGAGTTAAAACTATAAAGCTCCTAGAAGGAAACATGGAAGAATATGTTGTAATAAGCCAACTTTCTTAAGGCACAGAAAGCACTAACCATAAATTATTTTTTAATTTATAAATTGGATGCCATAAAAATTTAAAACTTTTGTTCATTCAAAAGACACCATTAAGGAAATTAATAGGGAAGCCATAAACTGGAAGAAAATAGTCATAATACATATATCTGATAAAGTACTTGCTTCCAGAATATAAAAGAAACTCTTACATCTCAATAATAAAAAGAAAAACAGTCTAGTAAAAATGGTCAGAAATCTTGAAGAGACCCTCCACAAAGGAAGATACACAAATAACTAATGAGTATGTGAAAATGTACCAATGCTACTAGCCATCAGGGAAATGCAAACTAAAACCAGATTGACAAAACACTATATGGCCATCAGAATGGTTTCTAAAAATCTAGCCAACATAAAATTTCAGCTAGGATGTAGAACAACCAACAGTTTCAAACATTTTGAAAGGAGACAGGAAAAAATATACAACCATTTTGAAGAAAAAGCTATAAGTGTTTTATAAAATTACACATACATGTACTCCTTAATTCAAGGAAACCAATTTTTAGCAACTTACCCCCAAAATGAAAACATATATTTGCATAAAGACTTTATTTTTTTTTTAATTTTTTTTAACATTTATTTATTTTTGAGACAGAGAGAGACAGAGCATGAATGGGGGAGGGTCAGAGAGAGAGGGAGACACAGAATCCGAAACAGGCTCCAGGCTGAGCTGTCAGCACAGAGCCCGACGCGGGGCTCGAACTCACGGACGGCGAGATCATGACCTGAGCCGAAGTCGGACGCTCAACCAACTGAGCCACCCAGGCGCCCCGCACAAAGACTTTATTTACCACACATATTTTATTTATAATAACCAAAAGTTGGGAATGGCCCAAGTGTCTATTAGTAGATGAACAGGTAAATAAACTGTGTACATCCATACAATAGGACATGATACAGTAATAAGAAGGAATAGATTGCTGTTCCATTAACCAAATGGGTGACTCTCACTGACATAATGTCCAAGAGAAGACAGATACAATAGAATACATACAGTATGATTCCATTTGATATGCAGTTCAAAAACAGGGAAAATAAATCTGTAGTGATAGAAGTCCAAAGACGTGATCACCTCTGAGTTGAGCATCAACTGGAAAGAGTCATGAAGGGGTCTTCCAGGGTGCTGCGAATGTTCTTTATCTTCATCGGAGAGTGAATATATGTTTAAGACCTGTACACTCTAATTATGTTATCCCTCAATTTAAAAAAATTATAAAAATCATGGCAACTCTGCCTCACATTTAAAAAAATAAAATATCAGTGATTTAGCATCATAGAAAATAAATACCAAAATACTGGGATGGCCTGTGGGTCATGATTTCGATCATTGTGCATGAAGGTGGCCATCCTGCAGTTGGCCATTCTGCAGTTGAGAAATGACAATAGCGCTTGTGACTTTGCCAGGAAGGTGTGAGGCTTCAGAAATCAACTAGCTCACCAAGATAACAGTGGTTTCCTAAATGAGAAGAACCCACCACCCTCATTAAAGGAAGTGGGACCTTACTGGAGCCCACCTGTGAAAGGATTCGATATATATGCAAATATGTCCATAGGAAATGAATGCAAAGCCATGACAGAGTGAGTGCTCTCCATAAAGATGACAGAGCAATAAAAATGAAACTACCTTTAAAAAAAAGAAGGGTGCAAGTGCCAATAAAACAGGGTGGTTATTGACCTTGGAAGGGCTCTGCATTTTGGGTTTCCTGGTGGCAAAATGAGTCTGGATAGGCCTGGTACCTGTCTTCTTAGGAGGAAGGTGATCAGCCAGGTAGCAGGCAGATAATACTTTAAGGTGTTGTCTCAGACCTCATTTAAGGAGGAAGGCAATGATCACAGGTAGACTCGTTCATAAGCAAGAAAATGAAATACAAGATAAACTCTTTTCTTTAATTGGAGGCTGGGTTCACTGATGCCTGTGTTTACTAATTTCTATTAGGGACTACTTACTATGCACCTGGTATACAATACACCTTAGACAATTTAGCAGAACAGTTTTGGGGTCAGATTTCTTGGGCTTAAATACTGACCCTACAGCTTATTAGTATGTAACCTTGGGTAAATGACTTAAAACCTGCGTCTCAATTTTCTCAGTGTAAATGAGGCATAATAGGGTTAAGCACAATAAATGATGTATAATGGGGTTACTGTGAGGATTACACTATGGAGTAATACACGTAAAGAATGCTTAAACAGGACCTGCTACATATAAATGACAGCTATTTTTTATTAATGATGCTCTTCTCATGGACCATAGATGCAGAAGCACACAGATACACATAAACATGCATATACACAAATGAGATGCAAAGAAAGTGGCCAACACAAAAACGATATGAAATTTGTTTAAGATTCATTAGTTGGGTACATAGTGCACGCGAACCCCCATGCTAGGAATGGCTGTGCAGTGATTACCAATACATGCCCTTGAGGAGCAAAGAGTCTAGTGGAGAAGTCACATATGAGGCAAGCAACTGCAAGATAATATGGTGGACAGATGTAAAAATAACACAATGGGAAGAATGATAGAGCCCTATGTAGGGAAGAGGAGGGTGGGAGGGAGAAGGAAATATTAAACTGAGACTTGAAAAATGATGAGAGTTTTCTAGTTGGTTGGAGAAGGAGAGAATTTTAGGCAGAATGAAGCAAGGTTTAAGTTTAACCTAGAGGATTCCAATACTAGCATGACCGTGTGAGCAGCTCTGTGGACCCACTTCCCTGAAAGATTGGTGGAAATTATTTATTTAAAAAAATTAAGCTTCTGGAAACGGGCCATACACCAAATAAAGAAACAGTTATTCAGGGGCACCTGGGTGGCTCAGTTGGTTAAGCGTCAGTTCAGCTCAGGTCATGAACTCACAGTTCATGAGTTTGAGTCCCACATTGGACTCTGTGCTGTCAGAGACCAGAGACTGTTTCAGATTCTGTGTTTCCCTCTCTCTCTGCCCCTTACCCACTCACACTCTGTCCCTTTCTGGCTCTCAAAAATAAATAAACATTAAAAAAAAAAGAAATAGTTATTCAAGAAATTCTTTTTTTTTAACGTTTATTTATTATTGAGAGACAGAGAAAGACAGAGCATGAGCATGGGAGGGGCAGAGAGAGGGGGAGACACAGAATCTGAAGCAAGCTCCAGGCTCTGGGCTATCAGCACAGAGCCCGAAGTGGGGCTCGAACTCACAAACTGCGAGATCATGACCTGAGCTGAAGTCGGACACTTAACTGACTGAGCCACCCAGGCACCCCTAGTTATTCAAGAAATTCTACCAAAAGTAGGAAACAAAAAGGACAGTCAGTGGTATTTGAACTTAGACTCAAAATGGAAATTCCTCTCTAGACTGCTATAGTCAAGAACACAGGCTTCCTTTTCTCCCCAACTCCCAGTTAGAGGGCTATCGTCCTGGAAGGAGCAGGACATCAGCATTTCTCCTCTGGTCCCCAGCTACACGTTGCTGATGCTAGATTCTAATGAAGTACAGCTGAGAGGTGGGGGATCCCTTCTGCCCAGCCCCACAGAGGCTCCACCTTGAGCATAGCACTACTGAGAATACTGACATCCTGAGAGCCCCTGCCCGAGCTCATGAGGTGAGGGAGGGGGTTCCACAGTGGGAGAGGCAAACCAAGGAGACCTGGGACCTCCAGAGCACCCCTCTCTCCTAAAGCAGGAGTGTCACCCAGAGAGAAGTATGCCATTGCCTACCCCCAGTATCACAGTTACAGTCTCAGAGGTTTTATCTGGGGGAGAGAAGTAGACCAGAGCTAATGGGGCTCTTCATCCCTTCCCAAAGCAACCAAGTCCATTTACAACAGAGTGTGAAGTTCAAGCCTAAGAGTGTTTTCAAGAAACAGTACAGATGGTGAAGGGCTGCTGGGCTTCAATGGGCTATTGATGGATTCATTGGAGATATAGGCTAACCTACTGTAGGCCAGCTAGTTTGCCAGAGACAGAAAAGGAAAAGACGAGTGGGAGGATTTTGTCATCACAAACCTCAAACACTGTCCTCGGGAAGCATCTCTTCCAAAGAGCCCAGATTTTATTGTATCAGTTTGTGAAGAAATTTATGCCCTAGGGCACTGTTGAAGATTCCTTAAATGGAACGACTGAGGTAGTTTAATATTTAGTGTGGTCAGGGAAAGAAACAACCAAAGAGAGTTCTGCCAAAAGCCCTGTCATTCAAGTGTGACTCTGGGCTTATTCCAGGCTGCCGTCTCGGAGAATCAAGATCAGAGACTTCGCACTGCAACAGGGAGGGGAATAGACTTCGTTAAATAATCCAGCCAGTCACTGAACAGGTAAACAAGCAAACAACAAATGTGCTTGGATGACTAGGTAGCCACATGCAAAAGAATGAGATGTGAGTTACCTCACACCATACACAGAAATTAACTCAAGGGGTGTCTGGGTGGCTCAGTCGGTTAAGCATCCGACTTCGGCTCAGGTCGTGATCTCTCAATTTGTGAGTTCGAGCCCCGTGTCGGGCTCTGTGCTGACAGCTCGGAGCCTGGAGCCTGCTTCAGATTCTGTGTCTTCCTCTCTCTCTCTACCCCTCTCCTGCTCATGCTTACTTGGTCTCTCTCTCTCTCTCTCTCTCTCTCTCTCTAAACAATAAATAGACATTTAAAAAAATTAACTCAAGATGGATCATTTAAGAGCTAAAACTATAAGACTCTTAGAAGAAAAGAGAGTAAATCTTTATAACCTTGGATTTGGCAATGGACTTTTAGATATGATGTCAGAAGCACAAGCAGCAACAACAAAAAACTAAATAAATAGAACTTCGTCAAAATTCAAAACCTTGGGGGCATGTGGGTGGCTCAGTGGTTTAAGTGACTGTCACAAATCACAGAATCGATGGGAAAAAAAAATCAAATAATATACCTGAAAACAAACTTTTATATAAAAACACAGAGCAAACAATCCTAAAATTCGTATGGAACCACAAAAAGCCCTGAATAGCCACAGCAATCTTGAAAAAGAAAAGCAAAGCTGGAGGCATCACAATTCCGTATTTCAAGTTCTATTACAAAGCTTTAGTGATCAAAACAGGATGGTACTGGCACGAAAAACAGACACATAGATCAATAGAACAGAAAAGAAAACCCAGAAACAAACCCACAACTGTATGGTCAATTAGTCTTTGACAAAGCAGGAAAGAATATCCAACAGGAAAAAAGTCTCTTCAGCAAATGGTGCTGGGAAAACTGGACAGCAACATGCAAAAGAATGAAACTGGATCCCTTTCTTATACCATACACAAAAATAAAGTCAAAATGGATTAAAGACCTAAATGTAAGATTTGAAACTATAAAAATTCTAGAAGACAGCACAGGCAGTAATCTCTTTGACATCAGCCATAGCGACTTCTTCCTAGATATGTCTCCAGAGGCAGGAGAAACAAAAGCAAAAATAAACTATTGGGACTACCTCAAATAAAAAGTTTCTGCACAATGAAGGAGACAATCAACAAAACTAAAAGGCAACCTATGGAATGGGAGAAGATATTCACAAATGACATATCTGGTAAAGGGTTAGTATCCAAAACATAGAACTGATACATCTCAGCACCCCAAAAATAAATAATCCAATTAAAAAATGGTCAGAAGGCATGAACAGACATTTCTACAAAAAAGACATCCAGATGGCCCACAGACACATGAAAAGATGATTCCTTTTACATAAAATGAACAGAATAGGCAAATCTATAGAGATAAAAAGCCGAACAGTGGTTTCTCATGGCTGGGGAGGTTGGAGGTTGGGGAGGTGATAGTTAAAGAGTGTGAGATTTCTTGAGGTGATAAAAATGTTCTACAATTGACTGTGGTATGGTTGCACACATCCCCGAATATACTAGTAACTATTTAATTGTACACTTTAGATGGGTGAGTTTGTATGCTATGTGACTTCTCGACATAGCTGTTATTAAATTTTTTTTTGAGGGATATACAAAAAAATGAAGCCTAGAAGATAAAATAACCTCCAATATTTCCCAAGTGTTTGTTTTGTGCTGGGCATTGCGCTATTTGGAAAAAGCTTATAAAGTACTTACTATGCAGCAGACACTTCTCTAGACTCTGAGATACAACAGTGAACTAAACAAATTCCCTGCCTTTATGCAACTTACTTTTGAAGGGAGAGAAGTAGACAATAAATACATATACACTGAGTGGCGATTAAGTGTTAATAAGAAAAACAAAGTGGAAAATGTGGAGGGCTGCCATTTCCAGGGGGTGGGTCAGGGAAAGTTTTTCTGATAGAGCTGAAAGAAGGTAGGCCCAGGAGGGAGAAGTTCAGAGAAGTAGGATCAGCCGAGTCCCAAGACTTCGAGATGGAGATGTGCTAGATGTAGCACAAAGAGCAAAGAGGTCAATGTAGCTCTCATGAGGTTAGTAAGGAGAGCAATGGTGGGAGAGGGTCAAAGAGGAAGGCAGAGCTTGTGAACTGCTATAGGATGACATGGATATTTAGTGCTGGGGTCTCTCTCACTCCTGTGGACAGACCTGTCCTCAACCCCATGGCAACACATCAAGGGCACCATCCAAGGGTCCCAACACACGACTTGGGTGACCACAGTGTAGTTCAACGTTTTTCAAAATGTGGGCTACATCCTATTCATCGTGCCATAAAATTAATTTAGTAGGTTGGGAAACCAGAATTTTTTCTGGAGTTGAAATAGAGTGGAAAATATCCCAGTACCATAGTTCTGTGGGTGCGAGCATGCGTGCACGCATGGGCATGTGTATGTGCATATGTGCCATGTGCTGGGTGTGATACAAAATGTATTTCTTACTGAGGATGGCATCAAAATATTCGAACCTGACTCCATCCCATGCCGGGCTCACACAGCACAGGCAAACCTGCACCCAAAGGCACCTTGGCTGTTGATTTGTATGTGGCCTCCTATGCTGACTGTCAACAATTTAATTGATCCAAAAGATGAACTCGCCTGCAGCTATGGAAAGGAAAAGGTCTTCTGTGTTAATTGAGACATTTACTTTAAGCGAGGCAGGAACCCCACGTGTATGTGTTGGCATTGTAATGAGGTTTCCTTTTTTGCTTTGTTCAGCTACCACAGTCCTGATCTGCAGAAGAACCCCAAGACCAAGCCAGCCACATCCCTCTGGGTCTAGATACAACAGGTAGGGGAGGGGCTGCTGGCTCCCTCTCAGAAAAGTGCCAGGACCCTCAAAAGTGCACTTTTGGGGATCAGACAGGTATAAACTCCAACCCTGATGCTGTTAACTCCCAACTGTGTGACCCTGGATAAGTGAAATCACTCCTTGGAGACTTGGTGTCTTCATCTGCAAAAAAAGGTGATCATTGCACCAACCTGATAGGATTGTGGTAGATTAATAATAATGGCGGTTTCTACCTGACACAGTGCTTACAGTGACTGTGTATATTAACACAGGCAATCCTCCCTACAACTCTCAGAGATGAAGGATCTATTCTCCCCACTTGACAGATGAGGCTACCGGAGCCAGAGAGGTTCAGTAACTTGCCCAATGTCACCCATCTGGTAAATCGTGAGGACTGGGCTTTCCACACATTCTCTGCTCAGTTTTAACACTGGCTGTTTAATGGAGAAAAAAAAGTAAGAGCCACTAGAGAAAATCATTATTTAGGAGATTATGCAAATCTTTAAGGCCACTTACCAAGAACTTTGGGTTCTCTTTCCAGGCCCATAGTAGGATTACTTTTCTCCACTCTCTTGAATTTAAGTATTTGTTTGCTTCAGCTAATAAAATGAGTGGAAGTGATGTGTGCCACTTCTGGGCAAGAGGTTTAAAAGAGAGCAGGCAATTCAGTATGTTTTTCTTCTTCACGCTGTGGTTCCCATGAGCACATATCAACATGGGCCTCCATTAACCTGCTTTTCTGAAAAATTAGGATAAACAAAGACTTCTGGGCCAATATGCTTTTGTCACACTACATGAATGAGAAATAAAGTTTGGCTATGTTAAGACTCTGGCAAACTGAGAACAAACTGAGGGTTGATGGGGGGTGGGAGGGAGGGGAAGGTGGGTGATGGGTATTGAGGAGGGCACCTTTTGGGATGAGCAGTGGGTGTGGAAACCAATCTGATATGTATGAACTGCTGTATGTGTATGGAAACCAATCTGACAATAAATTTCATATAAAAAAAAAAAGACTCTGGCATTTGGGGTTATCTGTTACTATGGCAACACCTAGCCTATCTTGACTGACACAGGCCCTTCCCAATCTGATGTACTGTAGGTACCATTCACTGAACTCTGTGTGTCAGATGAAGTACTATAACCACTTTATTATCTACTTCAACCCATTTACCCCCATCACAACTCCAGACAAAACTCCTATTAGCATACCCATTCACAGATGAGGAACCTGGGGCTCCAAGAAGTAAGTTAAGTGCATTGCCCAACTTAATATAGCTCATAAGGGGCATGATCAGGACCCAAACCTAGACCACAAATAATTGCCTCCACCATTCATGGGAACTGAACCAGCAGTGTGCCAGATCCTACCTGCACCATCTTGTGAGAGCTGATTCTGGGCATCTCTTCCCACATTCATTTCCAGTGAGGTTACACTGGTTACCTTGAAATCCACCACAGTTGGGAGGATTTACACCATGGAAATTGGCAAATGCTACAAATCAGGGCTTTTCTTTTTGACAGACGAGCCAATTTACCACAAGATTGGATCCATATTATCAGAGCCAGCCATGCTGAGTTCTAATCCACTAAACTTACCCAGGACCCCTTGGGATTCCCAAAAGTGTTCCTAGTTGATAACAGAGAATCTGTAGTGAGACTAGCACAAAGCAGGGCATCACAAGTTGAACTGTTAAGGGCAAGAAGACAGAAGGTGCTCTACAGGATAGCTAAAAAAAAAAAAAAAAAAAAAAAAAAAACCAAAAAAAAAAAAAAAAAAACCAGGCTGTGAGAGTAAGAGGAAGGAAAAAAACTCTGATGGAGGAAAGAAAGGCCTTCCAGTCAGGAGAACAGAGTCTTTAATCTGTGGAGCACACATTTTGTTAAGCCTGCATAATTCATGAAACACAAGAACATCCCGAGGACAGCTGAAGTTCAGGGCAGAAGATCAAGTTGACAAGATTGGCTTTGGGGTAAAACACGCAGGGGGGCTTGGCTGCCGGAACTGACCTATATTTCTGTGTGTTTACACCGCAGCAGGAGCTGTCTCTGCTCATCCATCACCCCTACCAGACTTCACCCGCAGTCCAGTTTTCCCCAGGGGTGTTGGGTGGGCAGAGGGGCTGTGGAGCACAGAACCATAAGGATGACTATTCTGTTGGTTTCTGGTGGCTGTTCCCACATATCCAAGACCACTGTATTCGTGCTTGGGATGATAGTGACAATAACTCTGCCACTTACAGGGATGGGGTGACCTTGGGCAAGTGATCTTACCTCTCTAAGCCTTAGTTTGTTCTTTGGTGAAGAGGGGCTGGTAGGAGCTCCTAGGTCATAGGGCAGTCATGCACAATGCCTGGCACATAGTAAGTGCTTAGTAAATGGTAGCCGTTAACTTTTGTTACTACAGGGAAGAAGAATAATAAATAATTATTATAATATTTAACAGTGCCAGATGCTATTCTGAGAGTTTTGCTTAAAATAAATCCTATAACCCTCACAGTGAGCTTATGAAATAGGTACTATTATTGTCTCGTTTTCTAGATGAGGAAACTAAGGCAGGAGAGGAAGCATTTGCCCAAATCACAGTAAGTGGTGGGGCCAACCAGTCATTGAGCTCCTGGTAAGTACCCAGGCATTTATACACATCTTCTCTCATCCTCACCTGCACAGCTTGGACAGGTATGCTTGTTTCCATTTTAAAGATGAGAAACTGAGGCTTGAAGAGTCAAATTAGCTAACGGCTGGGTCACTGAGCAAGTAAGCAGCAGAGTGGGAATTCAAGACTAGGTCTGTTTATCTTTATTCCCAGAAAGAAAAATAGTTGCCCTCGTTAAGGCTAATTAACATGTATTTGGCATTTAAGATATGCAAGACACTAAGCACTTCCCAGGCATTTTCTTATCACAACAGCTGCAGGAGGTGAATACTTATCCCCACTTGACAGAGTAGAACACTGAGGCACAGAGAGGTTGGCCACACGTCCAAGGCCACACAGCTAGAAAGTGGCAGAGCTGGGATATAAACCCAACTATCCTGACTCCAGAGCCTCCTTGGCCTAAGTTCCATTGAACTATAGAATATCTATTCAACAAATATCCCTGACCTGTGTTAAAGAAATAATTACTCCTGACATTTGCCAAAGAATGGTAAAGCAGACCTTATTCAGGGGAACTATTGCCATAGGTATAGGGACTGCTGCAGTGGGATTTTACAGTAGGGAAGAGAGACTGGGGTCAATACAAGGAAAAGTGGGACTTCCTAGCCAAGGAGCAGCTCACTGGAGGGAAAACTACTAAGAGGGGGAATTCTGGCTAGACAGACCAATCGGAATTCTTGCTGGAGGCAGGCCAGGATGATGAGACACCACTTGGGGGATGGTGGAGGATGAGGAACCCGATGAGGCAGTCAGGGTGATCTGATCCAATACCAAGGATGACTAACCTGACAGAGCAGGATTCTTGCCAAATGTGAAGAGGAACACAGAAGTCTAAAATCCAGGGCCTAGCTGAGAAGAGAGTTCAGAGGAGCTTGAACAGAGTTTGGTCAAAGAGGGAAGCTTTGTCACCTGTCATGAAAATTCCAGGTCCTTTCATTTCCTTTGACCAATGTCTGGGTAGTCCTGAGAGGGAGATGGGTGGGGGGCAACCACTAAGGAGCTGGAAAGAAAAGGGAAGATGGCTGAGGGAGGGGCAATGTTAGAGCTAAAAGTGATGGACAGAAAGCCAGACCAATGGACTGGACCAGCCCTCCCTCTCTCTGTCCCCTCTCTGTCTCTCTCCTCCTCCTCAGAGAAGAAGGAATTCCAGGACTATCCCAGCTGTGTCTTGCAGGTCTTGGAAATGCCAATTAAAGCAGACTCAGGAAGATCCCTTGGTCTCCTTGGAGACTGGGCAACTATCTCCAGCTCCACGCCTCCCTCCATCCCTCCTAACAGGGCAGCAGTGGGGACCTCTGCTGGGGAGGCCCCTCCTTGGCTTCCTTGGCTAGAAAGATTTATTAAAGCAGAACCTTCTGAAATGACAAAATAAAGGTCAGAGGCTGCAGGCTAGATGGACTTCCAGGCAGAGTCTGAGAGAGTCAGGCCAAGAGCTGGAGGTACTCTCGCCTCCATTAACGTCTCCCTGCCCTTCGTGCAAGGCCTGCCTGGGGGTGGCCCAGAGGCAGGGCCTCACTCAGGGATGAAATGTCATGTCTCCTGAAGGTGCTGGACTGGATTCCAGTTTTGGGGAGAAGTCAGTCCACCCTCTAAAACCTCCAGACCTGTTCAGGCTGACAATTTGTTACTGCAGCGTCTCTCCTCTTCTTAGGCCTCAAATGGCTCCCTTGACATTTTTGGTGGCCTGCAAGACCCTGAGGGACCTCCCACCTTCCCAGCTCTTATCACAGCTGTCTTTGAATCATTCAAGAAATGCTGTTCTAGTATGCAACTCCCTGCCTACCGCAGGCTGCTTCTCTTCTCCTAGACTTGCCCAGCTGTCCCTCTGCCTAGGAATCTCCTTTGTCCCCTCCCATCCTCCAGTTTCACCAGGATGACCCTAAACAACCTTCCAGATCCTCCTCAGGCTTCCCAGCTCTTGCTTGCCTCCCCAGTGGGGAGTTAGGTGCCGTATGTACCCAATTACCTAGGACTGCTGTAATCCAATTACCACACACCAGTGGATCAAAACAGAAATGTATTCTTTCACAGCTCTGAAGGCTGGAAATCTGAAATCAAGGCATCAGCAGGGCCACACTCCCTCAAAACTACTGGGGGAGATTCCTCACTTGTCTCTCCCATCTTCTGGTGTTCCAGGTGTTCCTTGGCAGTCCTTGGTTTGTGGCCACATCACGCCAACATCTGCTCTGTATTCAACTGGTCTTCTTCACCGTATCTCCTCTCCTCTTCTTCTAAGGACACCAATCACTGGACTTAGGGCCCAATCTACACTGGTATGACCTTACTGAGCTAATTACATCTGCAAAGACCCTATTTCCAGATATGGTCAGATTCTGAGGTTTCCAAGTAGACATGAATTTTGAGGGGACACAACATGACCCAGTACAACCATTTTACAGATGAGACTGGTGCCCTGATGACCCCTCCCTTTGTTTGCCCCACTTAAAATGATCTGGCAGCAGAAGAGAAATTACCAACACTTTTTAATAGAACCCATCAGCTAATAAAACTGGAAGCAATAACCTGTCACTTTGAAAGTATGAACCAACATGCTTGTCAAGAAGCTTTCTATTCTAGCAATAACATTGGACTAGTAAACTGCTTGCTTCTCTCTCTCTCTCTCATCTGTACATTTCCAAATAATGAATGTCAACTCATCTTTAGGACTATTAAATACCCAAGTGGCCAATGCAATTGGAGAGTAGATAAATCATTCATTCCAAAAGGCAAGGAAAAAACTGAAACCCAAAGCAATGGAGAGGATGGAACCAGAGACATGGCGGGTTCAAGTACTGCCTTCGTCACCTACTGACTTCTGACTCTATGACCTCTTGAGCCTCAATTTCATCAAAAAAAGGGGGGGATAATAATCACACCTCTCTCTCTGGTTCATTTTGAGATTAAGTGCCTGGCAAAGAGTGAGCACCCAAATAAATGTTACCTGGTAATTTTCTCAAAATAAAAGTTTTTGAATACTCATGGCTTGTTATTGTAATTCTGAAACAATATATTTGTGTTATAAAATAAAGCAAATTAACAGCTAACTTCTTGTCATTAGGAATCAACGTTTTCAGTTTAAAAGAGATACAAATATAAACACAAAATAAAAAACAGTGTGCCCCCAGTTTGAATTAGAAATATAAGTATGGGGGCACCTGGATCGCTCAGTTGGTTAAGTGTCTGACTTTGGCCCAGGTCATGATCTCCCAGTTCATGAGTTCAAGCCCCATGTTGGGCTCTGTGCTGACAGCTCAGAGCCTAGAGCCTGCTTTGGATTCTGTGTCTCCCTTTCTCTCTGCCCCTCCCCACCACACTCTGTCTCCCTCTCTCTAAAAAATAAACATTAAAAAAATTAAAAAAAAAAAGAAATATCAGTATGAATTCATGATGTAGTTTCTTCCTCCAAAAATATGCATTTCCTAACTGTCCTCTTAAAATGCCTAGAAACAGTAATCCAGGAGCAATGAGCACTTCTAGCACCTAGACTATGGTCTCACATACCATTTTCCTATTCAAAGAAATCCAAACTCTTTGGAGAAATGGCTGACTCCTGGCCTTGGGCAGAAAATATATGAGATGAACCAGACAGTATTATCATACCAGAGTGTAGGAACGCTATTGATATATCAAGGTCATTTCCAAAGGACTCAAGTCTCCCACTAGCCACAGATGAGATAATTTGAGTATCAATAATAATAATGTAATGGAGCTAAGTACACCACATATGTTAAAGATCTATGAATTTGTAATGGTAAAAACAACTAATTCAGTTCTTTCATTTAATCCTCACTTTAATACCCAATGAAGGAAGATCTAATTGGCCTCTTTGTCACAAAAGAAATTGAGGCTCAGAGAGGTAAAGACTCTCACCCAAATTCACACAGCTTCTAAGAGGGGGACCTGGAGTGTCAGGCCAGTTCCATGACACTGCAAAATTTCAGCAAGTATTCAATAAGTGAGCTTTCCCCCCACCACCCCCACCACATCCAGGCTATGGGAAGGCATAGAAGAAATGGGGAGAATGAAGAACCATCAAAGTTTCATCCTGCTGTCCCTGCTTACAAGCAATAGATGTTGGTAGTTGAGTGGGCAGCATGATATCCATTTAAAATGATAAAGATGAACCAATTATAACCACTCTTGTGAAAATCCATGACAGCCATAAAATGGTCTTTGGTTTTAAAGTGGTAACTGGGAAGACATTTCTAAGGTACTTCCTGATTCATGTCTGTACCCTCCTGCTCCTGAGACCAAAGTGTCTTAAAGAGTGGTTTGGGAATCATTTTTAACTATCACCCAGCGTACTGTTTAGAAATGCAGATTCATGGGCCCCATCTCGGATTACATTGATCTCTGGTGGGCAGGCTTCCATAGTCAGTATTTTTAGCCAAATTCCCTGAGAAGTATGCTACAACATTAAAATTTGAGAGGCATTGCCCAACACCCCACCCCCTCATAGAAAACACCCTCCTTTGGGGCCTCCCTGCCTCCATCTTCCCCATTCAATCTACTCTGCAAACAGCCAGAAAGATCTTTCTGGAAAACAAATCTGAAGTGGCAGTCCTCTTAAAATTTTCCAATGGTTTCCCAGTGTCCTTAGAATAGAGTCCAACGATTTCAGCTCATTAATGATCTCCAGCTTTATTTGTCATTGTTCCTACAACCCCCACCACACTCCGTGCACCCCTAACATGGGAAACTCTTAACCTTCTCCATGTTCACTCATGCATCTACATTTCTTCCAGAATGTCTCTACCTACCACCCACTCTAACACTATCCCTGGTGGCCTCTCCAGACTCCTACTCATACTTCAAACACGCTTCTGGATTCACCTGTACTTAGCCTTTCTTGGTGCTTCTGGCTGAGTTAAGTCACCCCTTCTGATCCCATTGTCTCTTCCAGCACATTTCAAGATATTTAGTAACTGGTAGGTTATGTACCCATCACCCAACCCTCCTGTGCATCCTTGGAAAACAGAGGCTATGACATTTTCACCACTGAGCCCACACCACCTGGCACACTGTAGGCTTACAGGGCTTATTAAAGAAGTGAGTGAATAAGTTAATGAATGAATGGCATCTCACTCCTCATCCTCACTCCACCATGGTACACATCTTGGCCCACCCATCCTCTGAATTCTTCCTATTCTCCTTTGCTCCCTAATCAATAAAAATTTTTTGCATGCTGCTCATTGGGTCAGCGCTGTGATCTTGGCCAAGGAGGTGAGGGGTGGGTATTTTGCCTCAAAGATACCCCCTTTAACTTAAATAACAACTGTCCCTTTTGCCACACTTGATAGTTTTCAAACTCCTTCCATAAGTACAACGGCCCTAGAAGGCAGGCAAGGTTAATCTTGGTATCCCTGTGATGGAAATGAGTATGTTTATGCAGATAATTAAGGGTGCCTGTTTTATCCATACCCCTTGTTTTGATAGCCCTTGTGAACAAGTTATCCACAAGTAGCCAGTCATGTTATATGCTAGAAGCTCCCCGCTGCCCACAGTTGTCTGCACCAGGGATGTACACGGGATTTAAGTGACCCAATAAGGTTGTCTCTTGAGAATTTTAATTGAAAAAGAAAGAATTTCCTTGAGCTTTTTTTTTTTGCCACTTTTTAATTGTAAATTGAGACTGTGCAGAGAAAATCAGAGAGGGGGGCTACTAGATGGTTTCAGAAATAGAGAAAGAAAAAGAATGGCCTTCTTGGTTTCTGATCTCTGTTCAGTGCCTGGATGAATTCTCTTGTGAGAACCAGCTCTGAGTTCTGCCTTTGGGTCTCGGGAGTACCTTTACTGTCCATTCAATTAATCTCCCCTTACTAGAGTTCCTTTGTGTAGGTTTCTGTTCCTTGTGAACATACAAGCCTTGGTCCAGATGGAGATGTAAGAAGAAGGAAGAACATTGGGCTGGGAATCAGAAGACCTTAAGTGGCTTTGCCACTGAGTGACCACAAAACTTCCAGAAAAGCATTTCATTCCTTCAGACCTCTGTTCCCTCTCCTGTAAGTGGTAGTAGTGATGGTGTCTACCACACAGGGTCAAAGGAGTAGTGTATGTAACAGCATTTCGTAGCTACATAATTATTAAGTGAAATAACTTGTCCCAGGTCATCCTAATGGTAGAAGATTTGGGCATCATGATGGGACATCAAAGGGAGTGCTACTAGGGAGAGACTGAGTGTCATTCAACCACGAGTCACTTTGTACAAACAGCCTCCTAGGAATGGAGCTTCCTGGGAATGAAGGGTGCAATGGCCCTGTCCAGAGGTCACCAGCTTTGAGGAAACACCAGGCTGGAGAATAAGCCCCAGCCACTCCAAGGGGGGAAGGAAGCATCTCTCTCTCTGGTTCCATTTAAGCTTCCATTTCTCCCTTTGTATCTGTGAGCTCTAAGGGTAGGATGGTGGTTGTCTTGCCAACAGTCCTATCTCCAGAGGGCACAGGGCCTGGCACACAGCAGGTGCTCATGGGTGGATGAATATCTCTGTTTTTCTCTGTCTCTACCTCTGTTTTAATGTCTCTGTCTCTTTTTCTGTGCTACATCTCTCTGTTTCTCCCTTCCCCACTTCATCTTGTCTCTCTCTTTTTTAAAAATTTTTTTTTACATTTATTTATTTTTGAGACAGAGACAGAGCACAAGTGGGGGGAGGGTCAGAGAGGGAGGGAGACACAGAATCCGAAGCAGGCTCCAGGCTCCACCCTGTCAGCACAGAGCCCAATGCGGGTCTTGAACTCACGAACTCTGAGATTATGACCTGAGCTGAAGTTGGATGCTCAACCGACTGAGCCACCCAGGCGCCCCATCTTGTCTTTCTTTTATCTCTATTGGTCTCATCCTCTCTCTAGTCTCCTTCTCTAGTGTTTGCCCCCATCTCTCCCTCTTCCTCTCTGTCTCCTCCCCACCTCACCCCACACACTCACACCTGCCCCAAACCTCTCCCTCACACTGGCTCCCTTTGTCTTGGTCCCTCTCCTGTTGCCTGGTAACGGCCCTCCCCAGCAGCCGCGGTGAAACCATAGCAACGGGCAGCCTAAGCCGTGGCCATTCGTCTCCCTTTTGTCCCTTGCATTGCACGTGGATGCTCCAATTACAGGTACTCAGGCAGCAATGCCTTTGTCCGCAGCCCATTCACTGCGCAGCCGGCTCCCGAACCCTGAAGCTGTTGGGAGCTACCACACAAAGCGCCTTTGTGCCTCCTGGGTGCCCCTCCCCACCTCCCCACTCCACCCCCATCCTCTGCTGTACTCAAGGACATGGAGATCTCCAAACTCATGCTCTGACACCAGCAAGCAGGGTGGTGGTAAAGGGGAGAGGGGAGGGGAGTGTGGGGAAGATCGACCGAAAGATATACTGACCCAACAGCCCCTAGGAGACACGTCTCAGGCCAGAAGTCTGGGGAGGGCAGTGGCCCCGACTGCCCCACTGCTGGTTATGTGCCCCTCTGAGCTCTGACCTTCCTTCTGTCCACTCCTTCAGTGCCTACCTAGGTCATCCTCAAGCCACAGAACCAGCACATGTTCTGTTCCCTCTAGCCCAAATCTTCCTTCTCTTTGCACACTCAACTCGTAACCCACCTTCAGATGCCAAGCTCAAGCATTCTTTTGGGTTGAAGCCTTCTCCACCTTCTTCACTGGCTACCACAGCTCCCTATGTTGTGTCATCCACGCATGCAATTATAATTTTCTGAGTGGCATATGAAATTCCTAGGGCTGCTGTAGCAAAGTACTACAAACCAGGCAGCTTCAAACAACAGACATTTACTGTCTCACAGTAAACTGTCTCACTTCTGGAGGCCAGGAGTTTGAAATCAAGATGCCAGCAAGGCCATGCTCTCTAAAGGCTCTAGGGAGAATTCTTCCCTTTTCCTGGCTTCTGATGTCTCCCAGCACTCCTCGCTGTTCCTTGGCTCCTAGACTCTGATCTCTGTGTCCACTGTCACATGGCATTCTCCCTGTGTCTCTGTCCAAATTTCTCTCACAAGGACAATAGTCATTGGATTAGGGCCCATCCTAATCCAGAATGTCCTCATCATAACTTGGTGATTATCTGCAAAGAATCTATTTCCAAATAAGGTCACATTTCAAGGTTCAAGGTGAACATGAATTTGGGGAGGGAAGGGGAAACTATTCAACCCAGTGCAGATGGTTATTAAGCCCTGTGACCTCAGCAAAGGCATTTACTTTGCTCACCACTCTGGCTCCCAGTGCCCACAGTGCCTGGGCAGTTAAGAAGTCAGTCGCTGTTTAGTGAGGGAATGAGCTAGCAAGACTTGCTTCACCTGCATGAGCCTTAGAACATCTTATGCAGAATAAGAGACTCTTGAAAACTGAGAACAAACTGAGGGTTGATAGGGGGTGGGAGGGAGAGGAGGGTGGGTGATGGGTACTGAGGAGGGCACCTTTTGGGATGAGCACTGGGTGTTGTATGGAAACCAATTTGACAATAAATTTCATATATTGGGGGAAAAAAGAACATCTTACGCAGAAAACAGGAATAATAGCATCACTTCAAAGAATCGATGAGGAGGAATGCACACCTGGCATGTAGAGAATGCTCACAAATTGGTAACCATGCGTTTTAGTTGCCTATGATTGTTGTAACAAATTGCCACAGAAATCAGAATCAAGGTGCAAACAGGGCCATCCTCCAAAGGCTCTAGGGAAGAATCTTCCCTTGCCTCTTTCATCTCCTGGTGGCAACAGATCTTGGCTGTGGCTGTATCACTCCATCTTCACATGGCTGTCTTCCCCATTCTGTAGCTTCTAAGGACCCTGTGGTTAGATCTAGAGCCCACCCAGAAAATCCAGGATGATCTCGTCTCAAGATCCTTATTTACACCTGCAGACCCTCTTTTTTCCAAAGAAAGTCATATTCACCAGTTCCAATAATTTGACATGGACATATCTTTTGGGGTGGAGGGTGCCACACCATTCTACCGGAGACACTATGATTATTTTTTTTTTCTGTAATTAAAGTCCAAGCTCTGGTTGTTGACAATTTATATTCAGTCAATATTTATAAAGACCAGGTAGTTACCAGTTGTGGAGCCTGCTCACTTTTACTTAATTTTTATAATGACTCTGAGAAGGCAGAATGTGTTTTTCCCATTTTTTAAGTTGAGGACAATGAGGCAGAAGAGATGAAGTGAATATCCCCCAATTTCTAAACCAAGGAATAGGGCAGAATCCCCAAACACACCCGAATTTCCCTCATTTGTTTTTCCTGCCTTCACTGGAAGGGTCTGCCCATCCATCAGTTTCCTTCTTCTTCAAGAGGACTTCTCCAACCCCTACGCTGTGTTAGGACCCCTCTTTTGGTTTCCAAGACATCCTCTATCATTTGGCATCTATTTTTGTCTCCTTTGTCTGAGGTATGAACTCCTTGAGGATAAGGACTAAACGTAGTTCAATGTTACATCATTTCAGTTTACCATGGAGCCAGAGCTCCATAAATATTTATTGAAGTGAAATTATATGTGTAATGGTATTGTCACAGACTTATTCAACTGAACGTATTAATATAGGTTACATTATTATTATCACTTGTTTATCTGATACCTCAGTCCTACAGAAATCCTGGTTTCAAGAAAGCTAGTGGATATTTATCCCTAGGATTCAAATAATTGCAGTTTTCAGATGGGTAATTGGTAAAATGCTAGGCCCATTAATAGAAATCCAGAGAATCAATAGTGTAAACCAATGCTTATCAAACATTAATGGTGACACAAGTCACCTGGGCCTTGTTAAAAATGCACATCCTGATTCAGTTGGTCTGTGGCAGGACTTGAGATTCTTGCATCCACAAGCTCCAGGATGATACCAAGGTGGCTGGTCCTGGAATGAGCTTGAGAAGAAAGAATGCAGTTCATTTGAGCAGGAGGTCAAAGATGATGAGTTAGATTTGCAATGCTGAGTTTGAGTTGCTGAAGTGAGTCTCAAATGAACATTTTGATGAGGTGGTTGTACACACAGGGTCAGGACTTGGACAGAGAGGTAGAGGCCACGCCTTCTGATATGGCATGCCACATAGGACATGGGTGAGCTTAAGTATGGGCCAGGAAAAAAAACAACAACAAAGATACTGGGGGATGTACACATTTGGGAGAAGGAAAAAGAGAAATAGAGAAGGAGCAGAAGAGAGGTGAGGAGTTGGGAAGACAAAGAAACCAGGACAGTGCAGAATCATAGGACAGCCAACTGGTAGAGGAGATATGGACAATAAGCCAAGAACTTGCCAATGGAATTTATGACCTTGAAGGTCACTAGTGACCTTGAAATAAAGGTTTTACAAGAGTCCAGGGGTGTGTAGCAGACACCCGATTCCCAGTCCCATACGCCATTGGCCCACCTGAATTCACCTGCAGCCATATCCAAGTATTCTCCCATGTACAAGCTTCTTACCTTGAGGATCTATGTCTGTCTGTCCTCAACTTGAAGATTTCCTCCAGCAGCAGAGGACTTTGCTTGGCCTTAGGTAGTCTCAACCCAGATGTGTAGGGGAGTTAACACGCAGGGAGAAGAGGGGCAACTCTTAACCAAACTAGTGTGGGAGTGGATAAATATCCCAGTCCTTAGTTCCACAGGGGGAGTGGTTCTGCAGCATGGTTTCCCAGTAGAATGAAGCTCCACTGACCCATAGCATTAATCTGCTCAATAACACACTTCTTGGCTCTTCCCCCTTCCCCACCTCACTTGTCCATTCTCTCACACATGCTTCCTGGGATTACTTCCCTAAAAAGTTGTTTGCACCCATGTATCCTTGATTCAGGTCTGCTTTGATGGAGGAAAACTCACATAAAGATGGGCCAGTAGCCATAGGGGACAAAGTGCAGATAGCAAACACAAAGAGCATTGCAAGAAATGGAAGGAGGTTTAAGCCAGTCTTGCAAATAGGTCCTCTTCCACTGGTCCAGGCACATAAATGAGCTGAGCCAGGCAAGTACCTAGTGATTAGATTCACTGATTTCTCATGGAAAAGGGAAAGCCTTTGGAGGCAGCTCCAAAGGAGCGCCCCTCCCCACAGCATCAGCATCACCAACCACCCACTTGAACACATGAGGGCAGACACTGTCCTGGGAAATTGGCAAAGCTTGAGGAAGAGGGTAAAGTTTGCCTCGCTCGGTTCACATCTATGAAGAGACTCTCTGGGTGCAGCTGAGGTTGCTGCTATATATAACACACAAGCACAACTAATAAAACTGATTGTAAAGCACTTTGCAGATCCAAAATGCCACATAAATGCTAAATAAGAAAATTAATCTTAGCTACAAAGAACTCACGTTGAGAGACGGGAATGGTTTTGAGTCTGTGCCAGGGCAAAGGGAGTGTGTACCACCTCCCCTCCCCGCTCTCTGCTTTTACTCTCCCCTCAGCCAGTGTATGCCTATGCATCCTGGGCAGCATGCTCCCGCATGAACCCCTGACACACTCACACCCCAACACATACACCCCACACACATACCAGCCCACACACACGCAGAGACATTTTTTTGCATAGCCATGCACATACACCCAGATGCACCCTGACACACACACAACACATAACCCACACACATACTCACCACCCCACATATATGCACCCACAGATGCCTTCACAGCCAAGCATATACACTTAGACACACACATATACATACACCCATAAAGGTTCACGCACATACACTATCTCTCACACACATCCCATCTTCTAAATGCCCCCCAGATAATTTCTTACACATGTAGCCACAAATTCATCCCGAGGACCCCTCACACATGAAACACCCTCCTACATGCATACCATCACACACACAGTCTCACACATGGCCTTCATACATTTTGCAGTATCTTAAATCAGTGTTTGAAGTTCTTCACACCCTCCTTGTATTAAAACCAAACATCCATGCCCTCTGTTGCTTAACTTCCTCTTACTACGGACTTAGTTTCTTTCCCCACCCACCGACGGTGGACTTGGCCACATGATTTGTTTTGGCCAATGGAATGTTAGCAGATGTGACACAGAAGGGTTCAGATATGCTTGTGAGCCTTGGATTGTTCTCTGAATCTCCAGGGATCTGCCAGAAGTAGAGCATGCCCCTTGGATTGCTCTCTGAATCCCCAGGGATCTGCCAGAAGTAGAGCATGCCCCTCCAGCCTGGCCCTAGGATGAACATGGAGCAGGTATGAACTTTAGGCACTGGTAGCTCAGCCCAGCTGGATCCACAGCCTAAAATAGAGCTACCCAGCTGAGTCCAGTCTAGATCAGCCACACCATGGTTGACCCACAGACCTATAAGTCTCAGACCGTATTAGAGGTTGGAAAACTATCCCATGGACCAGATTGGACCTATGCCTGTTTTTGTAAATAAAGATTTATTAGAACACAGCCATACTCATTCATTTATGTACTATCTATGCTGCTTTTGCCCTACAAAGGTAGAGTTGAACAGTTGCAACAGATACTGTGTGGTCAACAAAGCCAAAAATATATACCATCTGTCCCTTCCCTCGTTGAAAAAGTTTTCCAATCCCTAGAATAGATGCAAGTTGTTGTAAGGCATTGAGTTTTGGGTAGTTTGTTGCACAGCATTATTGTGGCAGCAGCTGATGAATTCATATGAATAAATACAATTCAGATATTTTCTCATTGCCAGGGATTTTTGTTCCCATGGACCTATAGGCATTCATGTTTCATCTCATAAATTTAGACACAGACATCAGACACAAACACTTCCACGATCTGTATATACACGTGTGCCCACACACACTTTCACACACAGATCCGCACATGGACTTATATATAAGTGCGCACACACACACACACACACACTCCCCTAAGATATCACCACACAAAGGCACACATACAATGTTCCACATCACTCGTACATTCCTCCATTGATATATTCACATGTCCACATACTCCCACACAAAAATGAACACATGGGCACTGGTGCATGCTTTTTGGTCTCATTGCAGCCTTCTCAGTCAGTTCAGTGTCCAACTTCGGCTCAGGTCATGATCTCACGGCTTGTGGGTTCGAGTCCCGCGTCAGGCTCTGTGCTGACAGCTCAGAGGCTGCAGCCTGCTTCAGGCTCTGTGTCTCCCTCTCTCTCTGCCCCTCCCCTGCTCACACTCTGTCTCTCTCTCACTCTCTGAAAAATAAACATTTTAAAAAAAACTTGAATGGTCCAGTAAGTCCAAGGTCTTCCATGCAGGCCTAGACCTCAAAAGACTAGGAACATTTGACTCTGATGACCACAAGAACCCTCCCCAGGAAGAAGGAAGTAGTAGGCTATCTAAGAGTTTGTACCCAATGGTAGCCATGACTCCAGTTTCTGATATTGTGAAGAACAGAAAAAGATGCATGACCACAATGCAGAAAGACAGCCTATTCAACAGTCTGACTTCACTCTGCCTCAACAGCCCTTCTCTCCCCAGGTTTCCTTTCTTTGAGCACCTTCAGTTAACTCTGTATGCCCTTGTCTGGTCCTCACTGTCGTACTGAGGCAGCTCTTGTAATACAGTCTTCCACTGCCACATAGTTGCTATGGACTGAATTAGGTCCCTCCAAAATTCCTATGTTGAAGCCCTAACCGTCCCCATGTGATGGTATTTGGAGGTGGGGCCTTTAGGAGGTTCAGATGAGGTCATGAGGGTGGGGCCCACATGGGATTAAGTCCCTTATAGAGACCGTAGAGATGGTTTTCTACCCCACCCCACTGTGAGTACCCAGCAAGATGGTGGTCATTCACAAGCCAGGAAGACAGCCTTAGCCAGAAACCAACCTTGCTGGTACCCTCATCTCAGACTGCCAGCCTCCAGAACACTGAGGAAAAGTCTGTTGGTTAAGCCACACAGTCTATGGTATTTTTTATGGTAGCCCAAGAAGACTGCCTACATGCTGCTAGAGAGGTCCGCGAGGCAGTGATTTCTGTCTGTTTATTTATTCCTGGTGCCCTAGCATGTAGCACAGTGTCTGCCACATAGTAAGGGCTGGATAAAAACTGTGGAATAAATGAATAAGGGAACAAATAAATGAAGGTCTGGCTTCCACGGCAGGATTAAAAATGTCTTGAGGACATGGGCTTTATTTCCTTTGTCCTTCCCACTGTGCTTTTGCAGTTCACGGGAATGCAGGAAAGAAAATGGCAGGAAAGGAGAAGAGCAAAGGGAAGGAGAGAAAGAAGGGAAGAAAATGAGAAGGAATGCAGGGAGGCAACTTGAAGGAAATAAGAAAGAAAATTGGGAAGGACAAGGGAAATGAAAGACAGAATTTGAATTCTTAGCCTGTCTCTACCAGCTGTGTGACCTTGGACACACGACTTAACCTCTCTGAGACTCAATTATTTTCTTCAACAAAATGGGAGGTGATAATAGTGGCTAACATGGGACTTTTTGAGGATAAAATGAGATGATACATTCAAAGCTCACGCGTGTGGGGTGCAGCAAGTGCTAAATGAAGGCAGAGCTGCAATGAGAATGAGAAGGAAGATGACCCTCATGTTGATGGCAATTAACAAAGGGAGGGGAAGGGAGCTGGCTAATTTGGAACCAGCCCCTTCAGAATAAGACTCTGTGGTCCCACCCACCTCTGTCTGGCCGCATGTGCCCCCTGTTTGCGCCATTCCCCTAGACCGGTGGTTTTCAACTCTGGATGCCCATTAGGATTTCTTGGGAAGCTTTAAAATTCCTGATGCTAAAGCCACACTCTGGACCTCAGTACCTGCACTTGGGAAAGGTGCGATGAATACTAGCTGTTACCTGCCATGGTTACCATGAGCATAGGTTCTCCCTCCTTTGAACAGCTGTGGAGGCAGGAGAGGCTTCTCCCCGACAAGCCCCTCGGCACCCGATCCCCACACCTCAGAAACCCATTGCCAAACTCCCAGCACTCACATTGGCTTAAAAAAACGAGAGAACCTGAGTCTGCCCCTACTTGTCAAGCACAAACAGAAAGTCAAACAGCAGATTTTCCATGGACAGAGAGCGGCCAGCTGAGCCCAGACAGGCACCCGGGTGCCCCTCCCAAGAGGTTCTCACAAAATTCTGAGAAATCACAGCCCAGACAGGCGGGGACGCCTGCAGCCTTGATAAATCAAGAGCATCTGGTGGGAGCTCGGCCTGGGCTGAGAAGGGAAGAATTTAGACTCTCAATCACCTTCAACTCCCAATTACCACATTTCTACTTGACAACAGAAGCCAGGTGGGAGGCCTGTGTGGGAGATGCACACCTAGAGTTCAGAGGACCAGGCCAGCAGGGCAGGTAAGCGCAGGGGGTTTGGGAGTCAGCCAGACATTCAAATACCAGTGCTCTGAGTGTTTACCTGAAAGACTTTAGGTAAGTGACTTCACCTCTCTGAACCTCCAGTTCCTCATCTGCAAAACTGGCATAATAAAATCCCTCCCTGGGGCCTCTGGGTGGCTCAGTAGGTTAGGCATCTGACTCTTGATTTTGGCTCAGGTCATGATCTCACAGTTTGTGAGTTCAAGCCCCACGTCTGGCTCTGCACTGACAGCACGGAGCCTGCTTGGGATTCTCTCTCTCTCCCTCTCTCTGTGCCCCCCAACCACTCATGCTCAGTCTCTCGGTCTCTCTCTTGCTCTCTCAAAATAAATAAATAAACATTTTTTTTAATTATTAAAAAAATGTTTAAAAAATAAAATCCCTCCCTTATAGGGCGGTCTTGAAGATAACAGCTGACAGAGAAGGTAGTTTTGTAAAGTGCTGTCACTTAACACACAATGATAACTGGCCCCAATTCCTCACTGCGTGAGTGTCAACATTTATGGATTTTCTTTAAATAACTGAAGGACCTGGACTTCCTCCATCACATGCCTTATTCTACTTTTTCTGTGTGTATTCTCTTTTATTATGTAACATTTTTAAAACCACATGTTCACTCAACTGTTTCTCACCACTTTTGTTGCCATATAAACATATACAAATAAAATAAAACCATTTTAAAGAAGAGAATTTCTTTTTTTCCCTTTAGTTTCTTCAATAATTGAATGCCTGTTAAGCTCTGAATTATGAAAATGTATCCTATGTAATTTTTTGTGCATGAGCTATTTTTCCACACACACACACACACACACACACACACACACACGTATGCTGAATGAACAAGTTGCACAGCTGATAATGCCCTCTGTTCCTTATGAGCATTTGTCATTGTAATATAATATATTCATCATTATATTATTATGCCTTCCGTCCCTTGTCCTAAGAAGAAGCGTTTAATACATCATACCACATTTAAGCCCCCAACCTCCTAATGAAATCGTTACCATTTGGATTGCAGGCATTTTTTTCCTTTTAAGTAAATTATTTTACTGAAGTATAACATATATTCAGAAAAGTGCACCTATAACTGCCTAAGTCGACAAATTTTTGGAACATGATCACAGCTGTGGGACCAGCATCCAGATCAGAGGCCCCCCTACATGTCGGTCCAAGGCCAACCGCTTTCCTGATTAGGTTAGATTAGCTAGTTTGGAAGTTCATATAAATGGAATCATACAGTATTATTAGAGGCAGAATAATGACACCCCCCGCCAAGATGCCCATGTCCGAATCCCCACGATCTCTGATGTGTCGCCTTGTATGGCAAAAGGGACTTTGTGGGCATGATTAAGTGAAGGCCTTGGAGTTGGAGAGATTACCCAGGGTCTGCATCCCTGCTTTAAAGATGAAGCCCCCAGATGGGTTAAGTCTAAGGCCAAAGGTCACACAGGAGGCGGTAAGGCTGGGATTTGAGTGATTTCTAGTGGCGACATCTAGAACCCATACTTTGAACCACTGCTCCAGGTGGGAAGACTGAGGCTGGGTGAGACGGTGTTCTGAGTATGATCATGCAGGGCAAATCTTCAGAGCCGGGGTGTGAACTGGACTTTGGCCTGCTGACCGATGGCGCTTCCTTGCGGAGCTGACATGCCACAGACATTTCCTGCCTGGATCCGTGGTGCTGGAAGCTTCAGCTGATGACATGCTCTTCCCAGTCTGCCACTTTTGTGCCAGCTCCAGGATGACAACCACATGAGTCACTCACCAGCCACAGGGCAAGCTCAGCTGACTCCTGTGTCACTTGCTGTCCCCAGCCCCCTCAGGGGGAAAGGAAATGCCACCAGCTCTCTGCTGCTGTGGAGAAAGGCTGTGGTCCCCAGGCCCCTTGACACCAGCTTCAGCTAGACTGACCCGGCAGAAGGGAATGCCAGCTGGGTTTTCTGCGTGGTTCATAGACTGTGGAATAGTTTAGTAGAGACAGGGCTGAGCATTATGGCCACCTGGAAAATTTCCCTCTGGAGTTCCACTTCCAGGGGAACAAGGAGATCTAAGATGGCCACAGGGGTTAAATGCAAAGCCAGGGTCCCCAGGGTCAGACAGGATTCATAGACTGTAGAGTCTCAAAGGGACATTTCACAAACTCCTTAACTCTCAAGAGGTAGGGAACTTAACATCTCCATATACCAGCTCATCTTTATTGAGCACCTACTATGTACTAGGCACTGTGCCAGGTGCTTTGTCACTGTTTTCTCTATAATCCCCACTATAGTCTAGAGACATAGACCGTTCTTAGGCACCTTTTAGTAAAAAAGGGTGGAGCTCAGGAAAACTTGCTCAGAGCCAAGTGGCCAGAATTGGGAACCAGAGCTTTCTGACCCTAGAGATAGGGTGCCCACTCACTACAATTTACATCCTCCAGAGAGGGAAAGTTTCCTGTTCGAGTTATTCTCCAAGTCAGTGACAGGCTGAGACCACACCCTAGCATCCTAATGCCAGATATATCTTCTATACCATGAAGCCTACTTTGCATAGACCAAGGATGAGCCACAGGGCCAGAATTAACAGTATAGTAATCACAAGCATGAGGGCTGAAGACAGATGGTTGCCCATCATAGCCACTTCTCTCTCCCCACTCTTGACTCAGAAGCAAAGTCTAATTGGTCTAAGCCATTCCTACTCCCTTGCCAGAGATTCATTTGGGAATGAGGCTTAGTTTGTGGCCAATGGCTCCTGGGAAATGTTTCCTAGCTCTAAAAGAGACATCACATCAAGAGAAGCCCTCTCATCTTCCCTGGATGTTATATCCGGATGTGATACCCGGAACCACATCAGCCATTTTGTGACTCTGAGAGGAACCAGGCTGAGGGCAATTCCCATGAGCTGAGAGATGAAAAGAATCCAGGTTAGGTGACATTGTCAAAATGCTGACTAACCACAGAACCAAATGTCCTCCAAAATGCCTGTTAGGGACATTATAAAAGACTTTCTTGCTTAAGTACATCAAGTCACAGTTTTCTATTACTTGCAGCCAGATGCACCCCCACTGATACAATGAACCTTAAATTTTGGTGTCAAACTGCATGGGTTCTATACCCCACTGCACCGCCAATTAGCCACGTAACCTTGGGCAAATCTGACCCTTGTAAGCCTTGGTTTTCACCTTCTGTACCATGTGGTGGGTAATCGTAATCTGAGTCATAGTGAGGGTACAATGAGAGCATAAAAATCAAAGTGCACTGCAAATAGGAAAGCCTGAGGTATTGCTGGATATTATTATTGTTGCTGATATGATAGACTCAGAGGGTCCAGAAGAAGCCTGGGGCACCCTGGGGGGCCCAGAGTCTGCCCTTGTTCCTGGCGGTGGACTCAAGGAAGGGAGCAGCTGCACACACTCAGATAAGGCCACATTTGCATTCCCCAGCCTTTCCCGCCCGGCGCTGTGCAGGCTGAGCCAGACAGACCCTTCCCTGGGGCTCATGGCCAGCAGTGAGCATCTGACGGAGGCACGGATGCTGAGGCAGAGGCTGAGAAAGGGCCGCACCCCAGCCATGGGAGCCCCACCAGAGAAAGGACATATGCCAGTGACAGGAGAATATTCTAGCTATCCTATCCTGACAGTCTCCTGCTTGGTCAGATTCTTTGCTTTCAGCCTCTCATTCATATGAACTCTATGAAGTAGATTTATTCCTATTTTGTGGATGAGAGAACTGAAGCTCAGCGAGGTTAACAAACACGTCCAAGCTTAAACAGCCAGAAGTGGAAAGGCCGGATCTGTCTAGTGCCAAATCCATGCTCCTAACCGCTAGGCTGTAGCTGAGAAAATCAGCTACCCCTCCAGCTGCGTGAAAACAGGAAAGCAAGAACTGTTCCTGGAAGAACTGTTCATGGAGCTCACCACCCAGCCTATGGCTGAACCATTCTGACACCAGCTCTTCTGAGATTTTGCCGTTGACATCCTGGCCTGCCTCAGAATTTTCCATTTCCTTCTGTGTCAGCCCTCTAGGTAGGGGTCCTGATCTCACAGGAGACAATGCTGCTCTGAAAATGGCTTCAGAGGAGTGGAGATAAAGCCTTTCACCAAGAGTCTGGGGCCCAACAGGGCAACCAAGAAGGAGCATGTGAAAGTGGGCTGGTTAATCTCCGCTTGTGATTACCCCCTCCCCCCCAGCCAGATCCACTCTGCCCTTCTCTGCACTGCTCTATGCCTCAGGGGGTGACCCATGTGGATGGCTTCGGTGGGCTCCCTGACCTCTAGCTTCCCAGGAGGTTTGGTCAAAGGGAAGCACTGGGAGAGGTCAAAGAGCAAGAAGAAAGAGTTGGAGGTACTTCTCCCCATTGCCTCTCCCAGCCACTCCCCAACTCAGTGTTATGGTTCCAGATGTTCTTCCATGACTGCAGCTCCTTCTAGCCCCCCTCCCTGGCTCTACCTCTTACCAGGTTCTGGAACCACACTCCTCTCCTTGTATATTCAAGCCAGGGGTAACTGCTTCCAGCTAAGGCAAGTCTCTGGGTGTCTCAACATCCTCATCCATCCCCCTAACCTGACCCACTCTCCTGTGTGTAAGCCTTTCATTAAATGTCCTTCAAACTCCCACCTTTCTGTTTCCTCATGGGGCTCTAAGTATTGAGGGGCTGATTTTTTTTTTTGGAGGGGGAGAGGTCAGATTGTAATATGTTCTTGAGATGTTGGACTGTCTTGGCTCAGCTATTCAGATAAACTGCCAGTGGGAGGAGCTTTAAGGAATTGCCAGTGGTTGGTGATGCCCCATGTGATGCTGTCCCAGAACAGTGGAACTTGGTGGCAAGGGCAGTCTATTTCTGTGGTATTTGGGCTGTGACAAGCCAAATTCCATCTGGCCTAGTCTGCCTGGCTCACAGCGAGCTGCAGTATGGTAAAGAGGAAACAGCCAAGGGTGGTGGGACGGTTCCCAGATCTCACACACGAAATCTCCCTCTTTTCAGCCACCCAGCACTTTCAGACTGACAAGACATTTTCTCATGAATTCACTCATCTGAGCCTTACTACAATCCTGTGAGGCAGACAGATAAAGGCTGCTTCCCATTTTACAAATGAGAAAAATTTAAATTTAGAGGAAGGGACATATCTAAAGTCACACAGCCCAGTAGGTCTCAGACAACCCCAGCCATGGTGATCCCAAGTCTGGGGGCCTTTGCAACACATCTCACCCTTCTAACTGATACACCCTCTGCCTCAGTGCCTGAAAGATCACTTGGCAAACCTTCCCTCAGACTCCAAAATAAATAAATAAGAGCTAGAATTTGATCACTGAACACTTGTTATGTACTAAGCATTGAGAAAAATACTTAATATATGCTTTATCTCTTTTAATCCTTAATAACACTGTGAGATAGTAATGATTATCCCCCATTTAAGTGTGGAAGAAGCTGAGGTTCAGAGAGGTTAAGTGATTTACCCAAAGTCACACAGCTGGCAGGTGTAAGACCTGAAATCTGAAACCAGAGCCATCTTATGCCTCTTGTGCTTAACCATTCCACCAAACTGCCTCTCCTCCAAATGCTCCCGACAGAGAGCCTTGACCTGATGGGTGAAAGGTACGTCCATCCCCTCTGCCAACGCCTGGAGCTATGTTAGCAAGTGCAGTGCTGCATGTTGAAAGTTGATCATCCTGCAGACAGCACCCTTGGCAAAGTAACCCCTCTCTTGGCAGCATGTCTTAAACTTTCTGGTCTAGCACAATGTTACCCTGAACTTGAGGGGATAAAGGAGTCAAGTTTCCATAGATGGAATGAATGACACCTCACATAAGCATTTCACATCTTAGGATGGGTTCTGACACCTCCTGAGTTGTTTCATTCTTATGGCAAACCTGTTGGGCACACAGGACAAATATTTCCAAACTTTTCTCTCTCTTAAAAGAAATCTAAGGATGCAAAAGAGTAAACAGACTTACTCAAGGTCACACAGCTGGTACAGGTGAAGCCAGGATTCTGACCTACATAGATTGGGCTCCAAAGCTTATGCTCATTCCACTGTAATGTGCTGTTTGGCTTGGGATAAGAATCTGAGAAGGGAAGTGACTTGCCCAAGGTCACACAGCAAGACAGTGTTGCTGGGATTAAACTCAACTAACACACCTTGCTGCACCCAGACTTCCTCTTCTCCGTCTCCTTTTCTGGAAGTCCCCCCACCCCCACCATGAGACTTCTCCCCCTCAATTTCCTCTTCTAGAAGCAGCTAGAACTAAGAGATGTCTCCCATCCCATAGTATTCTTGGACAGAAGGGGAAGAAGGAGGAGGGGAGACTAGTAAGGAGACGGGGAAGCCACGGTGGGTCTCATTTGCATGAGCTGGTTATAGCATGGTTTCCTGAACTCTTGGCAGTACATGCCTGCTCTCTGCCTGCAGGAAGGGGGTGGAGCAGCTGTGTGCACATCTGCCGGAGGAATTCTTTAAAGAGCAGAGATGATGCTATTTTTCTACCAGCAGTAGCAACAGCAGGGCAAGTGCTTGAGGCTCATTTTGGGTTTGTTCCCTCTCTGTCTGAGGTTCGTGTCTTTAGAACAGCTGTGCACACAGAGCAAAACAAGACTGTAAGGCAAGTAGGCCTCTGAAGCAAGCTCAGGAGCCCTCTGGTCAAATTCATGTGAACTGACTATTCACAGAGGTTGCTCACAAACACAAAATGATAGCAAAGACTCACTGTATGCCAGGCAGTCTTCTAAGCTATATACATATATATTTAATTTATATATTTCATTCATATTTATATTTTTAAAATTTTTTAATGTTTATTTTTGAGAGAGAGATAGAGCATGAGCAGGGGAGGGGCGGAGGGGCGGCGGGGAGTCACAGAATCCGAAGCAGGCTCTAGGCTCTGAGCTGTCAGCACAGAGCCTGATGCAGGGCCCAAACTCACAGACCACAAGATCATGACCTGAGCCGAAGAAGGACGTTTAACTGACTGAGCCACCCAGGTGCCCTATTTGTATTTTATATATATCAAATTAGTTTGTGTGTGTATACGTACGCATGTATATATACATATATTCTCTGTGTGTATATGTATGTGTGTGTATAAATATATATGTATAAATATATATGTATAAATATATATATATATATATATATACACACACACACACACACACACACACACACACACATATTGCCAAAACTCTATGCCATAACTAATATAATTATCATCAGGGATTCTCAACTCTTCATGTGTAAAAGACTCACCCAGGAATTATTTAAAAATCAGAATCCTGGGTCCCTGCCTTCTGAGTTCAGGAGGGCTAGAGAGCCCAGATAATTAATACTGGCTATTATTACCTGAATGATAACCATATTCCAGGTGTGTTGCTTAATGTTTTATGTTTATTAATGCTTATTTATCACAACAAGCCCCAAGTCAGGTAATATTATCTCCATGTTATAGATGAGTAAACTGAAGTCCACAGAGGTGAAGTAACTTGCCCCAAATCTCAATTGTCCTAAGCCTCACAGATAGCAAGCAGAGGAACTGACTTGTAATGCAGGTCTTCTTGATTCCAGACACTGTAATCGTAACCAGGGATGCCAGTGCCTATCCTGTGTAACTCCAAGAGTAGTGAAAGAGCCAACTGGGGACCTAAACAGTCACAGAAACACCATAAAAAATAAAAAGAACCAGAGAGCAATCTATTTCAGGTGTTGTAAAGGTTAGTAGGGAAGCAAGATCACTTCCTGTCAATGGACAACCCTGGCAGGCTTCTTAAAGGAGGTGATATTTATATAGAGTCTTCTTAAAAAATTTTTAGTGTTATTTATTTTTGAGAGAGAGAGAGAGCACAAGTGGGGGAAAGGGCAGAGAGAGAGGGACATACAGAATCTGAAGCAGGCTCCAGGCTCTATGCTGACAGCTTGGCATGGGGCTCGAACCCACGAACCAAGAGATCATAACCTCAGCCAAAGTTGGATGCCCAACTGACTGAGCCACCCAGGCGCCCCTATAGAGTCTTCCTAAAAAGGTCAGGATTTGAACACAGTTTTGATGGGTGTTGGAGGGAAAGAATTCCAGGAAGAATGAACACATAAGCAAAAGCACTGATGTGAGAAAGAAGAGAAATCTAATGGGAGACATGAAGCAATACCACTTGGTTAGTATGAAACTATAGGCAAATCTGAATAGCTCGCTCCCTCATTTCTTTCAACTGTTTATTCAAATGCCATCATCTCTTCAAGGACTTAGATGACCACCCTATTTACAGCTGCAGTGAAAATTTTTCCCCTCCTGTTCCATTTCCCTGCTTTATTTTTTCCATAGCATCGTCACCTTCTAATATTGAATATGTCTTTTTTTGTTAACTTGTCTAACTCCACCCACTAGAACATAAGCTCCAAGAGGGAAGGTATTTTTGTCAGTTTTCTTCCTTGTTGAATTTTGGGCTCTAAAACAGGACCTGGGATATGATAACAGAACTTGGGTGCTCAATAAAGATGTGTGAAATTTTGAATGAATAAAGCAAGAAGGGGTATCAGGGAAGAGTGCTTGGAGAATTCAGCACCTCGGACAGAGATCCACTGTTTGGGATCTCCATCCCTGGTTGCCTGATAGATGGCAATTGGGTTGACCTGGATAGGGGCCTCAATTCCTCCCTCCTTCCTTCCCTCCTCTGTTTTATTAAAAAAAACCAAAAAACTATTGATTGATTGATTGATTGATTGATTGATTGATTCAGAGAGAGTGTGTGTGCATGCAAGTGGGAGACAGAGAGGGGCAGAAGGAGAGGGAGAAACAGAATCAGAATCCCAAGCAGGTTCCACACCCAGCCCAGAGCCTGAAGCAGGGCTCGATTCCATGACTGTGACTGAGCTGAAATCAAGAGTTGGATGCTTAACTGATTGAGCCACCCAGGCAACCCTTCCTTCCTTCTTTCTAATTCTCCACTGATGAATCTAATGTGCATCCACGATGAGACATCATGTTACATCCAGCTGTGGCAGCCTACACAAGCCACTCCTACTGCAGCCATCAGTAGAGTTTCCAGAATCTTGATATTCTAATGATCCTAGTGACAAAAACAGTCGGGAGATGGAGGTGGAGTTCTCTCATTAAGGCAGGCTTAGCCCACTGGGGCAATTCCTAAATCAACCCCCCACCATACAACAGCTTTCTGCACTCTCTCTCCTCCAAACATCTTTGACAAATCCTATTCCTCTCCCTCCTCCTTTCTGATGAGTCCTCAGACACTCCAGCCAGTCTGTTCTGATTCATATTTATCAGCTTGGGGCTGTCTTCCCTTCCACCATCACCCTCATATTCTCCCCCAAGTTAATTGGGGAAGACGGATGGATGATGGCGCCCTGTGTAACCTAATTAAGATAAAAGCTTCCGTTGATCTTCCTGCTGGAGAGACAAAAGATGTTGCCAGCAATAACTCCTGATGCTGACATGTCTTATATGTGCAGCCCCATGGAGGAGTCAAGGGTCTTAGCTGTCTTCAGAACCAAAGGATCCCAGTTACACAAGCTCCCATGACCTGACCATCTGTGAAATGTAAGGCAGATAAATCCTGAATCTCATGTTTGCTGAACTCTGTTTCTTAAAATATTTTTAATGTTTATTTATTTTTGAGAGAGACAGTGAGAACACGAGTGTGTGGGGGGGCACAGGAAGTAGCAGGACAGAGGATTTGAAGTGGGCTCTGAATTGATAGCAGAGAGCCTGATGCAGAGCTTGAACTCACAAACCGTGAGATCATGACCTGAGCTGAAGTTAGACGCTTAACTGACTGAGCCACCCAGGTGCCTCTTGCTGAAAACTCTTAATATCTGTATCCAGAATCTGACTACTCCTCACTACCTCCACCTGGACAAGCCCCTCATCATGCCTTACCTGGAATACTGTAGTGGCTTTCTCACTGGTCTCCCCTATTCTGTCCTCATTCCCCTATAGCCCATTCTCAGTACAGTAACATTGTCACATTGTTGTGTTCCTTTAGAAACAAATGGATTCAAGTCACTCCTCTTTCCACAACCCTCCAATAGTTCCCCAAATCATTCAAAGTAACAACATGGCCCCACCTGTTTGGCCCCTGCTACCTCTATGAGCACATCTCTTATTACTCTCCCCTTGCTTACCCTGTTCCAATCAAACTGGTCTTCTTGCTGCTCCTAGAATGTTCCCAGCATACTCTGGCCATCTTCTTTGCGTGGGCTATTCCCTCCAATTGGAATGCTCTTCTTCCAGGTAGCTACCTGGCTTATTCCCTCACCTCCTGACCACCTTATTTAAAATTGCAACAAACACTACCAGTCACTCTTACCTGATCTATTTTTTCTATAACATTTGTCACCTTCTAATATACTGGATAACTCATTTGTCCATTACTAGACAACTAGCACATGAATACCACAAAGACAGAGATTTCTGTTATGTTTCGTTCTCTGCTGTTTCCCTGGTCCTTTATATAATGCCTAGCACATAGTAAGTGCTCAATAAACATCTAGTGAACAAATGAGTCAACAGAAGTATAAAATTTTGCATCGCTAAAAATGTCTAGAAGGAACAAAGATAACTGTGGCAAAAACATTAAAAAAAACCAATATAAACCCTGAAATGTAATCATCAAGTGCTTTACAATCTATAGGTATGCAACCTGTGTCAAAACTGCAGCTCCTAAGTAAACCTGAGGTCACATTAGCAGCTTGGATCTGCTACTCCCTGGCTGTGTGACCTTAGGCAAATTACTTAACCACTCTGAACTTTGCCTTTCTTATATAAAATATGAAGATACTAATAGAAACCTAACCCATGAGGTTATTATAGAATTAAATGTCTTAATAAACCTAAGGGGCTTAAAATAGTGCTATAAATAGTTACTATGCAAGCCTGCACGTGCTGACATAGGTCCTGAGCCATTGACTAGAGGAGGGCAGTAAGCAGAAAGCTGAGTCTCATAGTTGCTCAAAGCTTCTGCCCTTGGATATATCTACTAGAGGCACCATGGACCACTAGAGCAGTGCTGAGACCTCAGACAGAGTTGTAGAGATGGAGTTTTCCTTAAATCAGGCTTGGTCCTTATCCCTAAGAAGCCCCGCTTAGTTCCAGAATCTCACGTATGTCTTGAACATGACAGCTTTGACTTTTCATCTTACCTGCGAACTTCACTGGAGCTCAAAGTGAGGCCATTAACTGGGTGCGGAGGTGGGTATGGGTAAGGGAAGAGACAGGCACTTGACTATACTTACCACTCTATTTTTCCTTCCCCAGTCCTCTCTGGCCCCAATCTTCCTTCACCTTAACCACAAAGCAGCAGCCCCTGTGCATGTCATGAAAGCAAGCAGACACTAGCAAAAACAGTATATGTGTTTGTAAAAACTGCTAAGTTTTAGGGTTATTTGTTATGCAGCAATAGGTAACTAATACACCTGGGATGGGACCTAAAATCTGCATTTCTAACAGCTCCCAGGTGGTGCCCATGCTCCCATGGACTACACTCTGCATAGCCAGGAGATTAGATGATTTGCTCAAGAAAACATAGCTAGTCGTTAGTGGTAGAACATGACTCTGAACTTAGATCAACCTGTCCATATCCCCTTGGCATTCACTATTCCAACATATGCTTGAGAGTGTTCTATTGCCAGGTCTCCACCCACGGGCTTTCTCCCTGTCCACTCAGGACATACTAGGAGTTCTGGGACCTAACTCCCCCAATAATGGCACTTACCCAGTGATGGGTGGGAGCTAGATGATAATTACCCCAGCTTCTTTACTTCTCAAGTGGGATAGTTCTAATGTATGCTCTACACATCTCCCAGGAGTCCCCAGTGAGATTGAGTTCCAATTGCCCACGGTGTTAACATGCTCAATAACAAGAATTTATTGCCTTTTTTCCCCTCCCTGTGTCACTTCCTCATTCCCCTATTAGTAGTTCTTAAAATCATCTCCCATATAAACTACTGGTATTCTAATCCTTGTCTTGGGATACTGTGTGTAGGCTACTATGTCAGAGAGCTCTCTCTCTCTGTTCTTGTTCTCTCTCTTATATATACATATGTGTGTGTGTGTGTGTGTGTGTGTGTGTGTGTGTGTGTGTGTAATCTCATTTGATCTCCACAACAAGTGATTTTCTCATTTTACAGACATCCAAGGCACAGAGAGGGTAAGTGACTCACCAATGATTACACAGCCAGGAATGAGCAGAGCAAGCCTCTCTGACCTAAAATACTAGGTTCTTATAACTCTATCCACACTTCACCCACCACCATCTGCCCTGAGTCTAGAACTACCCATCTCCATTCTCTGAGCTTTTCCCTCCCTGCAAGAAAAATGCCAGGCCCTAGGCCCCATCTCAGTGTAGCCCCTTGCCCTGAAAAAGAAGAGGCCAGTAAATCAGTATGAACGTTCCCAAAACTACTAAGTTACTAAGTAACTAAGACTTTCTCAAGACATGTCCAAAAACAGTGATCCTGGAAATGAGGTTTTAAACACAGGTTTTAAATCATCAGGTTTTAAATAGATCTTTGAGTGTCCAAACAAAAGAGAATCTACTGTGACAGGTGGATCCTAAGTCAATCCTTACATGTGATCATTTAATTCAGCAAACTGCAGGGCTCTGCTCCAGGAGCAGAGGTAGGAGTTTCACTTGGCACTCTCTGCCCCAAGTCATTTCCACAAATGTTACACAAAATCTACCCAGTGTCTGGATGATAGTACTCAGTAACTATTTCTTGAATAAATGGATCATTCAATGGATTAATGAACCAATGAATATAGGTGTACCACCTAGCTGGGCACAGAGGCCCCCACTACCGGGACATCTCCTGCCCATTTGACAAAGCAGCAAAATGCTCAGCCATACACACTAAGATTCATAACTCTTCAGGTGGAGTGCTTCCCAATTTTCAAGATTTTTCCCTACATGATGTCTCATTTTATTCTCCCCTCCCCCACGACAACCTTTGAGTTTATTGAAACAGAAACAGACAGCAATTGAATGTGGACGAAAGAGCTTCAGCCTCTAAGTCCAAGAAATGTTAAGCTCTCACCGTGCTTTTGCCATGATTTGCCACTAATTTGTTATGTGACCTGGGGATGGTATCTTCCCCATTCTGAGAACCAATGTCCTTGTCTTTAAAATGAAAAAGGTTAAGCTGAATTTAAGATCAAAGATTCCCTTCTGGTGCTAACATTTTATGATTCCAATATCCACCCAGGCAGGAAGGAAGGGCCAAATTTTACACATGACAGATTTCCCAATGCTTCCTCAAATATCACCTGTGGATCTCTGGGTATAGTTATTCCTGCCAATAATAAATGCTGTTTTATTGTAGGCTCATCGTGTTCCTGGAACTATGCGGGAAACTCTCCATACACTATCTTATTTATTCCTCACAACAACCTGTGAGCCTGAGTTTGATGTATCATTTATAGATCCTTTCAGCTGCCAGTAAATGACTACCAATGGCATAAGTCATAAGAACATATTTAACAAGGAAACTGGACATCCCACCATTGGTTGAGCATCTCAATGATATTACCAAGAATCTAAGCTCTTACATCCTTCTCTTCCATCATCCTCAGAGTTCTGGTTCTTCATTCACAGGTTTGTTGCCTCATGGTCACAAGATGGCAACTATGGCTCCAGACATTATAACCCCATGCAACAACATTCAAAGCAGAAAGGAGGAAAGGGAGCAGGAAGGAGATCTATCCTCAGGTACTGCTCTTTTTCACTGGAGAAAAAATCACTCCCAGAATCCTCTACACCAACTTCCTTTTATTTTTTAATTTTTTTAATGTTTATTTATTTTTGAGAGAGAGAGAGAGACAGAGCATGAGCAGGAGAAGGGCAGAGAGAAAGGGAGACACAGAATCTGAAGCAGGCTCCAGGCTGTAAGCTGTCAGCAGAACCCAATGCGGAGCTCGAACCCACAGACCGCGAGATCACTACCTGAGCCGAAGTCAGTCGCTTAGCCAACTGAGCCACCCAGGTGCCCCACCAACTTCCTTTTTATCTCATTGGCCAAAACTCAAGTCACATGGTCACCCCTGACTATAAAGGAGGCTATGAAAGCATCTGGCTTTTTCAACCTCTAGAGTGGGAAGTGAGCATGAGAAAAAAATGAGGCATGCTATTGGCTGGGGAAGCAACAGTGTCTGCCACACTTACTTATACCCATTTGAAATTAATAAAACTGGGGCTTAGAGAGGTTAAGTAACTTGTCCACTGTCACACAGTGAGTAAGTGGCAGAACAATAAGCAAGGTCATGCCCAACTGCAAAGCCTGTGCTCTTAACTACTGTCAAGTCCCAACTTTGGCACCAGTTAGACCTTTAAAAGTCGAATGGTGGACAGTTTAAAGGGAGTCACATTTTCTAAGAGGATATTGAAAGGGCACAAAAATTTCAAGTCAGGCTAGAGGGTCCGGTGATGAGAGACAGTAAATGGATCTCCTCAAGAAGGCAACAGGGTGCTTCCCAGACACCTGGCCGGATGGTGAAAGTGAAGCAGCATCACCCTAGTCCTTGGCATCCTCCCCTGACTAGGAGTTTGGCTTCATAGGGCTTTGCCTTGCCCTCGTCAGCATAAGCAGCTGAGTCAGAAGAGGATCATCCTAGGAAGGGAAGCAGGAGCCCTGGGATGGGCTGGTCACTCCTGGGCCATATGTCAAGGGGCCCTTAATAGCATAATCACTCTCTCCCAGGAAGGCCAGTGGTGACAGGCCTTTTAATGAAGGATAATGGCGTTTTGCATTTAAATATGCTCAGCCACTGACTCATTACTGCAGTAGCCATCAGAAAGACAAGTGAATCAGAAGGGGAGGAAGAATTTGTCAAGCTTGGCGAGAAATCAGGCTAAGATGTGGACCACCAGGGACCTTCATGGCTGCCGCAGCCAGCATATAGCTCCTTAGCCCTCTTGAGTGGAGAAATGGACTATATGGTACGTTTCCATCGTCACAAACAGTTCTACTGGACAGCCCTAAAATGGAGTGAAGATGGAGGAGAGTTAGTTTCCCAAAGGAACATCAAGATGCTAGGACCCAAAGAAGGGTGGATGGATGCTGGGGAAGCAAAACTGATGCCCACTGTGAGTCATTCTTAATTTGAGAGTTACAGATAGCCGGGACTGAGGGGAGCTAGGGACCTCACCCCCCGCACACAGGAAAAGAACTGCAAACAATTTCATAAACACAGAATTCTGCTTAGAGTTTCAGGGAGGTCATAGGCTCCCTGGAGCCAAACCTTGAGCAATGACCCCGGTTCAGAAGTCTTGGTGTTCCGGGAATTTTAGCAAGACAGCGGGTGGGGGAGGCAGTGCAGTAAGGGAATAACTTTTAAAGGCTTTACTGCAGAGTGCCATTTCCAGAACTGCCTTAATTCTCCACCCCAATGCCCTTAGTCTGAGAACAAGAAGAATTTGTCTCTACTCCTAATTATCGGGTAAGACACAAACGATGCAAATATTATGCTAAATGAGGCCCCTTAAAATAGCAGAGAGCAAACCATGGCAGAAGATGCCTTGTCATTTGCAATTTGCAAACGAGTTTGATGCCTTTCTTCATCCTCTCCCCACTCCCCACCCCTGTGGTTGATGTTAATCTGAATTCCTGAAGGAGTCACCTTCCCCCCAGAAAGGTGTCCCTTGAGGGGAGGACGGGAGGAAAACGGGGGGATGGAAATGCAGCTTGATTGCCTACATCTGATTAGTAATTACAAGCCAAGAGCTGCTCTGGAGAGAAACACTGTCACCCTCTGATGAGGAACAGGCTTTAAAGGCAGGTATCCCAGGTAGAGAGGGTGGTAGGAAGGTGACAAAAAGGGGGAAAAGGTGGTGACAGATATACAGTTGGGGATCTGCTGCTATTGGGCTGGGGAAGGAGACTGTTCCAGTCTTTGCTGGCATGGGTGACCTTGAGCTGTGTGCAGGTTACACTGTGTGCCTCAGTTTCCTTACCTGTAAAATGGGAATAAGGGTACTACCTGCTTCTTTGAGCTGTTATGGAAATTGAATAAAGTCTTATTACAGTGCATGCACCCCAACAAGCTTGGAGTCAGCTTTGAACTGATAGGACAGTGTGCCTGAGGTTCTATAAAACCTCAGGAAGGTCACCTTCACCTCTGCCACGTGGCTGTAGACATCCACATCTTAAAAAAAAAATGGAACACGATGGCCCATAACCAACTTCCAACTACTTGCATCATCAGAAAAAAATTGGTGGCTTGGGCAATCCTAGACGAAAGTAACCAAAAATAGCATATTGATTTTAGCTGTTTTCATGAACCTCCCTACCCCACATGAAAAATGAGAAAGGAGATCCAACTTATCCAGCATCAGTTGTTCAAAATGCAGGCAAGACTCTGGAAGGAAGGACTCCCATCAAGTCCCCCTCCAAGGGTGGATGGATGGCACAATTCCCACTGAATGTCCTCCTTCATCAAAAATCAGAACATATGACTTGGCCTGCAAACTGCTGGCTGACTTTGGGCAACTGGCTTAACACACGTGTGCAAGCAGGGGAGGGGCAGAGGGACAGAGAGATAATCTCAAGCAGGCTCCACACTCAGCATGGAGCTAGATGCAGGGCTCAATGAGGGGCTCAATCTCATGACCTTGAGATCACAACCTGAGGTGAAATCAGGAGTCAGATGCTCAACTGACTGAGCCACCCAGGCACCCCAGTAGAAAGAGGTCCATTCTGGTATTGCATGTTCAGTACATGAGGGTGGTGGGCAGACTTTGCATTATGACTGATTTGTACTGGTTACATCACTACCTCTAATGAACTTTCCCATTGTGGGAAATATGAGAATAAAGCAATGGTCCTTAAGTGTGGCTACCCTTTGCACTCAACTGAAAAGATTTTAAAGTGTTGATACCCAGGTTCAACCCCTCCCTTAAGATTCTTTTTTTTTAATTTTTTAATGTTATTAAATTTTTTTAATGTTTATTTATTTTTAAGAGACAGAGAGGCAGTGCATGAGTGGGAGAGGGGCAGAGTAAGAGGGAGACACAGAATCCGAAGCAGGCTCCAGGCTCTGAGCTGTAAGCACAGAGCCTGACACGGGGCTCAAACTCAGGAACCGTGATATCATGACTTGAGCCAAAGTCGGACACTTAACTGACTGAGCTACCCAGGCGCCTCCCCCACCTTTTAAGTTTATTTTATTTATTTTAAGAGAGAGAGAGTGCATGAGCAAGGGAGGGGGAGAGAGAGTGGGAGACAGAGAATCTCAAGCTGATTCCATACTGCTGGCATACAGCCTGATGTGGGACTCCAACCCATGAACCGTGAGATCATGACCTGAGCTGAAACCGAGTCAGACACTTAAGTGACTGAGCCACCCAGGCGCCCACCCCCACTAAGATTCTGATTTAATTGGTTTGGGGTGTGGCTTAGCCATTGAGAATTATTAAAAAAAAAAAAACCCTAAGCAATCCTGATTTGCAGTTATCTTTGAGGACCACTAAGCTAGAGAAATTAGGGCTAGTGAATGATTGACAGTGATAGGGTAAAGCCTTACATCCATCTTTTAAAATTATATCATAAAGAAAAGAATGATGTATCTGACCATGATTTTTTTTTAAAAAATGTTTTTTCCTCCCTACCCCCAATCACAAGCCAAATGAGGAAGTCAAAAAGCCAACTTCTTAGAAAGAAACTAAAATATAGAAGCCCAAGAGGAAAGTATGCATGCCTCCACTTACCCCCAGACAAGTTTTAAAACTGTCATATATAAAGAGTTCTTACAAATCAATAAGAAATACAAAGCTGAGGTCCAATGAAAGAAAGTGAACAAAAAACATGAAAAACAATTCTCAGTAGAATAAACACACGTGCCCAATAAGCTTGTGAAATTTTTCAAAAATGCAGCCATTTCGGTAATCAAAGAAATGCAAGAAGAAACAAGATACTGCCTTTTAAATGTATTAAATTAGCTTTAACACAAAAAAAGACAAAAAAGAAAAACCTCTATGCTGGCCAGAGTGAAGAAAGCACTCTCAAACACTGCTGGTGGGACTGTAAATTAGTTCAACCTTTCTGGAAAGCAATTTGGCAGGACAATCCCAATTACGTTAAAATATATATATGTACATTTAGGCATATGAAAAAAATACTGGGAGGATATAAAACAAATGTTAACAGCAATTTTCTTCCTGTAATAAGATTAGGGTGATTTTTATATTCTTCTTTATACTTTTCAGTATTTTCCAAATTTCCACAGTGAATATGAATTGCTTTCATAACGAGGAAAAAAAGAAAAACAATGAAAAGAGATACATATTTTAAAAACCTTGTTATGTTCTTTTGAAAAAAAAATTTTTTTTGGTACTGTTTCATTCCAGGATGCTTGGTTTTGCAATGCTAAGCTCTTTCTACAGAGTTTTGTACTTCATCCTGAGAGAGTTGTTGAATAAAAGGAACTGGTTATTTCAGTAGATCTACGAAAATGAAAGCACACCTGCTCTGCACTCAGCAGACCTGTGTAGGTATTTTGGCTTTGCCCTTTCTTGGCAGTGACCTTGTGTGAGTCATTCAAACTCTCTTAAGTTTGGATTCCATATCTTTAAAGGAAGACATATAATCATTCCTACCTCATAGGACTGAATGAGATAGCTTATGTAAAGTGTCTGGGACAATGCCAGGTGCTTAGTAGGTGCTCGATAAATGATAACTAGAACAAAACAGATGGTGGGGAAAGACATGACATCCTCCTAAATGGGAAGCAGTCATCCAGAGGGAAAATCCATGCTACTTGGAGAAAATCATCCTGATAAGTACACTTCGTGTCAGCATTCCCATTTTACAGAGAAGGCTTGGGAGGCACCGGAAAGGTAGAATGCTTTGCTCAAAATGCTCCCAGGACTTCAGGATTGGAGGCTGAACAAGCAGCCACATCCTGATTTCTTTCCTCTTGAAGAAATGTTCCCAGGCTGTTTCCCTACCCCAGAATAACATGCTGCCCATCTTCCCACATCTTCCCAAACCAAGGGGAGCATCTCCCACCTTCCGCCAACATGATTCTCTAGTGTTCACGGAAGCATGTTAATCACAGGGAGGTTGTAAAGCTGTCTAAATGTCTGTGAGCTCCTTGAGGACAAGAACTGTGTCCATTTTGCCACCCCCATGTCGGGTCCCTAGTTTCTCAGTTTGAGTCAGAGTCCAGCTAGATTAGAAAGGAAAGAGAAGGATTCAAATGATCCTTGGCCTCCAGCTTATTGGCCAATCCAAATAGGTGGTAAATCCCTCCTCCAACTGCTATCAAGCAGAACTGAGAGAGAAAGTCAGCTACTGGATAAGGATCAGGGACAGATCATCATAGGTCACAGTGACGACTTTGGCTTTTAGTTGGAGAGCAGGGATTTTTGCCTTTTTTGTTCACTGATGCATCTTCAACATCTAAAACACTGCCTGTAGGCACTCAATAAACAGTTGTAAAAATAAATACTATGCGGCCAACAAAAATTCCTGCCATAGAAAGACATTTATGATGTATTACTTAGTTGGCTTGTATTTTTAAAGGCAGATTACAAAAGAGTATATATAACTAGGTGATCACAAATTGTTCACTGTGGTTGGTTTGGGTAGTGAATTTGGACCCCATTTTTTTCCTGTTTTTGTAACTGAATATCCCCCCCTAAAAGAGCTTGTGATATTTGTATAAGAAAGGAGAAATGTAAATGAAGAAATTGGGTAAGAATTGGGAAAGAAGAAAGGAAGGAGCTGGGAAGAGAAGAGATTAATTCAGCCTGTGGAATCCGAGTCCATGTTATCCCCAACATCCATTCTCCATCTCTTACACACACACACACACACACACACACACACACACACACACACACACACGGAAGCCCTCCTTCCCTTTACTGGCCCTACCCTTAGCTGCATTCCAACACTCTCTCTGCTCTTGGCAGCAACCTCACATCCTCCCAGAGGCCAATGCCCTGTGCCCCAACCACAGGGGAGGCTGCATTCAAATCCACAAACAAAGGCAATTAGCAAGGCCCTGGCTCCTGTAATTGCCCGCACGCCTGAAAAGAAGTAAGTGATGACTCTTTCTGAGCAGAATAAAAACATCTCAGCCATTGGAACCACATGTATGCAGGGGCACCTGCCTGGGTGGCTCAGTTGGTTGAGCATCCGGCTTCTGCTTGGGTCATGATCTTGTGGTTCATGACTTCGACTTCAAGCCCTGCACTGCGCTTGTTTGCACTGAATGGATCTGTCCCCCTCTCTCTCTGCCCCTGTCCCATTTGTTGTGCTCTCTCTTAAAAATAAATAAAACATTAAAAAAAAAAGAACCACATGTATGCAGAGCAGGCCTCCTCTAGGAAGACCCAGGAATTGCCAAAGATAGAAATCACATGACCAGAAGGCTGTCCCAGAAGGGATGAGACTAGCAGATGAGAAAGAATGGCTTCTTGACAGGCTCTCTGGGGACTAGCCGCTAACCCCCTGATGTGAAATCAGGTCTCTTGAAAGATTTAGGTTCAAATCCCATCTCTACGATTCACTAGCTAGCTGGGTGGCCTTGGGAAATCACACTGCTTCTCTGAGCTTCAACTATAAAATGGAAGCAGAGCCAGCCTCAAGGGATCATTGTGGGAGCTAAGTGAGAAAGCACCCAATAAGAGCCACTGATTGTCACTATTTGTGAGCATATTTTCCCCTCTGCCTGTGCTCTCTGTCCCCCCCCCCCCATTTCCTTCTATATCTCACTCATTCCTGCTCATCCTCCATGATTCAGTTCAGATGTTACCTCTCCCAAGATGTTCCCTGACACCTTCAAACTGAATTGGGTGTCTCTGCCATGTGCACCCAGTTTACATGCTACTTCTCTGTCTAGGTCAGGGCTCGTTGGTTGTGAGTGACAGAGACAGCCTCTGGATAACTTAAGCAACAAGGGAGTTTATTGGAAGGATGTCAGAGCTCAAGAAATCAATGTGAGGTTGGAGACTGGGCCTCAAGAATGAACTAAAGATGCTCCAGGGAGCTGAGGAATAGAATCTGGGCATGAAGCCACTGCTGGGATGGAAATAGGGCCTTGACCTTTCAGGTGCTTTGGCCCTCTGCTCAGAATCAAATTCCAGGGAGCAGATGATGGAGTAGCCTTGCTAAGGCACAGGTCCACCCCTGGCCAGGGTAAAACAGAGCCACCAATTATGGCCACACCATACTGTCTCCAGTGGAGAGAGGTTACCCCAATAACAGAAGTGACCTATGAAGTAAAAGTGAGTGCTAGCCATGAAAAACAGAACAAACAACAGGTATAGAAACCAACAACAGAAATTGATCTCAAATGTAGGCAGGGACTGGATTTAATCTCAATCATTCCCCTCTGAGTCTCTAAGACTTTACTCAGTGCCTTGTAAAGTTGGATGGATGGATAGATGGATAGATGGATGGATGGATGGATGGATGGATGGATGGATCATGGAGAAACCATAGCCTTCAAGGCAAGTAGTGCTAAGGGCCCCAAGTGAGGCACAAGGAATGACCATGGGAGGCAGGGAGGGGAGAAACAGACTTGGGAGTCAGAGTTGAGTTCAAGTTTGAGCTCGGCCTCATTTCTGATTTGGCTATCTTTGACTTTGACTAAATTGCTTCCTAGGCTTCAGTTTCCTTACTGTAAGGACAGCTTTGTAAGTTTGTTGTAAGGATCCAAGAAGAAGTTTTGTGTATAGAACTGATACAATGCCTGGGACATGCATGTTAATACTTAACATTCTGTTAATATTAACACTCCATTAATACTCTTTTGGTTTTATCACTGCAGGAGGTGAGGGGAAGAAAAATGATCTGCCAACTGAGCATGAGAGCCTTATGGAGAAGGGGCTACTGAGATATGTGAGAGCTCAATGGGGGACTCCTAGATGAACAAGGTAAGGACCCTGCTCTAGAGAAACTAGGAAGGGGAGCGAGGGAGACAGATGAATTCTCAACCAAAAGTCACATTTTTAAAAAATGAACAAAAGTGAAACTAACATATGATGAAAATCTTATGCAGCCAGAACCAGACGAAGAAGAAGCAAAAGCAAGTGTAGTCAAGGACTGACTTATTCAACTCACTAAATTCTGAGGATGGTGGGGAAATGCCCAAGCCCTAGGGAAGGGAAGAGACTGTTCCAGAAGTCTTCACAAGTTGGGACTTGAGATGAGGTTTAAGATCTATCTGGAAAGATCAAGAAGGAGGGCACTCCAGGCAGGGGGTGTGAAGTTGCAAAGTTAAGCCTTAAAAAACTCTTAGCCTCCTTGGCCCCCTTTGACAAATACCATAGGCTGGGTGGCTTCAACAACGGACATTCATTCCTCACAGTTCTGGAGGCTGGGAAGTCTAAGATCAAGGCATCCGTCGATTCAGTTCCTGGTAAGGACTCTCTTCCTGGCGTGCAGATAGCTGGCCATCTTACTAGGTCCTCATATGTCACACGGAGAATGAACTCATGTCTCTTCCTCTTCTTCTAAGGATACATCGATCCCATTATGGGGGCCCCACCCTCAAGATCTCATCTGAACCTAATTACCTACCAAGGGCCACATCTCCAAATACTGTCGCACTGGCGGTTAAAGCTTCAATACGTTAATTTGTGGGGAGGGACACAGACACTTAGTCCACACCAGAGACCCAGGTAATGGGCAAGGGAGCAAAAAGGGAGACTATAGTTTTGCAAGTGGCTTCCATTTTTACTAGGTTCTGTCTTCACTTGGGACTTTTATGGGCTGTAATTCTAGCTCAGCTAGGGGCACACAAACCTGGTTTTGTATTGGAAGTACCTACTTCCAGGGGTGCCTGGGTGACTCAGTCAGCTGAGCATCCAACTTCAATTCAGGTCACGATCTCACGGTTCTTGGGTTCAAGCCCCACACTGGGCTCTGCACTAACTGTGCAGAGCCTGTTTGGGATTCTCTCTCTCCCCCCACCTCTCTGTCCCTCCCCTGCTTGCACCCTCTCAAAATAAATGAATAAACTTTTAAAAAAATTTTTTAAAGAATTAATTACCTGCTTCTATTTCCTTTTCCAACTCAGAATCCTGAGCTCTGCCCCAGATAGACTAAAGTAGAATCTCCGGGGACAGAGCCAGGAAATCTGGATTTTTTTTTTTTTTTTTCGTTTCCACAAGGGATTGTTTTTTATTGAAGTAAAATCACATAACATGAAATTGACCATTTTAAAGTATACAGTTGAGTGGCACTTAGCACATTCACAATGTTATGCAACCACCACCTCTGTTTAGTTCCAGAATATATTCATCACCCCAAAAGGACACTCCCTACCCATTAAAAGGAAACCCATATCCCATTGCCCCCACCCTCCCCAGCCCCTGGCTTTCTGATTCTATGGGTCTGCCTGCTCTGGTTATTTTGTGTAAATGGAACCTACAACAGTCATCCTTTTGTGCCCGTCTTCTTTTAGTTAGCATGACGTTTTCAAGGTCCATCCATGTTGGAACACGAATCCGTGCTTCATTCCTTGTTATGACTGAATAATATGACACTGTATGAACAGACCACATTTTGTTTATCTGAATGGTGGACATTTGGATTGTTCTCACCTATTGCTGACTGTGAATAGTGCTGTCCCTAGGTAATTTGGAAAATTGCCTTTTGGGAACTGTACTCAGGTTATAATCACTTAAAAAGGCCACAGTTCTCAAGCTTCAGCATGCCTCACTCACAATCACCTGGAGAGCTTGCTAAAAGATATAGATGCCAAAGCCCCTCCTCCACATATTCTTGATTCAGTAGATTTGTGTGGGGCCTGGAAATAATTTTTAATGAGGCCCCTGCCTCTCATCCCTAGGAACTGGGATGCAGGTGGCTTATCCACCATTCCGGAAGGCACAGTGATTTAAAAGGAGGTCATCCATGGTTGAATTATGGGTCATTTTTTTTCCCTATTTTTTAACACTTGCCAATATTTACCAAATATTCAACAGTGAGCATGTTTTACTTTTATATTCAGGATTATTTGAAATATCAATGAATAGAGAAAAAAGGAAAAGGCCCAATGCCTCACCTGATTCCCAGTCTCTGCTTCTCTCCAGCCCCACCCCCACCCGCTAAGACTTTACGATCCACCCCCCCTTCCTGCCCTCCCCCAAGCCTAGGCTCTTTCTGAAAAGCACACATACATATTAAGAAAGTCAACATCTGATTTCTATGCACAGGATACTTTGCCTCTGGCATGTCACACAATTTGCTTACTTACTGTGCGCTTTTTGGAGCATCTGAGGAAATCAAAGCTGGGGGCTGGATCTCTGTTTTCCTACAGATAATGGTATTCTCCCACCACCTAAGTTAATAGATTGAGGCTTGCAGGCATTTATGAGTGGTGTCTTTAATATGGTTCTGGAATATTTGCCCTATAAATTCTTAAGAACAGACTTATAGATTGCCTATTACCAGCATTATGGGCTATTAATAAATCAGTTACAGCCACGTATTTTTTTTAAATTGCATTTTTCCTATCTGTTCACATTCAAAGCAGCTAAAAAATTGGTGAGAGAAGGAACACCCGTGCTGGATGAGGGCTGCGATTTCCTGTAGGGAGATGGCAGGGGAAGGGAGTTGACAGCGAGGTCTGAAAAGACAGTTTCAAGCAAGGAAGAAAGAGAAGTGAAGGGACCCCACCAGCTGGGTGTTGTTACAATGTTTTAGAGCCACAATCCATCTCCTGGTGTCCTCAGGCAGCAAGGCTGAGCCCGCTGCTGTCTCTGTGATTCCTTTGCTATAAATCCCCCTGGTATTCCTCTGCTCAGGCTGTTCTGTGTTAACTTTGCTTGTAATGATATGCTGCGTGGTACTGGGGCAGGGGGACCCAAGCATCACCAAGACTCTCCAACTGGTGTGTACAAACACAATCACATGGGAGGGGACCTGAGGTTCTCCAGCTCCACAGCCCCTTCTCCCGGCCGGGGGAAGACCTTCAAACTTCTTCAAGGCCCCTGTCCCAATCTAGAAGCTAGGGAGTCCCCAGGGGATGGCATCTCATTTGTATTTGGCTCTAGGCAGATGCTGTTTCCCCACCCCCACTCCCCACCCCCGCTGCCTCGGCACTGATCCCAGCTGTGGGACTCTGAGGTCCCTTGCCTGGCAGGCATTGCTGTGCAGAACTTACCCCAAACCCTGCCACACAGGAGGACCCCACGCTTGGGACCACAGCACTGCCCCACTCTGCATTATTACACAGCCCTTTTCTCTCAACAGTGCCGAGTTCAGGATGACACAACTAAGAGCCATATTTGTTGGTTTTGTTGTTGTTGTTGTTGTTGTTGTTGTTGTTGTTGTTTTTGTTTTCCCCAGAACTACCCTTTCCTCCAACTCCCAGGATTTGGGGTTGGGACTGGATCCCTATTCCTATTGAATTTTTTCCCTACTGTCCATTCACTGGAACATACCTATTTGTCACCTTACAATCTCTTTTCATTAAGCGTCCTCTCCCCCTCCCATGCCATCATGTATGCATGCTGGCAGTGTCTGAATACCCATCACTGGGGCTGATGGAGTTGTTTTTTCTGGAAGCCTCTAGTGCAAACCAGTAGGTGCAAATAGAGGGGAAAGCAGTTTCTGGCATAATATACCTTGTGTGACAGAAGAAGCCATTGCCAGCCGCTATTACAAACCAACATGATGCACGCAGTGTGTATTAAGTGCTAAAAGATGTATATTATCTCATTTAAAACCTGCAACAGTCAGAGGAGATTATTTTTATAATTGTCCCCGAGGCCATGCGGTAAATGGTGTAAAAGGGATTTGAGCCAAGGGAGGAGATTCTAGAGCCCTCACTGGTAACCGCTACACTAAGAAATAAACAGTGGACTATTTTAAAGATCCCACTCCACCAAATATCCCAGATCCTCCTGACAGGACTCCCGCTAGAAGTGTCTGAGCAGCTGCGGGGAATGAAGGTATGCAGGTAACCGTCCTCCCATGTGCTAGTGGTGGGGGCACTTAAGGAAAGACACAATACTGTCTTGACAGGCACAACCACATCAATCCACATCTCAGTCCCCCAACCCGCCTGGGTGCTCAGTGTGGCTGAGGCCTCCATTAAAATCTCCCAGCCTGTCATCCACCCTTGCATCATCTCCCCTTGGTCCCACACAGCCCTGGAGACCATTTGAGGCAATACCTCTAGCTCCACCCTATCCCCAAAGCCCCTTTTCAGATCAGGTGCCCCTTGGGGAACAAGCCCCTACACATCTTGTCCCAATCTCCCAGCCAGAACAGGGCAACAAGTTGCAATTAACCAGGAGACTCTGAAAATCCAGAGAAACTTCCCCAAAGGTCTCCCCCACCCCAGACACCTGTCACTGGATCAGAACCTTCCTTTAGCAGAATCAGTCCGTGGATGAAGGAACTGTCTGCAGAAGACCCCTGTTAAAATGCTGTTTCAGAGGAGAGCCCTTCCTATGGATTTGCAAAGTTCACCTATCAAATGAGCTCATGTACTGATTCACTCAGCATCACTCATGCCTACAGGGGTGCAGGACTGAGAATACCTTGTGACAAGAGTGTCCCCTTGGAGAGCAGCAGGCAGAATTCCACAGGATGAGGACACAGGAGGATGGATGACACCTCATTGGGCTGTGGGGCCCTAGAATGTGAGTGGGGGGTAGAGGATGGTTTGGGGCATTTAAGGGGGCACCGCAGGACTCTGGGTATGAAAAACAGGAAGATAGAGCAGGGTTATCTAATGATTTTGCCTGAGGCCGGCACTGCCCCTGCGATGACTTTGTCCTCCAGCCTCTGTCACATCCTCTGGCCTATTTCTCTGAAGATAAGGTCTGGAGTTTAAAACCAGAGGCTTTCAATTTATGTAAACATAAAATCCTCATTGGCAAGATCACTGGGCACAATAGAAAGGCTGGACTGGAAGTCAGAAAACCGGCTCCAGCTCTCACTTGTGTCCCCATGACAATGAGTCTATCAGCTCCCCTCCAGGGGCCTTGGTTTCCCCTATTGCCTTGATTGTGGAAAAGATGCTTGAAGGCGCAGCAGCAGCCATTATGCAACCATGAGGAAGACCTGCCATGAGACGGCAAGTGGCAGAGCAGGAAGATAGAAGGAGGCTGGGTCCCCAAAGACATGCTTCCACATAAAATGTTGAGACTGACAGTCAGCCTCCTCTTTCCTGGCCCCTGACAGGTTTGTCAGGTCTTCAGTCACTTGCAGCCATTTCTTTTTAAAATAAATATTAACCGAGCATCTACCCGTGGCAAGCAGCTGAGCACTATTACACTGATTTTATCCCATTCCTCACAACAGCCCATTTCACAAATGTAAAAATTGAGGAGCAGAGAGGGTAAGGTACTCAAGGTGATGGATACAGTGTGAATTAGAACCTAGGCTCTTAATCACAAAGCATGCTTCACCTTACTGAGCCTCAGTTTCCCTCTCTGTAAAACAGGACAGTAGAAGACAGTAAAAGTTCTAAGGTTGTGAACAATTGAGACGGACTTCGGTTCAAATCCTACCTCCACCACCTGCTGTTGTGTGATTGGAGCAAGTAACTAAACCTCTCTGAGATCCAATTTCTCCCTCAAGAACTACTGCCCCTGAGAGGACCTACCTCATAGGGTTGTCATAAGGATTAAACATCAAGGAAAGCTGTTAGCACAGTGCCCAGCACAGAGCAGGCAGCTCTCTGTGGCTGAGAGATAATCTCATCTCTCCCTTCTAGCACAGGACTGCCAAGACACTGGGGACTGGTTCCTTACCAATGCTGAAATACCCAATGTTATTCCCCAGAGAAAATGTGCTCCTGTGGCTTTCTAGGAACGGGAGAAATTGAATACAGAAATTTTTCATCTGAAACCAACTATTTTTAAAAACAACTGTTTACAACTTCGTTTACTCCTGGCAAGGGTTAGACCAAGGCATCCAGCCCCTCCTTGCTGTGGGTAATGGAGGAGAGAGAGAGAGAGAGAGAGAGAGAGAGAGAGAGAATATCACTCTCCAGGGGCCTCCCCGGACTCCACAGCTAAGCTAAAAACTTAAAAACCTGAAAATGGGAAGGAAAGGGGGAGGCGCAGAAATGAGAAGAAGCAGGTTCCAAGGAGGTTATATAAAAACAATGAAATCGTAATATTTTCCGTGACAGATTTCATCAGTGCCGCCCGAGTGCATTCTATTAAACCTCATTTATTAAATTCTGAGGAACATAATTTAGATATAAGATCCCGGACAAACAGGTTGCAAAATAGCTGATTCCGGACACATCGACATCCCCCCATGCGTGGAAAACAGGCTGGTGTTTTTCATTTTGATGGTCTCACGGGGCTCTCCTGGCACAGCTTGCGTGGGGGAAGGAGACAGTGAGGTGAAGGTGGAGGGGGCTCAAGGCTCTCATTTGCAGTCTTTCTGCCCCCCTCAACAGCCATTCAGAGGTGTTGTGCTTCCTGTCCTGTAGCATAAGCATCTCTGAAGTTGAACAGGCACACTTAATTGTGTTCTGGAATTTGTGGGCTGAGAGGAAATATACGAGCAGGTGCCAAGAAAGCAATGGACACACAGCACAAATAGCTTATTTGTTTATCTAAGGGTCTCCCTGGAGCCTCCCAAGACATCCCCCACCCTCCAGAGAATCTCATTTGCTGATGTTTACAAGGCAGGAAGATGCCAGGGTCTTCCTGATGGATGAAACAGATGATATGTTTATTCTGGGATTTCCAGGTCATTGGGAAGTCTCCCTGCCCACGCCAAACTCCCAGCCCAAACACCTCCTCAGACCTGCTTTCTAATGCCCCAGTTGCCCCTTAAAAGGAGTGAATCCATGCCGGAGACTGTGTCTGCATTAGTTCATCTACTCCTCTCCTCAGCCCCCTCACAGCACGGATTGTTGGCCCCACTTCATGGATGAGAACACTGAGGTCCAGAGAGGCGAGGCAATTTTCCCAGGATCGCTCAGTGATTAAGAGGCAGAACCAGGAATTCAAGCCCAGATTTCACCATTCTCCTGATGGCAGGACACAACATACCAACACTTAGACAGATGACAGGCAGAGCTCCAAATGGGAGGAATCCACCATGCAGGAGCACATAAGGGTTGTGCCCAGGAACAGGGCAAGAGGGAGATGCGGTAGGGGGCATCATCCATATGGCAAGCAAAAAGGGGTTATCTTGGTTTCTTGGGCTCCCAGTGGGTTGGTGGATTTGAATAATTTGTGGTGGGCTTTGGGGCATAGAAGCTGTCCCTAGTTGTCTGGTACCTGGCCCTGGCTTGATTAGGGCAGGTGCATGGTGACCCTGGGGCGTGAAGCCCAATAAGGCAACTAGTTGCAGTGGGAACTTAATTATCTGCTCAAGAAGAGAAACTGACCAGCCTCTAGCCAGGGCCTCAAAACTGGGCCAAGACAGAATTTGAAAACAAATAAACATCAACATTACAGATGGGTCTAATTCTAAACCCCACATCTTCTTCCTTTCTCTGTGCTGAACATGCCTGTAGACCTCGGGGTCACCCATCCTTACCCCACATTTAGTTGGTCACAATGTCTTCTGCCTCCACCTCTGGAAAGTCTCTTAGATCAGTCCCCTGCCCTCAAAAGTCATGCTCAGATCTCTTTCATGAACTACAAGGCCCTTCAAGGCAGCATCACTATGGTTAAGAGGAAGGTGAGCTCACAGGTCAGCCCATCTGGGTTCAAGCTGTGACGGCGCCACCTGTTGGTGGCAGGACCTCAGAAATCACCCGCTCTCCCGCTGAGCCTCCTCTTCCTCATCTGCAGAAAGGGAATTAAAGAGTGGTCTGCAGCTGGAGGTGGGGAGGCTTAAGCAAGACTGTCTACTGGAAATCCTGGCCCAGAGTGAGTCCTCATGTAATGTACTCAGCACTGCTGCTGTTGCTATTGCTGTCATTCTGTCGTCTCCGGTGCTAACCTGCATTTCAACCTCACCTCTCTGCTCTTCCCAGCTCTGGCCATACCCCCATGCCCCTACACTGCCATGTCCCTTCTTACCTTTCTTCTGAGGCTGGGATATTTTTCTCTGCACCTTTCCCACTTCCTAGCCCATCCTGTTCATCCTTCAAAGCCCAGCCCCATGGTCACTTCCTCAGAGAAGCCTTCTGGAGCCCCTCACCGGATCCCGGCAGATTTTGCCTCCTCCTGCCCAGTGCTCCCTCCCTCTCCGTCAAAGTCTGAACCAACCATGTTGCAAGGAGGAAACGGGGCTCCTACCTGGCTCCCTGACAGTGAGCTCCTCAAGGGAAATGCAGAATCTTATTCACACAGCAGAGTGGTTAAGGATGCAGATCTCGTGCCAGGACACCCGGGTTCAAATTCTAGGTCCACCTGTAAGCAGCTACCTCTGGTGTCCCACCCACACATTCCTGCCTTTGCCACTTTCTCCTGCCGATACCTGCATGTCTTGAGTTGAGGGTCTTTGTCTCATCACAGAGTCTGCTTTGCTGCCTGCAGGGCTGGCCAGAAGTATCAGGGAACAAATGTCCCCCTCTTGACCCCCACACCCTCACCCAGGAGCAGCACTCAACCAACAGCTGCCAGAAGTGAGTAAAGAGATCCCTAATTCTCTCATCCCCTGGGTAGGATATCTCTGAAGTGTGTATTCCACCCGGCTCCTGGAGCTTCCTCAGCGGGATCAAGCCCCACTTGCCCACAGGGGCAGCTGGCTTGACGTATCAGAGTTCTTCAGAGAAACAGAGCCAATGGGACAGATAGATGTAGATCTATGTGTCTATGTCTATAGATAGAGAGGGATAGAAATAGTCTATAGATACAGATATATATCTCTATCAATCTCTGTCTATATCTATATGGGGATATTTATTATAGGAACAGGCTCATATGATTATGGAGGCTGAAAAGTTCCACCATCTGCCATCTACAAGCTGCAGACCCAGGAGAGCCAAGGGTGTAATTCAGTCTGAGTCCAAAAGTCCAAGAACCAGGAGTGCCGATGTCCAAGGACAGAAGTCAGATGTTCTAACTCAGGCAGAAAGACAGCAAATTAGCCCTTCCTCCACCTTTTTGTACCATTCGAGCCCTCAAAGGATTGGATGATGCCCACCCACACTAGTGAGCACATCGTTACTCAGTCTATAGATTCAAATGCTAATCTCTTCTGGAAACACCCAGAACTAATGTTTTACCCTCTGTCTGGGCATCCCTCAGCCCAGCCTAGCAGACACACAAAATTAACAACTGTACTTGATAATGCATCTTCAACAGTTGCCTTCCTCCACTCCCTCACCTCCACTCCCCCACTTGCACTTCAAGTCTTACCTCAGGGGCTGCTTCTGGGGGGATCCAAATGGAGACGAATTACCCTTCTAGCTGCGAGAGCTTGGGCATGTTACTTAAATGCTCTGTGCCTCAGTTTCTTCATCTGTAAGTGGGAATAATTTTATTTATGGGATTGTATTATGAGGAAGAGGTGTGCTACATTGTATGTGGAAAAAGTGTCTGCATTACAGAAAACACTATAAATATTAGGTCTTTTATCCTCAAGGTCTAGCAGAGGACCCGGCATATGCGAGGGCTTCAAAAAATGTTTGTTGGTTGAAGCACACTGAATCTCTAGGGATGGAGGAGGGCTGTATATTAAGCCTTTTCATTCTGTGTTAGGTTCTTTTGGTTGCCAAAAACTCACTCAAGCTAACACAAGTGAGGAAGCTTGTTTTAAGGAGGTGCCTACAGGAACAGAGACAGGCATCTCTAGGGAACTGCAGAGCAACCAGCCAGGCAGACCATACCAAGGCAGGAGCATAATGGGGAATACGGAGGTGGTTCCGGTTCCAAGAACAGCCCTAGCGACTGGGTTATCTTGTCACCGCCCCCCCTGAAGTGCAGAATGTTCTGTCTTCCCTCTAGAGATCTATTGCTATCATGACTCATCTCATCTCATCTCATTTCTCTCTCTCTCCCTCTCTCTCTTTCTCTCTTTCTCCCCTGCCTCTCTTTGCCCAATTTTCTGGTTTCACTGAGGTGTCCTAGTTTCTTTCCAGTCATATCTCTTCCCCCTGAGGGTTGTGATCCAAATGAGAAATAGTCACACAAGTCAAGCTGGTAATGAAGGTACCAGCCTCAGAGGTGGTAAAGCAGGACTGGAGAGCACAGCACAGACTTGTCACGAGAGGCAGGAATTCTACTCCTTCCCCCAAGTCTCATGGTGGAGCTTCCTGGAGCAGAATATGGGCTCCCCTGCCAAGCTGCCCCTCACCTGCTGTGCAAGGAGAGGCCCCGGAGGGATGGGGAACAGGTCATTGCACTATGCCAAGCAAGAGCCTTCCAGCAGGGCAACTCTGAAACCAGAACTTGAAGAAGCAGTGGAGAGGGCCACATGGAGACCTATCCACTATTCACTTCCACTGGATAGAGTAAGAAAGGGAGGGGAGAGACGGGCTGAAGCCCTCTCCAGTACTTCCAAAATGGTGGCAGTTATTTTAATGGACCATGGTGGACTAGACAGGAGAGGGAGAGGATTACTTTTCCTGCAGCTCCTCACTGACCAGTTTTGCCCATGTCTGTCGTTCAAATTCCCATGAGAAAGGACCTGATTGGTTCAGGGACTCATCTTCATCTCTGTTTGAGCAGAGTCTCCATAAAAGGACAGCTCGTAGGCCATTGGCCAGCCCACCCCTTAGTGAAACCCCAAATTACAAAACTTGTTCATGTATTTGTTTATTGTCTGCCTCCAACCCCACTAGAATGTTCCTGTGAGACCGCAACTTTATCTGTTATGGTCATTTTTTAATCCCCAGCATCTCTAACAATAGTACATGGCTCAAGTAGGAGCCTGATAAAGACTTACTGCACACATGATTGAATGAATGACTAATGCAATGAATAAATAAGTGAACAAGTTTATTAAGAGCCCTGTCTACATCACTGAAGCCTCTTCCCTATCATTCAGGGAACTCAGCTCCACTAGGCAAAGTTCCACCAGGCAATGAGACCCCACTTACCCAGAAGGCAATTCAGTGAGTTTCTACTGCTATGGCAGTATGCCCTCAAACCCCATCAAAGCAACTTGGCCAAGGATTCCTTCCAACCAAGTGCTGGAATCTTTCTGAGAGACGTTCTGGCCAACACAATTTTCTGTCTTATTCTCTGTCCAGTGATGTTTTAGCCCCTCTTGAAACTGGACCACTGCCCTGATTACCTGCTTCTTAATCCAACTCTGTCTGCACCAGTACCCTTGATTAACATGTTTTCCTGTACACAGTGATGTCTCCCTCCAGCTCACTCACCAGGGCATTCTTTAACAGAAGCCTAAAACCAGCATGCTAATGAAAACAGCTCTTGCAAATAATCCTTTAAAGGGATTCTTAGTACCCAGCTCCTAATAAACTGATGCAAATTAATGACCTTTAGGAGGCCACTAAAAACCCACAACGTCCATGGTCTCACTATTCTTTTACCCAGAATAAAGTAGAGATGAGGTTACAGATAACAGAAAGCATCAAGACAGATCAGTCCCAAGTTTCATCACACTGAGCCTCAAACAATGTTAGAAGGGGACAGTACCCTGGAGAGCTCTGAAGAACTAGGATTTACTTCATGGTTGCCAAGGGAGATAGCTAGGGATGCCCCAAATGAAGGAATTTTGTCCTATCTTCCTCAGCATTAGTCAGAGGGTCTGGGAAGGTTAAAGGATAAGCCTCTGGTGAGCTGCACATAATGAATAAGACTTTTACAGTTATTGTGAATATCAGAGATAATATGTGAAAATTGCCAGCACATAGCAGGTGTTCAGTAAATGGTAAATGTTGTGATGATGCAAAATGCACACTGGTGCCTTTAACAGCAGAGACCTGGAGAAAGAGCCTTCTCAGCCCAGGATCTGGAGTATCTTGGCACCAAAGGACTTTCTGCACTCAGCCACAGTGGAGGCTTCAGAGCTACAACATTTGCAGCTCCTGGACATGTCTGCAAGGGCATGTAAGACCAAAAGGACCAACACAGGATGGTCCTAAGTTAACTACCTCGTTGAGAGGCCAGAGTAGAACCTCCTTCCCAGAGAGTGGAGGTCAGGGTGAGCCTCTCCAAGTCTGTGAGTCTACCCTGGACCAGCCTTTCTTTGTACTCCTCTGCAAACTTTCAGTGCCCTCTCCGGGACCCCTTCTCACCATCCCTGACCTCTGATTTTCAGCGTTAGGCTCACCTCCTCCAGGAAACCTTCCTAGGCATTTGCAAGCTACATATTCTTTTTCTCATCTCTACGTCCCCATGACACAGTCTTCAGCAAACAATCTAGCCTCCTCTTTTAACATTACACTTCACTGGATTTAGGTCTATGAGATTTAGGGACCCCTTGAGAGCTGAGACATATGAGACTGGCTCTATGTCTCATGTAGCCCCCTAGAAATCTTGTGAAATGGTGATTCTGATTCTGTACATCTTGGGTTGGGTCTAAGACTCTACATTTCTTTTCGTTTTTTTAATAAGACTCTACATTTCTAACCATCCCCCAAGTGACATTGCTCTAGACCATCTATTACAACACTGTTTCTTCAAACTTTTAATGTTACCTATTTTAAAATATAGAGAATCAAGTTTACTTCAGGAGCTGTCAGAGCCCTTCACAGGCACTGTGAGTCTCCAAGAGAGGGAAACTATCCTCCGGTATTTATCTCCTGATCGGACACACAGCAATCATTAATAACAAGAGCAAATATCTATTTCCTCCTTACTATGGGCCAAGAGCTTTACATGCACCATCTTATTTAATTATTCCGCTGACCTCTATGAAGTAAGCACTGTTGGGATCCCCATTGCGAGGAGGAATTAGAAACTAAGAGAAGGTAAGCCATTTGCCCAAATGTGTGTGGGAGTCAGGGATTGGGCCCCATTTGTCTCACTCCAGGGCCCTCCTCTTCAACTACCCACTTGACCTCTAAGCCTGGGCCCAGAGACCTTCTTCTTCCATAAATAATGGATGAGGGGGCAAACTTAGGACAGGTAACTGTCTCAGCTGCTATTAGCTTTAGTTTGTGTACTCTTTTACATGGCTCTTTTACAATGTGGGTTGGGTTTTTAAAAAAATATTCCTATGGTGAACATTTATTAATCACAGATGAGAAAAGGGCACACTCCTGTTTTAGCTCAGAGTGTATCTGACTACTGCAAGTAACCGTAGATAAATATGTGTTCTAATCACATTACAAGAAGTCCAGAGGTAGATAGTTAGTGACTTTAGTTCAGCTACCAGGAACCCTGGTCCTTTCTTTCCTTCTAGGTGTCATGGACAATAACAGAGAAAGTGCATGTCTTGGCTGTGGGAGAAGTTAGTGTAATCACCGTTTTCATCCACCCTTCGATTTGAAAGACATTTTAAGATCTTTCCATGTGTCAACCAGTGGGCTTTGAACAAAATGAAAAAACACAACCCATTCTATGGGATGGATAAGATTATGCAAATAACTAATCTCCCAATTATGATACCATCTAATGACTATTATTCATTTCAACCCTGGCTTTCCGTAGAAAAGATCTGAGGAGCTAATGCACTGTGATAGGTATTGTAAGAAAAGTGAGCACGGGCCCATGAAAGCCCAGAGAAAGGGCCTCTTGTCTCCCTGGGGGGGTGAAGATGGTCAAGAAGGGTCAGGAAAGGGATGAATCTGAGTCTTACAAGGCAAAGAGAAATTAGCCAGGCAAGAAAAGTTCAAGTAGGTACAGCATGCCAAGCAAGCCAAAAGAAAAAGAAAAAAGAAAAAAAGAAAAATGTGAATACTCAGGATGTTTTCACCTGTACCCTGTTTTAGCTTTAAAAACAGGGTGGCTGTTTTGGGTTTTGTGGGGGGAAAGATTCCCCCCTCTTATAGAAAAGGAGTACAGGGGTAGACGATCCAGAGTTATTTCCACAGATCAAACATGCAAGCATCTTGGATCAACCTGTCTGGAGTCTCTTCACCCTCCCCTCATGGTTGTAAGATGACTCAAATTGCTCCGGACATCACAAAAGGAGAGAAGACAGGTCTCTCTCTCCCTTTTTTTTTCTGTGGCTTCTTCCCTGACACCTTTGCCCTTTTAGGCGAAGTTGCTCACTTTGTAATGTAAAACACAATATTTTATGCACATGTGCCAAGGGGTTAAACTAGGTAAGATTCACTGGAAACATAGAAAGTTTGTAACAAAACTGTATGTGAAGAAACACTGTCATCTTGAAATGAAAGGGACAGAGAGAATACAAGGTGAAAAAAGACATTCAGATCACCAAATTTCTTCAAGCAGGAGCCAGCTGAGAAAACTCCTTCGTGCAAACACATACCATATGCAAAACAAAGGATGAGTCAGATGGTGGAACTAGAAGGTGGAACCAAGAGCCATGGAATGTTACTCCCAAGCCCTGTGTTAGAATCAAGGAACTGCCAACTTGTGACCAGCTGGGTTGCAGAATTTCTATGGGCCAGTGACCCTGTGTGCTTCACACATTTTCCCCTTTGTGAACAAGAATGTCTACAGTGATTATTCTATGCCTGTCCTACCACTGTCTCTAAAGATAGCTTGCCATCAGGGGCACCAGGGAGGCTCAGTCAGTTGAGTGACCGACTTCAGCTCAGGTCATGGTCTCATGGTTCATGGGTTCGAGGCCCACATTGGGCTCCGTGCTGACAGCTTGGAGCCTGGAGCCTGGAGCCTGCTTCAGATTCTGGGTCTCCCTCTCTCTCTCTGCCCCTCCCCTGCTCATTCTCTCTCTCTCCTAAAAATAAATAAACATTTCAAAAACACTTAAAAAAAGATAGTTTTCCATCAAATACTGGCTCTGCTGCTTGGTACCTTGGGCACCTCCAGCAGAAGCCTCAATTTCTTCATCTGGGCAATGGCAACAATTATAGTGCCTACCTAACTCATTGGTTGTTAGGAATACTTAGTAACATTACTGTGATATGTGTGTATTCACTCCACACAGTGCCTAGTACAGGTAAGTAAATGCCTACCATTATTATTTTTCATTATTCTCCCCCCTTCACACTGAACATATTCTTAGCACTTACCATTTTGCACTGGAATTATACCTATCTTCCCTGTTAGGCTCTGAGTGTGGGGAACAGAGAAGATATCTTAGTTATATTTTTATCTTTCACTAAACATAAATAACCCTCGCATGTGGTAGATGCACAGTGTTGAATGAATGAATGAATGAATGAACGAACGAACGATCTGAATGAGGGAATACCCATGATTCTGCTTTTCTTCCTAAGGGCCTTTGGTACTTGAATAGCATGGTTTTCTCTCCTGGATGTTGCTGTGGGAGATGATTTGAGAAAGCCAGGGGTCCTTCCTGTCAGTCATGAGGACTGAACAATTCTGATCATCTGTGATGGTGAGCACTCCAAAGGCAGTCCCTACAGTAGGAAGCCGCTGTGGATGGGATGAAAACCCTGGAGAAGGAAGGGTTCCTCCCAACTGGGAGATACCTGAGTTCCAGAAACCCGGCTCTCTTCAAGCCACTTCCCTTGCCCAAAGCACTCTGCTAGCCACCCTTCTCCCAGCTCTGTGTTGTGACAGAATAAAGTTCAGTGACTTGAGATTTCTCTTGTGGCCCCAGACAGTTGAAGGCAAAATGGGATGTACATACAAGCATGGATTTATTGACTCTCCTCCAGTGCTTCGGGGAACACTACATTTGGCTAATTTAGGAAGAATATCAAAATCAGGGCACCCATCTGCCTGGGGTCAATTAGGAACAAAACTCTCATGAAGCAATGGGCTATGGTGACTACGGTGACCTGTGACCTCCCTCAGACCCAGGATCTGTAACAAGCATCAACGACAGCCCTAGCATAAATGCCAACAACAAATTCCCAGTGTAAATGATGTACCTGAACTCACAGCATACATCACTAATCAATTACAGCACACATTCACCCCAGACACACCTTTTCATCCCATTGATTGAATAAAGTCACTACTAATTGGTTGGGGGTGCCATGCAAGATTAAACCCACTTTCTAGCCCTGACCTAGATATTCACACCACCTGCACAGCCTTCATGATTATAATAATCCCCTGAGCTAGTGCCTCCTTATGTCCCTAACAACATGATCTTAATAGCATCCTGTGTCATCATGGAGCGGACAACTTGCATCTTATCATATTGCCTCCTCTCTCTAGGACTCTCTTCCTTTTCTGAATTACACTTTGGTGGGACATAATATGAAGCAGTCAAATGAAACTGTATTTACTGTAAGAACAATGTTGAGGATATTGTTCATTATTTTACATAGTGCCTTCTCTATGAGGTTCTGGGAGGGGGGGAAATATGCCTCCTTGATCTTAGAATCAATAATGGATGTGTCTCTCTGGAGCCACCAGATTTTTTTCTGCCTTATGAACCTTGGGCACTCTGTAACTGACATAGTTCCCTCTTTGCAATGGCTACAGGAAGTCGACAGACCAGGAAAGCACTACTTGCCTTATAATTCATGCACTAGCCTCTTTCCTGAATCCATCTAATTTTTCTCTGTTATTTCCCTCCTTTGTTTTATTTATCTTAATTTTCATTTATTTTATTCTGTTGCTTTTTGGGCGTATTTATAAGCCTCCTTGAATATTTGGGGGAATAAACTTGGTATAAATAAACAGATAGGTAACTAATATCCAGATGAATGTGAAGCATTGTTCAGGCTTTTTAATATCTAATTCATGTGCAAATGTTGGGGATGGGGGTGCCCCAGACCATGTTTATTGGGGGATTGGAGTAAGACCATTATTTCTTTTCAAACATCCACCCTGTTCTTCATGCTCTGAGAGACCTAAGAAAGGTGTGTGTGTGTGTGTGTGTGTGTGTGTGTGTGTCCTTGATTCCCTGCTTTGCATGTGCTCTCACAGACCTGATATTCCCTTAAAGCAACCTAAATCAGCAGGCCCAGAGGCACATAGTTTAACATTAAACATCTAGGGCACTTAAAGCAAAAAGATGAAAGAACAGGCACTCTTCCTCTTCCTCATTCTCTGTATCACAGCTCTCTACTGCCTAAAATACTTGTCCAAGCCACTTAACACATGGACCTTGAAGCCATACATACCTGTGTTCAAACCCCCCATCCTGCCATTCAAAAATATATTTACTTAACCTCTTTTTCTAAACCTCAGTTTCCTCTTCTGTAGAACACCTACTTTCTGGAGTGGAAGAATGGCTTAAATGAGATTATATGCAAAAGCATTTGGTACAATGCTCGGCACACGGTGAGTGCTTGATAAGTGATAGCTATGACTTCATAGCTTTTATTATCCTTGTCTCCTTTAACCTTTATAAACTGTAGGCTCTGCTTCACTATATCTGGTGGAGAGAGAGAATAATTTGGTTTATTATACCCTTACCGGCATACAGCCCGGGGTCAAGTACATAGTAGGTGTTTAATACCTAGTGGCTGAAACTCTGGAAGAATGTGCCCCTGGAGACACAAACAGTCAATCTATTTACCATGCCGTGTGCAATATTTCATTATATGGCAGTACTTCCTCTTTCACAGAATGACCTCTCTTCAATTTGTACCAACTACATTCACAGCACCCTCTATTAGCTGGCAGTAGCAGCAAATAACCTCCCAAAGTCAGCATGTGATTTTCTCTGAAGGAAAGCAAAGGAAGAAAACGTACATGTATGGAGTCCACGTTGTGTGCTGGCCAATGTCCTGGACACGTTCATCAGCTGCACGTGAAGCTGTGTGGTCGCTGAGTGAACAGCCACATCAGTCTCCACCGGGTCAATTCTCCCTCTGTGTAAATTCTACAGCCCGAGCACCTAACAATCTATATTCTTTTCCAGGTCAAATGAAATGACAAGAGGATTTAAAAAAATGTGTCTCATTATGTGGATCCTGAGAAACGTAACAGAAACCCATGGGGGAGGGGAAGGAAAAAAAAAAAAAAAAAAAAGAGGTTAGAGTGGGAGAGAGCCAAAGCATAGGAGACTGTTAAAAACTGAGAACAACCTGAGGGTTGATGGGGGGTGGGAGGGAGGGCAGGGTGGGGGATGGGTATTGAGGAGGGCACCTTTTGGGATGAGCACTGGGTGTTGTATGGAAACCAATTTGACAGTAAATTTCATATATTAAAAAATAAAAAAAAAAAATTATGCTGTGGAAAAAAAAAAAAAATGTGTCTCAGAAACCCATAGCCAGAGCCCAAGAAACCAGCAACAGGGAGAGTCCTGGTTAATTTCAAGACGCCAAACAGCCAGCTTTCCATCAATTTCCAGGACCTCATTTTCCCTCCTTCATTTTCAGAATTGATGTTTATGTTTCCACCAGGATAGAGACCAATTCTCCTTGGCATCCTCCGTCAGAGAGAATCAGAAATTTTCCACCTGGGATGCTACAAATTGCATTTCTCAACACAGTTCTGGAATACGGGATATGACCAGCATAACTAATGCCGAGTGATCAAAACTCAGGTGCTCTAACTTTATAAGAATCATCATCAGGCAGTCAGCGTTTCACCAAGGGATGGAGCCTCTTGTCCTCCAAGATTCGAAGAGCAAGAAGAACACATCGATCTGGAAGCAGCTCCCGGGGAAAACTGCAGCACTAGGGGGGAGGCTGGGTGAAGACTCTGCCACTACCTCCTGTCTAACTTTCGCTGTGTTGCTGCTGCTCTGAGCCTCAGTTTCCCATTTTTGGAATGAGGACAAAAGCAGGACCCAATTCAGAGGACTAATAGCATTAAATAACAACACATGGGAAGCACTTAGCACAGCGCCCGGCTCATGGGAAGGGTGCGGAAATCTTAGCTGGGCTATAGTAGGCAATCTGTCTGGTGTTCACCCTTCTCTAAAAGTATCCTTCACTCCACGACCTAGTTTACCCTTGGAAGCCGTAACCACGCCCCCTCCAGAGTTCTCTGCCAATGGTGGTTAGACCAGGAAGGAATGCTCACCCAAACTCGACCAATCAGATTCTCTCTCCCAGACACAAAGGGTGCAACTCAAGGAGCTAGTCAGACTCCGCTGGCTGTTTCAACTGAAGAGTATAAATTCAGGAGCCAAGAGGATGCCATCTTCTACCATGTAACCAAGGAAGCAGAGAAAGTGTGTGGAGAAAGGTGTCTCCAGGTCTGGCTACCGGGGGAGAGAATGAGAAAATTTCCTTTAGTTTTAGACCTTTTCTGGTTCATGGTTCCAGGGTCCTGGAAGGCCTGGCTGCATCTGTTCCCCCACCGGCTCCTGAGACAGCCCTGTCACTTTCAACAAATCCCACTGTTTCCCTGAGCTAGTAGTCTGAGATCTCTCTTATTTGGAGAAAAGGGTTTTGAGGGGAAAGCAGAGACTTCAGGTTCAAAACTCTTTTCTTGGGAATATGCTATTCCTTAGTACTTAATGAGGGATTCTATGAAGAAGGAAAGGAAAGGGACAGAAAAATACCACTTAATGAACACCCATTGGGTACCATCCCCTCTGTTGGTGCTCTCTCACATCACCATCTGGATGTGAGACATCTCAGTGAAATAGGGACAATCACCAAAACTTTACACAGGGAGCACTTAAAGCTCAGAGAGGTTAACAAGGTCACACAGCTGAAAACACGGTGGAGCTCAGATTCGAACCCAGGTCTGTCTGAACTCATGTAAGTTTTTTCAGAAATCTGGTATTAACAAATTGGGGATTAACTCAAGGTTTCTGCTGCATCATCAATAATCATCTCCACCACCACCATCAAATCACCCATCCACCTCCCCATTATCCTCTTCCCATCACCACCCCTTATCATCACTGTGGTCACCATCATCATTTCTATATCACTGTCATCACCATCACCATCCTCAACACCACCACTGTCATCACCACCACGGCCATCTTCATCATCACAAACATCACTGTCACTATCATAACCATCATGATCATCACCATCATCATCCTCATCCCCTTCATCATAACCACCATCATCATCACTATCATTATTAAAACTATCATGATCACCATCCTCCTCCTCCCCCTCCTCATCACCACCACCGTCATCACTATCACTATCATAACCATCATGATCATCACCTCACCAACTTCTTCATCACCATTACCATCATTATACATCACCATCATCACCATCCTCCTCATTATCGCCATCACTATTGCCCTAATGGCTAACACTTATTTAGCAATTCCATTCAGTCACTGTTTGTTTGTTTGTTTGTTTGTTTTAAGATCAACTATCATTTATTTAGCGTCCTACTCAATGGTAGTTGATATAGACAGAGTTAAGAAACAATCTTTACCCTCAAGAAGATGGTCACAGTTTGGTAGTTGAAACAGATAAACTACTACAATTGCAATCATATGAAAAGTTCCAAAATTGAGATGAGTTATTGGGCACATTCTTGACTTAAAGGAGGAAGTGATCAAATTTCATTGAGTTAATCCTTTTTTTTTATGACTGAGTTAATTCTTGAAGGATAATTGGTGATCACCACAGAAAATGCTATAAAGGATACATAGTCTAGACAGTGGCACACACCCATGCTCTCATAAATAAAAGTCTCTAAAATAATTCATTCCAGTGATTCCTCTCCGTTAACACAAGTGAAATTTAACTTGTTACCATTCAGTCACTCTTTGAGCACTGTACAGGTTAGCACATGACAAGACTTTGAAGAGATATTGTTACCATCTCCATTTTACAGATGAGGAAACGGGTTTTGGGAGGTTACGCCACATGTCTGACGTCTCCAGATCGACCTGGATCCAAAGCCCACCCTGTAAGACTGGTCTCTCCTGGTGAGCACGGGCTGCATCCACCATTTCTTTGACATCCCTCGTGACACCCAGCATTGTGCTGTCCGTGCGGTAGCTGCTGAACACACATCTGCCGAGATGATGGAAAATGTGAAAAGGATCACAGAAGTGCTGAAGAAGGGGCTAAATGCCCCACTCCAGGTCACCAGTAAAGACAGCGGGAAAGCCAGGCTCTGAGCGCCAATCTCCAGGCACAAAAGGCTCTCTTTCATGTTGGTAATAAAGATGCTTGTCAAAATGCCTTTTGATGTGGAGCTGGGAGGCTGACAGGAGCGTGCCGAGCCTCTCAAAGGCAGAGGTTCACTCGGTCCTTACCTTATCTCCTGGACTGAGCCAGGCCATGAATCAATGCCAGGGCGGTCCTCTCTCACCCCCAATTCAAGCCAAGGAAACAAAGGGAAGGAAAAACCACATTTAGTGAGTGCTTATATGTGCCAGGTGCTGTGCCAGTGCTTTACTGGACAAAATGAGACATGCTGAGGCCACCTGATAGTTAAGCTCGTGATTAAATGCACAGGCTCTGGATCCACACTGCCTTAAACCCTGGCTCTACCATTCACTGCTTATATGACCTTGGGCCTCAGTTTCCTTATCTATAAAACAAGGATTAGATTATTAGCAGGACCGTTTTTGAAGGGTTATTATAAGGGTGAGGTGAGCATGTGGTTAATGCTCCATAAACATTAGCATGCATTAATCCAATGACACTGTGAAGTAGGTATCATCAACCCATTCTGCAGATGAGGATACTAAGGCTCATGCACATAGAATGCCTTGCCCAATACCACACAGCTAACAGGTTCAGACACTAGACTGGAATCTACATTGTTTATACTCCAGTCCTGGGCCCTGTACCATTCACATTGTCATATTACCAGGGGTCATGGTACCCTCAGCCTTGGGGAGAGGGGAAGGTCAAGCCCTTTGTCCTCTATAGGCCTTCTATCACTCTTCCATTGGCTTAGTTTTGTCACACACGCAAGTGAGCTGTAGGCACAGAGAAGTCAAGTCAGGGTTTCTTTGCTCATTTCTTTATTCGCCACGTATTTATTGTGCCATGCACTAAGGTTTTGAGAACACAGTGATGAGCATGACAGACTTGGCCTCTTACCTTATGGAACTCAGTTTAGCAAGGGATGCAGATATTTATCTAAGAGTCATGTACATGTGTAATTGTGGCTACACATGTGCTTAGAAGGAGTGATGTTGGTGTTCAGAGGGCCAACATAGGAGGAACTGACCATGGAAGGAGATCAGGGAAGGCATTTCTAAGGAGGTGATGACTGGGCTAGGGTATGGCTAATAATAGTGATTATCAACATGAAGAATGGAAGGAAAGCCATTTCAAGTAGAGAAAAGAGCATATGTAAGGGCCCTGTGGCAGGAGGGAATACAGAAGCAGCAGGGACTAAAAGTGATTTGCGTGGCTAAGGCAGAGAGCAAGGGGGAGTGTGTTACAGGTGCAGTTAGAGTAAGGAGGAGCATGTTACAGGGTGTGGTTGATGCTGAAGCAGGCAGCTCTCCAAAAACACTGTTGAGAAACACTGTTCTAGAACATTGCCTGGCACATAACAAATGTTCAGTACAAATGTGATGAATGAATAAATGAATAAATGGGAGGACTGAGTCAATGGCTGAAAACAACCTATATTATAATAAGAGAAAATTCTAGAATAGCAAAGGCACATAAAAAGAACTAAGGAAGTGCATATAGGAATGCAGTTGAAGGCCCTGGAAGGCTTCCAGGAGGAGATGATTCTTGAGCTGAACCTTGGAGCCTGTGAAGACATTTTCCAGGTGGATAGAAGGGGAAGCCTCCCAGGCAGAACACACAACATTGACTGCAGAGCAGCTGAGGACCAGGGCACCTCTGTGGGAGCCGCTGGGAATGATGCAGCAGGGGAGGCTTTCTCTGTCCACATGACCTGACCCAAAGCAGAGTCCACTGCTGGGCTCCATCAGATCTTTGGTGATTGATCCCTCACATCAGGTGACGCCCTTCGCCTGAATCTGTGCCAGAGCCCCCTGTGAGGGGCACCAAGCTCTATCTTACCTGCCCTAAACTGGATTCACTGAAAAGGGAAATGCATGTTTAATTGCCTTCTGATTAAACAGGTATTAAAATGACAACCACGGAGCAGAACATCAGTGAAACAAGACAAACTCTCTGGGAGGGAAGAAAGGGAGCAGTTTTGTCTGTAGGCAGACGTGGAGCCAAATCTGTCACCTGACCAAGGTCTAATGCCCTAGTTGGATGGGACCCTACACATGGTGAGAAGACACTGGATTGGTCTGAGATGCTTAAAAAGTTGGTGAGGAAGGTGAAGTGGGCAATCCCATCACCTGCTGTGATGCCCACCACCATCACCAAGCATTATTGCAGAATACAACAGAATCCTTCTGAGGAGGTTGCATCTGAGCCATGCTATAAATGACAAAGAAAGAGTATTCTGGGTAGAGGGAGCAGCAAGTGCAAAGGCCCTGTGGCAGAAAATTCTGGTGGGTCCTAGACAGTGACAGAGGCCGGAGGAACTGATGTGTATTGAGGGAGGGAGGAAAGCATTGAGGACAGGGAGAATAATGGGGCCCAGGTCATACAGTGCTGTGTAGGGCAGGTAAGGAGGCTAGATTTTATCCTAAGGCTGATGGAAAGGTAATGAAGGGTGTTAAGCATGGAAATGACATGATCTGATTTATTATATATATATATATATATTTTATGCACATATGTATATGATTTATATATATATGACTCTGGCTGATACGTAGAGGATGATTCACAGATGAGGAGTAGAAGCAGAGGCCAGCTGGGAGGCTGCTACAACAGTCCGGGCAAGAGATGCTCATACCTTAGACTACAGTGCTCCATGTGAACATGGAGAAAAGGGGACAGATTTGAGAGGTGTTCTGGCACACTCTGAAGGTAGAACAGTCAAGACCTGACCTCATATTTGAAGCTGAGCTAAAGGAGGGGAAGGAGTTAATGGGACACCCAAGTTATGATCATACCATGTTTCACGAGTCAGTCTTTTTATTTGATTTTTACAGGTTTGGAAACAGGCCTAAAGCAATCCTATAAATCACGTAGAGAAATAACCACTCAGCTTGGACCAGTCCAACCCAAGCCTTGATCCCTAGCAGTTTGACCTCAGCTCCTACGCTCATAAACATCCCAATAAGCTTCCACAATCGCACAAGGAAGGCAGGAGAGTCAGGAGACCAGGCCCAAGCACTGTTCAGCCACTCGCTGTGTGACTCAGGCAGACCTCTGTACATGTCTGACCCACCCTCAACTGTACAGCGGAAATTACAACAGCTTCACCAGGAGGGTGATGGGAGAATTACATGAAATTTACTCATTCAACCAATAAACACTTACGAAGCGTCCACCATGCGATGCCAAGATGCATATCGATGAGCAAAACAGTAGAAGAATCCTGTCCCTGAGTTGCTTACACACCAGGAAGGAGACACGCAATAATCCTAATAAGTACATTATCTGGTATTTTAGAAGGTAAGAAACGCTATGGAAAAACAAGAAGGCAGAGCAGGGTGGGGGGGACATATGTAAATGTATCAAATCTGCACCTTAGACTTTCACAATGTCATATGTCAATCACACCTCACTGAAAATTAAGAGAATAAGCCATTGCAGCTATCACAATTGAATAATTGTTCTATAAAAAATTGCACGTCTTGACAGATCTTTTATTTTTATGGCTTTCCTTGCTTGGGGACAAGAATCTCTGCTCCCTCAGTTAACTCCAGAAGACAAAAGTTCTTTCAACCCAGAGAAATGTCTGTCATTGTTAAAATAAAAGCAAACAGAAGTGCCTGGGTGGTTCAGTCGGTTAAGCATCTGACTTCTGCTCAGGTCATCATCTCCCAGTTCGTGAGTTCGAGCCCCGCGTTGGGCTCTGCGCTGACAGCTCAGAGCCTGGAGCCTGCTTTGGATTCTGTGTCTCCCTCTCTCTCTGTCCCTCCCCTGCTCATGCTCTCTCTCTCTCTCTCTCTCTCAAAAACAAATAAACATTTAAATAATAATAATAATAATAATAATAATAATAATAATAAATACTTTGGGTGAAACAGATGGAATAATATAAAAAGCTCTCTGGAATCCCAAGTTTAATAAAAAAGACAAAAAACAAAACAAAAGCAAACAAACGCACAACCCTCCCACTGCAAGCACTTGCTAAGTGGAAATGTAAGATCCAGTTAAACAGCTCCAGCAAAGCAGCTCCACAAAACCCCTGGAGCTCCAAAGCACCCTTTGTCCTGAAGCACCTGTTCTCCGTGGGGGTGGTGCTGCCCCCTAGTGAAGTATCTGGAAATGTGGGTCGGGGGCATGTTTCAGATTGCCACTAAGCTCGCACATAAATGTCCTGCCAGACACTTACTCCATGAAAAATAAACATCATGTGAGCCAAACTCTAACTTCTTGGTACAGGCAAACAAAAAATTATTTCCTGCATGGTTCAAGCATATACCGAATTTTAAAGGAATACAACCACTGGGTAAGTTGAGCAAAGGTTGTTCTTTGCTTTGTCCAGAACGTCACCAGGGTGCACCATTTCAGGAAACTGGGTTGTGGGCAGCAACACTGTGGATGGTATTTTCGTTGTTGGTGGTGACACCACACGTCTGTACAAGTCTGCCTTCATAGCTGTGACAAGTCACAGTGATTATATATAGAAGCAATTATCCGACTATATCATTATGTTTTATAGTAGAGTCATATCTAAGCATTTACATATTGAAATATATACTACCTTATTACTCCTTTTAGTTTATTCTGTTATAATATTGTTAGGACATTATATTGACTTCTTGAAGTTATGTGTATATATAGATTCTACTATCTGTGAAATTCATTTCTGGGTAGTAAAGAGCATGTTATAAAAATTTTTTTTTCTTTTAGAAAAAGGGGCACGGAGTCTGACTGAAGACTGATGTCATCTAAATGCTACTACTGAGCTTTAGAAAGTATGCCCTGTGGATCTGGGCACAATTACTATCCGATCTCTCCATATTTCAAGAGAAACTAGGCATCCAGAAATATACGTGCAAGCTCCCAATTCTTAGAGAAATGGCACCAATTTTTAAATATAAACACACATTGAAAAGATCAGTGGTGTCAGAGATTTGGATGAAGGGAGGATGAATAGCCAGAGCACAGAGGATATTTAGGGCAGGGAAACTATTCTGCACAATACTATAATGGTAGATATGTGTCATTATGCATTTGTCCAGACCCACAGGATATAGCACACCAAGAGTGAACCTGAAAGTAAACTACGGTCCTTGGGTGATAACAATGTGTTAGTGCAGGTTCATCGACTATAATAAGTACACCTCTCTGGTGGGGATGTTGATTAGTGGGGGGGGGGGGGGGCGTGCTCTGCATGGATGGGGACAAGGGGTCTATGGGAACTCTCTGTACTTCCTACTCAATTTCATTGGTGAACCTAAAACTCCTCTACAAATAAAGTGTATTAAATACATATATTTCTATAAACACTATTCAGGCCACAGAATCACATCTTTTGATTCAATGTAGCCTGACTATGATCTCAGCTTTAACACTAGATGTATTTGATGGAGAAACCAGAAGGACGGATGAGCCTCTGCCATGTGTATGTCATCACTGAAGTAGTCATTTATTAAACATATACTTTGTGCAGTTTTCTCTATATTATGCACTTTGTTTCACAAGAAGCTTCTAAGATAAACAAGGTCCATGTCACCGATGAAAAAACAGAGGCTTTGAAAAATCAATGGGCTTGGCTCAACTATTATGAATTATGGTAATTATTGCCCAAAACATTGTAGTACCCGCTGTTTGCCCAACCCTGTACACAGTGCATTTCAAATATTCTTATACCACAATCACCATGTTTAGAGGCATATATTTTTATGCCCACTTTATAGACCATGCAGCTGAGGCTCAGAGAGCAGTACTGGCCCACGCCTTTCAGCTAGAAAGCACCAGAATAATCTCAGGATGATGCCAGGTGGGTCTGGTTGATTCCAAAGCTCATACAATCAACCAAACTGCTGCATTTCCTCTCTAAAAGATAAGCAATACTAACAGCAAGGGTCATTCACCTGTCATAGAAGGAGTATGACAAGTGCTTTGTTCACTGTGTCTACACCAGACACTGTCAGCCTTGATTACACAGAAGAATCAGCTGGATGTTTTAGAAAGTATCCATGGCCAGGTCTCATGTGAATGGTCTGAGATATGACCCGGGCATCAGGATGTGTAAAAAGTTCCTCCAGGTGATTCCAAGAATTATCATAATCAATCACCAAACCCCAGAGTTGGGTGGGAATCTTGGTGTCACCTCTTGAGCCAAGTCAATTCATTTCTCCATGTCTCAGTTTTCTCATCTGTGACACAGATACCGCTTATCCTCGGAGGCTTCTGATGAAATTAACTATGACTTCCAGGTGACCCACGCACTGGGCCAGGTCAATGGCTTTCCACCCTAACTTTGTTCTAGAATCATCTGTGGGTTTTCTCTCCTGGGTAAGGATGCCCAGGCTCCATTCTCAAAGATTTGTTTTCAGCTGATCCATTTGTTGCCTGCAGATTACAGAGCCTCCCAGGTGATTTGAATATGCAGCAAAGGGGCAGAACCATGCAACCAGGTGTATCTAATGCCTTATTTTGCTTGTAAAGTAACTGAGGCTCACAGAGGTAAAATGACTTACTCAGGGTCACACACCTAGAAAATTGTGCTTTGAGCCACTATTCTATGATACCCGAAAACTTAGAAACCTCTTTCCTGTCACTAAATACAGATTGTCGAGCCAGAGAGTCACAAGATCTCAGGGTAAGTATGTCCGTTAAAGGCCACCCCAGTCCCACCTACCCTCTGATGTAACCTCTCTCTCCAAGTGGTCACCATAGTTCTACTTGGATTCCTCCAGGAACAGGGAGATCATTAGCTCTCAAGCTGCCCACTCCATTGTGGGGCAGTTCTGACACTTAGAACTGCCTTACTTACTACACAGCCTGTTGAGAATTCTGAGATAGATCTATTTGAACTGATAGAGAAAAATCTCCAAGAAAAATTAGTAAGCACAAAAAGCAAGTTAAAGAACTACATGCCTGGTATGATCTAATTATTATGCAAAATACAAAAACCTTCTCAGTGTGTATGTAATTGCATAGGAAAAATATCTGGTATCATAAGAACAAATCAATAACAATGGTTAACTTTAATAAGGAGAGGGGAATTCAGAGGGACAGGTGCATATTTTTTTCTGAATTGTAATGCTTCATACCTAATAGATTGTTGTGAAAATAAAATGGAATAAAGGAAGTAAAATACTTAACACGTGCCTGTCATTATAGGCACATTCCACAAATGTTCCTTAAATAATTTTTTTTGAGAGTGAAAGAGAGAGAAAGAGAATCTTAAGCAGTCTCCACATCCAGCACGGAGCCTGACACAGGGCTCGATCTCACCACCATGAGATCATGACCTGAGCCAAAATCAAGAGTTGGACACTTAACCAGCTGAGCCACCCAGGCGCCCCTTGCCAAATATCTTTTAATCACAGAAAAGTTTCAAAAGGATGTCAGTGGCGATTACAGATTTCTTTTTACTTACCCATTTTTAAATTTTTCTAAAATGAGCATTTATTGTTAACAAGAAAGAAAAAGAAATCACTTCTGTATCAGCTGAGAATACATTTGGCTGCAAGTAACAGAAATATCTTCACAGTGGCTTAGACCAAAAAAAAAGGGGGGGGCAGGATATCTCTTAACAAGATGTCAAAGTAGGTGGCTGCTATTCAGTCATCAGGGACCCAGAGCCATTGGCCATTCTCAGCACATCAGAGTTTATCACTATGCTTTTCACTTCATGGTCTTAGGGTGGCCACTGCGTCTGAAAATGCTGCATCCAAGCAGAAAAAGGGAGGGGGGATGGTGCCAGCTGTATGTTTTCCCTTTTACTGGGAGATACCCTTGTTCCCAGAAGTACCCACAGCAGACTTCCATTTAGGTCCCATTGACCTGATTTGTGTCACTTCTCCCTGCAAGGCACACTGGCAAAGGAAGGAACAAGAGTGTCATAATTGGATTCCACTCATCATGACTCACAGCCTAGAACTGGGTGTGCCACTGCCTGTTTAAACGTAAAATGTTCCAATATCAAGAAGGAAGGGGGTTTAGGCACTGGGTACACAAGGGTCTTCCATTTATGAAGCCTGAAGCTCCACCTCAAACATCCAGATTGATCATCATTGTTATTTACAAAAATACATGCATTATTAATAATTCCACTTGTAGGCTGCTTACAGTGTGACATATAACATACTTAAAATCTCATGGGGAACCCAGCAGGGTCAGGGCTGGGATTTACAGACTTCTGCCTGTGGAGATGAGTAATGCTCATTCCCCCAAGTATTTATTTACATCCAACTAAAATATAAGACAGGGGTGGGGGGGTTGGGGATAAATATGAATCCTATCTGTAGTGGGGGTGTATACATGTTCAAACACTGTCTGACAGATAAATGGACAAAGGGGAGCAGGTAACAGAAACCCAGTTCTAAGGAGGGATGGCTTAGGTCCTGAGAGAAATTTCATCGTAAAAGGAAAAGGAGACTGGCCCAGAGGAGACTTAACAACAAAATCTGAAGGGCGGAGGGAAGCAGGAGGTTTAGGGAACATGCACCAGCTGGAACTAAGCATAACCCAAATGATGGGAGATGTGTGTGTGTGTGTGTGTGTGTGTGTGCGCGCGCACACGCGCGCCCTGGGGAGAAAAAGAGCTTTACGAAATAGTGATGTAAAATCTCGAGTATAGAAAGGACGACGAATTTGTCTTCTCCCTTCACAACAGATACTGAGCTCCCATGATGGTGTGAAAATCAAGAGCCCAGAGAGCTACACAGAAGAGGGTGAGAGTTCTGGTTCTGGAATCAGACTGCTTAAGTGTATACCTCACGCCTACCACCTCTGTGACCTTGGGCCTGATGCTTACTTAATCTCTCATCAGTTTCTTCCTCTATAAAGTGGAAATAATAATAATAATATCTACCTTGAAATACTGTCATGAGCATTAATAAGCCTAGAAATACCTGGCACTTACTAAGCTCTTGCTATTTGATAGCCATTGAAATTATTGGGCAAAAGAGTCAAGATCACCCACAATCCCAGGGTGGGTCTCAGAATGGTTAAGACCAACTGCTATTAGAAGCCAGAAGTGGCCTGAGCGTGCTCACATAACCCTCGCCAGTGAGCATGTGATCATGCCTGGAGCACTGCAGAATTTGAAGGAACTCAGCCCGGCAAACAAAACCACGCCAGTCCAATCTTTTTGCAGCTCTTGGTCAGAAATAACGAGCATCCGATTCATGATCTACTGAAACACTCTTTAAAGGACCCTTTTGTCTGACACACCAACTCTCCCCATACCTTGTCAGCACATTTCTCACTACTGAGGATTCATCCAAACCTCCAAAACCCCCTACCCACCACATATCCTCTCCTCTCCTAAGACTGCTGTCTTTTCTCTCTGACAAGCCCATTTTTAGGTAATTCAACAGATATGTCCTTGTGCTGGGCACAATTCTTGGCAAAGGGACACAGGAATGGCAATATGTGGTCCCTACACTGAGGAGCTCATCCTCATATCCCCCTATCTCAGCCACTTCCCAGGATAGAGGATATCCCAGACTACCCTGGACCCAGACCAGAAGCAGGTGCCCAACCCATTAGAGTTCTCCTAAAGACCCCTGGCAGATGACAGGAATGCAGCTGAATGACTATTTGCAGCCTCTCCATGACAGTCTGGGGAATGAAGACACTTAGTTGACAGTGGCCTTGGCAGAGCCATAGAGAGATCTCAACACATTTATCACCAGCTGGGGAGCTGCTGTTCAGCCTCACTGACCTGTAAAATCCACACTAAACTCAGGGCTGGCTCTTCAAGCTTCTGAATTTGATTTAGACCCTAGGAAGGGCCCCCAAGGCCTGATAGTGACAAATCACCATTTCTCAGTACTATTCCACTTAATGTGGATGTTTGAAGATTGCTACAAGCCACTGGGGAGAGCCAAACTTGCCTCACCTATGAGGCACCCCCCAAATGCCTCCTCAGTTTGGCACTTCTCCCCCATAAACTCATCACATTTGGAATATTAGGCCAAAATCTGTCTCCTCTGATAGAATATAAGCTCTGGGAGAGCAGGGATCATATTGGACTTATTCATGGATGTACCTCCAGCATCATGCCCTATGTGTTGTCCATAGTGAGTGCTCAATAAATACCCACTGATTTCATCATACATGATACTACTTTCACAACATACCTTGAAAAAAATACAGTCAATACTGAGTCAGTACCAAATAGGATGCTAAGTGATTTACATTCATCATCTTAAACGAAAGGTCAGAGAGATAGGATTTATATCCTAACAGCCCAAACGAATAACTTTGGGCAAAGATTTAACCTCTCTGGGCCTCGGTTTCCTAATCTGTGAGAGGAGCACACAATAATAATACCAATGTGTCTGCGAAGTGCACAGCATAGCAGCAACGTTTTTAAAGAGAGCCCGGGCCGCCCTCCACTTACCCAAACTTTAACTGCTCATGCCCATTAATTCCCAGTAATCCCACTTCCAGGAGTTTCTCCAATAGAAAAGTTTGCGCGCCTGTAAGAGGACAATGAGTAAGAATGTTCACTGCAATGCTGTTTGAAACAGAAAACTTCATAGTAACCTACGTGTCCATCAACCAGGGATGGTCACACAAATCACAGTACTGGGCATTCATTTCCTGGGGCTGCTGTAACAAATTACCACAAATCGGGTGCCAAAAACAACAGACATTTATTCCCTCACAGCTGGAGGCCAGAAGTCTGAAAGCAAGGCGTCCGCAGGACCAGGCTCCCCTCCATAGGCTCTCGGGGAGAGTCCGTCCCTTGCTTCTTCCAGTTTCTGGTGGCCATCAGCATTTCTTGGTTTGTGGCCACATCTCTCTCTGCTTCATCTCCACACGTGCCTTCCCTGTATGTGTCTGTGTGTAAAATCTTTTGCATCCCCCTTACAAGGATACATGGGATTACGTTTAGGGCCCAATGATAATTCAGCATGCCCTCCACATCTCAAGATCCTTAATTTAACCACATCTACAAGTCCCTTTTTCCAAATAAGGGAACGTTTACAGGCTTGTTATGGACTGAATGTCATGCCCCCGACCCCACAAATCCATAGGTCGAAATCCTAGCCACCCTCAGCATGTGATGGGATTTCCAGATGGGGAGGTAATTAGTGTTAGATGAGGGTGGAGCCCCCGTGATAGGATAGTGCCCTTATAAGGAGACACACCAGAAAGCTTGCTCACTCTCCCCTCCGAGTGCACATCAAGAAGAGATCACAGCAAATAAACGGCTACCTAGAACAAAGAGAAGAGCCCCCCGAATGAAACCCACCTTGCTGGCACTTTGATTTTGGACTTCCTAGCTTTGAGAACTGTGGGAAATAAATTCCTGTTGTTTAAGCCATCTGTCTGTGATGTTTTGTTATGGCAGCTCAGGCAGACTAAGAGAAGGTTCCAGGCATTAGGATATGCACATATCTTTGGGCCACCATTCAGCTCACGACATACAGTATATGAGGACTACAAGGCAGTCATCAAAAGGAACAAAGCTATTGCGTTGCTCAGTGACAGGTGATCATGACTTGCCCTGGAGAGTTAGAAGTGGAGACTGAACAAAGGGAACAAATTCTAGATGGTTCTGACAGTAGAGCTGATCAGACTTACGTTTTGAATGTGGAGGATGAACAAAAGAGAAGACTCCTTCTTCGAGTCACTGCAATAGGAAAGAGACCCAGAAGGTCTAAGGGCTAAGCCTAGATTCTGAATATATACATATTTTTAATTTCTTTTTGGAGCATAACATACATACAGTAAATATGCAAAGCTTCCATACACAGCTTGATGAATTTTTACATTTGTATTCACCCATATGCCAACCATGCAGAGTACCCTATAAAACATGATCAGCATCCCAGAAGGTTTCCTTGTACCCATTCTAATGTCTGCATAAAGGTAACCATTTTGATGTTTATATATTTAGATGTTCTCAGATTCTTAAAAATCCTTGTATATTTTGACTTTTATAGGGGTGAATGTTTTTGAACCGCATACAGACAGAACTTTTTCACACTGGGCTTCTCTCACCTGTCATTACATCTGTGAGGTTCATCCATATTGCTGAATGTATTCATAGTTTGTTCTTTTTTATTGCTGTGTAGTATTCTATTGTATCAAGATGAAACCCATAGGGTTTGCTGATGGGGCATGGAAGGAGAGGGTTTGGGGCTTTTCTTCTGTGTCACTGCAAGATGGAGTTGCCGTTAACCTGACATGGATTACCCTGGGGGAGGTGAGGTGGGCAGAAGATAAAGATCAGGAGCACGGGGTGTTTTTAAAGTTTATTTCTTTATTCTGAGAGAGACAGCAAATGAGCAGGGGAGGGTCAGAGAGAGAGGGTGAGAGAGAGAATCCCAAGCAGGCTCTGCACTGTCAGCACAGAGCCCCATGTAGGGCTTGAGCCCACAAACCATGAGATCATGATCTGAGCCAAGATCAAGAGTCAGACACTTAACCAACTAAGCCACCAAGGTGCCCAGAAGTTCAGTTTTGAACCTGGTAAACTTGAGTTGCCTACTAGACATCCAAGTGTTGATGGTGAGTAGGCCATTAAATCATCAAGTGATGAATTACAACAAGGTGGGGTAGCAGGTGATGGAGAGATGACAGGAGATGCAGAGCTTGGGCAGGGCATGGGGGGTGTTGGGAAGGGTAGGAAGTAGCATGTATGAGCAAGCAGCATGCCTACCTTTCCTCAAGGAGTAGGAGGTATGTGCAAGAAAAGCAGCCACCACCTGAGAGGGCTCTGGGGGAAGCTGTGTCCTTAGGGACACATTAGAGCAACAGGGGAAAGAGGATGTCTATAGATATTGTACTGCACCAGGCTCACAAATTTTCCGGGAGCTTCTCGTCCACTCATAACAGACAGGATTATGGTGCCATGCATCGTGACCATCCCCCATGCTTGCCAAGCGAATTAGCTCCTGGGTCTTCTTCACAACACACAGCGTAGGCTTGACCGAGAATCAGGGCACCAGAGACCCAAACCCACGTCTGCTGCTAAAGTGATGTGCGATATGAGGAAGGCCCTGCCATTCTCTGACCTCAGCTCCTGCCTCTATAAAAGGGATGAGAAGAGTGTAGATTAAGAAAGTGTGGGCGTTGGGGTCAAGCAGACCTCATACAGTAAATGAAGTTGGGTCTCATTAGCACCCTCTTCTAAGAACAGTACCTGATTTTCTTTAAATGTTTATTTATTTATTTTTGAGAAAGGGAGAGAGAAAAGGAGAGCATGAGCAGGGGAGGGGCAGAGAGAGAGAAGACAGAGAATCCAAAGCAAGCGCGACACAGGGCTTGAACTCATGAACCCTGAGATCATAACCTGAGCCAAAGTCAGATGCATAACAGATTTAGCCACCCAGGCACCCCAGTATTCTGATTTTTTTAAGGAACCACCCCCCTCACACACACACATGCATTCTCAGCCCTTGATGTTCAGATGGAGCTGATGACCACCCCCCTACCCCCGCCAATCCATGCTTAACCAATCAAAATCACAGTAATTTGTTTTGGGATGTACACATGACCTAATTAATGTCAATGCACACCAACCCTGGGATGTTGACTGAAACCACTGGGGGATGATGTTCCCTTCCATTGTACAACTCAGCCAGTAGACTATAAGCCTACAGCTGCTGGAGGGCATCATGCTTCTTGCAATATGGGTTGAATTGTAAAGAGCCTTTGATGCTCTGCTATGAAGTTGAGGGCATCTCCAATTTTTTCACCAAAGCATCTATATACAACTGAGAACAAATTCAATAGCTGTCCATTCTGAAGTGCTGAGCTCGTGAACTGAACTACAAAATTTCCCCAGCAACATTTGTCTTAGCTTATGTACATGCATGTGTATTTTAATTATTTGCTTATACAAATACAAACAAAACTATTTGTTTATTTGTGTGTGTGTGTATATATACACACACACACACAAATATATGTACATATATATACATACACACAAATACACACACACACATATACACACACACATACACATACATACATGGCTTTCTGTCTCTCCTGGTTCACTGTCACCCATCTTCAGGGCTTCAGGTGTCCCAGTTTAAGAAATATGGCTTTAAATAAGAGGCAGACACAGAGGTTTTTGTGGAGTGGCATAACCTGACCTTAACTGTAGGTTTAGAACATAACTCCAGGCCATGATACCTTTTGTCCATTATTTCCAGGCTCAGGGTTGCAGCAAATATCCCTTACATCCCATGTGAACCTTGATAAGAGGTCCAGGCTGTGACCTCATTCTGGAATGTTCCAGGCACCCCACTCATTCACTCATACTCAAGGCTTCTTCACACGTCAGGCTGACCTTTCCCAAGGACACCAGAGTCCTCACTGCTCCCATGAAATTTTTATTTCCCCATGGGGCCGCACACTATGGGGAGATAGCTACATCCCTGCTAAATTGCTTTGATAAAGTTGATTATGGACCACATTACTAAGCTTTTGGAAGTTACATTAAGGCTTTGAACTAAAATCTGTCTTAGTACCGACCTAATCCTCAGGAGGATCCACTTCTACCTTCTTGGGGTCACCCTGACATATGTGGAATCCTTAAATTCTAGAAGAGTGACCCATAACTACTTGGGGGAGTTTGTCACAGACCCTTTTAAGAACATGAAGGAAAGGCCTGGACCCTTCTAGCCAGGAGAAAATATCTTTGGGGAGCATGGTATACACAAAAACCCCATTCGGAGGCTAGGTTAAAACCGAGGGATGAGAACATCAAGACTGAAAGAAATATTGGAAATTATCTGACCCAGCTGGCCCACTAAATAATAACAATAATTATCATGATTAGAAGAGCAACTGTCTATTCAGTACTTACTATGTACTATGTACTCTGCTAAGACTTTACATACATCATATCATTAAATCCCCACAATAACCCACCCTATTAGGTACTACTTCACCCCCACTTTACAGATAAGGCAACTGAGGATCCCAGAGTCTAAGTCACTGCCTGTGGGCAGGGAACAATTGAGTGTCAGAAGCCAACTGACTCCTACATCCTTGCTTATAAGTGCCATGCATTAGTGCCTGTCATTCATAGTGCTTGTGGTCAGCCTTGGTAGCAAGTTACAGGAGCCCACTGAAGCTACTACCTTAAGAACAAGGGGGGTTGTTACAAGGAAGGATATCAGGGTGTTCCAGAATCCATAGGCAAGGAATTAGCTGGACTGCAGGAATCATCTAGAACTAGATGCAGTTTTGCCATAGGAACCAAAAGGGCAGCTGTCTGTTATGGATTGAATGTTTGTGTACCTCCCAAAATTTATACAATGAAGCCCTAATCCCCAATATGACTGTATTTGGAGATAGAACCAGTAAGAAGATGATAATGGTTAAATGAAATCATAAGGGTCAGGCCCTAATTTGTTGGGCTGATGCCCGTATAAGAAGAGGAAGAGACACAACAGGAAGGCAGCTGTCTCCTAGCCAAGAAGAGAGCCCTCCCAGGAACAAAACCCTGCCAGACCTTGATGTTGGACTTCCAGTCTCCAAAACCATGAGAAAATAGATTTCTGTTGTTTAAGCCATCCAGTCTATAGTATTTTTTATGGAAGCCCAAGCTAACTGAAACACCATCTCCCTTTTTCTCTCTTTCTCTTCCCTTCTTTCCTTCCCCCTCTCCCAGCAAAAAAAGAAAATCAGCAAAGGGAAAGCTTAGGAGCTGGGTTTCCCTAGCATGAAGACTAGGTCACCAGCCAGAGATGACCTCTCAGAATGGCACATACCCAAAATGAGTGAAACCCTGAAATTGCAAGGGTCTCAAACTTAAATGCATCAAGGAGCCAGGCAGTGAGCTGAAGTGAGTGAAACGTGTTGGCTGTGCACACAAGGGAGAGGTGGGAACTGAGAGTCCCACGAAAAGCACACAGACACATCTCAACATCAGCCAGCCTTGCTCTGTTGATGTACAAGTCAAATGCTGGCAAATTGCACCCTCTTGTTTCCAAAACAGAAACTCCTGACCTGTATTTTCATGTGCAATCTCCATATTTTTTAAACATTTCACACTTGTACAGTTCAAACTAAATACATGCATGGGCAAGCTATTTCTAGACTGAGGGCAGCCAGTTTGTGTACAAAATCCATGCAGAATCCATTTGGGAGGGAAGGAGGACAGCCAAATGAGGACATGCTATGCAGTCAAGGGCTTGGGTTCGAACCCTGCATCCAACACTCACTTTCTGTGTTACTTAACAGGTCACTTAATTTCTCTGATCCCTCTGAGCTAATCTTCTTTTAGTCCTGTTGTTTCTAACATTTTGCCAAAACAAATAATGCTGCTGTAAATCACACTGTACACATGTCACTCTGTATCGGGCAAGTGTATCTGAAGGATGAATTCCTGAAGGGGAGACTGCCAGGTGTCACAAGCTGGATGTTTTTTAGAAGAGACACTAAGATAGTTTGGGCTGCAAAGTGTTTGTTAGGAACATATGTCCACACAAAAATTTACAAGTGACTATTCACAGCAACCTTATTGATTAATAGCCAAAAAAAAAATGGAAATAAATCCAAGTGTACATCAACTGATGGATGGATGAATAAATGGCACAACCACCCAATAGAATAGTGTTTGACAATGAAAAGGAATGGGCTACTGACACATGCTACAATATGAATAAACACTAAAAACAATATGCTAAATAAAATAAATCAGACACAAAGGATTGAATGATTCCATTTATCTGAAGTGTCCAGAATAGGCAATTCTTTAGAAATTTAAAGTATATTTGTGCTTGCCTAGGGCTGGAAGGTTGGGGGCGGGGGATGAAAAATGAGTGCCAATGGGTATGAGGTTTCCTTTGGGGTGATGAGAATGCTCTAAAATTGTGATTCACAATTCTGTGAATACACTGAAAATTAAACTGTTCACTTTAAATAGGTAAATCATGTGGAGTGTACATTATATTTCAAGAAAGTTGTCCAAAAAGATATTGAAGGGAAGGAAGAAGAAGCAGGATCGGGCAAACAAAAGAGCCTAAACTGCAATGCAGCCCAACAAAGCCACTCAACCAGGCAGAGAATGACTGAGCCCAAATAGCCAAGCCTCCTACCCTGTCTTGCTCAGTTACTGGATGTTGACTGCTCCAGAAAGCCGTGACCTTGGGTGAGGGAGCTCTCTGCAGCTGTCAAAGGAGCTGACAGTTGGAAGCCATCTGCTGACCACACTCCCCACAGTAGGGTGGCATGTCCTCCCTTGAAGGGGAATCTGAACAGCACATCTCCCCATGCACCAACCCAAGTCAAAAGGCAAACAATGAATTTTGATAACTACAGCCATACCTCAGGATTGTCGCTGTTATCATTGACATGGAAGAATTCCCTAACCACCAGCAATATTTTTATATCTGGCAGGTGGCATACTATTGAACAACAGTGGGGGATACAGTTTAGAAGACCACCCTGAGGAATACCCGTAACGCCACATGAAAGACTTGTTATTTTCTCCTATAAGGATCAGAAGCCCTGCCGTGGTTCTGTTGTTTTCCCAAGAGAGCTGACATGATGTAAAGCTGTATTTTAGAAGACTCATTTTAGTGAGAGTATGCAAGATGGATTAGAAGGGGGAAACCCAGAATACAGGGAGACTAGTTAATAGCTTGTTGGTTGGAACCACCCAGCCATGGGGTGGGGAGGGTGGGTGGTTGCCCCCAAAAGGAAAGGAAGGTACAGAGGGAGGAAGTTTTGCGTACACGGGAACTGATGAAACCAGAGTATAAAGGAGAAGGCAACTCCTTTCAGTTTGAGCCGAGGGGCACTGGATGGATGATGTCCTGGCCCTATCCAGCCATGATGTTGACTTGGTAAGAATCTTCCCCAACCACCCACAACCTTCCATATCCACTATCACCACCATCACTTCTTGCTTGGATAACTCTATAGCCTTCTTGCTGATCTCAGAACATCCACTCTGGCTTCCTGAGATCTATTCTCCTTAGAACAGCCAGAGGGACCTTCTTAAAACTTAATTCAGGTCCATCACCCCCGCATTCAAACTCTTCCAAATGTGCCTCACTGTCCTGGAGATAAAGAACTATGGCTGCAAGGTCCTTCATTAGCTGCCCCTGCCCAACTCTCCAGCCTCATTTCTTACCACTCCCATTACTTTCCTTACTGAACTTCCTTTATTCTCTGAAGGTTCCATGCTCCCTTTTGCCTCTGAACAGCACACACATGCTATTCCTCTGTGCTCAATATTCCACAGTCTCTAGTCTACTCCTACTTAAACTGTAGGTGTCCAGTTAGATGTTGCTTAATCCAGGAAGCCTTCCCTGACCACCATCCCTCAAGACTTGGTGAGATGCCTATGGCAGATTGCGCAAACATGGCACCAAATAATTCCTCCGTCTCCATGTGTGCCCACAGTGCTCTTCCCAACACGAGATGCAAGGTTCCCCCCAGTCTTTGCGTCAGGCTGGCTGTTGATTTGCTTTAACCAATAGAGGGCATCAGAAGTGACTTTCTAGAGCTTCAGATTCCAGACCTTAAGAGGCTACAAAGCCTCTTCTGCTTTCAGTCAGAAGTCCAGGAGACAGAGGCACCATGGGGAGGAGAACCAAGGTCCCAGATTATGAGTGAGAACCAACACCATGAGAAGAATGGCTCAGCCACTCCACCGAGTCCTGGGATAGTCAAACCATCCCTCTGAAGTACTATATATGTGACAGGCCATCTAGGACCCTCCAGTTGCCCAAGCCAAAGGCACATGAAATAGCAACAAGCCATCCTTCTGAGCCCTGCCTGAATTCCCAACCCACACAGTTGTGATTCATAAACTGTTTTAAGCCCTTGTATCTTGGAATGCTCTGTTATATAGCAACGGATAACTGATAAAATGCCCCTCCTCTTAGCTCCCACAGCACCTCCCTATCTCTTCTGCATGGCCTCCACTTTATTACCTTCATGGTTGCTTGCTTACCTCCTCCACCTCCACCATCCACATCCACATTAGCATCAGGAGGAAAAGAGCTAAGCTGTGTCTTGTTAAGCACCACCTCTCCAGGGCCTGGCCGATGGTAGATGCTTATTAAGTATTTGTTAATAATACAATCAGTCAAGACAGGGATACTCTAAGCAGATCCACTACCTCCCTTAATAAAGCCAAGCCATCTGTCAAGGTTGCCAGGGAAGGGTGAATTCCCACATGGCAAGAAGTGACTAGACCTATTTACCCAGGCTTTCCCTCTTCCCTTCCCCATATTTACTCAATCACTGGCTCCTTCGGATAATCTGGACTTTTTTTTTATGAAGGAAGTTTTGGGTGCCTTTATCTTTAAAAGGGCCACTGGGTGGCTCAGTCCATTGAGTATCCAGCTTTGGCTCAGGTCATGATCTCACAGTTCATGAGTCTGAGCCCTGCATTGGGCTTGCTGCTGTCAGCACAGAGCCCTCTTTGGATCCTCTGTTCCCTCTCTGTCTGCCCCTCCCACCCTCATGCTCTCTCTCTCTCTCTCTCTCTCAAAAATAATAAACAATAAAATTAAATTTAAAAGTTACAATAAACCCATGAACATCCATTGCATGTTAAATACATGCCTGGAAGTGTGCCAACAACCTGTATAAGTTTCCAAGGGCTATTGTAACAAATTACCACAAATTTGGTGGCTTAAAACCATGCAAATTTATTCTCTTACAGTTCTGGAGGCCAGAAATCCAAACCAGTCTCGCAGTGCTCAACTCAAGGTGTCAGCAATTCTGATTCTGTCTGGAGGCTCTAGGGGAGAATCCCCTTTCTTGCATCTAGCAGCTCCTGGAGGCCAGCTGCATCCTGGGCTCAGGGCCCCCCTCATAACACTGCAACCATCGTTCCATCCCTACTGCCTCCTCTGTACTCAGAGCTCCTTCTGTCTCCCCTTTTTAAAGTCACTTGTGATTACAGTTAGATTCACCCAGATAATCCAAGAAAATCTCCCCACCTCAGGAGATCCTTAACTCAATCACATGTGCAGAGTCCCTTTTGCCATATAGAGTGGCAACTGGAGGTTCTAGGGGTTAGGGTGTGAGCATCTTTGGTGGTCTTTTTCCAGCATACCACAGCACGAACTCACTCACTGTCCTGAACAACACCACGGTGAAGTTCTTTTGTTCTCTCCCTTTTAAAGAAGAAGACACTGAGATTCAGAGAAGCAAAGTGACTGCTTTAAGGGTGCCTGGGTGGCTCAGTCGGTTAAGTGTCGGACTTCGGCTCAGGTCATGATCTCACAGTTCATGGGTTCGAGCCCCCTGTGGGACTCTGCTGACAGTTCAGAGCCTGCAGCCTGCTTCGGATTCTATGTCTCCCTCTCTCTCTGCTTCCCCACACCCCGGCTCATGCTCCATCTCTGTCTCTGTCTCTGTCTCTCAAAAACAAATAAAACATTAAAAAAAATTTTTTTAAGTGACTGCTCTAAGTCTATGGCTAGGCCACACTGGGAACAAGTTCTGTTGGACTCCTAACCCCTCTGCTGAGATCCCCTTGTATCACTGTTTATCATATGGGCTGACAGCAATATTTAAGGAGAGATCCTTCAGGAGGAGATGAAGGTCAGGGAACTCTGACTATAAGGTCCAACCACACTTCTCTCTCCATAAAAGGTTTGTTGATTTTCTTTGGGGCCACCATGGAGGACTAGGGTGGTGTTTTACTCAAGAAACCAGTGGGAAAGTCTGACATTTTGGATGTGTTGGGCTGGAGGTCACACTGGTGATCGCTCAGGACAACTGAGATTGCTTCAAACACCTGGGAAACCATGTCTCCACTCAAGCCTGTACACCATGCACATGTGGCAAGAGTATGAGTTCTTCTCTTCCTAAGGGCCTTTGGAACCCCATTCTTCTCCCATGTCTGCAGCTTAGTCACGAGGTAAAGCAAGGACAGATTTGCCCCAGTATAAGGACACCTGATGGTAAAGAGTTCAAGGCAGCCAGTGCCTCTGGGCCAGACTGCTCCTCCACTGTCTCTTGGGGAACCCCACGTCCTCAAAGCACCCCTCAGGCCCTCACCAAACCCAAACCTCATAGCCTGAAGGATCCTTAAAGGTAAGGATTATGTGCATTATCTTCTTAGTTCTGCACCTCAGAACTCAGCACACTTCCTGGCTCACATTCAACCATCAAGTAATCTGTATATGAGCTAGAAAGAGAGTAAAGAGAATAGACTGGATATAAAGGGAGGAAAGAAATGGCCTTTTGGTGCCAGTTATGCAGTCTTGGGCAAGTTACTTAACCTTTGAAAGCATCTCTCTTCCTTATCTGTAAAATGGGCGTAATGACATTCTGATCACTAGCATTTACTGAGTACTTACTATATGTCAAACCCAGGTCCAAATGCAGTATCATTTAATCCTTATAGCCTAAAAAGTAGCTAGCTACTCCTAGCTATATGCACTTTGTTTAATTTTATTGCCTATATTTATGCCCAAAGCTCACCCTAACTTTGTTTCATTTTGATCTTTGCAGTTCAGTTATTTAAAAAAAAATTCATAGATGAAGAAACTAAAGCACAAAGTAATTAGGTAACTCGCTCAGGATCACACAGCTTTTAAGTGGTTGAGTCAGGACTTGGCCCCAGTACTCTGCCAGCATGTAGGGTGGTTATGAGGACGGAATAGGATGATGGTGCCAGTATGTATGGCTTGTCCTTAGGGGTAAGAGAGGGAGACAGAGAAATGGGGACAATATCAGGTCTAGTCTCCACTCTCTCTGTTGTGCCTGCCTCCCTCCTCAAGTATACAGATTCAGATTAACCACCAGCTAATGATTACCCTTTTATTTATTATTTGTTATATGGTATAATGAATACCACGAACTCACCACCCAAACCAAGAACCTAAATGTTATTAGCAATAATTTCATCTAACCATGTGTTCCTTCCTACCCCATCTCCCGCCTTTTTCTTAAAGGTACCATGATACTCAATGTTGTATTAATCATTCCATTGATTTTTTTCTTTCATGTTTTCATATATATATGCCTAACAATAAATAAATTATGTAGTTCTGCTTGTCTTTAACTTTCTAATTTCTAGGTCTTTCAATTATAGGCTCTCACTTCTTTTTAATGTAGTTGAATTTTATAAGTTCACCCAGGCCACCTTGTTGTGTGGGCTCTTTGGTGCACTAGGGCTCCAACTGCAGGTGGGGGCTGGAATTCAGCCTGCAGCTCCCCCCCTTTTTTTTTAATGTTTTATTTATTTTTGAGAGAGAGAGAGAGACAAACAGAGCACGAGTGGGGGAGGGGCAGAGAGAGGGCAAACACAGAATCCAAAGCAGGCTCCAGGCTCTGAGCTGTCAGCGCAGAGCCTGACGCAGGGCTCGAACTTACGAACTGTTAAGATTATGACCTGAGCCAAAGTTGGACACCCAACTGACTGAGCCACCCAGACGTTCCTCCTCTGGCCTTTTTCTAATCAGCACAAAGGCACCATTCCCCAGCCAGGCCACACACCTGTGAGGCTACAGCCACCTGAAGGGGGCATCTTTTTGTAATTTGAACAAAGGCTAACGAGGGCTCTGAGTTAACCTCCCATGGGTGGTCAGCAATCCCTCTCAGCCACTCCATGTTCAAGGTCAAAGTGGAGCACATGGGGCTCAGAGACAGGAAAGGACCCACAGTGATGGCCTCAGGAGAGAGCTGTGTCATGAGACTCACTGTTCCTGCTAGAACTCGTCGGCCTCCCTCCATCTGTCCATCTCTAACCCATCAGGAGGGATTTCCTAATCAGGTTCCAGGGGCTTTAAGATTTATGTCAAGAGGCCTCGATTTATTGAATTAATGCTGCTGAGCAGAACGGTAGCTGTTAAACAGTGTGGAGATCTGGATTTTACAGCAATGTAACTAATAAGGCTATTAACACAAACTGGGCCTGCCGCTGGCATTTATAACACCATAAATCTCTCTTCCCACTGGAAGTATTTATGGGATGGCATGCACTCCAAGTTCACTGCCTTTGCTGTGCTCCGCTCTCAACACTGGGCGAGGAGGAGGTGCGGCCCAATACTGGGACTAGTCAGGAGGAAGGAGGGAGAGAACAGAGTCTGATTCTCAGCCCCCATGCCTTCTGTCACCTGGACATGGCAGCCATCGCCATGGGCAGACTGTTTTACGTTAGTACTTACTTATGTATTTGCTTCCCGTTTGTGGAGCGCTGACCATGCACTGAGCCCTTTGCAAATGTAGCAACTATGAATTCCCTAGCATCCTCTCAGGAGTGAAAACATGCTAACTTCTGTGCGTGTGGATGTGGATGTGTTCTCCCACTGAACTGAACTTCTGTCTTGAGCCCCGCAAACTCTCTGAAGCAGAACATTTAATCTTGTCACTTCCAGCTAAACACCACAGTCATTTTACTGATTTTTATTTTTCTTATTGATTTCAGGTTAAACCAAGTCAGATTTTAGATGTCCTCACTCCTTTCCTCTCAGTGTGGAAGATGCCAAGTTCCAGGGGGTGTGCAAATGTCCCAAGCCATCAGTGGGCAGGGGTGGCCAGGTCTGTATTTTCATCTGTCTGTGTCCTCGAGGGCATCCACTGATACGTGACCCATGCCACAGTGTCACCCTCCACACTGGTTGACCCCTGGGATGGGACACACCTCATCCGGTCCTCACATCCTTCGCTGCAGTACCTATGTCCAGGCCAAGGGAAGCCTTGCAAAACTGCTATCTTATTCTTTCCCTCCCTTCCTCCTAATTTCCAAGACCCACTTAGGGGGCCACGGGCCATGACACTCCAAGGCCACTGGCAAGACACTCTGTCTCTGGACTTCACATGCCTGGCCATATCACTCACCATGTCTATGCTCTGTCCAACTAGTGCACCATGATGCCACAAGGGCACTGGTGCTCTCTTGCCACCTCCGTGAGAGCTGCCATCTCCCTCCCTTCCTTCCTTCTTTCTTTCCTGCTCTCCCTTCCTTCTTTTCTTCCTTCCTCCATCCCTTTCTCCCTCCCTCCCTTCCTTCTCTCCTTCCTACCTCCCCTTCTTCCTTCCTTCATCCTTTCTTCTTTCCTTCCTTCCTTCCTTCCTTCCTTCCTTCCTTCCTTCCTTCCCTCCTTCCTTCTTCCCTCCCTCCCTCCTTTCCTTCCTTCCTTCCCTCCCTCTTCTTTCCTCCTTTCCTTCCTTCTTCCCTTCCCTCCCTCTCTGCCTGTCTTCCTTCCTTCCTTCCTTCCTTCCTTCCTTCCTTCCTTCCTTCCTTCCCTCCCTCCCTCTTCCTTCCTCCTTTCCTTTCTCCTTCCTTCCTTCCTCCCTCCCTCTCACAACATATTGAGCTCTTCTCAGGCACTTTTCTAGGTACCTTATAAGATGTGCTTCATCACTCACATCACAGCTGAGCATGGTAAGATCCACTATTATCCCCCTATCACAGACGTAGAAACTGAAATCCAAAAGTGTAAGTCCCCTGTGTAAGGTCATGCAGCCATCAAGAAGTGGGACCCATACAGGCTTCACCAGGGCAACGAGACACCCACAGAATCCAAAACTAAATGTGGGGCCCTGCTTCACCCTCGGGGAGTTTCACCCTCGGGGTGAAGAGCTTCACCCTCGGGGAGGCACTGCTCAGAGTCCCACATGGGTGTCAGTGTTTAACTCTCCTCCCTTCTTCCAGTCTAGAGTTTGGCGAGTTTGGGGATAAATGGCTCCCTAGGAAATCTTCCCAAACTTTGGTTCCTATCAAGACCTTAGCCTTTTGGACTTCCAAAGCAGCAGATGTCACTGTATTCCCTTTTTCCTTTATGACAATGGAGACTAAGTCCTGATCTAAAGAGAGTCTAGCATAAAAGGTGACCTTCAATATTTCAGACCCAGAAAACCCCACAAAGGTGGAAGCTTCACTCTTCATCCACATCCATATCATCACATTCAACATCACAGCAGCCCCACTGAGGAAGACACAGTCCTTCCCTTTGTACAAGGGATCAGAGGCTCCAGAAAATTCAGGGGCTACTCCAGAAAAAAAAGTGAAACTGACAAGTTGCTGAATGAGAATTTGGATTCAGTTCTGAGTTTCTGGGGAATCACTAACCTCTCTTGTGGGAGCAGAAACTAGCCTGTGTTTTTTATTTTTATTTTTTTTTTTGGTCTACTCAAATAGTGGAAAAACTGGTCCCAGTACAGAGCTATCCAGAGTTTGAGACTGTCTTCTGGGGGTTGGACCATGCATGAGGATATGTGGCACAGAGAACGCTCAGCTGTGCACGCTTACCAGGCACCTTCTGTTGACGTGGAATTCAGAAGGTCCACTCTTCTGGCGCGTCTTAGCTTTTCTCTGTTGCCCCTTCCTCCTTCTTTGGCCCCCATTGTCTTATTCAAAATATTGTGAACTCCCACTATGTACAAGGCTCTGTTCTAGAAACTTGGGAGAGAACAAGGAGCAAGCCAGAGCCCCTCTCTCCCTCAAAATCTTAGTGCCTCAGGGTGACCAAGGTGCAGACTGTTAGTTTGCAGACTGTTAGTAGCCCCACACAGGTCCTGGTACAGAGTAGGTTATCAGTAAATTGATGAAGGGTTTTCAGTTCCCATCAATTACACAACCTAGAGATACAGGGTGAAGACTCCAGAGTATCTCAAAGATTTGGACAGTTCTGTGCTCCCAAGACTCTCAGCAATACAGAGACATCAAGAGTGATCACTAAAAGCTTCAAGAATGGCTGATATAAAAGGAGACAAAGTAGATGAGAATATACCCAGACTTGGACAGGAACCCAGACATAAGTTACTGCTAGGAAAGGAGAAGGGGCCTCACATGTTCTGAGAGCCTACTCTGTGCCAGGTCCTGGCCCAGGCACTTAACCTAGGTTTTGAATCTTACAACAGACTATGAGATGGACACTCCTGCCAACCTTGCAAACTATTTCTCATCTATGAAAAAGGGTCCTGTTATTGTCAGTATCCTGTGGACAAGGAGTGTCTACCTCCCATGGGTGTTGAATTAACCTTCACGAGCAAAAGTAGGGTAGAATCCTGACCCCTAAATGCAGCAGGGATAGAGTTGGCTGGTTTGTTCCATTTTCTCGAATACCTTTTTTGTTACAATAATATGCCATTTTTCTTTCTTCTTAGTCAATACACCATACATAGTGTGAAATTGGAAAAAATGCTAATAAGCAAAACACAGAAGAGAAAAGCCACCCTTAATCCCATCATTAAGAAATATTCACCCTCAGGTGCCTAGGTGGCTCAGTCAGTTAAGTGTCTTGATTTTGACTCAAGTCATGACCCCAGGATCATAGGATCAAGCCCCAGGTCAGGTTCCTCATCAGGCTCTGCACTAAGTGTGGAATCTGCTTAAGATTCTCTCTCCCCCGCTCTCTCTGCCCCTCCCAAGCTCATGCTCTCTCCCTCTCTCTCTCTCTCTCTCTCTTATAAAATAAAATAAAAATAAAATAAAAATAATAAAATAAGAAATACTCACCCTAACTACTGTGGCATTAACTTCCCAGGTGCTACACACACATATATATACCTATACATACATGTACACCCACACATACAATAACACATACATATGTGTGACACATGACATGACACATTCAGGTCACATATGTATATCACATGCAGGCCATAAATAGATATTCTTATACACATGCTAATATATTCCTATTCATATACATGTGTGTATCTTGTGCGTGCACATATATATTACATATGTACTGTATATAACACATGTCAAGTATATCTCATGTGCATATGTGTGTGCATATCATATACATATACATAGGCTATATATCATGCACATATACATATCCTATACACATACATATTTTTTCAATAAATAATTTTTTACATTATGATCGTGTTCTAAAATTTTCTCATTTCACTAAAAAATACATAATAAATATATTTTCTGAACATTACATATTCTTCTATAACATCATTTTGAAGGCTCCAACAAAAGCGACTATATGTGCATGCCACATTTTGTTTGCCCTGTCCTAGCTGTTGTTAAACACTTAGCTAGTTCAGTAGTATAAAAAATGCTGCTGTGAACATCTTCAGAGCTACATCTTCAAGTGCATTCGTGATAATTTCCCTAGAATAGATTCCCATAAGTGAAAGTTTAGTGTTGGGTGGGAGCTTTGCCTATATAGAAGGCTTGTGATGCATTAAATATACATATATATTTGGCTTTGCATATATATATATATATATATATATATATATATATATATGGCTTTTGATGCATGTTGTCCATTTCCTTCCTATAAAATTCGTGTGAATTTACCCTCCCACACCACTGTACAAGACTTCCACTTCTTCACATTTGTACCTTCACTGAGTACTGTCATTTTTTACATATCTTTCAATTTGAGAGATGAGAAATGACGTTTCAAGGATAGTTGAATTTGCAATTTTTATTATAAGTGAGGTTAAATCAATCACCTATTGAGTAACTGCTCTGAGCTCAGCAAAGGAAGGCGAGTTGGGAGAAGTGGTGAGTAACACCTAGGAAATCATTTATCAACACAAGGACCACACAGGAGGAGACAGCAAGCCAGGAGGCAGCGGGAGTTGATACAGAACTAAGTGCTAGAGGAGGTCAAGGTTGAGTTCAGGAGGAAAGGGCTCAGTGGCTGTCCTGGAGCTGGAAGGGAGACCTCCAGGATGAGAAGGAAGACCAAGGCAAGGGAAAGGAGGAGGAGGAGCGGATGGGAGAGGGAGGAGAGGAAGCAGGGGAGGGGAGGAGGAGAGGAGGGATGAAGAAGAGAGGCAGGGTAGAGGAGGGAAGAAGAGGAGAGGAGAGGGGAGGGGAGTGGAGGGAAGAAGAGGAGAGGAGAGGGGAGGGGAGTGGAGGGAAGAAGAGGAGAGGAGAGGGGAGAGAAAGGAGGAAGAGGAGAGGGGAGTTGGGAGAAGGGGGGCCTGGGCAGTGACTGGAGCCCTGAACAATGCTGGTGCCCCTCACATGCTATGTTCCTTTCAGTTCCCAAAATGCTCCAAAGTCCCTCTCATCTCCCACCCTTTGCTCCTGCTGGTTCCTCCGCTCCCACTTTGCTAAGTTCTCCTCCTCACCTCTCAGTCTACATCTTAAGTGACTCTTCCTCAGGAGAAGCGTCTCAGCCCCAAGCAAGTTCCTGTCCCCTATTATATGCCCCCCCCCCACCCCGTGCCCTGTACTTGTGCTTTAAAAATACATGTTGTAATAGAAACTGTGCATGTAATTATTCATGTAATGTCCAGGGACTGTAAACGCTGGGCTGTCTGTCTTGCTCACCTCTGAGTTCCCAAGACCTAACATGGACTCTGGTATGAAATAGGTTTGCTACTATTCAGCTCTTGTGTCTCAGCTCTGCATTGACCCTTTAGTATTCTATCTTGTGTTGCTGCTGCTAATACACCTGGAAACTACTTTTCTCCTTTGCCAGCCAGATTTCTTTATCAGTTCCATCAACGGGGGGAGACAATGAAGGCTGGAGGAGGGAGAAGGGACTTGGTCCATCTCCCTGTTGGTGTCCTGTCCCTTTAAGCACCTCCCCAGCAAAGCAATACCTCCCAACCCCCTTTCCCCACCCCTACCCCACACTGGCAAGTGGTTCTAGTCTCCAGTTGCTTTTGGAACTCCCTGAATCAGCCTTCAGTCTTTCACAAGGACCAGCAGCAACCAGCAGTGTCCTCTAACCAGAGTTCTAAGTCCCAGATCCATGGGCCTCTCCTCCCAGCTATGGGGGAAGTAGCTACTTCCTTCAGTTATTGTACCGGAACTATCTCATTGTTCTGCTTTTGCTTTTTCATCCCTCAAGCTTTCCACCCAATTCCCCATATTAAACTCTCTCTGTTAAAATACCTAACGTGATTTACATCTTCCTAATAATATAGTGGACATTCAGTTAAAATTCACTGAATCCAGGAACCATTCTGTGGTTAGAAAATTACATAAGCCAATCAGATCAACATTGCATGACTGAGCATCTATTATGTGCCTGGCATTGTGTGGGGTCCTAGAGGCCCAGAAATGAACCAGCCAAGAGTGCCCAAAGCACCTTCGGATAGAGAGCAGAACTCCCTTTCTCTCACTCCCATACCTACATCAGGAGCCTCTTTAAGGACAGCAGTTCAAGCTAAAAATCTCTCTTGTTCTGTACTTTGCAATGCTTTTCAATGGGTCTCTATTGGCATATTGGGGACAATTCTTCATTGTGCAGGACTGACTTTGCAAGAAGTTTAGCATTTTTGGCCCCCTCAACTAGATGCTAGCACCCCTCCTCCAGTCATTTTGTTCATCAAACGTTCCCCCACACATTGACAAATGTACCTTTCACAGTGTCCACCCTCCCTGACCACTACAAGGTCACCCACTGAGGAGATACCCCCAGGGGATGATGGATTTGCTAATTATTTCTGACATTATCAGTCCCAGTGGAGAAACCTTTCATAAATGTGGAAGGTGGTGCAGTTCTGTGTGAGATCTGCAAATTAACTGAAACAACCAACAGAATGAAATCCAACAGAGGGCGTGACAGGGCGGCAGACTGGTAGGGTGGTGGTACAGGAAAAAGGCAGCGAGGAACCTAATTAGCCAGGACTGCTCATATCTGAGCTGCTCTGCTCCCAGCTGCCTCCTGACTCATGACATGTTGAAAATGAATTCATCAAGAAGCACTCACATCACCCCTTGTTAGAAATGGGTCCTGAGTAGCCTTAATTAGAAGAGAGATGGGAGGAGGTAGGGCACGGAAGAAGAGAAAGAGAGATGATGGGTTGCCCACATACATGGTACCCTCCAAGATGGGGTATTTTTGAAAGAACTGAGATTTCCTTCCCTAAGTTCAAGTTGTCTCACTAATAATGTCATTTTCTGGCACTTATATTCCAGTGTCCTGTCTTACATGGGAGAGAAAATATACCGAGTTCCAGAGACGGCACACAACTCCAACCAATCTCATCTTCCCAACCCATTATAAATGATGTTTGTCCTAATGTACTTCCTATATCCTTCACCCCCCACCAAAGAAAACTGGTTTGCCTTTGAGATCAGCATAGCATAGTATGACAATGGACAGTGGAATCAGATAGTTCTGAGTTCTAACCCTTCCCTGGACAGTTGTAGCTCTGGGATCAATAGCAAGTTACTAACTACTCTGAGCCCCAGTTTTCCTCCCCACTGGATACAACTGTTGACACCTCAGCCTCTGGGCCCTGGATGCTGCTGAGAAAGGAGGACCCTACTATCCGCACTGCCAATTTCAGAGGATTGTTGTGGAGAGCTAGGGAGATGAAAGAAACAAAGGTTCTTTGTACATTAAATCATTCTACGCACAGATACTGTAAGACCTTGGTTATTTATAAATGGCTTATGCATTCCATTGATCACTTACGTCTGTCTCCCTGCTCTGCTTCTCAACTGATCCCACATAGGAGGTCTGGTCAGAGTGGGTGAGTGGCAGGCTCCCTTGACTGTCCACCCAATAACCACTCACCCTCCTCCTCCTCCTTCCCAATAGAACTCTGATTTTATTCAATCTCCTAACAGCCAAGTGCTTAAAGTTGTACTGTACCCCTCTCAGATCCAAGGGAGGGGTGAGCCTTGACTGGTCAAAACCAACCATGGCAATCCATTGCCCCTTCAGTGATTGGCTGGAGCATGGACATGTGACATGATTGTGACCAATGGACATGATGGGAAGCCTGGTGCAGCTCTGGGAAATGCATTCCTTGCTCTTACAAAGTCAATGCTTTGGAGAATGCTGATGTTTTGATGCTTAGAGCTGTTGCAGCCACCTCTGAGCTCCAAGAGAAAAGCATAAGGGCAAAAGCTAGCCAGTGAGACTTTGAGAGCCTCAGTGTCTTTGGTCCTTGAAGTTGACTCTAGAGCTGTCCTGCCTAGAGATATCTTGATATGTAGGATAATTCTGGTGCTCATACAACCTTGTCTTTGTCAGCTTGGGCTGATATAATAAATTGGCATAGACTGAGTGGCTTAAATAGTAAAAATTCATTATTCACAGTTCTGGAGGCTGGAAGTCTGAGATCAGAGAGTCAGCAGGATCAGGTTCTGGTGAAAAACCTCTCCTGCCAGGTCGCAGAAGGCTGAATTCTCCTTGTATCCTTAGATGGACTAGTTAGCCCTCTGGTGTCTTCTTATGGGAGCACTAATGCCATTCATAAGGGCTCCACCCTCATGACCTAATTACCTCCTCAAAACTACTTCCAAATACCATTATATTGGGGATTAAATTTCAACATGTGAATTGGTTGGGGCAGAGGGGCACAAACATTCCGTTCATAACAATCCTGGTTTTCCTGGAACTATTCCAGTTTACATTTGTGCCAGTGTGCTGTCTGCTTTAGCATTTGTCCTAAACAACAGCTTCCTGGCTTGAATGATAAATGATATGGTCTCCCTACTGATAAATATCCTTATTACTTAAGTCACTTTGAGTTGGGTTTATTCTATGCAATCAAAATATCCTAATTAATCCAGGGCTAGGGGTGCCTGGGTGGCTCAGTAGGTTAAGCATCTGACTTCAGCTCAGGTCATGATCTCACATTCATGAGTTCAAGCTCAGAGCCTGGAGCCTGCTTCAGATTCTGTGTCTCCCTCTCTGTCTGCCCCTCCCCCGCTCATGCTCTGTCTCTTTCTCTCTCCTTCAAAAATAAATAAACATTAAAAAATTTTTTTGAATACAGGGCTAGAAAGAGGTACAAAGGGTGCATGTGCACCTATGTGTATACATTTATGCGTGCACACAAGTGCATGCCGGCTATACTAAAGCTTAGAACAGATGCTTGACAGTAACCTTTACTTAAAATTGTCCATGCTTCCTCTTCTTCCCTCCTTAGTAAACATCATTATTGTGGAAACAAAAAGAACACGAGAGAGAAACAAACAGTAACATTATAATCCGAGAATTCATCTTCTCCCAAATGTGTCGTGAATCTTTAAGGCAGAGCTATGTGGGCATCCCTCATGCCCACACCCTACGTTTTCACTATTGTCTCAAACAGCAAAACTCAGATCTGTCTCCATGCGTGTAGCTCTTTACCTTTCCCCAAAGTTATAAATCCACTGTCAGATACAAGCCCTTGTTCTCACTCTCCCCTTCATCTGTCCTTCCTCAGTTACTCCATTAATGGCTTCAATTTGCCAGTTGCCCTCTCCCCTTACACTGTGATCAGCAGGGTGGGGCTGACTTGGCCGCTATCACAGAGAAAGCTGAGTAGTCTGCTGATGTAGTGTGTCGAACAAGTGCCCCATTAGTTTTTCTATCATCTGGTGAGCCTCATCCATTAGCTTGGCTGATTTGAGACGAGGTTTCAAGGTAAACCTACCGGGCAGACACTCAACGTTAAGACAAAAGCAAGTTAGAACGCTCAACGTCTGCCAGCCTGTAAATGGCTCTTGCAGCTAAACTCTCTCTCTTCATTCCTCACTTGATGCAAATCCAAATGTCTGAACTCAGTCTCTAACCACCCAAGGTCAGGAGCATCTGGACTTGGAGACTGGAATCAAGAAACTTAAAAGACACGGCTGTTACTATCACTCTCTCCAAATCACTGAAACGGGCACTCCTCTATTCTGACAGGAGGAATATAAAAAGGCACAGTATGTGAGTTTGTATCAAAAGTCTTAACAGTATTCATACACTTTGATTCAACAGTCCCATTTCTATGAATTTATTCTGAAGAAATAAGGGGACAAATATATGTGTGTACAACAATGTTCATCACATTATTGCAGTAGAAGAGATTAGTGCTGGAGCGCCTGAGTGGCTCAGTCGATTAAACGTCCGACTTCAGCTCAGGTCATGATCTTGCGGTTAACAAGTTCGAGCCCCATGTCGGGCTCTGTGCTGACAGCTCAGAGCCTGGAGCCTGCTTCAGATTGATGAAACAATTTATGATACATCCATGCAGTGGAGCATGGCATGGTTATTAAAACAAGTCTTGGTCAGTTTAACAAGTAAGAGGGTAAACAGACACACCATTTCAGAGGATAATCTGGCAATATGCATCAGAAGTCTTAAAAATGTGCATACCACTTGAAATAGTCACTAATGCTGTTCACAATGTTTCTAATGCTGTTCACAACGTTTCTGGCTCTCCACCTTCCAGACATGGGGTAGAACTGAACTTCATGGTCTCCTAGTTATTATCCACCTAGTCATTAACCATGTGATTGGTTCTGACTAATGAGTTATTAAAAAAAAAAATGATGAGTACCACTTCCAGGCCAGAGCATTGAATTGTCAATGTAACACCCAGGTAACACCCAGGGCACTTTTTTCTTCTTTCCTGGTGACTAGCAATGTCTGAAATAGTGGCAGCTCCACCAGCCTTGGTCCCAGAGTAAGAAGACACAAGCATAACTCAGATACACAGGATGAGAGGGAAATAGGCCATTGTTGGTTTAAGATTTTTAGAGTTGTTTGTTACTGCTGCATATCTGACCTACGCTGATACACTCTTTGACCAAGCATGCCCATCTCTAGAATTATAAGGAAACACCTGCACACATGGATATACACGTTGGAGGATATTTTGTATACAGAGATACATGTTAAGGATATTAATCATAAAATTGCTTTAAACACATTCAAAAACACACAGAGAGAAGTCCTATAGCACACCCACAGTGCCAGTACAGCTAGGGTGGAAGTTCTGTCAACATCATCCATACGCTACTGTATTTCCTAGGAAGAACTCAGCCCTGAAAGAGAGCCAAGTCACCACCCCAGCCTCTTCCTTCCTCCCTCATAATGAGTTTCCCCTCCGGGCCCCCAGAGTCCAATCAGCTGATGTTAGGTAAAGTTCTTAGTCCATCAAAGATGTTCTAATAATATTCAACTTCAAAAGGTTAACATTCAGAACTTCAATCTGTTTTCTCCCAAGAATTCTTGAGGTTCCCTATGCAAATGTATCTAACTCCTCCACATAGGACATCAAGGTCCATAGAACAAGGAATAGAGGGAGAAAAAGGCTTTATGTGTCCCAGAACATACCTGCTGTGTGTTCTTCCCCTGTCACAAGGAGTACTTACTTGTTTTGCTGTCTACATACAACACTCAAGCCAAGTCTCCACCTCTAGACATAAAAGCAGCTGGAAATGTAGCAACTTCTCTCAACATTGAGGAAAATGGTTTTTAAGTTGACCAGTTCATCACACCATTACTATTAGGAATTATGTTGACCATGTGGACAATGATGAGAAATAAAACAAGGATGAAGTAGAGAGAGGTGACATGTTTAGACACCATCCAGATTAGAATTTGCCTTGGTGTCTTCAAGATGCCCCCTTCAGCAACAAATCTTTAAAATGTAATGGCCCTACTGGGTATGGGTATACCTTCTGAGCCTTAGGAAGTAGCTAGTGAAGACAATAAGCAGAGTGAAAAGTCCCTGAGGCTCACAAAGGGATGGTTTCTTGGCTGCTGGAAGGCCTTATAAAGTTGCCGGTGGTGGCGTTTGTGGCAGTGAAGGCAGTACAGGTGGCAGAGGTGATGGCAGTCGTGGTAATGGGCAAACATGGTAAAACTTATTCATCAGCCCAATCCTGACCTCTCAATTCACAAGGCTGAATTAATGTGACAGTGATGGGGCATTAATATTTACTAGGATTTAATATTTCATAGTCATTCTCTCACTCTAGAAATGGATTAAAAACAGAGAGGTCAGCTATCATCAGGGAAAACAAACAACTCAAAGCAACAAGAGACAAGGGAAGCAATAGGGGAGGGGGTAAAGCAATGAGTAGAGAGGGAGAAACAGACAATCCCACTGTGAGAGTTGAGGATCTTGGGGTACCTGCCATCATAGGCTCTAAGCCAGTGAGACAGAAACATTACCAGAATATCTGGTCAACCTCTCTTCGCCTATTTATCTTCTTTCTAGAACATTCTGCCTCTGCTAGCCCACCTATCTCTCATCTCATGTGGGATGAGAAAGAAAGAAAATATCCCCTTTCATACCTGGAAAGCCAACAGGCAGACTTCAGGTAGCAAATCAAGTTGGGTCACCACTAAGACCTGAATCTAGTCATTGGTTGCCCTTGGGATACCTCCTCTTTGGGAATAGGCAAACCCAACTAAGTATCACAGTTTTCCCCAAAGTGTATTTAGAGAAGTATTCTGCAAGCTGGACTAGAGGCTCTTTGAGGGCAGGGACCAAGTCTATGTTGATCACCAATGTTCCCTAAGAGCTAGAAAAATGCCTGCAATATGGTCAGTGCTCAATAATTTTTGTTAGATGAACAAATGAATGGATAGTCCTATGGGATGTTGTATTTCAAAGGTGCCACAGTTGAGTAATTGTGGAAAGGATGCAGATCCTCGCCTGTCCTTGGAGAATTACAATGTAATATCCAAGAAGCTTCTGTCTGACTCTGTTTATCACAGAAGGTCTCAAATTTATTTCAACATATGTTATATCCCACGTTTTTTGAAATTCCTTAACTGTTATTTCTATGGGACATGCTTCGGAAAATGCTGCTATGTGGTATTTCAGCATGGTGGAAAGAGCAAGAAGAAATCTAGAATCAGACAAAACCAAGGTTCAAATCTCAACTTTACCACTTTTCAGCTGGGGTGCTTGGACAAGCTGCTTCATCTCTCTGGGCCTCAGCTTCTTCATTTGTGATATGTGAAATATCATAACATCCCTTTTACGTACCTCACGGGGGTTGTGATAGAATCAAATAAGATACTACACATGGAAGGTAAACCACTTGCACATCATGGTCATTGCTGTTTCTAAAAGCAAGGATCATGTGAAGTTGACACTGCCCAAAGCAATTTCCATTTCAGTTTCAGCTCCTGCTAAAACATGTGCCAAAGTCCAACCTCTGGGAGCTTCTGGAGCCTTGAAAGTAAATTTCCAGGTACAGGTGAATTTTACCATCTTAGAAAATGAATATTAGAGTTGTTTAAAAGGCCGCTTGAAACACTGTAGTAGACACTGGTCATTCACAATATCATTATCCCTTGCTACGTCCCTCTACTTGAAGACTGGAAAACAAAATACTGTACTAAATTTCCAGACCCCCTTGAAGCTAGGAGAGATATCGCCTACAAAATATAAGCAGAAATCTTTAATGAGACTTCTGGGAAAGGCTTTGATTTTCTGATTTAATGCAGAGTCAGATAAGACTAGCACAACTGTCTCCCCACTCCCTTCTTGAATTGAGTGCAGATGTGAAGGCTGGAACAGCAACAGCCATATTGTAACCTTGAGGGAAAATACAAGAAAATTACAAAGGCATCATTCTAGAATTATTGAGCCAATACACCAGAGCCAGAAACCACCTTTCCTCAACTTCATGTTATGATAAAAAAATAAATAAATAAATCAACGTAGTCAGGTTTTTGCTACCTGCAGCAGAATAAAATCCTGATAGGGGTGCCTGAGTGGCTCAGTCAGTTAAGCATCCGACTTAGGATTAGGTCATGATCTTGTGGTTTGTGGGTCCAAGCCCAGCATCAGGCTCTGTGCTGACAGCTCAGAGCTTGGATCCTGCTTCGGGTTCTGTGTTTCCCTCTCTCTCTGCCCCTCCCCCACCCCACTCTCTCTCTAAAATAAATAAACATTAAAAAAATAATAAAATCCTGATAAAAATAGTGGGGAAAAAAGCGTTTGATTGGGACTTTATTGTTAAAATCAAACTTGACATTATGAAAATGTTTACATCTCATATTAAAACAAACTGAAGTTGTAATTAAGTTGCTCTATCATTCCATGTGCTCATTCTCTTTTTTTTTTTTTTTAATACAGAGAGCATATGAGTGGGAGAGAGGGGCAGAGAGAGGGAGGAAGGGAGAGAATGAATCTTAAGCAGGTTCTGTGCTCAGCACAGAGCCCAATGAGGGACTCGATTTCATGACTTTGGGATCATGACCTGAGCCAAAATCAGGAGTAAGATGCTCAACCGACTAAGCCACCAAGGTGGACCTCCATGTGTTCATTCTTAAAACCAAGTATGTATTAGTGATTTATTTGGTACAGAGCATAATTCTTGTAGCCAGTTTACATCCCAACATAATGTGGAGATGCTTTACCGCATGCTGGACTTTTACAAGTTCATAAAGATGAGCTACATCAATTTTCCCAGAAATCTCTTTTAATCCTCTGCTCTTCTCTCTCCCTTTTGCAGCTCCCACTATGGGATCATCCTTGCAGATTTTTTGTCTTTTTTAACTGCCTAACTCTGCCAAGTACTCAGTTGTCAACGGCTTTGCATGAGATGTGAGAAGCTCACCAGGGATCACGGTCATCAGCTTCATGAAATCCTGCATTCCATGCAACATTTTCTTTGCAGCCAGTTTGCACTATATTCCCTTCACACCAGTGGAGCTTTACAATTTCAGATCACTGAGAGTGGGGATAAACGAGTGTTGAGTGAAAGTATATGAATGGGGATTGATGTGTTAGGTGGACAATTCATTAGTGAATATTTTCATGCATTGATGGCATTCAAAAGTCTACAGATGATGTTCACCTTGATACAGCCATTAAGGCAACAGATTGGGAGTCAGAAGATCTGTGGTCCAGTTCTACCTGTGTTCCCGATGTGCTGTGTAACATTGGGCAGGAATGTCATTTGCGCTCTTCAATAGTAAAATGGCAGGACTGCGTACCTTCCCAGATCTTGCAACTTCTAAATGTCTATTATCCTTGAAACAACTGACAATGGGTAGGGGGTAGCAATGTTGAGTATAGAAGCTCAGGACCTCTGGAAAGGGTGACAGAAAACCCTGGATGAGGTCCTCTGCTAAATCTGAGTCAGGCTACACATTTTCATTTTGAGGAGGCCCTCGATCTCTTAGCAGCAGAGAAACTAATTAGATTTAATAAGAGACAAGGCTGCTAAATGAAAGTACATGAGAAATATCACATTGCTGAAGATGAACACATGTTCTGGCCTATCCTTATCATAAAACCAGTGCCCCCATTTATCCTGGAATCTGTGACCTAGACTGAATGAGAGAAGTAAGCGGCTCATTGATGTAATGTAAGTAAAAATTTCATCCCAAAGGAAGAACGAGGAATACAGGCACCACCGGCACAGACAATAAAAAGCGGTAAGAGGTCAATCTTTCCCCCTCACTACACTACTTCTTAATGCTCACAAAAGCCCTTCATGTTGAAAATTGTTCAATGGCTCTCCACTGTAAAGTTCTAGGAAAGTTCCCAACTATTTGTGATCTGTCCCCTGCAAGCATCTCTGCCCTTGTCACTAGCTATTTCACGGGTCTTACTTTGTACTTGAGCATCAAGACATTTAATATTTTAAATGTTTGGGAATATTCCATTTACACTGCACCGTTTCTCACTTCCCTGACTGTGTTTCTTCTTTGCTTCTCAGAATTCTCTTTCCTGCCTTCCACCGTATTCTGCAGCCAAACTATTTATAGTTCTCTGAGCCTGTGCCTCCAGCCTCCTTAATTTTTGCAAATACCACGCCCTCTTCCAGGGACACTTTACCATTCACAGTACATTTGACCACAGTTAACAAAATATCCAACTAAAAAGAGCTTAAACAATAAGGAACTTAAACTAGTTTGTTCAGCAGCTCAACAATGTCATGGACCTTCTATTACTTCCCTTCTTCCCTCCCCTCCCCTACTCCCCAAGACTGGGTGACCCTCTATCATGGACATTCTTTCCACCTTTCCACTCCACCATCTTCCTGTTGACCTTTAGTCTCAGGCTTAACACTCCCATACCTCTCCCCTGGTGGCAAAATGGCTGCAACAGCTCCAGACATCACAACTCCCTCAACAGCATCCAAAGGTATTCCAAAGAGGACTTTATCTTCTCAACTCAGTTTTCATGAAGGACAAAAACCTTTCACAGGCTTTTCTGCACCCAGAAAAATTTCTGTCAGATTTCGCTGTCCTGGAAAGTTCTTAAGCTTCCCAGAGTAAAACTTAATCAAGCACGTAACATCTGTTTCATTCCTAAATGTCACCAGATCTTCCCCTAGCCTCACCTCTGATTTTGTTTTTCATTGTTGCAGCATTTACTGAGTATTCCTAAGTACTAGGCACTCTGCTAAGCACTCTACAAACATTTTCTTATTTAGCCTTGGAACAAGTCTGTGAAGTAAGCATTGTTATACCTATTCTGCAGTTGAGAAAACCAAGGCCCAGAGAGGTTAAGCAATTTGCCTAATGATGCACAGCTAGAGAGGTAGAGTCAGGATTCAAATCTGTATATGTCCAACTCCAAAGCCCAAGCTTCTAGATCCCTCTTGATCCTTCTCACTCCTGCCTCCTCTTGACATTTTTTGCCCCTCAATGGCTCCTTCTCTTTTACATAGAATTGTCCCTGTGTAACAGACCCTTTCCCTCTGCTGAGCAACATCTTCTGATCTCCCCTATAATTGAAGAAAAATGAGAGCCATTTCCTTTCACCCTGCAGTCTCCTCAATCTATCAAACTTCTCAAAAGCACCTCTTCACACTTACTGATTCCACGTCCTCAGCACACATTTAGCTACTCTTTGTTTCATCTAGCATCCTCCCTCACCTCCCCACTGGCTTGCTCTGCCCAAGGTTATCGGCAATAACCAACGGAATCCCTTCCCTCCTCCTAGACCTAATTAGTAGGGTAGCCAGGCAGCTACCCAGGGCCCAAGTCTACATGGGACTCTAAAACATCACTGGAAAGGTAACAACATGAAGACAATTGTGTTTACCAGAACTCCTCTTAGGGATAGTACCTTGTGCAGTTGGAAAGTAAACTTTGATAAGTTACAGGGGAAGACGGTGACATCTCCCCAGGAGGCACGCTTGAGTAACAACAAATGCTTTCCAACTGCCTTCCTCTGAGGGTTGATCTCTTTAACTGCAGGGCTTTTGTTTTGCTGAATATGAAATGCAAGCCTGGAGCTAAAGCTAATTGCTTAAGGTCAGTAGGGGAGAGGCCTTTGCCCCACACCAGGCTCAGGATTTCCTCCAAATGAATGCCAAGCAAATATTTAAAGAGCACCAGTTTGAAGGGTGCAAAATTATTAGCTTACCCTATGGAACCACAATTCTCAGTCCAGCTCTATCTGCTGCATGTAATATAACTAATTCACTTCGTTCTCTCTTCCGTGGTTTCCTCTGCTTTCTTCCAGGCCCCTGCATCCCACTGGATTCTTCCTCTCCCTCTTCCTCCTCCCCTCCGATTCCCTCTCTCGTAAGGGAAATCATATGTCGTATATAGTTAACAACCAGAGCTTGGAATTAAACAGACCTAGGTTCAAGTTCTAGTTTGGCCATTTCCCACATGTGTGACCTCAGGCAAATTACTGAATCTTTCCAGGCTTCAATTTCCTTTTCTATCCAAATAGTATCTACCTTACTCAGCTATTTTGAGTATTAAATGAGATAATACAAGCAAAACGCTTGACACAGGGCCTAGAATAGCAGGGCTCAATAAAAGGGAGGTCTTGATGATGACAGATGATGATGACAATAGTGATGATAGTGGTGAAATCTACCCAATTCATAGCAACAATAATCACCAACATTCATGGAGAGCCACTATGTGCCAGACACTTTTCTAAGCACTATACACGCAATAAATGACTTAATTATCACAGCAACTCTACGAATTAGACATACTATTATGTCCATTTTATACATGAGGAAACTGAGGCACAGAGAGGTTAAGTATCTTGACCAAAGATACAAAGCCAGCAGGGGGCAGAAACAGAATTTGAACTCAGGCCAACTAGCCTCAGGAACTCCATAGAATTTTAGGAGACATGTAAACACAGTGTTCAGGGAATCATAGCAGTTTGTGTGTATGTGTGTGTGTGTGTGTGTCCGTGTCTGTGTGTCCGTGTCTGTGTGCGTGTCTGTGCATGACTCTGCACATACAACGTGTGTGTGTGTGTGTGTGTGTGTGCGTGTGCGCGTATGTGTGTTCATGCTCATACTGTATAGGGTAGAGAGAAGGAAATTTACATTCTGGGTCACAATTTGCATTCTCTTTGCATTTGATCATGTAGCTTTTGGTTGCAAAAATTCTTGCTTGTTTGTTTTTCTTAGAACTCCTCTCTTTTTTCTAAAGCATGATCCTCACTTGTGGTTCAGGGAATGATAAAAAAGCCCCCATTGGCAAAGTGGAGCCTGCCTCTTAAGGGCATATAAAAAGAACTACAGAACTCACTTAAACCTTTCCTACTGATAAATTATAGGGAGATTTCCTCAGTAAAGAAGACAAATGAATTATACAGTATTTCATTTCAACATACTCTCCTCCTTCACTCTATATATTTCTACATTACTGGAAGAACAGCTCTGTAAGAGGCAGGCTCTACAGTCAGCCTGCCAATGTCCCCCACCCCCCGCCCCCACCCAGACTTGGTTTCTTCCTCAACACAGTGACAGCTTTGTCCCCCTCCCCCACCAAGATGTCTCCATCTGACAATGACCAGCTCTGTGACCAACAAAACCCAGCTGCCTTGAGTCTATCTCCTTCCCTCCTCTGTGTCTCACTTTAGGATTTTCCCCTTCCCTCCTGTTTCCAACTCTTTCCCTCCTCCCCCTGTTGCTTCCTTCTTCCTCCCATCCTCATTCACAAAATTAGGGAGCAGAAGTGGCTAACAGGTAGGGAACTGGTATCAGACTCAGCCCTGCCATTTATGACCTATGTGACCCTGAGCCAGTGTTTAACCCCTGAGAATCTTGGGTTCTTCATCTGAAAAACGAGGGTTATGTTAAGGATTAAGTACAATATGTAAGTAAGGGGCTTAGAACAGTGCCTGACACATGGTAAGCACTAAATACATATTAGAAGGAACTGTGAAACTCGCCATGAATCACAAAGGGGATGAGAAAAATTTCCCCGTTAAATGCTTACACATTTGTTAAGAATAGGCTTATCTCTGATCTTATTCCTGATTCCTGATCTCTGGTCAAGAATGAATTAATCTGATGTCAGACCTGGGTTCAAATGTGAACTCTGCAATATACTGGCTTCATGACCATGAGTGAGAGGCTTAAACTCTCCAAATACCAGTTTCCTCAGCAGTCAAATGATGTCAGTAATAGTCACCACCTCTCAGAAGAGGTATAAGGGATTAGTTTAAAACCCTCAGCTCAGAGTCTGATGCATAGTAAGTACTCAGTAAGTGGTGATTCTTAAGAGTTGGGGTGTCTTCCTTCCTGTGCAGCCAATGACCTCTGACCTCCCCTTGTCCATTTTCAACCCTCTTCTCTCTATTTGGCTTTTAACCCTCTTAACTCCCCATTCACACACGAAACTAGGAAAGTTTGTAAGAGTGTTTATTTAATGCTGTATCTGCTATTAATTGCTATCTAACAAAGCATCCCACACTTTAGTGGCCTGACACAAGCACAATCATTTATTTTGCCCACAAATCTGCAATTTGGGTAAGACTTGGCAGAGCTGATTATTCTCTGCTCCATGCAGCATTAGGTGAGGCAGCTGAACTGGGAGCTGGAAGATCTTTCAAGATGGCTCATCACATGCCAGCTAGTTGGTGCTGGTTTTAAGCTGGGAATCCAGCCAAAGCTATGGGTTGAAGAGCTTGGTTCCCCTCCACAGGCTACTTGGGCCTCCTCACAACATGGTGGCTATGTCCCAAAAGAGAACATCCTAATAGAACAAGGAGGAGGTTCACTGCATTTTTGTGAACTAGTCTGGGACATCATTTAACACCATTTCCATGATATTCTATTGCTCAAGGTAGTCATAAGGTTGGAGGGGAAGTGGCACGGATACTTAATGGGGAGTATCAAGGCTCCAGAAAAAGCACGTTGGATTGGAGATATTGGTGTGAGCATCACTGGAAAATATATTCTGCCATACTTAGCAACTTTCTAACCACCCCGCCCCTACCCCAGCCTTTACCCTCCAAGGAAAACACTCTACCTTAATTAGTTATCTCCCTTTTAATCAGATTAAAGCTAAAGAAAGCCAAGTCAGGAACCCCATAAGACATTGCACTGATTTCATTATCCACTTTAAACTGGTTTGCATTCTCTGTGTGAATCTGCTGGCTTGGGCAGCTTTGACTGTTTTCTTCATGTGGTCATTTGCAGGAGGCAGTTCTGAGAAAGGCAGTGGGGGCAGCACCAGAGAATACCACAGATACTATGGTCAGGTTCAACCACTCATTCATAAATGTACAAATTCCTTAGGCAATAAGCTTCCCTGTGATGTAATGTGATGTGAGCCCACCCTTTCAGGGACAGCTGACTGGCATAGGTTTAATCACCTGACCTAAAGGCAGCCATCCGGAGTCCTAGTGCATAAAGATGAGCTGAACCAAACAGATTTTCTCTCACAGGAATGTGAGCTAAGAAACAGGAGGAGGTATCTGTTCTTGGGAATGGAAGCTGAAAGTTCATAACGGAGAGTAAGGATGGAGACACTGCAAAAGCCTTGTCCCGACTGCTATTTTGGTAAGCAGAAACCATGCATTACAGATGAGGTAGGTCTGTAGAAAGGAGAATAGAAGAATCCCGAAGTAAAGACAGAGACCATGAGTTAGGAAAGGAAAGAGAAGAAGGTCATTAGAGATATTTTAGATTCTGGTAACTTTTCATTCCAGTTCCAAGGACTTGATGATTAAGCCCCTTTTGTCCCCACAGTGGGGATTGCTGAATCATACAATAATTCCATTTTTAATTTTTTGACAAACCCCCCTACTGTTTTCCATAGTAAGCTGTACCATTTTACACTCCCACCAACAACGTACAGGGTTCCCTTTTCTCCACATCCTCATCAACACCTATTATCTTTTGTCCATCCGGACAGGTTCGAGGTGATATGTCATTTGTGGCTTAGTTTTGCATTTCCCTGGTGATTAGTAACACTGAGAATCTTTTTACATACTGCTTGGTCATTTGCCTGTCTTCTTTAGAGAAATGTCTATTTGTTAAGTCCTTTGCCCACCTTTCATTCAGGTTTTTTGTTTTTGCTACAGATAGGGAAAATGTGGTATATATATATATATATATATATATATATATATATATATATATATATATATATATATATAATGGAGTACTTTTTAGTCTTTTAAAAGAAGGAAATCTTGCCATATGTGAGAATATGGAGAACCTAGGGGACGTTATGCAAAGTGAAATAAGCCAGTCACAGAAGGACAAATACTGCATGATTTCACTTACATGAAGTATTAAAATAGTGAAACAGAAAGTTGAATGGTGGTAGCCAGGGACTGGGGGGAGGAGGAAATGAGGAGTTGTCATTCAATGAGGATAAAGTTTCATTTATGCAAATGAACAAGTTCTGGAAATCTGCTATACAACATTGTGCATATAGCTAAAAATACTGTAGCATTCATGTAAAAAACTTAATAGAGTATCTTTCACGCTAAGTGTTCTCACCACAATTTTGTTAAAGTCTCTTTTATTTATCCTGGTCTATTGTCCCTCCAAGTTCCCTCACTGCCTCATCTCACTAAAATATGTAGAGAGTAGTCACCCATTTCAGAGATAAGGAAACGGAGGCTCAGAGAAGTAGCCAACTTACCCAAGGTGACACAACCTTTAAGCAACAGAGGAGCCTTGGAGGGAGACTATCTGGGACATCCAAGTTGAAAGGTCATCCCTCTCTGACCTGTCCCTTTCATCAACACCACCCTCTCTGAAACTTGTTCCTTGGAGGCTGCCGTGAAGATATTTCAGCAATAACCCTGCCCTTGAAAGATGACTTTGCCTTGGGATTCCATCTTCCTGATGGAGTTCTTTGATTCCACCCCTTCCTCGAACTGAGTTAATTGCCAAGACTATGGGGAAATCTCACCAGCTCCTCAGTTCAACCAGCAGGACCCCCATCCTTAACAATGCAACTTTCTGACAAAGTATGATAGATGGCCTCAGACAAAACTTTCCTAGCAGGGGATTGGAAAGTAAAATAATTAAAAGCAGAATGTAAGGTGGGGGGAGAGATTTCTTTCCATTGATTTCTTTGCCAATGAGAAGTCTTTAAAAATCACTTTTTAGCTGTAGCCCTCGGATGCGTGAGCTGTTATGCTGAGCGGGAGGGAGAAAAAAAATCAAACTCTGAACAGGATCAAACTGTGATCTTTCATCCTCCTGAACAGGCAGCCATCTTGGTAAAGAGCAAATTAGAAATTCAAACAAAAGAAAGAAGGAATGTCTGGATAGGCTTGGCTTTGGGGAAAATTGTGAGATGGCAAAGTCTGACTTCAGAACCATGTGGCATCCCTTTCTCCCCTTGATTCCCACCACTGGCAGAATCTGCCTTGAGTGAGGTGAGGAAAGGAAGAACTTGGTTATGCCTCCCTCTCAGCTTCCGCTTCTGCTTCCTGTAGGCTTCCTGTCACTTGTCCCATCTAGTCTTGGTGTGACCTGTCCCTTTAGTGTTCTCTGATGCTAGTAGCAGACCTCCAGGAGGGGCTGATAGACTAACAGTTAATTAGTTCATAATGAAGTCTAAGCTGTAGATACCCTGGCCCACCAATCTAAGGATATTTGGGATTTGACAAAGGGAGCTCTTCAAAACACACTCTGTGATAAAGGAAGAGCAGTCAGTGTGTTGGTTGAGGAATGCAGAGGATACTGTGAGGTGTTTCAGAAATGAAGGATGTAATAGCTCAACTCCTGAAGTACTTTTAAAAGAGAGCCCTTTACAATCAGCTCCTTTCAGGGACTGCCTCAGCTGGAGAGAGCTATCTCATCTAAGGTCATGCCCAAGGTCATGCCGCCTTTCCTGGGCAGACTGTCCCCAACTACTAATTAACAGACAACTTCTGAGACTAGTTTGGAAGATTGCCTCCTCTTCGGAACTCTCCCTAACACTGGCTGAAGTTTCTGTTGAGACCAAATTACAGCTCAATTTCCTCTTTTCAATCTTACTTCCTTCTCTTACCCCATAGGTATCGATCCCAAGAGCTCTCTTTAACAACCGCTCCACATGCCAATCCCCATCTCAAAGTCCACTTCCCTAAGAACTCCAACCTATGACAGTGCGAGAGGAGAAAGGCCTTCCTGGCAGAGTCAAAGTGTTGCATAACTCCAGGGCGCCATTTCCACAGTGCTATTTGGAAATGGTATTCCCTAGAGTTGTACAGTCCTAAAGCCCTGCTTCCTGTCAGTGCCTCCAATCACAGCACCCAATCATAAGCATGCATTCATGTGCACCCAGATATCCACTCTACCAGCCTCTGAGATTGGCTGCTCCAGGTACCTGAGTCTTTCACTGTGGCCTGTTTCTGCCACTCAGGGCTTTGCAGTGTGCTTTCTCTGCCCCACCCCCACCTCACCCATTGAGCTATTTCCCCACATCCTGATATTTCTCCCATATCTAGTCTTCCTCAAAATGTGCACGTTCCGTGTTTGCCACTCTATGGTACCAGACACAGATTTACCCTTCCGAGCCTCCATTTCCTCACCTTTGATGTGGCACAGGCTGTTGACTGGCCTCCACTACCCATCATTCCCTCCTTCCTTTCCCAGAACATAAGGCCACCCACCCATCTAGATATTTCCCAGCCTGCTTTGCAGCATGAGGACATGTGACCACAGTCTCACCAATGAAATGTAAACAGGAGAGACTGCAATGGTATGTGTAAGTTCTATATTGCACCCTTAAAAGCAAGCTGTTTTCCCTCCACATTCCCTTTCTCCTTTCTGCTAAGAAATTACAAGTGGAACAGCTGCCTTGAATCTCATAATGGAAGCCTGCTTCAAACCACCCAACTCCACCAGTACACGAGGAAAGAATAAGCTTCTACCTTGTTTAAGCCACTCTATTTGGGAGCCTCTTGGATATAGCATATTAGCATGTAACATAACCAATCCATGTAAAGTGAAGATAATAACCCTTACCTCATAGACTTCCTAACATCTAGGAACTTTCTAACCACACTCAATGAGCTTTCCTCATCCTGTTTTTGTTGAATCTCATCTCCAGAATGAGGGATTTAAAAAGAATGATCTTGGGGGCACCTGGGTGGCTCAGTCAGTTAAGCATCTGACTTCAGCTCGGGTTCATGGGTTCAAGCCCCACATTGGGCTCTGTGCTGACAGCTCAGAGCCTGGAGCCTGCTTTGGATTCTGTGTCTCCCTCTCTCTCTCCGCCTCTCCTCCACTTGTTCTTTCTTTCTGTCTCAAAAATTAATAAACATTAAAACAAATTTAATTAAAAATAAATAAATAAATAAATATATACATACATACATACATACATACATACATACATACATAAAAAGACTGATCTCAAGAAATATAGAACAATACAAGCAAAGATCCTGAGTTTAGTGCCCAGAGAAGACAGAGGTCACCCTACACAGACTAATTCGGGGCCAAGTCACTTAACCTCTCTGTGCTTTGTTTCTTTCACTGTAAAATGAGGATAACAAATGTAATTATGTCATCGGGTTGCTGTGAAAATCAAATGAGAAAACATATGTAACATGCTTACGTAAATGTATGCTGTACAGCAGATACATAGACTCTCAACCAAGGGCAGCTATTATTACCAGAGAGGCCACTTTGCCTAAGGAATATGAGTATGTGCTCTGCAGCCAAGCAGTCTGGATCTGAACCCAAGCTCCCCCTCTTGCAGTATGTATAAACACAGGTGGGTTACTAAATCTTTCCGGGTCTTAATTTCCCACCTCTATGAAATAAGGATTATAATAGTATCTACCTCATAGGTTCCTCACAGGGATGAAACGAATTGATAATTTGAAAGTCCTAGTAGAGTACCTAGCAAGTGGTGAGTGTTCAAAAATTCTACCTATTGATTATCATCATCAAAGACTCCTTCCAGGGCTGATAAATTAGGACTCTCCTCAGAAAACTAAAAAGCAATGGAAGTCTGAACGAAGGGATACTGCACAGTCCAATGTTCTATGACTTGCCCTTTCTGACCTGCTGTTAGCTGAAATTCTCATTATTAGAACCACATCTTTAAATTGTGGTGTGTTTTCATAAAAATCCTAGCCCCAAACCAAAATATATTAACAGGAAATGAGACTACTTGGCCTGTTTTATAATTCAGCAGAAATACACTAGTCATTTATCCATTTAAACATTTTCTGTGAAGCTATAAGCACAGTTCAAGACTCTTAAGGTATAAAAACATAATAGAAATCAGTTTCCCCAGATTACTATCTCAGATGGTAAAGAAAAAGGTCAATGGAAGACACTGTTCATTGCCTCAGCAATATCTATTCCTCCTTCTTTCTTGATAACAAAACCAAATTTTATTTGGAAAAATGAGTGCCAATGCCAGAAAATGGGTTGTGCCTGGTCTAATTTGATCATGACAATCTTGTTCCCTCTTCCCAGCCTCTCTTGCAGCTAAGGATGGTTATGTGATCCAGGCACAGGGGACAAATGTAAGCCAAAAGCTGAGGCAGCAGTCCTGTGAAAAGCATTTGCTTTCCTATTAAGAGGAGAGAGAAGCAGCCGGTGTGGTGACTGCCTTTTTCCCTGCCCATCTTCCTTTCTTGAACATATATGTGATGTCTGAAACTAAAGCAGCTGTCACATGATCTTAAGATAACAAGCATAAAGGAAAGACTGAAGCAAGAACAGATACACTGGCCCTGACATTCCCAAGCCACTCACTGAACCAACACCAGTAGCCATTTATTTCCTGACTTCTTGTTATAAGCTACTACAGATGAGTTTTACTTGCAGCTAAATATATCCCTAACTATACAGGTCCTTCTGCAAAATATGGAGCTGTGGCAGGCAGGTCCAGATAGCAGTTTCCCAGACATGGGCATATGTTCTTGTATTCAGGGTGTAGGTATGGTATGAAGGATGTGAAGAGGGTACTAAAACTAAACCATTCTCCTACTTCATCATTTTACCTATGACTGTCATCTAATTCGACCCAGTCTTTGGTGAATTTCCCAAGCACAGATACAAGTAGTTTACTGATAATCCTAAGGGGGCAAAATTCACCTAATAGCGTACAGAATATGTGGTCCTTGCCCTCAAATAATAGCTCTGCTCAATTTGGGCAGCCACTCTCCCCAGCCCATAGCATTTTTCCTTTCCTATCATTTCTGTTCTAGCACATAGCAATTCTGTCCCAAAGGCTTCCTGTGCCTTTTCAACTCTGCAATCACCCAGCAGTTGGTAAGACCTATTAATATTTCAGTTCATTTTTCAATTGCAGGGCCATGATACTCATTGAACACAGACCATCTATTCATCTACCACAAAATACACCCAAGTGTCTCAAAATGCCCTTCTGGTTACAAATGAGATAGTTACAAAATACCCCTCAGGACCTTGGAGAGCACCTGTCCAGCAACCTTCCAGGTCAACGGAAGGTCAATTTCTCCAAGACCTCTTCTACAATCCAAGGCATGACATTGCCTCTTCTTGGCATTATTAACCAGGAAAAAAAAACCCCAAAAAACAAAAAACAAGAAAAAACAAAACAAAATACTGGTGGAGTAAGACAGCCATTTCTTTAACCTAAAATATGGCAATCCCCCACAGAGGGAGCTTTTTACCAAGATTAAGACAATAATCCCAACCACTGAACACCAGATATGTGGCATTAGCATATGATATTGTTGCCATTTTACAGATGGAAAAACAGAGGAGTTAAAAGCTACCACATTATGGAACACTTGCTAAATGCTGTTAGTCTGCTAAGCTATAGATAGATTATATGTAGCTTAAATACATATGTTTCCCCCACATACACAATCCTATGAATTTCTACGGATATATTTCACTATGTAGTATGTTCTTGAATTTGGATTAAAATAATTTAGAGAGAGATACGTCCGTTATTAGTCTCATTTTATATGTTGAAGCTGAGGCAAGTAGTATGTAGCTCTTAATAGAAGTCCTAGAATTTAACCCACATGGTCTGACCATACCTAAGAGGACCATATAATTTCCTGTGTAAAAAAGCATTTTTATTGAGGTATAACTGACATACAATATTATATCAGTTTCAAGTGTACAATGTAGCGATTTGACACTTGCTATACATCGCAAACTGATCACCACAATAAGTCTAGTTACCATCTGTCACCATACAAAGTCAATACAATATTATTGACTGTATTCCCCAAGCTGTACATGACATCCCCATGACTTACTTATTTTATAACTGTAAAACTTCATTTTTTGAGGGTGAAATGGGTGCTATTAATAATAAGGCCAGACTAACAAGTATGAATCAGGACTGTCCCTTGTAAACCAGAATATATGGTCACTCTAGCTGTATGGATCTCCATGAAATGATACAATGAAATAATGTATTTAAAGCATTTATGCCCATGCCTGAAACATAGTATGTGCTCAATAAATTCTAGCTGCATTTATTATTACCCATCTCTCAGGGTCACTGTGAGGCCCTCATGAGATGGAAGGCATCAAGTGGTCTAGAGATACATAGTGTCATCAAGGGTTTGCTTAACAGGCCTCTTCCATTCTGTCCTCTTCCTCTGGAAGGAAGCATCAATTCTGGCACATGACATCTGTCCCATGTGAGCAACGCAGAGCCAGAAGAACGTGAGATGACTCAAGGCCCACCTGCCATAGGTTGATGGATGGCAAACCAGTGAACTGCTGAGTCTGGCTTGAACACCTGTCTGCCGCATGCCAGGAAAGAAGCAGAGGCTTCTCATGCAGCCATTGATGTCTGTCTGGACGTCTGATATCTTAGCTAAATTTAGACTGGCAATCAATAGAGACCTCTCCAGAGGCCTCATTTTCACAGGTTCCTACCTCACTCGCGTGTCCTTCTACAGTGCTGAAACCTACATTCAGGGCTTTTCCCCTGTTCCTAAGCAATCATCTGAAGTTCCCCACTTCTACCTCTGCTTTCTTCCATGTCTTAAGTCATTCCATCTTGCAGCAAGGAAATCATTTTATCGATGCCACTTTCCTCAAGGTGGAGGTACAGATACCAAATCATGCAATGTATGTAGAGCCAGACTGCTTTAAAAGTCTCTAGTCTGGGCTGCCTGGTGGCTCAGTCAGTTAAACATCTGACTCTTGATTTTGGCTCAGGTTGTGATCTCACAGTTGTGGGATCTAAGCTGAGCTTGGAGCATGTAAGTTTCTCTCCCTCTCCCTCGGCCCCTTCCCTGTTTATGCACACTCTCAAGCTCGCTCTCTCTCTCTCTCTCTCTCTCTCTCTCTCTCTCTCAAAACAAACAAAAGGTCTCTGGTCTAATGCACTCAATTTACAGATCGAGAAACTGAGATTCAATAAGAGAAGAGACTTGCCCAATGTAATATGCAAAGCATTTTAGCATTAGGTTGAGCTGGGGGCAGGATGTTGGAGTCAGAATGCCTGGCTTCAGATTCTACCTCCACCACATGCAAGTTACTTTATGTCTCTGTGCCTCAGTTTTCTCAGCTATAAAATGGGACTAATCATAGCACCTATCTCCTTTATTGTGGTGAGGAGTAAATGAGACAGTGCACATAAATCCCTTAGCACAGTTCTCTAGGGCTTAGAATTAGCATTAGATAAAGGTTGCTTTTTATTATTTTTAATATCGATGGAGCTGGTACAGGATTCTACATCTCTTAGTAGGGAAAACTGTGAACCTGTCAGATGCTGGGTGCATCCTCATAAAAAGAGACTTTTTAAAAGGTTTTAGATTTTTAAATGTTTTTCCTTTATAGCATTTAATGCTCTCAAGGTTAATCAACTTGACCAGTATTTCTTAAACTGTATTCCTCAAAAGAGTAGCTTTCCTCAAAGCTAGGAATTCCTTGAAACCCCTAATTTTGTGGTCATACAAGTTTAAGAAATATTGGACCTCCAATTTCCTCCTCCCCTGGAAATTCATAATGTACATAAATATATTAAAGATCCAAGAAGTCCTACAAGAAAGGAGTTCAAATGATGTTATTTAAACTGTTATTTCCCAAATATACTTGACCATAAAATCTTTTTGAATATACCCACTGACACTAGTACCACAGAAACATGAATTCAGAAATTCCGAATTAGGTCAAAGCTTCCTGAAGTTCCCCATTCAAAATTAGAAGCCAAGCCATATTACCTGACACTCCATAGCCTTCTAACCTGAAAAAAAAAAATCCTTCTAGCAAATAACCTACACTTGACACCATCTGCTGTGCCCAAGACTCCCACAGGGCACTGAATCTTCACAATCATATTTGTAGAACTTTGCCACCCACCCCTTAGCCACAGCTGATTGGATCAGAAGTAAACACCTGACTGATGAGCCAGTCAGATTCTTTCCAGAGAGAGTCTGGGGTAGAGAGGTGTCCCAGCCCTTAAGTTAAAGACCGCAAACTCCTACTGCTGGACACCCCACAGCTATTCTACTGATAGCCTCTTGCCCAACTCTCCACACACAGAGATAAAGATGGTGACCAGCATCTCCAGCCTACGTACATTCAGTTCCTCACTTCCCACAACTAATTGAGCTTTGTTGGCCCTGACTGGCCCCATTTAGGTCACTGCCTCATCCTGAACCAATCATAAGGGATGTGGGCTTCTTGATGGGCTGGGCCTGAATCACATGACCATTTCTGGAGCAAGGACTGACAAAACCCATCTGAATCCTACAGAAAGAAGAATATAGGAGGAGTAGTTTCCTGCAGGAGAACTACGGTTCTATGACTAGAAGATGGGGGAATAGCTGGGGAGAAGACAAAAATAAAGATGTGCACTGTACCCCAGGCCACATTATGATTTTTATGGGTCTTAGGCACTTCTAGGAATCCCTTCCTCAAAAAATATAAAATGTATGCATAGATATAGATAAATAAATAGATTATATATAATATACATATATTATGACTGTGTTGGTAATAAAAACAAATATAACCCTGGCTTGATTATATTCATGGTTTTCTTCTGCTTTTAAAGGAAATTAAAATATTTTTGAGGGCCCTAGGTATTGCACCTACTGTGCTAATGAATAAATCAGCCCTGACCACACCTGCTCTCAGATGAAACCATTTTCAGCAGAAACTTGTGCCCACTGATGAGCAAGTATTCCTGTGTCTGCCTTCCACACCATCCTCCAGCCCATCCTGAGAGCTCATGAGGGGGGACAGCAAATTTACCTGAAGAACTAACCTGGAGAAAAGGGGAGCCAAGGAAATTAAGGGTTTCTTCTTCTTCTTCTTCTTTTTTTTTAAAGGTTTTTATATTTATTTTTGAGAGACAGAGACAGAGAGCAAGTGGGGAGGGACAGAGAATAAGGAAACAGAATCGGAAGCAGGCTGCAGGCTCAAAGCTGTCAGCACACAGCCCGACGCAGGGCTTGAACCCACAAACCTTGAGATCATGACCTGAGCCCAAGTTGGACATTTAACCAACTGAGCCACTTAAATGCCCCAGAAATTAAAGGCTTCTTAATGAGTATAATCTTCCTGCTAAAAGGTTTAACTGCCAAAGTGCCTTAATCTGCTTCCAAAGTTCACATTCCTTAACTGCCCAGTCTTGGAAAGGTGCTGATAACTCCCTTCACAAATCTCTCACTTGCCATAACCAACGTTATATTCAAGGCTATTATTTTTAAGATTACATGAAGTGAAGTCGGTAACCTTTTACTTTCTTCTCCCATAGCTTGAAGAAAGATGAACCACAGGGATATTTTCTTCTTTTTTAATGTTTATACATTTGAGAGAGAGAGAGACGGCATGCACAAGTGGGGGAGGGGTAGAGGAGGAGGGAGACAGAGGATCTGAAGCTGGCTCTGGCTGACAGCAGTAAGCCCAATGTGGATGTCAAACTCATGAACCATGAGATCACGACCTGAGCGAACGTCAGATGCTCAACTGACTGGGCCACCCAGATGCCACACCAAGGGGATACGTTCACGGAAAGGAAACCAAAGAATGGAACAAGATGAAAAGAACCCTAAGTGCTTTGGAACCAGAAGCCCTGAAGGGCCTTTGTAAGGTCTGCTGGAAAATCCCTTATCCCTAAATAATTTACCCTAAAGTATTCTGGGCAGCACGGTGTGGTGCACCCATTCCTATCTGTCTTCTGCTTCGTTAATGTCAGCAGGTTTTGCCATATCTGTGTATCAACTGTAGTAATCATTAAGCTTTTGTTTAAACCAAGTCACTTTTCCCCACATAACCTCATTCTAAACAATACCATCCAGGAGATCCAAATATGATGAACCAGTTATATTATTCCTGATACATTCAATCAAATATTAACCGTTCTAATAGAAAATAGTTGTAGATGTACTTCCCCAAACCTTCACGAGTACCCCCAATGACACGTACACTCCTGGGAGGATGCCTGCTACTAATTAGCTGTGTGCCTTTAGCGTGTCACTTACACTCTCTGATCGTCAGTTTCCCCACCCAGCTGACCTCTAGAGGTCTATGATTCTGCAGTTCCACAGAGGGGTTTAGGCAGCCGAATTTTCTGTGATTGTGTTCCACTCCCCCGCTACCAACTTTTCTAGCTTTTAATTTTCTGAATATTAATTTTTAAATGAGGAAACATTTATATAAGCTTTGAAAATAAAATCTATCTTATTTATAAAAAAATATATATTCCAAATCCACAGGATATTTTTTATTTTAGAAATCTCCAGATTTCTATCCACTCAAGCTCCTTCAAAATGTCAGAGGTTTTGTACATGCAGTTCTCTAGAAGTAATGCTCTTCCTGCAAGAGTTCATAACTACTCACCCTTCATAGCTCAGCTTAAATGTTCCTTGTTCAGGGAAGCCCTTCCAACCCATTCCAGCATTTCCACTATACGTCACATCTTCCTATTAAATACTTTCATTTTATTCTGTTTCTCCAGAGGTAATTTTATTTAAATTTGGGGGATCAATTCATTACCGTCTGACCTCCTCCCTAGACTGTGCATTTCATGAGGGCAGGAATAGCATTTGATTTCCTTGCCATTGTGTTTCCAGAAATTTCTCTACTGCCTGGCACACAGTAGGCACCCAGTTTGTTGAATGAATGACATTTCCAGGAGGGGGTGGTTTTGAAATTCCATAGAAGCTAACATGTCTTCTGGTAATTTGTTCTAGGGTGTTTCAGCCTTTTCAGTCACAAAATCATCCCTAATGTCTAGCCTCAATTCCTCCTCACGTTTGGCAGAGAAAACATTTTACAAATAGAGTTATACCTGAATGCGATAGTCTTTGGAGGGCCAAGGAGAAATTACAAGCTGCTTCTGTGATGGAGCCCTGGGAATTTCCTCCCACTCCCCATCCAAGGCAAAATCCAAATGTTCTTGATGCGTGTTAATTGCGAATGAAGCCTACTGTTACCTGGTTCAACGCAATTATCTACAAAGCTGGTCAAAAATGCTCAGATGGAGGTGGTTTCAGAACAAAGAGGAAGGGAGAACATTATTTGAGCAGCAAGTAGGCAAGCAAAATCCATCACGGTTAGTTATTTGCTCTTAATTGTCAGGAAATGAAGGATGGATGGAAGAGGGTTTAAATGGAATAATACAAAAAGTGTTCTTCTACCCAAATGCTGTAGCCAAATTTGCAAGTGAGACTTTTCATAATCCACGGGTTGTTAATTATCTAAACACGGGTCCCTTGGAGCTGCCTGAGTGAAGATTAATTAGTTTTTGAAATAATAGCTAAATTGATGTGGGGAAGGAGTTCAGACTCCAAAATAATGGCTGAAAATTAGCCATCCTATTTCTTCATTTCTCTTTGCTGGGTTCCTAGAGGACATTTATCTCTGTTGCTTTTGCAGAGAGGGCTCATTAATCACACAGGCAGATGGGCCTTCCCAAATTTGTGACGTGGAATGAAAAAGTAGCCCCACAAAGTGCACAGGAAAAGAAAAGCTGATGATTTTCTGCACAGACTTCCTTCCAAACCCAGTCATGGCCAGAGGCTTCCTTGTCAATATAAGCAAGACAAGGTACAAACTCCAAAACTCGATTCTTTTCTCCTGGATTGGAAAACCGGTCTGTGGGCAGAAGGAGGTTTCCATGGGCCCCAGTGTCCAGTCCAAAGTCTGGACTTCTGACTCAGAGAAGGACTTAGCTTCATGTATACCCCCTTTTTAAATCTACTTAAGTAAAATTAAGGATTTTTTTCCTATTTATCTAAAAAAAAGAAGGCATAGCAGGCTTTCACTAAATTTGGAAAGTATATTTGGGTCGATCAACTAAAAAAATAGAGGTTATGTGAAGTTGATGAATTTTACCTTGCAGATAGGCAGTTGTTTGACTTTGGGTTTCCCTAAAATCAGGGCTAGACTTGAATGCAGGTAGGTTATTTGGGAAGTGACCCCAGGAAGAACAAGTAGGAAATGGGGAATGTGAGCCAGAGAAGGGTAAGAGCCAACAAACCATTCCGATGAGCTGAATACCACCAGGGGCAATAAGGACTCACTCCTATTAGAAGTCTTATGAGAAATCATATGAAACATTCCTCTAAAAGGTCTCTCTGGATGATGAGGAGGCTGGGTCATTCATTCAATGATTTCCACGCTCCGGTGGTTGAGGGTTTCACCTAGGGCATTAAGATCTAACACCATTCTCCCAGGTACCAGAGGAAGCTGAAGGGCAGAAAAGGGAGATGCATGTGGGAACTGTCCATAGCTGCAAGTGAGTCCAGATGGACTGAGGGGGGATACGTAGGGGGACATCAATGGTCACTTGCCCTTCTGTAGGCAACACTGCAGTACGAGAAGTTAGTGACTGTCCGGATGTGCTATATTACAAAACTGTGGACAGAGAAAACACATAGTGGTTTCAAAAATGAGCCCCTAAATGAAAGTCATAAGGGTAGACACTACAAAATATAGCATTATTGCTTCCCACATGAGCAACTCTAGGTACTTTAGTGTACTTGAGAGAACATGCAGATAGATTTATTTTGTACAAATGGTTACATATTCCAACAGTCAAGTCTAGGGGAAAATAGTTGATACAGGGTTTGTGTTGATATCCAAAGAAACATCCCCTGTCCTTAATCATTTTCTTCCAAAACCACTGGGTTCTCAGGTGTGTTTTTCTTTCTGCCCTAGAACTCAGACTGAGCCAACTTTGTTTACCCAGCTTCTTAGCAAGATTTAATATTGTCTTGGGTTTGGTTCTCCCAGAAAAAGCCAGAAAGACAATGATTCAAGGAGTTTGAGAGGTGACCCCAGGAAAGGAGATGTCAGTGGTTGAGTTCCTCAGAAAGTGGACTCTGAGATGGAGTTAGCATGCAGGATGTTAGTTACAGAATGCCCTTGGAATCAACACCTATAAAAGGAAGAAGGAATAGAGGATGGGAAGCGGAGGAGGTTAGCCACAATGCAGGCCCAGTAATACCTGCACCAACCCTACAGAGAGCTCTGAAGCTCGAACAACACTTACAAGTAGTCCAAAACTCGGCTGGGATGGCTGAGCTTTTATAAACACATATGAATCAGTCATGAGGTGCGGGCTTCCCCAGAATAAGGTGTTTCCTTGGTCACAGCAGCTGTCTGCAGCTAGATGATCCCTAAAGGGACTGACAGTTGAAGGTCATTGGCCAACAGCACTCTAGGCAGGAAGTCCTTCAATGAACGGACATCTGCATGTTATATCACAAGTGTCCAATACAGTAGGGGGTGGAGTGAGACAATGAAAGGAAATAAGTCAATAAACAGTATGTTACTGAAGAGGTTACCACTGTGGGCAATCAGTTATCTCACCTGGGATAGCAAGGGAACCAGGGTATTCATTTACCAACTCACATCAGTCACTGGTTGAGAGCTAATCCCACGGAGCATTAACATCCTGGACACAGGCTCACGGGGCTCCAGTTACCAGAGAAAGTCATCAGGCAGAATCACTGTCAGCCCTTTGGAAGCCTTGGGCTGAGTATGCATAAAATAGTGTCATGGGCAGATGGGCGGGGCTCCAAGCATACATATTAAAGCACCAAATTGTTAACCAAGGACAATCCTAAAAGAATTTTTCTGCCACACAAGACAGCTCTAACCCCTCTTCTCAACTGCCCAATTATCACAGAATCATCCTTCTGCCAAAGTGCAATTAGAGTGGTCTCCCTAAAGCACAAAATTAAACATGTCACACTCTCTGCTTAAAAGCCCATCCTGCCTCCCCCTCTGTTATCAGAAAAAGTCCAAATTTCTCACTCTGGCTTTAAAGGCCCACTTTCAAAGCATGACCTTACCTCACTTTACCTTCCACAACCCACCCAGTTAGACCGCACTGATTTGTGTCCCTCAAATTCACCACGTTCTCTTCCTTTCAGGACTTTGTATGTGCTGTTCCCTTTGCTTGTAATACCCCTCTTTACTTTCCCACATTCCTGTAGCTCCATCAGGTCTCTGTTTCGTGGTGCTTCTTCCAGGAAGCCTTTCTTCCACCACAGATTGGGTGGATGGCCCCTCCTTACAATCCCCTAGCATGCTGAATTTCCCCATCGGTAGTGTTTATATACTGCATTATATTTTTTTGGCCGACATATCTGTCTCCCTCACTAGACTGAGTTTCGCAAGGGTAGAGACCATAACTTGCTCACCAGTATGCTGTCAGTGCCCAGCACAAATGCCTGGCACAAGGTAGCTACTCAATAAATTGTGGTGGATAAGTGTGGAGCAAAATTTGCCCCACACCTACAATGCATGATGCCCCAAATCCCTCCCAATTTGGTCCAGTTCCAGCTCCAACAACCACTTTGAAGCAATTTGGACAACTTCTTCACTGTGGGTTAGAAGGAAGCCTTCGCTGTCTGATCTACCCTTCTGCCAAAGGGATCATTACTTTTCATGCGTCGCGATTATGAGAAAACTGACATTTGGCATGTAAGAGGAAGGACACAATAATTCAAGTAAGGAAAGGCTTTTACAACTTCCAATTATGGAAGTGAGGTGTGTGAAGGAATAGAAGTTCCTACAAAGGATAATGGCTTGGTTAATCAACAAGAAGCACGGATTTAATGAGGACTCTGCAGTGGTTGAGGTGCAGACCTCATCTTTATAACTGCCCTCAGCAAGAAAAAAGGAGATGATGAATCAGAAACCTGGAATCATTTCCAAGTTGCAAAGATCCAGTCCACACACTAATTGACCTCCAGAAGTGACATTGTAGTTTTGGAATGTAAATGCATCTAGATGTCCAAGCAATCGATAATCCCCGGGGAAGCCAGTCAAGTTAGCTGGGTCCCAGAAGACATGGCCTGAAAGAAATTGGACAGGGCCTAAAGGAAATCCATTTGCAGGCTGGATATGGAATGAAAATCAGAAAATAAGGGTACTACAATTGGTACTACAATTCTCCTGACAAGGGATGCTTCCTTTTCCAATAGACTATAAACTTCATGGGGACAGGAATTCTGTCCATCTCTTTATAGATGCATCCCGAGTCTAGCATAATGCCAGAAATGTAGCAAATCTTCATCAAATATTTGTTGTAAGAGTGAATGAATAAATAATGAAATGCTCTAACACTTTCTCTTAAAATCTTGCAACATCTTATTGCTGCCAATTCTCCAGTTTTGTGTCTCTCCCTTCTCTACGATACAATCGAGCCTCTAGCCAAGGCAAAAATGTGGAGGAGCTGAAGCTCTCCTCCACTGATGATGAAAATTTAAATTTGTACAAGTACTCTGAAAAACTATTTGGCAGAATCTACTAGCGTTGAATATATACATATACGACAACCTAAAAATCCCATTTCTAGGTATGTGCTCTGTAGAAATACATACATATATTAACCCAAAGACATTCATGGAAATGTTCATAGCATCACTATTCACAATGGGCCCAAACTGGAAACTACTGAGAGGCCCATCAATGCTAGAATGGATAGGATAGGTAAATATGTTGGGGTATGATCAAACAATGGAATATGGTAATGAGAATCAACAAACTACAAGCAACAATGTGGGTGAATATGACAATTATAATGTTGAATGAAATAAGCCAGACACAAGGATACCGGTGTCTGATTCAATTTATATAAAGTTCAAAAATAAGCAAAATAATCTATTCTGTTAGAAGACAGGGAGTAGATACCCTTGGTAGTGACCAGAAGGCGTGATGGTGGATATTGTGGAACACTAGCAAAGATCCAGCTCTTGATCTGGGTATGGTTACATGGACATGTTCAGATTGCAAACATTCATTGCACTACATGTGCTTATGATTTGTGCTTTTTGCTATGTTTAGGTTATTCTTAATTTTTTATTTTCAATTTAAAAATAATTCTAGCCAAATAACTTACAAACTCAAACGTCTTCAGAGGACACTGTGTGTATTTTAACAATGTATGTGAGAGACATGGGTCAGAGGACCAAGTATGAGGAAAACAAGGAAGTGGTAGGGACTGAGTGAATAGGGAGCCAAGCCCCTCTAAAGACATTTAAATTCAGATTTTAAAAAGTCTGTGCTCACCCAACCAAACATGACTGCCGGCCCAATTCAGTCCATGTGTGATCAGTTATCAGTCTCTTCAGGTCTGCCCATACTCAACCACCCACAGTCTCTAGACTCACCTGACAACATGCTCCTAAGCCTTTGCCTTAAGCCTGTCTTCTGCCACCTTTTCCCATGGCAATGCCTTCCTCATCCTCCAAGATCTAGCTCAAATGTTTACTCAGTGGAAATCCTTGCTGATCCCTCCTCTCTCAGGCACTAATAATCACTTTCTCCCTCATGCTGCCATAAGATTATGTCTCGTCCACAGAGTATAAACTCCAAGAGGGCAGGGATTTCTATTTTGTTCCCAGCTTCACTGTCAGCACCTAGGACAGCACCCTGAACATGACAAATGCTTGACACAGAGGTTGAAATATAGAGAAAGAGAGAAAAATATTTACTATACCTCTATAACTATATTCTTTATCCAGAAGGGTGTTTATAAAGTCCATAAACAAATATGTGCAGCCCATCAATCCCCTATACCAAATTCAGAAGATTATGAGCAGCCCCTTACTGGGATTTGGGTGGTATATTACAATCCCTATAGACTCCAAAGAGAATAAAGATTTTGAAGTTGTATCCTTATTCTATTATACCACTCTGCCAATGCTTACACGCTACTCCAGTAGATCCAGGGATTTTCCCCCCTCAAGAATGATATCCCATGAGGAATTACCAATTTGGAAACCTCCTCCACTTGGACCCTCATCCTCTACTTCCCTTCCATCCAGGAACCCTTAGCTTATTCAAGCCATTGCTCAATCTTCTTGTGCTTAGTTTCCAGGGCAGTTTTTCAGCCATCTGGATCCTCCTTTTGTTCCACTGTTGGGCTGGGGACTGGGGCATGAGGAAGGGGCCCAGATCTTTGAGGAGAAGAAGAGGTGTGCTCAGCCTGGCCTCCCTCACAGTGGATTATCAAAAAGTAATCTGATCTATCACACTGCCAAGATTAATGTCCTCCACAATCTCATTCCCTACTCATTATTATGCTCAAAGATATCTATCTCCTTGGTATATGTCACAGGAAGATGGGAGTGGAGGGAGAAAAATATGTTCCCTCCACTCCTCTGTCATAATAATCATCACACTGTATTTTGACTAGATGTATATAATCTGCTTCCCTTAGAGACTGTGAACTCCCTGAGGGCATGAACTGTGTTTTATTTTTCTATACATCTAGGTGTCCTCAAGGCACTCACAGAGGGATAGAGGTGGGTGCCATATGGTGATATGCTCCGTTGGGTAGCAGTTGAAAGAAAAGCTGCTGCCACTGGCGAAAAAGGAGCATTTTAAACCAAATTCCTGTTTGCCTCCAACAGATTGCATCTGTCCAAAGTACTATACTTATGCTACAGAAGACAAAAGGCACTAAGTAGGAGTTTGGGCAACTGAAAGCTTGGACCATTTAGAATGATGGGTTTACACACATAGCTCTCTCAACTGGAAGCTTCAGGTGCCTGCCCTGTCTTCAGCGTTCAGAATACTGCACGCAGGGTAGAGGATTTAAGATGCTATAAATACATTCTCAGGACTGAAGAGCATCCACAGGCACCACTAGGTGCTAGTACCATACACATGGTGGAGATGGGGGGAGATTCTTGTTTAATTAAAAATAACTTTTTTCTTAGTAGAAGCATAATATATGTGAATTGTGGAAGATTTCAAAAATATGGGAAGCATAATTTTTTTAAATACATGTGATACTAGTACCTAGAAATAAACACCATAACTCCTTCCAGGCTTTTATATACCAATCCTGGCACTGGTCTCAGAGAGTGCTTAGCTATAACTTCATGTGAATTCAACTCTGTTCCACATGGTTTCTGCCAGGTGTGATTCTCTCCTCAGTGCCCCTTCCACACCCACCACCATGTCCACTTCCCTCCAGTATGGTGACTCCCATCTCTGGTCGACAGTATGCATTTTATTTTGCAGTTTGTTCTCTATTCTATGTCACGTGTTCAGTTATGGCATAAACTATGCCCTGGTCCTCTCTTCCCTTTGGATTATAATAAGCCTATTTTGTAAGCCAAAATAAAAATGTGTCATTATGTTCCTGCTATATCCATCCTAATTCTTGTCAAGGAAAGATATATGCCTCTGACTAATTAAAAAAGGATACTAGGAAAAAGAGAAAAGAAAATACTACACACATGCACGCGCACACACACACAGACACACACACACAATTTCTGCATTTCATCATATTCAAGATGCTAGCAATTACAAGACACCATTTTAAAATTTTTTATTGAAGCATAGCATACAGAGAGAAAAGTGTATAGACATAAATGCATAGCTCAATGAATAATCACAAAGCAAACACCTGTGTGACCGCCTGCTGGGTCAAGAAATAGAGTGACGCCAGCCTTTCAGAAGTCCCCCGCCTGCCCTGCTTATGTTCCCTCTATCCTCTCAAAGGTAACAACTGCCTTGACTTATAACACTATATCTTGGTTTTGCCTGGTTTTTTAAGCTTTATGTAAGTAGTATCATACATTATATATTCTTTTGTTTATGACTTCAATCATTCAACATTATATTTGTAAGACTCACCCTTGACTCACCACTACTTTATGTAGCCCTAAGAAAGAAAAAACACTACCAATTAAACTAGGGCACAAAGCTTTCTTATCACTTATAATTTTTATTTTATACCTACTTAAAGAGCTATTTTAGATTTATTTGTTTGGACTTTTATCACATATTATTCTTCTGCACTCATAAAAAAGGGAAAATATAAGCAAAAGATATTGGTAGGGTGTTCCTAAAACTCCTATGTGTTCAGAATCCAATTCTTCTGAATCACTCTTGACTCACAATCAAAGCTCTCCATTTCTTTCTTCACACAATGACATTCAGCATATCATTGCATTGGTGACACACTTTTTCTTCAGAGTGTCCCACTATTGCCCCCAGAGTTCTCCTCCCAAGCTGATGATCTCACCCTGCAAAGTTGGATGCTGGAACTTTCTTACCAGAAGTAGCAGTAGACAACAACCAGAATTCATAGTCCTTACTTCAGTGGTCTTTAATGGTTGGGTGACTGAAGCATTCTGGAGCCAAGGCCACCAGGAATAAGAACCAAGTGTGCAAATACTCAACACAGTGACAACCACATAAAAAATGGCTGTCCAGTTGACAGTATTGTAAGAGGCCATTGACTCCCGGATGCATCCCAATTTTTGAGATGACATAATTTATTTAATGTGTATTTTAGAAACAATGAAATGCAATAGTTTTTTTAATGTATTTATCTTGCTTTCACATACAGTAGAAAATGGTCATGTGGTAGGACTCTACTTCCTAAGATAGTAAGGGAAAAAGCACACAACCAGAAAGGAACAATTCAGAATATCAAGAAAATATTTGGGCAAAAAAAAAAAAATTGAGAATCTTATTCTAGTTTAAATATAAAATTAAGTATAAGGTGGATTTGACTGAATTGATTTAAATTTTCACTAAAGAAATTCTTTGATGCTTATGTTTTATTTCTCTAATTATTTCATAGTAGTGTTCACCATCACATGGAACACCATCTATCCACCCAACTTCCCAAGCCAGAAACTTAAGTGGTATCTTCCTTGCTCATGACCCCCCTCCCATATCCAATCTGTGTTTAAAAGGCATCCCTCCATTCATTTGACTATCTATCTGCCTACCCATCTCCTTTAATCACAAATATTCCAATATAAACTACCATGACTGCTTACTTTGAGGACTACAAAGGTATCCTTATAGGTCTATCCCAATCTCTTCTAGGCTCACTATCATCCATTTTCCACCTGCCAAGGAAAGGATCCTTCTATAATGTAAATCTAGTTATGCCTCCTCATGGTTCTAACAAATAATGTCTTAAGTCCTTACCATGACTCATAAGTTCCTGCATTTTCTGGCTGGTAAATACCATATATGGCCATCCTAAGTGACTTTAGGGCACATGAGTCTCTAGACTATGATCTATTATACTGTGGAGCTGTGCCCTGTACAACCTATCTGTCCATACACAGCAGCCCTGCCCCTGATAACTTCTCCAGCCTCATCTGTACCAATTTTTCCCTTTGCTCACTACATTGGACCCACATGGACCTTCTCTTAGCCCTCAAACACACCAAACATCCTTCCCAACTTTATCTATGTTGTTCTGTCTTTTAGGTACACTTACCCTCAATTCCACCTTCACTTAAGTAATACCTACTAATCCCCCATGTCTCAGTTTGAACACTTCCTCAAGAAAGCCTTCCCCTGACTGTCCAGGCTTCCTGTACAACCATTTATAGACTTGGTTAAAATTGTTACCAGATACTTTTTCATGTGTTTTATGGTTTAAAATCTGTATTCTCATCTGGCATGTACGCTGCCCAAGAGAAGAAACTATCTGTCTCCTCACTAATTCCCAATGCCCAACATAATGCAAGGCACAGAGAGGTTCAATAAGTAGGGAATGAATGAATGAGCAGAAAGATGGATGTAGGATGGATAGACAACTGAATGAATAAATGAATGAATCCCTTTAAGACAAGCAGAGGCAGCTTTAATCCATTTGGCAAACTTCAGAGCTGCTTGATATATCCCCATTCTTCTCTCCTTCCTCTTCCTAACCTGTCACCTACCTAGTTTGGTCTGAGAATTGGGACCCTCCAGTGGGTCCAAAATTGCCTTCAATCTAGGGTAACCAAATGTAGCAAATGAAACACAAGATACCCAGTTAAATTTGAACTTCATATAAGCAATGAAAAAGTTTAGTATGTGAAAATGAACAGTAACAATGTCATTCCGGCATACTTATTCTTTTAAAAAATCACTGCTTATCTGTATTCAAATTTACCTTGGAATCCTGTGCTTTAGGTGGCAACCATACATCAGCCCCTTCAAAACTGGACTTATTTGTCTCAGCCCCATTTCCCGCCTTCTGCTTGCCTATCACTGGTGGCTGACCTCTGTGGGCTACATTTCCCAGAACACTTTGCTAGCTGTCATCTGGGGCTGGCCAGTGGAAGACACAGGTAAGACAGTGGTGGGTGACAGAGAGAAGTCAGTCTTTCTCTCCCTTCTTCTCAGCCTCAGCCAGCACCTCTAGTAGTAGCCGTGTCACTTCTGTGAGTCCAGCTCCTGCCAGAAGGCTCTCTGTGGTCCCAGCTTCCAAAGGGTGACCTGGCTCCTGGTCACACCATCTTCTCTGTTCCAAAGGCCAAGTATAGGAGAGGCTTCCTGCTGTTGCCAATCTCTGAGTTGCCTCACCATTTCACTTTCTTAGGCTTCTCTGTTCTTTGCTTATCTGTGTAAGATATTCCCTGCATTAAATTCCTTTGGTATTAAACTCTCAGAAGGTATCCGTTCTCCTTATTTGAACCCTGACTCATACAACCCAAGTCTCTGACTCTTTCTATAGTCTCCCGACCTGGTTGCTGGGCATAACTCTTCCTCCAAGACTGTGAGCCAAGGGTAACATGCACAGTACCATCGTCAATTTCAATGCTCCCCCTGGTCTAATGTTTGGGGGAATGGCTTCATCATTATTTTTATGACTAATAATAATATAGCTTATATTTATTGAGCAGTTACTATACGCAAAGCACTACACATGCTTCATCTCATTTACTTTCCAATGTAACTTTATGACTTGGTGCTATTATCCTCATCTGGCAGGTAAGAAACTTGAGGCTCCAAGACCAAGATGTTGCATTTAGGAAGAGCAAACCCAAACATGTGTAACTCCATGTTCTTAATCATCCTGCACTGCCTGGGACTCCAGTCCCACCCCCCTCTCACACCTTCTGTAGGGCATACTCTTAGAGCCAATGCCAGTTCTCTTGGAAGGTTTGGGTATCTTTAGGAGCTGGTGTGTAGGCAATCTCTGAAGGGGTTTTCTGAGTTTTTGAGGCTGAACCAGTCTCAATGGTGTATGTACATGCAGGGGTGAGTGACAGCGGTAACAAAGGGGGAGTGACCTTGAAATTTGAAACTAAGTCACTCTGTGTCAGCTGTCACCGTGATGAGAAGCCAGGCAGGCAGCTCCACAGGGGACCCAGGGAGACATGAAAGGCACACAGAGTCTGGTCAGGTTGAAGGAGATGTTATTTATCAGGCCGAGGGACTTTTGGCATCAAGGGAGTATCTGCTTAACAAAAATATGAAATGTCACCCCAGCAGCAGTGTGAGAAGGCCTCCTGGTGTATGTGGCCCGAGAAAGGCCCATTTTATAGCAAAAAAAAAAAAAGATGAGATGAGGTTGACACCCATCCCTCCACCACTCTTTCATGTTTCCAGAGAAATTGCAGCTAATGGAGCACTGCGTGACTCTATGCTTCACAATCAGAAGTCCATAGTGGTGCTTCCATGGGGATTCAAATCCCAGGAGGCAACTCTCACGCTACAGACCTCAGCCCTGTTAGCCACCAGCTGCCAGCCTCACGCAGAGCCAGCTGTTTAACATTTACAAACCGGTATCTATTTTTAACATGGCACAGGTGTCAAGGAGTAGGCAGAAAGCCAGGCAGGGATGAAGTTAGCACAGTTTGATTTGGCCAGGTTCTCTGATCTGGGGAGTGGTGGAGTAGAAAAGGCGAGGTATGGTCTGGTGGAACTGGAAAGTAGAGTATATGTCTGACAGTTTCCTTCTGAAGACTCCCTACATCAAACACCCAGTGTTCATAGGTCATTGCAATGGTGCCCCAGGAGGGCCCTTCTCCAAAATCCTATTCATTCATTCAGCGCTTACCAAATACTGAGCATCTACTATGCCCCTAGGCATTGTGCTGGAGGCCAGCCCAGACTCCCTCCATTGGGGAGCACCTCCCTCATCTTCTGTCCCATTCCAGCAAGATCATGCTTTCAAATTTTTTTTTAATGTTTTTATTTATTTTTGAGACAGAGAGAGACAGAGCATGAGCAGGGGAGGGGCAGAGAGAGGGAAACACAGAATCTGAAGCAGGCTTCAGGCTCTGAGCTGTCAGGACAGAGCCCAACGCGGGGCTCAAACTCACGGACCGTGAGACCATGACCTGAGCTGAAGTCGGACGCTTAACCGACTGAGCCACCAGGCGCCCCACAAGATCTTGCTTTCAGATCCTTTGTTTCATTCGGTTCATGAAGTATTAACTGAGCACCTCCTCTATGCCAGGCACTACGGTTAAATATATAGCAGTGACCAAGGCAGACCCAGTCAGTGACATATGGTACCAAGAATAACAGACTTGAAGGCAAAGGATTGACTTTGGACAAGTTGGCTAGCCCTTTAGAACATCAGTCTCCTTGTTGGTAAAATGAGGATCCTACCTACTTCACAAAGATATCACGACCCTCAGAAATAAAAGATATGAAAATTACTAATTATATCTACAAAGACCCTATTTCTTTTTTTTAATGTTTATTTATTTTTAAGAGAGAGAGACAGAGACAAAATGAGAGAGGAGAAGGGGCAGAGAGAGGGACACAACAGAATCTGAAGCAGGAATCATGCCCTGAGTTGTCAGCACAGAGTCCGACGTGGGGCTCAAACTCACGAACCATGAGATCAAGACCGAGCCAAAGTTAAATGCTTAACCGACTGAGCCACCCAGGCACCGCACAAAGACCCTATTTCTAAATAAGATTACATTATGAGGCTTAGAGTAGATACACCTCTGGCGGGACACTAACCTACTACAATTATACTAAGTTATCAAGTAATTCATATTTTTAAAGATTTGACTCTGTGTATATCTCTTAATACTCATCCACCCCCATACACTCCTTGAGATCAGGAAACACAGGTAATATTTTTTTGGATCCCCACTTTCATGAACGTGAATGAAAGTGAGAGTCCATTTCTGTTGAATGAACAAATGGACTAAAGGCTAATAATAGAAATTGAAAACCAAGGGCCAGGCTGCTAACATGAGTGAGGGCAAGAACGGACCTGCTGGGGTGAACTGGAGGGCACATGTCCTACATGAAGGCACTGCCACCCAATTCCAGCCAACTCTTGCCAGGCCCAGAGTTGTGCAACCTTCTGATTTTCCAAAAGAAGCAGAAAAATGTGGATTTTCATGTGAAATCTCCCAAGTTTTAAATGTTGGTCATAATTAAACTTTTAAAACACAGCGCAAAACAAACAAAATACACTGATGAGCTGGATGTGCCATGGAGACCACCAGCTTATCACCTCTACTCACAACCCAAGGAGTGACTCTGATAGTATCATTGCAGGCAGGCCAGTGATAAAGACACCTTTGAGATGGCTGGCCTTGTGTTATTTCCTCTCTGCCTAGCTGTGGGTTCGCTCTTTCTGGAACCCTGCAAAGATTTACATGTGCAGGATTCACATCCTTTTCAATTCATGCATTCAAGTATTTACTGAACCACCATTCTGTGTGATGTTTTATGCTAAGCTGGGCACACATGAGACAAAAAAAAAAAAAAAACAAAAAACAAAACAAAAAACAAAAAAAAACATAACAAAACACCAGACATCAGCCTGCCCTCAAGGAGCCTGGAAAGGGAGAGAGAGATTAAATTCATCATTATTCCAAATAACTATTTAATAACAACTATGGCAAGCTGAAAACAATACAGGGGAAAATTTTTCCTCTCTCTATTTTTGGGGTATTTTTGTTCAGTTTATTTGAAGACAGAGCTACATTGAGGGGTCACTATAGTTTTGGAGCCCACCATGGGGCCTGAGTCTTCTCAACTGGACTCCAAGTATCACTGCAAACTTGGTGACTAATTCCTCTTCTCTTCCTTTACTTTCATTTCAGGGGCTTTTCAAACGGTGTGATCTTATTGGAACACTTTCACGTCGATTGCTCAGGCTGCAATCCTCTAACCTGTGGCCACTGAGTGGGGAGGAATAAAAGACTGCCTTTTGGCTGGAAGCTAGTACCCTTGTCAGAATGGTAACAGACCCAGAAACTTGATGCCCTCTCTTCATTTCTCTCTTACACAAAGCTGTCTGTCTTGGGTACAAGACAGCCACCTAAGTCACTAGGAAGGCTGCCAATCTTAAGACTCTTGTGTGAGGTTTCTTCCTAATTGGTCTAATGTGATCTCTTCCACATCTCTGGTCTAGCCACTTCTGGCCACAAGACCTCCAGTCAGTCAGCTGAAACCAGTACCTGATTAAATTAAAACCAGGGATTGTTTCCTAGGGAAGTCAGATATAAAGACTACATGTGTTTGTAACGTCACCTGGAACATGATGGATTTCTATCTTTACTACTCTTTGTCAAAGTATCCCACTAACTACTTAAATTACAACATTGGATAATTTCCCCTTGTGAAACTTTTCTAGTGTTTTCTGTAGGTTAAAAACGGCATGTTCTTCATGGCATGGCATGGTATTTCGGTCCATTCATTGGTACCCATTCGTAGTCTAGAATGCAATGGGGAAGCAGGAGGGACACTTGCTCCTATAGGGCAAGGCAGTGTTCATAGCAATTTCATTTGAGGGACACTTCCAGTCGCTTTGACACTAGGAACCTCTGACATATCCTTCATGGGACACTACCTGGGAATCAGGAGGAGATTTTCTTGGTAATGGACCTTCTCTACTTTCCTAGAAACATGAGATCACCTTCTCTCAGTCCCCAAGGACTCCCCCTTGGAATGCCTTTTAACCCACTGGAAACAATTTGGATTGCAAGGTTTAAGAAAAGACTGATCTTCTATAACACTGCATGGCCTCGGTACTCCTTAGGAGACAAGGAAAAATGGCTCATTAATGAGACACTAAGCTTCAATACAATCTATCAGTTAGAGCTCTTCTGCAGGAAACAGGGCAAATGGACAGAGGTACCCTAGGTCCAGGCTTTCATGGTCCTAAATTAGGACCCCAACCTAAGGGCCTTTTACAAAATGTGATTTGCTACTAACCAGGCCAATAAACCCTCTCCTGACATACTGGATGATGATTTTTTTTAAGCTTATTTATTTTGAGAGAGAGAGAGAGAGAGAGAGAATGAGCAGGGGAGGGGAAAGAGAGAGGGAGCAAGAGAATCCCAAGCAGGCTCCATGCTGTCAGTTCAGGGCCTGATGTGGGGCTTGAACTCACAAACTGTGAGATCACGACCTGAGCCAAAATCAAGAGTGGGATGCTCAACTGACAGAGCTACCCCGGTGTCCCTTGGATGATGATTATATAAATAGGCCTCCTCCTAATAAACCCAGGTTGCTGGAGGAAACACAGGCCATCTCTGACGAAGGGGGACACTGACTCTCTCTCACTGTTCCTCCTCCTAATAGACCCAGGTTACTCTTGTTGAATGTGGGGGCTTCTCCCTCATTCATTTCCTGGTTTAATGGCTATGATAATTGGAGCCGGTTGTCTCTAGTTGGTCTACTTTGGAATGGGGACTTTAAGGAATAATCTCAAGCCCCTGCTGAAACTCCTTTTGTTTTGAGGAATTTCCCTGTCTTCTCTGTCCTGATATGGACTGCATATTTTTACTTGTTGGTGGGGGAAAAAACAACAGCAACATGTTTTTGGCTCATCCAAGGTGATGAGCTTCAGAAGCAGGAGTCCTCTTTCCTTGCCCTCTAGGCTTTTATCCACCTCCAGCCTTGCTGGTAGCACCCCATCTCTTCTGCCTCCCCCACCTCCTGTTTCTGCACAACCTTGGGGATGGCCTGTGTAACTGGCTCCTATACCATCCTGGGTGCTTCTGGCACCAAATTCTCCTGCTCCTCCTACCTTTGCTATCAAGGAGTGAAGAGCCCAACCAGGAGAATAGAATAAAAAGTGACTGGAAACGTCAATAACACCAGCTATCATTGACTAAGCATCTACTATGTGCTCACCACTGTGCCAGACATATTAAATGTGTTTTCTTTAACTTTCAAAACAAGCCTGCTGGGTAAATATTAGTTCCATTTTCTGAAGGAAAACACTAAGGTTGATGGAGATTGAGCTGCCCAAGATCAAACAGCTGAGTGAATGGCAGAGCCAAGACTTTATCCCACGCACTGTCTCATTCTACAGTTCCTGGTCTTTCAGCTACACAATGCTCTCTCCCAGAAAGCACTACAAACAACCACCAAGTGCAAACTCCCTGTCCAGACTTCCAGCCACAAGAGCAAACCACACCCCAAAGGTATTTTAGCTTGCATGCAACAGAAGTTTATATTTGTCACTTGTGTGATATTCCAAAGCAGTTTTCCCAAATAGTTTGGCTCTTGCCAAACAGTAATTCAAGAACCCAGAGCCTGTCTATCTCCTGGTTTCACCATCTTCAAAAACAAAATGGCTTCCAAGGTACCAAGGCGAAGGATTGTGGGTGGGAGGTTTTTATGCGCCACATAAGAGGCGGGCCACATCATTTCTATTTATATTCAATTAGCTACAACTCAGTCACATGCTGATGTCTAGTGCAAGGGAAGCTGGGAAATGGGGTCTGTCTGTGTGCCTAGAAAGAAAAGAAATCTGGTGATCAGCCAGTACCCCTGCCATACTGCTTCCCAATAAATCCATTTATTCTGGTTGTATCTTTTGAGTACCTGCAAAAGTTCACTGAAGCTTACCTTCCCTTCTGGATCATTCAAAAAGCTTTTATTCATGTGCCTTACAGTTTTATATTTACATTGATAGCTATTTAAAGTCTGTATAACCATTTGACACTATCATTATCTTGCATGCTTCACAGAGGTTGGAGTCTCAGGGAGAGACCTGCTTTCTTTTCCATGGGTTAGAAATGAATACAGCCCCCTATGCAATCTTGCCAAGGACTAAGAAAACGATATAAAGAATGAAAAGCTTTCAAAAGGAAGATATTACTCATGTAGTCATCCAGGGCTAGGTTTGCAAAGGAGATATGAAAATACCATAAGCCAATTTCAAGCAAATGTCATCCAAGACTCTTAAGAGGTTCCCTCTTGTCAAGTTTCTCTTTATGACACATTGAAAATTTTAGGGTACATCAATAAATCATGATTTGCCATTTCCCTCCAAAGCCTTCCCTGTTGTGAAATTCCAAGTAGCTAATCCCTAGAACAATATCTTTCAGAAGATTTTCCTGGTATGTCTGGGTTTATTTTACGTTGTCCTTTATATAAAGAAAGAACTCTTGCCCTAGTCCCTACCAGCAGGGGATGCACATGACCTAGGGTGGGTTTTTTGTTTTTTGTTTTTTGTTTACCCATTTGAGGAATAAATTACACATAGCCTTAAATGCCTCTCCTGAAAAGGAGATTACTCAAACTGTGTTTCAGGGAATACTCTCCCTGTGGATGCTAATATATGTTCTGAAAGAAAACAGGAAGCAAAGAAAGGATTCTGGAAGGAAAATAGGATGGGGACAAACTGGGTTAAAGAAAGATAAAGAAGCTTCTTTACTGCAGGACTTTCAGAACCTTTTATATGCTAATTTTGGATCGAATACTGAAGAGAAAGCACAGGTTGACCCTACAGATGGAAACCGCTCTTAACCTTACAAATGGGCATAAGACACCTACAGGAAGTGAGCATACTTTGCATTTACCTATATATTTCATACTTCTGAGTTTGAAAAGCAAAGCCCTCAGCTCTGCTCAAAATATTCCTAGATGGGATACTGGATACATTCCCTCATCACCCATTGTAAGTCAAGTGTCTGAAAAAAAAAAAACAAAAAAAAACCAAACCTCTAAATTCTACTAAGATAAGAATAGCAAATTGGGAGCCAAAAGACCTGAGCTCAAATTCTTGTTCTTATACTTATCTGCTGTGCAACCTTGGGTAAATTAACTAATCTCTCTGAATATCACTTTTTGATGTTCCATTTCCTCACATGTGAAATGGGGATTATAATAATAGCTACTTTATTGGGGCATTGAAAGAATTAAGTGAGATGAACTCTAGAAAATATTTAGTAGGGTTCCTGGAATACATGGGTTATCTCCCCTCCAAAAAGATGAGCCATTTATCATCACTACTATAGCATGGTATATTTCTCAGATTTATATGGCACAGGAACCTTTTATCACAGAATGTGCATTAACACCTCAAGGAACATTGCAGAATCAAGTTTGGGAAATGCTAAGTAAGAAAGCATCCTATGAAGATGACATCCTATGATGATGACAGCACATGGGAGAGTTTGAGGACCCAAAGGGGGTCCACCAAGGGCTCAACATCATGAATGTGATCTCTCTATCCACCTTTCCAAATCTAAAATGCCAGGGCGCCTGGGTGGCTCAGTTAGTTAAGCGTCTGACTTCAGCTCAGGTCATGATCTCATGGTTTGTGAGTTTAAACCCTGTGTCGGGCTCTGCATTGACAGTGTGGAGCCTGCTTGGGATTCTCTCTCCCCCTATCTGCCCCTCCCCACCTCAAAATAAATAATAAGTAAACTTTAAAAAAAAAATCCAAAACGGTATATCTGGAAGTGGTGCCAACCTCCCAGATCCACCTGCAAAGTCCTGGTGTCGGAGCCTTCTCCTTAACAAGCTCCAATCCCAGCTTAGACTTACAAAGTTTGAAGCTGACCTTTCTTTGTTCAAAATGAGGATCTCCTGAAGAACACCACATGGGACTTTCAGAGCCAAGGACCACCATTACATCCACGATTGAAGTCAATGCTTCCCTGTCTCCTCCTAGGGTTTATTCTGCTCCCATGGTAGAGGGCCCTTTTCCCCGTTGAGTCTGCTCTAGTTCATCTACTCCAGGTTCTATGAGAGATGAACTGCCACCAAATGCAGTTAGAGCAATTAGAGCTTCAATGCGTGTCCATAGCAAAATCATTATAGTCACCTCATTCCTTAGCACTTCCAATATGCCAGGGAGTCCACCAAGCACCTGAAATGTACCATCTCGTTTAACCCTTACAAGAAGGGTTACCTCTATAAGGTAGGGTCTATGATTATGTCCATGTTATACACGAAGAGAGTGAGGTTCCAAGAGATAAAATGACTTGTCCAAGTTCTCACGGTAAGCTGTGTTCTGAACCCAGGCTAAGTCTCCTGAATTTGGTTCATCTATTTCACACTATCTCCTTTTTCTCATAGTTTCCCTCTTTCTCTCTCTTGCCTGTTCTCTGCGATGATCTCCAAGAAAAAAGCTGGATGGATTTAAGTAAGCAGGGGGAATGCCAGTCGGACACATTGATTTCCAGAGAAACAGCTTTCTACTCATGGATGTTCAGAAACTGGCATGCTTCCAATATCAGAACTGGTAGTTTGGTGGATTATTCAAGAAAGCCAAAGTGAAGAATCATAAAACATAATGCATTCATACCTTACATGTTTTAGTTTAACCTCAAACAAAGCAATGTCATTTGTTTGCCAATCTTTTGAGGTAGGAGAGGTCTTGTCTTGGAGCACAGGAGCTTTAATGAAATTCCCTTCTCTTTTTTTTGGTATAAATCACAACCATAATATATTACTTTTGATATCCAATTCCAATCTCTTTGGAGTGGTGGACTTTTAAAGAAGGCATACATGAAGTGAACTGAGTATTGCACGCTTCCAGATTTTCATGATTTTTCTTTTTTTGTTGGGTTTTTTTTTTTTTTTTTTTTTTTTTTTTTTTGGCTAATCTCTTAGTTTTCATCCCCTGGTTTGACAGCATTTCTTTTCAACTCGACTTTTCAAGTCTTTTCAAAGCATTTAACTTAGTGTTCATGGAAACAACTCCTCTCTTTCAACTCTGGTATTCATCTGTGATTTGTAATATTTAATTAAACTATACACTTAGAACAAAATGTAGGAGCCGCAATTTTCCCCCAGATATCTTCCCAGCTCACTCCCCTCACTTCCTTCAGATCCTTGCTCCAAAGGTATCTTTTCAGCAAAACAGAATTGCAACACTCCCTACACCCCTTCCCTGCTTGCTTTTCACTCCATCACTGATAATCATCCAAGATACAGAACAGCTTATTTCTTCTGTTTATTGTTGTCTAACCTCGTTACAATGTAAGTGCCATGAAGACAAAGATTATAGTCTGTTTTGTTTGCTGATGTATTCCAAGGGACTTGTACATAGTGGGTCCTCCATAAATATATATTGAATGAATGAACAAATGTTCCCAAATGGTGGCTGGGATTATAGCTGATACCAAAGAGGTCTAGAGAGCCTCTATGTTTTAAAATGAGCTACTGAATTTTGAGGTCAGATGCCTACCTCAGAGGCTCACCGAGAGAAGAACAACCTGGCTCCACAACCCACCAACCCTCTCAGTCTATAAAAGAAGGCAGCCACAGTATGGTGAGTGATGACAGGTGTCTCCCAATCCTACCTACAATGTGAGGTGCTGTGGGCATTTTTGTCCACTCTGAGGTCAAGGAAGGACAGATTTTTCTCTGTTTTTTGGTTTCCTATAAGTTTTCTAGAATGTGCCTACAGTATTGATTTCTTTATGTTTATCCTGCTTAGAGTTTGTACGGCATCTTATGATGGCTTGATACCTTTCATCAGTCTTGAGGAAAGTCTTAGTCAGTATTTGTACAAATATCTCCTTCTGCCACCTTCTCTTTCTCTCTCCTTGGGACTCCAGTTAGACCTTCTCACCTTCCTTTTCTTCTGTACTCACCACCCTTTTGTCTCCCTATTCTTAATTCGCAGTATTTTCTTCTGACTCATCACATGCATGGTAAGCAGAGCTATTCTTAAGTATTTGATAACTTCAATATTTGGAGGTTCCAGGGGTCTGTTTCATTTGCCATTTCCACTAGTTGTTATTTATTTTGCTCATGTCCTCATGTGCCTGATTATGGTTTTATCGCATGCCAGACATTGTGTTTGTAAACCCGTTTGTGGAAATAATCTGAGGCCTTGGGATGATGTTATTTTTCTCCAGGGACAAATGTATATTTGCTTCTTGTAGGCTCCTGTAGGAACTAGCAGTCTGGGGTCACCTCGATTCAAATGCAGGGACTGACATGAGCGGTTGCTGAACCACAGTCCCTGCAAGAGCCTGTCCACTTCCATCCCACCTTTACCCCCAGATGCAGCCTTTTGGGAGTCCAAACCAAAGTAAGGAAGGTTCACCAAGGCCTCCTTCCCTGGACAAGTGCAGAGTTCCGATCCCCATGCCCTGACCCTACGAGGGTGCTAAAATTCCCACTTAGCCCCTTTACTGTGAATCACACTTGGAATTGCCAGATACTGGTCATCTGGCCCACCTCTAGCCTTCCCAGATTCTGTCCCATTTCCACTTAGCTCTCCAATACCTCGAAGCAGTGTATTTGTATGTGTGTGTGCATATGTGTGTATGTACACATATTATACATATATAGAAAATATAGTAAACATATTATGTCTGCCTGGTGGGAGGACTGGTCCAAATTACCTCGTCTGTCATTATTAGAAGCAGAAGTCTCCTCATTACCTGTGTCAGGACCTGGCTAAGGTGAGGCAAGTGAGGCACTATAACTAGGGTGCAACACTGAAGGATATGCTCACTCTCAGGTCCACACAAACCCGGGCTGGTTCCTGAGAGCAAATACATCCTTCTACCGTGTACCCAACACCTCACCTGCCTCGCCTTTATCCCAGTCCTGATCTCTATATATTTGCAGAGGTTTAAATATCTGGGCAGACACTGCTAGGTAAACTGACATCTGGAAAATGGGTTAGGGGTTACAGACTTTATTTGGTCTTTATTCACTTCTAAATTGTTTGTTCTCAAAAATCAGGTATTACTGTTTACTACACACTAAGTGCCTGACACGCATGGTCTCCTGTAACCCTCATAGAAACCCTATTAGTAGGAACCATATTTATCCCCAGTTTGCCTATGAGGGAAAAACAGAGATTAAGTAACTTGTCCATGTTCCCCAAACTGAGAGAAGACAGAGCCTGGTTTTGAACCCAGGCAGGTCTCTAAGCCTCCATATCTAACCACTACATATATAGCCACCCATTATGGATCCTATTAAAAGCACTGAATTACTTCTGCAATTTAAAAATACAATGTATCTAAAATACAATGTAATCTAAAATCTAAAATATTTTAATTAATAGTATATGAATATATTTCATCTATCTATCTATCTATCTATCTATCTATCTATCTATCTATCTATCTATATTAACAGGCATTCTCATGTCCAAAAACATAGGGCTTCTAGCCCATCCTGCGATAGGGAAAGGCAGGGGTCCACCGGCCCCTCCACACTTCCCCTCGCTCGCCTTTTCACACTCCCTAGCACAGAGGAAAAATGGCCCAGGGCCTGTTCTCAGACATGTCCAGGGCCCAGGCTACTGCCCGGGCCACATCGGTCTGCCTGTTGTTACCATGTCAACTCGGGCCTTTGTCCACGACACGGTGCCCGACTCCCATTACTCACTCTGTCCTTTCCTGTCTGGCTGTGCCAATAAAATGATTTATCAGCAGGAGGTCAGGACAGGCTGCCAGGTTCTGGGCAGAGGAAGGAGGCATGGGAACTGCTTTATGAAATAAAGAACTGGCCCCCAAAGGTCACACTTCATAATCTCAAATGCCTTTCCCACAGGTTCTGGAAGTTGCAATCATTCATTCATTCATTCATTCATTCATTCAACAAGTATTTATTGAGGACCCAGAGCTGAGTTAGGCTTGTGAGACAGAGTGGTAAACAAAGGAGGTGAAATCTCTGCCCTCATAGAGTTCACAGACCTGGGGGAAGGCAGGTAGGGTACAAGTCCCTTACAGGTACATTCAAGGAAGCAGGTGGTGTTACTAGGGCAAGAAGCAGACCCTCAACTAGCCTAGGGGTGGAGAAGGCCTCTCTGAGGAGGTGATTATTCTTGAGCTGTGATCTGAAGACAAAACAGGAGTCAACTCCACCAAGATGGAGGAAAAAGCATGCCAGGTGGAGAAGATAGCACAAGCAAAGGCCCTGAGGTCAGAAGGAGTTTGGTGTTCATGAGGATCTGTAAGTGTGGCCAGGAAGCAGAGAGGAATGTGGAAGGAAAGAGGAGGAGACCGGGGAGTCAAGTGGGGACCCAATGATGCACAGCCTCACAGGCTTTGTAAAGAAATTGGTCTTTAGGGGCGCCTGGGTGGCTCAGTCGGTTAAGCGTCCAACTTTGGCTCGGGTCATGATCTCCCAGTTCGTGGGTTCGAGCCCCACATCCGGCTCTGTGCTGACAGCTCAGAGCCTGGAGCCTGCTTCTGATTCCGTGTCTCCCTCTCTCTCTGCCCCTCCCCTGCTCATGCTGTCTCTCTCTGTCTCTCAAAAATAAATAAATGTAAAAAAAAAATTTTTTTTTTTTAAAAGAAGTTGGTCTTTATCCAAAACAACTTGAGAAAATCATTGGAAGATTATGGACAAAGGTATGTCAGGATCCTACTTGCATTCTAGGAAGAACATTGAGGAAAACAGATTAGGAGAGGACCTACATGGAATGAGAAAAGCCATTTAAGAACCCAGAACAGTGGGGCACCTGGGTGGCTCAGTCAGTTAAGCATCCAACGTCGGCGACTTTGACTTGGGTCATGATCTCACGGGTTCCTGAGCTGTCATGCTGTTAGCACGGAGCCTGCTCTTCAGACCCTCTGTCCCCCCTCTCTCTGCCCCTCCCCTGCTTGTTCACATCCTCTCTCTCTCTCTCAAAATTAAAAAAAACATTTAAAATTTTAAAAAGGAACCCCAAACAGTGTTTTGCAGATGATCTGCAGGGAACAACCACTTTTCCCCAATCCGTCATAAACCTTTGCTTTTGTAAAATACAACAAAAATTCACTTTGCATGTCACAGCAATATCGAATTGCTATAAAAGTTACAAACCACTCCCAATTTGTTGACTTACTCATTGTGAACCAGTAACAGTTTGCTGACTGTCACTAGTACCTACATGACAGTTTTGAGTGGCACTGGTGGAGCATGAATGAGGTCCCCCAAACAGACTCGGGTGCCCAAAGAGAAAACAACTCTGTTTTCTAGAACCTGGTCCGTTCAACCTCATGTAGGTAACAGTCTCAGGCCTTCTGAGCAAACCTGCAGGTTACTGCTCATATATATTGCAGTGTTTATTCTCCCCCCTCCTCGCCCTCCTCCTCTCTGCCACGTGCCATGGAGCTCATGCACACTGCAGCCCCGATGGTCCCGGCAGGGAAGGGGCTGCTCCATTTGATCTGTATCTGCCTCCACCCAGCGCCCCTTCCTGTCTGAGCTGGAACTTGCCACTTCCAGTCCTGGAACTCATCTTCAGTCCTGCAGCCTCTCCTGGTCCTCAGCTGTTCAATGGTGCACAAGTCACATCATCCTGGGCCCAGGCTTCCCTCCCCCTACCGCCTCCTCCCCACCGGGCTGGCTCCTTTCCCATCCCCCTTTCCCACAGCCACACACAACCACCTGCTCTGGGCCGGTGTCCCTCTGCCCAGCACTTCTCCCAGCCACCCCTGACCTTTAGCTCTCTTGCCACTGAAGAGAGCAAAGCTGCTGATTATCAGAGTAGCAGCAGGGACAAATAAGACACAGATGTCCTCTGACACTTGGGTCCCTGTACTTACAGTGGTGACTCCAAGGAGGGGGAGTGAGCACACTTATGTGAAATTCTCTCCCCTTCCTCTTCAAACTCACCCTGGGGTGGCAGGAGGGGACCTAGATCTGGCTGATGTTGATTTCCTGAATCTTTCTGTCTCACAGACGGATCAATATTTTGGATTGAAGAGGTGATAAATCACCACCCTTATTATCAGCTCTGATTCCACCACCCACTCCCTGGGGGAAGGATGGGAGTCCTGCTCAAAGATATTTCCAGTTCCTCTTCTCTCATTGTTCCTCTGCTCCCATGAATCAGACATGGTCCTACAACTGGCCGTGGCCTGTAACAGGTAAGCAGGAGTGACACCTGGCAGTCCTGATGAAGGCATGTCAGAGCCGCTGAGCAAGTCCCCGACTCTAGCGATCACGGAAGCACGTTTGCTTGTGTTGCTATGGAAGATCCCTAAGATCAAAGCTGCTGGGAGAACAGCCCTGGAGCATCACCAAGACTGTAGCTGACTCTGCATGAGTGCAATGTGGGTTTCTGTTTTGAACCCACCAGTTTTCTGTTACAGAAGCAAAGTGTTGCCTATCCTAGCATACCATGGTTCTGGCCCAAACTGAGGATGGCAAAGGTGGAAAGAAAAGCAGTCCCTAGCTAATATCTCCACAGGTCACCCATCTAAGGGAGACTGGGGACATTCTCCAGGCTACAAAAAATGGCAGCTGGTTTATAAAAGTGGTGGCAGCAAAGATGACAGAAGTGGGTGGACTGGTTACGCCTTGGTGACAGATCAGACAAGGGGGGATGAGAAGAAGGGTATGTCAGGCCATGTCTTGGGTTCTGGCTTGGGAAATTGCGGAACTGGCAGACCCATTAAGTGACACATGAGAGTCCAAAGAACAGGCTGACCACATGTCTCTGTCCCAAAGTTCTGAACTTGGCAGGTCACAACAGGTGGGACGAATAGCTGTTATTTGGGGTGCTCTCCTGTTTGCAAGCTTAAGGATGAGCTTTCTCAGTTATGTGGCAGACAGATGCTCACTGGAACAGAAACAGGACTCTGCTGTAATCATTCCCATTTATAATCATCAGGAAAATACCAAACTACAAGGAAGAATGCTGTACTCCAAAAACCACTGGTATTTGGGTACCTGACAGAACTACCAGTGATGAGGATTTGATGGATGGAGAAGACCGAGAAGAATGTCTGATTTAATTTTTTCTTGTATCAACTAATTACATGGTGTTCTTTCATCAACACAGGATGTTGACAGGGTCTCCCCAACTTGAGACCCAGAGACTTGGGTCTCGGTTCCAACTGGTTCTGAGACCCCAGGCAAGGGTCTCCCTTACCCTACAATGCCGAGGTCATCCACAGTGGTGCTGTGCACTCAAGAGATCCATGAATGGGACACAGGGATCCCCAGAAATTACAGTCAGAACATCGTTTTGAGTGTGCAGATGTCTACATGTTGGAGAAGAAGCGGGTCTGCGAATTTCATCAGATCCTCAGAGAATTCCATGGCTTGGAAAAAATTATAAACCACTGCAAGTGGAAATGGACACACCAGAGGATTATGAGGAATGAGGCAGAAGTCGGCAGGAACAGATTCCCGTCTAGTTTTATTTTCCATGTGTATCCAGGCAAGCCAAGACACCAAAGACCAAAACAACTCAGGAAGGGGGCAGGGAGAGAATAAGTAAATCATTGGTGCACTTACTCATCCCATAGGCACCTGCTGGACACCTGCTATGTGCCAGAACTGGAAACTAGGGGTGATGCAACAAAGAAAGAGTGAATGGAACAGGGGCAGGGGTGTGTGTGTGTGTGTGTGTGTGTGTGTGTGTGTGTGTGTCTTTGTGTCTGTGTAGGTCTGGGTGCCTGTGCGTGTCTGTGGGTCTGTGTGTGTGTGTGTGTGTGTGTGCACATGTGCAAGCACGTGTTGACCCTCGGAGCAGCCGTGGGCTGGGAGCCCCATCGTAGGCTCTTCTTCATAAGAACCTGACTCTGAAGAGCTTGGGGGCACAGTGTACACATGGTTAGGAACAACTGATCCTGAAGCTGCAGGGCAGCGAAGGAAGATGCCAGGGAGTGAAGGTCCAGGAACTGAAAAGTCCTCGTGGTCCTACCATGCAAAGTGGCTTACCAGGGACAGGCTGTCCCACGCCCTCCTCAGGAGGGTCTTCTCTCCACCATTGTTGACAGCCAGCACCACACTGCCAGGACCCGAAACCCTGCCGGAAGAGGAATCCCAACATTTCTGCATGCCTGCCTAGGAACCCTACTTTATCACCCAAAATCTGACCTGCATCTATTCAGTGCAAACTGAAAAGGCCTTCAATACAGATCTTCCTGGACTTGTGATGGAGTTACCTTCTGATAAAGTCATTATAAGTTTAAAATATCCTAAGTCGGAAATGCCTTTAATACACCTAACCTACTGAACATCACGGCTTAGCCTCGCCTACCTTAAATTTGCTCAGAACACTTACAGTAGCCTACAGTTGGGTGAAATCATCTAACACAAAGCCTATTTGACAACTAAGGGTTGACTAGCTCCTATAACCTATTGACTACTTTACTGAAAGTCAGCAACAGAACGGTTGTGCGGGTTGAGCAGGTGCACAGAGGCTGTGAGCGGAACGGCCGTTTATCCTCATGCTCGGGTGGCTGACTGGGAGCTGTGGCCGGCCGCCCAGCAGCACAACAGAGAGTGTAGGCACCACGTATCGCCAGCCTGGGAAAAGATCCAAATCCAAAATTCAAAGTACGGTTTCAACGGAATGTGTATTGATTGCTTTGGCACCATCATAAAGTTGAAAACCCCGAAGCTGAACCATGGAAAGTCAAGGACTGCGTGTACTAGGTGCTGTCCCCAGGAAAAGGCCCTGGGATGCCACTTCCATGTGGAGACGCACGGCACAGAGAGGCAGCAGGAGTGGCCGGGAGCCAGGGCACTGAGGTCAGAACGGACAGGTCTGAACCAGTGAGCGGTGTGCGCCTGAGTCCCCTCATCTGCCAAATGGGATTAATATAGTCACCACCTCCTAGGGTTGTGTGAGGATCAAACGAGTTAAAATGTCTAAGGGTTTGCAGTGCTGACTGGTACACAGTGAGCACTAAATAAATATCTATTATTATTATTATTGTTATTCATTGAAAATGGTTTCCTCACAGTCGTTTGAAACTGTGCCTTGCTGCCATGTGAGAGAGAGAGAGAGAGAGAGAAGCCAAGAAAATAAGATGTTACATATCTGCCCATTAATGATAGCAGGCAACAGAAGGGCAAATCAATTTTTATGACACATTAATATAAATATTTTATCATATTGAAACTAGCTTGGGGTTTTTCTCAACTGTAAGGCATTTCTTTCTCTCTTGTAAATTAACTATGCCATGCCTCACTGGAAGGAAGGAAGGAAGGAAGGAAGGAAGGAAGGAAGGAAGGAAGGGAGGGAAGGAGGGCAAGGGGGGAGGGAGGAGGCGGGGTTTGGGGAGTGGGGAGAGAGGGAGGGAAGAAGGGAAGGAAAGAGGGAGGGAGAGAGGAGGAAAGGAAAGAAGGAGAGAGAGGAAGGAAGGGAGAGAGGGGGAGGGAGGGAGAGGGAGAGAAAGAGGGAAGGAAAGAGGGAGGGAAGGAAGGGAGGGGAGGGAAGAGCTTTGCGGAAATCCTCTGCCCACTAGTGACTAGTGACGTAGTGACATAGTGAGATAGCGAAGCATGCGCCCAGCACCGCCTGTGTAGTCCTTACAAGTTCCTGAGCATCTGCAGTTAGCTGATCAGCTTCCTCTGACTGCTCACAAACAGCCCCCTGAAGCATGTATTCTCAGCTCCATCTTCCAGATGAGGACACCGAGGCTTAGGGTGAGTGAGCAGCCCTCGGTTACCCACCCAAACCCCAGCTCCTCTGATCTCCTGCCCAGGAGCACTGCCTCTAGAAATTCTTTACTTATTCATTCAACAAACAGTACTCAGACTCCGGCTGTGTGCCCGCCTCTGAGGAGCGCTACGGATGCGGAAATGAATGAGCCGGAATGAGCCACTGAAGTTTCACGGAGGCAGCTTCCAGGCCCGGTACAGGAGGTATCTCAGAGGGCTTTCTCCTGCAGTGACCTTCTGGGACACGAGGAATCCCAGAGCCATGGGGTCGTGCACCCCTGTGGTCAAGTCCTGACCCTTCCACATACTGCTGTGTGATCTTGGGGCACCCAAGTAACCTTTCGGAGAGCCACTTTCCTCAGGTGTCAAAGATGACCACACCTACTTCACAGGGCTGTTGTGAGTCTTGCAAAAAGATGGATGCCTGCAGAAACACTTAGCCTGATCTGGAAGAGGCCGCTGGTGAAAGGCAGACTTGAGAGATCTCCTCCCTGCTGGGTCTGAATATCTTGAAAGGAGATTTAGACAACTGGCAAAGAGTTGAGGGCTGGGTTCGGGGAAAGCACACAGATAACAAAGCCAAGGAGAAAACAAGGCAATTATTAACTTCAGAAAGAAGGAAAGGTGTTGCAAAAGGGGAAAGCAATCGGAGTCGGAGTCGACTGCAGAGTCAGCAGCACACCCCATTTACAGTTAGGGTAATACAAACACTGAATATTGATCCAACAGAAATTACAAAGGATCTGGGGGAGGAGGAGGGTGTCACGTTTAAAGGCAGACCCAGGTGGAGGCAGAGAGAGGAAGAGAAAGGCAAGTCCTGGCCTTCCGTGGAGAGAAGCCAAGGGATACAGTCTGGAATGGAGTCAGCACAAAGTTCCAATACAAGCAGGCTATTTAGAGACAGTGTAGGTAAACAAAATGATCCACTCAAAGGGCAGAGGTGGTTGCTTCTGGGGAGGGAGAGGGGAGAAAGGGGGCAGAGGGACTGCTGTTTTGTACGGCACGTTTTGCAAAAGTGCGTGAATCTAAACCAGGTTTTCTCAACCTCAGCTCCACTGACATTAGGGACCAGATAATGCTTTGTGCTGGGAGCTGTTCTGTGCACCAGAAGATGTTTCAGCAGCATCCCTGGCTCCTACCTACCTGATGCCAGTACCAAACTTACCACCCCCACCATCAATTCCAGTGTGACAACCAATAATGTCTCCAGACACTTCCAGATGTTCACTTGGGGGCAAATCACCTTCCCTCTCCCACTGAGAACCACCGATTTAAATGAAGTACATGTGGGGCACCTGGGTGGTGGCTCAGTCAGTGAAGCGTCCTGATCTTGTGGTTCATGAGTTCAAGCCTTGCACTGGGCTCTGTGCTGACAGCTCAGAGCCTGGAGCCTGCTTCAGATTCTGTGTCTCCCTCTCTTCTGCCCCTCCCAGCTCACACTCTGTCTCTCTCCTTCAAAAATAAATAGGGGCGCCTGGGTGGCTCAGTTTGTTAAGTGTCCGACTTCAGCTGAGGTCATGATCTCACAGTTCGTGGATTCGAGCCCCGCGCTGGGCTCTGTGCTGACAGCTCAGAGCCTGGAGCCTGCTTTGGATTCTGTGTCTCCCTCACTCTCTGCCCCTCCCCTGCTTGCTCTCTCTCTCTCTCTCTCTCTCTCTCTTTCTCTCAAAAATAAATAAACATTAAAAAAATTAATAAAATAAACATTAAAAAATTAAAAATAAATAAAATAAATGAAGTATGCGTGTGACTTTAATTTTTAAACTTCTTTTGTAAGGTGCTTCAGCAGTGCCCAGTGCATAGTTAGCACTTGATAAATGGTAGTAAAGACTGTTACTTCCTTGACCTTGCCAGGGCTATTTTGTCAATCCATCCACAGATATTTCCTGCCATGCACCCCATCTTTCTTAAAGATAATAGCACTGCTACTAATCACATTAATACTGATAGCAGTAAGAGTATAGCATGTCTGGGCTTGGCACAGTGGGAATCCCAGAAGAGAGTGAGTACATTCACATTTAGTGAACACTCACCTTGTTGCGAGGTTGTTGTGTGTGATCACTGTTAATTTCATCCTCATAACAACCCAGAGAGGGAGGACAGAGGATCCTTCTTCTCATGTTACAATGGAGAAACTGAGAACCAGAGAAGTTAAACAACTTGCCTAAGGTCACACAGCTAGGACATGGAAAGGCCTTAGCTTCAAACTTAATTCTGTCCAATTCCAAAGCAAGCCAGCCCCCACCACCCTCAGGAGTCCCAACTCTTGCTATGCATCAGAGTTTCCTGAGAGACTTTTTAAAATAATGATGCCCAAAGGGGATTCAGAGGTGCCAACTTATAAAATAAGTAAGTCATGGAGATGAAAAGTACAGCATAGGGAATACAGTCAGTAAGACTATCATAACCTTGTTTGGTGACAGATGGTACCTACTCTTAGCATGGTGAACACGCTAATGTATAGAATTGCTGAATCATTATACTGTACACCTGAAACTAATATAACACTGTACGTTAATTATACTTCAATAAAAGGAAAAAAAAGAAGACCCATATTCTTTCCACAGAGATGATACAACAATTAATATTTTGCCATATGGCAAATACATATAAATTTTCATATCATTTGACCGAAATTTTCAGAATAAGTATCTTATTTTCAAATGATGTTTTTCTGATGTAGAAAAATAAAAAGAAAACGGTTCCTCTCCAAAATAAACTCATCTAAATCTAGAAGGAAAAAGAAAGAAAGAAAAAGAAAATAAAGTTCACCCCTAACCCCCTCTACCCCCTACTCCACACAAAAAAGAAAGTGATACCCAGACTCTAGCCCAGACCAATGGCTCAAAATCTGTGGGAGAGGGGCCCACACATCTGAATTTTTTTCAACACCCCCCAGGGGACCCTGATGCACAAGGAAAGCTGAGGAGAATGTCTAGATCCAGATGTGCATAAAAGTTGTACGTGGATCCTCTGGATGTCTTGTTAAAATGCAGCTTTTGGTTCAGCAGGTCTGGGGAGGACCCAGGACCTTTTTCTAACAAGCTCCCAATAATGCTGCTGCTGGTGCACAGACCACACTCTGAGCACCAAGAAATGAACCTGCTGGGGCACCTGGGTGACTCAGTCGGTTAAGCATCCGACTTCGGCTCCGGTCATGATCTCACAGTTTGTGAGCTCCAGCCCCTCATCAGGTTCTATGCTGACAGCTCAGAGCCTGAAGCCTGCTTCAGATTCTGTGTCTCCCTCCCTCTCTCTGCCCCTCCCCTGTTCACACTCTGTCTCTCTGTCTCTCTCAAAAATAAACATTAAAAAAAATTTTTTTAAGAAAAGAACCTGCTGCATGTCCTGTCTTATTAACCCTGCCTGCCAAAGTTACCTTAGGCATTTCCTAGAGTAAGAGGGAAACTAGAAGAATGGCAGTAATAACCCCATTTACTGAACAGCTACTATGTGCCAAAGTCTATGCTGAATATACTTTCAATATATCAGCTCTTTTACACTTCGTAATAACCGTGTGTCTTAGCAACTTCTGTTATTCTCATTTCATAGGTGATGCAAGAGGTGCAAAAACATTTAAGTGGCTTTTTCAAGAGCAATACAGCTAGCAAAGCAGTCAAAATTCATATTTGAGTCTCTCTCAGGACTCTTGATTCCTGCTTCTCCTGCCTACCTTAATTCAAGCCCATTCCCCACCGATGTTGTAGAACCTGAGGCAAGTCACCTGACTTCTCTGAGCTTCATATTTCCCAACTGAAACCTAAGCGTAAAGCTCATCCCTGGATACCTCACATCACAAGAAAACATTTTGACATGAAGTGGAGGCCACATCCCTGAAGACACAGCCTGTTATAAAGGCTTGTTCTGAGGGTGGGCGGGTCCTGTTTTGTTTTTAATCCTGAGCAGGTGGGTGGAATTTTGCTTCCCAGGGAATACAACTGTGTGAGGGGCTGGAAAGCAGGTAAGCACGTCTGCAGAAGGAGATAAGGTCTGCGCCATCCCCAATGACTAGAAGCTTATTAAGGAGAAATGGCCAGAGAGATGCTATCTCCGTGAAATATCAGCCAGTTTATCTCTGGCAGTGACGCAGCCTGGGCAGGGGAGCAAAGGCAACAGGGTGATCAATTCTAATGCTTTTGCAAGGGTGCTAGAGGCACCCCCAGCCCACGCCCGGTGGGGCTGAGCACCTAGTCAGGTATGGATGCGTGGCCCAGCCCCTCAGGGAAATTAGAGGAGCTGCAGGTTCAAAGTCTTTCTCAGGGTACAATCTGTATCTGGTTTGAAAAATGATGGAGGCAACAGATGGAACCAGAGGGCTTATTCTAGCACATTCTGGCTGTGTGAGTCTGCACACAGCCTCAGTTTCTTCCTCAGTAAAAAGGAGGCAGTCTTGGCTGATCTGTCTTTCTCCTGGTGTTGTTTGAAGGTTTTCCGAATGGCAGTATGTATTTTGCATGGACCTGGTATCATTAGGCAAATCTAGATGGTACATGAAGGGAGACATTTTTATTCTAACAGTTGTGTGCTGATTTTATGTGCAGCAGGAAAGTGTGTGTGTGTGTGTGTGTGTGTGTGTGTTACTTTGTTTATCTCTATTTCCTCTGCTTTCTTGTACCTCAAATCACATATCACCACCTGACATTGTATAAATTTATTAATTCATTAATTGTGTGTCTCCCACCACTATGAGATCAGGGGTTTTCTCTTTTGGTGTACTGATGTACTCCCAGTGCCCCCAAATAGTGCCTGGTATATAGCAGGTGCTCAGTAAATGTTTGTTGACTGAATATCTAACCAGGAGTTCACTGACAACTGTTGCTTAGGGTTGGGTCTGGATCAAGTTATTTTTTGTTTTCCCCTTTGGTTTTTAAATGAGTGGATTTTTGAAAATCTTTTTTAATGTTTATTTATTCTTGAGAGAGAGACAGAGAATGACAGAATACGCACAGGAGAGGGGCAGAGCGAGAGAGGGAGACACAGAACCCAAAGCGGGGTCCAGGCTCTGAGCTGTCAGCACAGAGCATGACACGGGGCTCGAATCCACGAACTGCAAGAGATCATGACCTGAGCCAAAGTGGGACACTCAACCGACTGAACCACGCAGGTGCCCCTAAGTGAGCAGAGTTGACGAATGATAAGGTGGCACGCAAAAGCCCGAAGTCTGGGGGACCACCAGATAACAGATGTGAAAATGCTTAAACCATCAGATAGCACCACCAAGAGGATCTGAGGTTATGCGCAGCCATGACAGCAGTGGGCCTGGGGGCCAAAGAGGGACTCAGGGTGAGTTCAGAGTCCCAGGTCACTCACCTGTAATCCTGGGATCACCTAGAATCCCTCCTGGTCCTGCTCCCCAGGTCCTCTGTGAGAACCAAGTGACTTAACCAAGCAGAACTGTTTTATACACCTGCAAGAGCTATTGACATGGAGGCGGAATTCTGTTACCTCGTGAACATTCTAGGTGCCACAACGTGACCAGAGCTATGTCACTCCCAGAGTAGGTGCTTTCCACAGGAGTCTGCATGGGTGCTGCAGTGGAGCCAGACTCGAGCTCAAGTCTCAGTGCTACCGGTTGGTACCTGTGTGATCCGAGCAGTCTCTGGACCTCATTTTCTGTACTCAATAAAATTTTTTGCTCCATGTTTATAAAATAGGGATAGCACAACTCCCCTGTGGCAAAACATATGTTCTGTAAATGACAACAGTGGGTTCCAGGTCCCTGTGACAACCCACTATCCCCACTTTTGGATGGAGAAACTGAGGCACAGGGACGTAGGGATGATTATGATCACGCAGCTAGAAGAGGCGAAGACTTGCCTCAAACTCAGGAAGTCTGATCACACTAAGCTACACCACCTCCCTTTAAAAAAGGATCTGGGAGGGGCACCTGGGCGGCTCAGTCGGTGGAGCATCTGACTTTGGCTCAGGTCATGATCTCATGGTTCGTGGGTTTGAACCCTGCGTTGGGCTCTGCACTGACAGCTCGGAGCCTGGAACCTGCTTTGGATTCTCTGTCTCCCTCTCTCTCTGCCCCTCCCCTGCACTCGTGTGCTCTCTCTCTCTCAAAAATAAATAAACACTAAAAAATTGTTTTCAAAAAGCATCTGGATGTGTAAGGCTGGTGCCTTGATTCATTCACTGAACAAATGTTCATTGACATCAAACAAGCAGAGATGACATACCAGGTCCCGGGCTGGTGAACAACTTGGACAGGTTCCCTGCTCTCATGGAGAGGGAAAGACAAGAAGATTCGAGGATGGAAAACACTACCAAGAACAAATGGATATGAGGGCTCTTTCTGACAGTCAAGGCAGATCTCTCAGAAGAGGAGACAGAAGCGGGACGAATGGATCAATCGTAGGAGAAGGCTTCAGGGGCAGGATTGCAGGAGGGAGCATCTAGTGCCAAGGACCATGCAGGGAAATGGGCTTAGCATATTCAAGGGACAGAGAGAAGGCCTGGGGGACTGCAGCCCAGGGAGAGGAAGAGTGGGTCCAGAAAAACCAGGAATGGCAGGAGGGAGCCAGGTAGGCCAGAATAAACAGTCTGGGGTTTGCTCCAAGTGCATCCGAAGCCTTTGGAGGCTTCAGCAGTTAAGTCACCCAATCCTACTTAAGATCACTCTGACTGCCATGTAGAGCACAGATCAATCGAGGGGAAGACCGGAAGCTGGGTTATCAGTAATGAGACTCCTAAAGTTGTTAGTGCAAGAAATGATGGTACAAAAGTAAGGGCTCACGTCCACCAAAAGACATGTACAGGAATGCCCTTAGCAGCATTATCCACAATAGCCACAAACTGGAAACAAGCCCCACGTCCACCCGCAAAAGAACGTTTGAACAAATGCAGGATGTTCATATGGTGGAATACTGCGCAGCAATGAAAAAGGAAGACCAAGTCCTACCCACAAGACAACGGGTGAATTTCCTCAACATGATGTTGGGAAGCCAGGCAGAACCATACATTCTGTTTGATTTCATTTACAGGGAGTCAGTACAGGCAGCATTAACCTGTGGTAATGGGGGCTGGGGAGGAGTCACCCCTGGGGTGATACTGACTCGGAGGCAGCATGAGAGCCAGTTGGGGTGGGAGAAACGCTGTCTGTCTTGAATTCTGTGGTGGTTCTAGAAGCATGTTGGTATGTAAAATCCACCGAGCTGTGTACTGAAAATCTATGTTCCCTACTGTATGTGTTATACCTCAATTTTAAAAGACATATAAAAAGGAAAAAAAAAAAAGTTCCTCAACTATATAAAGCAGAATCTAAGTCTCCTGACTCCTAGTTCCGTTCTATTCTCTCCAAGCCACAAATCCACATGAAATATTTCAGTAATGCACAAATTTTAACCCTAATAAATATATAAACCACACACACACACACACACACACAAAAGAAAAAACGGACAGAGTGGCTCAGGCTGGCAGTGAAGGAACTCAACAGGTGTGGGCCCTCCCTTGGCATTTTGGAAGTGAAACTGGCCTCCTGGGGCCACTGGCAGCTCGATCGATCGCATGACTTGTGAGCAGCGCTGTCTCCCAGAGCGGAGGCTGTGGGCCAAACTAGGGGAGGCTCAGTGGCACCACAGCCCCCAGGGATGGGATTCCCCAAGAGTATTGGAAATCTCCGGCAAGAGGTCCAGAACGGTGAGCTCAGGGTCTTCTATCGCTGCCAGTGAACCGAGAAGTCTAGATCTGCTGGGGACAAAAAAAAACCCTGCCTGGTTTTAAACAGTGTTTGATCTCTGTCGACCGTGGAGCCACATCAGAACCAGAAGAGCCAGAGCATCAGACTCGACTCCTTCTGCCTGTTTTTAGACCCAGCAGCCTGCACTGCATTCGTTCCGTGTCACAGCCAAACGGCTACAGGTTGGAGCCCTGTTGCTTGGGGAAGCCCCCAGAAAGGGTTCCCACGGGCCAGTGGATGATGGGCTGGGAGGTGCTCTGAGCTCTTGCAGTGAGATATGCGTCTTCCACGTCTCTTTAAAAATTTTAGGAAACTTGGGCACGAGGGTGGCTCAGTCCATTCAGCTTCCGACTCTTGATTTCAGCTCAGGTCATGTTCTTACGGTTCGTGAGTTCAAGGCCCACGTCGGGCACTGCACTGACTCTGTGAAGCCTGCTTGGGATTCTGTCTCTCTCTCCACCCCTCCCCTGCTCGTGCTCTCTCCCCCTCTCAAAATAAATAAATAAACTAAAAAAAAAAATAAAGTTGAAATTTTAGGAAAGTTTTTAAAGCATCAAGAAGAAAAAATAAATTATAGATATATAAGAAATAAATTATACACACACACACAAATGGAGTCCCTTCTCGACTGCCTTTTTTCACTTAGTAACTGATCTTGACTATCTTCCAGTGTCACTAATAGACTTCAAGTACATCTGTTTTACTAGCTCCATAATAACATGATAATTGATAATGCCAGAATTCATTCCCTGCACACCATTCTGAGCGCTTCTCATGTTTTTGAGACTTTAATCCTCATTTCATCCCTAAGAGGTAAATTCTATTATCATCATCCTCATTTTACACACAGGAAACTGAGGCTTTGCCCAAGGTCAGGATACAGCCCTGTCTTCAACGCAGGTGCGTCTGACATCCAGGTCTGCCCTTTACCAGCACATTTGCCAGCCTCGGGATGAAGGGGTTGCTGTGTCTTGAGTCGGGGGGCCCCTCATCATAAATCCAGATTGATAATGTGTTTTGCTATTCAGTATACAGATGGGTTTAAGAACATCCTTGTGGGGCGCCTGGGTGGCTCAGTCGGTTAAGCGTCCAACTTGGGCTCACGTCATGATCTCGCGGTTTGTGTGTTTGGGCCCCGTGTCGGGCTCTGTGCTGACAGCTCGGAGCCTGGGGCCTGCTTCAGATTCTGTGTCTCCCTCTCTCTCTCTGCCCCTCCCCTGCTCACACTCTGTCTCTCAAAAATAATAAACATTAAGAAAAATTTTTTTAAATTTTTTTTTTAAGTTTATTTATTTTTGACAGAGACAGAGAGTGAGCATGAGCTGGGGAGGTGCAGAGAGAGAGAGGGAGACACAGACTCCGAAGCAGGCTCCAGGCTCCAAGCTGTCAGCACAGAGCCCGATGCAGGGCTCGAACCCACAAACCGTGAGATCATGACCTGGGCCAAAGTCGGACGCTTAACCGACTGAGCCACCCAGGCGCCCCAGAAAAATTTTTTTAAAAAGAACACTCTTGTGAATAGATAACTGAGGGGTCAGAAAGCCCATTTCCTTAAGATAAATGCCTCGTTGGAGATAGCTGGGTGGAAAGGTAAGCCCCCTACCAAATTACCTCCCCTCTGGAAAGGCTGTGTCACTTACTCTCCCACCAGCAGCATGGAAATGGTCTGCCTTTACCACTCCTCCTTATTTTAAAACCTCAGCCAGGGGCTCCTGGGTGGCTCAGTCAGTTGAGCATCCAACTCTTGGTTTCAGCTAAAGTCACAATGCCAGGGTTATGGGATCGAGCCCCACACTGGGCTCTGAGCTGAGTGTGGAACCTACTTAAGATTCTCTCTCTCTCTCTCTCTCTCTCTCTCTCTCTGCCCCTCTCCCCTGCTCATGTGCTCTCTCTAAAATAAAATAAAAAATGTAAATAAATAAAATCTCAGTGAGAAGGGACTCTCCAGCCACCTTCTCTCTATTCTTCCCTGAACATGCTGATGAGCCATTTACTGAGGGTGACCAGGGAGACTGGGTGTATGTGCTTTATCTTCAGTGCCAGAACATAAATGCCTGGAAAGCACAGACCACAACTTACTCACCTCTATGACCCTCCCAGCCCCAGGGGTCGGGGACAGGCATCTGCACTGGGAAAAAGCCATATCCCTGAAAAAAAGGATGGAGTCCCACCTCCCAGCCATTGTATGTGCCCGGATCACTGCCTCCTCTCCCCTAGTTATCCTCACAGGCTTGGTGCTGGCATCACCACCACCACCACCACCACCGCCCACAGGAGGCCTTCCCTGCTCTCCCAGCTGAGCCCAGCTGCCTTCTCAGCACCTCCACAGCCCCAACTCAACCCCCCGATATAACACTGACCACATGACGTTATACCACATTTCAACAAATCTAAGCCACCATCATCATTGTGTGCAACCCTACAAAAGACTGTGGCACAATGCTTTTCCCTTTTCCTCATTAACAGCTTTGCTAAGATATAATTCACATGCCATACAAGTAGCCCACTGAAGGTGTACAATTCAATGGGTTTTAGGACAGTCACACACCTGTGCGACCATCACCACAGTGGATGTTAGATCATTTTCATCACCTCTAAAGGAAACCCATTAGCTAGCACCCCCTTCCCTCTACCCCTTCACCCCTATCTGGTCATAAGCAACCACTAATCATCTGTCTCTACAGATTTCTCTGTTTCTCTATTCTATTTCTCTATTCTCTATTTTTGATATGAAAGGAACCATATAATATGTTGGCTTACATGGCTGGTTTCTTTCACTGAGCATAACATTTTCAAGGGTCCTCCACACTATAGCAGGTACCAGTACTTTATTCCTTTTTGTGGGCAAAATAATACTCCATTGTAGGGAGAGAGCACATTTTATTTATCCATTCATCAGTTGATGGACATGGGGGTTGATTGTGAATAATGCTGTTTATAAACATTGGTGTACATGCCTCTATGCAGACACGTTTTCATTTCTCTTGGGTCTATACCTAAGAGTCATAGTGCTTTCTTATCACTGAGAACCTTTCTTTCTATTCTTTTAAAAAGTGCTTGTAGACTTATTGAGACATGAATGTTTTATCACATATCACACTGGCACATACTTAAAAAAAAAACAGAAGCAAAGTATATTGGCTAAAATATTCAAAAAAAAAATGTCTTCAATATAAAGTCCAGACCTTCTAAATCATTTGTTTTTCAATCATGGTTGCCAAAGTCCATGTTCTCCTGTAAGATATCATCCTCTGTGCCATTAAGCACATAAGAGATACAAGAATTCTTAAAAGATATAGCCCCACTGCTATCTCCAGGCAAGGCTCACCTCACCCTGACTGCTGCTGGTCAACAGTGATTTCACACCATTGAACTTAAGATCCATCTAGACCTTAGAGAGGTTAATATGTGAAAAAAAAACCCAAAAAACAAAAAAACGTGCATCTTCAAATTCACCAAATATAGTCATTTCCTGTTTACTTGCCTATATCCTACACAAAAGATCATTCGTGTCTTGAGGACAGGAACCAAGCTGATCCACACAAAATACACGAACGGACGCATGCTGACCTATTTTGGAAATTAAAACTCACTCACCTCCCGCTTGGGGAGCACCACCAAACTGTTCATGTCTCTGAGCCATTTCCCCATCTGTGAGATGCAGATAATGGCGAGATCAAAAACAAGCCCGTGCGCGCAGGGCATCTAGGAGACATCCTGCAGACAGTGGGCTACTTAAGAACACTTGTGGAATGAAAGAATAAGTGAATGATAAAATCTTTACCATTGCAGCTAAAATTTACTGCCCATCTGTCTGTGGGCCAGACACTGTTCAATGTGTTTTGCGCGTGAGAACTCGTTTTCCCCATACCTCATTTAATCCTCACAATGACCCCACAAGGTAAGTACTGATATTCCTCACAACTGACAAATGAGGGAACTGAGGCACAGAGGGATAAATGAATGAATGGTGAATGAATGAATGAATGAATGAATGAATGTTGACTTATGTTAAAATCCCAGACTTTCCATTTCTAGGGGGTAAACTAGTCAGTCCCCTCCCCATTTATAAAATGGGGAAGTGGATCACTTGTATCCCACAGGTGGATGCTGCAGAGGATATGAATCCGCGTGTGTTAAGCACCTGGCTCAGGCACAAGTGGGCAAAATGAAGGCTGACCCATCTGTTAGGAAAAGACCTTCACCTGCTTGGCCAGCGACCTGGGGCAAGTCACATAAGTTCCCTGACCTTGGTTCCTCATCTGTAAAGTGAGCATATGAGTATATCCCCACGGTAGTGGTGAGGAAGCTTGAAATTACCCCCGCAAAGCCCCTAGCTCAGCCAGCCACGTCCTTAGAGGAAGCTTTATTCTGACAAGGGGTCCTCACGCAGCCAGGTCTGCTTTCCAGGAAAGCCAAACAGCCCAAATCAGCTCCTCTCTCTCAAGACGAATCCAACACGTGCCTGCAGTGCCAACCCTTCGAGCTGTCAGGCGGGCTGGGCAGAACCCAGTGGGTGCACTCTGCTTCTCCCAAATGAATAAATCATTACAGGAGAGCACTATGCATCCCACTAGCATCCATAAGGACCTGAATTATATATAACAAAGCAGCAAAAGCAATTTATCCCAGGCACGTGCAAGTCATAAAATGGGAGTTCTCGGGTGCCGGAGACAATTTTCAGATATTGCGGCTTTTATCAAAGCAATAAGGCCCACCAAAGGAGCACCCTGCCCCACGGGTGCGGGGACGCCTTAATAGGGTTTATTTATTATCAGAGGAGAGAAATCTAACTCTCTCTCGACTCTGCCACCACCCACCCACCACCCCGGTATGGCTGCTTCTGAGCTCAGGGGCTCTGGGATATGGGGACGAGCTGCCAAGAGCAACCGCCCTTCTAGTGGGAGCCATCTGTTGAGAAGCTGGGGGTGGGACCAGGTGTGCTCCAGATCCCTGGAGGAAGAGAGGAGAGAGAAGAAGGGAATGTAAGAAGAGAAAACGGTATGGTAACAAAAGCTCTAAACCAGAGCTCAAGGGTCCCGCCTTTGCCACTGATTACAGGCAGGAAAACTGAGGCACAAAAAGGTTGAGTAACTACTTGTCCCAGATCACACATGGAGAGAGGAGAGGAGCTGGAATGACAGCCCAGTTAGGCTCGATAGACATTTATTCAGGACCTACTATGTACTGGCACTAGGGACACACAGTAGAGATGTCCCCACATCTCTATGGGACAGCAGTATGGGACTGCTGACTGCCTCTCCTGCTGCATTATCAATGGTTGTCCTTATGACTGGGCTTCAGCCCACAAGCCTGCCTTGCTGATGATGCGCAAATGTGCCAAGTATATTCCTATCTCAGGGCTTCTGACTTGCTGTTCCTTCTGCCTGAAACACTGTTCCTCCAGATTTTTACACAGCTGACCCCTCAACCTCCTGCCTCTGCTCAAATGTCACCTTCTCAGACAGGACTTCCCTACTCACCTTATCCAAATTTGCAAGCCCCTCCCCTGCCATGACACTCCATCACCTTGTCACGTGTTGGATTCTCCTAAAGCAAACACAGAGATGGAGTGTGTCGTGTAGAGGGGAAAGCAGGTGTGGATAAAAGACGGAAGAGAAACTATGACATCAGTTCAACATAGCTTCATCCACCCGGGCGACAAGCTCTGCGAGCAATATCGCCCACCAGTGCGTCTGGAGTCAGGAGGCAATGGCCAGGCCTTTGGACCCCACACCTCACTGAGGCACGGGATGCAGGTTGCCCTGGGAAATGTGTGAGCTTGGGCAAGGTGGCTCTCTGCAGCTCAGGCAGACCCTGAGGAGGAACAGGTGGGGGCTGTCTGCTGACCACTCTTCCTGCAGCTGCTCAGCAAGTCCTTCCTCGACGGGAGACGTGGGTGGTACATCTCCATGTCTACAACACCCTTTATCCTGCTTTCTATTTTTTCCCAGTGCTTACCACCACCCAATATTGTATATAACCACATATTTGCTTGTCTCTTGTCTCTCTGTGCAGCTTTCCATGAGGTGTTCAAGGATACAGGTAATGGCTGTCTTGTTCTCATTTCCTGGAACAGTTCTTGGCACATAGCAGATACCCAGTAAATACTTGCTTAATCAATTAGTAAATGAATGAATGAACGTCCTCCATCACTCCCAGTTCAACAGGAGAGACTGAACAAGTGAACAATTACATTTCAGTGGTGAGTACTGCTGATATCCTAGGTCAGTGGGTGCTTCCTTGGTATCTAACCAAGCCTGGGGTGGGGAGTGTCCACGGAAAGCTGTCTGATTCCAAGTCCGCTGCTATTTCCACTTATACCACGACAGGATGAGCAAGACAGATTCAGCCTTTATTGCACTCAGGGCTACCCCCTCATCTTGGTATGTTGCACATGGTACTTAACCATTTCATGTTTTTATCAAAAATTTTTTAATGTTTTGTTTATTTGTGTGAGAGAGAGACAGAGTATGAGCAGAGGAAGGGCAGTGAGAAGGAGACACAGAATCCAAAGCAGGCTCCAGGCTCTGAGCTGTCAGCACAGAGCCCGACATGGGGCTTGAACTATGAACCATGAGATCATGACCTGAGCCAAAGTCAGAGGTTTAACTGACTGAGCCACTCAGGTGCCCCACCATTTCATGTTTTTATATATTGCCTCTCCAACCACATTAGAACTTCTCTGAGCCTAGAGAGCACATCTTACATATCTTTTCTTTATCCAATTCAATGCAACCATGGTGGTTTGGGTACCACTGTCACCCCCTGAACCATTACTGAGTATATGAAAAGGGCCTTTAAGCATGAAGACAGCATGGCTGTGCCCAACCAGGTTTTCTAACCTCCAGTTTGGACATAAGATCTGTAAAAATAAAAATAGCTATTGCTTGGTGAGGACCATGTCCAACCAGATACTACGCCAAGCACTTTGCATACATCGCACCTGTCAATTATTATGGCAGCCTTGCAAGGTAGAGGCTTGAATATTGTCCCCATTTTACAGATAAAGAAACTGAGGCTCAAAGAGGGGAAAACATTTGCCCAAGGTCACACAGTCAATATGAGGTAGAGCTAATAGGCACACTTGAGCTGATGATGTTCTTAACCATGACACTGATCTTTTGGGGCTAATGAGACAGATTGCTTTAATTCAGCATAGAATCATAAAATCAGGGTGGTGAGCTCAACATCTCCATCAGCCTGAAGTCACCAGGGTTTCTGTAGGGAGCAGAACCAATGACCACTCAGCCATATTCGTTCTCATCTCTGTAACAATTCGAGATATCTTTGCTCAGGTGTCAGTTGTGTCCTCATCAGAAGCTGTCCCCATCATTAAGCTGTCTCCCAAAGAGATTCATGTGATAGCATGAAGGTTAGTGATTGTATCCAGATCCTTACAAACAATGGAAACCTGGCTCTTTCAACACACCGAGAGAGGTATCATCCCTCTGGGTTAGACTCACATTAGCCACACTTTGAGACTGATGTATAAACCAGATGACAACGTATTCATTTGCAAAGAGAGATTACTACTGTAGAGATTGGTTCTGAAAAGCTATGCAACCAGTATTTTCTCTCCTGGTAAGAAGACCAGCCTGGGGAAATAAATAAGAATATGGTTTCTTGATGAATAAAATTGGGACAAGGAGAGATGGATGCATTCATTTAGTCTTTAGTGGCAACAGACTGAAATGGCTGGAAACCAGCATCTCATGGAAAGGATAATTCAGATGGAATCATCACTGTCACAAGTCGACTGGCAACAATATCTGTATCTATCTTGTGGTAAAGATTTTTGGTTGCTGCCAAAAGGCCACTGTCAACCTCCTTCCCCATGGCTGTTTCAACACTATAGAGATTGGATAAACATACATTCACTTTCCTTGGAACTAAGGGTAATCAACTCTGGCTAATGAGACATAATGGTAAGTCATCTGGGGGCTTCTGGAAAGGTATCTGGCTTCTTAGTGAAGGTACAGAGGCAAGAGAAGAGCTCACAAGTACTAACTCTTTCCCCCTCTTTCTGCTTTAAATGTGGTTGTGATATTTGGGGCTGTAGCAGCCATCTTGTATCCATGAGGAAGATGAAAAGCCAATTTACTAAGGATTATAGAATAAAAAGGAAGAAAGAGAGTTAGATCATTGACAATGCTGTTGACCTACTACACCAAAACTGAAACTTCCAACATCCAGAATTTCTATTAAGGAAGTTCATTAAATGTCTTTATTGCTTAAGCCATTATTGTTTCAGTTATCTGTTGCACTATTACAAATCACCCCAAAAGTTAGTGGCTTAAAACAACCACCATTTATTACTTGTCGTGATTCTGCGAGTTGACCAGCCTCAGCAGGGTGGTTATTCTACTCCATTTGGGGCTGACTGTGGCGGCGATCATCTGGAGGTTCAACTGGAAGGAATGCTCAAAGCAGCCCATTTGCATGACTGGCAGTCTGCTAACAGCTCAGCCTCTCTCCCTATGGCTTGGGTTTTCCACAGCATGGCAGCTGGGTTCCAAAAGGGAGTCTTCCAAGTGTGCAAAGTAGAAGCTGCAGATCTTTCACAGCTGAGCATTTGGAAATTACACGATACCACTTCTACTTCATTCCATCTTTTTGAAACAAGTCACCGGGTGAGCCTGGATTCAAGGGGAAAGAGACCCTGCCTCTTAATGGGAGGATGGAAAGGAAGTTTCAGTCACCTTTAATTGACCATAGTTATCACTCTGATTTTCCACAACTTGCAGCTGAAAGCAGTTCTCTAAACCTAGCCTTGCCCCTGGAACAAGAGATATTCAAAGATCAAGACTCACTCTCCACTGAAACAAGCTGTAGTGATTGCATTCAAGGTTGGCATTTGCAACTCCGTCCTCCAGGCTTCTGTGGCAGATCGTGATGGACACAGCCTTTCTTTAAAATATGTTAATAAGTTCAATCACATGACAGACAAGTCTTGCTGGCCTAGCCATCCTATCTCTTTAACATGACTTTGCATTGCTCTGCTTCGATCTATAATATATTGACTTCATGGTGTCACTCTCAAAAAGCAATCTTCACTCCCTATACTTTCCAAGTGCTCGAGAAAACATTGCTGTGGCCCCCTACACCTGGCATCAATCTTCATCAAGATCCTTGCCCTGTGTGCCTCACAGGGTTGCTGAAAGAATCAGTTGCGATGAGAGCTGGAACAGTACCTTGAAGTGGTTACCAGGGATTACTGTTATCATAATCAAATAAGCATGTTGTGTCAGCTATGGCTGTTTTGGTAACAAGTGACATAAAACCCAATTTAAACTAGCTTAGCAAACAGGAGAAATGCTGGCTGGGAGTCTGAGGGAGTCTTTCCAGTTTCAGGCATGGCAGGATCCAGCAGCTCAAACATCGTCAGCAGGACCTGCCTGATCTCCTGCAGGCTGCTTCATTTCTCAACAAGAGAGTTGCAAGCAGCTTCAGGTGCACATCTTGCTGGGTGTGCTTTCCCTAACTCTTTACCCAGAGGTCCTTCTCCTCAATGTTACTGGCCCAAGTTGGGCAATGTGCCCATCCCTTAACCAATCATTATGGCTGAGGGCACATAATGAGCTGCCTGGCCAGGGCCTGGGTCACATGACGACTCTAGATCTGATGGGATCAGTTCGACCCAAATTGTATGGACTGAGAAAATGTGGGGTACTGTTACCACAAGAAGGACAAATAGCTGCCCAGTGTACATGACATGGTGGAAGACCATTAGGTGAGGAGTCTGGAATCTGAGTTATCACCTTTGTCCTGCTGGATGACTCACTCTTGACCTGAAGCTTGCATTTGGCCCATCATGACCTCAGGGATTCTATGTTGTGTCGATTTACTATCGGGTCATCATGGTATCTGACTAAATCTGACTATATTCCTTAGAGATTCCTGAGAGTGAATCTGATTAGTATACCTCATGTCCTTTTTATAAAGTCTACATCCTTGGCCAGGCTACGGAACAGCTACCCCTGCGTCGTGGGCCACCACCAGTCTAATAACCGATGGTTGGGAAAAGACGACGCGTGGCATAAAACATGGCTAACTTAGCAGGTACACATGAGTGAGCAGGGAACACGGATGTGACAACAAGCAGGGAAATGGAGTCATCATGGCAAGAAGCATAAGGGAAGACTGTGCAGCTCCATGAGAGACAGGGGGGACTCTCCCTGCCCTCCACCCCCAGAAGAAAATCGATCCTGGTCTTAGAAGACCTGTAGAATGACTCACTTAATACTGAGCCCAAATTTTCATAGCAAATCATGGGAGAAAAAAGGGCTTTGATTTGGAACTTTAGCTTGAAAAACGAAACTGAGCTTACCAACATAACAAAATTTAGGCTACCATTTCAACTATGCATGAATTCTTGTGAAGAACAAAAAATGTATTAAGTAGTGAGTTTTTTTCGTGTAATTTTTGTGACAAAATCCTTCACTTCAGGTTTGGTTTTCACAGTATGATAGCAAAAAGGTCATTTAAAAAATATTCAAGGGCTTCACCAATTTTTTCCTAAGGCCTGCTAGAATCTTTTGATATTTAAATCTTTCTCTTTTGAAGTGCTCACCGAGTCACTTTCCTTGTCGTTTTTTTTTTTTTTCTTCAACTGTTAACTCTTTTGGGGTTGATATGATATTCAAAATATCGAATAACCAGTGTGATACAGGCATCAACCGACCAGAACAGTGGCCACAACAGCCGGTGTGGTGGACCCTGGGAGGTCCAGCTGAATATGGCTCTAAGACCACCTGATTCTCTCGGGTCGTCTGTGATTCTTCTGTTCTTTAAGCATGTCTCAGCACCACTTTGATCAGGAATCCCGCATCTTGGGCAAGATTTTCAATTGACCACTTGCTGCTGGATTACACTGCATATGCACCAGGGTCAGACATTTGGTGAAAGACTGATTCTCTCTGACAGTATTTCTTGGTTGGAAGGACCAGCAATCCATTCAAGGGCATTCAAAATTCAGGGAGTCTCCTTCACAGAGACTGAACCACCAGGAAGCTGCCATGGCAGAAAAGGATTCATGCTAAGGATGATAACTTAATCATTAAAAAAGCGTTAATAACTGAAATTGTATAATTATTGAAAAAAAATGAAATGACAAACTTCTGCTTTTCTGCACAACTTCATCACCTCATGGACTCAGATGATAGACACACAGTGACAAAGACCCCTGAATTCTATTTGTGAACTGGCTTGAATGGATTGCCCTTTCTTGCACCCACAGAGTCCTAACAAAGACCAGCAGGATTTACAAGTTTGGGTCACCATTGGTTTCAACAGAACTATCAGAACTACATGGAAAAAATACGATGACCATGTATTAGTCTCATACGTTCTGAATCTGTTTCCTAATGAAACATTCAAATATTAGCCTGCATTTCAAACTAGAAATCCTATTTGTAAAATTCAGGACAGATCTCTTACTCAGTGGTAGACTTTATGCCCCCAATTCAGATAGCAGGCTTGCCTTGCTAATCGCAGAACAGAACACGTCATGAACACACAGGAGTGGAGAAGCAGATGAACTGAGGAATTTCTTGACTGTGTCCTCTTGTGAGACTTTGGCGTTCTGATCCTTAGCCTCAGGAGTCAGGGCTGGGGTGGGCCCAGGCCGCTGGGTGTTTTTCTGCCCCCAATTTTGAGGAACAACAGCAATTACTTCATGTTCTGCAATGTTAATTAACTGGAATGGGTCAAAGGCTCACCCAGATCAGAAAAAGTTCCGAAAATGGACTCGTGAATTCTGCAGACTGTGAATTTTCCTTAATTAACATATTAACGTACTTCCTTCCCATGCCTCAAGCCAGAGTTTTTCAGTCTTGGAAATAGAAAAGCAGGAGGATCTAGTGGTCACTGGCTCTCCAGCATAGTGATAAAAAGCTGAGGTTTTGCAGCTAGACAAATATGGATATCAATCTTGGTTCTGTTCCCTGCTAATTGCATGTTCTTGGATAAATGCACTTCGCCTGTGTGGACCTCAGTTTTCTCATCTGTAAAATGAGGAAAATAATAGCATCTATCTCATGGGGTTGTTTTGTTAGGTATGAGGTGCTTCTAAGGCCTGACACATCACATATGTCCAAAAATTATGAATTTGACCCAGCGGTAGACAATCCTTTTTTTTCCCCTACCAAATGTTCATTACTCTTCCCTGTAGTAATAGTTCTTTGGGTTTCCTTTGAGTAACCACTCCTCCTCTCTAGAGTGGTTCAAGGGGTACTAAATAAATCCACCGTGAGTTCAAGGCTGAATCTGTATGAATTTTCTAGGGCTGCATAGACTAGGTAGCTTAACAACAGAGACTTTCTCATGGTTTTGGAAGTCTGAGGTCATGGCAGTGGCAGGGCTGAGCTCTCCTGAGACTTCTCTCCCTGACTTGCTGATATACTTCCTCTCCCTGTGTCTTCGTGGGGTCTACCCTCTGTGGGTCTGTGTCATAATTTCCTCTTCTAATGAGGACTCCAGTCATGCTGGATTAGGGCCCACTCATATGACCTCCTTTAACCTTAATTACCTCTTTAAAGGCCCTGTCTCCAAATACATTCACCTTAAGAGGTCCTAGGGCTCAGGATCTCAACATATGAATTTGGGGGAGTCACAATTCAGCCATAACAACTTGTAACCGAGATCTGGCCAAAAAACTCTCCTCCCCCTAATCAGAATGATTGATTCAATCCTAGACATTTTTTTAAACTTAAGTACAGAGAATTTCTTCATCTTCAAGGTGTGTGTTGCAAAGACAACGTGGAATGGAGCTGCTGTGGTCACCATGTGGAAAAGGTCAACACAGAAGAAAACATAAAAGAGAAATGGAAAGAGAAAGACTGAGTCCTGAAATCATCTGAGCCTCTGGATCCTGCTGCACCTAGAGCCCCCTTTGACAGTTCACTCACAGAACCCACTAAAATCCGCTTTTGTGGCTTGAGCCAGTTGGGAGTTGAGTTTCTATCACTTGCAACCAAAGAAGTCTTGACATGCGTGCCCCCTACTTATTTTTTTTAATGTTTATTTATTTTTGAAGTGGGGGGGAAGGAGCAGGGAAAGGGAGACAGAACATCCAAAGTGGCTCTGTGCTGACAGCAGAGAGCCCAATGTGGGGCTCAAACTCACAAACCATGAGATCACGAACTGTGCTGAAGTTGGACGCTTAACCAATTGAGCCACCCAGGCGCCTTAGCCCCTACTCAATTATTAAGGAGCTTATAGAGCCCAAGTAAATAGAATGGGAGAGGATTGAGGAACAGAGCTGGAAAGTAGAGGAATATTTACAGAAATTAGGCAGGTAACCATAACCATTAAATGCAGGAATCAGGGTAGATTTAATAACAGATGTATATTCCTTTAACCTAGCCTAATGTAAGAAAATTTGACTCTGCATGGTAGTTAAGACAAGGAGTTCTTCACTAAGCCATAGACTTCTCGAAGACAGCAATATTGTCTCATTCAGATGCAGTGTAGCTCTGGTGCCCAGCATGAAACAGGCACACAAAAAATATTTGTGGACTTGGATGAGCTTACTAAGAAATCTTTTGCACTTTATGGTTCAATATAGACATCCTTTAAATAATGGATTTGGCATAGTATTATATCTGCATTCACTGTTGAAGAGTTACATTGATAATCATAGAGCAGCCAAGTATTAATTTTAACAATGTCTAATAACTCAGAGAAGAAACTCTCAAGTGGGTCCCCTCACCATTAGCTGACCTGTAACTGGCCCCTTCTTTACCCATCAACTGCATTATAATTCTCTGTTGCAACATGGAACTACTTGGCACCCATTACAGCCCCTTGTGAAAGGGGTTTGGATGGGAAAAGAGGAGAATGTGTCTTTATGACACTGGATAACAGCATGGAGTGGGCAGTGTGACCTTGCTGTACTTGGATTACTGCACCACTGGAGAAGAACACTGAACTTCGGGTTTCTATCTGAGTTTTGACTCTGAGTTTCTATCAAGCTGCTGGTAACCTGCCTGTCCTCCTCTCTGGAGAGAGATTACTCCTTACCCTGCAAAGGAAGTAAATGTCTCTGGCACATGGAGCTTATCTCTAGGTTTACCACCTCCGAATATAAGCAAATATCTTCCAGGAAGAGGACAGAACTTACTCATCCTGGGATGTCTCCAGGAAGAGAGAAGGTCTCTACCTTTGGTTTGCTATTCAATCATTCCTAAACAAAGACCATTTGAGAACCCAAGAAATCCAGGGAGAATTGTCTCCCAACAAATACATGTTGAGATGATGCAGGGAAGGAATCTAGATTCCTGAGTCACCAGATGGAGGATAGCCTTCCCCAACCCATGACCAAGGCTTTCTCTTACCAAGAAATATACTCTCGTGATGCTCAACCACTTGGTCTTGTCTATTATGGCAGCTAAGGTTAACTATCTTGACTAATAAAGATGACTTTAATGTACACCAGACAAATTATACTTGCATGAGAAAGAAGAGAGTTAGATAATATGTAGTAAGTTCCAAATGATAAGGACGGGGATGGGATTTGGGAGTGGGCAGAAGATTATGAAGAAGTCTTCATCTTACTAGTGATAGACTAAAAGAAAACAGAATTTGAAAGACAAGCCACAGTTGTCCAGGGACGCACCCCCCAGTCTCTGCACACCCAAATGTCATCAGCAGCCCCCCTCCCCACTCTCGTGCATGAACATTACAGTGAGCCAAAGCTGTGAATGACTTTCACACCAGTTTAGAGCTTTTCAGATCATCTTAAGCTCAATTACAGCTAAACCAATAATATACCCCAAACATCATTATTGGAGAATCACCAACCAGGCCTGCTAATTGTATTTGCGGCTTCTTCATCATATTAGTCAAGTCATAAGTGCAGCATGCTCTTCCCAGAGGATAACCGTTCACAAGGCCAATTTCCTTAGGATGAGACTTTCATATCACATCAGTTTGAACTAATGTGTCTCGGGAAATAAACTGTCAGATCAATAACATCTGCAACCAGAAAATATTGGTGGCAAATAGCAGAGTACAGCCTGCAGTTCAGACCAATATGATCCTTACCTGACACTTGGAAGCTGTCATGACTCGGAAGCTTTGGGGCTTTCCAAGGGGTCAATTTGGAGATGCTGTTCACATTCCCTGGCAAGACACAAGGAAGCTTCATTATAATACTTTGTGACCTTTTCCTCAGAGGCTCACCATATCATTACTAACCTGAAAAAAGCAAACATTTATTAAGCCCTTCTGTGTTCCAGGCTTGATGCCTTGAGCAGCGTATATAATGATAAGCAGTCTTTATGGAAGTCCACAAAGGAGTTCAAATTCTAGATCTAAAACTACATAAAGGCAAGTTTCCTTACTTCTCTGAGTCTCAGTTTCCAAATCTGTAGAATATGAAATAACAATAACTACTTTCCAGGGCTGTTTTAGTGATTGAAGAGAAGGTATGGGTTGTGCCCACTGTAGTGCATAGCACACAATAGGTGCTCAATAAATAATAGTTATTGCTATGACTCTAGGTACTTCTTTGTAACTGAAGTTAAACAAATTAATGTTTCCTCCTCAAGTGGGCCATTTGAGGGAAGTTTACCCACCAATCTAGATTGACTCACATAATCTTTCCAGGGAAATATAAAAGGCATGCCATTCTGTTTTTGAAGTAACAGAAAAAAACTGTCAGCTTCTCTTCTTGATGTTTTCCTATATTTTCAGAAAAAAGCCCTTGACATAACCTAGCATTCTATGAGTATCAGATAAAGATTGAAAAGTCAGTAAAGAAATACAAAAAGCATGGAAGGCTGAGAAGTATTTAACAATCCAGAGTCGGGGTTCCTTTTGAACCAGTAAGTCCTGGGATTGAATTCTAGATCAGGCACTTAGCAAAGATGTGACTTTAGGAAAATAACAGAATTTCTGAGCCATGGTTTACTCAATGCAAGACAGCAACACTGTCTGCCTCCAGGAGGTAAGGTCAAAACTAAATAAGGTGATAAATAGTCAAACTTTAGTGACTGTTAATTCTCATCCTCTCCTTCTCATCTCCTATCATTACAAGCTTCAAGTTAATTCAGTAAATGTGTATTGGGCACTATGATGGACACCGGTGATACCGTGTAAATGACACTGACAAGGTCACTGTCTTCATGGCTCCAACCACATTCTGGAGGGGAAAAGATAAATTACTCAGCCAATCCCACAAATCAATGGAAAATTACATTTGTGAGGAGAGCTAAAAAGAAATGATGCAGGGCATTAATGAGAGTTCTCTAAAACCACCTGGCTGAGGCATTAAGCAAGGCCTCCCTGAAGAAGATCTCTCTCTCTCTCTTGCCCATTCTGGTTGTAAGCATATTTCCTAATGGGGACAGGACAGAAAGTGGCACTGAGGCGGTAAGCTAGGGCCCAAGTCATGCTGGGCTTTACAGGGTAAACTGCAGGGCCACCATGTTGCACAGCCACGGGAGACACCAATTAACTGAACACACAGCCTGTTTTGCAAGACCAGCAGCCTTGGGAAGCAACATGCAGAAAAGAGAAACCATAAATAAAATGCAGAGTGTGTAAGAGAAAGCATTCAGAAGAAAACAATTATGGAACCTTCAAGTGCACCTGTGATGGAGTAATAGAGCAGACCAACATTCCCACCACATAAAACCAGAAAAGCCAGATTGAACACAAACACACAAAAATTCTATTTGAAAGCCCCAGGGTGCCTCCAAGACTTGCTGTACAAAAATCCTGGAAAGAAAGGAAGTTCAGTGAGATGCACCTGACATTGGGCACATCACCTTTTCCCTTGGGGGCACTGATGACTCTTAAGCATCATGGGGAGAGAAGCTCAGAAGCAGGGCAGAGGGCAGCTGCTAAAAGGCATAGAAGCCATCAGAGTGGTTAGGATGCTTCAGGAGGGCAGGAGACAAAAACTAGTATTCGGGGATGTCAGAACAGCTAGGAGTTGAAGGTCCAAAACAATTCCTTCCCAGGAAAGGAAGTAATGGGAAGTGATCCAAAAACACTGTGCCAATTTTCCCCCATTTGTGCTGTATTAGGTAAGCAGTCTAGAATGAAAGCAACGATACGAGACCTGACTTCTCAACAGACTTGATAGAAGCAAAAAGGCAATGAAAGGAGATGATGTCCAAGTTAGAATTCTACACATCCTGAAAGTGTGTGAATTCTACACATCCTTCGAGGAGGAAAGTGAAATAAAGAGATTTTCAAATACATTAAAAAGGACAGAATTTGCCACCAGAAGATACAAGTGAAATAAACAATACTAAAGAGGGCTCTATAGGCAAAAGGAATATGATCCCAGACAGAAATGTAGGAAAGACTAATGAGCAACAGAAAAAATATGTATGAGGTAAATCTAAATGAATATGGAAAATATTAACAAGAATTCCCTGTGGGATTTTTTTCCACTTTATTTATTTTAGAGAGAGTGAGCATGAGCAGGGAAGGGGCAGAGGGAGAGGGGGAGGGAGCTAGAGAGAGACAGAGAGACAGAGAGACAGAGAGACAGAGAGACAGAGACAGAGAGAGAGAGAGAGAGAGGGAGAATCTCAAACAGGCTCCAGGTTCAGCACAGAGCCCGATGCAGGGCTCAATCCCACAACCCTGGGATCATGACTTGAGCCAAAATCAAAAGTGGGGACACTCAACTAACTGACTCACCCAGGTGCCCATCCTATGGTTTCTTAAGTGCATGCAAATTTAAGTGAATACAATTAAAAACACAAAAGGCAGAAAGAAGATAAATTAGAGTATAATAAGCCCTAGAATTTCTGGCAAGTGGTAAAAATACTAATTTACATTAGACTCAAATAAACAAAGAAGGAATGTCTTAATTTCCAGAGTAATTACTAAAATAAGGTATAAGTAATAAGTTAATAAAAGAAAAACTGGTTTAATTTAAAAGTTTTTTTTGATTGGTCCAAATTAAGATTAAAAAGGGGGAAGGGGAGTAGAAATAGAAAGAATAGTAGTATTATAGATATAAAACCAAATATATCAGTGATTATATTACATGTAAATAGACCAAATATTCCAATTAATAGACCTACTGTGTCAGACTATATCAGAATGAAACAGTTATATGCTGCTCATATGAGATACACCCTAAACATAAGGACACAAAAAGGTTGAAAGTAAAAGGAAGAAAAAAAAATAAAACACTAACTAAAAGAAAGGCAATATAGTTATACTAATATCAAATCAAGTGAACTTGAAGGCAAGATGCATAACTAGATATAAAGAGGAAAACTCCAGGGGCGCCTGGGTGGCTCAGTCGGTTAAGCGGCCGACTTCGGCTCAGGTCATGATCTCACGATCCGTGAGTTCGAGCCCCGTGTCAGGCTCTGTGCTGACAGCTCAGAGCCTGGAGCCTCTTTCGGATTCTGTGTCTCCCTCTCTCTGACCCTCCCCCATTCATGCTCTGTCTCTCTCTGTCTCAAAAATAAATAAACATTAAAAAAAAAAAAAGAGGAAAACTCCAGTAAAAAGGTTAATCCACCAGGAAGATATAACAATTTTATATTCGTAAGCACGTAATAGCATACTTTCAAAATATACAAATCAAAAATCTAAAAAGAAAAGTAGACAAATCCATAATAGTAGAATATTTTAACAACCTCTCTCAGGAGCTAATAGAACAAGCAGACAAAAAAATTGGTAGGAGTATAAAGATCTAAGCAACATGATTAATGAACTTGACTTGTTTGACATTGGACTGTTTAGCAAGAGACTGGACACAGTTTTAAAAAAAACGTGGGGGGGGGGGCACCTGGGTGGCTCAGTTGGTTGAACATTTGACTTCAACCCAGGTCATGATTCTCGCTCTGTGGGTTTGAGCCCCGCGGCGGGCTCTGTGCTGACAGCTCGGAGCCTGGAGCCTGCTTCGGATCCTGTGTGTGTGTGTCTCTCTCTGCCCCTCCCCTGCTTGCACTCTGACTCTCTGTCTCCCAAAAATAAATAAAGATTTAAAAAAAAAAAGGATTAATGAAACGGGATAAGCCAGTGGAAAACATCCACTGCACCCAATGATAATAGAAGACACATTCTTTCTAGTGCACACGGAACATTGGCCCAAAATGACTAGAAAACTGGGTCATAAGACAAATGGAAACAAATAGCAAAGATGAATATCATTCAGAATATATATTCTTACTACAATGTAATTATGGAGGAATCAATAATGATAACTTAAAAATCTTTTAAAGGCTGCTCGGAAATTAAGAAAAAAAGTCACAAGGGGCACCTGGGTGGCTCCATCAGTTAAGTTCCAACTTCGGCTCAAGGCATGATCTCGGGGTTTGTGAGTTCAAGCCTCACATCAGGCCCTCTGGTGTCAGCAGAGAGCCCATTTGGATCCTCCCTCCCCCTCTCTCCCTGCCCCCCACCTCATTCTCTCTCTCTCCCTCTCTCTCTCTCTCTCTCTCTCTCAAAAATGAATATTTTTTAAAAAGGAAAAAAATCACAAAGGAAATTAGGAATACTTTATTAGGAATAAGATAGCAGAAAGTATGGAAAGTAGCTAATGCCCTGTTAAACACTTAAGGCTTGAAATGGATCTCCCAGAAAAGAAACAAGGATGTTAATCAATAATATAAATATCCATCTCAAGAAGTTAAAAAAAGAACAATAAATCAACTCAAGAAACTAGGAGGAAGAAAATAATGGAGATAAAACCAAAAATCAATGAAATAAAAAGAAAACTTACAATAGAGAAAATCAAGAAAACTCAAAATCGGTTCTTCAAAAAGGCTAATAAAAATTGATAAGTGCCAAGTAAGATCTTATGGGCATTGAAAAGATAATATTATTTTTAATCTTACCATCTTTAATATTAAGGATAGAGTACTATAAACAACACTATGCCAAAAGAATTTGACAATTTAGATGGGACCATACAAGCTAGAAGAATACACCCTACCAAAACTGACACAAAGAAAAATAAAAAATCTGAATACTTCTGTATCTATTAAAGACATTGAATCTGTAATTAACACTCCCACAAAGAAATCTCCAGGCCCAGGTATCTTCACTGGTGAATTCTTCCAAGCGTTTAAAAAAGATGTAACACTGACATACACAACCTCTACTAGGAAATATAAAAAAGATGAAACATTTCTCGATTCATTTTTTGAGGTCAGCATGACCTTGCTACAAACACCCAGATACCAAAACCTGACAAGTAAATTACAAGAAAAGAAAATTACAGTCCAATCTCTTTCACATACCCGGATACAAAACTCCTAAACAAAATATTGTGAAATCAAATGCAGTACTTACATAAAAAGGATGTTATATCGTGACCAACTTTGGTTTATCCCAAGAGTACAAAGTTTGTTTTATGTCTGAAATCACTAAGACCCTCCATATTAATGGAACAAAGGACCAAAAAAAAAAAAAAATTAAAAAAAAAAGTTCCTCTCAATAGCTGAGGAAAAGCATTTGAAAAGAGTCAAATACTCACTTATTGCTTAATTTTAACAATCTAAGTCAGTTTTGATAAGGAATAGCTATGAAACAACCAAAGCCATCATACATAATGGTGACATATTGAAAATGTCTTCTCTGAGGCTGAGAATGAGTTAAGGATGCCCATTTCCACCACTGCTACCCACCACATCTCAAGTCCTGCAGAACCAGCTGTTCGGCCCATGCCTCTGGCAACTTCCTCCTCCTTCCCTCTACCCAGTTAAAACCACTCCTGCAGGTCGGCTGCAGCCACACCATCCTGTTCTCCATCATTAATGGACTGTATGTTTCCATGGCAGCCACACCTCCAAAGGGTCCAAATCTCAGCCTTGGCAATGAGGAGGGGGGGGTCCTTCTAAGTTTCCAAGTGTCTTCACTTATTCACTGCCTTCTCCAGTCGCTCTTCTGTGCTATTTTTTTTTTAATTTTTTTTTAACGTTTATTTATTTTTGAGACAGAGAGAGACAGAGCATGAATAGGGGAGGGGCAGAGAGAGAGGGAGACACAGAATCTGAAGCAGGCTCCAGGCTCTGAGCTGTCAGCACAGAGCCCGACGCGGGGCTCGAACTCACGGACCGCGAGATCGTGACCTGAGCTGAAGTCGGCCGCTTAACCGACTGAGCCACCCAGGCGCCCCTCTTCTGTGCTCTTTAGAGTTACCCTCTACCCTCTGAACTAGCTACCCACCTTTTTACTAGTTGTACTAGCTAACACATTTTCATATTAACTTTCCCCTGTTCAAATTACTGGCCTGGTTTCTGTCTCTTCACTGAACCCTGACTGATACGAGACGTAAATAAATGCAGAAATAAATAATGTTCATGGATTAGAAGACTCAACATTGTAAAGTCATTCTCCCTAAATCAGGCTACAGATTTAACAAAACCCCAGTCAAAATCCCAACAGGTTTCTTTTTTTGTTGGAATTGATATGTTAATTCTATAATTTACATGGAAATAACAAGGGTCCAAGAATATCCGTGACAATCTTGATGATGTCAAGATTGGAAAATTCAAGCTTCCAGATGTTAAGAATTATGATAGGGGCGCCTGGCAGGCTCAGTGGAAGAGTCCATGACTCCTGATCGCAGGTTTGTGAGTTCACGCACCAAGCTGGGTGTAGAGATTAAATAAATAAATAAAAACTTTAGAAAACAATTATGATAAAGTTACAATAATTAAGACAGTGGGGTAATGGTGCAAGGTGAAACAAACAGCTCAGTGGAAGAGAATACAGAGTCCAGAAACATACCTATAATATGTTTCTGGAACTTTTCATCACTCCAAGATTTACCCTGATTTGCCCTGATTTACCCTGATTTACGAGAGACATTATTGAAGTGCAGTAGGGAAAGACATTATTTTTGAAAACTCAGTTGATGGAAATCCACACTGGGGTGGGGGGGAAGCATCTTGCCTCACAAATTACATACAATAATAAATTCCAGGTGGATGGTAGACTTAAATGTAGAGGTACAACAATAAAGTTTCTGAAAGACAAACCTAGGATAGGTGAAGATTGTTTCCACAGGACCTATAAGACACTTTCCAATTTAAATTATCCTTAAATTTGATGTCATTAAAATTAGGAACTTCTGTTCATTAAATTCACCAATAAGATATTGAGGAACTGCTAAACTGTTTTCCTCAGTGGCTGTGCCTACCAGGAATATACAAAGTTTCCACTTTCTTCACATCCTCACCAGCACTTGTTTTTCCCTTTCATTATTTGTTTTTCTTTCTTTCTATTATGGTCATCCAAGTGGATGTGCAATGGTATCTCCTTATGGTTTTGATTCACATTTCCCTAATGACTTACAAAAGAACTGAGTACTAATCCATGCTACAACTTAGATAAACCTAAAAATCAGTATGCTAAGTGAAAGCAGCCAGACACACTAGGTCACATATTGTATGATTCTAATTATAGGAAATGTACAAAACAGACAATCTATACAGACAGAAAGTAGATTAGTGATTGGCAGGGAAGGGGGGGGATGAAGAATGGGGAGTGGCTGCTTAATAGATTTCCTCTTGGAGTGAAGACAAGTTCTAGAACCAGATGGTGGTGATATGCTTAAGCAACATAATAAATGCACATGAAGACACTCAACTGTATGCTTTAAAACAGTAAAAATAATAAATTATATGTATTTGTATTTTCCACAATTAAAAAAACAAAACAAAACACCTCAACAAGAAGAAAATGAAGGGGCAAACAGAGTAGGGGAAGATATCTGCAATACCCAAAACTACAAAAGCCTCATAGCCAGAATATACACAAATACACAAATTGACAAAAGAGACAGCCCAGTTTTTTTAAATGGGCAAAAAACTTGAACAGGCACCTCACAAAGAATATATAATCAGGAAACACAAAGTGCTCAATATCATTATTCATTAGGGAAATGCAAATGAAAATTTCAATAAGACACCACTGTATACATGCCAAAATAGTTTAATCCTTTTAAAATGACAATATCAAGTGTTGTTAAAGAAACAGAGTAACTACAATTCTCCTTCACTATAAGTGTAATGAAAATTGATACATTCACTTTGGAAAAGTGTTTGGCATCATCTAAAATAGCTGAACATACACATACCCTATCATCCAGCAAATCCACTCCTCAAAATAGCCCCAAACCAGAAACAACCCAAATGTCCATCAGCAGCAGCATGAAGAAATACATTGTGATATATTCTAGAACGGAATATTATGGAGCATTAAGAATAAATTACAGCGGTTAACTGACACCACCACACTGCCATGGTTACCTAATGCCAGTGCCTCTAGCTCACTGAGCTCCAGACAAAAAAGAGGGTAAGGTCTCTACACCAGGGCTTGTACAAAGCAGTCTGCCTATAAATCTACTGGTGATAAAGCACCGAGGAAGCAACTAGCTACAAAAGCCACTCGTAAGAGTGCACCCTCTACTGGAGGGGTGAAGAAACCTCATCGTAACTGGCTTGGTACTGTGGCACTCCACAAAATAAGACATTATCAGAAGTCCACTGAACTTCTGCTCTGCAAACATCCTTTCCAGCATCTGGTGCAAGAAATTGCTCAGGACTTCAAAATAGATCTGTGCTTCCAAAGCACAGCTACTGGTGCTTTATAGGAGGCAAGTGAGGCCTTCTGGTGGGCCTTTTTGAAGACACCAACCTGCGTGCTACCCATGCCAAACATGTAACAATTATGCCAAAAGCCACGCAGCTAGCATGCCACATACGTGGAGAACATGCTTAAGAATCCACTATGATGGAAAACATTTCATTCTTTAAAAAAAAAAAAATTATCTTCTTCCAGTTATTGGTAGTTCTGAACGTTAGATATTTTTTTCCCATGGAGTCAAAAGGTACCAAAGTATATGATTCCAAGTGGAAAAATAGGGGACAGAAATCAGGTATTGGCAGTTTTTCCATTTTCATTTTCCGTGAATTTTTAATATAAACGCGGGGACATAAAGCATTAATGCAAGTCAAAATGTTTCAGTTAACACGTTTCAGCAGTTCAACTTTATAACAATTATAAATAAACCTCTATATTTTTCTAGAAAAAAAGAGAATAAACCAAAGCTACATGAATAAGATTCACAAACATAATATTGGCCAAAAGAACCCAGATAAAAGAGCAAATTTCATAGGAGTCCATTTCTATAAAGTTCAAAAACAGGCCAAAATAGCCTATGGAGATAAAAACATAAGTAAAAACAGAAAGTTACCTGGAAGAGGGCACAGAGGCATGGCTAGGGCACAGGCAAGATTCTAGCTCTTAATATGGGAGGTGATTACGTGGGTGGGTTCATGAATTCACCAATCTATATCCATATATTTGTGTACTTTCTGTTTGAATGTTACACCTCAATTAAAAATTGTTTTTAAGTGGCTGGATAAACAAACTGTGGCATAGACATACAATGGAATCCTACTCACCAATGAAAAAGGAATGAACTATTGGTACCTGTAACAACTTGCATGAATCTAAAGGGCATTATGGTGAGTGAAGCAAGACAGTCTCAAAAGTTACCTAGTATATGATTCCATTGCATGACAGGCTCTGAAAACAAACAAACCAACAAACTACAGAATGGAGGACAGATCAGTGGGTGCCATGGGGTTAGTTTTAGTTTTGGTTGGCAAACTGGTCCCTGGACACAGGGGACAAGGAGAGGCTAAAGAGGCAGACACTTTGATTGGCAGGTGGCATGTTTAGTAAGTGAGGGAACTCCTTTAGGAGGCTTGTTCTGGGTGGCCCCAAGCCAAGTAGATCCCTACACTAGCCACTAAAACCTTAAAAGTTTATACAGAGGCCTTAACTATAAGATTCAGTGACAGATTTGGTCCACATAGTCTATGTTTTTCAAAATGGCTTTTACTGTGGGAATGGTGGGTGGAACTCACATTTCAAGGACAGAGGAAGAGGTAAGGGGTCTCCAGTTGCCCAGATCTAGTTCTCAGGTCAACTAGTGGTCATGTCCTCTACCTGTTAGGATGGGTCAGGATGGGACACAAGAGTATTTTCGGATTATGGAATAGTTCTCTGACTGTGGTGATGGTTACACAAATTTATATGTATTAACATTCATGAAACTGTGCACCCCTCCCAAAAAAGTCAGCTTTATTGTATAATAATTTTGTCAATGAAAAGTGAAGTACAGGCTTTGCAGTCAGACTTCCTTGGGTTTGAATAACAGACTAGGTGTTTATCTTGAGACAGATAACTTAATCTTCCTACTTCCCAATTTCCCCATAAGAATAATGGAGGTCATGGTGACCACCACCCTCCATAGGGTTTTATGAATATAAAATATGCTAAAACATACAAGCATTTAGAACAGGTGGTACATAAATGCTTGACAAATATTAGTGATCATTATTAGTACACATATACATCATGTGAAATTTTTGTTATAAAGTGTGTAATTTTTAAAAAGCATTACTTTTTGGGGCGCCTGGATGGCTCAGTCGGTTGAGCGCCGACTTCGGCTCAGGTCACGATCTCGCGGTCTGTGGGTTCGAGCCCCGCATTGGGCCCCTGTGCTGACAGCTCAGAGCCCGGAGCCTGTTTCAGATTCTGTGTCTCCCTCTCTCTGACCCTCCCCCATTCATGCTCTGTCTCTCTCTGTCTCAAAAATAAATAAACGTTAAAAAAAAAAAATTAAAAAAAAAAAAAGCATTACTTTTTGACAACCCAATGTTCATTAGCTGATGAGTGGATAAACAAATGTGGTATACCCACACGACAAAATATTCTTCAGAAATCCAAAGGAAATACTGACCCATGCTACAACATTATGCTTGGTGAAGAAGCCAGACACAGAAGGTCACATATTGTACAGTTCCAACTATATGAAATGTCCAGAATAGATAAGGGATTTCCTTTTTGGGAGTGAAGGGAATGCTCTGGAATTGAAAATGGTAAGTGTTGCATAACTTCATAACATACTAAAAACCACTGAATTGTATACTTTGAAAGGATGCTCAATAAAGCTGTTATTTAAAAAATACTAATATTTAAATATGTGCTCACTGCTCAGTCAACTCTGTCTACTTGCTAGTCACCTTATATTAATTGTCTGTAGAACCCTTACATATATTTTGCTTATTTTGCTTCTTAGTAAATTATATCTGTGCCTTCTTCTGTAATAAATCAGGTTACAAATGACCAAAGAGATTAAAAAAAAAAAGATCATCTTGACTTTAAAAGATTTATTTTAAGTGCCCATGAATGTGAAATGATGTTTTAAATAACTGAAAACAGTTTTAAATAATATTAACCAAAAAGAGGTGTAATAAAACCATTTAATGGTTGTTAATCTGAATAAATAGGTTTTAAATCATAAAGTGGCACTTAATTGACCTGCAATAACTGGCTTGTTAAATCTAAATTAAATCATTATCTGAGGCACTTAAAAAAAGTAGAGTTCTTGAAGACTTGCAGAAAAAAATGTTATGAAAAATAGCAATGATAGTTGTATACCAAACTAATTGTTGAAGAAGCCTCTATGACTTTTTTTTTTAATGTTTACTTATTTTTGAGGGAGCGAGGGAGAGAGAGAGAGAGAGAGAGAGAGAGAGAGAGAGAGAGAGAGAGAGAGAGAACAAATGAGGGAGGGGCAGAGAGAGAGGGAGACACAGAATCTGACTAAAGCAGGCTCCAGGCTCCAAGCTGTCAGCACAGAGCCCAACGCGGGGCTCAGGAACTGTGAGATCATGACCTGAGCTGAAGTCGGTCACTTAACTGACTGAGCCACCCAGGCTCCCCAGAAGTCCCTGTGTCTTTTAAAAAGGATTCCTGGGACCTGGAAGTTAAGGGTTCACTGCCCTCAACCACTTCAGACACCAGTCACTAGCCCAGATTGTTACCTGTACTTCTGACCCACTGGCTATAAATCAGAAGTTCAACTAATTTGCTAGAGCAGCTCACAGAACTCAGAGAAACATTTTACTTACTGGATTACCAGTTTATTATGAAAGGATATAACTCAGAAACGGCCAGATAGAAGAGATGCATATGGTAAGGTACGGGGAGAGGTCGAGGAGCTTCCATGCCCTCTCAAAGGGCACCATTCTCCACGAATATCCACATGTTCACCAACCCAGAAGTTCTCTGAGCCCTGTCCTTCTGAGTCTTTATGGAGGCTTAATTACATAGTCAAGATTGATGAAATCACTGCCATTGGCAACTGATTCAACCTCCTGCCCCTTTCTTCTCCCACGCCCAGAGGTGGGGGTGAGACTCTGGAGGGTTGGTACTTAAACTTACGACCCGCCAATCACTAGGTTGGTTCTCCAGGCAACCAGCCCTCATCCTTAGGCAGGGTCCCAAGTCACTTATTAACATAACAAAAGACACCATAATGGCGTTCCTCTTAGCAAACTGCAAGGGTTTTTAGGAGCTCAGTGCTGGCAACTGGGACCAAGACCAAATAAATATTTGCTGTTATGAATCACAATATCACCCCATTACATTATTCACATGTCCAGTGTGGCTTAATAAAAGCTTACTAAACACTGGCTATGTCCAGGTATTGTGCTAGATTCTGGGAACACAGTGGTAAAACCAGAAAAGAAGGAGTCTACCCTTTTGGGCCTAGCAGTCTAGCTATTAGCACTGTCCAACAGGAAGTGAATGTGAGCCACATCTGTAATTATACATTTTCTACTGGCCATGTTAAAGAAGTAAAAAAAAAAATCCCATAGATGGGATTCATTTTAATAATGTATTTCATTTACCCCAATACATCCCAAATATAATTACAACATGTCACAATACATAGAAGTATAAATGAGGTATCTTATATTCTTCATTCATACTACCTTCGAAACCCAGTGAGCAATTTACATTCAAGGCACGTCTTAATCGAGACTACCTGCATCTCATGTGTTCGACTGCCACATGTGACTAGTGGCTACAATACTGGACAGGTCTAGCTGTATCACTGTTTCATTTTTGTTTTATTTTTCTTTTCTCAGTCTATCTTCTCTAATGTTCTCAGTACGTCATTTGGACCTTGGCTTTATGGTTAGAATATGGAAAACAGAGCCTACACATGAAAAAGTACATATTACCATACAAATTTTATAATAAAATATATAAGCATTGTCACATGATATACTCATTAAAATGCCCAGTATTCAGCTGTGACATTTTTGTTACCAGGCACACCTACACATTGAATGTTCACTGAATGAGTACAAGCCCCACAAGTGTTGTGAGTTACCAGATGGGAAGAATCCCTAAAGCTGGCAGGGGCTGAGAAGACTTCTTGAAGGACTTATGCATGCATTCATTCATTCATTCATTCAACAAATACTTAATTGAGCAGCTACTATGATGGATTTGAAGTGGGCCTAGACACATCAATAAGAATAGAACAATAAAAATAATATCACTGGATTGGTTGTCCATGTTGAGCCAACCACTGCACAGTCTTTTTACCACTTTAATGCTCACCAAAAACCATGGGCACTATTACAGTATTTCCTTAAATTGACTCACATCTTTTTAGTAAAATTCTAACTTAAAAATTCTAGCATATGACATTAAAAAAACACACAAAACACTATTCCTTGCCATTCTTAGAAGGTAACTGCAAAAAGATAAAGCGAATGTAACTGATGCTAGTAAATTCTCTATAGGTAGGGTTGCCCACTGGAGACTCTCAGGCTATGCCCTGCTTTCTTTTCCTGTTCAAAGGTAGACTAGCCAATGTCAGAGAGGTGTTAGAAACATATTAGTACTGTGCTAATATTTTCTTGCCTCTATAATCAGTAGGCAAGTCATTTGAAAGGAGAATAACTATGTGATTTAACTGTATGCAATGTTCAGTGATACCTAAAGTTATCCTGTGCATAACCAGTGGTGCACATACCATAGTTTGTTCAAAGAACGTGAGTGGCTTCCAGAAGGAGATCAAGCAGGGGGCCTATTTTTATGAGTGAACAAAACACCACACTTGCCTCTAAACCAGACTCTCAAAGACATCATGACCTTCAAGGCACATCCTATTTCCAAAGCAAGCACACTCTCTTCTTTTCCTCTGCAGTTGAGGGGACTCCAATGTTCACACTTTAGAATATCCATAAACTATATTCCTACTGTGAAGTCTGACTAGAATTTGTATTTAACAGAAGCAGTATGGTACAATGGTTTAAAGCCCAGGCTTTGGAGTCAGACAAACCCAGATTAGCATCATGTTCTGCCTGTAGCTCTATGATGGCAGTCAAGTGACTCGACTTTGCTAAACCCATGCCCCTTACATGTAAAATGGGAATTATAGCCCTTGCTTGTAGAATGATTGTAAGGATTAATAAGACAACATACATAAAGTACTTTGCACAATACTAACATTTAAAAAGCACTGAGCCTGGGTGGCTCAGTCGGTTCAACGTCAGACTTCGGCTCAGGTCATGATCTCACACGTTCATGGGTTCAAGCCCTGCGTTGGGCTCTGTGCTGACGGCTCAGAGCCCGGAGCCTGCTTCGGATTCTGTGTCTCCCTCTCCCTCTGTTCCTCCCCCACTTGTGCTCTCTCTTTGTGTCTCAAAAATAAATAAACATTAAAAAAAAAGCCACTCCACAATTCTGGTGCCTGGGTGGCTCAGTGGGTTAAGCATCCAACTCTTGACTTCAGCTTGATCTCATGGTTTGTGAGTTCAAGCCCCACATCAGGCTTTGTGCTGACAGTGCAGAGCTGTTTGGGATTTTGTATCTCTCTCTCTCTCTCTCTCTCTGCTCCTCTCCTGCTTCCTCTCTCTCTCTCTCTCAAAATAAATAAAATAAACTTTAAAAAAAACACTCCATATTTCTTTTTGTTGTTGTAGTTGCTGTTGTTATTCTAACGGAAATCCTCCTGTATCAAGAGATCAACCAGGGAAGCAAAACCATTAGGAGATGATAGATAAATTTTCTCATATTTTTAAAACATGTGTATATATAACATATTTTAAGTGTACATAATAATGCATATTTTATATGTGTACATGCTATATGTAAATATATGTAAAACAAAAGGGATCTGTTGCAAGGAATTAGCTTCATGCAATTGTGAGGGCTGATTAAGCAGTTGCTGGAAGGCTATTGTCTTCACATCTGATGCTGGAGCTTGAAGTCCTCAGAAAGGCCGTCAGAAAGAGAAGGATCTAAGAACGTGGGAAACCCATGAAGATTCCCGTTGCCTCTGGTATTAGCAATGTGAGAGTATCCTGAGGAAGCCGGAAGCCTTTAGTCATAGAGCTGGACACACACACCTGGACACACAGGGTTCCGTGTTGGGCACAAAGCCTGCTTTGGAGTCTCGCTCCCTCTCTCCTTCTCTCCCTCTGCCCCTCCCCCGCTCGCTTGTATGAGCATGTGCTATCTCTCAAAAAAAAACACTAAAAAACAAAAAATAATTTAGCTGCCAACATTTAAAAATCGTAAGATTCCACATAATCTCCAGTTCTGGAATTTTTTCTCCATTGCGAGTTCTAGTCCCACGAGGCCTCCACCCTTGGCGCTGGAGCTGAGTCGTAGTTGAGACTCCAGACAGAGCACAGGTGCTCCTGGCCACCACAGTGGCCAAAACTGGCTGCCTGACCCTCCCATCTCTTGTGAAAAGAACCCTGATTTTGCTCCTGTGTTGAGCAGCCATATGCCCCTCCTCAGTTGTGGGTAAATCTCAGCAGGTGTAAATCTTGCTGGGCCTACGTCAGTTGTGGTGGGCATGTGTCCCTCTCCAGGAACTTGATCAGGCACACGATACAGGCCTGGCCAATGGGACCTAGGATGGGGCTTCTGGGCAGTACTTCCCTTGCTGATTAAAAACAGAGATTTAAGTCAACTGAGGAGAACACAGCCTCAAATTCACTCACTGGAATGACAACATGGGAATATGGGAAAAACAATTCCTTGGTGACACTCTGCTGCCAGATGAGCCACTCTGGAACCACCTCCCTCCTCACTTCTCGTGATGCCATGTAATTTTTTCCTGATATTTGAACCACTACTGTCAGGACTTTGTTTTACTCAGAGGCCAAAGCACCCTAACTGATACCGACTTCGTCTCACCCCTGCAGGCATTCAACTCACTGGTCCCCAAATGTGCCATCAACACTCTCATCTTCATGTTCTTCTGTGCCAAGCATCCTTCCTCCACTCCCCCATCCTTAGATTCCTGGCTGGCAAATGCTTAGTCACCCCTGAAAGTCCAGGTTAAGGATTACTTTCTCTCCCGTAGTTTCTTCAATCCCCAACTCCCGGCCAACTTAATTGCTCCCTCATCCATATTCCCATAAAATGCTCCAAAAATCCCCATTTCAGACCTCTATTTCCTGAAATCTATGAGTCTATCTCACTCAGGAGCTGTGTTCCTAGCTTTTAGTTTCTAGATTCCTGGGAATCTTTGAATTCCCAGCAAAGTTTTACAGAGTCGAATCAATGTCTTAGGCATTGTCCATGACCTCCAGCCTCACTCATTTATCTATTCATCTCAATAAAGATTTACTGTGCATTTAGTACTCTGTATCAGGCGTTGTGTTAGGCACCAGGGTTATAATGGGAAACAAGACAATTGGTCAAGCCTTCATGAAACTCCACCCTTAGTGGGAAAGAGACAAAAATACCACGTGACAAATGGTATAAAAAGCTACTCATACCCAGAAGTAGGATTGCTGGATCATACGGTAGTTCTATTGTTTATTTTTGGAGGAACTTCCATACTGTTTTGCATAGTGGCTGCACCAATTTCCATTCCATACCAACACTGGACAAAGACAGGTTCCCTTTTCTCCACATCCTCCCCAACACTTGTTATCTTTGGTCTTTTTGATAATAGATATCCTGACAGGTGTGAAGTGATATCTCACTGTGGTTCTGATTTGCATTTCCCTGAGGATTGGTGATGATGACTGAATACTTTTTCATACATCTGTTGGCCATTTGTATGTCTTCTTTTGAGAAATATCTACTCAGATATTTCTCTACCCATTTTTTAATCAGGTTACATGGTTTTTTGCTACTGAGTTGTATGAGTTCCTCATACATGTTGGAATATTAACCCCTAATCAGATACATGGTTTGCAAATATTTTCTCCCATTCTGGAGGTTGCCTTCTTCCCTTTGCTGTCCAGGAGCTTTTTTAGCTTTGATGCAACCCCACCTGTCTATTTCAGCTTTTGCTTCATGCCTTTGTTTTGGTGTTATATCCAAAATATCATTGCCTAGATATCAGTTTGACTGTGGTGATTATTTCACAATGTAGATGTATACCTAAACATCAAGCTGTACATCTAAATACATATTTCTATTTGTCAGTTACGCCTCAATAAAGCTCGGTGGGGGAAACTAGGGGAATCGTGAGTGCAAAGAAGAGAGGTCGAACCCAAGCATGAGAAGTCAGGCGATAGCTCCTAGAGGGGTGCCATCCCAGATGATGCCCAAAAGGTGAGTAAAAGGAGCCTGGAGAGTATTCCAGGTAGAAAGAAGAACATGTGGAAAAGCACAGAGGTGAGAGAGAACAAGGAAGCTTTAAAAAGGCCACTTAGCCAGAGTGACGAGGTGTCTGGGAAGATAGGCAGAAGAGCATATCGTAAAGCCTGCAGCACAGCCACAGTAAAGCATTTGGTCTTCATCCTAGAGGCAATGGGAGCCATTTACAGTTTCAGGCAGAGGTATGGCACTCTCTAATCTGGTGTGGAGACACGGTTCACTTGGATGGGAAGCAGGAACGCCAGTTACATGGAAGAGGATGGGAGGGAAGTATTTGAAGGTGGAAAGAAAGGAAGCACAGAGCAGATCCATCAGAATCTAGAACACCACACCAGTGCAAGTCACTTCCCCAACCTGAGCAGACACACACACATGCACACACACGCACACACACAAGATTCTACACACTAAAACCCTGGTGTTACTCAAGGAAAGTCTGAAGACTCTTACCACCTGTTCTGTGGCCTAACGGACAAAATTACTTGATAAAAATAAGTCTGGGAAATTCTAAGTTAACCAAAGTTAAAGCAGATGTCTTTATTGCAGGCCATCTCAGAACCTTTAATATGCTACAGTGAATTTGCTAAAAAGAAAACAGATGATGTTTTTCAAATTTGGTGGACTATGGACTTCTCCTTCAGTCCTTCTCATCTCAGGAAATAGGACCTTAATTCATTCAGGCCAAAAAGACAGAGTCAACCTTGATTGTTCTTTTCTCCTCACCCAACACAAATGAAGTAATCAGCAAGTCCTGTAGGCTCAACTTTTAAAATAAATGCCAAAAAAAATAAAAAAATAAAATAAAATAAAATAAAATAAAATAAAATAAAATAAAATAAAATAAAATAAAATAAAATAAAATAAAATAAAATAAAATAAAATAAAATAAATGCCAAGGTGCAACCACTTGAAACCGGTTACCTTCTATTGCTACCCGGCCCCTAAAATTCAAACCACTATCATCTCTCCCCTGGGTTGTTTCCACGCTTCCTAACTGCACTGTAGGCTTCCACTCCTCCCTACAGTCTATCCTCCCAACAGCATCCAGAGTGATCCCTAGGAAAGGTAAGCTGGGTATAATATAAATGTCACTTCTCTGCTTAAAACCATCCAAAGCCTTCGTATCTCATACAGAGTAACATTCAAATGCCTCATCATGGCTACAGGGCATTGCGTGACCTGGCCTCTACCCACCCTGCGCCCTCTTCCCCTCTTGGTCCACTGTGAGCCACATTCTGGCCTACTGTTCTTTAAACCCACCAAGCCCATTCGGATCCCAGGGTTCCACACTTACAATTCCCTCTGCCTACACTAGTCCTCTACATCTACACATGACTTGCCTATTCTCATCATTCAGGTCGCCATGGATAAAGGGACTTTGCCGCATTTTATAATGTGTCTCCATCACCTAGGACAGTGGCAAGCACATGGCAGGACCTCAAAAAGCACTGAGTGAATGAATTTATATTTGAATATCGCAGCACCAAATGACTCACTGTTCAGGAGCACACTGGGCTGAATGAATGTGATAAAATTTCTTTCCTCTTGCCACTTTCCAGGTGAGAGGGAAAAAAAAAAAAACTCCAAATAAATAAGTAGACAGTCACCATTTTTCCCTTTGGTGTGCCAAAACTATTTTCTCAGATCAGCTACAGTTCATTTTACAGGGAGGAAAAAAAGCACAGCCCTCCTTCTGCTGGTTAATTCAAAGCTCCCATACTGGCTGACAAATGCTGGATGCTATATAACAGCCCTTGTCTGTCTTAGGCATAGACCTCAAAAAACATTGGAGAGGATGAGGAAGGAAGGAAGAACTGATCTATCAGGTCGAAAAGCCTTGCTCTTTAATGCTTGGAAAGTTTATTCCTTGGCCCTAACTGCTCCATGATAACCCTCAGTATTCTCCAGGTGCCTTTAAGAGCCCAGCACTATGCTAAGCCCAGGGGAACATGGGAGAAGACAAAGATAGGATTCTGAAGGAACATACAAGTTGGATCTTGCATAAACCAGAGGTTAGCATCCAAATTCAAATCCTGACAGAATCTGATCCTAATCTAAGCACACTCATGTCTCCCCTGTGGATGATCTCTTGCTAATTCAGGAGACTTCGGAAGAGGACATATTTTTTGAGCCTCAGTTTGTTCATCTATAAATGAAGGATATTCTCGATCCCTGTTTCAAAGAATCATCACAAGAATTTAAAAGACACACATAGGGGGCCTCAGTGGCTCAGTTGGTTAAGTGTCTGACTTTGGCTCAGGTCTGACAGCACAGAGCCTGCTTGGATCCTCTCTTTCCCTCTCTCTCTGCCCCTCAACTACTCATTATCTCTCTCTCTCTCCCTCTCTCTCTCTCTCTCTCAAAAATAAACAAACATTAGAAGACACACACACAGGGCACCTGGGTGGCTCAGTCGGTTAAATGTCCAACTTCAGCTCAGGTCATGATCTCACTGCTCGTGAGTTCAAGCCCCATGTCAGGCTCTGTGCTGACAGCTCAGAGCCTGGAGCCTGCTTCGGATTCTGCGTCTCCCTCTCTCTCTGCGCCTCCTCTCTTTGTGGTCTCTCTCTCTCTCTCTCTCTCTCTCAAAAATAAATAAACATTAAAATTTTTTTTAAAAGACACCCACACATTTAATGTGGTCAGCACAGAGTCTGGCACATACTAAGTACCAAAATGGTCAGCTATTAACATTAGGAATATTATCATGAATGTCCTTCCAATGCCCCAAGCCTCAGTCCCCACACCTTTAACATGGTGGTGGGAGGGGGGGCAAGTGAGGTGGTGTTCATGGGTTTTTTATGAGGATTACACAAGTAGTTCTCAGTCTTTGCTGCATCTTAGAATCACCTAGGAAGGATTCAAAGATCCTGACACTAAGCTGTCCCCCCAACAGTTACTCTCAATTACATCATAATCTCAGAGCGTGGGGACCAGGCATCAGTACTTTTTTAGTTCCCTGGGCAATCTCAATGATTAAATGAATTTGTAAGCACACAGTAGATACTCAACAAATGTCCCTTCCTTCTACCCCTCAAATGACTTAAGAGGGAATGAGGCCCTGGTAGGGTCTGAAATCTTTGCCACTTTTATGATTATATGAACAGAAGTAATGACGCTTTTGGAAATCAAGTAAGATATAACTGCACAGACTAAGAACTTATTCAAATTGTATGTAAGCCATCGATTAGTTATGCAAATACACTTGTGGCCCTTCTAACTATTTTATAGGCCTGGATGAGGCCCCAAGAAGACTCCAGTTGGACACGCCTGCGTTAAATAATAGCTACAGGGGGAGAAAGTCACTGTCTCAACAACAGATGTTTTTCTCAAACAAGGCAGCTCACCTGAGTACGAGGAAAATGGAGAGATTCTGCAAAGAGGAAAAAGGGCTTGTTTTTGCTCTAATAAAAGAGAAGCTGATTTTTATCTAGGGTTTAATTATCACAAAACTACGCTCTACCTCTTCCTGTTTCAAGAAACACATCTGAAAGGCCTGGTGCAGGGGAACAGTAAATTATTAATACCAATAGCACAAGGTGTTTTTTACCTTGCTTTTATCTGTGGCTTTGGAGGCACTTTATAAATATTAGCTAATTAAGCCACCCAACAGCTTTGTAAGGAATATATTATTATCCCTATCCTTCAGATGGATGAAACCACCTTTATTAGAAGACAGTGCTAATCCATTATCCCAGGATTAGCCATGGTGGTTGTAGCTGAATCGATGACTCTGTTAGAAGGCAGGACTCACTTGCTCTCTGCATTCATTCACTCATTCGTTCATTCAAGTAGTCATTCATTCAGCAGCCATTTCTTGAGGACCTACTATGGCCTCTGGGTTTGGTGGGGAAATGCTAAACTCTGAGGACAAAGATTGTGTCTTAGTTTTAGCTGCGTGCTTAGGGCCCAGAACAGTGCCTGGCACAGAGTAAGTGTTTAACGCACATTGATTTTAAAATGGAAGTGGGGGCACCTGGGTAGTTCAGTCGGTTAAGTGCCTGACTTCAGCTCAGGTCATGATCTTGCGGTCCGTGAGTTCGAGCCCCGCGTCGGACTCTGTGCTGACAGCTCAGAGCCTGGAGCCTGCTTCGGATTCTGTGTCTCCTTCTCTCTCTGCCCCTCCCCCACTTATGCTCTGTCTCTGTCTCTCAAAAATGAATAAACATTAAAAAAAATGTTTTTAAATTTTTTTTTTTTTTAACATTTATTTATTTTTGAGACAGAGAGAGAGACAGAGCATGAACGGGGGAGGGGCAGAGAGAGAGGGAGACACAGAATCAGAAGCAGGCTCCAGGCTCCGAGCCATCAGCCCAGAGCCCGACACGGGGCTCGAACTCACGGACCGCAAGATCGTGACCTGAGCCGAAGTCAGACGCTTAACCGACTGAGCCACCCAGGCGCCCCTAAAAAAAATGTTTTTAATGAAATGAACATAACATGAGACACAATCCCTGCTGCACACACACAGCCTGTGAGGAGGGCAGGAGAGACCCCTGCCTCAGGCTTCACTCCCCTCCCCTAATAACAAGAACAGCTAGTTACTGTGTGCCATGCACTATGCTAAGTGCTTTAGGCACACTAACCCATTTCACCCTAAGATCAAACTGAAGAGACTGGGAATGGTACCTCCATTGGAAAGAGGAGGAAGCTGAGCCTTAAAGAGACATCCATGGAAGACCACTGGAGTCCAGCTGTCCCTGGTGGGAGTCCCAGCTCTGCCCCTCACTCATGATAGGCGGCAAGTTTCTTCATCTGTCTTAAGCCTCAGGATCCTCATCTGTGAGATGACCTGCCCCAGGAGAGTCATTTGAGGGTTAAATGAGATCCTGGAGGGCTGGCCCTTGAGCAGTGCCCAGCACACATGAAGTGGAGAATAAATGTCACTCTAGCATCTACTCAAGGCCATGCCTAGTGGTGAAACTGACATTTAAACCGAGGTCTGCTAACTACTGCTACTCAGCTGCTTCTCTTCTTGGCAAATGATCCCATGTCCCAGGATCATCCATAACATCCCATCCTCCTACAGCCTCTCTGGCCAACTTGTTCTGCAGTTCTTGTTCTGGCTACCCCAGTACTGTCACCACGAGGGGCTGGACATCAGCACCATTTTCCCCTAAGCACATGAGGCGTTCACAACCTGCCAAGCAGTCACCCTCCTACCCAACTCACAGTGTCTGTGAAAGCATGAATCTGGGTTCAAAGCTGGAACTGCTTATTTGTGGGGGTAATTATAAGATCTATTGCTCAGGGTTGTTTTGAGGAGTAAATGTAACACATGAACATGCCTTTAGCACGGTGGTGGGCCCAGAGTAAGCACTCAATGAATACGAATTTGTAATGTCAGTCCTCAGTCAGTTGTTCTAAACCAGGGGTAATTTTTCTCCCTAGGTAGAGTTGCCTGATTTGGTGGTGGGGGTGGGAGTTGGGGTATCTTAGGATGCCCAGTATAAACAATAATAATCTTTTAATAGAAGTATGTCCCATGCAATATTTGGGATATACTTATGCTAAAACTTTATTGTTTATCTGAAAGTAATATTTAACTGGGGCCCTGTGGTTGGTTTGTTTGTTTTTTAATGTTTATTCATTTTCAAGAGAGAGAGAGAGCATGAGCAGGGGATGGGCAGACAGAGAGGGGAACAGAGGATATGAAGCAGGCTTGGAACTGACAGTAGTAAGCTTGATCCAGGGCTTGAACTCACGAACTGTGAGATTATGACCTGAGCCAAAGTCGGACACTCAACCGACTGAGCCACCCAGGCGTGGGGCCCTGTGTTTTATCTTGCAACCCTACCCCCCAGGAGCCATTTTGCAATGTCTGGAGCTACAGTTTGCACCTACCAGGTAGAAAAAAAGGATGCCACTGATCATCTCTCAAGGCACAGAAAAGCCCTCCAGGACAAGACTTATCCAACCCCAAATCCCAACATGTTAACAGTGCTGAGGCTGAAAACCCCGCAATAAGCAATATCATCATAATATTCAAGAGGAAAGGGTTGAATGGACAGGGTTTTATACCCATAGAGTGGGTTGAATTTTAGCCCCCAGAAAGATATGCCCAAGTCCTAGCCCTTGATACTTCTGAGTTTATTTGGAAGTGGGGTCTTTGCAGAAGTCACTGAGTTAAGCATCTCGAGATGAGATCATCCTGCATTTACAGTGAGCCCTAAGTCCAATGATCGGTATTCTTATAAGAGAAAGGAGAAGGAAATCTGAGGCACGGAGAGAAGACCATGTGGAGGCAGAAACTGAAGTAACAAAGCCCCACCACCAAAGGAATGCTAAGGGTTACCAGTAGTCATCAAAAAGTAGGCGACAGAGGTGTGGAATATATATTCTCCTCAGAGCCTCCAGAGAGGACACACCCAACGGACACCTTGGCTTCAGACTTCTGGTCTTCAGGACTGTGCAAGAATACATTTCTGTGGTTTTAAGTCACCGGATCTTAAATAATTTGTTGTGGAAGCCCTAGGAAATTAATACAACCCCCTACGAATTTATACTCTAGATACCCCTCTCCTTTCTTTTTCCTTCTTTTTAAAATTTTAATTACTACGAAATGCCTCAAGCCTGTAAAAAAAAAAAAAGAGAGAGAGAGAGAGAGAGAGAGACTAATATAATGAGCACTGTGGACTCACCACCCATCTTGGGAAATGAAGCTTTACATATACTAATGAAGCCCCAAAGGCACGCCCATCCTAACCCACTCTCTCCCCCAAGAGGCAATCACTCTCCTGAATTCAGTGTTAATCATTCCCTTATGAGCTTTTATACCTTTACTACATATGTATGAATTCCTAAATAACAAATAGAATTCTTTGCCTGTTTCTAAACTGTATATAAATGGTACTGTAGAACATGTATCTTTCCTCCACTTGTATCTTTACTGGACTTTTGCTTTTGAGATGCATGTTGATGCATGTGGTTCAAATTCACTTATTTTCACAGTTCCACTGTGTGCATATACCACAAATGTCCTAATACATTTTCCTGTGGACAGACCGTGCAGGTTGTTTTTTTTCTTTTGCTTTCTTTTTTTCCCTTTTTGTTTTGGTCGTTGTTGTTATTACAAACAATGCATCAGTGAGCCTTCCTGTTTCCTGGTCTGTGTGTGTAAGAATTTCTCTAGGGTTCTGTTTCTCAAAGTGTGGTATGAGACTGGTGAATAATGAAATCATTTCAGTGGCTTTGTGGCCAATGCTGTGTTTTTTGTGTTTTCTTTTGTTTCTGACAGAAGAGAAGAGGAAATATGAGGAGTGTGTCATATAGGAAAGGTAACTGTTGCTTCATAAAACTATTGTTTCAATTATAGATAAGTGTATCGTGGGTTGCCATCTAGAATTTATTTCTTACTGGCAGTGAGAGCCAAAAGAAAGTTTAGGAAACAATTCCCTTGGGCCTTACTAGTCAGACTGTGGTCCAAGCATCACCTGGGAGCCAGCCAGAAATACAGAATCTCAGGCCCCTACAGGACCTACTGAATCAGAATCCTCATTTTAATAAGATCCTCAGTGCCTCATCTGCCCACAGAAGTTCGAGACTTGGTTCTTTAGGTACCTACCAACAAGTGGAATTGCTGGGCCATAGAATGTGCCCATGTTTATTGAGCTTTACTAAATATTGCAAAAATGTTACCCAAAGAGTTTCCACTAAGCGTTTCCTCGACAGATCCACTCTCCATGTTAGAGCTCATAGTAAGATTCCATTTGACCAAAGTATTGGGCAGCTACACATTTTTCTTTTCTTTTTTTAATGTTTATTTATTTTTGAGAGGGATAGAGAGTGGCAGAGGGGCAGAGAAAGAGGAAGACACAGAATCTGAAGCAGGCTCCAGGCTCTGAGCTGTCAGCACAGAGCCCGATGTGGGGCTCCAACTCACAAACCACAAGATCATGACCTGAGTCAAAGTCAGATGCCTAATTGTTGACTGAGCCACCCAGGTAGCCCCCCCTGTTTTTTTTTAAGTCACATCCCCTTGGGGCTCCTAGGTGGCTCAGTTGGTTGAGTGCCTGATTTTGGCTCAGGTCATGATCTCACGGTTCATGAATTCAAGCCTGGCATAGGGCTCTGCTTTCACAGTACAGAGCCCGCTTCAGACCCTTTCTCCCTCTCTGTCTGCCTCTCCCCAGCTCACACAGGCACACTCTCTCTTTCTCAAAAATAAACAAACATTTTTAAAAATCACAGCCCTTCTTTGCTGCTTCCCTGCAACTCCCTCCTTCTCCATGCCCCTGGCTTTCTCTGGGGAGTGAGGGAAGAAGGCTGTCATAAACAAGGCCCCCTTCTGGGTAACGGGGTTTCACCCAGAGATGGAGCAGGGACAACAGCTATCCTGAGGAACCACCTGAGATGCTGAAACACCTTATCCTGGAGAGAGAGCAGCCCCTGGACAACGAAGCAGGCCGGCTTTCCTCAGGCTAAAAGAGCCACAGCCCAGGGTGCCTGGGTGGCTCAGTCAGTTAAGCGTCCGACTTCAGCTCAGGTCACGATCTCGTGGTCCGTGAGTTCGAGCCCCGCGTCGGGCTCTGGGCTGATGGCTTGGAGCCTGGAGCCTGCTTCCAATTCTGTGTCTCCCTCTCTCTCTGCCCCTCCCTGTTCATGCTCTGTCTCTCTCTCTCTGTCTCTCAAAAATAAATAAACATTAAAAAAAAAATTAAAAAATAATAAAAAATAAAAAATAAAAGAGCCACAGCCCTTTTCAGTGAGGCTGACATTGTTTCTTGGCTTTAGCAGCCCTACTCCCGGATGCAAAGTTTAATTTGATTTTTTCACTCGAGTAACCAAAGCATTTCTGATGCATTGCTTTTCATGAGGTCCTGGCAGTGCATCAGCTGAGCCATTTCCTCAAGCCTCCCCTCTCTGCTCTGGTTTGAATTTTCTTTTCCTGGTGCCTGGCTTACTTCCTTATGCAGTATCCGCTTCCTGATGCAGAGTGGACGCAGTAATGTACCCCTGCGCTGACAGCCGCTCTTCCTGAGCGCCTGCCATGGGCCTGGAGCGGTGCTGGGGGCTTCCGCACACACCACAGACAGACACTGTTAGCCTCGTTTCATGGCTGAGGTCATCATTCAGAGATGGACACTGTCACACTGATGAAATGGGAATTAGGTCGATCAGAGTATCCCATCCCCAGCCACAATGACTGGTTCAGAAATTAACATAAGACCCAACTTGGTCCAATGAGACACCATAATGGTATGAACCATAGAAGAGAGACCCACTCTTCCCAGTGGGTTTGCTGAGCTGGTTACCAGCACCCCTATCATTGCTAGAGGCCAACTTGCCATCACTGAATGGCAGAGAACAGAGAAGCTGCCTGAGAGTGAAGCCAGCATGGAAGAAGGCACAGTAGAATGATGGCAAGAGACTGGTGGCATTATTTAAACTCCTGGATCCAGCTGTGCCTAATTCCCCCTGACTTTGCCATTTCGTGAGCCAAAAAGTCTTTCCTCCCCTCAAGCGAGATTGGACTGTGTTTCTACTACTCATAACCGGAAGAATCCTAGTATGCCTGTTCCTATGGCTATTGGATGTGATGACATAAGATCCTACTGTGGGGCACTTAGCACAGAGCCTGGCACATAGCAAGCAGTCAATAAACGGCTCTCTTTGTCATCCCCAGCCTGAACCACCTCATCACCCTCAAAATAATTAGCAGGGTAGTGGCCATGACCCTGAGGATGAAGCTGCTGACTTGGCCTGGCACATTCACTTACGTCTCCCTCACTGCCTCTCGGCTCCCTCTGCAGAAAGCTCCAGTGCCAGATGGCTTGGGGAAGAAAGTGACAGCTGAAAGCTGGTGCAGCAAGGGTGGTGGCTGCTCCCAATATCCAGAGAGGCCTTTGGAAGGGTGAGAGGTGGGTAGGAAGCAGGCAGTTAAAGGCTAAATGAGCCCAAAGGATTTCTGAACCTCCAGACCTCCAGCTGCTGGAGGTTCAGCCTTGGCATGGGCAGGTACCCCAGGCTCCCTGGGCCCAGTGACCTCATGCCAACTTCATCCATCTAGCAGGGAACTGAGACAACCCTCTGGCTTCTCTGCTGCCTGTGTCCTTTGCTGAACCACATCCCCGCTTATTTGCGCACAGTGAGTTCTCAGCATGTTGCTGAGGACCATACGGGACACTGTATGGGTGGCAATTGTCAGTGACAGTGTAGCAGAAAGACAGGGGAGCCAGGAGGGGCTGCTTCTTGGTTTCTCCTCCTCGACCCACACCAGGATGACAGAGCTTCTCATCTGCCCCTTCTTCTCACTGGTGCCCATTCTGTCCCTTGGCTCCCCTCCTTCACCCCTCCTTCATCCCCTTCCATTGCAGACAGGTGTGGATTTTCTCCACTATAGTGGGTGCCAGGCCCCCGGCATCCCTTTTACATCCCGAGCATCTGCGTGCATGGCTCCCAAAGCCTATAACCGTGATCTTCTTTGGAGTACTGTCCTTGAACTACTGGAGCTGTGTCCCCCATCTGGAGACCCGGGAGTCCCTGTGAACCAGTGACTGGTTCATGGGTACTAATGGCCAGTTCCCATGCCTTGAGGTAGGACATACCCTGAGGTGTAAATTACACTCCAGAGCTCCTGGTAGGATCTGAATAAGGCTGGGACTTCATCTGAAATCACACCCTTACTAGACTCCCTCCCCTTTCCTTAGCCTACTCCCTCTACTCCCTTACCACTTTCTCCCATATGCATTTACTAATCAATTACTTGCACACAAATCCTCATCTCTAGTCTGCTCCTGGGAGAACTCAGCCTTACACATCTAGCATCCATTCCCTTAGAAGAAATGCCCTCTCTCAGTTTTAGTTCCTGCAGTTTGTTTAAAGCTGATGACACCATCCGCCAGCATGAGGGAGGGACATGCCCCTGACCTGGACAATCAACTTACTTTGTCCACCATAACCTCAATGTTTGGTTCAGGATGGGACATAACCCACATTGATCCAATGGGACTCAAGGCCATGGACTTTGCTGTAGCTATAGGGAAAAAGATCTTGTTCCATTGGGTTTGTGGGTAGTATATCAATCTTGAGCTACTGGGGACCATCTTGCCACTAGGAGAGGAACTTCCTGGGAGCCAAGCCAACACGAATGAAAGCAGAGCTGATAAGTATATGGAATGGGACCAGGGCATGACATCATAAGAGCACCTGGATCCAGCTGTACCTGAAGACCTAAGCCATGGATTTTTAAGTTTTTTGATTCTGCAGAATCTCAATCGGCACCTACAGCATTAGTAACAACATCTATTTACTGGGCACCAACAAGTGCCAGGTGCTACGCTAAGTGCTTTCTACCAGTCATTTCTAATCCTCACAAGAATGCTGTAGACATTACCATTTCCCATTCACAGAAGCAGGAACTGGAGTCCAGAGAAGTGCACCAACTGTCCCAAAGTCACACAACTGTCATGTGGCAGAGCTGGGACTCGAATCCAAGTCCTCAGAGCCTGTCTAACAAGTGCTTAATCAATGCTTTTTGGCTTAAATAAACTCAGCTTTCCAACCTCCCCCAAACAGCCAATGTGTGGCACATGGATGTAGTAATTTGGGCTGCCTAACACCAGAGGTCACCATGGTCATGAAACCATGCCCACAACATTGAACTAGACATATCCTTTTGTCCCAAAAACATCTCCCCAAACACTCCTCTCAGGGCCCACATGTCCACCCTGGAGGTTGATCCACTCCTTGACTCTCAAATGCTATTGGCTCCTTACACAACCCCTATGAAATAAGAACCATTAGATCCCCATTCTTCAGATGAAGACACTGGGGTTCGGGGAGATGAAGTCACTTGTTCCAGATCACATAGGAGCTTTAGCAGAAATCAAGACCCCGGGGGAAAGAAACTCAGTGGGACGGTAACTTCTCCTATTCATGCTCAGAGAAAAGAGAACAGGGGTGCTTGGGCAGCTCAGTGGGTTGTGTCCAACTCCTGACCTCAGCTCAGGTCATGATCTCATGGTTCGTGGGTTCAAGCCCTGCATCAGGTTTTGTGCTGATGGTGCAGAGCCTGCTTGGAATTCTCTCTCTCTGTCCCTCTCCCACTCGTGCACACTCTCTCTCTCTCTCTCTCTCTCTCTCTCTCAAAGTAAATGAATAAATTTTAAAAATACAAAAAAGAAAAGGGAATAATAAATGCTTGCTGCATGCATGAATGAATGAGTGAAGGACTGAATGAATGAGGAGGATGGAAGAAGAAACAAATTCCTTTCAATATTTTTTTTTAATTTTTTTTTTAACATTTATTTATTTTTGAGACAGAGAGAGACAGAGCATGAACGGGGCAGGGTCAGAGAGAGAGGGAGACACAGAATCGGAAGCAGGCTCCAGGCTCCGAGCCATCAGCCCAGAGCCTGACGCGGGGCTCGAACTCACGGACCGCGAGATCGTGACCTGAGCCGAAGTCGGACGCTCAACCGACTGAGCCACCCAGGCGCCCCTCCTTTCAATATTTTTTAAATGCTTATTTATCTCTGAAAGACAGAGAGAGAGAGAGGGAGAGAGAATGCAAGTGGGGGAGGGGCAGAGAGAGGGGGAGAGAGAGAATCCCAAGCAGACTCCACACTGTCAGTGCAGAGCCTGATATGGGCTCAAACCCACAAACCATGAGATCATGACCTGAGCCGAAACAAAGAGCTGGATGCTTAACCAACTGGGCCACCCAGGTGCCCCCTACTTTTCATACTTTTAAGAAGGTGCGAGATAGTCCTAACTGATGAGAAATAATCCTTCCAACCTAATAGCTTATTCCTCACTTGAAGCTCTAAGGAAAGGGACTGGAGCTGACTTGGTGTGGAAGCTAAGAGAATTAAGATCTGACTGTGCCTTTATTTCTACAACATCCCACTTAATGACACAAGGGAAAAACCAAAGGCCTCGGAGGTAAATCTGGGGTCAAATCCATAATCTGCCAATTACTAACTGTGTGACCTTGAGCAAGTCACTTGGCCTCTCTGAGCCATTTCTCTCATCCATAAGAAAGGGCAATTCACATATGCACCTCGCAGGGTTGATAAGATAAGATGCATACAGTGGGCATTCATCAAACACCAGCCCCCTTTTGCATTTTCCCTACTCTCCTGAGAATTCAAGACAGAGATGACTGGAACCCTTTCCGAATACTGCCAAAGTCCTTTCACATAATATCCTCCAGCTGACTCCCTGGGTAACTGAAGACTTAAATGGGGCACTACCTAGAAACGCTTTGAGGGACTCGGAAGAAAAGGGGCGAGAGATCCGGAGGGTTATTATTACACATGGAAACGAGAGAGTCAGAGCCCACACACGCCTCTCTTATAATCAAACTGACACTGAGGTTTACAGTGCATTGAACACTGCGTTCCAGTCCAGGGAGCTAAAAATGGAAATCTGTGAAAACAGCAGCTGGGTTAAAAAGAGAGCGGGCCTGGTGTGCGAAGAGCGGGCTCCTGCGGGGGCCGAGAGCAGGAAGGACACCAGGCCCTGGACACTGGAGCTAAAGCAGCAGCGGGCTCCTGCAGGCTGGGAGGCTCTGCAGCCTTGCAGGACTCTTGAAAACGGCCAAGCCACGGCTACAGCCTGTCCTTGTGCAAGATGCCTTACTGCTTGGGTCCTCGGTTTCCCCATCTGCAAAGTGGAGATAATCTGAGGATTGTTAGAGGATTTAATCAGTTCATAAGTGAAGGCACTTCACAGAGTGCCTGGTGTATAGGAAGCTTCGATAGATGTTAGCTTATATTGCCACGGGCCTTGTTCATCCCGTATCTTAGCCTCACAAGATCATCCCCTGCCCCCAGTCTCACCTATTTCTTCCTAACTAAATCCTATCCATCCCATAAGCCTAAGTTCAAATTCCATGTTCTGATAAAACCATACAGATGCTGGGAGAGTCATTCATTCATTCATTGGGAACCAACTATGTGCTAGGAGCTGTCCTAGTAGCTGAGTCTACAGCCATGAGCAAAACAGACAAAAGTCTCTGCCCTCTTGAACTTCTATTTTAATGGCCTGTTACATTTTTCTGATTATATTAATATAATTAAACAATGGACATTTTTACATGTGTCCTTGTACCTCTTAGAATCAGCTCGTGTACTACCAGAATGCCCGTATTGATGCTTCAAACTGCAAATCTTCCTGCAAAATTGACTGCTGAACTGCTGTAGGGCAGGAAGCGCCCCATCCCTCTCCCAAACCACTCAACTGGTCCCTTTTTGGGGGGGTGGGGGAATATCTGGCTGACTTGAGAAACAAGACACTCATATTTCACACTTCTCTCTGAACTTACCCCAAGAACACCGGCTTATGCTAAAACAATCCTTTGTACAAGCTTGCCTCTCTGCCTGCGTGTCCCCCATTACTCCGCACCTCAGATGACATGTCAGCAGCCTGATCAGCCCTGCCCAGATCTCTCCCCAGAGGAAAGAGGCTGTTTTCTGTGTCTGGCACTGCCTGGCACAGGTGTGTGTCCTTTGACGGATCTGGCTTTGGGGACCTGAGGGCAGATGTTCAAAATGAACAGCACCCAACTGCCAGTAATCAACTTGGCCTTTTCTACTCACAGACCCCACGGCCCCAGGGGAAAGGAGTCTACTCACTGCTCATGCAGGAGGGGAGGCTGGGAGGCCCAAGATCTGCTGACAGATGCAAAGGAGTGTCAGAGCCGATGAACCTCAAGCCTCCTCAAGGGCGTATGCTTCATCCTCACACACAGCATAACAGAAGCCATGCAACGCACTGGGGATCAGAGGATCAGACTTCCCACCTAACACAGTGGCCACCGACTGTGGGGTGTCATTACCCTCCATGAAACTCACTTCCCTGTCTGCAAAGTGGAAACCAAACCTTCCAGCGTATCCTGAGAGGAAATGAAATACTGGTCGGGCTAGTATTTTGTAACCATCATCTGCTGTGTGACCAATACTCTCCGTGCCTCAGTTTCGTCATCTGCAACATGGGTTTAACAGCAGAACTTTGCTTGGAGATTTGTTGTGAAATAAGTGAATGAGGTCAGTAAGAAATAGGACTTTAGAGGAAGATTAAATAGGGTGACCGAGCATGGGGCACCTGGCTGGCTCATTCGGTTAAGCGCCTGACTCTTGCTTTCGGCTCAGGTCGTGATCTCACGGTTCATGAATTCAAGCTCCATGTTGGGGTCTGTGCTTGGGCTCTCTCCCTCTCTCTCTGCCCCTCCCCTGTGCTCACTCTCCCCACCCCTCAATCTCAAAATTAATAAATTAAAAAAAAAGCCCCCTGGTTTGCTCACATCTGATGAGTGGGAGTTCTTGGGATGGAAAATCCCCAGCAAACTAGGGCGAGCTGGTCACTCAAGGCTTCAATTAATTAATGCAGCGGACAGCATCTAACAAGGTCTGATAGGCATTAATTAGCTCAATGAGTGATGCTCAAGCCAATGAGATCAGAATCTAGAAGCTCTTAGACGGTTCCAACATGCAGCCGAGGTTCAGAACCATGCCTGGAGGAAGACAGAACCCCTCACACCATGGTTCTCAATGCCACCCACACACTGGAACCGCGCAGGGTATTTAAAAATTCCCCATGCTGGGTCCCCAGCCCAGAGTGAAGAAACTACAAGCTCTGGTGTGGAGTCAGGCGTCATCATTTTGTACAAGTTCCCTGCATGAACCCAATGTGCAGGCAGGGATAGGGACCCTGCTCTACAACAAAGCCATCTCTCCCCCACGGGAAGAGTCCTTGTGTGCCTACTATGTGACTTTGGGGGGCCGGTTATGTAACCAAGGCTGTTAACAAGGATGAAAGGAAAGAAGGCACCAAACACGAGGTTCAGTAAGCGGTGGGCTTGTCACTACCCGCTTTAGCAGCAAAACGAGACCACGAAGAGCCCAGACTCTGGAACCTGCCTGGATTCCAGTCCCAGCCCTGCCACGTTCCACGTGTGCGGACTTGAGAAAGCAACTCAGCCTCGCTGTCTTCATCTGTAGAATAAGGATGTTAAATTCTTGCCTCAGGGGGTTGTTATGAGGAGTGAAGGTGGGTGGCGCCCAATAAACTGAATCAGCGAGGTTAGGCATATTATTATTCCCCATCACACATTAATGAACCCATTCTGCAGATGAGAAAATGGAGGCTTAAAGAGCTTGTCCAAGTGCACCCAGCTCCTAAGCACTGGGGCCAGCAGCTGTCAGGTCAGGATCACTTACTTCTTGCGGTTTTCCACCCCGTGGCGACGCACCTCCCCTCTCCTGCTCCCCTGTGTGTATCCCCCCACCCCCCACCCCCGTGTTCTTCCCACCAATCTCAAAATTTCAAGTTCCGGTCTCTGCAGCCAGAGGGAGACACACGATGCTAATCACAGAAATGAATTCCAAATCGAAGATGCGAAAAAGACCGGTCCCTGCAGCCAGGTGAGTTTTCCAGGTGAGAGTTTCAGAGCCTGATAAGCTCACCACTTTCCCCTTCTCTGTGGAGAATCCAGACCCTGTGGATACCTGATGATGGTACATGCCAGGCCTGGTCTAAGGGCTTCACACATATAACTCATTTAATCCCCACAGGAACCCAATAAGTAGGTTGTGGTAGCAGCCCCATTTCACAGGTGAGCACACTGAGCCTCATAGAGAATTAAGAAGCCTGCTGCAGGAGCCCAAGATGTCTGACTCTGCAGTAGTGTTCTTTTTTGTTTTTTTTAAAGTTTATTTATCTTTGACAGAAGGAGAGCGTAGGGGAGGGGCAGAGAGAGTGGGAGACACAGAATCTGAAGCAGGTTCCAGGCTCTGAGCTGTCAGCACAGAGCCCCATGCGGGGCTCAAACCCACAGACCATGAGATCATGACCTGAGCCGAAGTCGGAGGCTTAATCAACTGAGCCACCTGGGCACCCCACTGCCGCAGCGTTCTTAACCTTATCCTGCCTCAATGGCAGCCAGGGATCAATCCTCAGTGGAAACAGGCCAGAAGGCAAGTCAAAAAGAGAGTGGGTGTTGACTGTTTGGGTTTTTGTTTTGCCTTTTTGCTTCTTTCGGTTTGTTTTTACTAGCTCCATAAAGAAAGCCTGGGGCCAAGAGCTAAAGGGACAAGGAAGCAGTTTCCAACATGACACAGAGAAGAGCTTTCCAACCATGAGGACAGCCCGAAAAAGAAAGGCTGCCTTGGCCATTAGGACCGTGTTGGAATTATTAAGTGCAGCCAGCCTCAGGGAGGTGGGGACTGGGGAGCAGTGGCCCTAACGTGCCAGCTTAAAACGTCTAAATGCCCTGAGCTCTGGGAAAATTACATAATTCCATTTTTAAGATTCCAGAAAACAGGCATAAAGAATGCCAACAAATCCTTTCTTCGAATATCAAATTATCTGTCTCAACAACATCAGGAAGAATGAAAAGACTCTCACCCCCCAACCCCTTTAGACTGCTCTTTGGATAGTCCAGACGTGGAAACACTTCTATTTTTCCATTCCACACACTTCCCAACTGTTCGACTTTTGGACAATGAACATGTACTACTTTTGCAGACAAAATAATATAAAAATTATTTTAAAGGGTTTGAAAGGGTATTTGTGATAGGGGAATATTTGTGATGTCATGTTAGGTGAAAAATGGCAACCTTCACAATGTAACCCTTTTTCTTTACTTTTATATACTTTAATAGCAGTTGGTGGGTGATAGTATTATGGGAGGTTTTTATTTTCTCCTTTATGCTCTCCAATATTTTTTTCCCCCTACGATCCACATGTATCAGTTGTGTAATAAAAAATAAAGGTGTTTTTGAAAAGGAGATGATCCTAGCCAAGGATAGAGCTTCCATGGTTAGCAAGGTTCGTGCAGAGGCAGGAAGATAGGGTGAGGGGGCTCGGCTTGGAGGACAGGTTGGAGATTTGAACTCACGGAATCCCTGATGCTGGGACTCTGAGGTTTCTAGAACCTGACCGGCCACGCCAAGGATGGGTGTGCCGATCAAAATGTGGAACAACAGAGAGGGATCTGAAAAAGATGCTGAGTGTGACATCACACATCCATACAGCTGGAGGGGGTCTACCTGAGAATCAGGCAAAAGAGCAGAGCTGGAAAGTTAAATCTGGGGATTTCCTTAAAGTGACCAGTGGAGCTGGATAGAAAACCCCTCGGGGAGAGAGTCCTGCCTGGCATTGCACAATCTCACTGCGTCTCAGCATCAAATGTGACAAGTAAGCCAAATCTTCTGATCATGGGGCCTGGCATCAGCAATTTTTAATTAACAGACTTTATTTTTAAGAACAGTTTCAGGTTCACAAGCAAAACTGAGCAAAAAGTACAGAGCATTTCCACACGCCCTCTGGCCACACACACAGCCACCACTACCATCAACATCCCCCACCAGAAACAGCCCATTTGTGACAGTTGATGAATCCACATTGACATCGTTATCACACAAAGCGCATAGTTTACATAAGGGTTCACTCTTGGTATTGCACGGTCTATGGTTTTGACAGATGTATAAAGACATGTACCTCAGATTCAATGCAATCCCTATCAAAACACCAACCGCATTTTTCACCGAACTAAATCCTAAAATCTGAATGGAACCACAAAAGGACCCATGCAGCCAAAGCAGTCCTGAGGCAGAACAAAACTGAAGGTATCATACGCCCAGATTTTAAACTATACTACAAAACTATGGTAATCAAAACAGTAGAGTCTAACACAAGAACACAAACAAAAAGCCAGTATGATACTGGCACATTAGCGGACACACAGATCAAAGGAAGAGAGCGCCCAGAAGTAAACCCAGGCTTATGTGGCCAATTAATCTATGAGTAGGAAGGCAAGAATATACAATGGGGAAAAGACAGTCTCTTCAACAAATGGTGCTGGGAAAACTGGCCAGCTACATGCAAAAGAATGCACCCCTTTCTTACACCATCCACAGAAATAAACTCAAAATGCATTAAAGACCTAAACGTGAGGCCTGAAACCATAAGACTCCTAGAAGAAAACATAGGCAGTAAGCTCTTTGACGTCAATCTTAGCAATACTTTTTTAGGAGTATTTCTGCAGGCAGGAACCACAGAAGTAAAAGTTTTAAAATGGGACCACATGGAGGCGCCTGGCTGGCTCAGTGGGTAGGGCATACGACTCTTAATCTCAGGGTTGTAAGTTCAAGCATCATGTTGGGCATGGAGCCTACTTGAAAGAAAGAAAGAAAGAAAGAAAGAAAGAAAGAAAGAAAGAAAGAAAGAGAGAGAGAGAGAAAGGAAGGAAGGGAGAGAGAGAGAGAGAGAGAAAAAATATGGGACTATATCAAACTAAAATGCTTTTTTTGACAAGGCAACTACAGAATGGGAGATGATATTTGTACATGACATATCTGGTAAGGGGTTAACATCCAAAATCTATAAAGAACTCATACAACTCAATATATAAAAAAAAAAAAAAAAGCAATGTAATTAAAAATGGGCAGAGGACCTGAATAGACATTTTTTCAAAGACGATATCCAGATGGCCAACAGACACATGAAAAGATGCTCATCATCACTTACCATCAGGGAAATGCAAATCAAAACCACAATGAGAGATCACATCACACCTGTGAGGATGGCTAAAATCAAAAGATAAGATGGGGTGCCTGGGTGGTTCAGTCAATTAAGCATCTGACTTCAGCTCAGGTCATGGTCTGTGAGTTCGAGCCCCATGTCGGGCTCTGTGCTGACAGCTCAGAGCCTGCAGCCTGCTTCAGATTCTGTGTCTCCCTCTGTCTCTCTGCCTCTCCCCCACTTGTGCTCTGTATCTCTCTCTCTCTCTCTCTCTCTCAAAAATAAACATTAAAAAAATAAAATCAAAAGGTAAGAAATAACAAGTATTGGCAAGGAAATGGAGAAAAGGGAACCCTCGTGCACTGTCAGCGGGAATGTAAATTGGTACAGCCAACTCTGGGAGTATGGAGGTTCCTTTAAAAATTAAAAATAGAACTACCATAGGATCCAGCAATTTACATTTTGGGTATTTATCTGAAGCAAAAGAAAATGCCAATTTGAAAGGACATATGCACTCCTATGTTCATCACACAGCATTATTTACATTAGCCAAGGTATGGAAGCAATTTAAGAGTCCATCGACAGATGAATAAAGAAGATGTGTGTGTATCACACACGTACGTACGCACACACAATGGAATATTACTCAGCCATAAAATGAAACCTTGTCATTGAATGTAGCAGATATTATGCTAAGTGAAATAAGTCAGAGAAAGAAAAGTACTGTATGATTTCACTTATATGTGGAATCTGAAAAGAAAAACAAAGGAACAAACAAAACAGATTCACAGACACAGAAAACACACTGATGGCTGCCAGAAGGGAGGAGGGTTGCAGGGATGGGCCAACAGATGCAAGAAATTAGAGGCACAGGCTTCCAGTTATAAAATAAATAAGACACAGGGATGTGACGTGCAGCACAGGGAACACAGCAATATTGTAAAAACTGTATGGTGACAGATGGCAACTATACTTACCATGGCAATCATTTCATAATGCATATAAATATCAAATCACTGTGTTGTACCCCTGAAACTAATATCATACCGTATGTCAATTATACTTCAGTAAAAAAGGAAAGACACGTATCTGCCGTTGGAGTATCACACAGAATAGTTTCCCTGCCCTAAAACTATGGGCATCAGTATTTTTTGAAACTCCCAGGTGACTCTAAGGTAGAATCAGGCTTGAGAAGCACAGCTGTAGCCAGCAAGAAGAGCGAAAACCATGAAATCCGGAAGAGAACTTGCTCTTGGAAGAGCAGGAGAAGTGAGTTTTGAAAGGGAAAGATGAATAAAGGTTATAGAGACGGCAGAACAGCGCCATCAAAACTAGGGAAAGAATTTTGAAAAGGAAAAGCTGGAACGTGCTGAGGGCGTGAAGAAAATTGAGAAGCAAGGAGAAGGAGAATGGAGAGTCATATCTGCTAGATCTTGGGTGGCCTTTGAAAGTTTGGAAGAGACAGAGTATGCCGGTGGGGTGGCACAAACTTGCTGGGGGGTGGGGTTGAGTGGGCAGTGAAATGGAGGCTGCAGATATTTTTGGAGAAGAAGGGGAAAAAAAGAATCATGGGAATAAGGTAGCCAAAAAGGAAAACACATCTCACGGAAAGGATCTTTTTTAAAGGAAATATATACAGGGGCGCCTGGGTGGCTCAGTCGGTGAAGCGTCTGACTTCGGCTCAGGTCATGATCTCACAGTTGGTGATTTTGAGCCATGCATCAGGCTCTGTGCTGACAGCTCAGAGCTGCTTCAGACAGCTGTGGAGACTGCTTCAGGTTTGTGTCTCCCTCTCTCTCTGCCCGTCCCCTGCTTGCACTCTGTCTCTGCCTCTCTCTCTCTCAAAAATAAACATTAAGAAAAAAGTATATATATAAATATAGAGAGAGATCTATCTACAATAGATAGATAAATCTGTCTACAATCTTAGAGATAGAGAGATAGATCTCTCTCTTTCTCTCTCTCTCTCTCTCTCTCTCTCTATATATATATATATATATATATATATATACACACACATATATATATATATGAACAAGATTGTAGACAAAGAATCTGTGAAGAGGCAGAGCCCCAAGATGCCCAGAAAATGGGGCAAATTCTTGGATGACACCTTGGAAGGCAGTGCCTAGAGGTATGTTGAAGAACACAGGTGGGTTCACTTGTAGGGAAAAAACCTACTCATCTGTGAATAAGAGAAGACCTTCCTTCATCCAGGTGGTTAGGAAAGGCCGGGACCTGATATTGCCACAAACCCCATCCCCAGCACAGCTACCCGTACTCAGGAGGGAACTCAAAACCCAGAGCTGCTCCCTGAGAAGCAAAGAGTTTGAAGCACATGTCGGCACCCCAACTCTGCAGACCCTGCAGCAGAGGGACAAGCCCCCACAACATCTAGCTTTGGAAACTGATGTCCCTTAGGTCCACAAGACTCCAGGTATCTGAGAACTGGCTGGTGGACCCGCCTCCCCAGGCCCAGTGCACAGGAAGCCAATGGAGAGGTGCCCAGACTTTTCTGAATGACGCTCATTTGCTCATCTCACAGAGGCGGCCTGAGGGCCACACATCTAATTTGGCACATACCTAGGGGCCTGCTGGCTGGGGGACACCGTCTTCGGCTCTGCCTCTGCCATACTCCAGAGCCCCGGTATCTCCCAGATGGAGCTTTTATGTGGTATTTCTGGCTGCCCAAGGGGACACCCCTTTATCACCTGACTCTGGAGGCCGGGAGAGCTTGCCAGCCTGGGTCCCACAGGACTATACCAATCAGAGAGAGACTCCTTGGCAGGCTCTCACCCCCAGAGCACTGCACAGACAGCAGCCAAACACACCCCAGGTCTTTCTGAGTCTTGCTTGTGCAGGAGCTCTGGCCCAGGGGCTACTGGTCTGGGACACAGCTAAGAGCCTAGGGAGGGGCTCTCAGGGAACAGAGGCTGATGGACATCATTTTTGTGCTCTCTCCCTCTGCCTCCACTAGCTGGTATCTTCTGGAAATGCTTTTTATACCCTAGTCTGGGGCCCCAATGTTCACATCTACTATGGACACACCTTTACATCACCTGATTCTGATGGCCCATGGGCTTACTGGGACTGTATATGCTGCATACCTTAACAGCTGCTACCTGAGGGTCTGGCTTCTAATCAGCCTGACTGACTCCAGGTGCAGACCAAGATTCCTGCCCTTGGGACACAGACAGGTCTCAGCACACCCTCAACTACTGGGAGCCATAAAAATAAAACAGGCTACTTGGACAATCACAGAGGTTTGAGAGATAACCAAGAGCTAGGGCAGGGTTGAATGAGAAGGTTCACCTCCTACACGAGGCCACTCCTTCAAGACTGGGAGAGGTGGCTGCTTTATCTAACGCACAGACACCAACACAGAAAGTCAAGTAAAATCAAGAAAGAAGAACATCTTCCAAATGAAGAAATAAAATAAACCCTCAGGGAAAAAAAAAACTTAATTAAACAAAGATAAGCAATTTACCTGTTCAAAGTGACAGTCATAAAGATGCATACCTGCGTGCCCTTGAGCTGGGGCTATAACCTCTCCAGAGCCCCAGTTTCCTCATCTTTACTGATTGGACATGACAGTCTCTACGCACAGGGCTGTTTGGAGAATTAAATAAGAGAAGAGCAGTAAGCATAGTGGCTGGCACATGGCTTCTACAATCAATAGTCTGGCCATTAAGCACAGATACAAGCAACTTGCAGGATAGGTTACGTTGTTGTTTCGAGGGATATCGGAGTTTCCTGTTGCCGCTGTAACAAAGTATCACGCACTTAGTGGCTTAAAACAACTCAAATTTATTATCTGACAGTTACGGAGGGAAGAAGTCCGAAATGAAACTTGGCAGGGCTAAATTCAAGGTGTCAGCAGGGTTTTATCCCTTCTGGAGGCACTAGCTTCTCGAAAAACTGCCCACATTCCTTAGGTTGTGGCCCCTTTCTCCATCTTCAAAAACGGCAGTGTAGCATCTTCTAACCTCTCTCTCTGACCTTTGCTTCCATCCCCACATCTTCTCTGACTTACCTGTCCCCTCTTATAAGGACCCTTGAGGTTACATGACATTGGGCCCACCCAGATCATCTGTAAACAATCCTCTGTATTCAAGATCCTTAACTTTACCTTATCTGCAAAGTCTCTTTTACCACTGTAAGGTAACATATTTACAGGTTTCCAGGATTGGGATGTGGATATCCTTCGGGGGCTGGGGGGAGCCCTTACTCTACCTGCCACAAGAGACAAGAAGGGAGTCCACTGGTATAATCGAATAGCCACAGCTAATCATAATACTGGGAACACTCAGCAGACTTGAGGACTGGAAGTAGCTTTAGACGGTTCAGTAGTTTGTTGAGCACTTGCTGAATGCCAGGCCCCTCCAGGGGGGACCCAGGGGCTGTTAAACAAGATGGGAAAAAGTAGGGGTGAGGCTTAGGGATCTTCCCTAGGTTACTAACCTGCCTGCTTTAAATACTGGATTGCATTTTTTAAAATATTCCACTACATTACAACATTTTTTAAAAGCTCTGATCTAGCCACATGCTCTCATTTTCATGATGAACTGAGGTCTGGGGAGATTCAGTGACTTATTGGAGAGGCAGAGGAAGATCAGCTTAGAAGGGAGAGCTCCTTCTCTTATACCCCAGCATTCAGTGAGCACTGAGCTAGACTGGTCAGTCACTGGGCAATCACCCTGGAGGGAGTGGCACACAGCGGTAAAAAACATAAACTTGAGGTGCACACGTGAGCTCAGGCCCTGCCCAGATACTTGCTGGGCAGTACATTTCTAAATGTTTGCAAGATTAAGTGAGATAATGAACAGAAAGCACTTAACACAGCACATATCCAACCACGTGGGCTGCCATTGCTGGCTAACTGGTATTATCATTATTTCTATTTCTCATCTCCCAAGCTACACTGTAAGTTCTCTGAGAGTACAGCCTGAGGTGATCTGTCTTTGTGAGACAGTGGGGTCCCTCGCTCCCTATGACCAGCTCCTATTCACCCTCAGGTCTCAGCCGAAACACCACCCCTTCCCTGGGGAAGCATCCTAGACCATCTAGAAGGCACTGGGTCTCCTATTTCATACTCTCATAGCATCCCAAATTCTCTTTTGTAGCCTTCACCCCACTTACTGTTAAACAATTATTTATGCAATAAATTTATTTGACCCCTACCGTCTCCTACAATGTGAGCTACAACACAAGCTAAGGAGTTAAGTAATGCTCCTTCCACATTCCCCAGCCTCCTTTGCAGTTAATTAGGACCAAGTGACTAATTCTGGCTCACAGGTTGAGTGCAGAAGTGAGACATGTCACTTCTGGGCTTACACACAGAAAAGCAGGTACAGTAACTCTCTAGTTATCAGCTCCCCAGCCACAGTGACTGGCAAGGTTCCATCGGCCTGGGTCCCTGAGTGACTACATGGAGGCTCATCTCTGGTTGATCCACACTGGATGAACAGCATGAATGAGGAAAAACACCTCTGTCATTGGAAGCTTCTGGGATTTCAAAGTTAACTTGTTACAGCAGCACAACATAGCCTATCCTGACCAATACACCGCTCTATTCCCAGCATTCACAGAGTGTGGGGCACATAGAAAGTGCTCCATAAATAAATATCTTTTGAATGAATGAATGAATGAATGAATGAGCCTCTGAAATAACAGGTAAAGACCAGAATACATGATATTTCCTAAGTGGTAGAAAAGGACAGCTTTCCACCACCAAACACACACACACACACACACACAGACCCACATGCATGTGCACACACATATGCACATGCACAAAAGATTAGACCACTAAAAACTGAAATACCAAGGCCCTCATCAACTAGGACAGAAGCTAGAAAAGCAGTCTCTTTGACCTTGTTGCTGCTGGACTTCGAGTCATTGTCGTGTTGTTGCAGGTCACAAAAACATTCAGTGATGCTGAGGACAATTAGGTACTCAACAGAGTGATAAAATCCACTACAACCAGAGCCATTAGTCACAGGGCATTATTTAGAAATTGTTGCAATTTATAATATTTATGAATTGATCTGCAGGAACCCATAAACATTGCTCATCAATGTAACTAATTGGCATTTATGAGCTTGTTTGGTTGGCTGATACATTCCAGTTGGTGTCATCATGGTCTTGAAGAAAAAAAAGGAACCCACACATGCTGGGGCCTTTGGCGAGGGTGTTGACATTCTGACAATTCCATTGGATTGGACAAGGAATTGAGTGAAAGTGGTCCATTTATGAAGTGAAGGAAACACCAGTATAGAAGCGAGGAAACAGCGAGCTACCACAGAGGGCAACAGGAGCCTAATCCCATTGTCTCTCCATGAGGAACCCTGAGGACAGGTGCAAAACACATCTTTTCCCTCCTCCTTACCATTCAGGTCTCAGATGGAATAGCCCATCCAAAGAAAAGGAGAGCTGGGGTATTTATACATCAACTCCCAAGAATCACTGGTTAAGGGCTGCTCTTGAAGCAGAAGGTATTAATTCCTTGACCCTCTGAACTGCTTCTCATAGACAGTTTGAATCCTGGCAGTTCTGGCATAGACATGGATCCCGGCAGGTGGCAACTGGCTGAAGCACGCTGAAAGGTAGGAGAGCTATGGGTCACTGCTGCATCCACTTCTCCTTTGATCAAAACAAAGAAACCCACATAAGCCATGGTTGCCAAGTGCCTTCACTGGGACAGGCACTGTGCAGGGGATTGGGAATAAAGTCTCAACCTTGAAAGGCATGACCCTGTCACTGCAGACTCACAGCATCTACATTATGGAGGAGACCCAGTCAACCTCAGTAGAGTGATATTGTTATAATGGAGGCCTCCAATATGCAGTGGAGAGGCATCTTGCTCAGTCTGGGTGGAACACCATGGTAGGAAAGTCTTCCAAATGGTATAAAAGGCCACCTGAGCCATGAAAATGAGTCTGAGTTGGCCATCTATACTAGGTGGTCTGTGGGAAGAGTATTCCAGACAAAGGGAACAGCATGGGCAATGGTAAGAGGCAAGAAGGAGCATCCGGGTGCGCAAGGAACTGTAAGTCCTTCAGGAGGGTCGAAAGGTAGGATGTGTGTTGGGAAATGATGGGACGGGTGGCTGGAGAAGTAAGGAAATGGTGAGAAGTGCCCAATCTGAAGGGTTTGAGATTCTGATTTGCTAATTGGTTTAGCAGGAAGTAGTCCCAAGTAATGGTGACTGGAATTAGCACAAGCTACCCAGCATCCAAACATCTGAGGGAAGGAAAGTTTGGAGGAGCAACACAGGACTGGAGTTGAGAGAGCAAATGAGCCATGTAAACTTGGCCAGGCCCTACCCCTCTTTGGGCCTCAGCTTCTCATGTGTCATCTGCAAGGTCCCATCTTTTCTTTCATTCATTCATTCATTCATTCATTCATTCAACAACTATTGGTTAAGTTCCTAGTATGAGCCAAACACAGAGGATACAGCAGTGAAAAAGTCCCACCTATCACTGAATTTACCTTCTAGGGGGAAAAAAAGCAAGCACATAAGTAATACAACTTCTGTTACAGAAAATCCTATGAAGAAGGATACAGCAGGGTCAGAAGTGATGGATGAGCAAGCCTCTCTGAGGAAGTGATATCTGATCAGAGATGTCAGCAAAGTAAAGGAGAATCCTGGGAATGCCTGGGGACAGAACATTCCAATCTTGGTGTGTCCAAGGAAAAGCAGAGAAGAGAGGAGTCTGAGAGGGAGGCAGCAGCCAGGTCGGATGGGGCCCGCTGGGCCATGGTGAGAGCCTGTGCGTTTATTTGGAGTTTGGGAGGCATGATAAAGTCAACACTAAGCGACATGCTCTGACCTGCTATTTTAAATGCTCATAGCAGTACTAGTCACAATAACCAAAAATGTCCAATACCCAATTCAGATGTCCATCATCTGATGAACGGATAAACACAATGCAGTCTCCCAGTTCAACGGAATAGGATTCAGGATAAAAGGAACAAAGCTCTGATATGTGCTCCGACACGGATGAACCTCGAACACATTACGCTAAGGGACAGAAGGCAAACACGAAAGGCCACACAGCGTGTGGCGCCGTTTATACGACTAGGCAAATCTACAGATGCAGAGAGTAGATTAGTGCTACCAGGGCCTGGGTCGGCCATGCTGTAGGGAGGAGTGGGGATGAGTTGCTCATGGGCACAGGGTCTCTTTTCAGGGTGACTCTAAAAATGTCCAGTATTGGGAGTTGAAACAAACTTTCTCTCTAACCCTTTAAAGGCCTCCAAAACGTTGCCAGTCTGTGGGCAGAGACTTTTTTTAGCCCCCTCTCCTCCACATCAAAGACACTCACTTTGGCCAGCATAAGCAAAAAAGACAAATTCATTATAGGAATATTGGGGAGTTACATGGAACTAAAAGAACAGGAAATAGCTGGGCCAAAAAGAATCTGTCTCCTCTCTCTCTCCCCTCTCCTCCCGAAACAGTTTTGTCTCTTGGGCAAAAAAAACAAAACAAAACAAAACAAAACAAAACAAAACAAAACAAAACAAAACAACATCCAGCCATGCACCGTCTTCCGTACATTACAATTTCAGATATGAAGGACTACCTTTCCTGTCTCTATTCTCGGATTCTAATGGGCCCAGCTTGGGTCTGGGGTGTATTCATCAGAGGCCAAAGGCGAGCCTCACTGCAACAACAGCTCTCTTGGTACCCCTGTGATCAGAGTACTGAATTGAGGAGGGGTAGGCTTTATTCAGAAGAAAAGTGAAATTTTCCGGAAATAAAGATTTGTTAAATGAATGACCCTGAAGACCCCTTTAAATTCGGAAAAATCTTAAGATAAAGTGTTTACGGTCGAGTGGTAATTGAGTGATTTTTAACGAGGATGTGTTCAGCCAGGGCTGGTACCACTCTACAGCCGCCAGAAGAGCAAGGCAGCATTTTGTGCCCAGCAGGGCCCAACAGAGGACTTAGGTTTGGGGACAAAGCAGACTTCTATACCCCGCATCCCAGCCCCACACGCAGAGAACACAGTGACCCCACAGGACACCCACATGAGCCTAGAGATGATGACCCCCTTGCCAGCTCAGTTGAAATGCATTTCTCCGGATCACACAGAAACGGTCCTGGATCTCATCAACACAGCTCTTGCTCGAGCCACAGATGGCAAATGGAATTCTCATCCCCGCCCCTTGCTCCCTGGCCCGGCTGCTTCCACATTCCTTGACAATAATGCTGGTTCAGACGCTGGCATTGCAGCCAACCCTTGCTAGGCACAGCAGGGTGGGCCAGGCAGAAGGAAAGCTGGCAAGGTGGGAAATAGGGGCTTTTCATTTTATGCTGGTCCCAGCAGCCTGGGAAGTGCTGTGAAAAGTGGGCAGCGAGACTGCAGCAGATGACAGAGCTTTATCAGGTAAGGGGTGGAGGGTGGGGGGCTTGGGAAAATTACAGCCCCACTTGCCAAGTCTCGGAGACACCTGTGTCTAATTTAGCATAAGGATGGTATTATGGAAAAGGGCCACCACCTTCCTCAGATGCAGGCTTTCACTCAATCTGGTCCATTCTGGCTCCTATACGTCTCCCCAGCTTGCTCTCCATCCCAACTCCACCTGCTCTGACCCAGAGAGCCGCGACTACCTCCCGAATTCTCTATTTGCTCCTCGGCCACAACAATTCATTCTCCACCCAAGGACCAGAGTGGTCTAAGTTGCAGGTCTGATGAAGCCTCCCTTCAGCTTAAAAGCCAACAGCGGCTCCCTAAAGGATAGAATCCAAAATCTTTTACGACAGCTCACAAGGGCCTTCGCAAGCTGTTCGTGCCTGTGACCCCAACAGTGTCAAGCGTCAAGGCGGGTCGGGGTGTGTAGCAGATGCACTGCTTCCCTGCGGGGTCCCCTCGCCGTCACCAAATTGGCCCAACCTCCAAGAGCCAACACCTGCTCTCATTTGCTGGACAGCTTTCTCTGGTGACCGGACTCTACTTTTGCTCACATGCATGGCAGGATGGAGGTGCCAGGGAATTAAGGACCCCTGGTCCCTACCAAGAGCAGCCCTCCAACAGTGACTAATGGTAGATGGTGTGTAAATTCCCCAGCTCCATAATCTATTGGGTGGGATAACTGAGATGCATGTTTGACACTGGCCCCTACAGTTCCCTACTTGCCCACAGTGGTAACTTCTTTGATTATGCATCTTTCCCCAGCTCCTTCCCTTCCCTCTCTCACCTTCTCATTCCTCAACTGGTATTCAGAATCACCTCCCAGATAAAGCTCTTATATTCAAATTATTATCTCTTGGTCTTGTCTGCAGAGATCCCTGAAAATTCAAGCAATTATTTTCCATAACCAGGTTATCCAGCTATGTACTTATTAGTCACTGCACCTATTAGTCGTGAATGTGCCATGTTCTCTGCAGCCTCCGGACCTTTGCACAAGCTGTTCCCTCTGCTCAGCATCCTCTCCCCTCGCCCCCCACCCAGCACCTTCTATCTCCTGAATGGATCTTACTCTACCTTGAGCTCTCTCTTCAGCTTAGGTCTACATTCTTGGGTAGAACTTCTTTGACTGCCCCTATACACGCACAAAGTTTTCATTTCCCTGGAATGTATTCCCCTTGCACACTCTTTCTTTTTCAGTTCATTCATCTCACCTGCGATTATGTGTTTGAAGCCTGTATTCCCCGCTGATATGTAAGCCCTATGAGAACAGGAACTAAATCTGTGGGATCATTTCTGTATTCCCAGGGTAGAGCATGAAATAGATGCTCAAAGAGTCACATTAATAGTGCGTTGACTTCAAAAAATTAGAAAAAGAGAGAAGGTGTAAAACTCACCCAGAAAGGGAAATGTTCAACACATGCTAATTGGGTAATCGCAGCCACCATGGCTCAGCACACACAGTGTACCAATGGTTTCACAAAGATCACCTTAATTAGCCCCCGTAAGTAGATACTGATGTTATCCCCATTTGACAAAGGGGGAGACTGAGTCAAAGAGAGTCTAAGTAACTTGCTGAAGGGCACACAGGTAACAGGGGCAGAACTGGGATTTGAACCCAGAAAGTCTGGCATCAGAGTGTGCATAACTAACCACTAAGCTCTCCCGCCTCTTACCACACTGGAGTGAGATTCCAATTATTAAGAGCTTCACAGCACCTGTATACAGAGTTTCTCCCCCTCAGAAGGCGTGAAGTGACGAAAGACAAACAGAATCAACTGGCCTGATGGCATTCATTCGCCAGACCAGATATTATATAGTACCTACTATGTGCCAGGTACAAGGACGGAGTGGTAAATAAGACAGACAGCATCACTGCCCTCCCAAGGCTTATAGGTGCTGCATGAATCAACACACAAGTAGGTCTGTAATGACCAGCTGTAAATACTGTAGACAGAAGGGATGGGAAGCACCTGACTCAAACAGGTCACAGACAACATTTAAATGAAGACCTGAAAAAAGGAGAAAAATTCAGCCACCCTGAAGGGGCGGGTAGAGAACATTCTCCACCAGACCGTGGGAAATGTTGGCTGTTATTCTAGGTGCAGTCAGAAGGCACTGGAGGGTTTCAAGGAGCTGAAGATGTGTTCTGATTTACATTTTCAAGCCTCCTCTCCAGCTGCTGCAGGGGGTGTGGGTGGCAGGGAGACAGGAGCGGGAGCAGAGACCAGCGAGGAGGCTGCTACCAGGGTTTAGGTGAGATACGGGGGCTCCAACGGGGCTGGGAGCGGGGGAGATGGAAAAGCGGGCCCTGTTCAGGATACATTTAGGGGAAAACCAAGAGCAGGGCTTAGCGACGGGTTAAGTGTAAGGGCTGAAGGAGGTGGAGGAATCTGAGCTGGTTTTCAGGAGCGGGTGATGAAATGTCTCAAGCCTGGCCCAAGCCTGGCAGCTTTCACAATTCTATCCTGACAGTTTGTCCTCAAGACGCCATCTTTCCCAAGCCCTCGCTTTCCTGAAACAACCACATTCCATAATAAGCCGTTGGGGCATTTCAGGAAAGATGGAAGGAACAAGCCTCCAAACAATAAAAGTACAAACCGCAGCTGGTAATGTTTACACACACATTATGGGCCAGGCATACGCTTCACGCAATTCCCTCAAATACCCTCTGGTAAAAAGTCTATTATTGTCACCATTTTACCGATGGAGCTTAGAGAGGTTAACTAATTATCCTAAGGGTTACACAGTGAATCAATGGCAGGGGAGGGTTCAGACTCAGGACTGGCAAATTATAAAGCCAATTCCCACCTCACTGCTCCCCATTTGGAGGACCGGTGGTGATACTTTCTTTTTGTGGGCCCTGAGTTCCTCGGGACTGCCAGTAGTTGTCTGTGAGGCCTGGGAAGATGCCTAGAGATGCCCCTGACACCTGGCTCTGAGACCACTGCCTAGAGCCATGGGGTTCCCCAATACCCCACAAACACCCCGGTTCTGTACATCCCATTAATCTCAACCCAGACTAAGGAAACCTCAACCACAATCAAACAATGGGTACCACCAAAAAGGGAGAAGAATGTGGGCCCGAAGTATCCACTGATCACACCCCTGTTCTGTCCAAGCAGCTCTCCTCCGATCTCCTGACTCATCACACTCACTCACATACATTATCTCATTCGACTGATGGGCACATACCATTCTGCCCATTCCCACAGATGAGTACAACTGAGGCTCAGCCAAGTGAAATGGCCTGCAAGTTCAGAGCCAAATTCTGAAGCCAGGGCCTCTCCGCTTAAGACCGGTAGCCTTTCCAACACTGCTCAATAAGCTTGCTGTGAAAACCTTCTTAGAAGTCTTCTTTTTATTGATTCTGTTGTACAGGCCTTTTTCCCACCTCAGTAGCAGCCAAGAACTGGAAGGGGAGGGTGGGGAAGGGAGTGACCAGGGAGACTTGAAAGCAATAAAGGGCACGGTCCCAAGGGGAACTGTGATTTGAATTAAGTAGAAATTGGTTTCCTGTTATCTTTGTAGCCACTATGTTTGCAATTCGGGACCCGACGCCCATGTATCAGGCCAAATGCTGCCACTGTTTTCTGATCAAATCTCCTTCCTAGGAAGACACCGTTAAAAAATTCTCTGTAACCTATAAGGCAGCTTAAGTGCCTCTAAAAGACCCACATTGCCGAACAAGTTCACAGAGAACTCCAACTGCAATGGAGCCAGAAAGAAGCCATGTACCACTGTGCTGGCTGGGGGTGGGGTGGGGGGCAGGTAGCAAGATAAATGCTCCAAGGCCTCTGCGGGGCCGAAAGGAAACATGATGATGCTGAGACGCCAGTCACAGGCCCTGCTGCCCTGCTTGCCTCATGACTGATATCCAGCCACTACATACAAACACAGGCATACCGGAGGGTAACCTACTGAAATCTTTCTGTGCACACTGACAAATTACCTCCTTGAATATCCCTGACAAACTCCATCTAAAACAATAAGGAAACGCATCATCTTCTCCAACAGGAAGACCATACGTAAGGAGGGCTTCAGGTCCGGTTGATTCAAAGCTACTCAAAGAGGTCTTGGATTCTTAGTCTCTCTCTGCTCTGCCATCCACAGTGCAGACTCCGTCCAGAGTCCGATGCCCGTCATCGTAAGACAGTTGTAAGGTGGTTGTGGATACCATTTGGTGTCGGTGCTTTCTTGTTTACGTCTAAGAGGAGACAGACAGAACCTCTCTCCATATTATGGACTATAAAAGCCCTTCCCGTTGGTCTATTTGGATTAGCTCAAGTTCATGTAACTATCCCAGAGCAGTAACAGTCACCAGGGAAATGCCCCCAGGGACATTTGGCAATGCTCAGAAACATTTCTAGCTGTCACACTGCGGGGGGAGATGTAGAGGCCGGGCTGCTGCTATAACATACTATAACACACAAAACAATCCTCCACAACAAAGGATTGACTATCTGGTCCAAAATGTCATTAGTGCTGACACTCAGAAGCCCTGCCTTGGATTATCCAGAGCAGGGTTGGCAAACTACAACCTGCAGGTCACAATTTGGTCCGCTGCCTGATTTTATAACTAAAGTTTTACTGGGACACAGCCACACTGTCCATGGCTGCTTCTACACTGCAGCAGAGAGCGGTCACACAACTAGTTGTGACAGAGCCCATATTCAAATCCCTACCACCAAATGCTTCAAGTATTTACTCTGGCCTTTTTCTGCAAAAGTTTGCTGATCCCTTATCTAGGTCTACCCTGAACGCTGTAGTTAGAAGAATTTGCAAACAAAATTAGGGTTTATTGAGAAGAAGGAGAAAAAATGATATTGGGAAGTAACACACAGTAACCACTACCAAGATAATTCTATTTTTAGAGGTCATACCATGGGGCACAGCTCTCTGCCGAGGCTTTTCCAACAAAACTTTATTTCCACATAAAAGACTTATTACAAAAACTGGGAACTTAGGTCTTCACAGTTCTGAAGTTGGTGAGAGGTGGCGAAACATCCAATCCCCACCACCACCACCAAAAATATCAAGATTTTCCTTCATTCAACTCCTACCACAAATAGAAATGATCATCAGGGACTGGTGGGTTCTGAGCCCACGAAGTCTGAGTCAGGCCTCTGTGGCAGGCCAAAACAATGCCGGAATCAAGGGAGAGGAAAATGGAGAAGAGGAAATTTCTGAGTCAAACAGACTACAGTTCTCCTATGAGAGGAAGTTCCTCAACAGAGAGAATCACAGGATGGATGAGGGAAGCATCTCCAGAAAAATGGCGACCTGAAAACAATCCTGTCCCATAATGCCCTGGGGTCCTTTGAGATTTTACAAAGTCTGTCCAATAAGTCCTTTTCCCTCACAAATTTAATTGGGTTTTTTGGCCCTTGGCACCAAAGGACTTCTGAGAAAGACAAGACCCCTTGGATCACTGGACACCCTTTCCAGTTCCTGCTCCCCATTGCCTCAGGGGCAGGGTAAATATTCGCCCACTGGGTTGACTGGTTCCTCTTCGCTCCTTCCATCCCAGTTACCCAGAGATTCCTGACCCACTTGGCAGGAAATTGAGCAGACCCAGAGGCCTGACAGAACATTCAAGACTTAAAAACTAAGAAACCCAGGAGGGAAAATGGTACCTGACTTTTCATAGTTATTTTAAGGGTTTCTTTTAATAGCAACTATAAATGGTTACTAGACTTGTCAAATATAAGTCAGTATCAACTCTTACAAAAGACTAAGAAGGGAAAAAACTTTTTTTAAGTGGAAAAAAATTCAAGGCCATGTCTTTCCCACCTGAGATAATGTTGCTTTCATTTTCCCTGCTCAGCCTGGTCTTTAGCCCACCACTAAACACCCTGTTCCTATTACTTTCCCATTTGATATTTTAATTGAATGAGAACCGTCATATCATGGCCAATATTCATTCCCCATCTGCTGCTTCTCCAGTCTTTTCTGGGAGCGCCTAGGGCAACACTCCTCCCTGGAACAAAATCTACTCTCTGACTTCCTCTGGAATAGATTTTCTTTCCTGAAGCCAAACCATTTGCCTCCTGGAGGCAAATCTGTCCTGGAGGTATCCCTCTGAGGGCCACCATCTGGGTTTCCAGGCTATCCTTACAGGGTGGAGGATCATGGCGTGAGCTTTTTGCCTCTGCTGTTTCCAACCCACCCTCGCCAGGCTGGGGCTCCAGGAAAGGGGGGTCCCTCCATTTGAACCACAACAAGGCAAATATCAATCAAATGATGATTCTGCATTAAACAAGCTGCAAGCAAGATCACAGTGAAGCCAAACATGTCATCAAGAACATATTCTGCACACACGTCCCAACCAAGCACTAGATTCTACAGACAGAGATGAGGAAAGTAAAGTCTGTATGCTCAAAGCAGCCAGTCTTGAACAAAGCTGTCCAGTAGAATTGAAACAGAAGCCACACTTGCAATTTGGAAGTTTCTGGTAGTCACATGAAAATAAGTGCAGTCAGTTAAGTATGGGTGGCTCAGTCAGCTAAGTGTCCAACTTCAGCTCAGGTCATGATCTCACAGTTTGTGGGTTCGAGCCCCACATCAGGCTCTGTGCTGACAGCTTAGAGCCTGGAGCTGCTTCCAATTCTGTGTCTCCCTCTCTCTCTTCCCCTCCCTTGCTCATTCATGCTCTGTCTCTCTCTCTCTCTCTCTCTCAAAAATAAGTAAATGTTAAAAACAATTTTTTTTAAAATAAGTACAAAGAAACAAGGATTGCCAGGCACTTCACATACATTATTTTCTAATTTAATCCTGACAACAAGAATATGAACCAAGAACTTTTATTTCTTCATTTCACAGATGGTAACACTGAGGACCATGGAGTAGTTAAAACTGTGCTTGGGGTCTCACATTGGTAAGTGGCATAAAGGGAATTTAAACCGGACAATTTAGTTACAAAAGCTATGCTCTTGGCATACTCAATTGTTGTAGGAAAGTTGTTATTTAGAAAGGTCAAGAAGTCTTTCTCCTTTCGTCCTTTTTTTTTTTTTTTTTTTTGAGATAGAGCAGAAGCTGATGAGCAGGTGGGGAGGGGAAGGGGGGAGGGAGAGAATCCCAAGCAGGCTCCATACCCTGTGGGACATTTCCCCCCCCCCCCCCCCCCCCGTGGCAAACATGTCAAGCCAGGGCATTAAATTCAGACCTAAGCAAATATGCTTTTATCCACAGGTTCTCTGTTTGGCCCTTGTTTATCTACAAAATACTTTCCTACCCACCTTGTATCTGTTTGTACCATCTAGTGGGGACAAGGGGAGGTTGAGTAACGAGCATGAGTCACCCCTTCCTGGGGCTTTAATCCACCCTGGTTCCAAGGAAACTCCTGTCTGATCTACAACAACCTCTCAGAAAAGGAGCCTTTCCCCAAGAGAGACAAAGGATTAAAGCAGAACGTCTTCAGGGAATCGTATATTGAGCACATATTATGTGCCCATCACTGGGCTGGATCCTGCGGTCAAAGAGAAAAAGCCAAGATGCACCCACCTCCCGCCATAGCGCTCACATTCTCTCATGGGCAGCAAAGAGTGGACGGCTGCGGTCCTGTGTGGTAAGAACCATGAGAGGGGGATGACAGGAACACACAGGCAAAGCACGTGGCCCTGCCTGGGGCATGTCAGGGAAAGGGGAGGATCAGGGTCAAGGAAAACCTTCTGGTGGAGGTGATGCCTGAGCTGAGCCTTGAAGGATGAGGGTAAAAAGGCAGGGGACAACAAGGTCAGCAAGGCATGAGGATGGAGAGACAAGCAGGGCCAGATCATGAAAGGCCTTGAGTACCCAAGTGTGAGGAGTCTGGACATTTCCTTGAAAACAATGAGGGGCTCGTGCTTCAGTTCCCACATCTCAAATGAGGGGAATAATCGTATCCACCTCATAGGGTTGTTGTGAGATTAAATGCTTGGCATAACAGTTGGTTCATATTAAATGCTCAATAAATGTTCGATGATCATAATTATTATTGAAAGGCTTGTGGAAGACTAATCACATAATATTAATTACTGTTAATATGACAACTGCCATTAATTTAACATCTATATGTGCTACAGATGGTGCTAAGCCCTTCATGTACATCACTGTCTTACTTCTAAACGTGTGTTGTTCTCTGAAACTGCATCATGCACTATGTGTCTCTCCCGCTAGAAAGAAAGCTCCGTGAGGCCAAGACCTGTTTGCCTTGCTTGCTGCTATATCCCCGGTGCCTGTAAAGGAGGCTGATGCACAAAGCAGGAGCTCCATGCGCCATTGCTGGGGGAGTAAATGATGATCCAGGTACAATAATCCAGAGAAAGAAATACTATTACCTTGATTTCACAAACTGAAGTGTAGAGAAATCATTCAGGCTGCCATGTGAACAAAAGATGCAAAACGGGAAAGGCTGGAGGCAAGGAGACCAGGGAGGAGCTGTTGCAGACATGCAGGGAAGAAAACTGGGATGAAGAGAAGTTACTAGATCAGATCACCCTGAAGAAGGTAGGTGATTAGGTGGGTAGGTGTGTGGGGAATGGACAGATGGAGGGATGGATAGATGGGTATGTAGATGGACAGGAAGGAGGATGGATGGGGAGGTGAGTACATATGTGAATGGATGGGTGGGTGATGTGATGAGTGGGTGGGTGGATACGTGGATGGGTTGATTATAAATGAGAGGAAAATAGCTCTTCAGACGTTCCTAATACACTTGCGTGAAGCATTTTATGCGTAGGATAAACATTTTTACTAACAGTAACCAGAATAAATATTAACATATTGTCCGGGTAATGATGGCAGAGTCTGTAACATCATGAGATTCAGGAAATATAACAATCCTCTCCAATATGCCTTCATACATACCAATTTTGTCCCAGACTCGTGAGCTCAATTATTCTTCCCTTTACCCCTTCAAGACAAGGCATAAAGCAGCCTTTAACCTGTCGTTCCTTCAGCTGATTCCCAAATCCAGAGTGCTGAGGCTTTAAATTATTCTGTACCTAACTTGGTTAGCAGTACCTGGGTCTACACAGGATGATCTTATTGTCAAGGCAACAGAGTTGGTCTGACCTGCCAAAGCTCCGGCTGCTGCCGTTGCTGTTCCAGAGAGGGAGGTAAAGGCAACTCAGAATGGTTTTGAAAGATGATTCCTGTCCAGTGGAGTTCAAACAGACATTCAGTCTTAAAAAAATCCCCAGTTGGGTCACTCTTCCTTATTAAAGGCAACCATGGACAGAAGAGTTGGGTCTGTACTTTCTTTTTCTTCTACCCCTCCTCCTTTCCCTGTGTCTTGAAAATAGACACACACACACACACACACACCAGAGAGCCATGTATAGGGCCAAAGGAGGCGAAATACAGTACTATAAAACAAAGCCCCACCCCAAGTCAGAACCTTCACAATCTTTCCTTGAAATTCTCCCCTGAGCAACATTACCCACTTGAGACCTGATGGTGTCTTTTTAAATAGTATTCAAGAATTCCACAGGCTTGACTAGGAAGAGTCCATATATCCCTATGGAAACTTCCTTTGGCCTATAAATTATTCAAAGTTACCCAGTGTATTAGTTTGCTAGGGTTACCATCACAAAGTACCACTTTTCCCAGTTCTGGAGGCTAAACGTCCAAAGTCAAGGTCTTCCCTTTATACCTGTCTGTGTCCTAATCTCTTCTTATAAATAAATGCACTTCGGGGCACCTGGGTCATTCAGTTGGTTGGGAGTCTGACTTCAGTTCAGGTCATGATCTCATGGTCCGTGGGTTCGAGCCCTGCATTGGGCTCTGTGCTGACAGCTCGGAGCCTTGAGCCTGCTCTTGATTCTGTGTCTCCTTCTCTCTCTGCCCCTCCCCCACTCACGCTCCCTCGCCATCTCTCAAAAATGAATAAATGTTAAAAACAATTTTTTTAAATAAATGAACACACCAGCCATATTGGATTTGGGCCCACCCCAATGACCTCATTTCACCTCAGTTACTTCCTAAAAGACCCTATGTCAAACATAGTCACATTCTCAGAGACTGGGAGTTACAACTTCAACCTATGAATGTGGGGTGTTGGAGGGTACACAATCAGCCCACGACACCCAGGGACATAAGGCGGTCCAGGGAAGCATCTTGTCTAACATTCACATCTCAATAGGGGGCAGGAGGGGAAAGAAGAGGAAGCTGTTACTCAATGGGATGGGTGCTGGTTGACTCTGTTGATTGACATCCCAAGGAGAAAATGCAACGCTATGCTGTGTCTGGCCATCCTGGGTCACTCTGCAATGGCTTCTTGTTGGGCCAGCTCCTGGACTTGGCTATCATCCCTCCACCATACCAATCTGGCTGAGTACACCACCTGTGGGCTCCCTCTTTAATTGCTCACCTAATCTCAGACCAGTGTTTTCTAGGGACAATAAGGTATGTAGGTTGAGAGGGAAAAACATTTTTAATGCGGTAAAATATATATAACATAAAACTTACCATTTTAACCACTTTCAGCCAGATGGCATTAAGTACACTCACAATACTGTGTAACCAACTCCACTGTCTTAATCCATTTAAGCTGCCACTATAACAAGATATTACAGATAAGGTGGCTTATAAACAACAAAAATTTATTTCTTACAGTTCTGAGACCGGGAAGTCCAAGATCAAGGCACCAGCATAGTTATGTTCTAGTAAGAAAACCTCTTCCAGATTTCAGCCTTATTGTGATATCCTCACATGGCAGAAGGGGGTTGGCAAGCTTTCTGGGACCTCTGTTCTAAGGGCACCAATCTCATTCGTAAGGGCTTAACCCTCGAGACCTAGTCACCTCCCAAAGGTCCCACTTCCTCATACCATCACACTGGGCATTAGGACTTCAACATATGGATTGAGGGGAATGGATACAAGCATGCCATCCATCTCTAGATCTAGTATTTTATCACCCCGGACAGAAACTCTGTACTCATTAAGAAAGAACCCCCCATAACCCCTCCTCCCAGACCCTGGCAACCTCTATTCTACTTTCTGTCTCTAAGAATCTGCCTATTCTAGGTCCCCTGCATAAGCAAAACATACAGTATATTTCCTTTTGTGTCTGGCTTACTTCACTCACCATGATGTTTTCAAAGTTCGTCCCTGTTGTACCATGTACCAAAATGTTATTCCTTTTCATGATCCACTATATGGAAACACCACATGTGTTTATTCATCTGCTAATGGACACTTGGGTGGTTTCCACCTTTGATGCCACTGGGAACATCAGTGCACCAGTATCTATGTGAGTCCCTGCTTTCAGTACCTGAGGAGAGCTCCGTGTTGAGTCTGGGTCATCGGCCTCTACTCTCCTTTTCTTCAACTTGATTTTATTTCGTGGTTCCCATGATTCTTCTCTGTGCCACTGAATGTGGACCAAGATCCCCACAAGTCCCTCCTACCAGGACTCCCTATTAATTTGGGAGATTAGAGATTGGTGTATTAATTCTGTCCTCCCAGGAAGCCCCAGAAGCCTGACTCAAATTGATCCATCTCCACCCCTCTGGTGGGCTTTGCACACCAAGCAAGTGGGGAGGCTACCTTGACAGAGTCCCGAGAGTTTTTCTGATACACAAATCCCAGGGCAATGGTCAGCTAGCACCCTACATTTGCCCAACACAGAACAAAGAAGATTAGCTTCTCTCCATTAAAAACAAGACCATAATCCTCCACAAGTAAGCCAACAAACAAATATTTATCGGACAGGTATAGAAGAGGATATTAAAATAATTTTCTCTCTTGGAGTTGGACCAACACCCCCACCTCCTAAATTAAGGTGCCATCCTACCTGTACAGGACATGCCAAGGGAGTATTAAGCCGGACTGGCAGGCATTCATGCATCCCCTATCTCTGGGCTACAAAAACGAGGCTGGGGTTTGGAAGGAATTGGAGTGAGGATTCTGTGATGGTCATGTACTTGTTGGAGGGCTGTACTTCACAGCCCTCCTCCCCCACCTCACTGTAACAGGGGCAGGGGAGGACACCTTCTCATCTCAGGCCAAACACAGGCAGCCTCAGAGAGCTTAATATGTGCCTCCTGGAGTCTGGTGAACTCAGGGCACAGTGTTGGGTCCTCACCAAAAGTCCAACAGGACAAGAGGCTATGTTTGGAGATTTCTGTGTCGGGGAGTGGAATAAAGAGAGGACTTCACTGGGAATAAGCTTCCCCTCCACTGGCAGGGGGAGACAAAGGAATGAATTTCCTGGACATTAATATGGTTCCCACAGAAGGAAGCTGGCTGGCATCATGCTTTAAGAGTATCCTGTCCAAGAGAACCACTTGGACGTATGCAGGGACCAAAGCACAGCGAGAGAGCTGCAAGCAAGTAGAGTATATAGGCAAAGACCCAAGAGGCAGGCTCTCTTGGGAACCAACAAAAGTACCCCATGGGAGAGTCAGCTTTGACTTCCACTCTGCCCACAGGATAGCAATCTCAACAGAAATTTATTTCTCACAGTTCTGAGAAGCTATCAACAGCATCAGCTGCACGATAGCTTCTTCACTGCTGTCCCATCCCCTACCCCAATCTCTCTTTCCACCCACTCTCCTCCAACCTGGGGCTGGGAGAAGCAGAAACCATAGGTTGCCACAAAGAAGAAAACAGACTGCAGAACTAGTGAAGTCAGCCCATGTGCCCTCCCCCAGCTCTGCTCCTTCAAAGGGAGAAGGAGGAGATTTAAGTTAGAAAAGAGACAAGGCTGTGTAGTTACTAAAAGCAGCCTGTCCTTGTAACTGAATAGTTCTCCAAAGCCATGGGACCTGCCAGATATTTCTTGCAAGACCAGGAAAGAACAAGTCCACAGGCAGTATACTCCTTCCCTCTATGTATACTGCACCACATCGAACCCACCCAAGGAATTCATAATACCCACCATACACACTTTGCAAGGCACCTGGGATTTGGAACTAAAAAGATATCAAGTCTTGCCTTAGGGAAATCTTGATATAATCCTTAATTTATTATTGTAGGATTGTTTCTTTCAGGCAAAGGCTCTGTGTAAAGAGGGGATCAGGTGCTTGCTGGAGGAAGAAAGACCACATATATAAAGGATAACTCAGATTCTGAGAAGGTGACAGAGACTGTGACATGTTTTAGAATGTCTCCCCATAAAAACAGAGAGATTAGTTGGGAGAGTGTAGTTGATGCTAATGGTGCCCCCCAGACCCCTTTACTGGGCTGATGCACCCATCCCCTACACTAACAGCTCACAGCTGCCCTGCCCCCTTCTCTGGAGAATTGCTCTCAGTCCAGTGGAAGTCCCTTGTTCAGGAAGTTGTGCCTCTCAGTGGCAACCTGAAGCCAATAGCTGGACATGGGGGGTAGAAAGGTAACCCCCCCTTACATAAGGCAGCACAACTCTGTTATGCTTGTCACACCCCAGAACATCCCATGGGATCAGGCGGATGCTCTTCTCCAGCTGAAATCTCATCTTTGCTTACGCCCTTCTCTGCTGTCTCCTGCTTCTCTCCCTCCTTTTCTTCTGAGAGCACTTCCCCCAGTCAATCCATCGTATGTACCAGAGTCCCCATCTCAGGCTCTGCCTCTAGGAAACCTGATCCAAAACAGAAAGCAAAACTAGACAAGATCTACAACAAACCTAGGTGACAGGTATCCCCACAAATCCCAAAATATGAGGGGGTGGGGACAAACCATCAGTAGCTATTGGACCCACATGGTTAATACCATCTTTGCAAGATGAAACAGAGGGAAGGAAAGGGGGGGGGGGGTCCTTCTGAGACCGTTAAACCAACTAAGGCTCACAGGGAAGCAAGGCAGGCTGACCTGAGAACATCAGCTGGAAATGGGAGGGGGTCTGCAGGTTCCAACTCAAGTAAGCATTGGGACCAGCATGGGATAAGGAAGGTCTGGATACTGGTCTCAAAGCAAACCAATGCTCTCTTCCAGGGCAAAGCCCTATACTGAGAACCTGCTAGGAGTAGAATCCAACAGGGCAGGGACAACAGGGGCAAATGAAAGAGAATGCCCAGATGTAAGCAGAAGTAAAGGGTAGAGAAAATACACAGCTGAAAGTATGGGGCCATATTTTTTATCACAAAGAACAACTAAAGATGGAGCTCTAGAAACGGGAAGCTTGAAAAGCTATCCTAGGTTGATTTTTCCAAATAAAAATATACGAAAACTCATTTCACTGAGTAACTGTATAACAAAAAAGTATCGCTGTCAAATATGATTCACAATTATAAGAAAACAGAGAATTTATAGACAAGGAAAATGTGCCAGAAATACATGCTCACCAAAAATGGAAGGAAGGAAAAAACCCCCACTGTAACCTGATATAGAAAAATGGGATAAAAGAAATTAAGAAAGTAATAGCTATAGAATATTCATACAAGTCCCTCAGAAAGAAATCTAAAGCAATGAAATAGAAAAAACAGAACCATAATTCAAGAAAATCAACCCAAAATAACCAACACTGAAACAGATCCAAGAAAATTACTGGACTTAACAGGAAAAAAGAAAAAAAAAAAGATTATGCTCTGGACACCAAGCCAAAAAGATCAAGTAACTTATAAGTAAAATCAGATGGTCATTAGGCTTTTTAACAGTAGCACTTTATGCTAGAAGAAACAAAGAATCATATTTAGAATCTTCAAGGAAAGAAAATGTGGGCCAGGAATTTCTATCCTAAACCGACCTTCCAACAAAATTAAATTTAAAAGCAATTCCTAAAAATTCAAAGCAAAATAAAATAAATGAAACTAAATTTGTATTCACTTAGTATTATAACCACACAGAGAAGAATTTTTTTAAGTAACTTTAAAATATAAAATTTGACTAGATACCCCTTGTGGAGTATACACCAAGAATGAAAAGAGACTGCAAAAAACAATATGCACACAAGAATTGAAGACAAAATGTTCAAACAAAATGTGTACAACAATGTTCATAGCAGCATTATTCACAAGAGCCAAATATGGAAACAACCCAAGTGTCCATCAAGGAACAGATAAGAAATGTAGTCTCTGATCCAGATGGCCAACAGGCACATGAAAAGATGTTCAACGTCGCTCCTTATCAGGGAAATACAAATCAAAACCACACTCAGATACCACCTCACGCCAGTCAGAGTGGCCAAAATGAAGAAATCAGGGGACTATAGATGCTGGAGAGGATGTGGAGAAACAGGAACCCTCTTGCACTGTTGGTGGGAATGCAAATTGGTGCAGCCGCTCTGGAAAGCGGTGTGGAGGTTCCTCAGAAAATTAAAAATAGACCTACCCTATGACCCAGCAATAGCACTGCTAGGAATTTATCCAAGGAATACAGGAGTACTGATGCATAGGGGCACTTGTACCCCAATGTTTATAGCAGCACTCTCAACAATAGCCAAATTATGGAAAGAGCCTAAATGTCCATCAACTGATGAATGGATAAAGAAATTGTGGTTTATATACACAATGGAATACTACGTGGCAATGAGAAAAAATGAAATATGGCCTTTTGTAGCAACATGGATGGAACTGGAGAGTGTTATGCTAAGTGAAATAAGCCATACAGAGAAAGACAGATACCATATGGTTTCACTCTTATGTGGATCCTGAGAAACGTAACAGAAACCCATGGGGGAGGGGAAGGAAAGAAAAAAAAAAAAGAGGTTAGAGTGGGAGAGAGCCAAAGCATAAGAGACTGTTAAAAACTGAGAACAAACTGAGGGTTGATGGGGGGTGGGAGGGAGGGCAGGGTGGGTGATGGGTATTGAGGAGGGCACCTTTTGGGATGAGCACTGGGTGTTGTATGGAAACCAATTTGACAGTAAATTTCATATATTAAAAAATAAAAAAATTAAAAAAAAAATTGTAGTCTCTGCATGCAATGGAATATTACTCAGCCATAAAAATGAATGCAGTACTGATCCATACTACAACATAAACGAACCTGAAAATATGCTCAGGGAAAGAAGCTAGGCACAAAAGGCCCCATAATGCAGGATTTACTTTAGAGGAAATGTTCAGAATAGACAACTCCATAGAGACAGGAAGTAGATTAGTGATTGCCCAGGGATGGGCAGGGGAGAGAATAGGCAGTCACTGCTGAATGGGTATAGGATTTCTTACTGAGATGATGAAAACGATTTTCAATTCAATAGTGGTGATATTTGGACAACATTGTGAGTATAATTAAATCCACTGAATTGCACTTTTTCAAATAGGTAAAAAAGAAATGCAAAAAATATATAAAAAATGGGTAAACGTGATTTTTCTGTAATGTATTTCACTTCAAATTTAAAAAAAACCCTAAACTATTTTTATTAATCAAATTGGTGGTGCAAATGATGATATTGCTGACTGGTGTGTGTGTGTGTATTGAGGGATTTTGAAGCAAAAAAAATAATTATGTTGGTATCTTTTGGACCCAAGATTCTCAGCATTGGGGAAAGGAAATACAGAGCTAAGGATGTTGAGGTGGATAGAACTAGAGAATATTGACCTAAGTGAAATAAGTCAATGAGAAAAAGACAAATACCTATGATTTCACTCATATGTGGAATTTAAGAAACAAAACAGATGAACATAGGGGAAGGGACATGAAAAAAATAATAAAAACAGAGAGGGAGGCAAACCATAAGATACTCTTAACTCTAAAGAACAAACTGAGAGTTGCTGGAGAGGAGGGGAGGGGGAGGGCTAAATGGGTGATGGGCATTAAGGAGGGCACTTGTTGGGATGAGCACTGGATGTTATTATGTAAGTGATGAATCACGAGATTTTATTCCTAAAACCAAAACTACACTATATGTTAACTAACTTGAATTTAAATAAAATCTTGGGAAGAAAAAAAAAGGGGGCTGAGGTTAAACAGAAACCCTATTTCTTACAAAATGAAACGTGCTCTTACCATATGATCCAGCAATCAAAGTCCTTGGTATTTACCCAGAGGAGCTGAAAAGTTATGTCCACACAAAAATTGTACACAGATGTTTACAGAAGTTTTACTTGTAATTACCAACACCTGGACGCAACCAAGATGTCCTTCAGTAGGTGAATGGTCCATCCACACAAAGGAATACTATTGAGCACTAAAGAGAAATTAGATATCAAGCCATGAAAGACACAGAGAACCTTAACTGCATATTGCTAAGTAAAAGAAGCCAATCTGAAAAGGCCACATACTGTGTAATTCCAACTATATGACATTCTGGAAAAGGCAAAACTTTATGCAAGAAAAGGCAATAAAAAGATCAGTGGTAGCCAGGGGTCTGAGGGGCATGAGGGGAGAAATGAATACAGGTGGGGCACAGAGGATTCTTTAGGGCAGAGAAAATACTCTATAATGACAGATATTTGTCATTATACATGCATCTAAGCCTACAGAACGTACAACCACCAAGAACGCACCCTAAGGTAAACTATTGACTTTAGGGTAATTTTGATATGTTAGTGTAGGTTCATCTTTGGTAAAAACAAGAACAAAAACAAAAAAACATCTATCATTCTGGTGAGTGATATTGATAATGTGGGGGGTATGCATTATGGAGGCATGAAGTATATAAGAAATCTCTATGGTCTCTCAATTTTGTTGTAAACCTAAAACTACCCTAATAAAATAAAGTCTTAAAAATAAACCATGAAGCCATGATTTGAAAAGGAATCATCAATATGAATTTATCATGTGTTTTGTGTTTTTTAAGTACATACTTACTAGTTCTGTCCACTGGAAATTCCTAGAAACAACCACTCAATGTCCTGGTCCCATGTTTGGCCAAGATTGGCACTCAAAAAATATTTGTGGGAGAGAGGGAGGGAAGAAAAAGAAATGAACAAACCTGGGTGTATACTTGATGTGGGTGCACATGGAAAAAGGTCTGCAAGAATATGTTAAGATTACTAAAAATTACCTTTAGGGAGTGGAAGGGGCAGCGGTTAGTATCTTTCACTATCTACTTTAAAACCCTTTTGTAACTATAAAATATTTTAAAGAGCATGTAAAAATACAGGAAAACCTTGGATTGTGAGTAATTTATTCTTTGAGTGTTTCACAAGACAAGCAAACATGTCTAATAAATTTTAACTTGATAAACAAGCGATGCCTTGCAATATGAGTAGTACGTGATACGGAATGTCACATGATTACAACTGAGCCAATGGTTCTTCTCTCTCTCTCTCTCTCTCTCTCTCTCTCTCTCTCTCTCTCTCTCATTGTGGGACTGTGGGTGATTGTCTCCCATGCTCAGATGCTCAGTCTCAGGCCACTGTTTGGCAGAAATCAGGGATTTTTCAGAACATTGAAAGGTGCTCACAACTGGCACTAGGGTATTTTTTGTCACTTCAAAGCACCTTTGCTTTTCCATACAAGAGTAAGCTTAGGAATGCTTTGCTTCATTCTAGGTCAGTTTGCCTGCAGATATAGACCCTTTCCTCTGCTTCCTTATTGTCAGTTATATTAAATACAGTATATGACCGGCATTTATTAATACTGTATTGTAGTCAATACGGGTATTGTGAGTGTATACAATGGCCCCCATGCAGAAAAAGGTTGAAAAGAAAGGTGGTAAGAAGATGATTACAGTAGAAGTTAAGAAGCAAATAATCAAGGGGCACCTGGGTGGCTCAGTCGGTTAACCGTCTGACTCTTGATTTCAGCTCAGGTGATGATCTCATGGTCTGTGAGTTGAAGCTCCACGTTGGGCTTTGCGTGGCAGTGCAGAGCCTGCTTGGGGTCTCCCTTTCTCTCTGCCCCTCCCACTTGCTCTCTCTCAAAATAAATAAAAATAAACTTAAAAAAAAAGAAGAAAATCATCGAAAAGTATGAAAGAGGTAGGCAAGTGGCCAAAATTCCAAGATTTTCTAAGAAGTCTACGTGTGCATCTCATCTGCAGAGGAGGAGAAAAAGGCAGAGGAATCCCTCACTTCATGTGAGATTAGGAAGATGTGTAAAATGTGGGAAATTGCAAAATTTTGTAGAAAAGCACCACCCGAATAAGGTTGTAGCAGTGCAAACAATGAATCTGTTTAATGACAATGCAATGTCACATTTCCGCAAAATCCTCAAAAGGAGGCAAAAGCAAGTGTTATTGGATAGGTTCCTTGTTAAAGTTGCACAAAAAGAAAAGATTTCCATTGAACCAATAAATAGCAGTGATTCCGTTAATGATCATGAAAGTCGTGCTATACAATGACCCTCCTCTCTCGTCAACCTCACACCAAGGTTTTCACAGGTAAGTGCAGGTTAATTTGTTTGTTTTTCATTATATTTTGTATTTTCTTTATTATTTTGTATTATATTACAGAATTGTAATCACTTAAATGAGTATTTTTGAGTTGTGGAACAAATCATCTGAGTTTCCATTATTTCCTATGGATTTCTTATGGGGAAATTTGCTTTGATATACAAGTGCTTTGGATTACAAGGATGTTTCCAGAACGAATTATGTTCGCAAACCATGGTTTTACTTACATTTTTAAATAAAAGCCCTCAAGCAAATTGGTGATATGTATCACGTATTTTAAAACTGTGCTTGAGGGGCGCCTGGGTGGCTTCAGTTTGTTGAGTGTTGGACTCTTGATTTCAGCTCAGGTCATGTCCCAGGGTCATGGGTCAGGCTCTGCACTGGGTATAGAGCCTGCTTAAGATTCTTTCTCCCTCTTCCTCTGTCCCCTTCCCCAGCTTGCTGTCTCTCTCTCTCTCTCAAATAAAAATAAAATAAAATAAATAAAAATAAAACTGTGCTTGAGACAAATTAATAGAGCTGTTTGTGCATATGGATGTCTGTCTCAATATTATTTATAATATGGGCAAATTTCAAACTACCAATATCTAATAATAGGGCACTGGTTAAATTAATTATGCTACATACATATAATGGAAAACTATGCAGTCATTAAAACTCACATTAAACTCAAAACTGTTTAATGAGTAGGAAAATGACTATGGTCCACTGTTAAATGGGGAAAAAAATTCTAAAGAGTACTTCATATAAGATCCAAATTTTTGTTTAAAATATTTGTGTGTGTATGCATGTACAATATATTCACATGTATAGAAAGGGGTGAGAAAAAAATGCAAAAAAGATTACCTCCGAGTTACAAAATTCTGGGTAATTTTAATTTTTATTCCTTCAGTCACCTCATAATTATTGTGTACCTACCAAGTATTTTCTTTATGTCCCTTTTTATGAACATGTTTTATTTTTGTAATTAGAAAAGAGAAATACATGTTCATTTTAAAGGAGTAAAAAGTGATTTCTAGAAATGAAATGGAATACCAGCTTCCTCCTGCTCCTCTAAATCTGAACTGTTGTTTGCACTTGACCTGAGCCCATTGCACATGAGATGTGACCACTACGGGGGCCTTAAAAAAAGTGACTAAGTGCCTCAGCCGTAGCAATCTCTTACTCGACACATCCCCAAAGGCAAGGGAATTAAAAGCAAAAGTGAATTACTGGGACCTTATGAAGATAAAAAGCTTCTGCACAGCAAAGGAAACAACCAACAAAACTAAAAGGCAACCAACGGAATGGGAAAAGATATTTGCAAATGACATATCGAACAAAGGGCTAGTATCCAAAATCTATAAAGAGCTCACCAAACTCCACACCCGAAAAACAAATAACCCAGTGAAGAAATGGGCAGAAAACATGAATAGACACTTCTCTAAAGAAGACATCCGGATGGCCAACAGGCACATGAAAAGATGTTCAACGTCGCTCCTTATCAGGGAAATACAAATCAAAACCACACTCAGATATCACCTCACGCCAGTCAGAGCGGCCAAAATGAACAAATCAGGAGACTATAGATGCTGGAGAGGATGTAGAGAAATGGGAACCCTCTTGCACTGTTGGTGGGAATGCAAATTGGTGCAGCCGCTCTGGAAAGCAGTGTGGAGGTTCCTCAGAAAATTAAAAATAGACCTACCCTATGACCCAGCAATAGCACTGCTAGGAATTTATCCAAGGGATACAGGAGTACTGATGCATAGGGGCACTTGTACCCCAATGTTTATAGCAGCACTCTCAACAATAGCCAAATTATGGAAAGAGCCTAAATGTCCATCAACTGATGCATGGATAAAGAAATTGTGGTTTATATACACAATGGAATACTACGTGGCAATGAGAAAAAATGAAATATGGCCTTTTGTAGCAACATGGATGGAACTGGAGAGTGTGATGCTAAGTGAAATAAACCATACAGAGAAAGACAGATACCATATGGTTTCACTCTTATGTGGATCCTGAGAAACGTAACAGAAACCCATGGGGGAGGGGAAGGAAAAAAAAAAAAAAAAAGAGGTTAGAGTGGGAGAGAGCCAAAGCATAAGAGACTGTTAAAAACTGAGAACAAACTGAGGGTTGATGGGGGGTGGGAGGGAGGGCAGGGTGGGTGATGGGTATTGAGGAGGGCACCTTTTGGGATGAGCACTGGGTGTTGTATGGAAACCAATTTGACAATAAATTTCATGAAAAAAAAAAAAAGTGACTAAGTGGGGAACTAAGCTTTGCTTCTGCCCAGGACTAGAACTACCATAACCTCATGTGGCCACTCACCATTGTCCCATGTGGCCATCCTTCAGAGGCACAAAACCCACTCACTTCTCTCCTTTCCTACACAAGGCTTTGAATTTTCTACACTAATGCTCAAGATCATGCACCCAAGTAGGACCAAAGCGTTGGACCTCTGTAGTATTTGCCAGCTTGCATCCATTCACTCTTCTCCTGACACAGTATCCTGAATTATCTCTGGGAATATCGCCTTTTCAGTCTCATCCAGTGTGCTACAGGCGAGGCTCTGTCCCTGGCCCAGGGTCAGAACATAGGACCCAGGTCCAATCAAATCAGCACATTAAACATTAAATGCTCTGGCCAAAATGACTGGTTCAGGGATAATCACATGAGCCAATGAGAGCCCATGACACATAACAAGACTTTTGCTGGGAAGTTGGCACAAAGACTATCTCACTTTTCCTGTTGTGTGTAGATCGGGAGGGATATATTCCTGGGGGCTTCCGGCAGTCATTTTAAGACCACAGAGGGAAAACCAGCCTATGAATGGGATCAACTCAAAGAAAGCAGAACACAGAGATGGAGAAAAAACAGATGCACCCTGATGATATCATTTAGGCTCTGGATCCAGATGCACCTGACCTACCTCTGGACTTTTCAGTTATTTGAGGCAATAAAGTCTCTTCTTTGCTTAACCCAGTTTGAGTTGTGTTTCTTCTCTGACTTCCAATCAAACATTATTAATCAATACAACTGGCTTCTTCTGATCAGCTGAACAAAGGACATCTTTCAGTCATGTGCGTTGAGAGATAACTTAAATAGAAATCTAGAATCAGAAGATCTGGGTTTGAATCCTTCTTCCTCCCCTTACTAGTTACATGACCTTGAGCCAGGCACTCACTCTTTCTGAACTTCAGTTTCCTTACCTGTCACCAATCTCAGCCTCATTGTGAGAATCAAATGTTAAAATTTTTCACTTTTAACAATGGTGGGAAGCCCCTGACAAGCATTAATAAGGAGAGTTCTTCAATGTGTCTTGGGGGGAAAAATCACTTCGGCTGTTATTTACAGAATGGCTGAGAGGAGGGCAAGAATGAAAGCAGAGAGAGCTGTTAGGAGAGGGGCTTTAGAAGTCCAGGCAGACAGGGCACCTGGGTGGCTCTGTTGGTTGAGCATGCAACTCTGGATTTTGGCTCAGGTCATGGTCTCACGGTTCTTGAGTTCGAGCCCCACATAGGGCTCTGTGCTGACAGTGCACAGCTAACTTTGAATCCTCTGTCTCCCTCTCTCTCTGCCCCTCCCACATGTCCCCACCCACACTTTCTCTCTCTCAAAAATAAACATTAAAAAAAGAAGTCCAGGCAGATGACGGTGGCTTGAATCAGGACACTTACCCAATGTCAACTATCAAATGTCAGTGGCAACATGGCAATCACCAAAGTTGCCCAAATTCCCGTGTACTATATCTGGCTTTTTGCCATGTTATTTTCACATAAATTGGTTTTGTCCATAAATAAATCCTGCCTGACCCTTAAGCAATAATATTCATGGACTCCCAAGGCTGATTTGCAAGATACATATAGATGATATATTACAATATCATATATTGATATACTGCATATCATGTTACATACATTTCTAAGTCACATTAAAATAAGTACATAACTATTGATTTTTAAAATGTTTATATACAAGTCCCTGAAGCTCAACTCGAATGCTACCAGTAGGAGACAATAAACCATCCAAAAAGATTGTGGGAGGTACAGGGGACAGAAAGGAAGTATTTCTTCTTTTTGTGCAGGGGAAAAGTGCCAGTTGGCATCAAGTAAGGTAGTTTAAGAAGGCTATTAGGGAAGTGTTTACCTGTAGATGGACCTTACTCTAAAGAGAGAGCCCGATTTAAAAAAAAATAAAAATAAAAACTCTGAGCAGAGAAATTAGAGGGCAGTTATTTGAATGACATTCTTCCCTTTTACAAAATGGCTCACCACGGAGACCCTTTAAACTAAGAGCACCCCTACTGAATAAGTGCCTAGTACCATCATTAACTACTTGACAGAGAACCTGGGGGCAGCTAGGGGAGGAAGGAGGAGGTGGCAAGGAATTTTAAAGCCAAGCCCCTGCCCATTTAAGACCAATTTGAAACGAAGATTTCAGAAAGTCTGAAAGTATAATTTGAGTGAATGCGCTAAGTAGGCTTCTGTGAATAACTCTTCCATTTAGACAATGTTCCTCAAGAACACCCTACTCTGCAGCCATTAAAAAGTGTGTTTTAGGAGAATATTTAATGACATTGAAAACATCTCAAAAGCAGGTGGCAAATCAGCATGTACAGCATGATTCCAATTTCAGATTTAAAAAAGAAATTCTATACATGGGGGAAAAAAAGGACTAGGAATCTACATTAAAATGTTAACAGTGGTTATATTTAGATGGAGGGTTAGATGGATGGTATATATTTTCTTCTTTGTTCTTGCCTGTGTTTACCCACATTTCCGATAATTCTTTAAGCAGAGAAGGACAATTAAAGGTTGTTTTTAAAATTGGAATCCATTGATGGTCTACTGCAAATCGTACCAATTACTTCCTGACTGAACACATAAAATAGGAAATCTCTTCCTAGAAGGGCCAAATCTCTTATCTCATATATGATGGTAAAATGATAGCTAACATTTGTAACCACTTATTATGTGTCAGGCACTGTGCTCAGCACCTTATATAATCATGTCATTGACAACGACTCCTCACAACCACCCGATGAGACGGGCATTTTTATGCATGCTCTCACCCCAATTTTCCAAATGAAGAAACTGGGGCTCAGAGCAATGAAATAACTGGTTCAAGGTCACTAGTTGGCAGGTGGCAGAGAATCCAGGTCTCCCGATCTCTAATTCAGGGCTCTTTTTCCTCCATAGCATTGGGTTTCTACAGATGCCCTAGTTTATGGGCTGAAAATATCTCATAATTACCCCATAAATAAGCCATCAAACTTATTTATTCCTTGGATTTAACTTATTATTTAGCATTTAAAGGACACATTACATTGAGCAAGAACCATCAATCTTTCACATAATGCTCTGGTTAATAACTTAGTAATTATAATCCACAGTCACAAACCTGAACATGCTTGTCGTTTCCATGGCGCCAGATTCCCTTTTAAAGAAGAGAACTCGTCAATTATCTCTGACCTGCTTGCTCTTTCAATTTACACCCATCCAAAGCACCAGCACTTATGCTGGTGGTCAGAGCATTTAAGACTAACTGCAGAGCCCCTAAACCTAAGGATTTGAAGACCGTGTATCTATAATCCCCTTTAATATGGTATCAGAATATCATTTAGCCATTATTCGATGCTAATAGAACTCCTGTTTATAAGGCATTCATGGGTGTGTGCCAAGACCTGAGCAAACTGCTTTGCTTAAAGGAGGAATACCAGAATGCAGTGCTTATCAACCTTATCAGAGCCAACACCTGCTTGTATCAGTCAGTCTCTGCAGAGTAACATGTAATTTCCAAATCTCAATGAGTTACAAAAAAAAAAAAAAAAACACCTTAATATTTTACTCATGAGTCTGTGGTTGGCTGTGGTTCTGCTGAGCTCATCTGGGATTTGGTGATGAATTCTGGCTCCAGGCTTTAGGTTGGGTTCAGATCTGTTCCAAGTGTCTCCCTACTCCCCACAGATCAGTGGCCATCTGAAGCATGATTTTCTCATATCAAATGGCAGGTGAACAAGAGAATTAGTGAAAACCCATGATGCCTTTGAGGACCAGGCTCCAGACTGGCACATTTCCATTTCTGTCCACATTTCATTGGTCAAAGCAAGTCTCGTGGCTAAGCCCCAAATTAATGAAGCACAGAAATGTTCTCCATCCACTCTAGTGGAAGCTGCTGCAAAGTTACATGGTAAAAGGTACTGGTGTGTAATACCATTGAGAGAGAATGAAGAATTGGGAGCAATGATCCATTCTACCCACCCTTTTGTAAAAGAAAAATATATATTTTAATGTGCCCTTTACTATCCTGAAATGAAATTCAGAAATAATATAACCTCTACATGTACAATTTTCAAAAATCAGTGTGAATTCTAGAAGCACGGTAAGGTAGTCTTGTGTTGGCACATAAACCAAGAACCACTGTGTATGTAACAGCTACAAATGCAAGCTGAGTCAGAGGTGTGGGTCCCTCAAATAATTTGAACAGTGTTGACATTGTTGACATGATTTTTCTGAAATGGTATAAAACTGTGAATAAAGTTTTGAGAAAAATAAACTACCACCATCCCTTGATGCACACTGTAAACTGCATTCCTAGAAAAATCAAAGTATGCTAAAACCAATATATGCAAAATATTCTATGTGTTCATATATAGAACAGGCTCAGATGACAGTATGAGTTTTTCAATTACATGAAGGGCTGGTAGGACACTAGAAAGCCAAGCAGGACAAAGAACAGGTCTTCCCCTGTTGAATGTCTAGCTCACCTATTCCCCTAAAGCAAATCATGTCGTCATGATTTAATACCTCCCCATCAGTGTAATTACCAAAGTCATGCCCACAAACACTGGAGAGAGGCTTAAGGGGCAACACTGTCCCTGTAAGGACCAATGGTGGTGTATTAGAGTGAAATCTTTTGATGTTCTACAGCCTGGGTTTGAATCCAGGCTCTGCTTCCTACTTATAAGCTGTGTCACTTTGGACAAGTTACTGAACTGCTCTGAGCCTGTCTTATTCATAGTGTTGCTTTAAGGATTAAATGAGAGAGTACAAATGACAAAGCATTTAGCACAATGCTTACACATACTAAGTTGTCAATAAAAAATAAAAGTCAGAGCCTAATGTTATGCTACTCACTATTCCCAGTTCACAGATGAGGAGACTGAGGCTTAAATGAGATGCCTTTCTTCCTCCCCTCTCTACTGTCTTCCGTTCTGAAGATGGGCACTAACTGATGTTCTGCTGAGGGTCAGTTTCAGAAGAAAGGTGAGCCTGGAAAGACTGTTGGATTGACAACATGAGTCCATGAGTGGAAAGGATCTGGATTCAAATTCTAGGCTGAAATATGTAGCGGCTTCACTCTGAAGAAAGCACTGTCTTTCACATCCCCATCGGCATCACCATTTGGCATGCTCAAGAGTGGTGGCCGTGCAGACCCACCCAAAAGTGGTCCAGAGGAGAACATGGCCTTCAGTGGTAATGCCAGCAGAGGTTTTAGAAAGGCGATGCTGAAGACAGACTCTGGATCTAGAGGCCAGAGCTCTGTCACTTACCATTTAAGCATCCATGAGACTTTGGGTAAACCTCGCCGCCCCGTGCCTCAGTTTCATCATCTGTGGTTTGTACGAGTACAAACCTCGCAGGGCTGTTGTGGAAACGAACAAGTGTGAAAGTATTTAGAACAGTGTCGGCATATAAGAAGCTCCGTGTTCACCACTGTACAACTGATGTCCACCACTGAAGGTTCAGGGCAGTAATACAGCGCCTGAGCTGGTGGAGAATAAAAAGTGGTGAAAAGAATGGATGAATGGATGCACAATGGTTGGAAACAACTGTCAACTTCAGAAACATGCCATTTCCAGCTTCCAATGTGGGCATCTGCAAAGCTGCAGTGGACTGTTTGTGCTTATCGGCATGCTCTCCACCGCATGGTCTTTCAGAAAGACAAAATAAAGCGAAACAAAGCTGAGGTGTGTCAAGGTGCACTCACAGCTGTTAACACTGCAACTGAACTAAAACCATCAGCATCAACCTTATACACACTTGCTCTAACAAGCAAGGCGTTTTTTATCCATTCTTGTTAACATTTACAGAAGAGAACAAAAGAGGAGGCGTTGATGAGAAAAAGAATGGGACAGCAGGAGAAAGGAAAGCCGATGGAAGGAGAGTGCCTAGTATAGTGTCTGATGCACAGCAGGTCCTCAATCCTTATTTGTTGAATGAGTGGATGGATGGAAGGATGGATGGATGGAAGGAAGGACGGACGAACGGACAGGTGGTGGATGGGTGGATGAGTGGATGGATGGGTGGACGCATGGGTGGAAAGATCGGTGGATGGATGGATGGGTGAATGTCTAATCCCCTTTTCTGCCCCAACTTCAAACTTCAAAACAAGACAGAAGATTTCTAGAGATAAAGTGATCATCCCTGTTAATTTTTTAAGGCCAACAGCTTCCTCAGGAAAAGATATGAAAATACCATGTTATCCCATGTTAGACAAATCATAAATATCTCAAATTCTGGTGAAAGCTCTGCCGCTTACTAGCTATATGACCTGGAATAAGTCAGTTTGATTCTCTGAGCCTCATTTTTCTCACAGGTAGTCTCTAAGAATCCACACAGAGCAGACATCATATAATATTATGAATGACTTATGTGCGTAAGTATATACCCATGTTTACACTTTACACCCAATGCCCAATTTGTTAGCTTTGTTCATTCCAAACCTTTTATCACTATTATTACACAGCATGTTACTGTATATTGGTGACTTTTTACTTCTATGTAATATTCAACAGTTGTAAAACACTAGAATACCATGGCTACAATTCATTTAACACTATGTACTTTCTCATAGGTCCTCAGTAGATGTGACTAATTCTGTATCAGTCATATAGTCTCCCAATAATATGGCAGAACAAACAACTACAAAAACTCCAGGGCATATAGTAATAAACATTTACGTGGGGTTCAGCTGACCTGGGCTGGTCTCATCTGATTTTGCTGCCTTGCTCACATGTTTGTGGTTAAGTGACAGTTACCCAGATGCTCTGCTGATCTTGGCTGGACTCACTCGCATGTCTGAGTTTTGGCTGGCTGTTGGCTGATCTAAGATGGCCTCATCTAAAATGCCTGGGTTGACCTGGCTCCACAACACAGGCCTCTCATCCTCCAGCAAGCTGGCCTGGGAATTTTCCCATGGCAATTGCAGAAAAATTAGTGAACGTAGAAATGTATGCTTTTTCAGACCTTTGCTTGCATTACCACTGCTAATATCCCATTGGCCAATCCAAGTCATGTGGCTAGCACAGGTTCAAAGAATGGGTAAATGGACTCAGCCTCTTTTGTGAGATGAACTGGTAAGGCTGTGGTTACAGGGGTGCTATTATGAGTTGAACTGTCTTCCCAAGATTCATATGATGAAGCCCTAACTCCCAGTATCTCAGAACGTGACACTATTTGCAGACAGGGTCTTTATAAAGGTAATTGAGTTCAAACGAGGTCATTAAAGTGGGTCCTAATCCAGTCTGACTTGCATCCTTAGAAGGGGAAATCTGGACACAGAAACCCAGAGGGAAGACAAGGTGAAGAAACAGGGCAGGGGGAACAGCCAACGATAAGCCAAGGAGAGAAGCATGGAACAGATCCCCTTCACCCCCCACCATCCCTTAGAAAGAACCAACTATACTGACAACTCCATCTTGGACCTCTAGCCTCTAAAACTGTAAGACGATAAATTTCTGCTGTTTAAGCTGGCCAGTGTATGGCACTTTGTTAAGGCAGCCCCAGGAACCTAACAGAGGGGGTAAAGAATTAAGGTGTTGATGAAATCAGTCCTTAATACCTATTTTCCAGAAGAAAAACAGAGGCTCTGAGAGTTCAATTAATGTATCACCCAAGGGGCATCAGAGTTGTGAGTAGAACCCAGGTCTTCCTTATCAGATTTCCTTATGCCTCTAAGACATTTCTGTTCACAATCTTTTGTCTTTTCCCAGGTGGCTTCCAACAGGGAGGCGTTGGCATGTGTGGGACACCGTTCATGCCCAACAAGGCAATTCTGTGCATGTTGCTTCAAAGCTTCTGTTTTACAATCCTTAATGATCTAGTAATTGTGTTTATGGCTTTCCAATGAAGTGTGCCGAGCTCTGATAGCCATCACTGGTTTCTTGAGGGCCTTTATTTGATCTGAGACTGTGCAGAGCTGCTGATAGATTAAAAAAGGTGTGTGCGGCAAAGAGGAGAAAATTCGGGTCAAATATTTTACAGAATAGTTTTCAGCTAACCACTCCACACACTTGAGCCACCGACTACATTTGCATCGAACATACCCAATTATTTGGGATAACTCTAAAGCCACTGGAATGATTTCTTGCACAGAATGAAATGAATGGAAAAGAATTAGGCCATTAACCCATGATTTAGTCAGGGTTGTCCAGACAAACAGAACCAATGGGAGATACAGATCTCTTCTACATGAAGAGATTTATTATAAGGTATTAGCTCATGTGGTTATCAAGGCTGAGAAGTCCCACAACTTGCCTTCTGCAAAGTGGAGACCCAGGAAAGTCAGTCACATAGTTCAAGGTCCCAGAGCCAAAGGGTTAATGGTGTAGATTCCAGTCTAAGTCCAAAGGCCTGAAACCAGGAATGCCAAGGGCAGGAGCAGCTCAAATAGGCACACAGAGTTCATTCAAACTTCTTCCACCTTTTTGTTCTATGCAGGCCGTCACCAAATTGGGGCTACTATCTGTTTTACTTAAGTTCACCAGTTCATATGCTAATCTCTTCCAGAAATGCCCAGACATAACCAGAAATAATACTTAACCACCCTAAGTCCACATCCTATACTAAGCCCTTCCTAACACACTCCTACCAAGATGCCCCACAGTTCCCATAGCACATTTCCTCTCAGTGCTGCAATGAAGAATAATCCCAGCTTGTTCGATGGAAAGTAGGTTTCTGGTGGTCTTTAGCTAAAGGACACGGACATTTGGTAAATGCTTTTAAGAGATCTGAGGAATCCAAACCATCCTCTTCCAAAAGCATTTCTAAATTTAAATACAGAAGCAAGAAAGATCATCATTTGGATGTTTAATTAATATTTATCACAGTTAATGTCTTAGTTTTATGGTAAATTTTAGATGGAATTGTGTTTTCATATGCTGTGTATACACTTTCACAGTACATTGAGAACCTTTTATAATTAATGTGTCTAGTGTATATTTAGATTTGAAGCATAATTTATTATCTTAAATCATTAGGAGAGCTTAGAATTCTCATAGATCTGCCTCCAGCATATCTCTAGATGTCGCTTTTGTTCACGGTCCTAACCTAGGTTACTGATTTGGGGGCATCCACAGTGATCTTTGGCCTTTGGCACCTTGACCTTAACTCGACCAAACCAGAACTCATTAACCTCTCCTAAAAACCTGGTTATCCGGCAATTTAGAAGAATTCATCAAAATTTTAAATGTGCTTAACCTTTGACCCAGGAATTCTGTGAAAAATTTATTGCATAAATCTACTGGCACAAAAATTGAAAGACAAAGATATCTGTTGCTTTGTTGGTAATAACAAACAAACAAACAAACAAAGAAACAGAAAACAACAGGAAACCCAAATTTTTATAACTGAATCTTAATATACCCAAACAGTAGAATACTATATAGCCATTAATAATAATGTTATAAATGTATAAGAATTAATTTGGAAAGAAGTAAATAATATATTGTGGGGGAAATGAAGAAATAATATAACCCAAGGTTAATACACACACACACACACACAGGTTTATAAAAACATATAAATACCATAAATAAAAGTGGGTTATATCTAGGGGTTAGGATTAAAGAACTGTACTCCCTCTACCGTGTTCAAAAGTCAAGGTGTATTGCTTTTACTTTTTTTTTTTTTTTAAGATTTTTAAGTAATCTCTGCACCCAATTTTTGGCTTGAACTCATAACCCCAAGATTGAGTCGCACACTCTACCAACTAAGCCAGCCAGGCACCCTGTATTGCTTTTACTTTTAAAAAATAAATGTTTTGTCCCATGTGCTATAGTCCTTTTCCAGATTCACCAACCACCAAATCCCCATCTAAGATCTTATTGTCATTTTTACCTCCTCTCTCTCACAGCCCTAAATCCAGCCATATACTGAGCCAAACCTTTCTACTTCTGAAACATTTCTCACATCCTCAGCACACCCTTCCCTCTGGCCAAGGTCAGTCTCACCTGGCAGGTCTCCGACTCCACTTCCCCACTGTTCCAATGTATGTTCTGCCATAGGAGACTCTTCTTTTAATTTTTTAAAGTTTATTTCTTTCTTTTGAGAGGGAGAGAGAGAATCTCAAGCAGGCTCCACACTGGCAGCACAGAGCCAGACATGGGGCTCAAACTCACAGACAGCGTGATTATGACCTGAGCCAAAACCAAGAGTCAGACACTTAACCAACTGAGCCACCCAGGCTCCCTCTAAGGGGACTCTTTCTAACTTACCTAACCATAATCTTCATTCCTTTGCCCCCAAACCAGTGGCTCTCCTGGACTAACAGAATAAGCCTCAAACTTTCACCAAGGACTTTAAGATTCCTTCGCTTTAGGTCCACTTTGCCATTTCAGGCTTAAGTCAAGCATCCAAGGCATCCACCCCAGTCCCCCATCCTAGACACAGTAGCATTAATGGACCCCCTGAATCTGAACCTGCATTTTTATACCTTTAAATCTCAACTCACACTGTTCTCTCCTTCCCTGTGCCCCTTCTTTTAATTTGCATCTTGTAAAATACAAGGGTCTTGACTTATATTCAATACTGTAAATGTTTCTTTTTGCTTGTACTGAGAAAGAGCCTAGTATGTTGGAAAATGCACAGATTTTTAAGCCAGAACATCTGGAATGAAATTTCAGCTGCCACTTACTAGCTCTGTGACATTTACTTCACTACACTGTACCATGGTTTCCTCATCTGTAAAATAGGGATAATAATAAAGCCAGCCTCATAAGCCAACATTTGCAAAGCAGAGAAGTACTGAACACAGTAAACACTTGAAAATGTTAATTATTAGGATTACTAGACTCTAACATGGTATTATCTTCAGTTGCTATTGAGCATGTTAGGTTTTTGCTCCTAAATTAAATGCTCCCCTCCCAAAGCTACTGAGCCTTTTGAGTTCTCGTGGCAGCTGTTTATAGCTTTTTGGCCTTAGTCCCTATGCATAATAATTAAGAGCTTAAACTCTGAAGCCAAGCTGACTCCTGTCTTGGGCAACTTAACTGAGTTAAGCCTCAGTTTCTCCATCCATAAAATGAGCTAATAATAGTTCCTGTCATAATGTTGATTTGGAAGATTAAATGTGATAATCTCTGGGAAGTGCTTAACATGGGACTAGCACATAGTAAGTATTCAATAAACATTAGCTAGTATTATTATCAGAGAGACAGAAGCGGGGGAAGGAGAGAATATATTCAAGATAGTTTAAATACAGTGGAATTTATTAGAAAGATCCAGGCAGAAAAATAATACTACCATAGAGGTTTCTCAACCGGGCATTACTGACATTTGGGGCTAGATCATTCTTTGTTGTGGGAGCTGGTTCTGAGCATTCTAGAATATTTAAGCAGCATCTCTCTGGCCTCTACCCACTAAATGCCAATAGCAATTCCCCTCATCCAGTTGTGACTATCAAAAATGTCTCCAGATACTGCCCAATATCCCCTTCTTGGGGGTGGGGAGGTGGTTCTGGGTACAAAAATCACTTCCTGTTGAGAACCACTGAGTTACCCTCACAGGACCCAGAAAATTGCAGGCCCATACCGCTCTAGCCTCTTGGCTTCATTCTATTTAAAAAAAAATTTTTTTTAATGTTTATTTATTTTTGAGAGAGAGAGAGAGAGACACAGCACGAGCAGGGGAGGGGCAAAGATGGAGGAAGACACAGAATCTGATACAGGCTTTCGGCTCTGAGCTGTCAGCAGAGAGCCCGACGCAGGGCTCTAACTCACAAACCACGAGATCATGACCTGAGCCGAAGTTGGACACTCAACCAACTGAGCCACCCAGGTGCCCCGGCTTCATTCTACTTCTTAAATTGCTCTGCAAATCAGCCTCCTCTGCAAGTTTTACCCTCTTGCTTCCCTGTAACTTAAGTCTATCTGGGCTTTAGCTTGCCATGATACCAACCCTGGCCCTCACACATGCCCACACCCTTAATGGCTCCAGCCCCCACACGGCTGACTTCTAGTTCTCTTTATGCAGATTCTCCAGAAACAAAGACTCTGACTGGCTGAACTATATAGTCAAGAGACCACCTCCTGTCCAATCAGCCGTGACCAGGAGAGAAGAAGCACCTAGGAGAATGAGCGTAGGAGCCAGATTCCACACCTTCTGCAGGTGCCCCCCACTCACCGCCCCCATGCCTCCAAAGAGGGAGGTGTGGTCAGGTCAGGTGGAAAGTCTACCCCACATTCTTACAAGCACACTAGACCAATGTGTTTCCTTAGCATTTGTTGGAACAAAAACCCTTTGGAAGACAAGATACAACAATTTTAAGTTGCATATCATTTCAGGGTGGTTCATGGCCCTCATCCCAGGGCCATTTCTTGGATCCTATAAGACTTTACACATATAGGAGAATTATATGTAAATCAATTGCACATCTATTGTATCCAGGGTGTTGGCAACACACACACATTTACCTTATCTGAATTCAATTATGAGAAAGAAAAAAATTTATCCTGCAGCTCTTAAAACCAATCACACTAGAATTTGGCTCCAGTGCCTCAGAGAAGGAAGGTCACAATCAAAATGCAAAGAGAAATAAGAGAAGTTAATTCTTATCTTTTGCCCTTGTAAAGGCCCAGGGCAATTTAAGGTAATTTTGGCCACACAAGATTTTTGCCTTCAGCACCAACACTAGAACCTATACCTCTAACCTCCCATTCAAGATGTAACCCTGCAGGCTTTCCATACCCATGGTTTTCAAACTGCAGGCCTCCGCCCACAGGTGGTCATAAAATCAATTTAGTGGGTCATGACCAGCATTTTTAAAAAAAATTCAATAGAATCGAATAGAAAACACTGGAGTGTAAGTTTCATACTGTGATTATTACTTCATAAAAGTTTTGCTTCATTTGTGTGTGTGTCTGTGTGTGTGTGTTTCTTACTCTGGTGAAAAACCATTTGAAAGTCATTGTTCTATATTCTGTGCTGTCCTATATTGGTAGCCATTAGCACATGTGGCTATTGAGGACTTGAAATGAGGTTGGTCAAAACAGACATGTGCTATTAAGTATAAAATGCACACTGAATTTCCAAGACTAAAGATGAAAAAAGAATGTAGAAAATCTGATAAATAATTGTTATATTGATTACATGTTGAACTATAAGCATTTCCTTTGGGATAGATTCTGTTAAATAAAATACTAAAATGAATTTCACATGTTTCCTTTTACTGTTATAACGTAGATACTAGAAAAATGTTAATTATATATGTGGTTGTTATTATATGCCTGTTGGACAGTGCTGTTCTGTATGTTTTAGCAAAATATACGTGTGTATACATGACGTACTCATAATCTGGCTAGTAATACAGCATCTTTATGTAGCATCTATAACCATATTATTACCCTACACTTAGAAAGATTTGTTCAATGTTGAAATGGCTGCCCCCCCCAACACCCCTACTTCCAATGCAGAGAGTGCCTTTTGACTCAGCCTTAGTATACACATCTGCCTGCCTTAGTTTAATGTTGCAGGGCCTTAGCAGAGGTGACAAATGCCCTGGAAATGTTTTATTTATTCTCTTAACTTATTCAGAAAGGATTATGGTCTTCCTGCCAATGGTTATGCACTCCAAATGACCACACATCCTGAATCAGGCAGGAAATGCCTGCGTATCTACCTCCTGTGTTCTCTATAAATCTCTCCGTGCATAAACTTTATGATTCAGCCTCATTCCCCATATTCTCCTTTCCTCTCCTACCTCAGGGAAGGTCATGCTATCTGTCAATCACAATCTTGATACTTCTACTTGTCAAAGGCATGCTACAATGACCCTCCCAACATGCATGTGCACACAGATGTGCATGCACACAGATACACACACACACTCCTGCCAGCCCTAATTAGTTCTAACCTCGCTGGAGCCATTCACTTTTCCCTGGGTTGACTCCTTTCACATCCAATACCTCTAATGATATTGATCTTAGGAACTGTTCCCTTATTGAGGTAAATAATAATTAATAATAATAATAACAGTAGTAAATAGCTGTCTTTTATAGACCACTTAGCTTCCAGACGTTATGCTAAGCATTTTCTCTCATGTAAACATCACAAAGATTTTGTTTTGATACAAATACTTTTTCCATTTCAGTAATAAAGAAACTTTGCCTTACAAGGTGACCTAAACTGTAAGATCCATAATGTCTTACTATACACCCAATGTGTACAAAAATTGTCTGGCACACATACGTAAGTGCTCAAAACATGTCTGTTGAATAAATAGTAAATGAATAGATAATGGCATATACTACTCTCTCCTTTTACTTATAGTTGTGTCTCTGTGTCAGAAACCTTATTAAGCTGTGTGTTCCTCGAGGACAGGGTTTCTTCTTGCATTTCCTGGGTTTAGCACAATGCCTGCCACAGAGTGGACAAAGATATGTCAAACAAATCAATAAAAAAATTAATGATTAAATGTCACTTTCCCACAACTTCAGAATAGGACAATCCTTTGCTAAGATTCATTCGGTGGCTCCCTACTACCCTTGGGCTCAAGCGCAAATTATTCTTTATGGCCTGCCTACGAGGACCCCCTTATCACTTGAGTTGTCACCTCTTGTCGCTTGGAGCTCCAGCTATACTGAAATTCTTTCAGCTCCTCAACTTTCAAGTTAGGGTTAGGGTCAGAGTTCCTACTTCCCCAACTCACGGCCTTTCTCACCTGCCCCCAACCCCAGTGCTATACCCTTGGCCTAGCCAGTCCTTCCTATCTCCTAGTGAAGCCTTTCCTGACCTTCATCTAGATTAATTCCTCTTAGATAGCTCTCACTGTACCCTGTATTTCTCTTTTAGTGTTTATCACAAGGACACCTCAATAATTACCTTTTTCTCTTCCTAGCATTTAGTTTCTGTAAGCCCTATAAGGTAAGGAGCATGTCTGTTTTGTATATCACAATGTACCTTGTGTCTTGCCTAGAGGTAGGAAACCAATGGTCCGCACATATTTTTTGGCTCACACTCCCAATTTTGTTCATGTACATATATGTTATATATAGAATTGGTTCATTATAAAATTTAAAATAGACATATTTTACAAAAATATGGATTTATGGCTTCTCATGAAAAAAAAAATCCAAAGATCTGGAATACTGGGTATATAGTCAGAATAGATGAGCAATGCTACAGTAAAAACACCAAAATCTCAAACTGGTTACTCACACCACACGTCCATTGTGGGTAGGCTGTGGCTCTGCTCCCTGTCTCTCCCTGAGTTCCATGTGAAACACTGAGAGTCACTGTGGCCGAAGGAAAAGGAGACACAACAAACCGTGCTTGCACCTTTCACCCAGAAGAGACATGTGCCTCTTACATCCACGTTGCATTGGCCAAAGCCAGTCAACAGGGTGGGGATCTTTAATCCCCGTGCAGGAAGGGCCACTGCAGGAGAGAAAATGGAACATCTGGAAAGCAGTCATATAAATCTATCTCAGAGAAACAATTGGCCGGAGCTGAGAAGCAGCAGCCTCCTTTAGATGGGACACAGCCTCTAGTGTGACACACACCTCTCTTCCTTCCTAACTCTTCATACATCACATTCATTCCTTGTTGGAATTTAGGCTTGTACTCACTACAGTAGAGGGTCACAGAAAGAGCAAATAAGTGAATATATGAACAAACCTCTCTATATATTATGGCACAAATGAAAACCAGCTCCTTGAGAAGCAAACTCTCATGCCAAGCCCTAGCTAGTCGGTCACTGCCTTTCTTGGGACACCCTGTCTGGACTAGCTCCACCTCCGGTGAGCACTTTGTTGGCTGGCCAGAGGTGGACAACACCTCCCATGCAGACGTCCCACGATTGCATCACAAAGGGGACATTTGCCCCCTAGGTGACTGGGCAGCTATTACTCACAGCAGGCTGGCCAACATTTACAAAACAGATGGCACCTGGCAGAGTGAGGAGCTGGTGTCTATGGTAGGCAGGAAGCACGGACAGGTGGAAAATTGTATTGGGGCGCAGCCTCGTTATTATGTTTCCTTTTATTTAATTTTGTTTTTTTTAACGTTTATTCATTTTTGAGAGACAGAGCACAAGCAGGGGTGAGGCAGAGAGAGAGGGAGACACAGAATCTGAAGCAGGCTCCAGGCTCTGAGTTGTGAGCACAGAGCCCGATGCAGGGCTCGAACTCACAAACTGTGAGATCATGACCTGGGCCGAAGTCAGACACTTAACTGACCAAGCCACCCAGGCACCCCTCATTATCATGTTTCTAACGGCCATAGGATCAAATATTGATCTTGAATGCCTTGCTTCCCAATAGAAACAAGAAAGGATTCTCTTTGCTCTGTCCTGGGCGTGGAGGGCAGATGTCACACATTTAATTTCTTGCTTCCTTCACACTGTAAAAGCATAGGCAACCCAAGTTTTCTGTAAGCTTTTATTTCTAAGAGGCCTTAAGATGCCATGATGATGCACCTACGATACAAATTTTTGGTAAAACAATCTCCTGCCCCAGTCTGTGTCAGCTATGCTAGCTTCCTTGCACCAAGCTACTAGATTTTGAGTTATCTACACACAAACACCAGTGTTCCCATTTGCACCCTTGCAGTGACATTATTACATTCTTAGCTGTATTCCAAATCCTCCCCATTCTCTGATTCCCATCTGTTCATGCTCTCCTACTTGTGTGTGTGTGTGAGTAAACATATAGACACATACACGTTTATGAATGCACATGCAAACTTTATTATTTCTTCCAATGTACACTTAATACAAGGCCAGGCAGTTGGGGTAAAATGATGAGCAAGATAAGCATGGATGCTGGAGCTCAGAGTCCTAGCGGAAAGAATAAGAAATTGTTGTAAGTTCTACAACAAAGGTTCAAAGAGCTACAGGAAACCTGAACCGGGACCGGGAAGGTTCATGGACCACTTCCCAGGAGAAATGACATTTTAACCTAAGACCTAAAGGTTGGCAGTAATTAGTGAGGCAACTCCAGGCAGGGGAAACTGTGAGAAGACCCAGAATCCAAAAAGGGCGCAGGATCTTTAAGGAACAAATGGGTTCAGTTTGGCTAGGACGTGGGTAGCAGGAGGCAAGATAGGAAGCAGGTGGGGAAACTAATAAGAGAAGAAGCTAATGAGGAAAGCAAGGGCCGGCCTTACAATGCCTGTGTGCCCTGTGAAGCAGCTGGAACTTAATTCAGAGAGAAATGGGGAGCCAATGAAGAGTTTTAAGTAGGAGGGTGATTTGATCCGATTTACATTTTCTCCACGGGAATATTCAAAACAGACTGGAAGTCTTGGTGCTGACCCATCAAATGGATTCAGACGGGGTCCTAAAGATGCCCTGCCCTTCTGGGCGTGCAATCATTCACTGCTGAAGGTCTCTGAAATGTCCGGAGGGAGAGGCTGGACTGCCTGGGGGACGCGGGCTGAGGACATGGCTGTTTATCACTGTATAGCATTAATTTGTCACCACATTAATTATAGTCATAAAGATCTAAAAATAGACATAGGAAAAACATGAAGACAATACACACCAGCAAAACTTGTCTTGTAGGGTGATGGGGTTAGTGGTCCAGGTCAGAGTATCTTAATTTTTTAACAACAAGTATGGCCCCCTTGGGGGCATAACAGCTAAATATATGTGCTAATGTCTCCACAGAACAAATAAGGCAGGGTAATAGATGAACTGATGTTCTTTTCTCCTACCACCAGTGTGTCCTCCCTATTATCCCATGGCCATTCTCTATTTAAGGGGTCAGACCATGAAAGCAGGAAAAAAGGCTTTTAAATTTCAAAAGGAACCTCGAAGGGACTTGGGCCAAAGGAAAATAAACACAAAGAGGCAGACCAGGGTTTCCTGCCTTCAAGACAAGATAAAAAGAAAAAATAGAGGAGTTTGGGCACAGGGGAGCACCTGCCCCCAAGCCCCACTAGTGGGGACTATCACTGGAGACCCCAATTGGAAATTGGAAGTACTAGGATCTGTGCTTTGAGTGGTTCACCCAAGAAGCCAGCAAGAACTCAGGAGGGGAAATGGCTAGGATCCAGGTACATGAAACCATCTTAAAGACTTCCTCCCAGAGGACTGCAAGCCTCAGCCCCCAACAACCTCCAATACTCAGATACTTATTTGAGCCCCTGAAACTTAAAAAAGAAAAGATACTCTTAGAACCCAGCTATAAGAGACATTCTTGGGACAATTTTGAATATGGACTAGATTTTAGATGATATTGTGAAAGTACTGTTAATTTCCTGAACTGATAATGGTATTGCAATTATGCCGGAGAAAGACGTTTTAGGAAAATGCGTGAACTATTAAGAGATGAAATACCTGAATTTCTGCACCTTATTTTCAAATAATTCAGCAGGCAAAACATACAGGTACACAAGAGAGAGAAAGCAAATCTAGCAAAACATTAACAACTGATCTAGAAGGAGGGGTATACAGTGTTCACTATACTATGGTTTCAGCTCTTCCATAGCTTTAATTTTTAATAACGTATACACTTTTAAAATAAAATTTTTATAACAGAATTCATAATTGTAATTAAAAATGCTAGAAATCACAAGGAAAATGATTCAATAATATTTAAAATGTTTTAGGCAGCATAGAGAATGGTTTGCATTATTGCACATGAAGAAGAAAGTTTAAGTAACAGTTGCTGAATAGAGTAGTTGCGATGATTTGCAGCATTTTTCTCTATTTTTTATCTTTCTGTGCTTTTATAATATTAAAAAGTACTTTTAGATGTTATCTTAAAAAAAGATGGGTGGGGGAAAGAAATCCTGAATTGACTGAGATTAAGTATCTGCCACCCAATATAATGGGGAGTTCAGAATAAAAATTAAAGTGAATTATGGAAAAGTGAGGAAGTTACTGCTGTTTCCGGGTTACTGGACCAGGAGTTACACAAGTCACGTTGTAAGCAACAGAAACCAATTCTGGATCCTTCAAGCATTCTGGGGATGGTGGGGAGCTCACAGAACCACCAGGAAGGCTGGAGAGCCAGGCCTGGCACGTGGACAGGCAGAAAGGCAGGCTGGCCAGCAGCCACCACTACTGCCAAACCCAGGTGACAAGAGCCGTTCAGAGAGGACAGGACTGCAGCAGCCACTGACCCGAGGGGCTACAGCCTAGACTTCGGCCCCTCCTGCCCCTGGGCACTGAGTGCAGACACTGGCACCATCACTGGCCTCCAGAAGCCCTCTGCTGCTCCTGCCATCTCCAAAAGAGATCCTCCACTGCTCCTACTTCTGCAGAACACCACTCCCAGTTCAAAGCCTTACACATGTGCATCTGATTAGCCAAGTCTGGGTCACATCTCACACGGGAGATGCAAAGGACACTAGGACAGCAAGGACCTCATGTTTGGGGCTCCTACGATGGGAGGAGGGCCCTGCCTCCCACTAAGACTCATGCGGTGGGAAATTTTCTAAAGAGATTGGAGATTCTGACATTGGGCAGCAAAAACTGACAAATGTCACCATGCAGTAAACCAGGCACCACATAAGAGAAAACAAGTCCAAGATTTGGCCCTTGCCCTCAAGGAGCAAATTTGAGAGTGAATATTATAACTCATTATTCTTTGTTAACCCATGGTGCTTAGCAGAGAACAAACACTCAATAAATGTTTGCTAGATAAATAAAAATAAATGAACAATCTCCCGGACAAAATCAAACGACCTTTTGCCGGCAGAGGACTGAATTAAAGAATTCTCTAGAACCTTCTAACAACAAGATTCTTGGAATCTACAGACTTTCCTGAGAATGTCTGAGACTCACAGTGATCTTCCAGAGACTGTGAACCAGAAGCTGGAGGAAAATCTCACTGATGTGCTAAACCTTACCAAATATTAAATTTTAAAAACGGTTCCACCTAGAAAACCAATTTAAATCAAGTCTAAATCCAAACAACTAAAACAATTGAACAAGAATGAAATTTGTTCTGAGTCCCTACTTAAGGTAGAATCTTATCTTTTAAGCAAAAAGCCCAATGTCATTAGTTTTGGTCATACACTGGCTTGTGGTGTCATGCTGGGCTATGTCACAGCACACATCAGCAATAATTTTATAAATGTGTTCTCCCCAGCTGCCTACCTCTGAGCTTGAATCAATTTCCAACCACAGTTTGCGCATTTCATGCCAAAAGGCTGCAGTCGGGGGGGGGGGGGTGCCGAGGGCTGGTGTGAAATCACTTGTTCTGCACATCTTCAAACATGGGTGAGAATCATCTTTCCTTTCAATGGTTTTGGTCTCAGTTTAACTAGACACAAACTTGCTAGATTCTGTGCAGTCTCTGGACTTTTCATTAATTCACTAACTCAACAAATTTGCACTGATTCCTTACTATGGGCCAGAAACTGTGCTAGACACTGGGGATACAGCAGTGACCAGAAAAGATATGGTCCCTGAAATCGTGGCACTTAAATTCTCAGTGGAGATCCACAAATGAACATGCAATCATAAAGTGGAATGGCTATTAGAGGGGAAAGCAAGCTGGGTGCTATATACAAAAATAACAGGAAATCTAATTTGGATTGGGTGGAGTAGAGTAAGTGAATGCTTTCCTGAAGAAGTAGCATTTACCCTCCAACCTAAACACTGAGAAGAGTAGTTATGGGCTAAACTATGTCCCCCCCCAAAGTCATATGCTGAAGTTCTAACCCCCTGCCAGGACCTCAGAATGTGACTGTATGTAGAGACAGGGTCTTGAAAGAGCTGAGTTAAAATGAGGTCATTAGGATGGGCCGTAATCCAATAGGGCTGTGTCCTTATAAAAGGATATTCGGACACAGACACATACACAGAGGAAAGACCACATGAGGACACAAGGAGACGGCCATCTACAAGCCAAGGAGAGAGGCCTCAGAAGAAACCAGCTCTGCTAACACCTTGAACTCAGACTTCTAGCCTCCACAACTATAAGAAAATAAAATTTTTAAGTCAGCTGAGCTGTGGGACTTTATCATGGCAGCCCTAACAAACTAATACAAGGGTTAACCAGGTAAAGACTGGGGTGAAGAAGAGAGAGGTTCAGGCAGAGGGAAGAGAAAGAAAGCAACCAAAAACCCAGAGTCAGAGAAGAGCCTTGCTTCAACAAAGAATTGAAAATCCGGGGCGCCTGGATGGCTTAGTAGGTTAAGTGTCTGACTTTAGCTCAGGTCATGATCTCACGGCTTGTGGGTTCAAGCCCCGCATCGGGCTCTGTGCTGACAGCTCAGAGCCTGGAGCTGCTTGGGATTCTGTGTCTCCCTCTCTCTCTGCCCCTCCCCTGCTCACACTCTTTCTCTCTCTCTCTCAAAAATAAGTAAATGTGAAAAAAAATTTTTAATTAAAATTAAAAAAAAAAAAAAGAACTGAAAACCCCATAAACATGTTTGAGGTTGAGTAAAGACAAGGAAGGATGGGACAAAGTATGACTGGAAACAGGGGCAGAAGCCAGAATGTACAGGACCCACCAGGCCATGTTAAGGATCCTGACATTTAATAGTTTTGGAGAAGGGGGAGGAGGTGGTGATGTGGTTCGACACATGGTTAAATATCGTTTTCTCTGGGCAGTAGAGGGGCGTTGGGGCAAGGGGCCCAACTAGAAGAGCAGTGATGGTCTTTGGACCAGGCTGGTAGCAGTAGAGGTGGAGAACTATCAACAGACACATACTTAGAAGACAGAACTGACAGGCTTTGCTGCTGTTTGGGTGTGGGGGCTGAAGGTGTTGGATGGCAAGAAAGGTACACTGGCTTCTGGCTTGAGTACCTAGAAGCACTTAACGAAACGTGTTTTCCGATGTGTAGAGAAACTGTGGAAGCCATCTTCTGGCTTCCAGAAGTAGACAAGAGGTATAACCTCTTCAGGTAAAGGTCAAAGTGCTCAGCCCGGAAAACAAGGTTTTTCTAAATCTACTCCCTACTTGCCTTCACAGCTGCTCCTTCCATCACCCACCCCCACATCCCATGCTCTGGACACAGCTGATGTCTCAGTGCTCATCCTTGCTCCCCCTATATAGAACATGCAGGGGCACCTGAGTGGCTCAGTCAATTGAGCGTTCGACTTCAGCTCAGGTTGTGATGTCACAGCTCGTGAGTTCGAGCCCCGCGTCGGGCTCTGTGCTGCCAGCTCAGAGCCTGGAGCCTGCTTCGGATTCTGTGTCTCCCTCTCTCTCTACTCCTAACCCATTCGCGTTCTGTCTCTGTCTCTCTCAAAAATAAATAAACATTAAAAAATTTTTAAAAAAAATAACATGCATACTCTACCTCCCTAGGAACCCCTGCCCATCATTCCATATACTGTGCAAACGTAACTGCTCCCAAACCTTGACTCCAGTGTCCACGTGGACCCCACCTCTCCCTCTAGCGACGGTTCCTTTATGTTCTTGGCTTGACCAAAGCACTAATTACATGCACGTTATTCTCTCACATCACACCCTGTTCTTGTTTTCCACTCCCTGTTCCAATTTGTAATTAAATATTCATCTAGGAGTTTCCTTCTAGAATTTAAGTGCCATGAATTCAAGGTTAAATACATGGAGCTAAATCCAAGGGACACTTGTGACCTTTTATGTTTCCTGACCTCTCCACAGAACTTGATAACGTATATTCCACTCCTTTTCTTTTTTTAATATTTTAATTTGAAATGTTTCTACAGAAAAGTTAAGAAGATATAACGAATACCCGTATGTCCTTCACCCAGAATATCCGATTAATCTTTTTTTGTCACATGTGTTTATCCCCTGCTTTTGTTTTTCTGGACCATGGAAATGTAAGTTACAGATATCACAACACTTTACTCCTAAATACTTCGCTTTACTCCTAAATACTTCAGGTTTCCTAAGAAAAAAATATATATATTTCTGTTACATCATAACACAATGATCAGATTCCAAAAAAAAAAAAAAACAAACATTAATGCAATACTACTGTCTTAGTATGTTCAGGCTGTTGTAACAGAGTGTCATAGACCTGGTGGCTTGTAAACAATAGAAATTTATTCCTTATAGTTCTGGATACTGGGAGGTCCAGGATCAAGATGCTCACAAACTCAGTGTCTGGAAAGAGCCACTTCTGGCTCTTAGCCCACTGTCTTCCTACTGTGTCCTCACATGAGGGACGGGGGCAAGGGAGGTCTCTGGGGTCTCTTTTATAAGGGCACTGATCCTGTTCATGAGGGCTCCACCTTCATGACCTATAATCACCTCCCAAAGGTGCCACCTCCAAATACCATTCATTGGGTGTTAGCATTTAACATGTGAATTTGGGAGGGCACAAACATTGAGCCAATAGCAACTCTTACGTGATAACTCATTTTAAAATTTTGTAAATTGTGGGCGCCTGGCTCAGTCGGTCGAGCATCCAACTTCGGCTCAGGTCATGATTTCACAGTTTGAGTTTGAGCCCTGCCCCTCATCAGGCTCTGTGCTGACAGCTTGCTCAGAGCCTGGAGGCCGCTCCAGATTCTGTCTCCCTTTCTCTCTGCCCCTCCCCCGCTCACACTCTGTCTCTCTCTCAAAAATAAACATTAAAAAAAATTTTTTTTAATTTTGTAAATTGTTCCTGTAATGTCTTTTACACTGATTTTTTTTCTGATTTAAGACCAAATCTAAAACCACCTTCTGCATTTAGCTCTCATGTCTGTTTACTGTTATCTGGAACAGTTCCTTAGTCTGCCTTAGTCTTTCAAGGTACAAATATTTGTGTCAAGTATAGCCCAGTTTTGTAGAACACCCCTCAATTTGGGTTTGTCTGGTATCTCCTCCTGATTGGATTCTGGATGTACTCTTAGGGCAGAAATATCAGAGAAGACATGTGTGCTTCTCAGTAAGTGACATCAGGAGGCACGTGACTGACACTGGCTTATCCCATCATTGATGATGAACCCCTTCCTTGAAGGTCTCTCTTCCCTTGGCTTCTATGGCTTTCCTTCTACTTCCTGGGCAGGTGTTTCTTGGTCTTTTCTCATGGGCTCCTCTTCCTCTGCGAACCCATAATTGATGGCCAGACAGGTTCCTATGCTAGGAGCCTATTCTAGACTCTTCACTCTCTAAACTGTCCTCCCTTGGGGCGCCTGGGTGGCGCAGTCGGTTAAGCGTCCGACTTCAGCCAGGTCACGATCTCGCGGTCCGTGAGTTCGAGCCCCGCGTCAGGCTCTGGGCTGATGGCTCGGAGCCTGGAGCCTGTTTCCGATTCTGTGTCTCCCTCTCTCTCTGCCCCTCCCCCGTTCATGCTCTGTCTCTCTCTGTCCCAAAAATAAATTAAAAATGTTGAAAAAAAAAAAAAATTAAACTGTCCTCCATTGTGCTTTGTATCCTGAATCTAATCTTCTGTAACTTCAGTTACCACCCTTGCACGGACGGTTCTCAAACTTTCAATTCTCCTCACCCTCGATATCTCTCCTAAACTCCAGACCCAGAACTACCCACCAGACAGCCACACAGGAGGTCACCACCGTGTCCAAGAAAGAATACATCATCTTCCCCTGCCCCTGGCCTGTTTCTCTTCCTCCTGTGATAAATGCCAACACCCAGAGCTCAAGCAATTCATCCATTTTACAAACATTCATTGAGGAACTCAGAGCCTTTTTAAATTTAATTATTCAGAGTCTTCCTTCATGGATTTTCAACATCTTTAAATAACAGCTGTATCTGTCTTGTTTATTATTGTGTCTCTAGTGTGCCTTACCCTTGAAAATGGTAGCTATTTGTAATCAGACTCAGTTTTCTCATCTCAAAGGTAGAAATAATAATGGATCCCTCACAGGGCTTGGGTGAGGAGCAAAAAGAATCACATATGAGCAAGTCCTTTATAAACCTAACAGCGTACCCCCTGCTATTCAAAATGTCCGAGATCAGCAGCAGCAAGCAACGCCTGGGAACCGGTTAGATATGTGAGCTCTGGCTCCACACTGTCTTCACCCAACTGCTGAATCAGAATCTCTATTTTGTACAAATCTCTAAGCGATTTGTATACGCAGTAAAGTTTGCGAAGGACTGCTCAATCCCAAATGAATTACAGACAGACCCAGGCACTGAATACATCACACCACTTGTTAACATTCAGTTCATGGTCTTTCTCACACAAGAAGTCTTTCCTGGTCAAATGAGGAAACGCTAGGTTCACATGAAAGGCACAGCATCAGGGAAACGGCACGCTTTGAAATCCTGACTTCTGTTTCCTCATCTCTAACCTGGCTTTGAGAGCATCAAGGTCCTGGACTGCTATGATGACTGGTGGAGAGACACGTACATGAAGGATCACGGACATGCGAAGGATGAATACTTAGCAAATCATATTTGGTTTTAAGGACAGAAACTCACACTCAGATGGCTTCCCATTTGCCAGGAATGTGCAACCTCTAAGCCTGTCTACAGGTTCCACCTAGGTTAAAAGAAAAGACTGGGAATCTCTTCTTATTCTATGTCTAGGACAAATTCCCTTTTCACAGAGATCTGGATGTGCTTTTTTAAGCTACCATTTATTGAATTCCTACTATGTGTCAGACACAAGCTGAATAAAGTGAAAATGTCTGGTCTTTACATTCCCCACGTTGGTGCCAGGCCTGCAAAGCATCAGGTGGGCAAGGGCTAGAGCAGTGGAACAGAAGGTGGGGGAAAGAACTAGGAGGAGGAGGAGACAGTTAAAGGAGCAGATTGGTGTGCTAGAACTCCTTTCACCAAAGTTTATTTCAATCTGGCTGGGTTTTTTTTTTTCAAGCTTCCAATTTAACAAGCTCGAAATAATAATTCCCACTGCTGCCTTCTGCGTCCAGCTCCTTACCTAAATAAAGGTGCTTCTTAAATATCAAGGACCTCTCATACCGAAGATGATTGTAGCTCTTCAAAAAGACAGACGTGCCAGGTAACAGGCACCACAAAATTATAGACTGACATTCTCCAAAACCCCTATGAGACGATGATGAACACTATATTGTGCACCCTCCAAAAACATAATCATACCACAGACAGAAAGTTTTACATACAATGTCAGAGAAAGAAGGCTTGCAATCCTTTTAAAAGAGACTGCAGAATCTTTCACTTCAAATCTCTAGATTTAAGGTGTGTCTGTTTCTCTTCATACAGATCCTTATGTACCCATACACAGGTGCATGCATGCATGTGTGTGCATGCACACACACACGCACACACTGCATTTTCACTTACTTCATTTACCTCTCTAGATCCAGAAGCAGAATAAATTAACATTTCCCTGGCAGGCAAGTGGAGACATGTTTTGTCTAGAGATTACACAGATTAAACCATCAAGTGCCATAATCTACCCTCAGTAAAGCAGAAAGACAGACAGGAAAATTTAGACATAGCCATCTAAAGCCCAGCAGGAAACAGTAAATGCACATCCTGAAAAGCCCATGTGCTCTGGCCTTCCTCCTGATCTAACAGACACTGTTCAGCGGAAAACACATCTTTTGTGGAATGTAGTTAGAAAACAAAATGAAATGAAACAAAACTGTGACGTCAGAAAGACCACAGTTGCCTGGAAGCTACTAACAACTTCATGTTACTCAAAATGGCTTTTTTAATCCAAAGGAGGCATTTGGGCAACAGAAAAGAGAGTCCCAGGGGTTAAAAGCATGGAACTCATGTGGTGCCGACTCCCTGGGTTTGCCTGAATACCTGCTCTGCCCCTTTTCTCTGAGCCTCAGTTTATTCAAACAGAGAAGGGGGCAATACGTGCACCTACTCTGTGGAGCCGTCCTGAGTTAGATGAGGTGATGCATGAAAAGATCTTAGCACAGTACCTGGTACACGGCAAGGGCTCGGCAGAACCTGTAAGTGCGGCACAGAGGTCTTGGAAGTCCACGGACTCCAGTCTTGGTGGCCAGAACACAGAAAAAGTCCCCAGATCCCACCTACCCCTTCCCCTCAAATGTGCTATCATGTGCCAGAGCACTTGGGTTGATGTCCTGCACCAAACACTACAGGACTTGGCAAAAGTTGAGGACTTTAACTCATTTGGGGCTTTAAAAAATTTTTTTATTGCAGGGATATATTATATTTATAAAATGGAAGCAAATTTTAACATTTATATATTTTTGTATGTTTTATAAAATATACATATAAAATTTGGTATTTTAACCAGATTTAAACATACAATATGATGGTATTAATTACATTCACAATGTTGTGTAACCATCACCACTATTTCCAAAATTTTTCATCACCCCAAATAGAATCTCTGTACCCATTAAGCAGTAACTCCCCATTCTCCTCTCCCCTAGCCCCTGGTAACCTTTACTCCCCTTTCTGTCTCTGAATTGGCCTAACAGTTCACTTATCTTATGTTCCCTTATCTTATGTTCCCAGACCCCCAGCGGATGCCTGAAACCACAAGTATTACCAGACCTTATATATGCTTTCTCCTGTACATATATACCTGTGTTAGTGTGATTTATAAGTCAGGCAGAGTAAGAGATTAACAACACTAACTGATAATAAAATAGAACAATTAGGGGCACCTGGGTGGCTCAGTTGGTTGGGTGTCCGACTTTGGCTCGGGTCATGATCTCACGGCTTATGAGTTTGAGCCCCGCGTCAGGCTCTGTGCTGACAGCTCAGAGCCTGGAGTCTGCTTCGGATTCTGTGTCTCCCTCTCTCTCTGCCCCTCCCCCATTCACATTCTGTCTCTCTCGCTCTCAAAAATAAATGCTAAAAAAATAAAATAAAATAAAATAGGACAATTACAACAATATGCCGCAATAAAAATCATGTGAATATGATCACTTTCTCTCAAAGTACCTTACTGTACTGAACTCATCTGCTTCCTGTGACAATGTGAGATGGTAACATGCCTGTGTGATGAGATGGGAGTGACGTGCATGGCCTGGGCATGGTGAATGAGCATTAGGCTACACTCACTGAACTTCTGACCATATGTGAGGAGGGAGATCATCTGCTTCTGGACCGCAGCTGACCGTGGGGAACTGAAACCACAGAAAGCAAAACTGTGGAATAAGGGGAAGTTGCTGTAAATGGAATCATGTGATATTTGTCCTTTTCTGGCTTCTTTCACATAGCATAATGTTGTCAAGGTCCATATTGAAATTCACTTATTGTAGACTATATCAGAACTTCATGCCTTTTTATGGCCAAGTAATATTCTACTGCACAGATATGCCTCATTTTGCTTATCCATTCATGTCAGCAGACACTTGGGTCGCTTCTACCTTTTATTTATGGCAAACAACGCTATAAACATTAGAGTAGAAAGATCTGTTTGAATTCCTGCTTTCAACTCTTTGGGGGACAAACCTCAGAAAGGAAGTGCTGAATCACAGGATAATTTTATGTTTAACTTTGTAAAGAAACCTCAAACTGTTTTCCACAGTGGCCGTACCATTCTTCATTCCCAGCAGCAGTGTACAAGAGTTCCAATTTCTCCACATTCTCTCCATCTCTTGTTATCTTCTGTAACTCAATGGTTTTTAAGAACATCTCACGACTGTCCCAACAATGCGGCAAACTTACTGTTCTAGAACAGCTGAGAAGCAAGTAATGCTCCTTTAGTGATTCTCACTCCACTAGGGACAACTTTGCCTGCCAAAGAAACATTTGAAAATGTCTGGAAACGTTTTTAGCTGTCATAAGTCCTCATAAAATTATTTTGCATATCGGTCTTCCCAATAAGATTCCTTTCAGTTGTTCTCACTTCTATTTTCTACTTAAAAATATATTTTAAAAACAGTTATTTCCATCGGGTTGGTTTGGGCTGCAAGTAACAATACCAAATGAAAAGTGGCTAAAAAAAATAATGACACCTCAGATTTTTAAAGTATAGAAACAATGAAGTTTAGTAGTTCAATAATACCACCAAGCACATAGGCTTTTTCCATCTCTCTGTTTTACCATCCTTGGCATGCTGGCTCCTATCCTCAGACTGGTCTCTTCATGGCCTCAAGCTGACTGCCACATATCCAGTCATCACATCCTCACCCGGCCACATACAAAGAGGAAAACCTATACCAGCAACCAGACAGCAAACCTCCCCCTGGGTCTCATTCACCAGAGTTGCATCACCTGCTCATGCCTAAAGTAAGCACTGGCAAAAAGAATAAAACCACCACATTAAGTTTAGGCTCAGCAAAGTTTATCCCCTAAAGCTGGAGAGGCATCACCTTTCACGAGCTAGGAGATGTTGAAGGTATTAACTAATCTGTAGGTTGCTTCATTGGTGCTTCAAAGATAGTTTACTTGTCATCTGGTTTCAGATGCAAATGATAAAAAACTTGTTTTGTTTTGTTTAAGAAAGGAATTATCAGCTCAGATAACTGAAAATTCCAGGGATGGACACTGACTTCAGATACACACAGATATTGGTGGTCAAATGCCATCACCAAAGCTCCTCAACCCCTCAGATTCTCCTGGCTGGCTCTCCCCTCTTGGTGAGAGGCCAAAACAAAATCCCAGAACTGTGTTCTCATCAGCTTTGACTGGTCTGGCTTGGATCACTGTGGCTCTGGGAGTAGAATGCTCTGATTGGCCACATTTGGATCACAAGGCTCTTCCAGCACAGGGAACAGAGGTACTATAAGCAGGAAGGGTAATGGATGATCAATTTGCAAACATCAACAAGCACGCACTACACAGACACATGGGGGAAAATGTATATATTTCTGGTCTCTAGTAGTCTGATTATAAAAATGCACTAATTCCACAAACATTTACTTTCAGCTAACCACGTGCCAGACACAATGCATTGAGGAGGTAAATAAGACACAATCTCTTCACAAGGGACGCTACTCTTCCCCCACTAACCCCCTGTGTGACCCTGAAGAAGCTTCTCAACCTCTCAGATTCTCCTGCTCATCATCTATAACAGGAAATGGCTGGGATGCTTGATTTCTGAATTGCTTTCCAATTCTGTATTCAATTAAGTCCATGACTTCCTTCCTACAAACTGCTTTGAGTACTTTCTTTTTCTAGATAACTACCAATCAGACCCATTTGATTCGCCTTGCACGGCTTGTTGCCCACCACAGAGGAACAAATAAAAGAGAGCAATGAAATAAACTCAGAGCCCCTCTGTGACTGAGCAATGGACTTTGGCATCTAGAGTTCACACACTCTTGCAGCCAGACACCTCATGGGTGACTGAGGTGAGGAAACCCAGCAGAGAAAAGGAGGTCCGGGCAAGAGATAGTGGGGAAGCCTACCACTGGGGAGGAAACTCTGGGCCACAGACTTTGCTCTTTCCCAGCTCCCACCCAGACTCAGTGTGGGCAACTTACTTCCAAGCCATGTCTGTAAGGGTACTTGGCAAAGAGACTCACTGGTACCTCTGCAGATTGCATGCTAAAATTAGCAGTGGGTGTGAAGCTGACTCCCTCAGAGTGATTGCAGGGCCCTGGAGGTGCTGGCTTCTGCTGATTAGTCATGAGGCTGGCTTGCAAGGAAACACTGTCAGGTGCACAAAATGTTTAGTGACCCTTAAAAGACAGAATATTGTAGCTAAGCCCAAGTAAGTCTGCTCTAACAATCTTTCATTCTTTTCCCCAAAGTGATGAGAATAGTAATGATCAAGAGGTAACAGGCTGACAGCCTTCACATGAGGAGATATGCAGGTTGGACATTGTACAACTTTAGGGGTGCCATGCATATTGCAGTGTATGGAAACCTAGGTGAGTGTTGCCCCCTAGAGTTATGCAGTGCTCAACCTGTACAACTACATATGGCAATCCTTCATGTTAACAGCAAAACTAAGGTGAAAAGGCTGCCATAGCCAGAATCCAGAGATTTTCAATCAACTAACAGAATTTACACCGATTATATACTGAAGTGCTATTTTGGATATATTGGGTTAAATGAAACACGTTAATTTTACCAGTTTCTCTTTTTAATGTGGCTACTAGAAAATTTAAAATTACACATGTAGCTGGTATTTGTGGCCTGCATTATATTTCTACTGGACCATACTATCATAGAAGGTCCCCAGCAGGACGGTGCAGTTGCCCACTGGGAACCCACTAGCTACCACACTCCTTTGCCTGTTTTTCTTCCTTTGCCTCTCTCACGTTCCTACTCCCTCACTGACTTCCATGGGATCACCTGACAAAGTAACTGGACCCAAATTTGTCTCAAAGCATGCTTCTGGGGTAAAGTAAGACACAGACTTACTATGTATAGGGAACCATACTAATACATACCCTTTCCTTCTACTTGATTTCCAATATGACCCAGAAGAGAAAGAAACCAACACAGGAAAGGTTAAATACCAGATTTAAATAAGAGAACAAGGGATGTGCATGATTACCTGCCAAGTGAGTAGTAAGAGAGTTAAGTGCTAAGAGCTTGAAGGAGAAATGATATTAATATGGAGTAGTGTGGTTGGGGAAGGAGTTTTCTGCTTGGCACCACAAGATCCAAGTGCTGTCAGTTTACTGCCAAAGAATGAGTTGTCAGATGTGAAGTTTGAGCAAGGACCTAGACTCAAGGAATGACTTTGGTGCTGATGATATGTGCTGTGTATTTTGTGGGAAGGACACTTTGATTACAGTGTGTGTGTGTGTGTGTGTGTGTGTGTGTGTGTGTGTGTGTGTGTTGGGAGTGGGGGAGGATACCAGGATCTGATTCTCCTAGTTCACTCATGCTCCTTGTGAACAAAGCTGGCAGTGGGGAGGTAATGTAGCCTATTTCTCAGAAAGCACAAACAAAACATACTTTCCAGAAAGAGATCAAACACTCTACCCCTTTCTCATTAACACCATGCTTTTTGTGACTGAGATGAGCAACTATAAATGTCACCGTAGGAGAAGCAAGCATTCATTCTATGAACGTTATTGACCACTCACTATGTTCCAGGCACTACTGAAACAGCAGTGCAGAAAGCAAAGACCAAATGCTTTGTAACTTTCAAGATGGGGCGGGGGGGGGGGGGGGGGGGGGGGGGGGGGAGGGGGGGCGGGGGCAACACCCTGCCACCATTCAGTCCTTTAAAACAAGCAGTAAATAAGCCAAAAAAGTACAGAAAGGAAATAATTAAACTGTCCTAAAGAACAGACATTTTGGTAGTTACCTAATCTCTTATTTATTGTTTCCTTTTACAGGAAACGAAAATCATTTTAAAAGAGTCCAGAGTTAGCTAGAATTTAAAAGAGAGAGAGCTAAGTCTTTTTTCCCCTGCAAAAGAACAAATTTGCATGGAAGAATTGGGATAGTGCTGTCCAAGGTACCAGTGGCTTCTCAGTTCACCTAGCTGGGATTTGAACATAATTATGATTCCCTCATAACTTTACAAAGGTAATATTTTGCCCTAATAAGTAGGTGGGCATCACAATCTACAGTTACATATGTGTGTGGATTAAAAATAGCTTTCCTTTCACTTATGCTCATTTTAAATGTCCTATTTGGATTTAAAAATAAATTCCTTTAAAATACATAGAATCAGGGAGTTAAGGGTTCTATCGATTCAGTTCAATCAAGGTTCTAAAGCACATTTCATCTTGTAGATGATATTCTTTCTTATACGCAGCTGGAATCTCTCCTGCCTAAATGTGAAAGTTATATATTCAACTGTCTACAAATATCAGAGGGCGAAAAGTAAATGATTAAAATGGGACATTTAGCCCCTAGGCGGCTTGGGGCTCTGTGCTAATGGAGCAGAGCATGCTTGGGATTCTCTTTCCCTCTCTCTGCCCCTTCCCCACTTGCTGTCTCTAAATAAATCAACATTTTTAAAAATTTTAAGAACAAAAGATTCTCCCTTTGGACAGAACAATTGGTGTCTTGGTAATCAGTCCCCATCATGCTTATTGTTTCCCCAACACTGAAGGCATTCCAGTTGCTACTTAAATATCCCATTTTATTTACTTTAATTTTTAATTTTTATTTTTGAGAGAGAAAGTACGTGCATGCACGAGCTGGGGGGAGGGACATGGGGAGGGAGGGAGGGAGGGAGGGAGGGAGGGAGGGAGAGAGAGAGAGAGAAAGAGAGAATCTTAAACAGGCTTCATGCTCAGCACAAAGCCAGATGTGGGGCTCAATCCTATGACCCTGGGATCATGAGCTGAGCCGAAATCAAGAGTCGGTCGCTTAACTGACTGAGCCACCCAGGCGCCCCTAAAGGGAGAAGCTTCTACTCAGCTCCAGCCATGTACTCGTGGGGGACAACAAACTCAGTCTTGCAAAGTTATCTAATTACTTAGGAGAAGCTCAAAAATCTCTTAATTTAAACATGTTTTAATTAACTCAATTTTTAAAATCTATAGTGTGAACCAAAAGGTTGGATGCTACCCACAGACTCCTGCTTTGCAATCTCTGTTCAATGCCAACTCTCATGCTTGAAATTTTAGAATCTTAGGAAATTGGAAGATATAAAAACACTTTCTTTCCCATTTCACAGATGGGGAAATCAAGGCACAAAATGTCTTAGATTTCAATTCTTTCCCCAAGAGTTGAGAAAGCAACCCCAAATACCTACTACCAAGGGCACTAAATTAAAAACACACACTAGACAATTAAACAGTTTGTGAGCACTCAGGAAAGGAATTCACTGCAGAAAAAAGCATATGGATTGAGCACAGTACCTGGTATAGAGTGGGTGCTCTGCTCTATGAAAAGGTATGGTAGAAACTGTTGAATGAATGTCAGCTCAGCCACATACCATGGTTGTGTATCATAGCAGTACAGTGTAAAGATCTGGAATCATACCAACTTAGAACTGTACCAACAGTTTACTACCTGTATGACATTCTCCCAGCCTCAGTGTCTTCATCTGTAAATTTCGAATAATACCAAACATGCATGTTTGTTAAGAGGATCTGAGATAACATACCACACCAATCACATACATGCATTTTATCTCTATAATGCCCGTTATTCTAATTACTTGACAGATTTACCAGACTGGCAAGTCAGGAAAATGTAGTAGAGAGGCACCTGGGTGGCTCAGTCAGTTAGGCATCTGACTCTTGATTTCGGCTCAGGTCATAATCTCACAGTTTGTGAGATCGAGCCCTATGTCAGGCTCCGTAGAACCTGCTTGGGATTCTCTCTCTCCCTCTCTCTCTGTCCCTTCTCTGCTCATGCCATCTCTCCCAAAATAAATAAAACATTGAGAGAGAGAGAGAGACAGACAGACAGAGAGAGAGAGAGAGAGAGAGAGAGGGAGGGAGGGAGGGAGGGAGGGAGGGAGGGAGGGGGAGAAAATGTAGTAGAAAGAGATGAGGTTTAATGGAAAGGTCACAAGTTTTGGAATCAGTGCAAACTGAGTTGGATTCTAGTTCTGCCACTTACCAGCCTGGCTACCCTAAGTGACCCTTTAATGCTACCTTCATAGGGCTGTTGTAAAAATTAAATATAATTGAGCATCTACCCTATGCCATGCACTATGCCAAGCCATTTGCTTACTTCTGTTCACTTAATTTATGTAGAGTGCTTAGCACTGCCTGGGCTATAGTAAGTGCTCAACAAATAGCAGGGAGGGTTATAATCAGCATATTTGAATAGCAACAAGCACTAAACATCACTCAGGAGAGCCTTGTGAGTATAACAGATAAATGTGGGCTGGATGAGACCACAATGAAGTAGGTTTGTAAAAGAGTTGAATATACCATGGAGAAAATATTAGACAACAGTTGAGAGCCAAAAGAATCCTGCGTAATCATTCAGAACCAGTTCAGGAAAGATTTTCTGTAAAAGGGAAGATGGCAAATATTTTTGGCTTTGTGGGCAATAGAGTTGCTGTGGGAACTACTCAACTCTGCCCTTTTAGTGCAAAGACACTCATGGATATGACATAAACTTACAGGTGTGGCTGTGTTCCAATAAAATGTTACCAGAACAGGTGGCGGGCTGGATTTGGCCTATGGGTCGTGGTTTGCTGAGCCCTGGTTTAGAGTAATAAGATGATGGCACGCAGTAGCATAAAGGGTGCTATTCAGTTGAAGAAACCGAGCGCACAGTTACTTAGGTCCTTGGAATTAAAATCACAACTCAGGACGATCATGGTCGGTGAGATCCCAAAAACAAAAGCAATATTTTGAAAGTGATTTGAGCCCACGAAAGTGAAAATTCTATCCTAGTCTGCTCTGGAGGGATCATGCCCAGACTGGTTCTGGGCAAAGTAATGTGAACCAGAGCGTGTTCAAGTGAGACGGGTGATAAAAGACCAACCAGAAATCGCTTACATGTTTCGTCTGGTGAGCCTGCCACAACACCCCGTTCCCAATCAATTGCTAGTAGCTGCAAGCAGCCCCGTGTAGAAAGGATTCTGAGTCCTCACATCTGGGCCTCAAGACAACGGGCCAAGACTGATGAGTAACGTCTTCCATGGGTACAAGGGGAAAGCGATGATGAATGTGCCAACAGCTGCCGTCCTGAAAACCCCACCACATGAGGAAGGATAGACAATAAATAAACGGAATTTGTTACCCCAAGTAAGTTATGTAATCCAAAATATAATCATCTTCAAGCTGGTAAGATACTACTATGCTCTAAATATTAACCTGATCTTGCTAACAATGGACATATCCAAAATAGTTTTTATTACAGTGGGCAGCAGGGGACTGGCCTAGGTCACCGGAATATTCTTCCCAGCCCTGCGTGACACTCTGTGATTTTTCAAGATGCCTTATTGTACTATCACAGCTGTGTTCCAGGTGGCTTAGTCTTCCCAAAAGCTTCGCTTTGAAGACATCATGAATATTTAAACATACTTAAGGCTAAACATTTTTCATGCTTCTCAACTCACCTACAGTCCAAAGGTGGGTTCTGGTTGTCAAGAAGGCTCATTTTCGAGATGTGTGTTTGTGCACATATAGGCATATAAACCCATGGGCACTGTATTATATACACACGTTCAGACCTTCAAGGTGCATGTATGTAAATTCTTCCTTTTAAATCTTGACACTGAGTTCTAAAGTCAAAGCCTGCAGTTAAAGGCCACTGACATGTCTTCAGACACAAACCAGCAGCTTTGTGATAAGTAAGAATGTACTGATTATTTGGAAATGACCTACTAATGTTCCCACTGCAGTGATTCATAGACTATGGCCTCAGAACCCACAGTGACAGTGAGCTAGCCAGTGTCCCCTTCAGTGTCATCCTTCATTGACAATGCTGCATGAGTCACAGAAGGTCCCAGAGGGAGGTGGGAGCAGGCAAGGCATGAAGGGTTGAGGTAAAGAGAGTTGGCTAAATAACATATGTTTTTCTTTTTCCCATGAAATCCCACTGAAACAACTATAAAGGTGTTTTGTTTTCCTCTGTTTTTAAGGACTTAAACCCACCAGAGTGGAGAATAGGTGGGGGGAAAAAACCAAACTGTAGAAGCTAAATGTATATGAAAAATGCCTCAAAATCTTAAGCCAACAGTGGAGACTCATAGATTAGCAGCACCTAATAAAAAATTAAGGTACCTCTAAAAATGAAGGTTAAGGCAGTGAGACTGGCTGAAATCCAGTTTAAAAAGCTGTCAGTTTCCAGCAATTGCATTACTAGGTATATATCCCAAAAATACAAAAATACTGACTCAAGGGGACACGTGTACCAATGTTTATAGCAGCACTATCTACAATAGCCAAACTATGGAAACAGCCCAAGTGTCCATCAACTGATGAATGGATAAAGAATACGTGGTATACAGATACAATGGGGTATTACTCAGCCATGAAAAAAGAATGAAATCTTGCCATTTGCAAGGATGCAGATGGAGCGAGAGTATTATGCTAAGCAAAATAAGTCAGTGAGAGAATGACAAATACCATACGATATCACTCATATGTGGAATTAAAAAAACACACACACAAGAAAATGAACACAGGGGGAAAAAAGACAGAGAGGCAAACCAAGAAACAGACTCTTAACTATAGAGAACAAACTGATGGTTACCAGAGGGGAGGTTGTGGGGGGATGGGGGAAATTGGTGATGGGGATTAAGAAGCACACTTGCTGCAATGAGCATTGGGTGACGTATGGAAGTGTTGAATCACTGACCTGTATACCTGAAACTAATATTACACTGTGTGTTAACTATAATTTAAATGAAAAAAAAAAATCTGTCAGTTCATCAGATCTGCTTCCCTACTTCATGCAGCAAGATTGCCTAGAGACCAACCTGGCAAAAGACCAGAAGTTTCTTTTCTAGAGAAGATACAACAGTCTCTGGATGAAAGGACTCTAGAAATGGGTACGACACTTTAAAAAGAAGAAAGGATAGGGGGGCCTGGGTGTCTCAGTCGATCAAGCGTCCAACTTCAGCTCAGGTCATGATTTCATGGTTCATGGGTTCGAGCCCCACGTCAGACTCTGTGCTGAAAGCTCAGCATGGAGCCTGCTTCGGATTCTGTGTCTCCCAATCTCTGCCCTTCCCTGCTCGTGCTCTGTCTCTCAAAAGTAAATAAATGTTGAAAAAAATTTAAAAAAAAAAAAAGGATACAAAATCAGAAGATAAAAATAGCTCTTAGAATTTTTTTGCGGGGACACCTGAGTGGCTCAGTCAGCTGACTGTCCAACTTCGGCTCAGGTCACAGTCTCACAGCTTATGGATTCAAGCCCCATGCCAGGTTCTGTGCTGACAGCTCAGAGCCTGGAGACTGCTTCAGATTCTATGTCTCCCTCTCTCTCTGCTCCTCCCCTGCTGGGTTGCACACACGCTCTGTCTCAAAAGTAAACATTAAAAAAATTTTTTTAATGAAAAATATTTTTAATGAGAAAGGTTAAAAGACAAATTTAAGGAAACCTCCTAGAAAATAAAAAGACAAAGAGAAAATGGGAAACACAAGAAAAGTTGAAGACTGCCATAGGAAGTCCACTATCTAAGTAAAAGAAGTCCCTGAATGCTAGGAGAAAAAAAAAAAAAAAAAAAAAAAAGAGGGGAAAAAATTACCCATTATATTAGTTACCTATTGCTGCATAACAAATTATCCCCAATACTCAGCAGCCTATAACATTTATTCTCTTACCCAGTTTCTGAGAGTCAGGAATCTGGGAGCAGCTTAGTTGGGTGGTTCTGGCTCAGGGTCTCCCACAAGGCTACAGTCAAGCAGTCAGTGGTGACTGCAATCTCATCTGAAGGCTAGACTGGGGCTAGCCTTCCAAAGGATGAGGCTGTCTTCCAAAGTGACTCACTCACATGGCCATTGGCAGAAGCCTCAGTGACTAGCTGGCTGTTGGCAGAAGACCTCAGTTCTTTGCCACATGGCCTTCCCCATATGGCTGCTTCACATGGTAGCTGGCTTTCCCCAAAGCAAGTGATTCAAGAGAAAGAGAGCACAACCAAAAAGAAGTCACTGTGTCTTTTATACTCCAATCTCAGAAATGAATTACTATCACTTCTGCTATATGCTACTAGTCACAGAGACCAATCTTGGTCCAATAATGACAGTGAACTACACAGGGGTATGACTATCAGGAGGCAACGATCATGGAAGCTTGCTACTACATACATAAAATGTGTGTGTGTGTGTGTGTGTGCATATTTATGTAGATGTATTATTTTAATTCTCAGAATTTAAGGACATATGTTTCCAGAACTGAAAAAGCTAACTGCTTAGAACAATGGGCCCACAACAAGGCCTGTCATCTTGAACTTTCAAAATGCCACAGATCCTACAAGCTTCTAGAGATGTTAAAAAGTCAGATAACCAGGGGCACCTGGGTGGTTCAGTCAGTTGAGTGTCCCACTTTGGCTCAGGTCATGATCTTGCAGTCCTTGAGTTTGAGCCCCGTGTTGCATCGAGCTCACTGCTGTCAGTGCTGATCCTCTGTCCCTCTCTCTCTCTGCCCCTTCCCCCACCCTCAAAAATAAAGAAACATTTCAAAAAAAAAAAAGTCAAATCACCAAAGATACACAAACGGCCAACAGGTACATGAAAAGTTGCTCAACATCACTCTATCAAGGAAATGAAATGAAAATCAAAACCACAATGAGGTATCACCTCACACCTATTAAAATGGTTATTGTCAAAAAGATATAATTTGACAAGTACGGGCAAACATATGGAGAATAGAAAACGCTTGTGCACTGTTGGTGGGAATCCAAGCTGGTGCAGCCAGTATAGAGATATGGGGTTCCTAAAAAAAAAAAAAAAAAAAAAAAGAGAGAACTACCATATGATCCAGTAATTCTACTTCTGGGTATATATCCAAAGGAGATGAAATCACGGTCTCAAAGAGATATCTGCACCCCCATGTTCACCACAGCATTATTCATAATAACCAAGACATGGAAGCAACCTAAGTGTCCACTGATGGATGGCTGGATTAAAAAAAAAAAAAATGTGGTATATATACACAATGAAACATTCACCCATAAAAAGAAGGAAATCTTACTCTTTGCAACAATATGGATGAACCCCAAGAGCATTATGCTAAGTGAAATAAGTCAAAGAGAGACAAGTACTATGTATTCTCACTTAGAAATGGAATCTAAAAAAAAATCAAACTCATCCAAAGAGAGAGTAGATTGGTAGTTGCCAGAGGAGGGAGCTGGGGGGTGGGAAAAAGAGTGTAGGCGGTCAAGGGGTACAAATTTCCAGTGATAGACAATTCCTGGGGATGTAATGGACAGCATGGTAACTACAGTTAATAATAATGGACTGTACACTTGAAAGATGCTAGGAGAGATCTTAAAAGTACTCACTACATTCGCACAAAAAATGGCACACCTACTGAAATGACAGGTTAACTAACCTTACTGTGGTAATCACTTCACAATATGCACGTTTATCAAAATGGTACAAATTGTACACCTTAAACCTATGCAATGCTATGTCAATTATATCTCGATAAAGGTGGGGGGGGGTGGTGATCAGAGAATAAATAATCAGAATGGCTTCAGGCTTCTCAAGGACAACATCAGAAGCTAGACGACAATAAAAAATACCTTCAGAATCTTGAAGGGAAATGATTTCCAAGCTAGAATTAAACCCACCAGAATGGAAAACACTAGAGAGGAAACAACCAAATTTTAGAAGCTGTAAAGTAAATTAAAACAAAACAAAACCTGAATTTTAAAACTGACAGCAGAGAAACCGGAGAATAATGAATTTAGCAGCACAAGGAACCTCTCAAAACGAAGGTTGAGGAAGGAAGGGGCTGGCTGAAATATAGTTAAGTGCTAAGTGCTTTGTGGGCCTTTTCAATCCTGGAAATGTATGGGCTTTAATTCTGGGAATTAAAAATGTAGTTACACCAGCCAAACCATCGATGAAATAAGAGAACAGAATGAGAGCATTTTTAATCATGCTTGGTAAGTTACTGCAAGATGCGTTTTGCCAAAATGGGGAGGAAGAGAGAAAGGAAAACAAAGGAAACAAGAATGGGAGATCCAAACGCAAAGAGTGACAAAGCGGAGCCCCCAGTACGGAGGTGAAGGAAGACTCCAGGGAGACAGCTATGTGCCATATGGGGGGCCACCAGTCTAGAGTAGGCAACCAGTCCAGAAGTCCCCAGGGGGAAGGCTTCTTCAGGGTGATGAAATCAATGGAATTCTGGTGCATCTGAGTGTCTTAAAGGGAATTTAAACACTTGGTGAAGGCCTTGAGGTTGAATTCTAATAAGCACCTAGGAAACCAGGCTTATACCAAAAATACAAGACAATTATTAACTCCTGGGGGAACACTGTCAAGGGGAAAAAAAAAAAAAAGGCAAGCATACTTTACAACAGGGCTCAGCTGTGACTAGCGTTTACATAGCCGCAATAATGTAAACACTAAATACTGACCTCATCAAAATTATGAAATAACTATATTGAGAGAGGAGGGAAGGATTTCCATGGTTAGAATTTAAGAGAATTCTTAGAAATGTCCTGAAATAATCAGCTAAAAGAGGTGGGATGATTGCTTCTGGGAGGGGAAATGAGGTAGAAAATAAAAGACTACTGTATTTTGTGGCCAACTTTGTAGAATCCTTTCATTTCTAAACTGCATTATGTTATTACTGTGATCTTAGAGATTAATATGCTGTGCTGAGAAATGAGATAATTAGCCAACCATTCATTCAGTAAGCATTTAATGTGTACCTACAGTATGCAAATCCCTGGGGATGGGGAGGCGGGGGGGGGGGGGGGGGGGGACCCAGTCCCTGTCCTCCCTCACAGTCCAGTGGGTTTCTCAACACAGCTGGTGGGAGGTGAGGGAGGATTTCAAACTCTTCTCTAGTGAGGCGCTAATAAGGTGAACAGATGCTGGGCATCTGTTGTCTTGAATTTCAAGGTTCGTGGCTAGTGGCAGGGGTCCCCCTTGCAAGGTTGCTGTGGGCTTAGCCTCAAGGCATGCTGGGACCTGAGCAGATGGGGCAGACAACTCCTGAAGTAACAACGGGCAGCTGGCAAGGTGGGAGAGATGTATCTAACACGCTAGAGGGACCTGGCATGTTTCAGGCACGAGGGTCACTGTTGGGGCTGCTTTGCTTGTGTGACCTCACTCAACCCTCACAATAAGCTTGCTGAGGTGGCTATCATCATCGTCTCCGCCTTCTAGACTGGAGCCCAGATAGGTTATGAGACGTGCCTAAGGTCACACAGTTTGTAAGTCACAGGGCTAAAATTCAACCCAAATCTTAAATCCATGCCCTTCAGCTTCAGCCTGGGATTTCCCCCAACTGTTGGATTAGGAGTTACAAGACCTGGGTTTAGTTTCTGCTCTCCCATTCATCGGTGGTGTGGTCTCAGGCAAGTTGCTTCCCTTCTCAGTGTCTGTTCCAGGCGTGGAAAATGGAAGCCGTTGGTCCTTTGTACTTTGGCACTACATGCTACGATGGAAGAAGCCAACAGGAAAAGGAAACGTAGGAATGCGGCGCAGAGGTGAATCCTCTTCTCTGAGTCTCAATTTCCTCATCTGTTAAAAATGGGAATCAGGCAGACCTACCTCACATGACTGATGAGCGCACTAAAAAAGATAATGCACGAAAAGTACTTAGCCCTTGTCCAGGCCCGTAGTAAGTGCTCAATAAACACGAGCTCTTCTTCATTCCTATTACTCATACTCTGACAGAGCTCCACCATGCTTGGCTTCCTGAAACTTCCACTTCTGGTAAGGTCAAAGCACCATGTTTGCAGGAAGATGAGTGATCAAAACAGAAGAAAGGGAGTCAAACAAGATTACTGCCTAACAGGAATGTGTGCTGTTGCCCTTTATTGGTTTTACATATGAGTTAGTTTACGAATACTTTCAGGAGCATGTAAGTGTGAAATTGGAAAGCGTCACTCCAAGACTGCCACGAGCCACCGCACTGGCGATATAAAAGGGGGAGGAGGAGGGAACAGGGTGGGCCAGGGGAAGGGAGAAAAGGACAGAGGCAGGAAGGAAAGTAAGGTGAACCCGAAGTGTGGAAGGACAAAAAGATACGGGTCTGGGAAAAAAACAACAACAGATTTTAAAGTTCAAAGCCCATTCGTCCAGAGTTACTGTTGAGCACACACTCTCATTTGACTTTTTAAACACGTCCCACCCCCTACCTCCGCTTTCAACCGAGCCATTTCCTCTGCGTGCAGTTCCCATTCCTGGCCATGGACACTGCTTAAGGCCTGCCTCAGTTTTCAGGCCAAGCTCAAATTTTCTTTTCTTTCCGAAGTAATTGTAAAGCATTTCTGCTTCATGAAAATTCAGACTCTGGGTCAGCAAGACCTGCTTTGGAATCATGCTGGGTGAACTTGAGGCAAGTTTCTTACTCTTTCTAAACCTCAGTTTCCCAGTCTGTAAACCCCAGATACGTAACAACAAATTCACAGACAACAAATAATTAATGAGATAATGCACGTGAAGTGTTCAACCACCTGCCCGATAAATGTCAACTGCTAGTATTTTCTCTGTCCAGTTTTCTCCAGGCCTCGAATGTAGCTCCCATCCCACTGAACCAGAATTACTGACAAGCACGGCTGCCCATCCTCACTGTCCCAGAGGAAGGGAACCATGCTTTTATTTATCTCTAAATCCCCCAAAGAACCTAGACTACCTAACATGCAGTACTCCATGAACAGCATGTAGATTGAATGCACTGATGTCAATCCTCAAGCTCGTGATAGTTTACTACTATTTCAAGTAGAAGAAAAAACATCCCCAACAGTCAGCTCCAGGTGACCAGATGATCCTGGCAAGGTCCCCTGTCTTGGCTGGGATGACTGTGAAGTTCTCCAGGATCTCATTTTGGGGCTGGAACCCTCTGCTCCAATAATAATGAACACAAGGACAATAAATCACCAACACGTATTGAGGACTTACTATGTCCCAAACACTACTTCCGAGTGCTTTATCTAATCTATGAGAAATCACTTAATCCATGGAAAAATGCCAATTCTTATCCCCACTTTACAGAGGAGGAAACTGAACAGGGTGACCAACTGTCTCGGTTTGCCTGGGTCTGAGACAGTTCCTGGGATGCAAGATTATCAATGCTAAAACCAGAAAAGTCCGAGGCACAAGAGGATGAGTGTGCCCTAACTATCAAGCCATTAAGTAAAAATCCCTGGGTTAATGAGTAGCCATACCAGAATACAGGACCCCCACCACCTCTCTGCCTATAGCTGGCCATATGAACTTGGGCACATCATTTATCATCTCTGGGCCTTAGATGTTTTCATCTTCAAAATAAGGGGTCAAACTAAATCAGCAGACAAAACTAATTGATTAAGCCACTCCTCCCATTCTGCCCAACTTGGGCTTCAGAATCCGTCTCAACCCAATGCGCTGGGCATTCATTCCAACCCACTTGTAGGAAGTGACGCTTACCATGACCTCTGAAGCTGCCAACTTTACCTTCATTGTCTCTTGGCACTAAACTAGCTTCTGGTCTCACAGGATTTGGCAGATTAACATCCAAGGACAGAGACAGATAGAGGGCAGCAGTAGTGACAATGGAGGGGACAGTTTCCAGAGACAGGGCACTCCCTGAATCCAGCCCTGTGTTATGTCCCCCTCAAAGCAGAGTATGGTGAATGAGAGAGTAAGGGCTCTGGAGAAACTGGGCTCAGAATCCTGGCTCACCATTTACTAGCTACGTGACCTTGGGCAAGGTACTTGACCTCTGTTTCTCAATTTCTTCAACTACAGAGTGAGGATTTTTAACAGCAGCTACCTCACGGGGTCATTACAAGGATTCAGTAAGTTAATATGGGTAAAGTGCTTAGGATATAGTAAGTGCTATATACATTATTAGAATCCTCAAAACCACTCTGGGGTGGATATTACTATTTAACCTATGTGCCTGTTACTTAACCAATGTGCCTAACGTCACATTGCAGCTAGTTAAAGCTGGATTCAAATACTGATTCCAACCCTTTTGCTTTTGCCACACTGCATCTCAGTAAACACTCAAATTTACTGGAAGAATCAATGTTGAAAAAAAAGTGATTCTTAATTATATGCAGGGACTTGCCAACCTGAGGCCACTGTACTCCTACCTTCAATAACTGCTTATTCTCTATGAGCACTGCTTTCCTAGCTGGCTCTAGAACCTTTTTTTTTTTTTTTAATGTTTATTTTTATGTTTGTTTATTTCTGACACAGAGAGAGACAGAGCGTGAGTGGGGGAGGGGCAGAGAGAGAGGGAAACACAGAATCCGAAGCGGCTCCAGGCTCTGAGCTGTCAGCACAGAGCCCGACACGGGGCTCAAACCCACAAACCGCGAGATCATGACCTGAGCTGAAGTCGGTTGCTCTACCGACTGAGCCACCCAGGTGCCCCAAATGTTTGTTTATTTTTGAGAGCGAGAGAGACAGACCAGTAGCCGAGGAGGAGCAGAAAGAGAGGGAGACAGAATCTGAAGCAGGCTCCAGGCTCTGAGCTGTCAGCACAGAGCCCGACACGGGGCTGGAACTCATGGACCATGAGATCATGACCTGAGCCGAAGTCGGATGCTTTAACCGACTGAGCCACCCAGGTGCCCCTAATCTCACCTACTTTGACCCCACACCCATTCACCCCATCGGCAGGCAGACACGTGATGCCAACAGACAGGAGCATCAGGCTGCAGAAAAACAGAGCACACTACTGAGTCTCCAACTTTTGAGAAACAGGGGAGAGAATCTTTCAGATTCTGATTATTGGTCTTCTCGTATCAGTAAAGTGAATTTTGTCATTTTAGAGATCTGTATCTTTCAGAGAATTGAGCAAACACAGATTAGGGAAAATGGGTAAAGGGATTAAGTGTCTAGGTACCTATGCTGTATCTTATCTCCCTCACTCCCCTAGGGATCCTTCTGAACATACATATCTTTTCGTCTTAATAATCATAGCTATTCACAAAAATACCTACTCTGGTAAACACTAAAATTCCTAAAGCTAATATATTTCTCATCATGTCATTATGTCCAAAGAGAGTGAGCTGGTGCCCATGTTTCTAGAGCATTCCATCTACTGTCTTTTTAAAAGCAGAGAAGGTGCTTAGCTTTACCAAAGATAGATGTGGGGCATCTCTAACACTAGCAGAAGAGACCAGAAATTGGTTTCATTCCTGCCTCTCTCCAAAGACTGCAAACCCTGGCTTTGGTGGTTACGCAGGCTGCTGGTTGGAGCTGAGCAGACAGTCTGAAGCAGGTGACATTGAACTGGTGTGTTCTTTCGTTCAGTGGCTCTACAGCAGGACACGACATGAAAAGGTCCACCGACATCCAGAGAGCAGCAAGATGTAGCGTGTCCAGCTCTCCATCTACATTTTTAGAAACCAGTTCAATGGCTCCTACCCTTCCCTGCTTACTTCAGAGATGACAAGAAAGGCAGGCAGGAAGAGAGTGATCTGGGGAAAAAAAAAAAAAAAAAGATAAGTGTTTTCCTCCAAAGGTTCTCATGTTGCTTATTAAAGTCGGCTCCATCAAGGTCATTCACTCTTTACATTCTAAATGGCTCCGTTTTCTGTTACAACACCTGCCCACGCTGTTTCAGAGCAAAGGGACCTCTCGGCTAGTAACTGTGACTCTCACAACTCGATTACCAAGGAAGAAGCCCGGAGTTATCTAGCAGGGGAAAGGGTCCTAGCAAATTATAGCATTTTTACCTCTGAAATTTGCTCTGTAAGAGGTGAGAGCAGATAAAAACAAACTCCCAGAGAAGGGCTGGAGAAAGGTGGAAATGCTGAATGCACTGTGAACAAAGGGGGCTGGGAAAAGGCTGCACAGGGCAGCGCTTAGGAACCCTGGCTTAGAATCTGAAAGAGCTGGGACTGTGCAAGCTGGTGTGTGTGACCTTGGAGAAATTACCTAACCACCCCCTGTGATAAAGGAATGTTTCCTCCTCTGAAAACTGGTGATAACAATAGCGTCTTCTCTCCAGGGTTGTTATGAGGCTTCGATGAGATAATAAAAGTGAAGGGCACAGTACTGAGGGCTGGAGCTATTATTATTCTCCAGCCCACCTGTCTTTGCACATCATTTTGCACTAACAGTATCTGACAACATTTACGGAGCACTCACTAGGACTAGGCACTGTGATGAACTCTGGGCTTCAGGGGAGAATTAAGCCAAGTCTTAGACTATGTTAACAAATACATCAACAATATAACAAATATATTAACAAATTATATTAACAACTGCATTGGGAGTATCAGCACTCTTTCACAGATTACAAGGACTGAAAGAGAAAATGCCTGCCTTGCAGCGTTTAGTATAGTGCCTGACCTAGACAAAGAACTCTCACAAAGGCGGATGCTGACATCAAGGGCAAGTTCTGTTTGCCTTGGCGACAAGCGGGAGGGTGACAGAGTTAACCTGAATGGTTTTTGTTGTTGTTGTTGTTGTTTTTACCACCCCTGTGTCGCCACATCCTTCACTACTAGCTTTCACGTCCCTGGCGAACCCCTAGCCTCCACCAGGGACTTGGCTCTTCTACAACTCTAGAAAGACCCAGGTGCTCAAGAGCTTGAAGGTTAAGATGACGAAAATAGAGAAAACCGGTCGAGCTAGCCCTTACCCCTGCGAGGACTGGCAACCAACCGGAAGGAAGCCTGCTCAGGCTGTGGGTGCTGGTAGTGCTATTTCCTAATCTAGATGACGGGTTGCATGGACGCATTCACGTTGAGAAGATTCAACTTGTACAAATAAGATTTGTGTGCTTTTCTGTACAAATGTTACAATAAAAAATTTTAAAAATAGTGACCACCCTTCTCCAACATCCAAAGCACAGAACAGCCCTTCCTGCTGGGCATGCCACACCCGGGTCGTGAGCACGACAGGTCTGTCACCTGTGGCAGTTAGCAGCCTCCTCAGTTTACCCACCAGGGAGCTGTCGAAACACCAGCATTTTTTTCCCCCTTTGGTAAAACTGGGAAGCAGTGCTCTAGAGTACCAAATGGCAGCATCTTCTTCAATCATATGAGTCTACCTTAAGGTTTTTCCTATCTAAGGTCAATTGCATTGACTCAACTTTCCATGAAATTGTTTTATCATCTCCAACAAGGAGAGTATATCACATTGATGGGTCAACACCTCTAGACTGCTCTTTACAAAACTGAGAGCCTTTGACATCACTCCGTATCTTCCTCTTCACAACGAGCAAGCATCTAGTATATCCCTCCCTCTCTCCCAATTTCCTTCTCCCACAAACGCTGGAGGGAAAACCTAAAATAAATTTCAATCATTTATCAAGTCAATGGATATAACACAGACTACATGCTGGTTTTCTCTTTGAAAGTTTATTGTTATTTAAAAAAAAAAAACAACCCTATAACTTTTTACATTTTACATTCACCTCTCAGAACATTTAATGGTACCAGTTAATGAGGATATATAAAAAGCCCACCAGCTGCTTCAAATGGCTGCAAATATTTTACCATGTTCTGGTATTAAAGTGGTTTGAACTCTTTGGAAAAAATGGCATAACATTAAGTACCAAGATTTCAAATTCCCAAATTAGAAACAAGATTTTTAAGTCAGGAGGAAATTTAGTAAAAATTCAAGGATAAAAGGAAAGGTTAATAGAAAAACAAAAAAAAAAATATTGTAAAAAATAGGATTTCCCCCGCTACCCCAAGGTAGGTTAAAAAAAAAAAAAAAATGCGACCAACCCCCTCCCCACTCCCAGTATTTCTCTTAGAAAAGTCACCCAACCCTGAATACAGGGTCTCACACACAAAGACAAATAGCTTGATTTGCAGATCAGCCTCTGGGATCTTATACTGGCCCCAGTTAGAGAGGAAGGAAGGAAGGAAGGAAGGAAGGAAGGAAGGAAGGAAGGAAGGAAGGAAGGAAGGAAGGGAGGGAGGGAGGGAGGGAGGGAGGGAGGAGAGAGAGAGACAAGAAAGAACGAAAGAAAGGAAGGAAGGAAGGAAGGAAGGAAGGAAGGAAGGAAGGAAGGAAGGAAGGAAGGAAGGAAGGAGAGAGAAATTATGTAGTTAGAGATCCATAAATACTGGTATCCAAACGAATGATAACATCCCGGCTTTGGTATGGCTACGGAAATCTGGAAACTGTTCAAGAGGACACTGGCTTTGGGAGAGAGGGACTCAGGTGGTGGGGAAGGCAACACAAAGGCTCTAAGCAGAGGTAAAATAAATAATTGGGACGCATCCATAGCAAACACCGTGTATAATCCTGAGGCAGGTGCCTCAAACAAAATACACATATAGGTTCTTGATCCAAATAACACAAGTGCAGGTCCTTGATCAGATTAACGCACATACAGGTTCTTGTTAAGAGTTGTCTAGATCAACCTTTTTCAAAGTATGAGTTGCAAGAAATAGTTTGAATTTAGGGAGAGCGAAAGAGCTTCTGGAATAAGAATGGCCACCTGGGCTAAAAGCCAGACCCTTCTTAGTCCAGGAACCTCAAAGTCTGTTTTGCCCATCACAAAAGCACCTCCATCTCCTAACAAGGGGGCTCTGCCTGTCAGAGGGGCTGAAATGCTGGCTTGTCATCTCTGGGGTAATGAAATAAAAAACTAAATCTTCTGGGACTAAGAGTACGATTTACTGTGCTGTGTCTCAGGTCTATTCCCCATCTGCCCCCGTTTTCACCACACTATGATTAAGGGTTGTGAGGACAAGAGAGAAGCAGAAGGCAGTGATGTGGCCAAGGCCAGAGCACTACCTCATCACCCTCAAATTTACAGAAGAGGCAAGGCCAAAGTGCCCATACCCTGGTCTTCAAATAAATAGTTAATTCACAAAAGCACAAAGGTGCCACCAGACAAGGAAGAAAAAAAAAAAAAAAAAAAAGGCAACTTGTTTTGATGCAGAATCCCAGTTATCAATACAGTCCGTTTCAAAAAACCAAACTTTGGTGTACTGCTAGAAAGCCAAGTAAGACAATCATTCAGAAACAAACAAAAAAACCCACAACTTTGATGACCACACACACTACATCTAGATATACTTCCATCACAAGGGCACTAGAGGATAACAGCCGCCTGATATTACGGGAGGTTACACACCCACAGTGACAACTCAAGCAAGAGAGCAAAGGCTGTCAAGAAGAAACAAAAGATGAAGCCTCTGTTTACTATGGACTTGGTTCACCAAAGCAAACATCATAATGGGGGCTGGGGGCAGAGAAGCAGCACAGAACACGGAGCCAACTCTAAGTAAACAAGCATCATCTACCCTGTTTTCTAAATGAGACTCCGATACCAGGGAGAAAAAAAAAGAGAAATGAATTACAAATGAAAACAAAAATGAATCTGTACAAGTCTTTACTCTGAGTCAGTAAGGTTTGGTCTCTGTTGAAGCCAGGACTTACGAGAGAAGGTGATTCACTGCTTTTCATGGCCCCCAACTTGCTTTGGGGTGTGGACATCAAAAGACAACACAAGGAGAATCACCCGAGACGAGGGGTACTACATACAAAGATGTCTTAGGATGTGTAAGGTCTACTGATTTCCCAGAGAGATGCTAACAGTTGCTCTAACCCCAAATTCATTAAATATCCTAAGGTGACAGCTATCATCCAGAAAATCCCATGTGCCAGGGAATCACTCCTCCGACGATGGGAAGGTGGGGCAGAGAGAACGGGGAAGGCCGTTTCACCAGGAATCATTAGGAAGAGCGCAGGTTTAGCGGCAGCCACGGCAGAGTTTTCTTTGTCTTCAGGCTGGACCAGACCTCCTGGGAGGCAGGGGGCGCCGACAACAAGGCCCCACGGGCTTGAAATGGTCGGGCAACAGCGGCATGAGCAGCAAGAGTGCAATCTGAGTTATGAGTGAGCATCTGCAGATCACTGATTACTGCACTATCAGTCTTATCTCCCCACCTACAATAGATAACCTGGATAATCAGCCTGGGCGAGGTACCATTCCATCGACTCGGAGCAGGGGACAGAAATGAATTAGAAATAAAAACTTCTGAAATGACCACTCGTTCCAGCTTGAGCTAGAACAAACATGTCTGAATATACCACTTGCATTAAATAACATTTAAAATGCAGGACCTTCAGCACATTATAAGCGTGAAAATGCCCCCTCTCCCAACCCCATTTACTCCGTGCACGTAGTCACCCAGGCAAATTTTTCTGTCGCTCAGCCAGTGGAATGGATGGCATACGCCAGATGTTACACGAGGCATTTATTTCTCAGAGAAGGCTGAGAGCCAGGAGACTTAATCTCCTTCTGCTAGGACCTCTGCCCCAAGCTTCTGGAGAAACAGTGAATTGGGCTCGACAACAGAAAGAGCTACGTGATTCACTAATCAGATTCATGAAAATGCTGTGTAGACTGTATCCCTTCCTGGTAGAAAGACCTAAAGATAATTAATTAAAAAAAAAAAAAAAATGTTCCTTCAAACTCAAAGGAGCCTTTAAAAAAAAAAAAAAGACAAAGTATAAGCAAAAAAATAAAATAAAATAAAATAAAGAAATGAGTAAACCAAACTCCCAATACTCCCAAAAGTAAGAGTTCATGGTGACTGACGGCTGGAAGAGGTTGAGGCAGGAAGGAGCAACGCAAAGACCGAAGCAGCTGCCACCAAAGTGCCTCGCGGAATCCACAACAGCGCTCCCCATTTTCCAAGGCCAAGGAAGCAATTCCCGGGTTAAAAACTTTCTATTTGGAAGAAAACAAAACCAAAAACCACTCCAGAAAAAAGGTCAAGGGAAGAAGAACACTGTAGAAAGTCAAGCCGCTGACCTCCGGCGGATCACGAAGAGCCCGCGCTGAAGCTGGCCCAAATAGATCCTCATCTTGGTGCTGTCACTGGTCTTCCTCACCCAGATCTGTAGGCAAGAAGGAAAGGGAACAAGATGAGAGGGGCTGACAGCAAATACCGAGGGGCAAATTTTCCAGAGCCTCAAAATATCTGCATGAATGGGGTGTTGGAAGAACACTGGCAACCTCTTCCTGTCTACCTGTGAGGTCTTCAACCCACCTCCTTGACCTGTGGCCCTGCTCCCAGAAACCACCACCCGAGACAGCAGGCGGCAGCCCTGGGCCGCCCTTCTCTCTCTCTCACACCTCTGATTCAGAAAATGGAAAGCACAGGGACACCTGGATGGCTCAGTCGGTTGAGTGACCGACTGCGACTCAGGTCATGATCTCATGGTTTGTGAGTTCGAGCCCCGCGTCGGGTTCTGTGCTGACAGCTCAGAGCGTGGAGCCTGCTTCACATTCTGTGTCTCCCTCTCTCTTTGCCCCTCCCTCACTCATGCTCTGTCTCTGTCACAGAAATAAACAAACATTAAAAAAAAAAAAAATTAAGAAAATGGAAAGCACAGTGATCTTGGGTTCTGTTTTTGCCTTGATCTTAAGGAATGACATTTTTTGATTTGGTTTGATTACAGCATTATCAACATTCAAAATACATGTGTTCACAAATATAAACTCTCAATCAAATTTGGAAATATTTTCCTTGCCAAGGGACTTCCATATTATAGCTTTTCGCTACTCTGGTTTCCTGGCAATTAAGGCAGGGGGAAAAAAAAAAAGAAAGAAAAAAAAAAAACAAAAAGGAACAAGAAGAGGAACAAAAGCCCATGAGTGAGCTAAGGCCCAATCAGGATCATCAGAAGGCTCAATGAGCTTGAAACAGTCCTTCCCTCCTGGCCACATCCTTCTCCCACAGATCACAGCAGATGACTGCCATTTCACCAGGCAGAGGTATTCTTGTGCGGCATCAAGGATGAACTTGGGCAGCAGAGGACGGCCAGGGCAGACGGGGGCACTCAGCAAGTGTCATCCTCTGCCCCAGCACTGGGAAGAAAGCCACCTCCTCGGTCACCCGACACACCTGAGCTTTCTCATCTTCAGAACAACCCTACGAAGTCCTATCCTCACCCCCATTTTACGGAAGAGGAAGGCTGAGTCCCCTTGTTGCTGACACCTGCTATCGAAACTCCTTGCTCTTGTCCCCAAAACCAGCCCGGACTCTGCTTCTCACCCGTTCCTCATCCGTTTTAACTGATATGCACCAGATGGGGCCTGACGCAGGATTCTGCTTAAGTTCTTCAAGTTCTGCTTCTCCCCCACATGCATCTCCAAGCCCATCTTTCCCTCCCCCTCCCCTCCCAGCTTCAAGGGTTTAAAGTGTTCCTGGTCTCGTTTCAGTCTCTTTAGTTCATGTATCAACAAGAGCCCTTACAGTCAAATATGCTGGTTTAAAACTAGGGGCGCCTGGGTGGCTCAGTCGGTTCAGTGTCCGACTTCGGCTCAGGTCATGATCTCACAGTTCGTAGCTTTGAGCTCCTCTTTGGGCTCTGTGCTGACAGCTCGGAGCCTGGAGCCTGCTTCGGATTCTGTCTCCCTCTCTCTCTGCCCCACCCCTGCTTGCGTACGCTCTCTCTCTCTCTCTTAAAAATGAATAAATGTTAAAAAAATTTTTTTTTTTTACCTCAAGTTAAATGGAGCTGAGCCCCTAAGGACCTTGCAAAAGCACTTTAAACTGAAGAATGGCCCCCAGAAGGGCTGAAATGGGGAGTCACCAAAAGGCTCAGACTCCCTAACCAAATGTGCCTGGAGTCAACTTATGCAAAGGCCACGTGGCTCCAGTGTCACTTTGGATCTGACCTGAAAAATGAGCTAGAATACTTCCACGAGGTGAGATATATTTCCTCATCATCAGAGTCACATGCCTCTCTGATACACTGAGGCTTCTCCCCTCCAGGTGACATGTCTCAGTGTCACCATTTTCTTGTCACCTCACTGACACTCTATTGTGTCAAAGGATGACCATCTTTAACAGAGAGAGTAAAAAATGTAACCTGCGTTGCTATTTTCCTGAAAAATCTCGAGGTGTCCCAGAGGAGGACAACGCACTGGTTGTGAAGTGACATTTAGGTCCCAAGAGGCCATGGGGCAGGGCACAAGGGCTGCTGCGAAGTCACAATGTCTCTTGCCGACGAACAGCAGGTCTCTTCATCAGATCCCTCTGTTCTGGTTCTGACGTGGCTTGGGGTGACTCACAGACCCCAAGCCAAGAGAAAAAGGACATTCATTTATCTGGAAGGTTCTCCCTGACTTCTGAGTAAACAATCATTTTGCAAACTAGTCACATTTGAGGGCATTTTCAATTCAGGAAGCTGGGAGAATGGAAGAGGCTTAAGTTATTTCATAATCCAGTTTCATTAGATTTACTGTGCACTGGCACGAATAAGTTACAGAGGGTAGACACCTAAAAATCAATTTCTTTGCAGACATTTGTGGACTGATAAAAGATCAAGCCAATCGAGCTATTAAAGTTTTAAACTTTTTTAAAACTACTAACAATACAAGTTACACATTGCTGACATCCCTCTAATGAAGGGCCAGTCGGAGAACTCACATCGTCAATCATACCATCCGCGGGCATAACCCTCTGAGCTGACTTTGGAACCAGTCCCTCTCCTACAGGAGAGACTCTAGGAAACCAATACCTAAGGACAAGAGCCTGGTAGCTCACTGCTGAGAGGTGCAAGAGGACACGTCAGATCGTAAAGACAACAGGCAAGGAGTAGTGTGTGGCTCAGATCAGGCCAGCATCCATTTACTGAGCACTTACTGTGTGCCAGACCCTGTGCCAAGTGCCTCATTAAAGCCTTCCAGCACAAACGTCTCAGTAAACATGAAAGCTCTAGAGAAATTACAAAGATGGAGTATGCTCCACAAGCAAGTTTCATTCTCAGTACATGGTTACCTTCCAAAGCAGCAGGATACGAACATACAGATATCACACAGACTTGCCTTCTGTTCTTTCCTGTGGTCTCAGTGGTTCCCAACTCAATTACTGTATGTGGGGCTCACAAATACCACCAGGAATATACAAATCCACATATGTTGTTAGTCCAGCAAAGCAAGGAATTTTCAGGGGGCACTGTGACTACGTGCAGCTTCTGCCTGAAGTGCTGACTTCCCTCCTAACCCGCACAGCACACCAGGTTCCACTGCACTCTCTGGGCGGCGCCCGCACGCTTATCGCACTGTGCTCTCCTCTCCTGCAGGATTAGGGAGTTCAGTCCCTACCTCATTGGCTCCGACAGAGCTGATCACACAGCTCAGCTTCTGGTTGTCCTTTGACTCCAGATAGATGGCTTGGCTCTTGTGGTACCTGCCAAAAACAAGACACAAATTTGTCTATATTTTTAACCACTGTACTAAGGTATGACTGACATGTTAAAAAGCTATACATATTTACTGTTTGTAACTCGAGGAGTTTGGGGTTACTGTTTGTAACCCATGAAATCATCACCACCACGAACATACCCATCTCCTCTCAACGTTTCCTCCTGCCCTCTTCTTTAGAGTTAATTGTTGTTGCTGTTTTTCCTTTTGTAGAAAGAACACTTCACGTAAGAGCTACGCTCTTAACAAATTTTAATAATATAGTATTGTTACAGGCACCAATTAAAAAAGGAAGGAAAAAAGGGAGACAGAAAAACACCACCACAAAAAATATAATTAAGAGTCTTATTTTACATTTGAGGAAGAGCCCGGATTTCAGGTTTAATTTAAAGGCTTCCATCCTTGGATTAGACCAGACGGCCTCTTAATCTTCTAAATCTGAAACTTCTATTCCTTGGGCCTTCTGCAGAGGGGAAAAGGGGGCTGAGGAAAGGCTGGGAAACTAACACCATGTATTTACTTTTTATTTGGACTATAAAACCCATTTCAAAAAGTAAATTACAATTTTTCAAAGAAAACCTATTCTGGGGCACCTCAGTGACTCAGTCGGTTGAGCATCGACTTTAGCTCAGGTCATGATGTTATGGTGATTCATGAGTTCAAGCCTCACATCGGGCTCACTGCTGTCAGTGCATAGCCTGCTTTGGATCCTCTGTCCCCCTCTGTCTGTGTCCCTCCCCAGCTCACGATCTCTCTAAAAAAAACAAACAAACAAACAAAAAACGAACCTATTCCCACGTACAAGCCCATTTCAAATCACTGAAGGTTCAGTGGATAAAATACACAAATAATAGAACACTTGTTCAAACCTATTTTCAATGTGTCCAAATAAGTCATCCATAAGAAGGAAGGCCAAATTCAGCCCTTACTTTGGTCACTCAGATGACTCATTAATCACTTACCGCATACCAGTGAGTACGCTGGAGGTTGGAGGTGGGCAGTCAACAGGGCCACAAGGTCCCTGCTGTCACACAGCTTCAAATACAGTGGCCATGAAAAAGACTGAGTACTCACCCTGGCAAGCATAAACCAGGCGAAGTTCTGAGCATCAGGGTATGTACCAACGGGGATTTAATTTGGCCCCATCAGTCAAGAGAGCTGCCTTGCATGAAGCTGACAAGACAGACATTCCATTTCAGCCCCAGTAGCTATCCTCTTGGCCTGCAGCACAGGACCACCTTCAACTTCTACAAGCTCAGGGACAAGGCCGAGGATGAAAGTGATGAAGCCAGGGCCAAAGCCCAAATGAGACAGCAGCAGCTGCCACAGGACAGAGCAGCTGCTGGACTGAAAGAGTTGGAAACATCAGCTGAGCTGCGGCTGGGAGCCCTGGCCTGGGCCAGCCCCAGTCAGTCAAAAATCTAACCTTTGGTTCATTCTGGCTGCACAGATCTGGCCAAACAAACCCACTAACTCATGTAAATTCTACCAAAACACATCTCCCAGCAAAGCACTGTATCCTATTCTTGGGGTGGGGGGGGGGGGGGGAAGGAGGGAGAGGCAGACTGCTTTGCTGGTATAACGGTATAATGAAATAATCTACTGCCAAGATACCACAGTGAGAGATGGACTTCACTCCCACAACGAGCTTTTTCCAATCGAGGTTCTAAGCACTCTTTAACCTGCTACTTAGAAGCTGAAACTCGGGTTTCTAACTCAATTTACTTCCTGAAAACACTGTTAAAAGAAATCGAATCATAAATGCAATTAGAACAGCGAGATTGGTTTAGACTCAGCTTTAAAGTTGCTTTTGGCCAGAGATCAGTTGGTAAACTGGGTCAGGGGACCTTCATTATGCTAAATATGTAATATCACAAGGTCTGAAGTATACAGCGCATGAGGAAAGGCTGAATTAACTCACAGCATCACTCAAAAACTCCAGTTTCCCTCCCACATCTAAGCCAACTTTCCTACGTAAATAGTAACATCTCAAGTGATGGTCAGAATAAAAATACAGAGAGAGGGGAACATTTGGATGTTCTACAGGGATTATGAGTTATTAAAGGGACATAGACACAAAACAACATGCACCTAGCCCCAAGTCATTCTGATACTATTTTCTAAACACTTTAATAAAGAAAGGTCACAGTGTGAAGAAGTAGGTTACTAGTGTGGAAAGGTACTTAATATACTGCTAAGTGGAGGGGGGAAAAACTATGTCCATTATGTTCCTGTGCACATAAAACAGATGTATGTTGCGTGTGTATCATACACATACACACACACACAGAAAAAAACTGGGTAAATCTGTAGTTAAGATGCATAATAAAACGTATATTACAATTTTATAGAAATGTGAATCTAAATTAAGAGTGGTATTATATACATAGCAGCGCTATCAACAACAGCCAATTTATGGAAAGAGCCCAAGTGTCCATCAACTGATAAATGGATAAAGATGATGTGGTTTACATATACATACTACTACTCAGCAATGAAAAAGAATGAAATCTTGCCATTTGCAACAAGTGGATGGAAGGTATTATGCTAAGTGAAGTCAGTCAGAGAAAGACACATGATTTCACTCAAGTGGAATTTGAGAAACTCAACAGATGAACATAGGGGAAGGGAAAGAAAAATAAAACAGAGAGGGAGGCAAACCATAACAGACTCTTAAATACAGAGAACTAAGGGTGGCTGGGGAGGAGGGGGTGTTAAATGGGTGATGGGCATTAAGGAGGGTACTTTTTGGGATGAGCACTGGGTGTCATACGTAAAAGAAGAATCACTGAGTTCTACTCCTGAAACCAAGACTACAGTGTATGGTAATGAACTTGAAAATAAATAATACTAATAATAAAAAGAAAGGTATTCCTTTTATTGCATGGCTTTCTTTTTTCTGAAATAATCAAGTGTTACTTATGTTAAAAATCAAGCAAATCATGCTTCTGGAAAATACCTGAACAACAAAGATGGTTAAAAACGAAACGTAATGTTAAAATTAACATCTTAAGGTCTATTAAAGACAACAGCTAACTCTGGGAGATGGGTCAAACAATCCTCATGAGACGTGTTGCTTTCCTTCAGATCTGCACAGGATGCAAACCCCAACACCGCTGATCGGCTTTAACAATGAGATCTATGAGGTCTATTACCACCGCCACCCCCCATCCCAGAAGTGGTCTGGGACCTGAGCATCTGGCCACCTCCCAAGTCTGCCTGCTCTGGGATCACCAAATGGTGGTGGCTTGAATGTCCACCAACGGTCACCATTTGCTCCACAGTAGAGCTGGCCCGTGCGTTTCCCAAAACAGCCTGGGACCTGGGAACCTGGTTTCCTGGGAAACAGGACCTGGGTTTCCAGGTCCTCCTGAACCAGATCTCACACACCGCACCATGGTCTTGAGGAACCATTATCCCTGGATATCAAATCTATTCAATGATCTGAATTATCGGGGAGGTGGGGGGCAAGTCCTCAGAAATTAGCGTTTATATTTTCAAAATGAAACTAAAAAGTATATGACAACCTTAACATACAAATTTACTTTTCAATGCCTAAAGACCAATAAAAGAGAGGGAGAAAACTGAAAATAAACTTAGACATAAAAACTCTTAAAAAGCAGCAACGATAGAGCTAATTTAGTAAAAATGTACATTATCACTTTTTTGCCAATTAACCCATTTTACAAGCTGCCTTCATCTCCGATGAAAAAAATACTTGAAATAGCCTCAGAGAACAAGCCCCAAAAGTCAAATTGACTTTATCACTTTATTACTAGTGGAAATCCTAACCTGGGAATCCTGACAAATGAGCTCATAAGGCTTTGCTTCTACTGTTAAACCTAATGAACTAGAATCAACACTACCATCATGGAAGAAAGCAATTTCCTTAAAACATGGGTCAAAAAGGAGGAGGTAGAATTAATTTAATTTTGTATCCTACCGGGAACCCTGATATTAACATTTCATTTCCCAAAAAAACTAAATGCCATGTTACAGCTCTGGAACCTCAAGGAGCCCCGATGCCAGGTGTAAATCTTCACCGTCTCAACAGTCTTTGTCAGTCAAAGACTGGAGGAAGCAGGGGGACTTCGTTCCTGATTCACATCAGCAGCCCCAGATTTAAAGTAAAGAGAGATAAACCAGTCCGCCGGCACCATCAGTTAGTTATTTTAAAATATCAGCCACTTTCGTGGTACTTGCTAAGAAGGATCATTAGTCCAAATCAAAATGTGAGGAAGACTTACAGCAGGACATAAAATGCCTTAAAAGCACTACCAGACCAAGGCAAAGCAAAGATGCTTATCTTTCAAAACGACACGTAGCTTGATAAGTGTTCACGCAGAGATGGGAAGCCTGAATCACACTCATTTTGCTGAAGTCGTTGAAAACTCAATGAAACAGGTTTTGCCAGAAATACTGTCGCACCAAAATACTCCACACCACTGCAAAGAGCATAAAGCGGTGTGCTGACCTCTCAGATTCAGGACTGGTGCAGAAGAAGGAAGGATGACAGCCCCCAACCTGACAAAGGCCAGACGTCAAGAGCCTGGGGAGAGAGGAGGCCAGCTACACGCTGGTCAAGAGCATTGGCCAGGATTCGCATGATACGGCAGGAAAAGGAGAGACCCACCACCTTCCAACAAACATGTCATCAACTCTGACTGCCAAAGCCAAAGGAGTGAGAAACAGAATACAGATGAAAATAATCTCAATATTTAACCATAAGCAACTTTAAATTCACTGTAGAAGGAAAATGCTCCCAGAAACCTTTTTTTAAAATTAATCATTTTTTTAAAGTTTATTTATTTATTTGAGCAGGGGGCAGAGAGAGAGGGGAAAGAGAGAATCCCAAGCAGGCTCCACACTCAACACAGAGCCCAACGCAGGGCTCGATGTCACAACTCTGAGATCATGACCTGAGCCAAAATGAAGAATCAGAAGCTTAAAGGACTGTCACCCAGGTGCCCCCCCCCCCCAAAACCTTCTTTTAAAAATTTCTGCAGCAACCATGAGAAAGACAGCAAAATTCATTCAAAATGCTCAGGAGGTCTCGCACATCTAACGTCACCACTCTTGTTTACGTTATGAAACACCAGGCACCGTGGATCCCTTCTTTAGAAAAGCAAGAATTTTATTTTACTGCATTTCACCCTCAAGACAAGTCTCATAAAGTCTGAGACTTAAGCCTTAGAAAGAAGATCTGAAGCAACGCAATTACAAAATGAACATCATTTGAAATATCACATGGCTTTAAGACTCATAGATCCGTAAAAACGTTAGTGATAAATCTCATCATTTTTGAAGACAGTTCTTATGTGCGGGCTTGATCTTTAAAGGTTATTTGGTTTTCATTATTAGAAACATTTTTCATCTTATTTTGCCCCTCAGCGTGTTGACCTGTTGGGGCCTGCCACCTAGTGGTAATGTTCTCATAAGCAATGTTAAGATACAATAGAACTGGACTTTTTGAAGAAAGCCAGAGAATAGTCAAATGAGAGGGGCAGAAGTCACTAAGATCAGGCTCACAGACAGAGGCCTTCACCATCTACTGGGTAATTAACTTACTGTAACCTGATTTTTTGGTGGAACGGGATTATTTCAACCATGACTACGTTTCTAAGTGTTTCTGCCTACTTCATAAGTGTGATATTATATTGTAATCAACTAACAATCTTGGGCGTTTTCTTTTAACAAAGCTCAAAAAATTCTAAACAGCCATTACTCTAATTTTGGAACTGTAGGTTAAATACACTGAAACTCAAAAGATCATTATAAATGATAGCGATTATAAATGATAAGTACAGAAAGTATGCAATAACCCCAGATAAACATTCTCCACACAAACGAGTGAAAATTCAGAATGCAAATCTGTGTCCACCAGGACATAAACTAAGTGTGCCTGCATATGGACAGTGAATAAAAGGGATCTATCAGAATAAAGGAGCTGTGATACGAGGAGGGATCCAGGGTGGCTTAACAGCTAGCAGAATGCCTAGTTACAGAACAGATAGTAACATTTGTTGAAGGAGTAAGTGAACGAGTTTGTAAGCCCTTTCATATTGCTTTACTCTCTCCTCTCCGATAGAAATGCTGGTGGTCTGAAGGTGTCAAATGGTCTTTATTCTGAAATTATTTCTGGCGTATTAAAAAGCTAAGGTAACATACCTATACACTCACATGCAGCTAAGAAAATTATGCAAATAACGGTTTAAAAAAAAAATGGTCTCTAAACTGGTAATGTTTTAGGATTCAACTCCCCCAAGTATGTTTCCTAGAACATTCATATAGCAAAATGATGCATGCAAAAACAGTACCTGGGGTCAAGTAATATCTGATAACATCTCAGAAATTGACAATGCACATTAGCATATCAGAGTACCCAAAAAAGCACGACAATGAAGAAACCCAATTACCTTAATTAACATGGTCATACCCCAAACTCATCTGACCACCAAATCCTTTTTTCCACAGAATACCTATTAATTTTAGTGCACAAGGGCAGAGTTAAGAGAAGGCAGAGAGGGACCTGGCCTCAGTCCACAGGGGTAGCACCAGAGACAGAGGCCTGCAAATTCTAGCACGATGATAGTAGCACGGACAAGGGGTCCCTATCAGAACACGTTTTTGGGAAACGCTGTGTTCAGAGATCTAATGATCAAATGACTGACGCATTTTTTTTTCTTTAAGTAAGCTCTACGCCCAATGTGGGGCTCGAACACATGACCCCAAGATCAAGAGTCCCACGCTCTTGATCCACCGACTGAGCCAGTCAGGTGCCCCACTCCTGACACACTTTTAAATGTTATTCCACTTCAGTAGTATGTAAGTTAAGCAGCAGCCAGCCATGCTCAGTGATAACGAGAGCCCCAGCCCTCTTCCAAGATGTTCTTTTGAGACTCCTGCGAGTAATCTGTGATTTTCCACAACATACCATCTTTTATCATAGTACAGTTTCCCATCTTCTATCCGAGCTTCAAATCTCTGGGCTGGAGACTCTGCCGGCGTGGCAGGCAAGTGTTCAGGAGAGGACGGGGATGCTGGAGGAACCAAAGATATTTCAGTGACCAAGCATGTAACAAGCATGTGGGTCCACCAGCTAACATGCTTTAACTGAAATGCTACTAAAAGTGGTAATAAACTCTATCATTAACTCCTCAGGGGTGTAAAAATGAGAATTCAACAAAATTTTTGTGTATTATGCCTGACTTGCTCCTCAAGGCAACCCTGTGAGGTAGGCGAGGCACAGGTTAACCTCACTGAACAGAGGAGAAACCAGAGATGCAGTCTAAGGGATTTGCCCAAGGTCCCTAAGAGAAGGACTAAAACCCCAGTGATCAGAAGCCCTGAACGGCAAAAATTAGAAAAATCTCTTTGTAAAACTGAGCTCATTTCTCGAATGATTTTTTACTTACTAGGTAGAGCAGGCCACCTTGTGTGTACAGTCAAGTTAACACAGTGGTCCTAACTACCGGCGGTTCAAAGGATCTAAATTCATACACTTTATACAAACCCCTCCCCATCATGCCTTTAGAAAATCAGGACCTCTCTGCAGACAATGGTGGCCCTCAGGAGGAAATTACTAAGAGAAAAAAGAATCTTGTTTCCTTCCACAAGACTTGGTGAGCAGAGAGATGTGTGAGTAATCACAGTGCTTAAAACGTAACAATGCCTTGCCCGTTCAGAATTCTATCTTGCAGCCTAGCACAGACTCTCGAGTGCCACTCTGAAAGGAACCACCATGAACACTGGGCTGGCCTCTTCTATAAACTGGGACTCTGAGTCCCTTACCAGAGCCAGGCTGTGAAAAGGCACTGGAACAGCACTGCCTAGCACTCAATTCCACAAAGTAATGCTGAAAAATCCTTCTGGTTTCATTTCCAGAAATGGAGGCAGACTTAAATCTTGTACCTTGAGGCCTACACAGAAGGAAACCTTCACCAGCCAATCAATCAACTGTCTCTTTTACAATAAATCCTAAGGTAAAGGCAAAAATAGCTTCAACATAGCGGGGCTAAAAAAAAAAAAAAAAAAAAAAAAAATCAGGGGAGGGTGCACTTAAGGTTCCCTTCAGTCTTCATGATGATTGCTCTTAGGCAAATAACATTTTATTTTTGAAAAGTGCAACAAATGCCTGTGAGATAGAAGCATGCTTTTCCAACAACATGATAAAAAGATTTGCACAAACGCCAGTAACACTGTGCACTTACCTGGTCTCTTGGGTGACTTAAGCTGTAGGAAGAACAACAAGAAATCTTAGAACAAATCATTTCAGATGCAACTTCACGTGTCAAAGGTATCAAACTGATTTAACAAGTAACACACGAACAACATGAAGCACAAAACCATTACCAAGCCTAAGCTTTCAAATAAATCAAAAAATCAAACCGTACCTTATTTAACGTTCTCAGATCCTCCATGATCTGTTCATCTGTTAACAAATAGTTTAGCTGGGGTGTTGAGAGTTAAAGGAACATGTCCGAGGGCTATGGTTTCCAAGCAAGCAGAAATCAACAAAACTACCAGAACTTTAGAATTTACAGTGTGACTGCGTCGGGTGCTGTTTCTAAAACAGTGTGCCTCTCGGAAGTTGCTGATTCTACTAAGTGTCATGGTGCCCAGGTATGTAAACAAATTCACAAATTTCTTCCAAGCGTCTCTAAGTCGTTCAGAAACTACAAGACTGAGAGCACAGGACACGGTACCAGGAGAACTTCCTCTTCAGTTTATGAAGTGCTCTTGTTCTAAAGATCCGAAGCCTTGCACGTGCGTGCACACACGCGCACACACACACACACACACACACACACACAGGCGTGGGCTTGTCCTTCCCACGTAACTTAAACCCTCGGTTGTGAAGACAAAGGTACCTGAAGTCAAAACCCTTTCTTGGTGGCAAACAACTGAATCATTCTGTGCAAATGGCCACTTATCCTCTCCAAGAACAAAGAAACAGAAAGAACTTTGCCATGCGTGCCCTCTTCCCACTCCCATTTTTATGACTAAAGGGCTTTTTTATGAGACTGAAATCTCATTCGCTTTAACAATTTGCATTGCACTGGTTTCAGGATGTAGATAACAGAGGTACAAAAGATAGGTATCACTGTCCTTGTTTTACAGGTAGAAAAACCAAGGCACGTGTAATCTGAGGTCGCCCTGAATCTCCAAGTGTTAACACTAGGCTGAACTCCCAACACCAAGTGCCTTTCCAAAAACTGCTATCTATAAACCCCTCCCACTGGAAGCAGCAGCAACTAAGGACTCAACAGTAAAACGGCCATTCCCTAGCTCATGGGTAAATACACACGCTTGCCAATCACAATTTCTGTAGGACAGTGGCCATATATATTCTAGCAAACAGTTAAGCAAAAGATTCAGTCTAAAGAAAAACAGCTTGATGAAAAATTAAGGCTTGATGCAAATGGATATCAGGAGCAGGTTTTCTCCTCTTGTCTGGGATGGGGACAGGATCATTTGGTCGCCTCCGCAACTTTCTGGTCATGATGGGTTTCACTTCCATAGAATCTGTGGCAAGAATTGAATGGGTAAATCTATCCGACTACCACTTGAAGTCAGTAAGAATTGCTGTACTGTACAAATATCTGCCCCAGAGCCACCCAATCAGAACTGTTTTACTGGGGACATCCGGACGTGGCTCAAGCCAGACATCCATTTCAGACTTCAGAGGAGGGCTATCCTGAAGACTCAGACTGGATGGCCTAAGTGCACGCCGCCCCGCCCCCCACCGAAATGCAGCCCCACCCTGCGGTCTACCTGTGGAGTCACTGCAGGCATCTCTCCAGCACCCCAAAAACCAGAATTTTCCTCCTCTTCCCTCAAATTAAGAAGCCACGGAGTGGTAGGCTCTTGGGATCAGAAGGAACCTTCGGGTCATCCTGGTCAACTAATTCTTGCAGTGCCCATGGAGGGAGGGAAACTGAAGCACATGCATGCACAAGGCTCTGTGAAAGGTCAGTGGTCTCAGCACCAACATCTTTATAGGACATCTTCATTTACAAACTTAGACTCTTCAGTTTCATTTTATTCTGTAACGTTTTCTAGCTACTTAACTATTAAGAATGATCTAATGAAGGCTCATAATAAAGGCCTTTTTCATTCTTCTTGACTTTTCTCTGCAGTCTGACACTGCTGTTGACTCTCTTTACCTTAAAATCTCTCCTCCCCTTGCCATCACCACCCAGATCTCCCCTCACCTGACCTGCCTCCTTGGGCTCCTTTCTGCTGGTGACCTCTAGAGTCCAGTCAGTTCTCAGCCTGTGTCCCAGTGAGCCTCCATAACCAATACCAGCTTCCCCACCCTTCTGAATGGCAACCTATGCCCGGCAACACCATCCACTCTCACTTTTTGTCTCACCTCCCATGGCTGCCTCCTCTCCCGAGTCTTGGGGACATCACATCTGTCCATCCCTCTTGGTCAGGACAGACTCTGTCATTGTCACTTATCTTCCCTCACCCAAGCATCATATTCACCAGGTCGTGGGCAGTTCTGCCATTAAACCACTTCTCAACTCCATTCCCTCATCCTATTCTTATCTCCCTCAGAGCAATTTCCCTAAGACGCACATCAGATCCTTCTACAACACATCCCCTTTCTTATTCAACGCTTCTATGGCTTGCCACGTTCTTTGGAAAAAAGCCCGCGTCACTTTCTGGTCTTGCCCCTTCTCCTTCCTTCGCATATACACCATGTGAGAACTTTTAGCTCGTCTGTCACCCAAGGGCACACGCCTTACTATGCCTTCAAGCCTTTGCATGCTGTCCTCTCTGCCTGGCCCCCTCTTTTCAGCCCGGCAAACTCCTGCACGACACCCTTTGAGAGCCAGCGCCACGCTCCCCGTTACATGATCTTCCAGAGTCACACCGCCTTCCAAACAACCAGAGCAAACCTCTGGACAAACCTCTGCTACCAAGTGCCACACCGTATGGCACATTTTCCCCAGAGACACCTGAATTCCACCCCAGCACCTAAGCCATAGTTGTGGCAGGGGTGTCACAGAGTTTCCTGCACAACGACGACATGAGGAGACCATTCATCCACGACCACGCATCCCCTCGGCACGGCAGACGGACAGCCTCACGGAATTCAAGTGTAGCCAGCCCTTCCACTGTGGCAAGGAATTCAAGCGTACCTCTTCCACTGTGGCAACGTGCAGGAGCTGCCAAGTTAACAGTCGAGAGTACAAAGCCAAAAGAGATTTCTGCGTGTTGCTCTTAAGAAGGGAAACAGGGGTGCCTGGGTGGCTCGGTCGGTTGAGCGTCCGACTTCGGCTCAGGTCATGATCTCACGGTCCGTGGGTTTGAGCCCCGCATCGGGCTCTGTGCTGACAGCTCAGAGTCTGGAGCCTGCTTCCGATTCTGTGTCTCCCTCTCTCTCTGCCCCTCCCCCGTTCATGCTCTGTCTCTCTCTGTCTCAAAAATAAATAAACGTTAAAAAAAAAAAAAAAAAAAAAAGAAGGGAAACAGGCAATGCTGACTTCTCGCCCCTATAAATGAAGGGGAAGTGCAGTCCTGATAAGTGTGTGTACAGGTGTGCGTGGAGTGGTGGGTAGAAGGAAGGAGGACTCACACACCCGCCCCAGGAGACAGTGGGGAGGGGAGTCCTCTCTACCGGAAACGGCTCCCCCTCTACCGTTACTTACTGGATGGTGCATGTGAATCCCTGCCGCGGCTGTGGGACCTCAGGCGGGCTACGTAAATCCTCTGTGTCAAGTTACTTCATTTATAAAATGGAATTATCAGTAATACCTCCCTCACAGGATGCTTCGAGGGTTACATGAGATACGAGTAAAGCCCTAAACATGGTGCCTGGCGTCACGAGAGCTCAATCAATGCTAGTTTTTACTACGCCATCTGCAGCCAGGAAAGCACTGTACAAAAAATCTTTTTAAAAAAATCAGGGGCACCTGGGTAGCTCAGCTGGTTAAGCATCCGACTTCAGCTCAAGTCATGGTCTCACAGTTCGTGAGTTTGAGCCCCACGTCGGACTCTGTGCTGACAGCTCAGAGCCTAGAGCCTGCTTCAGATTCTGTGTGTGTGTCTCTCTCTCTCTGCCCCTCCCCCGCTTGCACTCTGTCTCTCTCCCTCTCGAAAATAAACATTAAAAAAAATTTTTTTTTAAAGTCAAGGTACAAACAGCTGAATGAAATAGAAGTTACACGCTTGAAGACAACCGATGTCAGCTGTGAGGCTGTGCAACATTCACACCTAATTCAAAAATCAAGGTGTGAAGGGAGCTCGCCCAACCCAAAGAACACTAGAGAAAGAGTACCTAGCACATGAACACCAATGAATGGTCCACCAGAGACAATGGTCGAGTGTGCCCTGCCCTCTGGGCTGCCGAGTCTCAGGCATGGGGAGGGTGGGCCACACATGATGGAAATGAGCCAGTCAAGGCACAGCCGAGAGAATGTGGGAATAACCCGGTCTAATCATGGCCAATAGGCTCAGAAAATCATAACTGCATCACTCACAAATCAGAAAATATAATCAAATTCTTCTTATGAAATAGCGAAAATCAATCCATTTTATTAGCCTAGCCACCACAATAACCTAATCAATTTTCATCCAAAAGACTGCTTCAGCAGAAGGAAGGTGCTCCGAAAAAGCCTCCAAGATGTAGTAGCCCATCCCCACCACCAGCCAGGAGAGTGAGCAGGGAGCAGGCCTGGCCACGTGACTCGTGGAGAAGATCAACACTTAAGTACCACGCACTGTAGTTCCGAAGCTACGTTATGGACTCCACTCATGTCGCTCCAGCCTTCTGAGGTAGATTTTTCACAGAGGGAAAGAAAGGATATCTGACTGACCCAGGTCTGAATCCACCTGGAAGTTCTACTTCTCACGAGAAGCAACAGGCTGGCGTACTGAGTTTGTAACAGTAGTCTCCTGTGAGTTTGGCCAGTAAGAGGCCCAAGGGGCTCAATCTGGGGACACCATAAAAGTCCGACTTCCGGAAGGGACACTCAGACGTTGGAGCCTGGCAGCCCTGGAGAAGGCACTTGAGCAGGAAATCAGTCTTCCTCTCAGACGAGCCCAACACTACTCTACCTGGCTTAAATCAGAAAGCCTCTCAGAACACCCAGGACCCTTCGTAGGTTTGCTTCCATAGCAATACTATCTGTGATCTAACTGAATACCAAACACACCGAGGCAGGAGAGTACAGGAGGCAGAAACACTGGACAAGGGCTGAGACCAGGTACACAGCTCCTCTCCAAACCACCTTGTACATATGACATTTAACAGCATAACTCCTCCTGCTCTACCCACCAGCAAGGAGACCAGGAATGGCCGTATCTGACAGACACAGACACTCTCCAAGTAGCACCAGGTATGCTGGCTAAGAAGTGGGAGCTTAGGCTGAATCAGTGCTGGGCAGAGCCTTTGCAGCACCAGTGTCTATGGAGAGATATTCCTGATAACATTAATCACCGGCAATTACCATAGAATTACCACTTCCCCACTGGCCTTGGGTTCCTTACTTCTCCAGGTCTCATCATTCACTCCAACAGCTCACTTGCCTACAGCCCATAAATGCAGCAAAAGCTTCACTGGAACGTACTTTAACTTTAAAAACAGGGGCGCCTGGGTGGCTCAGTCGGTTGAGCGTCCGACTTCGGCTCAGGTCACGATCTCGCGGTCCGTGAGTTCAAGCCCCACGTCAGGCTCTGGGCTGATGGCTCAGAGCCTGGAGCCTGCTTCCGATTCTGTGTCTCCCTCTCTCTCTGCCCCTCCCCCGTTCATGCTCTGTCTCTCTCTGTCTCAAAAATAAATAAACGTTAAAAAAAAATTAAAAAAAAAATAAAAAAATAAAAACAAAACCATACTTGTTTAGCCACAGCTGCAGTGACTCAAAGGAGTATCCTTAAGACAAAGAACATTAAGTGGCAGAAAAACAAGCCACTGCAGGGTAACCACTGTAACAGACTGGCTACAAACCAGGGGGCAGTGCAACATAGGGCAAACCTAGAGGCCCAGAGCAAAGTCCAGCATATCCTGGCCCCTCTCTAAGGGGCTGGCCAGCTCATCAGCATCACAAATCAAGGAGATGGGGGCAGGAAGGGAAGGTGAGAGAAGAATCAAGGTCGGTCTTCGGTGACCAACCAATCAGGGTAGGAATGAAGGGTGAAGGGCCCCATCCCCCTTAGGCCAAAGCTGTCAGGAGCAGAGGGATGGTATTATAAGAGTGAACCAATCAAGCCGTCCTCTGCACCCTCAACCACTGAAAACACCTGGATCCCACAAAGGCAGTGCCAGCAAATAGCGTCTTGGCACCGAGCCCGCTCCACCCAAAATCCAGGTCACCTCGGGCATTCTCCCTGCCCAGATATTTGTGTGAGGCCTCATCTCCTTGCCTGGGCTTCCAAGGTTCCCTGCTCACTGGCATCTGTTCCTCGTGGTTGAAACCACGCCCGCATCAGTACAACCACATGTACATACCCTTGCAAGGTTTTACAATCCCTAAAAACAAGCCTGACAAACATTTACCTTCATTTAGAAGCCTACTCTCTGGACACCGCCTTACTCTGGGCAGGACAAAGGAGCTGTGTCAGTCTTGTCACTACCAGAATACAAGCTCCTTGAGGACCAGTATTAGCCTCACTGTACGAATCACTCAGCACCGCGTGAACCCATGGTATTTCCATGGTAGGAAGTCGGGACAATGTGGTGGTTAAGACCAGTTGTGGCGTAAGCACCATGCCACTGGGGAGCTCTGAGCAAGTGTCTCCGTCCCTCTGAGGCTGCTCCGCCAAGTCCACCGAAGGGAGCTGCAGGAACCGAAAACTGCTACAAGTTCCCAATCCCTAAGTGCTGGCTCTGTGTGCAGCCCCCAGCCACGCTCTGAAGCACCTCCTAGGCGTTATATCATCCGACCTTCGCACCAAACCTCCCATCTCCTTCCTAAACGTAGGTTCTCCCATCGCCTTCTTAAATGAGAAAACCCCATCAGAGAACCAAGTTCAGGAGAGGGCCAGGATTCATCCACATCTGTCGGCCTAATGAGGAATTCCAGTGTTTTTATGTAATACCTGGCTCGACGTAAGTACTCAGGAGACAGTACTTTAGCATATCTTAATATTATAATTTTATTATAATAAAAAAATTTAATTCGTAGGCTCCACCTACAAATCCAGTTATCTTCTAAAGGATACTCCCAGGCTTAATGGGGTCAAGAGTAGCATCCACAGGGACCTGAGGGTTGGAATATGCCCCTGGCAAGGCAAAAATTACAAAAAAAAATGAAGTGGCGGGTGGTAGCTGTTGAGACCAAGGAGATAGGCTGTTAAGAGAGGAGAAAAGGCGGCTATCCTCAAGACAGGAAGTGGACAAACGGATGAAAAACGATCGAGCGCCCCACATTTTAAAGCTCATTAAATTCTCACTGATTATCTGGGTTACTCATAACCTTGGCCTCAACTGCAGAGAAAACTCACACTCAGGTAACCCCACCCACGTCCTCATTACTCAAAAAATGTGGTCCAGCCAACAGCATTAGCAGCCCCTGGGAGGCGGTTACAAATACAGGATTTGCAGGCTCCCCCCCACACCTGAAGCAGCAGCTGCACCTATCAAGACCCCCAGGTGACCCACGCACACAGCCAAGCTGGAGGAGCGCTGATCCTCGGTTATCCCGGTTTCCTTACCGACAGCACATCTTTCCGCCCGCACAGCCTGCTGTCCTAAGTTCTTCAAGAGCAGCATGGGCAGTGGAGAACCTCCCACTAACCCCCACAGAGACTGCAAAGCTTTCAGGCCTGTTCAGGCAGAGCAGGTCACTGGCTCTCCCCGTTCCCAATAGGTTATCTGATCCAAGCTTCCCATCGGCCTCTCGTTCCAGCCTTGTTTTTCGAGAGATCTTCATGTTGGACCAGAAGAGGAGATTTTAAAGAACTATCTTTTCCAGGCAGAGCCAGCCAATGCTGATACTGGGCATCAATCCACAAAGGTGAAATGAGTCACTCAATGAGAGGAGTGAGATCAGGCCTTTCATCCAGCACCATAGCGGCACCATCTGTGGGAACACTAATTATCCTTCTAGCTCCACTGCCTTTTCTTCCGACGCTCTATCATTACCTTGGCAGAGCTTTTCCATACCAAGGGTACCAAACGGCTTGAGGAAGGACATCAGTAGCTTTAATGCCCATGGCTAGCTTTAAGCACTTGTGCAATCTATTTTATTGCGTTACAAATGACTTCCCCACATTTATTTGTCTTTTCTACCCTGGCAGGCTCAGCCTCAAGTCACTGGGGACACCTCCTGTCCCAGTTAAGATTCTGACTGCGAAACGGCCTGGCCAAACAATGTCTACTGCTTGTCAATAATCAGGATGCCAAATCACAGGTAAGGTGATGATATCCTTCCCTGCAGATGGAAAGGGAGCAGCTATAAACTGACAATATTTCCCACTAGCCTAATGAAGACTCCCGAACATCTGGTGGCTCTAGCAGAGAGCGATGAGGCATCAATGCCAGAAACGGCCACCGTCAAAGAAAACGGTACACAGGTCAGAAAACAGACAGACTGGTATCGGACACGGCAGCACAGGGCTGGCAGTCTAATCGACAAAGCATGTCCACAAGAACAAGATGGTACTGTCTGAAGATGCTATTTTAGCACACATTCTTACCGAAAAAACATTTCTGAGACACTTCCAGAGGCCTTCAAGGACATAATTCCTTCTGCTGAGTCTTTCAATAAGGAAGTGTACCAGAGGAGAGATTTCTGAAGAATCAGACCCTCACTTCAGACACACCACATTCTCGTGGGTGTATCAGGGGGGTTGGGGCCAGAAGTTTATGTCAGTCGAAGGGCCCCATTGGGTCACAGCACCAGAAATACAGAAAGAGAAATACTACTTCTTAACAGTTACTTCTAAACTCTGCCCCAAGGACTTAACATGAAAACAACGCATTTCTTATAGACCCCTACTAAAGTCAGACATGCCAGAGCCCCAGCACCTTCTGTACATGGCAAGAGTTAAATCTGGGGGTGTGCAGAAGGCATGCCCCTTTCCCATCCAGGTGACGAACTCACCACTGACTTGTCTTGCAGTATTTGCTGACAGAAATTTTGCCAAGTTCCAAAATATCTAGTTCAAGTCAATTCCCGCCCCATATTCTAAGATTCCTCGGTATACATACAGCGACAGAACAACAGCCCCCGTTGCTTCTCCCTTCCGCTTGCCTACAACTGCAGACTTCCCGTATGTGGATTACTAAAGCCTAGAAGGCAAGGGAGGGATTGGCTCAGGGTCTAAGGTAACTTCACTACCTCTACAGGAAACTAGTTCACTTTGGCTACTCCTGCCAACTTTGTACCAACTCTTTCTGAAACATTCACAGTAACACCTGGGGAAGGGATCTAAGAGCACAGATGATACAGCCAAATGCCTTTGTTCTCCTATCTAGGTCGAAGGAAGACAGTGCCTCTCCTGTCATTAAGGGGAACTAAAAAAAACAGATTCCCACCACCACAGAGCTGCATAAGTAATTTGTGAACATAAACTAGATGTGCGGCTGACCCAGGAATTAAACTAAATAAAGCACACACCAGAAGCTGCAGTCACTACTAAAGGACTACCACTTACTGAATGCCTGTTACACACGCAGGCCACTGTGCCAGGCACTCACGTTTCCAACCACAATCCTGTGACACAAGGTCTGATCAGCCCCATTTCAGAGAGAGGGAAATAGGCTCAGAGATGCTCGGTGGCCAAAATCACACAGCCAGTATGAGGCAGAGCTAGAAGTCTGAGCCGTCCTGTCAAAGCCCACCCTCCTTTCAGCTCACTCTGCCTGGACGAGGAGGTGAGGGAAGACAGGAGAGTGACTGCACAACCCCGCCCCCCCCCCCCCCCCCCCCGCCAGCCCCTGCCCTGTGGTGCCTTCGTACCTCCAGTCAGCTCCATCGTTAGCTTTTCATTTTCGATCATTTTCTTCTTCTCTTCCAGCTCAGCAATCAAGTTCTCTTTCAGCTCCACCTTCTTGTCTTCAAATTCTTTCACCGCGGCCTTCTTTTCTTTGATGTAGTTTCTTTCCACCTGTTCAGTCTGAGCAAAAGAGAAACACAAGTTCGGGCTCCAGCTGTGGACGCGGGAGCCCAGTAAACACCTCCCCGGGAAGCACAGGCTCAGCTGCACCCGCCTGCACAGGCAGGAGCGGGACACCTGCAAGTTCTCCAACAAATGCATGAAGTCGAACCATACAACCGGCCTATGAGCATACCTGACTACTCGGTTATTTCTTCTCTTTCACATCTTATATCGCATGGCTTGCAGCTTAAAGTAAAACGTCAAGATTCTCACAGATAAATTCTTTTAAAGCCTTAATTTCTAAGGAAAAAAGTACACTCTGGATAAAACATCTACGTTCAAAATTAATTGCACAGAGTCAAAATAACACGAGTTACTTGATTTGTTGACATTTATACCAAGATAAAATCAACTAGGTCATCAGATCATTTTTTAGGTATCTGAATCCTCAAGCACTCAAACACCAAAATAATACTAAATTTAAAAGTGTTCATTTTTTAAGTCTCGCCATCACATTAAGCGAAGAACAAGGGAGCTTATGGTTGGCTACGGCTGTGGGTCACATCGTCCTGCAGACTATGTGTGTTCCACTGACCTCAGTAGTAAAATGGTTCCTGATAACGTGGCTCTGTTAAACCATGACCTCACACTCACGTGTGGCTCTCATAAAGTCAGGACTCCCCCCACACATACACACTAGCCACCCCAGGAACAGATCAGCATCCAAGATGCAGGCTCTCAGCTCTGTACCACAGCGCTGTGCTTCACAAAGAACCGACACTCAGATGTCTGCTGAAGGAAAGAAAAAATGTTCAATCTGCCTTTCTTACTGACCTAGAGGGGTTCCACTGTAAAACAGCCCCTGAGCCACTTCAGAGACTGGGCTATGTCAAGGAGCAACATAACAAATTAGACCGTTGTAACTTAGACGTACTCCCGCATGGCACTAACATCAGGTGAAAGTCAACGAGAGAGCAGTGGGGGATGAGTACCCCCTCATCCCCTGTGATGAGCAGAAGCTGCCTGACCTATAAACGAACAGATGGGAATTTCTAAATGGAGACCCAAAATGTCCTCTAGTCAAACTCAGCCATGATGAAAGCTTGCAGCTGGGGGCTTCTCAACTATCCACTTGGTGATAGAAGGAAAGGTTCTCCAGATTGGGAGAGCAAGATTCCAGTCTCAGAGAGGGCCTGCAAACCCAGAAGATCCAAGGTACTTACTTCCAGCTGGAGGAAGAGTTCTGAAAGAGAGAAAACATGCAATTAGATTCGCTAGGCTGTGTCACCTTTCCAGACAGTGATGGTAGGATTCATTTAGAAGCAGTAATTGCTTTCTGAAAGCACCGTTACACAGAGCAACTGTTTCCATCAGTAAAGTGTTGATCGACGTGAAGGGGAAGGATGCAGAAACTCTCTAGTTACAATCTGGCCCTGAACAAAATCACTTCTGGCAGTTCTCCCCAAGGGCAAAAACAAGCAGTGGGAACCAAACTCCCCTGGCAAAATAAAACTGAAAGTTACCCCTTCTTTCACTCAGTAGGTACCCTCCAACAGTCCCACAGGGCAGGATGGGGCAGGAAGGAACAATGCCGTTTCTCCAGAAGCAGAATCAACACTGACGTTTTTAAAGCACAGGTGAAGTACTCTGCATGGCAAGGAAGGATATTCCCCTGAGAAGTCAGGGCAGAGGTTCTGAGCCCTTCCGGGGCTTTCTTCACGGGCCACCATGCCTGTGTGTGTGGCTGTGCCTCCACAGCAACACCCTGTGGGTCTCTGCTGCACTTCCAAGCTCCAGACCTCATGTGACCTCTGCACAGGCAGCTCCACCTCACTTACCAACCCCACCCCCCTCAGGCACCTACGAGTCTCCACCCAAGAGTATTCGACAGCTTACTCACCACCCACTATGTGCCAGGCCATTAGCAACCGTTTAACAGCAGCCCCCCCCCCCCCCACTACATCAGAAGGCCCTTGACAAAGCCAGCCCTTTAAACAAAAGGGGTCCATAGCACCTAATCTTTTCTGGGCGACAGTGGAGCTGCTGCATAGGTCACAAAGACTGCCAGTGAACCAACAACGCCAGGGGGCGCTGTTCATATTTTAGCACGGTCTCCTTCGTGAACATGATGAATCCTATGGATCCACTTGCCCATAAAAAAGCATATACGCACATCCACACGTAATTTCCTAGAATCTGGAGTTTCAGGACTCCAGATTAACAATTCAGACCTCAATAGATATTGAATAGGAAGTTTAAATGAAGAGGGGTGCCTGGCTGGCTCAGTCAATGAAGCACACAACTCAATCTCAGGGTCATGAGTTCAAGTCCCACACTGAGTGTAGAGCCTACTTAAAATGTAAAAAAAAAAAAAAAGAAAAGAAAATTTCAACAAGGCAAGAGATGAGCGACTCATTATTTTCTAACTTCTCCAGAAGCCCTGATCACTTTGGTCCTAGGATCACCGAGCACGTGAGCCCAAGCACACGCAGCCCAACGTGCTGGCCCCAACGGCTTTAGATGCACAAACAACCTGACACAGCAAGTCTGCGCCCTTGTCAGAAATCACACCCGAACCAAGTCAAACTGGCAATCAGCTTTCGGGGTCGGTGATGGTTGTTTTACTTAAAACAGCCATGCACCAACACAACTAGAGCAGGTGGATTATCTCTGCCCAGAACATGGTCTTTCAGGCTCAAGCTGTGACTGATCTGGGAGCTCTTCTGCATGTGTATCCGGGGGCAGGGGAGAGAGATGTTTCTGAAAGGACACACGAGGACAGGACTGAACGTGGAATTAAGGGAAGCAGCTCAATACTCATGCTGCAGTTCTGGCTTCAGAAAAGTGGCTCACGTCCATTTCCTTTCCTTACTTGTATCTTAAACCAATTCCATGAGGTATTCGTATCCCCCCTACAGATGGGGCAATTGGGGCTCCAAGAGCAAATTATTGCTTAAAGGCTCAAGACCTAAAGTGCAAGGAGGAAGACCTAAACCTAGGGCCTCATGCCTCACCTCCTTTCCCTAATGCGGAACACCGGGAAGAGGGCTGAGGATCTCAAAGATGTCCCAAGGAGATGCCTCAAGAAGTCAGAGTGCAGTGGGGACAACCACAGGGGCAGGTAGGCGGATGTGGGCGCACAGAAGGCCAATGGCTGTACTTCCATTTTCCCCGCGCCTCTTGCACCCCTCCGCTACCTTTCTGCTGTTGGGTGTACGCGGGACATCTACTCCCTGGAGAGAGGGAAAAGTTCCACCAACAGAAAGCCGGAAAGACAATGGAACAGAAAGCAAGAGGACAGCAGCCTGAGGAGCAGCACCCAGACAGCATCTGCAGACCCAGCATTAGGACCCCCCAGACCCCCCCGAGCAGGAACAGGCACTACGTGGGCGCTCGAAATTGAATGCTTACAGAACATTTCCCATAGGACCAGGAATCTGTGTTTACACACTTTGAACAATCATCACATCTTACTTTTTGCATGATTCTTTATTGACCTCAGAATGTTCCTTAACTTACCCATGTTTGCACGTCTTTTGTCAATGAAATAGCACATTTCCTAAAGTCAAGGACAAGGTGTTCCACTACTTTTTTGCTCAGAGCTTGAATGTAGCAGGTGCTCCACAAATTCTTAACGAACACACGTACTGTGTACTATAACGAACTAAGGTGTGCTCTTCCCGTAAATGCTTGTAACACTCAAGAGGAAAAAAAAAAAACAGAGGACACCCCTTCCTCCCAGAGCAGGGAATGCCAAAAGAAGCAAACTTCAAACAAGAGTGAAACAAGCTCAATTCTTTCCCATGTCAGCTCCTCTCATGGTACATTCAGCCAGCCAAGCAGACGTGAGACAGAACGTGTAAGACTGCTTAACCTGGGGGCGCCAGGGAGCATAACTGACTTCAAGGAGCCAGCTGGGGGTTCCAGGGAGTATAACCGACCGTAAGGAGCCAACACTAATAAGCTTAACTACAGGTTGTTCGTTGGCCACTGGAAAAAAGATGTCCCAGCTTTACCCAACTGAACCTCTGGTCTCTCTTCCCCAACCCCTCCACCATACCCAAGGATTATCTGAGATGCATGCTGGACAGCAGCTCTCATGACATTACATCAATAATCAGCAAAAGGAGGAACACTTAAAGATGATTTACTTCCACCTAAGACAGAGCCTCACCTGCGTTTCGAATCCTCTCTTTGTACTGCTGATCTAGTTTTTTCATCCTCTTCTGATATTCCTGTAACGTACCTGATTTTGAGATGTACAAAATAAAACGTATTTTGAATATCAATCTGTTTTACATTTTAGTTCCTAAAATTATCTTATAGTACCCACAGTGACTGTTTTAATAACCTCAAAGTAAAACACAAACCAAGGAAAGGCACAAACAGAACTAACTGCTCTGGTTCTCAACCAAGGCCAACAACAGAAATCACCCCACCTAGTGGATTAAGACTCTCTAGCAAGTGAGAGGAAGTCAAAAGGTGCAGGATTGAAACGATTCTGATCACCTGCTGCCACTTTGAGTCAATGGGCTTCCCTTTCCTGAGCTCATTCTTCTTCAGTAAGGCCTAGAACTTTCAGTAGGACCATCCAGAACTTTCCCTACAATGGTGGAAACATCCTATGTTGCACTGTCCAATATGGTAGCCACTAGTCATATGTAGCTATTGAGCACTTGGAATGTAGCTAGCACAACTGAGGAACAGAATTATTAATTTCAGTTCATTAATTTCAGTTCATTAAATTTAAATAGCCACACATGGCCAGTGACAATTCTGGATAGCTTGGGTATAGATTTTCACCAAATATCTACTCGTGTCATTGCTTTTCCCTAAAGCAGCCAATTACACGGGTCACTATTATCATGGAAAATATTTTCCCGATCATGACATATTTGCAGGGTATGTTAATGGCATCTTTTTCAAAATCCCTCACTCAACCATGCCGGGTATGCCTTATAGCCTTGCTAGAGGAGAATATATTTCTTGCCCCACAAGAAACCCACTGTCCCCATGGTGCTAGCCATCCCTCATGGGTAATCTCATCTACTTCGACCTTCTGCATCTTGTTTAAAACAAATTTAAACAAGAGAAAGTGGGGTGCCTAAGGTCAAATTTCCAGAAAGCAGCGAAGCTGGGATTCAAACCCGTGACAGCACTTGAGAGCCTATGCTCTTAACCTGATGCCGAACTGTCTTTAGCAAGAAACAGCACAAAATACAGTCCACTTCTAATTTACCAAGCAAACAAGAGAAAACACACACAGTAGGGATAACCCACAGTTCGCCAGCAATTAGTTTAGAAAGTACTGTACCACTTCACATATTCTTTGGTAACAATGTCTCTCCCAAAAATGTCTAGCTTTAGGCGCACAGTGTTTTTCAGTTCATGCTCTTCCAAAGGGTCTGAGATTTTGAAGGTGAAAATTACTGCTTTACTGACAGAAGTAAGCAAAATGCATACCGGACAGCTAAAATCAGGCAGACCAAATTTTAAATCACTCCCACAGAGGAGTGAAAGATTTCAAAGGTTTGCAATACTAAGCATACTTAAAAGTGAAGGGTTAAACACACCAACCTTCCTGAAGTTGTTGCAACTGTCTCTTGAGAGAAGCCAGTTTATCCTGATACATCCTGTTAAAAAAAAAAAAAGCCACACTGAAAAACACTAATATTGAATTCCAAAATAATCTACATACAGGAATTACCTGGATTGTTATGGGAATGTCATAAACGTCCTTTAGTGAACAGAGAAAACTGGAGAGTCTGCCAGCTGGTTTAAAATGTACCAGCAGCTAAAGGGATCAGAAAAGGACAAGGATTCTGTGTTCTGGAATCCTAACTCAGTGTTGTAGTTTCCTGTGTTCTCTATCCCACCTTTAGAGAATCAGTCTGAAACCCACAAACGTGAAGACCCACAAATTTTAATAAATAAGCAACAATAGGCAAGAAGTTATAAAGAGAAATTAAAAAGTGTGGTGCCATTTTCTTGTGGATTTAGAGGTATCCACAAGAGGTATAAATACACACACAAACGCAGCAAAGGCCTAAACACAGCCCTTGTATCAACTCTACAACTACATTCTAAGTTCCAAACGAGTCAGGTTATGCCTTTGGCATGTTTTTCTACGTAGATATCATAGTTGGTACAAACACCAAGTTAATAAACCTTCCTGTCATTTTTAAAAGCACTACCTTCCAGGATCAGAGAAATAATAGTAATTCAGTAACAAAGTTAAAATGTAGGATTTGTTTGCAGCCCCAGCTGGATAAGAACACATAACACACACCAACAGCCTAGTGTGCTATTTTTTCCCCCTCACACCGAATGGATTATAGGCAATTATTCACTCCGCCAAGTCTGTTTGAATGGTAGATTCCACAAGTAAATCGTATTTTAACAATATTTTTGCTTCTATCTGAAAAACACCCCCACTTTGACACTGACAAAAATAAGATTTGCAACCTGAATGAACACTGTCCAACAGAGAAGCAGCACACTAGCTTTTTGATTGCTCAAGTGAGGGCTGTAAATACAACCCCACTATTTGTATAGGTTGGGGGAAGAGTGAAACACAATCTAGGAATTCCACAGGAGAGCTGATCAAAAGATCCAGGAGAATTCTGATGCACTCTCAAGGCTCACCTTGAATCATACAAGGCATTAAATTTTAATCAAAAATGTTTGTGTATCCAATATATTCCAAATGTTTATTTTCAAGAGAGAGCATGAGCCAGAAAGAAAGGGACGGAGTGGGGGATAGGGGATGCAAAGCAGGCTCCAAGTTGACAGCAGTGACCCTGACGTGGGGCTCAAACTCACAAACTGTAAGATCAGGACCTGAGCTGAAGTCGGACGCTAAACTGACTGAGCCACCCAGGCACCCCCTGTATCCAATATTAAGGGGCACGCTGAATTAAAATATGGTCTCAAAAGAATGCTTAAACATGGTGAGTACAGGAGAGGAAACAAATGTGTAAACTGCACGCAGGAAGTATTTGGAGCCCAGCGTACTAAATTTTCCACCGCAGAGTGCAGTTAACAACGCCTATGAGTTCTGAATCCGTCTTTGAAAGGGAATATTAACAGACTGAAAAGCAAAATAAATGCAGATTTGGGAAAAGGTACACTAAACTGACTGAAATGGTTTAAGGTGAAAATGGTTCAAAATAAATCGGTAAAAAGCCCGGAAAGAATAAAAATAAAAAGCAAGCACAGCCCACGTGGTCTCTCAAAATAAACAAACAATAAAAAAAAAAGTAATTCTTCTTTATTCAGCATGGGTGGGTGGAATTTAGCTGAGCTACCCCTTTGGATTCCAAAGCGTGAAAAGGGTAACAGAATCCAGATGATGGTCACGAAACATTTGCAAATAGGACCTATAAAAAAAAAAAGAATGTGGATCATCTGGTTTAAAGATTAAGAATCTAAAGTCAAATCAAAATCCTCAAAATACATTCAACAAATACTTATGGGATACATTTTATACAGTCTTCCGTGTGTTTACATTAAAACGAGTGGTTTCAGTTTCTCTGAGCACATTTAGAGAAGGCTTGAGTGTGGACGTGGGACAAGCGGAAAGAGCACTGGAGCAGGAGTCAGGGGCCATGCTCTCCCGGCACCCAGCACACCTTCAGCTCTAGGTGGAATAAACAGGACACACCCTTGATGCTGAGTTATGGTTTTCACATTTAAAAAAAACAAAAAGGGGAGCCTGGGTGGCTCAGTCGGTTAAGCATCCAACTTCAGCTCAAGCCATGATCTCACGGTTCGTGGGTTCAAGCCCCACATCGGGCTCTGTGCCGACAGCTCGGACCCTGGAGCCTGCTTCGGATTCTGTGTCTCCCTCTCTCTCTCTGCTCCTCCCCCTACCCTCAAAAACAAACTTGAAAATTTTTTTAAATGAAAACGTTCTCTCCTGCTACATGGCCCATCCCCAAGGTTCTTCCAACCCGCAGAAGATTCTTTTAACAGGAGGACTGATTAAATATTACAAATTTAAAGGGGGAAATTGCACACGCGCATGTGCGCACACACACACAGTCTTTGGAAGCTCTATGGTCAAAACCATACTCAACGTCACTATAAAGATTTCCTGGTCAGTTCTGTATTCCAAACAAGAAATAAAAGATCCATACTCACTGTTCCTTCATTTCTACATAGTCTTCTTCATCATGCTTTGCCAGGTCAGTTTCACTAGCGTCCTCAGTGTCTGAAGTAAAACCAAGGAAGAAAAGCTTGTGAAAATCACAGTTCATGAACTTGGCATCACCTGACACAGTAACACTTAAACTTCTATAAAATGGATGCAGGCCTGCAAGAAACCATCAGTGGAAAATATTAGTTACTTCAGGAAAGAAAATACCATTTCCGACGTATACATGGCCGGATTTACGCAAAGAGCTGCCTTTATGCGAAGCGCAACCAGAGAACAGGGTGCATCGGATGTTGGCGGTCACGGTCAAGTCTGCTACTTCTGCAGAAGCCACACTGGCAGGCCAGGAAAGGGAGATGTGTCAGATGGGAAAACTACAGGCAGCCAGGCCTTGCTCAGTACTCCAACCTAGTAAGTACACGCTCTTCTGGTCTATACCTGGTGAGCCCTGTAATGCATTTCACATCATATATACAAAAGAGAACACAAACCAACGAACCCTAAGAACTGAACTATTTTCAAAGTCACAGCTAAAGGGAAAAGAAAGGAGACAAGATAAACAACAGAAACTGCTTCAGAACACATTAAACACTGTTCTTAGAATAAGTAAATAGTGAACTGTCTCATTTCAACAGTCCTATTTGAGGGGGGAAATCAATTCTGGCTTCACTGCTCCCCCTTGTGGGCCTTAACAGCAGTTACAAGTGATTCACATTCAAAATCTCTCCTTAAGGCCCTTCTTCAAATGTAGTTTAAACCAAATGCAGTTAGTTGCTTCAACTTTATTACCTGCACATGTCGCTGCCTTTTTTTAAGGCCGCTGCCCATCCAACTCTCCACAAAGCACTCTCCACTCTTTCAGTCAAGAGACCTTCACGGAATTCCTGTCATATGCCAGCCACTGTAGTTGGCACGTGGCACAGTGAGATGAATAAAACACATTCCTCATTCCAGACAGCTGGTTCAACCTTTTGCTCCACAGCCCTGTTTGGTGCCAGAATATTCCACCCATACGACGGTCTCTTTCTTCTCCCCTGGTCCTTTTTCTTTTGTTCCCCTTTCTCCTCCAGGACGTCCTTCCTCAATTCCCTCCAAAACAGTCTTCCTGACACTTACCGAAGTGCAAAGCCCCGTTTGAAAAGCAAGGCTCTGAGAAGCAGTAATGATAATGCAAAAGAGCGTGGAACTGAAAACACAACGCCACCTGGGCACCATCAAGCAAATCCCCACTTACACCTGTGCCTGCGTCCCCAGGGATGAAAACACCCACCGAGTACCAGGCCAAGCACTTTCTGCACAGATCTCCTTTAATCCTCACACCTACAATAGGAAGCCCCGTTACAGCTGGAGAAACTGAGGCGGAAAGCTTAAGTCAGTCCTCTAAGGTTACAAAGCTGGGTTCCGTGAGCCAAATTTACACCTAAGATCCGACGGATTCCAGGTCCCGTTCTTTTAAGCAAACTGGACTCTCAACCTGCACTGCGCGACCCAAAGGAGGGCTGGCTAAAGCATTTCCCCGAGGGTGGAGCGTCGGAGGGAGCAACTTGGGAACCTGGAAGCCCAACTGGGCTTTGCTGTGGTCTCTCGGGAACTAAAATGCGGAGGGCAGCTCAAGGTACCCCACGGAAGTCCTCCTCATTCCCACCAGTAAAGACTTGAGGCTCACCAGACGCGGTCGGAAGGAGAGGAGCAGAGTCTTAAATGGACCTCCAGCTCTGACACCAGCTCCCCAAGTCCCCCGGTCCCATAACTGTCAGGGTACGATGTCTCCACCACCGCCTCTACCCCAGCGCAGGTGGGGGGAACTTCCTCCCGGCGGCCCCTTCACCTCCCCCAGTCCCGGAGGTCGCCCCGCCCCTCTCCCGTGCACCCCCACCCACCCCCGCAGCGGTCCCACGCCCGCCGCGGGCTGCTGAGCCAGCCGGAGGACGCACCCTCATCGGACTCTCGGCCCCGGCAGCTGCGCTCGTCGTCCTCGGCGCTCTCCAGCTCTTCGTCCTCCTCCGGGTAGTACTCCGGGGCCGGCGGCGCTCCAGCCGGGGCCGGAGCCGGAGCCAACAGCCCCGCGGCACTCATGTCGCCACTGGCCGCTGCTGAGCGTGTCACCCGGGGACCGCAGCCGCGCGCCCTGCCGACTCGACGCCCGCCTACCGGCCCCCGAGGGAGCCGCCAACTCGAAGAGCGGCAGCCGCGGCGACCCCTTCCCCGTCTCCGCCAAGCTCCGCCCCGCGCGCCCGCGCTCGGCAACGGGGACCTCGCGCCGGCGGTGACTTCCGGGTCGCAAGCTGTCCGAGAACCGCCTGACTCCATCATCCTTGAGGGGGTGGACGGGCTGCCCCCTTCGCCTTAACCTCAGCCCTTTCATCGCCGTCCTAAAATCCTCACTGGGTAGTGGGGAGGGGCGGAGACAAGTTCTCTACAATTAGGCAAATCCTTGGACAGGCCTGGCCGCAGCCAGGACCCCGAAGCTGGAAGGCGCTCTGTTTCCAGAAGTAGCCGCCAGGCGGCGCAAGGAGGCAGACCTAAAGCGAGGGTCCTCTGCGACCTGAGAGACAGAAGGGTTGAAACCTCCTGTCAGGTGGAGGTGGTCTCTTTAGTTGAAACAGGTTAACGACGTGAACCATCCCATTTATAGGTCGAGAAACGTTGACATCTAGAATTTTCGTGATCATCCGCCCCCCCCCCCCGCCCCCCGCCCCGAGCCTAGCTCCTCCCCTAATTGGAGCTTTATTAAAAGAGAACTAAAAGACAAGGATGCTGATATTCCATCCTGGGGTCAGTAAAATGGTGTTTTCCCAGTCTGTAGGAGTCCTTTCTGTTTGTGTAGGCATGCTCAATAAGGTATTCTCCCGATTTTACAGATGAGGAAACAACGTTTGCCTAAAAAGTGGCAGCGTCCAGTCTGCCTTGTTTACACGAGCACACCCAAGCACGGTATGTCTGTACATTACTGCTGCCTCAATTTCTTAGAGTATTAATTTTTTAAAAGGTTCTTTTCCCCGTCCAATGACTTGCTAACCAATTCTCAACCGAGCAAGTGGAACATTTGCCTGCAGGAAGTTAATTAGGCTAACGTAAGGAACATGATGTGTGGAAACTTAGAAAACAAAGACAGCTGAATACCTGCTTGAATTAATTGATGTGATTCCTTCTGAGTAGGAGATACTGTGTTATAAGCTTTGCTTGATGAACAAATTTAGGATGTCCTTTGTCTAGTTGTGGGTAGCAGGAAAATGGTTCAAGAAGCTGGCCCAGAGGATGTTTACTTGTACAAAGTAACCCTGCCCCTTATGTTACACCCAAGTCTCCAAAGAATAAGTAACTTACAAGTAGGTTGAAGGCAGATGTAAAACCCAGGATGGAATCCCATATCCTGATTCTCAGCTCCCCTGTGACCAAATTCATCTCTGAATGGGACCCTAAAGAGTGTCCTCAAAGTGAAAAAAATGTATTCTCATCCTATTTATTTTGACATTTCTTATTTCCTACCTTAATGAAAATGTTAGCTCTGTTGTAGATTTTTCCTCCCAAGAAAACTCCAGAATTTCTAAAATAGAATGTTGCAGTGTCTTTCCATGACTTCAGAGATCTTCTGAAGCTCCTTCTAAATAAAAGTCATTCTCAGGGCTCACTATATATCCGCCATCTATATTTAAACTAGGTTTTTAGAACTGTCTCTTGTCCAAAGGATGAAGTCATAGTCTATTTTTATTTTAGATCACATCTAAATTATTTGTAATCAACTATATTGAGCAACTTAGGTTTCCATCAGTAGCAATAATCATAGACCAGAAAAAGCACCAACATTTTAGAAATTAGAGTTCACTGATATAATGAATCAAAAAAAAAAGAAAAAAGAGATTTGACTTCATTGCTAATTGGTTTCAAGACACTGGAATATTTATCTTGCTTATGTTTTCTATCTTGATTGCAAATAACATCTGCTAATGGTCATGCATTTCTTTTTTTATACGGATAGACACAACTGAACACTGGTGGTGAAATCTTACTCCATTTTTTCAATCCATTTTGCCAACTGTAGAATTGGTAGGATGAGCTCTTAACTAACATATACTCTTTAAGAGAAGGAAAAGTTCTCGTGACTTTAGTCTTACCTAACCTTTATAAGTTAAATAATTTTGGACAGTTTCTCTAGGCCTGAAAAATCAAGTTCCCTCAGAACCACCATGCATTTTTGGCATTTTCAAAATGCCAGTCACACTGATCAGGAGGCACCTACTTCAGAAGTCATCTTAAACGGAGTCTTGCCAGCCTCCTTTCCACAGGCCCTCTCTGTACATCCCAGCATCCCAATTTAAAGGGGAGCATTGTAATTGGAATGGAATATGATTTTAAAACACTAGGGAAAATCTGTACAGTGTTCAGAACACAAATTTTGTCAGGAGTGAAAGTCAAAAGAGTTATGTTGGCGAGTTTCCTGAGAACAAAGTCCTGTATACATCTGACAACGCTTAGGATCAAATTGTTCCTGAAATGAAACAATTTCTTCACAAAATGCTGAATTGTCAAAGTCCATACACTTTGGGGTTTATGCTACTAAGGTAGCGGTTTTCAGTTAGCCGTATCGATTTAATCAACATATCCAGCTTCAAAAAATATAAAGAACGGCTCTAAGTAGCACGATGCACTTTTACCCCCAGCAGGTGAAAGGAGTCTGATTACCACAGGTTGCACTTTGACCATTAGTTCACACGGAATCATTAAAACATGTGGCCCTGAAAACGAATATGCTGACTAAGCTTGCTGAAGCCTACCGCGCAGTTCCTGTTCCCACAGTCAAAACGATTATCAAAACCCACAAACTGATTATTTCTAAAGTTTTGTCCTTGTACCTCCCAAAATGGGCCCCATCAGTATTGAATGCTTACTTTCTCACAGTATACATCCAGTATAAAGATTTTTTTTTTTTCCCAACAGCTTTAAACTGACGTCTGTCGAACGCAACATAAGGGCAACTCCCTTGCCAAGGATACGAAAACAATTTAAATCCAGGAACTATTTACAAGTCCTGGGTGAATAAATGTTAATATTAACCAATGGCAGAATTTCTTAGGAAGCTGAGCAATAATGGAAGAAAGAGGACCGCCTCAAAGGCTCTTCCCTGGTGGTTCCTAGGAATCCCAGGGGTCCTTGGCCTCTGGGAGACTCCCAAGAAAAGCAAAGGCGCAGAGGAGTGCCATGAACTTTGACCCCAGCCAGCACAAACAAGGTTGACCGCACCCCAGGCGGGCCAGCAGGGTAACTGAAGTTGCGAGGTCTTCCGCGTCTGAGGAAACCCCGCCCCGCTCCGCCCCGCCCACCGCCAGCTCCGCCAATCCTCAGGCGCCATCGACGGCTCGGCTACCCAGGCACCTCCAATCAAGTACCTATATCCGGCCCGGGGCCTGGGCCCCGCGGTCAGGGGAGGTCAGTAGAGAGCCTATCGGAGCCAAGCTGGGGGCGTGGTCGGGGGCAGGGGGCGGGCGGACTGAGACCGCGGGGCGGAGCGCGCTCTGCGCAGTCGGGTGCGATTGGCCACCCCTGGCAGGAGCCGCACCTCGGACAGCAGCAGCGGCAGCCGCGGGAGGGTCCGTGTGGCGCCCGGCGGCGACGGCGGCGGGGTCCTGCGTGACAAGAGTGGGACCAGACACCGAGACCGCGGGCGGAGGTCCGCGCGGCCGTACCCGGCACTGAGCGGCGCGACCCGGGGATCCTCCGGGGGACGAGCGGCAGAAGAGCGACTCGGGAACAAGTGTGCGAGAGGAAGCGGCGGTGGCGACGCCGGGCCCGGGAGTGGTGACAGCAGGTCTGAGGTGAGAGCACCGGGGCGCGGGACGGTGACAGAGTGAGCCGAGGTGAGGGGACCCTGGGCGGAGTGAGGTCGGGAGGACTCGAGCGAGGAGAGTTCGGGAGCGGGTTTGTCGGGACTGGGGAGAGGGGACTCGGAGAGGAGCGCGCAGCGCGGGTCTCAGCGGGGACCCCGAGAGGGCTTGGGACAGCGGGTCCAGTGGAGGGGGGGTCCCCCAGAGGGCTTGGGACCTCGGGTGTGAAGGGAGGGGACTCTGAGAGGGGCCGGGACAGCGGGTCTCAGGGGAACCCCGAGACTGCTTGGGACAGCGGGTCCGGTGGGGGGGGGGTCCCCGAGAGGGCTTGGGGCAGCGGGTCTGATGGGAGGGACCCCCCGAGAGGGGCCGGGACAGGGGGCCTGGGGGGGGGTGTCTCCGAGAGGGCTTGGGGCAGCGGGTCTGATGGGAGGGACCCCCCGAGAGGGGCTGGGACAGGGGGCCTGGGGGGGGCGTCTCCGAGAGGGCTTGCAAAAGCAGGTTTGATGGAAGGGACCCCCTAGAGGGGTCGGGACAGAGGGTCTCGGGGGAACCCCGAGACTGCTTGGGACAGCGGGTCCGGTGGGGGGGGGTCCCCGAGAGGGCTTGGGGCAGCGGGTCTGATGGGAGGGACCCCCGAGAGGGGCCGGGACAGGGGGCCTGGGGTGGGGGTGTCTCCGAGAGGGCTTGCAAAAGCAGGTTTGATGGAAGGGATCCCCTAGAGGGGCCGGGACAGAGGGTCTGGGGGGGGGGGGAGGGGCTCCCGAGAGGGCTTGCAAAAGCAGGTCTGACGGGAGGGACCCCCGGGAGGGGCCGGGACAGCGGGTGTGAGGAGGACCCGGAGACGGGCTTCGGAGCGCGCGAGTGGACGTGGGAGAGGGGAGCGAGCCTGGGTCGGGGTCGCCGCGCTGAGTCAGGGACTGCGGGCAGCGCAGAGCGAGGGGACGCGTGCCACCCGCGGGGTCTGCAGTCAGCCGACCTACTCGAGGGTGGTGTGTGAGACGTGGGACAGCCCGAGCCCTAGTGAGTCCGTGGAGCAGGGATTATGTAATGACACCTCTCCCAAGTAGAACGCAAGGGCCGGAGGGTCTGGCAGAGGCGCACAGATGTTGGCGAGAGCCAGAGGCCGCCTGCCCGACCTCTCGTTGGCCCCTTGGCTCCCCATTTGTTTCTCCGAGCTTGGCGTGGATGCCTCGAAAGCGAGGGGCTCCCTGACCTCGGTAACCTTAAAACCAGGACGTGAAAAGTTGGAGAGGGCTTCTCCAACTCACTACCAACCAGTTGAAAGGGAAAGGGATCCTTTTGGAGCCCCGTGTGGGATGGTGATGGTGATAGACCCTGCATGTCTCATTTTAGCTCAAGGAGCGAGGAAACGTTTTTAGGTTTAGCAGCACTTTGGTATCACTGTTTACAATGCAGGTTCAAAGGAACCAGACACTAAGTTTGACTGTTTAACTTTGCTGTGCTGGAGGCAGTGGGAAGGTCAAACTAAATTTTGAAACGAGGTATTGGAGTCGCTAAGCTAACGGCACTTTGCAATGAGATTTCTCATCCAGAAAAAGCCACCAAGACTGAGCTTCAGGCACAGTTCCAGGACTAGCTAAGGAGAGAGATAAGCCTATTTAAACCAGAAACTGCCCTGGTAGGAGGCAAGGGCGTACCTATTAAAATGCTGAAACCAATAGCCGAGAGCCAGAGGGGGTGGAAATTGGGGGGCAGCCTCCCACTTTGACGGATGTGAAAGTTAAACTAATGACCAGGCTAGTCGTTCACGATACTTAGGCTATGTTAATACTGCCCTGACTACCTTTCACGTGTTCCCTTGAACGCACACGACTTGTTACAGTTGTACCCAGTAGTTCGGCATTTGAAATTTTTAATCCTTTTCTCTGGGTGTTGTTCCTCCTCACCCCTTCTCTTTGCGACTGATTTCTGTTTTTACAGGAGCAGACTTAGAAACGGGATGGTTTGGGGGAAATAATGGGGAATGTCATTATCATCTCACGGTTAGATATTTTCTTTGTTTCTGGTTTAGAATATGTCTTATTAGAAGCTTTCAGGGGCACCTGGGTGGCTCAGCCGGTTAAGCGTCAGACTTCAGCTCAGCTCATGATCTCGTCCATCCCGAGTTCGAGCCCCGCGTCAGGCTCTGTGCTGACAGCTCAGAGCCTGGAGCCTGTTTCAGATTTTTGTCTGTCTGTCTCTCTCTCTCTCTCTCTCTCTCTCTCTCTCTCTCTCTCTCTCTCTGCCTGCCCCTCCCCCACTCGCGCTCATGCGTGTGCTCACGCCCACGCGTTCTCTCTCTCTCAAAAATAAATAAACACTAAAAAAAATTTTTTTTTTAAAAGGAAGCTTTTGCTGTGTGTAATAATTGCCTGTTTCAACGGAGGGGGAAGACCTTATTTCCCCAAGACATAATGGAGAAGGCTTACATAGAACTGCCTATTTAAATCCAAGCCAGAAATTACTGAGGTCACTGTCTGTCATCAGGGTGATAGTAAATAGAGGACCTAAGGTGTGTTAAGTAGGATTATTTCATGTTAAATTTATTTCTCCAGAACCCTCAGCCAAATTCAAGTAAAAAATAAAGTTCATTAAGGCAAGAGGTTATTTACAAGGGGCAATGTCTTCATTATGTAGTGCAGGTAACTTATGACATGGTCTGTGGAAGGACTGGGAATCTCAGTACCAATAATTCTACAAAGTAATAGAAATGTCTGCGCAGATAAGCTCTTTGATCATACTTGTTAGCTCATTTCTGACTGGTACAAATGGTAGCCTCTTAAGACAAAACATTTAATTCCTTAGAAGAGAAGAAAGTGTTCTGATACTCCCCTGAGTGATGACCAAAGCAGTCATTTCAGCCACGTAACATTATGGTGCTGATCCAGAAACCACGAAGAGAGATTCATTGTAACAGAGTTTTTAGTGATAGAAAGGGCCTATAGTGACTTTTTATTCCTTGGGGTGTTGAGTGGGTGGGTAGGAATTCTGTGGGAATTTATTTTCATTAATTTCACAAAATAAAACTACACTACGAGAAACTATAAATATGTGAAGTCATTACACCTATGTTCATTTATACTGTTTCTTTTCAATTAGGGGCACCTGGGTGGCTCGGTCAGTTGAGCATCTGACTCTTGATTTTGACTCAGGTCATGATCCCAGGGTCGTGGGATCCACGCTGAGTGTGGATCCTGCTTAAGAGTCTCTCCCTCTGTCTCCCCCTGCCCATCTCTGTCTCTCTCCCCAGCTCACGCGCTCTCGCTTTCTCTGAGATAAAAAGAAATAAATAAAAATTAAAAATACACGTGTACTGAAAAGAAGAAATTAAGAAGGAGCCTTCCACTTCCATATGAACTGTGGTTATAGCAACCACATAATTCAAGTCCTTGTTGGTCTGCAGTTCTCGAACTGTTCTTGCTCTTTGTTTGGCAGGATTCAAGGACTACCCACTAAGTACAATACCCACTTTACACTTTTCTTTACCACTTGAGAGTACACAGTCAAACCATTGTCATCTCAGAGTCTGCCTTGATATCTAATTTGTTTTCATGTTTAAGCCAACCTGAAAAATTCTCATTGCTTGCCGGTGTTCATATTCGTTGGTTTCAGTAGCACAGGAGAATGAAAACTATTGCTACTTTTATTTTAGAGTCTCAGTTAAAAGCCTCTTTCCTTCATAATCTTTTCCTCTAGTCTTTGTTTCTTCCCTCCCTGCAAAAAGAAAACAGATTGACAGACAGAAAGAAAGTTTCTCTCTAAAAGTTTTTTTTGTGACTCCCCTAGAGGAAGACTTCTTTTCAGTCTTCAATGAGATTCAATGAGCTCATCTTCCATGATCCCGTCAACCAGAGAGGACAGTTTTGAATTAGTATTTTTGAGTTGTGAGATACTGTGCAGTTGCATTTGAGCTTAGGGAGTTTAGGTTGTGATTATTTAGCTTTATCATCCATTTAATTGGTTGCTTTGTTATTTATGAGAATATATTAAAAATTTGTTACCGTTTAGTAAACTCAGACTGAGAAAAAAAAAAGTGGTATCTATCAGTCTAGCTATCGTTAAAGATATATTGAGTTTATGGCCCAAAATGTGATCTAACTCCTTTCTAAGCTATAGGCATCGAATTAAAAGCAACAACTATTTAGAATTTTTAGGATAACCAACAGGGATTACATTGATAAATTATCATTCCAGCTTTATGTTAAATATACCTAAAATTTTTTTTAATGTTAATTATTTTAGAGAGAGAGAGAGAGAGACAGAGACAGAGCGTGAGTGGGGGAGGGCAGAGAGAGAGGGAGACACAGAATCTGAAGCAGGCTCCAGGCTCCAAGCAGCCAACACAGAGCCCGACATGAGGCTCGAACTCATGAACTGAGCGATCACAACGTTAGCCGAAGTTGGATGCTCAACTGACTGAGCCACCAGGCGCCCCTTACCTAAACATTTTATAAATCAACCTAACGTGTTTTTTTTTCCATCTGACCTGAGATTTGATAAAGACATCGAATCTCAATTATTTCTATCTTACAAGAGAATGATGTAGGGTCCCGTTTCTTGATTTGTTAACACAGATCAGCCTCCTGTCCATTGTCAGCTATTCCACACAGACACATTTTTCATCCCCAGAGCGAGTGAGAAAGAGAATATGCCTTGGAATGGACATTTTATTCCTAGGAAAACCTGTTCCCATTAAACAAAGAGGTGTGGCCCATGTAGCATTAGGTACTAATACCGAGAATTGACATGCTGGAGTCTAGTCTTTGGGACCCTTTCCACTTCACCTGTAGCCTCAGTGAAATAATGGATAGCAAATTCAACCACACAATGTACATTTTGTTACATTTAATATTATAGTGAATTATCAAAGTCCCCACTGGAAGATTTCACTTTTATTTCCATCCACTATTTCTGATGGACAATGGGCTAAACCTTTATTTCCAGATCAAAGTAAGAGTCTGGGCACTATGCATTTATTTTCATATGTTTTAGCTTCTAATGACACTGGCTTGTCCACAACAATCAAGGATCAGGACAATTCAAATAGATTTTGTTTACCCGTTACAATAGATGGCACTAACCAAGGCAGAATGCTTTCTTAAATAAACTAATAATCTAAGTAGTTTGGCAGTAGACACACAAAATAGAATCGTAGTTCATGGCCAATTTTCCATTCTGTTGTGAACATTCACCTTTACTTTTTGAAGGGTGTGTGTGTAAATACTCAAATATTTGCAAAAACCACATATAGTTTTCATTTATTTTATTTTTTTAAACATAACCTATTGTCAAATTGGGTTATATCCAACACCCAGTGCTCATCCCAACAAGTGCCCTCCTCAATGCCCATCACCCACTTTCCCTCCCCCCCACCATCCACCTTCAGTTTGTTCTCTGTATTTAAGAGTCTCTTGTATAAAACCACATGTAGTTTTTAAATGATCTAGGTCAAGAATTAATAGCACAGATACAAAATTACAATATTATGCTTCCTGTACCTTTGTTTCTGTTGTCTCTCGTGTAAAAGTTCTCTTCTGTCATTGCATACCAGTTCCTTGTTGACACCTGCTTGTCGTTTACCAGCCAGTGAGCACTTCAAGGCAGTGAACTGCTAGGTCTTACTCATCCTTGCATTTCCCCATTCCAAGTTTAGTACCAGGCACAAAATATGAAGGATGCTCTATAAATGTGAATTGAATGAGTGAATGAATTAATGATGAGCAAATTAGTAGATTATGTTTATGTTCACACTTTGTTTCTTACACACGGAAAGAGACAGGGATTCAGTTGGAACACGTGAGTGAACGTTAGCATTATCTATCTCTCGTATAAGAAACAGCATGATACATTGGAAGGAGAAAGGGTCTCACACTCAGGCAGACCTAGGCATCTACTTTGGCTTTGTCACTATGCCAGCTGGTTTACCCTGGGTAAGTTACTTAAGTCTTAAAGCTCTCAATTCTCTCATCTGTCAAATAAGAATACATACTTCACAGTCTTCTTATGAGGAATAAATGAAGCAGTTTATGTAAAGCGCCAAGCACACTGACAAGCACATGAAAGTGTTTAATAAATGGTAGCTGCCTGTTCATTTAATCACTCGAAACAATTTTTTTGTTTTTGCTCTACTCCCAGCATCTAATCAGTTGCTAAATCTGATGGCTCCTGACTCCAAAAAGAATAATTAATAGATTCTCATGTAGGGAAATTGAGACAGGGTAAATGACTTCCCATGGTCAGACAGACAGTGCAGACTTGACCCCCATGACCTAGATCTGATTTTTCAACTCACTACACTTTCCACTTCATACTTCTCAGTGTTCCAAGAAGGAACTAACGAGGTCCTTAATAAGGTGCTAGGGAAGGACTGCTGTGACAGTCTTCCAGTCTCCTTTTCATCCTTCTTATACACACTGTGGCTCTCTCACTCTCCCTAAAGCACAGCTCTGATTTTGTCATTCACATGTTCAAAACCTTTAGTAATTCTCCTTGGCCAGATTTCTCAAACTGTCTTTCAGTTTCTATTGCTCCATAATCCGTGTGTGTGTGTGTGTGTGTGTGTGTGTGTGTGTGTGCGTGCGCGCGCGCACACGCACGAGAGCATGTGTATCCTATGCCCCCACCAGACCAGCCTACTTACTAACTGAGCACTTACTGACTTGACATCTTCAGGTCTTTTGTTGCTGACCTTTCTCTTCCCTAGAATGCCTTCTGCTTTTCCTTTTTCAGACCTACCTCTCAGGCCATCTTCCGTGAGGCCTTTTCTGATCATCCTCCTTGCTACTCTTTCCTGTAAATTCCTTAAGTACTTTGTGTATTTTCTTATTACATTAATATTCTCTCTGATTTTATATGATAGGGTTCATACTTATCTTTTCTAGGTGTTCATCTTTTTAATCTTAAAAGGACAGTGTCTTACACATCTAACCAAGTATCTTGCAACTAGTATCTGCTCAATAAATATTTGTTGAATTGTATTAAATTTAAATACTTAGTTTAGGTTCAAAAGTAATATTTAAATATAATTATTGCTGCCGGTGAAGATAACAGAAATAATTCCTTTTTTAAATGTTTGTCTTGAGAGAGAAAGAGAGCAAGAAGGGGTAGAGAGAAAGGGAGACAGAGATCCCAAGCAGGCTCCACACTGTCAGCACAGAGCCTGACAGAGGGCTCGAATTCACAAACTTTGAGATCATGACATGAGCCAAAATCAATTGTTGGACACTTAACCGACTGAGCCACCCAGGCGCCCCAGAAATAATTCTTAAGTGAAGAATTCACTTCTGACCCTGGCACTTGGTAAAGTCAATGCCAGTGCTAGCAAGTATTTGGAAACTTGTATGTTCATATGCAGCTTGATAATATTCCCTAAAGTGACCTTTGACTCTGAGTATTTAGGATTTGTTACTTTTGTTTCCTGATGATGTTTTCATCTATAAGGAATGAGTTCTAACTTCCTGTCTTTGGAAGTTTGTTTTCCTTTTTCTGGGTATTAGCAACAAATAAAATAAGATTCCCTTTCATTTGCAACAGAAGGCGGTTGGAGGTGGTTCAACTTGAGTCGGAGGTAGAGTCTGGGAGAGATCTAATACTCTGCTCTTCCAGAGCAAACTTCCTTTGCGATATAATTTGCAACTGTGAGCAAATACTTATTGTTATGTCTACCTTCCATATTGTATTCTTCTCCACAGTGCTTACTACCTTCTGGCATACCAAGTATTTTGTTTATCTTATCTTTCTACCCTACAATGTAGACTATGAAAGCAGAGATTTTGATTTTATTCATTGCCGTATCCCTGCCTGTAGAAGAGTGCCTGCCATGTAGTAGGTGCTCAATAGATATTTGTTCAATGACTAAGTAGATCAGTTTGTCTTTGGGAATTCCTCCAATTCGTTGGCTAAAATTTAGAAGGTTTTGTTATTTTAAATATAGGAAGTAAAATCCTGAGGAAGTGTAAGGCATAGCTTGGAAGAGTAGAGTTTACCTGTATGTTTTACTGTCTCTGGGTTTTACATTTGTCTTTGAGCAGACATGATTTTAATATATTTGTGTTTTATTGAACGCAAACAAAAGCCATTCCTACCACCACACCGTATGATTGTGTCTCAGTCTGGCTAAAATCTAAGAAAACTGTTTATTGTAACAAAATCTAATGGAAGCTTGCTGGCATACCTCTTAAGCGTCAGAGGGTAATAAGACCAAAATTATAATAAAATTCATTACAGGGGCATTAGCTCATTAAAAGCACTTCATTTGTGTTTGTTTGTTTGTTTGTCTTAGGTGCTAATTTTAACCTTGAAAATTGGTCAGATCGAGCTTCTGGTATTGATTTGGGGTTATCAGTTTTCTGCATGTACAAGTAATTAGATTTGAAATGTGTTTTAAGCCTGAATTAAAAGTACTTAGTCACTGGTGACTCATGGTGAGAAGTTTTTCCTTTTCCCTGCTGGAACATATGCCATTGCCTCCAACCTGGCTTTTTTGAAACCTTGAAAATATAAAGAATCCTACTTTTATGTACTAGGTTCTGGAAAAGTTCCTCTAAGGTTCAAGGTGTCGGCCTTAGTGACAATATTTTTTAATAATGAGCACTACTGTTGACTTTCCAAATATCTGTACAATTTTTTTAATTACTTTATGGGAATTTTCTCATCATATGTGAAATTGTCAAAAGTCTACTAGATAGTGTGTGTGAATGACCACAAGGACTTTGTTTTGTTCACTATTTTTTTTAATAATTATTTTCATGTTTGTTTATTTTTGAGAGAGAGAGCACAAGTAGGGGAAGGGCAGCAAGAGAGGGAGATATAGAATCTGAAGCGGGCTCCAGGTGCTGAGCTGTCAGCACAGACCCTGACGCATGGCTTGAATCCACGAACCGTGAGATCATGACCTGAGCCGAAGTTGGACGCTTAACTGACTGAGCCACCCGGGCACCCCTGTTTTGTTCATTATTGTATTCCTGGTGCCTAGAACAGTGCTTTGTACAGAGAAAGCAATTTACATATTCGTTGAGTGAAGTTACATATATTCTTAATGATAGCACATCTTAGAAAAATAATGAAAGTCTGTTGATGTAAATTTTCTCCAGCCCTGTTGAATTAGCTGATCGTCAATTTACAATCAACCAGGTTTGGGAGGCTCTTGAATTAGCCCAAGGTAGTTCTGCCCTAACAGCTCTTAGCATTGATTGTGCCAACCTGAAATCTCCCTTAGTGGTTCACTTGCAAAAGGAAGAGTAAATCGGCAACACCCATAGGCACTTGCACCTGTGGGAACCAATGAGCGTCCTAACAGGAAATACTTTCAGCTTGCAATACCCATAGTAATGTGCAGCACCCAGGTCATGCTGTTTTTATCTGCAGTTCCTTATTAGGAGTGTACAACGCTTCTTGAAGCTTTTAAATTTATGTTTAAAAGAGAATGATCTTTAAATTTGAGGAATAAAATGTGAATGGTTATTTTCCTCTTCCTCATTATCAAGGAATTGGTGAGTTGTCCTCCTTTGAGTTCTTTCTTTACCTTCTAATCTTGTGTCCCCTGAAATGTTCCTCTAGCCCATGGGGAGAGGGGGAATGGAGAGTACATAAGTGTAATTAAAACTTACACTAGTATTATTATCAATAATAATGGGCAGTTCTAATATTTACAGGATACCATAATGGTAGGTATTGATAGAATTTCATAGATTTTTACCTAAGATTTGTTTAGCTCGAGCGAGTTTTCCTCTTTTGTAGGGACTGGGGAAAAAAGGTCAGGAAAAGTTTTTAGAAACTTCTTCCCAAAATGTCAAAACATAAAGCTGTATACATTAATGTAATGCCGTTAACGTTAGCTATCTGACCAGGAAGTACTTTCTTTAAGCCTCATGTATAAAACTGTGTCTATAATAACTTCCTTTCTCGGAATGAAGGTGCTGATAGCGTGGTGGTGTTCTTACAACTTAAGCTGAGCTCAGTTTTATTTTTCCTAATGAAAAAGTGGCAGCTTTTTAAAGAGAGCCATCTCTGGGGCAATCTTAACTTACTGTTGGAGCTAAATAAAGAATTTTTAAAGTATTTAATATGTCCGATTGGAGATGCAGGACGTGCATTTGAGAAGATCTACTGTGAGTAAGCTTTGTGTTTTGTTTTACATTTACATTTTACATTTACATTTAGCGTTTTATTATAAATATGGTTTGTGTCTAAACGTTGTTAATAAACTATTTCTTGAATTTCATGTGAATATTTATGGCCTTAGCTCAACGTCCAGCTGAGAGTAATCAACCTCAAATATCACTGGATTCCTGTGCTCTATTTATTTTAATTTGTAGTTTGATATTCTACAAATAAATAGTGGGAATTTTTTTCAGAAATTGTCTTTTTTTCTTCTAGATAAGTGAGGTAAATGCTGAGCTGCAAACAAAATATCAAAATCTTGTCAGAAGAGTCTTTTAAACAAAAATTTTAAATACAATGAAGGCTATTTTTGTTAAATGGGTGTAGTTTGTGCTTGTGATTGATATTCCTGTAAAACAGTATTTCAAAATGAAGCTACTCAAAATGGCACCCTATTCATCCTAGAGATCTTAAAAAAGATCAAGGCCATGTCCTAATTTTCTTCTTTCCCAGCAAGGGAAAATAGGATAGAAAGCAGAGCAATTTCTTGAACGTTATACCAAATTTACAGACAGAAGAGTCAGAAGATTCGATCACATTTACCTTGTTTTATAATTTTTTTGTTTTGTTTTAGTACATAAGGTTATTTACTTATTAAAGTATAAAAATATCTTATCCATGAGGTAATAATTTATGGGACTACTCTAGCCCATAAAATGAAATTAGATGAAGTAGGAAAGTAAATAATTTTTTTTAACAGCTCGTGGTTTTTATGTTGAAAAGTTAATGCAAAATATTTTATAAGCCAGGAAAGCTACTTTAATAATTTCTTTACCAATTTCACTGGGCTCTTAGAACAAGGTTTAAATGAAATGTATATAATCCTGACTTCCAAACTCTTAATACTGTGCGTGTTAGATGTGTAAATTAAAGTCTAACAATTGTACATAAGGATGCATTTTCATTCGAGAAGCGTTGCCGTGGATGTGACCCATTTGAGGCCTCTAGCCTTGTGCTATATAAATAAGGAAATTAAAACTTTCAAATAATCTTTGAAATGTGATGGTATAGAGCGTGTGTTTTTTTTTTTAATTTATGAACGTTAAACACTTTACAGTTTATGTTTCAGCTTTTATAGATAGGGAGACCTTTTATAGATTGTTATATCAGCGCTCCACAAATATCCCAGTCTTCGCTTGCATGGGGGTGGGGCAGAGGAAGTAGGTGGGGCTTCACGGTAGTGACAGATTATTGCAGATTATATGGCTGCCTGCCAAAGCGCCACTAGTTGGAAGAGTGGAAGTTAACTAACTGCATCTATTAATTTGTACATGTTTTATTTGTAACCATTTAAAACTGCTGGTTTCATACACAGGTGACAAATGTTAAGCTTTGAATCACTTGACATCTGCTTAATGTTCGGTTCTTTAGTTTACCTTGGTCGTATTCCTTGCACAGTCTGCCAAGATCACACTGACCATTTTGCGGAAGACCGTGTGTTAGCAGAAAAAAGGGGAGGGGCACACAGAACTTTAAACGATAACTACTTTACTCTCTAGTTAAAGTGTTGCAGGGTTAAAATGTAAGGTGTCCCATCATGCTTAGGCAATTTATATAAAATCCTAATAAAAACAATCATGCCTTGTGAATGAGTTTGTAGTTTTCGATTGTATTGGTTCGGTTTGAAATTGAGATTCCTACTGTTGCAACATAAAAGGAAGCTTTGTAGAGGAAATATGACATCTTTGCCCAGATGCATAAAGAGGGAATTAACAGTGGGGAGTTATTATTAGAGGGGTCTTCTTATGAATGTATTTTATGTACTGAGAAGTATCTCTCAAAGTCTAGTTTCTATTTCAGGGTCACTGGCAGAAGTTAAATAGTTGCTCAGGTCACTGGATAGTCTAATAAAAAATTACTTTTAAAAGCATTTTGATGTCACCAACCAGCCTAGTTAGTCTTGATCTGGCTGAGCTCAGTGATAGCATTTTTTAAAAATGTAACCAAATTGAGAAGATATTGAGATGCTGTGAATACCATCAAATAGCAATGTAATATAAGTGTCCTTCTAAAAGAGAGGCCAGTTAACTTCGTTCCCTAGCAGTGTCCCACTGTCCTTCAGGAATAGAGTGCACTGTTTTCAGTATAAGGAAAGCTTAGAAGTGAGTCAAGGAACCTGTCCACTTGTATCACTGACAGTTATTAAATGTTCCTCCCTCTTTTACACAGTGAGTAACATGTCCAGTTTCCTTATATCTGTTACTTTTGGTTTCAGTAACATATGTTTGGGGTTTGCAGTATAATAATTAACAAGAGCATATCAGATGAGCATGTCTGCCACATGCAGCTCACTAACTTTGTGACCTTATACAAATCCCTTAACTCTTGAAGCCTTGGTTTCTTCAACTGTAAAATGGACACAATCATAGTACCTACTTTAGGGATTGTTGTGAGGATCAAGTGAAATTGTGTATTAAAGGAACAAGTTTGACTGCACGTTGTAAAAGAAGAGCTCAGCGAATGATAGTAGATATGGTTACTTTTGCCGTTTTTGGACATTTCAGTTCTTTTTCACAGTTCTCCCAGAAAATGGTCGTGGGAAGATAAATAAAACAATACGTACAATAATGTATAGATAATAGAGTCAGTCTTACCATAGAAGTATTTAGGGAGTACCATGGGAACACATGAATGAAATCTACATATCTTACCTGTTTATACTACTCCTCTTACCACGTTATATACTGCCCATCCTAAGGGGAGAGGGGAAGCAGGGGAAGAGTTGACTGTAGATTTCAGTAATTATTAGTATAAAAAAATCAGTGAATGTGCCAAATTTAGCTTTAGTAACATGTGGCTGTTGCTAAAAAAACGTGGGTTTTTTTTATATGAAATTTATTGTCAAATTGGTTTCCATACAACACCCAGTGCTCATCCCAACAGGTGGAGGGTTTTGTTTGTTTTGTTTTGTTTTTTTTAACTTTTTTAATGTTTGTTTACTTTTGAGAGAGAAACAGAGCATGGGGTGGGGAGGGGCAGAGAGAGAGACACACACAGAATCCAAAGCAGGTTCCAGGCTCTGAGCTGTCAGCATAGAGCCCAATGTAGGGCTTGAACTCACAAACTGTGAGATCATGACCTGAGCTGAAGTCAGAGGCTTAACCTGCTGAGCCACCCAGGCGCCCCTGTTGTTGTTTTTCACTTCTGAGAATTTCCTCCCAATTTGATATAGCTCAGTTTAGGAAAGCAACATGGCAAAGTGTTGATTTCTTAATTTATTTTCTCAACAGAATTTGTTTTCTTCTGACTGGATCACTATCATAAAGTTAAAACTGTGTCTCAAGATTTTAGATCAGCTCAAAAAAAGTTAGGTTTTTTAGGGGTGTTGCTTTGGTTTGGCTTTATTTGGGTGGAACCAGACAATAAAGAATATATACACTTGAATATAAAGAAGAATGTTTTTGTTTTCACTATCTTAGTGTCGGGGGGTTCATATCTTGTAATGGGTCAGTTAACTTTATGTATTGAAAAACAACCAATTGTTACATAAGCAGACTTTCATGGGGCTGTGTTAACAAAGCAGATGTGAAATCTGGGGGCACCTATGGTAAAATCACCAAAGAAAGCAATGAAAAACTACTTATAGGGTATTTGAAAGACATTTAAGCTCTGTGAATATATTTTTAGTGTTGGAAATATCCAAGTCTTAATCTGTCGTGCAGCTTCTTTACCTAGTAGGCAGCCGTTACATTAGTCTGTGTCTCATCCTCACTTCTGGTACCCCCTAATTTTACAGTCTCAAGGCCCAGCACATTGCCACTGGAAGATCTGTGTATCTCTGTGCACCTGTCTTACTCAGACCCTTATGGCCTCATTCCTGGATTACCATAGCTGCCTTCCTTCATTTCCATCTGTTTTTTTCCAGCTCCTCCTGATTAACCTTCTTTAAATGCTACTCCTCCCCTTTTCAGAAAGCTTCACTGGTTCCATGTTTTCCGCCACATTAAATCTAACCTCTTCTGCCTGACTTTCAACGCCCTTGCTAATCTGTCCCACACTACTTATCCAGCTTCATTTCCTATGTTCTTCGCTCTTTCTGCTCTATTGAGGTCAGTCTGTCTCTGCAACACACCATCGTCCTCAGAGTCTGCGCCTCCTGGACTGTATGTACTTCACTCAAAAAGCCCTCCTTCTCTCTGCCTATTCAAATTTTACCTTTTCTTCAAGACCCTGTGTAAAGTTTCACTTCCTGTTTGAAGTAAACTCAATGTTGCTGCAGAATCCCAGATTTTTAAGTTAGCAAACCAGTGAAAGAAAATGTGCATAGTATCTTAAATCATTCAGTTTTACCTTCACTAATGATGTAAACATTTTGAGTACAAGGACCACATCTTACACTTAAATATTACACGGTTCCTCGAAGAATTCTGAGGCACCTGACCTTGATGTGAAGGAAAAGAAAGTAAATCTATTTCATCCTGCCTATCTAAAGTAAAGTCAACAATCCTAATATTGAAGAGACATGAATGTTTTTCCAATTTGGGTCAGGTCTGTCACCTCACTTAAAGAAAAATATGAGGCAAATGAAGACAGTTTTGTAACTGAATATAGATTGACATGTTTCCTTTATGAGAAACAGTGTGTGTGTGTGTGTGTGTGTGTGTGTGTGTGTGTGTGTGTATGATTTTATTTCCTTCATTAATAAATAGCCAGCTGCCCTTGGAGAGGTTTAGTTTTGGTATTAACTTTCCATCCTGTCACTGTAGATTAAATGTGATCAATAAGTTTTATGTAATCAAGAAGTATTCTTACCCAATTCGTTAAATAACCTAAGTATAAATGCCTACTGTGTATAACGTTAGGCTCTGTGAAGGGATATTGAAGTTACTTATGTATGATCCCTAACCTCAAAAACTGTTAAGGAATTTTATTAGGGAAAACAAAATATATACTCAAAGCTTAAACATAACAATACTTGTTACTTCATTTGGATGTCTGTTGTTTTAATTCTCAATGAGTCTCCTCTCTTTTGAAATAATACATGCCTTCCTTGTATTGATGCCAAAGAGCATATAGGACAAACAAATGAAAAAAAAATTTTAAGCAAACTCCCATTGTTATTTTTCCAGTTTTATTGAGGTATAATTGACCTGTAACATTCTATTAGTCCAAGGTGTACAGCATAATGATATGAGTTATGTATCTATTGTGAAATGATCACACAATAAGTAATTGACACCATTCACCTCACATAAACTTTTTTTCCTTTGTGATGAGAACTTTTAAGATTTACTCTTAGCATCTTTCAAATATACAATATTATTAACTATAATCACCAGACTGTACATTACATCCCCAGAACATGTTTATCTTATAAGTGTTTACCTTTGCACCACCTTCTCTCATTTTTCCCCACCCTCCACCACCTGCCTCTGGCCACCACCAATATATTCTCTGTGTCTATGAGTTCACTTTTTTTTAGATTCCACATGTAAGTGAGATCATACAGTGATTTTTTTCTCTGGCTTATTTTACTTAGCATAATGCCTTAAAGGTTCATCCATGGTGTCACAGATGGCAGGATTTCCTTCTTTTTTAAGGTTGAATAATAATCCACCGTATACAGATACTACCTTTTCTTTATCCATTCATTCATTGATGAACCCTTGAATTATTTCCATGTCTTGGCTATTGTAAATAATGCTGCAATGAACATGAGAGTGCAGATGTCTTTTCAAGGTAGTGATTTCATTTCCTTTGGATATGTATCCAGGAGTGGCATTGCTGGATCATATGGTACTCTATCTTTAATCTTTTGAGGAACCTACGTATTGTTTTCTATAGTGGCTGCACCAGTTTACCCTCCCACTATTTTTTATACGTGCCTTCCTTTGTATTGAGCATAAAGGACACCTAGATGTCAACTTTTAAAATACAGAATATTTTACATTTGTGAAAGTATGGATACTTGGAAATGTCTAGTCAGTGCTTTGGATTTTGTGCTGATGCTTGGTTTTGTATACTACCTTTTGTCGCAGAGATCAAGGTTAAATAACTCTGTAAAGTACTATTAGTGTCCACAGGATAAGTGCTATAAGTCCAAGATGCCATCCACATATAACAAGAAAAGCTGCTTAGATAACATACCAATGATAAAAAGTTGAAATTATGGACTATTCAATACAGTTTAGGATTTTTAAAAATAATTTTAAGCATGCACAATAGTAATATTTTTCATTTATAAGGGGCTTTAGAATTTATGTAATGATTTCACATTATTTCATGAGTCTCACAGCTTTGTGAGGCATTGTTCTCACTTTATAGATGAGACCATTGAGGATGAGAGAAGGTAGGTGATATACTTAAGATCACCCAGCTAGTAGGTAAGTGGCAGAGTTGACTTAAACCCAGATTTGCAGACTTAAAAGTGAGACCTCTTTTTCTTTATACCACAGATCCAAATTCAATTATTTGGAGGGGTGTGTGTGTGTGAGTGTGTGAAACTCACACATTTTTCCTCTTTCCAGTTAAGATAAAATTCACATAACATAAAATTTGTCATTTTCAAGTGTAAAATTCAAGTTTTTAGTATATTCACAATGTTATGCAACCAGCATCACTAATTTCAGAACATTTCCATCACTCTAAAAAGCATCCTATCTCAATTACCCCCATCCCTTGGCAACCACTAATTTTCTGTCTTTATGGATTTGCCTACTCTGAACACTTAATATAAATGGGATCATAACATGTGAATTGTTGGATCTGACTTCTCCATTCAGCATAATGTTTTCAAGGGTCATCTGTGCTATAGCATGTGTCAATCCTTCATTCTTTTTTATGGGTGAATAATAGTCCATCAGATGGATAGACCCGTTTATCCATTCATCAGTTGATGGACATTTGAGTTGTTTCCACTTTGGGGCTATTATGAACATTCTTATGCAAGTTTTTGTGTGAATATATGTTTTCAGTTCTCTTGTATATATACCTAGGAGTAGAATTTCTCATAATTATTTTTGTAAAATAATTCAAATGGAAGTACTTGGAAATTACTTATTTTGAGTCATTTATTCACAACCATCTCTCTCTCTCTCTCTCTCTCTCTCTCTCTCACACACACACACACACACACACACACACACACACACACACAGTAGTGTTTATTTGGCTAATTTGTTTCCCACATCTGTTCTGCAGAAGTAAGGCAGAGGCAAGATTTAGTTCAGATCCTGGATAAGAAGTCTCTAATTCTTTTTTTTGTTTTGTTTTAATTTTTTTTTTTAACGTTTATTTTTGAGACAGAGAGAGACAGAGCGTGAACGGGGGAGGGTCAGAGAGAGAGGGAGACACAGAATCTGAAACAGGCTCCAGGCTCTGAGCAGTCAGCACAGAGCCCGACGCGGGGCTCGAACTCACATACCGCGAGATCATGACCTGAGCCGAAGTCGGACGCTTAACCGACTGAGCCACCCAGGTGCCCCAAGAAGTCTCTAATTCTAAGTGAATGTAATCTGAGTCCAACACTGCCTGCTATATTCAAGATACTGTGGAGTACAAATAAGTCAATAATATTTCTACTGCTAGTCGTATTCAATTAATGGAATCAAGAAATGTCCATGTTCTTTAAAAGTAAGGCAACATGGCATCAATGCCACAAGAAGTTAATTACCTATACAAGAGGAAGGAAGAGATCGCTTCTGCACTAGGGAGATGGGGTAACTTGGAGATAGAATTTGAGCTGAGTCTTGAACACTAAGTAGCTTTTCAGCAGGTGTGGTGAGACACGGTGTATTTTTTTTTTGCCTGGCTCAGGCATTGTGAATAAATATAGGATATCTAGGGACAGTGGAAAATCAAAGGCCCTTGAATCATGTACAAAAAGGTTTGAACTTTGAACAGTAGATAGTGGGGAGCCATTTAAGGTGCTTGAATAGAAGAGACTGATGCAATCAGAGCCTCTGAAAGATGACTCCATCAGAAGTTGGTAAAGCAACTTAAAGAAAGAGATTAGGAATGAGAACCTGGACTGGTAATGAGGTTCTGGAACTAGGACAGCCCCAATGCAAAGAAGAAAAGCAGCTTGTGAGATTTATTGAGGACATTGGCATTTTAGGAGAGATAGCTGAAAGCATAAGAGTAAATCCGATCAATAAGAGGAAGTGCGGAGAGAAGAGAAGGGGTCTACTACAGACCCTTGTGTTAAGAGGTAAGCGAAAGAAGATGAGCCAGGAGAGGTGAGTTGGAAAAGAACTTCTGGAGGAAGGTGCCACACAAGCCAAGAAACAAGACGTTCCATAAAGGTTGTGATAGGGAAGGATAACGACCTGAGAAGGATTCTGTTGGATTTGGAGATTAGGAGTTGAGAGCTAATGGATCCTCGGGAAAATTTCCTGTCCTCTCAGTAAATGATACTTTGAGCATATCGTAGGCCAAAAGGAGTCAGTGAAGAGAAGTGGAAGATTTAAGAAAAGTAAGAAGAGTGGATTAATGAAATGAGAAGGTAGTAGGATACAGAATTAAAAGGCCATTTTTTGGTGTTGTTGGGGGAGAGGTGGTTAACCTGTAAAAGGAAGACTAAAGAATGAAGTCAACCGAGTATATAGAGAAATTTTAAGACAGAATGGAGAAAAATGGGGGAAGCTTACATTGAATGGCCTCAACATAGAATTCATAGTATTATTGCTAATTAGTAGCAATATAGACAGTTAGAATTAGAAAATACCATGAATTACCTCAGGCATATATAGAAAGATGACATTCTGTCTTTCCATCCTATATAAATATTTCACTCTCTTAGCTGTGTGCTGCACATCTTTGTCATTGCTTTTAAATGCCTTTTCCTCTCCAAAGCATAGCAGTGTGATGTAATACATAGACTATCAGTTATGCCTTGCTGAGTCCATTTTTCTGCTAATTATTCAAGGTGTGTATTTTGAGTGCTAATAATATTGGCAACTCAAGTACAGTATTTTGCTTAAAAATTACTTCACAAATCTGTTTGAAGTTTTTAATATAAATATTTTTTTTCTCTAAAAGATGCCCCAAACTGATGATTATTGTGTTTTCTGTAGAATAGAAATTTGTTAGCAATCCATTGTGGGGTAACAGGCACTGTGGAAACATTGTAATCTGCACAATATTTGGTTAAAAGTAACAATGATGACTATATGTCACTTTGAAATTATAAATTTCCCTGTTGTAAGATGTTATGAAATCACTTCCTTGTGAGTCCTGAAGTTTGGAGTTCCCAGCAAGAACACTTGTTGGTAAATGAGTAGAAATGGAAGCAGATGTCTCCCTTGTTCCCTTTAATGTTTTCTCCTATTCTCCACAAAATGGTGGGAAACCCTTGACCCAAGAGTGCTCGCCAGTAATTTTTAACAACTCTATAGGCAATATGTGCCTTTCATTTTAATAACTAGAAAGTGTAGAGTAGTTAGAAGAGAATAAAAGTTATCTTCTATACCTAAATGTATTTTGACATATAACTTCCCAGACTTTTTTACAATTTTTTTTTTTTTTAATGGCAATTGGGGGTTGCCTGGGTGGCTCAGTCAGTTAAGCATTCCAACTCTTGATTTTGGCTCAGGTCATGATTTCATGGTTCATGAGGTTGAACACCTCCCCACCTCTCCATCAGTCAAGCTCCGTGCTGACAGCACAGAGCCTGCTTGGGATATTCTTTCTCTCTCTCTCTCTCTGCCCCTCCCTGGCTCATGCTCTCTCTCTCAAAATAAATAAACATTTAAAAAATAAAAATAGTGATTATGAAGGTTATATGGCATTATTGTTTTTATAAGTTGGTTTTTTTTTAACAGCAGTATGTCATAATAATGTATAAACACATTCAAATTTCTGTGCCTAAATGTACTGCCTCCACATCATTTCAAGCCAGCATTGCTTTATGGATATTCAAGGTGGATTTTTTTTGGGGGGGGGGTTAGTTTTTATTCTTACAAATTGTTCTAAATGGCTCCTTAGTTATTCTATCCCCAGTACAACTCTAGTTTTTCCAGTCAGAAGATTCTACAGCAGATGGACCATCACAACATGGTTTCCAAGATCATGTTTTGTTTCATTTTCAAAACGGGTGGGGGAATAGCATATTCTACTCTATGTCCCAACAAAGGCTCCCATTGCTAAAGAATATGTCCTCTTTCCCCACCCACTAGAAGCACAAGCTAATAATGTCGACAATTCTGTCAACCAACAAGGGTTTGAAAGGATGCATACTTATCTCCCTAAACACATGGCTTTTTCCTTGGCCCTCATCTGCTCCAGAGGAACTCCAGCTCTCCTTCCCTTAGACTATCACCAGCCTTCCTTCCTCTTATATTTCTGCCTATTCAGGATTTTTTTGCTGTTGTTCAATTTTTTCATTCAAACCTCTTGGTTCTAAGCTAGGATCATCATTAAAAGGAGAGAGACTTTGGATTTGTCCAAAGTAGTCAATTACTACAGTCTTTTAATTAATATTTTGTTCCCATTATTATAAAGGCTATATTTCAGCCACCTTAATTTATTCTATTTTGTATTAAAAAAAAAAACAAAACTGTATCCATGGGGTGCCTGGGTGGCTCAGTTGGTTGAGCGTCCGACCTCAGCTCAGGTCATGATCTCGTGGTCTGTGAGCTCGAGCCCCGCAGCGGGCTCTGTGCTGACAGCTCGGAGCCTGGAACCTGCTTCTGCTTCTGTGTCTTCCTCTCTCTCTGAGCCTCCCCCATTCATGCTTTGTCTCTCTCTGTCTCAAAAATAAATAATCATTTTAAAAAAATTTTAAAAAAAACTGTATCCTGATCTGACCCTAAAAAATAGATATTTTTATTCTCACCATACTGAAAGTTGTATTTCAAATTTATATCACTACAGTAAATATGAATGCAAGTGTAGAAGGTTTTTAGTAGGTTCAGTAGGCTTGGTTTTCAACATTTTATGTAATGGCTAGGTGATTGAGTAGACCAAGCTTATAAAATTTGCCAAGTGATCCTTAACTGGCTAGCATTTTAGAAAAAACAAATTAAAATTGTTAATTGTCCTTGACAAGGTGAAAGGGTGCCTGGGTATTAATGAGAAGTTAACAAGAGGACTTAGAAGTTAACCAAGTGATTCAATGAAGGACTGAAAAAAAAAAAATGTGAAACTATAACAGGGGCCTCCAGACTTTCAGAAAGCATGATAGAAAGAGAAATAGCCTTACTAGATATAGTATTGTTAAGTGTGGGAAAGTAAACTACTGTTACCGTTTAAAAGGCTATAATACTGTTAGTAGTATTAATAAAGCATGATTTCTTTTGCAGTTAAGAAAAAAATTTTTTTTGGTTATTTTCACTAGCTTCTGATATGTATTGAGAGAGAGACAGATGCGTGCAAGTGATAAAAAAAAAAATAGGACTGTGAGATCAAAAAGTTCTAATTGCCACATCTCTTTCATATTATTGAACATACCGTAAAGTGATAGTACTGATACCACATTTCTCAGACGGAAGTTCCATCATTGTCAAAGTATGAATAGGTATTGTTGATGTGAACACTGCTTCTCCCTTGTGACCCAGGTAAGATGGATGGTTGTGTTAGAATGTGGTGTTCCGTCTGTTCTATATATTAACAGAGATTTACACCTGCTCTTTGTATAGTAACTGAACAAATCAGCTCTATAATTGCCTTACCTGAATCTAGTGGATTATATTTACTATGACACTTGCTTTTACTTTGTTTTGAAAGAATCAAGAGCTTGAGTTTGTGTATTTTGGCAAATGAGAAGAAAAAAATTGGAATGTACACAGGATAAAGGGCCATTAGTACATTAGGGACTCCGGGGGGAAATAAGTGAAGTCAATATAAATATTAAAAATAGGGGCACCTGGGTGGCTCAGTTGGTTAGGTGTCTGACTTCAGGTCATGATCTCACAGCTCGAGTGAGTTCGAGACCCGTGTCGAGCTCTGTGCTCACAGCTCAGAGACTGGAGCCTGCTTTGGATTCTGTGTCCCTCTCTCGTTCTGCCCCATCCCTCACTCATGCTCTGTCTGTCTGTCTCTCTCTCTCTCAAGAATAAATATGCATTAAAGAAAAAATAAAAATAAACAGGATCAGAAGTCAGGCCATTGTCAATATTCTAAATTTGTAAGTGTATACAGGGTTTCTTATGTTGTAGAACTTGGAACAAATAAGTTCTAGGGAATTTTTACAAGACTCTCTGAGTTTAAAAGACAACACTAAATCTCCAAAATTGCCATCTCTGAATTACTGTTGTTAAGTACTTTCTTTAAATTAAATGTATTGCTAGTTTAATTTGGTATCATTCTGACATTTTATTCTGTGGTTTCCTAACACACTTAATGCAGTTCCTTGTACATATCAAACAATAAGTATTTAAAATTATTTCTGGGTATTCTAAGTCCTAGGTTTAGTGTAAAATGTCACATATATGGAGTACACTGAGAATCCTGAATTTCTATAACAAATTTTTGTTTTTGATGAATGAATTTACTCCACCCTGAAGTACTATCTAGATTTTACCAATGCATGTGGAAGGGACCAGCGTGTGTGTGTGTGTGTGTGTGTGTGTGTGTGTGTGTGTTTACTTTTTAAACCTGAGAAATATGAATAGAACTTGATATCCAAATTTTTGAAGACCTAATAATTTCTAATTGGGTTTTACAATGTCTCACAACAGAGTACCATCTGATATATGTATTACATATTTTGTTTACTGATAGCACACAAGTTTATAATTCTTATGTTATCTGAGGGAAGAGTCTGGCATTTACTATGTTCATTTCTGCAGGCTTCTCAGGATGAGAACCTTTATTCTAACCTTTATTCTTTCAAAATTTGAACTAAATGTACTTCCTTCTTGTATAAAAAGATCTTTTCAACACATTGGAGAAAATATTAACTTTACCAAGCTTTCTAAGAGAATAAAATTCAAAGTTATTTTATGTTGTGCTAATGAAACTTTTATTTACCATTTTTACAGAGTAGTGTCTGTTAACAAATTAGATATAGTCTGTAACTATCAGCAGTTTGATTCCTCAAGCTAGCTTCTCACTGGCAACACCAATATTATAATAATATCAAAGCCGCCGACTCTCTGAGATGAGGAAGCCACATGGTCCCTCCCAACTCTGAAATCCTGTGATTTCAAGCTAATTTCAAATGAAGGAGGAAGTCTTTAGCTAAAGTAAAACAGTGAAAATGTTAAAACAAGCAAATGAGGGATTACAAAAGAGTTTTGTTAGCACGGTTTAGTGGACTTCCTTGATAAAAATCTTATAACCATTATTATAGGCAGTTTTGTAGTTAAAACTACGAACAAAGAAGGAAATGTTTTGAAAACAGGCAAAACTGAAATCAACCCTTCCCCTTACTTTTTTTTCTCCCCTAAGTTTGCTTAGTTTGACCATGTGCCCATGCATTTGTAGCACTCATATCAGTGCAGATCAACATTGTCCTGTAGAGTGACAGTCTGGTTACTCCTTTTATATTAGATGTAATTATTTAAATTTGTTAAAACTTATAAGTTTAATTTTTAAGATGTATTATTGCTATTAAAATTTGGATAAATAACTGTTTGTACCTGACTTGGATAAAGGACAGTAGAATAAAAAAGAAATAGGCAATCTGGGAAATTTAAATTTTTGACCTTATATTTGATGACATTAAAGTTTTATTGTTAAACTTTAGGTACACTGATGGCATAGTTATTATGTTTTCAAAAGTTTTTTTATATGTACAGTCTGAAATGTTTATGGATGAAATGGCATTTATTTTGCTTCAAAATAATGGAGAGCAGAGTGGGGAAATGGGTGGGCCATGAGTTGACAAATTAAAGCTGGGCATGAGATAGTTCATCATACTATTCTATCAACATTTATGTTTGACATTTTCCATAGTGAAAAACTTCCAAAGAATAACATTTAGTAGGGGCGCCTGGGTGGCTCAGTCTACTAAACGTCTGACTTCAGCTCAGGTCACGATCTCATGGTTCGTGAGTTTGAGCCCCACGTCGGGCTCTGTGCTGACAGCTTGGAGCCTGCTTCAGATTCTGTGTCCCTCTCTCTCTGCCCGTCTCTCACTCATACTTGGTCTCTCTCAAAAATAAACGTTAAAAAAAAAAACATTTCATACCCATCTATGAAGTTTTATATGCAGAGCTGTCTGAAATGTCTTTATTTTTTGCAAAATGGAAGAAAAGCATTACCTACAATAAATTCCATGCCTTTCCATTCTCTTCTCATAATCCATATTCCCTCATTGTCTCTTTGCTGTCAGCAAAGAGCTGTTAAAATTGTCACATGGTAGGAAAAGAGCAGTGGGGAGAAAGTCACTTCATTGTGCCCAGGAGGAATTCTATTTAACGCCTTTGCTCTTCTTCCAGCTCCAACCTGTAGAGAATTTTCTTTCTACCTCTTTTTTTGGGGGGTGGAGGGGAAGGCAGGCAGCCTTCAATGTAGCCTTCAACGGTCAACAGACCGTTCAACTGTATCTACATGTTATCACAAATATATGTGTGCACAGAAATTGTGTGGAAAGTACTTATTCTCCATAATTCAGACTTATAATTTATTCTCTACAAAGATCAATATTTTAGTTACCAAAGTTCCTACCTGTTGCTAAAACAGTCACTTTGTGTTTTAAGAGAAATAAGGGCCATTCCTCAATAGCATGTGGAAATGATCATTGTTGATGGTCAAAATATTAATAAATCGACCACGACATGCAAGGTTTTGTGAAATATGAAGAATAGTCTTTCAAAGTTTTAGAAATTGGGAAAAGGAGGAGTTTCAAATCAACTAAGTAGCATGTTTGTATTAGAAGAATCTGCAGAAAAGAACAACTAAAGTTCTCAATAAATGTCTCAACTTCACAGTCCTATGATAGGATTCATTACACAGATTTAAGGATAACAAGGCTATAAACCATTCACGCCAGTAATTATGAAGACTTAACTTCCACAAACTCAGTACCTTTGGGAACTGAGGTTTTTGGTAAATTGAATCCAATGAAGAACTGAGAATTTTCATTCACTTCAAGCCCTTGTCTTGGTTTCTCAGCCTCTCTCCCTCCTCCCTGCTGTGCATCCTCCTCACTGCCATCCAAATTAACTTTCTAAAAGACAAATCTGAGCATCATCTAGTGGCTTCAAAAACTCCAGCGTCCCCACATTGTTCATGCAAGAGCCCGAACTGCCTTCACGTAGCATCCACAGTCACTCCTGGCCTCATCCTTTTTTGGCCTCTCCCAGGAGAGAACTCTAAGCTCAAGCACAACAAAGTCTCTGCTGGTGCCAGGGAATCCTATGCTCTTCTGATAGGACTGTGCTTTTGAATGCTCGGTTCCTTCTGCCTGGCCTGGTTTTCCCTTCCCCCATCTCCTCTTGTGAGACCCAATTGAAAGATTCCTTCCCTTAATTCTCCCAGACAACACTTAGTATTCCCTTCTGTTTTCATAAGCACTTTTCATCATGTCGCTATTTTTTGTACTATATTCTAACCATTTGGTGGTGTTTATCCCCCTTTCTATTGATTGATTATTTTCATTTAATCATTCCTTCAAGTATTTTTTTTATGTTTATTTATTTTTGAGACAGACAGAGACAAAGTATGAGCAGGGGAGGGACAGAGAGAGAGGGAGACACAGAACCTGAGGCAGGCTCCAGGCTCTGAGCTGTCAGCACAGAGCCCCATGCTGGGTTCGAACTCTCCAACCGTGAGATCATGACCTGAGCTAAAGTCAGACGCTTAACCCACCGAGCCACCCAGGTGCCCCATTTTCCTTCAAGTATTAATTAAAAAGTTACTATGTTCCAGATGTTTTGGCACTGGAGGTAGAGTGGTTAAAACAGTCACAGTCTCTAGTGAAGGACACGTGTTAAAAAAAAAAAAATCACTAATACATTATGTATTTAGAGTTGTGACATCAGGGAAGATGGGGTTTCTATTCAGTACCCCTTTGTAGATTGCCCACTCTGTCTTCCCGCCTCCACCCACCCACACAAAAGCTGACACGTCATACATAGAAGCAGCTCAATAAATGCTTACAGGAGTGATGAACTTATAACTATACATGAAATACATGGATTTATCAGGTTAAACTTTATTGAGATTTTGTAGACTGACACAGTTGTAAGAAATAATAGATAACATCTTACCAAACTGTAATACAGTAACACACTAGGATATTGATATTGTCCAGATTTTCCTGTTTACTGGTCCTTGTCTATGTGTATATGTGTATGTGTGTGTATTTAGATCTATGCAATTTTTCACATGTGTATGTTTGTGTATATACCACCACAATCAAGATAGACAGTTGTATCACCACAAGGCCGTATCACCACATCTTCTCCCATCCCCATTTCCCCACCCCCTGTCCTTAATCCCTGGCAACCACTGATCTGTTCTGCATCATTTCATGAAAGCTATATGAGTGAAATCCTGTAGTATGTAACCTTTGTAGATTGGCCTTTTTTCCACTCGGTACAATTCTCCAGGGATTCTTGAAGTTGTTGTGTGTATCGTTGGTTCATTCCCTTTTATTGCTAAATAGAATTCCATGGTATGGATGTATTACAGTTTATTTTATCATTTATCTGTTGAAGGACATCTGGGTTGTTTTCCAGTTTGGGGCTATTGCAGATAATGCTACTGTGAACATTTGTGTATAAATTCCACATAAATTTCCATTTCTCTGGGATAAATGCCCAGGAATGCAATTGCTGGGTCATACGGAAAATTGAATGTTTAGTTTTATAAGAAAATGCCACACTGTTTTCCAGAGGGGTGTGCAATTGTATATATATGAGAGCAGTGTAAGAGAGATCCCGTTTCTCCATGTTCTCACCAGCATTTGGCTATGTCACTATTTTTTATTTTAGCCATTCTGATACATAAATAGTAATACCTCATTATGGTTTTATTTGCATTTCCCTAATCCCTAGTAAAGTTGAGCATCTTTTCATATGCTTATTTGCCATTTATATATCCTCTTCAGTGAAATTTCCATTTGTCTTTTTCCCATTTTCTAATTGCATTTTTGTCTTTTTTTTTTTTTTTTACCGTTGAGTTTTGACAGTTCTTGATAAACTCTACATACTGCTCTTGTTGGATCCATGGTTTGCAAATAGTTTCTCTCACTCTGTAGCTTGTCTTTTCGTCATTTTAATTGGGATCTTTTCTAGGACAAAGGTTTTAAATTTTGGTTAGGTACAATTTATCAATTTTTCCATTTATGGGTCATGCTTTTGGTGTTAAATCTAAGAACTCTGCCTATTGCTGGATCCCAAAGATTTTCACCTTTGCTTTTTATCTAAACATTTTATAGTTTTGTGTGTACATTTAAATCTGTAATCCATTTTGAGTTAACTTTTATATAAGATACAAGGTTTAGCCTATGGATGTTCAATTGCTTCAGCACCATTTGTTGAAAAGTATTCTTCTTCCATTGAAGTACTTTTGCGACTTTGTCAAAAATCATTTGGGCGTACTTGTATGTGTATATCTCTGGGTTCTCTATTCTGCTCAATTGATGTGTCTATCTCTTCAGTACCAAATTTCTTGATTGTTATAGCGATATCCTAAGCCTTAATATTAGGTAAAGTGATATCTATTCTTTTTCAAGAGTGTTAAGCTATTCTAGTTCTTTCGCCTTTTCTTGTAAATTTTAGAATAAGTTTGCCTATGTCTACAAGAAACTTTGCTGGGATTCTGATAGAAATTGCATTCAACCTGTACATCAATTTGGAAAGAATTGACTTATTTTCTACATTGAGTCTTAGGCTCCATTGAACATAGCATGTCTCTTTATTTACTTAGATCTTTGATTTCACTTATCTACATTTTGCAGTTGTGAGCATGCAGATTCTATACATGTTGTGCCAAGTATATCCTTAAGTATTTCATTTTCTTTGGAGTGATTATAAATGATACTGTTTTTTAATGTCAGTTTCCACATGATTAGTATTGGTATATAGAAATAGATTTTTATGGACTGAACTCATATCTTTGTGACCTGGTTCAACTCACCAGATGCTCTTTACTAAGTTGAGGTAGTTTCTCCTCTATTCCTAACTTACTAAGGTTTTGTTTTTTGTTTTTTTTTTTTTTAAGTCATAAGTAAGTTTTGGATTTTACCAGATGTTTTTTCTGCATCAATTGGCACAATCATATGATTTTTCTTTAGCCTATTCATGAAGTAGATTATATTCAAGTGTTGAATCAACTTTGCATATCTTAAATAAATTCCTCTTGTTCATAGTGTATAAGTCTTTTTCTACATTGATAGACTCAATTTGCAAATGTTTTGTTGAGTATTTTTAAAAACTTTTTATGAATACATTTTACAATATTATTAAACTTTTTTTTTTAAGTAATCTCTATACCCAGTGTGGGGTATCCCTTGGTATACTTTTAATGACTACAGGATCTGTTATAATATCTTCTGTCTCATGTCCAATATTAGTAATTTATCTCTTCTTTCATTTTTCCATTGTTAGTCTTGCTAGATATTTATCAATCTTACTGATCTTTTTCCCAAAAATCAGCTTTAAATTTCATTAATTTTTCTTACTTTTCCCATTTTCAGTGTCATAGATTTCTGCTGTTATTATTTTCTTCCATCAACTTAGAGTTTATTTTGCCTATATTTTTCTAAGTTTTTGAGGTAGAAACTTGGATCACTACTTGAAGACCTTTCCTCTCTGCTGATATAAGCATTTAGTATTAGAAGTTTCCCTCAGAGCACTCCTTTATTTGCATCCCACAAATTTTGATACGCTGTGTTTTCATTTTCAATTAGGTCTATGTATTCTTTTATTTCCTTTGAGAAATAAAAAGCCATGCTTTGTTTAGTAATGTGGTGTTTAATTTCCAAATGTTTGAAGATTTCCCTGTTGTCTTTCTATTATTAATTTCTAGTTTGATTTCATTATGGTCAGAAAACATACTCTATATGATTTTAGTTATTTTAGATTTATTGCAATGTGTTTTCTGTCCCAGGATATGGCGAATGTTCCATGGGCACTTAAAAAGAATGTGTATTCTGCTGTTGTTGGGTGGAGCGTTCTATAAATGTCAATTAGATTATATCCCTTGATGGTATTCTTCAGTTCTTTTCTATCTTTGCTAATTTTCTATTTAGTAATTTTATCAATTGCTGAAAGTAGGGTGTTAAAGACCGCAATGATAACTGTCGGTTTGTCTGTTTTCTCCTTGTAGCTTTATCAATTTTTGTTTTGTATATATATTTTCTTAGAGAGAGAGAGCAAGCATGAGCAAGGGCGAGGCAGAGGGAGAAGGAGAGAGAGAATCTTAAGCAGGCTCCATGCCCTGCAGAACATGGGGCTGGATCTCACGACTGTGAGACTATGACCTGAGCTGAAATCATAAGATTATTACCTGAGCCAAAATCAAGAGTCGGACACTTAACTATCAGACCATCCAGGTGCCCATGGTTAGTATATTTTAAAGCTGCTATCTGGTGCTTGTACATTTAGAATTGCTGTCTTTTTGGTGGATTCATCCTTGTATTGCTATGTAATGTCCTTCTTTGTCCCTAGTCATTTTCTTTTCTCGGAAGCCTATTTTATCTGATATTAATATAGCTAGTTCTACCTTTTTAGATTCAGGATAGCATGATATATCTTTTTCCATGCTTTTATTTTCATCCTACGTATGATGGGATATTTGAACTGAGTTTCTTATAATCATCGTATTGTTGGGTCATGTATTTTTTTCCATTCTGTCAGTCTCTGTCTTTGATGGTGGCTACTTTAAAATCTTTGTCAGGGGCGCCTGGGTGGCGCAGTCGGTTAAGCGTCCGACTTCAGCCAGGTCACGATCTCGCGGTCCGTGAGTTCGAGCCCCGCATCAGGCTCTGGGCTGATGGCTCGGAGCCTGGAGCCTGTTTCCGATTCTGTGTCTCCCTCTCTCTCTGCCCCTCCCCCGTTCATGCTCTGTCTCTCTCTGTCCCAAAAATAAATAAATAAATTAAAAAAAATAAAAATAAAAAATAAAAAAATAAAATCTTTGTCAAATAATTTCAACTTCTGGTTCATTTTAATACTGGCATCAGTTGACTATCTCTTTCCATTCAAGTTGTGATTTCCCTGGTTCTTGTTATGACAACTGATTTTTATGTTGTATGCTGAACATTGTGGATATTATGTTTGGAACTATGGATCCTGTTTAAATCTTCTATTTTACCAAGCAGTTGCCCTGTTTAGGTTCATTGTGTAAGTTCTGTCCTACTTTTGTAGGCGGTGGTTTCTTTTTTTTATTTTAATTCCAGTGTAGTTAATATGCAGTGTTATATTTGTTTCAGGTGTATAGTATAGTGAGTCAACAATTGTATATATTACTCATTGTTCATCAAGGTCAAATATACTGTTAATCTCCTTTACTTATCTCACCCATACCCCCCACCCTGCGGGTGGTAGTTTCAATGATAATTTACTTGTTGTCCTTTCAGTGTTATCTTGGTCTGCTTCATTCTTCTGACTCCACTTGAGCTCCCCACTGGATCCCTGCTGGTACCGCCTATGGGGACAGATGACCCTTCCCTGGTCCTCTGTGGGCTTCCCATTGTCATTAGGTAGGGGGTATGAGATACTGGATCCCCAGGATGAGGTACATTTCCCCTGCTGTTTCCACTCTGTCTCCCATGGTGCTTCTGGAGAGGGAAGCACCTACCCTGGGCCACATTCTGCTGCTGATGGAGGGCCAGGGGCCAAAGGGTCTAGGTATCTCTCTGTTACTTGGTTGAGGGCAGGAGACTCCAGGCCTAGTTCACTTTGTGCTGTTGGATGAAGGACTGGAAGATGCTTGGCCTGGGTTGTCTTCTGCCACTGTGTAGATGGCTAGGAACCACCAGTATTCTGTGCCACTGGGTAGAAAACCACTGGATAGAGGCTGAGAGACATCAGGCCTCCTTGGGTCACTAGAGTATATGGAAGTGCACACCTGCTGCCACCTGTTATGGGACAAGAATGGATCAGTCTGCTTGGGTTCCGCTGTGGCCACAAATGTGGAAGATTGGTTTCGCTGCTACTACTGGATATGGATCTCCCTGTTAAATCCCTGATCTGCTTCCCCTTTCCCAATCCTTTGGCCAGAGAGAACAGGGTTGTTTGGTTGGTTTGGTTTTGACTTTGTATGCTTGTTGGTGGTTCAGTATATAGACCTTTCTCATGCTCAGTCTGGGATAGAAGGGAGATAAAACCCAACCTCAGGGAAGCGGTCAAGGTGCTCTTTAAATCCTGAAGTCCCCAGCCATCTGGCTTCTTCTTTCTACTGTTCAGAGTCCTTTATGGTTGTCTTTTTGTTTTTGTTTTTTGAGAGAGAGGAAGAGAGACAAAGCCCGAGTGGGGAAGGGGCAGAGAGAGGGAGACACGGATTCTGAAACAGGCTCCAGGCTCTGCGCTGACAGCAGAGAACCTGACACAGGGCTCGAACTCACAAACAATGAGATCATGATCTGAGCTGAAGTCGGACGCTTAACCCACTGAGCCACCCAGGCGCCCCTATGGTTGGTTGCCTATTGAATTATTTCCAAATTGTATAGTTATATTTAGAGGGGAAGAACCAGGAGAAATGAGCCATCTCTTGTCCCAGAACCAGAAACCTACATGGATTTTTAAAGAGAAATATTGTACAAAGAGCCCTAAAGCAATACTGAACATAACTGAATTTCTGATGATGTATCTCTGTTGCAAAGTATAGTTTGTTTTTTTTAAAACAGCATAGAAAATAGTGAGTTTACCATTTTTTTTTATCCTAAGATAACCATGATTTCTCAGTTTTTATAACAAACATGAGGTTCTTCAGGGGTCTCACTTCTTTCTCTTTAAGCTGAGGTGGAGCAGGCTGGCTAGCACTGCAGGTGTCATGAAAGTTGGGGATGCTTCTGGGACCTTCACAGGCATGAGGCCCCTGAATATCATTTTTAATGTATAGTAAAGAGTAGGAGCTTGGGTTAAATATGTGATTACTAAGTGACATAATTGGTAAGTCTGTAATATTAGCTTATTTAGTATTTGTCTCCATTTTATAAAAGTAGATTTCAATTTTTTAAATCTTATTTTGGATTAGGACAAATGAGAATTTAGTCTATTTTTACATGATTTCAAATGTTTAATATAAATTTAAAAACTGCTTGGTGATTCCATGATCTAATTCTACCACCTACCCACACCATTGTGTAAGAGTCTGTGTGTGCAGTTCTGTTTATAGAAAATTATATCATCAAGCAGTGGAGAATGACTAATTGATTTAATGACAGGACAATAGCATAGTTTCTTTGTGTCTATCCTAAGGAAGGAATGCAGTAAAAAAGAAATTGTCTACTGAAGGCACTTTCTTTATTCTTGTACTGGAAAAGAAGTATAGACTTGTACTGGAAAAGAAGTATAAGATATATAGGTGCTACAGAGATGTCAGTTGGCCTACAAACAGAGGAAAAAATTTTCTGTAGTGGCACTTTTTATTTATTTTTTAATTTAATTTAATTTTTAAGCTTATTTTATTTTTGAGAGAGAGAGAGAGAGCATATGGGGGTGAGCGGGTGGAAAGAAGGAGAGAGAGAATCTCAAGCAGACTCCGTGCTGTCAGAACAGAGTCTGACGCAAGGCTTGAACCCCTGAACCATGAGATCATGATCTGAGCCGAAATCAAGAGTCAGATACTTAACCAACTTGAGCTCCCCAGGCACCCCTCTGTAGTGGTACTTTTTTTTTTTTTTAATTTTTTTTTTAAGGTTTTATTTATTTTTGAGACAGAGAGAGACAGAGCATGAACGGGGGAGGGGCAGAGAGAGAGGGAGACACAGAATCGGAAGCAGGCTCCAGGCTCTGAGCCGTCAGCCCAGAGCCCGATGCCGGGCTCGAACCCACGAACCACGAGATCGTGACCCGAGCTGAATTCGGACGCTTAACCGACTGAGCCACCCAGGCGCCCCTGTAGTGGTACTTTTAAAAAATAATTAATTTAAAAAACAAGGAAAAGAGAATCCTACAAGATAGGTTTATTAATAGAAAAAAAGAAGTGGAACAAGGGAAGAGTGTCTTTAAAAAGATAGCTTTGTGGGGCGCCTTGGTGGCTCAGTCGGTTGGGCGTCGGACTTCGGCCCAGGTCATGATCTGGCAGTCTGTGAGTTCGAGCCCCGCATCGGGCTCTGTGCTGACAGCTCGGAGCCTGGAGCCTGTTTCAGATTCTGTGTCTCCCTCTTTCTCTGCCCCTCCCCTGCTCATGCTCTGTCTCTCTCTCTCTCTGCCAAAAATAAGTAAACATTAAAATAAATAAATAAATAAATAAATAAAAAGATAGCTTTGTATATGACCCAAGTGTGAGAAAATAAAATCATTTAACAGAAGCTGAAGGGTGGATGTGGGGGAGGGAGGGACAGGGCAGGCATTAGATAACAAGAAGAAAATACATAAGGAAAGACTATCCTTAGTTCCTAAAAAATAATTAGTATAAACACTAGATTTTTCCCTAATTTTCTTTCGTTATTCATAGCTATTATAGTTATTAAGAATAAATTTATTTGTAATGTGATAATCATACTTTACTTTTGTAGGTTTCAACAGATTTTAACTTACTAGTAGTACGTGATATTTTATAGGAGTTTATAATATGCCTTTATATTCATTATTTTACTTGATCCCAAGAGTATCAGAAGGTTAGATATTATTATCCTTTTTATTATTATTATTATTATTATTATTATTATTATCCTTACTTTGGAGTGAATGACTGACCCAAAGTACAAGGCTAGTGTGTGGCCAGGGCAGAATCCAGCTCTTTGCTTTCTAATTTAGCCTGTACAATCATTTTGTGGAAGCCATTGCTATCTACCTCTTATGTTCATTCCCTCTTTACATCAATTAAAAAATCAAACGTTAAATGTTATTATAGACCTTGTTCTAAAGGAAATGAAATTGAATTCCAAGTTACATTTATATTCTTAATAATTACTCTCTCTTAAAAACCACTAATCATCTGTATGTATATTTCAAGAAATCCTCCGTCCTCCCCACGTGAAATGAGATTATGACCTCCTGTGTATACCATAGCTAGAGTTTTATATTGCTTGTTTGTCCTTTGATTGTTTTTGGTAGGTGGCAGTTAGGCATAGATGAGTTCAGTATTCTTATTCTTCACACCAAAGGAAACAGATGTCTCACATTTTCATAAGGTTTATGACAGTTTCAGACTTATGAACCTCATAAAGATAAATGAGTACTGTCAAACCAAAGGATCGTTGCTCACCAAGATTGCCTTCTGCACCTTTCTGCCCGCTTCTGGGTCTTTCTTCCTTCTTTTTCCCTTCATTATTCTTTAATTTTTTTCTACTTTCTTCTTTTTCTCTTTTCTTGTTTCGGCCTCTCTTCTCCCCCCCCCCCCTTGGTTTCTTTTTCTTTTCTTGCTTATTATCAACCAACACATTTAGGGTTTAATTAGCAACTGCCTTCTTTTGTAATCCAAAGGAACTACAGTGCAGTATACTTCCTCTTTGTGATAGCTTCCTCTTTGCCCCACTATCAGCAGGGACCAGATATACACAGACATGGTATCTTAACTATCTGGAGGGTGCCTAGGGCCTGAATTGTGATAACGGAGTTTGGGTCAAGAATGTGAACACCACCTAAAATTACACAGAGCTACTTTGGCATATTTTAAAATTCATTCAGCAATGGGACCTTTTTTTTTTTTTTTTTAATTACCAATAGATAGGTTTATATTGGCTTTCTAAAAACACATGTAGCTATTCTTTGTAGACAAAAGTAGTGGATAAAAACTTACCAGACCTCACTATTCTAATATAACTTAAGCAAACTACTTTCAAACAATTTCATTCATAGATTTGAATATCTTTACATTTATTTTCTCAACTTTCATTTTTGCTTTTTATACTGAGGGCTTTGCTTTTTGTTTCCTATCCTGACATCTCTAGATATAAATAATTTCTCTTAAAAAAAAAAAAGACAGGAAATGAGAGTTAGGACTTTTGTCATTTTGTAGAAAGTACACACCATTCCCGAACCCCCTAATGTATTTTTCCCTGTAAATATTGAAGATATCCAAATTATCTTTTTTGTTGTTGATGACAGTTCTAACTTCATATTGAAGATTGATCACTTGTTGCCATTCTGTCATTGCTTATGAGAATTAAAAAAAATAATCTATTGCTCTGCCTTACGTTTCTGGTCAGCCACATTCCAGAGTTCCATGTTAAAGTCATGGCAGAAGTAGCATTATATAACCACCTTATACAAATCCTGATTAATTTTGTACCAACATCCTGTCAGAGAAGTCATCTTGGATCCATATGTAAAATGTCAGAATTGAGGAGATATTCGTGTTTACATGTCCTTTGGTTTTTATTTAGCTCTGTAGCAATTAAATGAATGCTACTCCCATTTAAAATAGACAGAAAATCGGGGCACCTGGGTGGCTCAGTCGGTTGAGTGTCCAACTCCAGCTCAGGTCATGATCTCACAGTTCGTGAGTTCAAGCCCTGCATCAGGCTCTGTGCTGACAGCTGAGAGCCTGGAGCCTGCTTCAGACTCTGTGTCTCCCTCTCTCTCTGCTCCTCCCCGGCTCATGCTCGCTCGCTCTCTCTCTCTCTCTCTCTCTCCTTCAAAAATAAATAAGAACATTAAAAAATTTTCATAAAATAAAATAGGCAGAAAATAAATAAAAATTAAAAAAAAAGGGCAGAGAGAATGACCTTCCTAATGTAAGCCAAAGTCATAGGATATAACTAGCTTTTTATATTGATATAAAAACCTTGGGGCTCCTGGGGGGCTCAGTCAGTTAAAGCAACCAACTCTTGATTTCAGCTCAGGTCTTGATCTCAGGGTCGTGACTTCAGGCCCTGTGTTAGACTCCGTGCTGGGTGTGAAGTGTACTTAAATAAAAAAATTTTTTTTAAATCTTGTTCCTCAAACCCCTATAAATATGGGATGTATAGAAGAATGACTCATGGTATAAGAATATAGTCTTTCTTCTATTTATGGTTCTGACAAATGTTTAACATTCTTAACGCACTATCTTCCTTTTCTTCCTTTTACTTTTCCTTATTATACTCTGAAAGAAATAATTTATAGTATTTTTGGTATTTTGCTGGGTTTTAAGAGGTTGTTGAAAATCAATTTAAATTGTTTTGGAATTTGGGGCGCCTGGACGGCTCAGTCAGTTAAGCATCCAACTTCAGCTCAGGTCATGATCTCAGAGTTCGTTAGTTCAAGCCCCGCTTTGGGCTTTGTGCTAAAAGCTCAGAGCCTGGAGCCTGCCTAGGAGTGTGTGCGTGTGTGTGTGTGTGTGTGTGTGTGTGTGTGTGTGTGTGTGTGTCTTTGTCTTTGCTCCTCCCTCCTCCCCTCCCTCCCTCTCTCTCAAAAATAAACATTAAAGGGGTGCCTGGGTGGTTCAGTCGGTTGGGCGTCTGACTTCAGCTCAGGTCATGATCTCACAGTTCACAAGTTTGAGCCCCTCATCGGGCTCTGTGCTGACAGCTCAGAGCCTGGAGTCTGCTTCAGATACTCTGTCCCCCTCTCTCTGTGCACCTCCCCCACTCACACTACACTCTCTCTCCCCACTCTCTCAAAACTAAATGTTAAAAAAATTTTTCTTTAATAAAAATAAAAAATAATAAACATTAAAAAAATTTTTTAAATTGTTTTGGAGTTTAAGTCTTTCCAAACAAGAGTCCTGGTGAATTCCCATGTTTGTTCTGGAGAAAATAAAACCCAATCCAAGAATCAAACCACCATTCCCAGTACAAGAGACTACCACATAATTTCTTTCAGACATATCACATAGTGTTTAAGCAGGTTTCACCGCCCAAACATCTATATTCTGTTATCCAGTCTATTGATTGTGTTGCTTAGTTATTAACTCTGTCATGCTTTCTTGCCTCCAGGCATTTGTGTTAACTACTCCTGCCTCAGATATTTTCTGGTTTCTCTGGGACTCCTTTACTCCCTTTCGTCAAGAGACTGGGTTAGATATCCTTTATGCGTGCTATCTTGTTCTGTTATTGCCTGTACTTCAGGCTGGCTTTCTCACCAAATATAATCTTGTTGAGGACAGAGATTTTTAACATGTTCATGATTATATCTTTATTACCTGGCATGAAGTCTGGCACATAATAGGTATTAAATAAGTATTTGCTGAATAAATGAATAAAATTACAGGAAAAAATAGTCATTTAATTTCATATTTCTTTCGTATTAAAAAAAACCATTATAAATCCCTTATACCAAGATATTTGTTATCTCGATTAATGCTACACTTTGTTATATAAGTGGAAAGTTTCAATTATTTACTTACATTTTAAATTTGGGACTCGCAAAATGGATTCCTCAGTGAGAGATCTCCAATTTCCCTTGAAGAAAAAAAATTGTACCTCTCGTACCCAGAGGAAATAGTATAACATCTTACCCATTAATGTGCATTTCTGAAATAGCTGGATTTTTTGGTTTTTATTAATAGTAAGCTACAGAATTTGCTATACTCTAGTACAGAGCTCTGAGCTTGAGTGGGTGTAGAATTGGGCTCTGCATCCCCATGTGAGTGGGTAGAATATTTAATTGTTTCTTCTATAGGCTACAACCTCCCTAAAAGTAGGGTTTTTGTCAGCCATATTTATGTCTAGTACCTAGCACAAACTGGTCATTTTAGGAACTCACAATTTGTTGAATAAATTCATGAATGAGGGAACATTACAGGGAAGATCTTAGTTCTTTGTGTGAACCCAGTGGTAGAATGTAATTGCCCAATGTAAAAAGTAGAACTTAGGGGCGCTTGGGTGGCTCAGTCGGTTAAGCGTCCAACTTCGGCTCAGGTCATGATCTCAAGGTTTGTGAGTTTGAGCCCCGCGTCAAGCTCTGTGATGACAGCTCAGAGCCTGGAGCCTGCTTCAGGTTCTGTGTCTTTCTCTCCCTCTGCCCCTCCCCCGTTCGTTCTCTCTCTCTCTCTCTCTCTCTCTCTCTCTCTCTCTCTCTCTCTCTCTCTCAAAAATAAACTTAAAAAAAATAAAAAGTAGAACTTACTGTCTAAGTATAATATACTTTCTGAAAGTAAGCGAAAAATCCATTCGGATTAGGAAAATCGCAACTTTATAGTCAGTTTTATATAATATTGTCACTCTTTCAGGAAAAGTGGGTCTAAAATTAATCCATAAAGAGCAAATGGACTTTTCAAATTTTATCTAGCAATAGAAGTTGAGAAGGATAGTATTTGTGGCCTAAGTAGATCCTTATTCAAGAAGACATAAAATGGAAACTCTAAATGCCAATAATCCTGGGGCTTATTTGTAAACATTATGTTTTAGGATTTTTATAAAAGTTTGTCTTCTGCCAGAAGGGAAACTTGACTTTGAGAATCAGTCTCCAAGGACTTGATAATATTGAATGAACTTAACTCTTTTTCTGACATGGATTGATTTTATTATTTTTGGCACAAGATCAAAATAGCTCAGACATAGCATTTATGTGAATGTTTTGCACATTTTCCTTCACTATTTCTCAACATACATGAGTGCTTTTCTTTCAGAGTGGTATATGCTTATGTTACATGAGCAAGTGGGTCGAACTTGTTTGGACTTGAGCTTTCATCCTATGATTAGAAAAATAACAAATAGACTTACTCTAGTCCTGGTTCTTAACCTTTTCAGAACATCAGCTTTCTCATCTGTGAGATTGGAATAATAGTGCCTAACTCTTAGGATTCTTCTGGGATTTAATTAATATACATAAAACTTGCACTAAGTATGGATGTTGTAGATAGTGATAGGGTGGAATCGATAGTTTGCCTTGCTAAAGCCAGTTGCAGTTAGGTGTTATGCTTGCTTGTTTTGATCACCATGTCTTTTAAATATGAAATGCCAGTAAGGAATATTTTGCAGTCACCATGTGACTGCCTAATGTGCTGGTGAGATCTAAGAGTAATTTTGTATCATAACTAATAACTTCAGTAGAATTATGTCCATGATTATAAAAATGAAGTGACATTCAGAGGTTGGTGTTAAAATTATGGTTAATTAGGGGCACCTGGGTGGCTCAAGCAGTTAAGCATCCGACTTCGGCTCAGGTCATAATCTGGCAGTTTGTGGGTTCCAGCTCCATGTCGGGCCTGTGCTGACAGCTCAGAGCCTGGAGCCTGCTTCAGATTCTGTGTCTCCCTCTTTCTCTGCCCCTCCCCTGCTCGCACTCTCTCTCTCTCAAAAATAAACATTTAAAAAAATTACGGTTAATTAATCCAAACTAACACAGTGCTAGATACCTTAAAGATGCATGTTCAATAATTTTAGTTCAGAGTAATTTCTGTTAAAAATGAGAACAACAAAAGTTGAAATTCCTCTATAGTGACACCGCCACTGAAATTTATTGGTAATCATTTGGTGTATATTTTTCTGAAATTTTTCCTTTGGGCATCCATAAGCCCACATAAAATTATCATATGCATGTATTTCTTAAATAAAAGTGGAATGTTATTACATGCACTGTTAGGTAACATGCTTTTCTCACTTAATATATAAGACCAGTGTGCATATACACTTTCCTTCTTTTAACCACTAACTTATTGTACCGTAATTTCTCTAATAAACGTGATTGATGAAACTTAAAGTTGTTTGTGTTGCCTTTCTACACTGAACCTTCCTATTCCACTTGTATGCTTCAATAGAGCAGATCCCTAGATGCAGGATTACTGGGATGACAAGAGATCCCCATTCTAAAATTTGATAGACATTGCTAGTTTGACCACCAATGAAGTTCTCTTATTAAACCAACTTACACAACCACCCACCCACAGGTTTTGATATGTTTCCTGTTTTACCCCTTCTAACACAGCGCTTCCCTGATATAAATAAATATAATTTATTTTGCATTTCTTTGATTATTATTGTGCTTGAAATTCTCTTCACATGTTCATTAGCCCTTACAAGTCTGTAAATTGGCTATCACCTCCTTTTGCCCATTCTGATACCTTTTTTCACTTTTTGTTTGTAGGTACTCTTTATACATTTTGGATAATGGTTACCTTGTAGTATATAGACAAATATTTTTCCCCATACTATGTCTGTCTCTTACTAGCATATTATGCAAAAGAAGCATTAAGTTTTACATAATTTTATTTTTATCAAGATTATACATTTATATAGTTTAAAAAGTAAAAGTTTTCTTCAAATCCTGTAATGAAAAACTTGTCTCCTGCCTCGCACCTCTGCTCCCACTTTCAAATCCTGCTTCTCAGAAGCAACCACTTTAAAGTTTTATAGGGGTTTTCTCTGATTTTTCTTATCCATATTTCTGAAGAATGTATTTGTACTGCCATCTCAGTATTTCAGTTTTAGATGAAAGATGAGAAGTTAGCTTTCACACACACACACGTCTTACCCTCATCTTCCAGATATAGTTATATCATAATTTTTGGTTAGCTCAAAGACCATGCTCCCATACAGCTGTGATTTTTTTTTTAAGTAATCTCTCTGCCCAGTGTGGAGCTCGAACTCAAAACCCCGAGATCAAGAGTTGCATGCTCTACCAATTAAGCCAGCCAGGCGCTCCTGCAGCTGTAAGTTTTCATGAACTCTGAGTAAATTTGCTTACTCCATTGTAATATTTTGTTTTCCCTACAGTAAATAATTGTTTTATTTTTCTTTTGTTAATGGGTTTCAACAAAATTGGCATATTTTATGCCAAAATTATAAATATCTTCTCAATATATCCATTCAATGGATTTATATATATATACATATATATATATACATATATATATATATATATATATATGTATATATATATGTCAGGTAACTGTCAATTTCATCTTTTTCTTGAAGACTTCCCTAGAGGATCCCTATGTCCTTCTCCTCCAATCTGGACTGGTTGTTCTCTAGTTCACAGTTATCCTGAGAGATTCCTTCAGCCTCATCCTGGAGATTTACATTTTTTATTTAGCAAAATTAATAAGTGTGTCTCTGAATTTCTATATTTTGTGTCATGCTTAAAACCTGAGATCATACAGATATTCATCCATAATTTTAATGCCTTAATGGTTTTATTTTTTTATATGTATATGTCTAAATTATTTTGGTGTAATGAATGAGGTAGAAGTTACTTGGGTTTTTTTCTTTGAATGACTAGTCACTTGTCCTTGTGTCATTTTATTGAATAAGTAATTCATCTTCCCACACTGATTTGAAATGCCACTTGTATCACATGTTAAATACCCATACGTATTTTGTTCTCTTCTTTTGAGACCCTCCTTCAGTTTCCCTGACCTTTCTGTCCTATTCCAGTGCTAGATCTCAATATTCGATTTGTTGTAGTTTTATAATTTGTTTTAATACCTAATTGAACAAGTGCTCTTTCATTACTCTTTCTTCTTCCTAAATTTCCCTGGCTGTTTATCAGATGTTTGTTTTTCTAGATTAGGATTTTGCAAATGCTAGCCCACAGACTGAATCTGCCCTGCTACTTGTTTTTGTATAAACAGCAAACTAATGGTCTTTAAAATTTTTAATGGTTGGGGGGGAAATGAAATTAAAATTTCTTGACATGAAATTCAAATCTCAGTGTCCAATAAAGTTTTATTGGCACATGTGCTCATTTATTATTTATTATCCATGGTTTCTTTCACAGCACAAGACAAAATTGAGTAGTTACATCAGAGACTGTATGGCTCACAAAGCCTGAAATATTATAGATACGTTACAGGAGAAAGTTTGCTGACCCTGTTCTAGATCAAATTTTAAACCGTTAAAAAGGGAAATCTATTGAAATTTCATGTAATGTACAGATTAATTTTTTTAAGTTTATTTATTTTGAGAGAGAGCGTGCAAGCAAGGGAGGGACAGAGAGAGAAGGAGAGAGAGAGAGAATCCCAAGCAGGCTCTGCACTGCATGGAGCCTGACTCGGGGCTTGAACTCCCAAACTGTGAGATCATGACCTGAGCTAAAATCAAGAGTCAGACACTTAACCGACTTGAACCACCAAGGCACCCCTATATGCAGATTAATTTTTAAAAATTTTTTAATGTTTTTATTTATTTTTGAGACAGAGAGAGACAGAGCATGAGAAGGGGAGGGGCAGAGAGAGAGGGAGACACAGCATCTGAAGCAGGCTCCAGGCTCTGAGCTGTCAGCACAGAGCCTGACTCGGGGCTCGAACTCACAGACTGTGGGATCATGACCTGATCGGAAGTCGGACGCCCAACCGACTGAGCCACCCAGGCGCCCCATATACAGATTAATTTAAAGAGAAACAATATCTAACCGTCAAATAAACTGAATCTTACTATCAAATAAAAAGATATGTCTTTCATTTACTTAGATTTTTTACTGATATCTCTTAGTAATGTTTTATAATTTTTTCCATTTAGTTCCTGTACATTACTTAAGTTTATTCCTGGATTTTGTGGGTTGTTGTTGTAAATACAGTTGTTAATGGGATATTTTCCTCCAGCCTATTTTCTTTATAAAAACTTAGATACATAATATTTACTCATTATGAAATTGTGAAGACCTATCATAAGGTCATCACTGATTAAGAGCAATATTGCTATCTCAGTCAATAAGTGAGACAACAAGGATAGAAATTATTTACTTAGTAAAATTATAGGGGATGGTGAAAAATTATTTTCCTGGAATTTTACATTATCATTTTCTAAAAATATCTTGTGACCTAACCTAGTTTCTATAGTACATGCTTTAATTATGAGTTAAAACAAAATTACTAATTTTTTGGTTTAAAGTTATTTTTAATTAATAATATACTTATAAGTCAGTCCGAGAAAGACAAATACCATATGATTTCACTCATATGTGTAATTAAGAAACGAAACAGATAAACATAGGGGAAGGGAAGGGAAAATAAGATAAAAGTGGAGAGAGAGCCAAACCATAATAGACTCTTAAATGCAGAGAACAAACTGAGGGCTGCTGGAGAGGTAGCAGGTGAGGGGATGGGCTAAATGGGTGATGGGTACTAAGGAGGGCACTTTTTGGGATGAGCACTGGGTGTTATATGTAAGTGATGAATCTCTAAATTCTCCTGAAACCACTATTACACTATATGTTAAATAACTTGGATTTAAACAAAATTAAAAAAAAACCTGCCATATATATATACATTTGCTTACATTTTAAATACCATAATGCACAATATAGAAAGTAGATGTCCCCAGTCAAGTAAAAGCCCCCAACATGCCAACCTTTCTTCTAACAGATATAGTCACTGTAAACAGTCTCAAGCATATTCTTCTATATTTCTCCTTTATCCTTCTTAACTTTGTTCATATTATTAATGTTATTTTAAAGTGTAATCATATTATGCATATTACTATTTACTTGATATTTTAATCAGCCGTCTTTCCTATAGATCTGCTTTTGGTTGTAGTAGCTACATAGTAGTCAAGTGTGTGATTGTACCAGTTCTTCTTTGATGGACATTTGGGTTTTTCCAAATGTTTTCCATTACAAACCATGCTGTAATTATCATTATAAATGGCAGAGTGATTCATTTTCAGTTCATCTACTCTGACTCTAAAATATTCCAGCTTGAGGACCCTCTTTTTTCTTGAACTCCCTGCAGTGTAAGGGCCCCTTTACTTTAAAGCAGTGTGCTAACCAGTGTTTTTTGTTTTTTTTAATAATAAAACAGCCTTTGCAGCAGTAAGCTTACAGTCTAGTAGGGTTGTCCAGTGAGTACCCACTCAATCATAACTGTGATTAATTATGTTCATAAAATATCAGTCATGACTATGAGCTGACAAACTTATTTGCCTTGGGCTTCTAACCAGATTGCAGGGGCAGGGGTTGATTAATCCGGTATATGAAACAAAGCGTATATGAAATCGTAGCAGAATGCTGTCTATTGGGCTTGTGCCGAAACAGATCTCTCATAAACTAAGCTAAAATACATATTTTAACAAAGGGAAGAGAGAAAGGGAAAAAAAAATCCAGGGAACCCAAAGGGATATTCCCAATATGCTATCTTGTTTCATTATTCATGTGCTAGCAGCATCAGCTTCAAGAAGTAATGGTTGAAATACATAGGGGCGCCTGGGTGGCTCAGTCGGTTGAGCGTCCGACTTCAGCTCAGGTCACGATCTCACGGTTCGTGAGTTCAAGCCCCGCGTCAGGCTCTGGGCTGATGGCTCAGAGCCTGGAGCCTGCTTCCGATTCTGTGTCTCCCTCTCTCTCTGCCCCTCCCCCATTCGTGCTCTGTCTCTCTCTGTCTCAAAAATAAATAAACGTTAAAAAGAAATACATGTATACCTATTTTTAAATATATAATTGTCATAAACCTTTATTAAATCTCAAGATTTCACTAGACCTCTGATCCTACACTTCACTAGGACATGTGATTAAAAGAGATTACCAATAATTCACATTAAGTGAAAAAATGTTTAAGCTTTATTAATAATAGAAAAATGTAAATTAGAGTTAATGTTAAGTATCTTAATGATTGCATACCTTTTGACAAATCAATTGCACTTGTAGAAATTTATCCTAAGGAAATAATGATGGGTACATCACCACTATCTACTTCCAGAAACTTTTTGTCATCCCAAACAGAAACTCTGTACCTATTAAGCACTAATCTCTGTTCCCCGTCTTTGCCCGGCTGGTAGTAACCTCTCATCTACTTTATCTCTATGAATTTGCCTATTCTAGATACTTTATATGAGTGGAATCATAATATTTGTCCTTTTGTGTCTGGCTTATTTCAATTAGGTTTATCCACGTTGTAGCATGTACCAGAACTTCATTCCTTTCTATGGCTGAATAATGTTCTATTGTATGTATAATACCATATTTTGTTTATCCGTTCATCTGTTGATGGACACTTAGGTTGTTTCTACCTTTTGGCAGTTGTGAATAATACTGTTACGAACATTGGTATACAAGTACCTGCTTGAGTCCCTGTTTTCAATTCTGTTGGATGTATACCTATGAGCACAGTTAATGGAACATCCAGTAGTTCTATGTTTAACTTTTTCCAGAACCTCCAAATTGTTTTCCACATGGCTATGCCATTTTACATTCCCACCAGCAACATGAGAGAGATCCAAAGTCTTCACAGCCTCATCAACACTTTTTATTTCCCATTTTTTAAATTATGGCCATCCCAATGGGTATGAAGTGGTATCTTACTGTGGCCTTGATTACATTTTCCTGATAATTCATAGCGTGGAACATTTTTTCAAGTGTTTATTGGCCATTTGTTTATCTTCTTTGGACAATTGTCTATTCAAGTCCCTTGCCCATTTTAAAATTAGATTGTTTTTTCTGTTGTTGGGTTGTAGGAATTCTTTATTCTAGACATTAAACCTTTATCAGATATATAATTTGCAAATATTTTCTTCCATTCTGTGGGTCGTTATTTCAATCATAATTGTATCCTTTGCACACACAAAGTCCTTTTTATCTATTTTTCTTTCATTGTGCTTTGGGTGTTATATTTAAGAAACCTTGCCGAATCCATGGTAATGCAGATTGCTCCCATATTTTCTTTAAGAGTATTATAGTTTTAGGGGCGCCTCGGTGGTTCAGTCGGTTAAGCATCTGCCTTCGGCTCAGGTTGTGATCTCGTGGTTCGTGAGTTCGAGGCCTGCATAGGGCTCTGTGCTAACAGCTCAGAGCCTGGAGTCTGCTTTGGATTCTGTGTTCTTCCTCTCTCTCTGTGCCTCCCCTGCTCACGTGGTCTTTCTCTCTCTCTCTCTCTCTCTCTCAAAAATAAATTAAAAAAAATTTTTTTAAAGAGTATTATAGTTTCAGCTCTTGAATTTAGAGCTTTGATCTGTTTTGAGTTAATCTTTGTGTATGGTATAAGATAAAGATCTAACTTCATTCTTTTGCATGTGGATATACAATTATCTCAGCACTGTTTTTTGATAAACCACTCTTTTCTCCATTGTATTGTTTTGGCACTCTTGTTGAAAATCAGTTAGGTATACATATACCTAAGAAGGTTTATTTCTGTGCTCTCACATCTATTCTGTCGACCTGTAAATGTCTGTTGTTAGGCCAGTACCATACTGGTTTGATTACTATAGTTTCATGGTAAGTTTTGAAATCAGGAAATGTAAGCCTTCCAACTATATTTGTTTTCTTCAAGATTATTTTGGCTGTTCTGGGTCCCTTAAAATTCCATAGAAGCTTTAAGATGGGTTTTCCTATTTCTGCACAAAACACTATTGGGATTTTGATAGGAATTGCATGTAATTTGTGTGTTGCTTGGGTAGCATTGTCATTTTGACAATATTAAGTCTTCCACTTCTTGAATACAAAGTGCTTTTCTGTTTATTTAGGTCTTTTAAAATTTCTTTCAGCAGTGTTTTGTAGTTTTCAGTGTACAAGTCTGCTGCCTCAATTAAATTTATTCCTGAGTATTTTATTTTTTTGATGGCACTGTAAATGTAATTGTCTTCTTAATTTCCTTTTCATACTATTCATTGCTAGTGCATAGATATACAATGATTTTGTGTGTTGATTTTGTATCCTGCAAATTTGCTGCATCTTTTATTAGCATCAACAGGTTTTTGTGTGTGTGTTCTTTGGGGTTTTCTAGATATAAGATCATATCATCGAGAAAGAAATTTTTTTAACATCCTACCTTTTCCTTATAAGACCAGAAAACATAATTTATGCCAAATGAGTAGAGCTCTTCAGTTTTATGTTGTGTTGTGTTGTTTTGTTTTGAATGGGGAACCATTTTTTTTTCTCTTTTCTAAAAAGGAACACTTGTAGTAAACGTAAAATTTCTAAAGGACAACCAGTAAATGAGTGCATTTAACCAGATTGTTTTGTGTAGCAGGTACACTGTATAGTTAAAGAGAAGATTAAAAGAGTTGTTAAAAAGATAACATTTATACGGGCAAATCCATGATCAGTCTTTATTTAGATTCCTTTAACTGATCGTTTTAATTTAAAACTTGGTACTGCATTTGAATGTATCAAGAAGTCAGTCATCTGTACCTCCATGTTAATGGGCAGCATTATTCACAATAGGTTAAGACATGGAAACAAGCTAAGTGCCCACTGATAGATGAGTGGATAAAGAAAATGTGACATAACACATAAACACATACACACAAATACAAAAAAAAGGTGGGGGGGGAGGAAATCCTGCCATCTGCAACAACATGGATGGACCTTGAGGGCATCATGCATAGTGAAAAGAGAAAGACAAACACTGTATGTTCTCACATGTGGAATCTAAAAAAGCCAAACTCATAGAAACAGAGTAGAATGGTGCTAAGAAGGGGCTGAGAGATAAAGGAAATTTGGAGATGTTGGTCAAAGGGTACAAACTTCTAGTTATAAGATGAATAAATTGTGGCAATCTACTATTTAACATGGTAACTATAATTAACAATACTGTATTATATACTTGAAGTTGCTAAGAGTAAATCTTAAATGTTCTGAACATACACACACACACACACAAATTAGGTGAGGTGATGGATCTATGATTAACTAACCTTACTTTGGTTAATTATTTCATGGCATACACATGTATCAAATCATCATGTTGTACACTTTAAACTTGCACAATGTTTTGCCAATTCTCTTTCAGTAAAGCTGGAGGAATAAAAGAAGGCAGCATCACCCATTAGCATTAGGAATAATTTGAGGAGATATCTAAGGAATCAAATAATTAGAAACAGTCTCTAAGTCACATACGTGTGATGTCCCGTCTCCCATGCAATCTTTGTAAGTGCCCTTGATGACATCTAAACTTCATCATAACCCCTCTTTCACTGCACCATTCTAAAGATATCCCAGCAGCAACCTGTCTTGTATCAATACCACCAGCTCATAGTGAATTTGGAGAATTATCCAATTCAAATATCACAGTCTCCTTTATTTACCTTTTCTATCAGTTTTCCATTGTGATTTACACTTAAGTAGTTTATTAACAATTTAGTTAATTTTATCTCAAGTTTTTTTTTCTCATGTGCATATACATATTACGTATTCACTTGTTTCCCCAGATTCTCAAATAACTGTTCAATCTAGTCTCTTCCATATTTAGATCCTCCTTTTTAGGGAAAAGAGGATTATTTTCTTTTTTAAAAAAAGTTAAAATATTTCAAACATGCAGAATATAATTAATATCTATGAATCTATGTCCCAGAATTAATTTTTTCTAAGTTTATTTATTTTGAGAGAAGGAGAGAGAGAAAGAGAAAACACAAGCATGGAAGAGGCAGAGAGAGAGGGAGAGAGAGAATCCCAAGTAGGCTCCATGCTGTCAGCACAGAGCCCGACATGGGGCTTGAACTTATGAACCATGAGACCATGACCTGAGCTGAAGTCGGATGTTTAACCAACTGAGCCACCAGGCACCCCTCAACAGTACTTTTTAAAGATATTTTTAAATGCAAAATAAGGTTTTAGATTTGCATTATAGGTAATATACTCTGTGGACTAAATTAAAAAACCTAAATTCTATACCAAACATTGATTTGTGGATGTAATCATGTTCATTTATAGATAGATACGTAGCTTGGAAGTGAACATTTGGAACCCAACTTTTTTGCAACTTGGAGACTTCTTGTAATGTCAGTCTCAGGAAATCCTAGGCAAATATTCAGTTATTACTCTAGAAGATAAATAGATGATGTGTACTGTGATGGAAATTAAAATGTCACTGCTAAAAGATTTGCATTATGTCAGCTTGGAAGGACCTGGAACTTCTGGGTTAGGCTTTGTTTTCTCTACCAGCACTATCATTCATTTTACTATTCCAGGATAAAGGCACGCAAACTTAAAGGCATGGAAAGGAGAAACTTTTATCAATACTTGGCCAAAAGGCAAAGAGACAACTTCAAGGGCAGTTATAGTAAATAACTTCTTTAGCTAAGTCACCAAATAAGGTAGAGTGGTAATTACTTATTCCAATTTGAATTCTTCATAAGAAGTTGTCCTGGGTTTCCTTTAACGTAAAAGGTTTGGTTTTAATTCTCTAAATTTTTTAGCATTAGATTACGGGGGCAGTTTAGACATTTCTGTTGTATATAAGTTTACTATTGAAGTATCGGATAAACCCTTACAATTACTATTGACAGTAACCTTTCAGATGTTAGAGTGCCCCAAGTCTCAGGTGAAGTTCTGAGAGACAGCCTTTGTTTCTTGGTAATACAGCCAGAAACACCTTTCCTCCTGTAATGTCTTGCCTGACCTTTTTGCTAGGATCCAGTATTACCTCTAATTGGTTGGCTGTCTTTTTCTTTAGGTTGTAAACTATCACTTTTTACAGATTTCATTTTGTTTGCTTTTAATTCTTTCTATTTTTAAATAGCTGTTCAGCCTCTTCTCTGCATTTTTTTCCTGTCTTTAATGATAGGGATTTTTTTTTGTCAGTTTCATTTTCACTCCAGTTTTTAATACAAGGCTCAGCAGAAAAGAGCCTCAGCAGATAAGCACTTTTGATTGATGGAATTCACATCTGTTGTGTTTCCCCAAATGTATTTTTTCCTCCACAGCCTTTCAACACTCCCATCTTGATTTTGTTGTGCTAGATCATGATACTACAGGCCTCTGGTTAAGATTGGTGTTACTCAGTACCCAAAAATAATGTGAGAGTGCAAGGTTGTGACAAATGCTGTTAGAGGCAAACAACAAAAAAATGTGGTAGAAGTGATACTCTTCTTCTCCTGATTCAATATGCAACTTTGGGTACTTGGTTTCATTTAGCTTTGCTTTCATTTCTTCATTTGTAAAATGACACATAAGCTGTGTTACAGGCTTTGTGAATAATTCAATTTACCAAACATTTGTAAATTGTGATGCCTATTGAATTTGGATATTAGTAATCAACCTTTAACAAACAAATTATTTTAAGAAGCTATTCCCTCAGCACTATCCAATTCCCTATTCCCAAGAAAAATATCTTGCTTTCTTGTGATTGTCCAAGGGCATGACTAGTAGTAGGTTTTAGAAACATAGGCAACTCTATCAAACTATAATCCATAATTATGGTATTGTTGCTTATTTACAAAATCACAACTGCTTATATAATTTAACTATGTTTCCTCTATGGTTTTTAACTAGTCCTAACAAATGTTAAATTATGTTACGTGACTAGATTTTCTTAAATTTTTAAACCTTAATATGGGGGAAATCACTTAGCTTTTACAATTTTATTCAACTCATCTGTTTTAATTTTCTATAGCTATAATTTTTGTCTAATGTTTCTTATGGGAAATAAGGAATACACACATGAAAAATTATTTTGTTGAAGACTATTAATTTTTAAGCCAGTAATTATGGTAGTCTCCAGGTAGCAAACATTTTCAAATTTCTTCTTGAGACTTTTTTGCCTGATTGCCTGAAGAATATTTTTAATTTTTGGAATTTAGTAGCTTAATTATGACATGTTTCAGTGTTTATGATCATTTTCTCTGGCATACTGTGAGCCCTTTCAATCTGTAGCTTTAAAGTCTTTTTTTTATTCCTAGAAAGTTTTAAAAAATGTTACTAATTTTCAAATTTTATATTTCCATTCTCTTTTTCAAGGATACCGATTATGAATATGTTCATCTGTCGTATCTATAATTTTCTCTAATTCTTTTTTTTTCTTTTTTCAGGGCCCTTTTGTTACTTTTCTCAATTCTATACTCTATGTCTGTTACTGTGTTTTCTTTAACACTACAGTTTCTTCTTCATTCTGCTTTCAGTAGAGCCTTCATTTCTGTAGTGGTTTGATTTTTACCCACATCTCTCTTGACTTGTGCCAACTCATTTTTCATTCTCTTTCGGCTCACCATATCCCTGCTCTTTATCTCTTAACTCTTCTGTCCCTGCTATGAGCTCCTAGTTTATTCAACTACTTCATTGAGTTATTTTCTCTTTTTTAACTCATTGGCAATATGTTTTGACATAACTTACATCTGATATATGACTTTTTTTTTTTCCTGAATAGAGTTCTTCACCTGCCATTTCTTTTCCCTATTTCCCTATGGTTTTTCTTTGTTTTTGTTTTTACCATATCTTGATGTAGATCTGATGCTGTTTCCTTTTTATCATTTTCATCTCTAAATGAGATGAATTCTCCTTGGTCTTGTAGGATTCCTTTGGGGAAGGGTCCAAGGCCATGTTTTAAGCCAGCCAAGAGTTTTCCCGACTTAGTGATTAGAATCCTTGTAACAAACTTATTTGTGAATTCTTCAATCTTTACTTTTACTGAGACAATGGATTTGCAGTTTTATTGCATTGATTTTGAAGACAGGGCCAATATAAACCTCTTCTGGACACAGCTCATTAGTTGTACTTAAAAATTAAAAAGTTTCTGGAGCACCTGGGTGGCTCAGTCGGTTAAGTGACTGACTCTTGATCCCGGCTCAGATCACGATCTCACAGTTCGTGGGTTTGAGCTCTGCATCCAGCTCTGTGTTGACAGTGTGGAGCCTGCTTGGAATTCTCTCTCTCCCTCTCTCTTTGTCCCTCATCTGCTCATGCTCGCTCGCTCTCTCTCTCTCTCTCTCTCTCTGCCTCTCTCTCTCCAAATAAATAAACTTAAAAAAAGTTTAAAAGTTCCTGCATAAATATCCATGAAACATTTATAAGAAAAAGCAAAGTTATAGACAATCTGTGAATATCTACACACATTTTGTGGATATAGCCAGTAGCTATTATTTACAGATGGACTGAGGAAGTAATGCAGTCGTGAAATGTTGTATAAATGCAATTAGTTTTCCCACTGCCCTAAAACTCTAAATTCAGAACGTATTCAGGTTATCTTCATTGTAGAGTTTACACACTCTTGACTGCTTTCTGTCCCATACTTTAAATCCCTCCTCCATAGTCTCTCCTATAATAGGAAAAAAGAGCTACCAACATCACTAAGCAGGTCTGGTAAACCTACTTATATGACTAGCAATAGTACAATAGAAGGGCAATTATAAACATATAACAGATTATTTGAAATCTATATTAAATAGACAATAGAAATATGAGCAAAACTATGGATAGTTTTCATATTTCCATTTTCATACAGTACAAAAAAGGGAAAGGAAAAGTTTCAGGAATTAGAGAGCTCAATTAGGAGCATCCAGATATCATAAAAAAGTAGATTATAGACTTTTTCTACAGTGTCCGCTTTCCTGAGAGTCATTTTTTGGGTAGCACCCTTGTCATGTAGAAGTATTGGTGTGCCTGAAAACATGAAAAACTGGAAATCAGATACTAATGAAACATCAGAATAAAAACTGATCTTTTCCGTCCTACCAAGATGTTAACATTAGATGTGATTAGGTATGTGAAGGCACTTTATACGAACGTAAGCTTTAATGTTGTTTGTCAAAATGTGCAGGAGACCAAATTTGATTCTAGTAGCCTCTTTTAGTCAGCTGTTGAGAACAAGTACCAGCTTCTATACTGTAGTGCCAGACTCTTTTATACTATAACCAGTGAAGATGGTAACAAGTCTAAAAAATACTCACTGGAGCAGTATGCAGCCTAACCTATATAGCGTTGAAGTAATGAGATATCATCTCCTTGGGCAGAGAGCTCTGCGTTTTGGAAATCATTTAAGGCAAAAACTCCCTGAAACTCCTTACTGGTTTAGGGAGGAAACCATTACCTCTAGCTAGCGGACTGTTGAGCGCTTGGAAATTTGTCTCACAGAAGGAAGGAGGAGCCATGGCCACTGTCCCTGTGAAAACACAGATTCCTACACACGCTCATCCTTCCCATTGCTAGACGATAACTAAATGGAGCAGTTCCCGTTTCCTATGGTGGTTCTCTTTCATTCCTGTTTAAAATGGAGACAGCTGGTCAGGGAGCTAACTAAATGTAACCAGCCTGAGGAAGATGCTGGAGAGAGAAAGAGAGGGCATCAGTGACAATACCCCCATCCCTCAGAGGTTAGGCCGGCAAAAATAACTGAATCCCCATAGGAGCCTCCTTAGCATTAGACTACTAGTTAGATTTTATTTATTTATTTATTTTTAAGGTGTTTTTTTTTTTTTTTTATTTTGAGAGAGGCGGGGGGAGAATCAGCGGGGGAGGGGTAGAGAGAGAGGGAAACAGGATTTGAAGCAGGCTCTGTGCCGAGAGCAGAGAGCCTGATGTGGGGCTCGAACTCATAAAGCTCATAAATCATGACCTGAGCCAAAGTTAGGTGCTTAACTGACTGAGCCATGAAGGTGTTCTTGAACTACTAGTTTTTAGATCTTAGCTTTTTGTTCTGCAAATGATTTCAAAAAGAGAGTATGAGGCCACCGATGATGGCAGGAAGGCAGAGGGGAAGGCTGGTGGAAGGTCGATTCATAAATTGGTAAAACACGGCTGAAACCTCAGTACTTCTTGTTCAATTAGTCAAGAGATGTGTCTTCAGTTCCTGAGGCAATGATACAACTTTTATAGTTTTGTTATAAGAATCATTATTATTCATTTTCATCATAATTACCGATGTTTTTTTAAACTATCTAGAAGCGTGCTGTCCAACATAGTAGCTGCTAGGCCTGTAGTTATTTAAATTAAAATTTAACAAAATTAGAAATTCAGTTCCTCAGTCATACTAGCCACATTTCAAGTGCTTCATGGCTATATATGGTTAGTGGCTACCCTATCGGACAGTGCAAAGATACACTATTTCCATCATGATGAAACATTCTATTTGAAAGCACTGGTCTAGAACATACTCTGAGAGCAAATGTATAATGTTAAGTGTATCTAGTTTACAATCAAACGATTAAAGTCCAAAGTATGTATGTAAAATAATTACCTTTTAGAGATGGAGCCTACCATTGTAGCTTGGTTATTCTAGGCATAAATAATAAGATTTCTGAAATGAATGATTAGTGTCCACTAAGAAAGAACAAATACTGTTAATTTTAGACTCATGGACTTGAGGGAAACATGGATGGATAATGAAGGAATTCATTCCACTCAAAACCCTTCAGGGTAAGTCAAGATGAGAGAAAGTATTGATATAATTAATGTTACTGGTAAATAAAGAATAAAACATGAAAAACCTAATTCAAACAATCACACAGGATACTTTATACATTCCTGTTTTATGAAAATATGATGTCTTCTTGAATATATCTTAAAAGTGGTTCCTATAACAAAACTTAAGCATCTATAAAGGAAGAAGCCTGATCTAATCCTTGTTCTAATATAGTAATGAATGTTATTACTATATCCAGAGCAGTGGGGGGGGGGGGGATAATCAAATGGCAAATGAGCCCATTTTTTGGACATAAATCGAATAGTAAAAAATGAACAGTTAAGTACTTTGTAATTTATAGATATGCTCTACACAGACTTCACATTTAATTATTTCATTAATAGTATTAGACGAAGTTTATTGAATGTGTGTTCTGTGCCAGCCAACTTCTTTAGCACTTTACATGCACTGTCTTATTAAATTCTCACAGTAAACAATTCTGTGAGTTAAAAACATTAATTATGTCCATTTTACAGATAAGGAAACTGAACCTTAGATAGTTTTAATACTTGCTTATGATGATAGGGCTACCTAGGGATAGAATTGGATTTGAATGCAATTTTGCTTTAATCAAAACCCTGCGATCTTAACTGTGGTTGCCTTTCCAAGGACCAGGCTGAAGACCACAGTAGTAAGCAACAGAGTAGGATTTAAACACATGCCTTTCTAATTCTAGGTGTGATGTTCTTTCTAGTTTGCCATATGCCTCTCATATGAACTGAAAATAAAGAGGAAATGGCCATAATTTTTTTTTAATGTTTATTTTTGAGATAGAGCATGAGCAAGGGAGGAGCAGAGAGAGAGAGGGAGACACAGAATCCAAAGCAGGCTCCAGGCTCTGAGCTGTCAGCACAGAGCCTGATGCAGGACTGGAACCCACGAACTGCAAGATCATGACCTGAGCTGAAGTCGGACACTCAACTGACTGAGCCACCCAGGCACCCCAACTTTATAATATTTAATGGGAATTCTTGAAGTCCCTATAAGGACAGTTTTCCTAAATTTACTACACATCAAGATTTGCTAAACAAGGGGCGCCTGGGTGGCTCAGTCGGTTAAGCCTCTGACTCTTAATTTCTGCTCAGGTCGTGATCTCATAGTTCGTGAGATCAAGCCCTATGTCGGGCACACACTGACAGCAAGGAGCCTGCTTGGGATTCTCTCTCTGCCCCTCCCCCACTTTCTCTTTTCAAAATAAATAAACTTAAAAAGATTCTCTCCTTCTCCCTCTGGCCCTCCCCTGCTCTAGCTCTCTCAAAAAAAAACAAAAAACAAAAAACAAAAGCCTTAATGTAACGGTGATGATATTTACCATACCCTTATTTTAACATTGTCTTAATTTCAGATTACATTCATTTTTAGAGAACATTACAACCATGCAAACTTGGTGAAGAATATTTAGGGAGTTTCTTACTTGTAAACATAAATTATGATAATTTTCCTAAACTGGGTTATGAAGAAATAATCAAATATCATACCAAGAAGTCTAGGAGGAGGCAATTAATAATTCAAGACCAGGTAGTAGAGGCCTCTTTTTAGTTAATACATTTTGTCGTCCAAACAGTCCATGTCAGTTACCTGAGAACTTTGAGGGTTCTAGCATTCAGCATGAGAAATATCATGAGATGTGAAATTTCTGAAGAGTAACAATCAGTTTTCTTTACTGGAATTCCCCTCAAAGTGAATGAAATCTAATTCAGCCAGTTGAATCACCGAACTCTTTTATTGCATTGGAACTCATAAAAGAATTTCATTCGAAAAACACAGCCTGCCGTTTTCAACAACTTAAACCGATAGTCCATTCAATCACCTCGTAACAAAGTAGTGTGGAGAATGACTTCACTGAAATGGTGCCAGACTCTCTTTAGCAAAGCGGAGTTGGCATGAAACAGCAGAAGGACAGGGCAGGACCAGGAAAGTAAAGAAGAGTTAGCTATACTTTTTTTATTAGCTAGCATTTAAAATCCGAAAGCAATAGGGGCCCCTGGGTGGCTCAGTCGGTGGAGCATCTGACTTCAGCTCAGGTCATGATCTCACAGTTCGTGAGTTGCAGCCCCGCCTCGGGCTCTGTGCTGACAGCTCGGAGCCTGGGGCCTGCTTCGGATTCTGTCTCCCTCACTCTCTCTCTCTCTCTCTCTCTCTGTCCCCCACCTCACGCTCTGTCCCTCTCTCAAAAATAAACATTAAAAAAATTAAAATTTTTTTAATAAAATATGAAAGCAATAAAGAAATGATCAAGAAATAATATATAGAGCATCTTCCTGAAAATTATAGTCCAATTGAGAGAAACCAATCTATATGAAATAATGGGAGATTTGTAAACTAACAATAACATAGGAAAATGATACATAGGTAAAAGTCAGTGCAAAAGAAAATTTTTACATCATCATTTTGTTGTAATGGGATTGATTGATTCCGTCTTTCATCAACTATCTTGCAGAAGTACTATCTGTCAAACATTGTTTCAGGTATGAGAAATGCAGTAGTGAACCAAACAGGCCCCAAAAACCTGCCCTTATAGAGTTTACATACTAGGAGGGGAGACAGAAAATGTATAAATTAGGCAAAGTACATAGTATTTTAGAAGGTGATAAATGCTATGGAACAAAAAAGCAGAGAAGAGGCAATGGGGGAGGTTGCAGTTTCAAGAAGGGTAGTTAGAGGCTGTAATACATCTTTTTATTAAAGTCGTGGTAGTCTGTGGAGGCTGAAGTTGAAACAGGGCCAACCCCTTCTCCCTCCTGAAGGAAGAAGTGAAAGGAGTTCAGTGAAGAAATGAGAATGGTGTCAGGTACTTTGTTTATCCTTTTGTTGATTCTGGATTTGTTCTTTTATTTGTTTGGCCATTTTAGAAGTATGTTTGGCTTTTTGGTGGGTCAGTTGGCCCTTTAGATAAAATTGGGCAGTGGTCTTAATATTATCCCTGATAGTAGACCACAGGTCCACTCATCATCCCCTGAGATCTCTGCACACACAGGTACAGTTCTGAAGAATACTAATATGGAATGATATTTCTGATAATGAGATTTTCACTTACAGAAAAAATTTTGCTCTATGCTCTTAAAATCTTGAGAAGTAATCCTAGTTAAAATCCATCTGCCTGTTCCCATGTCTCTATAAAACCAAGTCTTTCAAGGTATTGGCACTGAGTTCTTGTCAGTGTTCATTCATCGAGTGAGTAATGTACAGAAGGTGTTTTCTTTCCAAGTGTATCTAAATATTTCTTGTTTTGTCACAGTTTTACAAAAATGACTAAGTATTAGCTGTCCTTGTCTCTTCCTTTCCACTGACCCCTTCCCTCTTTCCTTTAGGCAACCACAGATCTCTATGTATCTACAGAAACCTGTACTTGACCCTACTACTCTATTTTGTTTTACACTAGTGTGCCTCTAAAAATTTCCCCCTGCCTTCATTTCCCTCACTCCCCACCATGGTCCCAAACAAACCCCATTCCAGCTAACTGAAATAGTCTTCTCAAAGATCATCAGAAGTTCCATTTTGCCAACTTTCATGGTCTTTTCTAAATCTTTATTTAACTTTACCACTTGACCCTTTTAGAGAATCTCCCACCTTGCATTATATCCCTTAAGTGGGATAAAATGAAAGCATACATAATGCCTGACACAAGAAAGTACTCAACAAACGTTGGGTGAATCTGAACTGAATACGACTCTATACTGTCTTAATTCTCTTCCAGCCCAATGATTTATGCATTGTAGATACTCAGTGCACTTTGTATTTGTTTTGTGTATGAATGAATGCGTGAGCCTGTTACTTCCCTGTCTCTTTGCATGGTTCTTCTTCCTCTTTCACCTCAAATATATGTTTAAGAACTTATATATTCGTCATTGTACTAAAGGCATAATATTCATCGTGTCATTTAATTCTCACACCCAATTGATATGGTAGTTATTTCTCCTTTACAGTTGAGGAAAATGAGACTTAGAACTCTTACATGACTTACCGCCTCACCCAATTAACTAGTACATGCATGGGGAAACCACCAGTTAATCTAACTGAGGTTGCTCTAGAGGACTCGAATATTAGCTCTCTGCCCTTTCTTTTATTCTTCCCTTAAGGGAATCTACCAATTCTCCTCATTTCAGTATGCCAGTGCCATCGAAATGGATGCCTTTAGGAATCGATGTGCTCTCCCGTTTCTCCAACCACTTGCTCCGTGCTGTCTTGCTATTATGTTGAACTCAAGCTGTTGAAAACAGACTTCATCCCTGTTACCTCAGGTGGTACTCCCTTTTAGTGGTTTCGTCAGTGACATTCTCATCATCCTAATCACTCAGACTTGAACATCTTTAACTTCTTTCTCTTTTCCATTTTCTTATCCTAACTCGCATCAGCTGACACTGGGTTATTCCCAAGGGATACACAAATACATGCGTAATCCTTACACATGTCTGCCACAGGTAGAAAAGTCGATCTGAGAAGTGTCTTTATTACTTCCCTTTAGTTAACAACTTACTTATTGTTCTCTGTCATTTTAGAAACATACCGTGAAAAAACTAAGAGCTGTTGGAAATTTTTTATTTATTGGAAACTGCTTTTCCAGAATCTTACGTAACTGGATAAATGATACTGGTCACTCTAGCTTCCTTCCTTGATCTGTGCAGAAAGTCATGTTTTCTTTTTCCCAGTTAGAAATGAGTGAATAGAGACAGAGTGACAAAAGACATCTAGGAAAACATCAGAAAGCACACAAATATTCTAAAAGAGGTATTTTTGTCCATATGTAATATAATTCTGTGAAAGGGAATTAGTCTGAGAAGAAATAAATCTCATCTCCTGTCTCTCTTACTTTTGATGCACTCATTCTTGTCATGGTTTGAACTGTGACCTATTCGGACCACAGCTTAAGGCTTTAATAATTGCAAATTTGAATGAAAACAAAAAGCATCTTTGCTGAATCATGAAGAATTTCATGAATTCTTGCTTTGGGGAGGAGTCTGGTTACAAAGTACAAGGTTAGTTGTGGTGAGAAAGATCCTTAAAACTTCAACAAAACACTTAAGCACACGTATTACCAAGTTCCTTCTGGACCAGGCATTCTGCTAAGTGCTAGAATTTTTTTTTTTTCCCCCAGCTTCTATCAGCTGTTTTGCTTTGATGTCTCCACCTCTTTGCCACTGTAATCAAGCCTTCCTGCTGATGACATTTGCTTCTACTTGTGGCATTATACTAACTAATGTTTCTCGAGTGCCAAGGAAACCCAGGCAGGGATGAGTACTAGTGAAGAGGAAACAAAACTGTAAAACGGGCTAAAACATCCGTACTGGAAGGAGACCTGGATTTGGTCGTTTCTAACTATATGAAGGAGGTATCAAAGAAGAAAGGGGGGGGTGGTCCTTAAAAACAAAAGATGAGTAGAGAATGAGGAAATAATTATTAGACCATGGGCACTTACAGCTGTTGAGGAACTGAAAGAATACCAGAAATTCAGAAAGAGAAAAGCACTTGGCAAGATATCCTTCAGTACAACTAAAGATTCTTCAGTGTGCGGGTATTTACTGTGGGGAGGCTATTTAGAAAACTAGCTCTGAGCTCATTTTTGCTTAGGGTGAGTCTTAGGGTTTGTGAGCTGGCTTCACTCTGCTTAATCCTCCCCTCTTTGGTACTCAACCCCCCACCCGGACACACAAACGCAGAGTCTCTGAGAATTATCTCTTTTTTCACTTGAAATTCAGCTCACATTTACTTACTCAGACTTTTGGAAGTTACCACTCAGACAGATGCAAATTCAGTATTATGCCTGCCAAAATGTGCAGAAAAGAGACTCTTTTTTACACCTTCCATCTTTTGAGCTTTGGTCCTGCTCTTTCAATCTCTGCTAAATAGTAAATGGGGAGATTGTTGTTCAGATGAACACGAGTACATTTGCATTACTGAGCTTGCTGTTTCTAGTTCTAAAGAGATTCTTTACAGTTTCCTTATCAGCAAAGGAATCGCCTTGATTTCCTTTGATGATGTTTCCCGGCTGATATTCTAGAACTAACTAGCACAGAAGCAGTTCATACCCTCATGAAATGGCTCTTGCCCAGTAATCCTGCTTGATTTGAACATATTAGGCTTTAATTACAGGGTTAAGAGGATGGATGAAGAAGAAAGCAAAAAAATAGCCACTGCCTCCAAATGAGCTCTATCAAATCAGCTTGACTCCCTCAACAGAATACAGGAATACATTTATATCATAACTGTTTGTTTATTTGAGAGAGACAGAGAGACAGAATGAGCAGGGGAAGGGCAGAGAGAGAATCCTGAGCAGGCTCCCCGCTGTCAGCATAGAGCCCCACTCGGGGCTCGATCTCACAAACCGTGGGATCATGCATGACCTGAGGTGAAACCAAAAGTTGGACACTTAACCAACTGAGCCACCCAAGTACCCCTATCATAACTGTTTTTAGCCCTAGTTGCCAGCCATGAAGAATAAACACTTTAAAAGATGTAGTATGGGTTAATGACCTACTGAGAGATGGGAAGATTTTAAAAGAAGAGAAAACCATTTTTGACTAGTAAAATCACCCAAATTAAACTACCAAAATGAGTGCTCTCTTTCTATCTTTAACATTTCAGTGTATAGTTTTTTCAAGGTGTTGCCTTGAAAAAAATCTGGTTCTATAAACATGGACATGAATTTATGGGGCAATAAGATGGATGAAGGGAAATTAGTAGGAATGGCTTTAGAAAAACTCACATCCCCTTTGCAGCTTTCAGCTGCCTAGCATGGTCTCTTCCTTTCCTATGAATATAAATATACATTTTAAAATCATAAAAATATAGTGACCGAAGAGCTTTGTTTTTACAACTTTATTTTGTGCCTTGCAATTCAAAACATAGTCCATGGACCAGCAATAATAGCCTGGGAGCTTGTTAGAAATACACATTCTCGGGTGCCTGGGTGGCTCAGTTGGTTAAGTGCCTGCTTGATTTCAGCTCAGGTCATTATCTCAAAGTTTGTGAGTTCCAGCCCTGCATCTGGCTCCGCGCTGTCAGTGCAGATCCTGCTTGAGACTTTCTCTCTGCCCCTCCCCTGCTGTCTTGCACACACTCTCTCTCAAAAATAAATAAACTTAAAAAAAAAAAAAAAAAGAGGGGCGCCTGGGTGGCTCAGTTGGTTGAGCGTCCAACTTCAGCTCAGGTCATGATCTCACAGTTTGTGGGTTCGAGCCCCACATCAGGCTCTGTGCTGACAGGTCAGAGCCTGGAGCCTGCCTCAGATTCTGTCTCCTCTCTCTGCCCCTCCCCCGCTCACACTTTGTCTCACTCTGTTTCTCAAAAATAAATAAATGTATAAAAAAAAAGAAATATAGGTTCTCTGGCCTTAGTCCTACTGACACTCAGAATCTGCATTTTAACAAAATACCCAGGTGATGGATGCCCATCCAGGTTTGAGAATTACTGATCTAGGATTTGCAATTTGGGCTGAAAATCTCAAGAATAGTTGCTAAATTTCTATTTTATTTTTAGTGACCTCTGTAAGCATGTAAAAGTAGCATTAATTGAGTAATTTCAGACTAATATGCGTTTCCCAATTAATAATTTACTGTTCAAAAGAAATTGTGAGAGTACCTTGGAATTTGAGAGACTTTATAAGGAAGGGTTGAAATACAGAGTGACTTCCTGTTTCTGAGAAATAGTTCGGGTTGAAATCAAAAAGCACCTTATATTTGGGTATATACCCTGGCATTACCAATTGTGTTATCCACATTCCCAAATGTTATTGCATTTTTGTTATACTTTCAACAGTGTGTTTTATCTGAAAAGACATTAGTTCTTTTGGATTCTTAGTAGGATTTAGCAGATCACTTTTTATCATGTGATTGATTTCACTATAATGATATAATTTGAGTATCTCCTTTTATTCTAGCAAATGTTTGTTGAGTGCCTATTATGTATGAGAGAATGTACATATGAGCAGGACAGACAGGAGAGAAACAGTAACAATATAAACATAATGACAATCGTCCCTAAAAGGGTGAAAAAACACTTTGGTAAGGGTGCTCCGGGAGGGCCTCTCTGACATGGTCACGTCTGAGCAGAGATCTTAAAGCCATCCCCTTGGCATTCCTGATTCCCATCCTGTGCTGCCCTACATTTTTCTTCTTCCAAAGCACTTATCATTCTTTTAATTGCTAATTTACTTCATTATGCTCATTGTTAATTGTCTATTTCTCTCCACCAACAGGTTAGGGAGCTTTATTTTGTTTCTCCAAGTGCTTAGACTGGCACATGGTCAGGGCACTAAATAAATATTATTAGTAGATAATTAAATTGAAACTGCAACTCAGGTCAGCCTGTTTACATCCGCACATTGAAAAATGACACAGAGCTGCTAAAGAGCAGAAGAGAACAACCATGGCTATATGGAGGAAAAGATCAAAGAACTTACTTGCCAGTGGAGGAAGCAAGTATGTTCACAGAACACTGTTAATTTAATACCTGCTGTAGATGATATGTGTTATAACAAGAGTACACATAATGTGCCGTGATAATTTTGAATTTTAGCTCTCAGAGTAAGGAAGAGAGGTGGAGTTTAACTGGGTCTTGAAGAAGCTGTAGAATTTTGGCTTGAAAAGAAACAAAAAGATACTCCACGCTAAGCAAAAGGCGCAAGCAGTGTGGACACTGAAAGTATCTAGCACATTTCAGAAATAACTAGAAACTGGTAAACTTAGATTGGAAGCGTATCTTAGCAGCCTTGGGTATTTTTTTATGGAGTTTGGGTGTCTTCATCAAAGGTATTTGAATAGCAGTGTGATACTATTAGGACCTTGTCTCAGGAAAAGGACATTTCAGACGATGTATAGGTGAGTTTGGAGGCCAGAAAATGTAGGAGACGATTGAACTTACCATAGGTGGCATTATTTGCTTATGTGGCTCATCTTGCCTTCTACATCTAAAACAGATGAAGGATAAAACTTTACTATGTATTGCTAACAGTCCTCTAAATATTAAGTTGGGTTCCTGGTACACTTTCTCTACCCCTCAAAGTTAACTTGGAGATATCCAAAGTCAGTTGTTGTAGGAATGTTTACTTTTAAAAAGCAACTTTGTATTGAATTTTGGTGTTGCCTTGTACATGAGCTAGAATAGCTAGAGATTTGTATACTTCTGAAGGCAGTTCTGCGAGACAGGCAGCTCGCAACAGGAGGAAACTGCTCTAACATGTATTCTGTCAACGTATACAGATGCTTTGCCCTACCTGCCAGTGGCAAGGCAAAATTAAAAGTGACTAAGAATGCTGAGTTATCCTTTCAACATTGGAAATTAGGCAAGAGCTTCAAGTTCTAAATGCTAACTTTCTAGGGTATAAATGCATCTCTGAAAGTCTCAGAACAGGATTACCTCGGAAGATTTTAGATACTCAGGCCTCTCTCGTCTTTAATTGGTATACTACTTTTTACTGAACAGAAATTCTCAATGATGATACTGCCTTTTTCTTTAAGGCAAAAAATGAAAAGAAAGATTTGGGTTTAAAAAAAAATTTTTCCTTATGTAATCTCTACCCCCAACATGGGCCTTGAACTCATGACCCAGAGATCAACTGAGCCAGCCAAGTGCCCCCAAAAGAAATTTTTAGATGGGAGGGCCTTGATCTTTTGGTTTGGCCATGGGGAAAGCAAATCAAAATAATTAAGCAGTTAGCATTCAGGAATATTGTAGACTAGATAGAATCCTTTATAATTTATCAAGTCATTAATTTCTGAAATCTCTCATACAGTGATTTAACTGAAAATTGCCATAGTGGTTAAGAGAGTGGGCTTAAGAGGTTAGACCGTCTAGATTTGAATCCCAGCTCTATCATACACTAATTCTGTGAAGTTTGACCTCAGATTTTTATCTGTAAAATGAGATCAATAATAGTACCTCTTTCATAGTATTGTGTTAAGGTTTGAATGAGATAATGTACAGTGCCTGGCCCATACTACGCATTGAATCAATGTTATTTATATTGATGATATTGTTGATTACATTAAACTGGGTCCTGCTAATGAAAGTAACTTTTCTATCTTTAGGGCCTATAGTAGTCTAAAATAAATGCTTGTTGATTTTCTCTATTATATTTGTCCTAAAATTAGGTCATTTATAAAGGCAACAATGAATGAATATTTTAAAATCCTAATAAAAGACTGAATGATGTCCTATAAACCAGTGTAAATGATAATTTGGACTTGCTGACTGAAGGCAGGCCTAACTGTTAGATTGTAAACTACTTAATGTATGGCTATCATGTATTATGACTGTCCATGAGGAAAAAATATTGCAGAGCAGAATTAAGTTTTTAACATGTAATATAGCTGTTATTTCACTTTTTAAAAATGAATATGTATAGACTTGGACTCCAAAGAGTTTTCTAGATGTTAAAATGGGATAATATCAACTGCCAGTTTTTTTTTAAGACATCCATTAAAATAGATAGGTTTTTGAACAAGTAAGTTGAGAGTACTGATAATTCTGAAATTATTAACATTTGGGTACCATGTTGTTCAGTAAAATACTAAATTTCCACAATAAGGGTCAGATTCATTTAGGTAAAGCAACCTGTAGAAATAATAATTTAAAAAACATATTGGGGCAATGGGGTGGCTCAGTCGGTTGAACGTCCAACTCTTGATTTTGGCTCAGGTCATGATCTCGCGGTTTGGTGGGTTTGAGCCCCATTCATTGACCACCCAGAGCCTACTTGGGATTCTCCCTCTCTCCCTGTCTCTCTCTGCCCTCCCCCCTGCTCACACTCTCTCTGTCTCTCTCAAAGATAAATAAACTTAAAAAAAATAAAAAACACATTAAGGGGGTGCCTGGGTGGCTCAGTCAGTTGAGCATCCAACTCTTGATTTCGGCTCAAGTCATGATCCCAGGATCATAGGATCGAGCCCCACATCAGGCTCCACATGTGGAGCCTGCTTAAGATTCTCTCTTTCTCCTTCTGCCCCTCTCCCCTGCTCTCTCTCTCTCTCTTAAAAAAAAAAAAAAAGCACATTAAGTAGTGATGGTTACTTGCTTAACAAAAATATCTGCTATAATATTCCTTAAAAAAATGTTTTAATATATTTGATACATGAATTCATATAATTCAACAGCACCTGTATGGTACCAGCCAGTATTTTAGACACTGATGATATAAATATTATCTCAGTCCTTTAGCAGTTTATGGTCCTAATGGGAGACATTTACCTAAGATAATCTAAATCTTGTGTTTATACCATGTATATGAGAAATGGTTACCACATCCTTCTGTGGAAAAAAACCCACCCCAGCTTAGGGGACAATCAGGAACGTTACCCTGAAGTGGTACTATCTGAGCAGATTCTTGAATGCTTTCTAGTTGTCTAGGAAAAAGGAGAAGAAACAGGTTGCCAACAGGTACCACTTTTTCTTTTCCTTTTTTTTTAAATTTTTTAATGTTTATTTTTGAGAGACACAGAGAGACGGGCACGAGCAGGGGAGAGAGAGAGGGAGACACAGAAACTGAAGCAGGCTCCAGGCTCCAAGCTGTCAGCATAGAGCCCGACATGGGGCTCGAACCCACAAACCGCGAGATCACGACCTGAGCCGAAGTCTGGCGTTTAACTGACCGAGCCACCCAGGGCCGCCACCAAGGGGTAACTTCTTGATATCCCAACGAAGTAGTTAGAAATAGCTGGGGCACCCCGTGTGAGGACCTGCAGTTACTAAGGACAAGGGGCAAGAACAGACAAGAAGCAGATCACAGAGGATTTCATTTGCCATCTATCTACAAGGAGCTTGGATTTTATATCCTGTACATGACGGGATTAAAGGGTTTTAAGCTGGAGAGTGGCATGGTCAGATTTTACTTTCAGGCAGATAATGGCTGGCAGTAGTATAGGGGATGGATTCCATTCATAAACAGCTTTAAAGAGTTTTTGAAATCAGGTGATATGTAGAGAACTGACAGAGTTCATTCAGTTTCTGAATTTCAAGTCCGACTCAATCATGAAGAAGTTGCTTTAAATACTTGAACAAGAAAGTACTTGTAATCACTTATATCTTGTGGAACTTACACATTCAAAGTTCATATTCAGAGGCAGTATTGTTGAAAGATCAAATAAATGTAAAGACTCTTTTGAAACAGATTTTAGGTCAGGATTTTATGCTTAATCAAGTATGCATACTCTAATTACTGACTTGTGTGTTTTTTACGTTTCTATTATAATGAAATCATTGTGAACTTTTTCTTCTGGTTCAAAGAATAGTATTTCTACCCAGTTCTTTGAATTATCAAGATATATTTTTAAAAGGAAAAGGATTATGAAAGGATCAGTTTCTCTAACTACCTGAAAAAGAATGCATTTTCACTATTAATTTAGTAGCCATTTGAATATTGCCCAAATCTTACTCCAAAAATTCTTAAAGAATGCTCTGTTAGTATGTGGTGCCTGGGTGGCTCAGTCATCTAAACTTAGGACTCTCGATTTCAGCTCAGGTCATGATCTCAAGGTTCCTGAGATTGAGACTGGAGCCCCACATCAGGCTCCGTGCTGTTACCATGGAGCCTGTTTGGGATTTTCTCTCCCTCTCTCTCTGCCTGCCTCTCTCTCTCTCCCTCCCTCCCTCCCTCCCTCCCTCCCTCTCCCTCCCTCCCTCCCTCCCCCTTCTCCCTCCCTCCCTCCCTCCCCCCTCTCCCTCCCTCCCTCCCTCCCCCCTCTCCCTCCCTCCCTCCCTCCCTCCCTCCCTCCCTGTCACTCAAAAATAAATAAATAAACATGTAGGGAAAAAAAGAAGAAGAAGAAGGCTTTCATAGTCTGCTCAGGCTGGTATAACAAAATACCACACACTGGGTAGCTTAAAAAAGAGAAATTAATTTTCTCACAGTTCTGGAGTCTAGGAAGTCTACAATCAAGGTGCCAACAGATTAAGTTTCTGGTGACATCTCTCTTCCTGGCCTGCAGAATGACCACCTTCTGGAGCTATATTCAAATGGACTTCCCTTCTTGCCAGTGTAAGGGAGGAAGGAAGGGAGTGAAACAGGGAGAGAGAGAGAGGGAGGGAGAGGAAGGGAGGGAGGGGGAGAGAGACAGGAAGGGAGAGAGAGGGGCAGGGAGCGGGGTGGAAAGAGAGAGAGATTTGAGACCATTCTCTTTTCCTCTTCTTTTTTTTTTTTTTTTTTTTTTACACGTTTATTTTTGAGACAGAGAGAGACAGAACATGAACGGGGAGGGGCAGATAGAGAGGGAGACAGAATCAGAAGCAGGCTCCAGGCTCTGAGCCATCAGCCCAGAGCCCGATGCGGGGCTCGAACTCATGGTCTGCGAGATCATGACCTGAGCCGAAGTCGGACACCCAACCGACCGAGCCACCCAGGCGCCCCTTTTCCTCTTCTTATAAAGCCGCCAGTCCCATTGAATTAGGGTCCCACCCTTATGACTTCATTTAACCTTAATTACCTCCCAAAAGCCCTATCTCCATATGCAGTCAATTTTAGATGTTGGAATTTGAAAATATGAATTTGGGGGTGGGGGGAGGGACACAATTCAGTTCATAGCAGAGGCCAAGTAGACCTTTTCCAAGAAGTAAATAGAAGTTTAATTTTGAAGTTTTGGGGTCCCTAAATCTGATTGTGCTTCAAGAAAACTTCTATTTTCAGGGCAGTAAAGTGAAGACAGAAGAGAAATAGTCCCAAACAAACACAAAAGGGACTTGCTAATAGCTGTGACATTTTAGAAAAATTGCATGCCAGATAATCCTTCATTAGCTGTAAGAAGGTTTATTTTCGAAGCTCTTATTTCTGCATGTTCTATTATCTCCAATGTCTGCCATTGTAATCCTGTAGCAGGGAGTCAAAAGGTATAAATACAGGGCTCTCACAGTGCCTTCATGTATTTGGTGATCAGTGGCAGGTAAAATTTGCAGAGACTAAAAGCGTTTACATCTTGGGTTTTTCTTTTATTTGACTTTGGAACAATTAAAGTGAAGATTGCAGGGAACTTTAGTTATATTGAACTCAGGGCATTTTTATGTGTGTGAATCTGAATTCAAGATTTTAAATCGAGAAACCTGCCAAAATCATACAATTTTAGAGTTGGAATAGAACTTAGAAATTTTCTCAACTAGGCCCAAGACCGGGAAAGTGAGGCTTAGAGAAATTAAAGAACTTGATCAGTGCCACAGAGCCATTTAGAGACCAATATGGGACTAGGATCTACAGCTCCTGTCTTCCAGTGCAGAGTTCTTCGACTATACCATGATGCTGTTCCCCATCATAACCAGCAAGTATTCTCTGATCAGGAATTCAATCTAGACTATAATGGCACGAGTACCAAATCATTAATATTAAAGTTAAAAGCAACTTAACTTCTTTGAGCCCACCTAGATACATTCTAAATCTAAAATTCTGACTACAAAAAGATAGTAAAAAAAATTAAACATATGTTAATTAATATATCAGTTGGTTCACTTTATTGCTATACTGCACATATTTTCTTTTCAAAAAATACATTTCTAACGACAGGGGACTTTTTTTTATATAATTAACATGAAGCAAAAGCCAGTCATACAAAAATCTAAATTTTATTTCTGATAGTATTTTTTTTTGACTATTCATCTCACTTTGTTAGACTTAGGGCCTTTTGATTAAATTGAGTATAATGGAGAGAATGCCTGATTATAGAAATATAATATTGACTTAGCATTTATCTAACGTTCACTAAGATTTCAACTTCAAAATATTTTTCCAAGATTTCATTCTCAGCCTTCTCTTTTCTCTCCATTCTTTACCTGAGTTACCATAGTTCCTTCTTGAGTTTCTCATCTACCTTATACAAATAGTTCCAGATCTGAATGTCTAGCTCCAACATTTCCCCCGAATTCCAACCTTCATTTCTTACTGCTTGCTGTATATCTCTCCTTGGATGTGCGTCTAGCACTTAAAAGTCCATTTGGCAAGAAAACACTCATCTTTCTACCATTGAACTTGTCCCTTCTACTAAATTCCCTATTTTTGTTCACAGAACAGTTGCCTCCTCAGTCACTTGTTCTCAGAGCCTCAGAGCTAACTTTGATTTCCATGTCTTTTCCAGGCTATTCAGCCAGTCAATTGCTGACTCTAAGTCATGTTATTATTGTGTTATTCTTGCATCCAGAGTCATGGTATCTACCTTCTGCTTTCAATTTCATTGCCAACATTCTAGGATAAGATTGTTATTCTTTCTTGTTTGGTAGCCCTAACCTGACCTTCCTGATCTAGTCTCCTTCTATTCCAATTCAATCTTTTAAAAATATTTTTTACTTAATGTTTCATTACAAAATAACATACGTTCAATGGAGAAAATATAGAAAATACAGAAAAGTAAAAAGAAAACAGAAAATGCCTATATTCCCAATACTCAAATATAACCACTATTAACATTTCAGTCTATATTCTTACAATTTTTTCTATGATGTGTGTGTAATGTTTTTAAACAAAATCTTCCTAGTTTAGCCTGTATATTACTGCCAGACAACTACAGTATTATTCTTGAAGACCTGAGTCTAATAATGGTTTTTCATCATTGCAGAAAAAAGCTTAAAATCCTTTGCATGATATTTAAGACTCTTCCACCTTTGTTTCTAAAGGATTCTTGCCCCAGATCTGCAGAACTTAAGTTACTTGCCATTTCCTAACATGCTACAACCTCCCATCATATGCTCACAGCATTTCCTGAAAATTCTACCTGTTCTTTACAGAGCAATCCAAATGTCACTCTTCCATGAACGCATCAATCACCTGCCCACCCCTATCCCCTATTCTTTAGAGAGTTGGTTCTTTTTACCTCCTTTGAACCTCCACACTACTTGCAACAATCACTGGTTCTAGATAATTAGTTTCTGTGTTACATATTTTTCAACCCCTAGCATGATGTCTTAAGGATAATGAATATCTAGTAGATGTTGAACGAATAAATGAATGAATGACTAGTTGAGCACTACTCTGGGGTCACTACACCTCTTATTAAACTCATGAGAAGAGTAAGATTTTGTAGATACAGAAGAAGCTTAAAGAAATAAAACTTAAAAATAAATAAATAAAACTTACTTAGGTTAAAGGAAATTGATTAAGGAGACAGAATTAAATACTGGAATGCTGCAAATCCAAGTTTGTCACTTCTGAGTTGTGATTTGGCTTTTGATCATTAATGAGTAGATGCTTATAGGGTGGGTTGCCCATTGCTTGAACATTATCCTGTTTTAAATAGAAAGGAGGTGGGGCGCCTGTGTGGCTCAGTTGGTTAAGTGTCCTACTTCAGCTCAGGTCATGATCTCACAACTCTGTGCTGACCTCTCGGAGCCTGGAGCCTACTTCAGATTCTGTGTCTCCCTCCCCTGCGTGATTGTATGCACTGTCTCTCTGTCTCTCAAAAAAAAATTTTTTTAAAGATTTTTTTTATAGAAAGGAGGCAATGTTAGTCCTTCTGCTATGGATATGGAAGAAGTACAGGTAGATATTTCTTGCCCAGTTGCCTGGCAGCTGGCATATGGACATGTGACCTCGGTCAATCAGATGCCCCAACCCAGGACCCTGAATCTTGAGAGCTCGGGGCACAGTAGATAGGTATGGTTTGTGGCAGTTGCAAAGGAGTCAAGAGTATAGTAAAGCAAAGTAGCAGTAGCATCTCAGACATTTACTGTGGCATGATCTTGAATATGCATTTGCCCTTTTAGGGGCCTGCCCATTTTCTGAGCTTTCTGGTTCATCCTGAGATAGCCTATTCCGATGTGTGTTTTCCAAAACCACCAAACAATTAACTCAATTCTGACACTCTCTACCTGGAGACAGCGTCAGATCCCGCAGGTCAAGAGCTCAATCCTACCAGACTGCCCCCTTCCCCCCACTTAAGATGCCTGCTGCAAGTCTGAGTTGTTGCCACTGCTTCTGACTGACCAGCTACATATTGGAGCTTCCCACAACCCCCTCCTCAGGTTCAATTAATTGGCCAATTGGCTCACAGAACTCACAGAAACATCCACTTATATTTACTAGTTTGTTGTAAAGAATATTATAAAGGATACAAATAGCCAGATGAAGAGGCCCATAGGGTGAGGTCTGGAAGGATCCCCTGTTGCAGGAACTTCTGTCCCCATGGAACTGGGGCGTGCCACTCTCCCAGATGTGGATGCGTTCACCAACCTGGCAGCTCTCCAGACTCCCTTTTGGGAGTTTTATGGAGACCTTATTCCATAAGCATGATTGATTAAATCCTATGTCATTGGTGACTGAATTCTTTATCTCCAGCCCCACCCTCCTCCCTGAGGTCAGGAGATGTGGCTGAAAATTTCCCACCTTCTAATCAGGGTTGGTTGCCCTGACAACTACTTCCCATCCATAGGGGCTTTCCAAAAGTCACTTCATTAACAGAAACTCAGGTGTGGTTGAAAGGGGCTTCTTATGAAAAACAACAGGCTTTCTACCTTTATTGCTCTTGTCACTTAGGAAATTCTAAGGGTTTTAGGGATTCTATGCCAGATGAAGACCTAATATTATATAATATAATACACACACACACACACATCTTATTACAAATCAAAATATCACATCTATAAACAAATGTCTGGCCTAAGTTGACTAGAGTCGGTTTCTGTCATTTGCAACCAAAAGCCCTGATAGAGACTTCTAGTGGCGTAGCATCATACATGCATTTCAACTCCTAAAACATAATGAAGTAATTCTATAGAAATGGGACTACTAATGCCAAAAGGTATAGGAGTGAGGGCTATTTAGTGGAACCGCAGGGGGAAATGCCAGGTTCCTCTCCACAACTTTTCAAATAACAATGCATGTGATACAAATGTGATCAAGTTAGAATTATGTTCACATCTAGCAAATCTTTTTCCTGCATCCACTATGTGCTCAGCATATGTTATTTAATACTCACAACATTCTGTTAATTTCTACTAATAGAAGTTATGGAAGCTTGATAGGAAACAGAATGGATTAAACTCTGTAGATAGTCAGGAACTCTTTAGAATTCCTCAGCAGTACCCATTTATACTGGTTTTCTTTTGAAGAGAGAATGGTTTGAATACCCAGATTTCTGTAGCTCGAGGAATGTGTTAGAAAACATTCAGTTTTGTTTTTACTAACCTCTAATTTTTTTTTAACATTTATTTGTTTTTGAGAGAGAGAGAGAGAGAGACAGGGTGTGAGTAGGGAGAGGGGCACAGAGAGAGATACACAGAATCTGAAGCAGGCTCCAGGCTCTGAGCTGTCAGCAACAGAGCCCAACACGGGGCTTGAACTCACGGACCACGGAGATCATGACCTGAGCTGAAGTCGGACGCTTAACCAACGGAGCCATCCCAGGCGCCCCTAACCTCTAATTTATTAATGTTAGCAACAAACCACACAAGTATTAACAATATCTGGGACTTCGTCATCAGCCACCAGTAGGTATTTTAAAACATATTACAGTTACAGAAGTCTCAAAATATTATTTATGTTGATATTGCTTTTTGAAATTGTTACAGTTATTAGACAACCTACTAAATGAATTAATAAAGAAGCATACATATTACTAAATCACAATTTTTTAAAATATTTTGATAAGATTATTTCAATATAACTGGTTTCCTTTGTAATTCTAAGTGGCTAATTTTTTTTTCATTTAAAACATTGTTCTGAGAAGGTATCCGTAGGCTTCACTAGACTTCCTAAGAATTATTTTTATACTGGAACTAATATAACACTGTATGTTAACTATACTGGAATTGAAGTAAATTAAAAATCAAAAATTTTTTAAAAATTTGAAAACGAAGAATTTTTTTCTAAAGATTTATTTTTATAAACTTTTCTTGTTCTCCTTTAGACTAGCTCAATGACTCCCACACTTACCTGTGCACAAGCATTAATTTAAAGTATTTTATAAACAAAACCATATATAGTTGGCCCTTGAACAACATACGTTTGAACTGCATGGCTCCACTTATCTGCAGATTTTTGAAATAAAAAACAGTAGAGGGGCGCCTGGGTGGCTCAGTTGGTTGACCATCCGGCTTCGGCTCAGGTCATGATCTCACAGTTTGTGGGTTCGAGCCCCACATCAGGCTCTGTGCTGACAGCTTAGAGCCTGGAGCCTGCTTCGAATTCTGTGTCTCCCTCTCTCTCTGCTCCTCCCCCGCTCATGCTCTGTCTGTCTCTCCTTCAAAAATAAATAAAAACATTTAAAAAATTAAAAAATAATTAATTAATTAATTAAAAACAGTAGAGGGGCACCTGGGTGGTGCGATTCGTTGAGCATCTGTCTCTTGATCTTGGCTCAGGTCATGATCTCATGGTTCATGAGTTCAAGCCCTGCATTAGGCTCTGCGCTGATGACATGGAACCTGCTTGGGCTTCTATCTCTCCTTCTCTCTGCCCCTCACATGCGTGTGTTCTCTCTCTCTCTCTCTCTCTCTCTCTCTCTCTCTCTCTCTCTTCTGTCTCTCAGACTACGTAAATAAAAAAGCAAAACAGTAGAGTACTATAAGTGTATTTTCACTTCCTTATGATTAATGACATTTTCTTTCCTCTAGCTTTATCAAAAGAATACAGTATATAGTACATATATGAAATGAACTGTTTTGTTATCAGTAAAGCTTCTACTCAACAGTAGGCTATTAATAGTTAAGTTTGGGGGCAGTCAAAAGCTATACACAGATTTTTGGCAGCATCGGGGGGTCAGAACCCCTAACCCCTGAGTTGTTCAAAGACCAACTGTATACTGGCATTTTCAAGGATAATTTGCACTATATGCAGTTTTGGCCTTAAATGTCCACCTTTGAACTCAGCCACCTTGGGTAAGATATGACTCCATTGTAAAGTGTTTTCAAGTAGATCCATTGACTCCTGGGAATTGGAAGACTTGAAAATAGCTCTAAAAATTCTCTGTGAGATTTTTTTTGTTATGTTTTCATTTTGATGATTATCTCCTTTAAAAAATGCATAGTGGAGCATGTAGATAGCCACCTTATTGCCAAACTTCTATGATTTGCTATTATTTCTGGATGTGAGTTTGTGTTTGCCATAGCCCCAGTGCCAAGTGGTACTACTCTGTCTCAGAGTAATAAGAAAAGTATGGAAATGGAATTAATGCATAGATGTTGGATTCTTGACTTGGGAAGACCAGATGATGTAAAGTCAAGCTGTGTAAATGAATTTTCCCCAGGAGTACAGGTAGAGACAAGTGGTGGGAGAATTAAGCCATCACATGGTGAATAAACATAAGACCGTATTTGTTTGGGGGGCTACTGTACCAACAAAATAATAACATCTATTATATTAAATCAGTGTTGTTAACTTTGATTTGTGGAATGTTTGTAAACTTGTTTTAGAAGTTGTACAAAAGCTGTAAGAACTTTATTACAGTTTTGTAAATGGGTAGTTTCAGTAGCTCAGGCCACACAAACTTTCAAGTCTCTCTTCCTTTCTTTCTCTCCTCTTTCTTACTCAGCTAAAGCACCAAAGCCCATTGTCTATTCCAGAAGTTATTCCAGAATTAAGCCACTTCTCACTACCTCCACCACCATCTCCTCCACCTTGGTACCAACTACCACCATTTCTTGCTTGGACTTTGTAATGATTTTTCCAGGGCTCCCTGTTTTTAACCACGCTCCCATGTAATCTGTTTTCCACGCAGTAGTCAGAGTGGTCCTTTGATAAAATCCAAAGTCTTAATCATGTTATGAAGACCTTGTCTCCTCCCCTGTCACACTCCCCATGGCTCACTCTGTTTTAGCCACACCAGCCTGACTTTTCTTGGAATACACCAAGCAGTCTTGCTAGACCCTCTGCCTGGATTGCCCTTTTTGCCACGTATCTTTATGGCTTTTACTTCACTTCCTTTAGCCTTTAGGCCTCCGTCAGCTTTTAAGTTATCTGAGAGATCTACCCTGACCACTGACCTTGGCTTTATTTTTTCTTTATAATATTTATTACTACTTGAAGTATCAATATTCATGTGTCTCTCTCCACTAGAGTATAAGCTCTCTGAGTAGAGAGAAGAACCTAAAGCCTTGTTCAGTACAGGACATGTGTTAGGTCCTTAATAAATATTTGCTGAATGAATGAATAGATGAATAAATAAATGAAGTGGATGACTAAAACTAAGAAGATGTTAGAGATCTGTAAGAACTTTTTTAAAGGACTTGAATATCCACCAAGTTTAAGAAACTCTTTGAAAGAGTAAATTATCATTATGCATTACAATGATGTAAAGCCATACATATGGTTAAGATCTATAGGGCAAAGTGAAAACTTCAAGCCTAGTCAAATCTTTTAGAATAGTTTGGGGGACGCCTGGGTGGCTCAGTTGGTTGAGCATCCGACTTCGGCTCAGGTCATGATCTCACAGCTCGTGAGTTCGAGCCCCACGTCGGGCTCTGTGCTGACAGCTCAGAGCCTGGAGCCTGCTTCTGCTTCTGTGTCTCCCTCTCTGCCCCTAACCCACTCGCATTCTGTCTCTTTTCTGTCAAAAATAAATAAACATTAAAAAAAAATTTAGAATAGTTTGGGGTTTGTGGAGACATATCAGCACCATTTTTGTACTGGTCTTGACTCCTGTTAAGTACCATTTTCCCCCAAATTGATACATCCTTGATTTCAAGTTGCCAGCCTTGTATCAAAGTATCAGAACAATAATTTCAATAAATTTAAGAAATCCAAAGGAGCTTCTCCTTTCCTCTCTCAATCTAAACATCTTTTTTTACAGAAGGAGAAAATAATATCTATTAAGAAACCAAAATAATTGATATAATTACTTTTTAGCACACATAAGCTCTTAAAGGGTGACTTGGAAGAGGCTTCTTTACAATATTTAATATCATTTGACCCAAGAGTAGACTAAAATTTATCATTGTTATGATAATAAACTCCAGCCACTTCTGCATTATTTGCTAAGTAGAAATTAGATGACTTTAAAGTCCCTTTCCAGTTATGATATATGATCACAATGGCATAAAAAGCAACTAGCATCTAGTTTTATTTTCAAAGTAAAAGTATCATAAAAAAGGTTTCTTACTTCAGAATAACAAGTAAATATTAGTGGCAGACAGTAGCAGCAACTAACCAAAAACAGTTTTCTGTTTCTTTCTTTAAAAACAATTTTCTTCAAGTCTATAAAGATAGTTGTAGTATAAAAAAGGGAGAAAAACTGGTCTAGTCTTGACTTTGAAAACATCCCATCACCTAATTGTGCTTCATTTTTCATTGCTGTAAAATGAAGATTTTACCTGCCTCTGTCTCCCTCTGGGAGCAAGATAATGAATGAAATAATAGGATTTTACACAGGCTGGCTGGGGTGTCTGGGTGGCACCTTTGTAAACCACCTCAGTCAGGTAAGCGTCCAACTCTTGGTTTTGGCTCAGGTTATGGTATCATGGCTGGTGAGGTCGAGCCCCATGTTGGGCTCTGTGCTGACAGCATGAAGCCTGCTTGGGATTCCCTCTCCCTCTCTCTCTGCCACGTACCCCCCCTCCCACCCACTCATATGCTCGCACTCTCTCAAATAAATGAACTTTTTTTTTTTTAAAGAATTTACATAGGCTAATTTATAGTGAGGCTTAAGTTTCAGAGCGCTTCGTATGCACCAGCCCCTTCTAAGGCCCTAATATCTATTTCTGTATGGGAATTTTGTAAAATGTTTTTTTTCTTTTTCTTCTTTTCTTTTTTTTTTTTTTTTTTTTTTTTCAAAAGTAGGCTTCATGCCCAGTGTGGAGCCCAATGCGAGGCTTGAACTCACAACCCTGAGATCAAGACCTGAGCTGAGATCAAGAGTCTAATGCTTAACTGACTGAGCCATCCGTGCACCCCTGTTTTGTAAAATGTTTTCTTAAATAGATCCCTAAATTTGTTTATGCTTCACTCTATATAAGAACTAAATCCACCACTGCATACTCAAGTGTTATGAGGTCTTTTGGAGAAATAATAACACAGAAGTCCAATTTTATGTTTAATTACCCTCCACTATATAGCAAAATCGGAAAACTTTTTGGTGTTTTGAAGTCTGCCTTGGGCAGCTTGATTTAGAAGGAAGTTTTCTGGAATGGGGAATCAGAAGACCTGGGTTTTAATTCTGGGTCACACTACTGCATAGGTGTGATTTGACACTTGTCTGAGATTTGGTTTAAAAAAAAAAAAAAAGTTGAAGGGTCTGATCTTTAAAATCTTTCCAATATGAAACATTCTGATTCTTACTCCCTAATGCTGAAATATTGTAGTTTTTTGTTGTTGTTCAAACTAGTTGGTTTCAGGTTTATTGTTCATGTAGTGTGATTACAATGTTGAAAGTCAACTAAGACCTTCCGAGAATTATCTTTCTTGAAAGTTTCTGGGAAAAGGGAACTTCTGAAAAATAATTCTATTTCTACTCTCTATCAAGTGTTCTTACTTACATTAAGTTAGAGTGTCTGTAGAAAAATAATTTATTTGATTGCCATTGTTGAAAGATTTCCATTTCTTAAAGAGTGAAGAAAATCATTTCAGTTGCGCATCTCTGATGAAATCATCTACTCTCAGCAAGCTGGATGGTTCTGTTGGCCCAAGGGCCTAAGACCAGAAATACTGCATTCTTGGCACAGTTCTCAGTTCTCACTATAAATGCAGTACCTGAGGTTGCAAGAGGTCAAGGAAGGGGGAGACAATAATTCCATGCCTAGCATTTCATCTTCAGTTAATTCTTAAAATGCCATCCTCTTGGAAGGAAAAATGTCCTTGTTCATGTTTGGAGGGAAGGATGAATTTAAAGATCATTTTTAGAGTAAGATTGGGATGGGAAAGGGAAAGAGATATCAGCAGATTTTTGTAGAGTACTTGCTCTGTAAAGATGTAACAGGGCCCAGCAATTCGACCCTTGGGTATATAATCAGGACAAATGAAAATGTATGTCCACACAAAAAATTGTACGCAAGTGATTATAACAGCATTATTCATAGTGGCCAAAATGTAGAAACAACCTGAAATGTCCATCCACTTATAAGTGGATAAACAAAATGTGGTATATTTATATATATAATGGAGTTTTATTCAGCAATAAAAGAAATTAAATACTGATTCATGCTACAACATGGGTAAACCTTCAAAACAGCATGCCAAGTGAAAGAAGTCAGTCACAAAAGATGATTCAAAGGAAATGTCCAGAACGGGGAAATCTATAGAGACCGAAAGTAGACTAGTGGTTGCTCAGGAATGGAAGGGTGGGAGGGTAATAGCTAATGGATATGGGACTTCTTTATGTGGTGATGAAAGTATTCTAAAATTGACCATGGTGATGATTGCACATACCTGTGAATGTGCTAAAAAACAACAACAACGTTGAATTGTACACTTTAAATGGTTGAATTGCATATCTTTATGTGAATTATATCTTTTAAAAAACCCACTTTTTTAAAAGATGTCATGGGATACAATGATTAATCAAAACAGATTTAGACACGTATCCACCTGTGAAGAAGCACTTGCCATCCAGTTAGAGTATATGTATGTGTGTATATATATATATATATATATATACATACATATATATACACACTATATATACTTATTATGTGTATATTTAAATATTTATATGTATAAATATATAATATAAATATAATATATATTATATAAATAATATAAATATAATATATATATTATATATAATATATATTTATATATTTTTATATATAAATAATATATATATATTTAAAACCAAAGCAAAGGGAGAAAATAATAGGTCTTATACCAGGGGTGATGTTAAGCTGGGCTGTGAAAGTGGTTTTGGAGTTTGGATATTCTAGTTAGAGGGAATAGCATAAGCAAAGACAAAGGTGTGAAAATGTAACTGAATAGTAATTCATTTTTTCCTGATTATGGAGTTGAAGAATTTTGGTTAGAAAAGTGGTTTGAGGCCAGCTTTGTTTTGTTTTCTTTTGTTTTTGTTTTTGTTTTTTTATTTATATGGAATTTATTGTCAAATTGGTTTCCATACAACACCCAGTGCTCATCCCAACAGGTGCCCTCCTCAATGCCCATCACCCATCCTCCCCTCCCTCCCACCCCCCATCAATCCTCAGTTTATTCTCAGTTTTTAAGAGTCTCTTATGGTTTGGCTCCCTCCATCTCCACCTTTTTTTTTTTCCTTCCCCTCCCCCATGGTCTTCTGTTAAGTTTCTCAGTATCCACATAAGAGTGAAAACATGGTATCTGTCTTTCTCTGTATGACTTATTTCACTTAGCATAACACTCTCCAGTTCCATCCACATTGCTACAAAATGAGGCCAGCTTTGAATCTTAGTTAGGTAAAGTTATTCTTTATACTGTAGGCCGTAGGGAGACATTGAAAGATTTTGAGCAGAGATGTGATATTATCTGAACTTTGCTTCAGGAAGATGATTATGATAATAATGTTTTTAAGATGAATTCCAGAAAAGATAGAATAGAATCTCACCAAGAAGAGGCAGAGGAAAGAGATAACAGAAATGGAAAGTGAAGAACAGATTAAAAGAAATATTTGAAGCAGAATTATAAATTAACTGAGACAAGGAATAGGGAAGGGTCAAAGTTAACCTGAAGTGTACGTGAGGGGAGAAACCAAAAACATACTTGAAAATATGGGCATGGGGCTGGGAAAGGAGGTTGGCACAGTCTGATGCCATAGAGTTACAGGGACCCATTGAATGCACAGAAATTAGGATAGCAGCTTGCAGTCACACACAGGAGCTTCGGGCGAATACTTGGAGGAACATTCATTTAGAGATCAGAGAAAAGAAGAGAAACTATAGGAGGAATAATTTGGAAAAACAAGACAGTTTTATGGAATTCAAGAGATATTTATAAAGAAGGGAGCTTGTGAAATGGAAGAAAGCTGAGAAACATCCCTTAGGTGTAATGGACAAACTTGAGTATAGTTTTCAGGCTCAACAGCGTATGCAGTCTTCCAGCAGGGGGAAAAAAAAATAAGAAAGTTTCATTTCTAGAAGTCATAGAGTTTATTATATTTATAGAGCTATGCAACTGAAGATAAAGAACACATTTTGAGAAAACTATGTAAGAATGAAGGAGTATTTAGAGGAAAAAAAAATACTAACCATGTGTGTCGATTGCATGTCCAAATGTCAGTGAACAGTTCCTCCTGCATCTGAAATTAGGACATGAGGATGTTAGTAAATGCCTTATTTTAAATTACTTACTTAGAAATCTTGCAACTGGTGGGGCGCCTGGGTGGCTCAGTCGGCTAAGCATCTGGCTTCAGCTCAGGTCATGTCTCACAGTCCGTGAGTTCGAGCCCGAGCCCCGCATCAGGCTCTGTGCTGACAGCTCGGAGCCCGGAGCCTGCTTCGGATTCTGTGTCTCCCTCTCTCTCTGCCCCTCCCCCCCCCCCCCCCCCCCCCGCTCATGATCTGTCTCAAAAAATAAAATATTTAAAAAATTAAAAAAGAATGAAATCTTGCAACTGGTGTTCATTTAATATCTTAATGAATATTTTAGCTTATTGAAGCTATAGTCAGGCTATATTAGCAGGTAGATATGCAGACATGGCAGTGATTGATTGGTTTGATGGTTAGGTAAAATGTGATACAGAACTCAGGCAAGTTTTACCTACCACTTAACCTAAAACATTCCACAGCTATAGAATCAGAGGGAATAATAAAAATAATGAGAAAGTTTAGTTTGTAAATATAGACATGAGAGGAGATTGGGATATCCTGAACAGGAAAAATGTGAAAATGGAGGTCAATACCTTTTTTCCTATTTTTTTCCCCTCTATAAGGCCTTCATCTCCAAAGCCAGTCCGCTTACCTAAAAATTATTTCATTATACATGTTATATGTTTTAAATTTTTACATTCTTTGACCAAATAACTCTAGTTCTAGGAACCCATTCCAAAGAAAGCCCTAAAATATAGATGAATAATACGCTTAAATATCTTCAAAACACAGTAATATTTAATAGTTCAACAAAGAGTTGAATACAGTCTTGGCTTCCAATTGTGGAGAAAGAGTTGTGAATAAATAAGGAGATACACACTGAGCAGTCATTAAAGTGATCTTTCTGAACAGTGACAAAATGGCAAAATGTTTATAATGCAGAATTAGATAAAAGAGGTAGACTGTTGGGGGCGCCTGGATGGCTCAGTTGGTTATGCATCCAACTTTGGCTCAAGTCATGATCTCATTCTCCGTGAGTTTGAGCCCACATTGAGCTCTGTGCTGACAGCTCAGAGCCTGGACCCTACTTCGGATTCTGTGTCCCCCTCTTTCTCTCTGCCCCTCCCCTGCTTGTACTCTGTGTGTCTGTCTCTCTCTCAAAAATAAACATTAAAAATAAATAAATAAATAAAAGATAGACTATGGAATTATATGTATAAATGATCTCAGCTATATATAATAAAATAAATATGAGCATGAAGAAATAAACATAAGCATGGAGAAAAGTATGCCAAATTGTTAATGGACTTTGTCCTGGGTAGGATTATGGGCTTTTCTTCATAATAGTATATTTTTCCCAGATTTTCTACATTGGGCATGTAGTTTTTTAATAGAAAATAAAGAATAATCATTACCCCCCAAATGCAGAAGATCGGCTATAGGAGAGCCAAAGAACGGGAAGATAGATGAGTCAATGTAAATCATCATGGCTACTGAAAAAGCAATTTAGAATATAAGCCTTACTGACAATCAGTAGCATCACCACATGCTGTCAGATTAGTCCTGTCTACTGGTGGCCTCTATTGAGTTTCCCTGGACTCAAACTAATGGAAGTCTCAATATAGATTCTGAAATCTAAGGACACTTTTATTTCCCTGGGATTGCTTGTGAAAGTGTAGCCTAAGCCTTTGATGTGAAAAATCTTACTTTTGCATTTATAATCACAAACAGATGAAGATAAAAGTTTTAACTTCATAATATTACATTTGCAAATACTTAAAACTACCATATGATCAATTGTTGCCTCTTTAATTTTGCTTCTACACTTATGTGTTTTATTCTTCTTTTTCCATAGGTGCATCATAAATGCAAAAGACTGAAGTTTTAAAAGAGGACAAAGGGTTTGCTGCTAAGATGAATCTGAGCAATACGGTATATTTTGTGCCATTCACAAAAAGGTATTATCCATAGATCCATGATGCAGCTTTCTTCTATAAAACGGGAAGAGATTATGTCTTCTGGTTTTTCGATAGTTAATATTTATTATATTTTTAACAAAAATGGGAAAGTAAAAATATTGAATTGGAATAAAATTTTTTTACTTTCAAATTATTTTTTTTACAGATTTTCATCATTCTCAGTTATAGCTTACAATTTGGAGAAATATTTGTTTAAAAGAAGTATGCTTACCTAAATTTTCTTGGTTCCCATTATCAAATTATCTTCTGGAAATATATACTGCCTTTTTTGTTGTAGAGCTTTATGATTAGACTTTGAAGTAACATAAGATTTTTCATATCACTTCTACTGTAATTACAGAAGTAATAGGCTTTGCAGAAAATTTAGAAAATGCAGATAAGCAGAAAGAAGAAAATTTAAAATTACCTGAAATCCCTACACCCACTTCAGATAAAACAAGCCTGTACGGAAATCGAAACTTGGAAATCCCTCTACCTGCTTACATCCTGCCTCTTTTGCTAGAACAAAACAAAAAGGACATTGCCTTATATAAGTTCCTAGAAGGATATTACTTGGTCCAAGAATGTACCCATTCTGTTCTTCTGGCAATGTGTAAAAATGACTGTTTCCTTATACCCTCACCCAAAACTGTGTCTTTTCTCTATTACTTTGTCAGTTTAGTAGATGAAATTAGTTGTCTGATTATTTTAGTTTTTGCTTCTTTGATTACTAGTGAAACTATATGTATTTCATATCGTTAGTAGCCACTGCTAATTATTTTTTAAATTTCCTATCTGCGTCCTTGGACTATGTGGGTGGATGTACATATATGTTTGTGCTTACTTATATATATGTTTTCATTGAAGTATAATTAACATACAGTGTTATATTAGTTTCAGGTATGTACAGTATAATGATTCAATACATTACTAAGTATGCATCAAGATAAGTGTGCTCTTAATCCCGTGTTTATCTATTTAACCCCTCCACTCACCCGTCTCCCCTATAGCAACAACCACCAGTTTGTTCTTTGTATTTAAGAATGTTTTGTTTGTTTGTCTCTTTTTTCCTTTCTTCATTTGTTTCTTAAATTCCACATATGAGTGAAATTGTATGGTATTTGTCTTTCTCTGACTTATTTCATTTTGCATTATACCCACTAGGTCCATCCATGTTGTTGAGAATGGCAAGATCTCATTCTTACTTTTACAGCTGAGTAACATTCCTGTGTGTGTGTGTGTGTGTGTGTGTGTGTGTGTGTGTGTGTGTGTGTACACATCACATCTTTATCCATTCATCTATGGACACTTTAGTTGCTTCCGAATCTTGACTATTGTAGGTAATGGTTCAATAAACATAGGCGTGCATATATTTTATTGAATTAGTTTTTTATTTTCAGTGGGTAAATACCCAGTAATGACATTACTGGAGCATATAGTTATTCTATTTCAGTTTCTTGAGGAATCTCTATACTGTTTTCCACAGTGACTGCCCCAATTTGCATTCCCACCAACAGTGCATGAGTGTTTCTTTTTATCCACATCCTCACCAATACTTGTTATTTCTTGTGTTTTGATTTTAGCCATTCTGACAGGTATAAGGTGATATTTCATTGTGGTTTTGATTTGCATTTCCCTGGTGATGAGAGATATTGAGCATCTTTTCATGTATCTGTTGGCCATCTGGATATCTTCTTTGGAAAAATGTCTTTTCAGGTTCTCTGCTCATTTTTTACTTGGGCTATTTGAGTTTTTTGGGTGTTGAGTCCTGTAAGTTCTTTATATATTTTGGATATTAACTCCTTATCAGGTATATCATTCACAAATATCTTTACCCATTCAATAGACTGCCTTGTCATTTTGTTGATGGTTTCCTTCTCTGTGCAAAAGCTTTTTATTTTGGTGTAGTCCCAATAGTTTAATTTTGCTTTTTTTTTTTTTTTCTCTTGCCTGAGAAGACCTATCTAGAAAAATGTTTTTATGGCCAATGTCAAAGGAAATATTGCCTGTATGTTTTCTTCTAGGAGTTTAATGGTTTGGGGCCTCACATTTAGGTCTTTCATCCATTTTGATTTTATTTCTGTGTATGGTGTAAGAAAGTGGTATAGTTTCATTCTTTTGCATGTAGCTGTCCAGTTTTCCCAGCACCATTTGTTGAAGAGACTGTCTTTTTCCCATTGTATAATGTCGCCTCCTTTGTAGTAGATTAATTGGCTGTGTAAGCGTGGGTTTATTCCTGGGTGCTTTCTCCTGTTTTATTGATCTTGTCTTTTTTTGTGTCAGTACAATTCTGTTTTGACTACTACAGCTTTGCAGTGTATCTTGAAATCTGAGATTGTGATAACTCCAGCTTTGTTCTTCTTTCTCAAGATTGCTTTGGCTATTCGGGGTCTTTTTTGTCAAAAAATACAAATACAAATACAAATGTTAGTATTATTTGTTCTAGTTCTGTGAAAAATGTTGTTGGTATTTTGATAGGGATTGCATTAAATGTATAGATTTCTTTGAGTAGTGTGGATATTTTAATAATATGGTTCTTCCATTTCATTAATATGGAATCTCTTTCCATTTGTTTGCATCATCTTCAATATCTTTCATCAATTTATATAGTCACCTGTCTGATATTAAGAATAACTTTTAACCAGCATATATTTTGCAAGAATTATTTCTACTTCATTTGCCTTTCAGTTTTGTTTATTGAATCATTCTGAAACAACCTTACTGATGTATAAGTGACATACAATAATCTGAACATATTTAATGAATATAATATCTTTTACCAAAATATGTATCTGTGAAGATAGTAAATCTATCCACCATTCCCAAAGGCTTCTTAACACCCCTTTTTAATCCCTCCATCCTACATCTTCTCATTCAACCCTATCCCCAAGAAACCACTGATGTGCTTTCTGTTACTTTAGATTAGTTTGCATTTTCCAGAATTTTATAGATATGAAATCATAAAGTATGTACTCCTTTTTTGGCGGGGGGGGGGGGCTGTCTTCTTTTCACTCAATGTAATTATTTTGAGTTTCATTCACATTGTAGCATGTGCCAGGAGTTCATTTTCTCACTGTGATGCATTCTATTATCTGCATGTACCACAAATTGTTTATCTGTTCCTTTGTTGATGGGCATTTGGGGGCTATTAAAAATAGAGCTGCCATGAACATTTGTGTACCTGGCTTTGTATGGTCATATGCTTTCATTTTTCTTGGGTAAATACCGAGGAGTGGAATGGCTACATCATATGGTAGATATAGGTTTAGCTTTTTAAGAAGCTGCCAAACTTTTCCAAACTCTATCATTTTGACATTCTCTCAAGCAGTATGTGAAAAAGGTATTTGACACCCTTGCCAACACCTGGTATGCCCATTCTTTTTCATGTTAGCCATTCTAATAGGCATGTAGTAGAACCTCAGGTTTTAATTTGTATCTCCCTAATGAATAGTGATATTAAGCATCTTTTGTTTTGTTTAGTTGCCATCCATATATCTTCCTTGGTGAAGTGTCTATTTTAATCTTTTTCCCATGAAAAAAAAATTTAAGTTTTTTTATTTATTGTGAGAGAGACAGAGACAGCACAAGTGGGAGAGGGGCAGAGAGAGAGGGTGAGAGAGAATCCTACACAGGCTCCACACTGCCAGGGCAGAGCCTAACACGGGGCTCAAACCCACGAAGCTGTGAGATCGTGACCTCAGCCGAAACCAAGAGTCAGACACTTAACTGAGTGAGCCGCCCAGGCGCCTCTAATCTTTTTCCCATTTAAAAAATTGGGTTGTTTACTTTCTTTTTATTGAGTTTTGAGGATTCTTCATAGTTTCTGGATACAATTCCATTATGAGACATATTTTGCAAAAATTTCTTCCAATCTGTGGCTTGGCTTTTCATTCTCTGAACAGAGGTCTTTCAAAAAAGTATGTTTTTAATCTTGATGAAGCCTAATTTATCAATTACTTCTTTTATGGATTATGCTTTTTTTATATGTCTAAGAAATCTTTGCCTGACCCAACATTAGAAAGATTTTTCTTATGTTTTCTTCAAGGATATTTTTAACTGTATGTTTTACATTTAGTTTTATAATCTGTTTGGAGTTAATTTTTGTGATGGGTAGGCATGGATCAAAGAAGATCCCTTTCTTTGTATATGTTTATACAGTTTTTCCAGCACCCTTCATCGAAGACTTTCTTCACTGAGTTACCTTCACACCTTTGTCCAAAATCATTTGTTCACAAATGTGGGGGTCTCTTCTGGACTTTGTTTCGTTACACTGATTTGTTTGTCTATATATAACAGTATCACCCTGCCTTGATAACCATAGCCTTAGGATAAATCTTGCAATTAGATTATGTCAGCCCTCCAAATTTGTCGTCCTTTTTCAAAGTTGTTTTGCTTATTTTATGTCCTTTAGCATTTTCATATGCATTTTAGAATCAACCTCTCAATTTCTTTTTCTAAAGAACAATTAATATTGATTCTTCTGACCTATAATCACAGTTATTTCTCTTTTCAGTCTTTAATTTCTATCACCTTTATTTTGTAATTTTCAATGTATAGATCTTGCACATTCTTTGTCAGATTTATCCCTATGGATTCATATTTTTGATGCTATTGTGATGTTTTAAAGATTTGATTTCCATTCATATATGAAAGTAAAACTGAGTTTTAAACATTGATCTTGTATTCTGCCACTTTGATAAAATCACTTATTAATTCTAGTAGCTTTTTGTAGATTGCATTGAATTTTCTACATAGGTGATCACGTTATTTGTCAGTAAAAGTCTAACGTCTTCTTTCCAATCTTGATGCTTTTTAAATTTCTTTTTTCTTGCCTTATTACACTTACATACCATCCAGCACAATATTGCAGACAAGTCTTGAGAGCAGACTTCCTTGCCTCATTCCTGATCTTAGGAGGAAATCATTTGGTCTTTGATATTACCTATAAATATTTCATAGATTTCTTTTATCAGGCTGGGGATATTACCTTTTATTCCAGGTTGGCTCAGAGTTTTTATCAGGTTTGAATATTGGATTTTGTCAAATGATTTTTCTGCATCTATAGAGATGATCATTTTGCATTTTTTTTCAGATTGTTGATTTGGTGAATTACATTGATTTTTGAGTGTTAAACCAACTTTGCATTTCTGGGATGAATCCCACCTACTCATGATATATTATCCATTTTATATGTTATTGAATTTTATTTGCTGTAATTTTGTTACAAGTTTTTGCATCTATATCTGTCAAGAATTTGGGGGCACCTGGGTGGCTCAGTTGGTTGGGCTAACAATTTCAGCTCAGGTCATGATCTCACAGTTCTGTTTGTGAGTTTGAACCCCCCCGTTGGGCTCTGTGCTGACAGCTCAGAGCCTGGAGCCTGCTTTGGATTCTGTCTCCCTCTCTCTCTCTCTCTGCCCCTACCCCGCTTATGTACTTTCTCTCTCTGTCTCTCTCAGAAATAAATAAACATTTTTTAAAAATTATATATATGAAGAATTTTGATCTGTTTTCTTTAATGTTAGTTGTTTCTGGTGACAGATAATAAATCCAGTCCCCATTACTCCATCTTGGCTGGAAGCAGAAGTTCATTCATTATATTTTTTAAGTTCTAGAAGTTATTAATTGTATGTAGTCAGACTTACTGATTTTAGTTAACAACTTTTGCCTCTGATATCTTGCTTATTAATTAAATATTCACCTGCAATTTATTTTAGAAGTTTTTATGGTCTCATTTTTTTATATTTAAATATTCATTTCTTTTGAGAATTAATTTAATCTATAGTATGACATAGTGATCTATGTGTTTCATCCAAATGATTATCCATAGTACTTAGCTTTATTCACACTGATGCCAAAATATTCAAAAGTTTAGAATATATTTTGACGATTGAAAAGATTTTACTTCTCATAAGTTTAGTTCGTAGATCTTTTTGTTTTTCTTAAAAACAATCTCATAACTTCTTTTTTTTTTGCAGTCTTCAAAAGGGATATCTTTGACATAATGCATTGTTTCTCTTTTCTTTTCTCAAACATAAGCAGTGGTGGCAGTAGCACTTTTTGAATATTAGTTGTGTATTAGTCACTTGACTGACAACTAGACTTAAGTCACTTTTTCAATAGTATTGATATATTGACTTTATGCTTGATTATCAGCATTCATGGATTGACAGGATGACCTTCCACGATTACAGGCATAGTGCTGCAGGGGAATCCCTTTTTCCTGTTTAAAACCTTCAATGGCCCCCCAGTATACTTAGGATGAAGTACAAATTTCTTAATATTGTTTAAAAGGTTTACTGTGATTTTCCTTGGCTTAATGCCAGCTTCATATTTTCTCCTTCCAACTCTACCATACGTCCATATTGAAAGAACTACTTTTATTTTTCCTTAAAAAAGCATGCTTTTTCATATCCAAGAAAAAAGAGACTGGGTCACCCAATTATATGCTTCTATTAATTGTTTTTTTTCCTTTTTTATCATAGCAATCATTTATAACCATTTTGTTATTTGTATCATTATAGTGTAATATTTATTCCCCCACTGGACTCTAACTAAGCCCTTTAAGGACAGGGACAACATCCCATTTGATGTGGGACCAACACCCAGTATGTGCCTGGCATACTAGGCACTTGACAAATATGTGTTGAGTCAGGGAAAGGGTTGACTGGATAGATGGATACTTAGGGTGATGACCTACATATTCTAATGCTCTAACTAGACTAACCATATGAAGTAATATACAGTGTCACCTAAGGCTGTCATATCACAAGAGAAAAATTCTTCTTAGCACTAACTAGTTGTACTTCTTTGTTAATGACCCTCTCTTTTCTCTTCTCCTTGAACAAAGCCTATTGGCTCACGTTTTTAAAAGTACAATTTTATTGGCCAATAACTAAATTTCTAGCATAGTAATCTAATGGGTCAAGGAAGAAACAGAAACTGTCCCGTGTGTTGGAATGATTGATTCTCGTGGGAGGTGGTATTTATAATAAAAAATATAGGTGAAAGTTAATATTTCAATATTTTTCAAAAAATACAAAGGATGTATGCCAACTAAGTGTAACTATTAACAACCAACATGTAAGAATGTCAAAATAATGTGCTTTTATTAATAGAAACTTTGAACTCAGAATGTTTTGTATAACAGTCAAAGAACCTGCCTCTTTAAGTGAACATTTAGCATAGTCTCCAAATTATGGCAATTTGTTATTTAATTACCTGATCTGTATGCATATATTGTATATTAAGAGCATGGGCTTTACAGTTTGATCTGGGTTTGAGCCCCAGTCTGACAAATACTACCTGCCTGATAATGGGGGAGTAGTTTTGCCTTTCAGTCTTCCTTAGTTTGTTGTATAAAATCAAAATAATGAAGTCCTGCATTATGAAGCTGTTGTAGAGATTAAAGAAAATAACATATACATATATGGAATTTAGTGTTGCCTGACACATAATAGTGCTTAATGAATGTTAGCTGTTATTATTTCAATGTTAATTAGACCAAAATGCTTTTAAAAATAGATTTATTGAGGTACAATTTTAATACCATGGAATTCACTCATTTAAAGTGTACAATTCAAAAAAAATAATATAACAGTTCAGTGGTTTTTAGTATATTAACCATTGTGCAGCCATCACTGCAGTTTTCTTTTTTTCACAGTTTTAGAACACGTTCATCACTCTAAAAAGAGAGCCCATCCCTTTTAGCTGTCACCCCCAAACTCTCCTTCCCCCAGCCCCAGGCAACCAATAATCTACTTTCTGTCTCTATAGATTTAGTTCTTCTGGGTGTATTATATAAATGTAATTGTGCAACATGTCATCTTTTGTGACTGGCTTCATTAACTCAACATTGTGCTTACAAGTTTCATTCATGTTGTAGCATATATCGGTAGTTCATTTCTTTCTATGCCTGAATAATATTCCACTGTATAGATGTACCACATTTTGTTTAATCACTCACCAAATGGACATTTGGGTTGTTTTCACCTCTGGCTACTATGAATCATACTGCTACCAATATCCATGCACACGTTTTTGTGTGGACATAGGTGTTTATGTTTTGGGCTTATACCAAGGAGTAGAATTTCTGGATCAAATGGTAACTTGATGTTTAAGTTTTTGGTGAACTGCCAGTCTGTTTCCCAATGGTTTCACCATTTTGCATTCCCACCAGCAGTGTTGGAGGCTCTAATTTCTCCACATCCTTGCCAATAGTTATTTAAGTTTTTGATAGTAGTCATCATAGTGGGTATAAAATGGTATATTACTGTGGTTTTAATTTTTATTTATCTAATGAATAATTGGAATATCTTTTCATGTGTTAATGGTCACTTGTGTATCTTTGGAGAAATGTCTATTCAGATCCTTTACCTGTTTTTCTTTTGAGTTATTTGTCTTTTTATTATGAAGTTGTAAGACCAAGATGCTTTCTAATATTAATTTGTATTGCAGCCAACCAAGATGTTTTAGAAATAAGTTAATAGCAAATCTTATTTTTCTACAGGTACTAAAAACTTACCACCCAAAAATTTTATAAATGAGAGATAAGGCTGAGTGGGATATCAAAAGCAAAACGTTTGCAAGTACTGGTCACCATGCCTAAAGGGGTGCCAAAGCACCCAGAGATTGCTGATCTCTTCTACAAAGATGATCCTGAAGAACTTTTTATTGATTTGCATGAAATTGGACATGGAAGTTTTGGAGCAGTTTATTTTGTAAGTAATTTTAGAATGGTTTAGAGAGATTAAATTAGGGAAGTTTGAGTTCTACACATTCTATGACTTGTAAAATATACTTAGTTTTAATGTTTATTCTACAAATTAAATGTCTACAGTGGAGGCAGTCATTGCTGGAAATCCAGTCCTAGAATTCTAGGCATTATTAAAGTCAGTGGTATCTATATCAACTGATTCTGCTATCACGGTACTCCAAAAAATGTTCTAAGCTTGAATTTGAGCCCTATGCATTTTCTCTATATGCCAAGCTCTTTTTTGCCTCAGGGCCTTCCTATAAGCTATTCCTCCACCTAGAAAACTCAGCACATTGCGTCCCCATCCCTGCCTAACTCTTGCTTATCCTACAGATTTCAGATTAAGTCAGTTTACATCCACAAGATTGCCTTTCCCGTTCAACTTTCCAGCACTAAATTAAGACCTTTGTGACCTCATAGCACCCTGTGCTTACACATTGTTGCGTTTATCATGGGTATAATTAAATAATTATGTGCGAGAATTTTTGAGTCATGTATGTCTCTACCCCGACATAGGCACCATGAGGACAGGGGTTCTGTCTATCTTATTCATTGCTATATGCCCAGTATCCTGTATAATGTCTGATAGTAATAGGAACTCAATAAATGATGGACAGATGGGCAGATGGATGGATGAACATTATGGCCACACCGACAGATGGCCTAACAAAGATTTTTAGTAACGTTTCATGTCAAGTCAGTGTTTTAGGTTAAAGGGTACAAGGCTTAGCCCCCTAAAGTCAGTTTAAATTCCCAGAATGTGATTATCTTCTGATGAGAAGAATGAGAAGTGGCTGAAATGTTACCTTAGCTCATCACCTGAAATTCATTACAGAAAATTTAATTGGCCATTTACTTATTTAACCTTAGAAGTTTGCCTCCTCAAAGTCACAACAACTTCCTTGAGAGCAAAGTAATCCATAAAAGCAAAGTAATATTTAAGTACTACTTATTGCTTGTTTCTCCTCTCAACCTGTTATCGAATCTGTTTTGTTTTGTTCTAACTCTTTGACTTTTAGGTGATCCTTTATGTTTTGACATCTAGGTAGGGCTTATCTTCAGTTGTCCTTCCAAATGAGATTTTATTAATTGCATGTTTAGCTCCTCTTTTTGCTTCTGGCCAAATCTTCAGCCTGGGTTTTCCCTGAACTCTTTCTCATCCCTTCATGTCTGTGCCCAGCACTACTACATTTTTCCTTGACCCCCCTCTAATACTTCCACTCACGTGGCTTCCACTCACGTACATTTTATCTTTGAGTGACCGTCCATGGCTGAAGAGGGTGCTAATTTTCTAGTCAACACTTCTCTGTTAGTCTTTAGGCTAAGAATAGTATTTAAGGCCCAGTCAAAGTCCTGTCTTCCTCAGTCACAGGGATGCTTTTATTTTAAGTCTATTTATTTATTTGCTTATTTATTTACTTAAAGTAATCTCTACTCTTAATGTGGGGCTCGAACTCATGACCTCAACATCAGGAGTCACATGCTCTACCAACTGAGCCAGCCAGGCACCCCAAGGATGCTTTTTTTTTTTTTTTTTTTTAAAAAGGACTTTTAAATTACAAATATACATACAGAAGTGTGCATAAATACATACCCATATATCTTAATATACAATTTAAAGAGTAATTAAAAGGTAAATCCTTTTATAAACACCAGTCAGTCTTGGTGTTTTATAAACACCAAGAAATAGAATATTTCCATCACTCTGGAGGCCCCACTCATATTAGGGGAGTCCACTATTTTGAATTTTATGGTGATTATTTTCTAGTTTATCTTTTTTTTTTTTTTTTTTTTTTTTAAAGCAGGCTTCACACCCAGGGTGGAGCCCAGTGCGGGGCTTGAACTCATGATCCTGAGATCAAGACCTGAGCTGATACCAGGAGTTGGACGCTTAACCAACTGAGCCACCCAGGCACCCCTCTAGTTTTTCTTTATATGTAACCCACAATATAATTTGGTTTTGCCTGGTTTTGAACTGTTTAAACGTGGAAACCTTCTGTATATGTTTATTGGTGGCCTATTTATTCTGCTCCAAGACACTTTCCTCAGCCACCTTTTCTTACTTTCCTTCTATTTATAACTCCTTCATCCTCTCAGAGTCTCTCTTGGCCAGAGTCAGAAGGTAGTTCCAATCTCTATTTGATTCATATTTTAAAAAGCAGCTAAACCTCTCTCAAAGTTCTCCTTTAGAATGACTACAATAAGCCAAGCATGTTTTGAAACTTACTAGCAAAGCTTTGGACTAGGGACCTACTTTATAATAGGCCACAGAAGACCTACTCATTCATTTGCTGTTTGAGCTAAGGCCTGTCTCTTTAGCCAGAGTATATGCATTTTGAAAATGAAGACTGTTTCTACTATTTCTTTACAACTCTAAAGGCTAGCCAATGCCCGTTTACAGTAGGCACTAAATATATGTTATTTGTTGATATGATAGATGGGAGAAATAATAAAGATATTTGGGTGGTTTTGAAAATGTAATCATTAACTATATTGTATATTGTATTGCCTGTATACAAAAGTGAGTAGTACAGGCCCATATATACCCGTAAGGCACTAAAAAACAGATTAAAGAAGAATTAACTTACACTTTACTGTAAAACTTAGAAAAACTTTAATTTTTTATCTATAATGGTCATGTGGTAACACCTTAAAAAAACAGATTTCTCACTGGCCACAATAATGTTTATGTGTAGTTCCTCCCTCACTGTTAATAGATTCTTCCTCTTGTCACTCATACCGTGATGACCAAGAAGACCATCATCTCTTCTTTGGGCAATTGCAGTAGCATCCCAGCCCATCTCTGTGCATCCATTCTGGTCTCTGTTTAGGCTGCTGTCCACACTATAGTGAGCTTAGGGGAAAAAGAAGTGAGTCTGATCACATCATCTTTTTCTGTAAAGCCTCCAGGGGCTCTCTGTTCTTAGACTGAGATCAGAACCCTTACTGTAGCCAGCCTTCAAGGTCTTCCATGATGTGGTCCCTGTCTGTACTTGAGACATATTCCCACTCATTCTCATTGCCCTCGCTATAACATAATAGCTTTCTTTTGACCATTGTCATAGGATCTTCGCATAAAGTGTTCTCTCCGAAATGTTTCCCCTTCCCCTTCCCCTTCTCCTTCTTAACTCCTGTTCCTCTTTTAGCTCTCAGCTGAAACCTCATTTCCTCAGGGAAGCCTTGCCTGACCTGCCGGAGTCACATCCTCCCATTTTTGTTTCTCAGAGTAACACACACCCTTCTTCCTAGCAACCGTCACAGTTGCAATTTTACATTTGTTGGTTATGATATTTTCATTGCTATCTATGCTACTATACAAGAGATAGGTACTGGGCATATTTACTCACTTCTTAGCCCCATACCTGACAATTTTTGAATGCCTATTAAGTATTTGTTGAATGAACAAATGAATCATAAAGAACTCAGAGAAGTTGGTACTGCTAATTAGTACTTTTCATGAATCCTAGCCATGCTAGCAAGCCATTAAGATCAGATTCCAGCAACCAACATTTTTATACCTAAACACTATAATTGTGTTAGACTTTTTGTAGTTTACAGCTTTTACACAGAATGTTGTCAAGAAATATGTTTAAAGTGAATTGTAAGCTGGCACAGCTCTCATAGAATCAATCAACTGAGAATATTTTCAGAAAAAAAATGGAAGCTATTAACTTGGTAAAATATCTGTGTGTTTGGATTTACATAAGTAATGCAGAAATTAGCAGTATTAACACATCAGACAGTAAGAAATTCTATATTAAAGGAAAATAGAAACAGGCTGGGCATGATTATTTTTGTATTCACTTAAACACAACTACGAAGCTTCTACGTTTCCACTGTTGCCTTGTTGAACTTAACATATCTTCTATAATCCACCTAAAGCTGATGATTAAGTTCTGTTCTTCTGGGTATACTTATTACCTTTCAGTTTTAGTTGAGACTTAATAACTAAGGCAAAAAGAAAAACTTATTTTTAATGCTTATGTTTCTCTATAAATTAGCAACAAGTGGACAGTAATCTAATTGTAGCTGGAAATGGTTAAGAAAATATCAGAAACAGTACTCTAAATATTTTTTGAATCAATGATCTTGCTTAAACTCCCTGAGATCATTAAGACTATTGGAAGTGTTAAATATGAATACTAAGTTTTAAGAATAACACTTGAAATAAATTTTTTAAAAAGGGGACACCTGGATGGCTGAGTTAGCTAAACATCTAATTCTTAATTTCACCTCAGGTCATGATCTCACAGTTCATGGGATGGAGCCCCGAATCGGGCTCTGCACTCAGAGCGCAGAGCCTGCTTGGGATTCATCTCCTCTCCTCTTCTCTCTCTCTCTCTCTCTCTCTCTCTCTCTCAAAAATAAATAAATAAACAGACAGTAAAAATTTTTTTAGAAAGAGTAACACTTGAGATGTGTAGAAGTGGTAGTCATTCATAATATTATATGAAGTACTGGAAAGCTGAGACCCCACTGATAGTTTCCTTTCTGTGTACTAAAACATTGATTTTTCCTTGAAGTTTCATTTGTGAATTTTAACCAGTATAAAATTGCATTAAAAACTTCACATCTAAACAGGCTCTTAACAATAGAGAACAAACGGATGGTTTCCAGAGGGGAAGGGAGTCAGATGGGGGGGGAAATAGGTGATGGGGATTAAGGAGTGCACTTGTTTTGGTGAGCACCGGGTGATGTATGGAATTGTGGAATCATTAAATTGTACATCTGAAAGTAATATTACACTGTATGTTTAACTGGAGTTTAAATAAAAACTTGAAAAATAAATTTCACATCTAAGAAAAATCAACATGGAAATGTTTTTCAATTTTCAAGTCTGTGCTCCAGTAGACAGATTGTGTAAGCAAGTATACTTACAAAGTTCTAAGTAATGATTACTCTGTAAATGTAAAGAAATGTATTTTTATTCTAGAGAGATTCTTTTTTCAAAAGTCTCTGGTTCCAAATAAGCATTGATTATAAATAAGCTTAATAAGCAGTTAGATAATACCATCTGATTCCATATTTGTCCTTCTTTTTTTCTTTTTATGAAGGTTAAAGATTTGGTTTAAAAAAAAAAAAAAACCCTGCAAGTTAAAATTACACATTGCTTAAGCATTTCTTAAGCCTTTCCCAGGCTGCTTAAGCTGCACAGTAGATAGATTCATCCCCAAAATATCCGCTTTTCAGATACAATCACTCTAACCTTTATTGAAATACTGAATTCGCATCAACTTTTCTTTGTTGCTGTCATATAAGCACTGTCTTAGTGTTAAATTTTAAAAGCCAGCAAAATGTGAGAGATTTTGTTTTCAACAAAAGTCCATCTGTACCTTATAAATGAACAAAATATCTAAAAAAAAAATGCCTTTGTAGAGGCCTGCTGATTTGAAAACTCTAACTAGTAGACACCTTGTTTTTATAATAGGTACTTTTACCTTTAGAGCTTATAAAAAAAAATTTTTTTTTTCAGTAAGTGTTCATTTTGTCAGCAGTTTGTCATTCAGTAAGACTCTGGGATTGAATTCTTTTTACATAAATAAGTTATTGTTTATTTTTTAATTTAAAATTTTTTAAATTAGAAATTCAGTTTTATTTGAGGAGCTTCTTTAAGTGTATTTAAGAAACTGATTATGCATTTGTCTCTAAAATTGATGACCTGATTTTATCAGGGAGTGAATTTCTAATCTCTTACCTCAGAAACACCACCATAGCTTTATTGGTTTACAATAATAATATCATAGCACCAAAATAGCTCACTTATATCAGGAGTGTGTCACTGATATAGAGCCCTGTTATTAAAAGAAAGCCAAAATTAGATAATCTTTGAATGTCTGACATTTATTTTTCTGAAAATTTTAAGGAAATTATTTATTTTAAATCTCTTAAGTAGGAGGAAGACTATTACTTGACCTGTTATTTTCATGTGTGCTTTCAGTGAACTATTGTATTTTGGGTGTAGAAAAGATAAATAGAGATATCATGAGCCAAGGCAATCTTTGTAGATGAATACACACACACATATGTATGTATATATGTAATACGTTCTCATTATAAAATATAAGTGCCTTTGGAAGTGAAAGTCCCTTTTAAGATTTATCTTCTGCATTGTTCAATGTAGTAGACTATTTAGATTTAAATTAATTAAAATTTAAACTTCATTTCCTCAGTCACTCTAGCCACATTTCACATGCTATCCTATACAATGTACATATAAAACATTTCCATCATGACAAAGTTCTATCAGACAGCACTCCTCCAGGGATTATCACTGATATATATTCTGGTATAAATTCTTTCATATTTTTTCTTCACATACATCACATTATTACTCTTTGGCAAAAGTAAGATAGTATACAGCTTGTTTTTTGTCATTGTATTTTTTACATCTTTCCATTTTACTCTGTATTTATATAGATTACCTCATTCTTTTAATGTTTACCTTATTATATGATCCTACCACATTTATTTAATTGATTGTCCATTGATGGACGTTTCACATGGTGAAGCCAGTGTGGACGTTTTGGAAATTTGCCTTGTTTTTGTTTGATTGGATATATTTTGTTAAACCCTAATCCTTTTTTATGTTATAGTATTTGCATGTATATAGATAAGAATGAAAAAAAAGTTGTACCTTACGGTGGGGTGGAAGTGTCTCTCTAGCCTAAAAGTTACAGCGTCTTTAAATTGTGATAATGAAGTTAATCAAATGTTAAAGTGGCTGAAACATCATCATTCTTTTTATTTTTTTTTTTTTCTTCTACTCTCTCAACACAGGCCACAAATGCTCACACCAATGAGGTGGTGGCAGTTAAGAAAATGTCCTATAGTGGGAAGCAGGCAAATGAGGTATGTTAAAGACAGTTGTGTACCTAAACTGACATAATCTAGTTAGTATGAAATTGACAGTAGAAACAAAGTTCTTTAAACGTTACTTTATCATATCTTTTTTATTCCTTTTTGTAGAGCATATAATAAATATTCTTAATATTCTAACTCAGTCAACTAATTTGTGGAATAGAACATAAGTTTAGTATAATAGATTTATTATATTTGCTAATAGATTTCCATTTACAGGTACTAAAATCAAATAACACAAGTTTAAACAGCGTCTTCATTTATTAAACATTTACTTTGTGCATTTAAAATAACAAAAAGAATATTATATATGTATAGTTGGTAATAAAATACTATTTTCAGTCTAAACATTGTATCATTTGCTTTATTACTTCAACAGAAATGGCAAGATATTCTTAAGGAAGTCAAATTTTTACAACAATTAAAGCATCCTAATACCATTGAGTATAAAGGTTGTTACTTGAAAGAACACACTGCTTGGGTAAGTCAGAGGACCTGTATTATTTATTTCCTGTCAAAATTTTTTTTCTATTTTTTCTATTATCTCTTTGATCTGTAAAATTGTCAGTCTCATTTTTGTCCCATTGACTTTTGTTAGCAGTATTCAACATGTGTTAATACCTCAGAGTGTACCATGTGGTATACATTCTATAAGATCAATATGATGCCTAGCCTATGGGAAATTTTATTCTATAAATAATCAAAAACAGTGAAATTTTAATATCCTCTTATAATGGTTTATTTGCAAAAGTAAAAGAGCCTTTTATTCTCATCCTAGAATTTTTATCTTCATTATTTCTCACCCCTCTACTCCAATTCCCCCAAAATTTGGAATCGTGCTTGGTGTTACCATCACTGTCTAAGTATTTTCAAACATGGCCTAGCATATGAGTAAAATGAAATAAGTCTTTTGTTCCACTCTGTCTTTTGAGTATATTTTTACACGATCGCACTTCTGTTTTTAGGTTAACACCTTAGGCACTGTTGAGTCCATCAAGAAGCTACACTTTGTGCTTTAGCAAACTGCATCTTCCAGTTTAAAGTCCAACCTAACATTTACTGAGATTCATTTGTTAAGAAGTTACCATGCATAAGTGCTTTCCTATACGTGCTCTCCAGTTAGGGAATGGAATTTTTGTTCCTAGATCGACTATCCAACAAAATACTTAAACATTTCTTTTCAAGAAGCTTTTAAGATATCTAGAGCCATTGCTTCTGTTCTGAGCAGAAGAAATTAGTCAGAGGAGTATCTCATTATGTGGAAATCAGTTCTCTGGCAATCTCCACCATCTTGAAGGAGTCAAGAAAGGGATTTTAAACATGCAGAATAAATGTTACAAAATTAAGTGGTAAATCTCATGTGTTTCGAGTCTTCAGAAAATCCTCTGAGCTCTTATTTAAAGCCTATTTACTCTGAGATTACATAGAGTGCTAGTAAGCTTGGTTAACTAGTCTGTCCACAGTGGATTTGATAGGCTAAATAGAAGGAGTTCATAGGAACTACACTGCTGGAGACATGCCTACAAACAGCCACAAGACTAATGTGACCAGAAGGAAGAAATAAGGAAGTTAGAAAGCAGACCTAATCACTTAAAAGTAGAGCAACTGGAGCTGTTTAATGTCAGGAGCAAACAACCAGCCACAGTTCAGATGTCCTTGTGTGACCGAACAGTAGGGAGAAGAATGTACGTGACAAAAATATAGAGTTAACATATAATTTTAAACAATATAACTGTAACTGTAAACATTTTCTCTCCATTTGGTTTTAAAGTTCTATGTTAATATTCTACACACTTAGTTAAAGGAAGTTATATATGCATACTAATATACTTAGTTTAAGAAACAGAAGCTCAGTCAGCTCGACTTCGGCTCAGGTCACAATCTCACAGCTCGTGAGTCTGAGACCCGCGTCGGGCTCTGTGCTGACGGCTCAGAGCCTGGAGCCTGCTTCAGGTTCTGTGTCTCCCTCTCTCTCTCTGCCCCTCCACACTCACACACACTCTCTCTCTCAGAAATAAAAATAAACATTAAAAAAAAAAAAAAGAAGTACGAACTTCCAGTTATAAAATAATGGTGATAAAAAGTACAGCATAGGCAATATAGTCCATAATATTATAGTAACTTCATATGGTGACAAATAGTAACTACATTTAGGGTGGTGAGCATTTCATAATGTATATAATTGTTGAATCACTGTGAAGTATACCTGAAACCAATACAATATTGTACATCAACTATACTTCTTTAAAAAATAAATAAAATTAATATTTCTGATTCTGCTTATTTTAATGTCAAGCAGAAAACTATAATATGTCAAAACTTTAAACTCCTACATTTCTCATGTTGTTTTAAATTATTCTGTAATGGAATAATGTTAACCTATTACGTATAGTTATATATTTAATTACATATAGGTATATAAAAATTTAATATTTTAGATATAAACATATAACTATTATACATAATAATATGTAATATGTGTGATATGTATTATGTACCTGGAATTACTGGAATTATACAGAAGAATACCAATATATTAATCATATGTAATATATGATTATTATATACTGTAATAATATATATTATGATTATAACATTACATATCATGTAGTATATAATTTTATCTCTTATTCTTCTAAATTATGTACAAAGTACATAATACATGATTATGTTTTTACCTTAATTTTTTAAATGAAAAGAGCTAATATGTTAATATTGCTTATGTGTAGTTGATGATAGGAAATTTGTATTTCAAGAAGAAAATATGGTATTTTTGAGAATAAGAAAATAATTTGTAGGAGTGTGTGTGTGCGCGTGCACATGTGTAGAGATTGGTCACTGAGCACTCATAGGTCTGATCTTGTTTATAAATCAGTAGTCTGGGACACATAAAAAAAAAAATCTAAGATGAGAATAAAAGAATTTTCTCCTTTTTGCTTTTAAAAAGCCTCCCAAGATTGCAAACCCAAAAAGTATCAATAGTATTTTAATAATTTTGTTCCAGAAATGTTTTAAGTGAGGGGCGCCTGGGTGGCTCAGTTGGTGAAGCATCTGACTTCGGCTCAGGTCATGATCTCACAGTTCGTGAATTCGCATCAGGCTCTGTGCTGACAGTTAGCAGCTTGGTGCCTGCTTCGGATTCTATATCTCCTTCTCTCTCTGCCCCTTGCCTGCTCACTCTCGGTCTCTTTCAAAAATAAACAATAAAAAGCTTTTTTAAAAAAATGTTTTAAGATAAAAATTTAAATATTCCATGTCAGACTTGCAAGATAAGGTAACGATACATAGCAGGCTATGTCTTTAGATTGAGTTCTAAACAATATTTTCTTGTTTATAAATGTGAAAATAAGAAATTTACTACTTACTGGTTTATTCTATTCAATTAGTATTTCCCAGCATAGGTTATATGGGCTCATATATTTGGTTGCCACTTTCCCCAAGTTACAAAATTTAACTTATACTGCAACCTAGCTACCTTAAAACATTTTGCAACAAGGTAGTTTGGAAACTAGTAAATAAGTGGCAATCTTAGCTTGACCATTTCATGTCCAGTACACTTATAGTGTTAGAACATTGCAGTTCGAAGGAGGAAATAACAAAACCATGTGGTAAAAGTTATAAAAATAAGTTAGTGTCGGATGACCAAAATTTAATCCAGGTTCAATTAGGTCAGAATACTTATTCTTCTAGTAGTCTTAGTTTCATGGTCACTTGGTTGGTTTTAGCAGTTTCTTATTAACTGTGATTATTCTGGTTATTATTTTAATCTATTACAGTTGGTGATGGAATATTGCTTAGGCTCAGCCTCTGATTTGTTAGAAGGTAAGAATAAAAGCATTATCCCCTCCTTTCTGTTTTGCCTTGACAAGAATATTATCTACTCCTATATTAAAGAAGTAGTTTGGGGTTGCCAAACTACAGTTTGGGGTTGCCTGGGTGGCTCAGTCAAGCAGCCAACTCTTGATTTCTGCTCAGGTCATGATCTCTGGGTTAATGGGATTGAGCCCTGCATTGCACTTTGTGCTGAAAGAGTGGAGCCTTGGAGCCTGTTTGGGATATATTCATCCATTCATTCATTCATTCATTCATTCTCTCATTCATTCTCTCTCTCTCTCTCCCGCTCCCGCTCTGTTCTTTCCTTCCTCCCTCTCTCTCCCCCGCCCCCCTCCCCTGCTCATTCTCTCTCTTGCTTGCTCTCAAAATAAATAAATAAACTTAAAAAGAAGTGCAGTTTGGGCAAAGCAAATGGATGGATGACTTAGACTTAAGGATTGTGTGGATAAGCTGTGCAAACTTTATCTCCACAGTAGCTCAAAGTATCTCAGTAATGATTAGCGACCTCCTACTCTTTAGTTCATGGCCCATCCAGGGCAGGTACTTACTAAAATGTTCAGCTCGTGTGATGTAATAAATGTAGCCAAAAGCATCAAATTCATATGTGTGTATGAAAGAGAGGTAAATGGTATCAAATTACACTGATATTTAACTCTTTCAAATATCTTGGCTTAGTTCTCTTCTGCAAATGCTATTGTAACACAGAGACTGTGTTAAAAATTTACATTAAAAAAAAAACTTTATTCTTATATCATCCTTGATCTCCGAATAGAAATTGCTTATTAGCTGCTTTCACAAATAATGAAAACCTGTAGTTAGAAGAGGTAATTATAGAAGCTCTGTGGAGAGGAGAATAATACAACCTAAAACACTCCAGGCATTTAACATGTCAGAAAGGACTGGTAAATTTGGGCCTGGCCAGTTGGAATCAGTGGTGGCTTTGACTTGCAACTGACACATCAATTAACAATTCATTACGATGACTATTAGTCTTCTTTTTATTTTATTTTAAGCAGTTCATTTGTTTGTTTTTGTACTTGGGTTTCCTGTTATCCAATTACTTACTGCAGTTCTATAGGGAATATATATCCCGTATATTTAGGTGAATGTGTTCCTAAATTGTCATTTGAGAGTACAAGATACTAAGAAGAATGAAACTCATTACTGCTTCTAAATTTTTCTTTCCTTCCTCAGTTCATAAGAAACCACTTCAAGAAGTGGAAATCGCTGCCATTACTCATGGTGCCTTGCAGGGGCTGGCCTACCTGCATTCTCATGCACTGATTCATAGGTAAGATTGGAGACCAGTTACAGGACTGCCTATTCAGGGAATCTTGAAAATTAGCGCATGCTCCACTTTGTAGGGTGTCTGTGGATTTATAGGAAGCAAAGATATTGCTGCTGCTTCTGGATGTGAGAAGTTGCCAGAATTTAGCTTCTATCTCTGGGTCTCTCCCAGGTTTACCCAAAGACTTGCCTCACCTCTGTTCTATAATTAACTGTTCTCCAGGCAGGATGTTGGGGGAAAATTTGAGGAAGGGCACAGCAATTGTTTGATACTATGCCAAGAAAAAAAATTAGCCTTCCTTGCATATATTTATTTCCTACCTGAGTTTGTTTCCCTCCTTCCTTCCTCCCTTCCTCCCTTCCTTTATTTATATTTTAAGAGAGAGTGGGGAGGGGCAGAGAAGAGGGGAGAGAGAGAGAGAGAGAGAGAGAGAGAGAATATGAATCCTAAGCAGCCTCTTCACTCCCAGTGCCCCAGGGCAGGACTCAAACTCACAAACTGTAAGATCATGACCTGAGCCAAAACCAAGACTCAGACGATTAACCCAATGAGCCACCCAGGGGCCCTTCCTTCTCCTTTTCCTATTGCAAATTAACAAGTCAATCTTAAATAATTATGTGCTGTTTCATCACTTTAAAATATTGTGCATTTCGATACTCCATATAGATATGTAGGAAGATATTATAGTCTTTACCTTGGCAGAAACTGTAACTCTGAGAGATTTAAATAACTGCCCATAGTTTCACAGGTTTTATACAATAAAGATTGAAGCTCAGATTTCCTAACTCTTAATCCAAGGCTTTCCTCTACCTTGTATTTTCTCTACCACAACCCCACTGTCCTCCCTCCATTGTACTTCCTGCCACTAACTTCTAACTAAAGATGTTGTTCTTAATCTTTCCTTCTCTCAGTAAAGAATTTCTAGTACAGTTACTTTAATGAAAAGTGGAAGAAGTAGTGGAATATGAGGTAGGTGTAAAGAATCTCAGATGGCTCAAAAGCAAAAGAAAACGCTTTGCCATTTACTAGGAAGAAATGAGACCATTACATCATAGGTTCCCCTTTTGCCTGTTTTAATCACCCTAGAGTAGCCGTTACCAGTTACTGGTACCACAAAAGCAGAACTTCCTCAACATAGGCAGACCAAAATCCCTGCTATGAAGTTGGCTTATTTTTAGAAGCAAAGAATGAGCTTAACCACACCTAAAAAATATTGGTGAAATAGATTTAGCCATCACATCCATGGATTTGACCAAAAAAAATGTTTTTAATATATATCTTTGGTACCAAAATGTCATTACCGAATGCCAACTTGTCTATATGTGATTTTGCCGGTTCCCATTTAAAGCCATGGTTCATTTTTTTTTTTTTGTGCCTGTGTTATCAAAATCTGCACATTAATTTAGTGTCTTATTTTATATTATACTTTATCTTCTTTAATATATAAAAGAAGTTGAAAAAACAAAAAAGCCCTTTAAAATATGCTTCCTGTTTAAATACCATGTCTCAGATTTTTTTATTATTTTGATTTAAAGACAAGTCAGGAGCACCTGTGTGGTCCAGTCGGTTAAGAGCCTCCAACGTCGGCTCAGGTCATGATCTTATAGTTCTTGAGTTCGAGCCCTGTGTCAGGCTCTGCGCTGACAGCGTAGAGCCTGGAGCCTGCTTCAGATTCTGTGTCTCCCTCTCTCTCTGCCCCTCCCCTCATGCTCTGTCTCTCTCTCTCAAAAATAAGTAAACTTTAAAAGACAAGTCAGTGTTCTAACTGAAAGTAATAGAGAAAAGATATTTTTCTGCTGTTAGAGAAATAATGTTTTTTTAGTTTTCTCTGCCAACGTCTAATGTCATCGTGAGTAAAGAAACTGAATTTTCAAGAGAAGATTTTTGGAGACATTGTTTTCAAACATTTGAACCTTATCATTTTCACCTTGACATAAGTTTTCCTCATTCTCTCTGCTTTGTCTTTCCACGGCCCATTGATTTATAACTCTTGGTTCCTAATAGTCATTACACCTCATGCTTTTTTTTTTGAAGAGAATAGAGAGTACATCCACATGTTTTCATTCTAAATTATCATCCTAAACAATGAATTTTTTAAATCATATTTCAAAAGCTTTTTGCTGCGTAAAATATCTAATAGATTTAGTAATAACCACTTGCGATTCTTTGTCATAATACAATAGAAATGCAATTTCCTAATCCCTAATCCTTGTTTGTTTTGATCTTTCAGGGTCTTCTTTTTACTGTACAGTGTTATTTTTAAAATAACACCTTCTATATAACATGTACCCTCAAATGCCTTAGAGTTGCAGTTACAATTAAGGCAGAGAGAAAGGGTCACAGGCAAGAAAGAAAAGGTATGTGTGTAGTTGAGGTTTATTGGTAGGTAGATTAAAGAGTTATTGAAGGTTTGTTTAGACTCTAAAAACCTTATGTAATTTGGAAAAAAAAAAAAAAAAAAAAAGCAGTTACAAATGGTGCCAATTTTCCCAGCATAAGGAATACCGTTGACCACTGGATCAGCATCTGAGAATATGCTTTTTTGAGTGTAGTAATTGAATGGATTTCCTTGTCTGCCACGTCTGCCTTTTCTCTTCGCATTCCCTCCCTCTAAAGAAAGCTCTACCTTTTAGTAATTACTATGACCTACCTGTAAGTATACCCAGGAATCTGGGCCCCCTTATAACATGCAATAATTACTAAATCCCCTTCTGGCAATCTGAGCAAGCTTTTTTTAAATAAACTTTTTGTCTTATTAATTGCATGCTCTGATGTATTCCATAATCAGAGTTGAAAAGTAATTTTCTAACCCTCTCATTTTTTCCTATAGGGATATTAAAGCTGGAAATATTCTTCTAACAGAGCCAGGTCAGGTGAAACTAGCTGATTTTGGATCTGCCTCAATGGCCTCTCCTGCCAACTCCTTTGTGGGCACACCTTACTGGTATGTAGAATTTTAAAACTAGAATTTTAAAACGTGCATACATGAACAAGATGGACTCATAGCACTGGTTTGTTTTGGTTTGGTTTTTTGACAATGTCTCACCATGTGCCCCGAATGAGATTTCATTAAAGAAGGATAGAAAACTCACTAGCAAAAAAAAGAAACACTCTTAGTATAAAATTTCCAGTGACTTTAACTTGTTCAAATAAGGTTGATGTCACTGGGTGTAAACCGAGCAGGATTATCAACTCATTGACCAAGCTCAGGTTTTAGATTTCATTTAAGTTTCTTTTGAACTTTTCTCTTGAGGCAGAATGTCTAGACAAGGACAAGGTATTCTCTTTAACCTCTAACTAGCCGATAAGTAGAAATATTACTTTCTAATGAAAGAAATCCAGGTTCTTGTTTTTGTTTTGTTTTGAATTAATTTATTTAAATTCAAGTTAGCTAACATATGGTGTAGTATCGGTTTCAGGAGTAGAACCCAGTGATTCATCCCAGCAAGTGCCCTCCTTAATGCCCATCATATTTAGCCCATCCCCCCACTCTCCTCCCCTCCAGCAACCCTCAGTTTGTTCTCTGTATTTAAGAATCTGTTATGATTTGTCTCTCTCTCTCTTTTATCTTATTTTTCCTTCTCTTCCCCGATGTTGATCTGTTTTGTTTCTTAAATTCCACATGAGTGAAGTCATGTGATATTTGTCTTTCCCTGACTGACTTATTTCGCTTGGCCTAATACCCTGTAGTTCCATCCATGTTGCTGCAGATGGCAAGATTTCATTCTTTTTAATCCCCAAGTAATATTCCATTGTATATATATATATATATACACCATATCTTCTTTATCCATTCATGGACATTTGGGCTCTTTCCATAATTTGGCCGTTGATAGTGCTGGTATAAACACTGGGGTGCATGTACCCCTTTGAATCAGCATTTTTGTATCCTTTGGATAAATACCTAATAGTGCGGTTGCTGGGTCATAGGGTAGTTCTATTTTTAGTTTTTTGAGGAGCCTCCATACTGTGTTGCAGAGTGGCTGCACCAGTTTGCATTCCCACCAACAGTGCCAAAGTGTTCCCCTTTCTCTGCATCCTCACCAACATCTGTTATTTCCTGAGGTGTTAACGTTAGCCATTCTGACAGATGTGAGGTGGTATCTCATTGTAGGTTTGATCTGATGATGAATGATGTTGATGATGAGCGATGTTGAGCATCTTTTCATGGTGTCTGTTAGCCATCTATTAGCCAAAGAAAGGTCTTTGGAAAGAAGACATGTCTTCTGCCCATTTCTATCCAACATCTCTAAAGAACTTTGTTAAGTTTCCTGAAACTTTACCTAACTTGTCATTCTGACTTAAAATTTCACCCCCATCTATTCAAGATTCCTTTTCTTCCTTACACAGATACATTGGAATTTCATTGTACCTTGGAGAATGACTTATATCCCTGGATAATTACTTACCTACTAAAAAAAGTTAGCTACTATTTGAATTTTTTTTCTGTCAATGATCATCAAGTAGCATTTACTAAGCAGCCACTTACACTAACAGAAAACAAAGCATATTAAACTGATAAGGCCCCTCCCCTCCTATGAAAATCCATTATGGACAAACAGTATCCATTACCATAGCCTGTTTGTTTATTTTCTACATTGTAGTATCTTTGAAATAGCTGATTATATTGTTATATTGTTTTAAATAGCTCCATAAGTATTTTTCCTGTTGTCTATAATTATTTCTTTCAGTGTTTCATACATATTAATCCTTTACAAATCTTTCTGAGGTAGCTACTAGAATTCTCTCCACATTACAGATGGAAAAAGTGATATACAGGAAGGTTATGTAATTTTGCTGAGATAAAATGATAGTTAATGGTGGAACCAGGATTTTTTAAAAATAATGTGTTGTTTCATGTAAATCATTGAGGATATTGGCTATATTTTGAACAGCATTTTTCCCAATGATTTGTGTAAGGAAATAATATCCTTATCAGATAAAACTTTAGAATATGCTCAAACAGCTGTTTCACTTTATTAGACGAATTTTGTTTTTAATTTTCAATATGAATTTTGCACATTGCAATTGGCAGGATGGCTCCAGAGGTGATCTTAGCTATGGACGAAGGACAGTATGATGGGAAAGTTGATATTTGGTCACTTGGAATCACCTGTATTGAATTGGGTGAGTAAAAGAGTTGTTTGTATTATACTTTTGAGAAACACTCCTGATTATGATTATGAATTCATTCATCCATCTATGTATAATTTAATAGGCTACTGTTATATGTGGGCCAGGCACTGTGAATTGTTATATTTTTTCCTATGCTTTTGTATAACATCAGAAGATTGCTTTCTCTCTGCTACATTTTATTACTAACTTAAAAGAGTTTGAGGGATGCCTGGGTGGCTCAGTTGGTTAACCAACTTTGGTTCAGGTCATGATCTTGCGGTTCATGAATTCGAGTCCTGGCTCTGTGCTGACAGCTCAGAGCTTGGAGCCTGCTTTGAATTCTGTGTCTCCCTCTCTTTCTGCCCCTCTCGCACTCATGCTCTGTCTCTCTTTCAAAGATAAACCTCAAAAAAATTTAATTAAAAAATAAATACATAAATAAATAAACAAATAAATAAAAGAGTTTGAGCATACATAGCAAGTAACAAATGTGGGAATATACAATAGTAATAAGTGTTAATATTTGAAAAATATCCATTCTCCATATCATGAATGATAATTTATGTCCTCCTTCCCAGTAGTAATTTACAGTCCAACTTGTAAAGAGGAAATCTGAAAAAGTAATAGCAGGCTTATCAAAGATCTGACTATAAAATCTATATTTGACCCATTTAAAGAGCAACCTCAGAGACTTCATGTTAGATAGAAGTTAGAAACTCAGATGCCCTCGGCTTTAAAGTCGTTCCCCAAACATTGTTGCATTTATCCATTTATCTAAACTTGTCTAACATGCCACAGATTCTTATTTTTCTGATTGTGTATTTTGAACTTTAGTGTATCTTAAAGTCACCCTTATCCAAAGGTATACTGGCAAATTTATTTATTTTTTTTTATTTTTTTTATTGTATGAAATTTGTTGTGACATTAGTTTCCATACAACACCCAGTGCTCATCCCAAAAGATGCCCTCTTCAATGCCCATCACCTACCCTTCCCTCCCTCCCATCCCCCATCAACCCTCAGTTTGTTCTCAGTTTTTAAGAGTCTCTTATGCTTTGGCTCTCTCTCCCACTCTAACCTCTTTTTTTTCTTTTTTTTTCCTTCCCCTCCCCCATGGGTTTCTGTTACGTTTCTCAGGATCCACATAAGAGTGAAAACATACCGTATCTGTCTTTCTCTGTATGGCTTATTTCACTTAGCATCACACTCTCCAGTTCCATCCACGTTGCTACAAAGGGCCATATTTCATTCTTTCTCATTGCCACGTAGTACTCCATTGTGTATATAAACCACAGTTTCGTTATCCATTCATCAGTTGATGGACATTTAGGCTTTTTCCACAATTTGGCTATTGTTGAGAGTGCTGCTATAAACATTGGGGTACAAGTGCCCCTATGCATCAGTACTCCTGTATCCCTTGGGTAAATTCCTAGCAGTGCTACTGCTGGGTCATAGGGTAGGTCTATTTTTAATTTTTTGAGGAACCTCCACACTGTTTTCCAGAGTGGCTGCACCAGTTTGCATTCCCACCAACAGTGCAAGAGGGTTCCCGTTTCTCCACATCCTCTCCAGCATCTGTAGTATCCTGATTTGTTCATTTTGGCCACTCGGACTGGCGTGAGGTGATATCTGAGTGTGGTTTTAATTTGTATTTCCCTGATGAGCGACATTGAGCATCTTTTCATGTGCCTGTTGGCCATCCGGATGTCTTCTTTAGAGAAGTGTCTATTCATGTTTTCCGCCCATTTCTTCACTGGATTATTTGTTTTTTGGGTGTGGAGTTGGGTGAGCTCTTTATAGATTTTGGATACTAGCCCTTTGTCTGATATATCATTTGCAAATATCTTTTCCCATTCCGTTGGTTGCCTTTTAGTTTTGTTGATTGTTTCCTTTGCTGTGCAAAAGTTTTTTATCTTCATGAGGTCCCAATAATTCATTTTTGCTTTTAATTCCCTTGCCTTTGGGGATGTGTCAAGTAAGAAATTGCTGTGGCTGAGGTCAGAGAAGTCTCTTCCTGCTTTCTCCTCTAGGGTTTTGATGGTTTCCTGTCTCACATTCAAGTCCTTTATCCATTTTGAGTTAATTTTTGTGAATGGTGCAAGAAAGTGGTCTAGTTTCATTCTTCTGCATGGTGCTGTCCTATACTGGCAAATTTAACCAGTGGTTCTCAGGTGGTGGGGGAGGGGGAGATTGGGTTACTGTGGAGTTGGAGAAAGGTATGCCCATTTGACCTTCGGGAGCCCAGTGAGAGCTGGCTCCAGCACAAGACTGACTTTATCTAGATTTTTTTAATTTAAAATTTATATAAATACCTTTACTTTTTTAACATTTGTTTTTAAAAATTTCTTCATCGAGTTTTGTTTTGGTTTGGTTTTTGGTTTTGGTTATTTTCCTCCATTCTGGTATCCAAATTGATCCTGTAAGAATTTCTGAGTTCCAGTTTGATTCTCAGACTATAGTTTTATTTTTCCTAAAATGTTTGGCTTGTGAAGACAACTTGAGATACTTGGTATTCCGTGTCCCAACTGCTTCATTGACCCCTTCCTTGAACAAAGAAACATATGATAAATATACATGACTTGTCTCTTTTTTTTACCTTAAGGAAATATTAATTTTTTTTAAAAACTGAATCATGGAAGAGAGAATATGTACTTAATTTTGAAAAAATACGTAATATTCACATGGTTTGTAAATCAAAAAATATATAAAGACATGAAGTGAAAGAACTTCTTCAACCTCTGGCCCTATTTCCCCATTTCCTTTCCCACCTCTGCCAGTACACACGGGACACCGTTACTAATTTCTTGTATATCTTTCCAGAGTTTCTTTACAAATGTACAAACAAATATAGATATACATCTATTATATTCCTTTTCCCACCCAAATTAACATATGAGTGGTACTTTGATTTTTCACTTAACGACATCTTGGAGATCTGTTTTATGTTAGTAACTTAAACCTGTTTTTCATTTTTCACTGTATCATCTTACTCCACTATTAAGGATATACCATAATCAATTTGACTGGTCCTCTGTTAAAGAATATTGAGGAAATATATTTCTTCTTTACATTCTAATATTGTGTTATTCTCTCTTCCACTGAAAGGGAAATTAACCTAATTTATTCACAATGATGGGGGCGGGGGACTCAGAAATATATGCATACTTTAAATGGGACACCTGATGCACTTCCAACAATAGTATGTAGAACTTGACAAAGTAGTCCTAAAAGTCATAGGGCCAAAACTAGCCTAGACAATTTTGAAGAAGTAGAATTTGGACAGAAAAATCACTGTGCCAAAATCCATACCATCATAATTAAATCAATACAGTGTCAATGTAGGGAGAGACTAATATCCAATAGAACAGACAATAAAACCTAATTATATAAATTAGTATGTCAACTATACTCAAAAAGTATAGATACGTGAAATACTTAAAACATGGCATGTCATATAATAAGCACTATCTAGGGGCGCCTGGCTGGCTCAGTCGGTTGGGCGTCCGACTTCGGCTCAGGTCATGATCTCACGGTTCGTGGGTTCGAGCCCCGCATCGGGTTCTGTGCTCACAGCTCAGAGCCTGGAGCCTGCTTCTGATTCTGTGTCTCCCTCTCCCTCTGCCCCTCCCCTGCTCATGCTCTGTCTCTGTCTCTCAAAAATAAATAAATGTAAAAAAAAAAAATTTAAATAAGCACTATATAAATGTAATTATTGTTACTGTTGTTACTATAGGAGTATACACCTTTATGGGTGTGGGAATAATTTTTCTAAAAGTATTTTGAAAACAGTGACAAATATGATAACTTTTAGTACTTTGAAATACAAAGCTATGTAAGGTACAAAAATGAAAAGACAAGCCAGAGGCTAATAGAAAGTAGTTAAAACATATCTAACCAACAGAGTATTGGTCCAGAACATATAAAGACCTCTTATAATTTCTTTATCACATTTCTTTATCAAAAATAAAAAGAGGGGCACCTGGGTGGCTCAGTCAGTGAAGCATCTTACTTCAGCTCAGGTTATGACCTCACAGTTTGTGAGTTCAAGCCCTGCATCAGGCTCTCTGCTGTCAGCTGAGAGCCCATTTCAGATCCTCTTGTGTCTCTCTCCCCCTCCCTCTCTCTCTCAAAAATTAATAAACATAGGGGCGCCTGGGTGGCGCAGTCGGTTAAGCGTCCGACTTCAGCCAGGTCACGATCTCACGGTCCGTGAGTTCGAGCCCCGCGTCAGGCTCTGGGCTGATGGCTCGGAGCCTGGAGCCTGTTTCCAATTCTGTGTTTCCCTCTCTCTCTGCCCCTCCCCCGTTCATGCTCTGTCTCTCTCTGTCCCAAAAATAAATAAAAAACGTTGAAAAAAAAAAAAAAAAAAAAAAAATTAATAAACATAAAATAAATTAATAAATATAAGGACAAACAGCCAGTAGAAAAATGGGCAAAGAACATAATCAGCCAGTTCATTGAAAAGGAAATCTAAATGGACATCAAACCTTCAAAGGTACTGAGACTCACTAGTAATAAGGGAGATGCAAGTTAAAACCCTTTCACATTTATCAGACTGGCAAAATTCTTGAGTCTGAGGATAATAAATTTGGGGAAACTGCTAAGGAAACAGCAACGCACACACTATTGGTAGAAATGTAAATTGGTATAATGACTTTGGAGTATAAATTGGCAACATCTAGTAAAGTTGATGAGGGGCAGTCTCAGTGACCCAACATTTCACTTCTAAGCATATTCCTTAAATAAATATTTACGCACGTGCACTGGAAATGTGTACGATAATGCAAGCTGGTGTAGAAGCTAGAAAATGTTGACACAACCTGAATTCTTACCCAGTGAGGAATGGATAAATTAATTATGGAATGCTCTATCACAGTTAAGGATGAACTGGATCTACATGTATCATCATAGATAAATCTCAAAATCATAACATTGAATATTTAACAAAGTTGCAGAAGTATAGGTACAGTATGATGCCAATTATGAAAGTTTTGTAAACACTTTATATTGTTTATGAGTGTGTGTTAGTATACATATACTAATAAAACATAAGAACATAGATGTAAAATGTAACTTCAGAATAGAAAATTCTCTGGTAGGAGGAGGGAGAATAAAGATATATCTACTTTCTTACTTTATTTGGAAGAAAAAAACAAATATGGCAAAATACTGATAAATCTAAGTGGTAGGTGTCATAATCTGCATGTTTTTACATATTTGAAATATTAAAGAATTTAACTTCTTACAAACAAGAAATTAAATTCCTTTGATTAAACAACAACAACAACCCTACCCTCTGCCTAGCATGGAGTTAGCAGTATAGAGTAAATTTCAAAATTAGACACCCTGGATTTGAATTTTGGCTTCACCAACACTTAGTGGGCAGGACCACCCCATGTGGCTACACATAACACCAGCGGGCATTCACATAGTCTAGGATGTGAGTGACACCTTTTGGAGTTGCATAACATGTTCATCCTGAGCGTGAGAGCCTGAACAGCTTTCTTAACTTCCTTGAGCCTCAGTTTCTCATGTAAGTGAAAATAACAATATTTATCAATAGATGTTGCTGGACTTCAGTAAAATAACACATGTAAAGTGTTTAGCATAATGCCTGGCACATAGCAAATGCTCAATAACAGCTAATGGCATTCGTACGTAGGATTATTCCTTTGCTTGTCATTTATATTCCAAAGTGAACCAAAATTATACTTAAAACACTGAAACCGTAGCAGCATCTCCTCAGTTATGAAAATTTAAGAGGATGTACTACCCAAGTTGAATTTCACAGCTTATTAGCGTCCACCCATTGTTTTTACAATTTTTTTTCTTACCATAACCTTTCTAAATGTGGTATAGATTCTACCCTTTCCAGCCTTCTTAAATAAAGCAAACAGAATATACCCTTTTATGATAATTCAAGATCACCATTACATCAGTTTTTGTACTATGTAGATGTAGTAATGGCTGAAGTTTCAAACACAAGTTCACACCGGGTGAAACAAAGAGTCATCCCAGGAGATGCTTCTAGTACTTCCTCTCTTGAGAGAGGCCCTGGTTTGTGCTTAATTTTTGATTTTATTTTTATATAAAAATGAATTAAAGTATGTATGAAAACACTGTCTCTGTATCAGCCTAACTCTGATTGCCTTTTATAAAATGAACTACACTTACAAGCATAGACTTTGGTCAGACAAACTTGAGTTCTAATTCTAGCTCTGCCATTTCTTAGTTGCGTGACTTTGGTCAAATTGTTTGAACTCTCTATGAAATTTGTGTAATAAGATCTCCTACCTTACTAGAATTGTCTGGATTAAATGAAAATCTGAATTTAAAGTTCTTCTTATTATAATCTCTATATACTGTACTCAATAAATGTTGGCCATTATCAACGCAATCATAATATATGTCATATTTCATCCAAGATTTTAATTGACATTTTAACATCTCTTTGAAACTGGTGGTTATTTTACAGGCAATCGCATTTTATAATTATAATTGGCAGCATTTTCCCCCAAGTTATACATAAAACAGTGTATATTTTATAGTCAGTAGCATCTTAGATTCAGAGAAAAATGGTAGTACCTGCTCAGTTAATATTCATTAAGTAAAATTGTTACCAAGGACATTTAACTTATCAACAATTATTCAAAATGTATTATATTGCTAGTGCAATAGACCATTCAAGTACCTTTTTGACAGCTTTGCTATATATCTCCTTAGCATTAATCTTGTTAATGCATATATAAAAGAAGAGTATTTTTTTACATGAAAAAAAAAAAAGACCAAACTGCTGCATATAAAACTGGAAGTTAATGATTTTTCCAAGTTTTCTGTATGTTTGCAATACTTTAAATTGTACTTTTAATATTGAAATTACCTTGAAACTTGTGGATAATGTTGTACCCTTTCCTTATGACATTACTTCTATAATACTGCATTTTTTTTAAAAGCTCCCTAATTTGTAATTTAAATTGCTAGGGTAACATCACAAAGGAGGAAGATGATAATGTTACCGGCACTGTCCCTTTTTCCTGGATCAAGCTCTACAGTTCCATAGTGGTGAAGCCTATTCTATAAATTATCTTTTGCTAAATTAATTTTCCACTGAGAGAACTAGTTACATGCAAGAATCTTCTGAAAACCTTGGACACTGAAATTGGCCAGTCAGCAAAAATTTTATTTTTCAAGATTATTTCAAGAGAGGTTAATATGATGTTCATTTGTTTAACCTACAGATGCTTAACTTAGTTTACCTATAGAGGTTATGATAGAAGCTGGCAAATGGTCCATTAGCCTCGTCAGGGCATTTATTGTGCTCAGAAATGAATTCTCCAGGAAAACAAAACAAAACAAAACCCCAAAACATGCCTTTATGTAGGTTTTTTGCCTGGACTTTTCTTCTTCCATGTTAGCCACTCATTGTTTATCTGTTAATAAATGAATGTTGTGATGGCTGTTAGGGGAAGGCAGGCATATTTACTCTTCTGAAGCTGTTGCTGCTGCTTTTTTTTTTTTTTCATTTTAAAGTTTATTTATTTAGTTAAGTTTATCCATTTTTAAGTAATCTTCACACCCAGTGTTGGGCTTGAACTCACAACTTTGAGATTGAGAGCCACAGACTCCTCTGACCAAGCCAGCCAGGACCCCTCCCACCTTTTTTTTTTTTTTTAATCCCAGTACAATCTATCATAAAATGCACCAGGTTGTCAAAAAGACACTGAGACCTAGTGAAAATAACACATTTCTTGGATTCTTACAAGGTGGGTTGAAATCCCAATTTAGCCACTTACTATGTGACTTAGTTTCATTATTCAGACTAGCTGAACCTCAGTGTATTTAGTTGGAAAATAATGCTTGGAATGATCACGCTTACCTTGCCGAGCTATCGTGAGAATTACGACCGACAGCAATGAGTGCCTGACATGTAGTAGGGGTTCAGTAAGTGGTAGTAACTATTGTTATCACTAATTATTATGTTTTTCAGGCACATTGGTTTGTAAGAAACCTGTTGCCACAAAAACTTGACCATTGTCTTTAAATAGAAATCATTATTTTTTTCTTTTAGTTAATACACCTTTTTTAGGATTCCACCCTCCTCCCTTCTTTTGAGAAGATATGAATTACATATCACAAGGTGGCTTCAAAAGCACTCCTAATTCCTATTTTGCTGCTTATGTGGAAGATCGTATACAGACTATTATATTCTATAGTAAGGGGTTGACAAACTTTCTGTAGAGGACCAGATAATAAGTGTTTTAGGCTTTGCAGACCATACATTCCCTGTCATAACAACTCAACTCTGCTGTTGAGCATAGTAACAGCCATAGACAATATGTTTATAAATGAACGTGGGTGTAGTTCAATAAAACTACGTAAACAGTCTTCTAGGTGAATCTGGCCCGCAGGCCATAGTTTCCCAACCCTTGCTCTATAGTATGCTGGCTTAGCAATGAATCCTGTCACCAAGGCCCAGAGGATTTATGTAGCACATCTAGCAAAGGACTTGAGCATAGCTGAGGCCATTTGAAACTAGTATTTAGCAAATGCTTCTCAGACCATAGAACTATGTTGTGTGTTTAGAGTACCTGTGGTCATGTGCTTCTAACTACTAAAGCTATTCTACCATTGTGTGGCTGGCTGTTGTCTTGTGTTGTTCACAGTGGAGTGCTGACTACTTATGGCCTCACCATTCCCTCTTCATTTCCAAGCTACTGCCTTTCTTGTCACTGTTGAATTGGGTTTTGTTGTTGTTTTTTGTTCCTTCATCCTCTTTCCAAATTCCTGTTCTTTCTTTAGTCCCCCTTCCTGGCTGTTTCTCCTGTGCAATTCAGTGTTCTTCTTAGCAGCTTGAATTTTATATCTTTTGCCATTTAGTGAGAAGGTTCCTATCCTTCTGGCAGTGAATGAAGCCATCACATAGCATCTGATGGAAGCCCCAAGACTTAGTCGCTCCTCAGTCATTTTTGTGACTTCTTGCTGCCCAAGATTATTTGCTGACAAAGTTTCTTCCTTGCTTTAATTTGCCTTACCTTCATTTATTTATTCTATGGGTATTTTTGAACCACCAAAAATAGATACCAGGTGCTATGCTTAGCAGTGGGAATGCGAAGATGAATATAGTAGACATTGTCCTTGTCCTCATGAAGCTTAGCAGAAAGGACCCACATTACGTAAAGAATTACACAAATAATTATGGTTGTGGTCCATAGGAGAAAGGAAAAACATAATTTGCAGTAACAGAATCTAATAGTCTGAGAAGTCAGAGAAGGCTTCCCTGAGGAAGTGCTTACAAGCATATAATAACCCCTGAATAAATATTTATGAAATGAATGCAAAATGCAGTTATATTTAAGGTGAAGTCTGAAAGGTTGGCAACAATTAACCAGATAAAGTTGAGGGAATGAAAGTGAGAGGGGAGTCCAGACAGAGGAGGCAGTATGTGTGAAAGGTTCTAAAATTGGTTCTCTCAGTGAAGCAAAAGAAGAGGGTGGAGGCATTACTTCTCAGAATGAAATGCTAGAGGTCGCCAGGGTCATGTTTGTTTAATTTTTTTAATGTTTGTTTAATTTTTTTAATGTTTGTTTATTTTTGAGAGAGACAGAGAACAAACGGGAGGGGCAGAGAGAGAGAGAGAGAGAGAGAGAAAGAATCCAAGGCAGGCTCCAGGCTCCAAGCTGTCAGTACAGAGCCTGACATGGGGCTTGAACTCACAAACTGTGAGATCATGACCTGAGCTGAAGTCAGATGCTTCACCGACTGAGCCACTTAGGCACCTCATCTACGGTCATGTTGATAAAGGTAAACTGGCTATGGTTTAAGGATCCGGACTTTGTCCTAAGAATGATGGGAAATCATTGATGGTTACACGATGAGTTCCTAGTTCCACCTGACTTTAAATACTTGAAGTTGGCAGAAGGCCAAGCTTTCCAGCGTGTCCCTGCTGAAAAATAAAAAAAATAAACCTGAATCTAAACCTGAACCCTTGTACATTTGAAACAGATACAAATCCATTTGTCCACACGACAACTTTTTTTTTTTAATGTTTGTTTATTTTTGAGAGAGAGAGAGAGAGACAAACCATGAGCGGGGGAGGGGCAGAGAGTGAGGGAGAAGCAGAATCGGAAACAGGCTGCAGCCTCTGAGCTGTCAGCACAGAGCCCAACACAGGGCTGGAATCCACAAACTATGAGATCATGACCTGAGCTGAAGCTGGACGCTTCACCCACTGAGCCACCTAGGCGCCTCCACACTATAACTTTCAAATTTCTACTTATTATCAGTTCAAGCCCCTGTAATACTAGTATCTATTTCATGAGTGTATAGTATCCTGTTGAGAGGTTAAGAAAAAATATTTGTAGAATAGTAGACTGTCACATTTTAAAGGTATCAGAGAACATTTAGTCAAGACTGTAAGAGGCCCCTCCAAAGTATCATGAATGAATAACCATAGTTGTCTTCTGTGGGAATACTGTCAATGGCTTAAAGTTCACTACTCTTTTTTTTTTTTTAACGTTTATTTTTGAGAGAGAGAGCAGTCGAGCAAGTGGGGGAGGGGCAGAAAGAGAGGAGACAGAATCTAAAGAGAGATAGCCAGAGATAGCCAAATTGAGACGAATGCATTTGTAGGACAAGTCCAGTCTTAACACACCTGGCCTTTAATGTTTGTTTATTTCTGAGAGAAAGAAAGAGGCAGAACGTGAGCAGGGGAGGGGCAGAGAGAGAGAGGGAGACACAGAATCCGAAGCAGGTTCCAGGCTCTGAGCTGTCAGCACAGAACGCAATGCAAGGCTCAAACTCACATAAAGCAAGATCATGACCTGAGCCGAAGTCCTAAGTCCTACGCTTAACCCACTGAGCCACCTAGGCGACCCCTAAAGTTTACTGCTCTTAACATTGTTCTTTCCAAATTTGGGGGGGAGGGGTTGCTTTCTTTTGTTTTCTCACCCTGGCTTTTTACAAGTTCATCCTTCTGTGAGTGAAAATGTCTTTCATATTACTTCTGCCCTAAGTTCTTGTTTCTTAGAATTGCAAAGAATAGGGGCGCCTGGGTGGCTCAGTCGGATAAGTGTCCGACTTCAGCTCAGGTCATGATCTCGCGGTCCGTGGGTTCGAGCCCCGCGTCGGGTTCTGTGCTGACGGCTCAGAGCCTGGAGCCTGTTTCAGATTCTGTGTCTCCATCTTTCTCTGACCCTCCCCTGTCCATGCTCTCTTTCTGTCTCAAAAATAAATAAATGTTAAAAAAAAATTTAAAAAAAGGAATTGCAAAGAATAAGCCCTGTTTTCCATTTTAAAAGAGGTTAATAGAAGAATCTTTGCTTAAAAACCAAGTTACTCTGATAAAACCTGAGAATTAGATTATGAATTACAAGGGGGGGACTGTGTAAGGAATCCATTAGGATAAGCACAGTAGAATGAGATTGTGACTTATCTTCTAGGGCATAATAACTAGTAACTAATATAAAATTAAGTGCTCAGAACTAGAACCTTGTTTCTTTCCTTTGGTCAACAAACTGAGCACCTTATATGTGAATAACATTTTATTACATGTTGTTTGAGGAATAAATAAAAGCTAAAGAGTATTAGGGTTATAAGATCTTCCTCTTAGAGCTAATGATTTTTTGTTTCTTGAGAGAAAAGATTTGTATGTTTATGTCAGTGCAGTAAGAGAGCACAGGCCAAGTAGGCAGTATACTAAAACAGAGCTATAGAAATTCCCAAAAAGAGACCATGATGGGCTGGGTTGGAATAAATCTATTAACAAATACCTAATTGCACTGAGTTTCTCTTTAAAGGGGGTGAATCTTGGGGCACCTGGATGGCACAGTCAGGCGTCGAACTCTTGACCTTGGCTGGGGTCATGATCTCATGGTTGGTCGGTTTGGGCCCCACATCGGGCTCTGCGCTGATGGTGTGGAGCCTGCTTGGGATTTGGCCTCTGCTTCTTTGTGACCCTCCCCTGCTTGTGTTTTCTTTTTTTTTTTTTTTTGTCCTCTCTCTCTCTCCCTCAAAATAAATAAGTAAACTTAAAATTTTTTAAATAGATAAATAAAAATAAAAGGGAGTGAACCAAACCTTCCTTATTATTTATCTTCCCTTTCCTCCCGTATCCCATCACCACCACCACCTGTATCATTTATTTGGCCCGGATGAGCCTTCAAACAGTGTTTATTGAATTGAATTATTTTATCTCACATGCTATGTTAGTAATGCTTAAGATGTTCCATTCTATAATAATGCTTCTCATTCTATTTTTCTGTGCCTTATGGGTTTCATTTCCAATAAATACATATTTTTAAACCAATATACATACACACGAAGATGTTCATACCTGTTGTAGAAACACAAGCCAAGACCAGCCTTTTGAAGATACGTGAAAAAGAAAGAAATTTTTCTTTGTCTTTTTTGAAATGGGCTTGTTAGGAGCTTTGCCAGTGTACATTAAGATGACCAGCAGCTTCTTCTGAAGGACTATCCTGGGCTGACCTTAGAGATTCAAATAAGTGGATTATGTCGCATGATGACAGTAACGAGCCGTTGATTTAGCAGCAAAGCTTTGCCCACAGATCCTTATTTCTCTATCTGCCTGATTTCTTTCAAGAAGTACTTTATCGTTTCTTTTCTTTCAGCGGAACGGAAGCCCCCCCTTTTCAACATGAATGCCATGAGTGCCTTATACCACATTGCCCAGAATGACTCCCCAACGCTACAGTCTAATGAATGGTAAGACTCTGCTCTCATTTTAAATCTCTTAAGGAAATCACCATATGTATTTGGCACGCATTACATTACATTTTAAACATCTGACCTAGAAACCATGTCATTCCTTCATTGTATGTTAGAGGAAGTGCAGTGGTGCTTTACAGGCGTGAACTGGTGGTGATGCACGCACACACACACACATTTTTATGTATTTATTTCTCACTGTCACTTGTACTGTGTTCTTAAACTGCGTGTAGGAACTGAAATTCTATAGGGAACATACCCTGTTATCTTCCTAATAAGTCTTGTCTTTTAAATCCTGACAGTCTCGTATTGATCATCTTAGCTCTTATCACTTCTCAGCAGAGATAAAGTACCTTCTCTGATGTCATTATTTTTCCACTTGTCATTTCTTTTATTATATGTCTATTTAAATATGTTGAACATACACTATCACTATCAGACCATACACTATCAGAAGATGTATCATTCCATATAGAAAATTATGACACTTTGATAACTGTTTGGGCCACAAGAGTTATAGAAGAAGGACAGTTTTAAAGAGACTGGACAAAATGGGATTCTCAAGAATGTTTTTTCATCCAGAAGGCATATTCCGAAGTTCTCTTCCCTTATGCTTCAAATTTTCCTACCTGGTTATAGGTGGTGGGTGTTGGAGAGGTTGCCAACTGGCCATGAAGAATATAGACTTGAGATTTAGGAGAGTTGTTATCTTGGGAAAGAAAAATGTGCACAAAACTATAATATGTGTAAATAATAGTATTTTTCATTTTCTTATATAAATTATGTTTTGACCTTGCTTATATATTAAGATATGTTTAAGTGTTGACTAACTTTAAATTCTCCACATTCATTATCCAAATATGAATTTTTAGATACTATAAATTTGAAAATGGTCCACTTCTAATATTCCATATATTTTATTAAAAAGCTCTTAAAATGTAAAATTTTCCCTTGAGTGAGAATTATTTTAAGTAATCCATGTATTCCACAGACCCTCATTTTCTTTTCTGTCAATGTATTTGCACATGCAGGACAGACTCCTTTAGGAGATTTGTTGATTACTGCTTGCAGAAAATACCTCAGGAAAGGCCAACGTCAGCGGAACTATTACGGGTAATTTTTCAAATTTGTATTTGAGAAGGGGGATTTGAAGTCATGTTGTAGTGGAATATGGTAAATCATTCCTATGGCGCCTCATCATGACAAACTAGATTAGAACATGCCGCCTTGTCATTTATCCAGAGATAACAGCAAGGCATAGAAACGGCAAGATTATCACAATGGATGTGCTGTACATTCCCCTGGGTAGTCTTTTCCCAATCTTTTCCATCCTCTCTGCTTCCCCCTCCCTCTTTTTGCCTTATGACAAAGAGTATTTCTCTTTGCTCTGGTCATCACTTGGATGTTCCTGTGACTAATATCTGCATGCACTTTAATACGGTGCTCTCAGGACAGTCTGCCAATGGTCCACATGCCAACCCTGGGATTTTCAGTTAGGTTGTTGACAAATCATCAGGCAGTGAAGATACACAATAAATATACAAAGCATACATTTATATCGCCTTACATCATACATGTTGGTGACAAGAGTATCATGTTAACTTTATTCATTTGATTTAAGCATCGTGGTTTTGAGCATCTCTTCATGTAACATTTTATTATAAGCTTTATATGTAGGTTCCCTCAATATCGGTGAAGTATGTGGAGACTTTTACAATATAAAGATCTTTTATTTGGCACAGACTGGGCCAGATTTATTTAACCTCTTTCTGGACGTATATTTTTCAACTCTTTTGTTGGCTGGTTGGTTTTAAGGAAAACTCAGAAAGATTACATTGCCTAAATTTGAAAGCTTAAAACTGTCAGCTGGCTTTAGAATTGAAGAGCACCTTGTGTAGGTCACAAACTCTTGGTTTATGTTTGTTTCTTCTTACAACTCTGTAAACATTATCGTATTGTTTTCTCTGGCTGTAAGTGTTTCTGAAGAGGTAGATCTGAAGGCAGCTAATTTTGCCATGGAAAATTAAGTGTTTTCATCTTGTAAATAGCAGCCCACAGGAACACAGTGGCAGAAACAATAGGACAAAGGACTCCCATTCCCTTTGGTGGAGAGCCATCATGCGTTCTAGACATGTGCTCTACTCTGTGTGTCTCAGCAACAGCTCCGCATGTCTTCAGGGAAAAATGACAACCAGAACAAAACACCAGATAACCCAAAATAAAGTAACATCTTTATTACTTTGAAGTAGGTGAAGATTAAAAAAAAAAAAAAAATGGGACCTAGAAAGCCCTACCATAAAGGGGAAAAAAAGGATAATTTGGGCCGTATTAAAATTAAGGGGGCGAAGAAAAATAAAAAATACTAAAAAAAACTAAGGGGGAGAAACACCTCAAAGAAGAAGATACTACAAGGATTCAAAGACAAATTTTAGGGCACAGACAACAAAAGGATATAAAAAGCAAGTGGGCAGAGGTAAGAAAAGACACAGAAGAGAAAAATTAAGACACAGAATCATAAGCAGTAAACGAATGTAGTAAAGCAACCCATTTAGGGTATTCCCAAGGATAGAAAGTTGTAGGGAAATAAAAGTTAAATGCAAGGGAAAAAATTCTAAAGATGATTATAAGGAAGATGGCGTCTGTGGAAGACAGGAGATCTAATTATATACCAACCTATTACTCCTGAAGAAGAAAGCCAAACACATCTAGCAGAAGATACTTAAAGATATACCTGAAGAAAACTTTATTGGCAATAACTGTTTGGATCTTTATTTGACTTGATTTCATCTTAATTTGATTTGGTGGGCCAAATCAAACAAGCCCACCATTTACTCAACAGTTACTGATTGTCTACTACATGCCCAAGCACTGTTCCAAACACTAACAAGTAAATATATGATAAAGTAAATATATATCAGTTGGTAGTAAATTCTTTGCAGAAAAAATAAAGCTGGAGCAGGAGCTGGTGGTTGGTTGGTTTGTTTGTTTGTTTGTTTGTTTGTTTGTTTGTTTTAACTCTACCCACAACATGGGGCTCAAACACACACCCCCAGGTTAAAGAGTTGCATGCTCTTCCAACTAAGCCAGCCAGGTGCCCCAGGACCTAATGTTTGGGTGGGGTTTTTTCCCCCCTAAATTTATCTATTTTGAGAAAGAGAAAGAGAGATGCTGGGAGGGGCAGAGAAAGAGGGAGAGAAAGAGAATCCCAAGCAGGCTCCTCACTGTCAGCAGAGTCAGATGCAAGGCTCAAACTCATGAAACGTGAGATTATGACCTGAGCTGAAGTCAGACACTTAACTGACTGAGCCACGCAGGTGTCTCAGGAGCTAACTTTTTAGATGAGGAGTTAGGGAAGGCCTTACTAGAGAGGTGACTTTTAAGCAGAGGCCTGAAGAAAGACACCATGGAACTGATTTGCAATAACCTGATAAAATTCCTTGAACTCCAAGGGTAAAGAAAGACTTATACAAATAGGTTGAAAAAAATATTTTGGGGTGGATCTTTGTCCTAGCTAAGGTGCTCTTCAGTTATAAATGCAGCTTAGATTTTCAAGCCTTACAAATTGAATCAATTTTTTTTTCTTAATAGCTTTTTAAACAATGGCTCAATAGCAAAATCCAGCCAATCTAGTGATAAAACAAGAAAGAAAGAAAGAGAGGGAGGAAAGGAAAAAGGAAGAAAGAATAAATTAGGAACTGAAGAAACTGGTACAAGGACTGGCAGCAAACACTGAATTTAAATTGGCCCCAGAATTTTTTATATATTTCTTTTGCTTGTTTAAAGGGACTACATTCTTCGGGGCTCCTGGGTGGCTCAGTGTCCGACTTCGGCTCAGGTCATGATCTCACGGTTTGTGAGTTCGAGCCCGGCTCAGTTCGTGTCTGGCTGTGCTGACAGCTCAGAGCCTGGAGCCTGCTTCAGATTCTATGTCTACCCCTGTCTCTGCCCCTCCCCTGCTCAGGCTCTGTGTCTCTCTGTCTCTCAATAGTAAGTAAATGTTAAAAAAAAAAAAAAAAAAAAAAAAAGTTTTTTAAAAAAAGGGACTACATTCTTCATATTGGTAGGTAATACGAATTTAGGAAGACAGAGTGAGAAAAGTAAATCTTCCTATTCTGAGCCCCTCTCTAGAGGCAGCAACCACTATCACCAATCTTGTGCATATTTTTCTAGAGATATTTTATGCATATGGAAGTAAATATTCTTATTTTATTTTTGCACCAGTAGGAGCTAGCTCTAAACATTGTTCTAACTTGATTGTCTGTTTTACTTTATAGTATGTTTTGGATACCTCATTCTTATGAGTGGCTCTGTCACATTCTCAGAACGACCATGCTTTTTTTAACCAACTTCTTTATGGGGTTTGCGATCTTTTGCTGTTACAAACTGCTGCAGTGAGTTTGTGTACCTGTGTCATCGTGTACTGTATACGGGTATCTAAAGAATGAAATCATGGAAGTGGAATTGCTAATCAGAGGGAATCTAGATTTTAAATTTAAACGGATACCGACAAATCGTCCTCCAAAGAAGTTGTACCAATTTATAGTCCCACTAACAAAGATGAGGACTATCAAATTTTCAACTTGGCTCTCAGATCAGTGAAAAACTCGTAGTTTTAATTTGTATTTCTCATTATGAGCTAAGTTGATGCATCTTTCATACGTTGAAAAGCCATTGGTTTCCTTTTCTGTAAACTCTTTGTGATCTTTACCCATTTGTCTGATCATTGGGCTTTATTATTATTATTAATTTGTAGTAGGTCTTGCAAATATTTTTTCCCTATTCCTCTTTTGGTGTTGTTTATGGTGGGCTTCTTTTGAGAGGTGATCTAAAAATTTGTTGTAAGGAAGTCAACTTCCCCCCCGCCCTCAGTTGGCTATCTTATTCCTAAATATTCTTAATCCATCTTTTCTTCACATTTTCTTCCTGACATTAAAACGTCACCTTCACATTGAATCCATTTCAATATAGAACCAAGGTAAAATCATTTATATGGTTAAAGAGCAGAATGTAAATGCTATAGGCACTGACAGTGTAAAAATACTAATGTAACCAGAACAGCCTAGGGGTAGGAAAGAAAGATAAGTGTATTAATTTTCCTCTTCTTCAGAGTAGCTGGTCGATAATAATTCTTAAGTTGAAATGCATAATTAAAAAAAAAGTAATTCTAATCTCTGTCATCTTTTTTTTTTATTTCCTTAACTTTAGAGGATTTTTTAAGAACTGGTAACTATTGGTGAAGAAATTATAACTGAAGTTAAGCAATTACTTTACTTCATTGTTTTCTAATTCTGCTACATTTAAGTATACCTTAATTTCACAGATTTTCTTAAAATTAGCATGCATAATCTTCCCATGTAAAATTGTTTCTAGATATCCATTATCCTGTGTGAGAACATGTAAAATAACATTCTTTATTTCTGGATGATGGAATTTGGGATGTTTTTCTTTTACTGTCTTTTATGCATTTTTCTGTATTTAAACGTTTCAAGGAAATATACTTTCAAGAACAATGGAATCATTCTTTTTAAAGGATCTGGGGACCTTTTAGTTGTAAGGGTGTCAAGAGTAATGGACTTTGGAGAACAGGAGGAGATGGGGTTGCAGGCAGAGAGAACATGAGCAAAGGTATACAGGTATGAAACACATGTCATGAGTCAATAACTATCTAGACTGTACTATATGCATTGGATGGGAAAGAGGTCTAGGAGTGACTAGATTTGAGCCTACAATTACAACCATGGACCTGGCTGTAAAAGGCTAGACTTCATCATCAAGGCATGTTTTTTTGTTTGTTTGTTTTTTGAGAGAGTGAAAGAGCGAGCATGAGCAGAGGAGGGGCAGGGAGAGAGAGGGAGAGACAGAATCCCAGGCAGACTTCTGCCGGCAGCGCAGAGCCTGACTGGAGGCTCCAACTCACCAACGGTGAGATCATGACCTGAGCCGAGATCAAGAGTCAGATGCTTAGCCCATTGAGCCACCCAGGTGCCCCTGGAGGCATGTTTTGAAGACTTTGAGTATATCAGTTTTAAAAGGCTTGAACAGGTTAAGGGCTTAATTACCTTGTGCAACAAGTGCAGGGCATTGAGAAAGAAGATGTTATAAGCAGAGTCCAGAGCTGTAAGCAGCTCACCAATGTCATCATGGATCCAGGCTCTTTGTATCTTCCTACTTTATCATCTTCAGCAGGTGGTTCTTATCTTCTTGGTCACAAAATGGCTCCTGCATCTCTAGGAAAAGTCTTTATCCCAAGAGGAGAAAGAAGGAAGGGCAGAGTGGAAAACACCCTTTCTTCAGGTGCCTTGCCTTTTTCTTCTAGAAAACAAAACCGCCCTCAGAGACTTCTGTGCCTAGACAGCGTCTCATTTGCCAGAACTCTGTCATATTGTTATTTTTTAAGTATAAAAAAGGCTGGAGTTCAAGCAACCCTTTTACTTTCTAGTGTTCACAGTAGATGAAGGCAAGGAAAAGAGGTTGGAAAGGGAGATAAATGGGACACCAGTGTCTGTTACAATGAGTGACACAATCAAACCCATGTTTTAGAAAGATGATAGTGGTGATGGCCCACCGGAAAACGAACACCAAATGAGCAGACCTGAGTTGTAGCCCTAGCTCTTGCAGTAGTTAGCTGTGTAAGTCACCTAACCTCTCTGTGCCTGAATTTTCACACCTTGAAAATGAAAGAACTTCTAACAGCTATTCCCGTTCTAAAATTCACTGATCCTAAATACTAGCTTGAAGTTTACTCAAAACCGACTTGCTCTTGTATAATTGCAAGCAGTAGAGGAGCAAAATAATTTACTTTCTCCCTTTCACTCTCATCTTGAAAGACGCGGGCTACTCTTGCTTCTGGGAATGGTGTTTCATTTTCAGAAAGGACTCTTGGCAGAGGAAGAGATATTTTATAAAAGCAAGAGCAAAAGCCACAGTTCCCCTGACAGCAAAGTCGGGGTGAAGAACCACAAGACATGTACGTGTTTTTCTCACAATGGCCCTACTTCTCTTTTATACCTGTTTAACTTAGGAAGAAATGAAATCCGTTCCATCATCTAGGGCCTACCACATTATATCCCATTTACCCAATATCTTCAAATTACAATTTCACATAAGTGAATTTTCCATGTAACTGAAACTTTTCCTTGAAAAAAACAAAACTTCCTCCCCCCACTTTTGATCATTTTCTGTGTAATCTCGTCAGAATCCATGATGTACTTTTCTGCCTTCTTAAAGAAAGCATAATGAACATAATTTCACTTCTTGACGGCTCAGAAGCAGTAGTGTTTCGTCAACTCGTGGCATATAAAAGGACTGCCTGAGGAGCATTTTCCCCTTTGCAAAATAGCCCACAAACCTTTGTTCATTTTTATGTGGTTGGTTGGTAGGTGTGTTAGTCGTGGAATTTCTCTCTTTTTATTGTCAGGCTGCCCAAGAACTTCCAAAGACCGTTCTTTTTTACAACAAACAACCCTAGTTCTAACAGCTCTCCCTCTTCTATTCTCCCACTTTTATTCCCTCTTTCCAAACTGCTACAGACTGAGAAACCAGGAAACCATAATGTGTGTAAAGATCACTGATAATATTGAAAGTGAGGGCTGTTTATACCAGGAAAAATTTATGGACTTTGGGGTAGTTCTTTTCACTCTTCAGAGGCCCTTTTCCCTTATTTCTGGTTGTGCAGTTCTGTAAAGGGAAAATGAAGCTGCCAGAATTATGACCTCTAAATAAAGCTGGCATATTTTCACGCATATACTCTACACGACCACCAAAATAGAAAACAAAATACACACAGTCGTTTAAAAGGGGTATTGTGGAGTGGGTAGGAGAATTGAGGCAGATTATAACAATAATATTCTTGAACTCTACATCACTTCTACTTATTATATAGCTTCAGACTTGAAAGTTACAAGTGTCTAAACTACTAGTCATTATCGGTTACATGTTAAAGTAAATCTCAAGAATTCTCAAGTAGACTCCAGGACAAAGTCCACAAAATGGGGCTTGAGGAAGAAGAGAAAAGCATAGTTATCTCTTTATAAGATTTATACAAATTGAGAGGTTGTGCGAAATGAAAGTCATATCTTGTTATTTCTGCAAAATCAACAGACCCGGTTATGTCTGTTTAGCTTTATAATGTAAATCTTGTGCCCCCAAATCTGTTTTCTCACTATCAGTTTCTGTTTTTTCTCCTCCCTCAATCAGCATGATTTTGTTCGACGAGACCGGCCACTACGTGTCCTGATTGACCTCATACAGAGGACAAAAGATGCTGTTCGTGAATTAGATAACCTACAGTACCGAAAAATGAAAAAAATCCTTTTCCAAGAGACACGAAATGGACCCTTGAATGAGTCACAGGAGGATGAAGAAGTAGGTCCAGTTTATTATAGCAGGCGCTCTAAGAGTGGGAAAGTTCTGGACTGGGCACTTTGTAAACCACTTTAGGCGATAAAAATGTAATTGGTGCCCCATGCCTCAAGAAACATGCAGAATTGCAAAAGAGATATTCGTAAAATAAGTCTTAAATAAGACAAAATATGAAAAACGTTACCAAGATATGTCACCATGCAAGGGTCATAGTGGGGAGAAAATAAGCCTGCTGGGGAGAATTAGTGAAGGTTGTATGAAGGACACGACATGGGTGGTTTTTGAGAGACAGGCATAGGGCATTTTAGACTCAGGAAAGTGCTGTACTTTAGGGAGATTATCCTGGCAACAGAGTGTAAGATGGGCTTGATGTGTTACATTCTGTAGACTAGTCCATGCAAGAGGCAATAAGGGCAGTGTCGGTGGTGGGGGAGGGGGAAGGAAGACTTTTGAGAAACACTGTAAAGGTAGATTAGAAAATACAATGCTTCTCACTGAAAGTGACTGTGACAGATGAGGAGGAGTTTGAGGTGACTCTGAACATTTTAGCCTGGGTGAATAGACTATGGCAATACCAAGAACAGAGAAAAAGAACCAAGGAGAAAGAATGGATTTAGGGTGATTTCAGTTTGGTGATGTTGAGTTTAAGGTCCCAGCATCATATGCTGCTGACCTAGTATTGAAGTTTTCAAAGGAGAGGTGACTTTCTGGTTTCTCATCAGATAACTTAAGAAGGATTTGTTGAGGCAAGGGTAAGGACAGTTGGGATGCCTGAATAGTGATGTCCGGCAGTTGGTTGGGAAATTCAAACCCAGAACATAAGAAAGAGGTCTAGGTAAAGGGTGCTTAGCTGGGGGTCAAGAGCATTATAATAATAATGAATGAGAAGAGAGCCGTGCCATATAAGAGACCCTAAGGAACAGACATCACAGGTGTTCTGAGAGTCCACAACTTCAAGCAGCCAGTGTATCGGATGCCACAGAGAGGTCATGTTAGACAAGGACCAAAAACAAACAAACAAACAAAAAACACATTAACTGGGTTTTACAAGTAAGGCATTCTTGATGACCTTCATAAGAGCAGTTTTACAGGAATAGTTAGGATGAATAATAGATAACTGTGGGTTTGTAGAATAAATGGGAAGGGGGAAAGTAGAAGCAGGGAAAGCTGGTTATGTTAAGATTCATAAATTTGGCTGAGAGAGAAAAGTGACAAAGGGCAGTATGTAGAGAGGTATGCGAGCATGGGGCAGGCGTCTTCATGTTTACAGGCAGAGTGGAAGAAGTCAGGATAGAGGCATGGAAATTAGAAGAAACAGACATAGTTAAAGAAGCAGGATCTCAGGAAGTCCATGAGATAGGAGCAGGAATATTAGAGCCTTGAACAAAAAGAAAGGACTCCTCGGGCGCCTGGTTGGCTCAGTCGGTTAAGCATCTGACTCTTGAGTTCAGCTCAGGTCATGGTCTCGTGTTTGTGAGACTGAGCCCCATGTCAGGCTTTGCACTGACAGTGTGGAGCCTGCTTGGGATTCTCTCTCTCTGCCCCTCCCTCATGGATGCATGCACGCTCACTCTTGCTGTCTCTCAAATGGATAGGTAAACTTAAAAAAAAAAAAAAAATCTTCTTCTTCCTTTAAAACTAGATAGAAAAGAGGAAAGAAATGAACAATGAATTTTATTTTACCTTTTTGATGTGAAAGAAAAAATAACAATTATAAAAATGAAATTCAGAAAACTGAATTGGACTATAAAATCTCTTGGTTGCACATATACCAATGTTCCCCTTTAATTGGGAAAATAAATCTATTAAACATGTAATGTGTTATCTACCATATTAAATTACCCAAATGACCTATGCCAGTGATTCCTTATATTGCCATGGCTAAGTAACAGTTCATTAAAGTTAGATACACACAGTATGACTCTTTGAAAATAGGATTTTTTTTGGAACTAAGGTGCTCTAATTATATTATTTAATCTTATATCAAAAGATATCCCACTGTGATGAGTAAATTATATGTGCTGATTATTTTACCACTTCTCAAATAGTAGTCTTTGGAATAGCAGTGATGAATACCAGTATTATTTAACAGATATATTTAATAAGATTACAGAGGTAAGCACGATAGAATTGCTTGAGGGAGGCAGAATTTAATTACCTATCCAGGACAGTAGAAATAGTATCCCTGCTTAGGCATGAAGTTATTCGATAGTGATTTGCCAAGGAGTATATTGCTTGTCGATTCTCTGGAAACTCTTTCCACTCTGTCTTAGTTTCCAAAGACCACCACCCTATTTGTAAATACGTACGGTCTTTATCTAGCACCTTGATTGTCCCTGAAAGTCTCTTACAAACCTGGCCTGATTTCTGCTTGCTGAATAGCCATACAATCATATGATCATTGCATCTGACAGGGGAAAGCCCTGGGATAGCAGCATTTGGGGCCTTATGACCCATGTCCATAATGGCCCCTGAGGAAGGCATAGAAGTGAATTTGAGATGTCTGGAAATGGGGGGGAGTAGTGGAGTCACTGCATAAAAAGTTTATCTTGGCAGATTTGGCAGAAAAGCAACTTGGCACTGCAGAATGGAGTGTGCTTAATAGCTTAGTCAGTGAATTGGGACTTTATCTCTAGTCATTTTTTTTTAACCCCCATGCCCCATTTTTATAGGACAGCGAACATGGAACCAGCCTGACCAGGGAAATGGACAGCCTGGGCAGCAATCATTCCATCCCAAGTGTGTCTGTGAGTACAGGCAGCCAGAGCAGCAGTGTGAACAGCATGCAGGAGGTCATGGAGGAGAACAGCTCTGAGCCTGTCTTGATGCACGATGATGAAAGCCCAGTCAATTCCAGTTCCTCTGTTGTGCCCAAGAAGGTAGGTTTCGGTTCTGTGGTACCCTCCGCAGCTCTAGGCTTTGCCAATCCTAGTGAAGCCAGCTCAGGCCGCTTAGCATCCAGACATGTCAGCGTTCCCTTTCTACAACTGAAATATGGGACTAGACCAAGCCGTTGATAGTTCTCTTACAGTAAAAAGGTAACAAAGGACTCTGCAAGCTATAGCTGGGCCTATTTTCTTCATCTTCCTCTTGCTGCTCTGATGTCTACCATCATCAATAAATAAAAATAAATAAATCCATAGCCTCCAAGTCAAAGAAATTGATAAAATCCTCTCTAAACCAATAACTTTAATGCTGTACATCTTTTTAAAAATTTTTTTAATGTTTATTTATTGTTGAAGGAGAGAGAGAGCATGAGCGATGGAGGGGCAGAGAGAGGCAGACACAGAATCCGAAGCAGGCTCCAGGCTCTGAGCCATCAGCACAGAGCCTAATGCAGGGCTCGAACTCACAAGCTGTGAGATCACGGCCTGACCCAAAGTCGGACGCTCAACGGACTGGGCCACCCAGGGGCTCCTAAAACTGCAAATCTTAACAGCTTCCTGAGCATAATCCGTTGGTTGTACCCTTTCAGAAGTATGCTCACGAAAGTATGTTTCTTGGGGCGCCTGGATGACTCAGCCTATTGAGCATCCAACTCTTCATTTTGGCTTGGGTCATGATCCCAGGGTCATGGGATAGAGCTCCACGCTCAACATGGAGCCTGCTTGAGATTCTCTGTCTCTCCCACTGCCTCTGTCCCCTGCTCGCACCCTCCCTCTCTCTCTCTATAAAAGTTAAAAAAAAAAAAAAAAGTTTTTTAATAAGTATGTTTCTTAATGTATAGTCCCAGGATACCATTTGTTTTAGATACAGTTTCTATTCTTTTCTGTTGTTCTCAGATTTATTTCTAATTCTAAAACTAGTTCTGTCAGCTGAAATATTCTGACTTTTCAGTGAATAATTCTGTTTTTGTATTTTTACTTTTCCAATTAAAGATTCTCATTTCATACAGGATTATCATGTTTCATAAGTTGAAGCACTTCATAAAAAAAAAAAAAACATGAAGTTCCTTTCGGAGCATTTTCTATGAGTATTTCACAGAATTACCAATAATTCTTTGGACAGAGTCCCAAAAATGTTTTGTGTGACTTTAGGTAAATAGTCCATAGTGTAGAATTATAAAAAATAATCCTTTTTTATTTTTCCTTGTAAGGTGTGTATGTATTTATTTTAATAAATCTCAATAATTACACCCTAATTCCAGTGTACTTAGACTTCAATTGGTGCATTTTCCTGGGAAGGAAAAGGAAATTGAACAGGTAAGGATGAAGGGCAGGAGAAAATACATTGGTCCCTGGTCGTAAGTAGTGAAAGGATACACATCTATTTTCTAAACTGATTAACTTGGGGCGCCTGGGTGGCTTAGTCAGTGAAGCGTCCAACTTCGGCTCAGGTCATGATCCCGCAGTTTGTGAGTTCGAGCCCCGCATCGGGCTCTGTGCTGTCAGCTTGGAGCCTGGAGCCTGCTTTGGATTCTGTGTCTCCCTCTCTCTCTCCCCTCCCCTGCTCACACTCTGTCTGTCTGTCTGTCTGTCTCTCTCTCTCTCAAAAATAAACAAACATTAAAAAAACTTTTTTAATAAACTGATTAACTTATTCATTTATCCGACAAAAATTGGTAAGGACCTCTACTATGTGCTAGGAACTATGGTAGGTCCTGTGGATGTATAGGAAATAAAACAGACATGGTACTTTCATGAAACTTATTGTCTCTGGGGGAGATTAGGAAAATAACTGTGCAAATAACTATATCATGTAATTATGAAACTTCTGCTCTGGGTAAAAGGATTTAGTCTATCAGGGAGTAGTGGAAAGACTACCTTATGAAGTGACATTTAAGCTAAAATTTCAAAGATAAGTAGAAGCTAGCTAACTTGGGGTGAGACAAGGAGGTGAGTCAGAAAGTAACAAGCGCAAAGGCCCTGAGACAAAAAGAACTTTGTATATTCAAGGAAGAGGGAAAAGATCAGAGAGGTTAGAGCTTGGTGAGCTATGTAAAGAGTGAATGGAGTCCAGAGAGACAGCAAGGACCCAGATTATCAGAAAGCCATGGAAGTATTTTGAAGAAAGGGGTGATACCAGACCAAAGTAGAAATCCACTAAGAGTTCAGCATTGGCAGCCAGCTCTCTTTGAACATGGGCAAGTGATCCTATATTTGAAGGGTAGAAAAGAAGGTTTTGCTGGAATCTCTTTTTGGAAGGAGCTATCATGAATGCTGACAGATTTGGCTCTCTCCCTTCTGTTCCCTCTGGGGCTCCATGGGTAAAGGGATGAAAGGAAAAGGATTTCCACTGGATCCAGGACCCCTCAAATGAGAACAGAATTAGAAGATACTACTAGCATAGTCAACAAGAAGGAAAACCCTAGTCTTGAACTTATTGGGGATTTTAATTCTAATTTTTGTGTGATGGTACAGAGCTGTCTTATGATAATACGGGTTTTTCAATATTTTTTTCTCTTGCATGGTATAATCACTTAAGGATAGATGTTAATTTATATTCTGAAATAGAAGGTAATTGTATTTGATCCATACGAAATGTTTGTCAGGAATAATTTAAGTTATATAATGCATTTCTATTTTATTATGAAATAAATATATAGAGAAAGTGTGATGGAAGAAATTTAAAAAACATTTGCAAATAAAACTGAATGAATTAACTTGAAAATATAAGCAGGCTAATCAAAAGACAACATGAACAGAGTAAAAAAGCAACCCACAGAATATAACAAAATATTTGCAGATTATATTTGCAAATCTAATGTTTGCATATCTAATATTTGCATATCTAATATTTGCATATCTAATAAGGGATTGATATCTATAATAGAGAGAGAGCTCCTAAAACTCACCAACCAGGGGCACCTGGGTGGTGCTCGAGTCTTGATGTCGGCTCAGGTCATGATCTCACAGGTTTGTGAGTTTGAGCCCCGCATGGGGCTCTGCACTGATAGTGCTGAGCCTGCTTTAGATTCATATTCATTCCCTCTCTCTCTCTCTCCCTCTCTCTCTCCCTCTCTCTCTCCCTCTCTCTCTCCCTCTCTCTCCCTCTCTCTCCCTCTCTCTCTCCCTCTCTCTCCCTCTCTCTCTCCCCCTCCCTCTCTCTCTCTCAAAATAAATGAACTTAGAATGAAAAAACAAAAACAAAAAAATTCAACAGCCAAAAAACGAACAGCCCAAATCAAAAATGAGCAAGGACTTGAATAGACATTTTTCCAAAGAAAATAAAACCATGGCACATGAAAAGATGCTCAACATCATTAATCATTAGGGAAATGCGAATCAAAACTACAATAAGATACCACCTCATACCCATTAGGATGGCTACTATCAACAAAACAAAAAATGACAGGAATGGACAAGAATGTGGAAAAATTGGAATCCTTGTGCACTGTTGATGGAAATGTAAAATGGTCTAGCTGCTGTGGAAAATAGTATGGTGGTTCCTCAAAAAATTAAAAACATAATTACCACATGATCCAGCAATTCTGCTTCTGGGTATATATCCTCCGAAAATATGAAAGTAGTATTTAAAAGAAATGTCTGTATCCATGTTCATAGCAACATTATTTATAATAGCTAAAACATGGAAGCAACCCAGCGTTCATTGATGAATGAAGAGATAAGCAAAATATGATATATGCGTACAATGGACTATTATCCCACCTGAATGGGGAAAGAAATTGTGTCACATGCTATAACATGGATGAACCATGAGGACATTATACTGAGTGCAATTTGCCAGTAATGAAAAGACAAACACTGTATGATTCTACTTAGATGAGGTATTTAGAGTAGCTAAAATCATAAAGACAGGAAGTAGAATGGTGAGTGCCAGAGGCTGGGCTGAAGGGAGAAAAGGAGAGTTGTTTAATGGGGACAAGTTTCAGTTTTACAAGATGAAAGAGTTATAGGGATGGATAGTGGTAATGGTTGTACAACATTAGAAGTGTATTTAAGAGCCCCGAACTGTATACTTAAAAATGATTAAGATGGTGAATTTATGTGTATTTTACCACAATAAAAAAGGGGGAAAATATAAGCAGACAATAAAAGTAGATATGTTATATATGAAAACTTAGTGTTAAATATGATATTTCTTCATGAGACCCATTTAAATCCTATACCTGGGCTTAAAAATACATCATTTTAGGGGCATCTGGGTGGCTCAGTTGGTTAAGTGTCCGACTTTGGCTCAGGTCATGATCTCACGGTTGGTGGGTTCAAGCCCCATGCTGGGCTCTGTGCTGACAGCTCGGAGCCTGGAACCTGCTTGGAATTCTGTGTCTCCCTCTCTCTCTGCTCCTTCCCATTCATTCTCTGTCTCTCTCTCTCAAAAGTAGATAAACACTAAAAAATTTTAATATGTATATCATTTTAAACACAATAGAAATAAAAAAGTATTCAGAAACTTTATATTTATTGGTATGCTTGAATTCCTAAAAGTTTTCCACTTGGGAACATAAATGAAATAGGATTTTAAGTTCTCAATAGAAAATTTTATGTAATGGATTACAGGAATAAGGAAACTAGTTTATAATTCTGTCTGCAACTGTTAGTGTTATTTTATGTCGCAAACCTCTCTGGGCCTCAGTTTCTCCATCTGTAAAATTAGGAGTTGTTCTATGTGGTTTCAGAGATCCCTTCCAGGTCTTAAATTCTATGTTTCTTTTCCTGTAATCTTTAAAGAAGCAGATCTCTAATGTGACTTTTAAGCTATTTTGTAAAGAGGTGCCTCAGGAACAAGCCTCATCCACACCTCCCCCAGGACAAGGCCTGCTTTTATATCTTACATTTTGTGTTTGGATTTCACTTGAAAAGGAGGATTTTTCTTTTTCTTTTTCTTTTTTTTTTTTGAAAAGGAGGATTTTTCTAAAAGCCACTGTTCTGATCAGTCCCTCCTTCTTCATGCAGATGGCATAGTGGTGACATGTAGATACAGGTAACATTTAGGTCACAGGTTGGATTCTCTGGGAAGCAGAGCTGAGACCATTTCATTCACCAATTCATTTGCTTATTAGGAGTTTCCTTGGGGATCAACACCTGTGGAAGAGAGAGAAGGGAGCAGCATTGGGCAGAGGGCAAAGTTGAAGTGAGATAGCTCCCAAGGAGCTCTGGGGCTAAAATGACCCTTCAGAGTTGTCCAAACTAAGCCAGAATGGCTGTGCCTTGTTACCCTCACGCAGATCAGTCATTGAACGTGAGCACCCTGGGAAGGGTATGAACTTGCACAAGGCCGCTCTCTGCAGCCAAGGCAGCCCCTAAATGGACTGACAGCCCAAAAGGATTCTGGCAGCAAGTCTTTTCTTAGAGGGGAATCTAGGTGGTGCATTTCAGAGTCCACCATAATTTGTGACCACAAGGAATGTTTTTGAAAGGAAGCGGTCAAACTTGTCTTACAAAACATTTACCAGTTTTGTTTGGGTTTGTGACCAGAATCTTAGAAAAACCTATATATCACTAAATTACCATATTACAGTGTTTTACCCATTACCTCATTATCCTATTTTCTTTTCTTTTTAATATTTGTCACTATCTAATATTATGTATTAAATTTTTTATCTATTATTTCATTAGTAGAATGTAAATTTCATTAGGGCAAAGACTGTGCCTGCCTTGCTCCACAATGTATCTCAACACCTAGAACAGTGCCTGGCACGGCACAGGCACTCAGTAAATAACTACAGAATGCAAGAATGAACAAATAAAAAAAAAACAGGGGCACCTGGGTGGTTCAGTCAGTTAAACATCTGACTTCAGCTCAGGTGATGAGCCTGCTTCGGATTCTCTGTCTCCCTCGCTCTCTGCCCCTCCCCGGCTTGTGCTCTGTCTCTGTCTGTGTCTCAAAAATGAATAAATGCAAAAAAAAAAAAAAAAAAATTAAAAACACACACATACACACACACAGGGAATGAACTAATTGCCAGAGACTAAACATCATGCTATTTTGGTTCATTGAACATATGGATTAAAAGGGTTAAATAATCTTAAGTATTATCTTTATGGTTTAAAAGACTTCAGTGAAGAGCATTTCTCCAATAATTATACTCCAGTAATTAGAACAAACTTAAGAAATATCAAAATACACATTTGTGTCCCCCCCCCCACCTTGATTGTTACAATCAAGCAGGCATTATCCTAAATTAGTCAAACTGTAGATATGGAACAGATTACCGTTTTATATAGGAAGTAAATTTACTTTTAAAGGCCATGTGCAACCAATAAGAGTATGACTTGCAATTAACTGCTCTGCCTCCAGAATAAAGATGCCCTGATTTTAGCAGGATGGTTCTATCACACATCAAGCCCCAAAAAATGTAAAGTGGGACACCGAAAAATTTCCTTTGACGTTAGAATTCCAGGTTACTTCTTTCTCTCCAGTCCTCACCTTGAATCTGGTCTTTCCCAGGCCCTGAAGGGACGCTAATCTAATCTTCCCTTTGAGGACAAATGATTTGATAAGTCTAAAAGTATATTCTGACAAAATAAACTTTAAGCATTTCTTTCGTTTTCCCTTGCTAGTGTTGCCACCCTGCTCTTTCCAATAACAAGAGTAATCACTGGGGCCCCTGGGTGGCTCCATCGGTTGAGCGTCCGACTTTGGCTCAGGTCATGATCTCAGGGTTCGCGAGTTCGAGCCCCGCGTCGGGCTCTGTGCTGACAGCTCGGAGCCTAGAGCCTGCTTCGGATTCTGTGTCTCCCTCTCTCTTTGCTCCTCCCCCACTTGTGCTCTGTCTCTATCAAAAATAAATAAACATTTAAAAAAATTAAAAAGAAAAACAGAATAATCACCATATCGTAGACTGTTAGCTCCTCAAGGGCGTCTCTCTTCTCCTACCACCCAGCACAGTGTCTGTTACACAGTAAGCATTCAATAAACGGTTTGTGAACTTTTACAGGACACAACTCTACGTACACCTCAGTTTTTAATTATTCCCAAATGGCTCCAGGAGAAACTCTCAATCCAGATTAGGTGTTTCGCTGTCACCTAGCCTGCTTCTCGGCCTCTACCCCACTCCTTAAAATCATTGTGTATGTAGCAGTAGCAAACAGATTTTAATAGCATTCTAACCAACAAAATCTATTTAGTTTTCCAATTAAAAGGTACACTTTTATTTTGTTAAAGTCTAAAGTCACTTACCTTTGCCTGCTGCCGCCTTCTATTAATATAGATCATAAGATTTTAATATATTAAAGTATTCGTTTTCAATTTATTATATTAGACATGCCTAATGAACTCTAATCATCATGGCCCCCTTTTAGGTATTATTTTAAAAGACCATTCTATCTTAATTCCTAAAGTTTTATTTGCCCTTTTTCCTATTAGTCGATGGTAGTTCTTTTTTTTCTTTTTTCCTCTTTTTTAAAAAAAGAACAGCTTTCACCATTTTTGTGGGAGGGAAAAAAAAAAAAAAAAAGAAATGTCCTTGAGGGGATAGGATGTTCTAGTTTAATTTTCACTTGCTTCAGTGGCCTTTCCTATTATTTTTGCTGAGGAGAGGGGCGGGTTCTTTGACTCTTCAACTCACATTTGGCAAAGTAAAAGTAAATTAACATATGAAGGTAATGTTTCTTAAGCAGGGCAGTCATACAGACCAATCTCTATGGTAACATCTTCATCCTCAGCATGCTAGTCATTTTTGCTCCTTAGTAGCCACCCTCCCAGGTTGTAGAGAGCCTCGTCCATCTTCTTCCCTTCCTCCAGCCCCGGCTGTTGATAGCTACAACTGCTCATGTAGTAATTGAATAATTTTGAAATGAACAGAAACAAAAGGCATAGTAGGTTTGCTGATCCCTTCTGCACAGCGTAAAAAGTGTGGGAGTCTATAAAAAAGCTTCTCATCATCCGATAAAAGCCATTTTTAGATCCTCTTCCTGCCCCCATGTCAAGGTATGCTTGTGTGTCACTATTTTATGACTTCCTTAGAGTACAGAGTGGCAGGTTTTTATGAAATACAGATTCGAATTCTGTTAAATAATATAAGAGAAAATGTCATTTTCTCAGAATCTTCTCAGACCTGATTTCTTCTCAGACCTATATTCTTGAGCTCATTTATTCAGCAGACATTTCCTGAATGCCTACTAAGTGTCAAGCACTAAGAAGCTGCTAGGGAGACAGAGTTTTCAAACCACATTTGCTGTCTTCAGAAAGCTCACAGCCTCACACACAGACACACAAGTAAGTATGTGATAGTATGATAAAGATATACCCAAAATACAACAGAGTCCAGAACAGTGGTTTCCAAGAGTTGATTTCAAGTTAACCTGGAAACTCTAAACAAGTGACTACACCCTGAATCTTAATTTCAGAAGCATAAATAGATAACTTAGAGAAAAACTTTTAAATAAAAGTAGAGCCCTCTGTCCAGGGCATAATAGCAAAGTTTGTGCTTAATGCTTCATATACTTGACTATATTGTATAAAAGTTGAATTCTTTTTACTAATGATTTCAAACAAACGTTATGACAGCTTTTTTTTTTTAATCTGAAAAAGTTTTATTTTATTTTTTTTTACAGTGAAAGAACGTTATAAATTTACCTGGTTAACACAGATTTATTTAAAACTGGTCCTCACCCATATTGGTATTTCAAAGAGCAATTTTGTTTATTCCCAGATGATACTGTGTTAAAGATAAATTATAAACAAGGCCTATGATTTATTTGTCTTGGTAAAATAGAATATGATATTTGTTCTTTTTTTTTTTTTTTTTGAAGATTTTATTTTTAAGTAATCTCTTCCCTCAACATGGGGCTCAAATTTACAACCCCATGATCAAGAATCACATGCTCTACCGACTGAGCCAGCCAGGTGCTCCAATATTTGTTCTTAATCTTCTAAAAATCATTATTCAACATCAAAGATGTTGCCCCTCACGTTATTTGTAAATAATATACATCAGTGCCTAACTGCATTAATTAGCAAATTGTCCCTTTCCATTATTAATCTTAAAATGTGTTCAGTTCAGAAAGTTTGGGAGTCAGATATGGTGGTCATTTTCGAAGGGACTGCGATTCGAAGGGACAGTATAACCGACAGACATTACACCCAGTAAAGTTGATAGTTTATTTGTACTTGCTTCTCAAGTCACATTTCCCTCATTTCAAAATTGCTTCATTAAGTTGTCTTCAGAATTTTAAACTTGTTTTATGCAATGTAACTGAATATTTTAAAATTCATTTATTCATTCATCGGGACTCAGTCCGTGGAGCATGTTAACTCTTGGTCTCAAGGTTGTGAGTTCGAGACCCATGTTGGGTATAGAGATAATGTAAAAATAAAATCTTAAAAAAAATGATTTAAATTCATTTTCTTATGCATTTGAAATGGATATCCACTAGTAGGCTAAAATTTTACCCCATTTTGTGGTCTCTTGCATAACATTTGAAGACTTTTAGTGTGGCGATACGTTATGAAGCTGCTGTGAAAAACTAAGAATACTTTTAAAAATGAAAAAAATGTTAAGCTGAAATAAAGAATTATACTGTTGACATTATTTACTATATTTGAAGTAGATTAAAATTTTAGACCTATTCTCAGACTAGCTTTTAAGATAGTATTATGTTTAAAATATACCTTAGTGGGTTATTGAATTAACTACATTTTAACTAAAATCACTATGATTTCAAGTCTTAACTTTCCTGGTGTATCCAGTTTAAAAACTTAGAAAATATAATGTGAGGGGCGCCTGAGTGGCTCAGTTGGTTAGGCAGGCGTTCCATCTCGGCTCAAGTCATGATCTCACAGTTTGTGAGTCCAAGCCCCGCGTTGGGCTTTGTGCAGACAGCTCAGAGCCTGGAGCCTGCTTTGGATTCTGTGTCTCCCTCTCTCTCTGCCCCTCTCCTCCTTGCACTCTGTCTGTCTCTCTCTCTCTCCCAAAAATAAATATTAAAAAAAAAATTTAAGAGGTGCCTGGGTGGCTCATTCAGTTAAGCATCCGACTTCAGCTCAAGTCATGATCTTGTGGTTCATGGGTTCGAGCCCCACATCGGGCTCTGTGCTGACAGTTCAGAGCCTGGAGCCTGCTTCAGATTTTGTGTGTCTGTCTTTCTCTGCCCCTCCCCTGCTCGCGCGCATGCGCACTCTCTCTCTCTCTCTCTCTCTCTCTCTCAAAAATAAATAAACATTAAAAAATTTTTTTAATTAAAAAAAAGAAATATAATGTGACTTCTAATTTGCTAATAAGCAAGGTCCTAACCCACACGTGTTAATTTTTATCTGAGAGAAGATAGACTAATAGTAGTAAAATTATACACATTTGTGCGTGAATATGTTTCACTTTGTTCTGTTCAGCAAACAGTGTAGATTCTGGTGTCACTATTTACCTTTGTAAATCAGGTTATTACAATTTGAAACTTAGCTGCTACATCTCAGTCAGTTTACGTAATGTTAGCTAATTAATAATCACCAAAACTTTGACTTCTTAAGCCCTCCTGTAAAACCACAGGACTCCACCTCATCTGTCTCATCTGCTTAGTGGCAGTTAGAAGCTCCTTGTTTTTCTGGGACTGTAATATTAGGATACACGTAACTTACTAATAAACAGTCAGCAATGTGAATGGCGGTAGATCCCAGTGCCTTCCTCTCTAGAACGTTAAACCTAGTGCGTACATCCCAGTCTCACACCTGATCTCTCTTTGCCCTATAAAATAAGAGGTTAGATTTCCTGGGAAATAATATAGAAAAGTTTTAATTGGCCTTTCAAGGTTTTTTTCACATAAATCTCAAAAATATGGGTTGAGATATATTTTTAACCTATAGTACTATCTAATAGAACTTCTTGCAGTGATGGAAAGGAACTGTATCTGCACTGTTCAGTATGGTAGCCATAGTTAGTGGCTACCTTGAAATATAACTGGTGTGACCTGGGAACTGAACTTTACATATCTTATAGGACAGCACAATGGTAGCATATCCTTGAATTTGACGTATATGTCCCCAATGGCCTTACAGGTCCCTTCATTATTTAAAAACAAACTAGACCTCAATACAGTAAATTGAAAAAAAAAAAAATCTCTAGATATAGATGTAATGGCAGATACCTTCCCAACATTCTGGAGCATTCTAAATTTATAAAAGGAAAAAGAAAATCAGCCCAATGGTAAATTTAATCTTGGCTCTTGGCTTTTACATAAAAACCTGGATATAAAATTTAATTTCCCTCAAGAATATATGTGTCTTGACTTTTCAAAATTTTAGACTATATAATAAAATTTCGTCTTTTCTAAACCTCTTCAATTTTTGTTTTCTGTTGAAAGAGGAATTATTTAAAAAAAAATTCAAATAGTCATAGACAAAATGCAAAACCGACTTCTCACAAAAGAGAAGTGGATTCTCTTAAAACCCTAGGACAATAAGGGAATTAATTTCTTCTTCCCCTCCTGAACATGTACTATTTAAAAATCCCCCATGGTTGTACATGTTTTTGAGCTATTATTATAGTATCTTTTTCCCTGAAGGGTTAGAGCTACTTACTGACTGACCACTCCATCTTTTATAGAGAAAAGCATCACCCTTTGAAAGCATTTTCCCCTTTAAAACTCATTTAAATTACATTTAAGAAACATCCATTATTACCCTTCCAGGGAATGTTATTTTTCACTGGGCGTTACACCAAGATTAATCATCTCTGCCTATCAAGAAGCACAGATTTGATTAAATCAGCCAAGGGCATTAAATCCCAGCCTCACTCACTCTGGTGACCATACCGAGACTGAGTTGAGGAAGAATTTGTGAAAGTATCATTTGGTTGAAATTGCATGCCTGTCTCTTTAAATCTAAAAAAAAATCCTTTCAGAAGCTGTAGAGAGAAGGTGCTAGAACTGTGTACGATCATGACTGGAAAGCAGGATCCCTCAGTGACTGCCGAATCTTCCCAGCACAAGATAGAGAGGCAGTTCAGCACAAGCCTACACTGGTTCTAGGCAGAACGATGATCCTACCGAACAGATCTCAAATAAAATTAAATTGAGAAAGCAGATCTTTCAAGGGAATGAGGCGGAGGCTCGCTTTTATGTTAAAAGCAACCAGCATCCTCCTTGCTAGACATGGACATGACATTTTTAAAGGAATTATTTGGTTACAGCGTTTTAAGCAAACCGTTCTAAGGAGTCTGTACATTGCATTGTTTTTTCTATTCTTTTTTTCTTTTGCATATATGTAATTCTGGAGGTAAAGAAAAAGCCTGCCAGGGATTCAGAAGGCATCCCACTAGCGATCAGCTGACATTCCTAACTGAAGGCTGCAATGTGTTGCTTATTCATTTTGTACCGTGGGAGCTGCGGGGACTAGCAGAGAGCTAAACTATGCATTTCAAACAGCAGTGCTTGTGCAGAAAGAGGGGTGAGAGAGAGGCAGCCGGCGAGGAAAGAGCACAGCTGGACTTTCTCCTTGTTTTTATCCATTTCTGCAGGATCATGTATTCATAAGGGATGAGGCGGGCCACGGCGATCCCAGGCCTGAGCCGCGGCCTACCCAGTCAGTTCAGAGCCAGGCCCTCCACTACCGGAACAGAGAGCGCTTTGCCACGATCAAATCAGCATCTTTGGTAAGCAAACACCCCTCTACCCACCTTCCCTTCCTTCCCCTCCTCCCCATCTGGCAGCCTCTCGCCCTCCCTGAGCCTCTCTCGGCTTCATGGATGGGAGGAAAGGAGTCAAGAATGTTTTCTCCCTCCTAATAATTTTATTCATTTTAGAAAAAATCTGTTGGCATGGCAACCTGATCTCAGATATTTTAGCATTGTCTACGGCATGGAAAAAAAAAAATCTGTGTGTGTGTGTGTGTGTGTATTTATATATGCTGTATATGCAAAATAAAAGGCCTTTGAGATGAAGTTGCTAACCTATCCAATTTTTTAAAAGCTATTTGTCTTTTCATTGAAATAATAACGCTAAAAATTTTTTTTAAAGGTATTTGATGTATGTGTATGCAGGGCACTATGCTTCTTTTTGTATAGATGCATGTGTGTCTGTAATGTATACACACACATCAAAAGATAAAACACAATATATTTTTTCAAATATATCATTGCTGGTTAATGGATGTAATTGTAGAAAATAAGATACTAGCTTCCCAGGGCCGAGTTGCTGGTTCGTTCTGGTTCATTCATTTATTTATTGCAACAATGGTAGTGGCTGCACTTCCCCATTTAACCCCTGAAGAATTCCGTGGCACCAATAAAGCAAGAAGGGCTTTGTAGGAGAGGATAGGGGTGGTTGTGGAAGAAGGGATACTGTAGGATCCTTCAGCATTTTTACTATTGCAAATGTGATTGCTGGATGCCCTTGTAGTAGCAAAAGGGGTGTGTGCTGGAAGAGTTAGTTTTCATGCCTCCTCCCCTTGGCCCCCCACGCGTGCGCGTGCGCGCTCACATACTCACACACACACACACCGCTTCACCCTTGGCACTCTAAACTCTCTTTAATCTTTTGCTTCTGAATCTCCCTTCACGGCCAAAAAATTACTGAAATATTCATTGTTTTGCCCAGATTGATGCTAGAGGTCACATGGGCAGAAAGAGTTCGTGTGTACTGCCTGGCTATTACATTTAGAACCTATGATGACATCATCCGAGGCCGACCCAGAAATTGTTTTTCTTGTCCTATTTTTTAAACCTGATTTCCACTTTTATCTCTCAAGTCTTTCAAAAGCTTCGATTATCTTTGGAATGGATAATGGATTATCATCTTAAAATAAATAAATAAATCTAAGGAAAATGGAAGTTAAAGCACCTACATATGGCTGTGCCTGCTGCTGTCTAAAAGCAAGCAATTTAATTGAGACTCCTTATCAGTAAGCCTGCCTTTAAGTTCCTTTGTGTAGAAGTTTCTTGTAATCTCCTTAATGGGCAATTTTTCATTTAAATGAATGTTATACTGTGTAATAGAGATCTAAAAATGTCCATTCTGTGTTTGCTAATGATTGCTAAGCACCTAAAAGACATGCTTCTGAGTCTACATAAAGCATCATGAATTTGTTAATAAATAGCTTCATGTTATGATACCTGACCAAAAAAATATGTTATTTATGTAATATTATTACTTACCACCGACTCTAGTGAGACTTGTATGTCTATCCAGACATGCTCATGTTGAAATAAGAGGAGAAATGGTGAACAGCCACTGAGAGAGCACCAGAAGCAGGTTTTGAATATGAAACAAACATTATACCAAGTGGATTTCCCCCCTGTCTGGGACAGATTCTCTCCTTTTGTCCCCTGCCACACCCTCATTCTCACATCACATATTCATGACCTCTCCTACCTCCGAATGTGATGTTACTACTGCCATGCCACAGTGATCTGAAGTTCACATTTGTGCCTATCGGCCATCGCAGTCGTCTTCTCTGCTTCCCTACTAGGCCACCTCAGGACTATGGGCAAAGTCCTCAGGAACCCCTCTGAATCCTATAGGCTTCCTAGTGCCCAGACAGAGAACAGCTGAGATCAGTCTCTCATGGACTTTGGATTTGCTAAAAGGCTCCCTGCCCCTATATTAAGTGAAAAGCTGAGTAGCTGATAGGCTGTTGCAGTAGCTGCAAGATAAGTTGTTGTATGCAGAAAGCCCTCTCCAAATGTAATGCTTTGGGAGTCATGGTGGGATTGATGGAAGTTTATTAGAGGTCAGTGGTATTTGCATCCAATGGTTTTTAAAGAAGAAAAATGAATGATTAGAAGGGGAAAGTGGTGTGAAAGTGGTGACACAGTTCCATGTCTCATTTTGGACAATCTAATTATTGGTATGGATATTTCAATGTATCTTACCAAGTACTACAGTTCTACGACCTATGTTGTTTTAAAGGTTAATTCCAATAGTCCAATAGGAATGTATAAGTCAGGGCACTGGAATATCAAAAAGAAGTATCCAAATTTTAAAAGTAGATCATGAACCCTACTGCTTTTCATGGATCTCAGCTCAAAGGAAAAGGACTAAAGTTACTTAAATGACATAAAGGTAGGAGCAAGATGCTGAGAAAATGAAAGTCCAGTATAACGAACAATCAAGTCATTGTTGAAACCTCCCTTCACTTCCCATGATTGGTAGCAATACTATGTTGATTGATTGATTTTGGTTTAACTCTTTACAGTCTTCTAAATAGAAGTGCTGGCAAGTCACAGAGTGATTCAAAAGTGAACAGCAAAAAGAAAAAGGAATGTAGAAATTATTTTTTTCAATTAATACATAAATAAATAGATAATGAGTTTATATTTCAGACAGACTTGCAAACTGACAAAAAATTTTATATTCATTAAATTTGTTTTATCAGCCTACCTCTTCTACATAAACCTTAAAGAGGCCTACACCTGTGGTTTTTGCCCTTGGCATTTTTTTGTACATTGTGCTTTTGAATGGGGTTATTGACCAGTGTATGCAGTCCATGGGCTACAGGCTTTTACTGCTAGATGTTTGTACCATTTTGGCCCCTTAACACTGAGATTTTTGTGTTCTTATGCACCGCTGCACAATTACGTTTGTAACAAAGGAAGAGCAAGGACTGTGAACCTAGACAGCAGAAGAAACCCTGAGGAAACTTTAGAATCAGGTATATTTGTATTATAATCATTGAAGGGCAGAGATGATTGACCTTATTTTGAAAAACTAGGAAAAAGAAGGGCATATCATGGAACCTTTTTTATTTCATCCTTTCTTTTTCTTCTCCTGTAAGAAAGTTCATATTGGACTGATTCATTATCTGGAGAAAGGAGTTGTTTGTATAGTTCTTCAGAATTTCTCATCTGATTTATTGGGCCTTTGAAATGTGCCTTCCTTAAGTTTTTATTACTGGTGAATGGAGATCCTAATATTTTAATTGGATTAGTAACCCATGAGAGTGTTTTCAGCTGTTGTTACATCTGATGTCATTTCTTAAAATTTCATAATGTCCTGGGTCATATGGTAGTTCCTTCCCATAGTCGATGTTAATATAAAGAGCACCAAGCCCATATCTATCAAACAATTCAGATTTTGATCTTCTGAAGGAATTCTCACTGGAATGAGTGGTCTTACTACACAGGTAAATTTATGTTAGAATACACATTTGGGCCGGGGGCCGGGGTGCCTGGCTAGCTCAGTTGGTAGAGGATGTGACTCTTGATCTTGGAGTCGTGAGATCAAGCCCCATGTTGGGCGTAGAGCCTACTTTAAAAAAAAAAAAAAAAAGAGGAAGAAGAAGAAGAATACACATTAGGGACAGGGGCACAAAACTCTTAGTTTCTAATCTCTAGGAAAGCGTGTAGACAGAAATGATTATTGTTCTATCCATGCAAACAAATATGGATTCTTTTACTTTAGTTTTACCAGATTTAATAGAAAAGCTCTTATAAAAATGGAGTTTTCATTTTGATTTTCAAAACGCAACCTAATTTTCAGCTAATTATAGAATTGGATACCTGAATGAGTTTGATAGACGAGCATAAAAATATTAGCGCCTCTGCAGTAAATGCTGTTTCACCTTTCATCAGCCCCACTGTTCTGTTTCTAAATGCTTGAAGATGTGTCCTCTTCCTGGATAGTATAAGTGTACCAGAGGATGCTTATCAGAATATTGTGTAGCTCCTCTTTCCTTTCTCTCGGCTTCTTAATCTCACTAAGATCATTACTGATACCATTTTTTCACTTATGCTGCCCAGTCTATATGCCCAACTCCCATGACCAAACTCTCTGAATAAACATGTTGAATGAATGAATGAACAAGTGAATGAGTGAAGTCTCTTCCAGTTGTGCTATCACAGGAGAATTTGGATTTGCAGGTGTACATTTCAAAGTTCTTCATGCCAGTGTTTATGTGTAAGGCAGAATTGCCTATTATCCATCATCAATTTTGGTATGAATTTAAAATGTTTTTTCCCTAGGTATTCTAAAGAGGGGGGTGTCAAATTTCTAATGTCAAAATGTGACCCGTTGTATTATTTTTTAAGAATTTGCTATAAATTTCATTTATTCTAAGAGCTGAGGTGACCAGTTTTTATCATAAATATCATATGTATTATTTTGATTGCATAAGTTGGCTTTGATCTCTTAAGAGGGTAACATTACCAGCCACCGTGCTTCTCTTTTATGTTCAGTAAGTTGTTTATTAGCCCTCTAGTGCAGTGTTCTGAACTTGGTAGGCAGATAGCACACTTTGGATGAAGTAGTGTGTTTTAGGTCCAAATTTTTGCTGGAATTAAATAAGGTAGATGGAATGACTGTAGAAATTTTCCGGAAAAAGTGCAGTCTAACTTTATGGCTCTTAACTTTTATATATTACTCCAGGTACGTGAAATGGTTAATAATTCAGTTTCATAAATTATACATACTTATTTTATAAGCCACAATCTGGATAAAACCAGTACAGTTTTATTGTTAGACTTCCCCTTTCTCTTGGATCTACTTGTTCTGATCTATGTCCGCATCACTGGAAATGCTTGGTGGAGGGAAACAGAGACATACTGCTCAGACCCTGGCAGGACAAGAAAGAGAATCAGCATATATCAGACATCTGTGTGTCAGACACCTTGCTGGGCACAAGTGTTATCCCACTAGTGATCTCATCATAGCAGTGGCTCCTCTTGGGAGACTTCAAGATGTTAAGTAATTTGGCCAAGGTCAGTTATATAGTAAGGGAGAGAATGAGATTTGTGTCCAAGGACCCTACTGGGCATGGCAAGATGCTACTGCCCACTATTAGTCAATCACAGTTTTGAAACTAGCATTATAAAAACTACTACAGTCACTACATTCCTATAACTTTCTTTCATTTTCAGACTTATTCAGCTTGTAACTTAGACTTACCACTCTCTCCAGCTTTGACTTTTGGGGGTGTTGATTCCTTCCATTACTTAATAACAGAAAGTTCATTCTTTTCTGCCTTGATGAGGTAGACTTCCTCAGGCAATTCAAGAACCATAGGATCTCAGTTCAAATCCTAGGCTTTATAAAAATTAAAGAGGCAAACTACATGTGAAAGGACATTGTAAACTGTATAGCATGATAAAATTTAAAATTATGAGTGATTTTTTTGTTCTGATCAAATAGTATATTCGTAAGACACCCAGTATAAACTTAAAACATGCAGGTGTACATAACTGTAGATAAAAATATTTTTATGTATCACATTAGACTTCATACATAAAACATCTGGCCATACTTTTATTTAAATTTGTCTACTTTGCTTGAGTATGGAATTCTAAAACTCAGTATCTCTCTATGTGCCTAAGAAGGCAGTCACGTCGAAACGTAGAAAGTTTTGTTGCAACAAATGGAAGGCGATATTAGGAGTTTAAGAAGGTGATTATCCAAATTTCAGGAAGCATTTAGAAGCAATGTGTTTCTCCAGAACCTCAGTGATGTAAATGATAGCATGTTGAGCTTTGTAATTTGTCTTTGCCACATACTTGTGTGATCTGGTGTGCAGTGTGGCCACCCTTTTCACAGGCAGTCACTCACCAGTTAGGATAGAAAATGTTCCTGACACAACTCATTTCCGTTTTATCTTTACGTGCCTGGTTTAGGGAAACACCCATCCTGAGACTATTTGACCACAAGCTAGTCAGACATCCTGCTGGCAAGTTTTAAATGTGTCATGATAGCTTTAGGGTGTGCCATGCCTCAGCTTTGGGAATCTGATTAAAGAAGGAATACTAACGCGAAAAAATAAGTTTAGGGATAATACATATCTCAAATGCAAATTACCCTAGAACAGACACTTTACTGCCATAGTTGTATGAAAAACAAGTAAATTCAGAAAGGACTAAATGGGATCCTTTCTGTTGATTGGAATTGTTGTTTCCTGATAGTTGAACTTCAGAAAGGCACAAACATGAGGAAGTGAAATATACACATATATTCCAAATGATTTCTTTCTTTCCTTTTATCATGAAATAGTCCATTAAAAAGAAACATGATATTGTGATGACAAAATAAATTTCCTTTAGAGTGTTAGGTGCCCCTTTGGTGATGCTGTCCTTTTTTTTTGGTCTTGAAATATCTTCTGCTCTTATGTTCTTCATACTTTAAAGAGGGTTGTCCTTTAGAAAAGAGAAATGAATATGAAACCTAGTGTTAGTTTCAGCTGGAAAGGTTTCAAAGTTCGGCTAATGTTTAATGGTATACTTTGATAATACTATCCAGTTACAGAACAGCACTCTCTTGATAGTAAGGACTCAGTCTGGTATGCAGGGACACCTTCTGAAAGGAGCAAAGAAACAAACTGTTCTTTGTACAAAATGCACTTTGACCTATAAACTGAAAATAGTAAAGAGAATTAATAGCACAAAAATTTCTAGTAAAACTTGTTTAAGGGTTAGGTTGGGGAGAATTGGCTTATAGTAGATAGGAGTGACTAAATTACTAGTGAAAAACAAAGCTGAAGTTATAATTTTATAATTAATTTTTTTCCCTAAAACAGGAAAGATGAGAATGAAGTGAGCAGAGAATCTCACAGGAAAATAAAGAGGGGTGACATATTGAAGGAAGGAGTGGAAAATCAGAAAAGGTTTAATAGAAAGAAACAAGAGATGCCCAAACTTATATTTGCAATCTTGAGTTTCTTGAATATTCACTTGAGTGAAGGAAAAATTACTAAGAAAAGTAGCCACCTAAAAATTATAGAAATGCTTTCTCTTCTTTAGGAGAGCAAGTAAATAAATATATTGTAATTTGCTGACATCTCTTCTGGGGGAAGGGGAGGTGGAAGACAGAGGATTTAAAAGAGGAGAGTGTGCTCTCTCTCTCTCTGTCTCTTCCTCTTCCTCTCTCTCCCTCCCTCTCTCTCCTTTCACCTTCCATGTCTCCCTCATTCATATTAAGAATCAGGAATAAATCTTGTTCAACTTTAGGAATATACTCAAAATTCCTATTAGAGACATGATCTTTAAAAACAAGCAGTCGGATATAATGCAGTGGTTCTCAACCAGAGGGATTTTGCCCCCCAAGGGACATTTGTCAATGTCTACAGACATTTTTGATTGTCTTGACTTGGGAGGTATGCTGGCATCTAGTGGGTAGGCCAGAGATGCTGTTAAATATCTTACAATGCAAGGATAGCCCTTCAAAGAATCATCCAGCTCATTGTCAATAGTGTTGAGGTTGAGGAATCCTGGTGTAGTAGAAATAGTGTAACTCTGGAACCTGACAGACCTGGGTCTGAATCCCAGCTCTGTGCCTTACTAGCTATATGACCTTGAGGATACGTATCATGATATATCAAAAATATGTAAATATAGTTCGGCTGAATGAATAAACGAACTCCCTCAAGTCTCAATTTCTTCATCTACAAATTGGGGGTGGTAACACCTACCTCATTAATGAGTAAAATGAGTGCGTGAATGAGATGGTTTTCAGGATTAGGGATCAAGAATATAAAGAGCATACAAAATAGCACCTGGTACAGGTGAGCATTCAGCCAATAGGTAAGTTGATGGTGGCAGTGATAGAATTATGCCAGAGGGCTTCTCTACTTTGCCTGAAAGTTTGTCTTCCATGAATCTGGTTACCTGAGTTCTGTTCCCCGACCCAAATCAGGTTACACGACAGATCCATGAGCATGAGCAGGAGAACGAGTTGCGGGAACAGATGTCAGGTTATAAGCGGATGCGGCGCCAGCACCAGAAGCAGCTGATCGCCCTGGAGAACAAGCTGAAGGCTGAGATGGACGAGCACCGCCTCAAGCTACAGAAGGAGGTGGAGACGCATGCCAACAACTCGTCCATCGAGCTGGAGAAGCTGGCCAAGAAGCAAGTGGCTATCATAGAGAAGGAGGTCAGTGTGCACGCTCCTGCCTTGTGCTGTAACCGGGCCAAGCCTGCTCCAGTGGCCTCACGCGAGCAGGAGGCAGGAGAGGTGTGCTTTTTGGTGTTGGAGGGACAATGTTGCTTTGTGGTGATAGTTAAGAGGAGTTAGGTTTTGTGGGGCTACTTAAAATCGTCAATAAAAGTTAAAACAGTTACTGCAGGTATATGTTACGTTCTTGTCTATGCAAATGCATTCTGGGAGTCAATCCCTTGAGGGGGTCTGGGTACAAATAAAAAGAAACAAGGGACTTCTATCCTACAGAAACTTGCAGAGTTAAGACCTGCCACTGTGCCTGCCACACCCACAGTCCTCTTCAAAAGAAAACTGCCCTACAAATAGTCCCTTTTAGTGGTGACAGTCCCTGGCTTCACTGGACTAGGAATGGGCACCTGACCAATGGCAGCGAGTAATTAACCTGGCCATTGCTTACATCTTCTAGGAGACATCTCTCTTCCCCACCCAGGTCCTAAACCAATTTTTAAAACAGAGGAGAGAGTAAGGCAGAGAATCAAAATATGACTTTGATTACTGCTAAGTGTTAAATGGGAGAAGTGATTTATGTCTGAAGGGAAATGCATTAATAATACTGGACAGAACTAAACAGACTCACCTATCTAGGCACTGGAAGCACTAAACCAGTCGCCTTCCATGCCACCCCCTGTAAGACTTACATAGTGTGGGAAAGCAGGGGTGAACGTGTGCTCTCTGGGAATGGAGTGACTGGGGACAGAGTGCCAGGGGTGTCTTGGTAATTAAGCTCTTCTCCACATGGAAGGGAACATCAGAACTGCAGAAGCAGCTTTCCCCCAACAGCCATCAAGCTGTGAGGCAGCCTGGCCTGAAAAACCTCTGCCCAAACAGGGATGATATTGGTTAAATAAACCAGTCAGACTCTTTCTTGGGGATTTGGTTTGGTAAAGATGTAGAGAGAGTTGTTAATAATGGGAAAACTGTTGATAATGGAAGCTAAAGGTGAAAAGATACATAAAAAGAACCATGAAGCATAATCCCTTCTCTGTCTCCTAAGTACCTCATCTTACGTATGTGCTGACATAATGGTCCCCTGACACACAGATTTGGTAACTTTCAGGAGCCAACGTTTTTTGGGTTATCTTTTATTTGGTCTGTGTTCTATCCATTTGGGAGCCCTCAAAATGTCCCAGTGTCTGACTGTTGTGGATTGTAGCAGGTGCCTAAGAAAACGAAGTATTATTAGCTTTGCCTGTTGTACTAGAGATGACTCTACCCAGAAATCCAATAGTTGAAATAATTAATCAATTAGAGTTAGGTTCTTGGAAGAAAACTGGCCATAGTTACTTATCCATTTTTATAATTTAACCTGTGAGCTACCTACAATACAAAAAGAAAAAAAAAAACTTTTATTATAATCCTTAGTTCACTTTTCATCCCATGTATTTTGTGTGTGTTCAATAAAACATGTTTATGGCTTACCTTCATATTTTTCCCATAGTTGGGAATGTTTTTCAATGGTAAACATTTCCATTTTTTTAAGATACAAGAGAATCAGAGCAGGCATTTCCTTATTTTGTTTTTTATTAATTCTTTGTTCAAAAAACATTACATTATTCAGCGCTTATGGACTCTTTTCATGCATTGGAGAATACAGGCAACTGAATTCTGTGTGAAGAACAATTTATCCTAGATTGTATATGTCATTTTATCAGGCAAAGGTAGCTGCAGCAGATGAAAAGAAGTTCCAGCAACAGATCTTGGCCCAGCAGAAGAAAGATTTGACAACTTTCTTGGAAAGTCAGAAGAAGCAGTATAAGATTTGTAAGGAAAAAATAAAAGAGGTAAGAGTACCAATAATTGTCATCACCAATTTGCCATTAGAGTGCTTTGAATTTAAGGGCCTCCTGGCTGGCTCAGTCGGTGGAATATGTGATTCTTGATCTCTGGGTTATAAATTCACACCCCATGTTGGGTGTAGAGATTACTTAAAAATAAAATCTTTAAAAAAAAAAAAAAAACAATGGTTGGAACTTAAAATTGACTAACCTTACATTATGATCAACAGTCTAAGTCATTGAGTCTTTTTTTCAATAATTTTTTTAGTGTTTATTTATTTTTGAGAGAGAGAGAAAGACAAAGCGTGAGTGGGGGAGGGGCAGAGAGAGAGGGAGATACAGGATCCGAAGCAGGTTCCAGGCTGTGAGCTGTCAGCACAGAGCCTGATGTGGGGCTCGAGCCCATGAACCGTGAGATCATGACCTGACCCAAAGTTGGACCTTTAAGCGACTGAGCCACCCAGGAGCCCCTGATTCTCAAACTTTTATCACCTAAAGGGATTATTAAAATGGATTGCTAACTCACCCCTAGATTTCCTGATTCAGTAGGTCTGGGTGGAATTTGAGATGTGCATTTCTAACAAATTCCCAAGTGATGCTGATGCTGCTAGTCCAGGCATCAGATTTTTTTTTTATGTTTATTTATTTATTTTTGAGAGAGAGAGAGAGAGAGTGAGCACAAGTGGGGGAGGGGCAGAGAGAGAGAGAGAGAGAGACAGAATCGAAAGCAGGCTCCAGGCTCTGAGCTGTCAGCACAGAGCCCGACATGGGGCTCTAACCCACAAACCTTGAGACCATGACCTGAATCGAAGACAAAGTCAGATGCTTAACTGACTGAACCACCCTGGCTCCCCCAGGCATCAGATTTTAAGAATCATTGATCTAACTCTAAACCATTCTTGCCGACTTCCAGTTTATTCTTCAGCCACTTCAGCCAGAGTGATCTTTTCAAACCATAAGTCTCATCATACAACCTCATGATTGTAACAGTCCGTTGGCTTCCCGTTGCTCTTAGGATAGATCAAAATACTAGAAATCCCGAAGTGATCGGCTGCTAGCCTCCCCTCCAGTGTCGTCTCACACCGCTGTTCCCCCACCTGTTTTCTCTACCCCTGACTCTTCACTGCTCCTGCCACTATGGTCACCTTTTGGTTCTTCAGATGTATCAAGTTCCACTTTTCTCCAAGATCTTTGGAGAAGACTGTTTCTTTTACCAGGATGTTCTCTCCACCCCCACCCTCGACCCCCAATCTTTCCCTCCGCTGTTAATTCTTACTCCCCTCCTTGTAAGACTTAGGATTGTTTATTAATACCTTAACTTAAACATCATTTCCCCAGGGAAGCGTTTCCTGACTGCCTCAACCGAGACAGGTGCCTCTGATTTCATAACACTAGTTTTCAGTTATCCTTTTTTTTTTTTTTTTTTCTTCTTGCCCATGATTGTATCCCTGCACCTGGTACATGTGAATCTCTGATAAATGAATGATTGATTCCTGAAAGTTTGGTTGTGGACCATTAGTGGACATGGAGAGTCCTCCTGGGGAACTGCAATGTGACCTGAAAGCTCACATTTTTTCAGTTCTCCCACCAGTGCTTATAGGTGAATTGCCTACAATTCCCTAGACTTTCCTTCTCATAAGACTTAGCATTTCTGGTTTGTAGACTACTGGTGTATTAAGGTTTAATAAAATTCAGTATGGGACATTCTTTCAGTTTGTAAAATAATTTATTGAAGCTCATAGTCTCCATGAACAATATGGGACTTAGCAAGCCTCCTCTCCAATTCTTTTTTAATTAGGAAGTGAAAGCAAGTGGGTGGGGGTGAGCCTCAGGATCTTTAGTCCTGCCCAGATGAGCCACTGGTGATTGTTGGGACTGACAGAATTTTGTATTTAATCCCCACGGCCTAACTGGGAAAAATCTCTGACACTATAAGGTCTAGAAAACCAGACTGGGGTGCCTGGGTGGCTCAGTCAGTTAAGCGTCCAACTTCAGCTCAGGTCATGATCTTCCGGTTCGTGGGTTTGAGCCCCGCATCAGGCTCTGTACTAACAGCATGGAGCCTGGAACCTGCTTCAGATTCTGTGTGTGTCTTTCTCTCTCTGCCCTTACCCTGCTCATGGTCTGTCTGTCTCTCTCTCTCTCAACAATAAACATTAAAAAATTTAAAAAAAAAGAAAAAGAAAAAGAAAAGAAAACCAGACTGTAGGGAGAAATAGCCTAACTAAGAAGGTTCATATTCTGTCTATTTTCTCTGAGTTATTGCTTGAGCCTAATTATTACATCATGATGGAAAGATGTTACTGGATCACAGGATAACATTGACTTTTCCCTAAGAAATTTAAAATGTTCTCATTTGCAGTTACATTCTGATGTCTAACACTATGCGTTCACTCACTTTCTGCGGCCACACTTTGTGACTGCAGCCACCATTTTGAACTTTTATAACACTAAGGTATTTGGAGTTTGCATGAACTCAGCCTGTAGAAGATTCTCCCACAGAACAGCATTTGAGAATCCTCACTCAGTCCTCAGGCATAGGCTATTTTTGGTACTCAGATTTATGAGTGCAGGAAACCACAGGCCTAAACTTATAAGCCTTTCAACACGCTCATGAAGAAAAACAAGCCTAAACTCAGTTTGAGATAGCCTCAATAAGCCTTTCTGTGCAAGGCTAATCCCCCTTATGAAGTAAAGCTTAGTTCTATGTAAGGTGGCACGTATATTTAGATATTGATATATTAAAGGTATTGCCCTTGGAGTGACAGAACAATCTCCATTATCCTCACTGTTTGATAGATGACAGGGGTGTGAGCGATACAGGATGACAGATGGTCCAGAAATAATTTATTCTTTTTTTTTTTTGATAAACAATAACATTTTATAATAACAGTTTCTAGTATTTGTAAAATACTAGAAATTTGTAAACTTTTTATGTTGAGACAATTATAGATTCACATGCAGTTGCAAGAAACAATGCAGAGAGATCCAGTATACCGATTACCCAGTTTCCCCCGCTGTAATATCTTGCTCAAGTGTAATGCAATATCACAAACAAGACATTGACATTGATAGTCAAGACACAGAACATTTCCATCACCACAGGGATCCCTCATGTTGTATGTTAAAGCCACACTCACTTCCCTACAGAAAGAATTTATTCTTGATTTTAGAGTGAGGTTTGCTTGTTTTTGTTTTTTGTTTTTTTGTTTTGTTTTTGTTTTTGAGAGAGAGAGAGAGAGTGCTCGAGTGAGCAAAAAAGCAAGCCCAAGCGAGGGAGGGGCAGAGGGAGAGGGAGAGAATTCCAAGCTGGCTCCACACTCAGCACACAGACTGACGCAGGACTCAATCCCGCAGTTGTGACATGATGACCTGAGCCAAACTCAAGAGTCGGACGCCCAACCGACTGAGCCACGCAAGTGCCCCAGGAGTGCGTTTTCACGGTCACATTTGGATTTGGGTGTGCAATGTAGTGGTTAATGCCAAACCTAGTAGTGAAGTCATGGCATCAGGAGACGAGTCACCCAGCCTCGCTGATGTGATCCCAGTTTACTCCATGCTCCATGCAGCCTGCTCTCTTGTTGACTCTGCTGTTTCACTCAAGACTTCACTAGGACAGGAAAGTTGAAAATTGATTTACAAGGACTTCTTGTTTAAGGGCAAGCATACTGTAAATAGTGTTGATGTCCATATCACAAAACATCAGGTAAAATAGATATTAGCATTTGAAGGAGATTTTCACTAAGCAGTCAGCCAAATCTTATAGATCAAGCTGTTGGTATGAACAATATGAACAAAAAAGAGTGCACTGTGCTTTCTCTAAAAATGGTCTTCTTGCTTCCTCCATAGAGTAAAGTAACATCTTAAGGGTTCCAATTCCCCACTTTCTTCTCTTTACCCTTATGGTCTAGAGTAGTTATGAATTTTGTCCTTTTGGAAATGGTTCATTTACCCACTCATACCAAGTAAAGGATACTTTTTTCCTGGGGCACCCGGGAGGCTCAGTCGGTTAAGCATCTGACTTTGGCTCAGATCATGATCTCACAGTTCGTGGGTTCAAGCCCTGCATTGGGCTCTGCGCTGACAGTGCAGAGCCTGCTTGGGATTCTCTCGCTCTCTTTCTCTCTGCCCCTCCCGTGCATGTGTGCATTCTCTCTCTTTCTCTCAAAATAAACGAACAAACAAACTTAACAAAAAAAGGAATGCTTTCTGAAATTCACACTAGAGACATTTGCAGAGTTACCTCCTGCCTGTGAAATCTGTCTGCTTCTCCCAGCCTTGTCTTCTTTACTCTTGCTCCACATGGCAGCAGGTTATCTTTTCGAGATGCATCTCATCCTGTCACTCCCACATGTATAAAATCCTTTTCTCCTGTGCTACAGATCAGTGTCCTTAACTTGGCCTATGAGGCCTCTGAGGATCCTGCTTCATCTCATGTCACACTGCACCCACCACCCTGGGCCTTCTCTCCGCTCCTCAGTTGCACCATGTTTCAAATAACCCACCTGATTTAGCACATGCCGTTTCCTCTGCCCAGAGTTTTCTCCGTTCTCCTCTTTCATTGGTTAGCTCCTACAAGTTTTTCAAATTTCAGCTTAGTTTTTACCGAGATCCAATATATTCTTTAAAAAAAAAATCTTTTAATGTGTGTTCATTTTTTGAGAGACAGAGATGGAGACAGAGTGCGAGCAGAGGGAGAGGGAGACACAGAATCCCAAGCAGGCTCCAGACCCCGAGCTGTCAGCACAGAGCCCGACGCGGGTCTCGAACTCACAAACTGTGAGATCGTGACCTGAACCGAAGTCTGGCGCTTAGCCGACTGAGCCACGCAGGCACCCCTCAAATAGGTTCTTTTAAATAAACATCCTTGTAGAACCAAGTCCTCCACCTGCGCGGCATCTGTGGCAGTAATTTTCGGTTCATTTCTCTGGTTCTTTGATTAATTACTGATTCCACATTGTGGCGCCCCACGATGGTGGTTATCGTGTTCTTTTGCTTACCATTGCATCCTTGTGCCTTGCACAGTGCCTGTCACATGATGAGAACTCAGTAAGTGTATGTTGATTGAATGAGGGAGCCGGTTATTTCCGAGGCTGAGAAGCCAGAGACCTGGGAAGTAGCAGGCCTCCCTGGCACTTAAATAATCAGTAAACGCAAGTTGGGAGAGAAGGATTGCAGCACCAAGTATTCCTGTCCTTGTTCTCAGTTGCTTTCCCAGCAATTTCATCTACCATATTGTAAGAAACTATCAGTTCCTTTGCTCGATGAGACCAGCAAGTTTTTTGTTTTGTTTTGTTTTGTTCCTCTTTTTGTGAAGGAGATGAATGAGGACCATAGCACACCCAAGAAAGAAAAGCAAGAGCGGATATCCAAGCATAAAGAGAACTTGCAGCACACGCAGGCTGAAGAGGAAGCCCACCTTCTCACCCAGCAGAGACTGTACTACGACAAAAACTGTCGTTTCTTCAAGCGGAAAATAATGATCAAGCGGCACGAGGTGGAGCAGCAGAACATTCGGGAGGTATTTATTACATTCATAACCGCCGTCCCTGACTTACGAGACAGTAGGCTTTGTGAGGATCGTCCCTGTCTGTTTGTCCGGCCTTATATCCTTCACGTTTATAGTCTTTTTTTTTTTTTTTTTAATGTTTACTTATTTTTGAGAGACAGAAAAACAGAGTGCAAGCTGGGGAGGGGCGGAGAGAGAGAGGGAGACACGGAACCCGAAGCAGGTTCCAGGCTCCGAGCTATCAGCACAAAGCCTGACATGGGGCTCGAACCCACAAACTGCGAGATCGTGACCTGAGCCGAAGTCGGACGCTCAACCGACTAAGCCACCCAGGCACCCCATGTTTATAGTCTTTATTGACACGCCTGACCCAAAGCAGGTATGCAAAAGTAGTCAGGGAATGAATTCACCACTGAGTAGAAGAAGAAAGCCCATTTACAGAACGAGGAATCAACATTTTCCAAATAAATGTCACAGTTTTATCGAACACCTATTATAAGCTATAGTATGCGGTGGAGAATCAAAGGAAGTAAAATAGAGAATTTCTGCCTTCAGCCTGCGTGTCAAACAGTTGTGTTTTTGTGGCTGCACGTGAAACACAAAGTGACGGTATGATGCTCTACAGTTAAGTCATTCAGGCATCCGGGGCCACCTTAGTGCCAGGCGTTGTGCTGGTGATGCCAGGACTGCGGACTTGTTGTGTATACATCCCGCCTTCCAGCAGCCTAAGTCTGAGGAGAAACAGACATGTGACAGGCTGGTTACAACGTAACAGGTCAGGTACAACAGTGGACCTATAAATGAAGCGTCCTGGGAATACAGTCATGAAAGGGCTGAGAGGGCTCAGGGCCTGATGAGAAGCTGAGTGTTTGGGGTGTACGAAGTGGAATGTCAGAACAAGGGGAGTCAGAAGCAGAATGCAGAGTGCCTTCCTTGTTAAGACATGTTATTTCCATTGTAGCCTGAAGGCAGTTGCATCACCGTCCTAGGGGTTGCAGCAGGGGAGTGAGGAGAGTTTTCTTTGAAAGACCTAGTGCACCAGGGTGAGGCTAGGCTACAGCAGGAAGAAGCCAAGTACAGTGAGGTCAGCCAGGACGTTCTTTCTCTAGGTCCACCTGGAAGAGGCATGGGGGGAGATTGGATCTGAGTGACATTTCTGAAGCAGAACTGACAGTAATTCCAAACAAACGGCATAAGAATTTCAGGAGAGAGAGGGGTCAAAAATGGCTTCAAAGTTTCTAATTTGGGAAACTGGATGAATAAGACATTATTCACTGAGATGAGCACAGAATGTGACTCAGTCGCAGATACAAAGTTCAGTAAGAAATCGTTGTGACCTGGAGTAATCAGGGAAACCCTCACAAATGAGCTAGCATGGTAAAAATATCAAAGTCTGCGAAAAACCCAGTGTTCGTCTGCGCGAGGGAAAGAAGCACCAAAGGCACGTTTATGGAATGAGCATCGGTACCTTCTGAGCTCCTTGGGGGGCAGCATTCAACTGGGAGGGAAAAAGGATGGAGCAAACTAAAATTTATCAAATACATGCAATGAGCCAGGCCCAAGCCCTTTGTCTGTGTTGTCTTGTCTCATTGGAAGAGAGACAAACCGCTGCACATTTTTGAGCCAGGCAGTGAGTGATATGCTAATACTGTGCGTTAGAGAGATTAGCCCAGTTTGGTTGATGGCAGTTCACAGATTGATTCTAGCACGCATTCTCAGTGGGGGGTGGTACTGCCCCTGGGGGAGTAAGCACAGGCTCTTGTGGGAGAGCGGTCTCAGATATTACAATGGCCACAGTACATACGGGGATATACAGTGTATCAGGTAGTGTTCATTCACCTTTTAGGGGAGGGGAAAACCTAGAAAGCTCCTGGTGATGAAAACATAAAAATGATGATAATGGAAAAAGAAAAAAAAAAAAAAAGACAAGAAGAAGAAGGTTGAGAAACATTGGGTTAGGGGGAAGAAACTGCAAGCAAAGTGATCAGGTGGTAGGAAATAGGGCACAGACAAAGAAGATGGTGGCACGTGTCCAACAGGCGGATTTGAAACGTATTTTGAATATAAAATAAACAGGATTTGGCATACCGTAGGATATGAGAGGAAAGATGAGGGTAGAATCAAAGTTATTTCTAGGGTTCAAGGCGTGGTTACATGTAAATTTGGTCAGAGACAGAGAAGCCTAGAGAGAGGTGACAGTAAGAAACTGATTAATTCCATATTAGACATGTTGCCATATTTGTTAGAAGGCGAAAAAGCCCAGTAGCCATTTGGAAATAAGATGTTTGGGATTCTTTTCATCTGGCAGTTATTTCTATTCTGATAGCACGTATTTGGAAGAAGTGTAAAGCCAAGGGAACGATCAGTGCCAATAAAAGCTGTAGAAGAAAATTATTCCTCAAAAGTTATAGAGAATGTTATTTGTGACTTCACTAGAATCAGGTTCTAATCAACTGAGTGAAGAATAACTCTTATAAGGGTACTTTTTTAAGAGTCTAAGTTTTTATGTACAAAAGTAATGCAAGAACATTGAAACAAAAGACAAACACAGAAAAATACATAGTTGAGTAGTGAAAGTTCTTGATAATCCCATGCCACCCAGTGTCTACCCTGACTACCATTAATTTGGCATCTGTATTTCCAGATTTCTTTTTCCTTGTATGTATGTACTCATACATTCAGCTTATATAAAACTTTAACTTTACAAAAATAAGGTTACATTAGTATCAGTGGGTTTATTTGATTTGCAAGCCATAGAAACAAATTCTGGCTGCATGAGCGTGGAAAGGAATTTATTGGAAGGATATGCGGTAGATAACAGCGGTGAAGAACCAAGCTGGAAAAGATGAAGAATCAAGCTGGAAAAGCAAACTCTGTGACCTAGAGAGCAAGAGCCTAATGGACATTCCTCAGAGCACTGCCATTTGGTTGTATTTCCTCCCACCATATTTAATCTTTGTATCATTTCAGCTTCAGATTCAAATTCCTAGGAGGGCTACTCTCTGATTACAGATAGGGTGGAGGAGTTTCTCAAGCAAAAAGAGGAGCCTGTTAACAAGAGAAGGGAAATGGATACTGAACCTACAAAAATGTCTAGTATACTGTTTTGTAACTCTTCTCTTTCTTTTTCTCATTTACTCTCTAGGACATACAGCCCTATGTGGTTCTTTTTAACCATTAATAGTAAACCCTGGGGGTATGGCTATAAAATTATTTATTTAATGACATACTTCTCAGTGGATATTTTGTTGACGTTTTATAATATTACTAACAGTGCCACAGGGAGCATCTTTGTACACAGATCTTTTTACATATATGCAAATATTTTGTAGGATATATCCTCAGAAGTGGAGTCTCTGGGTCACAGTGTATATATGTAAAATTTTAATAGATATTGCCAAACTGCCCTCTAGGGGTTTTACTCCCACCAAAAAGAGCGCTTGTCTTTCTGTTTCTTTGCCAAAACTGAGTATGAGCAATCCTTTTAATTAATGGAAACGTTTAAAGGGACCACCATAGAGTGGGTTGAGCCTCTTCCTCTATCATCACAGATGCTCGTATTTTCTAACCAGTTATGAAACCAAGAACTGAAACTAAGAAAGCGTTAAATGTCATAGGCTAACAACATCTCCATTAAAAGTCTGAACTCTAGTTCTTACTCAGCCTCATCGGGCATGAGGACAAAATGTTTTACTTGAGCGAGATCAACTCGCTTTAAAGAAGTCAGTAGCACTTGGATCGTGGCTGGGAAGGGTTTATTATGGGACACGGCCTGGATTCACAGCTTACACAGGATGTAGGGTCTTATATAGTATGGTGATGTGTTCAGGGGCCGTGGTGTATGAAAAGTACATGTGTTTTGACACTAAGCTCTCTCTCAGCTTGGGGAGATGCACACAGCGTGTGATGTGAGCCAAGGGAAAGGGGGCCCTCGTGTCTCTCAGCTTAAACCGCCTCCAGGGCATATAGGCGTGGAGTGCGTTGTGGGCAAAATCACTCGTACATTAAATCTGTTTTTGTTTTTGTTCAGCTCACTTTATTTAATTGGTATGAGCTAAAGGTGTGCACACAGGCGCACAGTACGTTGTGTCATTTGTACAGATGAAACAACCTCTGCATCGTGTCTAGCCAGAACAGAGGGATTCTTCAGAATATTGTGTCACGGGCTGAAAGACAGTGTAACGCAGGAAAACGTAAACCATTCTCTGGGACATCTTTTAATGGGAACTGTTGAAAATCCCCAAACCTGAGCTTTAGCCTTAGTTCTGCTTTATGGAAATTGAATGATCTTATGTTAGTCTCTCAATTCCCAAATGTTTTACTGTCATAGGTAAAAGGGGTAAGTCCTTGCAATCTTAACACCTCATAGGGTTGCAGTGGGCATGGAATGAGATGCAAGAAATCACCTTTAAAAACTGAAAGCACATTACACGTTTTTATGTAGGCACAGCAATAGGCTCATAAAAAGTCAAAATAATAATAATAATAATAATAATAATAATGGCAGCTTATCAACTTATGTCTCAGCAACCCAGATGTATGAATTCATTATCGTGTTTCTCTCACTTTTTAAATCATTTATAAACACTAGATTTGAGATATTATATGCACATTTTCCCTTCTGAATACAGAAAAATAATAATGATACGTTAATATGTTCCAAAGCATGTTCTTATGATCTTTCATTTCTTCACAAAGAATCATAGTTCATGGTGTAGGTACTGCTATCCTCACTTTACACGTGAGGAAACTAAAACATATATTAAAAGGCTTGCCCAACATCATACATAATGACTGACTCATACACCCTGAATATTTTCCTGTCACTTCTCAAACTTTACAACACATCAGAATTAGCTGGGTGCCATGTTATTAAAACCAGTCACCTGTAGCCCTGGCATTTCTGATGCAGATATCCTGTGGCTAGCATCCTGAAACATCCCGTTAGACGTAAAGGAAACCGTTTGATTTCTTCTGAAAGTGTTGTTTGCTTTGTCTTGTATTTTGTCCCCCCCATATGTTTCGGGGTTCTGGGCAGCCCAGACTCACTTTGGACTTCTCAGTGTAGGAAAACATGTAATGAAATAAGTGTCCAGTATTGGGAGACCTGGTACTCAAAGGTTAAAAATGAAATAGTAATCTAGGAACAGGACCTCTACCAATTTAAAGGGCTTTCCTTGGCTTTTCTCTTGGTCACTGGCCTAGAATAGCTTTAGTCTCTGAGGCCTCGCCATCCTTTGGTGCCACCTAGGGGCCAGTTATTGGTTGTTAAAAGAAGACCATTTGATGGTCCAGGTAGAAGAAAAATAAAACGAGGGAAAGCAAAATGAGGAGGGAATGGGGAGTGATGCTCTAGGAGATTATCTTTTTCCCTTAAAACAAATACAAATTGCATTTATACTTTAGATGTTTCCCCACTAGCAAACATGCTCCCTGAGGGGATGTACTTGTTCATGGCTCTATCCCTAGTGCCTACAGCAGTGCCTGACACATAGGACGTGTGCAACAAATATTTGTTGAATAAACAAATGAGTGATTAGGGACTTTGCTCCAGTAATAGATGCTGTGCTGTTTAAAGGACTTCTCTTCAAATGCATACAAGGCCCAAGTATGCAAGATATTCTCACCAACACCAATATACACATGTTATTGATATTGTATGAAAATAAATGACTTGCATTTTCTCCCATAGTGGATGCCATCAGAGAAGAGAGGCACTCTTGTTCTAACTGAAAGTCCAACTCACAAGCCTTCTTCTTTCCTTGACCTTCTTAACTAATAGTAATACCAACCTCTGCAGAAATCTTACAGCATAAAGTTTGCCTCTTTTATAGCACTTACCACTTTCAACATTGTTCTTTCTCTTTTTTTTAATTTATACATAAAACCTACTTCCTTGTGTTAATTAAGGTTCTTTTGTCTGTATGTTAGTAAAATTTATTTGAGCTCGTTTAAGCCAAAACCAGGGAATTCATTACAGAAATATAGAAATATTTTGTAAAACCCAATAGCAATAATACAGCTGGTGTACAGGACAGCTTACCAGTTAGGAATACGGGCATCAGCATATTCCCCGCATGTCTGTCTTCTTTTTCATTCTTTATGTTCTGAAGTCCAGCTTTCTCTAACCCTCAGCCCACATAGCAGTGGGTGGCCACCACATATGTAGTTTTTATATGCCCCTCAGTTCCAGCCACACTTAGAGGCTGTCTCTGCATCCCAATTCCAAATTCCCAGGAGAGAAAACGGATTGATTCACTTGGCTGTGAGTTGAGCATATAGCACTTCAACAACTGTGTAGTACACTTCCCTACTAGAGTGTTAGCAAGTTGAGGACAGAATCATGGCTTAGTAAACATTTTTAAGTACCCAGAGCACAGGGTTCAGATCTTGGATATGGTGCCATTTAGGAAATATTCTTGAACTGGTGAGTGAAAAGATATCACCCGACTACCTCTCTCTTTTTTTTTTTTTCTAGTTTTCTTTCTTTCTTTCCCCCCTTAAAGACAGAAAAACAAACATACAAGGCAGGACAAAAAGTAAAAGAAAAGAAAGACAGACAGACACGAGTAGAACTGGAAAGAACAGAATGATTTGATCCAGAAATCATTAAACAGACTAATGGAAAAAATGGAAGACGAGAGATCTCATCTGTTTTTTCCCAGCCTGCCCTTCCTCTGAGATTTTTTTTTTTTTTATGTTTACTTATTTTTGAGAGACAGAGGCAGAGCATGAGCAAGGAAGGGGCAGAGAGAGAGGGAGACACAGAATCCAAAGCAGGCTCCACACTCAGCACAGAGCCCAACATGGGACTCGAACTCACTAGCCGTGAGATCATGACCTGAGTCGAAGTTGGGTGTTTAACCACCTGAGTGACCCAGGCGCCCCTACTCTGAGATTTTAAAAAACAGATCATTGGCCTACTTCTAATACATGCAAAAATGGGGTTTTTTTTTCCCAAGAAAACTAAGAGTATTGCAGACATTGCCAGTTTAAGTCTGTGATTTTCAAGTCTGACTACACGTTAGATTCACCTAGAGAACTCTTAAATATAGTGATGTCAGGGTCCCACCCCAGACAGTTATCAGAACTTCAGGTTGTAGGACTGAGGCATCTTAAACTTGCAAAGGTTCTTCACGTGATTTGAATGGGCAGCCCATATTGAGAACCAGTGGTGTAACTGAAGAAAAATGTACTTAGATCTCAGCAGGAGACCTCACCTGAGGAGGGTTCATGGCAGCTCTAGGAGATAAGAAGGGGTCAGGTGGAATTAATCCCACTTTACAGCTGGTGTAGTTGTGATGGCTGTGAAGTTGCCCATCTTGTAAAGTGATGGACCCACAAACAGAACCTAAACCTCCAGGGACAGTTAATCTAATCTCGCTGAGTCGTGCTGCCGAGCGCTAATGGGCTTAATTAAGAGACCGTTAGTAGTGCGATTCCTCGCCATCTCTCGCTTAGTGGTGCATTCCTTCTAATTCACCTCCAGTCACCTCTCGCCATGTATCTTTTGCTCCTGAATGCAGGAACTAAATAAAAAGAGGACCCAGAAGGAGATGGAACATGCCATGCTAATCCGACATGATGAGTCTACGCGAGAGCTGGAGTACAGGCAGCTGCACACGTTACAGAAGCTACGCATGGACCTGATCCGTCTACAGCACCAGACTGAACTGGAAAACCAGCTGGAGTACAATAAGAGGCGAGAAAGGGAACTGCACAGAAAGCATGTCATGGAACTTCGGCAACAGCCAAAAAACTTAAAGGTAAGAGGAAACGGAAGTGGTTCCCTATTTGTGCTCCAGGATACAGTTGTGCTGGATTACGTAGTCCCTGCGCCTGGAGGACTGTCGGATGTGCCTGGGCAACTCCTCAAAATTACGAATTTCTGGGCCCCACACCCACGGAATCAGAATCTCCAGAAGTGAAGCACAGAGGCCGTATATAACAAACGCCTGAGGAGATGCTGCTTTGAAACCATTGTACTGGATGATCTCTCCATGTTTCTTTGTATAATGGCCTGCAGTTTCTCTGACCCCTTCATGTCCTGCCCTCTTTAAAATGGTAAATTGCGGACAGACAGCAGCCCGTGGTTCTAATCCCAGGAGATGAGGAAGTTACCTAGCAGGTGTATGGCAGAGAGATGTCATCTGTCATGCTGGATTATTGGTAGTAACTACATTGAGTGCCTCTATATTGAGAAAGACTAAAGCTACATCCAAGCTTGGTAGGAAAGAGTATGATTGAGTAGTGACATCTGCATGGGAGTGAAGAGTGAATCTACATGTGCCAGACCCTGCACTAGAGATTTGGAATTCCTTTGGGCCTCACTGCCTGCAGATAATTTTAGCTGACTGCTGATTCACAGGCTCTGTGGACTAAGCCATTGCTGTATGTCAAGGGGGTCGCTGTCAGTGTTGACAGAGATACAAGGCCAGCCCCACAGTGGCCATGCTCCTGCCTAACCTGCCAAATCCTACCCTGTCTAATTAGTGATCTCTGTCATCGCAACTCTAAGTGTTCGTGATATGCACGTGTGACCATGAGGCAACCTGATGAACACCTTCGGGACTCAAGTAATACGGCCTACCTCCTCCTTGCCAAAATGCATATTTGATATTGCCACGTGAAAGTCTAACTTCTTCATGGGGGAAGAAATCTAAAATCACTTTTCCCTTTACACTTAGGCTGAAATCCAGTGGCATTGGATTATGATGTGAGGTATTACCCAGATGTTCTTTGTTGATTTGTCAAGGAAATGCAGAGCAGTGACAGCCAGCTTGTACATTGCCACCCCCTTTCTCACCTGGAAATGGGTTGGGTTGGGCGGGGGGAGATGACCAAAAATAATAAGGGGAGAAAACAACAAACAATAGAAGACACTGAAGATTTTGATGAGGAAGCCATTAAAATAATGAGCAGGCTTTCAACAAACTAAGCTTCGTAGTTTAGTTCAGTAGTTCTACAATCTGCTTAGAGTTGTGATCTCCTTGTAGTGGTTCATTTTTTTAAATCCGTTTGTAAATTCAAAATTACTTCTATGTATTTAATATAAGACAGAAAGTACTGGTAGTTAACTCTTATCTGTGTCTGTCATATGTATTATTTTCATCATTACTGACTAGCAATGTGGGTCCCTGCACCAAAAGACAACGGGTCCCAGCACCTGTATTGTATTGTTACAATGGAAGTTTTCTGTACTTACTAACGTATTTGCGTTTTTGTCTGCACAGGCCATGGAAATGCAAATCAAAAAACAGTTTCAGGACACTTGCAAAGTACAGACCAAACAGTATAAAGCACTCAAGAATCACCAGTTGGAAGTTACTCCAAAGAATGAGCACAAAACAATCTTAAAGACACTGAAAGATGAGCAGACACGAAAACTTGCCATTTTGGCAGAGCAGTATGAACAGAGTATAAATGAAATGATGGCTTCTCAAGCGGTAAGTGGTTAGGTTTGGTGCCACACCTTCAAGAGCTTTGGGAATCAAGAAAATTCAAGATCCAGCCTTTTGTTCCCAAGATGATTCTTGCACAAATTTAGGATATTGGCGTTTTTTCTGCCCAAAGAACCGAGGAAGTGACGACGCTGAATAAAGCCAAGCCAATGTGGATACTTGCTGGAGTGTGTCTTGTAAGACAGAGCTCAAGGAATAACATGCTAAATCAGACCCGTGGCACATAGGGACTTTGAGGGCAAGATGGGATAGATACTGCACATAATATCATTTTTTCACTCATCAAAGATTGTGCAACTAGTGTCAGACACGAATGAATAAGACACACTCACACAGACACATTCATTCAATACACTTTTACTAAGCATCTGTGTTCAGCACTCTGCTGGGCTCAGAGAGAGTCATAAGCAACAGTAGGTTGCTTGTCTTCACACTATTTGTTAGTCAAAAAGGTCAGATAATTAATCGATAATAAAAAAGCATAATAAGTGCTTTGCAGTGGGAGGTATGGGGAGCTATGGGAGGATGAGTAAGAACAACTAATGTGGTCTAGGGAAACCTTCCCAGCAAGAGCCAAGGAGCTTGAAGGAATGTACTGAAGGAAACAGGCACCATGGAAAGGGGCCTACGTGGGCAAAGACCCAAAAGATGGAAAGTGTGCATTTGGGGACTGAAAGAACTTCAGTTTGAATACAAAGTTCAAGGAGGATGGTGGGAGCCCAAACTGGAGAGGTCATAAAGGTCTTGGTAACCCAAAGATGGGAGCTTGCCTGTGATTCAGTGAAGTTTTCCCAATGAGATGAGTCTTAAAGAGTAATCGTTTGTCAAACAGGCGGAAAAGGAAAAAGTTATTCCCAGCAGAGGAAACAGTAAATGCAAAGATGCAAAGCCTCAAACAGGACAGCACGTTTGAAGAACAATGAGTAGTTGTTATGGCAGGAGTATAAAGGGAAGCAGGTGAATAGTTGGGGATCAGACCCTCAAAAGTCAGGAGTTCGGACATCATTCTATTAACAGTGGAGAGCTGCTGAAGGCTATTTTAAGAAGGAAAGTGACAGGATCAGATTTATGGTCTAGAAACATACTGGCAATAATGTGGCAACTGTAGGTATAAAGAGATGGTTAGGAAACCATTATAACCCAGGAACAAAACTATTGAAAGCCTGAACTGAGAACATCCTCCTGGAGATGGTGAGGAGGCAGAAGGATTTGAGAAATATTTAGAAGTTAGAATAGATGGAGCTCAGTGACTAATTTGGGAGGTAGGTTTAATAACAGTGGAATGGGTCATGATTTTAGCAAGATAGAAAAATGGAAGGGTGAGTTTGGATGCTGGGCAGATAATTGACCAAGTTGTGGACGTGTTATTTGAGCTAGATGGGTATCCAGGTAGAGAGGTACAGAGATAGAGATCTATAGTTCAAGAGAGTGTTAGTAGGCAAAACAAATAACTAGGCATCCGTGTTATGTTAGACAGGGAAGTTGCAGCTGTTGGGAATACCCTGTCCTTCTAGGGACAGGAGATTTTTATTAGGAAGAGGACCAAGGGAAGAGTTGTGGACACCACCATTTGAGAGCAGAGTAGAAGCAGACCAAAGAAGGTGAACAGTCATTGTGGGAGGGGAACTGGAGAGAGCATGTCATAGACACCAGAACAGAAGCTTCTAGCTGATCATTTCAAATGTGGCAGAGAGACCTAGCAGTGGATTTGTCCAGTGAGTGTCACAGACAATCAGTGGAGGGGTGGGAGTGAAAGACATTATAGTGCGTTGAAGAACGTGATTATAAAGTGAGATAGAAACTTATAACGAATGAGATTACTTTTCCCAGCTGCTCATCAGTGAAGGACAGGAGACAGAACTGTAGCTAGAGGAAGAGACAGTTGAAAGAGGACTTCTGTTATTTGGGAAAGGCTTAAACGTGAGGTTGAGGGTAAGAGTCAGTGTATTCATTCATTCATTCATCCATCCGTCCGTCCGTCCGTCCAGTAAGTGTTTATTGAGTGCCCTACCGTGCCCTAGGCATCCTGGGGTACTACAGTAAGACAGTCATCAATCATGTCTTCTTGGATTTATGGAGGAGTGAGGAAGCAGGTCGAAAGAGTCCTCTCTGTGTAACGGCAGAGTAAGTGCAATGTGCCAACAATGTAATCAGGAGCATAGGCTCGTCTGGAGAGTCAGGAAAGGCCTCACAGATACAATGAGTATTTAAACTGAGGTGTAGGGAGCACATCTAGGCAAAAGGAACTGTATTTGTAAAGATAGGAGCTTCTGAAGAGCTCGGAGTCCATTATGTTTGGAATATAGAGAACGAGTCAAAGACCAAATGAGAGTAAGACTGGAGGGGTAAATAGGGGCCAGATCACACAGGGGCCTGTAAGTTTTCTTAAGGATTTTGTTCTTTATTCTAAAAGCAATGGGAGGCCATAGAATAGCATTAAGTGGTGGGGGGAGGGAAGGGAGACTGACATCAGATTTGCATTTTTAAACAATCAGTCCAGTGACAGGCAGAGAATGGCCTGGAAGATGGTCAGATGGATCTCAGGGGATGGTGTATATGTAGTTGCTGCTTTTACCTGGGCAGGAGCAAGTGGTGGCTAGACCGGAAGGGGGGATGGGATGGAGAAAGTGATGAAATTTGAGAGAGAAGCAGGAGGTGGAAGTGAAAGCATTTAGTAACAGAGTGGACACAGAGAATGAAGTAGATTAAGGATGACTCCCAGTCTCTAGTTTGAACAAAACAGTAGATGGTGGTGCCACTTATCTCTGTGGTAAAGAGGGAAGTTGAGCAGCTTGGGGAAGAGGGAAGGGAATGATCATTAGCTAATATTAGTCATGCTGAGCTTGAGGGCCTGGGCACCATCCAGGTGAAGATGTCTCTAGCAGACCAGATAAGCTAGTCTGGGCCTCAGGAGAGAAGTCTGAAATAGAGGGGTAGAGGTGGGAGTCATCCGCATATAGATGGTAATGGCAGCCTTGGGAATAGACGAGATTCCTTAGGAAGAGAGGTTAGAGGAAGACGTGAGCCCATGTATAATGGCTGGAAGGGAGAGGAGGGAGGGAAAAACCAAGAAGCTGTGGTATCTCAGAAGACAAGAGAGAGATTTCCAGAAGGAAAAGGCAATCCATGGTATTAAATGCTGCTGGGAGTCAGGTAAAATAAAGACCCCTTGCCATAGAAGTAAGGAGCAGGATGAGAATGAGGAGTACAGGGAGAGGTTCAGGGGTAGGAGAGGGGAGAGAGAATTGCTAGGGACATAAAGGCCAATAGGATTTTCGTCTTGTTCATCTTTGTGTTATTAGCATCTGCAACAATTCCTGGTTGGCATACACCAAGTGCTTGATGAATGATTGTTATAGAAGATGGACAGAATGGGCTCCAAGAATATAGGTTCACGGTTGCCCTTGAATAAAAGGAAGGAAATGCCCTTTCTTCTGAGGCAGGGAGGAGATACAAGTAGGCATGATAAATGCTGCTATCCTTTACTGACTCCTTACCATGTGCCAGCCACTATTTTGGATATTTTTAAGTGTTACTTCATTCCGGTGAAACCCCTTTCACCTTTGAAGTAGTTACTGTTTCAACCCCAATTTACCCGCAAGGAAACTGAGGTTTATTGAAGTAAAGCCACTTGCTTAGGGCAAGAGTTGGCAAACTGTTTCTGTAGAGGGGCAGGTAATAAATATTTTAGTCTTTGTGAACCACAGGGTCACTGTCACAACTACTCAACTCTGCTGTTGTAGTGCAAAAGCAGTCCTGGATGGTACGTAAATGAATGAGGATGTCTGTGTTCCAATAAACCTTATTGACAAAAATAGGCAGCAAGTCAGATTTGGCCCTTGGGCTATAATGTGCCAGCTCCTGGCTTTGGGGCTCACACAGTGGTAGTTAGCTGAGTAGTGATGAAGCTGGGATTTGACCCCATTTCGGGAGGAGTTCGTAAGCCTGGCCATATTACGTTATGAAGCTGCCATCACCTCCTTTCATTCACATTAATCCACTTAGGAAACAGACATGATATTTACCTACAATTCATTAAAACATTTTAATGGGTTTGATATGTGCAACTTTGGGATGATGAACAGCACATACTGGAATATCCTCTCTGATTTCTAGGCTGGCACTTTTACAGAGCAGAGCTGGTACAGAATAACATAGTTACGGGCATTAATAATAGAACGCCAGAAAGAAGAGAAGATGGAGACGTTCCAATGGTCTAAACTGCCCATAGGACGAACCTCTCACCCACTGGGCCAGGGCTCATAACAATGAACAGAAACAAGTAGAAAAGAACAGACTTTCATTCCCTTTATTGGTGAGGAAACTCCCATATTGAGAGGGAATTGATACATTTTATTGGGAGCCAGTAAACCCTTTGGCATTTATCTGTAAGGCTGCTCCTGCTGCAGACTGTCGTATCTTGTGTCTCTTCTCCCTTCATTTGGGAAAATAAGAAAAGAGGTTTCCTCTTTGGCGGATTTTAGTGAAAGCTGGGTAGGATTAATTACTAGAAAATACCATGGAGATATGATTGTTATTTATTTTATGTTCATGTAATATACTTCTCTAAAGTACTAAAGACGACACTGTGCAGATAACTTCCTAAAACTATTCTAATAACATACCAAAAGTTTCTTAAGATATTGAAATATATTGCTAATTGTCAAAAATTGCACCAATTAGGGAAGGGAGTGTAAAATGGAGAATAAGTGTCTTGGCGAAGTGATCTGTGTAGAAACGTGTGGATAAATTCAGTGTTGACAGAACTACCTAATTCAAGGATTCTAATCTCTTAACTTCCCAGCTAAACTGAGGGCCTGATAGATTTAGACAAAACCAAGCCTAAGACAGGAGGATCATCAATCTCAAAACATAATCCCACTAATAGCCCCAAACCTTCAGTTATGCTCATTGAAAGGTTGGCATTTGTGCTGGCTGACTTGGCCCATTCCCCATACAGGATCAGTAGCGTGGTATAATAATACAAAGTTCAGGAGCTAGAGGGAGCAAGGGGCACTCTATCGGCCTACTTTATAATCTGGGCTTTGCCGTTTCAAACCCAAATGTGCTCCTTCAGATCATCATGGCTATCTTCTGTGGGGAAGAGATTTTGAACCACTAGAGTTTTAGATTGGCTGGCCAACAGGACAACTTGTATGGCCAGCAGTAGGGACCGCCATCACTTGCTAGGATCATAAGTGTACTGTGGGATAGGCCCCAAGTGTAATGGGGATTTGACTCCTTTTTTAGAGCTAAGGATATCTCAATGTATGGTGGTTTGAGAGTTAAAGATACATAAGTATGAAAATGGTTAGTTAAAACCAAAATGATGGTAACAGCTACTATTTACTAAGCGCTTGGTATGCATCTAGAACCATGCCTGGGATGTCGTGTGAATTCCTTCATTTAATGTTCATACCAATCTTAGACAGTAGGAACTATTACTGATATTTTCCTGAGAGGAACAAAACGGGACCCGGAGAGGTAACTTCTCAAGGTAACACACCCGAGCGAATCGTGGAGCTAGACCTCAAGCTCGGGAGTCTCCATCCAAAACCCACCGGCTTCATCACTGGGGCACGTAGCCCTCTGACTCCTGCTACTGTGGTTTTAAGAAAACCAGTTTTTCTTAAGAAAAGAATGTGTTTGTTTTCTTAAGAAAGAATGCTTTAGGAATGTGTTTGTAGAACTTTGTAGCCCATGGGGCAGAACGCACTATTTCTGATTTCTAACTCTGAATGTACCCGGGGCCTCTGGTGTTCTGAGGGGGTCTGTTCCACTCTACACAAGGAAGCATCTTCCGGCAGGCAGCAGGCACTGTGAGCCAGGGATGAATTACAGCGCGTGTCTTTTGTGCCCCACAGTTGCGGCTCGATGAGGCGCAAGAAGCTGAGTGCCAGGCCTTGAGGCTACAGCTACAGCAGGAGATGGAGCTGCTCAACGCCTACCAGAGCAAGATCAAGATGCAGACAGAGGCACAGCACGAGCGAGAGCTCCAGAAGCTGGAGCAGAGGGTGTCTCTGCGCAGGGCACATCTTGAGCAGAAGGTACGAAAGCACTACTCTGGGTCGGGCCCTGGCCCAGGGAGCTGCCCTTTGCGGAGCCCGGCCCCTGCACCTAAACCAGGCGCTGTTCACTCATTATCTGCTGTTACACTCCTAGGACCCCTGAGAGGTAGGCCTGATCTCCATCCCACAGGCAGGATACTAAGGCTCCAAATGCTGAAGTTACTCGCATAAGTCTGACCCCACAGCCTAAGTAAGCTCTTTCTATTACCCTGCTAGGAAACCCTCTGCCTTCACAGCCAGGAGAACAACATGGGTCACCCGGTAGTTGATAGGACACATGTGAAAGGCACAATGAGCGGATAGCATGGCTGCTGAATGGTACGAGGAAGCCAGATGCGGATTTGTTTTTTTATTTCCAGCTATTTCTAAACCGAAAGAAATCACCAGCAGGGCTCTTTAAAAGAAATTAAAAGGAAGAGAAGCTGATATTGCCCCGCATAATAAATGTTATCAGAAGTGAAATAGTCATTGCTATAAATATTGCTGAGGAACAGGAAGTAGAAAAGATTTCATAAAGCATCTAAAAGCTGTTAAGCATTTATTTGCTTAACCAGTTATCTGTACCTTCTTCTGATACTTCCCTGAGACCAACGTAAGAGACTATTTTCACAGCTCCTGTTCTAGAACTAAATTGCTAATGACCCAGGGGGCATTTGGCTCTCTACGGGAAAGCAGCACAGTCTAATTGTGCTTGAGTGTCTTTTAGCTTCTCCTGAGCCATCTCCTGCTGAGACAGGACACTGACCCGGATCAGCCAAGCTGCTTGGTCTGCTAGAATGATAGGGCTGGCTCGCCCCAGGCGGGCCCCAAACATTGTTACTCTTGTGAGCAGATTTTAAATATGATGGACTAGATACAAGACGTTTATCCCAGGATTCTCCCAGCCTTCCCCAGTCTAGTTTACGCTTAGTTCCTGGGTGTGCGTTCGTCACACGTGTGCATGTGTGTGGATGTGTGTGTTTGTGAGCGCCTGCAGGGAGACCCCTGCCACTAAGAGCGGCTCCTTGCTTGTGCTTTTTTTCAGATTGAAGAAGAGCTGGCTGCCCTTCAGAAGGAACGCAGCGAGAGAATAAAGTACCTATTGGAAAGGCAAGAGCGAGAGATTGAAACTTTTGACATGGAGAGCCTCAGAATGGGATTTGGGAATTTGGTTACATTAGATTTTCCTAAGGAGGACTATAGATGAGATTAAATTTTTTTGCCATTTACAAAAAAAAAAGAAAAAAAAAAGAAAAAAAAAAGAAAACAGAAAAAAATTCAGACCCTGCAAAACCACATTCCCCATTTTAACGGGCGTTGCTCTCACTCTCTCTCTCTCTTACTCTTACTGACATCGTGTCGGACTAGTGCCTGTTTATTCTTACTCCATCAGGGGCCCCTTCCTCCCCCCGTGTCAACTTTCAGTGCTGGCCAAAACCTGGCCATCTCTTCTATTCATAGTACACGTCACAGTATTGATGTGATTCAAAATGTTTCAGTGAAAACTTTGGAGACAGTTCTAACAAAACAATAAACCAACAACAACAAAAAAGTGGGTATATATTGCTTTAAGCAATCACTCATTACCACCAATCTGTGAAAGTAAAGCAAAAAAATAAAAATAATAATAATAATAATAATAATAATAATAATAAATGCCAAGGGGGAGAGAGACACAATATCCGCAGCCTTACACCTTAACTAGCTGCTGCATTATTTTATTTTATTTTATTTTTTTGGTATTTATTCATCAGGAATAAAAAAAAAACAAAGTTTTATTAAAGATTGAAAATTTGATACATTTTACAGAAACTAATTGTGATGTACATATCAGTGGTGACATATTATTACTTTTTTGGGGACGGGGGGGTGGGCGGGGTGAAGAGATCTTGTGATTTTTAAGAACCTGCTGGCAAGAGTTTAACTTGTCTTCAGCATATTCTGATTGTATCATAATCATTTTCTGCTGTTGCAGAGGATGTGAATACACTTAAGGAGCTCACAGAATCCCAGTAGCACAAATTGGGCTTTGGCAAATCGTGTATTTTGTGTATAGAAGGAATTTAAGGAGAGGTATTACTTATTTTCATATTGTATTTTAACTGTTTCTCTGATCAAATTTTTTTACTTCCTCCTCCTATTCCTCCCCACCTTCCTCCTTTTCCAATTCAGTATTTGGAGTTCAACACTGTCTCTCAATCAGATCATCTTGATCTTTTTCTTTATTTCCCTTCCCCTCCCTGAGTCCCATAACTTGGTCATAAATATTGCATTATTCACACTTTCAAACTGTGTATTTTCTTACAATAAAAAATGATGAAAAAAAAAAGGCTTTACTTCTTTTGCATGCACTTTAAAAAAAACAAAACAAAACATTTTTCAGGTTCCAAGGAAGAGCATGATAACTGTCAGAGCTTTTAATTATATTTGTAAATAAAAGTGTTCATCACATCGCCTTGCTGTGTTATTGTAGCAGGAAGTTTCCCTTCTAGGTTCACCAGTTTGTAATTCAGAGGGAGACCTGCCCTCCAGAAATCATTCTCCGTAGCCCTGGTTGCTTCTTGAAGAAGAGCCATCCAAGACTTTCAGGTAAAGCTGTATCTTCCAAGTTCTTCTACAGGGATGAAGATAATGTTGCACTGTTTGAAGTGGTCAATTGCTCCTTTTTGCCCTTTAGAAAAAGGCACGTGTGCATGCATGTGTGCACACACACACACACACACACACACACACCAATGTGCCAGTCATACTTAGGCACATACACTGCAGAGAAAGAAGCAAGCTATTAAGGAGAGATTATGACCAAATATGTGAAATGATCCCACTGTAATAGTAGATCCCCTCAAATTCTGATTTCATTAGAATAATTTTATGTACATAACAATGAGGTGATAAAATATAGAACTTTTTTTGTAATGCTTATTTATTTTTTGAGAAAAAGAGAGAGACACAGGCAGGGAAGGGGCAGAGAGAGGGAGACACAGAATCCAAAGCAGGCTCCAGGTTCTGAGCTGTCAGCACAGAGCCTGACGTGAGATTTGAACCTACGGACCATGAGATCCTGACCTGAGCTGAAATGAGATGCTTAACCAACTGAGCCACCCAGGCGCCCCTAAAATATACAACTTCTAATATACGGTTTTGGGGTCAAGACATTTTCAGGAAAATCTCTTATTTTTATGGTCCTAAGTCCTGGACGTTGAAAATTTATCTTTAGCATGATGACCTGAAGATCATTCTCGTGTCCTACGGAATGTTCAGTCATCATTAACAAATGTGACCAGTCATGTTCACTCTGACAGACTAAAGCAGAGAGATATACTCAAAAAATTATAAAATAATTATCAACCATAAAACCTTTGATAATTATCACCCAGTTTCCTAGCAGCTTCGTTCATTGAAGTTTCTATATTAGGCACCTCAGAAAATAACACTGGAAAGGGCTGGAAAGAATACTCATAATTGTCCATGAAAAACAGATAACCTGTATTGCATGCTTCTGCTTACTATTTGATGGGACACTACATTAAGCATTTTACAGATGAGGAAATAAGCTCAGACCAAGGGAAAGTGGTGGCCGTGGAGTATGAACTGAGACCTGTCTGATTCCAGAACCCACACTCCTAAGCATAGGTCACGCTGCCACTCAGAAGGACATATTATATCATTAGTAAGGCAGAAAAACTTCCCATGGTTTGTTTCATGTCCCTCGGGAGTGGGGAAAAAAAAAAAAAAGAGCCATCTAGCTAGCCTGTGAAAGGGCTTATTTCCAGGAGATTGTAAGTGCTGATCTTTATAAAAGTTCCTCCTCCACAAGTTTGTCGGTGATGTGCCCCAAGGTAGAGTCACCAGAAAGAAGGAATGTGAGTCCCTGCTCCTAACACCTGGAATAGACGGAGTCTTCCACCTCCTAGGACCTACATGAGGAGGCAGTGAGAAGAGACAGGAAGCAGAACGGCAACAAGAGAACAGGAACAAAAGTGGTGCTAGGGCAGCAGTGGAGAGCCTGGTCCTGTATTCTTCCAGCATATACTAATCTCCCTGGAAAGAAGAAGGTATTGCCGGTTCGTCATATGTATGGTAAGGACTGCTTATGTTTGACTTGCAACTATTCATTCAATGAGTACCTTATGGGTCCGGTACAATGCCAGAAAACATAACATCATAGCATCAGTGTCTCTTAAAAAGGCAAAGATGCTTGCCCTCCTGGAGTTTACATTAAGGGGTAGGAGGAAAATGATAACACAATAATTATAATAAATTACACAGTCATAAGTGCCATAGATAAAGGAAAAGGAGAACGATAAGGGGGTACTAACGTGCCAAGATCATATTTTGCTCATTCACTCAAGAAATAGTTATCGAACATCTGTGTGCCTGGAGGGTGTGGCAGTAAATAGGTCCCTACTCTGTAGGAGCTCATGGTTTAAATCTCCACTGAAACAAGTAAGTCAAGGGACTAGGTTAATCAACAGTGGACTAAGACAAGCCATGACAATTCAAGTGGTAGGTACCACCAGGAGTTGAACTGAAACAATTACAGTCATAGGGAATACCAGACAACACTTACCAGTGATGTTGAATTGAGTAAAAAAAAAAAAAAAATTTCTTGAATTTGCCACCATCTGTAATTATGTATCTGTTGAAAAAGCATATTCCAGGGGTGCTTGGGTGGCTCAGTCAGTTAAGGGTGTGACTGTCTTGATTTCAGCTCAGGATCTCACAGTTTGTGAGTTGGAGCCATGCTTTGGGATCTATGCTGACAGTGCAGTACAGAGCCTGCTTGGGAATCTCTCTCCTCCCTCTATCTGCTCCTCCCTGGCTTGCTTTCTCTTTCTCTTAAGAATAAATAAACTTTAAAAATCCTTGGAGTTAAAAAAACAAAAACATATTCTGGGGCAAGTGGAAACATGCCCATGTAAGAACACCACATCCCCCTCCAATTTTAATGGAGTAATGTATTTTGTCAAAGAAAGGATAAGGTATAAAAAATACATTTTTATTATAGTTTGGCATAGTTTGGCATAGTCGCATGCAAGTCTTTTCCACTGATTACAACTAAAAACTAGACCAAACACAAAAGAAACTATCTGAGGACACTAGGGAAAAAAAAAAAAAGCGTGTGGATTGTGGAAGAGTCACCTAGACAGAGGAATGAAGGTAAAATAAAATCATCCTCAGATGAAGAAAAATTAAGAGAATTTATTGTCAGCAGGCCTACTCTACAAGAAATGCTAAAGGAAGTTCCTCATAGTGAAGGAAAATGATACCAGAAGGAAAAACTTGGATCTCTGGGAACGAAGGAAGAACAACAAATGATAAAAATCTAGATAAATAAAAGACTTTTTCCCATCCTACATTCTTTAAAATATATATACATATATATATATATATATATATATATATATATATATATGTATATATATTTGAAAGCAAAAATTTTAACATCATCTACAGAGGGTTTTGATGTATGTAAATGCAATTCATGTGACAACTATAACAAAATTTGGGGGTCAAGGACCCATATGGTTGCCATGCTTCTACTTATTACGTGAAGCTTCTACTTGTTACAAAATGAAGAATTTTGTATTCTTCTTCTAAGCAGATTATGAAAAATTAGGTATGTATATTGTAATTCCTGGAGTAACTACCAAAAACAAAAAGAAAACCTAAAGAGGCATAACAGTCCAAATTCCAATAGGTAAAATATTCAAATAATCCAAAAGAAGGCAGGAAAGGGAAAACAGAGGTATAAAAAGAGGAGCAAACAGAAAACATAACAGGGTCAACCTAAATCCCACCACTAGCAGTAATTACATTAAATATTAGCAGTCTACGGGGTGCCTGGGTGGCTCAGTCGGTTAAGCAGCCATCTCTTGATCTCGGCTCAGGTCATGATCTCACGGTTCATGAGCTTGAGCCTCACATTAGGCTCTGCACTGATGGAGTGGAGCCTGCTTGGGATTCTCTATGTCTCCCTCTCTCTCTGTCCCTCCCCTGCTTGTGTGCTCTCTCTCAAAAGAAACTTAAAAATATATATATTAACGGTCTCTAAATAATCCAGTTAAAATTGACAGAGTGAATTTTTAAAAGGACTATATGCTATCTATAAGAGACAAACTAAATATTAAAGACACAGATAAGGTGAAAGTAAATGATTGGGCCCTGGGGTCTTGTTTTTTGGGAGATTTTTGATTACCAATTCGATTTCTTTACTGGTTATGGGTCTGTTCAACTTTTCTATTCTTGTTTCAGTTTTGGTAGTTTAAATGTTTCTAGGAATTTGCCCATTTCTTCCAGATTGTCATTTTATTGGCGTATAATTGCTCATAATATTCTCTTATTATTGTTTGTATTTCTGCTGTGTTGGTTGTGATCTTTCCTCTTTCATTCTTGATTTTATTTATTTGGTTCCTTTCCTTTTTCTTTTTGATCAAACTGGTGAGGGATTTATCAGTTTTGTTAATTCTTTCAAAGAACAAGCTCCTGGTTTCATTGATCTGTTCTACTGGTTTGTTGTTGTTGTTGTTGTTGTTGTTGTTTGGTTGGTTGGTTTCGATTTCTGCTCTACTTTCTGCCTTTATGTTGGCTTTGTGTTTTATTTGCTATTATTTTTCCAGTTCTTTAAGGTGTAAGGTTAGGTTGTGTATCTGAGACCTTTCTTCCTTCTTTAGGAAGGCCTGGATTGCTATATACTTCTCTCTTATGACCGCCTTTGCTGTGTCCCAGAGGCATCGGGCTGTGGTGTTATCATTTTCATGGGCTTCCATGTACTTTTTAATTTCCTCTAAAAACTGAGAGCTTTCCCCCTAAGCTCAAGAACATGACAGGGATGTTCACTCTCACCAGTTATTCAACATAGTCTTAGCCTCCAGTCAGACAACACAAAGGAATAAAAGGCATCCAAATTGGCAAGGAGGAAGTCAGACTTTCACTCTTTGCAGATGACATGATACTCTATATGGAAAACCCAAAAGATTCCACCAAAAAACTGCTAGAAATGATCCATGATTTCAACAAAGTCGCAGGATATAAAATCAATGCACAGAAATCAGTTGCATTCCTATATACCAATAATGAAGCCACAGAAAGAGAAATCAAGGAATCAATCCCATTTACAATTGCACCAAAAACCATAAAATACCTAGGAATAAACCTAACCAAAGAGATGAAAAATCTGTACACTGAAAACTATAGAAAACTTATGAAAGAAATTGAAGAAGACACAAAAAAATGGAAAAAGATTCTCTGCTCCTGGACAGGAAGAACAAATACTGTTAAAATTACCCAAAGCAATCTACATATTCAATGCAATCCCTATCAAAATAACACCAGCATTCCTCACAGAGCTAGAACAAACAACCCTAAAATTTGTATGGAACCAGAAAAGACCCCAAATAATTAAAGCAATCCTGAAAAAGAAAAACAAAGCTAGAGGCATCACAATCCCGGACTTCAAGATGTATTACAAAGCTGTAATCATCAAGACAGTATGGTACTGGCACAAGAACAGACACTCAGATCAATGGAACAGAATAGAGAACCCAGAAATGGACCCACAAACATGGCCAACTAACCTTTGACAAAGCAGGAAAGACTATCCAATGGAATAAAGACAGTCTCTTCAGCAAGTGGTGCTGGGAAAACTGGACAGCGGCATGCAGAAGAATGAACCTGGACCACTTCCTTACACCATACACAAAAATAAACTCAAAATGGATGAAAGACCTAAAGGTAAGACAGGAGGCCATCAAAATCCTAGGGGAGAAAGCAGGCAAAAACCTCTTTGACCTCAGCCACAGCAGTTTCTTACTCAGCACATCTCTGGAGGAAAGGGAAACAAAAGCAAAAATCAACTATTGGGACCTCATCAAAACAAAAATCTTCTGCACAGCGAAGGAAACAATCAGTGAAACTAAAAGGCAACGGATGGAATGGGACAAGATATTTGCAAATGACATATCAGATAAAGGGTTAGTATCCAAAATCTATAGAGAATTTATGAAACTCAACACCCAAAAAACAAATAATCCAGTGAAGAAATGGGCAAAAGACATGAATAGACAATTCTCCAAAGAAGACATCCAGATGGCTGACAGACACATTAAAAAATGCTCAACATCACTCATCATCAGGGAAATACAAATAAAACCACATGAGATACCACCTCACACCTGTCAGAATGGCTAACATTAACAATTCAGGCAATGACAGATGTTGGTGAGGATGCAGAGAAAGAGGATCTCTTTTGCATTGTTGGTGGGAATGCAAGCTGGTGCAGCCACTCTGGAAAACAGTATGGAGGTTCCTCAAAAAATTAAAAATAGACCTACCCGGGGCGCCTGGGTGGCTCAGTCGGTTAAGCGGCCGACTTCGGCTCAGGTCATGATCTCGCAGTCCGTGAGTTCGAGCCCCGCGTCGGGCTCTGTGCTGACCGCTCAGAGCCTGGAGCCTGTTTCAGATTCTGTGTCTCCCTCTCTCTGACCCTCCCCTGTTCATGCTCTGTCTCTCTCTGTCTCAAAAAAATAAATAAACGTTAAAAATAAAAAATAAAAAATAAAAAATAAAAAAATAAAAATAGACCTACCCTATGACCCAGCAGTAGCACTGCTAGGAATTTACCCAAGGGATACAGGAGTACTGATGCATAGGGGCACTTGTACCCCAATGTTTATAGCAGCACTCTCAACAATAGCCAAATTATGGAAACAGCCTAAATGTCCATCAACTGATGAATGGATAAAGAAATTATGATTTATATACACAATGGAGTACTACATGGCAATGAGAAAGAATGAAATATGGCCCTTTGTAACAACGTGGATGGAACTGGAGAGTGTGATGCTAAGTGAAATAAGCCATACAGAGAAAGACAGATACCGTATGTTTTCACTCTTATGTGGATCCTGAGAAACTTAACAGAAACCCATGGGGGAGGGGAAGGAAAAAAAAAAAAAGAGGTTAGAGTGGGAGAGAGACAAAGCATAAGAGACTCTTAAGAACTGAAAACAAACTGAGGGTTGATGGGGGGTGGGAGGGAGGAGAGGGTGAGTGATGGATATTGAAGAGGGCATCTTTTGGGATGAGCACTGGGTGTTTTATGGAAACCAATTTGACAATAAATTTCATATATTAAATAAAAAATAAATAAATAGAGGATAAACAACAAAGGAACCATCCAAGCCAAAAGCTTATTCTTTGAAAAGAGCAACCAAATTGACAAATTCCTGGCTAGACTTACCAAGAAAAAACAAATTGCCAGTATCAGGGGTGAATAGGGGAGTTATCATCACACATCCTACAGATATGAAAAGGATAATGAGAGAAAACTATGAATAACTTCATAGCAACAAATTTGACAACCTGAATGAAATACTTATTTCTTAAAAAACCAACTTAACCAAAATTGACACAAGTAGAAATAGAAACTTAATAGCCCTATATCTTTAAAATTTTTTAATTTGTCATAAAAAGTTTCTTCAAGAAAAAACTTCAATTCCAGACAGTTTCACTAGTGAATTCTATCAACATTCAAGGAAGAAGTAACACAAACCTTACACAATTTTTTTCAAGACATAAAGAAGACAGGATCACTACCCAACTTGTTGTGTGTATATGTAATATCAAAACCTGACAAAGAAGGGGAGAGGGACAGACAAAATAGGTGAAGGGGATTAAAAGGTACAAACTTCCAGTTATAAGTAAGTCATGGAGATGAAAAGTACAGCATAGGAAACACAACAGATGGTGACTACACTTGTGGTAAGCACTGAGTAATGTATAGAATCGTAGAATCATGTACACCTAAACCTAATATGACATTGTATATCAACTATACTTCAATAATAAAAAATCTGGAAAGACTTTATCAAAAAAAAAAAGCAAAATATAAATGAATGTACCTTATAAATATGGATATAAGATTGCTTAATAAAATATTAGCAGATGGAAACTAGCAATATTTTAAAAGATTTGTATTACAGGACGCCTGGGTGGCTCAGTCAGTTGAGATTCTGACTCTTGGTTTCGGCTCAGGTCATGATCTCATGGTTCATGGGTTTGAACTCTGCGTAGGGCTCTGTGCTGACAGTGCAGAGCCTGCTTTGTATTCTCTCCCCCTCTCTCTGTCCCTCCCCCACTCACGTGCTCTCTCTTCCTCTCTCTCTCAAAAATAAACATTAAAAAAAAAGGTTGGTAGTACACAATGAACAAGAAAGGTTTATCTCATAAATACAAAGTTGATTTAACACTTGAAAATTAATGTAATCACTATATTAACAAAATAAGTGGGAAACTCATGAAATCATTTCAGTAGAAGCAGAAAAAGCATTTGGAAAAAGTTCTACATCCATTCATTAAAAAGATAAAAACCAAGAACTCCTAGCAAATTAAGAATAGCAGGAGGGGCGCCTGGGTGGCTCAGTCAGTTGAGTTTCCGACTTCAGCTCAGGTCATGATCACTGGTCCATGATTTAGAGCCCCACATCAGGCTCTGTGCTGACAGCTCAGAGCCTGGAGTCTGCTTCAGAATCTGTGTCTCCCTCTCTCTCTGCCCCTCCCCCGCTCATGCTCTATCTCACTCTCTGTCTCTTTCAAAATAAATAAATATTAAAAACAGACTGAGGAAGGCTACCCCCCTATTTCTAAGGTTATAATATCTTTTCCGATGTATTCTTTTCATGCGATCTTCTTGCGCATACACTTGACCTTCTTTGGTTGGGTTGTTGACCTTTTTCTGAATCATTTTTGAGTCTATACCTGTCCTAGACCAGGAAACTAACATACTACCATAATTCCTCATTGATTTTTCAGTCTCTATGAGTGAGAAAGTACTGTGGTTAGCAGAGAAGTCTCAAAGAAAACAGGAGCTTAGAGAGAAAAGAGTAAATTATTAAAACAAAACTTTTTAAACACTTATTTATTTTTGAGAGACTGAGAGAGACAGAGCATGAGCAGGGGAGGGGCCCAGAGAGAGGAAGACACAGAATGTGAAGCAGGCTCCAGGTTCCAAGCTGTCAGCTCAGAGTCTGACATGGGGCTTGAACCCTCAAACCGTGAAATCATGACCTGATCCGAAGTCAGACGCTTAACAGACTGAGCCACCCAGGCTCCCCTCATCTTAAATACACATAAATACCAAATTATTAAAATGTTTAAAGTTTGAGAAAATCAGTTAAGGGCACGGGGAGAAAAAGGTACTTTCATGTACCATTGACGTTGAGTATAAGCATGACATTTTTGGAGGGTGGTTTGTCAGGATCAGGACTAAAAATGTATATACCCTTTGACCTGACTATTTCAATGATAGAAATTTACTAAATTACTTGCAAAAGCATTTATACATCTAGAAAAATGTTTGTGGACGCACCGTTTATAATAGCAAACTACCAGAAATAATCTAATCACAGTAGGGGAACTAGACTGGTTCTTTACAGAACTCCCATAACAATAGAATATTTGTTCAAAATATAGATGTGAATTGTAGGCACCTTTTAACTAAAGATATACTGCACAGGGGTGCATTAGTTGGGGAAGAAACAGTGCCTAATAATGTATGCTAACATGGGTAGAAAGACCCTAATTTTTAAAGAGGAGATATGTAGATATATGGCTGACCTGGAGATTTAGGTTTCTGAAGAAAGCACAAACTGCTAACTGCTCCTGAAGAACCAGGAAGGTGGAAGGCACTTCTTCCCACGCTATGTTCCTCGTCTAACCATGGGTGTGCATTATTTTGCATATTTATTTTTAAGGTCAACAGGATAGTTGTTTTCTTTATAGGACTTTTTGTTTTGCAAATTATTTATTTATATATCTTTTAATTTTTTAAATGTTTATTTTTGAGAGAGAGTTTGGGAGCATGAGTGGGGGAGGGGCAGAGAGAGGGAGACACAAATCTGAAGCGGGCTCCAGGTTCTGAGCCATCAGCACAGAGACCAACCCAGGGCTCAAACCAATGAACCCTAAGATCATGACCTGAGTCTAAGTTGGATGCTTAACCGACAGCCACCCAGGTGCCCCTTATTTATTTATATATTTTTAAAAGCTTATTTATTTTGAGAGACGGGGGTTGTGGAAGGACAGAGAGAGAGGGAGACTGAGAATCTCAAGCAGGCTCCACACTATCAAGCGCAGAGACTGCTGCGGGGCTCGAACCTACGAACCGTGAGATCATGACCTGAGCCGAAACCAAGAGTTGGACACTTAATCGACTGAGCCACCCAGGTGCCCGTTTTGCAATTTAAAAATTGAATTTTAAAACCCTGAAGTTAGAAAATAATTACCCTCTTCCTTCCCCCACCCCTCCAGAGAGGACACAAAGCAGCGTTTCCAAGTTTTTTCAGAGAAGGAACTGCAGCAAAAGGTGGGGGCAAGACCCAGCCTCGCTTAGCACATGCCAGGCCCAATCACGACCCCTTCTCCATCACAAACCAGGTCAGTGATGTGGACCTTCAAATATCTCCTTTCCTTTCTTTTTGGTACATTAAGTGGTGTCCAAGTACAGGTGACCCTTGAACAAATGGGTTTCAAAACTGCATGGGTCCACTTACGTGTGGACTTTTTTCAAGATGGTATGGTACCGTAAATCTATTTTCTCTTCCTTATAATTTTCTTAAGGACATTCTTTTCTCTAGCTTCGTTCATTGTATGAATATGGTTTATAGTGCATAGAAGACACAAAATGTGTTAAGCAATTATTTATGTTATTGGTAAGGCTTCCAGTCAACAGCGGACTATTAAGGTTATGGAGACTGAAAAGTTATACACAGATTTTTAACGCACGGGGCGGGGAGGGGTGCCGCAAACCCTGAAGTTGTTCAAGGGTCAACTGTAACCTCCCCCCAACCCACCCTCCCACCTTTTGGGTACAGATTCCGTATGGATCACAAGTCAGAACAGTGAGAGGTGTAGCCTATTTTTTGGTCATTGTTCCTGTGCCCAACAATACCAAGGGAGAAGGTGTGCCACTGGTTTCACTCAGGTGGAGAGAAGCCCTTTTGAAAAACAAAGGTACTTTTTGGGCAACAGTTGGCCTAAAGCTTTGTGATTTATTTTTTTAAAAACCCTCAAGTTGGAATGGTTACTTTTTTTTTTTTAATGTTTATTTATTTTTGAGAGGAAGAGACAGTGTGAGCAGGGGAGGGGCAGAGAGAGGGGGAAGACACAGAATCCGAAGCAGGCTCCAGGCTGTCAGCACAGAGCCCGATGTGGGGCTCGAACTCACAAACCATGAGATCATGACCTGAGCCAAAGTTCGACACTTAACCAACTGAGCCACCCAGGAGCCCATGCCCATGGAATGGTTACTTCTGCTGTCTGATGGCACATATACAAGCGTGGATTCTCTGTATGGTCCCTGAATCAAGTCCTGGTCATCAATGCTGGTCAGGGAAAGGGGCTGTCTCTTGACTTCCCACATTTATGAAACCCCATACCCAAAAGGGCAAAATATCTAGAGACCTGATTCATCCACACAATGTTTTTACTTTTATTCAACTATAAGCAAACAGCATAATTAACACAATAGTCCGCAACCCCAGATCGGCTTTTCTTACACAGACGAAGAGTGACCAGTTCAACAGGTAGACAACTTAGGGATTTTTGACAAACTCACTCAGCCCTGTAGTTCATCTAAATGGCAGTGCCTTAACCGCAAAGCAACTCTCCCTATTGCTTTTTCCAATACTGCTATTTCAAGGAGGCAGAGCAGGACACTTACTCCTAGTAAATAGTCTGAGATGTTGGGGGTTAGTGGACACACCAGCCTCTGGCTTTCTTGGTGAGAGACATGGCCGTGGAAACATGACCCAGAAGTGCCATCATGCACAATTCCAGACTCAGCTCACAAAGGCAGAGGCAACGAATCTTTTTTTTTTTTTTTTTTTAAACCTCCCTTCAAGAGTCTTTGATGCTCTGCTCTATTACTAGAAGACCTGGTCTTTTTACCTGAATTTTTTCTTTCTTAAATTCTGGGTTGCTACTCTCATATTAACAATGTGATGACCCCATCCTGGTACCAATATATCCATCACAAAGGAGTTAGGAGTTCAAATTTGATCAAAACATAAACTGGGATGTGACTCTCTGAAATTATAAAAGGACAGGCAGAAGGAAAAGTCACTCTAAACCACTATCTGATTGCTCAGGCCTCACCTGTGAGGATGGGACACGGGAAAGCAGAGAAATCTACATGCAACACTCAACTTGAGAACACTGCTCCAGACCTCCAGGATGCTTTCTGTCTCCTAGCATTTCCCTACTTCCCAGACAGCTGCTCATAGAGTTTGGGCACATAGTCATCCCATTCAGCTTGGTAACATGTACCGGCCACCGGGGGCCCAAGCTCGTACTTTTTGCGGAAAGATGCCACTTTGAATTTGCCACGGTTGTCTCCAGATCGGTTGCTGAGAATGGGCTCATCACACTTCAGCGGCCCGTTCTGCTCGTAAACCAGCCAGACGTAGCGGTGAAGGCCTGGAGGGAACATGCATACACAGCTAGGCATCAAGGATGGAGAGGTCACCCATGTTCATGTTCAACGTGCCAAGTGGGAAGGACCCAGCCACCCCACTGACAAGAGGGACACTGAGGACCCGCAGAGGTAGGAGTCAGGACACTCACCTGCTGAAAACCCACTGCAATTGGCATGAAGTCCACAGCTGGCAGCAGGGCCTGGGCCTGGCCCTTGCTCACCCCTCCTACCACCTCTGCCCCCCATTCATCTCATTCTGGGCTCCCAGCCCATCTCCACTGGGACCCGATTGCAAGTCATCTTCCACCACCCCCATCTGAACACCCACTTCACTTCTGCCGTAGTAACACTCCTCTAAGAGTCTTACTTTTCAGTTTAGTCTCCTCACTAGAAAGCTCCATAAAGCTATGCTGTTTGTCTAGTTGACCGTCTTCACTGCAGGACCTACCCTAGTGCCTGGTAAAACTCACTGCAACCAACTAAGTAGCAAAGATGCTGAAAAACAACTTGTGTTCAAAGGTGCTTACGGGGTCACCTTCATCTGTCAGTCAATATTCATGGACTAAAACAACTATGGTCTAGGCATTTTTTACTATGCATGTTGTACTTTACTAAAAGAATATTTTTTAAAAAGCAAAAGGGAAAAAAAAGTCAGTCACTGAAGCTTTTTTTTGCTAATGAGAACACAGCTCCTACTCAAGAGAATTGCTTTATTCTCCAGTGTGTACTTCCCATAATTAAACTGCCTAATTATATAACTGCCCTAGAGAACTTAATCGATCCCTGGAAAAGATGTACCTTTACTTGCCTCTTACGAATACATGAGAGGGCCTGAAGCCATCTGAAGCTTCAGGGTCTACAGATAAAGCATGAGCCTATGGCCAACTGTTCTTGTCAGGAACCTTCCTGTACCTCTTCAGACTAACACGGCTGGACAGTGTTTCCAACCACCTGACTTCCTTATTCCAGCAAATGAAAGCACCCTGTAATGCACAACAGGTGTAACATCTGACTTGGGGAAGTTTCAGTATAGTATTCTCCCTCTCTTTGTAACACAGCACATGTAATCTGTAACATAACACCACACAACATGTGTGTGTATCTTTAGTATACTTCTTGCTTCCAAGTCTTTTCAAGAGGATACCACCCTACACTTGCAACAGAAAGGAGCTATAAAGAGATAAAGAAGCCAGTTCTTTATAACGAATTTGGAAACTATGATAACTTCTGAGGTCTTCCATGGGAACTGGCAAAGGCTGAATGTAGAACTCAGATGGGTTAACTGTGTTCCATCCACGTGCAGCAGCATGGCACTGCCACCCCCACCGCCCACCCCCGGAAACTGTTCCAAGCTTTCTGCAACACTGCTTCCTCGGAATGCTTTCACCGACTTCCCTGCATATGATGGCCTAGTGGCTGAGAGGCAATCATTAACAGAGGTGCCATCTGACCAGAACCCAAGGTTCTAGCCACCTGACATCACTGCAGGTCTCAATGTCTCTGGCAGGCAACTGCCTTGGAGGTTGAACTGCACTGCCTGAAAGCCCCACTAGGCTAAGGGATCTCTGAGAACCAAACTAAAACTTGCAGCCCTTTGGGTCACTCCTAATGTGCACCCACTACCCCCACCTGCCTCACCCCCCAAAGCAGCTTTTACTGACCTGTGCCCTTGGGAGGCCCAGAGCCGACGTAATCAGAGAGGACTGTGCCGCTGCTAATGTCGTTGCCCTTCATGTTGACCACCAGAAAATGGTGCCATTCCCTATAATGAGGAACACAGGACAGTCAACACACAGGAAATTAGTACACTCACTGCACAGTCAGCAAGTGTGCACGAAGCACAGGCTCTGGGCCAGGATGCAGCGATGACACAGACAGTCCTGCTTTCTTGGCCAGCACAAACCTCACCACTCTGCAGAAGAGAGGGCCCAATACCTCCCTCTGAGATTTTCTAGGCAGTATCTGCAAACACTTTCTGGAAAGGGCCAGACAGTAAATGTTTTAGGCTTTGCCGTTCATACTGTCTCTGTCACTATCCAATTCTGTGGCGATAGTGTGAAAGCTGCCATTAACAAGACATAAATAAGTTATCGTGGCCGTGTCCCAACAAAACTTAATATATGAACAGTGAAATTTGAATTTCTTGTAGCTTTCACATGCTACAAAGCATTATTCTTTCAATTTCAATCACTTAAAAATGTAAAAACCATTCTTGGCTCATGGGGCTATACAAAAATAGGTATCAGACAGATGTGGCTCTGGGCTAGTTTCTAGACTGCTGCACTAGGGACTGAGAGGTAGGAAATGCACACTCTGGCTTAAGCATGGGTGTGGACATCCCAAACTGGGTCTATTCTCCTGGCACAGCATGCCAGAAAGCACTAGGTCATATTTGGATGACCTGGTGTTCCTGGTGTTCCCCGTCTTTCCCCAACTTGCCTGTATTTGGGGTCCTTCCTGCTGGGAGCATCTGGATCTGTCATGACCAAGGTGTAGAGTTTACCTGGATCAAGGCCATCCCATGCAATACTGGTGGGCCGATTTTTAACCTGTAGGAAGGAAGCAGTGTGGAGTTAAAAAGTCGGAAATGCAGAAGCCAAAACTCTTTGATTTCAGGTTCCTCAAAGGTAACACACAGTAGATTATTAATAAAAGCTAAAGTTTATTGACTCTGCTGAGAGCCAGGAGCTTACTAATATACATTATTTTTTTTAGTCCCAACCACACTACAGGGCTGTTACCCTAGCATGTTATTAACAGAAAGAGGTGGGGTCCGAATTTAAACCTTGCCGCTGACTGGCTGACTGAGTCCTCTAAACTGCAACCTCACATGGTCTGGAATTACAGGCCCTCTAGATTTTGTGACCAGGAGCTTAGCTGGGGCTTGCTAAAGTGCAATCTGAATTAACTGGACACTTAAAAGTGCACAGAAAATGAGAAAGTCCAGGTGGCCCAACTGCATAGTGAGTCTGGGAAAACGTGGGCTGCAGAGAGGCACTTTATTTAAAACAATAAGCTCTGTAAACATCCAACACAGTCCGCTGTCAAAACAGTTTATTCACACCATTGCCCCGGAGCTTCATGACCGATAACTAGCAAGTGTCTGGCACTCGTTTCTCCGCTTGCAGCAGCCAGGGCCTGGTCTGGTCTCAGGCCGGGGCGTTGGAGGCCAAACTGTAGAACACTGCAGGCTGTTGCCCTCGAGCATTCCAGATGCAGAACGAACTTAGAACTTACCTTCGGGTGGCTTCTTGCTCTTGCCCGCTAAGACAAACGGAGGAATCCGGGGGCGATACCAGTCACCGGTTACATAATGCGTCACATGGCCTCGGGTGGGGCCTCTGCCACCCAAACTGTGGCCTAAAATTCTGGGACCCGAGGGGAGGCTCTGGGGCAGACGGGGCGACCTCGGCCATCACTTCCCGGGCACCGCCCCCTCCCCGCCCCTGCCCCCAAGGCCCAAGCAGTTTCTGGGCCTAGGCCCCGGCCAACGCCACGACGTAAGTCCCTGCAAAGTAGATCACTTTCTCCTACAGGCGGAGCCCCGCCCGCCACGTGCTGCGGTCCTGGTGCCCGCAGGTGTCTGCAGGCCTGCAGCGTGGGCACCGCGACCCCCTTCCCTCTGAGGATCCGGCGCACAGAGGCCGGAACATCCTTCCCATCTCCGCTGGGTCCCCTCCCCGGAGGCCTCCAGGCCTGGAGCAGAGACACGCCCGCCGCCCTCGGGTACCTGGGTGGGCGTCAGCACTTTGCCCAGCTCGTCGACCTCCGCCCCCGTGTATTTGACCTGCAGCGGATGCTGCGGCCGCTCGTCCACTTCCTGCAGGCTCAAAGGCCCGGACCACTTGCTGAGGTCGACCGGCATCGCTGAGCCGAGGTGGGCAGACAGCGGAGAAGAGTCGCGGGAGGTAAGGGCACAGGCCTGCAACAGCAACTCCCAGCAGTCGGCGAGCTGGCGGGAGGAGGCGCGGGACCAGCAGCCGTGGAGACGCATGCGCCGGAGCCACAGCCTTGCCCTTCCCCTATCCTCCAATCACAAGCGAGGCCCGGCCTACTCTGCTCTCTAATTGGTCAAAACCGGTAGCACGGGGCGTCTCGCGGTCCCAGGTCAATGCAGTAGGTTTTGCCTTTCTTTTTGCACTGAGGGTAGTTGCTAACCCGCTGCAGTAGCAGATTTCCAAGTTGCTGTGCCTCGATTTGCAAGACTGTTGTATCAAGAAATGCAATTAAACTAGCTTTTATATATATATTTATATATGTGTGTGTATATATATACATATGTATGTATATATATATATTTTTTTTTTTTTTTTACCATTTTGCATGATTCTTGCTCTATTTTTTAAATACAGAAATGATAAGGCCTTGCTTCTTTTCCCACTTCTTACAGCAAACCTGGTTGCCCTCACCGCCCTTACTTTTTGCGCATGCTCACGTTTTGGTGACTGCCAAGTGAGAGGGCCTGAGATCGAACTAATGTGCATTTTTCTAAACGGACAAATATATTTGCACATGTATTTGATTCCCCTGTACCCACTTGGTGCAAACAAGATTCCTGGGAAGTGATTTTCTTTTTTAACTTTTTAAACCATAATGATTCCTGTGTTGCTGACAATGGGCTCTGCCTCTGCCAGAACTGATTTCATGGTGGCCACCAAATGCTTTCTTTTTACTAAATATAATGGGCACTATTTAACAGTCCTTAACCAATTTGACCTTAGGACAGTTTTTGACATTGATTACCACCTCTCTCCTCGCCCCCAGGTAATTAAAAATTGTCTGTTGTTTTCTTAATGGTAAGAATACAAGTTTCATTGTAGAAAATTCAGAGGAAAAAAAAAACTAATGAATTAAATTAAAATCATTTCTATTACACTACATGGATATAAACATCAGTTAACAATAATTTCGTTCTGTTTATTCATTAATATAAAAATTGCATTAACCTCCAACATTATGGAATATATCAAAAAGGTATCAAAGTAGATATCAAAAATATCAAATCAAAAATAAATCATTATTTAATAGCTTATTCTGTTCTAGATGCACCATAATTTATTCAACAATCCTCTTGATGTTGGACATTTATGTTTTTTGTTGTTTTTTCCTTTTACAAACATCAAGGAAATGAACATCTTTATACACATATATTAATGAGGGGCGCCTGGGTGGCTTAGTTCGTTAAGCGTGGGACTTCGGCTCATGTCATGATCTCGCTGCTCGTGAGTTTGAGCCCCACATCGGTCTCTGTGCTGACAGCTCAGAGCCTGGAACCTGCTTTGGCTTCTGTGTACCCCTCTCTCTCTCTGCCCCTCCCCTGCTCAAACTCTGTGTGGCTCTCAAAAATAAACATTAAAAAAAAAAAAAAACTTGGTAGGTAGTTTCAGGAAAATTTTATTAGGGATGTACTAGGCCAAAGAGTACTCCAATGAGGACTGTCATTTACTGACAGTTAGCACTACCCTATGCCAGGCCCTAACTGAAGGGAGGCCTTGAAACTCAGAGTCTCATTACATCATCACACCAACCCAACGTGGAAGGCACTGCTGTTACCCCATTCCATAGATAAATAAACTGAGGCTTGGAAAGGTGTAAGCCTGCCTGGCTACAAAAGCCAGACGCAAAGCCCTTAGGCACACCCTAGCTGGGAGTGCAAGGGCGAGGGGGGCGGGGGGTTGTAGAGGTGAGGCAGTCATGATCTGGCCTCCAGAAAGCTTCCTCTAGGAAAGGTGTCACCACAAAGAACCCACTTGGCAACCATGAGAATGTGCCTCTTAGATCTGACTGCTAGGAGAGAATTTGGGTCCCAGCTGCTATGCTCTCTCTGCTTTTAAGCCAAGGCCATGCTTTGGCAGACTTCCCCCACTGGCAATGACTGAGCTCTGCAGAGATACTATAGCAGAGCCTGGAGACGGGCTCCTCTGTAGTCAGGATGGACTTGCCTGCTTTCTTTGAAACTGCACCTCAGGTAGACGCTTCCTGCACAGGTCAGACAGCTCTCCCAGCCTCTTCACTCCCTCCCACTTATTTGCACAGCCATTTCCCCTAGTAAGTTTTTTGCACAGCTTCTCAGATGACCAAGAGTGACACTCCCAAGTTTAAAAGACAGTATGAGGACAACCTGAAGTGGAAGTGAGCTTGGAGTGTTAGGTCTTGGAACAGTGGGCAGATGGATTTTGCTGGAATGGGGCATTTGGGTAGGGGCAGGTGGATGGCATAGCAATAAGGCTGAATAAGGCTGAAGAGACACAAAAAGGCATATCCTTTTATTTTTTAACCTAGGAAAAGTTTAAAATTTTCTTCAGTACACAAATACCCAGCCACATAGCATAATCTAAGAGCATGGGTATAGGAAACAGAATGAGTTCATATTCCAAATCACTCACCCAATACCTATGAAACCTTGGGCATGTGTGACAGGCAGAAAAATGGCCTGTCAAAGATGTCCACATCCTAACCTCAGAATCTGTGAATATTGCATGGCAAAGGGGAATTATGGTTGCAAATGGAATTAAGGTTGCTAATCAGATGCCCTTAAAATCAGGAGATTATCCTGGATTATCTGGGTGGGCCCAAGGTAATTTCAAAGGTCCTTAAATCGGAGGGGGAAGGCAGGATTGTCAAAACCAGAGTGATGCCATGTGAGAAAGACTCAACCAGCCATTGCTGGCCTTGAAGATGGAGGAAGGGACCATGAGACAAAGAGTGCCGGTAGCCTCTAGAAGCTAGAGAAGACAAGGAGACAGATTGTCCCCTAGAGCCTCCAGAGTGTACATAGCTGTGCTGACACTTTTGATTTTTAGCTCGGTGAGACTTCAGACTTCTAGCATCCAGAACTATAAGATAATACATCTGTGTTGTCTTAAGCCACTAAGTTTGTGGTCATTTGGTACAGTAGCAACAGGAAACTCATACAGCACGTGACTTATCCTCACGAGGCCTTAGTTTCTCCCTCTCTAAACTGGGTTTACCAACACCCCTGAAATGATCATTGTGAGGATTCCATGCAACTCATCTGATGTGCTTCACACACAGCTGGCACCTCCAAGTAGGAAGCTATTACTTTATTAGACATTCATTGCATAAAACTCATATATAAAAATAAGCAAACATAAAGTTAATTAGTTAAGTAACGTCCCTTAGTAATCCTACCACCCAAGTCAATGAACATGTTGGTGTATTTCCTTCCAGACTTCTTTCTATGCATATAAATGTGAATATGCATATATGAAAATATGATTTCAATATGACATACATGCTGTTGTGTAATTTGCCTCTCTTTGGCTTTCTCCGGTCGTGTCTATAAATAAATACAGCCACACTTTTTTTAACTTGGCTTTTTATTATTTTATATTTTATTTTATTTTATTTTATTTTATTTTATTTTATTTTTTGAGAGAGACAGAGAGCATAAGTGAGCAAGGGGGAGAGAGAGAGAGAGAGAGAGAGAGAGAGAGAGAGACAAGTGAGGCTCACCCAGGGCTTTAGTGGGGCTCGAGCTCACCTGATGTGGGACTTGAACTCATGAACTCTGAGATCATGACCTGAGCTGAAGTCAGATGCTTAACGACTGAGCCACTCAGGTGCCCAGCAACATTTTCTTTAATGTTTATTTTATTTTTTAATTTTTTAAGTTTATTTAGTTTTGAGAGAGAGACAGAGAGAGCTAATGGGAAGGGGCAGAGAGAGAGAGAGAGAGAGAGAGAGAATCCCAAGCAGGCCCCTCACTGCCAGCATACAGCCTAATTTGGGGCTTGAACTCACAAACCAAGCAGAAACCAAGAGTCGGATGCTCAGCCAACTGAACTACCCAGGCGCCCCAAATGTTTATTTTTGAGAGAGAGAGAGAGAGAGAGAGAGCACCAGCAGGGTAGAGGCAGGAAGAGAAGGAGACAGAGGATCCAAGGCAGGCTTTGTGCTGACAGCAGAGTCCGATGTAGGGACTGGAACTCACAAACTGTAAGATCATGACCTGAGCCAAAGTCAGAGACTTAACCGACTGAGCCACCCAGGTGCCCCTACAGCAACATTTTTAATAGCTGCACAAGATTCCACTGTATGCATCGTCACTTGTTTATAAACACAAACCCCCCCTTTGGAAACATGGAAGGCATTCTCACTATTATGCTCTAGAAACATCTCTGCAATACTTATCCTTTTGCATGAGGCCCTTATTGGGTTGGTTGTTTTCTCTTGAGGATAAAAAAAATCCTAAAAGTGGGTCAAAGAAAATTTACATTTTAAGTTTGAGATACTATGTTCCAGATTGGGTTGGGCCTCTGTGGTCAATTTTTAAGTGAAAAGGGTACCTAACGCTTTTATTACCCTGTCATTTATTTCAAATGTTTCAACCTCCACGAAGTTCTATATTCATGCTTTTAACAATATATGCAGAGTATGTGATCCACATAAGAATACATACATAATTCTGCATTAGCCCTCTTTTAATATTTTATTTTGAACATTTCCTGATGTTAAATACATTTCCAAAAATGTTTTCTTTAAAATGGCTGACACAGGGGCGCCTGGGTGGCTCAGTCAGTTGGGCGTCAGACTTCGGCTCAGGTCATGATCTCGCGGTCCATGAGTTTGAGCCCCGCGTCGGGCTCTGTGCTGACAGCTCAGAGCCTGGAGCCTGTTTCGGATTCTGTGTCTCCCTCTCTCTCTCTGACCCTCCCCCATTCATGCTCTGTCTCTCTCTGTCTCAAAAATAAACGTTAAAAAAATTTTTTTAATAAAATAAAATAAAATAAAATAAAATAAAATAAAATGGCTAACACAATGGGGTCAATACTTAATCATGCAATCATGGCTTTTCATTTTCTCCCTTGTTAGACAACTGAGGAAAGTGGAAGTTCAGAAATTTCAGGGAATTGCTGAAGGCTGACAGCCAGCTGAGAAGAAAGCCACTTGGTCTGTGCTGAGTGGTCTGCAGAGTCCAAAGCAGGTCTGGGCAGAGAGGCAGTTCTGCCAGCCAGAGCGGAAGGAGCCAAGCACTCCTGCAAATGTCCACAGTAAGTGTTTGTTTTCATCCAGAAACCAAGAAGTGCCCCAGAAATCCAGGTTAAAACCCCAGCCCTGGAGAACTACGGAGGCTCCTGGCATACAGCAGAGGTGCTCAATATTTACTGATTACTCAGAGCACTATTCACGTATTAAAGGAGGTGGGGAAAGCAATTTTTAAAAAGGAAGAAAAGAAAAACAAATGTTATATTTATTGACACACATCCTCTATATACTTGCCTTTCTGGATTGTAATGTGTGTGTGTGTCTGTCTGTGTGTCTGTGTGTGTGTGTCTGTGTGTGTGTGTGTGTGTCTGTGTGTGTGTGTCTGTGTGTGTGTGTGTGTCTGTGTGTGTGTGTCTAGGCAGGGAGCTTCCGTAGGTGCTGTCCTTGGGTAGCCTCAAATGAATGAGTCTGAGAAACCGCAGGTTGTTTTTGTTTGTTGACTGAGGGGAGGAAATTCACTGATGTGGTTATTTGGTGGAGTGGCTTCATTCCAGTTTACTCATTGTGTTTCTGCTAGAGAAAGAGTTTCACCAGGCAGGCCTAAGGCAAAAAAAAAAAAAACAAAAACAACCCTCTGTCCTGTGGCCGTGATTCAGAAACTGTTGTTGAGGCCATGCTTGATTTGGGATTGTGACATCAGAGGATCCAGGCACAGGCTGTTGGCCATGGAAGCTGGGCTGAGACATTGTTCTGGAAGTTGACCGAGATCTTGGTCTCCAGCATGCCACTTGTTAGGTTTTTTATACTGAGATTTTTGCTTTTCTGCTATGAGAATTTCAAAGCATTTTATTTTATTTTTAAAGATTTTATTTTGAAGTAATCTCTACACCCAACATGGAGCTCGAACTTAAAACCCTGAGATCAAGAGTCAAGTCGCCTGCTTTACCAACTGAGCCAGCCAGGTGTCTCAAAGCATTTTAAGATACTCTTTACATTCACGCTGTCATCTTCTACATAAAATATCTTTAGGAAAAAATTAGACAGAAAATTAATTTTAAAAACGAGCAAGTCTTGGGGCTCATGGGTGGCTCAGTCAGTTAAGCATCTGACCAGCTCAGGTCATGATCTCACGGTTTGTGAGTTCGAGCCCCGCATCGGGCTCTCTGCTGACAGCTCGGAGCCTGGAGCCTGCTTCAGATTCTGTGTCTCCCTCTCTCTGCCCCTCCCCTGCTCATACTTTGTCTCTCTCTGTCTCAAACATAAATAAAAACATTTAAAAAAATTTTTTAAAAATAAAAAAAAGCAAGTCTATTTCCTCTAAAAATTGAAAGTAGGCTTACTATATGACCCAGCAATCCTACTTTTGAGTCTATATCCAAAAGAACTGAAAGCAGGATATTGAAGAGATATTTGCACATCATTTTCACAGCAGCATTATTCACAGTAGCCAAGAGGTGGAAACAACCCCAAATGTGCACTCATGAATGAATGGATAAGCAAAATGTGATCTATCCCTACCTGCAATATTATTCAGCCTTTAAAAAGGAGGAAGCCTTTGGTGCCTGAGTGGCTCAGTCGGTTGAGCATCTAAGTTCAGCTCAGGTCATGATCTCATGGTTTATGAGTTCAAGCCCTATGTAGGGCTCTGTGCTGACAGCTCAGAGCCTGGAGCCTGCTTCACATTCTGTGTCTCCCTCTCTCTCTGCCCCTCCCCTGATCAAGCTCTGTCTCTCTTTCTCAAAAATAAACGTTTAAAAAAAATTTTCTAGTTAAAAAAAAAGAAGGAAACCCTGTCACAAGCTATAACATGGATGATCTCAAGGACATCATGCCAAATGAAATAAGTCAGTCTCAAAAGGACAACTACTGTATGATGCCATTTACATGAAGTATCTAAAGTAGTCAAATTCCTAGAGACAGGAAGTAGAATGGTGCTGCCAGGGCCAGGGGAGGGGGCAGGGGAGAGAATGAGGAAAGTTCTAGAGATGGATGATGGCAATGGTTACCCAACAGTGCAAATGTATTTAACGCCACATAGCTGTGCTTAAAAACAGTTAAGATGGTGAATTTTATGTGATGTGTGTTTTACCACAATTAAGCATAAAAAAATAAGATAAAATAAGAACCAAGCAAATTCTGGATATACACACAATGGAATATTATTCAGCCCATAAAAAGGAGTGAAGCACCCATACTTTGCTACAATGTAGATGAACCTTGAAAACATTATGCTCAGGGCATTGGGTGTGTGTCAGTCGGTTAAGCATCCAACTCTCGATTTCAGCTCAGGTCATGATCTCGTGGTTTGTGAGATCAAGCCCTGCGTCAGGCTCTGTGCTGACAGCACGGACCTTGCTTAGGATTCTCTCTCTCCTTCTCTCTGCCTCTCTCAAAATAAATAAAAAACATTATTAAAAAAAAAAATCTTTGAAAACATTATGCTAAGTGAAAGAAGCCACACACCAAACAAAGGCCATATATTTTATGACACCATTTATACGAAACACCCAGAATAGGTAGACACAGAATGCAGACTGGTGGTCACCAGGAGTGCAAGGAGGAACGACTGAGGAGCAACTGTTTAATGGGCATGGGGCTTTATTTTGAGAGGATGAAAAATGTTCTGGAACTAGACAGAGGTGGTAGTTGCACACTGAGTGCCACCGCTTTGTTGACTCTAAAATGGTAAATTTTAGGTTATGTGAAGCTCACTTCAATTAAAAAAAAAGAAAAAAAGAAAGAGCAAATTCTAGAAGTCACCTGCAAACATGTTGGTAGGCTCAGAGGATGTTAGCAGGATCCGTCCACAAACAACACACGCTTTTAGAGACTGGGAGGCAGAAACGGACAGGTTAGCAGGTGTAGACACTAGTGTTGTTTTTGCTAGCATTCATTTCTCTTTCAAGTACTACTAACAGCCCACTCCTCTGTCACTCTCATTGCTTACGGTTTAGGTGGCAGGCACGGGAATGGTCATGTGACCAGAGACTGGCCAATCAAAGCATTGCATCCCTCTCCTCTAGCCATTGGTTCTGGGATGCACAGGTGACCAAGCCAGGCCAATGAGACTCTATTTGGGAACCTTGGGTAGGACCACCGGGAAGAAGGAATCTCTCTTCCAGCCAGTGCTGCCAAGGAGAGAGGTTGTCGGCCTGGGGCAGCAGGGGATCATCTTGTCCCCAAGACAAAAGAGGCTGCTTGAGAATGAGCCAACACAGAGGAAGGTAGCTCCTAGAGAGAGAGAGAGAGAGAGAGAGAGACATCATGACATGATGACATTGACACTGTTTGACCTCTGGATGGCACGAAGCCTGAAGCAAGAACTACCCTTGGACTTTGCAGATACATGAGCCAGCAAATTCCATGTTGGATCTGTGCCTGTTTAAATTGGACGTTGTTCGTTTGCAACAGAAAGAGTCCTTAGTTAATGCAGATAATCTCCTTATTAAAAAGGAGCCAGAAATAGAAACCAGTTCTCCCAAATCATGCTAAAACTCAGTGAAGCCTCATTCATTCAGGTTTTAGTGCTATCAAATTAGAGATTGTTCAAACTGGAATCTCGACCATCTTCATGAAAAACAGCTTGCTTTGTGTCTTTGTGCCTGCCGTGCCCACAGCTCTTAGGAAGCCCCAGGAGTCCAACCCAACCCACCTGACCACCAGTCCACAAACTTGTCAAACAAATCACCTATGGAACAGACTTGCTCCACAGGATGACCTGGACCAATCAGATTTGACCTCTTGAATCTGCACTGGTATATAAGGAGAAACAGGCACGTGTAAATGGCAGGAGCTAATGCAGAAAGAAGCTGTACAGGGGGTGTAAAGGGGCCATTGAGAGTCTTGCACAGGCTGAAAATCAGAGGCAGCAGGGAGTTTGGGTAAAAACATACAGAGAATAGAGGAGAAATGGCTCATCACCAGTGCAAAAACAACAGATTCACTGAGAGAAAGAGGCACCTGGAGAGACAGAGACCTCTGAGCTCCAAAACTGACCTACTCCACAACAGGGCTCCAGGTGGGTGCCAGACCACCAGCATCCCTTCAGCAAACACTTTGTCCTTGACGTGACCTCAGCACATCTCTATCCCAAGACACCCAAAGAATTTGGCCAACTTATTTTTATGTTAATCAGGAAAACATAAAACTGAAAAGTCTTTTCAAGTCTCAAGACTCAAGCGACTAAAACTGGAATCAAGTGCAAACTGGAATCTTTAGGGGCGCCTGGGTGGCTCAGTCGGTTAAGCGTCAGACGCGGCTCAGGTCATGACCTCATAGTTGGTGAATTCGAGCCCCACATCGGGCTCTCTGCTGTCAGCACAGAGCCCACTGCAGATCCTCTGTCCCCCTCACCAATAGGTGCTTGGCTTCGGAAGTATCTGGATCCAGGGGCTTAAGTGGTGCCATAAGTATCTGTCTCCCTCCTATTTCTCAGCTGTGTTTGCCTCTGGGCTTGTTTCAATCTCAAGTAGACTCTCGCTTTATGTTGCCAGAAAGCCATTGTGATGGCAGCTTCTAAGAAGGCCCTGGAGATTCCCACCTCCTGGTATTCATGGCCTTGTATAGTCCCTTCCCCTTGAGTAACCCAAGCTTAACCAACAGCATACAGCAATGTTAATGGAATGGCACTTCTGTGATCAGGTTACATGAGATTGTGACTAACGGCTTGCTAGCACACTTTCTATATTGCCTTCTCAGCTTGCAGGCTTTCATGAAATAAACTGCCACGTGGAAAGGCATATGGCAAGGAACTGAAGGCAGCCTCTGGCCAACAGCCAGCGAGGAGCTGAGGTCCTCTGTCCAACCGCCCGCAAGGAACTGACTCCTACCAACAACCACCAAGAGAGATTGGATGCCAATGATTCTCCAGTCAAGGCTTCTGATGAATAGGGTGTCCAGCTCCTGGTTAAAAGCCTACGTGTGACTTCTCAGGCCTGCCCAGAGGCAGTGACAAAGGCTTCACCTGGCAGGTCTCACAGGGGAAAGCTGCCCTCCCCACACCAGCCCTGGTGCACGGCAGGCACACGGCAGTCTCTGAAGGGAGACGCATCAAGGACCACACCCCTCTGGCCAGTCATGCTCTTGCACATGTCTGCAGTCATTCCTAGGCCTGGTGCCTTCATTCCTAGGTCTCTTCATCTGAGTTCTTGGGCAGAGGTCCTTTTCAGATACCTGTGCCAAGACCTCCTTCTGGAGGGAGGACAGGACCTTGCAGACACTTCCTCCGCGTGAGTCAGTACCAGTCATTTTCCACCTCCAGCCCTGCTCTCTCACCCTCTGCACTCCCACCTCCCAATCTCTAAGATCCATAAAACAACTGGAGCCTTTCATTCAGGTTCTTTCAACAGCAAGATGACCCCCACGTCTGTGCTGATCCCCCTGTGGCATTCCATGGGGGAAAATGCAACAGGGAGACAAGGTACTTTCGCCAGGTTCAGCCTCTTGCTTACACCATCACGCCAAGAGTAGAGGCCTGATGCTTTCGTTTTTGGCCTGACACTTCAGCGCTTGACTGAGCTCCTGAAAACGAGACCCAGCCTTGTCTGACACCTTGAGACACCCTGATTCACAGTTCCCCAGCTCAGTCACACCCAAGCCCCTAATCCACAGAAATTGTGAGATAATAAATGTACGTTGTTTTATTTATTTTTCTTTTTTAAATGTGTATTTATTTGGGGAGGGAAGGGGCAGAGAGAGAGGGAGACGCAGAATCCGAAACAGGTTTCAGGCTCCGAGCTGTCAGCACAGAGCCTGATGCGGGGCTTGAACTCATGAACCATGAGATCATGACCTGAGCTAAAGCCAGACGGTTAACCGACTGAGCCACCCAGGCGCCCCTATGTATACTGTTGTATGTCACAAAGTTAGTGGCCATTTGTTCTGCAGGAATGGATAACCAGTAATAGCCACCAACAGCTTCAGGCTCACGCTGACTCGGGTTAGCAACCCCAGCAGAAAAGAGGCTTCCATTGCTCAGCACCTCTAGCAACATCCAGGGACTGCTTCTCACCAACCCAGACAAGGTTGTGCACCCAGCCCTCATCAACTCAACTCCCACCGTGCCTGGGTTCTCACCCATCCCCATAGCTCGATCCCAATCGTGCTTTCTTAGGGTTGGGGCTGCTCTCCAAAGGAAAACAATTGTGCTGATACCAGCAAGAAGAGAAATAGAGACAAGAAAAGCAAAAGCAAGAGACGTCCTCTATGAGGAGCAAATGAGTATTGTTCACACCTGCACAGAGATTCTGGTCACCAGGTCAACAGAGCCACAGGAGGCCCTGTGTTGGCAAGTGCCTTGCATGAATACACATCTAATACTAATTACATATAATTTTGGTCACTTTAGTCGACTCCATCCCTACTTACTGACATTTTATGAGCTTACTACAACTTTCTGCCTGCTCCAGAAATGAATACATTTATTATCACACACGAGCCTAGAATTTATTTTGACTTCCTCAACCCATTTGAATTAGTTTTTGCTGTCTAGAGGTCCAAGGAAAGTGAACAGAGAGAATAGATAACAAAAGGGTCCTAAACCACTTCCCTGTGGTTGAGTCAAAGTCCCAGAAGGGCAAATGTCGCATGCATAGAAATGTATCTGTGTATCTATCTTTCATCGTCATCTGTTTTACCAATAGATGAATCCAGTCAGGGACACTAGCTGCTTTGAACACTAGGGTGTTGATGATTTGGGAGTTTTTTTGCACTTTTTGTGGTGGGAGGGGTTGAGTGTGAGAAATGGAAGACATTTCAGTGAAATATAGCATCTTACTTGCCTTTGTAGTGACTTGAGATATAAATTCACAGTTAAGGGGGGCGCCTGGGTGGCTCAGTCAGTTAAAGCGTCCAACTTTGGCTCGGGTCAGGATCTCAAGGTTCATGAGTTCAAGCCCCATGTCGGGCTCTGTGCTGACAGCTCGGAGCCTGGTGCCTGCTTCTGGTTTTGTCTCTCCCTCTCTCTGTTCCTCCCCCACTCGCACGTGCATTCTCTCGCTCTCTCTCTCAAAAATAAATACACATTTAAAAAATTAAGTAAAAGCACAGTCACGGAATCTCATGGGCATCTGAGAACAGTGCACCATATCTTACATAGAAGTTAGGATCCAGTGTCAGTGCATAAGGCCAATAGCAGGGGGAGCTCCCCTAACCTGTTTAAATTGTAGTAAATGTACATTTGAAAAGCACATTTCTGTTTAAGTAAACTTAAATTTCTCTCTCTTTTCTAAGTGAATATAGTGGAATTCACCTAAGTTATATATGTAGATGATGTATCTCTATTGCACAGTAAACAGTACCCAAAATAGGGGCACCTGGCTGGCTCAGTCGGCAGAGCGTGTGACTTTTGATCTCGGGGGTTGTGAGTTCAAGCCCCATGATGGGTGTGGAGATTACTTAAAAATAATAACAAATCTTTAAAAACTATCGAAAATAGACTGCAGATGGGATAGGGTTAGCATATGGAACATTTCTCAGGCAAAGAAAGGTCTCTCTAGTTTCAAAACTCAGAGGGGCACCTGGGTGGCTCAGCTGGTTAAGCAGCTGACTCTTGATTTCAGCTTAGGTCATGATCTCACGGTTTGTGGGTTTGAGCCCCACATTGGGCTCTGCACTCACAGCGTGGAGCCTGCTTCAGATCCTCTGTCTCCCTCTCTTCACCTCTCCTCTGCATACTGTCAAAAATAAATAAAAAACATTAAAAAATAAAAATAAAACTCAGATATCTCAGATATTAAAAATCCAATTTAGAATCATATCAGTCACATGGGCATACTGAACTAATGCAGGCCTTCTCCTGCTTCAAACACATAGAAATAGTAAAAAATTAATTAATTAATCAATTAACAGAAAATAATTAAATTAACTGTGGTAAAAAACATATAACACCATTTTAACTGTTTCAACTGTACCGTTCAGGAGTGTTAAGTATATTCACATTGTGGGTGCCTGGCTGGCTCAGTCAAAGGAGTGTGCAGCCCTTGATCTTGGGGTCGTGAGTTCAAGACCCATGTTGGGTGTAGAGATTACTAAAAACACAAATAAATAAAAACTTTCAAAAATGTATATTCCCATTGTTCAACCAATCTCTGGAACTTTTTCATTCTTGCAGAACTAAAACTCTATACCCATTAAACACTAACTCCCGTCTCGCTCTCCCTGCAGCCCCTGGTGACCACCACCATTCTACATTCTGTTCCTGTGAGTTTGACTACTTTATTTTATTTTATTTAAAAAAAATTTTTTTTAACATTTATTTATTATTGAGAGACAGAGCATGAGCATGAGAGGGGCAGGGCAGAGAGAGGAGGAGACACAGAATCGGAAGCAGACTCCAGGCTTGGAGCTGTCAGCACAGAGCGCGACAGGGGGCTCGAACTCACAAACCACGAGATCATGACCTGAGCCAGTCAGATGTTTAACTGACTGAGCCACGCAGGCGCTCCGAGTTTGACTACTTTAGATACTTCTTGGAAGTGGAAGCATACAGTATTCGTCTTTTTATGACTAGCATATTTTACTTAGCATAATGTCCTCAAGGCTCACTCATGTGGTAGCATGTGACAGAATTTCCTTCCTTTCTAAGGCTGAATACTAGTCCACTGTATGTATATACTGCATTGTCAGTGGACATTTGGGGGGATTTCCCACCTCTTGGCTACTGTGAATAACCCTTCTATGGACATAAGTGTGCAAATATCGAGACCATGCTTTCAATTATTGTGGATATATACCCAGAAGTAGGGTCACTGGTTCACATGGTAGTTCTACTATTTTTTTTTAAGTAGGCTCCATGCCCAACATGGGGCTTGAACACATGACCCTGGGATCAAGGGTCTGATGCTCTACCAGCTGAGCCAGCCAGGATCCCCAATAGTTCTACTATTTTTAATTGCTGGATGAACTGCCAAATTGTTTTTCATAGCAATGGCATCCTTATACAGTTCCAGCAACACTGTATGGGGGTTCCAATTCCTCCACATCATCACCACTACTTGGCTATTTTTGGTGGTGGGGGGAGGGGTTTGGAATAGCCATCCTAATGGGCGAGGTGATACCGCATTGTGATTTTGATTTGCATTTCCCTGATGATTTGTGATGGTAAGCTTCTTTTAGTGTGCATGACAATGTGAATATGCCTAACTACTACTGAACCATGCACTTAAAAAACAGTTAAAATAGTAAATTTTATATGTTTTTTACTACAATTAAAAAAAATTTTAGGGGCGCCTGGGTGGCCCAGGCAGTTGAGAGTGTGTGACTTTGGCTCAGGTCATGATCTCACAGCTCATGGGTTCGAGCCCCACATCAGGCTCTGTGCCGACAGCTCAGAGCCTGGAGCCTGCTTCAGACTCTATGTCTCCCTGTCTCTCTGTCCCTCCCCCGCTCACACTCTGTTTCTCTCTCTCTCTCAAAAATAAATAGACATTAAATAAATTTTTTAAATATTTTTACATGAACAACAAAAAAAGGAATGAGGTACTGATACATGCTACGATGTGGATGAATCTTGAAAATGTTAAGGGAAAGAAGCCAGATGCAAAAGGCCAATGTTGTATGATTCCACGTATATGACACGTCCCGAAGAGGCAGATCCATAGAGACAGGAAATGCTTGCCAGGGGTTGGGGTGTATGAGGAGGGGAATTGGGAGGTGACTATCAATGGGTATGGGGTTCTTCTTGAGGGGATAAAAATAATCTGGAATTGGCTAGTGGTGATGAGTGCACAATATACCAAAACCCTCTGTGAATATACCAAAACCCACTGAACTGTACACTTTATGCAAAAGCGTTTTTTAAGCAAGTAACTTAAAAATATATAGTGTTAAAAATACATAGCTTTTTTAAAGTTGTATCTTTATACGCCGTCTATAATGCATACGTATGTAAATGCATAGCTGAAAGGATAAACAACAAATGGTTTACTGTGGTTTTCTTTAGCGAGGAATACAGAATTTAAGAAGACTTGTTACAGGGACTTTCACTTCCCACAAATGGACTCAATTGTTTTAAATTATATTTTCACAAATATTCCTTTCAAAACAATGAACTTAACTTCTTCTAACTTGACTAGCAGAAAGGGTTTTAAAAGGTAGGAGACTAGGGGCACCTGGTGGCTCAGTTGGTTAAGCATCTCACTCTTGCTCAGGTCATGATCTCATGGTTGTGAGACCGAGCCTGGTATCAGGCTCCTCACAGAACATGGAGACTGCTTGGCATCCTCTCTCTCTCTCTCTTTCTTTCTGTCTGCCCCTTCTTCATTCACACACACTCTCTCTCTCAAAATAAATAACAATAAAAGCTAGGAGACTAAAGTAAGCCAGATAATTAGCATGGCTAATTGATTATTTGATATATCAAGTGTAGAGAAATTATAATTTTTATAATTATAATCATAAAAGACTATACATTATAACGAGCTATAATATAATTCATATAATATAATTAGTACATTATATTGTATTAATATATTCTCATATGATTATAATATAATAAATCATAAAATAAAATAATATGGATACATATTCTGCATTCCCAGATGGCATGATGGTATTTATCCGGTTTTCTTCTTTGCCAGCTTCCATGCTAAGAGGTAAGGGCAACAGTTATTCCCATTTAAAAATGCAGGAAACTGAGGCTCAGAGAGATCTTGTAGCTTAGAAGCAGTGGGCTGGCTATAAATCCAACTGCGTTTGATACGAGAAACCAGGGCTTTCTCCTGTAGTCAGTCAGAAAAGAGTGGCATGTGGTATGAGAAGCAGAGAGCATGAGAAAATGAAGAAGTCACTAAGGAGGTAGATGTTGAGGACAAGAGCAGTGAAATTGGTGACTTGATATATACTTAGGTGAAGATGCCCAGGAAAGATGGCCGCTGGGGCGCCTGGGTGGCTGGCTCAGTTGGTTAAGCTTTCGACTTTGGCTCAGGTCATGGTCTCTCACTGTTCATGAGTTCGAGCCCCATGACGGGCTCTGTGCTGACAGCTCAGAGCCTGGAGCCCGCTTCGGATTCTGTGTCTCCCTCTCTCTCTGCCCCTCTCCCAGTTGCACTCTCTCTCTCTTTCTCTCCAAAATAAATAAACATTAAAAAAAGATGGCTCCCAAAAGACAGAGTGTACCCTGAAGTAGAGAAGATAAGCAACTGAAGGGAGACCAGATGCCCCCTGGAAAGAGAAAGTAAGTTGATTACCAAGAAGATAGTTTCTGTCAAATAAGAACCATCTGCAAGATTCGAGAGTTGTTTTGTTTTTTTACATTTATTTATTTTTGAGAGACAAAGTGAGACAGAGCACGAGCGGAAGAGGGGCAGAGAGAGAAGGAGACACAGAATCTGAGACAAGCTCCAGGCTCTGAGCAAGCATTCAGCACAGAGCCAGATGTGGGGCTCAAACCCATGAACCGTGAGATCATGACCTGAGCTGAAGCCAGTCACTTAGCTGAATGGGCCACCCAGGTGCCCCAAGATTCGAGAGTTTTGTGAGCAAGAGTTGCCAGAACAAATCCTCTCCCAGTGCTACATTCAGTGTCTGCTTGGGCTGGGGCTAGCTTTCAATTTGTTCACTTGCCATTTACTGACCATCTATTATGTGCCAAGTCTTATGCTAGATTCTGGGGACGCAGGAATAGATGAGACACTGTCCATACCTTCAAGGAGGCCTCAGGCTGGAGCAGGAAGACAGACATGGAAAGCAATGATTACAATTCAGATATAAATTTCTGCAGGGTGCTAGGGGAATGCAGGGGAACGGCACCTGCCCCTCCTGTATACACCATGGAACACTTCCAGGAAGAGGTGACCCCGTGAGCTTGAAGAATTGCTGGTAACTATCCAGATGAAGAAGGGAGCAAAGGGCATCCCTTGTAGTGGATAGAGCAAGAACAAGGTCGGGGGCTAGGGAGATGAGAGAAAACATGGTTTGGTTGAAACAGCTGTTGTCTGATGTGGCTGGAGTTTGGGGATAAGGAGGAGCTCCGCGAGACAGAGGCCATGCTGTGTTTGTTCCCCAGTATCCAGCACAGTGCCTGGTATCCGGTCAAGGTCAGAATTCCAGTAAAGAGTTATTTTTTACAGTTTTTTAAAAGTTTTTTTAAAGTTTTTTTAAAGAGTTATTTTTTAAAGTTTATTTTCAGAGATAGAGAGAGGTGGGGAGAGCTGGGGAAGGTTAGAAAGAGAAGGAGAGAGAGAGAATCCCAAGCAGGCTCCGCACTGTCAGCAGAGAGCCCCATGAGGGGATGGAACTCACAAACCATGAAATCATGACCTGAGTTGAAACCAAGAGTCAGGAGCTTAAACGACTGAGCCACCCAGGCACCCCGGAGGTTTCATATTTGTAAAAATACAATGTCACTACTATTTTACCCTTGGAATGGGCAGGAATACATGTTGAAAAGAAAAAGGGGATCTAGGGATATTGAACCTCAGGGCAACTTACTTTTCCAAGAGTCTAATGTTCCATCTCCCTTCTGTTTCCACAAATGCCCTCTATCCTTTGAAAGCACCCAGCTGGCACCCTGCCTCTCCAGAACCCAGCTGAGAGCCAGGACTGCCAAGTCACAGAACCACTGTCCCAGAGCCCATGAAGGGATGGGCACTTTTCTCTTTCAGTGCCTATGTGTTCTGGTTTTACAGAGTGTTGTAACAAACTTAGTCATCTGGGTTCCAAGGAAGATTGTACATAAGTAGCAATTAAAGTAGCATATTGACTGGAGAAAGAAGCACCATCATATTAATAGTTACCAATAATCGGATATCTACTACATGCTGGGGGCTTTATTGGCACATGCCTCATGAAATCCGCCCAGTAACTTCCGGAAACTGAGGCTCAGAAAGGAGAGGATAGGGACACATAGAAACATCAGCAAATCTGATGCATAGGAGGACTGAAATCTGTATTCAGTGCCTCACCCACAAGCAGCATAAACAGAGAAACAGCAGTCTGGTGGGGTGCATTGGGTGGCTCAGTCAGTTAAACGTCCGGCTCTTGATTACGGCTCAGGTCATTATCTCGCAGTTTGTGAGTTCGAGCTCCGAGTGGGGCTCTGTGCTGACAGCACAGAGCCTGCTTGGGATTTTGTCTCTCTCTCTCCGCCCCTCCCCTGCTCGTATGCTCTCTCTCAAAATAAATAAATACACATTAAAAAAAAAAAAAAAAGCAAGCAATCTGGGGCCATTTTGTGTGGGTGATAAGTCCCTCTAGTTTTTACAGATAGCACAGGACAGGACCCAGTGTTCAGAATGTCCACACACACAAAAGCTCATTGCTTGAACCGTCATGAGAAAATACTGCATTGTGTCCACTGGGCCCTGTTCAGAGTAAGGGAACTATGTGATACATTTCAGAAATATGTGAACTTGGATAAGTGGGTGAGTCCTGGCTTTGTCCATGAGCTGTGACCTTGAGCAAGCTCCTTGACAACGCTGGGCCTCCTCTCCTCCTCTAGATGGTGAGGGTTATTGTTGGAACCAATAATCTCTGAAATTCTTTGAGTTCCACGCAGCTTGGACCAACTCTTATCTTTTAGAAGACCTTGGCTGTGGGACCCAAAGTCCACTCAGGGCTGAGAGCGCCACCTGGTGATTCAAGTTCCTAAGTGAGATTTTCCCCTTCCTCCTGGGCCCAGCCAACAATTCCAGGTTAAAACTAAGAGATAGTCTGTTTTGCTCTTTTCCTAACCCCTTGCATTTGCTTTTAAGTGTTGGAAACATGTGCATTTTCCTAGGAAGAAGGTACAAAGTTTTCACCACAAGGTTCTTTTTGTTCTTTTTTAAAAAAGATTTTATTTTTGGGGCACCTGGGTGGCTCAGTCGTTTGAACGTCCGACTTCAGCTCAGGTCATGATCTCGTGGTCCGTGAGTTCGACCCCGGCGTAGGGCTCTGAGCTGTCAGAGCCTGTTTCAGATTCTGTGTCTCCCTCTCTCTCTGACCCTCCCCCATTCATGTTCTGTCTCTCTCTGTCTCAAATATAAATAAATGTTAAAAAAAAAATTAAAAAAAAAGATTTTATTTTTAAGTAATCTCTACACCCAGTGTGGGGCTTGAACTCACAACCCCAATGTCAAGAGTTGCATGCTTTTCTGACTGAGCCAGCCAGGCACCCCTCATCACAAATTTCTTAATCCTTGAAGCATTCCCCCGCACCCAATCCAAGTTTTTACTATTCTGAGTAAATGTGAGGCCCAGAACAGAAGTGATTCATTTTATAAATATGGGCATGAGGCCGTGACTTTATTTGGAAAGTTATTTCACCTCTCCGAGCCTTAGCTTTCTCACTAGTAAAATGTAGGTAAGAATAGTACCCACTTCAGAAGTCTGTGCAGAGGATGGAAGGAGACATTCCAATGAAGATTGGGCATGGCAGGAGCAAATAGTATATATTATGAGGGAACTTTCTGGAAATCTGACAGGAAGTCAGCCATCCACTGGGAAAGAAAGGATGTGAGAGGTGACCATGTATTTACCAGTTTAGCAAGACTTAGTTCTCCTGGACATGGAATGCAAGAATCTTAAGGTTGAATTAAGGTTAACACATTTGGTGTCGAGAAATGGGATGGAACATTTGCAGGTTGGGGAGACAGAACTGACACAAACAATACTCAGATGCTGGAACCCTAAAAAGTTGGGAATTTCTGCTTCTATACCCCCAAAGGAGTTTGACTGAAATCTTAAGGCAAAGGAAAAATAATGGCATGAAATTCTGCCTGATCGAATTTGCATTCAGGTGCCTTGGCAAATGCAGAGACCAAACTAAGTAAAGAGACACAGGCTTTTGTAAAGGCCAGTCTGCTCACAGTAGAGCAGTGAGGGAAGGAAGAACATTTTCTTTCCAGAAGACATACATGGAGTGATGGATAAGTAAGATAGAGAAGAAACTAGGAAAGAGGTGCCCTGAGTTCTCTGAGTCACTTAGTAGCTTAAATGTTTATTGAATTTATTGTTATTATCTCCACACTTCTCACGGGAAGCAGACTGGGAATGGGGGAAGGTGGGCCGAAGACTTACTCTTAAGATACAATTTCACTATAAAATTGTTTGGATTTTTTGGGTAATTCACAAATAACCAATGAAATATCTCTGTTCTCTATCCCATGTGTATATTATTTTTTTCTCATCGTTCTCCCACTTTCCCATTTTTTCCTGCATTAATTTTTTTTATGTTTGTTTATTGAGAGACAGAGAGAGAGAGAGAGAGCAAGCAGGGGTGGGGCAGACAGAGAGGGAGACAGGATCTGAAGGGGGCTCTGAGTTGTCAGCGCAGAGCCTGATGCTGGGCTTGAACTCATGAATTCCGAGATCATGACCTGAGCTGAAGTCAGATGCTTAACTGACTGAGCCACCCCTGCATTTAAACATTTTTAAAATTGTGGTACGATATACATAACATAAAACTTACCATCTTAACCTATTTAAGTATGCAGTTCACTGGCACTAAGTACATTCACCCTGTCAGTCAACCATCACCACATTCTGTCTCCAGAACGCTTTTCATCTTGCAAAACTGAAACCCATACCCAGTGAACACTAACCCCCACTTCCTTCCCCAGCCTCTGGCAACCACCTTTCTAACTCTTTCTTAGGAATGTGAGTGCACTAGGCACCTCAGGTAAGTGGAAACAGTATTTGTTTTTTTGTGACTGGCTTATTTCATTTAGCACAATGTCAGCAAGGTTCGTTTGAATTTTCTTTTTTGTACCATTAATGTTTTATTACTTTTCCGGTTAAAAAGACTAGTAATTACTTGTCAAAAAAAATCACAATGTTGACTTATAAGACTAAAGGAAAAAGCAGAAATCAAAACTTAGTGTAAAATGTCATCACAGCTTTGTGGGGAAAAAAAATCACACACGTTGGAACTCAGCAGAAACAACTGGAAGTTTCTAGTGACGTTAGTGACTATTTATAGATGGGTCATAGTTACATTTTATTTCCTATTTTTCTGTTTTTCATTGTTCCATGATGAGACCGACAGGCTAATAATCAGGAAAAAGCAAATGCCATCTAAGAAACAGGTATGTCAACTTTGGAAAAATGTTTCATCCAAGTTTCCTTTGGAAACCCTGAGTTTACTAAGTTCTTCTATTGCCACAAATTAAATATACTTGCAGCCATGAATCTACATGTCCCAATTGGAAGTTAGGAACATCACATTTATTTTGGCCAACAAATGGCATTCAATCGGTGAGTGTGAGATCAAAGAACAAGAGACCGATCAAAGAGTCTTTTCTACCTGAGTCATCTGTTTTGCTCCTGGGAAATCCAGCCAGAAGTTTGAAGTTGTGTCACTGGGGGAAAGTGGTGTCTTCCAGGGGTACTGGCTCTCGGGAGAGCTGATTGTAGATACAGTGTAGTGACGTCACAGTGACAGCCTGGAACTGGTTACGGCCGAGGTATTTACACCATGGAAATTGGCAAACACTACAAGTCAACCCTCGCCCCAGCCCTGGCCTCCCCTCACTACCAGCTAGAGAATCTGTGGTGAAATATTTGCCAGGTACTGCTAGGTGCAAACACACCTGACTCAGGTGGGTGAGCCATTCCCCTTCCCTTCAGTCCCTGGCTGCTTGTTTCTCAGGGCACCAGATGGCCATTTCCTTGATCCGTCTGTTAGCACCATTTTGCTTTCTGTGTTTGGATCAGGCTTCCACATTCTGTGGTTCTTTGCCTCTCAGAGACACCAAACTTCACCCTCCTGTCTCGAGTCCAGAGAGGAGAGGCTGGGCTCCGTCAAAAATGGGCGCCAGGGGGCTCGGTCAGTTAAGTGTCCGACTTCGGGTCGGGTCAGGATTGCACAGTTCATGGGTTCGTGCCCCACGTCGGGCTCTGTGCTGACAGCTCAGAGCCTGGAGCCTGCTCTGCTTTGGATTCTGTGTCTCCCTCTCTCTCTGCCCCTCCCTGACTCACACTCTGTCTCTCTCTTTCTGTCTCTGTCTCTCTCAAAAATAAACATTAAAAAAAAATAGTAGACTCATCAGGGTGCTTGGGTGGCTCAGTCAGTTAAGGGGCCAACTCTTGATTTCAGCTCAGGTCATGATGTCACAGTTTGTGAGTTTGAGCCCCGTGTCGGGCTCCACAATGACAGTGCAGAGTCAGCTTGGGATTCTCTCTCTCTCTCTCCCTTTCTCTTTGCCCCTCCCCTACTCATGCTCTTTCTCCCTCTCTCTCTCAAAATAAATAAACTGGAAAAAAAAAAAAAACCCATAGTAGACTCATTTGACGGCTCTCCATGTTTCCATTTGCTCATTTCATCCTGCCAGCCTCTTCTTAGAACTTCTCCAGGTTTCAGGAACTTTCTTGCTACAGGCTCTGTGTTCCGGTTCTTTTCTTCTGGGCAGAAGGCAGGAGGGGAAATGGGAGGAGGGAGTGTCTGGGGAAGGTTCATCAGGCTTTCTTTCCCGGAGAACAAGCCCGGTTGCTTTTGTTGTTCCTTTTCCCCTGAGGTACCAGCCTGTGGGTCCCAGGCCCATCCAAGTGGGTGTGGGTGGGATTCTGTCATCCACCTGTTTATACCTGTTGAAGTGAGGGGTGCCCAGCTGACTGAAGGGCCAGGCTGCTACCTGAGCTGCTCCCTCCCGACTGGCCTGCCCTCTCTGAAGCCCCCAGGAGAATATCTCGAGGTGGAACAGAGAAGCAGATTGTTGCTAAGAAACCTTTCAGCATTGCCTCCAGGGAGAGGACAGAGGAGGAGTAGTAAGGCAGAAATAATAGGTAACCTGATGGCTTCAGAGACCCAGGCTGCAGGAGGGCTGGCTATGGAGTCAGGCATCCTGTCTCTCCCTCAGACACCAAACAAGACAACTGTGCCTCAGACCTGGGTTCAAATCAGCCCCCCTCCATTCATTTGTTAGGCTACCTGGCCTCGCTGAGCCTTCTGTGTAAATCCTGAGTGAGAATGCCTACCTCTCAGGGTTGTGCTAAGGAGTCAATGAATTAATGTAAGTAAAGCGCTTAGCCACAGTAACTTTTCAATTCACAGGACGTGAAAAGGAAACAAAACAAAACCAGCCATGTGTAGCAGCCTGAGCAGAGAGGTGTTTGAGTCTCATGTTTAATATGTGATTGTGGGATTTAGGATTAACATGTGACTGTGGATGGGGGTCGATGCCTTAACGACACCTCATTGAGTCCCTTCCTACAAGTCGACTCTATCTTTCCAATGACCCACGAGGTGCAGATCATAAAACTAAGGCTCTGAAAGGTCCCTACCTTGTTAAGGACCCCACAGTGAACCCCCACGTCACTGGTCACTGTTCTAGACAGGGAGCTTTCTCCTGTCCAGAGCCACCTGAGATGCTATGGGACACCAGGGCAGGGCATTTCCTGACAGCTCCTGTCTCAGGGTTGGCCACAACCTGTACCCAGACCAGGGAGGGTGGGGGGTTTTCCTGGGCTACAGAGCTGTCTTGAGACCCGTTCAGGGACGTGCCCATGTCGGCTGGCCCGGTAACACCCAAAGCATCTGGACCATGGCAGCTCATGCATAAGTGACAAAATTGAATTTTGCTTGGCAGGACTTGGTGTGGGACAAAGATGGGCTCCAGTCCTGGCTTTGCCACCAACCAGCTTTGTGACTTGGAGCTTACCCTCCTGGATCTCTAGGTATCTCATCTATTAAGTGGGATTGCTTGCACAAGGGTTGTAGGGAGGGCCCAATGAGATTAAGTTTCTAAAGTGGCTTTGGAAAAAGTCCCCAGCCATGCAAACTACTCAGCATTGTCAACCATCCTGAAGGAAGTTGATCCTTGTGGGGGTGGAGAACTAACTGGTCAGGAGAACCTCACCTTTGACTCAGCAAATATATCAGGAGGGCCGGCTCTGTGCAATTCCTCTCTTGAGGTACCACCAGGGTCACAGAAAATTCCAGAGCCTCAGCTGGAAACTTGCCAGCTATTTATTTTACCTCTATCTTGTTAGCTTCAGGTCGGGAATGTGAGGTCAGGAGTTTGTCAGAAAAGCCTGCAGAGCTCCAAGACCAAAACCAATGAACCTCTCCTTTGTTTATTTAACAAATACATAGTGGGTGGTTAAGAGGTGCCAGGCACTGAGGAAACAGGAAGAGGTCAATGAGGATGAAATTTACTTTCCATCACAAGGTAGAAGATGAACCAACAAAACTGAAGGGAAAGGAAGAAAACTGTCAGGAGCTGGCTGAAGAGTTAAATCACTGCGGGAAAGAGGGGAAAGGGAAGAGCCGTACAACTTTATGGCTCAGTTCATCAGGCAAAGCACACGTTTCATTAGTTTCAAGAGGATTTCATCATGGAAGAAGTATTTCAGTAAGGGGCCTTTGGGCAACAGAACAAATGATTTTTATCAATAGGAACTCGTGGGTTTTGTCCCAATATTTTATGATGAACATTTTCAAACACAGAAAAGTTGCAGGAAGGCAGGCACCCATATACCCCCCTCCTAGAGTCTAGAGTAATATTTTACTGTACTAATTGCAATTTAAAAAAAAAATTGTGTTTACTTAGAAAGAGCGAGAGCAAGCCAGGGAGGGGCAGAGAAAGAGGGGGAGAGAAATCCCATGTAGGCTCAGCGCTGTCAGTGCAGAGCCCCAGGCGGGGCTGGAACTCACCAACCGTGAGATCATGACCTGAGCCAGAAGCAAGAGTCCACGCTTAACCCATTGAGCCACCCAGGCACCCCACAATTTTTTTTTTAAAGGGGCTTCCTCCTAGGGCAGTTTCAAGTGTCAGCTCTTCCTGAGGATATAGAAACCTTGGTTTTCCTAGGACGGGATGGGGTGAGGATGTGGCAGGGAAGAGGGATTTCAGCTCTCTGGGAATCACACTGGATGCGGTTGAGCGTGGTGGGGGGCGGAGGGGGGGCGCAGAAAGCTTCCGAGAACAAGTTCTGCTGATCCCAGCTCTCGCTGTGTGGTCTCAGCTAGTTAACAGGAGAACAGGAGTCTCGTGGCCGCTTTTGGCTGGAGGTCTAAGGGATCATCTTTCTCCTGCCGTAGACTTGCCTTCGTTCTGCAAAGGGTAGGCGGGGACAGCCATGGCGGTCCTGGCGTCCGCCCGGAGCACAGGAGAGCACGGGAGCACCCTGGAAGAGCTAAGCTGGGACGCCGAGGGGACCCTGAATCCTGCAGCCGGACGGCCCGCCTCTCCGGGTGCTGCAGCCGGAGCGCCCGGCGGGCCGGGGGCCGGGGTGCCGTCCTGCGGCTGCCGCAGGGCTCTGCACGGCCCAGCGGTCCCCGCGACTCCAGGCTGCCGTCCCGGGCGCAGTGGGCTCGGGGAGGGACCGGCCTCCGCGCTCCACCCCCGACCGGGCCGGACTCGGCTCGGCGCGCCCGGGCGCGCGCCCTTTGCATAAAGCCCTCCTCCCCGGCCAAGGTAGAGGAAGTTGGGCTCCCGCCTGGAAGGGAGGCGGGAGGGAGTCCGGCTCCTGTTGTTTTCCGCGAGCGGGAGTGGGTGGCGGGCGCAGAGGGCGGGGTGCGCCCTCCCACCCCGGGCCGGGCGCTCCGGGGCCAGAACCTCGCCGGGAGCCCGGCGCAGCTCCCAGCCCCGGACTAAGGGCTCAGCCCAAGCATCCTTCCTGGGGGCTGCGGAAAGCGGAGCTACTCGGTCGTTCCGAGGACTCGGGAGGAGCGCTCAGTACCCCGGGGGCCGGGGCCCTAGGGGCGGGGGCGCACGTCCACCCAGCCGGCGCCTGCGCTTCCTGAGGAGCCCCCGGCCGGCATCGGGGGCGAGATGGCCGCGGGCGTCCGGGCGTCCCGGCCGCAGGTCCTCGTCTGCCTCGGGGTGCTGCTGGCCCGCTGGGTCGCCGCAGGTAAGGGGCCGCGATCCCGAGGGAGAAGTTGAGCTTCGCCGGGCCACGGTAGGGGAGGGGAGAGCCGGGGGGACCCAATTCCCTCCGACTCCGCGGGAGCCCGTTGTGGCCGCGGCCCCGCAGCCGCCCCGGGAGGGTCTTGAGTTTCCTGCTCGCTGCTCGGCTCTCTTTGCAGGAAGGAATTTTGCCGGGCGCCTGATGGAGGGCAAGATAGCCCCAGTCCCTTGGAGTGGGCAGCCAGCGAGGCTGCGGAGGGCCTGCGGAGAGGTGATGGGAAAATTGGGGGATTTGAAGAGGGAAATTTTGAAGATAGGAAAATTGAAGAGACACGTGTAGGGGGCAGAGTGGTGTTTTGTTTTGGTGTTGTTTTTTTTTTTAAGGCGTCGGATGTAAATTTGCGTTCTGGTTTTACCTGCTGTGTTGGGGCTCAAACTCTAGGCTCCTTTATTTTTCTCTCCTTCCTCTGCCCAAGGTTGAACTCGCCTTACACTTGTAACCTGTGGCTTTCCCTACATAGAGAAACACACCCCTCCCTGCACACCCCTGCAAGCCGACCTGTGCAGACTAGCACTTTCAGAACCCTGCCTTCCAACTTCACCTAAAAAACAAACAAAACGGTTTTATTTTGACGTAATTTCACTTACAAAAAACTTGCCCTTGCACTTGACATGACCTCTTCCACTTGACATGATTGGCAGAAAGTCTTAAATGCTCCATCTGTGCTCTCCCTTGTAATAATAAGATCGGAGCGTTGCTTGAGAAAATATATAGGGTAAAAAACATTAAAAAAGCATTTTTGAATTAATTCACCAGTGAATGCATGTCTTTTGTGTGCAGGGCAGGGTGATGAGCAGTGAGAGTGAGGGCTCAGGTAGAGGGAAAGGAGATGGGCCCAGGAGGTGATGTAATTTTCCAGAATACTTGGAGCCTTATTTTCTGTGTTGCCCAGTGCAGCTCACCCTGCTGATCTCCTCTTGTAGGTTCTTAGAGGAATTGCACTTTGAGCTTCCTAGCAGCAAGTGCCAAAAGTTCCTAATGGTCAGGCTCTCATAAGATTTTTTGTTTTGGGGCGCTTGGGTGATTCAGTCGGTTGAGCATCCAACTTCAGCTCAGGTCACAATCTCACGGTTTGTGAGTTGGAGCCCTGCGTCGGGCTCTTTGCTGACAGCTCGGAGCCTGGAGCCTGCTTCAGATTCTGTGTCTCCCTCTCTCTCTGCCCCTCCCCCACTCACGCTCTCACAGTCTCTCTCTCTCTGTCTCTCTCAAAAATAAAGATTAAAAAAGATTTTATTTTGTTTTGTTTTCAGCAATCATTTAAAAGCAGTAAAATTTCCCATAGTCTAGGTTTCTGGTTTATCTGGAAAAATCAGATGATCTGGCAGCACAGGGCCTACTTTTCCACCTGGAACTGAGCAGTGGTCACCCCTTCTCTCTAGGGCATGTGACCCCAAATTTGTCCCATCTCTCCTGTTGTAGTTACCCCTAACCCCCTTCAGTGATGGACCTTATGTGCTGACCCCTGCAGGCATTGGACTTAATGGCCACTGTGCTAATGGAGAAAAGGAGAGGCCAGACAGTCTCCAACTGATTGTGTCCAGAAGTTAAAGGTGATTGTTCCCTTCTCTCTGGCTGTCTGCGGTGTTTACTGCTCTGTGAATATCAGGGACCTGGGGACATCAGACCTCTGCGTTGATATCATCGTACTGGAATGAACCAGCTTTTAGGCTGTCTGCAGCTCACCACACAGGGACACTTTCTCTACCGCCATGCCCAGTCATTTTGATACCCAGGCTAAGTTCACCTTCGTGTGTAGTGCCAGGAGGGCTTCCGTAGCTTGGTGTATTTTTGTTGTTTATCTTTCAAATTGGGAGTTATCTTAGGGGGAAAAAAAAACTTTCTCTTGTCACCTAACTCTAGACAGTCTTCATGCCTGCACTGTCAACTGAGCTTATCAATCCCAGGTCATTCTTGGGGAGAAGTTGGTAGGAAAATAAGTGGGTACAATCCCCCAACTCTGTAAATGATGATAATATGAGGGCAGCACTGGGAAGTGGTTGCTCATGTTGTTTTTGGGTCCATATTCTGAATTTAAGGTTGGTGGCCCGGGGTGGGGAGAGGGGGCATTCGAGGACACCTAGATACCGTGGGGACAGCTTCTAGTGACACAGTTGTCTCATTGTCTCATCTTGTCTGGTTGGGTGACCAGAAGTATGAAGACCTCAATGGCAGTCCCAGCTCTCCCAGTGACTTGTGTGGGCCCTTAAGTAAATCACAGAAGCTTTGTGAACCTCAGTTTTCTCATCTGTAAAATGAGGACTTAGCCCGCCTCATCTTGACCCCAGCACTCAGGACTGCCGCATCTCAGGATTAAATGACCTCCAAGGTCACCTTCAGCTTCAGTGGTTAAAAAGAACGGAGTGAGCGAAGTCAGGAGAAGGGGAATGCTTCCAAATGGTCTCTTTTGTGATTGTGTCATTCTGCTCCTTGGAGGAGAAGACAATGTTAGCTCAAGTTCCGAGATTCAAGTTTTGCCGGGGTTTTTCCAAGTTCTTTCTTTCTTCCTTTGCCAGGGAGCCCAGGAAGGGGCAGGTCTGCAGGTCTCATGAACACCTACTGCGTCTGTAATGCTACAGCCCGTCTTCTCTCCTCTGTGGGGATTGCCGCTGAGGACCTGGGTCCTCAGGCCTAATCACTTAAACTAATTCTTCCCTGCCTTTCCAAGTGATCTTTCAGAAAGATTTCTTGCTGTTTTGGAATCTCTATCATTAGACGACATTCTCCGCCTTCCAGTGACTGACTTAGAGTTTTTTTGTTTTGTTTTGTTTATTTTTTCCGTGCTGTCCCGGCATGTGGGAGTGGTGCAGCTAGGATGAGGGAGAGTGGAAGGTCCCATGGCTCCAGGCTGGCTTCCAGTCTTTCAAAGGGAGCCCCTTCTAACCATACAAAGGGCCAAAGACAAATCACTGTTGCTCTTTCTTTTATAATCGGGAAGGGTTGTCAGAGGCAGGTGGCAGTTTATTTTTCTACCACTTTATTGAGATACAACTTACCTACGATAAAATGCACCCTTTTAAACTATGTCAGTCAGTGGTTTTGAGTATATTCACAAGATTATGCAACCATCACCACTAATTAAGTCCAGAATGTTTTTATCACTCTAAGAAGAAGCGTCAGTCTTGAGTGTTAGCAGTTAACGCCTCACTACCTCCTTCTTCCCCCCACTCCCCCCACCCCCGCCAGGCCACTTTCCTCAGCCCTAGACACCTGCTACCCTACTTTTTATCTTTGTAGACTTGCTCATTTCGGACATTTCATATAAACGGACTCACGATATGTCATCTTTTATTACTGCATTCTTTCACTTACTATAATGTTTTCAGGATCCATCCATGCCATTCATTCATCCCTTTTTATGGCCAAATAATGTTCCCACCATATGGATATACCATTTATCTACTCATCAGCTGATGGGCATTTGATGGGCATTTCCATCTTTTGGCCATTATGAATAATACTGCTGTGAATGTACGTGTGAAGTCTTTGCGTAGACACGTTTTCCTTTCTCCTGGATGTCCACTCAGGAGTCGCATTGCTGAGTCATCCTGTTACTTTAACCTTGTCAGGAAATGCCAACCTGTTTTCCAAAGTCTCCACACCGTTTAAGAACCCTACCGACAATGCAGAAGGGTTCCAGTCTCTGCATCTTTTCCAGTATTTGTTAATTTGCTATTCTCTTTGATTCCAGCCATTCTAGTAGGTATACCGTGGTAGGTCCCTTACTGTGGTTCTGATTTGCATTTCTTTAGTGACTTATGATGAGCATCTTCTCATGTGCTTACTGGCCTTTTGTAGATCTTTTTGGAGACATGTGTTCAGATCCTTTGCCCATTTTTAAGCTGTATTATTTATCTTTATATTGTTGAATTCTGAGAGTTCTTTATATGTTCTGGGTACAAACCTCTCATCAGATAAGTGATTTGCACGTATTTTCTCCCAGTCTGTACATTGTCTTTTCACTTTCTTGATGGTGTCATTGGATGCACAGAAGTGCTTAATTCTGACAAAGTCCAATTTATCCGTTTTTCTTTCCTCGCTTGTGCTTTTGGTGTCCTGAGAAACCATTGCTTAACCCAAAGTGACAAAGACTTATTCTTTTATTTTTTTTCCTAAGCACTGTATAGTTTTAGCTCTTACATTTAGATCTGTGGTCCAGTTGAGTTAATTTCTCACATATGGTGTGAGGTAAGGGGTCCACCTTCATTCAGTTGTCCCAGTACTGTTGTCAAAGGCAATTTATTTTGTGATGAAATACCACCTTTCGCAAATCCCATAGATTCACATACTTTGGAAGCTTCCGAGGTGGCGGAAAGAGAATGTGCTGGAGGATGGCAAGAAGTCTAGCTTCTGGTCCCACCCTGCTGCCTTCTCACTGCAGGACTTGGGGTTAGCCCACTCTCCTTCTTGGCATCACACTTTTCTCCTCTACTGAGTGTGACAGCATGAGTCAAAGATTCCTCACAGGTTCTGCCGATTATTCCTGTGCCTGTGGCCTCTTTGTATTTGGTTGTTGACTGTGGGGGGCAGGGCGGGGGGAGGGCTGGAAAATTTCCACACTTCTCAGCAAAATGGGCTGCGTTTGCTTCTTGTTACCTGGTGACCGTCTGTGCCAGATCAGTGGCCCTTAGCCAACTGTCAGTCGTGAGTGAGCATCAGAATCACCTGGATGGTTTGTTAAAATGCAGCCTACCTTCCACTGCCACACCCAGATGGGTGATTTATCTGATTTAAATGTTCTGAGGTGGGACCTGATCATTTGCATTTCTAACAGAGCCACCGCCCTGTGGCTGCTGCTGCCGGTCTGGGTTTATGAACTTGCTGTTCTCTCTACCTGGCTAATTCCTACCTGTCCATCAGATCTCAGTGTGGCCTCCTGGAGGAAACCTTCCCTGGCAGTCACCCCAGCTGGACTTAGGAGCCTCTTCTCGGAGGCCCTGTCATAGTACTTATCACACTGTATTGTAATTGCCAGTTTATTGTCTGTTTTCCCCACTAGCCTGGGAGATCCCGGACGTCTCCCTCTGTATTGCTTATCCTTGGCTCCCCAGTACCTAGCATAGGGCATGCCCAAAGTTGGAGCTGCAAGAGAGCTTTGACTCCAGGATCATTCGCACCTCAGATGGAGAAAGGACTGTGGGAACAAAGCCCAGGCCCTCTTCCTTTCATCCCTTCTGGATTTCTAGGCAAATAAAACCATTTGGGTTCTGTATCGGTTATTTATTGCCACAAAGGTGCTGCATAATAATCACAAAATGACAAGTGCTTATTGCTCAAGGGCTGGGGTTAATCAGCTCTGCTGATCTTGCCTGGGCTCACTGGCATGTTGGGGCATCGACTCAGCGGCTGAAGGCTGATCTGGAATGGCCTCAGCTCAGGTGATTGGGACCACTGGGGTCTGCACACCTAGCTTCCATCTTCCTCCTGGGATCTAACCTGGGCACCTCCTTCTCAAGGTGACGGCAGGAGTGACAGTGAGCAAGCCCAATTACACAAGTGCTTTTTAAGCCCGTGTTTGCATCACATTTGCTAACATCTTATTGGCCAGAGCAAGCGTCAGGTGGGAGGGCAGTGCGGTCAGGCGGTGAAGGGCAGTGAGGGGCCCGGGTAGTGGGGGAGGGGGACATTGGGGCTGTCTCTGCAATTGCCATTTACCCCACGTTCATTAAAATCAGCGCTGGCCAGTAATCCCCGCCCCCCCCCCCCCCCCCCAGAGTGGAGGCTCTTAAAAAACACACACCTGATTGTTTAAAAATCCTAATGCAGAGAGAGTGTGCACAAGGGAGGGTGTTCCGAGATGAAGAAATGTAGTAACGGCCTGACCTTTCCTTCTGCAGGATTAGAGGCTCCGGTCATCGGAGAGGTTCACGAGAACGTTACTCTGCACTGTGGCAACATCTCGGGACCAAGGGGCCTCGTGACCTGGTACCGGAATGACTCGGAGCCTGTCTTCCTCCTGTCCTCCAATTCCAGCTTCCGGCCGGCTGAGCCGCGCTTCTCTCTGGCCAATGCCAGCTCGCTGCACATCAAGGCGCTGAGGCTGCAGGATGAGGGGAACTACACCTGCCGGGAGGTCCTGAATGAGACGCGGTGGTTCCGAGTGTGGCTGCGGGTGGCCGGTAAGTGCGGTGGCGGGACACTGGGGTCAGCTGGCCGGGCGCTCGGAGCCTTGGACTGGAGGGAGGAGGGCTTTGGAGTTAATGCCTGGGTTTCATCCCTGGCTCTGCTTCCTTCTCGCCGAGTGACCTCTCACGCCTGGATTTCCTTATCTGTAAAATGGGGACAGAAAGAATTCTTGCGTCCTAGAATTCCTGTGAAAACTAGATTCTGGTTTATCTAGATAAATTGCTGTTAATGGCTCCTGGCAGAGTAGTTAGCGATTACTTTCGGCTAGTTAGTATCATCCTTGCTGTTTAATATCGTTTGTGCACCAGAGTCAGAGTGTGACATGATGGAGTCAGTCTTGCCTGAGTTCCAATCCTAAAGTTACGTCACCTTGAGGAAGTAGCTTAATATCTCTGAGCACTAGTTTTTCTCATTTGTTAATTGGGGATAATGCATTACGTACCTTGTAAGGCCTCGTGCTCTTATGCTATAGTGCTGACCACGGGGCTTGACATGAGCTGCTATTATATTACATAGTGCACGTTCCAAAAACACCATCTTATCTGTTGATATACACGCATGAATTTAGAATGGGGGTGGCAAACTATAGCTATATCTGTGGGCCGTATCTGGCCTGCAGGCTGTGAGTATTTTTTACATTTTTAAATGGTTGGGGAAAACAAAACCAAAAGAAGAATATTTGTGACACGTAAAAATTATATGAAATTCCAGTGGCCATCAATGGAGTTTTATTGGAACACAGCCACACTCATCCATGTACATCTTATCTCTGACTGCCTCTGGTGCTGCCACGGTGACTTGAGTGGCAGCGATGCAGATCGTATGGCCTGCAGAGCCTAAAATACGTGCTCGATAGCCCTTTACAAAGACAGTGTGCTGCTCACTGGTTTCGACGGGTATCCGTGTAGAAATATACGTGTGATCACTGCTCCCTCGTTTCCTCATCTGTAAAATGATTTACTTATTTCTTTATTCAACACAGATTGATTGAAAGCCCAATGCCAGGTACTGTTCAAGGCCCCGGCCACAGGAGTGAATAGGACAGACAAGGCCCCTGCCCTCGTGGAGCTGACACTGTGGTGGGGGAAGAAAGGTAGATAATAAGCAAGTACATAAATGCATCAGGAGATATCACAGTGTTGAGGGCTATGCAGAGCATTGAGTCTGGGTGATTCTCCAAAACATTTTATTTTTATCTATCTATCTATCTACTTATTTTTTAATGTTTATTTATTTTTTTGAGAGAGGAGAGACAGAGACAGAGTGCGAGTGGGAGAGGGGCAGAGAGAGGGGGAGACACAGATCCCGAAGCAGGCTCCAGGCTCTGAGCTGTCAGCACAGAGGGGTTTGAACTTGTGAACCGCAAAATCATGACCTGAGCTGAAGCGGGCCGCTTAACTGAGCCACTCAGGCACCCCCGAAACACTTTAAATTAGGGGGGTCAGGGCTCTAGGGTGGCTCAGTTGGTTAAGCGACCGACTTCGGCTCAGGTCATGATCTTGCAGATCGTGGGTTCGAGCTCCACGTCGGGCGCTGTGCTGACAGCTCGGGGCCTGGAGCCTGCTTCAGATTCTGTGTCTCCCCCTTTCTGTGCCCCTCCCCCACTCACACTCCATCTCTCTGTGTCTGTCTCTCTCTCAAAAATAAACAAAACATTAAAAAAAAATTAGGGGAGTCAGAGAGAACCTTTTAGAGGAAATGACGTTTAAGCTGAATGATAAGTAGGAACCAGTCATGCAAAGATAAGAGTGATCCAGGCAGAACGATATCCAGTGCAAGGTGAGTTGAGTGTGGTGTGTGTGCTCACGAGACAAGGCTGTGTGGTGCGAGCCCAGTGTGTGAGGGCGTGGGACGTGTGAGGTAGGGCCCGGTAGGACTTGTGTTATGGGTTGAATTATATCCTTGTCCTTCCCCCCTTGCCACCGCCCCCCCCCCCCCCCCCCCCCCGCCAATATTGAAGTCCTAACTCCTGGTATCTGTGAACATGGTCTTATTTGGAAATAGGGTCTTTGCAGATGAAATTGTGTTGAGATGAAGTCATTGGGGTGGGCCCTAATCCAAACTGACTGGTATCATCGTAAGGAGAGGAAAATGCTGGGGCACCTGGGTGGCCGAGTTGGTTAAGTGTCCAACTTCCGCTCAGGTCATGATCTCACTGTGTGTAAGTTCAAGCCCCATGTCGGGCTCTGTGCTGACAGCTCAGAGCCTGGAGCCTGCTTCGGATTCTGTGCCTCCCTCTTTCTTTGCCCCTCCCCCACTTGTGCCCTGTCTCAAAAATAAATAGATGTAAAAAAAGTTGGTTTTTTTTTTAAAGAGGAAAATGCAGAGACACACAAGGAGAACATCATCTGATGACAGAGGCAGGAAGTGGGGGATGCAGCTGGAAGGAATGCCAGGGACCCATGGCCAGCTCCCTGGAAAAAAGCAAGGAAGGAGTCTCTCTTGGTCCCCTGGGCCCTTTGGAGCAAGAGTTGCCCTCCTGACTCCTCAATTTCAGACTTCTGTGAGAGAACTCACTTGTATGGTTTTAAGCCACCAAGTTCATGGCACTTGGTAAGGCGGCCCCAAGAAACTAATATACCTGGCAAGGAATTGAGATTTTTGTTGTTGTGGTTGTTCTGGATGCCAGAGGAAACTCCTGGAACTTTAAGCATGTGTGTGGCATTATTTCACTAACACATGCAGAAAGTCTGTGCGTGATCTCAAGAAGGACCGATGCAAATAGGGAAGCCAGTTGGAGGCACACAAGATGTTGGTGGCCAGAACCACGGTGGTGGCAGTGTCCTTGGTGACAATGCACAGCTTCAGACTATTTTGGAGGTAGGCCAGTAAGACCTGTTGGGGGGGGATTGGAAGTGGAGGATGAGGAAAAGCAAGGCTTCAAGGACACTTCTAGGTTTTTCGATGGTCTCCAAGGTTGCCCCCAACCCTTGAGGCTTATAGGATTTTGGAGTACAGTGTTTTCGTGTCTGGAGATGCCGTAGTTGAACTGCTGAATTGCCTGGGATGAATGTGGGTGTATTGAAAATGTCGCCCACCTTGGCCCAGCTCTATTCAGTGCTCACTGTGCTCCCATGGGCAGGTCACTCCAACTGCCGGTCATTAATAACTCCTCATGTCAGTCTGCTCAATACATATCTTCTCTTCTGACCCCTGAGTAAGATGGCAATACAGCTTGTTACTTTTTAAAAAATTATCATCACTCCCTCCAGTTTATGATGACTTTATCTGACATTGATTAATCATTGGCTAAGTTTACTGGAGGGTGGATTAGTTTCATTATTGCCCTGTAGGGAGATAAACGCAAGGCCTTTTTATGATGAATGTGAACTTAATTTTATTTTTTTTTTAATTTAATTTTTTTTTAACGTTTATTTATTTGTGAGACAGAGAGAGACAGAGCATGAACAGGGGAGGGTCAGAGAGAGAGAGAGACACAGAATCAGAAATAGGCGCCAGGCTCTGAGCTGTCAGCACAGAGCCCGACGCAGGGCTCGAACTCACGGACCGTGAGATCATGACCTGAGCCGAAGTCGGACGCTTAACCGACTGAGCCACCCAGGCGCCCCAATTTTAAAAGAATCCCTAAAGGCGCGCCTGGGTGGCTCAGTCGGTTAAGCATCCGACTTCGGCTCAGGTCACGATCTCAATGTTCGTGAGTTCGAGCCCTGCGTCCGGGCTGCTGACAGAGCCTGGAGGCTGCTTCGGATTCTGTGTCTCCCTCTCTCTCTGTCCCTCCCCTGTTTGCGCTGTGTCTCTGTCTCTAAAAACTGAATAAAAATTAAAAAAAAAAAAAAAAAAGAATCCCTAAATGCAAATAGCTTTTGGGGCTTCCTGAGTTACTGTGATGTGATTCATAGTATGGACACTTCTTCAGTGTCCTCAACTGGTGTAGGCTCGTTTGTGAAAACAGGACACCGACTGTCTTAGTTTGGGCTGCTGTAACAAAAGTAACCTAGGCTGGATGGTTTCAACAACAAATACTTCTGGCAATTCCGGAGGCTGGGAAGTCAAAGATCAAGGTGCCGGCAGACCCAGTGTCCGGTGAGGCTTGCTTCTTGGTTTGTAGATAAAGTCTTCTCATTGTGTCCTCGCTTGGCAGAGGGTAGAGAGAGAGGAAGCAATCTCTCCGGGGTCTCTCCTCAGAAGGCGCCAGTCCCATTCATGAGGACTCGACTCTTAGGGCCTTCTCACCTCCCCCAAAGGCCCCACCTCCAAAAACCATCATACTGAGGATTAGGTTTCAGCATGAATCTTGGAAGGGTTACAAACATTCGGTCTGTAGCACAGATGTCCTCTGGTTCCACGTATAACGGAGCCCTCCAGAATCTCAGGTCTTCCTCCCGTTCTAGGAGAGGCCCAGACAAACACCAGACCCCTCCGGGCATCAGGGAGCCTCTCCCTGCTCCTCCTCAGACAGTGGCTGAAGGAGAAGCCTTGACATCTCAGATTGGACTCAGCCCTCATTTTGCATGGAGGATTTTGGAATACGGATTAGGTCTGATCCAATCACTATTTCTGGGAGGGCCATGGTATTGCTGAGTGGCTACGAGCATACACTGAGGTCCAGCTGCCTAAGTTCAAATCCAGGTGCTGCTGGCTATTGTCCTTGTGACCTTGGGGAAATCACTTGAACATCTCTCACTTCAGTTTTGTCACGTGTGAATCAGGGAGAACGGTGGAACCGAGGCACAGATTCACTGCGCACATTCGTGACATTAACATGCACAGCCCTCAGCACAGAACTGGTCACGCTATACGCACTTGGTCTATGTTATCTTGACCAACTGGTCAAGCAGGTGATGGGATTCCTGTGGGAAAACTGCATCTCAGCTTCCCTGTAATCCGTGCATATCGAAGCCTTTTGAACAGGACCTTCTGTGGGTCAGGGACTCCGTGTGTCCAGATCTTGCTTTTCCCGTCTTTTCACTGACATGGTTGATAACTTAGTCTCTTAAGAGAAAAGTTTGGAAACATTTCAACATGGCCTTGGAAGCTAGGAAAACAAATTCTGAGATGTGACAAGTTGTTATCTGTGAGTTTGAGTGCGTGAACGGACAGAGATGCTGTAGAGACACAAGCTATGAAGCCAGTAGCCTCTCCCTCCTTACTGTTTGGACGTCTGCCTATTGATCAGGGGGCGTTTTGTACCTCTGCCTTCCAGGGAGTCAGGTTTTTTACAAGCCTGGAGTGATTTAATGTGCCAGGAATGGGGATTGCAATGTGATTTTGTCGTTTGTCTCAGAATGAAAACTGTACTATTACTTGTTAATTTAATGGTGCAGTTGAAAAGCCTTGCCCTCCAGATTGGGACCGGTGCTCCCGAAAATACAGAAATCCCTTAGTCCGGAGCAGTTCAGGGCTGCCAAGGCTGTTTATTTCATTGACTTACCCATCCTCTTCTGCCTCCAAATTGGGGTGGATATGAGGGTAGAACTCCTGTGTGTTCCCTGCTGGAGGGATGGGCAAGGTAGCAGAGACCTTAACACATTCCACTAGACTTTGTTCTTCTTTAAAGATATCATCTCTCACGCACGGGGAGCTGAGCAATCAGATAAGCCCATGAAAGCCACAGTCAGATCTCATGGCACATGGTGCCAAACTCTCCCTGTGTCTGTTTTTCTCAGGCCAAGCAAGTGTTGAGGGAACATTTGAGCCGGATGGCACACGGACAGTGAGGAAGCTGGTTTGTATCAACCTCCAAGACTGTCTTTGGAATCAGCTGGGGTTTGGGAGATGGGGAGCACTTTTGTCTAGCAAGTGATGTGGCCACCATTCCAGACTTCCAGGAAAGGGGCGTCAGGAAAGTCCCATGTTCCCTGGCTAATTGAGCTAATCTATTTGCACTCATTCTGTGATGCTGGCGGTGACACTCTGCCTCATGATAACATAAGGTCCTAGGGAAAGAGTGTGTTGGGCAAGTTGAAGAAGCATTGTTGGCCCCTTTCAGAAAATGGAGGATCCTTGCCCGGAGTGCGATTAATTTGAGTCTCACCAAACTCATCTGAAGCAGAGATGCGTCCCTATAAGAAGCTGAAGATCTCTGGGTTCCGGCTTTGTGGAGGGGATTGGCAATCACTAGGGAAATCGGGAGGCAGTGAGGTTGTCACATATGTCTCTATATTCAGTCTCTAAAAGTGGTATCAGAACAGTCTCTGTGAATTTTCCCAAGGATCTTATCTTACTCTAGAATCATAGGTATGCCCACTGATTAGCAGAGACTACCTGATATATTCTTAGGTCATTTTTTTTAATGGTTTTTATTATTTTTGAGAGAGAGAGAGAGAGAGAGAGAGAGACCGAGAGTGAGCAGGGGAGGGGCAGAGACAGGGAGACACAGAATCCGAAGTAGGCTCCAGGCTCTGAGCTGTCAGTACTGAGCCCGATGCAGGGCTCGAACCCACGAACTGTGAGATCATGACCTGAGCTGGAGTCAGTTGCTTAGCCAACTGAGTCACCCAGGCGCCCCTATTCTTAGGTCATTTTTAAATCAAAATGCTGGTATAAAGAGAAATGCCTGAAGATAACTCTTCTAATTGTCAGGGAACCCAAGATACTGAGGTGGAAATCTCCCATTTTGTGGGTCCCTGAGTCGTAAGTCAACTCTTCGAGACCCTTGACTGGCCAGACTATGGTTATAGGGGTCGGGGGGTGGGGAAGGAAAGAAGTGAGTTCCAACATCAAGAATGTTGGCAGAGGGGCATCTGGGTGGCTCAGTTAGTTGAGCGTCCGACTTCGGCTCAGGTCATGATCTCACGGTTCGTGAGTTTGAGCCCCACGTTGGGCTCACTGCTGTCAGTGCAGAGCCCACGGCAGATCCTCTGTCCCCTTTTCTCTGACCCTCCCCCACTCACACTCTTTCGCTCTCTCTCTCTCTCAAAAATAAACATTAAAAAAGAATGGGTGTTAGCAGAGAAGAGGAAGGCAGTGGCACTGGTACGTTGTTCTAGAACAGGAATCGAACTTTTTCTGTAGAGGGCCAGATGATAAATATTTCAGATGTTCTGGCCCAACTGATAAGGTTAAAAACGTCCAAAACAAGAGTGTAAACGCATTACCACATTTTTTTAATTGACAAAATTCAAAGTATAATAATAAATGAATACTTTTTTTAGAGTATAGTGTAATGAGAAAAATAGAATTCCTTTTTTGGGGGGATAACATTTCACTTAATTGTGATTCAAAGTTAGCGTTCTCTCTCATCAGATCGATTGCAAATATTCATCTGTGAAAACCATTTTTAGCCTGTGAGCTGTATAAAAACAGATAGTAGGCCACGGTTTGCTGATGCCTATTGAATCAATCAACAAGGATACTACCGATAATAATGTCAGGTAACATTTATAGAACATTGACCAAGGTCAAACACCAGGCTAAGTGTGCTGCTTGCATTTTCTTATTGGGTCCTTCAGTAACCTGGTGATAGATGTTTTTACTGTTCTTTTCGTTTCATAGGAAAGGCAGGAGAGAATGAGAAGGATGGGCACTTACCCAAGGTTGTCTATCTGTTAAGTGGCAGTAGGATTTACACCCAGGTCTCTGAATTCAGAGGACAAGCTCATGGCCCCCAGGCAAAGGCACCCATCCAAGATAGAGCTGAGAACTCAAACTCCAATGACCAAGGCCTCAGTAAGATGCCGAGCCTTTGTAACCACTTTATATTTTTATTTATTGGCTGTTTTATTTTTGTTCCCCATCTCTCTTTCTCTTTGAGTGATTGTCACCATCACCCTGCAGGCAAAAAGGGCTGGTAGTTTCTGTTTGGGAATAAATTATCAAGCGGGTGGAGAGAGCAGTGGAAGGGAAGGAAGTGGGCACCTTCTCCTGTGTAGTAAAGTCAGAGCAAGGGAAGAACCCCAGGGACTCAAGATGGCGTCAGCTTTAATTAAGAAAGCAGACTCGGGGCACCTGGGTGGCTCAGTCGGTTAGCTGTCCAACTTTGGCTCAGGTCATGATCTCATGGTTTGTGGGTTTGAGCCCCGTGTTGGGCTCTGTGCTGACAGCTCGGAGCCTGGAGCCTGCTTCGGATTCTGTGTCTCCCTCTCTCTCTGCCCCTCCCCTGCTCACGCTTTGTCTCTCTCTCTCTCTCTCCTTCAAAAATAAATAAACATTAAAAAATTAAAAAAAAAAAAAGAAAGCAGACTCACCCAAGGGCTTTATAGATGAGATGTAACCTCTGAACACTTCATTCAGGAGGCCTCTCAGGTTCTTTCATTTGATTTCTTTTTCTAATCCTTCCACCTGTTCCTTCTCATCCATTCCCTGTATCCAACCCTGTTTCTTGAGGAGAATTGTACTGGTCAGAAGCCCCTCCCACCCAGTTTCTGGGGGTCCACAGTATCCATTTTAGGCCACTAATGGCCCTCCAGACCACAAGTCGGAAGACTCAGGCTGGCCAATCTAACACACTACCTCTTTGCTGGCCTGGGCTTTGGCTGTCAGTGCTGCAGAGGTACCCTCTGTTTAATTGGATGCCCGCCAACTGTGGGCACGCCCTATTACCTGTTGGTCTGCATACCTAACCAGCTAGCCAGCAACAGTAAGTGGTACCTCCCATACTAATGGCATCATTTTAAAAACAGACCCTCTATGGCAGGTGACATGGTTCCAGCAGATCAATGCAACTGTTGGGAACCAGCCCCAACCTGAGAAGGATATGTCAAGAATTCTGACCTGGGAAATGCACAATTTCTTTTTTTTTTTCTTTCTTTTTTAAAATGTTTATTTATTTTTTTTTCAACGTTTTTTTTTTTATTTATTTTTGGGACAGAGAGAGAGACAGAGCATGAACGGGGGAGGGGCAGAGAGAGAGGGAGACACAGAATCGGAAACAGGCTCCAGGCTCCGAGCCATCAGCCCAGAGCCTGACGCGGGGCTCGAACTCACGGACCGCGAGATCGTGACCTGGCTGAAGTCGGACGCTCAACCGACTGCGCCACCCAGGCGCCCCAAAATGTTTATTTATTTTTGAGAGAGATAGAGCGTGAGTGGGGGAGGGACAGAGAGAGAGAGAGAGAGAGAGAGAGAGAGAGAGAGAGTGAGACACAGAATCTGAAGCAGGCTCCAGGCTCTGAGCTGTCAGCACAGAGTCCAACACGGGGCTCAAACCTGCGATCTGCGAGATCATGACCTGAGCCGAAGTCGGACACCCAAAAGAGCGAGCCACCCAGGTGCCCCGGAAATGACAATTTCTAGAGTCCTACAAATAGCCTCAGACATAGGTGAAATAGATGCTGTACTTTGAGGGGTTCTGGGAAAGCCTTTTCCTCCCCAGAATAATTTTTCCCACTGGCCTATTTCTGTTCAAATTCTACAGTCACAGATTTATTCCTTTGGCTAAGGGTTGCCCTTCCCGGATTCTTCTTTCTGAAAGGGGAGAGGTAACACACTAAATGACTTTGGGATAAATAGGTGTTAAATATATTCTTTTCATCAAAAGAGATGCCTCCGCTTGGATGCACTGGCCACCAGCCATGGGATGGCATTTCTGGGGATAAGAAAGAAGTTCAGAAACGTAAGGGGGATCCGGAGAAGACCCAGCACTTACCATGCTTCCAACCTGACCAGCACTGTTCTGCTGTACTACTTGAGTATCACCATAGCTCCTTGCAATGGGTTCTAGCTTTGCCCCCATTTTACAGATGTGGAAGTGGAGGCTAAGAGAGGTTAGGTAATTTTCCCAAGGTCACACAGCTAGTGAATAGAGGCCATAGTTGGGCCTGGAACCAATGTTTCTTGTGTTTCAGTGTGAAGTTGTGCTAGGAGTCCCCCAGCCCACCCCCAGGCTCAGTGATTTCTCTGGGAGAACTCACAGGACTCAGCATTTGTAATTTGATTTATTACAGCGAAAGGATACAAAGCAAAATCAGCAAAGGGCAAAAGGCACATGGGGTTAAGTCCGAGGAAAACCAGGAGCAAGCCTCCAAGACTCCTTTTCAGGGGAGTCCCATGGAACACGCTTAATTCCTCCAGGAACGAGTTGTGGCAACATGGGTGAAATGTGTTAGGAAGCCCACGAGACACCCAGCACCCTGGATTTTTACTGGGGGCTAATCACGTGGCACCCTCGCCTAGCACGTACCCAAATTCCAGACTCTCAGGGGAGCAGCTGTACAGCGTAAACCACGCTGTTTGTGCAAATGGTTCAGGCCCATGAGCCTCCCTCTTGTCAGGTCTAGAAATGGCGAAACCCTCCTGAAATCCAAGTTCCAGTCGCCAGCCAAGGCCAACCTTACAAGCACAGGTCTTTTTAAGGAAAGCACTTGGGCCTGCCGTGTTAGCTCTAATGCACAGGTAGCCTATCCCCTCACCAGTGTTTCTGAAAAGGAGCGGTTTGCAGTTTCCCCTTTCCTATAAGGATTGAACCCCTCCCCCAATAAATCGACGTTTATCTCAGGATTAGAACGCATAAGGGCATTTAAGCATAGCATTTGTCACATAGTAAGTATTCGATAGATACTGACATCCTCATTGTTGCTTCCTGATCATTTCTGCGTCTGTCAGATCTGGTAAGGAGCTCAAGTTAACTCTTAAGTAATGAATACTTTCCCCATTCCCCCCGTCATTCTCAGGCGGTCCCTATGAGGTTGAGGTCAACATCTCCAGCACCGGCACGCTCCCCAATGGCACCCTCTATGCAGCCAAAGGCTCCCAGGTGGACTTCAGCTGCAGCAGTCGCTCTTGGCCTCCGCCAGTGGTTGAGTGGCAGTTCCGGGCCCCCGATTCCAGCACTGAGCCCTTCGGAAACAACCTGACGGTCAGCAGCTTCATTCTGCTGCTCATGTCGCAAAACCTCCAAGGGAACTACACGTGTTTGGCCACGAACACGCTCAGTGGGAGACAGCGGAAGGTGACCACCGAGCTCCTGGTCTACTGTGCGTAAGAGGCGCTCCCCTCCCCCATGTCCTCACCTCGACCCTTTGTGAGCTGCATGTTTGTGCCTCTTCCTCCTGTCTACAAAGGCATGCCTGCTGCACGGGCCCGAACGTGCTTCTGCGGTTCCCTCAAAACACACACGTACACACCCAGGGCTCCGTGTCAGAGAGGAGTCACTTCTAGAAGCTTGCTGCTAAGTGGGGGACACAGGAGAGTCCCTGTGAGCCACAGAAGGAAATTAATGCCAAGCCTAATGCTTGCTTTTCTTTTTTTTAAATTGAGGTGAAAGTACAGAACAGCCGTTTAAAGATGTACAACTCCGTGGCATTTGATACATTCACAGCGTTGTGCGATCATCACCTCTGTGTAGTTTCAAACATTTTCATCACCCCAAATGGAAATCCCATCCCCATCGAGCAGTCACTACCTCCTGTCTTCTCCACCCCCTGGCAACCACCGATCTGTGTTCTATCTCTATGTGCTTGCTTATTCTGGATGTGTCCTATCAATGGACTCCTACCAATGTGGCCTTTCATGACCAGCTTCTTCTGCTTGGCATTACGTATTCAAGGTTCCTCCGTTTTGTGATGGAGTTAATATCCCACTGCATGGAAAGACCAAAATTTGTGTATGCATTTGACCATCCTCATTCTATGCATGAACTTGGGCCCTTTAGCACCGTTAGGAACCAGCAGTTTGTGAACCTTTCTTGCGGGAGTGAGAAAACAAATTCCTTGGGTGAAAACCACTGTAGACACATAGAGTGTGCTCATAACCCATGCTAACGACAGGAAGCATCAGAACAGCAAATTAGTGAACAGGATAATAACACCTAACTTAATTCATACGTTATTCAGAGCCTTTATACGTCTCTGTGTTCTCTCATAAAATGGCATTTATTGTAGACGAAGTCATATGTGCTTATTAGAGGAAACATGAGTGGAAAGAAAAGAATATTCTCACCATCATTTTGGCATATTATTGATAATTTTTCTTGTAGATGACATGTACCTACCCATCCATGTAAGATCCAAATTCTATTTGTGTGTATTATATAAAATCTATAAAGCACGTACAATACGTTTAATACATACATAATATACATATAGAATATATGCACAATATACATATATATGTGAATTTTCACATACAGCTGTTAACACAAGGGTTACATAGGATTTACAGGTTTGTAACTTGCTAAATGTCTGTGTGTTCTTAGTAATGCCTGCACAGAGTAAAAAGGAAGTATATGTTAAGGGTGGGGGCGAATCCCACCTGTCACCCCCCCTGGGGACCAGCACTGTCCAGTAGAGCTTTTAATGATGATCGAAATGTTCTATTCTTTGTGGTCCAATACAGTAGCCACCCACCGCATATAGTTACGGAGCCCTTAAATTTAAATAGCCACATGTAAAGGTCATCGTGGCTAGGGAGAATTGCAAAGACGAATGAGGCCCACGCCCTTGGAGACTGGACACTCCGCAGAGGAAACCCGGACTACTGTCATGCACTAATTTGTGCTAAGGAGCTATTTCAGAGCACACTAGCTGAGCATGACTGTTTCTCTGATACACTGGTTCTGTAATCCTTAGGGCCAGCTCAGTGGCTGATTTTGGAGTCTCTGATTAAGCCCACATCCTCTGCTGTTTTGCAGCACCCCCTCCGTCAGCCCCTCAGTGCCGGGCAGAGATGTCACAAGGACAGCTCACGCTGCAGCTCACCTGTCGCTGGGACGGGGGATACCCAGACCCGGACTTCCTATGGACAGAAGAGCCAGGAGGTGTGGCCGTGGGGACGTCCAAGCTGGGGGTGGAGATGCTGAACCAGTCCCAGCTGTCAGATGGCAAGAAGTTCAAGTGTGTCGGGAGCCACATAGTGGGTCCGGAGTTGGGAGCCAGCTGTGTGGTACAGATCAGTGAGTCTGGCCTGCCTTGTCCCGGGTTGGGGTCCACCCATCTTCCTTTATTCCAAGAGAACCTTCTGCAAGAAGGTCTGGGAAAGAAATCCCAAGATGTCTAATGAACGGGGTTCTGTTTCTTCCTTTCTTTTGCTTTGTATCTCCTTCCTTTCAAACTTTAAAGATGCTTCACCAACCTTCTTGGTTCTCATCCAAGCCGTTTTCTATCTGATGCATCCTAACTAAGCACGTGTTGTGTGCCAGGCACAGTTTCTAGGTACTGGAGGTGGAACAGTGAACAAGAAGTACGTGGTTCATTTATTAGCTATCTCCTGTTATGTAACAAACACCCCCAGACTTAATGGCTTAAAACAACAAATCATTTATTTATCTTATGATTTCTGTGGGCCAAGAATTCGGACAGGGCACAGTGGGGATGGTCTGTCTTGGCTCCGTGATACCTGGGTCTCAGCTGCAAGACTTTGTTGGGAGGGCTGAATTGTCTGAAGGATCTGCTTCCAAGGTGCTCACCCATATGCTTGGCAGCTTTGCTTCCTCTCCATGGGGGCCTCTCTACAGAGCCCCTTGACTGTCTTTGCAACATGGCACTGGCTTTCCCCAGAGCAAGTGATGCAAGAGGGAGCAAGCCAGACAATTGCAATCCTTCCTCTGACCTACCTAGCCTCACAAGTCGCACGGCATCCCTTCTGCCATATTCTGTTCATTAGAAGGGAGACACTCAGTCTGGCTCCACTTTCACGGGGGAGTGGGTGGAATTAGGTTCCACTTTTTGAAGGGAAGAGTGTCAAATGATTTCTGGTAATGTTTTTGAAATCACAACCATTCCTCTTTCCTAGGGCTTAAATTTTTCTGTGTGGGGGTGGGGGTCAGAGGAAGATAGAAAATCCAAAAACAAGTAAGATAGGTTCAGATAGGGATAATAATAATTATTTTTTTAATGTTTGTATTTTAATTTTGAGAGAGAGTACGCATGCGCTCATGAGCAGGGGAGGGGCAGAGAGAGAGGGAAGCACAGAATCTGAAGCGGCACCAGGCTCTGAGCTGTCAGTACGAGCCTGACGCGGGGCTCGAACCCACACACTGCGAGATCATGACCTGAGTTGAAGTCGGATGCTTAATCAACTGAGCCACCCAAGCACCCCAGTGATAATAGCTATGAAGAGAATAAAATGGGGTGTTTTTATTAAAGAGTCTATCATAGGAAGAGGGCTACTCTTCCTAGAGGGTAGGGAGGTCTCCTGTGGTAGTAGTATTTTGAGCAGAGACCTGTAGGATGAGAAGGAGCTAGCTAGGTGGGCTGAGTATTCCTGGCAGAGGGAATAGCAGATGCTAAGGCCCTGAGGTGGAAACTTATCTGGCACTTGAGGAACTGAGAGTAGACCACTGTGCATGAGGCCTTGACTAGGCTAGATGGCTATTGTGGGTTGAATTGTGTCTCCCAAAAAAGATATGTTCAAGTCCTAATCCTGGGTCCCAGTGGATGTGACCATATTTGGGATAAGAGCCTTTGTGGGTGTGATTAAGTTAAGATAAGGCCATGCAGGAGTGGGGCGGGCTGTATTCCAGTGACCGACATCCTTACAAGAAGAGGGACATCTGGACACAGACACGCGAGAATGTCACGTGATAATGGAGGCAGGGACTGTAGTGGGACTTGTGGTCCATCTACAAGCCGAGAATGTCCATGGTTGCCGGTGACCACCAGAAGCTAAGAGAGAGGCACGGGATGGTTTCTCCCTGGGGATCCTCCAGAGGCATCAAGCCTGCTGGCACCTTAATTTCAGACCTCTGAGTTTCTGCACTGTGAGAGAAAAGATCTCTGTTGCTCTAGGCTACCCACTTTGTGGTACTTTGTGAGAGCAGCCCCAGGAAACGAATACCACTGGAAGCAAGGACCTGAGGGTGTTGGGCTTTGCTGGCCATGGTGAGGATTTTCCTCCTAGTGTGTCAGGACGATCCTCAGAGGTGCGGCCACGGAGGGCTGACCTGCTGAGAAGTGAGCGCTGTTATGCCAGGAGATGCGTGTTTTCCCAGGCAAGTGGCATTCCCATGGTTGACCCTTCCCCAGTGACTCATTCAGCAAACATGCCCCGAGTGGCTCATCTGTGTCCGGTACCTGGCTGGCCCCGGGCAACAGAAGGGACCAAGACTCACTTTCTACATTAGAACAGGGGTTGGCAAACGATGGCCCGTGGGCTACACCCGGCCCCACTGGTTTTTTGCAATTTTATTAAAAAAAATTTTTTTTTAGTGTTTATTTATTTTTGAGAGAAACAGACAGACAGAGCATGAGCAGGGGAGGGGCAGAGAGAGAGGGAGACACAGAATCAGAAGCAGGCTCCAGGCTCTGAGCTGTCAGCACAGAGCCTGTCGCCTGGCTTGAACCCACAGACCGTGAGATCATGACCTGAGCCGAAGTCGGACACTCAACTGACTAAGCCACCCAGGCGCCTCGCAATTTTATTTTTAATGAGATATCATTCACACAGCATAAACTTCATTATTTTAAAGCGTATAATGGTGGTTTTTAGTATATTCACAATGTTGTACTATCATCACCACTGTCTACTTCCAGAACATTTCCATCATTCCACAAAGAATCCCTGTACCCACTGGCAAGTCCCCTCTAGGAAGACTGGGCCGGGATTTCCACTGACATTGAGTGTTATCTTTAATTTTTTAGACTTTTCCTATTTGTTTTTTAAGATATGGCATAATTTTTAATTTGGGTTTCTTTGATCCTAGGGGAGTTGACAATTTTTATATACTAATTGGTACATAATACTATGTACTAATTGGTTCCTATATATTTTTTGCGAATTGTCTGTTCATATCTTGTCCATTTGTCTTTCTTTTTTTTTTTTTTAATATGAAATACATTGTCAAATTTGTTTCCATACGACACCCACTGTCTTGCCCATTTTTCTACTGGGTTCATCTTTTCTTATTATTCCCTAAGAGTAGTTTATATTCACCTAGTCAGTTAATTTCAGAGAACTGTCATTGCATGCCATGGATATTTTTCTGTCCTACTTGGCTCCTAAACTGCATTTGTGCTTCATTTCTGCTAGTTATCAGCAGTTTCTGATTGTGAAGGGGTCACCTACCCGCGTCAGTCCTGTACTTTTAGGTTTCTGGGCTCAGAAGTTCTTTTCCTGTTTCCAAATTGCTGACACGACGTTTGAACCCTCACAGTAGCCCGCAGATTAGACACGACAGTTTGTAAGTTGCAGAGGGGACATCGTGTGAACTAACTTACCCACGATCACCCAGCTCGTAAGTGACTGAGCTGGCACCTGGCCCAGGCTGATCTGACTCCAGAACCCTTGCCTCCCTCAGGAACCCCTTCCTCACTTAACCCAGCAAGTCCTTTCGGGGAAGAGTTACATACTCAGTATGGTGTCAGGTACTGTAGGAGTACCGAGTCCTTAACCTTCAAAGGACTTAAAATTTCCTCGGAAAGATAAGTCGTAGAAACGTGAAGTAGGGAACTGGCAATATCGCAGTAGTGACCTCGATATTTGTTGAGCGCAAACCGTGTACAAGGTGCTGTGCTGGGTGTTTTCCACACAGTACCTTGCTTAGTGCTCAGGATCACCCTGGGAGCTAGGTGTTCATGTTATCCTCATACATTCATTTCCTGGGGCTGCCATAACAAAGCACCTCAAACTTGGTGTTTTTTTTTTTTTTAATTTTTTTTTAACGTTTATTTATTTTTGAGACAGGGAGAGACAGAGCATGAACGGGGGAGGGGCAGAGAGAGAGGGAGACACAGAATCGGAAACAGGCTCCAGGCTCAGAGCCATCAGCCCAGAGCCCGACGCGGGACTCGAACTCACGGACCACAAGATCGTGACTTAAGCTGAAGTCGGACGCCTAACCGACTGAGCCACCCAGGTGCCCCACAAACTTGGTGTTTTAAAGCAACAGATATTGGGGCGCCTGGGTGGTTCAGTCGGTTGAGCGTCCGACTTCGCCTCAGGTCCTGATCTCGCAGTTTGTGAGTTCGAGCCCCGCGTCGGGCTCTGTGCTGACAGCTCAGAGCCTGGAGCCTGCTTCCGATTCTGTGTCCCCCTCTCTCTCTGCCCCTCACCTTTTTGCGCTCTCTTTCTGTCTCAAAAATAAATAAACGTTAAGAAAAATGAAAAATAAATAAATAAAACAGAAATGTATTCTCTCCTAGCTCTGGAGGCTGGAAGTTTGAAATTGGGGTGTTGGTGTGTGGTGTTCCCGTCGAAGGCTCCAGGGGAGAGTCCTTCCCTGCCTCTCCCGGCTTCTAGTGCTGCCAGGCATTCCTTGGCTTGTGGCTACGTTCCTCCAGTCTCTGCCTCTGTCTTCATGTCTTCTCTGTGTCCGTGTCTCTCTGGGTCCACTCCTCTTGTAAGACACCTGCTGGTGGGCTTAGGGCCCACCCTGAATCCAGGATGATTACATCTTGAGATCCTGAACTAGTTACATCTGCAAAGATCCTGTTTCCAAATAAGGTCACGTTCTGGGGTCCCACGTGAATTTTGGGCGGACGCTATTCAATCCACTGCACTCCCTGTTATGGATGATGAAGCAGAAGCAATGGGCTTGACCCGATTCCTGCAGCCGGAAGGAGGGCACGCGTTCCGAGTGGCGGGTAATGAAGACGCCCAAAGTGTGCCGTGGATGGCAACTCCCAGGAAGTGGCTAAATTATGGACTGACCCTGAGACAGGGTGAAAATGGCAGAGGCGGCTGACAGGTTTGGTGTTGTTTTTCCCCCACCCCTTCGTATTTTTCCTGCAGATCTTGTCTGACTCATCATTCTTGTGGCCCCTGAGTCCTGGCCAGTAATTTGAGTCTAAATATGTGCTCAGGATTAAGAAATGTGTCTGGAGAAGAGAACTGGGTGGACGTTTTCCCAATTCCAGGAGCATAGGGAAGCAGGCACAAGGGCCTAGAACCTTCCTGACTGACTCTGACGTTGTCCAATTCTCCCCTCTTTCCTCTTGGTCATTTGAGCCCAGAGCTTCTCAGCCTTGATGTCCATACAGGTCACCTGCGGGTCTGGTTAAAAGGCAAATTCTGTCTCTCTGGGCTTGGGGTGGGCCCAAGACTCTGCATTTCTAACCAGATCCTAGAAAGTGCTGTTGCTGCTGGTCCTGAGAACATATTTTGAATAGCAATGCCCTTGGGGGAGAAGTCTCTGGATCATTGCCCTCGGGAGGACTAGTAAGTCATTGAAAAGTAATGTTAATGCTCACCTTTTGGGTACAGAACAGCATAGCTCCCCAAATGATGAAAAGTGATACTTTTGGGGATTCCTGCTGCCCACATCTCTTTAAATTGCTTGTAGGCCCCTACACGGAAGAAATCCACTCAAATCGTGATAAGCTGAAGCACTAACCAGCCCATTATGTGAAGGCCCTGGTGTCTATTCCATCTCTCGCAGATCTCTGAGGGCCCTGCATCCCCTCACCCCCACCCCGACCCCACCCCTGCACACAGCATCCTCTTAGGTGAAAGAAACTCTGACTTTATAGGTGCCACACTCACTGTTTGGGTGACTCAGCTTTTTGAGGGGCAAATGCTGTTTGGCAGAAGCGGATTTACGTACATGGCCTCTGTTTGCTGGGGAAGGGGGCACTAGGGGGACTGTTTGCTTTGCTTTTTATGCAGGATGAGGAGGCTGTGTCTCAAACTTAGGTTTGGGGACCCCTGAATTGCAACATACAGATGAGGCATGTCACTGCTGCTGGCTTTGTGACCCCAAAGGACACAGGAGTTAACCACAGAGAAGGGGAAGGCACAATTTGGCAACATGGCAGGAACCTGACAATTGATCCAAAAGGGGGTGGAGCACCTGAGTTTCCTGAGGAAACCTACGTTTGGGTCTCTTTTGCTGACCTAATTTAGAGGGAGAGCCTTTGGGCTGCTCTATACCCCCACCCTGTCCCCCGTGTACATTGCCCCTTCCGTCTCCCCAGGGCGCCAGCACTGAAACCCTAGATTCTCTCTTGGGACAACCGCCTGTGGGAAGCGTGTGGTTTCACTCTCCCAGGCAGGAACCCAGTGTGCCAGTCTGTGCCCTTCAGCTGCTGAAAATAAGGGCTTAATATATCACCCAAGATGAACTTGCCACCCTTTCCAGGATAGTGTGCATTTTGGGAAAGGCTTTCTGCTGCAAAGAAAATAAATGGATCGGGGGCACCTGGGTGGCTCAACCAGTTAAGACTTCGGCTCAGGTCATGATCTCGCGATTCGTGGGTTTGAGCCCCGCGTTGGGCTCCGTGCTGACGGCTCAGAGCCTGGAGCCCGCTTCGGATTCTGTGTCTCCCTCTCTCTCTGCCCCTCCCCTGCTCACACTGTCTCTCTGTCTCAAAAAAATTTTACAAAAGGAAAGAAACGGATTGCTAGGGTGCACCTTAGAGTTCCCCATGGCCCACTCAAGTCAGACCCTGAGGCCACAGGGACGCTGCATTCTGAGTTGTCTACGACACACCTGTGATAGACTGATGCTCCCCCCAAGATGTCCGTGTCCTCATCCCTGTGACTGTTACCTTACGTGGCAAGAGAGACTTTGAAGCTGTGATTTAAGATCTTGGGATGGGGAGATCATCCTGGATTATCGGGGTGGGGCCGTTGTGATGACACGGACCTTCTGAAAAGGAGACAGGAGGGTCAGAGTCAGCAGCAGGAGATGTGACGACAGGTGTAAGAGCGGGTCAAGGAGGGGCCACGAGCCACGGAATGCAGATGGCTTCAAAAAGCTGAAAAGGACGTGGATTTGGCCCCCAGAGCCTCCAGAAGGAATGCGCTCAGCCAACGGCTTGATTTGAACCCCATAAGATCATTTACAACTTCTGGCCTCCAGAACTATAAAAGAATCAATTTGTGGTGTTTTAAACCACGCAGTTTGTAGCAATTTGTTAACCGCGGCGATAGGAAATGACAGCTGCTTTACTGTCCCCTCAAACACTCTTGGCAGGCTGCGTGCCCATTTTTCATATGAGCAATCTGGTTATTACGCATAGAAGCCTATAGCATAGACATAAGGAGCATGGGCTACAAAAGCCTGGCAACTTGGCTGGTTTGCCCAACTCATCCTGGTTTGCCCGAGACTTTCCCCTTTTTCTCCCTGAAAGCCCCGTGTCCTAGGAACCCCCTCAGTCGAGCAAACCAGGACTCTTGTTCATCCTAATCCTAGCTGTACCACTTAACTCATTGTGTGACTTTGAGCAAGTTACTTAACCTTCTCTGGGCCTCCATTTCCTCATCTGCAAAAAGGGGAAAAGGACAGGGTTTTCGTGAGAACTAATTGGGTTAATAAGCGTAACTGTGCCTATCCCATAGTAGATGCTAAATAAATGTTAGCTTTTATTATCACATGAGACCAAGTGTGGTACAGAACTTCCTGTAGGTGTTTCATTAGGAAGGTAATAATATTCTTGAAAATCTCAGGCCACTGCTTGAGTCTCCTTGAACATTTGTCTTCTTTCTTTACCTTCTGCTCGCCAGGGAGTGCCTCCCTTGTCTCTGAGCCCATGAAGACTTGCTTCGTGGGGGGCAATGTGACGCTCACCTGCCAAGTGTCTGGAGCCTACCCCCCTGCCAAGATCCTGTGGCTGAGGAACCTCACCCAGCCCGAGGTGGTCATCCAGCCCAACGGCCACTATCTCATCACCCAGAATGGCCAGAGCTCCACACTCACCATCCGCAACTGCTCCCAGGTCCTGGATGAGGGCTACTACGTCTGTCAGGCCAAGAACCCCGTGGGGGTGCGGGAGGTGGACATCTGGCTGAGTGTGAAAGGTGAGTGGCCCCAAAGGAGGACGGTTGAGCGCTTCAGAGGACCTTCCACTAGCTCGAGGACGGTTCGGTGCTTCCATATATGACCAGGTGGTCACTGCCATCTGGGAGAAGGCCTATCTGCTTGACTACGACTTGACAAGGTGGAAAAATTATTATCCAGTCCTACATTTCCAACATTGCATGGGGAGAAAAAAGTAATTTATGTTGAGGTACGTGGCAGGCTCAGTTGGAAGAGCACGTGACTCTTGATCTCGGGGTTGTGAGTTCAAGCCCCACGTTGGCATAGAGATTAGTAAAGAAAATATAAAATAAAGCTTAACAAAGTAATCTGTTACATCCCTAAGAATATATATCATAAAATATATTTTAAAAATATAAAAAGTGTAAGTTGTGACGCCTAAGAGCAAAATGAACGCCCAAGAAACTACCAGCCTGCTTCAGATACAGAGCAGCGCCAACAATGCCGAAGTTACTTGTAGGTAGTGTGGCTAGATTTAGGAAATTAGAACAAAGCTAAAAAACCTAGGATGCCCTCTTAAATTTGCATGTCAGAAAAACAAAGAATTTTTTTAGCGTAAGCGTGCCCCACATTTTGCATGGGAGATGCCTATTCTAAAACATGATTCGTTTTTTACCTGAAACCCAAATTTAAGTGGGCATGCTGTATTTTATCAGGCGACTACCTGTAGACTCCTTTCCAGTCTCATCCTGGGCCTCCTGAAAAATGTAGTCACTATTCAAGAAAAATTTTACTACGTAAGTGAAACACCTGCTTTTTTCACTCCACGTTTTTGTTCCTAGGATTTATTCATGCCAATTATGTGTAATTATACTTCATACCTCCTCACTGCTGTAGGATTTTCCGTTGTGTCACGATTACACAACTAAGTCACTAATTTTCCTGCGATGGACATTTGCATTGTTTCTGATTTTTTGTTGTTGTGATGAACAGAAGTGTTACTATGACAATCTTTTAGCCAGTTTCTCCTGTACTTTTACAGCAGGTCCCCAGGCAAATACTTCTCTGGAATATATGTAGAAGGAGTACAAATGAAGGGCTATAGGGCATGTGCATTTGTATCTTTATTGGATAATACCAAATTATTGTCCAAAGTGGTCGTACTGATTTCCATTCACAACAGCAGTATGTAGGAGTATTGAGTTGTTCTACATTTTCGCTATCAGGCTTTGTGATTTTTGCCCATCAAGTATGTGTGGGGGTGGAATCTCACTGTTATTCTAATTTGCCTTTCTCTGGTTTCTAAGAAGATGGAGCATTATTTCATATGTGTATTTGCTATTTGTGTTTCTTCTGCGAAATACACGTGTGTCTTTTGACATTTCCTCCTTTCTTATAGATATGTACAAGTTCTTTAGAAATTCTGCTTACTAATCCTTCTTAGTGTTACATGTTACAAATATCTCCTTTTAGTTTGTCTTTTTTTTTTCTTTCTTTATGCTATCCTTTCATGAGCATTCTTTTAGTAGTTAATTTTATGAGTCTTATATCATTAGCAATTTTTATGTCTTAAGATATCCTGTCTCCCCCATGGCTGCAAAAGTGCTATCCTATATTTTCTTCTAAAAAGTTTTAATGTTTTGCCTTTCACAGTTAAATCTTTAATCCATCTAGAATTGATTTTTGTGAATGGTGTGAGGTAAGGGTCCAGATTCTCCCCCACCCAACACCACCCAAATTTGGATAGCCATTTATCCCAGCACCATTCTTGAATAATTCCTCTTTTACCCACTAATCTGTCATAAATCAAATTTTCTTTTATGTGTAGGTCTGTTCTTAGATTCTTGATTCTGTTCCATTCATCACTGTTTATGACAGCACTGATAACTCGTACTCTTAATTTCTGTGACGTTGTAAACAGTCTTGATGTCTGGTAGATGGAGATGTTAACTTTCCAGTGTTTTGTTGTTTTTTTTTTTAATGTTTATTTATTTTTGAGGGAGAAAGAGTGCAAGTGGGTAAGGGTCAGACAGACAGGGAGACACAGAATCCAAAGCAGGCTCCAGGCTCTGAGCTGTCAGCATGGAGCCCGACACAGGGCTCAAACTCATGAAACTCGAGATCATGACCTGAGTTGAAGCTGGACGCCTAACTGACTGAGCCACCCAGGCGCCCCAACTTTCCAGTGTTCTTTTGTATCACGTGCTTCATTTGATTCCCACAAATTGAGGAGATGAGATATTTATCTTGCCTTATGGAGAGGTCACATGCTTTGCCCAAGCTTATGGAACCAAAGGAAGACTAGGACCCAGGCAGAGGAAGGGCGATGTCGCTCTTTCACCTGCCTGTGTATCAATTTTAATACATGCTGCCCAAGCGAGCACTACCTACAGGTGTATCCAGTGGAAGACTCAACAGTGTGATTTGTCTTTGTAGAACCTTGGAATATTGGTGGGATTGTGGGCACCATCGTGAGCCTCCTTCTGCTGGGACTGGCCATTATCTCAGGGCTTATGTTGTATTACAGCCCTGTGTTCTGCTGGAAAGGTAAGGATTTCTTGGGTCCTTTTGCTTACCTTTTAGGCTTCTCGAAAGGGTGTGGGTGGGGGTCACCTGGGTGGCTCAGTTGGTTAAACATCTGACTCTTGGCATCTGCTCAGGTCACGATCTCATGGCTTGCCAGGAACAGCTCTCCCCTGACAGCGTGAAGCCTACCTGGGATTCTCTCTCTCCCTCCTTCTCTTCCCACTCTCCTGCTTACATGCATGCATCCTCTCTCTCTCTCTCTCTCTCTCTCTCTCTCTTTCTCTTTCTCTCAAAATAAAGAAACTTAAAAAAAAAAAAAGGGTGTGGGTGGGGGAAGGAGGCCCTAACTGTGCTGCCACCTGAGGTCCCATTCTATAGGCTTCTTCCTTGGGTCCAGATGATGTGCAATAATGAATATCCTAAGTACCATTCCTGAATACCCCGTCACCTCTCATGTTGTGTCAGTCTTCTCATTTCTCTGTCCTTTTGTAAATGTTAGATTAAAAACATTTTTTGAAAGACAGATACCATATGTTTTCAATCTTATGCGGATCCTGAGAAACTTAACAGAAGACCATGGGGGAGGGGAAGGAAAAAAAAGTTAGAGAGGGAGAGAGCCAAAGCATAAGAGACTCTTAAAAACTGAGAACAAACTGAGGGTTGATGGGGGTGGGAGGGAGGGGAGGGTGGGTGATGGGTATTGAGAAGGACACCTGTTGGGATGAGCACTGGGTGTTGTATGGAAACCAATTTGACAATAAATTTCATATTAAAAAAAAGATTATACAAATATTAAAAAAAATGTTTTTGAGGCCGAAGTAGATGTTATTGGATATTAATTTTTTTCCTTTCTCCCTTCAGTAGGAAACACTTTCAGGTGAGTGTTCCTAGCATTGAGTCAAAAAGCCATTTCTGTGATCTGTCTTCACTGCAGTTTTTTTCTCTCGTAAGAGCAATAATAGCAGCCACGGTTGAGGACCCGCCATGTGCCGGACACTGGGTGAGGGGCTTCATTAGGCGTGATTATAAACTCTGTCGTAAACTCTTCTGGATGGTGGTGGCATCTCCATCGTCCAGATAAGGAGATGGACCCTCGGTGAAGTAATGTCTGCAAGCTCGTCCAGGAAACGGAGGGCTGCGCCTGCATTCAGATCCCGGTCTGACTGATTCCAAAGTCTATGCTCGTTTTACAAGGCCCGGTCTCAGGGTGGGGCACATTGCTGGGCTGTTACTGAAGCGTAAAGACGGTGTGTGTATGCATGAAGCCCGGCCGTTTGTGCATTTATTTCATGTCATTTTCTAAAAAGAGCTAAAAGGAAGCCTAAGTCCTGGTCTTACAGCATGTTTTGGGAGACTGGTCTGAGCTTGCCCAGAAGCCCCTCCCAAAAGGAAACCTCATTCGGGACAAAGCAACTAAATGGAACTTGGGTATTTCATTTCCTAAGGAGAGTCTGGGTGGGAGCAAAGAACTCTTCTCTTTGTTCCTCTCAACCGGTGGTATTACTGTTCTGGGGTGATCTTTCCTGGGGAAACGTCACCTTTACTGCCCTATATTTGAGGGCTGTGAAAGACTCACTTTGATTCCCTGGGCTTATTTTCTCATAGGAGGAGACAGCAAGGCATAGCGGCAAAACGCTTTGGAATTAGTGGGCCTGGGTTCAAATTGCAACTCTGCCGTTCTCAAGCCCTGTGCTCGTGGAGAATCCTTGACCCTCTCTGAGCCTCTGTCTCCTCATCTGTTTCCCAGAGGGAGACTGAAAAGATCAGATGACAATGTAATGCTCCCAGCACTGTGACTGGCCCATGGCACGAATGAGAAACGTACACTCCAGCCGGGTAGGCAGAGCCAGTAATGAATCAGACAACAATTAAATGCCAAACCGCTGGGCATTCCCAAGTGCAGTCGTGGTTCAGGGCTTTCAGGGAGGAAGAGGACTTTACCTGGGCCTTGAATAACGAGTAGGAGGAGAAATTTCAGGAAGTAGAGCAGAAATAAAGGGCACTTCAGGAAAGGAACGTAGTAGCATTCGTGTATGTGCTGTGACAGGTACTCGGATGGTAAGTTCCTGGGACAAAGAGTCACCTACCCAAGGAGCAGGGGGAGATAATAAAACCCACCCAGGAACACGTGATTGTCTGTAGGAATCTATGGCAGCATCGCTTTGAGAGATTCGTGTGTGGAACGCACAAAGATTTTTCCACATTACAAAAGAGGTTGCGATAAATCTAGTGTTTTGTATTCGGTAAGGGCTGATATTGGAAAAAGGTATCTTCTTGATTATTTCTCCCCCTTTGGAAATTAGGGGGCAAGACATGGGTGATGTCATGGTTTTGGTGGATTCAGAAGAAGAGGAAGTAGAGGAGGAAGATGTGGCCGAAGAGGAGGAAGAAGAGGAGGAGGAAGCAGATGAGAGGGAGGAGTCGCCAAAAGAAATACATAAGCATGGCCACATCCATAGAGTGACCGCACTGGTGAATGGGAATGTAGACTGGATGGGGAATGGACTCCAGGCTCTGCAAGGTAAGCTCTTTTTCCTTAAAACCACCCTGCTAGGTTGCAGTGAGATTCCCAGTAAGAATCTTTGAGTGTGGGTTTTTCCAAGGGTGGGGAAGACAGTTAAAGTTTAATCTAGCATCTGCTATCAACTCCTGACACCACAATTAAACTTCCAAACATTTATCAAAGACCTACTCTGGGGAAGGTGCGATATCGGCCCTGTTTAGAGGAATACAAAGGACCGATGATAACTGTAAGCTGGGAGCTTTGCAAGACCAGTCAGGGTGCACAGAGTGAAAGCTGGGGAAGATTTAAAATGGAAGCAAGATTTTTTTTTTTTTTTAACATTGATTTATTCTGAGAGAGAGAAAGAGAGCATGCACAATTGGGGGAAAGGCAGAGAGAGAGGGAGAGAGAATCCCAAGCAGGCTCTGAGCTGTCAGCACAGAGTCCGACGCGGGGCTCGATCTTACGAACTGTGAGATCATGACCTGAGCCCCAATCGAGAGTCAGTTGCTTAACTGACTGAGCCACCCCAGGCACCCCAAAATGGAAGCAAGATTTAACCATCATTTTGAGAGAGTAGCAGAGGAGGAATTGGGTTACTTTTGCCAGATGGATGATGGGTTTAAAAATAACAGGACCTCAGAGAGAGTCGAGTGCCTTGAGGGGCACATTAGTTAGGAAGAGCTTAATGGCACAAGTAGGATATGAGGCAAGTCTTTCAGGGCAGTGTTTGAATAAGCAGAAAGGAGAGAGTATTCCGGGTGAAGAGAACAAGTTTATGCAGGTTAGACAGCATACCCAAGTTTATGCAGGGTAGACAGTGAAAAGAATGGGAGAGGGCGCCTGGGTGGCTCAGTTGGTTGAGCGTCTGACTCTTGATGTTGACTCAGGTCATGATCTCACGGTTCGTGAGATCAAGCCCCACATCAAGAGAGATTCTCTCTCTCCTCTCTCTGCCCCTCCTCAGGATTCTTTCTCTCCTCTCTCTCTGCCTCTCCTCTCTTCTCTAAATACATAAATAAAAGCATTTAAAAAAAGAAAAGAACAGGAGAAAAAGGGGAACACATACCCTGCCCCACCTGCTCCCCCATGAAATCCAGTTCTGAGGCTCTCCAGTAAAGGACTAGAAATTGCAATGACTGAAACCTGACGGTGGAAATGGAGTCCCCTCTTGTCGACCTCACTCAGACTCAGATTGGCTTTTCCCTCCTGTACAGATGACAGCAGCGAGGAGCAGAGTGACATCGTTCAAGAAGATAGGCCAGTTTGAAGAAGAGAACTGTCCTTCGTTATCCTGTCTTGAAAGCTTTGACTTGACTCGCACCCCTGCCTGAGGACTTAAAATGGTTTGGGACTCTCAGCAAAAAAAAAAACCACACACACGTATATTTCCTGCCCCCCTCCCTTTTTTTCCCTAAATCGGTTGACTTGCTGTAAGTTTTCTCATTGACGTTAAAAAGTATCAGGAACGGGCAGTATGGGGGGGAAAGGTGCGTTCGGCATCTGAGGTGCCCCTTTTCACTGTGACTTCTGGCTTTATCCAGCTTGACTGATGCTGATCTGCGGGGAGGCACTTGAGCTCTGTGCTCAGGGCTCTCCGTGCACCATGAAAGGTCAGTGATCAGCTTGCCCCAACACACAAGGGAATAATGTGGGGTCATGGCCCAGGTAAGCTGGAGATCCAGGTGGACGTCACCTCCCTGGAAAAAGTGAGGAGAGGTCAGTTGCCGATGCTAGTCAGAGGGAGGCAGTTTGGCTCAGGTTTTGGAGGCTTGAATCTGGGCCCTGTTTCTTGTTTCATGGGCTCGGGCACATTGCTTTACCTCTCCCCGGGACCTCAGTTTTCCTCATCTACAAAATAGGTGGAATCATACCGGCCGTACAGGGTACAGTGGGTCCTAAATGAGGTACTTGTGGGTGTGAAAGTGCCCAGGAGGTGTTCAGTAAGTGTTGGTTATCTTCTCTTTTGCCCTCCCTGGTGGAAGAAACAAGGTCAACTGTAAATTACAAGCTGCCACCTTGGCCTCCCGTTCTTTGTTGAATGGTTTCAGATGAGAGCTCTCCTGATGGTATTTGCTTCCCCGGAGGTATAGTTCTTTTCAAAAGAGGTAGGGGCCCATAAGAGGAAGTGCCTTTCACTAGAACCTCTCATTTTGCAGAGCTTCATATTTATACAAAAGCCTCTTAGGTGACACCCTATTGGTTTTCAGAATTTCCCATTCTTCCTTTCTCCTGTGGCTTTGAAAGAAGGCAGGAGAAATGTTTTGCAGGGGAGTATCTGGTGAGAAGTACTCCTTGGGCACACAAGTTCATCCGGCCTCAGTTTCTAGATCTTGGAAATGGGAATGAGAAAACTTGTTTCCTTCCCACTTCCTAAAGAAGTAGATTACGAGGCTACGTTGATCAATAATGCGAAGTTTGGACTGAAAATAACATATGATGAGTTTAAGCTGCTGTTTCCAGATCCCTGGACAGTTCAGAGATTTTTGTTTCTCTGATTTCATCCAAATCTCTTAAACGTCAGGGACCTACTAAGGGTGCAAAAGATGTGTGCTAAACCTGAAAATCTGATGACTTGAGTTTGCACTCTTTACTGTTCATATCCTGCCTAATGGGCAAGACGTGGGGCTTAATGGAGAACTTCCTTTCTCCAGCAATAGGGACTGGGACTCCTGTGAGACGAGAAGCTGGTTATCTGCAGGATTACCCTGGAGGTGTGGTTGGGACAGGTCTACTTTCTTGGATGAAAAGACTGAACTGGGCAAAATCACTAGAAGTGAGCCCTGTTCCCAGCTCAGAACCCTGGCAATCACAGGAGCTGGCTGCAATTTCTACCCCTCAGGAATAGCTGTGACCTGCTAACAGTCCTTGTGTGCTGGGTCTTTTGCTGCATTCTATTTCAGTACTTAACCACTCTGGCCAGCCTGAGTTAGCATTGTTTCAGAACAGGAGACTTGAGTTGAGTTGCCGCTAACGTCACTGAACACTGAGCTTGTCTCCCTTTAGAATCTTCCATAATTAAATTCCTGAGGAGCCGACTCTGCAGAGGCAACCATGTTTAAAAAGAGAATAAGAAAAGAAACAGGAAAAAAAAATCCTTAGGTAGGAACACAGAGAATGATTTGTAAGATCACTGAGATGCTTTCCAGAACTTCCCTCTTCTCTTGCACACGCACTTGATGATCGAAAATCTTCGGGGAGGGGTTGTTCCACTATCAATAGGGGGCTTCAAACACTATAAAGCCTAGATTAGCTGACCCATGACTTCTGTCACTTATATCTGAGCCCTATGTGCACATTAATATAGCTGGGTCAATTAAGAGCGCAGGTACTGGGGTTCTTCAAGCTTTAAGGATTTTTACAGAATTAGGGCTTGCTTTTATTTTAAGTCGACCCCCACCCCCAAAATTACAAGCATGTTAACAGTGGGTTACAAAATCTGTGTGGCAAAGTCCAAGTTGTTACATTGCGCTGTTACACAATCTTAACTGAATGTATTGTGAACTCCAAGATCTCCTTATCAGAAGCAGGAAGATAAATACTGAAGGGCTATCACAACTGACATTTCAGCAGGGGACACTGGGGAAGGGCTCTGGCAATCCTGTGGCTTTGATATTAGTCCTAATTCTCACAAGTACACGCAGGCCCTATTACTGCAGAAAGCCCGTGATGGAAAACTCCAGAACCCATGCACCAACACCTGGAAAATCATTCCTGCCGGGTAAAGTCTATCATGATGCAGTAAGTGCCAACTGGTAGTTCCCGCCATGGGACTGACCAGGAACTGCTGCAAAGAAAAATTAGCAGATCCCTCTGCGTTATTTACATTTTAATATTTGGTGTGTGTGTGTGGGGGGGGGGAATGGGTAAGAGAAATTTATTCTGAGGTTATAATGTGGATTTTTTAAAAAAGATTATGGAATAAAGTTATTTTAAATAAATATTTTAATGGTCTTGATTTAGACCTGATTAATAAAACTGAGAGATTTGGAGAAATGGGTTTACCTCCCCCAGTTTTTTTGTTTTATTTATTTATTTTTTTTACTAGCTTTCCCCATATTGGTAACAATAGCAGTCTCTTTGCCATTTTATTCCTTTCCTTATAGGTACTCTCTTACGCTTACTGAGACACCATCACCTTTCCCACCCTCCCTGAGAAACTTGTTCTTCCATTATTTTTTTTTTTCTCCCTGTATACACCTCTGTTTTGGTCAGATTGCATGCACCCTAACATGAGAGGAGCAATCATCGTGGAGACCACAGATCTGCTGGACTGTCTGAAAAGATGACTTGTATCAGCTGTCCCTGTAGTTGTGGCTGGTCTTGGATTTCTTCACCGGGCTCAGCTAACTGGAGCCCCCATAGTGTCTCACTTCACCTCACACATGAGGTGGAACCACTCATACCCCTTTCCTATTCTAGGCCCAGACTACTCCCCCCCCTCCCCCCCAGTTCTTAGAGGAAGCTTCAGGTCAGTCTCCTTCTTAGGTCATCCCTCCTCCAACCCCTCACACTCCCTTTCTTCACTGCCCCCCCAGGCTCCCTCCCCATCGCCCAGCTCTTTATCACAGCTGTCCCACCTTAACTTCCTTCCTTGCGAACCAAACCCATGCTTCCTACCTTAACCCCAGTATCCCCATGTTCCTTCCAACCCAGCCCCTCCCCCCTCTTTTTTTTTTTTTTTAACGTTTACTTGTTTTTGAGAGAGAGAGAGAGAACACAAGCAGAGGGGCAGAGAGAGCTCCGGGAGACAGAATCTGAAACAGGTCCCAGGCTCTGAGCTGTCAGCACAGCCCAATGTGGGGCTCGGGGCTCCATCTCACCAACTTACATCATGACCTGAGCCAAAGTCGCATGCTTCACTAATGAACTGAGCCACCCAGGCATCCCCAGCCACTCCATTTTAATGTGTATGGGTTTAATCAGAGCTGATTTCTGAGCCCCCACTTGGACTTCTGGCTGTTTCACTTCTCTCCTGCTGTTCCTGAGCACCCCCTTTCATGACCTTCAGTCCTCCTAGGTCACAGCCATTTTTACCCAGCTTGTCCATTTTTGGACCCCCACTCTTCTTGGATCCCCCCTTTTTTTCTGGCCGGCTGCCCCTTTCTCACCGCCCATTTTAATCTTGACCTGGTCGTTTTCACACACACACACACACACACACACACACACACACACACACACACACACCCCGCCCCAACTGTCCACTGGGCTTGTCTTTGATTCCCATTTTTAAAAACCTGCGGCTTACGCCTTCCTCTGGCCCTCGGCTTTCCTCCCGCCCCCTAGGCTCAGCTCCTCTACCTGGGCTCCCATTTAAGCTTTGAGTTCCGGGCCTCAGCGCCCCCACTTTATTCGCCAGGCTCGTTCCTTCCCTGCCACCTTCTTAACCGCCCGGGAGTTCCCGGACCCCCTCCCCCAATTCTGTCCTAGGTCTTCGCTTTTTGTCTCCCTTCCCCCCAGTATCCCTGATCCCCGGTGTCTTCAGGTCCTCGTTTTCACGCGACAGTCTCCTGTCCATTCGCTCCCCCTTCCTCTTCACCTGGTTCCCACCCCCTCCGGTTTTCTTCCCGCCCCATCTCCTTGCCGCACCCCCTCTTCTACCCACACCTCCTGTAACCCCTTCACTATCCCCCCGCCCTCCCCCCCCCCATTGTCACCAGCCGCATTCCTTCCGCTCCCGGTTTCCCTTCCGCCCCATTCCTTCCCACTCCGTTCCTACCCCTCCCTCTCTTCTCTTCATCCCCGCTGCCCCCCGGTTTTAGCCTGCTCCGCTCACCTGCCCCCCCCCCCACCGCTTTCCCTCAACCCCGCCCCCCGGTTTGTATCCGGTCAGCGTTCACCTGCCCGGTCCCCCCCTCCCCGCTTTCCCTCAGGCCCCGCCCCCCCCCGTTTTGTCCTGTCTGCGCCCCACCCCACTTTCCTCTCAGCCGCGTAACCCTCCCCTCTGTTTTATCTTGCACCCCGGTTTCCTTTAGGTCCCCCTTCGGTTTTATCTTGCCCCCACTCCACAGTTTTCCCCCAGGCCCCGCCTCCCGTCGCCCCGCCCCCCGCGCGTCCCCGCCCGCGGCCGCCGCCATGTGACGGGAAGCAGCTGATGGCCTCTCCGGGCGGCGGCGGCGGCGGCGGCGGGCGCGGCGGCGGCGGGGCCGGGGCCAGGGCCGGGGCCGGGGCGGGCGGCGTGGGGGCGGTATGAGGGCCGGCGGCCCGGGGGGCTGAGGCGCCCGCCGCCTGCCGCGGGGCCGCACGCGTCCTCCATGGAGGCCGGAGGTGAGCGGGGTTGGGGTGCGCGGCTTCCCGCCGGGCGGGGCCGGGGCCGTTCTCCCCGGGGGCGGGCGGGGGCGCGGGCTCGGCCGTGGGAGGGGCGCGGCGGGGGGCGCGGGGCCTGGGCGGTCCGCGCGGGCAGGCGGCTGGGGGCGCGCCCGGCGCCCAGCTTTGTTTCACTTTCGCTGTCAGCGGCCGCCACCCGGTCTCCGCCCGCCGCCGAAGCGACCCGAGGAGCACGGGCCGTTGCGTGCCGGGGATCCCCGTCCCCCAGGACAGTGGGGGGCTCCCGAGGCCCGACGCCTATGCCCAGGGAGAACGCGGGGGTTCGCCAGGCCCTGGGGGGGAGGGTGATACCCAGGGGGGTGGGTGCCCAGGTGCCAGGTGACGCAGGTCTGGATGGGAGTCCGCTCTGCCCCTTACGAGCAGTGTGCTCTTGGACGGACCGCATAACTCGAGTCTGTTTTGTATCTGCAAAATGGGATAATAATGGCACGTGCCCCAGCGGGTGGTTGGGAGCTTCCCAAACTTGCATAGTCATAAGAATGGGGTCTGGGGTCCCTATTAAAAAAATCTATTGCGAGCCTCTCCCGGTGGAGACTGATTGGTAGAGGTGGGGTGGGGCTGGGGATGTTGATCCTTGCTGGCGTGTTTGATAGGGCAAGTGTAGGAAATACTGATGGGTGGGGTTCATGCTTCTACCCTTGTTAACAGCTGTCATCAGAAGACGGTGTGGAAGTCTGAGAATATCAGATACACTTGGAGAGTCAGTCCAAATGAACATGTAATCTCGGAGTGCTTGTTATGTGTGCTTGTTACGGCGAAGGCAAAACCTCCAGGTTATCCCTCCGTCTCCTCCCTTCCACCCACCTTGCCTTTAAACCCCACCTGTACAGAAATTTGGGGTGGGCTTGGGGTTTATTCTGGGAGTTCCAACTCTTGAATATATACCCCCGTGCTTAAAGGCAGTGTCTTTAGAGAAAATTCTCAGAAGGGGTCAAGGCCTAGGGTTCAGAATTTGTTCCAGAACCTCTTGGTATTCTTCCAGCGAAGTTCACGCTTCTTCTTGGTCTGGAGAATTCTGATTGTTGATGTTTGTGTTTCCCAGGCTTGTTTGATGGAGCCAGGGATTGTGGGTGGGTAGGTTCAAATCAGGGTATTCCCTGGGGTGGTGTAACTTTTTTTAATTTGGGAAATGACATTTCTTTGTTTGCCGCAGTCAGGCATTCAGTAAAAGGTGTAGAGGCAGCTCTCTCTGCCTTCCCATCCAGATAAGGGCTTTCTTTTCAGTGAGTGTGTTACCACTTTTTAAATGGCCCCTACTGTTTGTCTGAATCTTATGTGAATCTTTTTATAGCTTCCGCTGTTGTTTCCATTGACTCCTTATACTTAAAACTGAAAGCGATCTGTAGTTAGTCTCCCTTTTTAGCTGGAATCTGTTTCCAGTTCTGAGTTTTTCCTGATGATTGACGACTGTGTTTTGGGGTGTGGGCAGAGCTGTTGAGAGCTGCCAAGTTACTGTTAAAAAAAAAAAAAAAAAAAAAAAGGCCAGAGAGTTTTATGTTCTTTTGAAACTGAATAAAGCCCATTGTAATGGGATTACAATGGACAACAGTAGATATCTTCAGAGCAGTGGTTAGAATTCACTTATTCTTTCGACAAATATTTATTGAGTATCTACTGTGTGCCAGGCATTCTCTAGGCCAGCACTGACCGATAGAAATATAATGCCACATCTGTAATTTAGAATGTTCTACCGGCTGCGTGAAAAAAAAGTGAAACCAATTTTAAAATTGTATGTGTCAATCCAGCATATCTAAAATATATCATGTCAACATGATTATTGATTTATTTTAGGTTTTTTTTTTTTTTTTGGTACTAAGTTCAAAATCTGGTGTATGTTATATACTTAACAGCCCATCTTAATTCGGACTTGGCATATTTCAGATGGTCAGTGGTCAACTGTGGCTAGTAGTTACTGTATTGGACAGTACGGCTCAATAGCGAGCAGATAGGCAAGTTTGGGGTGTGGGTGGGGAAGAGAGAGGCAGTGAATACATGAAAACAAGTAAACAATCAAGAAAAGACGAGTGAGTGGTGCCCATAAAATTAAATGGGGTGAACGGAAAGAGACTGACCGATAGTAAGACCAGGAAGGTCTCAGAATGTGACATTGACACTGAGCCCCTGAATGGTAGGATGCAGCAGGCAAAGATCTGGGGCCTGCCAGGCTGTTTTCCAGGCCCAGGGAACAGCTAATGTCAAGATCGCAAGGCTGGACAAACCAGCAAGCTTCCCGCTGGCTGGAGTCCTAGCTTTCTTGTCTGTGCTCAGGTGAATCTCCTTGCACAGAAGCAGCCCATAATAAGTATCTTTCCATTCAGTCTGTTTGTCCAAGTACATCCCAATGATGGGATGTACAAAAACCCTGATCCGTGGGCCTTTTCACTAAGAAGGGCCACGGCAGGTGCAATCCCGGATGAGAGCTGGATCCTCTCGGCTCTGTTTTTTGTTTTTGTGGGGGTCTTTTTGTTTTGTTTTGCTTTTTAAGTTCTGCACTAATTGTGGCTTTTTCCCCCCAGCAGCCAAGTTTAGTTTGGGTTCAGACTCCCCTTCAGAATTTCTTTAACTCTAGAAACGAAGAGATAGGAGTCAGTGAGTTCTTTTCTTCTTTTGGCTCCTGGATTCCTGAGCCTGAAATAGCAGGAGATTAAATCTCCATATCACGGAAATAGAGTGTGAAATCTGGGTATGGCTCATGTTTAAGAAGCATTTCGTATGAAATGTTTGGCATAAGCGTCATAATACTTTAAGGGGCTTCATCTTGTTTATATTTAAAGAGGTATACCACATATATTTTTTTTCAGCAAATACTGACTGACTGCCTGCTCTCTGCCAGGAACTCCGCTACGCACTGAAGAGAAACATACAAGGTCCCTTTTAGCATGGAGTTGGTGTCCTGGTTGAGGGGAGACAGATACTCCTCATCGTGGTGATTGTGCTATAAAGAACATGATGTTGAGGAGTTGTGAAGGAGATTGACTTGGGGCAGAGAAGAGCACTCTAAGGAGTTGTTATTTGAGCCAAGACTGAATGAAGAGAAGGGCCAGTCATGGAAGGGCATTCCAGGCGAAGAGACCAGCTGGTGCAAAGGCCCTGAGTTCGGAACTAATTGGGCACTGTGAAGGGGTGAGTGAAGGCTGGAGTCAGGGGCAGGGAGAGGAGAGTCATAAGCCCAGGTGGGGTTGAAGGCAAGGGGCCAGGTTATGTAGGACTTCAAGGGCACAGTAAGGAGTTTGAATTTTTAAGAGTGGCTGAAACTGATCACTCTAGGAAGTGAGGAGAATGGATGGCCGGGGGCCAGAGTGGAAGCTAGGAGAGCAGTTGGAAGACTGCTCGGTGAGAGGTGATGTTGATGAAATGGTTTGCATAGATTAGAATAGTAGCCATGGAGATAGAGAAGTTAGGTTTGCCAAGTGTTTTGGAAACAGCCCTGATAAAACTAGTTAATGGATTTGGTTTGGGAAGGAAAGAAAAGGAGTCAAGGGGGACCCTTTTATGTTGTGCAAAGCCTCCACAGTGCAGGTTGTGGGAGAAGTGACCCAAGTGTGAATACTCTCAGGGTGGGATAGAGACGTTTCCGTCTAACAGGAAAGAATGTGCCTCCGCATCAGTCGATGACATCCAAGTTGCTCCCCCTTCGCTCTCCCGACATTTTCAGCGAGATAGTCCTTAGTTGTGGGGCTGTCTTGTGCACCGGAGGATGCTTGGCAGCCTCCGCGGCTTCTGTTCATTAGATACCGGTAGCACCACCCCCAATCATGACGGCCAAAATGTCTCCAGACAGCGCCACATGTCCCCAGGGGGCAAAGTCCGTGGAGAACCACTGGATTACGGGAAGGGGGCATTGACAGAGATTAGGGCCAGGCCACCACAAGAAAATATCCAGGAATAACGAGAATGAAGACAACACCACAGGGGGTGGCTGGGTAACACTGAGAGACCGGTTTCGGATTTAAAATATAAAGTAACTTCTTACCATGCAGATAGTCCCATCCAAAGGAATATGCTCCCGTAGACCAGTGCTTGTGTAGATGAAAAGATCTCACGTACAGATTTCTAGGAGGAATTACCTATACAAATAACAATTTAGACAGACCCAATGTATTAAAACCTAGATTTATACATAGAACCTCAGGAAATGACTATTCTCTTTGCAAAGGAAACTTCTTAAATTTTCTTTAAATAGCAAAGCCACCAAAGGCTTGATAGGATTAAAATGCTATTTAAAGAGAGAATCTTCAGCAGCACATGTATTTTATAACACAAGATCATACCCACATCTATAATGCATATACCAGGAGATGTTCTATGTATGCAGACACGCATCTCTCTATGTATACATGTTTACCACCCGTTTCACTGAACACAAGATACCAAGGTTCATATGTATCACTGAGAAAAAATGCTGCCTATTTAGCTATAAAAATTCACCGTTTGTAGGATATATCCTGATTTCAATGGTCATATATGTGAAAAGACCTATAAAGATGTCTCCTAAAATATATGAAATAGGGGCGGTTTAAATCAGTATCTATCTGGTAACAGGTATAAAAAGGGTCAAGGTCTTGAAACTAGTGAAGTGGAACATAGACATCAGGAAATGACCTCATTCGGAGTGGAAGCCAGTTTTTATATTAGTATATATCATAATCATAATTAGTAGTCAGAAAATCAATTCTGAATGCCTTTAGCTTACGAGCTTCCATTGAGAACCTTCCTCTGGAGTAGAGGCTTGAACTAGGAAATGCCCTTCAGGTGGAGGAAGAAACACCAGCGCAGCACGTGCTGTTCACAAGGCACTGTGCTGGGGCCCTGAGAGAAATGAAAATGAACTCCTTTTGGTGTTTGAACAAGGGCGCTTAAATCCTGGTGGAGGGTGGACCAGAAGGAAATTAGTAAACTATAGGAGAGAATGAAGTCAGCAGGGTGGGACTCACTTCCGCTTTAGTAGAGATCATAGAGATAGGGATGTGTGCTAGGGATTCTCAGAAGCTCAGGTGTGCATACCAGTGAGCTGTGTGGGGCCTGGCCAGGTGAGACTCGTGTGGCCAGAGGTCATGGAAAGGAGGCGGGGCCGGTGGTCTGGGGTTCAAGGCCCAGGCTCCACTGCTGTTCTGTGTACACAGGTGGGAGCCTGGAATGTGTTTGAGAGAAATGTCCTGATGTGATGTGTGTTTCAGCTTTAGCGGAGTTCCCTGGGGCGGGGAGGAAAATCAGGAGAGTCTTGTAAAAAAGATCTGGGCAAGATGGGATGAAGGTTTAAAACCAGAACAGACCGGAGATGGAAGTGGAAGGCCAGATCAAGAGGTCTGAGCGGCAGGAAGCTGGGCAAGCGCTGAACATTTTAGCCTCCGCGATGGGGAGGATGCCGGTGAATGAGAGGGAACCTTCTCGTGTCGGATATTCCTTCTTTCACCTGCTTCCCAGTGGCAGGTTCTTTTAAGGAGACTTTAAATACATTTGAAGGCCTCCTGATCTGCACTGTCTAGCTAGCGTGGTCCAGCCTGGTCCGTCTCTCCTCTTTCTTCCTCTTCGAGCATTCATAGGAAAACGAGGCCTCCATTCACTGGGTTCACTGGCACAAAGGTTACTGTGAGTCACGGTTAACCAGCGGTGGCCAGTGCCAGAACTGAGTAACCGCACTGGAATGTGGCCTGTGGCTACTGCTATTGCCGCAGGTCATTTAAATGACAACTCCCTCCTGGAATCCAGAATATCACCCATTGCCTTGGGGAGACCGCGGCTTTCCTGGGTCTGAGTCAGCGGGGCGGTCCGGAGCCCGGCTCCCCACTTTCCCAGGGAAGTGAGGGTGTTCGTCTGAAGCATGCTGTCTCCCGTCTCAGAGGAACCGCTGCTGCTGGCTGAGCTCAAGCCCGGGCGTCCCCACCAGTTCGATTGGAAGTCGAGCTGCGAAACCTGGAGCGTGGCCTTCTCCCCAGATGGTTCGTGGTTCGCGTGGTCTCAAGGACACTGCATCGTCAAGCTGATCCCCTGGCCGCTGGAGGAGCACTTGTAAGTTCTGTCGCACCCAGACCCAGGGGAGCGAGGGAGTCCTCATGGTGGGGAACTTGAGAGTGCTTTCCCAGATTACTCCCTACCCTTTGTGGGTCTCCCTGCCCAGGAGCAGGAGAGAGGGAGTGGCTGAAAACCAGGAATTGATCATTGGGGTTTCTGGAGCCCCCTCACGTTTGGTATGTGTGAAAATCAATCCAGTGGAGATGATGTTATCCGCACTGTCATTTTTTAACAGCTTTAGTGAGCTGTCATTTACCCCGCATACAATCTGCCCATCTAAAGAGTACAGTTCAGTGGCTTCCAGTAGATTGACGGAGTTGTGCAACCATCACCACTATCAATCTCAAAACCACTGTCCTTGCCCCAGAGAGAGCTCGCATCCCTTAGTTGTCGTCCTCCAGTCTCACTCTGTTCTCCAGCGCTGAGCGGCCGCTAATCCACTTTCTGTCTTTACACGTTTGCTTCTCCTGGACATCTCACATAAATTGAATTGTACACCGTGTAGTCTTTTCTGACTGCTTTCTCGCATTTAGGATTTTGTTTTCAGTTATCCGTGTTACAGCACGTATTCCTACTTCCTTTCCTTTTATTGCCAGATAATACTCCATAATGTGTGAGACGGCACGTTTTGTGTATAATCTGTCCATTGGTAGACACTTAGGTGGCTTTCCCTTTCTGGCTATTAGGAATGACGCTGCTGTGAACATTTATGTGTAGGTTTTGGCGTGGACGTATGCTTTCAGTGTTTCGCTGCATGAGAAACAGACTGTTGAGCAGGGGGCTGTAGCATTCTGCAGTCCCACCAGCAGTGTGCTATTTCCCCATCCTCAACAACACTTGTTGTCTGTCTTTCTGATTGTGGCATAGCCGTCCTGGTGGGGCAGGAAGTGGCAACTCATTGTTTGGATTTGCATTTCCCGATGGCTTCTGACGCCAAGCACCTTTACTTATGCTTTTTTTTTTTTTTTTCCTTATGCTTCTTGATCCATCGCAAATCTTCTTTGGAGAAATGTCCATACACATTCTTTGCCCGTTTTGCTTTGAGATGTTTATTTATTTTTGAGAGAGTGCAAGTCTGGGAGGGGCAGACAAAGGGGAACAGAGAATCTGAAGCCGGCTTTGTGCCGACAGCAGTGAGCCCGATGTGGGGCTCGAACTCATGACTCTGGGATCACGACTTGAGCTGAAGTCTGTTGCTCAACCGAGTGAGCCACCCAGGTGCCCCTGCCCATTTTTAAATTGGGTGTTTGGTTTTTTTCTGATGTTAACTAGTTTCTTTCTGTGGGGTTGGACAGGTCCCAGCATCCGAATGCCGTGAGCGCCTGGTCAAAGGGCCCAGCGTCTGCATTTTCTCATTTGTGGCAGGGCAGTTCCATGTCTGCCTTTATTTATTCAGCCAGTATTGTTGGAAATCTTTTTTGGCCTCACACCGAGCCAGGGTCTGAGAATCCTGAAAGAAACCCAGCAAGGCCCCTGCCCTTGAGGGTCTCATTTGTTTCGTATTAGGCGTTTCTTCACATCGCGCATTAGATTTAACGTTTAATGTTTCCTAAGTGGAGTCTGAAGCTCCTTGCCTTGATGACAGGCACCGCCGAAGAGAACTCGCTGAGACGGTCCTCTGCACGCTGCTGGGTTTGAGGGATGTCCATTTGGCTGTTTGGCAGGATGCATCAAGGACCTTGAAACTGTTCTCCGGCTACCGGGGATCTGGGATATGGGGTCATCTGTTTTTATTTACATACGCTGATTTTTGTCCCGGAGTTGGTTCTGTAGTAGTGACAAAACAGAAATCCCTTAAAATCCAGTGATGAGAGGATGGTGCAGGAACTTACGGCATTGCTATAGGGTATTTTTGCAGCCATGAGAGATTTTTTTGCTTTAATCATGATACTCAGTTTCTTCTGTGTAATCAGTTTCATGAGAATGCCAAAGCCATTCTTTTTTCTTATTGAGCTCCTACTGTAAATGTAAGAGACTCAACTGTATATCCAGTCCAGTACGAATTTAGTCAGAAAAAGAATTTTTTAAAAAAGCATAAAAATGGAAACTTTTTCCAAAAATCACTCCTATCCAAACATCTCCATTACCACAGGTAAATATATCCTTCTAGTATGAACTTAGGAAAACGGAAATTGGAGTATTAATCCTTTTTGTGTCTCTGTTCTTTAAATATAGCGAGAGAAATGTTATTGTTTAGTATGTTAAATGAGAAGTTACTTGTTTTAGGGAAAAATCACACATTGTGAAGAATAGTAACTTAGGATAATGCTTAATAATATAAGGAAGGCTTACTGAAAAAAGTAAGCTATAAAACCATATATGTAATATGGTCCCAAATTTGTCTTTAAAAAATGTGGGGGTGCCTGGGTGGCTCAGTCGGTTAAGCGGCCAACTTCGGCTCAGGTCGTGATCTCGCAGTTTGTGAGTTTGAGCCCCGTGTCGGGCTCTGTGCTGACAGCTCAGAGCCGGAGCTTGCTTTGGATTCCGTGTCTCCCTCTCCCTCTCTCTGTCCCTCCCCCACTTAAACTCTGTCTTTCTCTGTCAAAAATGAATAAATGTTAAAGAAAAAAAAATTTTTTAATGTATGTACATACACGTAAATAAAAAAACTGATCTGAAATGTTTACTCTGGTTAGAGTGGTGTTAGGATTATGGGTAATTTTTATTTTATTTGTCTCCCTTCCAAATTTTTCCCATAGTTCTCTATTATTTTTATAATTTAAAATAATTGATATTCTTAAAGTCCTTTAAAAGGGGAACTCTGAGGTCTTTATATTCTTGTTTGGATTGTTACACATTAAAAAAAATTAATAGCACCTTTGGTATTGAGCAAATAATTGATACTAACCAGAGAATTGTATTTTAATAATTTTAGAAATAAAGTTTTTAGAAGCTTAAATTGCAGTGAAGTTAAATTCCCCCTATGACCCTCCCTTGCCGCTAGCCATCCCCTCCCTATGCATGCACCACCTCCAACCCCCCCCCCCCCCCATGTAACTCAAGGGAGTTGATTCAGTGGCAAACTCCAAAGTCCAGGGGATCTGTCGAGTAGTAGGCTTGGATACCCAAGACTTAAGTTCTAGTTCTGCCCCAGATTTTGTGACCCCATGATAGAGGTCTTAGTATCTCTTTCTAAATTTTTTTTTAAACATTTTATTTATTATTTTTTTTTAAATTTTTTTTTTAACGTTTATTTATTTTTGAGACAGAGAGAGACAGAGCATGAACGGGGGAGGGTCAGAGAGAGGGAGACACAGAATCTGAAACAGGCTCCAGGCTCTGAGCTGTCAGCACAGAGCCTGACGCGGGGCTCAAACTCACGGAACGCGAGATCATGACCTGAGCCGAAGTCGGCCGCTTAACCGACTGAGCCACCCAGGTACCCTAACATTTTATTTATTATTAAGAGACAGAGAGAGACAGAGCATGAGCATGGGAGAGGCAGAGAGAGGAGGAGACACAGAATCCAAAGCAGGCTCCAGGCTCTGAGCTGTCAGCACAGAGCCTGACGTGGGGCTCAAACTCAGGAACTGTGAGATCATGACCTGGGCCAAAGTCGGTCGCGCAACCGACTAAGCCACCCAGGCACCCCGAGTGTCCAACTCTTAATTTCAGCTCAGGTCATGAGCCAAGGGTTGTAGGATATTGCCCCGTGTCGATCTCAGTGCTGACCATGGAGCCTGCTTAAGATTCCCTCCCTCTGGGGCGCCTGGGTGGCGCAGTCGGTTAAGCGTCCGACTTCAGCCAGGTCACGATCTCGCGGTCCGTGAGTTCGAGCCCCGCGTCGGGCTCTGGGCTGATGGCTCGGAGCCTGGAGCCTGTTTCCGATTCTGTGTCTCCCTCTCTCTCTGCCCCTCCCCGTTCATGCTCTGTCTCTCTCTGTCCCAAAAATAAATAAAAAACGTTGAAAAAAAAAATTAAAAAAAAAAAAAAAAGATTCCCTCCCTCCGCCACTCACCCATGTGCACGTGCTCTCTTAAAAAAAATTTTTTTTGAATGATAAAGCTCTAAGCCAGGCCCAGTTTAGGACTTCTTAGCTCTGTTTCCTGTCTCCCCCATCCCTGAGGATACTTCCTCCTTGCTCCTGACTTTAGCGTCTGCCCATACCCAGGATTAAGCCCCCTTTTATTTACTCAGCAATTCATTCTTCTATCCTGGCCTTTTTCTCTTGTACCTCTCAAAATCTGACATATGCCGTATGTGTGCGTGTGTGTATGTATGTATACATACATACGTGCACACATATATACATACATACATACATGTGTATATATATAATTTTTTTTTCATTCTCTCTCAACTAAAATGTCAGGTCCTTGAGGGCATGGTTCCCTGCTGTACCACGGGACTCTAGAACAGGTCTGGCAGATGAATGGTCTCTCCCTGTCTTCAGCTCTCCTCCTCCATTCTTCTCAAACACAGGTCTGATTAGGTCCCGTAGCTGCTTACACAATTCCAGTGGGTCCTCACGGTAGTGGGAGGATAGTGGGATGAGAGTCCGACAACGCGGCCAGGCACTGACAGGGAAGCACAGGAGGGTGCTTGCTCTCCACTGTGCGGCCCCCCCGCCCTCAGTGTGCACCGATCACACCTCTCAACACCACTGTGTTCCTTCCTGTTCTCCACAGAAGACCCTGTCCCAAGCTCCTTTACGTGGAAAATCTATCCTCATTCTTTTTTTAATGTAAAAAAAATTTTTTTAACGTTTTATTTATTATTGAGAGACAGAGAGAGACAGAGCATGAGCATGGGAGAGGCAGAGAGAGGAGGAGACACAGAATCTGAAGCAAGCTCCAGGCTCCGAGCTGCCAGCACAAAGCCTGAGGTGGGGCTCGAACACACAAACTGCGAGATCATGACCTGAGCCAAGTCGGACGCTTAACCAACTGAGCCATCCAGGCGCCCCAGTATCTCTTTCTAGAGAAAGTACATTAAAAAAAGAGAGAAAGTAAATTTATGATACTTAAATGAATTAATCTGCAGCTATGCCTTGGGGCGCCTGGGTGGCTCAGTCAGTTAAGTGTCCGACTTCGGCTCAGGTCATGATCTCGTGGTCCTGAGTTTGAGCCCTGGATCCCGCTTTGGATTCTATGTCTCCCTCTCTCTCTGACCCTCTCCTGTTCACACTCTGTTTTCCTCTCTCTCAAAAAATAAACATTTTTTTAAAAATGTGCAGATATGCCTTAATTCCTTTGGAATAAAATAGCTACTACAGATTATTCCTTAATTCAAAGACAAAAGTTAGGATTCTATAAAAAAATAAAACAAATGGAACTTCGGTGGTTCCCGGGTGTCCTATAAAGCTTTCCCTGCGTCTTGCCTTTTCTGTGCTTCTTCCCTGGATGGCAGACTCAGGCCCCTGTGCCTGGGCCAGACAGGTCTACAAAGCGTGTGGGTTGAGCAGGGTCAGCCGAAAAGACATTATCATATTCAGATGTTTGTCAGGACGACAGGTTTTCAAACTGCATTGGCCATTGAGACCTGGGGTCAGCAGACTTTTACTGTGGAGGTGCAGATGTTAAATATTTTTGGCTTTGGGGGCCATACGGTCCGTCGAGACTACTCAGCTCTGCCGTTAACAGCGGAAGGCAGCCATTGATGGTATGTGAAGGAATGAATGTGGTGGTTTCCGATAAAACTTCGTCTCTGAAAACAGATTGCTGGCCTGGGCATAGTTTGCCAACCTCTGATTTCAGCTAATAGAGTTTTAGAGCTGGAGGAGCCTATGTTTGCCTCAATTCCATCCCCTCCCTTCTAATTTTACAGGTGAGCTTAGTGAAAATTTTGTAATAGATTTCAGCCACACACTTGGCAAAAATATGATTTACTTACAGCTTTGGGGGAACAAATCTAATACATAAAGACGTCCTGTTATGTACACGCTGAGTATGGAATTTTTCATGGAATGGAGTTCCAGCTTCCTCATCTCCATTTCCCCCAGTTTGGTATGCCCGGAGTATGGTCAGGGCCACCCAGAAAGGTAGGACTTAACACTTGCACTGATAAAGTATACTGCAGATGGGAAACTTTGATGTTGGGGGCTGAACCCCTGGGGCTGTCCAACTTCTCAAGCCCGTGAGGTGGTGTCTACTGGGGGGAATGGTGGGCGGGGCCTGCGTCTTCTGTGACTCATCTGGGCCTGTGTTTTACCGTCAAGTAGAAGGTAAAAGCGGGGGGTCCGGCCACGGGATCTTTGAGGTCAGTGCACTTCTGCACAATTCGGTGGGCTCTTTCTCTCCTTGATCACCTCACTGGTCGGTTCCTGTGCTGGACATACCGTCAGAGAGGTAAGCGAAAGAGCCTCACTGATTGGTTGGAACACAAAGCGAGTGAAGGTGGAAATCAGCGTGTACCAAGCAAACTGTGTTGGCCGGAAGAGGGTTTATTTTCCCGCTCCTTGGGGCTTTCTAAGCTCGAGATAAAGGGGCTCATCAGGCAGGGGAGTAGCAGATGGGTATTCAAGTTCTAAGATCTGTCCTAGTTCCAAAGCTACGGCATGCCTTCTTCCTCATGGGAAACACTGAGTGCATCTTTCCTTCCGTGCACCAAACCCGAGAGAACTTTCTGAGGAAGCGTATGGCTCCCTGGGGCTTCTGTGATCTAGTTATCCCACAAGGCGGGTCACCCCGTTGCAGGGCTATCACAAATGGGATGAACCAAGGCTCATGAAGTCTCTGTTACATGGATTCTAAAAAGAAATGAAAAGTCATGCCAGAATTCACGGAAGGCCAATTTGTTTCTAGAACTTTAATGTCTCAGATACCCTAAAATGAGAAGTTGGTTGGTTGCCTTGGTGACAATTTTAGACTCATGAAGGGATCTCTGCTTCCTCCAGCATCCCTAAAGGGTTTGAAGCCAAAAGCCGGAGCAGCAAAAATGACACAAAAGGGCGAGGCAGCCCAAAGGAGAAGACTCTGGACTGTGGGCAGATTGTCTGGGGTTTGGCCTTCAGCCCGTGGCCTTCTCCACCCAGCAGGAAGCTCTGGGCACGCCACCATCCCCAGGTGCCAGACATCTCTTGCCTGATCCTCGCTACAGGACTCAATGATGGGCAGATCAAGATTTGGGAGGTGCAGACAGGTAGGTCATTTCTGCCCGCGACAGGGTCTGGGTGTGCATGTTCTCATCAGGGATCACGGGGGCCGCCAGGCCCCCAGCCGGCTGAGGGGTGTGGCTGTGACCAGCAGACCGGGCGCCTCCTTCTTCCCACTGACCGACTGCTCCTGCTCCCACGCCAGGGCTCCTGCTTTTGAATCTTTCCGGCCACCAAGATGTTGTGAGAGATCTAAGCTTCACGCCCAGCGGCAGTTTGATTTTGGTGTCAGCATCTCGGGATAAGACTCTTCGCATCTGGGACCTGAACAGACATGGTATGGAGGTGATGGCACCACCGAGCGGCTCCGCAGATAACCATATTTGCCCCTTTCTCCACGTGACCCATGTCACCTTTATCTAGAACAGTGTTTCGCAACCAGTTTTCCTAAGGGGTCTTTTAAGACATTTTTTCCTAACCTTCCTCATCCCCATGAGATACTAGTATTGAGAATATACCATTTACTTAGGCACTGAGTGCGTATCTGTGCACATAAAAAAAGTAAGACTCCACCCCTATTGAAAATACATGATAGAGCATAGGTTTTCTCAACCACGGCATCGTTGACATTTTGGGCACAGTAATTCTTTCGTTTTTGTTTTTTTTTCAATGTTTATTTTTGAGAGAGAGAGAGAGAGAGAGAGAGCGCACAAGCAGGAGAGGGGCAGAGAGGAAGAGAGAGAGGGAGACACAGAATCCAAAGCAGGCTGCAGGCTCCAGGCTCTGAGCGGTCAGCACAGAGCCTGACTTAGGGCTCGAACCCATGAACTGCGAGATCGTGACCTGACCCTAAGTTGGACGCTTAACTGACTTAGCCACCCAGGCGCCCCTGTGCATGATAATTCTTTGTTCCAGGCCGTCCCGTGCGTTCTGGGAGTTGAGCAGCACCCCTGACCCCTGCCCATTAGATACCAGGTGCACCTTTTCTTGTTCTGACAACCAAAATGTGTCCAGACACCACGCCCTGTCCATGTGAAGGGCAGAGTCTCCCCAGGTTAGGAACCACAGATCTAGAAGTCCTCCGTGTGGGATACTTCCTGTCAGAAATCATGTTTCTCTGTGAAGCGGAATCTTTGCCTAGAAGAAATCTCTTAGACTTGAGAGGGTCAACTTTCGTGGAATTTTGCTGTGAGCAGAACCGCATACAGGGGTGGCCAGCAAAGAATTCCATACATCTCCAGTATTGAGCTTTAACTGGAAAGGTGACATAGGGAAGGGGAATTTATCTCCAGGCCACTTCTTCCCCACGTGGGCAGGGAGTCAGGGGCTGGAGGGAGGAAATGGCGACGTGGACAGTTGATGAAGAGGGCGTTCATCCCTGATAACGCAGAGGGACCGGTATTCCTGCCTCAGCCGTGACGGGGCCAGCTCCCCACAACCATGAGCTACTCCTGCCCTCTGAGAAACAAGCCTGCTGGGGGCGCCTCGGTGGCTCAGTCTGTTGAGCGTCCGACTTCAGCTGAGGTCATGATCTCGCGGTCTGTGAGTTCGAGCCCCGCGGAGCTTGTTTCAGATTCTGTGTCTCCCTCTCTCTTTGCCCCTCCCCTGCTCATGCTCTGTCTCTCTCTCTCTGTCAAAAATAAATAAAAACATTAAAGAAAAGAAACGAGCCCACTGACTTGTCAAACAGCCAAGGAGGTGCTTGTGGTGTCCTTATCCAGGGGCATCTGGTCACCAAGAGAACTCTGGCAGTTTCTGCCCTTGGCTGTGGCACGTGAAGTCATAAGATAGGTCTGCTGCCTGGGAAGGCTTCTTCCTCCAAGGTGGCGCCATTTTTAATGCATCCTGAGGCAGCTTGTTGCCACCATGTAAGGAAGGTTCTTGAAGCGACTTGAAAGTCTTTCGGTGGTTAGGGGCTCCTGGGTGGCTTTGTGGGTTGAGCATCCGACTTCGGTTCAGGTCATGATCTCGCGGTTTGTGAGTTCGAGCCCCGCCTCGGGCTCTGTGCTCAGAGCCTGGAGCCTGCTTCGGATTATGTGTCTCCGTCTCTTTCTCTGCCCCTCCCCTGCTCACATTCTGTCTCTCTCTCTCTCTCTCAAAAATAAAAAAATTAGAAAAAAAATTTCTTTTAAATAATAAAACCTTTCAGTGGTTGGGAAGGCAGGACTAGCTGAAGGGGACTGGGAGCAGGCCAGTGCACTAGGGCATTCCCAGGAGGGGAGGGGATGAAGTCGTGTTCCCAGGTCCTGGGCCTGGCCCTGGCCCTACCCTTCTGCCTGAATTTGTTCAACACTCACAGCCACCCTGGGGATAGGTGCTGCTCTGATATGATAGCTGAAGAAACCATGACTTACCTAAAAAAAAAAAATTATATGGACCCACATACATATATGTAAACTCTTCAATGCATGACTCTCTGTGTTCATGTAAACTTTTTCCCCCCTTTTTCCCCTTTCAAACCCGAGTTTGTCTTGGTACCTCCTCCTACCCCGTCTCTTTCCCCATCTCATCCTCCCCTCCCATTGCATCCTTCCCTGTATTCCCCCGGCAACCTCCTGGCCCATGCTCGCAGCCTTCCGCATTCCCCTGTATACTTACTTGCATATTCCTGCTTGGAATCAGGGGTCAGTTATGGATTTGGGAGTCATCGTTCCACAAAAAGATTCATGTTATTCGCATATTTTCTGCAAATAGTACTCCATGGAAATTCTAATTTTTTTTCTTAATGTTTATTTGTCTTTGAGAGAGAAACAGAGCGTGAGCAGGGGAGGGGTAGAGGGAGAGGGACACACAGAATCCGAAGCAGGCTTCAGGCCCTGAGCTGCCAGCACGGAGCCCGACATGGGGCTCGAATTCATGAACCGCAAGATCATGTGACCTGAGCCGAAGTCAGACGCTCAGACGCTCAACTGACTGAGCCACCCAGGCGCCCCTTCCGTGGAAATTCTAGGTCCCTAATGCCATCTGAATTAACGGGGTAGATGTATTCCATATATTTACCCATTCTCTTATGCTTATGGATGGACATTTTAGTTTTTCCCCAAAACAGAACTGGAGAGGTTATGTAAGTGGCCCTTATGTGCTGAGGAAACCGTGGAGTCAGGGTTCAGACCCAAGTTCGCCTGACAGCAGAGCACGTGGCCCTCATTACTCTGCACCGTGGCTCATCCAGACACTCTGGGGAGGGTGAGAGAGCAGGAGAGGGGGAAGCCATTACAGAGTGTAAATGACAGAAGTACAGATAAGACAGTCTCAAATTTGGGAGGATGCTTCAAAGTTCTAGAGGTGGTTGAGGGACCTAAAAAGAATGTTCTCTCATGTCAAAGGGATCTGTCAGATCTGATCTATGTATAGCCTTTCCCCCATTGATCTGGTGGGTTTTGGTGAAACAGAAAGTAGTGATTTCCTCGGGGATCAGAATATCGTATGAATCGATTTCAGCGTTTAATGACAAATCCTGTCTTCTTCCTCTGCGTGAAAAAAGTGGGCCTTTGGGCTCAGCTGACAGAGAACCAGATGGGTGTACTGGGCAGGTGGGTGACCACCAGCTCTCCGGTCTTCTGACTTTGTGGTTTCGGGAACTGGCTCACCATTCGCTCCTTTTCTGTGCCAGGTAAACAGATCCAGGTGTTATCGGGCCACCTGCAGTGGGTTTACTGCTGCTCTGTCTCCCCGGACTGCAGCATGCTGTGCTCTGCAGCTGGAGAGAAGTCGGTAAGTCTCACACGTCGGGTACCATTTTCTCTGCCGCCTGAGTTCTGCGAGACCTGGAGGTCTGAATGGGCCTCGCGTGAGAGGGAAAGTAGGCCCAGTGCCTCAAGATTCATGTGCAGACCACCCCCGACAGAAGGCGTGCTTGTGGGCCGTGACCTCCTCTTGCACACCTCTCTTCTGATACGCACTTTGACACAAACCAGAAGAGAGGAGATGTTTGAAGTGGGTGGTTGCTCTCACCACTGGATGAGGGCTGTCTGCCTTCACAAAATGGTAAAGGTGTGCTTTTTAAATTTCTTTCCCCTCCCCAGAGTCTTAAGAATTTAAAAGTTGCAGCCCATGTATGGGTCTAATTTCCTTTGAACCATTTAACTTGAATCTACAGAATTGGGAATGCCATTTCAAATCAGAATGGACAGTTACGTGTGGAACTTTGTCCTGAAATCCTGTCCGTTATTTCAGAAAGTATTAGAAACCCAAGAACAGTTTGGGAACAGTTTGTTTGAAGTTTAGATCTGTATTGAGCTATTTGCTATGATCAACCAAAGGTTAAGAGTTCACTATATGGTACAGCCCAGGTGGTTGGTTAATCATTCGTTTGGGGTTTGGAACTACGTGAAACCGAGTTTTCTTAAAGGGAAGAGAATAAAATCCCGTTTTTAACGATTAAAGGTTTAAAGTGATGAACTGTGTCAGACGTACGCACGATCGTGGGGCAGATTTCCACCATTCTGTGAACTCGTGGTGTAAAATGGCTCGACAGGGTACGATCGCTTTGTTGGGAGCCCTGGTGTTCACCTCGGACCCTGCTGTTTGGTTTTAAGTGAAAGGACAAGATAATTCTTGGCTTAGGTCTGCATTAGCATATACTGTGATCTTGCAGACAGGGTTCAGAAGCAGAACTCAGAGAACATTTAGCTGGTGGTCTTCCTGAGCTTGGCTGGGTTTATTCTCCCTTACAGTAAGCTCCTCGAACGTGTACGTTGGTTGAGTGCCTCCAGAATTCAGACCTGTTTCTTTACTTAGACCTTTATGATGCGTTCTGGAAGAGCTGTACAAAGCGGGAGTGGAGAGCTTGGCTTCACCTGGCCACGGGGCCTGACGTGGGCATCGCTGTGTCGCCCGCTCACCGTTCACATTCTAAGCAGTTTGCTGCCACCCCTGACCGGGCACCTGTTCCTTTCCACAGGTCTTTCTGTGGAGCATGCGGTCCTACACGTTAATCCGGAAGCTAGAGGGCCACCAAAGCAGTGTTGTCTCTTGTGACTTCTCACCTGACTCCGCCTTGCTCGTCACGGCTTCTTACGATACCAACGTGATCATGTGGGACCCCTATACTGGCGAGAGGCTGAGGTCACTCCAGTAAGGACGGACTCCCTGCCTAGGACTTTCTTTGGGGGGGGGGGGGGTGACTGATGAGAAAGCTGCCTTGGGTTAGGCACGTCCCTCGCAGAGTCCAGGGCATGGGAGGGGACAGTCTGGGTAAAAGGCACAGTGGGTTCGGTGTTTCTCAGGCGTTGGCTTGCAGGGGCACCTCGCCGTCAGTTACATTCTCAAATTAGACCCGAGGGCTTCAGGGCTCCTGATACAGGAGGCGGTGTGTACTCTGGATTCAGCGTTAACGAAACCTCAAAATGACTCTTTCTTTCCATTTACTAATAACTGTAGTAGCAAATTCAGAACAGTCTTCTTACTGAAACTGGTATTTCCAAAATGAATTTTCATGTTCTCACAAACTTGGTCTTTTTCTCTTTGTCTCTGTTGTTTTCTGAAGCAAATAATAGGCAGTCCTATAATTATCATGTATCTTAACCTAAAAAAGGCTTTCAGTTTGTACTGTGGTATTAAAGTGAGGGCTGACCTACTTTGCATAAGGAAGTCAGCGCAGGGAGCGCGACTAACCCTTCAGCCCCTTCCCCAAGACACCTGGAGCCTTAGGAAAGGCGCTTTTTCCCCCCAGTCTGCTTATCCTGAGGTTTTCCAGATGGGGTACAAGACGGGTCTTGAGCCTTTCCTAGTCGCACCATTTTGGCCTCCTGCCTGGGAAAGAAGATGAAGGGTGGAGAGTGGCCCATCACTCCAGGCCTGTCATCCTGTTCCTTTCTCCTCAGCCACACCCAGCTTGACCCCCCCATGGACGACAGCGATGTCCACATTAGCTCCCTGAGGTCCGTGTGCTTCTCTCCCGAAGGCTTGTACCTCGCCACGGTGGCGGATGACAGGTAACGAAGAGACACCTCTGTACGGGGCCTCGGAGCAAGTCCCCGCAAGTAATTGTAGCATTACCCTCTGGCCTGGCCTCAGGTCTGCTGATGCGCAAACGTGTCTTTTCTCTCTCCGTCCAGACTCCTCAGGATCTGGGCCCTGGAACTGAAAACTCCAATCGCATTTGCTCCTATGACCAATGGTCTTTGCTGCACATTTTTTCCACATGGTGGAGTTATTGCCACAGGGTATGTATCTGATAGCTGAACAGATGGGTAGCAGTTTCTGCTGAGTGTACTATGCAGCTTTTTAAGGGAAGAAAGCCTCTAGAATTTTCTTGCCTACGGTGAAGCCTTTAAAGAAATCCAAGAGGACACAAAATTCTAATATTCTATCCTGCCAATACAGGTTATCATTTACTCTTAATGTTCAATCTAAATGTAATTAAAGAGCTGTGATTCATGCCACTTAATGGGCCAAGTTCACAAGGAAGCAGAAATTGAGACGATGCAGAAATTTATATGGGAAACCATTTAGGGCAGAGACCACCTTACAGGGAACGGCGTCCATAATTCAGGAGGTGGCGCTCTTCCCTCCGTTACATTTGAACTCACGGTGTGATCCAGAAGGGCTGTGCTCCCAGATAGCCCTTTGGTACCCCACCTTTGGTACCAAAGGTACCCCTTTGGTAGCCCACCTTTGGTACCAAAGGTGTCTTGAGTTCCTCTCATCCTCCCCGCAGCCTTAATTATTCAGCATTACAGCCTTCACATCGATTCCAACCATCAGGGTTGCACTTAAGCGTTGCAGTTCACTCTCTGGGTGTCTCCTGCCGATGCAAGTCAGAGGAGGAACGTGGATACCCGTCACAGTGAAAACATGTATTTCTGAGGTCGGCCTTAAAGCGTCCGTCTCGGTTTTGTTTCAGGACAAGAGATGGCCACGTCCAGTTCTGGACAGCTCCGAGGGTCCTGTCCTCACTGAAGCACTTATGCCGGAAAGCCCTTCGAAGTTTCCTAACCACCTACCAAGTGCTAGCACTGCCGATCCCCAAGAAAATGAAAGAGTTCCTCACATACAGGACTTTTTAAGCCACGCCCCATAGTCTTATACTTGTTTTCTTGGTAGCAGGATAAACCTCCCTGGCAGGGGAGCAGCTGGAACCAGGGGCCAGTCGTCAGGTCTTGGCTCCGAAGATCATTTCTTTTTGGGACTGTGAACAGAATGTAGCGAAACCAGATACCAGTGGACTAGTCACCAGGGATTTTCTCCGTGACATGGGGAGGTCAGTCACAGAGGGGGACTCCGGCTCCGCGACAGCTGAGCCTTCCCTTAAATCCTGAGTCCGCTTACAGACGGCAGTGCCCAACACCTTTTAAAGTCATGGTTTTGATTCAAGCGCAGTTACTCATGTTGATTCGGTAAGAAGGGTCAGCAGGCCTCAGGAGCCTCTGTGTCGGGGCGGAGTTGGGTCCCTCGACTGGCAAGCGTGGCTTCTGCCCCGTACTTAAGCGTTGTCGTGTTTCACACACAGTGGTGACACTGTTCTGAAGTTCTCTCCTGCTGTGTCAGAGTGGCTTTGATATTGGCAGGTGCCGTCCTTCCTCTGGCTCCCCTCTGACCGGCAGGACAAAGTTTTCACGGAGCCGTGTGCCGTGAGGTATTGACTAAATTGCAGCTGACTCAGAGGCCGTGCTCCCGACTGATACACTATAAATGGCTTTTTTTTTTTTTTTTTTTTTTTTTTTTTTTTTTATAAACAGTGGTGTGCATGTGCAGGCGATGACAGATGTGTATGTCCGGTCCCACACAGATGTCCCCCTAAACTGCATGACTGTTCAGATGGCCACCGCGTTGCAGGTGTTTGCCATTTGTAGCATATTTATTTGTATTTTCTCAGCAGATGTTAAGGTACAACTGTGTTTCCCTCCACGGTATCTAAAAACCATAGTTGTTAAGCCGACCAGTTGTGAAGATGTCTCTTCTTGATTGTGTAGAGAATTGGTGTGGCCGCCCCTTCGGCTGATTCTCGTGTACGCGGTCTGCCTCTGCTGCGTCACCTCATCGGACTCCTCAGCCGGTGTCACCTCCGCCCCTTCACAGAAATAGCTCCTTGAAAGTACTGTTCTCCTTCCTTCAGTGGCATGTCATTATCTGATCAAGACACCTCATTCCAATGAAATCTGCCTTTGGAAAATTTAATATATTTTAAATTATTTTAAAAGAAACACAACACCTTATCCTTTGGCTTTCTTACTAGGTGCTTTTTGGAGGCCAGTGTAACATGATAAAGCTTGTTGCAAAAGTATGAGAGTCCCCTCTACCACCTTTGTTGCCGAAGAAAAACATTTCTTTTCAAGATGAGAGGCTTCCATTGAAGGGAAAGTTAAAAAGCTTTTGGCTCACCGTTTCATTTTTTCCACTAAGAAAAAAATACCACCTCTCAAACCAAGTGAGTACAGCAGGACAGCGGGGAATGGCTGGGGCCAATTTTCAATTTTGTGGTTATCTTGAAATGTCACAGCGTAGTCTGAGAGGCTCTGGGCGGCTTCCCCGAGGCCCCACTTTGCCATTAGCTGCAAACTTTGCTTGGTGTCCTCGGGGAGCGGGTTGAACGCCAATGATGGAAGTAACCACCTTCTCCCTTTTGAATAGTATAAGAACCGGACACCTTTGTAAAGAATAGCCTCCGAGGAGAGCTTATTCTGTGATACCAGAGACGGGGGAGGCTTTTCACACAGATGCAAGTTGAATGACCGCGTGTTTATAATCGGCGAAGGAGTCACTCGTAACACAGCCAACACGCAAGCTGCTTTATTTTTATTGAGAAGAACACTATCATAAATGCAGCCTGTTGGCTCTAAAATAAACTGCCACACTGCACAGGGCCTCGTCCTTGCGGCTTCGAGTCCGGCCCACGCTTGCCTGCCCTCCTTGCATTAAGGAGGGAGTCCTAGGCCTGGCCCCCACGGGCACAAAGTGACTCTTCACTGTCCACACCGCAGTTAGGAACCTACTTTAAGAGGAGAAATAGATACTTTTCAAGTAAGGGAACCTGAGGCCCTGTGCCTCAGGTTAATGGGCCAGAAATCCATTAACACCTATTTTTTTCTTCATTAACACCTTTATAAAGTAGATATGGAGATGGTGCCACAAGTTAGATTTACACACTTGATTCTGGAGATGTTCAGTTTACCTTGAGTGATAGAAGACACTGGTACCACATGAGATTTGGAAGCCTTTTGTTCTAGACCAAAATGGGGTAGGCCAATTTCCTGCCATCTAAGCAGTTGAATGGTAAAAAGCCTTAAGGCTAAAAGAAAGCATTTTACTCTTTTTTCCTGTAAAACACAAATGGGCAGTGCAATAAGAGAGCTGTATATTAAAACTGTTTGGTATATACCTGCTCCAAACAAACACAAACATGGTACTTTTTAAACCTTTGCCCCACCCGTGTCTGGAACAGTTTTCCAAAACTCGGGGTGACTGTGGCTTCATCCCCCAGCCCGCACAGCAGGTCATCCCGTGACAGAGTCCCCTCTTCTCCAGTCACTGTGGGGCCCGCGAATGGTGGCGAATGGTCCTCAGCATTTAGGCCTCTGTGACGATCAGGTCCCTGGTGACCTGGAAAGCGGCTATGAGGGAACTCAGCTGAATCTTCTCGTTGGTGCCAACAGAAAGTCTGTACCTAAAAGAAATCAAACAAAAGGTAAGAATAGAGAATATCACGGACGGCTACCTTTTGACAAGAGAACAGTGGAGATCAAAGACGGAACATCTGCTGAAGGAGGAAAGGAGGCAGTAAAACTTTATCGTGAAGTCATCTTGAATGTGTCCCCTCACATTTTCTTCTCTACCCTGAACACTCATTTATAATTCGATCCAAACTGGTGAGGAAAAATTAAATAAAAAAATTGTTAGTTGTCAACGGCAGCGTCCTGAACTTAACTTTGTTCTAGCTGTACAGGGGTATGCAGAATTTACATGACTAAGGATTACTTCTTCACTCGCAAAATGAATTGAGAGAAATTACCATTCAGATTCCCTTCCTCTTAATTCACTGGGAAGTATGGCTGACTGTGGTTCTGTGCTCTAGTAAAAGGTAAAGCAGGACACCGGCAGTCTATCTTGCCACCTTTCAGGCGCCCAGCCAGCGAAGGCAAAATCACGACATTCACAGCGTGGGGCTAAGGGACCTAAAGTGCGCATGTGGAAAGCCAGTGATAGCAAATTAGAGCTGGCCCTGTGTTGGCCTCTGTTTTGAACCCAATGCTTTTGTCTACTTAAATGATAGCTGCCAGCTTCACTGGGGGCTAATAACTGTGTTTATGGAGCCAGGCAAAGTGGAAAATTGAGTTTATGTTTACTTTTCCCCCCAATATGCTTTGCTATGCCAAAATGCTTTAATAACAGCTGGATAGCCGCTTGTCCCCAAGTGACCTGGATGTCGGAACCGAAGCAGGCCTTCCAAATAACAGCATTTCTAGAACCAACGTGGACCAGGCCTCTGAGGCCTAAGGAGAAGCCTTTATCTCAAATATGTAACTGAGCTGAACCTGTCCTTATGTTTATTTGTATGTTCTTTAGATACGCAAATCATGCCCTTCCCCATGTTTCTTTCAGCGATCTCACCACAAACGAGATTGTGCCATTTATGAATGACGTAGACAAAATTGCAACCACGCAAGTAGGAGGGAAAAAAAACACTACAGGGTAAAAAAAGGAAAAGAATATTGGGAAATACTCACTCAATGTCTGCCATTTTGGTCAATAAATGTACTCGAACTGAAGATGGAAAGTCAACTGGGGGAAAAAACAAAATCAACTGAGTGAGGTCTGCCACTCGCTGCTACTAAAAAAAAAAAATCACACCATGATTAGGAATTTAAACATCAGGTGACACTAAACTTGTCTGGAGGCCTCAGGTCACCAGGGACCGCACTTCTGAAGAAGTGAACACTACAGGTTTTCAGTTTTTACCCATTTTGTGAGCAGGTTCCAAAGTGGTCACAAGGACACAAGATCGGCAGCACTGCTTTAGCAAGGGGGCAGCTCTAGAAGGGAACTGGAAAGCCCAGTTCTCACTTGCTGTCCCGGTTTTACAAACAAATGTAATCCACTGAATTTTAAACATCTATTCACACTCATTTCCCACAAAGGGCAGAGCTGGGCTTGAGTGGACCATGTTCTCGGGCAGCGGTCGTGCCGGTTGGCCCAGTGAGGCCTGGAGAGGCCCCGGCAGGACGATGGCGGACCGGCAGGACGAGTGTGTGTAGTTGGCTGTCGCGGAAGGAAGGGTTTGCCCGAAAAGGCCACACAGCAGATCGCCTGCAGCGCCTGAGAAAATCCTGATGCCCAGTTCCCTCCAAAGGCCAACTGAATTGGTCTGGGGGCCTTCCTATACACTGCCAAGGAGGAGAACCACTTCTCTGTACAGAAGTTACGACCAAGTGTGGAACTTCACGTGGTTTGCTTCAGACTGCTTTGGTTTACACTGAAGACAGATGTTCCTCCTCCTCTCCTTTTGGGGGAAGATACCCTTAGAAATTACAGGGTGAATTACAGCATACTATTTGCTGCTATAAAGTACAAACCCTTGGAGGAATGAAAGTTGGCCCTCAAGAGTTTCTTTCCCCAGCAGTTTTAGAGGTTGAGAGAGTAGTTGGGGAACAAAGTTTCAAATAGCAACAAGACAAAACTAAAACTGAGGGGTCAGGTCCATACTTCATTCCTGTTTCTTCGCTTCCAAAGTGGAGCCTCGTGTTCCCTCCCCACCACCCTTAAAGCCCGCCACACGCCTCCCCCTCAGCTTCTCAGCTAGGAAGAGCCTGACTTACCTCTGTGCACAAACAAGTGTATCTCTGTCAGGATGTCCTGTAATGCCAACCCCTTCAGCGTTTTCAACTCTGTAATATCTAGAGAGGAATGGTTACGGCAAAAGGCACAAATTCCAGGAGAAACCCGCTGCACACAATTTTGAAGGCAGACTCTGGTCAGAGTCACTTTGGGAAGTAGGGTTTTTAATCCTGACACGGCTGTTTCTTTCGATTTGAACCTGCATATGTTGGGCCCCAATTCTTATCATTATTTTATTGTAGAGCGAGAGTGTGTAAGGGAGAAGGGCAGAAGGAGACGGAGAGAGAATCCCAAGCAGGCCACCTGCTCAGCTCAGAACCTGACACGGCTTGATCCCAAGACCCTGGGGTCATGACCTGAACCGAAATCAAGAGTCAGACGCTCCAGCGACTGAGCCACCCAGATGCCACTCCCCCCTTCTAAAAAATTGTTTTTATCTTCAACAAGAGCCTCCTTCTGTCTTGTAGAGAACAGAGCTAAATGCATCTCCCAGAAGGCTACCCCTAGCTTTCCATTTCACCGCAAAATGAGAATAACAGTGGCCACTTGAAAATGATCACATCTGCCACCCCAAAGTCTAACTGCTTCTCTCATCCGTGAGGAAAGTGGCTTCAAGCCATACCCAGGTCAGAGCCCTTCAGGAGGAAGGGCTTTAAAGGCAGGGAGCCACTCCACCCAGAGACCTGTTGTTCCCACTAAAAGCTGACCAGATACATACACAGCCAACTGCCTTTTGCCAGTAGGGTGTAGACACCGGCTGCAGCCTGGGCTCCTGGGCCAAGTTCTGGCCTGAGGTACCTAATGTGCCATCAGCAGGACGTGAGAAAGGATACTTCTGTAGGCTGTTGTGAAGTCTTGATTCAACATCCAGTCCAGAATGTTGGCGATGTCTGACTTGAGTGGGTGCCCAGTGCAGGTGTAGACGGTCTCCTCTGTCACCTTCCCAAAGGCCATATTGGTGCTCTGTGCAGATAGAGGGGAAGAATCATGGTGGCCGTCACCACGGCGGGTCAGGAGGAAACCAGAGGCAGTGATACAGGTAGGCGGTAATGTTATGTGGGTGCAGGGCAGCTCGAACCCCGCACGGTGTACCCTGGGAAGACCTGGCCTCGTGAGAGGATGCCACTGTGGTGTTACAGCTGCAGCGTCCTTCCCTAGCTTTCCCTTGTCTCCAGCAAATTATTCTTGCAATTTTTCAAAACACAAAGGTTAGGGGGAAATCTTTGGTATGTTGTGAGACGGAGATCTTACCAGGTGTAGATTTCTGAATTTCTAGGTTGGCTGTGCAGCTGCTTCTGTCTTTCTTGAGAAACTATTCCAAAGCAGTGCCTAAAGATTTGCTAGGAGTAGTACCATACCTGCAGAATGTTCAGAGCCCTTCGCATATCTCCGCTGGAAAGGGTCACAAGTGCTTTCATCCCGTCCTCACTTATGTCCACCCTGAAAGGAGAGAGGCAGGAGGAACTCAGGGGCCTGGAGAGCGCGAGCGTTCACCAAGGGAACGAGATGGCCTGGAATGATTAAGGCTTTGAAGTAACGAAAGAAAGGGAAGGACGGAGGGAGCAGAACTCTCCTGATCTATAGGACCCAGAATTCACTCTGGTTTTAAGGAATGTGGGCTTCGCATTAGCAGTCACAGCCCACTCAGAGTCTAGAAAGACCCGTATTTAGGACCAGGCATTGCCATGCTGAGCGACGGGCTTTGAGTTCTGTTCTGAGAGGAAAGAGCACCGGCGAGACCCGGAGCACGAAGCCAGAGCACCCCCTTCAACAGGCAGCAGCTGGGGTTGGCTACTTGGCAACCGATTGATTCTACAGAAGGCAAAGTCTCGGTACCTTCCCTTCTAGTCAAAAAAGGCTAGAGGCATCTTAGCAGAAGGGACCTGGCAGCATGCAGTCTCCAATGACAAAAGGAGAGTAGGAGGAAATCGGGACAGCTTCCACGGGGGAGGAGGATGGAATCAGGAGAAGAACCAAGTGCCGTTTACGAAGAAAGTCCAGGAGATACCAGAGAGGATGACGACAGCTGACAGCCCGATGCTTCCTCTGTGCCCGGCACCCTACTTCGTTGTCTACACACATGACACCTGTAAATGTCAACCGGCCAGCCATCCCAGAACCCGGCCTACGCTGCTCAGTCCCCAGGGCCCTCACATTCCCTGCTTTCCGATGTACTTACTTCTCTACATCTACAACATGTTCCAGGCGGGGAACCATGAGTTCAGGAGTCAGAGGACCGAATCGGAACCTCGTACAGCGGGACTGCAAGGCGGGGATGATCTTTGACAGATAGTTACAGATGAGGCAAAAGCGGGTATTTTCGGTAAATTTCTCAATCACTGGCAAGGGAAAAGAAAACAACCTTGTGTCCATTCAGATTCTTCAAAAGACCTGGAAACCCTGAACTCTTCCATGGTCACGTGAAGGGTACAGGAAACAAGAGGTGCAGATTGCAAGCATGGAGGGGACGCTACTGTAACAAGAGAGGCGGTCCCGTTGGTGGTCAGGACGGGGGCACCGGCCACTCTCTTCCGAAAAGCTGGTGAACCGGTCATCTCTACAGGATTTTATAAAATGCATCCTTTTTGATGACTTGCCCTGATTCTAGCACCCCTACCATCGCCCTCCATAGCACCCTGCCCCTGCCATCCCCCTCCATACCACCCTGCCATCGCCCTCCCCAGCACCCCTGCCATCCCCCTCCATAGCACCCCTGCCCCTGCCATCCCCCTGCATAGCAACCCTGTCCCTGCCATCCCCCTCCGTAGCAACCCCGTCCCTGCCATCCCCCTCCATAGCACCCTGCCCCTGCCATCCCCCTCCCCAGCACCCCTGTCCCTGCCATCCCCCTCCAGAGCACCCCTGTCCCTGCTATCCCCCTCCATAGCACCCTGCCCCTGCCATCCCCCTCCCCAGCACTCCTGCCCCTGCCATCCCCCTCCATAGCACCCCTGTCCTTTTGCATAAAATTCTATGGCAGGTTGGTGATGCCCCACCTTCTAATGGCGGGGCCGGGGGTACCTCCGTGTGGACTGTCTGGTGCACTTTGTCTCGAAGCCTTAGAGCATTCGAGAGAGTGATGAATTCAGAGAGGCTTATGAAACACCAGTTTCACTCTGCAGTTTCCCAGTACTCTCGCATGGGGATCTGCCCAGACTGACAGCCATTCCACGGAGCAAATGCTGAAGAAAGGCTGCCAAGGCTTTTAAGATCAGAAGATACTCTAACTGTCCTCCTCCTCCTCCCAAACATGGGCTGCAATCCACTCCTTCTCCCCCAGAACTCCAAAAGATTGTTCTTCTCTCCTAGTTGGTTACCTCAGAATCTTTTTTTTTTTTTTTTTACATTTATTTATTTTTGAGAGACAGAGTGAGACAGAGAGGGAGAAGGGGAAGGGCAGAGAGGGAAGGAGACACAGAATCTGAAGCAGCCTCCAGGCTCTGAGCAAACAGTCAACACAGAGCCTGACGTGGGGCTCGAACCCACGAACCGGGAGATCATGACTTGAGCTGAAGTCAGACACTCAACAGACTGAGCCATCCAGGTGCCCCCGTTACCTCAGAATCTTAATGCCAGAGATTACCAATGTCCTTTCAGAGAAATCAACTGCACCGGGCCCCTTAAGACAGACAACTAGCGTGATACTCTCCTTCCCTGCCAAATCATTCCCTTGGCAAATAGAGAAGTCACGTCAGCTTTCTGAGTGCGACAACATTTCCAGTATTATTTTCTTGGCTACTGTGTATCTCGGGGTACTGAGAGCAGAAAGGTCTACCTAGCAGCTGAGGAATACAAGACTTTCCGTACCCCCTCTCCTCATCAAAGAATGCAAATTCTCAGCCCCAAAATGAACCCAGTGGAAAAGGAGGATGCAACACCTGTGTCTGGTCGGACTTGAAAGTCCCAACAGGGCTTCTCCCTTTAAGCTGCTGCAAGGGGAAACTCCCAATACAGGGAGATTTTTGTTCTAGACCGTCGGGTGGGATTACACAGAGAAAGGGAAACCGATTTCTCTGGGCCAGAAGATGAACAAAAATTGTCAACAGCCCATGTCATTATCTCATGTCCAAAGTGCCTAATTCTCCTTCTAATGCACTCATGAGCCAACACACTATACCTGACAGGTCTTCCTACCTCTCCTCAAGGCGTTCTGGGCGTCTTGAGTCATGGCGTCAGCTTCATCCAAGATCACTAGTTTGAAGCCTTTCCTAGGAAAACAAATGGTACCATATGAAGATTTATTATTATTTTTTTATTTTAGAGAGACAGAGACCGTGTGCACCTGTGCAAGTGGAGGAGGGGGTGGAGGGAGAGAGAGAATCCCAGGCAGGCTCCACACTCGGCACTGAGCCCGACACGGGGCTCGACCCCACGACTCTGGGATCATGATCTGAGCAAAAATCAAGAATCAGACGCTCAACCAACAGAACCAGCCAGGCGCCCCCGAAGATGTCTTTAATCTCCCTTCAATCTCCAGGCCGACACCTACATGTTCACATTTGTGCCATCAGGCCGGGCCTCAGAGAGTCCACTCCTCCTTGACCTCTGAGTGAAGCAAACAAGTGTGGCTGTGCAGAGGACATGCCCATCACTCTTTCAACTCTTAAAGGGAACTGAGGTCTGACTTTTGCATTTTTTGTCACGCTGCTGCCTCTGGCACCTTCACCTTTGTCTCCACTCCGTGTCCTGTTGCTCTGGCCTTGCTTTTTTCCACCACCTCCACTCCTGCCTGCCTTCACCTTTCCCTTTTTATCCATCCTGATCACAATTTATTTCTGTTTAAATTCAAACTAGCTTAGGGGCACCTGGGTGGCTTAGTCGGGTAAGCAGCTGACTTTGGCTCAGGTCATGATCTCACGGTTCGTGAGTTCAAGCCCCACGTCGGGCTCTGTGCTGACAGCTCAGAGCCTGGAGCCTGCTTCGGATTCTGTGTCTCCCCCCCTCTCTCTGACCCTCCCCTGCTTGTCCTCTCTCTCTCAAAAAGAAATAAATTAAATAAAAAAATAATAATAAATTCGAACTAGCTCACCTGGTCCTAGGATGTAATCGGTCTTCAGTTAACTACTAAAACAAAGTTAACGCTTCCCCAAGGAACTTGCTAATATAGCAAGTTCTGAGATGATGTTTTATTTTCACATTTGCATTATATCTTACCACCATCCTTGTACTTTATCTCTTTTTAATGGCTACTTTTGACAAAGGCATTGTTTACCTTTATAGACTGGCAAAGGGGGAGGATTTAAAACATTAAGCTCTGTCATCTCACTGATCAAAACCTCTAGGGAGAGAAATTATACAAATAATTCTTACTTAAATATTGTCCTTGTGCTGGCAAAGCTCAGGATTGGTCCCCGAACGATATCTATTCCTCGGTCGTCTGAAGCATTCAGCTGAATGTGGAAAAGAGAAGCCGAAATAAATTAGACACATGTTGGTGAATTCTCTGGGAATTAATTTATCTTTTCATCAGTCCAGCTCGGCAAGCTAGGTCTCTAGGTCTAACAACTGCTAAGAGATAAACACTATTAAAAAACCAAGATCACAATTGTATTTAAAACTCACAACTCACTAGATTGGTACATTACATTCTGAAAGGCCAACAACTGTGTTTCCTCCCCCTTTTGAGGACAATCACCGACATACTCTGGAGGAATAACTAATTGGCCTGGTCACAGTGAACACCTCTGGCACGAGCAGAATCGTGTTCAGTTTTAGCTACCGCAATCCAGAGCAACCCCGAAGTTACCAAGTCTTTAATGCATGGAATTAAGAACACTGGTGGCAGCAAGGTTCTAAGATCTCTGACAACAAAAAAAGTTAAACATTTTTTTTTTGGGATAGACAATATTTAGAATTCTGTGATCTAAGTCTATCAGTCAAATCTCAGCAGCAGATGGCAGACTCAAAACTCAGTGGTTTGAAGAGAATTCCGTGAAGAGAGATTTTAAAAGGTATTGGTGGGGTGTGGGGAAACCACGAGGGCTACGCAATCTCTCTGGGACTATCGGGGCCCGTTACCAGCCCCAGGTCCTCAGAAATGAGTTGGGGGGTGGTGTCGGCATCTGGAGAAGGCAGTGCGACTTGCTCTGTGGTTCAGGATGCTGTCAGCCTGTGGTGGCCCCCAGGGCAGAACCAGGCATCGTTCTCCTCTGACTCCAGCCAGGACCCCTATTAGCCAAACCTAACCAGGAGCCCGAGGACCAGGCAGCCTGCAGTCAATATAGCTTGGCCTTCCAGGGCAAGAACGGGGTGGAACAACATGAAGAACAAATCTGGACAGCAAGCTACTGAGCGACCACTCCCTGAGTGACCACTGAGTGTTTGAGTAGAAGTTGGCAACGGCAGAGATATTTATCTAGCCCTACAGCTGCCCCTATCTAATGCCAATCCAGAGCGAAACATCAATTCCAGGAAAAGTGACTCGAAATATTTTATGTCCAGCAAAGCAACTTACTTGTAAAGTAAAACAAATCTAAGAGAAAAAGAAACAAACAACAACAAATCTAAGAGAACTAAGAGACTCTCCTTTGTAGACTAAGAATAATCCTATTTACCTCCAAGACCATGGAGCCAAATTCCTTATCTTTGTATAGCTGTTTAGCACAAGCTAGGATAGTAGAGGTCTTTCCTGTCCCTGGAGGACCATAGAGAAGCAGGTGCGGCAGTCGGTCTTCGCTAATAAATTTCTGAACTGAGGATTGGGAGGAAAGAGAGACCCCATCAGTTTCCGGGAGTTGCCTCATTCGCCGTGGGCCCTTGAGTTGGGCTGAATGCACATCAACCTCACATCCAACTCAGAGGCAGATGCAGGAATGAAAAATGGGAAGGACTCAGCTCTTAGAGCAACATTCCATAAAGCTCAATCAGATCTTTCAAGGTTATGACTCAGCAGAGACATCACCAAGAAATTCATACGGGTCCTCCAACCAGACTAACAGCAAATGACACATGGATGCTTACTGGTACTCAAAATGTCCTGATGAGAAATCAGATCATTCAGTGTCTGTGGCCGGTATTTTTCAACCCTGAAATACAATTTAGCATGGATTATAACATATACAAATGCAAGGACATGCTGTTACGTGCAAAAGAATCCTTTCATATCCTAACAAAAAGAGGAAGAGAAGCAAAACCCTTTAAGTTTGAATACAGACCCCTGGTTCTCAACCAGGGGCAATTTTGTCCTCCAGGAAACACTCGGTGATATCTGGAGACATTTTCAGTTGTCACAACTGGGTAGAGGGTGCTACGGGCCTCCAATGGACAGGCCCCAGGGATGTCACTAAACATCCTACGATGCACAGGATAGTCACCATGCGCACACCCACCAAATATCTAGCCCAAAATACCAACAGTGCTGAGGTTGATAAACCCTGCTCTGATTTCCCCTCTCCAGCTGTCTGTCTATAAATAATCTCAACCTGGCTGGGCACCTATCATTTCAAAGTAAATTAAAAACTGAACTCGTTCCCAAATACACATCAAAGATGAATGGATAGATAAATGGCGGTCTATCCATACAAGGGAAGGCTATTCAGCCATAAAAACGACTGATGCACTGATACCTGCGACAACATGGATGAACCTTGAAAACATGGTGCTAAGTGAAAGCAGCCAGTCACAAAAGGCCACAGATTGATTCTATTTATATGAATACCCGCAATAAGCAAATTCAGAGAGAGAAAGTGGATCAGTGGCTGCCAGGGGTGCAAGGGGATGGGGTGGTGATGGGGGAGTCACTGCCAACGGGTATGGAGTTTCCATTTGGGGTGATGAAAAGTTTTGGAACCAGGCAGTGAGATGGTAGCACGACATCCTCAGTGTACTTAGTGTCACTGAACTATACACTTTAAAATGTTCACAAGTGTAAACTGTATGTTGTGCGTTTTTTCCACGATAGAAACAAACTGAACTCCTTACTAGACAAGACCAACTTGGAGCTTTCCGAAATCGAGCCAAATCCTATCAGTTTCTAAACCATCATTCAGATGCAGCTGTGAAAGTAAGACGGTTTGGAGTGCAAGCTCTGAATTCACCTGGGTTCAAATCCAAACCTATTTTCAAGCTCTGGACCTTAGGCAAGTCATTTAACCTTGCAGTATTACAACTGGAATAATAACAGCACATACCTCCTAGGGTCCTTGTAAAGATCAAACATCTAACAGGGTCCTTGGTGATCTAACAGGAAGCCATTTAAATACCACTTACCTAGGGAGCGTTATCATCACCATTATTTCAGTTTAGAATTTGAACAATAACTGCATTGAAGATTACGCAAGAGTAGAGGGCATTTTGGCACGGAAGCCGATGCAAAGTCGGAAGGGACCGAACCGCTACGCTGTCACCCACCGCGTAAAAGGGATGGGGGCGGTGGGATTAGGGCAGCGGAAGACATGACAAAAGTCCTAAAAGAACGGAGGGGACTGGGGAGTTGCGGGTGCCAAGGCGAACTTCTGGGGCTCCGTTCGGCTGCAGGTCGGGGGCGGTGGAGCGAACTCGGGCTGCGGCCGCTCCACTTGACCACCCAGGCCACCGATCCCCTTCCCCGCGGCAGCCGGGCCTCCTCCTACCAGGGCAGGTTTCTGATCTTGGCCTCCGCGGGCTGCTGCTGCTCCTTCTTCGCTGAGGTCTCCATGGCGGGGTGAAGAAGGTGTCCGGGTCCGCTGGAGTCGTCGCGTCCCCCGGGGGCCTGCACAGCCACTAGCCACAAGCGGACCCCGGGACCCTGGCACTTAGAGTTCGCGCGCAAAAGCAACTCTCGCGAGATTTAGCCGCCAGCTTCCGACTTCCTCCCTGAGTCCCGCCCCCTCTCCGTTGCCAAGGCGCCGGTTACCACGTTACAGGTAGGCGCCGGCTGCCAGCCTCCCTCCGGGTCCGCCCTTTTAGACCCGCGCTGCCCTCTAGCCGGTGCGGCTGGGCTTCCTGAACCCCGGGATGTGGGGGAGCTGGAGAGGCAGGGCCACCCCTTGCAGCCGCCAGTCAACGTTACAAACTAAAGTCTCACGGTCAGTGCCAATTCCAGCCACCACCAAAGTTCAAACACCTACCGTTCAAAGGAACAGAAAGCCGCCAGCGCTAAAAAAAAAAAAAAAAAAAAAAAAAAAAAATCCGGAGGAAAAAACAACCCCAAATGATGGGGCCAGTTCTTGAATATAGATGCCCTAGGAAAAAAGGCTTGAAATACCTTTTGGCCCCAAAGCTGGGAGGTGAGTACTTTGAATTGATAAACGACTCCAAACACATACATTTCCAATCTACCGCCCAAATCCATGTCCCTCGCCCAACAAAATCTAGAGAACCAAGCTCCAGAAACAAGTCCACAGTGAAAACAAAAAATAAACTTCCAGCTAGGTGAATATGTGTACCTGGAAAGGGCTAGTTATTAAGCACAGAGGGCAGGGTCCCTGATCTGAAGATCAGAGAATCAGTACTAAAATTTTAGTTGGGGGTGGGGGGGGGTTGTTTTTTTGTTTTTGTTTTTTCTGAGATGAGGTGATTATAGATCACTTTTATTTTCTTCTCTCCTGCTGATCTGTATTTCCCAGCAATGAGTATGTATTACATCCATAATAAGTGGTTTTGTTTGTTTGTTTGTTTGTTTTGTTTATTAACGTTTGAGAAAGACAATATGGAGACAAGATGAGGCTGGCCTGGAGTCAGAAGTGTTCTTTTTTTTTTTTTTTTTAATTTATTTATTTTTATTGTTTATTCTTGAGAGAGAGAGTGAGAGCGTGAGTGGGGGAGGGCCAGAAAGAGGGAGACACAGAATCAGAAGCAGCCTCCAGGCTCTGAGCTGTCAGCCCAGAGCCCACCAGGGGCTCAAACCTCGAACCGTGAGAACATGACCTGAGCGGGACGCCCAACCGACTGAGCCACCCAGGGGCCCCAGAAGTGTTCTGATTCAGAAGTAGCCGCTCCTTCCACCTTATTACATCACTGACACCTGCTCTAGGAACACAGTAGAGGGACACTGGGGCAAATACATGATGGCAGTTATGCTTTACTCTAGCGCCTGCCTGGGGATTCATCTGAATCTGGTCAGATGTGGCTTGTGTGTGATATGACAGTGCCCATATTCTCTGCTTCGTCCCCAGCCAACTCTTAACTTTGTTCAGTTCCTTCGTGTTCACTCCGCCACTGAGCTTTGGCCAGCTTGCTTCTCTCCTTGTCCAATAATCTCTACTCCAAAGGTGTCTGTGAGGATTAAGGAACACATGTAAAGCATCCAGTACATTGCCACCTTACTCTCTCCTTCCCTTCTAGCACACTCTCCACCCACCCTGTTCTTGCTTCAAAAGCTTCCTCTCAAGCCAAACGTCCTCAAGAATTGGCTGGTCTGAGTATGCCTGTGAGGGTTCATTTTATGGGTTACGTGACTGGAGTCTGGACGCCCAGAAAGGTGGTAAAATATTATTTTGGTGTCTCTGAGGGCATTTCTGAAAGACATTGGCATTTGAACGGGTGGACTGAGTAAAGAAGATCACCTCACCAGTGCGGGTGGGTATCCCGCAATCCACTGGGGCCCTGAATGGAACAAAAAGGCAGAGGAAGGGTGAATGTGCTCTCTTTTGAGCTGGGACAGCCATCTTCTCTAGCCCTCAGACATCGGCGCTCTTGATTCTCAGGCCTTTGGATTCAGACTGAATTCTACCACCAGCTTTCCTGGGTTTTCAGCTGGAAGACAGCAGATCATGGGACTTCTTGGCCTCCAGAATCACGTAAGCCTATCCCTGTGGTATATAAAATATAAATATGAATATAAAAATATGGAACATAAAAACATAAAAATATATAATATTGACTCTAAATAAATGTTACTGATGTAATATATAATATATAAATAGTACATATGATGTCATATATATGTTTTTTAAATCTACATAAATATAGATATAAATTACACATAGATAGCCATTGTGCTAAGGGGCCTTTGCATTAGAAACGTGATGCTACCATCTCCTTGAGCTGGAAGACATGAATGAGACTGGACCGAGTTCTCATAAAACGCTGTGTGCACTGTTGTTCAGTTTGCTTGGAATGCAGAGTTCTTCTGAGTAATATTATATAGTTATGAGGTCAAGTATTGTGTGCCTCCCCGGTGGATCGTAAGCTCATTGGGAGGCAACGCTTTGATTTATTCAGCACTGTATTCCTGGTGCCTAGAATTGTGCATGGCTCAAAGGAAGCACTCAATTAATCATTGTTCCATGAATGAATGAATGAATGAATGATAATAGCTACTATTCATTAGACAGTTACTATGGGCCAGACAGTGTTCTAAGTGCTTCACATTTATCATACCCACTCAGTTGTTGTGATAAGCCAAAGCATCTACCGTTGGCCCCATTTCATAGACATGTTGAGTCACTTGCCCAATAGTTTAGTAGGTTTTGTGGCTCGGTATAAGGGGCACAACTGGATCTTGCCAGGACAGTGTGATTCTATAGCCCGAACTCTTAGCTGCTAAGCTTGTATGGTCCTGGGACCAGCAGCAGCATCCCCTGGGAACTTGTTAGAAATGGTAATTATTCTTCTCCCCACCCAAACCCACTGAATGTGCAACTCTGGGGGTGGGCCCAACCATCTGTGTTGTAACAGGCCCTCCAGGGAATTCTGATGCACTCAAGTTTGAGAACCACTGCCCTACCCTCTACTGCTTTTCAGTTCCTGAACATCTGATCACTTCACTTTCTAAGAAAGAGAATGCCACTCACGTGCGAACGCTGGAAGAACAAAGGTGTCCATTTAATGTTGTGAGTGTGTTTGTGTTTGTTTTTGTTATTAATTGAAGGTATAGTAACTTTGGGCAAGTTACTTAATGCCTTTGGACCTCAGTCTTGGCATTTGTAAAATGGGCAGGGGTAGGGGGCTGGACTAGAGACAAGGATGGCATTAAAAGCATCTGAAGATTTTACAAAATTCCAGTACCTGAAGTCCAGCCAGACCCGTTAAATTTGGCCTCGGTGTGGGGTGGGACCAGGGATTGGCATTTTAAAAAGCCTCCGAGGTGGTTCTAACAGCCAAAGTTGAACTAGGGCCTCTCCTAAACCAATCACAGCAATCTTCGTCCCCTGATTGGCGTAAAGGTGAGCATGTGACCCAGTTCTGCCCAATGAGATGTAAGGGAAAATGGCAAGGTGGCAGGGGGTGGGGGTGGGAAGAGGTCCCTGTGGGAAAAATTTCCCCGTTTGCACTCTGTGGATCCTTGCCCTGGGTGATCTTTAGCTTTAAAGAGAAAGAGATAAAGACCAAAATTACAAACTCACATGTCTCTAAGCAGCCTGGGAGTTAACTACGGCCTGCGTCTAGGGTGGCGGAGTTTGTAGATGAAAGATTTAAGCAGGAAAGGACTGTAGTAAGGAAGTACTGGATGGCTCACCATCAGTCACAAGACTGGAGACCCCGACTTCGCAAATGGGGCAAAGACGGGCCAAGGAACTGCAACCAAGGTCAAAAGTAGGCCACGGAACCAAGCCAGTAAGGAAAGTGCAGCTCCTGCGGACCTTCGGAGGCTACTACCCCCGCTGCCGCTAGAAACTGGATGTCGCTTTCACCATTTCTGCTGTCAGGGAGAATTCACCAATTGTCTCCTGCACTGGATGCTAACTAAAGCTAGCGCCCCATTAAAAGCCTGGGGGAGACATGCGTAATTGTCCAGGCCCAGGTCACATGCTAGTGAATCCCCGGTATGTAGCTTGAATGTCGGGAAATGACCCCGCCTCCCACCAGGACTTGTAAACTGAGGACATCCTTGAATATAGGGCAAGGGTGCAGATACCGGTGGCCAAAAGATCATAAACGTCCACACAAACGTCCACTCTGCCAGTATTTGGCCACGAGGGACGGCCTCCAATGTCGCCAGCACTTCTGATTTTTTAAAGGAAATCAGAAATTTAGATGTTTATGTGAAATTACTGTAAACATGGGCAACTAATTAAATTTCTTTTTTTTTTTTTAACGTTTATTTATTATTGAGAGACAAGAGAGACAGAGCATGGGCATGGGAGGGGCAGAAAGAGAGGGACACACAGAATCGGAAGCAGGCTCCAGGCTCTGAGCTGTCAGCACAGAGCGCGAAGCGGGGCTCCCACTCACAAATGGGGAGATCATGACCTGAGCCGAAGTCGGACGCTTAACGGCTTAACCGACTGAGCCACCCAGGCGCCCAGGCAACTAATTAAAAAAAAAAAAACAAAAACCACCTGGTCAAGCAAAAATGTTGGATTACTTTATGACTTTTTATTTCCTGTGGACAGATGATCAAGCAAAAGATGCAGTCACTCCTTACGCTATGCCTAGATTGTAGACATTCTGGGAGGATTAAGGGTAAATCATACTGGTATCTCTCTGTGAATTATGACATTGATGAGCATAGCCACAAACTTTTCTTAGGTAGGGACACCTGGGTGGCTCAGTCGGTTGAGTGTCCGACTTCGGCTCAGGTCATGATCTTGAGGTTGGTGCGTTCGTTCGAGCCCCTGGCGGGGCTCTGTGCTGCCAGCTGGGAGCCTGGAGCCTGGAGCCTGCTTCTGATACTGTGTCGATCTCTCTCTGCCCCTCCCCTGCTTGTGCTCTGTCTCTCTGTCTCTGTCTCTCTCTTTCCCTCTCAAAAATAAATAAGTACTTAAAAAATAAAAGACAAAACAAACAACAACAACAACAAAACCCTTTTCTTACGTAATCAGAACCAGATGTGGGAGTGCTTTGCAAAAGAGCAGCTCCTAGAGATGGCAGGATCAGAAGTTACAAACAAAATTAGCAACGAAAGGCATTTGCTCTTAAAATTGAATTAGGGAAAGGGAGCCCTGGATTTTATTACTCTCAGCTTTGGAACAAACTTGGCTTTGGACACAGTACTTACTGCCTTAGTTTATTTTTAAGATTTGTTCTTATGAGAGAATGGGCTGCGAGGCTATCTTTGGAAGATGCTGGCAGAAGAAAATCAAACTGGGTCTTTCTTCTGAACATGTTTATACTGGTGAAATCATGTTTAAATGAAGAGCAAGGACTCGAAGGAGGGAAAGATCTCCCAAGGGCGATTGAAGAGTGTGTGTAGAGGAAGGGCCATCTTCTTTGGTGACCACGGCAAAATCATCGACTGATAAGGAATGTGAATCCTCAGATCTTTTGGGGCACTTGTTCCCTTCAATGAGTTTCTCTTGTCAGAAGCCCCCAAACGCCCCACATCAGGGTTTAGGAAAACCACTCATCACCCCCTAACATGTGTTAATTGAGTAACTAAGGAATGGTTGTTTATCGATTCCTAAATCTGATTCTCTTTGAGATTGAAAGGGTGATTCATGTGAGTTTGCTCCATGGGCTCAAAAAATTTCACGTTTCTGAATTTTTTCTAAATTAAATATAACCTGGCACAAGTTCCTCCACTGTTTCTGCCTCAAGTCAAGGGAGTTTGGAAACGCATTCGGTTGGAGTTGTTGGGTTCCTTGACTTTCCTGGGATCATTCTAAAAGCCTAGGAGGTTGTGGGGAAAGAGGCCAGGAAATTTGAGTGAGGGCTTTCTAGTGTTTATTTTTTTCTGCAGTCTATCGGAATAGATGCTCCTTGCCACAGATTTGAGGTTCAGGCTTCCCTGTACCCCTCCTTCAAAATTCTTCCACCTTCTCCTCCTCGCCTACTAACTCAAAGCGAGGTCCCGGGATCACCAGTAGCAACACTCTTTGGGAATTTGTTAGAAATGCAGGGTCTCTGGACCCACTCCAGAGCTCCTGAATCAGAGTTGCATTTTAACCAGGTCTCCAAGCAGCTGGTGTGCAGATTTTCGCCGAGAAGCCCCAGATACCACATAATGTATCTCTCTCCCACCATTGTGCTCCTCACTGCCACCGTTCTGCATCTCTAGCGTGGAATTCAGGGAGTCAGACCTCTGCTCTCTCAAGTAACACTCCCACCTCCTCACATTTTGATAATTCAACTCCCAATCCCAAAGTTCCTAGGCATCCAAGCTCCCCTGAGCCAGGCAAACCCAAAACCTAACCCCCAGGACTCTGAGGCTTAACTGCTCGGGGAAAAGAAAAAAACAAAACCAAAAACAAAAACCCTTAGTCTTCAGTGATGAGTCTACAGTAGAAAGTTAAGTCCAGTTAATTTCTCAGTCACATTATTTTGTCACATACATTATTTTGTAACAGGCCCTCCAGGCTGGTGAAGTTTTAAAAATATTTCTTCTTCTGGAGTCTTTCCTGATTCTCTCGAGTTTGAGACCCGCCTAATTGCCCTGGGCTAGAATCTCTGGGGTCATCATGATTACAAAAAGAGGAACAGGCGTTAGTTAATAAGGAGGGGCTGGCAGTGTAGTTACATTATGCTGGCTCTGTTTGGTGCTGGTCCGCCCATGGAACACACCGCCTTTGGGTCTATGAGGTGGAAACGCAGAGGCCAAAAGCAGTTGGTGCATACCTGTCGCACAATCTGTGTGCAGAATGAGGGGACTGTTTATCTCCCCTCTCTCGTCATAGCAGGGACCCCGGGGGATGTAAGGATGTGAGAAATAGACCTTAATATTGGCAAAAGACCGCAGATTCAATTCGAGGATGAATAGTAATAAGAAAATGCAAATTACTATCATTACTTACGTTGCATGGCAGAGTTACACAACACTTTATTATACAGTAGATGCTACACAAAGCACTGCTATTTATAGACATTTTGTCCTGTTCCTCCAATCCCCCTAAACCCACTCTTTCAAAGCATTTGGCCCAAGTTCAATGGCAATGTGATAAGAAAAATGCATTTACCTCAAATAAATGCAGTGCCGAAAAATCAAACGAGAGAGCAGTACTGAAAATTGAAGAGCCAGGCTTGCCCCAAGTCAACGTGGAGGAGAAGTTTTAAGCCTGAAGATATTTTAAGTGTTTCGAAGATATAGGGTTCAAAATATGTTTTAGAAACTTCTTTCAACTTAAGAGAAAGTGTATTTTTTTTAAAGGGAGCCACCTTAGAATTCAGTCGTGTTCCAAACTGAAAATACTTGGCAGATGTGCAGGAAATTAAAATATCTGGCATGTTCATTAATATGAAGATTGGACAGTCGTGTCTTGAAAAAGTCATAACATTTAAAGGCCATTTAAAGGTACAGATTTAAAAAAAATTTAAGGAAAGCAAATTTCTTTCTTAAAGGGGTATCTAATTAAATTTTCACGAATCTCATGGGAGTAAATGATTTTGTGCCCTCTGCTTTAATCTTGTTCTTAAATTTAAGGGATGTTGGACAAAAACAACATGCTCAGTATGTCATATTTTGGCAAATGTCAACCAGAACTGGCTTGTTAAACATGGGTTATCTTCAGTTTGTGCCAATTAATTAATTTAAAATGTTTTCTTAATGCTAAATTCAAATAAGTTCTTGGTTTTGATACAACGTCTAATTTTCTTCTGTTTCTCAGGTGATTTGAAATTATAATTGAGAATAAATTTCACAAAATTAACACATAAAAGGGCATCACTGGAAACATTTTCCATTGCATAATTCCAAATGCCATGGAAATGGTTGGCGTATTTGGATAGTCATGGAACTTAATTCCATACGTACATATTTCAAAATTATCCATCTGCTCAACACCAGGAAGGGTTTCAATGGTAAGATCTTGGTGTACCCAATTGTGGAGAACTTGGTGTGATAAAATTTGCAAAATCAAAATCGTGTTATTTCTTTAAAAAACAATTAGTGGGATTAGAAAGTTGGTCCAAGCCTGCAATATGGTGTTATGAGAACAAGAAAACAAGATCCTTTATTCACGTCTCCCTGTACTCCTGTGTGACCGCCAGGGAGAAGGTGCACGCAGAAGTTATGAACTAAAGGTAACCCCCCAGATTCTGAGGACTAGGTGACGTTAGCTTAAGTTTTACTGTTAACCAAATGAGACCTTCTCACCTGAAATTGTAAGCGCTGAAAAAATAACACTGACATTCAAACCGTGCCCTAAGTATGTTTATATTGGAAAAATACCTTGACATCTTTAGTCCAAGTACTATAAACTATCCCAATACTAGTATTGAGCTATAGTTAATTCACTTCTCCTTTGATTTGTAGCAACTGTATAAACAGAATGGGTGCCAATTATTTATAAACACATAAATAAAGTGACCGTGGTAGATTGTCTGCAAAGATGGTTGCTGGCCATTCCTCCCATCCCTATGGGTGCATGAAGCTCCTCCTCTCAAGAGATGGAGTCTATTTCCTCACTTCTCGAAGGCTGGCCTTTGACTTGCTTTGACCACGAGAACATGGTGGCAATGCTATCCCGGAACTTCCAAGCTGAGGCCTGGAAGTTTACACTTCAGCTAGAGGGAATACCATCTGCTGTGTCAAGAAGTCCAGGGATTCCTGCTGGAGAAAGAAGCCAATGAGAGGGGACTCCAGGAACTCAGCTGACAGCCAGAAGGCCCCGGAGACATGAGGGAGTCCAGCCAACACCACAAGAAAAGAGGCCCAGCTGTCCTATGCAGTCCCCAGTTGTTCAAGCCATTTCGGCTAAAGCGCCAGCCCTGTGAGTGAGGCCATCGTGGGTCTTTCAGCCCCTTGTGAACCCACCCCAGCTAACACCACATGGAACACGGAAGAACTGTCCCTCCGTGCCCGGCCCTAATTCCTGACCCACACACTCATGAGCAAATAAAATGGTTGTTATTTTAAGCCATCACATTTAGATGTGGTCTGTCTGTTACATCCCAGTAGATAACCTCACAGCGACAACTTTCTAAATCCTTAAAATTGGGGTTTACTAAATCTTAAAACATTTCGGAGGCTGAAAGGAAAAGGCTAGTAGAATATTCATTAGCCAAAGCTGTCATAACTAAGGGAATTTTTTAAAAGTCCTTTTGAAAAAGTTTTGTGGCTGTGTTTATAAACTATGTCAGTTGCTAATATTTCTGTCACCGAGAGGGATTTGTTTGTAAGTTAGCTAATGTGTAACCTTGACCATAGCAATGACAAGAGTAGTTACTTCAATACTCACTTCATTTTCACTTGGTGTTATGTAAATGCGAAATTCCAAGGAAGGTGGGAATAATGAAAAACAGCATTACAAACTGGGCCCTCTGCTAAGCACTCTGAGGCTGCAAATGTTATCTCTATAGAGCACACCCGACACACACGTATATTAATAGAAATACTTGTGTGCATGTATACCTGGACCTAAGACCAAAAGCAATTTATCGAGGGCTAGAACATGCTTTAAGCGAGTCAGAATTGTTATTCAAATTATAAATATGACTTGCAATACTAGTACTGAATTTTTAAAAACTTGGCCACCTCACGTTACCAAATTTGCCAGCCTTTTGACAATGGTGTGTGTGGAAACATTGCTGGCAGTTTTGTCGACCTCGAGATTTTTTTTTTATCTGCAAAATTGGGATAGATTTTTTTTTAAGAAAAGAACATTTAAATTAGCAGGTGACATATGGATCAGATACTAGCTATATTTGGTGCCTGTTCACTAGAAAATTACATAAAAGGATAGTTAGGAAAGGAGGTGAAAAAGAACCAGCAAAAGGAGCCAAATACTAAAGGGAAGAAAAGTCTAGTTTATACATAAGACATTATTAGCATAAGGCATTTTGTTCTGTAATGTAACTGTTGTAAATGTAGGAAGAGAATAGGAGAAAAGTGGTAAATATACAGAAAATAAGAAGAGAACAAAGTGAGTTTTTAGAAAACCAGACTCATGCACACAGAATGAAGGAAAGATCTATAAACTAGTCTACTGGGTTTCCATTTTTGGTTAATATTTTGGATTAGATCATGTAAAAACTTTTCCCACATTTGATAGTCGTCTAGATAATGCTGGATAAAATATAATGACACCAGAAAAAAAAGGGATAATCTTTAGGAGTCAGCAAACCAGAGGGTGAAAACCAAACTGGTAAGGACTATCTTCATGGAGCTGGGGAGGGGTTTCAGTTGTAAAAGTCCCAAAGGACAGGGGACAAGACTGGGGGGATGGAACTGTGGCCTCCACATAGACAAGGACCCTCAAAGAGCTACACCCTTAGGGAAAGGGTGGAGGGATTAGAAAAACTCATCCACCCAACATAGATAATAAGGAAGCTTATCTCTTTTTTTTCTGGACCCTGAGTAGGAAAGAAATGCTCCCTCTGAATTCATCACAACAGGACTATACTAACATAGGTTTAGAGTTCAAATTTATACAATGGGGAAATGAGCTAAACAAACTCTGAAAGGACAAACCTTCAGCCTAGATGTACCAGATGCCCACAAACAAAGATCTATTTGTTCAAAATTACAAAACACACAAGGAAACAGTCCACCATGAGCAAGAGTCAACAGAAACAACCAACAACAAGATCAGATCCCCAACACTTCAGATAATTGGTTTATTAAAGACCCATTTAAAATACATTGGTTGACAATGATTAAAGCCACAAATAAATGAATAAACACAAGAAAAGAACGACTCTTACAGTAGTTTTGAAAAAGAAACTAGGGTGCCTTCACCTTGGTAAGCGATTTTTCCCTTTATCATTGTCAGTGGAACCAAATATTCAACATGAGACTGCACCTACGCATTGTATATTAACCAGAAACAGTAAAGTTTCCCCATGAGTCATCCATTGTCACTCATTTAGCAAACATTTATCAATATCTGCAATGTGCCACCAATTGTGCAGGGCCTGGATTGGGGGCGTGGGGAGTGTTCAGCAGGTGAAGGAGACAGACTCTCCAGAGGAGCAGAGAGAATTGCAGGCAAAACAGACATTTAAATTAATTTCTAGCGTGATGCATGTACCCAGGATGAAGGGAAGAAAACAAAGACCCAGGCTAGGAGGGGCCTAGGAAAACCCTAAGGAAATGATGCTTCAGCAGAAATCCAAAGGATGAGTAGAATTTATCCTGATGGAGGGAGTAGAGGAAGCTGTCCAAGCAGAGAGGAGAGGATGTTGGAAGGCCTGGATTCAAGATAGGCTAGTACCTTTGAGAGTCTGCAAGAAGGCCACTAAGGTGGAATGAAAAAACCAGTGGGGGTGTAAGGTGTATGTGTAGAGTCACCATGTGAGGCTGAATAGCTCTAGGGGCCATGTTCTGAATATCATTATATGCTAGGCCAACCAGTTCAGATTTGGATTTATCCTGCAGGCACTGGGGAAATTTGGGAGAGAAAAGACCCGTCAAATTTAGGCTTTGGAAAAGACCTTTCTGGGGATGAGGAGCTAGATGGTTTAGAAAAAGGTAGACCCGTCATTCCTCAAGGTTGTTGTAACCACAACAAAAGGAAGTTCTTATCCTCCAAGTTTTGGGGGAAAATACTTGAACTATTTTGATAAGCATCAGTGGAGGAATAAAACAGTTAAGAGGATGTAAGCTTGGAAATACATCCACTGTGCATTCCTAAATGCAAAGACAAGCATAAGAATAATATATAGAACACACTTCCATTTTTACAAAGAGAAATAAAACCTAAAGTCATCCCTGCATACATGTGTGTGCGCAGTAAAAAATATATATTAATATGAAAGAAAAGCTCAAAAACTTCCAGCCCCCTCTTCTTATTCTTCAGGCTCCTATTGTGGATAGGTGTTGAAAACAATAACAACGATGCTTCCTGTTTTCAAATTCACTGCTGATTATCTAAAGGAATGAAAAAGGAGGAAAACTCAAAATTGCTCCAAGGTCAAAATCATGACTCCCTCACTGGAAAGTGAGCTTCCTGGAAATAAGCCACATGTTTTATTCATCTTTGAATTTCCCCAGTCCCTGGCATGTAAATGCCCAATAAAAGTTTATTGGATGTGAGAATAAGAATATGGGAATTTGGGAATGCCCTAAAGGTTATGCAGAAACTGGCCAGAGATTACATTTTGGAGAGTTCAGTTCAACACATATTTATCAAGCCTTTGTCGTGTGCCACCCTGAGCTCGCATGTAGGGTGAGGGGAGGCGGTTGTGTCTAGCAGCTTAAAGTCCTAACCTTAGCAACAAGCAAAGGAGGATTAGAAAGACATGGTCAAGGGTACCTACCAGCTTTGGAGTTAGGCAGACTGGGGTTTAAATTAGGATTCTTCCACTGACCAGCGGTTTGACCAAACATAAAAAGCTTAACCTCTTTGGTCCTCCACTTCCTTATCTGCAAAATAAAGATTATGATAATAGTGCCCACCTCAGAATGTTGAGAGACAGAAATGAGATATTCATGTTGTGCACTTAGCACAGTCCTTGGGACAGAGTAAGCTCTCGGTTCACATGAGATATTACTGTAGACAAATGTAGGGCTCAGATGAGTGTATCTGCTTGGTGCTACTCTTGCCAGTTACTCTAGAATATCTCTTTGGTAACTTTGGTAGGGAGAATAATGGTCCCCCAAAGATGTTCATAGCCTAATCCCTGGATCCTGAGAATATGTTACCTTCCATGGCAAAAGAGTCTTTGCAGATGGGATTAAGTTAAGGATCTTGAGATGCAGAGATTATCCTGGGTTATCCAGTGGGTCCTGTGTCATCATGAGAGTCTTTATAAGTGAAAGAGGGAGGCAGGGAAATCAGAGAAAGGTATGGCGGTGGAAGCAGAGGTTGGAGTGCTGTGTTGCTGGCCGGAGGTCACAGGTCAAGAATTGTGAACAGTCTTTAGAAGATGGGAAAGGCAAAGCAGTGGATTCTCCCCTGGAGCCAATACCTTGACTTTAGCCCAACAAGATGATTTTGGACTCCTGACCTCTAGAATTGTAAGATAATAAATTTGTGTTGCTTTGAGCCACTATCTTTATGCTAATTTGTTACAGCAGCCATAGGAGACTCATACAGTAATGATGGACAAAGAGATGGGCTGCCCAGACCGTATTCAAGGAAAGACTTGCTGTCCCGTTGCCGGGAACACAATCAAGAGATGGCCTCTGCTGTCGGCTCCTTTGGCTTCCGCCTTAGCTGCGGAGAGCTGTTCATCCAAGGTCATGTCCTTTTTGGGGCAGCTCACACCAGGTGACTGAGGGAGGCAAGAGTGGGATGGGGCTGTGCAAGCCTGTTACTTTGGCTCAACTCAGAAACTCTGACAGGCAATCATTGCCACAGAGCTTCCTGTGGGTTTGGCGGAGGCTTTGTTGGACGTGCACCATGGTTGGGCTTTTCTCTCTGCCCAGTTCTGCTTTGTTTAGAAAAAAAAACCAGTTCTCCCTCCTGTGTTTCTCCTTTACTCTCATACTACCACACTCACAACACTTCTGACACCAGATACATGGGGGTTTTCCCCGCACCAAGCAATTCTGCAACACCAGCTGGGTGTCCTACAATTCAACTCAATTCTGACACTATATGCAGATAGCATCACATCCCACGGGTTCAACGCTCAGTCTTGCCAGACTGCCCCCTCAACCGCCACCCAAGATGCCTGCTACAAGTCCAGCTCGTCACCTATACTTCTGACTGACTGGCTGTAAATCAGAGTTCTTGCAATTCCCTTCTCGGGTTCAATCAATTTGCTAGAGCATCTCACAGAACTCAGGAAAATAGTTACTTACATTTACCAGCTTATGAAAGGACGTGATAAAGGATACAGATGAGCAGGCAGATGGAGAGATACATAGGGCGAGGTCTGGGAGTGTCCTGAGTGCAGGAGCTTCTGTCCTTGAGGAGCTGGGGTGTGTCAGCCTCCCAGCATGTGGATGTGCACACCAAACTGTAAGCTTTCCAAACCCCAGAATAGTGGGATTTTATGGACGCTTCCTCATGCAGCATGCTTAATTATTAACTCCATTTCTAGCCCCTCTGCCCTCTCTAGAGAACAGGGAGTGGGGCTGAAAATTCCAAGCTTCTAATCCTGGCTTGGTCTTTCTAGTGACCAGCCCCCATCCAGGAACCCATTCGGGAGGCTACACAGAGTCGCCTCTTTGGATCAAAAGATGCTCCCGGAGCTCTTATAGCTTAGGAAATTACAAGGGTTTCAGGAGCTCTGTGCCAGGAGCTAGGGAAGAGACCAGCTTTTGTATTTCCAATTATCCCACATGCTTCCTTCCACTAGTTTCCACAGATGTTGAGTCCTAACTGTTGTACTTCAAACTCTGTTTCGGTATTCTACTTCCAGGAAAATCAACCTGTATCAGAAACCCATCTGACAGGGAAGAACTATATCTTTGAGATTGTAGGTCACTATTTAACTGTCTGGATTTTTTAAAACTTTTAATTTCTTTAAAAATAGAGAATAGTAGTATTTCATCCATAATTCTTTCACCAGTGTGTTTCACTGCTCTTCTGTCCCTTTCTTAAAACATAAAATAACATAACGTAGCATAACGTAACATAACATAACATAACATAACATAACATAACATAACATAACATAAGGGAACGTAACATAACATAAATAAAATAGAAATAAAAGCAAAAATCTGAGTTAGAGGGGCACCTGAGTGGTTCAGTTAAGTGTCTGACTTTGGCTCAGGTCATGATCTTGCAGTTTGTTAGTTCAAGTCCCATGTCAGACTCTGTGCTGACAGCTCAGAGCCTGGAACCTGCTTTGGATTCTGTGTCTCCCTCTCTCTGCTCCTCCCTGACTTGGTCTCTCTCTCTCTCTCTCTCTCTCTCTCTCTCTCTCAAAAATAAGTAAACATTAAAAAAATCTTATTTAGATCTGGGGATAACATAACCTGCTCATGTTGTAAATAGGAAAGCCAAGTATAATTGCATTTGTAATTTTATGTGTGCAGGAAGTAATTTGCAGTGTTTAGGTGCTAGCCAAGTTCAGCTGAGGAGTAGAGATCTCATAGGAAAGTATAAAGTGGTCTTGTCTCCTCAGATGCAAAAGAGGGCACAAAATTCATCCTTTGGAGGGCTCACCCTCTGTTCATATGTATGGATATTTTATTACCTGATTCAAGACATTTGAGTTTTATTTAATAAACCATTGTGAAATTTCCAATTAAAGCCAGTATATTGGGAGACACCTTTATTTCCTCTTCCTCCCAAAATCTGACTGAAAGACAATAAAGGGATGAGAAAGTACTAACTCACAAGGACAAAGAGAGTGGGAGAAGAGACAATAGTGGATAAGAGATTTCAACAAATACTGGAAGACAAAAAGTTGTTGGGGGGACTTCTGGTAAACATGGTAAACTAATACTCTACATTTGTCTTTGCTTCTTCCAGAAACCCCACTAAAACAACATGAAGGAGGGGCACTTTGCTGGCTCAGTCAGTAGAGCACATTGCTCTTGATCTTGGGGTCATGAGTTCAGGCTCCACACTGGGCATAGAACTTACTTAAAAAATATATTGGGGCATCTTGCCAGCCCCATCAGTAGAACATAACGACTCTTGATCTCAAGGTTGTAAGTTTGAGCCCCACATTGGGTGTAGAGATTACTTAAAAAAATTTTTTTAATTAAAAAAAATAAAACAACATAAAGGAATAAAAAATCTATGTATTAGATATAGATGTGCCACACCTGAGGGGAGAGCAGTCACCAGCTTTCCATCTAGAATTTTATACCCAGCCAAGCTGTCACCAGAGTAACAGAGCAAAGATATTTTCAGACATGCAAGGACGTAAAAAAACTATCTCCCATTTACCCTCTTTCAATAAACTTTTGGAAATGTACTCCAACAAAATGTGAGTAAAATAAGAAAGAGTGAGATAAGACTCTAAGGAAGAAGAGATTCAAAGTGAGGAAGAGGCAAAGGAAATTCAGAGGACAATGGCAAAGGGATGATTCAAAATGACAGCTGTGCAGTAGGCCCTAGAGAATAACGTGTCCTGATTGGAGTAAGAAAACAAAATCTGAGAGATCTTGGAAAAACACGGAACTGATTCTTTGAATGTAGAGAACATATTGTTGATAAACCTATGACAGAAATGTTGGAGCCCTTGGAAAATTACTTAGAAACAATACTTAGAAAACCAGAGAAATAAAAAAAACCAAGTCAATAATTAACTCTAGGAAAAGCAAAGGGTTTTATAAGAGAGGAAGCATGGTCATAGAGCATCTACTTGGTTTGGTAGAAAACAATATTTATATGGTCATAATATAAACATTTCCTACCTTCAAATTGCTGTGTAATGATGTTGGAGAGATAGGAGAGGCCAAGTAAGGAGTGGTGTTAGTGTGGGGGAAATGAACCAATAGACATTCTAAAATTGATAAATCAAGAAACAGTAGTTTAAGTTTCTTATTTAGAAGGATGGTAATAAGTACCAGGGAAAAATGTATAAGGTTTGGGGATGGTTGCCTCTGGAGAATAGGACATGAAAACTAAGATGGGGAAGGGTAGGATAGAGGGGTTCTTTTAAATTATGTGCTTTTCAGCTCTATTATTTTGAATAAATCATTAGATATTGAAGATAGCAATATATACTATATTAGACCATAATAATAAGTCAGTCAGAGAAAGACAGATATCATATGTTTTCACTCACATTTGGAACTTGAGAAACTTAACAGAAGACCATGGGGGAAGGGAAGGGGAAAAATAGTTTCAAACAGAGAGGGAGGCAAACCATAAGAGACTCTTTAAATATAGAGAACAAACTGAGGGTTGATGGGTGGCGGGGGGGGGCGGTGGGGGAGAGGGGAAGATGGGCATTGAGGAGGGTACTTGATGGGATGAGCACTGAGTGTTGTATATGTGATGAATCACAGGAATCTACCCCCAAAACCAAGAGCACACTGTATACACTGTATGTTAGCCAACTTGACAATAAGTTATATTAAAAAAAAAGATATTTTGAAATTTAAAACATTAATTAAAACTTGCTTTGGTGCACTTTTAGAAACAGAATCTTCTCATGAAAATGAAGACTTGAGAAAATATTCTCAGAACAGTGGTCAAGAACATAGACTTTGGGGTCTGACAGTTTGCTTTTTAGCCTTAACTCTGCCATGTGCTATGTGACCTTAGATAAATCACTTAACTTCTCTGAACCTTGATTTTTATTGCCATACAATGTGGTTATCAATAATACCTATGTCATAGGAATGATTTGAGAATTAAATGAGATAAAAATCAGAACAATAACAATTAAGGAACTGTGCTGAGCATTTTGTACATATTATCTTACTGAATCTTCATAATCTGTAAATTTTGTGAAGAGTAGACATCACAATGCCTAACTGTTTAATTACTAATTATTTAATAAACATCAGCGGTTTTCCATTAGTATTTTTATGGGCATGAAGATGAATAGGAGAAATAGAATGAAAAAAAAAGACAAACTCAGTAACATTCTGCTTACTTTGAGGCCAGGTCTGTGATATCCTCTGTCCCCCTATTACACATAGTCTTGAATGTGAAATAAGAAGAAGGAAGTCGCCAGAACATCAAAGTTCTGTTCACAAGTGACACTTTTTTTGTTTAGCTCTGCATTGTTTTATTTAACCGTGGTAGGTGTGTCTGACTGGCTCAGTCAGTAGAGCATGGGACTCTTGATCTCAGGGTTGGGAGTTTGAGCCCCAGGTTGGATATAGAGATTACTTACAAAAAATAAAATTGTGGTAAAATATACTTAACATAAGATTTACCATTTTAACCATGTTTAGTTGAGTGGCATGTAGCACATTCCCATTGCTGTGTGACCATCACCATCCTTCTCCAGAACTTTTCATCTTCCCACACTGAGACTCCATCCCCCTTAAACACTAACTCCTCATGGCCCCCTCCCCCAGCCACGGGCAGCCACAATTCTACTTTCTGCTTCTATGAATTTGACCGTGATGGGTATATCCTACAAGTGGTGTTTGTCATTTTATGTCTGACTAAGTTCAATAAACTTAGCATAATGTTTTCACCCATGTTGTAGCATCTCTCCAAACTTTATTCTTTTTCACAGCCGAATAACACTCCATCGCACTATACGCCACATTTTGTTATTCGTCCATCAGCGGACACTTGGGTTATTTCCCCTCTTGGCTATCATGCATAATGTTGCTATGATACATGCAGGTACAGATGTCTGTTTGAGTCCTTGCTTTCAATTCTTTTGGGTGTATAGCCAAAAGTGAAATTGCTGGATCGCGTGGTAATTCTACGTTTAATTTTTTGAGGAGCCGCTATACTGTTTTCTGCAGCAGTGCACCGGGGTTATAACTTCTCCCCATCCTCACCACCACTAGGGGTTTTGCACATCCAATCCTGGGTCCATAAGGAAGAGATTCTGTTGCACAGATTTTTAGAAATAGAATTGCCAGGCCAAAGGATATATGCCCTCCAGAAGAGTTGTAACCATTGACATCACCACTCTTGGTATATGAAAGTGCTTATCTGCCATATTCTCACCAACCTTAGATAACTGCACTCTTTAAAATTTGTTATGCTGGTGGACCGAAAATATCTCATTGCATAAATTTGTATTTTTCTGATTACCATTAGAGTATCTTTTTTGCATTTTTATTGGCTACCCATGTAATTTCGCTGTGTTTTAATCAGGTCTCTGTCTGAGGACCTTTGGCTTGTCAACCCACTGCGTATGTGGAATGGCCAAACAAGAAGATGAATATGGGAAAGTGTTAGAAATGCATCCAATGACAATAAAATGACTGCAGAGACATTCAAGATGATCACCTTGAGTCATCAAGTTACACTGCATTTAGGAAGTAGAATAGTGTTCTACAAAGAGTTCTATCAAAAACGGTTAAAAATATGAAGTCTTAGTAATTTTTAAAAGCTGCCATTTATTGAACATCAACCATGCGTCATCCTCTGTGTTAAGGCTTTTCAAACATCATTTTATTTCATCTTGGCTTGAACAAGTATCGTGTCATTTTATGTTGTAGAAAGGAAGGTTTCTGGAGACTTGCCCAAGGTCACAAACCGCAGTGAGTGGGTAGTTGGGTCCTAATCCAAATTGGTGACACCCTCACCCTTTGAGAGTGACATCTGAGGGAGGTCCTGGAGACTCATGGACCACGTGTACTATGCTTACCAGTGTCCCAAATAGTACAGGCCTTTGCTTTTGTTTTTGTTCTTGTGTGTGTTTGTTTGTTTGTTCTGTTTTGTTTTTGCAAATCCAGAGTCAGTAGACTTTCGGGAGAGGACTTTATTGCAGTTCTGCTAAAGTGTGTGCCGTGATTCACTGGGAAATGACTTCAGGTGGTGCTTAGGCAACATTCAATGGGACTGAATCACTCAGTGAGGAAGTTATTCTCCGTTCTGTCCCTCTCAATCATCTCATCAAGGAGAGAGTCTCCACGTGGTGCTCCCAAGTCTGTAACACCTCTTTGGCACTTGCTGATACTGTCTTTTCAACCAATGCTGCCACAGACTCAGTGCTTCAGCAGGTACTAATGTCTAGGTAGAATTTCATAGCATTTAAAAAAAAATGATATTTACCTTTACATTCATCATCTCATTGTGGCAAGATGTCTGTTTCTCATGTGAACTAATAAAGCAAATTTCTCTTTTAAAATGAATTTACTTTTGTAAAAATAGTGACTCACTTTACAGAAAATTGTAAGCATACACTGTTACCAATTATAAAATAACTGGACAAAATTGTGAATAAAGGTAACACTTGAGTGAAGTTTTGGAGACACTGCTCCCTGGGTTCATAAGAGCAATATCTAAGCTCCATGGGTGTCACTGTTTGTTAACTCTATTCATACTTGCCTGACTGGATACATTATATCCCATGGGATGCTTGTTATAAACTTTTTTTTTAAGTTTTTTAATGTTTATTTTTAAGAGAGAGAGAAAGAGATAGAGCATGAGCAGAGGAGGGACAGAGAGAGAGAGAGACAGGGAGACAGAGAATCTGAAGCAGGCTCCAGGCTCTGAGCCGTCAGCACAGAGCCCGACGCGTGGCTTGAACCACGAACTGTGAGATCATGACCTGAGCCGAAGTCAGACGCTCAACCGACTGAGCCACCCAGGTGCTCCTGGGACGCTTGTTATAAATGCGGATTCCCAGGACTTTAACCAAAGAGCCTTGGTAGGTAGATCTGAGATGGGCTGAGGACTCCTGACATTCCAGCTCAGTTGAAATGGTGGACTAGGCCTGTCTTCAAAAACTAAAAGCCAACATCTGTACTTCCTATGACGAAAATAAAAAGTGTTCTCAATTTACCAGGTAAACTAAACTGGTACTGATTTATCTGATTCTGTGCACAGAAGCACAAGACAGGGGAAAACCTGTGATCTGTCCCACTCAGCATTTCTAATTTTTTCCCCATTTCTTCAAAGGAAAGGAAAGTCTTAAAAATTACAGAAGAGACTTGTAAAGGACCATCCGTTCCATCTTTCAGACTCAAATGCAAAAAGAGGTTCAATAATCCCAGGGTCTGGCCTTTCAGAAGGCAATCAAATTGTGGATGATTTGAGGCTCATCCGGGACAACGTGGGCAATTTTGCTCACTCACCACATGAATTTCTTTTTTCTTTTTCTTTTCTTCCTCCCCCTCCTCGCCAAGTCACAGATGGGTGCTGGAAGCCGAGCCAACACCGTGCCCTGAGGTGCAGACAGCTGTGGTGGGGTATGGAGAGGAGGCACAGAATGTGCCTGATGAAACTGACCAGACAGCCGTTCCGATCGTGAGCCGGAAGGCAGGTGTGGGCTTCGTTTCTGACCTGGGCTGTCTGTGGGGAAGGTATGCGCCAGGGTAGGATAGCGTGCCTTGAATATGCCCCGGACTGTGGAACAGGTTTTGTTTTTTCTGCCAGCAGATGCTTTTTTGTAGCGTTGAAGAGCTTGGTGGAAGAACCAGCACATAGGAGCACATGGAAAATACATGGCCAGGATGTCAGCAATCACGTCACGGTTGCACTCGGGAAAGGGGTGATCACTTTGAACAACGCACACGCATTCACATGACAATCCATTAAGACTCCAGCCTGGGTAAACAGCGGGTGTTCTTTATCAGACGGCCTCCTTAGTGTATGGCGTGCTACAGGCTAGGGCCCTTCACGCCAATTAAACAAACACGGGGTTAACTTTTCAGTTTTCTATGAGGTGCTTTCGATGCTGTTTTTGGTAATGAAGCAGTGGACTCCCCTACAAAAAACAGATTTTTTATTCCTGTGTTTCTTGTATCTGTCAAGATACCTGTTGAGCAGCTGAAGATAGCATGTGTTTGTAGGGGTAGTTACCAAGAACAACAAAAGATACTGACTTTAAAAACTTTAAAGATTCTCAACGTGTGTGCAGTTTGATCTGTGACATCTGAGGCCAGAAGAAGGCATGTCTCTAAAGGGAAAATGTAAAGCAGGAGTTCTCAACTTTGGCTCCACACCAGAATTACCCAGGGGGCCACACTCCAGACCAAACAAATCAGAATCTCCAAGGTGGGGGGTAGGACCTAGGCACCAATAGTTCTAAAAGTTTCCCAGTGGATTCTCATGTGCAGTTGAGGTTATGAATCATTGCTTTAAGGGGACATTTCCTTACTGTTTTGAAAGTGGAGTAACACTTCTGGGGAAAACAGTATCCGTTGACATCTCATTTACAAGGGAATGAAAACAGAAATCACCATACCATTTGCCTAATTTCCGCATTTTGTTTTCTGCCTCGTTTCTAATTGTTTTATGCGAGTATTGGAAATCCTGCACTTTAGTGCCAATGGGGACCAAACAGAGCAGATGAAGATCCCAAGGGAAGATTGGGGGAAAGGGGAGTGGAGGGGATCAGAGAGTGTGAGCCCCAAAGTTGAGTAGCAGCCCTGCTCTCCTCCTGATGTGGGGGGGACGGGGTGGGGGTGGGGGCAGACACAGCTCAAGTGGGGCCAGGGTTTTTGATTTCCAAATAAATTGCTCATCAGAATTTTTGTATGTGAAATATCCCATTTTAGATATGTTAGCCACAGATTAAAAAAAAATTTTTTTAAACTCCGTGCATCCCGATGAAACTCATGTACAAGCCAAATGTGGCTGCCTTCCAATTCACCTGGTTTATACGTCTTTTAGGGAGTCGGGATTCTTCTTCTTTATATTATTGTGGTAAAATATACTTGCCATAAGATTTACCGTCTTAACCATTTTATTTTATTTTATTATTTTTTAATGTTTATTTTTATTTTTGAGAGAGAGAGAGAGAGAGAGAGAGAGAGAGACCATGAGCGGGGGAGGGGCAGAGAGAGAGAGGGACAGAGGATCAGAAGCGGACTCTGTGCTGATAGAAAGACCCCTACTCGGGGCTCAAACCCACGAACCGTGAGATCATGACCTGAGCTGAAGTCGGACATCTAACTGACCGAGCCACCCAGGCGCCCCTATTTTAAACCATTTTCATGTGTACAATTCATTGGCAGTAAGTACATTCATGGTGTTTTGCACCCGTCACCTCTGTCTAGTTCTAGAACTTTTCCATTACCCCAGTTGGAAACCCCACACGTATTAATCCCCTCCTCCGGCCCCCTGGCAACCACCAATCTGCTTTCCATCTCTATGGATTTGCCTATTCTGGATATTTCTTATCGATGGAATCCTACAGACCATGGCCTTTTATGTCTGGCTTCTTTCCCTTTGCATAATGTTTTCCAGCTCATCCATGTCGGAGCCGGAGCTGGAGCACGCCTCAGTGCTTCATTCCTTTTTAAGGCTGAATACAATTCCATTGTATGGATATGCCACATTTTGTTTATCCACTCATTAGATGATGGGTAGTTGGGTGGTTTCCACCTTTTGGCTGTTGTGAATAGTGCTGCTGTGAACCTTTGTGGGCACAGTTTTGTTTCAACAGAGGGATCATCCTTACATAACAGATGCCCCCATAGCACTTGTCCCAACTCTGTGCACACTAAAAGGTACTCACGAGTCGGGGACTTAACTATAGGGGGACCGAATTGTCCCGCTTTGCCTTAGATTGTCCCGGTTTTGGCACTGAAAGCCCCACATCCAGTGAATCAGTAGAGGGAGGTCTGGCAGTGCCTCAACTTGTCCACCAGTAAAAGTCTTCTCAAGGCAAGGCCTAATAGTTTTCATATTTTGACTGTGACTTCGGAAATCATTGTGACAAGTATGGGTTTCTTGCAGGTGTCTGCAATCACAATGATTTCAGGACGCTGTGCTTTGGTACCAGCCAGTTCCTTCACGTGCACCCGGAGGATTCCATTCCTTTAGTCTCAGCTTCAGAATTACCTCCTCAACAGAGCCTTCCCAGAGCCCCTTCCCTTGCACGGGGGTAAAGAACGCCTCTTCTTTACTCCCAGAGCATAGTTATAGTTACCGGATGCATGTGCATGGGTCTCCCCATTAGACCAGGACTCCCTCAAGGATGGTGGAATGTTGCTGATGGTTTGGTCGGCCCAACATCCAACTCCTCTTCTGACAATAGCATTCCCCCTTTCCTTTGGGAGTTCCCAAAGGAATTCCCCTTCCCCAGAGGAAAGCCCTCCCCTAATCTCCTACAACACAGTTTGGGTAGAGTTGATACCACTTCCCCACAACCTAGACCTCGCCTGTCCTCATATTCCATCCCCTTGGCTCACACAACTGGCTCAGGAACAGGCGGCCTCCACCAGGTTAGTGCAAAACCACCGCTGCAGCTTATGCTGGAGCTGGTGGGAACTACGTTGGAACTAAGCAGGAAGGAACTCTATTTGTGATAGGGTTGCGGAGCTCTCTGTGGCCACCTTTGCCACATCCTAGGGGCAAGCCACCTAAAAGTGCAGCCAGCACAGAAGAAAGCAGAACAGCGGGACAGAGAGAGAAAGGGATGGTGCCGGGCTGCTGTGAGTTTCCTCCCTTGGACTTCCTGGTTATATGAATCACTTTTTTTGCTTAAACTGGGTTGCTGTGGGTTTTCATCTCTTGCAGTGAAAAGAAAACTGAAGAATGCACTGTGTTGTATTAGTGTTTAAGTCCCATACTATAGCATCGTCCTAGCACATCACAGGCACTCAAGAAATGTGCGTGTCAATGCAGACTTTCGGAAGTATACCGTCACTAGGTTGTTTTCGTAATGAAATAATATCGATGCAGGAAGAGTCAGGAAGGGGGTTGTGGAGAAGTTGGAGGCCTCCCACGTGGCTGGCGGGAACATTAAATGGGGCAAACAGCTATGGAAAGCAGTTTGGCAGTTTCTCGAAAAGTTAAACAGAATTATCGTATGACCCATGAATCCCACTCCCGGATGTACAGGCATACCTCGTTTTATTGCACTTCCCTTACCGAGCTTTGCAGATACTGTGTTTTTAACAGATTGATGGTTTGTGGCAGCCCTACATCAAGCAAGTCTGCGGGTGCCATTTTTCCAACACATTTGCTCACTTTGTGTCTCTGTGTCACATCTGGGTAATTCTTGCAATATTTTCGACTCTTTCATTATTATTATATTTGTCATGGGGAATGTGATCAGTGATTACACCACACTGAAAGCTCAGATGATGGCTGGCATGTTTTAGCAAGAAAGTAGTTTTTAATTAAAGTATGTCCATTGCTTTTTTAAAGACACAATGCTATTGCACACTTAATACACCACAGTATTGTGTAAACATAACTTTTATATGCACTGGGAAACCACAAAATTCATTTGACTTGCTTTATTGCAATACTTGCTGGTCTGGAACCAAAACTGCAATGCCCCCAAGGTACACTTGTATGCCTCAAAGAATAGATAACAGGTGTTGAAACAACCCATCGTACACAAATGTCTGCAGCAGCACTATTCCCAATAGCCAAGCATATTTGGGTGGAAAAACTCAAATAGGTACCAGCAGATGAATGGGTAATCAATGCGGTTTATCTACACAATGGAATATTACTCAGCCATAAAAAGGAATGAAGAACTGACACCTGCTATGACATGGACGACCCTCAAACACATTATGCTACAGCGAAAGAAGCCAGACACAGAAGGACAGGTACTGTAAGGTTCCACTTGTATGGAACATCCAGAACAGGTAAATCTGTAGAGACAAAAAGTAGATTAGTGGTCGTGAGAGGCTGGGAGAAGGAGGGAATGTGGAGTGGTTGCTAAATATGTACAGGACTTCCCTCTGGGGTGATGAAAAAATTCTGGGACTCTAGAGAGTGGTGATGATCCCATGGCGCTGTGAGTATAATAGATGTCACTTAGTGGTCAACCTTATGTGCACTGTACTGCAGTCAAAACAAAACAGAAGAATCAGGACCTTCATCCAGGCTGCCACAGATGAATGCCATGCGGGGGGTGTCCTTTATCAGGTGCCCAGACTGTGCTCTGCCCCACGAGCCATGACCCCTGGGACCTGTGCGGGGCAGATGCCTTTCTTCTCCTTACCATTCAGCCTAATGCAGAGCTTCCTAGACCAGATGGTATAAGAAGGAAGCCAGTTTGGTTGATGGCACGACTTCACTGCAATTTTCGACGCTGCTCCTTCACCGTGCCCGAAGTAGTCAGTGCGTGCCACAGCACACATCCTCTCCCATCCTGAGGGTGCTGCTGTAACTGAAAATTCACAGTGTGTCGTTGAGTGCTTACTGTGTAAAGCTGGCATAAATCACTGGACTAAATTGTCCATTATCGTGAGCCGAAGTTATCTTGCCATCACAAGAGTGATCTGGTTGCTTCGCTTGCAGTGGAAAATTAAGAGACAAAGAGGCAAAAGGCCAAAAGGAGAAGAACTCTAGAAAAGTCAGTTTTCTGATGTTGGAAAAACTTCACAAGGTTAAAGCTAGGAGAGTTCTGCCTGCACTCATAAAAGGTATTTTTTTTAAGCCATTTATGTTTTGGGGATCAATGAGAACAGAACAGTAATACTCCTCTCACAACTAGAAGATTTGGTTGTGTCCTGGGGGCTCGCATTCTGAGATTTCTTCCCCACCTCAGAATCAGTAGGAAAAAGAAAAAAGAAAAAAAAAAAAAAAAAGAAATGCCCTGGGAACACAGTGTGTTGAGCCCTTCAAGAAGTCAGTGTTAGTTTTGTTCAGTGCCAGGGGTATCGGTCACCCCCCTACTTTCCAGTTTGGGTCCCTATTCACAAGGCAACTTAGAAAATACTGGGGACAGCTTATCGTTAATATAACAAGATGTGGAATGAGACTTTTCCTGTTGACCCAGAACTTCAGCTAAAGCTTCAAAGCTAAGGGCAGTGGGTAACAATACTTCCTCCTGTCAAGAGGTGGCCAAACTGGTCCCCTGACCATCAATAACCATCAGCCTCCAGCCTATATAAAACAAGGGCAGATTTTATCCAGGGCAGATTTTATCCAGGTTTCTCTGACAGGTCTTTGTAGGGGGTTTTCTTCTCCCCTCTGATCTCTAAGCCAAGAGAGAAGAGCTCAAAGAATCACTTGTGAGACTGGGGGCAGCAAGCAGGGGGTGGCTGGCATCTCACTGCCAGCTGAAGGCTGCCTGGGGCTGTCCATGACAGCAGGGCGAGGAGCGAGGGCAAAGGGCAAAGGTGTATCCTATTTCCCATGGGCCAGGGTGTATGTCTGGAGGTCTGAGTCATCCTGAAAAGACTCACCCGAGAGGGTGGCCTCCAGGACCTCAAAAGAGAATGCGGGGTACTTCCTGGGGTATGAATGAAAAAGAGGGTGTGCAAGAGGTCACCCAGTATGCACACTGAGTCCCCACAAGGTCCCCACAGAGGTCTCCAGTGATCCCCCAGTGTGCCCAAGTAAAAGAGCCAGCATGTGAGTGCTTGCCAAGACATGGAGGTGGTGGTGGTGGTGGGGTCATCTAACACCAGAGAGAACTATCCCTGAAGTCACCTGTTCTCAGCAGAGAACGCTTTCCCTTTTCCACACGCTCCCCTGCTCCCATACTCCGGCAGAGCCAGGAAGGGGCAGGAGAGGACACACCTGCCCTAGTCCCTGTTGCAGATTCCTGAGCCATCTTTGGGTCAGACCAGGGCAGGTGGGGAGGAGGTATTAAACTGGATATGAGAATAGAGTTTTGATTGGACTGGACTTCTAATATGAGACTATTCTTACAGTTGAAACTAGTTGGAATTGGGGAGATTCCTATGGATCCCAGGTGCAAACTACCTTAAGCTCTCCCAGGGGCAGCAAATGCAAATGCCTTCAGGGGCTAGGCAAGAAATATAAATAATGAATGAAGGGGCTTAGTGGAGGTCATGGTGAACTGGAGGGAGCTGTGTCCCATCTGAAAGCGGTTGCTGTCTCTCACATCCAGCCAGTTGCTGCCCAATGAGGCCAGATCTTCCTGATTTCCTAGAAATGCCAGAAATCTCCATTTTTGGTAGTGTCTCCTGATTTTGGAATTTTTGGTAAGATTATTAGCCAAGGTTCTTTGTTACAATGATACAATCTACTCCAGGTAGTTCAAGCAAAAGTGCTTTAACAGAGTGGTGCTATGGACTGAATTGCATCCCCCCCCCCCCACGCCCAAATTCATATGTTTCAGCTCTTCTCCTTAATGTACCTTTGCGATGTTTAGGAGGTAATCGGGGCTAGGGGAAGCCAAAGGGTGAGGTCCTAATTCAAAAGGGGGATAGCCTAATAAGAGAAAGCCATGTAAACCATGCCTGTATGTGAGGACACAGCAAGAAGATGCCCTCTGAATCCAGGAAGAGGTCTCTCACCAGAACCTGAACATGCTGGCACTGTGATCTCCAGCCTCCAGAACTGTGAGAAAAACACAGATCTGTGTTTTTTAAAAGGTTTTTTTAATTACTTATTTTGAGAGAGAGAGAGAAAGAGAGAGAGAGAGAGAGAGAGAGAGAGAGAGAGAGAAAATGCATGACAGCGGGGGGAGGGGCAGAAAAAGAAGGAGAGAGAGGATCCAAAGCAGGCTCCATGCTGTCAGCACAGAGCCCGACACAGGGCTCGAACCCACGAACTGAGAGATCATGACCTGAGCCAAAATCAAGAGTCGAATGCTCAATCGACTGGGTCACCCAGAAGCCCCAATTTATTTTGTCGAAGCCACCCATCAATGGAATTTTGTTATGTCAGCCAAGACAGACTAAGACAGGTAGTTAGAAAGCCTGTAGAATCTCCAGAAGGACAAGAGTTGTAGGCTCGGGCTGCACAGCTAGGAATGATGCCCAAACCACCCCTGTGAATACCGTGCCGTGCCTTTCAGCACAGACCCCAAGCTTACACAGGGGCAGGACACCTGGAAGCAAGGTGCACTGGCTGTCATGCTTATATCAGATAGACTCCTCTTTGTTGCTCATTTGCAAGTATAAATCTCATGTGACATGTTTAATAGAAGTGCTTAGGTCATATGAAACTCAGTTGCAAGGAAGGTTCTGGAAAAGTGCTTTGGTTTCTCTTGAGAAGGGCTGGATGGATGCAAAGTATAACAAATGTCCACTATAACAATTAATTGCAAAGGAGGGGTGGTAGTTGTGTGGGGGGGGGGGGGATGTCAAACAACGCATTTGTGTGCTGCTTACAGCCCTGCCAGTGGATGACTTCTGAACTATGGGCTACTTTCATTTTTTGCAATTTCTACTTGCTCTGAGGACAACTAGAAAAGCCAAATCAAATCATCATCATCATCATCACCTATTTAAAGGCATTCACATTGCTGCCGCAGCCACCGGGACTAGAGGGGCCAAGATTCTGAAACAATGTTGAGGTGAGCTGACGTATACTGCTGCCACTTTTCCCCTTGCGGAACTTGCAAATTGGGGGACTTGGAATCTAGACTTTTCCCAGGTAAGGCTGCTGCTGCTGGGGGACAGAGAAACCAGCAGAATTTTGGCAGTGTCCTAGGGCTGGAGAGACAAAATTAGGGACTATCCTAGAGCAAAGGGAAGGGTAGTAAAGTGAGCTTGATAGATGGTGGTTTTCCCCTTAAGACATTTGGCAAATTCTGAAACTGTGCAGGCCAAGAGGCTAGAAGCCAAACAGAAAGCCCCTGAAAAACAGAGGAGAGTGTCCAGCAGTCTTGCCATGCTATGGCTATAAGGTTAGAACACAGGGCTGGGGGGGGGGGAGGGGCCTCGGTGAACACCTAAAGACCTTAGTTGGAATCTCTAAAAGGCAAAGCCTTAGACGCAGGAGCCAAAGTTAGATGATATCTTATCAAAACCACAACCCAGCCTCCACCCAGCTTAGCTAAGATGCTCAGTCCCCTTGCCATCTGCTTCCAGAGGGTGGGGAGCCCTCTCCAGAGTTAGATATTACCTGGAGACTTTATATATATTTTTTCATACACAGATGTTGTATGGCATTCAACAAAAATTACAAGGCCTGACAAGAGACAGGACCAAATGACTGAAAATAAATAGAAAAACAGGCAATAGAAACAGACTGTGCAGGTGACTACAGTACTGGAAGTAAACCAGGGCTTTAAAATAACCATGATTAATATATTTAAGAGAAACAAAGCAAGAGAAGGAGAAAATAGATGAAAAGAGTATTTTACTAGAGAATTGGAATTATGAACTTCATAGTCCAAGAGACTGAGAATATAGAGAACGCATTTGAGCTCCTCACCAGCAGAGGGATTTTGAAAATGCTGATTCAGATCTATATGAGCTGGAAAACCTTATGGCCCAGAGTCTGAGGGGGAAAAAAAAAGTCTGCCATCACTGGCTGTCATTCTCTGTACCTCTCAAGTGGCTTCCTTTAAGGGACACGTATTGTACAATGTGTTCTGAGTCACTCCGCTCCATAAACTCAGTTGCCTGGCATGGAGCTCTGTTTACCTGGAGAAAGAGGAGCCTTTTGCTAATTATCCTAAATACATCCTTCGAGCAATGTGTGTTGGGAATACTAGTAGTTAAGATGTTCAAGAAGTTGAAGCCTCTCTGGGATGACCTTTGAGTTGACACCAAGTGACAAGGAACCAACCAGGAGAGAACTAGGAAATGTGGTCTGGGCAGAGCGGACAGAGAGAGTAAAGAACTCTGAGGCAAGAATATGTTTGGTGATCAGTCAGGGGTGGACAAGCTTTTCTGGAAAGGGCCAGATAGCACATATTTTAGGCTTTCAAGTCACACAGTTCCTTCTGCAACTACTCACTTTTGCTGTTACAACAGTAAACACCGACATAAAAGGAATGGGTGGCAGTTGTCCAGTAAAACTTTATGGGCACTGAAATGTAGAATTTCTTCTAATTTTCACACGTCACAAAACCTTCTTTTGATTTTTTTCCCCCAACCATTTAAAAATATAAAAACCATTCTTAGCTCTGGGGCCATAGTTTGCTGGTATAAGGTCGTTTAGGTAGGCTGGTATCAGATCGTGGAGGACATTTCAGACATGGTAACAATCAGGTTAAGGCCAAGCCCCTTTCCCCCTCCAAATGGAAAGCCATTCGTCAGGGTAACTGCAGGCCAGGGTACCAAACCGGGGATGCAGCTTCCTACAGCTCACGGAAGATGATCAGGTTTGTTTTATTTTTTCCCATTCACGAGAAAGAACAAACGAACAAAAAGACAGGCAGACAGACAGACGCACACAAGGCTCAAGGAAGACGATCAGGTTTGTTTCATAACACACACACACACACACACACACACACACACACACACGCACACGCACACCGAGCCAGAAAGCCAGAGAGGACGTGAACAGGTTCACGCTGACGTTTCTCCAGCACGCACTAAAGGTTTCAAAGTTGGGTGCACACCTGCTCCCAGCCCCAGCGCACCTGCTGAGCGGTACTGCGGCCTCGTCTCGCGAGAGCGTGCCGTAGTAGTGGCCTCCACCCCCGCCCCTCCCCCTCCCCCTCCCGCCCCCGCGCCCAGCCCCCGAGGCCGGGGGCACTCCCCGCCGGCTGCCCCGCCGCGCGCTCCTCCCCCGCGCCCCCGCCCGCCGGCCCGCACGCACGCACGCCCGGTAGTAATTTCCACGCGAGCTCCGCGGCCCCGCGAAGCCCGCCCCCAGCCCCACCGCGCCCCGGCCCGCGCCGGGAGCCGGCCCCTCCGCGGGCAGGTGCGCGAGCCTGCGCGCGCCGCGGCCGCCTCCTCCCGCGGGTCCCTGGCGCGCCGGGCCGGGGCGGCTGCGCGCACGGCGCCGCTCCACCAACCCGCTCCCCGCAGGTCCCTCGCTCGCTCTCCATCCCTCGCCGGCGCTCGCTCCCCCCCCCCCCGCCCTTTGATTGACAGGCAAGATGTCGGTGTGGAGCGAGGCAGGAGCGAATGCAGCAGCCGTCACCCCCGGAGCCCGGCGGCGGCAGCAGCAGCAGCAGCGGCAGCAGCAGCAGCAGCAGCAGCGCGAGGAGGAGACAGCAGCCAGCCGCAGTCGCCGCCGCAGCCGCGGGAGCAATGCAGACAGCATCTTGAGGACGCGCTAAAGCACCCCAAACGGTGGACAATGCCGTGTCACTGCAACTGGGAGGGGGGCAAAGCAGATTTTTTTTGACATAAAAGCCAGCCAGCCAAAAATATATAAATTTGCCCTTCACGGAGCCGGTGTGTAAAGAGTGAGCGCTGTTTTCCTTCGCCTCCTCCTCTCCTCCTCCTCTCCTCCCCCCCTTCTCCTCTTTTTCCTCCTCCTCCTCCTCCTCCTCCTCCTCCTCCTCCTCCTCCTCCTCCTCCTCCTCCTCCTCCCCCCCTCCCTCCTCCCCCTCCTCCCTAAGTGTACAGACAGCATCACATCACCTGGTTTGCTTCTGAGAAACAGCATCTCTCCTTTTCAGGGACCAGAGACTCAGAGAGAGGAGACATTCTAATGGAGTCTGCTTGATACCCCAAAATAAAATAATAAATTTTGGCTCTTGTCCCCTCCTCCCACCCCACCCCCTCAGCCCTGTGTGAGATGTTGGGTTTCTTCTTCATGAGACATTGTTGAGAAGTCGCAGTGGTTGGAGAGCGTAGGGGGTAGACTACCTCTACTCCCCCCCCCCTCTTTTTTCTCTCTGGGAGGAGGAGGAGGGGAAGGGGGCTTGCCGAGCAAGCGATGGATGAGGAAAACATGACGAAAAGCGAGGAGCAGCAGCCTCTGAGTTTGCAAAAAGCCTTACAGCAGTGCGAGTTGGTCCAAAACATGATAGACCTGAGCATCTCCAACCTGGAAGGGCTTAGGACCAAATGTGCCACCTCCAACGACCTCACACAAAAAGAGATCCGGACCCTGGAGGTAGGTGTCGCCTATGGGGGGAAAAGGCAATCTTTCCTTCCCTTTCCTTGCTCCCCACCACCCCCTTTCCTTTGATTCTGTTTGTTGGGGGGGGGGGGGAGGGTGTGGGAGGGTGGCAGGGCGGGCACGATTTGGTTTTCTGTGATTTATCTTCTTTGCAAAGCCTGCACTGGATGTCCCTTGACTGTACCGCTGTCATCTACGCTTGGCTGGATGTTGGTAGTAGTAGTAGTAATTGTTATTCTTTATGTATTATTATTCCTGCGCTGTTATTATCATTTGCTTCCTCTCCGAGGAGTGAGTTCTCTCTTTTTTCCGCTTCTGGATTTGTTTATATGCCACGGGGGCTTGTGTGCTGGGTAAGACATTAAGGCGCTGCAGAGAACCCACGTGACCTTGCGCATTCTGCAGGTGGTCAAAAGGTGGTTTTTGCTCCCAGAACGGGGCTGCCTATAAATATAGACCTCTTCTGCTCTGGGCCTCCTTCGCAACTCCGCGATTGCTCCTTGGAATTTGTTTTTGCTTTTGTTTTTGTTTTATTTCAGTGATATACATGTCAGGAGGCAAGATGCATTAAAAAAAAAAAAAATCCCCTTTGAGCTACCCGTTCCTAAATCAAATCGTTTGATGCAGGGAGCTGTTGCAGGCCTGAAACGTGTAAAAAGATAACAAAAAAATATGCCTGGATCAGCACACACAAGTGGTGTAGGAAAATACTCTTGAATCTCCATAGGACGGTGAGGAGAGGGGTCGGAGGAGGAGTCATCGCTGGCGAGTTGTAACATTGTCTCCAACAGAACTTGAGGGGGAGTTTGAAGCAGTTTGGGGGGTGGGGTTCGATGCAAAGTTACTCAGACAGAAGATGGCAGAATTTATTTCTTCCGAAGGCCATTTGGTCAAAGGAGGAAGGTTTCAAGAGCCTTAGAAAATGTCTGGTGTGCACGTAATCACTGGGCATCCACGTTTGTTGGAAACATCCGAAGGGTTCCACTCACTTCTCCTTCAAACCAACCGTACACAGGGCTTGATTAAATTTGGGAACTCCTATTAGCTGGCATTTGCTGAGGGTGGTGGCTGTGGGGCTGGAAGCAAAGTAAAGGGGTTCTCCCTCTGGCGAAGCAGGCATGTGCAGTGCTGGGGAGGTTCCCTGTTTCCAGCCCACGAGTTTCCAAGGCCTGAACTCTTCAGCCCCTACTGAATCTTGGAGCCCTGTGCCTGGGTTCCAGCACGGATGAGCACCGCTGTCTGATTTACTTTTAAGTCTTTTTTTTTTTTTTTTCCTCCATGATTTTAACTTTGGTTGTCAGCACACAGAAAGGTCATCAGTTTGAAAGTGGAGTGTGTGTGTGTGTGTGTGTGTGTGTGTGTGTAATATGCTGTTTGCTACCCTACAATGCATGTCTGTGTGCCCCTGTCATCTGGGAAAATTTCCATCTTGGTGTGAGCAGTGCCCAGGATAAGATTCTGTTCAGAACTGCGGGTGGTGAGTAACTAAATAACTCAAAAGGGCCACCTGAGTTCTCTTCTGGCCCTTGGAGTCAGGAGTCCCAGGTGCTAGTTCATGTATTACTGTGCGCGTTTCTCCTGTTTTCTTTTCCTCTTTTCAACATGCCCCATCCTCTGATAACTCCTTGATGATGGTGATGGTCACAGCATATCCTGGACTCCATGGCTTCTTTTCTGCATAGAGGTTTTCTTTGCAAACTGGGGGATGGAGTTGCCGGAGGTTAGAGTTATTGGGAGTGCATCTGGGTGTTAGTTTCCTGGTTCCGGGATGCCACAGATCCCTGGTTTCGAGATTGCTCAGGGAAGGGTCTCCAGCAGTCAGGCCAGCTTCTTGCTTCTCAGGTCTCTGGGGCTGGGGTGGGGACACTGAGGAGGGGCTGAAGACCCCGGGTACAGCCAAGTCCTGCCAAACCTCATCTAGGCTTTGGACCCGAGGCTTTTTTTTTTTTTATCCCCCAAACTGTCACATTTTGTATGTTAAAACAGTCTGAGGGAGCTCATTGAAAATGCACATTCTCAGCCTCTAACCCCAGAGACTCTAATTCAGGTGGGACTGGCAGGAGGCCCAGGAATCTGCATTTCATAAATAGTCCAGGTGTTTCTGATGCATGTTTTCACATCGACACTTTGAAAAATACCACCATAATAGGAGGTAGGTGGCATATTTCTGCTCTTTGATGGTAAGGACTCCCTGCTCACAAACACTGGAGTAAGTAGTGAATTGAACAGACCATCCCTGAAAACCGTGATAATAAGCAAAAGTTAGTAGCGTGCATATCACCCCATATACAGCATGGACTTAGCCTTCAAGATGTGTACTGCATGGTTAGGGAGACAAGGCTAATAATAATATATGTGTGAAATAATGATGAAATCCAAACAGCAAATAATATGGGAGACAGCATGTAGGTCCATTAGGAACGTGTTCAAGCTACACGAAATGGAAAATCCAAGCGCAGTTTTAAAGCAAATGATGGCTTCTTTTTCTTGTATCGCAAGAAGTATGAAGGTATATGGCTGCTTGAGTTGGGTCAGCAAGTTAGTAATCTCGGGACCGTTGTCTCTTTGAGTTCTCAATGGCCTCTTCCTTTTGGTTGCAAGATGTCTTCTAAAGCTTTAGCTGTCTCACTCAGGTTCAAGGCAGGGAGGAGGGGGACCGGGCGAGGAGCAAGCAGGGATAAAGGGTTCATGTCTTTGTTTCGCTACCTACCCCACAGATGATGTTGAATTATCTCTTCTTGGCCAAAACTTGCTCAGATGGCCAGTCCTTGCCTCAATGCTGGGAGGTGGGGACGTGGGGACACCATGGTAAGTGGTTTAGATGAGTCATGGTCCATCACCTGGGTTGACTGGTTGCCACCCCATACATGCTGGCATGGAAGAAAGCATGAAGGGATATTGGGTGGATAGCCAACAACAAGGGCCATGGCGTGTTATCAGGAGGTAGTCTAGCAGAGAAGAAAGACCATGACCTTTGGAGTTAGACAAGTAAAGTTGTAAATTGTAGCTTTTCTACTTACTTTATCTTGGGCTAGTGATTTAAATTTTCTGACCCATGGTTTAATTTTTGGCAAAGTGGCAATAAAAGAATAACATTACCTATTTCAGTAGTTACGAAGATCGAAAGGGAGGACATTTTCAAGGGCCTGGTGCCATTTGTAACACAGCTGCAGGTGCTGAATAATTGATAGTCATGATGATGATGGTGGTATGATTAACATTACGTGGTGTGGAATAGATGACATGGAAGGGAACAGCTCAGATCAGGGGTAGAAAGGGAAGAGTTTGAACAGCATTTCTGAAGTGTGTTCTGTGGGTCCCTTGGTCTGAAAAATTAGCATTTTTCATTCTTCCGGCGAGTACTGAAATCCGGGCCCTGTACTACGTGCTGGTGGTCAACAAGTACTCTGTAGACAAAACGAATTCCTTGGAGAATTTGGCAAAGGTTGAGCGAAACAAAGGGAAACAGGCATCTTTACTGCAGAGACTTCTCAGAGCCGTTAACGATACCATCTATGTGCACGGTGACTCCGAGAGAGTGTGGAGTCTGCGGTGTTTCCTTTTTCCAAGGATATCCCTTGGGATTGATGTTCCATAGAATACACCCAGGGAATCATTTGGCAAAGCAGTTAGGGTAGCTCTCTTGGTTGGGGAGCTGGGGACCCTGAGCGCAGAGAAGGATGGGGAGAGCTGGCAGGTGGAGAGAGCTCGCTCAGCAAGAACAGCTAACCAGATAAAGGTATTTCACACCAGTTCGTGCCTTCGTGGGGCAGCTGAGAGACCAGTTGGTCTAGAATGGAGAGTACCTGATAGAATGTCATAGGAAATGAATTTAGGTCACAAACTCTTGAGATCTGACTAAGGACAAGGGAGCCAGACTGACAAAGTTTCACTCCTTTGAGGAAGGAGATAGAAGTCTTCAAAGGTTTTGGAGTGAACACAATAAAAAGTTGTTTAAAGGTTAGCCTGCCAGCAGCCTGCAGCAAGGGCCAGCAAACTCTTTCTGTAAAGGGACAGGTAGTAAATAGTTTAGGCTTTGTGGGTCATACAGACTGCATCACAGCCTCTCAGCTCTGCCGTTGTAGCGCGTAGCAGCCGCAGACGGACAGTTTTCCACTGCAGCTTCATTTATCGCCCCTGAAATTGAAATTCGATGTAATTTTCACATGTCACGAAATACTATTACCCCCCACCCCCACTTTTTTTATGTTTAAAAATGTGAAAACTATTCTTAGGTTGTGGGGCCTTATGAAAACAGGTGGTGGGTCAGATTTGGCCCAAGGGCTAGCTTCCTGATCTCTGACCTCTAGGGTGGATGATGCGGTTCTGCTGATCTTGCCCACATCACTCATGTGGTTGTGTGATCATCAGATGGCTCGCTGGGCTGGATGGCCCAAGGTGGCCTTGCTCACATGGCTGGTGGTTGGTGGGGGGACGTCAGTTTTTCTGCACATGGCTTTCCAAAAGGACAGCTGGATTCCTTACCTCGTGGAAGCAGCCACGTTCCAAGAGAACAAGCCCCTTTGCACAGCCCCTCTGAGGCCTCTGCTTCTGTAACCTTTGCCAGTGTCCCATATGCCAAAGCACGTTAAGTGGATAAGCCCAAAATCAATGTGGAAATGTCTATCTAAGGGTATGGATTCTAGGAGGTGTGGTTCATCGGAAGCCAATGAACAATCTCCTATAATAATGTAACAGCTATGGAAGAAAAAAAAAACCCCAAACCCCAAAATAAAACCAAAAGAGCATGGGAAAGAGGGAGGGTCATGGGATGGTCAGCAGAGGCCCCCTTGAGGTTTTACTGCTTGAGGAAGCAAACCAAGACGTATCTGGGGAAGGGACCAGGCAGAGGGAAGAGCAAATTTCTTGGGTGGGAACGTCCTTGGAGTGTCGTTAGAACAGCAAGCAGACCACTGTGGTTGGAGTTGAGTGGGTGGACGGGCAAGGGGTGAGGGACACAGTGGGAGACAGAATCAGGGCCCTGGTGATAGCTTTGATAAGATACTTGGATTTTTTCCTGAGTGTGAACGGGGAGGTGACTGACTTAGATTTTTAAAAGATCCTTCTGATTGCTTCAGGGAAAATAGACTGCAGGGATTAAGAATGGGGGCAGGGATACAGTTTGGGAGATTGGTGTGCAGGAGTCACTGTGCTTGGGACTATTAAGGTGGTTGGCGGGATGGGGCCGGCGGCTGGATTCAGAAGGTCAGGTGTGCACGAGGCGTTCATGAATCAGATATGGGGAAAATAAAGAAGGGAGGGTTATCCCTGGGTGTTTGGCTTAAGAACTGAGCGAATGGTGGTGCCTTTATTTGAAACATGAGGACTAGAAGTGGGATAGGTTGGGCTTGATGGTCAGGTCCTGTTTGGACATGTTCCATTTGTCAAGTAGGCAGTTGGATATTCCATCCTACAACTCTTGAGGAATGCTGGAGATACAAAATGCACTTAAAATGTCAGGAACAGCTTTTCATATCATTAAATATTATTAGTGGCTGCGTGCTATTCTATGGACGTACCGTAATTTAACAAATCCTATTGTCAGATCGTGTACATTTACAACTTTCTGTCATTATAAATAACGCCACAGTAGATATCCTTGTGGTTTGTAGCGGTCCTTTGATTCCAGCCCAATTGCTGAATCCAAGGCTATGCCAAGTTTCAGGACTTTTGGTAGGTTTTGCCAAATTACCTTCCCCCAGCCGTGTGAAAAGGGCCTGTTCCCCCCCATCCTCAGTATGGGTTTATGCTTTATTTTTTTGGTTGCCTATGTTTTGATGACTGAGAGCTCAGGGTTTAAGGAGGCAGTTGCTTCAGGTTAGAATCTCATTCTTCCTGTTTCTAGTTGGGAAGGAGCTGGGGACCTGTGGACATAAGAGGAATACTTGGTTTTCCATACAAAGCGGCCCAGCCTTACCCCCTTCTGCCTTGTTCTCATAAAGATATGGCAGGAGGTGGTCTCACAGCTCCGAGCTAGTGGCAGAAGTTATTTCGGAAGGGTTCACTATCCCATCTGGGTTTTTGGAACGGATCCCGTTAGGGAGCTTGTGATTTTTCATCCTCGAATGGACAGAATACTGAGGAGTCTTCCTCCTCCCTCCAGAGAATCGGTCATTTTCTGGGCTCCCACCCTCTGGGCCCCAAGTCTTGGGACCTGGCCTTCCTCCTTGCCCTCAGAGTGCTGCTTTGGAGCTGGGGAATGGGGAGGTGTCCAGAAGCTGAGGAAGACAAGGGACACAGGGCAGCTGCGACAGAGGATGGAGAAGCTGAGGGACGGGGAGGAGAAAGTCAAAGCAGGGACTCATTGTCTGCAGGGTTTCTGTGACCCTTGCAACATCTCTCCAGTGGGCAGTGACTGCCAACAGTGGTTGTTCCTGTTTTACAAGTGAGTTTACTGAGGTTTAGAGTCACTGATGTGACCCAGTGTGACCCAGTGTGGAGGTTAAAACAGCCCCAGATACAGGAAGAGGTTTACTGCTCTACTGTGGGCTCCCCAAAGGTGGCATGGCCTGGAAGGGAAGACGAGAGCAAACAGAGGGCAAAGGGGAAGTGCTGGTGATTGAGTTAATGAGAATCATCATGGTGGCTCCCTCTGCTGCTCATATACTTTGAGTTCATGGGTGACTTTATAGATGAAAACTATTGGAGAGAAACATAGAACCAATGGAGACAGAGTAGGGCATCCACAGAGACAAGGAAGAATGAGAAACAGAGAGGGAAACAGTCCTGAGTGGTGACTTCTGACTGAAATGGTATAAATGGTGTGATTCTATTGGTATAAAATACACACCAAGTTCTGACCTCTTAGTATGAAGAAAAGATCTTATGTGAAGGAAGATCTCATTAATAATGTTTTTAAGTTTCTTTATTTATTTTGAGAGAGACAGAGAGAGTGAGCAGGGGAGGGGCGGGGTGGGGGGGGGGGGAGGATCTGAAGCAGGCTCCGTGCCCAGAGCAGAGAGCCTGATGTGGGGCTCGAACTCGTGAACTGCAAGAGCATGACCTGAGCTGAAGTCGGATGTTCCACTGACTGAGCCACTCAGGAGCTCCACCATTAATAATATTTTATATTGACGACATGCTGCCATGATATTATTTCAGAGAGATTGGGTTAAGTAAAATTTCTTAAAATGAATTTCGGCTGTATCTTATCCCTCTTTTTTCCCCTGAGGCTACTACAGAACTTTAAATTACACAGGTGGCTCACTGTATATTTCAGCTGGACAGTGCTGCTTTTGGCCATTGAGGTGGTTTCTCTGTTTTGCTGTAGTAGAAATCTTGTTCTTGATAAAGACTGAGAATATGGGCCCCCCCCCCCAGGGTTACTAGTCAGCCATTGATTAGAGCAGTGGATGCATTCCAAAGACACATGCCCTGAGTTTCCCTGGATCAGTAGGAAAGTGATATGAAGGCTCAGAAATAATAACTTAATTGAGTCTCTAGAAATTTTCATGGATTCTTGAAGTAGTATAACTTAACGGTTAGGACGGCTTGGGATCCATAGTAAGATTGCTTGGATTCCAGCCTGAGTTCAAGGTACACTAGCTAAGTAACCTTGGGCAAATGAGCTCTCCTTTCTGAGCTTCAGTTTCCTGGCTTATAAAATTGGGATCACTTTGCATAGGATTGTTATGCTGATTACATGGGATCTTGCATTAAGGAGTTGAGCCGAGCGCCTGGCACAAGGCAAATGCTTAAAGGTTGTTAACTTTGATGGGTTTCATGATCATCCCCCCATCCCCGCCAATAGATTGGCTTGGGGAGGTTAGGGGATCTCAGGTATCCAGGGAGGTGCCACCCTTGAGTGTATCCTTCATTTATTCAGTGGATCTAACTGAACTCCCAATGTGTGAGAGCAAGGAGTGAGAAGAAACCCGTAGAAGCCTTCCATCCTTCCATGGGATGACGGCACACCTGCTGGGCTGCAGGTGACGTAAGGGAACAACATTCTGATACTAGGTATGGATCTTTGAATTCGCCCACAGATGACTCACTCCCCATCAGTGCCTGGCAGGCTTTAGTCTTTAAACCGTGTGCTCAGCTCACCTCCAAGCTGGATAACAGTTACGGGGTTGGGCCTTGTAGCTCCTGAACTTCTCTTAAGCTTATGAGGTGAAGAGAACGGTGGTATCCAATTGCTCGAAAATCATATTCTCTATATTCTCTCAAGATAGAAGGATGCTTAAGGGGTTGGCTAGGCTTACCTTTTGGCCAGTGTCCAGCGTGGTGATTTGGGGTGAGCACTACCTCCTATGGTGGCCTCTTAAAAAATTCATTTTTTAATGGCAGTAAAATATACATAGCATAAAATTTACCATTGTAACCATTTTAAAGTGTGCAACTTGGTGGCACAAAATACATTTACAGTGTCGTGCAACCATCATCGCTATTTATCTGCAGAACCTTTTCATCATCGCAGATAGAAATCCTGTGCCACTGAGCAATGAATGACTCTCCCCAGCTGCATGGTAACCCTGCTTTCCTGTCTGTACGAATTTGACTATTGGGTATCTCGTGTGAGTTGAATCGTATGCCCTGTACCTTTTGTGTCTGGCTTCTTTCCCCTGGCATTATGTTTCTAAGGTTCATCCACATTGTAGTAGGTGTCAGTTCTTCATTTCTTTACATGGTTGACTAATATTCCATTGTATGTATAGTCCATATTCTGTTTATCCAGTCATCTGTTGATAGACACTTTTGAGTCGCTTTCACCTTTTGACTATTGTGAATAATGCTGCTTAGAAACTTCGATGTACAAGTATCTGTTTGAGTCCCCGCTTTGAATTCTTTTGGGTCTGTATCTAGGAGTGGAATTGTTGGGTCATATGGTGAATCTCTGTTTCATTTTTTGAGGAACTGCCGTACTATTTTCCACAGTGGCTACACCATTTTACGTTTCCATTGGCAAGGTACCAGGGTTCCAATTTCCCTACATCGTTGCCAACACCTCCTATTTCGGATTATTTTTTCATTAATTTTTTTAAAATTATAGCTTTCCTACTGGGTATGAAGTGGTATCTCATTGTGGTTTTGATTTATAGTTTCCTGATGACTAATGATGTTAGGCATATTTTCATGTGCATATTGGCCATTTGTATGTCTTCTTGGGAAAAATTCAAATTCTTTCACAAGGGCAGCCTTTTGATTGGGGTGAGTTATAGTGGTTGGAATTATTCTCTGTCTTTTCAGTTGAGTCTGCTCTCTGATGACTTAGATCCTGTGGCTCTAGTCTCTGGAGCAGAGAGAATGAGGCCACTCCTTCTTCTGGCTGAGAAAACAGCCTCAAGAAGAGTCTGCATCTAAGATCTGGAACCCACCAGGTAGAGACAAGAGATAGCTGTGCGCACAGACTCCTGACAAGTCTCTGGCCCAAATTCTGCAGCCACCACCTCTCTGCTGTATCCTCTGTTAGTTCCAGTACAAAATTCCAGAATCTTGGAGTCATTGGCAATGGCGAATTTCCCCCTTTGCGTGTGCACCTCTCCTAGCCAGAGAATCATGCTTCTAAGAAGTAGTTGTGAATGTTTCTCTGTGTGCTCATCCTCAAAGGCGCTGGCATGGTGCTTGGGCGGGGTTGGGTGGCTTGGACTCCAGCAGTAAGGGAAATAGGTATAGAAAAGAACATCAATCAAGTGAGGGCATTCTGGGACTTTATTAGTTAGGAGGCAGAGCACATTTAGATGCCCCTTTTTGTATTTTTACCTTTATCTGGCTTGGAGAAACAGAGCTTTGTGATAAACCCTAAAAGCAATATTATTCTTTTAATATGTTGCTGGATTTAACCCATTAATATTTTCTTGAGGGTTTTTGTGTCCATGTTTATGAAGGATGTTGCTGTGGTTTCCTTTTTTTGTACCACGTTTGTTAGTTTCTGTATCAGGTACACTGGCCTCATAAAATGAATTGGGAAGCGTTCCCTATACTTCTGTCTCTGGAAGACATTGTGTACAATTGGTTTTATTTCATCTTAACATATTTTAAATGCTGGTAGAATTCAGCAGTGAAACTATATGGACCTAGAGATTATCCTTGCTATTTTTGGGGTGTGGAAGTTTTTGAACTATCAATTAAATTAAAAAAATTTATTCTTGGGGTGCCTGGGTGGCTCAGTCGGTTAAGCATTTGACTTTTGCTCAGGTTATGATCTCATGGTTCGTGGGTTTGAACCCCATGCTGGGCTCTGTGCTGACAGCTCGGAGCCTGGAGCCTGCGTCGGATTCTGTTGCCTCCCTCTCTCTCTGCCCCTCCCCTACTTGCGCTCTCTCTGTCTCTGTCAAAAATAAATAAACATGAAACATTTTTTAAAAAAAATTTATTCTTGGGTGAATTTCAGAAGTTTGTGGCTCTTAAGGAATTGGCACATTTTATCTAAATTGGTGAATTTACATGCCTAGAGTTGCTCCTAGTATTCCCTTATTATCCTTTTAGTGTCTGTGGGATCTGTCATTGCTGATGTCAGTAATGTGTGTTTTTTCTCTTTTATTCTTTGCCAGTCTGGTTTATCAGTTTTAGTCACCTTTTCAGAAAATCAGGTTTTGGCTTTATTTATTGTCTCTGTTGTTCTGCATTCAATTTGATTAATTTTTGTTTTCATTATTATTGCCTTCTGCCTGTTTTGGCTTTATTTTGCTTTTCTTTTTCTGTTTTCCTGAGATCCTTAGACTGTTGATGTGAGGCCTTTCTCCTTCTCTGAGTATTTATTGCCACCACTTTCCCTTGAAAGACTGCTTTAACTGCACCCCACAAATTTTGATACGTTGTATTTTCATTTCTTCCTCTCCGATGCATGTATATTTTTCAGGCGCAGTGTTGTTCAGTTTTCAAGGGTTGTGGATATTTTCTGTTCTTGACTTCTGGTTTAATTCACTTATGGTCCATGAGGACATTTTATGTGGTCTCAATTATTTTAAAAAGCTTAGGGTTTATTTTATGACCCAGAATATCTTCTGTCTTGGTGAATGTAACGTGTGCCCTTGCAAAGAATGTGCGTCCTGCTGTTGACGGGTACGGTGTTGTAGAACCACCAATTGGATCCAGTTGGTTGATGGTATTGTTGAGATCCTCTATATCCTTGTTGATTTTCTCTCAAGTTGTTTTACCGATTACACTGAGAGGAGTGTTGATGGCTCCTCCCGTCATGGTGGATTTGTCCCAATTCTTCTTGCAGATCCATCAGTTTTCGCTTCATGTATTTTGAGCTGTTTTGTTCAGTGTATACACTTGTTTTCTTAGTGACTTGCCCCTTTTCATTGTGTAAAGTTACCATTTATTCCTAGTACTTTTTCTTGCTCTGGAAACTATTTTCTCTGATAATAATATAACCACCCTAGCTTTTATTTTTTTAGGTTTTTAAAAATTGAGGGAAGGGGTGCCTGGGTGGCTCAGTCAGTTGAGCATTTGACTCTTGATCTCGGCTCAGGTCATGATCTCATGGTTTGTGGGTTTGAGTCCTGCATCGGGCTCTGTGCCGACAGCATTGCGCCTGCTTGGAATTCTCTCTGTCGCCCTCTCTCTCTGCCTCTCCCCAGCTCATGCTCTCTCTCTCTCTCTCAAAATAAATACATAAATAAATAAACAAACTTAAAAAAATTAAAAAGGGGCGCCTGGGTGGCTCAGTCGGCTAAGCGTCCAACTTCGGCTCAGGTCACGATCTCACTGTCCGTGGCTTCGAGCCCCGCGTCGGGCTCTGTGCTGACGGCTCAGAGCCTGGAGCCTGTTTCAGATTCTGTGTCTCCCTCTCTCTGACCCTCCCCCGTTCATGCTCTGTCTCTCTCTGTCGCAAAAACAAATAAACGTTAAAAAAAAAAATTAAAAAAAATTAATGTAAAATTCATATAACATCAAATTCAACATGTTAACTACTTTATAGTATACAATGGGATGTTTTTTAGTATATGCTAACTGTTGTACAGCCATCACCCCTATCTAATTCTAGAACACTTCCATCACCACATACACACTCCTTACCTTATACAGGTACACCTCAGACATATTGTGGGTTTCAGTTCCAGACCACTGCAATAAAGTGAATATTGCAATAAAGTGGGTCAAATGATTTTTTGGGTTTTCCAGTGCACATAAAAGTTATGTTTACACTACACTACAGTTTAAGCGTGCAATAGCATTATGTCTAAGCGAGCAATGTATATGCCCCTTAATTAAAAAATAGTTTATTGTCTGGGCACCTGAGTGGCTCAGTCGGTTGAGTGTCTGACTCTTGATTTCGGCTCAGGTCATGATCTCGAGGTTCATGAGCTCAAGCCCCACATCGGGCTCTGTGCTGAAGGTGTGGGGCCTGCTTTAGATCCTTTGTCCCCCCCACACCCCCTGCTCCTCCCCAGCTAATGCCCTCTCTCTCTCACTCTCTGTCTCTCTCTCAAAATAAATCAACTTAAAAAAATTAAAATAGTTTATTGCTAAAAAATGCTGATCCTCATCTGAGCTTTCGGTAGCCTCTTTGCTGGGGGAGGGTCTTGCCTCGATGGTGGTGGCTGCTGACTGATCAGGGTGGGGGTCGCTGAGTTGGGGGTGGCTGTGTCAGTTTCTTAAAATAAGACAACAATGAAGTTGGCCCCATTGATTGACTCTCCCTTTCATGAGCAGTTCCTCTGCAGCAGGTGATGCTGCTTGATAGCATTTTAGCCACAGTGGAACCTCTTTCAGAATTGGAGTCCGTGCTCCCAAACCCCACCGCTGCTTTCTCACTTAAGTGTACAGAACATTCTGAGTGCTTCGTTGTCACGTCAGCAGTCTTCACGGCATCTTCACCGGGAACAGATTCCATCTCCAGGAGCCACTCTCTTTCCATGAGAAGCCACTCCTCCTCTGTTCACATTTACCACGAGTTTCTAGCAACTCAGTCCCATCTTCAGGCTCCACTTCCAATCCCAGCTCACCCGCTGTCTCCACCCCATCTGCAGCTCCTCCCCCCACTCAAGTCTAGAACCCTCCCCACTCCTCCATGAAGGTTGGAATCCACTTTTCCCACACTCCTGTTAACGTCACTATCTTGACCTCTCCCGTGAATCGGGAATGTTCTCCGTGTTCTCTAGAATGGTGAAGGTTTCCAGTTGACTTGGCCCAGATCCGTCAGAGGACTCACTGTCTACGGCAGCTCGTCTAGCCAGATGTATTTCTTCAATGATAAGACCTGAATGTGGAAATGACTCCTCGGTCCACGGGCTGCAGAGTGGACGTCATGAAAACAGCATTAATCTCGTCGTACATCTCCACGCCATCAGAGCTCTTGGGTGACCAGGTGCACTGCCAGTGAGCGCTAATGTTTTGAAAGGAATCTTTGTTTTCTGAGCAGTGGGTCTCCACAGCTGGCTTAAGATATTCAACAAACAAACCATGTTGTAAACAGATGTGCTGTCATCCAGGCTTTGTCATGCAGGCTTCCATCTGCAGAGCACGGGTAGAGTAGGCTCAGCATAACTCTTAGGGACCCTCGGATTTTCAGAACAGTAAACGAGCAGTGGCTTCCACTCAAAGACACCAGCTGCGCTAGCCCCTAACAAGGGAGTCAGCCTGTCCCTTGAAGCTTTGAGGTCAGGCGTCGACTTCTCCTCTCTGGCTACCAAAGCCCTACACGGCATCTTCCCCCGACCGGCGCTTCCACCTGGACTGAACATCTGCGGTTTAGTGTAGCCACCTTCATGAATGATCTGAGCTAGATCTTCTGGATAACTTGCTGCAGCTTCTACACGAACACCTGCCGCTTCACCCTGCACTTCTGTGTTATGGAGATGGCTTCTTTCCTTAAGCCCCGTGAACCAACCTCTGCTAGTGCCACACGTTTCTTCTGCGGCTTCCTCACCTCTCTCAGCCTTCACGGAACTGAAGACAGTTCGGGCCTTGCTCTGGATCAGCTTTGGCTTAAGGGAGTGTTGTGCCAGGTTTGTTCTGCCATCCAGACCGCTGAAACTTTCTCCAGATCGGCAATAAGGCCGTTTCTTTCCTTGTCATTCGTGTGTTCACTGGAGTAGCACTTGTCTTTTCCTTCAAGATCTCTTCCTCCGAATCCACCCCTTGGCTGATGGTTGGTGCAAGAGGCCTAGCTTTTGGCCTTGTTCAGCTTTTGATGTGCCTTCCTGACTACGCTTAATCATTTCTAGCTTTTGATTTAAAGTGAGAGATGTGCAGCTCTTCCTTTTACTTGAACACTTCGAGGCCACTGTAGGGTTATAATTGGCCTAATTTCAGTATTGTGGCGTCTCAGGGAATAGGGAGGCCTGAGGAGAGGGAGAGAGACGGGGGAATGGCCGTCAGTGGGGCAGTCACAACACACTCATTTATCAGTTATTTTGCCATCTTACGTGGGTACGTTTTGTGGCACGCCAAAACAATTACACTAGTAACATCAAAGATCACTGATCACAGATCATCATAACAAATATAATAATTATGAAAAACTTTGAAATATCATGAGAGTTTCCAAAATGTGACACAGAGACACCAGGTGGGCAAATGCTGTTGGAAAAATGGCGCCGATAGACTTCCTCAATACAGGATGGCTACACCTTTAATTTGTAACAAACAAACAAACAAACAAACAAACACAACTACATGCAACATCTGTGAAGCGCAACAAAATGAAGTGTGCTCGTACCTATTTGTTAGCAATCAACCACAGTTTCCTTGCCCTCCATCCCCTGTCAACCATTCATCTATTTTCTGTCGCTACGTTTTTCTTCTTTTCTGGGTGTTTCACATATATGGAATTATACAATATGTGATCTTCTCTGTCTGGCTTTTTTTCACTTAGCGTAATATCTTCGTAGTTCATCCATTTGAATCGTGTATCCGTACTTCATCCCTTTTTGTGGCTGAATAAAATCCCATTGTATGGGTTTATCCACCCATCAGTGGACATTTGGGTTGTTTCCATCTTGTAGCTAATGTGAATAGTGGCGCTCTGTGAACATTTGTTTGGCCAGGGGCATGAGGCACTTTGGGAGTGAACTGTTTTGCCTCTGCCAGAAACTAAAGAAATGTTCCCAGGTTCAGGCTGGAACGCAGGAAGGAACTCCAGAGTCAGAAGTTCCTACTTTTTTGTGATTGTACGACACTTTCCTGGACACGTTATAGGTTCTTCGTTGGCTATTTAGGTTCTATATACCAGGTTATGAATTGTTTACATAGACTTCAGAAATAGAAGTCATTAAACAAAAATGTCATTTTAAAGACTTTTATGGACATGAAAGCAAATCATATTCATTATAGGAAAAATAGAATATGTGCTTAATTAAAAAGAAAAATGAACACACTCCTCCCACCACCCATAGATGAACATTTGTTAACATCTTGTTATGGAGTCTTACAGACTTTACCTCACACAAACTTGTGTTTTTATGTTTTAGTTAAGAATAACTATACTTTACATATTTCATAGTCTCCTCTTTTCATCTTAAAGTTGGTTTAAGACATGAATGTCTTTCCCTGTCAAAAGCATTTCAAATGACTCGTAATATTCCAGCATAAAGATAGAGCATAATTGAGTTGACTGCCCACCTTTGGTGACTTATTTGGGGATTTTGTTTGTTTGTTTGTTTTTACTCTCATAAACACAGCCTTAATGACTACTTTTGAAATGAAATCTTTGTGAAGCTCTTTCATTGGTTTCCCTAACAAGTATATGTAAGGTAGAATTACTGTGTGCTTATAAGGCTTTTTTTTCCTCTTGGGCCCAATGGTCCTTTAGAAGGATACCTGTTTATATAGCCTACTTATAAGAGTTGAGGAGAGTAGCCTGTAGCTTTGTGTCTTCAGGAATGACAACGGCGAGAGGGAAGTGTTTCCAGCAAATCTTCAACTTAATAAAAAACATATAAAGTCACTTTACTGCCTTTGTGAGTCAACTTGTAATGAGCCGAGAGGCTTGAGGTGGGCCTGGTTTTTAAAAATGCACACTTTCCTTTGAAATAAATACAGTTAGAATCATGTCAATGACAAGGAAGCCTCATGTGAGATGAGATTTTTCTGAAACGACATCATGAAGGGATGCAGGTTTTATAGAGGAGGCTTCTGATTTCCAGGGATCACGCAGTCGGTCGGTTTCTGGGACCGGGCAGGAAAGGAAAACAGGCCGGGGGTAGGATATTTGGGAGGTGACATATAAGGGCCATGGTTAATTGGAGAGCCTGTGTCACATCAACATATGTCAACATTGCCAATGGATAGTATTTAGACCTAATATTTTTGGATGTTTCCATTTTCCTATGGAACCCCAGAATCAAAACTATGAATAAAAAGCAGACATTGCCTCGTTGTTATCTGATCGAGACCTTCACCATTCCCGTCTTTAATTCACATGTGTGTGTATACGTTTAAATAATACTGAGTGAGGAAAAGGGAGGTACAGATAATCAACACTACTGAAATAATTTGTGAACACCAATGGTTTGTTAATTGCTATTTCAGATGTTTTCCTCCCAGTCCCACCCATTCATGGTTTGAAAAAAATTAAGGTTATACCGCTTAGCCTGGAGAAGGTGGGATGACCAGTTACCTGTTGATTTGATGATGTTTGCTTATTTTCAGTCTATAATGATGGCAGAGTAAGAGAGGTGACTGGGGCCACACATACACACACTTCACACCTATACGAAAGTAGGGAGAAGAGCATAATGGACCCTTATGTACCCATCACACAAACTCAATAATATTAAATTATAGCCAATAACTCCTCCCCCATCATGCCTAGATTATTTTGAAGCAATTCCTAAACCATCACAGCATTGCATCCTCAAATATTTCAATGTGTATTTCTTTTTCTTTTAAGTATATTTATTCATTTTGAGAGAGAGAGAGGGTGTAGGAGGGGCAGAGAGAGAGATTGAGAGAGAGAATCCCAAGCAGACTCTGCACCATCAGCACAGAGCCTAATGCAGGGCTTGAACTCATGAACCATGAGATATGACCTGAGCTGAAACCAAGAGTCAGCCGCTGAACTGACTGAGCCTCCAGGCACCCTCAATGTATATTTCTAATAAATACCAAGTACTCTGTTTTAAACATAACCATGTAACTATTATTGCATTAATAGTTCCTTAGTCACTTATTTTCCTAAGCCACAGATCAAAATACTTAAACACAAAATACTTATACACAATTTTTTAAAAAAAATTTTGTTAATCTTTATTCATTTTTTGAGAGAGAGAGAGCACGCACAAGTGGGGGAGGGGTGAGAGAGAGGGAGACATAGAATCTGAAGCAGGTTCCAGGCTGTCAGCACAGAGCATGATGTGGGGCTCGAACCCACGAACTGTGAGATCATGACTTGAGCCAAAGTTGGACGCTTAACCCACTGAGCCACCCAAGTGCCCCAAGAGGGCTGCACTTTTGAAGAAGCCACAGTGGAAGGCATTGCCTTGTCCTAATTCTGCTGGCATTCCTTAAAGACATCCTTGAAAGTCATCTTTCAAGTCACTTTACAAGAAAGCAAGTCTCTTGATTTTTTCTTTATCCCCAGTAGTGGCCTTGATGGTGGCTGTTTGATTCCCAATGACTTTTGTCTGTTTAAAACATGAAAATATTCAAACCTGCTCTCCACGAACAAGATGTGTTGCCATGGCATCTGCAGTCATGACAATGTCCTGGGCACAGTGACTGAAGGGAAACTCCAATAGGAGAGTCATGGCTTTGGCCCTGGGGTACGTCTTCAGCCATTTCTAGTGTCTGCTCCAAAAGGGCACCCGGTCGGTTAGCTCCAGCACACATCCACTCTCTTCTTCAATCATCCCGCTTTGTGTTACATGCGTTAGACCTACAAAGCCATCCTGCCCATGTGGGGCTTACAATGTACAAATACATGTTTCGCGTGTCAGGCGCTGTGCTAGGTATGGGGACACAGTGTTTGCTTAAGGTTCCAGGGATGTGAGACTAAAGATAAGACTTGAAGGATGATGGAACTAACTGGAGATGAGGACAGGCTGTTCCAGGCAGAAGGATGATGTGTGCAAAAGCCAAGGGGTAGAAAGATCACGGGGTGCTTGAAGGACCACGTGAGTCCAGCGTGGCGGGATTATAGAGTAATTCAGGCCCATTTGTAGGCGAGGGAATGGGACAGCTCTGCTTCCTTTCTCTAAACTGGGTTCCTTTGCATCCTTTCCCTGCCTCCTCTCCTCCTCATTATAGAAAAATGAGGCGGTCTCATTTGCCAAATTGAATAAAAGTCTAATCTATGATCTCCATTTCTGAAATACGATTTGAAAGCATAACATGAATTTATTGGTCCCCCAAGGTGGAGGCAGGTCCTTGAACACCGCAACAACACAAGGCATCCCTTAATAATGGTACATGGGCAAGACCTCCAGCCGGGCAGGGGGGAGGGGGAGGGAGCATAAAGCCGGGAGGAAAGAGGTGGCGAAATGGAAATACGTTTAAAACCCCATGCTTTGTGGTTTATTATTAACAGCGGGGCAGAAAATGTCTCTACAGAGTTATGAAAAATTCATTAGTAGCATGCTACAGGTCTGAGATGCTGGTCATTATTTGATCAGATTAACGCTAATGAGAGCAGTCTTAAATTAACTCAGATTAAGAGGAGGACTCTCCCCCTTACTGTTCAGTCATATGTGTATAATCACATTTTCTCACAGCCAGTTGCCCCTAGTTGTCTGCTAAGATGGGAACGAGGGGCTTTTTGCAAAGGTGGAACCGGGCCGGCCAAGGGTGCGCTGAGCCCAGATACCATCTTGAAACCAGGGTCCGATGGAGCAAGAGTCCCTGGGCTCCAGCTTTTGCCTCGTCTCCCTGACACCGCTCTTCTCTTTTCCGGACCCCTTTCCTTCTTCCTGGGTCTGCTTCATCCCAAGTACAATATCCCAGCGTTGAGTACCCACAGCGTGCCATACAGCTTTCTAGGTGCAGGGGATACATCCTTTGAGTAAAACAGGCAAAGAGTCCTGCTGTTGTGCCTACTCAGGGGAGACAGACAATAAATAAACATAAGAATAAGAAAAACTAATTGAAGGTGCTAAGTATTATAGCAAAAAAAAACCCCAAACAAAATAGAGCAGGCTTCATGGAAAAGGTGACATTTGAGCAAAGATTGAAAGGAAGTGAGCAAGTGAAGATATCCAGGGCAGGCAGAAGAACATTCAGAGTAAGGCAACAGCTCATGCAAAGGTCCTGAGGTCTTGGAGGAACAGCCAGGAAGCTTGTGTGACCAGAGTGGAGCATTGAGGATCAGGTCAGAGCAGGGAAGTAAGACCAGTATAGAGAGTTTTACTAAGTGAAATGAGGTGCGTTGAAGGTCTTTGCACAGAGGAGTAACATGATCTGACTTGAGTTTTAATGTTATCCTTCTAGGGGCGCCTGGATGACTCCGTCGGTTAAACATCTGACTCTTGATTTAGGTTCAGACCATGATCTCACGGTTCGTGGGGTCGAGCGCTATGTTGGACTCTGTGCTGACAGTGCAGAGCCTGCTTAGGATTTTCTCTGTCCTTCTTTCTCTGCCACTCCCCTGCTTGTGTGCACGTGAGCTCTCTCTCTCTCAAAATAAATAAACTCAAACAAATATTACTCATTTAGCTCATGGTTGAGAATAGATTGTGTAGTAGAAGCAGACAGAGGAGTTAGAAGACTATGTGTGTGAGAGATGAAGGTGTCTCACACCAAACTGGTGAGCCATGGTTGGATTTTGGATATATTTCGAAATTACAGCAAACAGGATTTCCAGATTGAAAAAAATTTATATTTGTGTACAGTCGACACACGACATTCCACTAGTTTCAGGTGTACAGCACAGCGATTCGTCATTTCTGTACGTTACGCCGTGCCAACCACAAGTATAGCTGCTATCTGTCCGCATATGACGCTATTACAATACATTGACTATATTCCCCATGCTGTAAGGATTTCCAGATGCTTCTTTCATCTTGCCTGTTGATCGATGTGAAAAATGATGGTATTTACTGGTTGCGTGAACCCGAACTCTTGGTCGCAAGTAACAGAAACGTACCTCAGATTGCTTTTGCAAAAAGAAGGAATTCTCCTTCCTTATACAATTGAGAAGTTTATGGGTAGCACTCGCTTCCACATGGCTGGATCCAGGTACTTAAAGGCAGGGATGCTTCTGTCTGTCCCTGAGCTCAGCTCTCTTGCTCTGCTACTTTCATTCAGGTGGCCTTTCCTGGTGGTAGCAGGATGGCCACTGGAAATGCAACTCCTACATCTTATCACCTTAGCTGCTGTGGAGGAAGAGCATGACTATTTTCTTTTTTTGTGTTTAAAATAATTTTTTTTAATGTTTATTTTTGAGAGAGAGAGACAGAGCATGAGTAGGGGAGGGGCAGAGAGCGAGGGAGACACGGTATCCGAAGCAGGCTCCAGGCTCCGAGCTGTCAGCACAGAGCCCAACGTGGGGCTCGAACTCAAGAACTGTGAGATCATGACCTGAGCCCAAGTCAGACGCTTTAACCGACTGAGCCACCCAGGTGCCCTGAGCATGACTATTTTCTGGTGACTCTGATAGATGTCCTTTTTGTCGGTCACGCGTGGTTCATTTCTCTACTCCTGTAGTCAGGAGGGCACTGTGTTCTCCAGTTCAGTTCTGGAGGGAGATCAGCTCTTCCCAAGCTCCTGTGGACTGAGCAGGGAGGTTCTCCAAATAAAAGCTGGGATGTTGTATCCAAAAAGTAATCAGCTTGGTCGGAGGAAACAATAGATTTTGTCATCCCAGCATAGCTGGAATTCTTAACCCAGAATTCCAGCAAATGCAGGAAAGTCGAAGCAGGGTGTAAGGATCGAAAGCGTAAAGCATATCCCGGGGATGTCTGAAAGTTCAAAGTGGGGTATGTCAGAGACCTTTCAACTCAGCATTCACAAAGTCAGCTGGATTTACATAATAGACTCACACCACTAGTCCATTCCAAGAGCAAGAAACCTTTGCTTCCAGCGTGTTCTCCTGTCTGGCCTCCCAAGATGGGCCATGTGTCTTTGTTGGTATAGTAATTGGCTGGAGGGCTGGGACATGGTGCCCGAGTCCCAGCTCCACCAGCCTCTCGCCACTATCTGGCTTTGCAAGTCATATAACTTTACTGAGTCATAGAGGATACTGGGAGAATCTAGGGAAAAAAGGATTTTTATTTTTGTTTGTTTAGTTTTGAGGGAGAGAGAGAGAGAGCACATGAGTGGCGGAGGAGCAGAGAGAGAGGGAGACACAGAATCCGAAGCAGGCTCCAGGCCCTGAGCTGGCAGCACAGAGCCTGATGGGGGCTCAAACCCATGAACCATGAGATCATGACCTGAGCCCAAGTCAGAAGCTTAACCAACTGAGCCACACAGGTGCCTGGAAAAAAGGGTTTTTAAAAAGTGCTTGGGAGGGGCTCCTGGATGGCCCAGCCGGTTAAGCACTGGGTTAAACGTTCAGCTCAGGTCATGATCTCCCAGCTCATGAGTTTGAGCCCCGCATCGGGCTCTGTGCTGATGGCTCAGAACCTGAAGCCTGCTTCAGATTCTGTGTCACCCTCTCTCTGCCCCTCCTTGCTTGTGCTCTTTCTCTCTCAAAAATAAATAAATGAATGAATGAATGAATGAATGAATGAATAAATAAATAAATAAATAAATAAATAAATGTTTTAAGAAAAGAAAAGTGCTTGGGAGATTGTGGACCCACAAGGCAGGGCCTGACTGCATTGCTTCTGCTTAATGAATGCTTAACATTCACTAACCAGAGTTAGGGTTTCCAGAGAAGATACAGGATGCTCAGTTAAACTTGAATGCCAGGTAAATAATGAATACTATTTCAATATAAGTATACCCAAATATTGTATAGGACATACTTACACGAAAATATTATTTTTATTTATCTGAAACTCAGATCTACATGAGTACCCTTTATTTCCCAAATCTGGTGGTACAAGATGATCATAACAAGGGAGATGTGTTATTGTTACCAATCACTCATATGGTAACCACTTCATGCTAGGTAGGACCAGGAACGATGGGACTCCAGAGTGTAGACATCATTAATGGTTTTTTTAATGTTTTTTAATTTATTTTTGAGAGAGAGACAGAGCATGAACGGGGGAGGGCCAGAGAGAGGGAGACACAGAATCCGAAACAGGCTCCAGGCTCTGAGCTGTCAGCACAGAGCCCAACGCGGGGCTCGAACTCACGGACTGTGAGATCATGACCTGAGCCGAAGTCGGATGCTTAACTGACTGAGCCACCCAGGCGCCTGCATCATTAATGTTTTTATATTGGATGTGAATGAACGTCTTGTACTGTCTTTTGACTACAGGTTTATGGCCAAGTCTGGATTCTCAAATTTGACTGTATACATATGTCAGTCCTATAATACCACATTTAAAAATTTTCCTTTTGAGGGACACCTTGGTGGCTCTCGGTGGCTCAGTCAGTTAAGCCTCCAACTTCGGCACAGCTCATGATCTCACAGTTGGTGAGTTCGAACACTGCATCAGGCTCTCTCTGCTGTCAGTGCAGAGCCCGCTTCAGATCGTCTATCCCTCTCTCTTTCTCTGCCCCTCCCCTGTGTTCTCTCTCTTTCTCAAAAATAAATAAACATTAAAGAATTTCTTCATTTTGAGATAGGTTTAAGTTTTGGGTAACAGTGTTGGGTCTTCCAGGTTTTTTTCTTTTCTTTTTTCTTTGAATGTTATTTATTTTTGTAGGAGAGAGAGATAGAGTGTGAGTAGGGGAGGAGCAGAGAGAGAGGGAGACACAGAATCCGAAGCAGGCTCCAGGCTCTGAGCTTTCAGCACAGAGCCCGTCACGGGGCTCAAAGTCACAAACGGTGAGATCATGACCTGAGCCAAAGTCAGACTCTTAACTGACTGAGCCACCCAGGCACCCCTTGGCCCTTCCAGTTTCGAGCCATAACTTTGGTCTTACTCCTCTCAGCATCTCAGTTTCCCCATCTGTACACATAGGATAATGACAGTGCCTACCTCATAATGTGGTCATGAGGGTTAGCTAATATGTGTAGAGTGCTTAGCTCAGCATCTGGCATATGACTGTGCTCTTAAGTGTTAGCTGCTGCAGGCGTAGTAAACCTATAGAGATTAATCTGGCTGCTCTATAATCGGTGTTCCAAATTAACTTCTCAGTTCTCTTTGGAAGTTTTCTGGTTGAATCGTTCCTATGGTTTGGGCTTGTGCTTAGCAGGTTGAACCCCTAAAGCAGAATAACAGGATGCAGTGTTGAACTTGACACGTATGGGAAACTTTCAGCTCCAAACGGGGGGGAGAAGGAAGGAAGGGGAAGACTGTTGCCTCTAGGTTTGGTGGGCATGATTTTGTCGGTCTTGACTGTACATTCTGCCCCAGGTCCAAACAGGCATGCGGTGGTTAGCAAGGGGGATGGGCATCGAAGCCTGCCTTTAAGCCGAGCCATGGACACGTGTCCCCTTTTGAGCCAATGTCTTCAGCCCTGGTCCCTAACTATTTCCATCTATTCCTCCGCACTTGGAGGCCCTGAGCAGATGCTGGGGATAGGTAAAAATGAATGATGTCCAGGGGTTGCCCAAGAACAGGGGTAGACGGGGCTAGCCCAAGGTTCACCCTGTGTGTTACATATGCTTCCTTTTGCTTGAGATCATTTAAAATGGAAATGTTTTTCAAGCTTGGTGTTTTTATCCGTGTGCTGCTTAGAGAGAAATGTTTTTAGAGGACTGTGGGAGACACAGCCGCTGAAGTCTCTGTTCTGCAAGACTCTCATAGCTTCTGTAAAAAGAAGGTGCTTGGGGGTTATGAAATTTCAAGAGGCAGGTCAAAATATGCTTTTTTCTTGAAATGAGTATTTTACCAGTGAAAGACCAAGTTGTTTGAAAAGTCTGGATTGACTTCAGTGTTAATCTTGTAACCATAGCTAGCATTTGCTTGGCTCCTACTGAATCCTGGGCACTTGCCTGCCCTTTCTGTGCGTGGCTGCCCAAAGTGTGGTCCGTGAGGGCGTGGCACTGGTGCCACCGGGAGCTGGTGACACACAGAGCCTCAGAACCTGGCTCAGACTCATCGAATCGCATCTTAATACAGCCAGGTGATTTGTGTGCACAGTAAAGTTTGAGGAACACCGATTGAACCCTCCGAACAGCCCAGTGTTACACATTGCATTAAAATTTTTATTTTTATTTATTTATATTAAAAAAATTTTTTTAATGTTTATTTTTGAGAGAGAGAGAGAGACAGAGTGTGAGTGGGGGAGGGGCAGAGAGAGAGAGAGACAGACAGACAGACACAGAATCTGAAGCAGCCTCCAGGTGCTGAGCTCTCAGCACAGAGCCGGACATGGAGCTCGAACTCACAAACCGCGAGATCATGACCTGAGCTGAAGTCAGACACTTAACCGACTGAGCCACACAGGCGCCACTCCATTAAAATTTTTATTGTGGTAAAACATACATACTATTTATCATTTTAACCATTGGTGAGTGTATGATTCAGTGATGTTAAGTACATTGACAGTGTGGTATAATCATTATCACTGGCTGTAACCAAAGTGTTTTTTAAAATAAATGTTTATTTATTGATGTTGAGAAAGAGCAAGAGAGCGAGAGGGAGAGAGCAGGGTAGGGGCAGAGAGAGAGGGAGAGAGAGAGCCAGAGAGAATTCTCAGCAGGTTCCATGTTGTCAGCAGTGAGCCCAATGTGGGGCTCGATCTCACAAACCATGAGATCATGAACTCAGCTGAAATCAACAGTTGGATGCTCAACCGACTGAACCACCCAGGCGCCCCTATACCCAAAACGTTTTTATCATCCCCCGCACAAACTCTGTACCTGTGAAATAGCACCCTTCTCCTTCTTCCCCCAGTGCCTGGTGACCTGTACTTTCTGTCTTTATGCACTTGTACATTCTAGGTACCTTGTATAAATAGAATCATACAGTATTTGTCCTTTCATCTGGCATATTAAACATAGCATGCTGTTTTTTTTTTAATTTTAATGCTTATTTATTTTTGAGAGAGACAGAGATAGAGTATGAGCCAGGGAGGGGCAGAGAGAAAGGGAGACAGAATCTGGAGCAGGCTCCAGGCTCTGAGCTGTCAGCACAGAGCCCAACGTGGAGCTTGAACTTACCGACCATGAGATCATGACCTGAGCCGAAGTCAGACGTTTAACTGACTGAGCCACCCAGGCGCCCCCATAGCATGCTGTTTTCAAAGTTCAGCTGTGTGGTTCTAGGGTTTATCATCACCTTATTCCCTTTTATGGCTGAATAACATTCCATTGTACGAACAGACCACGTTTTGTTTATCCGCTCATCTGTTGATGGACATTTGGGTTGGTTCCACTTTCTTGATTTGGGAATAATGCTGTTATGAACATGAGTGTACGTGTATCTGTTGAGTCCTTGATTTCAGTTCTTTTGGGTGCACTCCTAGGAGTATTAACTCCCTTTGCCTATGAAGAGATTGAGATGCAAAATGACAAGGACTTGTCTGGAATAACACAGCGGTTTGGTAGCGATGCTGACTTTCTGCATTTCCGCGGTCCCTCTTCTTGACCCCCAAGGCCCCAGGCACGTGCACTTTAAAGAGAAGGTTGGATGTTTTTCTTCCTTTCTAGTGGTGACAGCACAGCCTTCTGGGAAATCCTGGGCTTCGGAGTCTTCCAGATCTGAGTTCAGATCCCAGCACTTGCCCTGGCTAAGTTTGGTATCATGCACACGTTACCTACCCAATTTCAGGTAGGTCCTGAGGTCCGTTTTCTCATCTATAAAATTGAGATAATGTGCCTACGGCAATTTCTGTGAGGATTAAATGAGGGGAAAAATAATCCAAGTGCCTGACTTATAAGTATTCAGCAAGTAGAATAATTCTGCATGTTAGTAGAAATAAGGAAGTTCCTGGGGCGCCTGGGTGGCTCAGTCGGTTAAGCGGCCGACTTCGGCTCAGGTCACGATCTCGCGGTCCGTGAGTTCGAGCCCCGCGTCAGGCTCTGTGCTGACAGCTCAGAGCCTGGAGCCTGTTTCAGATTCTGTGTCTCCCTCTCTCTCTGCCCCTCCCCCATTCATGCTCTGTCTCTCTCTGTCTCAAAAATAAATAAATGTTAAAAAAAATTTTTTTTAAAAGAAATAAGTTCCTAAAAAAAAAAACAAACAGTTATACACAGAGGTACCATATGATCCAGCAGCTTCACTTCTGGGTATATACCCAAAAGAATTGAAAGCATGGACTTGAACAGATATTTGTACACAACTGTTTATAGCAGCATTATTTCCAGTAGCCAAAGTGTGAAAACAACCCAAATGTCCATTGATGGACAAATGGATAAATAAAATGTGATACATACACACAGTGGAGTAGTATTCAGCCACGAACAGGAGGAGGCTACAACATGGATGACCCAAGAAAATATTAAGCTAAGTGAAATAAGTCAGACACCAAAAGACAAATACAGTAGATCCTTGAACAACACAGAGGTTAGGGAAACTGACCCCTCCCCCCCGCCACGCATTTCAAAACTCACATATAACTTTTGACTCCCCCCAGACTTAACTACTAATAGCCTACTGTTGACCAGAAGCCGTATCGGTAACATAAAAAGTCAATTAGTAATATTTTGTATGTGTTGTGTATTGTATACCACATTCTTATAACAAAGGCTAGAAAAAAACGCTACTGAGAAAATCACAAGGAAGAGAAAATACATTGACAGTACTGTATTTATTGCAAAAAAATCCATGTATCAGTGGACCCACACAGTTCAAAGCCATGTTGTTTTAGGGGCAGCTGTACTATATTATTCTGTTTACATGAGAAAGCTAGTGTGATCAAAGTCATAGAGGCAGCACTGTGGTTGCCCGGGGCTGCCGGAGGGGGCGATGAGGAGTCCGCGTTTTCCTGCGGACAGAGTTTCAGGTTGGGAAGACGGAAATTTCTGGAGATGCATGGTGGTGATGGTCACGCAACGATGTGAATGTACGTAATGCCACTGAACGGTCCACTTACAAATGGTCAAAACTGTACATTTTATGTTAGGTATCTTTTACTACAGCGCAAAAATAAGGAGACTGAAAGAAGGGAAGAATGACTTTTTCCAGGTACTTATTTTATATGGGGCTGCATTGATTACCTTGCCTTTACTACCAGTGTTTGGTGCCTGAGAAAGGCCTGGTTCTTTTTTTTTTTTAATAATATAATGGTGATAAAATCATCACCCATAAGCGATCAGTGTTGTTATTTGATGCTGACCATGTGTCGGAGACTGGGTAAAACGCTTCCCGTATGTTACCCTGTTTTCCTCCACGCAGTAGCCCGTGAGCTAGGTGCCACCGTGAGCTAGGTGCCACAGTTGAGAGACGAAGTGCGTTTTCTGGGTAGTCATTGGTGGGAGCAGGATTTTAGGGCCTTGGGATGTGCCCTCCTGCAGGCCACCCTGTGGTGCCTCCTGGGATGCCTGCTCATGGGCGATTTACCAGGGGCGCTCTTTGATCTTAATTATGCCTCCACATTGCCGGGGAAGGGTGGGTGGTGACGGTCACTGGGCCACCTCTGCCAAAAGCAAGGCCATCTGTGGCTTTCACTGCCAGTGGCTGCTAAGCGATTTTTCTCCTCTGGGTTGGTATAAACACATGATGAGGAGAACGGATGTTCAGGGAAACTTCCTCAGTGCCAGAAAGTGCTCTTGGAAACGGCACCAGTAGGGTCCCTTCTGGGAGAGACCCACCAGTTTCCTCCATCGAAAGCAGCCCTGACATATGCAAATCAAACTCGTAACTCACCTCCAAAGCAGCAGCTTCCAGACTCCTAATTGAGAGATGCTAATTAGGAATTATGGACTGCTTGTCATCCTTGGGCATGCACTGCACACGATGTTCGGTGCTTATAACACCCCTGTCAACAAGTTATCGAGACTCCTGTTTTTGTTCCAGAAAATATGATGGGCCGGTGAAGCTTTGCGTGGTTCCCTAAGTACGAAACCAAGGCGAGGATGGGGAGAGAGCTGGTTTTTCTTCCCTTTTCTCTGTTGTTCGATTCCACACGCACACGAGAAAGATCACCAGGCGGCCATTACTTCGTTTCTGAAAAGGCTGCGTTGGCCCACGTCGCACGGTAGATCAGCGCACACTTTGGAATCGGGCCTGCGTCTGGATCCCAGATTTGTTCTTTATTTGTTGTGTGTCTATGAACAGCCCCGTGTCTCAGTTTTTCCATCTGTAGAATGCAGATAATCACAGGACCTACCTCTCAGGGTTAGGATTTAATGAGATAATACATGTAAAATGCTTAGCCCTATGTCAGGCATGGAGGAAGCAATGATATGAATAGCTTATGGCTGCTCCCAGTCTTATGTAGTTATTGTGTAAGATGCCACTACATTAAAAATTATTAGCATGAACTCTCTTCCCCTTTAAGGAGTAAGGTCAATAGACAATTTATTATTATTATTATTATTATTATTATTATTTTAATATTTATTAAAAATTTTTAAAATGTTTATTTTATTTTTGAGAGAGGGAGAGAGAGAGAGAGAGAGAGAGAGAGAGAAAGAAAGAAAGAAAGAAAGACAGACACAGAATCCAAAGCAGGCTCCAGGCTCTGAGCTGTCAGCACAGAACCCAATGCGGGGCTTGAACTCACAAACTGAGAGATCATGACCTGAGCCAAAGTTGGACACTTAACTGACTGAGCCACCCAGGCGCCCCTGTTTATTTGTTTATTTTGAGAGAGAGAGCATGAGCAGGGGGAGGGGCAGAGAGAGAGGGAGACAGAGAATCCCAAGCAGGCTCCACACTATCAGCCCCACGTGGGGATCAGTCTCATGAACTACAAGATCATGACCTGAGCTGAAATCCAGAGTTGGAGGTTAACGGACTGAGCTACCCAGGCACCCCTACAATTTATTAGTTTTGAAGTCCTTTTTAACAGAAAATTTTAACATAAAAAGAAAAAATAGTAGAATGAGCTTTTGTGTATCACCCAGATTTAACAATACTTAATAGCTGGCAATCTTGTTTCACTTGTCTCCATCACACTGTGTGTGTGTGTGTGTGAGAGAGAGAGAGAGAGAGAGAGAGAGAGAGAGAATTTTATTTTTTTATTTTTGTTTTATTTTTTAAATGTTTATTTATATTTGAGAGAGGTGGGGGAAGGGGCAGAGAGAGACTGAGACAGAATCTGAAGCAGGCTCCAGGCTCTGAGCTGTCAGCACAGAGCCCAACACGGGGCTTGAACTCACGAGCCATGAGATCATGGCCTGAGCCAAAGTCAGATGCTTAACTGACTGAGCCACCAGGCACCCCTATTTTATTTATAAACATATTTTTTTAAGTGTATTTATTTTGAGAGAAAGAGAGAGAGAGCAAGTGAGTGTGAGAGGGGCAGAGAGAGAGGGAGAGAGAGAAAATCCCAAATCTGTACTGTCAGAGTAGAGCCTGATGCAGGGCTCGGACTCATGAGCCGTGAGATCATGACCTGAGCAGAAACCAAGAGTCAGTCACTTAACCAACTGAACCACCCAGGCGCCCAGAGAGAGAATTTTAAAGCAAATCCCTACGATTATAGACTTTTATCTGTAAATACTTCCAACCTGCATCTCAAACAGATAAAGACGTTTATATAAACACAAAGCTGTTACCCCAGCTTACAAAATAAAAAAGCCTAACTTCTTAATATATTTAATACACAACCCATGTCTAAATTTCTCCATAGATTTTTTAAATGTCTTTTGCAGGTGATTGGTTTAGATGAGGATCCATAAGAGGAGGTCACATTGCATTTGGTTGATATGTCTCTTAAATTCTTAATCTTCACATGTCCCATCTATTTTCCCCTCATCACTTATTTGTTGAAGAAACGGAGTCATTTGTCCCATGGCGTTTCCATGCCTCCTTGGTCTGTGGTTCACCTTGTTCCTGTATCCCCATATTTCCTGCCAAACAATAGCTAAATCTAGAGACGGTTGATTAGGTTCGGGCATATTTATTTATTTTTCTTTTGCAAGAATCCTGGTATTTGTAATGCTTACACCAGAAGGCACACAGATTGCACTTTTAGTGATGCTGAGATTGATCCTATGGGATCAGGTGTTGTCAGCCCAATCTACCCATTATAATGTGTCTCTATAGGCTTTTACCCAATGACTGCATCCACTGACAACTGTATCTAAATCTCTTATTCCATTAGGGGTTGCGGTATGATGCTTTCCAAATTCTATCATTCCTTCTGTATTTTAAGCTATGATTACTTTACAAATAACTTTTGTTTATCACCTTTGTGGTTACCTGTGATTACCCTGAAATCCAGTTTATATGTAAAGGCAGGATACATGCCTATCTATTCTTTCCCTTTACCTACCAAAATTTCAAATATAGAGTTGGTACACCAGCAACATCTAAAGATGACCAGTGATTCTTAAGAGTATTATTATAAGTTAATGGATTGAAAAAAATTGACTTGATATGTTTCGACCCATTACAGACATTACTCTTTTTGAAGCTCAAAATATACATTTTTGGCTACTGGGAACCACTTTAAGTTGCCTCCAAAGTTCTTTGGATATGATCTCAGTTGTCTTGAATGGTTTCCATGCCTTTTGGTACAATAAGTTGTTCCAGGATTATTTTGTTCCCCTTACCTCTGGAATCAGCTGTTTCTTGAAGAAGCCCTGATTCTTTTTAGAGAGAATGGTATTTAGGAACCACAGTTGGGCATCAGTGGTGCTCATTGCTAGTGGGTTATCATTCCAGTAGATAGATATGTAGATAGTAGTAGATCTGTCTTTTCCAGACATATTTTTTTAGAAAGAGAAAAATGAATCAATGATATTTTCAACTTAAATGTAAGATTATTATGATTTTACTTAACTTTTGATTTTATATTTGTATCTCATTTCTCTTAAGCTAAGCATCTTGGTTTCTAACTACATTGACCTGGATACTTACATATGTTTCAAAATAGTGATATTTATACTGTTACTATTTAAATAGGAATACTTAGTAATACTTAATAGAATTAATAATTTTGCAATTTTGTTGGTCATTGGGATACATCCTGCTAGATACCTGTACACTCAAAACACTGTTTTAAAAGAACACCTTTTTTTCCTCTCTTTAGCTGTGTCACCAACTTGTCATACAGATAGGTTCATTTGCTGAGGTTTTAAATTTTAGTTTTAGCCTTTGTCAACAAAGCAAATAGATATATTAAAACGTATTAATAGTACCTCTTTCTTACACGAAAACTAGAGTCCATTGTGCACTACATACTCTAATAATCTAAAGTAGGGCACCCCTTGCTTACTTCTACTTCACCTTAGTTATTTGCATCTTTGCATTTATAGATTTGGGTGGCAGTCGATTCTCGTTATTCATAGTAGTTAGGTTCTATAAAGTCATCACTGAATTAATGAGCACTGAACCATTGCTCCAGGGGGTCCAGGGGTGGGTTCCTGCAACAATCTGGTCACGTTTTCACCAACTGATCAACACACAGCCTTGTTTTATGTGTGTTTCTGCTTAAAGACACCTTATTTAATGTACATTAATGTTGAACTCATGGCCAACACTACTGTTACTCATGCTTGAACGAAGCTTCTGTAACACAATTTTTCTCTGTAAGGCACATCACAGCCTTCTTGTGCTTAGGAACACTAGACAGCACGTCACCACTATGCTTGGGGACCATTTTTAAACAGTGAAATCACAAAAAAAGCACAAAAATGTGTCTCTAAATAGACCGTAGAAAGAGAGCTGAAACGGGAGGCCAGATCGTCACTTTCTCTGACCTCAGTGAGCAACTCAAATTGTTTATTTGCTCTGCGTATGTCCCCAAATGACTGAAAACACCATGTGAATTGATTTTGGGGTTACGAACACATTTTAGCAAGTGGGAAAATCTGCAATAGGAAATCCATGAATAACAAGGATGAATTGTATTTTATTTGTTGATCTTCACTTTTTTTTCCCCCTCCCTCTCCAAAAAATTGTAAGCCCCATGAGGGGAGAGACCATGCTTGTGTGTGTCTGGTAGACGGGGGAGGCTTAATAATGACGGATGAATGACTCCCCAAGTGAGAATGGATATTTTCTACTCTTATAGCTCTAAATACTTGTGTTTAATTTGTGTTTCCATGCTTCTGAAATAGTAGTTCTTTGTCAATAAGACACTGGTCGGGTACAACAGTTATCACATCTCTGAACTGTTAATTCTGGGTCTTTAGAAATGACGTACACAAAGTCAAACTCATGTAAAATTCCCCCAAGTTCTTTATTTGGGACTGTTGTTCACCCTACCACATGATCTGCTTGGATTTTTTTTAACTAGGGAACTCTCCTAGTCTGTGCAAACTGTGCTTTCATTCACCCGAAGGTGACTGACATGTCCTCCTTCAGCCACAGAGACTCTGACCAACAGGCTCGTTCTATCGTCCTCATAGCTGATATGGAGCCATGAACTTTAGCCGGTTCGGGAGAATTTCTCACAGAATTTCTCTGAGCAGAAGTTAAAGCATTTGCATTAGATTGGCTGATGAGATTTTGTAGGATGTTGCTAATTTGAGACTCGCTGGGTTTGCCCTGTCTTCAGATAGGTGGGAACATTTCTGGGTGTGATTAACAGCCTAAATATACCACATCAACATGCCTGCAGAGGAGCTAAGCTTCCAAGGAGCTTGGGAAGGAGCCCTGGCTGCTGTCTGGGGAGTGCTTCTATTAGAGTCTCCATCATACTTTGTTTACATTTAGTGCATCAAATTCTAGGCAAATAAAAGTATACAGCCTCCATAAATAGCTGTCACACAAACATACATTTGCTAAACTCTTCAGGGATTTGCATTCGTATATGTAAGAAGAGCATCTACTATTTACTGATTACTTCTTACTTTCAAAGGTTCAAACTACTTTACTAGCTGTGCATTCCTCTGTGGATGCCGTTACAACATTATTTGTGATGGAAAGGCATAGGGTCAAGTGAGTCCAGTGTATTGACTTAGTGATTGATAATAATTACTGTCACTTAATGAGTATGTGTCACGTGCTAGGCATGGTGCAAAGAGCTTAACATTGATTGAATTTAGCCCTCACAGCAGTTCTGAGCAGATCGTATCAACATCTCCATTTTGCAGATGAGTAAGCTGAGGTTCAGAGAGGTGAAGCAACCTACCCAGAGGCACACAGCCTGTTAGTGGCAGAGTCTAGGACTTCCTGACTCTAAAGCCTGTGCGCTAACCGCCTTGGTTAGAAGTGCCTCTAAAAGTTTCTTTGTGATAAGGTCTCACTGTGTGGCCTCAACGACAGCCTCATTCAACTTGCTTAATATTTCTGAGCGTTTATCATGTGCCAGACATCACGGGTGGCATTTGTGCAATTGAGAATAGCAGTGGCAGCAGCCAGCACTTAGTTTTTAATGTGCCCAGTGCTGTTGTGAAGATTTTACACATATTGGCTCATGTAATCATCATAACCACCATTTGAGGGAGGCCCGATTGTCTCCCATCCAAGTACTAACCAGGCCCAACCCTGCTTAGCTTCCGAGATCAGACGAGATCGGGCGTGTTCAGGGTGGTATGGCCGTAGATGAGGGAGGCCTGATTGTCATACTCATTTTACAGAGGAGGAAACTGAGGCCCAGAGAGGTTAAATCAGAAGTTAAAGCCACACAGTGAATGAATAGCAGCCAGGATTCATACTCAGGCACCGGGGTCTCTGAGCTAGACCACTCCACTGTTAACTGCCTCTAAAAGAGAAATAAAACAGTAGCATCAGGAGTAAGGACAGGACCTAAGTAGCTGTAATTAAATGAGAAGGGTTGTTGTGTGTCCCCCTGCGGTGCGTCCACAGTTTCATAAGTTTGCCCTCCTAGCACTTTGCTACCTGTTGTCTGAAAATCCGTTTTGAAGCCAGGTCGGCCCTAAATTCAGAAACTCTGCTTCTATTTTTTTTCCCCCTCTTTAATTTTGGGGGGAATGCAAGTGGGGGAGAGGGAGAGAGATGTGGGACAGAGGATCTGAAGCAGGCTCTGCACTGACAGGCTCACAGCAGCGAGCCCAGTGTGGGGCTTGAACTCATGAACCGTGAGATCGTGACCTGAGCCGAAGTCGGACGCTCCCCGGCTGAGCCACCCAGGCGCCCCAGAAACACTGCTGCTTTGTGCTCCAGTCCTTCCTCCCCTCCACCCCATTCTGTGCTGTGAGCAGCCACTCTGGGAACCTGCCATGCCCACCCTAAGCACCGAGTTTATTTACTAACGTTAAGAGACTGCATTATAGGATGTAAGTGTAGGAAAGGCGTTTCACCTCCCTGAGATGCTCTTTCTTTATTTAAAAATTGAAAATCATAACTGCACCTGTCTCAGGAGGCTCTTGTGAGGTTTCAAGTTAAACGCATATGAAGTAGTTGGTTTAGTGCCTGGCCTATAGTAAGTGCTCAGTAAATGGCACCAATGCATTACTATTATTGATCTGTTCTATTTCAGTATAGGCAATGCTCTTATTATTATTATTATTATTATTATTATTATTTAATGTTTATTTTTGACAGAGAGAGAGACAGAGCATGAGTAGGGGAGGGGCAGAGAGAGAGGGAGACACAGAATCGGAAGCAGGTTCCAGGCTCCGAGCTGTCGGCACAGAGCCTGATGCGGGGCTAGAACTCACAGACCGCGAGATCATGAGCTGAAGTCGGCCGCTCAACCGACTGAGCCACCCAGGCGCCCGTTATTAGTCTTGATTCCAGGTCAAATCCACCGTCATAGAACCTCCTTTATTATTTTTTATCATTTAAGTCGTTAAAAAGTACTGATAGAATGCATGACTCATTCTCCTGGTTAAAAATTAGAATATTACAGAAAGCAAGCACTAAAATATCCTTGACCACCCTTCCAATTCTGGGGGCTTACTCCCTGCTCCCCCAAATTAACCAGCATTGCCAGTTTGCTGTGTATCCTTCTAGGCTGTTTTCTGTGTATTTGCATGTACATCGTTTTGTGTAAAAATACATATTTTACACATTTACTATGTACGTCATTCTGTAATTCTCTTTTTTCACTTAGTAATATTCCCTATCATTCCTTCTTTTTCAAGAATCTCTGTTTTTGCTGATTTTGTGTATTTCTTCTATCGTTTTTTGAGAGTGGAATATTAAAGTATTATTAAATATTTAGAGTATAAAGAGTACTCAACTAGTGGGGTGCCTGGGTGGTTCAGTTGGTTGAGCGTCCAACTTCGGCTCAGGTCATGATCTCATGGTTGACGAGTCAAGCCCCGCATCGGGCTCTGTGCTGACATTGACGAGTCAAGCCCCGCATGGGGCTCTGTGCTGACAGCTCAGAACCTGGAGACTGCTTAGGATTCTGTGTCTCCCTCTCTCTCTCTCCCCCTCCCCTGGTCATGTTCTGTCTCTCTCTGTCTCAAAAGTAAATAAACATTAAAAAAAAGGGTTTTCAACTATTATTACATTGTTTCTCCCACCAGTTCTGAGAGTTTTTTATTTCATGTATTTTGGGGCTTTGTTGTTAGGCACGTATATGTTTATAGATGTTAGTCCCATCTTTAGAGTGCTGCATTATACTCTGTGGAATGTATACCAGTCAGCAGGGGTGAGGGTATGCAGTAACAAACAACCCTCAAGTTTCAGTAGCCTAACACAATAACAGTGTGTTTTCCTCTCATGGTGTATGTTCAGTGCAGGTCAGCAGGGGTCTCTGGTAACAAGAGCTCGTGGGCTTAGGCTGGTGGGGGCTTCAGCCTCTCAGTCACTGAGGCAGAAACAGGGGCTGTAAAGGCTCCCACACTGACTCCTGAAAGCTTCTATTTGGATGTGTTATCTGTCATTTCTACTCTTGTTTCATTGGCTAGAGCAGGTCATATGGCTGTGCCTTACTTTGAAGGACATGGAGATGTATATAGTCTTTTATGAGAAATGAACAAGGAATTAGTGAGTAGCACTAATGGCAACCATCATATGGATGTTCAATAGCTTATTTAACCATTTTCCTATTAAAAGTCATTTAGGAGGTTTATTTGTTTATTTGTTTTTAAGTAGGCTCCACGCCCACTGTGAGCCCAGTGTGAGACTTGAACTCACAACCCTGAGATCAAGATCTGAGATCAAGAGTTGGGCACTTAACTGACGAAGCCACCCAGGCGCCCCCATTTAGGACATTTCTAATTGTTTTGTTATTGTACACAGTGCTGCAACAGGTAGCCTGGTACATGCCTACCTGAGGATTTGCCTTCCGCCACATTGCGTTTAAAGCTGATGGGTACCCTGACCCATTCCTTGGAATGTTCCTCTCACCTGTTACTCTGTTCAAGGCAGTTGATAGCCACAAAGAGACACAAAGGCCCTGCAAAGCAATTCTGTGCCTAGGACCAAGGTAGCAATCCCAAATCTCTCTTCACTGTTGGGGGCTGAGCAGCCTGGGCCTCCGGGACTTGTTTACCAATAAGCTACAGTTAGAGCACAGGGGTTGTTCAATGCAGGGGCAGGAGCATGCCTGGTTTGAAGGACCAGAGAAGGTTGATAAGAAACAGTATTTGAAATGGGTATTGAAAGGTCGTTAGGCGATGATAAGGGGGAAGGAATAGAGGTTGCAAGCAAGAAACAGGGCAAGGGAGCGCAGGGTTTGTAGCTGGATTGCGTGGGAGTTGATCGTCAAGACTGGGGCCCCATTGTCAAGCGCTTTAAATACTTCGTGGGATGGGCATGGGGAGCCACTGAAAGTTCATGAACAGGAGATGGGCATGATCACAAGTGTGTCTTGGGATGCTGCCCAAGGCACCACGTAGGGCTTCGGTTTGCAAAGTCAAATGCTTAGAGGTGCCAAAGAGGCCATGATGATGAACGGGGCAGTGTTGCTGGAGATAAACCTACAGTCTGAATAACAGTAGCTTGCCTGCTAGGCCAGGGCAGCACAAGTCAATTTTCAGTCCTCCTCTTTCAGTCAGGAAGCCATTCCTAATGGAGTTGCCCTGGACTGGGTGTAAGATGATAAGGAGTGAGGGTGTGGGGAGGAGATGGGACGCGCTGGGAGAGGAGGACAGCCACTACCACATGCCCACTGAGGTTTCTGTGCAGAAATGCAGGCTCCGAATTGCCAGATCTTCTGTTGTCTTTCAAGAGAGGCCAAACATCCAGATTTTAGGGGATTCCTGCTAATTTTTGTAAGTTTACTTATTTATTTTGAGAGAGAGAGAGAGAGAGAGAGAGAGAGAGAGAGAGAGAGAGCATGAGCAGGAGAAGGGCAGAGAGGGAGAGAGATAGAGGGAGAGAGAGAGTCCTAAGCAGGCTCCATGCTGCGTGCAGAGCCCGACACGGGGCTTGAACTCCCCAACCGGGACTCGAACTCCTGAGCGGTGAGGTCATGGCCTGAGCCAAAATCAAGAGTCAGATGCTTAACCGACTGGGCCACCCAGGCACCCCAATTTCTCCCAATTTTTAAAGGTTGCAAACCGATGTTAAATTGAAAGAACACTTTTGTGGGCTGGGTGTGGCCTGTGAATGGTCCATTTTCATTCTCTGCTGCTGGGGAGAGAAGGACACAGGCCATATAAGGATATAAGGATTCAGCGTATTGATTATATTTCGGTAGACCCACAGATATGTTCATCCGTGGGTGCTGCTACCATGTCAGTTGGGGTTTCTCAAACCCAAAGAATATTCCTCTTATAAAGGAAAAAAAAAAGACTTTTAGATATGTTATATAGACTTAATTAATTTAATGCTACTTAAATCTCTTCCAACATCAGACTGGTTCTCAACCAGCAATGAATCTGCTCCTGCTCCCTCCCAGAGGTCATTTGGCAAATGTCTGGAGACATTTTTGGTTGTTATGATTTTGGGGACCATGTCGTGCCACCAGCATCTAGAGAGTAAAGGCCAGGGGATGCTGACCAACATCCTGTACTGCATAGGATGGCCCCCACAACGCAGAATTGTCTGGCCCAGGGGCGTGTGGGTGGCTCAGTTGATTAATGTCTGACTTCGGCTCAGGTCATGATCTTGTGGTTGGTGAGTTCCAGCCCCACATTGGGCTCTGTGCTGACAGTTCAGAGCCTGGAGCCTGCTTTGGAGTCTGTGTCTCCTCCTCTCTCTCTCTGCCCCTCCCCTAATCTCTCTCTCTCTCTCAAAAATAAATAAACATTAAAAAATTAAAAAAAAATTGTCTGGCCTCAAATATCAATAGTGCCCATATGGAGAATCCCTACAGAAACTTACGTATAAAAGTCTTTTGTTTATAGATGTTAAACAGTTATGAAGGCAAAAGAAATTTGCAAAAATTAAATGCAAACTATTTTGCAAGCCCAGTACATTCCAATGGATAACGTCAATGATATTTTACTGAAAGTCAGCCGCTCAGTAAAACTTGCACAAGACATCACCTACTCTCACACAGGTTGTTTTGTCTTTGGTGAGCCTTGTGTGTGTGCCCTTGGTGGCTTTGTGCTCCTGTAGTACAAGGAAGGAGGAGCGGTAGGCATGACCTCATTTGGCTTTTACTGGCGGGGGCGGGGTGGGGGGGGACTCATTATCTGTTTTCATTAGCTTGTAATAATTAAAGTAAAACAACCCGGCACCAAAGGCTCATAAATTACAGGCATTAAACTTGCCGGGGAGGACTGGTTTATAAAGTGGGCCTCCAGATCATCCAGCAGGTGTATATTCTATGTTCCATTTTTAAAAATTACCTTTGAAGTGAAAACTCAAAAACTTCTCGTATGGAACTTATGGAGAATTCTGAGAATTCACCCGAGGACCCTCAAGTTTCCACGTATCCTAGGTTGAGCAGCACTAACGTGGACAGTGTCAGGATACGTGGGGTTGGGGAAAAAAGAAATCATTCACCTGGCAAAGTCATAAATTGGCCATTTCCTCAAAGTCTGCTTAGTGATAGGGAAGGTTTTGGTAATTCTGCGGGGGTGGGGGGCGTTTAGATGGCGGGAGGGTGTTCTGGGTGTGTAGGCAAGAGATCGTTGATCTTCTTCAAGTCTTGGAGAAGCTTCAAGGAGGAAGAGATATTTGAATCAGGTCTTGAAAATAAAAACAGGAAAACTTTTACAGATATATCGCAGGCCAAAGCTTCTAAATTTGTCAGGATCCATGAACACGCAGATATGACAGTTTTCCTCGGATTCCCTACGGAAAGTTTAGCCTGTGAGGTCAGCCTCACAGCAGTGGTCACATCAGTGTTGGTTACCACTATTTCCCCCCTGCCTGGCAGGTATGCATACACAATACATGCAAGCAGGTCATTGCATATTGCTTAGAAGAATGAATGCGTGGTCATCTTGGCTCAAAGTTCCCTGCCCTAATGTCTTCTTGAGGGGCTTGTCAGACCCGGAATCTTGGTTCTGGGGGAGGAAAAAATTCACTGCAGACACAGACTATTCCTGGGACAGTAGTGGTTTTGTATGACCTTGTACCCCAGCTGACATGGGACGTTGCCGATTCTCACCGCATGGTCTTGTCTCTCTGAGATGTTCCGCTGACCCACAGCCCTCCACACGTGGATCTGTCTCTCACTCCACACTGTATTTAGCTTACGCGTATGAACGTGGCTCACCTGCCGCTTTCATCGAAGCAGTGTCAAAGCACGACTACTAAATAGCAAAGCACTTGGTATTGCCAGCCACGGAGACAGGCGCAGGGATGGAAGGGGAGAGAAATCAGAGATCTTATAATCTCTTTGTGATATTACAAATCTGATTTGCAAGAAAGCAGAGGAATGGCCATAGACGTCAGTTGAGCGTGAATTCAACAATCTGAGCTTCTGTTTTCTTTATCCATACGACGGGGGTGAAGACTTCTACTCCACGAAGTCATGACGAGAATCAAACAGATCACACAGAGTGGAAGTGGTTTGCAAACTCTAACGTGGGTAACATCTCTGGGATTTGGCATTTAGTACCCGTGAATTTCTCTACATCCTTCCGGGGAGCCCAGAATCCTTCACTGTTCTCTCGGTTCTGCTTTTGTCCACGGCTGTGCAGATGGACCCAGGAGGGAGTGCCGATAAAAGGGCCATAAGCAGCTGAGGAAAAGCACTGCAGATTCCCACAGGTAAAGCCAGTTGAGTGTTTCCCAAGTGTCCAGTGTGCTGAAGTGCTTTGCATGGATTACTTCTTTGACTCCCCAACCCCCCCCGCCCGCTCCCCCCCCAGTGACAGTGAATGCCAGTATCCCATTCATCCCAGTTTGCAGATGGGAAATCTGATGCACCGAGAGTCTGATGTCCAGAGCCACACGGCCAGTAAGTGGCAGGACCGGCTCAGGACCTTTTTGGAGCCGGTGGCCCCACTGAGAGTAAAAAGAGGGACAAAGAAGAAAAGTCACAGGAGATGGTCACAGGTGGTTAAGAGCCAGTTTCAAGAGGCAGGGGTGGAGAACATGGGTGAAGGTAGGTGTATTAGTTTCCTGGGGCTGCCAAAACAAAATTCCACAGACCAGGTGGTGAATACAATGGAAATGTGTTCTCTCACGGTTCTGGAGGCCAGAAGGCTGATGCCAGCTGTCAGCAGGGCCTGCCTCCTTCTAGAAGCTGTAGAGGGAGGATCCTTCCTTGCCCCTTCCGGCTCCTGGTGGCTCCCGTGGTTGGTGGCCGTATCCCTGTAGTCTCCCTCCCCTCCCCCCTTCCATCTTCATATGGCCTTCTTCCCTCTGTGTGTCCTAGTTTTGTCTTTTATAAGGACACTCTCATCGGATTTAGGGCCCACTCCAATTTAATATGACCTCCTCTCAAGTCTTACCTTAGTTACATCTGCAGAGATCCTATTTCCAAAGAAGGTCACATCCTGAGGTCCCAGGGGGACGTGAATTTTGGGGAGACACTATTCAACCCACTGCAGTAGGACAGACAGATTTAAGTGGAAGACCCGTGGGGGGTGGCGTGGCACTTGGTGGTGGTAACTGCTTCCTTGGGGGGATTTCGAAGCTCCCCCAACCCCCTGACATGTGAGCGGCTCACAGCAGAAAGAAACCAGGTCCCTGCGTCCTGGTCTAGAAACTCACTGTACGAATCCCAGGGATGTTTCTCCTTTCGGGCCCCCTGGGGATCAAGCACTCTGCTTCTGAAGCTGCCTCAGCGAGGGGTCAAGAGATGCCATTCATTGTCTAGTCAAAGATGTCACAGGCACCCCATCTTTATTCCCGGGCTCGGCTCCCCTGCCCCGGGTAGGGCCTCTCACCTCTGGGCCCGCTGGAGACTCTCATCAAAAGGTTAATTTGGAACAAACTGTTTTCAGAACTGCTGGAAACAGTGTCTGCCCTGAGGGGACTGACTGCCAATGAATTTTTTTTTAACTAGGTAAGCCTCCCTAGCTGTCATTTCACTGTCTTTACAGGCCCCCGATTGCTCTCTTCCTGAAATACAACATTCAAAGAGCCGCGATCAGAGAAAATTCTGTCCTCTGGAGTGTTGAGCTTTTCTCTCTACTTTGTGTTTTAAAATCTGGCTCCTTGTCGAACATTTAGACAGCATGCAAAAGTGTTAAGAAGTACAAAACAGTTCCATAATCCCACCACCCAAAAGCCTTCACTGAAACAGTTTTGGTATTTGTTTTTTCCTCTTTATGTATCGGGGTCATCTACATTCAATGCTTTGTATCTGGTTTTTCTGGCTTGACCTTACCTTATTAGCATTTCTGTATCATTTCAAAACTCTCAGACAGTGGGGCGCCTGGGTGGCTTGGCCAGTTAAACGTCCTGCTTCGGCTCAGGTCATGATGTCACAGTTCATGGATTTGAGCCCCACATCGGGCTCTGCGCTGACAGCTCAGAGCCTGGAGCCTGCTTCCGATTCTGTTTCCCTCTCTCTCTGCCCGCCCCTCACTTGTGCTCTCTCTCTGTCTCAAAAATAAATAAACATTAAAAAAACCCTCTCAGACAACTTTAAATCCCTGTGGACAAATGGAATGACAGTTTTCCATAAGGGCATTCATTAGAACGCAATCCTTCTATACTGACAAGGTTTTGCTGTAAGTGTCCAGGGTTCCAAATGGTCTGAAGGCCACAGGTATATTTTTTTGTTTCCCAGAACAATATAATGTACCATCATTTGAATAATATTAATCTCTACTTTTATTTTAACGAGGAAGCCAAGGTACAGGACCAAGCAAGGTTCAAGATCCAAACAGCTAAATACCAGCAAAGTAGCTTTTCCCACTCAACGTGGCTGCTTAATTAGATCTTGGGAGAAGTTAATTTTCATATTCAGTACATAACGGCATCAGAAATCTAAGAGTGTTGTTTATTGCGTCACCTCCCAGGGGTTGAGAGAGGCCTAGCCCACTTCTGTTCTTTTCGTTAGGAAAGGCCCAAACAGAATTATGCAAATTGGGTGTATATTTTAAATGTTTTCACTTAGAAAAGCAACATGTTTATCCCATACGATACAGTGACTAACGATTCACACGGCCTTTTGAGATGGCATCAGATGTCTGAGCTCATCATTTCTGGCTTCAAGGCTCTGGACCGTTGGTCCTCTTGGTCTAAGAAGCATAAGCCCTAGCTTTTTTTTTTTTTTTTATGTTTGTTTATTTTTGAGGGAGAGACAGAGATAGAGAGCAAGCGGGGGAGGGGCAGAAGGAGAGGGAGAGAGGGAATCCCAAGCAGACTCCATGCTGCCCGTGCAGAGCCCAATGTGGGGCTTGAACTCACTAACTGTGGGATCATGACCTGAGCCAAAATCAAGAGTCAGATGCTTAACTGACTGAGCCACCCAGGTGCCCCAAGCCCTGGCTTCTTGCCAAGCAATATGGTGGGTTTTAAAATGTCCTGTGTGTGCTACTTATGCTTGTAGTGATGGAGAGTTTGCGATCACTGTGAATCGTATTTCTCTGGTCAGTACTGCAACGTATTCAGCAAGTGTATTGAATAGCGTATTTCTGGAAGAGATACGGTTCCTGTCTTCAAGGAATTAACTATCTCATGAGGACATGGACTTGTAAAGAAAAAAATTTAAAGTGTGATAAGAAGTCCTTGGTTCTCCAACCAAGTTCTTGAGAGTTCTACATTCAAGAACTGTGATAAGCAGAGGAGGGAGGTCTTGCTTGGAGAATGTATTAGTCAGCTTTTGCTGCAGAAACAAACAGTCTGCAGTTTCAGTGATTACTACAACAGACACTCTCATTTCTTGCTCATTAGTCTGTGAGTCAGTACAGCAGCTGTGCTGGAAGGCTGTGGCTTGGGTTCAAGTCTGCTTCATGGGACTCTCCTTCTGGGACCCAGGTTGTATGAACAGCAGTTACCCGGGCATCTTCTCACGACAGATCACGGGGGTACAAGAGGCCGAACCAAGCTAGGTGTATGCTCAGTGTGGCAAACATCGTATCAATTCACACTCCATTGGCCAAAGCAAGTCACGTGACCAAGCCCGTCATTAATGGGGTAGGGGGATTGTTCTCCTTTTGTGTGTATAAAAGAGAGAGCGAGAGAGAGAGAGAGAATGTCTGCCAATCAATAATCTACCATAGAGAAGATTTAACAGAGGAGATAACCTTCAACTGGGTTTTGAAGGATGCATAGAAGTTCATCAGGCATGACTGATTCATGGAAGTGTAGAAACACATGGCATGTTAAAGACAAAGTCGTGACTACTACAACCACTTCGTCTAGTGGGGCCTATGGGGCCTATGTGGCAGGAGTGTCGGTAGTGAATTTCAAACCTGATCAGTTACACGAGGCAGTGTGCGCTCTGGTCTTTGTGAATGATATTCTTCCCTTTGCTAGGGACGAAGCAGCAGAAATGAGCACACAGGTGCCCACCTGTTTTCTTAGGATCACACTGTGGTGTGCTTCCCGCTCAACTCATGCCTGCCTTTTAAACTGACATTTGACGAAGAAAGATTTCCCAAAGAAACACACTTCAGAGCCTCCTTTCAAGAATCCCATGGTGCTATATAACACTGTGTCCCATAATAAGAGGATACAGGTGAAGCTTTGGCCCTGCCCGTGGCACTCAGAGCATTCCTCTAGTTGTCTCTAAGGGATCTTGTAAAATCTTGAAGCTTTTCTAAAAGCGACGGAAGTTTAAATTGTGATAACGTAGAAAATACTGCCATGGCTGGGGTATGCCCTCTGAGGGCAGGAGCATTATTCAAACCTACCTTCCTGAGCCTTTTGCAGGAATAAGTACAAAGCAACCACTGGGGAGTTGTTAAGGGTATAATAGCACTAAACTGAGGCTTTCTTGGTATAAACTTGATGTAAGGGCAAAAGAATTAGAAAAGGGGGTAACTTTCACGCCACGTGATTCGGGATTATTTAATGCCATGTGCACATTCCAGCAACAGTATTCCCTGATATTAACAGGTGCACACATACTACACTTTGGGAAATGGCATCTCAGGTAATTGTGCTGGAGGATAAAGCCAGTTAAAAAAACATAGGAGCCGGGTTTGGGGGCAGTGGAAGGGGACCTGGAGAGGCTTTGCCACTGTCCTTTTGGTAAACGAGGTCAGGTAACTTAGACCTGGTAGGAAGGAAATTTGTTTGATAAAAGACAACAGTAGGGGTAGTGATGTCCAGATCTTGTTCAGGCGGTGGAGTCCCTCTTTCTAAGTGAGATCTTACAAAGATTCGAACATAGAAAGTAGGTAAAGTACCACTACTAGGATACTGGAATCCTGCCTTTTAGGCTCTGCATGGAACCCCTGAGGGGTCCATGGAACCCAGTTTGAAAACCATGAGTAGAAGGCCATGCTTCTTGGTCTTGGGAGTCAAAACCACGTTTGAGTCTTGGTGCTGAGACTAACTTGCTTCTTGGCTTTGCACGTCATGCCCCTCCTCCACGTCTTACTTTCCTTACCTGCAAAATTGGGTTGGCTCACTTTTCGTTTCGATATTCTAAATATCGAAGGCCACAGTGAATTAAATACTGGAATTGCACAGGACGTTTCCTTGCTCAACTGCCTCATTGCCTGAACAGCTCGAATGAATAGCCTGCAGCTTGGTGTGGAAACCCGAGTGTGACTTATTCAGAGTAGATAGCTTTTCTCCGGGTGGTGTTAGAAGGTTTGTTTGTGTATGGTAGTGTATGACTTAAGACAGTAGGATCCTCCGTTCCTGTGTGAATCAGAGCAGACATCGAAGTCTCTTTGGCCTCAGAATTCTATGAATTCTCTATTCAGATCCCAAAGATTGAGTCCTGTCTTTATGTATTTGCGTCATAGTGATACTTAAGAGCTACACTGTAGACATCCTCCAGGTAGGGCAAATTTCATGAATCGTGCTTCTGTTTACGGTTCTACTACTGAGGCTGGGTGCTTGGGAATATTTTGCCTTGATGATTTCCCTTAAAGGTGAAGGTGGGTGTGTATTTCTCATTTGTTCAGATTTTAGAAGCCTTGTTTTTCTCACAAAGCTGCCTCGCTCAGAAAACCTGCCAGTGGATTCGAAAATGTAATCCAGAAGAAAGCTCAACTCGGTAGATAATGAGTCTCGCAAACAAGCGTGAACAGAGCCAAAGTTCACGAGTCTTCTAGTTATTTGTTCTCGATGTTTATTTGGAAATGTGTGTAAATGGATATACGACAAGCTCACGGGAATCTGTTCTGTGCTTCGCTTTTCCATTGATGAATTGCTTTCATTTCCACACGTAATAGAATTGAAGGTATTGAAGACACGCTGTAGATTGATTGCTGTCAGCCACTGTCTTGCAAATACCCACCCCGGATGTCTTGCTTTGTTTTTGTTTTTTTTTTCTTATTACCTTCTTCTTTCTTGGGAACTAATTGTCACTTCACTTTTACCCAACCTGAATCTTCAGTGTTTTCCGGGTCTCACCAGGAGCTTCCACCTGATTCTTTCTCTCTAGAAGACAAGTAGTATGATTATATTGAATACCTTCTCAGTAAGCCATCAGCTCCCAAAGAGGGTCAGTGAAAGGATGATTATAATGCCAGCATTATATCGCTTTATAGGAAGACAAAAGGAAACATGCTTTTTTTTTTTTTTTAATGCAGGAAAGATGTGGCTAAAATCCCCCCTCCAGATACTTCTGGAAAGCTATCACATTAATTTCTCTTCCTTTGAATTTCGTGACGAAACCCTGTGAGGTCAACTTACTTTAACCTTGCCCTCTTAGAGGTGGCTGGTTTGCCTGCAGATTTTTCCATTCACTTTTTCTGATATTTTCTCTCTCTCTCTGTGTTCTGTGTTCTCTTAATCTCTAAACAGGTCAGGGCAGGAGAGCAGTTTCCATTGGGGCTGACGTCAGTCCAGCCCTGCAGATTAGTTAGCAGAGGGTGTTGGGAGAGAGGTGCAGCTGTTGTGCATTTACCTGGAGACCAGATCTCACCTGAGGTGCCTGGCGAGCGCCGTCTTGAGCTCCCAGATCTGGCACATCCAGCTTCATAGGACGGAGGACTCATTTCTTTGAATTTTAGAAATTCTGGCTAAAGAAAGCACACCTGTTCAGTCTCTGCTGCATCAGTGTGGCAGGGCTCCCCATTCTGAACAAAGACAAATCATGGTGGCTAATCTCATAGATGGAGTCAGAAAGAACCAAGCATGAATCTTGGTGTGGTCACTTCCTGTGTTAAGCTGAGCGGGTAATTTAACCTCTCTGAGCCTCAGTTTCCCTATCTGCCCAACGAGGAAAATAAAAGTACCTGCCTCATAGAATTGTGGAAGCGCAGTGGCTCTCTGAGGGAGGTCCCCGGCCAGCAGCATGAATTAGTATCAGCTGGGCACTTGTTAGAAACACAGATTTTTCAGATCCCACCCCAGACTTACTGAATCAGCAACTCTAGAGTGGGGCCCGGTGATCTGTGTATTAACCAGTCCTCCAAGGGATTTGGTCTGCCCTAACCTTTGAGAACCACTGCTGTAAGAGTCAGTGAGGTGATCGTGGACACACCCAAAGCTTATCCCTGCCCAAGGTAGAAGCTGTGTGAAGGCAAGTGATTTTTAAAAAGTTTAATTCCAGTAAAATTAACATATAGTGTTATATTAGTTTCCGGTGGGCGATACAATGATTCAATAATTCTATAAGTTGAAGGCAATTGATTTTTAAATGTGTATCATCCTGGAACAGTGCCTGGCACATTGTAGGTACTCAGTAAATATTTGTGGAATGAATGAATGAATGTTAAATATTTGTGGAATGAATAAATGAATGTTAATTATGATCATGGTCACCCTATTGCTTTTTTATTACTAATTATGACATACTATCTTCCTACTTTTTAAATCATGGGATCAGATCAGAAAAAGGGAAACTTGGTGTAATTTAATCCAAATCTCTTCAGAAAGACGAGGGTGTATGGTTTGTCCTTTGTGGTTATCTTATTTAGTATTTTCCTTTCATTATGGCTCCGTGTCTCGTCCCCAGGCATAAGGCAGCGCTGTGATTCCAGCCCTTGTCACCCGGCTCTTCCGCATAATGTGTTTTTCTGCTACAAGGTGCTGTCTTTTTTGGGAGGAGAATACATTCACAGTAGTTCTCGGTTCTGCCTAATTTTCCATTGCTCGTGTACCGTAGCTATGGTACGTAGCCTGTGAAGAAGCCTTTTCTCCTTCCTCCTCTGAACACCTGCCCTCCTGCATCGCTTTTGCTGCTTCTGGAGTTCTGAGCGTCCCAGAGTAAGTTGCATTGACCACTGGTGCGCACACGGTGATTTGGGGCTGCGTGTGGCATGTGAGCAAAACATTTTGCATTTTAATAGCTATGTGTTCCATTTTATTTGTTGTTAGAAAATACATAACTAGCACATCAAAATTATGGCTGCCCAGATGTAGGATAGCACTAACATGAGTCGTGATAGCAGGTGTTCATTAGCTTGAATACAAATTTGACAGACGTAAAAATCACTGATTTTATTTATTTAATTTTTTAAAGTTTATTTATCGTAGAGAGAGAGAGAGCACAAGCAGGGGAGGGCAGAGAGCGGGAGAGGGAGACACAGAATCTGAAGCAAGCTCCAGGCTCTGTGACAGCTCAGAGCCTGAAGTGGGGCTCCAACTCACAAACCGTGAGATCATGACCTAAGCTGAAATCGAACACAACTGACTGAGCCACCCAGGCACACCGAAAATCACTGATTTTAAATAAACAGCAGTGGCTGGGGCAAAGGTCAGAAAGGTGGTAAGCAGGTAGCAAGGTTGGAAAAAACACTGGTCCAGGGCCTGGGAGCATTAATCTTTAGGGTTCAACACAGCTGGGTTTGAGTTCAGGATCTGCCATTTACCAGCTCTGTGACCTTGGCTAAGCCATTTAACATCCTTAAACAATGTTTTCTCGTTCATAAAATGTGACTAATAATTTTTCCCTCCTCCCAGTATATGGAAGCTCTGTATGTTTAGTAGAGGAAGGGGATTATGATGCCACTAGAGTCTGTTTTCTATTTTTTAAAAGACAGTCTACAGTTTTTTAAAAGATTAAAATTTTATTTAAAAATTTTTTAAAAATGTTTATTTTTGAGAGAAAGAGAGAGCACGGCAGAGGGGGACAGAGAGGGAGACAGAGTGCAAGCAGGGGAGGGGCAGAGAGAGGGAGACACAGAATCTGAAGCAGGCTCCAGGGTCTGAGCTGTCCACACAGAGCCCGACGTGGGGCTCAAACTCACGAGATGTGAGATCATGACCTGAGCCAAAGTCAGACGTTTAACCAACTGAGCCACCCAGGCACCCCTAAATTTTTTTTAAGGTTTATTTATTTATTTTGAGAGTGAGAGAGTGAGAACGAGCAGGGGAGGGGCAGAGAAAGAGGAAGAGAATCCCAAGCAGGTGCTCTGATGTCGTCATGGGGCTTGACTTGGGGCTCAAACTCACAAACAGTGAGATCACGGCCTGAGCCGAAACCAAGAGTTGGACGCTCAACTGACTGGGCCACCCAGGTGCCACAATGAATGATATTTTCTAGTTTAAGGATGTCCCATGCAATATTTGGGACATATGCTAAAAAAAAAAAACAAACCCGATTTATTTATCCAAAACTCACATTTGACTAGATGTCCTCTATTTTGATTTGCTAAATCTGGCAACTCTGTAGTCCTACAATATTTGCCACTGTGCTTTTGGATAGAAAGCCCACTTTCCTGTACTTTAGCTATCTAAACCAGGGTCAGCTGCTGGCCAGCCTGTTTTATGACCCCAGAGAATCGTAAGATGTAAGTCAAACCCTTATTTTTAGAGGTGCTTTATTTATAAATTGTAGCCTTTCTCAACCGTGATTTTGTCCAAAGTGGTGACAAACGTAACTGAAAAGAAAACCAAAGGGAAAAGTCTTTCTGAATATGTGTTAAGTATGAAGACCAAACTCTTGCCCTTGTCAACACGGCTCACATTTGTCAGGGGCTCGCTCTGTGCTGGCCTCTGTCCTGGGTGCTTCAAGCCTATCTGTTCATTGGGTCCTCCTCATGACAACACTGTGAAGTAGAGATGATGATCATCCTCTGTTTCTCAGCTCAGAAAAGTTAAGGCACTTGCCCAAGGTCACACAGCTCATACGTGGTAGTCAGGGTTTGAACCCAAGCGGTCTGACTGCAGAGACAGTTTTGGACCTCTCCGCATTGTTCAGTATATATGTGTGATGAACTTGTAAATAAAACGTGTGGAAACTTTGGAGGAACTTTTTTTTTTTTTTTTAATCGGGGCTGGCTTAACAGAGACATTTTATAATGGGAATTTGTTGACCTTTATACTGAAAATCCCCTTTTTCCTTTCCTGGTACATTTCCTGGTACATTACCTTTAGCAAGTGTAGACATTTGTTACATTGCAGAATTTTCAAATTTTCAAACCAAGCTCAAAATTATGTTCATTATGTTTGGCCATTCAGTGTTTATGAAGATAGAAATTAAAAAAAATTTTTTTCAATGTTTGTTTATTTATTTATTTTCAACGTTTTTAATTTATTTTTGGGACAGAGAGAGACAGAGCATGAACGGGGGAGGGTCAGAGAGAGAGGGAGACACAGAATTGGAAACAGGCTCCAGGCTCCGAGCCATCAGCCCAGAGCCTGACGCGGGGCTCGAACTCACGGACCGCGAGATCGTGACCTGGCTGAAGTCGGACGGCTTAACCGACTGCGCCACCCAGGCGCCCCTCAATGTTTATTTATTTTTGAGAGAGAGAAAGAGTACAAGCAGGGGAGGGGCAGAGAGAGAGGGAGACACAGAATTGGAAGCAGGCTCCAGGCTCTGAACTGTCTGCACAGAGCCCGACATGGGGCTCGAACTCACAGACAGCAAGATCATGACCTGAGCCAAAGCCGGATGCTCAACTGACTGAGCCACCCAGGCACCTGGAAGATAGAAGTCTTTGATCATGAATGACATGCTGGCCCGGGGAAAAGGTAGTTGTGACAGTTTCTCTTCGTGAGGATCAGAGCCATATCGGAAAAAGGAAAAATGTGTGCCCCTATATGCCCTTATCAAACTATCTTCCCATATCCTGAGCCAAGTGGGAGAGTTTGCATTGTCCGGTCTGTTTGCCGGCCATCGTCAACCCTCATTAACCAGCCCGCTGGGGGACGTGATGACCCTGTGGGTGTAGGAACTGCGGGCTGACCAGGAGGGACAATTCCTATTGCACAGTGACACAGGGTCTCGAAATGAACAATCAACCCCAGCTTGTTGTTTTTTTTTTTTTTTAATTTGAGTATTTTGTTTACCATGAATTTTTTCACATTGATTTTGGAAAGCATTGCATTAAAATACCGTAATTTTATTTATGTTATGTTTTTGTATATATTTATTATTGCATTGAATATTTAATGTGTATTTTATTTATATTTTATTACTTATCTATTCTAGTCCTAAATTTTTTGGCACCCCTTAAACGTTGCACCCAAGGTAACTGCCTCACTTACCTTACCCCAGCCCTGGTCCCCCCACTTAGCGACCCCCTCACGCGCTCTCTTCTTGAACATTTGTCACAATGATAATCTCCTCAGAAGCTGACTTTTTTGGAAGAGCCCTTCATGTTTCTGAATTTATTATGCCAATAGGTTCTTTGCTGGGAAAGATGAAACCACCTTTTGGTCTCAGTGATTTGATGTGTTGCCATGCTGTTCTAAGCACTTTGAAGAGAAAAGGTGCCTTTGCCAGAATCACTGGTGGTTTGGAGGCATGTGAATTTGTGGTGTCACATCAGGCATCCGTGCAGCTCAGAGCTCATCCTCCTCTCACTCTGGCCCGTCACATCTGCTTTTCACAGTTAATAGTAGGGTCTAGTACCAGTTGACTGAACACCTTATCAGTGTTGGGTGCGTTCTTAAATATGGGTTTCAGTCATGATGCCGATGTTCTAATGATATGAAAGATAATAAAATGCAGTGGGTTACAGGGGTGCCTGGGTGGCTCAGTTGGTTAAATGTCTGACTTTGGCTCAGGTCACGATCTCATAGTTCGTGGGTTTGAGCCCTGTGGTGGGTTCTGTGCTGACAGCTCGGAGTCTGGAGCAGAATCTGCTTTGGATTCTGTGACTCCTTGTCTCCCCTCCCCTGCTCATGCTCTGGCTCTCTCTGTCTCAAAAATAAATAAACATTAAAAAAAAAAAAGCAGTGGGTTACAAGTTGTAGGTTGGGCTTGCCTATGTGTGTTATCTCAAAAACCCAATCAATAATAATGAAAATAACCAGCTTGTTATACCTACAGTGAAGAGGAAACATACATGTATATAAACTCCCTAGCACCGTGCCTGGTGCGTGCTGAGTTTTCAATAATGGTAGTCACTATTATTTTGAATTTTATATGTATTTTCTGTTTTTCTCACCTTTTTTTGATGCGTCCATTAAATGTTCTTTGAGTACCCACCGTGTGTCAAAGACTAATTATAGCACCTTGCCTACAGGCAGAGTCTCTTTCATAGAGGGTCTGTTCTTAATGGGTATGTCTTTTTAGTACTACGTTTCTTACTCGTTGTGTTCCAGAAAAATATACACCCAAATTTAGGTATTGAATAAGAACTAATAAGCCTCTGTATTGGATATTAGGTAAGAGTCAGTAAACCTCTGAATACGTAGTGAAGGACTTTCGTATTACTTTTATATTGCTGCCTACAAATTGTCACAAACTTAGTGGCTTAAAACAATACACATTTATTATCTCAGTTTCCATGGGCTGTAAGTCCAGGCACAGTTTGGCCGAGTTCTGTGCTCAGAATCTCGCGGGGCTGCAGTTACGGTGTTGACTGGCTGCATTCTCCTCTGAAGGTTGGACTGGAGAAGAATCTGGTCCCGAGCTCATTCACATTGTTGGCAGAATGGATTGCCTTGCATCTTTGGGATGGAGGGCCCCACCTTCTTGCTGACTGTTGCCTGAAGGCCACCCTCACATCCTAGAAGTTGCTCATTGTTCCCTGACCATATGGCTATCTCTGTAGGCAGTTTACACTATGGCTATTTGCTTCTTCAAGACCAGCAGGGAAGCCTTTCTCTCCAATCTGCTAAGATGCAGTTTTATATAATGAGTCCTAATTATGGCAATGACATTCCATCACTTTTGCCCTATTCTTTTGATTAGAAAGCAAGTCATGGTGTTCTGCCACCATGTCAACCCATGAAGGGCAAGGCTTGTACAAGATCATAACAGATCATGAGGCCACCTTAGAATTCTGCTTACCATGGCCTCCTTGGAGAAAACACTTTGATGTTAGTGTGTTGGCTTTCTTTAACCTCTCATAAGACTTTATTTACAATTTATTTTGTGATTGTGTCTCAAAGGGGTGGGGAGTTGATGGAAGTGTAGCCTTGGGATAAGTAGAGATTTGTGTTTTTATCACATGCTGAGTGTTCATGATATACCAATCGCATTCGTGAAATTGTTGAGATAGTCTGTGCTTGCAAGATGCTGGGGATCAATAGTTTCGAGGTCCTGTAAAAGGGAAGGACTTTTTTTTTTAAGTTTTAATTTAAATTCCAGTTAGTTAACCTACAGTGTAATATTAGTTTCAGGTATACAATATAGTGATTCAGCACTTCTGTCACACCCAGTGCTCATCACGACAGGTGCACTCCTTAATCCCCATCACCTATTTCCCCCGTACCCCCAACCACCTCCCTTGTAACCATCAGTTTATTCTCTGTAGTTAAGAGTCTGTTTCTTGGTTTGCCCCACTGTCTCTCTTTTTCCCCCCTTTGCTCATTTGTTTTGTTTCTTAAATTCCACATACGAGTGTAATCATATGGTTTTTGTCTTTCTCTGACTGACTGAGCTTAGCATTATACTCTTTAGTTCCATCCATGTCATTGCAAATGGCAAGGTTTCATAATTTCTTATGGCTGAGTAATATTCCATTGTGAATATATATCTTCTTTATCCATCCCTCTATTGATGGACACTTGGGCTGCTTCCATAGTTTGGCTACTGTAAATAATGCTGCTATAAACATAGAGGTGCATGTATCCCTTTGAATTCGTGTTTTGGATTCTTTGGGTAAATACCCAGTAGTGCATTTGCTGGATGGTAGAGTAGTTCTGTTCTTAGCTTTCTGAGGAACCTGAAAGGAAGGACTTTTAACAAGAGTTTACATAGCCTGGGGTCATCTGATCCTGCTTTCTGCCTCCTAGCAGGGATTTACTTTAGATGGAACTTACCCTTCCCAAACAAAAAGAATCCAGGAGACCAAACAGCCCCTTAAAAACCGCCTACTGTTTTCTTCAAGAAAGGGGAAAAAGAAAAGCTTCACTAACCCCTTCTCGAGCTGGAGGACTTTTGAAGTGTGATTGCATTTGGCTCTCTGCTAAGACAGTTGTGGAGAGGTGGGAGTTTGGCCATCATTGTCTGTGTTCACAATCCGTCACCCTTTTGAAGTGCATTTGAGTCTCCCAACCCTCACGATGCGGGTGGGGGTGTGGGGGAACAGGTTGGAAGCGGCTGATGTGCAGAAGGGAGGATCCGCAGGAAGCGACCCGGGAGAGGTGTCAGGTTGCTGAGTGGAGTGTAATATATGAGTGTTTGCAAGCGTGAGCGCGCGCACACACACACACACACACACACACGGTGTGCACAACAGACTGCCAACCTTTTTGTGTGGGTGGACATATTCTCAAGCCAACTGAAACTTCTGCGGGGGTGTTTTCATAGGAGACTGCAAAATAAAACAGTATTCCCAACAATTTGGGGACTTGAGCCCATTATATTTGTAGGGCATCTGCTTGGTGGTTTCTGCTGCATTAATGATCTGGCATCACTGGGTATCTTTGTACTGCACAAAGCTAGCACCCAAGTCACCTAGCTCATGTTAAAAAAAAATAGGAAAATTACCAACCGAGTGCTTATTTTTGTACCAAAGGGGATTTCCACGGGGGGAGAATTTTCCTCCCCTCTGAAGGCCGTTCTACCTCAAAGGCATGTCTGTTCAGCCAGGTAATGGGGACGGCATGAAGACAGAAGGAAACCAGAATGCAGCCCCTTGTATGGGACTCACAGGAGGTGCCAGCAAGGCTTTGATTGTATTTTTGGACACTGCAAAGCTGGTGTGGTTTCCTAGTCAACCTTTCATGCCACCTGATAATGGAAACTGCTGGACGGACTGGAGTGCTTTCTTTTTCTCCTAAAAGAAGCCGAGATCTCAGACTTGCTGGGTCAGGGAGAGCAACCTCCTCACCTTTCTTCTGCACAGCATGCTGAGTGCCAGAGCTATTCTTAGTTCATGTGTATTTCCTTGGCACCCATACCTTGGTATTTTTTTTTTCCTCCAGATCGTTCCTGCTGTGCATCATGTGGCTTGAAACTGGCATTTGCCACAGCTCGGGAGGTAGATACTAATGAGGCATTAATTCCCGATAACGAAAGCGTGGGTGCTGGATGCCTTCCGAGCTGAGCACCAATCTCTGTTGACCTGGGCAAAGAGGAACAGGGCAGAGGGGAGGAAACCACTCCCCTGTGGCACCTCATGGTTCTCTGGGGGAAGTGTCTCAGCCCTGCTTGGCACTGCACCTGCCTTGTCAAGCTCTCTGCGTCTGAACCCTAGCAGATCCTTGACCTTGCTGACAGGAAGCCAGCTACCAGAGTACCCATTTTGTAGAGATGGAGACCGAATTCCTTGGCTGTGTGTTTGAATCACACCTGAGCTTTGTTTTAATTGAGGTATAATTTGGGACACCTGGGTGGCTCAGTGGGTTAAGTGTCTCTTTCTCTTTTTTTTTTTTTTTAAGTGTATTTATCTTGAAAGAGAGAGAGAGAGAGAAAGAGAGAGAGGGAGAGGGAGAGAGAGAATCCCAAGCAGGCTCTTTGCTGTCAACATGGAGCCTGACTCAGGGCTCTGACCCATGAACTGTGAGATCATGACCTGAGCCGAGATCAGGAGTTGGTTGCTTAACCCACTGAGCCACTGAGGCGCCCCTCAGTGTCTGACTCTTGATCTTAGCTCAGGTCTTGATCTCGAGGTCATGAGTTCGAGCCCTGCGTTGGGCTCCACACTGGGTGTCGCGCCTACTTTAAGAAAAAATAAATCGAGGTATAGTTTACATCCTATAAAATCCCCCCTTTAAAAGTGTACAGTTCGATGGTTTTAGTATATTCACAGGGTTGTATAACCATCACCGCTATCCAATTCCAGAACTTCCCTCACCCCAGAAGAAACACGCTGCCCATTGGCAGTCGCTCCCCTACCTCCCTCTCACCAGCCCTTGGCAGCCACTAATCAGCTTTCTGGCCCTCTCTATTTGCCTATTCTGGATGTCTCATAAAATGGAATCATATAGTATGTGGCTTTTTGCCTCTGACTCCTCTCACTTGGCATGACATTTTCAAGGTTCATCCATGTGGTAGCACGTATCAGTGCTTCAGTCCTATTTCATGAGCAAATAATACTCCATTGTATGGATGTGCACATTTCATTCATACATTTCGCGGTGGACGGACATTTTGGCTCTTTCTGCTTTTTGGTGATTGCGAATAGTGCTGCTGTCTGTGTTCATTTGTGTATTAGTTTCTGTATGCACGTGTGTTTTCAATTTTCTTAGCATATACCTACGAGTGGCGTTTCTGGGTTGTGCGGTAACTCTATGTTTAGCTTTGGAGGGACTGCCAAGCTGTGTTCTGCCGTGGCTGGTGCCCTATTACTTTCCCGCCAGGAGGGTACGAGGGTTCCAGTTCACCACGTCCTTGCCAGAACTTGTTACTGTCTCTCTTTTTGATTATAGACAACCTAGTGGGTGTGAGGTAGTTTGGAGAACTTTTTAAAAATACCACCACCTCTCTACTTCTGATTAACTGGTTTGGGGATAGGTTGTAGGCATTGCTTTTGTTATTACTATATTTTTAATTCCCCTGGTTGAGTCTTATGTACAGCCAGGTCTGAGAACCACTGGGCCGATGAGATAGTTAGTAGGCCTCTACCCAGGGCTGGGACTAGGCACCACCCTTGGGTGCAAAGTGTAAGGGGCAGAGGGAAAAAAAAAAAGTGAGTGATCAAGGCATATCCTTTTTTAATGCAATATTTAAAAATCAAAATTGGGGCGTCTGGGTAGCTGACTTGGTTAAGCGTCCAACTGTTGATTTTGGCTCAGGTCACGATCTCACAGATGTGAGATCGAGCTCTGCATCAGGCTGCGTGCTGGGCACGGAGCCTGCTTAAGATTCTCTCTCTCTCTGCCCCTCCCTCGCTTGTGCTTGTTGTCTCAAAATTTTTTTTAAAAAATTATTGCAAGAAGTCATGATAAATAAGATAACATTTTCTATAAAGACAGTCACGACCCAGCATTTGTATGATTTAATGTCTCTCTCCTTACCCTAGATTGGGCACAGTTTGATCCTGCCTTTATTTAAAATTGTGAAAGTTTGTTCTCCATGGATTTTTGGGGGGAGTATTAATTAAAAAAGTTTTTTAAATGTTTCTTTATTTTTGAGAGAGAGAGAGAGAGAGAGAGAGAGAGAGAGAGAGTGGGGGAGGGGCAGAGAGAGAGAAACACAGAATCCAAAGCAGCTCCAGGCTGTGAGCTGTCACAGGGCTCGAACCCATGAACCATGAGATCATGACCTGAGCCAAAGCAGGACACTTAACCGACTGAGCCACCCAGGCACCCCAGAGGGGAATATTAATTTTGGTTTACAAAATTAATTGCATTAAAATAGAATTCATCTTGATTATTGGTTGATTTTGTGTGTGTGTGTGTGCTTCGTTCAGTTTTGCACCTGGGGGTGAATTCCTCATTGTTGTCACCTCTTCTACTGGCCTTGCCTTTTCCTGCTTCCAGATACTTAATTAAACACCCACTATGGTTTGGGTACTTTTAGTTATTGTTTGTGATCTCATTGTATTACACCTAATTCTTGTAACAATCCATTTGAATGTAGATGGTAGAATCCTCAGTTTATAGATGAAGATACAAGGTTCAGAGACACCATGTGACATAACCCAAATCACTCAGCTAGTATGTGGTGAACCTAGATTTGGACCCAGATTTTGAGCCCAGAGATGATGCTTTCGCACATTATGGGACATGTTCAAGTTCACAAACCTCAACCAACCCTTCCAAAGGGCAAAGATGAGAACACTGAGCCTGAGTCCCTAATTCATTGGACACTTGCTCACTATTTTTGAAAAGGCTTTTTGGTTGACATAGAATCTCATTCCAGTTTTTCCTTAAATTTCATTAGCAATTCATTGACTTGGCTCAGCAAATAATTATTGAGCCCAGCTGTGTGTCCTGTCTTATGTTGATTCTGGGGCAGGGACCAGATAGCCACAGTCCTGCATGTGGAGTAGAGATGTAGTACTATTTGTTAAAATTCACTTTATAAGCAACTTCTCATGAAATTGATTTTTTTTTTTGTATGTAGAGCAGGGGTCCCCAAACTCTTCTTCTTTTTTTTTTTTTTTTTTTTTTTTTTAGTTTATTTTTTTATTTTGAGAGAGAGAGAGTGTGCACGAGCCGGAGAGGGGCAGAGAGAGGGAGGGAGAGAGAATCCCAAGCAGGCTCTGCACTGTTAGTGTGGAGCCCAACACAGGGCTCGATCTCGTGAACTGTGAGATCATGACCTGAGCTAGAGTCAAGAGTTGGATGTTTGACTGAGCTATCCGGGCGACCCCCTCGCAAACTTTTCTATAAAAAGCCAGGTAGTAAATATTTTGAGCTTACCAGGTAATGCAGTCTCTTATAGCTACTCAACTCTGCCGTTGTAGCACAAAAGCAGCCATAGACAGTATGTAAACTAATAGGTGTGCCTGTGTTCCAATAAAACTTTATTTGTAAAAACAGGTTGAGGTCTGAGTTTGGCTTTTGGGCGGTAGTTTGCTATCTGTAGAGGAAGATGTATCTTTGAATAGAAGCTAGTGTGGGAGAAAATGCTTGGAAGAGCCTGAAATTGGCCGATGAAGAAGACAGAATCTTGAAAGACAGGAAACAAGATAGGAAGAAATGGGAGAAGTGGGAATATTGTGTTGTGAGAGTCCTCAGTCTGGGAGGCATGCGGAGGAATGAGAAATCAAAAAAAAACACCAGCCAATTAAAAAAAAAAATTTGGGGGGAGGGTTGCTTTTAATTTATTCTTGAATTTTAAATAGGAAAAAAAAAAACCTGAGTTAGAACAGATATGTTTAAAAGGACATATAGGCTGCTACTTTTCCCCCTTTGACTCTCATCTTCCTTTTTTAATTATTATTTTTAAATTTCACTGTGGTGAGAACATTTGACATGAGATCCACCCTTTTAACAGATATTAAGGGCACAACACAGTGCTGTTAGATATCTGTAGGCACAAGGGTGTGCGTCAGATTCTGGGATGTATTCATTTTGCATAACTGAAATCTTATGCCTGTTGATTAGCAACTTCTCATTTCCTCATTCCCCCTGACCAATGTTTTAAAGATCGCTTTTGAACAAGACATTGCTAATTTAAGAAGTGAGCTCTAGTGATTGAGACCGTAGGGCTGAGAATGTAGGAATCTCCCGTTCCCCTGCTCCGCACACTTCTCGTGTGATTTTTGAACGATTTTGCTTTTCTCAAGTGAGAGATGACCGTGTTGAACCACGTAGCAAGGTGACCCAGTGGTAATTCCTCATCAACAAGGGAATCCAGTAGCCCTTCGAGGTAGAAGTTGGGATGTTGCAATATTCCACTTTGAGACCTCCTTTTCCCATCTGTTGGAACTCAAGTCTCCTGGCTCCCGGTCCAGCATTATTTCCATTACACCATTCAAGTGTGATGCAAGGTTTGGCAGAAAAATGTCCCAGGGTGGATCCAAGTGGGAAGAGAAAAAAAAAAACACAACTATGGTTTATGGGTATATACACAACTTCAAATGCAGTGAAATGGATCTGAATGAAGCATGAGGGGGCGGGGTCTCCATATAAAGTAAATCAGTGAAACCATGGATAAAATATTTTTTATATAAAAAGTTTCTAGAACCTGCAAAGGGCTTTAACACAGAGAGGACCTTTTTAAATGGTGATCTTACTTGAAAATACTAGATTTATAAGCACTGTTTCCAGGAGAACTAACTCTATTGTGGAATTCTGAAGTCGAGCGCCTTAGCCTGAAACTTACAAGTTCCGTTGACAGGGGATGATCATGGTTGGAGGAAACACATGGCAAAGGTACCATCCTGGGCTCCTAGGACACTTGGCTGAACACTGAAGCCTGTGGGCACCCAAAATGGCTGCATGTTGTACCGATCTGAGTTTGAATACTGGTTCTGCCAGTAACAGCTGGAGTGACTTTGGACAACACTTGTCCCCCTTTGAAGGCTTAGGGACTCGCATCTCTAAGGCAGGATAGGAAGGACAGTGCCAATGCCTCACAACAGACTGTTGTGAGGATAACCCAAGACCTTGTTTCTCACACTGTAGTCCCTGGACCGGGAGCATCAGCATCACCTGGGAACTTGTCAGGAATGCAAAGTTGGGCATCTCCCCAGACCTGCTGAATGACAATTCTGGGGCTGAGGTCGGCAATCTAGTTTTTTTATTATTTTATTTGAGAGAGAGAGAGAGAGAGAGAGCCAGAGAATCTTAAGCAGGCTCCATACTCAGCATGGAGCCTGATGCAGGGTTGGATCCCACAACCCTGGGATCATGACCTGAGCTGAAATCAAGAGTAGCTCAACTGACTGAACCACCCAGACACCCCAGTTTTTTTTTTTTTTTTGAGGGAAAAGATTTTTTTTTAATTTAAGTATAGTTGACACACAATGTTACATTAGCTTCATAGTGTACAACATAGTGATTGGACAGGTGCATCACATGTGTGTCACCAGCTGTCACCACATGACGCTATTAAAATACCATTGACTATATTCTCTATGCTGTACCTCTCATCCCCGTGATGTGTTCATTCCATGGCTGAAAGTCTGTGTCTCCCACTCCCGTTCCCCATGTCGTCTGTGCCCCCACCTCCACAATCTATATCTTACCAGGCCCTCCAGGGGATTCTAATACACGCTCCAGTTGGAGAACCATTGGCCTAGGAGTGGACTTCTCACCTCAACACCATGGATATTTGGGGCTGGGTAATTCTTTGTTGCAGGGGAGGAGATGCCGTCCTGTGAGCAGCGTGTCGGGCCTCTACTCACCAGATGCCAGTAACAACCTCTCCCCACCAAGCTGTGACAACCAAAAATGTCTCCAGACATGGCCCATTGTCTCCTGGGGACCCAAATCACCCCTAGTCGAGAGCCACCAGTTTAGGATAAAGTGAGTTCCTGGCCTCCGGGAGGCTCAAAGCATTAATTATCTTCACTTTCTTTGGCAGTTTGGCCATTTGAATCATGATAGGAAAAAAAGAAAAAAAAAAAAAAGAGGCGAGATGCCAGCCTTCCTACTTCTGTGTGCGTGCTGACACGGTGGCCTGATGTCTCATTTAAAAATAGTCACACCCTTTAAACTTTCTAACAACATTTTCCTCTGGGTTGAAGCTAACCACGGAAAATCTCAGCCCTGGGGACGCGTGTTAATTCTCCCCGAAGAGCTAAGTAGCTGCGCGTGGGGATTTTGGTGGAAAGTTTTAGGCCTCCGTGACCACAGGGCTTGCTGCCCAGATGCGCGGGCACACGGTCCATCCACTTCACCTTGGGCTCCTCTCCCGTGGAAACCACACAGCTGGTGCCCTCCACAGCCGGCTGCCTCACCTCACTAATAGTAACCAGGAGAGATCCGTCTTCCTGTGCCGGTGAACTGTCTCTCGTGCCTGGATTCTCCTTCCACACGAGACCCAGGTTTGAACAGACATCTGAGGCTGGGAAAGGAGGCAGTGTCCCCGTGGCGTGCCTTGGAGTTGGATGAGCCGGGTTCTGCTTCTTCCTCTGCTGCCCAAGTTGCACAGGAGATGCCGGCCAAGTCTTTGTGCTTCTGTGTCTACATCTGCAAAATGGGCACTGTGACATATCTTTTTTTTTTTTTTTTTTTATGGCAAACTATTCTGTTACATACAGTAGCATAAAATTTGCCATTTTAACCATCTTAAGTGCACGGTCCTGTGGCCTTAAGTAGGTTCACAGTGTTGCGCAGCGATCACCATCCTCCATCTCTAGAACTTTTGCAACATCCTGATCTGAAACTCTGCACCCGACCAACAATCACTCCCCGTCAGCTCAGGCTGCCTTAAAATACCACAGGCTGGGGGTGGGAGGGGTTCAAGCAACAGAAACTTATTCTGTCACGGTTCTGGAGACTGGAAATCTGAGATCAGGGAGCCAGCAGGGCAGGGTTCTGGTGAGAGCCCTCTTCCTGGCTTGCAGAGAATCCCAAGCAGGCTCTTCACTGTCAGCACAGAGCCTGATGCGGGGCTGATCCCACAGACCGTGAGATCATGACCTGAGCCGAAATCAAGAGTCGGATACTCGTCCGACTGAGCCACCCAGGCACACCTCCTGCTTTAGTTTTATTGAGATAGAATTGACACACAGACTGTATAATTTAATCTGTACAGCATAATGACTTGTACACAATAAGTTAACATCCATCATCTCATGTAGATACAACAAACAAAAGAAGAAAATGGTTTTTCTTTGTGATAAGAGCATGTAGGGTTTCCTTCCCGACTCCCCCCTGCCCTTAATCTCTGGTGACCACAAATCAGATCTTTTTTTCTATGAGTTTTGTTTTGTTTTAAGATTCCATGTATAGGGATGCCTGGGTGGCTCAGTGGGTTAAGTGTCTGACTTCGGCTCTGATCATGATCTTGAGGTTCATGGGTTCGAGTCCCGTGTCTGGCTCTGTGCTAACAACTCGGACCTTGGAGCCTATTTCAGATTCTGTGTCTCCCTCTTCTCTCTGCCCTCCCCAGCTCACACTCTGTCTCTCTCTGTCTCAAAAATAAATAAACATTAAAAAAAAAAAGATTCCACATATGAGATCACGTAGTATTTGACTTATTTCACTTAGTATAACACTCTCGAGATCCATCCATGTTGTTGCAAATGGCAGGGTTTCCTTCTTTTTTCTGGCTGAATCATATTCCATTTATCCTTATAAGGATGCTTATATCCTTATGTCCTTATGCTGATCCCATCATGGAGGCCTGGCTCTTGTGACCTCATCTGAATCTAATTACTTCCCAAAGGGCCACCCTCCAAATAGCATCACACTGAGGATTAGGGCATCAACATATGAATTTAGGGGAGATATAGGCTGTCCATAATACTCCCTACCCCCACCCTCCCCTGGCACTCTCTAAACTACTTTCTGCCTCTGGGAATTTGACTACTCTAGGTACCTTATATTAAGTGGAATCATACAATATCTGTCCTTTTGGGGAACGTAATTTTGATATGGTGGAAGCTTTTATTTGTAGTATTTGACTCCCTTTGAGTCTTCCCAGGAACCTCCAGGGCTGAGTCTGGCCTGCGGAAAGTTTGGAAGTGATGCGCCCTGGGGAAAAGCCAAAGGTCACATATCTGAATGAAAACTGAAAAAGAGAAAAACAATGTTGGTGTTTTATAATCATCCTCAATAGGGGTTTAGGCCAGAAGTTCTTTGGGGCTGGAACGAGGCTGCAAATGATTCGAAATTTGGTCCCAAAGATTCAGCCTTCCTTGAGTCAAGCGCTGAGTGGGGCAGACAGTCTTGCTTGCTTTTCCAAAGCCATGTACCTTCCTTCTTGCTTCCCGAATCCTAATCTGATTTTGTTCCTGCTGTCTGAGTAGCATGCCCTAAAACAGCTCACTCAGGAATGGTCTAAGCCAATGATGTCTTCCTTGCAGTGATTGGTTGACCATCTGATGTACAACCAATAGAAATAAAAGGTTGTGTGTTTCCGTGGTCTTGAGGCAGCTTTTTTGATGACATCTCCTCTTCTTCTTTTTTTTTTTTAAGTTTACTTATTTTGATGGGGCACCTGGGTGGCTCAGTTGGTTGAGCATCCAACTTCGGCTCAGGTCATGATCTCACAGTTCATGGGTTCGAGCCCCACGTCAGGCTCTGTGCTGACAGCGCAGAGCCTGGAGCCTGATTCTGATTCTTTCTCTCCCTCTCTCTCTTCCCCTCCCCTGCTTGCATCTGCCTCTGTCTCTCAAAAATAAACATTAAAAAAATTAAAGTTTGTTTTTGAGAGGGGGGAAGAGAGAGAGCCCGAGTAGGGGAGGGGCAGAGAGAGAGGGAGAGAGAATCTCAAGCAGGTTCGAAGCTGTCAGTGCAGTGCCTGATGTGGGGCTCAAACTCACGAACCATGAAATCGTGACCTGAGCTGCCGAAATCCAGAGTCATATGCTTAACCGACTGAGCCAGACATCTCTTCCAATTATCACCTTTTGGTGGAAACCAAATATGTGGGCCTGGCTGGCCATCAGGATTCTGGGATGACTCCTTCCACCCACCAATTCCAAGGTATGGAATTTCAGAAATTTCCCTTTGAGAAGACCATTGTTAGTTCTGGCGGTAGCTGGCATCGTCGAGGGTTTTGCTTCTCTGATACAGAGCTGAAAATGTCCGTTCCAGGTGAACATGCATTCGTTAATGAATGTTGTGCAGAGGCCTTGCTAGAGACAGGATTTCTCCTCCTCCTTGGTCTCATACCTTCTTTGCTTCTCTCTTTTGTCGTGTTGTTCTGCTGTGGGATTGGGGATTGGGCCGAGGTGTAATCTAGAGGCAGGAGGAGACCCAGAGGGCCAGCTGGGTGGATTACAGAATTATAGGTCTTGTGAAGGTTGGTCAACTGGTGCTTTTCTCTCTCCCTTTGTAAAATGGGTCTGATGATGACGTTGGCTGAGAGCATCTCTCACAAAGTTGCTTTTCAGGACAGATGAGGTTTTTTACTCATTTTATCAAATAATGTCACTGCACACTTAAGACTTCCACAGTTCCCCACAGCATAGGCATGACATCTGCCTCCTTGCCATGACTATAATAGGACCTCCATGATCTAGCCCCTGCTTGTATCTTTGACCTCATCTCCTTTTTCCTTCACCCATGATATTCCAGCCCTTAGTTCTTGAAACATGCCAAGTGCTTTCCCACCTCAAGACCTTTGTACATGCTGTGCTTGACCTCCGGCCCTCTCTGTAGGGAGATTTCTTTGCCTGGTTCGGGTCACAAACCATCCTTCCCTGTTATGTGCTCGAAGCTCTTTGTTGAAACCATTGCATTGATCACAATCTGTGGTTATCTTTTTTATTGTTTACTTGTCATCACTTTTTCTCACAAAAATAGAAGTTCCATAAGGGCAGGGATCAAGTCGACCTTGTTATCCTAGGGCTTAGCACAGTGGTTGACAGTTGTGGGAAATCAACTATTATTCATTGTTGTCTATATGACAGTTATTATGAGAAGCACTTGAAAACATTATCTTATTCCACTATGTGTTTGGTTATAAACTAACCTTATTATTAAGAGTAGTAGTAGAAATTTATATCAGTTAGATGTAATAACTACACATAGCCTGATATACCCATTATGATGTCATTGGCTTTTTAAAAAATTTTTAATGTTTATTTATTTTTGAGAGATACAGTCAGAGTGCAAGGGGGGGGGGGTAGGAAAGAGAGAGGGAGACACAGAATCCAAAGTAGACTCCAGGCTCTGAGCTGTTAGCACAGAGCCTGATGTGGGGCTTGAACTCACAAACCATGAGATCATGACCTGAGCCGAAGTTGGATGCTTAACCGACTGAGCCACCCAGGCGCCCAGTGTCATTCACTTTCAAGATAGGAGCCAATCCTGGCTTCCTCGTATATTCACTTTTTGGTGCTAGGCAGGTACCACGCGTGAAATGCATATGTGATGGATAGATGGTTGCACGGATGGGTGGATGGACAGATAGTGGGTGGATGGTTGCATGGATGGATGGGTCTGTGGGTAGATGGTGGATGGATTGTTGCGTGGATAGATGGATGGGTGGATGGACAAATGGTGGGTGGATGGTTCTGTGGATGGATAGGTGGATAGAAGATAGGTTAGGCCCCAGATCTCTGAAATCATAGGATTCCAGGGTTGAAAGGAACATCAAGACTCATCTAATTCAACCTCCCACCTACACGTGATTCCTGTCTGCTCAAGTAGAAAGAAGCCAGTATGGGTGTGTTCATGGGTGTGTAGGGGGCAATGAATGGTAATTTGGAACACAGGAAGTTATAAGTATCTGTCAAGACCTGTTTGGATGTCACTTCCTCCAGGGAATTAGCTCAGATTGTCCCTCCCAGACATCTTCTCTCTATCCTTAGAGTACTTTGCTTATGCCTCTACTACAGTGCCCACTGCCCTCTACAATCAGGTGAAGGAGCTGTGTACATACCTATTCGCTTCTCTAGGTTCTGAGCTCCTTGAGAGGGGGATCTTGTTCGGAGCTGCAAGCTTCTTTCCTCCTTAGGTGGTCTGGCCTCTTAGAGCTGCACAGTGTTTTCCTGCTGAGGCCTGTAGCTGCCTTTGAGATTTCAGGGAAACATGTGTCCTCTGTAAACATGCAAGGACACTATGGCATCTTCTTAGAGGGGCCCTGAATAGGATTGTGGTACAGAGGGTGGGGACGCCTAAGCTATTCAGTCTCCTGTTCCCTCTGTTCTCACGAGCTTGAAGGATACGACTTGTTCTAAGATAGATAGTCACTAATGGACCCTGCTGGACTTGAACCCACAACCTTGGCCTCTGGGTCCCTCTTTTACCAGCTCAGCTGGCTGCCATGGCTCGTGAAAGGGCTGCAGCTTCGGAGCCAGATGGCCCCGGGGTCAGCTGTGCCACCGTCTGGCCAGACTCGTGCCAAGCAAGTCAGTTGACCTCTTGCTTTTGTCATGTTGACAGTGAGGCCAACCTGGCAGGTTCAAGAGAGTATACATGAAGAGCCTGGAACATGGAGCCTGCTGTTGCCATATTTTAGTTGCTGGGACAGTTGGGAGGCACCTGCCCCAAGGAGGGGCTGTGGGGCAGCAGTGTGGTAGCACAGTTACCATATGAAAGGGGGTCACAAGAGGAAAACAACTTCTCTCTCTCTCTCTCTCTCTCTCTCTCTCTTTCTTTCTCTCTTTCTCTGTGGAAAGTAGCTTTTCACTTCTCTTTGCTGTCAACAACCTCATCGCTAGGTTGGTAGCAGATGGTTGGAGTTGCCAATCTGTTGTGTTTGCATCTCTTTTTCACCAAACCCCCGCCGCACCCCCCCAAACAAGCCAAAACAAACAAAACAAAAAAAGTACTCCAGAGTCCAGGCTGGGAATCCAAACCCAGGACCGATTGGGCGGCTGCGGGTTTTGTGCATGGAGAAGGCCTTTCATTTGTTCATTTGGTCATCTCCTTCATTCATTCGTGGATCCATTCTGTGGATTAATGGCTTCCCAGCAGGGGGAAATCACTGCGCTCAGAGTGGGGAGAATGCAGAGATGAAAAACGACAAGGCCCCCTGCCCTTCGATATGTAAAATCTGGTGGAGGAATTAGGACGTGAATATAAATAACTCTAATACAAGGGAATACGTTTTAGGGGGCAGGCGTAAACATAGTGCCTTAGGAGTTGAGGGTGGTAAGATGAGGATTATACTTCTGGGTAGGGAAGAAAGAGAGCTTCCGGGGAGAGTGAGCATTTGAGCTAGAACTTGAAGGATGAGCAGAAGGTCAAAGGACAGGGATGTCATTTCAGAAGCACAGAAAGTTCTAGAGCAGGACCTCTCAAGCCAGCATGTGCATCAGAATTACCTTGTAGAAGACACACTGCTGTGTCACCATCAGAGTTTCATTCAGTGGGTCTTCTTGTGGACTTGGAGTGAGAGGCTGTGGGGTTCATGATGGGGGAGAAGTGGGCAGGGCCCCGCTGGCCAAGGTAAGGCATTGGGATGGTCATCAGCATGCGTTGGGGATCTATGGAATGCGTCTTTTGGGGAGAAAGGGAAAGCATGTAGGCCACCGGAAAGCTTCCTTGGGTGACATCCTCAGGACCTTGGGCCTCTGTCCACCACCACAGCAAGTGGGAGAATGCCCCCAGCTTGGCTCGACGGCACCACGCTTCTGAAGGGACCTTCTCTCAGCAAATCCTCAGCCCTCTGTAGTCATCCCTTTGTTCAACCCCTAAACACACCTGGAAAGTGGAAAGGAACAGGAATGGCTTTTCGCTGAGGGGGAAGAAACGGGGGTTGGGGGAAGAAATACCTTGGAGAAAGGGTTCCATCTTGCTGTCCAAGATGGTGGCCGCTGATTAGTTGCACATGGCTATTGAAAGCTAAATTAATTAATAGTAAATACAACTTGGAATTCAGCTTCTCAGTTACACGCAAAAGCCACATTTCAAGTATTCAACAGCCACATGGGGCCACTGGCTACCATCGTGGACAGCGCAGATACAGAACATTGCCCTCAGCAGAGAAAGTTCCATTGGACGGTGCTGGCTTAAGTGATTGGCTGAGCGAGGTTCTGTCAGCTTGTTCAGGAGAGTGCCAGCTGGGAACCTGGTCTTTGGAACAGCTCTCGGCGTGGCGCTCTTTGTACTCCCTGACTTCACTTTGCTGATCCGTGGTAGCCACGTGTGTCCAAGTCTCCCTGCTTGGAGCTTTGTGTGCTTGTAGAACAAAACCGGGGGTCACGCTCCAACCCTGCGCCCCACCCGCCTGGCAAGTATTCTCCTCTGAACACTGACCCTGTTGCCAAGGTCCCGGGTGCAACGCAGAGACACAGAAAAATGCTTTTCCTTGCCCAGCAGAGCCGAGACTAGTGTAAACCTACGTGGGATACTTTTGCCCTTGCCCCGTTGGTGTCACCTATGGGAATGATCGTGGAATTTTTGAAGTTGGAGTCACTCTGGAGAGCAGCCATTTTTTAACCTCTCATTCAATAGAAAAATGAGCCCATGAGACGTCCCACAGCCACTTAATTGAAGGACAGGGAGTTGAATTGGGGGGGAGGGGCTGTCTTTTATGTTAGTCTTTTGTCACTTGTGTGTTCAAAAAGCCTAGTGAGGGGTGTCTGGGTGGCTCAGTCCATTAAGCATTGGACTCTTGATTTCAGCTCAGGTCATGATCTCACAGTTTGTGGGTTCAAACCCCACATCGGGCTCTGAGCTGGCAGTGCAGAGCCTGCTTGGGATTCTCTCTGCCCCTCCTGTGCTCTCTCTCTCTGTCTCAAAATAAATAAAAAACCTCTTAAAAAAACCCCAAAAAGCATAGTGATGTTGTATGGTTCATCTTGGCTGGACCATTTTCTGGCTTATTTGAACATTTCCAGCTGTATTTTGGGGTCAGAATCCTTTCCTGTGTGTGTGAAATTTACCAACTGGGGAAAAAACATAAAAATCACTTAAACCACTCCCTGATTTCCCATCCAGAGCTGCTCAGTATAAAGCAAGGGTCAGGGTGACAGTAATATTGAGAGTTTGGCAAAAATCCTTATAAAATAAAACGGGAACGAGGTTAGTGGATGCGTTTATAGCCTTTGTGCTTCTTCCTGAGGGATTTTACAGGTTCCCCTCATTCTGGGGTAAATTTCACAGCCCCTGCTCTGTTCTCTACCTCTCCCACTCAGATCTGCTCCATGCCTATGCCCCATTTCCTTCAGGAGCCTGCGTTTGCCATAGGGATAATCCTGCAAATCTTGGAAAGAGTTATATTGTGTGTTCAAGGGAAAGGGCTTTGGGGTGTTCATTTCCTAAGAGATCTGCTAAAATTGGGTGTGTGGTTTAGAAGAATCCTCCCCCCTCCCCACCATGAGATGACGGACATATTTTGTATCTGTGGGGTCCAACGCAATAGCCACAGGCCATGTGTGGCTACTGAGCGCTTAAAATGTGGTTAAGGCAGCTGAAGAACTGAATGTTCACTTTTATGTAATTCTTTTCTGGTTTTAAAATTAACAGTTTATTAAAGCCATACCCTTTATGGAAAAGTTCCATACTCTCACTGTCGTTATGCTTTTAGTTCAGCTTCTATATAGTATTACCCTGTTTGTGTAAGTCTAGCAAATTCGACGGTCCTATAGAGGGGATTTTGCATCATCTTTGCTTCCGCTGACAACTGTAGTGAATTTAAGCATTGTCAAACAATTTAAACCATATTTGTAAATTTAATATACAGGATTTGTTTTTTTTTTTTTTTAAACATACTCTAGGGGCACCTGGGTGGCTCAGTTGGTTAAGCATCCCACCTTGGCTCAGGTCATGATCTCATGGTTCGTGAGATTGAGCCCCGCGTTGGGCTCTGTGCTGACAGTGTGGAGCCTGCTTGGGAGCCTACATTCAGGTCATGATCTCACAGTTTGTGAGTTTGAGGCCTGGAGCCTGCCTCAGATTCTGTCTCCCTTTCTCTCTGCCCCTCCCTGGCTCATACTCTGTCTCTGTCTCTCTCAAAAATAAAGAAACATTTAAAAAGGAATAAATAATAAAAAAAAAAAAAGCCATGCTCTAATTGTTGACAAACAAGCCTTCCCAACTATTTACATAGCACGTATAAATCTTAAAATATCAAGCTTATAAAAATGTGCTGGGCCTTACTTAAGCCCCTTCCCAATAGTGTACATAAATTGGACACAATTTCAATGTAAAATGCACGTCTAAGTCAGTTATTCAGTTACACATTTCAAACCAGAAAGGTGAAGTCTTATTCTAACTGGCCAAATTATTTAAAACTTTAAGGGAATAGAAAATAAATACTCCAAAGGCTCGAGCTCTTTAATTCAAATATTAATACTATGGGTTTAATTATCTCATATGTCTGTTATTCATCCTAGATTTTTCCAGAACTTAAAGATGCCAACCCATTCTGGAAAGTAGTTTATCTCATACAATTCTAAGCTCAAATTCTAAGGACGTTCTTTGGGAATTGAATTCTCTGATTGCCTGATGTCACATAATGACTAGGAGAGGTGCTTTCTGGATTTTTTTTTTCTCACTTTCTGGATTTTTGGTCAGGGGTGCCCATAAGCTGCCCTGACACTGTTTATTCCCTGTGCTAAATATTTATCTGCTTTTGTTCATTTTAATTTCCTTGTGTGTAGCCACATATGTTGAGTCGCTGGCTGGACTACTGAGCAGTGCAGCTGTGGACAGAACAGGCTTCCATGGTCAAAGTTAAGTTGTTGCCTAAAAGAGACTTCCTTTTAGTGCCCGTGTGTTTTGTGTTTTTCCCCTGATGCTTCTGGTCTTTATTTCTGGGATCTTAGTTCTACTTTTCCTGTAGTTTAAGCAGCGGGTAATAAGGCAACATATTGCTTAGGGCAACCCCTCCACAGATATTTTTGGCTACTGATTGCATCTACCTTTGTCTCCCGGCTGTCCATTGATGACAGATATGGCATCTAGAACTTCTGCCTGATTCCTCCCCAGCCATGCTTCCTCTAGTGCAATACCTGCTCCTTTCTTTCTTTCTTTCTTTCTTTCTTTCTTTCTTTCTTTCTTTCTTTCTTTCTTTCTTTCTTTCTTTCTTTCCTTCCTTCCTTCCTTCCTTCCTTCCTTCCTTCTTTCTTTCTTTCTTTCTTTCTTTCTTTCTTTCTTTCTTTCTTTCTTTCTTTCTTTCTTTCTTTCTTTCTTTCTTTCTTTCTTTCTTTCTTTCACATCTATCTTTGTTACCCAGAAGTCTCATGGTTCAAAATGTAGGTGCAGGGGCGCCTGGGTGGCTCGTCGGTTAAGCTTTTGACTTCGGCTCAGGTCATGCTCTCACGGTTTGTGAGTTCGAGCCCTGCGTTGGGCCTTTGCTCTCAACATAGAGACTGCTTTGGATCCTCTGTCCCCGCTCTTTTCTCTGTCCCTCCCCTGCTTGCACCATCTCTCTCTCAAAATAAATAAATGATTTTTTAAAAATGTAGGTTCCGAGGGTGGGCCCCCACCTTAAGAGCTTATGTTTCTCTGCCCACCTTGGTCCCTGGTGAATGATTGCAGAGGGCAGAGGGGTGGGCAGTGGGAGGTGATTTAGATGGCTGGCTTTTTGCTCCCCTAAAAAGTCAGCCCCGGACAAAATGTGTGTTATTACTTATCACTCTTCACCCAGGCCCTCCTCGTTCCAGAAAGGTTGGGAGCATTTCCACCTGTCGCCAGCCTAAGATTGCCTTAGGGGGCACTGCATCTTATTTTTCTCCCTTCTTCTCCTTTTTAGGATTGTAGGTACTCCATACATCACTCGAAACTGTCCTCTCTGGAATTTCAGCCCCTCAAGACTCATTAATTTAATCAGATCACCTAATTGGCACTGCAGTGGTAATGAGTGATTTAAAAAAAAAAAAAAAACAAACACCCAACAACACAAAAACCCCCGAAGGCAGTGGTTCTAGACTTTTTGCCTTTGTCGGAACTATCTGGGGATCTTGTTTAAAAGAAATGAGAAGCCCCCCTGTGGCCCCGAGTGTATTTGATCCTGCGTGTGTGGGTTGGGGCAAGCAGGGGCTCAGCATGTGTATTTTTAACACTGTCCCCAGGGGGTTCCGCTGGAAGTAAAGCGGGACCATTTTCAAGTGTGTTCTGAAAATCAGGAATGGGATAGGAGGCATGGAGGCCGGCCGCTGCGGCCTCTGCTTGTTTGCCAGGGGACTTTTAGGCAAGTTACATTGTCACTCTGTGCCTCCAGTTTCTATTTTCATGATGGGAAAAACTGGGCTCTTAGCCCTTAGTGTGTGAATGCAAGAAAATATTAATGAAGCACTTAGTACAATGCCTGGCACATAATAAGTGCTCAGTAAAACTTAGCTATGGTTACGTTTGGGACTCTGTTGTATAGAATAGTGTATTGATAACAGCATCACTATTCGCATAATGATGTAGCAAAACAGTAGGCTCAGGCTGGCATATAAGAAGTATCAGCAAATGTCAGTTTTATCATTCGAAATACATCCTATAAATACTGTTATATTTCTAATTATATATTATAGGTCTATGAATTCCTATCTATGATTTATATACAAATATATATTATATAGTATGTATACTACTGTATTCTGTATTTTAGCATGTTTTGTTATAGCATAAATATTAAAAAAAATTTTTTAATGTTTATTTTTGAGGGAGAGAGAGACAGAGTGCAAACAGGGGAGGGGCAGAGAGAGAGGGAGACACAGAATGGAAGCAGGCTCCAGGCTCTAAGCTGTCGGCACAGAGCCTGAGGTGGGGCTCGAACCCACCAACTACGAGATCGTGGCCTGAGCCAAAGTGGGATGCTCAATGACTAAACCACCCAGGCATCCCGAGTTATAGCATAAATGTTAAAATTATAATAATGATTATGTGAGAAAGTTACCAGTGGGCCTGGCATCTAGTAAGTGCTCATTAAATCCGTGAGCTCTCTTTTCCTCCTATTGTTATAATGTTTGTTAGCAATAATAATGTAAAGAAAAGGAAAAGCCACCAGCAGCAATGAGGGTTTTGACTCCAAGCGGGCATGCAGTGGACATTTTCCGGCAGAAGGAGGTGGCTTCGGCAGCATCCCTGGCCTGGTGGACAGCCTGGACTGGGGGGTCCTGTGTGCTCCTGCCTGAGGGATGCTGCCCTCACTGGGAACTGGGGTGGAGAGAGGAGGAAGGGCGCATCCCCCAGGCCTCCAGCCCTCAGCAGGGAATTTGCCTGCGGATGCGTATTGGGCGGGTTACTTGAGATGTTATCCAGTGGAATAATTCTCTCCCCTGTCAGCTGGCCCCACCACCGAGAGAGAACGCTGGGGATGTTATGACAATGGTCGCCCTGGCAACCGCGGGAAGGCGTCGGGTGGCTGAGCCTGCTGCGGGCCCTGGGAACCCACAGCCTTGGCCTTAGAGCCAGGGCCCTGGTTCTGAACGTGCAGCGCCCGCTGGAAGAGGGGTTGGGACTCACTGGGAGAGGCCTGGCCCTCACTCACAACGAACCAAGAAAAATGTCTTGAGTACTGACTGTGTGCCAGGCGTTGCTCTGCCTGCTGGGGGGGGATGGGGGGGGGCAAAGCCTGTGGTGCTCTTTTGAGCTGGCATTCTGATGGGTGTGTGTGATGGGGCTGATGGGGGGGCGTAACCATGGAAACCAATCAACAGGATCATTTGTGGGCTAACAATAAGTGCTACCGAGGAAAAAAGCAGGGTGGTGTGATGGTGACATTCGCGGGGGGTTGGGGGGTGGGAAGGGGTGGCACCCGAAGGGTAGGAAAGTGCCATTTGTGCCTGCCGCTGGAGGAGCTCCGGGCAGCAGGAAGAAGTGCAGAGGTGGGGCGCTGTGGGTTCATGGCTCCAGTGTTCTGCTGCTGGCCGGTGCCTGGTAGCCAGAAGGCAGCAATAGTGGGGTGCTTGCCGACAGGCAGCCCTGAGCGGTACAGAGCATTCTGGAGCCTGCCTCTCCCTCCGTGCGATTTTAAGGCCTGGGATGCCACATTTCTGAGCCTCAGTTTCCTCGTGTGTAAAATGGGTAGGAGATGAGACCCTCCCCTTGGTGTTGCCGTGAGGTTTACGTGAAGGTGATTTGTGAAAGGTCACTAGAAGATAGATGCTCAATCTGCCCTTCCCTCCCTTCCAGCTTTCACATACTCTGCTTTTGTTATTAAAAAAATGTTTAAGCATTTATTTATTTTTGAGAGAGGGAGAGAGAGAGAGAGAGAGAGAGAGAGAGCATGAGTGAGGGAGGGGCAGAGAGAGAGGGAGACACAAGGTCTGAAGCAGGCTCCAGGCTCTGAGCTGTCAGCACAAAGCCCAAGGCAGGGCTCGAACCCATGAACTGTGAGATCATGACCTGAGCTGAAGTCTGATGCTTAACCGACTGAGCCACCCAGGCACCCTTGCTTCAGTTATTTTCAAAAAAAAAAAAAAAGCCCCTAAGGGGCACCTGGCTGGCTGAGTTGGAAGAGCATGTAACTCTTGATCTCTGGGCTGTGAGTTCGAACCCCACATTGGGTGTAGAGATTACTTAAAACAATAATAAAACAAAACAGTACCTAAGCCCTGATGGTTTTGGGCCCCAGCAAACCAAACCCCAGGGGCTTGTCCATGGGTGGTAGGGTTTATCTTGGTTGAGATTCTAAGTGAAAAGTTCCCCATTTCACATTAGAGATTTCAGACATGATTATTTATAGCTCTGTCACATGTCTTGACTTTAAACAATTTTTTTGTTGTTTATGCGGCTAAATTTCCCATCATGCTAATACAGAGTACAGTAATAAGGCACTGACGATGCTCAGATCCAGGAGGGTCTGAAAAATTTTTCCATCTGCAGTGGAAGGTGCCAGGCTGCCCCCTGGTGTGCAGATAGAGAACTACATCTCTGCATTCTTCTCTCTTGAGACTCCCAGGATCCTTAGGACCCCAAGGCCCAGAGACCTTATTTTGCACCCTCCCTGCAAAGGCAGGTGGTGGGCTCGGCATGGATGTGCTATTTCCAGGAGTGCTGTGTTTCGTCACTTGCAGGTGGAATCTTTGGACCTTTTACAGTTCAGCTCTGCATGGACTTGAATTGAGGGTGACCTAAAAATAAATTAGGGCACCCGGCAGGGTGAGGACATACAAAGACCATTTCCAGTTGCGCGTCTCAAACTTGACCTCTAGGCTGTTCGGACCCTCTGCTTCAACACAGAGTTCTTGTGAAGAAGGCACATGACTGGTAATCAGACCCTGAGTTTAAATTCTGACGTGGTGCTTCTTCAGTTGTGTGATCTCGGCAGGATTCCAATGTCTCTGAGCCTCAGTTCCCCATCTGTAGCATGTTAATAACAATCTAACACCTACTTCAGCATTGTTGTGGTGTTCTTATAAGGGAGAATTCTCGAAACCATTGTGGAAAGTAATTTATTTACTGACGTAGACGGATGAAGCTTTATCACTGAAATTCCCCCTCCCCAACCCCCACCGCCCCCCTCCCACCCCCGAGTGTGGAGGTCAGTGCCCCTCACACCCTCTGGGGCAAAGAATCAGCGTTTTTGTTTTCCCGATACTTTGTAGCCAACGCTTTTGGAAAACATAAAATGACTTAGCGGAAAGATGAAAGGGACCGAAATACCCAAACAAAGTACGAGCCTCACTTTGAAAATATTAGATTCAACAGACATAAAAGCACTCTGTCAAATAGCTATCGAAGTAACTAAATGCTCTCAATTTCTGTATTTATCGGCAGGCGGCTGGCCTTGGGGCAGGAGTCCTCAGGCCACAGCTGAGGACTCCTCAGCTGTAATAGCTGAATAGCTGGTGTAGCCTTGCCTTAGGGCAGGGAGGATGTATAATTGATTTTGTATCCCTAGCTCTTGGTATTTAGAAAGCACCTTAAAAAAAAAAAAAATCACCACCACATACACACACACACTGTAAACGAATGAATGACAAGCCTTGCTTCTAGACTAAACATAGAACTCTCATAATCATCATCCTGTGATCGTGGCACGTTGGTCTCTTAATTTTGCTGTTCTCTTAATTTTGCATTCTTGGTACCTAGGCTAAACCCTGGCTGCTCTGCTGTTCTGGCTCCTCTTAGCTGGCCTCAGGATTTGTGTTTGCCCGTCTGTCTCATCTGCCCCACTGGGAGCTCCTTCAGGCCTGGATTGGTACAGGCTGCTCTTGGGATCCCTGGGGCCCTGGACGGGGTCGTGTGCCTCAGTGCTGCTCTGTAAATGCCTGCTGCTCACAGGAACCCACAGCTCTGGAAGGGAACTGCATGGCTAGGGTGCTGCACCGTCTTCCAGAACTCAGTTTGTGCCCTGGTTTTATTGCCTAAGGATCCGGATGCTTAAGCGTATCAGGGAAACAAACTGCTTTCATTACATAATGCAACAGTAGATGGATGTCTCTTATGCTTGCCTGACCCTCAGAGTCATTGGGATGCTTGTGTTTTTTATGAATTCTTGGCCCTTCCCCAGATTCACTGAATCAGACTTTCTAGGGAATGGGTCTGGAAGGTTGATTTTTGAACAGACACATCCAGATGATTCTTATGGTCAGGAACTTGGGGAAGGAGGAAGCTAATATGTAAAATCATCTGATACCTTGGAGAGCTGCAAAGACTCTATGGCCCTCAGTCTCCTCATCCGTAAAATGGGATATCACTTTGTAAAGATTCAATGAAATAATGTCTATGAAATGCTTAGTAGATATGCAACTATATATATTATATATAGTTATATAGTTATGTCTATAGTTCTACACAGTATAAATTATTACATGTATAACAGAGTTATATATATGAATTAAAAAAAAATTTTTTTTAACGTTTATTTATTTTTGAGACAGAGAGAGACAGAGCACGAATGGGGGAGGGTCAGAGAGAGGGAAACACAGAATCTGAGACAGGCTCCAGGCTCTGAACTGACAGCACAGAGCCCGATGCGGGGCTTGAACTCATGAACCTGCAAAATCATGACCTGAGCCGAAGTCGGACGCTTCACCGACGGAGCCACCCAGGCGCCCCTGTATATGAATTTTTATATATAAATTTTTTTAATGTTTATTTTGAGAGAGGGACCAAGTGGGGTGGAGCAGAGAGAGAGAGACAGAATCCCAAGCAGGCTCTGTGTGTCAGCACAGAGCCCGACATGGGGCTCAGTCCCACAAACCGTGAGATCATGACCTGAGCCCAAGTCCAGAGTCAGACGCTTAAGTGACTAAGCCACCCAGGCACCCCATAAACGTTTATATGCAAACTTATTTAATGAAATGGTTGACATTTTACCTATCATATGTCTATATCTATATCTATCTCTATCTCTATATCTATATCTATAGATAGATATCAAGTATTGATACACGTGATTTCATGTAATCTTCAGAAATACAGTAAAAATATAAAACTTAATGAAATGGCTGACAATGCCTGTGTCTCTCTTGTTGGTAAATGTCTGAGTTTCATGAGCTATGCAGCCACTTATCATATAATTAATTCAAGCTTATGGAAAAATTGTAAGATATACATGCACAGAAATAAGTAAATAAATCTCACCTGCGATAACCCAGAGATGCAACGTAACCATTTCTCAACTTTAAACGGGGCATCAATTGGACCTGTATGGCCGTGTCACTGTGAAAATTAAATAGACAATTCATAAGGAGTGTTAATCGCAGCATTTGGCTCGGGGAGAACCCCTGTTGGCTGATCGCTGCTGGTATTCTAACCACCAATCTTGGGGACCTGGTGGGGGCAGCTGCTGATTCCCAGGGTACCCATTTGGGAAGTGTTGTTCACTCTCTGCCTAGTCCAGCTTCACGCTTAGGGTGGGTTTCTGGGATTTCCCCCTGCTTGGATGAGTTGCGCTCTTGTCCTGAAAGGACAAGGAATTCTTGTTCCTCTTTGCCTCAAGGGGAAGCCCTGGTCCTGTGGCTGCCCTCCTTGCCCTTCTTCCCTACTCCGTCTGCTTCCTAAACCCATCTCTGTGCCTCGTTCCTAATGCATCAGAGTGAGGGATGCCCCTGGGTTCTTGGTCCTGGGCACGTGTGGGTCTGGTCTCTGGGTGACTCTGGAAACACCTCCCAGAATTCAAACATTCCTTCAACAGAGAGTTAGGGCACGGTATTTGTGTCAGGGGAGGGCTCAGTCTGCCTTCTGCACAGACAGTATCTCACGTGATGTCTCGGCAGGCCTGGGAGGAATATGTCCATCTTACCAATGAGAAAGTAGGGTCTCAGGGAGCTGACATGACCTGCCAAAGTCTCGGAACTGGAATTTAGAAACTCACTTCTCCCACGATAACGTGGGGACCTTCCCAAGATGCGTGAAGGGTCCATGCCAACTTTGGATTTCCACTTCTGTGGGAAGGACCCGTGAGCAACCCCTGGTGCAGCATCCTCGTTCAGGGAGGGAGCTCTAGATCATGCCGTGGCTCCCTTACTTAAATTGTTGTGTGGATCTGGGTAAGTCGTTTAACCTGTGGACACCTCAGTCTTCTTGTTCACAGAATGGGCTCAGAACCCCAGCCTCACCGCTAGCATTGTTGCATGGGATTAAACATGAACAAACACACTCAAAGCACTCACCCCACCGCGCCAGGCTCACCGCAAGTATTTAGTAAATGGTGGCTGCTCTCCCGGCTATTATTCCTGAAAATGCTTTGTCATAGCCGACAAAGATGCCCCCAGCAGACATCACAGAACTGCTCCCATCACGGGCTTTTGACCCTGCTATCAAAGGAATCCTTCATGCAGAAGATTAAAAAAGAATGAGATAGATCTGTATGAACTAACAGGGAAAGATTCTCGAGGCTTGCTACTGAGAACAAAAAATTAGGTACAATTTACATGAAAAAAAAAGAAAAAACAACCCTACACATCCAGTTCTGCTGCAGAGTTTACACACACACACACACACACACACACACACACACACACAACACACACACACACACACACACACACACACACACACACACACATATGAATGTACATAGAAAAAGGGCTGGACAAACTGGTCTCAGTAGTTACCTCCATTACCTCCAGGGAGAAGACAGCCAGCCTTAGCTGAGTGAGCAAAGGGAGCCTGGCTTGGCCTTACCTGAGATGGTCTAGCTTTTTTTTTTTTAAACAAAAAATGCTTGTTAAGTAATTAAAGTTAAAGTTATCCTTTCTGCAATATTGCGGCTTTGGAATCAGACTTGGGTTTGAATCTCAGCTCTCTACTTACTAGCTGTGCGATTCACAACATCCACTTCTGGGAATGGGTGGATATCCTGCTAGGGTGCCTGTTAGCCCTTCAGCCGGGGCTTGGCACGTGAAAGTGCACAATAACGGGCCTTTTATTTCCACACTCATGCTTATTTCGTTTACACTTCCAGATCTAGAAAGGGCTCCTTCACCCTTTAAGATATCCAATGTCTTCATTATTAACCAGTTATTTTTTTAATGCTTATTAATTTATTTTGAGAGAGAGAGAGAGACAGCACATGAATGGGGAAGGGGCAGAGAGAGAGAATCCCACACAGGGTCCACACTCAGTGTGGCTCAATCTCAGAACAACTGTGAGATCATGACCTGAGCCAAAATTAAGAGTTAGATGCTTAACCGACTGAGCCGCCCAGGTACCCCCATTATCAACTGGTTAAAATGCAAGAAAAACTGGGATAAATTTTATGACAGAATAGGTAAAAGGAAATTGCCAGGGAAGATTTGATAAGGGTTTGCTGAAGAAGGTGACATTTGAGATGGACTCTGGAGAAAAAGTCAGATTTCTATGAGTGGATGGAGCGTTGTCTCAGTTAGCTGTGTATCCCACTAATGCTGTGTAACAAACAATCACAAAGCCTTAGTTGCATACAACGTACACATTCGCTGACCATGCTTCAGGGGGTCAACTGCAGACTCCCAGTTCTTCTGATCTTGGCTGCGCTCGCTCACAGCCAACAGCCAGGCAACAGTTGACTGTTGCCTGAGCTGAGATGGCTTTGTCTGGGATGTTCGGGCAGACTTGACTTGGCTCTGTGTAGTATCTCCTCCTTCAGCTGGTTGACCGATTAGCCTGGACGCATCCTCTTGGAGATGGCAGGTCTAAGACAGCAAGCAGAAACATGCAACGCCTTTTTCTACTGCTGAGGCAAGAAGCGTTGCCAACTGATGGAAGACTTATGGGCGCAGACTCTGCCTGTCTTGTGAGCTAATTGTAGAGGCACATTGCAAAGGTACGGAGGCAGGAGGCGTAGAGGAATTGGGGCATCTGTATAATCTTCCACAGGGAGGCATAGAAAGGACTTCCAGAGGGGGGAGCCTGAGCAAAATCATAGAGAGGCGACATTTGAGGTGCTATGTTGGGGAATTGGATGGAAATGAAAGAGATGAGGAAGGAGAAATGGACTGCGGTTGAGCCCCGGATAATATCTGAATTTGAATGTTATTCTATAGAACAGTATTCCCCAAACTCATTAGCTGGATGCCACCATTGTGCTTTTTGCCATATCTTCGTATGGACTTTAAGCCAACTCAATTTTATTTTACTTTTTATTAAAAGAAATTTAAGTTTATTTATTTTGAGAGAGAGAGAGAGAGAGAGAGAGAGAGAGAGAGAGAGAGAGAAAGAGAAAGAGAATCCCAAGCGGGCTCCATACTCATTGTGGTGCCGGATGCGGGGCTCGAGCTCAGGAACCGCGAGATCATGACCTGAGCCGAAACCAGGAGTCGAACGCTTAACTGACCAAGCCACCCAGGCACCCCAAGCCAACTCAATTTTTAAAAACATACATATATTTAAAAAGAAAACATTATGCAACTAGCATAATGGAAAACTGGTACCACTTGCCCTAAATGGAAGGCAGTCAAGAAAATAAACACAAAACAAAAGTGTCATTACTCTGTGCTCACTAGTTACCTGCCCAAGGCTGAGTCTGTGTCCTGTTCTCTATTGTAAAGAGAGATTAGCAAATGTTAGAGATGCAGTGTCACCGAGTAGAGATTGGTTCCTGGATATATGGTCAGAGGGGTGAGGAGAGATTTGGATAGAGACGGACACTGTTACTATGGGATCCATTGTTACTTAAAGTCACGCCTGGGGAACTCCTCAAGTTATCAGTGGTATCCACACTTGGGAGGTGCCGCTATTCAAGAATGGGTATTTGAGCAGGGTATTGATGTGCCCCCCCCCCCCCCCAGGTCCTGCCATTCAACATCAGGGCTTAGTCTGGTTTTTCAATCTTCTGTGACACTGAATGCTTAATTAAAGGTATAAGAAACCTGGGGCATCTGGCTGTCTCAGAAGAGCGTGCGACTCTTGATCTTGGGGTTGTGATACTGAGCCCTGTGTCGGGCTCTGTGCTGACCGTGCAGAGCCTGCTTGGGGTTCTCTCTGTCTCTGTCTTCCCTGTTCATGTGTGTGTGCACTCTCTCCCTCTCTCAAAATAAATAAACTTAAAAAAAGAAGTTGAGATAGCATTGTTTTTATTTATGTCAAGAAGCCACATTCTTATTTCTTTTTTTTTTTTAATTTTTTTTTTTAACGTTTATTTATTTTTGAGACAGAGAGAGACAGAGCATGAATGGGGGAGGGGCAGAGAGAGAGGGAGACACAGAATTGGAAGCAGGCTCCAGGCTCTGAGCCATCAGCCCAGAGCCCGACGCGGGGCTCGAACTCACAGACTGTGAGATCGTGACCTGAGCTGAAGTTGGACGCTTAACCGACTGAGCCACCCAGGCGCCCCAGCACATTCTTATTTCTTTTGCCATATTTGAAATCCAACACGGGCATATATAGGCATAGAATAATAAACAGTAAAACTCTTTATTTAGGAGAAAAGCCTGAGGAAGGCCAGTTAGCAAAAATCCCAACTTTATAGGTATTGTTAACAAAGTAAGCATGTATTACTTTTAAGCAATTTCTCTAAGTTGGGTGGACTTAAATCGTATGAATTTCAGAATCAAGATTTAAATGATGAATTAGGAAGACAGTTTTTTTTTTTTTTAACGTTTATTTATTTTTGAGACAGAGAGAGACAGAGCATGAACAGGGGAGGGGCAGAGAGAGAGGGAGACACAGAATCCGAAACAGTCTCCAGGCTCTGAGCGGTCAGTCAGCACAGAGCCCGACGCGGGGCTCGAACTCACGGACCATGAGATCATGACCTGAGCCGAAGTCAGACGCTTAACCGACCGAGCCACCCAGGTGCCCCAACAGTTTTTTTTTTTTTTTAAACGCAACCAAAAGCACATTTTCTTACAGTAGAACTTTGTACGTTTTAAACTTTGGAGAAAGGATACATTTGATCTTTAAAGAATATACATTTTGAAAGGTGCCTGGGTGGCTTAGGTTAAGCATCTGACTTCAGCTCAGGTCACGATCTCATGGTTCAAGCTCTGCATTGGGCTCTGTGCTATCAGCACAGAACCCCTGTCCCTCCCACCCCGCCCTTCTCTGCCCCTCCCCACTCTCTCTCTCTCTCAAATAAATAAACATTTAGAAAATCTTTTAAAAAAAGAATATACCTTTGAAACAGATTAATTTTAACTTTTTGGAAATGCTTTTGGGGATGGTGGTAGTTAGTAAATTTGGGGCATAACCCCTTCAAGGTAACTGTGGAAGATGCTTGTGACTTATGTAGCACAAAATCAGCACCACAGCTATGATTCGGAGTGGTTCTTCAGTGCCACTTTGCACGAAAAATCCCTTTTAACCCTCCCCACAATCCTGTGAAGTAGGTGCCCTTTAATCTTCATTTTTCAGGTGAAAAAAAACGAGGTTTAGAGCAGTTTTGAAACGTATGTGAGGTTGTGAGCAGTGCAGCAGGGATTGGAGCTCAGGGTAGCCTGGTTCTGGTGCCGAAGGTTCTGGCTCTTCCCTGGAGTAAGACACTGCCTCTTACTCCAACACGCTAGCATGAAATGAAAACTGAAAGACTGACACAGTAACGTCATCTTCCTCTGATTCTATATTGTGCTCTTCTGGTTTTTCAGTTATTAATGAGCCCTCAAATCAGTGCAAAGGAAGCGAGTCTGCAAAGTGCACTTACTGCCAGTAAAAGATAGTGTGATCTCAGGGTCTGAGAGATCCGCTGTGCTCTTTCTTGTCTCTCTCTCTCTCTCTCTCTCTCTCTCTCTCTCTCTCTTTTTTAATGTTTATTTTTGAGAGAGAGAGACAGAGAGAGACAGACTGCAAGCTGGGAAGGGGCAGAGAGAGAAGGAGACACAGAATCCCAAGCAGGCTCCAGGGTCCGAGCTGTCAGCACAGAGCCCGACGCGGGGCTCGAACTCACGAACTGTGAGATCATGACCTGAGTCGAAGTTGGATGTTTAACTGACTGAGCCACCCAGGCGCCCCTGTACCTTTTTTTTTTTAATGTTTATTTATTTAATTTGTGAAAGAGAGAGAGAGAGAGAGAGAGAGAGAGAGAGAGAGAGAGAATATGCACGCACACAAGCCAGGCAGGGGCAGAGAGAGAGAGGGAGAGAGAATCCCAAGCAGGCTCTGTGCTGTCGATGTGGGGCCTGACGTGGGGTTCCATCTCACAATCGTGGGATCATGACCTGAGCCAAGATCAAGAGTTGGACGCTTCACCAACCGAGCCACCCAGGCGCACCAATGTACTTTTTAAAACACTGTTTTCAAGTTTTAAAATGACTAACTCTGCTTCAGTAACAAGCCAGCCGTTATCCCATGTGTGCATGTGTATAAGTATTTCTGTGGGGTGCATTCCTAGAAGTACAATCCCTGAATCAAAGTGAGTGACTATGAAAACTGAGACTAAAATCAAATTGCCTTCTTGTGGCATTCTCAATGGTTTGTCCCCCTCTTGCTGGAACTAGATAGCATAGGTGCTAAAAAAACCATTGCTCATTTTAAACATTTTTCCATTAATAAGCAGGTAACACATATACATTGTGTTTTCTTTTTTAGCATTGTCTCATATGACACCAGTTCCTTTGTGTTTTTGTTAATGTTTGTTTTTGAAAGAGAGAGAAACACAGAGCATGAGCAAGGGTGGGCAAGGGGCAGAGAGAGAGGGAGACACAGAATCCAAAGCAGGCTCCAGCTCAGCTCTGCTGACAGCTCAGAGCCTGATGCGGGGCTCGAACTCATGAACTGTGAGATCTTGACCAGAGCCGAAGTCGGCTGCTTAACCGACTGAGCCACCCAGGCTCCCCTATACATTGTGTTTTCTAATTTCGCTATTGAGAAGCAAATAGAAATCTCTATCAATAATCCTAGAAAAACTTTTTAAATATTTATTTACTTTTGAGAGAGAGACGGACAGAATGTGAGTGGGGGAGGGGTAGAGAGAGCGGGAGACACAGAATCCGAAGCAGGCTCCAGGCTCCGAGCTGTCAGCACAGAGCCCGATGCGGGGCTTGAACTCTGAACGTCAAGATCATGACCTGAGCTGAAGTTGGACACTTAACTGACTGAGCCACCCAGGTGCCCCTCAATAAATAATCTTAATATTTATTAATCTCATTGTTAATAATCTTTACTAATCTTAATTATAATAATTTTAGTGATCTTAATACTTATTAGTAATCTCATTATTAATAATCTTGATCTTAATCATAATTGTTGTTAATCTTAGTAATCTTAGTCACCTGTCTTTTTCTATGCACCTGTACATGTATAGTTTTATAAAATTCATGCATTATTTATACATTATAAATATTATACATATTTTATATATTGTTTTTAATGATATGCGATCATATGGACACATTGTAATTTATTTACATCATCCCCTATTGTTGAAGAGTTGGATTGTTTCCAATCTTTCATGGCTATTATCAACTTAGAGCAAAGCTTCATGAATATACTTACTTATTTCTTTAGTATAAAACCCTACAGCAACACTGTCGTTTAGAAATACATTGAGAGTGCCAGATGTGTGCCAAGTGTATAATTTTAAATTTCCTAGTAGCCACATTAACAAAGAAACAGATGAGGGGAGCCTGGATGGCTCAATAGGTTAAGCCTCTACTTCGGCTCAGGTCATGACCTCTTGGTCCATGAGTTCAAGCCCTGTGCCGGGCTCTGTGCTGACAGCTCGGAGCCTGGAGCCTGCTTCGGATTCTGTGTCTCCCTCTCTTTTTGTCCCTCACCCATTCATGCTTTGTCTCTTTCTCTCTCTCTCTCAAACATAAACATTAAAAAGAAACAGATGAAGTTCATTTTAATGTATTTTATTTAATCCGGTATATGCAAAATACTATCATTTAAACATGTAATCAGTATAAAAATATTAATGGGATATTTTACATTATTTTTTTTCCTACTAAGTCTTTGAAATGTGGTATGGATTTTACACTTTTGGCACGTCTCAATTCAGGTGCTAAAATTTCAATTGTGTTTATTTATTTGTTTTTTGAGAGAGAGCATGTGTGAGCATGTGAGTGGGGGAGGGGTAGAGGGAGAGACACAGAGAGAGAATCCCAAGCAGGCTCCATGCTAACCATGGAGCCTGACGCAGGGCTCAATTCCATCATCCTGGGATCATGACCTAAGCCGAAATCAAGAGTTAGACACTCCCCAACTGAGCCACCCAGGCACCCCTAAAATTTCATTTTAAAGTGAAGTGTATGTCTATTAAAATAGCAGTTATATTTAGCAGAAAAATATTTTATATGGCTTCCATTTTTTTATTAGAAAAAAAAATTTTTAATGTTTATTTTTGAGAGACAGAGCACAAGCAGGGAGGGGCAGAGAGAGAGAAGGAGACACAGAATCCAAAGCAGGCTCCAGGCTCTGAGCTGTCAGCACAGAGCCCGATGCGAGGCTTGAACTCACAAACCATGAGATCATGACCTGAGCCAAAGTCGGATGCTTAACCAACTGAGCCACCCAGGTGCCCCTGGCTTCCATTTTTTAATTTCAGTGAAATAAAATTTAAAATACCATTTTGGACATTTCACACAGACATTAGATCAATTTAATTTTTATAAACCAAAGCAGAGATGGGAGTATGTCTGGGTTTAGGATCTGAGAATCCACTGACATGTGTCAGGATCTGAAAAAATAACTTAATCTCAAAAATGAGGTGACAGAACTCAGGAAAGGATGAGGAAAAAAGGAAATTCTATTCATTAGGGTAAATAGGCAAAAAGTAAGAAAACTTTGTACAAATCAGACATATGTGAAAATCTCCACAAGACAGGCAGTGATGCTTGAGTAAGAAGTCAGTCCAGCAGGAACAGAGGCCCATGATGGGAACATCCAAGCAGGACAATGGTCCAATGCACTGGGAAGTTAACTAAATTCAGCAGATTGAGCAAATAAATAAAAATACTGAGGATTGTTTTTCTCACTGCCTGAGAAGAGTGATACAGATGTGGGAAGAAAAAAAATAGAATAAACCCTATGGTGTTGGATTGTGATTGGAGGTATTGATTATCGATGCATATAGATGAAAAAATAAATATAGGCATAAACTTGCACATCGACATATACGTAGATGCATTTCACATGCACACATATATTGCCTAGGTTGTCCACTGAGGGGATTGGAAATGATGATACCCCAACATCAGTAAGCACACCAAGCACCCAAATCTTGGCTTCTAAATACCATTTCCCACTTAGAGGAACCAGTCAGTGCTCCCTTGGAGAGAGGGCTGATTCCATAGCTGGGGCTGGAAAATTTTTGTGTTAGAAATCAAAGAATGATTGTGTACACATGAAAATATATTTCTTTCAAGTGTTTTTGGTTTTGTTTTTTTGTACCTGTGTAAAGAAAATGGTTAAAACTAGTCAGAAAATGAAAAGACAGATGGGAGGGTTCTGTAGACATCTTAGTCGAAAGCCTTGCTCTGATGTACTGATAGATCAGACCCTATTCATTCAGAAGTAAGTTAGAGAAAAAACATTCTTTTTGGCATTTTTGATTCTAAAGCTCTAGATTGAGAGGCATCTGAATGGCTCAGTCAGTTAAATGTTCGACTCTTGATTTTGGCTCAAGTCATGATCTGATGGTTCGTGAGATTAAGCCCCACCTTGGACTCTGTGCTGACAGTGTGGAGCCTACTTGGGATTCCCCCCCCCCCGCCCCCCGCTCTCTCTCTGTCCCTTCCCTGTTGTGCACACACTCTCTTTCAAAATAAATAAACTTAAAAAACTCCCAAAACTCTAGATTGAGATTTCAAATGAGAATTGGAACATTGATACATTAGCTTGATGTAATTTTGTGCCACTATTGCAATGGAACGTAGACTTACCGAGAAGAATGCGACTTTCATTTTATTAGTAAGATGAATCAAATTAATATTAACTTAAAAATGAGCTTTCAGGGGGGACCTGGGTGACTCCCTTGGTTGAGCGTCTGACTTTGGGTCAGGTCATGATCTTGTGAGTTCTAGCCCCACATCGGGCTCACTGCTGGTCAGCCTGTCAGCGCAGAGCCCGCTTCAGATTCTCTGTCCCCTTCTCTCTGCCCCTTCCCAGCTTGCGCTGTCCCCAAGATAAACAAAAGACTCTTGAAGAAAAATGAGTTTTCTGGTTTCTTCCAATGGGCTTCAGTCTCAGGCAAGCTCTCCCATATGTCAGCAGGGCTGGCCCTGGGCACCTTCTGCTCTGATGATATCCCTCCCCCACCCCCAACTGAAAAGGGAAGTGAGGGCTGTCTCCTGAGCACTTGGGAAGGGTAGCTGGGGAGGGTCCTTGTGGGACCCAGTCTGGCTCACTTGTTATCCTTGATCCAAATGCCGTGGCCAGGCCTGGGTCACGTGCCCACCCTGCAACCCGGGTGAAGTGGGTTGGTGAAAGCAGCCTTACCGGAACCATATGGACTGGGATCCCAAGGAGGAAGGTTCCCCAAAGAAAGTTGAAATACTCTTTTCAGCAAGAGGGGAACGCAGACTGGCCGAACAGAAGCAACGGATGCCCACTCCCATCATCCCCCGCTCCGAATTTTGTGGTCTTAGAATTCCAGGATTGCCTCCCTAATAAATGTTGGCTGACAGTGCTTTGAAATGCCAAAGGCATTTACACACCTACGGATTTCATTTTTGTTTCATTTAATGATCTTTATTAAATTTATTTTTAAATGTTTATTTATCTTGAGAGAGAGAGAGAGAGAGAGAGAGAGAGAGAGAGAGAGAGAGCACGTGTGCTCACGTGCAGGGGAGGGGCAGAGAGAGAGGGATTGAGAGTTGCTGGGCTGTGCCTCACCGTCCGTGAGATCATGACTTGAGCCGAAATCAAGAGTCGGACGCTTAACTGATGGAGCCACCCAGGAGCCTGCAAATATATTTTAAGCTATAACGATGACAGTATGCTTTGGGTAACGAGTGAAACCAAGCAAAAATATATTTACGTTTAACCACTTTTCCTCACCCCATCCACAGAGTCTCCTGTCGCTCGTTAGCAGCCGGGGGCGTGTCTTCCAAACCGTTCTCTGCTCACGCGCACGTGGATTGCCTTTCTTTTGTTAATGTTGCTAGTTTTTATATAACTAGTTTTCCTTTCTTGTGTCAAGGCATCTCTCTATAAGCGTGGGTTCACGTCCATCTATTTCTAAAAGAATTTGTGAATTTGTGAATATTTGCATGTGAATTAAGATTCACATAGTGCAAGAGGGTTTAAATGAAACGTTTCTCTGCTGTACTTTTCATCTCCGTGGCTTATTTATTTTATACCTGGAAGTTTGTACCTCTTAATCCCATGAAAAATGCAGCATTGGGAATATAGTTAATAATATTGTGATCACTTTGTACGGTGACAGATGTCACTGCCCTTCCCCACTTATGATAGTGCATAATACATAGAATTGTTGAATCACTGGGTTGTACACTTGAAACGAATCCAATACTGTAGGTTGATTATACTTCAGTTAAAAACTAAAAAAAAAAAAAAAGCAAAAAAATGTTTCTCCCACCTTTCTTTCCCACTCCTCACTCTTCCCTTCCCTGGAATATTAGGAATCCTCCCAGAGAGTGTCTGCAGGTATAAAGATATGTAGGGGTGCCTGGGTGGCTCAGTCGGTTAAGCGTCTGACTTTGGCTTAGGTCATGATCTTACAGTTCGTGGGTTTGAGCCCCACGTCGGGCGCTGTGCTGATAGCTCAGAGCCTGGAGCCTGCTTCGGATTCTGTGTCTCCCTCTCTGTCTGCCACTTCCCCACTCATGCTCTGTCTCTCTCAAAAATAAATAAACATTAAAAAAGTTTAAAAAAAGATTTAAAGATATGTAAATGTAAACATTTCCCACATGCGTGGGAAACTATTTATTTTTATTTATCAATGTATCTCAGAGACTGCTCTGTATGAGTAGGTAGCACGCTTCCTCATTTTATTTTATAGCTGCATAGTTTCCTTGTGTGCATATACCTGCATTTATGAATCTCCTGCTGATGGACCCAGGGTGTTTTCCATCTTTTCCCATTGCAAGTAGAACCGTAAGAAATATTCTTTTTACAGTCACTTTGCACAGGATGGTGTCTCTAGGTGAGTTCTTAGAAGTGCAGTTGTTGGGTCCAAGGATTTGTGCAGTGGAAATGTGGAAGATTGCAGCCAAAAGGCTCCCCTCAATAAAGTGCTACCAGTGTGTGTCCCTCCTCACTGCTGTGACACCAGTCTTTAAAGTAGGAATTGCAGGGGAGCAGCACGTGGGTGGCTCAGTGGGTCAAGCAACTGACTCTTGATTTTGACTCAGGTCATGATCTCACGGTTGGTGAGTTCGAGCCCCACGTAGGACTATGTGCTGACAGTGTGGAGCCTGCTTGGGATTCTCTCTGTCTCTGTCTCTGTCTCTGTCTCTCTTTTTCTGCCCTTCCCCCTGCTTGCTCTCTTTCTCTGTCTGTCAAAGTAAATACACTAAAAAAAATAGAATAGGAGTTGGATGGTTTTCGGGCAGGGTGAAGGCAATGGGGAGATTCTTGCTTGTTCTCCTATGGTGGTGTCTCTGAGATGTGTCCTCTGTTCTCCTCCGTGTCTCCCCAGAGCAAGCTGGTGAAATACTTCAGCCGACAGCTGTCCTGCAAGAAGAAGGTGGCCCTGCAGGAACGCAACGCCGAGCTGGACGGCTTCCCCCAGCTCCGGCACTGGTTCCGGATCGTCGATGTGCGCAAGGAAGTCCTAGAGGTGACTAGAGACTGTCCCCTGTCCCCTGCCCCTTACTGGCCGATGCTAGTCCCTCGGAGAGATGGTTTTGCCTGTGCCTGGCACACGGTAGGCCCTCCATAAATATGCGTTGGGTGAAGGCACAGAGGATCTTCGATGCTGTCCAGATGGTTAAGAGTGTGGGTCTCCATTCAACTGGGTCCTCTTCCAGCCCTGCTACTCATTAGCTCAGTCACCGTGGCCAAATCACGTTACCTCTCAGACCAGTGCTGCCCAGAAGAACCTTCTGCTACGGTGGAAATGTTTTGTACCTGTGCTGTCCGATACGGTAGCCACGGCCACGTGTTTGCTCTTGAACACTTGTATTGTGATTAGTGCGTGTGTCATTAGTGTGGCCAGTGGCCACCATATTGGGCACCCCAGACTGAGGGCCTTACTTTTCTCATCTGTTAAGTGGGGTAATGATGGTCTCCTCTTCTGAAGTAGCTCGTATGACAAAATGAGATGATCCATCTAAAATGTTACACTCGCTCTCTGGCACCTAGTAGCATTCAGCAAGTATCAGCTTGTTATTATTGTTGAAAACTTTGGTAGTAATAGGAGTGGACCACATCCTGAAAATCTCAAGGAGGGTGAGATTTTGTCCTACCCTCTTGGATCCCAGGTCACGGCTGTTTCCAGTAGCCAGTCCAGCCCGTCCCAGTGAAACCCACTTCGTTGAACACATGGGGCCAGGCATTGTCCTAAGGGTTTTACACCCAGGATCTCAACTGTTGAGGCTGTTCAGACCCTCACAATGACCTTTTGAGGTGGGGACCATTATCCCCATCGTGTGGATCTGGAATCTGAGGCTCAGAGATGAAGCGGCTTCCCTTGCTAGTGGGTGGATGGGTCTGGAAGCTTGGAAGGACTCTGGAGCATGTGGGAGGCACTGTGATTTATCTCCCTCTTCCTCTGGCCTGGGACTCTCTGAGCTGGGTAGGAGCGAGGGTGCTGGGGGCCCCTGGGTGGCTCAGTCAGTTAAGCTTCTAACTTGGGAAGTTTGGGAAGCTGACTGCTGTCAGCTCAGAGCTGGCTTCAGATCCTCTGTCCGCCTCTACTTCCAGAGGGGGATGAATGAATGAATGAATAAACATGAATGTTTATTCTCAAAAATGAGTAAACATGAATAAAATGAATAAACATGAATAAAAATGAATAAACATGAATAAAATGAATAAACATGAATAAAAAGGAGAGGCCCCCCCCTCCCGCCACCTGCAGGACCAAATGCCATTTCTCTCAGTGCACACTTCTTGCTTGAAACGGCCTTTGTTTTTTCCAGACCTTGACCTCTATGACAGCTCACCTGAATCCCCCCCCCCGCCCCCCCCCCGCACCCCCCCCCCCCCCCGCCCCGGATCCTGAGCTAGACAGAGGACCCGCACATTGCCCCATCCCTGCCCCCCCATTTCACGCATGCGCACTAGATGGTGTTTGATTCTATGTTATTTCATTCCCAGGATGGAGGTTTCATGTGAATATTCTTAAAATGAAAGGTCACATATAACTACAGGCAGAACATCTTATTTTATTTTAAGTTTATTTATTTTGAGAGAGACAAAGCACGAGTGGGGGCGGTGGGGGAGAGAGGGAGAGAGGGAGAATCTCAAGGAGGCTCTATGCTGTCCTCAGAGCCGGAGGCGGGGCTTGAACCCATGAAGCCGCGAGATCATGACGCCAGCGAAACCAAGAGTCAGGCGCTTAACCGACTGACTCCCCCCAGGCACCCCCAGATAGTACATCTTACTTGCATGAGCCAATTCACTTCTGGGAGGCTTTTGGGACCATGTATTTATCAAGTGGGATCAATACAGAAACACAGTCTTCTAGGCCAGGGGTTGAAAACTGGTGGCCCCTAAGCTGTATGCGATACACAGACATTTTTTCTTTGTCTGATACAGCATTCTCAAAATTTTTTTTTTCAGCTAATATTTAACAGCTAAAGAGTTTGCATTAAAAAACCCAGATCTCTGACTTCTCCTGAAAAAATTCGAATTGCTGAACACACCGACCTAAATTCCCGTCTGGTGGCAATGAGCTGAATTTTGCTGCCCCGTGGATCTTACAGGTCCCTACTGGTTAGCAGTTTTGCTCATGTACATTTACCTGGCCTGCAGGTGCCCCAGCTCTGGCTCCTACAGTAGTCTGTTCCCGTCCTGGGTCCAAGGCCACTAACCGGGGGATAGGGAGGGAGCTGGGCTTCCAGCCCTCTGACTGCAGCTCCTGTGTGAGTCCCCCCCCCCTCCCCTCCCAGGTCCCCTTTCTGAGGAGGAACCAACAGTATGGAAAAGGCTCCCAAGCAACTGCCTGAGTTCCTTTCTTCCTGTGTGACCCTGGGCAAGTGGACTAACCTCTCTGAATTTTAGCATCCTAATTACAGACTAATGGTGCTGATAAAAATACTTACTTTATGTGGTCTTTGTGACAAAAGAAAATCCAGGAAAAGCACTTAAAACGGTGCTCCATCCACTTCATTTTCATTTATTATTATTCTTTTATCAAACAGACGTGCATCTTCGCTTTTAGTCTGGGTTGTTAAGGCTTTGTCCATTTTTGATGTCATTATTACTTCTGTGATTTTTTTTCTGTGACCCCAACTTTTCAGTGAAAATCGGATATTTGGGGGGTAAATTATGGGATTACAGTGCACAAGTGAGTCCTGCAGCGAAGAGGAGAATTCTTTAATGTTGTGAATGAGTTCTTCTAAATATGATTCATTTTGTACCTTCAGATCCTGGACTATCACTTTTCTTAAAGTGGGGTTTATGTGCACTGTGTCCCTATATGAGAAACCCCGATTACCGTTCTCTCCTGCTCCCTGCCCTAGTGCGCTGGAAGGGCACTGATTGGGCTTCGTGGCTTTTGCCCTGCCTCTGTTTTGTGGGGGGGTGGTGGTGGATTTTTTTTTTTACTAATGCGGTTTTCCCCCTTCTGGCTGCCAGTTTATGTGTGTGCATTGGGGATGTGTGTGTGTGTGTGTGTGTGTGTGTGTGTGTGTGTGTGTGTGTGTGGAGGGGGTGGGGGGGCGGGGTAGGTGTCCGATTTTGTTGTAATACACAGGTATGGCCACAAGAGGACAGAAGTAATCCACAATGTTGTCCTAGAGTCTCCATCTTTAGGTATTTAAAATTCTTATTTAAATAGTAATATATGTAAAAACATTGGATACCATTAACTGCTATAAAACGAAGGCTATCCATTTGATACACAGGTATAGATGTCAATGCATAAATATGCATAAATGCATGAAGATGCATAAGTATCAAAGTTTGACAAATTTAAAGGTACATCTATCTATATTATGGTGTCCAGGGACACATCATTTTGGGAAAGGGGGTGTGGGAAGGGACACCTGCCCAAGACATTTATAGCTGGCAATCCTACTGGTTCTGTTCCCAGCTGATCTCTCCAGAGGTGTCCCTGTCCCCACCCCGTGCTATACCCCAGCCTTACCATTTTGTCTTAGAATACAGACCCATGCCCTGGGGGGCTCAGTCACCAGTCCAGTTTCATTTCCAGCACATACCCACAGTGTTCCAGATTCCTGCCCCTTAGGGTTCCTAAAGCCCCAGTCTGGAATCTCGAATGGGTGGCTGGGGAGGACAGCCACCAAGAGACTTGGGCCATCCAGTTTGCTCTGCTCCAAGTTTGCCCTGGACTGGGGACAAGCCAAGCTGAACAGGAGACACAGAGGGCCATCCAAAGACAAGGAAAGTGGAGCCCTGCCCATAAAGACTTCAGAAGCTACCCAGGGGGACAGATAATTAACTATCACCATCTATGGAGCGCTAGCTATGTGCTAAAGATAGGCACTACCTTACAAAGTACAAGCACTTAAGACACCCATTGTAAAGGTGAGTAAAGTGAGGTTCAGAGAGGGTAAGTGACTTGCCCGAGGCAATGAGTGGCAAAGCTGAGATTCAAACCTCAAACGGAGGCCTTGTTGGACCCAGGAGTCAGAGGCCCAACCTTCCACACAGGGCCGGGTGTTCCACTGGGTACCACTAGAGGGCAGCACGGAGGCTCAGCCCACTTTCCTTCCCTCTGGGTGCTTGAGGTCCCTTCACGTTCACCGAGCTCCTTACTTCCCTCCTGCAGGAAATCACCCCTGGCCAGCTGAGTCTGGAGGACCTCTTGGAGATGACAGATGAGCAGGTGTGTGAGACCGTGGAGAAATACGGAGCCAACCGGGAGGAGTGTGCCCGCCTCAATGCCTCCCTCTCCTGCCTCCGCAACGTCCACATGTCAGGTGAGCGGGCCTTGGGGATGGAGACCCCTCCCCAGCACATCTGCCTCGGTTCCTCCAGATTTCTGTGCCCACTCTGCAGGCCAGGATGAGACGGAGTCAGCTTTGGATGGTAAATTCCACTCATGAGCAGAGGAGAGAAGGGCAGTGGTGGGTCAACTCTTGGAAGCTCTTGCTCAAGGAAGAGCTGAGGTCAGAGAGCATTTGGATCTGGATAATAAGGGCCCAGATGTGGAAACACAGGGTGTGCATAGGTGATCAGCGTCTTTTTACCAGAGACATTCTTAAATGCCTTTGTATTTGGGTCTGCATCCATCTAACTTCTTATTTTATCTTATTATTATTATTATTATTTTACCTAAACCATATACATTCATTGTAAAACAAAACAGAAAATAGATCAAAAGAAAATGACTGTCCAAGCTCTACCCCCTAGGGAACTTACTGTTGTCATTTTGGTAAGTGTTTTGGTGTAATCATTACAGACAAGTGGGTATGTGCATAACTGTTTAAAAAAATTTTTTTAATGTTTATTTATTATTAAGAGACAGAGAGAGACAGAGCATGAGCATGGGAGGGGCAGAGAGAGGGGGGAGACACAGAATCGGAGGCAGGCTCCAGGCTCTGAGCTGTCAGCACAGAGCCTGGTGTGGGGCTCGAACTCACGATCTGCGAGATCATGATCTGAGCCGAAGTCGGACTCTCAACCGACTGAGCCACCCAGGTGCCCCACGTAACTATTTAAAAAAAATTTTTTAATGCTTTATTTATTTATTATTATTATTTTTTAATGCTTTATTTATTTTTGAGAGAAAGAGAGACAGAGCATGAGTGAGGGAGGGGCACAGCGAGAGAGGGACACAGAAAACGAAGCAGGATCCAGGCTCTGAGCTGTCAGCACAGAGCCCGATGCGGGACTCCAACTCACGAGCGGTGAGATCATGACCTGAGCCGAAGTTGGACGCTTAACCAACTGAGCCACCCAGGCGCCCCACATAACTATTTTTAAACAATAGAATTAGGATTATCCATGCACATTTTGAAACCTGTTTTTTTTTTTCACCTCATGAAATAACTTCTGTGACTTGTTTCATCAGTTTGGGGTCCAAATTGTTAAGAAATAAATTCAACTGGAGATCAGTTGCGAATCAGGCGGCATCCTTTCCAGCAAGTAGAGAAGTTGTACAAAATGGAAGGTTTTTACAGGCAGGAGGGAGGGACAAGGGAGTTCTTAACAAAACAAAAAGGAAGATTGTTTCAGTAGAGGTTAAAACTAATTAAGTCCGGGTTTGCTATCTTGGGAGAATGACTCAGTTTGGGGCATGTTTTTTTCTTTCTTAACATCTTCTTTCTTTGATCTTTCCCATTAATTGCTCAGGCCCCTGTTTGCCTTCATTAGTGGGACATCAGATATCATCCTCTTGAGGCCTCCTGCTTCTCCCTAACCTCATGATTTCCCCACAAATTCTGGGGCCTTTGCAGTCCTAAGGGGTCAGCTGGGCAAACACCAGCCAAAGGGTTATTGGTCCGTCTGCCTGCTTGTTTCCGTTTCGGCCACAAGGTGTCACTGTAGAGCTTTAGTCTGGGGCAGTCAGGCAGGTGCTTATTCACAGATGCCTTTGCTGGATTCAACGTGGCGCATTCAACAAGTATTTACTGACTACTGTGTTCTGTTCCAGCAGGGCTGGAATACAGCAGTGAAGGAAAGAGAACATTTATGACACAGGTTATTGGCCCAGATCCCCATGCATGCCCTTTTGTATTCTTTCTTCCTAGCAGATCCTTATCCAAGCTACAATCAAAGGGACCCTGAGTTGGGGGCTGTCCTGTCATTGAAGGATATGGTAGCATCCCTCGCCTCTACCTGCTAGATACCAGGAACACCCTCTCTTCCCCCAGTCCCGGTCATGACAAACAAAAATGCCTCCAGATAGTCTGGTGAACATTGCCACGTAGCTTTCCAGAAAGTTCGTCTCAATTTATGCCCCTCCCCTGTCCTTCCTCCTTGCCCCCTACAATGCAGGAGAGTGAGGACTGAGGTTAGGTTCTTAATTGCTTTCCAGAGTTCAGTTTGCATCTTCTCACAGAGTTGTGCTACTGAGTTTGGAGAAGCCCTTGTAAGTGGAGCTGCCCTCCGTGGGTTGAACACTCAGCCTTTGTGACATCCTGGGCTGGGTGAAACCTTGAGAGGGCCTCTAATCTGCTGTTTTTCAGTTTTGATCTAGATGCGCAGAAATGAGGGGCGCCTGGGTGGCTCAGTTGGTTGAGCATCTGACTCGTGATTTTGGCTCAGGTCACGATCCCAGGGTTGCAGGATCGAGCGCTGCGTCGGGCTCGGCACTGAGCGTGGAGCCTACTTAAGATTCTTTCTCTTTAAAATAATAATAATAGGGGCACCTGGGTGGCTCAGTCGGTTGAGCGTCCGACTTCGGCTCAGGTCATGATCTCACAGTCTGTGAGTTCGAGACCCGCCTCGGGCTCTGTGCTGACAGCTCAGAGCCGGGAGCTGCTTCGAATTCTGTGTCTCCCTCTCTCTCTCTCTGCCCCTCCCCCGCTCATACTCTGTCTCTCTCTCTCTCTCTGGCAAAAATAAATAAACATTAAAAAAATTAGAATAATAATGATAAAGATACACAGAAATGAATCAGATTTACATTATACACACATATACACAATGTACCCACACAGGTACGTAACTGAAATGAGTCTCACGGAATAAGGAATTACCATCAAACTCATTCTTACCATGCACACTATTTAATATTCTTTGCTTTTTTATTCTGTGTCACTTACCAAATACTGGTAATGACTGCCACTTTTATGTCACACGTCACTTACAGGTTGTGAGCCATGGTTTGGGAAACACTGATCTCTTTGATCCTTGTGGGGAAGAAGAAAATGTCCCCCTACCCTTCTTGGTACTGGGCTGGGAGGGCCTCTATAATATAAGACAGATTAACAGGAGAAAAACAAACAAGGTCTATATACATGGAAGAGCCCAGGAAAACTGAGTAGCTCGTCAGAGTGGCCCGTCTCTAGCTAAAGACAAAAGAGGGTGTTAGATGGGGTGTGGGAGGCAGTTATGGGGCGTGACCAGGAAAAGCACAATTAACAAGGGTAAGGTGGTTGTGCGAAAGAAGTCTCTGCCGTCTCCACTGATAGGAGTTTGTAGAGATTTAGAGTCACGTTTCTGATGCTGACGTGTGGAGGTTTCCCTTGTAAATGTCAACGTCTTTTATAAAAGCGTGACTTCTAATCCGTTTTCAGAGCTTCACCTGTGTCTGCTGTTTCTTAAAAATAACCAGCCTAGGGGCACCTGGGTGGCTCAGTAAGTGTCCGACTTTGGCTCAGGTCATGATCTCACAGTTCGTGAATTCGACCCCTGCATCAGGCTCTGTGCTGACAGCTCAGAGCCCGGATCCTGCTTCCGATTGTGTGTTTCCCTCTCTCTCCCCCCCTCCCCTCGTGTTCTGTCTCTGTCTCAACAATAAATAGAAAGCATTAACAATTAAAAAAGATGATCAGCCTAAAATAACCCTTATGCCGAAGAGACATGCTTTGGGGTGGCCGGTTCAGTTCCCCTTCACCCTCCATGCCTCTACCAACTCTTTCCCAGGCGGCTCAGATTCCGTCTACGGGTCCTGCCTCTGATGCCGGCCTTACGGCCTCTGGGGGCCTTGACGGCAGTGGCCAGGTGCTGCGCATTTGCCCAAACCCTGTGGCGCTTAGCACACAGGTCGGCATGAGGGGCAGCTCCACTCAGTACCGCATGGGGTGCGTCACATTGAATACAACCCAAAGAACTCTTTATTACTTGTTACAAGTAAGGGGAGCCCTCGAAGCATTGCCTCTCCCAACAACGAAACCAGGGGAGTTTGGAGCCGCGGGCGCGTGCGTATTCACGGAGGAGCTTGGCAAAGGACGTTTCGGTCTAGAATTGGGGCGAAAGACAGAGTCCAGGTCCTGGCTGATGGAAGTCACGGGGCCAGCCAGGGTCGGCATCCTCCGTACTCTGGCTCCAGTGAGTCCTATGTCCGCGTGCCCACAGGGACTGGAATCCTGCAAAAACAACACAAGAGTGGGCATTAGGTCAGTCTTTACTTTCGAAACAGCACTGGGAGTTTTACCACTGATTTACTGTCTCTGTAGCGGCTGGACTCTGTCGCAGCTTGGTAGTGGCTGTTTGTTTTTTACATTCTTTTGTTCCCCTAAAGTCATTAACTACTGAGGTATGTTTTTCTGCAATTTTTATGTATCGCAGGGGGTTCTGCAAGAAAAGTGCTTGTGCGAAGAGGTGCCTGTCAGGCGTCGATCACAAAATGGCTGGGGTCCTAACCTGGCTTCTCTGATGTTAAGAAAGCTGTATCTCGTCTTCTCTGGGGACCCCTCACTCTGTCTTGTCTATACACTCAACTCCAAGTTCCCTTAATGTCGTATTTTATTTCTCCTCTTCCTGTACACAGCGGGGACACTTGTCACATTTTAATTTAAATTTCAGCCTTTGGGGGGGGTGAGTTTTTAAAATTTTCTAATTTTTGTAATTTTATTTTTGAGAGGGAGGCAGAGCACAAGTAGGGGCGGGGCAGAGAGAGAGGGAGACACAGAATCCGAAGCAGGCTCCAGGCTCCGAGCTGTCAGCACAGAGCCCAACGCGGGGCTTGAACCCACGAACCAGGAGATCGTGACCCAAGCCGAAGTCGGACACTTAACCCACTGAGCCACCCAGGTGCCCCGTTTTTTTTTAATTAAAAAAATGTTTATTTATTTTTGAGAGAGCACAAGTAGTGGGCTCTGTGTTGACAGGCTGACAGCAGTGAGCCTGATGTGGGGCTTGAACTCAGGAACTGTGAGATCATGACCTGAGCTGAAGTTGGAGGCTCAACCAGGGTGTCCTGGGATGCCTGTCTCCCCCTCCACAGGACAGGGATCGTACCTCTTCTTGCGAACCATTTTACTCCCGGCCAGACGTCAATATCTGTAGGGACTTAGTAAATATTTCTGAATTGCTACCTGAAACCCATGCAGATCACCAGTGGCTTAAAGTGCATGGTCTTTTGCATGGTTTGCAAAGTAGCTCAGGACTTGGCTTCTATTTGGAGCCCCACCATTCCCATTTCCCCCTCAAGCCTTAAATGTATTGGACGAGTCTACTGGTTACTTAGCGTTTCCCAGGTCATGCACGGATTTCACACCTTGGCACAGGCACCACTACCTGGAATCCCCTTTCTCTTTGTTCTCCCAGTTAATCCCTCCTCAGACCTGACTCCTGCCTCAAAGCCTCTGCACTTTGTTGAATGGGTGAATGAATGAATACTTCTGTCACCAGCTGACCGTATCTTACAGCGATTGTCAGTCTCCTCTCCTTACTCCCTCATGCGACTGTGATCTTCCCTAGGGCAGGCACCCTGCTAGTCACCCTTTGAATGGATGTATCAAATCTGAGCCTTGCTCCTGGCTCAGATTGCCCAGGTGGAGGAAAGATCCGGGAAGCTGCTTGATGTGCTTGCTACCGCTCTCCACCAGGGGGAAGCAGTGAGCCATCCTCGACCAGTGCTTTTAAATATTCTCTCAGAGACGATCATCATTCCTTAGAAACTTCTAATGATCTCAGGAGCTGTGTGGTTCCACCATTCCCTGCCCTTCACTTTAACCAAAAATGTCCCAAGCTAGGGAACAAGCTAGTGTCTTTCTCACCAGACTTTTAGACTTAAGCGTCATACCGTATTTATTGGCCTTGGTGGCCCCAGCTCTCAGCCAGAGGACTGGGGTCCTTCACAGTGGTGAAGTCAGATATCTTACATTCTGGTGGGTAGTGGTGATTCAACGCATGTTTGTTAAATCACTGAAGGAATACAGGTCATATTGAGAAAGTCGTGGAATCAAATGGAGAGCGGGAAGCTTTATGCCTGGCAAAGTGTATAATCTTGGCCTGTCTCTCTCTTAGAGGATCGAGCATCTTTTATTTTAGACTTGGGACTCTAATCTTAGTTTCCTCCTTGGATGTTGGGGGTTTCTTTATTTCCCAGTGTCCAAGAAGCCTCGAAGTTAGGAAAAAAACTACCCCTTCCTCCCATCTGTGAGCGTATTAGATCAGCCTGAGCCTGAAACCGAAGAATACCCAATTGTTCTTTCAACAGGTTCAGGGGACCCCAAAGCCATAATGCCTTAATCTTTTCTTGTCATATCAGATGTGGCCTGAAACCAAAAAAACCATTCATAAATCCATTCAAAATGTATTGAATGCCTGCAGTATGTCAGGCACTGTTCTGATCTCTGAAAGTGCACACTTCATGTCTGTCCTCAAGGGGCGTACATGCTATGGGGGGGGGGGGGAGACAGATGACACATTATAATCGTAATAAGCAAGTACATTACAAAGTGTGTTAGGATGAGTGCTGCGGGGGAAAGAAAAAGTGGAGCATTGTCAGGGGGGGTGGCCGTGCCCTCCAGGAACAGGAAGGGGGCAGGTTGTCCTATGAAATAGCATGATGAGGGCAAGCCTCCTTCTTCTTCCGTTTTCCTTTCTGCTTCCCCTTCTCAGTCCTTCAGTGTCTGCCAGCAGAATGGAGTCTGGAATGAGACGAACCCGGGTTCTGCTAAATTCTGGGTCAGCCCCCTATTAGCTGTACGATTTTGAGTACGGCATCTCGTGGTTCGGAGCTTAGTTTTCTCGGTATGAGGATAAACATGATGAGCATTTTCACCCATGGGTCATTGGTAGGATTGCATGAGGCGATACGGGCAAAGCACAGGGCCTGGCTTGGATTCGATGCACGGTAAGTCTCACTGTTACCGTTACTGTCATTGTCATACCATCACCCCTGCCCCCTGTACTGCATTTCCACCAACATTGTCGCTGTCCCCATCCCCATCCCCACCACCATCACCGGGGTCCTCTGGCCTTTTTCTGCCTCCAACTCGTTTCCCTCAACCTTCTTTCCATCCTTCTCTCTTTTTTTCTCCCAAGGGCCTCTGGCCTTCGGTTTTCTCTAATTCCCTTCCCTCTGAGCCACTGTCTCCCTCAACACTGCTGCTTCTTTAGAACCTGTTTACCCCCTCTGTTTGACTTCATTGCTCTCTAGAGGTGACCCACCTTTCCCTGGCCAAAAACATTAAACAGAGAAGCCCAAGCAATTTTTCCATGGCACACAGCCCCATTTTCTCCATCATGGTCGCCACAGAGCTAAGGTCCTAGGGTGAAATTGATTTGTTTCTGGAAGAGTGTGTTCCTGCCCTTTGCTCCCCCTGCCCCCTCCAGCCCCAGACCGGAGACCTCAGGCCTGAAGACAACAGGCTCCCTCCTTTCCTCTCTGGGTCACACACAGAGCTGGGTATCAAAGAAGGGCCTGGAAGGGACAAGGCTCAGATATCAGAATACAGATGCTGTGCTTTTTCTCTCTCTTGTTTCCTCTTTGCCCTTATTCTTCTTGGTCTTTGGGCTGCTTTCAGGCCAATAATGGGCAGTCATTTGCATGTTTGCTTTCCCAAGGAAAAAACCCCAGGTTCCAGATGATGGAAGACCTTGCTTTTCTCCTTCCTTTCTTCCACACTTCCTTATCAAGCACTCAGTGTCTATCAGGTGCTGTGCTAGTTTCCAGGGCTTGGGGACTTTCTCAGGCTTCAGGGTAGAGCTGGGACCCAAAAGCAGGAGGAGGAATTCTCCTGATGACTCGGTGGGGGGGGGGGGGCAGTGGGAGCACGCAGAAGTGCCTTGGGGCAGGAGGGATCAGGTGGCATCCTAGGCTCAGAGAGCCCAGTGGAACTGCACGGAGCTTGCACTGCAGGGTTTTGAGCCGAAGATGCATGATCATCCAGTTTGCAGACCAACACTCTGGCTGCAGAGGGTGGCCTAGACTGAGTTTTTGGGAAGTGCAGGAGGAGGCTGGGGGTGGGGGCGTGCGGGTGTTGCAGGATTGTGGCGCGCAAAGGTCAGGAAGGAATTCTTGAGAGGTTGTATGGTGCAACTTTGTAAGCTTATTTGAGTAGCTCGCGGACAGGACCCGTGGGCCCAAAGGGCTGCACTTTTGCTGTACGAAGCTGGTGATTATACGCTTAGTGCTCGAGGGGATTATATGCTGCGTGCAGGGAATAGTAGATCATAAATGTCTTCGAATCTCTACTCATAAAACCGCTTTCACAAGATTTTTCCCGTGCTTCTCATTGAGCTTGACGTTAATTATGGGTGAGATGTGCAGGCAGTCATGAGACCCTTGAAGAATGTAGCCACCGGCACGTATCTGATCCTTATCGGAACTGTGCAGGCTGAAGTTCAGCCTGCTGAGCTAAGGGTGAACGTTCTTCTGCTTCTGCCCCTCATCACAGGGAGAGAGAAGAGGCCGGGGCACCCCATACCCCTGCAGCCTCTCGGAGCTCCCTTTTGTCAGCTCCCCTCCCTGCCAGCTCCTCCTCGGGCACGTCCAGAGGGAGAACTGGCAGCCAGGAGGAAAACAGGATGCAAAATGGCCCTGAAATAGGACAGCCTCAGATGCTCTCTTGTTTCTTCCCAGTTTGGGCTTTGAACGGAGGCCACTAGAACCCTGCCTTCACTACAGCCTTCCTTAGACTGGAACAAAGACTAAGAGCCGTCTTGATTGCCCCATTGTTGTACTTGCTTCTAACTTTGGGCTGGCCGGGCAGCCCAGGGAGAGGGCCCCGCCCGAAGCGGCTGGTGTGTACCACACCTGAGTTTCTCTCTTTCCCTCATTGTTCGCTCCCCAGCCCTGATCCATAGGTTCCCCGGGGGCTGCTTACACAGACGTAGCACAAGGGAGAGGCACCGAATGCCACCTTACGTGCAAATGGCTCATTCGCTCCCAGGATGCATCCCAGTCTAACTTCCTGTCTGAGTCGCTGTCGGGGACGAGGACATAGTGGTGGCTAAAACCCACCGGCTTCCCGCTCTCATGGACCTCATATTCTAGGCTAGCTAGATTCATGTGATGAGTGAAACTTACATTCATGAAAATGAAATGAAATGAATTTTGTACAGTTAATAAAAAGTGAAAAAAGTTTTCACTTAATAAAAATTTTCACTCAATTTTTCACTTAATCAAAAGTGAACAGATTCACTTTTTCCGTCTCACCAGCCACCTTAAAAATTCTTTTTAATGTCTATTTATTTTTGAGAGAGACAGAGAGACACAGAGCATGAGTGGGGGAGGGGCAGAGAAAGAGAGAGAGAGAGAGAGAGAGAGAGAGAGAGAGAGAGAGAATCTGAAGCAGGCTCCAGGCTCTGAGCTGTCTGCACAGAGCACAACGCGGGGCTCGAACTCACGAACCATGAGATCGTGACCTGAGCCAAAGTTGGATGCTTAACCGACTGAATTACCCAAGAGCCCCTCATCAGCCACCTTTCTAGAGATCCATGGAGCAGCACGATGTCAGGCATTCCCATCACTGCAGAAGGTTCTACTGGACAGGGCCGCTCTAGAATGTATTGAGAGAAATGATAAAATAGGAAAAATGACAAATGGTGACCAGTTTCACGTAGAGAATTAAAGTGGGGTGATATCATGGTGACCAGGGGCCTGGCTTCCATGGGGTGGTCACAGTGGCTGTGTCAGAACAAACCAGCGAGGCAGAACCAGTAAGATAAGTACAGTGAAGAGATTATCGCAAAGGCTTGGCTTAGGGGGATTGTTGGGGCTGGTAGGTTAGACTCTCAGGAAGGGCTGGCTGGCATCCACATTGCTGTCCCCCTGTGTTCCCCTCCTTGCGAAGGACTGAATCAGGCCTATCCAGATTATTGAGGATAATCCCCCTTACTTAATAAAGTCAGCTGGCTGCTGACTTTAATCACATCTACAAAACACCTGCACAGCCTCACCCACATTGACGTTGGACTGAATAAGTGGGGACTACAGCCACGTCGACACAGCGAACTGACCGTCACAGCAGGCCTCTCTGAGAAGGTGCCATTGAAACGAAGTCTCGAATGCCCAGAAGTTACCAGGTATGAAAAGATGGGGAGAAGAGCATTTTGAGAAGAGCAAATGAGTCATGCCAACCTCCAAAGCATTTTTTTTTAACGTTTATTTATTTTTGAGACAGAGAGAGACAGAGCATGAACGGGGGAGGGTCAGAGAGAGAGAGGGAGACACAGAATCCGAAACAGGCTCCAGGCTCTGAGCTGTCAGCACAGAGCCCGACGCGGGGCTCGAACTCACGAACCGCGAGATCATGACCTGAGCCGAAGTCGGACGCTTAACCGACTGAGCCACCCAGGCGACCCTCCAAAGCATTTTTAAGAAGCAGAAAAGAGGCCCTCGTGGCTGAACCATAGGCTGTGCTCTGGTGACTTGTTGCTGTGTGACCGTTGACCCCCAAACTTAGTGACTTAGAACAACACGTGCATTGTTATCTCTTCACGATTCTCTGGGTTGCCTGGGCTCAGCTGGGTAGTTCTGTGGTTCCACGTTTTCTGTTGGCTGGGCTGGAACATTCAAGACGGCTCACGCCCATGGATGCCAGCTGGCGGTGGTAGCTGGTGGGAGTTGAGTTTGGGCTGTCTGCTGGGGCACCCACATGTTGCCTTTCCGTGTGGCTTGGGCTGCTTAGAGCGGGAGTAAGCGTTCCAAGAGGGGGCAAGTGGAAGCTGCCAGGTATCTTAGAAGCTAGTTCTGGAACAGGTACGGTGTTGCTTCTGCTGGTAACTGTATCAGCGGGGGGCAGTGGGAGAGCAGGAACGCTGCGAGTGTAATGGAAAAAGGAATTTATCGTGGGACTCCAGACCTTATACAACTGTAGGAAGAGCTCAGGAAGTAAAAGTTCAGGAGGGAGACTGAAGATTCAGAGAAAGGTCTCTAACCTGTCCTGATGCGGGTAAGCCCGCCTGGGGACATCTGGAGGGAAACCAAGAAGACGACTGGTGTAGACGCCTCTGGAAGTTTCTTAGATCTTTGGAGCTGTTTCCTCTGTGAGTTTGCAGGCCAGTGTCTGGTGTTGGATTTGAGGTCGCTGTTGGTCCCCAGGGCCCCGTGTCAGGATGAAGGGAGTTGGCCGTGGAGCAGGAGGAAGAGAGGATAAACCAGACCAGCACCCCTGCATCTGTCTCCTGCTGTCCCTGACCCGCGCATCAGAGCATCACAGCTGCAGCTTTACTTCACTTCCCAAATTCTGTGCAACTTTGGCCGATTTTAACCCGGAACCATACAGAGAAGGGGAATCTGGAGACGAGGGTGCCAGCATAGCCAAGCTGACAACACCCTAGACTGGTGCAGGGAGCAGGGGCGGCTGGAGAGAAGGTATGGGGGAGAGACAGGCAGGGACCAGCTCAGGAGCCTCGGAGCCATGGCAAAAAGCTTGGGTTTCTTCAAAGCAGAATGGGAAGCTGTTGGAGAGGTTTTAAGAAGGGGATTGTCTTGGGGCACCTGGGTGGCTCAGTCGGTTATGTGACCGACTTCAGCTCAAGTCGTGATCTCACGGTTCGTGAGTTCGAGCCCCGCGTCAGGCTCTGTGCAGACAGCTCAGAGCCTGGAGCCTGCTTCGGATTCTGTGTCTCCCTCTGTCTCTGCCCCTCCCCCTCTCATGCTCTCTCTCTTCTCTCTCTCTCTCTCTGTCAAAAACAAACATTAAAAAAAAAAAAGGGAATTGTCTTGACTTGATTTCATTCAACTCCTAAGTCAAGGACGGATGGGACTTAGGTACGTTTTGTCCATTGGCCACTCTCCCTTTCTCCTCCTTCATCCCTTAGTTCTGCTTCCCTTGGGCTTGGCCTCAACTTGCCCTGTTTATTTGAGTCTACCTTACCTTCCTTATCTGTAAAATGGAGGCTCTGGTAGTATCTTCCATAATTATGACACTACTGCCAGAAAAGAAGTGAGTTAATAGAAATAAACACATAGCCAGATGTCTGGCAAATTGCATGCTGACTACATAGTTGGCTATGATTATCTTTATTATTATTTTGAAAGTCAGAGCCCCCACCCCGCCCGCCAGCCTTTGTCTTACAGCCAGGGAAGCAGACCCCTCTCTGAGAAACCTGGTCCAGGGCTTAACCTGCCCTTCCCGATATAGCTGCTACTCTCACTTTCTTGCAGGCCACCTTTGACCCTTCTCTTTAGCCCCCTGCCACTTCATGCGGTCCGCTCTGGCTTTTGTGGGAAACCCCCAGTGGGAACAAAGAGGGCCTGGCTCCCGGCTATCATCTCTGATCTGAGCCATGGTCCTCCTTCTCTGTATTCCTTGCACCTGGGAGGTAAGAGAGCGGAAGCATTGGGCACAGAACTTGTACTGTGTAGTCTGCAGGGGCCGAAATGTTTGAGGATCGTGGGTCCCGCGTCCACTAAACCAGATGAACTGAATCCGACCCAAACTGTTAAATCTTAGAATCAGACCCCAGCTCCTTCCCCAGGCTCCTGGTTGGTCCATCTCCAGATGTCTTCATTAGCTCCTCACACCAGCTACCCTGACCTAATTGCATTTCCTTGAAAAGCCTGCCGCAGGGCCTTTGCACAGGTCATCCTTTCTGCCCGAAGTGTTCTCCCCTCATCTTTCCGTGGCTGGTTCCTTGTCATTTTGTTCTCAGCTCAAATGCCACCTTCCCAGAGAGTCCCACATCCGTCTCAGTCACTCATAGTCCCATTACTCTGTTTTATTTTCTTCACGGTTCCTATCACATCTGAAACGATTTTGTTTATTTGTTTGTTTCTCTACTCCTCACCAGAGCAGTGGTGCTCAGACCTGAATGTGCATCAGAATCCCCAGTAGGGCTCCTGGACTTTGTGTTTCAGCTGGTCTGGAGAAGCACCCAGACACCTGCGTTTTGTAACGAGTTCCCTGGGTGCTGCTAGTTTGGGGATGCCACTTTGGGAGCTGCTGTGCCAGAATTGTTCCAGAGCCTGGCTCAGAACTGTCGAGCAAAAAGTAGTCATGAGTGATCAGATGAATGATGGAGACCCATGAAAATAGTTAAGAGCAGATATTGGTTGAGTCCTTACAGAGGCAAGTGATGTGCCAGATAATTGACATGCAGCACGGGCTCATTTAATCCTTTCAACTTTTAAAAATATTTATTTAATTTTGAGAGGCAGAGAGAGACAGAGCGCGAGCAGGGGAGGGGCAGAGAGAGAGAGGGAGACACCGAATCCGAAGCAGGCTCCAGGCTCCAAGCTGGCAGCACAGAGCCCGACGTGGGGCTCGAACTCATGAACCGCGAGATCATGTCCCAGGCCGAAGTCGGACACTCAGCCGACTGAGCCACCCACCCCGGCGCCCCCTCATTTAATCCTTTCAGCAACCTCATGAGGTTCATATGATTATTCTTTCTGTTTACTGGTAAGAAAACTGAGGACCAGTGAGGTAGCCTCCTTGGCCTGGGTCACGTAGCAACTGAGTGAGTGTCAGAGCCCGGGTTGGAGCCCAGGTAGGTCTGGCTGCTGTTAAGCCTCCTGTAAGAAAGCCATTAAGAGATGGCTTCTCCTTTACCCTGCGGGCGGGGTTGGTCCGTATATTTCCATTTGCTCAGTTTGAGTGTGCATCCCCCTGGTGGTTATGCAGGGTAAAGCAGCTTAAACCAGAAATGAGATAAAAAGGCCTTATTTAGAGCCCCCATATACATACTGAATAACAACGGCATTGCCCGTCCACAGAACCCTTCAGTTTTAGGAAGCCCCTGCCTGCCGGTGATCTTATTTGATCCTCACAGATGTACCAGTGGTGGGTAGACCAGGATGAGCACCCATTTCACAGGTGGGAAAACTGAGGCCAGCAGAGGGACACTTTGACTTGCTGCAGAGCAGGGGCTGGAACTGCAGAACCCGTTCCTGCTTCTCAGTGCAGAGCCCTTTCTGCTGTGGGCCGTTTGGGGATGCTGGCTGGGACCTCGTCGCCCCTCCAGGTTGAATCCTAGAGCTGCACAGCTGGGACACTGCCCTGCGGTGGGTGTGGCTGGGAAGGGTCCGAAGTCCCTTGAGACTCCTCAGAGCCCTGGGAGGCTCCCCTTTCTCCCAGCAAGGGTCAGTCTCCCTCGGTGAGTATTTCTGCGCTGTTCTTAGCAATGGTTCTGAGAGAGAGTGGGTACGTGATCCTTGGGCATGTGATTATATTTGAAAAGCTGAGTCAATATGCAGGAGGAAGCAGGGAGGGCAGGGAGGATGGAGAGAAGCGTTATCGGGTGTTATTTTTAGGAACCATATTCCCTACCCACCCCCACCTCACGCCCCCAGTGTCCCAATACTGGGATGGCATTGCTGGAAATGAGATGGTCTCAGTTTGTTATGGTCATGCTTTTCACTCAGGTGGCCTTTTAAGGCGTTGTTTAATTATTTCCCTGATTACCGATTTAACAATCTTGCACCAGAAGTAACCCAAAGCTATTGTTTGGGGGAGGGGGAAGACAAGGCAACGTTTGGACCCAGCTCGCGTGTTACTTATTATTTTCAAAACGGATACATAGCAAACAGTTCCAGAAGGAGATACGCTTGGATATTTTAGCATCTTGGATATTGTAGCATCGTTGTTTTGGGTTAGGGGTGGTTATGATTTCTCTTTAGGTTGTCTGCATTTTCTATCTTTCTGGGCACGAAGCAACCAGTTGTGTAACTTCCTAGAAAAAAAATTTGAAGGAAAAAACTCCTCCTTGAACCCAGTTTGTTTACCTTGTTCTGTCCCCCTTGTCATATGTTCCTCCCCCGGCTGCTGGTGCCTGTTGGGGCTGTTCGCCCAGACCCTGTAGAGTTCACTGATTTTATCTATTCATCAAACCTCTCCTCTTTGTGTCTGTTCAAAAGAAAAACTTCCTGGCTGCATGTTCCTGAAGCAAACCTTCCCATGGCTTAGACAACTCCTGATGACGCCTCAAGGTGCCACTTAAATGCCACCACTGCCAGGAAGCCTGCCTTGATTGCCCCTGCTCTTCTCTTGTTATCAAGTTATCCTGTAGTTGTTTTGATATATAAATATATAAGCCTCCCATGTCAGATTATAAATTCCCAGACAGCAGGTACCCTCTCTTGGCCAAAACAAAAATAATAACAGGAAATGATTAAGTGCATAGTTTGTGTCAGGGATTATCCTGCGCTGATTTTAAGGAAAACTCCCCTTAGTCTTCAGAACTTCCCCACGAGAGAGGGACTTTTGTTTCCTGGTTTTCCGATGGTCGAACGGAGGCACAGTGGGTGAACGAAGGGGTCCAAGGTCACGTGGCCAATAAACTGCAGGGGCCAGGACTTGAGCTCTGCTGACCACACCCTTGAAACACAAACAGGTGCTTCTTTTGTTTTCTAGAAAGTCTTCCTCACCGCAGCAAAGTAGCATTGGATGAATTAACAAGCAAATGAGCCGTCACGATTTAATCATGGAAATGATGCCCTTGGAGCAGAAGGTTGAAGCATTTTTAGATTTGCCCCAGGGGAGAGTAGGGAGCGGAAGACAGTTTCTGTCTAGATGTCAGCGGTGGGCTCCCTCAGTAGAGATGAGGAACAGATCATGAGAGAGAATTCTCTCTAGACGTTGGCAAACAGGCCACCGCCACGTTCTCCCTCTACTTTTGTAAATAAAGCTTTATTGGAACACCGCCACACCCACCTGTTGACAACATCTGTGGCTGTTTTCACACTGTAGTAGCAGAGCTGAGCTATGTGGCAGGGGTGGGTAGGGCCCAGAAAACCTGAAATACTGTCTGACTTCTTACAGAAAAAAATGTGGTACCCTTTGCGATGAAAGACTAGGCAGGAGAGGACCGTCGGCTCAAACAAATACACACAGGCTTGAAACCGGGAGAGGTCTCGGTCTGATGTAAAGAGGATCTGCCTTTGGGAATAGGGGAGTCAGTAAGCAAAGCGGTCCCCAGGCTGGAGGAGGGACATTGTCCCTGGAGAGCTCTGTGGTGAGGATAAATTACGGCTTGCACCGTGGTTCAGCCTTTACGTGGAGCTATCCTTTCTGAATGCCTTACAGTACTATGTGCTCAGGGGAAGGAAGAAAGGGCGTGAAGGATGGGCATGCTCAGAGAGGTTAAGTAACTTGCCCAGGGTCACACAGCTAGGACCTGTTAGAGCCTGCCTGCACTCAGGCTCATGCCAGTCTCTCCCAAAGCATGCACTGTCATCACGCAGAGTTTTAAATGCCAACTTTTCTTTCTTTAAAGAAAAAATTTTTAATGTTTATTTTTGAGAGAGAGAGAGAGAGAGCACGAGCGGGGGAGGAGCAGAGAGGGAGACACAGAATCAGAAGCAGGCTCCAGGCTCCGAGCCGTCAGCACAGCACCCGACGCGGGGCTTGAACCCACGAGCTGTGAGATCATAACCTGAGCTGAAGTCAGACGCTCAACCGACTGAGCCCCCCAGGCGCCCCAAATGCTGACTTTTCTTGCCTGTCTCCGCCAGACTGTGGGTTCTCTGGGGGTGGGGACCACGGCTCGTTATCTCTGGAGCATCTTCAGACCAGTGCCCCGCGAGGCGTCCCGCTGGCCCAGTGGGATTCTGAGTGTGGGGCGCCTCACGCTCCAGATCTCCCTCCTGACCTCACCCCCTCACTTGGAAGAGGAAACGCGAAACGGCCTCCCTTCCCGCAGCCACACAGAGGGCGTGTTGACACCTGCACGTCAGCCCCGTCCTTGGGAACAAGCTCAGTTTAGCTCTATCATCTGATCGTGTGCTTTCTTTAGCGCTTTTGTTTCCTTCTCTGTCTGGTGCTTTGTGGAGGAGAAACGAGGCGGGCGGGCTGTGTCACCGGATACAGGGATGCCCTCCAGAAGTGAGGCTGACCCTGGTCTTCCAGCAATCCCTTCTGAGGACCTTCTGCCTTTATTGTCACAGAGGTTGGAGGGCTTGAGACGCACGCGGCTGTGGTTTTGCTTTAAGCCCTAGACTCCTTGCTCGAAAAAGTGAGGGTCAAATAGCTGCTCAGCTGCAGACACTTGGATGCTTTTTCCTCCCAGTGTTTATTGCCCTGGAAACACCACCCCACCGGGACCACCTTGTGATGATTCCCGACGGCCACCAGGGGGTGCTGCCCGCTAATCTTCCTTTTGCCGAGCCGCCAAAGAATTGGCTCAAGTGCCACTGAAAAGATCTACACTGATGTGCCAACGACGAGGAACCTCGGTCTGATCCTCTCAACTTTCAAATAGGGAAAAGCCGAGTCCCCGAGAGGAGAAAGGTGCGGCCCAGCCACGGCAGGGAGCAAGTGTGGGCTTAATTCTGTGAATTCTGTGCTACCCACAGAGCATTCTGGGCAGGCTGAACACAGGTGGGTGGGGGACCTTTAGTCTGGACTCGAGAGAGCTGCCCGGTCTCAGCACAGGCTGCTGGTTCCTTCCTGCCTCCCATCGGCTCAGCAGGGGTCTTGCTCCCGCTAACCTTCCTGCGGGGCTCATGTCACTGTCGCTTGTGCTCTCTCTCTCTCTCTCTCGCTCTCTCTCTCTCTCTCGCTCTCTCTCTCTCTCTCTCTGTCTCTGTCTCTTGTCGGTCTCCCTGCCATGCTGTAAGACCAATTAAGACAAGAAAATGAGCTGTAAAAGAAGAAGCCTTGAAACGCAGGCTCCAAATCATAGCTGCCTGAGATGCAAAGGGAGTTCAAAGAGACAATGGCTTCATTTCCTTGGGAGACATCTCGAAAGAGCTTGGGGCCAGATGTGGGGTGACTCCTGCGACAGGAAGCTTCCTGGAGCCTGTCCATAGAATGGCTATGAAGAGGAACAGTCTGACTTTCACTTTTGCGCGTGCCTGGCCCTAGGGCACATAGATCAAAAAAAGACACAGCCATAGTTGGTGTGGGAGACCCCTGGGCTCTAGAGACCCCCGGGCTGTAGTGAACCTGGGCCTGCCCCCTCCCCCCTCCCAGCTTGTCTTTGAAACAGGCGTAAAGATGCTTAACCATTTGGTGTTGTCAGTAGGGGTGAGATGAGGTACACTTTCCCCTGTCTGGGCCTGCCTCCCCGTCCCCCCGCCCCGCCCCGCCATGTTTCAGCAGGACCTTACTTTGGTTCTTTTGGCTCGAGTGAATTGGAAATCATATGACCTAAATGAATGGGCTAAGTCAAAGATTTCTCTCCCTGTTCTGTTCTGTCACCAGCCTGCTTCTGGAAGACAGGTTCCTCAGGAGCTGACTGGCCATGGGGCCCAGGAGCTGGAGCCATCCTGCTCTGTGATGGGTGTGGGCAGCTGAGGGTTTTGCCAAGACTTTGTTGGGTTAAGCCCCTGAATTTGACAGAGCTGGTGCCCCTTGGGTGGGGGGCGTTGTGACCTTCTTAGTATTTTGGAGCAGACAAAAGGTAACGACCAATCACAATCTTCCCTTAACATATTTGGGAGGTTGGAAAAGTTCCCAGAGTCTTTTATAGAACCATGGGACTATATTTATTCCCCCCAAATGAGCAAGCTTTTAGACTAAGGGGCTTTTAGGCAGGAGATCAGTGGCCATGTGAGGGGTGGGGGAGCCATGCTTAGGAATGTGATCCTTGTCTGTTAATGCCATCGGACGTCACCAGATCTCAGGGCCCAGGTAGGAGATCTTGGGGAGCACAGCATGTAAAGGGATAGCACAGGGTTTCTCAGCCTCAGCACCATTGATGCCCTGGGATGGATAATCCTTTGTGGTGGGGCTGTCCTGTGCATTATAGGGTGTTTGGTGGCATTCCTGGCCTTTACCACTAGATGTCAGTAGCACCCCCCACCCCCCCAGTCTTAAGCTGCAAAATCAAAAATGCCTCTAGAAATTGTCAAATGCTCCTGGTTGAGAGCCACTGCCTGGATGATGCTCCGGGTCTGATGATGACAACGTAAGTATTCTGAGGCCAGACGAAAGCCAGGAGATTTTTGTGGACTGAGGTTCTGTAAAAGCACAGAAAACCATAATTGAGTTGGGAGCATGATTTTCCCAGGGGTCCTTAGTCACATTTACAGGAACCAGATGAAAGCTAGGAGCTTTGATGTGCCACACACACACACACACACACACTTACACAATCTCCCCCTCTCTTCCTAGGGACTTTGTTACAACTTCAGTGTTGCAGGTAAACAGCTCCCAAGCATCCTTTTCCTTGAAGAGAGATTCCGTGAAGGGGGACGATTGTGGACATTGCTCAGGGCTGGAGCCCAGATGCTTGGATCAGCCCCGCCCTGCTTTCTCTGGATAGGGGAGTCTGGACGAGCCACATGGCCTAGCTGAGCCTGGTGTCCTGGTCTGTAAAATGCCCCGGGGAGAGGAAGGATGGTCAATGAATCTTTCCCCAGTGACTCCTTCTCTGAGGTTTGACCTTCATGCCAGGCCAGTGAACCGACAGCAGTAACCATGTCCCCACGCTCATAGACAGCTCTCCAGCTCACACTGTGGCCTCCGACTGATACTAGCATTACATTGACCCCTCGTATCAACTCCATGGTGGAGTTGGGCCTTTGAACATAAGAAATTATGTGGCATTGTTTCTTCTGCCTGCAACAGAGGCTGTGGGCTGCCCCCTTTCTCACTAGTCTCGGCTCCAATGCCTTAGGAAGCGTTCAACACACAGTATGATTACCTTTGCCATCATTATTTGTCATAGACGGGGAAGCACGGGGGCCGAGAGAGCCCAGGGGAAGGCCTGGATGCAGCCAGGTGAGTCCAGGCGACACTTTCTAGAAGAAGGACCCACTACATTTGGTGCCAAGGTTGACAGGCTGTTTGGGCTTCTTCCTTGCTTCCTGCGTTATTTTGCTTTACTGCCCACCAGATGCCAAATCTCAAATCTGCCAAGGGTGGATTTGTTTTCTTTCAAATCATCATGGCTCAAAAACTCTTTCTTTCCCCCCTGCAATATCTTTTTGGAATTTTTTTTTTTTGCAATATCTTTTTGGACCATTTTGTGTTGTAAAATCTATCTGCAGACTTTCAGTGCTGAAGTCCTTAACGTGCATGTTCTATGGAAAGTGTGCCTTTTCTTTTCTTTTCTTTTCTTTTCTTTTCTTTTCTTTTCTTTTCTTTTTTCTTTTCTTCTCTTCTCTTTTCTTTTCTTTTTTCTATCATTTTCTTTTCTTTTCCCTTCCCTTTTCTTTTCTTTTCTTTTCTTTTCTTTTCTTTTTCTTTTTCTTGCCTCCCCTCCTTTCTCCTTCCCTTCCTTTCCCTTTTCTGGAAAGAAGAAGGTAGTATGTAGGGAAAATGCCAAAACCTTACCCAACTTGGACTTGATCCTTGTAGCAAAGACCAGAAGGTGAATGAGGAATTCTAAATGGAATCCCTTGTCACCCCTGACCATGGGCTTTATTCAGCAGGACGTTTCAGGTTCTTGTTAATTCTATGACAAGACACTGAGCTTTTGGCAAAGGGGCATTATGTCATCATGGTGGGGCCAAGAACGTTGGAGTGGAGGAGATTAGAGGTTTCTTTCTGAAGGAAGGGCTTGGTGTCCAGTGGATTTTTCTAGATATTCACGGCACCAGTGCATGTGGAAAGAAGGATCTACCCCCTCGTGGTGCCCGCCTTTTGCGAGTCTCTCCCTGTGCCGAAGTCTGGCATTCCTGCTTCGTGCAGGGCATCACTCCATGTTTGCGATGCGCTAGGCGTGATGTGTGCAAGGGCTTTGCACGGGTGGCCCTCTTTCATTCTTTTCACAACTTTGTAAGGTCAGAGCTGCCCTTTAAAAAGGGATGAGGTGGCCTTCGGAGAGGTGGATGAATTTGCCCAGGGCTGCACAGCTTTGACAAGTCTCGAAGCCAAAGCCAGCATCGCATTTGGCACGTGACCGTGACCGCTGCTTTGCAGCATACCCCGAGGCTCTGAAGGAGAGCTCGGAAGAGGGCGGCATTTATTGAGAACCCAGGGGCTCTACAGAAGTCACCCGAGTGGATTCCGCCAGGTCTGCTGAAAGAAAACCCAGGACTTGGGGAAGAGGCACCATGGCGTAGCAGTGACCTGCTGGCTCACATCCAGGCTAATCCCGGTGGGTAATTTGATGCCCTACGAGTAGACTGGACCAGAGCAGCTCAGCAGTTAGGCCTGGAGGGAGAGGGAGGTGAGGAGCAGGGAGAGGCGAGGTGATGCCAGGAGGAGGTGGGGACAAAGCCTGGAGTCTGAAGGAGAGCCCTGCTCTGCGATTTCAGGCAGCTTCTGGCCTGGGCGTGGCTCTCTGATAGAAACAGAATCAGGGTGCCTGTGTATCTCCCGTAAAAGGCTGATACCGTGAGGTGGTGCATGTGAGAACTTGCGGCTCTGCACCTGTGTGTAGTATGTGCTCAATAAATGACAGATGCCACCTTCACTGTATTACTTCTAGGGCTCTGGCTCAAACAGAGGTTTCCCAGGGGCAGGTATGAGTGGCCACTGCCTAGGAACGTTCCTTTAAATGAAGCATCCGGTGAAGGGAAGACCTGGGGTCCATGCAGCGAGGGGGCATCGCCCTTGTCTGCCTGATCGTGACATTTTCCTTTCCCAGTGGGCTGAGTCCAACTTTCAGCCAGTTTTGAGGCCCGAGGGCTCTGTGCCTCAGCGCTGGCAAGCCGATGGGAGCCCAGGTACATGCGGAGGGTCTAGGGTGGGCGCCGCTGAGGGGGAGAGCAAAAGGAAGAAGTGTCGGGCGGTCCCGTGAGACGGGCAGCACCGACTCTGCCGTCACGTGGTCCTGGTCTCGGTGTCTGGGCTCCCGCGAGGGACTTGCTTGTAACCTCGGGGAGTCGGTTTGTCCCTTCAGGCCTCGGTGTCCCCACCTGCACGGTGGGGATGAGGCTGGGCACTTGGGGGAGGCCGTGGAGGAGGGACTGTGTGAGCAGACGGCACCTGGTGGCTTTGCAAGCTGGAGAGGACCCAGCAAAGCAGGCAGGGGACACGGGGAACAGTGCCACAAGGTCAGGGTGCACAGGGACAAAGGTCAGCATGGATGCCACTCGCCACCTGCTTGCATCTTGTGGCCGCACTGTGGGTTTGACGGCTTCTCGGGGCCACAGAATATCCCTGGATTCTCTGACCGCCAGCTGCTTCTCTCTCTGACTCACTGGCGTCCTCTCAGACTTGGGCTGTGGGCAGCGGCTTCCCGTGGTGGAAAAACAGCTCAGGGCAGGGCAGAGAACCCTGGATTTGGACCCCAAACCTACCTTGAATCCCTTGTGCCCACTTCCCGGGTCAGGAAAGGAAGTCATGTCACTGTCTTTAAAAACGAGAACTGGAATTCTTGTTCTCCTTTCCTGCTGGGACCTTGGCGAGGACTAAACAAGGCGAGGTCCCAAAAGTGCTTTGCGAGCTGTCAAGGGCAGGGAGTCGGGAGGCACCGTGCCGAGATGGCTGCTTCTGAAGCCTCAGTGTTCTCCGGGGCCATTAGCGATGAAGAGGTGGAATCTCTCTGTTGGAATAAAGTCCTTGGACCTCTAGTTGCCGACCCCAAAACATGGGCATGCAGACACGATACAGATTTTATAGACACACACTTGAGGGTCTTTAACGGCATGCCCTTGAAAAGAGCCAGGTTAGCTGTCTACAGAGGTCTTGGCAGTCAAGAGACAATGGTATTTTGTTTATTTATTTATTTTACTTGTTATTTATTTAAGTACTGTCTACACCCCACCTGGGGCTTGAACTCAAGACCCTGAGATCAAGAGTTGCATACCCTTGGGGCGCCTGGGTGGCTCAGTCGGTTGAGCGCCCGACTTCGGCTCAGATCGTGATCTTGCAATTCGTGGGTTCGAGCCCCATGTTGGGCTCTGTGCCGACAGCTCAGAGCCTGGAGCCTGCTTCGGATTCTGTGTCTCCCTGTCTCTGTCTGCCCCTCCCCTGCTCATGCTCTGGTTTTTTCTCTCTCAAAAATAAACCTTAAAAAAAATTAAAAAAAAAACAAAAAAACACCCTTCTGACTGAGCCAGCCAGGTGCCCCAAGATACAACGATACCTAAGAGTCAGTTCACTCGCACACTTGGCCGTATCCAGAATTTATTAGATACCTACTGTGTTCCCAGCCATGTGGCCCCAGGTGAGTCATTTCATCCCTTTGAGACATCATTCCTGGCGTGAAAATTCGGCCGTGGTTGTTCCCACTTCTCGGCTCGTTGTGGGGGTGAAATGAGACCAAATATGCAAAGCGCAGAGCCTGGCATAGAGTTACAGTAACTGGTCCTTGCTGTTATTATCACGGAGCTCTATTGTTACCGTCAGGTTTCTCCACCCGTCTGATCTCATTTAGTGCTTCCGGCAGTCCTCCAAGGATGCTCTGACTTCTCTTCCGATGCCACTTCGTTTTCGCACACTGTCTTCTGTGTGAATTAAGTGCCTGGCGTTCACGGCCCCGATTTATAGACGAAGAAAGAAGGAGAGCTGTCAAAGCAACACCGCCTGATCTCGGAGAGGCAGAGAAGAGGGGTCCCTCGCCTGCCTCTAGGGAGACGCACCGGGTTGGACGATTCTGCCAGTGTGATGCTGGCACAAAACTTATCATCTAAGGAAAGAGACGGCCAAGTGTTGGTGGAGAGAGATTATCAGCCAAAAAGTAGGATAGAAGAGGGAGGAGCTGAGAAATCAACCCAAACTTTCTTTTCAAGTGTATTTATTGGGAAGGGAAAGAAAGAGCAAAAGAAAACAGGTTCTGTCTGAATGGACGTGCTTGAATGAGGCCGGGGCGTATTGACAATACTATCAAGGAGTTTCTTGCTCTGGGGCAAGTATTTGGATTTCTCATGCTCTGCCAGTTCCCCTGGAGACAGGGGCATGGGAGGAAGTCAGATTTGGGGACATGTCACATCTCTTTTCTTTTACAGTCGAGAAATCTATTTATTTAATTAAATTTCCTTTGAGTTCGGTTTTTCCCTTGAGCTAATTTTCTCTTCTGTTTTGTTTCTTTCCTAAGACATTGGTCAGGGCAGAATTTATCAATAGAAATGACAGTATTAGTAATAATAGAAAAAAATGGTAATAAAACCCAAACAGCACCCACATCCTCTGTTACCTTAAGTCTGTGAAGTCGCCTCTGTCTCTTCAGAGGAATCGGTCGTTAGCTTGTAGCTCACTTACATTTTATTTTCATGTCTGCTTCAAGGGTTTGAAGCTTGAGATCTAAGAGAGTTCTGAGAAAATCTTTTTAATCATCCAGGAATTATTCAGGCTTTCTTAGGAGCTGGCATATCCTCCTTCCTTCCCTCCTCCTTCCTTCCCTTCTTTCTTCCCTCTTCCCTTCCGTCCCTCCTTCTTTCCCTCTTTCCTTCCCTCCCTCCTTCCCTCTTTCCTTCCCTCCCTCTTTCCTTCCCTCTTTCCTTCCCTCTTTCCTTTCCTCCCTCCTTCCTTCCCTCCCTCCAACCTTCCTTCTCTCCCCTTCCTTCCCTCCAACCTTCCTTCCCTCCAACCTTCCTTCCCTCCCTCCAACCTTCCTTCCCTCCAACCTTCCTTCCCTCCATCCCTCCTTCCCTCCATTCCTCCTTCCCTCCATTCCTCCTTTCTTCCCTCCCTCCTTCCTTCCCTCCCTCCCTCTTTCCTTCTCTCTTTCCTTCCCTCCATCCTTCCTTCCCTCCCTCTCTCCTTCCTTCCCTCCTTCCTTCCCTCCCTCCTTCCTTCCCACCCTCTTTCCTTCCCTCCCCCAACCTTCCTTCCCTCCCCCTTCCTTCCCTTCAACCTTCCTTCCCTCTAGCCTTCCTTCCTTCCCTCCCTCCAACCTTCCTTCCCTCCCTCCAACCTTCTTTCCCTCCCTCCAACCTACCTTCCTTCCTTCCTTCCCTCTTTCCTTCCTTCCCTCCTTCCTTCCTTCCCTCGCTCCTTCTTTCCTTCCTTCCTTCCTTTCCCTATTCTAGCCTGACCAGCTCTCTCTGGGGGGAAATGGAGAATGATTTGGTAAGGATGAGCCTGTCTCCTTTATGCCACTTCGAGATGTATAAAATCATCTAATCCAGGTATTGGCAGACTGTGCCCTGCAGGTCAAATCTGGTCAGCTTCCCACTTTTTAAAATCAAATTTTATTGGAATACAGCTATACCTATTCATTAATGTATGGTCAGAGGGTGCTTTTGCTCTATAACGGCAGAGTTGAGTTATAACAGAGGCCATGTGGCTCACAAGGTGAAATGATTATTGTCGTGTCCTTTATAGAGAGAGTTTACCAGCCTCTGTTCTAGTCCTTGACTGTTCTAGTCCTTGACTGTTGTTTTCCTGCTATGTATGCTTGTAAACAAGTAGGCTCTTTCACTTATTCATTCATCAAGCATTTAGGAAACTCTTTGTGCCAAGCTCCATGTTAGGTGCAGGGGTTTCTTTTCTTTGAAGAATTATTGCAATGCAGTAGGGCACAGAGGACCATATGGTTGCAGTGGTGACACAAAGGAGGAAACAGGGAATGTTTTGGAGGCTGAGTGCCAGAGAAAGCTGGGAAAGCCTTCGTAGAAGAGAGGAGATATTTGAGTTGGGTATAAAAATGGAAAGTTACCAAAAGGCTGGGGGACTATGACCTCCCAGGTATGGGAGTAGCCTGTAGTGAGGCATGTAGTTGTGATAAAATGAGACCAGCTCAGGAAGTGGAGGTCAACCTGGAGGAAGGTTTGGGGGATGAGGAAAGAGATGAGGTTAGTGACATAGGTGAGGAGCCACATGAGGAGCACTCTGTGGACAGGAATGATGACTTCTGTGTAGTTCCATGGTGTTTAGCTCTAAGCCACAGCTCATGAGCAGTGTGTAGTTGATGGGATTCATTAGACTGGGGGGACCCCAAGGTCACTTCATCTGCGGGTAACTGTGTTGCTGACTGATCTGGATCCAGGTTGGCTTTCCACTTTTATACCCATCTCAGATGTCTCAAAGGTCTCCCAGACGTTCAGAATGACTTCATCTTTTTGGAATTTACTCCTCGCCTTCTAAGGCCAATGGAAATGTTAGCACCAGAATTATCCAAGGCACGGTTCCTGTTTTCACAATGGAGTGCAGATGGCAGTTGGGAGACTGGCCAGGGGACAAGGACCTGCAGTCTGGTATGTTCCATAGAATGTCTGAGCAAGTCCCAGAGGGTCAGCCATGTGTCTGGATACTGGATGCCCTTCGAGGGCCTGAGGTCAGGGCTGAGAGGTCCCAGAGTTGACAAGATTCAGATTAGTTGACCTCAGATGCTGGCTGCCCTTGTAACTCAGGACAGCTTGGCCACAAGGGCAGGTCCATGGTTTGTACATTTGCTTTGATACTGAGGTTTGGAGATCTGTGCTTCTTCATCTGTGAAATGAGGACAATTAGAATACTCCCTTCTTGTGATTATTTTAAGAATTTAATGAGTTGCAATATATAAACCAAGTGCATGGTATATAGTAAGCTCTCGATAACATGACTTAGTAAATAAATACTGTCCAGGGAAGCATTTTCTAAATGATGTTAGGATTTTCACTTAGAAAAAACAAAGCAAACTGGTTTCTTCTCTGTAGGACTCCTTGGTGTCGTTTGTATGTTGTTGTGCATGTGATTTTACTTACAACATCATGATTCCACCTGAACTTGGCTACCTAGTATCTCATGAAGCAGGCTTTGGGAAATGCTATTTAAGGAAACAGTGGGTATTGGGGTGATATCTACTGAGGATTTCCTCTCTGCCAGGCACCGTGCTGGGCTCTGGGGACACAAGAGTGAACAAAAAGTACACAGTTCTGGCCTCACAGACTTTGGGGATAGCTCCTAGAGCTAACACGAGAGTCCTGAACTGCTCTGCTCCTCAGTGTTAGAGTCTGTAAAATGGGAACAGTAGGAACCCTGCTGCATTTTATCTCACTAGGGAGTTTGGAAGATCGTATGAGATACTGGCTTGGGAAAGGGGTTAATGAAACTGAACTGTGGAGGGGGCATACATAAGCATCATGCAGGAACTAAGAGCACAGACTCTGGAATCAGTTGGCTGAGGTTGGGGACGGCCATGTGTGACCTTGTGCAAGTACCTTAACCTCGCTGCATCTCTGTCTTTTCTTCTACCAAATGAGGGGCGAACTACGACTACCTCATAGGATTGTTATGAGGGTTCAATGAGTTGTAAGGCACTGACATATACAAAGTGCTTTGTAAGAATTACAGTAATATTAATAATGGCCAACACTGACCCACTCTTTACTCTGTGCCAGGCACTTAACATGGATTGTCTAATTTATTCCTCACAATGACTTTATGTGGTATTGTTATTATCCCCATTTAACAGATGAGAAAACTGAGGCTTAGAGTTAAGCCACTGACAAGGGTATGTAACTAGGAAACAACTAAATGTTAAATCTGGTTAATGGACACTGCCCCGGTTATTTTGGAGGCAGGACATGGCCACCAGGCAGAGGTCACCTTCCAGGTGGGCATGGAGAGGGGAGCCCAGAACTGGTGAGGGGGCTTGCTGCATTCGGTTTAGCATTTATGAGGCCACCCAGGTCCAGCGTTCAGACTTCTGGGAACAGGTACACCTTCTCCTTTCTCTTTTTCAAAGACGCAGACTTGATTCTCTTTCTTCCTCCTTTAGCCTTTGGGATGGCTTTCTGAAGGCAGAAGCAGAGTTCAGGGCTCCTGAGAACAGATCTGTAAAAGAGAGAGCTACTTTCCACAAGAAAATGTGAGCCCAGATACTTTAATCATTTCCGTGTGTGTGTGTGTGTGTGTGTGTGTGTGTGTGTGTGTGTGTATCTTTAAAAAGATCTTGCCAAGTACTAACACCTGCCTCTGCTAATGTCAGGCAGTGATTTATCGAGGTCCCTTTACAGTTCATGTGTCTCATGCTTGTCATCTTCTGAATATTTTGAGTGTGGGGCGCCCGACCCTTTCCCCAAGAAACAGCATATTTTAAAAATGCTTCATTGTTGTTGTTTGTCTGCCTATTAGAGTGTTTTTTTCCTCCTTGTCTCTTAAAAACTCCCTTTCTCCTCCTTCCCAGTGCCTGGTAGCCTGACCCTGCCTTGCTTATCTCAGACAGTAAAACAGGAGCTAATGTCAACCCCCAGGGACAGGATGTTGCCGCAGCTGTGGCTGAGTGGCCTTTGCAGAGAGAGAATTTGGTATTTTAGCACCTGGAAGGGTTGTGCCTCTTCTCAGAAGGTGGCTGAACACAGGTTCAGGGTGAGACTAGGTCAAGGGGGTGGTTGTCCTGAGCATAGGTTGTTAGGGAGTGGGATACATTCATTCATTTATCCATTCACCCATCCATTCTTCCTCCCTCCCCCTCCAACATTCTTTCTTTCTATCCTCTTCTTTGCTCCTTCCATCCATCCATCCATCCATCCATCCATCCATCCATCCATCCATCCATCTTTCCATCCATATATCCAGCCATTCATTTATCCATCCATCCATCCATCCATCCATCCATCCATCCATCCATCCATCTTTCCATCCATATATCCAGCCATTCATTTATCCATCCATCCATCCATCCATCCATCCATCCATCCATCCTTCCATCCACCACCCATCCATCCATATATCCCCCCCACTCATTCACTCAGCCCACCCACGTATCCATCCAAACATTCATCTATCCCTCCACACATCTATCCATCCATTCCTCCACCTATCAATTCCCTCACCCACCCATCTTCCATCCAGCCACTCATCTGTCTATTACTCACCTATACATTCACTTCCTCCTCCACCCGCCCATCCCTCATCTATTTTATGGGCACAGAGTCCCTCACAGTCCCTTCTATGCACCAGGTGCTCTGCTGAGTGCTGGAGATTTAGAAATTATGAACAAGTCCCTGCTCTCGTGGACCAAACTGTCTAATGAGGGAGACAGACCTTTAAACAAAGAAAGGAGATGATTTGAAAATTTGATAAACACTTTGAAGAAAGTAGTGAGAGAGCCATGTTAGCTAGAGTAGTCAGAGACGGTCTCTCTGAGTAAGTAACACTTGAACTGAGCTTTGGAGAAGGTGAAGGGGAGAGGAAATGGCATAAAAGAATTTTCTAGACTAAGGGAATGGTTGCATGAAGGAGAGAAGTGGTTCCTGCTTGAGGAGCTAACTAGAGTTCTCTGTGGGTGAGGCTATTACATCCATGCTCCGTCCATGTACCCATCCAGCCATATGCACATCCGTGGATGTGTGCATCCATACGTTTACCTATACATGTATCCAAGCACGTACCTGGCCATCTATGCATCTGTCCATTCATCTGTGTGCACAGCCACGCACCCGTGCATCCATCCCTCAAGTCATCTATCCATCTATGCCCCATCCACCCATGCACAGATCCATGTACCCGTGTACCCATTCGTGTATGCATCTGTCCGTCCATGTACTCATCCGCCTGTCTATACATCTAACGGACATTCATGGACAACCTATTATATGTCAGACACATCCGTTTTCTCTTACTTGATCTCCTACCAGCATGAACAACTGACCACTTTTCTCTTTTGGAAACGTTCTCTTCTCTCGGCTACCAAGAACACACTCTCTCCTGGTTTTACTCTTACCTTATCTGTCCCTTACTTCCGTGCCTAAAACTGAATGGACTCGTCTTCCCCCAGAATTGCTCTTCCATTGAAGAAGATGGCAGCTCCATCTTTCTAGTTGTTTAAGCTGCAAGTCTGGGCGCCATTGTGATTCCAGCCCTGTCCTCCCCCCTCACATGCTTTATGGCCCCAGGTCATGTTAGTTTTGTCCTTAAAATGTATGTTAAGTCTTTCTGCTTTTCCCCACCAGTACCCTAGTCTTGCTTGAATGACTGTAGCAGCCTCCTATCTGGTTTCCTTACTTTCATAGTTGCTCCCCTCAATGCCTTCTCCATGACTCCCCTGCTTAAAACCCTCCGTCTCCCTGTCTACCTCAATGGCCTCATCTCTTTCTATTTTCTCTCTTACTCAAAACCGTTCAGTCACACTGACCTTTTTGCCCCAGTCCTTGGAATGCTTTTCTCACGTCAGGACCTTTGCATATGCTGTGCCCTCTGTCTGGAGCCTTCTCTCCCTTCTTTTTCCCTAGCTGACTCCTAGGGAGTTCATTCTGGCTTAAAAGTTTTTCCTCTGGGGGCACCTGGGTGGCCCCCAGAGCCATCAAAGTCGGTTGAGCGTCCGACTTTGGCTCAGGTCATGATCTTACGGTTCGTGGGTTTGAGCCCCACAGCAGGCTCTATGCTGACAGCTCAGAGCCTGGAGTCTGCTTTGGATTCTGTGTCTCTCTCTCTCTGTCTGCCCCTATCACACTTGCACTCTCTTTCTGTCTCTTTCTCTCTCTCAAAAATAAATAAGCCTTAAAAAAAATTAAAGAAAGTATTTCCTCTGGAGAGTCTTCCTGTCCCCGCCCACTCCCAGCTCAAAAGAGCACCCCTCTGTTTTCCCTTGGACTACCCCATGCCTTTTCTTTGTAGCACATGCCCCAGTTTTTAATTACATATATATTTGGATGCTTATTTGTTTAAGATCATAGTACTGTAGAACTCCCTGAGGCCAAAAACCATCTCTGTTTTGTTCACCATTGTGTCCCTATCACTTCTTCCAGAGACTGGCTCTCGGTTAACATTTATTAAAATAAGATGAAAGTGTTCTCACAGAGCTTATATCATATAAGGATATGATAAGTTTGCATAAAAATATACTAGGTAGGAAATTCTATAAAGGTAATTCAGACAATAACAGTATCTAACTTGGATTAATTACTCTGTATCTGGCATTGTGCTAAGCGCTTTGTATGTATTATCTCATTTAATCCCATAGCACTCACTCTGAGATAGGTGCTCATTTTACAGATGAAGAGATTGAGGCACAGGAAGGCTGAGCCTGTTCTGATCTCACACGCAGTTCGTGGCCAAGCCGGGATCTGGACCAGATCTGTCTGAATCTAGAGTTCTTGCCCCTCAGTCTCCGCTTTCTAGGGCTTTAACATAACAGAAGCTCAGTACAGGTTTCCAGACCAGAAACAGGGCGAGGCTCTTTAGGTGGTCTTGGCGGAGAACTTGAGAGCTCTTTTGCTTCAAGACAGGGAGGTAGACCAGATGAACCACACCTGGAAGTCCAGCACTGGCCTTCCTCGGAAGGTTCTACCAGGGCAGGTAGTGCCCAGGTAGATGTGTTTTCCTACCTACTGTGGCTTCTGCCAACTTTGGTCACAAATTTGAGGGCGGTGTGGAGCTGTTGAACATCTGGTTGGGCCGGGGCGGTGGTAGCATGCTTCTCTGTCCTTGGTGTTGGGTGACCTTGTTCTCTGCCCCAAGCCCTTCTGTTTCTTCCTATTTGTCCTGCCCCCAGGATCTGGAACCAGAGCCTGGTTTTCAAATTGCAAGATAACGATTTGATTTAGCGATTTATCCGATTAGACTTAAATGTATTTATTACATGCTTCAGCATATTCCAGTGAGCTCTGAAAATGAACCACAGGACTGTCCTGGGGTGAATTTCCGGGACCCACTGGAGCAAGTTCAAGAAAAGCGTAATCTACTTAGAGGAAAACAGAAGCAGCCCCTAATCCAATCGGCATCTGTTTCAGGCAGCACATCCTCTGCCTCCTGCCCACAACCGCAGTGCTCCCTAGACCTCTGTCTGGAGGTTGTAGGGGTTGGTCTTTGGGACTTTAGCGGTCCTCTGGATTCTCCCTCCTCGAGAACTGGTATGCAGAGAAGACCTTACTTACCCTTTATTTATTGTTTTAAAGTAATATTGATTTCCCTTTTTGATACTAAAATCATTTTTATTCGTAAAAATTCTGGAAAAGAAAAAGTATGAAAGAAAACCCAAATCACTCATCATCTTGTCCAGATTCACATTTTATGGTGGGTCCTTTCAGTATTCAAAAATGATTTCAAAATGACCTAAGTAACACAGGATTCCATTTTAATTGCTTTTTTTTTAAATGCATTTTTAGGGGCACCTAGGTGGCTCAGTTGGTTAAGCATCCAGGTTTGGCTCAGGTCATGATCTCGCGGTTCGTGGCTGCAAGCCCCGTGTCAGCTCGGAGCCTGGAGCCTGCTTCCAATTCTGTGCGTCTCTCTCTCTGCCCCTCCCGGCTCACACTCTGTCTCTCTCTCTCTTTCTCTCAAAAATAAACATTAAAAATTTTTAAATGCATTTTTAACAAAATAGAAACAATATCAAATTATATAGATTCTCCTGTATCCTTTTTTCTCCCCCCCCCTTTTTTTTTGATGGAGGGTCATGTCAATATTTAGCTTTTGAAAACATCACATTTAATAGCTACACCCTATTTCTTCCTGTGGATGTAGTGAATTTACATAACCATTGGCTTTTGGTTATGTTGTGCTTTCTGGTGATGTTCACCGCCCTGAACATCTTTGTATCATTTGCTGCTATTCCACTTTTTAAAAAGATAGTCTATTTTGGGGGACGCCTGGATGGCTCAGTCAGTTGAGCATCTGACATTGGCTCAGGTCATGATCTCACAGTTCATGAGTTTGAGCCCCACATTGGGCTCTGTGCTGACAGCTCGGAGCCTGGAGCCTGCTTTGGATTCTGTGTCTCCCTCTCTGTCTCTGACCCTCTCTAGCTCGTGCTCTCTCTCTCTCTCTCTCTCTCTCTGAAAAATAAATAAACTTAAAAAAAAGATGGTCTATTTTTTAAGTTTTATTTATTTTTTTTAGTAATCTCTACACCCCAGTCTCACGACTCCGAGATCAAGAGTCGCACGCTCTACTGGCTGAGTCAGCCAGCCATAAAAGATGGTCTTTTTTTAAGAGCTGATATAATCAGCATATAATGAACTGCACAAAGTATACAATTTAATGAGTTTTGACATATCCACATGGGGAACCATCATCATGAATCAAGACAGTGAATGCACCTGCCATCTCCAAATTGTCTATGAGTAGTACCTTTGTTCTAGCTGCACTTTAAATGACCTCCTGTGGTCTAGAATGTTCTCGGCAACTCTGGATCCCCCCCAGGGGGCCTGCAACACACCCTAGGGCATGTCCTGCACATGGGAGATGTCTTGGCGGATACTTTCTTGGTGAATGTAAGTTAAACTCCTGTTTGGTGTAGGCAGCTGCTGGCCATGAATGCCTTCAGTGACAGGGAGCTCACTCCCACATAAGTCAGCCAGCCCCTTTCCGTGGCTGTGTGCCTGGCCCACCGCTGAGCAGTCTCAAAGTGGCCTCCCAGCACATCTTACGCCCTCTGGAAAGATGTGCTTCTGACCCCCAGACCCCACGGGGTGTACCCCTGGCCTCCCTCCTGACCACTGCTGCTTTCCTTTTCATCTTTCCCTGGGGCCGATGTGAGTTTGACCAAGGTGATGAGTGGGACACACCCAGTAGAGCTCAGTTTGGTAGGAGAAAAGACATTCAGCAACTAATTATGTAAATAATGATTTAACCCCTGGAGTGAGCTATGAGAGCTTGTAATAGGGATCTGGCCTTTCCTGGGGGGTGGGGTGGGAAATGCCACGGTCAGGGAGGACCTCCATGGAAAGTGATGGTTAACTTGCCTTTTGCTTGTTGGAAGATAGCATCCTATATGGTTCTTTTCAGTTCTTTTCTCTGGACGAAACATTTTCAGTTCCTTTGGCCATTTCTCAGTGGGCTGGACCTTCAGACCTCTCAATCCCCTGCCTGTTCTTCATGGTCTTTGTGCCACATGACCAGAGGGCATGGAGAGCCCAGCCTCCAGGGACAAGATTTGCCTAATCATACGGCCAGTCCTTGCTTTAATGGTTCCTGTTCCAGCCCCAGGACATCTTCAGCAGGATCAAAGGCTAGCTTAGAAGCAACAGTAACCACAATGAAACAACAACACTCCGGAGTATTTATCACATGCTTCTCTTCCCTGTACTGAGCATTTCCATGCACATGTTCTGATAATACTCCCAATGATCATATAATAAGCGCCAGCCCTGTACAGCGCCTGCGGTGTGAAGGCTCTGTTGTGAGTGGTTTATGCATCTTTGCTCACTTAATTCTTACAGCAACCTTTCGAGGTGGGTATTTTTATTATCTCCTCTTTACAGATGAGGAAGTTGAGGCAGACAGGTTAAGCAACTTGCCCCAGGCCACACAGCTGGGTTCAGACCCTCCGGGTCAGTGGTTGGAGCCACTGATGCTCTAGACGGCCTCTGCTGTGGCTCCAGGTGAGGAAATTAAGGCTCGGTGGGTCCGGAAGCCTCCCAAGGCCAAATGGTGACATTGGGAGTTGGCCCCAGCAGTGTGACTCCAGAGGTCACCCTTAATCCCTGTTCTGTTTTACCTCCTCTTTGAAGGAACATCGGGAGGAAAAGGAGGTTGGGTGAGTGAGGTCCCAGCCTCTGTAGGGAGAAGGGAGTCTTTGTTTATCCGTTGCCACAGTCCCCAGGGTCCACTCTGGGCCTCGTGGGCAGCATGAGTGTTAGCACCCAGACAAGGAAGATTGCGAGAGAGCCATTAGCGAGAACCCCAGTTCAGATCTGGAATGGGGCGCCTTGAAAGAGCAGTGAGCCTGCTGTCGAAAGGGAACTCAGCAGGGGCCAAAATGTGTATTGATGATCTGGAATGAGTGTTGTGCCAACTTTTCCCCCTTTTCTCTGTTTATTGAGTCATTAATTAGAGCTGTCTAATTTCCCGTGCTGTTCTTATTTGGGAACGCGAGGAGGGTGTTTGAAGGAAGGAGAAATCAGATCATTATCTCCCATGCCACGCTCCGAGCCTAATGAAGTTTTGCTAGAATGCTTTAGAAATTCAGATGTGAACGGACAGTTAGGTCTTAAGGGACTTCTCTTTGTCAGCAGACTTTCTTTTCCATAGCAATAGAAACTTCTATGGAAAGACCAAAAGTTCTTCAATGGTTTGTTAAAACTTCCACGAATAGGAACTGAACGTGGTTGAAAGCCGAGTTGGGGGATTCCTGGCAACATTTGGCAAAAGGGCATTCTGTCCTGTGACCCACCCGTTGCGGGAATTTGGCCAGAGCCGTTTGGCCATTCGTTTTTCCCGAGGCTTCCTTGTGCCGCGTTGTGCAATGGTTCAGAGTGTGGGGAAATGAGGATGTGAGAAGGTCTGTGATATGAACCTTACTTAAAAAAAAAAAAAAAAAAAAAAACATGTTTATTTATGGGGCACGTGGGTGGCTCAGTTGGTTGAGTGTCGACTTTGGCTCAGGTCATGATCTCGCCGTTAGGGGGTTCGAGCCCCGCATCAGGCTCTGTGCTGACAGCTCAGAGCCTGAAGCCTGTTTTGGATTCTGTGTCTCCCTCTCTCTCTCTTTGCCCCTCCTCCACTTGCACTCTGTCTCTCTCTCGCTCTCTCTCAAAAATAAAATAAAATTAAAAAAATTTTTTTTAAATGTTTGAGGGGAGGGAGGGGCAGAGAGAGGGAGAGAGAGAATCCCAAGCAGGCTCTGTACTGTTAGTGCAGAGCCCGATGCGAGGCTTGATCTCATGAGCCATGAGATCATGACCTGAGCCAAAATCAAGAGTTGGATGCTTAACTGTTTGAGCCACCCAGGTGCCCCCTGGACCTTACTTTTAAGGAACACACAGGTTTCTGTAGGAGACATATGTGTATACTATTAAATGGAATGAAGAGTTACACCTGCTGTGGTCCAGGACTTGCCCCCTCAACCATCATGATCTACCAGAGGTTCCATGATGACTAAGAAAAGACAAAGCCAGTTCACAGATCCTTGGAAAATGTTACTGCTCCTTCTGTGTAACAAATCACTCCAAATGCGGTGCGAAACCCTTTTATTGTGTGGATGGATTTTGAGGGTCAGGAACTGGGAGAGGGTATAGTGAGGATGGCTTGTCTCTGCCCCATGATGTCTAGGGGCTGGAAACATCTAAAAGCTGACCCACACTCGCATGTCTGGAGATTGTTGCTGGCTGTTGACTGAAAGAAAGCTCAGCTCGCTCCTCTGTGGTGTTCCTTATGGCATGCCCACAAACACAGTCCTGCATTTTCTGGTCATCACATTAAAAAAGAATAAAGAAATAGGCAACAGTTTTTTCTCCCAGCGTTATTGACCTATAATCGGCATATGACATTGCGTAAGTTGGGGGTGTATGATGTGATGATTTAATCTGCACATGTATTGCGAAATGATGACCACAGCAAGGTTAGTTAGCACCTCCTTCACCTCGCATAGTCACCATTTTGTTGTGCTGTTGCCATGGTGAGTAAACCACAGCTCTGCTCTCATAGCAACTGGAGGATATAATGGAGCCCCGTAAGCCGTAGTCACCAGGCCGTCCGTTAGATGTCAGAAACGTATTCATTTGTAACTGAAAGTTTATACCCTGACCGACGTCTCCCCACTGCCCCCACGCCTCGAGTCCCTGGCAACCACCATTTTTGACTCTCTGTTCCTGAGTCTGATGTGTCCAGATTCCACATAAAAGTGAGCTCATGCAGTATTTAGTGTTTGTCTTTCTCTGACTGGCTTATTTCACTTAGCATAAGGCCCTCAAGGTTCATCCGTGTTGTTGCAAATGACAGGATTTCCTTCCTTTTTTGTGGGTGAATAATATTCCATTTATCTCTATGTTGTCTATCTATCTATCTATCTATCTATCAATCATCAATCACATTTTCTTTATCCATTCATTGATGAACACTGAGGTTAACTTGCCTATTACGAATAATGCTGTGGTGCAGGTGGGGGTACAGATACCTGTTTGAGGAAGTGATTTCATCTCCTTTGGATGTACACCTAAAAGTGAGATTGTTGGCTCACAGGGTGGTCCTCTCTTTAATTTTTTGGAGGAACCTTCGTACTGTTTTCCATAGTGGCTGCACCAGTTTGCATTCCCACCAACAGTGCACGAGGGCTCCCTTTTCTCCACATGCGCGTTAATACTTGTTATCTCTCTTTTTTGTTTTGTTTTTGTTTTTGTGTGTGTTTTGCTGTTGTTGTTGTTGTTGTTTTTGGTAATATCCACTCTAACAGGTGGGAGGTAATACCTTCATGCAGTTTTGATTTGCAGCTCCCAGATGATGGGTGATGTTGAAACACCCTTTCTTGTACTTATTGGCCAGTTGTATGTCTTTGGAAAAATGTCTGAGTCCTCTGCCCATTTTTTAATCAGATGTTTTCCTTTTTGGCCATCAAGTTCATAGGAGTTCCTTACACATTTCGGTTTGGAAATATTTTCTCCTGTTCCATAGGTTGCCTTTTCATTTTGTTGATTGTTTCTTTTGCTGTATAGAAGATTTTTAGTTTGGTGTCATCCTATTGATTTTTGCCTTTGTTGCTTGTGATTTTGGTGCCACGTCAAAAAAAATCATTCCCAAGACCAATGTCAAGGGACTTTTTCCTTTATATTTTCTTCTAGGAGTTTTATTGTTTCACATTTTACATTAACATTTTTTAATGTATATTTCTTTTTGAGAGAGAGAGAGAGAGATAGGGGGTGTGAGCATGAGCAGGGGAGGGGCAGAGAGAGAGGGAGACACAGAATGTGAAGCAGGTTCCAGGCTCTGAGCTGTCAGCACAGAGCCCGATGCGGGGTTCAAATTCATGAACCTTGAGATCATGACCTGAGCCGAAGTTGGACACTTAACTGACTGAGCCACCCAGGCGCCCCTCACATTTTACATTTAAATCCTTTATCCATTTAGTGTTAATTTTTGTGATAGGTGTGAGTTAGGAGCTCAATTTCATTCCTTTGTATATGGATGTCCAGTTCTCCCAATACCATGTATTGAAGAGACTGTTCTTTTTCCGTTGTGTATTCTTGGCTCCCTTGTCAAATATTAGTTGACCACACACGCATGGGTTTATTTCTGGGCTCTCGCTTCTGTTCCATTGGTCTGTGTATCTGTTTTTAATGCCATTTTGTAGTATAATTTGAAATCGGGAGACATGATGCCTCCAGCTTTGTTCTTTCTCAAGACTGCTTTGGCTTTTTGGGATCTTTTGTGGTTTCAGATACATTTTAAGATTGTTTCCTTTTTTGTTTCTATTTCTGTGGAAAGTGCATTTGAATTTTGATAGGGATTGTGATGAAATGTATGGACAGGTAACATTAATATGTTTTATTTAACCAAAGTACCTGCAAGATATACTTGTATTATGTCACGAAGATAAAAAATTATTGAGATATTTTACATTCTTTTATTTCTTGCTAAGACTTTGCAGTCTGGTGTAGATTTATACTTATAGCCCATCTCAGTTCAAGGAGCCACATGTCGAGTCCTCCGTAGTCTTGTGTGGCTGGTGGTTTCCCTAATGGACAGGGAGCCTTCAGAGCTTCCAAAGGTAAGTAGTTTGTGAAAATGAACAAGAAATTTGTCACGCTGGGGACTTTAACCTATTTCATGCAGAACTCAGTGGTCTGGCCCCCAGCGGCCTGCTGAAGGAGATGAGAATAATGAAGGCCTTTTCCAAGTTCCAGGCGGGGCTGTGAACTGTCCAGGAGATGCTCTCAATTCCTGCAGAATCGCCAAAGCCTCTCCTCTTCTAAACAGGCAAACCTAAGACGCCCTCCGCCACCTTAGGACCCCTCCTCTCTGTGGCTGCTCAGCCTTAGCAAACAGCTGGTGACAATATCAGTCACAAGAAGCACCTTTTACTGACCTTCTAACCAGGCGCCAGGCACGGTGTTAACCCCATCATACATACCTTATCGCAAGGATATTCACACCACCCTGTGACGTGGATCCTTCTAAGATCCCCATTTTATAGAGAGGAAACTGAGGCAGAGAGAGGTTAAACTAGCTTGCTAAGAGCTGTCCCGATGTGGAGCAGTGGTTTTCAAACTTGAGCCGCAGGGACGCCTGGATGGCTCAGTCGGTTAAGCATCTGACTCCTGGTTTCAGCTCAGGTCACGATCTCACAGTTCGTGAGTTCGAGCCCCGCATCAGGCTCTGTGCTGACAGCACGGAGCCTGCTTGGGATTCTCTCTCTCTCTCTGCCTCTTCTCCTCCCCTGCTTGTGCTCTCTCTCTCTCTCTCTCTCTCTCTCTCTCCCTCTTTCTCTCTCTCTCTCTCAAAATAAATGAATAAACTTAAAGAAAAAAAAAAAGGAATTCCCAGGAGGGCCTGTAAAAAAAACAGACTGCTGGGCTCTACCGCAAGAATTCCTGATTCGCTAGTTCTGGGGTGGGGCCTGGGAGCTTGCATTGTTAATGAGTTCCCACATGATGCCGATGCTGCCCGTTCGGGAGCCCCAGTTTGAGAAGCACTGAGCTAAAGTTAGCCCTTCCCCCAAGTTGCTTCGCTGGCAGGATGGTTGAAGGAACTCAAGGGCTTTATTCTGAAGCAGAAGTGGGGACACACTCACACTGCATTGTCACAGAGAAGAAGGGCTGTCACAGGGCAGAGGGGGCTGTGCGCTGTGCGTGTAGAGGGCAGAGCAGGGGCAGGAGGGTGGCAGTCACCTTACCTGGAGTTAGGCTTCGTACAGGGAAGAACTTTCTCTTAGCCAGGCCTGCCCTCCACGCGAGGGGCCTCTAAAGTACCCGGGGCCAAGAGGGTTTGAGCTGAGACCTGGCATCATTTGGAGAGCAGGGGAAAAATCCCTTCTTTGGTGGATTCTGTGAGGACTCATCAATTTCTTGAGTTTGACACTCTTTAAAAAAACATCCCAGCGCATCTTAATTTTGATTTAATTGTATTTTGTTTCACAACATTATTTGTTCACTTATTTTTAGCTTCGTTTTTATAAGCTCATTAACTCTACTTGTTTTGTTTTTAGTTTCTGTTTTCTCTTTTCTAAAAGCAACCAAAAATAATTCCCCACAACGGAAACAAAATGAGGACTTTGCTGAAGGTCTGGGATGGTTAAGTGTGGTGTGACCATCCCCATAATGCTGTGACTGCCCTTCCTTCCTTCCTTCCTTCCTTCCTTCCTTCTGCCCTTCCTTCCTTCTTTCCTTCCTTCCTTCTGCCCTTCCTTCTTTCCTTCCTTCCTTCCTTCTGCCCTTCCTTCCTTCCATCTGCCCTTCCTTCCTTCTGCATACTAGCTGGGAATGTTAAGGTGGGGGGTGGGGGAAGCTGTGATCGTTGGATTGCCAGTCAGGTATCTCCTCCAAAATAAGAAATGATTCATTTTATATTAAACCGGTGTTGGGTCGAGACGCTGCAGAGTCTGGATTAATGGAGTCCTAGCTCATGAATGACGTGGACTTTGCTGTTTGACAGGGAGGTTGAAAACCAGGACAGCTGGGTGGGTCCCCTTGGCTAGCCGCTCACCGGTGCTCAGTCCCTGAGGGGTCGTGGCCTTGATGGAGAGGCAGGCTGGACACCTTTTCCTTCCAGCGGCTGTGGATAGAGCCACAGGGATTGAACCTCACAAATGCTCCATGGCTGACGAATCACTGATGTGGATTCTTGCTTCCCAATTACCTGAGTCAACTTGTGCTTCGTGAATCATTGCGTTAACTGGGATCAAACCATGGGATCTTTCCCCTGAGTTCCAGCCCTGCTGTCCCAGTCCACTGGCCACCTTGACGTCCCATTCACCTGTCGTTCCTTCAGCAGATATGTATGGAGTCCCCCGACTGGGTAAGGGGTGCTGAGCTAGCGGGAGGGACAAAGTGCAGAACAGGATGGGCAGGGCTCACACGGGACTCATGTTGGAGCAGGGCAGAGAGTCCACAGACAAGTAAACTAATGAATAGCCTGGTGCCACCCACTGGCACGTTTTATGAACAAACGACAACCAACAGGCAGGGTGAGGGGATGGAGGGGGGTGTGGATGAGGTGAGCGGATCACGTTTAGGTTGGGCAGCCAGGGAAGTGCTTTCGGAGGAGTCAGCAGTGCCTCAGCTTGGCAATCTCGGGACGCAGTTTTGGTTGTCACAGCTCGGGGATGGGAGAGTTCTCGGTCTCTAGTGGGTACAGGCCCGGGGTGCTGCTGGGCACAGGACAGCCCCCCTCACAAAGCATCACCCAGCCCCAGATGTCAACAGTACTGCAGTACATGCGGCATCTACAGAATCCTGGAAGAAACTTCTGGAAAAGGGAAGAACAACTGTAAACCTCTAAGGTGATGTATTAAGGCAATGCTGGCTCTCGGTGAAGGTAAGTCTCAGCAGCTAAACAGAGTAGGAGTTAATTTCTTTATAACGTTTATTTATTTTTGAAAGACAGAGTGTGAGCAGGGGAGGGGCAGAGAGAGAGGGAGACACAGAATCCGAAGCAGGCTCCAGGCTCTGAGCTGTCAGCACAGAGCCCGATGTGGGGCTCGAACCCACGAACTGCGAGATCATGACCTAAGCCGAAGTCGGACGCGTAACCACATGAGCCACCCAGGCACCCCTTAATTTCTAAGTCACGTAAAATCCAAATTGGTTGCTTGTGCTTTGGAGGCGGGGCAAGTGCTCTGCTCCAAAGGGTCATTCAGAGCCCGGGACCCGGGAGCCACTGTCTTCAACATGTAGCTACCAGGCTGTCCTGGATATTGGCACCCAGAGGGAAGGTGGGCGATGGGGTGGGAGTCGGAGGTTGCAGTGGATGTTTTGAGGGACCAGGTCTCAGTTCTGTCCCTGTTCTGTTGGCCAGAGCGTTAACTGCAAAGGAGTCTGGGAAATGATGTGTAATGTTGGCTTCGGAGGAAAGAGAGGAGTTTTTCTGTGTTTAGCCAGCCAGGGTGGGGATGAGCTGGTGTGTTGGAGGCTCAGCAAGTTGTTCCCCGGAATGGGGTTGGGGGAGAGGGGAGATGGGCAGGGGCCTCAGTTCGAGATGCAATTAGACAGACATGCCCTGTTTTCTTAGTAATAATATTGGCCGGTGAGATCTAGCCGGGATTGGGCCTCAGCTGTGTGCCCAGCCCTGGGCTAAGCCTCTTTCAGTGAAGAGCTCACCTGATCCTCATACCAGCCCTCTGAGTTCGGTACTATTTGTATCCCCATTTCAGAGATGAGGAAAACTAAGGTTTAGCGACATTGTAGAACTTGCTCATGGTCACACAACGAATGAAGGTTGGATCCGGGATTTGACCCCAGTCTCTAAGAGGCCGTGGTGGAGACCTTAGGCTAGTGGTTCCTGAACTTGAGTGTGCCTCAGAATCATCTGGAAGGCCGGCTAAAATGCAGACGGTGGGGCCCCACCTCTGTGGTTCTGCAGTGGTAGATCTGAGGGCCCTAGGAGAGGGCCGTATATGTCATATAGATTCATCATACTCCACGCAGAGAGACTTCCAGAACACCTTTTTTGGACTGCACACAGTGGGGGGTCAGGAGGGTGCAAGCAGAGACTACTTTCCTTCCCCAAAAGGAGTTTTCAGTGTGACAGAGAAAACAAGACCTAAAACAGGGAAACTTAATAACCCGAGAGATTATGAAATCTCGGCATAATTATTAGGGTGCTGTCATAGGCAGAGCACAATTAATTACCTTCTGAATGGTGCAGATCGCAAATATTGTAGGAGCTAAAAGAGGGAGCCGTTACCCCGATTGGAGGAGGCAGGGAAGGTTTGAATAGAGATCTTTCTTTTCCACTGAAAGAGTGGATTTCAGGATTTTCTGGTTTATTGATTTACTTTTTTTATTATCCATTTCCACCTACTAGAATGGAAGCTCTTTGGGTGCAGGATTGTAGCTGTCTTTTCTACCACCACACCCTTAATCCCTCGAATCGTGCCTGGCATATAGTAGGTTCTCAAGAAACACTTGTTAAACAAAGGATTCATTCTGTGTAGGGACTCCTAAGATGCATTTATAGATGAGGGTTCCCTCACACAGAGAAATAATTCCTTGATCAGATGCATTAAATAAAATGAGTATAATTTCCTTTCTTGCAGGACTTGTCAGAGCCTTTAATTTGCAAACTTGCTTGGAGACTCTCCAGAGTGAGTTGCTGACATACAGTGATACCCAAACTTGTTAGAGCATCGGATCTCTCTTTCCCATGGCACCTGTCGATGCATTGTGGAGGAGTTTTATTTGGCGGAGTCCAGTTTGGGGAATGTTCTACAGTGAGAGTGGTTTTATTGTGCATCTTCTCCCCCCCGTCTCTCTTTTGTCTACATCACACTCAAGTCCCCACTCCTTGGTTTTCAGGTGGCAAGGGGACATCCTGGTGGTCAGGTGGAATTGGGAGGAGGGTTTCTAAGATACAGTGCAGCCGTGAGTTTCCCTGAGAGGCCCAGGAAACATCTGCTTCGTTTTCTCCTCCCTTTGTTTCTGGAGCAGGCATGTGAGAATGATCAGCTGTCGGGTTTCATCAGGGCCTCGAAGCCTCCTTGTGGCCCTGCGCATTCCCCACCATGAAAAGGAAGTGTCACAGTTGCTCTGGCTGAGTCTGAGTGGGGCTGAGCGGAACAGGTTTGCGTGACCCACATCCCTCTTGTAATGGATCCTGACGGGGAGGGGGTGCGGTGGGGGGGAAGGTAGGTGACAGGCGTGGGGGCACAGTCACTCTGGAAAGCAAGATGCCTGTTCTTGAGGTCCAGCTGATGTCTTGAAGCCTCCACAGGGATTAATTTGAGTTTTGATTCACAGAACACTAGAGTCTGAATGTGATTTAAAAGTGGCGTTTCGACACCTGCTAAAATGTGGGTGAATCTCAAAAGCATTAGGCTGAGTGACCGAAGCCAGTCACGAAAGGCCACGTATTGTATGATTCCATTTCTGTGAAAAGTCCAGAACAGATAAACCCATAGAGGCAGGAAGCAGATGGCTGGTTGCCAGGGGCTGGGGAAGGGGGGTTGGGGAGTGACTGCTAATGGGTATGGTCTCTCCTTTGGGGGTGATGGAAACGTTCTGGATCTAGATAGAGGTGTTGGTTGCACAGCATTGTGAATGTAAATACTGCTGAAGTGTGTACGTTAAAATGGTGAATTTTATGTTATGTGAATTTCACCTCAATTTAAAAAAGTCCTCAGTCTGACTCTGTCAGTGTGGACAGCGGGACATAGAACTGAACGGATTTGGGGATCCATTCTGGACTGGAACAGGGAGTCTCACCCCAGGCTACGATTGCAACGACCTGGGGATCTTTTAAAACCCTGGCTGCCTGAGCTCCACCCCCCAGAGCTGATATAATTCGTCTTTGGTGGGGTCAGAGCAGCAGGAAGCAGGGGATTAGAACATGTCGGCAGGTGAGCAGCAAAACCAGGGCCAGAGCAAGTGTCTCCTGAATCCCGCCCTCCCCTCCCGCGTTCCTTCTTTATACCCACATCCCTCCTGAGTTTCAACGGTCAGGAAATGCCAGACTTTAAAACAGCGCTCATGTTCTATTGTGCACGTGAATCACTCAGGGAGCATGTTCCAGGGAAGGGGCGGGTTCAGCAGGTTCCGGATGGGGTGTGAGAATCTTCACGCTTAACCAGCTCCTGTGTGATGCTGCTGCCACTGGTCCCGGGACCACACTTAGCCGGGGCCTGAAATGCAAATAAATCAACACAGACACAAATTCAGGTGCAGAGATCTTTTTTAAGCCCACCTAGCACAAGGTACTGATTGAGAATCAAGCTCTCTTGTATGTCCTCTGGTCATTTTAACTCATTTAATCCTGACACACAAAGGTGTGTCTGTGGGGGGGGGGGGAGCAGGGGTGGGGTGGGGGGGGGTTAGGATTCAACAAGTGGGTCCCTTAAATTAAGAGTTTATGGTTGGCTTCATTAGAGCTTCCCATCTTTCCTCCTTCCTTCCTTCCTTCCTTTTTTTTTTGTTTACTTATTTTTGAGAGAGAGAGAGAGATCGAGAGAGGGCATAAGTGAGGGAGGGGCAGAGAGGGAGAGAGAGGATCCTAAGAAGGTTATGCACTGTCAGCACAGAGCCCAACTTGGGGCTCAAACTCACGAACCAAGAGATCATGACCTGAGCTGAAATCAAGAGTTGGACGCTTAACCAACTGAGCCCCCACCCCCGCCCCCACCCCCGCCATGCACCCCAGGGCTTCCCGTCTGTTTCTGATGAGGTGAGCCCCAGATGTCTCGGGCAGTGGATGGCCAACTCCTTCTGGTTTGCCTGGGACTTTCCTGGTTTGAGCAGAGAGAGTCCCGCATCCCTAGAGATCATCCCCCAAGTCCTTGACTCCCCGGGATGATCGATCCCCCAGCTCAGGATTCAAGAGTTCTTTCCCAGCTTCCAAGGTGGCTAGGTTGGCCAAGGCCAGCAAGGCAGGACGTCTGAAGATGCCCCTACTCTGAGCCATTCCCGCCTATGGCCTGCCCCAGTGACTAGCTTTCACCTTTTCTAACTGTGTGCCTTTGGGCACCCCTGGCATTGGTCTGTGATGGGAAGGAGAGCCCTGCTCACGCTTTCGGAAGAGCCTCTTGAAGGCCACAGCTGTGGTTTCGATTCCTAGTAAGGACCCAGAAGCAGGGAGCGACTTAAACTATTGCTAACTATGTTGAAGGGTCTTCTGATTTACTGCAGGAAACACGACACTTATTATCTTGAAGGCTGGTTACGTGATGGGACGGTCGGAAAGATTTGTCTTTCCCGAGGAGGTAAAGATAGTGAGAGCAGCACAATGATAACCATGACGACAAAACCACAAAATCGGTAATAACGACAATGATTATTCTGGCTACTATTTGCTGAGCGGGGGGTGCTCCAAGTGGACTGTCCGCGTGCTGGCAGGTGGTATCCCGGCAGGGGTCAGCACGCTTTTCCTTAAAGGACTGGACAGTGATACTGTAGGTTTTCAAAGCCGTGTGGTCTCGGTCGCAGCTCCTCACCTCTGCCGTTGCAGTTTGGTGAAGTCGGCCATACGCAATATGTAAACGAACCAACGTGGCCGTGTTCCGGAAACTTCCCCCCCCACGAAAATAGGTAGCCTGGTCTCAGGCTGCAGTTTGGCAAACTGCCAGTGTAGTGGAAGGAGCACGGTCTTGGGGAGTCAAACTTGGGTCCCCCATACAGCTCTGCCGCTTTCTAGCAGTGGAATCTTGTCCTCCCTGAGCCTCAGTATGCGCATCTGTAAAATGGGGACAGTGATGGGCCCAGTCTCACAGATTAAGCAGTGAGGATGAATGCTCGTCCAGAAGACCTGTGTCACAGCAGGTGCTTGTGTATAAGCTCCCCAGGGTGGCACGGGGTACACGGGAGGTAACTGGTACCTCCTTCAGAAGCCGCGGCGACAGGACGATGATCTGTGTTGTCCAAACTGTCTCCCCAACCTGCAGACTCTACCTATCTGTGCGACGGACGCACCCCCCCGGGAAGGAACGCGGCGTTCCTTCCCCCAGGTTTTGCTTAATGAAGGAGAAGCTCAAGTCCTTCCCTCCTTGTTTTCATGCCCAATAAATCACCCTGACAAGGGCTTGTTATTACTTAACTCTGTACCTTGTTTCGGCAGTTGCTGTAGGAGTGGGAGGGGGAGGCGGGCGGAGAAAAGCATCCTTTGGCCCTGACTTGCTTCGGGAATGGAAATATTTTTTTTTGTGGATTAATATTCATCAGATAGATCAGGTAAACATCCAGTAATGACAATGCACAGGCGATTTATCAATTCCGGTTTCAGATTGCAATTATCAGTCGAATGGCACCGGGACACTGTAATGAAGGCTGCCTAGAAAATCCCATTTGCTCCCAGATTGGAGGGTGTGAAATCCATTTTTCAGTTTTATATGAAGAATGATACCCTCTTGTCAGAGCTGGGGCTGGGAGTCAGCTGGAACTCCTTCCTGAGCCTCAGACCTGGACAAGAAGGTTGGCAAACGCTGATTTCAGACATGTGACAAGACTCCTGGGGTTTTCTGGTAAAGAGTAGGGGAGGGGGGAGAAAAGAGGAGAGGGACCCCAACTCCCCCCCTCCCCCCCACATCTCGTGTTTCAGCTGCTGTGCTCAGAGATCATATCATTCCCGCTGTCCTCACGCAAACCCAGACATTGGTGCTATTTATTACTATTATTCGTCGTATCGTCCCCATTTTACAGGTGAGAAAACGGAGGCTCAGTGTGGAGAAGGTAGCTGCGTGCTGTGGTAGCAGAACATTGCCCCCCACCCCCACCTCCCAGAGATGTCCACACCCTAATCTCTGGACCCTGAGAATATGTTATCTTCCATGGCCAAAGGGACCTTGCAGATGGGATTAAGTTAAGGATCTTGAGATGCAGAGATTATCCTGGCTCATCCAGTGGGCCCCGTGTCATCTCAAGGGTCCCTACAAGAGGAAGGGGAAGGCAGGAGGGTAAGAGAGAGCCGGCTTGCAAGATGGACGCGGTTGGTTTAGAAGGTGGAGCCGGGGGGGTGGGGGTGGGGCGGGCGTGAGTCAAGGAACACAGGGGCCTGCAGAAGCTGGAAACGGCAAGGAAATATTCTTCCCTAGGACCTCCACTCTGGCAACACTTTGACTTTAGGCCAGGAAGACCCATTCTGGACTTGTGCTGTCCAGAACTCTTAAGATAATGGATGTGTGCTCCGCTGAGCCCCTGAGTCTATGGTGATGTGTTACAGCAGCCGCTGGGGACTGACATGCCTGTCCGAGGTTACCCGGCCGGCAGGTGGCTCTGCTCAGCACCCCTTCTGCAAGCATATCTCATACCCCTTCTGTACTTCTCAGTTACCTTCCTCCAGGGCAATTTCCGTGGTAAGAAACGCAGATTGCGTAACATTCCTCAGCCCCAGGGCCCCTCAGGAGTCCCATGCAGGTGCCTCATGGCCTTTCCTCAGCTGTAGGCACTTCCTGCTCCCCAGACCCTTACCACCTCTTCTCCATCCAGCTGGATCTGCTTTTGTCCAACTGAGTGGCCAGCGAGGCTTGGCCTCCCCAGCTCTGCAAAGAACATGCACCCAGGCCTCTGTGACTCTTGGGGGTTTATGGTTTGCTAATTAGGAACAGCAGGTGAGGAGGCACCAACAGGAACTCCTTCCTCAGAGGTCCCTGCTCCCCCAGGGCTGGGCACAGGTGAGGGCCCAGTAATGCCTATAGAAGAGCCATCTCGGTTCCTCGTTCTTGTGACCATCTGACGTGGTGTCCAGAAGGCCACTGGAGCCTCTGTTCCCCCCTCCCCCGCTTTTTAATGTTTATTTATTTTAAGAGAGAGAGATTGAGAGAAGAGAGCACACACATGCGTGAGCAGGTGAGGGGCAGAGAGAGAGAGAGAATCTCAAGCAGGCTCTGGGCCGTCAGCACAGAGCCAGAAGCGGGTCTCAATCCCACGAACCCTGAAATCATGACCTGAGCCGAAATCAAAAGTTGGATGCTTAACCGACTGAGCCACCCAGGCACCCCATGGAGCACGTGACTCTTGATCTCAGGGTTGTGAGTTCGAGCCCCACGTTGGGTGTCGAGATGACTTCAAAAGAACGGAATCTAAAAAAAAAATAAATGAACAATAACTGAAGTGAACCATTCAGTGGTATTTAGTACATTCACGATATTGTGCCACTGCCGCCTCCCTCTAATTCCAGAACATTTTCATTAATCCCAAACAAAACGCCACACCCATTAAGCAGCCGCTCCCCATTTCCTCCCCCACCCAGTCCCTGGCAGCTACCAATCTGCTTTCTGTCTCTAGATTTGTCTGTTCTGGACGTTTCACATAAGTGGAATCCTACAATATTTTCCCTTTTGGGTCTGGCTTCTTTCACTTTGTGTGTTTTCGAGGTATATCCACGCTGTAGCATGAATCGGTGTTTCAGTCCTGTTTATGGCTGAATAAAACCCCATTGTGTGGATGGAGACACATTTGATTTATCCATTCGTCCATCGATGGACATTTGGGTGGTTTCCCCGCTTTTAACGACCGTGAACATTTGTGCATAAGGCGTCGTGTGAATACCTGCTTTCAATTTCTGGTGCTTATACCTCACGGCGAAATTGCTGAGGCATGTGGTAACCCTATGTTTAACTTTCCGAGGAACCCAAATCCAGTCTTTGTGTGACGATTTCTTTCACGATGGCAGTTTGTCCCGCGAGAAGCAGGGGCTGTCTTGTGTCTGCTCTCTGGTGTGTTCCCAGCTTCTGGTTCTGAACTCGACACAGAGACAGCGTTTCGCAAATGCTTGTCCAGTGAGTGAGCGGTGAATAAAGGGACCGTAGGCTGAGCCTCCTGTGCAGAGGGATCCCGGGCACTTTGGGGGCTGAGCAGTGGATCTGTGACCTTTTGGCTCTATTGGCAAATGGGTTGGATTGGAGATCTGTGGAGGGGGTCAAGTTGAGCGAGGGGGGGGGGTCATTACTGGCTCCATTTCACTAGTGAGGAAACTGAGGCTTGGAATTAAGGGCACATGCCTGGTAAATGGCAGGGCTTGGATTTGAACCTACATCTGTTTGACTCTGAAGAGCGTGCTCCTTGCCCAACAAAATGTGCTCTTGTGGGTAAACAGCCTCACTGGGCCCTTTCAGGAGTGTAATATGAGTCTGGAAATGTGCGGGACAGCTTATATCTCTTCCACGTTTCGTCGGGAATGGAGAGGATGGAACCTCGCTCCTTACTATGTGATCCTAGGTGATTTCCTTGCATTATGTCCTTGAGTCCTCACTCACCACCTTACTGGGTAGATATCATTTGCCCTGACTTACAGACAAGCAAACTGAGGCTCACGCAATCTCTTGCTCACAAAAGCTTAACTAGCAGCAAGCAGAGCTGGTATTTAAACACAGGCTTCCTGGGGCGCCCGGGTGGCTCAGTGGGTTAAGCATCCCAGTTCAGCTCAGGTCATGATCTCGTAGTTTGTGAGTTCGAGCCCCGCCTTGGGCTCTGTGCTGATGGCTCAGAGCCTGGAGCCTGTTTTGGATTCTGTGTCTGCCTCTCTCGCAGCCCCTCCCTGGCTCACATTCTGTCTCTCTTTCTCTCAAAAATAAACATTAAAAAAAAAAAAAAGCAAGTTGAAGTAAAAATAATATTAAAAAAATAAACACAGGCTTCTGACCCTGACCTGCGCTCCTCCTAAACTCATGTTCTCCTGCCAGCAGGCTGGTGTGGCCTCTTCCATGCATCTTGGAGGCTGGTGATTTTCTCCAGGTGCCAGAGGGGATCTGGATCTTTCTGGATCACTCCCAGAAAGTCTCAGTGTCCTGGAAATGCAAACCTTGTCACGTCTCCCCCGTGTTCTAGCCCGTTCCACTTGGCGTGCAGATCTCTGTGTGAAAAGGTGGCAGCGTTTTCCAGAGTGGGTGTTGCAAAGAGGCCAGGAGGGTGGGGGGTGCTGCTGGAAAGATGCCACCCCGACAAGCCGGGCCTCGTCTATTTTCCAGAAAATACTAGAGATTTTACAACTCTGTGCCCATAGCCTCTGCAGTGTGTGGGAGAGAAGCACACAGTCCTGGTTTTCCAGGCTCTTCCAACAGCAAGGGACGGATTTCCAGTGGCTGAAGGATGATGAGTCGGTATCCCTTTGCAGTGCAGGCCAGAAGGATATGTCTGGGGGGCATTTCTCTGCTAAAGCGAGGAAGCCTGACACCAGCTCAGAACAAGGGGCTCTCTTGTGGCAGATGATGTCCAGGGAGGCTGGTAGAGTGGAAGTCAGTGCTTCGCCGCGGCTGGGGGACAGCTGTTCGCCAGCGGTGTTCTCTGATCCCCAGTTAGTTAGGCCGCCTCATTCTGTCCCCGTCCGGCTGCCTTCTGACAAGAGCCCTCTAGTAAAACATCACCATTGTCGACCCAGCGAGCTTGATAAAGGAGGAGAGGACCTTCTGCCCCTCGGTTGCAGTTGGTGTGCCTTCCCAGCCCATGTAGAGCGACCGTTGTGTGTGTGGAGATGTGAGAATTGATGTGTGTGTTATTGACGTGTGTGTTGATGTGAGTGTTATGAATGTGTGTGTGTGTGTGTGTGCCTGATGCAACCCAGTGTTTGCCGTGGCGCCTTCACTTCCAGGACACCCAGTTATTTTTAGGGATGACGCGTCCACCATCAAAATAACTGGCTATTTTTACTATTGGGCGCGTCAATCACATTATGACATATCCCGGCTCTGGAGAAATAGCGGCCAACAGCAGTGAAGACGGGGGAAGGACGCGGTGTGAGTCAGACACGGGGGCAAGGGGAGAGGGCGAGGGGCCGCAGGGCCGCGAGTGGCTGCTGATCTGACTCGAGTGACCGGGACCCCTGATAAGAGCCCCCTTGCTCGAGGGCTTGCTCTGCACCAGGCCCAGCGCCTCGCACGCGGCACGTGGGGTCCCAGGGACTCGGCACGAGCATCCTCGAGGTAGGGACTCCCGTGATCTCTGTTGCGAGTGCGGCCACTGGGGCACAGAGTCCGGCGGCCTGCCGAGGTGTCTCCTGGAGTGTCGCGGGCTGCGTCCGAGCCCAGAGCCTCACTTCTGAGGCATCGCGTCTGCTCACAGGTTTATTGCGGAAACGCCACGTCCTTCCCCTTTGTCAGCATCCGCCTGGTTACAAAGCGGTCGCTCGCTGTGGACACCGAGCTGGGCAGCTTATCTCCTGGGGGTGGAGAGAAGTACAGACAGGGACACGGAAAAGGCATGTCTGGTTCGTCAATAAGGACCAGTTGAGCCCATGCCTGGACGCGGCGTCCACATCTGGGCGGTGCAGTGGGATGGCCCGCGGGCCTTTTGATTGGTGAGGCTCCCTTCCCTGCCTCGTCCACGCCCATCCGTCACGAGTTCCGTCCAGATGTCTCTCGAGTTGACGTGCGTCCCTCCTCCCCTACACCCGCGGCTAGTCTGGCCGGCCTCATCTCTCTGCTGGCTTCCCTGCCAGTCTCCAGAAGGCTCTCCCTGCCATCAAGGGCACCCGCCTTCCACCAGCAGTCCGTTCGACGGGAGATAAGCGTAGATCCGTGTTTCCAGAACTGTGTGCCATAGAATAGGGGTCCGGAAAATACATTTGAGAAAGATGCGTGCTGTACCTCTCCCTCCATTATCAGCCCAGTGTCCCATCAAACAGAGGTGTTTTGTTTTGTTTTGTTTTTTGGCCGCTCACTCATTCAGTAGCTATTTGAGGACCTATTATGTACCAAGTTCAGTTCTAGGTGGGAGAACAGTAAACAAGATAAAGTTCCTGTTTTTATGGAGCTTATATTCCAGCTGGGGGAGACAGACAGTAAATGAATAAACCAGAAAAAATCAGCGAATGACTCAGTACTTTGAAACAATACAGCTTTGATATAATGTGGGGGGGGGGGAGTGGGAGGAGAGGGGAGGCCGTCCGGAGAAGGTGACATGGAAGCTAATGAGCTCCAGGACAGGGAGCCAGTTCTTGAAGGATCTGGGGGGAAGAGCTTTCCAGATAGGGATGAGCAAGTGCAAAGGCCCTGAGGTGAGTCAGTATATTGGAAGGAGAGAAAGAAGGCCAGTGTGGCAGGAGGCAAGAGGGTGGGGGAGGAGGCAGGGAGGAGAGGGGAGAGTTGCGGACGAGAGAGAAGCTTGTAGGTGCCAGAAGGAATTTGAATTCTAAGTGTAATAGGGAGCCATTGAGGTTTACAGTAGAGGAGTGAGGGAGGGCCTGTTATATGACCCATGCCAGATCAGTTGTTGGACAGTGTGTTGGAGGGGTGTTGCGGGGGGGAGGCAAGGAGGCCAGCCAGGAGGCATGAGCTGGATGGTGCTTTGGACCAGGCAGTGGCAACACTGATGAAGAGAGCAGGATTCCGGATGTGTATGGAGGTAGCACGGACAGGCGTTCTGAGGGATGAGAGGGACAGAGATGCGTCCAGAAGGCTCTCAGATTTTAGCTGCAAGCAGCTGAGTGGATGGCGGTGCTGTGTATGGGGCTGGAGAGTTGTGGGGGAGTTGCAGGGGGCCAGGGGTGACGGTGGAGGGGTCCACCCAGAGCTCCGCTGGGAGAGTGAGCCCCCAGCTGACTGTCCCTCCCCTCCAAGGTTCCGCTGATGCCATCTCCTCTCGGAAACACCGTCTGAGCTGCCAAACAGGCCACGTGTCTGTGCGTGGATGAGGCGTTGCACGCTTTGTGACAGTCGTCTGTCCGCGTGACTTTGCTCTGATCCCAGCGGGGACGGGTGCCTCGTCTGTCTTTCTCACAGCTGTGTCTCCGGGTACCTGACGCTTAGTAACTTTTTGTGGAAGTGAGCAGAACTGATTATAGAAGTCAGTGGAAGGGAGGGGCTTCCCTCAAGAATGCATTCCCGACGTAAAGACAGGGATTGGAGCGTAGCCAAGAGGGGGGCATCCTGTTGGTGAGAAGAGAGTCAGGTAGTAGCAAGAGTCCCAAACACGGTCTCAGATGGTCTGGGTTCAAACCCCAGTTCCTCGTCTTTGTACCGTGTGACCTTAGTCAACCACTCTACCTCCTGAACCTTAGTTTCACCACTGGTAGGAAGAGAATCGTGGTAGCTGTTGGCGTAAATGAGGCAGCGTGAGTGAAAGCATCTACACAGAGTCTGGGGGAACGAGGAAGTATCTGATGGCACTAGAACCTGAGAGGTCTGAGCACAGGCTGGCAGTGATCGGCCTCCCCCTGTAATGCCACCTGGGTTTTCTCTGCCTGGAGAGGACTTTGTAGACTGTGTCTCCATCCTTAAGGATCAGATTCCTCTTTTTTTTTTTTTTTTTTTTTTTACCTTCCTTCATGACCTCCTGTGTTTGGAATGAATTATAGGGCTTGGAGTCTAACTGTGAGATGTATGAAGCTTTCTGACTTCAGGTTGTTTGCGACACTAAAAGGTCTTAATCTCGACATCTGGATAAATGATTTCCAAATGGAAGTCCCTGGACCAGCAGCACGGGTACCATCTGGGGACACTCGTTGGAGGTGCAAAATCTCAGACTCTGCCTCAGGCCCAAGGCATCGGGACCTTGGGCGTGGACCCCGTGATAAGTATTTCAACAACCCTCCAGGGAATCCAGATGCACATTCAGGTTTGAGACCCACTGGCCTAGAGCTTCCAGCCTGTAGTACGTCTTTCTCTTTCATGGGGAGAGGATCAGAATGTTCAGGTTGAGGTCAGAGTTATCTTCTAGTCCAGGTTATTTGAAAGTGCTCTGTAGAGGGGCGCCTGGGTGGCGCAGTCGGTTCAGCGTCCGACTTCAGCCAGGTCACGATCTCGTGGTCCGTGAGTTCGAGCCCCGCGTCAGGCTCTGGGCTGATGGCTCGGAGCCTGGAGCCTGTTTCCGATTCTGTGTCTCCCTCTCTCTCTGCCCCTCCCCCGTTCATGCTCTGTCTCTCTCTGTCCCAAAAATAAATAAAAAACGTTGAAAAAAAAAATTAAAAAAAAAAAAAAAAAAAAGAAAGTGCTCTGTAGAACATTAGTTTCCCCCACGTGTGGTGGAAACTCGGTGACTCGAGTTCCATGATCAAATAAGTTTGAAAGATGCAAAGTGTCACAGAGCTCAAGTCCTCCTCTGTAGGACTTATCAGAGCCTTTAAGATGCTAATATGCTTTGTGAATCTCCAGTGGGAGGGTAGAGCACACGTTCTTTCTCAAACTTACTTTCAGGACTTGTGTTCCATGGCGCACAGTTTGGGAAAGATGGATCTAGCCCAATCTCCCATCCAATGGACAATCTTATCTCTAAATTTATGATTCTGCAACCTTTTCCCCAAGGCATCTAGAGACAGGGAGTTGTTGACTTTATGAGGCCTCTCATATTCTTTTTCAGAAGGGCTGTTAGCAACTGTTAGCATTTGCCTTATACTGAGCCAAATCTGCCTGTCTATCCGCCATGTCTTCCAGAGACTTCTCTCTCATGGTTCTTCCCCTTCCATGGACATGGTCTGTCTTTGGTAGCTAGTGAAGTATTGGGGAATTGCTTCTTTTAATTTTTTTTAATGTTTATTCATTTTTGAGACAGAGAGAGACAGAGCATGAACGGGGGAGGGGCAGAGAGAGAGGGAGACACAGAATCTGAAACAGGCTCCAGGCGCTGAGCCATCAGCACAGAGCCTGACGCGGGGCTTGAAGTCACGGACCGCGAGATCATGACCTGAGCCGAAGTCGGATGCTCAACCGACTGAGCCACCCAGGCACCCCTGGAATTGCTTCTTTTAAATGGCTTCTGGCCCGTGTGCAGGGTCCTAGAAGTGATTACAAAGCACAAAGGTAATATCATTGAGCAGAGAGGTAGTTTAAGACTCTTCTGTTGTAATTTGTCCCCATTCTGTCTATTTACCACAGTTAGTAGGTCCAGCCTAAAGATCTGGGGGAGATCACAGCCTTTCTCGTTAACCTGTTTCGGTGAAGTCCAGAAGTTTTGCTCCTGTGAAACTTCCTTATGCCTAGCCACGTGGTTACTACCCTTCCATTCCTAAACTACATTTGCACTTCACTTTCACTAACGAATCAATTGATTGATTGACTTCCTTTTTTTTTTTTTCCATTTGTCCACGTATTCATTCCAGCACCTCTCTGCAAAGTTTCCACTAGGTGCTCCAGAGCCAAGGCTGAGCAAGACCAATTTGATGTGCACGGACCTTACGGTCTATAGGGAGAAGAACGATGATAAAATTAAAAACAAAACCCGCAAATAACGCCTTTTGAATTTGTGCTAAGTGGGAAGGCAGGGATGGAGAGTAACGAGGGGTGGAGACCAGCCCTGGTGAGGTGGTCAGGGAAGGATGCTTGATGTCGGAACTGAGGGCTGATGGAGCTATAACCCATTGCTTTTGGCTTCTTGATTCTATTTGATTGTTTGTATCATTATAATCAGACTTAGATTATTAGGACCCAGAGGGTGGGAACCAGTTTTTCATATTGTGCTTAGTATAAAGACATAGGCGTCGTGGTTTTTGCTCTCCTTTCTTCGTATTATAGCTGTCATATGTATCATATGAATACACATTGGAGTAGTTTTTGGAGTATCTCCTGGGCATTTGGAATATCTGTTGTGAGATTCTGAGTCTCCTTTGGAGAACATTGATTTTTTTTAAATATAATTTATTGTTGGGGCGCCTGGGTGGCTCAGTCGGTTAAGCGTCTGACTTCGGCTCAGGTCACGATCTCACAGTATGTGAGTTCGAGCCCCGTGTCAGGCTCTGTGCTGACTGCTCAGAGCCTGGAGCCTGTTTCAGATTCTGTGTCTCCCTCTCTCTCTGACCCTCCCCCGTTCATGCTCTGTCTCTCTCTGTCTCAAAAATAAATAAATGTTAAAAAAAAATTTAAATAAAATATATATAATTTATTGTCAAGTTGGCTTACATACAACACCCGGTGCTCATCCCAACAAGTGCCCTCCTCCCTGCCCATCACCCACTTCCCCTCTCCCCCGCCCTCCGATCAACCCTCAGTTTGTTCTCTGTACCTAAGAGTCTCTTATGGTTTGCCTCCCTCCCTCTCTGTAACTATTTTTCCCCCTTCCCCTCCCCCATGGTCTTCTGTTAAGTTTCTCAAGACCCACATATGAGTGAAAACATATGGTATCTGTCTTTCTCTGACTGACTTATTTCAGTTAGCACAATACCCTCCAGTTCCATCCACGTTGCTGCAAATGGCCAGATTTCATTCTTTCTCATTGCCAAGTAGTATTCCATTGTATGTATAAACCACAACTTCTTTATCCATTTATCATTTGATAGACATTTGGGCTCTTTCCATAATCTGGCTAGTGTTGAAAGCGCTGCCATAAACATTGGGGTACATGTGCCCCTATGCATCAGCACTCCTGTGTCCTTTGGATAAATTCCTAGCAGTGCTATTGCTGGGTCGTAGGGTCGTTCTATTTTTAATTTTTTGAGGAACCTCCACACTGTTTTCCAGAGCGTGGAGAACACTGATTTTTGTTTGTTTGTTTTGTTTTGATTTTCTTAAGTAGTCAATCTGTTAGGTTCAGGCTGCACATTCTGTCTTGCCTTCTGTGGGTGGTGGTCCAATGCCAGATCATTTCTCGAAGTTTTTGCGAGGCTTCTTTGGGTTAGTTCTAAGCACATGGAGTGTTTCTCATACAGAGTCAGGGAGTGCCTTCTCCAGCTCTTGCCTTTTGGGGATCCTTTCCACATTCTCTGGTTCCCAGGGGCTTCTTTCTCTGGTTCTTCTGGCCAAAAGCTTTCGCCTCCTGCCCCGTTGCCTGGTTCTAAGAGGCTGACCCTGTCCTTGCGGTGAAGTGTTGAGACAAAAGAGGGCGAGAAAAGCCCTGTGGATTCTCCCTCCCATTATTGGCCCCTATTCCCAGTTCCTCTGTCCAAAGGAACGGGTTTTCTCTTGGGGGCGTAGGTGTCTGAGTTGTTTCTGTTTCATGTGGGTGCAGTTTTATGGCTAAGCTGACATGGGGGCAGGGCTGAGAGAGAGGGAATCAAAAAAAAAAAAAAAGAAGATTCTCTTCATATTCTTCTGCATGCAGGGACTCGTTTTGGGGTGCTCTGCGTGGAAGGCAGGGCTGCCCTGGAACATTGACTCCCCACCTCACCCTCATGCACAGTTCTGCCCGCTTTCAAGGCAGGGGTGGGAATTGAAGGGAATGCATCATTTGCCATATAATTGTCATTCTTCACGTTTTTATCTCTGTCCCCTATCACCCTGCTGTTAACTTACATTCTTTGAACCTTCAGGCAGCTGCCTTTGTGTTTTTCCCAGAGTTTTTGGGGGCCCCAGTGGGGACGATAGGGTGCCACCATGGACACCCTCCATCAGTGCCAAAACCAGAACCGGGGTGGGTATTTTCTATGTGTTCGCTCACTAGACCCTCATAACAATCCCGTGAGGTAGGTGATGCTATCCCCATTGTAGAGGTGAGAAAACAGAGGCGCAGAGAGGTGAAGTCAGGATCTAAACCCTCACCTGGGCATCGTCACGCTACCTGGGGTCTTGCCTAAAGCATGTACATGGTGTCGAAGCTGCTTCCTGGGCCCCTTGCCTCCCTCTCCTGCTAGGGGACTCTTGGGTCAGGGGCCACATGCCCCCTGTCCTTCATCTATAGCATGGGGGAAATCTTAGCATCTCCCTTGTGGCACCATTGCAAGGACTGGGTTAGGAAACGTAAGCAAGTGTTGAGAGCCGTGTCTGGCATGCAGTGGGAAGCTGTCAGTGAAGGGTGGCTGTGGTCATTGTCACTGTTATCATTTGTTCCTTGTATACCGAGTGCTGAGCAACACAGCAATCCGCATACAGAAGGCTCTGTAAGTATTCGTTGAAATATTTGCGGAGTTCAGTCATTTGTGAGACCATTTTACCCTTTCTTTGAAAGTTTATTTACTTATTTTGAGAGAGACAGAGACAGTGCGAGCAGGGGAGGGGCAGAGAGAGACGGAGAGATGGAGAATCCCAAGCAGGCTCTGTGCTGTCAGTGCTGAGCCTGATGGGGTGCTCGAGCTCACAAACTGTGAGATCAGGACCTGAGTCAAAATGAAGAGTCGGATGAGGTACCCAGGCGCCCTGAGAACATTTTTCCCTTAAAACACAGTGCATTTTACTTTGTCGTTTCTTTTTTCAGAAATATGTCGGCATTTTTTGGCCATTACCCTGTTTCCTTGCCCAGCTGTTGAACTATCCTCGGGTGGCCCTGGGGAGGCTTGCACTGGGGGGCTTGTTCCCATCCCTGCTCTTTCCCCGTTTTTACCCTTTTTTTTTTTTTTTTTTTTTTTTTAATTTTTTGTCAGTTGGACTTCTTCTGTGTCCCTCCACCACAAGAGGGATAAGGAGCAGCTCTGGGTTCCTGGGTTCCTGGATTCCAAATGGCTTTTTCATTTAGTAGCTGTATAGCTTAAACAAGTAAAACTTAGGACCCCCTCCCCCCCCCCCATCTCATCTGTACCTTGTGAATGATTTTCTACCTCATAATGCTATGAGGAGTAAAATGAGATAGTACAGGCAAGGTGTCTGCATAGCTCCTGGTGCATAGTGGGTCCTGAAAAAATGTTTGTTTGTTTCTTTCTCTCTTTTTTAAATGTTTATTTATTTCTAATGTTTATTTTTTTTTAATTTTTTTTTAACGTTTATTTATTTTTGAGACAGAGAGAGACAGAGCATGAACGGGGGAGGGTCAGAGAGAGAGGGAGACACAGAATCTGAAACAGGCTCCAGGCTCCGAGCTGTCAGCACAGAGCCCGACGCGGGGCTCGAACTCACTGACTGAGAGATCGTGACCTGAGCCGAAGTCGACCGCTTAACCGACTGAGCCACCCAGGCGCCCCCTAATGTTTATTTTTAAGAGAGAGAGAAGGGGGGGGAGGGGCAGAGAGAGATTGAGACACAGAATTCGAAGCAGGCTCCAGGCTCTAAGCTGTCAGCACAGAGCCCAAGGTGGGGCTCGAACTCCCGAACCATGAGATCATGACCTGAGCCGAAGTCGGATGCTCAAACAACTGAGCCACCCAGGCGCCCCTGTTAGCGTCCTTATTTACCCTTGATAATATAATAGCCAGGAGTTCCTGCTACAACGGAAGAGCAGTTACTCCAGATCTGAGCCGGGGGTTCTGGTCTAGATACAGCTGGCAGGAAGCTGGCTGAGCAAGACCTCAGCACCTCCCCAGTCCTCACTCCCTGGTAAGTGCCGTGCAAATGCCTGTGGGATGAATAAGTGCCTGGACGGCTCAGACTTGATGCCTTATCTGTCAGCATCAGACTGCCCCCTGGGGTCAGTAACTGGGGCAGAGCACCCCCATTGCTAATATCTAGACTCACTTGTTTTCATCTTGGTCTGTGATTTTTTATCAATGTAGATGGTTTAATTATTGTTGAGACCTGGGGGGATATCTTGAGTTTTCGCATTTGTTCCTTACCCCTGGGCTTGGCAGCTTCTGGTTTCAGAGATTCCTGTGGAAGCATCCTCGACAGGGTGTTTGGGCTCCAGTGACAGGCGGGGTGCCGGGCAAGGTTAGGTGTTAGGGGGACGGACCCACTTGTGTGGGCCTCTTCCAGATTGAGCCAGCAAATATTTATTGGTGCCAGTGTTGTGCCACGGGCTGAGATGGAGAATGCTACAGACGTGGACAGATCTGCTACTCAAGTGCAGCGGGTGGTCTGCAGGGTCATGGGAACATCTGTGGTTGTCCTCTGGATAAATCCTCAAATCCCCACCTTGGCCTGTAGGTCCCTGCTGGCCTCCCCTGCCTCAGTTTCCCTCACCCTGGCCCCACTGGCCCCTTGCATTTCCTCCTGTGGGTCCCCTCCTTGCACATGCCGGTTCTGGCTGGGACACCTGCTCTCGTCCTTTACCTGGTTCACGTGACCCCAGCTCAAAGGTTACTCCTTAGGAACCTCTCCCCAGCCCTCAGCTTCTTCTGTTCTCTCGTAACTAAGTAACTGAAGTATGATTCTGCATTTAGTGCCTGCGTCCTCTTCTAGACCCACGTGGGACACTGTATGTCTGAGGGGAAGATAATACCAACCATGTATGTAACTTAAAATTTTCTAGTTAACCACATTTAAAAAACACAAAGAAATAGGTGACATTAATTTTTTTTTACTGTGGTAAATGTACACAGCATAAAACTTACCATTTTAACTTATTGTTAAGTGTGCATTCAGTGGCATTAAGTAAGTTCACTGCCCCTCCCCAGATCTTTTCCATCATCTCAAACTGGAACTCTACCCATTCAGCAACCCCAGCCCCTGGTAACCTCTATTCTGCTTCCGTCTGTGAAGTTGTCTGCGCTGGGTACCACGTTTAAGTGGAAAACATAACAATATGTGTCCTTTTTGTTTCTGGCTTATCTCAGCATAGTGTTCAATGTTCGGGAATGTCAAGGTTCATCCATGTGGTAGCATGTATCAAAATGCTCTTTTATGGCTGAATAATATTCCACCGTATGGATATATTATGTTTTGTTTATCCATGCATCGGTCGATGGACACTTGGGTTGTGTCTTTTAGATATTGTGATGAGTGCTGTTTTGAACATGGGTGTACAGGTATCTGTTTGAGTCCCAGCTTTCTATTTTTATGGGGTATATACCTAGGGATTGCTGGATCGTGGGGGTAATTCTGTGTTTAGCCTTTTGAGGAACGAGGTTAAATTTTATGTTACATTTTCTGTAACCCAGTATTTCCAGAAAGGTATCATTTCAACGCATAATCAATCTAAAAATTATTGATGAGCAATTTTGCTTCATTTTCACGCGAAGTCTTTATGATGTGGCGTGCAGGGCGTAAGCTCTGTGTGGCTGGGGGAGCCATCCATCTTGTGGACCCGAGTGCCTTGTACACAGTGGGTGTCTAACCCGAAGATGTATACACATAGCTACCTGCGGGGGGAACAGAATGATGGCTAAACAGCAGCAGCCGTGATACTAACAATAATGACAGGCCTACTGTGTGCAAGGCCCTTTATTTTCATGAATTCTCAAAACAAGCCTATAAAGCAGATACTTTTTTTTTTGTTTTTTTAACATTTATTCATCTTTGAGAGACAGAAGGAGACAGAGCATGAGCGGGGGAGGGGCAGAGAGAGAGAGAGAGCGGGAGACACAGAATCCGAAGCAGGCTCTGGGCTCCGAGCCGTCAGCACAGAGCCCGACGCGGGGCTTGAACCCACGAATCGCGAGATCGTGACCTGAGCCGAAGTCAGACGCTTAACCCTCTGAGCCCCCCGGGCGTCTCTAAAGTGCGTACCATTATTATTCAGTTGTAGATGCGGAAACTGCCGTTCAGAGACATCAGGCGTACCTCAGGTCACACATCTGGGATTCAAAGCTGGCTGGGTTCTGTTGTCCTGGGGCAAGGAGTTATCTCAGGAGGCACTAAATCTAGATGTCTTGGAGAAGCCCCATGGTGCCCATGGGTGGTGTTTGCCTTTGTTAACAGCGGTGGAGGAGGAAACGAAGGTTTACCCAACACCCGTTTCCTGGAGGCATCCGCATTTCTCTTTGCCTCTGGGTCAAGACTGTGAAGATGACCTCAAAAGATATACCTCCCACTGCGCCAGGCTGCAAAGCCCTCACAAGCACTGTCCCTGTAGAGCGAAATTGGGAGAGAGAGGAAGGCAGCTGCCCGCCCCGCTGGATCCACGTGGCAAGGGAGAAGACGGAAGGATTGGGGAAAGCTGTTCTCCAAGTCAGTTGCCCGGAGATAAAAATAAGGTGCTCTGCAGCGTGCAAGGTGATCTAATGTTGCTTTGAGCTTTCTCGAATTTGCCAACACAAGAGGTTATGAAGCTAACAGCATGCCTGTCAATCAAAGGCGGGCCGAGCGCTGGAATTCGAGGAACCTCAGAGGTTATCTTTTCGAATGTGGCCTTTCCCGGTGTGGACGCTCTCCTGCCGTATCCCTCAGAGCTGATGGGAGCCAGACGGGCCTCCTAGCGTTACCCCCTTCGCCTTCCTCAGAGGCCCCTGGGGCAGCCCGTTCTTCTGCAGGGATAAGGACATCTTCCCACCTGCTTTCTTTGGTCCCACCAGACCTTTATTTCTCAAGACTTTATCCACCCAGGGCAACCCCAGGCTTGAAAGGAACTTCGGCTCTGACAAGGCTTTTCCCACCTCCTTTGTTTCCTGCATTCAGGATGGGTGGTACCAGTAATAATATCCGTCGTGGCCGTTAGGATTTATGAGTGTTCAGCAATTGATTCATGTCACAAATATTCATTGAGGCAACATGTCATTTATGCATCATGACAAAATATCTATATTTATTAATTTTTCCCCAGATTCGTGGAGATGTAATTGACCAATAACAGTGTATAGGTTTAAAGTGTACGATGTGATGATTTGATATACACATATGTCGTAAAAAAAAAACAAAACCTGTGTTTGTTTATTGCCAGGCACTGTGTTAGATGCTGGGCAGTACAGTGGTAAGAAAGTCTGGGCCTCTGCCTTCTGAGAACGTGTATTTTAGCAGGGAAAACAGATGGTAAGCAAATAAACAGACAATTCCCATCAATCCTCATCATTCTTGGAGTCCATATTTGCAAATTCTCCTTGTTGCAAATACAGTGTATTTGTATCTCCCAAATCCATATTTGTGTGGTGAAAAATTTGAGTCCCGTGCTGCTCACATCCTCAGCTGAGGTCCAAGGAGGCAACACTGTCTGCTTGCTCTTACAGTGGTTTGCAAACAAGAGTCCTTTCTGAGGTCTTAAATTTAGCGCCACTTTCCCCACAGTTCTTGTGGTTTTTTTTTCTGTTGGGGTTTTCAGTGTTTAAAATGACCCCTGAGCAGAGGACTGATGTGCTGTCTCACGTTCCTGAGCACAAGAAAGCTGCGAGGTGCCTTATGGAGAAAAATACGTTGTTACAGAAGCTTTGCTCAAGCTCCCTATCACCAGCGATGGTGCTGTTGGCCATGAGTTCAGTGTTAATGAATCAACTATCTATACTCAATAAGGTGTCTTTAAACAGAAACTCACATAAAAGGAGATGACATATGGATCAGTTGACAAAAGTGGGAAAGAGGCTTATGGGAACCTAATCTTGTGTTTCCATGAGGAACAACGGTTCAGTGTTTGCAGCATCCCTGTAGAATAATGAAATTTGACTGTGTAACTGCGAAGAATGTAAATTGACTGTATAACAAAATAATTCCACTGAGTGGTGAGGGTTTGAGGAAATGGAGGAGGAGGACGACGACGACAGACAGACAAGGAGGGTGGGGGTGGTGAATGATGATGATGAGGGCTCAGCACAGTGGGAAGGCAGGCAGGGCCATGCCCGAGGCCGCGTGGATCCCAGCAGTCGTGGTGTTGGTCTAGCGCACTGTGCAATCTACTCCGCTCACTGTCCACATTGGGCTGTTGCGGGCTGCAGTGTGATGCTGACAGTCACTGGGGTTCAGAACCAGGGTTCCCACAAGACTGCAGTACCCAATGTCAGGCCCCATTACTACCAACAGCGTGGATGTTAAAGATGGTGCCCTGAGTGCTGCTTCTATCCTTGAGCCCCTAGATCTGGACTCGTGTGAATTTGGGCTTCCGTCAGTTCTTCCAGGGCTTGCTGCTCACGGCTCTATCAAACGTCCTAACCGCGAGATGCTCTGGGATGTGTTTTATTGCAAAATTCCCTGTATAGATGCTAACTGTGAAATTAACCAGGAAGCCTCGTTTTCAGTGTCAAATGTCCAACAGATGGTCGCAGTTGTTCTCTTCAATCTGGAGACAGGAAGCAGCCAGGTCACAATTTTAATTGTTCCTGACAATTAAAACACTTAAATATTGTCAAAGAGTATTTACACAGTGGAGGCGAAACACCGTGGGGTTTGGAGCAGGATAGACCTGAAACTTTTTAGATGGGTGGACACGGGGAAGGTCCCTGCTCTTCTCCAAGACTCAGTTTCAACTTCTGAAAAATGGGGCTGATAACCTGTATCCGCCCAGGGGGCTGTGAGGATCAATCCAGATATGCCGTATGTCATGCTCTGGGGTCAGACTGCCAGAGTTTAGATCTTGGCCTTGGGCAAGCGTTTCAACTTTTCCAAGCTCTGATCTCCTCACCAGCCTCACAGGGTTGTTAACGAGAATTAAATGTAACAAGGCACGAGGTTAAGGCACAATAAGCACTCAGTGAACGTTAGCTATGGGGTCATTATGAAAAGTGCTTTCTTAAATGCTCACTGGGATGGCAATCGTCACCACCATCGTCATCATCATTGAAGACAAATCACAAGTCGGCTAGGATGTATAGAAGTCAGAACCCTTGGGGCACCTGGGTGGCTCAGTGGGTTGAGCATCCGACTTCAGCTCGGGTCATGATCTCACAGTTTGTGGGTTCGAGCCCCGCAATGGGCTCTGTGCTGACAGCTCAGAGCCTGGAGTCTGCTTCCGATTCTCTCTCTCTCTCTTTTTCTCTCTCTCTGTCCCTCCCCTGTTTGTGTGCAAGCTCGCTCGCTCTCAAAAATAAGTAAACATAAAGGAAAAGAAATCAGAACCTTGTAATTGCCGGTGGGAATGTGAAATGGTGCTTGCTTGCTATAGAAAAAGTTCAGTGGTTTTTCAGAAGGTTAAAACGTCGAAATACCACAGGACCCAGCAGTTCCACTCCTGGATATATACCCCCGAAGAATTAAAAACTAGGTGTTTGAACAAATAACTTGTATGCAAACATTCATAGCAGCACTGTTCATAATAGCCACAGGTGGAAACAGCTTAAGTGTGATGACCGGATAAACAGTATGTGGTATAGCCAGACAATGGAGTATTATTCAGCTGCGAGAACGAATGGAGATTCTGAGACACCTACTACACCATGGATGAAAACATTTATTCAAAGTGAAAGAAGCCAGTTACCTAAGACCGCATATTACATGATTCCATTTACACGAAACATCCAGAATAGGTAAATCCAGAGAGACAGAAAACAGATGGGTGGTGGCCAGGGGCTGGGAAGAGGTGGGGGAAGGAGGAGTGGCTGCTTCATGGGTACGGGAGTCTCTTTTGGGGCGATGAAAATTTTCTTGGAATTGACAGAGGCAACATTGCAAACGTACCAGATGCCGCTGGATTCTACACTTTGAAATGGTCGATGTGAGTTGCACCTCTGTGTTTAAAATTTAGCAAATAGAGAAGAAACTTCATTAGAATGGGAAAGCTTCCCTGAAGTTAGTAACTGAAAGGCTCATCTCTCTGGATGTTTCGGTGGGTAATCAAGTCGCAAATGCTGTATCGAGCAGGGTGTGAGAGGCATTACTGGGTCAGAGTCCAAGCTCCCTGCCCCGTCTGTTCTCCCAGATAACTTGCCCAGACTGGGGTCCGTGCATTTTTTTGCTCCTACGTGGGGACACTGGGGTGGGGGGGGGCAACAGTGCCCAGTGGGACCCACGGCTTGGCTAGACGCCGAGCTCTTTAATGAGATCTTAGATTAAGATTCTTGCCAGTGTTGAATTGCTTTGGCAACTGTGTGTTTTTCTTTTGTCCTTATTTGCTTCTTTTTGCAATTGCTTCCAGAAACACAAACATTCTTCCTGGGCTTCAGGTTTCACTTTTTCAGGAATTGTGGCTAACACGGGTGTCATCTTTGACTTTTGGAGGGTCAGACAGCATTGCTTCTGGTGCTGATCTAGAAGGTCTGTGCAAAACGGTTCAGCCTTTCCAGGGCCTTCTGGATAGTTCTCTCATTTCCAGAGGGTGTCAGGAGGCTCCCTGGAAGGTTGTGATGGTGACGGGTATAGACCCGGACTGGAAACCACACTCCATCACTTACTAGCTGTGTGATCTTGGGTAACTCAGCCTCTCAGATAATTGCCACTTCCTTCACTGTGAAATGGAGACAGTGGCAGAAGTTTCCTCCCAGGGTCTTACGAGGATGATGTGAAGGTATGCATATAAAATACTTAGAACACTATCTGACACACAGTGTTCAATAAATAGTAACTGTCATCAGTGTCAGTAACAATTGTTGTTACTTTTTCTCTTTACCAATGACTCCAGTGAAATATTTTCTTTTTTTAACTCTTTAAAGTATACTTATTTATTTTGAAAGAGACAGAGACAGTGTGAGCAGGGAAGGGGCAGAGAGAGAGGGAGAAAGAGAGAATCCCAAGCAGTCTCCACGCTGTCAGTGCCGAGCCCGATGCGGGGCTTGAACTCATGAAACCACGAGATCGTGACCTGAGCTGAAACCGAGAGTTGATGGCTTCACCGACTGAGCCACCCAGGCAGCGCCCCTCCAGTGAAACATTTTCAACTACCTCTAAAAGTTCTGTTTCTTGCTGCAAAGTTATGAGGATTAAAGTAAGAACTTTTTTGTTGTTCCTCCAGTGACTTCAATCTAATATATTCAGCCAACATCTGAAAGCTGTGTTTCTTGTTAGGAAGTTGTAAGGATTAAACTAACAAGTGCTTTGAAATAGTCACGAAAATTACAAGTAGTGTAATAGCTACTGGAATAGCAGACTTTTTCCAGTTCTGCTTCTGAAGGGCTAAAGCACATACGCATTCTGATGCCGGCTCTGAAATTCAGACAAGTTCTAAGTCACACGTTTGCCTGTTTATAAAATTTTAATGGGAAGGGACAAAGAAGTTAGACACTTGCCTAGACCTTCTGAAATCATTTTCTCCCTTGAGAATGGCTTTTATTTCTGTTAGTCCCTTATCGGAGAATGTCAAAAGAAAAACCCTTACACCTTGAAATGTCTTTAATCAATCCTCAGACCTTTCATTTCTTAAAACCTATTCCCTTCTCCCCGCCCATTTCAAGACTTGAAATAAAACGATTTTCCAGAAACGGATGACAAGATAGCAAAAGCCACGATTAATAACCCCCGGAGCACCTTGGTACCACACCTTCCCTATTTAAAATGAAAAATTACCTTTTTCCTTCAGACTTTATTAAAAAGAGGATCAAAGGAGAGAGGGGAAGAGTTGATATAATACAGCCCATCAGTGAACACACTTCTGAAGCTGCAGCAGAGAGAAGCCGCATCCCTGTCAATCGAGCAGCTGGCAATTTGGATAATGAAATGAGGCACTTGGCTTCTTCATTCCCAAACTTCTGATTTTGAAATGCAGGGGTGGAGAGGAAGAGTAATTGATGGAGAGGAGAATTTGGTAGGGGTAAAGCTTGCTTGCTCTCTGCTCATCTTTCTGACTTAAAACAACTTTAGGGCAGGGATTCTTGGGGGCAACTTGGTGCTTTCTTGAACCTGGTGGAGGGTGTGTGTGTGTGTGTGTGTGTGTGTGTGTGTGTGTGTTTGGAGGAACTCTTAAGCTTCGGGGGAAGGTGGGTCCCAGCACAATTGCAGGATGCCATGTGACAAAGAGGGAAGAGAAGGTGTAGGTTTATTATCCACTATGGGACATTAGCCACATCCTAGCTCTCATCCAGAGCTCACTTATTTTCTTTTCAATTTTTTTTTAATTTTTTTATGTTTATTTTTATTTGTGGGGGGGGGGGAGACAGAGCACAAGTGGGGGAGGGGAGACCGAGAGGGAGACACAGAATCTGAGGAAGCAGGCTCCAGGCTCTGAGCTGTCAGCACAGGGCCCGATGTGGGGCTCAGACTCACGAACTGTGAGATTGTGACCTGAGCCAAAGTCAGACGTTTAACCAACTGAGCCCCCCAGGCGCCCCCCGGAGCTCATTTATAAAATGGGTCAATAACACCTACCTTACAGGGCAGGTAAGATGAGCACTGAACTCCCTGAGTCTGGCCGGTGCCCTCCAAGTGCTAACTTATATATCCTAACTCCCCAGCCTGTAGTCAGTGAATGTCCCTGGCTCCTGGGTGAGGACTGTATTCATTTCTTAGGGCTGCCATAACAAAGCCACCCAAAGTAGGTGCTTGAAAACAGCAGAAACAAGGGTGCCCGGGTGGCTCAGTCAGTTAAGCATCCGACTCTTAGGTTTGGCTCAGGTCGTGATCTCACCCTTTGTGAGTTCAAGCCCCACACCAGGCATGGACACTGACGGTGTGGAGCCTGTTTGGGATCCTCTGTCTCCCTCTCTTTCTGCCCCTCCCCCTGCTCATGCTATCTCTGTCTCTCTCAAAATAAATAAATAAGTAACACCAGCAGAAATATATTTCCTCACAGTTCTGGGGGCTCCAAGTTTAAAATCAAGGTATGGGCAGGGTCGTGCTCCCTCGGAAGTCTCAGGGGGGAGAATCTGTTCCCCACCCGTCTCTTAGCTTCTGGGGGTTGCTGGTAATCTTTGGCGTTCCTTGGTTTGTATCTTCACCTCTTTAATCTGTGCCTCTGTCTTCACATGGTGTCTCCTTTGTGTCCTTTTCTTTTTAAAAAAAATTTTTTTTAACGTTTATTTATTTTTGAGAAGAGAGAGACAGAGCACGAGCAGGGGAGGAAGGAGAAAGAGAGAGACACATAATCTGAAACAGGCTCCAGGCTCCAAGCTGTCAGCTCAGAGCCTGACGTGGGGCTCGAACTCACAGACCGTGAGATCATGACCTGAGCTCAAGTCGGATGCTTAACCGACTGAGCCACCCAGGCACCCCTGTGTCCTTTTCTTATAAGGCCACCAATCATTGCCTTTATGGACCCCCAACCCAGTGTTACTTCATCTTCACTTGATGACATCTGCAGAGAACTTATTAGCAAAGAAGGTCACATTCACGGGTACTGAGGGTTAGGGCTTCAACGTGTCTTTTTGGTAGTTACAGTTTAACTACCATGAGGACTCATTGACTTTGGCTTCATGGATTTGTTTTCTGTAGGGCAGGGTCAGGGATATAGTCACCGGATGCAAGTTTATTTATCTGCTTATTTTATTTAATCCTCTCTGGCGTCTTGTGAAATGTATGGTTTTACTCCCATTTTACATAAACATTTATGCAACATTGGCTGGGTGCCAGAGATTACGCTAAACGCTCTACTTGTGTTGTCTTTATCATCTTCAGAACAAGCCTAGGGGAAAAGCTCCGCGTGATTCCTCTCTTACAGCTGAAGAAGCAGAGTCATGGCAAGGCAAGGTCAGAGCAAGTTAACTTCTAAGCATCGCGTTGCAAAGTTGAGGTGTTCTACTTCCTTGCTTGGTGTTTGTTTAGAATTCATTCTTGTTCTTTCCGTTCTGAAAGCCAGTCTTCCAAACACAGAGCTGTCTCTCTGTCTTCTGAGGGAGCCACAGAGTGGGGCAATGTGCTCATTACCTCCCGTCCCTGACCTGTAATTCAGGGCCATGGAATGTCTGCTCTGGAGACTCGGGGATCCGGTGGGAGAGGAGACAGAGGGAGAACATGATTCAATCATATCATGTCTTTGTTAAAAAAAAAAAATCTAAGATGAGCCTGACTTCTGGACAGACCCAGGAGGTTTTACAATCTCATGATCCATTTTTCTCAGTCTAGAAAAATAACTTCTTCCTGAGGAGCGGTCTTAGGACTCCTAGGGAGCAGAAGGGGTGGCAGGAAGTTCTGTAACATCCCAGGCATCTCCCCTTGATGTCCTGCAGGAACCTTAGGCTCAGCCTGTGTGACCCTGAGCTTGCCACCTCCTTTTTGCAGTTTCCCTCTCCTGTACCTCCTGTTGCTGTGATCAGTGCCACCAGCCACCGTGTGACCCAGGCTGGAAATCAGGAGGCCAGCCTTGGTGTAGTGTCATGTTTAAAGATGTGGACTCCAACCCCAGCTGTCTTCCTTCTAGTGTGTGGTCTTGAACAAGTCACTTAACCTCTCTGTGCCTCAGTTTTCTCATCTATAAAATAGAGTGATCTTTGCTTACTACCTAGAATTGTTGTGTAGCTATATAATTCTTTTACATGTAAATTACACAACAGTGTCAAAAACGCAGTATGTTTCCAATAAATGTTAGCTATTTTTTTCTCCTCTGCTTGTGTCCATTCAATCCATGTCTCTTCTTCTCCCAACCCTGCCCCAGGTCCTTATCATCTCCCATCTAGATGCCTTCGGTGGCCTCAGGCTAGGCTTGCTGCTACCTCTGATCTGTCCAGTGCTTTCTCCGTACTCTGGCCCATATAGCTTTCCTAACGCTCATCTGATCGTGTCCCTTCCCTCCCCTTCCCTGATCATGTCCTGTTGGGCCACAAAAATGGATGCCTACACATGAAAAGATGCTCATCATCACTCATCATCAGGGAAATGCAAATCACAACCACAACGGGACATCACCTCACACTTGTCAGGATGGCTAAAATCAACACACGCAAGAAACAACAGCTGGATGGCGAGGATGTGAAGAAAGGGGACCCCCCATGCACTGTTGGTAGGAATGCAAACTGGTGCAGCCACTTTGGAAAACAGTAGGGAGGTTCCTCAAAAAGTTAAAAATAGAACTGCCCTACAATCCAGCAGTCACACTACTGGGTATTTATCCAAAGAATACAAAAACACGAATTCAGAGGAATTATATGCGCCCCTCTGTTTATAACAGCACTATTTACGATAGCCAAGATATGGAAGCAGCCCAAGTGTCCAATGATTGATGAATGGATGAGGGAGATGTGGTATATATACAGTGAAATACTCAGCCATAAAAAAAAGAATGAAAGCCTGCCATTTGCAGCAACATGGATAGAGCTAGAGAGTATAATGCTAAGTGACATACGAGAAAGACAAGTACCATATGATTTCACTCATGTGGAATTGAAGAAACAAAATAAATGAACAAGGGAAACAGAGAGAGAGAAGCCAAGTAAGAGACTCTAAATTATCTAGAACAAACTGATGGTTACCAGAGGGGAGGTGGGTGGGGGGATGGGGGAACTAGGTGATAGGGATTAAGAAGCACACTTGTCATGATGAGCACAGGGTGACGTATGGGACTGCTGAATCATTATATTGTACACCTGAGCCGAATACAACACCGTGTGTTAACTATACTGGAATTAGAGAAACAAAGAATGGATGGCCACACAGCCGTGCCCCCGGGTCTCTGGGACAGCTTTAATCACAAAGGGACAAGGCCATCCCACTGGGCTCCAGCAGGACTTGATGGCAAATGGACCCCATTGGGCTATGTGATTTTTAAGCCACATGATCGGGGAAGCACCAGCCCCTGCCCGGGTGTGATCAGGGGCTGGGATATAACAGTGATATGACGGGCAGAACTTTGACTTCCAGCCCCAGACTACTTCTCAACATTTGTCTGTTGGGAAAGCCAGCCCTTCCCTTGGCATGAGCAGGGATTTGGGGGCTCAGGTCTTGTGGATCTAGCCGTATGGCCAGGAAGGAACTTGGCTTCGATTGTTTATGGTTGGGGGAAGTTCCAGCCCCTCCCTTGGCATGAGCATAGGGCTGAAGTCCGGGCCTTGGGCTCACAGCTGCGTGGTGTGGCGGACCAGAGCGTTAGCCTCCTCTGTTCCCCAGTTTGACGGCTGCTGCAGGTCTGAAGGAGCTCTGCAGGGGACCACCTTCCTTTGGGAGGCTAGCCGCAGGGGATCCCGTCATGTTGACCCCTCCCTCTCAATAGCCCCCTGCACTTAGGAGAGCAAGTCCCTGCATGGTCCTCCTTAGTCGTTATTTCCAGTCTTGGCTTGAATTTCTTCCTCCCTCCAGAGAGCTCCAGCCACACTGAGCTGCTTTTCCTCCAAACCCATCATGTTTGATCATCTCCTGGCCTTGACCCTGCTGTTCTGTCTTGACCTTCCTTCCTCTACCCTGAACTCCATTCTTTTCCTAGCAAGTTCTCTTTCAACCTCAAGGTTTGGGTGTAGGTACCATGTCCTCTGGGATGCCTATCTCTACCCTTCCACCGGGAGCTGGGTCGCTCACGTGTGCTCCCACCTGCACTTCCTCTGACGTCAGATTCTCTGCCACATTGTGGGTACTTACTTACTTATGTAATCGAGGTGAAGCTCACAGAACAATGGCCAGTCATAACCCGAGCTGAAGTCAGACGCCCAACTGAGCCACCCAGGCACCCCGAACAATGGCCATTGTAACGTGAATAATTCCATGGCATTTCATGCATTCAACCACCCACCTCTCTCCAGTTCCCAAATATTTTTGTCACCCCAGAGGAAACCCGGGACCCATTAAACACTAGCTCCCCATTCCGCCTTCCCTCCAGCCCCTGGCAGCCACAAATCTGCTTTCTGTCTCTATAGATCTATCTGTTCTGGACACTTCATAAACGGGATTGTATGTAATGTGGCTTCTTACACATAGCATAATGTGTTTGAGGTTCATCCAAACTGTAGCACCTGCCAGTACTTTATTTTTCACGGCTGAATAGCATTTCATTGCATGGGCATACCACATTTTGTGTATCCATTTGCCAGATCAGTGGACATTTGGGTTGTTTCTACCTTTTGCCTGTTGTGCTTCATGCTGCTGTGAACATTCACATACAAGCGTTCAGGTGTCTGCTTTCACTTCCTTTGGGTCTGTACCTGAGAGTGGAATTACAGCGATTATTTCATTATCGGTCTTCCTGCCAGACCGTGAGCATCCTGAGGGCAGGGGAAAGACAGACCCTCCACCCCAGGGGCTGGCACAGTGAGTACCCGAGGAGCAAATTGGATGAGTCACAGGCATCCAGAATAGACGTCTCCAGCACCCTCAACCATCTGCCCGTTGGCCTGCCTCATGTGATGGTCCAGGCTCTGTGCTGATGATGCGACTCATTTTATCTCATTGACTCACTCCTCACTCACTCTGATACTTGCTTGTGTCCACTGTCCCTCCTCACCCTGGTCTGTCTGAAGTAGTCCCCCAGCACATTTTTGTGGCCACGCCCACTTTCTTTTCCTCCATAGCACTTATTACCACTGGCTTACAGATGAGATATTTTATATGACATCTTATAGACAATGTATTATATATGTCATTTATTTGTTCATTCCCCCTTTAATCTGTTTCCCCACTAAGAACATGTGCTCTGTTAGAGGACAGGGATCTTGGTCTTTTTAAATTCATCGGCCTATCACAGTGCCTAGAACAGTGCCTGTTATATGCGAGGCATTCCAATATTTATGAAATAGGGGCGCCTGGGTGGCTCGGTCAGTTAAGCTTCTGACTTTGGCTCAGGTCATGATCTTGTGGTCCATGGGTTCGAGCCCCGCATCAGGCTCTGTGCTGACAGCTCAGAGCCTGGAGCCTGCTTCAGATTCTGTGTCTCCCTCTCTTTCTCTCTCTGCTTCTCCCCTGCTCATGCTCTGTCTCTCTTTCAAAAACAAAATTTTAAAAATAAACTTAAAAAAATATTTGTGAAATACTTAGATGAACGAATGCATTTAATCCTTACTGTACAAGGGAACCATGATCATTCTCATTTTACAGACCCCAACACTGAGGCTCAGAGGGGTCACAGAGCTGGTCCTTGGTGGCACCAGAGTTCTAAACCAGATCTCTCAGAGTCCCAATCCCATATTTTTGTCCATTTCCTTGGAGGCGGGGGGAAGAGCTCTAGCAAGAACACCCACGGTACTTTTCTGTGGCCTTAGAACGAAGTGTATGATTCAGACAATTTAAAAAATAGATTTATTCTCTTAAACATATTTTATTTAGGTGAATCGGACAACGAGTTTATATTTTCTGAGCAAATACATCAAGCCAGAGCTTTCCGGGTAACAGAGAAGCTGGTCTGGGCTTGACTCTGTCTGCCTCCAGTGCTCAGAGTTCTTCAGCCTCTCTGAGCGTCAGCTTCCGGAAGGTGCACAGGATGGTGGTAACATCTGTGGCACGACACGTCTCCACACAAGTGCATACTCTTTAAAAGGGAGGTAACAACTTAGCACCACGGTGTTGAGAATCACAATACGAGTAGCTGACATTTATGGAGTTCCTGCCATGTGTCAGGTGCTGTCCTGTGCTATCACATATGTCCTCATACTATTCTCCGGAGGCAGGTCCTACTGTCCCATTTCGCAGGTGATAAAGCTGACTCAGAGAGGTTAGGCGAGTGCCCCAGGGCTGCACAGCCAGACATAGGGCCAAGTCATAAGACTCCAGAGCTGGCTCTCTTAGTCACTGGGCTAATAGTATTTATGTCTGAATTTTGAGATTTACGCACCACCATAGTGTTGGTGACTTTGGTAGAATGTTCTGGCAAAGTCTGGGAGAAGGGAAAAGGGAGAGCCATGTCAGAAATGAGTCCTTGCTCTGGCATCTATTCCCATCTGGCTCATCCATGATGGCCTACGGCCTTCGGTGAATGCGGATCCCAGCCCTCTGTGTCGATGCCCCAGGGTCCTGGTTGTTGAGGTGGCCCAGGCCCTGGGTTTGAATCCCAGCTGCCAGTCCCCATCTCTGGTGTGACCTCGGTACATCTTCGTCTCTGCACACCCATGACCTTATCTACAAAGTAGAGATCAAAATGGCCCTCTGCCCACAGAGTTACGAATATTAAATAAGATGTAAAGCAGTCCTAATATTACAAGTGAAGAAAGCAGAGGCGAACCATTAAACAAGATCCTACCGCACTTCTTAAAAAAATATGCACAGCAAACCATTTGGCAGGCTCCACAGCCAAACGTTAATAGGGATGATGGCTGGGCTGTAGACCAACATTGCCTTTTTCCTTATCTGAATTTTCTAATTTTTCTATAATGAATATATAATAACCAAATGGGTAGTTTTAATTAAAAATGGGGCAGTGAGTCAGTCTTCACGAAAGCACTTTGCAAACTGTCAAATGTTCTATAAATCAGCTCTTGTTATGGTCCTTATAGTAATTATTCTCGTTATTGCTAGTTGGCCACGAGCTGGAATTTCTTTCTGCCCCTCATCTCTTCCTTGGCCCGTGATGGGGGGGCCACTCGATCGCCTTCTGCCAGGTCCTGCTTTTGCATGCAGCGGTCCCCACTGGTTTCTCTTTTCGCAGCCATCACCCACGTGGGGACCAGCGACACCTCTCACCTGGAGCCCTGCAAAACCTTTCTTGGGCTCTCCTTGTCCAAGCAGGATCTTCGAGAAAGGAACCTCCCATCCAGAACTCTCAATGGCTTCCCACTGAACTTGGCATATAACCCACACTGCATTTTGGTGCACGGTCCTGGTGGTCTGTCCCTCACCTGTCCCTTCAGCCTCTCCTTGAGCCACCCACCCTATTGTTGCCACACCTTGGGCACACTGCCTTTGAGAAGGCACCCCGAAAAGGGACCTAGGAAAGTGCCTGCCCTAACGTAGATAGGAGTCCACTTAGCATGGAGTCTGTGCATGTAGACCACATTGATATTTACCCTTTCAGTATGGTGGAGGACTGAGAAGATGTTAATGCATAATTGGAATTTTTATTTTTATTTTTTGGTTTAACTTATACCAGAGCTGAAAATCCCAAGCTGCATTCAGACAGTGGGGATTTTTTTTTAACGCCTCCATTCTTTCCCTAATAAACGGCTGTAGGACTTAAAAAAAAAAAAGCTCCTTCCTACCTTATGCTCTTTCCTTGGCTGTTGGCGATCCCCTTCTTGTCCTCAATGCCAGCTTAAATGGGGCTTCCTTAGGGAGCTGAATGCTCTACCTAAAGCCAGCCCCACCCCCAACCCTTTTACTTTTAGTTTTTTTCAGTTGAAATTTGTATTGAGCTAATTGTAGATTGCCATGCAGTTGTAAAAAAATAATACAGAGTGATCCTGATGCTAAAACAAATACCACAGACTGGGTGGCTTAACCAACAGACATTATTTCTTACCGTTCTAGAGGCTGGACGTCCAAGATCAAGGTGCTGGCAGATGTTTTCTTGTGGAGGGTCTTCTTCCTGGCTGATAGACAGCCACTTTTGTGGTCTCACACGGCCTTTCCTTCCTCGGACTTCCTGTCTCTCCATCTCCTTATAAGGGCTCCACCTTCACCACCTCTCTTAACCCAGTTACCTCCCAAAGGCCCCACCTCCAAAGGCCATCACTGTAGGGGGTTAGGATGTCAATGTCAGGGTTTTGGAGGGACACAAACATTCAGCCCGCAACAGATCCCTTGTCGAGTTTGCTCAGTTTCTCCCAATTGGTAACTTTTGGTAAAATTGTAGTGCCATGTCACAGCCAGGTTACTGACATTGATGCAACCTCCTGATCTTGTCCGGGTCTCCCCAGTTTTATGTGTACTCGTGTGTGTGTGTGTGTGTGTGTGTGTGTGTGTGTGTGTATTTAGTTCTATGCAACTTTATCGCCTGTGTGGGATCACGTGTCCTTCACCACGGTGAAGACACTGGATAGTTCCAATGCTCTAAGGGTCCCTTGTGTGTGTCCCTCCTGCCTGTGTCCTCCAGCTCTAAACCCTGGCAACCACCAATCTATCCTCCATTTCTAAAATGTGGCCATTTCAAAAATGCAATATGAATGGGATCTTCTGGGATTGGCTTTCTCTGCTCAGCACAGTTGTCTGGAAAGTCACCCAGGTTGCTGCATGCTCAGTAGTTCATTCCGTTTTGTGGCTGAGTCGTGTTCTGCAGTGGGCAGGAACCACAGCTTGGTAACCATTCACCATTACTAATTCTCTTATCACATCCATTCTGGTTGTCCCCGCTCCCAGCACTCATCACTCTCTGAAATCCTTTCATGACTGTGTTTTCTGGTCTATTGTGTCTCTCCTTAAGTGGAATATTAAACCTAGGGTACCAGAGAGCCTGGACTGGGTGTGGTCTGCTATGCCTTTCTGGAGCATAGTGCCTGGTGCATTCACAAAGCGTTGGATGATGGGACACCTGGGTGGCTCAGTGGTTAAGCGTCCGACTTTGGCTCAGGTCATGATCTCATGGTTTGTGGGTTCGAGCCCTACATCAGGCTGTCTGCTGTCAGCACAGAGCCTGGAGTATGCTTCAGATTCTGGGTCTCCGTCCCTCTCTGCCCCTCCTCTGCTTGTGCTCTGTGTCTGTCTCTCAAAAATAAACATAGAAAGAAAGAAAAGAAAGAAAGAAAGAAAAAGAAAGAAAGAAAGAAAGAAAGAAAGAAAGAAAGAAAGAAAGAAAGAAAGTGTTGGATGAGGGTTTGACCGAGCACACAGCCACAGCAGATCTGGGAGAAGTTGGTGCAGTGTCTGAGAAAGAGGTCAGGGCAAATTTGACTTCTGCAGAATTCCTGTATCTCATATAAGGGCTAGCTGTTAAAATTGCTACGTAAGGGAAAGGTTATCCTCGAAAATCCTATCAATCATCCTGAAACTGCTGGAATTAAGATCCTTGGAAATTCAAAAGCGAGAATTCACTCCTTTGCTTTTCTGGATATTTGACTTGTGGGCTCCACAACTACAGGAGAGCAGGTGGGCAAGGCTGTTGAGTGGGGGTTATAGTGAGAGAGTCAGCAAAGGGATTTCATTCTCTGGAGGAGCCAAAGGGGGATGAATTTATGTAAATGTGTGTGCAGTATAGTACGAACACGGTGTGGTGTTCATACACAGCGCAGCGTATATAGGATGTAATGTGCATAGGCTGTAAGGTCTATAAGGCGTAGCATGCACGCACAGTGCGGTGTGGATAGAGCGTGACGTGCACATGCTGTAAAGTGCATTCGCTGTAACGTGCATACGCTGTAACGTGAATACGCCGTATGATACGTTCGCGGTAACGTGTATGTGTAAAGTACGTTCTCTGTAACGTGCATACGCCGTAAGGTACGTTTGCTGGAACGTGCATACGCTGGAACGTACATACGCTGGAACGTGCACGTGGTGTAACTTGCCAGGCTTTCTCAAGGCTTATCTGTTGTCTCTCTGCTCCTTTATTCCAACTCAGGAGGCAACCTTTCCAAACAAGACTGGACCATCCAGTGGCCCACCACGGAGACGGGGAAGGAGAACAACCCCGTGTGCCCCCCGGAGCCCACGCCGTGGATCCGCACCCACCTCTCCCAGAGCCCCAGGGTCCAGACCAAGTGCGTCCAGCACTACTGTCACGCCAGCCCCTCGCCCGGGGCCCCCGTGTACACCCATGTGGACAGGCTTACCGTGGACCCCTACCCGGGCCTGTGCCCGCCACCGCCGCTGGAGTCAGGCCACCGTTCCCTGCCCCCGTCGCCCCGGCAGCGGCACGCGGTCCGCACCCCGCCGCGCACCCCTAATATCGTCACCACCGTGACCCCTCCCGGCACACCACCCATGAGGAGGAAGAACAAGCTGAAGCCCCCGGGGACCCCGCCGCCCTCCTCCCGGAAACTGATCCACTTGATTCCAGGTTTCACCGCCCTGCATCGGAGCAAGTCCCACGAATTCCAGCTGGGTCACCGTGTAGACGAGGCCCACACGCCCAAGTAAGTGTGTTTGGTGGGTGCCCTGGGGCCGCTGAGCCCCGGGGCTTCTGGGGGCTGCTTCATGGCCCCAGGACCGTGCCAGGTTAGGGGAGCCTCGAATGCGCTTGTGTTTTTCTTCTTCACTTGAATGAAAGGTGGCTTTTCATGGAGGGCCCGTGAGATGAATAGCATTTCCCGGAAGTGACCCTTTAAAAACGTTTTATTTTCATTTAAGGTTTTATCTTGTTTTTGAGAGAGAGCGTACGTGGTGGTGCAGGCAGAGGAGGGGTAGAGAGAGAGAGAGGGAGAGAGAGAGTCTTCGGCTCCATACTCGGTGCAGAGCCGGATTCAGGGCTCCATTTCATGACCCTGAGATCATGACCTGAACTGAAATCAAGAGTCTGGGGCTTAACCGACTGAGCCGCCCCGGTGCCCCAGAAATGACCCTTTTTACAGTATGGGTCCTCCTCGGTTGGGGTCAGCAAACTACAGCCTGGGGGCCAAATCTGCATTGATGGCAACACAGCCAGGACCGTTCCGGTGTGTGTGGTCTGTGGCTGGTTTGTGCTGCAAGGCTGAGTTGAGTGTGGTCTGCAAAGCCGAAACTGTTTGCCATCTGGCCCTTGACAGGGAAAGCTGGCCGGCCCCTGCGGAGTCTATCCCAAGGATGCTCCTAGAAATAGGCTGTGAGCTGCACACCTACCCTTCCATTTTCTAATATTGCATTAAAAAGAGTAAAAAGAAACAAGTGATGTTTTTAAAAAAAAAAATTTTTTTTAAAATATTTATTTATTTTTGAGACAGGAAGAGACAGCATGAACAGGGGAGGGTCAGAGAGAGAGGGAGACGCAGAATCTGAAACAGGCTCCAGGCTCTGAGCTGTCAGCACAGAGCCCGACGCCGGGCTCGAACTCACGGACCGCGAGATCACGACCTGAGCCGAAGTCGGACGCTCAACCGACGGAGCCACCCAGGCGCCCCAAAGCAAGTGATGTTTTTATAATAGGTGCCATTTAACTCAGTATATCAAAATATTACCACGTCAACATAGAATCACTGTAAGATGATAACACGGAAATGTTTTGCATTCTCTTTTTCATACAAAGTCTTCGACATCCAGTGTGTGTTTTGCACCCACAGCTCCTCTCAGTCCAGACTCCCTGCATTCTAAGTGTGCAGTGGCCCCTTAGGGCAAGTGGCTGCCGTGCTGGGCAGCATGTGTACGGGACGCGCTCGGTGCTTATAATGAAAAGGCACGTCCAGGTCGGGGTGGGTCAGAGAGTAGAACCAGACTATCGGAGCAGAGGTCTTGGTACAGAAGCTTAGGGTCAGCCTACAGGGGAGAAAATCATGAAAGTGGGTACCGTGTGCACCCGGCTCTGGTTTGGGGAGGATCTTGCTGCTGGCAGGGTGACATGGTGTCTGTAGCTACATACTGGCTGCTAGGAGGGGACGGGAAGCTCTCTGCAGGGCCCCTCAGAGGCTGACTGTGGCCAGGTGCCTTGCAGTCTTTGGAGGTTCTCAGTGTCTTTTTTTAAAGATTTTTTTAATGTTTATTTATTTTTGAGAAAGAGAATGCGAGTAGGTTAGGTGCAGAGAGAGAGGGAGACACAGAATTGGAAGCAGGCTCCAGGCTCCGAGCTGTCAGCACAGAGCCTGATGCGGGACTCGAACCCACAAACTGTGAGATCATGACCTGAGCTGAAGTCAGACGCTCAACCGACTGAGCCACCCAGGCGCCCTGGTTCTCAGTGTCTTAAAAATGGGAAAACATGCTAAGCAGGCTTACGAAAGTGGGTAGCATGTTTTAAAATTTTACACTGGACAAAATTGCCATGAAGGCATAGAAGATAAAATGATAGTTTGTGATCTTGCCGGGAGATACCATAAGGAGTCTGAATCTGGCACCTGGTGTATGTAAGAGCCCTGCATCCCTGCTCCGGGATCCCTGCAGCTAGGATGTGGGGGGGCAGTGGGGAGAGTTTCCTCGCATTCCTAGTATGTGGAGGCCCATGTGAGGGCTGAGACCAGCCACAGACACCATAGAGTGTCCTGGGAGGAGCCAAAGGCAAGCAGGCCTGGCCCAGACTTCTGTAGGAAGCAAAGTGCAGAGGCCCTGACTGAATCTGACCTTCACTTTGGCTTCTTGTGACATTGCAAGGGCTCTCAGGGATTTCCTGACCCCCACTCCCTAGCTGTGCTCGTTTGTCTTTGACTCGGGCCTTTATCCAGGGCTGGCTCTCCAGCCTGGGCAGGTATGCAGAAGGACTCAGGGGGCCTGTCCCAATCTCAGACCCTCTCCCTTCCTCCTGTCTTAAGCAATAGCGAACCCACATGCCTGTGAAGTGTTGCTTTTTTGACATGGTCCCAGGACTCTCTTGGACTCCCACCTGACCACTTCTGTTGCATCAGCCACCCCTTTGGGGGTTCAGAGTGGCACCTGCCTCTGAGCGTCTTCACCGATTGAGCCAGTGTTTTGTGAGTGCTCATCGCCGTATGCAGGTGGATGTAAGACATTGGTTATCGGTTGCATCCTGCTATAAATGTAAAAATACGTGTCTCTTAGAATTAATGAAATGTGGTTTGTTCTAGGCTCTGGGCTAGTCGGTGGGGGTATCATGGGAAGCAAAAAAAGACATAGCCTTGGCTTCTTGAAGTCTGACATTAATCAAATAACCACACAGAAGTATTATAAAATTGTATCCGGTGCTTATGCACAGTGTTACAGGCTATAAAGATGCAGGGCAGGACACCATCAGAGCTCATGACCAGATAGAGCTGATCGAGTTTGAACTGGCAGGGAGGTGGAGGTGGGGAGGACTAGGGAGGGTCTGGTCAGGGTGAGTTCCCAGAAGTGATAATTTAGACTGAAGGCTAAGGCGCAGCTAAGATGATGAAGGGGTAGAGGTGGAGGGTATTCTAACCGAGAGGCGGGAGGGGGCACGATACATTTGAGGAATTGACAGAAGGTGACAGAAGGTGTCTGTGGCTAAGGGACCGAGGCATGTGATGCAGGAGGCGACTCGAGTTAGGCAGGAGGCAGCACTATTCACAGCAGCCCCAAGGTGGCAGCAGCCTAGGTGCCCATGGGCGGATGAGTGGAGAAACAAAATGTGGCCTCTCTACCCAGTGGAACATTATTCAGCCGTCAGAAGGAATGAAATTGTGACACATGCTTCGATGTGGATGCATCTCAAGCACGGTATGCTAAGTAGGAGAAGCCAGTCACAAAAGGAAAAGTAGAAGGGTGGGTGCCGGGGGCTGGGGGAGGGGAACGGGGAGTTTGTGTTTCCTGGGTACAGAGTTGCAGTTTCGGAAATGAAAAGGTTCTGGAGATGGATGGTGATGATGGTCACACAAAGTGTGAATGTACCTAATGCCGCTGAAGCTGTAGCCTTAGAAATGGCTAAAATGGTAAATTTTATGTTATATATATTTTATAGTAACAACGACAAAAAATTAGGCAGGAAGCGTGCTCTGTCTCTTTCTCTCAAATATAAGTAAACATTAAAAAAAGTTAAAAAAAAGTCGGGGGGAGGTGCCTGGGTGGCTCAGCCAGTCAACCGTCTGACTTCAGCTGAGGTCATGATCTTACAGCTCGTGGGTTTGAGCCCCTCATCGGGCTCTGTGCCGACAGCTCAGAGCCTGGAGCCTGCTTTGGATTCTGTGTCTCCCTCTCTCTCTGCCCCTCCCCCACTCACGCTCTGTCTCTCTCTCTCTCTCTCTCTCTCTAAAATATAAATAAACATTTAAAAAATTAAAATTAGGCAGGAAAGCTAGAGGTTGGCACACTTTTTCTGTAAGGGGCCAGACAGTGAATATTTCAGGCCGTGCGGGCCATGTGGTATGGTAGCAAAAGCAGCCGTAGGCAATAGGTAAATACATGGACATGGTGATGTTTCAATAAAACTTTATTTGTCACAATAGCCGCCGGGCTGGGTTTGGTGTCCCAGGCTATAGTTTGCCCTGTCAGAAGCCATGCTGTAGACAGTGATTCTTCTCCCTTGATAAGGCACTGGAAGGTCTTTAAGTGATTTTGGTGGAAGGCGCGATCATATATGACGGTCACTCGTAGTCTGAAGCTGTGGTTTCTCCCAACTGTGCATCTTCCTCCCCTCTCCCTGTGCTCTTTGGACACATGATCTTTGCTCTACGTTGAACAGGTGAAGTGAGAGAGACTGACCTTTGGGGGTTTTCTCCAGCTGTCTTGAGCTTTAGTTGACATATAACATCATGTACGTTTAAGGTGTGCAAGGTGATGGTCTAACACACATAGGTATTGTGAAATGATACCACAATTAGGTTTTGTTAACACATCCATCACCTCACCTCACATAATTTTTTTTTTTGTGATGAGAACATTTAAGATTTGTTCTCTCAACAACTTTCAAGTATATACTGAGGTGTTGCTAACTACAGTCACTAGGCTGTGCACTAGGTCCCCAGAACTTATTCACCTTCCAATGAGAAGTTTTTATTCTTTGGCCAGTGTTTCCCCACTTCCCTCGCCCCTAACTTCTGGCAGCCACATTCAACTCTGTTTCTATGTTTGATGGTTTGAGATTCTACATGTAAGTGGTATCATGCAGTATGTGTCTTTCTCTGGCTTATTTCACTCAACATCACGCCCCCTCAAGGTCCATCCATGTTGTAATGGCAGGATTGCCTTCCTTCTTCAGGGCTGAATAATATTCCATTGTGCGCACACACATGTGGGTATCATTTTCTTTATCCATTCATCTATTGATAGGCACTGAGTTTGCTTCCATGTCTTGGCTCCTGTGAATAATGCTGCTACAAACATGGGGGTGCAGGTATCTCTCCAAGATGGTAATTTCATTTCCTTTGGATACACACCAAAAAGTAGAATTACTGGATCATACTGGTAATTTCCATTTTAATTATTTTGAGGAACCTCCATACTGTTTTCCATAGTGGTTGCAACAACTTACATTCCAACCAGCAGTGCACGAGGGTTCCCTTTTCTCCGTATCCCTACCAGAGCTTACCATCTCTTGTCTTTTTTGATAATAGCCATTCGAATGGGTGTGAGGGGATGTCTCATTGCAGTTTTGATCTGCATTTCGCTGATGATTACTGACATTGTTGAGCGCTTTTCATATACCTGGTGGCCATTTGTATATCTTGTTTGGAAAAAAAAAATGTCTATTCAGGTTCTCTGCCCATTTAAAAATCAGATGATGATGATGATGATGATGATGATGATGATGATGATTTTTTGGTATTGAGTTGTAAGAGTTTCTTCTTTTATTATTTTTTAAATATGAAACTTATTGTGAAATTGGTTTCCATTCAACACCCACACCCAGTGCTCATCCCAACAGATGCCCTCCTCAATGCCCATCACCCACTTTCCCCTCCCTCCTACCCCCCATCAACCCTCAGTTTATTCTCAGTTTTTAAGAGTCTCTTATGGTTTGCCTCCTTCCCTCTCTGTAACTTTTTTCCCCCTTCCCTTCCCCCATGGTCTTCTGTTAAGTTTCTCAGGATCCACGTAAGACTGAAAACATATGATGATAAACCACTAGCCAGTTTGATCAAAAAGAAAAAGGAAAGGACCCAAACAAATAAAATCAAGAATGAAAGAGGAGAGATCACAACCAACACAGCAGAAATAAAAACAATAATAAGAGAATATCATGGGGCACCTGGGTGGCTCAGTCAGTTAAGCGGCCGACTTCGGCTCAAGTGATGATCTCACGGTCCGTGAGTTTGAGCCCCGCATCGGGCTCTGTGCTGACAGCTCAGAGTCTGGAGCCTGGATTCTGTGTCTCCCTCTTTCTGACCCTCCCCTGTTCATGTTCTGTCTCTCCCTGTCTCAAAAATAAATAAAACATTTAAAAAAATTAAAAAAAGAGAATATCATGAGCAATTATATGCCAATAAAATGGGCAATCTGGAGGAAATGGACAAATTCCTAGAAACATATACACTACCAAAACTGGGACAGGAAGAAATAAAAATATTGAACAGACCCATAACCAGTAAGGAAATCGAATTAGTAATAAAAAATCTGCCAAAAAAACAATAGTCCAGGGCCACATGGCTTTCCAGGGGAATTCTACCAAACATTTAAGGAAGAGTTAACACCTAATCTCTTTAAGGAGTTCCAAAAAATAGAAATGGAAGGAAAACTTCCAAACTCTTTCTGTGAAGCCAGCATTACCTTGATTCCAAAACCAGACAGAGACCCCACTAAAAAGGAGAACTATAGACCAGTTTCCCTGATGAACATGGATGCAAAAATCCTCAACAAGGTATTAGCCAACTGGATCCAACAATACATTAAAAAAACTATTCACCAGGACCAAGTGGGATTTATACCTGGGATGCAGGGCTGGTTCAATATCCGCAAAACAATTAACATGATTCATCACATCAATATAAGAAAGGACAAGAACCATATGATCCTCTCAATAGATGCAGAGAAAGCATTTGACAAAATACAGCATGCTTTCTTGATAAAAACCCTCAAGAAAGTAGAGATAGAAGGAGCATACCTCGAGATCATAAAAGCCATATATGAACAACCAAACGCTAATATCATCCTCAATGGGGAAAAACTGAGAGCTTTCCCCCTATGGTCAGGAACAAGACAGGGATGTCCACTCTCACCACTGTTATTCAACATAGTATTGGAAGTCTTAGCCTCTGCAATCAGACAACACAAAGAAATAAAAGGCATCCACATTGGCCAGGAGGAGGTCAAACTTTCACTCTTCGCAGATTACATGATACTCTACATGGAAAACCCAAAAGATTCCACCAAAAAGCTGCTAGAATTGATTCATGAATTCAGCAAAGTTGCAGGATATAAAGTCAATACACAGAAATTGGTTGCATTCCTATACACCAACAATGAAGCGACAGAGAAATCAAGGAATCGATCCCATTTACAGTTGCACCAAAACCCATAAAATACCTAGGAATAAATCTAACCAAAGAGGTGAAAAATCTATACACTGAAGACTATAGAAAGCTTATGAAAGAAATTGAAGAAGACACAAAAAAATGGAAAAAGATTCCATGTTCCTGGATAGGAAGAACAAATATCGTTAAAATGTCGATACTACCCAAAGCAATCTACATATTCAATGCAATCCCTATCAAGATAACACCAGCATTCTTCACAGATCTAGAACAAATAATCCTAAAAATTGTATGGAACCAGAAAAGACCCTGAATAGCCAAAACAGTCTTGAAAACGAAAACCAAAGCAGGAGGCATCACAATCCCAGACTTCAAGCTATGCTACAAAGTTGTAATCATCAAGACAGTATGGTACTGGCACAAGAACAGACACTCAGATCAATGGAACAGAATAGAGAACCCAGAAATGGACCCACAAACATATGGCCAACTAATCTTTGACAAAGCAGGAAAGAATATCCAGTGGAATCAAGACAGTCTCTTCAGCAAGTGGTGCTGGGAAAACTGGACAGCGACATGCAGAAGAATGAACCTGGACCACTTTCTTACATCATACACAAAAGTAAATTCAAAATGGATGAAAGACCTAAATGTAAGACAGGAAGCCATCAAAATCCTAGAGGACAAAGCAGGCAAAAACTTCTTTGATCTTGGCTGCAGCACCTTCTTACTCAACACGTCTCCAGAGGCAAGGGAAACAAAAGAAAAATGAACTACTGGGACCTCATCAAAATAAAAAGCTTCTGCACAGCGAAGGAAACAGTCAACAAAACTAAAAGGCAACCGACAGAATGGGAGGAGATACTTGCAAATGATATATTAGATAAAGGGTTAGTATCCAAAATCTATAAAGAACTTAGCAAACTCAACGACCAAAAAACAAATAATGCAGTGAAGAAATGGGTAAAAGACATGAATAGACACTTCTCCAAAGAAGACATCCAGATGGCCAACCAACACATGAAAAAGTGCTCAACATCACTCATCATCAGGGAAATCAAAACCAAAACCACAATGAGATACCACGTTACACCTGTCAGAATGGCTAACATTAACAACTCAGACAACAACAGATGTTGGCAAGGATGCGGAGAAAGAGGATCTCTTTTGCATTGTTGGTGGCAATGCAAACTGGTACAGCCAGTCTGGAAAACAGTATGGAGGTTCCTCAAAAAACTAAAAATAGGGGCGCCTGGGTGGCTCAGTCGGTTGAGCGTCCGACTTCAGCTCAGGTCACGATCTCGCGGTCCGTGAGTTCGAGCCCCGCGTCGGGCTCTGGGCTGATGGCTCAGAGCCTGGAGCCTGCTTCCGATTCTGTGTCTCCCTCTCTCTCTGCCCCTCCCTCGTTCATGCTCTAGTCTCTCTCTGTCCCAAAAATAAATAAACGTAAAAAAAAAATTTAAAAAAAAAAACCTAAAAATAGAACTACCCTACAACCCAGCAACTGCACTATTAGGCATTTATCCCACAGGATACAGGTGTGCTGTTTCAAAGGGACACATGCACCCCCATATTTATAGCAGCACTATGAACAATAGCCAAAGTATGGAAAGAGCCCAAATGTCCATCGATGGATGAATGGATAAAGAAGATGTGGTATATATACACAATGGAGTATTACTCGGCAATCAAAAAGAATGAAATCTTGCCATTTGCAACTATGTGGATGGAACTGGAGGGTATTATGCTAAGTGAAATTAGAGAAAGACAAAAATTATATGACTTCACTCCTTTGAGGACATGAAGAGACAAAACAGATGAACATAAGGGAAGGGAAACAAAAATAATATAAAAACAGGGAGGGGGACAAACAGAAGAGACTCATAAATATGGAGAACAAACTGAGTGTTGCTGGAGGGGTGGTGGGAGGGGGGATGGGATAAATGGGTAAGGGGCACTAAGGAATCTACTCCTGAAATCATTGTTGCTCTATATGCTAACTAATTTGGATGTAAATTAAAAAAAATTAAAAAAGTGAAAACATATGGTATATGTCTGTCTCTGTATAACTTATTTCACTTAGCATAACACTCTCCAGTTCCATCCACATTGCTACAATAAGCCATATTTCATTCTTTCTCATTGCCAAGTAGTATTCCATTGTGTATATAAACCACAACTTCTTTATCCATTTATCAGTTGATGGACATTTAGGCTCTTTCCGTAATTTGGCTATGGTTGAAAGCGCTGCTATAAACATTGGGGTATAAGTGCCCCTGTGCATCAGCACTCCTGTGTCCCTTGGGTAAATTCCTAGCAGTGCTTTTCCTGGGTCACAGGGTAGATCTATTTTTAATTTTTTGAGGAACCTCCACACTGTTTTCCAGAGTGGCTGCACCAGTTTGCATTCCCACCGACAGTGCAAGAGGGTTCCCGTTTGTCCACATCCTCTCCAGCATCTTTAGCAAAGACACTCCAAACCCAGCAGAAGAAGAGAAATAATAAAGATCAGAGCAGAAATAAACAATATAGAGTCTAAAAAAACAGTAGAGCAGATCAGTTATACCAAGAGTTGTTTTTTTGAAAAAAATAAACAAAATTGATAAACCTTTAGCCAGGCTTCTCAAAAAGAAAAGGGAGAGGACCCAAATAGATAAAATTATGAATGAAAATGGAATTATTACAACCAATCCCTCAGAAATACAAGCAGTTATCAGGGAATACTATGAAAAATTATATGCCAACAAACTGGACAACCTGGAAGAAATGGACAAATTCCTAAGCACCCACACACTTCGAAAACTCAAACAGGAAGAAATAGAAAATTTGAACACACCGATAACCAGCAAAGAAATCGAGTCAGTTATCAAAAAACTCCCCAACAAATAAGAGTCCAGAATGAGTTGTAAGAGTTTCTTACATAATTTGGATATTAATGCCTTACCAGATTTGCAAATATTTTCTCCCATTTTTTAGGTTACTTTTTCATTTTTTTAATTGTTTCTTTTGCTGTGCAGAAGCTTTTTAGTTTGATATAATTCCATTTGTTGATTTTTGCTTTTGTTGTTTGTACTTTTGGTATCATATCTAAAGAAGTCAACCAAGGGCTCTTTCCCTATGTTTTCTTCTAGGATTTATAGTTTCAAGTCTTCCATTTTAAGTCTTTAATCGATTTCAAGTTAATTTTTTGTGAGCGGTGTAAAGTAGGGATCCATTTTCATTCTACTGCGTGTGAATATTCCATTTCCCCAGGGCCATTTATTGAAGAGATTATCCTTCCTCATTGAGTGTTCTTGGCTCCCTTGTCAAATATTAGTTGACCATATATACTTGGGTTTATTTCTGGACTTTTGATTCTGTTCCGTTGGCCTTTGTGTCTATTTTTACGCCAGTACCACACTTTAAATGTGAGCGTTTCCCCAGACTCCTGAGGGATTTACTTTGGATAGAGTTGAATCACCAACTTTTTCGAGACCTTCCAAATCGACTCATCCACCGTCAGTTGTTTTGGAAATTGTCTATCAGGATTCAGGCCAAGTTTAGCCTTGTTCATCAGGGTTCTTTTATCCAGTTTAGCAAGCTCAACACTTGTTGCTGGTGGCTCACCTCAGGAGATTCTGAGATTCATGGTGTGAAGGTGCAGGGTGACCACTTGGCCCGGGACCCTGCTATGAAATCTACAGGGATATTAGGGCATTTGGCCTTTGGGAGTTTAAAAAAAAAATCCAAGCCAGAGACATGGTACCTTGGACTATGTAGGGAGAGGGAACACGGGAAGGGATTAAATCTAATCAGTGAGATTTAGGAAGAGATTTTAGAGAGACACTAATTAGTTGAGTTGAGTTCCCATAAGTAGACTTAACAGCCAAAATTTGCTTTGGTCTGAGCTCCTCCTGGTTCTGCAAGGGAGTAGCCTTGTGACTTTGGATTTAACCTGAGTCTTAGTTTTCTCATCTGTGAACCAAAGGGTTTGGAATATGTGTGTGCTATTTAATCTGTGGTCATGACCCATTTGTGGATGGTGGCACTATTTTAATGGGCTGTGACCAGCATTAAAGTAATGAAATAGGGTAGCCTTAGGTATCAGGACGTATTGCATGTGGTGAGCCTAATTATTAGTGTTGTTTTGTGAAACACACATATATGTATGTATGAATATTATACATACTCTGGGAGCTCTTTCTACTCTGGGCAGCTTTGATTCTAGAATAAACCCCATCAGTGATTAGGTGAGAAGGTTTGAGAATCCAGCCCTTCATCCTGAATTACTGGGCTTGTTCTGGTTTCCATTGTCTGTCTCATATCTGGTTTCTTCTCTCTCCTTCAACCCTGTACCCCCTGCTGGGCATGGTTTTTTGTTATCAACTTGGCCATCCTAAGTCTACCTTTATTTCTCCTTAATGGGTAAAGAAGAGCTTCAGAAGTGACAGGTCTTTCTTAACAGATCTGAGTCTTTCAAGGCTGTTGATTCTTGTTAAGTTTTCAAGCTCCAGCACCCTGGTAGGTTTCAGTTTGGAGGAAGGCTGGGTTTTAGACACTTTATCCTTGGCACACCCATGGTGGTGAGTATCAGATGGTCTGTTTGGGTTTGAATCCTGCCCCCAGTAGTATACCATGGGCATTTTTAGAAAAAAAGCATAGCAAGAAAATAAAATATATTTTTTAAATATTTGTTTATTTTTGAGACAGAGAGAGAGCATGAATGGGGGAGGGGCAGAGAGAGAGGGAGACACAGAATCCGAAGCAGGTTCCAGGCTCTGAGCTGTCAGCACAGAGCCCGATGCGGGGCTTGAACTCATGGACTGTGAGATCATCACCTGAGCCGAAGTCGGACACTCAACCGACTGAGGCACCCAGGCGCCCCAGGGAAAGAAAATATTATCTGTAACACATCTCTCACCTCTATTGGGAGCCTTGGTATGTTGGAAAATATCAGAATTGCTGTGATTGGTTTTAATCAAAACCATTTTTCTTACTTAGTATTCATTCTCAAAGTCCTGTTTGCTTTCTTCTTTTCCTTTTTCCTTTTTTTTTTTTTTTTTTTGCATTTAGGTGTGTGGTTTTACTTACCTGGCATTACTAAAACTCACGCATGTACACACGTATGTACATGCAGGGTCGAAGAACTACTCTGTTTTTTCCTCCCCTGCTAAAATCAGTACTTGATTATTGTGGAAATTGAGACAACACAGGACGTGTGATGAAGAAAGTGGAAAGTACATGCTGGCCCTTTGTTTTCTATATACGTGTATATGTGTTTATAGAATGTATACACACATACACACACAGACTGTGTTTTATCAACAGGGCTCAATCGTCCCCAAGGGAGCAAAAATTGTTTCTTGGTGGAGGAAGACAAAATAAAACCCTTGATATTACAATAGTTTGTGGCCCTCCAAAGAGCCACTTATGTAAACAGATATATTGTATATCTGTGGTATTACAATTTTCATTGGAGGTTAGGGATGACAATTAGAACAAAAATCCAAAAAGTTTCCTTGAAGGTTCATAATGACAAAAAGATTGAAAAAGACTGACATGGCTCTATGGATGTAATCCTATAGATACAGTTAGGCTTATACATTGGGAGTTATCAAGGGTCCCCCGTATTCTTACCAGTCTTTTCTCTCTCTGGTTTTGTGGCCACACTTACATGGGTCAATTGGCACCGATTCCTTATCAGCCGTTTGGAAAATTAAATCCGTGCAATCTCAGGGATTCTTCTGGTCATCTGACCTTCAGCCCAGAGGTGCCATGGCACTGGTGTTGGAAGAAGGAAAAACATAACAGTTCTTATGTGTGGAATGAGTTGTATGTCTTCACATTCCTCCGTTTGCCCATGATACAAAGGCTTGCTTTCTCTTGTCAGAGCATCTGAAAGGGTCAATTGGATTCCTGAAAACTGATCACATTGTAAATGCATGAGAGAAGCTCCGTGTTCCATAGGAATTCTATTGTGAACCCCTTCCCTTTTTTGCAGATCTTTTTTAAAGGTAATTTTCTTTCTTGGAAAAAAATTTTTGAAATGTTTATTTTTTTGAGAGAGAGAGAGAGAGAGAGAGAGAGAGAGCAAGCGTGTGAGCAGGGTGGGGGTAGGGCAGAAAGAGAGAGGGAGACACAGGATGTGAAGCCGCCTCCAGGCTCTGAGCTGTCAGATCCGGGGCTCGAATTCACAAACCATGAGATCATGATCTGAACCGTAAGTCAGACGCTTAGCCAACTGAGCCACCTAGGCACCCCTTTAAAGGTAATTTTCAATTACAATTTTGTTTTAACGACAGAAGTGATTCCCAGATACATCTTTATTTTAAAAATACAAGCAATAGAGGTGTAAGCCATACAAGGCCAAAGTCCCCCTTTCCCTTGCCATAGAGGCTCCAACTGTTAATACTTTGATAGGAATCCTTGCAGAAACACATATATTTGTATTGCATATATAATATATTTAGTTTACTTTCTTCATAATCCGAACCACACTCTTTTACCCGTGTGACTTACCTTTGTCAGCCCTGCATGAATATGAATATTCCATTTACGACTTTCTCATGCTCGATCCCTTTGAGAAATTCTATTTTCCCCCAGGCACATCTGGGAGGTGCCATTGTGCAGGTCTCTGCTCTGAGGCCTCTGTACTGTTTATGGGTGACACATTCCACCGCTGCCCTTCTGAAAACCCTCAGCTGGCCAGTGAGTGAGGGAACCAGGCTGGATGAGACTGACCTTCATCCTCACGCTCCTGGTTGCTGCAAATTCAGATTCTGTGTGTGGCCTGGGCTGGATCATTTATAGCCAGTAAGAGCAGGCTTTGCTCAACAAGTTAATTATGTGCATGGGATTTCAGGAGGGATCTTTTTGTTTATCTTAGAAAACTAATTACATGCAAGCACTCAAACTCCCTGACACGCATCTATAGATCATTGTGCTAATTATTTATTTTTCAGTTTTTTTTTAACTTTATTTATTTATTGAGAGAGAGGAGAAAGAGAGAGAGAGAGAGAGAGAGGGAGGGGCAGAGAGAGAGAATCCTAAGCAGGCTCCCCACTGTCAGTGAAGAGCCAGATGTGGGGCTTGGTCCCACAAGCCATGAGATCATGACCTGAGCCAAAATCAAGAGTCAGATGCTTAACCGAGTGAGCCATCCAGGCGCCCCCATCGTAAGGGCAAGAGTGGAGTGATTATTTGTACATAATAGTATATTCCTTGAAAAGGAAGGTTCTGGGGGCACCCGGGTGGCTCAGTCGGTTGGGCGTCTGACTTTGGCTCAGGTCATGATCTTACAGCTTGTGGGTTCGAGCTCCGCGTTGGGCTCTGTGCTGACAGCTCAGAGCATGGAGCCTGCTTCAGATTCTGTGTCCTTCTCTCACTCTGCCCTTCCCCCACTCATGCTCTGTCTCTCTCTCTAAGAATAAATAAAACTTAAAAAAAAAAAGGAAGGTTCTGCCATGCTCCTGCAAAGGGTCCTTTTAGGTCTAATTAAGCATTCAGACAAACGAGATTAATATAAGTCACAAGATTGACCTGGGAAGGTGCAGGGTAGCATCAGGTGTCTCTTCTGTGGGTCCTCAGGGGCTACTCTTCCATGCACCTCCCCCTCAAGGGCAAGGTGATGAGACCCACGTTTAAGGAGGTATGGGAGCCATCCCGACTTAGGGGGCAGTAGCTCTTGTAACAGCTCCATCTATGTGGCTTCCAGGGGTCCCGCAGGAGATGTGCCCAGTCGTAGCAGTCCTGCAGCTCGGAGTCCCCGAGGCTGTGGAGCCCTCCTCAGGTATTTCAAGTTCACGGCGAGAACTCCCAGGGCACACGCAATCTGCCAACAAGAGGCGATTCTACCGCGAGCAGTGTGGTGTCTTAAAACAGTTGACATTTCCCTTTTAGGGATGTTCAGAGGATCAGAGCTAGAGAATCAGCTCAAGGTCAAATGTCCATTTACAGAAGACAAAGAGGTTACGTTCGCTCTTTTCCGTAGCTTCTCTTTAAAAGTCTTGTAGGGTGTACTTGTCACCAGTTCACACTGAATTTCTTCTCATTTTGAATCAGGGAGGTCTTTAACAAGATCTTTTACAATTTATATACTACCATATAATATATATACGTATATATATGTATTTATATTTATATATTATATAATTATATAAAATTTATATTATTAACTTATAATACATTAATTAATATACTAATAAATTATATATTAAATTATATAATATATAATAAATATATATGTATTTATATTATATAATTTGTAAATATCTCCAGTAAAATCTATGCTTATCAATTTTTTAAAGTGTCGCTATTACTTTGCATAAGAAAGTGACATCCGCAGCCCTGTCTTCCTAATCAGCATTGACACAGGGCCCCCTCTCCCAGAGAGGGAGAGAGAGGATCCTAAGCAGGTTCCGCACTGTCAGCACAGAGCCCAGTGTGGGTCTTGAACCCATGAACTGTGGGATCATGACCTGAGCTAAAATCAAGAGTTGGGCACTCAACCAACCGAGTCACCCAGGTGCCCTTGCCCCCGAGGCTTATGAAAGCACCAGCGAGGCATCATTCATGGCCACATTCCCACTGACGTCGCAGCTCTCAAGTTCCGTCATGAAAAATTAGCTTAGCCGTGTGCTTATTGTATCAGAAATTATTGTGGTCATGTGTGCTGTGAGCTGGGTAACCTGGCGTTTTGTCGGAAGTACCTGGTTATTTACAAGGAAGATGCTCTTCTGGTGAGATTTGATCCTGTTAAGTTAAGAAGTTTTACTTATGTGGCCCCCGCCTCAGTCTTGTGTTCTACATGCTCTCTTGGAGGGTGTCCAGAGGGACCGAGCCCCAGTTGCCCGTGATGGTACAGCCTGCACCCCCACCCCACCCTCCACGTCACATCCTTTATGGGCTTTCCTTCCTTCCTGCCTCACGTCTCGACTTTATCATGCTTCCTGGGACCACCTTCCAAATACACCGTTTGCACCCCCAAAATTTCTCTTGGGGTCTGATTTTGGGGGGACCCAAGCTAACACAGGTCATTATTAATATACTTGCATTAAGCTCGATACACAGCGCATTTCCACTGAATGAAAAGGTTTGTTGATGGAATAATCACTATAATAATATGCATGACGGCCATCACTTACTGAACACTTCTGGCATACTGGCATTTTTTACGTGGTTTATTTTATTGACTCCCATTTTGCAGGTGAGGAAATAGGCTTTAAAAGAGAACATGCGTTGTCCAAGCTCATTCAGACTAATTAAGTACTGGAGTTGGAGTTCGTTCTCCCCCACAGTCCCTGGGGACACTGGAGGATGGGGTGGGTAAGGGCATGGGCTCTGGAGCCAGGTGGCCTGGGTTTGCAGCCGGACTTTACCACTTCCCAGTTGTGTGCCTTTATTCCGATTTCAGTGTCCCAGTCGTGCAAAAGAAAAATGAAGAGCATGCAGTGAATCCAAATATCACCACCCCTTAGTTTCTCTTGCTGTGAAATGTCCGTGGGACGTGCTCCATTTTATAGACCATGTCTCAATTTGGGTTTGTCTGGTGTTTCTTTATGATTATATTCAGATTATACAATTTTAGCAGAGATATGGTGGCATCCCCAGTGCATCAGAGCAGGAAACGCTTGTTGATTTGACCCATTACCGGTGGTGCTACTTATGATCACTTGGTGAAGGCGCCCTCTGTGCGATTTCTGCCCCGGACGGTTACCCTTGTACCCATTGAAGTTAATACATATCTTGTGGGGCGATACTTGGAAACCATGTAAATATTTTGTTTACTCCTCAAGGTTTCACCACTGATTTTAACACCCACTGATGATTCTTGCCTGAATTAATTATTACTATGATGGTTTCCAAATGGTCATTATCTAATTCTGTCATTTCATCCACATTTGCTGGTCAGCTTTATACCGGAAGGATAAAACTTCCCCTTTTTCCTTCCTTGTTTCTATCAGTGTGGTCTCACGGATTCTTATTTGATTCCATAGGTTACAGTCCTTTGTTATTATTATCTGTTTTGACGCTCAGTTACTTATCTTCAGTGTGGCCAGTGGAAGCCCCTTCAAGCTGGTTCCTGCGTCCTTTAGACATGTTCTTCGCTTTCTTTGAGCATTGCTTTATTTTCTGGCACAAGAAGATACGGAATTTCTACCCAAAGGTGGATGTTCTTTCTTTTTTTTTTCTCATGTATAAGATACTGTTTGTAAAGAGCTTGGCGCTGTGCTTGGTGCAAAGTAAGTGTTGGCTCTTATTAATATCATTACTCTTATGATGATGTGCTAGCCCTTGACAGACCCTCAGACCTCCTGATCTTTTTCTAGGAGCCGTGGACGGGCAGGCTCCGCCAGAGCACAGCTGGGTGTCATGAAAACACGCAGTATCTGTTCTTTTCTGGTACCCAGACCCTTACCTCACAAGGATGCAGTCTTCAGGGCTTGTCCCCTGAGAGGTGTAATTTTCTGAGAAATTACCAAGTACATAGAAAAGTGCAGTGACTAATGGAATGGACCTTTGGGTCCCAACCATTGCTCAGAATGAACGCATAGGAACATCGTGTTCTATTTGCTCGGCCATTTCTGCCCCCTACCCTGACACAACAATGATGAGATTCGTTTGAAATCCATCCATGTTGATACACACGTAGCTTCTTAGTCATTCGCTTTCATCTGCTGCGTAATATCCCGTTGTATGAACACACAACTGAGTCCCCTGTGGTTTGCTGAGTCCCCTGTTGATGGATATCTCAGTTGCTCCCACGGCTTTACCGTTGTCACCGGAGCCGCAGCACGTGTTTCCTTGTGCCCAGGTGCAAGCGTTTCTCTAAGAGGCATCCTTCAAAGTGGAATGGCTGGGCCAATGTATTTAATACATTAAAATTGTATTTTAGGGGAGGGAGGATCGCTTTAAGATGGCAGTGCTTTCAAGAATCAAAGGGGCGGCGCCTGGGTGGCTCCGTCGGTTGAGCGTCCGACTTTGGCTCGGGTCATGATCTCGCGGGTCGTGGGTTCGAGCCCACATTGGGCTCTGTGGTGACAGCTCAGAGCCTGGAGCCTGCTTCCGATTCTGTGTCTCCCCCTATCTCTGCTCCTCCCATGCTCATGCTCTCTCTCTGTCTCCCAACCATAAACGTTAAAAAAAATTTTTTTTGAATGAATCAAAGGAAGGCTCAGGCACTAAGACTGGGGAGGGGGCAGGCATTTTGGTGGCAGTGGGTTTTTCTGGAGTCCATCAAATGAAGTGTCTAAGAAGGCTGGCACTGCACCTGTTACCCCTTGTTCTCGACCACCAGAGACAGAGGGAGGAAGTATTCAGAGCCAGAGGGGGAAGCGATGTGCTTCTCTCCTCACTACTTTCTCTTTATCCTGGACAGATGACCAGACTGGAGGTGCTCCGAGAGGGGCTGCCCCAGAGGGCCCCCAGGCACAGTTACTGAGGCCAAGCTTGCTGGGAGACAGTTTGCATGGAGCTAATGTTGCCTTTCTTATTACCCTTACCACTTTCATTATTAGCATCTGTCTGGAATGTGCCAGGTTCTATTAAAAATAGTCAGGAGCACCCGGGTGGCTCAGTTGGTTGAGTGTCAGACTTCGGCTCAGGTCATGATCTCGCAGTTGGTTGATTTCGAGCCCCAGGCCAGGCTCTGTGCTGACAGCACGGAGCCTGGAGCCTGCTTCGAGTTCTGTGTCTCCCTCTCTCTCTGCCCCTCCCCTGCTCGTGCTCTGTCTCTCTCTCTGTCTCAAAAATAAATAAACATTAAAAAAAAGGCGTATCTAAAATATGCCCATCTAACCATATGCCTCTCTCCCTCCCTGATCTGTGTCCTGGGCAGATTTGGGGGATTGTGTCGGCTCCCAGGTCCCCGAAGGTGGCCCCGCCATGGCTCACCTCATCTGGTCTCCAGTCGCCCTGTACAGTTGTTTCCCATCTGGCTCATTCCCTAGATTGCCTTTGCCGCCACTCTTAGCTCTGGGAGAGCCCTGCTGGTCTTTTCTCAGCACGAGGTTCTTAGTGAGGATTCAGTAGAGCCTTGGTGGGCATCTGTTGAATGAATGGATGTTGGTAGTAGCAATATCAGCATCAGTGATGTGTTGAGTGCCAGTGAGGCCTCAGGCATTTTCTTGTTTAATTCCACAGCACCCCATGTGAGGCGGGCATTGTCCTCATCCCCATATTACGCACGAAGAAACAGAGTCTCAGAGAGGGTAGAGAAACCGCTTAGTGTCGCAGCCAGTAAGTGGGAGCGGAGAGATCAGACTCAGCCCTGACCCCAGATCCCTTAACTGCTGCACCTTACCGCTTCCTGGATAGTGTTGACTTCTGCCCAAGAGAGACTCGGGTTCGAATCTCTGGTGATGGTAGTCCGGATACAACAGGTTGCTACCTTGTATCTGTGTGTTTGTGGAACAATACTTTAGGGCAGTGATTTAGATACTCTGGGACTCCAACCACTCAGGCAGGCAAGATGACTTCCGGAGGCCCATGGGGCAACTTGAAACCTTTCAAATTATGTCAACATTTAAGGGCTATTCAAAAAAAGTATGGTTGGCACATCAGATCCAGGATTCATTAGAATTCGTTGCTTAAGATGAGGCTGGCAAGCAAGCAAGCAAATAAATAAATAAATGTCAATTTATTGTTAGTTTATTATTATTATTATTTTTTTAATGTTTATTTGTTTTTGAGCGAGAGACAGAGTACGAGCGGGGAAGGGGCAGAGAGAGGGAGACACAGAATCCGAAGCAGGCTCTAGGCTCCGAGCTGTCAGCACAGAGCCTGATGCAGGGCTTCAACTCATGAACCGTGAGATCATGACCTGAGCCGAAGCCAGACGCTTAACTAACTGAGCCACTTAGGTGCCCCTAATTTTTTTTAAGTATATTTACTTAGAGAGAGAGAGAGAGAGAGAGAGAGAGAGAGAGAGAGAGAGAGAAAGTGGGGGAAGGGCAGAGAGAGAGGGAGAGAGAATCCCAAGAGGGCTCCACTCTGTCAGAGAGGAGCCCAACGTGGGGCTTAAACTCATGAACTGGGAGATCACAACCTGAGCCGAAATCCAGAGTTTGACGCTTGACCAACGGAGCCACCCAGGCACCCCATAAAAAGTCAGTTTAACAAACTAGTAAAAAACGATGGTACTTCGATATGGCTTCAGAAAGCAGTTCAGACAGCGAATGAAGTTTGGGGAGTACCACCTCAAAGTTATCTTCCGACCACAAAAGGTCAGGTTTAACTTTCTAAAGTGGATGAAACACACAAGTTCACGGAGGGAGGAGGCAGTGTCTAGAGTTGTAGATGGAAGGGTTTGGATAACTGGTGGGGGAGGTGTGCAGTTTTCCCCTGTGGTTTTCCACTTTGTGTTAATTTCCCTGCCTCCCTCTCTGCTGCAGAGCCTGGTTCCTGGAGGGGGGAAGAAGCCTTCCTACTCTGGAGCAAGCTTGTTGGAGTCTCCCCTTTGTGGAAACATATCTGTACCCCTTATCAGTGTTAAAAATTCTCGGGATGAGACAAAGATGTATGGAATTTGTTCACATGGAATGTGAATCCAGGAAACATTTTCTGGGCCCCGACCGTGGACCAGGCACTAGGGTGAGAATAGGGATACAGAGATGGATGTGGACGCAGATTCCCCTGGTCAGTGTCAGAAGTGCTGGGGTAGAGGCAGACATAGAGTTTACAGATTTGATCCCTTGTCGTGTTTCAACGACGGAGGGAGTTTATTTCCTCTGAGCAGAAGTGAGGAAGTGACATTTTAACAGGACCTTGTGCAGGTGTGTTAGAGTTGTTGGCTGGGCACAGAGATGGGGAGACATTTTGGTACCCATTTTGACCTGGCTCAGCTGTGGCCACATGTCTGGTAAGTCTAAGGCTGGCTGTTGCCCCTCCAGTTCCACGGGCAGGCATTTTTCACAGACCCTGGTATGACTTCAGGAATCGTTAACACATTCCGGGAGAGTCGCTCTCGGTCAGTGGAAGGTGCAATGTTTGACTAATATCTGATTTCCATCCTTTCCCAGGGCCCTTCCCTTCTGGAGGTTAGAGCAAATGGTTCTTCTCTCAATGGAGATGGGACTTAGAATGTGAAACTAAGATAGGTAAGAAAGAACTGGAGGGAGAGCGTCCTCCTTAAGCTGGTAAACATCATTTTTTAGCTACGATTTAGGACACCCTGTGGTTTTATGGCACTGTGATTATGTTATAGATGCACTTATCCCCAAATCATCCAGAAGCATCATCCTCCAGGCCTGTTTATGCAAGCCACAGGCTGCTTAACCACAAGTGAAACGATATGTTTTGCATGGCGCTGGTATCTTGAATGCATAATTATAGTTATTGTTATTACCCTGATCAAAGGAAAAGTATGAGGATTAGATTCGGTTTGAGGTGTCCAGGAATAAACGCCCGTCTCGTGGGCAGGACAGTTCAGGGTTTCCTAAGAGACTTCATTCGTCTGGTAGAATTTATGGTTTCTTTTTATCTCTCCTAGTGGCAGTCATGTTGAGTTTTTGCTTCCCCAGCTTTCCTCGGCACTGGCAGGCGCCAGCCTTCTGGGAAGCAGTGCCATTTGGCTGCCAAATTAAATGCCCCACATCCACTCACTCTAGAGAGTGGTGCCATTTCTGGAGAGAGAAGGCCCTGCTCTCTATCTTGATATTTGACCTAGTTGATGGAATTTGAAATGAACCTTTTAGTGTGATAAATGGGGAGACATAAAAACTCCTTCCAGGGCCAACTTCTCCACTGTGCTTTGGTTCCTGGATGGCACCTTGAGTCACAGAGGGCATCTGCCCAGCACTTTGATTTAAGATAATGGGGGCCTGGATGGAGGTATGATATCAGCATCATGTGGGGCAGTCACACCGAGGTGGGCAGTATGTGAAACCTTTGAAAGCCAAGGCAGAGGTTAGGAGCAAGGCCGGGAACGGCTGAGACTGCAGAAACGCATTCAGAACTGAGGGCCATGAGAGAGAAGCTGTTCAAAGCCAAGGGAGTGGCCTTAGCATACCAGTTGGAGGGTAGCCACGAACCAGTCATGACCACCCTTACGTAGGGCTCTTCTGTGTTCCTTATTGGGTCAGGGGCCAGGCCTGGATCCACCCCAGAGTGAAATCTGGCCCCAGCTGAAACTCTATACCATTATATGCCAGATGGAAGGCTTTGATAATTGAATTTCATTCATTCATTCATTCATTCATTCGTCATGTATTTTTGCCCACATGTTGCAAAGTCCTGCAGGGACCCTGGTGAGCAAATGACCCCTGCTTTCCAGGAGCTGACAACTGAGCAGAAAAGAGCTATTTATCAGCAGGCTTGTAATGTGTGTTGTGCCAGAGAAAGAGGACCAGTGGTTGGAAGCAACGGTAGGATTTAGAGTTCGGGTCCCGACTTGGAATAATAGTCCAGGCCCCAGCTGTTAGTGAACCTTCCCTCTCTCTTCCTTTGTGTGCTCTGGGAACAGTTCCCCAGGAGATACTTGGGGGCTTTTTTTGTTCTTTGGACACGCGGATGCTCGGGACTTCTCTCTTCTCAGTTCATCCCAAAGAAATACCGCTGCCGTGAGGCTTCCTGATCAGGCATCAATGGTGTGCATCAGTTACACTGTCTTTAGTGGTGTCCTTGGGCTCTCGCACCGCATCAAAACCCTCACTCATTTGTCCATTCTTTCATTCTGCAGACTCTGTTTTCAGTGTTTATGGTGTGTGAGAGATCCGGGGTGCAGAGTGGCAAAACACCCAGCCTTCCTCTTGCAGAGCTCAGAATTTAGAGAAGAGACAGACTGGAAGCATCAGTTTGTTTATTATTTAAGTTTTTATTTAAATTCCAGTTGGTTAACATGCAGTATGATATTAGTTTCAGGCATTTCCATGTAACACCTGGGGCTTATCAGAAGTGCCCTCCTTTTTTTTTAAGTTAATTAATTAATTAATTTTGAGAGAGAGAGAGAGAGAGAGAGAGAGAGAGAGAGAGAATGCATGGGGGAGGAGCAGAGAGAGAGAGAGGAAGAGAGAGGGAATCCCAAGCAGGCTCCATACGGCCACTGTGGGGCCCAACGCAGGGCTCGAACCCAAGAAATGTGAGATCACGACCTGAGTCCCACATTTAGGCCTTTAATCCTTTTGGGATTTATTTTTGTGTATAGTGTAAGAAAGTGGTCCAGTTTCATTCTTTTGCATGTTGCTGTCCAGTTTTCTGAACACCCTTTGTTGAAGAGACGGTCTTTTCCTCATTGGTTATTCTTTCCTGCTTCGTCAAAGATTAATTGCCCGTAGAGTTGTAGGTTCATTTCTGGGTTTTCTATTCTGTTCCATTGATCTATGTCTGTTTTTGTGCCAGTCCCATACTGTTTGATCACGACAGCCAGCTTTCTAATACAACTTGAAGTCTGGGATTGTGTTGCTGCCGGCTTTGTTTCTCTTTTTCAAATTTGCTTTGGCTATCCTGGGTCTTCTGTGCTTCCATACACATTTTGGGATTGTTTGTTCTAGCTCTGTGAAAAATGCTCGTGATATTTTGATAGGGATTGCGTGAAATGTATCAGTTGCTTTGGGTAGTATACACATTTTAACAGTATTTGTTGTTCCAATTCTGTGAACGTGGAATGCCTTTCTGCTTCTTGATGTCTTCCGTTTCTTCCATCAGTGTTTTATAGTTTTCAGTGTATGGGTCTTTTACCTCTTTGGTTAGGTTTATTCCTAGGCATCTAATTGTTTTTGGTGCAGTTGTAAGACTGATTCCTTAATTTCTCTTTCTGCTGCTTCATCATTGGTGTATAGAAACGCAACAGATTCTGTGTGTGGATTTTGTATCCCGTGACTTTACTGAATTCACTTATCAGTTCTAGCAGTTTTGGGGTGGCGTCTTTTGGATTTCCTATATATAGTATCATATTATCTGCAAATAGTGAAAGCTTTATTTCTTCCTTGCGGATTTGGATGCCTCTTGGGGTTTCTTTTCTTGCTGTTGTTGTCTGATTGCTATGGCTAGCATGGAAGCATCAATTTCTTTCTTTCTTTCTTTCTTTCTTTCTTTCTTTCTTTCTTTCTTTCTTTCTTTCTTTCTTTCTTTCAATTTCATTTTTTATTTTTTAAATGGAAGCATCAATTTCTAATTCAGTAAGGTAAGGTCTAGGGGAGAGGAAGTAACACTAGGGCTGAGGAAGCCGCGATGAGGAACCCCTAAAACATTCGAGGGAGCCAGGGGCAGCTTCCTAGAGGACCTGTCATCTCAGACAGAGGTGAGAAAACTGTCCCTGTAAGGGCTCCGGTAGTAAATACAGCAGGCTCTGCAGCCCTGTGGTCTGTCTTACATCCACCTAACTCTGCAGCAGTGAAGCAAAAACAGCCATAGGTGGTTTGCCAGTGGATGAGCCTGGTGGTTTTCCAATGAAACTTTGTTTACAAAAACAAGTAGGGGGCCAGATTTGGCCCGGAGGCTATAGTTTGCCAACCCCTGACCTAAGATGAGACCTGAAGAGTCCATGGGAGTTGGCCGGGTGAAGAGAGGGAAAGTGTCCAGGCGGGACAATAGCAGGTGGAAAGGCCTGGGAGCCAGGACTGGTTGGAGAACTGAAATAGTTTTGGGGCTAGACTCTGTGTGTGTGTGTGTGTATGTGTGCACGCATGTGCATGTGTGTGCATGTGTGTGTGTGTGTGTGCGTGTGTGTGTGTGGGGGGGGCATGGGGTAAGGAGGGAGGGGAGGTTTAAGGAAGCGCTCTTGGGCACTTTGGAGTTTGTCCTGGCGGCTGTCAGTAGGGAACCACTGCAAAGGCTAGGGGCGGCATGACTTGCCTGTATCACTTCCAGGGAGGCGCGTTTTGGCCTCAGGGCCTCAGGCCAGTTGCTCGGAGCCCTTTTCTTCCTGTTTCCCATTAATTAATTCTCTCAGGTATGCGGTGTGCCTTCCAGAACACAGGAGAGTGTGGCTCTGGTGACACGGCTGAGCAGAGGTTAACGGGAGACAGTGCCGTCTGCTCTGGGTGACTGGTGGCAGATAAGGGAGCCCCTGACCCCCGTCCTAGTGCTGCTTGCTTCCCCACGTGTGTCACCTCCAATGGCCTCCCAGCCTGTGGCTCCTGATGGGCCCTGCTGGGACTCTGTAATTCAAAATGAACATGGCCAGGGACTCTGGTCGCTAGCAATGAGCTCTCCACCCCCTCTTCCTGTTCCCTTTAGGCTGGAGGTATTTATTAACTTGACTTAATAAAGAATAAAAATATTAACAACTCTCTAGGCCTCCAGCCGGGGCTCCCTCCACCATAGCTGGGCTTCCGGAAGCTCCAAGGAGAGCAGGCCAGGTTAGTTTTCTAGAGTGGTGCTTAATGATTTTTAGGAGACAGTCACCGAGGTCGTTCCTTGCAGCCTGGCAGTGCTCCAGGATCATGATGCGTACGCGTACCTTGAGGAGGTGGCCCTTCTGTGTCTGTCAGCTGCATCCGTCACTGGGTTAGCAGTTGCCGCCTCACCACCTTGGGCTTTAATCACCGAGTTGGGGTGGGATATATCCGGGGGCGAGGCGAGCTGTGTTGGATGTCATCTCACGGGACCTGGGGTTGGTACCAGCTTTGACTGGACTCTCCAAGAGGTTGCGACTTAAAATGTTTAGTTTTCAGGGAAGATGTGGAGAGATGGGTAAGAGACATGTTCTTCGCTCAGGGAACGAACGGGTTCATTTCCTTACATCCTCGTGTCGCAGAAACCCTGTGTTTGAGAACCGGACGGTTTTCCAGTCTTCAGGAAGCTTTTTGAATAGCAATCCAGCCCTGCGGGGAAGTTAGTGGGGCTTTGACCTTGTTCTGACAGGTGAACAGAGAGAGGTTCAGGGCGACACTGTTAGCTGTGGTTTCCCTCACGTGGAGCTGACCCCCCCACTCCTCTTTGGCTCTGTCTGAATGCTTCTGTTATCACGCTACAGTGCAATTAATAATAATAGGAAGAGCTAATAACGTCGATTGCATCTCTGCCATGTTACGGGCACTGTGATTTACATGGAGTATCAGCTTGTATCACCCTGTGAAGTAGCTGTTATCAGTAACTCTCCTTTATAGTAAAAGAGACTGAGGTGTAGGGAGATTATAAAACTCACCTAGGATCACGCCTTCTCTCTCAGGGATTGGCAAACAACCACCTGAAGACCCAATCTGCCCCTTTCCACCCCCCCCCCCCCGCCCTGCCGCCTGTTTTTGTAAATAAAGTATTATTAGAACACGGTCACACCCATCCATTGACCTACGGCTTGTGGCTGCTTTCACAGTGCAATGGCACATTTGAGTAGTTACACCTGAGACTGTATGCTCGGCGCAGCCTAAAATATATGCTATCTAGCCCTTCCAGAAAATGTTTGCAGACTCCTAGCCTTAGCTGAAGTGGCAAATGGGATATAAATCTGACCCACGGGCTGAACTCATGACGATACGTATGGCAGGCTGTCTCTATGGTTGCCATGCCCATGCCTGTCATCTGTTCTTCCAGCAGGTTTTAAGTCCCTGTTGTTTTCCAGACTGCTAGCCTGTGAGTTCTTTCAGTCAGACCCTGTCTTACTCATTTCTGTCACTTCTTTACTTAACACAGCATTGGGTACATAGTTAAAGGGTCAGGGAATGTGGATGGATGGGTGTGTGTATGTATGTATGAGTGAATGAGTGGATGGATGGATGGGTGGATTGGTAAGTGGATGAATGTACCCACAGCATTGGGTACAAAGTTAAAGGCTCAATGAATGTGGATGGATGGATGGGTGGATGGAAGGATGGGTGGACGGGTGGTTGCTCACATGGGTGGATTGGTAAGTGGATGCATGGATGGATGGATGGATGGATGGATGGATGGATGGATGGATGGATGGACTGGTAAGTGGATGCATGGGTGGATGGATGGATGGATGGATGGATGAATGTATGAATGGATGAGTGGATGGATGGATGGATGGATGGATGAGTGGATGGGTAGATGGTTGGATGGTTGGATGATTGCCAAGTGGATGGATGGATGTGTGGATGGATGGATAGATGGATGACTTTCTCAGCACTGCCCCCCCCCCACTTCATTGGAAGCCATCCCTCCTAACTCTTGGTCTAGTGTTCTCTCTATTACACAGTGAATATAAGAGAAGCTGTACAGGGTGGCCCTTTTCCAGTTATGCTCCTTTTTAAAAAAATTTTTTGGGGGTGCCTGGGTGGCTCAGTTGGTTAGATGTCCAACTTTGGCTCAGGTCATGATCTTGCAGTTTATGGGGTCAGGCCCTATGTCGGGCCCTATGCAGATAGCTTGGAGCCTGAAACTGCTTTGAATTTTGTGTCTTCCTCTCTCTCTGCTCCTCCCCACTCACAGTCTATCTCTCTCTCTCGAAGATAAATAAACATTTTTTAAAAATTAAAAAAGAATTTTAAGTGTTTATTTTTAAGAGAGAGTGTGAGCGGGGAGGAGCAGAGAGAGAGAGAGGAGACACAGAATCCGAGGCAGGCTCCAGGCTCCGAGCTGTCAGCACAGAGCCTGGTATAGGGCTTGAACCCACGAACCATGAGATCATGACCTGAGCTGAAACCAACAGTTGGATGCTTAACCCACTAAGTCACCCAGGCGCCCCACAGAGGAAGCGTTCTTTACTGTTTTTTGACACAAGCCTCTTAGAGTTGTCCTTGCCTGGAATTCAGTTTTCTGAGCATTACTAAAACACCATTGTCTTCAAGCGATACTTACCGAGTCACATGGCAAGCACAGTCCTGAGTGTGAATTCATGGGGGCCCTTCCCTAGAGCTGCTGCAAGACATCTGCACGAGAGGGGTACTCTTTTGCTAAGCCAGCCGGGAAGGAAGTCCAGAGAGAGGCAAAACAGCATCACCTTTTTGAAAGGGCTGCGACGAGCCCAGACTCCGCGATGTGCATAGACGTGTTTTTATCAAATGCCAAGGCTCCAGAAAAGCAAGTCCCCGGCGGGGTACTTTTCTATAAGTGAAGGATATAATTGGTGTGCAGTTTGCAACCTAACGTCAAGGGTGCTCCTGACTGCATTTCACAAAAAGATACCGGCAGCTATTGGGCTCCCGTTCCTGATATGCACGCATGTGTTAAACCACATAACGTTCTTCCCAATTCCCAGCCGAGGAATTGATGGCATAAAGAGCCCAGGGAAGAAACAGTCTCCGCCCTTGAACTCTGGACTGTCTGGAGGCAAAGTTAATGATGTTGGCCTCCCCCCACATTTGCAGTGAGCCTCTGGTGTGGTTCTGCTGTGAGTGGGACAGCATGGGAGCCTCTGGCCCCTGGCTGCTACTTCTTACCTGAGCCCTGGTGTGCCAGCAGCTTGCTCTGGCCGGGTCTGCATATGCAATGAGAGCCTGGTGCTGTGGGGGGCTTGGGTGGGGCAGGGTGAGAGCTGTAGGACTGTCCTCCCCACTTGGAATGTTTCATGGCCTGGGGGATACACATGGCACATGGGTTGCTCACCAGGCACTGCATTCCCAGTTTTTCCTCAGTTGTCCATTTAGATTTTGAAGAATACTCCTGAAGTGTGGGGCATCTAGGGGCTCTGTGGGAGCCAGAGGGGCCTCTCAGAAGTTAATGTTGCATTCCAGGTTATAATGGACAGCAGCTGGGATGTCCGCCTGGGCCAATTTGCTGTGAGCGGCTGGGCAAACTTGGCCTCCAGTGGAGAATTTGTGAGTTCATTTAGCCATGGTGGCGAGTGCAGGTGTAACAAAATGATAGAACTTGCTGGAACTGTTCAAAGTTTCCAGGGTTCTGCAGTTTGTCTTTTTCTCATGTGACCCCGTGCCTTCTCCCTCTCTTTTCCTTATCTGCCCCTTCTCATTGGGAAAGGGTCACATGCTCCCCCATTTTTTTCCTCTTCTCCTTAGCTTCTTTAAAAAATTTTTTTTTAATGTTTATTTATTTTTGAAGGAGAAAGAGACAGAGCGTGAACAGGGGAGGGGCAGAGAGAGAGGGAGACACAGAATCCGAAGCAGGCTTCAGGCTCTGAGCTGTCAGCACAAAGCCCCACGCAGGGCTTAAGCTCACAAGCCGTGAGATCGTGACCCGAGCCAAAGTCAAATGCTTAACCAGTTGAGCCACCCAGGCACCTCTCTTCTTAGCCTCTTGATTTGCAGTTTCTAAAATTGAGTATTAGTTTATATACAAATAAAAACAGGCTTTAATTTAAATGAATTTTCGTCTGTGTATATCCCCAGGGACCCACCTCCTCAGTCAACATATAGAACATTTCCTACGCACTCTGGAAAGTTCTCTCATGTCTCTCGTGTCCAATCATCTCCCCACCTTGAAGGCAACCAGCGTTCTGATTTTTATCACATAGTTTAGATCTCGTACAGAACTTCATATAAACGGAATCATGCATCACTTAGGCTCTTGCGTCTGGCTTTTTTTTTTACTCAACAGAATCTTCCTGAGATGAATCCATCTTATTGTATATATGAGTAGTTCATTCCTTTGTATTACTTTATTACTCTATAGCAATAATGTTTCATTGTGTGAATACGCCAGGGTTTATTTACCCATCCTCCCTGGGATAGTTTCCTGGGATCACTGTAACAACATATCACAAATTTGGTGGCTTAAAAAAACCAGAAATGTCTTATCTCACAGTTCTGGAGGCCAGAAGTGCAAAATCAAAGTGTTAACCTTGCTTCTTCTGAGGGATCTGGAGACTGACTTCCTTGCCTTTTCCAGCTTCTGGGGGCTCCCAGCAACCCTTGTTTTTTTGTTTTTGTTTTTGTTTTTGTTTTTGGCATATAGCTATATTGTTCCAATCTCTGCCTCTTTCTACCTATGCCTCTTCCCTCTGTACATTCTCTCTTATAAGGATGCCAGTGTTTAGATTTCATGCCCGCCCTAATCCAGGATGAGAGTCTCTTAACTTGATTAGATCTGTAAAGACCCTGTTTGCAAATAAGGTCACATTCACAGGTACTGGGGGGTTAGGACTTCAGGATATCCCTTTGAGGACACAGTTCAGCCCCGTCCACACACATTGATGGACATTTGGAGTGTTTCCAGTCTGGGAGCATTGAGAAGGAATCTGTTACAAACGTTCTTTACAAGTTTGTTTGTTTGTTTTTCTTTTTTTGGTCAATATACATTTTTCCTTTCTCTTGGGTAAATACCTACCGATAGAATGTCTAGGTCATAGTGTAATAACGTGTTTACCTTTATAAGAAACCGGCAAACTATTTTCCAGAGTGCTTGTACATTTTACAAACCCACCAGAGAAGTCCATGGCTCTGCGTCTATGGTTCCCAGCGTGGAGCAGTTTTGTCTCTCAGACATTTGGCATTGTCCGGAGATGTTTTTGGTAGTCTTAACTTGGGAGGAGGTGCTATTAGCATCTAGCACCTGGGGTAGAGACCAAGGATGCTGATAGACATCCTACAATGCATAGAACAGCCCCCACCTTCAGCCTCCGGGAAAGAATTATCCAACCCAGAGGTGCCTGGGGGGGGGGGGCATCCGACTTTGGCTTAGGTCATGATCTCACAGTTCTTGGGTTTGAACCCCACATCGGGCTCTCTACCGTCAGCACAGAGCCCACTTTGGATTCTCTGTCCTCCGCTCTCTCTCCCCCTCCCCTGCTCATTCTCTCACTCTCCAAAATAAACATTAAAAGATTATCCAATCAGAAATATCAATAGAAAGTGGTATCTCATTGTATTTTAATTTGACTTAAGTAATTCATTAATTTGCATTTCCCTGATGACTAAAGATGGTGAATGTCTTTTTGTGGACTTACTAGCCATTTCTCTCTCTCTTTTTAATGATCTGTTCATCTTTTGCCTGTTTATAAATTAAGTTGTTTTTCTTTAAAAAATTTTTTTTTCTGTGTATTTATTTTTGAGAGAGAGAGAGAGAGACAGAGTGTAAGTGGGGGAGGGGCAGAGAGAGAGAGAGACACATAATCTGAAGCAGGCTCCAGGCTCTGAGCTGTCCGCACAGAGTCCGACGCAGGGCTCGAACTCACGGACCGTGAGATCATGACCTGAGCCGAAGTCGGACGCTCAACCCACTGAGCCACCCAGGCCCCCCAGATTGTTTTTCTTTTTAATACCATGTTGTAGGTCCTTTGTCAGTGTATGTATTGTAGCTGTTTCCTCTCGGTCTGGAGCTTCCTTTAACACTTTCTCGCGATTATCTTTCAAAGAGGCAAAGTTTTCCATTTTAAATGGAGTCCAATTTATCACATTTTTTTCTTTTATGCTTAGTGCTTTTTATAGCCTAAGAAATCTTTGCAAATCCCAAAGACACCAAGGTACTCTCTTATTTTCTTCTAGAAGCTTTATAATTTTAGCTTTTATGGTGGGCATATTATCCATATCACATTAGCTTTTGCATATGGTGTGAGGTAAGGGTCAAGGTTCATTATTTTCCATTCAAACATCCAGTAGTTCCCGTCCCGTTTGTTGAAAAAACCACCCACTGCCCATTGAGTTACCTGACACCTTTGTCAGTTATGAATTGGTCATTTACACGTGACTCTATTTCCAGACCCTGTTCTGTTCTTACACCAGCACCACACTGTCTTGATTACTGAAGTCTGCCTGGTCTCTTCTCTCCTTGTCTACCCCTTCTGTTTCTCTCTCAACTTCCCTCCTTCCACTGGGTGTTTGGGAGAGAAAAACCAAGCTAATTTCCTCTTCTTTCCTGCCTCTTTGCAGTCTGTCTCCCTTTCCATCATGTGTGTGTGTGTGTGTGTGTGTGTGTGTGTGTGTGTGTAAATTTATTAAGCCAGGAGTAACAAGCTTTAAATGACTGTACCCAGCATCCCTGTTCTTGTTAACCAGTGTTCTTATCTTTCGGTCAGCACCTTAGTTCTCACGGTCCCAAGAACCTCATATCTAAACAGATTGGCCAAGTCTTATTCTTCCCCTTGCCTTTGACTCTGTCGACATCTTGAAATCTCGTCCCCCCACCCACCCCCAAGTCTTCCTGGAATCAATACGAAAAGGTCAGGTTTCTTCTTCCTAATGACTGACTCATCAGGCCAGGGCTGGAGACTCACAGCCATCTCTGTAAGGGATCGAAAATGTCTCTTGTCTCTGTTGATTCTCCCATTTATTCCTGGCATGTCCTTGTGCATCTGGGATGATGCCATTGGCTGTGTCCTGGCATTGCAGCCCCCCTGCCTGCTTGACGTGGATCATGGAGCATCTAGTAGCCCAAAACTGCTTGGAGGGGAAGTGGGGGGCCAAGACTATTTTTTTTTGCTAATGATCCAGAGAAACGATGCTTGTTGGGTAGCTATCAGCAGCAAAACCACCTAAAGTCTCATGACTCTTCAGGACCGAATGGAAAAGTTCTACTGCTCATCACATCACAATTTAGGAAAAGTCCAGTTTTTGTATATGCAAATGATAGATCAGAGCCTGTAGTGATTCCTTGGTATCTGAGGGGTGTTGCTGCTTATGTCCAGGTATAGTTTAAAAGATATACGTTAAATCCTATCCCCAACACATATTCTGTTTTAAAGAATACATTGAAATCAATAGTCAGAGCAGGCTTTAGAGACAGCTTGAGTCTAAAATACTTCGATAATAAAAATTTAGGATTTCATGGATCTTCAAATGATCAGCTTCCTTAAAGCATATGCTAGTATTTCTATGCCAGAAATACGTAATAACCATTCTCTCGTACAACCAGGAAATGAGATAACAGTTGTTCTTTGTTGCAGGCACTCCTGGGGAGCAGGAATGGGCTCTCTTTGCGAATCCTATGCCCTCACAAAGTGGAGACCAAAACCTGACCCATCCCCCTGCCTCTTCTTATATAGACTGGGGAGGAGGGGACCGTGAGAGGTGGGGTATAGGGCTGACTCTGCCCCCTCTTTGTTACCCTTGTGGGAAGGAGTCTGGTCCCAACTCTGGCTCATTGACAGCTCTCTTTAAGAAAGCGGAGTTATTTAGGGGCACCTGTGTGACTCAGTTGGTTAAGTGTCCGTCTTCAACTCAGGTTATGATCTCTCCGTTCCTGAGTTTGAGCCCTGTGTCGGGCTCTGTGCTGACAGCTCAGAGCCTGGAACCTGTTTCACATTCTATGGCTCCCTCTCTCTCTCTGTCTCTCTGCCCATCCCCAACTCATGTTCTGTCTCTCTCAAAAATAAACATTAAAAATACAATTTACAATAAAAAATAAGTGGAGTTATTTACATCTTTTATTTTTAACTTTGGGCCATACCCATAATTCTGGGATAATAGGAGAAATCCTATCTGCTATCATATTGTTACTAGGAACAGTATCATGCTGACCATATAACCTTTTAGACTTAACCTATATGTATGGAAGGATATTACCTAGTGTTTCTTGTCTGCGTTCATATATAGCCCTCATTTATCATAAGCATTTCCCCAAGATGTCTACTTTGACTATAATTTCCATTTATTATTATTATTCTTTTCTAATTTTTAAAAAAATTTTTTAAATTTTTTAATTTTTTTTATTAAAAAAAATTTTTTTTAACGTTTATTTATTTTTGAGACAGAGAGAGACAGAGCATGAACAGGGGAGGGTCAGAGAGAGGGAGACACAGAATCTGAAACAGGCTCCAGGCTCTGAGTTGTCAGCACAGAGCCCGACACGGGGCTCGAACTCACGGACCGCGAGATCATGACCTGAGCCGAAGTCGGCCGCTTAACCAACTGAGCCACCCACGCGCCCCTCTTTTCTAATTTTTTAATGCTTATTTATTTTTGAGAGAGAGAGAGAGAGAGACAGTGTGTTGGGGGGGGGAGGGGCAGAGAGAAAGGGAGACACAGAATCTGAAGCAGGCTCCAGGTTCCGAGCTGTCAGCACAGAGTCCGACGCGGGGCTCGAATCCACAGGCCGCGAGATCGTGACCTGAGCTGAAGTCGGGTGCTTAGCTGACTGAGCCACCCAGGGGCCCCTATAGTTTCCATTTTTTAGATTGGCACATAGCATTGCATCGTGTGGAGACCCGTGGTTCTCAAATGATTCCTCTTTTACTTGGGGGTTTCCACTGATTTCCAGAACTTTAATGTTGCATGCAGATAGCAGGTAGCACCGCTGTGAACACCTGGGCTCATGCATGTAACTCCTTGCTTTCAATGACTTCTTTCCTTTGAAGATTTCCTGGAAGTGGAAGGTGGGGTTGAGTTTGCAAACCTCTTCAGTCTCTGTCAGAGCTTAAATTAGCGCCCTCTCGCCCCACGCCCCCTCCCCCTATGAAATACAGCCAGCTTGCAGCTGTGACGGCTCATGGGGACCTATGGGGGGCTATCTGGTCAACACTGCTACATGTCCTCTGCACCTACATACACCTCTTCTCTTTCCAGCTGCATATCCTGCCCCTCTCCTTCCCCGCCTGTCTGCTCAGGGACTTTGCCCACATCCTTCCCTCTGTCTGGATGCCTCTTCTCTGTACCTTTCCCCCTCTTTCATTCATTCCTGTTTATTCCTTAGATCTCAGATCTGGGCGGAAGTGTCACTTTTTTCGTGAAATCTCTCCTTTCTTCACCACCTTCAAATGTCAGCCTCCCTTATCACGCACCGTTCTTTTCCCTGATAGCTTTCATCATGATGTGTGCTCAGACATTTATTTGTGTAATAAGTGGCTGATGTTCGAGTCCCTGGTTAGGACTGACGGTGGAGCTCAGCACGGCATGCCCAGTGAGCCTCTGGCACCTGGGCGTTTAGAGTTTGCTGTATGAAGAATTCCATCCGAGGCTGCAGAGCAGGGAGGATGCCAGTCGGGACGTCGGGGATTTTTATCAGTCTTGCCTCTGTCTTGTCTCGCTTTGACTCCTCCTTGGGGATGGAAACAAAATCAGGGCTTTCAAAGTCTGACTTCAGCAGTCTGTAAACACCTTGATATTAGATACAGAAGTGTGGTGTAGATAGGGGTGTTCAGGAGGGGAAGGCAGTAGAGGGTCCGCAGCCTTCATCAGATTTTATAAAGGGTAATGAACCCTCCAAGTGATAATGACCGTCAGCCTGGATGCTTGTTGGCGTCTTTGGGACACTCACTGTCTAGCGCTCCTTCCCCCACTCTCTGCCTGAGCTCTGAGTTAGTTGAGAAATAGGGCTAAAGGATGATGGAGATGGGATCGGGCTGAAAATATACCCTTTGCTACTCGGAGAGATTGGACAGTGTGACTTTCACCTGTGGATGAACAACCTGAGGAGCGGTCACTGGCCGCCCCCCAGATTGATCAGAGCCACCCAGTCCCTGGCACTGCCCGATCAGGGAAGGCCTCCCTCGGCAGGGGCGAAGCCTGTACTTGTAGAACTTCAGGCCTGGAGGGGGACATGGGCATCTGTACTTCCTGCAGGTGGTTTGCTCCCAATCCGAGCGACGTGGAAGGAGAGGGGTTACGTGTTGCCAGCTCCTCTGCCAGACGTCCAGACTCCGTGTCACTCAGTCACCCTCCCTCCGTGGAAGGACTGATTGGGGGTGCAGAGGGACCCCCTTGCACATGGGAAGAAACATTAAGGGCGGGAGACACCTGTTCCCCGCACGCCCCTCAATAGTGGCCTCAGAAGCCCTTATACTTCTTCTATTCTGAATCTGTCTCTTCCTGTAATCACACAAGGTTAAAGCTAGAAAGGACCTTAGAAACATCTTCTTAAAAAAATTTTTTTTTACGTTTATTTATTTTTGAGAGGCAGAGAGAGACAGAGTGTGAGCAGGGGAGGGGCAGAGAGAGAGGGAGACACAGAATCCGAAGCAGGCTCCAGGCTCCGAGCTTTCAGCACAGAGCCCGACGCGGGACTCGAACTCATGAACCACGAGATCATGACCTGAGCCAAAGTCGGACGCTTAACCGACTGAGCCACCCAGGCACCCCTGGATTTTACCTAGACAGTGTACCATGCAATAAATTCATGTGCGTTTTGCAGAGCTTGCAAACTCCAGCACTTTGTAGGACCAGTCAGGAACCTCAGATGGATGAAGAGGCTCTGGTGTAAGGTGATGTATGGCAGTTGACATCCTGCTTCAACTCAAGGAGTCACAATAGGGCACGGTAGAGAGTGGGGCAAACGGGCAAGTTCATGCCCCACCTACAGAAGGCGGTCACTCCTTATCTCCAGTTCACCGTTGCCCTGTAGAATGCAGGTCCTGAATTACTTCCACTTATCACAAGAAGCCAGATTATGGAATTTCTAATGTGGAATTTCTCTATTTGAAAAAAAAAAATGCCAACAAATCCGTACGTAAGCCTCGCTAGAGCCAGATAAAATCTGTGTGCTGTCCAGATGTTTACTCTACAGTTCACCCCTTTGCGTACTGCATTCGAGCCCCCACAAACCCATTTAATAAGTGCTGTCCATGAAGTCCACCAAAATACAAAGCCCGCTGGGTCCGTTGTTGGGCCGTTGGTCAGGAAGTTAGAAGTCCTCTCTTTTAGGGAGATGGTGACACTGTGTCATTACCTTGGACCTTGTCAGTGTCTCCATATTCGAATTATATATGGCAGAGGGAATACAGCGGAGATCAGCACACACCTGAAAGGCCACGCTTTGCCAAGGCTGCTGTTGACATATGTATTCAAGCCCCATGCCAAAGAGGCTGAAAATAGTCTCAGGTGTATGGGTGGCTCTTTTGTTTTAACCGCCTCCAGGCCCTTGACGACTGCCACCTCATTAATCTTCATGATGGGGAGTCTGGCTTGGAGGGCAAAGTTGGGCTTCGAAGTTCACACACTTAATTCTGCCTGGGCCCGTGTGACCCTCAGTCTCCCCATCTACTCATGAGCCAGCCACTCACTAACCTCGTGGACTGGCTGACCAGGTGACCTGGGGCCAGGATTTCAAGGTAAAGGTGGAGGTTTTCTGGGTAGTTTGCTGACCGGAGGTTTCTCTCAAGTAATAAGAGTAAAACCCTGAAGGCCACATTAATTTAAAGTTTGGTTTGGCCAGGCACAGTGTTTCTTCCACGGACAGCGAATAATCAGATTTTAGTAAAATAGTCCCGGAGAAAGTGCCCTTCTCGAGGACCTCTGTGCATTTCCAGTGACCTGAGAAGAGCCTCTTTATACTTAATTCATAATCTAGTTATAAAAGATTCTTAGCAGCTCCTCCAGACAACATTCTGTTAACCCAGAGGGAGTTACTACCTTAATTAAAAGTCATGAAAGTAAATTTATTTTAAAATGCATTACACTTGAACTCTCTTTGCATTAGACAGGATTCTTTTGGTCGTAAGTGGTTAAGTCTCAGACTGGCTTTCCCCACACAATGAATTTGTTGGCTTTTGTGACTGCGAACTTCAGAGGGATGACCAGCTTCAGGTATAGTTGGATCTAGGTGCTTGAACAATGTGGAAAGGACTCTGTCTTGATTCTTTCTCCGTGAACGCTTTGCTTTCCTGTGGTGGTCGGCTTCCCCCAGCTCCAGGCCTCAAATAGTTCCAGGCTTCCAGGCTCAGTGGTAAAAGCAAGGTTTTTGAAGGTTCCTACAAAGCCCTGGGATTGGCCTTCACTAAATCAGCTTGGGTTTCATGCCCATCCTTGAAACCACTCCTGTGTCCAGGGAGGTGGAACAAGCTGATTGGTACAGGTACACACACACCTGTCTGCTCCATACAAACCATGTGGGTGGAGACCCAGGAAGGAGTGGGTCCTCAAAAGTGAAATGACCCTGCTTTATGGGAGCCAAAGGAGAGGAGATGGATGGTAGGCAGACTAGACCAATATAGCTTATCTACATTTTTAAAATAATTAAAACCTCAACCCCAGGTCAGCCTAAACTGTAAAAGGCTCTCTTGAAGGCATATTTGGCAATGTGCAGCTGTAAGATAAGAAGTTGTCTGAATTATCGAGTTTTCCGTGGTGCCATCGTTACTTGAATGATCACCTGAAGTAGGGCGGGAAAGTAGACAATGACTTTGGTCAACTTGAGGAGTCTGACAATGGGCACGTCTTGCTGAACTCTTCCGTTCTGAAATCCCATCCCGAGGGCTGGGCGGGGAGGGGCAGCGTGTCACTTGAGAGGAAGGACCAATCTTGACTCCAGAAGTCGGACCATGAGGATCCGAAGGCGGGAAAGATAGGAGTTAGGTCGTATCCAAGAGGCAGTGAGGGAGGGGAGAACACACTAGGGGAGGTGGAGACAGAGTCCGAAAATCTCATTACAGAAGAGCTTGTGTTCGTGTAGATTTTTTCCCCCGGGCACTTTCATACCCATTATCTTACTTGAGCTGTACCACAACCCGTGTGGTTGGCAGGTCAGAAATCCTTATACTCATTTATTGCATAAAGAAACCAAGGCCTGTTGAGGCTAATTGACTGGATCAGCATCAGAGAGCTAATTGGTAAGAAGTCTGGGAATAGAATCCGAGAGGTTCGAGACCAGTGACGCTCAACAGACCTGTCACGCAAACCACATACACAACTGCGAATACTGTAGTAGCCACGTTAAAAAAAGGAAAAAGAAACAGCTGAAATTGATTTTAGTAATTTCTTTCATTTTACCCATTAAATCCAAAACTCCATTTCAACATATAATCAATATAAAAGCTTGAGGTATTTTACATTATTATTATTTTTTTCAGATTTCAAAATCTGGCGTGTGTTGTATATTTCTGGCACATCTCAATTCAGAGTAGCCACGTTTTAAGTGCTCACTAGCCACATGTGGCCGACGGCTGCCATATTGGATGATGCAGCCTGAGCTGTGTTAGGTTGTGTTAGTAGGTTCCATACTTTGGAACCCGGCCTTTCTGGGTTCAAACTCACTACTTCGGTTTAGTGACTACCTGAGGAACATATGTTTTGTGCCAGCTGCTGAGGTTATAATGACAAATGAGAAAGACTTGGTCTCCACCTTCATGGAATTCATATTCTAATGAGGGAGGCTGCCACAAGACAAATTCAAAATGAAAGACATAAAATGTTTCAAATTGTCCCCAGTGCTAGGAAAGACACACACAGCGTACTGAGACTGAGAACGATAGGGGGGGTCAAGAAGGTCTCTCTATGCTACTGAAGCTGAGATCAGAAGGATCACAGGAGTGGCCATACAAAGAGTTAGGGGTGGGGAAGATAGAAGAGGGTATTTTAGGGGCATCTGGGTTTTTCCACCAGTTGAGCTTCTGACTTTGGCTCAGGTCACGATCTCATGGTTGGCGAGTTCCAGCCCCACATCGGCTCACTGCTGTCAGCGCAAAGCTCACTTTGGGTCCTCTGTTCCCCTCTCTCTGCCTCTCCGCTGCTTGTTTATATAAAAATATATAAACATTAAAAAAAAAGAAGAGGGTGTTTTAGTGGGAGAAAAGATATGTGCAAAGGCCCTGAGGCAGGAAAGCAGCTGCATGTTCCAGGAGCTGAATGAAGACCAGTGTGGCCAAAGCTATCTGGAGAATGGCTTGGAGGAGACTCATTTGCCCTGATATCCAGAGTGCTTGACACTTGGTAGATTGTCAGTGAATATTTGTTGGTTGGACGGATAGATGGATGGATGAATGGATGGACAGAGGGTACATTCCTTATACGTTGTCTCTGGTTGCTTTGGTGCTAAAATGGCAGAGCTGAGTAGTTGAGTGGAGATTCTATAGCTTACAAAGCCAAAAATATATATCTGGCCCTTTACTGAAAAAAAGCATGTTGACTTCTTATTTATAAAATGGGGACAACAGTAAGATTAACTTCTTTTAAGAGTTGTGGGTTTTAAATTAGAGGAGGATGTGCCTTGCCTGCCCCAGAGACTAGTCTCTGTGTACTCTCAATAGAGCTGAGTTTTCTTCCCTGAATTCCCCCAAATCCTTCTCCGAGCTCCTGGTCCAGTGCTCCTGCGGACCTTTCGTGTTTCTAGGCAGCTGAAATGGGAGATCAAGTTTCCTCTTTGGATACCTCAGTTCTTCCTGCATGTTAACATTTTACTTGCACGGGGCGGGTAGGATGGGGTGGCTGTGGCTCGTAGACCCTGCTGCGGTGACCCTCTTTCGTTGGCACGTGGGCCGACTTAGGGGTTTCGTTAATATTAATTTTGGCCACGCTTCCCTTCTGAGGAGCCCAGATTCTTACTGCTCTCAGTGGAGAGAAACTTAGACCATGCCCCTTAATGAGAACGTTGTGCCTCTCTCGCCACCGTGAAGTTGTGAGCGTGAACACGAATTTAGATGAGAATTTATGTATCCAGGGGCAACACAGAGAGGCAAGAATCCCCCAAATACCTGCTTGCCACCAGGTGAGTGTTGTCCTGGGCGCTGGGCAAAAAGCTGAGTGCTGGGGAGCGTTTTTAGATTCTCAGGGTGAAAGCCGGAAGCCTGGGATTCATGAGGGTGATGGTAAGTGCCCTCCACACCACTGGCGTTTGGGGATTACATCGTTCTTCTGTGGTGGGTGTTTAACAGCTTCCCCACCGGCTACCCACTAGATGCCAGTAGCACGCCCCTCCCCAGGTTGTGACAACAAAAGAAGTCTCCTGACATTGCCCATTGTCCCCCGGAGGGCAAAATCATCCCTTGTTGAGAAGTACCGGTGACGAGGGACCCGTCGGATGTCTTCGTGAGTCCGGAGACAGCTGCTATAGGGCACGGGGCTCAGAGGTCCCCTTGACCGGGGTGTGCTCAGCCAGCTGTGCGACATTGGGCAGGTCACTTAACCGCTCAGAGCATAACTCCCGCCTCAGAGGTTGTTGCAGAGATGAAGTGGGATGGGGTCCGTGAAGTGTGTGCACAAAGTAGATTTCTCTGCAGGTGTCGATTTCCTTCTCTCCTGGCTGCCCTCCTCCCCTCCTCCTCCTTTTCCCCTTCCTCCCTTCTCCCTGTACTCTGAGAATCCTTCACCCTCTGAACTGGTCGCTAGGGGCCAGTGGGCACACGCCAGCCTCCAGGTTTCTCCCTGCTCCTTCTCTTGCCTTTCTTCATGAGATTCAGCGCTGGAGGTCACGTGTCAGGGTGAAGAAAAAGTTGAGTTTGATTACTTAAAGTTCCCTTCATAGAATGGCGCGGTCTTATAATTTGCAGCTGCATGAAAGAGTCCCACCTGGGGCTCCAAAAAGAATAATAGATCAGTGAGATCCGAACCTTAAATCCGCTCATCCTCCTGGATGGGTGACAGGTATGTGGATGAATATTTAACGATACTGGCTTTGATAATGAAGAGCTGCTACTCCCCACCCCCCCCCCCCAGCCCTGTCCCCAAATCAGGAAAGAGAATTCCTCTTCTTCATTCTGGCCCCGTGGATGAATGCGAGAAGCATCAAGTAAAAGATTGGGGAATAATTTGCCCTCCCCAGCCCCCAAACATCACAAGTAATGCTGTGCCGAACTCATTTAGTTCTGCCTTAGAAGCAGTGGGTTGCTGGCTTCCAAGGAGCTCAGGCACTTGAAATGAAGTCAGCCTCCGGGAGTAATTTGTGTTTTTGCCTCATTCCCTGGGGAGCAGCCCCATCTCGCCCCACTCTAGAAGCCCTTTCTCTGGTACCTGCTCATCAGGGCTTGCAGAAGATGGGAAGGAAGAGAGAGCAAAGAATGTAAGTGCGGAGGCTGGACGTGCTTCCCTTTCCTTGTCCTGCCCTGTCCTCCTGTTCCTGTCCCTCACCTTCCCCTGTTTTATCTTTTTAAGTTTATTTATTTTGAGAGAGAGCGAGAGAGTGCGTGTGTGCACGTGGGGGAGAGGCAGAGAGAGGAGAGAGAGAATCCCAGGCAGGTTCCGCACTGTCCGTGCAGAGCCCAGCGCAGGGCTCGAACTCACGAACCGTGAGATCATGACCTGAGCCAAAGTGGGACGCTTAAGCCTCACCGACTGAGCCACCCTATCAGACGCCCCACCTTCCCCTATTTTAACACAATGTATTTAAATGTAATGAATCTGTGCTGGCGTAACACGTTCGAATTATACGAAAGCGTGTAGAGTAATGAAAGCCTCCCTTTCCTCCTGCCCTAATTGTAGTCCCTGGGCAACTGCTTTTAACCCTCTGCGGTGCATTTGGAGGGTAACAGGGAACGTGCCGAAGTCTGTCAGGGTCCTCTGGAGGAACACACCCAGAGGATGTGTGTGTGTAAATCTCTCGATCTCTGTCTCTCTGTCTTTATTACTGTTATCTCTATCCGAGAGATTTTAGGGACTTGACTCATGCATTCGTTCAGGCTGGCGAGTCCCAAATCTGCACAGTCTCAGCAGGAGCCGATGTTGCAATCTTGGGTCGGGAGGGAGTCTGGAGGCCGAATTCCCTCCCACGTGGCAGGTGCTGTGTTAAGCCCTTTGCCAGCATTGTATCGCTTCCTCTCAAGGGTAGAGGTTAAGCTCATTGCCTCATCTTACGGGTGGAAGGAAGGAAGCCCAGGTGGGAGCCGCTTCTGCGGACTCCAGCCAGTGGTGTCTCTGAGGGTGTCTGCTGTGGAGCCCCTGTCTTGTTCCTGGTGGTGGCCTTTGTGGCCCTCCCCCCCTCCCCCCCTCCCCAGTCTCACTCTGAGACCCTGTCCCACAGACTTCATCCTTTCTTAGAAGGAAAAGTTGCCCTCACTTCCCAAGGCCTGTCCCCTGGAGAGGAGCTTGGGAGTCTCTCGTGAGTGGAGACGAGATTCTTTTTTTTTTTTTTTTTTTTTTTTTTTTGCCGCCGGGAAGTTAAGGAAGGTTTGGGCTTCTTCCCCACCGGCTGCCTCTCGCCGAGAAGGAGGAGGATCGAGAGCCCTGGTCACTGCCGACGTGGGGATAAGACACTCACAAACCCAACGGCAGCCTTCTTGTGAGCCTGGGAGGGTTAGAGTGGGTGACTTACACCCCGGCAAGCCTCACGCGTATGCAGCCTGCATGGAAAGGGAGGTGGGTGGTGGGCTGAGCTCTGCCTGCTCCGTGCCGGGCAGGTGGTGGGACGAGCAGAGAAAGGGTGTGGGTCAGCTGTCGGTGTCCCTCATCCCCATGCCCCCTCGCCACAAGGGGCTCCTCGGGCTTTCTTCTTCACCACAGGATTGCCCACTGGTTTGTATATGACGGGAGGCAGCAAAGGGCATCCCTGCAAGAGCTTAAGGTCGTGACAAAGCCAACATCTGTCTTGATTCCATCCACCCGTCGGGTGGCTATTCCCGTTGGCTCACTGACTGCCTCCCAGTCATGATTGTCCTTCTCCACGCCTTTCTCCAGAGAGTTCCTGGAGCATTAAGTGCTTCCTGCCTCAGGGCCTTTGCACATGCCTTCTCTCTCCCTGGAGTGCCTCCTCCATCTCCGCCCCCACTCTTTGCAGGGCTGACTCCTTCTAATCCTTCAGCTGCTTAGGTCTTCCTGACCACCTGATCATCCTCAGTCAGCACCCTGGGTGCTTCCTTTATAGCACTTGGAAATGATTCTATGTATTTGCTTGTCAGCCTGTCGGCCAACCCATGTCCCAGCTCTCGCAGAGCACAGAGGCAGCAATCGTCTGTAAACAGGTAATTGCTCATAGAATTATATAAGTCCTAAAATAGCGATAAGGGATAGGAAGGGAAATAAAGGGCCCCAGAGGTCAGGAGGATCTGGCTTAGGCGGGACAGTTGAAGAAAGTGTTACAATTGAATGACATTTAAGACAAGCTCTCAAGGACGTGTAGACATTGGCTAAGTACCAGGTGGAGTGGCCTGCCCTACCCAGAGGGGACAGCACGTGCAGAGGTCTGGAGGCAGGAACAGTGTTAGTGTGTTCATGGAAGGAGGGTTGGCATGGATGAAGCATGGTGAGGGGGGAGATGGGTCATGGCGCTAGGGAGGTAGGCCAGGGACAAATCTTGCGTTTGTTAAAAAACGACCAGTGTGATGGTACATCCCATTTTTTCCGCCCTGTTACGTGTTAGGCCCTGAGCTAAAAGCTCCATACAGCTCCTCTTCTTACAACCACGGGTATGATTATTCTCAGGGTTGAGATGAAGGAACGGAGAACTCCAGAGGTTAAGGTAACATCCCCAAAGCCCCACCCTGCACCCTGCAGGGGCAGATCAGTTTTGAACTTGGGACTCCGAGTTCATTTTAAACTTGCTTCTGTCTACGCTGTGTTCCTGTATCAGGTTCCTGTGCCCCAGTCTGCAAGGCCACCTGGGGTACAGGGAAGTGTGAGCACCCCCAGGCTCCCCCATAATCCACCCCAGGAACCCAGCATCCCCCCCACCGCCCCAAAGCCTTCATACATAGGCTTCTTCGTCATGCGCTTGAATGCTCCATTATTTCCATCCCCCCAAATGCTTGGAAACATTCCCATTGCTTGTTAAATAAAAGATGAGAGGCAGATAATGAAATCCAGATGCCCCCGAGGCCCTTGATGTCACCTGCCAGTTTTTCTGTTGGTCATTTTTTTTTTCTTTAAACAAAACAGAAGCGAGGTTTGATGGTTCGGAGCAAGAGGCCGTATTCAAATGGCATCATTATCTGTCGGGTCTGGCTCTGGTTTATTCACTTGTTTCTCTCCTTGGATGCGGGGCTGGGATTCAATATTCCGCCTGCCTTGCAGATGATTTTTCAGATACCTTTCGGATGCCAAGGTCCTATCCAAACCTGCTCCCTTGAGAGGTGGGAGCAAACCTACTCTGGGACCTTTTATTTTCCCCCGAGGGTGAGAACTCGATATGAACCTAGACTCTCTACGGTCAGATGAATTTAGTGTCTGTCTGCTCCAGGCCACTGGCTCTTCATCTGGGTGATTTGCTCCCAGGAGTCACTGGGCAGTGCCTGCAGTCAATTTTGGTTGTCACGATCGGGAAGGGAAATGCTACCAGCATCCCATGGGTAGAGACCAGAGATGCTGCTTGATGTCCTGCAATGCACAGGACAGCCCTTCACAGCGGACGGTTGTCTGGCCCCAGATGTCAACAGCGCCGAGTCTGAAAGACTGTCAGATCGTGATTCCTGTCGGAAGCTGTCCCGTCTGCTGCCTTGTCCCCAGTCTGGTGCCTGCACTCTGTAGAAACTCCATAAAAGTTGGTCGAGTCAGTGATCTCGTTTGGCTGCTCTCAGCCAGGAGTTTGGGGATAGCTACATCTGCTTCTGCATCTGTGTGTCCCTTCCTTCCCCATTCCTCTCCAGCAACCCTCAACCACGTGTAATTCCTTGACTTGCTCCTTTCTCCATGCTTGCTCTTGTCCTTTTCCCCTGGCTAACTCCCATTTTGTTCTTTAACACTCAAGCCAGATGTCACCTCCTCCGGGAAGCCTTCCTTGACTTCCCCAGGTGTGCCGGCATCCCTCCTCCGAACCCTATCACACTTTCTGCCCACCCAGTCGTAGTGCTCATCACCATGTGAAATCCATCAGGTTGTGGATAGATGCAGCCCCGTGCCTCCCCAGTGGCCCATCTGTATCGTAACCTGACCCGGCTTCCTATTCCTGATGACCGTCGTCCCCTGACATTCTCTCAGAGTTCTTCCTAAGGGGGAAAAAAAAATCACATAGAGATTCAGAACGGACATTTTAGGAGTTGGGAGCTGTGTTGGCCGCCATAACAAATGCCCACAAAGTGCGTGGTTTAAATAACAGACATTGATTCTCTCATGGTTCAGGAGGCTGGGAGTCCAAAAGCAAGATGGCTTCAAGGTTACTTCCTTCTGCAGGCCCTGAGTGAGAATCCATCACATGCCTGTCTCCTGGCTTCTGGTGGTTGCTGGCAATCCTTGACGTCCCTCGGCTTGTAAACACATCACTCACATCTTTCCTTCCACTTTCCCCTGGCTGTGTCCCCTCTGTGTATCTCAGATCTTCCTCTTTATTTTTAACATTTTTAAAAAGTTTGTTTATTTATTTTGAAGGAGAGAGAGAGAGAGAGAGAGCACGTATGTGCACACGCAAACAGGGGAGGGGCAGAGAGAGAGCGGGGGAGAGAGAATCCCAAACAGGCTCTGTCTCAGGGCACAGAGCTTGATGTGGGGGCTCGATCCCATGAACCATGAGATCATGACCTGAGCCGAAATCAAGAGTCAGATACTTAACTGACTGAGCCACCCAGGCACCTCTCTTCCTCTTTAAAGACACCAGTCAGTCATTGGATTTGGGGCCCACCCTAAATCCAGAGTGATCTCCTCTTGAGATCCTTAACTTAATCATATCTGCAAAAACCTTATTTCCAAATCAGGTCCCATTCACAGGTACTGGGGGTTGGGACCCAGACATATCTTTTTGAGGGACACAGTTCAACCCACTATAGATGCTTGAGGTCAAGTCAACTTGCTACCAACTAGCCCGATGATCTTAGACAAGGTACTTGACCCCTTGGAGTCCCTACTGGGTCACAAGCCGATAAAACATAACAAGCATGGAGCCCAACGATCATTCGATGGGCAGGGGAGGTTCCTTGAGAAACAGCCTCTGAGATGGAAGATAGGGAACATGACATTTATTAGGAAGTGCTCTTGGGATCGACACCTGGGGAAGAAAAGGTTGGAAAGCAAGATGGATGGGGGAGGCAGAATAATGCCCCCGCGCAAAGATGTCCACATCCTGAAGGGTGTGAATAGGCTACTCTTACGTGGTCAGAGGACTTGGTCAGACGTGATTGAGACTCTTGTGATGGGGAGGCTATAAGGACATGGGTCCTTGTAAGAGGAAGGTAGGGGGAGGAGAGTCATAAGTGTGACCATAGAAGCAGAGGCCGGAGCGATGCACTCTGAGGGTGGAGGGAGGGGTCATGAGCCAAGAGACCCAGGCAGCCTCTAGAAGCTGGAATTGATTTTAGTCCTGCGAGACCTAAAGCAGACGTCTGACTTCCAGGACTGCACGATAGCACATCTGTGTTGTTTAAAGCCATTAAGGTTGCGGTCATTGTTACAGCAGCAACAGAAACGGGGTGGTGGTGGACAGGAGCGGACAGGAGCCTCAGCAGAGGTCGTAGGCAGCCCTACGGGGAGGTTGGTGCTGGAGTGCGCTCCACGTTGGAGCGATCGATCCGTCTTCAGGTGTGGCCTGACCCCGAAAGAGGTTCAAGTTTTAGCACAGCCACTCAGCAGCTGAGCAAGCCCCCTGACCCATAGAAAGGAGGGGAAATCCCAGCCCCTACTTCCCTGTTCTCGAGAGGATCCCGTGAGAGAAGGCACAGAGAGCCGGGCATGGGAATCATGGGAGAATGGAGTCCTGGCTTGAGTTTTCAATTACTATTGATTTAACACCCAACAGTAGGTTCACGGAGGTTTGACTGAAGCCGTAGATCACTGTTTCCTAAAGGAATGGTTTGTTTTGTTTTGTTGTGTTTTGTTTTGCCAAGGTGTCGTACCACCAGAAGTTCTCAAAATTGGTTTGTGGCCAAGTTAGTTTTGAAAATTCTGGGTGCCATCTCCTTGTGTAACGATTTGGTGCACAAATATGTGAATTAAAGGCCCTGATGAGGCCTGCAAGTAAAGAGGCCCATTTCACTGCACTTAAACTAGGAAGTTCTCAGACTAATTTGCCTTGGGGACCTTTTTATTCATATAATAACTATCCAGCTCTATTGGAACTAGCGTTCTGAGGAGCCTCCTGGGGGAAATACTGCCGGAGATCATTGATCCGGAGTGACTTGGGCTTAGGAACATTTGTGGCCTGTTACCAGCCCTCCCCAGATGGTCACTCCTTATTGCTGGTTTTAGAGCCAGAATCCCAGTTGCAATTGGTGGGTGACTGTGGGACCAGTCAGGGGACTCTGCTGTCCTCACCTCTTATTATTCATACCATCCATTTTGTATACGATGCAACCAGGGCTCAGAGAGGCCAAGGCACTAACTAGCTCAGGGTCACATAGCTAGGAGGGGGGACAGCTCAGCTTTGAACCGTGGCTGTCCAAGATTACAAACAACCCTCCTATTCACTTTATGTTTTTATTTATTTATTTTATTTATTAAAAAAATTTTTTTTAATGTTTATTTATTTTTGAGACAGGGAGAGACAGCATGAATGGGGGAGGGTCAGAGAAAGAGGGAGACACAGAATCAGAAGCAGGCTCCAGGCTCTGAGCTGTCAGCACAGAGCCTGATGCGGGGCTCGAACTCACGGACCGCGAGATCGTGACCTGAGCCGAAGTCGGACGCTTAACCGACTGAGCCACCCAGGCACCCCTATTTTATGTTTTTAACAACTTTATTGAAATAATACTCTCATGCCATCCAGTTCACCTGTTTATAAACTGTGCAACTCAGTAGTTTTTAGTATCGTCACAGTGTTGTGTGACCATCATCACCATCTGATATCAGGACATTTTTGTCATCCTGAAAATAAACTCTGTGCCCGTGAGCAGTCGCTCCTTACCGTAGGAGTCCCTGCAGGCTCCCGGCCACCTCCCCAGTGCTGCCCCTGACAACCATTAATCTCCTTTCTGTGTCTATGGATTTGCCTGTTCTGGTCATTTTGTATAAACCGGATCATACACTGTGTGACCCTTGTCTGGCTGCTTTCATTTAGAAAAGTGTTTTGGAGGTTCATCTGCATAGCAGGTAGTCAGTACTTTTTTTTTATGGCTAAATAATATTCCAGTGTATGGATAGACCACATTTTGTATCCATTCATCAGTAGATAGGCATTTGGGTTGTTTCTACTTTTTGGCTGCTGTCAATAGTGCTGCTCTGGGGGCGCCTGGGTGGCTCAGTCGGCTGAGCGTCCGACTTCGGCTCAGGTCATGATCTCGCAGTTCGTGGGTTCGAGCCCCACGTCGGGCTCTGTGCTGACAGCTCGGAGCCTGGAGCCTGCTTCGGATTCTGTGTTTCCTCCTCTCTCTGTCCCTCCCCTGTTCATGCTCTGTCTCTCTCTCTCAATAACAAAGAAGCATTAAAAAAAATTGTTTTTAAATAGTGCTGCTGTAAACACTGATACACAAGGTTTTGTGTGGTTTTCGTATGCATTTTATTGATTACAATGTCTGTTTCATATCTACAGCCATGACATTGGACCAGGCTACTTTTTAAAAGCATAATCATATTTGTTTATGTGTTAATTTACATACAGTGAAATTCACCCATTTTTTAAAATGTTTATTTACTTTTGAGAGAGAGAGAGAGAGTGCGAATGGGGGAGAGGCAGAGAGAGAGGGAGATACAGAATCTGAAACAGGCTCCAGGCTCCGAGCTGTCAGCACAGAGCCTGACATGGGACTCAAACCCACGAACGGTGAGATCATGACCTGAGCTGAAGTTGGACACTTAACTGACTGAGCCACTCTGGCGCCCCTAAATTCACCCATTTTAAGTACAACTCAAGGCATTTTAGTAAATTTATGGAATACGTACCCTTCGCCATACCCCAGTTTTAGAACACGTCCACCACCCTAAAAAGACCTCTTGTGCCCCTTTGCCATTAATCCCTGCTTCTGTCCCCCTTCCATACGACCACTGATCTGCTTTCTGTCTCTACATATGCAACTGAGACACTTTTAAATCTGTTTTCCAAGCAGAGTGACCACTAGAAGACATTCCGCTTTCTGAATGTCTATCCCTTATGGGAATGTGGAGAATGTGGACGAGTGAGCTCACCTCTTTGAGTCTTGTCTCCTTATCTGTGCAGTGGGGTTGATCATTGCAGATGGTTTTACAGGGTTAGAAGTCGTAATTGGTGAACGCACTTGAAACACCTTAATGCTGTGCACACGGCGGATGCTCAGTGAATTTTAGACACTGCGGTCACGTTGCAGCAGCTCTGGGAGGCAGGTGTCATCATCCCATTTTATAGATGAACACACTGAGGCTCAGAGCAGCGGGGGGAGGTACTGGGAATGAATTCCAGATGGGTGGATTCCCCCTGGGCCTGGGCCCTCTCACCTCACCAGCAGCCTAGATTTCCCAGCAAGAGTTCCTGCAAAGGGGGGCAATCCCTGGCCCCAACCTTGCCTGGCGGGGTCTAAGTGCTTTGTTATGGCCCAGTCTATCAGGAACCAATTAGGGCTGAGAGCACTTAGCTGCAAGTGTGGTTTCTGGGGCTGATGGTAATGAAGCAGATGGAAACTGTCACCCAGCGGCAAAAGGCCACATGCAGCTGTTTGCCACAAGCTGAGGCCACACTTGAGGCTGGGGCTTTAGGACCTGAAGTTATCAGGATGAAGACTGGGTTAGGGACCTCTGCTTGGTGTCTCTGGGACCCCATCAGAGCGCCTGCCACTGTGCCCAGAGGAGCTAAGAAATGGTTTCCCTGAATCACAGTGTCCTGCGTCCGTGTCCCTAATTCTTGTTACAGAAATGGGTTTATTGCCTAACTGGAAAAGCATTGGAATAGATAGACAAAGCTGACGTTTTTCAGTGCAGGGGAGAAATGGCACGTGCGTCTCCCCCTCTAGGGGAGTGTCCTTTGCCTGACTGGTCTCTGCTCCCCCAGCTGGCCTTACCTTCCTCAGGGAGCCTTCATTCTTCCTTCACTGGGGTTCATGGCCCAGACCAGCTCCCACAGCACCCAGGACTGCCCTTCCATAGCACTTTCTATAGTTGGAATTAAACATCCTTGAATGAACTCGAAGTCTCTCGAGGGCAGTGCCTGGCTGGTCTGGTTCACAGTCCTCTTGCCAGCATCTGGCCCCAGGTCTGGCACAGACAGAGGCGGCCCATAAGGAGTATTTGTGGGGCTCATCACTAAACAAAAGCCCAGATGCATGAGCCCTTCTGACCATGCCCTACTCTCTAATCTTAGGCTTGGTAGCTTCGGACTAAAATCATTCGAGCTTGACATTCTTTTCCATTGTGTCCCGAGCTTGGTGTAATGCAGAGGCCGGCAAACTTGTTCTGTGAAGGGCCAGGTAGTAAGTATTTTAGGCTTTGCAAGTCATACGGTCTCTGTTGCAACAAATTCCAGCCTTACCGTGTGAGAGCAGTCCTGGACAATAGGTCAGTGAGCAAATGTGGTTGTGTTCCAAGAGATCTTTATTTATAAAAACAAGTGGTGGCCACATTTGGCGGGAAGCCCACAGTTTGCTGACCTCAGGTGTGGAGGACTGTCGTTGAAAAATTGCAAGATCTGGCATTGTAGAGCCTGGGCTTGGGAAAGGAAGGTGATCCAGATTATGTGTGTGGGCTTGGAAAGGGGTTTGTGTGTGTGTGTGTGTGTGTGTGTGTGTGTGTGTTCAACATAGCAGACCTATCCAGTGACTTCCATCGTTGAGGCCAGAACAAGTGAAATATACCCAGGTTAGACGGCCTCTGGTTAGAAATAAAGAATTCATGGTTGTAAGGGAATAAAGGCTTAGAGAGCGTTGTGTCTCAGAGCTCTAATTCATGCAAGGAGCAGAAATCCCGTTGTCAAGAAAATTCATAATTATGCAAAAAAAAAAAAAAAAAAAAGGTGAGGTTTGTTGGAATAAGGGAACCTGAGGCTGGAGTTGCACCAGGAACTAAGTAGGGCCCGGAATCCAGGAGACTGTTGCCTCTCTGTGCCTCTTTTTACCCGCTTGCCCCTCTGCAGGTCGGCCTGCCCGGCTCTGCACACAGCAGGAGGTGGGCGCCAATGTGGCAGCCTCAGCCCCCAAGTTCACACACCTTCATAGCACAGGGTTTGCAGCCAGCCAACCAGACGCGCTGGGTCCCAGCTCCGGAATCCCAAGAGAGAGACTCTGATTGGCCCATCCTCGGTCAGGCGTCCCGCCCTCATCCAATCACCTCTTGCCGGGGGGGCGGGTCCGTTTCGTGCAAGCTCCGTTGCAGGTGGTGGACGTCGTCGGACGGGGGAGGATGGGGGCCGTGTAGGCGTCTTGAAAGATGTGTGCTAAACGGAGGTGCCGGGGTCTTCTTCCCGGTGACTGTCAGGATTAGGGAGAGCATGAGTGGTGAGTGGGTTGAGTAGTATCACTCCACAGCGATGCCCACCCAGAACCTCAGAATAGGACCACATTTGGAATACAAGACTTTGCATGTAATCAAGTTAAGAGGAGGTCATTCTAGATTAGGGTCAGCCCTAAATCTGCTGACTGGTGTTTTTAGAAAACGAAGAGAGGTCTTGCACTGTTGGTGGGAATGCAAACTGATGCAGCCGCCCGGGAAAACAGGGTGGAGGGTCCTTAAAAAATTAAAAATAGAACTACCCTACGACCCAGCAATAGCACTACTAGGAATTTATCCAAAGGATGCAGGAGTGCTGATTCATAGGGGGCACATGTACCCCAATGTTCAAGCAGTGCTTTCAACAATAGCCAAATTATGGAAAGAGCCTAAATGTCCATCAACTCATGAATGGATGAAGATGTGGTTTATATATACAATGGAATACTACTTGACAATGAGAAAGAATGAAATCCTGCCATTTGCAGCAACGTGGATGGAAGTGGAGGGTATTATGCTGAGTGAAATAAGTCAGAGAAAGACAGATACCATATGTTTTCACTCATATGTGGATCTTGAGAAACTTAACAGAAGAGCCTGGGGGAGGGGAAGGGGAAAAAATAGTTACAAACCGAGAGGGAGGGAGGCAAACCATATGAGACTTAAATACAGAGAACAAACTGAGGGTTGATAGAGGGGAGAGGGGAAAATGGGTGATGGGCATTGAGGAGGGCACTTGTTGGGATGAGCACTGGGTGTCATATGTAAGCAACGAATCCCGAGAATCTACCCCCAAAACCCAAGAGCACACTTTACGCACTGTATGTTAGCCAATTTGACAATAAATCATATTTAAAAAAAATAAGAGAGAGACAAAAAAAAAAAAAAAAAGCGAGGAGAGGGACAGTCAGACACAGACGCACCGAGGAGGAGGCTGTGTGAAGACAGAGACAGGCACTGGAGTGAGCCGCTACAAGCTGAGAAACACCAGGGATCGCCAGGAGCCATTGGAAGATGCTGGAGGCCAGGAAGGGTTCTTTGGAAGGAGGGTGGCCCCTGTCAACACCTGGATGTTAAGCTTTCAGCCTGCAGAAATGTGAGAAAATAAATACGTGTTGTTTTAAGCCACGTGATTTGTGGGAGTTGTTTACGGCACCCCAAGGAAACTAACACAGGTCGTTAGCTATCTGCTCAGAAGTATCATTAGCTAACGTGGCCGATACACTCAGAGGCACTGAGGGCTTTCCATGCATTATCTCATGCAATTGTCACAATGGCCCGGTGACGTGGATACCATTTTCATTCCCATCCTACAGATGAGGAAATCGAGGTCTAGAGAGACTGAGTATCTTGTTTAAGTTAGTAAAGAGTGGACCAGGGGTTTGGACCCAAGCATGTGATTGGGGAACCCATGCTTTTTGCCAGTCTTGCTTCTTGGCCTTCCAGGGACCCAATTTAGTGTTCCTCGGGGATTCCTTCTCTCCCCACTGGTCTGGTTGCAAGCAGGGGCCCAGTTGTTGAAGAGACACTGAAGGCAGATCCGAGATCAGGGGCAGTTGGATTCTTTTGGCTTTACCCGTGACCAGTTTCCCCATCCATGCTGGAAATGTGGTTTTCCACTTGCCCTCTTGGCTGGAGGAGGTGGTGGGTGGGATAGGGTTTTAGTAGCTGTAGTTGTTTGGAAAGCTGAGTTTCCATAACTGAAAACAATTGATGCAAAAAGATCTTTCCAGGGGCACCTGCAGCTCAGGAACCATTCACCGTGAAGGTTCGAATGTGAATTTCCTCCACTCACGAATGTGAACTATCCTCCTCGACATCCAGATAATCCCAAAGATTCTAGGTCTTCTGTTGGAACACCCCATATGAAGCAGTGCGCAGATCAAATCATACCCCGAAACGAGACTCGGCTTTTACCCAGAAATTGCCCAAACGCCTTCTGTTTATGTGAATACATCCCGGTTGTAGCAATGTGCTGTTTTGTCCTTTTTCTCCACGGTTTCTTTGCAAAGTAAAGAGACTAGCTGATTTCAGCCTGTTTTATTTACACCGCATGGAGTGGAGGTAATTTCAGTGCTCTGCAGTCTAGACCCACCCTCCCCCACCTTGTGGTTGGATTGCACCGCGCTCAGATTGGGAGGACGTCCGCCCCGGCAGAGCAGATCTGGGAGAGACTGATCTTCATGGGGTCTGTTTGTGTTCATTTCCTTTGGCCTCTAATCCCGCTCTCTGGGAAGATTGCTGGGTAGCTGTGTGTGTTTAATAAATTCAGCCTAGCCTGAGACACACGAGTGGTTTTTCAGCGGGAGGTGGGCCTTTTAAGAACTTCAAGGTGCAGTTCCTTTGCTGTTGTTGTGGCCAGGGGATCAGTGTCACGAGGGGCAGGCAAGTGTCCTCCCATTCGGCTCCGTGGACTTTATGCGGAACAGCCAAATGGCCTTGTTGGTGGCCATCGGCGACCCCCAGCAGCTAGCCACCAGGACCAGGGCAAGGTACATAGGAGCATGGAGAGCAACATTCAAGGCGTTCGCTTTGGGGTTGGGCACGTGACTGAGGGTCGTGGTGCCTTAATTCTGTGCTGCAGGCATCCACTGACCTCACCTGTGTCCCGGCCCCACCTGGCACACTGCTGGTACTCCATAAGTATTTGCTGAATGGACACAGTAAACCCTGCTCTGTGGGTGAGAGAACAAGAATGAAACAGGTTAAATAACTTGCTCAAGACTTGGCACATGGCAGATCTTGAGTTTGGGATTTGACATAGGCCTGACTCCTGAACCATGTGTCTGTCTGTCTCTCTCTCTCTCTCTCTCTCTCTCTCTCTCTCTCTCTCTCTCTGTCTCTCTTCCTGACCTCAGCTCGATCCTGGCTTTCTTTTGTGCCCCTTCGTTTCTGGGTTGGCTTTTTGTAGGGGATTGATGAGTTTGAGCGTGAAGAGAATGCGAAGGAGACAAGGAATGGCTGGAAAACTGCCCTTCCTCCCTGCGTCTCCCCGAGTCCCCCAGCGAGCTGGCTGGTTTCCCTTCCAGTCTATCGTCCAGCCGCGAGCAGAGAAAAATGGCCCCAAACGCGTGCTAATGTTGCTGTGGAAGATCTTTTGAGCTGAACATCCCATTAGCCAGAGAGGAGCTTTTCAAAGGGCCACGGTGTACTGGCCGCCCACTTCGCTGAATGTTTCCATCTTTCTGCAAGTGGCTGAAGCCTTCGACTTGTTCTCTGGGAATATTCCAGTTCGGGGAGTGGGGGGGTGCCGGGCAGGGCTGAAAATGATCCTTAATGAGGAAATTAGTCCTGCCAACCCTGGGGAATCTGGAAGACAAGGAGTCTTGGTTTGACACCATCCATAGGCTCCGGAAGTTGTTTTTGAAAACTGATGTGGTTTTGGGAAAACAAGTTGGGCTAACTTGCCCGCTCACCCCAGAGACCTTTTTTGTTTGTTTGTCTTTCCCTTTTTAGTTTGATGGGTTTATTTGAGATCTGCCTATGGCACCTGTGTTTGAGATTCTCTAAATCACTCTTCCCTTCACTCATTCACGTGTGTGGGTATCCATTATGTGTCAGGCACTGTGTGCATAGCTCTGGAGATAGGAATGAAGGAAGTGAACGTGATCCCCACCCTTGCAGAGCAGTTCTGAAGAGGGAGATGACTGAGTCCCGCACCTTGGCAACGGCAGCTGGCAGGAGCTACTTGGTATTTGGAGGATCTTTAATGGGGTCTGTAATGGGGAATCCGATGGGGAACGTTTGGCCATTGACATCAGGAAGGGCTTCCTCAGGGGAGTGGTAATTGCACTGCTATCTGAAAGTGTAGAAGAAATTAACTGGGAGTGGGCGGGGGCAACAGCATGTGCAGAGGTCCTGGGGTGTGTGGGAAGCATGTCGCATTTGAGTGGCTGGAGACGGGCAGTGTGGCAGAGGAGAGAGCAAGCGTGAGGGGCCAGATCACGTGGAGACTTTGGAGGCTGTGTCACCTTCCTGCAGCTGCTGTACCAAACTGGGTGACTTCAAACAATAGAAGTTCATTCTGTATCGTTCTGGAAGGCAGAAGTCTGCACGGCATCACCAAGGCCGTGCTCCCTCCAAAGGCTCTAGGGGAGCATCCTTCCTGGTTTCCCCCAACTTTTGGAATGCGTTATTCCTGGCTTGTGGCTACATCACCCCAGTCTCCCCTCCTGTTCACACGGCCTTCCCCTCTGTGTCTTCTCCTCTTCTGTGTCAAATCTCCCTCTGCCTTTCTCTTCTAAGGACACTTATCATTAGATATAGGGCCCAGCTGGATAATCCAGGATAATTTCACTTAAAGATTCTTAACGTAATTACATCTACACAGACCTTTCCCCACCCCCACCCCCCAATAGGGCAACATTCACAGGTCCTGGAGGATACATATTTGGAGGAAGGTGTGTATACCATTCAACCCACCACAGAGACAGTGGTGAAGAATTTGATATTTATCTTTTTTTTTTAACATTTATTTATTATTGAGAGACAGAGACAGAGCATGAGCATGGGAGGGGCAGAGAGGGGGGGGAGACACAGAATCCGAAGCAGGCTCCCGGCTCTGAGCTGTCAGCACAGAGCCCGATGCGGGACTCAAACTCACAAACCGCGAGATCATGACCCGAGCCGAAGTCGGACACGTTACCGACTGAGCCACCCAGGTGCCCCAGAATTTGATATTTATCTTATGAGCCTTGGGAAAGCACTGAGGGGTTTTAAGCAGACATGTGGTGTGATGAGATTTAAACTTTTCAGAAGCTTTCTCTTCTCAGTGCGGAGAGAGGGTCGGTGAGCATTCAGGTGCAGCGAAGAGGTGTTTTTCTCAATCACCTGGTGAGAGGTGATGGGGGCTCATCCTAGAGCGGTGGAGGAGATGATGTTGAGGAGTGGATGGAAATAACTGGAAGCTCGTTTTTACCAGCTTGAATCATTTGTTCAGTGTCCCCCCTGCGTGATGGCCCCGATGTTGAGAATCGTACAAAGACCTGGTAAGAGGACGCCTCTGCTGTTTGAATGAGCCATTGTCCCTTATCTGGGAGATGCCGACATTTGCTCCCGTGTTGACAATTCCCTCATTATGTGGCTTTCTTGTGAATAAATGTTTTCTTCAGTGCAGTTAATAGCATTCTCATCCACTTAAGTGCACACAGTGGCAGGAAGCCAATTAAAGCTCGGGCAGGCTTTCTATATCTCCATATATCTCCATGGCATCCGTGCGGCATCATTATTTTTCAGTGGCTTGTTATTATTATTATTATTTTTACAACAGTCAGGACAGTCCTGTGCAGGAAAAAAGAAATGAGAAGGGCAATCTGGTGCTTGTTGGTTGCATTTAAGGTTTGCATTGCATTGAGGACCTCACTCTCCTCTGATGCTGAGGTCAGATCGCGGCTGGGGAGGCAGGGTGGTAGGTGGTTAATGGTCACTGTCATGTGGAATGCACAGGAGGTGAGCAGAGAGCGAGGCGTATGGTCTAGCCCATGGGCTTTGGGATGTGACGTCTCATGGTCGACCCCTACCACCCCCAGCCTGTAGCTGCATGGCTGTGGGTAGGTCACTTAGCCACTCTGTATCCCACCTGTGGAATGGGAGACGCGTACCTACTTTACTGGGCTCCTGGGACAATTAAACGGGATAACGCATCAACAATACTTGGGAAAACGGTAGTGATAATTATCGTTGACGTTTTACGTAGAAGCTACATGCATAATGTTGGGTGGTGCTAACTGCCATAAAGGAAATGAGACCCAAGGTGAGGAGGCCGAGAACTCGGGGAGCAGACTGCCGTTTTAGATGCGGTGGTCGGGACGGGCTCTCTGATGAGGGCACACTGGGGCACAGAACTGTGTGAAATAATGGAACAAGCCGTATGGATTTCTGTAGGAAGAATCTTTGAGGCTACGGGAATCGTATATGCAAAGGCCCTGAGGTAGCCAGGAAGGACTGTGATGGCCCCAGTCAGGAGACAGGTGGAGATCAATAAACAAGAAGTAACATAATGTCAGGTGGTGGTAGGAGAAAACAAGGAGCAAAATAAGGTGAGTGAGGGGACAGGACGTAAGCATGGGTGGCCCCTGGAGGCTTTTGTGGGTGGTGGTCAAGAAAAGGTCTCTCTGAGGATCTTGATATCAAAGCTGTGCACATTCTAGACAGCTGGCTATGGGAAACTGCTGTGTGGAGCCCTTCCGCTCTTCGGTGTTGATGGTGGCTGTGATCTCAGCTCAGGGGTGGGGGGGTGGCTGCTCTCAGCTGTGGGTTGCTGCCCCAGAGGCCCCCGCCAGGGTCCATTCTGTGCAAGGGGGCCCAGAGCTCTGAATCCAGGTGTGCATAACGTCTCACAGCCAAGCTGTGGACAAAGCTAAGACGGGGTGACAGATGCACCCAGTGATGAAAACAAACGACACAGGAGGTCATTACAGTGGGGACCTCTCGGGAACTGGACCGAGGATCCGAGGAAGGGACGGGGGAGCGTATTAGTGTCTTTGGGCTGAAACAGGGCAGCGTCAGTGATAGAGATCGGTAGTCCCACAATTCCAGAGCCAGAAGCCCCCAGTCAGGGCATCTGCAGGTCTGTGTTCCTTCTGAGGGCTCTGCGGGAACCACGCCTCTCGCCTCTCGTGGCTTGCTGGCCATCTTTGGTGTTCCTTGGCCTGTGGAAGCATCACCCTGATGTCTGCCTTATCTTCATGTGGCTTCTCCCTGTGTCTCCTCACATCATCTTCCCTCTGTGTGTCTGTGTCCAAGTTTTGCTTTTTCATAAGAGCCACAAGTCCTGTTAGATTAGGGGCCCACCTACCCTAGCATGACCGCATCTAAATGTAACGAATTACATTTGCAATGACTCTCTTTCCACAAAAGGTCACATTCTGGGGTGCCTGGGTGGCTCAGTCGGTTAAGCGTCTGACTTTGGCTCAGGTCATGATCTTATGGTTCGTGAGTTCGAGCTCTGCATTGGGCTCTGTGGTGACAGTGTGGAGCCTGCCTGGGATTCTCTCTCTCTCTCCTTCTCTCTCTGCCCCTCTTGAGCTCTCTGTCTCAAAATAAATACATAAACTTAAAAAAAAAAAAAAAGAGAGCACAGTGTGTTTTTAAAAAAAATAAAGAGTCTTAGCCTGTGGACATCCAGGGAGAAAGAGCTGATACGGATCCCTCCATCACCCGGGAAGGAGAGCTGCTTCCTTTGGTCTCCGTGCTGGGTGCTTTTCAGGGAAGCTTCCCAAGCAGTGTCCCACAGAGTGGTTAAAGGTACATGCAAGTATCGATCAGCTCAGTCCCCTGGCTGCCCAGGGCAGCTGGAACCCCCTCATCTGTTACCCCGGTGCACGCCTTGTATCACTTTCCGTGTCTGGAGGTTTAAAACGGTTGAGGAGTCCAGCCTGACACGGACTATCTCAGGAAACCCTCTCAGCCACCCAGGGGAGCAGGGGTGAAGGCTGAGGCTCTGCAAGGTGACCTCCCAGGTCCAGTTGCTTAGGGGTTGTCTCAGCCATCATCTGGATGGGGCAAGGGGAGGTCACGGATGTCTTTGGATCATCTGGAATCACTCAGTAGTTGACATACTAGTTAGTCGTAGGGAGGATTGGGGCGAGAAGGGTCCTTTTTGGGAAAGGCACTGTCTAACCCAAGCCAGTCTCTTTACAAGAGAGATTAAGCAACCTTGCTATGCTACCATAGCTGGTCTGCTGCAGAGGTGGGTTCTGATTCCCATCCCGACCCCTGAGCCCACACCCCAGATGACTTCGTCAGCTGCCTCCAACAGTGTTAGGATGTAGGTCCTCCCTTCTTGCGGAAGGGAAACCCAGGGTGCAAAGGAGCAAATCCCAGATCTGTCTGAGTCCAAATCCACATTTTTCTTGGCGTCCACCGTGCAACGTGGCTGTAAGGACAACTCAGGTTACGCGAGGACCGTTATCGCCATGATCACTTCTGAAAGTCTGTACAAGTTGTGCGTCTGAGAAACCCACTCTCATTTGGGGTTCACCGTCCGCTGGTTTTCTTATGATGCAGATAATGTGTTGATCGTGGGTGCGGTGGGACCCCAAAGAAGCCCACGCTGGGGCCTGGCAACCTGTCCAGGGTGGCAGGTGGCCCTGCTCTGCACTCAGCCAGCCTGGCTTTTACGGCTCCTTTGTTAATGGTCATAAACTTGGCATTCGCTCTGGTACTCGGGGAGCCCTGACCCTCTAATTAAATTGGATCTGAGCAGGTGGAGAGAGCACTCAGCTGCAGAAGATATTTAACAGCTGCAGGGAAGGTGGAAGGGAACCAGACTCAGCCGGCTGGGCTGGCTGTCAGCATCCTCTCGCACAGGCTTGGCCTCCTTTTCCCAAGGGAGGGCGCCCTGTCCGTACTGGGAGCCTCGTGGCCTTCCCGTGGGTCTTCTTAGAGAAAAGCAGTTACCTCTCCAAGTCTCTCTCTCTCTCTCTCTCTCTCTCTCTCTCTCTGTCTCTCGCTCTCCCCCCTCAGGACTCTCCACCCCCGTATCAGCTCTCCATTATCAGAAGATGGGTTAGACAGTTATCAACACGTGTTTTTAAATTGTGATAAAATATACATAATGTGAAAGTTGTTTTTAGGTGTGTAGTTCAGTGGCATTAGGCACATTCAGCCATCACCACCATCCATCCCCAGAACTGTTTCGTCTTCTCAGATTGAAACACTGTAGCCATTACTCGCCAGCTCCTCACCCCCTTTCCCTCTCCAGCCCCTGCCAACCATGATTCCACTCTCTGTCCCTATGATTTGGACTGGTCTACGAGCCTCACGTAAGTGGCCTCATAACGAGATTTGTCCTTTTGTGACTTTCTTATGTCACTTGACCTGGTATCTTGAAGGTTCATCCATGCTGGGTCAGGTGTCAGAATCCCCTTCCTTTTTTTAAGGCTCCGTAATATTCCACTGTGTGGATAGAGCATATGTTGTTTATCTACTCCCCTGTGGGCGAACACTTGGGTGGCTGCTTCTGCTTTTCCGCCATTGTGAATAATGCTGATGTGAACACAGGGGTATAAATATCTTTTTGAGATCTTGCTTTCAGTTCTTTTGGGGTATATATCTAGAGTCGCATTGCTGGGTCACATGGCAATTTTGCATTTAGTGTTTTGAGAAACTGCCTTAGCTACGTTCTCCAGCAGCTACAGCACTTACATTTCCACCAGCAGTGTGCCAGGGCTCCAATTTCTGCGTATTTTTCGGCCCCTTGGTTCCCTTTTAATTCCTCCTCTCAGACAAAGTTCAAGGGCCGAGTGATGACCCTTCAGCCAGCGGAGCTCAGGGAACATGGAATTGGGGAAAGGAAATAATTCGAGAAGGAAGAGCAGAGTGGTTCAGCCCGGAGGCATCGGAGTCAGAGACGGGGTAGCTGAAGCCTACATTTATTGCTCACGGGGCAGATGACTTGAACAAATGACTGTCCTCTGTGAGCCTCAGGTGTCACTTGTCAATGGGGACACTAAACAGGACCTGCTTCCTGGAGTAGGGAGGACGTGAGGTTGTCCCTCTAAAGCATCTAGCCTGGGGCCTCACAGGAGATCAGCACTCTGCGAATGTCACTGAAGACGGGAGGTATTTACGCAGGATTTATCGGCCACCTGCTTATCACAGAGGCACGGATTGTTGTGACCTTTGCTTCTCAAGACCTGGTCCTTAACATGCAAGGGTTCTTAGAAGCAGCTACTCATCATCTTCAGTGACCTGAGCAGAGACGGGGTTGAGGAAGGAAATCTAACTTATTTTTATTAAAAATTAAAAAAAAATTTTTTTTTGTTTAAGAGACAGAGCGCGAGTGGGGGAGGGGCAGAGAACGAGGGAGACTCAGGGTCCAAAGCAGGCTCCAAGCTCTGAGCTGTCAGCACAGAGCCTGACCTGGGGCTCAAACCCATGAACTGTGAGATGATAACCCCAGCTGAAGTCAGATGCTCAACTGACTAAGCCACTCAGGTGCCCCTTAAAAAAATTTATGTTTGTTTATTTTTGAGAGATAGAGCGTGAGCAGGGGAGGGGCAGAGAGAGAGGGAGACACAGGATCCGAAGCAGGCTCCAGGCTCCGAGCTGTCAGCACAGAGCCCGACACGGGGCTCGAACTCTTGGACTGTGAGATCATGACTTGAGCCGAAGTCAGACGCTTAACCGACTGAGCCACCCAGGTGACCCCGTTCTGTGTAACTTCTTTGCGGTGGGGGTAGGGGGGACTTCGTCTTGGCTCCTTAACTAGACTGCTAGCAGCTTGAGGGCAGATGTCTTGACATATGTTACTCCATGCCCCTGGACATGTTATTCTGCCCTATCTTTCAGTAAATATTTGCTCAGAGAATGAATAGAAGACTGGATACTGCCTCAGTTTCCTTATCTGTACAATGGGTTCAACAGCAATAGTACCTACCTTACAGGGTGTTTGGGAGAATTAATGAAGAGCACACAGTAAATTCTTGTAAGGACAGTGCCGGGCACATAGGAAACCCTGAGTCAGTGTTATTTTCGAGGGCTTACGGTGCTGTTTGCAATATAATATGGGGCTCCGGGGACTGGGGATGGTTTGTAGATAGGGAGGACTTGAAACGCTTACGAAGTGCCAGGCACATGCTCTTTACGCACATCCCCAGTTTTACTCCTTAGCCTCGGAGACAGGCGCTATTTCCATCCCCAGTGTAGAGACGAGGAAGTGGAGGGTCGGTGTACTTGGAGTGACTCACCGGAGCCCACAGCTTAGTAAGCGGCAGAGCGGCACCTGGCTGCCTCCCGCATCTGGTAGCGGCTCGCCTTCCCCTTCCCCTTTCCTTTCTCAGCCTTCCCCATCTTCCTCTCCCCGCCGCTTCCTGTCCCCCTGCACTGCGAATCCGAATCCGGAATCCCGTCGGCTCAACTAACGCTTTGCCTTGAAGCCACTTGGGGGGTGGGGGGGAGGCTGCGTGAAGTTGCTTCCTGCCTGCCCGAGGCCCGGACCAGTGGTTATTTGCAGGGATTTCTGACGCAGCTGGTCTCCTTTGGCAGAGTAAAGCCCCAAGAGCCTCCGGACGCAGGCGGAGGAATAGCAAACGGTGTCCCTGCTCCCGGAATCACCTGGGACTGAATACAGTTCGGCAGGAGCCGTGACCCTCGTGCATGGGGGTCCCCTTCCGGGGCGAGGTCCCTTTGCGGGTCAGGGGCACCATCCAGCCCACTGTGCCCATTGGCTTAATCAGAATCAACTCATATGCCTGTTCTCACTTTTCTCCACATCCTCATAGACACTTGTTCTGTTCCATTTATTTTATTTTATATTTTATTTTATTTTATTTTATTTTATTTTATTTTATTTTATTTTATTTATTTTGTTTTATTTTATTTTTTTAAATCTTTTTATCACTTTTGAGAGAGAGAGAGAGTGGGGGGTGGGGAGGGGAGTGGAGAATTCCCCAGCAGGCTCCGCATCCAGAAACCGTGAGATCGTGACCTGAACTGAAATTGAGTTGGACGCTTAACCAACTGAGCCACCCGGGAACCCCTCTTTTCCATTTTTTAAAAAAATTTATAGCTATCCTAGTGGGTGTGAAGGGTTATCTCTGTGGTTTTCATTTGCATTGCATTAAGGATGTGTAACGTCTTTTCGTGGGCTTGTTGGCCACTGTTTGTATATCTTCTTTGAAGAAATGCCCATTCAGGTCTTCTGTACATTAAAAAACTTTTTTTTAATGTTTATTTATTTTTTTTTTGAGAGAGAGAGAGAGACAGAGCAGAGTGGGGGGAAGGAGCAGAGAGAGAGGGAGACACAGAATCCGAAGCAGGCTCCAGCCTCTGAGCTGTCAGCACAGAGGCCGACGTGGGGCTTGAACTCATGAACCGCAAGATCATGACCTGAACTGAAGTCGGACGCTCAACTGACTGAGCCACCCAGGCACCCCAGGTCTTTTGTGCATACGTTCATTGGGTAGTTTGTCTGTTTCACATTCATCATCTCTCTTTCCCTTGAACTCCACCAGCCTGATCGTCGCGGTGACATCTGCAGAGGGGAATAAGTACAGACTCTGAGTAGAATGCCACCTCTGTGCGCCCTTGGGCAAGCCGCTTCCATTCTCTGTGCCTCATTTTCCTAGTCTGTACGATGGGGACATGGTCCTTTACCTCCCACATTGGAGGAAGATTAGACCTCTGAAGATTGGAGGTCATGTAGGAGACATGTGTCCTTGCATTCAGCATGGGGAGGCCCCCAGGAGACAGTAAAGCTTCTTAGTAGCTTGGTTTTTTACTCCTGCTTCTCAATTTTATTTGTGGTTCATGGCTTGGCCCGTGACACATCCCGCCTTCCTGGATGCTTTTGGGTCCACAAGAGATCTGGTGTGGACCCGAGAGCGTGAGGGAGACAGCCGCACAGCATGGGGACTCTGCACCCCAGCAAACAAGGGGCAGGCAAGGGCCTCCTGGAACACCTCGATGTGATGGCTGTGTCTGCACCCAGCATGGCCTCTGGTGGGCAGCCGTCTGTCTCTGTCAACCTGCGGAACCTCTCTGATGCATAATTCATCTTGATGCTGAAGTCACGCTGAAGGCAGTTAGCACCGGAAGGGCAGGCATATTCAGGGGCAAGACGGGAGCCTCCTGTCCAGCTCCCCAGGTCCCTGTGGCTCAAGGTGAGGACCAGTGACTCGGTGTCCACTGCCGTGGTCTTTCTTTGCAGGCAGTAGGACTCCAGGTTGTATCATCTCCCAGCGACTTAAAGACTGCCTTTGACGTTGCTCCTCCGGTCCGCCAGTGGAGACACCAGTTGCCCTTGATTCCCATGAAACAGTGTCCCAAAGTGCAGCAGTTTTCTTTCTACTCTAAAAACCCACTTGCACAGCGTCGCGTTTTTCCTCCCATGCCCTCAAGAATACAGCCCTGATTTCTTTTGAAAGTCTTCTGCAGCATCACCAAGCCATGTCAGGTCCTCCCCGAAGCCCTGTTCCTATTTTCGCGAGAAGGTTTGCAGCTTTTCCTCCGAATCAGAATCTGTTTGCCTGTGGTTGGAAAACATTGCGTGGCATTTCGAGATGTGGTTTCCTTGGAGATGGGAACATCTGCCCGCAGATCTGGGAACCTGCACGACCACAGACCAGCTTTCGTGCCTGGCGGGATCTAGAAAACAGATCTCTAGATGCAGAGCAGAAGCCATCAGCCCTCTTTTTCTTTTTTAAGCCTGCAAAGTGCCACAGAATGAGGCCCCTTTGATGCGATAATGTGAGAATGAGAACTGAATTTTTTTTTTGAGATCACTGCCATTTAATTAACCTGTGTGCTGGCAGCAATTAGTTCAAGATGCTTAAATAAGTAACACACAGCCAAATTCTCTTTATACATGCTTGTGTCAAAAGCATAAGGTAATAGATGGATTGTTGGTTTTCCAGGTTAGCAGGGAGAGATGAACAAAACTGCCATGACCCTGCCCTCTTGAAGTTGATAGTCTAGATCAGGGATCAGAAACGAGGGCCCGTGGGCCAGGTGTGGCCCCTTGCCTGTTTTGCAAATGAAGTTTTATTGGAACACAGCCTTCCTTCTTCCCTTCCCTCCCTCCCTCCTTCCTGCTTCTCTCCATTCATTCTTCTCTCTCTCCTTTTTGCCTTCCTTCCAAGTTACACACACGTTACACTGATGGTAGGCATTTTATTGTAAAAGGATCACACATAGTCAAATGTGGAAGTTTCCCCAACGCCCTTCCTCCCACTGTTTTTCTCAGTGGAAACCCTTCCAGTTGTTTTTCTGTGGCCTCGTGGAACAAGAAAACAGGCAGAACTGAAATAAAAGCATTTACGTGAGGTCTTAGAATTGCAATTTGGGGAGCAAGGGATTCAGGTAGCAACCCCATTTGTGTCCCACTAGGGAGCACGAGTCAGGGGTTTTTAAAGGCAGCAAGGAATGCTTGGATGCATTGTTTACAAAGAATTTTGATTCGTGTTGGTGGCAGAAAACTAATTTTGGCTGAACATCACTGGTTGCTAAGGCTTCCACTGAGCGAAGTCTCTTACTGTAGCAAGTTGCAAGTGTTTTAGCCGAGTCCTTGGACTACTTGCCATTTGGTCCAGTTCACAAGTTCACGGTTCTACCTGATGATGATGGACATACGAGCCACCTTCTTTTTTTTTTTTTTTTTAATTAATTCTTTTTTTCTTTTTTTTCTTTTTTTTTTAATTTTTTTAATTTTTTTTATTTTTTACGACCCACCTTCTTAATGGCCTCCCGGCTTCGTGTTAAAACCCCTTGCCATTACTGACTCCCATTTATGTCACCTTCCACACCTTAGATACATCATGTGACTATATAGGAAGTACATTCAAACATTTTGTAAGTATATTTATACATATTTACGCTTACGTATTTATATAAATGAGATCATACTATGTGTGTTGCCTGGCAGTTTTCTTCACAAGTCCGTGTGTTGTAGGGTTTTACGTGTCTGCTTGTGGAGAGCAGGAGCTGGCAAACCATGGCCCTTGGGCCAAAGCTGGCCCGCCCCTTGTTTTTGTAAATAAAGTTTTATTGAGCCACAGCCACGCCCACGTGTTTATATATCACCTGGGATGGCTTTGTGCTTCAGTGGCAGAACTGAGTGGTCGTGGTGGAGACCGTATGGACTACAAAGTCCACAATGTTGACCATCTGGCTTTTTTCAGAAGTTTGCAGTCTCCAGCCGTTGAACCACCTCATTCTTTTTAACGACTGCATCATATTCTAAAGTATGGATCCATCGTGTTTTATTCAGTCCCTCCCTTTTTAAGACGTCTCCCGCCTTGCTCTCTCTACATATTCCTCTGGGGACCTGCTAGGTGGGACTGGCTCTGGGGTGCCTGGGATTATCATAAATACTACGCACTTCTCTGATGCAGAGCGGGCTGGAGCTTGGGTTTCCAGAGCTGGGGGTGGTGATGGATTTCACATCATATGTGGTTGTGTGCCTGTGGCTGTTTCAGAGAATATCCTTTGCTGCTACATTTCCTTTTTCCTTCTGGCGTGCTCCAGCCCTGATTTAGCCTAGACGCTCAGCCCTGATGTGTGGTTTGTGGAGACCCCGAGGAGAGGCTAGCAAAGGGAGTGGTATTTTGTTCCAGAGCATCAGTCTGTGCCAGAGCCGCTGGTAACAGTGCAGGCAGGCGTCATGCATGTAGACTTGCCGAGCAGAGCAGTGGTTCTCAGGAGTGGGGAGGCATTTCTGGGGAGCTCGTTAAAGTGCACATGTCAGGTCCCTGCCCCCAAAGGATTTGAGAGACTCTGGGGCTCAGGGTGCTTAGTCTGACTTAGAGAAAAATTGAGCTGTAGACTTTCTGAAAGAGAAATTCAGCTTTAGTGGCCTCGGTGGCCTCAAGGATGCATTAGGGGTCTTTGGTTGCAAACTGGTTGGTTTAAGCAGAGAATGAATTTCTGTGGAAGATTCCGGGGTAACTCTTGGGATAGACAGGAAAGTTGAGAAAGGAGCAGGATCCAGAACATCCTAGGGAGTCCAGGTAGCAGGAGTGGCTTGACAAGTTTTGGGGGGAGCCACCAGGAGATGAACTGAGCGTCAGAGATGTTTTCCATCATTGTTACGCCAGTCAGGATTCCTGTTCTTCAGACAGAGTCTGACTGGTCTGACTTGGCACCTGGTGGCTTGGGGATGGTAACCTCTGTCCCTTGGTCGATTCCCCTAACCAGACTGTGCTCAGAGGAGAGAAAATTCCCTCAAAGGGAGGGGGGTGAATGCTGGACGGTCAAATAACCCACTGCAAAGAAACAGGACAGGTCATTGGCCAAGACATTAAGTACACGAGCCCTTGGGGCAGGGAGAAGCACCGGGATTAGAAGGTCAAGTAACAGTTCCCAACGGGGCCCCTCCCCTATATTACTTCATCCCAAATGAACACATTTTGCATCATAACAAGTTACTGCTGGATGCGAAAGTTGAAAGCAGGTCAAAGGCCTTGGTTTGTAAAAGAAAAAAAAAAACCCACTGATTTCAGGCAATAATTCTTCAAACTCCTATGGAAAAAAGAGTTTCAGACTTACTTCTTGGAGTCACTGTAGGACAATCACGAATGACTTATTGGAAATTCCACACTGCTGGGATCACGCTAGCTGAAGTTTTTGTTCAGCTCATGCTGACTCATTTGCCCCCCGCAGCAGCTAGGGGCAGACGGAGGGTCTGGAGAGGTTGTACCCCACTGGATAAACAAGAAGACTGAAAACCTCACAGATTCTGACCCGCCCAAGGTCACGCTCTAAGTCTGGAGGAGAGGGAGTCGCATCGCAGAATCGTCACAGCGAGGATGGATGAGATTTGGGGGCTGGTCTGCTCTAGGCCCTCATTTTACAAGGAAGGAAGCCGAGATCACGGCAGCTTAAGCGGCTGGCCCGGAGCCCCCAGCTGACCCCTGGTATGGCGCGTCCTTCCCGAGCCATCAGCAGCTGCCTGTCTGTCAGGCTGTGATGGAAGCATTTCAGCATGGATCTCCTAGAACAACCAGGTTGAACTCTGGGCCTCTTCGGGCATGTCCATAAAGACTCACTGTCAGTTCGCTTTCCTCGGGGTAAAGGAAGCGTCTTTGAAGTATTCCGTAGGTGGCGAAATACTCAGTTCCCCTGAATAAATATTTCTAGCCGACTCCAGCTTGCCGAGAGAGAAGGCCCTTTGCTGGCTCAACACTTGAGCAGACAGTTGTGCATTCTGCATTTGCTTAGGATGCTGACCCTGGATGACTTTATATGGAGATGTCTGGGGCGTTGAGGATCCAAATGACAGCATGCTTCCTTGCCGAAGCGTCCCAAGCAAATCCAGGTCCTACGGAGGCTGCCGTATGTTTTCGGACTCAGAGCATTGGGGTCAGACAGAACCAAGTTCAGTTCCTGGCTCTGCCTTTTAGATGCTCTGTGACCTTGGGTAAGTTGCTTAGCCTTTCTGACTCTCTGTTTCTTCACCTGGAGATGATCCCCATCTTAAAACATAAAATGAGCTAATGCATAGAAAATGCTTAGCACATGACCAGGTACAAAGTAAGGGCTCAATGAACGGCAGCTATCACGATCGGAACCAAGATACCATTATACCTAGATTAGAGAATCCTTGTTTTATTTATTTTTTTAATGTTTATTCATTTTTGAGAGGCAGAGATAGAGCGCAAGTAAGGGAAGAGCAGAGAGAAAGGAGACATGGAATCTGAAGCCAGCTCCAGGCTCCTAGCTGTCAGCACAGAGCCCGATGTTGGGCTCGAACCCACAAACCGTGAGATCATGACCTGCGCCGAAGTCGGATGCCCAACCAACTGAGCCACCCAGGCGCCCCGAGGATCCTTGCTTTAGCCAAGAGGGGAAATCAGCGTCAAAACCCGCCATGACTTGCTAAGTAACAACAGAGCCAGGTCAGGAACTCAGCCTCCTGCTTTCCTCATCCAGTCATCTTATCAACCCAACACATGGCCTCCCTCGGGGTCACTCAGTAGGGCGGGTGTTACGGGCAGAGGGTAGTGGTGCTGCTGATTCACCCTTCCTGGCCCCTCCCCTCTCAGTCTCCTTTAGGGTTTCTGATTTTAGGGGATGTTTATGAGTCAAACGACTCCCTGCCCATGGGGAGGCCGAGCAAAGGGGGCAGAAGCCAATGTTGGTCATCACTTAGTGGGCTGATGGAAGCTGCCCATGTCCCCCTGGCCCCAGGGAGACAGCAAGAGCAGACCTCTCTGCCAATTTGTCTCGGAAATTGCCTTTCTTCAGGCAAGGGGAGGGGGAAGGAAGCCTAAAAGAAAACATCCAGCCACATGCTTGTGAAATCTCTGCCCAAAATCAGTCATCCTTTTTAATAATGAGGGCTGTCAGAGCCCTGGTTCAGTCGGAAATGATGGCCTGTGTAAATATTTGGTCTGTAACTGATTTATGGGTTGGGGAACAAAAAAATAAGATTAGTCGCTAATCACAGGGATGCAGGAAAATCAACGGGCCTGGAAGGCAGAATTGAGGTTGGCTGTCTGGGTGAGCTCAGATGGGGTTAGGGGGAGGCTGGGCCAGGCTGTGCAGTGGTATTCACTTGGAGAGGGGGCTGCGGGCTTCTGGATTATTCCATCATAACGGGCAGAGAGAAGCAGCATTGTCCATGGGCATGTCAAGAACTGGGTGGGACCAGCTTTGTGGCAAGATGCCCAGTTTGCAAGCCCAAGACTGGCTCTTGCCAGCGAGCCCTGAAGTCAGCCACCCAAACAACCCTAAGCGTGCACAGACATCCCTGTAAGATGGGAATATATGCAGTCAGCCATTATAGTGGAATTAATAGAGCAATTTGGAACAGGCTTTGAAGTCGGTGAAATCTGTATTCGCACCCCAGGCCTTCATGGAGTTGTGACCTGGGTACTTTATAGAGAACACCGGTTACCTCAACTGCAAAAGGGGGGTTATCCTTGCTCCTACCCCAGATGAGATAGCACATCCCAGGCAGGTCACCTGCTCCCAGCGTCTCGGCCAGACCCATCTTGTGCTGACATCAGCGGTCCTGCGATTACTGGCATTCACAGCCCCAGGTGGGCTAATACAGGCGCTTCACCTTCCCTGCAGGTGGACTCCCACTCCCGCCTCAGCCACTGGAGGCAGCACACGCCTCCTATTAGCCCCGATAGCATGGAGGCAAAGCGGATGCGTGGGAGGGCCACCCTCTCCCCAACTCACCTCCTCCAGAAGCCCGCCAGCGTTCATGTGCTGGTGCGATGGAAGCACACGGACTCTTCGTGCATTCGTTTACTTAAGTCAACTCCCTCTCTGTGCTGGGTCCTGTCGTGGATTCTGGGGATCCACAGGGAGCAAGTTGCACAGGATCCCTCCGTGGGTGGGAGGGACTCACGCTCATCGAATCATCAGAAAAACGAGGGTGTACTCCAGAATGTGGCCAGACCTTGAAGAAACGTAGAGGGGCCGTGGCAGGACCCGGTCTAACCCAGGAGAGGTGGGGATGAGGAAAGACCCCGGGTGGTGGGACTAGCAGCTCTCGGGGTGAGCCGCGTGATGGGGGAATGGGATTCAGGGGTTGCTTTGGGTGGTTTGCCTTACTTTTCCTAACTTTCAGGTAAGTCCAGACCCTACTAGAACAGGGCTAGCGGGCTGGAGCCCACAGGCCAAATTCAGCCCACTGCCTATTTCTGTAGGTAGTTTTGTTGGAACAAGCCACATCTGTTCATCCACACGTGGTCTCGGACTAACTGCATGCTGCGTCGGCAGGACTGAGGCGTTGTGACAGAGAACGTAGGACTTGCAGAGGCCTTTACAGAAAAGAATTCACCAACCTCTGCACTAGAATATCTTTCCTTTCCTCTCTCATTCCTTCTTCCTCTCGTACTCGTCCTGGCTCTGAAGAAGTGAAGTGGTGTCTTAGTGTGTGTGTGTATACACACACACACACACATGCACACATGCGTACACACACACACACACACACACACACACACACACACACACGCTCTTTTCCCAATCAGGTCTCGGTAGAAGATCTGTTTGATATTGAGAACTGATCTGTTACTGAGCAAGGTTTAACCTTAAAAAAAAAAAAAGACGTGGGGCACCTGGGTGGCTCAGTTGGTTAAGCATCCGACTTCGACTCAGGTCATGATCTCACGGCTTGTGGGTTCCAGCCCCGCATCGGGCTCTGTGCTGACAGCTCAGAGCCTGGACCCTGCTTCGGATTCTGTGTCTCCCTCTCTCTCTGCCACTCCTGTTCTCTCTCTCTCTCTCTCTCTCAAAAATAAATATTAAAAAAAATAAAATACTGTGTATCTATTTTTAAGAAAACAGTTAAGTATGTATGTGTATATATAACATGTTTAATCACATACTATAATACATATATAAATGTATATATAAATATATACTATACTATACTATATATTATACTATTATATGGTATATATACATATATAAATTCGTACACATAAATATAATATATACTACATTATATATTATACATGGATATATAGATTTACATATGTATATGTAGTACTCATACTGTGATATAGTGTATTATATATATTATGTACATGTATTATATGTCATGTACTATAAATATGTAAGTTAATATATAATGCATATTATATATACAATGATACACACATATATATATGTTTAATTTCTAGGAATCTATAAACAACCACATTTTTATATCTGTCAACTAAATCTGAGATACCAATTACTAAATGACTGATAGAAGCCATTTAGGAAACAAAATCCATCTCAAATTTGATCTTCAATTTAAAACTTATTGAAAAAATAATGAAACATCATTGAAATATTAAATAATGTTTGACCACATTATTCCATGTTTGTTCCTCTGTCTTCTAGAGTTTTTTTTAATAAAACAAAGAGAAAAATTCAAGCCAAAAATACTGTATGCCATTTTACAGTTATGTTTTTTTAAATTATTATCAAAGAATACTCTTGTTACTAAGTTCAAATGGCTACTAAGTTCAAAGCCTCAAAGTAACAAAGTACCTACTCCCCAAATCAGCCTGCCTCCCCTCCGCCAGCCTGCCCACCCCCTCTTGTAAATTCTTCCAGGAAATGTTTCTCTACATGGGAGACTGTCCAGCTAAGACCGGGCATTCACACGGCACAACTGATTTAGGAGACGTCAGAGGTCTCTTTCTCTCATCCCACCACACTCTTGGCTGGCAAGTCCCAGAAGAGCTGTGTTCCAGATGCTTCCCTTTCCTCCCCCTCTGATGCCCAGACCTCGGTCCGTGCCGTCATCATCTTTTGCCTGGGTGACTGCCACAGCCTCCCCTCGGGATCCCGTAATCCCATTCTTGCCCACACCACAGTCAACTCTCTACACACTGACAGAGTGGTCTTCCCAGAACAGAATTAGGTTTTGTCCTCTTCCTTCTTAAAACCTGCTGGCAGGTGCCCATTGCTCTCAAATAAACCCCACCTCCCTACAGTGGCAAGCACCCACGTGGCACCCACCGATCGCAGTGATCTGGCCCCATGGCCCCTGCTTGTGCCTTCTGCCTCTCTACTCCTTGCTCACAACGAGTTGACCTGCCCTGGCCTTGGACTCCCCAGCATCGACTTTGCCTCACTGCCTGGTCCCCTCTCCCTCAAGATCTTTGCATTCTGGCTTCTTTTTTGATATTCAGTTCTCAGCCTAAATACTGTGTCCCCAGGAAGGCCTTTGGAAACCTTGTTGTAGCTTTCCCTCTTTCAGGAATGTTTCATGTCTGCTCAATCTGGTCATCGCTGAATCCCAGTGATGGGCAGCCTCCCTCCTCAGTCCGTGTGGTCCACAGACCATCGTATGTTTCCCCTGAGGAAAGAGGTCCAGGGTAAAGAGGAATTCTTTGGTCCTCTTCATGAATGCTTGTCCATTTTCTCTTGATTTTGAGCCTGACTTTCACATCATCTTTGCCCATAAAGAGCCTCAGTCTGTCTAGAGGGAAGGAGGCATCTTGGCCAGGGACCAGTGCAGGAAAGAGGATTTACCTAGCAGGTGCCACACACTCTCTCAGACACTCCAAGTACGTTATTTCATTAGACCTTCATACAATCTTGTGAAATAGAGGAATTATTATGCATTTTTACAGGTGAGGACATTGAGGTTCAGAGAGGTTAAATGACTTCTTGAAGGTCACACAGCTAGTAAGAGGGAGAGATCTAGGTCCTGCATTACTATTATCCATTTTTCTAACTGTAGGAAAATACTTAGAGCATAAAATTTACCATTTTAACCAGTTTATTTTATTTATTTTTTTGTAACTTTTTAAAAAATGTTTATTTCTTTTTGAGAGAGAAAGAGAGACAGAGCATGAGCAGGGGAGGGGCAGAGAGAGAGAGAGAGACAGAGAATGTGAAGCAGGCTCCAGCCTCTGAGCTGTCAGCACAGAGCCTGATGTGGGGCTCGAACCCACGAACTGCGAGTTCATGACCTGAGCTGAAGTCGGATGCTTAACCGACTGAGCCACCCAGGCACCCCCATTTTAACCAGTTTAAACTGTACAGTTCAGCTGGATCACCACTGTCCAGCTCTAGAACTTCCTCGTCACCCCAAGCGGAAACCCCAAGCCCATTAACCAGTTACTTTTTAAGTCCTCCTGCCCCCTGGACGACCACTAATCTGCTTTCTGTCTCTGTGGATTTGCCTTTTCTGGAGATTTCATATACATGGAGTCATAACGTGTGGTCTTTGGTGTGCATGTGTGTTGCACTAGCTAATGTTTTTGAGGTTTCCCCACAATGTAGCGCGAATCAGTACTTTGTAATACTGGATCGTCTTCCTTTGCACGGGTCGACCACAACTTGAATGTTTATCCATTCATTTGTTGATGGACTTTTGGGTGGTTTATACCTTTTGACTCTTGTGAATGATGGTGCTCTAAACATCGTGCACAGTTTTTTGTTTGAACATCTGGTTTCGGTTCTCCGGGGTCTGTATCTAGGAGTGGAATTGCCCCATCATATGGTGTCTCTCCCACAGTGGCTGCCCCTCTGGACAATCCCACCAGCAAGGTGCAAGGGTTCTGGTTTCTTCATATTCTAGGGCACCTGGTGGCTCAGTCGATTAAGTGTCTGACTTTGGCTCAGGTCGTGATCTCACGGTTTGTGGATTCAAGCCCCACGTCGGGGTCTGTGCTGACAGCTTGGAGCCTGGAGCCTGCTTCAGATTCTGTGTCTTTCTCTCTCTCTCTGCCCCTCCCCCTGCTACCCACCCCCCCCCCCCCCGCCTCAAAAATAAATGAATAAACATTAGAGAATTTAAAAAAATCACTCTTCTAGCCTCTCCAGCATTGATTAATTTGGCCTGTTCTCGAACATCATGTAAATAGAATCATAATGGAGTCATACAATACAAGCGTTTCTGTGGGTGGTTTTCTTTGCCCGACATTCTGTCATTGAGATTCAGCCACGTTATAGTATAAGGTGTAGTTTTCTCTTTTTCATTGCCATGCGGTGATCAATTGTATGAGCATACTATACTTTGTGCTTTCTGTTACTGGTGGACATGGAGACTGTTTCCAGTGTTTGGCCACATGAATATTGTTGCCATGGGCATTCTTTTGTGGATGTGGGCACTCATTTTGGTTGGGTACATACCCAGGGGGTAAATCTTTTGCTTAGAGGGTATATTCACTTTAGTTGATAGGTTTTCAAAATGGTTGTACCACTTTACAGTTTTACCAGAATTGGCAGGGGAGGGTGGGGAGGGGGGAGGGGGGAGGGTGGGGAGGGGGGAGGGGGGAGGGTGGGGGGAGGGGACTTCTGGTTGCTCTCTATCCTGGCCCACTTTTGGTACCGCAAACTCTCTCGTTAGCCATTCTGGCGGGACCCGTTCTGGAATGTACTTCACATGCTTTCCAATCAGTGTCTCTTCCTCTCCCTCTTCTCTGCCCCTTTCTCCTCTTTCTCCTTCTGTTTCACCTGCTTTTTCTTCTTAGTACATTTTACATAAAGCTGTCTACCAGGAAATCATTGCTGTGAGATTATGCAGTTGATGTGCAAGTTCATTTTTAAAATTTTAACTGTTAAAAGACAAAAATTTCACTCTTGCCTCGTCTGAAGGCATTTCATATTCATCCACACCTGGGGAAATGCAGCTTACGGTGTTTGATTGACTTACTCATGCTTCCTTTTTCCGAGTGCTCTCGTAGATCAATGTCATGCTTGGGGTGTGTTCGAGCCAGAATTGAGGGTTGTAGTCTGTGGTCAAGAGCATATGCTACCAAACATTCTCCTGGTGTTAGACTTACAGGCCTTTGCTTTTCCAAATTCTCTCCTTCCCTGGGCTCTGTGCACCGCCCCCCCCCCCCGCCCCCTTCCCACCCAAGAACTTGGTGCTATTATTTGGTTTTGAAAAGGGTCTTGCTGGGGCGCCTGGGTGGCTCAGTCGGTTAAGCATCCAACTTCGGCTCAGGTCGTGATCATGCAGTCTGTGAGTTCGAGCCTCACGTCGGGCTCTGTGCTGACAGCTCAGAGCCTGGAGCCTGTTTCAGATTCTGTGTCTCCCTCTCTCTCTCTGACCCTCCGCCACTCATGCTCTGTCTCTCTCTGTCTCAAAAATAAATAAAGGTTAAAAAAAATTTTTTTTTTTAAAAAGAAAAGGGTCTTGCCTGGAGGCCTCATTTTTGGGTAATCAGATCATGTCAGCTGCAGACGACTTAAATGGCCCCATCTGGGAAGAAGGGACAGCTCGTGCAGCCCCGTGTAAGACCAGCGGGCATTGTTTTCCTCTCTGGGAAAACGGTTATGGTCAAGTGCTTTGCTGCACAGAGCGGGGTGTGAGAATGTGTGCTGTGCCTGTCCTCCAGCCATGCTTGCGAGGAGCTCGTCCACCCCCAGCTCACTCATTTCCTACCAACTGGCCAAGCTGGATGCCCCAGACACCGTTAACGAGACGCTGACGTTTGTAGCTGGGTGAAGGCATCCGAGTTCAAGCGGACACAACCCCACATTCGAGGAAGTGAGGGTAAAGAGACCACAGGAGCCAGCAGCTCTGCTTGACTTGGCACCCATCAAACTTTGGGAATAGAAGGTAGTGCAGAGGCACCTGGGGGGCTCCGTCGGTTGGGCGCCTGACTCTTGATTTCGGCTCAGGTCATGATCCCAGAGCTGTAGGATCAAGCCCCTGCGTCGGGCTCTGTGCTGAGTGTGGAGCCTGCTTGGGATTCTCCCTCCCTCGCTCTCTGCCCCTCTCCCCTGCTTGCGTGCTCTCTCCCTCTAATATTAAAAAAAAAAAAAAATTAAAACTACCCAAAGCTATCTACACATTCAGTGCAATCCCAATCAAAATTGCACCAGCATTCTTCTCAAAACTAGAACGAGCAATCCTAAAATTCATATGGAACCACAAAAGGCCCCGAATAGCCAAAGTAATTTTGAAGAAGAAGACCAAAGCAGGAGGCATCACAATCCCAGACTTTAGCCTCTAGTACAAAGCTGTCATCATCAAGACAGCATGGTATTGGCACAAAAACAGACACAGAGACCAATGGAATAGAATAGAAACCCCAGAACTAGACCCACAAACATATGGCCAACTGATCTTTGACAAAGCAGGAAAGAATATCCAATGGGAAAAAAAATTAAAAAAAGTGGACAGACTAATCATCAGTTTGGGACCCCCTCCGTGATCTTTGCAGCCAAGGCTCTGAGGTACTGGCTGACCAGTGGGCACTGATCAAGAGCCTTTGGAGTACAGGGCTGTCTGCCAGACCTAGGCCAGGGGTGGCACAAGAAATCAGGTGTGCCTCTGCCCTCAAGGAGCCCACAGCTGGAGTTAATGGAGAAGATGCTGGCAGAGCAGGGCTCCTGCCTTGTAGATCGAAACCGGGCTGCATTCCTTTAGAATCCTCCCAAGACAGAAGGTGCCGGGTTGTCTTTGCTCGAGTTGAGGCACATGAGCTTGGGTGAGAGTCCATAGGCCTGGCTTCTGGTCTTAGCTCTGCAACTGTGGGTTGCCTGCTTTGTGTTAGGTGCTGGGCTACAGGTCCACCCCGTGTTTGGTGGGCACAAACTGGGAGGGGAGACGCACATCCACTCATTAACCACCTAAGCAGCAGCAGAACTCCAACCGGGATGCACTGTGTGAAGGAAAAGCATTTAGTGCTGGGAGCACATGTGACCTGGAGATCTGACTAGTTCTGAGGGTTGAGGACTGTGTCTCTGAGGAAGGGATGCCTAAAGTGGATCTCCACTGACAGGATGGTCCAGAGGGTGATCCCTGAGGGTCTCTTGAAGCTTTTTGTAAGGAAACCTTTGGAAGTTTTTAAGCACGGGGGCGGGGGTGGAGGTAGGGGTGGGGGCACGGAGGAGTGACATGTTACAATGCGGGCTCTTTAAAACCTCGCTTCGGTGCCTGGGTGGAGAACAGATTATAAAGAATCGAAAGTGGGATGGGATTATTCAACCGTGGAAAGGAATGAAGTTTTGATACACTGTTACCACATGGATGAATCTCAGAAACGTTAGGTTCAGTGAAAGAAGCCAGACGCAGAAGTTCACATCTTGTGTAAATCCGTTTGTACGAAATACCCTGAATCGACAAATCTAAAGGGACAGGAAGCAGGTCGGTAGTTGTCGTGGGCTGGAGGGCAGGGCGCGGAGAGAAACTGCCTAGTGGGTACAGGGTTTTGTTTGGGGGCGATGAAACTATTTTGGAACTGGATAGGGATGGTTGTTGCACAACACTGTGAATGTGCTTTATGTCACCGGATTGCTCACTTTAAAGTGGTTACTACATATGATGTGAATTTCGCCTCAATATAAATAAAAGGTAAAGACCATAAAAAATAAAAAAAATAAAAAAACCCCAAAAAGCAGTGGGATTGAGGGTCTGATTCCGACACAGCAGCAGCAGCTGAGTTGAGGGAGGAGAGTGGCTTGGCCCAGAGCTGTGTGGCCACAGATGGAGACTAATGAACCAATTCGAAGAGGTAGAGTTTTCTCAGGATCCTTTTCGCTTAGTCCATGCAAATTAGGCTCCAGGAAGGTCAGAAGAACTTTGCTCGATTCCAGCACTGGAATGAATAATCCTTTGCGGTACCTGGTGAAACAAGTGCATTTTCCCTAAGCACACATTATGGCCCCTGAGCTGAATTAGACATGCAGCTTCTGCTCCACCCGGCTCTGGGGCTGCTGTCAGGACAGCCTGCCATGTCAGGGAGCTCCGACTTGCCCGCCTGTGTAGACAGCAGCATGGTCCACCTGGGGCTCATACGGCCCCAAAGGATGGAGCTGCCCTCGCCGATGCTTTGTGCCATCCCATTTTGCTGCTTTCCCCCAAACTGGCCCCGAGTCCAGGGAAGACATTTATGCAATAGGTTTCTGATATCCTGAGATCTTGGAGAGGATGTTCTTTTTAATTACACCTGCAGGATATACTGCAAAATATGCACTGAATCTTACACAGTCACAGTCATTGGACACAGTCATTTGTGTCTGTTTTCTCCTCTGAGTGTGCTGGGTAATGAGGACAAATGGTAAAGGTGAGTCCCGTATTCTGTCCATGAAGGCTTCCTCGATGGGCAGGAAGTGATATGTGATTTCCCTCCACCTACTTCGATCAAGAAGCCATTCATTCTCCACGTTCTCTTTCTCCTCCCCTCTCTTCCTCCTGTCTGTCTTTCCATCCTCCCATCCTCTCTTCCTTCATTACATCCACCTTTCCATCCATCCATAATCCTTCTGTTCTTCAGCCTTTTCATCCATCCACCTGTTCATTCATCCATCCATCCATCCATCCATCCACCAATCCATCCATCCATCCACGCATCCATCCACACATCCATCCACCCATCCATCCATCCATCCATCCATCCATAAGCCTTCTGTTCTTCAGCCTTTTCATCCATCCACCCGTTCATCCATCCATCCATCCATCCATCCATCCACCCATCCATCTATCCGTCCATCCACCCATCCATCCATCCATCCATCTACCCATCCACCCATCCATCCATCCACCCATCCTTCTTACATCCCTTCCTTCCTTCCATCTATCCATCTCTTCATCCATCCATCCATCCATCCATCCATCTACCTTTTTATCCATCCATCTACCCAACTAACATTTATTTATATATACCCCTTCTCTGCTCCGTCTGTGGCCCTGAGTTGGTAAAGCAAATTGACTCTCTGCAGTCACTGAACTACTGTTAAACTTGGGCTTAGACTTGGTTCTCCTTATACAAGGGATCTGGCTTGTCATTTGGTGGCCCAGTGCCTCAAGGCTCCTGTCAGTGTTTTGGAACTAATGATGGGATCTCTTGCCAGAGGATATGACTGCATCCTATTCACCTGCCAAGAGTAGCGGTGGGCTGAGAGTTGCTGGATGTTTCAGGTGAAAACCACAGCTTGGCTTCAACTTTTGGCTTCTTCAAGGTTAATTCCATGCTATATAGACACCCAGTTTAACATGGTCACAGTGATGTTCCCAACAGGCAACCTTGCTCTGTGCAGGGCCCTGTGCCAAGCACGTCATCTCGTAGAATTGTCACGACATCCTTCTTAGGTAGGTGGTATTGATTTCCCCATTGACCAGGTAGGGAAACTAAGGCACAAAGAAAGGAGATCACTTTCCTGAGGTCACGATCAGGACCTGAGCCCCAGTCTCACTGATCCCGAAGCTTGCCAAGTTTAACTCCAAAATTAGATTGCCTCGGTGTAGATGCCTACTCTGTGAATCTCCCCCATTTGGAGACTCTTGTGGAATGAAATGCCTTGTTTCCCTCTCGGGCAGGGAGAGCCAGCTAACGTGTGCTGCTGTAACAGGAAGTACTTTCCTGGGCCTTGCTTCAGACCCCCAGGGAGATAATAAGTGGGGCTGCCAGCCCAACGCAGTGAGGGAGAGACTCTGCGGGCGCACTTAGATTCCTTAAAGCTGATGAGCAGCAGGCCTCCTGGAGAGGGTGACTTTTAGGCTGCCTGTGTGTGGGAGGCCTCCAGCCTTTAATTAAGGCACCTTCCTGGGCTCTCCACCTACAAACAGAGAAAATTTGCAAGGAGGGTTCACTTTGGCCACAAGATGGCGCCCAACTCTGGGCCCGACCTGAATGGGGCTGTGGTGGGGGGTGGGGGAAGGGGAAGGATGGGGGTGGGGGGAGGGCAGAGTGGTTTGTTCTGGATGCTGTGCCAAATCACACCCTCTTAAACTGCTCCTTGGGAAGGGGAGAAGTTTTCCAAACCAACCCCAGAGGTTCATTCCATTCAGCTGGTGCCGAGCCAGGGTCTGAGAGATCCAGCAACGAAAACGACAGGGTCCCTGCCTTCAAGGAATTAGAAGGCAGCATGATCAGTGCCAGTCATAATCCAGATTGGTCATTTCATAAGCTTTTAATGAGCACCTACTGTGTGCCAGGTTCTGTGCTAGTTGCCAAGGACAGAGAAACAAACACTACAGAGTCATTGCCCTCAAAGACCCACAGTTCACTTGGGAGACAGACACTAAAAGAACAAATTTGGGAAAATAGGCAAGTACAGCCACAGGGATACATACAGAATATCGTAGAAGAATGGAAGAGGAACACCCGACCCAGGCAAGAAGGGAAGGGGAGTATCAGGGAAGGCTTCCTGGAGGAGAGGACACCAGAGCGGAGTCAGAGAAGACAGATGGGGATTAGCCAGGCAGGGACGGGGAGGGTATTCTGGGCAGTGCGGACAGCACCAGCCAAGGGTCACAGGGGAGAAACAGCACCCAGCTGGTGACTGGAGCTCAGTGAAGTCTGGATAGGACAGCATCAGGGCCAGGTCAACATGGGAGGTGGACATTGGTACCAGCTGAACGACATGGGGGCCACCCCCTCTCAGTTCGTGTGCAGTGACGGACACATTGCCCTCTCGTCTGCTTCTGTCTCCCTTTCAGAGCCAAGAAGAAAAGCAAGCCCTTGAACCTCAAGATTCACAGCAGCGTGGGCAGCTGCGAGAACATTCCGTCTCAGCAGCGCTCGCCGCTCCTGTCGGAGCGCTCCCTCCGCTCTTTCTTTGTGGGACATGCACCTTTCCTGCCCTCCACCCCTCCTGTCCACACCGAGGCCAACTTCTCTGCAAGTAAGTCACCCGCCCACCCCGCCGGGGCTGCTGAACCCTCTTGTCTGCCAGGTGTATGCTCCCCGTTCTGAGAAGATGCTCGTAAGATGCTTGGAACGCGAGGCTCATCTCCCTCCCACCTGCACCGTTCACGCCCCTTGGGATGGTTTGAAGGGAAGGGGCGTAATTAGCACTTGGGGGGTTGACTGGCTGTTGTCATTGGTCCCCCTGTTCCTACTCTTTCTGTCTGCAGGTGTGGAGGGATAACAGAGGGAAGCAAGCATGCAGGGCATTAAAGGAGACATCAGCTTTTTCTCTCTGCTTCTCTGCTGCCCGGTCACAGGATTTCTCTTGGGTCACTGTGGATAAGGCATCTATGATTGAATTTTGTAATTTTTTTTTTCCTCCCGCTCGGGTCAACACGTATAACCTTTCATCTCAAAGACGTATTAGGGTTCAAACTAGGCTGAGCACGGCCTGGGGTGTTTTACACTCTGCTCCCACGAATTTCTGCCGGAGACAAAATGGTTATTACTCGGAGTGGAAATGGAACTTTCTGGTGATCAAGGGTGGAGGTTTCAGAAGGCGTTTAATCTTCTCTGCCCAGAGGCCCGTTTTGCTGAACAGGCACAGATGTAGTCAGAGGGGAGCCCCTGAAAAAAGCCCAGCCAGTCCTCCAGCCAAGACATCAACTTTTATTGGCCGGGAGCTGAGGAGGAGGAGAGGGCTGCCAGAGTGCGAGGGAAATAAGCCCCCGGCCCCCAGCACAACCACAGGGTGATCGTGTTGCTGGTCTGATAAATGAGCAGCAGTGTTTACTGAGCGCCTGTGCGTCCTTATCACCCACGTGCCTGACCTCATTTAGTTCTCGCGACAAGCCATTGTGCAGACGAGTTATTCCCATTGTACAGATGAGGAAACTGAGGCTCAGGGGCCTCAAAGAACTTGGCGAAAGCCACACAGCTATTGAGTAGTGGAGCCAGGGTTTGAACCTGGTTCCTTCTCGCTCCAGAGCGGATACGCTTCACCATCACACACGATTTGATCCGGGATCCCCCAAATATTCAGCGGGGGGCCTTTCTCTAAATGTGGGGTTCGATCCTTTACCTTTGCCAGAAGGGTTTTCGGACTTTTTTTAGGGGGGCTATGGACCCTGTGAGAATTTCACGCAATCTGTTGTTTCTCTCCCTGGAAAATGGCACACGTAACCCCCAACACGGTGTCTTGAGGTCAAGACTGCTAACACAGTCAACGTAGCACCGCTAGATGGTGGGCCTGGGCAGAACGGTGAGCTCAGTTTACCATCTGCACATGTGCGTCATGCGTCCGCCACAGGAATCCACTGAGGGTCCAGAGCCAGAAGAGGCCCATGTGGACGTCAGTTAGAAGTTCCAGAACCTGGCTTATTTCAGTGCCCAGGGGGAGCAGGCCCTGCATCAGGCAAACTAAAATAGCAGTCATGACACATATCAACGCCAGAAGGCCAATTTATTAATTTGTCGAGAGAAATCACGGTCAGAGAGACCGTAAATGCTCCATGGGGGTGAGCCTGTGTGCAGTCAGAGGGTGGCTTGGGAGCTCAGATGAGGAAAAGGGGGTGATGACGTATCAAATGTGTCCTAGCAACAGGGTGAGAGGACCTGGAGGGAGGTACCTGGGTGCCAGTCCCAGCTCTGTTTCCTTTTGAGCAGCGTGCCTGACCTCCAGCAGGGCAGAGCCTTTCTGAGCCTCAGTGTCTCCGTCTGTAAAATGGGAATAATAATAGATTCACTAGATCAGCTGCTGCATGTCAGGTCATCTGCACGGTGCCTGGCACACAGTAAGTGCTTAATAAGTGCTAGCTATCATCATGATGTTTGTTAGCTCCTTTTTCCAGGCAGTGTTGACATCCTCTGGCTTGATGGTTAATCCGAGGGCTGTGGGTAAATGCCTTTCAGTTCTCCCCCCACTTCCCTATGGCCCTAAGAGTGCTTGGAATTTACCTTGGCATGACGCCGGGTGGTTGCATCTGTCTCCGGGCATCGCCATCCCACGAGTGATGTTAGCATGGCCATCTCTGGGGGTTTGACCACAACTCTGCACTTGAGTTCTTTCCAGAATAGAAACATCTTCAGCGTGCTTAAATAACCACAGACTTGCACATTTAGATCCCTCCTCTCCTGCTGGAAAGTTTTGTGAGGATTCCCCATGACTCCCAACTTTTCATGCCTGCCCTGGTCTCCACGTGAGAAGAGAGACTTCTCTCCTCTGTGGGCATGAGCAAAGTCCCTAATTAAAATCAGCCCTTAGCACCGAGACCCTAGAAGCACAGTTGCCTGTTTGGACAGTCCTGGTCCTTGTATGCAGAGAGGTCACCCTCTGATCTTCCATAAAGGAAGAAAGTAGCATCTGAATCTCAGCAGGAAAAGGAGTATGTAACTCAAATATTAGCTGGAATCCCATGGACCGGTCCCATTTCCACTGATGCTAACACGTGACAGAGACAGAGGCAGCCCGGTGGAACAGGCTCCAGGTTAGGAAACACAGTCTCCAGGATGCCACCGAGTGCTCGTGCGACCTCTGTCCCTCCCTGGTTAAGGCTCACCACACACTTTGAGGCAGGCATTATAATTCCCATTCTGTAGATAAGGAAACAGAGGCTCAGAAGGGTGAATGGTCTTGCCCATGTCCTAGGTTTTGAATCCAGATCCAACTTAAGCCTATATCCCTGCACTTTGGTAAAGCAAATTCCTCTCTCTGTCTGGGTCTCAGATTCCCCAGTTGTACAACAAAACACTCCGTAAGGGTCCATTCCAGAGCTTAGAAACTCTGTGTTTCTAAGGCTTACCCAGCGAGCTTTTCCTGGGCAAATCTTTGGGCATGCCGTGACGGCAGGAGCCCCAGCTTGCAGAGGAACCTTTCTCTAAGGCTGACTCTGGACAAAACACGAGTTATTAAACCCTACTGCTCAACGTTGGAAGATGGTGACTCAGGAGTGAATCTACTTCCCGAAGGAGTAGAGAGCAGTGGACTTACCTGTCCGTCCTTGATGCATTTATTTGGCATTTCATTTGGGCATGCCGTGCTGCCCAGATGGTGTCTGATCGGATGCCCTCCACCCATGGACCAGTTTTGGTCCAACAAGCTGGGTGCTGCTGGCTCCTTGTAGGGTATCTCTGATTCGGGCCAAACTGGGTCAGGCTGCCGCTCTCATCCCCAGTAAAGCATCTTCTTCAGAATGAAAAAATACCGGCTAGATGGGAAGGAGTAATTACTCATCATCGTTCATTACCGGCTGGTGGAAGTGACTTGGGGAGTATAGCCACTAAGTGGTTGCTGACATATTGTTGGGCAAATCACCGAACCCCCAGTGTCTGTTTCAACCTGGCAAGGATGTAGTGAGGACAAAATGAGGAATGAGTGTAGATTTCCCAGCGCAGTCGGGGTCGGGGAGTGCTTAGAGCACTGGGTCTCCACAAAGGGTAGCTTTGGCAGCTATCGGGGCTCGTTAGATGATGGCATAACTTGTAACAATGATGGAAATGGTGATAATAATAGCAATTGGCATTTGTGGTGTGTTGACAGTGGTACAGGCAGCTTCAATTCAGGCAAAGCAGTTTACTTGTACTATTTCACCTAAGCCTCACAGTGCTCCATCAGGTAGTTTCTCTTCTTCTCCCCATTTTGCAGATGAAGAAACTGAGGCTGAGAGCATTTGAGTAGCTGGCCCAAGATCACAAGGGCAAGCAGGAAGTGGAGTTTGCACCCATTCTGAATGCCTCGTTCTGTAATGCAGAGGAAATGCGGTTGTGACGCTCTTCACCAAGACCTGTTTGCTCATCAGATAGAGACCTTAACTCGTTCCAGTTCCCTCTCTGGCACCCCCGCCTCCTGGGGGGATTGTGGTGTTGGGGGTCAGCCTTGCTCCAAGGAGCGTCACGTTTGTGAGCATGCTGTGCTCACTCAGAGAGCAGCACCCACGCTGGCTAACAAAGCACTGCCCTGCCAGACTCCGGTGTTGATACTCAGGGGATCCATTGTCCCAGGTGGTAGCCGTCCCTGTGGGGGCCAGGCAGCTGCAGAAGGCGGCCAGGGCATCTCCGGTAGAAGATGAGGAATAACAGGCAACTTTGACCACCTGCAGTTTTCTGGGTGTTTCTTTATTAGCTGTCTGTGGGGGTCTAGCCCTTGAGGGCAGCAGTTACCAAAGGGAACAAGTGACTGATGGTTCCCACACTTCCCCTTCTTGGTCCTAATGGCACCAGCTGGAGTTTTACACCAGGCCCCCGTCTTACAAAGTACTGCCCCGCGCGAGGTGCCTTGAAAGACGGCGTGGCCCTCACCTTGCCCTGTCTCGCCGCCCTGTCTCTCCTCCTCTTTTCGCCAAACATCTCCTGCGCTTTTTCTTAGACACAAGGCGGCAGATAGTTGACCCTCCGTTGAGGGCCTGGCCTCATGTGCCTCGAGGCTGAGTCAGAAGGCTGATTTGTTGAGGGAGGCAGCAGGTAGCACTACAGACCGATGAAGCTGAACTGCGTGCTCCCAAGAAACCAGCCTCTGGAAGGGTTGCAAAGAGACTCGGGACGGGGGTGATTATATCATGGGGTTTAATGAGGCTTGAGGCCAAGGTTCATTACCCCCCGGAAGAGGACTAGGGGGAGCTGCGTGTCCTGACACAACTTTGCAGCCTGAACTACGTTCTTGTCTCAGAATCAGGAGAGATTTTTGAGGCGTTTGTGCCTGACCTGACTCTGTGGTGGCGGTCTGAAAGGGGGACCCCCCCGTAGGTCGCATTGGAGCACCCCAAAGGATGTGTCTCCCCCACACGGAGCAGGTCAAAGTGCTGTTCCTTATCCCTTCTTCCCCCCTCCCCAGCAGGTACAGGAAGCACCCGTATTGCCTGGCATCTTTGCTGTATTTTAGAAACTTAAATACCAGCGGGTCCCTGACACGTACTGACCACCTGCTACTTGCCAGGCAGGCCTTGGTCCGGGTGCTTTATAGGCATGAAGCTGTGTATTCCTGGAAACAAAGAAAATGATCCAAAAAGGCTCATGATGGAAAACACTAGTCCCCTGTACCATCCCTCTGTCCATCCTGCCTTTCAAAAACTCCTTCTGTGTTTTGACGGTCACTTTCACCGTTTAAACTAGTGTCCCAGGGCTTCTCAAAGTGTGTCCAAGGCCAGCAGCGTGTGTATCACACGTGAGCTTATTAGAAATGCACATTCTTACTTTCCCCCTTCAGACCTACTGTATCGGAAGCTCTGGGGAGGGGCGCCTGGGTGGCTCAGTCGGTTGCATCCGACTCTTGGTTTCAGCTCAGGTTGTGGGATCAAGCCCTGTGTTGGGCTCGGCGCTGAGCGGGGAGCCTACATGGGATTCTGTCTCTGCCCCTCTCCCCCCTCAATAATAAAGAAATAAACATTAAAAAGAGAAGCAGCAGCCGCCCTGAGGGAGGTTCAGCAATCTGAATTTTCACCAAACCTCCAGGGGATTCCGCACACTAACATTTGAGAATTGCTTGGTTATATGACAGTCTTTAAAAAAAAACAAACAACTTTTAATTTTGAAATAATTTCAAACTTACAGAAAAGTTACAGAACACTGCAAAGGACTCCTGTACCCCCTTTACTCAGATTGGTCCATTTGTATTTTTATTTACTTACTTTTTTAATGTTTATTTTTGAAAGAGAGAGACAAAGAGAGACAGAGCACGAGTGGGGGAGGGGCAGAGAGGGGGGGTAGACACAGAATCCGAAGCAGGCTCCAGGCCCTGAGCCGTCGGGCACAGAGCCAACACAGGGCTCGAACCCATGAACCATGAGATCATGACCTGAGCTGAAGTCAGACGCATAACTGACTGAGCCTCCCAGGTGCCCCCAGATTCATTCATTTTTTTTTTTTTTAATTTATTTTTGGGACAGAGAGAGACAGAGCATGAACGGGGGAGGGGCAGAGAGAGAGGGAGACACAGAATCGGAAGCAGGCTCCAGGCTCCGAGCCATCAGCCCAGAGCCTGACGCGGGGCTCGAACTCACGGACCGCGAGATCGTGACCTGGCTGAAGTCGGACGCTTAACCGACTGCGCCACCCAGGCGCCCCTCATTCATTTTTAACATCTCCGTGCATTCACTTCCTCTCTTTCATTCTTGTGAGCCATTTGGGAGTGGGTTGCATAACCACACACAGGTACCGGATTCAGTAAACTTGACATTGACTCGAGACTTTCATCTACCCATATTCCTGTTTCAACAATTGTCTCAATAGTATATTTCATAGCAATTTATTTTTCTGGTGCGGATGCGCTCCAGGATCACATATTGCATTAAGTTCTTGTGTCAGGCTTGAATAGTTCATCAGCCTTTCTTCCTTGTTTGCGACTTTGACGCCTTTGAAGAATGGGGGCCGGCTTCTCCACAGAACGCTTCTCAATTGGGGCTTGTCTGTGTGTGTCTTCGTGTTAGACCCAGGCTGTGTGGTTTGGGCACAACTGTTACTTACATGCTGGTGTGTCTTTTTCAGTGCATCCGAGCTGCCAGGTGTTTGAATTTTTCTGAAGAAGTCAGCAACTGTGACTTTTATGAGAAATCTCCCAGTTGTAAAATGCTAGCATCCAATGAAAAATCTCTTAACACTGTGTGAGGTGGTATTAAATAATCCCACCGGGTTGTGGGTTGTATTTGGTCTTAGAGCTCCCAGTTTGTAACTTCTGTTCTGAAATCGTAGAGGTCAAAAGGCACCTGGGTGGCTCAGTCTGTTAAACTTCTGACTCCTGGTTTCAGCTCAGGTCATGACCTCGTGGTTCATGGGATCAGAACCCCTACATCAGGCTCCGTGCTGTCCAGCGAGGAGCCTGATTAGAATTCTCTCTACCCGCCCTTTCTCTGCCCCTTCCCTTCTCATTCTCTCTCTCAAAATAAATAAACTTAAAAAAAATTTAAAAACATAAATAAAAGCATAGAGGTCAGAACTGATAGGGAGCTCAGAAATCACAGAATCCAAGCCCTTATTTTAAAGATGGAGAAGCTGAGGCCAGAAAGTAGAAGGAACTTGCCCAGGGTTTCAGAGCTGGGATTTTAACTTGGATCTCCTGATGCCCAGCTGATAGCTCTATTATGCCAGGATGGTTGCAAAGTCAGCCCTTCTGCTGCTACTGAATGTGCTCTAGGGGAAGGAAACAGTGCCTTCCTTGAAAAGGTGACACCTTCTGTGTGCAAGGAGTGCTGGTGGTGTGTGTGTGTGTGATGCATGTAGTTATGAATGTTGTAGAGGAGGCACCTTCTGGGTTTTTATCATCAACCCTTTCTTCTCTGTAATTTTGCAGTCCTTGCCTGAGCACAAACAGTTTGGGCTCAGCATGCAATAGACAACCTTAGACCTTTTGTTATGATTGCTCCCACCAGGAATCGTAGCAGCAAAAATTGGTCGGTAAGTGGTTGGCATTAGCAGCCAGGGGGTCATTTATAGCTATTGGAGTGAGTCCTGATCCCTGGGCAGGTACACACTGTTGGCGTGGGCAGTCCCATTCCCTGTCACGAGGACCTGTGTCTGACTGTACCTTTGTCCCAGTAACATCCCCCCCCCCCAACCCGCCGCCATCCCTGGTGAGTACCTCAACTGATTTCATAGCAACAAGACCAGAAGTAACAAGCAGAGTTGCCCTCGAACGATGCAGGATACACCAGGCATTTCATATTCCTTCCTCGTACCTCTGTATCCCCATTCTGCGGATGAAGAAACTGATGTTCCAGGAGGAGAAATCCATGCATGGCTGCAAGTTACACAGCACATCAGAGCTAAGACTAGAACCTTCAGACTCCATCCAGGTTGCATGTGCACTCTGCACACGATTTGGCCAGACTTCATTTCCATTAGGTAGTAGGGACATGGTGGGTTGTTTTCATCAAAGTTGTTTCTTTCCCTGATAAAGCTAATTCGTCCCTAGTGACCCCATCTTGCACATCTCCTCAGTTGAGCAAGCCTGTATTTTATCTAGGTGTGATCCTTGGCCCTTCCTCTCCACGATGCCCCATTTCCAAGTCTTATTGAGTTGATCTTCTAAATCATCATATGATTTAGTCTATAGCATGTAGAGCCATAGACTTTCTTCCAACAGAATGGGTGTGGCTGTGTGCCAATAAAACTTTATTTACAAAAACTGTCAAGGGGGCAGATTTGGCTCATAGGTTGTAGACTGTGAGTTCTGTTCTTCCGGGGTTTTTTTTTTCCATATCCTCCTCCATCACCAACACCCTGGTCCAAACTATTCAGTAGTCTCCACATGGATCTTTCCATATTCATTTCAGTCCCATATCCAGTCCACCAGAGTGATCTTCCGCAAATGAGAATCTGGCTCCCAAACCAGGGTTAAGATTCTACCACGACCTTAAGTGAACTGTGTTCTCTCCTGCTTTGAACCCGTGGGCTCCTGGACACCCTGCCATTGTCGTCACTTTATCTGAACTTCTACTTCCTTGGGAAAGCATTTCCTACCTCCCCAAGTGGGTGTCAGTTGCATCTCGTCTCATCTCTTGCGCTTTCCTTCTGAAGCACTTCCCGCAGTCCACAGCCATCTGTTTATTTCTGAGTATTTGCTTAATGCCCTGTTCCCCCATTATCAGTTCCACAAGGGCTGTGACCGCATTTCTCTTGCTCATCACTGTTTCCACTGTGCCTTGCATGGAGCTGGCACACATCAATATTTTCAAAAGGACAGTAACATTTTTGAGCATTCACTTTGCAGCCAGCACTGTGAGCCTTCAGCTACTCAGAATCTAGAGGACAAAGGAGAAAGGATTTTGCTTGTTGTCCTCCAGAGCTGCAGAGCCGGCTGAATTTGGCATCATCGAGGCAGGAACTGAAGTTGCTGGACTTTGATGCAGTCTTTGGGATGTCATGGGTGGTCTGCTACCTTAACTGGCCAAAGAAACAGGCACTCAAACAAAACTCTCAATAACGATTTTGTTGATTAGAAACAAGCAGGTCTTTGTCACTGCCTGGTGGTGGTAGGACTAACATAGAACTTGACACAAGTGACAAACAATCCAAGTTGAGTTGTTGTTTTTAGTATGAAGGTCATTTATTAGCACATGTAACTGAAAGGTCCAGGGGCTACTAAGGTAGGCTTCAGGTATGGCTGGATCAGGGGGCTCAGTTCATGTCAAGCCTCAGTCTCTCTGTATGTCTTGACTTTGTTCTTCTCCAGGATGGCTACGCTTTTAGGCTCCATGTGGCAGTAAGATGATCCCAGAAGTCCCTTCCCTGCTCTGGTCCAGAATGGAAGAGTGAGAATGTTTAGGTCTGAGATTCACTGATTCAACCAGCATGACCGTATGCTCACCTCTAAACCAATCAGTGGGGTCAAACATGTGGGATGCTAATTTATTGGCTTAATCCTAGACTGTGAGCTTTACCTTTGGGCTTACAAATGGAGGGGTGTGCCTAAGAATGGAGAATGAATGCCAGGGAAGCTGATAACCAGTGTCCTAAAGTAACAGTGAGTAACGGGGGTCTCTGTCCTCAGGGGCTTTGAGGAGCATCCCCCTGGCCAGATTAGTTCATGAGCCAAATTAGTGGGGACACATCTCCACATGGTACAGAAAACGCTTGCGGTTCGCCAAACATCTCCCTTGAACTGCATTTCTCTATGATCCCTGGCAAGCAGTTGCTTTGCTATCCCTCCGACATTCCTTGGGAGTCTCTAGGCAGCACACAGCCTGGCAGAGGAGGTTAACCCCTGGTACCAGGTAGAGGCTCAGTGCCATTCCCAAGGCAGATAGCATCCCACCAGTGGCCAAGCGCCAAGGTGAGAATTGGATAAGCTTGGGTTTGAAATCTTGTCTCTGCCATTTTATTACCTAACATCTGTAGCCTCAGTTTTCCCATCTTTAAGATGGGCATAATATGGCAGTCATCACGATGGTGACCACCATTGTTGTGGCCGTCAATACTACTGTATGATGTATGGTGTTTGGGTTTGGGTCAGTTTTGATCCTCATTGGTTTCTGCTGGACATCACCACACCTGCCCCCATATCTGAATGGAGTAATCTGTACCGAGTGAGTTCCTGATATGCAAAGTGTCTTAGTCCACTGGGGCTGCCATAACAGAATTCCACAGACTGGGTGGCTGTGTAAACAACAGACATTTATTTCTCTTAGTTCTGGAGGCTGGGAAGTCCAAGATCAAGGTGCCTCTATGGCCATCTGGTGAGGACCCTCTCCTGGTTCTTGCTGTACCTTGCATGGTGGAAGAGGGCAAGCAAGCTCTCTGGGTCCCCTTTTGTGTGTGCACAATTCCTTCATGAAGGTCTGTCCTCGTGACCCAAGTAGTACCTCCCAAAGACCCCACCTCCTAAGACCACCACACTGGGGGTTAGGATTTCAACATATGAATTTTGGAGGGACACAAACACGCAGACCATAGCACTGAGTATCATGAAAGCGTCAAGGAAATGTCTGCTACAGCCCCTGACCTCGGGGAATTTGTAGTGTGGTTGGCTAGGAGCCACATAAGACACAGCCGGAAGCTCTGGGCCAGGAGTTGGGAGATCTGGCTTCTTCCCTGAGGGTTGCTACCCCTGGTAATGTGCCCCTTGTCAGATTTTGCTCACCAGTTCGGAGCCCTGGTTTCTTTATCTGGCAAATGGGCATGTCAGTGATATGTGCTCATCTCACAGGAATGTTGATTGTTGGGAGGTCAGTGACCACCGTCGGAAAACTAGGAATTGTTCGGATGGACAAAATGTCATAATCCCTGCCCAGTACAAAGCAATACAGACAGGCAGCTGTTACGCATTTGTAACACTATTTAATCTGATTGTCCGGGCTTCTGTTCTGATTGGTTGGGTGCATGTTCTGATTGGCTGAGCCTGTCTCCTGATTGGCCGGGCCTGTGTTCTGATTGGTTGGACGAGTGCTCTGATTGGCCAGTGCCCATCCCATAACGATTGTTAAATAGTCTCAGACCGCCCCCCCCCACCCCTCCAAACAGAAGTGCCTCCTTCACTAAGCATAAGAAAATCTTCAAGCCTCAGTTTCCTGATATGTAAAGCGAGTAGAACCATATTGTCCTCGCAAGGTTGTTGTGAAGGCTGTAGGAGATGAAGTGCTGTTGCACTGAGGTCATCTTCCTCCATAAAGGGAGTGACTTGTCCATCTTGTTCACCGCTGTATCCTCAAGGTCTGGCACATCGTAGATGCTGAAAAAGTGTGTTTTGAGTGAATAAATTAAGCCCTGTGCCTCATGCGAGGGGCATGGTTGTTACTCAGTAAATCTCGATTGAGGACATCAGGGGTGAAGGATGCACTTGCCGTCGGGCAGTAGAGAGAGGTGAGGACTGTGGAAAAACAGAGCACCCACCCCTTCTAAAGAAGGCAGCCACCACTCACTTCCAGCCCCTCTATAAGAAGGGGACGGGGGGGCGCCTGGGTGGCTCAGTTGGTTGAGCGTCCGACTTCAGCTCAGGTCACGATCTCGTGGTCCGTGGGTTCGAGTCCCGCGTCGGGCTCTGGGCTGACGGCTCAGAGCCTGGAGCCTGCTTCCGATTCTGTGTCTCCCTCTCTCTCTGCCCCTCCCCCGTTCATGCTCTGTCTCTCTCTGTCTCAAAAATAAATAAAACCTTAAAAAAAAATTAAAAAAAAAAATAGACAAAAAATAGGGGCACCTGGGTGGCTCAGTCGGTTGAGTGTCCAACTCCAGCTCAGGTCATGATCTCACAGTTCGTGAGTTCAAGCCCTGCATCAGGCTCTGTGCTGACAGCTGAGAGCCTGGAGCCTGCTTCAGACTCTGTGTCTCCCTCTCTCTCTGCCCCTCCCCCGTTCATGCTCTGTCTCTCTCTGTCTCAAAAATAAATAAACGTTAAAAAAAAAATTAAAAAAAAAAAAAGGGGGGACAGGGTGTCACCAGATTATCCACATTTTCCAAGAGAGGCCAGACACGTAGATTTTCGTGGGCAGTTCCACAGTTTTTAGCCTAGTGGCAACAGAGAAAACGCCTTAACAATTCCATCATATGTTAAGCAACATTTATACGGGATGACCATACCTGCCATATGTGGAATGTCCTTTGCTATTTCTTGTGACAGGAACTTTTCAAAGAGGTGGGGTCAGGGGCGCTCGGGTGGCTCAGTCGGTTGAGCGTCCGGCTTTGGCTCAGGTCATGATCTCAGAGTTTGTGAGTTCGAGCCCCGCGTCGGGCTCTGTGCTGACGGCTCAGAGCCTGGAGCCTGCTTCCGATTCTGTGTCTCCCTCTCTCTGCCCCTCCCCTGCTCATGCTCTGTCTGTCTGTCTCTCTTTCTCAAAAATAAATAAAAATTAAAAAAAAAAAAAGAGGTGGGGTCAGCCTTTCTTTCTACCCTCAGGACTGTGCTCCTGGGTTCCCCTCCTGACCTCCTCTGTCACCCACATGCCACAAATTCTGTCTTCCTCGCCACACCTCTGCTCCTAGGGTGTAGCTTTGGAAACTGATTTTCATGCTGGGCCTTTTGCTTATTTGTTTCTCCTTTCGAACGGGGAGAGTCCTCTTCCTGCAAATAACAGGCTGCTTCCCAGCCCTCAGATAGCCTTGTCCCAGCCCCCCACCGATGGTGGCTGGGATCTGGGCTGATTACCAGCACAGACCCTCGCTCTGATGCCCGGGCCCTGCCAGCTGCTGGGCAAGATCAGAGAACCTGCTTTTCGTCTCAGGCCTCATTCTCCTTGGCTGGGGATAAAAGTGGCAAGCGTCTCACCAGGCCCCATGCTGCTGTGTTCGAGGCCGGTAAAGCAGTCCTTCCCCCTGTTGAAAGTCAGGGCATCGCCGAGCAGGTGCGGGTGGGCACTTGGCGCCCGCATCCCCCTCCCCCTCCCCCTCCCGTTCTCTCCCCTGTTTATTCTCCCCTGCCCTCCTTTTCTGTCCGTCTTCATGTGTGTCTGCCCCTCCTCTCTGTCTCTCCTTTTGCCTGTCACCATCCCTTTCTCTCTCTCTTCTCCCTCCTGCCTCCAGTGACCCAACTTTCCCAGCCTCCTGAGCTCAGCCAGCCACTGTGAGTGCCACGTTCCCCACGTTCCTTGGTAGAGAGAATCTGGACAGGTGAAGGGGGGCTGGAGGGAGGGAGGACCACCCCCTGCCCCACCCAGAAACCAGAGCTGTGGGAGGAAGGCCTAGCCTTTAGTGTTAAGTGCTGAACAGAGGGACTGAGGAGCAGGTGGCCAAAGTGTCCTGTCTGTGGCAGGAGCTGGCATCCTCCTTCGGGTGAATGCCCTTGCTGATCCCCTCACGACAGTCCCTCGTCGTAGGCCCTTAGGTGTTCATCGGCACACCCAGCCTTGCTGCCAGCAGTCTTTATTTTCTGTTTCCCTAGGCCTTCCCAGCAGCCTTTGGGCTCCCTGTTCTCTGGGAGCTCCGGGAGCCGCTGGGAGGGGCACCAGTGCCTCAAGGCCCTGACCTTGCCTCCCACGGCGGCTCTCTCTGGGGGGGAGGCTAAGCCGTGTCAGGACCTTCTGGGTTTGGAGGCAGTGTGCTGCAGCCTGGCCCTGAGCAGCCAGGCCACCTTGGGCCGCCACCTCCCCTGTTTTCCTGTCTATGAAATGGGCTAATGACGGTGTAAGTCTCCCTGACCTCACAGATCTGCAGTGGGGATCCAACGAGCCGTGGATACGCATGAGCTGTTCCAGGCCGTAAAACGCTGTGTGAACGTTTAGGCCGGTGCCAGAGGTTGGCTGCTTTTTCTCTAAAGGGCAGCCTTACATAATCGAGTGGGCAGGGCTGTGTTTCAGTAAAGCTTTATTTATAAATACGGGTGGCAGGCCGGGTTTGGCTCAGACTTCAGAGCTAAACAAGGCCTGGTTTCAGGTCCCAGCTCTGCCCCCTACAGGCCGTGGGGCCTTGGGTAGGTGATGTCTCTGAGCCTCGGTTTGTCACCTGCAAAGCTAGGAGAATAGTCAGACTTGCCTCGTGGGGTGATTGCAAGATTGAACGAGAGGACGCGGGTACATTTCTAGCACGATGCCAGGCACGTGGTGAGTAGGGGCTGAATCCCAGCATTTGTCGTTGACACAACGTTACTAACACACGTGTAGGTCAGGTGCATTATACGCGTATACACACACAGACGTATTCATTCAAGGAGATGTGACTGTTTTCAGTGCTGGGTGTGGAATTGCAAGAGCAGAGGTAGGAGATGGTTTTTGGCGAGGCTTTTCATCCCACCTTATTTAACGCGTCTGCTTCGCCGATGGCCCTCGTGAGAAGGTATTCATCCAAGGGCCTGTTTCTTCTGTCAGGGCCACCATGCCCGCGGCTCAGCCTACCCGCCGTGGGGTGACTGCTCCATCACAGCCCCTTCCAGAAAGTCTGGGATTCTGTTTTTAGGGACAGTGGTTGGAGCGGTACACTATGAAATAGAGGTTTGCTCGAGAAACAGTATAGCCTCTGCACGTGTGTAAACTTAATTCTGAAAGTAGACATACAGTGTGGGGGATCCAGGGGTCTAGAGGGAGGAGGCAGTCTGCCCTTACCCAGTTTCTCTCCCTCTTGGAAACCCCACAGAACCTGGATAGGGGAGTGGGGGGGGGCGGTTATTGGCAAAAGAGGGGTGCCTGGCTTAGAGATCTTCAAGATTGCATTTGTCAGGTTTTTTTCTGGTGCAAGTAATAGATACCCATCACATACTGGCTTCAGCAGTAGTGAAGTGGTGAAGTAGGAAGTTGCTAGTTTGCGTACTGAAGAAAAGCAATCTAGATATAAACAAGAGCTTCAGGAATGGCTGGATCCAGGAGCTCAGTATCATCAGGGCATGTTCTTTCTCTGTCTCACAGTCCTGCTTTCTTCCTTGTGGGTTTCGTTCTTAGTTAGGCTCCCCATTCGTGGTGGCCTTTGTTCCAGGTTTCCATCGTTACAGGCCTGAGTGCATCAGGAAAAGGAGTTTCACCATTAGATCTGATTGGTCTGATGGGGGCACATACATGTGTGTCCTGAACTGATCTCTCTAGTCAGTTGGAGACAATACACTTGTGTGGCCTGAATCCATGGGGTGGAATCCAGTTAGGTTGCAATTAAAGGGAATGGATCTTCAAGAAACACCAGGGGGATGGAACTCCCAGCGTAGGGATACTGAGCAGGCAAGATCAACGACTGACCCTTACAAGAACCCGCCGTGGGCAGCGCACCTGTGATTCATGCTGCTGTCTGCTTCTCTTTGCATTGAGTAGCCAGAGGGAAATGTGAATGATTATTTATTCAGAAGCGGAGTGGGAACCTATGTGATGAGTAGTACCCTTTCTGCTTATTTGAGATTTCTATTTTAGAGAGTGTCAGGAATCTCTTTTTGCCCTTTCCCTGTCAGTTTTCAGCTGGCATGAAAGAAGGAACTGCTTCTAGCCTGGTGGTTCCATTAGTTGTGCATTCAGGTCACCTGGGTTGGGGGTGGTAGCTTTTCAAAGTTCTGATTCCCAGGCTGCCCCCCCGCCCCCACCCAGTCCAATGATATCAAACCTGCTGGAGGGTGGGGCCCAGGCATCAGTACTTTTAACTTATTTATTTATTTTTAATCTTTTTTTAAGTTTGTTTTTTTGAGAGAAAGAATGAGCAGGGGAGGAGCAGAGAGAGAGAGAAAGAGGGGGGAGACAGAGAATCCCAAGCGGGCTCCACGCTGTCAGCACAGAGCCCGACGCGGGGCTCCAACTCATGGACCATGAGATCACAACCTGAGCTGAAGCCAGGAGTCAGAGGCTTAACCGACCGAGCCACCCAGGCGCCCCACCATCGGTACTTTTTAAAGATCCCTGGGTGATTGGAACGTGCAGCCAGGGTCAAGATCCAGCTGAAGTAGCCAGTGTGTTCAGAGCTATCCTAAATGGGTAAAGCCAGGCTCTTGCGGGATTTTCTGAACACCTACCACCTCCATGCAGGGGATGCAAACTTTCTTTTTCTCACCTCAAGCCCCAGAAATAAGTAGGAGACGGGCTTTGCGCTGAGATGTGATCCCATGTGATTTACAGATGCTGGGGCCCCGCAGGGGCCATATTTCACCGGCACTTGTTTGTGCTTACTGAAACACTGATGGCTGTCAGATTATCTGGTCCCCTTGCTGCCATCTTCACCCGGTCTGGCATCAGAGCATCTGCTGAAGCCCCAGAAGGCACATTTGCAGAGGTAGAGGAAGCGGGTGGGCGGGCAGGTGTGAGATCCAGACGGAGCTGTGGTTCCTGTGGATGACACACGGATCGGGCCGTGGGGACAGGGCCAATGAGGAGCCTTCAGTAGGTGTCCAGAGGGCCTAGCCTACCTGCCCCTCTCCCCCCAGGGGTCATTCATCGATCAGGTGCTTGTGGAGGACCTACAAAGTCAGGGGCTGTGTGGCAGTGTCAGAATAAAATTGCTGACCCCATACCTAAGGTTAAAAAAAATTTTTTTTAGCATTTATTTATTTTTGAAAGAGACAGAGCATGAGCGGGGGAAGGGCAGAGAGAGAGAGAGGGAGACACAGAATCCCAAGCAGGCTTCTGTGCTGACAGCTCAGAGGCGGACGCGGGGCTCAAAGGGGCTCAAACCCACAAACTGTGAGATCATGACCTGAGTTAAAGTCAGACGTTTAACAGACTGAGCCACCCAGGCGCCCCTCCCGTTCCTAAGGTTTAGGACTAGAGAAGGCCCTGCCAGTTCTAAGTGCTGGCTCTATGGGTTATGTGCATCAGAATCCCCGTTCCCACCCCATTCTCTGAGGGTGGGGATTTAACAAAAGCTCCCTTGGAATTAGGACCAGAGACCAGCCCCCAGACCAGGCTGGGGACCTGGTGATGTTTTCAACCAGCTGCCAGCCAGGTGAAAATAAAAAACAACAAGTAGTTTTTCCATCACGTATGTTTATGAACTAAAAAGCCCTTTGGTTGGAGATAATATCCTTCATATCTTTTTGGTGTTAAATGTTCTTTTTAAAATGAAATGATGGGTAATTATATAGATGGTGTTTTTTTTTTTTTTTAATGTTTCTTTCCTTGGAAGCAAACATTGCCAACTTTGGGCCCCTATTTATTACATTTCCTGGTCCATTAAATGCAAGTCAGGAACCTTTTCTCGGGATTGGAGTTCTAGAGGTGGATGATTAATGTTATTTAGAAACAGACCCCTTCAAAAGGGATCGGACATAAACCCCCAGTATATGAATCAGCAGATAATGAAAGTAGTGTTGTTATGCCCCTGTGCGCAGCAGGGGGCGTGATGTCCTGTCCCTGTCCCTTCATCCTGTCCCCTGACGGTGGGGGCCCTGAAACACTTCTTTGAAACTCAGTTTGGAAACTGCTACCCTAGGCATTTCTGTAAATGTTATGAATGAATGGGGAACCCGGGGCCCTGAGGAGACAGAATATTTTCCCAAAGTCCTGATTCCTAAGTGGGTTCAATCATTCCGAGGCTGATGTGTCATTGACGAATTAAAGAGACCCATTTCTAACCCCAATATGGATTTAGCACCTGTAGGTGCCAAGGGGTGCAAATCTCCTTGTAACAGCCCTGGGAGGAGGCAGGGTCTGATTTTCTTACTTTGAGAAAGGAGAACGTGGTCCAGGGGAATTATGTGGCTCTCTCAGGGTCACCGAGAGAGAGGAAGGGCTTGGGGTCACATATGTCTACCTTGAGATCCAGGGCTTCTGCACTCTTTTCATTCTGCTACAGGGCCAGCTCTCAAGTCTCGGAGGGAGCTTTGGAAATACAGGCTCTCCTGCTACCCGAAAGTAAAGTGTTCCTGTGACACCTTTCGGGAGCCAAAAGCGTGTAAAGCAAAGAAGCAATGACGATCTTGTAAAAGCAAAAACCTCTTGAGATTTCTTTTGCCTAGAGCTTTCGGGTAGCAGGAAAATCGGTGTCCAGGAACTCCAGCTTTCCTTACAGTGTCTTGAGTGGATGTCTTCAAGAATCATCCCTCCATCTATCCATCCAACCGGAAATATTCTTGAGTGCGTACTCCCTGTGTGGGCTCCAAGGGTATGGGGATGACTAGACATTCAAGATCTCCGTCCTCGTGGAACATCCAGCCTGCTAGGGAGACAGATAGAACTGAGCCAGTTATGGTGGTGGTGAGTGCATGTCTGGGATGCTATGAACATTAAAACGGGAGCAGTGATGGTGGGGGAGCAGGGACACCCAACCCTGCCACTCACACTGAGACTCGAAGGGTTGGCCAGATGACAACAGGGGTGGATGTGCATTTAAGGCAGAAGGAACCCCTGTGCTGAAGGCATTGGACAGGTTTGCGGCACACAAGAGTCTGGATGGAGCAGGGAAGAGAGGGAGAGGTGAGCAGGAGCCAGATCTGGGGATTTAGTTTGGTAGCTGGGGGTTAATCGCAGTGCTGGGGGAAACTTCCAAGCCTCAGGCTCAGGTGCTGTACCTTGCCTGTGCGGTTCCTGCATTTCCCTCCAGTGGCAAGTTCTACCTGACAGGTGCATCTGTTTCCAGTTGGAATGAGTTCCCCCAACAGATAGGTTGAGTTCCTGACTCCTAGCACCATAGGATGTTCCTATTTGGAAACAGGGTTGTTGCAAATGTAATTGGTGAAGTTCATACGAGGTCATACAGGGATGCCTGGGTGGCTCAGTCAGTTAAAGGTCCGACTTTTGTTTTCAGCTCAGGTCATGATCTCACGGTTCGTGAGTTCGAGCCCCATGTTGGGTTCAGAGCTGACAGCGTGCAACCTGCTTGGGATTCTCTCTCTCCCTCTCTCTCTGCCCCTCTCCCCGCCCCTCTCTCTAAAGAAATAAATAAACTTAAAAGAATTTAAAGATGAGATCATAGAGGAGTAATGTGGGCCCCTGATTATGACTAGTGTCCTTATAAGTACAGGGAAATCTGGACATAGAGACAGAAACACACAAGGAGAATGCCCCGTGACCATGCAGGTGAAGACTGGAGGGATGATGCTACAAGCCAAGGAGCGCCGAGGGCTGACCGGCAGCCAGCGCCAGACCCTGGAAGGGGCGAGGGAGGATTCCACGGAGTCTCCGAGGGAGCCGGCACCTGGATACCAGACTCCCGACCTCTGTAACAGCGAGAATGCATTTCTGCCGTTTGGAGCCACCTAGATTGTGTTCTGGCGGCCGTAGGAAACTAACAAGCGTCTACACGGGGTACGTCTTCAGCCCCGAAGTGTGCGGCTGCCATGCTGATGAGTCAGTCTCCCGGTGACTGCGTAATCAGTCTGGGAGTAAACTGGGTGCTTTTGTGAAAATGCCATGAGCGCTTCTCAGCTGTGAAATTGCTCATCAGTCATGCGTTCGAGTGATCGCCTCGCAGATGGCCTCCTAGTGACCATAAAGAGTTAAGTGCTGCTTCCCAGAATGCCCCACTGGCTCCCTGGATGGCTGTTTGCCTTGGAAGAGAATCTCGACAGGTAGCCCATGGGGGCTCTTGGTGGAGGAGCGGGTGGGAGGCCATTAGACACAGCTGTTGTCACCCATCCTCAGACACGCGGGTCTATACTGCCTGCCACACTGTGGTAACAGGCTCTTCAGATTAAACCATTTTCCCAGCCTAAAGAGCTTCACCGGCATCCCCTTTGCTACTTGTCACCCTGCTTTCTGATTTAATAGTGAACTAGGCAAGGCACTTCTTGATTCAGAAAGGCCACCAGTCAGTTGGCATTTGACGGGATGAGCGTTGAATGGATTCAAAACCCCCAGTATGAGCCAAGTTCTGCCATCCCTTGTGTAATGTTTGGCTGGACTAGTTAACGTCTCCGAGACTGTTTCCCCATCTGGAAATTGAGGATTCTTCTGCCTCCCTCAAAGCACTAAGATAAAGATTAAATTAAAAAATGGATGGCAAGGGGTGGCTCAGTTGGTTAAGCATCCGACTTCGGCTCAGGTCATGATCTCATGGTTTGTGGGTTCGAGCCCCACATTGGGCTCTGCACTGACAGGACAGAGCCTGCTTCAGATCCTCTGTCTCCCTCTCTCTCTGACCCTCCCCTGCTCATGCCCGCGCTCTGTCTCTCAAAAATAAATAAACATTTTTAAAAAATGAGTGGCAAAAGGGCTTCTAAACTAGAGTGCTGTCCCAGTGGGGGAGGCTGACTGAGAAGGTTCCTAGGCCAGGAAAGAAAGAAGTTTGAAGCAGGCTCCAGGCCCACGACTGTCAGCTCAGAGTCTGATGGGGCTTGAACTCACAAACCGTAAGATCATGACCTGAGCAGAAGTCAGATACTTAACTGACTTAGCCACCCAGGCGCCCCTCTGCAAAAATTTTTAAAGAACTATATATCAGAAATAAAAAAATGGTGTATTTGCATATGTATATGTATGTATATGTGCTGTTATGTGCATGTTTATAATCAACAGCACTTTACCAAATAATAAAATTTTAATGCAATATTTAAAAAAATCCAATGGCAACTATGGCCTGTGGGATGGCTACCTGTTTTTGTTAATAAAGTTTTATGTGGGGTGCCTAGGTGGCTCAGTCGGTTAAGCGTCCAACTTCGGCTCAGGTCACGGTCTCGCGGTCCGTGAGTTTGAGCCCTGTGTCGGGCTCTGTGCTGACAGCTCACAGCCTGGAGCCTGCTTCGGATTCTGTGTCTCCCTCTCTCTCTCTGACCTTCCCCCGTTCATGCTCTGTCTCTCTCTGTCCTATAAACGTTTGATATTTTGTTCATCATGGACTTTTTGCATTGATTTAAAAAACAATTGCATTAAAATATTTTTACCTTGATACCTGAGTGTTTGGCCACTCCCTTAACTACCCCAACCCCAGGCTAGCCCCTCCCCTTAGTCCTGGCCCTGATAAAAATACTCAGAAACTGAACTTCGACTTGAGAAATAGAATATCGCAAGTTTCTGAAAGCCCTTTATGTGCACTCCTGATTGCATTTCTTCCTTTCCCCCCAGAGATGGAGCTGTCCAGTATTTGTTTGACCACGTCTTACTTTTCTTTGTGGGACACCTCCTGTGTCTGTCTGGAAACAATGCACAGTTTAGTTCTGCATGTTTTTGAACTTCATAAAGGTGGGATCATACTGCACGTGGTCTACTTTTTTAAGTGAATATTCTGGTTGTGAGATTCATTCAAGTCTATGGGAATAATTGCAGTTCATTCATTTTTATGCTGTCTCATGCTGTTTTACCAACTCTGCAACGCATAGATCTCCCCACAGATGAGCCTCTCTGCAGTCGGCTTGTGGATATTTGCAATCTTCGGCACCTTACAGTCGCTGTCTGTCTGGCAGGGTCAGGCCATAGCTGTCACTGCTTTTGCCCTTCCAGTGCACACGGATGTGACTTTGGTTATGTCGTCACTTCTGAGCCATGGTGCATTATTGATCTTGCGTGAGTTGAATTTAATTGACGTTTGAAGGGTCTTCAGAAATATCACACTATACCTTGGCCTTGAGACAAAAAAAACCCCTCTTCTATGTGTATCATCTACACAGAAAGTCATGGGCATGGAGCAGCGTGATACATGATCCAGTATGTCTAAATCAGTCTAAAAGAGGTTGGAAAATAACACTAAATTTAAAGATTTAACTGTAAAAAAAGCACCACCTGATAGATTAATTGGCAGCCTCTTTCTTTCTTAGTGGCTCATAAATTGATGACCTTACATTCAGTGGCATCTTAAAAGTCCATGAAATATGGTAATATTCCATTGTGGGAAGAGACCACAACTCACGCATGCATTCCTTCGGCTGATGGACATTTGGATTCTTTCCCAGTTTTTTTACCTTGAAGTATTTGCTTTTGGATATTCTCCTGGTGTGCTTGAGCATCTAGGACAGTTCCCCAAACTTCTCTGGAGGTATCGTTTATTTGTGGAGGGTTTATTAAAAAACCCTGACTAGTGGGTCTCATCCTGAGTCATCTGAATCTCTCTGGGGAGAAGTCTGGGACTTAGTCCTCGGTGCAAGTGCCCTCCTTCATGTTTATCAGGAAAGTGTTGGAAAGTCTGATCAAGGCGATATTCCTGGGAGAACATCTGCTAGGTCAGAGTCTGTGTGTCTTCCCTAGACGAGATCAGAGTTTCTCAACTTCAGCACGGTTGGCATTTGGGGCTGATTAATTCTTTGTGGTGGGGACCGTCGTGTGCAATGGAGGATGTATAGCAGCATCCGTGGCCTCTACCCCTGAGATGCCAGCGGCCTCTCTCCCTCAACCCCAGAGAAGTCGGAGTATCTCCAGATATGGCCACATGGTCCCCTGCGGGACAGTATCAGCCCTGGCTGAGAACCACTGGACTAGATGATGTATAATCAGTTGTCAAAATGGTGGCATCAATTTATATGTTCACCAGCAGTACGTAGGTGTCCCAGTTGCTCTATATTTTTGCCAGCTTTCCTATGGCCAGAGCTGTTTAACTATTTTGCCCGTCTGGTGAGAAGAAAATGGTGTCTTAGCTCAGGTTCGGTTAGTATTTCCCCGATGGTTGATGAGGTTATAGATTTTGTCCCAAGTATATTGGTGTCTCGTGTTTCATCCTCTGTGAAATGTCCATGTCTTGGCTCTTTTTTTTTTTTTTTCCTGTTGAGTTGTCTTTCTTTTCTCTTATTGATATGTAGGAACTCAAAAACATTCTGGATTCTAAATCTTTGTTATGTGTGTGGCAAATCTTCTTGTGATGTGTGGCAAATCTTCTCCTTATTGTCTCTTTTGATGAATAGAAGTTTTTAGCATTCATGTAGTCACATATATCATTTCTTCCCTTTATGGTTTTGCTTTAAAAAAATCGTATTTAATCAATTCTTTCTGCCCTGAGGTCATAAACATATTGTCCTAGATATTCCTCTAAAAGTTGTGAAGTCTTGCCTTTCCCATTTAAGTCCTTAATCCACCTGGAATTGATTTTGGTATTCGGTGTAAGGTAGGGCATTATTTTTTTTTTTTTTCCCTCTAAACGGATAGCCAGTTTCCCAACACCATTTATCAAACAACCTTCCGTTGCCCGCACTGATCTGCCGCGCCAGCTGGTCATTGATCAGGTCGTCTGAGTTCATCAGGACCGTTCTTCTGCTTTTTACTCTGTTCCACTGGTTGTCATTCATTTATGTCCTTTGCTTTTCCTTTTTCATAGGTATCTGGGTCGTTTTTTAAATTTTGCATTAATTTTCTTTTAAAAATCGTTTTCTCTTGGCACGCCTGAGCGGCTCAGTCGGTTAAGCGTCCGACTCTTGATTCTGGCTCAGGCCATGATCTTATGGGTTGTGAGTTTGAGCCCCACGTTGGGCTCCTTGCTGACAGTGTGGAGCCTTCTTGGGATTCTCTGTTTCCCTCTCTCTCTGCCCTCCCACCCCCCAAAATAAATAAATAAACATTAAAAAAAAACTTTAAAAATACTTCTCTTTTAAATCCGCTGTGGTATCCCAGAACAGAAAAAGGACGTTGGTGAAAAACACTAGTGAAATCCAGATAAAGTCTGATGTTGGCTTAATGGTAACGTACCAACACTGGGTTCTTGGCTTTGACAGATGCACTGTGTATATGGAAGATGCCCCAGGTTCAGGCACTGGGTGCAAGGTAGATGGGAACTCTCTGGGCTCTGTTTGTGGCTTTTCCATCAATCGAAAAATATTCCCAAGTAAAACCTTGATGTAAAAAGATTTCTCTCGTTTCTTTTAAAAAAAACAAAACTTTTTTGCCTTTTCTGTAATTAACACCTTCTCTTAAATCCTTAAAATTCATCACTTACTTTTACATTGTTAATTTATCATCCCTGGGGTTTAAATCATTTACATTTTATTTCTTTGGCCCATCTTTTACATTTTTGCATCTGCTTGGCAATTTGTAAATAATCTCCTTTCTTTTATCTCACTGTTCAAGGTAAAAATTCTTAATGTCTTCTATGTATTGGAATTCTAACTCATTTTTTAATACATTAAAAAAATTTTTTTAACGTTTTATTTTTGAGAGAGAGAGAGAGAGAGAGAGAGAGAGCGCACAAGGGGCAAAGAGAGGGAGACACAGAATCCAAAACAGGCTCCAGGCTCCGAGCTGTCAGCACAGAGCCCGACGCGGGGCTTGAACCCACGAACCGTGAGACCGTGACCTGAGCCGAAGTTGGACGCTTAACCGACTGAGCCACCCAGGAGGGAATTCTAACTCATTTTTAAGTTTTTTTTTAATTATTCATCTTTCATTTGCTCTCAGCTTTATGTCTTCATGATCACCTACCCTCCATTATTTAAGATCTGTCGTAAGTCATGGGGCTGTAATTTATAGCCTAGGGGACACACTCAATGGTAGTGTAATAACTCCACGTGGCAACAGATGCTAACTAGACTTATCATGAGGCTCGTTTCCTAATATATAAAAATATCAACTAATAGGCTGTCGTATGTCAGGTATACTTTTAAAAAAAAGATATATGATTCTTCCCTCCTCTGCTTCTTTTTGAATACATTTTTACATTTTTGGTCCTGTCTGTAGCAGCAGTAAAAGCTCGGCCATGGGGACACACTAAGGAGCGATCGCATGAATGGGGGAGACAGGAGGCTTGCTTCCTTCGAGCCTTGGGTTTTAGCAACCCAGCCTTGGGTTCTGGTGAAGGAGGAGGTCCTGTACCCCTAGAGGATAGGCTGTGGGTTAACTGTCTGCAGACTGAGATGTTTGTTTTGCTGGAGTAGCCACGTCCGTAATGCCGTGGGCAGGCTCTGTGTGTGGCATCCCCTCCTGCAAATCCAGGGCCCGGGTGCGTGGAGCTGTTGTATTTGGGCCTCCCTTACCTCCCTCGGATGGGCTCAAGCTCACTGCTCTCACATCCCCTGCTTCAGGATGGCCAGAGAGTCTGCTTCTGGGCCCCACTCAGGTTTTCCAGGAAGATAGGTATCATTTGTCTCCACACTGACAAATGCCATCTACTCAGAGGTAACCCTGGCTGATCAATCACAGATTTCTCAGGGCAGAGGCAGATCATTTCTGGGGTGATGGGTGCTAGGCACGGCTGGTCTCAGGGGACACAGCCCTGAGTTCCTTCCTTCCCTGTGGGCAGTTCACAGGGCAACAGCCGTTTGACTTGAAATAGAAATTCCTCCTTGCTGGTGCGTTTGAACGGTAGCCTGTGGGAGAGGTAACTCCCTTGTGACTTTATCGTGAGGGCATCTCCGTCTAACCCCTTTCTGCCTGGAGGGAACTTTCTCCTCCTTTTAATCTTGGCCTGGCAACTCTCTGCATTCATGTTTGGCCTGTGCCGATTTGGTGTCTAAGGAGCACCTGGTGGGAGCAGGGACTCTCAGACTCTACAGGGGCCCTGAGCCTTGTGGGGGCCTTTAAAGCCCCATCTTGCACATCCTGCCTTTCTGCTTCCATCAGAATAAATAAATGTTTTATGAGGGCTTTAATGACTTCCTTTTTTACTTTGGAATTTTGTTTAATGAGTGATAATAACAGCTCACATTTTGTATAGTGCTTTTTGGCTTAAAAGTACTTTTTTTTGTGTATTATCTCATCTGATAAATAATGATAATTATCCCCATCCTACCCCCAAGTAACTTGATTCATTTTCTTCATGAGTACATAGAAAACACTGAGGTTTCATTTGGATTCCGGGTGTTAATAAACACTTAGTATGCTTAGAAAAGGAGCCAGCCAAAGATTATCTAGATTTATTATCACAATATTTAGCATATTGGAATATAGATGAAGAAAAATAATCAAGCATGAAAAATGTAGATAAAAGTCAAGTCTTTTTTTTTTCCCGATAAACAGGCCTAGATTAATAGTAATCACAAAGCAAAATCTCAAAGTTGTGTTTTGATCATAAAGTTAAGAGTCTAAAATATTTTTCAAACACAAAAATAGAGATGGGAGGTCAGGCCGTAGCATAGGCTTACAGGTTTTGTTTGCTTTTTGTTTAAAAATTTTTTTTAATGTTTGTTTATTTTTGAGAGCACACACATGAGAGAGAGAGAAAGACACACACACACACACACACACACACACACACACACACACACAGACTCTGAAGCAGGCTCTAGGCTCCGAGCTGCCAGCTCAGAGCCCGACACAGGGCTCGAACCCACGACCCATGAGATCATGGCCTGAGCTGAAGTCGGACACTTAACCGACTGAGCCACACGGTGCCCCTAGGCTTACGGTTTTAAAGTGGCATCTCTTGGGCAGCCCCAGGCTCAGCTGTTCTTTCATTCAACAAACATTTATTTGGAGTCTTGTTCTACTGTCAGGCTCCTGTCAGCCCAGGAAGTAATTTTACTTCTCCTGGAGGCCATTGGCTTGGGTTGTAAGTCCCCAGGTCTTAGGAGAATTGACACCAACGGGAAATAGTTCCTTGTCCTTTATCGCAGGATTCCTCTTTTTGCAGAAGACGCAGTCTCGACCTTCCCTTTCTGCAGCCTGTGGGTACCACCCATCAATACCACCCTCCTCCACCCATTCAGTGACCGCAACTCCCAGAAAACCTTATGTCCCCAACTCCTGCCGATTTCCACTTCCCAGCTAGTCCCCAAATTGCTTCTCTCCAGCCACGTTCCCATTGCTGGGGCAAGGCCATGACTACCACGGCCCCAGCCTCCTGGCTTGCCTTCTTCCAGTTCATTCCCCACACTGCTGCCAAAGGGATCTGTGCAGAAAGGCAGATCTGATCAGTTACTCCCTGCCTGTAACCCTTCTGTGACTCCCCAGAGACAACACTCCTCAGTGTGGCCTCTGAGCTCTGTATGCTCTGGGTTTCATTTCACTCTGTACCTCCCCCAGCCCACCACCTCCTCCCTCTACGCACACAGGCACATATGTTCTCTCTCCCTCCCTTTCTCTTTCTCTCCCTTACCTCCCCTCTCTTCCAGCAACACTGATTTTCTTTCAGCCCCTCATGCCACCGTATTCTCTCCTACCCCAGGACTTTTGAACATGCTCTTCACTCAGCCTGGAATCAGTTGAACACCCAGAATACATGTCACCCCTCAGCCTGAAATATGGCAGATTAGTGTTTCCGTAAGGGGATACTGAGAGGTGTTACTCATGGGGGTACATTAGGCATATGTAACACTACTGCCTTAGAATTGTGTAGGTGTTATTTCTGTTCTCTTTCTTAGTTCCACATTTGTTTTCTTTTCCTATTTCCTTCTGGCCCAGCTTTTTTTTGTTTGTTAGTTTGTTCAAAAAACTTTATTTCTGGGGCGCCTGGGTGGCTCAGTCAGTTGTGAATATACAGCTTCATCTCAGGTCATGATCTCGTAGTTCATGAGTTCGAGCCCCACATCAGACTCATTGCTGTCCGCATAGAGCCCACTTCGGATCCTCTGCGCCCCCCTCTCTGGCTCTCCCCTGCTTGCGCTCTCTCAAAAGTAAGCGTTAAAAAAACCCCAATTTTGGGGCGCCTGGGTGGCTCAGTCGGTTGAGTGTCTGACTTCGGCTCAGGTCACGATCTCGCGGTCTGTGAGTTCGAGCCCCGCGTCGGGCTCTGTGCTGACAGCTCAGAGCCTAGAACCTGCTTCAGATTCTGTGTCTCACCTCTCTCTCTGCCCCTCCCTCCCCCTGTCAAAAATAAATAAACATGAAAAAAATAAAAAAAAAAAAGAAAACCAACTTTCTTTCCTCTATAATGTATGAACATAAGTAGTTTTTAATCCTTTTCACACTAAAGGAAGACATAAATGTACAGGCAAGTGTTAGGTTTCATTACGTGATTCAACCGCGGTTCACCCCTGAGGGCCACTGGGGTGTCTGCTATGTGCCAGGCACTGGGCTACTTGGCCAGATTTACACTATGAAATTAAAAAAAAAGGAAAAGGAGGCACGAAGAGGTGGCTTGCCCAGCGTCACAGACCAGCAATTGGCAGAGTCTAGTTTTTTTTTTTATTGTTTTCAAATAAGGTATATCTTTATTTATTTTTTTATTTTAAATCCAAGTTAGTTAATCTATAGCATAATAATGATTTCAGGAATAGAATTCGGTGATCCATCGCTTCCATATAATACCCAGGGCTCATCCCTTAATGCCCACCACCCAGTTAGCCCATCCCCCCCACTCAGCACCCCTCCAGCACCCCTCAGTTTGTTCTGTGTATTTGAGAGTCTCTTATGCTTTGTCTCTCTCTCTCTCTCTGTTTTTTTTCCTTATTTTTGCTTCCCTTCCCCTACGTTCATCTGTTTTGTTTCTTAAATCCCACACGTGAATAAAATCCTAGGATATTTGTCTTTCTCTGGCTTACCTTGCTTAACATAATACCCTCCAGTTCCATCCATGTAGTTCCAAATGGCAAGATTTCATTCTTTTTGATTGCTGAGTAATACTCCATTGTATACAGATACCACATCTTCTCTATCCGTTCATCCGTCGATGGACATCTGGGCTCTTTCCATACGTTGGCTATTGTGGATAGTGCTGCTATAAACGTGGGGGTGCATGTGCTCCTTCGAATCAGCAGTTTTGTATCCTTTGGATAAATACCTAGTAGTGCAATTGCTGGGTCGTAGAGTAGTTCTAATTTTAATTTTTTGAGGAACCTCCACACTGTTTGCCAGAGCGGCTGCACCAGTTTGCCTTCCCACCAGCAGTGCAAGGGGGTTCCCCTCTCTCCGCATCCTTGCCGGGATCTGTTGTTGCACAGAGTCGAGTTTTAATGTCAGCTCTGTTCTTTAAAACCTGTGCTTTGAACCACTGCCTTAAGCTTCCTCTGGAGCACTGGCCTACCTCAGGGCCCTGTAATTATTTGCCGCCTTGGCTTTCTCTGAGACCAGCCTGTGAGTTCCGGGAGGGCAGTATTCCTGGCTTGCCTCTTGTATTTCTGGCATGTGGCATGATATTTGAAATATAAAAGAGGTTCCATAAATATTTGTTGAGTGGGCATCAGCTTGGGCTGGGTTTGAGGGCACAGTTTTCTCTTATCCCAAAAAGTGGAGTGAAGAACATCTCTAAGCAATTCGGGATTCTGAGAGTTCTATCTAATGGAAGCTTTTGCCAGTATGTAACGTGCCGGACATTTTCTGTGGCGGTGAGAAAACCTCTCCAGCCAGCGTGAGTTAGGCATGCTGTTACCTTTGTCTGAGGCAGGGAAGGGTATTAACATGAGTTTAATTCTGCTTGACCTTTTCTGTCGGGGACAGGGAGAAAAGAATCTTGATAACTAAATTGTACAACCCTCAAATTGCACAAATAGGCTCATTCCGAAGGAGCTGCTAGTTGAATAAAGTAACTTTTGTTGTCTTATCAAAGAGGCTCTCTGCAAGAGAATCTTTCTTTTGCTTCGCAGATGTTTTGGGTGCAGAGGCTGGGAAGGCTGATTGTAACATGTAAAATTAGATGCAGGAAATGATGATTTAATCTTGAGTAAATCACATCCCAAATCCTGGATTCCCAGAGGATTGGGTTCTTTTTCCATCCCCCCCAACCCCACTTTTAAATCAGAAGTGCAGAGAGGTATGGGGACACGCCTAAGGTTGTTGGTGGGAATGGTCTTAGACTCTCCCATCAGATGGTTGAGTTTGGCCCCTGGCATCATCTTGCTTGTGAGGCCAAAGCTGTTATATAACTTTCATGTGCTGCATGAGATCATCCCTGAGTTCCTTAAATTGATAGAATAGGATGCAGATACATCCCCAGGATGTGTGTGGCGTGTCTGTGGTCCCTCATCCGTCTCCCTTTGCAAACTTGTGTTGTGGAGGCTGAAACATAGAGGTATAGGTGACGGGGGAGGGGGCGGTCAGAGGCAGAGGCTGACGAGTGGGGAGAAGGTCCGTACTATGATTATTCTTTTATATTTGGCTTTGGAATTTTAGAAGAAAGCTTTTTCTAAATGTCGACGTACCTTTAGACTCATGGGAAGAGGCAAAAATGGTACGGGGTTCCATGGATCATTCACCCAGCTTCTCCCAGTGACGTAATCTTACCTAACCATAGTACATCACCGAAACCAGGAGAATGACACCAGCGTGATACAATGAACCCAGCCACCAGGGAAGGGCTCTGTGTTTACACGCTCATATGTGTGGATGCAATAACTGAATTCTGGATCTGTGCCAACCGCCTTACACACTGATATCATTCAAACCCTTTTAAGAGTGCTTTTTAGGTGGGTGATGGGTATTGAAGAGGGCACCTTTTGGGATGAGCACTGGGTGTTGTATGGAAACCAACCTGACAATAAATTTCATATGTTAAAAATAAAATAAAATAAAATAAAATAAAATAAAATAAAATAAAATAAAATAAAATAAAATAAAATAAAATAAAACTGAAGGTTCCATGAGGAAAAAAAAAAGAGTGCTTTTAGGTGGATACTGTCTTTATCCCCATTCTAGAGATGGGGAGACTGAGGCACAGAGAGGGTACATAATCTGCCTAAGTGCATGCAGCTAGGAGGTGGTGCAGCTGTGAGACAAACCTGGAATCTGACTCCAGGGCCTGCGCTCGGAATTTTGTTCTTCTGTGCTTCCTCCTGGAAGCGGGGACTGAGACTGCGTTTTCCTAATTTTGCTGCCGCGGTTTGCAGATGGTAGGGACTCACTGTGTGCTCAGGTTTGGCTTGGAAACATGGGTAAGGATGATGCAGGATGACGAGATTGGCTCCCCCTGCTCTCTCAGAACTTGCCGGTGAGTCTACGTCACACGACCTGGGAAGGAAGGAGCCTGAAAAGAAAGAGAAGGTTGGGAAATACTTACACGTTGTCATGGCCCAGAGAAGTGCCTTGACATGATGCCAGCGTCCTAAGGCTTGTAGGCAGAGAACGCGTCCACCTTTCTGGCCTTTGCTGCTCATATTGGAGCCGGCGTCCCATAATGGACCTAACTTGTCTCCATCAGGACACAGATACCTGCTCGCCAGGGGCTCTAGAGGGCATAAGCTTCAGCCGTAGTTCATTCACAAATGCTTTCTGCTGTGCGTACCTCAATAATGTCCTCATTTTTCCCCCTTTGTTTTCCTTTGAGCAGCCATCGCACAAATGCGTGGTCCCTGGGTAAATATCAGTGAATGACAGGTGACCCGAAGTCCCACAAAATGGTACCTGGAGGTGGTGAATATGAGTGGGGGCAGAAACCAAGTAGGACAGATTGATTCCAGTTCAACAAATAATGACTGTGCACCCATGACAGGCGAGATATTGCGCTCACCGCTCAGGATCTAGGGGACCTTAGCTCTGACTCCAGAGCACCTTGCATGTGATGGCTGCAGTTTGGTAAAGGGACGGAGCTCTGAGACGTGGGTTCAAATCCCAGTGCCTATGTCACTGACCAGCTGATCAACTTTGGGCAAGTCTCTTAAGCTCCCCGACCCTCAATTTTCTCATCTGTAAAGTGACGACAATACTTTCATTGAAGATCAGCTGTGATAAATGAAAGAAGACAGATGTAAAAGACCACATAGTATGCAATTTCATTTGTATGAAATGCTCGGAAAAGGTAAATATATAGAGACGGAAGGTAGTAGATTAGCTGTCGCCTGCGGCTGGGGACAGGAGCAGGGAGTGACTGCAAATGGGCATAAGGTGTCTTCCAGTATGATGGAAGTGTTCTAAAACCGGATCGTGACGATGATCCCAGCTCCCAATTTACCAAAAGGCACCGAACTGTACGTTTAAAATGAGTGAATTTTACAATATGTAAATTCTACCTCAATAAAGCTGTTTTAAAAAAGTCTCAATTGTGAGCCTCCAGTGAGATGATGAATTGGCATCACTTAAGACATCATGACATGCTGTCCACACGTGCATTATCATTAGCATTTTCAAAATTGGAAGTCGACCGTTCTCTGCAGCTGACAGCACACAGGAAACGTTTCTGGGAGAGAGCAATTGCACCAGCTTGGTAGCCTGGCAGTCTAGCATACATCACTGTAGTGGGTCAATGAAAATTGAAAGTTGTGAGTTTCTTTTTTTTTTTTTAATATGAAATTTATTGTCAAGTTGGTTTCCATACAACACCCAGTGCTCGTCCCAACAGGCGCCCTCCTCCATGCCCATCACCCACTTTCCCCTCCCTCCCACCCCTCATCAAGAAAGTTGTAAGTTTCTTGAAGGCAGGGGCTGATTTGGGATCTGTGTCTCCCCAGGGTCGAGCAGAAATTTCTGTGTTCAGCAATGGTGCCCTGTTCTTTCATGGACCAACCCTCCTCACAAGAATAACTAGAAAAGTTTGACAAAACAGTTTTTAAGATTTGGTTGAAGGCATCAGCATGCTACTCAAGCAGTGAGGGTTCCAGAAAGAAAAGAAGCACAGAGAAGTGAGCCCAACATTTGGCATTGCTTTTCCCCTCCAAGTATGACTGATTTCCAAAATGGCAGCTGAAAGACTGAGAAAGCTGAGAACTTCCTGCATCTCATGAAGCCGGGGAGCAAACGTTGGAGCTCAAGATAAGCAGAAGGGGGTGCTGGTAAATACCAGTGTGTCCAGTAGGAATCCTGAGGGGCTGCAGTCTAGGAGGAAGGGGAAACTAGAAATGGAAATAGGCCAGTGCTTATAAAAATGAAGCTGAGCTTCAACTCTGCTCGGTCCCTGATTGGATTAATGTGATTTGCCCTCTCTTAACTGCCTGCCAAAAGCAAAATTTCAACCCTCTCTGGAGAAAAATAACATCATCCAGAAACTCAAATTATCTCAATTTTCATACACAATTTTAGGAATTCAATAAAAGTATAAATTACCAGGCATATTAGGAGGCAAAACCACATGACTTAAAACCAGAAGCAAAAGGCAGACCCAGAGGAGATCCAGATATATGAGTTATCAAACATGGGCTTTATCTTTTAGTTTGCATGAGTTAATTTCTTCATTCATTTTTTTATGGGATTTGCTGGAATTAGGAGCTGTCTCCCTAAATGGTCTAGGTCTAATTTAGGTTTTCTAAAGCCAACACCATTGAGGTGTAATCATTTGCTCCCATTTAAATTTACCATTGGATGCGTTTGGACAAGTGTATGCACACCTGTGTAAGCACCACCACAATGAAGAAACAGAACATCTTCATCGCCCCAAAAAGTTCTCTCATATACCTTTGCAGTTAGTCCGTCCTTTCCTCATGTCCCATCAACCACTTCTCTTCCCTTTGTCGCTGTACATTATTTTATGTGTTTGAGTTTCATATACACTGATTTATACAGTATGTACTCTTTAGTGTCTGGCTTCTTTTCTTTCTCTCAGCATAATGTTTTGGAAATTCATCTATGTCATTGTAGTTATCAGCTCATATTTCCTGGTAAGACATGGATTTTAAATAACTATGATTAAGATACATAAGAAATTCAATGACAAGGTGGAGAATTTCAGCAGGGATCTAGAAACTGTAAACAAATCAAATGGACATTCTAGGACTCAAAAATATTGTGACTGAAATTAATAATTCAGCATGGCAGATTTGACAACAAGTCGGACACACTAGAAGAGAGAATTAATGAACTGGAAGATGAGTCTGAAGAAAATATCCAGACTGAGCCACAAAGGGAACATTAAGATAAAAAATACTGAAGAGAATGCGTATGAGATTTATGGACATGTCAGAATTGTCTAACATATTTATAATTGGGATTCCAGAGGGAAAGGAGACGAAGACTGGGGCAAAAAGTTTGAAGAACTAATAATGGAGAATTTTCCTAAAATGACAAAAGACATCCAGTTACAGCTTCACGAAGTGCCTTGAATCCCAAGCAGAATGAATACAAAGAAAACTATACCCAAGGACATCTTGTAAAACTGCTACATAACCAAATCTTGGTTCATGGAGGGCTCTCAGCCGTTGCTCATTACAAGTATGCATGTGGGAGGGGAGGGTAAAGGAGGGGAGGAAGGAAGAAGGAAGGAAAGGAAGGAAAGGAAAGAAGGAAGGAAGAGAAAAAAGAAAGGGAGATGAGTCATGGAGCCTAGCTTTCTTTCCCTGATTTGCCATGTGTTATAGATTGTTCCCTGGGAAGCAGAATCTGAGATGGGAATTAGCATGTAGGAAGTTTCTTAAGGAGCACGCTTGGAATCAACAGCAGTGAGGGAGTGAAGGATGCAAAATTGGACAGAAGTTGGGCTATGATACAGTCTCAGTAAGGACCGCGTTGGATTCACAGAGTAGTCAGAGGTTGGGCTGGCAATGCAGACTTGTTCTGAATTGGGCTGAAGGACCCCTTTATGTGACATCACTATGTGACCAGCTTTTAGTGGGCTGTTTCCAGGGATGGAGTATGATTTTGGGCAAGGCTGCTTTCTTTAGCTAAGGGCAGTTGCTGGGAATGGGTATCTGAGTGCTACATCATAGTACTCATTAGCTCACTGGTACCCCTTGCATTCCTTATTCTCATAGACAAAGGCAGGCCTGAGAAGCCAGCACCCTAAATTCTTCTTTTTTTATATTTTTTTTAATGTTTATTTATTTTTAAGACAGAGAGAGACAGAGCATGAACGGGGGAGGGGCAGAGAGAGAGGGAGACACAGAATCGGAAGCAGGCTCCAGGCTCTGAGCCATCAGCCCAGAGCCCGACGCGGGGCTCGAACTCATGGACTGCAAGATCGTGACCTGAGCTGAAGTCGGACGCTTAACTGACTGAGCCACCCAGACGCCCCCCAGCACCCTAAATTCTATAGCCTTCTGGAGTTACCCAGTTTCTTCCACCCGTATACAAGAACCTAAGTCCTCGTATTATGTGAATGAAGAAAATACATTTCTCTTATGGTGCATGGGGGTGGAGGGCCACTTACCTATCTGGATTTTGGTGACTATTTTCTTCCCTTTTATTTTTATTTTTTTGAAATTCACTCATTTAGTGATTCATCATTATTGAAATACTTACAAAAATACTTTTGAAGCACTGTACCAGGCCCTGAATTCTTTCTCCTTAAAATCTGTATGTGTTATCTGTTGCATGACACATTATCTCGAAACTTAGTAGCTTGAAACAGCATGGGTTTATTATCTCCCAGTTCTGTAAGGAATTTTGGAGCAGCTGAGCTGAGCAGTCTTGGATAAAGGTCTTTCATGAAAGCGCATTCAAGGTGTTGTTGGGGCTGTGGTCTCACCTGAGTCTTGACCAAAAACAGTCTTCCTCCACTGGGGCTGCCGTCACCAAATGACACAGACTACTAGGTAGTCTGTAGACAACACATATTTACTTCTCCCAGTTTTAGAGGCTGGAAGTCCTGGATCATGGTGTCAGCATAGACAGATGAAGACCTTCTTCTTGGTTCATAGCCAGCACTTTCTTGCTATGTCCTCACATGGTGGAAGGCGCTAGGGAGCTTCCCAGAGCCTCTTTTTATAAGGCATGAATCCCATTCATCGGGGCTCCACCCTCAGGCTTAAGCCCTTCCCAAAGACCCCACGACTTAATACCATCACCTTTGGAGGCTGGGATCTCAACATGTGACCATAGCAGAGGCTGGAAGGCCCGCCTCCAAGATGGTGCACTCATATGGCTGGCAAGCTGGTGCTGGCTTTTGGCAGGACAGCTTTGGTCCTCCCACAAGAATCTTCCATTATGGCTGCTTGAGTGTCCTCGTGCCATGGCAGCCCTAGTTTCACACAAGCTCGTCTCGACCTCTCTACGTCGCACTGGTCTTTCCAGTCTGCTTTCTCGAGGTGGACATGGTCATAAGCTGGTGTTTTCCTGAAGACTGGAGGCTTTGGTGGTGGGCAGGTAGTGGAGGAAGAGTAGCAAAGAAGAGCAATGCATTTGATATTGGTTAACAGATATCACTGGGTCATTGAGCAGGATGCAACCCCTGTCCCTGAGCTGCTACAATGTCTCGAAGGCACAGGTTCTTCTAGACCAAAATGGGATATGATGCCTGTGTGGGTGTGTGTAACTGGAGAGAAGGGAACATGCTTCTCTCCTGTTCTCATGCACGCTGGGTGTGTCGCACCAGGAGAAAACAGAGTGGGTGGTCACCTCTGCTGTTACCCCAAGATTCATCCACCTGCCCCCCCCCCCCCGCCATTGCAGGTAGACTGGCGTAGGGAACACCGCAGGAGCCAGCGGTACCCTGGACATCCCCAGTGTGTATTTGGGGTGGGAGGAGAAGAGAACTAAACAGATTTTCTTTTAAGATAAATTTTATCTCACCTGCCACCACTGCTATCAAATTCAGGCCGAGTCTTAGCACATCAAAAAAGATGTCAGGACAGGAAGCAGAGAACAAGTCTATCCATACTCACCTATTAATAGAGAGATAACACTCAGAGAATATCAAAGTAAATTTCAGAGGCAGTGGTGACATTTCCAGAATAAACATTAGTTAAACACTTATGAGCGACCGTCAAAATTATTTCATGGGTGTAAATGAAAAGCCAGCCCTGTAATGTTGATTCATTTTCCTCTCCCCAAGTTCCCACAGTTGAACGCACAAAAGGACGGCACAAGATATTAAGAGGCCTTTCTCGCATGGAGATGTCAGCAGCTTCCCCTTTTATCTTCTGGTAGCTTCCCGTTGCAACAGGATCAATTATTTGCTCCTAATAGCGAGATTAAATTCACATTTTATCAGATAAGGAATCAGTGTTCTGAGCAGCCCACGGAGGGAGCTGTGTTCCAGAGTTGCAGAGCATTTTTTTGTCGAGCCTGAACAAGTGCAGTCAATTCTCAGTTACCCATTTGTGGTGCTTCCTTCTGTGTGTCTCCTTCTTAGAACAAGTTTGCTCTAAATTTTTACAGCTTACTTATTTCAGCTGCAAAAGATCATTTATGCTTATTGCAAGAAATTTAAACAATAAACAAGAGTATCAAGTAAAACGATCAAATTCCAATCCCAGAATATGTCCAGTTAAACCAGTTTGAGTGAATTCTGCCTGATTGTTTTTCTATACACAAGTGTTCTACTTTTAAGATTGAGTTAAACATGTGTTATCCTACACCGTGTATGTTTTCACTTAATCTATGGAGGACATCTTTTAATATCAATACATATATGTGTATGGCATTAACATACAGTATTTCATACTTTGGATGCATCATAACTTGTTTGCTCCCCTCTTCTACTCAGCTTTTCACTGTGTCAGTGCCACGATGTTTTGTGTCTAGGTCTCTGAGCACAATCCTACTTGTTTTAACCTGCCTCTGAACACAGAGCCTGAGGCAAGGATTAAGTGCTAATGCTTTATTAGGGAGGTACAGTTCCAGGGCATTGAGAGTGAGGGATATGGAAAATGAGGCAGGGCAGAAGGAGAGGCAGTGCGAGGTGATGCATTACCTACCCCCACCCCAGCCACTGATGCATTGTGAGCCACAAAGGGCCATGGCCGTCATTCAGCAGGTGCATCTGTTCTTCCACGTGGGATGTCCTAGGACAGGTGTCGCAGAGCAACCATGCCTCAAGAACAGTCCACTAAGAAGGGAAGGGAGAGAAAATGGATCTGCCTAGCTGCTTCTCACCATCCATCTTCAAGGGTCATGGTTCACTCACAGTGCATTAATCTCCTTATACGTTTAGGTTGTATCATCCGGCCCATTTAACAGGTGCTCATAGAGGCCAGGCCCCGTGCTTTGTGGCTTGGTGTCTCCTCTGCATCCAGAGTGGGAGACTCCAGAGGTTCTGGATGTGCAGTTAATCGGCCTGATGTGGCTAAACCACACCTGACGTGTGGAATCAGCTTGCAGGGTAGCCACTGGGGCAGAGAGAGCAGCTGAGGGTCTGGGAGGCATTGGAGTTGGGAGAATCTGGCCAGTGATGCGTCTGACAAACAACAGTCTCTACTGAAGTAGAACTGTTAGGCCAGAGGGTGTGTGCATATGGAATTTTGATAGATTCCAACAAATTGCTTTCCAATAAGGTCGTGCTGATTTACAGCCCCACCAAGAAAGCATGAGAGAGTCCTTTCCTATCCCTCCACCAGCCCTGGGAACTATCAGTCTCCATCAACATTTTCCAACTTGATAGGTGGAAACAGTTTGGTGTTAACGGGCAATTATTTAAGGATTAGTAAGAAGTTAAGCATTGTTTCATAAACAGATCGGCTGTTGGATTTTCTTCTGTGACTTCCCATTTGTCTATCTTAGAACAAATTAAAATTTCTGTTTTCTAGAGAGCTTCTAGAATGCTTTTACTGTGAATGCATTCACATTGTTGTGCAGCCATTGTCACTATCCGTCTTGAGAACTTTCTCACCTTCCCCAACTGAAACTCTGTCCCCATTAAATGACTAAGACCACTTTCCCCTCCCTCAGCCCCTGGCAACCACCGTTATAGCTTCTGTCTCTAAGAACGTGGCTACTCTAAATACTTCATATCCGTGGAATCATATAAGATTTATCCTTCTGTGACTGGCTTCTTTCAGCATAATGTCCTCAAGGTTCACCCATGTTGTAGCCCGGGTCAGAATTTCTTTCCTTTTTAAGGCTGGATACACATGTGATTTTGAATTATTACTGGTTAGAATTACCCATGGTTCTCCAGTAGACCAGGGGTTTAGGAAGTGATTATTAGAAGACGTTCCAGCATGTTCTTTGAGCACCGGTTCACCTGTCACTTCTGCTCAGCACCTGCTCCTGGCCAGAGAGTGTCCCTTTCCCTTCTGCTTCCCCCTGAACATAAGCTTTGCGGACGCCTACCTATGCCATGACCCAGCCTCTCGCCAACCTGCTTGCTGATAGCAGGGGCCTGCAGTGGATACACATTGTGTGAGTGTGTGTGTGTGTGTGTGTGTGTGTGTGTGTGTGTGTGTTTCAAGGACTGACTGATTTCTGTCCATAGCAGGGGCACACCTTGATTTGACTGGTTTCGAGACCAGAGGCGAACCCTGGCCTTACCACACCCTGCATGATTTTCTAAGCTTTCTTTTGTAAATCTGAACCAAGTCATGGTGGCCCCACCCAGCTTCCTTCTGACACTTGCCCCCAACCTCACAAGTTCATACTTTCCCAGGCTTCGTTTCAAGCTAATACATGGTGCTGCGGGTCAGAGGAAGAGGGAGAAGAGGGATTGTTTCCAGGTTCTTTGAAAAATTATGGTCAACAACAGTAGCTCATTTTTCACTCAACACTGATAATGCTCTATTGTGAAAGTAGCCTCACCACTCAAGAGTTCTTGTTAATATTTTGAAATGTGTATGTCTTCAGTATCTCTCTTTTTCTCTCTCTGGAGAGAGAGAGAGAGAGAGAGAGAGAGAGAGAGAGAGTAATTTTTCTAATTGGGATACATTTTAATGACCACATAGTGTCATATCAAAATATGTCCTGTGTTGTATTTACCCATTTCCTTATTGTTTGACGTTTGGATTGTGTTCTATTTGGGGGCATTCGAACTAGTTCTACAATTTCAAAAGAATCTGCATAGCTCCAGAGCTTGGTATACATCCACGATTATTTCCTTAGGAGGCATTTTTTAGTAGAATAATTTCTGTGAAACAGAGTGTGCCTGTTTATAAAGCTATTGAATTATATTGCCAAATTACCGTATGAAAATTGTATTGATTTATACTCTCTGAAAGCTAAAAATCTTCCTACCCAGGAGGCTGGGTAACATAGTAGAGAGAATGCTCAGAAAAACATACAAAAAGAAGAAAACCACTAAAGCCGTCCTGGGTCTCCCACTGTCCAGCTGGGTATGTCTGGGCATGTCTGTACCCGCTCCCCACCCCAGTCACCGTGACTCACCGTGCAACCAGGAAGCTGGGTTAGCTCCAGCTGGCAGACTTTTTCCATAAAGGGCCAGATAATGAATAGCTTAGGTTTTGCGGACCGGTCGTACGCGGTAGTTTTCAACTGGGGTGATTTTTCTACGTCTTTGGTTATCACAAGTGGGGAAGGAATGCCACGGGGCATCTCCTGGGTACAGACCGACATCCTACGATGCACAGGGTGGCCGTCACCACAAAGATTTACCCAGCCCCAGATGTCAGTGGTGCCACAGTTGAGAAACGCTGCCACATGGTTTCTGTCACTACAGTGCAAAGGCAGCTGCAGACAAGGCAGAAGGGAAGAGGTGTGACTGTGTTCCAATAAAACTTTATTCGTGGGCACTGAAATTTGGATTTTGTATAATTTTTGCAGGTCACAAAACCTTTAAAAAGTTTGGTTTTTAATTGTTTTTAATGTTTATTTTTGAGAGCGGGAGAGAGCGTGAACAGGGTAGGGGCAGAGAGAGGGGGAGACACAGAGAGGGAAAAGAGGCTCCAGGCTCCGAGCTGTCAGCCCAGAGCCCGACGCGGGGCTCGAACTGGTGACGTCAGACGCTTAACCGACTGAGCCACCCAGGCGTCCCTAAAAGGTTTGCTTTTAACCATGTAAAAGTGTAAGGACTATTCTTAGAGGAAGGCCTTCCAGCCAGGTTGCCAACCGCTGGGTTTGAAGATTGCTCGAAGATTCTTGTCAGACAGAGGGAACAGATACTATGTATTGAACATTTATTATATGCCAGCCACTGTACCTGGATTGTCATCTTGTTTAGTCTCGTATCACCCCTGTAGAATGTTCTTATCCCCATTTAATTAATTAATTAATTTGTTTGTTTGTTTAAGAGAGAGAGAGCACAAGCTCAAGCTGGGGAGGGGCAGAAGGAGAGAATCTCAAGCAGGCTTCACGCCCTGTGTGGAGCATGACACGGGGCTCGGTCTCCCGAGTGTGAGATCATGACTTGAATTGACATAAAGAGTCAGACACTTAACCGACTGAACCACCCAGGCACCCCTTTATACCCATTTTAAAGATGAGCAGCTTGAGGCAGGGGAAGATGAAGTCATTTGCCCGGGCTCTCTCAGTTACAGAGTAGCAGAGCTGGGATTTGAACCCAGGTTCAGCCTCTTCAGGAGCCAGTGCATGAAATCAATAGGCCCCTTGGCTCCAAAATCACATGCCTCTTCCCCAGGCCTAGAGGTGTCTGTTTGAAGTCAGGACCAACGTGAGAAGCGGGGAAAAGAGGGAGAGGGGTGGGGGGTACGGAGTAGTGGGGAAATGCAGGGTGTGGGGGAAATGTCAGGGAAGGCTCTGCTTCCTGCTGTTGGAAGGTAAGAAAGAGGCTCCTAGAATCCCCTGTGCACCCCAGTCTGAGCTATTGGCCCCCAGCCGTGTCCATCCCAGGCCTCACAGTGCTTAGCTCTATGCTGTTTCTCATGGGGGTGTCCCCACAGAGATCCACACTGTCCAGGGTGGGCCCGAGGCACATTTACTTTCACGAGCACTGTCCTCCATTAAAATTGTTTTTTTTTCTAACTCTAAATTTGTTTCTAACTCTAAAATTGTTTTTTTGTGACTTTGTTGGCTTCAAGACAGCTGTGATCCATGCTGGATTCGTTATTATAGACTCATTATTAGTATACTCCTCTTTCTTCTAATTTAGATGAAAAAGCATTTTTGTGGGTCCCTGACACTGTCCTTCCTGTGCCGACTGGAGTAGCAGCCCTGACGCTGTTTTCTCAGAGTTCTGGGATCTGATCACGCCTGCCAGGCTTGCATTCTTGAGCAAGTATCTCTGTTCTCTGAGCTGAGACGTCCTAGTCTTGAAAATTGTAATTGTGACACCTCATATATCTGCATCAGGAGGTGACAAAAAATGACCCAAGGTTTCATTCATTTGTTTGCATTTTTCCCTTAATTGAGCAGCTGCTATGTGCCGGATACCTCTAGGCACGGAGTAAGACACAGCCACGTCTTTGAGGAGCCTGTGGTCCAGGAGAGCTTGTAATGCAACACTGGCAAGCGTGAGCCATCATTAGGCACTTGGTAGGCCCTTAACGAGGCCAGGAAGTAGGCACTGTTTTCAGTTCCATTGTACAGATGAAGAAACTGAGGCTCAGGGAGGTTAGATAATATTCCCTGGTGGGGGGGGGTGCTCCCCTTGCAGGGTTGAGCTGGCCCCACGCGGTGCTGTCCCTGTGGGCTGGGCACCCAGGCTGAGGAACCATTGCTCACGCTTCAGGGGCCTTAGCGACAACCCACAGTGGCAGCCACTGTGCCCAGACTCTGCCCTGCTCTCTCCAGAGAGGCACCAATGGTGTCAGAAACCCTGTACCCGTCTGTCATACCTGTCGGTTGGCCTCAGATCCACAGAACCCGTGGGTTAGTCTCCTGTCAGCCGAACACCCGATACTGTCACCCTCTGCCTATCAAGCCTGCCCTTTGCTTCTTTGAAGTTTCCTTTCCAGGGAGGTCTGCTGATGCAAGATGGGGGGTGGAGCATGAGGCCAGGCAGCTCTGAGCTTTGCCTGATCCCCCCGGAGATCCCCTCCACTGGGGGAGAGATCAGGGGGCTCAGAGAGGTGAGGGCTCTCAGGTCCTCACACCAGGAGGGGGCATAAACCCCTCAAGGCTGCCACAGACCCTGCAGTTTGGAGCCTTCTGGAAGGGTTCCACCCTGAGTCTCATGCTGGCTCTGCCTTCCGCCAGCTGTGCACCTCTCTGAGCTCGGTTTTGTTGTCTGCAGAAGGGGGATATCCGTGCCCCTTCCCCACGGCCATTGGGAAGACCGAATGGGGTCATACGTACTAAGCTGTTAGTATACTGAGCACATCTCAGTTGTGGTCATTAGTTAATATTAGAGGGATTTCCTCTGTGCAAACTAACCTAACCCCTACCTTAGTTTAATGCAAATAGACCTTCAGCAGTGACCAGTCTGAGCCACACAGATCCTGGGCCAGCATCTGGGAGGCTGAGGTGAAACAGATACATCTCTCGTTCTTGAGGAGAGTGTGGTCATTGAGCCCGGTGACACAGGACACGTCAGCCTGCAGGTGCCGCCCTGGGACAGGCCTGGCTGCTGCCCAGGGTCCCGTCACCTACACAAGTGCTCGTGGACTCCAGGCCGGTCAGAAGTCTGGGAGGCAAGCAGGGAAGCCGAGTGGGTAGAGAGGGACCTTCTCCCTCCCCAGCTGGGGACTCTGTCTTCCCCTGTCCCCTGTGTTCATTCATCACTACTACATCAGTTTCCCCTTGCTTCCTGGTGGCGAAGACACACGTTCGGAAGGGACTGTTTGCTTCTTAAGGAAAGAGACCTCATATTCCCAGATCCAAGCCCAGTGGCTTAATGGGAATGGGTGGCTTAAATGACATAAATCCATCACTCACGGTTCTGGAGTCTGAGGGTTCAAGATTAAGATGCTGGCAGACATGAGAACTGATGAGAACCTGCTTCCTGGTTTACAGATGACCGGCTTCTCCTTGTATTCTCACCTGGCAGAGAGCAGAGAGACAAAGCACTGTCTCATGTCGTTCTGTAAAGACACTAATCCCATTCATGACGGCCCCACCCTCACCACCTTGTTGCCTCCCAAAGGCCCTGTCTCCTAAACCCATCACATTCTGGGTTAGGGTTTCAACATATGAATTTAGGGGTGGGGTTGGGGGGGAAGAAAATATTCAGCCCATAGCAGAGACCATTGATGTTTTGCTTGGGTACCAAGGATTTGCTGCTTTATTTAAATTTTTTAACTGTTCAACTTTTATCTGTTCAGCTCTCCTGGGCGCTAGGCTCTGTCCTAACCATTTGCACACATAGTTACCTCGTGGGGTCCCGCCCCAGCCAGGGCCACCCCCCTGGGATGCAGACATTACCATCCACAACAAGGAGACAGAACAAGAGAGAGAAGTAACTTGCTCATCATGCCCCAGGGACATGTGAGCTCTTGCTGTCACCCTTATTAGTGGGTCCATTTGGGGGACTTTTCCCATCCTGCCCTTCCCTAGAGGGAACCTCTCTGACCCTTCCTCCTTTTCCAGAGATGAGGGTTATGGCTGGAGGGGGGAGCCAGGAGCTGGGGACTAAAGGCAACGCGGGGCAAATGAAAGCTGACTAGAAGCTTCCGGTGGTCACAGGCCAAGTGGACCAGCCACATCCAAGGAGTGGTACTCCTGAGCGTCCCTTGTGTTTGTTGAAGAGTAGTTACATGGGATGTTCATAGGCATCATGGGGAGAAGAGAGAATTCCAGGCTCAAACAAGTTTGAAGATCCTGAGTTCTAAAAAAAATTCCGGGTTCTAACAAGTTAAATGCGGTCTCTTTTCCTACAAGGCTTTACAAAGCTTGTAATATTCTTAATATCCACTGTGACTTTTCAAAACTTAACGATCATGGATTCACCGTCTTCTTCATGGAGCATCTCTCGGGTCATTGTGGTGTATGTGAGAAGTACCTGAAGAAGCTGAATTATATCTCACAACCCCAAATGCTTTCAACTTGCAGTCAGAGAAGCAAGAAGAATGCTTACCATGGTCTCCATTTAACGGCTGAGGAAACTGAGGCACGGGGAGGTGATGTGACTGGCTCTAGTTAGTAGCAGAGCACCCCTAAAGCCCAGCCTGATCCCCAGCCCTGGGCTCCCGCCAACAGGCAAAGCTTCTTTGCAGATCTCCCAGTGCCCTCCCTTAACATTTCAGAGCCCTTCTTCCTTTTATGGATGAACCCTCTTCACTTCAGCCTCACTGTTCCTTCTTTGGCTTCTTTTGCTTATTTCTGGAATCTATGTGAGACATAAAATAAACCCACTGTAATTTAGTCCGGTGGACTCCCTGCCTCCGAGTGATGGGGTAAGACGTTTGAGATCCTTGTCGGCAACACTGGAAGGACCTTGTGGACGTAGGAACCTTGTTGGCTTGCTGAGAGTGTCCTTCAAACTCAAATCAACCATCGTTGATTTGATTGATTGATAACCAATGTTATCGTTGCCATGATAACACGCACTCTAAGTTAGGGTGCACCTGTCTGTCCGCCAACAGACTCTTGGGAGAACCTCGGAACATGCAGAGCCACCAAAATCCCCGCGAATGTGTTTGACTCCTTCTTGAGAAGAAGCCACCAACAATATTAGAAGAAAACACGAGAGATCGGAAGTCTTGAATGTGGCCTGCAGTTATGTTTTGCTTGGTCCCTGCAAACGAGTTAATCTTTCCCTGAATTAATGGTCAGCATTTAAAAGTTAGGAAATTTCATATAAAAGTCTGAATTTCCGGTTTCTCGTGGAAGAATCCAGAAAATCCAGCAAGCAGGACGCATGTTCCTGCTTGGCCATAAAGGACCAGAGGTCAGGGGTTGTCACCCCCCTTTACATTGGCACATGGTCTCCAACTTGCTACAGTTCCTCCCATTCCTGGTGTCTCCCCATTAACGAGGCAGAATGTCAGCTGCCACTTAGTACTATATACATACCGTTGTAATATATATTCTGTTCTATTCTATTCTATTCTATTCTAATTCTATTCTGTATGATTTTATATTATACATACTGATAATATGTAGCATTAATGTTCATGAACAATTTCCTGCATCCATATCCCTATAAAAATTAGGAAAACGATCGAAAAACCGAGAGGGCCCATGTTTTTTTTCTAACTTGTCTGTCTCACTTGTCTGACTTGCAGGCACTGAGATTTCATATCCTCGCTCTAGATCGAGGACTGGCAAACCGTGTTTGGCTTGCGGGTCAGATCTGGCCCATCGAAAGCAACACAGTGTGCAGCCACCGTGGAAAACGGTTCCTCGGAAGGCGAGACCTTAGAATGACCACACAACCCAGTAATTCCACTGCTACATATGCACCCAGAAGAACTGAAAGCAGGCTTTTGTTTTATTTTTATTGATTTATTTTTTAAGCTTATTTATTTTTGAGACAGAGAGAGAGCATGAGCATGAGCAGGGGAGGAGCAGAGACAGAGAGGGAGAGAGAGAGAGAATCCCGAGCAGGCTCCACAATGTCAGCACAGAGCCCAACATGGGGCTTGAACCCACGAACCATGAGATCATGACCTGAGCCGAAACCAGGGTCGGATGCTTAACCAACGGAACCACCCAGGCACCCCTGAACACAGGTTTTTAAACAAATACTTACTTGTACACAAATGTTCATAACAGCATTATTCACAGTAGTGGAAAGGTGGAAGCCACTCGTACCCATCAGTGGGTGAAGGAATAAATAAAATGCGGTCTCTCCCTACAATGGACTGTTACTCAGTCATCAAAAGGAACGGAGCCCAGACACCTGAAACAACATGGATGTGCTTCAAAAACACCATGCTAGGGGGGACATCTGGGGGCCCCAGTCGGTTGGGCATCCAACTCTTGATTTCAGCTCAGGTCATGATCTCGCGGTTCGTGAGTTTGAGCCCCACATCAGGCTCTGTGCTGACAAGTGTGGAGCCTGCTTGGGATTCTCTCTCTCTTTCTCTCTCTCTCTCTCTCTCTCTCTCTCTCTCTCTCTCTCTCTCCTGCTCTCTCTGCCCTTCCCCTGCTCTCTCTCTCTCTCTCAAAATAAATAAACCTAAAAAAAATGACAACAACACTATTCTAAGTTAAGAAGCCAGACAAAAGTCTACACAGCGAATGATTCCATTCATATGAAGTGTCCTGAAAATGTGAATCGGTAGAGACAGAAAGCAGATTGGTGGTCGCCAGGGGCTGGGGGAAGAAAATGGGGAGCGGCTGCTTGACCAGTCTCCTTTGGGGGTTCTGATTACCGTTTGGACGTAGAGAGAGCGTGACGTTTGCACGACACTGTCGAGATACTAAATGCCGCTGAACCGTACACATTAAAATCATTTTCTGTTGTGCTCGCTTCGGCAGCACATATACTAAGATCATTTTCTGTTAACGTGAATTTCACCTCCATTGAAAAACAAAGTCCGGCCCCCTGCCTGTGTTTGCATGGCTGAAAAGCTAAGAATGTAGTTTTACACTTTTAAATACGTGTAAAAATCAAAAGAATAATAATATTTAATGACGTGTGAACATTATATGAAATCAATTTTAGCGTCCATAAACAGTTTTATGGGAAAACGGCCAGGCGTATGGTCCGTGGATGCTTCTGCACCACAGCGGCAGAGTTAAGTAGTTGCGACCGAGACTGAACGGCCCACAAAGTCTGAAATATTTCTTCCTGGTGCTTTACTCTCCAAGTTTGCTGACCGCTGCTCTAGGCCCCCTCTCAACCGGGTGGCTGAAGTCAGATGCAAGAATGGAGGGGTGGGCGTGGCCGGTGGGCGTGGTCAGCGGGCTCCCGTGGGCCTGGAGGTACAGGGATGCACAACCGGGCTTCCCTTGGTATTAGGTGTTGCGGTTTCCCCGAGGCTGCCCCAACAAAGTGCCACAAACTGGGGCGCTGAAAACAAAAGACATTTATTTATTCTCTCCTGGTTCAGGGGCTGAAGGTCTGAGGTCAGGTTACCGGCAAGGCGGTGCCCTCTCTCTGATGCGTCTGGAGCAGGATCCTTCCTTGACTCTTCCTATAGCTTTTGGTGCTTGCCAGCCCTCTGTGGCATTCCCTGGTTTGTAGATAACACCACTTCAGTCTCTGCCTGTCCTTCCAGGCGTTCTCCGTGCCTGTGATACCATGTCCCGCTGCTTCTGTGTATCTCTGTGTTCTGGGTGGACACACATTTACTTGCTGGGGCGGCGGGGGGCACCTCAACCCAGTACAGTTAGACACCCCCAAGACTTTTGATTCCAAATAATGAGCACGGACTATTCATGCCTTATCTGCTGTACTCTGAGGCTGAACGGAATAAGCGGAGAGGGATATTAATTAAGTGCTAAATTAAATATTTAATTAAGCACCTTCTAAGTGCTAAGCATCATTCTAAGTGCTTGGTTAAGCCTCTGAGGAACCGGTGAGGCACAAAGAGACACAGCAAGAATTTTCCCAAAGTTTTACAGCTGACATGTAGCCGAGCCAGGATGGTAACCAGGCACAGCACAACGGACTCAGGAGTTTTTATTAACTCTGACAGCCCACCTCGCAGGGCTGCTGTTTAAATTCTCATATTGGAAGTAAATAAGGGAACGATCTCAGAGAGGGTAAGAGACTCGGCCAGGGGCAAAGCGGAGATGGGAACTCGGGAAGCAGAACCTTGCTCTTTCCAGCGCGTGGGAGCAGCCCCTCCCCGCAACCCCCATGCCTTTAACATCCCATTTCTTCCTTACGCAGGTGGAGAAAGTCTTTTTTTCCCCTGCCCTCACCGGAGGGTGGTATCTAGAGATGAAAAGAGCCAACAGATGCAAAAGAAGTCACCTGGAGCTTTGAGCGGGGACTCTAAAAACCCTGAGCTGGCTCTGAGCGCTCACCCATGAAAACCCCTTTCAGCCTTTAGAGAATCAAGGTCCTATTGACACAAATGCCAAAGATGTTGACATGCGCTTGGAGGCTGTGCTGCCTGCTCCAAGGTAAAAGGCGTAGATCAGGCCAGTGAATGTGCTTCCCCGGAGTTCATCAATCTTGCTTTTGTTTGGTGCATAAGCGAGGATGATCACATTGAACACATCCATCACGAGGCTGTGTTCCTTCCCGCAAGAATAGGAGCACCAGGTAGAGGAGATGAGGGTGTGGTCCAGGGGTGCGTTTGGAGCCCGGCTCCGTGGAGAATGAGGGCAGGTGTCAGAGGGAAGAGGCTCTGAAAATGCATCTGATTGCATCCCCACCCATCCATCAGGCTCAGAGTTTTCAGCACCTCTTCCCTTCCGCACTATCAATCACGTGGCTTTTGAAAAGCCTGAGAAGATTGCACCTTTGGATTTGGTTTGCTGAGCTTGAGAACCAGCGACGGGGGCCGCTTTATGAATTTCTGTTTTCCTCTTTGATATCTGCAATCAGACCGACTTTGAGCGTTGGCCCTGAGCACCTTCACCGGCTCAGGCTCATTCTCCGGTGATTGGCCAAGATTGGCCTTTCTGTCCTTAGTCGCTGGGCTGCGTCACTCACCTGGGCGCGGTGGCTTCTCTGAGAACTTGGGGAAACTTTGGGAAGACGGAGAGCCATTTGGCTGGTAGAACATGCGGGTGCCTGACCGACCGCGCGATGCCTGCAGCAGTGACAGGTGTAGGCAGCCTGTCCCAACCCCCGCGCTCACCAGTCAGCCTGCACCCTTGATAAATAGTTGGCACTGTGGTCAAGAGCCCTAAGATGTTTGGGGGTCACATTCAGTGACTCTCTTCCTCTTGTGTATTGTTGACATCTCTGATGTGGAGCGGGACACGTGGCATCTCTGATCCAGAGGAGGCACATACCCCCTTGTGGTCCCCAGAGCAGGGGGCCTGGTCCTACAGCCTTGCATCACCTGGGAACTTGTTAAAATGCAGATCCTCAGGTTTCACTGAATCTGATTCCCCGGCAGCAGAGAGCCCAGAAATCTGTATTTTTCACAAACTCTAGGTGAATCTGATACACGCTTCAAGTCTTAAAAATAAAGCTGTTATTTTTAAAAAGCTCCAGCAGGCATCAGAGTCCCTGGAGCTTGTTCGTATACTGCAAAACTCACCCTTTTAAAGAATGTTAAACCCTTTTAAAACAATTCACTGGTTTTTAGTATATTCACAGTGTTGTGCAGCCATCCCCCCCTGTCTAACTCCAGAATGTTTTTATCACTCCCCTAAAAAGAAAACCCACACCTATGGGCTGTCACTGCCTATCATCCCTCCCTCAAGCCCCTGGCAACCACTAATCTACTTTCTGTCTCTTATGGATTTACCTATTCCTACAGGAGCGGCCTTTTGTGTCTGGCTTCTTTCACTTAACACAATGATTTCAGGACTCATCCGTGTTGCAGCATGAGTCGGTACTTCGTTCTTTTTTATGGCCAAATACTATTCCGTTGCAGGGACGTGCTACATTTTGTTTCTCCGTTCATCAACTGATGGACATTTGGGTCATTTCTACTTTGGGGCTCTGCTAAATAATGCTGCCGCGAATACTCAAGTTTAAGAAACTGCTACAGGGAATTCATCAGCATCCAGACATGTGGGTCTTGCTCTGCCCGTTCAGAAGACAGATTCTCTTAGAGTCCGATTCACATGAACCCGACTTTGGAGACTGATGTATGAAGCTGGAATGTCCGTTTGTTAATGTACAGTGAGAACTTGCTGTCATGGGTACTGCATTTCCCAAGGACCCGGTGACTGTCCCGTTTCGTCTGTAGCCCACCCTTCCTGAACACCAGCTTTTCTTCAGGAGGCTCCCTGGGGAGCATGGAACAGGGAGAAGGCAAGTTTGTTCTAGGGAATATCTGAAGGCCTCAGGCTGGGACTGCCGGCTGTCTCTGGGTGGGCCAACTGAGAGTTCAGGCAGAGGGACCCAAGCTTAGATCCTGGGTTGAACACTTGCTAGCTATGTGACCTAGAGCAGGTTGCTCAGCCTCTCTGAACTGCTTCCCTTTTTGAGATGACGACAAGGAAGATGTCGTAGGACTACTGTGCGGAAAAAGCGGGACAATGCCTGCAAAGTGTTTGGTACTATTGCCCAGTACGTGGCCCATAAATGGTGGGTACCACCACCGTTACGATGATTAGCCATCTCATGATCGGGTTGCCTTAGGGACTGTAGATATCAGAAATCTGCTAGTTCCATCTGCCTTCATGACCTTGCATGAGGTCAACATTCTCCTGCTTGTAAGTGAAACAACTTTAAATATTTCAAAATGAGGATCTGATAATGACTGGAGTAGCTCCAGGGGTTCAGATGACAGGGGCTTTGGTTTCTCGCCATCTTTCTACTCTGCTTTTTAAGTGTGTTGGCCTCCCTCTCAGGGAGCCCTTCCTATAGGTGGCCCCTGGACCTCAGGTGTGCAACCCACCAGCTTAGCTACTGCGGACAATAGAGCGTGTCTTAACAGAAAAAGGTGGGGGGGGGGGACTGGGAAAACCCCCCAGGGCATTTCACGGACTCTGATTGGCCCATTTTGGGCCACATACTGACCCCTGAACCAATCGCGGTGCTTTAGATTTACCACGCGCTTGGATTAAGTAAATGCACTCTCCCAGGACCGGAAGGGACATTCAGCCTGCCCTGCCTTGAGATGCCAGAAAGGGAGTTTCCCACTGGAAAACCAGGCTGCTGTTACTAGAAGGAATGACTCCAGTGCAAGACCCCCGTCTCCCAGATGGGCTGGGAGGGTCAAGCCAACCCCTGCGACTCCCCTTGCTGGTCCTTTCATAGTACACTGAAAGGAGTAGACCCTCCTTCAGTCTGTCCATATATTTACTCCAGTTGTATCAGGCTCTGGATCTGGGTTCCTTCTAACTCTTTGGTCAGGGATTCTCAACTGCAAAATGATTGCCATTTGCGGCTGGATAATTCTTGTGGCGGGGGCTATCCTGTACATGGCAGGACATTTTACAGCATCCCCGGCACCCACCCATTAGATCCCCCCTGAGAAGTTACCGCCCAAAATGTCTCCGGATATTCCCAAATGTCCCCTGGAGGCAACATCACCCACTGTTGAGAACCACAGTTAGTGTTGTTTCTAGGTCCTTCGATCCGTTAGGAGTTGGGCTAGTTTCACTCTCCGAGGTCCAGCTTCTTTCCTTACCTTCAAGTTCTCTGTACCCCCTCTACTGACAGCACTTCTCTTTGGTAAACCACGGCCCCCTCTCTCACAGCTGCCACATCCGGACCAGGACCTGTCACGTCTCTGGCATTTCAGTCCCATCTAAGGATGCTTTAGACAGTGGGTACCCATCTTGACCTTGGAATGTGATCTGTTACGGGGCTGGCTCCCCCATAGTCTGCCAACCACAGACAATGTGACCCGTCTCTAAATGGTGCTTTGAGCATCAGGGGACTGAGAGAGGGAGGCTGTCTGTTGCCTGGAGTTGAGACCGAAGATGCCTGGTGTTTTGGGTTTCTTGAGGCCGGACTGGGGTCTTTCGCAGCAAGCTCGCCTGGTCTGTCCCTGCTGAGCCCACTCAGGCAGTAAATTCCATGAAATGGCTCTGTGTGGGGAACTTCTCAGCGGCCCTTTGTTCTACGGACAATTAACTTCCACTGAACATTAACTACCGGGCGACTGCATAATTAAAAAACATCACATTTCCACTGGGGGAGAACTTCAGCTCAAGCAACTCAGAATGGCTCTGATTTAAGATCCATAAACTCAGTTCAAGGCAATAAATATGTAAGTAATTGATGATGTAGTGTGCGAGGAACTTAAGACCCATCCATCACACTCGGGCACGCAAGGGCTATGGACACGCTTGGAGAACAGGACGAGAGGAAAGGAATAAATGGCCAGAGGGACCTAGACAGTTCTGCCCTCCCCATAACTCATCGCTGTTCTCCGCAGAGTCATGGCCTCGTTCCCTAAAGAGTCTTGTCCCCGGGTTTTGTCTTCTCAGGCCAGGGAAAAGAGCTGCTAAGCAAAGCTGCAAACAGGCACCTGGGTTGCTCAAGGGGAAAGCACACACCTACTGTGTGCCAGGCACTTGCTTCATATCCATGGGTGGCCCTTAGGGAAACTCTACAAGATGGGTTTTATCACTCCCATTTTACAGAGGAGGAAGTCCGAAGAGGGGAAGACAAAGAATCATAAGGTCAGAATTAGGAATTCAAATCGGGTCTGCCCCTGTAAATTTCATTCCATTTTGTCCGTCTGCCTCTAAGGCAAAAAGAGGGGGTTTGGGCCCCGGGGTTGCCTGCACTGCGGTCCACAAACGTGTCCTGTCATCCGTGTCTGGGTCCGGATGTTAAGCCCAACTTGTAGATTCCAGCCTGTGGTCTGCATGTCCCCCGCTTCTCCCCGCCCCACGCCTGTCACTGATCTGCCGTTTCTGTTGGTTTATTTCAACGTGAGACCATTTACAATTGAAATTGATGGAGCACAGGGCTGGCTGTTTTTCTCCCTTCACAGGGACATTTGTGGTGATGGCAGCGTGGGGCCTCTGTCTGTCAACTCTTGTTTTGTCCTCATTTAAGCCTGAGCCGGGCACAGTAAGCCAGCCTCTTCCAATTAGCATTTTCCTTCAGGTCAAGGAGACAGGTCCTGTATCTGTGTGGTCCGAGCTGGCTTGGGATTGCTAGCCGGGCCCCTAAGCTTCTCCGGGTCTCCAGGCTGTCTGTCCTCATGCTGGGGGCTTCTCTCCCAGGAAGGGTACAGAAGAAGACCCCTTACCAACTTTGCTAGTGGTCTCTCTTCCTGATTATCTGAAGAGAGACCATAAGGCTCCCAAGTGGGGCCCCGCAGTTAAGGAGATCTAGGTTCAGCTGCCAGAAGAACATTTTCCTTAGGTGACCCCCAGCCTCAGTTTTCCTGTTTGCAAAATGAGATCATTGGTACTTAACTCACAGGGCAGGTTGGTCATTCATTCGTTCTTTTATTTAATAAATACTTGTGGAAGTGCCACTCTGTGCCTACCATTGTGCTAGTTAATGAGGCAGGAGGGAATGAAAGAGACACTGGACACATAAAGATGAGTCATTGGTGGCTCCCACTCCCATGGTCAAGGGCTGTGGGGAGGACAGATTCGTAAGCAGAGCTCTCCATGTGATGAGGCAGCTGGCCTGGAGGGGTGAGCACGGGATGCTCCGAGGGGGTCACGGCAGGGACGTTGCCCACCTGTGCATTCAGGGAGGGCTTCCTGGAGAAGCCATGCCTGAGCTGGATCTTGGAAGGGGAGTTGGCATGAGTCTGGCTAAGAGGAGTGGGGAGGGGAAGCATGTTCTGGGAAGAGAGAACAGCATCTTTAAAGGTGGGAGGTACAGAGCTGATCTATGGTATGAATGTGACTGGGGGAGGGCTGGGGCGGGGGCTGGGGACAGCCATGGGGCTAAGGGCAATTTGGAGCCCACAACTGGCCCTCACCTTCTGCTGCCTTCCAGATGCATGGGGCATTTTTGTCCCCTTGGCCACGATCAGCAGATTCTTCCTCTCCATCGGGCCTTTCTCTGTCACTTGAGTGGTAGATATGACCTATGACAAAGGTCCTTGAGGCAGTGATTGTGGATACCCCAAGCCTACTCTCAGGATCATATTTAAGGAACCCATACCCCCCCCCCAACACCCACCAAACTCCCACCGCATGCATTTCCTTATTAAAAATTTATTTCCCAAATAAACCAAGGTGGATCCATTATCCTAATGAGAGTCTTCTGGATTTCTAGATAAGATTTTATTCCCTTTTTGTATTTTAATTTTAATATCTTTTTCTATAAGCTGCTTTTGACATTTCAGGATGATCCCCTCTGCCTCTTTCCACACCATAGCGGTAAAATTATATCAAGGGGAAATTCGAGGGGAGAGTTTCGGGTAGGGATACTAGAAGAAGAAAGCTTTCCCAATACATCTTTTTAGAGTTGAGGGAAGACTGATCATTAATACCACTCCCCCCCCCACTCCAATCTGTGGGGTGGTAGCTCACGGAATTAGAGCCCCATTGCCTCACTTTCCACCCCGCATGCATCCCCGTCCTACTTTTAACATCGTGGATTTTCCATCCATCATCCCCACAAGGAAGATAATTACTCGTGTGGCACGGGGTCTCCCATTGTTTGGTTACGAGGTTAAAAATCCCTGATACACTTTAATAAATTCAGCAGTGAGCACATTATAAAATGTAATTAAATGCCTCAGCCATCGTCTCTTCCTTTACCGGCGGTGAAATTTAATTGAGGCCACCTGAGGGGCTGAAATAAATCACAGGTGATGACTCCGGGATTCATGTTGCTCCCCGGGAGAGGGAGTGAGGGCATCACCGTCAACTTGTGGGGAATTCAGGGGATCCCCGCTCAGCAGGGACCTGCCAGGACTCAGATACAAGGTGGCAATGGCTTCTTCAAAGGGGGAGAATGATTTTAGTGGGTCCCCGGGATCTTGAAGGTGCTTCTGGTTTGGCTTCAATATTAAAAAAAAAAAAAAATCTGTAACCTGGGGCCAGGAGGAATGGGTGTGGAGAACTTTGTGATTCCCTGTCTGCCCCTGTCACCCTGTGTCTGCACTTTCCTGCCTCTTGCCCCGCATATGAGCCCTCTGTCAGCTGTGCTACCATTTGCTCGGTGCCCTGACTGCTCATCTGTCCTACCATTTGCTCAGTGCCCTGACTGCTCATCTGTCCTGCCAAGGTAGACTTCTACCCGGAGACCCTCTCAAGAAGGCACTTTCTCTGTCTCCTCCCTTTGGCCGAGACCGGCACCACCATGCCTCCAATTATAACTTAGGGATCCTCACGGTCTTCTCTCTGTCTCGATGAAGTGACAGCTGGGTAATCTGATTAATTAGCCCAGTCAGAAGCAGTGAGAGGAGAGAGTTAATTTTCCTTCCCCTCTGCTTTCACGAGCTGACATGGATTTCAGCGGTGGGCAGGTAATCAGAGACATTGCCTCCTCATGGATTATTCTACCAGGAGACAGGGAGGGCTGGGAAGAACACAGGCTCAGGGTGAGACCCGTATGGGTTAGATTCTTAGCTGGACTGCTTACTGGTCCTCCTGTGCCTTGCTCCGCTCTTCTGTGAAATGAAACAAGCCACAGGATGCTGGGATCAGGTGAGCAGAGGGACGACACCAAGTGGCCACGCACATTTTGGCCTGGAGAATGCAGGTCATTTGTCCAAGGATCCACACCATGTAAGTGGCAGAAATGTGTCTACAATCCAGGTCTTCTGACTTCAGAGTGGGGGGTGGGGGAAGCCTCCACAATGGATATGGATGTCAAATAATCACATTATATACTTTGGAGATCTCACCACTTTACTTGTCAGGTATACTCAATAAGACTAGAAGGGAAAAAGGGGGGAAAAATCTCTCTGCTAATCAGCTAAGGAAACGAGTTGCACAGCCCTAAAAAAGGGGTTGACGCACTTTTTCTGTAAAGGGCCAGGTAATAATTATTTTCGGCTTTGTGGGCCATAACATCTCTGTCACAGCGACTTAACTCTGCTGTCGTAGTGAGGAAGCAGTCACAGACGATGTATTAAATGAGTGGGTGAGGCTGTATGCCAATCAAGCTTTATGTACGAAAGCAGGTGATGGGCTGGTTTTGGCCTGAGGGTCACAGTTTGCCAAGCCAGGCACTCAGTCATGGTCCTTGGATAGCTTTGTCATGTTCTAACTGGTGCATAAATCCTTGAGGCAGAGCGATGATGACAATGACAAAAACAATAATAACCATAATGTGTCAGGCACTCAGCTCAGGCCTTTTCCAACTACATTACCCCATTCAGCCTCCTAACCAGCCTGGGAGGGAGATATTATGACTCCTTTTCCCCACGAGACAAAACTGAGACCTAGAGGTCAAAGTGCCCCAAATCTCCTAGCTAGTAGTTGGCAGACCGGACCTCTGCAGTGAACCCTTGCCCACACTCCATGGGGCAACTTGATGACCTAGAGGCCCTTTCCATTCGGAAATGAAGTATGCCGCTCTGTCTCCTCGGGAAGCCCACGTTCAGGGCCTTGTCCCTAGTTTAAACCCCAAATACATGTGAATTGATTTGACCCTGATGCCTCCATTCCATCCCAGTCCTCTTATTAGTTCTAAACAGGTAGCTTTGCCATTGCTCTTTGTTTTGAGTCAACGCCATGGGAATCCCTGACTCTCCCCTGAATGGTCTCTTCCATCAGGAGCAAATAGCACTCTCCTCGCTCATCCCTCCCATCTCTTACCAATGTCAGCCCCCTCTGTCTTGTTCCTTCCCCTGCGACAAGGCACCCAGGCAGTCTTATGTATATACTGACCAGCACCAGGTGGTTCTCTGGATGCCTCTGTAGCCATCAAGGGCCCTAAACAATGAAATTTGGACCTTGGGAAATGGGGTGTAGCTGTCTCAGGGAGAAAATAATGCCCAAATATACAAATAAACTCAACTTGGCCTCGAAACACCATGGAACTGTAACCTTTAGAGACAGCACATAATTTAAAAAAAAAAAAAACCTTTTAGATCTCATATATTTGAATTGTATATTAAAGCAAATAGAGTTGTTCCCTCCTATGTGAATAATAACATGAGCAGCTTTAGCCAAGAATTGGTTGGCCCCTTGGATAAATCAGGAGGATTTTAGCCGGCGACTGGCCTGTGACCCCACAAGAAAAGTTGAACGGTCTCAGTCTTATTAGTTGCTGGTATCTTGGAGCCCAAAGAATTTGCCACTTGATTTGAACGCAGCGCTGTTGCTAAGAACTCACTCAGTCTGTCGTGCCCCTGGGCTGGAAGCTTAAAGGCAGCTCAGAGCTTCCATTTCATTTGTGGTGGTTTCTGAGAATGAGCTCTCAGATTTGGTGCCCCTGCTCAAGCCCCAGCTGTACCACCTAGAATGGAGTTATGACGAGTAAATGAAATAATACATCTAAAGCACTTAATCTGAGTCCTGCCATGCAGTAGGTGCTCAATAAATGTTAGCCGTGATTATCACTAGTTTTCTGTGCCCAGAGGTCTTTATCTCCATGGAAACATTTAAGGATAGTGTAGCTTGCGTCTGAAAGGGTAGAGAGCTTAGAGGCTGCAACAGACAGCTTCTTGTGGTCTTTTCCAGTTCTAGGACTGCATCGCTTAAACAATTTTTACATTTGGCTCAGAAGGAGACACATTATCAGGGATGGATAGCAAGGCTTTAATTTTTTTGGAAACTGAGTTCAATCCTGAAGTACACCAGATACTGGTCGTGGGACTTTGAACAATGAAGTTTTCATTTTCCTTACTTCTAAACTAGGAATACAGCCTCATAGGATTGTTTGGATTAAGTGAAGAAATGGCTCCAAGAGCCATATCCCCACTTGGGATACATACCAAGCCCGAGCATTAGTCCTCTGTGGACTGATTATTCTGCGATGTGGATTTTTTTTATTGGGGGCTGCAAGTGGGATCACGACAGCTCAAGTGGGAAAGGCCTGGGCTGGGGAAAAAAATGGCCTTGTAAGGGTCAGGGCTGATGTTTTGAGCCTGGGTGGGGTGGAGAGTTGGAGGAGGGGGGAGGAGAAATTGGAGGGAGCGCCTATTTTTGTCCCAGCCGGACTGGGCTATTCTCCCCTTGGCCACCAGAGGGAGCTCTTAAATGCATGAGACCCCCCCCCCCACCGACCCCCTCCCCCCAGCACAGCATCCCGACTCTGTTCTAATGAACTTCAGGGTTCCTTCCCCTTGCTTTAAAGCAAATCCCAAAGCCCCCACTGCTTTATTTCCCTCATGAAATGCATCGCTGTCTGAAATTACCTTGGGCTTTTATTTATTTACTCACTATCTGACTCCCCCTCTGGACTCCAGGCTCAGACGCTGTATTGGTTTCCTATGGCTGCCGTAACAAATTTCCAGAAACTCAGTGGCTTCGAACAACACCTGTTTATTACCTTACAGTTCTGGGGATTAGACGTCCAAAATCAGACTCACAGGGCTGAAGTCGAGGTGTGTCAGCAGGGCTGGCTCCTTCTGGAAGCTCTAGGGAAGAATCTGTTCTCTTGCCTTTTCTAGCTTCCTTGGCTGTTGTCCTTTCTATCCCCAAAGACAGCAACTGTCACATCTCTTTCTCTAACTTGGGCCCTCCTGCCTCCTCCTTCCATATATAACGACTCTTATGATTACATTGGGCTCACCTGGATAAGCTTTAATTTAATCAATCTGCAAAATCTCTTTTGCTTGTTAGGTGACATACTTACGGGTTCCAGGGATTAGGACATCTTGGGGGAGGGATGTGGGCATAATTCTACTCAACGAAATATTGTTGAAAAACTGCAGGAGTGGCGGCTGAAATGAACAACATACTGTTACACCACCTCCCAAGACTCTGCAGCTCTTCCCTGAGCTTATAAGGGTCAGTGTTCACCATTTCCTTTGCTCTTTCCAGACAGAGGGAGGAGGCACGGACATACAGGGTGGGTTGAATTCCGTGTATCTGGAGAGCAGTCTGGACTAGAAACACCCAGTTTGTTCTGTGTGTGGTTCAAATCCTAACTCAGTGACTTCTTAGTTATAGACAATTGCTTATTGCTTCTAAGCCTCAGTATTCCCATCTATGAAATGGGGATGAAATTGGTTGTCATTTATCGAGCCCAAGCTATGTGACCTGAATTAAAAACCCCAGCCCTGGCCTTTATTTGCTGTGTGACCTTGGGCAAATGGCATAGCTTCCTGATTTACTTGGTGAAATGAGGCTAATCCTAACAGCTGCTGCATTCTTGCACGTCATGTATTGTAGTAGATGGATTACATGAGATAATATATGTCAAGGGATTATTTGACAATAGTGTTTGGCGTATGATAATGCCCAACAAATAGCATACTTATTTTTATTTTTCTTATTTCTTTTCTTTTTTGTCTTCGTCTCCAGCATGTTTTTCTCCTCCTCTTGCTTTGCTATATCATCACCTGTTTTTACCTGTTAAATGTTTTTAAATTCTTTTTGTTTCTTTTTAAAGTTTTTCATGTATTTATTTTGAGAGAGAGGGAGTGCGAGCAGGGAAGAGGCAGAGAGAGAGGGGGAGAGAGAATCCCAAGCTGGCTCCGCACTGTCAGCACAGAGCCCGACGTGGGGCTCGATCTCTACCTGTTAAATGTTTATAGATGTGTTTTGAACACCTGGCTCTTCTGTTAGCCTGAGTTCCTTCCCAGCAGGTCAGAGCCCGAGTTTCTCATGTTAAAGCTCTTCATAATGCGAGTGCTTTATTAATGTCGGTTCCTTGTGTCGAGGCTTCTGTATGTCCGTCTGGCTCCTGAGGGGGTTTCAAAGACTAGGGCTCCTGGTTTATCCCCTTTCTGTATGGAGGAACTTCTGAGAGAGCGTAGACAGGTACTTGTAGGAGAGAAGAACCCTCCTTCCCTGCGATACTCCCATTCTGTATGCTAGAAATGGAAACATCTGAGAAGACATTTCTATTATTCTACCCCTGGGACTGAAGGCACCAGGAACGCACACAATTCTGCCTCCACGTCTGCATGGCTTGTTATCAGAAAATTAGAGTAGAAAAGAAGCTTTGTTCAGCTATGGAGACATCTTAATAGGCGCTTTGATTGTTAAACAGAAGTTTCTGTATCAGTTTAATTGCTGTAAATGCTGTTTGCCTTCTCTGTTATGATAAGGCCTGGATTTTCATAGATTTCTCCCCCCCCTTCCCTTTAAACAGTTTCTCTTTGCTTTAAGGCTTGAGTTGGCAAGTTTAATGAAATCCACACGAAGAAAGGAAAGAGGGGATCTCAAAGTTCACATCTGCCCACCCACGGACGAAACCACACGGAGATTATTATTGCTTGAGACTAATGATGCTGTAGCTGCGTAATGTAATTGACAGAATTCACCCCTTCCATCACCCCTTCCATCAGATACTGGGAAATGAAACCAAACAACTAAACTTAATTACTTCTACTTCTTGAGAAGGTGCTATAATTGAGAATAACAGCCTAACTGGGATATGAATCTAAAAGTGAGATGTGCTTATAATAAAAGAGGATTTGTTCTCTGCAGACTTGAGCCTCAGAAGTACCGTTTTGGTTTCTTTCGGGGCAGGGGTGGGGGGGCGCGAGGTGGCTAGAGTTGTGGAAGACATCCAGATCAGGGATTCTCAACCTTGGCATTTGCAACACTTGGGGCTGGTTGATTCTTTGGTGTAGGGACTGGCTTGTACGTTGCAGGATGTTGAGCAGCATCCCTGGCTGCTATCCACTGGATGTCAGTAGCACCTCCCAACCCCAGTGTGACAACCAGAATTATTTCCAGATATTGCCACTTGTCCCCTGGGCGGGGCAGAAGTCACCTTGGTGGAGGACACTGGTGTAGGGCCTTTGGAGGACTTAGGAGCCATTACAGAATTACTCCTTGAGGTTCTGCTGGTACTGAGCTGTGCGACCTTTAGCAAAGTCACTGCATTTCTCTGAGCCCTTGTGTCTTCCTTGTAGGGAATAACGCGAACACTGACTGCACAGGGGCGTGGTTTCCAGGGATGAACTGCACAGCATAATGCCTGATGTATATTGAGCGATCAGCTAACTCAGCGCTTCGTTATAATACTCTTGAACTCAGCAAACACATCTGAAGTATTTACTTTGGCTCTGTGATGCAGAGGTGAAGGTGTGGCCCCTGTCCTTGTGGGAGAGGCAGATACACAGAGACTCCTTGGTGCTCCCTTATTCTGCACCCATGGCAGACATTGCTAATCAATCGTGGTGTTCTTTCCTACTGGGCCTCAGTATCTTTCTTAACACGGTTTTCTAGACAGCCACTACCAATGTCCCATGAGATGAAGCCCATTTGGCACTCCTAGTTTTCTAGACTCCCCACGACGAGGCTGGGTATCTGTGCACGCTACCGCTCTCTCTCCAGCACAGCTGTCCCATCTGTACCTGCCCCGGTGCAGGAGAACGCATTTTAGAGAGTTAGCAAGGAGCGTCTGTCTTTCCAAATCAGAGTGAAGTCTCCAAAGGAGGTGGCAATGGAAAGAAAGCTCTCTTTCGCTCTTTTTTAAAATTGATTTTTCTTTCTTGTCTTTTTCGTTTCCCTCGGAAATTGAAACAAGTGGTCAAATGGCTCGGACTTGGTGACATTTAATGGTTAGCCCAACTAGAGGAGATTCCACCGGCGATGATGCTGATTGATCTATCATGCTGTCTCTCTCATGGGTTTTCTCTGCCCTTTGGGCTTGGAAAATCACCAGCTCTCCTAGAAATGGTCCCAGTTTCACAAGGGTGGAATCGGGGTTTCTGGGAACAGCTTTCAGAGGACTGTGGGCAGTGTCATTAGACAGAGGAGGGGAGTGAGTGGGTTGGGGTTAAATGCTCCCTGATCGGTTCAGACATGCCGGGCTCCCAGCGAGCACACCGCTCCATAGCAATCGCTGTGAAAAATGAGGTGTGTGTTTGCAGCTCTGAAAATAAGAAGCGGGCTCCATCTATCTGGCCTGAGAAATGAGAGCTGGTGTGTGGGTCAGCCGGTCGTTCCCTGTCTTCCTAGCTGGCGAAGATGCCACGGGCAGAACTGCTTCATTTCTGCTTCGTTTCACACCGCCCTGGGGCCTTTGAGGTCTGGGAGGAGGGATGCCAGGGCAGCCGGGTCATGGAGTCAAGGTGGGGGCTGGTGCTCAGCATCTGCAAAAGAAGTCTCAGAACATAGTCAGAGGTGAGGGGATAATAGAGGTCGCTGGGATTTCACCTAAAGCATGAAAGGGAAGACCAGATGAGGGCAAGTACCCAGTCTGAAGTCTGTATGATTTATTGTTTCTTCCTCATTCCCATTCATCCATCAGCCTATCTATCCATTCATTTATCTATCCATCCATCCATCCATCCATCTACCCACCTACCTATCCATCCATCCATATATACATACATACATACATACATCTACCTATCCATCCATCCATCCATCCATCCATCCATCCATCCATCCACCCACCCACCCACCTATCCATCCATCCATCCATCCATCCATCCATCCATCCATCCACCCACCCACCCACTGACTATTCTATCCACCCATCTACCCACCTGTCCATCTACGCACTCATCTGTCTGTCCACCTACCTGTCCGACCATTCATCCATCCAGCTATCCAGATATTCAGCCAGCCAGCCAGCCAGCCATTCATTTAGCCAACCACCCACCTACCCATCTGCCCATCTACCCACTCATCTGACCATCCACCCACGTATCCAACCATTCATCCATCCACTCACTTACCAACCCCTCTATCCATCCATCTGTCCATCCACCCCCTCTTCCATCCACTCCTCATCAATCCATCTACCTATTTTAACATGAGTTTATTTAGATGGTATGTGTTTGGACATGTTTTACATAGTTACTGACAATATACAGCAAGTGATACTAGTTTTCTATATAGAGTGTGCTTTTAACATAAGTGTGTTTAAACAAAAAGAGCTAACTTAAAATAGTAATAAAATAATTTTGTGGCTGGACAGGACACAACAAGACTGGGAAAGTGGGACGTGCATGCCTGGCATTTGGAAATCTACTGCACTGGAACTTTGCACACAAGGGCATATGATCTAGACTCCCTCAAATCTGGACTCGCATTACTGTGCAGCCTCCAACGTGTATGATCTTGCACAAATGACGTCCTTTCTCCAAGCCTCGGTTTCATTGTCTGTAAGGTGGGGATGGTAACAACCCCCTGTCTTTGGGGTGGTTTTGAGGATGTAACGAACTAAAGCCTGTGAGTCACTTAACACATGCCTGGCACAATCTAAGCACTCTGTAAATGGAAGCAGAGCTCATTTTATTCTTTCCACAGCTGATTTCTTTCAAGGCATTCCCTGGTTGCCCTGCCCAGGGGACCTTGCTGAAGTCAAGGTGACACGTGTTAAACCAGTGTTCCATTTGGCTTTGGTTTAGCAAGTGATGGTGGTAGGTCACTGTCCTTCCTGAAGCTGGAGAGCCTCCCTCTTCCTTCTCGGGCTTGGCCGGAGCCCGCCCCACTCTGATCCTCTGTGTAACAGGCTCTTCTCTCTTCTCTCCCTGCAGACACACTGTCCGTGCCGCGCTGGTCCCCGCAGATCCCTCGTAGAGACCTCGGCAACTCCATTAAGCACAGGTAGGCTGGATTCCTGTGGGCACCGGTACCCACCTCCGGTAGATAGCTGGCCCCCAGAGTGGGGGAAGGCCAGGCAGATATTTTGCTTCAGTTCCTATGTCATCATGCCTCTCTCTCCTCTGCCAAGCGAGACCTCAGTGTGCCCCCTGGGGACTGAGATGTCGGCTTCTTATTAACCTGGCCCTTATAAAATCAGCACATAATGGTTAAAAACCAGGGATTTGGAGTCAGACTGTCCTGTGTTCGCATCCTGGCTAATAAAGCTTTGCAACCAGAAGGAAGTTACTTAACCTCTCTGAGGCTCGGTTTTCTCATCAGATAATTCTGCCTACCCTTAGGGTGTCATAAGGATCAATGGCATAATATATGTAAAGTGCTAAGCAAAGGGCTCATAATAACCACTCGGTTAAACGGTATCATTGTCAAGAGAAATGTTGTACAGCCTAATTTTGGGTCTCCCTACCCAGAAGACAAGATTGAATTCTGAACTCAGAGGTACTCACTCTCTGGTGAGCTGTAGGTCAGCCCAGAGCTCCAGCCCTGTTGGGTCCGTGGAATAACCTCACCAGGGGTACACCTGTCCTATCAGGAAGGACGTTGTATCTACTAGACATCCCTTCTAAGCAGTTCTTTGACTTTCCAGATTTAACTTTCTACGTTTTATGTCATTACCCTCACAGTCTCTTCACAAACTCATTGGGGTAAGTAGCACAAGTGTGATCATATCCATTTGACAGATAGGGAAACTGAGGCCCTGCACGATTGAGGGATGGTTCTACAAGCTAATTGACCTCGGCACTCTGTATTCTTTGGACACTGCTCCTCAGAGTTTTCTTTCTATGTACCCAGAGGCGTCTGGGAACTAGCCGAGGGACCAGTTCACTCATTCATGGATTCTTTGCACTAGTATTTGTAGAGAATTTACATGCCTTGGTTTCAGCACTGCGCAAGGCGCCGGAAGCCCTTGGGGAGCTCGCGGTGCAGTCGAGGGCTAGATGCTTAACAGACCATGACAGTGTGTGGCATTGGGGCTATAAGGTGGGGGGTGGGGGTGGGCGGTACCAGGGGCAGACATATCGCCATGGGCGGGTGGGCCCGAGGTAGGAATGAGCACCCTGTCTCCCGGAATGGCACCTTGTCAACAGGTTTTCAAAGAAATATGTTGACAGAATAGTTGTTAAGACCCAAATGAGAAAACGATGGAGGAAGCAGTGAGAAATACGTGATAGACACGTCCGTGGTCGGGCCGTGAGCCGCAGAGAGAAAGGCATCAAAAAGAAGGGCCTTTTTTGTGTGCTTCCCAATACCCCGGGCTCAGTTCTACCCCTGGATCGGTCCCACCCCTGGCTCAGCCCCGTCCCTGGATCGGCCATGCCCCTGGCTCAGCCCCGCCCCTGGATCGGCCACGCCCCTGGCTCAGCCCCGCCCCTGGATCGGCCACGCCCCTGGCTCAGCCCCGCCCCTGGATCGGCCACGCCCCTGGATCGGCCACGCCCCCGGCTCAGCTCCGCACCTGGATTGACTCCACTTCTGGTTCAGCTCCATCCTGGGTTGGCCACACCCCTGGCTCAGCTCCCCCTCTGGATTGGCTTCACTCCTGATCAGCTCCACCTCCGGATTGGCCACACCCCTGACGAAGCTTCATCCCTGGATTGACCCTGCCCCTAGCTCCATCTAGCCCTGGTGGCACAGCCCCATCCCCCAGCTTTAGCAATTTAGATCTGGTGGTACCTCATATTCGAATGCTGATTCTCAGAGGAAGGATGATGGTCTTGGGCATCAGGAATGTCTTCTTAGTGGAGCCAGGACTGGGGATGCCCTGTTACTCTTCAGTGTGACCCCGGGCCCCATGCCAGGACGGGAGACCTAGACTCACCCCAGCCTTGGTGAAGAAATGAAATTGAAATCCCATTCCATCCACTGTCCTCAGAGTCACCTCAGGCAGAGCTCAGAGAGAGAGCTGGTCCCAGAGATGGGAGAGGACTGGAGAGGAAAGAGAACTCCCGGCTACAAAGCTCACGCCGCCTCCCCTCCATCCCCACACTGCTGGCCAGGGGGATGGACCACAAGCCCAGTCACCATTCCTAAGAGCTGCCAAATCCCATAAAGTAGACCCTGCCAAACTCACTGGCCCCGTGGAAGGGGCAGACAAAGGCTCAACCAACCCCCAGTCCAGAACTGGAGAGGGAGTCTTCTTAGCCACAAGAGTCTCCGTTCAGAATGTTGCCATTTGCCTCCATGCGGAGGCTTTGAGCTGCGCCTCATTCGGCTTGGAGAGTGACTGACCCAAATCAAGCAAGTTGGTGCAGCAGAGGGCTGCAACCTTGCCCTCAAAATTCTCAAGCACCAAGTTACATAATCACTTCTGATTTTCATTTTGACACTCAGAGGCAGTGGAGATTAGCTACAACTCCTGCTGAAAGTGGCAAAAATTGAAAATGAAAATTAACTCTGACCCGGCAACCTGCAATACTTTTCTCGGGCAGCCCGGCCACTGCCTGGTATCTCTTTGGGGAAGAAAGCGCCCCAGCGGCCGCGGGAGCCCCTGGAAGTTAATCGTACGCACCTCTGTTCCTGGCTGGCAGCTGTATATCAGGGGCGTCCAAACTGCCTTCTGTTGGCAACAAGTGGTGGGGGGGCGGGGGGTGGGGGGAGAAGATGAGCCGACGGTCTGAAAAGAGCTTTCACTTTAGAGACTCTTCTGCTACTCAGGTTTGAGGCCTCGGCTCTTGGGGGGTGGGGGGGGCCTGGCAAAGGTCCCCAGATGGTTTGATTGGCAGAGAGGGGGCACCGGTCTGCCAGCCTCCCAGGAGGCTCCACCTCGCCTTGTGGTCCTCTGAGGGCAGTTCTAGCCCCCCACCCGTCACTCTGTCCCAGAACTGAACTTGGCATATAGCAGACCACTGGGCAATACCTGTTGAACGAACGCAGGATTGTCATGAATGTCCAGGGGACAGTAGAGTCCCAGCCCAATCGAGTGAGCACTGACTACATGCCAGGCGCTGTGAGGCCCCTTGACGTGCATAACCTGTTTCGTCCTCCCAGCACCTGTGAGGCCGGTCCTGCTTACCATCCCCACTTTACAGAGCGGGAGACTGAGGCTCCAGCGGCCCAAACAACCTGATGAAGTCACACTCCTCGGAAGAAGCCAGGCTGGACGCCGGGGCCTGTGCACGCACCCTTCACGTGGTTCATCCTGAGAGACAGCTGGGGGTCACCGTCACCTTGACCCTGAACGTTTTCTGTCTCTTTTCCACAGGTTTTCCACCAAGTACTGGATGTCTCAGACGTGCACAGTCTGTGGAAAAGGAATGCTTTTTGGCCTCAAGTGTAAAAATTGCAAGTAAGTGGCTGCACCAGGAAGTGTTTTCAGGGTGCCTGACGTCAGCTAGAGCCACGCTAGCCTTTGAACTGGCTTGCGGAAGCTTGGTTTCCTAGCTTTCGGGAGAATCGCTTGCCCTACGTTTCAGAACCGCGTCCTAAGTGAACCTCTGCCTTTGGGCGAGGGGTCTAGCAGCACAATTGTGAATGAAAACCAGAGGTGACGGATGGTGCCGGAGATGTTTACGGGGTGTGTGGAGCCACGGCGGTACTCTGCATAGTCACAGCATTTAACATGAGGGGTTGGCACAGTTTTTTTCTCTAGGTGACTGGATAGTAAGTATTTTAGACTTGGTGGACCCAGGGGTCTCTGTTACAGCCACTCAGCCAGGCCTTGTAGCTCAAAAGCAACCAGAGACAATATGTAAAAAAAGGGGTGTGACCAATGTATTTGTTCTAGTAAAACCTTATTTCCATAACTGCGCGGCCGGCTGGCTTTGGCTCCTCAGCTGTAGATAGTTTACCAGTTCCTGAGTTAGAGTTTGTGAAGTCCTTTTCGTCTTTATTTTTTCTCCTCTGCGTTGTTGGGGCGGTGGCGGGGGGGGGTGGGTGGGCGGTGTTCTGATGCTCCCCATTTTACAGATGTGAACGCTGAGTCTCGGCAAGGGGAAGTCACCTGCCTGCGGGCACACGGCCCCGACCCCCTAACTCCCCTTCCTTCTGTGGCATCATGTCGCTCTCGAGCTCTCACAGCCCTCCCCAACTCCACACACGCATTCCAGGTCACAGCTGGCAAAAGGCAGGGAGGTGACAGAATAATGCTGATGTCCAGTATGGGCTCTGGAGTCAGAGTAAGATAGGTTCAAATCCCGGCTCTGTGATGCTCTTGCTGTGTGACCTTGGGCAGTTCACCTCACCTTTCTGTTCCTGCCTCTGTGTGTGTGTGTGTGTGTGTGTGTGTGTGTGTGTGTGTGTGTGTGCGCGCGCGTGTGCACTTTATCTGCACGAAAGGAATAATCGTCACACCTGGCCAATACGGTCTAAGCATTCAGTAAATCAGCACGAAAGGACACAGCACGGTGCCAGCCTCTGAGCTCTGTCTTCTGTCAGAGGTCACAAATGCCTTTTTGCCTGGCCTCCCTCTCTCTCTCCCTAAGCCTGTGTGAAATACCTCCCTGGTCCAATCCCTAGAAAATTGTCAGTAATATTCAGTGCATCTTTCCGTCTGCTTTATAGGAGCCATTTAGTTTCAGAGAATGTAGGAGTCCCTCTGTCCTTGTCCAGCCCAGGCTGGGAACTCCCATTCGGGCTCCTTCAGGCCCCCCAACATCCTGTCCCTTGAGGGAGGGGGGAGGAGACAGCAGCAGCGGCATAAGGCGAGGTGGGGAGACTGTTACCATCTGGAGGCCCACGTCCCCACCTTGGTCTTCCTTAGACCCTGGTTCTCAGGTGAGCCCTCAGGGTGGTGGCCTCTGGGCTTTCTGACTCCAAGGCCAGGCGGTGGGGTCCAACTTGAAGGCTGTCTGATGCGTCCCATACCCCAGCTTCTCGGGGCGGGGTGGGGGTGGGGGGGGCTGTGTCATCCATGCGTAGTCACACCGTGTTCTGAGGGGAAGCGGCAGCCCTCACATCCTCACACCTGCGGAGTGGAGGCTTTGAAGTCAGGTAATTAGGTGACAGGGACGCAGCCAGGAGTCAGTGAGGCTGAACACCTCCTGAGCCATTTAATTTTCAGCCCTAGAGGCGGAACTCTGAGGTGGCCTTTGCTCCTGTTCTCTGTTCCAGAAGTAATGAACAAAGACTCAGACCCTGCCAAGGGTTGGGGGAGGCCTCTGGGGAAGGGGTGGCGGCGGTGGGGGGGGGGCGGACCTGGGGGAGAAGCACAGGCTTTGGAAGCAGCCAGACCTGAGTTTGAGCCCCAGCTCAATTGCTACATTCTCTGTATGAGCTTGAGCAAGAGGCTTGTTGTCATCTCGCGACTCAGTTTTCTGATCTGCAAAGTGGGTTGACGCTGGTGCCCTCAGTAGAGCTACTGGAAGGAGCCAGTGGAATGTTCTTGCCCTCGATTACGGTGTTTCGTCAGAGAACGTTCTTCCTCACTCCACCTTGCGCAGAGACGGCTAGATAAGAGGCAGCATTCCAGCCATATTTGGATTTTACCGTCGATCTCACCACTTTGCTCAGCTCTCAGAAAAGCTGCCAGAGCAGTGAAAGCAGAGTCCGGAGCTGCTGTGAAAGTTCCGACATGCTTCCGGTGTTTTTTTTGACACTTGTGTAACGACAACAATTTTGTACTTGTGTTAACTACAACAGAGCTTAGAGCTATCTCTAGTACGTAATTATGAGCTGGCTTTATTTTTACTGCTGTCACCAGCTGAAGTTTGGATTCACTCTTCCATGAACCAAATACTGCAGTTTTTACGTGGTTTTGAAGATGGGCAAAATTTGGGACACACTGATGGGCTGACAGAGGGTTGGATGGGGGACAGAAATGGGTAACGCACAGACGCCGTTGTCAAGGGGTTTAGGGAAAGACGCACCTACAGAGAAATGGATTTCGGGGGGACTGAAGTGCATGCATAAAGAGAGTGACAGATGGCATTGCACAGAGGGGGCACGGAGAATGGGGAGGCAGCTTTTTAGAAAAAAAATGGGCAGAACTGCTTGTTCATTTACTCAGCTGTTTATGAGCAGCTACTCCATAAATGTGCCAGGAGCTCTTCTAGGCAGCAGGGAGATCACAGTGAATAAAACGCACAAAACCCCTGCCCTCCTGGACCTTACGTGCTAGGGGAGGGGAGGGACAGTAAGCAACCCAGTAAAACAGATCATCTGTGCAGAGGGTGCCAGAAACTAAAGAGAAGAAGGAAGCAGTGAAGGAAGAGAGGAAGGGCCGGGCTTAGGGCTAAGATTTTAATTAAAGTGCTCAGGGAAGACTTTATACTTGAACCGGAACTTTGGAAAAGCCGTGTCTGTGGCACTGGACATTTCCTGTTCTCTGGAAGCATTCCAGAGCCATGGATTTGAATCTGCCCTGAAGGCAATGACTTTTTTAGTTTGCTTGTTCTTTTTGTTGCTGTTGTTGTTTGTTTTTTAAACCTAAAGCAATGTTGGTTCTGTTGTTGCTAGAAACTCCCTGGGTGAAAAGGATTGGATTGGACCCTGGTGACTCTACAGTGGTCCCTGGGCCAGCAGCAGCAGCACCTGGGGGCTGTTTAGAAATGCAGACTCTCAGACCATGCCCAGACCTGCTGCACCAGACTCTGCAATTTAAGACTGTCCTGGTGATTCTTGCACGCATTAAGGTCTGAGAAGCACTCCTCTGAGTGATCTCCAAATTCCCTGTTAGAGCTGATTTTCTTTGTCTAGATAACGGGTCTCAAACTTGGGTGTGCATGAGAATCCCCTAGAGGGTGTGTTAAAACACAGATTCCCGGGCCCGCCCCAGAGTCTGGGGTGGAGCCCCAGGATTTGCATTTCGGTAAGTTCCCCGGTGCAGCTGATGCTGCTGGTCCTGGGACCACTGCTCTACAAAAAAGTGGTAGTTTGCCAACATCAAGCTTTCTTTTCCAGCCTGACATTTCAGCACATGAGGTTTGTGTTTGGGGCTTTTGTTGTTTTTTTTTTTTGTGGTTTTGTTTTTTTTGTTTTTTGTTTTTACAAAAATCGATCGATCTTTGCTCACTATTTTTCAGGCTTTTGTGCCGTTTCATCTCTTGGCCTCAGTGCTATAAACTTGATTCTTCTTCATCATCGTCTCTCCAGTAATATTTGTGTGAGAAGCCAAACAGATAAGGCATGACTGGAACCCAGGCTGTAGGTCAGACACACACACCTGCATTTGGATCCTGACTCTTCCACGAATAGCTGTGTGACCACTTCTGAGCCCCATTTCTTCTCCTGTCCAAATAATATCTACCTCACTCGACTGTTTAAAAAAACAACAAAAATACAAACGAATAAACAAAACAAAAATTAAGTGAGCTAATACGTAAGGTAAGATGCTCAGTCTGTACCTGGCACATTATAAGAACTTCATAAACGAAAGCTAATGCTGTTACTAACTTCACGGATTAATTTTGGGGTACCCCCCCCACCCAGGAAGCCAGGATACTTGCGAACGTCTAACCCCCTTTCCTCCTGCCTCGGCTTAATGGCCACTTCCTCCGGAATTATCATCAGCTGTCTTGTTGGCGTTCTGAATAGAGAGATTAGCGAACTAATAGGAAATTATGCTCAGAAAGCAATTTGCAGTTATCTGAATTGAGGACTTTTCATCTAATAGGTTCATGAGCGCGGAATGGAGTTTTCGTTCTAAGTGGTCGGATGTCAGCACCATCCACGTATTGTCTGCTGACTGCAGATTCAGCTGCAGGAACGTGCTGATGGGTTTCCCAGCCCTCGTTCATGCCTTGTCTGCATCTTTCCTCCTCGGGGTCCTTCCACAGGTTTCCGCAGAGCTGAGTTCTGGTTCCTTGGAAACCCGTCCACCCCTATCTGCGTTTCTTACGGGATAGTGCACAGCGGTGAATTCCGTGGCTTGTGCTCTAAGCAGGGAGAGTTTGAACCGAGGTATTTTTGTGCATATGTGTGTTTTTTGTTTTTTTGTTTTGTTTGCTTTTACTGCATGGGCTGAATATGGAAGGGAGGGGGACGTCTTTCAAAACTGTCGGTGGAGAAGTAGCATTTGAATTATCTGTCTCTCCTGCGTGTTTTAGCCTCCCCTCTCCCCACTCCTTCTTTTGGGTTGGGTTCAGTTCAGTCAGCATCTCTGGTTCGGTGTGTGCTGTGAGGGGCGTTTCTGTGCTACCTCTTGGGGTTCAAAGGTGAAAGAGACACCGTTGCTATCCTCCAGATGCTCATGGTCACTGCTAGTGACTTAAAACTTAAAATCATCACATCTGAGTCCCTCCCAAGACTTCTTGGCCCAGACTCTGGCCATAGGGCGTAGAAACCTGCATTTTTTTAATTTGTTTATTTATTGACAGAGAGAGAGAGAGAGAGGGAGAGAGCAGGGGAGGAGCAGAGAGAGAGGGAGAGAGAAAATCCCAAGCAGGCTCCACACTGTCACTGCAGAGCCCGATGTGGGGCTCAAACCTACGAATCATGAGGTCGTGACCTGAGTCGAAATCAAGAAGTCAGATGCTTGACCGACTGAGACACCCAGGTGCCCCGAAACCTGCATTTTTTTTTTAACGTTTGTTTATTTTTGAGACAGAGAGAGACAGAGCATGAACAGGGGAGGGGCAGAGAGAGAGGGAGACACAGAATCGGAAACAGGCTCCAGGCTCTGAGCTGTCAGCATAGACCCCGACGCGGGGCTCGAACTCACGGACCGTGAGATCATGACCTGAGCCGAAGTCGGACGCTTAACCAACCGAGCCACCCAGGCGCCCCGAAACCTGCATTTTTAATAAGCTTCCCAGAGGATTCAGATTTGCACTGGGGTGTGAGTGAGAAACATGGTTCTAGAAGGAGGGGTGAAGCAGGTAGGTAATTATTACTGTAGGGGGATGTGCCCAGGCTGCACCAGGCTGGGAAAGGGTGCATACATGATGCACATCAGGGGGGCTGTCCCGGAGGCCTTTGAAGTCTTGAGGGAGGAGGGACACCTGGGTGGCTCAGTGGGTTGAGTGTCTGACTTCGGCTCAGGTCATGATCTCGCGGTTCGTGAGTTCGAGCCCCATGTCGGGCTCTGTGCTGACAGCTCAGAGCCGGAAGCCTGCTTTGGATTCTGTCTCTCTCTCTCTCTGTCTCTCTCTCTCTCAAAAATAAATAAACATTAAGAAAACAAAAAAGAAGCCCTTGAAGTCTTGAGGAAGGAGTGGGAAGTAGCCAGGTGGAGCAGGGGGAAGGGTGTTCTGGGCGAGGTCACAGGCAAGGACACAGGCACGGGCAAAGCCTGGATCAGGACTTAGAAGGACTCGAGCATATTTTTCAGTTGTTTGTCCTGGGCGGGGCCTGGGGGCCGGGGAATACCGATTCTTCTGTGCAGACAGGGCACCAGGCCATGCCGCTGTGACTCGTGGGTGTTACTCCCTGTGGCTCCCAGCCTGGGTAGGGACCGCTCGCTTCCCATCCAGCCCCGTTCCTTGAACCCTGGAGCTGTCATCTTGCTGGAGTGGGTCACTTGCCAAGGGCAAGGCCTTGGGGAAGACAGTGCTGGTATCAGGGTGGCCTTCGCTTCTTGCAGGAAAGTAGGAGCAGGCAGAAGCCAGGAGTTCTGATGTTCTCCCGGTCACCTGCTCTTACGGCCTGAGACGCGAGGGGTCTGGGAGTCAGAATGCCTGGCAGGTGCTAAGTCTCCTTTTTCTCTAAGACCAGGGAGCAGTCGCTCCTCTGCTTTGAAGACGGAATGATGAAGTTAGCGGTCACAGAGCACAGTCTTCCCTCACCCACATGTGACCCGACGGTCTGCTTACCTTCCTGGTGACCTCATTTACCGGTTGCTGTGGGAGCCGCTGCAAACAGTTCATACCTGAGACCTCCCCGGGGGGGGGGGGGGGTTGCCCTTGGGTGATTGTGGCTGCCTCACCCCAAGGTGCCCAGGAAGAAGCCTCCCCCTGCTCTGGGTGGCTCAGAGCCAGGTGCAGGGTACAGAAGGCCAGCCTGCTTGCCTCAAGGCAGACACGCTCTGTGGTGCGGTTCGCAGCCCAGAGCCCCGGGGGGGATCAGGCTGAGACTAGAGTCACCTGAAACCACATCTTTGCTTAGCTTCTCCCCCATTCCTTATCCAGCTTCCCCCGCAAAGGAAACAGCCTCTCTTGGAGAACTCTCTCCACTCACAAGAACACCCATCTCAGGATCTGCTTCTAAGGAACCCAACTTAGCATAATAAAACAACAGCAGGGGGCAGAGAGAGCTGTTTAGGTCCTGGCTCTGCCCCATCCTGGCTGTGTGGTTCTGGGGAAGTTTCTAAACCTCTCTGAATTGGATGTCATAGGACCTGTGAGTGCACCAATCGCATTAATGACTTGAGGATTCCCTCAAATCAGAATCTTTCAATAATTTGGTCAGCATGTATTAAGTTGCAGAGACGGATTTTCTATTAATGCAAAGAAGGAAGAGAACCCTACTCACTAAATCACCTGTGTGGGTTGAAGTGAGGGAAAGTTCTGGAAAATGTAGCACATTTCATCCTTTTCCATAGTTCTTGTTCCCCATTTGTCTTTTAGGATATTCTGAACCATCCTTCTTGGGAGACATGTTCAAGCATTTATAATGGGTTTTCTCAACCTCAGAACCATTGAAATTTGGGGCCTGATAATTCCTTGTTTGGGCAACTGCCCTGTGCATTGCAGGATAATTAGCAGCGTCACTGGCCTCCACCCCCCAAATGCCAGGAGCGCCCCCAACACACACACACGCGCGCACACGTGCACACAGACACATACTCCATCCCAAGTTGTGACAACCAAAAATGTCTCCAGACATTGCCAGATCTTCCCAGGGGGAGCAGAATTGCCCTTGGTGGAATTGCCTCTGGTTTATATAGTGAAACAGTCATTGCCAACCAATGGGACTGTGGTATACTTGTAATTCAGTTCTAGAGTGCCGCTTTAATATTTATTTATTTTTGAGAGAGAGAGAGTGCATACACAGGAGGGGGCAGAGAGAGAGGGAGACACAGAATCCGAAACATGCTCCGGGCTCTGAGCTGTCAGTACAGAGCCCGATGCAGGGCTCGAACCCACAAACCGCGAGATCATGACCTGAGCTGAAGTCGGACGCTCAACCGACTGAGCCACGCAGGTGCCCCTGGAGTGCCAACTTTAGAGTGCCATTACAATATTCAATAATGCGATCAAACATCTCGGTTTGCCTGGGACTTTCCTGGGTTTAGCACTGGAAGTCCCATGTCCCAGGTCACCCACCCATGTTGGTTGGGGCATGTCTGTGCAAATAGAAACATTTCCTGTGTTCTAATTTAGGTCACTGCTCACTTCTGTAGGGGTGAGACCCATAATCGTTTCCCTGGGAAGGTAAAAAGTGAGTTTAGAAAACTGAGTTAACTAGCCCAAGCCTCCCAATTTATTCCAGTGTTTGAATGCCCTTTAAACACGTTCCTTCTCCTTCTGCCTTCGGTAGCTTGGCTGGATGCGCTCGCACTTATTTCTTTCCATATAAGCTGGCACTTTACTAATTTTCATTAAAAAATTTTTTTGTTAATGTTCTTATTTATTTTTGAGAGACAGACAGACAGAGCATGAGCAGGGGAGGGGCAAAGAGGGAGGGGGAGACACAGAATCTGAAGCAGTCTCCAGGCTCTGAGCTGTCAGCACAGAGCCCGACATGGGGCTCAAACCTGTGAATCGTGAGATTATGACCTGAGCTGAAGTCGGATGCTCAACCGACTGAGCCCCCCCCGGGCGCCTCTACTGATTTTCATTTCAATGAGCCGTGGCTCTGTTATTGGATCTTTCTATTTGGATTTTGTGTACTTATTGGTTCTTCTCTGGGGCTGTATGTTCTCCTAACCTGTGTTTTTGCATCCAAATACCGTGTTTTATCTGAAAATTTCCTGGTTTTGCACAGTGACTCCAGCCACAGGTGATGAGGTGGAAGTGTGGAGTAAGCCATGGTTGGTTTGAGCAACGGGGTGCACTCATTTTCCTGGCCCTGGAAAGACTGAGGAGTTGATGAACACGATGCTGCAGCTGCCGTGAAGTTCCTGGAAGCTTCGGGAATTTATACCCCACACAGGATATTGGCAGGATATAATTATAAGCATGCATTTCAGAGATCACCAGCTTGAAGCCTGAACTTACTTTTCCATTAATAGCAACATTTCTGTTTTTGCAACAATCAGAATGGGAATTCACAGTCCCTTATGGGAGTTTTTGCCTAGTACGTGCAAAACTTTGGGTCCAATCACAGTTGTATGTGGAGGATGATTATTTTACTGGAGGGGCACCTGGGTGGCCCAGTAGGTAAGCATCCGACTCTCGATTTCGTCTCAGGTCATGATTTCACGGTTCATGAGATCAAGCCCTGCTTTGGGCTCCGTGCTGACAGTGCAGAGTCTGTTTGGGATTCTCTCTCTCCCTCTCTCTCTGCCCCCCCCCCCACTCTCTCAAAAAAAAAAGTAAAGAAAACAACTTAAAAAATAATAATTCTGGGGCGCCTGGGTGGCGCAGTCGGTTAAGCGTCCGACTTCAGCCAGGTCACGATCTCGCGGTCCGTGAGTTCGAGCCCCGCGTCAGGCTCTGGGCTGATGGCTCGGAGCCTGGAGCCTGTTTCCGATTCTGTGTCTCCCTCTCTCTCTGCCCCTCCCCGTTCATGCTCTGTCTCTCTCTGTCCCAAAAATAAATAAATAAAAAAACGTTGAAAAAAAAAAATTAAAAAAAAAAAAATAATAATAATTCTGCTAGATGCTGAGATGGGCATTGAGTGTGATGGATGGTGCTGATGGGATCATGTATTGAGGGCTTACTAAGTGCTGGACATTTTGCTGAACAGCTCGCATGCGTGAGCTCATGTAATCCTTGCAACAACCCTGGAAGGTAGGGTCTGTTCCTCCCCATGTGACAGATGAAGAAACGGAGGCCTTCAGGAGTAAATGCAAAGTCTCCCAGTAGGTAGATCTGCTCATCAAACCACCGGTCTCTCTGACTCAACATCCCAGACTCTTAGCCACTTTATGTGGGTAAAGGGCCAGCCGCACAGTAGGCCAGCAACAAATGCTAGCCCCCTCTCTGCTTCTCCTTGACTTAAACAGGCAGAATGGAAGATGCAAATCTGATCTCAACCTGACCTCAGACCAGAGCTAGTAATCTTTTTCCTCCTCATTCCCCAAGCCTGCTACCCTCTCCTCTATTTCTTGAATTGAAAGATGGCGAAGGTGGGGGGCGGTGCCTGGGGGGCTCGGTCGGTTAAGCGTCTGACTTCGTCTCAGGTCATGATCTCGCAGTTCACGGGTTCGAGCCCTGCGTCAGGCTCTGTGCTGACAGCTCAGAGCATGGAGCCTGTTTCGGATTCTGTGTCTCCCTTCCTTTCTGCCCCTCCCCCGCTCATGCTCTGTCTTTCTCTCTCTCTCTCTCTGAAAAATAAATAAAAACATTAAAATATATATTAAAAAAAGGAAGATAGCAAACGGGTCTTTGTGTTCTGATGAACACCTGCGGGTCCTAGGAACCAAGAAAACTCTGTGGTCACTCTCTCCTCTCTTGGGGAAGTTGCAGGATGGGGAGGGCGGGACATCTCCAACAGCTAATAAATCCACAGCTTTCCTGCAGTATATCCTCTTATGGAGAGAAGTGCTGGGTTTTCCTGATCATTTTTCATTATTTTTTGGAGCCTGCGGTATGATTTATATGTTAACACTCCCCACCAACCTTGTTCATCTCTGTTGTTGGGTTTTTTGTTGTTGTTGTCGTTTTTTTTTCTTACCCAGTCGCGGGCCAAAGAGCTCAGCCTCACTGAGTTGTCAGCGGGAAGGGGAAGAAGTGTTTTGATATCCTCCACTGAGAGCATATGGGGCATTTCTCGAAGCATTGGCTTAAATGAGAGACCACAGGGGAACCAAGATGAGACAAAACTGCTCAGTTGGGGGAGTCAGTGAAACAAGCCCCACTATAAAGGGGGCAATGATTTCGTTTTGTGATTTTGCAAGAAGCCTTGAGGAGCACTTAGTGCGGTGACCTGGGAGAAGGAGAGCAGAAAGCAGGAAGTCAGGAATATAATGTGTGAGGGAGCTTTGTGCCCTTTAATTGTACATATTCTGCCCGTAGAAGTGGGTGGGGCGCGGCCGGGAGTGGGGGAGGGGGTCTTTGCAAAATGCATATCCAGCCTTGCCTCCCCGCTTAAAATCCTTCCTTGGTTCTCCCTTGCTGTCAGGGTAAATCCAGGCTCCCAGTGATACGCTGTGCCATCCCTTACTGAGCTGTCCTTTCGCCCCTCTCACTACCTCCCTCCTTGAACCCAGGACTCCAGCATCACTGAAGTGTCAGCCCCTGCAGTAGGCCACCTGCCCACCAATCAACACATGCTCGCACCGCCTTGTGTTGCTTCTGCCTGGATCTCCCTTGCACACTTCGGCCAGCTCCCATTTATCTTTCAGGCTCAGCTCCGTCACCTCTTCCTGCAGGACGCCCTCCCGGACTCCCCTCAGGTCCAAAGTGCCACACCCGGTCCTTCACCGCCATCCCACGCAATGTACCTACGTTGTCTTCGCCCGTGTACCTGCCTGTCTCTCTGACCGGACTTCAAACTAGTTGAGGGTAGGGCTCTGCCCGTGTCCTTCACTCTCTGTACCCCCAGGGCCGGCACGGTACTTGGCACGTAGAAAGCGCTCAGGAAATGTTTGTTGGTGGAGTAGATCTCAAAAGGAGCTTCTGGAGGGAGAGTGGTTCTTGCCAACCCAAGCCCCCGAGAACCTAGTTCCGATCCACAGGGGATCCTTTCTAGAAAAGCGGCAACTCTGAGGCAGTGGGATGGATGGAAAAATGTTCGTGATCGGAATAGTAAGAGATGGGTTTACATACCTGGATGGCGAACTCTGGGCTGGATCTTGGCAAGAGAGATGATTTAAGAGAGAATTCTTGCCCTGTTTTATTACACACTCCCTGGGGCCTCACCCCGCACCTGGCACAGAGGAGGAAGGCAATCACATCTTTATGTGCATGGATGAATGAATGACCCTGACTCTGCTCTTTACTGTCTGTATGAGTGGCCTGCTTCCTGAGCCTCAGTCTTCCTGACTTTGAAATGGGCATGACGGTTTCCACCCTTCAGGGCTGTGCTGTTCAGAAAAAACAGGTTATATAAGAGGTAGGCGTTTCTTTAACGTTCCCTCATTCAGATGCTGGGAGCCAGGTTTTCAAAACATCGTTTGTTCTCAGTAAGGAAGGGCTGTGCCCTGCTCAGATGGATTGCAAAGCAAGCTGGGGTGGACGAGACAAAGTCAGGGTCAGGGAGTTGGGCTGCAGACTTTGTTAAATTGGTTACAACTGCCCAGTGGACCATTTGAAATGGACATGACTGTGTTCACCAGCAGGAATTTTGCCCGCCCCCCTTCGGGGAAGGCTAGCCTTCTGATCCCAGCGCCACACGGGTCTCTGGGCTCTCGTCTGCCCCACAGGAAGGCTGGGGGCCATGACAGATCCATTAAGGAAACAGCACAGCTGCTCATTTGTCCCCCACCGTTCCCGGGCAAGGTCCATGCAAGTCCATGTGCTTCTGGCCCAACCCCTGTCCTGACCTCACTGTGGGGGAGAGGGGACCTCGAGAGAAGAATGCAGAGACGGACACACCTGCATTTCACAAACCGTGAGAGATTCCTTTTATAAGAAATAGGAATCATTTTTCAAGAAGCCTTTTGATAGAGACCATTCACGCCCGCACACCGGGGGCGGTCAGTGGCATTCCATGGCTTTCCCTTCTGCCCTTCCTTCCTTGTCTTTCCTTTTCTCTCCTTCCGTGTCTGTGGTGTTTATGCAGCATGTATTATGCACCAGCCCCCAGGCCAGGCACTGAAAGGGGGGAAGGAACGGGAGGCTACAAGGATGAGGAAGACCCAGATCTTGCCCTCAAGGTAAATTCACACATTTAACTTTCAGACGGAGAGGATGTCTCATTTAGCCAGCAGCTCCTTTGGGGAACAAGATATCCCACGAAAGCAACTTTTCTGCGTAACTGAAGCTTATCCTATTAGCTTTGAAAGTTAAAAAAAAAAAAAAAAATTAACCTTCTTCAATGAAAAGTCTTAAATAAATCCTTTCCAAGTTTCCAGGCTGCGTGAGGTTCGCGTGGCATTCCCTGTGTCCACTCAAGTGTGTTTCAGCCTGTCTACGGAAACCTTGACCTGTGTGCTGCCTTGGTGGACCCCACTCGGGCATTTTTTGGTGAGATCCTCACTACAGTTTTGCAGACGAGGAACCTGGATCTCAGCAAGGCGGACGGATGTCCCCTTGGTGTGGGGAGGGCAGAACTGTGGTTCAGGCTCATGTTGGCTTGACTCGGAAACCCAAGCTTCTAACTACTTGGGGAACCCCATATGACCTTTCCCTGGTGCCTGGCGTTGTTCAGAGCCACGGTGCTAACTCATGGGGCTCCTCTGGGCCAAGTTTGATGGGGAGCTTTGTGCTGTCAGCTGTGTGCCCCCCCAGCCCTCCCTTTTCTCTGTGTGGAACGAAGCACCTGGAGAAACAAATTCATTAAAGGACCGTGGGCCGCAGACCCGCAAGGGACAGGGAGTAGAGGCTCGGCTTTGGTGTGAGAGCTTTGGGACGGCCGCATTGGGTTTTGAGCCTCCTTTCATGATCATGGTGTCCTGTTTGGGCTCGCCTCTTTCTCAAGGCCTCAAAACAAGGATTCGAGGGCAAGTGTATTGAAGAGGTGATCCGGACCATGCCAGCGGGGGAGCGGGGGAGTGAGACCATGCAGGGAAGGAAGGAAGCCAGTACTGGGTGCTTCGCCGGGCAGGTAACGGCTCTGGGTAGCTGGGGTCCAGTCTCACCTTTGACACCTCTGAGCCGTCCCACCCAAGGGGGAGGAGACTGGGATCATCACCAGCCAGGTCCCACCCGTGGGTGTTTCAAAGCTCCAGGCATTGCAGTCAGCCCCCAATTCAGCAAGAGAAAGTCCTCCACTGTCTCGGGGGCTTGAGACACAAACTAGCAATAGTAAGAATGACTGTAACAAAAACAACAGCACCTGCTACTTCAAGTAATCGTCCTGGGCACCCGCGTGTGTCATATCATTAGTTTTCTCTGCGGCTACGCAACTGCGGATACTACGTTTCTTTGCAGCTACAGATACTATGATTGTCCCCATTTTACAGATGACGAGACTGTGGCTCAGAGCGGGTCGGCGACTTACTCAAGTTGTCACAGCCAGGAAGTGATAATGCCGGACCTTGAACCCAGATCCCTGCTTCATATTTTCCTGACCCCATTTCGCCTTTTTGGAGGGGAGGGTGCTGTATTCTGGAAGATCTAAGCTTCTGGACACCCCTTGTTTGGGACGTAGAATGTGTCTTCCTCATTCAGTGGTTCTGGCATTCACTCACTCAACACCCACGTTCCCGGCAAAGACGGAATCAGAGCCTTGGAGGCTGAGCCTTGGGGGTCTGATTTGGAAGCGGGTGGTCGGCCTTAGTTTTCCCTTCTATGGGCAGTGAAAGGAAAAGTCTCATCTGGGTGGAATCCTGTGCATTTCCTTCTCTGGCTCCTTCTTCCCCTGCCCTTGAGGGTCTGTATCATTTCAGCGCTAGGCTAGTCGGCCCACTCAGTTAGTAGATGCCAGTGCTCCACCTACCTCCGTGCAAAGGGTTAAGTGTCTTAGTGTGAAAGTTCTCTGGGCTTTTCTGCAAGAGCAGTGGCTGTGCCCCCCTTGCTAGGTCCGCCCTTTGAAGCGCTGGCCAGAGGGACAAGCGTTCCATCTCCCACCTTTTGGCCAGAGATGAAGGAAGGCTTTTCTCTAACTGCAAAAGACAAGCAAACGAGGGATGCTGGAGGGGATAATGCCTGGGGGAGGCAGGACACGGGCTGAGGTCACAGGAGGCTCTGCCTGCCCCGTCCTGGTTCGGGCGGGGTCCAGCGGTGGCATGGGACTGTCTGCTCCTGCTTCAGAGTGCTGCCCACGACAGCGACCGGGCTTCTCCACACCTGCACGTCACCGTTCCAGCTGCGCTCGTTAGAGAAGACTCGTAGGCGGGAGAGGCAGAAAGGAAAAATTTCTTTCTGGAAGCTTCCAGGGCAGAATCAAGCGATTTCAAACAGCAGTGAGTGCAGAAACTTCTCGGTTCCACTCTCATTTGGCATCAGCGGATTCCCCAGCTCAGGGCTTCCCAAGCATCAGTCTGACCTATCCCGGCTGTGACGGCCTCCGGTGGCTTCCCGGGGCCTGCAGATTCAAATATAGACGGCTCGCCAGGGTTGCGGGGGGCCCTGTCCGTGTCTTCCTCCCTTCCTCGTGTCTTTATCGCTTTGTGGTTCTCTTCGGCCTCATCGGCCTTTAACCTCTGACCCCTGAACCCACCAGCTTGTTCCTGCCCCCCACTTTTGCACCGGCCGGAAGCCCTTCCTTCTCACTTCCATACCCTCCATCCGGTTTCCCTGAATGATTTTTTTCTTCCATCTCAACACACCTGCAATGATCTGATATTTGTTGACGTGGTTTTTATCCCTCCCCGTAAGCATAGCGGCTTCATCTGCCCTGTTCCCGGCGTGTCCCCAGGACCTGGGGCCCAGTAGGCCCCGTTGAGTGTTTGCAGAATGAATGAAGGGCTAGTCGCACATTCCCTGGAGCTTCGAACTAGGGTTTGGATGCAATACCAATGACCTCCAGGGGAACTGGGACTTGAGAGTCCGGGGAGCTTTAGAAAAGAAAAAGACATGGGGTGCCTGGGTGGCTCAGTCGGTTAAGCGTCCGACTTCGCCTCAGGTCATGATCTCGTGGTTTGTGAGTTCGAGCCCCGCATCGGGCTCTGTGCTGATGGCTCGGAGCCTGGAGCCTGCTTTGGATTCTGTGTCTCCCTCTGTCTGCCCCTCCCCTGCTCATGCTCTGTCCCTCTTCCTCAAACATAAACATTCAAAAAAATTTAAAAAAAAAAAGAAAGAAAATAAAAAGACAAATTTGCAGTAAGGTGGGATTTTTATTATCCTTGTGAGGTCAGGCAACTGTAGGGGAAGAGCAAAGTGACATCTCAGGCTTGTCTCAAAGGAGGACATTTTGATTGTGCTGGTTAGAGATCCTAGGAACCTTCCCACTTATTCAACCCACCCCCAAGATGTAAAGGAAGAAGAATGAAGGTTTTACAGGCATCTGCGTGGTGGTTAGAGCTGGGCTCGGGACTTCTGTCTGTTACTGGCTATTTGACCTTCAGCAAGTTATCCAAGTTTGCCGAGCCTCAGTTTTTCACTCTGTAAAATGGGGATAACAATAGTTCCTACTTTTTATTCTTTTTTTTTTTTTTTTTTTTTTTTGAGGTGGGGAAGGGCAGAGAGAGAGAGGGAGAGAGAGAATCCCAACCAGGCTCCGTGCATGGAACCCAATGCAGGGCTCTCTCCCAGGACTGTGAGATCACGACCTGAGTCAAAATCAAGAGTCAGATGCTTAACTGACTGAGCCACCCTGGTGCCCCTAGTTCCTACTTTTTAAGATTGATATGAGGATTAAATAAATTGCATAAAGCCCCGGGGGCATTTCGTGGCTCATCACAAGCACTTGTTCTCAGAGCTTGTACTTCTTTTTTTCTTTTTTAGTATTTTTTTGGGGGGAGAGCACAGGTTGGGGAGGGGCCGAGGGGGTGGGGACAGAGGAGCTGAAGCAGGCTCTGTACTGACAGTCTGACAGCAGTGAGCCCAACGTGGGGCTCGAACCAGTGAACCGTGAGATCATGACCTGAGCTGAAGTCAGACACTCAACTGACCGAGCCATCCAGGTGCCCCCCAGTAGCACCTCTTAATGCTTTTCAATCATCTTAGACTTTTAGGGGCCAAGAGCTGCCACTTTTTTTGACAGTTCTGAATTGTCTAAGCTAATTTGTCCCGAGTTGATTCAGTCATTCGCTCACGACCCTGTCGTGATTTTGTCATATGTATGTAGCAGCCTTCCTTTTATTTATTTACTATTTATGGCCTTTTACATTTCAATACATTTATTTAAGGATGGAAATGTGTCTTATTACCATGGGTGGAAAATCAGCATCACTTCCATTAATATAAGGCAACCAAGGAAAAAAAATGGAAAAATAAATTTATTTATTTTTTTAATGTTTATTTATTTTTGAGAGAGAAAGACAGAGACAGAGCACAAGCAGGGGAGGGGCAGAGAGAGAGACATACACAGAATCCGAAGCAGGCTCCAGGCTCTGAGCTGTCAGCACAGAGCCTGATGCGGGGCTCGAACTCACAGACCACGAGATCATGACCTCTGAGCCGAAGTCGGACGCTTAACTGACTGAGCCACGCAGGCGCCCCAGAAAAATAAATGTATTACATTTCCTGTGGATACTGTCGCCTGTCCAAACCTGGGACTAGGCTTAGCATGTGGTAGAGAGATATAAAGATGTGTTAGCACCAGAGAGTTCCCTGATGCAGTCAGAGAGAAGGAGATTTGGAGACGGACTAATGTTCTTACGATGTGATCCGGCATTGTTCCATGCTGCCTGCATTCCCCCCCCAACCCCCTACCCCCCCCCCCCCGCCTCGCTTCATCCCTGCACTCCTGGCGGCCTCAGGGCTAACCTTTCCATATGAGAGAGGAATTCAGTGCCCTATTAGGACCCAAAAGACTGAAGACAAAAAAATAATTGGGCAAATGTGCATAGACGTTCCAAAACAATCAACTAGACCAGTGGTTCTCACACATGAGCACATATCACGCTCAGGTGGAGGGCTTGTTCCAAACATGTGAACTGCATTTCAGCTCTGGAGTCTCAGATCCATCAATCCGGGGGGGGGGGGGTCCCAGAAATTGGCATTTCTTAAAAGTTCCCGGATGGTGCTGATGTGACTGGTCTCAGGACTCCACTTTGAGAACCACTGAGCTAGACTAATTGGGGGAGTCAAAGTTGAGTCTATGACTGGGTGTTGAGACCATTCTGTTAAAGAGAACTGTCAAATCCCTAGAGAGGAAGAAGGTCGAGGGCAAATCTAAAGCTCCTGTGCCTCTCTGTGTATTTTAATATTAAACCTCTGAGCAGGCTAAGGGTGTCTTCTGGCAAAGATGTTGGCTGTTGGAAGTTAGGCTGGCGTGCACAGAAATGATAAGGGAACCCAAAAGGATGCAGGTGGGGTACCCACAGCATCTGCCACAGCGTGTATCTTTCCTACTGACGTAAAACTCTAAACGGAAAAGACAAAGCCAGGTCAAAATTACTTGGGGTTTCTATTATCTATTATCCTTTTCAAGTCTGGTAACTCTTTGGGGGAGAGCAAGGTGACATTGTCTCAAAGTAGGACATTTTGACTCTAAACTCTTCGTACGTCTAAAACTGAATAGCCGTTACTGATCTCATCCTAAGGGGAAGCCATGGTTAGCTGTGTCCTGTTGCTTGAGGCTTTAAGAAGAACGAGAAACCACCTTTGGCACCACTGACCTGAGGTTTCTGCCAGGAAAGCTCAGTTAATCTGTTTTTCCATCTGTAAAATGGGAATGGTAATATCCATTGTGTAAGGTTGTTATAAAGGTCCAATGACATAGTGTATGTAATATGTTTAGTGCCATGGTTGCCAGATGAATTTACAAGAAAACAGTGGAAGATTATTAGGATTGGATGATGACGATGACAATAAAGATTAAAAATACAGACCAAAAGTGGAAGTATCTTTCAAAGCATAAAGTCCGAGTGGACATGGTTGGTGAAAGAGTTGCTACCCACTCTGAACCACCCAGGACTGACCTGTGAGGGGAATGGCAACAGACTCTCTTCAGAGTTGATTTCCTAGGTGCCAAGGAGATACTTTAGCTGCCCTATCTCATCTCAGATTTTTGTATCCACGGCTTCTAGAGATTTCTAAACCACCAAGGCATCACATCCATCTATTTATCCATCTACCTACCCACCCACCCATTCATCCATCCATTCATCTATCCATCCATCCATCCAACCACCATGTGTCCATCCACTCATCTATCTATCCATCCTTCCATCCGTCCATCCACCCACTCAGCCACAATTCCATCTACCCACCATTCCATCCATCCATCCAACCACCATCCGTCTCCCCATTCATCCATCCATCTATCCATTCATCCATCCATCCGTCCATCCACCCACTTACCAACCCATCCACCCACCCATCCATCCACCCATCCACCCACTCACGCACCATTCCATCCACCCACCCACCCAGCCTCCCAGCCACCCATATTTCCATCCTTCTCTCTCTTTCTGTCTCTCAGGTTAAAGTGCCACAACAAATGCACCAAAGAAGCCCCACCCTGTCATCTCCTGATCATCCACAGAGGAGGTAAGTATTTAACACTTGGTGCCCTAGGGGTAGGGTGGCGCAGGGACTCCTGCAGGCCCTCTGAGATAGCTGTCCCATCCAGGCCATTTCTGCGTACCTCTTAATCCCCCGATATTTGCCAATTTTTTCCTTTCTGACGCTCTTCTTCCTGCCATCTGTCCCCTTCATCCACTTCCTGTGCCTGTTCTCCCTGTTCCTTGCCCCGCTCCTGGTCTCTCTGATACTTTTGCCCCCAGATTCATCTCCCCTTTCCTAACTCTTTTTCTCTCATTCTTGTCTGCTCTCCTAATTTCCACTCTCCTCTCTTTCCCCCCTAATCTCATTGCTTTTCCTTCCCACTTAAAAAGAGTGCTTGGCTGAGTGTTTCCTCTCACATGCTCTCCAGACTCAATCATTTGGCCCTGCAGAGGTGGGCATGGGGAGGGGTCGGGCTTGGGTCTGTTGGTTTTGGGCCATCTGTGTTCTGTCCCCTGGGCCTCTGGGAGTGTCCTGGCCAACCTGTCCAAGCAGCGAGGTAACAGCTGCCCTTGGGAGAGCCGTGGCCAGCCTTGTATCTTGCACAAAAAGCAAGACCAATTTAGTGCGAAGGAAAGACCAGAAGGAGAGGCTTTTCCCTACCTGCCAGGGACTCAACTGGGGAAACCTTGTAGTCCAGCTTTCAAAATAGTTCTCCTGATTCTTGTCTCATGGAGGAGTTATCTCTGGCTTCTGTTATCTATGTTACAGTTCATTCACCAGGGGAGGGGACTCTCTGGGCCTGTGCTGTCCAATACAGTAGCTGCTAACCACCCCTGGCCATTTAGATTTAGATTAATCTAAATGAAATAAAAATAAAAATTCCATTATTCTGTCACACCAGCCACGTTTTAAGGGCTCAGTAGCCACGGGTGGTGGCTACCATATTGGATAGTGCAGACAGCCAACACTTTCATCATCACAGAAAGTTCTGTTGGGTATCACTGGCTCTGACCTTTGCTATTCAATGTACAGGAGACCTACTGAATCAAAATCTGCATTTTTAACCGAATCTGTGGGCAGTTCCTCTGCCCCTTAAGAGGCAAGACTCTAGGGTACCAGTTGTAAACTCTGGTACCTTCCAGGGCCAAACCAGGATCCTAAATAAGAGAAGGTGGCCAGGTGGGGCCATGCAAAGTGGAAGGGGATTCCCAGGAACCCTCTAGAGAGGACAGCCACTCCAGCAATGATAGAAACAACGTGGACCTGAATTTTTCTCATGTTTCAAAGAAAAGCCCAAATAGTTGTATTATTTTCAGATATTAGCAACTTATTACAGTTTTAAAATTCTTGCTGGCCAATTCCCTGCCCTCCCACCCTCCCATCTATAGGTGGGCTAGAGCCTTGGAGCCGATGTTGAGGTTCACAACCTGCTGATGTGAGACAGAGTCCTTCCTTGTCCCTGCTATGTCCCTCTCAGCTCCCCTGGCCTTGGTCAATGCACGCTCCAGGGAATCTGCCCCGATTTAGAATGAGCCCAAGGGAAACTCAAAGAAGGAAGCAAATTGCTGCCGAAAGCCTTGGGATGTGTTCCAAAGCCATTGGGCCGTTGGTTTTCGATGATCTTTGCATTGCTTACCTCCGCGAGGGGAGGAAATGGCATGGGAAGGAAAAGTCTTCAGCCCTCCTGCCCCTTCCCACCCATCCTTAATTAAGAACCATCTGTTCCTTGCACAACTGTATATGCTCAGTGAGGCTATTTTTTAAAGCTGAATTCTCACAGCTCTTGACCCCTTGTCTTGCTTGGGTCAGCTTCATTGGGGAAACCACCTCCTAGCGGTCTTTGCCGGAGTCCAACTCCCATGCGGAGACCAGAACCAGCCTGCTGCAAGGTGACCCGCTTCCAGAGGCCGACACCTGAAGAAAGGCTCCCTACGTGCTGCCTTCATGGCCGTGCCCCCTTTGCTCAAAGGCAGCAGGTGCCCGTACATGCAAAGCCAGTGGAACTTGCCAGAAGTCCTCCAGCTTCTTGCTTTCCCCCCATCCCCCACCCTTGTTGGTAGGAAGTTTAAAATATAGTTGGTTTCCATGGAGATGGCAGCTCAGGCTAAGCAGAGAAATTAAATTCCTAGGTCAGTCCAAAGCTTTAACTTCTCCACCAACACCGCCCCCCCTCCCCCCGCAACACAAAACAACTAACAAGTAACACTGCCAGGCATCAGATTTGAATTTGAGCTCCTCAGTTTGCCCCTCCCTGTGGTTCCTATAAGAAGTGATAATAAGAGAGGGGTGACGGGAAGAGAAGCTTGGATGACGTCGTTTGGATTTATTTAGCATCAGCTGTGTGCCCAGCTTTTTGTGCGGCTTCAGGGAGGACATTGAGGGGAGGTCTGGAGATACTAAGCCTTCCTTCCAGGGATCCCTGTGGCCTTGTTTAGGACAAACGTGTTTTGACACGCAGCAGGCTGCCCGGGCCTGAGAAATCCCACAAATGACGAAAGAGGATCCCGACACAAAGGTTAGACGGAGGCAAGGATGGGTGGACATTCTGAGCTTATCCATTGATTGTAGATCTTAAGGAATCAGGAACCTCTTATATTTCAAAGGAGGGTCAGTTCTGAAATGATGCCCACGTGAAACAATTATGGTATCGAAAACAAATGGATAGCTTCGGCTTCATTATCAAGATGTACAGTTGTCAAGTCATTCCTTAACAACATAAACATTCTAGAAAGCACAGAGGACACCTGATCTTAACGCCATGACCTGACAACTATCGTTTTTGGAGGATTCCCTTCCCATCCTGGGGGCAGGCCTTCGAGATGGGGTCTCAGCTAGGCTTTCCTGGCAGAACGGTTTAACACGAAGCGGTACTTAAACTCCCAAATTGCTGTTTTTACCCCTACGGATCCAGCAAGGTTAGTCCGGACAGAGTCCGTCCCGTGTGACATCAACAACCCTCTACGAAAGCCACCCCGGTATTCGGACCTGCACATCAGCCAGACGCTCCCCAAAACCAACAAAATCAGCAAGGTGAGGGCGGGGTCCTGCTGGGTCGGGGTATGCTGGGGCTGCCACTGCCTGGGAGGGGCAGGGAGGGGGGCTTGAGCGAATTGCTCTGGAAACCTTCACCTCCCAGCCCACCTGGGCTCTCCTTGTTCCATGTGGTTTATGTAAGGAAAGCTTAGCGGAAAGCATCCAGCCCTCCGTGGAGAGTGAGTGTGCCAGAAATCTGTCTAATTTAGAGAGAGGGCACACGGAAATGAGAATGAATGAATGTGTCGAGGAGGGAGCAGTAGGGATTGCGGGAGAGTCTAAGCAGGGTTCCTGAGTGATCCAGACCCAGCTCCCTTTGCTCTGTGAGATGTTTTGCCAACCTGCCGGGATTAACCTTGCAGATGGCTGGGTTGACATATCTGTTGAATCGGACCACCGAGGGACGGAAGACTGTTTTTTGAGCTCCTGCTAGAGATTAGATAGATGGATATGTGGGGGGCAAGGTGGGGGGGGAGGCAAGCTCTGAGCCTCAGCCAGTTTGGTTGACTTCTGGCTGGTCCTCAGATGGTCAGCCTCTCTATGCACCTGTCCACTGTGGCATGGAAATTTCCAGCGTGATTTCCATGTGTTTGGTCTGTTGGTTGGACTGCACCAGAACCTTCCCAGGGACACGTGCAGCCTTATGGTGGGAGGCAAAGCCTGCACGTGCCAACAGGTGATTTCTCAAACTCCCCAGTGCTTCTGTGCACCGTGTTGAAGGTGGGTAAAGTGCAAATCAATCCAAGCCTGTGGGAAGTCACCACCTGTGTTCAGGACCCAGATGAGCGTCACGATGGCTCGGTGACCTCTCACTGGCAAGGCTCTGTCTAGCTTCTCTGCATAAGGCTGGAGAGAGTATTGCTTCTCCCCAGTCCATCCTCCAGAGAGCAGCCAGAGTGATTCCTAATGAATGCAATTTGAATCCTGTCCCCCTCTGCCTCAAAACCACCCAGTGGCTCTTTACTGCATTGAGAAAACAAATCAAGCTCCTTCTGCAGCCTGCAAGACCGTGCATAATTTGGTCCCTCGCTCCGTCTCTGACCTCCCCGTGTACGTCTCCCCACCAAAGCCCATATGTTCTTTCTCTCACACACTATCACCCACCGTTTTTACTACTAGCTCTCAGCCATTCACCATCTGGCTCCTTGTGGCGTCATCTAAGCAGTTGAGAGCTTGGCCTCTGAAGGCAGGCGAACCTTGCAGTCAGCCCTGGCTTCTCCCACTTACTAGCGGTGAGCCTCAGGGCAGGCCACTAATTTCTCTTGGCCTCAGTTTTCCTGTATATGAAATGGGTACGTTCCAGTTATCTACCGCTGCACAGCAAAGCCCCTCAAACTTAGTGGAGCACGACAGCCTTTTAATTATGCTCGTGGAAACTGTGGGGACTGAACTGGGAAAACTTACACAGCTAGGGGCTGGAATCTTCTAGAGCAGAGATTGGCACACTATGGCTCACAGGCCAAACCAGCCCAGCACCTGCACCTGTTTTTGTGAATAAAGTTATATTGGCATGAGCCACACCCATATTGTCCACGGCTGCTTTCACACTATGATTGAGAATTGAGTGGTTCCAACGGGGACCACATGGCTCACAAAGCCTAAAATATTTGCTATTTGGCCATGTTAAGAAAAAGCATGCCAGCCTCTGAGCTAGAGTCGTCATCAGTCACCTGTCTAGTGTCTGCCTGTGGTGCATCAGAGACCGGGTTCAGCGGAGACCCAGCGGAAGCATCTACATGCGGACTTGCCTTATGGTTTGGGGTTCCTCACAATATGGCGGCTTCAGGGTGGTCGGGTTTCTCACCTGGCAGCTCAGGGCTCGACGAGCAACTGAGCAACAAGGCAGAAGTTGCCTGGGCTTTTGTAACTTAGCATTACCTTGGTGCGTTGTCTTGGCTTGTCACTAGCCAGGGATCGGTAGTGTCAGTTCTGCTCTGTCATACTGACGGGGGCTGTCGCGCTCCTGCTCAGATTCAAGGGGAAGAGGCATAGAAACCACCTGCCGATGGGAGGAGTCCAAGGAATTTGAGGCCACGTTTTAAAATGTCCACGGTGGCTATAATAGCACCAGCCTCAGAGAGTTGTCTTGGGGATGAAATGAAGTAATCCACATACAAGCATCTAGTATGGTTCATGGCACATGTTAAGCATCCAGAAAATTCTAGATACTGTTTTCAGCTTAAATCTTGGGTTTCCAATCCAGATCTTAGGTCGGGTCCACTTTTTCTTTGTTATTTGCATAAGATATGTATAGGTCTCTAGAAGAAGGGATCCCCACCTCTGGGGGTGCTTAGGAGGCTCAAATGGTACGGTTCCTAAGAAGTAACTGTGCATGTCTAGAGAACCCATCCTTTTCTTTGTGACATCTTAGGGGGCGGGCTGCTCAGAGCATCTCGAGACCTTCCTCTCTGGCTTTGCCGACATACTGAGCCTCTTGATCAGATGGGACAGAAACACGGGTCAGCTAGATCAGTGACTGTGACATTGTTCTGCTTGTCTGCCAGCGGGAGAATTTGATAAGAGAAATAAATTAACCTCTATTTAGAAAGCAGCTTTGACTTGAAGGTGGACAGGATCTATCACAGGGCCGGGTTATTTTTTCCTCTCTTTCTCTTCTCACTGGCTTCACACAGATTCTTTTTGTCAGGCAATGATGTGGTTAGTGCAATAGATTTCTGAGCCAATTTGGTCTGAAGGCTTCCTTTTCATTGCTCTGTCTCCTCTCCTGTCTGGCTCAGTCAATCCAAGTTCACAAAAGCCCGGCTTTTTCTCCCGACGTAATGGTTAGTTAGAGTGTGCATTTTGGAGTCAGAAGGCCCAGCCTTCGAACTTCGTTCCTTCACTGACTGTGTGGCCATAGCAAGCTCTCTCTACCTCGGTTCCTTCCCCTCCTCCCCCATTAAAGGGGCAGCACAATAGCAGCTATGACTGGGATTGTGGAAAGGAGTAGATGCAGTGATAGGCGTCAAGGATTTAGTCTGACCCTGGATGGTCAGGGCATGGAATGGCTTGATGGGGGAAAGAGGAACGGAAGGAGGAAGAGGAGGCAGAAAGAGGAAGAGGGAGGAGGGGGAGGGGGAGGAGGCAGAGGAGAAGAAGAAACGGCAGTATCTGCCAGCTCCTTGGGGGACCAGGCTATAGCCCTTGTCCCTCCAGGTCAAGGCATCAGAACCCCATCTGCCGTGGTGTCCAAGGCTGAAGATGCGCCTGCTGTAGTGACGCTATTCGAAATGGCTGCATGCCGGCTTGCCCTTTCCAGTTGGTCTTGCACTCGGGCCAGCTCCATGGACCTCCAGCAGGGCCGTGGATCACTGTCCTGTTCTTCCATCATGATTGTGACTCACCTGCTCTTCTTGGGTCTGCTCCAGTCTGTTACTGCTGACTGGTCTCGTCCTCTACCTTCCCCTCTTCTCCATGTCATTGCTTCTGCCTCCATGTACTTCTCATAACCTTGGCTTCTTTGTTTTCTGGCCTGTCGTGGCTCTTCTGTTCTCTTTGAACCTCATCTCGTCTCTGCCTGTGCGCCTGATGCTGTCGGCCAGCTCATCTTTTCATTCCATGTCATAGTCATGGGCCAGCTGCCATCTTGTTTGGACCTGTGGTCCTGTGTTGGGGGTGGGCCGTGGAGGTCACAAGACAAGTGTGGTTGTTTAGGACTGTCTGTTCACCACAGTCTATTGGGTTGGAGGGTAGGGACAGTTTCCTTAGGAAAAGTCCATGAGAGAGGCAGTTACCATCACCACCATGTCCAGATCAGTGCTCAACTGGGTGGAATGGAATGGGAACATGGGAGATAAGCATGCTTTTGTTCAATTCCCAGAGTCAGATGTGAGTTTCTTGTGACTTGGGACAACCTTGTGCTTCTGCTGCTGGGCTGGGGGTAAGGACCCAGGCCATTAACTCTCTGTATGACACCAGTAAGTCACTCCCCCCCTCCGAGTCCCAGTGTCCCCATCTACAGAATAAGGATTTGGACTGGGAGGTCTCTGAAGGATGTTTCTGTATTTTAGCTGTGCTCTGAAAGAGGAATTATGCCACTAGCCCTTCCTGGAATGATCTGATTTGAGTTTGAGTTTCCTTCGATGGAATGCAACCTCCCGTTGCTGGTCCCATTGGGCCATAGATCTCAGTCTGACCCAAAGAAGGAATTTCCCCTCCTATTGTAGCAATTTGGCCAAGGAATGTGGGCACCATACGCAGCTATCTCTTGAGATGATTCTGTTTATTCACATCAGCCCTGAGCTACAGAGATGAGAAAGACCTAAATCCTTCCCTCAAGGAGGTAGAGATAATTCCTTGCTCCATAAATGCAATTCCTCATTCCAATCCTCCTTCTTTTCTGTTATTCACTCATTCATATAACACTTATTACTACCTCTTATGTTTTTGTTTCTGTGCTAAGTTCTGCAGATTCCAAGATGAATAAGACACCATCTAGTAGGAAGAGATAGACCTTTCCCTCCCTCTCTCCTTCTCTCCATCCCTCCAAGGCTCCCTCCCTTCATTTCTTTCTTGTTTTCCTTCATCTAGCACCCATCTATTTAAGGACCACACTGTGGCTGGGAATAGGGAGCTCCCAGCCTAGAGGGCAAAACAGACAAGTAGGCTGAGAAGCGACTGGGTAGAAGCAACAGCTGAAGCCGAGTGAGTGGGAAGAGCCAGCACCAGGAGCGAACGATGTGCTTGACCTGGTGGAGCAGAGGGTCAAGGGAACTTCCCAGAAGAGGGGAGCTGTGAACTGTGTCTTCTAGGCAGACTAGGGATGGACAGATATTCCAAGTCGAAATAACAGCATGTCCCAAGCCTTGAAGATGTGAAGTGGCCTGGTTGGCGTTGGGGACCGTGAGCCCCCTCATCCAGCAATAATGTAGCACCCCTACCTGATGAGGTAGGGTCAGTGGAAGCCTAGTGGAGAGTCAGAACTTTTACCACCACCCAAATAATGAGGCTACTCTGTTGTGCTTGGTGTCCGTGAAGGCTACATAGGGAATGGTAATAGTACCTCTTAGTAGAAGTAGTACCTCTCCCAGAAAGAGCGTATCAGTGGAGGCCTATGAAGGGGCTGGAATTCCCACCCCACCCAGCAACAGTTAGGAGCCCCTCCTGTCCTCAGGTGCCGACAGAGGCAGAGGGCGTAGGCATCTGGCCCTACCAGGGAATAACAAGACAGCACACGCCCTCTTCCCTGCTAGGGCAGGGTCACGGGAAGCCAGCTAAAGCCAAAGGTTTAAGTAAGAACCAGAGTCTCACAACTTAATACCCAGATGTCCAGGCTTCAGTGAAAAATCACTTGTCACACCAAGAGCCAGAAAGATCTCAAACTGAATGAAAAAAGACAACCCATAGATGCCAACATTGAGACAAGTGAGATTTCAGAATTATCTGACAGAGATTGTTAGAGCAGTCATAAAACTATTTCAGCAAGCAATTACAAACACTCTTGAAACACACGAAAAAAGTAGGAAATCACTGCAGAGAAATACAGAGTCTCAGCAAATGAATAGAAGATATAAAGAGGAACGATATGAAAATTTCAGAACATATAACTGGGAAATGCAAGAATTAAAAGTAAAAACTCAGTGGAGAGACTCAGTGACAGAATGGAGGGACAGAGGAAAGAATATGTGAGCTTGAAGATACAACAGTAGAAATTACACAGTCTGGATAACAGAAAGACAATTGACTAAAAAAAAAATGAGTAGGACCTCAGGGACCCTTGGGACAATAATAAAAGTCCAACATTGGTGTCATCAGAATGCTGAAGGAAAGAATAAAGAGGGCAGGGCTGAAAAAATTCTCCAAGAAATAATGGGCAAAAACTTCTCAAAATGGGCAAAAGACATAAACCCCTGTTCCTGTTTTTCTGATTCAGAAGCTGATACGCATACCATGTTCATGGATTGGAAGATGCAACATAGTTAGGATGTCAGTTCTCCTCAAAATTGATGCCCAATTCCTATCAAAATCCCAGCAAAATATTTTTTTTTGTAGATGAAGACAAAATTATTCTAAATGTTATATGAAAAGGCAAAGGAACTTGAATAACTAAAAACAGTTTTGAAAAAGAATAACGTGGGAGGAATCAGTCTGCCCAAATTCAAAGCTTATTATATAGTTAACAGTAATCAAGACCAAAGAGGATATACAGATGGCAAGTAAACACATGAAAAAATGTTCAATATCATTAGCCATTAAAATGCAAATTAAAACTACTGTGAAATGTCACTGCACTCCTATCAGAATGGCTAAAATAAAAAATAGTGACAATACCAAACATTGGCTAGGATGCAGAGAAAATCAGTCTCTCATACATTGTTGGTGTAAAATAGTGTACCCATTCTGGAGAACGGTTTTCGCATCTTCTTTAAAAACTGAACATGACAGGGGTGCCTGGGTGGCTTAGTCAGTTGGGCAGTCAACTTCGGCTCAGGTCATGATCTCACAGTTCATGAGTTCAAGCCTCCTGTCGGGCTCTGTGCTGACAGCTCAGAGCCTGGAGCCTGTTTCGGATTCTGCGTCTCCTCTTCTCTGCCTCTCCCCCCACTCACTCTCTGTCTGTCTCTCAGAAATACATAAACATTAAAATATAAAAATACAAAACTGAAACTAAGCATAGCAGTTAATGTGCTGTCAAGAAATTGCACTCCTGGGCATTTATCCCAGAGAAATAAACATTTGTTCATACAAAACCTATACCTGAATGTTCATAGAAGCTTTATCCACAGTAGCCATGGAGGGGAAACAACCCAGCTGTCCTTCAATGGGCGAATGGTCACACACACTGTGGTACATCCATGTGATGAAATACTACTCAGCCATCAAAAGGAACAAACTATTGATATATTCAACAACTTGGATGCATCTCCAGATAATTTTTCTGAGTGGGGAAAAAAAAGCACCAATCCAAAAAGGTTCCATACTGGATGATTCCATGCATAGAGCATTCTTGAAATGACAAAATTATAGAAATGGGGAACAGATTAGTGGTGCCATGGGTTAAAGATGGGAGGGAGACATGTGAGGAGACAGAGAAGGAAGTGGGGTGGCTATAAAAGCACAACATGAGGGGTCCTTGGGGTGGTGGAAATGTTCTGTATGTGGACTGTATCTGCTCGCCATCTGTGTTGTGATATTGTGCTATCATTTTGCAAGATGCAAACATCAGAGAAAGCTGGTGAAGCCTGCATGAGATCTCCGTTACTTCTCTTTTTAAAAAACAATTTATTTATTTTTGGGAGAGACAGAATGAAAGTGGGGGAGAGGCAGAGAGAGGGAGACACAGAATCCAAAGCAGGTTCCAGGCTCTGAGCTGTCAGCACAGAGCCTGATGCGGGACTCAAACTCACAAACCTCAAGATCATGACCTGAACTGAAGTTGGACGCTCAACTGACTGAGCCACCCAGGCACCCCAGATCTCTACTACTTCTTAAAACTGCGTATGGGGGCACCTGAGTGGCTCAGTCAAGCATCCAACTCTTGGTTTTGGCTCAGGTCATGATCTCACAGTTCATGAGATCGAGCCCCACGTTGGGCTCTGTGCTGACAGCGCAGAGCCTGCTTGGGATTCTCTCTCTACCTGCCCCCCCCCCAATAAATAAACTTTAAAGAAACTGCATGTGAATCCACAGTTATCCCAAATAAAAAGCTCAATTGCAAATTATGTCGTCAACATAATCGCAACCATTGGTTGACAACAAAGTGCCTCAGCCCAGTGGGAGGGGTGTAGGTACATTCATAACCTCATTGAAACTTCACAGCGGACCCAGCAGGTGGGTGTTCTTAGCCCATGTGAGGGACAAGGGGAGACTGAAATTCCCAGAAGTAAAGTCACTTACTTGGAGGCGGGGGGAGTGAGTGGGCTCTGGGAGGGTGACATCACAGCATAGGCACCCATTGGGCATCTGATGGAGAACGCCCGTTTCCTGTCCCCCTTCTTGCCCTCCTATGCTGGTTGGTGTTTCTTACACTGACTCTGGAGTTTGGCAGGTAAACGTACCTGTTGTAAAATAACCAGGTCCTACAAAACCATCCCCAGGCACCCGGAACCAGTCAGAGTGATGGACCTCTGAGTAATGGAGGGACCAAGTGACCACTGTCTTCTGAGTGGACAGATTAAAGTTCCAGCGATGCTGAGATTGAGAGGCAGGAATCCCTTTTATATGATGTTGAGTATTTGCTGGCATTATTCCCACTTTACAGGAGGCAAAACTGAGGGATGGAGAGGTTAAGCGTTTTGTCCAGAATGTATGGGGAAGGGGTGGCTATGGGATTTGAATCTGGGTTTGCCTGACTCGGGCTCCTGCTGGTTTTAGTTTCCTGGGGCTGCCTTAACAAATGACCACAAACTGGGCAGCTTAAACAACAGACCTTTTTACCCCCTCGCAGTTCTGGAGGCCGGAAGTCCGAAATCAAGGTGTTAGTGTGGGATTGGTTCCTTTTGGAGGCTCTGAGCGAGGATCCATTCCATGCCTCTTCCCTAGCCTCTGGTGGCTCTGGCAATCCTAAGTGTTCCTTGGCTTATAGATGCGACAATCCAGTCTCTATCTCTGTCTTCGTGGGGTCTTTTCCTCTGTGTGTGTCTCTCATTTCCCATTTCTTATAAGGACACCTGGAATGGGATTCAGGACCCACCTGAATCCAGAATGATCTCCTCTTGAGATCTGTACCTTAATGACATCTGCAAAGACCTTTTTTCCAGATAGGCTCACGTTCTGAGTTTCCCAGGGGGCAGGTCTTTTGAGAGACACCATTCAAGCCACTACCCTGCTCCCGATCCCACCGCCGCCAGGGCCCTTCTGAGGGTGCACGCGGGGGTTCCATCTTCGGGTTTGCTTAGAGCAGGTTCGGGGCCCAGCAGAGGCCACGCCGGCTCTGCCTGACACGTGAGGGAAGATGCTTTCGCGTTCTCTCTGGAGCGGCCAGGCTGTCGATTCTTTAATAAACACTTGGGAGGAGAGGTGTTAGGATGGAAAGAGCACTCTGGGCACCTCGGCGTGGGACTTTCCAAAATCAGAAAGGCACAGGGAGCTTGGCTGTCGCCTCCGTGGCTTTCATTATGTGGTAACCTTTCAGTCCGGAGTCCAAACAGCGGACAGGAAATTGATGCCAGAAACTGTTCCTTCCACAGCTGGATGCAACCCAGCTTGCAGGTGGGGATGATGAAGCAGGTGGGACTTTGGAAGGTTCTGGTGGCAGAGGAAAGGGGGGGACTAAGGATGCCGGGGTGGGGTTCCTTCCTGCTTGCTCACTCTCACTCACGTGTCTCTGCATCTGTGCCTGCCCCTGTCCCCTGCCCTGTTTTCTTTCCGCAGGACCACATCCCTGTCCCTTACCAGCCGGACTCGAGCAGCAACCCCTCATCCACGACGTCCTCCACGCCCTCCTCGCCAGCACCCCCCCTCCCTCCCAGTGCCACGCCGCCTTCTCCCCTGCACCCTTCCCCACAGTGCACAAGGCAGAAGAACTTCAACCTGCCAGGTACCTTTGCACTTGGGGAATCGCGGGGACCGCGGGAGGGGGAGGTTGGGTTCGAACCAGAGCCGTGTCCAGCCGGTCCACGCTTAAAGGCGATGGGTTGAAGAGATGCGGGTGAGTCTTACTATGTTCAGGTCAGTCACCACATACTACTTTATCTGATCTCAGAGGATGAGATGGATGAGAGGATCCAGAAGGTTCTCCCAGCTCATAAATTCCAGAGTACCTAGCTGTGGATCTGAGACTGTGCACCGGGCTATGAGACGCTGGAGAAGCCACTCATGAGATGTTCTGGCCTCTTGGCCTCCTTTGTCATTCGACTTAAGAAAGAGATCTTTCTCTGCTCAGGTGGGCCAGACCTAAGAGTCTTCCTACCTCTTCTGAGGTCCTGCCCAGCCCACTTCCTCTTCTAGGGCCCTAAGGATTTTCTAGCTCAGCCGTATTTGCAGCACCACAGCTGATGTCAGGAAGGAGGCCGGTGGGATGAGGTCTGACTTGGCCATGGAACCAGAGTCTAGAACGGCGTTGTTCCCTCTGGTACTCTCTAGCCCCCTGTGGCCGTTTAAATTGAAATGAATTAAAATTAAATATAGTTAAAATTTTAATTCCTCAGCCACGGTAGCCACATTTTAATTACCCATTAGCCACTGGTGGCTGCCATATTGGACAGTGCAAGCACAGAACATTTTTATCATCGCTGAAAGTTCCACTGGACAGTGCTGATCTAGGGACTGATTTCCACCTAAGCCTACAGGTTTCATGCAGAGGGAAAAATCCCAGGTCCTGCGGTCACGGGTCACACTTCCAAGCCTCACCAGCCATGACGGAATGACCAGTAGGCAGATGAAGGCCCAAACCCACACCTGGCCAAACCCAGATACAACTACCCGTTTAAGGACAAGCTGTCACCTACCCGCACTGTTTTGATCTGGGCTAAGTCCATAGGAGGAGGGCACATTTTGAAGTCTTGCAAGATTGGGATTTTTTGGTTACGTTCAAGCCTGAGGAAGTCTTGTATCTGTCTGGTATGAGGACCACTCACTCACTGGGCAGCCACCAAGGACCATAATGTGAGTCACCAGCTGGAATCATTCCAGCGAGTGCCTCCCAGAGTCAATTAGGCAAAAACCGCCTGCTGTGTCCACAGACTGGGTGCTCCCCCTGCCACCTGCAGGATGGTCCATTTCTGCTTCACTGGAAGGGGGCAAATGCAAGAAGGGCGCTTTGACACTCCATGACCGTCCCTCCGCCCCAAACCTGGGGGGAAGCGGGTCTGGGCGCTTTCTTACCCCTGCTCCATCCCATTCCCAGACACTGACTTCAGGGAATTTCCCCGGAAACTGCTGCACTGCTTCCTTATGGGCCAGGGGCTGGGAGGGGACCTCTGAGGGGAGACCTGTATGTCAGAGTGCCACAGCTCTTTCTGTCCCTAGAGGACTCTGCTGGCGAGAGACCTGGCTAACCCAGGGTGATCACTGTTTCCCTTAGCTCCCTCACTCTTTGGGGCAGGGTCCCCGAGGACGGGTCCTTGCCCGTTTGCTGCTAGCCTGCCAGCGATCCGCACCTACTCCAGAGCATCTCATGACAGTGACATCATTTGGGGTGTGGGCTGAGGGGTCCTCTGAGGGCAGGCACTTTAGAACAGCAGTTAGGAGCATGAGCTCTGGAGCTGGGCTGCTTGGGTTGAAATCCCAGCTCTACTGCTCAATCTCAGCGTCATGCTGGAGCAAACCAGTTACCTCTCTGTGCCTCTGTTTCCTCATCTGTAAAATGGGGATAATGATAAAAGCATCTACTCCATAGAATCGTGGAAGGACCAAACCTCATCATACATGTACCGAGTTGAACAGAGCGAGTGTCTCGCTGAAGGTCTTGACACATGCCAGCTGGTTCCATTATTACATAAACATAAGAATAACAAATTGCCATGGCTACCGTTTCTGGTGTTTCTCATCATCACTGCTAATTAATAGGGGCGTAATCCGAATTGTGGAAATCAAGATGAAATCCTCACATACCCTGGCATTCAGAGCAGGGATCGAATTAATCCTTTTGGAGGAGGTAATTTCACATTGTCTATCAAAGTTTTATAGGTACATTCCGTGGACCAATGATATGACTTCTAAGACTTTATATACAGATATGCTTGCATAGGGTACAGGGATCTGTACGTAAGGATTTCATTGAGATAGTGAAAACTTTGGACTCAACTCAAGTGGGGAATGGTTAAATACAAATCAAGAGAGGAATGGTTGAATACACTGTAATATATCTACATAACCAAATATTCAGCCACCCTTAAAAAGGATGGGGTGGTTCTTTGTGGATATCCTGACATGCAAGGTATCCACAATGTCTTGTAAGTGGGAAAACAAGTGATTTGCAAAGCAGTTGGTATAATAAAATCCTATTTATTCTAAAATAATTATATATAGTTGTAAGTTTATATGCATGTGTATATATACTTGTCTATTTGTATATGCACAAAAAAGCCTACAAGAACTTCCTGGCAGCTGTTTCTAAGAAGAAAAATTTTATGTTAGGCATTGCTACAGTGTATAGAGTACCAAGGAACGTACCCGTTTCATAATTGAACAATAATCACAAAATGCAATATTGAAGTGGAAAACGAAACGGGACCTTCCAGAAGAGCAGCCAGACCTTCTCCCTTGACTTAGGAGGTTTTAGCAAAATTCCCTCAGAATGACAAGTGCCTGTCTTGTTCACACAAGGTCCTAGTCACCCATCATGCCCTTGACTACAAGCCTCTGTTGATGGGAAAGGCAGCTGTGGTTATGGTTCCCTGCCAAATGTTGGGTTTTTGAAGACTATTCTGGCTAATACCTAGGCATCATAATGTTCTCAGCATTGACTGATACCTAGAACATTCTTTTCCAGAAGGGTCTATGGGGTTAACAGGCATCTGGCTCACATGTTGACCTCAGGACATACGGAAGAAGGGTTTTTAGCTGGAAAACGAAGCGCGTCAGGCACAGGCTTGGTAGGATTTATGATTGACCTCCTTGTTCTCAGCCACTTGCTTCTGAATCCTGGGGCCATGTTTGACATAGCAGGTGGCTTATGGGTGTGCTTCCTCCCTTTCAGCACCCCCTACCTCCCTTCACTCTGCCCTGATTCCGTCTCTATGCTCCACAGTGCTCCTTCCCTACCATGATTTTGTTCATTTATTAACTTATTTAGTGTCCGTGTCCTCTGTGACAATCAGAATTATCAGCTTCGTGAGACTGGGAAACATGTCTGCTTCATTCACGCTTCTACACCTGAAGGCCAACACATTGCCTACAGCTTAAGGCACTAATTAAATGGGGTTTTTTCGAATGAATGAATGAATGAATGAATGAGTGAATGACTTGAAATTCATGCACTGCCCAAGGCTGCAGATTTTTCTCTTCAAGTCATTTTCTGGCCCTCAGACTACATCCATCATAAGACATGTTTATTGAACATCTACTATGTACCCGTGGTATACAAGGCACTAGGTATACAGCCATATGCACACCAGACATGCCCTGTTTGAGTTTCCAATGGCTGCTGTAACAAATCGTCACAAGCTTAGTGGCTTAAAACAGCCCAGAAGTATCTTTTGGGATGAGCACTGGGTGTTGTATGGAAAACAATTTGACAATAAATTTCATATATAAAAAAAAAAACAGCCCAGAAGTACTATCTTACGGTGATGGAGGTCACAAGTCCAAAATCCGTTTCACTGGTGTCCACAGGGCTGGTTGCTCCTGAGGTGCCAGGGAGGAATCCACTTCCTTGCCTTTCCCCAGCCTCCAGCGGCTGCCTGCGTTCCTTTGCACACGGCTCCACCCCACTCCCACCTCTGTTTCCGTGATCGCATCTCTGACTCTCTAACTCTGACCCGTCTGCCTCCCTCTTGGAAGGACCCTTGTCATGGAAGCGGATGTAGTCACAGTCTCCAGGGATTAGGTTGTGGACGTCTTGGGCAGAGCGGCCTCACTCGGCCTGCCACAGCCCCTGTTCTCGTGGAGTCTATAGCTTCGCGGGAGAGACGGGTTAACCACACAGACGCACACCTGAAATGAGTTGCACCAAGTGCCATGAAGGGAAAGAACGGCGGTACAGCAGCCATACAGCGAGTTCAAGAGGAGAGCAAGTTGAGGTTGAAGGGTCCGAGGCGTCTGAGTTCTGAAGATGGGGGAGAGTTGGCTGGGCAGAGGGAGGGGAGCATGTGCAAAGGCCCTGCCCCAGGAAAGAGCTGCAAAAATGTCCCCGTGGCCCGAATGCCGTGAATGAGGGAAAAGTGGCACCAGGTAGGACTCAGAGGTACAGGGATGAGGCTTGGCCGGGCCTTGCAGGGCCACGGCAGGAATTCAGATTTTCTTTAAAGGGTGTAGGCAGAAGGTGACTTACCCTCCATCCTTCCTTCTAGAAGACGATCCAGGCTGCTTTGGGGGGAGGCCTTAGGGAAGGAAGGAGGGAAGGAGGGTTTCGGGGTAGAAGTGAAGTGCCTTCAAAGTGGCCTGCGTATCTCTCTGGCCTCCAGCCACCTGAGGACTCCCAGTTCCCAAGACCTCTTCAATGCCAGAGAGTCAGGAGCCGCTCGGATTCATCATCAGGAACGAGCTGTTCTCTGGCACACGGAGGGGTTGAGGAGGGAGGGGGCTGGCTCTGTGCGTGGAGACCTTCGCCAGTGTCCCTTTGCCTGACCCCTGTCCCTTGTCAGAGCGGTTTTTGCTGTCCCTCGCCCAGCTGCCACTCCATAAAAGAATGTCACTGCCGGCTATCCTTTGCTGCAGACACCGAATCCCCCGTCTCCACTGGGGAGGGAAGAGATCAGCTAAGCTTCTTGAGAACCCTGGGTAGTTTTCTCTTTTTTAATTTTAGCCTCTTGTTGACTGCATGCAATGAAAAAACAAAAAACAAAACCTAAGTTATCTAACAGAAGAAAGAAAGGTCCTTGAAGTCCTGGAGGTTGGTTTTGTTTTAAAGCTTTGCTCTGTAACCTTGGCCGAGTTGCTTCTCACCCTGGGCACCTCATTTTCCAGAATCAGGAAATGCATCCGTTTGGATTCCAACTATCTGGGATATTTGGGGATTGCTGTGCTAGGAGAGAGTTGATTAATTCAATAAACACGAGTTGTGCACCCACTGGTACCAGGCCCCTCTCTGTCCTGGGGAGTTAATAAATCAGTTCCAGCCTCAGGGGCAGCTAATGACTTCGCTCTTTGAAACCGATTTTCTCTCAATTATAAATCATTCTTGTCTGTTTATTAAGAGAGCTTAGAAAGATATTGGCCTATTCGCTGCAGCGAATGCTTATTCAGCACCACTATGCACTCTTATCTCATGGAATGATGATCTCAGCCCTGCGAGGGAAAGACTGTGATTATCCCGTGGAAACTGAGACTCGGAGAGAGTTGCCCAAGCTTTTACAAACAGCCAAAGGAAGAGTGAGGATTCAGCCCTACAGGATCAGCTTCCTACTCCTGCTGTCCAGCTCATCTTTGCTTTAAACCGGAAGTCAACAAACTTTTTCTATCACGGGCCAGATGGTAATATTTTAGATTTTGTGGGCCATATAGTCTCTGTTGTTGCAAATATTCAGCTCTGACGTCATAGCATGTCGGCAGCCAGAGACAGCATGCAAATGAATGAATGTGACTGTGTTCCAGTAAAACTTTATGGACAAAAGCAGGTGATGGTCCAGATTTGGCCCCTGGGCCGTGGCTTGTCAACCCCTGGGCCCAGCCTCTGAACCACTGCAGTAATGCTTGGTGAGTCAGCGTGCAGTTGTAGGTTGTCCCTGCAGGTAATAAAATTGCTTCTGGAAGCACGCTCACCAGTTTGGACTCCTATCTGACCCCATTCCTGCTCAGTGTGGCCTCTCCACTGCCCACGATACCCTTGTCCCCCACCCCTGCTCCAGGCCCTCCACCCCACAGGAGTAAGGGGTAAACATTAGAAACCTCGGGGATGTCCGGAACTGGCACTGGGAGTAAAATGAATTGTGGGTGAATCAGCAGTGAAGTTGAGGAAATTTCTTTTTTCCCTAAATACAGAAATTAACCCATGCTTGTGGTAGGCAGAATAATGGTACCCCCAAACTCACCACGCTCTAACCCCAGAATCTGTGGATCTGTGACTTTATAGGTGACTTGACTTTGCAGGGATGATTAAGTTAAGGATCCTGCGGTGGGAAGATTACCCTGGATTATCCAGATGGATCCTAAATGTAACCACAAGGGTCCTTATAAGAGGGAGACAAGAAGGTCAGAGACGGTAGGAGGTGATGTCAGGACAAGGGGAGCAGAGACTAGAGTCGTGGGCTCAGAGCCAAGAAGTGCATGCAGGCTCTAACATCTGGAAGAGGCAAGGCATGGATTCTCCTCTGGAGCTTCTGGAAAGAACCAGCCCCGGCGACACCTTGCTTTTAGCCCCTTATGACTTATTCCAGCACCTCCGACCTCCAGAACTATAAGAAGATAAATGTGTTATTTTAAGCCACCAAGTGTGTCATAATTTGTTACAGCAGCAACAGGAAAACTAATACAATGCTCAATGTAGAAAATTTGAAAAACACAGGAAATGCGTAGTTTCCCAATTTTGTTGAGATGTAATTGACATATAACATCGTATATGCTTAAGGCGCACAAGGTAATGATTTGGTACATATGTGTGCTGGGAAATGATCACCACAGTCCAAGTTTCTATCCATCACCACACACAGTTACAAATTTTCCTCCTTGTGATGAGAACTTTTAAGATCTACTCTCAGCAACTTTCAAAGATACAGAACAGTAATTGTGAACTGTAGTCACTATGATGTGCGTTACCTCGCCAGGACTTAATTTGTCTTCTGATTGGAAGTCTGTACCTTTTGGCCAGCTTCAGCCTGTTCCCTAACCCATCTGGTGGTTTCTATGAATTTTTTTTTTTCAAATTCCGCATGTTACGTGATCTCATACAGTATCTTTCTCTGTCTGACTTAATTCACTTAGCACAGTGCCCTCGAGGTCCATCCATGTTGCAATGGCAGGATTTCCTTCTTTTTTTTAAGGCTGAATAGCATTCCATTGTATGTACATGTGTACATATATTGTGTGTGTGTGTGTGTGTGTGTGTGTGTGTGTGTGTACATGTGCCATTTGCTTTATCCGTTCACCCATCAGTGGACCCTTGAGTTGCTTCCGTGTCTTGGCTCTTGTAAATAATGCTGCATTGAACACGGGGGTGCAGATTATCGTTCCAGGATAGTGATTTCGTTTCCTTCGGATATATTCCCAGAAGCTGGATCACGTGGTAGTGCTATTTTTTTTTTTTGCGGCACCCCCATGCTGTTTTCCCCAATGGCTGTGCCAGTTTGCATTCCTACCCACAGCACCCCACTCTTTCCCCTTTCTCCTTCCCCTCACCACACTTCTCTTTTCTCTTTTTGATAGTAGACATCTTAACAGGTGTGAGATGATATCTCATTGTGTCCTAAAGGATTTTTTGAAAGCGTCTGTAATCAAAGAGGGAAAAAAATGACTATTTTAGATTATGGTTTCACAGACTTTTCTCTGTGTGTATGTGTCCCTGTGCAGTTAACAAAAAATGGGATCGTGCTCTGGGTGACTCTCTGTTCTCCGGGAGCTGCCCGTGGGAGGGTTGGCTTGGATGTCCAGAGCTCTGCTTCCTTTATACATGCTCTCAGCCCCTTGTCATTGAGAAGGTCTGCAGAAATCTGGAACCCCTCGAGGGTGGGCAGGGAACCCATGTGGTGGCTGTGGGAACCCAATCTGTTACTTGCAGGGACAGCTCGGGGCAGTGCTCATGTTGGTATTTTCGTTCTTTTGCCAGCGTCCCACTACTACAAGTACAAACAGCAGTTCATCTTCCCAGGTGAGTCCGTGCACGCTCAGGCCCTTCTGAACGAGCCTGCTGAGGTGCGTGGGTTGCTGGAATGGACGAAGGCGAAGGTTGTTGGGATGGGCAAGCTCAAAGAGGATGGCGGTGGGACCACTAGACCCCAGGATAATGGTGGGACGTAGAGGTGGAAAAGGAAAGACTGGGAGGCCCCAAGGGCACAGTGGTACCAAGGAGATCCCAAGGCTCAAGGGCAAGGCCTGAGGAGGTGGTCTGCAATAGAAGGACAGGCCAGGGTAAGGAGGGGTCCAGAGCCCACGTGGCAGGGGAGAGGTGGTCAGGGGTGAGTTGGGCACTGGGAGACGTGAAACCAAGTGGCCACACCATCCCAAGGAGAACTCAGGAGTTGGGGGGTGATTCGGAGGTGACCAGTGGATGCTTCGGGTCAGAGGCTTGGGGTTCTGGCAGCCCCCTAGTCAAGAGTGGGGCATTTGGTTCAGGATGTCATCTTAGAACACTGGTGCTTCTGAGCAGGAAAAGCACAGGTGATTGAGAAAGGGACAGAGGGGACTGGCCAGCCCCAGGGGCACCGTGATCTGGTGACAAGGTACTAGCTGCCCCATCTCCCAGCAATTAGGTCTTTGGGGGGAGACTGTGGACTCCATGTTGGATTTCTGACTCTCATGTCTGCCTCTCAGATGTAGTGCCAGTGCCAGAGACACCGACCCGGGCGCCCCAGGTCATCCTGCATCCGGTGACCTCGAATCCAATGTAAGTGGAACAGAGACCTCCTTCTCCTGTCCTGGGTCTTCAGTCTGCTCAGGGTCACTGTCTTCTGTCTTCCTGGTCCTGGAATTGATGGGGCGGGATACTGAGGGAGAGAGAGACACGGGGAATGACTCAAGGAGAGGGAGAGGATGACAGCCTCCCTCAGCCTAGGCCCAACAAGTCGTCTGTGCTTTGTGTCCTGACCCTGCTTGTCAAGTGTGATTTCCAGGGGCTGGGCCGTTTCCTCGGGGTCCCCAGATTTTTCTATGATCAGAAAGCTAACTTTCGGTAATAGCTAGAACTTAATGAAAGAACGGTCATCCTACGTCATTGTCCCTCCCTTTAAAAAGAATAATTTAGGCTGATACCAGGGATCAGCAAACTACAGTCTATGGGACAAATCCTGTTTGCCCCTTGTTTTTATAAATAAGGTTTTATTGGGTGGCTCAGTCGGTTGAGTGTCTGTCTTCGGCTCAGGTCATGATCTCATGGTGAATTTGAGCCCTGTGTCGGGCTCTGGGCTGACAGCTCGGAGCCTGGAGCCGCTTCAGATTCTGTGTCTCCCTCTCTCTCTCTGCCCCTCCCTCACTCACACTCTGTCTCTCTCTCTCTCTCTCTCTCTCAGAAATAAATAAACATTAGAAAAAATTATAAATAAAATTTTATTGCAACACAACCATGCCCATTTGTTTATGACATACTGTCTCTGGTGGCTCTCAGACTACAACAGCAGAGTTGAATCGTTCCCAACAGAGACCATACGGCCTGCAAAGTCTAAAAGATTTACTCTCTGGCCCTTTACAGACCAAGTTTTCTGGCCCCTGGTTTATACCATTATAAAAATAATACAAACTAATTTTGGGAAATGTGGACTGTTCTGTAAAAAAAAAAGGGGGGGGGAAACTAATCACTCATAATCATATCACCCTTAGAATTTTGATGTGTGCTCTGTCTCTCGTGTTTTTATATACTTGTGACTCATGATATATGCCCTTTCCAGCCTGCTTTGTTATCCCTTAAAAAAGCTATAGCATTGCATTTTTCATATGATCTCAGACTCTTCATAGACCTTGGTCTCCATGGCTGTAAAATACTATTATCGATGTACAACAATGGCCTTAACCATTTCCCTCTTGCCAGATCTCCTATCTTCCCATAGTTCACTGTTGTAAACAACACTGCAGTGAATGTCTCTGTACGTGGCACCTTTGGCGTCCTTGGGACACACACTCTCTTTCTAGGTGGGGTATTGTTTGTGCAGCCGCGGTGAAACCACCTTCCTTGACTTAACTTCTTCGGCCGGTGGCCCAAGCGTAGGGCATGCTGGAGACCTAATTTCGATCCGACCGGTTTCCCAACTCACACTTTTGCCCATTTGGTTGCTCCCCGCTAACTGCTGCACCCTTCCTGCCCCATGTTACGGACTTTGTTAAAGACCCAGGTGGTACATCCGTGAAATCAAGGAGGCAGCAGTTTGCCAGGGAGATGGTGCTGACTTCCAGCTCCAGGTCGTTCCTCTTCTGCACATAAGCCAATTCCACAATGTGTGCAAGACGATCTCCGGGTTATTAACTGGCAGTCAGGGAGCGCCCGCGAAATACGGCGTCGGTAGCTGCTTGCGATCTGCTTAGAAGTGCATGGAGTGACGGCCACTAACACTTCACAGGAAGAAGTAATTTAATCGCCCAGTGACTGTAATCACGCCTTGATGCAGGCAGAGGAAGGCTGCCTGGTTTGTGTTTGGGTGAGGAGGGACTCCAGCTGCCTTGTTCCACCCGGATCTCCCCAAAATGCCAAGTTCCCGGCAGATGTTCCCGGGGCCGGCCGAGCCGTAAATGATTGGTTGATAGGAAAGCAGAGGGCACTTTGTGACCCACCCTTCTCTCCCCCTTTCGTTCTTGCAGCCTCTCAGACTCCCTCTGGCCAAGAGCCCCTCCCGGAAGTGGGTTGGCTCTGTCTGCAGGGTCAGCAGCCTCTTGGGGTCTCAGGGTTAGGAGAGCGGTGGCCCCTCAAGTGAGGGGGTGGGTAGGGGCCCCTGCTAAGCTTCCAGAGGTGCTCATTGTGATTCCTTCCTGCCGCCGGTTCTGTGCCTTCAGCAGCCCAGTTACAGTCTCCGCACTGCACTCCGTAAACACGTACACCTCCTCTACTCCGAAAACACACCCCCAGAAACACCTCTAACACACACTGTCCCCCACGTCCCCGTCACATGCCATGTGCTCCAACACTCCCCTCACACCCCAGTACGTACCCAGCTGTCAACACACGGTGAGCCCCCCACATCCCCCACGGGGTACACCCAACTCACGTGTGCCCAGAACAACCCCTGCACAGAGCACATCCCATAATACCCACGCAGTACCCAATCTATACTTAGTACTCACACACGCAAACACACTGATCCCTCCCCAGCCCTGCACTCAGCCTGCGCCCACGCTCAGAACAGCTGCAGCTCACGAGCTCAAGACTGCATCACACTCGCGCACGGACCCAAGCGTACGCGTGCACGTGCTCCCACCTGTGTCTTCCAGTCCTTCCAGATACGGTTTTGTTCGTTCTCACTCCACGCATCCCGGTTCACCGTGATTGGCAACATCCAGCCAACTCAAACACTGCGAGTTCTCAAAAACACATCCCATAATCTCTCCGGGGAATTTCCATCATGCTCCATCTATTCAGTTCATGCCTGACTTTTGGCCCGTGTCACTTTCAGCCTTCCTGCACGATATCTCCGTACTTGCGTTCGTCCCTTCGGTAGTAACATAATAGTCCCCAAAGTCAGGAGCCACGCAGGTTTTGACTCTGTATCCCTCGGAGGGCCTCGCCCCGTTCCTGACACATGCAGGTTTCCCCCACTATCCGAAAGTAGAGCATTCCTACAAAACCTTTCATAAGCCAACATGGTGTCATACGAAGACGCGATTACCATTCATTTATAATGCAAAAATTGGCGGGTGTCCCCAGACCTGAGAACTTTCTCCCTTAGGCTTCTCTGATACCTTAGGACGCATCTTGCTAACGGATGCACAAAATAAATCGAGATAAAGCACAGATGCTCATAGATACTGCTCAAAGGTGTGGAGGCTTGAGGCTGAGATGCTGAGGGTAGGGCCCCAGGGAAGGAGCTTGGAGGCATCACTCACACTGCTCAGGGTGCCCGCTGCCTCCGTAATGGCCGGCGGCAAAGCAAAAGCTGAAGGCAACTTTCGCTTGTCACCCCTTTCCACAAAAGCAAAAGTCCTCTTGGAATTTCTTTTGGTCAGCAAAACAGACACCAGTGTAGATCTTTCATAAAAGCAAAGAGGCATGGCGCTGAATTTCAAAAAGCAGGGGGCGGCGGGGGGGGGGGGGTACCTGTAATCCCGAACGCTAAGGTTCTTCCAGAAGATTCGGAACCCAAATGAAGGTTAGAGGTCTCGTTCATTCTTTCCTAGCACACACCCAGAGTTCTGAGGATTCTTCCACCCGTGGCATTAGGCCAGTTTATAAGGAAGCTGCTAGATTAGTGGAAACCAAAGCAAGAAAGAAAAATGAGCCCTGAGCAGCCCAGAAAGCCTATTGAAAACAGTGTTCTTGTCCTCGCTTCTTCATGGCGAGGTTATGGATTAGTTTCGACGCAAGTGTTGAAGTGGATTTTGAGATGAAGGCTTGATGGCCAGGGCTTCTCGTTCAAGGACTCTTGATACGCGGCTAGACAATACACAGACCTACCTTTTCACGTGAGGGTCACATCTATTTTTCTTTTCTTTAAAGCTTGGAAGGAAATCCATTACTTCAAATTGAACTGGAGCCAACCTCAGAGGTGAGATTTGGAGAGAGTGGCGCACCTGTTTCCCGGGGGTTGCCCAGCGCTTGGCAGAGCCGATGGATGTCTTTAATGACGCGGAGGGCTTGGGGCGGCGGGCGGTGGGGTGGCCCTGTTTTTGATGGACGTTCTAACAAGCGGGGGCCCCTCCCGGCACCAAGCCTAGTGGGCCGTTATACGGCGCACATCACGGAAAAGCTAGCTGTGCAGACGTTGGCAAGAGATTTAGATTCTTAGCGGAAAAATCGGCCTAGGGCCAGGTGAGTACCAAGGGGGATGTGCCCCACTGCCTTCCAAAGAACACGTGGGAGGAGGCAGAGTCCTGGGGACACCGAGCCTGGCAGGCTTTTGAGAATGGTCTGGGGCTTCTTCTCATCCGCCAGAACTTCTGGAGGAATAAACGAAGTGTCCTGGGTAAGAACCATGGAGTCCTCAGCTCTGTGGGTGTGCCCCGAACTGAAAGGAATAGAGCCAGGGTTTCCAGAGAAAACCAGGTCCTTTCGGCAGGTATTGTGGTCCTTGAAAAATTATCCCTGGGGAAGCCAGTGTTTCCTGTGTTGTTTCTCCTGAGTGGGCCGTGAGGGGCAAGTTTGCTCAGGTTTGGGCTCGGGAAGACCAGCGGCCAGCCAAAGGGCCACTGCCTCAGGCTGCTTAATCAGCCCCCAAGCCTCTGGGAATCCCCACTGGCTGGGGTGCCTGCTGCTCCCTCACTGGAGCTAAAGAGGCCGTGGGGCAGGACACTCCCAGCCCCCATGCTGGGAAGGTGGGTCCCTGGCCCTTGAGCGGCTAATGATCGGGGTGGTCATGCCTAAGTGTCCGGGGGCCCTGTGGGTGTGCTGGATAAAAATGCGAATTTCTGGCCCTGGCCTGCTGCTTTCTGATTGAGCAGCTCTGGGTAGAGCCCAGGAATCTGCATTTTCCCGGGAAGCCCAGTCGCTGTTGCATACAGGTGGTCAGGTCTGTGCAAGGAACTTAACAGCCTTTCGTGTCATTGGAAACCTCACACCATCCCCAGGGGCAGATTTCATCAGCTCTGCTTTATGACGGGAAAAAGGAAGTCTCAGAGAAGTCCCGTGACTTGCCCAAAGTCACACAGAGGCCAGATTTCCGCTCATTTCTTCTGATTGTTAAGCCCATCCTATCAGCCAGCCTCTCTGCCCTCGCGTCTGCATAGGAAGCCCAGGTGTCTGGCCCGTGCAGAGTAGCTGTGACCTCTCCCTTTTTCTGACTCATCCATTCCAAATTCCCTGGGGGAAAAAGGCACTCTACATTGAGGATCGTCACATGCTCTGTGCAGACAGCTGAGGCACACGTAGTTGTGCCTGTTGCCTTTATGACACACGCGTAAGGAGACAAGCCACAACATCACGGTAGAATAGGAGGGCGTTGGATATTGGGAGTTGAGACACCTGAGATTTAACCCTAGCTCTGCCTGGCTGTGTGATAGAGAGCCGGGCATCTCCCAGGGTGACCAGTCAACTCTGTTTGCTGGGACTGAAGGGCTTCCCGAGGGGACTTTAAGTAATCTCTACACCCAGTGTGGGGCTCCAGCTTACAACCTTGAGATCAAGAATCACATGCTGTACTGACTGAGCCTGTCAGGTGCCCCCACCAAGGGGACTTTCAGTGCCCAGACCAGGGAAGTCCCAGCAAACCGGAATGGGTGGCCCCCTAGCATCTCTCTTCCATGAACCTCCGTTTCCCCCTTAGCACAGGAGCGTGGGATTACCACGATCTCCCTTTCAGCCCCTTCATTGTATACGATTCTAGACGAGAGTGGCCTGCTCTAATAGGTTTGTGTGCACACCAGCCGAAAATGCACATGGAGACGTGTCCCAGTGGGACCCAGTGGGACCTCGTGGGAAGGCGGGGCAGTGTCGGGAGCCGCTCTGACCGCTCTCCCCTTTCCGCCCACAGAATGAAGAGGGCCACGACGAGGCCGAGGAGTCGGAGGACGATTTTGAGGAGATGAACCTGTCCCTGCTCTCAGCCCGGAGCTTCCCACGCAAGGCCAGCCAGACCAGCATCTTCCTGCAGGAGTGGGACATCCCTTTTGAGCAGCTGGAGATTGGCGAGCTCATTGGAAAGGGCCGCTTCGGGCAGGTGTATCACGGCCGCTGGCATGGCGAGGTGGCCATCCGGCTGATCGACATCGAGAGGGATAATGAGGAACAGCTCAAGGCCTTCAAGCGGGAGGTGATGGCCTACAGGCAGACGCGGCATGAGAACGTGGTGCTCTTCATGGGTGCCTGCATGAGCCCACCCCACCTGGCCATCATCACCAGGTCAGTCCTGCTGGGGATCCCCACCCGTGGGTCCGTCCCCAGAGCTGTGCTTCTGGCAGAGTTGAGAAGTGGGGGTTTCCGGTTGACTCGTCGTTCCGGTGAGTGGAGCGTCTCCAGCTCTACCGATTCATAATTGTGTGGTTCTAAGACTTGAGAGTCCAGGAAGTGCTTTTGATGGTAAGACTCTTTGGCAGAGCGGGGCCACGGGGAGAGCGCTGAACGGAAGTTAGGAAAGTTGGTTCTAGATGCCCCCCCCGTGCCCCAAGTATTTGTGAAACGATATCGCTGAGACTCACTGTCTCCACGTGTAAATTGAACGGATTGGGCTAAATCGGAAGTCGGCAGACTTTTTCTGTAAAGGGCCCAGTAGAGAATAGTTGTGGCTTTATGGGCCAGACCGTTTCTGTAGCAACTGCTCCACTCTGCCACTGTGGTGGGAAAGGAGCCCCAGACAAGATGTAAGTGGATGTACGTGGCCGGGTGCCAGTAAAACTTTACTTACAAAAGCGAGCAACGTGCTGGTTTTGGCCCTCGGTCCCTGCTGTGCCGATTCTGGACTAAGATTCTGACAGCTGTTACTCTGGCTTTCGTTAAAGCAGCAGATGACATGTGGAGAGCTTTACCATTGCTATCTTAAATATCCAGGGTCCGTGGTCAATACCTGCACAGCAGGGGTAATTAACAGAGAACTGACATTAAGGAAACGTCAAATGATAGCAACTTTCCTGAACTTGCTCTCTAACCTCACCCAGTGACATGGGCATTGGAAAAAAAAAAATAGCTTTGGTTTCAGTCGAACAGCTGTGCAACTATCCTTTGGTGTGTGTTTCACCTCTGGCTGCTGTTCTCCCGTTGCATCAGGACTGGCCACAGCAGTGCTGTTCTTGGTATGGCCTGTGATGCCAGGAGTCACTTAGGAGCTGTCTGCTTCCCATTCTCAGCTCAAGCAATAAGATCTCAAACACGCAAGCCTCTCCTCTCGGCAGGTGCGTAGCAGGAGCTGTGAGCTCAGGGAAGAGCTGGTGTGTTTCGGGTCTGTTCCCTTGTGATACAGAGCATCCTTGAGTCCATTTACAGGATCTCAGTGGTCAGAAGAAAATGGGTTATTGTCTGTCATCATTGATTATGCAGATGATGGATTGACTGGAACCCATGTGTCAGATGGTAAATGTTTTCAAAGGATTGGATTTCAGGAGATGGCTCTTCAGTCCTCCTTAGACCAGGGTAAAAATGGTCGTCCTCCACTCTAAAAAGGACAGAAGAGGCTCTCAAATAACCAGCTCAGATCAGATTTAGGGGCTGAGCTGTTCCCATGAGGTGAGTGTATCAGTAAGCTTTTGCTGAGTAACAAATTACCCCCAACACTCAGAGTTTTCCTCTCTTCTATGGACAGTTCTGTGCTGAGCCAGGCCCAGTAGCTGGGCTCTTGGATATGTCTGTGGTCAGCAGGCAGTCAGACAGGGGGCTGGTCCTTCTTGCATGGCCTCATTCACACGTCTGCAGGTTGGCAGGTTATCAGCCGGCATGCCCCGATTCTCTTCCTGATGGTCTCTTTTCCCCCAACAGCTTAGCTTGGGCTCATTCCCATCGTGGTCTCAGGGTTCCAAGTGAAGGAAGAGGTCAGGCCCTGATGGGCAAGGGCCTTTCCCTCCTCTGTCTGTGTTGCATTGGCCGACGTACATTGGCCAAACCAAGTTGCGTGGTCAACCTAGATTCCCAGCACGAAGAAACAGACTCTGCCTCTGCATGGGAGGATTTGCAATGTCACGTTACAGGGACATAGATGCAGGGAGGGGGACAGTTTGTGGCCACTTCTAAAACCTGCCACCACTCCTTTCCTCATCTGTGATCTAGAATGTGTCATTCTTGTGCAGAGCCCTTTACTTGGGGTGCCTGCCGCTGGCCTTCTGCCCCACTGCTCCCACCAGTCCATCACCCCAAATTTCTCTCTGGTCAGCTCCTCACCTTCTGGCTTGTTAACTCCTCTTTTGTACATCCCCAAAATAAAAATTTGAAATCCACTATCTCCTCTCCTTACCTGGCTCTTCTGAGAACCTCTCGCCTCCCGCCCTCTGACTTGCTTGGTGTTATTGGTGGATCCCAGTTCCCCGAGCCTCCCTCACCCCTTTCCCAAGGGCTGGCTAATTGGAAATGGACAGATTCAGTTAGCAACCATCCTTGAAGAACGAGTGGTCATTATGAAAATGTGTCACTCATCCCGTAAGCCAGCTGCGTTTCTGGCCCTTTTCTATTATGTACAAACTCTGTGCCCCCCTATCCCCCCCTCCCCGAGCGCCATAACTGCCTGCAGATTTCGCAAATAGCGCAGCCTTTTCCTGGCACTGTGATAAAGACTCTGCAGCTTTGGGACATGTAATTGGTCTCTGAAGTGTTTTGGTATTTTGCGTGAAGAAGCCAGATGAGCCCCCAAGTGGCATTTATACCATATTATTGTGTCATTACATATTTATCTTAGGGAGGGGCTCTGTGCATCCCTCTCTCCCATTTAGTACCGTCCACTTGTTGACCATCAGGTCTCTTCTTTGAACGTTCAGTTTGAAACCTGGTATTCGAGTAATTGGATTAATCACCTGCATCCGCATAATTGGCTGGCAGAGGTTGATGGTTGGACAATAGCCAACCAACTGGAACAATTTTTGGACCCTGGATTTATTTTACAGAGAACATAAGACCAGATAATTACCTGGCATATTCCGGCTAAATTCACAATGGCGTGTTCTAGCCAATTACTTAGTAATTATCATCGAAGTTAACAAGTATTTCTAAGATTAGCTTCCTTGTAATGCGATGTGTATGGCTCTTGGGGAATGAGTAATAACCAACTAGTTACCCAATTGCTATACCCACAAATACAATTAGCCGCAGGATTGCTAAATCGTTTCACGATTGGGTCATTATGAGATTATTGCTAAAGCTATTGGCAGAATGTGCCATCGCTCATTTTAAAAACTCCAAATGGAATTTGAAAGCCGACAGAGTTGAATGAAAACACCTCCCATCGTTCTGCCTTGCTGCGGCGTTCCCTGGGCCTCAGTGTCCCCATCTGCTGATGAGGAGGTAGACATCGACGCTTGTGGCAGGGTCCCTCCGACTCTGACAAAATGCTTTGGTTCTCGGGGGATGGGCTGGTTTGAGAAGCAGCCTGGAACAGCTCTGGAGCAGGGCTTCTGGAAATATGGTCCACCCGGGTCCCCTGCGTCAGAGCCAGCAAAGGGAAGAAGGTCTTTCAAATGCAGATGCCTGGGTGCTATACTTGTATTAGTTTCCCAGGGACATTGTGATTAGTACATACTTGGTGGCTTAAAATGACACACGTTTAGGGATGCCTGGGTGGCTCAGTGGGTTAAGCATCCTGCTCTTGATTTCGGCTCAGGTCACGATCTCAGTTTGTGAGTTTGAGCCCCACGTTGGACTCTGTGCTGAGCCTGGCATCTGCTTGGGGTTTTCTCTCTCCCTCTGTCTCTGCTCCTCTCTCTTTCTTTCTCTCTCTCTCAAAATCAAATAGACATTTTTAAAACAACACACACTTATTGTTCTGCAGTTCTGAGATTGGAAATCCAGAGTGGGTCTCTAAAGTGAAGGGCTGTTCTCCTTTCTGGAGGCTCTGGAGTAGAACGTTTCCTTGTCTTTTCCAGCTTCTAGAAACATTCTTTGCATTCTTTGGCTTGTGGCCCCTTCCTCCATCTTCAAAGGCAGCATCGTAGCCTCTTGCTTCCATGGTCACATAGCCTTCTTCATGGTCACAGGTCTCACTCTTACAAGGACACTCGTGATTGCATTTAGGACACAGCCACCCAGAAACACCTCTCATTTCAAGACTCTCAACTTAAAATTTTGTTAATGTTTATTTATTTTTGAGAAAGAGACAGTGTGTGAGCTGGGGAAGGGACAGAGAGAGAGGGAGACACAGAATCCGAAGCAGGCTCCAGGCTCCCAGCTGTCAGCACAGAGCCCGACGCGGGGCTCAAACCCACGGACCGCGAGATCACAACCTGACCCAAAGTCGGACGCTTAACCAACAGAGCCACTCAGGCACCCCTCAAGACCCTCAATTAAAATCACATCTACAAAGTGCCTTCTGCAATACTGAGGTCACAGTTTCCAGGGATTAGAACCTGGATATCTTCAGGCTCCAGTTTTCAGTCTGTCACATCACCTTGGACCTAGTGAATCAAGTCTGTTTGTAGGTTAAGACTTTCTAACCAAGCCCCCCAGCCCATTCTAATCTAATATTTGGGAGCCACACCCTAGGGAGTGTTACCAGGGAGTACCTACTGTGTACCCAGCATAGTGCAGAGGGAAATGGAAACAGGGAAGTTTTTGAAAAAAAAAACAAAAACAAAAATAGACCAGACAAAATTATGAAATAATCAGGATCTCGGTGGGAAGAAATTTATTTGTCCAGTGGTGACAGGAACATGGACCAACCTACCTCAGTTGGGTGCCATGGAGACAAAACCAAAGCAAAACGCTACAGTTGACGTCGCCAGGAAGGCCTCATTAGGGGGAGCCTGATCCCACTGAACCATCGGGGCCATGTTACAGATGTGGAAACTGAGGCCAAGAGAGGAAAGTGGGGCCAGGGCAAGAGCACAGGTCTCTGTGAATGTACTTCACCGTCTGACAGCTTGCAAACCCCATCGTCCCCCAAAGCTTGTCCATTCATTCATTCAGTCATTCATTCATTCACCAGATACTTAGTAAACACATTACGTAGCAGACACTTCTCTGGATGCTAGGGGATGATGGTGAGCAAGACAGATGTGGCCCTTGTTCTCAGAGTCCTGTCATTCTAGTGGGGGAGACAGACTACTGCTAAGTAGTAATGAGATCGTTTGAGTAGGATCATTTGAGTGTGTTGAAGGAAATAAGCCAGAGCTGTGCCGCAGAGGGACCGGGGGACTGGAGTTATCTTAGGCATGCATTGTGTGTGGAAGGATCCAGGCAGCCTCTCTGAAGAAGTGAGATTTGGGCAGGGACCGGAGTGTGAGGAGCCAGCTGTGCAGACAGGGCAGGGCACACCCAGTGGAGGGAACAGCACATGCAAAGGCCCGGGGGTAGAATGAGCAGGATGTGCTTCAGACTGGAAACAAGACTGTGGTGGCAGAACATGGTAGAGAAGGACGAGAGGGTAGCAGGTGAGGAAGGAGGCTGGCGGGAGCCAGCCTGGGGCCAGGAGGGGTGCTCACGCCTGGTTGAGGCGGGCACTTTTTAAAATAATACCAATGCCTGCAACAGTCCCTCAGCCTCAGCTCTGTGACATTTATAGGGGTCTGGCCTGTGCGCTGTAGAATGGTTAGCAGGATCCCTGCCCCCTGCCCATGAGATACAATGGTACCAAGTCCCTAGTTGTGAGAACCCGAAATGTCTTCAGATATTGCCAGGTGTCCCCTGGGGCAAAGTCACCCCCCAGTTGACAACTAGTGCCTGAGAGTCTCTGATTTAATTAGTCTGTATAGGCCTGGGGTTTCTGTACAAAACCTCCCCACATGACTCTTTCTGGCGGCTGGGAGACCCCCCCCCCCCGCCCTGCCCTGAGACCCTCTCCTGTAACGGCCTGGAACACTGGCGAGAGGTCTGGATTTTATGCTCAGGGAACCAGGCGGGTGGTGGGCCGGGGAAGGGGGAGGGGCGGGCAGGAACTGGTGTCTTCAAGGACAAATAAAACCTGAGAAACTCCCAAAATAGAGGGCGGGGGCCCAAGGGGAGTATTTTGACAGCCGCGGAGGCAACAAAGCTCAAGGAAATGTCAATGTATCGCCCCGGCTTCCCGCTACGGTCAGAGCAGATGACTTCACCAGGCGCCAGTGTTCTTTCCCCGCGGCCCAGCCCGCTGCCCGAGGCCAGACCAGACTGGGAAGCGCTGGGTTGTGAGAAGCTCCGCGTGCTTGGTTGCTGTCTTGAAGGTATGCACCAGCAGCGGGGGGAAGCCACCGCTAGGGAGGGAGAAGCCGCCCCATTCCTCCCAGAAAGGTATCACAATGTCCTGAGGCCCTCATTAGCTCCCGCTGCAGCCCCTCCAGCCCCCTCTCTGGAAAGGAAGAGACGGTGAGCTTCGGGGGGCCGGGCAGAGACTACAGCTCCATCACATGGTTCCTTCCCTTGCACCTGCAGGAGGCACAGCTGATGCTCATGTCTGAAACCATTTCCCTGCTTGAGGGGCATTTATATTTAATGTGGATAAATGCAGAGCACCCAGAGTAAACCAAAAAAAAAAAAGCAGCAGATTCCACCAGCCTTCAGCAAGCGCTTCGCTTCGGGCCAGGCGCGGCGATCTTCTCCCATTTATGATTGTGCCCACTTAACAAGTGGGAAAACTGAGGTCAGACGGGCGCAGGGAGCCCCCTGCCCGGGTCATAGAACAAATAACTGAGAGACCCTGGAACGGAGCAAACGTGTATCTAAACATCAGGCCAGCGTGTTGCTTCTTTGCCCTGCCCTGCATCAGCCAGGGCAAAGGGAGTAGGCAAGAATCTATCGCGGGCGTTCACCACCGCTGATCACGTCACACTTACCTGGGGGACTTGGTAACCGTACGAGAGCGAGGCCGCATCTTAGTTCAACGAGCCAAAGCCTCTGTCTTTTTGATTACGTTCTGGAGGACGAGATACACCACAGTTTGAGAGCCACTGGAGTTTTAAACTGGTTTCATTTCTTGTGGCTTTGATTCTGTGTATGTACTGAAATGTCCTGTTAAGTGCTGTGGGGCCACCACACACACACGCACACGCATGCACACACACACACACACACACACACACACGTCTTGCACATACGCTCCATGTTACATACTTTCCCTCTCTTGCTCTTCATCTTACAAAACACAGTTACTCACTTGCTTGTTCCCTTCAAAAGACTCATTTTATTAACATCAGTAATTCACAAAGTTCGCATAGCCCATAAGCCCCCCATCGCCCTCCTCCAATCTTTTTCTAGTATCCCCAAATTGTTTAAAGCCATGCTTCATAGTGTGTGGACCCCTGGCTAGCATCACCTGGGGACTTTTTAGAAAAGCAAATGTAAGGGGTGCCGGGGTGGCTAATGGTTAAGTGTCCCACTCTTGATTTCGGCTCAGGGCACGATCTCATGTTCAAGCCCTGCTTCGGGCTCCTCGCGGAGTATGGAGCTTGCTTGGGATTCCCTCTCTCTCTCTCTCTCTCTCTGCCCCTTTCCTCTGCTTGCTATCTTACTCTGCAAGGGGGAAAATTTGTTTAAAAAAAAGAGAGAGAAAGGCAAATGTAAGATAAAGAATCCCCTCCCTCCCAACCGGAAGCTCTGGGGGTGGGTCCAGCTCTCTGGGTGTTAGGAAACCCTTCAGGACCCGCTTCCGTGCACTCGAGCTCAGAGCCATTGCTCTAAAGAAACGGGTTCCCACCTCCTACCCTGAGTGAGCAGACTTTTCTGCTGCCGAGAGCTGCACACCCCATACCTCCTGCACCCTCACTGAGCGATTCTGCCAGGCGGCACTGAGAGGTGAGCAGCTGGGCCCAGAAGAGGTGAGGGCCGGGAATGTCCCAAGGTGAAGACCAGCAGGGGCCTGACAGCCACCGATTAGCTTCAGTGCTAACGTGAGTTCACCGCCTTCCGCAGACACGTATGGGACCCTGGCTGAGTGCCAGACCACATGCTGGGTGCTCAGAACACAGTTCCTAGAGTTCATGCAGAGACTTTCCATTCCAGCTAAGGAGACTGTCAGTAACAAGTGAAACAGACAATGAAGTACAATAATAAAGCATTGCGTTAAGTGTTACGAGGGCCACAAACAGGGAAGGTTCAGAGTGACAGGAGGGGCTCAGAAGAGGTGTCTTAGAGAAGGTGACATTTAATTGAGACCTAATGGTGAGCAGCAGAGAAAGAGCAGTCCAGGCAGTGGTACAGCAGGTGCAAAGGTCCTGAGGTGGGAATGAGATGGGCACATTTGTGGGCCAGAAGGAAGCAGGGTGGTAGGAAAGGGGCTGCGGGGCCTCAAAAGTACGGATAAAGGTGTGGAGTTTATTCTGTTGCATCTGGAAGCCAATGAAAGATTTTAAACCAGAGTCCCTCACACCCCCCCTGGAAGTTTCCTGATGGCCTGGCTGCTTGCTGCCTCCTCTTGCACTGAGCTAGTTGGTTGGGTGTATCAGACTCATTTGGTTGAGAGCAGTGACAGCATCAGCCCAGCCCTGAAGGACACACACAGAGGAAACAGGACTCTGGGGTGGCCTGACCGTCAGTGCGGTGTTCCCACCTGCGTGGGACTTCAGGAAAGACGCCTGAGCGGTTGCTCTGCATTTGTGAAGTTGAAGATGCTTTCTCCGGGATGCGAGGAGGAGGGAGCAGGACAACAGGGGCATTACATAAACATCTTATTGGGATACAGGGCTTGGGATGTGCGCCCCAGGAAAGAGAAGGAAGGACAGGATTCCCCCACTGCTTTCAGGAAGATTTTTTTGTTTTAATGTCTCATTGGGCTAGTGTCCTCTGTCCCACCCAGTCGCCGGGTGCCCAGAATCTGAGTACAGTTTTGCGGTCACGTGAGGCTGACTGTATCCCCCATACGCACGCGATAACCAGCCGCACCCGTCTCTCGGGGACAAGGTAGTAATGAAATCCCGTGGGGCCTCATTTGCACATCATTCCAAATCCGGTCAATATCAGGAGCTATTTAATAGACGATGTTCAACTCTAGATCAGTTCTTGTTTCTCATGCTTTCAAACATAATAGCTCCAAGCTGCAGTATTTAACAGACAAATGAAGGGCTCTGCCTTCTGCTAAGACACTAGCAGCTCCGTGCCCGAATGAGATCTTGACTTGCTTTTCCTGTAACTCTGTACTTGCGGGCTTTCTGATGTTTTTTTCCCCCTCCGGGCCAGTTTGATTGTCCTAAATATAACATACAGGAGTGGGGGAGGGGGTGCTGAGCACATGGAGACTCTGTCCCCCCTCATCTACTAGAATCGGCTTCCTTTCATGTTCAAAGAGCTGAATTGCTTTCCCTTTATAAAGCACAGCTGAAAAGGTTTTTTGTCTGTGGCTGCCTTTAATTGTGCTAGAATGTGGAGCACCCCGGGACTTTTGTGAAGGGAGCGCTATAAATGCACTGCATCATTATCATTATTATTATTAGCATCATCGCATGTACATTGCATACGCCTGTTGGGTAAATGATCACATGACCAGCAGCGGACTTGCCTGGGTGAAGACTTTGCCACTGGCCACCATGTTCCTCGAATCTCAAAGATCCTAAATTAGCGCGCGTGCCATCTGTCATCACTTAACAAGTAACTTGCGTGTCTTACCGCCCGAGTGAAAACTCGTTTGTTAGTGAGAATGCGGATCAGCAAACAGAAGAACATGAAATTCACATTGGCATTTCGGTGTATGTCCTTCCAGGCAGTTCCCTCAGTGTGCGTGCAAACTCAGTTTGTATTTGTCAGAGTAATGGTAGCTGCTGTAACAAATAAGCCTTAAAGCATTAGGCGGCTTTACACAATAGAAGTCCATTTCTTGCTCACAGAATAGTCCAAGGTGGGTGTTCCTGGGCAGTAGGTGGCTTTTCCTTGTGTGTGGGGGGATCCAAGACCAATTCCATCTTTTGGACCCATCCTTAAGGCTCAGGGACCTCTGCCTCAGCTGAGGAAAGAAGAAAATACGTAGAGGTCACATGCATATTACCCATGCGTCACGGGCTGGCACCGTCCCTTGACCACACCTGGCCGCAGGGGAGGCTGAGGAAGAGCCAGCCAGCTGTATTCCCAGTAGGAAAATGACATGGGTTTTGGTGACGAGCCAGCAGCTCTGTGACACACATTTGTGGATAGATCTTCTACCCACTGAAGACAGACTCACCCAGCAGCACTGGTCTATGACTTGCTTGTTTCACCAAATAGATGTATGAACACTCCCTTTTGGGGGGACTGGAGTCTATTGCAAATTTCTTCACTTTGATGGACCTCTGTTTGTTCACCTGTAAAGTGGGATGACCTTTTTCTCTCTTGCAAGGGAGTGATAAGAATTAGAAATCAGGCTGTAGCCCAATGCCTCCTATAAGCAGAGGTGCTCAATACCTTGTGTCTCCCAGTTGCTATAGTAATAATGATGATATTCTAACAATGATGATGGCGATAAGGATAGCAGTAGAAGCAAGTAAGAGTAGCAGTATTTTTTCTCCTTGGCATCCTACAAGCCACAGGTGTTTTGCGTTGATTATAATATCAGATGATACGAGGTGATGGCTGTAGTCTGACCTCTTAGCCTTGTAGCCCAGCTCTGCTCCTGGCTTGTACGTTGGCCATGTTACCTAACTTCTGTAAGCTTCGAGCCATCCGTAAGGAGGTGTTGAGAAAGGAGCTGGATATACTGGTCTCCAGCTCAGATGGAAGGTTGCGGCTGGAAATAACCGTGTGTGAGTCATCTGCATAGAAGTGGTGATTGAAGCCGTAAGCTCCTGTGGAAGCTGAGGCCACCCAGGGAGGAGCAGGAGGTCGCCCAAGGACGGAGCCTGGAGCGTTCCAGCGCTGTGTGTCTTGGTGGGGAAGGGTCCCCGTGCACAGGGGACTGAGGAGGCGCAGGCAGGGCTACAGGAAACCAGAAGAGCCTGGGGTCCTGAAGCCAGTCCCAAGCGGTGCCCCACTGCCCACCCCCACCCCCGACAATCCCCTTGTATGACATCACTGTGTTTTATTTTCATTAGAGCGCTTCTCACCATAAGATAACGTTTTGTTCCTCAGTTTGCCTGCTTGCCTTTCATCTGTTTTCCCTACACCCCTTCTCCCAACTTAGAACATAAGCCCCAGGAAAGCAGAATCTCAGCTATTTGACTCACCTCTGTATCCCTAGCCTCTAAAACACGAGCTCCTCCTTAAATACTTGTTGGATGAATGGATAACTGTTTCCAAAAATACATTCACACATATTACCGCAGCCTGATCCTCTAGGCAAGTATAGCAGCAGACAATGAGTGGTACTATTTATTCAGAATCACCGAGAAATGAGTGGGACATAAGTGAAATGTAGTACAAACCGGGTGGGGGGTGTGCCTATAGGACGTGGGAGAATTAACAGGGATGAAAAGAAAGAGATGCCAATTATGCGATGTGAATTATAACAATACAATACAGAGACTGCATGATTAGGGGGTATTGGCCCCAAACATTCATCATATACGAGGTCCTTCCTGGGTGTGATGGTGGGAGTAAGGAAGGGAAGGCACGACCTCTCCCGTGGAGCTCACAGACAGGTCACTGGATGATTCCCAAACAGTGTCATAATCTCCGCAATAGTACCTAGGGGGTTATGGGGACCCAGAGCTGGCCCCATACCCAACCAAGGAACTGGCCAGATGGACAAGAAGGTGTTGGCATTCTTGGGGCACCCAGGTGGCTCAGTGGGTTAAGCATCTGACTCTTGATTGTGGCTCGGGTCATGATCTCACGGTTTGTGGGTTCGAACCCCGCGTCGGTCTCCATGCTGGCAGTGCGGAGTCTGTTTGGGATTCCCTCTCTCCCTCTCTCTCTGCCCTTCCCCCACTTGTGTGTGCTCACTCTCTCCCTCAAAATAAATAAATAAACTTAAGGATGCCAATACTTTTTTTTTAAACAATAAGAACCATAATGCAAAGGGCTGGATGTGGGAGGGAACAAGACAGGGAAGGGACAGAGGAGTCAGGAGCTGGGGTATAGGGTCCATACGGGTGCTAGCAAGAGATAAGAAGCTAGAGACAGTCTGAAAGGACCTTGTGAGCCAAACTAAGGAATGCGGACTTTTCTCCCAGAGGCAAGGGGAGCCACCCAGAGTTTTAGCCAGAGGAGGGACACAATCTGGTTTGCATTTCAGAAAGACCACTTTGGGGTAATCCCTTTTCTTAGAGGAGCTTGCGGCAGGATTGTTCCTCTATCCCCCACCCCCACTCCCCTCCAAGAATGGTGTGGACAGTTCGTGTTGATTCTCATCAGGCATCAGCGGGAACAAATGCGGGTTTGAATGCCCTAGGTTCTGAAAGATACTTGGCAGGACTCCCTTAGGGGACAGCAACAGCAAGCTGGCAGTCCTTTGGAAACAAAGGCATTTTCAACAGCTTTCACTATTTACCCAAGTTAAAAATAGCCAGCTGCACTCCCATGTTTTGAAGGCAAGTGTGGGCAACATCAGGTCCTTAACATGTGTTCCAGAAACCAGAGGGACGGTTTGCTCAGCATTGCTGGCAGGCCGTGGTTAAACAGAGATTTGGGAGCACGGGGGTAGCTTCATGGAGGGAGGCGAGGTTGTAATTAAAAGCTAGCTCCCTGCAATCTGATCAGCCTGCGTGCAGATACTGGTTTTTCTGTCTTTTGAATGAGTTTAACAACCCTCTGAAGGAGGAACTCTTCAACTCCTCCGATTATGGACAAGGAAGCAGATGAAGCAGTGTGCCTAAGGTTATAAAGCTGCGGAGAGGCAGGATTTGAACTCAGGACTGTCTGATGCAGACCAAAGTCCATATCGAACTACCCTCTCCTTTTCTTTCCCTTCCCAGCTGTGCCTAAGTCCGTCACTCTTTTTTTTTTTTTAAGTTTATTTATTTACTTTGACAGAGAGCGAGCGAGCTGGGGCGTGGCAGAGAGAGGAGAGGAGAGAGAGAATATCCTAAGTAGGTTCCACGTCCAGCATGGAGCCCAATGCAGAGCTCAAACTCATGACCCATGAGCTGATGATCTGAGCTGAAATTCAGAGTTGGACGCTTAACTGACTGAGCCACCCAGGAGCCCCTTCATCCTTCTTTTTAATGCCCCACGGTTCCCTTAGAACCCTCCCCTGATGATCCTCTCCCCCTAGGTGGGGGAAAACGCTGACCTACCTCTGGGCCAGGTTCATTGTCCAAACCACCAAACACGCCTGGCCTATGACTTGTTGAGTTGGCAGGTGCAAATCGAAACCCTGGCATGTGTCCCTTCCCTCTCCTCGTGGAGGCCTCCAGGCTGGCGTGGGTGGGCAGGGAACGCCAAGTGTCAGACCAGTATGTGTTCACCGCTCTGGGAACTCGCCGGGGACCCTGGCTTTTGGTCTGATGTATTTCCAAACCGGCCACGGTTGCTTGAGCACTGCTCAGCTTCTGCTTTGTCCCTGCCCTGGTTGTGTTTAAGATAATTAAGCCCATAAATCAAATAATAAATAGCTATTGACTCTTTGTCATGGAGTCTATCGGGATTGATTGACCACTGGGAATACTGCTTTCCTCAATCAATGGGGAGCCAGGGGGATGAATAAATCTTGATAATGACTGGCAAGAGGAAAATCAATAGGTGTATTAAAGTACGCATTGGGAACCTATATCTTTGAATGCAAAATAACAGTTTGTTTTGGCAGAAGAGGGGAAGCAGAGAGGCAGGGAGCATAGACACAGCCAGTATCCCTGGATGCGAGCAAGGTACCTGGCACACCTTAGGTGCCCATTCATTTTTTTTAAATTTTCTTATTTATTTTTTGGTGAACTGCAGAAATCCAGTGAAAGGTCTGCTTTAAAGGGAAACCGTGTTCAGTGTTTACTTGTTTCCATTCTCTGGATGGCGAGTGCCCGGCAATCCCATCTGCCTGTGGGCTGCCTTGCTCTGTTCTGGAAGGAAAGGGAGGAGGGAAGGACTGCACGTGATGGAGAACAGAGACCAGGCTGCTTCAAGGCAGGCGGCACCTGTTGAGAAAGAGATGGCCGAACTCCATCAGGGACAGGGAGCAAAATCCCAAGAGTTTGGTCAGCACGTCTGGTGGGAGGTGCCTCTGAGCCTTTTAAGAGGCGATGTCAAGGTGGCAGTTAGATAGATGGCTGTTCAGGGTGCCGTTCTGGACAGGAGATACAGCACTGGCGGCCACCTGTGCTGGGAGAAATGAAGCACCATGGGCCTGGGGAGATGGTCTGGGGCAGCGCTTCCCAGAGGGGACCTCCTGGGCGGGGCCTGAATTTGCATGTTTAACTCGTTCCCAGGTGATGCTGATGCTGCAGGTGTGGGAACCCCACTTGGAGAGCCAGTGGTCCCCTGGGGGACAGATTTACGTGAGAAGAAGGCAGAGTGTTCCTGTAAGGAAGCCTGAGAGGGGCCAGGGGTCGAGGAAAACCAGGAGGGGGTGTGATCGTGGAAGCCTAGGGTTCAGCAAGGGAGAGTGGTCAGCAGTTTCGGAAGCCGGTATGGAAAGAACAGGCAAGATGCCGCTGGAAAAGTGTCCCCTGGAGCTCTTGTAGCCTTCACATTTCATCGGCCTGGGGTTTTACACTATTTGCAGACTTCCCTGATAACCTGCCGGTGATGTTTGCCAACCCCACCTGTGCTCTTAGGTGTATACCATGTGAGTTTCCAGCTTAGGGCTAGGGTTCAGGTGGAATGGATCTCTTCGCCCTCTGAACCCGGAGGATGGTGACATTTCAGTGATGCCAGTGACAGTCTCAGAGGGGGCTGGGGCACAGCTGGAAAATCCAGTCCCAGGAAGAGTTGCCAGCAGGAAAGAGCTGCCATTCATCAGAATGGCGGTATGGATTCGCTGAGGCTGGAAATGAATCCACTCCTGGGAGGTGTTCTCTCTGGGCACGGCTTAGTATTGTTTTCAGAACCAGTCATTGATGTTCAGCCATTACGGTCCTTTAAAAGGAAGGAAGGGAAGTCGGTTGCTTGGTTGAATCCTTGTTAATAGGAAAGAGGGCTTTGCTATGAAACGGCACTCCCAGAATTAAGGGTAACATACGTGTTAAGCAACTACCGTATGCAGAGTTCTAGGGACTTTAGAGATACTGCTTCATTAAATTCTTGTCCCCATCTTACAGACTTAGGGAGATGAGATGGCTCATCCAGCTAGTGTGAAGCTGAATCTGGCTATACAGTTGACCTGTCTGATCCCAGAGCTTGAGCCTTAACCCCACCAGGCTGTACTGTGTCCTCTTAAGAACTGAATTAATTTGTTGTTCAAATGTTCTTTGTGGCTGTCTTCCAGGGCTCTCTGGATGAGTTTCATAGATCACTGTCATGGTCTGGTCACTTCTCTTATCCTTGAGTACAGAATAAATTTCATGAGAATTTTTCCTATATAGAAATTTTAAACTGGAAAAGCAAAGTTCTTGCATGTCAAAGCCAAGCTTCTGTGTATCTCCCAGGGCCTGGCATTGTGGCTCATGAGCAAATACAAGCTGGGGGCGCCTGGGTGGGTCAGTCGGTTGAGTATCAGACTACTGGTTTTGGCTCAGGTCATGATCCTGGGGTCATGGATTTGAGCCCTATATCAGGCTCTGTGTTGAGTGTGGAGCCTGCTTGGGAATCACTCTCCCTCCCTCTGTCCCTCTCCCCTGCTCACTTAGTCTCTCTCTCTCTCTCTCTCTCTCTCTCTCTCTCTTAAGAAAAGAAGAGAAAAGAAAATACGATAGCTGATGCTCACCAAAATAGCCTCTAGAAAAATGTTGGTTTACCAGTTGTCTAGATCTGAGTAGTTATTCTTTCATACAGGTTTGTTGATATAAGTTTTTCTTTTGTATTGGTAGTTATTTAAAGCCTTCATGAGCCTGGGTTTCTACATCTATACAATGGAGAGAATAACAGTCCCTACCTTGTGGGATTATTGTAAGGATTAAGTAAGTTTCTACATACGAGGCACTGAGGCTGTTACACATTGTGAAAATTGATAAAGGAAAGCCTCACCAAAGTGGACTCAGGATGCTGGCAGGGGAGGCTGGAAGGGGGAGCTGTACCACTCAATGTCAATGACAGGAAGAATTGTCAATTACGGACCCCTAACAGAAGTATCTCAACAGGAAAGAATCCTCAATTCCAGGCAGGGAAAAGATGTACGTTGCTTCTCCTACAAGATCCACTACCCCTGGAACTCAGCTGATGAGAAACTGTCATCACCCTGAGCTTTTTTTTTTTCCTGTGAACTTTCCTTTCCAAACAGTCCCTCCCAACTTCCTCTTCCTTCTCCATAAAATAATGTGCCTCTCTCTTGTTTGTTGGACTTGGCCTATGATTTTACCATCGTTGGCTTATATGGGATTGCCATTCTCTGCTGTTCTCAGATAAACCTGTGTCTGCTCGTAAAATAACATTTTTATTTTTAAGGTTAACATCAAGTGCTATGTAAGTACTGGCAATTCTTGTCATTGCAGAGATTGTTGCTAGTAGCCCGGTATCGTGGGTACCCAAGGGAGGTGATGTAAATACAGTGCTATCCTGTACTGCAGTAGGAAGAACATTGGATATGGAGTGAGGAGCCCTGGATGAATATTCTAGCTTGGTCACATGCTGGCTGTGTGACCTTGGACAAATCACTTCACCTCTCTGAGCCTCCGTGTCTTCATCTATAAAGTGGGGATAACAGTGTATGTTTCCCTGGGTGGCTAGGAGGAGGAAATGGAATGGCAAGACTGAAAACCCATCATAAAATGACCAGGACTAGAGAAATGTGGGATAACTTAAAAAAAAATCACATAATAATAATAGAAGTTTACAAAGCATTGACAGCATGTGTGGTGTTACTCTAAGCACTTTGACCTTTTCCCGGCTACCGGGTGAGGTTGGTACTTTTGAACTGGTGGAGCTGGGATCTGAACTCCTGTCTGCTGTTGTCAAAGCAGGTATACATAAACACTTTATTGGTGAGGAGAATTTTCTTGTTGAATTGGCAGGTGGCAGGGACCCGAGTTTAAAGTTGGGACTGCAGCTGAGGGATGCGGCAAACAGTTTCCCCTTCTTGGGGCTCCAGCCCTTCAGTGGTCTTCTGGGCAGTGACCGTCCCTGTGCCGTGACCGACTGATGAGAAGCAGGGCCGCCTCTCCCCAGCTGTCATCTCCTTTCGACAAAAACAGAGAGTCTTGTGGCTGAGAAGTTGTTCTTGCCTTTAATCAAAGGTTCTGTCTCCCAGTCCTCTTCAAAAGAGGATTCTGTTTCTTCTAGGTGTTCAAAAGACCCAAAGGAGCGCACCGAGCAGGGAACAGACCAAGTATCTTCAAAGGCGAGGAAGGGGTCCCAGCCATCTTCAGAATTTCCGCAGCTGAGGCCCGTCCCTCCAAGGTAGTTATTAGAGCAGCCTTTCGGGACTTTCCGGGCACAGATCAAGGATTCTCGGTGGACTTGTCTGGAGTGTCTGTAGACCAGTGAGACCTGTCCTGGCATCTCAGTCACCGGGTCTGATCTCTCTCTGTGCAACAAGGGCTCCCTTTGACAGGCTCTCAGAAACAGAGATGCTGTGCCTTCACCCAGTGGATTATTATTCTTTCTTGTTAATAAACCTCTGTTTCTCAGGCTCAGCTGGCCTTACAGCCCTTCCTCCTGTAGGAACTCTGCCTTCTGTGGCTGCCCTGCCCTGCTCTTCCTCTCCAGCTTTCAGCTTTGGTGCTGAAAAACCCCTGGAGCTTATCTCTCTAGCTGCAGGATATAGAGGTGGAAAACGGGTGCTGTTTACAGGGCGTCTGGAGGGATGGGCCTTCTATCATCACATGCTGAATGTGACATCGAAAGGACATGGGAAGGAAGGAGCCAGGAGTTCAAGTACTACTTCTGCTGTGACCTTAGACAACCCTTTAATCTGTTTGGCTCTCAGTTTAGTTGTTTGTGGATGATTATAACATTACCTACTTCATCATGATCTGGGTCATTTACTTCCTTGACAGCCTGGTTGGCCTAAACTGAACCCTTAGGAGTGAATGACCACTCGTCCATCCATTTGTTCGTCCATCCACCCATCCATCCATCCATCCATCGTCCATCCATCTTCTCACCAATTCATCCATCCATATCCTACCTCCTACCCCACTTTACAGATGTACCCACACAACATCCACCACCCCACCTTCTCCCCACTCATCTCACATTCACCTGTCTTTCCCATCCATCCATCCAACATCCACCAGCTCAAGTACCCCTCCTACTACTAACTCATCCTCCCACCTGCCACCCACCCATGTGCCCATCCACCCAGTCACATAAAGATCTAGCCGTCTAGACATTCAGCAAATAGTTGAGACCCCATTAGGCGCTGATAGGTGCTGGAAATGAGCAATGTGGAGCTTTCCTTCTGAGACCTGATGGAGTCAGACAGCGTGTCATAATTAAAGCCAGCTCCTTGTAGCAAAGCAAGATGACAGAGCCGGGTGGGGAAACATCCCTAGATGGGAATTGCCGGAGACTGGACTTCCATGGTGTCACATTCCCAGATATGAAAAGAAAATGGACCGCCCAAACAAACAAAAAAAAAACAGGCAGCAAGGCTAGAAGTCTCAGAATCCTCTCTGCCTCCTGTTTTCTTGCCTTTGGTGCTAATTTTTATGGAATTCTATGCTGATGAGCATGGAAGCTGAGACCCTGGAAATACATGGAGGAAGAGAGGGCGATTTAGGGCAGCGGGGGTTGGGGGAGAAGGTGCCAATTTAGTAGGCTCGGAGGTGGCTCAGTACATTTTCCAAAGGTTGGCGGTGGTGAAGGGAACCAAATGCAGGGCTGTTCCCTGCCTACTTTACACACCATTAACTCTCAACTTGTAATAATTTATCAGTGGCAGGCTGGAGTTTACTTATTCATTATTTGTAGAGAAAGAGTTTGCGAAGCAAATCAGTTCAAACAAGATCACAGGGGGGTAGATTTAACCCACTCAAGAAAACCAACCAGAGGAAATGCCTCAGCACAATCATTGTCTCCAGGCTGAGCTGCTGGGGACAGACGGGTACCCGCTGGCCTTAATGGTTCCTGCCTTGCAATTCCAGAAACGTTCACTTTATCTCTAAGTGGCCTCTCTCTAAGGAACCTTTCTCCCCGCGCCTTCCCTGCCCCATCCAGTCCAGATTTGACAGTTGGCTCTGTGTTACCCTTTCAGTCTGGCAGTAAAAGCCTTCAGTCAACCCTAGTAAGAGAATATCTTTGGGGTCAAGTGTCAAAACCAGGTCCCTTGAGCTCCTTCCCCTTGTGACATGAATGGCCATAGCTTTCTTTAAATGTCTTAAAGACCTCTGGTCCTTTCGTTTAAGGACGGCCTCTTAGACTTGATGTCGGGACACCTGGTTTCCCATCTGGATGCTGGATGGTGCTGGACCCTCTGCTTCCTCATCTGTAGAATGGGCACGCTGACCCCTATCCCACTAGAAAGATGAGAGTGTTTTGTAAACAAAAAAAATTCAAAACAGATGTGAAGGGACAGATAGTTTTTCAGATGGATGGCAATGACAGTGAGGGTTTTTTTTCCTTTATTGAGTCAAAATGAGGGGTTTCAGTTTTCCTCATAATTCTGAACCTTGGTTAACATTAGGATTACATGGGGAGCTTTATAAAAAAAATTTTTTTTTAATTTTTTTTTAACGTTTTTATTTATTTTTGAGACAGAGAGAGACAGAGCATGAACGGGGGAGGGTCAGAGAGAGAGGGAGACACAGAATCTGAAACAGGCTCCAGGCTCTGAGCAGTCAGCACAGAGCCCGACGCGGGGCTCGAGCTCACATACCGCGAGATTGTGACCTGAGCCGAAGTCGGACGCTTAACCGACTGAGCCACCCAGGCGCCCCTATAAAAAATTTTTTTAATGTTTGTTTATTTTGAGAGAGAGAGAGCAAGCACACGGGAGTGGGGGAGAGACAGAGAGAGAGAGAGAGAGAGAGAGAGAGAGAGAGAGAAAGAGAGAGAATCCCAAGCAGGCCCCATGTTCTGAGCGGAGCCCAGCATAGGGCTTGATCTCTTGACGGTGAGATCATGACCTGAGCCGAGATCAAAAGTCAGACGTTCAACCGACTAAGCTACCCGGGTGCCCCAAATTGGGGAGCTTTTTTAAATCTAAGTTTTAATGAGTGATGGCAGGACTCCACCCCCAAAAGGTCCTGATCCACATTTTCTGTGGCGTCATTTCATTCAACCTCTCCAGGTAATTCTGTCATGGACCAGGATTAGGAAGCACTGTACAGTTCCCAAATGAGCCACGTCAGACTTCTCCCCCTGTCCCTAAATCAGGAGAGCGTCGTGACAGGGACCTTGGAGTCTTGACTTCCTGGCTGCTATATTCATTCCCTCAAAAGGGCAGACCATGTCTTAGTTATCAGAGTCGCCGAGAAGAATAAATGTGCCAGCACAGCTAAAGTACATTTCTTTGATGGCTACAGCACAGTTTGGGCTTGATAATTGGTAGCTAACATCACTGTTGTTACTTGTTAGGGGTTGGCTAATAAAATGCCAGCTGCCAGTGGCACTTGGGGTTCCCCGAGACGAAGTTAAGGGACAAAATTCAGTTTCCAAAGAGCAGCCGAAGCTTCTTCCCAGAAGACTGGGAAGAACAATAGCAACGAGAGTTACAATTGGTTGAGCGCTTGCTGGGTACCAGAGCTCCTGCTAAACCCTTTACTTGAACGGATGATTTGGGGCCATCTTATAGCTCCCCTGCTGAAGTAGGTGTGACTGTCAGTCCCATTTTACAGATGAAAGACCCAAGATGAAGACGTCTAAGGAGGAGGCAGGAAGGCTGGGAGTCGAGCCCGCAGCCTGTGCACTGTGACTTGGGGAGGAGACAGGCAGTGAGCATGGCGGTCCTACGCTGGATGGTTAGGCATGTGCCTGGGATCCTTCAGGTTCTGCCGAAGCAAAGAGACCATTCTCACGCCTTGTCTTTTCAAGAGCATCTGTAGAGACCTGGGTTCTAGGCCAGGCTCCCCGACTTAGTGCTGAATGTGCTCAGGCAGTCTCTTCCCTTCTCTGAGCCTCCGTCTCCTCCCTGTAAAATGGGGCTGATGAGCATACACAGGATCATGCGGAAGATCCAAGGTGGTGATGCCAGTGAAGGTTGCAGAACAGTGCGCGTGGGGAGTGCTGATGAAAGCTGGTGATTATTTCTGCCATACTGTTTTTCGTGGGGATTGCACAGACCCGGAACTTCTCTCTACCACTTAGCTGTGCATCCTTGGGCAACTTACCTGCCCTCTCTGTGCCTGTACTTTTCGTCGTCTGTACAGTGAAGACAGTATAGGACCCACCTCATCAGACGGCTGTTGAGAATTAAAACATGCAAAATATTCAGATGCTCAGAATGTCATAGGGCGTATCTAGGTCGCCATTGTTGTTCTCGTTAATATATTCCTAATTCATCTGTCTGTTTTTATTTTACACCCTGTACTAAAATGTAAGTTCCACGAGGGCAGAGGTGTTGCCTTTTAACCTCTCTACTCCCCTAAAACAGCAGCCGACACCATAGTAGGTGCTCAGTAAATACTCGAATGAATGATTGAATGAATGAATGAATGAATATTAGCTTTCAGGTAGCACACGTATCCCTTAGAATATCCTGGGTTTTAGCTGTTCCACCACAGCATCTGTCTGACGGCTTTGACATGGTGTGATGTGACTTTTGGGAACGCAGCACTGGCCGAGACTTTGCCCACCCGTCTGTCTGCCTGTCTTAAGACACAGAGACCTTACTCCCTCCTTTAGAAGGGTTCGCCATTCCCTGAGTCATCCAGATGTGAAATCTGGCAGTTATTTTCCCCTGGATTTAGGCACTGCCCTGGTCATCACTTACCTGTCACTCAGATGATTGCCTCTATGACGGTGATCGCCTATTGGGGCTCCAGAAGTACCCAAGACGAGTAACTGCCTCATTGCCCCCCTCCCCGCCCCGCCATCTTGGGCTCACTTCCACTGGCGACAAGGGACGAGCGTCACATTACGAAGCCAGAGTAGCAGTAGGTTGGAGCCAAGTCCCATGGGACAAGGTTTCCTCATTCCGCTACGGACGACTCTAGAAGGACGTTTATCGGGACGGTGGCTGGGGCTCATAATGTGATTTCCCTTTTGAATCAGTCACAAAGCTCATTTCACTGCTGTGTGCAGAACAGATTAGAAGGAGGGAAGTGGGGAAGGAGGGAGCCAGTGAGAGAGCGTTGGGGTTCATCATACAAGAAGGACTCTTAGAGCTTCCTGACAGCAGCGGGAGGAGGGGGTGACTCTCCCTGGGCCCCAACGTCCAGATGATATTGGGACGATGCCTGAATGATGGCTGACGCGTTCTCCCTTTGCCTTCTCTACACCTCTTCTGGAAACCCTCTTCCACAGCCGCCCCTTGCCCCACACAGCAGGCCCTGCTTCCTCCTCTGTGCCCCCCCTCCCATTTGTGGTCTGAGCTTGGGATGGAGGGTGTTTTCACATCTGCCTCCTCCATTAGACCACGAGTTCCAGGAGGTCCTGGATTGTCTCCTTGAGCCCTGTGACCAACCCCAGAGTCTAGCACTCAGCCTGGGACCCAGGAGACCGTCACCCATCTGTTGTATGAACGCATGCCTTGGGTGGTTATTACTTAAAGGGAGAAAGGAAATGAACACGCCGTTATTGTGTTTCATCCTTATGAGGAAGAGCTGCGTTTTTGTGGGGACTCTCTCTGTGCCAGGCACAGCAGTAAGCCCTTTAGATGAATTGTTTAATTTTCAACACAGTGAGTTCAGTTCATCAAATCCAGCTTAGGGATGAAATAAACGGAGGCTCAGAAAGATAAAGCCACACGTAGTGCTAGAGGCAGGGTTCACATCTGGGCGTTTCTTTGACAGCTCATGAGGAAGGTACCATCACCCTTACTTGGCAGATAAGGAAGCAGAGGTTAAATAATGTGCCTCTGTTATTCGACTGAGAAGCGCCCGAGCCCATCCGTTCACTCTGAAGTCCGTGAGCTGTCTCTGGGCCTCTGTCCAGCTGCTCCCCTTGCAAGAGAGAACCTGAGGTCTGCTTGTCTGCTTTTCTCCTGGAAGGGCCCCCACACCGGGCTCTCTTCTCCCCCCTCCTATGTGGTTTTTGAAGATGCATCAGGAGGTGACAGATAGGCTTGTGGACAACACGGAGCTCTTCTGACACCAAGAGAATAGTATTTCTGAATCTCTGAAGCAAACAGCTCCTGGTAGGCATGCACCAAACAGGGATAGAAATTACAACCTGAAACTGACAAGTCAGGGAAAACAAACAATGTTTGCTAAGTGGGAAAGGAGAGGATATTGGCTGAGAAGAGAAATGTCATTTTCAGGCTTCCAAAAAGGTATTAACCTATGATATAGAGAACCAATAAAATCCATAGTCTATTTCTACTGGGCTGCCTGGTTGAAATAATTCATGAAATTACATCTGAGAGCCTTGACATTTAGTTTCTAATTTTGATGGAGATGATGTCTTGTTGGCCCAATATGGTGGGGTACGTGTGTCAACTTTGAAGGCGCCTTCCCAGTCATAGACATTCAAAACCTATGTCCCCAGTCGAAATTTTCAAAAAGGGTTTTCTCTGTCAATAATTCACGTATGTGTTCATTCGCTCACCTGTCCATCCAGCCGGCCGGCCGGCACAGACAAGAAACTCAGCATTGTTCCAGGAAGGAGCAGTGGGAACACCGGTGTGGGCAGGGTGTGATGAGAGCCTGTGGAGAGGGGAGCTGGGCTATTTCCTGATGAGTAAGACGTTTTGGAAGTGGGAGATGGAGGAGAGGGGTGTTCTTGGTGGAGAGGACAGTAGAGGCAAAGGACGGAAAGCAGGAGAGGGAAGATGCCACATTTGGACAAATACCAGTTCAGTTGGATTGGAATGAATGGTGCCCAACAGGGTAGGGGGTGTATGGGACGTCCCAAACCATACGTATCTTGACCCTCAGGGGTGAGTAAACGTAATAATAAGAGTAGATCGTTACTGAGCCTTAGTGGGTGCCAGGCGCTGTTCCGAACGGATCATCGAATACTACTTTGTGTTAGTGAAGGCTCACAGCCGTCCGTGGAGGTGACTGTGATTATTCATCACCTTTTTACGCATCAGGCTCCGTCTTTGTCCATTTGGGCTGCTGTAACAAAATACCATAGAATGAGTGCCTGATAAACAGTTATTTCCCACCGTTCTGGAGGCTGGGAAGTCCAAGATCAAAGTGCTGGCAGATTCAGTGTTTAGTGAGAGCCTGCTTCTTGGCTCATAGACGTCTGTCTTACCACTGCTACCCCATACTGTGGAAGAGGCAAGGTCACTCTCTGGGGTCTCTTTTACAAGGGCACTAATGCCATTCATGAGGGCTCCACCATCATAACCTAATCACCTCCCAAAGCTCCCGCCTTCTGCAAATATCATCACCTTGGGGACTAGGTTTCCACAGGAATTTGGGGTGAACACAGACATTCAGTCCATAAGCAGGCTCCGGGAAGTTTCATTCTTGTCTGGGGGCTCCCCCAGGGGCAGGGTGGGATAAGCAACAGAAGCACAACTCTGCTTAAGCAGGAGTCTGGGGAGGGCGGATGAAACTCGCAAGGACATGGGAGTAGAATGTCTGGTCCCTGGTTTTAGGGGAAGGGGGCGGCATCACCACGTGCTGGCTCCAGGTTTGAGTTAAACCCTGGGCCTCCATTTCCTCACCGTGATGTGATTTTTACAGTGATGTGATTGATGCCTCCTTCACAAGATGGTGTAGAGACCGGCATGATGTCTGAGCTCTGGCCCTGAGCTGTGGAGAGTGAGTGGCCTCGCTGGTCCTTTTTGTATCCATCCCAGCCCCACCCCCCCCCCCCCGGACATCCCCTCCCACCAGCCTCCCCAGAGCGTCCCCAAGTTGAGGTGGCTGGGGGCCCTGGTGTGTTAAGATCTCTGCCTCTTTGCCCTGGAAGCTTTGTGGATAGAAGCTAGAGATTTAAGCCAGCCTGAGAGGGCAAGATTACCCGGTGAACGTTGGGAAGGACTTCTCTTGGTGCCCTGGAGTTAAGAGCTTAAGGCGCGGGGGGGAGGAACCCCAAATGAACTCGAGTGATGATTTTTGCCCATCCCTGAGAAATTGGCACAGACTTCCATTTTGTTCGGGCACCTCCTGAACTGGGTTTTGGGGGAACGACAGGACTTTGAATTGAAACAGATTACCAAGGCGAGGCTTGGTGACTAATGGAAATATTGGTAATAGGATTACATGGACTTTTCATCTTTCCCAAGAAGTTGCAACACTGTCACACGGCAGCCTTTTCAGGGCACAGAACCTGTGTGTTTAATCTCTCTGGACATTTATTTTCTGTTCTTAAATGATTGAGAGGTGAGGTCACATCCCGGGGCGACTTGTTTTCTATCTGTGAGAAGCAGGAGAAAAAGCTATTAACAAAAACATGAAATTGAATCTCCCCGAGCACAGGTTCCCCTTCGCCTCTGCTTCTTTGAAACCACTGCGCTGCCCAGTTACATACAAATGGAGGCGTCTGCGGGCACGTGGAAGAGAGCCATGCTTCTTCGGCACCAAAGGAGACACGGCTCGCATCCCAGAGACCGGTTTCCCCGGTGATGTTTACCGTGGAAGCGTGACCCCGGGCAGAGTATCTCATTTTCACGTTGCTATTATCTTCCTCTTTCCTGTGCTTCTTGTGCCCGTACTCGTGGTGTTAGGATGTGATTCGGTGCTATCTGGGGCTGGTGGTACCTACCCTGTGTTCTGGGAAACCCTGATTCATTTAATCCCCACACCTGCACACCTTCCCCTTCTTCCAGTTGTGTATTAACCAGGAGCTGTAGTCAGGAGAGGATAGGCTTGTGCAGCAATCCTGAAATCTTCATGGCTTATTCAGAAAATTTACTGGGGGGCTGCCTGGGCGGCTCAGTCGGTGGCGCGTCCAGCTTCAGCTCACGTCATGAACTCGCAGCCTGTGAGTTCGAGCCCCGTGTCGGGCTCTGTGCTGACGGCTCGGAGACTGGAGCCCGCTTCCGATTCTGTGTCTCCCTCTCTGTCTGTTCCTCCCCCGCTAGCACGCTGTCTCTCTGTCCCTCTCAAAAATAAAGATTGAAAAAAATTAGAAAAAAAAGAAAATTTACTTCTCACCCACATAGATTTGCTGTAGGCTGGGCAATGTTCCAGGAGGGCTGTCTTCCATTCGGTCACTCAGGGATCCAGGATATTCCAATCTGTGGCTCTGTCCTATTTAAACAGAGATTATAGGGACACCTGGGTGGCTCAGTTGGTTAAGTGTCCAACTCTTGAATTTGGCTCAGGTCATGATCCCAGGATCATGGGATCCAGCCTTGGGTCGGGCTCTATGCTGAGCATGGGGGCTGCTTGAGATTCTCATTCTCTCTCTCTCTCTCTCTCTCTCTCTCTCTCTCTCTCTCTCCCTCCCTCCTCTGCCCCTCTGCACCTCGCCCCACCCCCTTCTAGTGAGCACACACTCTCTCTCCTCTCTCTCTCTCTTTCTGTCTCTCAAAATAAAATATCTTAAAGAGAGATTACAGATGGGCTTCTCAGTATCCCAACCAGAAAGTGACAGAGATTACCTGTCATTGGCCGGAACCAGTTGCCTGGTGCTGCGTAACTGCAAAGAGACTGGGCGGTGTGGTCTCCGGTGGGTCCTAGAGGGAGCAACACGGAACAGAATTGAGTGAGCACATGGCTGTTGGCTCTTCTATGCACATTTTCTAACTTAATCCCCCCAGACCCAAGAGGCAGATTCTGGTTCGCCTATCTGCATTTATTTTAAGCAACGTGCCGAAAAGCTTAAGGGTACCCGGACTGGATGTGAAACTCAGTTCTGCCCAGCTGCAAGTTCTGAGCTCCTAACCACAGGGTTACTGCTCCTGCCTTCCTGCTACATTCTCTGCCCCCTCCATTCTCTTTTTCTGTCGCCACATGTAAAAGGAACACTTCCTCCCAGTACACCACCCGTCTCTAGATCTGTCCGCATCCCTCTTGGGGTGACGAAATGGTAGTTCGTTTCCATCCAGTGCTGCCCATCCAGCCTGCCCTAGATCCCCTCGGTGTTCTGGATTTATCTAAAAAGCTTCCAGTGCAAAGGACACATCTGGCTGGCAGAGGCCTATGGGTTGTGGAAACTGGGCCAAGTTCCTTCCCTGATTGATTGACAAGCCTGAGAAATCAGGGGATTTTCCTGCCTCCCACACCAGGGCTCCTCTGTGCCCTGCAGCAGGAAGAAATGAGTGGGGACTTTTGTAAACTCCCCATTTTCTTCCTTTTGTAAACAACTGTATTGATTTTATTTATATTCTCTCCTAAAGCTTGCTCATTTAAAGTATCCATACAGTTCTGTGGTTTTTAGTATATTTACAAAATTGTGCAACTCTCACCAAATCTAATTGTAGCACCTTTCATCACCTCAAACAAACAAACAAACAAACAAACCCTGGGGCGCCTGGGTGGATCAGTCGGCTGAGCGTCTGACTCTGTCTCAGGTCATGATCTCACGGTGCATGGGTTCGAGCCCCACATCGGGCTCTGTGCTGACAGCTTAGAGCCTGGAGCCTGCTTCGGATTCTGTGTCTCCCTCTCTCTCTGCCCCTCCCCCACTCATGCTCTGTCTGTCTCTCTCAAAAATGAATAACATTTAAAAAAACACAAAAAGAAAGAAAACCCCTGTCTCCATTAACCCTGTCACTCCGTACCCCCACTCTTACCAACCCCCAGCCCCTGGCAACTGAGCTTGCCATTTTCAGACCGAGAAGCCATGTTTCTGTTGGAACGTGTCAAAGGCCAAGGGAATTGCAGACAGAGTGCTTTCTGAGAGGGGAGAGGCTGTGGTCAGTTCTGCAGGGCTCTCCCCACGCCAGTCACAAAAACATACCCAGAGACGGGCATAGACGTGCACACAGATACAAAGACGCCCCCCGACACACGTACGCAAACAAATGTACACAAACAAATATGTGCACACGCGTGTACCACCTGCATGCACCCGTGCACACAGATTCACTACGTATGCACACACGTGTTCATGTACACAGAAACATACGCACGCGGAGGGGGCACTGGCACCCGCAGAAACAAGAGTGTGCACGCACATACGGGTACGCACAGACCTGTGTCGTGCCTGAGGCTTTGGATTCAGCTACGGTGACCCATTGCGTGGTGTCAGAGGCTCAGGAATCTCCCCCGTGGTGGCCCTGCGTGAGCCAGGGGTCTGTAAGGGAGGTGTTCTGAAGCAATTTGGGATTTGCCTCGCTTGGACGAACATTCGTCCCACCAGTCTCGTGCCCAGGGGGCTGCCCGGGAAGGCTCTGGTGGGGTGCAGTAGGAGGTTTCGGGCAGGGACTGTGGAGAGGAGGACGCAGGCTTGACATGGGTGCCCGTGTTTGAGTCACGGCATGGCTGACCCGGGCGTGTCTCTCCCTGGAGCCTCCTCCCGTCCAGGAGGCAGCTCAGTCCGTCACCACTGTTGTGTAACACAGGCTCGCAGATAAATTCCTGGCTTGCGTTCGTGCTGACCCAGTTCCTCCTCCCTCATCGGCCCAAGCGAAGCCCAAACAGAGCCCTGTCCCTGCACCTGTGACCCCGGCTGACGCTCCTGTGTCGTGTCTGCCTTGCCCTCCAGACTCCGACATCCCCACACCTGGCTGGGAGCCTTGGCTCACACGCGTGGATGGACGAATGGTTGAACAAGTGGGAGATCCACTTGGCCTTGACCACACCCAGTTCCCAAGGCAAAGGAGAAGGGTTCAAATTCGTTAAGCTCTGTCTTAGTTCTGATAGCCCAACTTCTGTTGCCCCACCCCAGTTTCTTAGAACAAGGGTGAGCAAATGTTTTCTGCAAAGAGCCAGACCGTAAATATTTTTAGCTTTGCCATACAATCTGTATCTCGAGTACCCAACTCTGCCATTATAGCGCAATGCGTCTATAGAGAATGAGGGTGTGGCTGTGTTCTAATAAAACAGGATTGACTAGGTATTTACCAGGCCGTTGTACCTATGCTCTTCCAAATCCTCGGTGAACCCTGGAACAATGAGCTAGTTGGGTGTATGCTGGGGTGCCCCAGTATCACGGGCTTTGTCAAGAAAGGGAGAGGCTGGGGCGCCTGGGCCGCTCAGTGGGTTGAGTGTCCCGCTTCGGCTGTAATCATGATCACATGGTTGGTGAGTTCCAGCCCCGTGTCGGGCTCTCTGCTGTCAGCCCAGAGCCCGCTTTGGATCCTCTGTCCCCCTTGCTCTCTGCCCCTCCCCTGCTCCCATGCTCTCGCTCAAAACTGAGTAAACATTATCTTTTAAGTGCAAAGAAAGAAAGAAAAGACAAGAGAGGCAGTGAAAAGGCCAGGGGCTTGGGGCAAACTGGATCCACAACCTGGCCAGGAGGGGTCTTGGGGAAGTCGTTCATTTCCTGGAACCTTTGCTTCCTCATCAGAAAAGTGGGGAGGTGAATAGTTCCGCCACGGGGCTCCAGTGAGCTGAAGTGAGCACAGGCTTGTCGCAGGAGCTTGGAAAATGTTGGTGCCCTCAGCCTTCAGCCCTGTTCTTTGTATTTCCCAAAGAGGCCACGTAGCGTAGTGATTAAGAGCAAGGGGCTGGTGTCGGACTGGGGGTAGGCAGTTCCGCTTCGTAGGTCTCCTCTGCAGGGGCTTAGTGGATGACTTGACCTCCCTGAGTCTCAGTTTTTCCCACCTGTGAAATAGGAATTCTGCTTTCCTAACAAGGTTGAGGTTGGGAACGCAACTATGGTTGACCCTTGATCAGCACCGGTTTGAACTACACAGGTTCACTTATATACAGAGTTTTTTTTTTTCCTTTGGAGAAATACAGTACGGCAAATGTGTTTTCTTTATAATTTTCTTAACATTGTTTTTCTCTAGCTTACCTTTTTGTGAGAATACATATATGGGACATTTAACATAGAGAACATGTGTCAATCGGCCGTTTATATTATCAGGAAGGCTTCCAGGCAGCAAGAGTCTGTTAGCAGCTAAGCTTTCAGGGAGTCGGAAGTTATACGCGGATTTTCAACCGTGTGTGGAGTCTGTGCAACCCCCACGTTGTTCAAGGGTCAGTGGTAAATAAGATCATTCATGTAAAACCCTTAGCAGGGTGTCGTGGGAAGGTTCAGTGAATAGTATTGATGATTCTTAGGAGGCAGCATGGCTCTGTGACTGCAGACACAGAACAGAGCCTCAGGCAGATCTGGGGTTCGAGTCTGGCTGTGGGAAATTCTATTTCCCTCTGTGTTTTGGCATCCCCATCTCTTCTATGAAGGAGGTGGCCCCAGTGATCTATAACGCTGGTCTACAGACTGAATTCTAGAAGTTGCTATACACGTTCTCTTACATCATGGCCAGGTAGGTGCCACACTGAGATCCATCTCCTGGGAGGCTAGAATTCTCCCATCCCCCTTCTGTGTCCCCCTCCCCACCTCACCAAGTCCCTCCACCTGCTCGGGACCTGGACCCTGTGGGCAGAAAGGACATGGCCATTTGTTGGGTTATGCACACCACTCATTGTCTGCCCCTCCTTCTCTAACCAGGCACAGTTATTTAAAAAAAAAAAAAAATCAGATTGTTAACTCTGCCTTCTTCATTAGGGATTGAACTTTTCCAGGGCGAGAATGCTGCTGGGGCTTCCAGATAAGGACAGGTCACTTGCTGTGTGCCCACAACACGCTAAACCCTGTGCAGAAGACAAGGCACAAAAACAACAAACAAACAAAAAACACAAATAAAAACAAAACACACACACACACAAAACAAAACAAAAAAAACGCTTCCTGCCTTGAAAGAGTCACAGCCAGAGAGGCTTATGGATGTGGTTCACACTGTACTTCATTCCAGTTTGTTACCCGTCCGGTATTTTCCAAACTGTCTGTACAATAAACGTGCGTCTGGTTTCATTTCACTCTGACTCAGGGGCGCCTTTTTTTCCCCCCTTTTTCTCTCATTTGACAAAAGTCAATGTGTTTATTGGGAGAAAAATTAGAAAAGAGAGATAAGCAGCAAGGAAAAAACTTGTAAAGCTCTTAATCCCACTACCTGCAAATGACCCTGCTGATACCTTGGAGCCTGTCCTCTGTGGGTTTTTAATGCATATAAATTAGGGGCTATGCATATACATTTTTAAAATGGTAATTCAGTTTACTGTTCAGCTTTAAAAAAGAAAAATGTGGTTCTGGTCAGGGAGCAACAAGAACGGATACGTTTCGGCATCCAGCCCTGGAAGGGAGGACCGGTGTGGTCTTTCGGTACTCTGCACAGACAGGGAAGAGGCTGAACGCTTCGTCGCTAACTTGCTCTGGCTCAGCTCCTGGTCCGTTTTGCGTGCTGAGCCAGGAAGAAGGATCTGCCTTGGCACAAAACACCGCTATTCCAGCTGCAGTGGATGATGGGAAGAAGGAAGGTGATAGGAGTCGTGTGTTCATTCGCCTGCTCCAGGAGCATTTCTGGAGCCCCTCCCCTGGGCCTGGCCAGCGGTGTGCCTCGAGGGTGCATCCAGAAGTTCTGAGGACCCCTTCACATGGCCGAACCCTCTTCAGCCTGCCCAGCGTATCTCTGGGTGGCAGCTGGGAATTCCCAAACAGAAGCGGCAAATGGACAGTGAGGCCAGACATGGGCTGGCCCTGAATTTGGCCTTGAGTTGGGGGGAAGGGTATCTCAGCGGAGCTCAGCGGACAAACTTTTCCAGAAGTCAGGCCATCTTCAGTGGGTTCAGTTCACTCCTCTTTGCCACACCATCTTTTCCCAAGGGATTTTATAAAATCCTGGAAGGATGTGGTGTTTCAGAGCTGGCCTCAAATCCGGAGCCTGTCACCTACTGAACCGTGGGACCCTGGGCAGGTCACATAACCTTCCTGCACGTGAATTGCCTCATTTGTAGCCTAGTGCCTGCCCTCCTGGGAAGGATGGCCTGAGAAGTGCTCAGCTCAGTGCCTTGTCAGAGGAAGCTCCATAAACGGAGACTGTTGTCCCCCCTGGCCCCATTACAAGCGGTGCTGAGTAGTGGGTACTCAAACTGGACACAGAGGCCACATACATATATAGCCAACTCCCTTCCCTCCTCACCCCACCTCACAGATCACAAAGCACTGCGAGTTCCAGAAGTTTCCGAAAGCTTGCCTGAGATCACACAGCCAGAAGGAGCAGAACTTTATCCCAAGTGGTTCTGATTCTGAAGTGTGTTCTATCCAGGCTGACTTACTGCCTCAGTTTCCCATCTGTACGATGGGAATAACCATACCCACTTTAGAGAGAGCTTTGAAGCATTGGATGAGATGATCCCTGGAAACCTTTGCTTCTGCCCTGGTCCCCTGCTCAGCCTTCCAGAGATGGTCATCATCCTGAACAAGACATGCCTGCCCTTCTTGGAGAGATGAGACAAGAGGCACGTGGTGAGAAGTTGCCAGAAATCAATGCAGAGTCTTTGCCCTAAGACAGCATGATGTGGTGGGAAGGGGGCCCCTGGTGTCCCCTCCTGAGAGGACAGCCTGACAATTATTAACGGAGGCACCCACCCCTCTCCCCTTAGTCGCTACCTAACCCTTGTTAGTTTCCCACTGTCCTGCTTGTTACTTGAACTTAGTCTATTTGCTGTTATCTGGTCCTCCACGAGGATGTCAGTTCCATCAGAGGGAGGAGATGGCCCTTTCACTGCACAAACCTGGCCTGTAGTGCTCGGTTGTTGCATAATTGGCAGGAGGGGAGGGTTTGCAGCTTGGAGGGATTACTTGACAGGTTTCCCACAGGGTGGGACAGGTTCCGCTGGCCCCAGATAGCATTGAATTACATAGGGGGCGACCATTCTTTTTCTCTTCAATCCTTTTTCCCTCCTTCCAGTGACATTAAGGAGAAAGTCTCCATCCAGTGCTGGTATCTGACACCTTCTTAACCCTGACTTGCTAATTTTTTTTTAAGTTTATTTATTTTTGAGAGAGAGAGAGAGAGAGAGAGAGAGAGAGAGAGAGAGAGAGAGACAGAGCGCATGCAGGTGCAAGTGGGGGAGGGGCAGACAGAGACAGAGGATCCAGAGCAAGCTCTGTGCTAACATCAGAGAGCACAAGGCAGGGCTCGAACTAACGAACCGTGAGATCACGACCTGAGCTGAAACCAGGAGTTGGATGCTTAACCAACTGAGCCACCTAGAAGTTTACCCCTCAACTTCTTTTTTATTAATTAGTTAATTAATTAATTAATTTTTAATCTACATCCAAGTTAGTGAGCATATAGTGCAACAATGATTTCAGGAGTAGATTCCTTAGTGCCCCTTACCCATGTAGCCCATCCCCCCTCCCACCACCCCTCCAGCAACCCTCTGTTTTGTTCTCCATATTTAAGAGTCTCTTCTGTTTGTCCCCCTCCCTGTTTTTATATGATTTTTGTTTCCCTTCCCTTGTGTTCATCTGTTCTGTGTCTTAAAGTGCTCATATGAGTGAACTCATACGATTTTTGTCTTTCTCTGACTAATTTCACTTAGCATAATACCCTCCAGTTCCATCCATGTTGCAAATGGCAAGATTTCATTCTTTTCCATTGCCGAGTAATATTCCATTGTATATATATACCACATCTTCTTTATCCATTCATCCATCGATGGACATTTGGGCTCTTTCCATACTTTGGCTATTGTTGATAGTGCTGCTATAAACATGGGGGTGCATGTGTCCCTTCGAAACAGCACACCTGTATCCATTAGATAAATACCTAGTAGTGCAATTGCTGGGTCGTAGGGTACTTCTATTTTTAGTTTTTTGAGGAACCTCCATACTGTTTTCCGGAGTGGCTGCACCAGCTTGCATTCCCACCAACAATGCAAAAGAGATCCTCTTTCTCCGCATCCTTGCCAACATCTGTTGTTGCCTGAGTTGTTAATGTTAGCCATTCTGACAGGTGTGAGGTGGTATCTCATTGTGGTTTTGATTTGTATTTCCCTGATGATGAGTGATGTTGAGCTTTTTTCATGTGTCGGTTGGCCATCTGGATGTCTTCTTTGGAAAGTGTCTATTCATGTCTTTTGCCCATTTCTTGACTGCATTATTTGTTTTTTGGGTGTTGAGTTTGCTAAGTTCTTTATAGATTTTGGATACTAACCCTTTATGTGATATGTCGTTTGTGAATATCTTCTCCCATTCTGTCGATTGCCTTTTAGTTTTGCTGATTGTTTCCTTCACTGTGCAGAAGCTTTTTATTTTGATGAGGTCCCAGTAGTTCATTTTTGCTTTTGTTTCCCTTGCCTCTGGAGACGTGGTGAGTAAGAAGTTGCTGCAGCCAAGATCAAAGAGGTTTTTTCCTGCTTTCTCCTCTAGGATTTTGATGGCTTCCTGTCTTACATTTAGGTCTTTCACCCATTTTGAGTTTCTTTTTGTGTATGGTGTAAGAAAGTGGTCCAGGTTCATTCTTCTGCATGTCACTCACCAATTTTCCCAGCACCACTTGCTGAAGAGACTGTCTTGATTCCATTGGATATTCTTTCCTGCTTTGTCAAAGATTAGTTGGCCATACGTTTGTGGGTCCATTTCTGGATTCTCTATTCTGTTCCATTGATCTGAGTGTCTCTTCTTGTGCCAGTACCATACTGTCTTGATGGTTACAGCTTTGTAGTATAGCTTGAAGTCTGGGATTGTGATGCCTCCTGTTTTGGTTTTCTTTTTCAAGATTGCTTTGGCTATTCGGGGTCTTTTCTGGTTCCATACAAATTTTAGGATTGTTCTAGCTCTGTAAAGAAAGCTGGTGTTATTTTGATAGGGATTGCATTGAATATGTAGATTGCTTTGGGGAGTGTTGACACTTTAACAATATTTGTTCTTTCAATCCAGGAGCATGGACTATTTTTCTATTCTTTTGTGTCTCCTTCAATTTCTTTAACAAGCTTTCTATAGTTTTCAGTGTATAGATTTTCACCTCTTTGGTTAGGATTATTCCTAGGTATTTTATGGTTTTTGGTGCACTTCTAAATGGGATCGGTTCCTTGATTTCTCTTTGTGTTGCTTCATTATTGGTGGATAGGAATGCAACCGATTTCTGTGCCTTGATTTTATATCTTGCGACTTTGCTGAATTCATGGATCAGTTCTAGCAGTTTTTTGGTGGAATCTTCTGGGTTTTCCATATAGAGTATCATGTCATTTGCAAAGAGTGAAAGTTTGACTTCCTCCTTGCCAGTTTGGGTGTTTTTTTTTTCCTTTGTGTTGTCTGATTGCTGAGGCTAGGATTTCCAGTACTATGTTGAATAACAGTGGCAAGAGTGGACATCCCTGTTGTGTTCCTGACCTTAGGGGGAAAGCTCTCAGTTTTTCCCCATTGAGAATTGTATTAGTGGTGGGTCTTTCATGTATGGCTTTTATGATCTTGAGGTATGATCCTTCTATCCCTACTTTCTTGAGGGTTTTTATCAAGAAAGGATGCTGTATTTTGTCACATGCTTTCTCTGCATGTTAGAGGATCATGTTGTTCTTGTCCTTTCTTTTATTGATGAGGTGAATCACATTGATTGTTTTACAGATACTGAACCAGCCCTGCATCCCAGGTATAAATCCCACTTTGTTGTGGTGAATAATTCTTTTAATGTATTGTTGGATTTGGTTGGCTAGTATATTGTGAAGGATTTTTGTATCCATGTTCATCAGGGAAATTGGTCTATAGTTCTCCTTTTTAGTGGGGTCTTTGTCTGGTTTTGGAATCAAGGTGATGCTGGCTTCATAGAATGAGTTTGGAAGTTTTCCTCACATTTCTATTTTTTGGAACAGTTTCAAAAGAATAGGTGTTAACTCTTCTTTAAATGTTTGGTGGAATTCCCCCAGAAAGCCATCCAGCCCTGGGCTCTTGTTTGTTGGGAGATTTTTGATTACTAATTCAATTTCTTTACTGGTTATGGGTCTGTCCAAATTTTCTATTTCTTCCTGTTCCAGTTTTGGTAGTTTATAGGTTTCTAGGAATTTGTCCATTTCTTCCAGATTGCCCATTTTATTGGCGTGTAATTACTCCTGATATTCTCTTATTATTGTTTTTATTTCTGCGGTGTTGGTTGTGATCTCTCCTCTGTCATTCTTGATTTTATTTGTTTGGGTCCTTTCCTTTTTCTTTTTGATCAAACTGTCTAGGGGTGTATCCCTTTTGTTAATTCTTTCAAAGAACCAGCTCCTAGTTTCATTGATCTGTTCTACTGGTTTGTTTTGTTTTGTTTTGTTTTTTTTTTTTTTTTTTTTGGTTTTGATAACATTGATTTCTGCTCTAATCTTTATTATCTCCCGCCTTCTGCTGGTTTGGGGTTTTATTTGCTGTTCTTTTTCCAGCTCCTTAAGGTGTAAGGTTAGGTTGTGTATCTGAGACCTTTCTTCCTTCTTTAGAAAGGCCTGGACTGCTATATACTTCCCTCTTGTGACTGCCTTTGCTGTGTCCCAGAGGCTTTGGGCTGTGGTGTTACCATTTTCATTGGTTTCCATGTACTTTTTAATTTCCTCTTTAACTTCATGGTTAGCCCATTCATTCTTTAGTAGGATGTTCTTTAGTCTCCAAGTATTTGTTATCTCTCCAAAGTTTTTCTTGTGGTTGATTTCGAGTTTCATAGCATTGTGGTCTGAAAATATGCATGGTATGATCTCGATCTTTTTGTTGAGGGCTGATTTGTCCTAAACTTCTGTTTTAAAACAAAGAGGAGGCCTCAAGATCAGAGCATTTGGCCACAAATGCCAAGCTAGGATTTCATTTTGACATATGGGCTTTCACTGTACTTATTTTTTACATTTATTTGGGGCTAGAGATACAGGCTTTCTACCTGGCAATGATAGAAAGTAATGATACAGATTTTTTTTAATACACTCATTTTTGGGGGGAATGCAAGCTGGTGCAGCCACTCTGGAAAAAAGTAGGGAGGTTCCTCAAAAAACTAAAAATAGAACTACCCTACGACCCAGCAATTGCACTACTCGGTATTTATCCAAGGGATACATGTGTGCTGTTTCTTTTTTTTTTTTTAATGTTTTTTTAATTTATTTTTGACAGAGAGAGAGACAGAGCATGAGCAGGGGAGGGGCAGAGAGAGAGGGAGACACAGAATCCAAAGCAGGCTCCAGGCTCTGAGCTGTCAGCACAGAGCCTGACGTGGGGCTCGAACTCACAGACTGTGAGATCATGACCTGAGCCGAAGTCGGTCACTTAACCGACTGAGCCACCCAGGCGCCCCAACAGGTGTGCTGTTTCGAAGGGACACATGCACCCCCATGTTTATAGCAGCACTATCGACAATAGGCAAATTATGGAAAGAGCCCAAATGTCCATCGACGGATGAATGGATAAAGAAGATGTGTTATACATATACAATGGAGTATTACTCGGCAATCAAAAAGAATGAAATCTTGCCATTTGCAACTATGTGGATGGAACTGGAGAGTATTATGCTAAGTGAAATTTGAGAAAGACAAAAATCATGACTTCACTAATATGAGGACTTTAAGACACAAAACAGATGAACATAAGGGAAGGGAAACAAAAATCATATAAAAACAGGGAGGGGGACAAAACAGAAGAGACTCATAAATATGGAGAACAAACTGAGGGTTACTGGAGGGGCTGTGGGAGGGGGGATGGGCTAAATGGGTAAGGGGCACAAAGGAATCTATTCCTGAAATCATCGTTGCACTATATGCTAACTAATTTGCATGTAAATTTTTAAAAATAAAAAATAAAATTAAAAAAAAAAATAAACAGAGCCAGAAATTTGCCATCAGAGGAATGATCGATGACACAGAGAAGAAGTAAAGTGCCATCTGATGGGTTTAAGGAAGAAATCAAAGGTAGAACCATTGCTTGGAGGCAGTAAATTATCTTAAGTTTTCTCGCAGCCCACAAAATAAGCTTCTCCATGTTTAAGACTATACTCTGAATAAATTTCAGAGTATAAATTTCAGTATACTCTGAAATAAATTTCCTTTATGTGGTTAAAAAAAATACACTTATTTTTTCAAGGCAATGCATCTGAAGAAAAAGTATTAGTGAGTGATAAATAATGCCAATCTGGCAAAAATCTTAAGGTGATTCTGGAATGATTGCAGTGAGATACAGTCTGACCCTTAGGAAATGATAATACACACATACACACACACACACACACACACACACACACAAAATATACATGATTACATATATATACATATATGTATACATGTATATGTGTATTTATATATGGTGTAGAGTGAGGGAGGAGCATGTCCTGGCATGTCTTTGGACAAGGTCAAGAACAGGTCTCAGATGGCGACCAGACCACACAATGTGACCAGAGGCAGAGGACCAGCCAGGCTACCATTTCCTGGAAGTTCTTCCTGTGGTGAGCTAGAGGCTCCTGCTTCCCTAGCTGATTGCCTGCGCCCTTGGAGCATTCCTACCCTTGTAAAGCCCAGACCACGGAGGGCAGATTGTCACCAGATGCCCCAAAGCCTGAGGTCACAGTCAGGGACAGAAGCACTCACTGATTATCACAGCCCCATCTCAGAACTTAAAGGGCCCAGAGGAGCCAACCTTTGGCCTCTGGACTTAGCAAAACTGGATCCAGCCCTGGAGAGAAGAAGCCAGTAAGATAGAGTCTAAGCTTCCTCTTCCCCCCCCCCCCGCCCCCCGCCAACCCCCGACTTCTCTGGCCTTTGCAGCAATATCAAAGGCTGGAGGAGGGCAGGAGTGTGCGTTGGGGAAAAGTAAGTCCTGCTCTCATGGGCAGCTAGGCTCCTGCTTTGCATATTCCGGTGTCTGGCAGGTCACCATCTTCTTTCTCATCTGGCTGGGACATGAGCCTTCTGCCACCAACCTCTTACTAAATGGAACTCTATAACTCTTCATTTCCTGGACGCACATCAGGTTAAGCAGGTGGCGAGCAGCTGGCATTTCTCACTTGCTTTCTGGCATTTCCCATTTTTAATAGGAAGCTAACCTGGCATTTTTTATTAGAAAGCCCCAGAGTCCCAAGGTTTAATATCTTCAGTGTTAGATTCATGAACGACTTGGAAGTTAAGAGATTGCCTGCGGCTGGAGTTTGATGGAGTACGCAACTTGTCGCTTGAAGCGTGATTTATTTGCTCAAGGGAAGGGGGAAAGAGAGGGGCACTTAAGGGGGTTTTGAGTTTTGAGAGGTGGAGAATGCTTAGAAGTGAGTGAACAACCAAAGAGTTATAAATCCCGTCTGACGGAAGAGAGTGTTTTAAAACAACAGCTGACTTTGAAACCAACTGCCTGGGAACACAAATCAGGCAGAGCTAAGGACTGTTTCCACCCAGCTGTTTCTTTTATTTGGAAGATCAGCACTTGAGGAAAGCAGGCCCTGGGAGATGTTCTCTAGAGCCCAGCCATATGGCCTTTGCTGTGTTACTTAAGTGTACCAGCCTGGTCCTACCCCAGGGCCTTTGCACTGGCTGGTCCTTCAGCCTGGAACTCTCTTCCTCCAGATTTTCACATGGCTGCCTTCTTTCTTCAGCCCTTGGCATAAGGGTCACCTCCCCTGAGGGACTTACCCTGACTGTCCTAGTGAAAGAAGCCCCCAGCCCCACCACTCTCTGTCCAGTAAATCTATTTATTCTCTTCTAAGCACTTAATGCTTCTCCGAACATCTTTCTATTTGCTCAGTGACTTATTTATTGGCTGACATCTCCCCTGGCCGGTCAGCCCCATGAGATTAAGGACTGGGCCTGTCTTGCACACACCTGAAACAGAATACTGCCCTGCCCACGGTGCCACTCTCACTAAATCGATTGTGAACTTAACTGATGATCTCTGGGCCTCAGTAAAATGAGATTGGTCTTGAGTGGTGCTTCACAACGTGGGAATCTCTGGACCACCAGCATTAGCATTACCTGGGAACTTACTAGAAATGCAAATTCTCACAGGCGCCCGTGTGGGTTAGGTTAAGCGTTCGACTTGGGCTCAGGTCATGATCTCGCAGTCCATGAGTTCGAGCCCCGCGTCGGGCTCTGTGCTGACAGCTCGGAGCCTGGAGCCTGCTTTGGATTCTGTGTCTCCCTCTCTCTCTGCCCCTCCTCTGCTAATGCTCTGTCTCTCTCTGAAAAATAAACATTAAAAAAAAAAAAAAAGAAATGCAAATTCTCTGGACCCAATCCAGACCCTCAGAATCAGAATTTCTTGGGGTAGGACCAGCCATCTTTGTTTTAACAGGTTCTTCCAAGGGACTGTGGTGCCCTTGCAGGTTCATCAGCCACTGGACTTGTGCTTAAACACCTCTGAGGTCTAGGCAGGGAGGAGATTATACATGCCCGGTCTAAAGACCTTCCCGTTTAAGACCAGGCTTCCATCACCAAGGGACCATCTGTTACCCTCAGAGAGCCCCAAAATAAAGCCCCCGAGCAAACAAGCCAAGAAAGGTGAAGGCAGACCCCTGAGGGGTAGTTTCTGTTTTACTGGATGTGGCGTTGCAGTGGGGATCTCACTCCCTGCGAGGTCTGGCCATGTGAGGCAGCCTGTAGCATTGCATACCCCGATTCCTTCAGGACCTTCTGTATGTTGGGAGCGCAGCTGTGGCCAGGAGCACCTAGACCCAGCCTTCACGGAGAGTAGTCTGGAGGAGATAATCTGTCATCAAAGATTCCAGCCAGTGTGTGTACAATTCCAACCAGGACAAGTGCTGCAGGGATGAGGTCCGTGGTGCTGCAGGGACCTACAGGGCACGAGGGAACTAGTTGGGGAGGCCAGGGAAGGCTTTTGAGGACAAATGGGGAGAGTGTTCCAGGCTGCGGAAACAGCACAAGCAAAGGCCCTGAGGTAGGTGTGTGGGACTGGAACTCAGTGAACAAAGGGGAGAGTCCCAACAAGAAGGGGGTGGAACAGCCTGTCGGGGCCAGTCTGTATCACACCTGTGGGCCCTGGAGGAGTTGGGTCTGTGTCCAGAGACCCCGGTGTGGGGGTGGTAGAGAGGTAGAGGGGGGACTGTAGCAGGGAGCGACCGGTCAGCTTTGCATTTTGAAGTGGCCTCTAGGAGTGCTGGATAGAGACCAAATTAGGGAAGCTGGAGAGGCCGCGAAGGGCACTTGGGGTCACCTAAGCAGGAAAGTATGATCATTAGCAACAATATCAGCAGTAATATTATTAGCAGTGATATGAGCTGCTGTTGAAGGAGTATAGGTTCTGACCAGACGCTGGGCCAAGCACTGTGTCTGTGCGATCTCATCTCCACCTCACACCCTCCTGCGATGCAGTACGTCCTGTCCCACTGGGTTAGTTTCCCAGGGCTCCCGAAACAAAGGACCGCAGACTTCGTGGCCTGAAACAACACAAATGTATCTTACGATTCTAGAGGTCGGAAGTCTAAAATGGGTCTCACAGGGCTAAAATCAAGGTGTCTGCTGCGTTCATCCTGGCTGCTGTAGGGGACAAATCTGTTCTTGCCTTTTCTGGCTTCTAGAAGCTGCCTGCACCCCTTGGCTCATGACGCCCTCCTCATCTTCAGAGCCAGCAAGGGCTGGTTGAGTCTTTTACTCACATCTCCCTCTGCCTCTCTCTCTCTTCTGTCTCTCCCTTCACCTTAAGGACCCTTGTGATGACAGCGGACCCACTGAGATAAGCCAGGAGAGTCTCCCCATATCAAAAACCGTAGCTGCCTCTGCAAAGTTCCATGTGCCATATAAGGGAAATAGTCACCGTTTCTGAGGATGAGGACGTGGACAGCTTTGGGGGTCTGTTGTTCAGCTGACCACGCCCACAGTAGCAGATGGGGACCCTGTGCCCCTGATGAGTCTCCAAAGCCATGTGGGCTGAGAGGTGCCAGAACTGGGCTGGGGGCCTGCCTGACAGTCTTCGGAGGAGGTGGCCCCCAGCCCACACTCCCCACCATTCATTCACACTGGCCTGGGTCCCCGGGCTTGGTGCTGAGGGGTTTGGAGGAGGGAAGGGAAGTGGCCACCCCAGGCATCTAGATTTCTCTCCTAGTCCCTGTTCTGGCAGAATTAGCCAGTTTGGACGGAGGCCCTTGGAGATGAGCCTTCTAGATGGTTTTATCTCATTGTTTCTGACAATCCTCTTTGGGGCTGGTTTACAACAAGGATCTTCCACTTACTGTGTCATCCTGGCCAGAAGGCTCACTGTGTCACCCGGGACATGGGGTCAAAGGTCAGAATTGTATGAATGACCTGTCTGGGGTCAGGGCTGAAGAGACCTCTGTATCGGCCTGCAGACAAAGTGAGACATTTCTGGGCCTTGTTCTTCTTGGAGAAATGTGATCTTTTAGCAGAGAGAGATATGGAGGGGTGTGTGTGTGTGTGTGTGTGTGTGTGTGTGTGTGTGTATGTGTGTATGTGTGTGTGTGTACTGCCCCAGGAGCTAGAGAAGTACTCACTATATCCTGAAGCCACTAAAACACCTCCTGACCTCCAGACTGACTCTGCTACCAAGGCCAGCGGGCCTCATTAATCTTCGTTGCCATAGCAATGACATTATGGCTACCATTTACTGAGGGCATATGACGTGCTGGGGTCTGAGAGAAAGTTATGGAGCCAAAGATGGGGGTCAGGAGCATCAGCTCTGAAGCCAGGCTGCCTGCGTTCATATCCCAGCCCTACTTAACCTCTCTGAGCCTCAGTTTCCTTATCTGTAAAATGTGGCTGAGCCAAGACTTGATGAAATCCAAGATGCTGTCAGTTACAATATGCACGTTGTATTCACGTACTACAAAGAGAGAAATACAGTGCCAACAGAACTGTTACCTGTCCATCAATCAGACACATTCTGATTTCGGAGATGTTAAACTTCAAGGAAACATGCATCTTGGAATCCATAGAATACAGCAAGGGTACCCACCGTGTGGGGGCGGGGGGACTCTCGTGCTTAGTACCTGTACCTGTGCTTAGTACCCCGGTACCTGGCACATAACAAGGGCTCAGACACATTAACTGGAATTATTACTATTACTCCCATTTTACAGATGAGGAAACTGAGGTTGGAGTCACTTCCCGAGGTCACCCCGTAAGTAGTAAATGGGAGAGTCGGATTTGGATTCACTTGGCTGCGTGTCTCTTAAATGGCCCCCAAATCATGTCCAGCACCCACACCAAAGAGGAGATGAGAGAAAGATCAGGACTGGGCTGATCCCATGTCTGTGTGTCCGTGAGCAGGTCCTCTGCCCCTCTGGGTCTCCATATCCTCGTCTGTAGAAATGGGGCCACAGTGTGGCTCCTGCAAGTTGCTGTGAGGGTTGTAACCCTTCATCCTCTCCTTTCCCTTCCTCACCTCCCACGCTGCAAATGGCTTTTGGGCACCAGTGTTAGCCACAGAAGCCCCAAGCTCAGAACAGTTGCCAAAGACACTTGGACTGACTTGTCTGGAGTATCTGAGCCTCTTCCGCCCTGGATACCTGCCTGATGCCTGCTCCTGCTTCAAGCTCAGCCTTCGCCCTGCACCTGCTCTCCAGCTCAGCCCCGGATAAATACCTAATTCCTCTGTCCTCTGGACTCTGCCCCTTGGGACTGTGTGAAGCGCTTAGAAATGGATACCTGGGGTATCAGTGTTGGTTTAGATTTTCTTTTAAATTTCAACACCATGCCAGTTTGTTTACAGCAGACTTTTTTGAGTATAACGTCTGGCAAAGTGTCCAGATCCTGAGAGCACAACCTGATGAATTTCCACTCAATTCACACTCATGTGCCAGCCAGCACCCAAATCGAAACATTGCCTGCACCCTGCCCCCCCCCCCGCCACATTGGACCCCTCACGCCCTTTCCAGCCTCCCCGGCCCCCAAGGGTCACCACTACACTGACTTCTAGCACATGGGTCAGTTTTGTCTGGTTTTGCACTTTGTGTAAATAGAATCATTCGGTGCGAGTCTTGAGTCGTCTTTGTTTAACACTGTGTTTATGAACGTCACGTTTTTTGCAGTTAGCAGTAATTCGTTGATTATTATACAGTACAATACGAATATATGCTGTTATCTGGCTCTGTCACAATCAATCCATCTTTCTGTTGATGAACATTTGGATTGGCTCCAGTGCGGGGCTATTATGAATGGGCTGCTGTTAACGTTCTCGTACCTTCTGGCATGTCTGTGGGCAAATGTGAGTACGCATGCCTGTATATATATACTTAGGGAAGGAACCGCTGATCGTGGGGTGTTTGTATGTTTCACTTTGGTAGACGTGCCAGGCTGTGGTCATGCGAATTTACATCCCACCAGTCGATGGATGTACTCCAGCAGCCCCAGAAACCACAGGGTAGCAAGAGAAGCAAAGATTTTCGCAGCTGCTCCCAGAAAGGAAGTTGGGAGCAGGGAAGGAAATGGAATGGGTGTTTGAAGCCTGAGACTTGCACACAGTTACCCCAGGAAGGAGAGTCTGGGAGTCTTGAAGCCTGTTGCAATTATTTGCTCTGCCGTCTGCAGCGGGAACAGTATTTTCTGGGCTCTGGCCTGTAATGAGCGTAGGTGGCTGTTCAAGAACCGAGTATCCAGGGGAGGGAGTCCACCCACGGTCTCCGCCAATCCCCCATATTTAAATGTCAGTGTGGCTTAATTGGCTGCACAGCCCGCCTCTCTCCCCCTCTCCTGCAGTAGCCACAGCAAACGTACCCCCCAGGACAGCAACAACAGGGGACAGACTTGAGTCACCGTGGCTGCCTCCCACCAGCTTACGGGGCGACCTTGGACGGATGAATCAGACCCCCCTGGGCGTCAGCTACGCTGAGAATCTCACTAAGAAATGAGTCTTAGTGAAAGGTCACAGGTAGCATTTTGGACGGGTATGTGGGTGGATGGGTAGGTACGTGGCCAGGTAGACAGGTAGGAATACAACGGATGGACACGCAGATGTCGTATGCGTATGAATATATGGCACATATGTACACAAGTGTGCGTACACATTTGGCATTTTATTGATCACTTACTACCTCGCCTAACAGCCAGCGTTTCATGAGTAGGGTACTTCTGTGCGCTGGGCATGGAGAGATGCCTCTACACACCTGATTTCATGGGGTTCTCCTAACCACCTCGTAAGGCAGGAACTATTGACTCCATTTTACAGATAGTGAAAGTGAGGCTCAGAGAGGTTAACTCACCTGCCCAGGGTCACACAGCTACTCACTGATGCCACCAGGATTCTAACCCACAAATTCTCACCACGATGCTATACTTCCCACCAGGTGCCAGGCACGGCACTCAGTTCCTTCTCTCACTCAGTCCTCGTAGTGACGCTACAAGGTAGGTATCACTCATTCTCTTTGCTAGTTGAGGAATCCGAGGCCCAGAGGGGTTAAGTAACCCACCCAAAGACACACAGTAAGGAGCAGAGCCGGGATCTAGCTTCAACTGTACAATCTCAGCCAAGTGTAGCACATAACAAGGGCTCGAAAAATACTGAAGGAAGGGCTGAGAGTATTTTAGCAGTGAAATCATAGATTAAAAGAAAAATGCAAGCCATTAGTTTTGACAGAAGATGGAACATGAACTTCCCTAATGCCATTCCTTCCTTTTCCAGCCGACACTTGCTCCTCTGAGCTAGATTTGGCGCTAGAGGCAGGGAATGCTGTGGTAAATATAGACTGCATTCATTTATTCATTCACTCATTCATTCTTTCCCTCGGTGAGCGCGTATTGAGTGCCTGCTGTGTGTGTGTTGGGAACGGAGCTCACCATAGAAGGGACGGGTGGGTGAGCAAGCAGGCAACTCAATGAGAAGGTGTCACTGTCGCTGCATTAACGTCCTTTTCCATCTTGTCATTTATCTTAAACCACTGGTCCTCAAAATGAACTCAGTGAGTCTGAACATAGTTTAAAAAACCCTCTAGACGGGTGTCTGGTTTGGGACACAGGGTATCCGTGTTTACACACAACGGATGTGTGTGTAATGCATCGTGTGCTTGAATGCATCGTTGGCTGATGGTCCTTGGTGGATATGAGCCACCATCTTGCTGGGGTTTCATCACTGCCCCCACCGCCCACCCCAGCAGCTTCTGGCGAGTGGGAGCAGCTGGGACAGGTGGCTGGCAGAGTGCTGTCTGAGTGGCATCTCAGGACCCCAGAAGTTATTGGTTCATGCACAGCTTTCCTTCCGTGCAACCCTGGGACGGAGGGAACGTGGCAAGCCTGCCTCTGGACTGGGTTAGGTTCTGCGGGTGTCCTGAGATGCTGGCGGTGGGGGTGTCGGTGAAGACCCCGAAGAACCCCAAAGAACGTGCTCCCAGATCTGCATCCGAGAGCCAGACCTGAGGTCCATTCACAGGCTTGTTCTCCAACAGGCGTCCTAGTGGCACATCCACTATTATTTGTCACACCGGACAACTGCCGTGGGTCACTCTCATCTGAACAAGTGCCAATAATGTGTCCTCTCCTTTTGCTTTTCAGCCTGTGTAAGGGACGGACTCTCTACTCTGTGGTGAGGGATGCCAAAATCGTCTTGGATGTCAACAAAACGAGGCAGATTGCCCAAGAAATTGTGAAGGTACCACAGGAGCCGGGGCTCCCTCCCGAGAGATGCAGGGTCTGGCTTCAGACCAGCAGTCTGGATTTAAAAAAAAAAAAATTAGACTTGACCTGAAAAATACCACGCTGTATGTGAGTAAGAGTTTTGCCCAGATACCACCATTAGGGATGGTCTCCCGATGTCTGGCTTCTGTCTGGTGCCTCATCATCATGATAATTGGGCACGTAGGGTACCAGGAGAAGCTTGTGTTGTTAGAATCCCTTACCCCTCGGATGCTTGAATTCCCATGAGTGGAAGCCCTCTGTCTCTGTCTCTCTCTCTCTGTCTCTCTGTCTCTCTCTGCAGCTGCCAGGGAAACATCCAATTGTTGGGACTGTTGTTTGGGCTTCAAACAAACTGGAACATCCTGTGTTTTCTGGCAGGTGCCTCGTTAGTCAGTTGACTGGGACTTTCATTTCCCATTGGAAGTGTTAGGACTAAGCTGTTAGAAGAGATAAAATGTGACAGCTCATAAAGGCAAAACAAAAAAAAAACAACACACACACACACACACACACACACACACAAAGAATCTAGACACTCACCCTTGGGCTAGCTTCTCCTCCGTGGTCTTGATCACTGGATCATGATCTGTCCCTTGAGGAATGTGGTGCCTTCAGCGCTGATATGGGTTAAGTAGCTATAAAACAAACGTCCTGCCGAGGAGTTATTTTTTTCAAAGAGGAAGTGCGGGGAGGTCGTTGATGGCATCCCTCAGCTTACTCTGGGGACCACCTCTCTGGTTCGTCTTCAGTTTTTCTCCCGCTAAGGATGTCTTCCTCTGGGGCTTCTTCCGGAAGCTTCAGAGCCAGGTGGGAACAGTTTGGCCGTAGTCTGAGGGCGGTGGCAGAGGTGTGCCTTGAGGACCCTGCCCGGTCCCGCACAGCCCCACCTGCAAGCCTGTGCGTTTGGGCCCCAAGCAGTGCAGCTGTTCAGGGTGCTCTTGAACCCGAGCCAGGGTAGCGGCGAGCGCTCCGTGTTCCCTGACGACATCCCGTTTCCTGGCTCCTTCCAGGGCATGGGCTACCTGCACGCAAAGGGGATCCTTCACAAGGACCTCAAGTCAAAGAATGTCTTCTACGACAACGGGAAAGTGGTGATCACAGACTTCGGGCTCTTCAGCATTTCCGGGGTGCTGCAGGCCGGCAGGTGAGCGGCGGTGGAAGGGCACAGAGGGGTCCTTGACGGATGACAGTCGGGGAGTGAGAAGTCACCCGAATGGCTTCAGGGGACCTAGACCGGGTGTTGAGCCTGAGGTCGCTTGGCTGAGCGGCTGCGAGGCTGTTGCTAATGACAGGTCACATGGTGATTCCCTTGGGACCTGTCTTGCGAGCGGTGCCTTTAAGTGCACGTGGGTTACTGGGCACGGAGCACCCCCAAGCCCTGAAAGCCCTTGCCCTTGAGCTTAAAAGGGAGACTCCCCCTTTGCCTGGAAGACCCACCTGGCAGGCGGCCTCACCCAAGAGCCCTTGCTGCACGTTTTCTGGGGCGTTCCTACATGTTAGTACAACATGAGTGTCAGTTAAGGGATTTAGAGTGAGACCCACCTGTGGCCCCACTTGATCGTGACTTCAGTTCCCTGAACTTGAGTTTCCTTGTCTGCAAGAAAAATGATGGGTCTGATCATGCCTACCTCATAGGACTCTTGTGTGGATGAAATAACACAATCAAGCGTCCTGCACCGTGCGGGAGCACAGAAAACACTACCGAGTAGCTGCTGCTGAGCTGTTGTAATTACGATTAATTTGCATATACCTCCCCCCAGGGTCACCCAGGAGAATCATTAACCATCCTTAAGTAATTAACTCTCAGGAGCCACTCACCCGCCCGAGGACAAGCTGCCTGCAGTTGACCGGGAGAAACAGCTTGATTCCAAATAAACAACCCATGATTCAGAAGGTCTGCCCTCTGTGACTTTTCATTTGGAGCCTGAGCCACACGCTCGCGCTCGCTCGCAAACTTAAAAACCCTGCGGTTCTCTCTAATCACCCCTCTTCTATGCATGCCTCCTCTGACCGGCAGCTTCACTCACACTCTCCTTTTACTTCCGTTTCAGTTGCTTTGGAGAACCACTGATCTCTTTGAGGGTGACACCCCAGCCCTCCCCCCACCGCCACGCCCAAAGTGAACTTCGTTCATGCTATATAATACCTATAATATCGAAGAGCATCCCCAAATCAGCAAAACTTGATCTGGCTGCTTCTGTGTGATCTAGAAACAGAGCGCAACAGAAGCCGAAGTTGCTCTCTAGATTTTACTCCGCCCAAAAAGATTCCGTGCAGTCTCCAAAACTATCTATAGCACCTGAGCTAAGAAAAGAAGTAGGTAAATGAGCAAATAGGTCAATGGGTAGATAAATGGAGAGAGTCCCTCAAGTTAGAACCCAAGAAGCCAGGAGGGCTGACTCGTGCAAATTCCTTCTTCCCTCTGTCTCCCCAGCAGTGCTCACTTGCGAATTTGCTAGTGGAGGGATTGCATGCACACACACTCACACACACACACACACACACACATTCATCCATCACTCCAGGCTGAGGGTCTGAGAAAGCAGTTGGTAACATCACTATGCACTCAGGTATTTGTGTCCAGACAAAAAGAGGCCCAGCAGATGTTTTCCTTATCAGACTTCAAGGCTCTTTAAAACCCAGTGCCTGGGGCACCTGGGTGGCTCAGTCGGTTAAGCGTCCAACTTGGGCTCAGGTCATGATCTCGTGGTTTGTGAGTTCGAGCCCCACATCGGGCTCTGTGCTGACAGTGCAGTGCCCATTTCGGATCCTCCCTCTCTCCCTCTCTCTCTCTCTCTGTGTCCCTGCCCCTCCCTCCCCCTCCCTCCTGCTCTCAAAAATAAATAAACATTAAAACAAGAAGACAATTCTTCCCTCCTGGAGCCATGTCCACACTGTCTCTCTTTCTCCTTGCCTGTGGATTCTCTCACCGGTGGAGGAAAAGGGGACAGGGCCTCTGATTTTCTTCCTTTTGATTCTTGGTCTGCTAAAGCCCCAGGGTAACAAGGAAGAAAGGAAATGGAATGACGTGGGCCTCCTTTCCTTTCCCTCATCCTTAGAGGCCCCCTGTCAACCAGGAGGCAAGTTCAAGTCAAGGGCAAGGCGGCGGCTGGCCTGATTGTGTCAACACAAACCTGGGTAGTGTTGGGAGAGGCCAGGGGGCCCCCAGCGACCTCTCCCAGAGGAAATCCACATTTCGCAGCTGCCCACCTGTCACCACGGGGTTTCTCCTGTGCTTATCTCCCCGTTCCAGTTGTGCGCAGGGCTTAGTTCAGTGCAGGGCTTCAGTTTGCTCCGTAAGGGTGCTATTTCTCCAGGAATTACTGTAAAATCGTGGCTGGGAGTCTCTGGAGTGACTGCGTCCACGGCTTTGGGCAGGTCACTGAAGTGCTTGGAAGCTCTGTGCTCTCGTCCACAGAGCAGGGATTTTATTCATCCTGTCGTGGGTTTGCGGGGATTAAGGGGGATGGACAGCCTGGCACACAGTAGGCACTCAGCGGGGTTACTTGCTGTCCCGCCCTCCCCTCAGAGCTTGGGTCGATCACAATGCTGGCTTCCCAGCAGGGGGAGATCTGCCGGGCCTGGGCAGGGGTGGGGGTCGCCCAGGGAAGTGAGCTCGTCCTGAACATGCAGCCAGACCCCAGGGCTTCCCCCAGACCCGTCCCCAGCGTTGCTTGCTTACAGATGTTCTGCCATCATTGAGAAAAGGTGTCATTTTCGGTGCCAGCCCCGATCATGCCGGCCACGTGCAGACAATTATTAATCAATAATAACCATCATGGAGATGATTTGAGTTTGCCACCCGGTGGGCCCATCCCCATGGGAACAGGACACCCTGGAGTGGCTGGGCCAGACCTGGGGTCCAGCCCGCTCCCAGGTGTGTGCCCACGCCCACCCCAAGCTCAGGGTTAGGGAGTGGCCGGCACCCCTCCTCCTGACCCTGCCCGCAGTTCCAAACCTGCACTGAGCCAGCGAGTCTAGAAGAGGCAGCAGGGACTGTTGGAAAGAGATCAGAACGGAGACGCTCTCCCTTCTGGAAGCAGCAGCCCACCCCCCCGCACCCCCAGTGGCCTGGTCCTACCTGGAGAGTGTCGGCTGGCCCGGGCCACCGCCCTTCCTTCAAGGGTGATATTCTTTGTGCTCTAGTCTCAACCCCGTCTCTGAGTCCTCAAGATGGACAAGTTAATTTCTTTGAAATTGTGTGCCCGTTGTACAGATGGGAGAGTGGAGACTCAGGCCTGCTCAGGGTCACATGGCTAGTCAGCAGCAGGTAGGTCCTTCAGTTACCGCAGGCATCCCCATTTCTGGAAGCAAGAACTCACTGGGACCTGCCAACTCGAGGGCTTGCCAGTGTGTTTCAGTCTTGCTTTCCAGCAGAGGATGTGTTCTAATAGGTCTGCTGTGCAGAGTAAGTCCTGTGTTAGTGATGCCAAAAGACTGGAATTTGGACCATCTCCTTATTTTATGTATAAATTAGAGCGGTGACTCTCAACCTGGGGCTATCCCGCCCCCCTGGGATATTTGTGATGTCTGGAGACATTTTTAGTTATCACAGCAGGGGAAGAGATGTACTGGGGAGCGGCCAGGGATCCTACAGTGCACAGGACAGCCTCCACCACAAAGAATTATCCAGCCCCCAAACTCCTGGAGCCTTGCTTGTCAGGGATCCTTGTGGACCCCAGTGTGTGGTCCACAAGATACCTTTAAGGATGACGTGAATACGCCTTTTTCATCTTAATTTTCATGCGTACTAAAAAAAGTGCTAGTCTCCATTTATGGTCATGTTAAGAAGTAAATGAAAACAAAAAAACCCATTTGTAGTAAATAATAGTCTAGAGCAGCACTGTCCAAAAGCCCCCAGCCACGTAGAGCAATGGAATTTTAACTTTAATTAAAATTAAATAAAATTAAATGTTCAGTTATTTAGCGTCCCTAGCTGGATTTCAAGTGCCCAGTAGCCATGATGGCTAGTGGCTGCCATATTGGATAGCCAGCCAGACAGAGACATTTCCATCATCATGGAAAACTCTATTGGGTGTGGCTGCTATAGACGGTGTTCAGGTAGAGCAAGAATCGTGATCATGGGATATGAATGAGTGCCGTCCAGGGAACAGAACATCAGGCCTGACATAGCTCAGAAGCCACCCTAGGAGAACTGTAGAATCCAGCCGGCCCCAGGTCCCCACATTTGGAGGCTCTGGACCGTCACAACCTCACTCTTGATGGTTGGAGACATCCATGCGCCTCTCCCTTCGCTGCCCACTGGCCCTTCCCCGGGAGTCTTGAATCAGGGGAAATCTTGTAGGAGGTCTGTTCAGATTTCAGTCCCAAATGGAAAGGTCTGTACCTACTTACAATGTGAAGAAGGCAGCCAGCATATTTCCTCCTCCAGGAATTTATCTTAAGGAATAATCATAGATCTGAGTGGGAATACATTCACAGTACCTACCTAAAGAGGTCCCTCACAGCGTTGCTCAAAATGATGGAAGGGGCAGGAGCTACCTAAGGCCCATCAACCAGGGGTTGGCTGTATACATTTTAAGAAACACATAGGATAGCATGATAACGTGCCAGTTACACACACCTTCTTTAAGTTTCTAGAACACCCCAAACAGGGTTTGCCTTACACCTTTGTCCTAACTTCCCTTTCTGCCTAGAATATTCTTCTCCTTATTCATATGGCTGGATCCTTTATGTCCTATCTTAGCTCACATTTTACCTAAAGTAAGTTTCCTCTTATCTTTAACACATTCCCCTGTTTAATTTTTTTTTTTTTTTTGCATAATGCTTATCACTATCTGTGTTTTTCCTATTTATTTAATTCATCTGCCATCACCCTCTCCTACCAAAGCGGAGGCTCCAGGAGGGCAGGGACCTTGCTGGACTCCCTCACCGCTATGCTCCCGGTGCCACAAACAACAGAGTTTAGGCATAGTGGGTTCTCCATAAATACAGTCAATCCTCATCATTTGTGGATTCCAGATTTGCGAATCTGCCTACTCACATCTGTTTGCACCCCAAAAATCAATCCTCACATTTGTAATCATTCATGGGCATGCACAGGGTGGTGAAAATTTGAGTCACCTGATGCATGTGTTCCCAGCTGAGGTCAAACAAGGGGACACTCTGCGATCTCGCCTCGGCTCTCGTACAGATGACCAGGGGACAGAGATGGGAGGGGGCTGTGCAGCGCAGGGCAGGAAGCCCCCCTCCCCCCCGGGCCAGTTGGACAGAGCTTTGCAACTCTGGCATCTCCTTGTGGGGCAGCCTCAGACACATCACTCAACGCTTCTGAGCCTCGTTTTCCTCTTCTGTAAGATAATGAAAATTGAACGTACTAGGATGAGTTGCTTTTAGGATTAAAGATTACAATCTGTGTGAGCTGTGCATGTGAAGACATATTTCCTCTAGGAGCAATGATTCCATATTTGCTAACTCACTATTTGCAGAGACTTTATAAAACATAACTGCCATGGATAACAAGACTCAGCTGTCGTTGTTGAATGAATATGTAGAAGGGGGTGCCTCAGAAGTAGAGGGACCCGATGATGGTTTGGGTGTTGGGTGTCTCTCTCCAGACCAGTCTTCCCTGCCCCCTCCACTGGGTCTCAGCCTCAAGTACAAGGTCGGACAGTGCCCAGCAGTGTGTGGCGGGGGGGGGGGGGGGGGGAGTGGCGGGGCCAGGACAGAGATGGTCCAGAGACTCAGGGTCAGTGCTGGGGGGCTGGTCCTCCCTGGGCTGTGAAACGGGGCTCACTCTGTGTTTTGCTTCTCCAGGCGAGAGGATAAACTCCGCATCCAGAATGGCTGGCTGTGCCACCTGGCACCAGAGATCATCCGCCAGCTGTCCCCCGACACAGAGGAGGACAAGCTCCCCTTCTCCAAGCACTCAGATGTCTTTGCACTCGGGTATGTGGCCCACCCAGGCAGAGGGACATTTCCCAAGCCTTTCTTCCATGGCTCTTGGAAGAGACGGGGTACTTATCTTCTGGGGCCAAGGTGGTTAGGTTTCTGGGTGAGTTTGGGGGTATCCAAGTGGGGTGTGGCGGAGGGATGACCCTAGCAAACCTTCATGCCTAGTTTCTAACCATGTGACCATGGCAAGTTGCTTGACCCATTCATTCATTCATTCACTGAAGAAATAACCACAGAATATCTACGGAATGCCTGCTGTTAACAATTATTCAAAACTTAGGGAATTAAAGAAACATTGATCATCTCAAGTTTCTGGGGTCAGGAATTTGAGGGTGACTTAGTTGAGTGGTTCTGAGCTGGTTCAGAATTTCTCATAAGGTTGTGGTCTAGATGTTGGCTACAGCTGTGGTCTCATCTGAAGGCTCAATGGGCTGATGATCCACTTCCAAGATGGCCCACCCACATGGCTGTTGGCAGGAGGCCTCAGTTCCTTGCCCTGTGGGCATTTCTTTAGGCTGCTTGAGTGACCTCACAAGCTGTATTGCCTTTACGAGATGGTCTCAGAAATTACGTATCGTTGTTTCTGCCACATTCTGTGTGTTAGAAACAAGCCTCTAAATCACAAGGCGGTGAATGAAGCTCTACTTTTTTAGAAAGGGATATCTAAGAATTTGTAGACATAGTTTTAGACCACCAAAGACGACTCCTCTGTCTTATCTAATAGAAGACTGACAAGGAGGTCGTCGATTTTAGCAGAGTATGGTAAATGCTATGCTGAGGATAAACACAGCAGTCCCACAGGACTGTGGGAATAAAAGAGGAACTAAATTCAGCCTGGGAGATCAGAGAGGGCTTCCCAGAGGAGGTGACTCCTGAGCCTAAGTGAGAGGTTGAATATAAGTAGGCCAGATGAGGGTAGGGCAAGATGTCTAGATAGAAGGAACATGTGAACAGGCCCAGAGTAACAGAAAACAAATTGTCCACAATGGAGGAACATGTGGGGAGTGAGAGGTGAGGGAACTGAGAGATAGAGAATCGGGAAAAAAAATGAGCTGGGGGTGGTGACACGAGAGACTAGAGAGGAAATCGGGGTCGATCCTGCAGGGACTGAGAGGCTGGGCTGAGGAGTTTTCATCTTCATAGCACTGGGGAGCCATTGATGGTTATTAAGCAGGGGGAGTGATGTAATCATACTTTGAGTTTTGGAACAATCACTCTGCCGTGCAGAGAATGGAGAGGAGAAGGACAAGACTGAGGGGCTGGGAGACCAATCCAGGGGGGATGCTGGCAATCTCTACCAAATCACTGCCAGTGGGTTTGGATGCTGGAAATGGACATAAGAAGCAATGGGGGGTGGGGGGTGGATGGGATAGGGTTTGATGATGGGTAGAATGTGGGAGGTGCCCAGATCCCTACCTTAGGCAGCTGGGTGGAGACTAATGTCTTTCACCAAGAGAGAGACCCTGGAAGGGAGGCCTGGCCTATGCTGGGAAGGCAAAGAATGCAGATTTGGACACAGTGAGCCTGGGCTACCTTGGAAATGGCCAGTGGAACCAACTAGAAGGCAGCTGTATCTACACATGTAGAATTTGGGAAAGAGGGGTGTAGGGCGTCTGAGCAAGGAGAGAGAAACCACACCCATGAAAGAGAATGGGATGTCTTTGGAAGCGCAGAGAAGGATAGAAGGTGCAGGACAGAGCTCCCTGAGAAGGTGCATCCGGGAAGGCTTCCAGGCTCCCCTCCCTCCAACGGCCATGCTAGTCCTCGCCTTACCTTGTCCACCAAGGTGGTTGCAAAGATTGTTGGTTACAAGCAGAGACGGCACTGGGGAAGCTGTTTGGGAAAGTTGCAGCCCTGCAGATGTGTGCAATTAGACTTAGCAACGCCATGAGCTGTCGGACCGTCTTCTGCGGAAAAGCACCCCTACTCTGTCCTCTCTGTACATCTCGGTGGTGGGGGATGGGGGAGGCATTTGCTGGCCCGTAAGGATTCTCGACATCTATCACTTGGACCCCTTTCGACGTTGTCATTTGCCCTGATGAGTTTATGCCCAAATCTTTACCTCGTTAGAGACTGTAATCTGAAACCAAACTGCAATAATTAAGTTGGTATATTTTAGTATAAATTTAGCGAAAGGAAAAAGAATGTAATTAACAAAATGTACCAAAGTGGGTAATTGGTTTTCCACTGGAGTTTTAATCTTTAGCAGTTTATTTTTTTCTTCGTGTGAGTTTCTCTTGAAAGTTGGGTTTGAAAGGAAGTTTTAATGAGGCTTTTATTCCTGACACTGCTGAATTCTAAGGGACCTGGTGCTCTTGGTTTCCTGCCAATTAGGTGCTTCTTGTTGCTTGGGAACATCATGCTCAGACAGGACTTAGAACAAAACTGGACTTTTAAAAGCATATTGAGCATCATGCTAAGGTTCTCGTGGGTGCTGTCTCATGGAATCTTCACAAGCATCCTTTGTGGCAGGGACCAAATGCTGTTCCCAAATGACCGGCGAGGAAACAGGCTCCAGGTGGCTCAGTGACTTGCCATGTGGTCAGGGGTGGATCCGGAGTCCAGCTTGGGACATCCCAACTTCAGAGTTGGAGCTTTTAGCCACGGGGATTTCAGAGTCATTTTACCACGAAAAGCCCTATTTCCCTTAACTGTGAATCAAAGAGAATAAAACCGGGGAAGCTTTCTGAGGATTGAGCGAGAAAACACCTGTAAGGCATGCAGCACGGGGTCAAGCTCCTAACAGGCTCCCTTCCCCCTTTCACATGAGCCCTTGCCTGCAATCTGTCTGTGCCTCCTTCCCCAGACCCCAACCATCAGCTGGAGGATTGCCCCCCGCCGACCCTGAATCCTTCACTGCCCCAATTAGGAAAGACTCTGGAACAGGATGGAGGGCAGGTTTCTCATAGCATAATGGCCAATGGTGCAATTCTACAGTCAGATCAACTAGATTCAGCTTCTGGCTTGCACCTCTTACTTGCTGTGTGACCCTGAGTAAGATATATAACCTTCCTGAGTCTCTGTCTCCTCCTCTGTGCCTCCTGTTTGAACACGTAGGTCTTATTTTTGTTCAGGTGTGTTGATGGCAATAGATGGGGGAAACAACTGTCATTGAAGAGATGGCTTGTTATTCATGGTTTCCAAAGGAGGGGGCACATCATATCAAGCAGGGCCACACAGGGAATCACCAGGGTCAGTGAGGAGGAAGATGTGGGCAAGAGCCTTTATTACGATTTACTTGGGGAGGAACTGGTGAGGCAGGGTAAGCAGGCTAGAATTGGCTAGTTTGACTAATTTAGCGGGCCCTGGAGTGCAAGATTGTCCCAGTAGGGCAGGGGAATATTGACCCTGAGTGGAAGCCTGATGGAGGTGGGGGGGCGGGGGGCTTTGGATTGGCTAGTTTGCATATGAAAGGCATACTCACAGGAGAGTCCCTTACCATCTTTAGGAATAAGCTTGCCCTTCGGAGAGTGGCAGTCCCTCCAGGGTCAGGGAGGCCCCCAGATGTCACATCAGCAAAAGGAAAAGGCATGCTTCCTATACGTCCCCCATAATCATTGCAAATGCAGAGGGCTTCGCATAGTGTCTAACACAGAGTCAAAACTCAGTCAGTGTTATTGATTATTACGACAACAGTAATCATCTAGCACCTTAACGTGGCAACTTCCTGACCATCTAATGCAACACCCCAACACCCGGGCATCACCGCTCCTTGCCCCGGAGGGATGAGGCTGGCAGGGGGAGAATATGCTGAGAAGTGGGACCCTAGAAATAGCTGGTTTGACACAGTCCTCTGATCAGTAAAGAGGATAGCAGAGTGCTTCGTGTTCTTTAAAGCAAATTTGCATAAATTATCTTAGATTAGAGGAAAGATCATTTCCTAGGATTGTTTCAGATATTTCCTGAGTTGGGAATTTTGTTCCCAGTGAGCTGAGACCTATTCCTATGATACAACTCAGCAACTCCCCAGCACCCAGTGAGTACCCCATGGCATCCGCCAATGTCCTTACTGCCACCCACATCCCCCCCAGCAATTTTTCCCCACTATTCCATGAGTTAGTTTATATTTAGAAAACAAAACTATAAAAAAAATCCTATCCTATCACCCAGAGTTAGCCATCGTTAACATTTTACTATTTCTTTTTTTCCGGTCTATACATATGTAATTTTTTAAAAGGGTAGGTACTACCTTATATACAGTCTTTTTTTCCTTAGAATTATATATTAAGCATTTTTTTTCATGTGAGCAAAATTTCTTTGAAATGTTTTAATAATATCATATTCCATGTTGTTTTATGGAGTTACCATAATACATGCAACCTATTCCTTTTGTTGAACGGTTGTGTCGTTTCTCCTTGATTTGATATTATATATGATGCTATAGAGAATATCTTTGTAAGGGGATTTTTGTATACCAAAGTATTTCCTTACAGTGGTTTCCTGGAAGTGTAAGTCTAGGGTCAGAAATCCTAGCCACATTCCATTAAACTTCAAGGTGCTAGGTTTTGACTCGTTTTAATTCAGGCACCAGGGAAGGTGTCCTGGGATAAGCATGACTTCTAAGACATCAAGAAAGCTTTAGGTGTATCTCTGCTACCAAAACACAAGCCCTGTGAGGAAGAAACTAGGAAATAGAGGGCTGGGTGTGTGTGTATGTGTGTGTGTGTGTGTGTGTGTGTGTGTGTGTGTGTGTGTGTGTTGAGATACAGGGTCAAGAGCAACATAGCATATCAACACCCCTTAACAACATCTGCCAACAGCACAATTTGGTATGAACTCCACGCCAGGGAGTGGCCTTTCAAGACCCAACCAGCAGAGGCAATCATCTGGCAAATGGGCACCGGCATGAAACCCAACCTCAGCCAGATTGGCATGGGAAAAGAAATCTCGGTAAGTCCTGGGTCAGTGCCAGCTCTTGGGAACAAAGAGAAAGGTAGATACGGTTCTGGACCTTCTTTTTCCTGTGTGTTAAGGTTATGAATGCTTCCCCAGAGGGTGATGCAATAGCATGCCCACAGCCTTGTCAGATAGTGATTTGGAGCTTAGGAAGTGTAGTTTCTGAACTATGCCTGCAATTCAGGTTCCTGCCTCAAGGGTGCAGTAGCACTTGGCCAGATTTTTCCTAGCAATGAATTGCTGAATCAAGTAGAACCAGTGAATTCCTCTTTTACTGTTACTTTTAAAAGATATCCATTAAAATGCTACCCATATTAATGATTCTAATTTTATTTGTACCTACATAAAAATTTTTAAGGCATTATCCAACTCAGAACACTATACACAGAATCAGAGAAGCCTGAGTATAAATTCATAATCACCCTCTAAAACACAGCAGGAAGAGTCCTGTCTTTTGATCAGAAGGCAGATAAGTCAGGGGAGGAATAATAATCTGGTATGTTTCTAAGGATTACCTGTATCTAGGTTTCTTTTCTGAGGTGAGGTGATTATTAAAAGTAACTTTCCACTCTTTGAATTTGAAGAGCACTTATGATATGGGGATGTGGATAGAGACCTCAGGATTCACTTTTCTCCCTTCCTTCGAGGAAATAAAAATGCCCAAGAAACTCCTCGGGGAGCATTATTGATTTTAGCATATTCCAGACCTTCTAGAATAGAAAGGACCTGCCTAGTTTGCTATATGGGCTCGTGAGTTGGATGAGTGGAAGAATGGATGGATAAAGAGTTGGATGGATGGAAAGATGATAGATAGATAGATAGATAGATAGATAGATAGATAGATAGATAGATGGAGAGAAATGCATGAATTGGGATGAGTGGTCGGATGGATAGATGAGTAGGTGGATGGATGGGTGGATGGTGGTGGACGAATATGCAAGTGGGGCAAATGGGTAAACAAACGGACAGACCCAATGAGATGCCAAAGACATCATCGTTTATGTTAAATCACCACATGTTGGTTTCTTTTAGGACATTCTTCTCTTTTGCTGGGCCTTTGAACAAGAAGAAAGACCTACCTTCACTAAGCTCATGGACATGCTGGAGAAACTGCCAAAGCGAAACCGCCGCCTGTCTCACCCCGGACATTTCTGGAAGTCTGCAGAGTAAGTGTTCTCGCTTAGCATCTCTCCCCACTGCCTTTGTCCTCTGGCTTTTGCCACCTTTTTGCTGCTGCCTGCCATCTCCTTTCCATATACCCGCCTCCCTCCCCCAACCACCACCCTTCCCTACCAGGTTTCCATTCAGGGGAGTCTGCTCTGGGATTCGGGTCCTGGAGGCTGCCCTCCAGGGTCTTGGTCTTTGTCCTCCTGATGAAGGTTGATGCCCCAGTGAGTCTGAACATCATGTACAAGGCAATACCCCGAACCCACCCAGCCCCCTGTGTCAGCTACTCAAGCATGCTCCTCCAGGGGGCCTGGCTTTCAGGAAATCTCCCCCCTGGGCCAGCAGCCTCTCCCCATCACGGCATCTCTCAGCTTCCAGAACTTTCTGTTGCATGAAGGGAAGGGTTCTCAGCTTCTCTTTGCTGTAAGTGTCTCTCTGGCTTCCTCATTAGAGGCTCTGTGCCCCTCCCCCTACTTGTTCTTGGATGGAGATCAGTGGTTCTGAATGAGGCATCTCTCTGGGGGCCTCCTTCCCAGGCCCCAGCCTCAGCGATTTCTCTAGAAGGTGAAGGTGAGGCTGGCCCAGATGAGGCTGCCGAGAGGTCCCTGCTCCCCACTGCCCTGCCGTTCCAGGCACATGTGGTTGCACACACACGTACATAGAAACTGAACCTGGAAACACACCTCTGCACGTGTGCATGCACACGGGAGCACTCAGGTACACACACACGCCCGACACAGGACCATTACGTGAAAACATACCCAAACACACCCGGTACTCAAGCCCACACGTGTGGGCGGACGCAGGCATACACACATACACGGTTACGTTACGTGACACACGCATGCACACAGCAGCACTTCACCACCACACGCCTCCACACAGACGCGCAAATGGAGGTACACACGTCTCCAAACCCCCAGCTGCAGGCACAGGCACACCAGAGCGCTTGTCAGCATCTCAGCACGGGACCCCGCGAGGATCCCCAAGGCAGCATCCTGTGGAACAGAGGCCCCGGGGGGCCCTCGGCTACCCCTCCCCCCACCATTTGAGCCTGCTGTACCTGGAGGACAGGATCTCTTCTTCCCCCAGGGGCTCAGCCTTTCCCCAGACAATGAAGGCAGCACAGACTTCCCATGTCAGACAGACATGGATTGGAGCCCCCGCTCCCCCGCCTCATCGCTGTGTGGCCTTGGGCGTGTTCCTTGGCCTCTCTGAGCTGCAGCGTCAGCCTCCAAAGAAGGAGGGCGGTAAACGGCTTTAGCGGGGGCACCGTGGCGATGCCGTCAGGTCGTGCGCTGGGGCGTTTGGTGCGGTGCCGCCCACGTTAGCAGGTGTTCTGTATACTTGAGCCACCGTTGTCTGCCAGGAGTGAGAACAAGCGGTATTCTGCTGGCCTTCCAGGATTGAGTACAGGTTGAACATGAAAACGGAGGGAGGGAGGGAGGCTCTAACAAGTGAGGACTCTCTCCAGCTAACGGAGCTCAGGCAGGTCGGAGAACGAATGACAGAGCTCTGGGTGGGTCCCAGGAGTGACCGGGTGTTACAGAACCCGAGTGTTGTTTAGGCCATCACCAGTGGTCTCTGCTTTCCTGGGGGTCAAGGAGGAGAGGGCAGGAGTTAGCTGAACAGAGGGGCTTAAAGCTCCCTGGTTAGAGGGAGAGCAGAGGGCCTTCTTTTCTGTATTTTTCCATGCCGTTGGGCTGAGAAAACAGAGACCCTAGAGACCGTGCGGTCTGGCAGGATGGGATTCTAGGATCAGTGAAATTTTCTCTTCACTCGCTTTTTTACTCCGTCTGGGTGTATTGAATACCTACTATGTGCTAGGCTCTATTGTAGAACGCAAATACAGTGGTGAACAAAACTAATAAGCCCCTGGCCTCATAGGGTTTACATTCTAGAGCAGCCACAAGAAGCAGGTAAACATGTTTTAAAAAGGGTCATCATTTCAGATGGAGTTGTGTTGAAGGGTGGAAAGGAAGGGTCAGGGAATGCCCCTCAGAGGAGGTCCTGTTAAAACAAAGCCCTTGGGGCGCCTGGGTGGCTCAGTCGGTTGAGTGTCCGACTTCGGCTCGGGTCATGATCTCACGGTTTGTGAGTTCGAGCCCCGCGTCGGGCTCTGTGCTGACAGCTCAGAGCCTGGAGCCTGCTTCAGATTCTGTGTCTCCCTCTCTCTCTGCCCCTCCTCTGCTCATGCTCTCTCTCTCTCTCTCTCTCTCTCTGTGTCAAAAATAAGTAAACATTAAAAAAAAGCAAAGCCCTTGAGGGGAAGCCAGGCCTCCACATGGAAAATCTGAGCCCTCCAGGCGGGAGTGAGCGTGCAGTGCTGGTAGAACAGAGAGGAAGTGGGTACGACCAGGCCGTGGTGAGTCGGAGGGAGAGAAATAGGAGGTGAGGTCCCAGGAGTGGTCAGAGGCCAGATCGGCATGGTAGGAGCTGGGTTTTTTTTCAGAGGATGACAGAGCATTCTAGAAACTTCCTCAGAACCGGAAGACCCCCCCCCCCAAGAGGCCATGTGGTCCCACACCTGCTCCCCCTAGGGTCATCCACTGAGTGAAGGTTGTCGGGGCGGGGGGAGGGGGAATGTGGAGGGCTTTTCCTTTGTGGAATAGCTGGCATTGGGTTTGGGGGTCCAGAGATCTGAGGGCAATTCCCACCTCTGTCCCTACTGACTTTGCTACTCTGTTTATTGCCTAGCATGGCCATTTTCTTGGCCACATCATAACCCCTCAGGGAGAGGGAATATAAAAAGACACTATGAATCGAGACCTGAAAGGAACAGAAGTCCTCTTTCCTTCTCACCGTCAAAGTAGAAAAGTCCTGGGGATTACCTCCCCGGTGGATGCAAATGTGTGTGGTGTCTGTGCCCTATTCCTGCACCCGTGGCAGACATAGCTAATCTATCACAGCACAACCACCATCACTCAGCCCTTCTGCTAGCCACTTACTGAGCCAGTTACTCAGAATCAATGCACGGGATGCTTTCCTTGGCCATTCCAGATTGATCCAACCTTCTTTTACGAATGGAGGAACTATGAATCATGAAACTCAACCACATCCGCAGGGGGTGTTGTTAACGAAGTTGGGAACACAAGTCAGGCTCCAGCTCCCTAATCCGGAATTTTCTCTCCCCACAACATCAGCCCTTATGGTTCCCTTGGTCACACTCATCTGGCTTTGAGATGGTCACCCTGGTGGTGTAGTCAATGCTGGAGTCCTTCTAGAAGCCTCCTGAGTCAGCGTCAGATCGGCAGAGGGTTTGGCCAAAGGAGACTCAGGATCTGGGTCCTTTCCAGGCCTTTGTAATCCGTGGAGGGTACCAACCAGGAGGTCCCAGCTGCAGCCAGCATGTTGCGGATACGAGCGGCTAACTCCAGGCTTACCTCTGGGGTCTTGGGTTTGCCCCTCCAGTGGGTCACACTTGAGGAGCGGGGGCTTCCAGAATCCCAGTATGCGTTAGCACATGGGGAACTAGAGGAAAGGCTGGGGACAAGCCTGCATTCCAGAGCGGTGCATCTCGAAATTTAATATGCGTCCACAACATCCAGGGAATTTCTTAAAATGCAGATTCCCATTCTGTATGTCCGCAGTGAGGCCCAAGATCTTGTATTTTCAGCAAGCCCCAAGGTGATGCTGGTGTGGCTGGTCTGCGGACCACCCTTTGAGCAGCGAGGGTCCAGACCTTTGCTGCCCAATAGTGGCCACGCCCCTCATGTGGCCCTTGAACACTCATAATGTGGCAAGACGGGATGTCCTGTGAGTGTGTAAAATCCACACGAAATCTTGAAGACTCGGGATTAAAAAAAAAAAAGTGTAATTTGTCCCATTACACACACAGGACTGGTGATAACGTTGAAATTACAGTGTTTGGGATATAGTGGGTTCAATAAAATACACTATTAAGTTCACCTTTTTTTTTTACCCTTTTAAAATATGACTAGAAAATTTACAACGACTTGGATGGTATTTCTTTTTTTAAAAAACAGCTTTGTCGAGCCAGAGTCCACACATGGTATAATCCTCTCCCCTTAAAATATACAACTCAGTGCGTTTGGGTATATTACGTTACTCATTTTTAAAATTGTGGTAGGGTATATATCACATGGATTTGCCATTTTAGCCACTTTTAAGGGTACGATTCAGTGACATTGATTACATCCACAGCATTGGGTAGCCGCCGCCACCATCCCCAAAACCTTTTGTCCCCCTCCGAGCAGAAACTGTACCCCGTAAACAGTAACCCCCCGATCCCTCTTCCTCCCGGCCCCCAGTAACCTCTCCCCTGCACCCTGTGCCTATGAACTCGCCTGCCCTAGGTAGTTCAGACGGGTGGAATCACACAATATTTGTCCTTTTGTGTCTGGGGTCTTCCCTTAGCATGTCTCCAAGGTTCGTCCACAGTGGGCATGCATTAGAACATCACTCCTTGTTACGGCTCAGCACCGTTCTGTTGGATGCACGGCCGCGTGTTGTTTCTCTGTTCATCTGTTGGCGGGGACTCGTTTGTTTGCACCCTGGCTACTGTGAATAATGTTGCGGTAACAGTGGCGTGCATGGATCTGTTGGAGTCCCTGCTTCTGATTCTTTTCAGTAATGTTGTAGGTCCCTCGCACATCATTGGTCTGGGTCATCACCTTGACCGCCAGCGTGATCTCCATCACCCCGGGTACCGCTTATAAAAACATTAGTAACAGGTACTGTGTTAGGCATTCTGTCTGCCTTATCTTGCTGACTCCTCAGAGCCCCCACCTAGGAGTTCAGAGCCCCCACCTAGGAGTCAACCACTGTTACTGTTTTCCTCGTAAGACAACCAAAGCACAGAGAGGCTGAGTGCCTTCCCAGTGGTCACACAGCTAGTAAGGAGGAAAGCAGGCCTTGGAATCCAAGTTGGTCTGAACCCTAAACCCATGATGTTAACTCCTCTGCTGCCTTCTAGGCGCAGATTACCAGAGTACCTTCAGGGTCCCTTTCCAGAATCGTGCTGGGAGAACGGGCATAAACATCTGCCGTGCTTGCCCAGATCCTGGCTCGACAGTGGTCAGCAAAGCCTCTGCCCGTGGCAGGAGTCTGTGGTGTGGATCCTGGTCTCCCCTCCGCTTCCTCTATTTCCAGTCCTTACTGAGCATGCTACACGTGCCACGAATGCGGGTGTTCCAGCACCACATGCCCTCAGCCCAGCCCCCACGCTGGTGACCCTCCCTAGTCCAGAGGCTACCTGATCCAGTGGGAGGAGTTCTAGGTTCAAATCCTGACCCTGCGGCTTCCTGGCTGTGCACCCCTGGGCAAAACACTTAGCCTCTCTGGGCCTCCATTGTCTCATCTGTAAGAAGGGTACAAGGCGTGTATCTTGCAGGCTGTTCTCGGGTTTAAATGAGATCAGGTATTTGTGGTGCTTGGCACAGAACCCAGTACATAGTAGGACCTCGGTACAAATGGGTGTCCCTTCAGCTCTTCTTGCAGGGGACAGGAACAGCTCATCTCAGACCCCCTCGCCCGCCGAGAGGGTGCTCATCTACCAAAGATGACACTACTGTGTCCATGTGACCTCTTGCCTCTCTCTCTTCTTCTCTCCCCACTCCAGGCTGTGACCGTTGGACAAAGGGACAGCACTCAGCTGCCTCAGCCCCCGAGCCACCTCTCCTTCCCCGCTCTGCCAGCTCAGGAGGCCAGAGGCTCACCATCAGAGGGTACCGACCCCGGCCGGCCTGGGAGCACTGCACGACCGAGGTCGGCAGCTTCCCCACTCCCCAGACTGCCGTGCCCTTCTGCCCGGGCAGGGTTGGGGACCCCTGAGCTAGGACTTACCAGGACCAGCCAGGGAGACGTGGAATTGATCCGTGAGGCCCCGGGGGCCACGTGGAGAAGAGAACTGGAGGCTGAATGCAGAGCGCCCCTGGGCCACGGAGACGAGGGCACGAGGCCTACGCGGGCAGGCTCGCAGGACCGGTCTGTGTGTACATGTGCGTCCCCGTGCACGATGCCGTTCGCTCTAGATCCCCTGTGACAAGCGAGAGCCAGGCCACCCCGGCTCTGGAGCGCCGCTCTGCTGACTTGGTCCCTGGGTGGCGGGTTCCAGCTGTGCTGTCTGGAAAGATGGGGTGGGGTGGGGAGCTAAGCACCAGCTTCGTGGAGGCCTTGGGGCCCAGACCTGGGCAGGGGGGCTAAACTGCTCCTGTGTAAACATCTGTTCCCCCAGGCCTGTCATGGGTTTCGGCCTCTTTGCATATGGCTCCGAAGTACACAGAACAGTCTCGTATGTCTTTTGAGCTCTGGGTCTCTCTGGGGTGTGGTTCCCATTTCTGCTGCCTTCGCCTGTTCTGGGAGAGCACCGTCCCTTTTGGCCTCCTTGCCCCCATGCTTCCCCCTGCCATTTGAAAAGCACAGTGGCTTCCTGGCCGAGATGACTTCCGGGGACTCCTTGCAGCTTACCTTCGCCCACGACACCCCCCTGAAGCCTGGGCCCTGAGAACTGGGGGTCTGGGGAGGAAGTTCTAGGACATTCCTTCTCCCTCCTCCTGTTCTGGCATCTACACCAGCTAAGTTTGTCCACCACGGCGATGGACGTGGGTCCCTGATATATGTATGTTGGATTTCACGGCATATGCATGGCATCCTGTTTGCAAAGGATCCCCCCTTTTCACCCTTAATAAGTCCTGTTGGGGAGGCGGGGAAGGAGGTCATAGACGTTCATTCTCAGCTCCAGCCTGGTGTGGAGCCCTGAGTGGTTTCCCCATGAGAGGTCTGCCTGCGCTCTCTCAGGGCCCATGCCTTCTATCCCTCCCTCTTGCTCCCTCCTGGGCTGGTGGCTTTTCCCAGCCACTCGGGACCACGTGTTCTATAGGAAAGATCCAGGAAGCAGGTCGGGCGTGCAGAGTCCTGCGGGGGGCCTCGGTCCTATGTTCTTACGTTCCATTCCTTACGAGGGTGTGTCTCCTGTTCCCAAAGCCCCTCTGACCTGGCACCAAAAGGACATCTGTCCCCCAGCAGGGCAGTGGCAGGGCAGCTGGCCAGCAGGCAGGATACCCAGGGTCAGCCCATAGCCTCTCCACACTCCCCGGGCACTTCCCAGGCTTGGTTTTCTTCTGGTCACTACCTTATCCCGATGGCCCCCTCTCAGAGAGGGGACCAAAGACTTCAAAAACCTTGCCTGAGTATAGATTCAACATCCCACCTGGTGTAAGGGGTATGCGCGGGTCTTCCCCACCTTGGGTGATTTCCAGACTGGTTCATGCTTGAGGGGCCAAGCCTGCTTCCAAACTGGGAAAAATGATGAGCTAGCCATGCTTCCCGAGACCCTGGCCAAGGGGAAAACCCCGAGCCTCCCAGGGGGCCTTCCTGAATGGACTCCCACCTGCAAAAGACCGGAGACTAAAGGCCCCCGTGTGGGCTGTTCCTAAGTGGATGGTCCTCTTGTTGAGGCTTCTGTATGTAACTCTGTGACTCTTGGCTCAACGTTTGTGTATCTTAGGGTCGTTTTATACACGCTGGCACAAATCCCAGCAAGCCACTCGGCAGACCAACCCCAGACACGGGTGTGAACCTGCCTGGGCTCTGCCCAGCGGCCCCTCCAAGGCCTGAAGTCCAACCCTGGCTTCTGTTTAATCCAACCAGGACTTTGGGGTCTGTACACCCCAGTCTTTGTCGTGGACCTGAGCGCAGGAAAGGAAATGAGGAAGGGAGGAAGCGGGCAGGACGCATCTACCCCGAAGCCAAAATGCTCACCAGGACAGCAACTGGCTCCTTCTTTCTGCTCTCATTTCCAGAATTCACTAACATGGTCACTCAGAGCCTTTGGCAAGACCCTGCAGGGTCTCCAAAGACTGCTCTTTCCATCTGTTCATGACCACCAGCTTAAGATTGAGGACAAGGTGTGAGGAATCCAGGCAGAGACCCCAGCCTTTCTGGTTCCCTAGGACCTTCTCTGCTTAGCAAAACAGGGTTCCCTGGGCCTGTCCTGGGCCCCAAGTCACCTGATCTTGATTTCTCCCTCTTCTCCCACAGTCTTACCTTGCTCCCACCTTCCTCAGTCTCCACAGCAGCCAGGCTGCCCCAGGTATCCAGCCCTCCCTGCCGCCTCCCACCCCTCCTCCTGGCGACCACCTTGAATTGTTTAGAGGGCAGTTTTAATTTGCAGACATTTCAATTCAGTGGGAACCAAACCTCTGCTTTCCCTGCTGACCTCAATCTTATTCATGAGTCAAGTATTGGGAGGAGGTCATATTCATTCATCTTTTGCGAGGAAAGAAAAAGGGAGGTGTGTGTATTTTTACATCGTAATTGCTTGACTCGTTCTGTAGACTCCACACAACCAAGAGTTGTGTGTGTGCACCTGTGCTGGTCACAGCTGTGTGCAGGTGCCCCATGCCCAGCCGTGAGCTGTTTATCTCTGTGCCCTGCTTTGAGCAAACCCTTGTACCCACCAGCTTCCCAAGTACATCGGTCCACAGAGTGAAGATTCACAGGGAAGCCTTGACTTTGCCTTCTTTGAAGGGCTTGTGGATTTGCACATTAAATTCCATCCAACTCCCCGGGCCATGTGTATTTCCTAAAATGGGGACTCCTTTCCGGGGGAACCCCCTTGGCCATATGTGGGGATATCCCCATGTCACCTTCCACAGCATGAACTTGAAGACTCGAAGTCTTTACTTAATTCTGTTTTGCCCTGGTTTTCCTTTTGCTGGTCAAAGAGAAAAAAAATCCCATCTTGCCACAAACCATCCCCCTCTTTCTGGATTCTTGATCCATAGAAACCTTGGACCGATCTCTGATGACTAGACTCTTGTATCTAGGATACCTGGTTCTGCCTCTTTCCCACCCCACCCCCTCAAAACCAGACTTTATCACCTCCCACGATTATTGTCCCCCCCCACCACCAGCGGCTGATCATCTCAGGAACGTGAACAAGGTGGCATATGCTCGGCCCAGGCCCAATCCCTATCTTGAGAAATCTAGAACCAGGGTTGGCAAATTATGGCCCTGGGCCAACCCGCCAAATAGTTTTCACCTTCTCTAATTGGGGAAAAACCAGAAGAAGATTTCATGATACGTCAAAACCCCATAGAATGCAAATGTCAATGACAGTCAACAAAATTGTATTGGCACGGGGCCACAGCCATTCATTTACATATGAGCCACGGTTTCTTCTGTGCTACAGCGCCACAGTTGACTACTGGTAACGGATGCAGTGTGGCCCATAAAGCTGAAAATATTTATAACCTTGACCTTTACAGAAGACTTTTGCCAACCTCTGCCCTAGGGGACTGTCTTCCCAAAGAAGCAGCCAACTTGCATATGGCGCCCAAGAGAAGAACGGGAACCAGGCTGGGAGTTACAGGGGCAGAGAACTTGTTCCAGTGAGGGAAGAACTTTCTAACAGCTTGCCCCAAGATGTAGTGGGCCGCCTGGGGAGGTGGAAAGCTCCCTGTCCCTGGAGAGGGATGCGCAGACATTGAGGCCACTTGGCATACACGATAAAGAGGGAATTCAGGCTTTGGAGGATAGAGGGACAGGTTCTAAGACTGTATTGGGCCCAGCCTGCCATAACAAAATATCTTAGATGGGTGACTTCGACAACAGAAAGTTCTTTCTCGCAGTTCTGGGGGCCGGAAGTCCAAGACCAAGGTATCAGCAGGAATGGTTTCTCCTAAGACCACCCTCCTTGGCTTTCAGCCTCTACCTGTGTGCTCACGTGGCCTTTTCTCTGAGCACGCACATCCCCAGTGTCTCTCTCTTCTAGGACACCGGTCTGATTGGATGGGAGCCCATCCTTACGACTTTTTCATCTTAATCACCTCTTTAAAGGCCGTATCTCCAAGCACAACCACCTTGGTGGTTAGGGCTTCCACATACGAGTTCAGGAACATACGGTGAGGCGTGTGCTATGGTGGGGGGAGCGGTTCAGTCCCTAACAAAGACCCTTGATCTTGCTAAGACCGTGATGGTAGGGACCTTCTGGGCAATGCTCCTATTCCTGGCTCTCATTCCCATGCTGTTCTCAACCTGGAGTCCCCAGATTTGCCCTCGCTGTCCTCACCCCCTGCCACCCTTCACCCAGCTGCCCCCCAAGGACTGGTCTCGTTCCAAATATTCCACCACCCAGGCCCCTCCTGACCGGGGCCGCCATAACAAAGCCCACACACCAGGCAGCTTAAAATGAGTGTCATGGATTCTCTCACGGCTCTGGAGGCTGGAACCCTAAAATCGAGGTGTCGGCAGGACCGCGCTCTGATCCCCCCGCCCTGCAAGGGTGTCCCTTCCTGCCCGCCTCTTGTTAACTCCCGGTGGTTTGCTGGTCGCCTTTAGCATTCCTTGGCCCGCGGCTGGATCCCTCCATCGTCTGACTCCACCATCACATGGCCTTACTGCACATCTGTCTCGCATGGCTGTGTCGTAGAAGGACACCATCCCGCCCGAGTTTGACCTCACCTTAACTCATTATACCCTCAACCACCGTTTCCAAGGAAGCTCACATTCTGAGGTAACCAAGGCCTAGGACCTCAGCATATCTTTTTTTTTTTTTTTGGTGGCAGGGACACGATTCAACCCTAACACCCTCTAAGGAGCTTTCTCCCATGCCTTGACTGGTCACCTTGGTCCCTCCATAGCAGACCCCCTAGGACAAAGGTCCCAGAATCCCTGGGCCACGAGGGTCAGGACACCGAGGTGGCTCTTCTCAAACCCGACACCTTCCTCCCTGGGTCCTGTAGTCCCGGACTTCGTCTCCACAGGTGAGGCCGGGCAGCGTGTCTGTGGTGTGGTGGTCACTTGACCACCGAATGCACTCGTTTCAGCCCAGTCTGAAGGGGTTGCTGGCACGATGCTTGCTTTAGTGGATGCTCTTGCCCGGTGGCAAAGGAACAGACTGTGGCAAGCTGTGCACCTGCTGCGGCCTTTTTTCGGCCATGCCTGTGAAGGGAGGATGTTTCGAGCAGGCTCAGGCGGATGTGCCCCCTGGGCCCCAGTCGCCCCTAGCCGCCCCACTGCGGCCTGCACCTGCGAGGGAGTAGTCCTGACCTCGGAGGGGAAGGAGAGGCAAATGCAGTCTGGGCTTCAGAACATGGGGACCTGGGGGCTTGAAGATTCTTGTTCTTCCTGACTCTCCCCGCGTCGTGCCAGCTGGACCATGAGCCTCTCCAATCACTGCTCCTGACGATCAACCCGAATGACTGGCTTCTGTCTTGAGGTCCTGCCAGCCATGCCATTCTCTAATGAGGCAGAGCGTGAGTGGGAGGCCTTCACCCTGAGCGCCTCGACTCGCCTATGTGCTAGCACCTGGCCTACTGCCTGGCACATAGTAGACACTACGGGATGCAGAGAGGGAGAGTTGCTGGGTGAGAGCGAGGCACGGGCACAAGGGGCCAGATGCCCTTCCTTGCAGGGAAGGCAGAGCGGATCCACAGACAGGGCCCGGCGCCGATGGGATTCCCACAGCCAGGCCCGTGCTGTGGATCCCACATCATCCCAAGTGGATCTGCCAGGTTCAATGCACTTGACTCCTAGAGACCCATTGGTCGGGTGTCCCAGGGCATCTGGGCCCTGAGAGGCAAGAGTGGTGATCCGTCTCTTGGAGCCTCAGTTCACTGAGCACTTACTATGTCCCAGGCCACCTGAATCCCCAAGACGGGACAGTCCTGGGAGCGAGGTACCATTATGCACATTCTGCAGGTGAAGAAACTGTGGGAAATAGATGGAAGCCAGCCTATTAAGTGGTAGAGCCAACATGTTAAACAGGAGTCTTTGGACTCATGCGCGCCCAGCAACCCATCACCATTGTGAGTGGCTTATGCCCAGCTGCCCATCGGGATATTACTGTACCAGTCTCTGACATCATGTGCAGCTTGTAACCAGGAGAGAGGGAGGGAAAACAGGAAGCGATTGAAGGAAGGTACAGGAAAGGGTGGGGACCCTCGGGGGAGTTTGCACAGAAGCTCTCACTTGTGCTCCCAGAATACAGGCTGCCAGCAGCTGTCCCTGGGTCCCTGGGTTCCTGGGTCCCTCCAGCTCCCCTGCTGTGAGCAGCCTGTGCCATCAGCCCGGCCCTCTGCCTGTCTTATACTGGACATTTTTGTGATCCCCTGTCCCAAGAAACTCACCAGTGAGTGCCCCTCCCTCTCAGGGGTGAGAAAAAGTTCTCTTCCTGCTCATTGGGATCACACAGTCCCTTTCCTTAATACCAAGAATACGAAGGATTCATCTCTGTGGGGCTGAGATGTCTGCTGTCCCACTGAGGACTGAGCTGGAGGAAATGGGTTCTACCTGAAGTTTGCCTCATCTAGGTTATGGCCTAGCTTACCAAACATGTTCCATAGACCTTTGATTTCACAGCAAACTAGATGGAAATAATGTTGCATTATCAGAAGGGTCCCGGGACAAATTTGCATTGGAAATGCTTGCGTAAAACAAAATCAAATTTATTTCTTGGTTGCAGGACTTACCAGAGCATTTAACCACACTACTGTATGCTTGAAATCTTTAAAAGGCTGACAGCAGGCTGCTCTTCCCAAGCTCTCCCAGACTGGTTTCTGAACCCAACAGGACTAACCTCTGTGAATTTGCCTTGATTACTTGCATGGTACTTTGAGGGCGAAGGCCAGTGTGCTGGCCCACAGAAAAGAGCACCAGGATTTACCAAGCACCTGTCTAAGAGTTGGCCTCCCCGGGGGCTAGTACTGTGAATGATGAACCTGGAAGGTAAAGGAGATGTATCTGGTCAGAGAAATGAGGCTGGGGATGGCCACTGGCCACCAGATGCTCCTGTGTTTCCCTTCAATGCTGGTGGGAAACGCTGAGTCCCAGAAAACTTTGCCCCTGTCACCTCACATGCTCTACCCAGGCCTGCTGAGGGCAGACCTCCGTTCCATGCATGTGGACGGCGGTTTCATGCACAAGGATGCACGGAGTAGAAAACTCTAGCTGATTGTGTCTTTCACTGGAGGGGGCCGAATTTGCTGTGTGCTGGGGACTGTCCCAACATACCGTGGCTCGGAAACCAATGTGGAAATATTAGAGGATGTCCTGCCCTCAGTGAGGGGAGGAGGAGTGTCAGCTGGGTCTTCAGCAGAATTTTTATCTTCGACTAGGTTATTGGGATGAATGTCTAGAATGATCTAGAAGGGTGATCTAGCCCAAGGAGGGCAAACATGTGCCATTCCTGCCACCACTGCTCCCTCCTATACCCTTGGCAGACATTACTAATCAATCACGGCATGCCTTTCTGCTGAGCACAGATACAGCCTTAGAGCATCAGAGTAACCATCCCTGATCTCCTGCCACCTCTCCTTTTGGAGACAGAGCTCAGGCCCCGGGAGGAAGGTAAAGCCTCCCAGCCTTGGTCCTTTCTTAAAGGCAGAGGTGGGTTTAGTACCGAGCCCTTGGAAGCTTCCAGAAGGCCAATCATTTGAAGTTTTGGCTGTAGCTGGTGACAGTCTGTAAGGCCCTTGCGGACGTTCATTTTCGGTCAGGAAATTTAGGAAATGCAGAAAGAAAGATTCTGTCATTAAGACCCTGTAGTATGATCCTATCGGGTGACCTGCCTGCTTGCGGAGAAATCATTTATCTTCCAGGGAACTGCTTCTCCTCAAGGCCTGAATGTTACCACCTACCACATAACAGCTGGGCTGGAAGGCCCGGGGACCTTAAGGAAATATGGTGTGTGTGTGTGTGTGTGTGTGTGTGTGTGTGCATGGTGCTAGGCAGGGGAGCAGGAAGTGCTGTGCTTGGAGCGGTTTGTCAAAGTTTCTGTGGTTCCATACAGACATCTCTGAAGTTAAGAGATGTTGCATATAGAGGGGAGGAAGAGGAACCGACTCCAATTGCTTTTGGTTTCTTCCCTGCAAGGAAGGCTCAAAATCAAATTGTCACCCCAGTGAAATTCCCTGAGGCCCTAGTGGACCACCAGCTCTACTCCTGAGCTCCCGAAACGGCTGCGATGGCTCGGTGGCTTGAGAGTGCTTTCCGCCCGCTCCCTCTTCATTTCCTTCCTCCTCTTATCCTCCACCACCACCACCCCCTGCTTGATAGCATCTCCCCCCGGACCGTGAGCCGAGGAGAAAGTTACACAATAGTAGAGACGAGAAAATAGCTGCCATGTATTTAGCTTAAATTAGCTCAGAAGAAAGGCTCCCTCCCTCCATTGAGCGGGCAACAATTGTTTATGCCAACGTGCTATTTGCATCGTGCCTTCTTAGATTTGAAAGTCTAATGATCAAAAACAAATCTTAGTTTTTCTTTTCTCGACACTTAAAAAAAAAAAACAAAAAGCAACCCACCAGCTTGGCGAGTTCTTCTCGTTTAAAAATACCCTGACTTCCAGAGCTGGAGTGAGGATTTTGGAAAGCCTGGTGCTAGAATAGCAGGAAGAAACACAGGCAGGCAATAGACAGAGAGGCCTTTTTGGAGTGGAGAGTGATGATCTGGTGAAGGTCAGAGAGGGGTCTTTGCGTCTTCACACCCATACCGACGTCCGGGCCCGTTGGGAGTGCCGCAGGCCTGTTTCTTCAGCAGTGGGTTCATTGGGTTATTTATTGAACATCACTACATCTGGGGCCCTGGGCATTCAGTCGTGAGTGAAACAAAGTCATTCTTTTTTTTTTTTTATGTTTTTTATTTATTTTTGAGAGAGAGACAGAGTGTGAGCAGGGGAGGGGCAGAGAGAGAGGGAGACACAGAATCGGAAGCAGGCTCCAGGCTCTGAGCTGTCAGCACAGGGCCCGACGCGGGCCTCGAACCCACGGAGCATGAGATCATGACCTGAGCTGAAGTCAGACACTTAAATGACTGAGCCACCCGGGCGCCCCAAGAGCCACCGTTCTAGACAGAAGAAGCCGCAAGCACGAAGACCACCGGGGGGGGGACGGAGGCCAGGGCTGGCGAGCGGGGTGGACAGCAGATGAGTGGCACCGGGGACGTGGGGGCCGGAGAGTTGGAACATCCAGGCTGGGGAGGGTCTCAGAAGTCTTCTGAGGGCAGTGGCAAAGCACCGGGGGGTTTTCCGGAACACCGTGTCGCCATCTGATCTTCGCTGGTCTGAGCCACGGGGTGCGGTCTTGAGCGTGCCGTCTCCTTGGCCAAATCAGTAGGGTCCAGATCAGGTGGCTGCCATCTGCAGCCTCACGGGAGAGAGAAAGGAGCCCTGACAGAGGGAGACGGGAAAACCGGAGGAGGAAGCTCCTTGAGTGACCATGGCACAGGAGACAAGGCAGTAAAGTGGATGGTATGGTCAAGAGGCGGCGGCTGGACCCGTCCCCCGTGGCTGACGTGGGCATGGGCAGGCGGTGGGCGTGGACGAGCCCGGTAGGGCCTGGGGCTCCACCCTAGAAGCGGATCTCACAGACGCCAGCAGACCCGGGACCCGGCAGTGGGGCTGTGGGGCAGCTGGGCGTCACAAAGGACCAGGGCTGGGAAAGCTGCTCTGGGAGCTGGGGATACTCAGCCAAGCACCTTCCAAGAAGGATGCTGAGTCGACTGGGGTCCCGTTCCCAGTCTTGGACAATTAATGCAATGCATTGGTCATCCAAGATTGTAGCCATTTTCCTTTGTTTATTTTTCTATCTGTGTTGCTAATAATAATAATAATAATAATTATCAAATGGGTACATATGAACTCGTGTAAGTTCAAGTAACTGCTACGTAGCTACAGTGTAGACACCAGGCTACCCTCATGTACTGGTCCAGCCCCAGCGAGTCTCCCACCCTGGCCCACTGGCCTCCCAACCAGCCTCCTACGGAGCGCTGGCCAGCGCCCTGCAAACCCTGGGCAGCCAGCTGGGCCGTGCCTGGCTGGACCGGGCACTAAGGGAGGGGCGGGGCCACCGTGGGCTACCTTGGGCCAGGCCCGAGCACAGCTGTGAGACGCCCAGAGTCTTTTCTGGCTCCTTCCTCCCCCTTCCTAAGAAGCCCTCCCCTGGGTGGGGGGAGGGGGGGGCCTCTGTGCTCCCTGACCCAGAGAGTGCTTTTCCCCTCCCAGCCCACACGTACCTCCCGACCTTGCTGTCAGGAATAAACCCTCGGAAGGCCCCAGGCCTTGGCACACAGAGGCCGGAAGCCCAAATGGCGGGATGGCGGTCAGGCATTCGGTCACTGAGAGCCTCCGACCCCCCACTGCCAAGCTGTGGTCCAGCTGGGAGCCTTTGCTCCCCATGGGCTCCCCCTGTCAGTCCCACATTCCAGAAGGCACTGCCGCCGTGTCCCTCTAGCACCACTGGAGCTCCAACTTCTTGGCCTATTGGTGGATTGTAAATGCCACCATTTGAGCTTCTGAAGGGTTCTAGAACAGTCTTCCCCATATTTGCAAGGCTGGTGTCCCCAGCCACACTCATTACACCCTCCGCTGACCCCCAGCATCCAGCAACCCTTTTCCCGTCAGTCCCTAAGACTGCAAGTCATGTACTTGTTCAGTAAATATTTAGTAAGTGCCTCCTGTGCTCCTGGAAAAATGGGGAAGAACAGTGGTAAGGGTGGCTGCCTTCAGGGAACCTGAGTCCAGAGGAGCAGGTAGACAAGTCCTGAGAGATGTCCCAAGGCCCCAGAGGAGCACCCAACCCCAACAAGGGCCCTCGAGGAAGTCTTCTCAAAAGCAGAGGACTTCTGAACCCTGCCTTGAGGGTGGGTGTGGGAGGCAGGGAACAGTGTGCCAGATAGAAGGAACAGCCCTGACCCTGAGCACTTGTTCTTTCTCACCTGCTTTCCCCGAAGCATGGCATCGGGTCCAGGGAGACCCCATCCCTGAACAGAAGGCGCCCTGGCTCACACACAGAGACCTCGACTTCTCCCATGTCCTGGTCCCGGCGATTGGCCTTAGCATCCCGGAGAAGACAATGTCCCGGGAGGGTTTGGTACTTGCTAGAGTCAGGCCATACTTAGGCTGCCTCACATTCTCTCTGCGTCTCTCTCTGGCCCTGTGGGCCTCCCTCTGTGTTCCTATCTGCCCACACACGTTGTCTCTGTTTCTTATCGCTCCCTTATTGGGCCCTTCAGACCCTAGGCCTCTCTGCTGTGGATGGGTTGGTGATCAGCCCTTCCTCTAAGGCATTTCCTTCCCTGTCTTTGCTTCCTCTTCACAGTCCTTCTACCTCTTCTTGTGACCTGTGTCTCTGATCTCTCTGAGCCCTGCACATCTGTCTTGCCACACCAGAAAGCTGTCTCACCATGGCCTCTTTTCTGGAGGGTTTGTATCACTCTGTGCATAGGCCACTGGAGTGTTGAGGTCAAGGACATGCACGAACATGGAAATTTACTGATGGAAAGACCCTACCCTAAGGTTTTCCAACTGAACATAACAGGTATGATGGGCAAAATACTGGTTGGTTACAGAGTGGCTGAAGAAGACCTGGGGATCATAGTGGCCACAGGCCAGATCAGAAAGTATGGGAGAGAATGTATCAACCCTCTTGGTGGGATGTTGTGTCTTACTGTCCTTATAAATGTATGTCAGGGCTTGAAGGATAGGAAACGTAGCTTCTTTGCTGACCATAGGACCTCCCACGGCATGTGTGTGTGGTTGCTGTAAATTTTCAGGGCTTGCTTCTCTGCTTCAACTTGACGCAACATGCATTTCTTAAGCAACTCCCTGTTGTGGATAACGACCTCACCGTCAATTTTTCAATGCCAGCACTTCCCCCAAAATATTCCTTGGAGTTTTCTAAGCTCCATGCAGCCTGCTAGCACTTAGCATATCCCTAACCCTCAAGGCTGTTGGAGGGAGTAAATGAAATAATGGATGTCAATCGCATTGCACAGTACCTGGCACACAGTAGGTGCTCAGTAAATGTGGTTTCTCTTCTCAGTACCCCAACTGAAACGTCCCCGGGAGCTCCACCTCTAGGGAAATGTTCCTGAAAAAAAAAAAAAACAACTGAGGAATGGAATGACGAGGTGGTGGGTGTCATCCATTTTCTTAAGCACTGATGCACTGGTGGACATGGGGAGGGGTGGCCAAGTCTCCTACAACACCTTCCAGCTGCTGTGGAGTCAGCAAGACCAGTCCCCTCCAAGGCCCCAAGATGGAGGCCAAGGGCATTCACTGGGGGCCAGATGAGTCTGGTCACGCGCAGTGAGCACCCTTGCCCATGACAGGGCCAAGGCTGAGGACATCCCAAACTTGGGCCATCAAGTCCCACCCTGAGCTCCTCGTTTCTCTCTCCCTGTGCTTTGACCTTGCACCGGGGTCCTCTCCGTGAACTTTACCGCATGATTCGTTTGGTTGATTACTATCAAAGTTATTGACCTTAGGAAAATTCTCAGTTGTAAAAAGGCTTTCTCTCTATGTAAACTATGATGTTACCTTTTCTATACAAAAAGTATATATACCTATAAATATTATACATATATATTATATATATATTATATATATATATGTGTGTATATATATATATATATATATATATATATATAAAAGATGAATTCTTGTACAGACCAACACGGACCAATGGCCCATATTGTTTTCTCCATGTTTGTGCGGACTGTTGCTGAATGGGTTAATGTAAGAAGTTGGTTTCATGTTTTCCTTTTGGGGCCACTTCTTTTCTTCCCTTTCTATCTTTGTCTGTCTCAGTCTCTGTCTCTCTCTTACTCATTGCCAACATCTCGCTGCTGGGAAAGAACAGTCAATTCAGATGCCATCCAGGAAAGGAAGGCCAGATGGATGGAGGGTCCACTGTGTATATTTGTACAGAATCATTTATAAAGTTTTCTACACTTCTCAAAAAAGTATTTCTAATTTGGGCTGTTGGACAAGTTGTGAGCCTCTGCACCGGCAAGCCTATTGTTTCTTGTGTTTAGTGCAATGTTTAGTGAGAATCCAATTGTCTGAATTATTTATGCCAATAAAGAATTTGAGAATCTGCATCACACTGCCGCTAAAACAGATATGAATTCTGTTGTTGTTTGTTGTACAGAAGGAATCTTGAGACGTGACACAGTATATTAGTCAGCCATTGCCACAGTGATGGTATGTAACAAATTTCCCCAAAACTCCATGGCTTACAACAACTAGCATTTATTCTCATGCTCCTGGGTCTGTAGGTCTTGGAAGGCTTAACTAAGTCTCCTCTGTAGGCTTCTGGTCAACTTCAAGTGTGCTTCACCTGTCTCCCAGTTTCAGGACCCGGGCTGAAGGAGAAGTTTCCTGGGGCACGTTCATCCTACAGCAGGACACCAGCGCAGAAAAGCGCAAGCAAGTCCTATGACCCAGCTTCTCAACAGGACGGGGCGGCGAACTTCACCCAGAGGAGGAGGGGAGTGGGGGAGGGAAGTGAATGTTTGCTGGGCCGTAATGCAAATTATCGTAGCCTGGCCCAGTATTGTTCCAGCCAGACAGAGATGAGTTTTCTCCCCCAGGGTGAATATGGTGGGGTTAATAAACAGATACACACGTACACGCACACACAGGTACACGTATGCATAGGCACATACAACTAGGGCTCTGCGTATTGAGCTCTGTGCCCAAGCCAGAAAGTACTTAGCTATCTATGTCTCACCGATCCCTACAACGTCCCAATTCCATTTGCGAGATGAGGAAGCTGGGTGCCAGGGGCTGAACTAATTGGCCCAACCCGAGGTGAGAACCCAAAGCTTATGCTGTGTTGCACACACGCACAGCACAGCAGCTCCTCGGTACCTGGGACTGCTAAAGCACACTTGACAAAGCGCTTTTGCCAAACAAGATCTCTTCTGAGTGGGGCAGGGAACATTCAACTCCTGCAGCAGCAGAAGGCATTGAGAGCCGGGGATACAAGCTGTGGGACAACTTGGGTTTGAATTCCCAGCTGCCTCCCCGGGGGCCCCTGCTGCCAAGAGAGGGAGAGCAGAGCTGGCCTCATCCAACCTAGAAAGTTCTTCCAGGAACACGCTCCAGGAGTGAGAGCACGTCGACGGACCCGGAGTCAAGTTCTAGCTACCACATGCAAGCTGTGAGGCTACAGGCAGGCCGCTTAACGTCTCTGAACCTCCACTTCCCCAGCTGTAGAATAAGTACGATGATTGTCCCTCTAGCACCTGCCTCCCAGCGTTGTGAGGCTTATGTGAGTTAACACGAGTATTTGGAGCAGAGCCGACCCCTAGTAAGCACTTCCAGGTGTTAGTACTTGTTACTAGTCTGGCTATGCTGTGGGATCAGCCGTAGGGACTGCAGAGCAAACCCTACCCCGAGTCTCTGCCCTCCAGAATGCCCAATCTCTGCTGAGCATTGACCCGGGTTCCAGCCGACCCCCCCCCCCCGCCGCCACGCCCCAAGATCTTTCTCGGAGAATCGCGGCTGGGATCTGATGCTCGAACCTTGTCGGCACACCTTCAAAGTGTGACTTCTTCCCACTCACCACCATCGAAGAGGGTGGTGGGTCTGGGGTGCCCCATTTTTACAGATGGGGAGACTGAGGCTCCACAAAGTGAAAACCTCACGCAGCCTCTGACCTTCAGTCCTGGGCTGTACTACTCAGACAGGCTGTGTGGCCTGGCTGCCCAGGGATGCCGATTCTCAGAGCCCAGGTTTATTTGTGAAATTGGATGATAACTGCTCTCACTTCAGAGATTGAACTGAAAGCAGGTAAAACATTGAACACCGTTCCCGGCATAAACAACCGATAGACCTTAGTTATTTCAAGCCCAGTTCTGACATTTAGCCTGGGACAGTGTTGACGTGGGGAGGAGGTGTGGGACAAGACCAGAACCTTCCATCCCCACCGCTCCTATTTCAGGCAGAAGAGAAGGAGCCAGAGTCTTCCGGGGCCTGGAACTAATCGATTGTCCCGGTTCTGGCTTGTGGTCCTCTGTGGCCGCAGGGCCACCATTAATCAGGCACAGCAGGTGTTGAACTGAGTGAAGGAGGCCTTTCAAGTCAACGGAACTGAACAGCTCATTAACCTCCAGGCACAAGCTGCGGGGCAAGTACCTGGGAGCCAGAAACAAGGCACAGAGGAGGGCCACCCGGCTGCCCAGGTGGCAGGGACAAGGGCTCTCCCGCCCTTCTGGCCCCTGGGTTCCTCCTCACCTTCGCCCACATGAAGACCCTCCAGAGCCCCCCCTCTTCTCCCATCTGCCATCAGCTCGTTCCCAGACAACGACGCTAAGCAAGTTCCATTTGCCATCTGATACCATGGTCACCGTCGTCCTATGAAGCAAACACTTCCCTGCCCCCCTCATACAGATGGAGCAGCTGAGGCTCAGCGACTTGCCCTCAATTGTACAGTGGTGAGTGTGGAGCCGGGTCCCAAACCCAGACAGTTTGAGTCTGGGGCCCGTGTTCTGAACTGCAGTGGTGGATGGGCTCCAGCAAAGACAGACTGCAATGCGTTCAAGCAATTGCAATGAGTCACTGGTTCTCAGCCCGGGCCAAAGTGGCCCCCTGGGGACATCTGGCAGTGGCCCGCTGGAGGATGCTAGTGGCAGGTAAGGGCCAGAGGCCAGAGACGGTGGCCAGCATCCTGCAGGGCACCCGACAGAAACCCCGCCCACGACATAGAATTATCGGTAGTGTCAAGGTTAGGAAACCCTGCTCTCAGTGTTGCCACGAATAGGGCAGCGAAGGGTGCGCTGGCTGGGTCTCAGGCAGAGCATTTAAGAAAACTTTCCTAGGGGCGCCTGGGTGGCTCAGTCGGTGAAGCGTCCGACTTCGGCTCAGGTCCTGATCTCAGGGTTCAAGCCTCGCACAGGGCTCTGTGCTGACAGTTCAGAGCCTGAAGCCTGCTTCGGATTCTGTCTCTCTCTCTCTCTCTCTCTCTCTGCCCCTCCCCGACTCGTGCTCTGTCTCTCTGTCCTTCAAAAATAAATAAATGTTTAAAAAAATTAAAAAAAAAAAACTTTCCTGGAAAAAGGCAATTCAACCACTTTCATTTCCAAGCTCTGTAAATTATTAAAAGACAGATTCAAATGCAAGTCGCAGTTACTAAACACCTTCCGTGTGGCCGGCCTAGTTCCGGGGCTGCCCCCAACGTGCGCTAACAGTCGTTCACTCAGACATCAACTTGCCACGTCACAGTCCTTGCAAGTGGGAGTCGTCACCCCCCATTCCCTACTTGTGGAAGCTGGCTCAGGAAGGGGGAAAGTTACTCAAGGCTGCACAGCCAGAAGGGCCCCCGGTAAGCCCGGAACCTGGTTCTCCAGTCACAGCCACACTTGGAGAACAAACTGAAGCCAGCCACTCAGGGAGCCTGCCACGCCCACGCACGGCCGCCCCAGCCAGGAGCATCTGGATGCATAGGCAGGTGGGGAACCCCTGGATTTGCGCTGGAGTCTGGGCTGCAAACCACTTAGCAGCCCTGCGGCCTCGGGTAAGGCACTTGGCCTCTCCGAGGCTCCTTGTGCTCCTCTGCGAAATGGAGATCGAGACCGTGCCTCTTGAGATCCTTATGAATACTCCCCGACTCGTGAAACCCTTAAAGTGTTTAGCACAGGGTGAGCCCTTGGGGCATGTTTTAGTTTGGGACATTCTGGGAAATAGGGTTGGGACTTGGCGGGGGGACATTTGTGGAGGGCCTCGATTGCCAGGGGGAGGTCTGGGGGCTGGGCCTGACGAGGGGTGGGGATCTGGGGGTCGCCAGTCTGTTGATGTGGTCATGAATCCCACATAGCCCTGGGGTGAGCCTCCCTCCCTCCTGAAACAAGCCCTGTGCGGGGAGGACGCCCCCTGGGCCTTTCCTACATCTTCGGAGATGCTCCCGGAGGTCCAGGCAGCAGCGCCAAGTTGGGGATGGAGCAGATATGGCCTGTGCAGGTGGCTCGAGCTCCAGAAGGGGTGGAAGTGGGCAGAGGCAGGGCTCCGCCCCCCCCCCCCCCCCCCCCCCCCCCCCCCCGGCTCAGACCGTGTTCTCACTGGCCTACGGATTCCAGGGGCGGTCCCCCTCTCAAGCCCCTGCTTTACCTTGCAGAGCTGACTCCCGCATGCTCACAGGAAAACGTGTGCGCATAAGCACCCGCAAGGCGCGCACACACACACAGGCGCCCGCACACACATACACACAGGCGCGCGCGCGTGGGCGTGCACGCGCGTCCTCTCGCCCACTTTTAGAATACTCAAATTCCCACTGCTTATCCCACGTGCCCACACAACCCTTGATCCCCACACACTCACTCACCCCCGCTCCCTCCCCCCACCCCTTCCCTCCACTTGGGGCTGGATACCACTTGGGGCTGGATACGGGCAAGCCTTATCTGACTTTGCATGTGTGTTACCAAGACGTGCCTGAAGGTCGCTGCTTTTCTGAACAATCCAGGATCATTGCTTCTGGAGTGGGCGGCTGGTTCTGGGGCTGCAGGCAGGCAGGCGGGCTGGGACTTGCCAGCATCCAGCTCTATGCGTGTCATAAATGTTCTTGCCCTTCCAAGGGCTCTAAATTACCACGTCTGACAATTGGGTCATTGTTTTCCCTACACCGTTTATAACTCAGGAAGCTCTCCTGGGGGGTTACGTACATATGAAATGCCACTTCAGCAAGTCAAACAAGGAAAAACACATTCTTAGGCTCCAGGAACCGTGGCTTTAGCTGGTATATGGAATTTTCCCGAAATATGTTCATGGCAGGCTAGTGTAATCAAAAAGCAAAAGGGCACTGGGTGAAACAATGTTAAGTACATTTCTTTAATGCAGGACTTGTCAGAAACTTTAATATGCTCATGTACCTTATAAACTCTCCCAGGGGGTACTAGAGGATATAGGTTTCTCAACTGATCTATCCCCAGAACATTTTGTTCACTGTATCTTATTTTTTTTAATGTTTATTTATTTTTGAGAGAGAGACAGAGACAGAGTGGGAGCAGGACAGGGGCAGAGAGAGAGGGAGACCCAGAATCCAAAGCAGACTCCAGGCTCCGAGCTGTCAGCACAGAGCCCAATGTGGGGCTCGAACTCACCGAACTGCGAGATCATGACCTGAGCCGAAGTCAGACGCTCAACCGACTGAGCCACCCAGGTGCCTCTGTTCACTGTGTCTTAGAGGATTCATGGAATGCTTTGAGAAACATTGCTCTCACCCATGGAAAAAGTTCAAAGTATATTCTTAGACCCTTTACGGACCATATAGCCTACTGGCTTATATTTCCTGGACCATGAAATGAAAAGGAAAAAAAAAAATCTTTAGGGAAATTGATACATTGTCTCAGCTTTTTATTTTACCAAGTAAATACATCAAAAAAGAAGCAGAAAGAAAGAAAGAAAGAAAGAAAAGAAGGAAAAGAAAAAAGAAAACAGCAAAATCCAAAAACACCTGCAGTTTACTGCCACCACTGTTTTTAAAAAGAAAGGCTAGCTTATTACCTGAATAAATAAATAAATAGGGTGACCATAATGTGAGGAATAAAAATTCAAACGCCCTCGTATTTTTCTCATTTCCCCAAAGCCCAGTGAACACTTTGGCACAGACCAGCAGGATTCCATATACAATGTCCAGGGGCACCACCAGCTTAATGTTACAGTTCCAGGCTCTGGAGTTGGAAGCCAGGGCTTTGAACCAGCTCTCCCGCTCAGGGACCTGGGCCCTGAGTGGTTGCCGCTTATGCGCGCCCCTCCCCCTCCTCCGTGTGCCTTGCTTCTAAGGCTGCTCCTGTGACTTGGGAAGACCGTCCTCAGGGTGCAGGAGGTGCTTCCGCCTCCCCCACCCCGGGGGCAGCCCTTAGCAGTGACTGAAGTCAGTGGGAACCCTTGAAGGAGGACGACTTCCGAGGTGCACCTTACACAACAACAGCGACAGGCTGAGGCTGGGACCTCCCCTGAAATGGCTCCTCGATTGCGCCCTCTGTTGCCCATCCCCGCTGGGAACACTTCCTTAATAAATGGTTTGCGTGAGTCTCCCCATCTCAGGTTCTGGGAGAACCCAGACTAAGACCTTATGCAAATTCTGAGCTTCAGTTTCCTTAGGCGTCATACAGGGACATGCACCCTAAGAATCGCACCCACCTTCCTAGCTGGAAGCCAAGACTACAGGGAGAGATCCATGTGAGCCATTTAGCAGGGAGCCTAGCTCCCAATCCAAGAAAGGCTGGTAATAGCCATTGTTCTTACACTGTCCTTGGAACCTATGTGTGTTTGGAGTTTGTGCTGACTCTCCCCAGTCCTCAAACCCAAGAGATCAGTTTGGTACAAGAAAGACGGGCTATGGAGTCCCGGCCCACTTTGGGATCCCTGCCGGAACCGGCTCTGCCCTGGTTCTTTGTTCTCTGCCTTTTCCAATCCCAATGAGATTCTTTTAAAGAAGGAAAGTCAGATCCCACTTCAGAAACGACGGCTAGAAGTTCTTCAGGAAACCAGAAATTGCTAATTGCTGACGCCACTTCGACAAGGAGGCAGATATGAAACACGATGTCCCCTGGACGCTGACCAGGGGGAAGAGGTAGATCGATCAGTATCACTCGCTGATGCCATTTGCAATTACTTTATTACATTTTAAATTAAGTCCTTTTAAAAGGCTGCTTTCGTTTTCACTTGCCACATATTCAAAATATTTGGCTCTGTTACTGATTTCTGTGTCTCAAGGTAAAAATTTAGATCGAAAGACCTAGTGTTGTTTTTCACTACAGCAGGAGTTGGCAAACTACAGCCCCCACCCAAGCCCCGTCTGGCCTGCCACTTATTTCTGTACAGACTGATTCTTATATTTTATTTTTTTTCCAGGCTGATTCTTGTATTTTATTTTATTTATTTATTTTATTGTTTTAATGTTTATTTGTTTTTGAGAGAGAGAGAGAGAGACAGAGCGTGAGTGGGGAAGGGCAGAGAGAGAAGGAGACACAGAATCCAAAGCAGGCTCCGGGTTCTGAGCTGTCAGCACAGAGCCCAACACGGGGCTCGACCCCACGAACCACAAGATCATGACCTGAGCCGAAGTCGGACACCCAACCAACTGAGCCACTCAGGAGTCCCTGATTCTTGTATTTTAAATGGTTGGGAGGGAAAAAAGTCAGAAGAATATTCATTCCATGACATATGGAAGTTTTATGGAATTCAAATTTCAGTCTCTATAAATAATGTTTTATTGGAATATAGCCATGGCCAAGGTATGGTCTGTGAAGCCAAAAATATTTACTATCTGGCCCTTTACAGAAATTGTTTGCTGACTCCTGCATTACAGAATTGTCAGCCCTCTCTAGGGAAGGAGAAGACAAGTCTGTTCAAGATGGGACAGTGAGAGGACATCAAGCCACAAAGGAATGTCTTTGGGAAGAAGATTCTTTCCCTGACGTCAGTCCCTCTCTTGAGGCTGCCTACCTTGTCTCCTCCTTGCAGGTGTATGCATCCCAGCATCCGTTTCTACAGCAGCGCTGCATGATTCTGCCCACCCGTGGTCGCTGATTGGTTTAGGGGTAAACACGTGACCCATGCTGGACCAATCAGATTTATTTTCCTGAGAATTTAGAATTCTGACCTGGGACTTGCAGGGGTGATTGGGTAGTATTAGGAGCTAGATCTTTCACTCAAAGAAGGTCAGGGAATTTCTGCTGCTGACATCCCCAGATGTCATTACCTTGATTCCTGGGACTGTCCAGATGCTCCGTATTCTAACTAATTCTCCCCCTTCCTCTTTATTCTTCCAAAGCTCAAAATCACTCTCGTCGCTTACAAACTAAACAAACCTGAGCGACCTGGTCTCTAGCCCAGAACTCTGCTCAAAATCCATGCGATGTCAAGTCAGGTCTCAATGCCATTTTGCCTCGTAAAGAGGTATTTATTGCAAAACATCCAGAACCATGAAGATGGAGACAATTATGTTCTAAGTAAATTAGAAAGCTCTGAACAGAGCAAAATGTGACTCAGGGCTTATTTTTAAATATAAAAGAAAATTGTACAAAATGATTTCTGAGTCAATTTTATTAAAAAGATGCCCTTAAACTAGTATTTTATTAAGTAACTTGTTGAGCCTATTGGCGGCCCAGTTTTTTTCATCGTTGCCAGATAGGGATATGACATGACCTTATAGGATGAAAGTCAAGACTGTTGCAAAGTTACTGAGAAGCCGTAGAGACATTTCGAGGGTTGGACAGAGAATAGTGTTACACTATGGAGAACGAGCAAGGGCTTCATAGACTTAACATTGGAATCCCAGCTCTGTGGCTCACTGGCTGTGTGACTTTGGGCAGGCGGCATGACGTCTCTGGGCCTCAGTTTCACCATTCACATCATTGGAGACAATACCAGTCTCCATGCCATGGAGACTGTAGGGTTGCTGTGACTATTAAGTGAGATAATACATGTAAACCACTTACACAGGAAGCAATTTTAGGACGAGCCACCCAAATGTCAATGCTCCTTCTAGGTGGGAGGCATCTCTCTGTCTCCGTTTGTCACAGTGTAAGCAACCCTACAGTCTCCCAATATGTCGGGAGAGTAGGCTCTTCTGAGAGTTGAGGGGTTTTTGCCCCCTTTGCATCCTTACCCCCCTCAGATGCTTCTTTCCCGGCCTTGGATGATTTCCTTACACTCACTATCAGAATGTGCGATTACTCAAGAGGGGCCTCCACAGTCTTTATAGACACACTGGACAGATAAACTAGGCACCAGGTGGGGGAAGTCCTGGTCTACACTTGGGGCTTTATAGCCAATCGATCCTCCCGTGACACCGGGGAAGCTGTGCTCTCTGATGTGGTAGCCAGCAGCCACATACAGCTATTTAAATTCAAATGTAATTAATCAGGTAAAATCCAAAAGTCGATTCCTCTGGCACACCCGCCACATTTCAAGTGCGTGATAGCCACGTGTGGACAGACGCTACCACCTTAGGGTCCACATGTCCGTCATGGCAGAAAGTCCTTTTGAACAGTGATGATACGTCGTCTAAAAGTGGTATCGGCCCCCCTTTACAGAGGAGGAAACTGAGGCTCAGGGTCATGCAACTATGTGACCGAGCCAGGACTGGCACTCAGCCCCCTGAGTTCAAACCACCAGACCGCACCACCTCTTCCGCCGGGAGACCCAGTGTCAGAAGTAAAGAGAACATTCTAGTAAGAAGCAGTAAGAAATCACCGAGTGGACTGCCTCGTGAGTGAATGAGTTCCCTGTCAGAGTGTTCTAGCTGGATGTTGTAAAGGGGAGTCGGTCCAGAAATTGGGAGAGAGTTCTGGAAAAGCTGGTTCATTTTCAGCTCAACACGGAGCTGGGCTTGAAGGACAGAAAGACAGGACATAGAGAACTGCCCAGCAAAGCAAAAGAGAGAGATGAGTAAAAACAAAACAAAACAAAAAAAGAATAACATGGCAACCCATAGGGACACCTTACCCACTAAGCTAAGAATATCCTCCCTCCTATCTTCATTCTGTCAGCAAAACTTTCCAGACCTGCCCAAGGCAGGAACAGCCGGCCACATGTGGCCCTTGAGCCCTTGAAATGTGGCAAGTCTGAATTGAGATGTAAGCGTGAAATACCCACCAGATTTCTAAGATGTTCAAAAAATCAGGAAGAACGTGCACTATCTCATCCGTACTTTTTTATGTTCGTTGCACATTGACACGATCCTTTTCGACCTTCCTGGGTTAAAGTACGTTATAATTCATTTCACCTATTTCTGTTTACCTCTTGAATGTGGCTACCAGAGAATTGACAGCTAGGTCTGTGGCTCACGGTGTATTTGTGCTGACTGGTGCTGCTCTACAGACCTACTGTGTGCCCGTCCCTGCCTTGCAGCCCGCAAGAGAGCGCAGCATGGGGGGGGGGGGGACTGGGACGAGAAGTCACCGTGAGATCCCAGACAGGGGACGGCTGATGGGTGCATCGGCGGCACTGGGTGGGTAACAGAGTGGACAGACAGAGGAGGTGGAGCTCAGACTTGTGGCTTAATTGGGCAAGTGAACAGGCAATTCTGGCGCCGTGGGCTTGCACAGGGGGAAGCCCAGGGCACGAGAACTCAGGCAAAGCGCCTCTGCCTGGCCGGGGGGGGGGTGGGGGGGGGGAGTGGGGGGGGAGATGGTCTCAGAAAAAGCTTCCAGGAGAAAGTGATGTCCAAAATTAGGTCTGAAGAAGGTGTAGAAATCACCTAGCTTTCCCAGAACCCTCTCCCAATTTCTGGAGTCCCCTTTACATCTCGCTGGAGATGACTTTCACTGACGGGGAGCTCATTCACTCACAAGGCAGTCCGTTCCATGATTTCTCACTGCTTCTTACCAAAATATTCTCTTTACATGCCACCCGGGGCCAGGGTGAAGTCACCTGAGCCCGGAGCCCCTCCCTTGCCATCCTGAAGCCCCAGTCTGTACCCTGGGCACCTGCCCCACGTCTGGCTCATGACGGCCCCATGGCTCACAACCCAGCCAGCTGCCTGCTGCCTTGTCACTTGACAAGCCAGGCAGGCTGAGTCATGGGCTCAGCTTCTCCCAACCCACGTGGGGTCTGGGTCTGGGCCAGGGGGATGAGCTGCCTGCCAGGGTGTCCATAAGTCAGACCAAAAGGAGCCCATGAGCCTCACTGAAGATTAGACCTAGGAATGTTCTGGAATCCCACACTGCACCTCGGAGCTCCCCAAGGGGCAGGCCCAACAGACAGGCATGTTATTCTACCAGTGAGGAAATCAAGGCACACGGGGCGGGGGGGTGTCCTATTATAATATATAATATTAATTATTACATGATAATATAATAAGCATAATTATATATTATATGTTATTATAATTGTAATAATTGTTATTGCTACACATGGTCATGGTTAATTGTTGGAACATGCCAGCTTCCTGTGTACCGGGACCTGTCCTCACGGCTCACTGCTACATGCCCAGTGCCCATAACAGTACCTGGCACATAGTAGGTACGTGAGTTCTTTTCCTGAATAAGTGTGTGAACAACAATAACCACTTCTGTTTCTCAAGGATGTACAAGGAGTTACATATTGATCTGTGTGTTCTCTTAACTATTATCTGTCTCCGCCACCGGGGCACGGACTGACTCTGTTTTGCCCACCATTATGTCCCCAGCACGGTGACCCACACGTAGTAGGTGCTCAATGAGTGGTGTTGAATGAAAAGATGGATGCTGGGTCATTCGTCACTCATCCTCCCGCAGCCCAGGCAGGGAGGCAGGGCTCTTTAGCACGTTTCAGAGATGAGAAATTGAGACCCGGAGAACGGAAGTGACCTCTGAAGGTCACGTGGTTGATGAGGCACAGAGCCAGGATTTGGACCCAGGTCTGTTACTACAGAGACTGCGTGTGCTCTTCACTGCTGGGTCTTGCAGCTCCGGGTGGTAATGGGAGAAAACACGGGTGTGGGGGTGTGTGTGGGGGGCTGGGAAAGACGACTGGGGCAGAATCACCCCAGCATCCCCAGCCTTGCCCAGGGAGTCCCAGTCACAAAGCCCCCAGCTCCCAGCTGCAGCAAAGCCCAGAGAGGTAGAGTAAGTTGCTCAAATCCACACAGCAGGCTCGACACAGGTCTTCTGACTCTACATCCACTGTTCTTTCCCCTAAACCCCAGCTGTGACTCATTTGGAGCCCTCATATAAGCAGGGATACCCGTCGGTCAGGAGAGGAAGCCTGTTCCACGACTGGACTTGACTTTTCCGGGCAGCCCGGCCCAACCCATCTGGTGACAGATCCGAATTCCATACTTTGCTGTGTGACCTTGAGAAGTGGCCTCCTCAATTACTTTATCTGGAAAATGGGGACCTACTTTACAGGTGGTGGTTAAAATCCCTGACTAGGTGTCTGTCCCGCTGTGTGACTTCGGGAAGAAGCTTAGCTTCTCTGAGCCTCAGCTCCTTCATCTACAGAGTGGAATTACTACAGGCCCACCTCCCACAGCACAAGGTGGGCACCGTTCAGGGCCTGGCATGTAGTAAGTGTTCAATAAAAGATGGTCTGGGGGATGGTCTGCGACGCCCACGGGTGTCCCTCCTGAGGAGCCAGCCGACAGGACCTGGCCGCTGTGGACCCAGTGCATCACTCCTGGCTGCCCCCAGCCAGTCAGGGGGGAAACCTGAGCCACCCTCCTCCTGGGCAGACGCTGTCACTGTCCCTGCTGCCTCTGAAATGAAAGAAAGGTCAGAGCCTAGGAAAGCAGGGCTGGAGTGTGCTACGGAGGCCACCGGTGGGAGAGGAGGGGAGGCGTGGCCCGCAGCTGCCTGACTGCCCTGCTCTCCCCAGGGGAGGCCTGAACCGGCCAGGCCTGGGTGCCGGGCCCCCCTGCCCGGGGCTTGGCCTCCCTGCCCGGCAGAGCCGCCTCCCAGCCTGCCCCTGGGGAGGGGCCACCTGGTGTCAATTAAGCCCCAGCCACTCGGCCGCACCACGCCAGGCGGCTGATTAGTGCCGCGGCCTCTCCAGATGGGGAGCACTGCCTGAGAGGGGGCGGCTGCCACCACGCGAGGGTGAGGCCTCTGCGGAGCGGGGTGAGTACCAGGCGGGGGCCCGGCCCCCCGGGGCAGGCGGGCGTGGCGAAGCCAGCTTGGGCATCTCGGGAAGGGGGCTCCCCTTGTGGTTTGCTCTCCTGGGGCCGCTTCCGCCCTACCTAGAGGGTACCCAAGGGGACCAAATGCCAGCCCGGCGTCTTCCCCGGGCCGTGCGGCTGCAGGGGCCAACCCCAGGCCGTGGCTAAAGGGAACCCGACGGGGGAAGGAAGGATCAGTCGGCACAGACTGAGGCCTTAGGGTCCCAGCTGCCTCCTCGTCACCCCGTGTGGAGCTGGTTCCTTGCGCCGGCCTGTCTGGGCATCGAGGGCCGCGTTCCTCCGACTCGCCGGCTCGTGCTGTAGGGTGGCCCCATGCGCTTGGCTGGCCCGAGACCCCACAGGCAGCAGGCATGGGCAAGCGGCTGCGCCGCAAACCGGAGTCGGGAGGAGGCCTCTGGCTTGCACGGCTGGGGGCCAAGTAGGGCCCCGGCCCAGGATCCAGATACTTCTGGGGACAGCGGTCCAGCCTGCAGGCCAGGCAACTCTAAGGGGCCGGGCCACTTCCTGCTTCCACTGGGTTGGGGTGGGGTGGGGGGCGGGGGGAGTCAATCCCAGCGGTGGCGAAGGATGGAGCGGCTGCCCGTCGGTGGCACAGAACGCGGGGTTAGGGAGGGACTCCCGTAACTCCAGGCAACGAGGGGACCCGTGACTTGTCTCTGGTTCTGCGCTGTGAACTCTGAGCCGCAGCTCCTGGCTAATCGGGCTTCTCTGATCCAAGGAAGGGGTCCCCTGTGACAGGTGGTGTTGTCTCTTGGTGGTACCACAGCGCGGTGTGTGGCCACTGTCTGCTCGGGGCAGAGGCAAGGTGCGTTTGGATGGGATGGCAGAGGGGGGAGGCTGGGCAAGGCCGAGCGCACAGCCACATGCCTGTGCCCCCGGGGATGCACTGGGAAGATGAACAGCCAAGATCACTCGTGTGGATCTCGGGAGCCTGTTCTGGACAGTGGCTCCCACGTGTAGACAGGGGAGGAAGGAAGGGTCACTGTAGAGAGCTCTGTGCCCAGCGGGGCGTGGCCACATGTCCCCAGCAATGTGTGTGCGCCCGTGTGGTTATAAGGATGCCAACGCCGTGCCGATGAGGGCTCCTTGGTGGCATCCCTGGGTCACTGTGCTCCGCTCCTTCCGGCACAGTCCATCTGGGGGGGGGTGAGTGTTCCCCAAGGGCATCCCCTCCAAGCTTACTGGCAAGCCAGCCAGTCAGTCTCCCGGGTGTGCCCGGGGGGAAGGTAAATAGCTCTGTTTTCTAGACCCCATTCCACCCGGCTGAGGCCAAGCTGGGCTGGCGACTGGACTCGAGGACTCTGTCCCTGGAACCCATGTCTGTGACTCTGGGGCAAGTGGGGAGGTAGGGGGCAACCGCAGCCAAAGCCCAGTTATTACCCGGGGAAATACTGGATCTGCTTCATTTCCTCCATGAATATTCATCACCCGCCTCCTCAGTGCTGGGACTCGGGCTCAGAACTGAGAACAGGGCAGTGAACCTAGAATTCATTCATTCACTCGGAAACGTTTATTGAAAGACACCTATCCCAGATGCTGAAATTACATGGCAGACCGAGCTCAAATTCACTCGTCCCTCTATGCCTGCATTCACTCCACGATTTGTATTGAGCACGCCCTGTGCACAACCTTTGTATAAGCCGCTGCAGATACACCAACAAATCTAGGCAATGAGAAACCATATTCTTTTCCAACTTTCCCTGCTGTCTAAGCACAGCCAGCCTGGATCTGGGAGAAAGCCAGATGCTTAAGAAGCAGAAGAACATTGGGGTTCCTTCTCTAGTCCTTTTGCAGCAAGGGACGAGGGCTCTATTTAGCCGTGCAGCTGCCACTTGGAATGTCCCCAGTGTCCTCCTGGGATTGGTGGCTTTCACTAGGGCCCCGTGGTCATGGCCATGATACATGGTGTTGGGTCCCTGGGAAATAGCCATGCCAGGACAGGATGAGCTTCGCGCACATCCACGGTTTAGTTCCCTTGGCTGAAGGAGTTTGATTATTTTGGCAGTTAATTTCCAAGTATGCCCAAAGCACTGCCTGGGGAATTAAAAAATACTAGAAGGTACCTTTTATTATTTTGCCAGGAGTCAGGCACTTGCTTAGCACATGATACATCTTACTGAATTCTTGCCCGGCCCTCAGGTGGTAGCTCTGTGACTTTCCCATTTTACAGCTACAGAAACTGAGGCTAGGAGAGACTAAATTAACTGGCCCAGGGCCTTTCTGACTCCAAGGCCTATGCTTTTAACCTTAAACTAGAATCCTCAGGGAGTTCCTGATTAGATGGGGACATAAGAGGATGTGTACACACAGAATTTGGATGGGGCAGCATGAAGGACATTGTGCCCCACTTCAGGAGGGTACGGGGGGTAGATAAGAAATGCAGGATGGGGCGGCTGGGGGGCTCAGTCATTTGGGCATCCAGCTCTTGATTTCTGCTCAGGTCATGATCCCAGGGTGGTGGGATGGGAGCCCTGTATTGGGCTCTGCTCTGGGCATGGAGCCTGCTTAAGATTGTCTCTCAAAAGAGAGAAAGGAAGGAAGGAAGGAAGGAAGGAAGGAAGGAAGGAAGGAAGGAAGAGAGGAAGAGAAAGGGAGGGAGGAAGGAAGGAAGGGAGGGAGGAAGGAAGGAAGGAAGAGAAAGGGAGGAAGGAAGGAAGGGAGGAACGGAGGGAGGAAGGAAGGAAGGAAGGAAGGAAGAGAAAGGGAGGAAGGAAGGAAGGAAGGAAGGAAGGAAGGAAGGAAGGAAGGAAGAGAAAGGGAGGGAGGAAGGGAGGGAGGAAGGAAGGAAGAGAAAGGGAGGGAGGGAGGAAGGAAGGAAGGAAGGAAGGAAGGAAGAGAAGGAAGGAAGAGAAAGGGAGGAAGGAAGGGAGGAATGGAGGGAGGGAGGAAGGAAGGAAGGAAGGAAGGAAGAGAAAGGGAGGAAGGAAGGAAGGGAGGGAGGGAGGTAGAGAGAGAGAGAAAGAAAATGCAAGACAGCAGAGGGGCAAGGGACTTCTCAGTCTTTGCAGCCACAGAGCGCTTTTGTCCAAACAAAACCTCATGGAAATAGGTCCAACAGAGCTATTCTGCATGAAACTGATCCCATGCCCTTGGGGGACCCCTGAGGACCCTCGGTGAACTTCTGAGGTGTGCAGACAGCTGGAAGGTGCTTTGGTATGAAGTCAAAGCCAGCCCGGGTGAACATGGCAGGTGAGGATACCTGGCAGGTGATGGCAGAGGTGGCCTTGAGGGGTTGGGAGGGATATAAACAGGAATGGAGAAAAGCAGACAGTCACTCATTGAAATATTCACTCACTGGGGTGCCTGTGTGGCTCAGGCAGTTAAGCATCTGACTTCAGCTCAGGTCATGACCTCGCGAGTTGGGGAGTTTGAGCTGAGCCCCACGTGGGGCTCTGCCCTGGTGGTGCGGAGCCTGCGTGGGATTCTCTCTCTTTCCCTCTCTCTCTGCCCTTTCCCCACTTGTGCTCTCGCTGTTTCTCTCTCTCTCTCTGTCTCTCTTAAAGCAAACAAACAAACAAATAAATAAATAATCACTCATTTGACAAATGCTCACTAAGCTCCTACTATGTGCTCCATATCTAGGCACCAGGAATGGAGTGGTGCCCACAGAAAACCAAGCTCCTCCCTTTGAACAAGAACTGATCCTCTGTACGGCCTGACTGAGGAGGCCCATGAATTGGAGCAGAAGCTTTGCACAGAGGGCAGGAGAAATGCCTCGTTCCTTCAATAAATGCCCATGAAGTTCCTGCCATCTGCTTGGCCTTGACACTGGGGTCTCAGTGATTGTCAGGCTGTCCCTGCCTGTCTCGGGTCAGGTTCTCTAGAAGTAGAGCCTGAGACATGACATCCTGCGCACATGGGTTCTGGAAGGAGAGCTTTCTAGAAAGAGCGAGTGAGGAAAGCAGGAGAGGGCAGAAGGCGCTTAGCAAGGCTGGGATCTCAGCTGGTTCCCGCAAGGGATTCTAGAGCATGACTTGTGCCGCAGAGTTGATCCCGCCTCCCCTTGCCCGCCAGTCGCTGGTTCCAGTTGGGGTCAGCTGGGGTGAGGGGTGTCATAACCCCCCCGGCAAGTGAGTTTTCCTACGTAAGGCAACGCTCCAGAAAAAAGGTCAGCGGCTGCCGAGCAGGCACATTGGCCTGGCCAAGGGGACCCAGACGAGGCATCAGACTGGTCTAGCTTGCTGCCCCTGAGTCGTTCCTGGCCCAGCGTAGGAGCTGAGGACGATACAGAGGGCGTGATGCCCCAGTGGAGAAGACAGAAGCCGAGGGAGCCCCGGACAGGGTGCCGGACCCAGTGTGGGCAGTCAGGCAAATGCAGCAGCGAAGAATTTGGGGCCTGGGTTCAACTCCTAGGACTGCCGCCTGCCGGCTTGTGACCTCGGGCCGGTCACTTCACTGCTGGAGCCCGCATTTGCTCGGCTTTGGGATGTAGGGTTTATGTGCGAATCGCACAGCCCCGTTCCAGCACGTGGTGACCTACTGGGGCCTGGCAGGGGGCGGTGCTGGCGTGCGGAGGGCGGGTGGGATTGCAGGGCACCCGCCTTCCCGAGGAACCCCATCCTTTCCCACAAACTCCGGAGGCACCTTGGGGGCCGTGGGAGATGAGCCAGAAACAGCTCCCAGTGGCAGGTCCCGGATATCACCAGCGCTTTGGGTCCCTCAGGAGGCGGCCCTCAGGAGGAGGTCCCTCAGGAGGCAGGACGCGCATGGTTGGAGCAGAGTCGGCTCCGGAGGGGCCCGGGGCTTGACTGAGCGCTGGAGAGGGCGGGGCACTGGCACTGGCCCAGGGGCAGGCCGCCTTCTTCTCCCCATGCCGACTCCAGAGTCCAGAGCCCTGGGCTGAGCAGACCATGTCCCTCCGTAGGGCTCATTCATCCGTTCATTCGTTCAACTGCCACTTCTTGAACACCCACTAAGCGCCACGCTCCGACGATGCATTCATGAACAAGGCAGAAAGGATCCCTGCAGGGGCGCCCGGGTGGCTCCGTCAGCTAAGCCTCCGACTTCGGCTCAGGTCATGATCTCACAGTTCGTGGGGTCAGGCTCTGTGCTGACACCTCAGAGCCCGGAGCCGGCTTCGGATTCCGTGCCTCCCTCTCTTTCTCTCTGCCCCTCCTCTGCTCGCACTCTGTCTCTTTCTCTCTCAAAAATATATAAACATTTTAAAAAAATTTTAAAAAAATACACAACAAAGACAGGATCATGAAGCTCGTGAAGCTCAAAGCTCACAGTGGGGGTCACCAAATGCCAAGGACAGGGGACAGAGAGAGGGACATTGCCCGGGAGACGACAGCATTGAGCGGTTTCTGGGCACCAAGGGGCAGAGCCTGGGGGTGGGGCTGTGAGGACGTGGGGCTCCGCTCGGGGAGTGGACGCGGCATAAGGCTCTACTTCCGAGCCGTGTTCAGCTGGGCAGAGGGGGCGTGGGGCTCCAGCGGGGACTGTGTCCTTTGAAGAACGTGGGGTGTGTCTGAGGGCGTGTGCGTGTGTCTGTGTGTGACTATGTATCTGCATCGTGTGTCCACGTCTGTACCTGTGAACAAACATGCGCACCTGTGAGTGTGTGCGTCAATGTCTACACCTGTGACCACATGCGTGTACCTGTGCGTCAGTGCGTTTTCATCAAAATCTGGATCTTTGGGGCTAGACAGAGTCTTGAAGCTTATTCAGTACAACCTTCCCCCCGGCCCCACTGCGCAAATAACAATCCTCCCTCCGTGTGCCCCACATGTTCCCATTCACTGTTCCCCGAGGCCCTCCCAGCAGCCCCGCGAAGATGGCTTCATCCCGTTCCACAGGTGGGGAAACTGAGGCCGGGGGGCCCAGCGTGAGATGGCAGTGCCTCTAAGTCACAGGACCTGGTCTTTGGCCAGATGTCAGCTCTGACCACTCATTGCTGTGTCTCCTCAAACCCAAGAGCTTATGCACATCATGAGACGCCTATTCAAAGCCCACGTGCATTCATTATATTATTTCTTTTCTCCTTTGATTCTATCACTTTCTTTTTTTATCCGATGTCTCCCCAGGGTTCCACTTCCCTTCCACTTCACGAAGAATAAATGAGACTGTAACTTTACCATCCCTCGCCCCACCCCCCTCCCCCCTTGCCAAATGCATTTTGAAAAATCACTTTTCCATTAAGAGGGAACTTCTAATAAAAATGTTTAAATCGAAGTAGAGTTCGTTATTCAAGAAAATACGGTTAGGAAAAAAAAAACTGGTTTGCAATGCTCCCCATGATTCCCCGAGAACAGTGCATTATAAAGAGACACTTAATGCTTACAAAGAAAAACAAACGATCTCAAATAAGACCAAATATTTTCACAGAGTCAAGCCCCAAAGCAGAAAAAATAAATTTAGTCTTAAGCAAGCTGGCAGTTACTGTTAGCCAGCAATTCCCACAGATTCGGGGGAATCTCCTCTCTCTCTCTCTCTCTCTCTCTCTCTCTCTCTCTCTCTCTCTGCCTTCCCATCCCTCACTGGCTCCTGACTATGTCTTCCACTCTGCCTTGCTGCTGTCACTCTTGCAACAATAATGGCAGCCCTTCGTGTTGTCACTGACACCCTCCGTATCCTTGACCTCATTGGTCCTCCCACCTGCTCCGTGAAGTGGGCAAGGCTGGGATGATCCTTTGTCCTCATTAACATATTGGGAGCCTGAGGCTCAGGGAGACATTACAACTTGTCCCTGGTCACACAGAGCTGGGCCTTACCCCCACGGTGTGTTTTCCAGTCCAGAATGTTCCTCCCCAAGGCATCACAGAGCCTCCCGTGTCTCCTTCCCAGGCTCCACACCTTTATGTCAAATTTCCTTCTATCTTCTTGACTGGGATATAAGATATGGAGACAGGAACATCAGGAGAGGGTATTTATTTTTTATTGTTTTTAATGTTTATTTATTTTGAGAGAGAGAGTGCGCAAGCAGGGAAGGGGCAAACGGAGAGGGAGAAAGAGAATCCCAAGCAAGCTCCACGCTGTCGGCACAGAGCCTGATGCAGGGCTTGAGCTCATGAACTGTGAGATCATGACCTGAGCCAAAACCAGAGTCAGATGCGTAAGTGACTGAGCCACCCAGGTGCCCCGGGAGAGGGTATTTTTATACCTTTAGATACCTCTTCCCCAAGCCCCATGAAGTAAGAGTAATAGTAGTATTCTCAGTAGTATTCTCAGGAGTAGTATTCTCATTTATCAGGCCTTGACCAGTGTTTAGGCGCTGGTGTGAGCCCCTAAAACACCCCGGCCTTACCTACCATTGCTGGAAACTGGCACAAGCTAGTTGAAGAATATTAAATTGACCTGGTAGCTGGTGTGGAGGGCCTGTCCATGGTGACCACCAGCAGGGTACCGGGATGAGGCTAAGCTTTCGGAATATTAACTCTAAGTGGGCGATAGTTTTTGAGCCAGGGGATGGTCTGCAAAATGGTATGTAGCTCTGTGTCTTTCAAACATAGAATACTTTTTTTTTAACTTTTTAATGTTTATTTTTGAGAGAGAGTGAGAGAGAGAGACAGAATCCGAAGCAGGTTCCAGGCTCCGAGCTGTCAACACAGAGCGATGTGGAGCTCGAACCCACGAACTTTGAGATCATGACCTGAGCCAAAGTCGGACGCTTAACCAACTGAGCCACCCTGGCGCCCCAAACATAGAATACTTTTAAAGGGCACGTGTTCTCTCAGATGCTTCCCTCTCAACATTACCATAAAATATTTTTCTTATGATGCCGCTTAGAAGATGCTGCTTCATCACCCTAATAATGCAATGACACCAAAACAAATCCACAAATTAAATGTGATCACAATTGCAAAACAAATCCAATTTGAATTCAAAGCCTGTATGCAATGGGCAGAGTGATGTTTTGCTCACCACGTGAGCATAGGACAGGCCGCCCAGAGGGCTTTTTGAATATCCCCCTACCCGGGTCTGGAGTGGGTTCTCCACTGACTCAATTTTCTGCCATTTTTCCCCCTGCCACCCCCCTGCCCCATACACTGCTATGGAGCCTCTGTTTGTACAGCGTGGCATTCTGGCCTCATTTCTGCATTACATCCACAGCCTTTCCTTATTATTGTGCTGGGATTAAAGCAGGGCAGCTCAGCCCAGTGGCCATCATACCAGAACAGTCACTGGAACCACGTGGCAATCCTCAGCGATAAGATGGTTATCAGGGAATCCGGGAAAAGCCGATGATCATGTCCTACAAATGGCCACACAGTTACAACTCTTATAACACAAGCATAGTGGTACGTGACCCCACCCCCACCCCAGAGGACCCCAATTTCAGGCACTCAGGTGCAGGTGCATCTAGCAGTCACAGGGTAGCATGCATCAAAGTTGGGGGCCTAATTAGGAGGCTATGGTGGCATTAAGGTGTCATACCAGGATGACTCCGAAGGCTAACACAGGAAGGCAGATTTGAACAATGAGCTAACGGAAGGTGGGCGGGATGTGAGCCGTGATGGTGATGCCCAGGGAACTGGCACGGGTTCCCTGAGCTTTCCAGAGCCCTAGGGAGCCACGAGGGATGAGGAAGGAATCAGCAGGCAGCTGGGCAAGGGCAAACCTCAGCTGGGTTGTTTCCAAGCACGCTGGGATCCTGGGCTTGGCTGCATTTGATTGGTCTGATCCTTGATTTCTTTATCGGTTACATGCAAACAAGACTTTCCTTTATACCCGGCAGCATAGGGGAGCACTTAAGGGCGCAAGCTGGGGAGTCCTGCGGACCAGTCTGAATTCTACCCTATGACTTACCACCTATGGGGCTTCAGGCTAGTCCATAAATATGGCTGGGGATGTGTAACCCGGACCGTAAAAGGGAAATCGCATTCGTACCTTCCTACAGCTATTGTCATGGTTGATCTCGATAATATTTGCGAAGGGCTCGGGACGGCATCTGGACCCCGTGAGCTCAGAAGAGTATAGCTGCTGATGTTTTTACCACGATTGTACCGTTGTGCTGTCACCAGAATGCCTTCACGCACCTGTTACCCACCTCTCTGTTGGTCTGGGTCCTAGCTTCTCTCAACATATGGATCCTGCTGTCTCCAAAACTTTATCAAACCCGCCCCCTCCCCCCCCCCCACCACGTCCAAGCTGTTCTTTCACTAAAGCAGGTTCTCAACCTATTTCATGCCATACACCCTTTGGCAGTCTGGTGAAGCCTACAGAGAGCCCTTCTCAGAGGAAATGTCTTTTAGTGCAAAACAAAACAAAATCAAAAAACAAAAAACGCACAGGATTGCCAAGGAACCAATTACAGTAAAACCTTGGATCGCGAGTAACTTGTGCTGCAAATGTTCTGCAAAGCGAGCAAACATTTCTAATAAATTTTAAATTTTTTTATTTTTTTAAGTTTATTTATTTGAGAGAGAGAGAGTGAGCAGGGGAGGGACAGAGAGAGAGAGAGAGAGAGAGAGAGAGAGAGAGAGAGAATCCCAAGCAGGCACCAGCCACACTGTCAGCACAGAGCCTGATACGGGGGCCCGAACCCGTGAACCATGAGACCATGACCTGAGCTGAAGCCAAGAGTTGGACGCTTAACAGACTGAGCCACTCAGGCTCCCCTCTATAAATTTTAACTTGATAAGTGAGCGATGTCTCTCAATCCGAGTTGTCTGTAATGCCAAACATCACATGATCACAACTGAGCCAATGGTTCTTGAAATTCGCTTTGATATACAAGTGCTTTGGGTTACAAGCATGTTCCCAGAACGAATTCTGTTCGCAACCCAAGGTTTTATTGTATATTGAAATACCGTTGTCAAAAACGTACGTTAAAGAAACAAATGTGATATGTGCTTCTCCGTTGAATCGTTAACAAGAGAAGCTGTGAGTCCAACAAAGACTCTTATTCTGAAGTAGTGATGAGTGTAAGTATCTCGAGATGATCTGCAACGATTCTAAGGTGACAGGAAATCCAATGATTTTCATTGGTGATAAAGTCACAGGTCTGGTAAGACCACTGTGGCTTTTTGTCTATGTTTGTAATGAAAGCAAGTGCTGAATTTCAGTTAGGGGACAGTAAAATTAGGATGGGATTATTTTTCCCACCCAAGTTCATAGCCTCCCTGAATTGTCTCCATAGACCCCCTTGCTCCAAATCCAGCCGTGTTAACTGTCTGTGCCAATGCATTTGGCTTTTGACCGCTGAGTTTGTTAAGCTGTGACTTACCTCTATTCAAATGTTCAAAATATTTTATCCAAGCACATGCGTATGGCTAAAAAATAATTAAGTAGGGGCGCCTGGGTGGCTCAGTCAGGTAAGCGTCTGACTTCAGCTCAGGTCATGGGCTCATGGTTCGTGGGTTCAAGCCCCGCATGGGGCTCTGTGCTGACACTTCAGAGCCTGGAGCCTGCTTCGGATTCTGTGTCTCCCTCTCTCTCTGCCCCTCCCTCACTTGCACTCTGTCTCTGTCTCTCAAAATAAATAAACATTAAAAGAAATAATTGAGTAAAAGAGAAAGCCTTACATTAAGAAGCAGATGTCCACCCCACCCCCTCCTACTGAATCTGCTTCCCAGGAGTGACTGTTCTTACGTTTCCTGGCTGTCCCCTCTGTGGTTAACTACAAATCTCTGAAAACTGTGCTTACGTTTGATATTTACTGGTTTACAGACCTTAGACCTTATCTATGGACATTTCCCGCCCTGTCCTCCTAATATAGGTGTGCCATTATTTTTAGGTTCACACTAGTCACTTTGGCAACTTTAAGAAATGCCTTCACTCTCTTACTTCTTATTCCATCAACTACAGGCAGTGTATCTTGACTCCACACTACTTCAGATGAGATGCTGGTGTTCTGCCTTCCTTTCGCCTCCCCTTTTCCCTGCATTGGCATCATTGATAACCCACTCTCTTTAATATTAGGTCCTGCAAGGATCTGGTTTGATTTCTCCTGTATCCCGGCACAGTACATGGGACACAGTGGGGGGGGGGGGGCAGTAAGTCTGTGTCCTGTGTGCTGCCTCTCGGCTGTCTTATGTACCCCCTAACCTGGTTGCCTGCTTGGGCAATGAGCCCCCAGCCAATGCCATGACCAGGGAATGGAGCAGGACTAATGCTAGGCAAGCTTCTCCCTCCCAATTGGCCAAAGGACATCATTGCCCATAATTATGCACTACAGGAATCCTCTCCTGGTCTTGGGTCTGAATTTCTCACTAGAGCTTCAAGGAAGCTTCTTCAGGGAGAATATTAATGACTGTCTGAATCATTAGCATCCCTCCTGCCAGCATCACTAGATTTTCAGCCAGGCAGAAAATGGCTTTGGGAAAGGAGACAGCAAGACCAAATTTCAGAAGGAAGAAGCCTTTTCAGGATCGTTTCCAAGTATGACAACTTGCCTCCCACATAGTGTTCCTGTTCAAGAAGGGAATCTATTTCCTGTGAGAAAGACCTTTCTAGAGCCTGCTTTCTTCACTCAGGCCTCTCTAACATGCATCCAAGGCTTCCCAGTCTCTTGGGACAAAGTCCAAACTCAAACTCAGCCTGAGGCTGTGGACTCCAGCCAGCCCTCTCATTCCTTCCAGCTTCACTACCTATGATCTGGCCAGACGGAGCCCCTCACAGTTCCCCAGGCCAGCACTTTCTCTTGCCTTGCCTGTGCACATGTGGTTCCTTCTGCCTGGAAGGCCCTTGTCCCCACACAGCGACCCCTCCTGGGCTTTCCTGCCTCAGCTGAGATGTCACCTCTGCCAACAAGTTTGTCTGATCCTCCCAGGTCTTGTGCTCTCCCACAGCCCCTCTATGCATCCCTATCGTAACTCATATCCTACCGAATCAAGATTGCCTATTTGCTCGTTTGCCTCCCCCTCTAGAATATAAATCCCTTGAAGGTGGAATCCATATGTCATTTACTGTCAGGTCACAACAGTGCCTAGCACAGTGCCTGTAAGGTAGAAAGTGTCCACTGCATATGTTTGTGATAGGCTATGGGTGGATAGATGTTCTAATAGATGTGCAAATGGGTAGATGAACAGATAGATGGATGGAGGAATAGATGGACAGAGAGATGAATATTTGGATGGATATCTGGATGGATGGAAGGATGGATGGATGGATGGATGGATATACGGATGGATGGATGGATGGATGGATGGATGGATGGATGGATGGATATATGGATGGATGGATGGATGGATGGATGGATGGATGGATGGATATATGGATATATGGATGGATGGATGGATGGATGGATGGATGGATGGATATATGGATGGATGGATGGATGGATATATGGATGGATGGATGGATGGATGGATGGATGGATGGATATATGGATGGATGGATGGATGGATGGATGGATGGATGGATGGATATATGGATGGATGGATGGATGGATGGATGGATGGATGGATGGATATATGGATGGATGGATGGATGGATGGATGGATGGATATATGGATGGATGGATATTTGGATGGATGGATGGATGGATGGATGGATGGATGGATGGATGGATAGATGGATGGATGGATGGATGGATGGATATATGGATGGATATATGGATGGATGGATGGATGGATGGATGGATGGATGGATGGATATATGGGTGGATGGATGGATGGATGGATGGATGGATGGATATATGGATGGATGGATGGATGGATGGATGGATGGATATATGGATGGATGGATGGATGGATGGATGGATGGATGGATGGATATATGGATGGATGGATATTTGGATGGATGGATGGATGGATGGATGGATATATGGATGGATATATGGATGGATGGATGGACGGATGGATGGATGGATGGATGGATGGATGGATGGATGAATATATGGATGGATGGATATTTGGATGGATGGATGGATGGATGGATGGATGGATGGATGGATATATGGATGGATGGATATATGGATGGATGGATATTTAGATGGATGGATGGATGGATGGATGGATGGATGGATGAATGGATATGCAGGTGAGTGAAAAGGTTAGTGGTTGGAATGGTAGACATTAGATGACCTTTTGGTCCCTGATAAAGGTGTATATAATAAGAAATGCCACAGGGAACAAACTTCACATTTCTGTCATCCTACACTCTGTCATTGATGGAGATATCAAAGCATGTGCCCTATTGATTGACCCTATTTCATGTAGCCCTGAGTTTAAGTTCATGTTCCAACTTTCCCCAGCTCTTCCAGTAACACATGAGGGATATTCCATTCAAAAATGTCTCTTGGGGCGCCTGGGTGGCTCCGTCGACTGGGCGTCCAACTTCAGCTCGGGTCACGATTTCGCGGTTCGTGAGTTCGAGCCCCGCGTCAGGCTCTGTGCTGACAGCTCAGAGCCTGGACCTTGCTTCAGATTCTGTGTCTCCCTCTCTCTGCCCCTCCCCTGCTCATGCTCTGTCTCTCTCAAAAATAAACAAACAAAAATTTTTTTAAAAAGTCTCTCACCCTGGGATGCCTGTAAGCATCCAACTCTTGACATTGGTTCAATTGGTGATCTCGCAGTTGTGGGATCAAGCCCCACGTGGGGCTCCCCAGTGGGCATGGAACCTGCTTGGAATTCTCCAGTAGGAGAATAGGACATAGATGGAGAAAGAAGTGAGGGTGTCCCTAATAGGAGAAGGCACAAGAAAAAGGTAATACTCTCTCATGTGAAATAGGTGCTATTAGCTTCACTGTAGAAATGTAGAAAGTGAGGCACAGAGGGGTTCACAGAATAATTCAAGGTCACGTAGCTGATAAGTGGCAGAGGCAGAATTCTCCCTGCTTCCAGGACCCAGGCTTTTAACAACTGCGTGGCCTCTGGCACGGCATGCCGCGAGCACGAGAGAGGGACCGAGAGTGGTCTAAGCCAGGTGCCGGGTACTTTCTGGAGAAGAGGTGGACGCTTCACTCAGGGCTGTGGATTCTCTGTGGACCTGAAGGAAAGTCGTTCACAGAATTGGAGAGGGGCTGTCCCGTGGTCCCTGATACGTCAGTGGTAATCTCCGTGGGGTGAAGCTCGAGCTGAGATCTGACCAGGGGCAGGGCATGCACTTCCCGGCTAGGGTACCTTGCTCCGTTTCCCAGAGGGAGCTCAGTGCCGATGATGGAGCCCAGCTTGGCATCAGAGAGGCCTGTGCCAGCCGTGGGACAGGCAAGAGACCAAGGCCAGTGTCTATCCCCCAGTTTGAGCACCTGGAACCTCTGTTTCCTCAACTGGAAAGTGAGAATGATAGGGTCTACTTTACCCAGTTGTTAGTACAGGGATGATGTATGTCAGCCTGGCACATAGTAGGGCTTGGTAAATAAATGGTGGGTCCCTTCTCCTGTCCCTTAGGCACAAGCAACCTGCTCAGACCATTTCCAGAGATGATCCCTTGGGAGACATAGAACCCCTTTGAGAATCTGATAACAGCCAGAAACTTTCTCGAAGAAAAAAAAAATGTATCTGCACCTTGAATTGGGTATACCTTTTTAAGAGGTTTGCACACCAGTGCAGATGCAAGGTCAGACCTTCTGGTCTTAGGGCCAAGGTGTAAGTCATATAATTGCTCACATTAGCATTTTGGTGATTTTGGATTTTGGAAATCCAAGGGACCACAGATGATCCAGTTTGAAAGTCTCTCTACGGATAAGCAAGAAAATGCTCTAAAGGGTCTGTGAATTGATAAAAACAACCACCACCACCATTGTTTGGACATTTTCCGTGTTCTGAGCATTGCACATAGCCTCTGATATGTATTCGCATTTCTTTTTTTAAAGTTTATTTATTTTGAGAGAGAGAGAGAGAGAGAGAATCCTAAGCCGGCTCTGGGAGCACAGAGCTCGGAGCCCCATGCAGGTCTTGATCTCATGGCTCTGAGATCATGACCTGAGCCGAACGCAGGAGTCGGGACACTTAACTGACCCAGCCACCCAGGCACCCTGCATTAGCATTTTCTAAACAAACAAAGCCATCTCAGCTATGATCCCCATTTTCCGGATGAAGACACTGAGGCTCAAAGATGTGGTGTTACTCACCGGGGATCATTCAGGAAGTGGCAGAACCAGGATTTGAATCTGAGTCCGTTTACTTCTGATAGTTGTGTCTCTAATGAGAGAGGATTAACGTGACTGAAGGCCACTTGTGGCTCATAAAGATCAATGTAGTGGGACAGTGCCCTTGTAGGACCCGAGCTCACGGGGCTAGATCGGAAGCAGAGTGAATGCGGTGCGAACCCCCACTCCTCTAGTAAGACCTCAGGGGTGGCCAAAATGAGCCTCCCTGAAGTGGGCTGTGCTCCCTGCCTCGGGACACGCTGTGTGGACCGCACACTGACCTGAGGCTCCCTAAGCCCATTGCTGCCAAAGCTCTCGGAGGTTCCCAGGCCGGCAATACATGGCCTGCTTTCTTAGCAGGGGCAGAGAACAGCGGACAACATTTTAGTGACAGCACAAGGACACCCTTGAATCATTCCTCAAATTCTGAGACTGGCTGGTAACAGGAGAAAGCCATCGGAAATCGGTTGTCCAGGGTCCTCGACTCCTGGGAGGGATGCGGGAGTGGCTTTTTCTCCCCCGTGACTTTGACGGGCCGAGAGGCGCCAGCTGACAGCCTGATGGCGGTGTCCTCCCACACGCAAGGCTGAAAGACACACCGAAGTGGGCGGCTTCAGCCCCCGAATGGGCTCAGCCACCATCCACGGCGGCTGCGACTGAACGACCAGATCGTGTCAGTTAGAGCCGTGGCCGGTGGACGCGTTGTCTCCCTCTGTCACCTCCACCCACGAGATGTGGGAGATGCATCACAGCAGAAAGGAAGAAAGAGGCTGCCTGGAGGAAAGAGACTGTTCCAAGTCTCAGCCTTGTCAGGGCTGGACGTGCTGGGGGCCACCAAGCATATATTGACACTTCTGGGCGCCATGGCCCCACTTTTGAAATGTGAGGGGTCGTATCTCTTTTGGGATTGGGCTGTGGGCTATTGACCATCTTGAAGATGAGATATATTAGGGCTGCCACGGACTGGGAGGCATAAACCACAGAATTCTACCATCTCACAGTTCCGGAGGCTGGAAGTCCAAGATCAAGGTGCTGGCAAGGGGCCGTCCTTCCAAGGGCTGTAGGAAAGAATCTTCCCCCCACCCCTTTCCTGGTTCTGGTGGCCTCGGGTGTTCCTGGACTTAGAAGCGGCTAAGGCCCTAACTTTCCTGTGCATCATCTTTCTCTGTGTATGACTCGCTCTTCGTATGTGCTCTGTTTTAAGGACACCAGTCATATCGAACTGACCCCCACACCCCAGTTGGACCTCTTAACTAATTACATCTGCAATGATTTTATTTCCAAATAAAGCCACGTTATCAGTTACAGGGGTGAGGACTTCAGTGCCTGAATCAGAGGCCGGGGGGAGCACAATTCAGCCCACGAGACGGGACTGCATCGCAACTTAGCAAGAATGGTTTGAAAGTAGTGATCCCTTCTGTAAGTGGTCAACGGAGAAGAGGAGGAGGAGGAAGAAAATGGCAGGAGGAGAAGGGAGAGGGCACGTGGTTACGAATGAATGTCCCAAACCCAAGTGTAAAGGACACACGCCTGTCACCAGAACTGGGTTGTGGTTCTTCCCCTCCCTTCCTCCCTCCCACTCCTCCTTCCCTCCCTCGTACTCTCCCTTGTCCAAATAAGTGAAGAGTACGGTACCTGGGCATTTTGAGACTGATTCCCATAGACGAAAGAAGACACCCCTACCGACAAGCGGATTGAGTGGCCAAGGACAGGCAGGCAAGCTGTTGGGGGTTTGGAAAAGAAACAGTGTTCAATGCATTTTGCCTTTTTAAGCGAGAGGATTCAGAAACTTCCCCCACCTTTGCGCTCTCATACTTTAGAATCCCTAGAGGGTCAGCTCATAAACTTGAGCGTACATCTGACCCACCCAAGGACCAGGCTAAAAAAAGAAAAAGGAGATTCCCAGACCCCACTTCCCGAGATGCCAACCAGGGCTGGCTCTACGAGTTGTGGGGCTCAGAAATTAATGAGCATTTCAAGATGGCGGCAGAGAATCTCAGCAGAAGCCTGGGGCCCTTCTGAGTGTGAGGTTCTGTGTGGCTGTCCAGGTTGCTCGGCCATGAGTCTGACTCAGAAAGGCTGGGGTGGGGCCCTGGAATCTGCATTTTACCAGGTCCTTGTGTGATTGTGGTGCCAGTGGCTGCAGACCATCCTCAGAGACACCTGGCCCCGAGCGGGAGCCACAGGAGATTCTGGACATGCAGATTTGGGCCGCAGCTGCCTGACCGTCCCACTCCGCACCAATTTCTTAAAGATGGTCTGGAAAGATGTCAGAGCAACTTTCAGAGTCCTGAAGGGCTGCCTTGTGGAAGAAGGTCCCTGCTTCCACACTCCCTGGCAGCAGTTGGAGAAGAGGTAACCTCTAGGGCTTGGCCGCCCTGCCTGTCCCACCTCTGGAGAGGACTTTGGCAGAGTCCAAAGGACAAATGTGTGGGTCCTGGGCTCTCAGCCCCTCGTGACTCTCAGCCCCGACCCAGTTTGTGGGCGGCTTTGGCGGAGCCTCACCCCAAAGGGATGTTCGGGAGTCTGGGCTTGACTGTGCAATGTGACTAACTTCCCTGGGCTAGACAGAAGGCAACAGCTGGAACCCCCCACGAAGTCAGGGCGAGCAGCGTTTCAGTGGCAGGTGGCCTCCCCAGCACCATGTTTAAGGGACCCATACCAGAGAGCTCCAAAGAGAATGCTCCCTGGGATTTCAAGAGAAGCAGTGCCTGAGACAGGGTCTGACATTGCCTTTGCCTCCTCTCTCTAAGCCTGGGACTGGGGTCAGCTCTACCCCAGCGCCCGGCATGTTGAGGGGGTGAATAATCGGTTCACATGCAACACGAAAGAATAACGAAAAAGTAAAGGCGGACGCTCATGTGATCTTAACCTTCCAGTGCTAAAAGTAGCCAGTGTGTCCTCACCTCATGCCAAAAGATGAGGGGTTTTTCTCAGGTCTATGACCCCTGGGATCCTGCAGTCCAGTCGGTGATTTTAGATTCTGTAGGAAAATACTACGTTCTGTAGAATGAGGCAGTGTCATCAGTACTGAGGGGTCAGGAAGGGAGAGGGAAGGTGGTTGTGAACTGGACCCATCGTTGGGGGGGGGGGGAGGGATCATCAGTGGGGGGTGGGAGGAGTGGGTTCCTGCGGAAGGTGGGGGTCGATTTGGGCACCTCCAGCCACAACCCACTCCAGTAGTGAATCTATGGGGTTCAGTATCCAGTTGGATGCTTTTCATTCCCCTCCCTATCTTTACCTCTTGCTGAGGGTTAAACAGAGTCCCCCAAAAAAGATATGTCCAAATCGTAGCTCCCCCATACCTGTGAATGGGACCTTATTTGGAAATAGGGTCTTTGCCAATGTGATCACGTTAAGGACTTCTGGATGAGGTCACCCTGGCTTTAGGGTAGGCCCAAGTCTAATGATGGGGGTCCTTAGTGGAGGAAGGAAGCCAGGGAATACCAAGGATCACCAGCAACATGAGAGGCTTAGAGTACCTAGGACCGCCCCTCCCCCTTTCCCATACAATTGTTGCAACTTCCTGTGACTCTGTAATTATTTCAAAACAGAAGTTTGTTAAAAGAAAAAAATAAGAAAATAAATGTGATCTGCAAGAAAGAAGAAGAAACTAAGAGGCGGGGAACAAATTGTCTTCTAGAAGCTTCGGAGGACATGTGGCCCTGCAGGTACCTTGACTAAGGATTTCCGGCTTCCAGAGCTATAGGACAATAAGTGGCTGTTATTTTAAGCCTTGTTACAGCAGCCGCAGGAAACCAGCACAGGTGTAACAGACACAGGCCTGCCTGGCTGGATTTGACACATAGTAAGTGCTCAATAAATACGTGTTGGTTTCAGGGGGTTGCTTTTCCTTACACAGACTTTTTTTTTTTAATGTTTTTAATATTTATTTATTTTGTGAGAGAGAGAGAGAGAGAGAGCACCAACGTGTGCAAGCAGGGGAGGGGCAGAGAGAGAGGGAGACAGAATCCGAAGCAGGCTCCAGGCTCCCACCTGTCAGCACAGAGCCTGACACGGGGCTCCAACCCACGAACCGTGAGATGGCGACCTGAGCTGAAGTCCGACGCTTAACCGACAGAGCCACCCGGGTGCCCCCTCCTTACACAGACTTTTAAACTTTCTACCACGGATCTGGAGGTCAGCATAACTCAGACATTCCTCAGGGATGTAGGGCACAAGACTGCATTTGAAAAAGGGGGGTTGTTGTTATATTTGAAAGGCACCTTATCGAATGCGTGGTTGCCCAAAATGTGGTCCACCTGAGAGCTGGTTAGAAATATAGCATCTCGTGATTAGAGTCAACAGGACTGTATTATAAACTTCAAAGTTGCTAAGAGACAAGATCTTGATTGTTCCCACCACAAAAAAGAGATAATAATTATGTGACGTCATAGAGGTGTTGACTAATCGTAGGGCGATATATAAATGCATAGCATCAATGCATTGCGTGCCTTAAACTTACACAGTGTTGCATGTCAATTACAGTTCAATGGTCATAAATAAATAAGAAAGAATCTCAGGCTCTGCCCCAGACGTGCAGAGTCAGAACCAACAGTTCAGCAAGACCCCCCCAGGTGACCCATGTGTACATCAGAATTCAAGAAACCTCAGCCAGGGCACTTTTGCCCCACTCCCAATTCGTGTTTTTTGGTTCTTTTTTTTTTTTTTTTAACAGAAGTTACTTTAATTTTTAAGAAGCAGGGCAGATTTCGTATGTTATTAAAAATTGGTGGAAGCAAATCTCATAATAGAGTTGAAAGACAAAACGTATTAAAAATCCCAGTTTACAGTGGTTTTTTTTTAAAAAATACTTTTTTAAAAAGTTAGGTATGACTTACACCATTTCTGGAAATAAAGATCCATCACCCCTAGAATCTAGAGTCCAGATAAATATACATCGACAGTGTGACATGGGCTGAGTGCAGGGGCCAGAAGCTCTGAGAGGTGGGAGCCTACCTGCGGTAGATCTCTTGCGGACCCCAGGCAGGGGCCCCTGAGGACTCTCCTGCGTGGCTGCTGGGGCCTGGAGCCAGAGTCCCAGAGGGCCAGCTGCACTGGGCGACTGGGCAGCCGCTGGTCCCCACTGCCCACTGGATGCCCACAGAGCAAGGCAAGGTGATAGGGGCTGGGTTCACCACCAGACTCCTCACGCGCCGTGGTAGGCTGGAGATCAAGGGCGCACCTGGGTGAGAGGCGCAGCCCGTGTGTCTGTGGGCTCGGGCAGGTCCCTGGGGTGTAGACGCCCTACGGCATCCACTGAGGCTGCCGGCACGGGGCCCGGGGTATGGATGCCCTGTGTATCCACCTCCAGCTGGAGCATGTTCTCACCCTTGGTCACTGCCAGGCAGGGCCGCTGCCTGTCACACAGGGCACGTCACCCACGTGAGGAGTGGGCGCACCATGATCTTCCCGCAGCAAGACGCACTTCTCCGACACCTGCAGCTGCAGGCAGGAGGGGGTGGCGGGCCCCCCCCCCCAGCCCCGGACCAGACGTAAGATGAGGCCACACCTCCAGCTCAGGCGCGCATCGCAGAGCGGCCCCCAGGCTGTCTAGAATGACAACTCCCCTCTGCCTGCGAAGAACAGGCCCTTCTCCAGGGGGCCTGAGAAGCATGGTGTGACCCCCACCACCCACGTGAGGGTCCCCAGGGGCCACCTGTCCAGCCTCAGTCTCCTCGCACAGCCACTGATCCCAGAATCGCCCATGGCCGCCGGGATCCTGGCGCTGAAGCCGCCGACAGGGAGGCCCCCCACAAAGAGAGTCTGGGCCCAGGGGCTCCCTGTCCCCTGGTGCTGCTGGCCAGGCCCCTCCTGGCCCTGGGCCCAGACCCCGTCTGTCCCCAGCTGGATCCCATCACAAGGGCACCATGTGCCACCGACCAGCCCACGATGGCAGCTGGGCCTTCTGAGTGACAAAGGGTCTGTGGTCCGGGAGGAGAGCCAGGTGGCCATGAGGGTGCCCCACTCCCATTTTTTCTTAAGTGGGCTTGTGCCTCTCAACAATCTTTTTCTATTTCCGGAGCCCCTAACGCTTCATCTATAAAATGGGACCAAGACTGCTGTTCTGAAGACTGGAGATCAAATGGAACAAGTCCTGGACTGGACATGCTGTCCCCTGCCTGGTCCTCCCCCTGTCCCTCTTGTGGACATCATTCTCCCAGCATCTGCAAAAAAAAAACAAAAACAAAAACAAAAAGACACTGGCTTTTTCTCCCTTCCAGGGCAGTTCTTGAGGGAGGTCCTTCCATGCAGGCACAGAAGAAATCACAGTGTCCGTGCGATGGGGTCCAGCCTCACGTCCAGGGCAACCTTGGCCGCCAGTCGTGGCTTTCTCCCCCCTCCTCTGCCACTGCTGCTATATGTCCCCATGGCTGAGATTAGTCCCTGGGGCAGAGTCAGGTGATCCCAAACCCCAGATCAGGGCTGCAGCTTGATAACAAGGGCCAGACTTTTCTTCCAATGAGAATCCCGGCAGCTTTCATGGGACGGATCTGAAGGTTGAGTCCGCAGAGGGAGGGAGAGAGAGCGGAAAGTGCTCCAGGTGGAGGAAGCAGCATGTGCAAAGTCCCTGGGGTGAGGAAGAGGGAGGGGCAACCAACCACAGAACTGAAGGCAGCCAGGTGTGGCTGGAACATGGAGCTGGGGTGGTGAGTGATCAAGAGAGGTGAGCCTGGGACACAGGCAGGTCTGGGTCAAGGAAGGGCTGCCAGACAGCTTATGGAACTTGGGTAGTGGGGAGTCAAGGAGGAAAGCAGATAAATTCAGATGGACACCCAGCTGGACGGGCATGAAGAGAAGGCAAGAGACCTACAGTTAGCAGGTGTTCACAGCAATCCTGGTGAGAGAGGGTGGGAACCTAAGGCTTTCTAATATGGCTAAGGAATTGAGGATGCAAATGGTCCCTGTCTCACCTCTGAACTCCCGAACTTGACCTCTTCAGATGGCAGGAGCTAGAGAGTATCCCCAGCGGAGGTCAGGCACATCTTGGTTCAGATCCTGCTCATGGAGGAACTTGCTGTGTGGCCTCAGGCAACATGCTCCAGCTCTCTGAGCCTTGGTTTTCTCAACCATAAAATAAGGCTAATTACCTACCTCACAGGAGGCATAAGCGCATCTACTCTACTACTGTGTGAGGATTAAATGAGAAAATGCGCATAGAGAATGGTGCCCAACAGAGTCGCTGTAATTATTTCATTTATCACTTGTTAACTCTCCAGTGTACCAACACCTATTTTGTGCCACGTTCTGGGGACCCAGTGAACAAGACACTGCCCCTACTCTCAAGGATATCACAGGCTAGCTTGGGAGGCAGGCGTGTATATAAAAGGGAGAGGAGAGTTAATCATGCCTACTGTACCTCGCAGGTATGGGCCATGGACGGCCAGGGGAATGTTTGAGAGAGAAGCTTCGAGTGTAGACAGGCAATGAGAACAGCCCCTGGGATCCCCAGTGCCAGCTGCCAGCCTGGGAAATCAGAGCAGGGGAACATGATCAGGCCTGGAAATCTCTCATTGGCATGGACTGACCAAGGGACGGTGTGTGTGTGTGTGTGTGTGTGTGTGTGTGTTAGGGTGGGCGAGGTTGCCTAAATAGCCCAGATCACGAGGCTCGTGGTGCAGGCTTTGTGACAGCCACTGGATCACGGGATCCATGGAAGAGATGCCACCTGAGATGAGAAAGGCATCCTGAGCCTCGCCTGGCCCTGGGCTGTCTGGAGAAAGGGCAAGGGTGAAAATAACCCTGGACTGTCAGAAGCTACAGGCTGGAACAGCCTTCAGGATGGCACCTGACAGGACCTATTAACCGGAGAACTCAGCCTGCCTCTGACCTTGCCACGTCTAGAGCAGCTGCGGCCAAGGGGCACGTTGTTTATAATAGTAAAAAACTGGAAACAGCCTAAATGCCCATTAGGAGGGGAGTGAATAAGTAAAATGTGGTTTCTTTAACGGATACAGCAATTTAAAAAAGAAAGAGGTAGATCTGTGAGCCTTCATGTAACAAGATCTCAAACATCCTGTAGAGGAAGAAAAGAAAGTTGTTATAGGGCAAAGTGTAAAAGGGGATAATATTCATGCCTATTTCAACATCTGTACATATACAAAATAACACTCTGTATGTTTTACTGATACCTGCATTTGTATGTATCCATGGAAAGCAAGGTTGGAAACATACACAAGTAATTCACAGCACAGAGTGCCTCTGGGAAGCAGTCAACCTTAGAGGAGATTTGATACCTAGAACAGATCAATTTTTAACACTCCTCTAGATGACAAGACTACTTGCAATAACAATTCTATAATAAAAATTATTATTCTCATGGTTTGGTCTTTGGTTTTAAAGAATGAATTTCAATGTTAAAGATGCATTCAAATTCACCAAAATAGATCGTGAATGAGTGAAACATCTGTGCCTTACAAAACAGAGAACAAAAAATATTATACCTAGCGATTTGTTCTCCATTTCACTCAAGTTTTAAACACAGATAAGTTTTAAATGCCACTCCAGGTAGTGACAAAGAGTGACTGGAATAATTTGTTTCTGTTGTTTCTCCGTGTCTATAATCACTGTTTATTTTGAACCTACTGCTTAAATGTAGGAATATATATTATCCCAGAGGTTGGAGACACAAACCGAGCCCAAAGGTGACTTTGAACAATTCCAAACTGTTAGGAACTTTTGAAATGTAGCTGAGTCTACCTGTGTCGGGATCCAGTGTATAACCAGGGGGTTCTCTGAATTAGCTTCCAGGTATAATACCGTCTTCACTAAAAGTAATAAAAATGGGCTGATTTGAAACTTATTCTCAAAACTTAACAGTAATGCAGCAGTGGTTTACAACTTAGACAAACAAAATACTTTCTCGGGGAGGAGTATTTATTTGATCACTGACTTTGGTTAAAAGAGACACTGCTCAGTGATGATAAAAAGCAGACTGACTTCAGTCGGTTTTATTATTGCTGCAAACTTCTACAGACGGCTCATTGTTGCCTGCTTTCAGGGCGGGCCACCCCCCTCAGCCCCGCCCTTGGGACCTCATTGCTAGGGAAAGCTAGGGTCTAGGCTAGGGGGTCAAAGGGGACTTTGGCTTTACCTGTAATTTTCTAATTTTTTCCAGCATAGTTGGCTAAGAGTCTGACTCCAAAGTCAGACTTCCGAGGTTCAAATCTTGGCCCCATGCATGTGTGACCCTGGGCTAGTTACTTAATCTCTTCTGGCCTTGCTTTCCTTATCTGTAACATGGGGCTAATGATGCCTTTGTCAAAGAGTGTTTGTGCCATGACGTGCGATACTTTGTTTAAAATGCAGAGAAACATCTGGCATACGGTAGGTGCTCAATAATGTCAGCCACGTTTTTAGGGGGACAATGTATTCATATATTAAGCACGTTGTTTTTAAAAATACATGCCTAAAAAAAAAAAAAATAAAATAAATAAATAAATAAATAAATAAATATAAAAATACATGCCTAAACATACTCCTACCTTTCAATCCAGGCAATCGCATTCCTTGGTATTTACTCAAAGGAGGGGAAATCTTTTGTCCACACAAAACCCTGCAGACAGATGTTTTCAGCAGCCTTACTTATAATTACTAAGATTTGGAAGCAACCAAAATACCCTTCAGTAGGTGAGTGGATAAAGTGTGGCCCACCCACACAATGCAATGTTATTTAGAGAAACGAGCTAGCAAGCCATGAAAAACGTGAAGGAACGTTAAATGTCTATTACTAAGTGAAGGAGGCCAATCTGAAAAGGCTACTTTCTGTATGATTCCAACTATAGGACATTCTGGAAAGGGCAACACTAGGGGGAAGAAAAAAATCAGTGGTTGCCAGGAGGTACTGGAGAGGGAGGGATATATAGGCAGAGCAAGGGGCTTTCTAGAGCAGGGATAGTATTCTATCTGATACTGTGATGGTGGATACATGTCATTATACATTTGTCCAAACCCATAGAATGCGCACCACCAAGAGTGAACTTGAATGTAAACTATGGACTCTGGGTGATAACCATGTATCAACACAGCTTCACCAATAGTAACAAACCTCCCACCCTGTGCAGGATGTTGACTGTGGGGGAGGTTGGGAGGGTGGGCAGAAGGATATAGGAACTCTGTGTACTTTCCGTTCAATTTTGCTGCGAACCTAAAACCGCCCTAAAAATTAAAATTTATTTTTTTAAAAAGCATATGCCTAGGGGCGCCTGGGTGGCTCAGTCAGTTAAGTGTCCAACTTCGGCTCAGATCTTGATTTTGTGGTCCATTGGTTCGAGCCCCATGTCGGGCTCTGTGCTGACAGCTCAGAGCCTGGAGCCTGCTTTGGATTCTGTGTCTCCCTCTCTCTCTGCCCCCCCCCTCCCCACTTGCGCTTTGTCTCTGTCTCTCCCCAAAAATAAACATTAAAAAAAATTTTTTTTTAAGCATATGTCTAGAAAAAAGCTAGAATGCCAAAATGTTAATCAGGGTTAATGCAGGGTAGTAGGAATATGTGAAGTGGTTATTTTATTATGTGTGGTTCTTACAAAGTATGACACCTCCCTCCATCTCGAGGCTGGAAGGCAGGAAGGTAGTCTCCTGGGGTCTCAGCTGCTGAATCAGAGCCCTTCCCTCAGCACACCCTTCAGCTTTGGGTCTGAGGCTTCGAGATCTATTCAGGACAGCTATTACCTGGCCTATGGAACTCTCTGGCATGACCCAGGAGGCACCTTCTCTCTCTGGGTAGATATCCTTTGTCTGGAGTGGACTCAGGGAGAACGCAAGCTGCTGAGGAGGTAGGAGGGCCTTGGGCCAGGCTGGCAAAGAAAATGGGGGCTGCTTCAAGGTTTAGAAGGATTCTTAGGGTGGAGAAATAGGGCAGGGGACTGGGCAGGAGCCTGCCTGGACACCAGACCTGGTGCTTGTCCATACACCTGTCCACTCACCTTTCTATCTCTTTTGCCTGTCCGTCTGTCCATCCATCCATCCATCCATCCATCTGCCTATCTGCCTGTCTGCCAGTCCCTGCTCTCATGCATCCATTTAATTCGTTCATTTAGTCCACAAATATTTATTGAGCACCTACTATGTGCCAGGAACTAGGCTAGGACTGGGACGTTGCTGTGTGTGAACTGGGCGGACACAGTCCCTGCCCTCCTAGGGCTAACGCTCTAGTGCGGGACACAGCAAGAACAAGTAAACAAACAGTAAGTATATTATCACAAGTCGGGCAAAGACTCAGGGGGAGACGACCAGGCTGCTGCCTGTCTCCTTCCAGCTGGTCCTCCATCTGCAAACGCTGGTACCTCTCCTGACGTTGCTCGCTCTGTCCTGCTAACGAGGGGGTCTGCGCCTGCTAACGAGGGGGTCTGTCCTGCTAACGAGGGGGTCTCTTGCCCCAACTCGCCCATTTGTGAGCATTTCTGGGGCACCTGTTAAAGATACAGATTTCTGGAGACACCCACGCGGGTGCCCTGAGTGTTTTAACAAGCTCTCTGTTGTGAAAGGCTGCTGTGCACTGCCCGGGGAGGGAGGGGGGAGCCTGGAGCTCCACCTTCTCCCCCTCCCTTCAGCTGCAGCCCTGTCATCTCAGGTACAGTCCCAGGATCATGGTGACATCTGGGTCCAGGTCACAGGGCCCCAGAGGACTCACCTGGGCTCGTTCTCACGGCCTGGGGCCCTGGGAGGGAGGGCTTGCCGGGGCCGGGGGGCAGACCTGCTCAGTGCCAGGCTGCCAGGAGCTCGAGGAGGCCAGGCCTCTGGGAAAGCAAGGAGAAAGGCGCCCACGGGATCCGCCCGCCCAGCTCTGAAGCAGAAGGAGGAGGAAGAGGAGGAGCCTTGAAGGGTCTCCGCAGGTAGGAGGCCTGGGCAGGGAGGAGCACAGCCCTTCTGCCTGGTCGGGAGGGGCCTCTTCTGCCAAGACTTGGTAAAGAGCCCTCAGTGAGGCCCAGCCCAGGTACCGCCCACCTGACCATCCTGGGCAGGGTCTGAATTTGGTTAAGGAAATTGTCCCTCTGAAGGCACTGGAGGGGTCAGGGCAAGTTTGCCCCAGGGAAGAGGGGAATTAGGAAGGTGTTCCTAGGGGTGGCAACAGTGGGAGCCAAGAACGGGGCTTTTCAGCATTTGAGAGAGATCCACACCATCCTCATTTCCTGAAGCTCCCGGTATACAGGAAAAGGAGGAAATTTCTAAACAGAGTGTTAAAAACTTGCTGCTGTATTTTAAATGCTTGCAATGAGCTAATGGGACCGCATTTAACACCCAGCCCACAACAGGGCAATACAAGTGTGCTGGTCCTAGGAAAATGAAGGGATTTGTTTTAAATATTGATTTATGGCACACGGCAGGTGCCATAGCCTGGGGCTGGCCAGAAGTTAAAAGCTGTCCGATGAACGTCCCTGCTTGGGACCCTATCACTGCATCTTGGTGACTGTGTGAGTGACCCCACAGTCATTCGGTTCAGAGATTCAGAGACAAGGGGTATCTGCCTTTGAAGTTCCTGCTCCGGGCAGAAGGAGGCCTGCGGGCACTAGGGAGACAAGTAGGACTTCAGTGAGGGGACCTGGGGGGTGTGGCTGTGTTGCAGGGTCACGGAGCACAATGGCCAAGGAAGAATTCTGGACGCGTATGGTGCCGCTTAGTAAGTTTATTTGAGTAGCACAGAGACAGGACCCGTGGGCAGAAAGGGCTTGCCCTTTTGCTGTATGAAGCTGGTGATAAGACGAGGAGTGTTTGAGGGGAAGGGGACGTGCGGGGAACAGCAGATTAGCAGTGTCTTCTTCAAAATTCTACTCGTAAAATTACTTTCGCAAGCTTTCCCTGGTGCTTATCGTCCAGTTCGCTATGGACTGTCCTTCAGATGTGCAGGCAGCCATGAGACCCTTGGAGAATGTAGCCACCGGCACGAATCTGATCCTTAATCGGAACTACACAGGCTGAAGTTCAGCCTGCCGAGCTAAGGGTGAACGTTTTTCTGCTTCCGTCCCTCATCAGTGGGATGAGGCAGGCCACTGTGGGAGCGTGAAGGAAGCATCTCACCCAACCCGGGAGAGCCAGGGGGACTTCCTAGAAGAGGCGGCTCTCACCTGGGACCTGGAAGATGAGCAAGCATGAGCCATGTAAGGAAGGGCACAAAGGGGGCTCCCAGAGGAAGGAATAGCAGGGACTGGACAGAAGAGGCTGGAGCCCTTGGTAGGACTGCTGAGAACGGAGAGGTGCGTCAGCAGATACAGAGAAGGATGTCCTCTCGGGTGTATTCAGGAACTCGGCCTTTAATTCCTGAAGTCGGTTCAGCCAGACTCGCTTTGCTTATGGATATCGCCAATGCGGATTTTTGCATATATTTGGGTTCTTTGCTGACACGTCGGAAAATACAGAAAAGCAAAAACAGTTGGGGTGTTTGTCATGATTGGGAAATGCACGGGCAGCCTGTGGCTTTCTCTTTCCCACCCAAACCAGTAACGTGAAAATAATGGCTTCCGTTCCTGGAGAGCCCAGTGGGTGGGTGTCTGGCCTCAGGACTGTATAGACAAGAGATAGACAGAAAGATAGAGGAATCAGTGATATACGATGTATATGTTAACTATTAAAAACTTTAGCTATTATATATAATTATTAAATATATAAGATATATTACTTATCTGTTGCCACATAAACTAGTCACCACAAACGTAATGGCTTAAAACAACACACAGCTATGGTCGCAGTTTCCATGGATCAGGAAGCTGGGTTTGGCCCAGCTGGTTCCTTTGCTTCATGATCTCTTATGAGACTGCAGTCAGGGTATCAGCCCGGAGTGAAGTCTCCTCCGAAGGCTCAGCTGAGGACAGCTCTATTTCCAAGCTCCCGTGCCAAGCGCTTAAGAATAACAACACGTTTGTGGGGTACCCACCCCCGTCCTCTCAGCATCATATCTATGCCTCTGGCACCCCTGACTGCTTCCTTGTCCCATCTCCTCCCTATCTCTGACGCAGGGCTGTTTCTGAATGTTTTGGGGGCTTCAGTTCCCAAGGGAGAGATCTGACTGTCTGGCTGGATTTTGAGGGCCAGCCTTCACCATAAGACTCGGGCTTTCCCAGGATTTTGCTTGTTCCCACGTGAGTCCCTGACCACATGACATAGAAATAAACCCTTGCTGGGGCGCCTGGGGGTTAAGCATCTGACTTCGGCTCAGGTCGTACGTCTCATAGCTCGTGAGTTCGAGCCACATGCCAGGCCCTCTGCTGTCAGCGCGGAGGCTGCTTTCAGATCGTCTGTCTCCCTCTTTCTCTGCTCCTTCCCCCCCAGCACAGGAGCGCACAAACCCTGACCTTGACCCTTGTTAGCGTGTGAATCTCCTCGAGGCCAGTTCGCCACACCCAAGGGGGAATGTAGTCTCATACACTCATTTATTCTCTCACTCATTCATTCACTCCACACTTTGTGTTCACGCCTACTGTGCGGGCAGGCACTGTGTTGCTCAAAAAATGTATCATTCCTCCCCTCCTAGAGTTAAGTATGGGTACAAATCAAGTACAGGTTTACAAAAACGGGAGTTATGTTCTGTATTAGAGGTGTGGGGGGCTGGCCTGGCTCTGCTTTGTGTAAGTCTAGAGAAATTAGCAACGAGTTGCCTCTCTTGGAAGGAGTAGAGGCTGAGCCAGAAGGGAAGCAGCGAGGAAGGGGCACTTCAGACACAGGGAACTGTATGTGCAAAAGCACCGAGGCACAAAATGGCAATGATATATTTGAGGCAAGCTGGAAAGTCCACCATGTGTAACATTTTGGGGAAAGGGGGTAACAGGAATGGGGAGTGGACAGAACAAAATTGGAAGAGAGAAAGAGAGACCTTTTTTAAAAAGGGTGGGATCCCATACAGTAAGATGTAGCATTATGGTCTCGCCATTCCATGGTCCTTCTGTCCTGACCCGAGAAGCCAGCTGTCACATGCAAACAGCTCTGAGGCGGGCACATTCTGTTCAGCCTGCAGTGCTATATCTTGTTGGGTTCGCTCTGGGGGTGAGTTGCCCGATTTAAAATTCAGATTTTACATTAAAAGAACAAAGCTCAGGGTGCCTGGGTGGCTCAGTCGGTTGAGCATCTGACTTCAGCTCAGGTCACGATCTCGCGGTCCGGGAGTTCGAGCCCCACGTCAGGCTCTGTGCTGACAGCTCGGAGCCTGGAGCCTGCTTCGGATCCTGTGTCTCCCTCTCTCTTTGCCCCTCCCCCGCTCATGCTCTGTCTGTCTCTCTCTCTGTCAAAAATAAATAAACATTTAAAAAATTTTTAGATCAGATCATCTGGCCACGCTGGATCTTCCACATTCCCACCTGGAACGATCGGCCGGAGCTGAGGGGCGGGCGTGGGTTCAGCATCCCCTGGGTGCAACAGGGCACCTAGGGTGGTCGCACGGAGGGTCCTAAGCTCTCCGCTACCCTTTCCAGCCCCGGCACCTAAAGGGGCTGATCTGGGCTGTTCTCCAGAGGCCAGGCTGGCTGAGTCGGCTTCAAGGCAGCTCTAATCTGCCCAGACAGAGGGAAGCAAGGGAAAGAGGGCAGGGAAATGGAGAGAGAAGAGCCCAGCAAGCCCCCGCATGTCTTTCTGCCTCGTCCCAGGCGATTCTCAAAGTTCTTCTTCTTCATCTGTGCCCCTCCTTATCCCCCCCCCACCCCGTAATCTCGTACTCACAGCTAAGAATCCAGTGCCAGGAAGAGTGGAGTTCACCACTTCCCCTGAAGCAGGAGGAATAAAGACATCACCTCACGGGTTACTGCGGGAAGAAACGGGCTCATATCCATAAAGTGGTGGGCACAGTACCTGGCACTTTGTTCGAGAAAAGACAAATGCGTCTGTGCATTAATATTTCTTCAATCGAGTTCTTTCTCGAAGTGTCTGTAGCAGACGCGGTCAGTGCCCTGCACCAATCCGTTACGATTTTTTCACCATATTTGTGCACACTGGCTCCCCGTGTGCGTTCACTCCCAACAGCCGGAACCCGCTTTGCCTGGGAGAGAAGCCGAGTATCTGGGAACTTGCATCCTCCTGGGGGTGGTCCCTGCCCGGTGATTGAGCCGGAGGGGTGTGGCCTCCTCACACCCTAAGGGGGGACAACTCTGGGGTCTTGTCTACACTGTCTGCAGCACTTCCCTACAAGACCGAGCCTCTGGCGACTTTACTGATAGCACACCCCTCTCTTGGTCACCTTCCCTCCCTGTTCCCACCTCCCTTTCTCCCCTGCCAGTTCTCGTGGACACGTATCCCAATCAGTCACTGCCATACAAATCCTCATCTCAGGGTCTGCTTCTGGGGAACCCAACCAGAGACGTGATCTCTTTTCATCTCAGCCTTCCAAATGCCCCTCCCTCCCAACCTGGTTCCCTCGCCTCCTTGCTCTCCCCACCTCCTCCCTGCTCTGCCTTCCCCTCCCGGCCGCCTTACCCGGGCACCTCCACCACCGACTTGGAAACAGATGGCATCATCTGGGCGAGAGAGCTCCCTTTGTGGTGATTTATGATCCTTGATTGGGCAGCCGTTATTTTTAGCTGCCTCTCTCCACCTTCTGCTGCCCTCCGCGGTGGAGAAAATTCTGCCCTGGTTTGTGGGCATAAGAGGGTGTCTATGTCAGTGGTCTTCAACTGAAGACACTTTTGCCCCCCACACCCCTCCCCAGAGACATTTGGCAATGCTGGGAGGCATTTTTGGCCCTCACACTCACAGCTGGGGCAGAGGGTGCTCCTTGTGTCTGGTGGGTAGACTGGGGACATGGGCAAATAACCTACAAGGCACAGGACAGCCCTCCCCCACTCACAAAGAATCATCAGGTCCCAAGTGTCAGTGGTGCTGAGGTTGAGAGCCCCTGGGCTATGCGTTTCTCTACTTCCTTTATTTTGTCGCAGGACGAGGATGTCATGTTCTCCTCCTGGAAATATAGAGGGGAAAAAACCAAGATGCTGTGTGGGCTGCTGTTTGGAGCTTGCAATGAGAAAAGGCCCAGAAGTGCTAACACCTAACACATGTTGGCATTGGCTCTATGCTAGACCTGTAGCAAGAGGCTTATGCCATTAGGTTCATTCTTTCTCACGGACGCCCTATGAGATGGGGACTCTCAATACTCCCTGTTTTGCAGGTTAAAAAATTGAGGCTCGGAGAGGTAGGGAGTGTGACTGTTGATGAGCACATTTGAGACGAGACTGTCCATGCCCTTAACCACTACACTAGATTTAGTCCACTGGCGAACAGCTTATAGAGTGCTTACTCCAAACAGAATACAGCTACGTCTGTATATTGCGTAAGAGGCATCTGTGGTTCCAGCTTGAAAGCAGGCTGGGTGGGTACCCAGGAGAACTGACCGTCAGACGCAATTACCAAGGCTCTGGCCTCATGAGGGGGTAAGGGCCTATCCCTACGGATGTTCCAAGTCGGACAGGTGTGGGTCACCGATGGCCCTCCGAAGCCTCTCCTTGCGATGTATCAGTCAGCTTCTACTGTGTAACAATCCACCCCCAAATGCAAATGCTTATGATTTTAAGTCACTATTTAAGTTCCTAATGCCGCAAGTTGGCAGTGTAGGCTGGGTCAGGTTGAGTGGTGTTTCCGGTTTCCAGGGGGCTCGTTCATGCATCGGTGGTCAGCTGACCAGATCAACTGGGGGCTGGCTGATCTGGAAAGCTTTAAGCTAGGATGGTTTGCCCCTACCCCAGCTAGCCTCTCAGCCTCCAGCAGGCGATTCTGAACTTGTAAATGTAGTGGTACAGGACCCAAAGAGCATGATAGCAGCTACAAAGGACTCCTGAAACCTATACGGGGCACTAGGAAATGTCACTTCTGCTGTATTTCGTTGGCCAAGCAAGTTATACAACCAGTGCAAATTCAAGGGGCGGTGAGGTAAGCTCCACCAACTTAGGAAGAGTCACAAAATGTTGCTGTCATTTTTTGTCATCTGCCATGGGGGCGTGTTCCTTCCAGGCCCAGGTCCGGTATTTATGTACAGTCTTCGTGGATGGTGGCACCAGCACTTAATCTGGCTCTGAGAAGTTGTCAGTTACTTAGCTATGTAGCCTTGGGAAGTTAACTTAGCTTCTCTGGACCTCGGTTTTGGTTGGTTGTTTTTTTCAGTTACATTACAGGTAAAATATACCTCTCCTGCCTGCCTCGTAGGTTGTCATAAAGCTCAAATAAGATAGTGGAGAAAGGAAGGCCTATTATTTCATAATCTGTCCTTGAAACAGAAGGAGGCCCGGCTGTTTACGCTGGGCACGTGCATCTCTCCCCCTGAGCTGAGGCTCCTGTAATTCATCAGTAGCCAAAGCTTGACAAGCCCCCAGTGGTTCTCCATCAATCCTCCTGTCTATTTTCCCAGGGAAAACCCAAGTGGCTGGGCCAGAAAAATCTCAGGACCTTTTTTCCCTCAAGTTCGAATATTAAGCATGGACCAAGAGCCCCTCTTATGGCTTTGTTATTTGGTCTAAAAGCAAATTTTTGAGATCCGTGCCCTGAGCTCGTCTCAGTGAACCTCTCTCACTGGCAAAGCCTCTCTCCCAATTGACAAACAACAAACACAGCCTGTGTGCTCTGGGACGTCTCCTAGGTCCTGAGAGAGCACGAAAGAGCTGGGTCCTCCCAGATGGGGCCAGGTCTGTGGAAGAAGATCAGGCCGGCTCAGTGCACGGTGGCCCTCCTGCAAAGATCATAGCAAGCCTCCCACAAGCCTGGGGAAACTGAGGCCAGAGGCATTAAAAGAGGAGCTTGATTATCCATGCTGGGATCATGGGTCTTTGGACTATTTGGAGGAGAGGAGAGAGAATGAACATTGTCATTCACTTATTACAACTGATTCACACTATTCAGGGCTGGCTTTGTGACAGTGTCCCCTCCCTGTCAAGGCTAGGGACCATTCCTGTCCCATTCGCTGTTGTAGCCCTATGCACGGCACTGGGTCCTGTCTACGAGATGCGGAGAGGTGTGGAATGGTCTCATTTAATGCTCCAACAACCTATCCAAGTGGGTACCATTATTACCATCCCCATTTTGCAGATGACAAAGCTGAGGCCCAGGGCAGGGAGAGGATTGAAGTCACGCAGCTGGGAGGTGGCAGAATCAAGATTCAGACCGGGTCTGTCTGGCTCCGAAGTTCATACTCTTCGTGGCTGCACGGTGTCCCTTCAACTCCGCTGGCTCCATAATAGTCCAGGACTTTGGACAGGGTTCAGGAGGGTTACAGACGAGCACCTGCAAAGCAGAGAGATGACCCGGTGGGGCGGCGGGGGGGTGGGGGGGGCGCTCTTCCTGGGGAGGGGGAGGCAAACCACTGTTCTCTCTGGCCTCCTCCAGATCAAATGCACCCTGCCCCCGCTTCTGGTGCCAGCGTGTCATGTAGCAACAGGGACCAATTTGGACTTTTTGTACTGATTTCACACTTATTACATACTTACTTGTAGCAGGCACTGCTCAGAGCTTGGCAGAAGTCATAGCCACAAGAGCAAAGCCCAGCAGGTCCATCAGGCCTTGCAAACAGTCACTGCACACCCAGGGCCCTCTGGAAGGAGCACAATTAGAAAAATAAGGGACCAAATGGACATTTAAGGTGCCTCCTCTTTTCCCACCCCGTATAACAAAAAGAATCCTGCTTTCTCCTGCGTGCACGGGAAGTAAGCTTTTAAAAAAGCATTATTGAGCATGGCTGTGTGCCAAACTCTGTGTGTTCCCCATGGTCGTTGATCATATTCTTACAGTGCCGCTACGTTTATTGTCCCACATAGAGGGATTCCGTGAAAATAGGAGTCAAATGATGTCACTCCCTGTTCAAAACCTTCCGGTGACTTCCGAGAAGACTCAGAGTGAGGTCCAATGTCCTCACCGTGGTCCATAAAGCCCCCATTATCTCTAGGGTCTTTTCCTATCGCTCCCTTCTCACTGGCTCTGCTCAAACCACACTGCTGTTTCTTCAGCACACTGAGCATGCTTATACCTCAGGACCTTTGCACTGGCTGTTCCCTCCAGCTAGAAACATATTCCCCCAAGTATCCACATGTCTCATTCCCCCACTGACATCAGGTTTCTGATGAAACGATTCCTCACCAAAGAGGCCTTTGCTGACCACCCATCATCCCCTCTCCCCACCATGTCCCTACCCTGTCCTATTTCTCTCCAGATCCCCATTATCCCCAGACACACCAGAACATCAGATGTTAGCTTCATGAGTGCAGGTAGCTAAAGTGTCCACTCTGTGTCCCCGGGACCTAGCACAACACCTGGCACTTAGGAGGCGCTCAAAGAGCATTTGCGGAATGAATGAACAAATGATGAGTGACCCTGTCAGATTAGAGTGAATGATCCTGCTTACAGATGAGGAACCTGAGACTCTGAGGTGAAGGGACCCCCCACTCTGTAAGAAGGCACCAGATGAGGAAGAGGACATAGGTCTATGACCTTCATAATATTCCATCCTCCGATCTTCTATTGTTAGACTCTTACATCGTTTCGTCTCTCCAGTCAGTAACTTGATGACCCTCCTTATACATTCACCTTTTGTCCTGTGTCTGTTCATTTTCTTAAGATTTTCTTACCTTGTTTTCCCTGTTTCTGCCACTGTATTCTGGAGGCTTAGATTCCAATTATTATTATTATCATAAAATAGTTTCACGGACTAGATCTTGCTTCAGATAATTATTTGATATTTGCATTGTCAATAACCACCGGCAAAAAAATAGATCTATCTTTTCATTTTCCTGGTTTTATCACTCAGTATCAGTGCTTAAAAACCACCATCCTCTCCACCACATTCTTGGATTATTTATCTTGATTTATTATTTGGTCAATTGGGGCTTATATCGGGGTCCTTTTTTTTTTTAAGGACACATAGGTGGCAAACTGTGTAAGCCTGTGTGAGAATGCATTTCTGGTGCCTTCCCACATAAAGGCAATTTGAAGAGTGCAGAGTTCTTGGATTATGATTCGTTACCCATGACTCTGTGTGTGTGTGTGTGTGTGTGTGTGTGTGCGCACGAATGCGCATGCGTCTGCATGCACACACGTGTGAAAGTACTGTGTTCAACTGTCATAAACATACAGTAAAACGCAGAAATCTTTAATTAAAAATTTTGACAAACAAGTTACCCATGTAACCATCAACCAGGTCAAGATAGAAAATATTTCTACCACCACGGAATGTTCCCCCTGGGTTCTTTGTATTCATTCTTCCACCCATATGATGCATTCTGAGAGTACTATGGTCTCTTTTCGTCTGTTCTTGCACCCTGATTATTTTAAGGAGGCTCCATGCCCAAGCAGGGCTTGAACTCATGACCCCGAGATTGAGAGTCATAGGCTCTACCGACTGAACCAGTCGGGTGCCCCTCTTGCACTCTATATAAATGGAATCACACCGTACGACCCTTATGTCTGGCTCAGCTCAGTCAACACAACACCTTTGGGATTCATCCACCCTGTTACACGTACCACTGGTTTATTCCTTGTATCGTTTCCATCTGAGTAGGATTCCACTGAATTAATATACCAGTTTGCTTTTCCATTCTCCCACAGATGGACACTGGGGTGGTTTCCAGTTTGGGACTTCCATTCTCGTGCAGGTCTTTTTTCGGACATCGGGTATGAGTGTGGGAGAGGAATTGCTAGATCATAGAGACAGTCAATGTTTACCTTTGTAAGAACCCGTCAAACGGTTTTCCAATGTGACTGGACCAATGCATACTAGTTCCACATCCTGAACAGCTCTTGAAATTGCCAGGGTTTCAAACAATTGTTGTGTTTTTGTTTTTGTTTTGTTTTTGCTTTTGCCTTGTTCCAACCATTCTGATGGGTGTGGAGGGAGGGTGTGTGGTTTTAATTTGTGTTTCTCTGATGACCGGTATTATCTATCTTTTCATTGTCCTTTAGTCTCTGGCTTAGTTTTAATCTTCCGTTTCCTGTTTCCACTGTAGCTTTTAATTCAGCAGTCATGCTCGCCTCTCTTCAGTCTTCCCTAATCTCAGCTATGCCTCTTTCGTGAATGCTTCCTATGGTTTCTTAGAGGTGGCATTCCTTAGAGCTGTCTCAAGAACACAGATTAGAAATTTGATAGTTGACCCTGATTCCTTTATGATCTTCCCATTACATAAGGATACACCATTCTTTCCGATACACCATCTCCTATTTGCTCGTTCTTTCTATGGGAGCTTTCTGCTGCTACAGTGCAGGCAACTGAACCACGTTTTTCTAAGATTAGGCATCCTGTTGATCCTTTGGGGCCCAGTAGAAGTCAGAAGGGGAAAATTGAAGTTGTTACAGTGAAACATGTCTCGTTTGGGATTCCAGCCACGTGGGGGAGCGGGCTGGAGACTTGCGCCATGGGCAACCTCATCAGGAAGTTCAGCTTTAGGTCAAATAGTATCCTTTCTCTGGTAATCGTGGAAGCAGGGGGAAGTTGAGGTAGTGTCCTTAGTCCCTCGCCAAGCCTGTCTTTCCTCAGTGGCAGTCGGCCGTGGCAGTCGGCCATGGCAGCACCATGGGGTTCCCTCTAACATGGCAGCCCCTACTGCATCCTTCCCATAGGCACCAGCTGGATTAATTGAGCTGCTTGTTACTCCCCATTCCTGACAGTGGTATGCTCGGGGACCTCTCCTGCTGACTTGACAGTGACTTACTCTTTCTCACATGAACTTCCACGGATCTGTTTCGACCTCCCTCCCATCTAATCCCATCTATTCTCTATCTTGCATAACTTATCTGAAGTTTTGGGCAACGTGGATGCCAAGCTTCCTTAGTTTACGGCACCAATAAAGGCTTTCCCCCTGGATTTTATATTTCATTACTAGCTTCAACAGATATCCTAAAGAGGAACATAGACCCAGCTCCAAAAGCCATCAGCCAAGCCCAGAATTCCTTTGCTGTCCCCCAAAGCCACAGGAAGCTGGCATCTAATTAAATAGAGATCAGACCTCACCTGATAACCCACTCATTGTATTTTATTACACAACCCAGGAACCCTCTTATTAAATCTAAATTGCTCACATAACTGAGTGTACCATAGATGTTTAATCATGGCCCAGGGCCTGTTTTTCTGCTCGAACTAAAGCACTTCCAGGTTTGGAGAAAAGGGAAGAGGAATTATTACACTAAAGCCCCTGAAGCTGTGGAAGGGCTTTTGTTTTTAAATGAGGGGCAGTCTGAGGGGCACCTGGGTGGCTCAGTCGGTGCTAAGCATCCGACTTCGGCTCAGGTCGTGAGTGCTCACGCTCTGTCTCTCTGTGTCTCTCAATAATAAATAAACGTTTAAAAAAATTAAAAAATAAATAAATGGGAGAGTCTGAGGCCGGCCCTTCCCTCAGAAATGGTTCCCTCCTCCCCCCAACCCCCCCCAGCACCTTTGAAGTTAGGCCAAGTCCACCCCAACTAAGTCAACAGCCCAGGCTTCAGCCAAGCCATAGATCAAGAGGTGGAGCCAGCAGTCTTCTCCTTCCGGGCCCTGAGAAGCGCTCCCAACATCTCCACTGAGTGCATGCATTCCACATCCCATTGTACAGATGAAGAAACCCAGGCTCAGAATGGTCCAGTGGGGGGTCACACAGCCAGTGTGTGGCACAGCTGAGATTTGGATCCATATTTTATTTCCATTACTTCTCAGAGCAGACTGATGAGTTACGTATGATTATTTCCACTTTACCGGGAGGCAACTGACACCCCAGGGGATAAAACTGAGTGCCAAGCTCCCCCCACCCCACCCCCGGTTCGGATGTGGTGGAGCTGAGACTCAGCCCAGGCAGAAGGGTCGAGGAACCTGCTGGTAGTTCAGGACAGAGATGTGACCTGATGAGAGAGTCTGGGGACAGGACAGCGGGTACCTGACTGCCGAAGCCTCCAGAGTTGGCGGGGGAGGGAGTAGGTAGATGATGACTGAAGTCTCCAGAACGGGGGGGGGGGGGGGGGGGGGGGGGGGGAGGGGTAAAAGGAACAGAGAAACCTGTATGGGATGAGACAGAAGAGGCATCCACAGGATGAAGTGGGGCCGAGACAGGGCAGCTGTGAAAATCGAAGGAAGAAGTTCTTTCGAATGACTGGGGGTCATCAAAGCCAAAGCTTCCTTGGAAGGGGCGCGGGATAGAGTAGGCTGGTCTGACACCTGATTCAGGAAGTCTGGGGCCAGCTCGGAAATGTACCTTTCTAACACCTTCCCACTTGACGTCCATGCTGCTCCTCCAAGGACCACCTTGAGAACCTAGCCCGTCACGGAGGTGTGGCTTCAGTAAGAGGAGGGAATATTTGCATGGTTGGGGTTCAAGGTGCTCAGCCAGGTCCCTGAGCTTTTCCCCCTTTCTCTCCTGGCCTGGCCCTTCCTGTGGTCTCCCCCGGACCCTCCATTTATTTCTCGCCCTCTCTTTTGAATGGAGGAATAGCCCACACCCAATATGGCGCACTAATCTGAAAGGCACAGGCTTGGTGGATTTTTTTAATGTTTTTTTATTTATTTTTGACAGAGAGAGAGAGAGAGAGAGAGCATGAGCAGGGGAGGGGCCGAGAGAGAGGGAGACACAGAATCCGAAGCAGGCTCCAGGCTCCAAGCTGTCAGCCCAGAGCCCGACGCGGGGTTCGAACTCACAAACCGCGAGATCACGACCTGAGCCGAAGTCGGACGCTTAACCGACTGAGCCACACAGGCATCCCATTTTTTTTTTTTTAATGTTTTGGTGGATTTTTACAAGGATATCCACCTGCATTGCCAGGTGTATATCTGGATCAAGATGCAGAACATTTCCGGCACACCTTGCAATCTCACTCGTGAGCTCTCATAACCAATAACCCACCCCTAGAGGTCACTACGATTCTGGAAGGAACAGGGTCCTTCCTCTTGAACTTGCTAAGATGGAAGCACACAGAATGTTCTCTTTGTGCCATAGGCCCCTTCTTGATAGTTGGACAGTGTATTTTTATTTCTCGCTCCACGACACTCTCTCCAGAAAGTGCGGGTTACTGTGCCCGTCGACAATTCCCCGTGCCTCTTCCTCTCTACAAGTTGTGTCTCCTCAAGACTCTCCTACTGCTTATCGCTCTGGGCCCGACAGAGGTTTCTGTATTATCTGTTTCAATTCTCGAAACGGCCCTGTAAGGAAGGTGTTTCTTTTCCTGCCATTTTACAGATGAGGTTCAGAGAGGTGAAGACATTTGCCCCAGATCCCACAGCCTATAAGAAGCAGCCTCAGCCAGCTTGAATCCAGACCCTGCCCTTGACCACTGGATGATCCTGCCTTCCCTCCCGTTGGAGCCCTGGGACCCACTAGGCATGCCATCAATGTTTGCTAACTGACTAGGTGAAGTGAACCCCCTTAAAACAGCTGTCAGTCTTGCTGTTTGGTTTTTTGGAGTTGCTATGTTGAAAGCGCCTAGGATTACTTCCCAGGCGGTAGGTCAAAGTCAGACCAGCTTTGCTCATGGGGTGAGCACTGGATTCATGTCTCCAGTGGTCCAGCCTCAGCTGGCCAGTCTGGGAGGCTGAGTCCAGGGGCCTGGAGGTTGGGCTCCCTGATGGACGTCTCCAGGAGCCATCAAGGGTGCAATCCAGCGGACTGTTTTTTGAGGCATCCTGGAGCCTTCCTGGACCCCCAGGTGTGACCTTTATGTGGCCAAAGCACAAGGCCGCTTACGTAGGCCATGGAAGGGACCTGTGAGGATGTCAAAAAAGGATCATTTTTTTCTCCCCTGGTTTTTCGAAGCAGAAAAGAGAGAGAGAGAGAGAGAGCTGGGGGAAATGGGCCTAATTATAAACGAGGATTGGCATGAAGTTCATGATGACTCATTTTTTAAATTGGTGTTTGACAAGAACAAGAAAGAACTGAAATCAGGACAATTAGGAAGTAATGAAGAGATTAAAAAACAGAGAGAAACGCAGGTAAAAGAATGAGCCTGGAAGGCCAGGCCTGGAAATGACTAAGTGTGCCTCGGGGCCAGGCTGGGAATGGGCGTCCCACGGGGGATCTGTCTAGAGACAGAGCGACCATCATTCCCTCATTCCAGATCCTTCTGTGGCTTCTCAATGCACATCAGAGAAAATCTCCATGTCTCACCTTAACCTCCAGGTTGTAGTCTAAGTGATGAGCTCATGTCTACCTGTCCAGCCTCATCCCAAGACACGCGGACCCTCGCCCGTCCACATCAGGATTCTGGCATCCTCAAACACAACTTCAGGGCCTTTGCACATGCTCTCTCCTCTGCCTGGAATACCCCGTCTTCACGTGAGGGGCAACGGTACTCATTCTTGGCCTTCAAGTTTGTATTTCAAGTCAGAGTAAATGTTCCAGAACACCTAGCTGAAGTAAGCCTCCCTGATCATTCTCATTCACTACACCCTATGGCATTTCTTTGTAGCCCTTATCGGGGCTTGCAGTTAAAGCTTTTGTTCATTTGTTTGCACCTATGCTGCCTAGTTCCTCCTCTGAGCTATGAAAACGGAGGCCATGGGTATTTTGTTTACCAATACATCACCCAGCACAATGAATTACCCCTAGTAGAGTGAGAAAAGCAGCCACCTAATGCTGTGCTTCCAATGTCAGCTTCAGGCACAGTTGGATCCAGGTGGCTTCGTCAGCAGGGGATCTTTCTCCGTTCACTTAGATCTGCTCTCCTCCGGCTGTCTTCATTCTCAGGCCTTTGTTCTACCAGAATAGCAGCTCCAGTGGGAAAAGAGGCTCTCTTTCTCTCTTTCCTAATCACTTCAGACAGAGTTAAGCCACTATTTATCCATTGGACAGGCCTTCACACTTATCACTCGGGCACCTGCTATGTTCTAGGCACTGCTCTAAGAACCGGGGAGCCATCACTACACAAAAGGGACAGCGTTCTTGTCCTCTTTAGAGCTTATGTTCTAGCAGTGGACGCAGACAACATATAAGTCAGGATAAGAAGGCCTCTAAAATAATTGTAGCTGAGAGGGGGTTGGAGAGTAATGGGCAGGAGGTAGCAGATATGTGGTACCTCTGAGTGCCCTGGCTGGAGCCACTGGCTCCTCAACCAACGTCATGGCAGTGAGAGGAAGGGGGGAATTGTTCCCCAAAGGAAGATGGGAAGGAAGATCCCACCCAGAAAAGGGTGGGATGCAGGCAGTCAGGCAAACCCAGGAGATGCCTCCAACTATCGGGGAAAAGGCTCGGGCACTGGATGAGAGAGGTTGTTTCCGGCCCCATGGCTTAGGGTGGTGGTTCTCACCCCCAGGGCGGGACGATGGTGTGTCAGGACCAGCCTAGAAACACTAGGGCACTCGAGTGTGTAGAGACCTGACTCGAGACAAATCAGAGCACATTATAGGAGGTCCCCACACACATATCCCTGGCAGTAAGAGAAACTTTCAGGAGCGGAAGAGAAGGACCTAGAGTCTCCCACGGGTGCATGAGGGCTGTGTGCACCATCGCCCCATTTCAGCCACACTGTGCCTGATGCAGTGAACTCACCGGTGGGAAGTGGCACTCCTGGTGGTGACCAGGACTTTATTTCTCTGCGGTAATGTTTTTGCAGCCTTAAAATCAGGCTCGCCCGTGAAGGTGCATTGCCTTATCTCTTCTGTAGGTCTCAGAAGAGTGAGAGCCAAGAATTGCAATTGAGCGGTACTAAACGAAAATTGGTGCCAGAAAGGGTCCCTCCCAGAAATAATTGTGCTTTTGGGGAGGCAGCCAAACCTTGGGTGGGGTTTGTTTTCAGCAGGCTTAGAGGCCTTTTGGGGTTCCCTCATGTCTTTGGGAAGTCATCTGAGGCTGTGGGATTTGTGACCAAGGGCTTAGAAATGTCGTCTTGTCCTCAAGATGACCCTCTGGGACAGGAGTAACACCTGATTTTTATCTAAATGCCATCTCAGAATGTTTGGAAATGACTGCCTAGATCACCGCATTGAACACAGATACAGGCTCAGCAGGGAAGTGTGCTGTGATCCTCTAGTAATGTCTGCCCGGGGCAAGGGAAGAGTGGGCTGTGTGCACAGGCCAGCTATTTACCAGCTATTAGCTGATCAAATGGATAATCTCGTGCATCCTGGTGAAAAATGCCCAACTAGAAATAGACGCAGAGCAGTAACAGAGGGATTGTCCTGAGGCCCCTTGTCACGATGAAGGGCAGACTGAGTTCAGACTGCTCCTGGCTCTGTCACGTATGTCCTGCATGACCTTGGGCAAGTTACCTGCCTCTCATAGCCTCGGTTTCCTCATCTCATTACTACAGCAATGACATCACTCCTATCAAGTAGTATTTTTAAAATTTTTTTTTTTAACATTTACTTATTTTTGACACAGAGAGAGACAGAGTATGAACGGGGGAGGGGCAGAGAGAGAGGGAGACACAGAATCGGAAGCAGGCTCCAGGCTCCGAGCCATCAGCCCAGAGCCTGACGCGGGGCTCGAACTCACGGACCACGAGATCGTGACCTGAGCCGAGGTCGGACGCTCAACCGACTGAGCCACCCAGGCGCCCCTCAAGTAGTATTTTTTAAAGATTAAGTGCGATCATATATGCAAAACGATTCAATACGTTCTATGTCTCAGCTTCCCGCCCTGTCCCCCTGCCTGGGGGGTGAGGCAGTGGGGGGAGGTGAGAAGTCAGGAAGGGAAGGGAGAAGAGCCTGGAATAACTGGATAAGGAATGTGTGGAGGGGCTGATCTAGACAGGAACTGAGATTGGAACAACTGGAAAGGAGCAGGAAGTTTAAAAAAAAAACCAAAACCCAGAGCTTCCACTAGAGATATGAGCTCATCTGGCTGGCACACAGCTGCCTGGAAAGGCTGTTGGGAGTTGTGGCTTAGAGCATGAGCTTTGGAGCCAGACTAGGCAGAATGGAAACCCAGCTCCACCTCGTCCTGGCTGCGCGCTGTCACCTCTCCGGGTCTCAGTTTTCTCATCTGCGAAATGGGAGCAAGTAAGGGAGCCTTCCTCGCAGGGGCAGGGTGTTAATTAAAAGAGACCTGAGGGGCGGGGGGCTGGGGGGTGGGGAGACTGGGTGGCTCAGTCGGTTGAGCATCCGACTTCAGCTCAGGTCATGATCTCACGGTTCGTGGGTTCGAGCCCCACACTGGGCTCGCTGCTGTCAGTGCGGAGTCCACTTCGGATCCTCTGTCTCCTCCTTTTCTCTGCCCCAACCCTCAACTCGCGCACGCACTCTCTCCCTCTCAAAAATGAATAAGCATTTATTTTTTTAAATTTTTTAAATGTTTATTTATTTCTGAGAGAGAGAGAGAGAGAGAGCATGAGCAGGGGAGCGACAGAGAGAGGAGACACAGAATCCGAAGCAGGCTGCGGGCTCCGAGCCGTCAGCACAGAGCCTGACGCGGGGCTCGAACTCGTGACCTGCAAGATCATGATGTGAGCTGAAGTTGGGCGCCCAACTGACTGAGCCACCCAGGCACCCCAATAAACATTTAAATAAATAAATAAATAATGAATGAATGAATGAATGAGACCTACGGAAAGCACCAGCACAGTCCCCGGCACATAGTCTATACTGCGATGATCGCAGTCGTAATTATTGTTATCATCATGGTCTAGCAACATTCGCTTCTCTGTGGCCTGGAAGTCCACCATGAGGCTCCTTCTTTCTGCCACATCATCACCGCATGAACCTGGGGAGATGGAATACCTCCCCCTGCGTCCAAGAGATGCACCGTTCCTGTGGTCTGGGGTTGGAGGGCGTCCAAGGCTGCTGGGTGACCACGCCATGCCGAGGCTTCTGAGTCCCATCCGGGCAGATGGCGTCTCCTGGGTCCTTCATTAATTATCACACAACAGAACATTGCTGCTTCCCACTCTGATGCCCTGTAATCAGCCAAGAACCCTCACAATTCGATATTTGGAAACAATCAGCTCAGTTCACGGCCTCGGCACCATCAATTAATGTGGACGTGGACATAAATTATGGGGAAGCAGGGACGCACACAGGGGGATGAGGTCACAGCAGCCGCGAACCTCTGGCTCAGCTGAGATTTCCCCTGGAACGGGGCTGATAGTGGGGTGCTTCGCCCCTCAATCCCACAGGCGGGGCCGTTCTCCATCGGGGGCCTTCAGGGACCCAGAGCCAGAAGCCTGTGGCCAGGGCCTCAGGGCTCCGATCCAGGAGGATGTGGGAGGAGTCCAGGTCGGCCAGCGCTCATACAGGCCACCTCGGCCATTCCCCTGCCTCCACTGCAGGCTGTTCCTAAGAGGAAGAAGCCACAAAACCACTTAATGTCTTGGGACAGGTCTCAGCTTCGGACGTCCCTCTGGGCAAGACGACAGCACTGATGCCCTCTTCCAGCCCAGGCACAGGCTAAGGGTCCTTCCTGGACCAAGCAAAGGGCTCCTTGGGGCCCACTTCCTGGGAGGCCCACCCTATGTGTTGGGAAGCAAAGGCTCAGAGGCCAGGCCAACTCTGTCTTGAGTCCTCAGACACGTAGCAGCTGCGTGACTGCGTCCAGGTGTCTAAACCGCTCCCTGCCTCAGTTTTCACATCTGGAAAATGGGGATTTCAAAAACCCAGATGGACCGGTGGGTTTCACACAGCGCCTGGCGCACAGAGAGTACTCAGGCCGTGCCGGTTGCCCGCGTAATGGTTAACAGATGGCCCGCTAGCTAGCATCTCAGAGGGCTTCAGAGCTCACAGAGCTCTTGAACACCACAGTCCCCGTGGATCCTCCGAAGGCCAGGAAAAGAAAGCAGACCAGAAGTCATCTCAAGGCGCTACCGGGGAGGAATCCACATCCAGGCTCGCTCACAAGGCTCTTGGCAGGCCTCGGGTGCTCGCCCCATGGGCTTCTCTGTGGGGCTGCTCACAGCTTTCCCCAGGGCGAGGGCTCCCAGGGACCCGCGAGTACTGGGTCAGCTGCATTGCAGCCATCGTCTTAATTAATCCTAAGGCAAGGGCAAGAGAAGGCAGGGAGACAGAGCTTCTGTCTTTTTGGAACCTAATCTCAGAAGAAGCGTCCGTCATTTTAGCCGTGTCATTAGAAACAAATCACACTGAAAGGCGCGGGCCTCACAGGGATGTGGGTGTGACCACCAGGAGGCAGGGATCACTGGGGGCTCTGCGGGGGCCACCTGCACCCCCGCACCAGGCACCAGGTTGAATGCTTTGCCGGCAGCATCCTATATAATCCCGATTTACGAGGGTGGGGTGGGAAAGTCTGCCAAACGCTGTTCCTCTCCCTGTTTTATAGGTGAGAAGGTTGAGGGTCAGAGGAGTCAGGTGACTGGCCCCGAAATCAGGAAGAGCGGCTGGAATTTGAACCGTGTTTTTGTCATTGGCATTTTGCTCCACAGAGGTCAGGCCAGTGTCCTCTGGGATGCAGCCACAGACCGTCTGGGCTGCCCTGAACTTGGGAAGTTGAATATCTGACTAATGGGGTCAGGAAGCCAGCCTCCTGGCTGGTCAGGGGAACCTTGCAAACGAGCCGTAATTCGGTAATGCAATTTCCTTGACTAGGGAGGACTTAAGTCTTCTGGGCCAGCAGGAGCAAAAGGCGTGCCCTGTCTGGCTTGATCTCGTGGGACGCCTGAAAGTTCCTGAGGAATTGCAACCGGCCGGCACTGCCTGCTCAGGTGAACCTCGGGAGGGTGAAACTGGTCCCACTGGGAGGAGGTTGCCTCGGACCCCCAGAGATGGCAAAGCACAGTGGCCCAGCCAAGGAAGCAAAGGGAAAGGGCCTGTTCATTCCTGACCCCAGCAAGCCCAGGGCAGGGCAGCCTTCCAGACGTGGGCAGAGCTCAAACCCAGAAGGGACGGGGACCCACACCCCTGCCAGCTGGGTTCGCCATCCCACCTCCGGCACTATCTGACTGTAGGACCCTAAGCAAGCCACGGACGCCTCAAAGCCCCGGTTTCCAGAATGGCAAAATGGAAGAGGTGGTAATCTAACCTCACAGGACCGCCGTGAGGGCCTGCAAAGCACCCTGCAGAAAGTAGTTGTCTAGCAAACGGTGACTCTTTTCGGCGTGGGGGGGGGGGGGGGGGACACGCCAGGCAGAGCTGTGTCACCACCGTGCTTGTTTCCCTCGTGCCTGGCACAGACTCAGCCCTTAATCACGTTGGGCTAATCGATTAGAGAATCAAGGAAAAATGTAATTTCTGAACAGGGTGAGGGTCAGAAGCTGCACCTTCCAGACTTGGGACCTTTTCTCAGCTGCAGAGTTGACATGAAGTGGGTTGTAAGCCTATTCTACAGAGAGCTTTGGCCAAAGGCGTCAGCGACATGAACTCCCTGCTTGGCAATCACGTGTCCTTCAGCCACCTCAAGGGAACAGACTGCCCACGACACCTGAGGCGTAGCCAGGCTGGTAAGCAGCTCTTGTGCCTCCTTGAGAGGGCTCCCTGAGACCCCACGGGGATATGGATTGATCCGGGGTGCCTGCCCTATGCCAGCTCTACCCCAGACCCTTCGGGATGATCTGTGGCCATTTGCAACTTACCAGGAAACCTGAAATAGTGTACTTGCTCTGTGACCTTGGGAGAAAGACTTGACCTCTTTGAGCTTCAGAAAACGGGACTCATCTCAGCACCTACAGAGCTGTCCTAAGGTCTTGAAGGTGACACAAGAATTGCAGTGCCTGTGCCTGATAGAAATCCTCAGATACTGGTAGCTCCCCGTTGCTATTAAGAGATGTGCTTCTGTAGAGGGATTCTGCAGCCCTAAAGACCCCCTCGGGTCCCGAGGAATAAAGCTAGATGTGTTTCTCTGGAAGCGGATCAAGGAGGAGCAGAGCATGGGCTGGCAGCTCACAGGAGGGAGAAGGGACTGGGGCCTTTCTGAAGGCTAACGGTGGGCTGGGGACAGCCAAGAGAGATCCAGGTGTCACCTTGCAGTCCTGAATGTCTGCCCTGGGTGCATCAAGTCTCCGCTCACAGAAATTTTGGTGTTGGCACAGGGGACAAAGAGACCGCCCATCACAGCTCGGTACTCTAGGGAGTAGCAGTGACAGAGGAGAGCAGGCATGGGGCAGAGAGAGGGACACTTTCAGTGCTCATCAGAGCTCCTGGCACTCAGGAGATGGAAGCTGGGTGTGTGGGCGTGTGTGTGTGTGTAAGAGAGAGAGAGAGAGAGAGAGAGAGAGAGAGAGAGAGCGCCCATGGCGTGGGACACTCTTCAGCAGTCAGGCCTTCCAGGACCAGCAGGGAATCCAGTGTGCAGGGCTGCTGGAAGACTTCTCATCCACCGGGAGGGCTGCCTGCCGAGTTCGGGGGCTGCTGGCTGCAGATGGTCAGATATTAAATTCTACTCTGCCTCCCATCTGGCGGCTGCACTGGCTGGCCCGGAGAATTCCCCGTAGGCCAGCTCTGGGTTCTGGACAAGCCACTCTGCCCCGACCCGACCCTCCAGTGACCCTCAGACAGGGCTGTGCTCAGCTAATCAGGAGAGTCCTCCCCCTCCTGCCAAGCACCCGCCTTCATCCCCCCTCCAAGGCGGCCACCTCTGCTCTCCCCTCGGAATCTGCTCGTCCGGAGCAGGGGCTTAAAAGAACACAGGGTTGAGCATCAGATTCACTGAGTTTTGATCGTGTTCTGGTTCCACTGGGCATTCACCTGGACCTCTCTGAGCCTCTGTTTCCTCCTCCATGATTCCTATGACACAGGGCCATTGGAAGGGCAAAATAGGGTCTCTCGACCTTGATGCTGCTGACTGATCCCCTGGTCTGGATCATTTTTGTGGTGAGGGGCTGTCTTGCACTTTGTAGGGTGTCCAGGACCACCGTTGGCCCATCCTTGGCCCATCCTTGACCTCAACCCACTAGATGCCGTGGTACCCCACCCCGACCTGTGACAACCAAAACTGTCTCCAGACCCTGCCAAATGTCCCTGAAGGGTCAATGTTGTCCCTGCCAAAAATCACTGCTGTGGGTGTTTTGTACTCTGCCTGGCAGGTGGGGAACACTTGATAGACAGAGACTGCCCCAGACCAGCGTCCGGGGCACTTAGAACATTTCCGGGCACACGGTAAATGCTCAACAAATGTTAGCTCTGACTGTTCTCTTGCCAAAGGACCTTTCCAGTCCTTTGAAAGCAGGCTTCAAAGTCTGTGGTTCAACATGCATACATCATGCATGCATGGAGAGCTGTAGGCCAGCCTGGGATGGATACATATGTGGACCCGGTTTAAGTAGGTAAGAGCAATGCGACCAGAAGATTGAGGGGGGAGGGGGGACACACCTGAAACACAAGAGGAGCGCCGTTCTCGTCTCCATCACCTGGTAGTTTTCTATCGCCACTGTTGTCCTTACTATGATCACTTAGCATTTGTCGACCACGGACTCTGTTGCAGGCAGTGTTCTAAGAACTTGAAACATTATCTCACGGAATCATCCGGATGACCCTAGGAGGTCACTTCTCTGATTCTGTCTGTTGTGCAAACAGATGAAGGTATTTCAGTAGCTTGCCTGAGGGCTTGTGACAGAGGGCTTTCTGCAGGGTCCCAGGGGCGCCGTGCAGAGAAGGGTTACCCAGCTAGCGGGTCAGGAAAGAGGGGCTGATATCTGAGCTGGGTCCCGCGCCCTTCCCAAAATTTCAAGGAAAGGAGGGAGGGTGGGGAGGTCCAGGCAGTGGGTGCAGCCTGAATAAGGCTTTGAGGCTGGAAAGGTCAGCTTTCATTCCGCAAGACAGCCGACTTGTGGGGGAAAGAGGTGCAGAAAAAGAGACAGTAGAAGCCCTTCCTGTGCCTCTCCCGGTGCCTCTGCCCCAGCTCCAGCCTTGCCGGGTGGGCAGGACCACCCGCCCACACCCCACCCCCCCAGGGCCTCCAGTAGCCACATCTGTTCCCTACTCAGCCTCATTATGCACGGAAGTGTTAGGATCTGCTGGGCTACGGTGGAGACTGATGGTCCCAGGTTGTCCAGGACTGAGGGGGTTCCCAGGATGTCGAACTTTCTGTGCCCAAACCAGGATAATCCTGGGCAAACCAGCAAGGTCAGTCACCCAACCCGTGGCCCCTTTACCGGCCCTTTACACAGGCCACCCTGGGCTTCTGCGGGCGAATCAGCCCCGCTTTCCACCCAGCCAGCCTTCTGAGCACCCCCTGAAAGGGCAGGCCTGGGCCAGGCGGTCCGACAGCTGCTTCCCAGCTGCTTGGCAAAGCCCACCTTCCCCGGGGCGGGAGAATCCGAGCACAGCCGCGGAGGCCCAGAAAAGGGAAGGGACTTGCTCGGACCTGGGCCCAGAGGCCAGGTCTTCTGGGTAAGCAGGATAATTTCCCTTTAAGTTTAAAGGACAATAATGATAATAGCTGAGGTTCATCAAGCTCTTGCTACATCCCCGGCCCCATCATGAATAATTCACCAGCAACATGGCACTGAAGGCCCATCCTGACCCCAAAAGTCTTTTCTCATCAAGATCATTTTTACAGAAGGGGAAACTGAGGTACATAGAAGGTAAATGATGGGGGCAAGATTCAAACCCAGGAAGCCAGACACCCCAGCCAGAGGAGGTAACCATTGTGCCACATGGTCTCAGAGGGACAGCGTCTCACCTGGCCCCTGATCGCATTGCTGTGGACAATGAGACCCTTGCAGAGTACTACAGTGTGGAACACGCACACCCCCTTCTGGGTCTTTTGTCCCATGGGACGCTTCCCTGACACTGGAAAAGTCACATGCTTAATGTAAGGTCTTTACTTGAGGATTCCCCATGGCCTTTCCAGCACTGTGGTAGATCAGAGCAATGGTGGATGGGGACAGGGTGCACCTCCCGCAGCTTCTCCCTCCCAACCTTGTGGGAACCAGTAACTCTCTTTGCAACTACAGGGCCCTGATGGATCGTGGCAGGGGACAGGAGTCAGAAGTGAAGGAGAGATGGCATTCATTCAGAACTCTTTATTTGCAACTTTGTTAGGCGTTAGAGAGCCGGCCAGTCAGGAACATGACACAGACACAGAGAAGCAGCCAGGGAACCAAGAGGAGTGTGGTCTATGATGAGTTGGAGGTGAGCCCAGGAGACTCAGAAACACAGAGGGGGCACTCACCCCAGTCTCTGGAGGTAAGATAGGTCTCCTGGAGGGAGTGATACCTTAGCTGAGATTTGAAGGAGAAGTAGGGTTTAGCCAGGGAAAAAAGGTTAGGCAGATATTCCAGGCATAAAGAAGAGCTTGTGCAAAGGCCCAGGGGTGGAAGACAATGGCCTATACTAGCAATTGTCAGTCACTTTATTCTCTATTTGGCCAAAGTCTGGGTCATGGCGGGGACAAGGGGAGAGGAAAGGCTGGAGAGGTGGGCAGGGATCAGATAGGGATCTGCAGTTCATTCTATCTTGAGGACAACAGAGGGCCACTGATGGGCTTGGAGTAAAAGCATGGCAGGATTGATTATGTTTCTGTGTCAGAATATCACTCTCACTGCTCTGAGGAGAATGAATTGGATAGATGGGGTGAAGCTAGTGTAAACGTGGGGTTGTATCTTCTTAATTTTCCATCTTCAATATTATTACAGTAGATGGATGGATGGAAGGGAAGGAAGGGAGGGAGGAAGGAAGGAAGGAAATGAATGAATGAATGAATGAAACCCATAAAACAAATTAATAGGGGTACCTGGGTGGCTCAGTTGGTTGAGCGTCTGACTTCGGCTCGGGTCATGATCTCGCAGTTCGTGGGTTCGAGCCCCGCGTCAGCTGTGCTGACAGCTGAGAGTCTGGAGCCTGCTTCAGATTCTGTGTCTCCCTCTCTCTCTGCCCCTCCCCTGCTCATGCTCTGTCTGTCTCTGTCTCTCAACAATAAATAAATGTTAAAACAAGTTTTTAAAAACAAATTAATCAAGTTCAAGAAGGAAATATTTCAACTTAGAATGGGAGAGAATTTTTTTTTATAACAATAAGAATGGAAACAAAGATAGAAAGAGCTGCCTTAAGAGGCAGTGAGCCCTCTGTGTGGGGGGATATTGAAGCACAGAATGAGATAGGACTCAGTCTCACAGGGGTTAAACCACAGCATTGGTATCTTACTTTGTATAGGACTTCACATTTCTAAAACAGTTTCATATTCTTTGTCTCTTAATTGTCATAACACCCGTGTATCTTGACTAGCATCCTGAATATAATCTCCTTCTCACAGATGAGGAAATTCAGATTCACAGAAGTTAAGTGACTTTTCCAACTAGTAAGAAACAGAACTTGCCCTGGAAGCCTTCTCACTCCCAGTCCCCTGCTCTTTCCAGAGAGCCCCAGCTGACTTCTGAAGTTGCTTCTAACCCTGAAATGATGGATTTCTTAGTAGAAGACACTTATGCCCATAGGGGCTTGCACTAACAATAGAAAATATAAGGTCAGCTCCAACTCGGAAAGCTGATTCGTCAGGACGGGCCGAGTAGCACAGTGGAAACAGGACAGGTTGGGGGTCATCAAAACTGCCTCCTACTGGCTGGGTGGCTTTGGGCAAGTCTTCTCACCTCTCTGAGCCTCAATTTCATCTATAAAATGAGGGTTATTAATACCATTTTCATAGGGTTGTTGAGAGAGACAAAGTATATAAAGGGCTGTATCAGTCAGGATTCTTTTTTTTAAGTTTATTTATTTTTGAGAGAGAGAGAGAGAGAGAGAGAGAGAGAGAGGGGTAGAGAGGCGGGGGGAGGCAGATGATCTGAAGATGATCTCTGTGCTGACAGCAGAGAGCCCACTGTGGGGCTGGAATTCATGAATCGTGAGATCAGGACCTGAGCCGAGTTGGATGCTTAACCAACTGAGCCACCCAGGTGCCCCGGTCGGGATTCTTTTGGTTGCAAGTGACAGAAACCCAACTCCAGACAGACAAAAGGGAATGTATCATGTCCCTCATTCCCTCTGTTCTCTGCTTGTCTCTTCTTCTCTTAAAATGGAACCCTCAGTCTCTCCTCCCACAGATGAGCCTCTTCCAAATGGCGTGGACAGAACCACCCTCAGCAGAGAGAGAGAGCTTCCTTCACCTAGTAACAGTGTATCAGTCCCAGGGAAAGCCCTTGATTGGTCCTGCTTAGTCACATGCTCATTCTGCAGGCCAATCGCTTTGGAAGAAGGGAATGAGGTACTATGATTGGCTACACCTTAGTCCTGTACTCACCACCATGGCCAGGACACATTACAAAAGGCTACATTACAAAAGGCTACTAAAACCCATTACAAACACCTAGGACAGTGTCTGGAATGTAGTAGCTGCTCATTAAATGGGAATGTGGTTGGCACCGTTTCCTGGGGGTGTCAGTGACAGCTTTGTTTGTAGAGAAGTCTGGAATTGTGGGTTAAAATCTTGGGAAAATTCTAGCTGGGAGAGAAGGTCAGCTACATACGCCTTGTTAACGCTAAGTTCATGTTCACCTCCATGGAGACCATCGTAGGTTGCACCAGCATCCTATAGGTGTTCTCTGTAAAAGAATAATTTACATGTAGCAGAAGTAAAATGGGGGTCTTGGGAGACAGCCGGGCCACTCACCAAGGGTTCCCACACCCTGAAGCATGCAAACTTGCTTCTGTGGTTATTACTCTTTTATTCACCCAGTCCCTTTCATTCATTACTTTATTCAACAATATTTCTGTGCGCCTTCTCAGGCCTGAGGATTCAGCAGTGAAGAAGACACAGCCCTCATGCTCTAAGTCTAGCTGACTCTCAGTCCTCACTCCTTTCCTCACCTGTTGATAAGCTTTCAATGTTTACCTCACCAATGAGGGGATAAAAAGTTGACACACAAATTATGGTTCACAATGTACGTGGCTGAGTCAAAGAACTTGTGTTCGTTCAGTAACAATTCCAAAATGATTCTATCTCTTCCCCTTTGGGAAATTTCTTACTCCCTGAGGCTTTCAAGCTGGTTCCAAGCCCAAGGATCATATGCACAAGGCACATGCTCTTTGGCCCACAGATCACTCTTTGGATGTAATTCGTTGCCAGTGTTTAAAACTCAGTAGATTTCTAAAATCTGAATCTGAGGCTTCTCTTGGGAAGCCAGATAGACCTAGTGATGATGGACGCATGTTCCACATAGAAATGATTGGCTGGACCCACGTTGTATCCACCCCTTAAATAAGACCTGTACTCTCCCATTCTTCAAGGTTCCCACATGATGCATTTTTCTGAGTCATGATGCATTAACTGGCTGGTTCCTGCAGGCATTTGACAAAGTTTGCTATCCTGGGAGTAGAGATCATTGGGGGAAAGTGTCAGCTTTGCCAAGAGTCTCTGCCTAGTCAAATTGCCTCCAAGCCTGCCCAGAACCCTTTCTCTCCACCGTGGCTCCTCCAAAGCCTCCATGGAGTAAAAGACATTTAGCCTGGGCAAAGAGACAAGTGGCCTTATCCAGAGGCAGGTGAAGCCCAGACTTGCCTCTTTCACACTCTGTTTTCAAAACCCAGCCTATTAGGTGAAGCCACTTGAGGAAATAAAAGGCAGAGATTCAAGTGGTTTTCAGTGCATCAAAGATGAGTGAGTGTTTTACCCAATGTGTCAGGAAGGCAATTTCAAACATCGTCAGAATTACCTTCATTCAGCCTTTGAATGGCTGGATTCTCAGACTTCTCTGAGCTCAGAGAGCCTCTTCAATGGGCATATGAGAGCAGAGCAAGAAATGGATGGTTCTTTGGCTCGCTCTCAGGTTGGGGAGGGGTGTTCATCACTTTTGGGTGATTTGTGCCCATGGACTTCCAAACGCTAGCTAGAAATAAAGAAGAAATGATTCACGTTCTGATTCAGAGAGGGTTTATTAAGTACCTACTATGCACTTCAGATTCTGTCTACAAGACAAATCCGTAAATTACGTCACCAGCTCAGACCTCTTTTGAATCTTTATATCTTTCTACTTGACATTGCCATTTGAATGTCTCCCAGACTGCAAACATCCGTGTTCTAAATGCAGCTCTTTACCTGCCCCCGCGACACACACACAGAAGACTCTTTCACGTCTTCCCAGCTCAGGAAATATCAACTTCATCTCCGTAGTTGCTTAAGCTAAAACTTCAAGGTTGTTCTTGACCTCCTTCTCACTCATCCACAACAGCCAATTCATTGCCAAGTCCTGATGGTTCTTTCTCCTAACTGATCCGTTCATTGGGTAGTTAAAGTAGTGCCAGCTGCTCTAACAGATAGACCCCACGCTCGCAGTGGAATCCATAGAATAGAAATGTATTCTTAGATCAAGTAAAGTCTAATTAAGGACCCAGATGATGATTCGGGGACCCAGGGAGCTCCGATCTTGTGAGTCCACCAACCCTTAAGGCATTGCTTCCAACCAATGGACAGAAAAAGAGAAGGCAGGGAAGACACATCTGCTTCTAGCCACTTGAGCCCAGAAGCGATGCCATCACTTGCATTGGTGAGAACCAGTCACATGACGCCATCTAGATGCAGGGCCCCTGGGAAACGTGGTCTCTGGCTGGGCAGCTCCTTCCCAGCCACAACGTTACACTATGGAAATAGACAGCCAGCCATCTCTGCCTCAGTTCCCTGCCACTTCCCCCATCTAAGCCCCCATCATGTGTCACTTGGGTGACTGAAACAGTCCCCTTCTGGTCTCCCTGACTTCATTCCTATTGCTTCTCTAGTCTGTTCTTCACACAGCAGCCACAGTAGTGCTTCAAACCATATAGCAGACCATCCATATCACCCCCCACACTCAGAATAAAATGCAAACCCTCACTGAGGCGTGCAAAGCTGGATTAGCCTGATCCCTGTGACCTCTCGCACTTCGTCTTCTTCTTCCCCCGTCACTCGTGCTTCCTCCAGCAACCACCCTCATCACTGACCTGTTCTGTTATCTACACTTGGATCACCTTTCCAACCGGCTGATCTTCATCTTCCAAGACTCAGCTCAAACATTAGCCATTTCTTCACAGAGGACTTTTCAGTCCAAATGGGACCCTTCAGGGAAGGGCTAGTTGAGTATTTGTGTGGCTCCTTGTTTATGTCCTTTTCCCCACATAGGCTATCAGTTCCCAGAGGATAAGAGCAGTTACCTGTTCTCTTTCCTGCTGTGTCCCCAGCACCTAGCACATTGCCAGGTACATAGTACAGCCCAGTATATATTTGTTGAATGAATGGATGAATGATGAATGAATGAATGAATGAATAACATGATGTCATTGACTCCCTGGCACAACTAATATGGTAGGCTCTATTACCATTCCCATTTCACAGATGAGAAGATAAGGCCCAGAGACAGGCAGTGGTTTTCCTAAAGGCACACAGCAAGGAAGTAGCGAATCTACAGCTCAGAGCTCTTTCTAGCTGGGTCTCTCCTTAGCAATCCTATTTGGAGGTACTTGGTGAGACTTCTCTTTGTCTTCTCTCGACCTCCATTCTCTTCCCATTTCCCAAGATCCTGGGAAACTCACCACTCCTTCCGATCTCCTCTGGATCCTAGGCAGGTACAGCTTATGACAGACACTCCTCCTGTATCTGTCAGGGCCCTGGCAAGAGAGGGATGCACACTCAAACTGTGTAATCAAAGAGAGACTAATGAAGAGTCTGTTTATGAAGGTGTGGTCATGGTCAAGAGAAACCAACAAGGCGCATACAGGAACCAGGACCATGGGGATCCTCACAGAGCAAGAGGAGGGAGCAGCCAGCAGAGTGAGCTGTGTGGGAAGAGCTGCCTTTAACAGAGGGACATAGCCACTGTTCCCCCAGCCCACAGGGAAGGACCCAGAATGGAATAAACCCACCCTCACTGTCCTCCCAACTCCCACTGTTCTGCCCATGCTTTCCACTGGCTGATTCCAACCAGAAGCTAGAGGCAAGGGGCTCTGCTGATTGGATCAGCCTACAGGGGAACCAAACAGATGCTGAAGTGGGGTGAATAGACCTGAAGGAGCCAATAGCAGCCCATGAGACTTTCAGGTTGGAACATAAGAGGTAGTGCCATCCATTAGGGTCTCTTTGGTTTCAGGCACCAAATGATTCTGGCAAAACTCTAGCAAAACCAAGAACGTACTGGAGGGATTCAGGTATCTCTAAGATTTCAAGAAAAAGCTGAAAAGCTGACCCTCAGGGGTAGGAACCCACACTCCAGGACTGTATCTGAAGGGGGAGGGGAGCTCCCCAAAGAAAATTGAGGCGCAATTGCCAGAAGAATGATGCAAGGGCTGGGCCCACACGAATGAATGAATGAATGAATGAATGAATGAATGAATGAATAAAAATAAAAACAAGAGATGTCCTCACAAGACTCACTGCTACCAAAAAGAAAATAAAACCAGTCAGTTGAGAAGCTACTGTTTCATCAAACCTCAGAAGGATCACTCATTGGTGCTCAATCAACATTTGCAAGTTGGAAGAATAAATGAACCAAGGAATGCTAAAGAATGTGGGCTTTACCCAGAGGGCATTGGAGATGTTGAGGTGTTTCTAGCTCAGGAGGTGGCATGGTCAGATTTGCATTTTGGAAAGGTGTCTCTGATCTGCATGGGGAGACTGGACTACAGTGGGCAGGGAAGCCGTAGATGGGATGCCCTAGATGAGGAAAATGGCAGCTCAGACTGGAGAGCGGTCATACAGAAGGAAAGATAGAGTCTGAGGGTTGGGGCACATTCGGAGCCTTTGAGACTATAAACCTGTGGCAGTTGATCAAGCTGCTAAATAAATGCAGCTTAGAGCCCCATCAATGGGCCTGGATGGGGCAGCTGCAGCCTTGGTGAAGTGATGAGGAGCGCTTGATGTGAGCAGCTATGGCTACTGATATGCTAGTAGCTTGTCAGATGCTACAGTCACCTCTAACCCCCCATAGCTGTGGACTCCCCAGGCCCATGCCATGAACCAATATGAATATCCCTCTATCTCCCAAGATGATGGAGACCCAGTCACTGGCCCCCAGGATCTTCTGTTCTGTTGGGCAGAGGGAGATGGGCACAAGGATAACCTTGCCACCCAAAGAAGGACTAGGGGATCACCCAGAATCATCTGGCAGGTGCCCACGCTCTGCTTACAGATTTCCGGGAAGTATGGTGCAGCCCAGAATTGAACTCTGGCTGCAGACACATGACCTGCTTCCTGCTGAATCCTGAGCCACACAAAATTAGGCAAGGGGCTAATTCTGCACTGGACAAAATGCAGCCTCCAAGGGGTTCCAGAATGTGCCATCACTTCTGGGTCTTTGCATGTTTCTGGAGTTCCTCCCCCTTCCCCTGCTCCCCTCCTCCCTCCCTTCCCTGGGCCAACTCCAATCTTCGCCAGACTTCGGCTTGGAAGTTACACCCACGGAATAGGAGTTTCTTTGTCCCAGGCTGGGGAGGCCTCCTTCCTGCTCCCACCACCACCTCCCATTATTGCCCACGATACCCTGCCTTGTCATTGTGTGACCTTGAGCAGTTCCTTAGCCTTCTCTGAGCCTCCCTTTCCTCCCCCCTGGAAAACAAGGTCATAATAGTAGCCTCCTAACAGAGTCTTTATGAGCCTTAAATGGCGTGGCTCTTATAATGCATCTAGGAAGGTACATAGAGCAGAGCAAGCAGACAGTCAGTGTTAGCTGTCACTGGCCTCAGCCACTTCTCGGTCAGGAGACTTACTGCAGAATCTGCTACAGACCTTTGCTTTCCAGAGGCAGAGGATTTTCCCAAGACCTCAGATGGCCCCTCATTGATTCTGGCAAGACTCCTACTAGTATTGATCAAATATCATGGCTGCCTTCGTCTCAAGGGTGTTCGTTGGCCCAAGAACTGTGTGCATGGGGACCTAACAGATTTCTGAACAAAATCGTGGATACCTTTCTTGTGGCATCACCTCAGACAGGGTTAGCAGTCCTTGAAGGGCTTGGAAAAGCCTTCTTTTATATACTGAATGATGAGGTTTCAGAGGGATGGTGGGGTCTGGAGCCAACCGCCAAGAAAGAATACTTTGATGTATTGTGAAAAGTGTCCTGTTATATAGTATGGAGCTGGTGGAGGTAAAGTCAAGAGGAAGTTTCTTTAAAAAAAATTTTTTTTAATGTTTGTTTATTTTTGAAAGGGGGGGGGAGGGAGTGGGGGAGGAGCAGAGAGAGAGGGAGACACAGAATTTGAAGCAGGCTCCAGGCTCTGGGCCGGCAGCACAGAGCCTGACTCGGGGCTCAAACTCACAAACTGGGAGATCATGTTCTGAGCCTGAGATCGTGACCTGAGCTGAAGTCAACCGACTGAGCCACCCAGGAGCCCCAAGAGGAAGTTTCTTAAAGGGATTTCCATATGCTAAAGAAGACTCACAGGAGGCCTAGTTATTGTCAAGCTAAGGTTGTTTTTCCCTCCAGCAAAGTATTATCATTAAGACAGTAGAGAGTTCCTGGAGATTAGGCTATTGATAAGATTGCTTTTTTTTTTTTTTAATTTACTAAGATATTTGTAAACTGATGGAGACTCAGTGTCTCGAATGACTGTGATCTCGTACCAGTTAACCATTTGTTTTCCCCTTTCCTTTGTTCTTGGGGCAGCCAGGAGTGCCTGAGGGATGTCACACACCTATCCCCCTTGTTGGCGGGGGAGGGTGGCATGTGCCTGGCAAGTATGCTTCCTTGGCCCTGAGCTTGCTTTATGCTCCCTCATCACTGAAGATGCTATCCTCTTCTGTGCTATTATTCATTGGTTACATAACTAAAGGTTTTACTTCCTGTATTCATCAGCCCTTTAATGAGCACCAACTGTATGCACATCCTCCAAGAGATCTTTTCTGCCACCTTACCTACAATTACCCCCGGCCCAGTCCCCTCTCTGCCCCTTGCCCTGTTTTTGTCATAGTATTTATCCCAGTCTGACATCGTATTACTTGTTTCTTTGTGGATTTGTATGTTGTTTATGTCTTTACTTATTTTGTGGTCGGTCTCCCAGACCAGAGCGTCAGCTTCTTGAGGGCCAAGACTGACTTTGCTTTGCTCACTCTTATGTCCCCACAGCCTAGAACACACAGTTAGTGCTCACTGAATATTTATCAGATGAACACATGCTAAGCACTGGGCCAGGGATTTTGCAAGGGGAAAAAAAATTGAACAATAAGATGTGGATTCTGGCTTCAAAATGCTTATTCATGGGGTGGTCAAGAAAAAACAATTACAATTCTGGACAGAACTTGGGTGTATTCTGAGAGAGAGAGACAGAGAGAGACAGAGAGAAAGAGAGACCTTACCATTCCCCAAGGGCAAGTGAAGAGAGATGGGTAAGAGACTCCTATACTGACCACAGTTAATTCTTCACTGTCTGTTTCCTCTCCTGGCCTAACTACAGATTCTAAATGGACAGCAGGGACAATGTCTGTCTGGTTAATCATTAATCCAGGCACAGGATGGAATGTGGCACATCGTCGCTCAGTCAATGTCTTCTTTTAGTTTTAGTTGGGAGATTGAGACTAGGGTTGGAGTGCAAGGGATTTCTTTGGGAGGTGATCCCAGAAAAATATGTGTTATCATGCAAGTTACCACGGTGGGAAATCAGAGCTGAATCCCGCAGGGGAGGCTTAGGAACCAGTGTAGACCACACATCTCAGAGTTACCTTACTCAAGGGGACTTATGTCCCAACTCCTGTTGGGCAGTGGTTGAAGGCACTCTAAGGCGGGCGGGAGGCAGGGAGGGTATGCTAATCACCCCCCCTCCCCGACATTTCTTCTGCAAAAGAGAAAAGGTGCTTCAAGCTAGAGTTTGGATCAGTATGTGTGAGAATTGTAGATGCCAAGAAGATACAGGTGGGGCACTGCTGGAAGGTGCTACAGTAATTGTTTATTGAATGAATCAATAATGGACGTTGGTTGGGTGCCTACTACATGCCAGGTGCCTTGTAGCTATTTATTAATATGATTTTCAAAGCTTTTGAAAGACAGGTAGATACTGGGGCTCAGAGAGGCTAGGTAACTTGCTCAAGGTCGCACAGCAAGCAAGAGGCAGAGCTTAGATTTGGCCCTGTCTTGTCTGGTTCCATGCCCATTCTCTTTCTTTCATAATGTCAGCTGGCGGGATACTCTGGGCTAGAAAATAGCAATGTGGATACTCTGGGCTAGAAAATTCAAGAAGGGTCACTGTTTGTCTCATTCATCTTGTTTATCTGTCTTCTTTTTGGCTCCAGGTGTGGGTCAGCCCAGCCTTGTCCCAAGCTTCAGCCAATGAACCCCCTTGCCCTGAGGTCACTATAACCCTCCAGGGCTTCACTTCAACCAAAATTCCCCCCTTAAGATTGGTGGGCTTTGGAGTCCAATAGATCTGGGTTCAAATTCCGGAGCTGCCACTACTTAGCTATGTGTCCTTGAGCAAGTCATTCTACCTCTCTGTGCCTCTGTTTCTCCCCAAAGAAGGTCAATGATACCCAGCTGCAAGGTGGCTGTGAAGATTAAGGATTAGCATGGCCCATAGTAAGTGCTCAAGAAATGGTAACCATGGCGATCTCCAAGAAGTGATGCTTACTTATTTGTCACTTGCTACCCTACCTTGCTGTACCCTGAGCTGCTTCCTTTACCCACTTCCTCCTCAGTATCAGCAACCAACATGTAGGGGTTTCATTGCACAGACCCTGGAGCCAGTCTTCCTGGGTTCAAATCCTGGCTCCTCCACTTATCAAGTGAGCAAGAGGTAAGGTGCAGGAAGTGCCTGCCATGTTATGAGTGCTCACATGCTACTACGTGTCTATCCAAGTATTTACCACCATCATACTTCTTGTTATTATCATTAATATTATCTAAAAGTCCTGTGAGTCAGCAAAATACTATTAAACACCTACTGTGTGCCAAACACTAGGTGGAGCGCTGGGGCCCAAGACATGAAGAAAACAGGATCCCTGCCCCCAAGGAGCACTGGATCAGATGGAGACGCAGAGCCAGAGGACAATGAATACAGAGCAAACTGATCAGCACTGGGACAGTGGGAGGGCCAGAAGAGCATTGATATCACATCCAGTGAAAGGCCAAAGCGTCCAGACCCTTCCCTGTGGACCCCCAGACACAGCTTTCTCTGAACACCCTGCTATCCCCTCTGTCCATACTTCTCACTCGGCTCCAAAGCTCCCACTTCCTGCCCTACAGCATGGCTAAAGCTCTTGATGAGTCTTTATGCTTCTCCTTGGCAACCCAGCTGTAAGCCTTTCAAGGCCAGGGCAGTATCTTAAGTTTCTTTTCTATGCCATGAAGTAGCCAACACACAACACTGCCACGGTTTTATGGATGCTGGCAGGAGACATGAGACTCCTGGGTCAGAGACATGGGATTTTATTACTCCTAGCAATAGTAGTAACCAGGGTATCAGCATTTGTGTCAGTAGCCCAAACCCCAGTTCCCACAGGGCAACACAAAGAGGACCAGGTGTTGTGGTCTGGACTTCAGGAGAGGAATCTCAAATTTAGAGAAACTGAATTATTTATAATCGGAGTAAGCAAACCTGCCCTTTGCTCTTGAGGGAGTCAGTGTCTTTTTTTTTTTTAATGTTTATTTTTGAGGGAGGAGGGTCAGAGACAGAGGGAGACATAGAATCGGAAGCAGGTTCCAGGCTCTGAGCTGTCAGCACAGAGCCCGACATGGGGCTCAAACCCATGAACCATGAGATCATGACCTTTGCCAAAGTCAGAAGCTCAACTGACTGAGCCACCCAGGCACCCTGGGAGTCAGTATCTTTATTATACAGGACAGTAGGCATGCCTGCCTTTTGCTCTGAAGGGAGATACTATTTCCATTTTTCAAAACTGTTATACAAACATCTTGAAAAGAGAGTCTGGAAAAAAGGCAATCAGTGCCTCTTCTGGCAAGACTTGCAGAAATGAATAAGATAGGTGGTCTCCCAACAAATATAGATGGATGGATGGATGGATGGATGGATGGATGGATTGGAGGATGGATGGATGGATGGATGGATCAGTGGATGGATGGATGGATGGATGGATGGATGGATGGATGGATGGAAGAATGGATGGATGGGTAGATGGATGGGTGGATGGATTGGTGGATGGATGGATGGATGGATGGATGGACAGATGGATGGATGGATGGATGGATGGATGGATGGATGGATAGATGGGTGGATGGATGGATGGATGGATGGATGGATGGATGGATGGGTAGATAGATGGGTGGATGGATTGGTGGATGGATGGATGGATAGATGGATGGATGGACAGTTGGATGGATAGATGGATGGATGGATGGATGGATGGATGGATGGATAGATAGATGGGTGGATGGATTGGTGGATGGATGGATGGATAGATGGATGGATGGACAGTTGGATGGATAGATGGATGGATGGATGGATGGATGAGGATGGGTGGGTGGGTAAGTGGGTGGATAGATGGGCATGAGGATTAAAAATCGTGATGCTTTTTAAGCTTTATTCCTAGAAGGCATAAGCACTTCAGGGCTTCCTTGGAGGAGGATACGGTAGTCAGGGATCTTGCCTCCCCCCCAGTGATTTCTCAGGAATTCCTCCTTCACTTATTTTATATATTGGCTTCTGCCTACAATTCCATTTGGAAATTTAAAATATATGTATTACCACAGCTAAAACAAGTTTGGAAATCATTGGTGTAGAAAAGTAATTCTCAAACTTAAAAATGTGTCAGGATCACTGCAGGTTTGTTGAGACTCAGATTGCCAGACCCCACCCCCAGAGCTGCCGATTGAGGACCACTTTTGCAGAGAAACTGTCCTGATTCTTCCATGCAAGAGAATTCAGTTTTTGAGTGCCTGGGATGTACTAGCAAACTGCGAGGCATATTGAAGTCCATACAAATGGATTCAGGCATGGCTCATACTTCTCAGAGATCTTCTAATCTCGAAACAGAGACAAGAACCCCCTACATATTAATAATAACAATAACAATAATAATAGGAGAAGGAGCTCTCACTGTCCGAGCATGTTCTATGTGCCAAAGACCATGCAAAGGGCTTCACATGCATTATCTCAGTTAATCAGCACAATTCTGGGAGGTAGGGACTGTCATCACCCCCATTTTGACAGATGAGAAAGCTGAGGTACGGAAAGGGTAATTAACTTGCCTAAGGTCACAGAGCTAGGAAGTGGCAAATCCCAGGACTAACTCCAAAGCTTTTAAATCACACCATATCCTTGCACACTCCCCTCTTCCACACAATTAGAGTATAAGACAGTTTGCTTGAGTGTCAGATTAAATCAATCAAATGCCAAAATATATGAAGCTAATGGAGCTCTAGGCTGTCAGGCTGAGAGGAAGAAAGTGGGTTCTCTCATTAAGGCTTTAAAAGACAGGGTAAGGCCAGCAGAATCGCTTTCTGGGGTTCAGGGCGGCGTAGACCGCAAACCATGGCAGGCTAGCAGGCTGGACTGTGAACTTGTCTGACTTCCTCATTGTACAAAGTCCTTCAGGAGCCAGGAATCCTGCCTGGGGGTTTTGGTTGCCCCAGCCCCTGGCACAGTGCCTGGTACGTAGCCCACCAAAAAAGAGGAGACAGCGGATGATTAAACGGACACTAGAAGACGCCATGAGAGTTCCCACACCAGTCGTTCTCAAGTTTGTTTTTCGAATGAAACCTGGTCTCTCAGATTCACAAAGAACAGACCAGCTCAGAATGGAGGGGGAGATAACGGGGTTCAGGGTACCCTTCCCCACCCTTCTTCCTCCACCTACACAAGACACTGCTGCAGGACCCAAGGGAGTCCTAGAACAGAGAAGGAAGCTATGCTCCAGTCCTACCCCCTTAATTTTATAGATGGGAAAATTGAGACCCAGAGAGGGGAGGGGCCTTGCCCAAGTGTCGCACTGTGAATGGAGGACAGAGTCAGATGAGAAGTCAAACACGTTGGCCCCAGGTTGGTAGTTTCCAGAACACTGAGCTGGCATTTCCATCTGCTCCTGTCTCTACCACCTCCCCATTACCCTCCCCCAGGGATTGGTCTCAGAAGTTTCCTAACTCTTAGAAATAAGTCCAAGTGTGTCATCTTTTCTATGCATGTCTCTGGTATGGGGGAGGAGGGGGAGGAACAGAATTGCTAGATGGCTGCTCTGATGGGGGGAGGGAGCCGGCATTGCTGCTGAGAAGCTGTGTCATTGAACTCCAAGTATTTGCAAGTGGAGGTTGAGGATCCAGCCCAGGTCACTGGGGTGGCCTCGCTGGCATGGAATGGCCAACCTGGGACCAGAAGACTGCCTGCCTCAGTTTCCCCTGAGGAGTTGGCTAAAAATTTAGCCTCTTGAATCCTCTTCTCCCCCCTCCAAGACCTACAGATCCGATATCTATGGAGGCGCGGTCCAGGAACTGGTGGTCTTCTCAGGTAATTCTCATGCACCTGGCAGTTTAAGGACCACTGCTTTATGTTCCTTTTTTTTTTTTTTTAAAGTTTGTTTCTTTATTTTGAGAGAGAGAGCATGCAAGCAGGGGAGGGGCAGAGAGAGAGGGAGAGAGGGAAGTCCATACAGGTCCCATGCTGTCAGCACAGAGCCCGATGTGGGGCTTGAACTCACAAACCGTGAGATCATGACTTGAGCCGACACGTAGAGTCGCATGCTCCATTGACTGAGTCACCCGGATGCCCCTGGGACCACTGCTTTATGTTCTGATTAAGACCTGCCTTGCACTCAAACATCGACACCGGCAGGTGCTGAAATCCATTCCCTTGGTCAGAATTCTTACACTGATGGCTGACTTTGAATGTGAATGCCTTTAGGTGGACCCTGCACTCCAGTTAGCCACAGGTCCTACCGTTCCCTGATGTCTCAGGGCCAGCCCACCTCATCTGCTCCCTGGAGGCACTGGCTTCCCCAGGTCTTTGCCTTCAAAATGCAAATACTTTGATTCCCATTCACAACCCCGTGTGACAGGCTATCAAACACTCCAGGGTTTGGAGGAGCCTGAGATATGGCACCTCGGGTTGAGACGGGGGAGTACAGGAGGGGGTCCTGTATTGGGGTGCAGGGGAGAACAAAAGGACTAAATAAGGCTCCTTTTGAGTTTTCAGTTCATTCTCTGGGGTGCTCAAGACGCCCACACTCTAATGCCCCCACCTTCACATCCTTTTTGGTGTCTCCACTATGGACAGACACTGCAAGACTGAATGGCAGCCAGGTCAGCCATTCAGGTCAGCTCAGCGTAAAGGGGGCCCAGGCCCGGAGGTCCCCAAATCTGAGTGAACAGAAGCAGAACGTACCTGAAGAGTCTCAGGAAAACAGGAAGGCTATAGTGAAGGTTTAGCGCCATCTGTCGGTCATCCGGGGAACTGCCTCTGCCGAAACGGCTGCGTAGAGCAAAGGGCAGCTGCAAACTTGCCGGGGCGGGGTTTCCCCGGGCAAGAAGTTGCCTCCATTTTGCCCATTAAAGCACCTGAAAGACCATTGGTTCAGTTTCTCCTGATCTTTCCAAGGTTTTAGACTCTTTTAAAAAAGCTACTCAATACTGAAAACGCTCTACCCCAGAAAAGCGCACTTGGGCTTGATTTTGTGTATACTTCCAGGAACGATCTTCTGGCTCAGATCACTCTTCTGAGACTGAGAGATTCCAAGGGGTTTGTCCAAGCGCCCACAGCCCATTAGTGACAGAACCAGGTCTGGAGGCCAGATGTTCCAGCTTCAAATCTAGTGTTTCCTAGGCCCAGGCAGCCTCTTTAAGCCTTAAAGGGCTCCTCCCTCTTTCTTCTCTGCAGGAGTCCTATGAATGAATGTCTACCAGGGGTGTTTGACCAGTCAGTAGCCGTCCTGGGGACTGTGGCACCCCCACCCCTCGCAGGAGTTCTAGGCACTCAAACAACCTCTTTCCCTGCTCCCTGACCCTGCTGGCCTGCCCTCCCACAGATGCCCTAGTGCCACTAAGGTGACCCACCCCTCTTAGGGGCACCAGAACCAGCATCTTGAGCTGGGAGCCAGGACAAGGATCTTATAGGCCACTAACAGGCTGTTGTTCTTGGATCAATCACCAAACCTCCCTGGACTTAGGCCTCCCCCTGTGTAAAATGCCACGGCTGGGGACAGCCATCTCTAGGGCCCTTCCGCGGGCTGCCCCTCCCACTCTGTGCAAGACTGACCCACAGGCATGATCCTTCATAAGCATATCTAAGTGACTTCCCAAGCCAGGCACCCAGGGACAGGGTCTAATTCTCTTCCGGAATTAGAGGGCCTGCGTGGGTGGGCGGGGGGGAGGACAACTTAAGGGAAGGGGCATCTGTGTGCAGTGGGAGCAGAGGGAGGACACAGAGGAGGCGCCCCCGGGTCTTTCAATAGTCCCTGTGGGTCTCCACCTCAGGACAGAGAGGCCAACCAAGGGGCATTGCTGGCGAATGGAGGGGTGGTGGGGGACAGGGAGTGGCTGGGAGGGGCACAGCCTTTGGTATACAGTTGGTGGCTAATTAGGGAGCTATTGCCATTTCATGGCTGGACCCCAGGAAGCTCTTCAGTCATTGATTCAACAAACATCAGTTTGGTTTCTGTTTGGAGCCGAAGCTTTCCAACTTGAGCGTGGACCGGCCTCTCCTGGAGAACCTGCATGAAACACAGCTCGCTGGGCCCCCACCTCGGTGTCTGCTTCAGCAGGTGTGGGGCAGGGCCCAGGAACTGGTAGCTAAGTTCTAAGGGGATGCTGAGGCCTCTGGCCCAGGGAACATGCTTTGAGAAGCACTGACTTTGAGTGACAGATGAGACAGACCCTTGCTACCCTTGCGGGGCTCTTAGCAGCCCAGCAGGAAGCCAGCAAATATCCTAAAGTGGGTTTCCTCAAGAAAAGGCAAGCACAGGGCATTAGGGGAGCCCAGAGCAGGAGCCTCCCCGGAAGAGGGGGTGTTTATGCTGAATCCCGAAGGCTAAGTAGAAGTGGCTCAGCAAAGAAGCAGAAGGGGGAAGTTTTTGTTAAACACTTACTTAGAATGTGCCAGAACCCCTCTCATATTCCTCATCTAGTCTTCCCAGTCAATGGGAGGGAGGCAGGATTGACCCCACTTTACAGATGAGGAGGCCGAGGCTCAGAGAAGCAGAGGACTGGCCCAAGATCACGCAGTGAGAAAGCAGTCCCAGTCGGTCTGTGCATAGGACACCTCCCCAGCTGCTGCACCCCCGCCCCGTGCTGCTTCCCACCCCCCTCCCCTCCCCCGGGGGGGCTGCCACCCACATGCAGCTGCTGCCCGGCCTGCCGCTGACCAGCCGCGCTCTGCCGCTCTCCCCACCCCCACCCAAGCCCTTCAAGTGTTTTCGCTGCTGGGTGAATTCAACAGATGCCTTTCGATCGCGGCCTATTAAATTAGCCCCTCTCTGCAGCCAAAAGAAGATAATTATGTTTTCATTAGCCCTGGATAATGTATTACCCCCTCAGTGGCAGCCACATCAGCCAACCTCCTCCTTCCCCCTCCTCCCCTTGGTCCCGCTGGAGCACTGTGCTCCCCTGGGCTCACCTCTAAGCTGCTGGGTGGGGACTGGTTCGGGCCCAGGGTGGCAGAGAGGGGGGACAGGGGGCAGCCTCCTTTCGGCCAGCAGAGGCCTTTTACACACCCACCATCCACACGGGGATTGAGGGTGTGGGCCCCAGAGAAGCTCCAAGAATAATTGTTCTCATGGTGACCATTTATGGAGAGCTTGCTCTGAGCTGACCCCTGGATGTGTCATAGCTGCTTGACTCCTACAGCAGTTGGGGAGAAGGGTGGCTTTACCGACATCCCCCCCCCGCCCCGTTTTAAACACCATGGGGGTCCTGTTGGAATCAGCTTAGAGTGAATGCCCAAGCAGCCTCGGAGAGGAAGAGACATCAGGGGGCACCACGCATGAGCAGCTTTCGGGGACCGCCACTCCACATAGTCCCGGGACGGCCACATGGCTGTGAGTCTCTGGTCCCAGCGCCAGTTGTTGAAGCCCTCCGGGGTCCATGCCCGGCACAAGCGAGGGGGAGACCCCCCATGCCAGACACTCCCCGGCCATCCCGAAAGAAGGTCTCTGACTTAGTCACTCTCTTTCTCCACGAGGTGGCGGGGGCAGGGGGGGCAGGCAGGGAGGGCCCCACTTCGGGATCAGCAGGACCTGAGTTCTCATAGTTGCTTTTCCACCAATGAACTGGGTGACCTGGAGCAAGCCTCTGTGCCTCTCGGAACCTCTGCTTCTCCCCGCCCCTCCCCAAATGTACGATGGGACTAAGAAAAGGAATCATCTCTTAATTTTTATGATGAGTCCATGAGATCTACCTATAAAATGCTTGGTTCACGCTGACAGCCATTATTCTTTCTACTTTGAGGACTATATTGTCCGAATCCCCTAAGCCGATGGCAATAAACACAGTAAAGGAAGGGGAGTCTCTGCCTAAACTCCGCCCCTCTCTCTCTCTCTCTCTCTCATCTCTCTCTCCTTCTCTTTCTCTTTCTTTCTCTTTTGCTCTCATACCCACACGCAGGACCCCTCAGGATGACAAGTTCCTACCCTGGGCTCCAAGGCCCCGTCTCCCCACACCTCTGTCTGGAGAGCCACATTCGGGGGACTTTGCTGTCAATTGCACCAGGACGCCTGGCGGGGAGGACAGACCTGAAGGAGCAGGGTTTCTGTCTCCCTCTCCCCAAACCCAGGCCACCTCTGCCTTTTGCAGACATAGCTCAGCCTGGGCCCTGACCCCACCGTCTCGTGGCTGCCCCTTCCCCACCAGCCACCCCTCTCCCCAGATCGGGGCAACTGGTTCTCCAGGAGAGGAGGTGCCCCGCCTTAGGCCTATTCTGGGCCCAACCCCGCACACAGGCGAGGTAGCTGCTTTGAGCAGGTGAACGGCCAGCCCAGCGGAAAAGTGGCTTCCCTTCCCCTGGCTTCCTGATTTTCCCCAGTTGCCATGGTAATTGAGGGGAGCAGCATTCTGAGTCTGACACCACTGAGAGCCTGTGCTCAACTTTGAAATGGTTCAGGCCGGGGAAGCTGGAAGGACTCAGCTGCGGCCCCACGTCCCCGGGGTGCCCCATCCAATGTTTATGTCACTATTAGTCTCGGCATTGTTACTATCTTTTCTGGCTACTGTTTACTGAGCATTTACTATATGCCAGGCATTTTTGCCAAGAGCTTCACCAGCATCCTCTCATCGTACACATGTTCCCGACGACCTCAGGCCCATTTCACCACTGGGGAAACCGAGGCTCTGGAACTTGGCCCACGTGGCACAGTCAGGAAGTGGCAGCAGAGCCCTGGGGCCCAGAGGGAATTTCTGGCATCTTCTTTCCAGGACGAAGCAAACAGCTCCGTGTACCCGCCCAGCTTACTCCTTATTCCTTCTTCCCCTCCTCATCCCCCCCATACCTCTCTTTCTGGCCCCAAAGTCACACCCCCCTCTCCAGAGCGTCATATGCAAGACGATCTGAAAAGCATTTCTTAGTGACAAGGGGTGGGGGGGGAGGAGTTCTTCTTTGCCTCATCTCTGCAGAACTCAGAACCTGAAGAGGCTTGTTTCTCTCAGCAAGGCTGGTGGGGGAAGTCAGATCAAGCCACCTGGAGCCAGGTGGTGTGTGTGTGTGTGTGTGTGTGTGTGTGTGTGTGTGTGAAGTCTCCTCTCTTTCCTTGATTTGCTGTTTCCCCAAGAGTGTGTGAGCAGCAGTAACAGTGAAATGCAAAATCCTTTGCAATCTGCCCAGGAAAAGACAGCTTTTGAGACGGGTTTATATGGTTACCCATATGTTAGAGCCCCTAAGAAAGGGAGGAAAGCTTGGATCTCCATCTTCTCCTCCCACAGCCCAGCCCCGGCCCTCTCCCCACCTGCAGGCCCACTGGGCCACAGGTGAACCAGGCCCCTCCCCAGCTGCCAGGCCTAAGTGCTGCTCCGGAGAAGACCAGAACAAGGCAACGTTTCCAGAACTGGCTGCTTCTGTCCCAGTCTGCCCACCCAAGAGCCAGGGCCGGAACCCAAGCTGCGACCTCCTGCGGGCTCCTGGGGGCTTCCGGCCACGCCCCGCGTGGGGGAACCGCGGGGCCCACTGTCCCGTTAAGGAATCCTATCCAACACTGATGCAGAGACCGAAAGAACCATCCCTGCCTCCCATGGGGCCTTGTCTACCCCCGAGAGCTGCCCTGTGGCCACTGCATTCAGCCCCCTCCAGGCTCCCAGAAATCGTCGTGGTGTGTGTGTGTGTGTGTGTGTGTGTGTGTGTGTTTCCTGATAGGGGGAAAAAATGGAAATTAGGTTATATAAAAGATGTATGCTTTGGAGCCCAGAGCGGCTCTTTTAATGAGGGTTGCGACGTCTCCCGCCCCACACCCATAAACCAGCCGGGTTGGACGTCACCGCTAATTCGTTTCAGCGATGATAGGATAAAGGAGGGACATTAAGAAATAAATTCCCCCTCACGACCCTCGCTGAGCTCACGGCTCAGTCCCTACATATTTATGCCGCGTTTCCAGCCGCTGGGCGAGGAGCCACTTAGCGCGGCGGCTCCTCCGAGGGGCGGCCAGGCGGCGAGCGGCAGCCGGGCGGCCGGGGTGAGCCAGGGGCGCACGCGGGGAAGCCCGCAGCCTCCGTCCCGAACTTGGGTTCGCTGGGGCGGAGGGAGGGGAGGGGACTCGGGAGGGGTGGGGGCTCGGCGAGAGGGGGCGGGGAGGGATCAGAGAGGCACAAAGCGGAGGGGAAGGGGGAGGGACGCGCGCGGCTCCCATCGGGAGGTGAGTGGGTGCCACTGGCGCCCTCCAGCCGCGCGGGGCGGCGGACCGGGAGGATTCGGAACCGCGAGCGCGGCGGCCGCGGGCGCCCGGGAGGAGGAGGTGGAGAAGGAGGAGGAGGAAGAGGAGGAGGAGAAGGGCAGGCAAGCGGACCCGCGGCCGGGCCGGCGGGCGGGCGGGCGCGCAGCGCGAAGAGGCAGCCTCGGCGCTGCCCGGCTCGGCGGCAGGTGAGTTCTCGGCCCAGCCGTCCCGCGTCCCCTCCCGGTGCCCTAGGGCTCCCCGCCCCGGCGCCAGCCCCGGGAGTGCACGGGAGGCGCGGGGTTTGCCGCGCGTCCCAACTTGGTTCGGGCGACCCTCTTTTCTCCTCCCAGCGGGCGGCCCCAGGCCGGGGGCCCCGGGCCGGGGGTCGACGCTCCCGCCGCGCTCCAACTTTGCAGGGACCCGCGTCCCTCTCGAGCGGCGCGCTCGGCTGCGAGCTGCGCGCCCGCGGTAATGGCGGACCCCTTGGCACCGCTCGCTGTCCCCGGCGGGCAGCCCGCGGCTGGGGGACGCCGCTCCCCGCGGATCGCTGCACCTGCCCGGCCTCAACTTTAAGCTTTCCTGCGCGCCCGGCCCTCCGGAGGTATGGCACCTGCGCGCCCGCGGTAATGGCGGACTCCGCATCGCTGGCCTCCTCCGGCGGGGGCCCGGAGGCTGGGAGGGCTCCGCTCTCGGGAAACGTCCCTCCTGCCTGGCTTCCAACTTTGCGAGGATCCTCGTCGCGCGCCCGCGGTCATGGCGGGGCCGCCTGCACCTCTTACTTCTCCAGCCCGGGCGGGATTGGGGTGTAAGAGCGCCGGCTCCCAGAACCTAGGAAAGTTGTGCCTCTCGCTGGAAAAGAGGCTCTGGGGCTCCCGGCGCGCGCGTCCCCCGGACGGACGAGGGGCGCGCTCCGCGGTTGGGATTTGGGACCGGGCAGTGCACTGCGAGCAAGGGCTTTGCTTCCAGGTGATCAAGGGTCAGGGCAGGGTCCCCGTGAGATCCAGCTTCCAGGACCACCCGAAGGTCCCTTGGGTCCGAGGGTCCCGACAGGGCTCTCTGGATTGCGCCCTAGAAACCCTGAGACCCTCGCCTCCATCCCGGGGTGGGGGGCGGCACTGCGGCCGGAGCGCCCCGGGCTCTCTGCGGGCTGGAGACCGTGCTGCCTGCGGTGGGCACCCGGAGGGAAGAGGTGCGCGCTGACAAGGCGTAGAGCGGAGGACAGGGAGCTTCCGAGGGACACCCCTGGGCTCCAATCCTAGATTTACCTTTTACCGGGTGTATGGCCTCAGTTCTCTTGTCTGTAAAATGGGAAAAACGATTCCTTTCTCGTGGGGCTGTGGTGAGGACGTTAAAAAATTATGAATGTGAATAAAGTGCTCAGTGTTTCTGATAGTTTATTATTATAACGCCCCTGGGCCAGATCCGGGAGACTCAGGGTCAGGTGTTTCCTGCCAGTAGGACCTACAGATCCGCCCCTCAAGGCCCCCAGGCTGGGGTCGGAGGCACTTACCTCTAGTGGAACCCGAGTAATCCAGGAGAAGACGCATAGGGTTCTTCCTGGCAGATGAGATCCCATTCTAATTCCATAGTTTAGTTCAAACCGTGCACACAGACCCCAGAAGAATCTACAAGTGGCCAGTGATGGAGCACCCCCAAGGGGGTCCCTGAGCATAGATGTGGTGCTGGTGAGCCTGCCCAGGGCACATGGTCTGGCCTCCGGTGGCCCACGACCTTGACAGAGAGGAAAAAGGAACTAACCCCTCAAGCCAGCCCCCCTGAGGAAGGAGAAAAACCTTCTCCCTCTCTTCTACCCCTTTCTCTAATTGGGGTTGGGGCAAATGCTGTCGGTTCAGACTCAGGGAAGCGCTGATTTTCCCCATTGTTATTTTGAACTTGAAACCGGCAAGGGGCCTTTGTGCCCCAGCTGGCAGGGGTGGTGTCAATTCTTCTCTGCCCCCAGGCACCTCAGCAGACAGATCTGAGAAGCCTTGGCAAGAATCCTAAGAGAGACATTCTACGTCACCACTTTCACTACCACCACCCCAGTCCTTACGAAGAATCCAATTTCCAGAACCCCTGAAAGAGTGCACGGCTTTGTGCCATCGCCAAGGGGAGGTCACATAATAAGGTATCCCTGGAATACCCCAGAATACTCCCCCGAACTCCCCCAGGTTACCAGTGCAGTGATCTGAATCCCATTTTGCAGATGCAAAAGCTGAGGCAGATTAAACCCAGCAAACTGCCCACAGTCGCCTAGGTGGTTAAGTACCACAGCTGGAGAATTTAGTCTCAGGTTTTAGCTCTTTAATTTGCGGGAGGGGGGCACCCACGTCTGGACACCTAAGTGGTCTAACAAGTCCATGCTCCTGCCTTTGCACCCACAGCCTCATTTCCTGATACATCTGCTCAGCAAGAGACTACCCCAGTGGTCAGGGGCACGACTGTGTCTCCAGAAATTGTAATTTCCCCAAAGTCCCTGACCATGTAGAGAAAGAGCTATCAGCATAGTAGAGAGATCTGGTGAAGATCTTTGCTTGAGACCAAGCCACTTAACCTCTCTGAGATTCAGTTTCATTATCTGCAAAATGAGAGCGTAACTCCCACAGGGTTGTGTTGTAGATTTTCTTCATAATGTATGTGAAAGGTGTTCTGGAAACAATAGGTTTATGCCAAGAGTGGTGATTCCAGAGGAAGTCTTCTGTCGCACTCTTTGGGGCCAGTAGTGTGGCTGTGGTTTCCAGACCAGTCTGCCCTATGCTTTTCCTGTCCCTTCTTTATTTTCCCCAGATGGCCAACGCAAGCCGTCTAGGAGGCTGTCATCCACAGAGAAGGACCTTGCAGGAAAGGGTGAGAGTCTAGGAGTGGTGAAGCGGGGTGCTTTTCTTCCTGAGGGCCTCTACCTCTGAGGCCCAAGACGCTGTCCAAGGTACCAACTGGACAACTGTCCCCAAACTTTCCTACCGGTGGGGTGCCAGTTTCCTAGGACATGGGAAGACTTGGGGGGTCAGTTCACCAGGATATTGTGAGAATGCACAGATCTGGCTGTGGTGCCTTCTTGGCTGTATGTTTTGGGGTGTCTTATGACAAGACTCAGTATATTGCCCGTCATTCTGGTTCTGTGGGTCTGCGCGTGCCTTGGTAAGCTTTAGAACGTGGTTGAGAGCCATTGGCAACAGTCTGTGCCCATTAGAACCAGGGCTTTTCCTAATTAGAAACTGGAATGCGCAGAAGTTGAATTTGGCATTTTAGGACCAGTTTTCACCTGGCCCATTTGAACAAGGGGGCACACTTCCCATTACAGGTCATTGTGGGTTGTGTGTTTAACAACACAGTGGCCACAATGACTGTAGACATGACCGTTTTTATCCTCCTCATACATGATAGCATTTAGACCTCACTAATCCAGCAGCTTCTGAACAGCAGCCCAGTAGACTGTCGCCATCAGAACCCAAAAGCACAGATGCCAGATTCTGACGCCCAGGTCTAACGAGTCAGCGTTTCCGAGGGAGACCTGAAGTTTCTGTGTTTTTAACATGACTTCTGCAGCAGATTCTAATCCCCTCAGCTCTTGTCCACCACCTCATCTTCCAGAGGGGGAAACGAAACTCAGAAACGGTATGTGACTTGCCAGAGGTCACACAGCACTGTATTGACAAACCTCTGTGTCTTGACTCTTTGCCAGTGCTCAATCTGATAGCATCATGTTTACTCCAGGATAGAGAAGCCCCATAGTTTCCGAACTTAAAGGAATTTGATTACGTCTCTCTCTCTCTCTCTCTCCCTCTCTCTCTGTAGCGCGCGCTCTCTCTCTCTCTCTCTCTCTCTCTCTCTCTCTCTCTCTCTCTCCCAGTTGTTGTCAGATTGTTCAGGAGAGACTGATCAGGATTCCTTCCAGTCTGACCTTGTGGTGCATCAGCCCTATGACCCTGTGTCATGTTGGGCATTAGCTCCATTGGTGAACCCATCTGTCCTTGCAGAGAGGATTTCATTTAAAAGTGATCTATTGGATAAAACTTTAGGAGCCGAGTAATCACAGGTGCTGATAAACCCTGTCTAACTACCATTGATTTCACCAAAACCATTGGTTTGAGCTCTTCGACAGCCGTGTCAGCCCCCGACCCAACCTTTCCAAGTCCTGTAGGTTTATATCACTCACAGGCCTGTTCCTATGAACAGCACCCAGCAATGCTGGAAGATTGAGTCTACTTGAATCTGTTAAGTAAAAATGATCAATCAGCAGAAAAGGTCCCTAAGTCCCCCATAAAAGTGTAGCTAACAGGGTGCAGCAGACACGGGTCTTGGCATAGGCGTGTTTCGTGACGATCGGCCGAAGATGAGTAGCAGTTATCTGTGGCTCTGCGGCAGACGTCAGCACATTTGTCAAATGTGTAATGATGAGTGCTAAATGGCAGGCTCGGTGCCGGACCCCAAGGGCAGATGCTCAGATTAAGGTGGGGTGAACCCTTCTCCGACGAAGCCTGTGGTCTGGTCGGGCAGTGGGCTCCAAACAAGCCTTGTGGCACGCGTGACGGTTCTGCGGGAGAGGCTGCAGTGAAATGTTGCAGCAGTCATCCCGGATGGACGACTGGGGGTATCCACGTAGGACTGCTCAGAGGAGGCAGCATCGGCCTTACTGATTCGTAGCATCCTGTCAGTGACAGGGTCTCCGGTGCCAAACTGGGTCAAGTGCAGCCAGGTTGAAAGGCAGAGACCACACGGAACATCGAGAAGGGATGTCATCTGGGGAGGCACCTGACACCAGGTCCTAGCACTTGTGGATTCTGTGACTCGGGGTGAGTGAGTTAACCTCTCTGAACCTCAGGTATGTCATCCATAAAATGGGGGTTATGGCTACCGCATGGAGCTGTTAGGAAGATTCAGTGAGATAGTATACGTGGAAGTCTGGAACGGGAAACAGCTTCAGGCCCGTGTTAGTGATCAGAACAAAACAAAGACATGAAACCAAGAGAGACCCCTTTAGTTAGCCCTCTGTTGTGGACCATGCCTGTTCTCGCTCAGCGCCGATTTTCTCATCTGTGAAATGATGTTTAGCATTCAAGGGCAATGCCATTCGGAAACCTGCAGGAATGTTCTGGCTGCCTGGTACGGGCTTTGCATTTTGGTCTGGTCTGGTTTAGTTTTCTTTTCTTTGTACCTTTAGGTCAGAAACCCCACCATTAAATATTGTTTATGTCACTTGCGTGGCCCTTGAAGACATTTTCCATTTACAACCCCTCAAAGACCTTTTCCACTTTAACGTTCTGGGGCTCGCCGGAGACCAACATTTGCCCAATTCTCGTCTGTCAGTGGCATTCGTGATTTCTGCTGACAGTGCCTGAAGGAAGCCTGGTCTGTTAGCACTGGAAACACAGGGGCCTTTGGCAGGGGTGAAGTTCTCATTTCCAGCCCAGGCAACGTTTTCTCTTTCCTCACCTCTGATTTGTGATGTTCTGCCCCCGACCATCATAAGATCACCTCTTGTCAGTTGGGGTTCCCAGAAAACACAGGTCTTCTTTGTTTGTTTGTTTGTTTTTTTGGCCACTCAAGCTGCTTTGGGCATCTTGACTAAAGGCACCTAAAAGAAATTCCACAGATTATCAGGGGTATCCCAAAAAGTGTCTTGGCTTCTGCTGGGAAACTTGGCCCACCGGTGTTAAATAATACTCTGGAATGCCCTCCTTATTCAAAACTTGACAGCTACATCATTACCATGGGGATTTAAATGGTGGGCCTTTCTGGAACCTGTTTCCAGGTTGAAATGAAGAAAGGCACATGGCAACTTCAGATGCTGTGGATGACCAGTCAGTGCTTCTGAGTTAAAGGATTTCTTGTCATGAACAAGAGTCTGGGCAGCCGTTTCTTCATCTAGCAAACGAGCCCCAAGCTCCCAGCTCTGTGACAGAGCCCCGCAGGAGAGGCTGGGGCGTAAAGAAACAGAAGACGTTCTCCCTACCCTCAAGGGGCTCGGGTGTCCAAGAAAGCGACCAACTTGCCCATAACTAGAATGCAGTGGGGCACATGATGTGGGCAGTCCATCGCTTTGGGTCATTAAAACAGCCGTGTGGATTTCATTGTGCTGTATTTCATCCCAGGAATTGTAAGCCTAAAAATGTAACCTAGGGGGATAAATCAAAATACCACCTGATAATAACTGACATATTTTGGGCATGTTTCTTTTTTTTTTTTTCCTTTGGATTTTGAGGCAGTCTCTTAGCTGTGACTGTTCAATATCCAATAAGGAAAATGAAAACAATTACGTTCATGTAACCAGAATGCAGGTAATGAAAATAGTCAATAACATCTATGTGCTAGTTCATTAAGATAAGTCTTAGCTGGAAAAACCTTCATCTGTCATTTCTTTCCGAGTATCACTGTAGTCGCTGAAATAAAATCCTTTTATTTCTCGCCAGGCAGGGCATAAAATAATGAGCCAGGATGGATGTTTGGGGTTGATATTTTTATTGGTTTTGATTATTTTTTTTAACAAGCATGCAAAACTCCTACGTGTAGGTAAATATTTCCTTAACTGCTGTCTTCAATGCACAGGATTTCTTGGGGGTACCTCCTTCAAGGCTTGCCTTCCGAAATTACACATTTCTTTCCGACTCTCCTGCCTAATGATGGCTTCTTGGGCTTTTGTGGGGGGGGGGGATTTGCATTTCAGAAATAACAAGAAGTCATTGAAAGGCACATTTTGTGTTCAAGATGGGTGATTACACGGATGAAATCATGTGGAGATTCTGTCTTGAGGAGGGGCTCTTTTTAAAAAACAGTATGGTATAATTAGACTTGGAGGTTTTTTTTTTGTCTGGTTCCAAACGGGTGTCTAAGTCAAGCATTGTGCTTTGTGCACTTGATCTTGAGACTCTGATGACGAGAACCAGCCCCCATGAAGCCAACAGTCTGCCTGCTCAGGAACCACTTGACAGCCTGTTTCCATGTTGCGATTGGCTTCTGTCCCCTGAGCGGTAGGGATTAGATTTAATACTTCAGTTGCCATTGTTTAAAATGTGACCTTAACTGAATATTTGGGGACCTTTTGCAAGTATAGGTAATTTTCTTAGGTGTTATAACAGCACTGTGCACCTTGTGAGACACTGTCTTTAAGATATGTGTGCTTAAGAGTTAGGGGCTGAAGCTTCATGACATTTGCAACTTATTTTCAGATGGGTCGGGAAAGATAGATGCAGACCAAAGATAATAGCGTAGGTAGATAGATGAAGTCAGCGAGAGCTGATAGATGGATGGGTAGGTGGGTAGATGGACAGATGGACAGACAGGTACAAGCAGGGCAAATATAGCAAATGGTAAGAGTCGTCCAATCTGGTTAGAGGTTCATAATTGCTATTGTACTATTCTTTTCAATTCTCTGTGTTTAAATATTTCATAATGAGAAGTGGGGTGGCAAGAATAGCTTTAGGCTTTCCTCTGTGTTGAATTTTCCCAAGTTTCTTACAAGAATAACATTCGGCTTCTCGTCTCTGCCCCCCCCCCCACACTCACACACGCGTACGCACACATGCACACACATATACACACGCTCACAAGCACCGCTTTTCCTGGAAGAAATAATCCTGCAGTTTAGCAGAATGTCACTGTTTTTCATGGCAGCCTTTCTTTACATTTTCCCCCCAGCATTTTAATTAGGGCTATGAGTCACTGTGCTTTATGAAGGCTGGTGACAATGTCATTTACGGCTGTTTAGCATCCCAATCGAGCCCTCTTCTGAGGCGCTCATTACATCAGGGGCATTGAGCAGTGAGCAGACACTTCTCTCTGTCAGCAGCAAAACAGGTTCTGGGCCTCTTGAGGAATTCAGAAACAAGGTGGAGGTTCGTCTCTGGAATATCTTCCCAAGTTGCCTTTTCCACTGCGAGGCTTGATAGCCCGGGTGTGGTTTGAGTGCGTTTCAGCTCCAAAAGGTGATCCAAAATTGAGGATTTGACATCCTTCTTGGAGGCAGCAGGCTCTTCTCCCAGGCACAGGGGTCTGACTTGCCCTGACATTGGCTTCTAAATGTATGAGACCCCTCTGGATATGAGGTGATGGCAGGAGGCAGGATTCTGGAGCCCATCCAAGCCAGATTCGAATCCAGCCACTGCCACTTTCTCATCCTGTAACCTTGGGCAGGTTATTGAATCTCTCTCTAAACCTCGTTTTCCTCTTCTGTAAGCATGGGGATGATTCCACCTCACTGGGTTATTGGGACCGTTAAATGCTCAGTGCCTATTGGGTGTTCCGTGCATTTATTCGTAAGGACGAGGATCACCATTAAGGTAATCCAGTGTAGACATGCTACACCCTTGACCATTGCGGTTGCTTCTAGTACTCCTCATCCCTAGACCCTGGTCAAGGTTTCTCAGCCAGGGTCCAACCAGGAAACAGAAGACACCTGTAGCTGTGATACTTTGATTCCAAGATAATGTAACGAAAGTATTATTTAAGAATGCAATTTAAGATGCCAGCAAGGGAGAGTGAAGCATTCAAGGACCAGCAACTGGGCCAGTGATGACCACCCCAGGCCCAATGGAGCAGGGGGAGGGAGCACGTTACCGAAACCTTCGGGCCATGGAATGGGGTGTGGGGAGCTCTCAGAAGAAGCTGTGCTCAGAGAGAAATATAGACCTCTCCAGACCACAGCACTGAGATGGCATGGATCCCCCTCTCCCTCCTCCCCATCTCCCTTTTCTCCCATTGGCCAAACCCAATCAGAAGCCAGAGGACAAGGATCCTGTTGATATCCATAGAGGTCAGCCTCCTCCCGGGGCCCAGATAAGTTAGGAGAAGGATGGAGAATAGATCTGGGGCCAAAGGATAGAGAACGACCGTCCCTGCATAGACAGGGAAAAGAGGAAGACCTTGTTGATTATCAGGAAGAAAGCCAACCCCAACTCGGCATCTTCGGGCAGAAACATGCTTCCCTCATCTGGGATGAGCTGGAGTGTCTCCAGTTTTCTGTAGGATCCCCATGAAATTCTCAAAATGGATCCGGCATTTACTTTCATTGCAAGCACCAAAATACATCCCAAGGTACTTTGAGGAAATGGGGAGTGGGCATTATAAAGTCCAATCCATTTCAAGGCATCATGACTTAAGCAGCAAATTGTAGGGTAGCATCTTGGGTAAATAAAGCATGCGGTCTTCTGAGGAGGTAAGGCTTATTGGAGAGGCTGCTGAAATAGGCTTGGTGTTCAGTCAACAAGCAACCAGTTGGATGTCTACTCCATGATGCTCTGAGCACATAGCTGGAGCGTTGGCCAGGTATGACGTACCTGCCAGGTACTCATGTTGTGAAGCAGGAGTTCTTAGATGCCTTCGAAGCAAGGCATTCTAGTGGTGGCGTCCCAGGGACCCTGAAATTTTGTTGCTGACCTTTGAAGAGCTGTAGATCAAACATGAAGGAACTTCTTGGCCAAAGCCCCGTGATGATGTAGAAAGAATCACAGAGTAGGAGCCGGGGCACGGGTGGGGGTCCAGCAATGATGTCAGCACAGGCCAGCATTCTTCGCACACATGCCAAGGGCCGGGTGCTGTGCTAAGCGCTGGGCTCGCTGAAACATAACTTTTCCAAGTGATAAATTATGGTAAAATTCACATAACATAAACGTATCATTTTAAACCATATGATTTAGTGGTATTTGCATACATCCTCAGTGGTTTACAACCATCAATTCTGTCCCGCTCCAAAACGTTTCCCTACCCCAGTGGGAAACCTCATCCCCACTAAAACTTGGAAACAAGCGTTCCGACAAAAACCTGTACATGAACGCTCAGAGCAACACCATTCATGATAGTCAGTAGGTGGAAACAACCCAAATGTCCATCAACAGGTAAACCAAAGGTGGTGTGTCCATACAATGAATAATATCCAGCCATAAAAAGGAATGGATTACTGATGTATGCCACAACGTGGATGAACCTTGACAACGTGGTGCTGAATAAAACAAACCAGGCACAAAAGACCACATGTTGTAGGATTCCGTTTGTACGAAACACCCGGAACAGGCAAATTCATAGAGACAGAGAGTAGATTGTTGCCAGGCGCTCGAGGGGGACGGGCGGGGAAAGGCAGAGGAGAGAGAGAGTGCTTCATTTGTACTCATTTTTTAAAATCTTTTATTTTGAAGTAGTTTTAGACTTCCAGAGATGTTGCAAAAATAGTGCACCAAGTTTCTTTATATCCCTTATCCAGCACCCCCTGATGTGAACGTCATTCAGAGCTTTGGTACAATTGTTAACTAAGCTACCAACCTCACTTGAATCTCACTTTTCCCACAAATGACCGTTTTCTGTTCCCAGATCTTATCCAGGATCCCACACGCTTTTAGTGCTAATTTCTCCTTAGTTTCTTCTCCTCTGCGACAGTTTGTCACACGGGCTGCCTCTTAGGAGTTTGAAACTTCTGAAAACTACTGGTCAGTTACTGTGGAGGATGTCCCTCAATTTGACTGTGTTCAATGCTTGTCTCACGATTGGAACACGGTGGTATCCCTTTTTTAAATTTACTCATTAAATACTTGTTTTGATCAATAATAGACAAATGTAGCTGGCATCTTTGTACCACGGTTCCGTGGATATTATTCCTTAAGATGAGGCTGTAATAAGGGCGCCTGGGTGGCTCAGTCGGTTGAGTGTCTGACTTTGGCTCAGGTCTAATCTCACCATTCGTGAGTTCGAGCCCCGCGTGGGGCCCTATGCTGACAGCTCAGAGCCTGGAGCCTGCTTTGGATTCTGTGTCTCCCTCTCTCTCTGACCCTCCCCCACTTGTACTCTGTGTGTGTCCCTCTCAAACATAAATCAACATTTAAAGTTTTTTTTTAAAAAGATGAGGCTATAATAAGTATTTAAGGTAAAAAGTGAGTCAACTGTGAGGAAGACAGATGATTGCATAGGTGAGGTGCAGGTGGTCGGGGAAACACGACATCGTTTTGTGTAATTTTCACAAGAGCCTCGCAAAGTAAATACTAGTATTTGCCATTTTACAGATGAGGAAACAGAGGCACAGAGACGCTAGATGTCTTGCCCAAGGCCACCCAGTCAGTAAATGGCAGAGTCAGGATTTGAACCCAGGGCCTACAGTCTTAACTATGACAATCCCCCGTAAGACTTCCTTCCTGCCTCTGTGATGTCAGCTTAGATGGTGCTCGTGGTGGTTTTACTTTCCAGGGGGGACGTTCGCAGAGCCCTGTTCAGTAAGGCTGAATCAGGCAGGCATGTGTCGCTCAGGGCCGAGGGAGGAGTGTCTTCTAGGGGCTTTCCAGATGCACTGGTACAACATGGGATGAAGACCCAGCCAGTGCAGGGAACCCCAAGGTAGAGTCACCTAAGGAAAATGAATGAGATCTTGGACTGTGTGTTCCCTCTAAGTGAAGGGAAGCTGGTCTCTGTGCAGCTCTTGTCGGAACGAGTAGGCAGACTGCTTTGACGTCAAAAGCGAAAGCTCCATTTAGAGAGAAAGGTGTCACTCCAGGAAGGGTTTTGTAAACCCCTGCACCAAGTTAAGTGAAGCAGCAGCTAGGGAGTTAAAGGTGACTGCTGTGTGAAATGCTCCCCCGTTCTCGTAGCTGTAACCCAGGGAACATGAGGGCTGGATGAGCATCGTCCACGGGGCACAAGCGGGGACAGATGCAGAGGGCTGTCAGGAAGGTGGGCATCCCATTGAACACCCAGATCAACCAGGGGCACCTATGGCAGGACCCAAGTCACTAAGCACATCTGTCCTTTCATTGGGCAGCTTCTAAAGGTGACCTTCCTTGTTTCTCTTAAAAACTCCCTATGTAACAGGGGTCCCACGGTCAAATAGATACCTCCAAGGTCCTGGCAAGGAACAAATGAGTGAGGGCGGCTGCATGGGGCTGAGGGGAACTGGAGAGCCCATGCCCCATCTATAGGGGGCGCTGCTATGGGGCGCCTGGGGGGGCTCAGTTGGCCAAGCATCCAACTCTTGATTTCTGCTCAGGTCATAATCTCACAGTTCATGAGTTCAAGCCTCATGCTGGGCTCACCCTGATAGCACGGAGCCTGCTAGGGATTCTCTCTTTCCCTCTTTCTCTCTCTCTCTCTGCCCCTCCTCTGCTAATGCACATGTGCATGTGCTCTCTCTCTCTCGCTCTCTCTCTCTCAAAAAATAAATAAAAATAAACATTTAAAGTGGGTGCCGCTACCCACCCCAGCTGTTTGCCGACATTCAGAAATGCAGATTGAGGACTAGCACACCGTCCAGCATTCCAAAAAAACCCAGAAATTTGCATTTCATGTGAAACTTCCAGGTTTTTTAATGTAGTGGTAACCAATTTGAAAAAAAAAATGTTTTTAGCTCTGCTGACCAAACAGAACTCATGTGTATGCCTATGGGCTGTTGTCTGTAGCATCTGACCCAAGACTTTTTGAAGCAAGTGATACCCTGGGTCTAAAGCACTTTTGTGCAGAACGGTTTATAGTTTAGGTGGAAATGAAATTTCACTGGCAATTGCCATTTTTGCAGGTCACAAAATAGGTGGATATCTGCAATTTTACTCGGTTCGACCTAATATTATTCTACCCCCTTGACTCAAGTATTCTGCTTGAAGCCTGAAGGGACTGCAAAAGGGTAACACAGGCATTTAGAGTCAAAGTGGACCAGGGTTTCTCAAGACATAAGGGCACACCAATCGCCCGGGGTCATCTTAAAATGCAGAGTCGGATTCCTAGGTCTGGGTTGGGGAGCTGAGGTTCTGCAATTCCTAACCAGCTCTCAGGTGGTGATTGCTGGTCCGTGGACCACAGCTTCTATATAGTAGGCACTGGACCGTGTCCATCACTGGTGACTTTACAAACTTTGTTGAGAACCCCCTCCTCTTTGCCTCTCCTTTTTCTGAATCCAAGTGTTCTTACCCGAGGATGTGAGGTCTCCTTTATTTGTTCTTTGATTTGTAATGGGCCGTGTTGTCACCTCCCTGTAGCTGCGTGACAGCAACAAGTTAAATGACCCCAGCCCTGCCTTCCTGTGTGGCAGCCACCAGCCAGAATAGTGCTCTGGATGTGGCACGGGGTTCTCCAGGTCCCTACGGTCCCCATCGCTCCCTCTCACCTCCCGCCTGGGCCGCCTCCTTCAATAGTGTGGACTCAGGGATTGAGACTCTGATTCACTGAGCACCTACTGTCTGCTGGTCACCTTGCTGTGCCCCAGGGATCCAGCAGTAAACCAGAAAACCAGGGTTCCCATCTTCAAGGAGTATACGATTTCATAATTCATTTAGGATGATAGGTTTGGGGAACAACATAGTTACTCAGTAAAAGCTGAGTAAAGGAAGGAGTTGTGGCTGGGGTCTCTGACACTACGATCTTTCTTTTTTTATTTTATTTTTTATTTTAAAAACTGTGTTATTGTTTGTGGCTCCCTTCATCAATACTAGACAAGTATAATCAGCTTTTTATCTTAACAATGAATTTGATCTTTTAAACATTTTCTTTGACAAGCAATTAGTATGGGGTCTATGGAACCCTACAGAGCTCTAGGGTATCTAGGACACCAGAGAATCCTGAAATTGCATGTGCAGCTTTTGTGATGATTTTCCCCCTGCCTTCACCTGTCATGGTTTCTTCCCACCCCCTGGTATCAACCCTGGATAGGCAGATAATAATTGGAGGTGGTTCATCAGGAAGGGTGGGGAGGGATAAGATACTTGACTGCTTGGATTTATTTTGAATAATCAAGAAACAGTAAAAACAGACATCAAGGGCATCTACCGAGGAGGCTGCGCCTCACATCCTGAGATGAGCATTAGTGTCAAATATAGGACCCCGAATACATTTCCTGATTTCATGAGGGGAGTAAGGAAAATAAGCATGGAACTTGAGGTTGAGAAGAAATCATGCAAGAGACCTGAATCCTAGTTCTGACTCTGTCTCTAAGAACCTTTGGCAAATCCTTCCCTATCTGTAAGCCTCAGACTTCTCATCTGTAAAAGGTAGGGTTAATCCAGTGACTTCTATTCTTATTGCTTACTGGGTCATGGAGTGCTTAGACAATCATATTAGGGATTGTCTCCCCATGTAAACACACATATGCACGTGGTCACAAAAGTTGTGCACACAATTCCAGGATTGTCAGGGATCCCTGAGCCCTGCTGGGGGTCCATATTATGAACAATTGGAATAGAAACCCCCTACAGTCCTTTCAGCGACCAATTACTAAAATTATAGGTGGTTATCAGGCCAGCTGAAATAAAAATACACAGTAGTACTTGGAAAGTGACAACAAAAAAAGTCTTTGAACTGTCATTATTTGTAGGTGATACAATTATCTGCTTAGAAAATCTGAGACTAAAATTTACTGGAGATAATAAAATAGTTTATCAAGTAAAAAAATAAATAAAAAGCAACGACTTTGCGCTCAGACAAACTTGGTTTGAATCCCCATCATTGGCAGTGGCTGCATCAACTTCTATAACATAATTAATCTCTTTGAGCCTCAGTTACAGCATCTATAAAATGGGAATAATAAGATCATGTCCTTCATACAGTTGTTGCAAGAATGAAATTAGGTAATTCAACAAAGTGTTTATATATACAAATGTTCAAAATATTGGGTTGAATTTGATCATTTGCAAAACTGCTAATTTAGGAGAGTTAAACCTAATTAATAAAAATTAAATTAAAGAAATTGCTGTGGATAGCTGATCATTTATTTAGTAAATATTTATTTTGTGCTTACCAAGTGCTAACATATTTTAAGAGAGTGAATTATATCTTTCAAATCAAAGCAGACCTAGGCTGCCTTTACAAATGTACATCAAACCCATACCTGCCTTGGTGAGCTATTTTTCCTCCTGTCTTTCACCCTTGTCCCCACATCCATGCTAATTTAGGGCAACCAAAATGCATTTAGTTAATCTGAGAGTCTTGATCTTTTACTCAAGTTTAACCCATTTACATTTATTGTTTTTACTGATATCTCTGACATATGTGGTGTTATTCTTAACGTCGTAGTTTGCATTTTCTATTTAACATATTCTCCCTTTGCTGAAATTCATTTGTAACTGATTCAGACCTACGTGGATACTGTGATCTATTTGCAGGGAACTTTCAAGTTAAGGGAGCAGATATTATCACTTCTTCCTTAAGATAACCACTCTTACTTCTTTTTCCTTCCGTGGGCACCTTTTGCTTGACCCAGTTTCCCTGCACCAGGGACACCTGGGCATGAGAGGAGAAACTTGGTTGAGTCTCAAGTTGATACTGAGCAGCAATTTGAAGAGTACCATTCTTGATGTTGTCCTTGAAATAAAGACGTAGCATCGCTACTACAGTTGACATTCACAGTTTACAGAGTGCTCTTTACAGCATCTGTCTTATTTAATCTTCACAAAAACCTTGGACATGGTTGTTATTACCTTTTCAATTTCACAAAAGGAAATTGAGATTCAAAGTGTTTAATGATTTGCCCAATATCAAATGGCTGGGGAATGAGCCAAATCAAGTGTACGTTTCCTGTAAATATACAGTGTTGATGTGTCCCAAAATTATGGAAATAATGATATCAGGAAATGTTGACTTTTGCAATATCCTAGACCAGAGTTAAATTATTTATTACTATGCAAGCAGGACATTTCATCCAAATAAGATTCATTCATTCTTATCCTTTCTTTTACCCTATTTTTTCCCTGCCCTCTGATGCTCTCAGCCAAGAAATAGCATCACATTCCATCTTCTTGTGGAAGCCAGAAGCTGGGAAATCACCATGGACACCTCTCTCTCCTTTGTGCCCTCTACCCACTCAGTCACCACATCTTGTTGACCCAAACTCCTAAGTATCTTAAACCTACCCTAAGGAGCACCTGGGTGGCTCAGTTGATTGAGCATCTGACTTCAGCTCAGGTCATGATCTCACGGTTTGTGAGTTCGAGCCCCATGTCGGGCTCTGTGCTGACAGCTCAGAGCCTGGAGCCTGCTTCAGATTCTGTGTCTCCCTCTCTCTCTGCCCCTCCCTCACTCATGCTCTGTCCCTCTCTCTCCAAAATAAATAAACATTAAAAAGATTTTTTTTAATTATAAAAGGGGTGCCTGGGTAGCTCAGTCGGTTAAGCATCCAGCTTTGGCTCAGGTCATGATCTCATGGTTCATGGGTTCAAGCTCCACGCTGGGCTCTGTGCTGACAAATCAGAGCCTGGAGCCTGCTTCAGATTCTGTGTCCCTCTCTCTCTGCCCCTCCCCCACTCACACCCTGTCTCTCTCTCCCAAAAAGAAACATTAAAAACAAAGTTTAGGGGCGCCTGGGTGGCTCAGTCGGTTAAGCATCCGACTTCAGCTCAGGTCATGATCTCGCGGTCCGTGAGTTCGAGCCCCGCGTCGGGCTCTGTGCTGACAGCTCAGAGCCTGGAGCCTGTTTCAGATTCTGTGTCTCCCTCTCTCTGACCCTTCCCCATTCATGCTCTGTCTCTCTCTGTCTCAAAAATAAAAAAAATAAAAAATAAAAAAAACGTAAAAAAAAATAAAAAAAAAAACAAAGTTTAAAAAAATTAAACAAAAAAAACCTGCCCGCTTTCCCCCTTCCTCCCTTCACTATGCTAACCACTGTCATTACTCATCTCTGGCCTGCCACAGCCTCCTAACTGGGCTCCCCGTAGCCAGCCTTGCCTTTCTGACCGATTTTCCATGCAGCAACCAGAGTGATCTTTATCAACTCTAAACCTGACCACAGAACTTCTGTCCTCAAAACTCTCCAGTGCTGATCATTGCTGTAAGAATAAAGGCCAGAATCTTAGCTTAGCTCTCAAGAGACCTATGTGATCCAGCTTCTGAAGACCTCTCCAGATTTATAAGACATTGGCTTTCTTCTGCCACAGTGGAGAGGGCACAGTGGACTACCTCAAATGTCTGCTCTCTCCCTCTGCCTTCTCAGCGCCTTCTCTCCTCCCCTCCTCCCTCTTACCATCCACCCATTCAGTCTGGCTAACTCTGACTCTTCCACCAGGAAGCCTTCCCTGACCACCACCACCCAGACTGTTTGGTTTCCTGTCTGTGTTCCTACTAACAGCCTGTATTTCCACTTTGTTCTGCCTGCTGCACTTGTCACTAATATCTCTTTTCCACCCCACTCTCCCCCACCCCCAGGTTGTAAGCTCTGAGGGCAGGGAGCTATCTTATTCATCCCTGCTTTTCCACCGCCATCCTCCTTGCTGACCCAGGTGGGAGCTGTGTACACTTTCATAATGAATGAATGGATGGTGTGAATGAAAAAAAAAAGGAAGGAAGAGAGGAAGGGAAGGAGAGAAAAGGGGAGGAAGAAAGAGAGAAAGAGGGTAAGGTTAATTGGGGGTATGAAATATGCACTAAGTCTTCGTAATGGTTCTTAAGCAATGTTTCAGAGCCCACTGGTAGTGCTTCATTTTTACAGTAATGAGGCCATCCTCTTGGCTGTGATTATGTTCACATATCTGGCCTGAAATTGCTCATTTTCCTTGAGGTGCAGTCGAAAGCGACTCTAAAAATAGTCACGGGGCAGTGCCACACGTTTTACATAGATTATCCCATTGGATGTACTCCCACTTCATTTCTACCTGAAAGGTAGAAGCCATCATTGTTCCCATCTTACAGATGACAAAGCTGAGGCTAATAGGTAGTTGAAGTGGGTCACAAACTCTCGTCTTCTGGCTCTAACGCTCGCCACTCTGACTGCTACATGACACAACCAGCAATGGAGCATGTCTGGCGAGGGTCGCGGGCAGTGGAGGTGCATCTTTGCGGATTTTTGTGCCACTGAGGGGTGATGGAAGGAAGCTAATTACCTTAGCCCCAAACCCTGGGGTTTTCTGTCTGTATGATGGATTTAGTGCTCTACAGCTGACTGAACTCACTCATAAAAATGAGCTTTGCAAAATGAAGATGAAATGTAGGCTCCATAATTCCCCAGATCTATTCCAACATGGGGACGACAGCCCTGTAGCTCTCTACTGATGATGGACTGGACCCACGACACCCCCATCCCACCCCAGTGGTGGTGACTCATCGCCAAGATCCGGGGCCTGAGTTTCAGGCTGCCTGTCTTGAGTTCCACATTCCAACACACCAAACCCTGCTCCTTTGGTGATGCGAGGACTCGGTGACAGGCACCCACTCCACTGAAAACCAAGACCAGCCTGTGTGTCCACGGCTTTTAGTTGTCCTTCGACACAAAGTACTTTAAGCAACGTATGTCTGTCCATTCACACCACAGAGGACCAAGAGCATAATGGCTGCCAGCGGGATAATTATTAGTAAAAGCAGTGGGAAGAAGATTCGTCTGATGGGCACTGACTGTAGGTACGGCATGTTGTAAGAGCTCAGAAAATATTAACTATTATTCCTTCTTCACAGACACCCTGAAGAAATGCTGTTCTCATCCCCATGTTATAGATGCAAAAACTGTGACTCAGAGAGGTTAAGCAAACTGCTCACCATCACAAAGCCAAGTGGAGAAGTCAGAGTCCAGATTTAAGACAGTCTGGCTTCAAAGCCCATGCTCTTTGGTTTATATATGATAGAAAAACAGAGTAAAAGATGAATAAGTAAGCATCACCAAAGAACATATAAAAAAAAGAATATATAATAAAAAGTAAGCTTTTCTCCCACCCCACCCCTAGCCTCCCAGCCCCCTTTCCCAGAAGCAAGCATATTTACCAATATCTTGGGTGTTTTTCCAGAGATATTCAACACATCATCAAACTTCTATGGAATTATGGATGAAGACATAGGATGGATATGTAAATATATTTATATGTCAGTGCTCTCCACCTTTTAAAATTTAATAGTGTATCTTGAAGCTGCTTCCCCATTGGTCCCTTTTTTTTTTTTTTTTTTTTTAGAGAGAGAGAGAGCGAGAGCACCAGCCAGGGAGGAGCAGAGGGAGAGGGAGGGAGAGAATTTCAAGCAGACTAGGGCTCAGCATGACCTGAGAGTATGACCTGAGCCTAAATCAAGCGTCAGATGCCCAACCGACTAAGCCACCTCCCCATCCCCACTGGTCCTTTTAGATCTATCCCCCACCCTTATTTAATGCCTACACAGGATTCCACTGCATGGATGTGCCATTGTTTACTTAATCTGTTGATACTCTGAACAACCCTGCAAGGAAGGGGTGTGTGTGTGTGTGTGTGTGTGTGTGTGTGTGTGTTAAGGATGTTCCCTCTAGTGTATCTGCAGGAGAAAGTCCTAAAAATTGAATTGCCAGGCCAAAGATCTGTGTATTTTAAGTTTCAGGCTAAATCTTGCCAAACTGCCATTCAAAGAGTTGATACAGTGCAGCAGAGTGAGAGAGTGAGGGCTTCCCGAAGCCTCACGACGAGGCACGCTATCAAACGTGAAACCCCCGTGAATCCTCATTCTGCTAACTCTGAACTACGCTTGTAAGATGTGGGCATCCGATCTGAGATCAGGGCCATCACCACCAGCAAGCTGTAGTCATGAAACTGGGGGAGTCACATGTCTCTGGGACCCCCAAGACACAGAACGCCAGCTCACCTCCTTGATTTGCAGAGGTTGGCGGGTTTGTAGCAATGACTTGCCAGCGTGGGAGAAAGCGTGTCAGCTTGATTCCCGGGTGGTGTTCTCTCGGGGGAAAGACTGCAAATTAGCAGTTCGGGAGATACAAGGAAGTTGGTTGTTTTGTTGTGTTTTGCTGTTGTTTTTTTAAAGAGCACGGTTGAGTTACGGTTTGGGTCTTTGGTTTTGTTTTGCTTTTAAGAGATGGAGACTTGGAATTTGTTCTTAAATGAGATTGAAGGGAGATGGCAAATGGTGCCATAACTCCATCCGTGATTTTGTGAGTGTGCAAGCAGAAAACACCCAGGAGTTCATAGGCTGGGTGCTGTTTCTTCGATACTGCTCACTTAAGAGGTAATATGTATGTAATTAAAAACATCATTTAAATGATGTTCAAAGAGAAAAATAAGGTAGTCAGTGCAAAGGATGTCTCCCTCCTACTTCTGACTGCTAGTATTCCTTGTGAATTGCAACCAATTGCTACCCATTCTTTCCAGAATATTCTCTGCATTTACATGTGAAGAATTCACACATGTGCATCTTTCTTTTTGTACCTTGGAGCTCATTTTGTACCTGTGAATAGAGATCTGGCTCATTCTTTTTTTTTATTATTTATTTTGAGAGAGAGAGAGAGCGCAAGTGCATGCATACGTGAGTGGGTGGGGTGGGGGGGCAGAGAGATAGAGCGGGGGAGAGAGAATCCCAAGCAGGCTCTGCAGCTGTCAGCACAGAGCCTGATGCGGGACTTGAGCTTACAAACCGTGAGATTATGATCTGAGCCGAAATCAAGAGTCAGACGTGTAACTGACTGAGCCACCCAGGCGCCCCTGTTCTTTCTCTCCTACTGGCCTTTGAAACCCAATGTGTGTTTTGCTCCTGCAGCAGACCTCAATGGAACCAGCCACAGTTAAGGAGTTCAATGGCCGCATGTGGCTAGTGGCTAGCCTCCTGGGGGGCATGGCCCTAGACACCCCCCCCCCACCGACCTGTTGTTGATCCACGTTGAATGAGCCTCTTGCTTCTCCAGGCCTCTGTTTGCTCATTTTTGAACGGAGGTTGGGTTGGATCATCTCATCGGCTGTCCTTCACCCTAACATCCTCTGACTTTCGGTGCTACAAATGGAAAGTCATGGACAAGCCAGGACAGTCAGGTCTTCTATGGCAGCTTGATCTCCACATCTAGAAGATGGGGACCATCAAAGGTGACCCTGATCAGAGTGAGGATGAAAAATATGGCAGCTGATGAGGGTGTGCTTTCGGGAGGAGGATACATGAGGCGTGTTGGTGTTAGGGGTGGTGTTAGGACTAGGACCGACCCTGGTAAGTGCTCAGAATCCACCTGCTAGATGCAAGGTTGCCGCCGGGGTTCACTTCACCTTGTCCATGGGTAAAGGTGGGGATAGCAGTTTCTCCTTGCGGTCCCTGCCAGGATCAAATAAGGCACCCGTGCCGAGGGCTCAGCGCCGTGCTTAGCACACAGGAGACTCTCCCTTACTAGAGACTGCTGCCCTCCCCACCCTTCTGGTTGCAAAAATGCAGCCCAGAACGGGGAGCGGCTTGCCCAAGGTCGCACAATGAGATGGTACTGGCAGACGCTGGCCTATTTTGGCTCCCTCCTTCTCCCTGGCAATTGTCCCGAAAGTCAGCCGCTAATTTCCTCGCAGCCAGGTAAATGAAATAAATACCCCCGACACCACTGAACTACTCGAATGAGGCCCGGGTCCAAGTATTGTTTCCACGGTATGCACGAGGGCGTGCACGCATGTGATTTGTTTAAAGTCACTGCTCCAAAGGGTGGAGGCTGGGTCGGCAGGATACGCAGCCCGGCACCCGGCTCCTTGTGTTCAGAGCCCTGTACCGCGACCAGCGCCAGATTCCGCCATGTGATTTCCAGCAAAGGACCCCCTCTAGATGGCACATGAACGACCTCTGGCAAAACTGCGATGGTGTAGAAAATTAAAATTAAAAGCCAGGAAGCCCGAATCGTTGCATATTATGTAACAAAAACAGGAAGCCATTTCTTCTGAGTGTTTGCTGTGTGACATTGCTTGAGGACCCCGATTTCGCTATTTTATTTAATCCCCCTGGTTACCCAGGGAAGTGTAATTGCTTACCAACCCCATTTTACAGATAAGGAAATAGAAGTTCCGAGAAAGTAAAGAACTCCTCTGGAAACACACAGAGCCAAAAAGGCCCTTAAGAATCTCCCCTGTGGGGGCACCTGGGTGGCTCAGTTGGTTAAGCTCTGGACTTCGACTTAGGTCGTGATCTCATAGTTTGTGGGTTCGAGCCCCATGTCGGGCTGTGTGCTGACAGCTCAGAGCCTGGGGCCTGCTTCAGATTCTGTCTGTCTCTCTCTCTCTCTCTCTCTGTTTCTCTCTCTCTCCCTCTCTCTCTCTCTCTCTCTCTCAAAAATAAATAAATATTTTAAAAAATTTTTTTAATCTCCCCTGTGGCAGAAGGGTAGCCAACCACCCCAGCTGACCCAGGAGCCTCCTGGACACTGGATATTCACAAGCTGGGACAAATCGGTCTCCCTGTGGCAACTTAATGTATTCATCTGTTAAACGGGGATATTTGAACCTGACCCTGGTCAGAATGAGGATAAAAATATGGCAGTAGGTGAGGATGTGCTTTGGGGAGGAAAAGGAGGGAGACAAAAGTGTTGCGGGATTGTTATTAGGATCCAGATAGATCCTGGTGAGTGCTTAGAGTCTGGTCACTGAGACACAGGGCTTGTTCTCTCTCTCTCTCTCTTTCTGTCTCAGCAGACAGTGAATATCCCTGCTCCTCCCAAGCCCAGCCTCTTTCCGGTTGTTTCCAAAGATCAAGTTGCCTTCCTAAGGCCGAAGTCTGAGAAACAGCACCCCAATTTCCCAAGCGCCAACCAGCAGCCCTCCCTGATTTGGAAACCAACCGAGAAAGAGGAAAAACTGAGCGTGGCTTGGAAGGCGTGTGGATCGCTTTATTCTTTTCCTTTTCTCTTAAGCCAAGCCCAGGTTCTGTCCTTTCCAAGGTCTGGCCCAAGCCAGAAGTGGCCAAAAAAAAAAAAAAAAAAGCCCTCGGAAACCTCACCTCCCTAGAAGCTTACGTGCGAGTCCCTTCTTTAATTAATGAACAGAGTCCACTGCCTAACTTGGACGCTCAAGAGAGATCTAGAGGTCCCGGCTGTCTCTGCTTCCACCTAAACAACGAACGTCCTGGGTTCAGTACCCAGAAGAAATGAGTGAAGGAAGCCAAGGGGTGGGGGGGAGGGCCGGTCCTCCACGGTGAGGAGAGACACAGGGGCTCTGGGTGGTTTTCTCTGCAGAATGCTGGAAGACACTCAGCTGGTCGACACACGGGCCACACACGCTCACACACACAGCAGAGGAATGACACAGCATGAGGGCGATGCATGAATACACAGAGAGAAACACACACACACAGCGACGCCAGATGGAGAGCGCAGCCCGGGCTGGGCCCGGGGATTCATTCTCCCCTCACCCACGCACAGGGACTGGTGGAGTTACATACTGCGAGCTGCAAAGGGGGAGGTTGACTTGCTCCCCGCCCCGCCTCGAGGGGATCCAGGAAGTGGCACCTCCTTCTTGGGGGTGTCTGCCCCCGCCTCCTGCTCACAGAGGCAGTGGGAGCCGGTCAGCTGCCTCAGCCCCCGGATGACCCCGGGAATTCGCCAAAAGGGAAACGAGGGAGTGAGTGTCACTTTGTTGGTAGTGGCAGATGGGGGCTCCCTCCCCGCGCTGAGTGTGGGGACGATGCCCGCAGGGAAGGGTGTCGGGATAGAGCTGGAACCAGGACTTGAACCGGGGGACAGAGAACGATGGAGGGGTCCTCTGCTGCCTCCCTCCTGCCCCCACTCCACCCACAACCCACAGACGACCTGCTCCAACCCAGACACTAGGACTCACTAATAGCCGCCTGCTGTGTGTGCATTCCACAGGTGCAACCCACCCCCCCGGGCCATAGCATCTTCAGCGAGGTCCCCTGTTGCGCCCTGGTACCCCCAACCATACCCCGTGTCTCCAAGCCTGGGGGAGTCAGGGAGAGTGAAGAAAATAACCAGAATATGAAATTTAAAAAATCAGAGTGTAAGTTTAAAAGCTCGGGCTCAAGAGTGGGGCACACCTGAATTTAAACCTCTCTTTGCCATCATTTCTGCATGACCTTGGACAAGTGAACTACCCTTCCCAGGCTTCTCATCTACTGAAGGGTAATTGTGAGGATCAAAGGAGAAAAAATATATACGTTAGGAGCGTACATACTCAATAAGTGTCTGCTATGTTTAATCTTTTGGGATTTTTCTTCAGTCAACAAATACTCATTGAGCACGTGCTGTGCGCCTATGCTAACCCTTAGGGGGACACAGTCGCTCTTCCAAATGTTTCCGCATTAGGATTTCGGGTTGTCTGTGGAATGCAGATGCCCTCCAGAGTTTTGCGTGAACCCATGTCTTCCGTAGTTATCACACCAAATTTGGTTTATACTGGTTTGTAATGCGGCCACGTCTGTCCTTTTGAGCCTGGAACAAGTCGCTCATTACAAAAATGGTCAGAGAGGCCAATTGACATCATTGGTGGCCCTCCCCCTTCCAGTGGGTTTGTTGTGGGGACTTTGGGGGTAGCTGGGACAGAGGGCCCAAAGGTCCGTGCTGGCTGAGCTCCTGACCCGTGAGTGGAAAATGTTTGTAAAACACAGAGAGCCAAACACGTGACAGGTTGACTTCACGAGGTGGGAAAGAGATAAGAGATAAGATCGTGATTCTTGCCATCTGATTTCCACAGTTATCAGTGGTTTTTCAAGGAGACCCTCGGTCTTAGAGGGCTTTGCTCATGGGAGATGAAAGCAGGCAATTTGCAGCTCACTGGGGAGGTCCCCCCACTCCCCTCGAGGAGGAAGGATTTCATTTCTAGGTTGGCTTCCAAGCTCCAGCGTCTCGTGGTTGGACTTCTCAGTTGGCTGCATTTTCCATCTCGGTTTTGAAGGTGGTGTTGGGCACTCCACATCAATCTCTCTTTTGTGATTCTCTCCACCCCCTCCCTTGTTCCTTCTCTCCAGCACGGGTCTGACGGGCTGGCGGCGCCGGGAGAATAGTGCGCCCAAGCTTGCGTCACCTCTAGACACATCTAGACACATCCACCAGACACATCTCCTCCCCAGTCTGCCTGACCTGTTGCTTGGGGACACGTCCCACGGCTGGTCCTGACGTCCGCCTGATCAACCATCGCTTCCTAGAGAACGAGGAGGAAGGCAGACGCAGGAGATCATGCCACCGATGGTCGGACAGCAATGAGCGGGTGATGCCGTGTTGACGTCAGAGACGGAGAAGACAAAGCCCCAGAGCAGCTCATTCCTGAGACGCCTCAGCACCAGCCCCCTCTTCCTCCGAGCACGCCCTGAAGCCTGGCTCCTCCTGGTGAAACCATCTTGGCTTGACGCATTTTGAGGTCTTAGTAGACACCATGGAGAATCAGGTGTTCAGCGTTCAGCAGATCCAACCCAACGTCATCTCTGTCCGCCTCTTCAAGCGCAAGGTGGGGGGCCTGGGGTTCCTGGTGAAGGAGCGGGTGAGCAAGCCGCCCGTGATCATCTCCGACCTGATTCGGGGGGGTGCCGCGGAGCAGAGCGGCCTCATCCAGGCCGGTGACATCATCCTTGCAGTCAACGGCCAGCCCCTGGTGGACCTGAGCTATGACAGCGCCCTGGAGGTGCTCAGGGGCATCGCCTCTGAGACCCACGTGGTCCTCATTCTGAGGGGCCCCGAGGGCTTCACCACTCACCTGGAGACCACCTTCACCGGGGACGGGACCCCCAAGACCATCCGCGTGACACGGCCTCTGGCTGCCCCCACCACCGCTGTCGATCTGTCTCACCAGTCATCGGCCAGCAGAGAGCACTCACCGGCAGTGGACAGGGCCACGGGTCCTGGCAATGGGCCGCAGCACGCCCAAGACGGTGGGCAGGAAGCCGGCTCTCTCCCCCGTACCAAGAGCCGGGCTCCCGGGCCCCCGGGCCAGGACTCTGCCAAGAAGAGCATCCAGGGCAGCCAGAACAGTGATTTGCTCAAAGAGATAGAACCTGTACTGAGCCTTCTCACCAGTGGGAGCAAAGGGATCAATGGCGGGGGACCTTCCAAGGCAGAGACGAAGGATGCAGAAGTCCAGGTGGACAGGTAAGCCCTGTGTGTGTGCATGGATGTGTCGTACGCAAACGTGTGTCGCAACTCAGTCTCACAGCCCAGAAGCCGACCCGAGCCGTCCCAGACACCTGCAGAGGCACATGCCCTCAACCGCTCTTGCCTCTTTCTCTCAAAACTGCAACCGTAGGAACAGAATGGGCGTAACCTCCAGCCTGTATCTCTTGCCACAAGACCCAGCTGACAGTCGCGGTGGCTGATGTCACGTCTTCCAGCAACCCCTCACTCAGCACGGGTATTTTTGCGATCTGCGATTCACGGGGCAGAAGACTCAGGCTCAGAGAGGAGGGGCCCTTCCCGAGTCACCCCGTGAGCGAGAGCCGCGTATCCGCAGCAGCCTCCGCATAGGGTGAATGCCAAGGTCCTGGGAAGACAGAGGGGATGGGCTGAGGCCTGCGCAGGCCTCAGCCTAAACCAGCTGTCGCCTTGGGCAGCCGCTGGAGAGCAAGGGAGGTTCTAAGGGAAAGGAATGGAATCGAAGTAGAGGCCCTGCCCCCCCCCCCCCAAAACGGCGCTCTTGCTCGGAGTCTGCAGGAACCGAGGCGAGAGCAGGAAGACCCGGGTCCCGGCCCTTCTGTGTTTGCCAGATTGGCATTTTCTGACTCTGTGGAGGAAGAGAACAGGTGACACAGTGGGCGATTCTAGCTCCTTCTCTGGGGAGGAGTGGGCAGCTGGGCCAAGGGGGTCAGAGAATAGTGGGTCCAGGGATAGAGGAGAGAGGCAAGCTTCTCTGTGAGCCCATTCTGGTCTCAGGTTAGCACAGCTCCCACTTCTTATCCAGCCCCCATGTGGGGCCACCCAGAAACCCAGGACAAGGTTTCCCACCCACCCACCCACCCCATCCCCAAGGACCCCTGAGTGTCCAGAGAGCACTCAGAGGTCCCCAGGGTGTCCCTCAGGAACCTGGATTAAAGCAACTCTCTCCAGGCCCCTGCACTGATTTCATTTAACACATGTTTGTTGAAGACAAACCCGGCACCAGGGGTGGAGGGAACACACCGACGCTCTGACCGTGTGAGTGAATGAAATAGACAAGCCCCGTGAGCTTGGGGACCTTACAGTGTCACAGGGAAAAGGCAAAGAATCAGTGAGATAAAAATGTTAACATAAGTAGGCCGTCAGATATGTGCTAAGGGGATACACGGAATCAGACGGGGGTCAGGACGTATTGCGGAAGGTGGATTTTAGAGAAGAGAGGCTGGGCAGGTCTCAAGGAAGCAGATGTTGGAAGACCCGGAGGGAGGGAAGAAGGGCACGTCGAAGCTTTATGGAGGAGGGGCATGCCGGGCAGAGGAATGGCAGGTGCCAAGGTCCTGAGGTGGGAGGGTGCCTGATGTGGTGGAAGGCCTGCGTGGGACCCAGTCTCCCTTCCTGACGGGTCAGCCCCCCAACCACACTTTGAGGGGGGCCCTCGGTCTATGGCATCGCACCTCAGGCCACCGTTGCATCCTGGAGCTTTTCCAACTTCTCCCACCTGAGCAAAAGCCCAGCTGATTCCAGCAATACCCCGAGCGGGAAGATGGGGTCTCTGCCAGAAGCCCCAGGGGTTCCCTGCTGCCCTTTGAGCTCCTGTCCTCCAACCTGCTTCTTCCCTCTTCTGTGAGCTCCTGGCGGGGGTGGGGGGTGTGCGCAGTTTGGAGTCTCCCCATACCTTTGGTCCCATCTCCACAGGAGATGGAGAGTCTTGGCCCCAGTACACAGGACGTGGTGTTACCCTCTCGGTGGGGCAAGTGGGTGGGGGCCCCTATTGTCCTGACCTTCCTTGCCAGAGCTGGGGGCTGGGATCAGTCCTCAGGGCTGTCCTGGCATACAGAGATCTGGGGCCCGTTTCACCCATGACCAAGCCTGGAGACCCTCCCCACCAGGCTAGAGCCGGGTCCTCGGGGGAGCTGCCATTTCCCAGGTGTCCCTACGACAGCACCTGCAGCAGAGATAACATATTTTTATTTTGAGATAACATAGGTCTTGATGTAGTTTCTGGGCAGCCAGCGGCCCCCAAGTCTCATCCAGTGGGCTTAAATCCTAAAGCATCTATAGAATCCAGAATCAATCATTGGCCTGGTTTTCTAGGAGACACCAGATGTGCCCCCCCACCCAACGAAGTCTTCTGAGCACAACCTCTTCTTCCCCATTCTGGATATATGTGCCTCCCTGCTCCTCAACACCCCCTTCTCCTAGGAAGAGCAATGGGGCCCTGAATGAGTGTGACAGTCCCCTCCTGGAGGCTGTATTTAATGCTCCATGCGCTTGGTTCTGATTCTCAGCTGGGCACGGGGTGGGCATGGGGTTGTGAGCATCAGAATTCCCTGGGGCTTTCTTTCAGCCCCGCCCCAGACCTAGGAGCCTGAATCTCCCTGTGTGACATAGAGAAGTCCCCTGGAGGGTCCCTCTTATCATTGGGAGCTCGGCCCTCCCCCTCCGAGAAGCCAGTGTGACCCTCTCCCAGCTGGCAGTGCGGGATGCAAAAACCTGATGCAGGACACTAGGCTTGGGCGAGGTTGCCAAATGTGAAGGACTTTAACGGGAGCCTGGCCTCAGGGGCGCCTCCAAACACCGCCTCCGAAAAGCAGCCTTTGTTTCCCCAAGGACGGGGGCAGGACATGCTGGTCTGACACGGGGTCTCCTCCGGCAGACCTATTTGCCCAAATTGGGAGGCTGCACCTCAGCTCTCAACCCGCCCTCATCCATCACAGTCCTCCCTCCAGTGACCAAAAGGAGCAGGAAACACTGCTTTGGAAGAAAGTGGCCCAGAGCAAGTACAGGGCTCCATGAACCCCACTAGGGTAAACGGTTCTCAGCAGGAGTATTATCCAATAATAGTGCATGGTCCCCTAGCTCAGTGGCCCACGCCTGTGCTCAAAGCTCCCCACCCCCCACGTTAACAAATATTTTTAATTTTTTTAACGTTTATTTATTTTGAGGGACAGAGCACGAGCAGGGGAGAGGCAGAGAGAGAGGGGGAGGCACAGAATCTGAATCAGGCTCCAGGCTCTGAGCTGTCAGCACAGAGCCTGACCCGGGGCTCGAACCCATGAACCATGAGATCATGACCTGAGCAGAACTCAGACGCCTACCCGACTGAGCCACCCAGGCACCCCCACAAATATTTTTAAATGCCCCCTTTCTTAACCAGGAGCTAATAATGCCCTAACTATAAACTAAAGGAGACCAGGCATAAAAGTAATTTATCATAACAGAAGCTGTAATTTCATCTATCAGCGCTCAGCTATTTGCCCCTAAACAGAGAATTGGTCCACTCACGACCGCGTCAGATGCAGGTGGAACCAGGTGTATTGTTTTGGCCACTCAGATGCCACCAGCGGTGTCTCCTTGGCGATGTGATCTTCCGAAATGGTGACAGACTCCCAATGAAATGATGTCCTGTCTTTTCCCAATGGTTGCATGCATGGAAAACTGAGTGTATTTTAAAGCCATGTTTCAGCGTAAGATTGAATCGGGGTCTTGACTCAGAAGTTTAAGCTTGCTTTTCATCTTGGCTGATGTGCTAAGGCCGCATGGCAGGCAGGACCCTTCTTCCTTGTGTGGATTTGCCCCTGGACCATCCCCAATGCCCCCCTCCTTTCCACCGTGATGCCAGGGACCCTCACCTTCATTGGAAAAACCAAAAGTGCCCTCAGAAATCACCAAACTAGGTGACAGGAATAAGTGCCTTGTTAAGTGTCAGCGTCCCAAGTCAGGAAATGCAAGCCCAGAGACAGAAGGGTCTTCAACGTCACTCTCCGGGCTTGGCGGGCTGGGGACGATTCCAGCCCCTTGGAGCACGTGGCCGCCTGGAAATTACTCAGCCTTCCAGTGGCTTCCCCATCCAGGCTGCTTTTTGGGGTGGGGGTCAGAGCTGGCAGCCTGGATTCTGGATGCCCAGTGAGGCCGGCTGCCTACCAGGCCTGGAGCCCCACATCCGGGTCACAGCCAGCAGGCTGTGGCTTCTGGGGGCCAAGCAGAGGCTGGGGCTGTCCCTGGTTCTCAGCGGTGCCCTTGACTCTCCTGCTCTCTTGGCCTCATTTTCCTTCCTTCCGTCTTTCCTCTTGGACGCGGACCTATTCACCTGCTTCATCTAACTCCTTGCCCTCACGGGGCGTCCCTAGTCCTGTTGTTTGGGAATGCTGGCCCTCCATTGGGGAGAGAAGCGATGTTTAGTCTAGACACAGTCTCACCCTTGATCCCAGGGGGAAGGTGGGTCCGGCAGGTGGTGGCAGTGTGCGGGGAGCGTAAGGAAGGGAAATCTGGGGGCTTCTGGGACCTTCGGCACTTGGGAACGGTCACTTTAAAATGCTGCGTGTCAGAGGATATCCAGGTTGTTCAGATTGCTGCCCTGAAGGAGGGTTCTAAAGAGGCCAAGGTCCCTGGTCCAGCATCCATCTGGACCAGCCGGTCAGCCTCGCCCTGCGTTCTGATGACTTCTCCACTCGCAGGGCACTCGGTTACTTACAGAGAACCTTCATAATAGCCATCTCTTCAGAGCTTGGGTGAATTCAGCCCTGCTTCGTAAGTAGGTTGTATGGTTTGGGCCGCCTTATAGGCAAGGAAACTGACGCTCAGAAAGGTGGGGCAATTTGCCCAGAGTCACACAGCCCTGGCCACAGAGTGCTCATCTTGGTTTTGCTAGAAATCTCACGGTGGGTGGCTACAGTTGACACGAAACCGGGCGAGAAGGGTGGCTGGAGGTTCAGAAGTCAGTTTCGATCCTAGAGAATGAGCTTAACTGGGGAGAGGAGGTCTCCTGTGACAAGCTTCTGTTTTATGACCAACATGCTAATCAAGCTGTACTGAGCCCTCCAGGGGGCCTGGCCTCACACTAAGGTCTTTACATCAATTACCTCATTTGCTCCTCGTAGCACCCCATTTTCCTGGTAAGCAAGCCAAGGCTCAGAGAGGCACAGTCACTTGTCCCAGCTCACAGAGCTAGCAAATGACAGAGCCAGGACTTGACCCCAGGCCCCTGCTCTTGGCCTCCACTAACATAGATTACACTGTTGGCCACAGTGCACTTGACCACTAGCCATCAAGTTTCTGAGGACTTGGGGTATTTTCTCAGTCTGGAAGGGAAACTGAAGTGCCCTCCACGCAAGATAGCACCCCAGGAGAACTGACCTCAGACCAACCAATGACCGCACTGATTCCAGGACTGTCTGCAATAGAGGGTCTCCTCCGTGACTGCACTTGACATGTCTTATGGCTTTGAATCAGTCCGTTGGCATTGACTCCAATGACTGCCTTCACACTGAACCTCAGTGCAAGTTTTCATTCTCACCTTGACCATGTGAACATAAAGGGCTTCCCCAGTCCGTCGTTTCCTGGGGAGGGGAGAGAAGTCCTGGTTATAGAGCTATTGCTCTTACTTTGCACCCTCTCCTATCTGTGTCCCCGCCATCTTGTCAAGTGGCACCCCAGCCCCTCATTCTGAGGAGGAGCTATGGAATGAGCCCACGCAGCCACCCATTCATCCCCAGATTGTGTGCAAGGAAGGGGAGCTTCTCACCATCTTTCATTCAGCAAATATTCACGGAGCATCTTTTCTGCCCCAGATACTGTCCTTGGAACTGGGGATCCACTGATGAGCCTCTGCCATTATGGAGTCACAGACAAGAAATGAATGATAAACAGATAGACTCAGGCTCTCAGGCAATCATGTTAGATAGTGACACATGCTATAAAAGAAATGAAATAGTGATTTGAAGAAATATGGCTTGGGATTGGGAAAAAAAAAAAAAACTAGATCAGAGGGTCAGAGAAGGCCTCCCTGAAGAGGCAACATTTATACTGAGGCCAGAAGGTATGAACCGTGTGAAATCTAGGGAAGGGCGTTCCTGGCAGAAGGTACAGCAGGAGCAAAGGCCCTGAGGCAGGAACAAGGTTGTGATGTTCAAGGAACGGAAAGAAGGTCTGTGGGACGTGAGTGTAGTGAGTAGGAAGAGAGCTATGCGCGCATACACACACACACACACACACACACACACACACAGCCCAAGCCATCCCTGCCCCTGCCACCAAATATTCATTGTATCCATTTCCCCTTGCAGTCGTAACAAATGACCACAAATGTGGTGGCTTGAAACAGTATACGTTTATTCTCTTACAGCTCTGGAGATCTTACATCTGCTCTAGGGGCAAATCTGTTTCCTTACCTTTTCCAGCTTCTAGAGCTGCATCCCTTGCCTTTCTTGGCTGGGGCCCCTGCCTGCCCCTTCCAGCATGAGCATCTTGCTTCTGGAGTCTCATGGCCTTTGTCTTCCATGGCAGAACTCCCTCTGCTTCCTTCTCATAAGGACACATGTGATGGCATCCTTACGGCCATTATAGTTAATGGCCCATCCAAGATGATCTCCCCAATTTCAAGATCCTTAACTTCATCACCCCTGTAAAGACCCTCTTTCCATATAAGGTAACATATGTGGGTTCTGGGGATTAGGATTTGATGTCTTTGGGGGCCGTTTTCAGCCCCCCACCCCCATCCAACAAGCCCTACTGAGCAATTCTGTGGCCAGACCCTGGACTGGCCATTACTATGAGGTCTCATTGGACTGGGCTCAGTGTTCTTCCTTCTAGACCCCCCTTTGCCATCATTAGCTACATATTTTAGGAAAGCCCCTTGACCTCTCTGGGCCTCAGTTTCCCCATGTGTAAAAGTAGCGTGTGGACCAGATGAGCCCTAAGATTCCTTCCAGAACTACCATTCAGGGTCCTCCTGAAGGTCATTGGTGGGCACGCTCATCACAGGCCAAACAACTTACCGGTCCACTTCCTGTCAAACCCACCTGGAAGGTTCACTGCTCCATTCGACCTCCCCAGACCATCACTCCAGGGAGAGGCACTCAAACCCCCCTTTAGGTCAGAGGTCACAAACTGGGGATCGAGGGTCACACTCAGATCTCCCTCGAGTTTTATTGGGCCTGCAGAGTTTTCTGAAAAAGCGATTTTGTGGCAAAACAGAGAAATCAAGAGGTTTCACATTAAACCTGGTTTCCAGCCTCTCAAAAATAAAGAGAGCATCGGAAGAGCTATTAGGACCAAGTCTCTATTGTGGGGAGACAACCAGCCTCGGGAGCTGTGCGGGAGCTGGCATGGGCTCTCCAGTGGCCCAGGATCCAAAACCAGCCAATCTGCTCAGCCCAGACGCTGCAAACACTGGAGGTTGAGGATCCTGCCCAGCATATGTGATGTGAGCAATTACAGTCGTGATTGCTGCTGAGCCCAGAGGCCCTCACCTCACTTCTCAGCTAGAGGATTTCGGTAAAATTCCAGCTCTCAAAAGCATACTTTTCTCCCTCACAACCTTCCCCCACCCCAGCATGAAGAGCTCTAGAACAAAGCTTTGCAGAGACCCCAGATTCATTTTCCACAGCCCCCAAGTCCTCCTGTTTTAACTTAGCTCCCAGCATCCACAGCCAGGTGGAGGGGGGGTGGGCGAGAAGGGGGGTGGTCAGGGAATAGTGTGGTGTCTGTGGAGAGATGCAGCAGGCTTCCTGCCAGGAGCAGCTCTCCTCAGCAGCCTCCTTGCCCGGTTGGGCCAGAGCAGGTGGCCCCCACTTCCAGACTGTGCCCTGCACACAGGCTTGGCCCTCCTGCTCCCCATCCTGGGTACTTGGGGTTGGTTGGTGGTCAGCACTGGGCTGATCAACACATGTGTCAACTTCCTGTGGAGTTGAGCCCACCCCCTGTGTGAGAGTCCGAGGCCTGGCCCCCAGGAAGCCCCCCAGTTGGAAGGATTTGGCAAAGGTTCTTAGAAGGTCTAGAGATGCCAGACTGACTGTTGGCTTGGGCATGATTGTCTAGCTAGCAAAGTGGAGGAAAAGGAGCTTTGGTTTAGTCCTTGCCAGAAAGCATAGAAAATGCTCGCCAAGTGGGAGTTAGACTTCCATGCCTGGTTTTATGGGGGGAAAGAAGAGAGGGAGCTTGGGGGATGTTGATATTTCTGACCAGGAGGGCGCCTTGCTGTTCACAGCCAAGAGTCAGGCCCAGAGCCCTCCCAGGAAGGTGGGTCTTCAAGGAGGTCTGTGAACCATGTGGGGTGCTTTTGACAATGCAGGTTCCAGGGTTCCCTGGGGACCCAGACTCTCCAAAGGGCGAGTTCAGGAGAGTTTTAACAGTTGATGCTGATGCACTCTGAAGTGAGAAATTCCAAGCATGATGGCATGATGGCTCTGGGGTTACTGGTCCACCTAGAATGCAAGCCCACTGGAGGATGGCCTTTCCAGAGGGCTAAGGACACCTGAGAGGAGATAAAAGCCACTTAGTGAAGACATTCTCTTCAATCCCATCTGGGAACAAGGGACAACTGGTAAATAAAGCCTTGTAGACACAGAGATGGGTATAGAACAAGGAAGGGAAGGACTGGGAAGCATGAGATCGGGGTCCTCAGCCACGCCCAAGCCAGTGCTTCTCAATAAGGAGGAGTACATTTGGTTTCCTCTCCAAAGGGACATTGGGCAATGTCTGGAGAGATTTTGGATTGTCACAACTGGGAGGGACTCTGGAAAGGGAAGGAGTGTTACTGGCATCTAATGGGTAGAGACCCCCTAGAGAATGCTGCTAGACATCCTACAAGGAACAGGACAGCCCCCCACAACAAAGAATTACCCAGCCCCCCAAATATCAATAGTTCCAGTTTGAGAAACCCTGATCTAAACTGAGACCACTCCAGGCAGCTGGAAGGACCCACACTCCTGAGTATGGCAAAGGAAAGTCACCATCCTGGCTTCTAAGAAGTCAAAACAGTCCCCATCCACCTCCACCTATGGACTCCCAGTATATTTATTTAAATGAAGAAATGATGCATTAAAGTTACGAAAATCTCATTCAACAGATAAAAACATTCAAACATCCCTACTTCATTTGGAAAGAAAAATCAATACCTAAATTTGAAGTTCTTCAAAAGTATGAGGTTCAACCAAATGGCCCCTCCGCTACCCTCTTAATCTCTGTTCTCAGTGATTCTCAGCCAGCACAACAGCAAGAAGGAAACACCTGACTTTCAGGCTTTCTCCACTGCTCATTGGTGCTGTGACCTTTGACAAGTTACCTAATCTCTCTGAGCTTCAATTTCCTTAGTTGTCAATGTAGTGCACATGTTTAGTTAGTTCTGACTATGTGTTAGGCATTTTACATGCATGACTTCATTTAACGCCCAGGAGAGGAAGAGTGTGAAGTGGGTGTTGAAGGTTGAGTAGGGGTTGGTTCCTGGCAGAGGGAAGATGAAAGGGCATCCCGGGGACGGCAAGTATAAAGGTAGGAGTGGACAACAGTGTGCTCCTCGGGAAGAGGGGAGACTGGAGATCAGGACCGAGAATAATGGAAGTTGGGAATCTAGAATGGAAGCAGAGAATTCCCAAAGTCCTGTGCTCTGTGAACAGCTTAGAAAGGGTCTGGGTATCTCTGCCTGTGCCCCCCAAACCCCAGGGAAGATGCCCTTCTTGGCTAAGAGCTACGTGTGTCCGTTCCCCAGTGTTGAGGGACGTTAGGCTTTGAGGGATGCTCACTGCTATAACCAATATGTCCAATGCTACAACCACCAGCTACATTTGGCTACTTAAACATGATGAAAGTTAGATAACATTTAGATTCAGTTTCTCAGTGACCATAGGCACATTTCAAGTATTCAATTGCCACATGTTACCAGTGGCTATAAAACTGGACAACATAGACGTAGGATGTTCCTCTCATCACAGAGAGTTCTAGACCGCGCTTGCTTAGAGGAATCTTTTTTGTTATTATTATCTCAGAAAGAGAGAGAGCGCATGAGTGGGGTGGAGGGGCAGAGGGAGAGAGAGAGAGAATGAGAATCACAAGCAGGCTCCACACTCAGCATGGAGCCCGATGTGGGGTTCAGTCCCACAAGTCTAGAATCATGACCCGAGCCAAAATCAAGAGTCAGACACTGAACCAACCAACACACCCAGGTGCCCTTAACTGTTTCATAGAGAACTAGCATTTCCCTTTTTCTGTTTCTGTCTGATCATCCCATACATTAGCAGTAAGAGCAACCACCAATAGGTACCACACAGCTAAGGGCTGTAAGCTTTACCTTATTTAACCTTTGCAGCAATCCCATGAGCAAGGTATTATTAACCCTATTTTAGAGATGAATAAATGGAGAATTCGAAAGTGTGAGTATCCAAAATATCCAAAGTTGCACAGCTTATAGCCAGCAAAGCCAAGAGTTGAACCCAATGCTACCCAACCCATAGCCCATGCTCTTAACCAGCAAACTACCCTGCCTGTACGAACCCCATCAAGCAGCTAGATCCCAGGGTGAGCAGATTTGCAGCAATAAGCCAGATATTTCCCTCAGACCTGGTTATCACTGTCAGACTGAGAGTTGGGAAATACTGACATGTACTTCTGTTTTTGCTCCTGGGTGAATGGAAACAAAATAGCTCAACCTGGATGTTCCCTCTGGTCCCATATTAAAAATACTCTTCCCCTGCTCCTCGCACAGGACTCTTAAATAAGTTTGTTGTTGACAAAACACTTCAAATGCATTATTTAAACAGAGGTGTTAAAGGCTTTTTTACAAAGGGGGAACTGCAACACAGAAGTAGCTCTCCCTGAAAATTCACACAAGACAAGCCATTTTGGAGTTGCTTAGGTAATTGTTGCCTGTTTAATTCTTGCAAACTGGCCTCTTTCAGCAAGAGATATTGTATTACTTGCTCCTTAGCCTCTGGCTTAGAGTAACTAGTTTTTCCTGTCTCTGTGTTAAAAAAGGAAGGATCTGGGCCAAACATTCTTCAGACCTAGTTTCAAATCCCAGCCCTTCTTTGTCTTACTGTGGGAACTCGGGAAACTTACATGACCTTTCCAGGCTCAGTTTTTGCATCTGTAAAATAGGGCTTTTGTTGTCTGTTGGGATAAAATGAAGTAACATCTGTGCAAGCACCTGGTATGTTACACACGCTCCAACAATGCTAACCTCTCTTCTCCGCTGAATCGCCACTTATAGTCATGTGGTATCATGGGATCAGGACTTTCAGAGCTGAGAGGGAGCAGAATGACATTTAGAGCAGCCCTCTCAACAGACAATTTCTCTGTTTATCACCATGTAGGTGAGCCGTTGACTTGTGAAATGTCTGTAATCAAGAACCACTCCCCGTGTGTTTTGGTGACATTTTTAAAGAGGGTAAAACAGAATGTTCCCTCTGACAATTGCAGACCTCTCCGACCAGAAGAGTCAAAGTGGCTCTGACGCAGGCCACCAGGACTTTTGGAACATTGTGAGGAGGAGAGGTCTGGATGGCCCCGAGTGAGCAGCCAGAGGGCTTGAGCCCTGGCTTCCGATTGACCCCAAATGACTGTCAGCACCAGACTAGAGGTTGGGGGAAATTACAGAACCAGGATTCTAAGTCCCCAAAGCTGGGAATATAGAACAAAGGGCTAGGTAACAGCTTTCACACCTGGGACCAAAACCAAGAGGGGCTCCAGAGTAAGCCACAGACAGATGCTATAATCAGAGTAAAAGTGGACGGGCGAGTTCAAAAGAAGCCAGTTGTCAGGAAGCAGGGGGGCAGCGCCTGGAGAGAGAAAGAGGCGAGGGATGGTCAGGAGGTCTGGATTTCGAGGCAAAGTCAGTTCCATCTCAGCCATGACTTCTCTCCTTCTTAGAGGATGACCAGGCTGTGGAAACTAACTAAGATAGTCTCCCCCTGAATCTGAGTTCAAGAACAGAGAGCCAGGAAAACTTTGGTGTTAATAAGCCAGCCTTTTGAGTCAGGAACCAGTCTGGGTTTGAGTCCCAACTCCATCATCCCTGGCTGTGTGACTTAGGCTAGTGTTTTAACCTCTCTGAGCCTCAGTTTCCTGATCTTAGGAGGATTCTGAGGATTATGATTATAGTAATGAAGATGCTAATGACGGTGATGATGGAGGAGGTTGGTGATGCTGGTAATGATGGTGATGATGGTGAATATTATGATGTAATGAAGGTGATGATGGTAATGATGACACTGATTATGGCAATGGTGATAGTGATAATGGTTATGCTGATGAGGAGAAGTTGGATGAGGAAGATGGTGGTGGTGATGGTGATGGTGGTGATCATGGTGGTGGTGATGGTGGTAGCAATGGAAGTTTGGATGGTGGTGATGATGGTGGTGATGGTGATGATGGCCATGGTGATGGCACTAATGATGGTGGTGATGGTGGTGATGGTGGTGGTGGTGATGATGATGGTTGATGGTGGCAGTGGTGGTCATGGTGATGATGTAATCATGATGGTGATGATGGTGATGATGCAATCGTGATGGTGGTGATGGTGGTGATGGTAGTGGTGATGGTGATGGTGGCAGTGGTGATGGTGGTGATGATGCAATCGTGATGGTGATGATGGTGATGGTGTTGATGGTGATGATGATGGTGGTGATGGTGATGATGGTGGTGATGATGGTAATGATGGTGATGATGGCCATGGTGATGGCAGTAATGATGGTGGTGATGATGGTGATGGTGATGATGATAGTGATGTTGGTGATGGTGGTGATGGTGGTCATGGTGATGATGCAATCGTGATGGTGATGATGATGGTGATGGTGGTGATGATGGTGGTGATGATGTTGGTGATGATGGTCATGATGGTCATGATGGTCATGATGATGGTGATGATGGTGGTGGTGGTGATGATGGCCATGGTGATGGCAGTAATGATGGTGGTGATGGTGATAATGGTGATGGTGGTGATGATAGTGATGGTGGTAGTGATAATGGTGGTGATGGTGGCAGTGGTGGTCATGGTGATGATGCAATCGTGATATTGATGATGGTGGTGATGCAATCGTGATGGTGATGATGGTGATGATGATGGTAATGATGGTGGTGATGGTGAGGGTGGTGGTGATGATGATGGTGATGATGGTGATGATGGTGATGGTAGTGATGATGATGGTGATGGTGATGATGGTGATGATGGTGATGATGGTGATGGTGGTGATGATGATGATGGTGGTGGTGGTGATGGTGGTGATGATAGTGGTGGTGATGGTGGTGATGATGCAATCGTGATATTGATGATGGTGGTGATGATGCAATCGTGATGGTGATGATGGTGGTGATGGTGATGATGGTGATGATGGTGATGACGATGGTGGTAGTGATGGTGGTGATGATGTGATCGTGATGGTGATGATGGTGATGATGATGGTGATGATGGTGGGGGTAGTGATGATGGTGATGATGGTGATGGTAGTGGTGGTGGTGATGATGGTGACAGGGGTGGTGGTAATGATAATGATGCTGATGAATGGTAATAATGAGAGCCCCCACTTCAGAATGGGTGTGAAGAGTGGGTGGAAAAACTGTGACCTTGAGCATCTTAGCCTTTGTCTCACTTACACCGTCTATAAAATGGTGGTTAATATTCACACCCACCTCACAGAGTCGTCACAAGGGTTAAATTAAAACATTTGTAAAGTGCTTGACACACAATACGTGCTTAATAGACACTAGCTATCATTCTTAATGGTATTTTATTTTTTTGCTCTGTTCCCCTCATTTTCAGAATCATTTCTGTTTCTCTTGGGCTGGTAAAGTCTTATTATCCATGTTTATTCAGCACTGAGATAACTTATCACCCTGGACCCCAGGACTCATTATCTTATCTGTGGGCATTAAGTTGTCCAGGGGGGTCTGCCAGGAGATGAGCCTTCTGCGTTCCTAGGTCTTTGAAACGGGGAGGGAGGAGCAAAAGCCCTGTCATCGTCATTCTGAAGGGATGTCCACACGGTGGGTGCACGCCACCCATCGGTGCCGACGTCAGTGCGCTTTGTGCTTGACGATGGGGCTGCCTTCCCACGTGTTGCTGGTGATACTACCGAAGGGCACGCTGGGCACCCACAGCTTGCTGGCTCTACATAGAGTCACGTGGGTGAACCATGGAGGTTCTGTACAGACTCGGAACTTTGAGGGCAGGGCAACCGGCCTGTCGTTCCTGATGTCTCGCCTTTCTCACTTCCCCTGCTTTGCCTTTCAGAGGTATGGATGGCAAGTCACACAAGCCACTGCCCCTGGGCGTGGAGAATGACCGAGTCTTCAGTGACCTGTGGGGGAAGGGCCACGTGCCTGTCGTCCTCAACAACCCGTATTCAGAGAAGGAGCAGGTAAGTGGCTCTCACACTCTACCCGCGGTCCCTGGCCCTTCTCCGGTGTGAAGATGGGGGGAGGGATGCCAAATGGCCAGCCGTGTGGGGATGGAAATGAGCCACCATGGCTGAGGGGCGTTGAGGCCAGGAGTGTGTATCCTAGGATATGGATTTTACCTTTGTTTTGTTTTGTTTGTAATCTTGCTGTACCTCAAATGTAATTCTGTTTCCACCAAGAAAGGCACTCACATGCCATTTGCACTCCAAATTTAGAAGGTAAAGACACATGGTAAAAAGTTTTCTTCTCTCCCCTAATCCCAGCCACATGGTTTCCCTCCACCGAGGCAAGCAATAGTCATCATTTATGTGGTCCTTTTAGTAATACTTTATGCATAGACTGACGAAGACACACACATATTATTTTCACACAAGTGACAGCACATTATACATATTGCTTTGCACTTTGCTTTTTTCACTTACCGCCGTATCTTGGTGATGAGTCCCCATTAGTGGGCAAAGAGAGTCCTGGTTCTTTTTCGTGGCTGTATAATATTCCATTGCATGGCTCCACTGTACTTACTGAGCTCATCCTCCATAATGGACACTTCAGTCACTGCCAGTATTTTGCTGTGACATCCCATAAATGCCTTGCTGTGGCACATGGACAGACTTTTCAATAGAATAAATTCCTAGAAGTGGAATTTCTGGGTCCAACATTACATACATTTGTGGTTTTGGCAGACATTGAGAAATTGCTCACTGTAAAGATTGTCCCAAACCTACCAGCCAAGCAGGAGAGTGGTGGTTTCCCCACAGCCCTGCCAACCTAACGTATTACCGAATTTTTCGGTCTTTGCCAATTTGCGGAGATGTGTTTTGACAGCTGAGTCAATACTGTTTCTGAGCACGGATAGATTTGGCCACAGATCAGCAGTGCCTTTTTGTTACCTTCTCGGGTAGCTAACGGACCAGGCCGGCGCAACCCCATTAAAGCATATGAATTTCCCACCCAGCCTCTGCACTGCAATAAAGTATAGGTCAGAATGACAAATGCGAGGTCAGAACCGGGAGATGGCCCAGGTCACTCAGCAGGCCACCTTCTTCTCTCCATCTGTCTCAAGCCCTGGACGGCATAGGGCAGGTTGCCAAATTCTGTCTTCTGATGCGTGTATGTGGATGGCACCTTTCACTACTACCAGTTCACCTGAGCAACGACCCAGAGCCTCTCTGTGTAGCCTCAGGGGAGGATGGGACATTCCAGAGCCTCGGTGGGGATTGCTTTCCTCAGCTGCTGATAGCTGGCCAGGAAGACAAGGATGTCACGGGTCTGCTGTAGGTCAGAGCCGTGCTCCCACCAGCCAGTTCCTCTCTCTCTTGCAGTGACCTCTGAATGCTTGGAAGATGAACAGCATCGTAGACTTCTGCTATGCTGTCCTCAAAAGTCAGGGCCACGCTGTGAGCAGGAGGGGACTACTTTCCGTTCATGATTAAATGAACAAAAAAGTTAGCATTTTTCCTTATATTCTCTTTAACTTACAATAAAGGGGTATTGGCATAATTCAGACCCTCCCAAGACAAATAAAAAGGACGGAAAGAGGCAGCCTCAGGCTAGATCCAGGCTATGGCCATGAAGTGTTAGGTCTGCACTCTAGCGTCCTAAGAGACAATTTATATCTGTACTTTGAATCTACTGCCAGTGTTTTGCAATTTTACCTAAATATCATAATCACAGCTTCTCTTAACAAAATGTGGACAATCTGACCACCTCGAGCCTGTGTTCTAACGGGACGATAATCTGCATGGACTGAGCAGCAGCTGTCCCTCTAGACAGAGCAAGGACTCCCTAGTTTGTCTCAATCCCCGCTACTCCATATCACATCCCTCTTGTTAAGGCTGTTGTCTGTTGTCACCTTTTATAACATCAATGCTGTTGATTTTCTTAGGACGAAAGGGAAATATTTTCATATCCATGACTTTGTGATAAGCGGCAGTTAGAGTTAGACCAAGAGATTTATATGTTTCAGGAAACACGAGGAAGATTTCGTGTCTTACAACAATGAAGAATATTCTTTCATGCTTAATATACATCCGTCTTGAAGTTAGCCAAGCTGCCTTGCTGATTTGCCTTAGCTTCCTACCTGTCCCCTCCAGGTATCGGAGTTTATAATCGCTGGTCTGCAGTAACCCCCGAGATCTGACTCACAGAGACAAAGCAGAGGAAGCCTTGACCCCACTAGAAAGACCCTTAAAGTCACTGCCGAAATCGGAGCAGTGGCAGGACGAGAGCCATCTCCTTTTATGCTGTCCACCTCGGTTAGACAGTGACAGCTTGAAAGCCATAACCTCGAACGCCAAGCCTGAGTAGTGAGGTTCTCAATGTTGGGAACAAGAGTGATTAATAGGACCGCTGACCACCCCCGATTTTGGAGCTTTGTGATGAAATGATCAAATGTCTTAGGTCAGGCAGGCTGCTTTATTTCCAGAATTCCATAAACTGGGTGGCTTACGAACAACAGGTATTTATTTCTCACAGCTCCAGAGGCTGGGAAGTCCAAGATCAAGGCACAGACAATTCAGTGTCTGATGAGAGCCCACTTCCTGGTTTCTGGCAGGTGTCTTCTCGCTGTGTCTTCACAAGGCAAAGGGGCATCTCTCTGGGGTCTCTTTCATAAGACATTAATCCTCTCCATAGGGGCTCCACCCCTGTGATCGAATCCTGTCCCCGAGGCCCCACCTCCCAATACCATCGACCTGGGGGTTAGCTTTCAACATATGAATTTGGGTGGGGGACTCAAGTGCTCAGTGCGTAGCCATCAGGGAGAGGTGCTGTGAGACCTTGTCTCAGGGCCCCTCGAAATGGCAATTCCCTTTGCTTGGAGAAGTAGAGAAGGTGATAAAGAGAGAAGAAAAGACTGCATCTTCCTGAGATGAAGGAAGCCAGGCAATTTTAGAATTTGGGAGCCCCTGGACGCATGGGATACAGACCAGCAGTGGTTAGGATGTACATTCACTCCTTTATCATGAGCAAATCCTTGGTGTCGTCCGTGATCCCAAAACCACTGGCCAGCGAGATCATCCTGGCTCAGTTGTCTGAGACTCAGTGTTCATATGCCTCTCAGAAATACAGCTGGAAGGGGACAGAGATCCAAGCGCCTGGTTAAATTGGAATCCAGCCCCAGAGCTAAAGGAAGCAGCCCTGTTACCTCCTGCTAGACATCTCCATAGGCACAGTGCTGAGAAATGTTTCCCGGGCTGAGCAAATTAATAGAAAAACGTAACGTTCTTCGTTCTGTCCTAAAAGATCGGCGTATGTGCTTAGTCTCTTCTCTACCTGCTCAAAGCCCCTTTACCTGGAGCTCCTGGGATCGGCTTCCTTCCTCCCAGTTGTAACCCACATTTGCTGCTTTTTTAGGCATCTGTGGGGAATAGCATTGTTAATAACACAAAGAGAGACCCGGCCGCTACCTGCCTTCGTGAGTCAGGAATAGACAGCAGAAAGTGGAAGCATAGCTGGTCCGCATCTTCCCCAGGGACCCGGCAAAAGGCAACAGAGTCCAACTGAAGCAGGGCGGATGCCGGTTAGACAAGAGAAAGAACTTCCTGATTTAGAAGACTGTTAGCTCCCCAAAGGAATAGTGAGGTCTGCTTCATCCTTCTTGATTCTCTCCTTTGTCCGAATTCAAGTAAAATCAGCCACAGAAGCACCTTCTCTTAAACCAGTCTCAGGAGGCTGAAATGTCCATCTGTATCTAATGGTTATTTCTCTTGCTAACAGTCTGGTTCAGCAGTGGGCATAGCCAGTGAGACCCAAGTCCCTGGAACACTGGGTGTGATTCGAATTCTCATCTTTAATTGTATCTGGCATGTGCTGGTAGATTAAAAGGATCAGTTTACCCATCACCAAACATTCACCCCATGCCTGCCATGTGCACGGCTCTGGTGGAAGCGGAGATGAGTAGACATGGCCCTCCCTGCCCTTAAGACCTTCGCAGACAAATGTGGGGAGACAGACACAGATACAGCGCAATTAATCTAAAACACAAAGGGACACAAAACACTTGGGGAACATAAATACCTCAGCAGGTATCAGGAAAGGTTTACCTAAAGAAGGGACATTTGGACTGGGTTTTGAAGATCATGTAGGAGTTTGCCTAGTAGGAAGTAGGAAAAGGTATTCTAGTAAAAGGAATAGCAGTGGCTCATACAATGCCTTTTTTTTTCTTGCTAAGGATCATTATTGAACCTCTGAGGCTGTCTTTAGCGTTAATACCAACGGGGACACATATTGAATTTTGACACCATTCTAAAGGCCCTTTACGTAATAACCCTCTGAAGTGCAAATGCCATCCTGGGAAAGTGACTTGAGAAACTGCCATTGGTCTGTTCTCCCTGCAAAACCTCAGGATTTGAATCAAGCCCTTCTCAGCTTCCCTTCTTATTTTTTTTAATTAAAAAAATTTAATGTTTATTTATTTTTGAGAGAGAGAGAGAGAGAGAGAGAGAGAGAATCCAAAGCAGCCTCCAGGCTCTGAGCTGTCAGCACAGAGCCCGACACAGGGCTTGAACTCACAAACTGTGAGATCCTGGCCTGAGCTGAAGTCGGACTGAGCCACCCAGGTGCCCCTCAGCTTCCCTTTCATTAAGCACCTTACCCGCCTGGTTTGCTTTCCTAAAGGGGGAAAGGGTGTCCGCCTTAAGGGCAGAATGTCTATTTTCAGATGCTAATTAAGCATTGGTCGTCCAGTCCTTAGTAGATGTGAGGGAGGGTCTTGAGCCTGGGGGAGGTGGGATGTCCACTGCCATCCTCCCCCCATCTTATTCAGCCTGCTGCCTGTCTCTCCAGCCTCTTGCTGACAGAGATGATCAGGTAATCAGAGAGATGACTGTTTTATCGAAATCCCCCTCCCCCTGCCCGTACTACATCCGGAGCCTGGCATTTCCTCACCCCTGGGGACCTGGGGCTGGCTGGCTGCTTTCAAAATGTCAAAATCTGTTGAGAAGCTCTTCTCTACTATGAGGTACGCGTCGGCATCATCCCAGTCTCTCTGGGGAGCCCCAAATTATGAGGCGTGTGGGGAGTGCTTGCGGATCCCCAGTCTTGAGACGATCAGAGGAGGTCTGGGCCCCTCTCCACTCAGGCACAAGCCCCAGCTGGCCAGCAGGTGCTGGCTTTGCTGAAAACCGAAAGGCGAAAGGCGGCAGCCGGCCCCACCCCGGCTGCATCCGAATGAAGGCAAACCAGCAGAACTGTCTGCCTCTCGATGACAACCCAACCTGCCACAGGGAAAGCTAAGTCAGCCCTGACTCACCGCGCGTTCACGATGTCAGGACAAAAATAACAATAATGAGGATTCCAACACCACTCTGTGCGGTGTGGCCATTGGAACCCTCAGACTCCCCACCCTCAGCACGGGGCCAAGAGCTCAGCTCTGGGGTCCGCTGGGTTTGGGCCTCATCCCACTGGTGACCTTGGACAGAGAACAAATTTGCACCTGCACCGAGGCTCTGTTTCCTAACAGATTCATCCAGTCGTGGGGAGGTGAGGTGTGGAATGGCAGGATCTGTGGCAATAGTCGCTGATATTTGCTGAGCAACCTCAGGCACGGTGCTGGGCGCTTCGGGTCCGTGGTCTCCGTTAACCCCCAGCCCAATTCAGTGAAGTTCTATCGCCCCCATCTGACAGATAACTAAAGTGCGGCACAGAGGGTTAGCTGGATGAAGGTCACATGACTAGTGCGTGATGGAAATGGGCCTTGAACCCAGGCCACAGAGCCCACTCTTAATTCTTAAAGGTCCGGCGCAGAATAAGCGTTCCAAAAATGTGCATGATTATTATCGCTGCTTTTGCTGGCGTTTCATCTGGCTAATTCTCGTGTTGCTGATTCAGATGTAGATTTACTGCTAATTGTTATATTGCTAACGGGAGGCACATAGGGCAGGAAGCACAATCCCCTTTATACAGATGACACCCATGGGGCTTAGAAAGGGAAGGTAAGCGGCCACGGAGTCACCGAGTGACACAGCTGGACCTGTCTCCCTCTGTGACTCCGTTGTCGTTCTCGTCGATTGTTGAGATCGAGGCAGTGTGTGTATCTTTCTACCACTGCTTGAGGCCAGGCTCTGGGAGGATACACTGCGAGCAGCCTGTCTGCAGTGGGAAGGCGGGGGCTTTGCGGGCCCAGCTCTGTTGCCTGTCAGCTGTTAATTTGAAGCTTGTCATTGCACCTCTCAGAGCCTCTGTTTTCTCCTCTGAAAAATGGGTTTGCCATGAGGATTCCGTGAGCCCCTGGATGTGCAATGGCCTGGCCCCAGCCGGGCACCGAATAGGCATTCACGGGACGCCGCTCACGATGGAAGGAGATGGGACACGATCAGTGCCCTGGAGAAGTTCACCGCCTGGGCGTCGTCTTTTCGTCAAATAGTTGCCTCAACCTCCGGAAACTTCCATGTCCGGGACAAGCTACAGACATCACATACACGCACACATGGCAGTTATTATACCGTGATAGTTGGAATCTCGTAGAATACACTCAGACGTTCCCTGCAGACCTGCCTGGCGGGCGTTAGCCAGAGACACTGGCTCCATCGGGCTGCCGGTGGATTATTCCCTTCCCTAAGCCTCTCTGAGCACTTAAGGAAACTCCTGTGTTTGGAGATTAATCTCTCTCTGTGGGAAGGTGCCCAAATTGCAAGCGATAAACTGCTACTGAACTCATTATCGCCCCCAGCTCAATCGGACTAGCTATCCCTTGGTTGGTTCCAGCTCGTGACCAGGATAAGACCATCTAGGCTGGATTTCCCCAAAGTGCCTTCAGTACCCCCCTCTGTTACGTTACCCAGTGTTCCAGGGACGCCCTCAAACAGGGGACAAAAACAGCCTCAACAAAGATACTTCTGGGAATTATGTGGGGCAGAGTCTTCGTCAGGCCCCAGTGGCAGCCAAATCCAAACCTTGTTTCCCTCCACCCACGATGTCACCTGCTGGTGACCCTCAGGGTCTTTGTAGGTCATTTAGCCATGAGATCAGCCTTCCTATCCTGCCGCCCCAGGTGGTCAGAGCCAGGGAGGAGCCAGGAAGCGGGGCCTGAGTTGATGGGGGTTTGGGTTCAGCCCTGCAGGAATTTCCACGTCTTTTGCTAACTGTTTGTTTTAATAGTATATTCAAAGCAAGCCGTCCTGGCGCTTTCCAGTGCGACATGATGTCTGGTTCAGGAATCCGTGACACCACTCCGCGTGCTTATCCATCGCATCAAACCGTATTCCTATTCTTTTCCCAGATAAGCCAAGTTCGGTCAAAGTCATTTTTCCTCTTTGTGGAAACTGGTAGTTCTCCAAGCAGATCCTTAGAGGTCGATAGAGCCCCAACCCACTTCCATTTTCCGAGGGTCCTAGGATATTTTATTTTTTTTAATTTTTTTTAATTTTTATTTTTTTAACGTTTATTTATTTTTGAGACAGAGAGAGACAGAGCATGAATGGGGGAGGGTCAGAGAGAGGGAGACACAGAATCTGAAACAGGCTCCGGGCTCTGAGCTGTCAGCACAGGGGCCCGATGCGGGGCTCGAACTCACGGACCACGAGATCGTGACCTGAGCCGAAGTCAGCGCTCAACCGACTGAACCACCCGGGCGCCCCCAGTCCTAGGATATTTTAAAAGGTAAAAAGGACAAAACATAATCACCAAGCTTGTTGTGCATTTCAAATATTTACCTTTAGCAAGTTAATGCTCTCATTTAAACACGCACACGGTGCCAATGTAGCAGAAGGGGGTTAGGCCACAAGGTAATTCCAAGATTTCTTTTAAAGTGAATTCGGGGCGCCTGGGTGGCTCAGTTGGTTAAGTGTCCAACTTCAGCACAGCTTATGATCTTGCAGTTTGTGGGTTCGAGTCCCGAGTCGGGATCTGTGCTGACAGCTTGGAGCCTGGAACCTGCTTCGGATTCTGTGTCTCCCTCTCGCTTTCTACCCCTCCCCCACTCGTGCTCACACGCTCTCTCTCTCTCTCTCTCCCCCCTCCCTCTCAAAAATAATAAAATAAACATTAAAATTAATTCATAATGCACAGGTATATTTTGGTCTGGTAATGGGACCAAATTTAGAGTTGTCTAATAACATTTTAGTTGCCTCACGACATCAGTGCAACTTTAAGCATCTACTCAACAAAATAACTTAAAGACCCCTTATCTGCAGAGGCCCTTGTCTGTGGATCCAAACTGTGATGGTCTGACTGTAGAGTACCTCCTTTCTTTAATCATCCTCTACAGAAAATGAACTGTTGAATCGGGGGAGGGGGGTAGAGAATAAACGATTTCAAGCTTCGGTAGACTTATTATAAAGAATGAATCACTTTAGAAATAACGCTTGGAATACACTACAAGGAAATTATACTCCAAGGTACAAAACACAGTTGGTTAAGTTTTTCTTTTTTTTTTTTAATGTTTATTTATTTTTGAGAGAGAGAGAGAGAGCACGTGCACAGGATAGGCAGAGAGAGAGGGAGACAGGATCCCAAGTGGGCTCTGTGCTAACAGTAGAGCCCGATGCGGGACTCAAACCCACGAACCGTAAGATCATGCCCTGAACCGAAGCTGGACGCTTAGCCAACTGAGCCACCGAGGTGCCCCAGTTAAGTTTTATAAGTAGCAATTTTTTTCACGGCACAGATGGATACATACCTGCTGGTTTGCGGGTCTGTGGTCCTGGCCCCTGAGCTGCCACAGCTCATAACCGGGTTACACTTGCTGCCCTGGGGAGGCGGTGCCCACAGGCTGCGACAGTGCTGCTTGAGGCTGCAGCTGAGGGCACGGCGGCGTGCGGCCTCTGGCCCCCCAGGGTGGCTGGCCTGACGCCCGGCTCAGCCCCAGGATGCTGCCCTCGTTTTAGGACAAGCCAAGCGCCGCGGGTTGCTGCAGGCCCAGGAGGGAGAAGCTGTCCCTGGTGCTGACAAAGAGTAAGAAGTTACTTGCCTCTTACAGGTTTGGGCTTTAGCTGCTGGGTTCGTTCCCGGGGCTATTCTTACAAAGCATGACAAACTGGGTGGTTTAAACAACAGAAGATGTATTGTCTCACGGTTCTGGAGGCTGGAGAGCTCCTGGAATCAAGGTGTTGGCAGGTTGCTTCCTTCTGAGGGCTGCGAGGGAGAATCTTCCTCAGGCCTGTATCGTTGGCTTAGGGATGCTCACATGGCTTCTCCCTCTGTGTGTGTGTGTGTGTGTGTGTGTGCCTCGAAATTCCCTCCCCACTTTTTTTTAAAAGTTTATTTATTTTTGAGAGGGAGAGAGAGCAGGGGAGGGGCAGAGAGAGAGGGGGAGACACAGAATCCGAAGCAAGCTCCAGGCTCCGAGCTGTCAGCACACAGCCCAACACGGGGCTTAAATTCATGAACTGTGAGATCATGACCTGAGCTAAAGTCAGATGCTTAACCGACTAGGCACTCAGGTGCCCCCAAATTTCTCCTTTTTATAAAGGCACTGGCCATATTGGATTAGGGCCCACCTGAATGACCTCATTTTAATTTAATTGCCTTGTTTAGGACTCCACATCAGGCCGTATTCTTTTTTTCTTTTAATTTTTTTAATGTTTATTTTGAGAGAAAGAGAGCGTATGAGCAGGGGAGAGAGAGGGAGAGAGAATCCCAAGCAAGATCCACACTGTCAGCACAGAGCCCAACGCAGGGCTTAGTCTCATGAACCGCAAGAACATGACCTGAGCCGAAATCTAGAGTCAGACCCTTAACTGACTGAGCCACCCAGGTGCCCCAAGGCCATATTCTGAGGTGCTGGAGGGTTAGGACACCAGCATATGAATATGGGAGAAACACAGTTCAGCCCATTAATGGTTCCTAAGATGTTGTGTCTCCCAGGGGCTTCCCTCCCTGCTGTCAAGCTCTTGGCCCCATCCCACTGGGAGGCCCCTGACTGTGACAGCCCACAGTTGGGGGAGGGCAAGGTGCTTGGCCTCTATTTCTAGATCTCCCAGATTCTGATGTCTCGTGTCTGTCTTCCTGCGTTCAAATCCCCCCTCCCTCCACCTTGCCATCCCTTCTGCTCCTTACTCCCTAATCTCTGCTAGAAAGCTCCAGAAGGTTCCAGAAGGCTCGCCATACTCCCACTCACGAAGAACCTGCGAGTCAGTGTTGACTTGGTCCCCTGCCCTCCCACCCTCTCACACCCCCAGGCTGTCTTTGCTGCTGCTGGCACCCCAATCTCCAGCTCCTCCCACCCCCCTGCAGCTGCGGCTGTGTTCTGCCTTCCCGGCTTCCCACCTGCACGTGGGTCTCTCTGCCCTCACCCTCTCCCCACTGCAGCCCTTGCAGTCATGTGTCCTGAACTAGAGTTTTGATAAGCTCCCCCTTGCATCAGGCAGCTTCCAGGGTCCCCCCTTCTCTACTAAGTCAAGACAAAAGCCTTTGGCTTAGCCTTCGAGGGGCTCTATAATTTTGAAATGCATTTAGACCTGGCATCCATCAGCACGGGCTACCATCACAAAATACCACAGGCTCTGGGGCTTAAACGTAGAAAGTTATCTCTCATAGCTCTGGAGGCTGGAAGTCAGAGGTCAGGATGCCGGCACAGTCACATTGGGTGAGGGCTCCCTGCTTGGCTTGCAGACGGCCGCCCTCACTGTGCCCTAACTCTGCCTTTCTGTGTGTGCGCTGAGAGAAAAAGACAAAGAGAGAGATGTCTCTTCCTCTTCTTATAAGGCCACCAATCCTATCAGTTTAGGTCCCACTCTCATGGCCTCTTTTAACCTTAATTACTTCCTAAAGGTCCCGTCTCCTAACAGAGTCATATGGGGAGTTAGGGCTTTAACGTATGAATTCAAGAGGGACGCAGTTCAGTCCATCGCAGACCTCAAGTGTTTGTAGCATATGCAAATAGAGCTAAGTGGACAGCGGGTAAAGAGAAAACTGTATCTATATCTAATTATCTGTATAAGACATAGAGACATAGATACGTATGCATTCACCTACAGAAACATATATACTCATAAATTGCAGGCAGGGATAAGGGCCTTGAAGAAAAATAAAGCATGATTTCTTTGGATCAAGAGTCCACAGACTTTTCTGTAAAGGGAGAGGTAGGAAGTATTTTTGGCTTTTGTGGGCTGTATGATCTTGGTCTCCGTTACAGCTACCCTGCTCTGTTGCTGTATCACAAAAGCCTCCACAGACAATATAGAAACAAATGCGTATGGCCATGTGCCAATAAAACTTTATTTATGAACACTGAAGTTTGAACTTCATGTACCTTGTATGTGTCATGAAACATTACTCTTTTTTTTTTTGATATTTTTATTCAACAGGCTAAAAATTGGAAAACGATTCTTAGCTCATGGGCTATATAAAAATGTGCAGGGGACCAGGTTTGGTCCCCGGGCTGCAGTTTGCAAACCTTTGCACGCAACCATATGAGGCTTCTCCCAGTTGTGGGATGAGAGTGGGGACCACTGTAGGGCCAAGAACACAAGTCGCTGGCACACAACAGGTGTTCGATACGTATTTATTTTTTGTTGTTGTTGTTCTTAAGTAGGCTTCATGCCTAGCGTGGAGCCCAGTGTGGGGCTTGAACCCATAACCCTGAGATCAAGACCTGAGCTGAGCCAAAGAGTCTGATGCTCAACCGACTGAGCCACCCAGGCACCCCTCGATACATATTTTTTTTAATCTTTTAAATGTTTATTTATTTTTTAGGAGACAGAGAGAGACAGAGCATGAGTGGGGGGAGGGGCAGAGAGAGAGGGAGACACAGAGTCTGAAGCAGGTTCCAGACTCCGAGCTGTCAGCACAGAGCCCGATGCGGGGCTCGAACTCACAGGCTGCGAGATAATGACCTGAGCCGAAGTCGGATGCTTAACCGACTGAGCCACCCAGGCACCACCCTCAATATGTACTTTTTGGAGAAGAGAGAGGAGGGAGGGGGCAGAACGAAACAGGGTGCAGTCAGTTAAGTGTTCAGAGCCTCCTGTCTGTTTTTAGGGGCAAGCATCTGGGCACCCCCCCACCAGAGCCCACCAAGACCTAGCCGTGTCTCCTGCCACCTGAAAAACTTCCACTGACTACCCCAGACACAAATCTAGAAAATGACACGCATAGCCACAGCCCAAAGCCTGCGTATGCCCTGTCCCCAGCTTAATAACTCACAAGTGCCACTAATGTGCATTTTTAGCGAGAACCTTTCAGTCCCCACTCAGAAAAGTCATTTGCATCCCCCATGCAGGGCCCCTGACTGCTATATTAATCTCCCCATTTGTCCCCTCCTGAGTCATCTAATATGACTGCTGGCTAATTAAAACATCAAAGCCCCAAGTACAACAGCCCCGCCAGAGGCCTCCTACTGCCTGCTTTCAGGAGTGCCGTTCGGCGCAGCCCAGGGTGGAGCGGGGCAAGGCCCACGCCTGGGGCCCCCAGGTTCTGGGCTCGAAATGACCACCCCTCGCACATCTGGAGCCTCCACAGATGGCCTTTTTCATTATGCCTGTTACCTCGCTATTTCCACACCCTGCCGATGAGGGCAGCTCGCTGTCCCCCCACCCCACCAGCCGCACCCCACGCCTCTTCCTCCCGCCTCACTGTGCTCCCCACCGTCTGCCCTCGCACCCCCTCTCTGGGTCCTAGGCCTGACCCCAATGCCACCAAGGCACCTCTTATCCCCCATCTGGGATTCCAGCTACTCCTCAGCCTCTGGAACATCCTTAGGGATGGTCAAGAGAGTTTGTAACCTGGCTGAGTGATGCCCAGTATTTAGGGAGAGTGGCCGGGGTGCTCCCACATGGGCAAGGTCAGATTTTTTTTTTTTTTGGTTCTCATGGATGCTGAGGAATTTGTCACCACAGAGTCTTGGCTAAAGATGTGACTTCTGTCACCTGCGTGTCTGCTGGGAGAGACAGTCACGGAGACAGAATCTTAAAGAAGTGTGGAGGCTGTCTGGCCAGGCCTCCAAAGGAAATGGAGCTGTTTGTATGTGGCCTTACAAGGGGACAGAAGTAAACTAACTTGGAGCTGAGCAAGCAGAAAATGTGAACGGGAGTGAAGGGAAGAACGCCTCCAGATCCTTCTCCTGCCCCCAGGGTGGCAGGACTGTAGTGATACTTGCGGCAATGACCACAATGACCACACTGGCAGGTGCACTAAGGGCAGCAGATTCTCATGCCAGCAGCAAGAAGTGATGGCTGACACTCAGGAGGTGATTGCATTCATCCAGGCGAAAGATGATGTTGGCCTGGCCACGGGGCTCGCCAGTTCGGTGGGAAGTGAGAGGAGGCGGTGGGTTCTAGAGCTATGGAGAAGCTGAAATGGTGGGACCTGAGGAGGCACTCGCTGCGGGGGATGAAGAGAATGATGTCCAGGACAGGCCCCAAGTGTGGCTTGCACAGGTGGTTGGATGGTGATGCCCAGCACTGAGACGGGAATCGCTGGGGATAACCAGATCTGGCCACAGCAGGGAGGTGTGGAAGATGAGGAGTCATGGCACCTTCCATTTGTTCTCTGCTAACTCTTGCATGGTTCTGGAGAGGTCTTTAACATGCTGTTCACCTACCCTCTGGGCCCCAGATTCCAACATGGCGGCACAGATGCTTTAGCACAGAGCTTCTCTATTCTGCTGGCCAGAAAGGTGGCTGTGGTATGCCTCTCACCTCAAGACCTTTGCGTAAGCTGTTCCTTCTGCCCACAAGACCTTGCTCTTCTCTCTTTGCCGGATTAATACCTACTTGTCCTGCAGGTCTCTACTTAGAAGCCAAATGCTCTGGGTTAGGTGCCCCTTCTGTTGGCTTCCACAGTGCCCCGTACACAACCAACTTCTCATGTTAGGGCAGCCATTGCACCTGGTTTTAATGACTCGTAAACTGTCATCCATCCCCTGACCCCCATCTTGCACAATGAACTCCATGAGGGCAGAGATCACATCTGTCTAGTTTGTCACTGTAGGCCTGGCCCTTGCTACCTTGCTTGGAACATAGGAGATACTCAATAAACACATGTTGAATGAATGAATGAATGAATGATGCATAATGGCCAAGAGACAGGAGAGTCAGCAGTTCAGGACATGGTTTGAAAGACAGACTGCTAGGATTTGACTCCTGGTTCCAGCTTACTAACTTTGTGACCTTGGACGACTTAGTTAACCTCTCTGTGTGCCGCAGTTTCCTCATCTGTAAAATGGGCATGATAAGATTTTGCTTGGCACATAGTGAGTGCTTATTGAATGCCAGTTTCCAGTAGTAGTCCTTCAGTGTGCTCCGTGATTTCTTTCCCAGACTTCGTCCAGTTCATTGGAATTCACAGCTTCCTCACCATCCTGAGCCCCTCAAGCTGATGAGATGATGATTCGGCCTCCTTTCTGACTTCATCTCCTTGAACTAACCATACTCACGCACTCCAGCCACACTGGCCTCCTCACTGGCCCCCTCACTGGCCCTTTGAACTTAACAAGCTCATCTGTACCTCAGGGCCTTTGCACTTGCCTTTCTCTCCTCCACTTAGTCATCAATATATATCCTTACAACCAACTGATATTATATCATTTGGGTGTTAGTTTACTTATAATTTATCCCCATATCTCTGACAATAATGTCCCAGAAGGGCGAGGGCACTCTCTGTCTTGCTCATTACAGTGTCCCCAGTGCCTAACAGTGTCTAGCCCATAATAGGTCCTCAATAAATACTAGTTGAGCGTGAGCATGCCCTGACACAAGGTCACTACCCAGTGCTCCGATCTTTGGTATGAATGTCACTCCACATTGGCTTGTCTTCTCCCTTCTCTCACTCAGCTGTCATGTCAAGGTGTGCCTGCTGCCTCTCCCTGACAGCCGCTGACTGACTGATGCTTGTCTGGTGCAAAAGCAGGTAGACAGTTCCTCAGAAACACCCAAGACAGAATGTGATCCTTAATAATGAGGTCTCAAGTGGATGGGCCACGATGGTCAGCCCAGGACTTATCCCCCACCACCTGCTGGGCAATTTGTTTATAGAAGTGAAGACAAATGGGGGACTGAAGGTGCTCAAGACAGAGGAGCAGTCAGTGCAAAGGCCCTGAGGCAGAAACGCACTGGGCATTTTTGAGAGGCAGAAACCTGAAGTTTGGGGAAATATTCATGCTTCAAAACTATCCAATTAAATCTTTTCTGTTTCCCCAGTACTCGCCGGAAATAGTGAGTTTGGGCTGTAGCAGGAAAGCCCGGAAATCCAAGTAACCTGACCTAGCTTGGGGTGTGATTCCTCAGGCCTGAAAGCCAGTACCGTTCAGAGAGGCTGATGGTGTCCCTTGCTCATTTGCTCATTCAACAAACATTCATTGAGTCCCTGCTGTATGCTAAGACCTGTGTTAGACACCAGAGAGACCACCTTTGAGTTCCTGACCCCTCTCCCCAGAACGGAGCCCAAAAGGCTTTTCCATGGTGCCTCCTTCTTCATAGGCAGAGGGACCAGGTTCCCAGCCACCTTGCACGTGTCACCCCGGGAGAATCGAGTCCTCTCTCTGCAGACCCTTGGTAACTCTGGCAGATTCCAGGAAGAATCCCAGAGGACAGTTTTCGAGTGCCCCCCGAGCCCCGTCTCATGTTCCACCTCCAATCTCTCCTCCAGCCCCCTGCCTCGGGAAAACAGTCTCCTACAAAGAACGGCAGCCCCTCCAAGTGCCCCCGCTTCCTCAAGGTCAAGAACTGGGAGACCGACGTGGTCCTCACTGACACCCTTCACCTTAAGAGCACACTGGTGAGTACCCCAGCAGGGTGTGGCCCAGCCTCAGAATTAACCACATTTGGCATTGGCTAAGCCTTTGTTGTGGGGACCGCCCCGTGCACTGTAGGACATTTAGCATCACCCCTGACCTGTACACGTGAGATGTCAGTAGCCTCCCTGAAGTTGTGACCGCACCAAAAATGTCTTGAGATATTACTTACTGTCCCCTGGGTGGGAAGTCCCCTCCCATTTGGGAATCACTGGCAGATACTTACTCACTCATGGAAACACTTTCTTTTTTAATTTTTTTAATGTTTTTATTTATTTTCGAGAAAGAGAGAGAGACAAGGTGCGAGTGGAGGCGGGGCAGAGAGAGAGGGAGACACAGAACGTGAAGTAGTTTCCAGGCTGTGAGCTGTCAGCATGGTGCCTGACGTGGGGCTTGAACTCATGAATCGCAAAATCATGACCTGATCCGAAGTCGGACGCTTAACCAACTGAGCCACCCAGCTGCCCTAGAAATACTTTGTATTTGTGTACCTTGAACCTGAAAGAATTCAAGAAGAATTTCTGCTTCTGAACGCATTTTCTTCATCTCTCACAGTCTGACCGCTGATGGAGCCTTGAGCAAGCCCTTCCTTTGCTTTCACCATGTTTCTGCTAAACTTTTATATCATTTTTTTAACATTTTATTGTATTTTTTAAGAGACAGAGGGGCACAGAGCACAAGCAGGGAGGGGCAGAGAGAGAGGGAGACACAGAATCCGAAGCAGGCTCCAGGCTCCGAGCTGTCAGCACAGAGCCCGACGCGGGGCTTGAACTTATGAACTGTGAGATCCTGACCATAGCCGAAGTCGGATGCTTAACTGACTGAGCCACCCAGGCTCCCCTATCATATTTTTTAACAGTCAGCAAATCACCATATTGCTTTACATTTTTGTTGAAATTGAGCTTCTTAGAAGAACATTGTATCGGTGAGTTATAGCCGCATAACAAATTTCCCTGACACTCAGTGGCTTGAAACAGCCACCACTCATTTTTCAAAAGTCCGCAGACTGCCTCGGTGGTCCTGCTGGTCTCAGTTGATCTCAAGCATCTGCAGTCATCTGAGGGGTCAGCTCTGGGTGGGCTGGCTAGGATGGCCTTGGCCATGATCGCTCACCTGTTTCATGTGGTTTCTCTCATCCTCCAGCAAGCTAGCGCGGCCTGGTTCCCATGGTGGTTGCGAGGTTTTCAGAGGAAATGAGCAAAAGCATGCTTGATCTCTTGAGGCCTAGTCATGGGATGGGCACAGTGTCTATTGGCCAAAACCAGCTCACATTCAAGGGGAGAGGGGAGAGGTTCCACTTCTCAATGACAGTTGCTGCAAAGTCACATTGCAAAGGGTGTGGATGCAGGGAAGGGAGGCATTGGGACGACCTTTTTGCAATCAATGTGCCATAGACGTGTTCAGCCATAGTAGTTCTTCCTTGATGAACATGGGCTCAGAAAATACTCGAGGATTCGGTAGGAATGAGTCTGATTCCCAGGGAGTGCCAGTCAGAAAGCCCCTCTTCCCCTAGTTGAGTAGAGCAAACACTTTGGGGACCTTCGAATGCTGCCCATCATTCCTTACCATGCCTGATGACCACACCCTACAATGACTTGAAGCTGGCACCTGAGCAGTGCCGTTTGGGAATTAAAGGCCAAGTCAACTCCACCACAAATGTCAGATCCATGGCCTCAGCCCCCCACGTGCCTCCAAGTGGTAGCCCAAATCTCTCTTTTCCCTCCAGGAAATGGGCTGCACCGAGCACATCTGTATGGGCTCCATTATGCTCCCCTCTCAGCAGATACGAAGGCCTGAAGACGTCCGCACAAAAGAACAGCTCTTCCCTCTCGCCAAAGAGTTCATTGACCAGTACTACTCATCAATTAAAAGGCAAGTGTATGTTGACTCTGGGGACCCAGGGCAAGTTCCTGAGTACCAGGGACAAAGACTTCGGCTCCAACAATGCCGACAGTTGAACCAAGAGTAAGGGCTCCGCCCACCATACACACACAGGTTGAAAACTAGCGGCCCAAGGGCCACATCTGGCCCCCAGAAATGTCTTTGTCTGGCCTGCAAAGTGTTGCTTCAATTTGAAATATTTCAAGCAACTCCATGCCTAGGTATATGTGCCCAAAAGAAACTTTCACACGTGTTCACCAGAAGGTATGCGTAAAAATGTTCACCGAAACATTGTTATAATAGGGGAAAAAATTAAAAAGAGAGAGCCAACCAGAAACCACCTCGACTCCCTCAACAGGAGGATGCATGGGTAAGTGATGGTATTTTCTGAGTCAGGGAATATTACACAGCTGTAAAAAGGTGAATGAGTTAGCGCTCAGCACATTTGTGGGAATGAAGCTCGCAAACAAACTGTGCAAAAGGAAGAAAGGATAAGTTTGTGCAAGAATGCATTCAGGGTAGCATCATTTATGTAAGCTTTTTAAACATACAGAACAATATTGTATGTGATTTAGGGAATATATACACGTGTGACAAACATATGAAGAAAAGCGTGAGACACTTCCAGGAAGAAAGTGGGTTATGATGGGAAAATAGTCCCCAAGGAATTATAAAATCATTTCTCTTCTATTATTTTTTAAAGTTTTATTTATTTACGTAACCTCTCCACCCACCATGGGGCTCAAACTCACAACCCCGAGATTAAAAGTCATACGCTCCTCTGACTGAACCAGCCAGGCGCCCCTCATTTATTATTTCTTGGGCTTGAGTATTCATCATATTGTTTTTGATACCTTTTTGTAAGCCCCAAATTTTTTACAATAATTTTTTCAGCTTTCTAAACTTGAATTCCTTGTCATCGTTTAAAAATTAGGAGAGTCCCCTTTACAAATCAGATTTCCAGGGGTGCCTGGCTGGCTGAGTCAGCGGAGAGAGTGACTCTTAATCTTGGGGTTGTGAGTTCGAGCCCCATATGGGGTGGAGAGATTACTTTAAAATAAAATCTTTAAAAATAAATAAGTAAAGGGGCACCTGGGTGGCTCAGTCGGTTAAGCGTCTGACTTCGGCTCAGGTCATGATCTCACAGTTTGGGAGTTCAAGCCCCGCGTGGGTCTCTGTGCTGACAGCTCAGAGCCTGGAGCCTGCTTTGGATTCTGTGTCTCCCTCTCTCTCTGCCTCTCCCCCTGCTCATGCTGTGTCTCTCTCTGTCTCAAAAATAAAAAAATAAACACTATATATATATATATATGTATATATATATGTGTATATATATATACACACACATATATATACATATATACATATATATGTATATATATATATATATATATATATACATATATATATAATAAAAATAAAAATCCGATATCCGGTTTCTCTTGAAAGGAGACCTTTGGTTTTATTTGTTTGTTTTGGTTTTTTTAATCAAATTTTAATCAAATTTTGTTTGTTTGTTTGTTTAGAATAGAATTTAGTGATTCATCACTTACATATAACACCCAGTGCTCGTCCCATGAAAGGAGACCTTTGAGCCAGACACGGGCTCACCTGTTGGCCACAGTCTCCACCCAGCCAGTTTAGTCCCTGCTGGGCCTTTGTGGACATTGGAGTTTGCAGTCTGCTTATGATTGAACTACTGTCTCCACATATGGACCCAGACCTGCTGCAGCTTCTGGCCTCCCCGAATGGCTCACTCCACTGACCCGTAACTCGGGAGCAGAGGTGACACTCCCATGTCCCTTCCCTCCTCGCTCAGGTTTGGCTCCAAAGCCCACACGGAGAGGCTGGAAGAGGTGAACAAAGAGATCGAAACCACCGGCACCTACCAGCTCAAAGACACGGAGCTCATCTACGGGGCCAAGCATGCCTGGCGGAACGCCTCCCGCTGCGTGGGCAGGATCCAGTGGTCCAAGCTGCAGGTAGGCAGTGAGGCTCTTTGGTGGGTGGGGAGGGATGGAGCTGTACAAAGGGTCTGGTCTCGCCAAGGCCACCTGGAGGGTATGGCAAAGTCCCAGATGGTAGGCATGGGGTCCCAGATTCTCAGATCGGGACTCAATCAGCTTCATGGTCGTGTCTCACTTAGCCAACATGCTGGGGATTTTTTTAATGTTTACTTATTTTTATTTTGGGAGAGAATATGAGTGGGGGAGGGGCAGAGAGAGAGGGAGAGAGCAGGCTCTCTGTCCCAAGCTCTACACTGTTAGCACATGGAGCCCCATGTGGGGCTCGATCTCACGAACCGTGAGATCGTGCCCTGAGCCGAAATCAAGAGTCAGACACTCAACCGACTGAGCCACCCAGGTGCCCCAACACGGTTTTTTTTTAAAAAAAAAAAAGCAACTTGCTCGTCTCTTGATAAGGCTGATGCTCTCCAGTTTACCACAGACCCCACCACTCTCTTTTGTATTCCACCTACTCTCTGCATATTTATATTACCCACCTACTCCCTGACAGCATTAGATTCTGTGTTCCCTGATACGATTTCTGCCCCCCTGGGGAATAGTTTGAAGTCAGAAGTAGAATAGTTACCAAGGTCAGCGGGGTTCTGTTTGATTTTTCTTTGTTTTGTTTTGAAATCCCTCATCCCTAGTAACCTAGCAGGAAATACATGCAGCCCACTGAGGTCTCCCCTTTGCTCATCACCCCTTAACCATGTTCATGTACACACCAGGCCTGCCTTCAGGGGATTCTTCCTGGTTTGACTGACCGTGGTTATTAGGATGGGAAAAAGAAACCGTAAAACCCAGCCCTGATCACATTAGGGGAGCGCTCCCTACTCTGGCGGGACAGCAGGTGGCATGGGCTCCGGGTTCTCGTCCCCGTGGGAAGGCTGCACTGGGGGAGCTGGGGAGGGAAGGAGGAGGCACCCATTCTCACCGTGCATCCTTCGCAGGTGTTCGATGCCCGCGACTGCACCACGGCTCACGGGATGTTCAACTACATCTGCAACCACATCAAGTATGCCACCAACAAAGGGAACCTCAGGTGAGCCCGCCAGCCCCGGGGAGGGGGGTCTGATGTCCCCAAAGCGTCGACCCTTGGGTGTGGAGTCGGCTCACCGGCCGAGGAAATGCTCTCCCTCTCCTCTCGGGGAGACGTGCCAAGCCGCGAGAGGGGGCCTGGCTTCTTGTCCCACCTGCCATGTCCTGTCTCTTCCGTGGCTTGCAAAGCTACAGCAACCCAAATCACGTTCAACCCTCACAGTTCGGTATCACCTGTGGAGGGGGCAGGAAGGGGTGTTTCCCTTTCCAGGACTCGGAAAGTCCCATTGCCAACAGTGACCTGCTTTTACCAGCTCTCGGTCTTTTGCCTGCATTTCAAAGACAGTTTCTCTTCCTGCCGCTGGGGGCACTGTTCCTTCAGGTTCGGCCAAGCCAAGCCACACCTTGGATTCCTCTTGCCCAAAGAACAAAGCCCCAGGGAGGAAGCGAAGGCAGGGAGGCACCATGTGAGCTGGTGGCTTCCACACTGGCAAGTTGCAGCTAGAAGGCGACAGCTGGGGCCCCGCAGCCCGACGGTTAGACTTGTTAATCCCGTGCAATCAGTCCTTGTCCCAGCTGCTGAGGACCAGCCCCACGGTGGGGCCGTGTGGGCCACTGCAGGGATATTCCCACAAGCCCCAGGCTGCACTGCGTCACCCTCATAGTGGCTTGTTTGTATGAAGCATGGGTTTTCCTGGATGTGTCCCTTCCTTGAGAAGGAAACAGTGTCCCAGCTGAGCCTACCAGTAGGAAAAGGGCCTGTAATATAAGCCCAGAGCCTGCTCGGGGAATTAGTATTTAGATCTTTTCCTGAAAGACCTCACCCCTCAGAGAACATCTTCTTGAGATCTTCTATTTAAGAAATATTCAGCTGATTCCTTTTTTTTTTTTTTTTACAATTTTTTAAAAATTTTATTTGAGAGAGAGAGAGAGAGAGAGAGAGAGAGAATCCCAAGCAGACTCCATTTTCAGCATGGAGCCTGATGGAGGGCTCAATCCAACAACCATGAAACAGTGACCTGAGCCGAAATCAAGAGTCAGACACTCAACAGACTGAGCGATCCAGGCACCCCATTTTTTTTCACAAGTTTTTAAAAATGTTTTCGATATTTATTTTTGAGAGTGAGAGAGAGAATGAATCTGCGAGGCGAGGGAGGGGCAGAGAGAGAGGGAGACAGAGGATCTCTGCCCTGACTTCCCGAGAGCCCCCACGCGGGGCTCAAACACACGAACCACAAGATCATGACCTGAACCAAAGTCAGACGCTTAACCGATGGAGCCACCCCAGGTGCCCCCACAAGTTTTAAACCACAAATCTGGATGTAAGAGGGTCTTAAGGGAATGTGTACCATCTATAGAAATTATCAAAACATAACAGAGGAAGGCAGGCAAGGGAGAAGAAGGGAGGGAAAGAGGGATGTAATTTAAACGGAGCAGGCATTCGATCTGTCGTTCAGTGAAATCATGTTCAGGAGGCATAAGTGTGTTCTATTTCTTCCGTTGGTCTCAGTTCCCGCACATGGAGTAAGCATTCCACACGCTGTGTGTGAGTCTGGTGTTTCTGAACATGCTTTTTAAATACATATATTACACAAACACCCTGTATGTGGTGCTCAACCAAAGAAACGGCAATGTGTTTTGCTGCTGGAGGGAACACTGACCGTTTGACTCGTTCTGTGTTCATCTCCAGTATGGTGCCTTTGCTACAAGATTGTTGAGAGCCCTGTTGGCCCTATACGACTTCTGCCTTCAGCCCCCGTTGTAGACTCAGCCCCAGGTACAGCGTCCCATCCCTGCAGCATTAAATGCAATACTGTCTTGCGCACACGGCAAGACCTACATGGGCTCCGAAAGAAGGTAGTCCTGGGAACAGACGAGACAGGAGATGCTTTGTGGACGAGGTGAATCCGAGTCTGGCCTTGAACTTGGGTACATGACAGCAGAGATGGATTCCAGCCAAGATGGGATCGAGTCCCCTGATGAGACTGTTGAGCCGGGATGGCAGGAACTCCTGGTATGAAATAACATTGGAATCACGTCATAAAGAAGTCATCCTCCTTTCAGTTGCTTTCAGTCCTTCTGATGATCCCCAAATCCCAGTTTGATGATGAGACATCATTAACACCTAACACTGCTGATCTCCCCCTTGGGGAGCCAGCTGGGCACCAGCTCGGTGCCTTCCACAAATGACAAATCTTCCTGCAACATAATAACAGTGTATGGTCTCACAGTTGCCAGTTTGGGTAGGTGAGGCCAGTGGCGATCTCCAGTTTTCCTTTAGAGTAAATGAATGTGAGTACAAGCGAAGTTGATTTCTTCTTAGTCCTATGTCTGTACACTTTGGTATGGTACAGGGAGGGGTGGGGGTGGGGCAAGCAGGGGAGAAGTAAGGATGGTGAAAAGAGCAAGAGTGGAAGTTGGGGGGTGCCCGGGTGGCTCAGTCGGTTAAGCGTCCAACTTCGGCTCAGGTCATGATCTCACGGTTCGTGGGTCGAGCCCCGCATCAGGCTCTGGGCTGACAGCTCGGAACCTGGAGCCTGCTGCCGATTCTGTGTCTCCCTCTCTCTCTGTTCCTCCCCTACTCTCACTCTGTCTCTCTCTGTCTCTCTCTCCCTCTCAAAAATAAATGAGATAAAAAAAATTTTTTTTTTAAAGTGGAAGTTGGAAACAGTGGTATTCACTCTTTGTGGGGAAAGAGGGCCCCCCGTTGTTTCCCTGGAGATTACCGGCTGCCCAAGAACCCCTGGAAAGCTGGCCCAAGTCAAGGGTGTTTCAGAGTCTCCAGTTAGAGCAGCATTCTCCACTCTTAAGCGAGCTAGCGTGGGGCCTCCCCTATTCCACCCTTCCTCAGACCAATGGTCCAGTGGAGGGACAGGGCACAGTCCCTCCCTTGCAACAGCGGCTCCGTGGGCCCTTGGGGACCTTGGCACAGAGGTGATCCACCCTGAGCCTCTGTGGGTGGCCTGGATGGCGCCCTTTGCCGTACGTCCACAGGGTGCAAGCCCTGCCCCGATACCACGTCTCCCTCTCTCCACCACAGATCCGCCATCACCATATTCCCCCAGAGGACGGACGGCAAGCACGATTTCCGAGTCTGGAACTCTCAGCTCATCCGCTATGCCGGCTACAAGCAGCCTGATGGCTCCATCCTGGGGGACCCAGCCAATGTGGAATTCACAGAGGTGTGTGCCTCCCACCCCGCCCAGTCCCCCAAACTGTCTTCAATAGGCTTTTCTTCGTTTCCTGTTATCATCATAGGGAAAGCAGCCAGAGGGGTACCGTTTACTCCTCTGCAGACCTCCTGCTCCTTCGGGCGGCCCCCAGTCCAGCTGGTTCCCTTACAGCTGGTCATTTGGTCGTTTCCATCCATTACCTCACCCGACCCTCATGATAGGAGCTGTTGTCACCACCACCTCCCCATTCGGTGGCGACGCAGACGGGTAGCACAGGTTAGCCACGGTAGCTTCCGGCGTCTGTGCCCGAGGGAGACGCCACGGGCAGACCCCTGCCTAGAATGATCTCAGGCACACAGCCCGGCACCCCTTTTCCTGATGGCTCACTCATCCCTGGCCGAGGTTCTTCTCTGTTCTTTCCTCAAACGCCACCCCAGTACCTTCTTCAGGACTGAGCTGGCCAGACCAAGCCCTGCTCCACTCCCTGGCTGCCGACTTCATTTGCATGCGGCTTTTCTTATTAAAATGTTGTTACCGCGAAGAAGGGGCTGTAACCAGGGCGACCAGGAGTCGCACCTGTGCCGGTTTCGACTCGGCCAGACTCGCGGCTCCACTTGGCTGAGCGCTAACTGCATAGTTGGCTGACCTTGTCTTCATGGCCACCAGAACATAAATGCCACAGCCCCCTCCTTCCCTTCTGTCTCCAGAAACCTCGCTGACTGCACATGTTTGCCTAAGCCCCTGATTTCGAGCTTTCTACTCTTTCTACTAACACAGCAGAAAGAATCACCCCAAACATAACCACATGACCGTATCTTTCGAAACCCTCTCACTCTGCCCTGGCCAGCGTGGCAGCCGCTGGCCACACGTGGCTAGTGAGCCCTGGAAGTGTGGTGAGTCCAAATGGAGGTGCGTCCTAAGCTAAGTGCAAACCACACACCGGGTCTCAAAGACTGAGAACAAAACAGAGAGTAGGAACCACCTCATTAATAATTTTTATCTCAGTTACCTATTGAAATAATATTATAGATAACGGTAGGCTAATCTATTATAGTTATTAATAGTTAATACACCTATTGAGTTAATAACTATATTAAACTTTATGTTAATGTTAAATATCTTTATTATGGTAATATTAATAACATATTTAATCATTTATCATTAACAAATTAATGATGATTAATACACTTAATTGTATGTTACACAGTGTATATTTGACACATTTGTTGGATGAATATATTTCATATTTAACTTTAATGTCAAATATATTCATATATGGATAGCAATACTTTAATTCAATACTAATAAGTTGATATTATTAATCTAATAAAGATTATAATTATGATGATTATTAACTAATAATCAAATAGTGTTGCAACTTTGAAACTGTTGAAATATTATTAAGATGAATATACTATTTAAATTATTTCACCTGATTTTTGTTTGGACTTTTGTTTACTTTTTCTAATGTGGCTACTAGAAGAATGTGTTAATTACCTATGTGGCTTGCTTTATGTTTTGATTGGACAGCTGCTCTAACAGATGCATTTATGCGCAAATTCTGATCATTCCGCCCTCCTCAAATATGATAGGTTTTCTTTATCTCTCAGGGTGCTCAATGCAAACAGTTCCAGAGCGATTTCCTAGGACATGCCAGACCCTGTGCTCGAGGGCGTTACAGACACAACAATCAGATTCAGCTCTTATCCTCCGGGAGTCCCCGGGGCCACAAGAAAAACTCAGAAAACATAACAAAGCACAGTGCAGGAGGACAGATTTGCCTTCTGTCCTGTGGACCGGGAGACGTCACACAGACGTGTGTTGTCAGAACTTTATAGAGGAGATGGCGTGGCCCAGAGCCTCCAGAGAAAGGTGCCGTCGGCAGGCTTGCGTTGGGATCTCTGCCCCTCCCCCCATTGCCATAGCACCTGGAGGGTCTGGGGACAGGTCGGCGGTGGCCGTGGTGTGACCTGGCCGCTTCTGGTTGCAGATCTGTGTGCAGCAGGGCTGGAAGCCCCCAAGAGGCCGCTTCGATATCCTGCCACTCCTGCTCCAGGCCAACGGCAACGATCCCGAGCTCTTCCAGATCCCCCCAGAGCTGGTGTTGGAAGTGCCCATCAGGCACCCCAGGTAAGAGGGACTGGCATGGGGTGGGTGAGGGTGGGAGGATTCACCCAGTGCCTCCCCCTGGCCCCCTAACCCCCTGACTCTCCCTCCAGCCCAGACAGAGGCTGAAAGGGGGCCCTGGTTCCTTCCTGGGCCTGGGCAGAGCGGGCCTCCCCAGGAATGAGCAAATCCTCCTGGACCAGCCAGGGGGCACCATCTCTTCTGAATCAGAATCTCGCTCCTCCCCCTGCTCCTAAGCAAGCAACCAGAACTTGCCCTTTTTCCAGCCGTATGGGTAGAAAAGCAGAAACACCTCTTGTCTTGTTGTGAGCACTAGAACTGTGTGACCTGATGTGGGTCAAGTCCAAAAGGAATTTGGAGCCAGGAAGGAACTACAAGGGCTGCGCCAGCCGCACCAGCAAAACTCACACTTTGAGGGGCCCCTGGGTGGCTCAGTCGGTTAAGCGTCTGACATCGGCTCAGGTCATGATCTCACGGTTCGTGGGTTCGAGCCCCGCGTCGGGCTCTGTGCTGACAGCTCGGAGCCCAGAGCCCGCTTTGGATTCTGTGTCTCCCTCTCTCTCTGCCCCTCCCCCACTCATGCTCTGTTTCTGTCTCTCAAAAATGAATAAATGTTAAAAAAAAATTAAAAACAAAACACGCTTTGAGAGTGAAGGAGATCCTTAGTGAGACACTATCCTTGGAGGCAAAATCGAGGGGCAGGGTAAGGGAGAGGTGCCCCAAAGCTCAATAATCAAGATAAATATTATTTTAATGTAATATACTTATCAAAATGAATTTCTATATCAAAAATTGGATCCAAATTTAAATTTTTTTATCTGAAAATTTCAAATAAAGACAGGATCCAGTTCAGGGCTGAGATTCAGGTGAAGCAAGCAAGGTAAGTTATGCATGTGCAAGGTGAGACCCGTCTTTATTTAAATTTGGGATATTTTGTTCGCTATGGATTTTTTTTTTAACGTTTATTTATTTTTGAGGGAGAGAAAGACAGTGTGTGAGCAGGGGAGGGGCAGAGAGAGAGGGAGGCACAGAATCCGAAGCAGGCTCCAGGCTCCGAGCCGTCAGCACAGAGCCTGACGCGGGGCTCGAACTCACGAGCCATGAGATCATGACCTGAGCCGAACTCAGACGCCCATCCAACTGAGCCACCCAGGCATCCCTCATGATGGATTTTTTTTTCCATTAATTTTGATTTTTTGAAAAGCGTTAATTTAGAATATAATGTGAATAAAAAGTAGCATTAGACTCAATTCCTCGTTTTGTTGGTGCACCCTTAAATTTTGCATCCAGGGCTAGTGCCTTATTTATTTCACCCTAGCCCCAGCCCTGAAGAGGAACCAAGTGCCCTGAGGCTCATGACAATATCTGCCCAATATCTGGGAACTCACCCAGTCTCCCTGGTGAAGCCTGGCCTACATTCATTAATGCATTCACTTACTCATTCGCTCATTCAACACGGTTTATTATTCCTGCTCTGGGCCGGCCATTGTAGCTGACTTCATTTCTGCCTCCATGACACTTTTGATCTCAAGGAGAAGAATTTGCACGTCCTGTTACCCAAATAACCACTTAATTCCAATAAAGTGCTGCAAAAGAAATTTTATGATGCCCAGAGGGACAAAGTTGCCCGACCCAACCTAAACTGGACATCAGAGAAGGGCTTCCAAGAGGAAGCAACATTTTAGCTGACAATTTAAGTTTGGGTAAGGGCTGGACAGACACAGAAGGAAGAGAGAAGATCCCAGGAAGAAGGGACTGCCATGCAAAGGCCCTGAGGTAGGAAGGAATTCGGCAAGACTCCCTTTTCTCCTGGATTAACTTTCAGGGTGGGTTCGGGAGAGAAACAGCAGCCTGGCGCACTGGTTCCCAGGCCTGGATGTTCACCCAAATCACCTGGGAAATATGTTTAAAATGCATATTATCAGACCCAGCCGTGGAGCCTGTGATCCCACAGGTCTAAAGCAGAGCCCAGGAGTCCGGTTCTGACACAGCAAGTCCCGGGAGGTTGCTGGCATTTCCGCATCCCCAGACCAAGGCTGTCCCGCCCACATGTCTGCCTGAGAGACTCCCGCCCCATGGTGAGCGGGGCTGTGTCGCTCTCCACAGGTTTGAGTGGTTCAAGGATCTGGGCCTGAAGTGGTATGGCCTCCCCGCTGTGTCCAACATGCTGCTGGAGATTGGTGGCCTGGAGTTCACCGCCTGTCCCTTCAGCGGCTGGTACATGGGCACAGAGATTGGCGTCCGCGACTATTGTGACAACTCTCGATACAACATCCTGGAGGTGAGGTCCCTCCCCCGCCATCGCGATGGGCCAGCAGAGGGCAGAGGGCGTGGGCCCCACAGTCCTTCCCCACAGCTGAGCTTTGGGGCTTGGAAACTTGGAAACTTCCGCAACCTCGGTGGAGCCCCTGGCAATTCCAGGGCATCCACAGCGTGAACAGCGCATGTCCTGTGGGCAGACACTGTTCCAGGCACCTTGTATGTGTGTGCTCAGTTAATCTCAGCACAACCTCCAGGTGTGATAACCCCCATTTCGCAGATGAGGACGCTGAGGCCTTTGGGAGGGTTAAAGTGACAAGCTCAAAGTCACACGGTGGCAGAGCTGGGAAATGAACCCCGTCGGGCTTTAAGGTCCAAGTTCATAACCACCCGGCTACACGGCCTCTTGTTAGAAGGGTTTGAAAACGACCCACGAACCTGGGACATTTCTTGCCTCTTTTCTGAAACACAAGGGAAGGGGGTTGGCAGTGGTTGCCCAGCATCCGCATCAGATCCCCTCCTGGCTGAATCATCCTCATCTGCTGAAGGCTGCTGGGGTGGAGTCCGGAGCTCAGATCTGGAGAATGCATCGGGACAGCTGTGGTCTTGCCAGCAGCCATTGTCCCTAACAACTGTCTGCTGTGGTGGGTCTTGTTTCGAAAGGAGGCACTGGGAAACAGAAAGGTTAAGCACTGGGCCTATGTCACACAGTAAATCAGGCAAGATTAGAACTCAGAATCAAGGGGCGCCTGGGTGGCTCGGTCGGTTGAGCATCTGACTTCGGCTCAGGTCATGATCTCATGGTTCGTGAATTCGAACCCTGTGTCGGGCTCAAAGCCTGGAGCCTGTTTCGGATTCTGTGTCTCCCTCTGTCTGCCCCTCCCCCACTCACGCTGTGTCTCTCAAAAATGAATACACGTTAAAACGTTTTTTTAAAGAACTCGGAATCAAGCATTAATTAGGTTTATGTGGTTAAAATCCACGGGCGTTCATGTGGATGGACCTTGAAGACATTACGCTAAAGTGGGTTAAGTCAGACAGAGACAAATACTATATGATACATACCGCTCATATGTGGAATCTAAAAAAGCCAGACTCACAAAAAAGAGAATTGAACGCTGGTCACCGGGAGCTGGGGGGGTGGGGGGGGAGGGGGAGTTAGGGAGGAGGTGTTTAAGAGTACAATCTTGCAGTGTAAAGATAAGTAAATTCTGGAAATCTAAGGCACAGAAGGGTAATTATAATCCACAATCCACTGAATTGTACACTTCAAAGTTGCTAAGAGACTAGATCTTAATTGTTCCCACCACAGAAAAAGAAATAATAATTATGTGACATGACAGAGGTGTTAGCTCGCAGTGGTAATCATATTGCAACACATGAATGTATCAAACCAACACCTCAAATTTGTACCCCTTAAACTCACACAACGTTGTATGCCAACTGTGTCTCAACGTTTTTTAAAAATTCCATAGGTATTAGCTTGGAAATCGAAGCCCGGGGTCTTTAGCCTTGCCACACACCGGAGTCACCTAGGGAACTTCATTATTGCCAGATTCCCACTCACCGGGATTCAGATATCGTTGCTCAAGGATGGGGCCTCGATACCAGCATTTTTCAGAGCTCCCCAGAAGATTCTAGAGGGCAGCCACTGATCTGTACAAACTTCTGGCAGGAAAGGAAGAGACATTTCAGGCAATTTCCATAGATGTGCCTCAAGTCACATTTGGGGATTTTTAAAAATCACATAATCTTTTTTTTTTCCTGCAAATGCTTTCCATTCTTTTAAGCAAAAGAATGCTGTAGACGTAACAGTCTCAGCATAATGGCTACACATGCTTTCCTCTCTCACAAAATTACTCGAGTTTTTAATGTATTTATGTAAAGCAGCGAATTTCGTTCTTTCTCTGTGTGTGTGTGTGTGTGTGTGTGTGTCACTATCAAAGGACCACAGAGGAACCTAACGCCTCGGCCTCAAAGAATGAATTAATATGAGATCTGCTTTTCATGATTCCTGCTTACATTTTGATTGCAGAGAGTTGTTCCCGAGTAACTCAGATGAGATCCTCTCTCACTCCAGCCCTCCAGGCCCGACGGCTGTTATGTACGAATGTTGAGAGCAGGGCTGGGAAGCAGTTTACCCAGACCTGAGAAACTGTCGTGTGCCAGCCCCGTAATGAGACCTGGGCTCCCACAAGTGACTGGAATTGACAGAGGAAGGAACAGCAAGGCTCTAATTAATGAATTTGCTCTTGGGTGTTTCCCACTCCTGACATCAGCTCCTGAGTCGTAACATAAATGTCAGGAGGTTTTTGTTTTGTTTTTTTTCCAATAGTTTTGCCAAAGGAGTCGGCCGGCTATGGCGGCAGCTCTCGGGTCCTTGGACGTTATGCGTCTGCCTGGGCTCCGGCTGGCTCTCTGGACCTCTCTGAGCCTCAGTTTCCTCATCTGTTAGATGGAGTCAGACAGGTGTCCGCCTGAGGTCAAAGCGCCCATGATCTGGACCCCAAGTGTGGAGCAGGATCAGTGGAAAGCTTTTCCTTCTAGAAGGCAGATGATGTCACTCTCAGACCCACTCTTCTGCTTAAAACCCTCCGAAGACTCTTTCCATGCTACAATATTGGGAATAAAATCTTGACTCCTGGGCTCATCCCAGATCCTGCACGATCCAGTCCTGCCTTTATCTCCCACCAACTCCCCTGGCTCACTACCCACCCCTCAATACACCAGCCTTCTTTCTGTATCTCAGATGGTGGAAGCCTGATCCCACCACAGGGTCTTTGCACATACTGTCCTCTCTGTCTACAGCCTTCCTCCGTAGATCTGAAGATGTCTTGCTTCTCATTATTTTGGTCCCATCTGGTATGCCACCTCCACAGTCGGTCCTCCCTGACTGTCCTGGCTAAATCCGGCCCCCGTATTCCTCTTCATCTCATATCCTTGTCTTATTTTCTCCCTAAATAGTAAATGTCTGTCTCCCCCACTAGAAGGTAAACTCAGAGGGGTGGCTGGGTGGCTCAGTCAAGCGTCCTACTTCGGCTCAGGTCACGATTTCGCGGTTCATGAGTTCGAGTCCCACGTTGGGCTCTGTGCTGCCAGCTCGGAGCCTGGAGCCTGCTTTGGATGCTGCGTCTCCCCCTCTCTCTCTGCCCTTCCTCCACTTACATTCTGTCTGTCTCTCTCTCTCTCTCAAAAATAAACATTAAAAAAGTTCAAATGAAATAAAATAATAAATACATAAAAAAGAAAGAAAGGAAACTCAGAAATAAAAGGGCCGTCCACGTCTCTCTAGTTTCCTGCTACCAGTCGGTTCTCCATTAAAAAAAAAAAAATCTTTTGAATGAGTTCATCAGTCCGGCAATGAGTTGACTAATTCGTTAAGAAATTCATCAGTGACCACTAGCCAGCCCTGTCTCTCCACGGGTGCCCCAGCCTGTGAGTCTGTGTTTCCTTCCTCTTCCAGGAAGTGGCCAAGAACATGAACTTGGACATGAGGAAGACGTCCTCCCTGTGGAAGGACCAAGCACTGGTGGAAATCAACATTGCTGTTCTCTACAGCTTCCAGGTAGCACAGCACACACGTCCCGGAGGGGAACTAAAACGCCTCCAAGGTGTGGAGCAGACGGTCGTGAGACCTGGCTCCCGGGGGGGGGGGGGGGGGGGGGGAGTGGCACCAACGAGGTCCACTTCCCATCACGTACACCTAATCTCCATTTTGGATCTTGGGTGGGGACCATTGGAGGAAGCAGTAATAGGTGGGGGAGGGGAGCTGTGACCTGTTGCTTATGATCGATGACAATTGGGCTGGCAGGCTGCCTCCTTTGTGTCCTGCCCACCTCTTCGGGGTTCAGACTATCACACAACAGACACAAGTACTCATCCTCATTAACCAGACACGCACAGGCTTCTCAACGCGTGGTGCTGTGGTAAATGATATTATGTAGGATGAGTTTAGAATTTATCATCTAAACCATGATACTCGTGTTTAAGTTTAGTTTATTTATTTTGAGAGAGAGAGAGAGAGCATGCATTGCAAGCAAGGGAGGGGCAGAGAGGGAGAGAGGGAGAGAGAGAGAAACCCAACGCAGGGCCCGAACTCATGAACCGTGAGATCGTGATCTGAGCCGTAATCAAGAGTTGGACGCTTAGTTGACTGACCGCCCGGGTGCCCCAAACCATGATCCTTTTGAGGGCAAAAGGAAGACACTGCTGATAATAATGCCAGGGTGATGGGCGTAAGCTGGCGTTCTCCTGGGCAAACCTGTCGACTGCAGAGTAGAGCTCACGCTCTGTTAACAGAGCTCAGCTCTATCCTCTGGGGGCTGAGTCTGGGAAGCTAGACCCTCCCAGACACGCACGGAAGGCACACAGAGAATGAACACATCACGTCATCGGGGCACACGAATGTGAACTGCAGGCCCCCAGGTCAGGAGCAGGGAGAATGGATACGCTGAGGAATATCCCAGGGAAGAGACAGGCTGAGATGGCCTGAGACGGAAGCAAGCCCCCTCTCCTCTCTCTCGGCCATTGGCGAGTGAGGCCTCGGGAGACGTTGAGGAGGATGGAGTGTGGTTCAGTGGGCTTGAGACAGCAGGGATGTGAGCAGGATGAGTGGCTGAGGACGGAAAGTGGGCAGAGAGGGGAAGCACTGTTTACACACGGTGGGAATCCAGACCGGCCCACCAGAGGGGGCCCCGGGGCCGGTTATCCAGATTTGCAGTCCACCCAGCTCTGTTGCGATTTCTGCCTCGTGGTGTTAATAAACCCATCCTTGGGGCGCCTGGGTGGCTCAGTCTTTAAGGCATCTGACTTCGGCTCAGGTTATGATCTCACAGTTAGTGAGTTCGAGTCCCACATCGGGTGAACATGAGCCCCACTTCAGGTGAGCCCCCCCCCGCCCCTCTCTCTCTCTCTCTTCCCCTCCCCTCCCTCCCTCCCTTCATCCCTCCATCTCTCTCTCTCTCTTCCTCTGCCCCTTCTGAGATTCTCTCTCTCTCTCTGTCTTCCCCCTTGCTCACTTGCGCCCTCTCTCTCAAAAACTAAATAAATGGATAAATAAACCCATGCTTAATACTTAAAATTCTTTACTTTAAGAGGATTCTGTATCACTGCCATAAATGGAGAGTATCGGTTGCCATAAATAGAAGGTAATTATAATATTAAATTAATCAGCAAATAAACAGAAGGAAAGCAACACAGAGTTGTCAAATTCTAGCTAAATGCTGCCTGAGGTTCCTCTCTCTTATTTAAAAAAAAAAAAGGGAGGGAGGGAGAAAGGAGAGAGGAAAATTGGCAAGAGAGGTATTAAAAGGTGTATTAGCGTCAAAAGGAGACTCTTCCCTGGATGTGAGTGAGAGAGAGATGCAGAGAATCAGCTCACAAGGCCTCGCAGCATCTCCAGGACCACCCTTTGGGAAGCGCTCCCCGTGGAGAAGGGAGTCCCGGAAATACCCCAGTTCCCCTCCCGCCTGACTGTGCCCCCTCTCCTCCCACAGAGTGACAAAGTGACCATCGTTGACCACCACTCTGCCACCGAGTCCTTCATCAAGCACATGGAGAATGAATACCGCTGCCGGGGGGGCTGCCCCGCCGACTGGGTGTGGATTGTGCCCCCCATGTCTGGCAGTGTCACCCCTGTCTTCCACCAGGAGATGCTCAACTACCGACTCACCCCGTCCTTCGAATACCAGGTCCCGCCCCTTCCGGCCTCTTTTGTGCTAAGTCTCCAATACCTGGTATATGCATGTTTGGCTCCAAGCATGTCTCAACTCAGACTTCCTCTGCGGACGCTCAAGTGCTCCATAGTCCACGTGGCTAGCGGCTACCATATTGGACAGCGCGGCCCTAGCCAGAACACTAATGGAGACAAAGGGAGTAGTCAGGGGTCCCCAGGAGAGGGCTGCAGAGGGACCAAGGGCTGAGTGAGAAGGTCTAGCAGGACAACACAGGCAGACTGGACCGGCCACTCGGGGCAAGGACCGCTGTGGTCACTGCCGGCAGATCTCCTCCCTTCAGGGGCTGAGGGTTGGGCATAGCTGGGCAGCCACAAGTACCCAGGGAGTCCTGAGCCTCTCCCAAGAGGAGCCAGATTCGCTCACTGCAGTGACCATCGTCCTCTCTTCCTAGCCTGAGCCTTGGAACACCCACGTCTGGAAAGGCACCAATGGAACCCCCACAAAGCGGCGAGCCATCGGCTTCAAGAAGCTGGCAGAGTAAGTCTCCTGGAAATAGGTGGGGACTGGAGGTGCCTCCAAACTCGGAGAGCCCCAGAGAAGGAGGCTGGGCAGATGCCTATGCCTCTGACCTTTTGTGTGATGTGAGTTCTCCATTTTCTCTGGCCACCTCATGCCTTCTGTGCCTGAGGGCCTGAGATATGGATGTTGCGCCAACCTTTTTTCCTTCCCAATCTCACTTTCCTCACCTCTGTTTCCTAAATTCTTGTCTTGGAGGCAATGGCATTTTGATAAACCAGCTGTTCTAATAATAATAATAACAACAACAACAGATGTGTAACATTTGTCCATTTCCAGAGTGTAAATACTCCCCCCATGGCCAATTTCAAGCTGCTAACAGGAAGTCACTGAACCCAGAGGAGGGAGGAGCTGGTACAAGCCAACCCGGGAGGGCTCTCTCTCTCTCAGGGCTGAACTCTAACATCGCTCCTTCAGTCATTCATTCATTCATTTGGCTAACAAGTGAATACCGAGTGCCTCTTCTGTGCCAGGCACTGTGCTAGGCTCCAGCAATGCCTGATAAGCCAGTTAAATGATGTTCTTGTCAAAGCTCAAAGCCATTCACTTGTCCAAGAATCACACAAATACAGTGCGCCATCGAGGAATGGTTTCGTGGTGCCGTAAATAGACCGAACCCAGTTTGGGATGTCAGAGAGGGCTTCCTTCAGAAGATGACAATTGGGCTGAAGAATGAGATGAATAGACTAAGCTGAGCAAAGGAGAAGAGGGAAGGGTCTTATGGGCCAAGGCCACTGAAGAGTAATAGGCCTGAAGAATGTGTGGCCAGCCAAAGGACCCTCTGACAAGTGAGGTGGGGCTGACCGAGATGATCGAATGGGGATGCCAGCCTTCTCCTAAAGAAAGCGAATTCCACTGGCCCCTTCAGCAGAGACCCCTGTTTGGAGTTAAACTGCTGGCACAGAAGCTAGGCATGCGCTGAGCTGCTCCTCCATCGGCCCTCTTGGGTCCAGAACTCTCTGGATACAATCCCTAGATGTACAACAGGTGCCATGCAGGCCACAGACCCCAGAAGCGAGGGCTGTGGATCCCACAGGGACTCAAACCCAGGTCCTGGCTCCATTCCTATGGCCCAGAGCACCTGTCTCCCTCTCTCCCTCCTCTCTCCCTCCTTCCACCTAACCCCATCTCCCAGCCAAAAGAGAACACATCAGCAGCCATTCTTTCCTAACAAGAGAATCACAGATATTGTCAGGGAGAGCAGCCTTTGGCTTCAGTTCGGTTCAACTGTTTCTGGGAGAAGGGAGGAAGAAATCTAAAACATTAATTGCACTATTAAGTGAGGGGTAGAAACAATGGGAGTTAATTATAGATGCTTTTTTATGCTCCAGTCATTCAAAGGGAATCCCCCAGGCACCTTTTATTCTTTTCTGTTTCTCCCCCTTGGCTCAGAATGCTCCTGCAATGTGGGTGGTTTCCCTGATTCTAAAAAATGATGAATTTACCATCAATAATCCCCAGGTGGGGGTAATTAGCGATTTGTCTACTCTGAGGTTCCTAATAGAGCCGGGATGCTGGCTCAGAAGGTGAGCCTAGCCATTCCCGAGCCACTGCCTGTCTGCCACCCCGGTGCCCTGGTGGATGGGAAGAAAGGAACACTGGCTCTGAATTCTCCATTTAGCAAGAAAGAGCCTCGACTTGATATTTCAACTCCCCAGGGCTCCGGTGGTAGCAGCATCTTTAAAAATCATCCCTTCTTTTGATATTTATTTAGCGCCTATTAGATATCAGACTCTGTGCGAGACTCTGAATATGCAAGCCTGACTAAACCAGACTAGTCCTTCCTTTGTGTATCTATAAACCTCTAAATTTCCTTCTAATTCAATGCCTGGTGATTTATTAGTGATTCTCTCTCTCTCTCTCTCTCTCTCTCTCTCTCTCTTTCACACACACACACACACACACACACACACACACAAATGTAAGCCCCGTGACACCTACTTTTTTATGTTCTTTAGCTCCTATAACTATACCTAGCAGATGTTCTGCACTCAACAAATGTTTAATTAATGAACAAATGAATGAATGAATGAATGATTGTCTTCGGGGGCAATGCTTGGCAAACCAAGGTTCTCAAGACTAGGTTTGGACAACCAAGCAACAAACTAACAAAACCAACCATGGTTTTAAACTTGGGCTTCTAGTGTCCCTAAAACCATCAGAGATCAAGAGAGTAAGTTCTCTCTCATTACATTTCGAGGATCATGGTTCTGGCCCCAAAGTCCCAGCCTAGCATCTTCCCTTTTTTCTACATTTCCCATTTTCCTCTCCATTCTTTTCTCTCCAGAGCCGTCAAGTTCTCAGCCAAGCTTATGGGGCAGGCAATGGCCAAGAGGGTCAAGGCGACCATCCTTTATGCCACAGAGACGGGCAAGTCGCAGGCCTATGCTAAAACCTTGTGTGAGATCTTCAAACATGCCTTTGATGCCAAGGTGAGTAGGGGGAAGCGCCAGCTCCCTGGCCCCCGTGGTATGTGTAGTTGGAAGGGGAGAGAGTGGAGTCAACAGAGAAAAACCTTTGAGAATGGATGACAGCACATCCCGGGGTAGCCATCAACACACATATGCACATCCACCTAAATTTCAGGGGACTTTGATGTCCTCTCTTCCCATGACCTTCTAGGAGTCTAGGAGTCCACAAAATGAAACCCCATCCCAGAGAAAAATCTTAGAGGGTTTATGAAAAAAAAAAAAACCATTCTGGGGTCAGCTTGGGAAGCTCTGCATTAAACACAGTTCAGTGGGTTTCTTTGCTGAATGACTTCTTGGAGGCTTGAATTTGCAAGTCTGTATGGCTGACCCTTGAAAAACATCGGGGTTAGGGGCACTGAAAATCCACATGCATCTTTTGACTCTCAAAAACTTAACTACCAATAGCCTATTGTTGACCAGAAGCCTTACTGATAACATGAACAGTTGATTGACATGTTTTGTATGTTACATGTATTATTACCATATTCTTACAATGAAGTAAGCTAGAGAAAGGAAAATGTTATTAAAAAACCATAAGGAAGAGAAAATGCATTGACAGTACTGTATTTATCGGAAAAAATCAACGTATAAGTGGACACACACAATTCAAACCCATGTTGTTTTAGGTCAGCTGTATTCTAATCTCCCAATGAGAAGGGGATAGAATATAAACATGTTTGTGCATGGCTCACTTATTTTTAAGGAGCCTCTCGGAAGACTGGGCTTCCCTAGAACCTACTTGGAGAAATGTGGCCCAAGAGATGCTAAGATAGAGAGCAATAATCTTCCTTAAGGCAGGGATCTCGGACTTACTTGGCCCAGGCCCCATACTGCTGGAGGGAGGATTAGCAAGGAGACTGAGCAGACCTGGTCAGATCCAGCCGGGCCATTCCCAGCCTAAAAGTGGTCAAGAAGATTCCCAGATCAGTTGGTTATAATAAGCCCAACGATCTCAATCAAGATCTGTCTCTATTAGCAGCCAACCCCTTCCACCATTGCCCCAGGTTCTTTGTGGTCCTTTAGGCCACTGTGACTTTAGAAAGGTCCCACACTACCAAAAAGCTTTTCGTGCTACCCACTTGAGCCCATTGAAATAGTGACACCCAGAACTTTTGGTTCTTCTTCCAAAGGAGATGGCTCAAGATGACTCATCTTTTTCCTCTCTCTTCTTCTCCTTCACTTTTTGTTCTCTCTTACCTCTTCTCCTTGTCACCACCTCACTTCCTCTCTCCCCACCATCCCTTCCCCCTCACCCACCTAGGTGATGTCCATGGAAGAATATGACATTGTACACCTGGAACATGAAACTCTGGTCCTAGTGGTTACCAGCACTTTTGGCAATGGCGACCCCCCAGAGAATGGGGAGGTAAGACGAGCTTTCACCTGTTCTAGCATGTTCCCCATCAGGGGGAAGAAGGAGGGGCCTCAGTTACACCTGCCGTTCAGTTAGCAAATCCTCCCAGAGCCTCAAAGCCCACGACTTGGATTTGGATCCAAGTTCACAAAGATTTGGGACAATTCCAAGACCTCAGCCTATTGGTGCCCACTGATGAACCAATCTTTAGTGACAATGCTGTTGCCTTAGTGAGCTACTTCTTTTGGAATGGATGCTCCCATTAAGAGCTTGGCATCCCCTGCTCCAGATGAGAGAAGTAGAGTCAATACTACTTGGCAATGAGGAAGAATGAAATACGGCCTTTTGTAGCAACATGGATGGAACTGGAGAGTGTTATGCTAAGTGAAATAAGTCATACAGAGAAAGACAGATACCATATGTTTTCACTCTTATGTGGATCCTGAGAAACTTAACAGAAGACCATGGGGGAGGGGAAGGGGGAAAAAAAGTTAGACAGGGAGGGAGGCAAACCATAAGAGACTCAAAAAATGAGAATAAACTGAGGGCTGATGGGGGGGTGGGAGGGCGGGGTGGGTGGGTGATGGGTATTGAGGAGGGCACCTGTTGGGATGAGCACTGGGTGTTGTATGGAAACCAATTTGACAATAAATTTCACATTTAAAAAAATTTGTAAAGAGAAAGCCACAATGGGGATTTGTGTGCTGGGAATTGGGGGTCCACACACTGTAGCCCTTTTTTCAGCTGGCCCTTTCACGCACATCTGCTGCCCAGCCTGAACCCCTAACCATCTCTAACATCCTGGCCCCCAGAGGCATCAGGCTCCTCTTTTACCGGCCAGGACCCCAGATGCTCAGTGCCCTACCCTATTCTGGGTTCATAGACCCATGCTTCACATTTTACTCCTCTCTTGGCTTCCAGAAATTCGGCTGTGCTTTGATGGAAATGAGGCACCCCAACTCCGTGCAGGAGGAAAGGAAGTAAGTGAATGACCCTCCAGGGTCACATGACATACTCTGTGGGTAACTGAAGATTGTCTTTTGGCATCTGGGGTTCACATTTGGGTTCTGGCTGGGTTTTGTGACCTAAAGCCCCTTTGTGAGCAATTTTAGCTGGTGGGTGTCTGGAGTCCACTGGGGCTGATATTTTGGCTTCTCTGGTAACTTCACAGCCCATGTCTCTGTTTCCTTGTCCATACAAATACTTGCCTTAACTTCTTGTAAGAATCAAAGGAGAAAATAGATGTAATAGCTATAAGCGTCTTATGAAAACTTAGAAGCCCTATGTAAATACCAATTCTTATTATCTTTCCCCTTTGGAAACCTACATTCAAAAACAGCAAAAGTGAGCTCCTTTCCCTAAAACTTTTCCATCAGACGCTCATGGTGGAGTTGTAGCTAATGTAGAGGTTGAGTTCAGTAGATAACGTACCTCATAAGGCAAAAATGAAACAAAAAAAACCTGTAGCCAAAAGACATTCATGCTGAAATTGCATCCCAATGTCAGGTTGGGTTCTAAAGATATTTCCTAAGGTGACAAATACCTGTAATGATGACCACCCTTGCGAAGCCTGTAAGTCCCCCCTAAAGTAGGCAACATATGGCGTGTGCGTGTTGAGCTGTCTTTCCATTAGGCCAACACGGCGTCTCCTCCAGTGTGGAGCAGAGCAGACACCACAGCTGACTGGTGTTTGGAGACGGCGGTCTGCGGAAAACCTCTCCTGGGTTTCTCTTAGCCAAGCACCTGTTGCGAAACTCACATACATTCGTTCCATATCCAAGGGACAGCTGAGTCCCTCGTGATCGGTCATCTTTGACCATGAGCACCTTAGTCCTCGCTCTCCCTGCCCTTCTTTCCCAGGTGGCCATCACAGGCTCCCCCTCCCCCCTCCTTCAGGGAGAGAGAGGGCACCATCCATTCTCCCCTCTAGGTACCCGGAACCCTTGCGTTTCTTTCCCCGTAAAGGGCCTCCCCTCCCCCAAGGTGACACAGAAGTCCATGGTCTGGCTGCAGCCCGTGACAGCCAGCAGAGGTAGAGTGCGTGTGTGCATGTGTGTATGTGTGTGCATGCGTGCATGTGTGTGCAGGCGTGCGTGTGTGTGCACATGCATATGTGTGCGTGTGCATATGCGTGCGTATGTGTGCAGGCATGCATTATGTGCACGTGTGCGTGCATGTGTGTGTACATGTGCATGTGTGCACATGCATTCATGCACATGTATATACCGCGTTCATATGTGCATGCAGGCGTGTGTGTGCAAGGCGTGTGTGATTGTGCACATGTGCACACATGTCCGATGCCCGAGCATCCAAAGCCACCTCTGGGTATCAAGGAGACCTGCATTCTAACCCAGGCTGTGCCACTAACTCACTAAGCAGACTTGAGCAAGGCGTTTGACCTCTCTGGACCTCAGTCTTTCTCATCTGCCAAATGGGGAGAACCCATCTCTGCCCTGACCACCTCTGGGACTTGTTGAGAGGATCAAAGGATAAAAACAAAGAGGAAAGCATTTGGAAAAACCTCAAACCTCATACAAATACATGTGCTGTTATTTTTAACCCACAACCATCAACCATCCCTCCCACACTAACGACACAGCCACCCCCTGATATGTTGCATGACTTATTTGGAGAAGTGACTCAGTGTGAGACTATTTTAGGGCAGAAAATACACTTACATATATTTAGAACTTTCCTGATGCTGGAACAAAAACTTTGAAGAACATCCAGCTTAGAAACCCTGCTGCCAGAATGCACAGTGTCTTTTTTTTTTTTCTTTCGTCTTCTGCACTCATATTTGTTAAGCTGTTGTGTTTTGGTTTTGGTCTCTTGTTTTGGGGGGAGTTGTTCTGTTTCGTTTTTTTGGTCTGGGGATTTTTTTTTGTTTTGTTTTTATTTTGTTTTTGCCTTGTCTGAGAACAAACCTTACCACTTTTAGAGGAAAACGGGGAAACTGGATCTTTTTTTGAAGTCTCAAAGCTCCTGAGCCTCTCGTGCTGAGGTCTGAGTTCCAGTGACATCTTCCTTCCCCTTCAAAATCGTTTAATAAGGAATTCAATCTCTTTTTATGCCATGTCTCAGTGCGGAACGTTTTCCACATTGACTTCAAATGGGAAATGTGACAGATCCTTGAAACATCCAAGGACCATAACTTGATGAAGAGAGAGTATTGAATGGGAATTGTCCAGCACAATCCAATGAAACTTTCTAAATGCTGTATGTCTGTGCCATCCGATAGGGCAGCCACTAGCCACACGTGGCCCTTGAGCACTTGACACGTGGCCAGTGCAAGTGAGGAACAGAATTTTTAACTGTATTTATTTTGAATCAATTTAACTTTACTTTTAAATAGCCACATGTACAGGCGCCTGGTGGCTCAGTTGCTTAAGCGTCTGACTTCGGTTCAGGTCATGATCTCACAGTTTGTGGGTTCGAGCCCCGCTTTGGGCTCTGTGTTGTCAGCGCGGAGCCTAGAACCTGCTTCGGATTCTGTGTCTCTCTCTCTGCCCCTCCCCCACTCTCTCTCTCAAAAAATGAATAAACATTAAAAAAAGTTTTTTTTTAAATAGCCACACAGAGATACCAGAGTGGACATCACCAGTTAGTTCCTGGCTACTCGAAGTGAGGTCTGGGGATCAGCAGCATTGGTGCCTCTTGGATGCTTGTTAGAATGCAGAACTTTAGGCCCTGCCCAGATCTGCTGAATCACAATCTGCACTTTCTGGGGCGCCTGGGTGGCTCAGTCGGTTAAGCGTCCGACTTCGGCTCAGGTCATGATCTTACAGCACATGGGTTCGAGTCCCTCATCCGGCTCTGTGCTGACAGCTCAGAGCCTGGAGCCTGCTTCAAATTCTGTGTCTCCCTCTCCCTCTCTTCCCCTCCCCCGCTCATGCTCTGTCTCTTTCAAAAATAAATAAACATTAAAAAAATTTAAAAAAAAAAGAATCTGCACTTTAACAGCATCCCAAGATGATTCTTGTGCTTGTTAAAATTTGGGAAGCAACGAAGCGTTCTCTAATGGTTAGGGGGTGGTCTGATCTATTCGTGACTTTTTTGCCAATTAAATCGTTTTGGCTGTCTGGCTCTCAAGATCCCTGAGTTGAGTATGGTCGGAAACCTCTTTAAATACAAGCGGGGTCATGTGCAGATGGCTAGCTCTAGTGGTGGGTGAGTAAGTTTATCCATTCTGGAAGAGTCCATGGAAGTGTTATGGTCTCAACCAACATGCAAGAGAAGGTCCTTGAAACAGGACCTCAGGAGGAGGTTCCAAGCCAGAGCTCACAGGGTCTCTTCTGTTTTGGCAGGAGCTACAAGGTCCGATTCAATAGTGTTTCCTCGTATTCTGACTCCCATAAATCATCAGGCGACGGGCCAGACCTCAGAGACAACTTTGAGAGTGCTGGACCCCTGGCCAACGTGAGGTGAGCAGGGGTCAAGGGCCTCAGGGAAGCCATCTTGGGGAACTGGATTTAGTTGCAAAGTGGGCTTAAGGTTCCTCCCTTGTCTTCCTGTCCGTCTCTTGAATAACCAGCTGCACTCTAGCTCTCTGGGGATTCCCCTCGCCCCATTAAAGCACACTACCCAGACCCCTTCCTATACACACTCTGTCAGAGCCCCATCACCCAAATCTCGCCCCGTCATCAGCACATCATTTGTGCCGAAGGATGTTAATCCCTGGAAATCACTCAGTAAGCTGCCCTTCCCAATGATATGTTACACCTAATAGAAACTTCTGGAGACACCCTGCCATGCCCCAGTGGCTCTCAACCTGGGACACACATCAAAATCATCTGGAGGTGTTTGCAATATACTGATAATCAAGCCCCATTTCCAGAGATTCTGATGTAATTGGTCTAGAATTGGGCAAGTATTGCCTTTTTTTTTTTGTTTAATTTCCCCAAGTGACTCTAATGTGCAGTCTGGTTCAAAAATACTGGCCTAACCCCATGTTTACCAAAGGGCAGTGGTCACATACCAAGAGCTCATTTTATATGGGATACGGGCAGATATTTTATATTTCAACAGTTGGGAATGTGGTCCAATGAGCATTTAGAAAGAAAGAAAACTGCAGATCCCTGGTTTCACAGATGTTTGTGAAAACAAGGTTGATGTCCACTGAGTATCCGGGCCTGGCCACAAATCTTTCCGACCTTTGCTAACCGAACCTTTTCCTACCTGCTCAGGACAGTGCTCAGTAGATGGTACACATCACGAGGGGTCCTGGATATTGAAGTCTTATGCCCAGTAGTGCACGTTGTGATAGACTTTATTTTTTCCAAGTAGTTTTAGGTTCACAACAAAACTTAGAGGAAGATACAGAGAATTCCCATATATCCCCTCCCCCAACAGAAACAGCCTCTTCCACCAGCAGCGTCTCCATCCAGAGTGGTCCATTGGTACGGTTGATGAACCTACACTAACACATCATCATCACGCAAAGTGCATAGTGTACATCCGGGTTCACCCTTGGTGTTATTTTCTATGGGGTTTGACATCAGTGCGTTGTTTTAGTTTGACATTGAAACACCGGTTTTGTGCTTTGACAGCCGGACCCGTTTTTCTCTTGTTGAATCTATCACGGCTCAGAGCAGGCATTGGCAAGCTGTAGCCTGGAGACCCAATCCAGCCTGACCACTGTATGTTTTTACACAACCCATGAGCTGGGAGTGGTTTTTGCACTTGAACATTGGCAATTCACTTGAGGATAGAAACCATTACCGTTGAACCCCAATTAAGCAAAATGCCACCCACCCCCCCAAACAAGGAACCCCAGTCTCATAGGTAGACATATTATTAAAAAATCATCCTCAATAACTGTAATAATAATTTTTTAAATGTTTATGTCGTCAATAAAAACGTGCAGGAATTTGTTTTCTGTCTGTTATGAAGGCATCCACATAACAGCTTCGATTTTGTTTCTTGGCCTAGAAACCTAAAAATATTTACTCTCTGGCCCCATGTCTAATAAGTTTGCCAGTTCCTGGTTTGGAGGCTTAAAATGGGAAGTTTGAAACCCCAAGGTGAAGGTCATAATGGAAACGTGAGTCTAGGAGATGACTGGGAGGCAGGTCTTTAGGTGCATCAGGAAACGTATTAATGCATGAATTACCCGAACCACCTGCTAGTGAACACAAGTGGTTTTGATGAGGTGGTGAAGACAAATTCAAAGCAAGCTAAACAGTGGTAATAAGTAAATAATAGTATCAGCCGTGGTCACATATGGTGACGTCGTGAACGTAAACTTCGCATGTTTGAGGAACAACGGCTTAACCACAAAGCCATTACTCGTGCTGGGAATTTCCAGTCTCCACTGGGCCGAGGTTAAGGGGGGCGTGGCTTGGGAAGGAAGTTCCTGGCCCCCCTCCAACCAGTCCACTCCTAGTTATCAGCTCTCCTGTCACACCATCACCCTTGGAGGAAAAGGTGAGGAACCCACCTCCAGGAAGGGCATGAGAGGGCAGGTGGGGGAGGGGGGCTGCGGGGGCAAACACTGCCTAATCCCATGTACTTTCTTTAGAAAGCCTCTACAACCAGGGAAAGAAGGGCAGGAGAGGAGAAGAGGCCCAGAGAGGAAGCATGCATGTGGGATTAAAAGAAGCAGATGTTAACCCATGCTAACCTTCACCTGACCCGTGAGACCCCCGGAGCCATGTCAAGTGCATTCTCCAATGACAGAGAGAATGGGAGTCCCTTCCCAGATTCCCCTCCTCCTCTCTGCTTCCCCCATCTCAATCTTTCGCCAGCCTGACCCCTTCATTCTAAACAAACGGATTGGGAGGCACAGGCAGAGACAGTATGGAATAGCTCACACAGATCCACGCCTGGGCTTGTCTGAGATGACAGTCTCCAGCAGAAAACTCCAGGCTAGGAAAGACGTGGGGCGGGGTGTTCTCGTCCCACTTGTGTGAACCTGTCACTTCTGCCCCAGTGACGTCGAGACCCACAGCCAGGACCAAGTGTCAGTCGGACAGCGAACTAGCAAGAGCGGCCATCTGACACACAGCCCTCCCCTTCTCATACCTCAGTCAAGGCCACCCCACCTTCCCAGAGAGGAAAATCTCATTAACCTGACCCCCGCTGATTCCAGCAGCCACGTTTTCTTGGTGGTACCTAGGCAGAGAGGGTTTGTGAGGCAAATCAATGTCAGAGACATTGCAAGGGGTGGAGTCAGCATCTTTATAAATCTTCCAGCCCCTTGTAGAAGCACCTGTTTACACACCAACATTTGATGTGGGTTTTTTTAAGTTTTTATTTTAATTCCAGTTAGTCAACGCACAGCGAACATTTGACGTGCTAATGACAAGGCCTTCTGATCTCGTTAATGCAGGTCCCTGAGGACTTCTGTGTTATGGTTTTCATTACCTGTGTACTTAAAACTAATCTGCTTGTGTCCCTTGTAGAATTCAAGCCCTCCCATAAAATAGACTAATTTCTCCAGCTTAGAAAGGGGCACACAAGACACAGCCAATGGTTCTGGGTCATCTCTATCCCCAGCTCATCCTCCATAGGACCATTGGGAATTTTCTCCCGAGGATGGTCATACCTTGCAGAGACCAGAAGGAGAGGAGAAGAGGCCCCAAGGGCTCCCAGATTTTTTTAAAATGGCCTAACCCAGGTGGGCTTGGGGCTGTCTGACCACCATGGGCTAATGGAGATGCTTCTGGAGATGCCAGATGTGTTAGTCTGCTCAAGCTACTGTAACAAAATATCAGAATGGGTGGCTTCGACAACAGAAATTTATCTGCTCACAGTTCTGGAGGCTGGAAGTCCAAGATCAAGGTGCCGGTAAGATTGGTCTCTGGTGAGGCCTCTCTTCCTGGTTTGCAGACGGCTGCCTTCTTGCTGTGCCCTCACATGGCCTTTCCTCTGTGCACATTCAGAGTGAGAGAATGCTATTGGGTGTTTCTTCCTCTTCTTCTAAGGACACAAGTCCCATTGGACTAGGGACCATCCTTATGACTATATTTAACCTCAGTTACCACCTTAAAGTCCCCATCTCCAAATACAGCCATATTAGGAGTTAGGGTTTCGATATATGAATTTAGGGGAGACATGGAGTCCATAAAACCAGACGCCCCTCATGCCCCACAGTCCCCTAACACAGACCATCTCTTGTCTCCTCGGCAGGTTCTCCGTATTTGGCCTTGGCTCCCGGGCTTACCCTCATTTCTGCGCCTTTGGACATGCCGTGGACACCCTCCTGGAGGAGCTGGGAGGAGAGAGGATCCTGAAGATGAGGGAGGGAGACGAGCTCTGTGGGCAGGAAGAGGCTTTCAGGACCTGGGCCAAGAAGGTCTTCAAGGTAACCACCTGCCCAGATCCCAGAGACCCAGGGGGAGAAGTCATGACCCCCCGAGACCTCCAAAGACAGAGTGCCTACCCCATATGAAATAGAAGAAACCTGAGAGAACTTCTGGTATTTCCCCACCGTGTGTCCAGCCAGGATACAGCTTTAAACAACTCAGATGAGTTTGGGTGGCCTTAAAACACACATTCTTCACCCAGAATCTGACCTCCTGCATCATGGGCAAGGAGTTGGTCTATAAAGCATTGTGCTCTTGGAATTTCAGAGCTGGGAGGAATCCATCCCTCGCTCACATTTGGTAGACAAGTAGACAAAAAAACCATAAAGTAGGTTAGCCACACCAGGGGGCTGTGCCTCGACCTGGAACTCAGATCTCACCGATTTGTCTACTTTGACATACTTATCCCTCTTGAGCTAGATCTTTGCTGACCAATGCAGGAGCTGCAGGCCCTATGTGCTATTTAAATGTAAATGTGAATGAATTCACATTCAGTAGGATGAATGGACAAGTGAATATAGTATGTCTCTACAGTGACATATTATTTAGCCATAAAAAGTATAAAGAACTTATACCTGCTACAACATAGCAGGTGGATGGACCTTGAAAGCATTATGCTAAGTGCAAGAAGCCAGACACGGAAGGTCTATGATTCCGTTTAAATGAAGTGTCCACAATAGACAAACCCATACAGACAGAAATTAGAGTAGTGGTTGCTAGGGGTTTGGGGCCATGAGAGTGGGAGTGAGTGCTGACAGGTACAGGGTCTCTTCTGGGGGAGGAAGATGTTCTGAAACCAGACTGTGGTCGTGGTTGTGCAACTTTGTAAATACACTCAAATCCACTGAATTGTACATTTGAAAGTGATGAATTTTATGTTACGTGAAAAATTTCTAGGGGCGCCTGAGTGGCTTAGTCATTTAAGCATCTGACTCTTGATTTCGGCTCAGGTCACGATCTCGCGGTCATGAGATCAAGCCCACGTTGGGCTCTGCTCTGATAGAGTGGATCCTGCTTGGGATTCTCTCTTTCTCCCTCTCTCTCTGCCCCTCCTCCCCCTCTCTCTTTCAAAATAAATAAATAAACATTTTTTAAAAAGAAAAAATTTGCATATATATATGTACATAGAAATAATTAGGTGATTAATTATAATATATAATATCATATATGAAGACAGAAATGTTATATATTGCATAATTGCAGAAACATATTGATATTACATAAAATAATTAAATATATTTATATACTATAATAGATGTATAAAATTTTAATTTTTCATTAAATATGTAACTCTAATATACACATATTAAATAGAATTTAAAAAACTCTATTTAATATACACATATTATATAGAATTTAAAATCTCATTCCTTGGCTGTGTATTTCATGTTTTCAGCAGCCACAAATAGCTATTGGTTACTATATGAGACAGCACAGAACATTCCCATCATGATGGAACCTCGTATTGCACAGGGCTATTCTAGACATGAGGTCACAGGGGAAGAAATGCATAATGGCCTTCTATCTGCATGGGGGCATGATTTGATTGGCCATCCTGGGAAAAACGGAAAGCCATGAATACGGACCTGCCACCTGTCACCTGCTCCTTCCTCCACCCTGGAATGCATTCTCTTCAGCAACCCCAGGAGAAAGTGGATTAGGTAGCTGCCTATCATCCAGTTGGCATTTTCCGTCCTGCATGTAAATGCAGATAGAAAGAGGGGAAACTGAGGCCCCTGAGCTAGAAGGATATTTATGGGGGGAGGCTGTGTCCATAAGCCTCTTTCTGGATTTCTTCCTAGATGAGGAGAACTGAGATAACTCGGCTCTTTTTACCTTGAGAAAACTATGGTTCTTGACTTCGTCAGCTAACTTCGATTGAACGCCCCAGAGTCAGGGTCTGTTACAAGCCCCTATACCCTTTGGTTATCACCGCCCCCCTCCCATCAAACTCCCAGTCCTGACAACCACTAATCTACTTCCTGTCTCTGGGGAGCTGCCTGTTCTGGACATTTCATACGAATGAAATCATATAATATGTGGTCTTTTGAAACCGGCTCATTCACTTAGCATGTTTTCAAGGTTCGTCCACATTGCAATATATATATTAGTACCTCATTGCTTTTTATGGCCAAATGATACTTTGCTGTACGTATATATCATATTTTGGTTAGCCATTCATCAACTGATGGACATTTAGATTGTCTGAAAATCAACGCAAGGCCAAAAAAGGGTTAAATCTGCCCTTAAAGCTTTTTAATTATCCGTGGCTTTTATTCCAAAAACCTGAATTCCAAACAGTAATTCTTAGGACCACTAAAGTCGGAGAACTTATGAACTTGGCAAAAAAAAAAAAAAAAAAAAAAAAAAGGAAAAGAAAGGAAGAAAATGTCATATGCAGGTATTCAAACATTCAGTATGCTCTGCTTTTAATGTAATTTTTTAAACCTTTAGAGGAAGATGGATGGGAAATTCTAAGGTGTTTATTTTCTTTTTTAATGTTAGGTCTCTACAAATATTGGTTTTAGGAATAAATGACGTAGAAGTTACATGTTAAGTAGAGGTTAAATCCTAAACTTATTAGTAAATATGATATGTCCAGCACATCAAAGGCGTTCAAAAAATACTGGATGGATTAGTGGATGGATTGATGGATGATTGGCTGGCAGGTATGTGGGGGGATGGAGAGATGGCTGGGTAGGAGGGTAGATAGATGGAAGGAGGGAAGGAAGGAAGGGTAGATGGAGAGATGGACAGATGGATGGATGAATAGATGGAAGGAAGGAAGGAGGGAGGAGTGAGGAAGGGAGAGTAGAAAGAAGGAAGGAAGGAAAGGAGGGGGAGAGAGGAAGGAAGGGAGGGAGGGAGGGTGGAAGGAAGGAGGGAGGGAGGGTGGAAGGAAGGAAGGAGGGAGGGAGGGTGGAAGGAAGGGAAGGGAAGGAAAAAGGAAAATAAAGGAAAGGATGGGGGAAAGAGGAAGGAAGGAAGGAAGGGTAGATGGAGAGATGGACAGATGGATGGATGAATAGATAGAAGGAGGAAGGGAGGGAGGGAGGGAGGAGTGAGGAAGGGAGGGAGGAAGGAAGGAAGGAAGGGAGGAGGGAGAGAGGAAGGAAGGGAGGGAGGGAGGAAGGGAGGGTGGAAGGAAAAGAAAGGAAAGAAGGGGAGAAAGGGAAAGGAAGGAAGGGAGGGAGGGAGGGAGGGAGGAAGGAAGGAAGGAAGGAAGGGAAAGGAAAGGAGGGGGGAGAGGAAGGAAGGAAGGAAGGAAGGAAGGAAGGAAAAAGAAAGGAAAGGAGGGGGAGAGAGGAAGGAAGGAAGGGAGGGAGGGAGGGAGGAGGGAGGAAGGGAAGGTGGAAGGAAGGAAGGGTAGAAGGATGAATGGGTGGGTAGGTGGAGGGATGGAAGGATGAATGGACGGATGGGCGGATGAATGGATGGATGGAGGGATTCATGTCATGATTTGGAGCTGCTGGTGGAGAGTCCCTCTTGGCTGAAAGAGGTCACCGGAAGCCCTGTGTGTGCCACAGGCAGCCTGCGATGTGTTCTGCGTGGGAGATGACGTCAACATTGAGAAGGCAAACAACTCCCTCATCAGCAACGACCGCAGCTGGAAGAGAAACAAGTTCCGCCTCACCTACGTGGCCGAAGCTCCGGAACTTACACAAGGTACCTCTCCCCCCCGCTCCTGGGGAGGCACGCAAGACGGGGGGGGGGGGCAGGAAAGCAGGAGTTCTCACCTCCACCCACTTAGAGGAGGTGGGTTTCATTACTTACCTTTCGCGCAATCCTCTCAAAACAAGTCTACTGCCAGCGCCCCCCCCAACCCCTGCTCAGCCAGGCGTGTCCTTGGATGTCCCTCCCTCCAGCAGGAGGATGTCACTCTGACCTCTTCTTCTCAACTCAGCTCGACCAGATTTGCTTTTCCTTGGCATTCTCCACAGCCGGCACCACCACCCCCCCCCCAGAGTCTTTTCTTTCACCTCTTGGCTTCACTCTGGGGGACAGTGGAAGTGTGAAGAGAGAGTCAGTAGAAGCTGGAAGGTTTGCACCGACCACAGTTTAACCCCATCTCAGGAAGACTGTTGTTTTGCTCCCCGCAGGTCTATCCAATGTCCACAGAAAGCGGGTCTCGGCCGCTCGACTCCTCAGCCGCCAAAACCTTCAGAGCCCTAAATCCAGGTAGGAGCACCTTTGGTTGGCTCGGGGTTACCCCCCTGTGCTCCGGGGGTCACCCACGATCGGGGCGGAGAGTGCTGGTTGGCTCGGGGGACTGGCTTCCCCGTCACTATTCCAAGTGCCACGGAGACCCCCCCTGCTGCCTTGCAGCATCGAGATTTTCCTGCTTTCCCTTTGCCAAGCTCGGACCTAGAAGGTCCAGGAACGGAGGTGGTGGCGACCATCGCGGAAAGCAGAGACAGGAAGGATTTATGAGGCATTTTTGATATAGACCGCACCCTTGTCAGACTGCTAATGTGCATCGCACCCCAGCATCCCGGTCAGAGAACATTTCCTCCTTGTGGGTCCTTCTTCTCTGTGGAGTCTTGAAAACTGGCTACCCGGACTCCGTTGAAATTCCTCTGGGACGACAGGAGGTTCGTCACCTCACAAAACAGCCCGCGCTGTGTTTCGAAGTGCAGGTTGTTAGAGATTATCTTAGTCTCGCTATGACCAGAGGGCATCTTCCTAGCACTTCATTTTGACCCCGGTTATACTCGAGCGACACCCAAACCAGATTCAGTTCTTCCAAACGAGAGACCCGCTAAGAGCCAAAGCCACCAACCAGCCTCTCCTGGGGTCTTGATTCCTTCCCGTCGTTCTTCCTAAGGCCTAGTTTCCCGAGCCTTTCGCTTTCGTCAAAGGACATGCTGTGCCCTGCGGGGGATGTCATTGTCAGACCTGGTCACAGTGCAGTGGAGGGCCTGTCGGAGCTGCCACATGCCCCGAGGCTCTTATAACCTTATAACCACCCCCCCCACCCCCGTTTGAGCGGGACACCCTGAGGCCGCCCAAGATGTCAGGCGTTGTCCTGATTGCCACGCTGCTCTCGCATTAAGCTTGCACCCTTGCTGCTCTTAGACATCAAGTGTTTTCAGAGTGATGGAGCCAGGTCCGTCCATCACTGTCCTTGACTAAATAGTATTTGTGGCCTTAATGAAGTCCTTTGCATTGATCCCTATTGAAAGGCATTTTTTTTTTTCACTTTCCAGTTACAGCCCACAACGCTCTTTTGAAATCTTGATTCTTTGCACATCGCATAGTGCAAAGAGTAGGCTCGCAAGCTGGACAGTCCTGGGTTCTGCTGCACACCAGCTGTGTGACCGTGGCCAAAGTCACTCAGGGCCTCGGAGCCCCGTCTCCTTACGTCAAAGGAGAGTGGTGGCCATAAAGATCGCTGATGGTTAGCTCGTGCTTTCTGTGTGCTGAGCACTGTGTCGAGTGCTCTCTGTGTGGGATCTCCCAGAACTCTTTGACCAGCCCAGGAAGTAGGTGCTCCTCTGATCATGAAGAATGGCAATCAGAAAATGCAAGTGACTTTTCCAAGGTCATGCAGACTCGGTTCTCTGACTCCAAAGTCTGTATGCTGGACGGCTCCACATGTGACCTCAAGAGCATTGCAAAGCCGTTGTATTAAGGACAAGGTGCACAAGGCAGCTAGCATATCATACGTTTCCCTTCTCTTCCTTGTCTGTCCCAGCATCAAACACCTGCAAATTTAGTATGCATGCTTTCTACGTGGGCTCCAAACCTCTGATAAAGTTACCAGCAGGATGAAGCCCCCAGAGCTCTCATGTTCTCTCTTAGCTCCTCAAGCATGAAAGAAATGGATTGGGAAATTAATCCCTTTGAATAATTAGTTAAATGCTACATTCGGAGCATAATGATCTCTGATATAGGGAGGGACTCTGTATTTGAAATACGCACCCTACTTCCCAGTCTGCCCTGTGGAAAGCGATGACTTTGGTAGCCCAGAGGAGAAGGGACCGAGAATCCACTGGAAATTTCCTTTAGCAACAAGCTCTGAAAAACCAGATCACAAAAATTACTCCCTAAACCATAAAAAGCAAGGTCCTTTGCAAATGTTCTGCATGCTAAGTTGGACCGAGTCCCAGAATAACCCCCACTCACCTCTGGAAAGGACAGCTGACTCTATGCTGAGGGAGAGAATACTTCAGCAAGGTTAGGACCTGGAACGTAGTATTAAAGTCAGTCATGAAGGAGCACAAAAAGAATCCGATTGTATACAGGTGTCTATGTCTTTAGAAACACAATCCGTAACACTACCTCTTTTCAGGCTTACTACCGTCTCCAGCTTTATAAGTTGTTGGGGTTTTTTTTTTAAAGGATGATTGAGTCAAAAAGTATGATACTCTCTCCCATTTTCCCCCTGCCCAAGTCGGCACAAAGTCACGGTTTTGGGGCCAGGAGGCCATGAGCAAGATATCACAAATCATTCTCCGCCCCACAGACCCTTAATTGCAGGCAAAGTGACCTGCAATTCCTCTTCCTCATCGAAAGAGAAATATGACCACGGTCACTGCCTGGCCAGGAGATACACTCTCTAGGTACACCAATTAGCAAACAATAGAGAAGCAGATATAATGGAGTGGTAATGGGTAATCGGGTTGGGTGATCTTAAGTCCCAGATGTCAGAAGGAGGAAGGAAGACACAGGGTAGGCTTTAGAAAGGAAATGAGGGCAAAGGAGGAGCGTCTAGGCAGAGGTTGGCAGGAGCCAAGGTGCAGCAGGGGTCCTGAGCCCTGAGGCATCGTGGAGGGTGGCAGGACATTACAACGGACAGTTCCTGGTGGGGGAGCTCTCGATTCGTGTCTCGCCTCGGATGAAATTGCTTCTCTCCAGCTTTCCCACTTCGACAGAGAACATCGACATTTGGCTTAACCCAAAAACTCAAGCGTCCATCTTGCCTCCTGCCCCTCCCTTACACTGCACATCCAGCTCACAGCCGGTCCTCTGGTCCTATGGGACTTGACTTTCAACTTCGTCTCAGACCTACAGCTGCCACCTGGAACAAAGCCGTGTTCATCAATGGTATTTGTCTCCTTGTGTCTTGGCTTTTCTCTCAAAGATACGTTTCCAAACAGCAGCCAGACCAGTCTTTTAAAAACGTAAATTGAATCCTCTGCTGCTTCAAGCCCTTTAGTGGCTTCTCACTGGATTGAGGAGACCTTCAAACTTCTTGCCATGACAGGTCATGATGAGGCCTTTGTGATCTGGCCTCTGCCCGGCTCTCTGATCTCCTTCTCCCACCTCCAAACACTCCAGCCTTCTTTCCCTTCCCCAAACGTGCCACACCTTTTCATACCCCAGGGCCTTTGCACATGCCCACTCTTCCCAAACAGATCTTTGCATGTCGCCTTTTTCTCTTTGTTCAGGTCTCTGCTGACATGTGACATCACAGAGGGCTCCCTGACCATCCTTATCTGATGGTCACTTGGCCCGCTGCCCCCAGCCCATCACCACCCACCCATCCACATCACCAACCCCCTCCGAGACCTTTTTAAGTTGCTCCTCAATGAGAATAGAACACTTTGTTGTGTGTCCATCACTGTCTCACCAGTGCCTAGAACAGTGCCCGGCACTCAGTATAAATTTGCTAAACGAATGAAACTTGAAACTTACAATATTTACTCTTTACACTGAAGAATGAAAGTAGCTATTTTTTTTTCCATTTAATGCTGGATGTTAGCTGACTGTTGTTTCATCTGCGAGCCCGTCAATGCCAAGCACACGTGTGTGTTATGCTTCTGTGTGTGGATATAAATCACAAGCAGTGGATACTCTGGAGGAGGGGATGGTGAGGCTCCAAATGACTGCTACCTTCCCGTCCCTCCCTTTCTCCCCTTCCTCTGTACTTCTCAATGGCCCATATGTGTCCCAAGCTTAAAAAAAAAAAAAAAAAAAAAAAAAGCTTACAAAATCCTATACAATTCTTACAAACCCCTCCCCCCCCCCAACTGAGATTTCAGACAACTGGTCTCCAGGTTAGTGCAACTGGGGAGGGGTTGGGGGGAAATCTGCTGCCCCCACAAAGTCTCAAGGACCAGCCCATCAGGGTGTCCTGGGGCCACGCAGCCATTCAGCGCTGGGCTTAGGAAGTCATGCCTGATCAGAGGCTTGCAGAGTCCCCTGGGTTAACTTCCCAGCCTGGGGCACAGCCTGGGCCCACCCAGCTAACCTGCCAGCTGCCTCCCCATTCCTGCCCCTTGGCGGCCTGACCACCTTATGTCACATTCAGGAGGACTTGGGAGAAATGACTGTGAACGTGAGCCAGCTCAGCAAGTACGGGTCCTCCGCATTTCTATTTTGTACCGCCCAGAACGGAGGCGAATATACTTCTGAAAGAAATCGTGATGATCTAGGAGAAAGTGGGAATTGATTTGCGGGCCTTTCAAAGGCTTCCTGTGGTTGGCGCGAGAGGCTCCGAAATGAGCAGCCCCACAGCGCCCCCTGCTGGCTCTCAGCCTCTGCTAATTCCCATCGTGGAACTGGCAGGAGGTGATGATGTCTTTGCTCTCCAGGAACCAGAAATCCCTATGAACTCAGAGCAGAATCAGTCGTGCAAGTCCTTATAATTGACAAGATTAGTGTCCCAGGGATAGCAAAATCTGTCCAGGAAAAGAGAATGGGACCCCAGACCCTGACAACACCATTCACAATTTCAGCCATCAATTTCCCCACCAGACTAAGGACGGGGGTGCCTTGCTTCAAGAAAATACTTGCAAAAGTGAATGTGCCAGCACAACTCTTTTTAATAATGGTGGCTATTTGCAGCACAAAAGGCTTCTTGGGTGTGCCAGAGACTCCTTTAAATAGCGAGTCCCATTGATCTATTCAAGTGTTGATTTACATTCTGTGGAGAATGTAGAAACTTCACATTGAATACGAAGGGTCTCTATCAACTGAGAACCAATTAGCAACGAAGAAAAGCAGGTCGAAATGCAGACTCAAAGAGTGCGAAGAATCTGATTTTCAAAGTGTGATGGGGCCCCCAAGTTTCCAGGTGGATCTGTACTAAAACTTTGTAAAGGACCAGAATGATCGTAGTCTGTGAATTCATTCTTGAAGCCTTCACTTGGCATACGCCTTCTGCCCTTAAAATTCAAAAACCAATGCAAAAGAGAAGTACCTGACAGATATAAATAAATTTCTCTCTGCGTTTTCTCCTTAGATCTCTCAAACTTATATTGGTGGATTTGCACATAACAAAGACCAGTTATGTTTCTCATTTCCATGACAATATGGGGACCCTCCACTTACAGAAGAGGGGTGGAGCTTGGGATTCCCAGGAGAGCCGGCATTACACAGAATGGGGACTCAGGCTACCTTGGCTCCAATGGGGTAGTGGTTCCTGGGAGAACCCCAATTAGTACTGAGAACAGAGTCTGTTATGGCGGCTGGTTAACCCTGGGAGTCTGAGGTCTCTTCATCTAATAAATATTTCTTGAGTACCAACGATGTGCCACGCACGGTCCTATTTGCCAGGAATAGAGCAGTGGAGAAAACAGATTCCTTGCCGTCCAGAATTTACATTGCCCTGGAGGCCAGGGGGGCAGGCAGGGGGCCAGACCACAAACCACATGACGATGTAAACTCTACTAGAGGGCAGATGGTGGTAAGTGGTTTGGAGAAAGGCAGGTGAAGGAAGATAGAAAAGCAAGGAATCTGAGGACTGAACCCTGAGGTACCCTCATGCCCAGAGTTTGGGGAGACAAGAAGGAGCCGCCAAGGAGAGAAGATCAGGAGAGCCTGGGGTGCTAGAATCCAGGACAAAGGAGTTGAGAAGGAGGAAGTGAGCAGACATGCCCAGTGCGTCTTCCATGACCAAGAGGAGCGCTCGGAACTTTCCATTGGATTTGCAACGCGGAGCTCATGGGTGCCAAAACCTGTGGTGTGGAATGATGGGGGCAGAGGACTTGGGGCCTCACGGAATGGAAGGAGGGGGATTGCAGCCACAGGAAGAGACAAAGGAGCAAGGAGAGGAGGCAGTGGCTGGTGACCCTTATCCACCTGTTCCTCCACTTCCCCTCCAGCCGATCAACGATCTTCGTGCGTCTCCACACCAACGGGAATCAGGAGCTGCAGTACCAGCCTGGGGACCACCTGGGCGTCTTCCCTGGCAACCGCGAGGACCTCGTGAACGCCCTGATGGAGCGGCTGGAAGATGCTCCCCCAGTCAACCAGCTGGTGAAGGTGGAACTTCTCGTGGAACGGAACACGGCTTTGGGTAACTACGGCCAGGGCCGGGCACCCCACCCGGCTGCTCCCGAGGCTCCTCCCCTTCCCCCGAGGGCTCCAGGGGCAGTGCGTGGGGGGGGGGGGGCGGGGGAGAGGAGGAGACCCGTCCTTCTTCCCCATCACCACGCCAGGTGGCAGAATGGGTCTCTGTCACCTCCAGTTTATGAGACTGAAAACTCCTCCCGGGCTCATGGCTGAACAACCTTGGCCCAACTGGCTGAGCCCGCGTCCATGGACCAGCGTCCATGACACCAGGACATCCATAGCTCATCCCTGGGGGCAGGGGCTTCTGCCTGCCTTCATCACCACCGCCTCACTGCCCACCGAATAAGTAGCAGCTGAGTACCCCTCCCTCCTCTTAAAATGAAAAGGCACTATATGCAGCTCGATGGCCCACTAGAGGTTGAACCACGTTTCTGGCCTCGTTAGATCAGGTTCCGGTCATTTCGGTGACCATCCTTGACATTCCCGTTGAAGAACTTTCAAAGGCGAATGGGTCTCGGTGCTTCAGCTCAGTAGGCGCAGGTAAGCCTAGGGCTCAGGTATGAGGAACCACAGTGACCTTACGTGACAGCCCCTGATTTGGTGACATAATCACCTTTCCGAAGGAGTTAGGGTGTACCGTCAGAGCAGAATGTGGAAATAGTATGTGGTCAGAGCCCTGCTGAAAAGCCCACCGAAAGATACCACTTTGGGGGTGCCTGGGTGGCTCAGTCAATTAAGTGTCCAACTCCTGATTTCAGCTCGGGTCATGATCTCACGGTTCATGTTCTGTGCTGAGAGCGTGGAGCCTGCTTGGGATTCTCTCTCTCTCTCTCTCTCTCTCTCTCTCCTCCTCCTCCTCCTCCCCCGCTCAAAATAAATAAATAAACATTTTTAAAAAAGAAGAAGAAAGATACCACTTTGGAGAGACAACACTTTATCTTCATAAATCCTACCCAGCCAAATTCTTCCTTGGTGTTGGACTAGCACTTTTTTATCTTGGGTTGAACCCCTGATATAAAGTAAAGGCTTGTGTTTAGGGGCTATATCAGGTGCAAATTACACAGACGCCCTACAGTGCAGTAGTCAGAACGAGGTCTGGAGCACTGCTGCCTGACTTCACACTTATGAGCTGTGTGGCCTCGGGCAAATCCCTTTACCTCTCTGTGCTTCTTCCTTTTTTCTCAGTGGCAACACGGGGATGATGATAATAATAGCACCAATCACCTAGGATTGTTGTAAGGACTAAATGAATTACTGGAGAATAGCACGTGGCCTAGAGAAAGTGCTAGGAAAGTGTTAGGTATGTTTGCAATTTTAAATACTGAAATCCCACTGAGAGGTTTGAGAGGCTGGCACCATGAGAGGGCAGACAGAGCCAAAATAGACCCATAGCTTGTGTTCAGTAGGGGGGCTCACTGCATAGAATGCCACGGGACTGTCTCATGCTATTTTAATAATGGTTTATTCTTTTTATTTTTGAACTGGTTTGCTCAATTGATTTTGGATATGCGCCTTGCATAGATGAGGTGATTGCGTGGTCCCCAGAACCCTGGGTGTAGATGTGGAACATGGAAGGTGGCAAGCCAAGGCTCACCGGCCCCGTCCTCTGTCCCAGAAGCAAATCTGGCCTTCCTGGCCTGGACCTAAGCCCTCGGAGCTCAGACTCTCCTTCCCCCGTCCACCCCTCACCTCCATAGGCGTCATCAGTAACTGGACAGATGAGCACCGCCTCCCACCCTGCACCATCTTCCAGGCCTTCAAGTACTACCTGGACATCACCACGCCGCCCACGCCACTGCAGCTGCAGCAGTTTGCGTCCCTGGCCACCAGCGAGAAAGAGAAGCAGCGACTGTTGGTCCTCAGCAAGGTGGGTCCCTGGCCTCGTACAACCCCCAAGGGCACCTTTCACCTCCTAGTTGGTGGAGAGTTATAGAACTATAACCACAGCTGTCCAGCAGGTGGCAGGGTTGAGCAAGAGTTGCCAATTTTTGTTGGCAGGCGGCCGCCATATTGGCTAGTCCTGACCATCTCCCTTCATTCTAACTAAGGTCTGACAGAATGAGGGTAACTCTTTTGAATCTCAGAGTTCTCTGGCCGAGTAGAAATTGCTGTGCTAACTCTTGTTCCTCCTTCCTTCGCAACTCTTGAGCTTCCATGAGTTCTATCTGAGCCCGTACTTAGGAGGAAAAGAAATAGAGAATCCCATTTGGCCCTGTTTTAGAGAGAGGCCTTTCCCAAAGCAGAGGACTTATTGGTAGGACTGCAAGATATAGGAGCCCCTCTGATGGTAAAATGAATCAAACAATCACTTCTATCATCCTTGCTTTGAAGCCTAGGGCTTCCTTGCCCCAAGCTGCTGCAAAACCTGGCTCAGTAGAATCCTACCCAGGGGGGCCACCCAGACTTCTCCCAGTGGGGGCTCCTCTCCACTAAGCAACGTTGGTTTAGCGTTCTTCTGCTGTCCAGGAGAGGGCACTGAATGATGGGCAGAGAGGAAGAGGCTAATTCAAAGAATGCACATTACAGTCGACCCTTGAACAACACCGGGGTTAAGGGTGCTAACCACCCCCCATGTAGTAGAAATCCACATATAACTTTTGACTCCCCCAGAATTGCCACAAATATAGCCTACGGTTGACTGGAAGCTTTACCAGGAATATAAACGGTCGATTAACACACATTTTGTATGTTATATGTGGTATATACCGTATTCTTACAATAAAGTAAGTTAGAGAAAAGAAAATGTGTTTGAGGGACCCATGTTGTTTGAGGATCACCTGTATTTAGAAGTGAGAAAAGTAACACCAAAAGGAACATTTATAGAGAGTTGTAAGGGGTTAACTCTGGAAAGTTGGAAACAGATTGGAGAAGTCAGAGCATTAATTTTCATCATAAGCTTTGCAGAATTGTTTCACTTTTTACGCTGTGTACATGCATGACTTTAATTTAAAGGTGTAATTAATGAGTCAGGGGCTGCTATGAAGAGGGACCAGAGATCAGCACTGTTCGGACGGGATGATTTCAAGTAGAATTTGATAAACTGTATGTCTTAGCCCGTTTCTTCCAAAGAGCGCAAACTCTAAGGTGGGATTAAATGAGTGAGGATTTTGAATAAGGGAAACACCTGTGTGAGAGAAAAATGGCAAAGACTCAGGTAAGGCTGGGAGAACCATCAGACCTCTAACAAGTCTGACCCCAAGTGAAGGAGAGGGAAGGAAGTTTGAATGGAAGCATCTAGAACGGCAGATGCAGCCTTCGGAAGGACCAGCACCGGTGACCCATGTCTGTTTCTAGTGGGTGTCCATTTCAGACAGCAGTTCCTGAGGCTCTTGGCTAATTGCACCCTTGTAAGCTAGAGATCAGTGAGACTGGAGGTCTGGGGGGGCGTGTCCTTAAGGGTGCCATACCCTATCAGTAGAGCAAGGGTCGCCTTTAGGAACATGGGGGAAAGCTTTGTTATACGATGCACTTATAATAGACTTTATTCCTCAAAGTCTGAGCATCATGTAAGCAATAAGGGAATGCCCAGGGCAGCTTCTGAGATGTAGGAAAAATAACTCCAGAGCCCCAGAGGGGCTGTGCTGTCCACATGCCCCTGAACATGGTCCTCCACACCCTAACCTATTCCTTTGGGGCTGTCATTCACCATCTTAAACTTGACCTATGCTCTCTGCAGATGCATCGTCTCCAGCCCTGCAAACTCACAGATCACAGGTCTGAGTTCTGTATCAACGAGTCACAACTCCTTCCATTTCCAGGTCCTTCTCTCTTGAGCTTTACATATGGCAGGACCTATAATAGTTGGGAGCACAGATTCTGGGGCCACACGGCCTAAAGTGGGTGTCAGCAACCTTTTCCCATAGACAGCCAGGTAGGAAGTATGTTAGGCTCACGGTGCCTAAGGTCTCTATCGCAACCCCGTAAACTCTCCTGTTATAGCACAAAAGCATAGACAGCACCTAAGTGGGTGGGCGTGGCCAGGGTCCAATCAGACCTCATTTGTGGGTGCAGAAATTTGAAATTCATATCACATTCTCGTGTCGTGAAATAGTATTCTTTTGATTTCATCCCCAGCTCCCATCCGTTCAAACACGTAAAAACAACTCTTAGCTCCTAGGCTCCTACGAAACAGGTGGTTAAGCCACACTTCCCTGTCGGGCTGAAGTCTGCCACCCCCCACCTGGATTCAAAACCCAGAATCACTGCCTTAAAGCCAAAGGGCGTCCATATTTGTCCGTTGCCTCATACGGTCGTAAGAATTAAAAGCTGGCACGGGGTAATTACTGCATAAATGTTAGCCATCATTTATGATGGCTCATTACCTTCCCTGGACATCCTGGTGCCCTCGTTGGAAGTGTGTACCGGGGCGGGTGCGAGTCCTGTGTCCCTCTCCTTGGCACAGGGCTTGCAGGAGTACGAGGAATGGAAATGGGGCAAGAACCCCACCATCGTGGAGGTGCTGGAAGAGTTCCCGTCCATCCAGATGCCCACCACCCTGCTCCTGACCCAGCTGTCCCTGCTGCAGCCTCGATACTATTCAATCAGTTCTTCCCCAGACATGTACCCTGACGAGGTGCACCTCACCGTGGCCGTTGTCTCCTACCACACCCGAGGTGGGCAAGGGCACTGGGAGAGCCTCCGGGTCTGCGTTTGCCCCCAGGGGCCTCTGCAGGTCTGCCAAATCCCAAGTCCCCAGGGAGGAGACCCATCCCCAAGGCCAGGAGCTGGGAAAGGGGCAGGGCAGGTGGATCGCCCCTTCAGGCAGAGCCAACCCGGTGCAGAATCAGGAAGCGAGAAGGATGTGCGCTTGAAATTCTTCTCTACTCCCCAAGCCTGAGAGCCCTTTTACTGTCATCTCCTCATCGCCCCCCCCCCCACCAAGGCAGCGACTCAAACAAGCCACCCCACCCATCCCTCGGGGTGGGGAGCTCCCTGCTGCGTGATGTCCAGCTGGTTGTAGGTCAGTCAGATACCCTAGCGTTTTCCTCCTGTATTTTCCCTCCTTGATAAAGCAGTTAAAATGCACAGTGCCCGGGGGAGCTCTGAGACCGGCATCCTGGAAGGTCACCCAGAGCACACTGACGGTGACCTCAGTCAGTGGCAGGATCTGAATCCGACCCACCCTTACCCACAGGAACCCTGGGCGGTTTCACAGCCGTGAGCTCACCCCAACCATACCATGTCCAGACCAGGAATTCCAAGGCACAGACTTGGCATGGGGCTCTGGGCCTTCTGCTCTGGAGGGAGCGGGGAAGCCGGGGACGGGGAACCTTGGGGACAGGAGGCGCGCCAGACCGCCTTGGTTCCTCTGCTAGATGGAGAAGGACCAATTCACCACGGCGTGTGCTCCTCCTGGCTCAACCGGATACCGGCTGACGAAGTGGTCCCCTGTTTCGTGAGAGGGTGAGTGGCAACTGAAAAGGAATGACCGTTGTCCCAAATCTGCATATGGATGTCCTGAGGTGGGGTAGGTGGACCAGCCCCACGGGTTCTAGAGAAATGGCTGAGTCAGACAGAATGGAGATCAGCAAACACTCCGAATCACTCCAAGTTGTTAAGTCAGTGGGATCATGGGAGGGTGACGCAGCAGAAACTGGGCAAACCCTCCAGTTCAAGTCAGGTCAAGGTAACAAATATGTATCAAGTGCACGGACTGGGCTGGATGCTGGGGCTGCAGGAGACGGCCGGGCAAATGCAATATCCGCTTTCCTGGAATAGGCAACCTTGTGGAAATTCTATCTGATGTCTCCCGGCCACCCTATCCGTTTCCCACTTTCTTGGAGATGGGGAAGATCCAAGCCATCCCCCCACCCCCACCCCGCATCGATCAGAGCTGTTCCTCCCAAACTCACTTTTTTTTTTTTTATTTTTTAAGGTTTATTTATTTTTGAGAGAGAGAGAGAGAGACAGAGACAGAGCACGAGTGGGGGAAGGGCGGAGAGAGAGAGGGAGACACAGAATCCGAAGCAGCTCCAGGCTCCGAGCTGTCAGCACAGAGCCCGACGCGGGGTTCATACCCAAAACCGCGAGATCACGACCTTAGCCGGAGCCGGACGCTTAACCGACTGAGCCACCCAGGCGCCCCCAAACTCACTTTAAAAGGGCATTCCTGCCTACGGTGAACAGTGCTATACTGTGCACTTAAAAATTTTGTTAAGAGGGTAGGATTCATTGAAGTGTTCCTACCACAATCAAATAAAAAATACAACTTAAAAAAGTTTTCACAATAAAGGATATACCTGAGCCCACGCTAGGTTCCTGCTTTGGCACCCAGAAATTTCTCTACCTGAGCAGTGGTCTCGACCAGTGACTTTTCTCAGCTGCTGGGAGTAGAGTGCTCATGGGATGGTCCATATGCCATCAGCATGAGAACCCCCCTGTGGTGCTTCAAAAATACAGTATCCTGAGCCCAGACTTGCTGCATTGCCCAAAATTCGGCACTTTAAACACCCCCCCCCCGTGGTTCTTTTATACACGGCAGTCTGCTCCCTGATCTTGGGAGATCTCACGGGTGGTTAAATCACTGGGTTCTCGGGGCGCCTGGGTGGCTCAGTCGGTTAAGCGGACGACTTCGGCTCGGGTCATGATCTCACGGTCCGTGAGTTCAAGCCCCGCGTCGGGCTCTGTGCTGACAGCTCAGAGCCTGGAGCCTGTTTCAGATTCTGTGTTTCCCTCTCTCTGACCCTCCCCCGTTCATGCTCTGTCTCTCTCTGTCTCAAAAATAAATAAATGTTAAAAAAAATTAAAAAAAAAAAACCACTGGTTCTCAGAGCGGGGGATTCTCCCCCGCCCCCGTCCCCGCCCAGAGCACATTTGGCAAATTATGTGGACACTCTTGCTTGTCACAGATAGAGGGTGCTCCTGGCATCTAGTAGGTAGAGGTCCAGGGGGTGCTGCTCAATATCGCACGGGGCTCCCCGCCCCCCCGCAGCAGAGAAGTGTGCAGCCCCAAATGTCAGGAGTGCTGAGGTTGGGAAACCCTGAGTTAAATCGATCCCACTGCCCTTTGCGGCTTAGCCCAGCAACGAGGAAAATTGGGAATTGGAGTCGTAGCCAGACTACCTCCTGTTTGGGGGATTCCCCAAATCTCTGGGACCCCCCCTCACTCTGATCAGACCCCACATGAAGAGTGCGACCCCACTGAGTTACCAAGACGGTCAGGCATCCTTGATCAGACTTGGGCTCAGCCAGCCTTCTGATTCTCTCTTTCTTGCCCAGAGCACCCAGCTTCCACCTGCCCCGAAATCCCCAAGTGCCCTGTATCCTCATTGGCCCAGGCACTGGCATTGCCCCTTTCCGAAGCTTCTGGCAGCAGCGACAATTTGATATCCAGCACAAAGGTGGGTCAGAGTTCAGCAGCCGTGGGGTTTCCACCCCGCCTGGACCCGGGGACACCTGCCTGTGTCCCAGCCACCCAGACGAATGATGGCGTTACCTCTCTGTTGCATCACTGCCTGGGGAAGGGCGGGGGTGGGTGGGTCATAGTACTGACCGGACCCATAGGTGAGGTCCACAGTTGTACTCCAAAGGACACATCCAAACAACTCTCCCAACCCAGTTCATCCTCGGGCCTGAAATTCCATCCCCAGAGGACATTTCTTTGACCGTTAAGATAGGACCCATCTGAAATGTCACGCAGACCTGGAAGAATAAACCTTAAGCCTTCTCAAATGCATGTGTGGGTGTGGGATCGTCCCAAAGGTGGTCATTCGAGGGCAAGCCTTGCTGTGTGAGAGACACAACACATCAGCTTTGGGAGGAGAGAGAGCAAGAAACCCACAGGGGCAGTATGCGTTAAACGGGGATTTATTGAGCGTGTGAGAAATGCCAAACGCTGTTGTGGGTGCCACAGGCACAACGATGAGCAAGACAGAAAAACAAGTTAAAATAATATTAATAATAATAATAATAAGCTTCCGTCCTAGACCAGTCATTCTGGTTGGAATAGCTCATACTGATAAAGGATTCGCCACATGCTGGGCTCCCCTGTTTTACTTCTCAGTCACCCTGGAAGATAGATGCTATTTTTATTCCATTTGCACGTGGGGAAATACACACCTAGAACATTAAGTAAGCTGCCCACCATCACACCGAGCTGGGATTTGAACCCAGGTAGTATGGCTCCACAGTCTAGGCCTCTAGCACTACCCAATTGGGGGGGGGGGTGCTAAATAGCCAGGGGGTGCGGGCAGAAGGAAGGATTGAGACCCTGAGCACACCATACCTGCTTCCCTCAGTGTGTGCATGTGTGTGTGTGTGTATGTACCCCAGCCTGTCCCCGTGCTTGTGTGCCTGTATCCGCAAGGTACACACCAAGCCTTTCAGCACCCCACCCCTGGCATCACCACCCACAGCCCCAGCTCAGGCCTCAGAGCTGTCAGTGACATGAGATCTTCCCGGTCCCCAGGAATGAGCCCCTGCCCCATGGTCCTGGTGTTTGGGTGCCGGCAATCCAAGATAGACCACATCTACAGGGAGGAAACTCTACAGGCCAAGAACAAGGGGGTCTTCAGAGAACTCTACACGGCCTACTCGCGGGAGCCAGACAAACCAAAGGTAACATCCGGCCCGTTCACAGTCCCCACACCCCAGCCCAACACCTGCAGACACCCCCACCTTTCCCGAATCCTCCTGCGGAACATTGCTCTGTACTTCAGGAAGCAGGAGCACAAAAATACCGATTCAAAATATTTAACAGCCCATATCCTCTGATGCCACTTCTATGAAATATCTGGAACAGCCAAATCCATAGAAACAGAGAACAGATTTGTTGGTTACCAGGAGCTGCGGGGACGGGGGACTGACTGCCGATGGGCACAGAGTTTCCTTTGGGGGTCATGAATAAGTTCTAGAACTAGACAGAGTGCTGGTGGCCCAAGATTGTGGTATACGAAATGCCACCGAATTGTCCACTTTAAGAGGGTTAAGCGGTTCATTATATGTGGTGTGTATTTTACCAAAATAAAAAAAAAATACTTAAAAATATGAATAACAAAAAACCGAAAAACACATTTAACAGTCCATTAGAGGCACTACCCGTCAGAATGGTCACAGGTCACCGGACTGGAGCACGCTCCTGCTGGGTCTTGGGGAGACCCAGCGGGCGGTCCCCGGAAAGGGCCCAGGGCAGCTGGGGTGGGGTGGGCACTCAGAGGGTCCGGGCAGCGGCTGTTTGACAACCGGTGTGCTGGGTTTGTGCGGGTGTGAACTGAGAGCCCCTCGCCCCTCCCGCCTCTTGCTGTCTGGCCTGGGGCCTCCCTGGGACCCCGGCCCAGGATGCCCGCAGGCGCGAAACCCGCACCTCGCGGAGAACAGGCGTTCCCAGCCCGTGGGTGACCGCTGGCCGTTGCAGAGGGGAGCAGGTAGATAGTGCCCTGCTCTGTGCTGCTCCAGGGGGTGGCGCTGGGGTGTGTCCTCCCCCCTAGAGGGTCCTTAGCACAGCTGAGCCCCGTTCGCACACCCTTGGCTTGGCTTTCGCTGTCTTACTCGCTCCTCCCGGTCCCCTGGGGTCACGGGTGTCGGGCTCCGCTCCCCTGGGGGAATGAGCTGCACCGGACCCCAGCTCCTCCCCATGGCTCTTCCTGCTCCCCGCAGAAGTACGTTCAGGACATCCTGCAGGAGCACTTGGCAGAACCTGTGTACCGAGCCCTGAAGGAGCAAGGGGGCCACATTTACGTCTGCGGGGACGTCACCATGGCCGCCGATGTCCTCAAAGCCATCCAGCGCATCATGACCCAGCAAGGGAAACTCTCAGCGGAGGATGCCGGCGTGTTCATCAGCAGGCTGAGGGTGAGTGACAGGCCGGCTTCTTGGATCCCTTTTCTGGCATCCAGTTCCCGTCTCCTCTTCCTCACCCCGCCTGTCTCAGTGATCGGGGGAGCCTTGATGACATCCTCGGCTGCTCCATTTTCCCATGTGTGGCTCAAGGTGGAGGATACTGGTGGCCCCAGACCATAGTTGAGAGAGAAGGAAGGATGACTGGGCTCTGGGTCAGTGCAGGTGCAGGTATTAAATAGGGATGGCGGCAGTGCTGTGTGAAAATAACAAGTGAGTGGGCTGCTGGGTAGCTAGATAGAAACCATCCACACCCAACTTTTCCTGCCCCCAGAACCACGCTGCAGCACTGCCCTGCGTGGTGGTGCAGGTTGAACACTGCACAAAAAAAAGTTTGTCTAAGGCCAGCCACCCTATGTTTGCACAGAGCCATGTACCTTGGCACGGAACTGTGTCTACCCCAGAAAGAGGGGTACTTTCACTTAATTTGCACAGAGGCTAGAAGCAGCCCAGCAAGCAGAGTCCTGGTTGAGTGACCAGCTGCCCCAAATAGGAAGAACCGAGTCCCATGCCTCCACAAAGCTCCAGAGATGATCCCATCCTTCCCCCTTCTTCCCTAAATGAGCATTAAACATTTTTTTGCACAAGAAGTCTTGCCCTAAATCTAATGCTAAACCCCAGGTGGTTAAAAAAAGAAGAAGAAGAAGGAGAAGAAGAAGAAGAAGAAAAAGAAAAGAACTTTCTGGTAGAAATGCCACAGATCCAAGGGGAGCGGCAGAGAGCTCCTATCGCTCAATCTCTTTGGTATGAGCCTTGGAAACACTGTCATAGATTCCCGGACCTCTGCAAAATAAGGTTCAAAGACTACCCCAACTAAAGGTGAACCCATTCTACAAATATGCAACTTCCTTCAGGACCGAAGGGTGCCAGAACTGAACTCTGTGCCTCGTTGTGCTTCACTGTGATTCCGCGTTGTTCCCCCAACCAGTGCCCTGCCTCAGCAGTGGGGCACACTTTCCCCTTGTTGAATCCTCAAGGACACGGCCCTGGGAGGATGTTCTTGCTGCCTGCCCCTCAGTTTGCTGAAGGAGCTCCCACATTCTCCAGAAACTCTTAGACGCCAGAAATCCGTCATCACTTGTGCTGTTTCTTGAATCCCCAGAGGAGATTCCTCTTTTTTGGTTGTTTATTTCTGCGCAAAGATGCCCGTCTTTGGATAAACTCATGTGTGCCCGCCAAGTCTCCACTCTGGTGGCTGTGCAGTGTTCCCTGAGTGCTAAACGGGCACTTTTCTTTTCTCCCATCTCTGCTGGCTTCTTCGGGCTGTGATGCCTTTTACACTCCACCCAGCCATGCCCAGAGCTGAACTTTGCAGGAACAGGAGGAGGGAGAGAAGGGGAGCGAGGTTTCCCTTTGACCTCCTCACTCCCTCTGTCCTCAGAATCAGCAGCTCTCTTTCTGGATGCAAAGCGAAATGTTCTTTGCGCCCTGGGCTGGAGAGACCGCTTGTGAAACGCAGCCCTGGAGGCCAGAGATCCTCCAGGGGGCGCTGGGTTACACCTTGTTTCTTTAGGAACCACTTCTTTCCAGGGTGTCAGCGTTGTCTGTCCCTTTCCCGCCTTTGGCTGGCATTTGAGGGCTGTTTCTGTCCCCCAGGATGACAACCGGTACCATGAGGATATTTTCGGGGTCACCCTGCGAACATATGAAGTGACCAACCGCCTTAGATCTGAATCCATTGCCTTCATTGAGGAGAGCAAAAAAGACACTGATGAGTAAGCAGCCTCCATCCTGTGGGCAAGGGGCGGGCAGGGGTGTCAGGCTTCGTTTCACGCTGGCTTTCCCACAATGTGGGGGGGGAGGGGAGAGGGAGGAGGGCAAATGCACATTCTCAGGCCCCCCCACACCTGCTGACTCTGAAACTCTGGAGCGAGAACCTCGGTTTGTGTTTTAGAAAGCCCTCGGGGATTCTGAGGCCCCTCCATGTGTGGGAACCCGGGCTTTGGGTGCCCAGCGTCTGCCTGGGGCGCCCCCTAGTGGAACAATGGCTCCAGCCTCTGGGAAAGCGTGTTGTAGCCACTGCTCCCGGCATTTACACCGCCTCCCACGCCCCCCAAGTCGCTCAGAACATTCTCATCCACACAAATCCCAATTGGTGTTATTATGACAAGTTTACCGGCCTTCTGGAAGTTGCTGGGAACAGTCAGAGACGTCGCGAGACTGGATTGAGTCTCAGGATTTCAACCTTATCTGAAGGCCTTGACCTTTGAACTGCGACTGCAAGGTCGCTCACCCTATTCCCGCCACAGAGAACTTCCAGACCACCACCGGATGCCCCTTGTGTTGAATTAAGTGGGAATTCGGCTGTCTCGTTTTTGGTAGCAGAGGGAAGACACCCCGTTTCTTTTTTCCTTAAGTTTGTTTATTCTGACAGAGAGAGAGAGAGAGCGCCCACGCGCATGTAAGTGGGGGAGGTACAGAGAGAAAGAGGGAGAGAGAGAATCCCGAGCAGGCCCCACGCCACCAGTGCAGAGAGCCCAATGCGGGGCTTGAACTCACAAACCTCAAGATCATGACCTGAGCGGAACTCAGATGCCACCCAGGCGCCCCAAGACGCCCCATTTCTTAAGCAGCCTCCTTTCTCCCCCCTTAGGATGACATATTTCGTGTCCAGTAGGCCCACACTTGATTGCCTTTCAGATTACAACCCCTCTGGCTGTCAGAAAGCCCCTTTCATTGTCCCTCTTCCTGGCCCTTTGTGTTGTTCATTCCAGAGGAGCCCCAGCTGGGGGCGAGGAGTGGGGGGTGGGGGGGGGAGGTGGGGGGTGGGCAGGCTACAGAAGAAACGGCAGAGCTTGGTGCCCTGTGCCCAGAGCTTGGTGGCTTCCCTGGGGCTCTGCAAGGAAACAGAGCAGCTCTGTTCTGTGACACTAACTCCCTCCCTCCCTGTCTTCCTACAGAGTTTTCAGCTCCTAACTGGCTCCTCTTGCCCAGATGGATGGCCGGGGGGCTGTCCCCTGCACTCCGGCAGGGGCGGCTGCAGGTTTCCTAAGCGTGGACACTGCTGAACCTTCCCTATGGGACCCCACGTGGCCCCCGCTGTCCCTCTCGTCCTGTCACCGTGGTTGTTCCTCTTCTGGGTCCCCACCCCTCGGTGGTTTCCTTGGCCCTCCTGGGTTTTCTCCTTGAGTTTTCCTGCTGCAATGCAATGCCTTTATAATCCACAGTGGCTCTTACAAAACTGTGTCCCCCTCTCTCTCTCTCTTCCTGACAAGGGCAAATCACTGGTGCATGAAATCACTGGAACATGGCCGTCGCTCCTATTAGGGCTTGTTTTCTGGGGTTTCCCCTGGAGAGGCTGCAGGGACTGGTCAGGAGAGTCCCAGCCAGTCCCTCTGCCGCTGAAGCCCCCCCCCCATCCTTTTTTTATGATGACGTCCTCGTTGTGTGTGTGTGTGCACGTATGTGCACGTATGTGACAGGCCTGGGTCCCCGTCGTCTGCCCTCTCCCCTGGACAGGCGTGTTGCCAGCAGCCTCTCAGTGCCCCAAACCGTGCCCTGGCCTTGTATTGGTTCCTCACGTGTCCATAACTTAAGATCTGTGCTCCGTGTTCCTGAAATTCTTATCCCTGAAGCACCTTAACGGTCCCGGTTGCAAAGGGCAGGGAGAAGGGAGTGTGACGATTAAGGGGAAATCTCCATCCAAAAGGGGCTCACAGAATTGCATGCATTTAGATCCCAGCACGCACCAGTGAGCGAGCCCTCTCTGGGAAACTAACCCATCTCAAGGATTAAGCAAACCCCCTCCCTGATCCTACCCTGCCCGCCCCAGATAGGATCACCTGATTTGGCCCTCCCCAGATAATCCTACCCGCAAGTCTGGGAAGTAATGTTCCTGTCTTTGCCACCAGGTGACTTGGGGCAAGTCACTTGTCCTCAGTTTCCCCTTGTAATGTGATGAAGCTAAAAAAAAAAAAAAAAGAAGAGTATGAATAGATGAAACTTTAAAGTGGTGGAGACTGGAGAGCATCTCAAGGAAGAGTCTCATCGCCGGGTTTTTTGTTTTGTTTTGTCTTGGGGTGTTTTTTTTTTTTTTTTCCTCCAAATGGGGACTTGCCGATCTGCCCTAGGAAGGAAATCACAGAAGCCCGTCCAAAAGGGTGGTTGGAGAGGGAAGCCATAACGAGGCTTCACATAGCTTCTTGTACGGGACCACAACCCAGGGTGGCCTGCCCCACACGCTCTTGGACTTCTACGAGTGATCCCGTGGTTTCAAGCCTGATAAAGTAATTTTGACACATTAACGAACTTTGACTCCAATCAAAAATGGCCAGCAGTCTTGAGTGCGAGGGGCCTGCCCTTCTGTTTGATTGTGTTCTAGCATACAGAGAGACAGCTTCGCCTTTCTGTAGGGCACAGTGGGCGTTTCCTGATGCTCCGCTTGGGGGGCCTGCCAAAGAGAAAGTGCCCCGACCCTCTCTAGAAGGGACTTAGGACAGGGGGCGCCAAAGAGGCGTCCCCAGGAGGGGACAACCTCGGAGATTCTTAAAGGCAAAGGGCAAACTAGACCTCGCCTTTCTCCGCCTGTCATTCAAGGAGGAATTCATCAGCGCTTCCCTCTCCAGACCAAGCTCTGCGCGTGCTTCCCCGTCCCCAAATAAGTACTTGTGTGAAGTTCCTCTGTGCATCTTCTTCGTATAGCCCTGCCTTTCTAGTAGCAGGCGGGCAGCGGGAAACATCATCTCATTGTGTCAGGGAGTCGGAAGCAGCGATTCAAGAACAGGGATGCATCTTTCGTCCCCAAAAAGGAGTTTTGTTTTTAGAGTAAACGCCTTTCAACTCCCGACACAAGCTGCCTCATGATGCCCGGGGAGAAGACTGGGGATCGGTCTGATGTGTTTCTCTCCTTTGCCAGAATCCCTGTTAGGAAAAACCTCGCTGTTGTGAAGTCCAGGTTCAGGGTTTAGGTCTGATCCAGGGTGGGTAAATGCTGCCCTCTAGTGGTGGTTTTTAGTTCAGTCCCAGTAGCCAAAACGAGGGGCCCAATTTGGCTTCACAACAGGTGAGCGGAAAGTAGGATTCACTGGGCGTTTGGGGGTCACCTAGGCTACAGCCCTTTTGGTCCCTCTCCGCCTTGAACTGGCCTGCCGTGGCTCCAACCGCATTTAACAAAAGTGAGTTTGGCCAAGAGGAAGAAGACATCCCCAGCAAACAGGAAAAGGTGAAATGGTCACGCTCCCCATCTTGACGATGAATCCATAATCACGTCTTGACTATGAATCCCGCACCTCGTGTTATGAAAGAAGAGAGGTAATTAAACTCCCTGAGCGGAGGAATGTTTTCCTGATTGGTTTCCACAGAGTGAGGCAGCCCGGGACCTTTCTGTTTGGGGAAATGCTTCGGACTTACCGAAATGGAGCTTTTTGGAAACGGACCCGAGTCCAAATGCTAACTCTATCACCCCTCCTCCCTGTTTCCACAGACAGCCCCGGGCTGGTGACTTAACCTTTCCAAGTCCATATACAGCACCTATATAGCAAAGTGGGTTAAATGAGATAATGCCCGTAAAATAACCAGTTATACCTCCTGGCCCACTGACGCTTTTGAATTTTTTTTTTCACTTCGTCAGTAACTGCAGAAGGCACAATGATGTGTACAGAACAATATACAGTCCCTGTTTGTGGAAGATTAGAATCTCATATGTAGACACACAAGGCTTAGAATCGACATACATGTCTGGGGTTCGAGAACTGGGTGGATCGCACCTGCCGGCCTGGGGACACCAGGTTTCGAGGAAGTAGGAAGAGTGGGGACGAAAGGCACAGACTGGGAACGGTAAATCGGGGCTGGCTTCGGGCGTGGCTTTGGAAGGCTGTGGAAGCTGACGGTGGTGAGGCAGGTGCCTGGCAGGTGAGCAGGGGCCAGGTGCTAGGGAGAGGCGAGGGCATGTCGAGGAATTTTGACTTCATTTGGTAGGCAGCAGGAAATCCCTAAGAATGTTTTTTTTTTTAATGGGAAAAATAAGGCGACTGGAATTGCTCTTGGAAAAGAATACTGGGGCTGCAGCACAGAGCGTGGATGGCTGGCCTGTTGAACTATCTGTGCAGTATTGTGGTTACCAAGACTGGACTGAGGGAAGAGGCAGATGCAGTGACAAAGCCCCTCCAGGGGCTGAGTCACCAGGAACTGGAGACCTATCTGTTGCGGAGAAAGTCAAGAGTCTTACCTCTAGGCTGAGAAAGGAGCCTCATGAGGAAAAAACAAAACAAAAAACAAAAAAAACCAGCCTCACAGGAAAGAAGAGTTTACACTTGTTGCCATGATTACCGGCCAATGGGGTGAATCCTTCCAGGCTCCGGCCATGCCTGCATGCACACAAAGAGAACTGACCCCAGGCCAGTAGACATTGGCCTTAGAACACGGGATTTTCTTGCCAAACACATTCTCGGCAGCCACCTGCTTTGGACTTCCAAAAGGAGGTCAGGTTTTGCCCAAAGTCCAAAACAAGTGAGATTTTTTGACCCAGATCACGGGTAGTTTCTATGCCAGGATGGGCCAGCCAGATGCCTGGGCCCCTTCTCCTCTAGAACGTTGGCCATTCGTGCCATCAGGAAAACTGTGGGGTTAAGATCTTGTTTTAAGCCGGCCATTAACTGGCATATTTTCATCTCTGCTACCCTGACCTCTAATGTATCACCATGGCCCCCTTACCCACAAAGCCTTCTGTCTGAACTGGCCGGTTCATCTGAGACCACCTGCAGGTGACAAGGAGAGAGAAATATTCGTCTGGGCATCCTAGAAGACTTGTCCATCCTCACTGACATCTCTCAACCCTTGTAAGGCTTCCTACATCCAAAAGTCCTGGTTAGCTCAAGAATTAAAGGCCAGGGGCTGGAATGGGGGAAGGGAGATCTGAGAGTCCCTGCCCTACCTCCCACCGTCCGGGACTCATCACAGATGGTCCCACGAATCTGAATCTGACCTTCCGGCGCTGACACGAACCTGGTCTCTCCTTTCTCTATCATACACACCCTGTCCTCGGTCCCCTGCCAATCCCTGCCCCCAAACACCGATGAGACTCGGGTGAGTCTTAGGTGAGGACCCAGGTAAATGTTCACCCCTGGAACACGGGTCTTGAGTCTATTCCCTATGACTACTTGTCAAAGCCCCGTGCAAGGGCGGAGGTCAGGGGTAGATATGCCTTTGTTTGTTGAGGCGTCTGAGTTGTCCTGGAATGTCCGAACGGTTCTGGACAAGAAGGACATGTCTGCCTGGTCCAGGACAGCGACTGTTCTTAACGAGGTGGCCCTGGCAGGCAGGACCAAACAAACCTGCCTTAAGATGCTGCTTTTCCGTAGTCTTCCAGAAAATGACTCCAGGACATCAAAGTGCCCCAGCTTAGCTCCCAAGCTGTCAGAGCCTCTGGTCCAGGGCCAGCCAACCTCAGCACTATTGGCATTTGGGGCCAGTTCTTTGTGGTGGGGGCTGCCCTGGGCATTGTAAAGACAGGATGTGGCATGTCACCTCTGGCCTCCACCCACTAAAAGCCAGTATCAGTCCCCCTCCTGCCAAATGTGAAAACCGAATATGTCTTCGGACATTGCCAGATGTCCCCTGGGAGCCAAAACAACGCTCCTGGCTGCCCGAGGCCTTTTCATCACGGACCTACTGGAGTCAGCGGAGGTCCCCTCGGCCTGATGGCTTTGTTTCCGTTATCTGCCACCAACTTGAGACTCCAAGGATTTGGTGGGGGGCCGGGGGGATAAAAAAAAGTGGTTTCACAAACTCCCTCCCAAGACAGAAGGATGCTGCTTCCATCTCGGTAGGAGGCTGTGCCCTCGGCATCGCTCTGATTACGACCCGTGAAGGCCCAATGCTGTGCCGCCCTGCCTCCACCCTGTTTTCCTTGTGTCGCGCTGTCTTGTGATCGTAGACCCACTCTGGGCTCAGCAGTGGTTTTCTGGAAGGCAGAAAGAGAGAGAGAACACGCAGTTGGCCGCCCCTCCTTGCTGTCCCAATGGGTTTCCATTCAGGGTTGAGGAGCTGGGGAGGTGGGCAGAGTGGGTGTCACATGTCACCAAACACACACACACACACACACACACGCCGTCAGAAACTCGGACGTCCCCCTACCTCTGAGCTCTCGATGCTGCTAATGTCCGCCCAGTGTCCCATGCGCTCCGGCACCTTCCTTTAAGGACTGACGCCCGCCCCACGCTCCTCGCGAGGTTGTCCAAGCTGTGTTCACTGCATGCCCTCCTTCTAACTCGTCCTCATCTTCTAACTTGATGGAATTCAACAAAAGTCTACTTATGCCTGTTTGCATTATGGTTACAATATTAAAAAGTGGAGTCGACTTCACTGGCTGTTGTCTGTTGTTTGATTTGCTTGGAGCTTCTCCCACCTTTGCTTGCTGTCGCTGGCCAGGTGTCCCCCCCACCCCCACCCAGGAAGCCCACCCTGAGGGAGGTGGCAGAGATGGGTTGGGGAGTGGTCTGAGGCAGGGGAGGGGAGAGGCGGGGAGGGAGGGAGAGCAGTCCACCTGATCCGAGGGAAAGCCGGAGCTGCAATATTGTCGCAACAGAAATTTCAGCCAACAGTGCAGGGAATTCTGAAGGTGACCTTCCGGAGCTGTCCCGTGATTTGCGGCCAGAAGGCCGGGTTTCGTACCCCTCTGTCAGGCAGTCCTGGACCAGCCTGCTCTCTGCAGTAGAAGCCACCCCCGAGGGGTGGATTGCTGAGGGCACTCCAGGATGCTGCCAGCAGCTGGGGAACAGTTCTAGAGTCTTGACATGGATCCAGATCCCGGTGGAGCATTCCCAGCATCCTGTCCACACTGCCCCACAACACCTTTGCCCCCACCATGGCTGCATTCACTGAATGGGCCCCAAAGAAACTGTACCACCTTCGCCCCAGCCCTCTCTCCCTGTATACACAACCCTGAGGACCCTAAAACCTAATTCCTAGCTAGCTTCAGACCCGGTTCCAGAAGGAAGGAGCCTCAAAAGCACCAAAAGGACAGATGAAGAGGAGCTTACCCCAAATGCCCCGACAGGATGGTTAGTATAAAAGGATAAACTGGGGGGGGGGGGGGGGGGCCAAGGCTTCGTCATGCCCTTCTGGACATGGCCATTTGGATGCTGTGACCATTTTGACATTCACGCCTATTTCCTGGCCAAAAAGCACAAACAGCTAGATAGCCTTTTAAACTACAGAATAACTTCCCCAACATCAAACATTCCCCACATACCATCCCTGGCTTCTCCACCCTATTCCTGAACCTCAGGCCCAAGTTCAAAGGCGAGATGCAGGTCAGAGATGGGGGTGGGACCAGAGAAGCCCTCAGCCTCACAGAAACTAATTAAAATAATGGCTAAGAGTTATCAAATGCCAATCTTCATGGGAATAGTTAGACGTGTATCATTACTCAACTTGGGAAACTGAGGCACAAGGAGATGAGCCAGTTTGTGCAAGGTGAACGTAGTTAGTACACGTTACAGGTAGAATTTGAACCCAGACTGTCCAGCTCTAGAATCTGCATTCTTCACCACCAGCCAGTGCTGCTGCCAGGAGACCCAGACAAAGTTCAAATCCCGGCTCTTCCACTTCCTGGCTGTGCAACTTTGGACGAGTTACTCAACCTCTCTGTTTCTTCCTTTCTGCATGTCTAGTAGGCTGTGGTTGTTTCAACTTCATTGCCTTGCAATGGGATTAAATGCGTTCATATATTAACATATTCAACACACATAGAACAGTATAGGATAGGCTAGAATAGAATAGTCCCATATATGAATAAATAAATTAAGATCCTAGCTTCCGATGTTCTCAGCTTTTTTTCTCTTATTCAAGCTCCATCTTTCTTTTTAATTTTCCATCTTTCTTTTAAAATTTTTTTCTAGTGTTTATTTTCGAGACAGAGTGACAGAGTGCAAGCAGGGGGAGGAGGGGCAGAGAGAGAGGAGACACAGAATGTGAAGCAGGCTCCAGGCTCTGAGCTGTCAGCACAGAGCCCGACGCGGGGCTCGAACTCACGAACTATGAGATCATGACCTGAGCCAAAGTCGGACATTTAACCGACGGAGTCACCCAGGCGCCTGTCACACAGCTCCTTCTTGGCATAATTTACCATTTGCTATTCAGCCCTGGGTTCCTTAGGCACCCCTTCAGACTTCTGTCATCAGAGGAGACATTTTAAAAGCCAATTCCTGGGTTTCTCCCCCCCGCCTGCCCATTAGCGCTTGCTAGGGATAAGTTCTGACTTCTGAATTTTTAACCAGCCCCCCAACCTGCACTGGAGTTTTGACAAGTCCAGCCTCAGAGGTGGCTGGGAACAATTTAACATTTCTCTGCATCCTGACTGGGGCGACTGCTGTTGCCTGGCAACCAGGTGAAAAAAAAAAATCCAAGTTTACACCAAAACAGAACCTTCCCAACCACAAATCAAAAGAAGGGGGTGGGAGACAAGTGGGAGAAGGAGGAAAACGGATCTTTGAGTCATTGCAGGTCAATATAGAATATGGGCCTTACAGTCAAATAGTAAAAATGTACTTTTTTTTTCTTCATTGGACCCTTGGCAAAATCACCGAGAGAACAAAACCAGAGAAATTATTTACAATCGAGGGATCAGTATGGAGCTTGGAACCCACATCACTACAAGGAAATCGCTTTAGCAATGGCCTCTGGAGGAAAATAAGATTAAGTTAATCAAACAGCAGACAATTAAAGCTGAGTAATTAGTAAAGGCTTTTTTTTTTTTAATCTTTTTGTACTGCTAGACTTAGGGAGGGAGGGGAACAGGGGCGTGTGGTCTCTTGGTCTCGGCAGTCTGGGTTTCCTCCGCTGGAACTCAGAGTTGATATTGGAAGCCTCTCTTAGCTTTTCCTTACAGTTCCCAGGAACGTGAGATCTTCAAGTTATGAGCCCCTCCTTCCTCTGCTCCCATTTCTGGTCTCACGGGGACGTGGTGGGGAAAAGATACTAAGCGCAGGAAAGCCTCTGAGACCCACTGTAATTTCCAGGTGTGGTATCCGTGGCCCTGGTGAAACTGTGCGGTAACTGAGTTTCATTTTGAAGGCTTTGAAAAGAGTCACTGATGGAAATGCCGTTATTAGCAGAGAGCTACAGGCCAATCTGTGGGGAGAGAGACACCTGTTCCTTTTTCCTCCAGGCTGGTGGCTTCCCCTTCTTTGAAAAACACACACTGCCCCCAGATTGCCCTTCTGAAACATCTCTTTTATCCGTCATGCCTTTTTTTTACAAGGCATTCAATGCCGCCAGGGACCAGAGGATCAGGGCCATCCCCTCTGGCTAATATTCAGTGCTTGCTCTGGCCACAGGCAGGCTTTCTTAATTTTGGTTGCCTCCCTGGCTCCACGCAAAGCTTCCCCGTCTGTGGGCTCACCCCAATGGTTCTTTGTGTGTGTGTGTGTGTGTGTGTGTGTGTGTGTTTTGCCTTTGTCTTTTATTTATTTATTTTGCATATAACTTATTGCCAAGTTAGCTAACACACAGTGTGCTCTTGGCTTCGGGAGTAGATTCCCATGACTCATCACTTACATAAAACACCCAGGGCTCCTCCCGAGTGCCCCCCTCAATGCCCATCACCCATTTTCCTGGCCTCCCCGCCCACCCCCCAAGGGTTCTAAAGGCAGCTTCTCTCTCCTTCCGGCTAGCCTTTGTTTCTGCTCCTCCCCTTACCTGGAAAGCTCACCCCTCCTCTTTGCCCAACTCCAACCCCATGTCTATTGCTGAGGGCTGGATTCAAACACTGCCTTTTCAGCTTCTCTGTACCAGTCGCTTGGCGTATTGGAGTGATTGCTTTGCAATCGTTATGTGTGTCTGCACGCGCATGTTTTATCTGCCTCTATGTATTTGTTACCTCTTGCCACTGAATGCTGAGTAACAGCCGACCACGTAATCTCCCTGGCACACTGCATTACTGCAGATTTCGGGGTCATGCGGCTGTGAGCGGCAGTCCTGAAGCCACCTTTACTGTAGCTTCGTAAAACCCATCAGAGACCTCTGACATCCAGAGCAGTGAGATCATAAATTTGTGAGGTTTTTTTTTTTAAATGTTTATTTATTTTTGAAGGAGAGAGAGACAGAGTGTGAGTGGGGGAAGGGCAGAGAGAGAGAGAGAGAGAGAGACCCAGAATCCGAAGCAGGCTCCAGGCTCTGAGCTGTCAGCACGGGGCTCGAACTCACGAGCTGTGAGATCACGACCTGAGCTGAAGTCGGCTGAGCCACCCAGGCACCCCATGAGGTTTTTCTTATAAAGTGTGTTTATTTGTTTGAGAGTGAGAGAGAGCAAGCGTGAGCAGGGGAGGGGCGGAGAGAGGAAGAGAGAGAATCCCAAGCGGACTTTGCATGATCAGCACGCAGCCCTACGTGGGGCTCGATCCCACAAACCGTGAGATCATGATGGGGTCTGAAACCAAGAGCCGATGCTTAACTGACTGGGCCACCCAGGTGCCCCTAAATTTGTGTTGTTTTAAGCCAGTAAATTGTGGTAATTCATTACAACAGCAATGGAAAACTCATACAAAATCTGCATTAAATCTGTGGTAGTTTCATATTCGCTACTGCTCTAGGAAAGAATCCCTTTCCTTGCCTCTTCCTGCTTCTAGAAGCTGCCCTGCGTCACATCTCCACTCTCTGCCTCTGACCCTCCTGTCTCCTTATAAGGACCTTTGTGATTACATTGGGCTCACCCAGATTGTCTAGGAAAATTCCCCATCTCAAGAGTCCTAACCTAATTACATCCGCAAAGTCCCTTTTGCCATGTAAGGTAACTGTGAACTTGTGATTTATAATAAGAAATATATATTTGGTCTTCACCCCTGTTTCTGGCAAAGAGTTCCTAAAACCCTTGGGATTTCCTAAGTGATAAGAGCGATAAAGTCTCATTATTCCCAACAAACCCCTTTCACCCACACCTGAGTGGATGTAAATGCGGTGAGTTTGGGAAAGCATCTGGGGATGGGGGGCTGGTTGCCAGGGAAACGAACCATGTGACCAAAGGGTTGAAACTTTCAGTCCCACCCTTCCTGACCTCCGAGGAGGGGAGAGGGGTTGGAGGTTGTTGAATCAATCACCAGCGGCCAATGAGTGAATCAATAATGCCTTTGTAATGAAGCCTCCATAAAAACCCAAAAGGACAGGATTCAGAAGCACCGAGGTTGGTGAACCCGTGGAGATTCATGGAGAACGGTGCCCTTTGAGAGGGCATGGGAGCTCCTAGACCTCTCCCCGTACCTTCTATCTGGCTGTTCCTGAGTTATATCCTTTTATAGTAAGCCAGTGACCTGGGAAGTAAAATGTCTCTGAGTTCCGTGAGTCATTCTAGCAAACTGGTTGAAGAGATCAAGGGAACCTCTGATTTATAGCCAATCAGAACTACAGGTAACAACCTTGGCTTGTTAAGTACCGGCTACAGGGGGGCTGGGGCAGTCTTAGAGGTCTAAGCCTGAACCTGTGGGGGCTGATGCTATCTCCAGGTAGACAGTGTCAGAATTGGGTCGAGTTGTAGTGTCGGAGAATTGCTTGGTGGTGCGGGGAGAAAACACACACACGTCAGAGGCTCCAGGGATTAGAATGTGAACGTGTTTGGGGGCTACCACTCAGCCTACCGTAGTCCGCCCTCTGGCCCCCGGAGACTGATGCCCACCCCCACCCCACCCCGTGCAAAATACAGCCAGCTAAACTGACTTGCACTCACAGGATTACTTATTCACCAGAAATTTAATGAGGATTTACTGTGTGTTAGGCCCTTTCATAGACACTGGAGATCAACCAGGAGGGCTCACATCTGTTGGAAGGAGAGAGACCGTAATTTTTTTTTTTTTTTTTTTTTTTTTTGGAGGGAGTATGTTATAGTGATAGATGGTGACAAGTGATTTTGGAGAAAAAAAAAAAACAGACGGAGAGTTTAAATAAGGCGGTTTGGTGGCGGGTGGGGGGAGGTCTCATCAACCATGTGACTGAGGGAGCAAGTCAAAGGGTAAGTGAGGAGCTGGGAAGCCAGCACTCCAGGAAAAAGGAACTGAACTAGCAAAGGCCCTCGGCTGGAACAGAGTCTGGGGAAATGGACCAGAAGAGAAAGTGTAGACGTATTTTGAGAACAAGGAAAGCCATTGGGGTCGTTGAGGGGGGTGGAAATGGTCTCTCTAGTCAGATTGTAGAGATCTCTTGGGAGAGGAATACTGAAACCCTCCGGCCAAAGATAACCAGATGTACACCATATGCTGATACTCCACAAAGATGAGTTTATTCGCAGGGAGAGGGCACCCTGGAGGAGCTCTGGGGGGCCATGTAGGAGGGGGTGGGAGGGGGTTAGTCTAGCATTTAGGCTTATATTAGGTAATTTTAAGCGGGAGCTATACTGCCTCTGTGTTCAATACATACAGTCAGCAGTTCAGCGAGAGGGAACTGTAGGATTAATTTTAACACCTAGAATCTCCCCTGTTGCCCAAAGAGAAAGAGACTCATTCCCTTCTTCCCTTCTCAGAGCATTTCCTTGAGAAACTGCGTATGTGTAAATCTCTCCTCTGTCCTTTGATATGTACGCAAATCTTTTCTGTCAGTGCTATTTTTTTTTATTATGGTAAACTACATGTAACAGGAAATTTGCCATTGAACTATTTTTAAGCATACAATCCGATGGTATAAAGGGCATTCTTTTTTTTTTTAAAAAAACTTTTTTATTTATTTTTGAGACAGAGAGAGACAGAGCATGAACGGGGGAGGGTCACAGAGAGAGGGAGACACAGAATCTGAAACAGGCTCCAGGCTCTGAGCTGTCAGCACGGAGCCCAACACGGGGCTCGAACTCATGGACCGTGAGATCATGACCTGAGCCGAAGTCGGACGCTTAACCGACCGAGCCACCCAGGCGCCCCTATAAAGGGCATTCTTAATGGCATATAACTGTCACCCGTATCTCTTTCCAGAACGTTTTCTATCACCCTAAACAGAAACTATAATCATTAAGCAATAACTCCCCATTGCCGCCTCACCCCCAGCCCTTGGTGACCACCAGTCTACATTCTGTGTCTATGTATTTGCCTCTTCTAGAAGTTTCACAGCAGTGGGATCATACGGTATCTGTCCTTCTGTGACTGGCTTCTTTCACTTAGCATAACGTCTTCAAGGTTCATCCGTGTTATAACACATATCAGTACTCCATTCCTTTTTACAGCTGAATAATATTCCACTGCACATATATATGACATTTTGCAAATCTTTTTGAAAGGCTAAACAAGCCGGGGCACCTGAGGGACTCAGTTGGGGCTGAGTTGGGTGGAACTCTCTCTCTCCCTTTCTCTGCCCCTCCCCTGCTCACGTTCCCTCTCTCTCTCTCTCTCTCTCAAGAATAAATAAATAAATAAAATTTTTTTAAGGCTAAACAAGCCTCGTGACAGTAGTAAAATTCAGGAATATTTTCCTTAAGGGCCTGAGAAACATCTCTCTGAAATGTAAATATCAAGGAAGATAGTGTCCCTATCTCCCTGTGACTGTGGGGGTTTAGCCTAAGCGTCTTGTTCCAAGCTGTAACCACTGGCCTGTGGTAAAGATAAGAAGTTTTCATACTTCCTTGAGCCAAAGGCAATTCGCTAGCACAATGTGTACCCCAGTTACCAAATGAGCTTAGGATGAACTAGGAAATATGTGACCAGGTCCTCATCCCTGAGGACAAGTTAACATTCATCTCGAAAGCATGTATGTGACGCGATACTTGGCTGTATATCAAAAGAGTGGAATTTCTCAGTCCTCGTAATCTCATTAGCGGATTACCTGCGCTGTGCCTTAAGTCTGGTTTAATGCCTGCTCCCACTATTGAAACGACTCTTCTCTAGAATTGTGGAGAGGATTTTCTGGATTGGCAGGAGACTTTAATTGTTTCCCAATGGCGTCTTGGCCATCTTTGATCAGAACTGGGCAGGGGTACCTGGATGGCTCAGTCAGCTAGGTGTCCGACTTCAGCTCGGGTCATGATCTCGTGGTTCGTGGGTTCGAGCCCCGTGTGGGCTCTGTGCTGTCAGCCCAGAGTCTGGAGCCTGCTCTTGATTCCGTGTCTCCCTCTCTTTCTGCCCCTCCCCTGCTCACTCTCTGTCTCTCAAAAATAAATAAACATTAAAAAGATTTAAAAAAAGAAGAAGAAGAAGAAGAAAAAATGGGCAGAGGGAAGGCCTGGATGACATCGATAAGAAAATAAGAGTTGTTCTTAAGAATGGCGTACCAATCACCTGTGCAGCTGTGGGGTCTGCCTTCCACCTAAGGGGCTGAACACTTTGGTTACTAAAGTCTTAGGGTCATTGGGACTGATTTTCATATTCTTGTGGCCAGAGTGAAAGCCAGGGGAACATTTAGGAGCCACACTGGGGACATGGACCTAGACTGTGGCTGAGGAAAACGGAGAGGAGGAGACAGATTCACAACCATTAGGAGTGATCTGTTTAGAGAAGAGAATTGCTTCCTCGTTCCAAAAGAAGAAAAAGTTTTCTCGGAGAAACTGAGGCAGAGAGAACATACCCTCTGCCTGGGCGTTCGAATATGGATAGTGCTTCCCAGCACACTTAAGACAAGATCTCAAGCCTCTTTGCAGGCCCTCTAGGACCTGACAGAGGCAAGTAAGTACGGGCCGCGGTTGACAGCATGGAATCTGGGTCCGCCACGTCATTCCAGTTTATAGCTGCCCAGCTAAGCCTTTTCCCATTTCCTGATCCACAAAACCAAGGGCACATGGCTGTACTATCTTGTATATGCTGTTTAAGTTTGGGGTTTATTTGTCCTGTGGCAATAGTAACTGACATATATGCACGGTTTCATTTAATAGGAAGATCTGTTGTTGTCTTTCTTTTGCCTCAAAAAGTGACGTTTACTCAAAGAAAAACATGACAAGAGGTCCATCCCTTGGCTCTCTTCCCTCCCCCCTCCTGCTCCTCCTCAGCGCCACATGGACTGAACCCTGGGTAGGACTAGGTAGCAGGACAGCCCCTCAGATGAGGTCAGTCACATTGAGGGGCATCTCCTCAATGGAGGTGTGTAGAAGGTCTTGATGTCCCGAAGAGTCCTCTCGCCTTAGGGAGATCTGTTGTTTCTCCCACACAGTGGGTGGAGCATGTGACTCTTGATCTTAGGGCCGCAAGTTCGAGCTCCACACTGGGTGTAGCGATTACTTGAAAAAATTGCCAATAATAAGGCACTTAAAAAAATAGATCAAGGCAAGGTCTTTAAAGAGGTAATTGATCCCCCGTTCATGCTTTGTCTCTCTCTGTCTCAAAAATAAATAAATGTTAAAAAAAAATTTTTTTTTAATAAAAAAAAAAAAACAAACAAAAAAAACTCTGGGCTGATGGCCCAGAGCCTGCAGCCTGCTTCCGATTCTGTGTCTCCCTCTCTCTCTGCCCCTCCCCCGTTCATGCTCTGTCTCTCTCTGTCTCAAAAATAAATAAATGTTAAAAAAAAAAAAATTAAAAAAAAAAAAAGAGGTAATTGAGTTAAAATGAGGTCATTAGGATGGCCCCTAATCGAACAGGACTGGTGTCCTTCTAAGAGGAGACTAGGACACAGACACACGCACAGGGAAGACCACGTGAGGACAGAGGGAGAAGACGGCCATCCACGGCCAAGCCATGGAGACAAGCCTCAGAAGAAGGCCACCCTGCCCACACCTTGAACTCAGACTTCTGGCGTCTAGAACCATGGAAAAATACATTTCTGTGAAGCCACTCACTCTGGGGTGCTTTGTTACAGTGCTTTAGCAAACGAATACAATCAGTAACACACTTTTGAACAAATGTATTGAGGTGAAATTCACACGACATAAAATTAAACATTTTATTTTTTTTTAAGTGAGTTCTACACCCCAAGTGGGGCTCTAACTCACAACCCTGAGACCAGCCAGGCAGGTGCCCCTAAAACTAAACATTTAAAAATGAACTACTCAGTGGCAGTTAGTACATTCACAATGTTCAACCACCACCTCTATCTAGTTCCAAAATATTGGAACAGTTTCTCCTCATTCCTCTATAACATACTTTCATCCAGTACTTTCCCTGTGTCGGGCACTGTTCTATGCACTTTACCTCAATGTACTCATTTAATTCTGTTGACAGTCCCATTCTTATTATTATCCCCATTTTACAGATAAGAAGCTGCCCCTCAGAAACTCTGACCTGTTCGAGCTAAACAGCTCGTTAGACAATTGCAAATGATAGACAATTATTGAGGATCGACTATGTGTAGGGTCTGGGCCACGTCACTGGGCACCCACAGGTGATCAAGTGCCGTCCCGATGCTGAAGTTGCTTTTGATCTAGCAGGAAAGACAAAGGTTGGATAGTTATAAATTAATTAAGTAATGACAAGACTGAAAAATCCTGGGAAGGAATCGTACCTGGGGCAGTGGGGCTGAGGTGAGGGAAGAAATGTCATCTGGAGAGGTTAAGCTAAGGCCTGGAGGAAGAGAAGGAGTAGCTCAAAGGAAGACATTCTAGCACAAAGTATATTCTAGGCAGTGGGGCCAGCATACATGTGAAGGCCAGAAGTGGAAGGAAAGAGACCAGGCTGGCTGGGGCATGGCTAGTGAGGGAGAGAATGGCTTCAGATAGGCAAGGAGAGGTAGACAGGGGTCTATCCCTTTGCAACAATGTTAGAGATTTCAGATTCATTTCTAAGGGCAGTAGGGAGCTATGGATGGCTCACCATCCACTGAGAGTTAACTTTATAACTTTATTACTTCCAGGGCATTCTGATTTCCAAATTGGGGTGGGGGCTACCTTGTTGAGCCTCTAAGTACTGACAACAAATCGTTCTATGCCTGTGTGCCCCCCCCCCCCCCCACTCACCCACCCAACTGGCTTCGAACTCCTGGGAGGCAAAGACAGCATCTTACTCACATCTGTATCTCCAGGGAACACAGCACAGGACCTCGGTTAGTAATAGTAATGGTAATAATAGGCACAGGCACCAAAAAAGAGTGCCCACCCACACCTGGGTGGCAATTCCTGCTTTGAGCGTTCAAACCCAGGCTCTACCATTTTTTGTGTCTGTGACTTTGAACCAGTGGCTCCCACCTTTATGAGCCTTATTTTCCTTATTCCTTATTATTTCCTTAATGATACTAGAATGGGTATCATTACAGTAGGTAACACAGAGGGCTCGAATAAGGAGAAAGAACCTGTAGAATGCTTGGCACGGTACCCTCTCAAGAATATTAAATTAGCTGTTATTACAGCATACTGGTTTAGAGCACAGTCAGGCACAAGCCAAGCGGATCTGAATTAACATCTAGGACACGGGATTCTGAGTAAGTCCGTTTATCTCCCTGAAGCTCAGTTTCCCCATCTGTAACTCAAGGAGATAAAAGTTGGTAGGGTTATTGGGAAGATCTGATGAGCTCATGCACAGGAAGCGCTCCGGACACATAATCAAAAAGGGAATCTGCTTTGATCGCTGGTTCGCAGCCGCAGGGCCCACAGCACAGCTGGTTTGTAAGAACGGGTTTCCCTGGGTCAGCCGTGGCCCGCGTCGCGGGCGGGGGGGGTGGGGGGGGTGGGGGGGGAGGGGGTGGCCACGGGTGTGGGCGGGGCGACCTGGGGCCCGGCCCCTCGAGGCGGGTGGGCGGGGCGAAGCGGAGGGCCCTGGCGCGCGCGCGCGGCGGGCCCAGGTACGCGGACAAGATGGCGGCGGCAGCGGTCGACAGCGCGATGGAGGTGGTGCCGGCGCTGGCGGAGGAGGCCGCGCCCGAGGCGGCGGGCCTCAGCTGCCTCGTCAACCTGCCCGGCGAGGTGCTGGAGTACATCCTGTGCAGCGGCTCGCTGACGGCCGCCGACATCGGCCGCGTCTCCAGCACCTGCCGGCGGCTGCGCGAGCTGTGCCAGAGTAGCGGGAAGGTGTGGAAGGAGCAGTTCCGGGTGAGGTGAGCCGGCCGCCCCGCCGCCCGCGCCCCCGCCCTGCGCCCCCTGGGCCCGGGCCTGGCCGGCCCGCGCCGCCGCCTCCCTGCTCGCGCGCGGACCCCTCCCCGGAGGCCACCCCCGGACCCCTGCCCGCGGACCGACAGACAAAGGCCTCCAGGCCGCCGGCTCCCCGGGCCCCTCGGGTCCACGCCGCTGCCCAAATTGCGCATCGGGAAGCGCCCGGCAGCCGGGCCCGCCTTAGAGGGTCACGACGGTAGGATCCCTGCTGATCCATCCCGCGCGCTTCTTTGTGCCCGACTCCGAGTTAAAATGTTTACATGGATCCGGCGATGCAGTGATCTTAACAGCCCTTGGAGGAAGCGGACGCAGCATCATCCCCTGCTTGCGGGCGGAGAGCACAGATTTCGATGTGGGACCGCGGAAAAATCTGGCCCTGGCACACTCGCCGTGTGACCTTGCGGGGTAGCGACTTCCCTTCCTTTTGAGCCTCATGCATCGACTTTAGGCGGTGATAATTAGACCTACCTTTTGCTGCTAGTTATTAAATGAGATGATGTGTAAGGAGCATTTACGCGGGGCCCGGCTCTTGGGAGGCGCGCAGGAAATGTTAGCAGCCCTTGTCGTCACTATTATTGTTGCTGCAACTGGCCCCATTTTATAGATGGGGAGCGGAGACACAGCATTCTTACTGCTACGCCAAGGTCACGCCGCGAGCGAGTGCGTGCGTGCCGGGTGGAGATTTGAACTGGGTCCATCGCCAGGGCCCCTAGTGCCGCTTAAAGCATACTGCTCTTTCCCTGTGTCTCAAGGCTGCCTTTGATTTCGCGTGTCTGCCTTTGAGTCTCTGTGAAGCTGAGGGGGTGTTTCTCTCCTTGTAGGTGGCCTTCCCTTATGAAACACTACAGCCCCACCGACTACGTCAATTGGTTGGAGGAGTATAAAGTTCGGCAGAAAGCTGGGTTAGAAGCCCGGAAGATCGTAGCCTCCTTCTCAAAGAGGTTCTTTTCAGAGCACGTAAGGATCTGTTGATGTAGCTCCCGGCTTTTGCCTACTGTGGTGCATGTGTCTGGGTCTGGAGGCTGTAGCTCATCCAGCTCTTTTCCGTATCCGTTTTTCAGTCCTCACGATCCCTTACTCACTTAGGTGGCCGCAAGAGTCATTGTGTCCTTTTCCTCCTATCCAACAACACGAAGCCATTTGTCCCTGCCAGCTTTACTTTTCTAAAGCCAGCGAGAGAATGGGGCCGGAGGGGGAGGGACGGAACTGCGGCACAATGTAGAGGGAATCCAGATCAGCATTCTTTCCCTGCAAGGGGGTTAAACCTATTTTTCGGAGCCTCCCCTTGAGTTGGGGAATCATCAGTGATTGAACCGCTGTACAGATTTCACCCAGTAGTTTTCCCGGAAGGGTTGGCGAAATTAATACAGTTTTTCTTCTCTGTGGCTTTGAAGATTCTAACCCGTGGTGAATAGCACTATTTGTTAGGGTAGCAGAGGATTAGAAGCGATCTGTAAGTCAGAATTATTATTCCCTCAGCTAAATTATCTTACATTACATATCGTTATCCCCGAAAAGTTTTTGTGTGTTTGTTGTTTTTCCTAATATTGCTGAAATGCAGGGGGTTTTGTTGTTTGTGTTTTCCCACAAAGTGTCTCAGAATTTCTGTATCAGGTCCTGGTTCTTTTTGTAACTCTGGGAAATAGTTCACACTAATCTTTTAAATTTATTTCTTAGTACAGGGGTTGGGGGGAGGTCTGGAAGTAGAGCCAGTCTGATTTATTTATTTTTGGTTTTTTTTTTTTTTTTTTTTAAGTAAACTGTACGCCCAATGGGAGGCTTGAACTCATGACCCCTGAGATCAAGAGTCACATGCTCTACCAAATGAGCCAGCCAGGCACCCCTGATTTATTTTACTATCATGGTTTACCGAAGATTAATTCCTCTTTTCTTCTTTCTTTCTTTCTTTCTTTCTTTCTTTCTTCTTTCTTTCTTTCTTTCTTTCAAGATTTTATTTTTAAGTAATCTCTACACTCTATATGGGGCTTGAATTTACAACCCCAGGATCAAGAGTTGCATGCTCTACCGACTGAGCCAGCAAAGCACCCCGATCAATTCCTGTTTTCTAATGTTAATTAATATTACTTCATAGGGTTCATACATGCAGAGTGTTTTCAAGGCTTTTCAAGTTTTGAAGGGGAAAATTTGAACTTTGGACAAATTTGAACTTATTCTTCTGTGGAGAATAAAACTAGATACTCCCCAGTATAATTCATTTCTATAAATAAACGTTCGTTGATATTAGGATGCATAGTTTATGTTCTGGATGAGCCATGTCCTGGCTGAAAGCATTCATACCATATTTTAAAAACTGGTACAAATTGTTTATGGGTGCTAGATATATTTGATGCACTTTGTCATGGGCTGCTGGTTTGCAGCTCCTACTTCTAGTCCAACTGGTTTTGTGTGCATTTTTAACAGCCTGTGTGTTTGTCCAATAATGATGAATTGTTATGTTTCTTCCTTAGCTCCCTCTTTCCCTGTACCACTGCCTAATTAGAAGTATGTCAAAGACTTTGAACATAGTAGGAATATACTTAAGATTGATCAGTGGGCGAATGATTACTTTGGCTCAGGACCTTTCTATTCCTGTGTTCTCTGCATGCACACAGGTTGACATGAAATTTCCTGGCTACTTTTAAAACCAAGTTGGGGGGCGCCTGGGTGGCTCAGTCAGTTAAGCGTCCGACTTCAGCTCAGGTCATGATCTCACGGCTCGGCTCATGAGTTGGAGCTCCGCATCGGGCTCTGTGCTGACAGCTCAGAGCCTGGAGCCTGCTTCAGGTTCTGTGTCTCCCCCCTTTTCTCTGCCCCTCCCCTTCTCATGTTCTGTCTCTCAAAAAAATAAAAAAATGTTTAAAAAAAAAAGTGTTAAAAAAAAAAAAAGTGGAAGAATTAATAGAATTTTAAAGCTCATTGGTACCATCACCTAAATTTACAGAGGAGAAAATAGGCCCAGTGAGTTGAGTTACTTGCCCAAAGTACTAGACTTCTCTCTCTGGGTCTCTGCTCCTACTTGACTGCCTCACAAATTGCATGAAATCATTGTGAATTATGATACTGAAGCTACAGACTATGAAAATATAATTAATGCACAATTGACAATAAAATCTGAACAACTTATTGATACTGGACATTACTTTCCAGCCATGGTGAGTGGTACAAGATAGCGTAGGATAGCAGTTACCACTGCCACGAACATGAGCACCTTTGTATCTCAGATTTGTGTAGGAGAGTGACAGCACTGTTGCCTGTGACTGAGGCCTGTTTGTATATGTCTTCTTCATAGGTCCCTTGTAATGGTTTTAGTGACATAGAGAATCTTGAGGGACCAGAGATATTTTTTGAGGATGAACTGGTGTGTATCCTAAATATGGAAGGAAGGTAAGTCATAGTTTTAGCAGGGATTGTTTTTTGTTTGTTTGTTCTAATAATAATGCCCAGAATTAACTGCTATAATTTGTATGTGGCCGAGCCCTGGGACATGTGCTTCCCAATCTTTCATGTCTTGCTGTAATTATATTTTTGAAAAATTCTGTGTAAATAATATAAATACACTGAGACAATTGATATTTAAATAAACCTTACAAAAATCTTTTTGGGAAGAAAAGAGAATGTGTATTTGTTCCCACTGTAGGTCACATACGGGGCTCTGGGAACTTGTATCTGTTATGCCATTTAGTAATATAAACTACCCTTCCTTTATTATGACCTCTCCATCCACCATCACTGAATTTGTCTGTTATGGGTTGATTTTTTTTTTTTAAAATTTCTTAGGCATTCTTAATGGATGATTTTTTTTTTTTTTTTTTTAACAATTTCTGAATTTGGGTAAGAAGTCATCTTACTTTGGCTATGAACATTCTAGGTATCTGGTTGAGTCCTTCTTTTATGTCTCCTGATCAAGAAGAATCCATCATCTCTTGGTTGTTGCTTACAAATTTTTATGCCTTCTATTTTCTGCTGTGAAGGTTAATTTCCAATTTACCTAAAAAGATGACTTGGCTTCCAGTGTAACATACCTGTGGAAAAGGTTTTCTGCTCTAACAGTTTGGAAACTATTAGTGATGGAAGGTAGAAACATAGCTTAGCATCTTCCTTAAGAGAGCTCATTGTGATATGTCTCACAAACAAGAAGTAAGGTATTCTTCTTGTTTTTAAAGGGATTTAGGAGAGAGAAATGTCTATCAGTGGAACAACTGTAGGGGAGAGGTAAGATGTGCCACTATTCTAGGCCTTGGATGAGTTCAGATGCAGAGGTCATTTTTCCGTTTCTATTTTGGTTTATCTATAAATGAATTAAAGTATGATCTAATAGTCAGCATTGTGCAGCCTTAAAAATAAAAGCTGGCTGTCTTTTTTACATATGTATGCATATACTTTAAAATACATAAATGTAACATATATACTAAGTTTATTAGTTATCTTTTAATTTTTTTTTTAACATTTATTCGTCCTTGAGAGAGAGAGGCAGAGCATGAGCAGGGGACAGGGAGAGAGAGACACACACAGAATCCGAAGCAGGTTCCAGGCTCTGAGCTGTTTGTTAGCACAGAGCCCGACACGGGGCTTGAACTTACAAACTGCGAGACCATGCCCTGAGCCGAAGTCGGAGGCTCAACCGACTGAGCCACCCAGGCGCTCCAAGTTGTTTTAGTTTTGATTTGATGTTGAGTGCAGACTTTGTTTCTTTTTGCTTATGCTGTTTCTCCCTTCCTCCTTACTCCCTCCATTTGTGTTGGTTTCCCAGCCCCGCCCCTGTAATTAACTTAGGTTGCCAACTTAGGTTGTGTTCCTCATGCCAATATGCATCGACATACGTGGGGATGGGAGCACATCGTTATTTCACAAAATTGTGATCATTAAATAGGTACTTTCCTGTATCTTTTTTTTTCTCATTCAGCATTACCTTGTGGAAATCTAATCAACTGATTTGATTCATTTTATTAACAGCCGTTTACTGTTTACAGTATGTACCACAGTTTATTTAACTACCCTGCTATCGATGAATAACCACTACCTTCTCCATCTTATGTTCCTGGGGAGGGTGATGTTTTTCGTGGTGTCATTTCTAAGTAATAGGCTCGTAGGAATGAGTGTCCCAGGTCAGGCTATAGAATGTTATTGAAAAACATAAAAGATAGCGTGTCCTTGGGTGGGGAGACTTATTATCACAAAAATGTCAGTTCTTCTAAAATTAACACATAACCCTAGTGCCATTCCATTTCAGTTCCAAAAAGAGTTTGGGGACAGGAGTTTTTTTTGTGTGTGTTTTAATTGGATAATATTGGCATAAAATATATTGAGAACAATAAATTCACTAGAAAAGCCAGAAAAAACAATTTTTAAATAATCACAATGTAAGACTTGCATCACTAGATGATAGGGCATATGGTAAAGCTAGCTGTAATCAAAACAATATAATGTTTAAATGAAAGTTGAGAGCGACATCAGTGATAATAATTCAGAAACAGGTCCCAGCATAGAAGATAATCTATTTAAAGTCAGAGGGGGAAAGATGGCATATTTAATAAATAGTATTGGAGGTAACTGAATATTCATCTGGAAGAAATTAGAACATCATGTAGCAAAATTAAGTTCCACAAGATTAAATTACCTAAATTTAAAAGTTATCACAATGAAAATCCCTCAATTAAATAGACTTCGTGTCCAATCTAGGGAGACCTACCTAACCAAGACTGATAATACAAAAGCAGTACAAGAATATAGACAAAGGGTTTTTCAATAAGAAATAAACTTCCCTATGAGCAAAGAAACTGTAAAGAAAGCCAATAGAATTCTTAAAATTTTTAAGAGGAAATTGAAAAATGTACAAAGGAGGAGGACATTCAGAAAAGAGCAAATCCAAGTAGCTGAGAATCATGTAGATCTTTAAATTTACTCTTCACAGAAATGTTAAGTAGTAACAAAATATTGCTTTTTTCACCTCTCTCGTTGGCAAAATGACTAAATAGGCACAGCCAATTAAAAAGTATACTGTTGGGGCACCTGGGTGGCTTAGTCAGTTAAGTGTCTGACCAGCTCAGGTCATGATCACAGCTCATGGGTTCGAGCCCCACATCAAGGTCTGTGCTGACAACTCAGAGCCTGAAGCCTGCTTTGGATTCTGTGTCTCCCACTCTCTGTCCATCCCCTGCTCACATGCTGTCTCTTTCTCCTTCAAAAATAAATATTAAAAAAAATTTTTTTAATTAAAAAAAAAAGTATAGTGTTATCATCTTTTTAGAAGTAAATGTCATAGATATGTCACCCCTTGGCCTGACATAATTTGAGCCTAAAACAGGGTTGTTTTTAAATGACAGGGAATATGCTCACGTTTGTAAATATTTTGGGATACTTTACATTTGTAAATATTTTGGGTATTCTTGAAGGAGCCTGTTTGTTTTCATTCCCGGCAAATGCTTATTGTGCAAATACAGAAAGTATAAAAAGGAAGAAGGATAGTTTTCCAAAAATGCTAAAGCATTAATCTCTGGATATTTGAAAATATTTTGCTTTTATGGTGTTCTGTGTGGTCTTTAAAAAGAGTACATCTTCAATAAAGATTTGAAACAACATATTAAAAATGGCATACACTGTACTTGAGAAAATGACCCAGAGTGACCATCACTGAAACATTTCAGTAAACCTACTGGATTTTAAAAGAAAAGTCCTTTGGGCATCCAAGCAAAAAAGATGAAGTCACTTACAAGGGAAAGAAAATCAGAATATCATCAGACTTTTCAACAACTGCTCTGTGTCAGAGGAAAAAACAATAACATATTTAAGATGCTCAAGGATCAAAAATGTCAGCCAAGGATTTTTATATCCAGCCAAACTGACTTCCAAGTATAAAGACTGCAGACCCAAACTTACCAACTTGCAAGGACTCAGGGACTTTTGAGCCCTTCATGAGAAATGTTCTAGAAAATAGGACAGTGTCAGACAACCAAAACAACCAGAGAGACACTGACACAAGGACTAATGGTGACCATCAAATCCGTATTTATTTGTAGGATTACATCCAAGTGACAGTTAATAGGGTAGAAGGTATTGTATGTAATGGCCGTAAACCCTTTTAATATAGATGTAGTACAACTGTTTAAAAAGCTGAGCAGAGAATAGGGCAGAATGTAAGCAAAATAAATTTAGCTCTTTTCAGTACTCATCAAGGTGATAAATATATTGGTCTCGTTATTCTGAGGCTTGGTATATGTATGTTTCTAAGAGAGATGTGGAATAAAGCAGACGAGTAACTAGGTGATATTCTAAGTCATCTCTGGTATCCTGGATAAGTAGAGTATTCCTGGAAGAAAGAAAGCTATAGATACAGAATAGAAACTGGTAAAAAACTATAGTTCTGAATTTGATTTAGAAGTGTCAGTATGAATTCCTGATGTATATTTAAAAATAATGTAGGTGTATGTGTGTGTGTGTGTGTGTGTGTGTGTATACACACATAGATACATGAGATTTATTATTTCTATCCATTGAAAAGGTTCAGAAACAACAACCAGCCTAGTAGAAATCATGATCCCTAGTAGTCAGACAGTGGTCTTAATATACCATTTCCCATCAAAAGAAGCCAGGGTTTTGGGGAAAGGGCTGATTCTAGGTCTTATACAGGAATTGTAAAAGATCAGGCTGGAGAATCTTGAAAGCCTGGAACCAGGTATCAGGAGAAGTACCAATATTTCATGTTGTAAGTGTTCAGGGACCAACATGGAGAGGCTTCCATTGGCCAGAGATAGGATTTGAGCAGTAGCGTGGATAATAACTGGAATGGGTTGAAACACACCAACTGCGTTTAGCTCCGCTAGTTCATAATAATACTTAGCAACAACTAATTGTTCACCTCTGGAGGGTAATAGAAATCCAAATTATTATTATTTTGAAAAACAGTAAAAGGAAAGACATGAGCATTTATCCCGCCTTTCCTATATATTGTGCCGTTGGGGGAGCCAAATAGTAGATGAGAGGAAATTATTCCTTATAGAAATACTCTGGCTAATAAATGAAGAAGGGATGGTGGAATTAGAATATCGCCACTTTGCGACCTCTAACGAATTAACAGACCTGGGCACTGAGGAGCAGTGGCTGCTAACGTCACCAAAGAGACAGCCAAGGCGCGATTGCCTCCTGATGGAAGGACTTCCTTGCCAAATAAACAGAATCTGAATCTGATCAAGCCTCTACATCCAATTTGCAGGGAATTCAGAAGACAGAAGAGCATGTGAAACTATACCTTGTGGATGCAGTCAGCAGATTCCAGACTGGGAAATTCAGGTCACACAACCAGGTTTCTTCAGCAAATAAAGTGCAAGGGACAGAAAAGATGGAGGGGATCCTGTGGATTAAGGGACTTGAAAGACCTCAAAACTGGCTAGAGAGTTTAGGGCCGTACGTTTGGTGAGGCAGTGATGAGCATGGAGGTGCGGGTTGTGATTGCTGTGGATGGGAGGAGAGGGTCTTGGAGTACTTCTGGGGTGTCTGCAAAGTTTCTCGGCCTGAGTGGTGGATACAGGGTTGTTTGCCTTATACTAATGCATTAAGCTGCTTACTTGTTTCATGCACTTTTCTAGATTGACACACTTTACAACTCAAAGGTTAAAAGGCTGGTGGAACCTAGCTCTGCTGACGGTCATTTACTAACTGAAGAGTGAGAGGCCTTTATTTCTGAAGTCACGCAGATAAAGTAATCGCTGTCACCCTGTTTCCCATGATCCCCATGTGCATTTGGTATGTCTGGTGAAGTATCTCATCCACTAGCAAGTATTTATTGAGCTTCTGCTGTGTGCCAGACCTATCCCGGGCACTGAGGATACAGCGGTGAACGACAACAGAAAGCACTGCGTCTGTGGGGCTTACCTTCCAGTGGGGGAGAGAGTCACTAACCTAGTAAGATGATTTAGTACATTAGAAGAGGAGAGGGGGCTCTAGACAGATACTAACCAGGCAAGAGGGTGAAGCGGGGAGAGGGGAGAAGGCCTTACTCAAAATGGCATTTGAATGAAAACCTGAAAGGGGGTGAGGGTGGAGGTTGCAAATCTCCAGGGAACGAACCTTCCAGTCAAGGACCTGAGAGTGCTGAGGCCCCAGGTGAGCACCACCGAGCGTGATGGCACAGCAGGGAAGCCAGTGTGGCTGGAGGCCGGACAGAGATGGGGAATAGCAGGAATTGAGGTTAGAGAGGTCATGGGGCAAGAGTTTAACGCACCGTCGTTAGGACTGGAGCTTTTACTTTGAGCGAGGTGGAAAATCCCTGGAGACTTGGGTACGGGATTTTTGTGCCGTGACTTAACATGTTAACTGAAGCGCTCTGGCTGCCGTGTGGAGGGGCAGGATTTGAAGCTGGAAGCTCAGTGAGGACGCAGATGAGCTAGTGAGAAGTGTTCACCTGTCCGATACACGTTGAAGATGGAACTGATAGCTCTGGTGGATGGCTGGAATGGTCTGCGAGAGCAGGCCACCAAGGAGGGCAGGGTGGCCCCAAGGTTTGCGGCCTGACTGCAGCAGCAGAGTCGTGTTCACCCGAGACATTTCAGGAGCTCACCGGATATCCGAGCGGGGATGTGGAGTAGCAGTTGCACGTAAGGAGAAGTATGTTCTGGGAAATAAGTTGAAGGCTGCCAGAAACAATATTTGAAACCATGAGACTGGATGAGATCACCATGGCCGTGATCGTAGAGAAGGTCGGCCGCCCAGGGCCTGAGTTCCCTGAGGCAGGTGCCCAGCGGCCAGCAAAGGATTCCAGACGCCTCACCCTTAGCTCCTGAGCCTCGACCAACTTTTCAGCCCCAGCTGAAAAGCCCCAGCTTTTCGGGTTTCTCTTGGATTTCCTTTTAGTCAATCTGAAGCCACGCGGGTCAGTGTTTCTTGGATTTCAGCACTACTGATTCAGTGTTACATTACAGATGCAAAGTCCTAAATTGTGTTGTCTGCTTCTGTGATAACAAGTGCTGTGTGGTCATGAACCAATTATATTCTTCTTGTTAAGTAGACTCTTTACATGCTGTAATTAGTGTGAAGGGAAGTAAAAAAAAAAAAAAAGTAATCGGAGGTTTTTATAGTGTCTTGATTCTCATTGGCTTGTTTGTTTGTTTTCCAGAAAAGCTCTGACTTGGAAGTACTACGCTAAAAAAATTCTTTACTACCTACGCCAACAGAAAATTTTAAATAACCTAAAGGCATTTCTTCAGCAGCCTGATGACTATGAATCGTACCTTGAAGGTGAGGTCTCAGCGATGATCTTCCAATAGGCAGCTAAGTTGTCGCTCTCAGCAGTAGTGGATACCGTCCCCAAGGGTGGAGCAGTGGAAACGTGGACCGGGCCGGGCCGCGTGGGCTTCTGGAGGTGGGATTGTGTGGTCTGATCACTTAGGTAGGCAGAACTGCTCACCCTAGAGCTCAGATTTTGCCAGAATATTTGGCCGTCAGCTGAAGCAAGACAGCGCCTTCTGAAGATGCACCATCAGTTCAAAGCACGAGGCTGATATTTTAGCTAATGAGGTTAAATTCCCTGTTTGTCTAAGCTTTCAAGCGTCATTTCCGAATCAGAAATAAATGTATCCAGTTTTGTCTCCATGGGACCTCATGCAGATCCCTTCACCTCCCTGGTTGGAGTTTAAGGAGGATGAAGTGCCCTCGCGCATCAGTGAGTCTGCTTGTCCATAATGAGAAGTGAGGAGGAAGAAGTTGAGTGGACGGACGCGGTGAAGGGAATAACTTTCTGTTCCTGCTAAATCGGGCAAGAACAAAATGTGACTTAATTTTTTCTTTTAACTACTTTAAATTCCTAGCGTATCACACAAACGCTCCCATAAGTCATGGTTACGGAGTACAGATACGCCTGTCCGTTCACTTTCATTCCCTGCTCCCCACAATTTACCCAGTTCGCCGGTTTTCTTCCTTGCCAGCATTTCCGTGGTCATGTCCCCGCTCTGTTACTGTTGTCGTGCGGGCTGTCACCAGCTCTCCCAGCAGCAGCTTTCTGCGTAGCACTTGCTTCCCTGAGCCTCATGGCTTCTGACCCCCTAGTGCTAGTCCAGCCTGAAACCTGGCCTTTCCACCACTCCGAGTGGCCACCTGATTTCCTTTGTTTGTTTGTTGTTGCTTTTCGGTGCCTTCCGTAATCCGGACCTCCCCTAGCCCCAGACTTTTCCCCATTACTCTCCAAAACACACCCTTTGCTCCGGCCAGTGTTGTCCTCCCTCCTGGCTTTGTATCTTCGTTAGTGGTATCCCCCTCTCAAATCCTGCTTGCCCGCAAGAGTTCCAGGTCCTGTGTAACTTCCGCTGAGCTTCTGCTGACTACTGCAACGCGTGCAGATTTTACTTGCCTCGGGAGGGGTGCAGGCAGTAGCATTGACTAGTAGACCATGGTTAATGTCTGTTTCAGGTGCGGGCATTTTTCTCCAACTGATCATTAACTTTCTTGTGTCCCTGGTCCTTTAACGTTATTATGATCCACTGCATATTCCATGGTGCCCAGTGTGGATTCTTACTGATTGTGTGAAAGTCTCATATCCAGAAGGCAGTGAAAAATCTGTTTCAGTTGATTAAAATCAAACAGCCTTATCACCCTGGAATTTTCTATGTGTACTGGAGTTGAGAGTCCCCCACTCTGCTGTTCATTCCACAGTCAGGAACAGTTTAACAGGGTGTGTTTTCTGTAGCTTGTTTATAGAGAGGATTGCTTCTTTTTCATCTTCCAAATACAAAGTAACATGATTTTCCATAACTCATCCAATCAGTACTGTAGGCACTGGGTAGCCATTGAAAGTTTCTAAGTGATTGAGCAGGAAGTTGGCTCCAAGGTTTTGATTCTTGGTGACTGACAAGAATAATCTGATAACTATTAACAAAGTCTAGGAATCATAGCATTAGGATGGAATGGACTTTGGAGAAATCCTGCAGCCAACAGGTGAGGAAACTCCATCCCGAGGAAGCCCAGGAGCCAATCCCTGGCTAGTGGCAAAATTAGCACTGGGGTCCCAACTCTTGTTCACTGCCTTCAGCTCCTTTGGGATGTTGAGTAGCGGGTCAAGATCCTAAATTGAATTTAAATGACTTAAAAAAAAAAGCAATAACTGCCGCTTCCCAAGTGAAATTGTCTTATAACCAAATGATCAAGTTAGCCCTTTGGCATCTGGCTAGAAAATGACCTAAGGTCGGGGCGCCTGGGTGGCTCAGTCATGTAGGCGTCTGACTCTTGACTTCAGCTGGGGTCGTGATCTCACAACTTGTGGGTTCGAGCCCTGTGTGGAGCCCTTCATTGGGCTCCACGCTGCCGGGGCAGAGCCTGCCTAGTATTCTAAATACATACATACGTACGTGATTCTAAACAAATACATACAAAACAAAAGAAAACGACCCAAGGTAATAAAGAGCAGAGAGGTGATTTTCAAGACACCGTGTCTCCAGTGTACTTTGTACAAGTCTTTGGCTACAGGTCCCCTGAGTGTCACTATTTCTGTAATTCAGAGGTATAGTTATCTCCAGAGTTCATTTACTATTTCACCTTTGAGGGGTACAGTTTGTGGAAATCTGTCATTGTGAGGGCTTTCAGCTTTTTAAATTTTTTTTTAAGTAAAGGAACTGGCTTATGCCATTAAGTGTTCAGAGTTCTTGGGAAGATCTCCTTTATAGCATTTATTCCTCTTTGTAATAGAGTATGGGAATATGCTGCATATCACGTGGTTTCTTGAGTCCATGACCTTTGAGAGAGAGTTTGGTTTATTTTTATTTAAAAAAATATATATTTTTTTAATGTTTATTACTTATTTTTGAGAGAGGGAGAGACAGTGCAAACTGGGGAAGAGCAGAGAGAGAGGGAGACACAGAACCCGAAGCAGGCTCCAGGCTCCAAGCTGTCAGCACAGAGCCTGACGTGGGGCTGGAACCCACGAACTGTGAGATCATGACCTGAGCCGAAGCCGGACACCCAACTGACTGAGCCATCCACCCAGGTGCCCCTATTTTATTTTTTTAAAATAAAGTGTGTGAACTCCTTTGTTGTGAGAAGGTTGCTCCTTTTCCATGTATCAGCCACAGGGTCTGGCATCTACAGATGAAGCTTATCTGGCAGGTGGTGGAAAGAAGGATGGCCCCAAGTGTCTGTGCTGAGTGACCAACTAATAGGACGAGGGCAGAAATAGGAATTTATTCAGTGACTCCCGTTTATTTTCAGGCGCTGTATATATTGACCAATACTGCAATCCTCTCTCTGACATCAGCCTCAAAGATATCCAGGCCCAGATTGACAACATCGTAGAGCTGGTCTGCAAAACCCTCCGGGGCATGAACAGTCGCCACCCCAGCTTGGCCTTCAAGGCAGGTGTGGAATTGCTTTGGATCCAACTGTATTTGCAAAAGAAAACCTAGCAGAGCTATTGGTTAATGTGAGAAATTCTGTAGTATGTTTCCATTATGTCACCAAAGAAGCAGTTAATGACACAACCACATGTTCACTTGGAAATGTGAAAGACTTTAACTTCATATTCTTTCCTCCACCCTGGACTGGCAGCACCTACTGAGTATTGTTAGGACATTGCCAGTGTCTGCGTGTGACAGGTCATTTGGGATGCTGGTCACAGCCTTGCCAGTGCTTCTGTCCTCAGAGTAGATCTCTGTGTTTCAGGTGAATCCTCCATGATAATGGAGATAGAACTCCAGAGCCAGGTGCTGGACGCCATGAACTACGTCCTTTATGACCAGCTGAAGTTTAAGGGGAACCGAATGGATTACTATAATGCCCTAAACTTATACATGCACCAGGTAAATGTGGGTGTATTAAAACATAATCATATGTCTTTTTGAAAGCTCATTTTTGATAAATTGTATAGTTTGGGGCACAGATACATGGTCTTTTCATCTCTCAATGCCCAGTGAAACTCACTTTTGCCTCCACTGTAAGGGTATTGCTATGGATTTTTATTTCTTTATAGTGTCCTCTGTGTGAAAACCCTTGATCATTTCCTGTCTAGAAATACACATTTCTCTGACTTTGTTCGGTTAATTTGTGTCTTAATGAACACTAAACTGTGAAACTAATCGTATCTTTTTCCTACACTGGCTTCTAGAAGCGTTGGAAGAAATCTGGCCAGCCGTTTTGGCCAAATTGATACTTCGTTTTTATGTGCTTCCTTCTTGACACTGTTTTCAGATCTATTCTGTTGCTCTGTATGCTAATCTTTTTCTGTCGTATTTCATACACTTTCCTTGAAATGACCTTAAATTCTTTTGGAAGAACAGCCTATCTGCGCTGACAGAGCGGAGCCTGCTTGGCATTGTCTCTCTTTCCCTTTCCCCCTGCCCCTCCCCTGCTCATTCTCTCTCTTTTTGTCTCAAAATAAATGAAACTTAAAAAAATGGAAGAACAGCCTAGATCACAGGTCTGTAGACTTTTTCTGTAAAGGGCCAAACAGGCCTTTTGGTTTGGCAAGCCAGATGCTCTGTGTCCCAACTGCTTAGTTCTGCCATTGTAGTTGAAAGGGGGCACAGACGTTACCAAAACAAACGGGTGCGGCTGTGTTCCAATGAAACTGTATACACGGACATAGAAATTTGAGTTTCATGTAATTTTTAATGTGTCACAAAACGGTATTCTTTTGACTTTCTTTAAACACTAAAAAACGGGAAAGCTCTTCTCATGCGGGCCGTACAGAAACAAGTGGTGGACTTGGCCCGCGGACTGCAGTTTGCAGAGCCTTGATCTAAAAAAAAGCAAATCTTCATCCACTTAAACCACAAAACCTAGTGTCGTTCCTGATGCACAGTGAGTGCCTAGTAAGGACTTGCTTTGAAGGAATGAGAAGGGAGCGTTCGTTTCTGTGAAGCTAAAGGATTTTTTTTCTCCTTCAGGTTTTGATTCGAAGAACAGGAATTCCGATCAGCATGTCTCTGCTCTACTTGACAATTGCCCGGCAGTTGGGGGTCCCACTGGAACCTGTCAACTTCCCCAGTCACTTCTTGTTAAGGTGGTGCCAAGGTGCAGAAGGGTGAGCCACCCATGCCATATGTTGTGATTGGTCCTCGGGATTCACTCCCACTGTGCTGAGAGGAAGTGTGGTAACGGAACAGAGGTCGACTAGGGCACGGTTGGGGGGGGGGGGGCAGCTGTCTTGTTCCTTGGCCATCAGTGTCCGTATTCTGGTTCTGAGAGAAGGGCACTCTGGATCTTTCTGTATCACTTCTTAAAGCTGCATGTGAATTTACAGTCATCTAAAAGTAAGTATAAAGACTAGGACTAGGGGTGCCTGGGTGGCTCAGTCGACTAAGCGTCCGACTTCAGCTCAGGTCATGATCTCACATTCATGAGTTCAAGCCCTGAGTCAGGCTCTGTGCTGACAGCCTGGAGCCTGCTTCCTTTCTGTGTCTCCCTCTCTCTGTGCCTCTCCCTCATTCGCACTCTGTCTCTTTCTGTCTCTCAAAATTAAATAAACGTTAAAAAAAACAAAAAGAGGAATAGAGGAGCACCTGTATGGCTCAGTTGGCTAAGGATCTGCCTCTTGATTTCCGCTCTCACAATTCCTGAGATCAAACACTGTGTCTGGCTCTGCACAGACCGCGTGGAGTCTGCCTCCCTCGCTCTCTGCCCCACACCCGCATGCACATGCACACTCTTTCTCCAAAATAAATAAACATTAAAAAACATGTTTAAGTTTGTTTATTTTGGAGAAAGAGAGTGTGTGTGAATGGAGAGGGGCAGAGAGTGAGGGAGACACAGAATCTGAAGCAGGTTCCAGGCCCCACGCTGTCAGCACAGAGCCCCACGTGGGGCTGGAACTCATGAACCGCAAGATCCCGAACCTGAGCCGAAGTCGGACACTTAACCAGCTGAGTCACCCAGGTGCCCCAAACTAAATAAACTTAAAAAAAAAAAGAGTAGGACTAGGAGTTCAGGATTTTAGGTGGATCTTAAAATGCTTTCGTTGCAAAGCAGATCAGATCAAAGAGTTTTTTGTTTAACAAGGAATCTTGCTTTTTACTTTTTTTTAAGTTTTTATTTAAATTCCAATTAGTTGACATACGGTGTGATGTTAGTTTCCAGCCTACAATTTAGTGATTCAGCACTTCTGTACAACACTTGGTGCCCATCACAACACGTGCACTCCTGAATCTCCATCACCTATTTCTCCCATCCCCCCGTGCACCCCCCCCCCCCCGTAACCATCAGTTTATTCTCTATAGTTAAGAGTCTGTTTCTTGGTTTGCCTTTTTTTTTTCCCCTTTGTTTGTTTTATTTCTTAAATTCCACACATGAGTGGAATCATGTAGTATTTGTCTTTCTCTGATGTATTTTGTTTTGCATAATATCCTCAAGTTCCATCCACATCCTTCCAGATAGTAAGACTTCATTCTTTTTTATGGCTGAGTAATATTCCACTATATATACACACATATGGATATGTATATGTATATACGTATACGGACATGTGTATATACGTATATGTGTATATGTATACACACACATACATATATACATATGCACACATATATATACATATATACATATATGTATATGTATACACACACACATACACCCCACATCTTTTTTATCCATTCACCAGTTGATGGACACTTGGGCTGCTTCCATAATTTGGCTATTGTAGATAATGCTGCTATAAACATAGGGAGCATATATCCCTTTGGATTAGTATTTTTGTATTCTTTGGATAATTACCTAGTAATGTGATTGGTGGATTAACCTTTTGAGGAAGCTTCATACTGTTTTCCAGAATGGAAGCACCAGTTTGCATTCCCACCAACAGTGTGCAAGGGTTCATTCCCCTTTCTCCACATCCTTATCCACGACGGTGTTTCTTGTATTGTTGATATTCACCATTCTGACAGTGTAAGGTGATATGTCATTGTAGTTTTGATTTGTATTTCCCTGATGGCGAGTGATGATGAGCATCTTTTCATGTGTCTGTTGGCTATTTGTATGTCTTCTTTGAAAAAATGTCTATTTGTGTCTTCCGCCCATTTTTAATTGGATTATTTGCTTTTGTAGTGTTGAGTTTTAATGAGTTTTTTTAATATATTTTGGATACTAACCCTTTATTGGATATGTCATTGGCAACTGTCTTTTCCCATTCTGTAGGTTGTCTTTTGGTTTTGTTGATTGTTTCCTTCGCTGTGCAGAAACTTTTTATTTATTTATTTACTTTTTATTTTATTTATTTTTTTGTTCTTTATTTTTGAGAGAGAGAGAGAGAGACAGAGCACTCGCAGGGGTGGGCAGAGAGAGAGGCGAGACACAGAAAGCGAAGCAGGCTCCAGTCTCGGAGCTGTCAGCACAGAACCTGACCCGGGGCTCGAACCCACAGACCCTGCCGTCATGACCTGAGCCAAAGTCGGTCGCTTAACCGACTGAGCCACCCAAGCACCTCAGAAACTTTTTATTTTGATGAAGTCCCGTTTGTTTATTTTTGCTTTTGTTTCTCTTGCCTCTGGAGACCTACTTAGAAAGAAGATGCTACCTGTGCTCCCCTCTATGATTTTAATGGTTGCCTGTCTCGTGTTTAGGTCTTTCATCCATCTTGAATTTATTTTTATGAATGATGTAAGAAAGTGGTCCAGTTTCATTCTTTTGCGTGGAGCTGTCCAGTTTTCCCAACACCATTTGTTGAAGAGACTGTCTTTTCTCCATTGGATATTCTTTCCTGCTTTGTCAAAGATTAATTGATCATATAGTTGTGGGTTCATTTCTGGGTTTTCTGTTCTGTTCACTGATCTGTATGTCTATTTTTGTGTCAGCACCAGACCGTTTAGATCACTACAGCTTTGCAAGATAGCTTGAAGTCTGGAATTGTGATGCCTCCAGCTTCGCTTTTCTTTTTCAAGGTTGCTTTGGCTATTTGGAGTCTTTTGTGGTTCCATACAAATGTTAGGATTGTTTGTTATAACTCTCTGAAAAATGCTGTTGGTGTTTTGAGAGGGATTGCATTAAATGTGTAAATCGCTTTAGGTAGTTTACACGTTTTAACAATATTTATTCTTATCCATGAGTATGGAGTGTTTTTCCATTTTTTTGTGTCTTCAGTTTCTTACATCAGTGTTTTATATTTTTCAGCATACAAATCTTTGACCTCTTTGGTTAGGTTTATTCCTAGGTATCTTACAGTTTTTGGTGCAATTATAAATAGGATTGATTCCTTAATTTCTTTTTGCTGCTTCATTATTGTATAGAAATGCAACAGATTTCTATATGTGGATTTTGTAACTTGCGACTGACGTTACTGAATTCGTGTATCAGTTCTGGCAATTTTTTGGTGGAGTCTTTTAGGGTTTCTACACAGAGTATCATGTCTTCTGCAGATAGTGAAAGTTTGACTTCCTCATTACCGATTTGGGTCCTTTTTATTTCTTTCAGTTGTCTGGTTGCTGAGGCTAGGACTTCCAGTACTGTGTTAAATAGCAGTGGTGAAAGTAAACATCTGTCTTTTTCCTGACTGTAGAGGGAAAGCTGTCAGTTTTTCCCCATTGAGGAGGATATTAGCTGTGTGTTTTTCATATATGGCCTTTATGATGTTGAGGTATTTTCCTTGAAACCTACTTTGTTGGAGGCTTTTATCATGAACGGGTGTTGTACTGTGTCAGAAACTTTTTCTGCATCCATGGAAATGTTCGTATGGTTCTTATTCTTTCTTTTATTAATGTGGTTTATCATGTTGATTGATTTGTGAATGTTGAACCACCCTGGCACCCAGGAAGAAATCCCACTTGATGGTGGTGAATAATTCTTTTAATGAACTGTTGGATTTAATTTGCTAGTATCTTGTTGAGAATTTTTGAATCCATGTTCATCAGGGATATTGGCCTGTAGTTTTCTTTTCTTTTTTTTTTTTTAATTTTTTTTTTTTTTTAACGTTTATTTATTTTTGAGACATAGAGAGACAGAGCATGAACAGGGGAGGGTCAGAGAGAGGGAGACACAGAATCTGAAACAGGCTCCAGGCTCTGAGCTGTCAGCACAGAGCCCGACGCGGGGCTCGAACTCACGGACCACGAGATCATGACCTGAGCTGAAGTCGGCCGCTTAACTGACTGAGCCACCCAGGCGCCCCTGTAGTTTTCTTTTTGAGTGGTGTCTGTATCTGGTTTTGGTATCAGGGTAATGCTGTCTTCATAGATTGAATTTGGGAGTTTTCCTTCTTTCTCTATTTTTTGGAATAGTTTGAGAAGAATAGGTATTAGCTCTTCTTTAAATGTTTGGTAAAATTCCCCTGTGAAGCCATCTGGCCCTGGACTTTTGTTTGTTGGGAGATTTTTTACTACTGATCCAATGTCTTTGCTGGTCATGGGTCTGTTCAAATTTTCTGTTTCTTCCTGTTTTAGTTTTGGTAGTTAATATGCTTCTCGGAATGTATCCATTACTTCCAGGATGTCCAGTTTGTTGGCTTGTAGTTTTTCATAGTACTCTTTTAATTGTTTGTATTTCTGTTTCTCCTCTCTTACTTGTGATTTTATTTATGTGGGTCCTTACTCTTTTTTGATAAGTCTGACTAGAGGTTTATCAATTTTATTAATTTTTTTCAAAGAACTGGCTCCTGCTTTCCTGGATCTGTCCTGTTGTTTTTGTAGTTTCTGTATCATTTATTTCTGCTCTAATCTTTATTATTTCCCTTCTTCTGCTGGCTTTAGATTTATTTTTCTTTTTCTAGCTCCTTTAGGTACAAGTTTAGGTTGTTGATTTGAGATTTTTCTTACTTGATGTAGATGTGTATTGCTATATACTTCCCTCTTAGGACCACTTTTGCTGCATCCAGAGGTTTTAGACCATTGTGTTTTCATTTTCATTGGTTTCTGTGTATTTTTTTATTTCTTCTTGGATTTCCTGGTTGACCCATTCACGTTCGGTAGCATGTTGTTTAACCTCCTTGTATTTGTTTTGTTTCTAAATTATTTCTTGAGGTTGACTTCAAGTTTAATAGCATTGTGGTCAGAAAAGATGCATGGTATGATCTCAGTCATTTTGTATTTGTTGAGGCTCGATTTGTGACCTAATATGTGATCTGTTCTGGAGAATGTCACATGTGCACTTGAAAAGAACGCGTATTCTGCCGTTTTAGGATGGAATGTTCTGAATATATCTGTTAAGTCCATCTAGATCAAAGAGTTCTTAAAGTCTTATTTTGCAGTCTTCCATAAAATCTCCCCTCCCTCCCTCCTCACCAGAGAGAGAGAGAGAGAGAGGGAGGGTGGGGGAGGGGGAGACAGCAGGGTAGCCGAGTTCTTCACTCATGTGCACAGCAAATGCTCAGTTTCTTATCATCAATGATGCCCCTTTTAGGTAAGGTTGGTGACTGATGTGCATTTTGTAGACCAGGTCAACAAGTTCTGTTTTGTTCTCCTTTAAGCTTGGTGTCCTATTGGACATAAAGCTTTTTTTCAGCTGTAGTCTAGCTTTTGAGAAAGAAATAGTTCATCACATAGTCAGAACTATCTTCTCATTAAATGTGCCATTTAGAGGAAAAAGAAACAAAGTTATTTAATTATATCCTGTGCTTTGAATGACCTTGTAATATCCTCTGGCGAGTGATGAGCAGTATAGTAGAAAGTACCTGAGCTTTATTTAGTGTCGGGCTGGGTTCAGACCTCGGCTTCCTCTGAGCCTCAGTTTCTTCCTCTGTGAAAACGGAGCACATGTTTTTCAAGCAGTTGGAAGATTGAGATGGCCCAGTGCTTTATACACCTAGTAGAGTTTGTGACTCATACCTGGAAGAAAGGCGTAACTCGTCTCTATATTTCTACCCCCTAGTTTAAAAAATAAAACCTGAATAGTTGGAGCCTCCTGGGTATTCCTCATCCCCTCCTTCTTCCTCTCCTCTGCAGAGATAACCACCAGTTACCTGCAAGTTTCTGTTATTTCCATGCAAATTTTTATAGTTCATTACATATGTATATGTCCTTAAATGGTATGCATGGGTGTCCTTTCTTTTCCAGATACCCTTTTCTACACGTATTGTGTGGCTTTGGGTAGCAGGTACCCACTTTCCGTGATTGTAAATGGGGAATATGCTCTCTCAGTCCGTTCTCTCTGCCTAGGTAACCCAACCGATTTCCCCAAATATCTCAAAAATAATCTTAAATGCCCATGTAGTAATCCACCAAGGATCTCTGCATGATCTAAAGCATTTAAAACTGCAGTTGCCATATTATTTGCCACGGAAACGTATTGCTGGGCACAGTTGTGCATGGTAACAGTATCATTTTTTCTTCTCAGGCTACGGTGAATGTGCACTAACAGTGCAGATGAGCAATAAAATAATTTGTCCGTACGCCAGGCACCTGGCAGAATCAAACACCGAGCCCCTGGCTGGGTCCTCAGGGCAAAGGAGTCAGGAGGCCGGTGAGAATAGTGTGGGTGCACAGCCCATGAAGCAACGGCCGGGCTGCAAGCCCTCTCCTCACCTGGACCCACATTCATGCCCTTGGTCTCTGATCCGTCCCTGCACCAAGACCCTGTTGTCTTACTTACTGTAACTTTATTGTTTACTAGTACCTGGTAGGTCAGACACGCCCCCCCCTCCCCCCCATTGAGTTCTTCAGAATTTCCTTGGCTCTTCTTAGCCTTTTGCTCTTCTGTAGATTTAGAATCAGTTTACCAGCCTCCTTCAGAAGTCCATAAGGATGTTAATCGGTACCAGAGTTTACTTTGGATTGGATTCATAGATTAATACGAGCAGTGTTGTCAGTGTTTTGCTCCTGAGTCTGTCTGTGAACGGGATGCCTCCCTACACGTGTAAGTTGTCTTTAATATCCTTAAAAAGATTTTATTGTTTTCTTCATGAAGTTCTTTAACTTCTTGCCAGACTTACTCGTTAAGTACCTTAAATATTTACTGCTAATGTAAATGGTAATTTTTAAAACTATGTTTTCTAAGTATTGATGATGTATAGGGATACGACTGATATTTAGATATAAATCTGATAATCATCCCCTTTGCTGAATAAATTATTGGAGCTAATTGTCAACTCTTGTGGGTTTCCAGTGTAGATGGTCATATTGCCTGTGAATCGTGACCGTTTTGGTTCTTTTCTTTCTAGCGTTTGTACATTTGTTTCTTATACTTATTCTGATGGCTGGGTGTTCTCACACAGAGTTGAGTAGAACCAGTGATAGTGGGTACCCTTGTCTTGGGTATGACTTTAGGTGGAATGCTTTCAAAATTTCATCATCAGGCATGACGTTTGGAGTATTTCCTTTCATTGAGATTATCAAAGCTGCCTTCTAAATTCCTAGTTTGCTTAAGTTCTTTTTAATTAATTATTATTAGTATTATTCTTTTTTTAGAAAGAGGGTGAGAGTGAGCGAGGGGCAGAAAGAGAGGGAGAGAGAATCCCACTCAGCTCCCCCACACTGTCCGTGCAGAGCCTGAAGTAGGGCTTGAGCTCACCCAATGCAGGGCTCAAACTCATCAACCAAGAGATAGAATCTGAGCCAAAGTTGGATTCTTAGCCAGCTGAGCCACCCAGCTGCCCCTGCTTGTTTTATTAAATAAGTAGGCATTCGATTTTTTTTTCCAAAATCTCTTTTCTGTGTCTACTGATAAAATCATACATTTTTCTTCACACGTGCTGAAATAGATTTTTTAACATTCAATTATCCTTTCATTCTTGGGGTACATCTGTCTTGATCATATGGATTTTTAAAAATACATTGCTGTATTTGATTTGCTCCTATTTTATTTAGGATTTTTGTCTGTAATCAATTTGTGTGTATATGTGTAGTTCTTCTAGACTCATAAAAAGTTGAAGAGCATCTCTTATTTTTGGAACATTGTGTCTGTCTTGCTACAGGAAGTATATTAATATGACTCTAGGAAGAAATCTGGGCTTTTTAAAGCAGCCCAAGTGAGGGGCGCCTGGGTGGCTCAGTCAGTTGGGTGTCTGACTTCGGCTCAGGTCATGATCTCATGGTTCATGGGTTTGAGCCCCGCCTCGGGCTCTGTGCTGACAGCTCAGAGCCTGGAGCCTGCTTCGGATTCCATCTCCGGCTCTCTCTGCCCCTCCCCCACTTGTGCTCTGTGTCTAAAGTAAATAAAAATTTTAGAAATTAAATAAATAAATAAATAAATAAATAAATAAAGCGGCCCAAGTGAAAATCTCCTGCGTGGTTTGCAGTGGGCATAAGATCAAAGTGGAACAGCTGCTCAAGAAAAAAAAAAAACCGCAACTGTCCCTGAAACAAAGACCCTCAGGAGTCCTCAGAGAATGTTCTTGGTAATGGTGATGAGGACTGGCTTCATGTGACCTCCTCCCGCCGCTCCGCTCAGCTCAGCCCACCACCCTTTTTGAGAGCACGGTTCACAGGAGGGGTGGCAGGGTCAAGTGCGGGGGCTCAGCTCTCTGGTCTGGAGCCAGGTTCCCAGGCTGAGCCCTGAGTGCCCACCGGAGTGTGTCTGCAGGGTCGGGGGCAGGACACTTGGCAGGGCTGGGTTCTGTAACTTTCCTCACAGCCCCAGGGGCCTAGGGCCCACAGACGTTAACTGTGCTAATCTGCAGAATCATAAAGTGCCTCGGGCCTTCCCACCCAACTTCTGATAGAGCGTTTTGTAGACTAAGGTCAATAAATTCTCTTCTGTTCTCTTTTAAACTTGGTTTGATCTGGCTTAATCTCCTCGCAAAACTGTATTTGATGGCACGCATCGGTGCCGTTTCCTAAACATCTGTGTCCTGAAGTCTTAACACAGCAGGGAATGTCTAAAGGGTCAGATTTTGAACTTTAGACAAGGCCTGACTATTTTAAGTGAAAATGCTGCTGTGTTAATAATATTCAGTCTCTAATTTGAGCTACTTGTGGGGAGGGGGAGGGGATGTTAGACATTGCCTGTTCAGCTCTGACTTGAGATTGGGCTAACTGCCTGTGCTGTCTGGATAGGGCGACCCTGGACATCTTTGACTACATCTACATAGACGCTTTTGGGAAAGGGAAGCAGCTGACAGTGAAAGAGTGTGAATACCTGATCGGCCAGCACGTGACGGCAGCGCTGTACGGGGTGGTCAACGTGAAGAAGGTGTTACAGCGGATGGTGGGAAACCTTTTAAGCCTGGGAAAGCGGTAAGGTTTTCGTGGTTTTCCAGCACTTCTGCAGAGTGCGTGTCTTTGGAGGCTCGGATTGCCTCACAGAGGATTTTATTTGATGGGCCTCCCGTCATGCGGCAAAGCTGTGGATGCCGGGAGGCACAGCTGGGCTGTCTGCGGCTGTCTACCCACCACAGAGAGAAACGCATCCTTGTGACATAATGCTGTCCTGGCTTAAGATGTACTGAGTGACTTTGACACTCTTGCGATGGACTTGGGCGCAAGTTTTCTGTAATATTTTCAATATTTTCTTTAGTAACCAGAATATTTGAGACTGGTAAAGGTTACTTTTCAGGGCAGTATGTTCTTCGGTCCAAGTGCCTTGTCATCCTTTGGTTTATACATTTCTGTCACTTAGATAAGAAAGCAAACAAAAGTATGAAACCATTCTGCCTCTGAGTCCAAGGGAATATGTCTTACAGGGAAAATAGAAGATTGTATGTTGTAGTCGTAGTTCCCTGCCTGACGGTGGAATTCTTTGTTCTTTTAAAATAGGCTGTATTTTTTAGAGCAATTTTAGGTTCACAACAAAATGGAGTGGAAAGTACAGAGAGTTCTCCTAGTACCCCCTCCCCCGCACCTCCCCAACACCCCCCATCAGAGTGGGACACTGGTTACAGCTGACGAACCCCCACAGACACGTCATCCTCAGACTCTACAGTTAACGCCCGGCTTCCCTCTTGGTGGCGTACATTCTGTGGGTTTGGATGGACGCACCATGACGAACCAACCGTCGTGGTATTGTGCGGAACAGTTTTACTGCCCTAAAAGTCCTCTGTGCTCCACCTAGGCAGAATCTAGTTGTGATTATGTGCAGCGTTATTGAGGTGACTGTACAGTGAAAGTGCTTACAGTTTTCATGCCCATCACCAAAGTGGGGTACAAAAGTTAACGTTTCTTCTGGGGCTTTTTTAATATTGTTACTAAGATCATTGTAACTATTTGCTGAACAGAGAGGAGGTTTCGGAATCCGAAAAGGTGTGTGGCCTTTGTGTCCATTACTCATAAAACCTGGGTCTTGCAAAAGAGGGTCTCAGCTGAGAAGCAAGCAGAAAGTGAGGCCGTGATTGATTTCCCCCACCAGGGAAGGCATCGACCAGTCTTACCAACTCCTGCGAGACTCCCTGGATCTGTACCTGGCGATGTACCCGGACCAGGTGCAGCTTCTCCTCCTGCAAGCCAGGCTCTATTTCCACCTGGGCATCTGGCCAGAGAAGGTAATTATTTTACTTTGATGCTTTGCACTTGCGTTAGAGAGGAACTCTAGCTTGAAAGGCGGCTCTTGGAAGTTTATCCTCATATCAGCCTGGAGGATAAACGTGAATTTATTCACTCTCCCCATCTTGGCCTGTCAATTAAATGGTTTTTGTCTCCTTTAAATCTAAAAAACTTGGCTACACTGCCAGGGGTTGCCTGTTCTCTTTGTGGTCCATGCCTTAAACACCTGGAAGCACAAGGCCTCAGCTCTGCAACCCACCTGTTGGTGCCCACACGGGTTCCCCCCGGGTCACCCTGACTCAGCAAGGGGAAGCAGAACTTCAAGTGTTCACCCTCCAGCAGTGCTGGTGGTGCTCACACTGACCATGTGAGCACCCCTGTTTAACAAAGGAAAAGTAGATCTTGGCTGTGTTCCGGTCCAGCTGCTGGGTTTCACGGACTGGTTCCGTCTTTGAAAACTGTGGATTCTGATACAGTCCCACTTGGGCTCCTCCTTTTTCTAATGTCCCCTGTGGCCAGCAGCAAGCCCTTTCAGAGGACCGCGGCGTCTGCGATCAGAAACGCTCCTCAGCAAGCTGTGGGTGCAGCAGGTGTCTGAGTGCGAGGGTGTGTTATAGCGTGGGAGCGGCTGCGCCTTTCCATCACGCGCTGGCTTTTCCAGGGGAATATGTTAATCATTATGTCTGTTTAGAGCAGCCTGGCGAGAGAATTTTGTTCCGAGTGCTCACAGGGACATCAGCATAAAATCATCCGTTCGTGTTGTTAGAGAGGGGTAAACAGTATGACCCCACATTGCTTAGGTTTAAACTATCTCATTTATTCCCCACTTCAAAGATGTGGAATCGTTCTGAGAAAGGACCCATCAGTAGGAACATCCCTGAGCTCCTATCTTAAGAGGTCATCTGTAGTCCAAGTAGGAGATGTCCTCCCGGAACATCCTGTGGTCTGCCAGAACTAGACCCTCTACCCAAGTTACCGCCTACTTCCCAGAGCCCTCTTATCCACAGCTCAGTCGTTTATTTATTTCCCCCACTTTATTTTTGATGCTGGGCTATACATAACTAACTCTTGTCACTTCTTTCTTCAATTAAGGAATGTCACGATAATTTGTAGAATGCTGAAACCCTCTCAAAGCATGACTTTTTAGATGTAAATTCTGTATTAAATTACACATCAGCCTTAGAAGGGCTAAGGTTAACATCTGCCCTGGGGGAAAGTCTGCAGGAGCTCTGGCATCCTTACCTTTCTTTGATGATGGACTCCGTTCAGTACTCATGCTGTGCACTGGGGAAATACCTCAGTACCCTCCGTGGATGACCGAGAGTGCCATCCTGCCAAGCAGATGGCACTAAAACAAGATGTCAGTTGCTTACGCGCAGAACGTTTTTCCTCATGACGACCATTCGTTTGCTTCTGGGGTTGAGCACCTTAGACGGCCCCTCATGCGGGGATCAGGAATGCAAAGCCGCTCCCCTCCATGAGCATGCACTTGAGCTAGGCGGGCGCCACCAGAGAGAGTGGGAACACGGGGGCTTCTGATGAGGAAATTTCCGGGGGACACTGAAGCCATGAGGAAAGGCTCCTCTCCAGAGAAAGTGTTTGAGGTGGACCTTGAAGGGTGGGAAACCATTTCAGAGGGCAGAAAAGGCAGCTGTTCCCGTGGGCAGGGGCAGCCTGTGCCTGGCACGGAGGTGGACGGGCCCGGCACTGTGGGCCCACCCGACAAGGGTTTGTATGCCCGTACTCCTATATGCGCATGGAAACGTGAGCAGCTGTGTGCATATTTTTCAGATCAGTTTCTGGAAGGCTTGGAATTAGTGTGGCCTTATTAGTTCCCAAACTGGGAAGACTGGAAAGTCAGCTTGTTTTCAGTTGAAGTAAATCAGGAAGAGTGAAGAAACACAAGCCCTCTGGGTCACTGTCGTCATAGTCCAGGGTCCTTGTGGCCGTGACAGGAAGAGACAGTGGAGGGTGGTCACATTTTGAAACGTCACTGGCACCAGACGCCTCCTTCCAACCCTGTGGGGTGGATGCTGGGTTTTTGTCATTCTGTAAATAGTGAAACTGAGGCAGCGGGAAGTCAGGTAACCCGCTGAGGCCACCCGCGCTGGCGTCAATGGCGTTAGGAATTGCGCACAGGCAGTTCGGTGCCCGAGCCCACCCGCACGCCTCACCCCTGTGGGCCAGCGGGCTACGGGGGGGACGGTGAAGCCGATCCCCCGGGCCCGTTCTGCTTCCTGCTGCCAGACCTCCCTCCTCAGTTTGACCCATAGCCCTCCCTCCCTTCCCTCACCCTCCTCTACGTCTCACTGGAAAAGATACCCTTCTGGTTTTCCAAGGCAACTCTCTGTGCTCCAGATCCCACTCTGTTTTCCTTTATTTCTCCTATGTCTACAACTCCCTGTTTCTGCTGTCTGCCGTTGGCGTTCTGCTGACTCCGATCGATCTTTCTCATCTTTGGGGGAGAAATGAAACGCGCTCCCATGACATCCCTGCGGCCGCCTCCTTATCTCCTCCCCTGCAGGACTCCAGCCCCAGATGGCCGCATGCCTGGCCTCCCACCTGCGCCCCAGAACATGGGGATCATTTCCCCCCTCCACACGCCGCTCTTGCCAAGGAAGCCAATGACCCCTTTTCACAGAAACCGTTCTTTTTGTTGACGAATCCACAGATACTTGTCTTTCCTTATCTTTCTGGATCACTGAGGGCCATTCACTGCTCAAAACACTCTGTTCCTTTGAGTCTGGTCCATGGTTCTCAGCCTCTTGCTAGTTCCGTGTCCTATGTTTCTTCCCCTCAGGGTAGTTTCTAGATTTCGGTGAACACCTTTCCCCGAGGTGATGTCACCTGGCCTTGCTTCAGTTACCGTCCACAGGCTGACCGCCCCCGACGGACGCTCTGCCTGGACCCCAGGCTCCAGACCCGCATGCCCGGGTGTCTGCTGCACGTGTGCACGCGGCCCCATCTCCTAGACTGCCGCCCAGGCCTCCTGCCTGCTCTCCCCCCTCCACTCTTACCCCTCGGAACCTGTTCCATACACTGGGGCCGGAGCAATCTCTGAAGATGTCGGCCCTGCCCCTTCAGTGCTCAGAGCCCTCTGAGTGGCTGCCTCGGTGTCGTGAAGATCAGGCTCATTCTCTTCATCATGGCTTACTAGATTCTCCGCGGTCTGGCCCTGCCAGCCTCAGCTGCCTCGGTGCTCACGGTCGCCCCTTTTGGACGCTGTGCTGCCCGGCCGCGCCCTCCACTCGACCGTGTTCTCTCGCCTCAGTGCTTGGTGCGCGCCCCGGCGCTGCCCCAAACGCCTCTCCTTAGGCCTCGGTTCCATTGGCTGCGCCTCCGAAACCCCTTCCCCAGCCCATCCGCGGCAGTCCAGGGCCCCTGCTCTGCCAGCCGTGTGCTTGCCCTGCCGCAGAACGTCTTCTGAGGACACTGTGGCTGCGTGTGTACTGTGCCTTCGCCAGGGACCGGGCTCCCTGAGGGCGAGGACCGCATCTGTGTGGTTCTTCAGGGTAGCGGCCCCCCTGGCTCTCCGCCCAAGGCCCGAGACGCAGGAGGTGCTCAAAAAAATGGTTTGGACGAGTGATTAAGATCTTTGTTAGATAATGAGGGAGAGGATATCCAGATTTTCCAACAAGGGAGACTGTTTGGGCGCGTTAAAAGTGGGTATTTGGATGGGGCGCCTGGGTGGCTCAGTCGGTTAAACATCCAACTCTTGATCTCTGCTCAGGTCTTGATCTCAGGGTCATGAGTTCGAGCCCCATGTTGGGCTCTGTACTGGGTATTGGGGCACCTGGGTGGCTTATTTGGTTGGGCATCCAACTCTTGATTTCGGCTCAGGTCATGATCTCACAGTGGTTCGTGAGTTCGAGCCCTGCACTGAGCTCTGTGCTGACAGTGCTGAACCTGCCTGGGATTCTCTCTCTGCCCCTCGCCCCCTACCCCTCAAAAAAACGGGTGTTTGGAGAACAGACTTGTTTCAGGGGCAGGAGAAAGTGTTCAGTTTGGGGTTTGTTGGATTGGATACGACCGGGGCCATTGAGTGCAGCTGTCTGAGGACATCTGGCAGGGGCTCCCCGTATCAGCGTCTGGTGGCTGAAGCCCCAAAAGCAGAAGAGCCCACAGCCAAGGAGGTCTGCAGCATGGAGCCAGGCACTTCACAGAGAGCCACAGGGGAAACCTGTAGCTGGGACAGAACAGGGTCAGCATACTCTGCTGCCTGGATTTGTGGATATGTTTTATCAAAGGCACATTTCGAAAGAGGCCCATCTGCTTGCTTTTTTATCGCTGGCTACTCTCCAGCCACAGGGGGCAGAGGAGAGTAGTTGGGTCCGACACCATGTGGGCCACAAGGCCGCAGTCACTCTCTGGCTCTTTACGGTAAAGGTTGCCAATCATGAGTGACGGACCCCTGTGTTCCAAGATCCCTACCCCCAAAACTGTGGGCTCTTGGGATTGTCAGCCTAGACATGTGTTTGGAGACATCATAACGCCCCCCACCCCCCACCCCTGCCGCTATCATCAGTACTGTCCTTCAGGAGCACACCAGGCCCCTGTCGTGGTATCTTTTCTGTTTCTGCCCTCTCCCTTCACCCCGTCATCTGCACATCTGGGGACAGGGAGTGGTAATTACCCCTGAACCTTGTCTCTTCCTGATGCTACAAGGGAGTTTAAGCCTTCCCCTGTGCTTACAAGACTCCCAAGATAGGTCTGTTGCATTTATCTGCAGGGGAGGGGCTGCTAGTTAGGGAGGGAAGCTGTATCTGTAGAATGTAGCAGAAGTGTGGTCAGAAGTAACTACAGTTGGGGCGCCTGGGTGGCTCATTCGGTTAAGCGTCCGACTTCGGCTCAGGTCATGATCTCACGGTTCGTGGGTTTGAGCCCCGCGTCGGGCTCTGTGCTGACAGCTCAGAGCCTAGAGCCTGTTTCAGATTCCATGTCTCCCTCTCTCTTGTGACCCTCCCCTGTTCATGCTCTGTTTCTCTCTCTCTAAATAAATAAATAAGTAAGTAAACATTTAAAAAGTAACTATAGTCAACCCTTGCACAGACAGAGCGGGGTTGGGGGTGGGGAGGTGTAGGGGTGCTGACCCCTGACACAGTCAAAACTCCATGTATAACTTTTGACTCAAAACTTAACTGATGGCCTGCTGTTGATTAGAAGCCTCTCGGATAACAACTAGCTAGTTAACATATTGTGCATGTTTTATGTGAAACATACTATATTCTCGTAATAAAGTAAGCTAGAGGAAAGCAAATGTTACTGAGAAAATTACAAGAAAGAGAAAATACATTTACGGTCCCGTACTGGAAAAAATCCTCATGTAGGTGGACCCGTGCAGTTCAAACCCGTGTTGTTCAAGGGTCGGCTGTAGTTGGAGCTGCACATGGGAACACGAGGAAAGCCACACGCAAGCGCCGGAAATAGAACTCACCGTTCAGATCCGATGCTTTTAGCTTCAGAGGATGAATACGATTAGTGTCCCCCAAAGTAAAGCACAGTACAAATTAAAGCAAAGGTGGGGTGGTGGATGGAAATTGGCTCTCAGTTGATACTGGTTGAAGCTGAGTTTGAGGCGCTTAGGGTTATACCATTCTGTCCATTTGTGTGTGTGTGTGTGTGTGTGTGTGTGTGTGTGTGTGTGTGTGTTTTAAGCAATCTTACTGATTTTTTTTTTTAAATTTACTTATTTTGAGAGAGAAAGGGCACTCGCACAGGAGGGGCAGAGAGTGAGGGAGAGAGAGAATCGCAAGCAACACTCGGCACTCACTATCAGCCCAGAGCCCAGCATGGAGTTTGAACTCGTGAACCGTGAGATCATGGCCTGAGCAGAAATCAAGAGTCAGATGCTTAACTGACTGAGCCATCCAGGCACCCCAGTTTTTATGGGTTTGAAAGTTTTCCTAACAATGAATTAAAATGCTCCTGCTCTTGCTCTGGTAAGAAGGGGTTGTGACCTTAGGTTTGGAGTCAGCCCCCCCCCCCCCCCCCAGGTCCGCATTCTCCCTCCACACTTTCATACTCTGGGACCTCCAGCAAGTTCCTTAACTTGATGATGCCTGATTCGTCTTTGGAAATCATCATTGACTATACTTCACGTTGGGAGGATGAAATGAAATAAATGTGATGGGCTTGGTACGAATCAGTGATCAGTGGAGAAGAAGCATTCACAAAATACTGAGATCCTGCAAATACCAATCTGGAGGTTAGGAGTGGGTTTCATAGTAACATCTTACACTGCAAAAAACTAGGTTTTGGTGTTTTTTTTTATGTTTGTGTATTTGAGGGGGAGAGTGCACGTGTTTGCATGGGAGGAGCAGGGGAGTGGGGAGAGAGAATCCCAAGCAGTCTCCACACTCAGCGCGGAGCCAGACTCAGGGCTCGATCTCATGAACTGTGAGATCCTGACCTGAGCCGAAGTCAAGAGTCGGGTGCTTAACCGCCTGAGCCACCCAGGCGCCCTGCAAAAAGCTAATTTTCACAGCACTTTTGGTGGGTCGAAATACATCAGGAAATAGGACAGTTACTAGTCATCATCTGATAACGTGAATAAACTAACTTAAAGGTAAAAACAGTTTGCTGGATCTGGGACTAGAATATAGGTCACTCTGTCTGCTTACCTACTCTGTCTTAGGGCTCAGTGAATAGGAAAAGATCCTGTTTCCAAAAGAAGAACATGTCAGAGACCCTCTGCTAAATGGCGTCATAGAATAGGTGCTAAGTGATTTTGTGTATGTGCGCGCGTGTGTGTGTAAAACTTTATTTGACTTTGCAGGTTTCCTTAGCAGCACTGTGTATGGTAGGAAAACATAACCTTGGAGTCAGCTCTGCCGCGAGCAGCTTAGTCATTTAAATTCCACATAGATGTGGTTTCTCCGTGTCCACTTGAGCATGTGCGGAATTGCACTGCGAGTTAAAACAGCCGAGATGATCGGTCCGCGTTCAGAACCTTGAGACCCACGGCTTCATCAGCTAAGCTCACGGGCATCACTCCGTGGCTTCTGTGTAGCCCCTTCCCCCTGGGTAGTCAAGGCAGCTCTGTCACACGTCCCCTTGATCTGGATTGAAGCAGCTGAGCAGTTACTTTTCTTCCCAGTTGGTCAGCAATGTATTAAAACCCTCTCCTCTCTGTGTATAAAGAATGGAATCCCCACACTGACCAGCAAGAGTGTTACCACCTTCTGTTGGGGTTCCCCAATCCAGACACGTCCGTGGGTGGCAGGCTCTTGCCTCCTCACCCCTCGCTTGTTCTGGCCCACCGTGTTTCTAAATAATTCCCACGTTCCCGCTGGTCGAATCTGCTGTGGGACCAGTGCCCGGCGTTAGAGGGGAGACCACCAGCTCCCAGACGTGGGGGCCATCAGCACGGCCCCCAGCTTGCCGCCTTGTGCCAGGTTAGGTAGCTCTAAATCCTGTGCCGCAAAAAAGAAAAGGCCTAAATGAAAATATTATCTCCTAGTCTTTCTGTCTTGTCTTGAAGGTGCTTGACATCCTCCAGCACATTCAAACCCTAGACCCCGGGCAGCACGGGGCGGTGGGCTATCTGGTGCAGCACACGTTAGAGCACATCGAGCGCAAGAAGGAGGAGGTGGGTGTGGAGGTGAAGCTGCGCTCCCACGAGAAGCACAGAGACGTCTGCTACTCCATTGGGCTCATTATGAAGCATAAGAGGTGAGTGCCCGTGGCGGCCATCCCCACGCGGCTGCAGAGGACACGCGTGCCTGCCAGCACGCGTCTCGGGAGCCGCCGCGACGGACTGGCCACCGCGGGAGCCGCCCGAGGCCGAGCTGGTCTGAACCGCATCTACCCTTTGCGTTTTGTAAGAAGAGTCTCGCTGTCCTGGCTCAGGGCCTTCTAATGGGAGAGCTGTAAGCTGGGGGGGGGTTTCCGCTCATTTCCTCGTCCTGACGCTTCGTTTATCTCCATCCCTGTGAATCCGAGTTGCAGGTAGGGCTTGCCCGTCTGTAGGGCAAGCTCATGGTCGATTGACTAGGCAAAACTCAACCGCGTCCACGGCGACAGTGCCGGTTACGATTTACGTGCCACCGGCAGGCTGGGAGCGGAGGGTCCTGTTCTCCCCTACGTGTTATTGCCAGACCGTTAAAAATGCACTTACAGAGTGAATGGCGACTGGTATTTCATTGTGGTTTTCGTTTACATTTCCCCGGTTGACTATGCGGATGGGCTAGTGAACCTGGAAAAGAAGCTCATTCAGGTTTCCTTTTATTAAGCACATCTTCAAGACTTCCTGTTTTTCATTTGAGTTATTCGTCTTTCTTAGGGGTTTTTAGTCCTTTATCCTGTTACTTGTGTCTGTGTGCTTATACGTTGCCAATATCTTTTCCCAGTTTGGGGCTAGGATTTTTTATCCTTTTAGTGCGTTCTTTTTTTTCTTCAACTTTAATATGGAAATTTCAAGCATATATGAGTAGAGACGAGGATAGTGAACCAGACGATGCTCCCATAACCAGCTTCAACAGTTGTCGTGAGGGTCTGCCTTCACTCTTCATCCCCCTAACCCCGCCCCTCCCTGGAAGCTGGTACCAGATGTCATTCCATCTGTGGCTCACCTGTAGCTGTTTCAGTGTGGGTACCTAAAAGGTAAGGCCTTGCTGTCTCCTTTAAAAGTACATTTACATCCTCTTGTATCTAAGAAAAAAACAACTCCTTCACCTCCTCACTTAGGTCTAGTCAGGGTTCCTGTTTCCCCAGTTGTCCTGTAGTTTTTTAATAGTCTGCTTGAATCTGGGTCCTTTTAATACTATTAAGTTGAGTAGTCTTTTCCCTTATGGGCTGTATTTTTCATACCTGGTTTAAGAACTCTTTTTATGTCCTGTGTCATGAAGCTAGCCTACAAATTCTGTGTTTTCTATCCAGGCCTTTGTCCCACTAGGACACTGTGCGCTGTTCTCAGGCCTGGGTCCTGATCCCTTTTTCCATTTGGATAACCAGTTGTCCTGTGACTCTCCGTTGAAGTCTGTTTTTTTCCACCTGAAGTGCTATCTTGATAATAAGAGGGGTTTGTAAAGGGAGCCAAGAGTGTCCTGAAAAATGCTTATTAACAGGGATAAAAGCAGGTAAATTTGTAAGAACATGAACTTAAGAGAAGCCAAGCCATCGTTTATATATTTCATAGTTGCTGTGACAGGGTCCAGGGAATTGATTTGCCCTTGCTCTTATGTTAATTAGGTATGGCTATAACTGTGTGATCTATGGCTGGGACCCTACCTGCATGATGGGACACGAATGGATCCGAAACATGAACGTCCACAGCCTGCCTCATGGCCATCATCAGCCTTTCTATAATGTTCTGGTGGAGGATGGTTCTTGTAGATATGCAGCCCAAGGTGAGTAACTAGTCCAGTCTGTACCTGTAGTGACACACAGGCACATTTTAAGCACACATTTGAGCGCTCCAATATTGTGGGCACAGTCATCAGTTTATTTAAAGATGGCTAACCTCATCAGGGCCAGTATTCTGCTAAACATGGGTGGGTATGCCGTGCTGCAGCCATGCCTTGGGTTAGTCGCTGCCCCTAGATTCTTCCCTCCATCACCGCCACACCCAGGACCCCGTTCCAGTGCTGTTGCCGACCTTTGTCATTGCCTTTGCCAAATTCCCAAAAGTCTTGCTGCCCAGTGCCCTGCCCATATGGCCTGCCTGAACTGGAGGGCACCGAGTGGACAATGTTGGAAGGATCACCCCAGCAGCCTCTGGCATCCTGAGGCGGGCGGCCTGCTCTGCTTCCCCGGGAATGCCCTCAAGTGGCCACTGTGGGAACTGCAGCCCACGGCACTGGCTCTGAGAGCCCCTGGTAGTCAACAGGTGCTTGGTGGTGTCTGGGGCCACTGCCAGCCCTGATGGGTGCTCGTCCGGGGCACTCGTGAGGGGGGAGTGGGTGGAGCCTGGAGAGGCAGGTTGGAGGCAGATGCCTGCAGTGTGGGTCTCCTTTTTCCTTGTTCCTCCATTTAGTGGGATGAACTTACTGTATGGCCGCCTGCCAAGGCATTCACAGCTTTTGTTTTATTAATAAAAAGAAACACAAACGGGGGGCGCCTGGCCGGCTCAACCTGAAGAGCCTGCAACTCTTGATCTCAGGGTTGTGAGTTCAAGCCCCATGTTGGGCGTAGAGATTACTAAAAAAAAATAATAACCACAAATGCTAATGTAGTGCTGGTCTGTGACAGGCGGTGTTCTAATGTATATTAACTCCACTTGAGAATAGGAATACTGTCCTCATCATACTCGTGTTGTACATGAAGAAACTGACACGCATGGGCTCATTCCAAGTGTAATCTAACAAAGTGTGAATGTGAACCTGACACGTTGGCCGGGAGCCATGCCCTTAACTGTCATTGCCACACCTGTTTGTGTCTGACCTAAAGCATCAGGTTTGACCTAACTCAGTATTGTGTTGGTAAATGTAATAATAGAAATATCGGATGTATAAAAATCTCAGACTAGAAAGTTTCCTATTCGCGTTAACTCCTCAGAAGCTGAGAGAGGGTTGTATACAGAATTGAGAGAGATTCTGTTCATTGAGGCTGTGCAGGAAGCTTAACCTCCATCAGTATGCTGGGACAGTTGTAGGAGAAGGGTCTGTGTGTCCCCTGTTAGATGAAGGGGCCGATGGGGATCTCATTTAACTTTTGAAGCTGTGCCATATTAAAAAAAAAAAAAAAATCATACTAACAGTGTCTAAAAACCATCAAATGATTTAGAAATCATTGGATGATTTGGTGGACTCTTGCACCCCCACTAGTCACCTGGTAAGCATTGCATGTCACACATCCCAAGAGTGAAGGGCACCGTCCCTTCCCCAGCATCGCAGGCCAGTGTTCGGGGCTTCACCGTGTGTGTGCCTTTGCTGCCCTTTACGTGCGGTCGATATTAAGACATCTAGCATTTAATATTTGAGTTTCTAGAAACATACTAACTTTAAAATGGGCTTTTCAGAGTAGGTAAAACTGGGTATGCAGTTGTAGGTGTCCCAGATTTGGTGTCTGTATTGAAGATTGGGGAATTCATCTCAAACAGATCTAAGCAAACATGCGCTGTAATGTCAGGTTTATCCGAGTTGTGGTGTAGTAACGACTTAAAAAACAAAACAAAACAACTTCCTATCTGGTTGCGATTCTGCATTCTAAAACTGAGATTGAGCTGAGTGAATGTGAGCAAGGTTCGCAGTTGCCTCTCTTAGTTTGAAATTCTAGACTTTCAGAGGCTCTTAGAGGTGGGCAGCCAGGATTCCCCTACGAGCGCTGTCCGTCTGCCCCGGGGCCCTGTCGGCCCTCGGTCGCTGTTTCCCAGGTGCCGGGCCGCGGGGCCAGAGAGCGTCCTGGCCTGTGCGCTCCGAGGGGCTCAGGGGCCCTGGGGCCACCATCTCTTCCCTGTCCTTCCCCTCGTCATCTGTCCGGCCCGCGGGTGACGCCAGCTGTGTCTCCTGCACGTCTGTCCTGTTTCCATCCACTGATTTTCCATTCCTGCCCCCCACGCTCCAGCCACACCTGCTCCTTGCCTGTATCATGCCGTCTCTCACTGGCATCCACCAGACTCCCCTGCATGGCGGTGACCCGGACCCCGTCCCACAGCCTCCTCTCTGCTCCCGCCCCCGGCGCACTCCAGCCAGCCAGACCTTGTTCTTTGAGACCATCCTTCGCGCACGTCTTTGCGCAGGTGGTTGTCCCTCACGAGCAGGCTCTTTTCTCTAATGCTTCAGGTTAACGTCACTTCCTTCCAGCAGCTTTTCTCCCCCCCTGCTGTTCCCCCACAGGGCTCAGATTGGGTCGGTTGTCCCTGCTCCGAGCTCCCTGACACCCGCCGCCCCTTCCGAGTCTTCACACCTTCATGGGAATTGCAGGATTTCCCGTTGACCATCTGGCCCTCTCTCTCCGTCGCAAGCTCTGTGCATGTAGAGCCAGACCCCAGTCTGCCCGTCTGGTGAGGCGTCCATGCCGCGGGGTGCTCCAGACCCCAGTGGATGCTCACATCTGTCTGACAGAGAAGCTTATAGGCACAGATGCAGTGGTGCTGGCGGGGTGGCTCAGTCGGTTGAGCGTCCGACTCTTGATTTCGACTCAGGTCATGATCTTGCAGTTCAGGGGTTCGAGCCCCGCTTGGCCTCTGCGCTGACAGCACAGAGCCTGCTTGGGACTCTGTCTCTCCTTCTCTCTCTGCCCTTCCCTCGCTCACGCTCTCTCCCTCAAAATAAATAAGTTAATTTAAAAAAGAAGTGCAAAATAATAATGAGGTGAGTGTAAATAGCACGTCATTAATAAGATGCTAACTGTTTTTACAACTTCGGATTAAGAGCATTTTCAAATATGCAAAACGGTCAGAAGTATACATCGAATACCCCGTACACCGTCCATTAGATTCAACAGCTAGCGTTTACCATATTTGTTTTATCTGTAGGTAGAGATTTTAGGTTTCTGCTGAACTTTTTGAGAGACTATTGCAGACCTAACGACCCGAATGCTTAATCAGGCGTCGTGTAAGAATAGGACGTTTCCATGCGTTGCCCCAGTTACATCGCCACGCGTGACAAGTAAACGTCTGCTGTCTGATGCCCGGTCAGCGGCCCCATTTCCCACTTGCCACCAGCCTGGCTTTGATAGCCGCTTGCCGCTCCGTCGTGATCCAGCCAGGATCCTCGCACTGCGTTTGGTTGCTGTCTCCAACGGCAGAGTCTTTTCTCTTCCTAAGACCCGTTCATTCCTCATTTCTCACCTCGTTTTCTTCCTTTCTCCTGCGACTGACTTCTTGAAGAGTCCAGGCTGGTTGTCTCGCAAATCGCCTAACATTCCGCGTGTGTCTGTTTCCTTCTCTGCATTATCTGCAAACTGGAAGCAGAGTCTGAGGCTGGATTAGATCAGGTGCATATTTTTGGCTAGAATGCTCACGGTCAGATGCTGTGTGTGTCTCCTGCATCTCCTCCAGAGCCCGTGTGATCGATGTCCCGCTGGTGGTAGGCGGAGTTTGGTCACTTAGCCAAGATCGATGTAAGACACAGTTTTCCCTTTGCAGCTAACACTGTGACGTCCCGTGAATATCCTGTTCCCGATAACTTGAACCCTTATTTTTGTTTCAGTACCTGTTGAATCTCCTTGCCTCAATTATCACAGGAAAGTTGCAAATGCTGCCCTTCTCTTTCATTTCTGTGAATGAGAGCTTCCCTGTCCCCTCCCCCCTCCCCCTTTCTCCTTCCTTGCTTATTTCCCTCTCACTTCTTCCCCCTCCCATAAATTCCTGAGTTAATTTAATTTTTTTTTTTTTTTTAGGGAGACAGAATGCAAGTGGGGGAGGGGGCAGAGGGAGAGAGAGAACAAACACACTGGGACACCTGGCTGGCTCCGTTGGTAGAGCATGTGACTTTTTTCTTTTTTTAATAAGGTTTTATTTTCATTTTTGATTGTTTTAATGTTTATTTATTTTGAGAAAGAGAGAATGCAAGTAGGGGAGGAGCAGAGAGAGGGAGAGAGAGAATTCCAAGCAGGCTCCCTGCTGTCAGCGCAGAGCATGGGGCTCGGTCTCACAAGCCATGAGGTCATGACCTGAGCTGGAATCAAGAGTCAGACGCCTAACCGACTGAGCCATCCAGGCTCCCCTATGTAAGATTTTTTTATAGGGGCGCCTGGGTGGCTCAGTCGGTTAGGCGTCCGACTGCAGCTCGGGTCATGATCTCAAGGTTTATGGGTTCAAGCTCCGCTTTGGGCTCTGTGCTGACAGCTCGGAGCCTGGAGCCTGCTTCGGGTTCTGTGTCTCCCTCTCTCTCCCTTCCTCCCCCGCCTGTGGTCTGTCTCTCTGTATCTCAAAAAGAAATAAATATTAACAAAAAAAATTCTAATTAAAAAAAAAGATTTTTTTATATATGTGTGTTTTTCAGTTCATTTACTTATGAGAGAGAGAGAGAGAGCACCTGTATGTGTGAGTGGGGGAGGGGTAAAGGGACAGAGAGAATCCCAAACAGGCTCTGCACTGTCAGCACAGAGCCTGACATGGGGCTCGAACTCAAAAACGATGAGATCATGACCTGAGTTGAAATCAAGAGTTGGATGGCTTAAGCGACTGAGCTACCCAGGCACCCCGAGCATGTAGCCTTTGATCTCGGGGGTTGTGAGTTGAAGCCCCGTGTTGGGCAGAGAGATTACTGAAAAATAAAATCTTTAAAAAAAAAAACCCCAAAAAAACCCCACTTATTTAAGTATTCTTTGAACATTTTCAGTTTAATTTATTTGCATCAAATTATTTTGTTTTTAAACGTTTTCGTGATTTAAATGTTGATCCTTTGGCTCTGGTAATCCTGTTGGGTAGAGGCCACTGATGAATGCTTCCCTAATTCTGAGCTCTCCACAGAGAGTTGAAGAGTGAATTATAAGCCACATACATGCATGACATCCTCGAATAGTTTTAGTCTGCGTAATTGAGAGAATTTTTCTCTCCATATGTGAGATTTCAGCTAAACCCAAGTGGGGTGCTGTATAGTGTCTTTTGCTCCCACTAGGGGGCACACTTCAGCACTTTCTAGACACCGGGGGAGGGGCAGCACCTCGTGCTCAGCTTCCCACCCCTCTCCTCCACACCCCCCCCCCCCCCCCCATACTTAGCCACTGCAGAAAGTGAACATCACAGATGGTCTGAACGGGAGTCAGCTGCCCATCTTGGACGGCCAGGAATTCAGCGCAGTGTGAAAATCCCATTCTGATGTGTGTTCTGTATAGAATGACAAAGCTCCTCCGGGAACACCGGGGACGTGGGGTGCCTCAGTGAGCATCAGCTCCCGTCTCCATAATTTGTCTTACACTTTGAAGCGGGAGTGTCCACCCACGAGCCGTCCGTGGCCGTCTGCGTGTGCCGGCAGGTGCGTGAGGAGCCCCCGTGGGGGGTGGAGTGCACGTTCTCAGCCATTTCAGAGGTCGATGTGCTCACTCTCCTGTGTCCTGGCCGTTCCACCCCCACTCCTTCCACTGGAGACCCACTCAGACGTGTGTCTGTGTTCTTGTCGGAATGGGACAGCAGTGTCATTCAAAGGCTCGCCAGGTGAACTGGGGGTCTGTCAGACTGTGGAATGTGATGCTGCAACTAAACGAGTTGCAGATAAATGCTTACGGTATGCTTCATATAACAGACACAGGCAATACCAAGTTCTCTTTATATGTAGTTATGTCTAGCTACTTCAAGAGGGGAGGACTCTGCTTGGTGGTCCCATAGGTTTACAGGACTGTACTTACATATCTGGGTGGCTGAAGTTGGTTTTCGGTAGGCTGCATGCCCAACATGGGACTTGAACTCATGACCCTGAGATGAAGAGTCTCATGCTCTACCAACTGAGCTGGCCAGGTGTCCCCTGGGTAGCTGAAAATAAGATACGCAGACACGGGGTACCTGGGTGGCTCAGTCAGTTAACCATCCAACTTCAGCTCGGGTCATGATCTCATGGTGCGTGAGTTTGAGCCCCACATTGGGCTCTCTGCTGTCAGAGCGGAGCCCGCTTCACATCCTCTGTCTCCTTCTCTCACTGCCCCTTTCCTGCTCTCGTGCCCGTGCACACGCTCTCTTCTCTCTCCCTCCCTCCCTCCCTCTCTCTCTCTCTCTCTCTTTCAGAAATAAGCAGACATTTCTGTCAAAAACGTCAAGGGAATTGGGAAAGACTTCTTAAGATTTCCCTGGGACTTTTGGGGCACCTGTGCTGTCCGTGCCTCTCTTTGGGCCCACACACAGGATTCTGTGCAGCCGCTGTGGGGTCACGTCTTCTCCCAGATCCATGACCATAACCTGGCCTTGACCTTCCTGTCCTCTTCCCAACCCTTAGAAGCTGCTACTTAATACCCAGAAAAAGGAAGGGGGAAAAAAGGGTGAAACGGTGCTAAAACATACACCTGAATTGCCAGGGCAGTTGCAGTTGCCATTTTGGTCTAGTCCGTCCTTTGTGGTGGGGACTGTCGTGTGCGTCTGTTGCTCGGCGGCCCTGCCCTCCTCCCACCTGATGCCAGTGGCGGCCCCCGGTTGTGACAACCAGACCCGTCCTCACATCCTGCCGATTGTCCTGCAAGGGGCAGAACAGCCCCAGTTGAGAACCACCGCTCTCCACAAACTGGCAATAGAGCAGTTGTTCTGAATGACCCACTTGAATTCTTGTTATTTTCAACATTTCCATCGTGCCTACCAGTGACAGGTGACTGTGGTCCCTTCAGAGCAAAACAGCTTTTTTGCCTCTCGGTGGTATCCCCAGAGTCCAGACCCTCCCCCTAATACTTGTGCGTTCCTCGGCAAGAAAACCCGAGGCCCCTCGGCAACTGCCCTGGGTAAAGCACCTTGGCCGTGGCTGGGTAAAGCACCCAGAGGCCTGGCCAGGGAAGATGGCAGCAGGCACAGTTGCAGGAAGGGGCATTTTCTCAGCCAGTGGCATTTGTAAACATCTGAGGGTTTTTGTTTTTGTTTTGTTTTTATTTTTTTTTAACGTTTTATTTATTTTTAAGACAGAGAGAGATAGAGCATGAGCGGGGGAGGATCAGACAGAGGGAGACACAGAATCTGAAACAGGCTCCAGGCTCTGAGCTGTCAGCACAGAGCCCGACGCGGGGCTTGAACTCACGGACTGCGAGATCATGACCTGAGCTGAAGTCGGACGCTTAACCGACTGAGCCACCCAGGTGCCCCCTGAGGGGTTTTTTACACTTGTTTTTTCTAGTTGCAGCTCTAGAAACCTATAAAACCAGGCACCTGGGTGGCTCAGTCGGTGAAGCGCCTGACCCTTGATCTCAGCTCAGATCTTAATCTCAGGGTTGTAAGTTCAAGCCCTGCGTCGGGCTGTGCCCTGAGCATGGAGCCTAGTTATAAAAATATATAAGTAAGTAAATATTAACAAGAAAGAAGAAACCTGTAAAACCTAAAGAAGGAAATAAAGTTCTCTGTAGAGGTCTAGTGTAACAGCAGCTATCCGTGTTCACAGACTGGTCAGTCTCCCTTCTGGAAAACCTCGGGCCCCTGCATCCACGGGCGCCGTCAGCCAGAGCCTGCGCTGCCCTCCTGGGGCCCCAGCGGGCCCTCCAGCCAGTCCTCGCTCCTCCATCCATGAGCCCCTGCCCCCCACCCCCACCCCCCGTCGTGTGTCTCCTACTCTGACGCCCTCAGCTCTGGAGCTGGACTGTCTGGGTTTGAGTCCCAATACGTCCGGGGCCAGGTCTTGCTGTCTGTGCCACGGGGTACTCGGCTGCAGATCGGAGTTGTGACAGGGGCCCCTTGTGCAACAACGTGTGCGCACTGTCAGCTGGGGCCTGGCTGGCCGTCGTAGTGCCTGGCACACTTCCTGGCTGGGAGTGCCCACGTGAAAAAGAGAGATGCGCGGTGTGCCGTGGACAGAGCGGCCCTGCCGTGTAGCCTCCGGGCTCCTTCGGTGCAGTGTGGAGTTCCCCTCCCCCTTGCGTCGCAGGATGTGGGAAACAGGTCACTTGTTTCCCGGCTGCCTGTCCTGTGCAGGATTAATGTGCCGTGATGGCCACGGTGAGCTGCAGTGGACCATTGGACCGCTCTTGCGCCCTCGCTAAGTAAGGTTAGGGTCACCTCACGGTGTTCACCCTTGCATACGGATTGTATGTGTTTTCCTCGGCAGCACTGAGTCTCAGACTGGTGCCCCCGAGTATGTCCTTCTAACGCAGTCTGAAGAAACACAGCCGCTGTTAGCCCAAAATTTCTTTAAATCCCTTCCTGTTTTGTTAAAAAAAAAAAAAAAGTTCCGGATTGAATCACACAATTCCTTCCCCTTCCCAACATCAGTTAAAGCCAGCGCTTCCAAATGATGCTCCGGTGGAGGCTGGAGACGCTGGGGATGCAGGGCCTCTGGGTGGAGGGCGCTGAATGTCCTGAATTTGCATTTCAGGATGTTTAACCAAGCTGTTTTAGGGACAGTTGGCTGCACTGTTTGTGTTAGGCCCTGGGCTAGGCTTGCACAGAGACTCAGTTGAATTAATTCGAGTGATAGGCTGTGCAGAGTGTGGCTCTCGATCAGAACTGAGACTGCCCTGGTCCCCAGTCCGAGTGGGAATATCTGCCTGGCCCAGCTCCTCTTGGTGCCGGGCCGTGGGGGGCGTGGCTCGGCTTCTCCTGGATGTGGGGGGCTCAAGACACTGTCCTTTCATTAGGCCCTCGGGGGAGCCATTTTTCAAAGTTTTTTAGGGAGAAGCGATATGAAAGGATTTCAGCCTTTTTTATTTTATTTTTTAATGTATTTATTGGGAGAGGGAGAGGGAGAGAGAGAATCCCACGCAGGCTCCGTGCTGTCAGTGCAGAGCCCAGTGCAGGGCTTGAACTCATAAACCGTGAAATCACGAGCTGAGCTGAAATCAAGAGGCACCCAGCCGACAGAGCCACCTAGGTGGCCCTAGGATTTCAGCCTTTTAAATAGCTTGTGCGTGTTGTCTTCTGGTGGTTTTCGTCGTTCTGTTTTGAAGGAGTCTTTCTGTTTCTCTAGTGGCAGAATGGCGAGCAGGGAGAGGAGGTAGTATGGTTTCCTAGGAGACCGCACAAGTAGTGATAACCCACATCCGTACAGGTTGGAGGTGCGAGCCGCTCGTCGACTCCTCCCACGGGTTCCTGACAGCCCAGAGCAGGCTCGCTGCACAAGCACCAGCCGGGATCGGAAGGCACGGGGGGAGGGGGACGTGAAGTGAGGTCTGTGTGGAAGCTCCGGTCAGTAGAGGAGACGGGTGGCAGGTGCCAGACTTGTAGCCACGTGGTGTGGGGGCTTCACAGGGTGAACCTGTGGCAGACATCGGGCAGGCTGGGATGCCCTGGTCCCTTACGCTTGGCTATTTGCACGATCAAGTCAGAGGACCGTGACGCATCTGTAGTTTGCCGGTCCCGAAAGGCTGGACGTTTGCCAGGGCAGACTTCTTGCTCAGAGAATAGGAAACACTCTGTTTAGCGCGGAGCCGGTGGGGCCCATTCCTCCAGCCCCCCACTGTCCCCACCGCCCCCGCTGTCTTGGTCCTGTTACCTCCTTCAGATCCCATAAACAGGCCTCTCCTTCTCCACCTCAATCCTGCTGTGCGAAAGGGGGCGAGAGATAGGACGCTCTCTGGATAAAAGATGCTACAGAAGTGTCCGTGTTAATAGGAATGTCCATGTGCCTCTTTGCCAACAGAAAACCTGGAATATAACGTGGAGCCTCAAGAAATCTCACACCCTGACGTGGGACGCTATTTCTCAGAGTTTACCGGCACTCACTACATCCCGAACGCGGAGCTAGAAATCCGGTACCCAGAGGACCTGGAGTCTGTGTATGAAACGGTGCAGAATATTTACAGTGCAAAGAAGGAGGACATAGAGTAGCGTCCCGTAGAGGACACCGAGCCTTTGCCGCTGCCGCTGTCTCCAGGAGAACAGGATTCCGGAAGAAGACGTCTCCACGGATCCCTCTGGATTCACACCGCCAGGAAAGCACTTAACCAGTAGCGTGGTTGCCTCCCACCGAGTTTAGACAACGTGTGCTCTCCTCCAGCTGCAAAGACAATGTCGCTCTCCGCCTACACTAGTGAATTCATTTGACGGCACTGTGTTCAGTGGCATGGCTTGTGCGCTTGTCCTGTGGTGACAGTTCGTGACACTCTGTCTTCATGAGGCCTCACAGTCGACACTCGTAGAATCATCCTTCCCGCCCACTTCCCGTTACGTCTGTCTACACTCGTCTCCGACCGTTTCGTTTGCCGGACGGATGGGGTTCCATGTTTGCACCGGTTCCCTTCTGGTTTCGCCGTGGAGCACGCGCGGCCCGGAGCCGGGACCGCTTGTCTTTTCGCCCTGCGTGTAGTTGCTTCTTCAGAGGCGAGGCTGCGAGCGACGGCAGCAGCATCCGAGCGGCGGGGACGCGAACACGCGGATTGGTCATCAGAACCGTTCGGCTTTATTTGTTCCAATACGTGAAACAGATTTCAGCCGCTTTATCTCTTCCTTTATTTGAAGCGGGAGCACGGCAGAGCGTTGCCCGCCACGTTCCTCCCAGGTCCGTGCTCCTGTCTGCGAATCCCCAGTTTTCTGTTTCCTTACGTGAAATCTTGTGAGAAAGTGCACCGTAATGGCCTTTATGGATGGATTTTCCCACATTCGTCTACTCTCCTTCCCTTTGAAATAACTGCTTTTTTCTTTCCTTTAATTTTAAAAATTATTCCGGTATCATAAATAGATCTTAAGTCAGTGATGGGTTCTCTTTATAGTAGGAAGTACAATCTGGTGTTAGAATGTTCACTTTTAGAAACCACACGCCGTGGTCTCCAAAGACCTAAAGGAGGTTTCACTTTTGTAATCAGAAAAAAAGAAATAATGAACCTTACGCATTTTTTAAAGAGGAAAGAGGAGGGTCCGTGTCCCCTGTCATCCCTTAGAATCACTCTTCAACCCTGCCGGCTGTGGCAGGGTGGACGCAGGTAAAACGTCTTTAACCTGAGGAGTGTCGATCCGTGGGGAAGGAGGCGGGAGCGCCCTGCTTTCTCGAGTCCCCGCTGCCTGAAGGTCCCACTGGCTCCCGCCCCCCACCCTTGGTCCCTGAGCTCGGGGGCACCGAGGCCCTCACAGCCCCGAGCGCCCGCCACTCTCGACCTGCCAGTTCTCACGCGAGCTAGCTAATTCGTAGTTAACCAGTAGACGCTACCTTCGGGAGTTAGGACCTAGTTACATTACTCTCTGAGTTGCAAAGAATCCAGTCGCCCTGGTGAGCGAGGCTTCGGGGGCTGTGATCCGACCCCGCCTCGCCGCCCTTCTGTGCATTTGCATGTGGTTCCCCACACCCTGTTTGATGACTGCCTCATTTCCCCCTTTGGAAGCCCTGGGATGACCGAGGTTTGGGGAGGCCACCCGAGACCACTTAGTAGTCACTGACGGCTGGTGAGCAGTTATTAGAAAGAGGCGAGGGTCTGGCCGACCGCTGCCAGCCCCAGCTCGCTGTCGCCAGTCAGATCCAGAGCCTGATGGTTTCGATCGGCCTGGGAAATGTGACCACTCACAGCACCCAGCCCGCCGAGGCCGGGGGTCTTACACTACTCTCGTTTGAAGGTGAGAACTAGTTAGTCCAGAGGTAATTACTAAGAAACTAACCAGATGCATTACTAAGAAACTGTGGAGCATGCTGAGTTATAATTGTTGGTTTTCTGGTTTGATTTCCTTTTTCCTTAGAGTAACATCAAAGCCAAGAAGGATGGTTTTACCTTTACTGACCCAATGTAAATATGTATCTAGACCGTTTTTAAATGTGTTCCTTCATGAATGCTTCATTTGGCTCCAGGAAGCCTGTGTCACCTGTGTAAGTTGGTATTTGGGCACTTTATATTTTTCTAAAAACGTGTTTTGGATCTCCTGTACTCTAATAAATCATAAGTTTCTTTTTAAAATTTTTTCCAAAAGTTTTCTCCATTTTAAGAAGTCCTGTTATAACAAAGTAGGACTTTCACAATGTTAAAATACTAACTATTTGGATAGAGTGACTTCTTTTCTCTTCAAATGAATGCCAAGATTTTTTTGTACAATGATTAATAAATGGAACTTACCCAGAGAATCCACACAAGCGGCCTGCCCGGTCTCGTTTCGGAACAGAAAGCCCAGCCTTGACGGCAACAGAACGTCTCTGGCTTCTCTTCTGATCCAAACATGCAAAACTTGGCTCTACTGAATTTTTCTTAACGTTGGTGAGTGAACAGGGTACTTTGTTCTGCGGGTTCCTTGCCAAACAGCAATTTTAGAAGCTGGCTAGGAGTATTGAGGGCACCTGGTTACAATGCGAACATTGCAGCTTTTTGCTGCTGTTAGAGTACGTGTACAAAAGGAGAAGGGCAGGTGCCCGGTGCGTGGTTAACGAGGTGATAGCTGCATGACGTTCCACGTGTCCGCAACGCCTTGCCGAGCACGCACTGTCCGCGATGCCCCCGCGTGCCGTGCCGTGCGGAGCGCAGCGGTCAGGGGCCACACGGTCACCGGTTTCCTGCACCGCGGTGGTCCCAGACCTTTGACGTCCTGTTGTGCGTTGTGACTTCATGAGAGGACAGTGTACTGTGCTGTGTCTTCCCTGCTTAGACCCTAGAACTTTCCTCTGCCACACGGACGGACACACACACACAGCATCCCCGAGGTCCAGGGTTTGCAGGCGCGCTTTGGGAAACACTGTGTGTGTCCAAAACTAGTCCACCGTATCCTCAGGCTAGTGTGGCCAGGCGTGTCTGTCTGTCTCTCTCTCTCTCTCTCTCTCTCTCTCTCTCTCTCTCTCCCCCTCTCCCTCCCTCTCTCCCTCTCTCCCTCTCTCTCCCTCTCTCTCCCTCTCCCTCCCTCTCCCTCTCTCTCCCTCTCTCTCTCTCTCTCTCTCTCTCTCTCTCTCTCTCGTTTGAAAACTTTGGTCTAATCCGATTTTGAAAGGCTGGCTTCACGTTGCCTCCACCTGGACCTCATGGTAGCTTCTCCATCATAAGTGAATTTCCACCGAGAGTTGTTTTTCGCCGAAACCAGCATTCGTACTGTTGCTAAATTGGTTTTGCGTTTTACAATACCTACTTAAGGACTTGTTCTCATTTTAAAATGTCTCTTTCTTAACACATGAAATGGAGTCAAACGCTCACGTTCTAGGCTCTCTTCTACCACTAGAAGGGAAAATAACTTGTTTTCCTTTCTCCATATTCCAAGTACATAAAACTGGATTACCAGCAGCTTTTTAATTTGACAAGTAACCTGTGGCCATAACAATCCAGATGTAGCTCTTTATGTGTTTCTGTCTGTGTTCTGGAGGAAAGGAGTGAATGTTCACCCAGACGAAATGCAGAATCTGGCCCTGTGACCGTTTATTTCTGGAGACGTCGATGGTTGTGGTGCATGTGTTATTTTGTATCGCAAGCTTACTTTGAGCCAGCACTGGCCTCACCTATATTCTTCACGGTAACCCTCTAAGGCAGGGCCGGGCGGTGGATTATTGTTGCGGGCCACGTAAGGTCACGTGTTCTTTGTTTTCAAAAACGTAGACGACCTTCTCAGCTCGAGGGCTGTAAAGAAAACGGGCTCTGGGCTGGTCTGGCCCGTGGGCCACCGTCTGCCGAGCTCAGCCAAGGTGCGGGCCCCGCCAGCGTCCCACCGAGCAGACCAGACGGGGAGCCGGAGCGCACTGCGCGCAGGTGGGACAGCGGGCGGGGGACCCGGGGACCCGACCTCCGAGCGCCAGCTCTTGACTACCACACTACCGCCAACTTTAGCAACTACCTCGCACTGGTTTTATCCTTTGCAGCCACTTTAACTTCTAAACGTTTCAGTTCTGAACACTTAGAGTCTTGAGAGGAAAGGACATTCCTTCGGTGAATAAAATTCTGTGCAATTATAGAATAAATGTATTATGGCCATTTAGCGATGATTGTATTAGGGTAATGCTAGTTCTGTAATAAATAGACCCAAAAATATACCGTGGCTCGAACACAATAGACCTTTCTTGCTCACCTAACACCGGGCAGGGGGATGGGGTGGGCAGGGGGCTCCGCTGTCTGCTTCGGTGTGCGGCTTCTGAGAGCGCCGGGGGGCTGTCATCCACCTGCCCCAAAGGGCAGTGAGCACAGAGGGACACATCTGGGGGGGGGGGGCTCCATGCGGAGAAGCTGGGGTGGCCCTTGGTGGCACTGCCTCTCACGTTCCACCGGGGGGGGGGGGGGCTGGGAATGAAGACCTGGACACCGATGTGGCCTCCCCACTCTGGGTGTGCTCCCCACGGCAGGACGTGCCTCCTCCCCGGGGAGACAGCCTCTGTGAGGTCAGACTTACGGGTGGCAGATACCGCTCGGTCCGGAAACTATTGCTTTGCTCTGGCCGCAGCAGCACAGCCACCGCGGGTGGGAGTTTAACTCCTCCGTCTACAGCAGATGGCCACGGGGGGGAAAGAGAGGAGGCCTCAGGACAAGCCACGTGTGTCACTTCTGCCTCAGGAGCCACACAGGTCGCGGACCCACCCGCAGCCTAACTCCGAAGGGAACGGCCTCCCGTGCACCCGTGGAAAGGGAAAGGCTTGGGGGCCCTGCCTCACCTGTGCCGCTCACCCCAAACCTCTCCTACCCACTTCCTGTGTCCTGCCAGAGTCAGTCCGCCGTGGCTCCTTGGGGACCAGCTCCCTGAACTAGAAGTTTTGACACACCCCTCCCCCCGGTCCCCGTTCAGTGGGGATGCAGGGGCCAGACAGCTGCAGTACAGACTGCCACCTGGAAGAAGAGAGAGACGCACAGAAGCCACCGTGCTGCCAGTGAAGAGATACTCTGCTGGGCAGGTGGGCAGGTACCATGAAGCCGCCGTGCCCCCCACAGTGGGGGGAGGGGGTGGGGAGAGGGGTTGCTGCCGCCCCTCCTGCCCTCTGAGCCCAGTCCTCCCTGGTCACACCACTAGTGGGGGGAGGGGGCGCATCTTCCCTGGGAGCTGGGCAACTTGACCGAGTGCTTCCCGCCTGGTGCAGGTCTGGGGTCAGCCCCGGACGTCTTTCATTTTCCCGGCTCGTGATTCCTCTGGGAACGATTCCCTCGAACCCTTAGCAGACTACTCCCCTATCTGTGCCCGTGATCATAGTTCTTTGCCAGAACTTGCCAGCCTGTTCTGTTTTCTTGCCCGTGCCTATCTCTGCCCCCACCCCCTGGCTTAACGGCGGCCACTTGAGTCTGATATTAGCCACACTGGGTCAAGGTGTTTAACGAGCCTGCATGGCTCAAAGTGACCCTCCTCCTCCTCTCGTGCTGGGGGTCGCACAGAAGCAGTTCCCTTTTGGAACCTAGGAAGCCCGGGATTTCTGACCCCTGGTTCTCGCGTTTTCTGCTGAGCATCTTCCTCGTGTTGACCTTGCTGTAAGCGGCAAAGGGCAGTGGGCACACGCTATATTCTCTCTTCGGCTGCTTCCCCTAGACCAGATGCAGCACCCCAGTGGCTCCAAACGCTGCAAACGGTAAGCAAAGCCCCAAAAGCGGCCCTCGCGCCTCCCAGCCTCCTGCAAGGTGTTCCTTGCCACCTCACTGCCAGGCTGCCGCCGTGCGATTTAGGGTTTTTTTCACAGCGGATTCCCCTTTCAAGCGTTTTAGTTTTGTGGGTGACGGGGGTGCAGGGGAGGGTGGGGGTTTTTTTAAGTTTAAAGTTAGGCTAATGTTCCCATAGGAAATTCTTCCCCATTTGGCTGTGCAAAAAAAAAAAAAAAAAAAGGATAATGATGGCAAGTTCTCTGGGGTTTGGAAAGACCTAAAGGCAAATCGTTCAGTGAACTTAGGAAAGGAAGTTGACAGAAAAAAAGGAAAGAAATTTGGGAGAGAACCAGCGGGCAGCATGCATTCTAGAATCCTCCAGGGGCCAGAATTCCTAACTGCTTCCCTTAGAATGACAGATCTTAACGGAAACTTTCGTAGTCCAGCCGCAGAAGTTGGAGCACTCTGAATGAAAGCTCGTTGTTTTGTGTGTGTGATTTCCTTGTCTCCAAAACCTGGTCCTCCCCCCAGGTTTTGGAATTCTCTAATACCACACCACTTAAACTATATGGTGATGTCCTCCCTCAGTCATGGCCCCAGGACAGAACATTGACTTCCCTCCTTCCTGCTAGGTTCTTTGGCTGGTCTCATTAAATTGACACAAGACAGATGAACAGGAGAAAAAAATAGTAGTAAATGTAATTTCTTGCAGGAGCCCCTAGAAATAAGACACTCAGAGGAGTGCCCACGGCACGCAGCATTTGTGCCTTCTAGACAACCAGCACATCTGTGAAGAATCGAGGCCAAGGGGTTTGGGCGTGGGGCCGCAAATTAGTGGAGAAGCAGCCAGGGTGGTTTCCACAGCCTTCTCGGCCCCGAGTTCCCACTGGTGATAAGGACGCCTCTCTTTCTCCTGGCACGGGGCGGGAGTACCGTGCGCGAGGGAGAAGGATTTCCTGCTCTCAAGGGGACAAAGGAGGGTCAAAGTGCCCACCTTGCCCTGGCTGCACTTCAGTTCAAAATAATCAATAAGCCACAGTGACGTTTTTGGGGGCGGCCTGCCCTGAACCCCACCTGCTGTTCCCATGCAGAGGACTTGGCCCACAGGCTCTCCTACATCCCTCCCTGTACCCCCTTCCCCGGCTCTGCTCAGCCTTTTTTCCAGTATTGCCTCCCCACCCATCCCACGAACCTCAGACGAGTTTTTCCTCGTCACCTCCCCCATGAAATTGTTTTGCTGTCTCTTTTTTTAGGTGACTTTAGGTGAAATTCACATGACATAAAGTGAACCATTTTATTTTTTTTTAATGTTTATTTTTGAGAAAGAGAGAGAGTCCGAGTGGGGGAGGGGCAGAGAGAGAGGGAGACGCAGAATCCGAAGCAGGCTCCAGGCTCTGAGCTGTCAGCAGAGAGCCCGACATGGGGCTGGAACTCACAAACAGATCACGACCTGAGCTGAAATGGGATGCATAACCAACTGAGCCACGCGGGCGCCCCTGAAGTGAATCATTTAAAAATGCACAGCTCAGTGGCAGTTAGTACCTTCACAAAGTTGTGCGACCGCTGCCTCTGTGTAGATGAAAACACTCTCGCCACCTCAAAGTAAAGCCCTGTACCCCATTAAGCGACCACTCCCCATTCCTCCCTCCCCCCAGCGCCCCATCTACTTCCTGCTCTATGGATTTGCCTGTTCCAAACAGTTCATGAGGATGGGATCATGCAGTACGTGATCTTTGGCGACTGGCTTCTTTCATTTAGCAACGTTTTCACAGGCCGTCCACTCCGTAGCATGAATCAGTGTTCCAGTCCTAAGGCCGAATGATATTCCGTTGTGTGGACGCACCACATTTTGTTTATCCATTCAGCTATTAATGGACCTTTGGGTTGTTTCCACTTTTGGACTCTTGGGAAGAGACCTGCCATGAGCCCTGAATGCGATGTTTAGTCTGCTTATGCACCATATGGACACCTGTGCTTTAAAATTTTTTAACGTTTATTTATTTTTGAGACAGAGAGAGACAGAGCATGAACGGGGGAGGGGCAGAGAGAGAGGGAGACACAGAATCGGAAGCAGGCTCCAGGCTCTGAGCCATCAGCCCAGAGCCCGACGCGGGGCTCGAACTCCCAGATCGTGAGATCATGACCTGAGCTGAAGTCGGACGCTTAACCGACTGAGCCACCCAGGCGCCCCTGGACACCTGTGCTTTATACGTCCGGAGAGTAACGGCTTTTCATCCTCCCCAACAACCATTTGCCCTTCGGGGACAGTGTCGCCCCACTGTCGTCCCTCTCTGGGAGGTGGCACTGGGAAGAGCCTCTGTCTCCGTCTTCTAGCTGGTCCACCCCTGGTGTCTTGAGTGTCTTCATGGCACCCACCTTTGTGCCAGGAGCTCTGCCCGGAGAAGTGCCGTTTCTGTCACCTGCAACTGCTAACCCGTATATTCTAAAGAACTTTTGGGATCCCTGTTACCCGGTCTTTGCCCTGACTTGCCTCTTCTAAAAATGGGATGAAAACGGGGCGCGTGGCTGGCTCAGTCAGTGGTACATCAGACTCTGGATCCCAGGGCTGTGAGTTCAAGCCCTACCTTGGGCGTGGAGCCTACTTAAAAAAAAAAAATGAGATGAAAGAAAGTGCAGTTGTAAGACTTTCTGGGTAATGGCTACCTTTGTATGAAACTACTCCCAGGAGATTAGGAAATTTGAAAGCTAAAGGCCTCTGCTAGACCATTGTTCCTGACATTTTACAAAGAGAAATAATGAGGCCCGTGGAGGGTATAGGTGCCTTCGTCTGGCTGGTGGCTCAGATCAGGTACTCAAGCCTGAGCCTTTGGACTTGACTGCGGAGGAGTTTCTATTGCCCCCAAATTGCTTCCTCTGAGGGTTTTCTTGTCCTGCAGGGACACTTGCTAATAACATCATCCCTTACTATTTGGCATTCAAAACCTTGTTAAATTTCTCCCTTGCTAACTGCCGTGGCAACCTCCCTGCCAGCTTCCGCAGTCTCTTATTTCCCTCACACTCACTGTGACAGAGGATGAGAAAGCATTATTTATCCCTTATTGTCTGGGAAATTTGTCCTCTTGAAGTTTGGGGAAATCTTATTCAAAACCTGCAAAGACTTTTTTAAATTTTTTAAATGTTCACTTATTTCTGAAAGAGAGAGAGATAGAAAGATAGAGCGTGAGCAGGGGAGGGGCAGAGAGAGAGGGAGACACAGAATCCAAAGCAGGCTCCAGGCTCTGGGCTGTCAGAGCCTGACGTGGGGCTCGAACCCACAGACCGCGAGATCATGACCTGAGCCAAAGTCGGACGCCTAACTGACTGAGCCACCCAGGTGCCCCAAAACCTGCGAAGGCTTTTTATAGGCAGTTGCTTTTTTCCCCTCTGGCTTTATGGAAGTGTAATTGATCTCTGGAACTTAACTCATCTTGTGTAACCGTAACCTAAAATATGATTTCTCCTCAAGCAGGGGTCGCCGACTTCTCCTGGAAAGGGCCAGAGAGTAAGTATTTTTGGCTGAAATTTCAGGCCACACGATTACTCAGGCCTGCCCTTGTACCAGGAAAACAGCCATAGGCAATAGGTCAATGAGTGAGTGTGGCTTTGTGCCAATAAAACTTTATTGACAAAAACAGGCATGGGCTGGGGAAGGCCCACAGGCTGTAGGTTACTGACCCTACTGTACAATCCACTTGACTATTTTCTTTAAACGGAAGTCTAAGCAGAAGCAACATCAAAAAGTTTAAAGAGGGTCAGGGCACCTGGCTGGCTTAGTCAGAAGCATGCAACTCTTGATATTGGGGTAGTGAGTTCGAGCCCCATGTTGGGTATAGAGATTACTAAAAAATAAATAAACTTTTTTAAAAAGTTGAAAAGGGTAGGGGCGCCTGGGTGGCTCAGTCGGTTGAGCATCCGACTTTGGCTCAGGTCACGATCTCGCGGTCCGTGAGTTCGAGCCCCGCGTCGGGCTCTGGGCTGATGGCTCAGAGCCTGGAGCCTGCTTCCGATTCTGTGTCTCCCTCTCTCTCTGCCCCTCCCCTGTTCATGCTCTGTCTCTCTCTGTCTCAAAAATAAATAAATGTTAAAAAAAAAAAATTTTTTTTAAATAAATAAATAAATAAATAAGTTGAAAAGGGTAATAGAAACCCACATACCCTGCACCAAGTTTCAACATTTACTATATTTTCTTTATTTCCCTTCTCTCTATACGTTTTCCCCCCTGACCCATGTGAAAGTGTCTCAGACAACCTGAGACTTCTCCCTAAATTCTTTGGTGTCTCTCTCCTAAGAACGAGGATGCTTTGCTCCCCAACCACAGTGCCGTGCATACGTAAGAAAGTTGCATCCTCAGTATAATGAGACTGGGTGTTGAGGACCAACCAGTGTTCCCACAGAATCTTACACCACTTGTGATTTCTCTGGAGCACCCTGGGGAGCACCTGGCCCCGTGGGTAGAAGTTGTTCAAGAGAAGCTGTTGAAAATCACTCACCAGGAAGTCTGTTTGCCCGAGGTGAGCCTGTGGCGTCCTGACAACAAGAGACCTGTGGTTTCAGGTAAGCTTCGGCTCTGAGATGTTCCTTGACGAGGGGCATAAAATTCAGCAGAAACAGGGTTGGTTTTTTTTTAAAGCGTTTGCTAATTTAGCAGAGATATGTGGTCCCCCCCTTCTGCCCACAAAGGGATGGGTTGCTTACATTTTCCAGTCAAGGCTTAGCAGGAGCCCCCACATTTAGCACTGTCTGCCCAGAAGCTCTGCAGAACTCAAGGTAGCAGAGTTCTCTCATAAAGGCCCATACGCAACCTTGCGACTTTCTTCCTTAATTAGGTACCCTGAAGACCCTAATTCCATTGACTGCATTGGCTCTAAGAACAATGATTTGGGCCCAGGTATAAGAAAATAACCCATCTAGGGGCACCTGGGTGGCTCAGTCAGTTAAGCGTCCAGCTTCCGCTCAGGTCACGATCGCACAGTTTGTGAGTTCGAGCCCCACGTCGGGCTCTGTGCTGACAGCTCGGAGCCTGGAGCCTGCTTCGAATTCTGTGTCTCCCTCTCTCTCTGCCCCTCACCTGCTCACTCTCTCTTTCTCTCTTTCTTAAAAACAAATAGTTTTATTTTAAGTTAGGGCATTGGGAGGGTGGCGCCTGGATGGCTCAGTTAAGCATCAGACTCTTGATTTCAGCTCAGGTCATGATCTCAAGGTTTGTGAGATCGAACCCCGTGTCAGGCTCTGTGCTGACAGCTCAGAGCCTGGAGCCTGCTTCGGATTCTGTTTGTCCCTGTCTCTGCCCCTTCCTTGCTCACGCTCGCTCTCTCTCTCTCTCTCTCTCTCTCTCTCTTTCTCTCTCTCTCTCAAAAATCCATAAACGTTAAAAAAAATTTTTTTTTAAGAAAATAACCCATCCAAACTCAACCTAAGAAGACCCTAATTCCATTGACTGCATTGGCTCTAAGAATAATGATTTGGGCTGAGGTATAAGAAAATAATCCATCCAAGGTCGGTCTGGGGGCTGTGCTTTATTTCTGGGTCTGGTTCTCAGCAATTCAATTTGCAGACACAGAGAACCTAATGGCCTCTCTTCTTCTGAGCCTGCCCATCGTGTGAATGAGCCAGTGATGTGCTGATGCATCGAAACGTTCGCATTCTTGCCTCTTACCCCTCCTGGGCCTTAAGCATCTACCCTTCTTGGCCCAGGCTGGATGCTTGGCCGTGGGTAGGGCACCACCAACAGCCGTTTCCAGTTACATCTTCTACGAGCCCCTGTCTTCAAATGCTTACTTAACCCAACGCCCTCCACTTCTCCCCTCCCAGGCTGGGTGGGAGGGGGGGTTGTTTTTCTGAGCCCTGGATGACAGAGATGTTCTTCTACAAATGCAGACTTGAAAGCATTCATCTGGAGAGGTCCAGCCCGGAGTCTTGTCAGGACTGGAGATACCACGGGCTGGGGCTCATCCAAGTCCCTTGGTCAAAGCGGATACTGTTCCCGAAACCTCCAGTTTTGCACGCTTGCAACCGGCTTCTCCGTTAGTGCTTGGCGTGGGCGGCTGGGCACAGGGCCGCCGTTCTCCTCCATTTCCGCCAGTCTGTTCATCTGCCTTTAGGGCCTGGACCTCATGATGTGGAAGACACAGTCAGCAGAGGTTTAGAACCAAATGGGACTCTCCTCTCACACCCGGAATAACCTGGTTCAGTGTGGGGGTGATTTAGACTCACAGTGGCCCGAGTTGTGTGCTGCCTTGGCTGTTTAGACCACACGTGGCTCTGAGAAGCAGGGGCTCATTCACCCCAGTCTGGCTGGCATGTTTCATGCCATTGGGCCGTGAAGCCGACTTCCCTTCTGCTGGGGCAGCAGGGGCGGGGCGAGACCTCAGTGGGATGTAAAACCGTGAGCTCCCAATGTCAGCATTCACACTTATTCCCATCTGTATCCACAGCGGCTGACACTGTGGCAGGCAAATGCTTCTAGAACATTAACTGAAGTCCCTTTACCTTCCCACAACAGATACTCTGCCCCAAAAGCACAAACATCCCATACTGTCCAAGCTCACACTCCTCGGAGCCTTAATTCTGTGCCAGAATAGAGTAGAACAAGGCAACCTCTTGTATAAAAGTACCTACAGGTGTCTGTGAAATTGTGACAAAATGTCAGAGAGTGTAGTTCGGGTGAGTTAGTTGAAGTCCCAGGGGTAGACTCAGGGCATGCCTTATGACCTGTGCCAAAGCTTGACTTTTGTGCACATCATCGTTTTGCTTTTCCAGGTGGGGATTAGAAGCTGCCATCCAAAGGCGTTCAGAGGACCACCTGTTGATCTCTTGGTTTCTCAGGAGGGTAACTCATGCTCTATGTCTATGGGTGTGTTATTTATCGTCGGCTAAGATTCCCTCTACGTGTGTCAGGCCTTCCACCTTCCTTTGCTTGTAGTTTTCCACTGCAATTGTTGGGGCGTTGTTTACCATCCAGCCTGGTTTCAGCCTCCTCTGGGGACTGGGGGTGGACGTACCCCTGCACAACAGAAGGGCTGATTCCGGGTCTCAGGGGCTCAGGTTGTGACATGTGGAGCCGCCATCCCCAGGTAAGCCACAGAGCAGGGAGGCAGAGGTCTCCTAGCAGTGTTGTGCATGTGGTCATAGAGACAAACAGATGGTTCCGTGGTGAGGGCAGGCCAGGAGATCTGGGGCACTGGCTTTGTAGTTTCCTCTGGCCGTGATGGACTCTGCTACGTCACTGTCCAGGCAAGGTACATTCGGCATGAGTCACCCCCATCAGGCAGCGGCCCAAAACCATCAGCAGCACTAACCTTACCATCTCATTGGGCTCCTGGCACCCCGCGACCTGGCAAGGGAAGACTGTGCTGAGCAGGGAGCACCCAGAGAGCCAGAAAGGAGCGAGCCACCACGCAAGATGGCCCCAGTGTCCTGCCAGCTGGTCTCACACCCCAGGCTACGCCGTCCCCTCCCGGGAACCCGTGTTCCCATTTGGGAAGGAGAGAGAGGGAGACTGGGAATTTTCCATTTTCCCTCCCTGGGTGACTCAGAAGAACACCAGATCTGTTCCCAGCTTGTTTTTAACTCCTTCTGTCATTTCTCTGGCGGAGCCTCACAGATCGAAGGCCGGGAGGACTTCGTCGGGCCCCACTCCACCCTCTGACCGTAACTTCTCCCCGCGATCTGCTTCCAGATGCCTCTGCGGGGCCACCCGCTTGCCTGGGTGTGCCATCTCTCTGTCCTCATTTCATTAAAAAAATTCTTCTTAATATTCTTATTTATTTTTGAAGGAGAGAGACAGAGTGCGAGCAGAGGAGGGGCAGAGAGAGAGGGAGACGCAGAATCCGAAGCAGGCTCCAGGCTCCCAGCTGCCAGCACAGAGCCCGACAAGTGGCTCGAACCCGGGAACAGTGAGATCATGACCTGAGTCGAAGTCGGACGCTTCACCGACTGAGACACCTGGGGGCCCTCTATCCTCATTTCATTTTAGATGAAGACACTGCCACCCCTTGGTGCCCCAGTGACACATAGGGTTCAGGAGGCCCTACTGCGAGGCTTTGGCCGCTCATTGCTGCGTCTGTTTGCGTGGATTTGGAACACACCTGGGCTGTCAGCACAGAACCCGACGTGGGGCTCGAACCCGCAAACTGTGAGATCATGACCTGAGCCAAAGTCGGACGCTCAACCCACGGAGCCACCCTGAAAAAATCCTTTGAGAAGGAAAAAGGAAGAAGCCATCCATTCCATGAGATGCCCCTACACCTTTCCAGACACATAGACTCGAGTGATGGGTCATGTCTATTGTTTTCTCCTTTTGCGCGTGTCATCTTCCCAGAGGGCAGGCAGTCCTCCGAATTGTCAATAATGACGGGTAGCACGGCAAGGCCCAGACTGACAAATGTCTTCTGTAAAGGAAGGGCCGGATAGTAAATAATACAGGCTTTGCAGGCGTGGTGGTCTCTGTTGCAACTGCTCAGCTCTGCTGTGGTACGAGGGAAACAGCCAGAGACCTAAACAAACAGGCATGGCCGTGTTCCAATAAAACTTTCTTTGCAAAACCGGGGGTCAGCCATGCTTTGTCGACACCTGCAATAATGCATGCTTAGTCAGCGGGACCTCCTCTAGTCCCTTCTGTCCCCAGATTATCTTCATGTGCTTAGCACCATGCCAAGGGGGTACGAGGCACTCAGGAGATAGTTGGCGGTTGGTGAAAAGTACATCACATGAAGCCAGGGATCTAGCAGGACCCCAGGGACAGCTTACTCCATCTTGGTTGCCTGTTCCATAGCTAGTTCTCCTTCATTCTTACAAAAAGAACCCAAACTTTGTTCTGGCAGCAATGTACCTAGCTCCCCCAGTTAGATATGAACTAACTACAAGTGGTTAAAGCCAAGTATGGTTAACCCAGTTTGCCAGCGATTGGTCTGGAAGAGGGTGTGGGACTCAGCCTAACACACAATGCATCTGCACAGAGATATTGGTAAGATTTCGCTCCCTGATGAGAGGAGAAGCCTTTCCTTTCTGCCTCTCCTCCCATCCTGATCCGAATACCTATATTTTGAGAGGATGTGATGTCTGGAGCTGCTGCAGCCACATTACAGCCATGAGGGGAGAGCCCAAAGGATTGCAGAAATGCCAGCCCGGGGCCCCAACTTTGCTCAGCTTCTGTACCAACCCTGGAAATGCTCATCTCCAGCTTCTTAATAAGAGAGATAATATCTGCCTGTGATGTTTACACCAAGCAAGTATTCTTTACTTAGAGCCTTAACAGGTCCTAAATAACCGAAATAACGCATCATTCTTATTATGTAAATAAATGCTCATTGGTACAAAGAGAAGGCAGCTTAATATGTTTCCTCCTACTGTGGCTACACAATCTTGAATGTCTCCCTGTTCACTTTCCAACCAAATGTGCAGAATCCCTGAGGAGAAGTTCCCTGTAGATACCAGGGAGACAGGGGCCTGAGGAGCCCCAGCTGGGGAGAGCCATCTGTCTCCTCATGTCAGTCTTAGAGAAGCCCAACTCACGTAATCCTTCTGCGTTTCGATCCAAGAACTAGCTGAACAAAGTATGGCGCGAGCCATGGGGGAGGTGGCAAAACATTCTCCCACAAGAACAGCCAGGGAAGAAAACTCCAGGGCTCTCTTCTGAGGGAACTGGAACAGGCGTGGGAATGTCCACCTCCCCATCGGGACGGCGGCCGCACCCCAAGAGCAGGAGTCCCTAATCTGACAGCCCACATTTGAAAAGTCAGCAGGCGACCTTCAAAGGGACTCTTTCCTCGGACGATGAGCTGGTGGTTACGTCTCCCGGGGTTCTCCGCGGCAGGCACTCGGCCAGGTGGCCACTCACGCCCGTGTCCCTGGCTCCTCAGCCGCCCCTGTGTGCGGCTGGTCTGCTCAGCCCCCCGTCCTGCCCTGGGGCTGGCGCTTCCCACCAGGCCAGCATCTCTGCTCTGCCTTTGCGTTCGCTAGGCATTCCGCGGACAGGAAGGAATCCCACGTCCCTGCAAGCCGAGGCTGGGGGAACAGCGCAGATAAGGTGGCCTCACTGTTTTCGGTCACTAGGCACCGTCACCTCCCTCACCTTCCTGGAGAAAGACCCGGAGACCAGGGGCTTTGGGCGTGGCCACTTGTGGGCAGTACATAAGTATTGCCCTCATAGCCAGCCCTTGATCGTTCATAGTAAATGGGGGGTGCCTGGCTGGCTTAGTCCGTAGAGCACGCGACTTGATCTCACGATCATGAGTTCAAGCCCCGTGATGGGCTTCGAGCTTACTTCAAAACAAAACAAAACAAAACAAAACCACCACCTGGCCTCTCTGGGTACGTTGTGTGGACCTAACACCCTGGGTTTCAAAGTCTGGTCCCTGGACCAGCTACATCAGCATCACCTGGGAACTTGTTAGAAATACAGGCTCTGGGGTGCCTGGCTGGCTCATTCAGAAGAGTGTGCAACTCTTGATCTCAGGGTTGTGAGTTTGAGCCCCACGCTGGGTGTAGAGATTGCTTAAAAATAAAATCTTGAAAAAAAAAGAGAAGAGAAGAGAAAAAAGAAACGAAACACAGGCTCTTGGGCACCAGACCTACTGGATCAGGAACTCTGGGGCTGGAGCCCAAAATCTGTTTGCGAACAAGCCGCCCCCCTAGGGCTTGTGATGCACACTCAAGTTTGGGAACTGCTGAACAGTGAGCTCTTACGCACAAATGGTTTGAAGGCTGGGAACACTCTTCGTCAACTTGCTGTCTTGAAAGCCTTTTGTGAAAGGGGATTCGGGACCTCTGTGTTGTTTTTTTCCAATTAATATTCTATTTCTTACAAACACAAATTCAAAACACAGTTCTTCCCTAAGATTTTGTGTTGAATTTATGAATCCATTTTGTTTATAAAATCGACTGCATTTTACAATCACTTCTTTTAAAAAAAATTTAATTCCCCTTAAATACTTTAAGTGCACTCATGAATTTAATATATTTGATTTCTTAAGCACTTTTCAAAACCTTCCAAGTACTTCATGAATTAAAAAAAATTTTTTTTTTTTAATTTTAGGGAGAGAAATAAAGCACAAGTCGGGGAGAGGGGCAGAGGGAGAGAGAGAGAATCCCAAGCAGGGCTCAATCCCACGACCCCGAGATCATGACCTGAGCTGGAACCAAGAGTCAGATGCTCAACTGACTTAGCCACCCAGATGGCCCTCATGAATTCTTATACATCCACTAAGTTGAACTTTTGAATGTGGCAAATCTCCGTTCTCTTCAACAGTAACATCCTCTCTGCAAACTTACAACTTTCAAATTAAGAATCTGCCTCGATACAATGTGAATGTGCTTCACTCCGCCGAAACGTGCGCTTAAAAGGGGTTACGCAGGTCAGTTTTGTGTTCATGTGTATTTCGCCACATTTAGGAAAGAAGATCTGGCCATACTGACGACTCCGTACATTTAAAATGGGAACCACAAAGCCTTCCTGTTTGAGGATGCCAAATTCTCTTCCATGTGCTAAGCACTGAAAATACAAAATATACGTAGGTTGCTTTCCATTATAAGATAGGATGAAAATAAAGACCAAGAACTATGGCTTTGCTTTAGTCTTTCATCTCCGTACTAAATAGTACAACCCGTCTGGGGAGTTAAAGTCCTAAGAAAAGCGCCGTGCAATCCCAAGCAAGCTGATGCTCCCGGGAAGTACAGAAGTCTGCAAACTGCTCTTTGGCCAGGAGGAAGGAATTGATTTTTCCAGGGACCTCAGCTGAATCTTAATTGTAGTCACTATGCCAATGGAAGATTCCGGGTCCCCTTCACTCTCCATGTGGGGCTGTGGTCTCAAAGCCTAGATTCCCTGGGTCCGATGGCAGACACCCTAATTGACCCCCCCCCCTTGAATCTCCAGCCCCCGTTTTTTCTTCAGAGCTGCCGAACTGTGCCGTCTGCACGGCTTTCCTCCTGCACTGAATTCTTCGCACCTGCCAGGGTCACGACTCCTGCTGAGAACTTTCATCGCACCCTGCTGATGCTGCACCCTGGGGCCCTGATGATTGCGCACCCCAGGCTCCTCCTGGCTCTTACTCCTGTAGATTTCCAGAGAAGGAAGTGCGTGGTGGGAGTCAGGGACAGCAGAGAAGGATGTTCCAGAAAGGAGAACTGACAACCGGTCTTTGGAGAACGAGCCTCCAAGAGAAGGAAAGCTCGAGAGGTGAGGGGAACTCATTCGAGTCTGATAAGTGAAACAGCAGCTGGCCACACGGTTTCGTGGCCCACACCTCGTGAGCAGCCTTCGTCCCTGCTGAGCCCCCCTCTTCCATCGTCTGGTGGTAGCACGGGACTGGTAAGGCTCGAATGCGCAGAGCAAGGGCTCAGTGAGCCGGCCAGCCTGCAGGGGGCTGGGGAAGGGGCTGCTCCCCTCCCCTTGGGTCCTGTCACTCTGCTCTATGCCCGACTCCCTCCTGCCGCCAGCAAGAGGCACTGGCCTTTGCCGTGAATTCTAGCCCGTGCGGTGCTCCATCACAAACATGGAAAAATGTGGGAAACGCCTAGATAGTCTCCAGATGGTGTTTCACCACGCAAAGTGAGCTAGTACGTAACGCCCCAGGGAGGGAGGGGGGTGGTGAGGGGAGGCAGCTGGAGAAGCAGCCTTGCTCCGATCTTCCTGGGCACCTGCTCCTGGCGAGGACATCGGCAGAACCTTCGTGTCCCTCGAGGGAGGTATTTACGCACACAATCGACCGATGCGAGTCGCCCGGGATCGGGGCCCAGGGCTCTAGGGACGTGCGGAGGAAGACGGGAACGTTCCAACCTTGGCGCATCTTGGAGGTCAGTTGGTCTTGCGGGAGGGTGGGGGTGGGGGGTGTCTGCTCTATCCAGGACGCCGAAGAGGGCATCCCCCCTTTCAAAGTCCTCATGCTCCTCTGCAGAGTGGATGCTATTATTATAAACCCATTCTATAGATGGAGAAACTGAGGCTCAGCGAGGGGCACTGAGTTGCCCAAGGTCTCAAGGGAAAAGAAACAGATGGAGGAGAGGGATGGTTCCCTCAGGTTCGGAGAGATGGGGGAGTCCCCCCACCCCACCCCACCCCCACACACTAGACTTGGTTCTGATTCCTCCTCATGCCCTAGGGGGCAACAGCACTTCATAATTGTGTGCTTCTGGCGGCAGAGACCCAGGTTCAAATTCGACTTCTGATGCTAATTGAGCAAGTGTGGGCAAGTCGTTTAACCTGCAGGCCGGGGTCTCTGTTTCCTGTGGGTGAACAGAGAGAACAGTCCCTCCTCCGAAAGCACTTTCTCGTTCACCCCAGGAGCAACACGGGCCCTCAGAGAGCTCCCCTGTGCCACCCCAAGCACGCTGTGTATGTGTGTGCCGTGTTTTGATTCCTGTCGCCTGCACAACAGCCCGTGTCCTGGTTTCACAGATGCAGACACCGAGGCAAAGAGCAGCAAAGTGGCTTCTCGAGATCACCTGACCCGTGAGGGACGGGGTTCGGATTTGAACCCGGGTCCTCCTGCCCGACCAGAACTGCCTCCGACATCCCTCAACGCTCACTTAGCGCCCAGCACCGTACACGACCCACTCCCTGGGTAGCTGCTGGTACTGATGAGGTCTAGTTCCAGGAGGGCTGCATGGAAGTGGAAGCCAGCCTTCCGGATAGAGGAACAGTATTTACAAGGTTCGCCGGGGAGGGAGCAGGTGCCCCAGCTTCCAGATTCTCTGAACATCCTGCATAGAAGAGGCAAGTGCTTAAGCCGATGGCACACTACAAGTTTCTAAGTTATTTATAAAGAGCCTGAAGTCTAGAAACTTCTAACAGGCGGAGGTGTGTTCTCCAGACTAAGAATAGCTGACGGGAGAGGCTTTCTGGTGACATCAGAGCACAGCAGCAGCTTGGGGGCGGGGCCGTGGTTTCCTCCAGCTTTGCAACATCTGCCCAGGAGGGCTCCACCGTCCCTCCAGAGAGGGCCTGACGAAGGGACAGGAAGGGGTCTGGTGATCCCGGGACAAGCGGGGTTTCCATCGGTCTGCGAGTTCCTTTTCTTTTTTTTAAATTTTTAATGTTTATTTATTAGAGAGACAGAGGGAATGAGTGGGGGAGGGGCAGAGAGAGAGAGAGGGAGACACAGAATCCGAAGCAGGCTCTGGGCTCCGAGCTGTCAGCTCAGAGCCCGACACAGGACTTGAACCCACAAACCGTGAGATCATGACCTGAGCCGAAGTCAGACACTTAACCCACTGAGCCACCCAGGCGCCCCAGTCTGCGGGTTCCTAATGTGTCACTTCTCCCCTTCCTCACCGTCCTGCTGTTTGACCACCCTGCTGTTGGAGCAGAAGTCAGCAGGGGAGGGCACAGGCCAGGTCCTGGGATTTGGAACATAGGTGCCATCATCCTGCTCACCCCTGCCTCTCCATCCCTCAGTGGGGGGGCTTCTAACGGGAGCAGACCCCGGTCCCCCACCCCTGCCCACCACACCAGACACTTCTCAATGCACACTGAGTTTGGAACTTGCTCAGAGCGCCAGCAGGGTGACCCCTGACTTTTTCTGAAGTCAAAATAAATTCTGGGGCTAGAGTACAGAGATGAAGTCCTCCCAAGGCTAAATTGTGGTTGCCCCCCCCCCCCCGCCAGGAGCTGTGAGCTCCTAGTGGAGGTTTTGGAGGAGTTGGGAGGGCTAGGGGGAGAGAAAGGAGAAGGGAACAGTTTAAACAAAACTCAAAACACTGTTTCAAATGATGTCTTGCTGTTTTCAGGCTCTGCCCGTTTGAGTTGATTCGTTATCCGCAAAGCTCTGCGCACCATACTTGATGGCCCCTGGGGGATTTTCGAGGATATTGGGGCTGCACGTGACGATTCTGACCTTGCACCCTGGCTCCACACAATCTAGCCCCCAAACCTCAATTTCCCCCTTTCACCGGTGTGGTTCTGCCTTCAAACATTCAGTTGGGGCTACATAAATCATCTTTTTTGTTTAATATGAATTGTTTTAAGTTTATTCATTTATTTTTGAGACACACACACACACACACACACACGACACAAGTGGGGGAGGGACAGAGAGAGACGGAGAGAAAGAATCCCCAGCAGGTTCCCACCATCAGCACAGAGCCAGATGCGGGGCTCAAATTCAAACCGTGAGATCACGACCTGAGCCGAAATCAAGAGTTAGTTATGACACTTAACCGACCGAGCCACCCGGGTGCCCCAACAAATCATCTTTAAAACTCGTGACACCTGACTTTCAGAGAGCCCAAAGCCTTCACCTACACATTTTGCCTTCAAGGAAGGATAAAGGCAGATTTTCTTTCTTTCGTTTCTTTCTTCTTCTTCTTCATTTTTTTTTTAACAAAGGCACACTGAAGCCAGAGAAGAGAAGCTACTTACCCAAGGTCGCACTGACAGCCTCCCCCAGATTACTCACGCTCCCTTTACCAGGATTGTCCCTACCGCCCGAGGACCCACATGTACCCTGAGTGGAAAGACAGGAGGCCACCTGTGGGGCGTCCCTGGTGCCCTGGCCACGCGCCCTCCAGGCTGACATGCCACTGGAGTCTCTGGGACACGGGGTTAATGAGCCACATCTTTCAGCACAGCTGGCGAGCAGCTGGTCCAAGGTCACACTACCAGAACTCACCAAGAGAATACTGATACGTGTGCACCCGTGCTACCAGGTGGCGGAGGAATGCCACCGCCACGTTGACGCGATTTGTGACTCCCCACCCTGGCGGCCTCTTCAAAGCCACCAACCCCGGAGCCCCCACCCCCAGAGTTTCCGATTCCTTGCGCCCAGGACGCAGCCTGCCCCTGTTTGCTTTAGGAGCGCCCCAGGCGAGCCTAACTTGCAGCTTGGGGTGGAGACAGCGTTTCTCAAACTCTCCTGTGTATTGGAATCATCTGGGAGGTTAAACTGCAGCCCTCTCCCACCCCAGCCTGATTTAATTGGGGCCGGGGGTGTGGCCTGGGCATTAGGGTCTTGAAATGTTCCCCCAGGTGATTCAAACGTGTGGCCCGGTTGGAGAACACGGTTCTGGTTCGTTCTGCATCCGGACTCTTGGCCCCACCCCGATCCCCTACAGACAGGGCTGCCCTGCCCTTGCAGAGTCCTCCCAAAAGAGACTTCGGTCCCGTGTTGCTGCTCATATATAGATAAGCGTCTCCAGAAAACTCTGTTCTCGGCTTCTGAATGTCAAGAAGAAGTCAATCCGAAGCAGTAAGTCTTCTGGCTGCCCCTCCCTGAACAGGAAATAACACTCAGCATGAGTGGCATGAAAACGTGCCCCATTCTACTGTGCTTTGTGGGCAGAGACAGAGGGAAGGGGGCCTTTGCTGTAAGGCAACCGCCAGGCCTCACCACTCATCTCTGCGGGGTGGGGGGTGGGGGGGGGAGGTCCTGGTTCATCAGCCCTCAAGTGCACACTGCAGGATCTGAGCGCACCAAGGGCTGTCTCCCTTGTGCCCTTGAATCGTGCCCTGGCCTGACTGAGGTCCCCAGGGAGGGATGCCTCCTTCTGGATGCCCCGGCTCCCGGGACCCTTCCCAACACGCACACTCCGTTCCTGTTGACCTGCAAGCCCACGGGGACCCACCGCAGTGCTCGATTCGTTGCTGTCTGCACCAGCCTCCCTCTCCCCGGAAATCCACAGGCCCTCTCTTCATCCTGTAGCATTTGGTCTCTGGGCTTGGGGCCCAGGCTTGACAAGATCCAGGAGGCATGGCCTCTTTGGCCCTTCCTATCTTACTCCCTCCTTCTGTGGGGCTTAGCCTGGCCCCAGGGGATGAGCCCCAGCGTCCTCCTCATCACAAGCTGCACACAGCTTCTTCCCTCTGCACACTCCCCCCAGAGCACACGTGCCAGCTGGTGCAAGGAGCCTGCCCTCTGCCAGTCCCCACCTAGAGGCAGCCAGGACAGGCAGCTGGTTGGCCCCGAGCTAGCCCAGAGACCTGCCCGAGGCTGAGCACCCTCCATGCGCCAGCACGGTGTGAGCACTTCATGTGAAGTCTCAGGTACCCATTTCACAGATGGGGACCAACGGTTCCCCAGGCAAGTCGTGGCCTGAGGCCGAAAACAAGATTTGAACCATATCTCCAACCCCACCCCAACCTCTGCAGCAGAGGCTCCCAAATTTGAGAGTACATAAAAATCAGCCCAGTAGGTCCCAGGAGCCTGCACCTCTGTACAAGAATGCAGGAGACCCTGACATAAATGGCCCGGGGACCAGCCCTCCCCTCACCCTGCTCTGAGTCTCAGGGCCTCTTCTGGGCCCAGCCAGGGTTGTCCTTGCTGCATGACCTTGACCTCTCTGAGCTTCCTGTCCTGGGAAAATGAGAGCACTGAGCTAACCAATTGCAGGGAGCTTTTTCAGTTCTGCTTCGAGCCCTCCAGCTTGGCTCCCATCCAGCGTGACGGAGGGAAGAGAGAGGGGGCTCTCTTTCGGGCTTTCTCCCGGCAGGCCCCTCTGCCAGGTCAAAACGCTGACCCCTGCCCAGGATTTGCACCTGCCTCCACACCCAGTGGGACTGAGAAGCCTCCAGGCCATGTCCCTTCCCCACCCACCCACCCCCTGGAGTCTCAGGCACAGAGGAAGCCTCCCCAGCCTAAAGGACCTCCTGCCTTTCCCTCACACTCACATCCTTCCTTTTCATGAGGCAGGAGAGCCGGATCTGGTTCCCATCTCTGCTCTCCGCAGCCAGCCCCAGGAGAGGTCTAAGAGACAGCCCAGAGTGGACATCTGGGAAGGGCGCCCGGTCAGCTGGAGCAGGCCCTGAGCTCTGCTGAGTCAACACGGGGAGCGGGAGGCCCTGGGCCCACCTCCTACCCCCACCTCCGCGCCCGCCCGCGCCCTCCGCCGCCAGCTGCCCTAATGGTAGGTGCCTGCTGCGTCCTCTCCCAAGTAAGCCCCAAATTATTGACTGCGCCGATTCCGAACCCCAACGTGTATTTATCATCCTGCCTTCCAGGCGCTCAGCTGGGGTCTTGCTTGTACAGGCAGCAGCCGTCCTGGAGGGAAGGGGAGGAGGGAGGGAGAGAGGGCGGTGGGAGGTGGCGAGGTGCTAAGACTGAGCGGGTGGCAGGATCCCAGCCCGTGTCCTGCCCTGCCGGTCAGCTCGTGGTCCCCGAGATGGCTGCCCTGCCACCTACCAGCACACTGGAGGTGGGGACCTGCCCGAGGGCCAGGCAGCCGAGGGGACAGTCAGTCTTGGTAAAAGGTGTACCAGAGCCCAGTTTTCTTCACCGTCTGTACCTGTTTGCAGCCACAGAGGTGGGCTTTTGGGAAGGGTCTCTCTCCCTGCACCCGAATGTGGAGTCTGTTCCCACAGGGGCCCGGGGACAGTGAGGATGTGAGAAGCCAGTGTCTCAGTCCCCAGCGCAGTCTTGGACCCCCAACCCGCACACCTTTCCTGGAAGGATTTGGGGAAGTGCCCGAAGGGGTCTCGTGGGAGCACAGTCATGTCTGCATCCTGCCCCAGACATTTGGGGACGGTGCAAGGCTTTGTGTGTGGTCCCCAGGTGACCTGCATCAGAAACCGCTGGGGCCCTCGTTAAAAATGCAGATTCCTGGGCCACGCCCTTTATGTAACGCTGAGGCACAAAACCATTTAAGAACCACCCATGTGGCGGCCAAGAGCTTGGACTCTCCAAGCCCTGAGTTCCTCGTGCTTATAATGGGGACGGAGAGGAGTGAGGAATGCAGATCCCACGTGTTGTCATAGGATCCAGAGGTAAATACAATAAAGGGCTTAGCCCTCGGTGAAGGGCAAGGCCTGGGTCGTTACTCAGTAGCGCGGTGAAATTATGGCCAACTGATTCAGCAGAGGGAAGAAGTGGATTTTCCATTTTCTTCCCTCTTTTGCCAGCTCTGTCACCCCGCTGGCAGGTCACAGAAGAGTCTCAGTGGAGACCCCAGCAAGACGTGTCACTGGTTCATGGGCCAGGGTCTCGGACCCACCGGGGCCTCGCTTACAGAGCACGTGAACTTGAGCATGCGATTTGAGCCCTATGAGCCTCAGTTTCCACATCTACAAAATGGGAATGCTAGATTGCCAAACCCCCCGTCATTCGGCTGCAGTGGCTGAGTGAGATTCTTTAAGGAAAGCCATGCCGTTACTCAAGTGTTCCTCAATGGATGGATGAAGAGAGAAAATGCGGTACACCCGCACAACGCTGTATTCCCCGGCAACTAAAAGGAGTGCCATGCTGCCCCCTGCCACAAAGCGACAACCCTTGAAACCATCCCGCTAAGTGAAAGAAGCCAGACACAGAAGGTCACATATTACAGACTCCACTTACATGAAATGTCCAGAAGAGGCAAATCCATAGAGACGGGAGAGTAATTGGTGGTTGTCTGGGGTCAGAGAGAATGGGTGACCGAGGGGTGACAGGTTAAGGGTGTGGGGTTTCTTTGGGGGACGGCGCAAATGTTCTAAAATTGATTATGGCGATGGTTGCCCAACTCTTTGGAGATACCGAAAACCGCTGAATTGTATGCTCTAAACGGGGAGCTGTCTGGTATGTGGATGACATCTCGATATAGCCAGTACCGAAAATAAAAGGCCATCGGTATCAGAATCACCTGGAGTTCTCATTTCACATGCATTCCTCGGCCTGCTGAGTCTGGACCGTGCAGGAGGCCCAGGAATCTGAATTTCAGCAAGAACACCAGGTGATGTGCATACACACAGAATCTAAGGAGCCACCCCTCTGGGAAGACAGTCTGGTCAAGGCTGGTTCCCTCGGCACTGGGGTATTTGCAGGTGCAAACCCACGCTCCGGTAATTTCCTAAGGCTGTTGTAACAGATGACCCCAAACTTGACGGCTGGCAGCAACACAAATGTCTTGACCCACAGTTCTGGAGGTCAGAAGTCGGGAACGGGCCTCACTGGGCTGCCATTGCCGTCAGCAGGGCTGTGTTCCTTTCTGGAGCCTCTGGGGAAGGATCCGTTTCCTTGCACTTTCCAGCTTCCGGAGGCCACCTGCACCCCTCTGCTTGCGGACCCTTCCTCCGATCCAAAGCTAGCGATGCCTAGTGGACGTCACTCTTGACCCTGACCCCCTCCTGGCTTCCTCTTTCACGTGCAAAGACCCTCGTGATTCTGTTGGGCCCACCCGCATGGTCCGGGATAACCTCCCCGTCTCCGGGTCGGCTGGCGTGCTCACAGGTTCCAGGGATAAGAACGTGGACGCCTTTGGGGGCCGTGATTCTGCCTTCCATACAGTCCTGCTGCTCAGTGTGTAGGATGCCTCTCCACACAGCACAGATCCTGAGTAAATCAAAGCAGTGCCATTTGGAGCCCCCACGGGGTGGCTGCATTCGGGTCTGAGAAGCAGTCCTACCAGACCCTCCCACACACTGATGATGACTCTCTCTGCAAAGCCTGCCGCGCCGCTCGATGTGAATCGATGGCGACAGCGAAGTTAAAATAGATTCTGGGCCCCTGCCACCTCTTTCTGCTTCTCCGGTGAGCCTGTTTCTCGGACAACAGGGCCGTTTGACGCCCATCCAGGGACAGGCTTCCATCTGCCCCCTGCAAACTCCGGCAATAGGTCACTATTTATAATTATATAAATGAGAGAAGGCCGCCCTCCCCAAAGAGCCCCTGTCTCCTATTTTTAGGCAGCCGGCCCTCCCTCCCATGGAGCTGCGTCCCTCTGTGGTCCGGGCAGTGGGCTCCAGCTACGGGTTAGGTTGGAGATGCTGGGGGCAGCCCGGGAGGGTGGGGGGCGTGAAGGATCCGGGGAACTTGGCCACCCGGAAGGATCCTTATCCCAGGCAGTCGAGAGGACATGATTTTCCAGCTCAGGGGGGGAAAAAGTCTTGGAGATGAAGAGAGGGAGCAATGCTTGTAAAATGCTCTTCGAGACTGCAAATGATTTAACAAGTGGAGGTAAGACCAAAGTTCGAGCGCGAGTTCCGTTTAATTGTCTCACAGGGTATTGCAGGGAGGAGAGCGATGGAGAGACAGGAGAGTCAGCCTGGCTACAAGGTCCTGCTCTTGTCCCCCAAGAAAGGGAATGGCCAGGTGTGGAGGCCTTGTTCCGTGTCAGCCGTTCCCCTTGCTGAGTCCTCTTGAGAAAGATGGGGCTGTGGACCCCTTCTACCGATGAGGACATCAAGGTTCAGAGGGTAAAGCAGGCAACCCTTGGGGCACATAACCAGGAATGCCAGAGCCGTTGCGGGGGATCCGATGCCTGTCTGCTAGAACACGCTGTCGCCCAAGGTTCACCTAAAAGATCAGGGTGCCTCGGGCAAGAAAGGATTATTTAAAAGATAACCAAAAGGGCAACTTTAATTCAAATGACAGATTGGGGGTGGGGGCGCCTGAGTGGCTCAGTTGATTGAGCCTCAGACTTCAGTTCAGGTCATGATCTCATGGTTCATGGGTTTGAGCCCCGCATCGGGCTCTGCCCTGACAGCTGGGAGCCTGGACCCTGCTTGGGATTCTGTGTCTCCCTCCCTCTCTGCCCCTCCCCTGCTTGCACTCCGTCTCATTCTCTATCTCAAAAATAAATAAACATAAGAAAAAAAGGGCAGATTGGGGATGATTCTTCTCTGATTCCATTCATGAGACCAGCAGGAGCCTTAATGAGCTTAAGAGAAAAACTGCCCGTGTTAGAGACTAGATGTGGGTGTGGGCACCTGCAGGGATCCCCTCCCTTCCCGCCTCAACATATTTTATGGGAGCATCACTAATCCTTACTTGTTTGAAGTGGTTTAGATGTGCTCTTCTCTAAGTCCGAGGCTAAGCCAGGTGGCACTTGTATTCCATGTAAATTTTTTAGAGCAGGGGCCTGAAGATCAAGGCATTTTGTTTGCTCCCAGAACATTGTGGAGCCTTGGGAGCACCCCTAAGTGATTAGAGGGAAAAGGAATCGACACAGATGAATGATAGGAACTGCCATTTATCCAGCTTCACACCTGCATTCTGATTCTGGTTTACCATACATTCTGAATACCTTGGTTTTCCCATAAATAAAATGGGCATGTGTTAGGTGCCCCTCCTCCAGACTCCCACAGCAGCTGGTATCCATTAGCTGTACTGGGATGGTCTGTTTATACCTCTTTCCTTCCTGACTCCGGGATCCTCCAAGGTCAGGAACTGGCTCCTTTACTGTAGTATTTAAGGAGCACCTGGGTGGCTCAGTCGGTTAAGCGTCTGACTCTTGGTTTCGGCTCAGATCATGATCCCACAGTTCTTGGGTTCGAGTCCTCGTGTTGGACTCCATAGCTGGCAGCACAGAGCCTGCTTGTGATTCTCTCTCTCTCTCTCTCTCTCTCTCTCTCTCTCCCTCTCTCTCTGCCCCTCTCCACTTGAGCTGTGTCTGTCTCTCTCAAAATAAATAAACTTAAAAAAAAAAATTCCTGGCACTCAAAGCAGATGAACGAGGGCCCCTGGCTGGCTCAGCCAGAATAGCGTGCGACTCTTGATCTCAGGGTCCTGGCTTCCAGCCTCATGTTGGGCGTAGAGATTACTAAATAAATAAACTTAAAAAAAATAACGAATGAACCTATGAATAATGGTCTACCATGTGGTGGTGCTGCAGTGGGCTCAGACCGGCTTGCAAGATGGAATCGTCAGACGTTCAGGAATTTTGCAAGCCCCTTGTCAAACTATTGGTAGCTTGAAATTGATGGAATATTTACACCACGGATATGGGCAAATGCTACAAAGTAGGGCGTCCCCAGCTTTACCTGCATACCACTAGATAGCGCTTCCCCCGTCAGGCACTGTTTTAAGCCCTTTCAAATACCCACGTTTCCCCCTCACGCCACCCGGAGGAAGGCACCATTATTATTGCCATTTTACAGATGGGGAAACTGAGGCCCAGGGAGGGGAAGTCACTTGCGCACATATGGTCTGGGAGCCTTCCCTAACGGGAAGGTGGGAGAGCCGCAGGAATATCATCCTTGAAGTCTCTGGGCACCGCTGTCCTTTGTGGACTCACAGTTCCCAGCCATTCTAATCTCGGCCACCCGTTTTAATCAGCTCCTTGGGGAGAAGAGAGGCAGTTGCCTGGTGACCGAAGTGTTTTCCAGCCCCCGGAAGGGCACGCCGTGTAAAGCAAACCTAAAGATCCCCACACGGGGTGCCCCTTTTGCAGGGCTCCAGATGCAATCAGCCAAGCCAGACCCCACGCGAGGCTCCAGACCTCCTTCCTGCTCTGACGCCACCAGAGCCACTGCTAGGATGGAATTAAAGCCGTGACGCCCTAGAACAGGCAGCAGCAGGCTTCGTGTGGGGGAGAGCCCATGCTGCGTTCGTGCATCACCGCCAGAGCAGGGGGGCAAGGCCCAGGCCCCCCACACCTCACAGATACAGCTGTCCACCCAGTGTGTGCCTCCGGCCTGCCCATTTGGGCTCGCAGCTGGGGCTAGTCCTGGATTCCCCGAAGCTCGGCTTAAGGGATGACAAGAGTCTTTCCAGGAACCATTCTGGCTTGAACATTCCGGATCTTTCCTGGCCTAAGTCAGCCCGTGCTTGACCCCTCTGCCTTGTCGCCTCCTGTGTGTCTGTCTGCCCATTCCTCCGGGAGTTCCTTAGGAGCCAAAGGGTGGCTCCTGATTGTTCCTGGTTTGTGGCCCCAGGACCCAGCCAGGGGTTGCAACACGTCAGGGTTTCAATAAATGTGAAATGGATGAATGAACGAACACTTGGGCTTGGCCTCTCCACCTTCCTGCTGCCACAAGGAACTCCTGAGTATCTCCCCAAGGCTTGCAGTCAGGAATAAATACCCCCCCCCCCCGGTCATCACGTCCCAGGCCCCCCCTCCTCCAGCTCCCTGCTGGCTCCTGAAGGTGGCTTGTTGGCAACAGACCCAGGAGGGTGGAGGGAGGCCTTGAGGAGGCCTCTCAGAGGAGGTGATGTTTACACTGAGATCTTAAGAGGAAGCCCCAGCTGTAGGAAGAGGGAGGGGAAGGGACAAGTGCCAGGACTCATCTAGGAGCTGACAGGAGCCAGTGGGGCTTGGGGTGACCGTGTAGACAGGTCATAGAGTGAAGACAGACATCCCACACGCTGGGGCCTCTTGGTATCACTGAGGGGCAGAGCAGAGCCATGCCCCCCCCCCACCCGACTGCCCCAGAGCTTTCTTCCCCACCCACTTGCACTGTCTCTAGCTCTGGGAGCAGCTATGCCGAGGGGGCGGAGGTGCGGTCCTGAAAATGCTATTTTCTGTGTCTTCAGCAGAAAGCCCCATCATTTAACCCTTGGATAATTTAATATAATAAAATTCCAGGAACTGGTATTTTACTTTATTCCAAACTTTGTTTACTTATTTTAAAAAAATTTTAATGTTTATTTATTTTTGAGAGAGAGACAGAGCGTGAGCGGGGGAGGGACAGAGAGAGAGAGGGAGACACAGAATCCAAAGCAGGCTCCAGGCTCTGAGCTGTCAGCACAGAGCCCAACGCAGGGCTCCAGGGCTCGAACGTACAAATCATAAGATCATGACCTGAGCCGAAGTAGGACGCTTCGCTGCTTAACCAACTGAACCACCAGGTGCCCCTAAAGTTTATTTATTTATGTTGAGAGAGAGAGAAAGAGGGAGAGCAGGGGAAGGGCAGAGAGAGAAGGAGACACAAAATCCCAAGCAGACTCTGTGCTACCAGCACAGAGCCTGAGGATGTGAGGCTCAGACTCACGAACCATGAGATCATGACCTGAGCCGGAATCAGGAGTCCAGTGCTCAATCGACTGAGCCACCCAGGTGCCCCAGGAACAGGTACTTTTTTTTTTTTTTTTTTAGGAACGGGTATTTTAAATGAGAATAAAATTGTGTCCAGCAATTGTGGGTAATTCCGAAGGGGCCCTAGAACCCCTTTCCTGGTCCTGAGGCCAATCTGGATTTCTAGATTCCTTCTTGCCTTGAAAGGCAAACTCTGGGTCCAGTTAACTCCGACCAGCTGATGCCCCACAGCCAACACTCCCCCAGCTTGGCTATCTCGGCACTGCCCAAGAGTGCTTTGGAAACGCAGATTCCAGGTGCTGCTCCAGAGTGCCAACAGAGTGTAACGGGCATCTGGATCTTCACCTAGGAGGGGGGTCCCTTTCCTTCTTTCCGCAGCTCTGGCTGGTTGCAGGACACTGCCCCCTCCCCCCACCCCAGGGCTGTGACTCTCACTTTGGACCTGTGATCGGGAGGAAGGGGCAGTGCCCTCCCCAGTGCCCTGTGAAGCTGCTGTAGGTGGGCCCATCTAGGTCTTTGTGAGCACCTACACTGTCACAGAGCCTGGCATCCGGGACATACACCAAGTACGTGCTGAACATTGACGGCCACATCACCAAGCACTGTGGAGCGCAATGGCCTGGCCTTGAGACCTAGAAGATGCTGACTTTGAATTTCTGCCCTGGCTGTGTGGCCTTTCTGAGAATCGGTTCCTCCCTTGTAAGATGGACGTGATTCCACAGCAACTGCCTTGTGCTTCATCCCATGCCAGGCCCTTCTGATAGACCTGTCATTGACTGTCATCTCCCATTTTAACTAGAAGGAATCAGGGTCAAACAGGTGGCAGGACTAGCCCAGGTCATCCAGGCTGACCACAGCATCAATTCCTTAAACCAATTTAAGGCAAAACTTCTCCCAGGAGGCTCAGGGACCACCCTCTTTACATTCTCTCTGGCATTTTGGAAATGCAGCCTCCCGGGCCTGCCTCAGTCAGAATGGTGGGGGAAGGGGCAGTCCCCTGCCCCTCAAGTTTGAGAACCCCACCCCCCACCCCGGGCTCCTGGGCTGTGTTACTAGGATGGGCCGCTCTGGCCTGGGGTTTGTCCGCTTCATCAAGGTGCTGGGGGAGGGGCCAAGGACTTTTCCTGGAACAAAGCCAAGCCAAGCACCCGGTGCGCGTTTAAGTGGGATTACTATTATTATGTTACCTTCACTGCTGTTCGCCATCGAGCTAGTTAACCCTGGCTGTGTTTCTTCACTGTCCCGGGTGAGTTTCCCTCCTGAGATCTGGGAGGGTGTGGTGGAAGCGGGGTGGGGGTGAACACGGAACCTCCCAGGGGGCTGCTCCCGCCCACCTACACCCCAACTCTGTTCACACCTGCCTCTTTCCAAAGCCGGCGGCGCTGCGGAGGTGGTGCCGAGCCGCGAGGAGCCCGGCCGCTGCGTGGGGGACGGGGGAACCTTAGCCGGTGGGCTCCTAGGCCCTGCACCCCCTTCCACCCCTCCCCACCGTTTCTTGCCGGGGGCAGGGCGCTCGCCCTCCTCCCCGCGGCGCTCGAAGCCGGCGCGCGCTAGGACCGCGGCGCGCCGCCCTCCGCCGCTATAAGAGGCCGCGCTCGCGCCCCACGCGGAACCCGCGGCTCAGACCCGTCCCCGGCGTCCCGACCCGCGCCGGACCCGAGGCCGGACCCAACGCGGCGCAGCCGACGCCAGCCCGGGGCCTGCGAGGGACGCGCGCCCCGGGGTCCCCGCCGCGGGCACCATGGGCGCTGCCCACTCCGCGTCCGAGGAGGTGCGGGAGCTCGTGGGCAAGACCGGCTGTGAGTATCCGCGGGGACGCGGGCGGGGACCGGCGGCCGGCCGGCCGGCCGGCTGGCGCGGGGCTCCCAGCCCACTGCCGCCCGGCCGGCTCCGCGCCGCCGCGCTGTGTGACCTTGGGCCGGCAGCTGGCCCTCTCTGCGCCTCAGTCTCCCCCTCCTGCAAATGGGTCCCCGCCGGCCACTTTGCAGGCTGCGGCGAGGAGCTCCGCGGCGATGCTGAGTAAGTGCCGCGGCCGCTCAGCCTCGGCGCCCTCGGGGTTGGCAGGGAGCCCCCGGGGCCTGGGGACTGCGGACCCGGGAGGGAGCAGGGCTGGGCGGGCGTCCCGGCCGGGAGGGTTGAGCGCCCGGGCCGCCCAGCCGGTGTGCGCGCTCCGCACCTGAAAGTCGTCCGGGTTCGCGAGGCGCAGGGGCCGGAAAGTTTTGAAGTCGACGGGACCTGGGTGGCAGCCGGGCGTTCTCCGGCCGTGTGACCTCGGGCGGGTGAGCGCCTCCCCCTGCGCCTTTGTCCTCCCGTCTGTAAAGTGGGTTCAGGCGGGCCCACCTCCCCGCGTAGCTGGCAGAGCCCGGGGAGCACTGGGCTGGAGCCCGGCGACCTTCCTCAAGCTCGCCCGGGCTCCTGGGACCCGCAGAGGCTGCGCGCCCCGCATCCGGCCCGAGGCTGGGCGCACGGAGCGGTCTGGCCGCGGGGGGCCCCCGAGCTGACCGCAGGGAAGTGACGGCGGAAGCGTTTGTCCGCCCCAGTCCAGCCCAGCTGGGAACTTGACCCTGGGCTCTGACCTCGGGGTGCCGGGTTCTGCCACCCGCCGTGAAGGGGGGCGTAGACTGAAGACCGAGGGAGGCCGGGTCCCCAGGGCGAGGGGGCGCGCTGGACAGGGCGATGTGAATCCTGCTGACACCGCTTTCTGGCTGTGTGACCTTGGGCTAGTCACTTCCTCTCTCTGTTTCCTTCTCTCTAGAACGAGAGTTCTGCTAGTACCTGCTAGATGCCCAAGATATGGGAGCTGCAGTGTTATTTCAAGGAAAGAGCTGGCACCTGCTTTGAATTTTGTGCAGCCAGGTCCATAATTGGTCACCTGGGTGGGGGTGGAGGTGACCCAGCCACTTGTGCCCAGGCTGAAAGGCGACCCCTGCTGATCCTAATCTGAACAGCTCTTTCCAGGAGAATTGGGTGAAAATTACAGAAAACACCTTAATAACTGGTCTGGGGAGGGTGTGTGTGTGTGTGTGTGTGTGTGTGTGTACACGTGTGTGTGTACACGCATGCGTGCATACACACATTCACACACCACGTACATACATGTGTATATCTTCCCGTGGACAAATACAAGAGTATTTGCGACTGGAGGGGGGAAAAGTGTGCAGTATATATAATATGGAACACTTTTTGGTTTAAAAATAATAATAAGGGGGCGCCTGGGTGGCTCACTTGGTTGAGCGGCCGACTTCGGCTCAGGTTGTGATCTCGCGGTCTGTGAGTTCGAGCCCTGCGTCGGGCTCTGTGCTGACAGCTCAGAGCCTGGAGCCTGCTTTCGATTCTGTGTCTCCCTCTCTCTCTGACCCTCCCCCATTCGTGCTCTGTCTCTCTCTGTCTCAAAAATAAATAAACATTAAAAAAAAATAAGAACCTATGTTTATAATCGCTTTGTTTACATCAAGGACTCTGGAAGGATCCACAAGGAAGAATAATGAATACTTGGAGGTTTGGTGGGAGGGATGAAGGGAGAGGGAGCTTTTCATTATAGTTTTTTTAAATATTTTCATTTTTGAACAATGTATGAATATTTTACTTCAAAGAGTTTTAAGTCCAGTTCAACCCGAAGGCTAACATGAGAGAGGAGGTAGGATTCCCCTCTTTGTTGGGTTTCCCCGGTTAGCTGCACACTCTCTTGCTGCCTTGTGTCTGGACTGGTTGAAATCAGGGTTTCCTGGAGCTGGGATTTCTGCCAGAAGGGTGGGCTGGCCACCAGCCTCCATCACTCAGGCAGCCCCCACACAGGCGGTTGCGGGGGATTCCATCTGTTTGTGAGTTTGACAGGTGATGGCACTGCAGAGCATGATGGGAATCTTGTCAGTTTCCTGGGTCCCTAACGTATGGGGTAGGGGGTGGGGGGAGAAGACTGATGCTGAGTGTTGCCCCTGTAGCTTTCCTACAAATGGCTGATGTGGCTTCCCTTCTTGTGGCCCCAGGATTCTAGTTTTGTACCCCAAAGGGAGAAGAGAGATGGGGGGGGGTCAGGAAAGGGGTTCTGAAGTCAGAAAGGAGAATGAATGCCTTCAGTTCTCTGAACTTTCAGCAGGTGGAAAGTTCCACCTAGTTCTCTGATAGGGGCTGGTACAGTCTGGCGCTTTTACCCGTTCAGTGAGTATTTGTTGACCAGGGACTTGGAGATTTAGAGGCTGATGTCCCTGAGGGGAGTTACACAGTGGCATGAGAGTCCGAGGAAGGGCAAGGGAACAATTCTTTAGAGAGGATCAGGAGGGCTTCTCTGTAGAGGCAAAAATGGAACAGAAACCTAAATAGGAAGGAACCAGCTACATGCAGGTCAGCAAAAAGTACATTTTGGGCAGAGGGAACAGTCAGTGCAAGGGCCCTGTGGCGGGAAGACATTGAGGACAATAAATGAGAATTGTGTGAGAGGAGGGTGCAGCCATAGTGAGGGCTCAGTTTTTGGGAGGAGCCTGATTTAAAGGGGTCTTGCTAGGTGTGTGGCTTTGGGCGAGTGTTTGGTACTATTGGCCGTGTTTTAGACCCATCTGTCCCCATCACTCTGAACCACGGCTAAGAGTTAAAGCTTGGTCCTACTTCTTCCCAGCTGCGTGACCTTAAACAAGTCCTTGTACCTCTGAGCGTCAGTGTCCCCGTCTGGATTCTGGGGCGGTTACATGGATTCAGTGACATGATGTATATATGTATGTCAAGGGCTTGGCTTGGCATGGGAAGGTCAGCTCCCAGGATCCTGCTCCCACAAGAATCCGTGGGAAGCATTCAGCCTAAAGGCCCAGTCAGCCAAGGAACGGGCTGTGCCCACAACGTCGCTGGGCTCCCCGGCCTCTTTGAGGACCAAGATGGTCCCTAATTTGAAGGGTCAGCCTGGCCCCTCTCTGAGGACTCCATCTGGAACTGATGAGCACGAGATGGTGACAGTGGGCATGATTCCTTGAGCACCGGGCTCTGTGCTGAACCCTCTGCGCACATTCTGGTGGAATCTTCATAATAACCCTCCATGGAAGATGGCCATGTGGCCATTTTACGGATAAGGAAACTGAGGCTTGGAGGGGTGAAGCCTCCAAGGTGGCAGCCCCGGGGGTCATGAGTGGAGGAGCAGGGGCTCAGAGGATCCCTAAGCCCATTTCCTCCGACACTGTGCTTTCACTGTGTTGAGTTGCCTCTCTGATGTCTAGGAACGCAGAAGGGGTAGGAACCGGTTGCTCGTCTCTTTTTCTCACCTCCGGGCCGTGGTGCAAGCCATTCCCTCTGCCTGGAGCACTCTTCCCTCGACTGTGCATAATTTGGCGTTTATGTAAGGAGATGCTTCTGTAACCAGCGGCCAGGTTAATATGGCAAACACTTCCCCTCAGGCCTCTTTGCAAACCCCTTCGTCGTGGTTCAGGGCTCTGTGGCGCCCTTCCAGAAGCCGCCCTGGTTACTCTCCATCCAGCCTTTGAGGGTTAATGTGCATCCTCGAGATGGCCACGCCCCCCGCGTCCCCTCCCGTTATAGCACACATCACACCCCGGTGGAACTGTCAGCTCTGTCACCAGCCACCCCCTCGAAGCTTGGCGCTTCTCGACTGCAGGAGATGTGATGTCTTTCTCATTCACCTTTGTGTGTGTGCGTGGTCCTCGGGCCACAAGCCGCTCGTGTTGGAGGGGCGGAGACCCCGGGGACTTTACAACCCAAGGGGTGTTGCCCGGGAGCGACCCCCGGTGCCACCCCACTGGCCGGCCTCCGCCACGCCCACCCGGCACCGGGAGATCCAGTCTGTGGGCTTCAGCGCTGAGCCAGCCCCGCCAAAAATAGGCCTGAGCGCAAGCTCGCCCACACAGGGCATCTCTGGGTTCCACGCCCACCTCCCCTTGCCTGCGAGAGTCTCCTTGATTGATTTAAAACCTAAAAAAAGTCGTCCAACCATCTCTTCTGAGCCGAGAAGGCTGACTACCTAGATTGTTAAAATTCACCTTAAACCCTGAGCTGGCCTTTCTCCTTCCACAGCGGGATCAGTCCCGAGGTGTGACGGGGGCCCCCTGACGGGAAGAGAGGCCCCTTGGGAATCACTCACCGAAGGTGTCCGTCCGCCCCCTTCACCACCTTGAGCAGGCGTGGCCCCTTCCTGCCACCCGCCTCCCTCCCCCCCGCCCCCCCCAATCTGGTCTGCTCCTGAGGCTGCGAAGGAAATAATAAATGAAGAATTCTGGGAAAGGTGGAGGGTCTATTTTTTCCTTCAGGCTCCCAAACAGCTCCACAGGCCTATCTATGTACATGCCAAGAAGCTGCCAGAAGGACGAAGGAAAAACAACGTCCCGGATCTAGAGTTGGACCTCGTCATGGTGACAGTGAGTGTGCACCAGGCGCCCGTCATCTGCCGAACTCGGAGCCGAGCCGTGCGGTTTACGTGCACAGCTGCTCTCGGGCCCCCCGCTCCGCCCCCCCTCCCCCCAGGTACACCGTAGATTCCCGTTTCTCGGATGAGGCCCTGGAAGCTTCGGGGAGCGGGCCCCTTGCCCGAGGCCACAGGCTACTGAGAAGTCGAGCCAGGGTTGGGTTTCTGGTCTGCTCCCCAGACCTCTTCACCAGGGACGGAGGCTTGTGTGGCCCACACGGGCGGGTGTGGGTGGCACTGCGTTTTCCACTGGCCTCTGGGCGCCGGGCACTACTCTGAGGTCATAAAGTCCTCGAGCGGCCCCAGACCACAACCTCGGCCTATTTGCCGTGCGTTCTGTTCCCTCTGGATGGCCAGGCGGACCGGACCCCTTCCCGGCCCTCCAGGAGCTCAGGGCCTTTGAGGGGTGCAGGCGCCCTGGCCGGTACCACTGAGTTCCTCCGGTCATCCGCCGAGGCCTGTGAAGTCAAATGACCGATAGCACCTACCCAGCCCCCTTTCTGTTTCCCGCGGGTGGATTATGGCTTTTGCCCTGGGCTCCGGGGTCACTCTGTAAGCCCCAAGAAATAGGGTGCACTGCTGTGTCTGTGGGGCTCTGGCGGGGTGGGGTTGGGACCAGACCCCCAGCGCTCATCAGACTCATGTAAATCCTAAATCCTCCCGTAATAAGAAAATAATTAAAAACATTTTTTTAGGACAAGACGAAAAGTGGCCTCTGGGCAAGGAGGAATAAGCACGTCTGTGGGGCCTGGGGAGGATCTGTCACCACAGGCCGAGCTCTCGGGGTGGGCTGGGGCCCGTGGTCTGGTGGTGATGTGGGCACAGTGGTCCCGGCCCTCGGGAGCCCTCCAGAGCTTGGTAAGGTGGGCAGTATCCAGATTCTTCCACCCCTGCTCATCCCGGGGTGCTTGCGGTGCGGAAATGTGCAGGCTGCTTCTGGAAGCCTTTAAAAGGGCCGGGTGGGAAATGCACTTAATTCGTAAGCACCTCTGCCCTCTGGCCCAGCACTGCTAATCCTTTGTACTCCGGCTGGGCCGGATCCTCTCCACTTTTATGGTAGCATATGTTGCCAATTTACAGATGAGGAAATGGAGGCTCAGACACCCGAAGGGACTGCTCAAGGTCACTTAAATGCTGAGTGTGGAACCCAAATTCGAAGCTGACTCTCCCACGTGACCTAAGCCCCACACAAGCTGGACAGAGACCAAGGATCTTGCATGTCTGGGAGAGGCCACGCCATTACACCGTGACCTCGTTGACAGAGTCCCCCATGCTCGTTTACTAAGTTGGCAGAGGGAGAATTGGACCTTGAGGCAGACAGGCTTGGTTTTGCGCTATGAACTGTGGGCTGTCCCCAGGGAGGACAAGCTCGGTGAGGGGGCATCACGAGGGGGAATTGGGGGCTCTGAGAGCGAGAGCTGGAATGTGCTGCCCTCTCTGCTCCGTGGGGTCTTACTGGGTGGCTCACGTCTGTTTCAGAGGAAGAATCTGTATTTTCCCTGCAGGAAAGTAATTGGCAGTCCGCTCAAGACTTCCTATAGCTCCGCGAATTAGGAGTAACCAGATCCCTTATGCGTCTTCCTTTCTCACCCCACCCCCACCCCCAGCCCCACTCTGGCAGGATCTCTTTTTGTGAGTTAATGGCCCCCGGAATGCAGCATGGACTGTCACCAATGCCCAGACATGCCGCAGGACCCAATCATCCAGACGGAATACCTCGAGTGTCGTGTCGATAAGGTGCTTTTTACTCTCGCAGAGCCCTCCGGTATCTGCTATCTCAAGTGGCAGGAACATGGTGTTTTTGGCTCAGAGGTGCCCACTGCTTTGGGGAGATAGGGCGAGGGGCCCTCTCGTACCCACGTTGGTGGGACCAGGCGAGGGGATGGAGAGGAGGCGGCGTCTGGGCCCGTGAGCCTCCCTGCTCCCCGTTCCAACTTTATTATTAATTCATAAAGCCAGAAGGTCGAGTGGGTGATTTGCGCCGGTGGTGGCAGCCACCTTAAGCGCGAGGACAAAAAGGCCCTTTGTTGTTCCAGCAGTGTGACCTTTGTGGATGGGCAAGCTGTCAGAAGTGGGTCTTGGGCTCTTGGCACGGCTCCCTAGGAGGCGAGAAGGCACATTCAGGTCTCGGGGATCAGGTGCCTCTGGGAGGACAGGCAGGCGGCCAGCAGGAGACCTCACTACCGGCGTGGCTGAGTCCTAGACCGTGATGGAGGGAGAAGGTGGCCACGGCCAAGGACTTTGTGGGCTGAGGTTAGAAAGGGGGTTCCCTTCCTTCCTCCTGAGCATTCATGCTGGGGTCCCAGTGGTCAAAGAGCCCTCAAGTGAGCACTTAGCAGTTAGGCCCAACACACCTGATGTTCCCGGGGGTTCTCTTGTCTTGTCCTCACCTGCATCCCCCAAGACTGCAGCCGGGGTCCCACACAGGCACATGCTGGCCTCCCCCGACCTTGGCCCATAGCAGCAGATAGATGCGGCTTTGAACTGTGGCACCGCCTTTCCCTGTCTGGGCGAGTAACTTTGTTTCCACATCTTGGTTTTCTCATCTGTCAGATGGGCACATGTTGCAGGGCTATTGGGAGGATTAAATGAGAATTTTAGCAAAGCCCTTGACACATCCATAAGTGTTCAGTAGCTGTTGGCAAGTACTAATTCCATTAGAAACTACTCAGAGGCAGGGGTGCCTGGGTGGCTCGGTCAGTTGAGCGTCCGACTTCAGCTCAGGTCGTGATCTTGCGGTCTGTGGTTTCGAGCCCCGCGTCGGGCTCTGTGCCGACAGCTCGGAGCCTGGAGCCTGTTTCAGATTCTGTGTCTCCCTGTCTCTCTTTTCCTCCCCCGCGCTCTCTCTCTCTCGCGCGCGCGCTCTCTCTCTCTCTCTCTCTCTCTCTCTCTCTCTCAAAAATAAATAAACATTAAGGGGCGCCTGGGTGGCTCAGTCAGTTAAGCGTCCGACTTTGGCTCAGGTCATGATCTCACCGTCTGTGAGTTCGAGCCCCGCATCGGGCTCTGTGCTGACAGCTCAGAGCTTGGAGCCTGTTTCAGATTCTGTGTCTCCCTCTCTCTCTGACCCTCCCCCGTGCATGCTCTGTCTCTCTCTGTCTCAAAAATAAATAAACGTTAAAAAAAATTTTTTTAAAAATTAAAAATAAATAAATAACAAAAAAAAGGAACCATTCAGGGGCTGGCTGTGTTCCTCCCTTTTTAAAATCTCATTTCATTTTTCATTTTGTGGAGAGTGGGGGAGCGGGGCAGAGGCAGAGAGAGAATCTTCAGGCTCCATGCTCAGTGTGGAGCCCGATACGGGCTTCATCCCACGACCCTGGGATGGTGACCTGAGCCCAGATCGAGAGTTGGATGCTTAACCGACAGAACCACCCAGGCGCCCCATACGATTTTTCCCTTTTAGGGCATTCTGTAACTTCGCTAATTCATTTCATTTTTTGACATGGCCGCCGTATGACACAAGTGACGTTAGTCTTTGTCTTTCCCTGTACTGATGATCAGGGACCTTAACACGCCTTAATTTGCATCACTCTGTGGTACTTTTTCTGTTTTTGAAAGCCACTCATTGGTTTGATTATTCCTATACGCAGACCCTATTAATTCTTGGAACAGTTTTCCCCCACAGATCTCATTTTCTTATGTGTTCCACCTTTCCATAGGTTTTTCAGTGAGTCTCTGAGTCAGCAGCTGTCTGAAAGTGACTAGATTTTGCCAGGATCCTCCTGGGATCACTGGCTGGCTATATCTTCTCTCAACACTTTGGTTTTGGTCCCTTGTTGCTGTTGAGAAGTCAGCTCTTTGGTCTGATTCTTTTGTGTGAAATCTGCTTTTGTACCTCTGAGATTTTTGGGGTTTTGTTTTTGTTTTTAACTGCACTTTGTCTAGGTGGATTTGTTTTATTTGTCTTGCTTGAGAATGGTTTATGCTCTTTTATTCTGAAGAAGGCTTAGGTCTTACAGTATGAAAAATGTTCTCTCCCCGACCCTTCTCTTTATTTTCTTCTTCAGTAATTCCTATTAGAAATACATTGGACCGGGGTGCCTGGGTGGCTCAGTCAGTTAAGCGTCTCGCTTTGGCTCAGGTCATGATCTCACCGTCTGTGAGTTCGAGCCCCGAGTCGGGCTCTGTGCTGACAGCTTGGAGCCTGCTTCAGATTCTGTGTCTCCCCCTCTCTCTGACCCTCCCCTGCTCATGCTCTGTCTCTCTCTGTCTCAAAAATAAATAAACATTAAAAAAAATTAAAAAAACAGAAATATGTTGGACCATGTCATTCTGTCCTGAATGCCTCTTTACTCCTCTCTGATATTTTCTATCGTTTTACTGCTTTTTGCTGTATTTGGAGTCTTTTTCTTAGGTCTCTCTTCCACTTCACTAATTCTCTCTTTAGCTATTAAAATCTTGCCGCCCCAGGGTGCCTGGGTGGCTCAGTCGGTTGGGCATCCAGCTTCGGCTCAGGTCATGATCTTACCATCAGTGAGTTCAAGCCCCACATCGGGCTCTGTGCTGACAGCTCAGAGCCTGGAGCCTGCTTCGGATTCTGTGTCTCCCTCTCTCTCTCTGCCCCTCCCCCGCTTGTGCTCTGTCTCTCTCAAAAATAAACATTAAAAAATTTTAAATCTTGCTGCCCCTTAAGTTTTCAAGTTCCAATGACTTTTAAAAAAAACACGGGTCACCTGGGTAGCCCAGTCAGTTAAACGACTGACTCTTGATTTCAGCTCAGGTCCTGATCTCATGGTTGTGAGATCAGGCCCACATTGGGCTCTGCACTGACCATGTGGAGCCTGCTTGGGATTTTCTCTCTTCCTCTCTCTCTCTCTGCCCTTCTCCTGCTCCTGTGTGTGCACGCTATGTCTCAAAAAAACTTAAAACATTTTTTTTTTTTTACAAGTTCTATATGGTTTTCAAACTCACTGCTTTTGTCATAGTGTTCTTTCATTATTTGTAAAAATTTAACGCTTACTACATGGTTTCTTCTGTTTCACCCTCTTGTGGTGCCATTCCTTGTTAAAATTAAAGAAAAAATTTAAACTCTACCCCCAACGTGGGGCTCAAACTTACAACCCCAAGATCAAGAGTTAGGTGCTCTACCGACTGAGCCAGCCAGGCATGCCCCCCCACTCCCGATTTTTAAAAAAAATTTTTTTAAATGTTTATTTATGTTTGAGAGACCGAGAGAGACAGAGTGTGAGCAGGTGAGGGGCAGAGAGAGGGAGACACAGAATCTGAAGCTTCCAGGCTCCAGGCTCCAAGCTGTCAGCATAGAGCCCGACGTGGGGCTTGAACTCACGAACTGTGAGATCACGACCCGAGCGAAGTCGGATGTTTAACCAATTGAGCCACCCAGGCGCCCCCCGATTTTTTTATTGAAAAAAATTTCTTGAAGTATAATTGACATACAATGTTAGTAAGTGATCTAGTGATTTGCCAATTCTGGACATTACTCAGTGTTCAGCACAGTAAGTGTGGTCACCGTTTATCACCATACGGTGTCATGACGATAGTATTGTCTCTATTCCGCACGCCTACCTTTCATCTCTGTGACCGAAAGTTTGTGAGCCTTAATCCCTTTCACCCATTCCTTCTCCCACACCTTCTCTCTGGCAACTACCAGCTCCTTGTATTCAAGAGTCTGTTTTGTTTTCTAGATACTACATAGCAGTGAAATCCTATGGTATTTGTCTTTCTCTGACTTATTTCACTTTGCATAATTCCCTCTAGGTCCATCCTGGATCTTGTATTGTCGGATCTTGTCGTCGGCGACACTTGGGTGCTTCCGTATTTTGGCCATCGTAAATAGTGCTGCGATCAACATAGGGGTGCGTGTGTTTTCAAATTCGTGTTTCCATTTTCTTTGGGTAAAATACCCAGGAGTGGAATTACTGGCTCGTGTGATTTTTTTTTTTTTTTTTTTTTTGAGGAAACTTCATGCTGTTTTCCACGGCTGTTATGCCAATTTACATTCTTACCGGCAGTGCTCGAGAGTCCCTTTTCTCCACACCCTCACCACCACTCATTTGTCTTTTTGATATTAACCATTCTCACTGGTGTGAGGTGATCTCTCATTGTGGTTTAAATTTGCGTTTCCCTGAGGAATGATATTAAACATCTTTTCACGTCTGATGGCCATCACTTTTCTTCTATATCTTCTTAATGTTTATTTTGGAGATAGGGAGAGTACGAGTGGGGAAGGGGCAGAGAGAGGAGGGGTTAGAAGATCTTAGATGGGCTCCACGCTGAGAGCTGAGTCCGACACAGGGCTCAAACTCATGAACCTTGAGACCGTGACCTGAGCCGAAGTCAGACACTGAACTGACTGAACCACCCAGGCTCCCCTGGCCATCTTTTCTCTTTGCGGAAAAAAAGGTCTATTCAGGTCCTCTGCTTGTTTTTTAAATAGAATTGTTCGGCGTTGTGGGGGGAGGGGGTTGGTGTTAAATTGTATGAGTTCTTTATATACCTTGGATATTAACCTCTTATTGCACGTGCCATTTGCAAATATCTTCTCCCATTTGGTAGGTTGCCTTTTGGTTTTGTTGATGGCTTCTTTTGCTATGCAAAAGCTTTTTAGTTTAGTTTAGTGGTCCCATTTGTTTCTAAGCTTGATGTCCGAGAGATTATTGCCCGTGTTTTTTCTCGGGGCTTTTATAGTTTCAGGTCTTGTATTTAGGTCTTTAACCCATTTTGAGTTTGTTTTTTTGGGTATGGTGTGAGCAAGTAGTCCAGTTCTATTTTTTTTTTTTTGCACGTCGCTGTCCGAGTTTTCCCAACACTGCTTATTGGAAAGACTGTTTCTTCCCCATTGTGTATTCTTGCCTCCTTTGTCATAGATTAATTGACCACAGGAGCATAAGTTTATTTCTGGGCCCTTGTTCTTGTTGCAGTGACGTAGGTGTCTATTTTTTTTTTTTGCCAGTATTCTACTGTTTTGAGTATTTAGAGCTTTGTAGTAGGTTTTGAAATCTGGAACCTGTAAGTCCATCTTTCTCAAGATTGCTTTTGCTATTTCGGGTCTTTCATGGTTCCATACAAATTTTAGGCTGATTTGTTGTAGTTCCGTGAAAAATGCTTTTTGCTGTTTTGATAGGCATTGCTTTGAATCTATAGATTACTTTGGGTAGTAGAGACATTGAACAATATTCTGCCAATCCATGAAGATGGTATATCTTCCTATCTGTGTCCTCTTGAATTTCATTTATCAGCGTCTTATGGTTTTCACAGTATATGTCTTTCCTTCCTTGGTTAAGTTTATTCTTTTTGGTGCAGTTATAAATGGGGTTGTTTTCTTAATTTCTTTATCTGCCACTTCATTATTAGTGTATAGAATTGCGACAGATTTCTGTATATTCTGTATCCTACAACTTTACTGGAATTCATTTTGTTTCATGTCTGACTGCTGCAGCTAGGAGGACTTCCTATGTTGAAGAAAAGTGGTGAGAGAGGACAACCCTATCTTGTTCCTGATCTTAGAGTAAAAGTTCTCAGTTTTTCACCATTGAGTATGATGTTAGCTGTGAGTTTTTCGACTATGGACTTTGTTACGTTCGGGTATGTTCTCTCTAAATCCCCTTAAGAGTTTTAATCCTGAATGGATATCTTGTCAAATGCTTTTTCTGCATCTTTTGTTATGATCATAAGGCTTTTATCTTTTCTCTTGTTAGTGTGATGTATCACTTTGATTGATTTGCAAATATTGAAACACCCTTGCATCCCTGGAATAAATCCCACCAGATCGTGATGTTATTAACACATTTAAAACAAAAAGGGTGCCCTTCCTTTTGTTAATTGTGTCTGCTGATGGTCCCTTACGGTGATTCATTTGCTTGCGTGGTTTGATTTTTGATTATGAGCTCATGTTCGACTGGGCTGCCTCCCCTGGTTTTCACATCCTCTTGGAACTATCTTCAGCGCCCGATTTATGCTGAGGCCAAAACAAGTGGAGAAGGGCTTATCTAAAGTACCTCTCCTGGGGCGCCTGGGTGGCTCAGTGGGTTAAGCGGCCGACTTCGGCTCAGGTCATGATCTCACGGTCCGTGAGTTCGAGCCCCGTGTCGGGCTCTGTGCTGACAGCTCAGAGCCTGGAGCCTGTTTCAGATTCTGTGTCTCCCTTTCTCTGACCCTCCCCCGTTCATGCTCTGTCTCTCTCTGTCTCAAAAATAAATAAACGTTAAAAAAAATAAAATAAAGTACCTCTCCCATGAGGGTCCCTCACAGTGCTTTTCATTTATTTCTAGTACCTTAGAGATGTCACTGGTCTAGAAACACTTTTTGCATTGATTCCTCAATTTGGCTTTCCTGCACCACACGGGTTTGGATCTTGCACCTGTGCACGGCACAGACTTGGCATCTTGGTACATCACAGGCCTGCCCCCTTGCTCCTGCATCCGGTCACCTCCTTAGCCAAGTCCACTTCCTTGCTGATTGTCGGAGACAGTAGGGAATACTTTTTCTAGCCCATCTTCCATGGGGAAGCAGCCTTTTATGCTTCAGCTTCTGATAGGAGTCTCCCTTCTAGCCTCCATAGAACCACGGCCACTTCTGTCACTCGGTGGGCTGGAAGCTTCCTACCCTTAGCTGTTAGAGCCTGTAACCATTCTCACAGCCCTGGGCCACCTCAGCAGCATCTCATACTCCCACCCTGCTGGGTGTGACGTCCCTCCTTGCTTCTGGCCTTGAGAGTGTCCCTTGCTTTTGAGCTTAGTGGTGTATGTGAGGTTTTTCCTATTTTATCCAGTGCTTCAGGGATCTGTGCTGGGACGGAGGGTCTGTGTTAGTTGCACGTAGCAGGAACTGGAGTTCTTTACCTAATAAGCCTTCCTGCTTTCGGTGAGCCTGTCTCCGCTTGATTTGGCCTCCATCTAATTCTGGAGTTGAAGATAGTTCTGGAAGGATGTGGGAAGCCATTTGTTTCCTTGGATGTTCTGAAAGACGCCCACTCTTCAAATCTCTGCTGGTTCACTCACATCTCCCCCCACCCGCCTTCCCCGTCTTTAGTCTTCTTATTACAACGGAGACCTCTTTGTTTCTTTAGTGACATAAATGATACGGTTCCTTGTCCCCCTCATCCTCAACTTTGGGCACAGAGCAGCTCCTGCCTCTGAGTAAATGCTACCACATGGCAGTTATTGCTGGGATCAGGCAAATGGCAAAGCGCACAGCAGTAGGAAGGTGAGCACAGATGAGCAAAGCCCAGGCTGTGTGCTTCCGAGAGTGGTGCTCACCCACTCTGACCGGGTGCCAAGGTTCCTCATCGCTCATGGGAAAAGGATAGTTTCCAAAGTCAAGCCCCTTCATTCTGTCTCAGCTTCTGCTATGGAAGATTCATTCTGCGAGGAAAGATACCCACAGAGATCCTTAGGAGACCCTCCATACTTGAGACTAAAATAAAAGCCATCCCCGTGCTGGCCGGGGCCTGGGGCAGCCCCTCCCAGGAGTCCCTTGGCTCGTAACTTAGAGACTGAGTTGAAGTTGGCCTGAAAAGGGTTCGAAGGTGCTGGATAAAAGCCAGTAGCGGACCTCCTTGTTCCTACTTCTGCTTTGGAGACTAGAATTGGCTTTGATAATTTCCTTCTCAAGGCCGAGTGCGTCTTGGTGGGGTTTTTTTTTTAAGTTTGCTTATTTTTGAGAGCACGCTCATGAGCGCAGGGGGAGGCTAGTGGGCAGAGAGAGGGAGAGAGAGCATCCCAAGTGGGCTTCGTGCTGCCAGCACAGAGCCCGATTTGGCGCTCGAACTCATGAACTGTGGGATCATGACCTGAGCTGAGATCACGAGTTGGGACGCTTACCCAACTGAGCCACCCAGGCGCCCTGCATCGCTGGCTTATTTACAAATCCCGGCGGTGAGGCGTGGTCCCTGATGGGTCCACACTGAGCGTGTGGCGCAGGGGAAGGACGGAAGCAGGGCGTCCGTGAAGCCACGCGAAGCATCTTCTGTACGATGGGCTGGTCCCTTTCCAGGCTGTGGAGGTCTCCATCCACTCTTACCCCTCCTCCCCCCACCTCCCTCCCGAAGCCCAGGATTAGTCATTGCTTTGGCTGTAGCCCCAGGCAGCGTGCAGTTGCCTCTTCCCTCCCCTGTGAGTGAGCTGGGAGACCTCGGAGGAGCAGAGTAGGTACCACAGGATTATTACTTTAAGGGCATCGTCATAGCTCCAGTGGCAACTCTGGTGTCTCAGCTCTTCCCGCTGGGTCCGGTGCAAAATATATGTGATTTTCTTTATTTAAAATTAAAAAAAAATTAATGTTTATTTATTTATTTTTTTAATGTTTATTTTTGAGAGAGACCGAGACAGAATGCGAGTGGGTGAGGGGCAGAGAGAGAGGGAGGCACAGAATCCGAAGCCGGCTCCGGGCTCCGAGCTGTCAGCACAGAGCCCCATGTGGGGCTTGAACTCACGAACCCCGAGATCACGAACCGAGCCGAAGTCGGACGCCCAACCCACGGAGCCACCCAGGCGCCCCTGATTTTTTTTATTTAATTGGGGAAAGACTCACACAACCTAAAACTTCCCATAGTCACCATTTTTGAACCTACAGTTCGCTGGCTTAGTTAAGCGCATCCACGGTGTTGTGCGGCCATCAGTTCCAGGGTATCCTCACCGCCCCCCCCCCCCAAAAGAAACTTCATGCCCATTAGCTGCCCCTGAAATCCCCCCGCGCACAGCCCGTGGCAACCACAAATCTGCTTTCTGAACCCGTGGACTCGCCTTTTTGGATGCTCCATGTAAATGGCAGGCTACAGCGGTGGCCCTGGGTGCTTGGCATCCTGTTTTCAAGGTCGTCTGTGCTGCAGCAGGTGTCCGTGCTTCCTTCCTTTCTGTGGTGGGATGATGTCGGGCTGCGTAGAGCTACCCCGTTTGGTTCATCTGTCGACCATTTGATGCACGCTTGGGTGTCCCTACCCTCCGGGGATCGCGCATGGCGTGTCTGCGACTCTGATTGTTTTCCGGGGCGTGGACAGCTTCAGGAGGGTGGTGCTCTTGTGATCTCTGTATTCCGGGGGAGGCGGGGACAGTTTAGTGGGACGGGAAGCTGGGGACCGAGCCAGCAGCTCTTGGCAGAGATGTTGTTAGCTCACCTTTCTGTCTGGCCTGGCTCACCTCTGTATTTCGGGACTTTGGCTGGTGCTTGGGTTCAGTCCTGGCCGGTCTGTGAGGACATGGCAAGCCGGAGAGCTTTGGGGGCCCTGGAAGCCACCGAGACCTTCCCAGGGATGCCACTTGGCGTCCTGGGGCCTGCATCCAGGGCGGCACGGCTGGGGAGATGGGGAGGCAGGGTGGCTCCTGCAGAGCCCCTGGAGAGATCAGGTGCATAATGTCAGCCGCCCTTGTCCTTGCAACTGCGTTTTGAGACCCCCACCCCCACCCCCGGACGGCTACACCAGCCGACCCCTCAACGGGTTCCCTGCATCCTGTCCTCTGCATGCACCCTGCATACTGTCACCAGGCACATGCGATCTTGTCCCTTCCCTTAGCGTCCTATGTAAACTCAGGGTGAGGTCTGAATGCTTGAGTTCAGTATTTGTGACTGCCGCTACTTACCTCCTTTCTCCGCTGTCCTCAGCCTGCCTTCTGCCTGGGCTGAAGAACCTGGGGCTTCCTGAGCTCTGCCCACCCTGATCTGCCAGCCCTGCCCTCCCCTCCCCGGCCTGGCCCTCAGCCTTCAGGATCCCACAGGGCATCAGCTCCCTATGGGTGCTCCTTGGCAGGCTGACACCACGTTTCTTACCCTGGACCCCAGGGAGGTGACGTGCGTTTCCAGTAGATAAGGGCTCTGCTTGTGTCTGTACCCCCAGCATCTACCGGGTGCCCCAGTAAATGTCTCTTAGTGAACAGCATCCCTCAGAGGGAGTCAGTCAGGTCTCCCCACACCCCTGGGGGCCAGCGTGGATTTGGGAAGGACCAAATGCTATTTTAGGTGTCCTTTGCCACCAGACTCGGGCCCCTGGAGATACAGGCTCCAGTGATCCTGGCCACCCCATAGTGGGTGTGGTGAAGGCTGATGCTCGATCTCCTCCAGAGTCAGATGAGGGAGGCTGGGCCTCGTGACGGATTTCATGCCCCTTTTCTGGGTCTCCTGCCTCCACCCGGGCTCCTGCCTCCACCTCCTTGAGGGTTGTCTCTGTCCTCCCGGTCTACGCGACCCTCCTCCTGCCCGGTGACCCCTTGCTCAGCACAGCGAGGCTGTAAGGTGGCTCCCACAGCCCGACAGGGGAGGCCAGGACCAGGCAGAAACCCCGTGTCCGCATCACTCCACATTCCTCCCGACCCCGAACCCTGGCAACCCCTTAATCTACTTTCTGTGGCGAGATTTGCCTACTCTGGACGTTTCACATACATGGAATCCTACGATATGTGGCTGCGTCCGGCTTCTCTCCTTGGCGTTATGTATTCAGGGTTCATGGATGTCGGAGCACGTGTCCACGCTTCGTTCCACTTGTGACCGAATCCTATGCCACTGTATGGACAGACCACGTTTTGTTTATAGTTTCATCTATCGTTGGACGTTTGCATTGTTCCCTCTAGGCTATTGTGAACAGTGCTGCTGTGAACGCTCGTTTATGGGTTTATGTGTGGACGTGGTTTTCATGTATCTCGGGTACGTATTTGGGAGGAAGATTTCTGGATTACGTAGTGAATCTAATTTATTGAGGATCCACGGAATTGTGTCCCACGGTGGCTGCACTGTGTGACATTCCCATCGGCAGCGCACGAGGATGTCAGTTTCTCCGCAGTCTCACCAGCGCTTGCTACTGTAGGTTTTATCTTTCATTCTAGCCATCAAAGTTGAAACTGAAGATTATACAAGGCATCTCTGATAATTACAGAAAAGTTAAGGGACCGATCAGCAAAGATAAGGGACAAGAGGAAGAGAGGGATGTCCTGTAAACCTGTAAACCTGCTTCCTGTAAACCTGGAAGCAATGTGCTATTTTGTTCATCCTTTCCTATTTTTTCCTGTGCACACAACTATATCATTACGGACTTTCATGGACGTGAGATCTTGTGGCCTGTTGGTTTTTCCCTGTAGCGATATCCCATGAAAATTTTTCTGTGTTCTAAATATTTAAAAAAAATTTTTTTAATGTTTATTTTTGAGAGAGAGGGAGAGACAGAGTGTGAACGAGGGAGGAGCAGAGAGGGAGACAGAGACGGAATCCAAACCAGTCTCCAGGCTCTGAGCTGTCTGCACAGAGCCTAACACGGGGCTCAAACCCGGGGTCATGACTTGAGCTGAAATCGGATCCTTAACCAACTGAGCCACCCAGCCTCCCCTAAATATTTTTAAAATGTTTCTTAAGGCTCTGTAGTATACTGCCTTTGGGATGTACCCGTTTATTTATTTCAACCCGTTTCCTTATAGCTCACCACTTCCCCAATTTTAAAGTTTGCTTATTTACATACTTATTTATAGATTTTTTTTTAAAGTTTATTTTGAGAGAGAAAGAGCATGCAAGCAGGGGAGGGGCAGATAAAGAGCGAGAGCACACGAGAATCCATAGCAGGCTCTGCACAAAGCCTGACGCAGGGCTGGTACCCGCTAACCATGAGATCGTGACCTGAGCTGAAATCAGGAATCAGATGCTTAAGCCACTGAACCACCCAGGTGTCCCATGAGTTTATTTATTTTGAGAGAGAGAGGGAGGGAAAGAGAGAGCTGGCACGTGCACAGGAGCAGGGGAGGGGGGGAGAGAGAATCCCAAGCAGGCTCCACGCTGTCAGTGCAGAGCCCGACGCTGGGCTCTGTCTCCCAGTTAGATCATGAGGTGAAGTCAAGAGTCATGTGCTTAACTGACTGAGCCACCCAGGTGACCCAGTTTTTTACTGTTTTAAACAGGTCAGGATGATGACGGTTACCTGTTTATCTCTGTACACTCGTCTCAGTTCCTCAGTATTTGTTCCTAGGGATCAAGTTGCTGGTTAAAAGCACAGATACCAGCACTGTCCAGTGCAAATTATAATGCAAGGTGGAATAATTCTAAATGTTTTCAGAAGCTACATATGTAATTCTACGTTTTCTAGTAGCCATGCTTTAAAAAAATTTTTGTAATGTTTATTTTTGAGGGAAAGCACGAGCGGGGGGGGGGGAGGGGCAGAGAGATGGGGAGACACAGAATCCGAAGCAGGATCCAGGCTCCGAGCCGACAGCACAGAGCCCGACGCGGGGCTCGAATTCACAGACCGCGAGATCGTGACCTGAGCCGAAGTCGGCCGCTTAACTGACTGAGCCACCCAGGCAGCGCCCCTGTAGTAGCCATGTCTGGAAAAGAAACAAGATACAGTTAATTTTAATATTTTACTTCTAAAATATTTCAGCGTATGACCAATATAAAAATTATGGAGACTGTGTGCATTCTTTTTTGTACTCAGTCTTTGGAAGCTGGTGTGTATTTTACACAATTTCATACCTCTGGTCCCAGCTTGGACTGCGCGCGCGCGTGCACACACACACACACACACACACACACACACACACACACACAGATTGGGCCAGTTAAACTCCCACCAGCCTGTGGAAGGGTGTGACCTCAACCCTCAGGCTGAAATCTAAAACCAAAGATAACAAGGTCAACGTGCCAGGCACCCAAGTGACTCTGCCTCTTGTCTCCATGGCACCCGTGACCGCCTGGGGACCTGGAGAAGGGCTGAGGGAGGAGCAGGGAGACCAGAAGAGCTTCCGTCCTTGGAGCCCCCGAGGGCGCTCTGCACACAGGTGTAGGTGCCCACAGGACACGTCCTCTGGGGGACCCCGGGACCTGAGAGCGCGTGAGGTCTTCGGAAGTCAGTTCGTGAGGCCTAAGATGTTCCTTCTCCCAGTCCCTGAGCCCGGGGAGGCTTCCCCGAGTTGAGCTCCGAGCTCTTGGCTCAGGGGATTTGGGTGCCGAAGACAGGGGTCCAGAGATGGGAGGCTGTTTTCCTCATCCCTCTGCTTTCAGTCAGGCACGACAGGGAAGGGTGTGGGCACCCGTGCGTGCACTTTGGATGCAGAATTCAGCCCTGGACAGTCAGGGCTCAATTGACGTGGACTGCTGTGGTTCCCAGGATTAGGCACGTAATTCATTTTCCTGATGGCGCTTTTGAGACGTAACACGTTCCCTACATCTCACCCATTCAAAGTGTACTCGGGTTTTAGTATAATCACAGGGCTGGGCGTCCCTCACGATCTAACTTTGGAACATTTTCCTCCCCTCCCCCCCGCCCTCCCCCAAGAGGCTCAGTACCTATCAGCATGACTCCCCATCCTTGCCTAGCCCCAGGCAAGCCCTGGTCTAGTTTGGATTTGCCTCCCTGAGCATCTCCTATAAATGGATTCATGAAATGTTAGGAGCACACGTGTGGCTGCAATTTCTATGGTTATTTCTCGTCCGTGTGCTTTTGTTTTTTGTTTTTTTTGTTTTTGGGGTTTTTTTTGATCTGCGGTTGAGTGCTGGGCTGCCTTTGATCGGTAACCCACGAACATAAAACCGCACACATTCTGCCAGACAAACTGAGTTTAAATCCTGGGTCTCCCTTTCAAGTTCAGGGCCTGACCTTCAAGTCACCTAACGCCTCAGATCCTCAGTTTGCTCTTCTGGAAAATGGGAGCAGTCCTTCCATTATACGGTCATGGTAAGGGTTAAATAAGACCACGTGTGCCCAGGACGTGGTGCTCAGCTAACAGATGATTCATCAGTAGCAGTATTTTCGAGATCCCTCGGCTGTCCCATGTGCTACCGTATTGTGTGCCTAAAATATTCATTACATCACTAATAAATATGCATTGTGTATTAGAGGAAATTTAGAAGATATAGATGAATGAAACCAAAACAAAGCCTTTAATCCCTCTACGGAGAAAGACCATTGCTATTATTATTTTGGGGAAAGGGAGTCCGGATTTTCTTTCCTTACTTCTATACATTTGTGTATATCTACATGTTTTCCCCAGCATGAGGTCATGCTATTTTTGTAGCAGGCGGTTGTGTTTTAAGTAAGGACCATGCCCAGTGTGGGGCTTAACCTCACAACCCCGAGACTGAGAGGGGCAGGCTCTGCCTGCTGAGCCAGCCAGGCGCCCCATAGCAAGCTGTTTTAAACATTTTTAAAGTTCATTTTGAGCGAGAGACACACACACACACACACACACACACACACACACACACACACACACACACACAATCCCAAGCAGGCTTTGCGTTGACAGGGCTCAAACTCAAAAACCATGAGATCATGACTTGAGCTGAAATCAAGAGTGGGGCCCTCAACTGAGCTACCCAGGCGCCCTGACTTTTAAACATTCTCTGTGGAACGTATTTTCATGTCCGATATATAACTGTCACTTCTCAAAAGCAGCTTGCTTTTTTTTTTTTTTTTTTTTTTTTTAATTGACTAAGCCTTCCGTAAAATATTTGACCAATCTGCTTTGGGTGAGCACTTAGGTCGAGTCCATTTTTTAAGCTGTTAAGAATCCACGGGTGGACACATTTATGTATTTGTCTTTTGTACTCGTTGGATTTATTTTTTCCTGCCAGGTAGAATCACTGAAATTTTCAGGTAAACCTTTTATCGTAATATCAGGTACAGAAAAGTACATCACCCGTGAGCATAGAGTTCCATGTCCTTGCTGAGCACACGTGTGTGTAACCTGAACCTGGATGAAGAAATAGAATATTCCCACTACCCAGAGGCGCCCCTCACGCCCCATTCAAATCACTACTCCCCGTTCGGGGGCAACCACTATTCTGGCTTCTCTTTTTTAAAAAAATAAGACAACATCATCATTTTTATTATATTTTTTAAAGTCTTTTTTTTTTCTTTTAGAGAGTGCATGACTGGGGGAGGGGGAGAGAGAGAGAGAGAATCTCCAGCAGGCCCAATGCTCATGTGGAGCCTGACGTGGGGCTTGCTCCCATGACCCTGGGATCATGACCCGAGCCGATATCAAGGGTCGGACACTCCACTCTCTCTGCCACCCAGGCACCACCTTGTCATTACTATTATCAGACAAGTTTTAGATAGGTTCATAGCAAAATTCAGAGGAAGTTAGTTTTCACCTATGCCCTCACCCTGACATGTGCCATAGCCTCCCGCCTTATCCGTGGCCCCCGCCAGTGTGGTACGTTTGATACAGTCGATGAACCTGTATCGACACTTCATTATCGCCCAGAGTCCATTGTTCACATTAGGGTTCACCTGTGGTGGTGCACCTTCTGCAGGTCTGGACGTATGTTCAGCGACGTGTGTCCGTCATGATGGGACCCACAGGATAGTTTAACTGCCCCGGAAACCCTCTGTGCTCTGCCTGTTCATTCCTCATCCCCAGACTCGGACATGGAGACCTTTCTTGTGCCTTCACGGTTTTGCCTTTTCCAGGAGGTCCTATAGTAGAATCTTACAGTGCACGGCCTTTCCATCCCGACTTCTAACCCTACAGAGGACTTTTTACCCGTTTTCGAGCTCCATTTAAATGGAATCCTAACATACTTGCTCTTTGGCATCTGACTTCTTTTCCTTGATTTTATGTTTCTGAAGCTCACCCAGGTTATGGCACGCACCGTCTGCTCGTTTTCCTTGCTGTATACTACTCCATTGCTTGAGTAGACTGCACCTCAACACTTGATTCTGCCGTTGTCGGCATTTGGATAGGTTCCAGTCTAGGGCTGTTGGAACCGCACTGCTGTGAACCTCTCCTTCTTTCTGTACCTCTTCTGACGAGCGCAAGGGTGCGTTTCTGTTGGGTGTGTGCCCAGGACTGCAATCCCTGAGCCCTGTAGAGTATTCGGATGTCCTTGCTGATACACACATGATAGGAATGGCCATGTCCTCCTCCAGAAAGGTGGTTATTGCCCCTCACGGTCATCCCACTTTTCCAAGAGTCCGTTTCTACATCCGCAATGGGAATACAGCCCTATCCCAGGGTGCCGTGGGGAACAGGTGCACTGATGTGTGGAGATGCGCCTCTGGTACACGGAGAACCCTTCACAGCTGTTGGCTGTCCTGAGGGGTATTTCCTCACCAACAGCTTCTAGGGAGGCTGGAGAATTCTGAGCTATAGATTCTTTTTTTTTTTAAATACTTATTTACTTTGGGAAGAGCACAAGCAGGGGAGGGGCAGAGAGAGGGGGACAGAGGATCTGCAGCAGGCTCTGCACAGACAGCAGTGAGCCCGACGTGGGGCTCGAATTCACAAACCGTGAGATCATGACTTGGGCCGAAGTCAGACGCTCAACTGACTGAGCCACCAGGAGCCCTTGAGCTACGTATTCTTAAAGTGATACAACCTGAGCCTGAGACCCCCCCCCCACCCCCCAAAAAAGATGAGGAGGACACCTGGCTAGCTCAGCCGGTGGAGCATGTGACTCTTGATCTGGGGGTTGTAGTTTGAGCCCTGCATTGGGTATAGAGATTACTTAGATTACTTAAAAAGGGGGTGCCTAGGTGGCTCAGTCAGCTGAGTGTCTGACTCTTGATTTCGGCTCAGGTCATGATCCCAGGGTCGTGGGATCGAGCCCCACGTTGGGGCTCCATGCTGAGCGTGGAGACTGCTTGGGATTCTCTCTCCCTCTGCCCCTTTCCCCCCTCGTGCGCGCACACACACACACACTCTCTCTCTCTCTCTCTCTCTCTCAAATAAACATTTTTTTTTCTTGTAATACTTGAAAAAAAAGCAACAGCAAATGAGATGACCAGCTGGTCCCAGAAATTAGCTGTCTCTGGAACAAGAAAAGACATTTATAATAGGGCATGGGAAATGCCGGGAGGAGCCGGGGGGAGGGGGGATGGCTGTTTGGAAAGTTTTGCCCGAACCGTGTATAGTCCCCGGGGAACCGGCCCTCAAGGCCTTGGAGCACCAGGATATGTGGGCAGGCAGGCGATACCGAGTGAAGGCAGGTTGAAGGCGGGGTCAGGAGATGGACCCCACTCCACCAGTCACCGGTCGTGCGGTCTCGAGTGCTCTGAGCTGCAGTTTGCAAATTATCCCACAGAGAAAAGCACATCTGCTCCCTTATGCAGGATGTGTCGTGGATGAGGGGAGACAATGCAGGTCCGGGTGTCATACTGTGTGCTTCATAAAACAGGCCCTCGTGGGGGTGGAGCCCTTATGAAACCCGGAATGTGCAAGGCCCCGTCTTACTGGGGAAGACACAGCGGCCCGCCAGCCCGAAATGGTAATTACGAAAAACTGTACTTAAGGTTTTCTAGAACTACTGGGAAGATCTAAATATGTCCTCCACAGCGCAATGATCAAAATTCCCTTTCTTCTCCTTCCAATCCCCTTGCTGCACCAGATTCTCCTCCCGCGTCCTACTACGTGTCTCCCAAGTGACTTCCAGCAGCAGCCCGAACCCCTTTGCCCTGCCACGCCCCTCTGTCTCTCTGTACGTGACCGTATGAAGCCCCTTGCTCAGCTAGGAAAACCCCTGTCTTCGGGAGCAGGAGGGGAAGAAGTCACACGGATGTGATCCCTTTAGGGGGAAGGGGAAAATGAGCTGGTTCACTTTCGTGCTGTCCCGGCAGCTGCCGTTCGTAGCACAGGCTGTCTTGCCGGGGGATCGGAGGTAATGACCCCAGGGGTGCACTGCCAGGAAGAATGGGACGCCCTTTGTCGGTTTCTTCGTCTGGAGGTGGTCGGTGTTGCCCGCCTGGGAAGTGTGGGAGAATGTCACCAGCCTCCTGCTGGTGGCTCAAGTTCAGCGGTCAGTGATGTCTTCTCTCTCTCTTTCTCTCCCTCCCTCCCCTGTTTCCCAGTCTCCTCAGACCAGATCGAGCAGCTCCACCGGAGGTTTAAGCAGCTGAGTGGAGACCAGCCCACCATTCGGTAAGATCTGCAGTTGGGTTTGGGCCTTGGGCAGCTCCATGGCCCTTGAGGATTTCTCTTCTCCCTCTTTCCCTGAGTTCAGCATGACTCTGGAAGAGCCCCTGGGTGGCCCCATTTCCTGTGGCAAACTTGCAGTTGTCATTCTTTTGGTCCCTCTAGATAAGATGTTCTAGAGCCATACTTGTTGGGATCAGGAATGTCTGTCTAGAGTGAAGACAGGGGGCCAGTCAGCCACATGTACCCTGCCCTGGCTTCCTCAAATGGGACACGCTCCTGGCCTCTGTGCTTAGAATCTCAGGTATACGTAACTTGAAGACCGCGTTGAAGGTCTCTTCACTCTGCTTCCTCTCTGTTGTTAGTTCCGGCCTCAGGCAAGATGGCGGGCAGCAGACTGATTTCTTGACAGAAGTCAGACTGGCCATCCTACATTGCCTTTAAAAAAATTTTTTTTAATGTTCGTTTATTTTTGAGAGACAGAGCATGAGTGGGGGAGGGGCAGAGAGAGAGAGAGGGAGACACAGAATCCGAAGCAGCCCAGGCTCTGAGCTGTCAGCACAGAGCCTGACGCAGGGCTTGAACTCATAGACTGTGAGATCATGACCTGAGCTGAAGTCAGATGCTTACCCGACTGAGCCACCCAGGTGCCCCCCTACATTGCATGTTTAATGTTAATCTTTTAGAAGCTGGGTAGGTTCATTCTCTTTTTTTTTTTTTTTTAATTTGTTTTTAAGTTTATTTTTGACAGAGTACAAGCGTGAGCTGGGGAGGGGCAGAGAGAGAGGGAGACACAGAATGTGAAGCAGGCTCCACGCTATGAACTGTCAGCACGGAGCCCGACGCGGGGCTCGAACTCACAGACTGTGAGATCATGACCTGGGCCGAAGTCAGACGCCCAACCGACTGAGCCACCCAGGTGCCCCAGGTTATTTCTTTATGAGGAGGAATGCCCTAAACTGTCCCCCTTACCCCAAGAGAGAGTGTGTTCAGTCTTCCATGCTGGTTGAGTTCTATAGAGCTAGGTTAGTGAGCGATCCTAGTTAGCATGTTTGGTGGTTGCACAGTTGGGGAGGAAGCTTCGAGTTGAAGTGTAGCAAGCGGGGTCCCCGACGCACAGCAAACAGCGTTCTACCATGGAGTTTCCTAAAATAAATATGCAAGGTCTTCAGGTTACAGTCTTTGAACTTCCAACATTTAATAATACTTAATAATAATTTAATAATATTAAAAATATTAAAATTTAAAAATACTTAATAACTTTTAATAACCCAGGGAAACGTCCTTTTTCTTAGCCAACAGACTAAAATTTCACCTAAGCTTTATGGAAATTGACAGAAACAATAATCACTTTCCTTGGTCTGTCTAAACAAAAGCATGTTGTCGATCCCACGCGTCATGTTTTCAAAGCATCCGTTTCCAGAGCTTAGATTCTGGTGATCTCTTGGTTCCTGTGGCCTCCTGTCTCAGTTTGATTGTATCCAAGGCAGAATTAAAGCCAGTTAGGAGTGTTGTGGTCAATTCTGTCCGTGACACCTGGGTAAGCCCCGTGAAGGAGAGGGAGTGAGCCCAGGGGAAAGTCACCTGGCTTCTCATCGGCTCCGAGAGCGTTCCATGTCCGAGTCGGAGCCGGTCACCGTGGCCAGGGCTAGAGATGCAAATTGGTTTTTCCCAGAGCAGTGACAGAGCGGGGCTGGGCCATCAGCCAGGGTGGAGACTGGAGTGCTTTCCCAGGGCCGGGTGGGCACACCTTGGCCGGACACCTGGGAGTCTAAGGAGAGGCCACGTCTGTGCACCTGGATGTTGGAACCTGGAAGTGTCAAGGGCACCCCCCTTCCTTCGGGAGCTTCTGTGCATGTGCTCTGTACCAGGTGCTTGGTACCTGTGCTGCTGGATGCAGCCTACCGTGGGTGGCGTGTGAAGGCGGGGCCCCCTTTCTCAAGATAGTCTTCCAGTAAGCCCCGGAAGAAGCTGCTCTAGTCGGGGGTCTCTGGGTCTTGCCTCTTGAGAGGTTGTAAGTTCCCGTGCCGCGTGCGTTTAATTTCCAGACTTGGGGGAAACAGAGGCAAAAACCCAGACTTGAGAAACCGTTTGCATCGGCCTCCTGTATAGGAGGGGCTGTGTGTGTTTGCATTAGTTGCTCTCTGTCTCTGAGCCTCCGTCCTCATCCGTAAAGTGATTTGGGTGCGGAACGTAAGCAGGTACCATGCGGGAAGATCCCACTTTGAGCCGGTTGGGCAGCCCGGCTGCCATCCTCCCCACGGTGGGTGAGGTCTCGGGGACCCACCTTGAGATGCCTGTTAGCAGATGTCTGACCGTGGGGCGGGAGTGGAGGCGGGGAGCACAGGTGCTGTGTGGGGAGGGGGCTGTGAGGCCCTCGGAGCCCCTCCCACTTCGAGGTTCTAGCATCCGAGCCCGGTGTCGCCCAGCGGCCCCTCCGGGGCCTCTGCGAGGACGAACTGAAACACTGTGACCTGCACACATTCTTTCCCAGCTTGAGCGTGTGCGTGGATCACTCGAGAATGTTCCTAATGCAGGCTCGGCCTCAGCAGGTGGGTGGGGCCTGAGACTCTGCATTTCACTGGGGGTCGCAGGGCCCCCAGGGGCCAGCACGGTGCCCCGGGGCACAGTTAAGTGCTCACTCAGCAAATGCAGCTGCCTTTCTCTCTGCCACTGACCAGCTCTCCCGCCCCCTGGCCTCAGACGTCAGTCTGTGTGGTATTCCCAACCTCCTCCACTCCCCTCAGGCCCGTGGCCTCCCTCCCTTGCCTCACATCCCTCTGACTAAACCCGTCCCGGCTGTTGGGCCTTAGCAGCGTTTCTCCAGCCAAGTCTGCCTGGATGATGCCCCCGACCCGGTCAGCGCCCCGTCAGGCTCCCTGGGCCCCGCACATCTTCTCTGTAGCCGCATGGGGTGACTCCAGTTCGCCTCCCGGTGGGACGCCGGCTGTGAATGTGTGTGTGAATCACCTGGGAGCCTGGTTCAAAGGCAGGATTTGATTCACGGGTCTGGAGCCGGGCCCGAGACTCTGCATTTCCAACAAGCATGGGTCGTGGGCAGGTCGGCCTCCCAGCACAGAGGATGGTGCCCAGTGGGCCCCCCGGGTTCTATGGGTGGAGGCTGCACCCTCTCAGGCACGGAGACTCCTACCTCCCACTCGTGGGCTAGGCCAGGGCGTGGGAATACGAGCCCTCGGCTCTGCCTGCCCACCCCCAGGACCACCGCACACCTCACCCTTTGCGCATCTGCCGAGACCCAGTGAGGAGCCCTTGCTCCAGCTTTGGGGGCTCCCCTGTGCCTTTAAGGTGACATCCGTACTCTAGCTGGGGTCCGCCAAGGTCTTTAGATGCTGGCTTTTGCTTTGCTGAGGTCTCAGTGTGGACACCACGTCCTGCAGGATAACCCCCCTACCTCCTGTCCTCCCATGGCCTCCTCCTGGGGGTGCCCCAACCTGCCACTTACAGAATTGCAACTGTGCCCCTAATAGACAGCTGGCCCCGTGCAGGGCGGGAACTGGGGCTTTGTTTCTTGGGCCTAGTGCTCAGTTCAGGGCTGGTAACGTTCTAGATGCTCGGGGGTACAACTGGCGGGTTGAACGAACGAATGAATGAATGAATGAATGAGACCAAAGTAATGAGGCAAAAGTGAGTATAAGAACTACCAAAATTCTTTAAAATCGTTTTTAATGTTTATTTTTGAGAGAGGGAGGGAGGGGAGAGAGAGACAGAATCTGAAGCAGGGTCCAGGCTCTGAGCTGTCAGCCCAGAGCCCAATGTGGGGCTCAAACTCATGAACTAAAGATCGGAGGCTTAACCAACTGAGCCACCCAGACACCCCAGGACTACCAAAGTTCTCTTTATACGCCATGAAGCATGGTGTACGTGAGACCCGTTGTTGTTAATACTGTTTCCCTCCAGAGGGTGTACATATTCCCGGGAAAGAATTTATCTGGGGCCTGGCTCATAGGAACTGCTCACCGATGTAAGCTGTTATTATCTGAGCATGTTACTTGAGCCTCATAAAAACCCCACAGGAAGCAGTGGTAGGAACACCTGTTCTCCCCATTTTACAGACGGGAGGCTCAGAGAGGTCGTGTACCTGTGCCTGAGTCACACAGCTCGTAAGTGGAGGAGCTCAGTGCTGAGACGCCTCTGTAAGGAAGTTGTGGACATTTCTTGCGAGTGGTCTCGGGACCTCAGTCACCCTCGTCTGCCGTCTGAGGACCCTTACCATCCCGCGGTGGGCATGTATAATTCCCACCACCAAAGCCCCTGCTCCCTAATTTCCTAGTCTCTGCTGGGAGGGTAGCGTCAGCCGCACATGGTGACAGCCCTGCCCAGCAGGAAGGAGGTGACAGGCCACAGTGTTCTATGCAAACAGGCCTGCCTGAAAAGCCCCTCCCAGACCCACTTTGCCTGATCCTAATCTGTCTCTCAGGACCCGGAAAAGGGTGATTGGGCAGGTTTTCGGTCCCGCGGGCTTTCCTGCCCACCCTCCTAGGGCAGAAGGATGAGCAGCCCTGGGCTGTGATCTGGTCCCTAGCACCATCCCCACACTGCCGGGGGTTCCCGAGTGACCCTAGGGGGGGCCTCTCTGATACCTGGGCACACCTGGGGGGCTGTGGACTAGGCTGCGGTTTCAGAGTAGGGAAAGGAGCTTTTGCTTCCTTAGGGTTGAGTTTGGCGAAAGGCACTGACTGGGGTCCGCTGGGCGAGGCCCCCAGCACCGCAGTCTGTGAGGGGTGTGGGAGGCAGCACCCTTTGCCCCTGCCTCTCAGAAAATGAAGGTGCCCGAGAGCCTAGGATCCCATGGGGCAGGGGTTGGGGGGGGAGGGGAAAATACCTCCAGTGCAAAAGGCCCCTTAAAAGTGGCCATTTAAACCTGAAGGCTTTAAACATAGACCTGATAAGTTTTGTAAGTTGTATTAAAAAATGAAGAGGGGCTCAGGTCATGATCTCCACGGTTCGTGGGTTTGACTCTGCGTGGATAGTGGGGAGCCTGCTTGGGATTCTCGCTCTCCCTCTCTCTCTGCCCCTCCCCCACTTGCTCTCTTTCAAAATAAATAAACTTAAAAAAATATAAAATTTTATTAATGAAGAATTGAGTTTCTGAATTTGTGACTTTGATAAGTTGTATATAGCTTAAAAAAAAAAAAATCAAAACCGAGTAAAAACTGCCAAAACGGATTTAATGTTAACCCACCATTTTCCTATCCATGTTTGGTTGGTCTCCTCTCCTTCTAAAAATTATCCTAGGATGTGCAGGGATGGCCTCACCCCTGAGGCCTCAAAGCTGATGTGTCAGGACTCCCGCTCTGTGTGTGTGTGTGTGTGTGTGTGTCTTACAAAGCCCAGCATCTGATTTAAAAAACAAAAATTCGGGGCACCTGGGTGGCTCAGTCGGTTGGGCATCCAGCTTCGGCTCCGTTCATGATCTCAGGGTCTGTGTGTTCGAGCCCCACATCGGGCTCTGTGCTGTCAGTTCTGAGCCTGGAGCCTGCTTTGGATTCTGTGTCTCCTTCTCTCTCTGCCCCTCCCCTACTCACATCTGTCTCTATCAAAAAAATGAGTAAATGTTTAAAAAAAATTTTTTAAACAAAAATTCATAATGCTGCATTATTTTTCTTTAAGGGCCCCCCAAAACCTGAATCCACCCTGACCACAAAGCACTGAGCTCCATGGCCTCTTGGAGAAATGCTTGAGTAGAAAATGGTCATGTGACACATCGAGTACCAATCCTATGCAGAGACTTCTGTTCTCAAAACGTTTTCTTCTTCTAGCAGGGAAGCCCCTCCCCAAGGAAACCCATGAACAGATCCGGATTGCAGGTAGTGAGGAAAATACAATAATTGCTGCGTGCACTTTTTCTTTCTGAAGTCGGGCCACTCGACTGGTGAATGTCTTAAACAGCAAATTTGACTTCCTGAGAGCGGCCGCGGCAGGCTCTCGAAGCCCCAGAAATAGACGCTGTGCCATACGTCAGACATCGTGCTGCAGGCCGGTAGGAGGGCTGATTAGGTAAAGCCACACCGCAAAAATATTTGTAGATTCACCAGGCCCCCGAGTGTGGAGTGAGTCGTGGCGTGAACGGAACCACGGACATACGAGGCGAAGGCGGGGAGCGGTGTTCGTTGTTCGTCACCAAAGCATACGGCAGCCTTCGGACAGGCTGCCCGCCAGGGCACCGACAAAGCCCTGACTCCGCGTCCTGTTTTGCATCCCCCGGCGGCACTCACCCCGGCTCTGTCGAGTTAAAGGTCTGCTCACAGTCAAGTGCGTACGTAGGAGCCCCAGCTGCCGTTAGCTGAGGGCTGGCATGTGCCGGGCACGGGGCTGTTCCTGCTGTTCCCGCCTCGGAGCTCTAGAACACACTCGTGACCTGCTTTCTAGAATGCTTTTCTCCAGAGCGGGGTTTCTATTGGCACTTGGGGCTGGAGAATGTGTGTGGGGGCAGGGGTGTTCTGTGCATGGTAGGGTGTAGAGCACATTCTGGGACCCCCCCCCCCACCGGGTGACTACCGAAAAGGTCCCCAGACATGGCCCCGTGTTCCCTGGGGGTTTGAGAACTCACCACACTCTGCTCTCTGCCGTGTGTCACCTTTCCTGGTCGCCCCACTGAGACTTGATCTGATTCTCTGGGGTCTCTGTCCTGTCTCTGCTTGGTGTGGTTGCAAAGTGCTCATTGCTGCCCGAGACAGGTCATTTTCCCTCTGTCTCATTTCCCCTGCTGGAATCCCGGGAGGGGTGATGTCTGTCCCACTCACTGCTGAAGCCAGCACCTGGAAGCGGGTCTGGCACGTGGAAGGTCCCTGCGATCAGTACATGGCAGGTGTTGAGAGGACAGCTGGGTACGGGCCTGGAGCAGATACAGGAGAAGTTGAGAAAGCGTGTGGTGGGGAAGGGTGACGTTGGTGACGCCGCCCCAGTCACTGAAAGAGGCATTTGCCTGGTGGCAAGGGGACCAGGGCTTTTTCTGTGTGTGTGTGTGTGTACACACACACACACACACACACACACACACACACACACACACACATATTTAGTGTTTATTTTGAGAGTAAGAATGTGTACATGAGCTGGGGAAGGGCAGAGAGAGAGGGTAGGAGAGGAACTCCCAAGCAGGCTGCACACTGTGCAGAGCCTGATGCAGGGCTCGATCCCACGAACTGCAAGATCATGACCTGAGCCGAAGTCAAGAGTTGGACGCTTAACCGACTGAGCCACCCAGGTGCTCCTGTGCCAGATCTTTCGTGCAAAGGCACGTGGACGGGAGAAACGCCTGGCGTGGTTAGGGAATTCCTAGCGTTTCTTAAACGTTAACCTTCATGTGAGTTCCCCAGGGATCACGTTAAAATGCAGGCTCTGATTCCGGGCCAGCTGAGGGCTCTGTGTGTCACACACCAAGTGAGACTGATGCTCCTGGTCCAGGGATGACACTTTGAGCTGCTCAGCATTGCCCGGGGAGACACACGGTAAGTGACTCTTGGTTCCTCCTTTGTGAGTCCCCATGGGTCCCCAGTTTCCCCAGGGTGGGGCCTCCAGGAGAGTCGGGCAGGCAGCCCCCACGGTAGAGACCCTTCTCCGATGGGCCGGTGAGAGCAGGGAGGCTGGAGTTCCAGGCTGGGAGCCGTTGGGGCCTCGCTGGGTCCTCAGCTCCCGGTGGGTCAGGCCCGGTGGGGGCTGAGGATGACCGAGCCGGCAGAGGGCCTGGCAGAGAAGCTGGCCCTCAGAGCTGCCGGAAACCGGCCCCCACGACGAGGCTTGCGGAGGAGCCCCTCCTTGGTGGTTGCTCAGTCTTTCCTTCCCTTGCGGGCTGGACGCTTGTCTTGCCTTCTTTCTGGGTCCCGGATGGGGCCTCTCGGGGCTGGGTGGGGGCAGATCCCCGACCAAGATTTCAGTTGTGTGCTCTCTTTCAAGTAAAACCGTGCAACCCAGAGGAAGTAGCAAGTGTGAGGAAGCGCACAGGGCGGTTAGAGCCGGATTCAAAGCTGTCCTCCTAGCTGTGGGGCTGTGGCCTCCTCACTTGGCCTCCCGGGGCCTCCTTTCCTCACCTGCACGATGGGGACTGTGCGTGTGTGGGGCGGATCAAACACGGTGGTGTTTGCAAAGCGCTTAGCACAGCCTGGCCCTGGGAAAGCCCTCAGGATGCGGGCGAGGGGGGTGCAGAGGATCCTTAAACCCCGGGTTCGATCCCCCACCCCACCCAGAGCAGGTGTGCAAGTTGTGTGCCCCTGGGGTCTCCGCGGGGGACCCCTCCCCGCTGGTCACAGGGGCCCCATGGCCGCGGCCACCGCATATCAGCTGTGGCCCCAGAGCCCTGGGCTTGGGTGGGGCAGAGCCCTTCCCGGGCTGCAGCCTGGGCCCGACACCTTCAGCTGAGCCGGTTCTACCAGCCAGTGGGCACCTGGCGGGGGTGGGGGGGTGGAGGAGGAAGGAAAACAAGACCGAAACTGGCGTTTATGGGACATTAAACTGCGGTCAGCCTCTCCCAGGCTCTGGACTCGAGGCCTGCAATTGACTTGTTCAAAAAGGAGGTTGGCAAATATCCGGGTGTCCCCGAGACCGGCAGCCAGGACCGAAGTCTTGCTAGCATCTGCTCCCTGGGGATTCTGAGTGCTGCCTGTGTCTTTTTTTTTTTTTTTTTTTGCCACAAGACATTTCTTTAGCTCTCTGCCTCAGTTTCCCCCATCTTTTTAAAAAAATTTTTTTTTAACGTTTATTTATTTTTGAGACAGAGAGAGAGCATGAACAGGGGAGGGTCAGAAAGAGGGAGACACAGAATCGGAAACAGGCTCCAGGCTCCGAGCTGTCAGCACAGAGCCCGACCCGGGGCTCTAACTCACAGACCGCGAGATCGTGACCTGAGCCGAAGTTGGCTGCTCAACCGACTGAGCCACCCAGGCGCCCCTCCCCCATCTTTAACATGGGGATGAGTGTCTGCCTTATAGGAGAATAAGGTAAATCTCTTAGAGCACTTACCAGACACCTTGGGAGTAATAGGTTAGCTGGTATTATTATTCTACTTTTAAATACACACATATGTGTGTGTATACATATATATTTATTTACTTTAAGTTTTTATTCATTTATTTTGAGACCGACAGAGAGCAAGTGGGGGAGGGACAGAGAGAGGGAGAGAGAGAATCCCAAGCAGGCTCCACGCGGTCAGTGAGAAGCCTCACGCAGGGCTCGAACCCAAGAACTGCGAGATCATGACCTGAGCCGAAACCAAGAGTCGGAGGCTTAACCAACTGAGTCACCCAGGCACCCCTATTATTCTCATTTTAAAATTAAGAGCTCGCTGTGTGTCAGGCAACGTCCTAAGTACCTTATGTGCGTTTATCGGATTTAATAATTTCGTTAACCCCATGATACTGCCTAGGCATTCCCCTGATCCCCATTTCACAGAGGAGAAATTGAGGCTCCGAGATGTGGAGAGGCTCACCCAAGATGATGGGCCTGGTGAGGAGCAGATCCTGAACCAGACCCCGGGTACACTTGATTTCACATCCCCTTGGCCGTGGGCGGTGCTAGGTGTTCACCAAATTCACAGATGAAGAAACTGAGGCACGGGGCATCGGTACGGTGCCCGTGTGAGGGAGAGCTGAGATTTGAGGGGGAATCCAGCAGGCACCCACGGAGAGAGGGAGCAAGGGCAGCTGGGCTTCTGAGACACCTGCACGGACCCGCCAAAGGCTGTGATGCCAGGACCCAGGACACTGCCCTCGTCCGAGTCCTAGTATCTGCCTCACCTCCTCTGCTGTCAGTGGGAGGTCAGCCTTCTTTTCTTATTACCGTTCTTCTGTAGACACTGGTCAGGCTCTGTGAGGTCCTTCTTCCCTCTATCCTGCCTCCTTCCAGAGTCCGCCTAGGCCCGGGTTTCTCCCAACCCCCTAGAACCCGCAGTTTCCCTGTCGATGGTCTCTGTTCCCTTCCGGGGAATTAACCAGATCCATTTCCCGGGTGTGTCCCCCAATATGCTCCTTCCAGCAGCTCTGGGGGACAGCTCCTCTGGTAGCCCATTCCCGAGCTCAGCAAGCCACAGCTGGGGGTTGATGGTCTCCAAGGATCCAAGGGGAAGTCCTGGGAGCAGCTGGAAGGTCTGGGCACCTGGGAGGGGAACTGAGTCTGGTGCCAGCCAGGTGCTCAGGACAGAATGAACCGGGAGGCGAGCCCCACCCGTGCTCACCACCCCTTCCACTCCGCTCCCTGAGCACCTGTGATGCCCCCAGCCGTATGAGGTTGAGAATGTGGGGTTATGGAAATGAGAGTCCCTGTCCCCATGCTGCATGCTCTCGGGCGTGTGAAAGCTTCCGTCTATGGCATCTGTGTGCCTGCTTTACAGATGAGGAAACTGAGGCTGAGGAGGAATTAGCCGTGACCCTCTGGCCAACGAAAGCCAGAGGGGGCTTGGGGTCTCATGTACTAACTCGCCACGGAGCAGCTGGTTGCTGCTTTTCCATTCTCCCAGAATTCTCTCTCCGGCTCCACGTGGCCCCTTTGACTTGACGTGTTCCCATGCGGGGGTCTCTGGGCATTCTGTCTCTTGTCTCCAGTTGGGTATGATGTGCACAGAGAAGAGCAGAAATGTGTCGGGTCACAGAGAGGGACTTTCATGGATTGAACATACCCATGACCGACACCCAGATCGAGAGCAGAACGTTCTCAGCCTCAAAGCCTCCCCACGGCCCCTCCTGGTCACCCTCCCCGAAAGCAGTTGACCTGTATCCTGACTTCGAGCTGCAGGGCTTAGTGTTGGTACCTTTTGTTCTTTATGTAAATACGGTCACAGTGCAGTGGTTCTTTGCTTTTTGGTTTTTAAATGTATTTTCGGGGATTTTTTAAAAATGCAGTACTGAGATATAATGCACGTTATTGTACAGTTTACCCATTTAAAGTATGTAATTAGGAGCGCCTGGGTGGCTTGGTTGAGCTTCCAACTTTGGTTCAGGTCATGATCTCATGGTTCATGGGTTCGAGCCCTGCATCAGGCTCTGTGCTGACAGCTCGGAGCCTGGAGCCTGCCCCGGATTCTGTGTCTCCCCTTCTCTCCCTGCCCCTCCCCTGCTCACACTCTGTCTCTAAGAATAAACATTTAAAAGAATTTTAAAAAGCATATTAAAAGAAAGTATGCAATCAATTTGAGGACATTTCTGTCACCACCCCCCAAAGAAACCCTGTACTAATTAGCCATCAACCCCTCTAGCACCCTACCCCTGGCAACCAGTCATCTTCTTTCAGTCCCTATGGATTTATCTCTTCCAGTCACCAAGTATAAATGGGTCCTCTCATACGTGGCCCTTTTGAGCCAGGCTGCTCCTTTTTTTTCTTTTCTTTTCTTTTCTTTTCTTTTCTTTTCTTTTCTTTTCTTTTCTTTTCTTTTCTTTTCTTCTTTCCCTTCCCTTCCCTTCCCTTCTTTTTTTTATGTTTAATTACTTTTGAGAGAGAGAGAGAGAAAAAAAAAAAAACACAAGTGAGCGAGGTGCAGAGAGAGAGGGAGACACAGAATCCGAAGCAGGCTCAGGCTCTGAGCTGTCAGCACCGAGCCGGGTGCGGGGCTCGAACTCACAAACCGCGAGATCACAGCCTGAGCCAAAATTAAGAGCCAGATGCTCAACTGCTTGCACCACCCAAGCATCCCGTGCCTGGCTTCCTTCACTTAGTGCCATGTCTTCAAGGTTGGTCTACATCGTAGCATGTATCCGTACTACATTCCTTGTCATGGCCAAATAGTATTCTATCCCCCAGGCGACTGTCCTGAGTGCACCCCTTCTTTGGACCTGGGATCTTAGGAATCTAAAACGCGGGCATCCACTGACACTGGCTCCTGAGTTTGGCCCGGCGCCCCACCAGCCAGCCCGGCCAGGAGCATCAGGAAAAAGACAGAAAGGAGTGTGTGGGTCGGGGTGGGCTCACGGGGGCAGGGGATTCTGAACGCCAGGACCAGGTCTCCGTTTGCCTCTGGCCCTCAGTCTCCCCATCGGTAGGGTGGGGGCGGGACAGGGGTAAGCCATGTGCTTCGGGAAGCTTCCAACTCAAACAGTGCTTAATTCTCCAGGTATGTGGCACTTCCTCCTTCCCAGCATGGCTTTGTTCTAGTTTTGAGTTCCAGATCTGATGAATATCCCACCCCTGGACATTCTCATTTTAAGTAGCTGCTATTTCCTCTTCCCTGGCCTGGGTGCCTCCTTGCTCCCCGGGGTTACCAGCCTGTGCCTTGGGTCCCTTTCAAGGCTACTACTCCTTGAAGTCCATGGAACAGAAGAAAGAGGTGAGTAGGAAGCAGGTTCTGAGAACAGAGGATGGCCTCATGTGGGAAGGTTGGACTGTGGACCCGCAGCCTGTATGACCCAGTGACAGGGTAGCTGGGTTTGAAATTCACCCTCTCCCACCCCAAGCCAGCATCGTTTTTTTTGTTGTTGTTGTTGTTTGTTTTTTTGTTGTCTTAAACATCTTTACCAAAATACAGGTCACATACCATACGTCTTGCCCATTAAAATGTATAATTTCAGGGGTGCCTGGCTGCCTCAGTGGGTAGAGCAGGCGACTCTTGATCTCGGGGTTGTGAGTTCAAGCCCCACGTTGGGTATAGATCACTTAAAATCTTAAAAAAGTGTATATAATTCCGTGGCTTTTAGAATCCTTGAAGGTGTGTGTCCAGCCCCACAGTCAATTTCAGAATATTTTGATCATCCTCTAAAGAAACCTTGTACCTTTGCTGTCCCTTTCCGTCATTCTCCCAGCCCCTGGCAACCACCGGTCTACTTCCTGTCTCTACGGATTTACCCGTTCTAGATGTTTCGTGTAGATGGAATCACACTGTGTGGTCTTTGGCGTCTGGCTGCTTTTACTCAGCACATCTAGTGTTTTCAAGGCTCCTCTGTGTTGCAGCGTGGATCCCTACTTCTTTCCTTTTTATGGCTGGAGAATCGACCGCGATTTCTCGACTCATCGGTTCACAGACACTTGGGAGATTCCCACTTTGTGGCTCTTATGAGTAAGGCCGCTGTACCACGCACGTACGAGTCTTTACGTGGATGCGTGTTTTCGTTTCTCTTGGCCGTATATCTAGGAGTGGAATTGCTGGGGCACGCAGTAACTCTCCATGCCACCCACTGAGGACTCGTCAGACTATCTTCTGGTGTCCAAGCCACCATTCTGCTGCCCCAGTTCCAGAATGGCCCAACCAGGGTCTCCTTACCTGGGGGTCTGGGGATAGGCCTCCGGTGGCCTCGGAGTCCTCGGGGTGGGGTGCACATCTTGTGTCTCCGTGTTTTTCTGAGGGTGAACGTCGAGGACACGTAGCATCTTTGAGCCTCCGAATCCTCCCAGCTCCTGCCAGTCAAAGGTTAGAGTGGGGGCAGATCAGTGCAGCACGTTCCAGTCTCCTCTCTGGACTCTTCTTGTGGGATTGGCTCAGGATTAAAAATACAGCCCGATAAGTGGTGGACCTGCCATCTGACATTTGATTTTTTCCCCCCCTCTTTCTTTTCCTGGTGCTTCTCCTTCCTGGAACTCAGCAAAGAGAACTTCAACAATGTTCCTGACCTGGAGCTCAACCCGATCCGCTCCAAAATCGTCCGTGCCTTCTTCGACAACAGGTGGGCCCTTGTCCCTGAACCGGCCCAATGGCAGATGACTTTGGCCTTGAGGGGGTGTTTTCCCTTTGTACCTTCTTATGGTGCTGTGTGCTCCGAATGTCTCCTTAAGCCATTGAGCAGAGGAGGGGGTTGCTTTGAGTAGGAGTTATGAGCACAGCTTGGCTGTGCCAGACAACTCTGGCTCGTTGACTTTGGGCAGCTCACTCAGTCCCTCTAGGCCTGTGTATTAGTTAGCTATGACTGCGTGACAAATTATCCCAGTACTTAGCGGTTTAAAGCAAATAACACCTCACTGTTTCTGTACATGAGGGACCCACGGGCAAACTATCTGAGTTCTCGGGTTCAAAGGCACCGGGGCTCCAGCAATCTGAAGGCTCGACGGGGGGCGGCTCTGTTTCCAAGCTCACACACGTGGCTGCCGGCAGGCCCCACTTCGGGGACCTCCCATCAGTTTTTCTGTGTCCTCTTCATGAGAAGTGAGTCACCAGGGCCTCCCACACAAGGAGAGGGGACCACACGGGGCTGAGTGCCAGGAGGTGGGGATCGTTGAGGGTGATTTCAGAGGCTACCTCAGTTTCCTTACCTGTAAAACGGGTGTAACGATAGCATCTGCCTCGCAGGATTGCTGAGGGTACACTGATCTGATGTGTACCAGGTTGGCTATCATTCTGCTCATTGCCCTGACTTACAGGGAAACTGAGGCACGGGAGGCGGTGCACCTGGGCCAGTGTCCCAGAGCTGAGGCTCCAAGCAGAGCTCGTGTCCTCAACCGTCCAGCGTTGTCGGAGTTGCGAGACTCGCGTGACTGGATGGGGGCTCGCTCTGTCTGAGGCTCTAGCAAGATTCGGGTCGGGTACGCCCTCTCCAGGCTGCCAGGGCCTGTGGGCAAACACCGAGGACCATGTGCCTGACAGCCAGTGTCTGCAGAGATGGCCGAGAAACCGGGAGAACTGGCAGAAAGGGAGGAAGGGAACAGCCATGCTGTGGCCAGAAGATGGGCAGTGACTTCCGGACAGGTTTCAGGTTTGTGGGGTAGGGGTAGGAGTCCTCAGCTGCCCTGGAAGATGCAGGGCAAGGCCTGAGACAGTGACCAAGAGTTAATGAGGCAAAGCAGAGAGAGGAGGTGTTCTGGGAGGACAGAACTGCATGTACAAAGGCCCTGCGGCACAAGAAAGTACAGCGAGTGTGTGTGGCAGAAAGGAGGTCTGGCCGGAGCACAGGCCACGCAAGAGGAGAGGGGTGCGGAGGGCAGAGCTGCATCGTGCGGCCTCTTGACCAGTAAGAGGGGTCTCGACCTCAACCTGAGAGCGGGGCGGGGGCGGGGGGGGGGGGCGCTGATGGGTTTAAGGTGGGGTGTGGAGCACACACTCTGGCCGCCAGTGCGTTGTAGGGGCCCGGGGCCCGGGAGGGGGCGTCCTGCGGTCCCCCAGGCTGGAGGCAGGGCTGCTGAGGGGAGCCGGAGAGCCGTGGGCAGCTTTGCGCCACCGGGGAGGGGATGCCGGAGGACGGAGTGAGAGTCTGGTCCGGGGTTGGAGGTGACGAGCGGCGCTGAAGGAACCTTCACGGTGGATTGTCCCGTCGCCGGGGGGAAGGCGCACGGTCCGTGGTGGAGGTGGGGCTGGAATTCAGAGCCCCCACCTCCTTGTAACCCTGGTTCTGCGTGAAGGGTCTCGGAGGGAGGCCTCGGTGGGCAGTGAGGCTGACAGGTGGCGGGAGGGGGTGCCGGGGGAGTTGATATGGGTCGGGGGGTCTAGGGTTGAAAGGTGTCACAGGAAGATGGCAGAGGGTGACCGGAGCCTAGTGGTGCCTGGCGCGACAAGCGGGGGTGAGGATGTGTGCGTGTTGTCCGCGTGCCTGCCGCGTGTGGGTCTGTAAGGGGACGCTCGTTTCCAAAAGGCTCCGTGTGGACCTGGCCACCTGGGTAGCTGGCCGGGCACCAGGGACCCAGCCTTCCGTGGGGTGGAGCTGGAGGGGCCAGTGTCTCCCGTAGCACGAGGCCCACTCGGGTGGGGAGAGGGTGGTGGCCCCGGAGGGACCAGCAAAGCCGGCTCCCCGGGGCCTGCGGGAGCCAGCCTGGGCCGGGAGCCCGCAGGCTGGTCCTTCATTCCTCCCCACTGGCCTAGCAGGGAGCGTATTCGGACGAGAGAGAGAGAGAGAGGGCACTCCTGGCGTGGGCGAGAACGTTTGGGGGCCTTAAATCTGACCCGGGGTCGCAGCTTGGCTTTCGTCCGTCACCCGTGGGAACTGGGAGCGGCCTCAGGAGCTGGTTTTTCAGCTCTCGGGTGGCATTCCGGTGTCGGCTGAGGGGACGGGGCGTGGGAGCGGGGCGGAGCTGAGGCCTCTGTCTGGCTCGGGGACTGGACTTCGGGGCGGTCAGTGAGAGGCAGGAGGGACAAGGCCCCCCCTTCCTCGGAGGGTCCGGAGTTAGGACAGCTGGCGGAGGGCTGGTGCAGACGCGGTGCTGCCACAGGAGGAAGGAAGTGATGTCGGGCGGTCGGGGGATGTTGAGTGTCCAGAAGATAGACATCCGGACAAGCCTGTGGGGGCCGGAGTGCGGCAGGAAGGGTCGTCCAGGGCTGGGGTGGCTGGTGAGACCAATACCTGCCTTCCGGGCCTGGGATAGCAGGTGGGGGAGCTGGGGTTACCCTGAGAACCGAGGCCTCTGGACAGCTTCGGGCAGGGGAGCAGTGGGGTCTGATCTGCGTTTTGCAAAAGCCCATGTGGCTGCTCCTGGAGCACAGCGGGGGAGGGTCCTGCTGGGAATGGCGGAGCTGGGTGGCCATGGCAGGTAGGCGAGTGGGCAGGCAGCCCGGAAGTCTCTGAAGAGGGGACGACTGAGGAAGGGCTCCCCCAGCGAGTCCCCAGAACAGCCCGGACGCTGCAGCTGAGAGCCTGTACATCCCGTAGTTCTTCACTCCTCGTCCTAGAAGTTCCGAGGGGCGTGGTGAAGAAGGACTTTGGAGCCGGGGTGGGGGGGGGGGGCCAGAGACAGAATTTTCTTCCCACGAAATACCACGGTCAGCCTTGCCTCCCGAGACCCTTCAGGAACAGGACTGTGGACGGAGAAGCCGGTCTGGAGGGCGGCGTGAGCAGGGTCCTTCCCCACCTCGAAGGGTTCCATCTTACGGGATCCTCGGGAAGTTAAGGATTGAAAAATAGTGTCTGAGCTGGGCATCTTTGCAGAAGAGAAGGGACACTGCCCATCTGCTGAGCGCCTGCTGTATGCCTGGCACCGGGCCGGCCACGAGGCTGACCCAGCTTGAGCCTCACCTGGAACACGAACCCTTCTTGCCCCTTCTGAAAAGCAGGTCAGCAGCGACCACCTGGAGCCCGCCTTGACTTGCTAAAAAAAAACCCTGAAATTAAGAGTAGACTTTTCACTTTGGTAGTAAAGCGATTACTCCGCCAAGCTGACTACCGTGCTAGAGTTTGAGGCAGCTGATAGACAGCAGGAGTCGGCAAACTTTTTCTGCAAAAGGCCACAGAGTAAATATTTTAGGCTTCGTGGGCCACGCGGTGTCTGTCAGGGCTGCTCAGCTCTGCCTTGGTAGCAGGAAAGCAGCCACAGACAGCAAATGAATGGGCGTGGCTGTGTGCCAATAAAACTTTATTTACAGACGTTGACTTGCAAATGTTATGTGATTTTTACCAAAGTTTGTCATGAAGTGCTGCTACCGTCTCGGGTTTTTTTCTCCCCGAAAACCTATTTGCAACCATTCGAAAACATAAAAGCCCTTCTCGGTTCACGGACCGTGCAAAAATCGGCCGCAGGCAGGGTTTGGCCCGAGGGCCGCGGTTGCCCGCCCTGGATCTGAAGGAAAGGGTCAGTTTGGTGAGTTACTGAAGTGCTTGGTGCCTTGGTTTCCCCACCCTTGAGGGCCCCGCCCTGCGCACTGTAGCACCCAGGCAGCCCTCCACCCCGGCCTTCACCAACAGCAGTGCAACTGTGTCTCCCCCTGCCCCCCTCATGCTGAGCTCGGGGAGGGCAGCACCTCCTCCCCCCCCAACCCCCCCCCCACCGCTGCCCCGCACCCCATAAGCAGGTTGCTGGGAAACAGAACCCAAGGCTAGGACGGCCCCCGTGGGCGAGGCATGTGCCCAGAAGGGCCGAGTTCTCTGAAGCATCGGTGCTCAAAGGGTAAGATCCGGCGTTTAATCCGTTGCTGACTTCCCGTCTGTGCTCCCACAGGAACCTGCGCAAGGGATCCAGTGGCCTGGCCGACGAGATCAACTTTGAGGACTTCCTGACCATCATGTCCTACTTCCGGCCCATCGACACCACCATGGACGAGGAGCAGGTGCAGCTGTGCCGGAAAGAGAAGCTGAGATGTGCGTGAGCATGGGGGTCGCGCCCCTGCGGCAGGCGGTGGGCGAGCACGGGGGGTGGGGTGGGTGGGGGGACGCCGGTCCCAGGTTACGGCACCCAGGAAGGCCCCCACTGGTGTTTCTCCTCCCAGGCCGCGCCGTGGTGGCCTCCTCGTGGACACCCCCCAGCAGCTGGTGTTTTGGGGGAATGGCGGGGGGTGGAGTGGGTGACGGGAACAGAGCCAGGACCTGGGCTCCAGTCGGGCCCCTTCCACTAGGCAGACGTGTGGCCTTGAACCAGGACACGTGCTGATGGTGAACACAGCCCGTTGTGAGGCTCAGTGAGGTCACATAGGCAGAGACCCTGGCTTCCCTCGTCCTCGAGGCGCCTCAAATGCCAAGTTCATGGGACGAGCCTCTGGCTGGTATGTCCTGGAGGAACCCCCCGGGCCTCCGGGCTCTGGAGCGGGGTTGGCTGTGATCCGGGCTGGCCAAGCAGCACAGGGTCCCAGGGTCCCATGCGTCACATGTCCGTCCCCCGTGTGGACTTTCCCACGACTCCTGACATCCCGCCCCCACCCCACCCGAGGCTCAGCCTCATCGGCAGGAACATGTAAACACGGGGACTGGGCTGTATTTAGCTCTGGAATGCAGACGGGAGGGCTGCCGGGAACTTTCCCGGGCTGGGTGGCCCGAGGCCTTCCGACGGCATCGTGGACCGGGGGCAGCCTGGTGGCGGCCCAGCTGCCCACCTGCTCCAAGGGCCAGGTCAGAGGTCGTGGGGGCTCCTGGTTTCCCTTCCCTTCATGGGGTAGCCGTGGGCAAACACGTTAACTTGTCTGAGCTTCGACGGTGCAGTCTGTGAAACGGGCTCAGGGCAGCCTTGCCTCACGGGGTCACGTGTGGATGAGAAATGACGTTTGCCACACGCTGCGTGGCTCAGGGCGTCTGATCCCTGCGGGGTTAAGGCCGGGGACTTTGTGAGTTTGAGGGTGAGCCGCTGGGGCAGGGCTTGCCCCCCTTTGGCTCCTGGCCTCTTTGGATGCTGCGTGATGCCAGTAAAGGAACAAAGGACTGTCACCAAGTGGGATAACCAGAGGAGAGGAGGTGCTGGTGTCCTTCGGGCCCACCAGGGACCGGCTCAGACCAGCCAGGGGTCGGAACATGGGCAGCGGGGTCCACGACCTGCCGATGGTAGCTGCCTTCTTGGGTCTTCGAGGAAATGACATTTGGGGATCATGTTGATTTGTCTTCACTTCGACGAGAGTGTCGCATCTGCGCTGACAGTGTGCCGGGACCGCTGGTCCTAACCCCCCAGCTCGGTGGCTCACTGAGCCCTCGGGACGCCTCGAAGTGGACACTGTTGTTGTTGTTGCTCTCGTTTTACAGGTGGGCGAGCCGAGGCTCAGAAGTTAGGTCACTTGCCCAAGGTCAGCCGCCAGGAAGTAGGCGGTCTGGACCCATGGCCTTTGCCCTTGACCCCTACGGTTGCCGTTTAGGGTTCATTATGGGTGTCTTTTGCTCATTTGGAGGTAGCTTTCTGAGCAGGAAGGTTGGGGGAGCAGGAGGACCCGGGGCTCCCCTCCTGGCTCGTCTGACCAAGCCCTTCTCTCTCCCCCCGCCGCCGCCCCCAGTTCTGTTCCACATGTATGACTCGGACAGCGACGGCCGCATCACCCTGGAGGAATATCGAAATGTAAAGTATGCTCCTCTGCCCACGGGCCAGGGCTCCTGGCACCTCCCCGCCCCGTGGCCTGGACGGAGGCCCAAGGTCACCCTGTGTCTACTCGCCCGGCAGGTGGTAGAGGAGCTGCTGTCGGGAAACCCGCACATCGAGAAGGAGTCGGCCCGCTCCATCGCCGACGGGGCCATGATGGAGGCGGCCAGCGTGTGCGTGGGGCAGATGGTGAGCCAGGCCCCCGAGGGGGGCGGGGAGGGGGAGCCGGGTCCCCAGGATCTCCGGTCCCCTCCCCTGCCCCTTGGCTAACTCCCACACCTTGCCCTGCTTGTGGTCCGTGTTTCTGGAAGGCCTGGTGGTGCCTGTCCGACTCGCTGCTCTTACCCCACTGCTTTCCCGCCCCGGGGAGACCCCTGGAGTGGAGGCCCCGCCGGGAAGCCCCCGCAGTTTGTAGCCTCCCACCCCCCCGAGCCCTGCTGTCAGCGTGCCACACGCAGTTGACGACGAGTGGCTGGGAGGGCGTTTCTGGTCTGGAGAAGGGGTCAGCAGGGCCACCTAGTCTGGGGACCCGTGTGGAGCCGGGAGTGGGGGGCACATGTAAACGGGACAGAGGAGGGGGGTGTTGACCTCGGGGCTGGCGACTGTGGAGGGGGAGCCCCCGGCCGGCCCCAGAAGTGATGCGGGGGCCAGAGGCAGGTAGCCGTGGAGGGGGACGTGTGGCTGCCGAGGGCCTGGGGCAGGGCTGAGAGGGGAGGAGGACAGGCAGGCGGGAGCATTGGAGCCTCCACACACGTGCTCGTCGGGGCTGCGCTGGTAGGAAACGGCTGGGTCATTTCTCAGAGTGCCACGCGGGACAGCCGTCCGTGGTGGGGACTGTCCTGTGTGTCGTAGGGTGTTTAGCCCCGCCCCTGGCCTTCACCCACTAGACGTCAGTCACCCCCTCCTAGTCGTGACAACCAAGGGTGTCCCCAGACGTGGCCAGATGTCCCTGGCAGGAGGCCGGGATGGTCCCCAGTGAAGAGCCATTAACTGGAGGGGCCCAGAAACAGACGGTGAGCCGAGCGGTTGCCGCACTGGGCCCGGCGAGCGGTGGCTGTCGGGCGTGTGGGGCACCCGCAGGTAGGCTCCTCTCCCTGAGTGTGACCGCACGGCCTGTGCAGACGTGCGTTGTTTCATAGGTTTTTAGTCCCATTTTACTGGTGGGGAAACTGAGGCCCGAGGACATAAGGAACTTTCTGGAATTGGGGGCAGTGATCTTTACTGTGCCCGCTGGACACACTCTCGTAGGACCGGGTCTAGCCTGGCTAGCCCGGCACAGTGGCTTTGAGCCCCGGGGGACCTTGAGGACAGGACGGGCACCCGACCATCTCGATGACTGCGTTCCCTGAGGGTTTCGGTGGGTCCCACCAAACCGTCAACCTCCTCACACCTTGTGCTTAAAGCGGCTGTGGCTCTAGATGCCTTTATGGCGTTGGGTTCAGCACGGCCCGAGTGGAGGGGTGTGTTCCTGCCGGGACCTGCTGTCTGTGCCCCCGGCCTGCCATCGAGGGTCCTGGCACGCCCGGGGCCTGCTCCCAGAGGCAGGGGCTGTGGTCATTTTATTGGCCTGCATTTTATCGGTCTGCTTCTGGGGCCCAGGGGGAGGCGTCTGGCTTTGGTGAAACCACCCCCCCACTCAGCAGATTAACTGCGGCAGAAAGGGCTGGCGACCTCCGTGGAGAGCGCAGGGATCCCCCTGCCGTGCCGCGGAGCCAAATTCCCATTTGACTTAATTACACTCTCCTCCTCCAAATTGCTCCCCGTCTCGCTCCGGTGGCAACCGGTGACAGTTTCCTTAATTTGCTGCAGTGAAACTGTTGGCAGCTGGCAGCTGCTCATCTGCATAAAAGGCACATGACCTCAGAAGCGGGGGTATCTGAGAGCCCGTGGCCGCCTCCCGGGTGTGTGTCCCGAGCCTCTCTCTCTCTACTTACGGGTCCCCCGTGTGCTCTGAAAATGTTTTCTCGTGTCAACGTCAGCCGGATAAACGTGAGCTATGCACACGCACGCACAGGGTGAGGGCCGGCCGCGCGGTTCAGTACCATCCGGCCTCCGAGGACGCCGAGCGTTCCAGCCTGTGCAGCCCACCGAAGCCAGCCGATCCATCGCCCCGCGTTAATGGACTTCCAGAGCCGTTTATTGATCGGGGCAGTGCTTTCTTCCCAGAGTGCTTTCTCTGGACGGTCTTGTGGCTTGAGGGTGGGGCTGCTTGGCTGGGGTCTCAGCTTGGGTTCCCCCCCTCCCCCCAGGATACAGAGCCTGGTCTATAATTAGCTCCCCTCGGCTGCCCCAGGGGACCCGGGGGTTGCCTTCAGAGAGGGGGCACCCACCTCTCCCTGTGCCCCTGGGCGGGAGGAGCAGGGAGCCCCAGGGACCCGCCCGGGGATTGGAGAACTGGTCACATTTACAAAATTAAGACGCATATATAGATTTGTTTTCTGTGTTAAAAACAAGTGTAAAGAAACCCCAGAGGGTGAAGAATCCTATCAGACACTTGGGAGTCAGCGGTGCTACTCCCAGATGGGCAGGCAGGTGGCCTTGCCTCTGTGCACCTCAGTGGCCTTATCTGTAAAATGGGACTGAGAACAGAACCCGAATAGCAGACACTGAGCGCCCGCTACTAAATACACATCAGAACAACTCTAGGGGCGCCTGGGTGGCTGAGTCGGTTAAGCATCCAACTTCGGCTCAGGTCATGATCTCGCGGTTTGTGAGTTCCAGCCCCGCATCGGGCTCTGTGCTGACAGCTCAGAGCCTGGAACCTGTGTCTGATTCTGTGTCTCCCTCTCTCTCTGCCTCCCTCCTCCCCCGCCTGCCACCACTCACGCGCGCGCTCGCGCTCTCTCTCTCTCTCTCTCAACAAATAGAACATTAAAAAGGTTAAAAAAAAATTGCAGGGAGGTATAGGAAGAGAGGTGAATTCTCTGTGCCCTTCTCCCCCTCAACCACTCCTCCCTAGAGGGAAGCATCCTTGCCGGAGTTTATTTTCCAACACACACCGACGTACACGTGTGTCTTTTATTTTTGACGTGCACACAATGGAACTGACCGGACTCCTTTGCCTCTGCTGACCCCACACGTCCCCAGGGCAGATGGCGACAGTCTGGTTAGCGATACAGGAAGAAGCACGGATCTGCAGACCTCTTTCTGCGTGTTTGTTTTTTTCCACTATGCATCTTGGAGCCTTTTCCATATCTGCATGGAGGGATCGACCCCTTCTTAATGGATGCTTGGTAATCAATAGCATGGAGGACCACGATTTATTTAGCCAGTCTTCTGTTGATGGACACGGGACGGCAGCCGGGCTTTCGGTCAGAGTGCTGCAGGCAGGGGTGAGGTCTGGGGAGCCTTAGCTGTGCCAGAGCCCGAGATAGTCGTACGAGGGGCAGGAGCCCCACCTCTGGTCTCATGAGGTCACGTGTGCCCAGAGCAGGAAGGACACAGGTGGAGACTGGCACTGGCCATGACTAGGTGGGTGAGAGGCCCGGCGGGCAGGCATTATCACGGTGACTCACTGGGCGAGAGGGGTGGGCCGCACGGGCCGGCCCTTGACCCCCCTTGCCCCAGTGGTCTGGGAGCTCAGAGGGTCAGTGCGGGCATGGTGACGCAGGACCGGGAAATGGCAGCAGGGTGGCTGGGGGGAAGGGGAGCACGTGCCTCTGTGCCCACCGCCTTCCTTTCCACCCTCACCCACCAGGTTCTCCCTGGGGGCCTCGGATGGGGCCCCGGTCAGCCCGCACCCTCCCTTCCAGTCCGAGATGGAATTCAGAGGGACTGGCTTCCGACTGGAAGCAGCAGGTCCGGAGGGACCCCCGCTTCTCGTGACTGAATGGGCCCGACCATCTGCGTCCCGGGGGTGGGGGATGGGGGTCTCCCGGGGGAGGCCGCTCACTCTGCGTGTGCTCTGTCCCCAGGAGCCTGACCAGGTGTACGAGGGGATCACCTTCGACGACTTCCTGAAGGTGGGTGTCTAGGAGCAGAGGTGGGAGCTGAGGGGGGTTCCTGCCCGCTGGGCAGGAGGAGACTGGCACCTCTGTGGAGAGGGGGCACGCACGCTGTACTTATTTTTATCGGGAGGGCAATAGTCACACGTGGTCAGAGCACCTGGAGCCGTCCAAAAGGGCCGCAACGATACCGTTTCTCCCCCACAAGTCCCCGGTCCCCGTGTCAGAAGCGTCACTGCCGACAGTCGGAACCGGGTTCTGGAATGTTCTATGCCTGCGAGTCACATAGTGGAGTCAGCGGAGTGGGGTTTAGCCCCTCGCTTCTCCCGTGCCTTGGACCTAGCTGCCCATTCTCCCAGCCCCCACGGGTGGACACCAGGCCCCTGCCGTCACAAACGTGCTCCGAGGTTGGGAACCGGGACCCCCTCACTGCTCGGACTGGCAGGTGCCCGGCGGAGGGAGATGAACCCGCCTGCCCTGTGCCCGGTGCCGAGTGCCCCGACAGCAGGCCACCAGGCTCATTCTGGGGTTAGGACAGGAAGTCAGGGGAACACGACCCAGAGGTCCCAGTCCAGCCTGCCGCGCCAGCCTCTGACCCGCCCGAGGGCGCTGATGGGCCCGGGCCTGGAGCCGGGCCGGGACTTGGGCGGTCACGGCCCCATGGAGCCCGGGGGCAGGTCGATGGGCACTCCGCCCGGGCTGTGCTCCTAACCTGGCCAGTCAGCTGCCAGCTCTGCAGGAAGGGGGTTGGGCAGCCTCTTCCACCTTGCACCCACCGGGGCCAGGCAGGGCGAAGAGCCTGTGAGACCCAGCTTCTTCCCTGGAAGGCTCCCCCTGCCCTCACCCGAGGCCTCCGGTGTTCCCCAAGCCTGTCCCCACCCCGTGGGGGCCCTTCCTGACCGGCTGGCCCCTCCCCTCCCCTCCCCTGGGCCTTGCCGGTGACCCTGTTCCCACCTGGCATTTAGCAGAAAGCACCCCGGGTGCCCCACGACCTTCCCCAGGAACCGGGTCTGTTTTCTCTGCCCCCTCCCGGCACCACACCAAGAACAGGTGCAGGATCCCAGAAAGCAGCTTGGGTGCCGGCAGGACTCTGACTGCAGCCTGGTGGCAGGCCCTGGAGATGCTGCAGGCGACAGCTTGAGTGTTAGAAGTTCTCACAAGCGGGGAGGCCGAGCCAGGTCTGGCCGTTTCTCCGTCTGCGGCCCTCTCGGGCCTCCCCGCCGCGCCGAGTGGCCAAAGAGCTGGCAAGCGCAGTCCTGGGAGTGGGGGGGCTCGTAGCGTGGCAGTTGGGGTCAGATGTCCCCCGGGGCCGTGGCCAGGGTGGACTGTCACGGCAGAACCCGTGCCAGGTACGTGCCTGTGGACATCTGTGCCCTTTCCCGGGCGTGAGCTTGTCTACGTAGAACAGAGGTGGCTTATCCCAGGGAGGCTGTAAACACCAAACGGTCGTGACCTTTTAATTAGCGAGGATGGCTTAATGAAACGGTGCGACTAACGCACAGCGCCTAATAGTTTACAGAATGTTTCCACGGATGATCCCCTCTGAGCCCCCGTCATCGCGTGACTTAACGTGGGCAGTGCAGGTGGTGGTCCCGGCATGGTGCTGATGAAGAGGTTTACTGGGGTTAAGGAACGTGCATGAAAATCGCAGAGCCTGAAGTGTGGTGGGTGGGACGGGAATGACTTGGAGCGAAGAGCTTGGGTTCAGCACTTGATAACAACTTGCTGTGACGGCGTCGGAAAGGATCCACACGTCAGAGCCAAATTAACCCGCAGAAAGGCAGGTGGAAGTTTCTTTTCCTCGCTCGGCTCACAGCCTTGAAACCGGCCCTCTGGTTGTCACCTGTCCTGGTGGAGGGGCGGGCGGGGACGCGGGCCCGGTGGCGGCGGGGACGCGTGCTCAGTGCTGCTGCTCTGTCCGTTGCAGATCTGGCAGGGAATAGACATCGAGACCAAGATGCACGTCCGCTTCCTCAATATGGAAACCATCGCCCTTTGCCACTGACCTGCAGGCATCCCCGCCCCCCCGGAAGCCGTACCGGGGTCCGCAGCCGCCCTCGGGGCCCGAGGCCACCCGTGTCCTGCTGCAGCTCTTGTAAATAGCCCCCCTCTGCCGTCCTGTTTTCCCGGGGGGGTGGTATGTGGGACTACTCTGTTTTTATCTCTAATAAAAAAGAAGACGGTTGGTTTGTTAATGAACATGGCTCCTGTCTGTTCCCCACGTCCACTCGGTGGCCTGGCCACCCGGTGGCACGAGGCTGAACAGGACAGCTGATTTTCAAAGGCTGGTTTGGAAAAGGGGAGTTTTTTTTTTCCCCCCAGACCTTCTCTGGTGTATTTTGGGTGCAGGGTTTGCTCCTTTGCATGAGTGCCGGGCGGTAATTAGTAAGACGAGGCAGCTCCTCGTGCCGTGGTGGCCGGGACGCAGGCGGTGTGGTTTCCTTGGTATTGTGACTGAGCATCTAGGCCAGAGGAGATAAGGGGGACCTGCGGTGATGTGCCCAAGCCCGCCGACGGTACCCGGGGCACTGGACTCCGGGCCTGGCTGCCGAGGTCGGGCTGGGTGCGTCCACACCCTCCCAGGCCGGCATGTGGCAGTCCCCGGTGGTGGTGGCAGCAGGGGAGGGGACTGTCCACGGTGAGTGGCTCCCACAGCTCCAAGGTCACCTTCTGACTCGGGTGAGCTGCGCTAGGGGCGGGGAGATGAAGGTTGTCCATCCGGTTGATGGCTATGGCCGGTGGGTCAGCAGAGGCCGGCACGGGCTGAACGCTCCCGGTTGGTGCTCGGTGGGGCCGGCACGGCCGTTGCTGTGATCGCTCATCGCTGGCGGCGTCCCGGGCCCCCTTGCGTGGCTCCTGCCGTCCACACTCACTGGGAGGTCCCCTTCCAGCCTTCCAAGAAAGTTCCGGGAACCGAGAACTGCCGTTATTGGCCTTCTCGCACTTCCGGAGCTTTGTTACTAAGCGTGTTTTAGCTGACACCTGTGCGTGGGGGTTCAGAATTGAAAAGGCGCAGGAAGGCACAGCACACGGCCCTTCTCCCGTGCCGGCGGGCCCCGGCTTGCCCTTCCCCGAGGCAGTCAGGTCAGCCTGTTTCTTTGACATCCTTCCGGGGCTGTTCCTGCAGACGCAAGCAGGTATATTGCCGAGGAGGAGCTGAATGTCGGTATTTAAGTGAAAAGTTGAAACAGAGCAGTGAGGCAGGGTGGAGGGGGACTGTGTGGACGGAGCACCGTGTGCAGGGCAGGAGTCCCGAGGCTGGCACACCGTGGCGGTGGCGGTTTGGGAAGCGCGCGCATCCTTCTGGTGACGCTTAGGACCTTGGAGGTGAGGCAGTAAGGGCATAACTGGGCCGCCTGGGGCCCCGGACCCGGGGCCTGAGGGATGCTGGCCTGCGGTGCGAGCCGAGCCGCGGCCTCCTCTCTCCCTCCCGGGCCCTGGTGGATGGCAGGGAGGCCACATGGCCCTGGCCGTGGGGAAGTAGACAGCGGTCTGAAGTCACTTCCAGAGCTCGGCTGTTTAGACTAGCGCTTACTCAACAAGTGTCTTGACATTTCCTGAGCGGTAGGTCTGCGGGGAAGGCAGAGGCCTGGCTTCCTGCCCTCAGGGTACCAGCCACCTGGTGGGACCCTGAACTGTGTTTCCTGGAGCAGGAGTGGGACGTGAGCTGCCTCATCTCACTGCTGCCCCTAGGGACCGTCTTGCTCACGTCCTTGGCTTTCCCGGCTGCCCTCGGAGACGGTCTCAAGTCCCTGGCATGGCCTGGTGTGCTGGAATCTGGCACTCTCCCGGAAGCATCTCGGACTGGTGACCCCCTGCAGCCTCGCAGAGGCGCGCACCCTCCCCTTCCCCGCCCCCCACGGTGCCTTTGAGCAGCGGGATGGCTGGCGTGGCCACCGTCGGCCTGGACTTTCTGGGGCTCCCCCAATTTGCTTCGATTTTGTGCTTCTCAACAAAGGCAGTTCGTTAATGTGAAGTGTTGTTAGAAACCGTTTCCCATCAGCCCCTGTGCCCTGAGTTTTAGTTTGGGAGAGGTGGCCACTGTGGGCACACATCAAACGTTTTCATCTCTTCGGACCACTGAGGGCCAGCCTAACGTCTTTGAAGCTTTGGGCCCCGGCTTACCTAAACAGCTAATTAAAAGGAGATTTATTCACGATGAGCCCAGTCCATGCTGCTCAAAAGAAAGCTAATTTGTTCCCAGTCACTGAGGGTGTCACGAAATTGGCAGGGTTAAGGCTTATTTCCACCAGAGCGCGGCCTGCGGAGTTTACCTGGGGCTCCCACCGGCTCCCAGGGTGCCCGTTCGGTCATTTGGGGAGTGATCAGGGTTTCCTAGCAGTGGGTGCAAACCTGCTTCTAGAAAGGGCAGGTTAATTCCCCACAGTCTAGCCGAGGACGCAGGCGGGGGCTCCCGTTCCCTCCTGTCACCCGCCGGACCGGCGAGGGTGCCCAGGAAGGGCTTTGTGGCTGCATCGGCCCTGAGCAAGTATGGCTACGTCCCCGGGTCCCTGGATCGGGCGCCTCGTCAGAAGCAAGTGGTGTGTTGGTTTGGAAATTGGTTCTAAAAGAGGCAAGTGGTCGAATCAACAGATATGCTTGTTCAACAGCCTGTCTTCTATCAAGAATTACACCAGTGACTAAAAGGAAATAAGCAGAAATCAGTGCTAAGGCAAATATTTGGAGGAAGTGAGGTCGTGCTTTGAAGGCCGCAGGCGGTGGGTGGAGACCCAGAAGGGTGAGGGCCCCCTTCTGTTCTTCACCCATCTGCCCGCAGTCGGGTTGACAGCCGGATCTAGTCCCGTGCTGCCGTGTCACCGAGGGGAGAAGTTACCAGAACTCAGCTTTTGGATTTTCAGAGGATCCAGCGATTTGACGCGAACGCAGGAGTCTGGTAGCTTCACAAAAGGGCTGCGTAATGGAAATCTAATAGGAGAAGCTCGGGGGAAACATCCGGCAGCCACGTTGACCGTGCATCACGGATCAGGGAATAGCCCAAGATCACAACCGCTTCCAAATTCGGCCAAGCACCACCTTGCTGGACTTGCGCAAAACAACTCCGTTACCTTCTTGTCCGAGGGACTGGAAAGTTCTTTCTGTGCTCTGCTCAGGGGAGGCAGGTCACACGTGCACCTGAGCCTGCCCCCACCTGCCTGCTGAGGCTGAACCGCAGCACCGGGATCGGCAGTGACTTCGTGGGCTGACAGAGTTAAAAATACAAGTTGCCTTGGCGAGGGTTTTTGCAAACACCTGCTTTGCAAGCTGTCCTCCCACACGGCGACCTTGGGAAGGCCTTGGAGAGGGAGGGGGGAGCCGGGGTTTCTGTCAGCTCTGCCTTTGTCTCTGGGCCTTTCCGGAATCAGGAGGCAAGTGCCAGCGGGGTGTTCGGCGGTGGATGAACTTGGCCCGTGGTGGCTGCCGAGCCTTCTAATCCAACCAAGTCAGCAAGGGACCAGGGTTCACGTTCAGCCCCGAGCAGCAGTCAGGGTGAGGGATATGTTGAGCAGCGGCGTCGGTCCCCTCGGTCTTCGAGGGACAGGGACCGTCCTGCCAGTGGGCATGGGAAGGGAAGATGTGACAGGCTCAGCTCTTGGGGCTGCTGGGAGCTGGGAGCGTTCCCGCCCTTCCTAGGGAAGAAGCGGGCCCTGGCGCTGAGCCGGTGTGCAAAGCCTGCGGCTGGAAACCCACGGCGAAGGTCGGAGGCCGAACGCCTGCCTGCCCTGCCCGGGGCCGCTGCAGCCCAGCGAGAGGGAACCTGCCGCCGCACATCGGAGGCGGCCCTGTCCGGACCGCCACCGGCAGGGCCTGCCGCAGCAGCCAGGTAACCGTCTGGCCTGGCTCGAGGGCGAGGCGGGCAGGTCTGCGTGGCTCACGGTGCCGCGGCCCGGCCGGCATCATAAGCTCCTGGCCGCCACAGCGGCTGCCCAAAGCAGAGGCCCCGAGTCGGGGGGCGAGACAGCACCTGTGTAGCCCGTGGTCACGGACCTGCCCGTAATGGCAAGCCACCAGGCGGTTCTAACGAGAAGGCTGTGCCCTCATGAGGGGAAGCCACTTCTCCTCCTCAGTGAGCAGAGTCTGTCTGCAGTAAGCTGGTGCTTGTCATTCAAACGCAGAGCGGCATGCCATCCCCTACGTGCCGGGCCTCTAGTTTAAAAACAAAATTTGTTGTTTATGCTCGAGTAGGGGAGGGGCAGAGAGAGGGAGGGAGACACAGGATCCGAAGCAGCTCCAGGCTCTGAGCCGTCAGCACGGAGCCCGACGCGGGGCTCGAACCCACAGACGGCAAGATCTTGACCCGAGCTGAAGTCGGACGCCCAACTGACTGAGCTGCCCAGGTGCCCCTGGGGGGCCTCTCTCTCTGAAGCGGGGAACCGGGATACGGGACTTCATCTAGGGAGCCATCAGACGTTCCTTTCACAACAGACCCAAATCCCCATCTTGGGGAAGTCATCAGCCAGGGTGAGCGTTGTGCCTCCTGGGGGTGGTGATGCCACCCCCGGGGTAGCTTTTAAACACAAACCACTGGCTGTGCAATGGCAGCACGAAGGCAGCTCGTGGCTTGGCTCAAAAGGCGCAGTCCAGTGGCCGAGATGTGATTCTCGGCAGTCCCCTTACACGACCTGACGAAAGCCAACCTGCCTAACGCTCGTGTCCGGTTTCACACCTCATCTTGTGGGTTTCTTGGATCCTGGCCTGGGAACCCCCGTGAGTGGTGGTCGCGCTCCCCTGTGGCCTGCGACACCAGGCTGCCCTGCTGGCGGAGCGCGCCGGGGGTCGGGGAGAGCAGGTGCCACGGTCGGCTGGCCGGGGGCCTTGCCAGGGCAAGCGGTCATTGGAGCAAGAAACAAATTTCAAAAATTTGATATCGGGACAGACAGTTGATAAAAGTAGAAAGCAAAAGGCAGGTGATGTTCTAGGACACAAGAGCCCTGGCGTGGGGCCCTCTGGCTCCCCAGGTGGTACAGGAGCTGCTTCTGTCTTCGGGGGGAGCCACAGGAGGGTAGAGTCTGAGGAGGAGAAGAGCTACGGAGGAAGGAAAGGAGATGATCCACCTGCGAACTCAGAACCTGCAAAGAAGCTTCCTCAGAAGAGCCAACAGGGATCCAGGTAAGGTGGGCGGAGCAGAAGGGGTGGGGGGATACGGGCCAAGGTGTTTTAAGTCACTGGGTAAATGTGAATTTATGGAGGAATTCGGTCCCTTCCCCACATTCCAGGATGTAAAAAGTTTGTAGCAGCAAACACAGGTTGCCGTGCCTGGGGATCAGAGTCTGGATCTGATAAACCCTCCTCCGCAAAAACAGGCACTTCTCCGTAAGGGGAGAGGTTATAAACAGGCTGGGGAGGTAAGAAAACCCCTGTGGTGGTGCCACTTTACGCTGGCCCAGCTTTTGGCCGCGAATGACAAGAGTTTAGAACTATTTTTAGTTTTGGTATATTTTTCTGGGTCTGATTTCTTTGCAACTCTTCAACTACCTTTCACGGCTGCAAAGCTAGGAAGGGTGACTGCGTCTGCAAAATGAGGTAAAAATCGGACTGGAAGGGCCTGCTTCTTAGAAGAAAAATGTCTTTTACCCAGTGGTCCAGTTACATTAAGGCTATGAAAGATGAAAACCTTGTAAAGCGAGGTCACTAGGGGGTCAGAGCAGCACATGACACGAGGAGTAAATAAAATCCTTCATCTGCTAACTGCAGACCGGCTTCATTTATGAAGTAATTTGGTTGAAAGGAAGCAGAAGGCCGTCCTGACGAAGCTCCTGCCCAGGAAGGCGGTCTGAAAGCCAGCGTCACCCTGCGGGTTGAGTGAGGATTCCCAGGCGGGGCCAGTTTTCCCGGTTCCCCCGTCCTATCTAGTTAGTTGCACGTCGGTTTTTAACGTGGACCGAATTCATCTGAAAACACTGAAACCTTCACAACTCAGAAGGGCCGGGACTCTCCGTAATGGCACACGTGTCCCAATTTTCTGCCCCCATGTACGGTAGGAAAGCGTCCCTTTCTCTTGGGTCAGCGTGGGCAGGTTGTCGCCCTGAAAAGCCCCTTGTGCCTTTTTTTTTTTTTTTTTTTATCAAGACTTGTATATTTTGGCTTTTCAAAAAAGCTGGTCCAGTGTAAAATGGTACAAGTGTGGGGTTTCTGGCATTGTGATAAACTTTACTATTTATTGGCTTTCTGTCCCATCAGTGTGTTTTTTAACCTTTGCTTAACACCCTCCTTTGAGGTCTCTATCTGAGGTGACAGCTATCCATTTATCTTGGCCTGTTGTGTTTTCTACTCAAGCCACAGCTTCTGTCCACCCTGGCCTCATCCCGGGGGTTTTGATGTTCAGTGCAGTCATGGTCACCCTGGTCTAGGGAGTTAGTATTTCCATTTTTCTTTAAACCAATTCTGGAGTATTTGGAATTTCCAGGTGGACGTATTTCACTTTATCTAATTTTACTGCATTAGGGGTCATGGAATTTGGCCTGGATGGGATCGTCCTTTGTGGTGCTCACACGGACTCCGTTGCCGTGCATGGTCCACGGGTATTTAAAGAGGCCCCAGACTCTACATACGCGTATTGGATCGCGCTTGTACATTCGGCCAAGTAAATCCTCGGAGTCCTTATTGATCGCTCGCTCTGGGGATGGACTTTCTCTTCGTGGTCCTCTCAGTTTCTGCTTTGCTGTTTTGAAGGGACATCGGGCGGTTGCTGCTGCACAGTGTCCATCCTTTGTAAGGTGACCGCTCGGCCTCCCCGTCCCTCGGAAATGGAGGCTGCTTATCGTACTCGCCCCCCCCCCCCCCCCCCGCCCGGTGTTGCCCTGCTGTAGCGCCGTGGTTTAGGGTAGCGGTTTCTCTGCCAGCTCTTCCTCTTCCATCCTGCGTGGAGGATGGCTGTTGATGCAACACACATGTAGAAAACAATCTACTTTGTATCACAGGTTGTGGACAAAAGAGCAGACCACAGAGTCCTTAATGCAATTGTATAAATATATAATTATGAATCATGGTTAAGAACTAGGAGGAAACAGGCCTGTGATCCCAACTCCACGCAGGGTGGTGGCATCACGGACCAGCCCGAGTGAGTATGTGCTCTCGGGTCCAGGGGAGGTGGGGCCGTGTCAGCTCAGGCACCTCCCCTCCCCCTGGAGAAAGGGCTTGAAGACCAGAACGATGGCGGCAGCAGGTGAGCAGGGCCCTGGACTGTAGTGTACAGACGTGGGGGGAGGTCCACACGGTATCCGGACAGAGGGCCCCGGATGGGGCCAGGGCGGGGGAGGTGCAGCGTGAGTGAGAAAGCCCCGGAGGAGGACCAGAGCACCCAGAAAACAGACGAGACAAGCCGCGACAGGCTCCCGCTTTCCACAGGCAGCTACAGAAAAAGGAACAGGCAGCGGAGGAAGGCAAAGGCAGCTGAGGCATGTGTGGGGTCAGACGAGTGCACCCGGGGGTCGTGTTCTTCCCCCCGGGAGTTTCCAAATCCGGCAGGCGTGGTTCTTCCCGCTCTTCTCCCCGCGCCGCAGGGAGGCTCGCGCCTAACTCCGGTCCTGGGGGAAGGCGAGCGCGAGGGCATAGCCGTGGCCGGCCGTGGGGTCCGCGGACGAACGGCAGACGGGCAGCGTGCTCTGCAAGGCCAGCCGGTCCACCGCGAACTCGTAGGCGTGGATCAGCCCGCGGTGCCTAGAGGAAGCACAGACAGCATGCGTCGGGACGGTCCCCGTGAAGGCTCCCGTCCTTCGGGCCGGCAGCGTGGCGGACACGCGGTCCCGGGACTGGAGACAGACAGGTGAGCCGCCGCGTCTGACGGAGGGGAGGCCAGCCGTCACCCGAGCCACCTGCACGGGGGTCTCTCCCTCGTTGGGAACGGGGTCCCCCAGCAGATGGAGCAGGAGGAGGGGGCTTTGCCACCGTCACCAGGAGTGTAACCGCGGCGGGAGCATCGCGACGCGCACGCTTTGCTGCGCGGCCGCCTAAGTGCGCAGCTTCTGTGAAAACGACGGCCGTACCTGACGGGGGACGGGGTGACCCTGGCGGGGACGGGGTGGCCCAGGGGTCCTAGTAACACAGTCAAGCCAAGATGCTGCGTTCTGAGCCCCGACAAAACCAGCCGCGCGCACTGACCTCCTGTGGGCCGTGAAGTCCAGGTCAGTGTTGCGCACCACCCTCTCGTAGGGCACGTTGGCCGTGATGAGGCTGTGGCTGTTGAAGGACAGGTGGCGGACGGGGTGCCTGGAACACAACGGGGAGCGCCTGGTAAAGGGAAGTCCCCCCAAACTGGGCCCCCTCTACGTTCGGGAGTTCAGAGTACAGGGGCTCTAGAACCCTCTACCAAGCTTCTCATGAACGGGGGAGGAACCCGGGCCCCCAACGGGGGCAGAGACTTGCCTTGGTTCTGTACTCTGGGCGCTGCTGTTAACAAGTGCCCCCTACGTCTCCTGGCCGGCCACCCAACTTGGTATGTTTGGATGTGAAGGATTTTAGCAGCACGTGGTGGAGAACAGCCCCATTTCTGGCTGGCCGGCCCTGGACAGGTTCGCCAGGCTCCCCCTCGGCAGGGTGTGGGGCTGATCCACCAAAGGCCCCTTCCTCCTACGTTTGAGAGGGCTACAGCTGATGGTTGGACTCTGTGCTCTTGTGCTGCAAAATTTTGCAACAGTAGCTTGAGACCGACAGATGGAGTAAAGGCTTTTGTTCGTTCTAAACACTTTTAGCCAGTGCCTTGGCTCCAGCTCCAAGCCAGGAACCACAGGATGTAAAGGATGTCCAATGCAATCGGGAACCTGCTATCAGAGGTTTCCTAACTAGCTAAGAATGTAAGAGTGCATTCCCCCAAAATGAAGCCAAGGTTTCTAGAGCATGAAAGATGTCACAAGCCCCAAGGATGGGACACAGGCTTCAGCACTGAGCCCATCAGCCAGGCCCTTGCAGAAAGGCAGAGATGAGGGAAACTCTGTGCAGGCTGAGCAGGGGCTGGCTTCTTGGCCGGAACAGAGCATTCTCTTCTCGGTATCGAAAGTCCAGGGGAATCTGAACCTGGCCCCGCCAGTCCAGGATTCGGGGCACCAACCAGAAGTAAGCATGTCTGGGAGACTTCACTAGGGGCCCGGCGAGGTGGGGCCAAGGGAGAGCAGGCTGAGTGTGGAGGGAGAGGCTCTGCTGTACCGCGGGGCCGGACCAGAGGCTCGAGAGGACCCAGACCGGCTGCACGCAAGGCAGGCGAGGACCTGGTGAGCACACGAGCTCCAGGTAGGACACTGAAGAGTGGGGCCCAGCCCTTCACTGGTGGACATGGGGACCTTGCCAGGTGGCCCAAGCCACTAACCGGCGGCGAGGACTGCTTGTACAGTTACAAGTGAGTTACGGAGGCAAGTGCCGGGACAGGACACGGCTGGGGAAGACCTCCCTGACTGTGGCTTCGCTTGAATGATACGTCAAAGGGAACACAGCTCTTCCGGGAGAGAAAACGAGATTTTGCTGGAGTCCAGCCCTAGTGAACAGGCGGCGCTGCTGCTGGGAAGCGGGACGGGAGGGTGGCAGCCCCCCAGGGCCCCAGCTGCGGTGAGCTGGGCTAGTAGGAGAGGCTGACCCGGCTCGTCCCAGCAATAAAAGGGCTTCCTCCTTCTAAGGTGCCACCATGGAGGACGTTTAGTTGCCTTTCGGCACCACCTGGTGGCAACTCTTCGTATCATCACAGAAAGCAGGAAAAGGGCTTTTGCACCTGTTTGCTGAGTAAGACAGGGCTGGACAGAGCCAGACGAAGCTGCCGGAGGGAGCAGGCACTAGCCACCCCTGTCTTCTAAGAAGCAGCCAGTTCCTGTTTTAGCCTTGCCACCGCTGGTACCGGGCCTGGACTGTACTGCCTTCTCTTACTAGGACTTGAAATTTCTATTTGTGGGCTCAGCGTCTCTGTGTTTCTTCCTCTTCTTCTCCCAGTCCACGTCGCAGAATGTGCCTTCACAGTGGTGCTGGGAAGAAGGCTCTCCTCTTTCCCTGCCCCCAACTGGTGGCATGTAGGGCCAGGTGGCTGTGGCAGGGTAAGGGGGGAGGGAGAGCCCCTTCCCCGGGCAAGAGGGGGACGGCCTCAAGTCAGCTCCAGGCACGGCTGCCTCTACCTGTTAGGCATCCTTAACGTTATCTGCCTACATCCGTGAGGCCCCCCACCTACACTTGGGATGATGAAAGGACACACTGCTCCCTCCTTAGCTGAAGCCTGACTACTTTCAGTCCTAGGGCCCTTCTAAACAGTGGAAAGCAAGTCCAAGAAATGGACAATCAAGGTCCCGCATGTTGGGACTCCCAGCAGGCCTTGCCTACCCTGGCTGGGTGTAAGTCACGGCAGCTTTAACGGCGTGAGTAGAACTACCTCTCCAGTGACCAGCGCCGTCTCTGGGTCTCAGGTTCCTCGCCTGAGAAATGGAGAGAGGAACTTACCGCAGCCAGCTCCTCGGTTACGCTGAGGACGGTGTGGTGACACAAGGAACTGGCTCAGAGGCGGCCTGCTACCCCTACGGCTCCTGTTCCGTTCAGTTACCTGGAATGCACCTCCCACAGCTTCTGGTTCATCCGATAATCCCACACGGAGACCAGGCCTTCTTCGCCTCCACTGACGATTTTCCAGTCGTCCATCTGCACTGCAGAGACGCCCAGCTGGTGGGCAGAGAGCGACAGGGCGATTTTGTCAGTGCGGAAGTCGTGGATCCTCACCCTGGAAGGCCCGAGAGAAGCACAGAGAAGGGAAATGGGATTCGCGTTAAGGCCCGAAATGACAGGTTCATCCTTGGTTGTGCTGGTCGATGCCCAACAATCTTGTGCCAGAACATTAAACAAAACAACCGTTGTGTGCCAATATCTTCATACTGATATAGAACTTTTACCTCCTTATTAGTACGTGGTCATAGGATGCTAGGGTGCGACAGAAATGAACGAGTTTACAGTACCCACAACTGTCTAATCAGAATGATTTAAAAGCCCTGGAACAAGATAGACTCAAGACAACTATATCAGCGGACCCATCACACATGCTTTCTCTGCTCAACAGGGAAGACAGCTGCCCTGAGCAGGAGTCCACACACAGGGAAGCTCAACTCTGACCACACTGGACTGAGGAGGCTGACCCAGTGGTAAGTGTACCGCCCAGCCCAGGGGTTTTGCTGCTACCACCAAATTCTGTTAAGGGCAGGAGGTAAACCGGCCACATTCGTCTGCAACCCAAACCCTTACCCGGTTGGGAAAATGACACTTTTCTGGGGTTGAATTTAACTTGACTTTTAAATTTTATCACCCTCGTGTCGAAATTTGGAAAGCAGTGTGTCTGTAGTTGACGAAGCATAATAAAGTCACGATAAGACTATGTGGACACTTGGCTGCCACTCATCTGAAGTCCCACAATAGTTACTTGCCTTGTAATAATGTGAATTTAGGAACCTCTTTCAAAATGACTCTGCTTGGGGTGCCTGGGTGGCTCAGTCGGTTAAGCGTCCGACTCTTGATTTTGGCTCAGGTCATGATCTCACGGTTCCCGGGTTCGAGCCTGGTGTTGGGCTCTATGCTGACAGCTCAGGCCTGGAGCCTGCTTCGGATTCTGTGTCTCCCTCTCTCTGTGCTCTTACCCTGCTAGTGTTCCGCCTCTCTCTCAAAAATAAATTTTAAAAAATGCTAAAAAAATGACTGTTTAAGTATATGCTGCATTTCCACACATGGATAAACGAGACAGATCCCTTATCTGGCAAAACACGGTTCCTGAAATAAAAGCCACAGAGCAAAAATTAAAAGGGGCAAAATTTCAGTACAGGTGAACTTAACAGCCTCACTGCTGCAAGTCAAAAAGTAAAAGACCCAGTGCTTAGCAGGAGGCCAGACCCAGCTAATGCTAGCATGGTAAGTGGGGTCTAGACAAGTGGTGCAGAGAGAGGATCTGAAACCCGCTGGGTCCTCAACTCCCAGTTGTGAGCATGTGCACCAGATCAATGGTATGCAGAGTTCTGAGGAACATTAGTTTGAACCAAAAATTCTATACCTCGTGGACCTACCGAGTTTGAAGGTGTAATTAAGATTTTCTTTTTTTAACAGAAAAGGACCCCAAATCTTCTACCTGTGGATCTCTCGAAAAGAAAGGGAGGTGGCAAAATACTGGAAGGACTGTGAGGGGAGCACACAGGCCACAGAGGGATGCATAAAACACTCCAGCGTGGCTCGAGAAGATGGCTTTGCGAAGTCACAGACTGCATGTGGGAAGAACCCACCAAGGAGCAAGAAGGGCTCCAAATGGATCACCAAGTACATACAACTCAGTATGTGCTACGAATGAGAGGTGGACTGCAGCATGAAAAGCTTGATAATGATGGAGACAGTTTAGTAAGTGTCTGATAAAACTTGCCTGGACAGGAAAAACCTACATGGACCTAATTTTTTTTGGAGATTTTTTTTTTTTTAATAATGGTTTCTTTAGTCACTATGTACTCAGGTTTGAGCCGATTTTCTCCAATCTCCTGGGAATTACCCAAACTGACCCCCGAGGATAGAAAAAGTAACAACGAGCAGACGGGGAAAGCTCTCACGGGAGCCAATGGTCCCTGGAACAAGCGAGCGACACAGGCACACCCTGGAGGGAAGGCCCCCTGGGGCCGCGCACGAGGCTCCCCAGCACAAGAAGGAGCAAACCGCTTCCCCGATGTTGATGTGAGGCCGGCATCCTGTCATCACCCAGACCCTGCCGATCGGCCCAGTGTGAGAGGCGGCACTGGGTCTGGGTCAATGCCAGACCTGAAGACAGTACAGCAGGGTCCAGAGCCATGTGCTACCCACAAGCAGAACCCGTCGAGGAGTCTACTGCAGTTCACCACGTGACTACAACGAATGGAGAAAGCCACACAGTCGTTTCCACGAGCGCTGAAAAGCAATTCGAGGAGACAGAACACTTACTTCTAGTGAAGGCTTTCAAAAACGACGATCCGTTTTTACCAATACTTCACATTGTTTAAAAACAGACACAATTAGGGGCACCTGGGTGGCTCAGGTCACGATCCCGAGGTTCGTGAGTTTGAGCCCCGCGTCAGGCTCTCTGCCATCAAGCGCGGAGCCCGCTGGGACCCTCCGTCTCCCTCCCCTGCTTGCACCCTCTCAAAAATAAACATTAAAAAAAAAACAGACACAATTAGATAAAAGACAAAATGAGAAGGGGACAAATTAGAGATGACAGCCAAAGATAATTCAGTAATAACTCAGAATCAAATGAAATTAATACGTCAAAATCAATAGCTGTCTTAAAACCAACCACTGGTTTTAAAAATGTAATCAAAGATCCCACTTAAAAGAGCAATTAACTCTCTCAACTTGGATCTCTACCATATACACTGCATCAAAATAAATTACAGGTGGCTCAAAGAGTTCAACATAATTAACGGCCAAGAATATTCAGAATAGGGAAGGCCCTTCTAAACAAATAAACCCAGAAGTCAAAAATACTGACAAAAGTATTGAAATTTTTCCCACAGAGGGGGGAAAAATCAGAGAGGAATGGCTAGTTTCTTGTAAAAAAAAAAAAAAATTCCTTCAAATTGAAAGTAAAGAGGGGCAACCCAAAATTAAAATAAAAGCTAAGAAAAAACAGGAAATTACTCATGGCTTTTAAACATGTGTGAGGTGTGTTCACTGGTAATGAGAGAAATTAAGAACTAGAACTACAGTTCGATACCACCGGTTACCTGTCTGCCCAGCAGAGATCAAGTTCGGTAATCCACCCCGTGAGACCCTCCACGCTGGAGAGACCTGGACAGACACGCACTTACACACGCCCGATGTGAGCACAGACCCCTCTTCGGGGAGTGTTCTGGCAATATCCAGCAACAATACACTTCACTTCTGACCCAGCAGTTTTGCTGCTAGGAATTTTATCTAGGCTGTACCTAATATACGTATACAAATACACGTGGCCACACAAGGCCATTAGCACGGTTTTTAGAAGATGGGGTTTCTGTTTCAGACAATTTCCTGACCCTCCCACTGAAAGTCACTTAATACTGCCGGATAAATTACACCCCTGAAAATGCACTGCTCGGTGTCTCAGTTGCCGGCATGCATGTGGGGTGGGGTGAGTCTGTTGCCAGGTGCCAACCTCAGGAACTACGGGTAGGGTTGGAGCTTCCCAAAACACAGCCGCAAGAAGGTAAGACTTGGGCCCACCCAAAGGGGGTGGGAATAGATTCCTGCTTTACAAAAAAAAAAGTCACAGTTCTATAAATGAGAGGTGCCTGGGTGGCTCAGGTAAGCATCCGACTCTTGGGTTCGGCTCAGGTCATGACCTCATGGTTCGTGGGGCTCAAACCCCTGGGCTGAAAGCACAGAGCCGGCTTGGGAGTCTTTGTCTTTTCTTCTCTCTCTGCTCTCACTCTCTCAAATTTTTTTTAATGTTTATTTTTGAGAGAGACAGGGCATGAGTGGGGGAGGGGCCGAGAGAGGGCGACACAGAATCTGAAGCAGGCTCCAGGCTGTCAGCACAGAGACTGACGCAGGGCTCGGACTCGTGAGCCTAAGTCGGATGCCTCACAGACTGAGCCACCCAAGCGCCCCTCGAAATAAGTAAACTTAAAAACAATTCTTATATAAAATTGCGGTAAATGAAAACACAGCCCCTGAAATTAAATTCATTAGGTAGGCTGGAAGACTGTGTGGACTAGACGATAAATCTGAAAGATGACCTAGAATGGAGTGCACGTGAATAAAAAATGTGACCAACGGATTAGGAGACACAAATGATGGAAGGGGACAGTTCGGCCTGTGTCCAAAAGAAGTTCCAGACGGAGAAAACGAAGCATACTGCAAAGAGGCAATATTCGAATAGCGAGTGGCGGGCAGGTTTCTAGCATTCACGGGGTTAAAGGTGCCCGCTCCCTCTAGTCTCGGGCACTGTCATGCTGTTTGCGAAGCAGACTCGTTCACGACGGGGGCACTGGGTAGGCTGGGCGGTGGCCGCACAGGCACGCTGTTCCTGTTCAAACCGTGCCGTGTCTCACACGCGCTCCCGTACATAAACCTGGAGTTCAGAAATCCGTACTCCTGGCACACGGGCGAGGGCCTGGAACCACCTCACACTCTCTGACTATGGCGCGCCCCGCGGGCCCCCCTCCCCGGCGCGGGGTCTGGACCCGAGCTGCAGACAGCGTGGAGCAGACTTGGGAGACCAAGGTCTCCCTCCATCAGCATTTAGAGCCACTTGAGGCATCTGTGAGAAAAGGTGGACCCCCTGGAAAAGGCAGGCTGGCAGCAGGCGACAGCTGCACCGCTTACCAACCGCAACGTGAAGGGGAAGATTCTAGCCCCAGTACTTGTCAGCGGATATCTGCTTAATAGGGGTCCATTTCACCGTGGTGATTTTCATAAAGAGCTCCTCTGTTGAATATTTATTCTCCATAATTTACAGTTTGGCTGTTAGGAAGACAAAGGCAAACACAAATTCGGTCCAGAAGTTCAAAGTTTGCCATCTGTTTTCCTATTGTATTTAGATACCAGCATGGATGGCTCCAAACAAAATAAACAAATACACCACAAGATGCAGCATTTGCGTATTTTACATCACTAAGGAAAATAAGAACGGCCAAGACGACTTGAACCACTCCCGCCCCCCCCCCCCCCCCCCAGCAAAAAAGGAAGAGCAGGTATAGGACATCTCCCGGGAGAGGCATCCTCTGCATTCTTGTCGACAGACAGAAATGGCAGAGTCCGCGCGAGCCATTCACGTTCCCACGGGGAGAGCGGGGTCTGCCTCGAACGCCTGACGAAGCCACCCCGCCCTGAACCGCCTGCCTTGGCAAATTCAGCGCTCCAACCAAAGACTTGATGCTGGGACACAGGTAGCACCACAAACGGGCACAACATGACGCTAAGACCACCGACGCCAGGGACAAAAAGAAGCCAACGGTAGATATTGTGAATTCCTATCCTGCGAGTATTTCATCAACTTTGCCCGTTGAAAAGAAAAATAATTGGTCCGAAAGCTGTAATTGTGTTATGTTTAATATTCATGGTTGGGTTTGGAGGGCTGTTCCAACGCTCCCTCGCTCCAGCCCCTCTCTAATGAAAATCACGCCGTAGGAGTCGGCTCTCGCCCGCCAATTAAAATAAAAGACACCAGAACCTTCCAAAGACTCCAGCAGAGGAGCATCCATCTGATGGGCAGGAAAACGTGCTGGAACGGGGAGGGAGGCCCACTCTGGTTGGTCCTGTGCTAAGAGCTCTGAATAACTTATTCTAACACTTACAGATGGAGCAAACACAACATTTACGCCCCCCTCCCCGCTCGCTCGCTCGCTCGCTGACAGCAGGGAGCAGGGCACCACAACTTCCTATTTGTCAGGGCCAGAAGTAAGCTCCGAGACTCTCTGGCTGGGGCGGGGGGGCTCGCTTCCCATTGGTTTGGATTAAATAGTCCTGTATGATAATAAGGCAAGCCGTATCTGATGGCAGAGATGAAGCCTATTCAGACTCTGGCTCAGCAGTTTCATTTAGAAGGACCTGACCTAAAGCTGGATTTCTATCCAGAAAATAGACGGGACAAATAAGAAACCTTTAAAATGGAAGTGTGTGTGTGTGTGTTTTATTTATATATATATATATAATATATATATATATATATATATATATACATACATAATATATATATACATATGTATATATATATTATATATATATAATTTTTTTTTTTTAAAGAAATCACAGGATTCTGTTTTGTCTCACTGAACTTGGGCTATTAGAGAGGACCTTACGTACAACCTTATCTGCCAAAATCAACAGCTCTGTCTATATACCACTGATGATGGACTAGCCAGTTTAATGATCCAACTCCAGGGTCGGCTCAGAGCTCTGTGTTAAAAGCTGCATGTCTCTGGGGTTTAGAGCCCTCCTTACGGTGTCCACGAAGAGCAGCAGGACCCGTGGAATGGTCACTCAACCCTTCTGGCCCTCGTTCCTCAGCCGGGCCGGCACTGGATGGCCCTGAAGAGCTCTGTGAGCAGTAATGGTGATATAAGGGACGCCCAAATAATACGGCACAAGATCCCAAACCGGAAACATGGAAATATTTAGCTTACGTTAATGTCCTTGTAGATTTTAAATTTTAATCAGATGAGTACACTCGGAATAACCTATTTCATGGTCAGTTGATTTTCAACAATGGTACTGAGACAGTTCAATGGGGGAAAGAACAGTCTTTTCAACAGATGGTGCTGGGACACCAGGGCATCCACATGTGAGAGAATGAGGCCAGACTCCTATCTCACAACATACAAAAATCAACTCCAAATGCATTGGAGACCTTACTGTAGCAGCCCAAACTAGAAAACCTCTTTAGAGAAAACAGAAGAGTAAATCGTGGTGATCCTGGGCTAGGAAATGGCTTTTTCAATAGGACACCAACAGCACTGGTGACAGAAGAAAACAGATACACTGAACTTCACTCAAATTAAAAACGATTGTGTTTCGAAGGATGCCACTGAGAGAGTGAAGGGACAACCCACACATTAGGAGCAAATACTTACAAATCCTATCTAATAAAGGATTGGTATCTGTAATCTATGAAAGACTCTTACAACTCAATAAATAAAAAGACAACCCAGCTAAAAAATGGGCCAAGGATCTGAATGGACATTTATCCGATGAGGCCAAAAAGCAAATGAAAGGGTGTTCAACATCATCAGCCACCGGGAGAATGAAAATCAAAATCACAATGAGCTACCCCTCATACCCGTTACGCTGTAATTAGAGACCAGAGTAAGTACGGGCCAGGCGGTGGAGAAATCAGAACCATCACCCACTGCCAGTGGGGATGTGAAACGGCGCACTTTCAAAAAAAGCGTCTAAGTTCCCGAGATGGGTAAACGTTGAGTTACCATATAAGCCAGGAACTCCACTCCTAAGTATATATCCAAGAAAACTGAAAACATACGTCTACACAAAAATTTGTACCTGAATGACGACAGCAGTATTCATAATAGAAAGTGGAAATAACCCAGATGTTCATTAACTGATGAACGAATAATGTGGCATACTCACACAATGAATACTGTCTGTCCATAAAAAGGAATAAAGTAGTGATTCATGCTACAACACACGTTTATCTCGGAAATAACTATGCCAAGTGGAAGAAGCCAGTCACGACGGGTCACATTTTATAGGATTCCACTTATAGGAAATGTCCCAAACAGATGGGGATGATGGTGATGGTCGCACGACCTTGTGGATGTTACACTCAATTGTACAGTTTAAACTGGTGAGTTGTAGGCATGTGAATTTTATCTCAATAAAGCTGCTAAAAATTTAAATAATCTTGAGATTACAGGGAGAAAAAAGCAGTGGGAATTGTTGGTGCAGTGCTGTTGCCTTGACAACCCACTACCAACCTGACCTGGGCCCTCACCACCACATCCGATTTAGATCCTCCCTGCAGAGCACGGATGAGCTGCTCTGTTCCAGATCCCCGGTTTCATGGCGGGGAATGAGCAGGTCACCGATGAGAAGACTGAGAACAACAGACAGAACGGGAAGGGGCCTCATTCAACACAGCCCTTGACTGCCAACTATTTTATTGAAATCACTGAAGAGAAGATGGGAGTTCTGGTTCTGGCCAAGAGGAACTAAAGCCCGTTACCACCTGTCTCCTGCTGAACTACAACCAAAACCTCTGGATGCAACACAAAAACCAAATACCTGAAGCCTCTGGAGAGTCAACCCGAGACGCTGGGCTATGGAGGCCGTGGTCACGTGGGGGTCCTCTTGCTCATAGCCATGCCCCAGGCATGAGCTCCGAGAGCAGAGCGGTACGTGCAACAGGAGCTAAAGCTCCAAAAAAATCCCACCACCTTTCTGAAGAACCACGGAAAGGGGCCCCTGCAGTCTAAACAATGTGTGTGTTGTCGGGGGGGAAGTGCTTTGTGGGGATTTCTCCCTCTTTTCTCTGGTGCTTTGCCCCAAAGGCAGACTCTAGTCACAGGGTTGCACGGTGGTAGCAAAGCAGGCAGGTAAAACTCTGAGAGAAACCCCCTCTTCCGGTGAGAGGCCCAAGGGAAAGGAGCACCTAAAAGGCTGGAGAGTGCAGGGTTGAAGAGAGGAGGGCGCTAAAGGAAAGCCTCTTACACATCCATGAATCCCAGGCTCATCTCTGAGCTGCGCAGGTGAGATCCAAATCAGCAGAGCAAAGGCCGTGCGATCTCAACTAAGATTTAAACCTCTGCCATCTCCAGAGGAGCTGAATAGACATTTTTTCCTGAGGACAGAGGTGACCAACAGACACAGGACAAGATGCTCAACACCACTCATCATCAGGGAAATGCAAATCAAAACCACAATGAGATACGACCTCATGCCAGTTAGAATGGCTAGTATCGAAGAGAAATAACAAAGGGGGTGCCTGGGTGGCTCACTCGATTAAACACCTGACTCTTGATTTGGGGTCAGGTCACGATCTCATGGTTGTGAGATCGAGCCCCGCGTCGGGCTCTGTGCTGACAGCTCGGAGCCTGGAGCCTGCTTCGGATTCTGTTGTCCCCTCTCTCTCTGCCCCTCCCCCGCTCAATGCTCTGTCTCACCCTGTCTCAAAAATTAATACAAACATTAAAAAAATATTCAAAATTCCATCACTGGTTACTTACCCAAAGAAAACAAAACCACTAATTTGAAAAGATGCATGGCATCCCCATGTTCACTGCAGCATTATTTACAAGAGCCAAGATTCGGAAGCAACTTAAGTGTCTGTTGGTGGATGGATAAAGACGTAGTGTGTATATACAATGGAACACTACTCAGCCACAAAAAACGAAGTCTCTCCTCCTACAACATACATGGACCTAGAAGGTATTATACTACCTGAAATAAGTCAAAGAGAAAAAGACAAATACCATATGATGTCACAGATATGGAACCTAAAAAACAAAACAAGAGATCAAACCAAAAACAGACACAGACTCATAAATACAGAGAATGAACTCGTGGCTGCCGGAGCAAAGGGAGGTTGGGAGGATGAGCAAAAGGGTGAAGGAGACTAAGAGGACACAGAATCCCAGTTATACAATAAATAAGTCACAGAGATGAAAAGTACAGCAAAGGGAATACAGTCCAGAATGTTATAAAAATATTGTATGGTAATAGATGGTAACTACCTTTATTCTGCTGATAACGGATAGGTGGATAAAACGGCTGATCACCATGTTGTACATGTGAAACTAATATAACATTATATGTCAACCAATGTTTCAACTTAAAAAAGTAAAAGACCACTACCATCTCAGACTAACCCCTGGGGAGCTAGGTTGCATATGTGTGAGACAGAGCGAGAGCCGCATAAAAAAAAACCTTTGAAAATTGAGCGGACACTTGAATATCCACCCACAGGAGACAGAACTTCCAGTCTGAACTTAACCAGGACGGCTGCCTATTGAAAACAAAAATCTTAACATTCTCCAGAGGATTATACAATAGGATCCAAAGCAGACACAACGTAACACCCCAAATGTCCAGGATATAGTCCTAAATTACTTGACATACCCCCCACCCCACCCCTGCAAACACACACACACACACACACCCAGGAAAATGTGACCCACTCTCATGGGAAAAAACAACCCAGACTTGGGGAATCATCAATGACTTTCAAAGCAGCTACTGTGACTATATTCCAAGGAGTAAAGGTAAAAATGGTAAGAGAGAATGATGTTCTGAACAGAGAAAGAGATCTAAGTGGAAATTTTGAACTAAAAATATCTGAAATAAAAAATTCACTGAAGGGGCTCAGTAGGAACATGGGGATGCCAGAGGAAAGAAGGCGGCCATGAACCTGAAATTAAATGCATACTTATGCAGTCTGAAGAACAGAAAGTTTAGGGAAGAAAATGAACATATAGCATCAGTGGCTGATGGACAGTATCCGAAGGTCTGACTTTGACATCACTGGAGTCCCAGGAGGGGAGGGGATGAGCGCAGAAAAAAAATATCTGGGGGCGCCTGGGTGGCTTGGTCGGTTAAGCGTCCGACTTCAGCTCGGGTCATGATCTCACGGTCCGTGAGTTCGAGCCCCGCATCGGGCTCTGTGCTGACAGCTCAGAGCCTGGAGCCTGCTTCCGATTCTGTGTCTCCCTCTCTCTCTGACCCTCCCCCGCCCATGCTCTGTCTCTCTCTGTCTCAAAAATAAATAAACGTTAAAAAAAAATTAAAAAAAAAAAATATCTGAAGAAGTAATGACCGAAAACTTTCTAAATTTTGTAGAAGACAAAAATTCACAGATTTAAATGCTCGGTGAACGCCAAACAGGTTAAACAACAACAAAGTGGCTTATTTCCTGCAGTCTTCCTCTTGGTAATCTATTCAAGCTTGTCATAAATGTTCTCATTCCCAGGCCGTTAATTCATTTTTGCCTTCAGTGAACAAATACATAGTTTCATTTAATTAGAAATACCATTGATCGTAAGAAGCACAGTTACTTTGGGTAACATTTAAAGATGCTGCCAATTTTACGATGCCCTTGTAAACGGCAAGTCCTGATTTCACAGAGGTGAAAACGTAAAAAGAGAAGGGCATCTTAGAGTAAATACAAAGCTTTGTGTTGGGCACTCGCTGAGCGCTAGACTGACACTCAGGGGGAACGTGAGTGTCGGTGGTACTCCGCTATTCCTCACTCTTCTTGCTTTACCAGGAAAGGACAAAGGGAGCATTCAGAAGAAGTCACTGATCTACAGTGTTAAAACTCTCGTGCAGAGCCACACCTCGCTCTGTCCCTGCTTTATAGCCCTTCTCTCCCAGCAGGGGAGAGGCAGAGGCATGATCCAACCAGAGCTGTTTCCAGGCAATCATTCTCTTCAACTTCATCAGACTCTAACCTGCTTCTTGTGGACAGGGTGACAGGCTAGGTGGGCTTTTTCCGTGTGTGTGTGTGTGTGTGTGTGTGTGTTTAATGCTTATTTCTGAAGGAGAGAGCATGAGCAGGAAAGGCAGAGAGAGAGGGAGATAGAGAATCAGATGCAGGCTCTAGGCTGTCAGCATGGAGCCCAATGCGGGGCTCGAACACACAAACTGAGAGATCATGACCTGAGCTGAAGTTGGACGCTTAACCAACTGAGCCACCCAGGTGCCCTGCTATTTTTTCCTTTTTAATTTCAGCCTATCAGTCCCCCCTGCTTCCCACCCCTCCCCCAAGCTCCTTACAAAATTCTACCCATGTTTGCTGATTTCCTCATGTTAATGAAAAATTATTTTTGTCCTAACCTGGGACAGTTTCATGTATCTTTACAGTCCACTACACTCTTAGGTTGTTGATAGAGTATGAAGAGAGTGCAGTAGGATTAAGTTTAAATATAAAAAAGGAGGTTCCAGGCTTTTACAAGTGCATTGACCATTATAGTGGCAGCCAGAACTACATATAGTTCTCTTCATAGTATTTGACCCCTTTCTGCCTCTGTTGAAATGAAACATAAGCTGTATGAGCCTGGGTGTGCATTTCTAGTGAGATCCTACTCATAGCTCATTAAGCCTTTGGGGAAACACACGCACGCACGACTTCCCTCTACCGATCTGAAAGCCTACATTCTTTATTCTTTTCTTTTTCCAGACATAATTTTTTAACACCCGTGTTTCAAGTTCTTTGTGCTTACACTGCTTTTCTGCTTCACAGAGAATGACCTCCTATATCATGGTCACCAGCAGAGTGGTCAAACAGCTGGCATGCAGTTGTAGGACTGCCCTGATGAAATGCCACCTTGCACACCGCCTCCTGAACGCCAAACCACTAGTCTGTTCCTTTCACCCCACAGAGACAGGGGATTAAGAAACAAACAAAAAACATAACATTCGTTTCCTAATAAAACAGGCTTAACATGGTCAAATCAGCACTTGACAATGACCAGAGAGGGGTGCCTGGGCGGCTCAGTCGGTTGGGCGTCCGACTTTGGCTCAGGTCATGATCTCGCGGTTCGTGCGTTTGAGCCCCACGTTGGGCTCCGTGCTGAGCCTGGAGACTGCTTCGGATTCTGTGTCTCGCTCCCTCCCTCCCTCCCTCTCTCTGCCTCTCCCCTGCTTGTGCTCTTTCAAAAATAAACAAACATTAAAAAAAATTTTAAAGAAAGAAAGAAAGGGGAAGGAAGGAAGGGAGGGAGGGAGGGAGGGAGGAAACGACCAGGAAGGAAGGAAGGAAACGACCAGAGAGCCATTTTACACAGGGCCTTTAGCCCCTCAGACAGCCTTGCTCCAGGGGAAAAATTCAGCTTTACAGAGTCTGAAGTCTGTAGGTCTCCTAACTGGACAAGGATCCTGTTCAGCCAACAAGGGTCAGGAAAACCTGGCTTTAACTGCCCTGCAACCGACTAGACTAAGTTAGGCAGAAGGGAGCCGTCTCTTCTCTGGAACACTACCATGCTGTCCTGTGAGCCGAGCTGTAGCTGAACACCTACCTAAATGCTCACGCTGTGAACAAACTCTGAAGCATAAGCTACAATCCGAAACCCTTCCATTTGGACGCCCGCAGGAGCCCTCTGCATTTGCTCTCCTGGAAAGCGGTTAGTAGCTACTAAGTCCCTGGAGGGAGATCCTATCAGATAAGCCTGGAGCCTTTGTACAGCTCAGTCTACAAACTCAAACATGGGAGTAGAACTACAAACTGATTGGTTTCTTTTGCTGTGCCTCACGCGGGGCCGCTTATCAAGCCTGGTTTGGTTTTGTTTTGAAATAGAAAAATGGGACCTACACTGAGGAGTTCAATTCTCGAGCTCAGAAATCATCAGCCATTTTAGGAAGCCTTGAGAAAAAAATTTTCTTTCGATAGAGCACACTCACATAATCTGTTTGCTCTAGGGGAAGGGGGTAGCAGAGGGGGGAAGGTCAGGAGTTGAAAATATTATTTGACACGATAATTATTTTTGCAAGCTGCTGCAGCAGTGCGGGTGCGGCCGAGGCCTGGGACTTGGCACGCAGGAGCGCCCGCCTCGCGATCCGATCCCCCCCACCGAGCAGCCCACCACCTGCAGCCCGGGGCCGGGCCCGGGGAAGGGGGAGGGGGGCGCCGGCAGACCCTGGCCTCTAGCCACGCTACCTCTCTTCGGGGCACCGGATCAGACAAGGCAGATAACCAGCCAAAAAAAGAGAAAAGAAAAAAAAAGACAAGGAAAAGAAAAGACAAGGGGGAGAGGGAATGGGCAGAGAAAAAGACCTAAAATTCGGACCCAGAGGGTCTTTTCAAACACTTTAATCCTTTCGTGCTGATGGTTCCTGGAGCGTCGTGGCTGGCACTGGACCCTGCACCAGGAAAATCCGACTCCCTAAGCCAAAGCGTTGAAGAGAAGACTGCTAATCAGCTCAAGAGAAACTGGAATCTGTTCCCATCAAGTCCCTTTCTCCCCCCATCACCAGAGGGACACCATAGCGTTCTGAAATACACTCTTGACATCATTTGGCAGCAACCCTATTCTGTTGAACATGATTCAGCCCTTAGGTTATTGTTTTTAATATCAGAAAGTGAGCTTTTAAATGCCAAACAAATTTTGCAGCAGGGGAACAAAAGATACTCCAAGTGGTCTCACCGGACCTTCTACCAACTGTGTCCGCCAAATGGCTGAAAAGACCACCTTCCCGGAGCGTGTCAGAAATGAGGCGGAGACCCAGCTCTGTCCAACTATTACCTAATGCAAGACTTTGTTCTCCACGTTCACAGGGGCGGTATTTAAGGATCAGGGCTGAGCCGAGGCGGGCGAGGCTGTGGAGCGAGCCCGCAGCGGTGTGAGCAGCAGAGGGACTGAGCGAGAACAGTGGGGCCGAGCCGAGGGGCAAAGCCTCGGCAGGAGCTCCCGTGGCTACGGGACGCGGCTCCTCACTCAGACTTACCTCCTGTCCATGTTGCCACTGACCATGAGGTTGGGGGGGCTGTCTCTGAGGTTGACGCAAGTGAAATCCCCGAGCGCGTTACCCAGCTTCGAGAGGCAGCGCTCTGCCTCCAGGCTGTACACCAGGATCTGGGAAGGAAGGAAGACGCGTGGGTTGGCAGCTGCACACAGGAGGCCTACGTGCAACACTTCTCACTGCAGCCTTGCCCAGGGCAGGGCCGTTATTACTCCCCAGCTCCTTCTGTAAGGGACATGAGCTGCCGCTTAATGTCCTTCCCTTTTCCAAGGAGTGACAGTGTAGGGATATGGCTATTGGAATGACAAAAGGACACGCAAAAGAAAATAAAAGAACATCCCAAGAATTCCTCAGGCCAAGGTGCAAAATCCTAGGACACAAAAGAAAATGCCAAATGGGGATATGAGGCATCCCAATTTCCTAAGCCAGAAAAAGCAGCATAGAAAACAAGGGTCACTGACTGCTGAGAAGCTGCTTTCTGATTTCCTGATGTCTGCAGATGAGCCAGCCTGTGTTCTCTTTATTTTTCCCCTCTCTCTGTGGATATCCCGGAAGGTAAAAACAACACTACAAGTATCCGGGAAGATGGACACTTAATCACTACATGACCAGTGATTCCTTTAGATTAAACTGCAAACCAAAACACAAAGCCTTGTTCCCAAACATTAAAAAAAAATTTTTTTATTGATATAATTGGTATAATCATATTGGTATAATGAACATTCCCAAACATTTCTCTCTTCGGCCACTCTCAACTTGCTAATTTTAGGAGGCTCTGTTCTATAAGGTATAGAGGCAAATAAGGTATCCTTGATCACTAGACAATGTATTCATCATATCTGAACATTTCTGTGCTATCTCTCCAGCAAAAAGAAAAAAAAAGAGGATTTATGAGGAATCTTTCTAAAGAATATTTAAGTCTTTTACTAAAAAAAAAAACCTTAGTAATTCAGTGAATTAACATGAAATGCTTGCTATGCATTATTCACTGTTGTTAATACTGAAGATACACCCTTGCCCAAATTCACAGTTCAAAAGCCTCCTCGTTCACCCACACTCACACACACACACCCTCCCTGAACATGCATTCTATTCTGTTGGTCATGTGGTTAAATTTATTGAACTCAGAAGTTTTAATGTTAGTATTTTGTAGATAGACTCTCCTCCCTTCTCACACACATGAAAATGAAATGTGCTATCTTTTTCTTCTCAACCTATACGATTACCAATTATCAGGATACAGATTCTTATTTCAGCACTGAGAGGTTGTGGGTCTCCACCTTGAAAACCACGATCTCTTCATCAACACACACTTCTAATAAGTGAACCTTTGGAAATGCTTCACAGTTTAAAAAAAAAAAAAGACTAATATTAATTAACTATTGTGAGCAGCCCCTGAAAGAGGCTGAAAGGAAAGAGGCAATTTCAAAATTTAAACCGCCTTCCTAATCACAAAGACTACAGAGAGCAAGCTAAATTTTATTTTTATTTTCACGCAGTTGAAAGTAAGTTTGAGAAAATTCCAACAATTTTAAATGAAAACAATTTCAACAATTCTAAAATATCCAAAAGAAGTTCTTCTTCCAAGTAATATTGATTAGAAGTAATCAAATCTATCTATAGTGAGTAACCTAGAAGTTGCATAAAATCCATTCCTGGAAGGATAAAAACAATTCAAACAGCAACCTCATGGTCTCTCATAATTTCCACACTTCTGTATCATAATAGAGCTTTCAGTAGAGTTGTTAGACTCAATTTCTTTTTGTTTTTATAATAGTTCCACTTCCATCGTAGGAAGGTAGGCCGTAAAAGTGCAAAGGTCCGTGGTAAACCTAAGAATTAAAATCTGGTATTGAGTCCATCCTTACTTTTTCTAGTTCATTTTTGACAAGTGGATAGGTCATCTCTGAGTGACACAGGGAACTCTGATCCCTCTCCGGAAAGACTGCAAATTCATCATAAAGGCATCAAAGTTCATAGCGAAGAGTCAAGTATTTTCTGAAATGTTTAATAATTCAATGAATCAGAATATCCAAAGAGTACCTTTACCATTAGGGTTAGTTAAAGACCACAGAGATTAGAAAACACATTACCCATCTCCGAGGCGGTTCTTTCCATGTTAAAAGTCCCTTAACGACCTTTACCATTTCTCCCTCCCTTGCTCACTCCCTCCCACGCTCTCTCTCTTTTAATAAGGTTGAGCAAATGGGACTTCATTTTATCTGATTGCCACAGACTAGTGAGATTAATTATTCATGCTCACACTCCCCCTCTTGTTAAGACCATGCATTAGACTAATTTTTCTCTTTATTGCCCTAGTTGGGTGAGTCTCAACCCATGGCCACTTGACTCCCTCTCAGAGGTGTATGGATGTGCTAGAAAGAAGGAAAATACTACCCGGAGCTAAAATCTTGGAGAAAATGTTCTGCATTCATGTGACCGCCAAATCAATAGATGCTGCTGGGGATTTTTCCTTTTAAGTACCAAGTGAATGTTGCAGAAGAGCCTACATAGTGATTACAGAGCAAATTTTTATTTTAAGAATTACCTACAATGACCAACAGCTATTTTGCAGAGGTAACTATAGGATGTGCGGTGTTGCAGTCGCAGGACACTGGGTGGCCCTCCCTGCTCTTTGGCTTCCAGGCAGATCGAGAGGGCACCGGATGGAAGCAAACACCATAGACAAAGAACTTCCGCAGAAAGTTTTTTTCTGTGTTTTTTCCTCCTCTTCGTAAAAACCTTAAAGTATCTTCATAAATCCTAGTCTTAGAATCCAAACTTTAAATTCTGTCAGCTATTCAGATGTCTTTGAAATTCTTTTCTTAAAAAAAATTGTTTTCTGATTTCAGACGTAATAGATCTTGTAACAAATTCTAACACAACAGAATTAAATAAGGAGCGGTAACCTTCTGTAGGTCAATCTCAGAAATAACTACACTTCAGCAGTTCGGTGTATATACCGCTAGACTTTTTCTGACACAGGTCTGCCTTGCCTTTCTACATGTGCGTGTGTGTGCGTGCGTGTGTGTGTGTAAAACTGTTTTTTCCCTGAATGGGATTATTGTTTTATAACTTGTTTTTCCTACTTAAACAACAGGAGAGTCCTTTCTTCATTAGTATCTATAGGTAAATCTTGTTCTTTTTAATGCCTGCATAGAATTTCTTATGGATGTGTAATTTCGTATTGATGGCTATTTGGGCTGTTAATAAATTTTTAGACAAAATAACGTACTTCGTTACTGCAACAAATATTATCAATCATCTTCTTTGCAGTCGGTACTGGAATGAACAGGGACGGTGGGTGACACGTGGAGGCCTCAGCCTGCTGCCAGCTGCAACAAGCCGCCTCTTCACCAGCTGGTGCACGGCCACCGGCTGTCCTGCTCCTCGATATGTGGGACCCGCCTCTCTGAGGAGACCCACCTTACAGCCACGTCCTGGCATCTGGTGTTGTAATGGCAGGGGCGGCAGGGTAGAATCAGGAAGTGGGGGGCGGCCACGGGGCCAGCATCTGGGATACCCCGGTGTGACCCGGAACACTCAGTGTGCCCAGGACTGGCCTTCCAACCAAAGCGTGAAGGCAAGAGCTGACCAACGGCTACCGTCCCTGCAGTGGGCGAGGCCCTTCACCCACCTAGTAAGAAGTGAATATCGCACGGCAGAGGTTTCCTAAATGTGGGCACGCTGTTACCTTCATCATGAAACAGCACCCAGTTGCATACAGGAATCACCACGGAGAGATTACAGAGCCTCGCGGTCCCCGACTTTTGGTCACACACTGATGAATGAAGAAAGGAACTCCGTCTGTGTTTAGATTTTAGACTTACCAAAACAGTAAGTCCTCCTCATACACTTCTGTCAAAGGCATCACTCCAACACCCACCTGAGCAGCTGGCTGGCCTCCACAGGACCGCAGCACTGCCTTTCCCAAAAAGTGAGGAGTGGTCAGAAGCCTTCCTTAGGAGACAGCGGCATTTTCAAAAGCATGGTGAATTAAAGATCACTTGTCTGCTGCGGTGGGGGAGGGACAGAGAGAGAGGGAGACAGAGGATCCAAAGTGCGCCCCGGGCTGACAGAGAGCCCGACATGGGGCTTGATTCCACAAACTGTGAGATCACAACCCGAGCCGAAGTCAGATGCTTAACTGGCTGAGCCGCCCAGGCACCCCCTCTGCTGCTATTTTAAAAAAGGGAAGAGACAAGGAGAGCGGAAGGTTGGCAGATGCTAGGCTGAGAGAGTCCAAGATAAAAGGCATGGGGGTGGGTATTTGAAATCTTTGGAGATGACAGTCTACCTACTTTTCTCTATTGATTCCCTAATAACCCGCCCCCACCACTACCACACATACTTGGCTCTTCTGAGGGGAGAAAGTCATGGTAAGAAGCCAGATTCTAGGGCATAAAGCAAACAGTCCTCACGTCCTCTCCTCTTCCACCCAAGGAAGCTTATTTTGTGCTCTCTCTGTGCCTTTGGCAGAGTTCATCTCCTCTCGTCGGTAATGAGGGTATTTACTGTCTACACGCTTCAGCTGCTGTTTACGAGGTGCCGTCTCGAACGGCACGTCAGCTTCTTTCTCTCAGACCCGTGGTTCTCAAACACCGGAAACTGGTTCGGCCAGGCCGGCTGAGGCCGTGCTACCAAGCGCCATGCCACATGCCATAAAACACTGCCTCGGACTCAGACCCTAAGTTCCTTAGGGAAGAAATCCTATCATTCATTCCTGCAGCACTGATCAAGGGCCCAGCATGTGCTTGGAGATGAACTGACTGGTACATCGGCAAATCTGGTAACCACAGTCTGGTTCACGACAAATACGCAGATACACCTTTTTTTGCTTGACGCATTCCCCCATTTCTGGATGCCTAATCCCGTTATTGGCTTATACAAAGAATTACTTCATCCTACTCAAAACAGAAGGAGGTTCCACAGATCCCTCTCCAGACCATCCAGATTCTAGAGCACTCCAACTGTAGCCAGGCTAAGGTTTTCTCTGACAGCACAGCAGACTAGAATATGGGGAAAACCCTCCTGTTTACAAACACTGAAAATGCTGCATAAGATTCAGTCTATTAAATACTCCTCAAACATTCTGTTTAACTCCTGAGAAATCAGAGAAATTCGGAGGAGCCAAAAACGAAGAGGGCGCTAAAACCAGAAAAGGAAGGGGCGCTCATGTCAGGGGCTGCTCTGAGGATATCTGCCAATGTCAGGAGCCCGGGAGCCTGGGGAGACAGGAGGCACGGTTTCTGGCCAGCACCAAGTGGAAACACCAGAACCGAGGTGTCTGCCTATTGCTGGGGCCCTCGTACGGACGGGTACGCTCAGTAAAAATCAGACCAGTGGAGAAGCCTATCCATTGGCAAATAGAGCCTCTCTGGAAACTCGTGTCTGCCTCAGGTTCAGCTCAGTGTGGAAACTGTTTGCCCCGGGTCTGCCCTCACCCAGGTTCACAGTTTAAATTTATACTACCTGTAAGGCCCAAAGCACCTGGGTGGCTCAGTCAGTCAAGTGTCCAACTCTTTGATTTCAACTCAGGTCATGATCTCTCATTGGCGGGATAGAGCCCCCCCCCCCCCCCCCACACACACACACATAGGGCTCTGTGCTGACAGTCTGGAGCCTGCTTGGGATTCTCTCTCCCTTTCTCAAAAATAAATAAATAGACATTTAAACTACTTGCAAGGCCCCAAAGCCCCCTGGCCTGGTAACTGAAGTATTTTCAGGTTGGTAACATGTCTCCTGGTAGCTGGCAGGGTCTTCTCAGGAGGAAGATCCTCTCAACCCAGGCCCCTTAGGAAACCTACAAATTGCTTTCCTTTTCTCCGCCATTGTGGTGTGGGCAGTTGACGGTCGTCTCCGTGTCTTCTCACAAGACTTTCCGGATCAAGCAATTCAGGGCCAAGGAACAAAAGCAGAATCATCCTATTTCCCAGTGGATTCAGATGAAAACCGGTAATAAAATCAGGTACAACTCCAAGAGGAGACACTGGAGAAGAACCAAGCTGCGTCTATAAGCGATCGCACACGAGATGGCACACACATTAATGCTGCGTGAGGCCCCATGTCCCTCCCCTATCACTCTGTAGACATCCCTACTACCTGAACAATAGACCTGTTTTACCGGGGAAATGATTTTTGTCTGTTACTATGGCTCTGCACCAGTAGGTTGGCTCAGTAAGAAATATGTGAGACCTTTTGATTGGAAAAAAACAAAGAACAAAAGGAAACCTACAAATCAAGATCAGCCAAATACAGCTCATAAAAAAAAATCCCAAGGCGGGGTTGGGCAGGGGGGAGAGGAGAGAGGGAAAGAAACCACAAGAGACTCTTAAGGACAGAGAACAAACTGAGGGTTGATGGAGGAGGTGGGTGGGGGATGGGCTAGATGGGCATTAAGGAGGCACTTGTGATGGGCACAGGGTGTTGTATGTAAGTGATGGATCACTGAATTATCCTGAAACCAATATTAGTATGTTAACTAAAATTTAAATTAAAAGTAAAAATAAATAAATAGATATTTATGAGGCCCAAAAAAAAATCCCAACTATAGAAAGGAACAACTCATCAAAAATGAGAGGTAGAAAACAAACTGATTAGACTTCCAAGGATATCAGATGTTTATTAGATAAAACAAAAAACGTATGCTGAAAATGTTTATAGAAATAAAATGGTGAGGAGTCGAAAGCATCAAAGAAGCCTCTGCAAAAACAAACAGATTTCTAGAAATTACAAAGGCAACGGACGAGCTAGAGAATTCAAGTCCAAGGAATTCCATGAACTGGAGACAGATTTGAAGACGTCACCTAGAATGCAACACAGAGAGGCAGAGATGGAAAATGTGAGTGAGCAGCGCACAGCCCCGAGGAGAGGACAAGCTGGTCCAACACACATCTGCCCTGAGTTCCTGAGAGGAAGAACAGACAGGATGAGGGAGAGGAAAATTTCCACAATGGCTGAGAATGTTCTACAACTGGAAGGAGGAAGCACAAGAGATCCGATGGGAAAAATAAAAGTGCAGGCACACCTAGAGACATCAGAGAGAAACCACAGGAAAGTAAGACTGGGAGGAGGAAGAGGCCTAAGCACAATGACCGTGAGACTGACAGCCAAGCTCTCAGTGGACCCAGTGGAGTCCAAACCAATCGTCTCTCCAAAGGGCTGAGCGTAGAGGACTGTCAACCCACAGTTATAAAGGACCAGCAAAACTACCTTAGACTGAGGCCAAAAAAAAAGAGGTTCTTGGGGAAAAATACAGAGAACTCCTGCGCCGAGGAGACCCTCACTAAAGGAACTTCTGAAGAGTATATTTTTGGAAGGTGGAAAATCATTCCAGAAAAAAGGTCTGAGGTGCTGGAAGGAACGCTGAGCAAAGATTCAGGTAAATGTGCTTAAAAGTACGCAAATACCGATTATCCACAATAACACTGCCGCTCTGGGTTAAATAAGTAGTTCAAACTGCACGTGGTCCTTATTCCAAACAGACAAGTGCCACGGGTCAGGGCACTGCACCACGGCCACAAAGATGCCGGCTGCCCAAGGGGACCCTCTGGCACTATGGTGTGGAGTGGACAGGTACTTCCTGGAGACCTGTGCTGTGTTTGGCACCATGGGAGGGACTGAACGCGGATCTGATGAAAGAATGAGTGAGTGCTACACATCTCGGCCTGTGTCTATCGATCCCGGGCCCACGGCACACCGGCCTACAGTAGAGATCTGCTCCGTGCATACAAATGAACACATTAAGTCCACTGGCTTTTCCACTCATGGCAACGTATTTAGCTGTTTCATAAGTGGGAGGTACAGTTCGTTCAGTACGGCTCTTGAGGTACAAAACTAGTAATGCCCATTTAAAACAATACAAAAGGTACAAGAGAAAAAGACTTCTCAGTCTTTGGGGTAGAATTTACTCATGTAAATGACCCAAGCTGCTGTCCTGACCCAACATAAATATGGCCTGCAAAAACGTGGTTAAAATTTCACTACAAAACAATGCAGGGCCAGCATATACTCACATGCAAAGCTAAGTCAACAGCCTCTATAAATTCACAGATGAGCTAAGATTAAAAAAAAAAAAAACAAAAACGAGGAGGAAGACAGACAATTGGGGAGGGAGGAGGGACCTAGTGAGAAAAGAGTAAATCATACACAAAACAGCCAATAAAAAAATAAAAAAGCAGTTAATATACATGAATAATGGATGTCTGATTTAAAAGCAGTTTACTCCGATATGATGTAATTTTTGACAATCAGCCAGAGAGACTATTTTGTAAGTCCTTGCCAGAGAGAAGTCAGAGCGTGAGGCTTGGTAACACAGCGGATCTGTGAACATGTGCAAAATGACTTTCACCACCAGCCCAAAGGTGACTGTCTGTTGGCAAACAGAAAGTTGCCTCTCAGGTGCACTTAGCAGCAGCAACAGCAAGACGTGAAGCTTGAAGAAACGGACCCCCAACACGAGCGCAGGCCCCCGAAACGTGGCACCCCCTCCACGGTCTCCATGACATGCTCCTGGCACGGGCCACGCTCACATGCAGCACAAAGGGAGCAGCAGCCTGGGCTGCTTTCATGTTGAAGTTTTAATTGGAGTGACAAGCCCACAAGGCCAAGATATTTCAGAGATGGGACCGTGTTGCTGAGAGTCGCCAGGCGCTGGGTGGGCAAGGCCCGTGTGCGCTCCCCACCAGCACGTGCCAATGCACCTGCAACCCCCGCTGTTCCAGGACTGGACCCTGCCTGGGAAGGCACTGCCAATCACCGTGGTCTGTGCCAAACGCAGGGGCTCTGTGGCGCGGGCAGATGTCTACAAAGGACCAGAGCGAGGCCGAACCAACACCTATTATGACCTAAACCCGAAAGCAACCCAGAGAGCAAGAGTAAGCTCGGGTGAAAACGCAGGCGGATGTAACCCACATCTCCCTCTCTCAGCCCTGCATTCACAGATGCTGGAAATGAGAAAGGCAGGTCTACTTTGTGGAGTGAGCAGGATACAGCTCCCTGCTTTGCTTCAGGGCTCTCTCTAGACAATCTCTGTCCTAGTGCTAGAATAAAGAACAGAGAGGTGGCCACAAAGAACCGGATAAGGGGCACATAAAATCAACAGGAAATGTTCCTTGTCAGAGCATTCAGCCCAGTGAAGAGATTACACTGGTTATACAAACGTCTAACCGAAAGCTGAAAATCCTCCCGTCCTCCTGTTATGTCCCAACACGCCTCATGGTAACAAAGAGCACAGCCAGTTTCAAAGCCCTTCACAAATATTAGCCACATGTAACTGATCATAGCCCCCACGAGAAAGAAAGTTATTACATCTCTCTCACATAGGGAAGAAAAGGGAGGCTGCAGACTCTGAAATGAATTCTTCAAAATGATAGGCAACTGAGATGTTATTTTTTCAATAGGAAGATTACAAGTGAGACGATCATCACGTGAAGGTATCTGTAAGCCTACAGACTCCACATCGCTCCTGAAGTTCAGGCTATCACACTGGCTCGGTTCTCAATTTTCCTTTGACGAGCCTGGAGACTTCTCGTTTGGCCCCAGGCTAGACTTGACAAAGGCTTTGAAGGGGGCAGACAGGAAGAGTGGGGCTAAAATCAGATCACAGGACCAGGACGGCCGACGGAGGAGGCCAGCAATCGCAGTGAACAATCGGCCTTTGGCGTAGGGCAGACAGTCCACCCCGCCAGTGTGGTTCACGACTGCACCCACACGCATGAGCTTAGACGTGTTCTGTACATAAGGAATGCTATACATAGCAGCTGTCAATAATAATTCTGATATTCCTTTCATATAAGTCCTTTCAGAATATTCCACGTGATTCTCAGCCACCAAAAGGAAAGCAGACAAATACTACTGCTACGTTTTATACATGAAGAAACTAAGGCCTAGAAATGCTTGAATAGCTTGCCCCAATTACACAGGTGACGACAGTAGCCAAGGACACAGCAGGCAGAGCCCATCCTGTCCCATCCCTACATCAGTGTCTGCTACCATATCACAATGCCTTTCTGGATTCCAAGAAAAATGGTGAATAATGGCTGACGCTCACAGAGTTCTCTCAGGTGCAAAAGCCCACCATGACGCAGTCTCTCACCCGATCCCCACAATCCCATATGGTGGGTATTATGCCTTTACACCCTGTATACACGCGGAAGCGGAGGTGTGGAGGGGTCAAAGCATCTACACAGTGAGGAGGTTTGGGGACCAGGATTCAAACCTTGGTGGCGGGCCTCTAAGCCGATGCTCTTTAAACCTCTGCCCCAGGATGCACAAGAGTATGGCCCCCGGACGAGTGGCATCATAGCCCTCGCTAGACATGCAGATTCTCGTATTCTCCCACCCCAGACCCCCCGACTCAGAAGCCTTGGGGTAGGGTGCAGAGGTCCATATATTTCTGTGTCCTCTGGCACCTGAGAACCCCTGCACTAACCTATACTGCCTCCCAAGCCAAAAATGAGTCTCCACCAGGACAGAAGTGTTACTCAACTATAAATGCTCACTTCCTACCTCCCAGCTGATGCCAATCTGGTTAAGAATCGTGCTGGGCAGCGACAGTACCAAAACGTGAGATTTACACCCACGTGCCACACAAGTCAGAGAAGAAGGGTATGCACTGAGAGTCAGACATCAGTAAGGCTCCTTCTGGCAAGTGGGACTCTGGACAGACCTTCCCTGAAAGGACGTGGGGAGACCGGAGGGGAAGAGGGAACGCTACCGCTAGTCAGTAACATGGCGTATTCTGGATCGAGTTGGCCTGGCTGGAGCAAGGGGCTCGTTCTGGAGGTGTGGGATGCAGGACGGAAATCCGACCCCCCCAGGTCTTGAGGGCCAGGCTGAAGGCCAGCACCAGGGCCTTACCCACAGTCCTCAGCACGCAGCCCTCACTCTGGTAAAACCAGACAGGGACCATGAGGAGGTAGGCTGACAGGTGGTATAAGAGGCAGTGGTGGGGAGAGGGCAGAGACAAGGGAGGGGGGCCTGGGGAGCAATTACTTTCATGTCATTTTTGTGAACATGAGACAAGAGTTCACACCCCAAGGAAACACTGCAGGGCAATGGGGCCACCCAGGGGAGTAGATGGAGCCTCAGCCAGAGGTCCTAACCTAGAAAGGATCTGGATATTGAATTTGGTCCAGATCCAGCCAGTCGGTCCCTTATCAGTGGACGTTTCTGGAGCAGGAGAGCTGAGCAGAGGCTGGGGCCCACGCCCCAGCAGACCTACTTTCTGCCTGCTGAACAGTTCAGAAGATTTCTGGCCTCGGGTTTTTTTTCTTTTTCTTTTTTCTTTTTTTTTCTTCCTTCCTTCCTTCCTTCCTTCCTTCCTTCCTTCCTTCCTTCCTTCCTTCCTTCCTTCGAAACAAATAGTTACCATCTTATAATTCTGTAGGTTGGAAACCTACTGTGGGTCTCACTGGCTAACATCCAGGTGTCAGCTAGCTATATTCCGTGCTGAAGCCTAGGGAAGAATCCGTTTCCTTGCCTTTTCCAGCTTCTAGAAGCTGCCCACATTCCCTGGCTCTTAGATCCCTTCCCTCCGTCTCAACCGGGGTCGGGACCTTCTCATGTGACATTACTCTGACCTCCTCTCCTGCCTCCCTCTTCCACTTTTAAGGACCCTTGCGATTACACTCGGTTCCACCAGATAATCCAGAACAATCTCCCTATTTTAAGGTCAAGAGATTGGCAACCTTACTTCCATCTACAGCCTTCATTCCCCTCTGTCATGTAACCTAACCTATTCACAGGTTCCAATAACTGTGGACGTTTGGTGAGGGGGGCACTCTTTTGGATTCCTGGCCTCATTTGAACACACTGTAAACCTCATAACTCATCTCAAATTCCTTAATGTGGAATACGATCAAACTTGGGACTAAGCTAGAGTTTTCCTTTACCCTGCAAATTAGTAACACACAGAGAGAATGCTTAGAAGAATAACTTTGTGTCCATTAGGACTCATCTGCAACTCAATAATTTATCATTATTAACCCACTCTAACATGACGCCTTGTAGGAGACTGAAGAGCTGAGTGAATGAATAAATCATATTCCATCTATGGAATGAATAAAAAGCAAAGTTCTCTAACTTGTAATATTTTGTTAGGCTAGTCCAAGCTGCTATGCATACTCGAAAACAGTAAAATGTCGTAAGTGTTTTGAAATTCCACTCACACAGGTCATCTGTGTGCCTTCTTTTTCCTACTCTTTGCCAAGCTACCCATCAGTTTCAAGCGTGTGTGTGTGTGTGTGTGTGTGTGTGTGTGTGTGTGTGTGTGTCAAAAGCATGAAGCCTATTCTACGGTGTTATTGCTTTTACTTCTAGGGCAAAGACAAACATTTCCAATAGCCACCCCTTGATCTTTATTAACTTAAAAAACAAGCTAATTTTTAACCTTAACAGAACCTAGTTGCTGCTTGGGCTATATTTACTTTAAGCCTGATGTGTCACAAAGTAACCAAAGCCATAACTATTTGTGAGGTGAAACAAACACAAAGGTCAACTCCAAGTTCACGCTCTTCCATGGGTGCGGAATGGTAAACCAGGACGGAAATTCCATGTAAATGATCAGGAAAGCCATTAGAAAAATCAGGCCCTGTTAATAGATCTGTAGATCTTCTTTGGATAGGTGAAGGGGATTAAGAGGTACAAACTTCCAGTTGTAAGTTATGGGGATGAGAAACACAGCACAGGAAATGTAGTAATACTGTAAAAATACTGTATGCGGACAGACAGAATAACCGAATGTACAGACCTGTTAAATCACTATGTGGAACACCCGAAACTAATACGACACTGCATGTCGCCTATATCTCAGTTAAAAAAGAGAGACAGAAAATTAGGCCCTAAATAAAACTCTAAGCTAATTCAAGGGGCAAAAGAGAAGAAAGGCAACGATGATTACATACATCTTGTAATCTTGCTTAGGACTTCAAGAATGCTGGTCAATGTTTTTAAAACTTCCAAAATGATACAAATGTCACTGGTGTACAAAAATCAAGCAAATGTGAGCAAAGACAAAGACGTGCGAGACACGGCGCCAGCCCTCCAGCCCTCTCCGATAAGGCTTTTGACACAAAGGGACTCGGCATTCACATTAACTTACTCCAGTAGTTCTGCAAGAAGCTAAGTGGGTCCATCCCTTATCTATTCTAAATGTATTCTTCCAGAACAATTTTTGGGACAATGAATCTTGGGAAGCACCACAGACTGCTATTACTACAAGTACGGCCCTAGCCCAGCCCCGCACCAGCCCCGCACCAGCCCCTGGGCCCCTGTGTTCCGGACGGCCCGCGTCACCCCAATGCTGCTCTCCCCCCTCCCAAACTCCCTCCTCCAGGCCTGATGTCTCTGTCTGGACTTGCACCTGACCCAGGCTCTCCTGAAGAACTCCCACTTGACCTAAAGCTGGGGGCGGGGGGGGGGGGGGAAGGCCAAGGAGGAAACTGACAAGTGCTGAGCACCAGCCATGTGCAAAGCCCACCACCTGCCTTTGCCGGGTCTTTTCCCTTTCTAAACGGGGAGCCTGAGGCGTGCAAGTGACCCGCCTAAGGTGTAACTGACTCCAGAACCCTTGCTGAGTCCCCAGTGGTTACAGAGCTTCTTGAATGGAGCTGAAAACACTTTCCCCTGTACTTCCTTTCTCCGGCTTTGTCACTCCCTCTCAGCAGTGATTCAGGACCGCTAGAGACCCTCAAGCCCTCTTAGCTTCCGTGAGCAGGAGTACTCCCAAGAAATGCAGAATCACCTGCCATGGCTGCACAGGATATCAGAGGCAGTCTCGAAGGTCTCTAAAGTCAGAGGTTCTGTGCTCTGTCCTGAGAAACCCCAGGGCTAGGGAGGTGCTCCAAGGCTTTCACGACATGTGAGTATTATTATTAACAATATAGAACAATTATATCACCTCCTGACACCATTTTAATACTAAAACGTGTCCAAAATGCATTTGGGTGCTTTTTGGTTTTTCTTTTTCTTTTTTTTTCTTTTCTTTTTTTTTTTTTTTTTTTTTTTTTTTTTTGCATTTGAAGGTCCAATCATCCTCTATTTATCTGTAGAACTTTTCATTACCCTGAAATTCAACAACATCAGGAAGAGGGCCCCCACAGGGCCTCGGGTCCATTTTGATGAGGTGAAAACCACCTTTATGTTGCTAAGTTGTTGGTAAGGCCCGCAAGGCTGTAACCCCCCATGTAGATGTCATGTGTGATTCATCTGTTTCCAGTGCTGGTCAGAAATTCAGCTTTAAGGTATGTGTGCGATAAGCAGTCATTAACAACGGCAACAGCAAAAATGCAAAAAAAAAAACAAAAAAAAAAACCGCAACAGCAAAAATGATGGTCAGCCTCACTCGGGAACCCAGAAAACTGGTCTTCAAGAGCTATTTTCTTAAATTTCTCCAAGAACAAAACATACAGATACAGTTAAAGCTTTCAAGGTGAGAGTGAAAAGAAAATTGGCCATTTACTTTGTGAACTTTAAATTTTAAATCGGTCATCCTGCTTGTGAAATACCAAGCTTTTATTCTCTGCAATAGAACCTTGAGCAAAAAATGGACATCCTCTTCTGGTGTAGGTATGGGAGAGCAGCGCCCGAATCCACAGGCGCTGTGTTTCTGATTCCGAAGGCTCTCTCAGACAGATATTTCAACTTGTGATGAGTACAAGCAACCAATCCAGAGTCTTTTCACGTCCACGTACAGGGAATGATTATCATAGGAGACGTTAGCAATTATTTTCCAGCGTGATGTAAGCTGAGGCAGCAGGGCCAAGCAAGCGTCCTTGTCAAACATACTCCAGCCTTCTGGATTACTTCACTCGCATCTCCCTGATTAGGATGCGCGCCGCATGCTGCTTAATACAATCTGCCATCGAATGCCAAGTACTTCAGAACTAAATTAGGAAATATGTCCAAATACATAGAATGACGCTAAGAGCCCTAAGTGGGTCTCTCTCTTTCCTTTATGAGGCATGAGGCTCATCATCAACATAATGCTCTTAAATGAGGCAATTCTATCTTCTAACCCTCTACCTCTGAGAGCAAAATTTAATTCAAGCAGCAAAAGAATTAATAAAGATAATATGGTATCATAAATACCATTCTCACGGAGGAAGTATTTTTGACAGAGTCAGGAAATGTGAGACATACAAACAAATTTTAGAGGGATGTTAACAGAGGTGACACTGATTTTTACACGGCAGCAGGATGGAGAGGCCAGAGTAATCACAACCACATCTTTTTTCCTTCAGTCACTTGGCAATGGCTACCTTTCAGGTCATCGATGCCAATGAAGGTAAGAGCCCAAGAAGGTGGTATCAAAACTCTGGAACCCCTAAGTCTGGGGATCCTTGCACACAGGCAAACCAAGATGTACTGGGACACTACTCTCTCTCTCTCTCCGAACCCTCCAACCTGAGACGGAAATAGCTGAACAACCAGCTGTGTTTACAAGCCTTTTCTTTTTAATTTTTTAAAAAGCTTATTTATTTATTTTGAGAGAGCACGTGAGTGGCAGAGGGGCAGAGAGAGAGAGAGAGAGAGAGAGAGAGAGAGAGAGAGAGAGAGAGAGAGAGAGAGAGAATCCCATGCAGCGGGGCTCAATCTTACGACTGTGAGATCACGGCCTGAGCCAAAATTAAGAGTTGGACACTCAACCAACTGAGCCACCCAGAGGCTCCTACAAGCCTCTTCTTAAGACTAAATACATTTCTGCTATGTTCCGTGTTTCATTGCCTTAGGAGACTACGTGTAGTAAGAGGGCTAGGTTCTTGACAAGTGCCAATTTGTTGAAGTCTATGCAGAATGTCGTTGTCAAGCTCCAATGCCAGGAACACAACTGGTGTTCTGTAACTCTCTGTGCCGAACACACGTCCGGCTGGCTAGCTAGATGTGTGAATGGATGGATTTGAACCATTATTACTTGATGCTCAGACAGCTGTGGTGCCTATAAAATGCTAATGTGATCATCATACGGTGCAAGGATGTTCTCCTGCTAAACAAAAATAACGCCTCTGGAATACTTCTACAGGTTAGGGAAATTCTGGTTGCTGACTCAAATTCTGTGTCAGTATTTGGACTTCACTGTCCGCTTTGATCACAGTTAATCAATAACGGATTATAACTAAACCCCAGTTCTGTATCAGTAAAAACGAAGATAAACCAAACTCTCTGTTCTCATAAAGCTTTCATCTGAATCCTAAATATACAGGCCAGAGGCACAGACACAAACCCCCCTGTGTATATAGCTCCAGGCAAACTCTACTGGTAATGGTCTCGCATCAACCTAATAAAACGTGCTGGGCCACATGCGGCCGGGCCACAGCACAGATGTAGCCAAAACATGGTACTCCAAGCACGGTGACACCGAGCATCGCCCATGAGACTGTTTGGGAATTATGATAGTACAATATAGGATAGCAGGAGGACACTAAAATCTCACAGCGTCACCCATAACATGGCTTAATTCACACAGAGATATCACATGACAATTTCAATTCCGAAAAATGCAGGTTTTTCTCAGGAAGCAGACAATCCATTAAATGCAATCAGACGGAAAGTGCTGCCTCCTCAAAAATGAGGGAAGTTTCATAGGGAAAGCCTGGCTTCCCTCACGTTCCCGTGGGCGGCACTCATGTCGGAGAAACAGCCCCATGCAAAGTTATTACCAAACTACGAACAACAACCGACTCTCCACCCACACAAGTGATGGAGGGTTTGAAGCCGCACTCACAAAATATTTGGATGACTAATGCTACCGTCAGATTTCGAAGAGGTTGTTAAACACGCTCTTGTAGCAAATTTATTTCCACTCTTCATTTTAAAACCCCGATGAAAAATACCGGGTAATCACTTATTTGAGGGACTAGAAACTTTTAAAAATGGATTTTCATAAAATCAATAGATTAATCAGCTGATTCTTATAATCAATGCTTTTAACTGGGTTGAAAAACCCAAAAGTCATCCCAAACAGCACTTTCTTACATCGATGTTGAAAGGATGCACCCGGTCTAAATTTGAGCTCAACACTCTGCCCCTTTGCTGGTTTCTCAAATATATCCACTCACGTAAGTCAAAGAGAAAGAGGGCCTGTTTATGAAAAATTTATTAAAGTATGACAAATTTAAACCAGGCTAGTGCTAAATATAACTATCATCTCACTACGCCGAGAACTTGAGAAATAAATGAGAACCAAAGCCTGAAAGTATGATGGATGAAAAGTCAGAAAGCAAACAGTCTCTCTTCTCTCAACAAATGAGCTCAGTGGGGACCAGAAAAGAAGGTGTTCTCAAAGCCCGAGAAAGGAAACTGCCTTAGGACACCAACTGTGGTCCCCTCCCCCACTTCCTAGGAAGGCACAGCACAATTCTATCATCGTCTATCTTGCCAGCTAAGCTGTGAATGTGCTCCAACAAAACAGGCCAACTTGAGCACAAAGGGAGTCCGTTGTCACAGTGAGGTTACAATAAGCCACACATATTTTCTGCCACTTTATTGCCTCTTCCTGAACGAAGAAGAGGTCCGTGGAATCCAGGATGCTTCAATTCTTTGAGCACTTACTAAGTTGCAAAACCAGTGAACATCTAAACGAATGAGATCTGACCTTACAGGGGGCTACACAAAGGGGAAACAGTATGTAAAAACCACAACCAGAGGCCAGACTTAAACTATGAGGGGAGGAAATAAAAGCGCCGTGATGGTAATGCTCGCTCGCCAGGCACCACGCTTAAAGCTTTACAGACAGGTTTTCATTTAACCCTACAATTTTACCAAGTAGCCACTGTTCTGAACTCCCTGGGGCATGAAGAGGGTTAAGCCACCTGCTTAAGGTCACACAGGGCGGGAGGTTACTACCGAGCTGGTACTGAAACTCGGGCCGTGTGCATCCAGAGTCGGCGCCTCCAGCTCCTGTGCTGCTCTGTGGAGAAGGGCTTCCTTCTCGAAGGAGAAGGGTGCTGTCAGAGGAGCCGCTGGCTCAGGGAAGTTCCTTCCCAGGGACTGTACCCATAGGCAGCAGGGTCAAGAGCAGGAAAATTGGAGAAAAACAAAGCAAAACAAAATAAAAAACTGAATCCCTTTCTCCCGATTCCACTGGAAGAGAAAGAGTTCTATAAATCAAGTTTAAGACTAACTACTTGGCTTACAGTCAGGCTAGTAAAATGCTAGGTAGTGATAAAATTTAGTCATCATGCAAAGAATTTCGATTACAAACTTGTCTCCTTAATTCTGGCTCAAGGATTATCAGAAGGCACTTTTATGCACTACTGGTGAGAATGCAAATCTTGCTGCAACCCTTACCACCATCCTGAGTGTATACCTTCTGCCCAGGCAACACAACCGCCGGGAATCTATCCCAGAGATCGACCACACAAGGACTCGCGAGAGTTGCAATATGCATCGTAGCACTGCCTGTAATCGCCGAGACAGTGAAAGTGACCTAAATGCCCACCAGCGAGGGGGCTAGATACACAGACCATGGGTTGTAAGCCTACGCCAGAATCCTAGCGAGACGGAGCATGGTATGTGGTGACGTGGAATGCCCTCCAAGGCTTATTACTGAATAAAAATGTTGGGTACAGAACACATGTATACTACAATCGCATTTCCACAAATACGGTTTTTGGTGCATAAATGTACTTCTAAACTCATTAAATTTTTCTTGATACCTAAAAAATGCTTAGTTTCTTCTGTGGAATGGGGCTGGGGGAAGGGAGGAGAAAGGAGACAATTACTTTCCATTTTACATCCTTTAGAAGAGCTTCAGGGTCTGTTTTTTTTTTTTTTCCCATGCTAAATGTATATGGTCTGAATGGTCTGAATACATCTTAAAAATATATAATATCAGAGAGCCTTAATTTTTTAATTGCCTTCTAAAAAATAAAAATCGACGTTCTTTTTCGTTGATTGTACACCTTACTATTTCTGTACCTTGTTTCCTTCGTATACCCATCCCAGACTCTTCACACCAAAAGCAGCCTGGTTGGCTGAGACATCCAGACATGTGACCGGCTGGCCATAGACGTAATGGAGGGTTCTGGCAGAGTCTTCAGCTTTCAGCAGGTATACCAGATCTCCAGCTGTGGCCACTGCCACAGGATACCTTCCGGTATCTGGAACGATTTCAAGGTAGTCAACCTGTGAACGGGGAAGAGTTACACAGTCTGTCAGGTCTCACCTCCAGCTCATCCTTACTTGGTCAAAAAACACACGATGCCTCCCATAGGTCACTAAGACCAGCGACCTAACAAAAAGATGGGCAAAGAAACAGTTCATAGGAAAGGAGAACACAGTTCCTACACTAATAAAGAGATGCTCTTTGTAAAAGAAACACAGTATGTTCCTAATAAGAGAAATACGAAGTAAAAATTCACCGAGACACCATTTTTACCAGTCACAGCAGTAAAATCCATTAGCCTGATAGGACACCGGTCTGGAAGTAGAGGCGAGACAACCATATTTGTGGATCCCACTTACGGTTGGTGGGATGTAACCTAGTCCAACTTCTCTAGAGGGAAATCTGGCAATACTTACCACGATGTCAAACACACATACGCACTGAACCAGCAAGTCAGTCCTAGGAATTTAGTTACAAGTAAACACACACACACACACACACACAACTGCATACAAGGTTATCTGCTGTAGCATGATGCTGTCATAGCTAAAAACTGGAAACACCTACTACACATGCCTTACTAAGGGGCTAATTAACAGGAATACCATGTAGTCACAGAAAAAAGCATGATACAAAATGGAATCATCTCCAAGATAAATTTGGGGACAAAAAGCAAGGAAGGGGAGTAGCAGGATTCACGGCGCACTAACGTGCGTGGAGGGGGGCAGAGGGAACACGGTGTGCGTGGCTTGTGCAAGCATAAATCTGCTAAGGACGGCTGCCTGCAAAGAGGGAACAGAGTTCTTGGATGGGGTGGAAGAGAGATTTCTCCCACAAACCTTACTGCCTTTTAAATTCTGAAACATGAGAGTATAAGAACTATTCAAAATATTAAGTTTCCTTGTTTTCTTTTTTTACAAGAAACTGAATCAAATCCCCTCGGTTCCCAATTAGCAAAATTCACATTTTAGCATTTGTGCAGGTACCAGAAATGTGCAGCTAAAAGGCTAAAAAGCGGCGTTATCCGTCCTCTGCTGGTTTCCAGGTCATCGAGGGTACGATACCCCCGCCACGGTACTCCTGACCGCATTAGCGCGACCGCTGCCTCTGATCTGCACGGCAACAAGGCGCTCCCTTCAGGCATCACTTGCTTTTCTACGTCCCTAAGTGGCACATTTCTCCCGAGCACATTTCACACCAGGTTTTCACCTCCTTGAGTAAAATCTCAGCGTACAAAAGCACGTGTGCCACACTGTGTAATCGTGAAAACCACCGCGTGAAAGGACAGCGTGGCCCTGACAAGAAGCCAAACGAGTTCAAAAGCCTGAATCCTAAGGACTGTCCAGAGGAGCTGGAGGGACAGTATACATCCGGGGGCCTCTGCTGTTAATCCTCGGGCCCAAGAGTGTGAGTGTGAGTGCTGCCCCCCCCCCAACCTGCCCAGCTGAGGACTCATCACAAAGGAAGGACGGAAGGGCTAGGCCAGTGCTGCAACCCAGGGAAGATGGCCATTGTGATTCGGGGAGCCCACCTGGGAAGACAAAAGTGGCCCGCAGGGCCGGGCCAGGGGGCACCTTTTTCAGGGAGGCCCGGCAGCCCCTCATCCGAGATGAGAAATGAGGCCTATGCTGCCAAGCAGTCGTGGCTTGCTTCCTCTCCCCCCCATTCTAAAAGTCATTTCTTATTTCCCTAAAATTAACATCCTCAGCCTAGCTGTTTAGTTTCACTTTATTGTTGGACTTCTGACAGACCAAGAGGCTCAGACTGACTGTGGTGGTGCCATTTGCCAGAAGCTGTAAACTCCTTCAAAAAGCTTCCAGCGGGTGCCAGGATGCCACTTTATTGCCAAGGCAGGATTTACACTCTACGGAGCAACTCACATCTTAAGTAACTGTCTGCATTCATATAATTATTGCTGGTCTAGAATGTTCTTTAGGCAGAGACCAAATAATAAGCACTGCGGTAGTTTTGAGAACAAAGAAAGATGGTCCTTCACATTTTTCTAGTAAAACCCCCGAGAGGAGCATCAGACGGTTTGGGGGGAACACCACCCACAGGGCAGAAACTGGTCATTAGAGAGACAAGAAGCTTATGCAGGCGAAGTGCTGACATCATGGCTTTTTAGTTACTCAAGGCTAACAAGATCTCCACCAGGGGGAAAAGGCAGAAAAACAGGATGTTTCGGATCAGACCACCAATTCGTTATTCAACACTGGCTTTTCTGCTCACTCTACTAGCACCCAAATCAAGTTTGTTTACATTAAACCCAAATTTAGCGCAGATTGGAGCACTTCCTTCTTACCGCAGAATCACCTCCCACCGTATAAAAGTGGAGGCTCACGTGTAACTGAGTATGGAGATAAGCTTGACGTAAAGAACGCTTCAGGTTGGCTGAGCTTCACGCATGACATCCTGGAACTCGGCTCCCCAATTAACACTGACTTAAACTTGTTTTCACTCAGGAGTTACTCTTAATTCCAGGTGAGAAAATCTGAGGCGGAAGAAAGTGTAGGACGGAAATCTTCCCTCCCATATGGACTGGGAAGGTACCACTGAATTCATTTTCATCATTTTCACGGACATGATAGGCCAGAAACCGAGCTCACGTTCCCAGAGGCGAACATCTCATTTTAGGTGAAGGAGGCTGAGGACCACAGTGACGAGAAACCCCTGGCCAGGAGGTCAGCCCCGAGGTCTGAATCTCAGCTTCCTAGCTCTGAGATCCGGGGCAAGCCGATACACTGCTCTCAGCCTCTACTGGCTTTTTGGTAAATGGGGAAAAAGAATACTATCTACCTATTTTGCAAGGCTGCAGTGAGATTTGGAAAGGTAAGGCCCCCAGGAAGCCCGAGGGAATGGGAGCTGCCGACATCATTACTATCTGTTTGATCGGACCCAGAGGTTCTAAGAATGGAGAATCAAGTGACTGGGCTAAGAAGCTCACCAGTTTCTGAACTTCGAACTCTGCCGCGATTTGCCAGTAGCCCTCGTCGTTGGGGCGCAACATTACAACATCAAAAGCGGAAGCTGTGGCAACCGTTGCATCTTCCTGGCTGAGGGCTAGTGCCTGTATTCTTGCGTCATGCTCAAAACGATGGATGGGATACTTTCCGGTCCTTAGATCCCAGATATTAAGAAACCCTACGTAGAGAAAAACAGCGCAGGTAATTTTAGATTCGCTTAAAACGCACAATTATAAAGTAATCATGCAATATAAAGAAAGTTAAAAGGTAAATGACAAATTTGCATCACATACAACCCAGGGCCGATTTCCTTAACAATGAGCTTCTCAGGTCCAATAAGGGAAAAAAAAGCAATTGGAAAGTGAGCAAAGGACAAGAGCATGCTAGTCACAGTAAAAGAAATACAACTGATGTACAAACGTAAGAAAAATGCAAAAATTCACTCACAATTAGAAAAATACAAAAACGGGGGCGCCTGGTGGCTCAGTTGGCTGAGCATCTGACTTCAACTCAGGTCATGATTCCATGGTTCATGCATTTGAGCCCTGCATCGGGCTCTGTGCTGACAGCTCAGAGCCTGGAGCCTGCTTCGGATTCTGTGTCCCTCTCTTGCTCTGCCCCCCCCTGCCCCCCACCCCCGTTCACGGGCAAGCGCACGCGCTCTCTAAGAAAAAATAAAACACTAAAAAAAAAAAAAGAAAAACACAAAAACGGTAACAGAATATTATTTTTCATCCATCAAATTGACAAAGATGAAAAATTTCATAAAACATTTTGTTGTTGAGGCTATAGGGAAATAGGCTCTATTTTTTTAAATGCTTATTTATTTTGAGGGGGGAGAGGGGCAGAGAGAGCGGGGCGGGGAGAGAGAATCCCAAGCAGGCCCCACGCTGTCAGTGCAGAGCCTGACCTGGGGCTCGATCTCACAACTAAACCATGAGATCATGACCTGAGCCAAAACTGACTGAGTCAGATGCTTCACTGACAAAGCCACCCAGGCACCCTAGGCTCTATCTTAAATTGTTGGTGGAGATATAAACTAATTCACCCAACTTGGGAGGCAATTTGATGATACGTAGCAAATTACGAATGTCTATAGGATAGTCGCTGAAATGTTTTCCATTATGTCAAAAGATTAGAAGCTATCTAAATGTGCACCACAGTTAGAAATTTAAATAAAATGAGGAGTTAAAAAGACTGTGTCAGACTTATACATAAGCTATCTGAAAGATCAACAAAATATATTATTAAATGAAAAAAGTGAAGGACAGAGTAGTGGTATAGCAGGTTATACTACTTTCGTGTTTTAAAAAATTTATACACACACACACAAACGTATACACAGACTATCCTCATGTATGGAAGGATACACAAGAAACTGTTACCAGTGCTTGGCATTGAAGGAAAGAAACCAAAGAGAAGGGACAAGAGTAGGAGGGCATTTTACTATATATCCTCTTGTCTATTCTGAAGATTTTCCCTAAAATTATTTTTACTAAAAAGATAAATTTTATAAAATGTTTTTATGAGACAAACTTAACAATAGCAGGACACACATCAATTGCTGAATATTTTGAACATATGGCGCTAATTCATTCTCTTAATTGTCCATTCATGCAACAAATAATCTTTCCCAGTTTTATTGATTATAGTTGACATATAAGTTGTACGACACAACAGTCTGATATATGCATATACTGTAAAATGATTACCATAGTACATTATTAGTTAATAGCCATCACCTCACACAGTTAACAAATTTCTTTTTCCTTAGAATGAGCACTTTTAAAATCTACTCTCTTAGCAACTTTCAAATACACGGTATGGTATTAACTGTGGTCATCATGTTGTAAGTTAGATCCCCAGAACTTATCTTCTAACTGGAAGCTTGGACACCTTTTGACCACCTTCACTGATTTTTCCCACACCTCCATCCCCAGGAATCACAAATCTGTTCTCTGTTTCTGAGGGTTTCGTTTGTTTGTTTGTTTTTAGATTCCACACATAAGTGAGATCATACAGCATTTGTTTTTCCTCGGACTTATTTCACTTAGCATAACGCCCTCAAGGTTCACCCATGTTGTTGCCAACAGCGGAATTTTCACGGCTGAATAGTATTCCGTTGGACACGTATGCCACAATTTCTTTATCTGTTCAACTGTCAATGGACACTCACGCTGTTTCCACGTCTTGGCTGTCATGAATAATGCTAATGCTGCAGTGCACGTGGGGTGCAGACGGTCCTTCGGGACAGTGACTTCATCTCCTTTGGACATATACCCAGAAGTGGAATGGCTGGACCCTATGAAATCCAGAGTTCTAGATTTCATTTTTTGGGGAACCTCCATACCGTTTTCCAGTGGTTGCACAAATTTACATCCCCACCGACAATGCACGAGGGCTCCTTTCTCTCCACATCCTCACCAGCATCTGTCATCCCTGGTCTTTGACGACAGCCATTCTAGCAAGCGTGAGATATCAGGCAGAAAATTACCGAGCATGTTATATACGGGGCACTGTTCTAGGTGCCAGCAAGATCTGAAAACAGCCACTAACTCGTAGTTTACATCCTTCCTCACACCACCCTCTTCAGCCGCAGTGAGCACTGATGCTTTACTTTCCATCATTATAAAACGTGAGCTTAACTATCCTCCACTTGCTAAAAACCTTGATCTACCTACACACCCTTCTCTCTCCAGCTCCCTGGATGCTGCTCCCCAGATGAATTCCTCTGACACACACTGGCTGTGTGTCTCCACCTTTCTCAAATGGTCCACAGCATGATATCCAAGTTTTCCAAGTGGTCTTCAGACCAGAAGCCCCAGCAGCTGCAGCATCACCTGGGGGCTTGTTAGAAATGCAGATCTGGGGGCAACAGAAACTCTGGGGATAGACGCTCAAGTCTGAGAAGCAGTCTGTCTACAGGAACTTACATTCTTCTATCAGAAACAGAAACTTTTCTGTACCTGGGATGCCTTTCTTCTTCTTACCCAAATTCTTTTTATCATTCCCACCCACTTCTTTCCCTGCCAATATACCCAAGAAAATAATTACTGTCTGCATCATACTGGATAACGTCCTGCTCCAATTCCCACTGATTTTATTTTTCAAAGTTCCCTGAGAAATGATTGTACAGAAGTAACAGTCTGTGGCTATTTGAGTTCAAATCCACCTCTACCACTTGCTAGCAGAAGGTCTTGGGCAAGTTACTTTAAGCTGTGGGCCCGTCTCTTCATCTACAAAACGGAAGATAACATCACCTACTGCACAGGACTGTTGGACAGACGAAAGGGGAAAAGCCACACAAAAGGCTGGAAATAGGCCAATCATTTTTACCTTTCGTGTGTTCCAGAAGGCCTGCCATGTTGTAAAGCATGTTTACAATCTACTAATAGTGCAAATTCCCTCTGTTGCTCCTCCAAAAATCTAATGCTACTTCCTACAACTTCCTATTACCCAAAACAGATAAAGCTCTTTCACGTTTCTTCTCTCGGCAATCCAAGTGCTTTGAACTTAAGATCTTACCATAAAGCATCATTCAGTACTAAATAAATACAGTCAGAAGAAAGTAATGCATGTGGGCTGCTTTGCAAAGACTTTGAAACCGCCAGCAGGCTAGGTAGGTGATGACAAACAGAAGCGGAGCTTTCTTCAAGTTAAATGTCGCTTCAGACGTAAAACAGCGTTCTTTTCTAAGAATTACGATAAACCAAGGGGACCCGCGGGTCACACACGGCTCCACGACACATTCCCCTGGCAAATCTTTTGGCAAGTCCTCCCCACTCTCAGAAGAAACAGAGACGCTGCAGAAAACGCTGAATACACATTCAATAGGAGACAGGCATAGTCCAAGATGTGCCTCCTGCAAGCACTTCTGCGTTATGTGTGTTTGCCTTTGTTCGGAGACGTCACAATAAACAGTCACGAGAGAAACAAAATTTGCAATTTTCACAGAGCTTTTGAGAGTGAGACATTTTCATTTGTCTCCTCTCATTGAGTGCTCACTTCCATTTTGGGAGGCACATCATTATCCTCATTTACAAAAGAGAACAGAAGCTCCGAGTGGTTAAACAACTGGTCCAAAGCCACTTGGTATGTGATGAGGCTGGGCTGGAATTATGCTGGGAAAGTGCGGGATGTGCGGCTGCCTCTCCAAGTGCATAAAATAACCATGAGCTCCACGAGCAAATGACGTAAACTTGCCTGGATTCTGCCAAATGTGGAAGTTACTCAACCACGGCTCACTCTAAGCACACATGGAGTTTATCTATAAACACATTTTTCATTATTAATCAACTACTCGGTTTTGTCGGCATCACTATTCCAACAGAATCTTGTGCAATAAAATATCCTTTGCTGCGAGGTTGAGCTTCACAGAGCCATCCTAAGAAAGGTCTTTTTGGAAAATATATTCTAGGGTTCCCTCAATTTAATGGCCACATTCTTTTCTGGACTCCTACAGCGTCGGTGTCTTTATCAACTCTCTCTACTCCCTTCAACTACTGAGCATATAAAACCTTGTCAGCCCCTTCCTTGTCGACAGCACAGTCCTCCAAGACCACTTTTACATGTGTGAACATCTGAAACTGTCACGTCCTCTGAACGAATTGACCCTTCGTTGTGTGAAATGTCCCTCTTTACCCCTAGTTGTGTTCTCTGCTCTGAGATCTTCTTTGTCTGCTATGGATACAGGCATTCCAGCTTTCTCCTGATTGGTGTTAGCACTGTATATATTTTTCTGTCCTTTCTCTTTGCCTTGTGTCTTCACATTTGAAATGAGTTTCTTGTCGACAGCATATATACTTGGGCTTGTTTCTAACTGGAGTGTGTAGACTATTTCCTTTAATGCGGTTATGGGCAGGAATGGGTTTTTCCTACCATTTTGCTATTTGTCCCATTTGTTCTGTGTTCCCTTTTTCTCTTTTTCTGCCTGCTTTTAGATGGAGTATCTGCTTCAACCGAGTACGTGTTTATTCCATTTGCGTTCCCCTGTTGGCTCATTGGCCCAAACTCTTGTTGTGTTATTTTAGCCCAAATGCGTCAGCATTTTAGCATTCATCTTTAACTTACCGGTCTACGCTCCAGTGACACTGCCCCACTTCATGTGAAGAGGGCGAGCTTCACTGCCACACACTTCCATTTCCTGCCCCCCAGCCTTTGTGCCACTGTTGTCAGGCTTTTCGTTTCTATGTGTGTGATGAACCCCATGTACATTATTACTTTTGCATCAGCAGGCAATTAATCTTTAAAAAAGGACTTAAATAGTAAGAAAAAAAAAAGCCACGTATACTCACCCATGTAATTACCGCATCTGGGGCTCTTCCAATATCACTTTTAACATTAAATCCTGCAGCTTTTGCAAGATTTGCAATTTCACTTTGCAACTGTGTTGCTGGACACTTGACCCAAAAACACCCGGGCAAGGTGGGCAGGAACAGACTCAGCAGCGAATGGGGAGAGATGTTTGGGTGGAAGCTAGTTTTATAAATGATCAATCTATTCGTTAGTAGTTACATCGTGGCTACTCTTACAACCTCAAAACTGCAGGGACTTGAACTACGAATACCTGAATTATAATAATGTCTTCTAATATTGTAGCTGACTATCACCCACGTTAACCAACATTTAGTCAAAAGGGAATCGATGTAATAGTACAATCAAGTATTTACTGAGCCCCGGCTTTGGGCCAGCCACTGTTCTAGGTAGTCGGGAAACTGCGGCAATAAGACAAAATAAAACAAGAAAGTCACTGACTGCATGCAGTGAATATTCTCGTGGCATCTACCAAGCATCTCGTTTGGGGGCAGACAGAAAGGATAGGACTCCTATTCTCACAAAACCTGCACCTGAGAGAAACAAACTTTTTAATGACCAAAATGTAACACATAACAGAAGACACAAAGTACAATGGGAAAATGGATATGCTTTTTATCATGCCATAAAATTATTTTAATATCCCCAAAGAAGGGGCAGCTAATTTCTCTAGACACTTCAAGCTGAACTGGATGCACAACCATCACGTGACATTAAGAAGTAAGTAGCCAATGCCTGTCAGAACCAAATAGAGTCACTTGTCAAACAAGTGATAATTTTTAAAAATCTGATAGAAATTCATTCAAAAGGCCAAATTTTATATCACAGAAACAATACTGATATGGATTTGGCTCTTGATATTGTGTGGACCTCTCAAGTGTCAGAACTGTGTCCTTTTTCTTCCATATCGCCTATGTCAGTGAATTCAGAACGTCACTGACAATGTGGCTGTCAATAAAGGTTTGCCAAATGTTTGTCTTACGTTTTAGCAAGGGACATCTGGTTCTAAGAAACAAAAATCCACCGCAACCCAAACACAAAAGGGAAATGGGCTGGGAGGGAATGGGGCTATTTCATGGAACCCAAAGGCAAGAAGTACAGCTGGAGATCATAAGGAATCTGAAGCAGGGACTAGGAAGACATTCAGAACCAAGGCAGGGCATGTGTTCTGTGTGCCTCTCTGTGCAGCTGTTTTCATTCTTCTGTCTCCCCCACAAACCAGCTGTCGCTCTTCCCCAGTCTGCAGAGTCTTCTAATCCAAGCACAGAACCCAGACTAAATGTGTGAGGCCCAAATGGCTCATCCCAATCCATGAATTAGCTGCCCCCCGGACCTACGGTTCCCACCCTCGTCCAACCGAGGCCAAAGACTAATGCAAATACTCACTGTGAACGTGCCTACCCTTACGGGGGCTAAGGAGGTTCACTGGGGCTAGGAGACACCCCAAAAGTGTCTACTACACTTATCCTGCAAGTCAGGCCAGGGGAAAACAAGAGAAAATGTCTTAGCAAATGCAAAGGGAGGATCTGTGTAGTTAGTTCCTCAGTAGTGACTTAAAAAGCAGGTCACTGCCATCATTTCCTGAACAAGCCATGATCCCTAAGCGCCAGAGCTCACGGCCCCCATTTATTTGCCCCACACCGGGAAAACTAAAAGGACAGCAGAGGTCTTTCTTTCTCCCTGACGAAACCTCAAGAGCTGGATGAAGGATGTTCAACTCTGAGCCAGTGCCAGCCTCACGACAAGACGACTTCATTCACGAGAAATATGACACGGATGCAGACGAAAGAAGAAAAAGGGTCTGTCAAAAAATCTGGAAGAGCACAATGAGTGAGGGCCCTCGGCCCAATCGAGGAGACGGGAGTGGGGCTCTGACAAGCGGCAGCAGGGCGGAAGGAACTCGGAGCTCACCCTAGACCGGGGAACGGTTGTTAACAATGACATGAGTAACGATGGCCAGTCTTCTGAGGAGACACAAAGCCTGCTCAGCAGCTGTGGTGGGCACCCATGCCAGTTTGCGACATGCCCCTCCCACCTCCCGGAGGAGGCCAGCCAGAGTGTGGTAATGAAACTGCACACAGTGGAAATGGGATCTAAATGAGTTTAAACTGATTTATGTGAGCTTTTGTAAAGATTACTCGATATCAGGAAAGTGCTACCACTGTGAAATAATGTCGACAATCCTTAAGACCTCCGCCTAATGGTACTTGCACAGAATATTTATATTCCTCGTCATGGGAACAAGGACCATAATGGATACCATTTTTGTTTTATTAGGGATGCATATTTAAATTAATCTGCTATTTGCCTAAACAATTAGCTGCTTCTGTTTGTGTGCACAAAGCCAAAATTGCAATTAGGCTTCCATCAAAAAGATAAGTCCCAACTAAAACTGTCCCGGTGGGGTCGTAAGAGCTCAGGGCAGAACTTTCCAAAATTACTTTTTAGCATAATGGTAATTATGTTAATTGCTTGAAAGGTAAATAACTGCTGAACTGGTTTTGGGGGGGAGGGTGGGGAAACACACCACACACAACTGGCCCTGCCCCCTCCCCTTTGATCTTTTTCAAGCACCATTAAAATTTAAAACAGGTTGACAGTTGAGAAAGTCACAGACTGGTCACTTCTTAAACCACAGAGTGTCTTGTGGTCTTTAGTGCTTCCTTGATTAGAACTTATCGTAGCCATGAGCTCCTATCCTCTTGAGCTTGCACAGTAAACACCTGAGGCGTAGGGCAGTTTCTGACCACAGTAATCGACCCCCCCCCCGTTACCTGTGGGGGATACGTTTCAAGATCCCCAGGACATGCCTGACCATGGACAGTTCCAAACCCGCTAGGTACTATGTTTTTTCCTTTACATACATACCTTTGATAAAGTTTAATTTATAAACAAAAAAAAAGCACAGTAAGAGGTCAACAATAAAATAGCACAATTATAACACTATATTGTGATTTCAAAAGTCATGTGAATGTGGTCTCTCTCTCAAAGTATCTTATTGAAATGAACTCATCCCTCTTTTTGCGATGATGTGCGATAATAACACACCTGCGTGAAGAGATGGAACGATGTGCATGAGGTAGCGTTAGGCTACCACTGACCGAGGACCCCCCCCCCCCCCGCCCGCTTCTAGACCACAGTGGCTGCGCGTAACTGAAGCTGCAGAAACTGAAATCACGGATAAGGGGGCACTGCTGTAGTTACGTAGGCAGGGTCATCTGACTGCAGTTCAGAGAACAGTGAATGAAACTGTTTTTAAAAACGGCTTGTAACTTCAATTTCCACCCGTAAACACTTGCCTATAAATAAACAGGAGCCAAAAAAACTCCTTGACAAGAGAAAAAGCATTTTAACAAAAATTTGAGATCTACCCATTGCATTCACTAACTGTGTACTGCCTCATTCATCAAGTCCATACAACAGCACTATGAGGTAAAGGTGGCATGAGTCTGAAAGGAGAAAATAAATTTTGCTTTTATGGAAGAGGTGGCCAGGGAGGTTAATATCAGTGCAAACAAGGGTCATGTTGAAGTGCTCAGTACAGAAGGTCTGGAATAGGACAAAGCGTCTACCGTGCATGTTCATCCTCAACGCTGCAGCCGAACACAACTCTAAACTTGAACCCCGTGATGTGGAGAAAAACAACGCATAGGAAGCATTCTGGAAGCTGTACTTCGGACTGACGAGAATCTGAATGGGCTCGTGGACCGATCAAGTGGCTGGTTAGGCACAACAGATCAGCGACCGGATGAGAGATCACCAAAGCAGAAAGAGAGTCAAGAAGAAAGCAAGAGGAATATAGTTAGGAGTCTCAGGTTCAAAGCAGAAGAAAAACATTTTAAAAATAAAAAATGAGAAAAGACAGTAAGTTGAAGAGGAATCAAATAACAGATCGTAAGATAGGACAATGTGACTCCGTAGAAGAATTCAGAGTTAACGGAGTCCAAGGAAAAACAGATTCACGGGGAAGCATCCGGACCAGGTGTTCTACAAGGGGAAGTGCCAAGGAGGCAGAGAATGCGAAAGAGACATCACTATGCACGCGGCCACCAACCCTGCCAGCTCCAGCCAGTGTCTTCCTACACTATAACGGAGCAATAGAAACATAATCTGTAATATATTTTGAAGAGTCCGTCAGACAGTGGTGCTCGGTGATGCCTCCAGCGCACAGACTATGGTACTGGGCAGTCGGGACAGTGGTGGCGGGTAGAGAAAGAACACTTATTCTTCACTACACATCCTTTGGGACAATTTGAATTTTTTCTACATGTTACACTATCTCCAAAATTTTATTATCATTTGTATACATATCTTTATAAATGTTAACATGATTTGTGATGAGATTTTTTTCACTTTTCCCAATCACGGTCCACATAATTTTATAATCAACATTTAACTCTGACATACAAATTCTACTTCTGACTCAGTGATAGGTCAAGGTGAATTAAACTCCAAAGGAGTACGCAACATCGCCACCACTTTCCTGACCAGACAGGTGCAAGAGAGCCCAGGCCAAGAGTAGCCCAGGGTAAGTCTTAATCTCCTTGTTCTTTCTCTTTTCAAAAAGTTTATTTGTTACTAAAAGGCAAATAGGTCTATCTTCAAAAACAGTTCCACTCATGTGCTAAGTGACAGAACTATATGATATTTAGAAATGCGTGATTTAGATAACGCTCAGGACTACTGAAGCAGAATGATGGGTACATGGGGATTCATCACCCTATTCTCCCCAATTTCGTGTATTTTGAATTTCCTACAATAAAAGGATTCTTAAAAATAATTTGAAAAGCTATCACTGACAAAAGTGAAGACACAGAACTTGTATTTTGCAAAAGTTTTCAGGAGCTACGCTCCGAACTTAGTGTAGTCTCAGAACAGATTTGCAATGGAAATTCCAGCGATGACATTTTGCAGGTTTTGGAAATCCCCTTCCAAGCCCTCGAAATATCCTGAAATCATACTATCAATGAATTCTCTTTCAATAAAAGTATTACATGGCTCAAAGGAAAAGTAGAAAAAATCAAAGATGTAGATTATGGCACCACTCTAGTCAACTCTGAGTTACGCCAAACAAGAAGGAGAAAGGGAACAGCAGATGATCTCACGTTTCACTTAGGCATCTGAAACCCCCAACGCAAATCTCCCTGCATGTGGATGGGTTTTGCCAGGAGGGCCAAGAATGTTTAAGCTGGGGTGCCCCCATGTCCCTAGGTGCTCCCTGGGGGACAAGACAGGGGCAGGTGTGGATTACAACAGCCCTATACAGATTCTCCTCTGAACTCCAGACCCATGGATCCACCTGCCTTAAAGACTAGTGGTCTTCAGACTTTTTTGTTTACCCCCCCTAAAATTATTTTGGCAAATCAGGTCTCCCTTTCATATCTTACATATAAAACCGAAAAATCTTGTTTATCGTGTAGTGGCAAAAAAAAAAAAAAAAACCCCAAAAAACAAAAAACACACAAAAAAACCCTAACTTCTGGCATACTGCTAAATACTGACATTTTAAAATAAAATGGCTATGCTTCAGATTCTGTGTCCTCCCTCTCTGTCCCTCCCCCGCTCACACACTGTCTCACTTCTGAAATAAATAAATGTGAAAAAAAATTTAAATAATAAAATAAAATGGCTATATCATTCTTTAAAAAGTATTCTTCGGAAATGAAATATCACTCATACCATCATGCATTAAATAAAAGGGGGAAAGAATAGCCTAAAGATAAATAGCAAGATACAGACACAAAGTGTGTGGAGAATCCTTAATTGTAGAATCACCACCAGAAGAACCTAGGTCCTAATCTCATCGAATATCAGGCTCCCAATTCAGCGAAAAAGAAAACGGTCAGGCACATTTTTTTTTTTCCTGAGTAATCAGCATATATATACATGGAATTTTAAATTGCTATGAGAAAAATTTTACCTTGTTTAATGATTTTTTAATTTTGAAATATTTGAGACTTACAAAAAGCTCTAAAAATCATACAAGGAGTTACAGTTGACCCTTCACCCAGCTTCCCCAATGTTAACATATTACATAACCACAGGAACATGATCAAAGCCAGGAAATTAACATTGATACAAGATGTTTAGCCTATAGACCTTATTTCCATTTCATGAAGTGGTTCACCAAAATCCTTCCCCCCCCCCCCCCACCCCGTCCAGGATCCAATTCAGAATTCCATGTTGCATTTGTCATGTCTCCTTGCTCTGAGGCAATTCCTCAATCTATCTTTGTCCTTCCTGTCCCTGACACTTGAAAAGTACTGACCATGTATCTTATAGAAGATCTCTCAGTTGTCTAATGTTTACTCATGGTTAAAATCAGGTTATGCATTTTTTGACATAAGTAGCACAGAAGTAACGTGCCTTTTCAGTGAATCAGGAGGTACATGATGTCAATTTCTCATTATTCACCATATCCTGTTTTTCATCATACCAATTTTAGCATCCATTGATTCTTGCCTGTAAGAATTATTCTAGCACTTGCCAAATGAGTTTCTATTTTCATCACTCCTCCACATAGAGAAATTCATTAATTGAAATGCTATTGTAAAAAAGAGCTGACTCTTCTCCCTTGCTTATTTATTTAACTGTTTATTTATACTGGCATGGACTCGTGGATATTTACTTTATTCTATAGGTTACAATCCATTAATATCCTATTTTGTTGCTTGAACTGCCCCTGATTTTGCCGTTGGGAAGGAGCTCCAGTTTGTTTCCATTTTCCTATAAAGAGAACCTCCTCCTTCCATCTTACCCACTTTTTTTTTTTCTTTGGACCACCCTTACTTTCTGGTCCCACAAGATGTTCCAGACTCATCTTGTATTGGTCTCTCCTAGCACTGGTTCCACTCACTGAAGAATTAATGATATTTAGAGACCAAGATCTGGGCACTAGCTGTGCTTATTGTTACTAGGGTAGCACAATGCATGCCTACAACTCTTAGGAATTAGAATAAAAGCCAGGTCTTTGCCTCAAAGGTCATAAGCTCTTTAAAATATGCAGAAAAGTCTTCCATGGCCTTGGAATAAAGAATTGAGGAGAGTTGCTTATCCAGGATTTTTTTTTTTTTGTAATATCGCATGATCCTGGGTTTTAAGTCCTATTTCAGAGCAGAGTTAAACACAGAGAAAGAGGAACAATTCCAGGTACATATAGCCACTATTTTTTGGCCATGCCTGCTACCACTATACTATGATCCCATAAATACAATATTACTTTGTATTTCTTTGAAAATAGGTCCAGATTTCTTCACGAAAGATTATTGTTAAAGACACAACAAAAACTTCAATCACTAAACGTGTTCTGGTGGCCATGAGCCACCAGGGGAATTCTCTGCTGTCAAGCACTCAACTCTAGAACCGAGATGGAAAGCACTCTTGTCCTTGGACTCTAACACATTTCAGAATCCTGACCTTTCCTGATGAGCAAAAACCAACAAAACGAAACTTCCCAAGAGTAGCACCAACTATATTGTAGAAAATCTTGAAATGGGACTTTTTGGTCTTTTAAAAATATGTTAAAAAATCATGTAGTTCTAACCTACATGTAAAAAAACCTCATCAACTTTAAGTGCACTATTGGATAGGAACAGACAAATATTTATGGTCCCGGAACCACCACCCAATCATAACAGAATATTTCCACCACACTTTTGACAGTCACCTTCCCCTGGCAACTATTCACTTGCTTTCTGTCATAGTTTTGCTTCTTCTAGAATTCCACATAAACAGAATTATATAGTAGGTACTCTTTTGTGGCTGGCTTCTTTTACTTAGCATTAGCGCTACTAAGATTTATCTGTATTGTTGCATGTATCTGTAGTTTGTCGTCTAAAATTGACGAGCGATGGCCTATTCTTTGGATGTACTACAATACAGCTACTCATTCATCGGTTAATATTGATCTACGTGGCTTCCAGTTTGGAGCTACCATGATTAAAATGTTATAGCATGTAAGCAATGAACTAATCTACCCTCAAAACCAAGGGCACACCATACACATTGTATGTCAGCCAATTTGATAAATTATATTAAAAAAAATAAAATTCTATAAATATTCAAGGACAAGTTTTTGTGTGAACATAGGTTTCATTCTCTTGGATAATACAGGAGTGGGAGTGCTCGGGTCATCTGGCGAGTTTGTGTTTAGTTTTGTAAGAAACTGCCAACCTGTTTACCCATGTGGCTGCGCCATTTTGCATTCCCACCAGCAAGGAAAGTGCCAACTCCACCAGTCTCACCAACATGTGGTATTATCGGTCTTTTAAAGCTGGTGTATTATGGGCAACAGTATACTTCATAATGGTTTTAATTCACATTTCCCTAACGATTAATGGTGCTGAGCATCTTTTCATGTGTTTACTTTCCATTTATAGGTCTTCTCTGAAAGGTCTATCCAAACCTTCTCCTACTTTTAATAGGCTGTCTTCTTATATTTGAACTATAAATGTTCTTCATATATTCTAGATGTAAGTCCTACATCAGATGTGTTTTGCAAATATTTTCGGCCAATCTGTAGCTTGCCTTTTCATTTTCTTAGTATCTTCACGATCAAAGGTTTTTACTTGATGAAGTCTAACATTTTTTTTTTATTTTACAATTTGTGCTTTCTGTGTCCTAAGAAATCTTCGCCCAGCCAAGGTCACAAAGATTTTTCTACTTTTTGTCCGAAAAGTTTATATTTAAGTCTATATAATCCATTTGAGTTCACTTGTAGATAGCATGGAGTAAAAGTAGAGGTTCACAGGCAGTGATAAAAAGGAATAGAGCTATCTGCTTGTTTCGACATCATTTGTTGAAAAGACAATCATTTCTTCATTGAATGACCTTGGCACTTTTATTAAAAAATCAGTGGGTGGGTTTTTCTGGACTTTATTCTGTTCCAGTGGCCTATGGGTCTATCCTCAGGCCAGTATTGTTACACTGTTTTGATAACGAGTTTCACAGTAAACCTTGAAATTGGATAGGGTAACTCTACCAACTTTGTACTTCTTTTTCAAAATTGTTCCTTGCTATTCTTGGTCCTCTGCGTTTTTAGATTTTAAATTTTAGAATAAGCTTATCAATTTCTATCAAAAGAAAAAAAATTCTTCAGGGATTCTGATTGGGATTGAACTGAATCTCTAGGTCATTGAGGGGACAGCTGAATCTCAACAGCATTCAATCTTCCAATCCATGAACATAAGTCTCTACATTCATTTGGGCTTTAATTTCTCTTAGTATTTTGTAGTTTTCAGCACATATTTTGCTGAATATATGTTGAATTAATCCCAATTAGCTTGTTTTTCCAACTGTTTGTTGCTAACTTGAATACGACTGGTTTTTTGCATAGTGATCTCATCTCCAGTGACAGTTCTAAAGATACTTACAAGTTCTAGTGACATTTTTGTTGACTGTTTAGGATTTTATGCAAAGACAATTTATCCACAACCACTCTTACTTTTTTCTATCTGTATGCCCTTTCTTTTTCCGGCATTAGTGGACTAAGGAGGACTTCCAGTACAGTGTTGGGTAACAGCAGTAAAAGTGGACACCCTTGCCATGTTTCCAGTTTTGAGAAAGCCTGGTCTTTTACCATTATGTAAAAGTACCATTATGAAGTTAGCTGTAGGTCTTTCATAGAAAGGTCCCCCTTTTTTTTTTTTTTTAAGTTTGAGAGAGAGAGCATACACACACAAGTGGATGACAGGAAAAGAGAGAATCCCAAGCAGGCTCCCCACTATCAGCACAGAGCCTGTCATGGGGCTCGAACCCACAAACTGTGAAATCATGAGCTGAGCTGAAATGAAATGAAGACGGACACTCAACTGATTGAGCCACCCAAGCACCCCGAAAGGTCCCTTTCTATGTCACTCAGCCAGGAGTCTTTTTGTTTTTCAATTTTTAACGTTTATGTTTGAGAGAGAGAGAGCATAAGCGGGGAAGGGGCAGAGAGAGAGGGAGACACAGAATCCAGAGCAGGCTCCAGGCTCCAAGCTGTCAACAGAGCCCAACGTGGGGCTCGAACCCACAAACTATGAGATCATGACCTGAGCCAAAGTCGGATGCTTAACAGACTGAGCCACCAGGCACCCCAGTCAGCCAGGAGTTTTTAATCATCAATACTAATTGGTTCTTGTCAAATATTTTTTTCTGTTTCATTGAGTTGGTCAGTTTTTCTTTTATAATCTGTTAATATAATGAAATGGTTTTCAAGTGTTAAACTAACCTTAAATTCCCTGGATGAATCTTAAGTGGCTATGATGTATTATCCTTTCAATGTATTGTAGGACTCCATTTTACAGTATTTTGTTAAGCATTTTTACACTTCTATTCACGTCGAATATTGATCTGTAGTTTCCTTGTTTTCATACACCAGTTATTTTTTTCGTATCTGGTTTTGGTATGAGGGTAATGCTGATCTCATTGAAAAGTGTTCCCTCCTAGTCTATTTTATGAAAGTATACAGGATTATTACTTCCTTAGACCCCTGTAAAGCCACCGGACTTGAATTTTATTTTAAGCTTTCTAGTTCTTAAGTGAATTTTGGTAGCTTGTGTCTTTCAAAAAGTCAATTTATCCACTTCATCTAAGAGGATGAATTTACTGGTGTAAAGTTGTTCATAATTTTTCAGTGCAGTCTTAACATCTGTGAGATCTGTGATGATGTTCCTTTTGCATTCCTGATGTTGGGTTTTTTCCCCCTAATCATTCTGACTAGTGCTTGTCAACTTGATTTTTTTTTTTTTAAAACAAACCAGTTTTGATTTTCCTGTGTTTTTTCCCCTTCAATTTCATGGATTCCTATTATTATTGTACTTCTCCTGCTTATTTTAATTTGCTCTTTTTCTAGTTAAGGTGAAAAGTGAGATCATGGACTTGAGACTTTTTTCTAACGTAAGCATTTATTGCTTTAAATCTCCCTCTAAGCACTGCTTTGGCTACATTGCATACATTTTGATACACGGTTTTTCATTTTCATTCAAAATACTGCCTGATTTTTTTAATGTTTATTTTTGAGAACGAGTGAGCATGAGTGGGGGAGAAGCGGAGAGAGGCGGGAACAGAGAATCCGAAGCAGGCTCCGCGCTGACAGCAGCAAGCCCGACACAGGGCTGGAACTCATGAAATGAGAGATCATGACCTGAACCGAAGTTGGATGCTCAACCAACTGAGCCACCCAGGTGTCCTTCTTCTTTAACTCATGCGTTATTTAGAAGTGTGCTGTTCAGGGGCGCCTAGGTGGCTCGGTCGGTTAAGCATCCGACTTTGGCTCAGGTCATGAGCTCACCGTTCAGGAGTTTGAGCCCCACATGGGGCTCTGAGGGGACAGCTCAGAGCCTGGAGCCTGCTTCAGGTACTGTGTCTCCCTCTCTTTCTGCCCCTCTACCATTCTCACTCTCTCTCAAAACTGAAGTAAAAAAAGAAATTAAGAAAGTGTGTTAATTTCCAAGGACTTGCAGGTTTTATAGCTATTTTGTTATTTTCACTTTAATTCTGTAGTTGTCCAAAAACATACTTTGTGGGAAAACACATTTTGTAAGATATCAATCGTCTTAAAGTTACTGAAACTGATTTTATGGCCCAGAACATAGTCTGTCTTGATCTACCTGAAAAGAATGTGTATTTTGTAGTTGCTGCGGATAAAGTTCTATAAATGTCAATTAGGTAAAACTGTCTGACAATGTTGTTCAATCTTCTATGACCTTACTAATTACTGATTACCTGCATCAATTACTGAAATCAAAGTGCCTGAAATTTCCACTATAATTATGAATTTGTCTATTCCCCTTTCACTGGTCAGCTTTTGTGTATTTTGAAGTTGTGTTATTAGACGCATACATATTTAGGGTTTTTATACCCACTTGATGAACTGACCCTTTTATCACTATGAAATGTCCCTTTTTTCCCTGATAATATTCCCTGTTCTAAAATCTACTTTGTTTAGGGTGCCTGGGTGGCTTAGTTGGCTAAGCGTCCAACTTCGGCTGAGGTCATGATCTCACAGTTCGTGAGTTCAAGCCCACATTGGGCTCTGTGCTGACAGCTCTGAGCCTGGAGCCTGCTTCGGATTCTGTGTCTTCCTCTCTCTCTATTCCTTGCCCACTCACCTCTTTCTCTCTCTCTCAAAAATAAACATTAAAAAATTAAATTAAATTAAAAAAAAATAAAATCTACTTTGTTTGAAATTAATTTAGCCACTCCAGCTTTCTTTTGATTTATGCTTGCATGGTATAACTGCCCATCCTTTTAACCTACTTGTATCTTCATACTTAAAATAGCTTTCTTGTAAAGCTATGGACTGAATGCTTGTCTCCCCTCAGATTCACAAGTGGAAGCTTAAAGCCCCAGTGTGATGCTATATGGAGATGGGGTTTTTGGGAGGTGATTGGGATTAGATTAAGTCTTGAGGGGGGCCCTCATGATAGGATCAATGGCCTTATAAGAAGAGAGAGCTCTTTCCCTGATGTTTGGTGGGAATGAAAACTATTCCTAACCCCATGTGAGCTTCAAAAATTGTTCTGCCTTCTTTTCTGGCAGTTATTTCCCTGGTCTTGGGTATTTCTTCTCACACACAGGCACACCAGTACTCAAAGACAGAGGGGTCCCTTTAGATCTGCAGAGTTCTCCCTTTGTGCAGCTCCCTCCTCCCTGACACTCTGGCCCACAAATTCTTTCCATCTTGGCTTCCTTGACCTCTTGGTGTCTCCTCAACTCAGTGAGGTCCAGGTTCTGTTCAGGTTCCCTTTCCTTGTACTGGGTTGTTTCTAGTTGGTAAGCTGTTTCTGGTTGGTAAGCTTGTTTGAAAAACACATAGTCCAAGACTCTGATCCCTTAAAGAAGATCAATGTCTGAAAACTGTTTAATATATTGTGTCTGGTTTTCTGGTTGTTTAAGGCAGAAGAATAAATCTACTCCCTGTTAGTTCATCTTAATCAGAAGCAAAAGTTGTTAGTTTTTTTTTAAACTTACGGTGAAACAATCTGACAATTACAGAAAACTTGCAAGAACTTCTATATACCCATTATTCAGATCCCATTTCCAATTGTTCCAGTAATGTCCTTTATAGCAAAAGGATCCAATCTGGGATAACACATGGCACTCCCTTGTCTTGTCTCCTTCAACCTGGAATATTTTCTTTTTTAACACTTTCGTGAGTTTGACAGCTTTTTAGGAGTCAGATCAGTCTTTCTGTGGAATGTCCTTCAATTTGGGTCTTCTAATATTTCCTCATGATTCGACCGGGCTATATCCTTTTTGACTGGAATATCACAGAGGCAATTCAGTGTTTGTCTCAATGTATTCTATTAAATAGCACAGGATGTCAATTTGTCCCATTACTGATGTTGAATTTGACCACTTCATTAATTTGGCATCTGCCAGACTTGACTACAAAGTTACTTTTTTTCCTCACTCTGTAATTAATTAGTGTTTGGCAGGGAGCTTCTTTGAGATGTAAAATCCTATCCCTTATCTTCTTCTCATCTCTAGTTGTAGCATCAATAGATTTTTTTTTGTCTCAATTATTATCATCCTAACTGCCAATTAATGATTTTCTAATGCCATCATTCCTTCTGTATTTGTTAGGTGACATTCTACTTTAAGTGTGTAACTCAAGGATTCCTATTTTGTCCGGTAAGTTGTAATCTGTTACTAGCATTATTCTGATATTCACATTGTCCCAGGTCTGGCCAGTGAGAACGCCTTCAAGGTAGCTTCTGTGTTCTTCTGACACGTCACCCTTATTCCTTAAGCACTTCCGTATTCCCTGGTACAGTAGGATGTTCCAGGCTTATTTCATTCTTTCTCTAGCCCAGCCCTGGAGTCAACCTCTTTGCCAAGCAGCCCCGATTCCTTTCAGTGGAGACTCGTATTTTTAAGATCTGAGCACTACATGTGTTCACTGCTACTGGACTATTACTGCTCTTACACCTTCCCAGCAAACAAAGCTAGGACACACGTACTAACGCATGTACATCTCTACTCGCTTCTCCATCTATATGGAAAACGAGGAATTCCACACGGACACCTCCTATTCCAATCCAGCACCACAGGGTTCATCTGGATCGCTCTCTTCCATGCCTGTAACTCCCTTCTCCGATAGTGAGAAAACTGGCTTCCACGATCCTTAATATACTTACCTAATTCCATCTCCCTCGATGCTGCCAACCTCCCCCACCCGCCAGGCCACTGTTCAGACTCCCTCCTCCACCTGTCCCTGGCCCCACTGGGCTCCCTTCCTACTCTACTGCAGCTTGCCTAACAGCCTTTTGACTGGAATGGCAGACAAGCGGGCACATCTCGCTTTTAAAACAAAAACACACTCCACGAGTATGTTTACTTCTGCTTTAACAGAGCCCTAGGGTTTAGTACAGAATAAATGCTACAATCAAAATTACAAGTATTGAAAGGGAAATTAAATTTTCATGCTGATCTGATTTATCAGCCTCCAAAACAACAAATTAATGTTTGGATTTCATTAGGTACATTTAAGAACTTTGACAATTTATTTCTGTAGTCTCCAACTGTCTCCCTGGAAAAATACTTCGCACTATTTTTTGTTCCTTTCTATTTTTAATCTCAACTTTAATAAGACAGGACAAATACTTGGAATTTAATGCATCATACTGTGTGTTACTAAATATCAGGTTTCAGGGGCGCCTGGGTGGTTCAGTCAGTTGAGCACCTGTCTCTTCATTTCGGCTCAGGTCGTGGTCTCCCAGTTTGTGAGATCCAGCCCCTTGTCAGGCTCTGCACTGACAGCGAAGAGCCTGCTTGGGATTCTCTCTTTCCCCCTCTCTCCCTCTCTCTGCCCCTCCCCTGCTTCTGCTCTCTCTCTCAAAAGAAATAAACATTAAAAAAAAAATCAGTTTTCAGGAAAACCACGCAATAAATCAGATTACCACCAAATCTCCTCCCATAAATTTAATGTGCCACTTTCCGCATGAGAAACATTGTTTCAAGTTTTTTTCATTAGTAACTTCAAAAACGTGTGGTTATCCTAGAAATTTATCATCTGCTAATCTGTGCCTATAGCATAAGAACTTCCCTCCCCAGTGTCTCTTAAATTTGAGAGATTGCAGACTTCTAAAAAGTCACCTGTGGACCCGCAGCATGAAAAACAACCACAAGGCATGTAGGTCATGTGATCACTTGGTGCCAATAGGCTGGGAACACAAAATGCAAATTCAAACACTGAGATCATGCAGTATGGTTCAGTTACAAGGTCAAAGGATCCAGTTTTTTCTTTTTTTTCTTTAGATTCCTATAAAACTATAGATTTAAACAGAACAAACCTTTTGTAGAGATCTCGCAGCTCCTGCTCAAGACTTGATCTCTAAATTCCCATTTGAGGAACACTCCCCTGTTATAATATGTACTCAGCCCAAAGCATATGTAACCAAGTGTGCAATATAATGTCAAACTCTTCTCACCAAAAATGGAAAAACTTTTAAAAGACTTTTTATTTTTTTGAGAGGGAGAGAGTCAGCCAATCTTAAGCAGGCTCCACAACCCAGAGATGAGCCTGACATAGGGCTCAATCTCATGACTGTGAGATCATGACCTGAGCCCAAATTGAGAGTTGAATGTTTTAGGGGCACCTGGGTGGCTCAGTCGGTCAAGCGTCCAACTTTGGCTCAGGTCATGATCTTGCGGTTTGTGAGTTCAACCCCCGCATTGGACTCTGGGCTGACAGCTCAGAGCCTGGAGCCTGCTTAGGTTTCTGTGTCTCCCTCTCTCTGTGCCCCTCCCCCACTTGTTCTCATTCGCCCTCTCTGTCTCCCAAAAATAAGTAAACATGAAGTTACAAAAAAAAGAAAGAAAGAGTTGGATGCTTTACTGACTGAGCCACCCAGGAGCCCCTGAAGTTTTTTTTTATTCAAAAACTTCCTACATATGCACAGTCCCTATGGCATGTCTATGAAACACAATGTAGCGCTCCAGCCCATGCCAGATGGCAGTCCACTTTCAAGTTCAATCCCCCCAGAAATACTCCCTCAACACTGAAAAGAATGACCTCAGTTCAGAACTCTGCATTTCAGGGTTTAATTCTGCTCCGAGGAACTTGACAATGTGAGCGTTTCCTACTGTTCATTGTTCATGTCTATCAAGGTATCCTATCTTTTAAAAGGACTATACCCAGTATTTGGGGGTTGTCAGAAAGTGGTTGCATTTTGTTTTGTCAAATATCTGAGGAAGACTCCTAGACCCAAGGGTAGGCAGAGGTTTCAAACAAAAACTAGTTACTGAAACTGAAGAGAAAAATGAACAGCAAAGAAAGGCCTTGGCAAAAAAAAAAAAAAAAAAAAAAATCCTCCATAATCCACAGCCAGGTGTCTCAGCCACCTCCCAAGCGATGCTCTGACATGTTAATGTTCCACTTCTAAAACTTCTATCTTGATTGGGGGGAGGCGGGGCCGTAATTGTATGTTACTATAGTCACAAGTTATGTCATTATATTCAAATGTCACCATCAACATACACACAAGACACATAAGCAAACCAAAGAATTCATTTTTTTGTTAAACATACAATTATAAACAAAGCTTAAAAAGCACTCAGTCTCCATCAAAGCCGCCTAACTAAAACACGGTCCTACCGAGGCCCCGGAGAGACCCACTCCCATCCATTGTTCCTACGCCAGGAAGTGAGAAATGACAGTCACCCCAGCCCTGGGACAACGAAGCATGTGTGTGTTGCGACAATTGTGCCGGGAGTGCCGCACGAGTGGAGAAGCCACTCCGCCTTGCCGGGCGGTGGCACAGAAGGACGACTGTTGGCTATCCCGGCCCGGCTTCCACACGCTAGCTAATACCCACCGGGCCGTGTCTCTCCTGTCCACTCAGGGGGGCAGACGAGAACTTCTCTGCACCTACGAAGGGTGCCATCTCATTTCTCACCCAACAGTGAGTTTTCAAGACAAACTCTGTGAACGGGGAGCGGGTTTCGAGTACACCGCCTTCCCTCGTGCTGTGGCTCGGGGCCAGAGGCAGGCAAGCATGGAGCAGATGGAGTCCTGGCAAGGTCCCCACTGTCCCCGCATTAGCAGCATCTGCTCATTACTCGGAACCTTCGCCTGCTTTATCTACTGCTCCAGGAAAAGCATTTTGATTTGATTCATTTCGGTACGGTAACGTGCAACACAATTAGTGGTAAAATCAAACTGGAGGACGGCCAGTGCTGACAATCGGAAACAAGGCAGAAGAAATATGAGGCCAGTGGGTTGGAATTCAAACAATCACAACTGTGGATCACCTTGCCAAATCTCAACACCCCAGGTGGGTGTACAGTGTTCCCGCAGGGCGAGGAGGCTGAAAAGGATGTAGGGACGACTTCCTTGCACCCAAAGCGGCTTCCATCTCCCCTCTGGATCAGACCCCTTCCGTGGAGAATACGTGTGTAGACCATCAACAGGCCTCAGTGGCTAAGAGCCTCCCTTCGGCACAGCCAAGGGTGCTGAAGTTCATGAACTCATCCTATCATCTTATTCTTCTCTTCTGCACGGCAGTTGCAAATACTACACAGCAGACCCCACAAGGTACATTGCCTTTTCACCGTGTTTTGCCTAAGAAGTGCCTGTTTGCGGCTCCTGGAAAGGAACAGTATCAAAATGTGCATTTGATTATTTCAATCTGTCTTTGCCCAGAAGTAGCTACTCATGAATATGTTGGTATAAATATCACAGTGTCAATCTGTTAAACTGAAGTGAGACCAAAGACAATGCCACCTGAGGTCTGGGAAAAAAACGAAAGAGCTGTGTAGCCCATGAATAGTTAAATCCCTATCAGACTGGTAAAACCAGCTCAGAGTGAGAGGGAAATAAAAACGTAAGAGTTCTCACCAAAGAAATAGTCCTTATACCAACATGAATTTGAGACCAACCAAAGATTTCAACATAAACGATGGAAGTACTATAGATTGAATCTGACCTTAGAGTAGGGTTGATCCCCCCCAAGCATGCCAGGAAACTGAGAAAGACAAACGTGAAGGTGTAAAAGTAAAACAACTAGACAGACCAACAGAAACAGAGCATAACATCCAGAAACAAACCTGGGCACTAAGAGAATCTCACATCTAAAAACATATAAAGGCAGCACTCAAACCAGTGAGTAGGTAGGGATGGGCTTTCTAGTAAGAGATGCCAGAAAAAAAATTCTCAGATTCATATTTTATACGGTCCCAGGATGAACTCTATATTGGCCAAAATTCAAGCATGAAAAATAAGCCCCTGCTTATTAGAAAGAGGTACAAGTAACAGGTACAAAGATGAAAAAAATTCTTAGGCTAAGAGATGTAAAATGAAACTACATTTGGGTACCATTTTTTTTTTTTTTTTTTTTTTTAGATTTTATTTTTCAGCTATCTCTACGCCCAACATGGGGCTGGAACTCACAATCCCGAGATCAAAAGTCACACACACGCTCCACCAACTGAGCCAGCCAGGCGCCCTTGGATACCATTTCTGATCTATCAAACCAATAAACACCTAGATGTCTGAAACACACCTTGCTGGCAAAACTGTGAGGAAATAGGGGCGCCTGGGTGGCTCAGTCGGTTGAGCATCCGACTTCAGCTCAGGTCATGATCTCGTGGTTCATGGGTTCGAGCCCATCAGGCTCTGTGCTAACAAACAGCTCAGGGCCTGTAGCCCGCTTCAGATTCTGTGTCTCCCTCTTTCTCTGCCTCTTCCCCGCTCTCGCTCTGTCTGTCTCCAAAATAAATAAACATTTAAAAAAAAAAAATGTGAGGAAACAGCCATACCTACATACCTTGCTGGTGACAGAGCAACATTGTATAAACCCCATTTGCATTTCCCCTTTGATTCGTCAATTTTATAGGAAACTACCCTTCCTGCATGTACATGAACGGTCTTATAGGCAGGGTCTTTCATTACAATGCTGTAATGGCAGAAGGTCAGCAACAACACAACAGTTCCTCAATAACGGACAGTGTCAGTGAACCAAGGTCCTTGTACGTATCGAATACTGTACAGGTATGAAAAAAAGAGGAAGCTGTTTTTCTATATACAGACATGGACAAGCTTTCAAGACAGGTCATTAAGTGAAAAAAAGCCAAGGTGTGGAATAATACAAAGTAATATGTGAGCTTTCATTTAAGAAAAAGGGGGAGAATGGGCCGCTTGAAGGGCTCAGTGGGTTGAGCATCCGACTTCGGCTCAGGTCATGATCTGGCAGTTCCTGAGTTCGAGCCCTACGTTGGGCTCTGTGCCGACGGTTCAGAGCCCGGAGCCTGCTTCGGATTCTGTGTCTCCCTCTGTCTCTGCCCCTCCCCCGCTCACTCTCTGTCTCTCAAAAAATAAATAAACATTTAAAAAATTTAAAAAAAAAAGGGGGGGGGAATAAGAATATTCATATTTGCTTATATTTACAATGCTGAAATATTGGAAGGACAGACAAAATCCTAAAATATATGGTTGCTTTAGAATGGAGTAGACAAAATAGGTAAAAGCAAGACTTCTAAACGTGTAACTGTTTATAGTTGTTTCATCTTATGTCCCCCAAAATGTATACTTATTCAAAGACGTTAAACTACTAAATGAAACCCACTTCATTTATGGATTAAAAAATTAAATTAAGGGGTGCCTGGGTGGCTCAGTCGGTTAAAGAGTCCGGCTCTTGATTTCGACTCAGGTCACGATTCCACAGTTTGAGAGATCGAGTCCCGCGTCAGGTACTGTGCTGGGCATGGAGCCTACTCGGGATTCTCTATCTCCCCACCTCTGCCCCTCCCCCCCTTGCACACACGTTCTCTCTCAAAAAATTAGAATTATACACATGTACAACTACCATCTTGAAAAATAAACCATAAATAAGGTCCACCGAAGAAAAACTGACAAGCTGAAAAAATATACTTGAAGTAGGCATGGCAAGGACTACGTCCTTATCCCTTTCTTTCCAACCAGAAAAGAGAACCCAGAGAAAAATGGGAACAGACAGGAACAAGCCATTTGCAGAAAAACAGGGAAAAAGGAAGACAATGAAATTCACTGCATTCACATGAAGGCAGACAAAGACAACGGGGAAATGCCATTTCCACCCATCAGACCAGCATGAGGAAGCCGTCACTCTCATCTATTTGGTGTGACCATTAACTGGTTGAACCTTTTTGGAGGGCAATTTGGTAGTATTTATCAAAACATAAAGCATCTGTAGCCTCCAACCCGGTAATGACTAGTAATTTACCCCATAGCTGGACTCGCACGAGTCCATCGTGATATTTGTTAGAGGATATTGCTTGCAGCGCTGTTTTTAATAACAAAAATAAACAATCCAAGTGTGTGTCATTAAGGGCTCTAATAAATAAATTATAAATACAGCCACTTCATGCCATAGTACACAGGATGAAAAAGTTTACCTATAAGTGCCAATGTGGAAGGATACCAAGATGTGTCATTATGTTATTAAAAAAATAAAATAAAATAAAATAAAATAAAATAAAATAAAATAAAATAAAAGCAAGGTGCAGAAAAGCACATCGCATAGGACCTCTGAGTAAAACGTGAAAGGGACAGAGACGGGGGCACGATGGAACACTTCAGCTTCTCTTTGGATATGCTTTCTTTTCATTTTATACTTTTGCTCTGTTTGAATTTTAACTGCATTTTTTAAAATCAAGTTTTAAACATACACTTTGGCCATTATTTGCCAAAGGAAGTAGTCTCTCTGTCCTACCTTTGTGGCTCCCCAATGTTTCTGTGCGGCAACAGGGAAGAGGGGGACAAACACGATTGTCACCAGTGACGCAAAACCAGGAGCCCGCATGCCTATCTCCTCAAGCTGTATTTTCAAGCTCACAAGATAGGAAACGTGGGGGTGGAAATCAATCAGGTGCCCATATTCCTCCAGGCATCTGTGTTTCAGATTACTTACATAGTGCACTACAACGCTGGCATGGCCTGGGACAATATTCACACTTCTGGATGCACTCACACAAATCACTCCGTTGGCCTCTCTGGACCCCCGTTTCCCCGTCTGAAGAAAAATGTGGGTGTACATGTATGCACGTGGCGGGGGCGGGGGGGCTAGGAGAGGATTCTAAAACTGTAGGATTCTAACTGTACTACAACCTTTGCATACTTGTATTTAAAAAACCCTCCGGGAATGCAAGCTGGTGCAGCCACTCTGGTAAACAGTATGGAGGTTCCTCAAAAAACTAAAAACAGAACTACCCTACAACCCAGCAAGTGCACTACTAGGCATTTATCCACGGGATACAGGTGTGCTGTTTCGAAGGGACACATGCACCCCCATGTTTAGAGCAGCACTTTCAACAATAGCCAACGTATGGAAAGAGCCCAAATGTCCACTGACGGATGAATGGATAAAGAAGATGTGGTATGTATATACAAAGGAGTATTACTCGGCAATCAAAAAGAATGAAATCTTGCCATTTGCAACTACGTGGATGGAACTGGAGGGTATTATGCTAAGTGAAATTAGTCAGAGAAAGACAAATATCATATGACTTCACTCATAGGAGCACTTTAAGACACAGAACAGATGAACATAAGGGAAGGGAAACAAAAATAAGATAAAAACAGGGAGGGGGACAAAACAGAAGAGACTCATAAATATGGAGAACAAACTGAGGGTTGCTGGAGGGGCTGTGGGAGGGAGAATGGGCTAAATGGGTAAGGGGCATTAAGGAATCTACTCCTGAAATCATTGTTGCACTATATACTAGCTAATTTGGATGTAAATTTAAAAATAAATAAATAAAATTTAAAAAAATTAAACCACACACACAAAAAACCTCATTGGTAATTTGGAAAGTACCAAACACACCCAAGCTGATCTTCTGTTATCTATCCAGGATCTCAGTAAACATAGAGGAAATACTATATACCACAGAAACAGCTTAGCTGAATTTCTAGAGGCTGAAAAAGATCTACCAATGGTGTCTACTAATGTCAAACCGAAAGAACAGAGTTTATGTTGTTAAATAAATCGAAAATATTTTCAAGACTTCAGCCCTATTTTTTAAACGACATACGAATCTAAAATTGCCCATGAGCTACTTTACTATAGTTTTGTCCCTGAGCCAACCACTGACTCTGAAGATTTGCCATAGTGCCACAACATGAACACTAACACTCCAAAATATTTTGTGGTTCACCTTTCAGGCAAGTGGGGAAACAGAGCTTAGAGATTCCAAATTCACACATAATGAAAGGCACGAACACGGATGTCATGGCCCTCGAAATCATTATTCTTGTTAGCTACAAAACTGACCAGTGTTTCATGACTCAGGTGCATATAATTTTAGACTTTTCCTAGCTAGTTCTGTAAATCCGCAGTTGTTTGTACACAAAAGGATTCTATCAATCCCAGAGAGACCACAGATCACCGTAAATTATCTTGTATGGTATGGAAGTGCCAGGAAAAGGTAGGCACTGACTTTTATTTTTCTACTTCCATATTTGTCAATAGATTATCTGTCTATCCCTCCCTTTCCCTGTTCCCTTTGGACTGAGCAGAGACTGAAGGAAAAGTAGGCCAAGTATATTTAATATTTTATACCAAACAAGCTATTTGCTTAAGATGGCTTGGCCAGCCTCGTGTCTGGCACAGAAACCCAGTCTACCAGCTCCAGTAGGAATTAAACACCAGTCTTACTGGGTGCTGTGCTCCACTGCCTACTAATGCATGGACGGTTATTGGCCAACTTCTTCACATAAAGGCAAAGAGTGGGTGTATGTGTGTGCACATGTGTGTGTGCCCACGTGTATGTATGCAGGGATTAGGGGGGGGAGCCGGCCACAGCTGCTTAATTTTTGTAAAGCTTTTTTTTTTTTTTTCCTTAATAGGGAGGAGGGTTGCGGTTACTTACCATCCTCATAAGCCGCTACCGCCAGCGAGCTGTTTATCCTCACAAAGGAGACATATGGCTGCATTCCAGGCTCGTCCTCCTCATACTCTGAGTCCAGGAAAGGGGCTGTGTAGTCCCAGGTGCGGGTGTCCCACACCCTTACGTCCCCTGATGTATATCTGGAAAAGAAGGGCACACCTGGGTCCAAATGGGGACCGGAGAGCAGGGCTGTGGTGGGGAAAATGGGGAGAGCCTTCAAACAACAGAGGAAGAAGATCTGGTCGGTGTAGAACCACTCTTGCCACGTTGTTTAGATGAGTGACTCCAACAGGAGAAAATGTCAAGCAGACGACAGAAGGCTGTCAACACGGTTCGTGTTCTCACAGCACAATGGTGACGGTTCAATGAGAACGCCACACTACGACACTGGGTGTCGAGATCTCCTTTACGCTATCGTAACGGGTCTGCTACCCTGCATTCTCCCAGCAAAGGGATGGCTAACAGGAATTTGTAGAAGTCCCAGTGTTTGTTTACACATATACACTCAAGACAGAGAGATGCTAAGGACTAATGGTCTTACAGGCTCGAGCTTTCTAATGCCTCATCCATGCATCAGATTTGACTGATTAAAGTCCCCAAAGACTAATTGGTTTGCCGAAACAATTAAATCTTGCCTTTAGCAGCCAGACAATGCTGCTTTCTCATGAAAAGCTCTTGCCCGAATGCATGACGCTCCCCGGTTTTGCCCACTTAGAAAACAGGAGCACTCACTCTCTCCTATTACTACTGCCACTCCAACAAATGACTCTCTCCATCAAAGCCAAGGCAGGGCCAGAAGCTGCTCAGACATCAGGCCCCACAGATACGAGGATAATGGAATGACCAGATGAGGTGGTGTGCCTGCCATCGAGGTATTTACACCAAGTTCCTTACATCTGCCACAGAGGGTTCGATTCAACATGTACGGCGACTGTGAGGAGGTGTGTTAGAAATGCTTTAAGAGTCTAATGATGCACCCCCACAAACACAAAGACAGGCAGGCAAGTTTAAGCAGGTTCAGTCCTCCTGAGGCTGTAGGTCCTTCAGGGTTTCTTGGATCTGACATTAAAAGTATAAACACTCAAACAAGATAATCTCTGAGATTTACTTAACTACTGAAATCACATGATAGATCTGTGAAGTCGTTACAGATCAGTTTCTCATGGGAGATTTCTCAATAAACAAACTAAGAACACTCTGATAGAGGAGTGCTTCGTTTACTGAACGTAGCAGGATTGCCCTCAAACTACTGACAGTAAATACACATATCATGTAATTCAAAGGTGATTCTGTCACACAAAGTCCCTCCGTTGGAGATCCGGTTCTCCCCCTGCAGGACGGCGCCTGGGGAGTGTACGTGTGGTGTAAAGGGCCAACAGGAGAGACGTGCTTTCTAAAATCGGACTCAGGGAACTCTGCAGGACCACGGATCCCCCAGTAAATAGGAACGTTCACTCCACGAGCGTCGTTAAGCCTGGCGATAAGCAAGCAAGGGCGGATATTGATATCCCCGCGGCCAAAGCACGGCCGCTGGCTCCCAGGTCTTCCGGGCAGTATTCCAAATCACCCCTCCTAATGAGGAACCCTACACAAGAACACACACCACTGTGCCAGATCTACCAGGCTCACCACGACATCCCGGACAACAACTCCGGCGTTCCCTGGACGGAGGCCACTCGCTTAGCTATCGCAACACTCAACAGAGATAACGTGTTTGACTGTCTAGACTGTGCATGACGAGATTCTCCAGGTTACATTCCATGTGGAAGGAAGGAGCCATTTCAGAAAAGAGAGAAGGGCGGGGCACCCGGGTGGCTCAGTTGGTTAAGCGTCCGACTTTGGTTCAAGTCATGATCTCGTGGTATGTGGGTTCGAGCCCCGCGTCAGGCTCTGTGCTGACAGCCTGGAGCCTGCTTCGGATTCTGTGTCTCCCTCTCTCTGCCCCTCCCCCACTCATGCTCTGTCTCTCTCTGTCTCTCAATAATAAATAAACATTAAAAAAGATTAAAAAAAAGAAAAGAGAGAGGGGTGGTGACGCCCCCAGAAGTACAGAGAAGGGGAGTGGGAGACACGGAAAGGGAACGCGGTAGTCAGAGAACGAAGGGCTTTTAGGGCGAGGTGTGCTTGGGAGGTGTGCTTCCTGTCCGTTGACGACCAGTACGCTGGCCCACACCCACAGTCTCACAGGTGCACCCCACCAGGGGCCACAGGAGAGCGTTTCAGCGGCCTGAGCTCCAGCCCCAAGGTCCCTTTACACATATAGTTTGGAGGCAAAACCACAAAACCAAAACCTGAAAAACTGCTGGACCACACCCAGCAGCAAGCTGGGAAATACAACCGGATGCCCCCGCTCAGCTCCCGGGAGGAGGAGAGAGAGGGCACGCAGGGCCCCACACCAAGAGCACTCTATTAATACGTGGAGGGTCCTGATGGGCCTGTCCTCCACAAAAAATGTCCCACTCACCCTGAGATGCCATGTGTCTAGAATTAAATGCATGTGCTCCTTGAAAGGCTTCAGTTCCCCACAAACGAGCCTGTTGCTAAACTCCTTCCTTTCCTCAGTGACCACACTAGTCCCATCACTGGTGCAAAACCGGGCAGCTCCTCCATACCCTCTCTGCCGCCCACCACACACTGCCCTCTGCGTTCAGGGGCCACGTCCTCTCCCTTCCCTTTTCCAGGGATGCCACTCCGGTCCAAACCTCTCGGCACCTCACAGCCCCTTAGTTTGAGCCTCCACCAAAGTCAACCCTGCACAAGCCAAGCTCTCAAAAGTACTTGATGACATGAATACTCATTCTCCCTCCCTCCCTTCACCTCCACACTAGCCCAAGTCCCCCCGTGATCTAGCCCAGATGACAGCAACGTAGACTTTTTTCTCATGGCAAGTGTGAGTGTGTGTGCGTGCGTGCGTGCGTGTGTGTGTGTGTCTGCTCATCTCCCCAAGAACCTACAAGCCTGCTTCTCAGGGCAGGGGCTGGGCCTTACTCACAGCTGTGAGTCCAACAACTCGAAGAGTCAGGCCACAATAGCACTGGACACTGAGGAAGCTCACTAGCTCCTCAGGCCTTGACGGCTTCATCACTGGGCCTTGCACAGAGAACCCTCCCCAAACTAGCTTCCACCCAGTCTCCTGTTCTGCTCTTCCTTAGCGTGAACCAGCCTCCAGCCAAGTCCGCCATTTCTGGCTTCCACATACTCTTGCCTCTGCATCTCTGTTCAACTGTCCACTTTTCTGGGGTGTTCTCCCTCCTGACAACCCAGCCCGGGGGGGTCCCAGTGCTGGCTGCACACAAGAATCACCTGGGATGCTTTCCAAAGTCCTGATGCCCGAAGCACACACAGACCACTTAAAATCGGACTCTCTCGCAGTGGAACCAGGCCATCAGTGTTTCCAATGTTTAGGCAACATGGAGAACCCCCTGGGGCGCCTGAGTGGCTCGGTCGGTTAAGTGTCCGACTTTGGCTCAGGTCATGATCTCACGGTCCGTGAGTTCGAGCCCCGCATCAGGCTCTGTGCTGACCACTCAGAGGCTGGAGCCTGTTTCGGATTCTGTGTCTCCCTCTCTCTCTGCCCCTCCCCTGTTCATGCTCTGTCTCTCTCTGTCTCAAAAATAAATAAATGTTAAAAAAAAAAATTTTTTTTTAAAAATGGAGAACCCCTTACCTAGCCCAAGCCTACCAACCCCTCAGTGTCCAGCAGATGCCCTCCTCCCCCAGGAAGCCTCTTCTGACTCAACTAGCACGCCCTGTACCTGAAGAAACGGCATTCACAGTTACATTCCAGGTCCCAACTTCACTGTCAAGTCCCTGAGAAGGCCAGATATCAATGCTGTTATCTCCATCACAGTGGCTTACACACGGGTAACAGTAAACAGTGACTGAAAGAGGGTGTCCACAAGGAACAACCTGACTGGTTTGAGTGGCACCTCCTTCCACTCCTACTGCCCACCTTCTGCTGATGGTCAGTGACACACTCAGAACACACACACTGATAGGTATTAAATTCCCTGCATTTACTTCCAAACTCATTAAAGTATCTATAAAAACACAGGATAAGCTAAATTATTTTGGTAAAGAAGAACATTTTCATAGATATCCATTTAAATCAACTTCATTCTTCATGTCCAAAGAGCATGAGAACAGATCAATGTTTTTTTTCTTTTTTTTTTATATAATTTAATTTTAATTTCAGAGAGAGCATGTGAGCCAGGGAGAGGGTCACAGAGAGACAGAGAGAGAGAGAGAGAGAGAGAGAGAGAGAGAGAGAGAGAATATATCAATCTTAAGCAGGCTCCAGCCATCTCAGAGCCCAAAGAGGGCTCAGTCCCATGACCCTGAGATCATGACCTGAGCCAAAAACAAGAGTTGGACGATCGACTGACTGACTGCACCACCCAGGTGCCCCAATAGCATAAATGTTTTGCTGCAAAATATAAAAGACCGTATGTCTCCTTTTTGAGCAGAACGAACAGAGAATAAATACGGTTTCAGGAGGTGCTGGGGGATGACTCAGAGCCAGGCTCTAGAATCTAATGCAAATGCAAGCAGCCATAGCCAAGGAGATCAGACTCCATGTGAACGAACTCGTGCTCAAGAAACAGACAGCTTCATGAGGATACAACACCGGTTGGAGCAGAGGGAAATGGACTAAGCCCTAAATGTGATCTAAAAGTGCTTAACAACATTGGCCAGGAGAAGCAAGAACAGATATCGAAGGGAGGCAGGAAAAAAAGCTGATTTTTCTCCAGAGCTCCAGATGTCTTTATCGCTGCCTAATGACAATTACACTCAACCAATTAAGACGCCACTATGACAGTTGCATTGTCGGTAAGCCTTTGGACCCCAATGTTGATGGCTCTCTAATTAGTGTCTGTGCAGAGTACAACTGCAACTAATATATTAGCTGATGTAAGAGCACTAAAGAAAAACTGAAGGAGAAAGAAGGCTTTTCAAAATGAGGGAGGATGTCCCAGCCCATGGCACGGACCAGTGACACTGTATGCTCTCTCAATCTCTTTTACGCTTGGCGAGGTTACCTCCAAATAAATAGGTCAGAGACCACAGCTGATTTTTTGTTGAAAGAATGGGAATAGAGCCTCTCTCAAGCTCCGCACGCCAGAGCAATTGCCAATTTTCGATGATTTACCACCGAAGAGCTTCCATTAACTAGTAAGTTTCCACCAAACGGACTACTCATTTGGACTAAGAGACCCAAAGGAAAAGAAGAAATGCTGTGCAGTTAAAAAACAAACAAACAAACAAACAAACAAACAAACAAACAAACCCAACTTTAGCCTTTCTTCTTGCATAAATATCCAAGGAGGGGGGTGGGCAGCAGAGAGGAAACGGGGTGTTTACACTGCTTCCAGGTGCCTGTACTTATTTGCTAAAAACACTTTTTTCCCCAGGCTCTTCATGACGGGGGGGGGGGGGGGGGGGGGGGGGGGGGGGGGGGGGGGGCGGAGAGGGGGTTGTTTTGATTTAAGAATGCTGTAAGTAAGGTTAAGTGACTCACCCAAAGTCACAAAAAACATTTTAGTGGCACAGCTGGGATCAAAACAGGTCCCCAGGCTGTTCTCCAACTGCTGCTTAGCCAACGAGCCAGGCTGCCTCCTCACAGGACAGTGTCTTCAAACAAATACGGCTTTCCAGAACCATCCCCACTCAAGTGCAACATACGTCCTTTATGGTTTTCAGTACTGGGACTCAGGCTTGCAGGACACAGCTCCCGAACCTAAGCCACCAATCCCACCACCGTCTCTAACCGGAAGGGAGGCAGCCAACAAAAAGACTCCCCGTGCTGGCAAGGAGCGTGAGGCCGGGTGGGGGCAGTGCGGCCTCCCACACACGCTCCACGGGGGACGTGGGAGGACGTACAGAACGGCTGACAGAACCGCACCCTCGACAGAGCCACACGCGTACAACCATCCCCAAAGCGAAGTCACGGTTCTCTTCTGGTCAATGCTCGCGGCAGCCCAAAGGAGCCTTGCTACGAGGCCTCAGGCCAGGACTGCAAATGCTCGCATTTGTGTGTCAAATCCGGGAAGCTGGTAGCGGCTGCCTACAGCCGGGTGTGGAGAAGGATCCTGAAGCTGAACGCCATCACAATGCCGCGATGGATTATTAATGCCCATCGCAGGTGTGGGACTGAGGAGTGGCAGCACGTAGGGAACTCATTCGCATCCCTGCCTCAGACAAAACTCTACCCGCCAGCTCCCACTCATCCTTCCAGACTCGGCTGAGAAGTCACGTCCCAGCAGAAAGCCGGCCTGACTCCGGGCCCGGACGAGGTGCCTCTCCCCAGTGTACCATGGCGGGCGCCCTGCTCTCGGCCTCCCCTCACGTCTCCCTGGTTGTTGTGTGGCCGCCTGGGCCGTGTCCCTTGCCAGCCGGGGAGGAAGGGAGGTGTCTGGAGTATTCCTACGTGCTTAGTAAATGTTGAATGAATCAATCTACCGACTTAAACTCAGAAGGTAGAAGTGGTTTAAAGCCTACAAAGCAATTTGGCAGAGGTCCCACGTTTCAGGAAACATTTTTTCCCTTAACATGTAGAAGCTTTAAGGACTATTCACATGCTCCATAGTTTAGTAATAACCAAAGAGTACAAATCAATGAAATCAAGAGTATTTACTGTTTTCTATGAAACATGACTGTATTGGATTATGCAATTAACAAAATGAACTCAATCCCACAGTGCAGTCTTTCCGTGGAAAAGCACTACTGTAGACATCAAGTGCAGCTTAAGACGCATCAATTGAAAAATAATGAACGTCTTAATGGACCTTACGAGATACATGCACTACACACTTAAAACTGTTTTCCATACATCTTGGTTAATCACAATCAATAGAGTCAGAGTCAATGATGGTTATGCAGAGTTATTGTAGCTGTGGCCCTTCCCATTATTCCTTGGAGAACCAGAGATGGATAAATGCAGTCATGAGTTCACCAGTATTTATTAAGGATATTCTGGAGCTCCTTCATTAAGGATATAATAAATGTAATGCTCTTCTCCAGTCTCTTATCAATACCTTACCTCAGACTTATTTACCAGAAGAGCATGTATACCTCACAGCAGAAAATAAATAAATTTAGAAGTATTTTTAAAAAGAGGTCCCTAACGGATAATGATCGAATTCCTTACGGGCGACAGTCCAATGTCATAATGAGCCGCAGCACAAAATCTATATAAACCAAGGTTGAAAGGAAAACGGTCAAGAGAAAAAGTTCCTTAAGAAGGAGAAAGATAAAAAGCATGTCCTTACTAAGTATAAGCGAGGGGACATTTATCTAACACATCTTTATCACCAGTCTCTACTTACAAAGCATGTTATCTCAAACGTCTCAAAGCAATCCGCAGGTATTACCCGTTTTTTATACACTCACTTGAAGCTAGCCGAGTATTAAATCCCGCCTTTGCCGTCTTTAGCTCCTGGGTGGAATATATTTTTAAAATGGGGCACACACACGATTTCAGAGGAAAGCCATTTGTGGTACGGTACATGGTCAACCAAAGGGCACTTTTTTAATTACGGGGAAAAAGTGGAGGAAGAGGGGCTAAAAGCAGGGTGTTTCAAGTTCCCTTAGATGTGGGGCTGCATCTGAATCCCTATTTTCCTGTGGTTCTTAATTAGAAATGATGAGACAACCGCAAGTGCAAACTGAACCGGACAGGCACACGTTCTATTTTACATGTAGAAACTGGAAGCTCGAAGCTCAGCTTCCCCCCCGCAGACGCCTGGAAGCCCTGGTGTCCAGGTCGTGCGGACATACAGAGCTAATAAAGGTAGAAGCCGGAGCCACGGCCACAAGTCACTTGGCTGCTACAGACAGGTGCCGGCACTCTGGTCACACGTCTGCTCGGGCACTCTTGCCTCAAAGGGAACAGGGGTGGATGGAAACGAGACCACAGGGGAAGGAAGAGTGCTGATATTTTGCCACGCCAAATGCTAGTCCGCCCCTCCAACCACTCTTGGCAGAGGCACCGATCGCGGATCACAGATCAGAGACACTGAGACGCCGTCACCGTTCCTTCCAGCGCAGACAGAGACCGTACGCTAACAAGGCAGATCACATCAGCAGAGGACAGGGCAGGAAAACATCAAGGAGTGTTGAGAAAAACCGCGACACAGAGAGGGGGCTTCAAATCGTTTCAACCAAACGGGGAGGAAAAGGTCCTCGAACGGGGATAGAGAAGCATGCTCTTCCGCAAACCGCATCGCTTCTGGCTTGCGAATCGTAAGTAACAGTGAGGAGGGAGTTTGTTTGAAGACACCACCGTTCACCCGGGCACCTGACAAAAGCGTCTGGGGAGCTAACAGCCTCACGGGGGGCGGCGCACAAGGCCCCCGGCGAGCCCCAAGCTGACGGTGTCCTGCACGTCGTACCTGGGGTTCTCTCCTTCACTAGGTGGCGGTAAAGCCAACCTCCTTCTGGCCCATCACACCTAGACCTACAGCTCAGGTTTACAACGGGGCCCCTCTCAACTCGTGAGGTCCTCTGTTTTCAACGCTCTTCCCTTCCAGAGTGCAACTGGGGACACGAAGAACAGTGGAAGCATCACAAAACAGGCCAGGGATGTTCCCCTAGGCTCATCTCTGATCTGCAGAACTTGAGAAACATTTTAAAATTCTCAGAGCTGTCATCACCAAAAGAAACACAAAGACCACACTTCCTAATCGCGGATAATCCACAAACCGTCCAGATCACATCTCTTCTTCTAAATATAAGGGAAAGCACACACGAAACCTCAGTTTCAGGAGTCGTACCCCATCACAGAGGAAACACAGCCGGAGGATGAACTCTGACAGACAGGTGGTTTACTGCGTGGAGATTGCTGGCTTCTGAACACAAATTTCTCCTCAGGTTAAAGAAATGGGTGGGGCGCCTGGGTTAAGCATCCGACTTCGGCTCAGGTCATGATCTCGCAGTTCGGGAGTTCGAGCCCCGCGTCGGGCTCTGTGCTGAGAGCCTGGAACCTGCCTCGGAGTCTGTGTCTCCCTCTCTCTCTGCGCCCCCTCCCCACCCCGCCCTGCTCACACTCTGTCTCTCTCTCAAAAATAAACATTTTTAAAAATTTTATTAAAAAAAAAAAGAAACGGAAGTTTTAGCTGGAAGAACAAGGTATAGGTTGTGTCTGACTAACTCAGTCACAGGTGAAGGAACTTCTACTTTTCCAATCAGCAAAGAAAACAACGGCTGCAGGTGCTTTCCGGGATGCTGCACACCACTGCTAAGCGGCCAAAGAAGACCACAGAAAGGCAAGAAGGGCGGCAACAGGAGCCCGAGCAGTAAGGTACGGAAGATGCGGTCAGAAAGCGCAGGGTCCCAGAAGCAGGGAGTTTTCATTCCGTACACTTTCCTCCAAGGTTCTCGGGTGCCGGGCCCGGTGTAAGGCTCTGAGGGTCCACACGCGCTCGATGCACCACCTCCAGCACGTTAAGAGGGATACAGCCAACAAGACCCAACACGGCCACAACACGGGAGGGGATGGGCCAAGAAAAGACTGCCGGCCCGTGAGCACCGGTGACAGCGTGTGGCTCGGTGGAAGGGCAGGGATGAAGCCATGCTGCAGGAGGTTAAGACGTGAACGTGTCTGCTCGTTACTTATGCACAGACACAAACGAGGGAGGTGTATTCAGGAGGGCAGGCTTGAGGGACGGTTTGGAGACTTCAAAGCAAAAAATTAGACTGGAAAGGAGCTGAGGGTCATCGGGGCATTTCAAAAGTAGTTTCTCGGGGCACCTGGGTGGCTCAGTCGGTTACGCGTCCCACTCTCGGTTTTGGCTCAGGTTATGATCTCGCAGTTTCATGGGTTCGAGCCCTCGAGCCGCTGGCGCAGAGCCTGCTTGGGATTCTCTCGCCCTCTCTCTCTGCCCCTCCCCGACTCACACAGTCTCAGTCTCTATTCAATAAAAAAAATACAAAAAATATTTTAAAAATAATAATTTCTTAATCTGGAAAATGTGAAAAATGTATTCCTCTAAATCCAGCAATTCCACAAATGGGACTCTAGCCTAGGAAAACGAGGCTTAGGGACGTGTCATTCTTTATTCCACACACTTCTATGGAATTTAAAGGCTCTTAATAAGCACGTGTTTTATAATTTTTAAAGAAGATTGGTAGTACGGGCCATCACAGTAGCAAATGAGGACTCGAGAAGGGACCCCTGGCGCCCGGCTCTCCACGTGGACACTGCAGACGAACGGCAGAGCGGCCGTGCACGCACACGCCAGTCCCGGCTCGCCACACCCCTCAGCCTCGGTCAGCCACACAAAACGAGCGTGCTTTGAAACAGTGTCCTCGACAGCTCCTTCCAGGTTTAAAACTACATGATTCCAAGTTTCTTGAAAAGACTAAGAAATCAAAGAACAGACCAGAGAAATTAGGGATTTCTCCAGTTTACCACGTAACATGTGGTATACAGGTGGGATGGGGGTCTGTATATTAAATTGTAGTACTTTCGGACAAAATGATGTACAAGCACTTTGTGGCAGTTAATCAAATATCACATGCCACCCCTAGTTTTAAAAAAGATGCTTACAGGGACACCTGGGTGGCTTAGTCATTTAAGTGTCCGACTCCTGGTTTTGGCTCAGGTCATGACCTCATGGTATGTAAGCTCGAGCACCACGACGGGTTTTGCCGGGTTTTGCGTTGACCGTGTGGAGCCTGCTTGGAATTCTCTCTCTCTCCCTCTCTCTCTGCCTCACCCTGCTCTCAAATAAACTAAAAAAAAAAAAAAAAAAAAAAAAAAAGCTTACAAATTAACTGCACAGAAAATACAAGGCTGTGAATTATTTCAAAGTAAAGCCACAGCAAAAAACAAAAATGTCAAGGCAAAGCTGTGCTAGAAGCTGCAGACAGTCACTTCCCCAGGAGTCAGGAGGTGGGCAGATATTGGGGTGGGGTTAATACGCCAGGGGGCTATAGATGCCCGTGGGAGGAGAGAAGACTTGAGTTGGGCCTTAAAGAATGGGGACTGGGTTCTTTTTAGGGTGATGAAAATGTTCTGGATGAGACAGTGGCAGAAGGTTACACAGCCTTGTGAATATACTAGAAATTACTGACTTCTGCAACCTAAAAGGGTACATTTTATGGTGTATGATTTATATCTCAATGTTAAAAAATAAAGAAGACATGGCCAGAGGCAACTGAGGCACCGTGGGAAAAGCCAAAGTTACCCTCAGGAGAGTAATCAGGAGAAAGGTAGGTTGGAAACCAATTTCAAAGGGCTCAGAACATCAGGAAAAGGTAACTTGAAATTACCATCTGTGAGATAGTAAGGGAAGCGAAGACTCATGGAAAAAAGAGCAAAAGACCAAAAGCCCTGAGAATAACATCTGCCTACTCTGCTGGAAGACAAGTCTGAGGGAGGAGGCGTCGTCCAGGTCCTGCTCATTTGAGGTCTGGGTCTCGGGCGGGTTTGAGCGAAAGAGTATTTGAAGGTCACTCTGGTTCTGAGTGAGGCAGAGCAAGGCAGACCCAAGATGGGGTCACCTGCAAGGCTAATCGTAATGCAAATTACTCTAGGCCTTAGCAACGTGACTCCAAAGCAGGAACTTTTACACAGAGGCTTGAAAAAGATGGGAAGAAGCAGGAGGTTTCGTAACAGCCCTTGCTGTCAATTATATGAAACAAACTTAACAGATTTCGGTTTAGCTGTAGGTGCACAAAACTTAAGCCCCGGAACAAATTCCGCCTATGATCAAAGGGAGAGAAAGGAAAAGAAGCAAAATCAGAGAAACACAGGCTAAGGACGGGGGAAAGAGATGGCGAAGTGGCGTCTCTGCAGGCGAGTCCTTGGAGATGCACAGGCTGCACAAAGCCGGGCGAATACGACATCGATCGGGAATGAGGTAACCACAAACACCGCTGTCTCAAATGAAAAGGGATCCAAGATCCGACCCAGAAAACAAGCATCGTAACCACCAGATAAAATTTTAATGATAAACACAAGATGCTCTACGCACAAGCAAGACCGAAGTACCCAATGCCAGGCCGTAAACGCAAGGTCCTCTTAGGAAGAGGAGTCGGGAGGAGCCTCTCTGACCCACAGGTCCCGCTTCATCCTATCGACCCACCAAACGCTGCCACTGCTTTGCGTCGCGCTGGCATCATCTGTAACGTGGAGAAGCCCTCAGGGGAACGGACAGGCAGGAAAGAAAGGGCTGGCCTCTGGACTCGTGGCCGGCCTGCCCTTGTGAGGTCCGTGTCCAGATCAATTCACACTTGGCTTCTGAGATTAAAGTCCCCTTTAGCCATAATTTCTTCTATGACTCTCAGTCCAAACTCAATATTCTGTCCTCAAAGGCCTCCTGACACACCAGGAGACCCCTTGAAGCTAGAAGGACAGAGGTCCTTTCCAAGTTACCATGGAGTCTTAGAATTTGTGGGCAGAAAGGACCATATGGAGCACGAGCTCTTAGGCCCACATTTTAGCAACGAGAGACAGAAGCCAAAAGCCGCATTTCCGTATTTGTGGTCCACTCATCTTTCTAAAAACAGTAGTTCTACGGCATTTACAGCAAGGGCATTAACCTCTAAATTGTGGCCAGCAAAACAAAAGCTAAGGAAAAGTGTTCCTCCTGAGCAGATCTTGTTTAAAGCAAACATACTTTTTTTAGGCCCCGCAGATCACGGAACATTTACCTGTTTGGAGTTTCAACTCAAATGGTGTCCTTCGAGGAATGCTTAAGGATCGAGTCTTCTTGGGGCACCTGGGTGGCTCAGTCAGTTAAGCGTCTGACTTTGGCTCAGGTCGTGATCTCACAGTTTGTGAGTTCAAGCACCACATCTGGCTTTCTGCTGACAGCTCAGAGCCTGGAGCCTGCTCTGGCCTCTGTGTCTCCCTTGGTCTCTGCCCCTCCCCTGCTTGCCCCCTGTCTTTCAGAAGTAAATAAATAAATAAACATTAAGAATGGGGGAAAAAAAAAAAAAAGGAAAGCGTCCTCTTTAAAGAAAAAGACTACCTACTACCAAGCTGTTCAGGCCAAGGTTTGTTTTTGGTTTCCTCCAAGTAGAAACCTCTCCTAGGGGACTCACCCCAAATCTAATCCAGACTCAGGGTTTTAAGTATTCTGGTCTCCACTTCAAATGTTAAGTATACAATTTGAGACTGTAATTCAAGACGGCTTTTTTTTTGTTTATTCATTTTTTCCTGAAAATTTGTTATTTTTTAAATATAATGTATTGTCAAATTGGCTTACATACAACACCCAGTGCTCATCCCAACAAGTGCCCTCCTCCATGCCCATCACCCACTTCCCCCTCTCCCCAAGCCCCCATCAACCCTCAGTTTGTTCTCTGTATTTAAGAGTCTCCGATGGTCTGCCTCCCTCCCTCTCTGTAACTATTTTTTCCCTTTCCCCTTCCCCTCCCCCATGGTCTTTTGTTAAGCTTCTCAAGATCCACGTACGAGTAAAAAACATGAGATCTGTCAAGATTGCTTCTCAATCCAAAGATGAAATAGGTCTCCTCACTGTACATTAAAGAAATACACAAACTGTTTCACATTTCTGTAGTCAAACAGGAAGAATTCACGAAAGGGGGTTTTGGGACAGAAGCCACTGGAATTTACAGAAGCTAAAATTCAATTTCTTCGTGATGGAGATAACTAAAAAGCCTCTTTCAGGACAAGTTAAGCAGCAGATACACACTGTGTGGCGGGGCAGGAAGATTATGCGTGGCCGCGGCCCTTCCTCCTAACGGCCTCAGAACAAGAGTAAGAGTGGGCTGTTTGTGCCAACACGTATCATTCCTGCTTGACTTTTTTATGTCTTCATAAAATACTGACGGTTTGCCTTAATGAAAACTAACCTAACACGCCACAAGAGTGGTTTAAAAGCCAGGAAAGACATATGGAGACAAATGGACTATAGCTCTAGGCTACACCGCGCGCTTCTCACCACCAACTTCAGACTCCGATCCCGGACGGCAGAATCACGGAGAGTGTCCGTCTCAAACCCGGGCTGAGGCGGGAAGGTACACGCTCTCAGGGGAAGATCGTGGCACTGGGACTCAGAGGGTGGCGCATGAGAAACGAAAGACCTTAAGATGAAGAGTTAATTACTATGTGAAAAATGGTTTTTGCTTACCCGGCAATGACAACGCCGTCATGGGAATGCACGTCACACAAAACCGCATCGGGAACGTGCTCCAGTTCGCTCACGGCGCCTTTGCGATTCTGCATAAGGAGAAGGGGGATGCAGTTGGTCGTACTCTCGGGACACCCCGACGGCAGCACTCCGCGCTCAGCTACGCTCCACGGCCGTGTCTTACCACGGGTATCGTGCTCAAAGTCACCGGGGCGTTCCACAGGACCACGAGGACAGCTAATCTGCTAAGGCATTTATGAGTTACCCCACATAAGAAGACCGTGAACCCGGGGGCACGGCCGTGGGAGACGCTGCTCCCGCGCTCAGGGGGGTTACAGGCTAGAAAGGCAAGGCGTGCGCTCCACTAGGCTGGCGGGGGCACGTATCTGAAGAAACACAAAGTCTGTTTCGAAAGCGTAGTTCCGAGGACAGAAGGTATTTAAGGGTGTTTTACGTGCCAACAGCCCTTACGAACACTCAGAGGATACGATGAGAGAGTACACACAGAGACAAAAGTCAGGATGGGGAAAGGAAGAAGACCGCAAGGTCAGAGGTTCGTGGAATTGTTATTTTTAAAGGGAACCCTAAAGCCCAGGATACGTGTGGTTCCTGAGACTAGGTGGCAGGTAGCAGATGGGTTTTCCACCGTATGGACTCTGGTGACTTTTGAGTCACTTGTACAAAGATCATGCCGGCCACAGGCCAGGCTGTACGGGAGGAGCATTCAACAGTCATCCTCGCCACTACCCTATGAGCGGGCTACCATCGGCCCCCACTTTAGAGAGGGGAGAACGGGGGCATCCGAAGGGAAAGCAACTTGCTCTAACACCACCTTTCATGTTTCGATGGAGCTTTCTTTCTAGAATCACGGTAAGAATCCCACCATCACAGTCAGGGCAGGATTCCCCATTTCACATTTCACTTTCGTAGTCTCACTGTTAACAGGGCCAGGAAAGGGGCTGAGCCATCTGACTCCAGTCCACTAACTCATTTATCAAGCGCTAACCAGACAAATGACTTTATACTTGCTAAAGACAACCAGACGTTCCAGTCAACTGTATGTGACTTGCAGCGGTCATGGAGGGCCAGATGCCTGGAGGCAGGGCTCCGGACACCTTCACTGCTGCCACCTCCAGCGGATGAGGGGGTACCTGCCTCCCTCTGGGGCTTTCTCCACCACCAAAGAGGAAGCAGAAAACTTAGCGGCTGCGCTCTCTCAGGGTCTGACGGCTCGGAATTCGAGCCGATGTACACAGACCACTGCAGCACCCATGTGCACACGTCAAAATATCCCTCCTTCCCGGAGGGAAAGGCCCCAGTTCAAGCTAACTCACCAGCTCTCCTTCAATTCCAGCCCTTCCTGCCAGGCTCGGGCCCAGCTCGTCTAAGCAGCTCTGTCAAACCCTCACAGCTGCCTCTCACCGACCTCCGTCACGCAGGCCCGGCCAAGCACATGGGCAAGAGGGCTGGGTGGGGAGGGGTCTCCACACGAGGCTATCATCTGGTGAGCACACAGCTGCGGGGCCAGGGTGCTTTTTGCTCAGAGGTGTCTTAACAGCCTATGAAAGGATACCTACGCTCGTTCCCCTTGGAAAGGCAGTTCTCAGCCGGGGGCCGTTGTGCCCCTGCCCCAAGGGACATCTGACACGCCTGAAGCCATCTGTGGCTGTCACGACGTGGGGTGGGTGGAGGATGCTATTGGCACCCACTGGGTAGAGGTTAAGGAAGCTGCTCAACATGCTACCGCACACACAGGACAGCCCCCACCGAAGGAATTGTCCGGCCCCTAATGCGAGGTTGAGAAACACTGCTCCTATTCGCTTGGCTAGAAACTGTGAGTTTACCCAGACCAAGAGCATCGGTCACTAATGAGGTTATGAGGTGACCGAGGACGGACCCGCACACAGGCAACGGGCCACCGTCAGTAATGAGCAAAAGCCTGTGATCTCAGAGTCCGTTAGGATGGACCTTTAAGGAGTGGAGGCAGGAGGTGTGGTTCCACCGCTGCCCTACGAGGGGGTCTCCAGCTACCAGTAGGAAGGAGGGCCGCCACCGCACTGTGGTCTTGTCAGGCCTCGAACAGCTTTACGTAACGCCGTTCTTGACAGCGATTTCCTACAGAAACACAGCACCGTGCAAATTCTTAGCTGTGATCTAATATTTCTGTAGAGATTTTGAAGTGATAAACGCTATGGAAGCAAGCCAGTGGGTTATGTGAGGGGAGAGAAGACAGGACTCAGAGACGTTTAACAACCTCCCTCGCAGTCACTGGAAATCGCATTTGCGGCACTGCTTTCGTATTCAGGTGGTGCTTTTGCTTTGTTGATGCGTCAGGGGTCAGGGTCGGTGAAAGTGAAAGGGGACTGCACTGAGCACGAGCCATCCGAGGGGAGGGGGCGGCACCCCAACCTCACCCCTCCTCTCCTAGAGAACAGGATGCTCCCCAACAGCGCGGTTGCAAAGGGGGGCAGATACCCTAATGGCGAGCAAAACGGGCAACGAACCACCGGCAGCCGACAGGATGCTCACCGCACTCCTCTTTGCTTTTGGCAGTTAGTTGGCCTCAGGCCGTAATCGGAGGGCCTGCGGGGGTTAATCCGGGGCCTGGATTCCCTCGTCCTTGCCGGCTATTCTTCAGTACAGGTAATGAGATTGGCCACCGCCTACCTTCCAGTTGGTTCTTAACATGTGTTCCTTGGCTCGGCACTCTTGGAAGATGAGCTTCCAGCACGAGTAATCAGAGATGCTGCTCTCGGGAAGGTGCCCTTCCTGCCGGCACAGCCGGTACCAAAGCACTTCGTCTTCGGCAATCACCTTCCACGTCTTGCTCACCTAAAACGGCACAAGTGACACAAATGTCGAATTCTGCAATTAGAGAAGCCCCTCGCCATCCAAAAATCAATCAACACCTTTATTATTACCCCGAGTTTATGGCAGTATAAAACGTCTCATTAACAAAACATTCTGAGGTGGAAAAGAAATACAAGCAAACGTTTCCAGTTTTATTTTTCGAATTTCCAAACTGTTGCTCTATCGTTTCATACCACATGTTAGATGCCTTGGTTAAATTATTATATAACATGTAAGGAAATTATTATATAACATGTAAGGAAAAAAATACACAAATACATAAACGGCAAAAAATATAAACTGCGACTGTACAGTTTTTCAGACCAGAATGTCTTCACTTTCTTTTTACCAATAGGCACGTGTACTTCTTTCCTTTTCTTTCTTTCTTTTTCTTTTTCTTTTTTTTTTTTTTTTTTATATTTCTTCTTATACAAGTGGAGACTGACTGTCTCTGAAATAAAAGGCTGTAAGAAAATCAATATCCATAACTCAACACTTCTGGTCATATGAGAAATTCAAATTTGTATTATGTAGAAAAACTTAGACTTTAAGTGGATAGACTAAAAAAAATTTTTACACAAAACTCAAGCTGTTCACCAGGACCATAACGTCTGATAGAGAGAAATTAATGTTCTGTCTGGACTGAATTTCAAACCCCAACAGTATCCAGAGGAAATGGCCATTTTTGCTATTAGTATTCTGTTCTCCAAACCTAACTCAGGGGACAAAGCATTTACTTCTTCACAGGATACCGTACAAAGTTGTACAAAAGTTGGACTCTGTTGGCAAGATGAGAGAATGATCCAGCAGATCAACATGATCTTGAGTCTGTGGGGTCAAGTGCTTAACACTTGCCACCCATCTAAAGGTTGAGACTCATTTCTAATAAAGTGAAGGTCACGGCCACTGGTTTACAGTAACCTGTGCTCCTGAACACTCCCTTGGGGCCACTTCACGACGTAGAATACACAGACAGAAGAGAGAACGCGAGACAAAGTAGGCAAGAGTGCACACAGCACGTGTCTCATTAGGATTCCTCGTTTGAAGAAGTACCAATAGGTAGTTCACTTTTAGGATGGCAGAATAAAGACTCCAAAAATCTGCTCCTACATTCAAGCAACTAGAATACTGCCAAAAGTTGTCAAAATCAACTTTTTCAGAACTCTGGAAATTAACTAAAGACTTTCAACATTCCGAGGAGCATTTATTCAAGAAAAATGTTTTCATCTTGGTAAGGGCAACTACCTCCATGTTGTTTTAACTTGCACTAATCCCATCCTCCTCTTCCGGCACCACAGGTAGCTCCACGGTAACCTTGAAAAACAACAGCCTCGCAACTATGGTGGCTGTGAAAACCAGCAGCCTGGAAGACACCGAAGGGGCCAGATGGCTTCACAGGCGCCCAAAATGCCATCCCCAGGGAATGGTCACCGTTTGACCTGTGAGACAGCCTGCTGGAAAGCTCTCTTCTGGAGGCTTGTCTTTATCTGACCTGACTCAAAGCTTCCTCTGCCTTACCTCCAGGGCATTTGTCCCAAACAGTAAGGGAGAACTGTTTAAGGTTGTGGCTGCCTGAGGTACCATTACCATCCTGGGGCTACAAAGAGTTGACCTAAACCTTAAAAGGGAAACCTGGGGAATGGGATGTCCATAAGGGGCTTTGAAAGGCTCCCACAGATTTCTGGGAGTCAGCGTCATGCACCTGTATAGGACTGTGTGTGCGCCCAGAAAAGGGATCAGAAGGCCCTGACCTGTCACTCTGGCTGAACTTGAAGCTTTGCACAGCATGATGTGAAGGCTAAAACAGAGTTGTGAACTGCTGGCACAATGAAAGCCAACATACAGAAAGCAACTCCGCAAAAGATGGAGATTTATTGCTTCAACATATTTAAGGAAACCTCTGTCCAATCACTAACCACTCAGCTAAATGAGCAGAGATTTCAGTGGTCACACATGACAGAAAATACAAACCAGAGTATTAGTCCAGAAAAGTCACTAAAAAATAGCAGCAATGACAAACAGCAACAACTAACTCTCCAGAAGAGAGTGAATCACATTTTAAAGGAGTTGGCACATTTTAAAAGTCCAGTTTTTAAACACAAGATGTAGACACATGCAAAGAAACAGTAAAGAATGAACCATATATGGAAAGAAAAAGCAGCCTGAGCAAGTCCAGACTTTGGACTTATTAAACTAAGACTTTAAGTCAGCTATTATAAACATGTTCAAAACACTAAAGGAAAGCATGTCTAGAAAAATAAAAGTTATAAGCACAATGTTTCACCAAGTAGAAAATAGTGATAAAGAAACTTAAAAAAAACACAAGTTTTAAAGTCAAAAAGCACAGTAACTGAAATAAAAAATTCAATAGAGGGGCTCAACAGATTTGAGCTAACAGAATAATCAGCAAACTCAAGGTCAATTAAGATTATCCAGTCTAGGGGCATCTGGGTGGCTTAGTTGGTGGGGTGTCCAGCTTCGGCTCAGATCATGATCTCGTGGTTCAGGAGTTCAAGCCCCGCATTGGACTCTCTGTTGTCAGCACAGAGCCTGCTTTGGTTCCTCTGTCCCCCCTCTCTCTCTGCCCCTCGTCAGCTCGTTCTGTCTCTCTCCCTCCCCCTCTCCCCCCCACCCCTTTCGGAATAAATAAACTTAAAAAAAAAAAAAAAGATTATCCAGTCTAAGGAAAAAAAAAAGGACAAAAGAACCCCCCTTCCCAAAATTAACAAAATTAACAGAACCTCAGAGACCTACTGGATACCATCCAAGTGGATCAACAAAGGCATTATGGGAGTCCTATAAGGGAAGGAGAAAGGGGTAGAAGGAACATCTGAAGAAATAATGGCCAGAAACTTTCCAAACAGGATGAAAAACATTGATCCACACACTAAAGCAGCTCACTGAACTCCATGAAGGATAAACTCAAAGAGATTCACACCTAGACACATCATAGTCAAACTGTTGAAAACTGGAAAGCAACAAAAGAAAAAGACACATTGTGTGTTCTTCTCATTAAAAATTAGGGAGGTCAGAAAGCAGTCGGCTGGCATATTCAAAGTGCTAAAGGAAGAGATTGCCAACCAGTAACTGCATCTAGCGAAACTATCCCCCCAAAATAAGAGAGAAATTATTCCAAGATAAATAAAAATAAGATAATTCATCACTAGTAGACTTGTCCTACAAGAAATACCAAGGGAGTCCTTTAGGCTAAAATACAAGGACACCAGACAGGAACTCAACCCACATAAATAAAGAAAGCAAACCAGTAAAGGTCATTACAAGAGTAAATATAAAAGACAGTATAAATACAGTTTTGCTTGCAACGCTTTTCTTTTACCTAATTAAAAAGATAACTGCCTAAAGTATAAAGTTGTGTTGAAAGGCTTTTAACAATAAAGACATAATTTGTATGAAATAATAGTTCAAAGAAGGGAGAAGGAATGAAGTTATATCGTAGCAGTTTTGCTATACTATTGAAAGTAAGTTGGCATTAATACAAACTAGATTGTTTCAAGACGTCAGTTGTAATCCCCGGGCAATCATTAAGAAAAAAAACTTTAAAAAGAGTAGCAAAAGATAAAAGGAATTAAAATAGTATGCTAGAAAAAGGTCTACTTAAACACAAAAGGAGGCAGTAATGAAGAGAAAGAGGAACGAAAATGACATAAGACATACAGAAAACAAATAGCAAAATGGCAGATATAAATGCTTCCTTATCAATAATTATATTAAATGGAAATGGACTAAGCACTCCAAGCAAAAGACAGAGATTGGTGGTATAAATAAACATGACCTAAGGATATGCTGACTACAAGATAACTACATACTTTTTTTTTTTTTTTTAAGTAGGCTTCACTCCCAGTGTGGGGCTTGAACTCACAACCCTGAGATCAAGACCTGAGCTGAGATCAAGAGTCGGACACTTAACTGACTGAGCTGCCCAGATGTCCCCATACATTTTTTTTAAGTAAACTCTGCACCCAACGTGGGGCTCAAACTCACAACCCCGAGATCAAGAGTCACATGCTCTACCAACGGAGACAACCAGGTGCCCTGAGACACACATACTTTAGATCCACACACACAAACAGTAAAAGGATAGAAAAAGGTATAACTTGTAAGCAGTACCTGAAAGAGAGCTAGAGTGCATATACCAATACCACTTAAAGTAATTTTTAAGACAAAAATGATTACTAGAGACAAAAGATATTTTTATAATGAGGGTCAATCCATCACAAAAGCCTAACAATTGTAAACACATATTCCTAACAACAAAGCCCCCAAACACAAGCAAAAAAATGAAAAAACTGAAGAAATGGATAATCGGACTCCAATACCCACTTTCGATAAAAGACAGAATAAGTAGAGTATCTATCAACAAGAAAATAGAAGAACCCAACACTATAAACCAACTAGACATAAGAGACATCCATGGAACACTCTACTCAACAGCAATTTGAGCATTATTCTCAAGTGCAATGGAACACTCTACAGGATAGACCATATACCAGGCTATAAAACAAATCTCAATAAATTCAAAAGAACCAAAATTATACAAAGTATGTTCTCTGACCACAGTGGAGTGAAAATCAGAAATTGATAAGAGGAGGAAATATGGGAAATTCACAAATGTGTGGAAATTAAACAACACACTAACAAACGTTAACATGCTAAACAACAAATGTGTCAAAGAAGAAACTGCAGAAGAAACTAGAAAATACTCTGCAGTGAGTGAGAATAACAGAACGTTCAAAACTTATGAGGCACAGTGAAGGCAGTGCTTAGAGAAAAATGTATAGCTATAAATTCCCATATTTTAAAAAATCGAAAATCTATAACCTAGCCTTCCAGAGGCTAGGTTAGAGAAAAAGAAAACTAAACCCAAGAAGAAAATAAAAATTACAACAGAAACGGGGCGCCTGGGTGGCTCAGTTCGTTGAGCATCCGACTTCAGCTCCGAGCATGATCTCATGGTTCAGGAGTTTGAGCCCCACATCCGGCTGGCTGCTGTCAGCACAAAACCTGCTTTGGATCCTCTGCTCTGTCCCCTTCTCTCTCTACCCCTCCCGGCTTGTGCTCGCTCTCTCAAAAATAAACATTAAAAAAAATTTACACACACACAAATTACAACAGAAATAAGTGAAACAAAAAGAAAATGAAGTAAAAACTGATTACTTGCAAAGATCACCAAAATTTACAAACCTTTAGCTAGACTGACCAAATGAGGGCGTGGGTGTGGAGAAGGCTCAAATTCCTAAACCCAAGGAGAGGGGCCATCACTATCGACAACCACAAAAACGAAAAGCATTATAAAGGGACGCTATGAACAATTTATATGCCAAAACTAGGTGATTATAGGCAAATGCTTAGAAAAAGACACAAAGTACTGAAGTTAACTCGAGAGGATGGAAAATCTGTATAGACTTACAAGAGGTTACATTAGTGATTAAAACAACAACAACAACAACAACTTAGCACAAAGCAAAGTCCAAGCCTAGATGACATCACTGGTAAATTCTAAATGTTTGAAAAGAATTTTTAAAATGGTTAAAACTAAGTTAAAAGAACTTTTAAAAGAATTAACTCTTACCAAATGTTTTAAAAGATTAATGAATTAACCAATCACTCACAAATTCTTCCAAAAACAAAAGAGGAGGGAACACTTCCCAACACCTTCTACGAGGCTAGGATTTCTCTGATATCCAAACCAGACAAAGACCTCACAAGAAAACTACAAACCAATAATTCCTGATGTGATGAACATACGTAAAAATCTTCAACAAAACCCTAGCAAACTGAATCCAGCTATGTACAACAAGGGTAGTACGTCACAACCCTGTGCGATTTGTCTCAGGAATGTAGAGTCAGTTTTAACACACAAATATCAAGGTGATATCCTGGTACTAGGGTCAAGGACAAAAACCACATGCAGTTCTCAGATTAACAAACACTTTAAAATTAAAGGGAGTTCATTATATTCAAAATAAATCTGTACTATACAAAAGAGTTCCTTCACATAATGATGTCCCTAAAGAGCCCTAAAGTGATAGGGATATAAATATAAATTTGATCAACTTTTTAGGAAGGCGTTCAAGGTCACCTGTATTACCCAAGGAACAGCGAGATATAATAGAAAACCAGTTACACTTGGGGTGAAAAAAACCCCAAACCTCAGATTCTTGTGTCCAGTCTTTCACTAACTAGCTGCAGGACTGTGACAAGGTCACTAGGCTTTTCCGCACCGCTTTCCTCCTCAGTGGTGGGGGGAATCCGACACCCTAAAATGTCTCTTGCAACACTAAACTATGACCTTGGGGCCTTGGTTTTCTCATCCTCCAAATGTGAGCCACCATATCCCACCACCCACAGAGCTGTTGTGCATCTCAAAGGGTTCAAGTGTTGTGTAAGCGTAATTCTTTACACACAGGTCACACACTACGCAGGTCACCACCGATAACACTACAGGATACAGCTCCTTATTGTAAACTTACGCTGCTCCAATTACTTTAAAGAAGTCATTAGCTTTTTATTTTTACAAATAACTTTTATTAAATCTATAGTGGGGTGCTACTTGCTCCACGGCAGCAGAAAGAGGCTAGAACTTAGAAGTAAAAGTTAGTCTGAGGGGCGCCTGGGTGGCTCAGTCAGTTAATTAAGCGTCTGACTTTGGCTCAGGTCATAATCTCACAGTTCGTGAGTTCGAGCCCCACGTCAAGTTCTGTGCCAACAGCTCAGAGCCTGGGGCCTGCTTCAGATTCTGTGTGTGTGTGTGTGTGTGTGTGTGTGTGCGCGCCCCTCCCCCACTCACGCTGTCTCTGTCTCTCAAAAGACAGACATTAAAAAAATAATTTAAAAAAATAATTTAAAAAAATAAGTAAAAATTAGTCAGAATCCAAGAACTCGGGTTGTTTCAGTGTCAAAATTTCTGATTTTCCATCTCGAGCAGACTATATTAAAAACATTCCTTAGGATACCTTATTCAACGGAAAGGACACTAAAAGTGTCCAAGGGACACTGACCCACAGAACATTCTTGTGATGGCACACTGAAATTCTGGCTTCCTTGATTACATTTTTGCTGTGCACGCGGGCATGTAAGCTCTAGGTGTGACAAACAATCATGTCACCTAGGTCACCTTCCCTTTAGGCACGGGCACTCTGCGTGGAAGGCACAGCGTCAGAAATTAGACCAGGTGGCACAAAGTAGTACGAGGCTCCAATCGCTTTTCTGAACCAAAGTGCCACACCATGATGCAGCAGGGGTCACACTGGCTCCAGCGTTCGATTGTTTAGAAACTGAAGAAGAGAGGTCCCGGAGACCAACCGGGGCAACTCCCCACCCCAGGAAGGGCTCCTCCTGGCAGCCCTGCTTGGGGAGAGGCTTCTGCAGAGAGCTGACCCTCACATCGGGCTGATCGACCGCAAAGCAGTCTGGCTATTAGGAAGTACTTCCTCCCTTTCCTTAGTAAAGGGATTCCACCCATGGCCCTAATTTTGCCTTTCTGAAGAAATCTCTCTTCCTTCTTCCACCTGATAGTTCTTCAAAAGGCTGAAGATACCATCATGATTCCCCTTAGTCATCTCGTAGGTCTAACTATCGTCCATTTCTTCAACTAACTGCCCTAGGACTAGACTGGTTCGTGTACCCATGATCTCTGAACGTACCCTAGTATTTAGGCATATACAGTAACGCCCTTCACATGTGGTACTCAGGATGGAACACTATCCCAAATGTGGGCTGTCAAGTGCCACAAACAGGAGGATTTTATCAGACGCTAATTTGCTGCTTCACTTGTAAATACACCATCGTGGCTACTAAACTCACAGTGCACCAAACCTTCTGGAGTCTGTTTAGTTAATTAAACATTTAAGGCAAACAACAACAAAAATGCTACAAACACCTGTGGACTCACCATCCCACTTAAGATACTGATAAGTTTAAGGTCCCACGGGGCACCTGGGCGGCTCAGTCAGTTGAGCGTCCGACTGCGGCTCAGGTCATGATCTCACAGCTCGCGAGTTCGAGCCCCGGGTTGGGCTCTGTGCTGATAGCTCAGAGCCTGGAGCCTGCTTCGGCTTCTGTGTCTCCCTCTCTCTCTGCCCCTAGCCCACTCGCATTCTGTCTCTGTCTCTCTCAAAAATAAATAAACATTAAAAATATTTTTTAAATAAATAAAATAAAAATAAATAAATAAAAACAATAAAGTCCTGTACATTTCTGATGCACATACTCTCCCCTGCCTCAAGGGTAATCTGAATTTGGTGTTCATCATTCTTCAGAGATTTTTTGTTTTTTTTAAACACAAACGGCAATTAAAGTCCCTACCTCTTACTTTCACTGTATGTTTTTTTTAATATAATTTTAAAGCCCATTTTAAACCCCAGCTCACTGTACCCACCCCCTTCCCAGCATTTTAGCGCATCCCTGAATCCCAATTCTGTCACCTGTTGCGTTAGCTACTTCTCCCATACACAACTCTTCTGCAAAATATGGTCTGCGGGCCTTTGCGTCTTATTTACAAAAAAAAAAGTTAACCAGGATGGGGCTGAGGACAGAGTCCGTGGCAAACCACTATAGCCCTCCCCCCCACCAAGGCTGACATGGGTCCATTAAGAAGCCCACCCCAGGCCTGGCCACAGCATCAGCTACAAATCCACTTACCCACACTGCCAGCCCACACTTCCCCACCTTAGCCAGGAGGGCATCAGGGAAACCAACCCTCACCTGATCACAAGTGGTCAGGCCATAAAGAATGGGAGAGCGACTCTGTAACACCGAAGCTCCAGTTCTGACGAGACAGAACAGCACGGTTTTATTTTGGGCGTGTTTGGTCCACAGCTGAGCCTGCCCCTGCCACGAGCGGTGTCTGTCCATCTGTCTGTGCCAGAGCTGAGTCTGAGCACCGGGCAATCACGAAGAGCAGAGAGGGACGGACCAACGTGAGCTGTGAGGGAGCCAAGCCACAACTCAAATGGTTCCAGAGCAGAATCACCTCCCTACCAGACCTCTGGGATTCGGCGTTAAATAAAGTAGAAGATCAGGGCTAACAGCCAGCAGCCCTAATGGGTCCTCAAAGGCAGCAAGTGCTAACTAAATACAGGGCAGCTGCCCTCTGATCTGGGGATACGTGAGCCTTTTCGGTCAAAATTATAAAATGTAAAATGTTGTAAAAACTATGAAATGTAACTGGACAAAAGACTCGGAGTAGCCGAGACAGAATATAAACGGTAGGCATTATTGCACAGACTGGCACTTTCCAAAGCAGGTTCAGTAAAACAACAGCTCCTCAGGGGGGGTTAATAATGTTACTTTTAAAAAGGATTCCATGGTCGGGGTGCCTGGGTGGCTCAATCGGTTGAGCGTCCGACTTCAACCCAGGTCATGATTCTCGCTCTGTGGGTTCGAGCCCCACGCCGGGCTCTGTGCTGACAGCTCGGAGCCTGGAGCTACTTCGGGTTCTGTCTCCCTCTCTCTCTGCCCCTTCCCCACTCATTCTCTCTCTCTCTCTCTCAAAAATAAACATTAAAAAAATTTTTTTAAAGGATTCCATGGTCAGAGGAGTTTGGGGAACACTGGTTTAAACAAAACTAAGCAGGGCTATTCGCTGAAGAACTTCTGAGAGCTTTTAACCAACCGACACGTGCTGGAGCTCTCTCAGAAGGATGGGATACGCTGCGTTCCTCAAACTTACTTGGCTCCTGAACGCTTCCTGCAAGAACAGCCTGAGAGCTTTAGTGCTCTGCAGAAGACACTGGAGAGAACACCAATATGGGTTACTGGTGACCTGATTAAGGTCTGTGCTGGCCACAAGGAGCAGCAATTCTCCACCTGCCAGCTCAAGCTGCCAAACAGACCCCCTTTGCAGAACACTTCTCCCCTGTGGTGGGGAAGCTACAGGGAAAGGTTTTGGCCTCTGCCTTTACAGTCAGGTTGGATCCCAAGCCTGGACCAAGTGTGGGACAATATTTTTAACTCTCTAGTGCAAAAATTAGCTACAGGACATTTGTTCTTTGTTGTTATTTTATTTTTTTAATTTTTTTTAACGTTTATTTATTTTTGAGACAGAGAGAGACAGAGCATGAACGGGGGAGGGGCAGAGAGAGAGGGAGACACAGAATCGGAAGCAGGCTCCAGGCTCTGAGCCACCAGCCCAGAGCCCGACGCGCGGCTCGAACCCACGGACCGCGAGATCATGACCTGAGCCGAAGTCGGACGCTTCACCGACTGAGCCACCCAGGCGCCCCTGTTGTTATTTTAACTAGATGGAGCCACTGAATCAGCGGCAGCGTTTGAAGAAAACCCAAATCCGATGCTCAGTGATTACAAACTAGAAGATACCAGTTAAAATAAACATTCTGGAATAGTTTTCATGAGATCTACTAAACCATACAGTTCTCAGCCACATTAAAATGGAGGAACTTTTTTCTCAGTGAGACCTTCAAGAAGTCCCCCATACATGAGACCTTAAAAGCACCGGAAGCAGAAAACAGGTTTTTCTCTCCCCTTCAAAGAAAATGCCAAGTCACTTTAAACAACATGACCTGAAATTTGTATAACAGGGTTTTGGGATGAAAAAGGGAGAACAAAAAGTCGATGTTTCGGTACATCACTCCCACTGCTAGCCCCTAGATCACAGGGCTTATTCTGTGGAAAGTAATATTCAGGATAAAGTTTAAATCCCGGATAACCAACAATAATCTCTTTGAGGGATTTACAAAAACTAGAGGCGAGAGTTCCTTCCAAAAAGGGATCAGGACTATACCTACAGTTAGGTATTAAACACAGAAACGTGCCAACAATTTCTTTGGCAAACTGTAAAGGGAGGGTGCTTTTTCTCTCTTCTTTTAAAGGAGCACAAAAATGACGGGTTTTAAGAATCTCTTTTAATCCTGAAAGGAAAAACAAAACAAAATAATAAGGCCTAAACTTTCACAATTTTAAAGATTCTCACCAAAAAGAAAGCTAATAGTTTAAATTTCTTACATTAAATTAAATCTTGCAAGTTTATAAGCCTGAATTTTCCAAAGGCCTAATGGTCTTCAATACGCTAGGACTGGAATGGCTCTGCCCAGTAAAAGCCCCACTGAGTGAGCCTCAGCTGTGAGAATTTGCTAATAAAAGTGTCTCCAGCATTTTGCTTTATAGCACCACTGTGAATTACAGCATCAAAAAAAAAAAAAAAAAAGAAAGAAAGAAAGCCCTTGGCTCAAAAACTAGCTTTATTAACTCTGCCTGGATTAGGGTTACCAGTGAGGCCCATGACAAGGGGAAAAGCATCATTGTTCTAGTCACATGTTCACGAATCAAGTCTGTTTGGGGAAGATACACCTTGCACAGACAGTTCTACATACACTCATTATCTCAATTTCTTTATCTCCTTTTTCCCCATTCACTCTCAAACCTGCTCACCCCAGCCCCAGACTCACCCCGTGTGCACCATGCCACGGACTCTGGTCAAGGTTGCCCGTGACCTCCAAGGTGCTAAATCCAATGGCTACTTCTCAGTCCTCCTCTCGCTTGACTGACAGTTGCACTTAACCCTCTGATCGCCGTCTCCTCCTCGAAAAGGTCATCCCTTGGTTCCAGGGGACCGTGTGCTCTGGGTTTCTCCCCACGTCACAGGGACCGCCTTCTCCAATGCCTCATCTTGGCCTCTCACCACTGTGGTGTGACAGGGCTCAATCCCTGAGTCCCCCACCCCCTTCGCTCACTTCCCTGATGACCTCGTCCAGTTTCCTGGACTTAAATGCCAATGATGCGCTCACGGCTCCCCAGTTCCTATCCCCCTCCAGCCTCACATCTCACTACTGATCTTCCCCCAAAACTTGGTCATCTCACGGTCTCCCCCTGGTCAGTAACCACAATCTCGTCCGTGCGGTTGTTGAGGCCAAATAAACAGAGTCCCGGCCAACTCCTCTTTCTCTCCCCCTTCCATTGCCATTGGCAGTCCCGACTTTGCCCACATCTACTGGCACCACGCGCTCCAAGCCACCATCTTCTCTCGTCTGGGTTATTTGAGTAGCTCACTCACGGGTCTCCCTGCTGCATCCTTGTCCCCCTTCAGATCCGGTCTCCACACAGCAACCGACATGATCCCGCTCAGAAGGGAAGTCAGACCTTGTAACTACTCTGCTCAAAGCACTCGAATGGCTTCCCGCCTCATTCCGAATAAACGTTCAAGTTATTTTGACAGATTTAAGTGCCTTTCACATTTTGACTATTTCTTCTTCTCTTATCCCCATCTGCTCATTATACCTTCACCCCTCTTAGTTTCCTGTTGGTGCTCTAACAAATTACCACAAACCTAGTATCTAAAAGCAATACAAATTTATTCTGTTTGGTTCTGGAGGCCAGAAGTCTAAAATCAAAGTGTAGGAGGCAGGGCTCCATTTCTTCTGGAGGCCTTGGGGGAAATATCTGTTTCCTTCTTTCCACCTTCTATTCCTCAGCTTTGTAGTCTGTTCCTCCATTTTCAGAGCCAACAACGCACCATTTTCTCTTCTCTCTGACCTCCAGCCTCCCTCCTGGAGGGAGCCCACCTGGATCATCCAAGATACCCATCCCATCCCAAGGTCCTTAACCTCCTCACATCTGCAAAGGCCCGTTACCAGACGAGGTAACATATGCATAGGTTCTGAGGATTAGGAAGTGGACATCTCGGGGAAGGGGCATTATTCTGTCTACCACCTCCCCCCGGCTCTGACCTTCCTGCTGTTCCTCTACCCTAACAGGTGCGCGCCACCTCAAGGCCTCTGCACCTGCTACGGGCCTCCGCCAGAGACCTGCACAGCTTCTTTCTTCCCTCGTTCAGGTCTTTGCCCAAAGGTCACCTTCTCTGTGAAGTCTTCCCTGGCCGCTTACAAGGGCAGCCCCCACATCACCTCTGTGGGCACAGGTTTCTCCATAGCACACATCACCCTCTGGAACACACGTTACTTAACTGGGCGCTTACTAAAGGGGTAAATAACTGAAAGAGACGGAGAAACAAGTCCAACTTTTAAAAATTCAACACTTAGAAAAAAAACTGCATTGCTTTTATTTTCAATGGCCAGCTTCTGGCATGTACTGTCCTCAAGAGGCTCTGACTTTCTTATAAATACCAGTACTCGCTTTCTGGGGTTTTTTCCCCCCTTCTTTTAAACTTTTTAATTAGGGACAATTTCAAACACACACAAAATAAAGTGAGCAGTAGAAAGAGCCTCAGGACTCAGTCCCCAGGACTCAGTTCAAGTAGTTATCAAGACCCTGCCCTTCTTCTTGCAGCCGGCTCCCCATCTTCTCCCAGAGTTGCTGTTTTTCAGTCACCCCCATTAAAGGAGGCAGCCACGGTAACTCTGCGAATTAAAAGGAAACCCCTGAGGGGGCCTGGGCCCGGGTCATGTGTCCCTGGGAGATGGAGTCAAGTGGCAAAGGCCACTATTAAGGACGAAAGGAACCCTGCCAGCAGTTACAGGTTTTCAGAATCATTTCTGCTAAGAAAAATCAATCTAGCAGCCCTTGGCTGTGGACTCCCAGCTTGAAAGACTCCATGAAGATCTTTAGCCATAAAACCTCAGATTTTAGTTGCTTCTGTTTGGATATCTGGGAAGATCACGAGATCACATTTTCCTTAAAGCCTGAAATATCAGGGGTGCCTGGCCGGCTCAGTCAGTAGAGTGTGCTACTCCTGATTTCAAGGTTGTGAGTTCAAGCCCCATCTCGAGTGTAGAACCTACTTAACAACTTCAAACATCATGATCTATCTAGTGTGGTGGGCTTTGGTTCCCAATTTATCTATTCTGGTATCACCTGCTTCTTGCTCACCAATTTTAGCATACATCTTAAGCTGTTAACCTCCGTCTCTTCCCTTGTTCCTTTATTGCTCTCTTCATGCACGTTTTTCTACTTCTCACTTGAAGAACGTGACATTGTTACCTATGCAGCTAGATTTCTAAAATTTTACTTTAGCAAATATACGTAAATAAAATGTGATACAAATGAAAATTTAAAAAAAGACCAAATTATAGAGATGAAAACAGATCAGGGTTGCCAGGGGTTAGGGATGGGGAGTGGCAGAGGTGGCCAGGCCAGAAAAGGTAGCACAAAAGATCCTTGTGATGAATGTTGTACACCTTTACTGTGTGGTCACACAAATCCACCACACCTGTGATAAAACTGCACAGAACTAAATTCACTCACAAGTGTACGTAAAACTGTGGAAATCTGAGTAAGCTCCGTGGACCGTACTGAGGTCAGTTTCCTGGCTTTGATAGGACTAGGTCGTCCTAGGAAGGAAACTGGGGGAAGAGAACACAAGACCTCTCCGTACTATCTTTTGCAACTACCCATGAATTTATGATTATTTTTAAAGTTTTAAAAATGAAAGTCAGTAAATCTTAAAACTGTTACTCCTCAGAATTATTCATATTGTAATATAATAGCAGACCTACTCTTCCCATAAAAAAAAAAAAACTTTCTGTAACTTTGAACTCAGTCTTGTAATTGTTATCCATTTAAAAATATTATCTTTTAAAGTGCCAGGGATCTTGTGGGCGTGCACACACACCCACATACAAAACCATAAAATTATAAGTAGCAAAATGATAAAGCCGTTCAATGAATCGCCCAGTGCGTAACTTTGTTTACTACAAGTCACACTGTTCTCAAGACATTCTGGCATGGAACACTCCCACAACGACACTAAATCCCTCGGGGGACAACTATGGATAGCAAGGAGCTAGAAAGGTCAGCATCAGAGGTATACAAGGATCACAAACTAATGTAGCAGGACTTTCTTTCTGGAAGCACAAAGCCTACAAAGCAGAAAAAGAGGGGATGCGGAAAAGAGCCAAAGTCAAAGCAAAATCACTTCTCCTGCACAGTTCGTGGCATAATTAAATCTCAACAAGTCCTTCCCGATCTGGGTTCCTTACTGTTAGTCAGTTACCAATTTGGCATACAGATCTAAGCAAACAGGTTTTCTCCAAGGGCACACATATAGTTCATGGTGCCAATTCCACTAGAACTGGCCCAATTTCACTAAAATCCCAAGGTGGCTCGATTAAAAGAGAAAAGAGACAGACAGGGACAGACAGAGCAAGCCCCCTCTAAAATCAAATCATAAAGCAGCAGGACGTTCCACTCAACAGAAGGACTTTTTCCCAGTTTCAAAAATAAAAACACCCCAAGAAACAAATGAAAATGCTACTCATCTTTATTACTTTGCAGTTGTATTTTAATGCTCGAAAAAACAAAGCCAATTCTAAAAATCACTGGCCGCCCATGGTCACTTTCATGAAAAGGCGCTATTAAAAAAAAAAAAAAAATTCTTCGGTTCATAGACCAGAGCCACCGGAAGGGTTCTGCTTAAGAATCTTTTCTATTCATATACGTGTGCTCTAAAAATTAGATTGAAAGGAAAAACAAAAAACAAATCCAACTGGCCAAAGAGAGAAGAATTCTGGTGGACAATTGGACCACTGTGTTGCAAATGAAACCGTTCACACCTGCACAATAATCTCACCAGCATAACGAATCTCTCCTGAAACGCAGCCCCCTTGTACCAAAAGGGGGATCTCTTCTTCCACCAGATCCTATCTTTCACCGATAAACTCTTTGGATGAGAAAACCAGCAGCAGACGTGAAAGCCACATGGCCCTCTACAAAGCGGGGGAGCAAAAAGCAACGTTAAAAGAAATGATTCCTTGAACAGCAGCTCCCTATCAAGAGTGAAGATTTTATCATCTAATGCGGACTTTGTGGAAAACAGCTAGCTAGCTATTAGACCCTGTTCCAAGACTTCGGCTAACAGCATCAGGCTGAAATCCAGGAGTTGGACTCATTTAGCTACACCCTTGTTTTCAACTCTTGGGAACAGGGCCAAAGTGTAAAGTTAGAATAGAACAAATCCAATTTCCAAGGGAAAGAAGAAGACAATATAGGTACTCTTGCTTAATGCGATTGATAGGCTCCGAGCATGGTTTACGTTTCAGTCCGTTTTTATTTAGTGAATTTTAGCCCTGGAATAATTCCTTCCATCATTCCTAAAGATTCCAGACTCTGCATCAAAAAAAAAAAAAAAAAAAATAGTCGCGAACACCCCCACGTAATAGTGTGGCAGTCAAGAACACTGTAAACTTTTTCAAATTCGTATCTAGGTAGAAAATTTTGATTAGGCAAACTGCTTCATAAAAAAATAGCATAAGCCAGAAACTTTTAAAACTGCCTTGTATTTTCTGGGACTTCACGGAAGTGCCAGAGTAGCAACCTCCAGAGTCTAAATCCGGTCACTACAGTTTACACTCTGAGGCTGCCGTAATGTTTTTAACTCCACGTTCTTGGCGCTTTAGGGTTTTGTTTGTTTGTTTTTTACATTTTTTAAAGTTTATTTATTTCAGTAATCTCTACACCTCATGTGGGGCTTGAACTCACAACCCCGAGATCAAGGGTTGCATTCTCTTCCAACTGAGCCAGCCAGGCATCCCTGGAGTTTTAGTACCACTCCATTTTACCTAGCTCTTTCTTTTAAAGGTGTAGACACGTGTGTAAAATGCAGTCTAGAATCCAGGGGTAGGAAATGGTAGCCATTAGACAAATTAATTCTTTGGGAGTTATGGACAACAGATACTCTTTCTCCCGGGAAATACAGTTATCCGTGAAAGCCAAATGGTCAGCAATCATATATTTGTCTTTGGAGAAATTATACTCTTTGCCAAAAAGAGGTGAACAAGAGACCCAATTTAATGGCATAAACCTTTGCCTCTCCAAGTGTGGCCAAAGCCACGCTGACATTACCTGGTTCGGAACGCAGACTATGAGTCCCACTCCGGACCTCCTGAGTTGGAATGTGCATCTTATCAAGATCCCCTGGGATTCACGTACACAGTGAAGTGTGGCCCGGACGGTATCTGCCACCGTGCCACCCCACGGGCGTATGCCCCAGAAGGCCGGAGATGGGGACACCGATTTGCAATTCCCTCAGCGGGTGTCAGTTCTCAGGTGCCTCGCACCTCACTGAGTGGGATTCTAGTGTTTAAAGGGCAATTTGGACTCTACGCCTAAAACGCGACTTCGCGGTTTTGTCCCCAGGCTGACCCTCAGCTCCCAACCTAACGACTGGCTTGATTTGACCAAGGGCCGGCGGCATCTCTGCATCAAACACAGCGAGGACACGAACAGCTCAGGCTAGCTCGAGAAGCAGAGCACAAAGTCGTCGGTCACGAGCACACTGCCACAGGCCAACCCTGCGGAGACTGCGGGGGAACAGAGCTCTTGAGCACACAGTCACAAAGAGATAAACACCAACTGGAGATGTGGAGCAGGAAGCCTTAGGTTCAGGGTTGCTTTCCTTCAAGCAGAGTGGCTACTTGATTCCTTCCTTCTTTCAAGTCTGCAGTTCTGGGAAGTCACGTTCTGTTACCCAGGAGCTTCCTATACTTTTGTCTCGCGTGGAAGTCAACCTTGAACACCAGTTTAGTGGCTGCTTACCTGTGCGCACCTTCCCAGGTCTTTCCTGTCCAGATACTGAAATATGTTGATTGCCAGTTCGTAAGGCAGCTGGATGTCAAAGAAGGGCACGTCATCCATTTCATTCTGAGGAGAAGAAAAGGGAAAGAAGCTTACAATTCGGAGGAATGAAAATGCCCCTTTCGATGACAAGAGATATCGTGAGGTGGGAACGAGAGAGGTGCTGTCGTCCCGGGGGGAGCCCCGCAGTCTCACGACTCCACGGGGCAGTCACAGAACGGACTCACAACCGGATGGCCACGAGCCCACCCTCCTCACTCTTCACTTGTAAAATCCGCAAGGCCACTTCCCATAAGGCTTCACAAAGGAGAAGCAAGGGCGCCAGCTGACAACCTGGGGTGGGAGAGGTGGACGCCTCGGGCATCCGCGCACAGGCTGCGGGAAGCTCTTGGCCTCTAAGGGAAGCTGAGTGGTATGCAGCCAAGAAGGTGAGCTTTGGGATCGGAGGGGCCACCGGTCCCCCCAGGACAACTCTTACTTCACCCCCGCCCCCCGGAGGGCAGCGAGCACCCGCAGCCAGAGAAGCGCTGACCGAGGTAGGTCACTAAGGGGCCCCCGTCAGGGGAGCAGGGCTATGAACGGGGGCGAGAAGTACACAAACGAAATGCTGCTCCTGAAGGAGGTGAGCACCGCCTCCCTTCCGCCGCTGGAGAAGCACAGGGTTTCCTAATGCACTCAGGGGCCCCCCGCCGGTGAACCTGAGGGAGCCAGTGCAAACAATGCAGATCTTCGGTGTCATTTATTAATGTGGAGAAATGAGAGCTCGCCTGCCTTTGGATAAGCAATTAGGGATGAGGTAACAGGCTTTATTTGAGAGATAAGGCTGTCATGACGATCCTGGTAGCACAAAGGAACGGGAGGGTGAAACGCAAAGAGAGCCAAGAGTGCATGTGTTCCTCTCTGCCTGTTCCCAAATCCACCTGCTGAAGTTCACTTTTGTATGTATTTCTGCAAAGCTAGGGAAAGCAGGCTGTTGGTCTCAATGGAACTTAATAAAATTCATTTTTAATAAGCTCTGGCTGACATCAGTGACTCGTAGGTTGCCAGCGAATTCGTAATTCACCGAACACGACGGTCCTCTACCGCAAGCTACAGTCTGAAAGCTGAAAGCCATCTCGGCATTTTTAAGGGAACGTGAGCACTGATTTAGACCCGACCAAGATCCAGGGTAAAGATTTTTCTGGATCATGTTTCCATTCATCTAGGAGTCTCAGAGCTAAAAGATAACGCGAAGGCCTAAGAAGGAAATGGGTTGACTTTGCAACAACAGTGCAAGGCTGAGTACGAGGCCAAAAAGGAGCTCTGGAGGGAACAGAGCAAGAGCTGACAGTTCTCTGGGGGCAAAGACAGGGCAGAATGTGAAACCGGCAGAGAGATATTGGCCATACAGGGGGAGACGGAAAAACAAAACGGGAAAAAATCTGCAAGTGTAATCAGCAGGCGAAGGGGTCCCGCCTAAAAACATAACGGAAAGTCATTAGTCTGCTGTCAGGCTAGGTCCCCTCTTACAGCTAGTCGGCTTCATTCGTGAGGAGAAGAGGCAGCTCTCTCTCACTTGCCCCAGATACAACCGGAGACTCCTTCACACAACCCGGTGGGGGGGTGGGGGGGGGGGTCACCCACTGCCAGCTGAGCAAAGCCACACACGAGCCAGCCTGTCATTTGTGACCCTGGAGTTCCCTCTGCTTTCTCTTGGATTACTGGACCATGATAAGGTGAAGGAGCCTACTTTACCTCCTTGGTAGAGAAACAAGGGAAAAATGCTTATCCTTCCTTAACCTCATACGAGAAGGAGGAAGGCCAACACAAGCCTGCACTCGTGCAAAGTGAACTCCTGTTGAGCTTTTCACAGTTAGAGACGCCAGGCATCACTTTCTTCCATCGGTCCCCCCTTCGGGGCTATCAACTGCTTTCTGGATGTGACACTACTGTAATGAAGCAGGACAAATCGCCTTTGTTTTTAGTTATCCTAGGACAGAAAATCACACTTCTGGTGGCAGGAGGCTTCCTTCCCCCTCTTCTGCTCATCGAGATGGCCAATCCTCTATTCTCCCGGAGAACGGCGCCTCTGCCCTGCCGCCTTCCTCCTTGATCCCAACCACGGTGACCTCTGGGATGGAGGTTCAGGACCAAGAGTCAAACTGATAACCTTGGTTCTGCCAGCTGAGTAACCACGTGACCACGCTAAATACATCCGAGCCTCGGCTTCGTCTCTAAAGGAGAATGCACCTACTTGGGAGAGTTACAAGAATAAAGCGAAACGGTACACAGGAAGGGTGTGGGCGGGCCAAGTACCAGAGCAAAGCATACAATACCTGATTAATACTGCCACCTTCCTTCCTGGAGTGGCACCCCAGCTCTCTTCTTCCCCTTCAACAAGTATTGGCTGATTAGGTCCACATTCCACGGGGCTCCTCTACGTGCTGTTTACACAGAAAAGCGGTCTCCCCCTGTCCTACCAGAAGCAAAGGACAGCTGGCGACAGTGGAGAGGGGAAGGCACGCAGACATGAAGTATTCAGGAGTCTGAACGATGGGAGTGTCCATACGACAGGTCTTTTTCCAGAGAAACTTTCCAAGAGAATCACCAATTTTAAAAGGTTATACCACGGTAATAGCCAAAGAAGGATCTGCTTTAGTGCACAGTGGAAGACAACAGTGTAGCCACCAGCGAGAGCAGATGACCAGTCAGGGGTGTAATGTCCCTCACGCCAACAAATTAGCTGAGATGCCATGCTGGGCTCACTGTTAATGTACCTGTGACGATGCGTCTTGAGAACTGAACTTCACAGCAATGAATTATAATTATGTAAACACAAACATTACAAAGCCACACTTCTTAAAAATCACTGTGCCCCGAGAATTACAACGTCTAAACTCCAAAATGACTGTCAACCCCCAACAGATCAGATTCCAGACTCATGTGAACAACCCTCCCTGTTGCTACCACTGGTTGGGGAATGGCAGGGAAGGAAAGAAACCGATGTGCTAAAGGAAGGTCCACCTCTCAAGACGTACAGAGACCCGCAAGGTCAGGAGATCGAAGGCTGAAGTTTCAGGCTGCACACTTGGAATCTTTTTGGCAAGACATTTTTATCACCAGTCCGTGTAGTGGATGCTGCAGGGGTCTCTCAGACTCTACCTGTGGGTCCCTAACACCCATTCCCCCAGATGGGCACAGTGCTTCCTGCTCATGGCTCACTGGCTCAGCCTGACAGCAGAGTCCCTTCCTAGGCACCGCCCTTGGTCAAACAAGCTGCCTTGTCCAAGGCTACATCCCCTCCTGGAGCCCACATCCAGTGACCAGTCAATACCTAGGGACAAAGGCTTGGCCCCCTTGCCTCAGTTCGGGACTTCTGGGAAAGGCCAATCTGCTCAACTGCCTGCCCGCAGATCTCCAACCCAGAATCTGTTTCCCGAAAAATCCAACCTGTCTTCCCAAAGCAGCAGATGTGATCCAGGACAGTCCTGTACTGAGCACATTCCCAAAGGCTCTGCTGCACAACTGTGGAGACAGGAGCCTAGCTAACCCACTTCCCTTTCCTCCACTCGAGGAAGTGGAATGAAGTTATAGGGACATTATGACACCCAAAAGACAAAACAATCCAGAGTAGATTCAAGGTTAAATAAGTCACTCATAACTGTCGCTTTGTTATTAGTAACCCATCACTTGGGAAACACCTTACCAAAGATTGAGAGTTAGAAGCATGTTTGACCCTGTGGTTGAAAACGCAATTCTCTTATAGGGATCCAGGATTTGACAAGGATGTGGAGCCACATCCTGGACAGAGGTACTAGCCCACTAACTACACACAACCTATCAGGACTTAAGCACTCCCATCTGGCACTTCCCACAGTTTAGAAACAGAAGTAAAAAAAACACCATTTGCTACCAGTATGCAGAGAAATACCTTATAATATAAAGGATGCTAGGAGATTTCCACCTAGGCCTTCGTGAAACACACAGCCATCTGAAAAGTTATAGGCCACATGAACCAATTTTGTATCTATATGAACTTTCAAACATGGAAAGGGACAAGTTGACATTTCAGAAACAGAGATATCCCAAAAATGAAGAAATATTAACGTGGAAAACTGGTCACATTACAAAAAGGGCCACAGGACTACAATGTTTAGAGAGAATTGCTTCCCATTAATTTTATAGCCCAAGCAACGTGACAATGGCCAATAATGCTACAGAAAACTAATATATCGATGTATTAACATGGTTTTGAATTTGAGGAAAAACATCATGTGGATAAAACACAACTGGGCTTTTAACTCTTTATGGCTCAAATATTGATTCTTTACCACTATGGTGACTCTTGTCCTGTATTACATATCAAGACCATCTGTGGAGTTAAAAAAAAAAAAAAAAATGCCCCAAATTGCCTATTACTCCAAATTTCCAGGGGTGAGGCTCGAGTAGCTCTTCCTCAGGGATCCTCATGCACACTAGAAGTTGAGAACCACAACCCTAAATAATCATAGGTGGATTAAAAACAATCCTTTCCCACTCAAGCAAAAAAAAAAAAAGAAAGAAAAGAAAAGAAAAGAAAACCCACACAAACCCCACAAAGGGCTCATGTTACTTTGTTAATTCAAAGTCAGTGAACAGTAGATTTTCCCAAAGTCTACTGGACTTCCTCCAAAAATGCTAAAAGAAATTGCAAACAGATCCATCCCCGGGGAGGCTGATTTGTACTCCTATGTGCTAATGTAAGACTAATTCTGTAAATGGATTGGTTTTGTGCCTTACTGTTAGAAATTTAATCTGTCTTCTCTGGTTTAGAAGAAGAAGGGGTAATTATTAAGAGCCAAAATCAGTGAGAAGTGAAGAAACGGACTCCACGTTTGTCCCCAGTGGACATCTCCAGGGCAAACAGAACACTCCAGATCTCTCTAGGTGGTGTCCAAAGGAACAGAGAAGAACACCTCAGACACACAACAGACATAGTAGTATTTCTGCTCCATCTGTGGCTGACAGGACACTTTTCTAAAGGAATTTCTCTCCATTCTCTGCCTCCTGCAAACGTGGAGTACGGCAGGACCACACAATCCCAACCAGAACAGAGGAGTGCTGGGTTCACCCGGGTCTTCTTCCAAAAAAAGAAACAGGGTCTGAAACACCGTCCAGATAAATAGGCATTTGTTCACAATCCCACAGTGGTCTTGAAATACATATTCTTATTCGTACCAAAAAAAAAAAAAATGCCCAAAGTACACCAAATAAATGTTAGCAGCAGTAGTCGCCTTTGAGCAACGGCATTACAGGATTTGTTTTCTTCTTCTTCTCAAATCCCCAAGTATTTTTACAATAAGTTTGTGGTATTTTCACAGACACAGCAAAGCAACACACTTTGGAAACAAGGTGCTCGCTGTTGAAAACACTATCTGGAATCAGGGCCATCCCAGGTGCTGGTGGCAAATGTGTTAAGAAAGGATGTCTACACTCATACGGCTCAAATCTTTGAGAGAGAGAAGTCATCGTCCCATGGAACAGCATCAAAACAGGCGACTACGAAAGGCAACATAAACGGTCCCCGAAGGTATTCCAAAGTTCATTAGGAAGTCAGCTATTTAGAACTTGAGAAGCATTTCTCCAAAGAAGCCGGGCAAGGAGTGGTTAAGCTCCAGAACAGTCCACAAAAAGCCAAGTTATCTCTTCACATTTAACCTAATCCCCGTACCTCTCGAGGAGAAAGGGCAAAAAATGTTTAGGTTTCTGTCGACTGTATGCGTGGAGACAGAAACGTAACACTGCACGGTCTAAGCGGCACGCTGCCTTGCACACAGCAGACACACGACTAAGGTCCGAGGGACTTTTTTTTTTTTAAACAGGCTTTCCAACTTCAAGGACAATTCTCATTCACCACCTACTGGTAGGATTCGGCTGGGCACTCTGGCAAGGGACGGAGGCAGAAAATGCCAATCTAAAGGACCGGGAGCGAGCGCTTGGCGTGGCAGCAAAAGAAGCCGGTGGGAGGCAAGAGAGGCAGGAGCTCTGCCTTCAAAGTCGCAGTTTAAACTGGGATCTGGGGCGCGTGGGTGGCTCAGTCGGTTAAGCATCCGACTCTAGATCTCGGCTCAGGTCATGATCTCAACAGTTTGTGAATTCGAGCATCGCATCGGGCCCTGCATGCTGGGCATGGAGCCTGTTTGGGATTCTCACTCTCTCACCCTCTCTGCACCTCCCCTGCTCACTCTCACTCTCTTAAAATAAATACGAATTAAAAAAAAAATTAAATAAACCGGGATCGGAGCTTAAGGACCCAGAAAGGAGGTAAGACAGGTGAAGGGGCAGCTCCCTAGTCAGAAACTTGGACCAGTGTGCACATGGATTTATTTGTGAGAAGAGCAAATAGTTTCATGTCAAGTGTCCTAACCACTCCAAGGACGTTCCTACCATCAGGATTGGCTATATAATCTGTGGAGCCCCACGTAAAACAAAACAGGGGAGGCCCTTGTTGGAAAAGGATTAAAAAAATAAAAAAATAACATCCTTAAAGTTTATTTAGAGAGTGAGAGAGAGAGAGAGAGAGAATGAGCTGGGGAAGGGCAGAGAGAGAGAGAGAGAGAGAGAGAGAGAGAGAGAGAGAGAGAGAGACAGAGAGAGGGAGATAAAGACAGAAGATCCGAAGCTGGCTCTATGTTGACAAAAGAGAGTCCGATGCGGGGCTCAAACTCATGAACCGGGAGATCATGACCTCAGCCAAAGTCAGACACTTAACCAACTGAGCCACCCAAGTGCCCCAAAAAAGATTAAGAATTTTAAATTCCATAGGTCACACAGGCCACAAGGCCAGCCGACCTTGGCCACCACAAAACCTCCACATTTGCTGTTCTCTGCCGAGAATCCCCTCCCCCAGATCTCTTCACGCTTGCTTCCTCATCTCCTTCCACGAAGCGTGAGTCTTCAGGAAGGCCTTCTTGAACAGTGCTATTTAAAATTATAGCCTCTCGGGGCACCTGGGTGGCTCAGTCGGTTAAGCGTCCGACTTCGGCTCAGGTCGTGATCTCACAGTTCGTGAGTTCGAGCCCCGCATCAGGCTCTGTGCTGACGGCTCGGAGCCTGGAGCCTGTTTCAGATTCTGTGTCTCCCTTTCTCTCTGCCCCTCCCCTGCTCATGCTCTGTCTCTCTCTGTCTCAAAAATAAATAAACATTAAAAAAAAAAAATTTTTTTTAAATAAAATTATAGCCTCTCTCCCAAAACTTACACACTCGATTCCTCCTACTTGCTTAATTTTTCTCCAGACCATTATATGACAATCATTTGTTCATTGTCTACCTCTCTCCAGAACGTAAGTTGTATAAGGCTATGGATCTTTTCGGTCTTGTTCGTGGCTGTATCTTCCATGCCTAGAACAGTGCCTGGTACTAAGAAACCACTTAATAAATATTTGTGGAATGAATGAATAAAGCCCAAGCTGCTTCCACCAGCAGAATCTTCCAATGAAGAAATGACCTACGTTACAAGTTGTTCTGGTATACACAGAGGCCATTTCAAAGGGTGCCCAAGCAGAGACCTCCTAATCCATAACAGGAAAAAAAAATGAATCGCATGGATAGTAAGAACTTTTCCATTGAGGGAACAAAGAAGGAAGAGAAATCTGGGCTGGAGAGATCAGAGAAGAGTTAACGCAAGAGACAGAACCCAAGGTGAACGTTAAAGAGAAGACAGAGGGCAGCAAAAAGGAAGGGAAGCTGTCCCAGCTAAGCCAGGTCAGGAGTTTACACCCGATTGTTTGCCTCAGTGCAGATTAGCAACTTTCCTCACTCATTGCTAACTTAAAAGCAGAAGGAAGCTAAGCCATCAAACTGATCTTGCTGACAGCAAAGCTGTAGGTTCTGACAAACCAAATACTGACATGGTGAACAATACAGATCAGCCAGCACTATTAAAACTTTATCAGGCTTGAAAACCCCAATCTTAACTTGAAGAACGTTTGAACATTCCCAGGGGTTCTAACAACCCTAGAGCCTCTCTGTAACACCGCTGTTGGGAGCAGGAATTCTGCCCAGGTTATTTCAATGCAACAAATGTAGTTGGGGCCCCTACTGCACGGAGTACTAGAGGTGAGGGGACAGGAGTAAGACAGGAGGCCCTGCCCTCCAGGGACTCCCAATCCAAGGAGGAGGGTGGCAGGGGCTGATCGGTGAGAAGTCTTAGCAAAGAGGAAGTGAGCAGAGTGAACTCTCCCGCAATAGTAATGATACTAATAGGACCAGCTTTGGGGTGCCTGGGTGGCTCAAAGTCGGTTAAGTGTCCGACTTTGGCTCAGGTCATGATCTCACGGTTTGTGAGTTCAAGCCCTGCATGGGGCTCTGTGCTGACGTCTCAAGAGCCTGGAACCTGCCTCAGATACTGTGCCTTCCTCTCTCTCTGCCCCTCCCCTGCTCATGCTCTCTCTCTCTCTCTCAAAAATAAACAAACATTAAAAAAAGTTTTTTAAATAACAGGACCAGCTTGAATTTGTTGGCTGCTCACCGCATGCCAGGCTTTGTGCTAGGACATTCCAGGTTTTGTTTCACAGTCTCTTCACAAGACAGGCATTAGCATCATTCTCATTTGATAAGTAAGGCAGAGTAAGTTAACTTGTCCAACGTCAAACAGGCAGTTAGCAGAGTCTGAATTTGAACATGGGTCTGCCTGACTCTGGAGCCTAGACCCGTAACCAGGCCTATAGCTTTCATTAATGCCATGCTTTCAGTTAAAAGAAGCAAGACTACGGGCTTCTCGGGTCAGAGACTGTCCATTCTGTTTACTATTGATTCCCCAGCGCCCAGGTGATCAATACGTTTGGCGATTAGAAAACACATACATTCTCATAGTTAGGGCTGTTCCAAACCCCACCTAAGATGGATATCTGTTGTCTCTGCTGTTTCCTGCCCAAAATTCACTCCCTCTTCTCTTAGGAAACCACCTGACTGCCACACTTGGACTGCATGGTTCAGTGAGGCTGACCCCTCCGCCCTGATCATCAGGAGTGGGCAGTGGACACAAGCCTGGCCAACTTGAGCCCGTGACCGGCCTGAGGATGAACACATGATCCAGTCTGGACCAATGGGAACTTAAGTTCGTAACTTCTACAGAAAACAGATGCTCCCTTTCTCCTGTTAGAAGCAAACAGAAGGTAAGACTGGAGCTGCTGGTAGTCATTTTATTTCAAGGAGGGGAGAATCTTCCTGTGAACAGAGACAAAAAGAGGGGGCGCCTGGGTGACTCAGTCGGTTAAGTGTATGACTCTTGATTTCAGCTCAGTCATGATCTCACAGTTGTGAGATGGAGCCCTGTGGAGGGCTCCACGCTCAGGGTGGAGTCTGCTTGGGATTCTCTCTCTCCCTCTCTTTCTGCCCCTCTCCCACACTCACGCACTCTTTCTCTCTAAATAAGTAAACAAACAAACAAAAAAGGAAAGCAGGACCGCAGAGATTTCCAGGTGCATCATCTAAGCACCCAGACCAACCACCACCACCTGGAATTTTCAGTTATTTGAGTCAAGAGATTCCAGTTTGGGTTTCTGAAGCCACTTCGAGTTTGGCGCTGATTCCTTGTGGCTCCAAGCCGGACATATCACCTAAATAGAAACAGGACCAAGCAACTGGACATCACAGATTCCAAGAAAGAAGCATACTTGCAATTTTGCTCAAGTGCCCCATGACCATGGAGAAGTTGGAGGTAACGGAGAGAGAAATGGAAGAAAAAAAGAGTGCCTACTGCCTCTGAAATTCTGTCCAGGGCATAGCATTTCTTTCACCAGTTAAAAAACCCTAAACTAAAAAGACAGTTCAGATGTTCCCATTCGTCACCTAAAAGCACACGGCTTCTCAGGGCCGTTACTTAAAGCCTCAGAAGCGAAGATGCGGCTCAAGAGGACTCACTTCTCACTTTTTAGCTCAGCTGTGCTTGTCCGTCGAAGGTCTGGCCGACACCCAGCAAGACACCGTCAGGCAGTGCTGTTCGCCTAATTCCTCCGAAGGCAAAGACTCCCGACTGCTAACTTACTAGCTGGCTCTCACTCCAGTGAGGATACTGAGAACTCTGAAGTGAAAGAGGCTGCGTCAGGTGAGGTACGGCGGGGTGGGCTGGCACGACAGAGCGCACCGAAGGTGGCGGGGCAGTGCCCGGCGAGAGGGGGTGTGAGGAGGCGGCACCGGATTTTTCCTTCTCTTTCACGTCAACTGGATCAACCTGTCAGTTTCTGGGGCGTCTCAAACGGAACTAAATCTTCCTTTTCAGGAGCCAGGCATGGATCAAATAAGGATTCTTTGGAAAACAAAGGCAAGGATCACAAACTCCTAACCCAAGGCAGACCTGGCCCACAGGTTTCATTTAACCCACAGTGTTAGTACTTAAAATTTTTTTGTATTCGTTACCAACAATTACAAACAGGAAGAATTTGAGTGATAGAGGGCATTAATGGCCTCTGCTTCGTTCATTCCTCCCTGTATCCAGGCACCGGGTGACTCCACGTGAACTCCAGACTTGGCCATATGGCTTGCTTTGGCCAACGTGACAATAACAAGGATGACCTGGCCAGAGACTTTGAAAGCACTTGGGCATTACAACGTGCCCTCCTCTTGCTCTAAGAATTCTGAGAAGGCCCACCCAGGGCTCACCTGTTGGATGATGAGACCTATAACGAATGCACACGTACTCAACAACTAGCCAGCCCCCCAAAGCGAAGCTACCTGGCTAACCAGCAGCTAACCTTAGACATCTGAGTGAACCCACCCATGCCCGGCCCAAATTGCCACTTTGCAAAATGGTGAGCTAAATACTGGTGTGTGTTTTTGGTTTGTTTTTTTTTTTTTTTTTAATGCTCTGTGATTTTTTTTAATTTTTATTTATTTTTGAGAGAGAGAGAGGAAGCAGGGGAGGAGCAGAGAGAGAGAGAGAGAGAGAGAGAGAGAGAATTCCAAGCAGGCTCTGCTCTGTTAGCACAGAGCCCGATACGGGGCTTGCTCTCACAAACCATGAGTCCATGACCTGAGTCAAAATCAAGAGTTGCACACTCAACAGACTGAGCCACCCAGGTGCCCTGAGCTAAATACCAGTGTTTTAGGCCAAAGTCTTGGGTGTTTGTTGTGTTGCAAAAACGGACAGAGTCCACATAAAAATAAACATTCCCAATTACAAAAGTCTGAAGGCGGCCACACTGGGACCACATTCCCATAAGGAAACAACCAGTTGACATGGGCAGTGGCTCCCACCTTTAGCCCAGCTACAGTGTGTATTCCCCAAATTATCACTTTCTCATCTCACTCACGTGGAGGTCAAGTTCAGTTGCCATACATCATCTCAGTTAGATGCGGTTATATTTATGGCAAAGAAGAAAGTGAAATACCATAATCTACACACTTATTATCAGGCAGGAAAACCACTGTAACTACCTTGGAAAATTGTTTGCCAGTGGCTACTAAGGCTGAACATCTGCATACCTATGACCCAGCAATTCCACGATTAGGTGTGTACCCAAGAAAAATGGGTACGCATATTCCAAAAGATATGCAAAGCATTCACAGCACTACCCCCAACAGTCCCAAACTGGCTGGTGAACTACTTATCAAGAATGCCCATCAACAGAATAAAACAGGACATGTTCATAGGGATGAATCTCACACATGATGCTACGTGCTAGAACCAGACACAGGAGATGTAGGATTCTACTTATAGTTCAAAAACAGACAAAATTAAAATAAAGTGTTAGAAGTCAGGGGAGAGTGAAAGAAGAGAACACGCTGGGGGTTCTGACGAGCTGACAATGCTGTTCTGAAATCTGGGTGCTGTTTACATGGATGTGTACGCCCGTGATAACTCACCAACTTGTACATTTATGATTTTATGCAGGGTTTGATTTAAAGAAAAAAACATTTAATGATTTAGAGAGAGCACGTATGATGAGGAGGGGAGGGGCAGAGAGAGAAAGAGGAGAGAGAGGATCCCAAGCAGGCTCCACACTGTCAGCACAGAGCACGATGCTGGGCATGACCTCACAGCTATGATGAGTCAGTCGTGAGACTGAGGTATCAAAATGCTTAAACAACTGAGTCACCTAGGTGCCCCTGAAAAAACTTTCAAAAGGAGAAAAACAAGACCAAGACGAGGACGAGGCTTTGAAAAAACATTTAAGTATTTTTTAGGGATATCATGAAAGTCATTTCTACACAGTCATGTTTAATATTTAATGTGACAAAAAGAATGATAGCCATCATGGGATGTCTGGCTGGTTCAGCTGGTGGAACATGTGACTCTTGGTCTTAGGGTTGTGAGTTTGAGCCCCAAGTTGGGTATACAGAGTAGATAAATTAAAGAAAAAGAAAAAAAGCTAGCCATCATGAATCGAAGCATTACAGGTATATGACTGGAACCTGGAAAAGATACCTAACAAGACACCCGATGAACTAGGAAAAAGGAGGGAATAAGCCATACCTAGGCTACCTCACTCCTTTGCATTATCTGCTTGACCTCTGGGCTTTGGGGCTTACAACCACTGATCTAGGAATCGAAGCCTTTTCTATAAAGGTTACCATCATTTCTCACATTAAGATACTGAGTGGGTTGACTGCCCCTGAAAATCAATTACTTTTTTTTTTTTAATTTTTTTTTTTAACGTTTATTTTATTTTTGAGACAGAGAGAGACAGAGCATGAACGGGGGAGGGGCAGAGAGAGAGGGAGACACAGAATCGGAAGCAGGCTCCAGGCTCTGAGCCATCAGCCCAGAGCCCGACGCGGGGCTTGAACTCATGGACCGTGAGATCGTGACCTGAGCTGAAGTCGGACGCTTAACCGACTGAGCCACCCAGGCGCCCCTCAAT